>NC_080832.1:51706015-56706015 GCF_030435755.1 Ochotona princeps | reverse complement strand
TCTGTTTAACTTTGAAAGTTCCTTCATGGATGTGATTTTCATGTTTATTATATCCCAGAGCATGTTCCCCAAAGAAAAACAAAAATTTTCTTTGGATCCTGGAGATATTTGAAAAATGTAAATCAACAAATTCCAATAAACAACTGTTTCACCCTGATACTTGCGTGGTTGGATTTAGGAATTTGCTGTTTAGTGGATTCCTATTGTGGCAGAGAAATCTTTCAGGCATGAATTGATAGTTCAGATCCTTTGAGGTCTGTCTTTTCTGACCTATGACCCCTATTCTTGCAAGGTCAACATCTGAGGGCAGGAGATTAAGGCAGTTTAAAGACCAGAATGGTAAATGAAATGGAAAAATTAGCCAGCACATTTTGGGTGCAAAACATCAAAGTCATCAAATAGTTTGCTTATTTTAAACCTGGCTTAGGGGCCTAACAAGCTAATTTTAATGTGTTTACAGTCATAAAAATTTAATAATCATAATTTATTTACAACTAGTATTTAAACTGTATCATACATTTTAAGCTGATGCAAGTTAAACTCAAAATACCCTGAAATGCAAAAACATTTTGCCAATAGTATCAGTACATTGTGTCCAGTTTTGGGAAACATTTACCTTTTCTTTTACTACCAACTATTTTAATTTACCAAGACTGTTGAATAGAAGGGAAAAGATACATCTATACTGGCTGATAATTTGAAGTGACTGGGGATTAAATTTAAATTGTATGCTTTTAGCATTTAAAAATATTTTTAAAAGATTGAAGTAGCAAATTGAAAGAGAAGAGGGACAATTTTTGTCCTTTTTACTTTCTTGCCTTTTTGTGGCTTTGCTGTTTTACATCTTTGCCTCTTAAAATGCTCCGTATGCCTTTTATTTGTATGCTTTTGACTGCAATTCTCAAATGTAGATCATAGGCCCTGGATTTTCCACCTTAGTTCCTATATTTTTTTTCCTTGTAAGGAATTATCCACAACCATTGATTTTACATTTGTTTGTATCCTGGACAGCTGTGAATTTGCATCTTCTGACTAACCAGGGCTGGAGTTGAATAAATGAGCTCTGGCATCCCAGTTTTCATCTATATACTGAGTATGGACGTTTGTAAAACCAGCAGAATACTGATGTCTTTCTAAATCTTCTGCAGTTTTTTAAATTGTATCCTAAAATTTTCTTCTTATAGGCTTAATTTTAGGGTGGTTTTTCACATCCTTTCTTCTTGTGATTATTTGACCAGAGATCTGTTAATGAGGCAATTATAGTTGTTTCCTTCATTCACATTATCTTAGCAGATGCTCTCCCTGCTGTGACCTCTGTTCAGGCGGGCAGACAATGTGCCATTCTCATCACCCTCTGCCAGACATTGTGTAGGGCCAGTCTTCATTGGGCACTGCATAGGTCTCCCAAGATGCCTGATGGAATGGTCAGAAGCCAAGTGGCAAATCATTAGAATTGTAGGTTGATTTTCAGATTGTTATTTTACTCTCATCATAATTGATAGTATAATAATGTATACAGGGAAAAAAACAAATTCTAGAAATAGCTGTATTCCACTTTATTCTTTGAGTCTGTGGCCTTGGTAAAATGAGATCAAATATGTATTATATAGTTTCAGTGTATGAATAATATGAGAAGTAAGTAACATTACAACACTTTGATCTTTTTCAAAAGAAAATATTAATTTATTCTCTAATATAAAGTATATATACTTTTAAATGAACACTGTGACACTGTTCAGGGTATTACTTACATTTTACTGTGGTTTTTAAATCTTAGAATTAGTGTTTAAGTTGCTTAAACATAAATCCACACCTTTTCTATCTCCCTAGCTATAATGTCCAATATGAATAGAATAAAGACTGATTATGATGAAAGCTAATTCATTCTATAGAAGAGTTAGATCCATCCACCAACACCAAGTGGCAATCTAAGTGATCCACAAACTTGTCAGTAACCTTTATTCTTTAATACTAAGGGGTTACAAGTCAACTTCTGTTGTGATACATTTGAAGAGTCTGTGTAAACTGTCTCTCATATTTCTACTGGAATTTTTTTTAATTGTTGAGAATTGGTTGAGACCTTCACCAAAAGTCACAAGTCCAGTATTCTGCTGTTTAAAAGTGTGTCATGGCGTTGCAGATATAGGTAATGGTAGAAAAACCTAGTGTCATGTTGTCAAGGTCTATTTAACAGTTTCTTTGTGAGTCTTCCTTTTATTCGGGAGTAGAGCTGCGTGCTGCAACATATCTTTACTTCCCAATATGCTAGTCTCAGTTATACAATTTATCTCTGAGAATGTATGTATATACATGTTTACCTATATGCCTGTTTATTTCATATTTTATATGAAGGTTGCCTTATATCAGAAAGATGTTTGTCCTTTTGGTGTTGGCCTATTTCACTGAGCATAATGGTCTCCAGTTGGGGCCATTTTGTTGCTATTGGTAGAATTTCATTTTTTAAAAAGTATTTCTTTTTAATGGCTGAGTAGTATTTCACAGAATAGATATTTCACAGTTTATATGTTCCTCTTTTGATAGGTATCTTGATTGTTTTCATGACTGCAGTATTATGGATTGTGCTGCTGTAAATATAGGGTTGCAGGTTACTGTCGCATATGCAGATTTCACTTCCTTTGAATAGATTCCCATGAGTGAAACAGCTGGGTCATGCAGCAGATTTATTTTCAGTTCTCTTAGCACTCTCCACACTGACTTCCATAGTGGTTGTACTAGCCTGCACTCCCACCAGCAGTGAAGGAGGGTACCTTTCTTGCACATCCACACCAGCAGGTGGTGTTAACAGAGTTCTGATTATAGGCTGATCTCATTGGATTTAGGTGAAACCTCAGCATGGTTTTCATTTGTATTTTCCTAATAGCTAGGGAGCCTGAACCATCTTTTCATATGTTTATTAGCCTTTCAAATTTGTTCTTTTGAAAAATGCCTGCTCATTTCCAAGAACTTTATTATTGTAACAATATGGGGAAAAATAGTAGAGGCAGAGTAGATAGGGTGGAAACGGAGGTGAAGGGGAAGATCCCTGATCCTTGCACCTACAAAACCATACCATGGAAGTAATAATAGCAACAAAAATATAAAAATAATTATTTACATTGCTACATTAAAAATTAAAGGAAGTAATTTAAAAGTTATTATTTGAATACAAAAAATTATGCATATATAGTGTTTTCATAATGTGCATTTTCCATAAGTTTTTGGAAGACCCATTATTAATGAATAATTTTAGAAACAAAATAAAGTTGCATTTTAATTTTGTTTTCCAACAAAGAGTTGGTTGAGGTAAAAAAATTTTCAACTATAGCCTGAAGTGTTCTCATATAGAGATTTTAATTTTTATTGGTGTAATAGAATTACCTTAATATCTGGGCTATCATCTGCTGCCTCCCATGTGCACCAGCAGGAAACTGGGTTGGAAGTGCAAGTGGGAGTTAATCCCAGGCACCCTGAAATAGGATGTAGGCATCTCCAGCAGTAACTTAAGCCACTGTACCATAAGGTCTGCCCTTTTTTTTGTGAAGGAAATGATACATATTGAGAGATATAAAAACAGATTTTAACAGAGGAGAATATTTTGGTCAAATTAAAACAATATTTTGGTCATATTATAACGGGGCTTTGTCCCTTACATTAGTATATAACTTCAATGTAATTCCCTTCATGATTGTAATAACATTAACTTGGATGTTTATAGAGCCAATAATAACCAGCAGTACCTCAATAGCATGTAGATTAAAACCAAGCTATGCAAATTCTCCTAGATATTAATGTCTAATAGAAATTATATAAGACTGTCCTATATAGTGCTTGGGACCAGAAGTGTTTTGGATTTTGGATTTTTCTCAGATTTTGGAATATTTTGTACATATGTAATGATTTATTTTATGGGTGGAATGTAAGGCTCAATATGAAATGTATTTGTTTCTCTATGCTTTATACACAAAGCCTAAAACTAATTTATATGATACTTTCAGTGCATTTGCATTTTTACTTCATGAGGTTAAATATAGAATTTTCACATGTGTGCATCATTTGCTGCTAATTCAGTTTTGGATTGGTGTAGGCATTTGCTGAGGGGTGTGCGTGTCCACATCATAGTGCATGGATTAAATTCCTGTTTCTAGTTCCAGATTACAACTACCTGCCAATGCAAATCCTGGGAGGAAGCAGCTGATGGCCCAAATAATGTGGTCCCTGCCACTTATATGAGAGATCTAAATTCGAATCTTTACTCCTGACTCAGGCCCTGGAGATTTGCAGGCATTTGTGGGACAAAGCACTCTCCCATATCTCCTTTCAGTCTCTCTCTCTCTCTCTCTCTCTCTCTCTCTCTCTTGCAAAAAGTTTATGGCAGTTAATGTTTGGCACAGCAGTTAATCACAATTTGGGGTACTTACATCCAATGTCTAATTGCCTGGTTTGAGTCCCTTCTAATGTGAATCCTAGGGGATAACAGATGATAGCCCAATACTTGGGACCCTGCCACCCACAATAGGATACTTCATTTGAGTTTAGTCCAAGCCCAGCCATTGCTGTTGTGGAGTGAACCAGCAGATGGAAGATCTTTCCATGTGTCTGTCTCTATGCTTTTCCATTAAAGTGAAAATACAGTAATTTTTAAAAAATTTGAATTTTGAAGCATTTCAGCTTTCTAATTTTTGAATTAGAAAAGCTGAATATGTAGACATAAGTGTATTTGTATATATATATATATATAATTAAATAATGAATGGGGTATTGGTCTGTTGAAAGGAAAATAGATAATTGGGAAAGACAATACATCTATTTATATATGCAAGGATGTTTATCTTGATTAAACAATATTTTGAAATTCATGCATATCCTTTTAAAGATTTATTTATTTGTATTGGAAAGATCTTCCATCTGCAGATTTACTTGCCAAGGGGCCACAATGGCTATAGCTGAGCTGATAGGAGCCAGGGGCTTCTTCTAGATCTCCCACATGGGTGCAGGGTCACAAGGCTTTGGGCCATCCCCTGCTGATTTCCCAGGCCACAAACAGGGAATTGGATGAGAAATGGAGCAGTTGGGACACAAATTAGCACCCATATGGAATCCTGATGTTTGGAACGGGAGAATTAGCCAATTGAGCCATTGTGCCAGGCCCTGTACCATAACCGTCTAATAATGCCTATATTTCATGAATTCTTTGAAGAACTCCTTTATGTATGAATTTCAGATTTTTTTCCATGAAATGAAACATTTTAAATTTCATTTTCTTTGACCATTTTGAAATACTTTCAAATGTTTATATGTGTCCTGATAAATGACAATGTGGAAAATGGGCATAAGAAAGTTACCTATTTGTAGAAGAAAAAGTAAACTTAAGCTGATACCATATGTAATGATCTAAAAGAATAAAGCAAAGCTTTACAACTATATTAGAAAAAACATAGCTGAGCATCCTTGTGACCTTTGGTTTGCATCAAACTTAAAGGGAGACAAAAAAAAAACATGAATCTTAAGGGATAGGATTTTAAAAGTTAAGCACTTTAGAATTTAAATGTCTACCTGCCAGAAGTTTCATTCAGGAAGACAGAACTCCTGAAAGTGTTACAGGATTTAGGAATTTCATATCATACAAAGTTGTGGGATTTCAGTGAGTGAAAGAGGCAGTGGGTTAGAAAAACAGTCACTCATCAGTCTCAGAAGCACTGGCTAGAGTAAAGAAAAAGAAATTTAAGGGAACTGTGGAAGCCCACACCTAAACTACTGAAGGGGAACTGAAAGAGGAAATTTCTGGGGAGGTGTTCACACAGGACTGCAGCCGTATGTCTCCAGGCTCTGGATTGCAGACCAGGACTGGCAGCAGGGTCAACAGTTGGAAAGACAGCCTGGGTACAGAACCCCAGGGAAAACAGCTGGGACCCGTTAGGCAGGCCTACCATGTCTGACCAGGGTAACTTTGCAAAAACAATGGCTTGTGCTTCACTTTTGTGTTCTAATTCTTGTGAACATTTCCTTGCTTTATTCTTACCTGGAACCACCCAGAGAAGGCAACACTTGGAAATCCAGGTACCAGCTATAACCAGATTGACGTAAAGCAGTGTAGCACCAATCACATAAACAAAGAGAGAAAATGAGTGTGAAAAGAACACTTGACATGCGTGTAATTGATAGAGTGTTATCATAGGGCTAGCATTAGTTTCACAGGGTCTTGTTAGAAACGCACATTGTCAGATCTCACTCCAGACTTACTCTGGGGTATGGCTCTCAGGCATGTTTATTTTCCCCAACAAATCCTTCAGGTAATATTGATACTCTCTGAAGTTTGAGAGCGACCACAAAAGTGGGAGGAAGAAATTTGTTGGCTTGCACAATCTATAATTCCTAGGTTTAAGGTAGCGTCAAGTATGTAAGGATTTGAATGCTTAGTTCCTGTGCTATAAGAGGTATTAATTCATACTACTTCCAACAAAAGCCCAGGATTGATTCTATTGATGTAGCCTAAAATGTAGCACTCTCATTTGTTGTACATGCCTCAGTCATTTGTCCATCCTTTATGCTAAGGAATTGGGTAAGCCCAATCCTAGTCACAGGATTAAAAGTACAGAAAGAAGTATTCTCCGAAAGGATATCAAAATGATGCTTGTTTTGAGAAAATAAATCGAATGAGAAGAGGCAAGAGCAACTGGTGCTTGTAAGACAGCACTACTCAGAATGACGCTTCTGCAAAGTATTACTTATTTTCAGGCTTATATCAGTAACATGCCTCTTCATCTTCTGTTATTTGTTAATATGTCTTGTTTTCAATTGCTTCTTTCTGTTTAGAAATACCATTACTCAACTGTTAGCTTTGTGAGTTGGTCTTCCAGGATTCGCATCTTTTTTCAGCATTTAGATTACCTGTCCTGTTTTGGTTGTCAGATCATTCTTTTTGAACATTTAGTTCTTCAAGATCATTGATTGGGGTATCAAGTGTGATCATCTTCTTTTTTTTTTTTTTAACATTTTTTATTATTGCTATCATTTTATGATACCGCTCCATATTCCCTTATATCCTCCCCAATTCCCTCCCCACCACCTAGTTTCTCTATATCATTACTAAAGTATAGTTCTTCATACTCAGTCATATGTCCATCATTGCGGGCATGGACAATGGCAGAGAGTCCAGAATCCTATTGTCAACATACAGTAGACAGTTTCATTGTAAGTCCATCTTTGTCTGGAAACAGAAATGCATACCGCCCTGCATCCTCACATCTGGATGTTAGTCTCCATTTCACAGCTACTGTACATCCCCTTAAATGAAAAGTCATGATACATAATCAACAATAGAGAGAAAAATTGAAATTTACAATGCCCTGAAGTTAAATGACATGTTACTAGGTATGACAGTCTCCATTACACAACTACTGTACATCCCTTTAAGTGAAAAGTCATGAAACAAAATCAACAATAGAAACAAAAATTGAAATTTACAATGCCCTGAAGTTAAATGACATGTTACTAGATACAACAGTCTCCATTACACAGCTACTATACATCCCCTTAAATGAAAAGCCACAAAACAAAATCAACATCCGGGAGAAAAAAGAAATTAACAACACCAAGAAATTAAATAACATGCTATTAAATGAGTAATGTGTAGCTGAAGAAATGAAAATCAAGAACCTTCTTGAAGAAAATGATGCTACTCTATGATCTACGAGTCACTGAATGATTTAATCAGAAGAAAGTGTTTTGAAGAGATGAAACCAACAGGAAACAACAAAACCCATGTGATATATTTTCCACGGATCTTTGTTGAAATGTGTCTCCTCCAGACAATAAGCAGATGGGTTTTGTTTTTTAATCCAGTCTACTAATCTATGATGTTTGATTGAGCTTAAGCCATTTACATTCAGAGTTTAATATACATGGGTGTTACTTTGGTCTTCTCATTTTAGGAATGGTTTGTTTATTGGTTTAGTCTTCTGTTGTCATTTTACTGGGATGTTCTTCCCATTTGCCTTTGGTTTTGGTGGGTGCTATTCCTCTTCTCTGTCAAGAGAACATCTTGAAGTATCCTTTGTAGGGCAGGTTTGGAAGAGGCAAATTCTTATACCTTTTCTTCACTGTGGAAGAATTTTATTTCATTTTCAAAGACAAAAGAAAGCTTTGCTGGATATGTTATCCTAGGCCGACAATTTTTTTCTTTTAGAATCTGGAATATGTCACTCCATTCTCTTCTTGACTGTAGAGTTTCCTGTGAGAGATCTCCTATGAGCTTAATTGGCATTCCTTTATATGTCAATTGATTTTTTTCACGTGCACATTTCAGGATCTTTTCCTTATGTTCAATTGTAGAGAGCTTGATGATCATGTGTCTTGGTGAAGATCGCTTTTGATCAGGCCTGTTGGGAGTTCTGTGCCTCTCCTGGATCTTGCCTCCCAATTCTTTCTCCTGATTAGGGAAATTTTCCTTTATTATGTCATTAAATACATTTGCAAACTCAGCTTCTCTTTCTGCACCTTTTGAGACTCCCATAACTCTTATATTTGGCCTCTGAATAGTGTCTTTCAATTCTTGAATACTTTTTTTGGCCTGATCCAGCTCTGCTTCCAGCTTTTTGTTTGCTTCCCCCTGATGACAGGAAATATCTTCCAGTTCTGAGATTCTTTCTTCTGCTTGCTTCATTCTATTTTGGAGACTCTCCATTGTACTTTTAATTTGCTCTACTGTGTTCTTAATTTCTGATACACCAGTCTTGATTTGCTTTGTTGCTTCCTTAAATTCTTTGAACTCTTGCATGAGCTTCTCATTTTTGATGAGAAGCTTTTAGATGAGTCTTATGGATTCTGTGTGGCCCATTTTCTCGATGTCTTCCTCAGTGAACTCTGAAGTTGGCATAGGGTTTTGCTCCTTTGCAGAGCAGTTTTCAGTAGTATTCATTGTGCCTTTGTCTCTTCTTTTGCTCTTGATCATTGTACTTCTGGTTAGCAGAGTCTTCTCCTCTGGGCAGGTTTCTAACCTGTGTGACCCACAGGTCTACAATGCGATTTTACTTATTGCAGTTGGTACACAACTCTTTGCTTGCAGCCAATTGTGCCACAACCTCCAGTGAGTCCCAGGTCTGGGTTCCACTCTTGTCTCCATAGCCCAAGCTCCTGGCTCACCACTCTCCACCTCTTGTGATACCATGCTGAGGCTGCAAGGTTGTCTCTGCAACCTTTCTCCCACTTTCGGATAGAGCAGGTCCCAGGATTAGGGAGACACCAGGTGTCCTATATAGTTAGGTTGTTGGTGGCACTTATCTTGTCTGGACCTGTTGGACGTTAGGTCTGGGTGCCAGACGGAGCTATTTTGACCAGTACGATGCTACAGTCGGTATTATTTTTCTGCGGGACCAGTGCAATCCACGGAACTCAGTGAGTTCTCAAAAGCTCAGCACATGAGCAGTTCACTGTTGTTCCCTGCAGTCCTAAAGCTATTGCCACAGTGCGCAAAATGGCACCTGACGTACCACCACTAGTGTTCTTGATGTTCTGGCCGTCAGATCCGAGGACTGCCCAGACCTGTCTTGGGTGAAACCTGTAGAATGCCACGCCGTTGCAGTTCACTGAGTTAGAAATGAGTTCACTTCCAGCTCAGTTTTTGCTCCGTCCTTTCCCTTGCCCTTTCCTTCTTACACAAAATGGCGCCCAGTTCAGCTCTAGGGAGCTGACTGGGCTCTGAAATCCACCCTGTTCTCTCACTGTCTGTCTGGGATCTGCTGCTCTGTCTCTGCTCCTGGTCAAATCAAACGGACCAGCAGGACGGACAGTTCTTTGTCTGGATTTACCTCCCAAACTCCCAGTGAAAGTCCCTTCCCACCTGGTTGCTGGTGGAGTTCCAGCTGTTGGTGGAGTTCAGATCGCTGTGCTGGTTATTAGTCACTGCAACACCACACTGCTGTGCCCGCTTCTTTCTTGTGTCTGTCAGTCTCCAGGTATCCCTCTGCTGTTGTTCTGTCCCTTCTTATTTCCTGAAATATGTCCTCTCTGCTTCATCCTGATTAAATGTTTTTCCATCCGTTTAAACGTGTCCTCACCCTATTCTGCCATCTTGATTCTCTGATATCTTCTTTGATGATTTTTATTTATGATTTTTTTTTAATTTAAAATCAGGGTTTTAGTAATAGGAAGCCTTCTTTTCTATTTCTGAACTAATTGGTTTGCATAAGAATTCTCATCAGGTGTCATCAAGAGCCATATTTTTAAAAAGAGTAGTTCTGTCCCTCAAGTTGCTCTGTCTCAGTGAGTGTCTGTAATTTTCCATTTATTGTTGTTTCTTCTTTCCTTAAAACAAATGCAGATTTAGCCTTTTGTGGCTCTTCAGTAGAGACTAAACAATGTTGTGTAAAGTAGTTTTAGCTCTTGTGAGTACACTAGGCTATCATTCGTAAACCTGTTGTCAGGGAGATGAGGAATGGAAGGGTGTTTGGCTAAGGAAAGAGCCTTTCTCTGTATTTGCTGTGATGACTGAAAGAATACGTTTCATTTATCAAAAGGGAAAGAAAAACTGAAATACTAGGGATAAGGTTAAAAAGAGGTATCAAGGGACAAAAGAAGGAAACTAAAAACTGACAACACTTCAAAAGGCTCATTTAAAAATAGAATTACAAGGTGAGAATTTTTCATCTGTTGATTTATTCTTCAATTGTCCTACAACAGCTAAGACTGGGCCCACAGAAAGCATGGAGCCTAGAACTCACTTTGGGTGTTCCGTGTGAGTGGCAGAAACCCAGCCAACTGAGCCATCACACGCTGCCTTCCAGATGTGTGTTAGCAAGAAGTTAGAACTGAAGAGAAGCTAGGACTAGAACCAGGGACTTTGAAATGAAATAGTTATCCCACGTTGCATCCTAGTCACCATGCTGAATTACTTCTCCTCTCATGGGTAATTTTGATAGGAATTAAAATATTTTATTTACGTAACACCCTGGGTCACAGATGTGTTAGCTTTACAGGTTGTAATTCTGAGGTATGATACTATGTTGAAATTTAAATTTCTGTATTGAAGTCATAAATATAATCGTAACTGATGTACTAATATTACCTGTACTGTGGATGAACTTTTTTTTCATTTTCTTAAAGATTAAATTAAATTGGTCATTGGAAATCACTTTAGTGGCAACATGTTAATGTCTAATTTATATTTATTACAAATTTTGTCTTGAACATTTAGTCTCTACTACTGCTAAGGAAGCAACATTTGGATCTGTAATAAATTAGGTTGTCAAAGAAGGAAAAAGCTGTGTTACATATGTACATATTATAAACAATTTTAACAGTTAAACTATTAGAAGCAGTAGTAGAAAAAGCAAATAAATAATCCTATAACCAACTGAGAAACATTCTAATAATGCCTGAAAGTGCTTTTTTTAATGAATCTTACAGAGATAGATCAAGTGAACTAAATTCTGAATGTCACCTCTACATTCATTCATTCACTTTAAGTTTGAAACATATTCTTTGTAAGTTTTATTTATTTTTTAAATTTATTTTATTGGAAAGTCAGATATAGGGAGGAGAGACAGAGAGGAAGATCTTCCGTCCAATGATTCACTCCCTAAGTAGCCACAATGACTGAAGCTGAACCAATGCAAAGCCAGGAGCCAGGAACCACTTTCCTCGTCTCCCACGTGGATGGAGGGTCCCAAGGCTTTGGGCCATCCTCGACTGCTTTCCCAGGCCACAAGCAGGGAGCTGGATGGGAAGCGGAGCTGCCGGAATATGAACCAATGCCCATCTGGGATCCCAGTGTGTGCAAGGCAAGGACTTTAGCCACTAAGCTACCATACTGGGCCCATTTTAAAAATATATTAAAAGCCAACAAGACAGCACACACTTGGGTAATAGATAGATAGATAGATAGATAGATAGATAGATAGATAGATAGAGACATATAGTTATATATAGATATAGATAGATATGCATTTTTTTCCATAGGAAGGAAGTTTTGTAATATATAATCTGCTTTCACTTCCAGGTCTGTCAGGCAAACAATTGAGAAGCTTTCTGGTATTCAAAACTATAAGCTTTCAAAACTGTAACCATAGCTCTCCAAATGATCAGTGCAGTTTTCATCCTACTAACACATTTTTAAAAATCTAAACATAGATATTCTTTCATCTGCATACTATTTTTTAATTTTCTGGATGGCAGTTGTATACTTACAGTAATTGTAATTAGCCATCAATAAATCCAAAATGTTTTGAAATCATCATGAATTTTGAAAATTTTATTTTTGATGATGTTTACATGGTTGATTAGGGTGGTAAAGATTGAAGAGTAGGGGAACATGGGCAAGACCACCATTCCCAAATCCTCCTTTTCCTCTTCCTGTATCAAGGGAGAAAAGGGGAGAAGCTGTACCCAGCTTCCTGTACCTGATATGGAGCATGCTCTGAGGATTCTGCTTGAATGGTTTTCAGTAATTCTGTAATGCTATCGATTTCACCACTCCAGGGATGAGGAAATCCTTCCAAGGTCCATTGGCTGATACAGTCTAGCTTAAAGTCTCCATTCAACCAGATATTTGCTGTCAATGCGTGGCTGGAGTAGTTGACCGATTTGTTCTGCTCTCCTTCCTCTGCTGTGGTATCACATGTCCTCTGCCAGCCCCAATGAGCTGCCATATACTCCATGTGCATCTGGGCAGGCCATCCACTGTTCCGTCCATGCCACTGAGGAGACCCAGTTCTGACACAAGCACTCCATATTCAGCCTCCAGTTCCACCTTATGCTGGCGGGTGCTGCAACCCAGCCCAGCCCAGCCAGTCCCCAGTCCTGGCCCTAACGTGAACTAGCTGATATGGTGGCTTGACTTGGCCTGTCCTGCACTCTGGTCTGGTTCTCAGATTTGCCAGTGGGTTTTATGAACTGGCCTAGCCTGGTTCTCCCCTCGACCTGACTTACATGTGTGCCAGTGGGTACCATAACCTGGCCTGATCTGGGCTGCTCCCAACCTTGGTTCTCGCCCTAACCTGCTGGGACTGTGTCATGGACAGAGGAGTTCCCTGCTCCTCTGTCGGGTCTGCTCTCATTGGCAGATCTCATGCACACTGGTGGGCCCTTGGTCCAAACACACTTTGTCCACCTCCTGTCCTGATAGGAACAGTAGCCTCGTCCAACTAGGCCACACCCATTCCAGTTCTTTGTTTTGGGTGCTACAGCCCCGCCACACCTGGTCCTTACCCAGAGCCATCTCCCGTATGGTTCAGTGTGTACAGAGACCTAGTCCAGCCCATCCTACACTTTCTCTGCTCTAACAAGCACCAGCAGGTGCTGGGGTTCAGCCCAGTCTGGCACACCACAGACCCAATACACACCCATACCGAGGGACTCTGCAGTCATATCCAGCCCTTATTTCTGCTGAGGTGGAATGAAACCATTGGTGGCTCTGGCTCTGGAAAGGTTAGATGTCACCATATGTTTTCATGTTATCAGAGCAATAAATAACCCATAAATATTCTCAAGTCACAGATCACCAAAATGAGAGCTGTTCATTTTGCTGCTTTGTATTATTAGGAAATTTCAGAGTAGAATAGATATGACTGTATTTTACAAGTATTCTAAAAGAGGTGTAAGGTTCATTACACTCAGTAAAAGATTTAAAAGAAAAATTGTTGTTTTTGATAAATGAGGGAGGTAGACACCTAGAAAGAAGTTGTAATTATCAAACAATGTTGTATACAAGCTTTGTTCAGTTCTTTCAGGAGAGTTTTAGACATTTCGGAGGTATAGTATAAAGATCTGCAATCTGAGATACTTTTGCAGTGTGATTTCCATAGGGACAAGGACTTGTTCTGCCTTATATATGTCATTGTTGTAAGGCAGGTCTGAGGAATGTATGCACACGGGCCATGTGAGTCCCGTGAAATCATTTGGTCTAGCACTGCCAAGGTAACTCCAAGTGGGACTCCAAATTCAGTCCATCTGCAGCAGGCTAATAAGCTGATTATTTTGTGAATGATGTTTTAAATATCCAGATGGCTCTGGGCAGAAAAGATTCTTCACCCCTGCTAAGGCGGACATAAGTTCTGAATAAACATTTATTAAGTAAAATAGCTGTGACTTTGGCAGTTTTCCCTGAACCTCAGATTTCTTATTTGTGAATTCTCAGTTCCATTTCAGGAACTTTTGTTAAATGTATACCATGTGCCAGAGACTGTGTACAGAGCAAATGAAATAATTTGGGTCCTTCTATTGTCTAGCAAACATTTTGGAATGTGAGGCAAATAAAAACATTGCCTTACCAATATGTGTGTAATATAATACCGAGTGGCAGTAACTCTAATGAAGAATAATACAGCAGGGCAGGGAACTGAGAGAAAGTGTTTGACTGAGATCAGATGATGAGGAAATGGCTGAGGAGAGTCTAATCTGTGAGCAGAGACTTGCCAGTAGTGAACTACAGATCTGAGGGAAGTGATTTCCACTCAAACGAAAAATTCATATCCATGCAAATATGCTAAGACAGTCAAGGATTGGGCACATATGAGAATTTATAAACCAACAGGCATGGCCATGTGAATTAGCTACTGAGAGAGGGTCAGAAAGTAGTGCCAAGGACCGTGTAGACCACAGTTGTTATTGAAGTTTTTTTTTTAAAGGTTCATTTATCCTTATTGCAAAGGCAGATTTACAGAGAGGAGAGACAGAAAGATCCTCCATCTGCTGCTTCACTCCCCAAGTGGCCACAGTGGCCAGAGCTGAACTGACTGAAACCAGGAGCCAGGAACGTAGGTCTCCCACATGGGTGCAGGGTCCCAAGGCTTTGGGCCAGCCTTTACTGCTTTCCCAGGCTACAAGAAGAGAGCTGGATTGGGAAGCAGAGCAGCCAGGACATGAACCAGTGCCCAAATGGGATCCTGGATGAGCAAGGCAAGGATTCAGCCACTGAGCCATCGCACTGGGCTCAGTGAAATTTGATTTTATTCTTAGTGATGTCAGTAGCTAAGAAGAGTTTTGGGGAGATGAATGACATGACCTACAAATTTCTTTTTGCAAGGATCCCCGTGACTGCTAGGAAAACGTAGGCCATGGTGAGGTAGGAATGAGAGGAGCGACAAGAACGGGGGCTGCTACAGTCGTATGGCAAGAGCTGATGGCGTGGAACATGGATTTGGCTGTGGAAGTAGAGACGTGCTTGTCAGATTCTGGATACATCTTGAGTGAGCCACAAAAATTGCTGATGGATTGTGATTGGTCATGTGAAGGAAAGAAAAGCATTATTATTTCATGTGTGAGCCAGAGGATGATGCAATTCATGATGACGCAGTTTGGTTGAAGGATGGTGCAGAGAACAAGAATGGTTGGAGACACAAGCTTCCATTTCTGGACGTGTTAAATTTAGGCTGCTTCTGGGGTGGTATGTCAGATGTACATTTGGATGATTCATTCTGTATATTAAAGTAGAGGTATGGTTATAGAAACAAAGGAGTCATTCCTATACTGAACATATTTAAAGCCATGGGGATGGAAGAATACACTATAGGGGTGAAGGACTGGGAAAACCTGAAAAAGTTGAATTAGAAAGTACAGTTAAGAAAGAATGGGCCATGGGCAAGAAGAGGGTGATTCCTTGTAGGCCAAGTTTAAAAAAAAATGTTTCAAGGAAAAAGTGGTCAACAGCAGAGAAGGTGAGATGAGACTCAGTCAGTTTTCCAAGGTGAGGAATCACTGGTGAGTTTAACAAAGAAGCATTTCTGCTACATGTAAGAGACTTAGGTGACTGCTTCCTTATCTGAAAAAAAAAAATCATTGTCATTGATTTTTACCTATATGCTATGTAGTACTTTTTGTTTTCAATTTGAGAAATAAAAGGAAAAATTGAAGCCAAAACACGAAAATATATTCTTTAAAAGCTCACTGGGTAGGTTTCAAGATTCTTGCTATCCCTCAGGTATTTGGTATTAATATTACAAATTTGTCAGGTATTTTCATGTATACAATATCTTAAAACAACTGTGTCTTTCAGATCATATAGATACATACATATGTATATATTAAGGATTTGTTTATTTGAAAGGCAGAGGGACGCAGAGGCAGAGACAGAGAGATTCCATTCTCTAGATGGAATTCTGCTCTGTTGGCACAGTAACAAGGGGTGGTCCAGGACAAAGCCAATAGCCAGGAAAGGAATTCCATACATGTGGTTGATAGGGGTGACAGACTCAGTGCTTGAGCCATCTTTTCACTGTTTTCCCTGTTACTCATGAGTAGGAGCTGGATCCGAAGCAGAGGAGCCAGGACTCAGAGCGCTCTCATAGGGGATGCTGGCATCTCAGGCAGTGGCTTAACCAGCTGTACCACACGTGCCAGCCTGTAGATAGCTCTTTCACGGGGCTGATATTTCGCATCTACATACTGGGGTGGCCATGTTGGTTGTCTTATTGACCATTTTCATAGGTCGAAGTCCAAGCATAACAGTTGTTAAATATTTTTATTTCTCTTTGCTTGATTGCTCCCCATCAAACAGTAATATTTAGGGTACTCTCCAGGCTGGGACTTTTTGCAAAGTATAGCCTCTGTTTTAGTTTCTAGCCTTGCAGATGATCATTATTGTCATCATCAGTCATTACTATTTATATGCTTGAAGAATGGTATCCTCAGAATTCTTCTGTCTCTAATGTCTCTTCTGGAACCACTTTTCTTTCTCCTATGTGAAATCTTTTAGATTTTTCTTGATAAAAATATTTTATATTTTTCTGTTGCTACATTTGTTTGTGTTATGTTTTTTAAACATGAATATATAGTTC
This sequence comes from Ochotona princeps, assembly GCF_030435755.1. Taxonomy (NCBI): domain Eukaryota; kingdom Metazoa; phylum Chordata; class Mammalia; order Lagomorpha; family Ochotonidae; genus Ochotona; species Ochotona princeps. The sequence continues at coordinate 56,689,246 of NC_080832.1, read as the reverse complement.
TTAATCTCTTCTTAAAAACCAGTTTCGTGAGGCTTGCCTTCCAGTTAATATTTGTTTTCCCTCAGTATTTTAAAAACATCTTGCTTAGTCTTGATGTTACAGTTAAGATTCTAAATATCAGTGTAATAGCTGTTTCTTTGCAGGTGATCTTTCTTCATTTTGCAGCAACTTGCAAGATCTTTCTTTCTCCCAGGTTTCTGCGATTTTACTGTATCGTGCATAGACATAGATTTATTGTTTTGTTTTAGCGTACTGTGTGTAATGTTGTAATTGTGTGTTGAAATCTTATCATCCATTCTGGAAAAATCTCTAACATTATTTAAACATTGCCTCTCTCATTCTGTCTATTTTAAAACTAACACACATTCACACCTCCATCCAGCAAGGCATCTTTAAAAACCGTGAGGAAAGGCGGATTACAAAAAAGCTATGCATGAGTTTTGAAACATCTTATACAAAAGTAAACTTATCTTTTAGTTTGATTTTCCGTGAACGTTTTGAAATACACTTGTGTTTTTGTGCTGTACTTTTAATATTGTCACTGTAGTCTTAGTAATTTTGCTGCCATTTTATATTTTTAAACTTCTCATCTATGCTGTATTCCATGTAATTTCTTCAGATTTATTTTCATCTTTTTATTTGTCTAAGGTGTTTAATAATTCCACTGAGCTTTAAATGTTAATGCTATCATATATGTATATTTGCTATCATATATATTTGTCAGTGCTATCATATATATTTGAAAAGCAGAGCGACAGAGAGAGATCTTTAATTTGCTAGTTCACTCTGCAAATGACTGCAAGTGCCTAGACTGGACCAGATGGAGATCAGAAGCCATGAACTCCGTCCTGGTCTCCGTTGTGTGTGACACACTCCCGAGTACGGGCCATGAGCCACAGTCTTCCCAGGCACATTAGCGCGAAGCTGCAACGGCAGTGGAGCAGCTGTGATGCTGGCCTTCCAAATAGTAGCTTAACTTAACGCAGTCCCAGCCTCAACACTGTTGTTTTTGTATCTGATGATTCTCTTGAATTTTATACCTCCAGATTTGCCTGTTTATTTTTGTTAGTCTGTTATTTTTGTGATTTTTATCTTACCTCTTGCTATTGTCTGTTGTTGACTTTTATTAATATGCTTGAAAGTCTAAATCAATATTTGTTGTATATGCTGACTATTGCTCCTGGTGAATTAATGCGTAGTGTTTTGTAATCTTTGACCACCCATAATTTGATTAAAATTGGTGGAAATCGTGCAGACTTAAGTCAGGAAAGCTTTTATGTAGAACAAGTAGTATATTGCTTTTGTCTGACTAGAGTTTGAACTGCCCCTGCCTTGAACATAGAACACATTTCAAGAATTCCTATGTTGTTGTGGAAGCAAGTTTAGGTTGTCCCAGTCCTTCACTTCACCGAGCCACACACTGTGACTCTGAAATCAGTGTTTGGCTTCAGGGTAGCAGCTCTGTCTTTCCAGTTTGTTGATACCCAGCTGCTCTTTGTCCTGCCTTCATTTCTGTTTTTGTGTGGTAATACATTTCCTTAATTTTCTGCAAGATAGCAATACATGCAACAACATGTTTTATCCAGGTGTTTTTTAGAAACCCAGATTGGCCACACTGCTGGAAGCATAAATGATTGGCATGCTCTTCAGCTGTGTCTGATTTGCTTTAAAGTCATCTATTGAGGTTTTACTTTCAATTTTTAAAAATTCCTAGAAATTTTGTTTTTTTTTTCAAATCTCCTAAGTAATGTTCGAAAGTCTTTTGCATCTAATCAAAAAAATTTTAGTCCATTGTTATTTCTTTAAATCAGTTGTTCTCCACCAGACTGGTACCATCCCACAAGAAGGAATTTGAAAGTTTGTGTGAGATTTTTTGTTGTCACACTCTATAGGAAGTAGTAGTTATTGTCATTTAGGATTGTTAGATAGTTACAGTATGTGAAACAGTTTTAAACAACATTTTGTCCCACTGGTATTATTGTTTTTTTTTTTTTTTTTTTTTTTTTTTAAAGATTTTATTCATTTCTATTACAGCCAGATATACACAGAGGAGGAGAGACAGAGAGGAAGATCTTCCATCCGATGTTTCACTCCCCAAGTGAGCCGCAACGGGCCGATGCGCGCCGATCCGAAGCCGGGAACCTGGAACCTCTTCCGGGTCTCCCACGCGGGTGCAGGGTCCCAATGCATTGGGCCGTCCTCAACTGCTTTCCCAGGCCACAAGCAGGGAGCTGGATGGGAAGTAGAGCTGCCGGGATTAGAACTGGCACCCATATGGGATCCCGGGGCTTTCAAGGCGAGGACTTTAGCCGCTAGGCCACGCCGCCGGGCCCGGTATTATTGTTTTTTATTTTTATGCCAGCACTCACATCACTGAAAAATCTGGTTAAAAATATGTATCAAGTTTAATTCTATTTTACATGTAGGTAGAAGTAATTTTCATCAGTTTAGTCTAATATATACCAAATGTGAAATGGCCTTGTTAATGGAGGGAAAATATGCTTTATTTTGTTCTGGATATTTCCAAGAATTACCTCCCAGAAACTGTTATCATTGACGGCTGCTGTCAGTGTTTGAGTTGGCAGTACAGCTCATGCTTGTCAGGGGCTTTTGTAGTGGTCATGTGTAAATGTTATATGGGATATTTGAGACTAAATAGATTTGGGCTCAAATGTTATAAAATTCACATGAGTAAGAGTTATTTTAAATTTTCATATTGTCATTTTACATATTTTATTGTTACATTTGCATTTGTAAAGTACCATGAATCTTAAATGTAAAATTTCATGAGTTTTGATTAAATGCATACCCATATAACAATTAGCCAGGCCCAGCGTGGTGGCCTAGCAGCCAAAGTCCTTGCCTTGAACACGCCAGGATTCCAGATGGTCGCTGGTTCTAATTCTGGAGGCCCCGCTTCCCATCCAGCTCCCTGCTTGTGGCCTGGGAAAGCAGTGGAGGATGACCCAAAGCCTTGGGACCCTGTACCTGCGTGGGAGACCGGAAGAGCTCCTGGTTCCCAACTTCGGATCGGTGCAGCACCGGCCGTTGCGGTCACCTGGGGAGAGAATCATCAAACGGAAGATCTTCCTTTCTGTCTCTCCTTCTCTCTGTGTATCTGACTTTGCGATAAAAATAAATAAATCTTTTTTAAAAAGTTTAATAAAAAGAAAGATAACCAAATCAATATCTAGAGTTTTTTCATAATTTTATGAAGTACCCTGTACATCTTTCCAGGCAGTCTATGCTCTCCATAAGTAATTACTTTTGATTTCTTTCCCCTGGATTAGTTTTGCCAAAATTTAACAAATGGAGTGAAGCATAAAGTATTGAGTCTTATGTGTATTTTGTTTTGCTTGAATATTTATAAGATTGCCCATTGCACTTTTTAATTTTTATTTTTCATGATATAATTGCTTAGGCTCAGAGATTTCCCCTTCCACGCTCCCTATCCTTCTTCTGCCACCATTTCCCCCTATATTATAACATAGTATAGTCCTTCAACAACAGGCACAAGTCGATCATTCTTCTATGTAAGTGTTTCATGTCATTTTTATTTTAATGCATAGTTTTTATGAGTGTTCTGTAATTTGTATACCCATTTTGTATGTGTGATTCATTAATGATATATTAATATGAATGAAACTGCCATCAGTAGTCATGTAAAAAGCTTTTTCTGGATATACATTTTTTATGTCTCTTTAGAGATCACGTGAAAGTGGAGCTGGTTGGGGCCAATATTGTACTTCAACATCTATATTGGTTACATTCCATATTAGAACACTGGTTCAAGGTCTTGCAAGTCCATTTTGGAACCAGCTACCCACTAACACACTAGGAAAACAGTGGAGGGTGGTCTAGATGCTTGGGCCCCTGCCACCCCTGTGGGAGACCTGGATGGAATTGTAGACTCTTGGCTTCTGCTAGCTCAGCCCTGGTTGTTTTGGCCAGAAGTGAACCGATGGATGGAAGATCTTTTTCTTTAGCTCTCCCCACTCTGTACTTTGCCTTTCAAATACATAAAATAAAATGATTTTTTAAATAGATCTGGTATATCATAGGGTCCTTTTACAAACAATATATAAAAATTCACAGTTTCTAAACCAGAGATATTGAGTCTGTTTGTTTTAAAGCTATCAGTTAATTTAGAAGAGACTAATCCACATTATGTGGGGTAGTCTGCTATTGATTTAGTTAGAATTTATATTCCGTGAAACATCTAGACTTCTTTTTGACTAGAAGGGAGTTCAGATTTTTTGTGTATTTGCTGTACTCTGGCATCATGCCTTGTATTCTCACATCATTCCTTGCTTTCAAGGAATAAACTTTACATGGAATGTTTTGGAATGGAATTGTTCATAATGGTCATTTTCCAGGTTAATGCCTAATGTATGTGTTTTCTTCATGGGGACAGTAATATTTCGCTTATTTTGATGATTCTCGTGTTAATTTTACTAATCTTTTCAGGCTGGTTCTTTGTTAGTTTTCTATTTTTATTTTCTATTTCATTGGTTTCTACTTTTTATTATGAAATTCATTTTTCTTATTTTAACTTTATTTTTATCTTTCTAGCTTCTTTCATTAACAACTTTAACCACTGATTTTTAAGTCTTTCTGATCCTCTAATATAAACATTTAAAACTTTAAATTTCTGTCTGAATACTGTCTTCGCTGAATTCTACAAAATTTTATATATTTAGTTTTCACTTTTGTTTCTCTGTGATTTCTTTCTACATCTAAGTGTTACTGTTACATATATAGTGTTTGTGTATGTATATGTGTACACATGATATAAAAAAATTTGGGAAGGCACCACTGTCCTGTTGATTTCTAATTTCAACTGTGTGGAATCTAGTGAGGATCTTCTCTCATTCCAAAATAACTTTTGTGCTGGACATTATTCCATGTATATTTGGAACATTTTTCATTGTCTGCTTAGTCCGACTTTAACCTTAGCATCTCTCCAAGTTTCAGACTACGACTGTTTCCAACACATACATCAACATGTGGTTAGCATTTCATTTTTCCGTAACTGCTTACCTGAAAAATCCTTACTGTGATAAAAGAAGCTTAGTAAGACTTTACAAATGACAACTAGATAAAGGAAAGTTTAATTGTGTTGTAATTTTTGCTCAAGAGATGAAGTTCTGTCGTAGAAATAGAACAGCTTGGTAGGTACCTGTTACTCTGAAATATTATATGACAGTAATATTGTGACAGTAATATTGATCCAAAAACTATGATAGAGAAACAGAGATTAGCCTAGCTGTTAGGAGGTCCTCTTGGGTTTGCCTCCTGCCTTTAGCTCTGACCCAGCGCTATCAGTATTTGGGAATGAACCCAGAAGAAGGGAGCACTCTGTGCACCACAGCCCTACCACCTGTCAAATAAAGAATTATTTGCAAGTATAGGAATTCATGCTTTTCTTTTTTAATAATAGTCCCCCTACATCTTTCTGACTTTAATTGTGCTTTACTTTTGGTAGTAAAAACTATCTTTATTCATCCTCATATTTCAGCATCATTTAATAGTTTTCTTTTCCACATTCCTTATTCATTTATCCATTTTTTAATAACATAAGATTAAAGTGACCGATTTAGTAATTTATGTTTACTTATTTGTTTCAATTATGTTACCCAAAGAAATGCTAAGATGATCATTGCTGGACTGACCTCTGACATGGCATAAAGGCAGAAGGCCAGATTCTATCCATGAATAGATAAGAAGCTGGTGAGATTAATCAATTTAGGAGAATTAACCGCAAAATAAGCATGGCTATTTGCACTATAACTTTAAAAACCAAAGTATAAGAAATATTTTAAAAATACTTTTCCTTTTCTCTGAGCCAACTCTACTACAGCAGTAAGCATTATGAATAAGATGACAATGATGGAACTTAAAGGAATATCAATCAATGAAAGGAGGATATTTGGAATCAAGGAGTAATTATGAATTTGGAGTTGTTTGAGATTAAGACATCAAAGTGAGAATAGTCTGAGTGATTAATGTAAAAAATAGTTTATGTTAAGGCAACATGAAATTTTTTCAGTGGGGACAAACCAAATTCCAGGTCCTAGTGAGTCCAAGAAGGTTCTGAGAGTAAGGTGCAATATCAGTGAGGTAGGAACAAAACCGATAATTTAGCAGAGTATCCTAAAAACCAGATGAAAGAATAATTTCTAGAATATAGAAATAGTGAGCAAATTCCCCATACCTAAAGTTTTATTTGTATTTATATTGGCTTCTATCCAATTTCTTCATCTATAATATTTTCTGATAGGTTTTGTGTAAACCTGAGATTTTGTGTGTGTGTGTGTTTGTGTGTGTGTGTGTGTGTGTGTGTGTGTGTGTTGCTCTGAGATTTTATTTTTAGGAGTTCCAAGGTAAAAATCCATGAAGAACCTGCAATAGTTAGTGAACTACATCTAGGAAGAAATGCATAGCTTCTGCAGCACAGAATAATCAGTATTGCGCGAGATGAAGAAAATCCCAATGGCTAGGCTCCAGCACCCACTGGGTCACATGAGCTGGGTCTGGGTTGGAGTGGGCCAGGCTGGGCTAGGCTGTAGCAACCACAGATGAAAGCCAGAATGGCTGTGAACCAGTCAGACTAGGCTGCAACACCCACTAACACCAGTAAGATACGTTGTTGGGATCTAGATGGTAGGGGAATTTGGAAATGGATGCTGTGGAGGATGGGCTAGACCGGAGCAAAACAACCAGGGCTGGGGGTGGGCCTGCTGGAATTATTGGAAGCGGGCCTGCTGAGGGACTTGGGGGTCACCCCTACTAGGCCATGCCACCCACTCATGTGTGTGAAGATCAGGCCTGTAGTGGGCTTGGCTTAGCTAGGCCACATCACCTGTTGGTTCATGTGAGAAGTGGGACTGGAAACAGAACTGACCAGGAAGCTGTATGCACTTGGTGAGGTTGACAAACTAAACCTGACCCCACACTGACTCATGCACGCAAGAATCAAGTCTGAGGTCATCCCAAGCAAAGTTTCTTGGGGGCCTGCCCAGCTCAATTACTGGACCCAAACCCTGGCCACAGAGAAAATCACAGTATGTATGATCTGACTTTGGAGAATATGTATTGGATTGGGCCTCCATAGTTGCTGATTCCTGTGCAGTGAGCAGCATGCCCAGATGCACACGGGGAGCATGACAGCAACTCATCTGGGTCAACAGAGGATGTTGACTACCTTGTCAGAGGATGGGAAGTAGAAAATTTGGACTGGTCTCCAGCCCAAGCTTGACAGCAAGTATGTGGGTCTGGATCTGAGTTGGACTTGGTCAGCTAATAGATCTTGGAAAGATTTTCTTGGAACCTTCTTCCCCACATTGAGGTCTCTAAGGCATCATTGAATGACTCTACCCCACCATGGATGCTAATATAGTGTGACAGCAAGGAGGGACCCCCCTCTCTCTTTCCTCTTCTGCACACACTGGAGAAAAAAAAAGAAAATAAAAAATAACTGAAACATTAATCCCACCCACCTTCCTCCATGCCTTGACCCTCCCCACTCTAATTGGAGGCTCACATGGGAGTGCATTCCTCTCAAATATGTAGGCAATACAAAAAATAAAATAATTTTTTAAAATAAAAATTAAATGAGTAAAAATTTTAAAAAATTAAAAATTCTTTAAATATTTCATAGAAATTAATCATAGAATATCTATAAGATATACATAGTCACTATGAAGCTATTTTGTTTATTCTCTTTGCTGTTCTTCTAAAGGAAAAAAATGTTAAGCTTTTCTTGTTATTTATTTTTGTTCTGCTTCCATGAATAACCTTACCACTCGTGTGAAAAACTAGCTTCAGGAATATTCAAGATTGGAAAATGAAATATCATCCTCATTTGAGACTAATAACAATCAGGTGAAATATGTGAGGATTAAATTTATCTTTATAAACAGGTTCTGGAGGATTAAGTTTGATTATGCATGAGGAAAGTCTGAGAGATTGGGTGATTTGATAGCAAATTACCTGAGGCACAACAGAAATCCTGAACCTCCCTTTAGTAGAGTTGTAGCCATGAATAATGTACACATACACTGTGATACCCAGTTATTTTCTACTATCAGATAAAATTTCAATATTAGGCGGGAAATGTGTGTAGCATTTCCCTCAGTAATACTGGATTCCATTTTTTTTTTCCAAAGCCAATTTGCTATCTCGAACATGTCCTCTGGTTTTCCTCTCATCTTCTTTTACATGAAATTTATTTACCTACTGTGTTTTGAAACCCATTGATGCATCTGTATGTACCTTTGGTATTTTCTGCTTTCATTTAAAAAGATAATTTGAGTGGCGAAGAGAGACAGAGACACAGAGCGTTGTCCATTGGTTCATTCCTGAGATGCCTGACACAGCCAGGGATGACCCAGGTAGGAAAAAAAGGAGCCAGGAACTCAATCCAAGTTTCCCACTTGGGTAGCCGGGACCCAATCACTTGAGTTGTCATCTGTGGCCTCCTGGGGTGTGACTAAAAGGAAATGCATCTGGAGTAGAGGTGGAACCCTCCCCCCGCCTGCAGCCTAACTGCCAAGACAAACAGCCACACCCTTTTAATCGCTTTTTTTTAAAAAATATGTATCTATTTGCTTAAAAGGCAGAGAGTTACAATGAGAAAAGGAGAGACTAAGAGAGAGAATCAGGTACCTGCTACTTTACTTCTGTCTGCAGGGGCTGGAACTGGATCAGGCAGAAGCCAGGAGCCTGGAACTCCATCTGGGTCTCCTATGTGGGTGGCAAGGGTCCAAATCCTTGGGCCACTTTTGGCTGCATTCCATGCTCGTTTCTAGGAGCTGGATAGGAAGTGGAACAGCCTGGACTCTTAGCAGTGTTCACAAGGGATTCTGGCTGCAGCTTAACCCCCCAAGGCCACAAGCTAGCCTTGTGGCTAATAGCTTTTAAATAGTTTTTAACAACCTCTTCTTACAATAAGGTTAATTCCTTTACAAAGCTATATCTACTGCTCCCATTATTTGATATTATCTTCTTTTTGTTTTTTCCATTTTTGTTTATTGGCCTGGCTTTGTGGCATAGCAGGTAAACCACTGGTGCTTGCAATGTGCACATCATCTTGACAGCATCCTATATGGACACCGCTTCACGTCCTGGCTGTTCCATTTATGATCCAGCTCCTCGACAACAGCCTGGGAAAACAAGGCGAGATGGCCCAACTGCTTGGCCATGTCCATTTGGGAGACCCTAATGAAGCCGTGGGCTTGTGCCCGGCTTAGCCTAGACCATTGAGACCAGTTGCAGGGTTAACCACATGATGGAAAACTGTGTATCCGCCCCTTTCTCTAAGTAGCTCTTAGAGTAAATGAATCTTTAATAAATAAATCAATTTAATTTCTTTTATTTGGAAGGCAGAGAGACAAAGAGCTCTCCCATTTGCAGTTCATCCCACAAATCCCCTTAATAGCTAGGATTAAGCCAGACTGGGATTTAAGTTAGTCACTTGAAACTCAGTCTGGTCTCCTTTTTGAGTGATAGGAACCCAAGTAGCTGATGTATCGGCTGCTGCCTCCTTAGATGTGCACTAGCTGGAAGCCGGAACTGAGAGAGGAGCAGAGATACGGGCTGCAAACATCCCAAGCAGCATCTTAACTTCTATGCCAAAAATCCATCCCCAGTTTCTTTTGACAGGGCCATAAATGCCAGGAGGAGTAGTCTACCATTTACCATTAGAATCCAAAGGGGCCTTGGAAAAATGTATTAAAAAGTGATGTCAGAAATAGTTCACAGATGTAAGAATAAAGGAATGGTAAAAAGAATAACACTAATAAGTAAGGATTCATATGAGTTTTTATGTATCTCACCTTTTAACCCATTTTGTTGTTGCTTGTGAAGATAACATGTAGATGTCTCAATAAGTTTGTAAGAACAGAATTGGAAGATATTTGTTTCATTGTAGATTTTTCATTATCATTATGAAATAAGATCCTTCATGTGCATAGAATGGATGATCCTACAACATACCTCTCTTAATAATATTCCTCCGAGTTCAGATACATTTTTACAGATTCCAACTCATTATCACTTTCAGGTTTCTCTTACGATCATAAAATGTAAGACATTAAAATTTTTTCATAGCTCATAATTTTGTCAAAGAAAGGGTGATCATTTTCTTTAGTCTATAATTACAAGACATTTTCTCTTTTAGACATTGATTAAAATGATTATATATATATATTTAAAGATTTATTTATTTTTATTACAAAGTCAGATATACAGAGAGGAGGAGGAGAGACAGAGAGGAAGATCTTCCGTCCGATGGTTCACTCCCCAAGTGAGCCGCAACGGCCGGTGCTGTGCCAATCCGGAACCAGGAACCAGGAACCTCCTCCGGGTCTCCCGCGCGGGTGTGCAGGGTCCCAAAGCTTTGGGCCGTCCTCAACTGCTTTCCCAGGCCACAAGCAGGGAGCTGGATGGGAAGTGGAGCTGCCGGGATTAGAACCGGCGCCCATATGGGATCCCGGCGTGTGCAAGGCGAGGACTTTAGCTGCTAGGCCACACCGCCGGGCCCTATATACATTTTTTCATTTCCTTGCTGTTTCATTTTGGCTGCTGCCTTTAGGCTTGTCCACTTACAAGCCATATTAGGTATATTTTTTATTGTAGGTTTCATAAAAGGCCGAAGAATAGGTGCTGGAGCTGTACTGTAGTGGGTAAAGCTGCTGCCTGTGCTGTTAGCAAGACATATCAGCACTGGTTCAAGTTCTGGCTACTGCACTTCTGGTACAACTCTATGTTAATGTGCCTGGGAAAGCAGTGGAAGACGGCCAAAGTGCTTGTGCCCTGCCCTCAAGTGAGAGACCTGAGAGAATCTCCGCACACTCTATCCTGGCCCGGCTGCAGCTTTTGCAGCCATTTGCAAAGTGAACCGGTGGATGAAAGACCTCTCTGTCTCTGTCTCTCTCCTCCTGTCTGTAACTGCCTTTCAAGTAAATTAAAAGAAAAACAAATAAATCCTTTATTTGTTTTTTAAAAAGGGGGGTTATAAGAAGATTATCACATATCCTTTCAACAAATATTTTTATCTAAAATATTGTGTGATGACATCATCTGTATAGTGTGGCTCACTAGGATAAGAAATTTCCTGAGGTTACTGATGTGTTACAGCAGGTTAAGATACTCTGGAAAATTTGCATTCCAGAGCCCAGCGCAGTGGCCTAGCAGCTAAAATCCTCGCCTTGCACACACTGGGATCCCGTATGGGTGCTGGTTCAAATCCCGGCAGCTCCCCTTCCCATCCTGCTCTCTGCTTGGGGCCTGGGAAAGCAATCGAGGATGGCCTGAAGCCTTGGGACCCTGCACTCCTGTGGGATACCCTCGCTCAGGGCTTCAGATTGGCTCAGCACCAACTGTTGCAGTCGTTTGGGGAGTGAGTCATTGGACAGAAAAATTTCCTCTCTGTCTCTCCTTCTCTGTGTATATCGGACTTTGCAATAAAAATACATAAATCTTAAAAAAAAAAATAAAAGAAAGAAAAATTTGCATCCCATATGAGCACCAGTTTGAGACCTGGCCACTCTGCTTCCTTCCAACTCCCTGCTCATGTGCCTAGGAAAGCACAGAATATTGGCCCTGCTCTCCTTGTCTCTCTGTGTCTCACTCTGACTCTGCCTTTCAAATAAGTGAAATAAAAATCATATGAAAAAGATTTCCTAGTTTCCCCTAGAAGTGTATTATTTACTCATTGGTTTCTTGAGCTTGGAAAAAATTGTAAAGGATATTATTTTATGTAATTATTTATCATCTGGGGTTTAGTTGATATAATCAATGTTACCAGTATTGCTGGAGTCTGCAGTTCCATTCTGTGTCCTGGGTTTGTGGTCTACAAGACTGCAAAGAACTCTAGCAGTGGCACATCAGGTTCAATGTGGAAAATCTTCAAAACTACAAGGACAACAGTGAGCTGCGCATGCGCTGAGCTCACCAAACTCAGTGCATTGCACTGGTCCCACAGGGAAAATAATACCAACTTCGGCATCGTGCGGGTCAAAGAAGGTTTGTGTGACCCTCAGACATAACAGCCAACAGGTTCCTGCAAGATCAGCACCACCGATAATCTAGTTATGTAGGACACCTGTTGTCTCCCTAATCCTGGCACCGGCTCTAACTGGAAGTGGGAGAAAGGTTCTGCAGGCAGCGATGCAGCCTCAGCATGGTATTGCAGGAGGTGGAGAGTGGTCAGCCAGGAGCTGGGGCTATGGAGACCTTGGTGGAAGTCTAACATAAGAACCAAGACCTGAAACTTGCTGGAGGGAGTGGCACAAGTAACTGCAAACAAAGAGTCATGTTCCAACCACTATAAGTAAAATCAAACTGTGGACCTGTGGGTGACAGAGCTTAGAAACCTGCCCCAAGAAAAAGAATCTGATAACCAGAAGTACAAAAACCAAGAGCAAAAGAAGAGACAGAGGCGCAATGGATATTACTGAAGACTCCCCTGCAAATGAGCAAAAGCCTTTGCCAACCTCAGAGTTCTAAGGAAGACATCGAGAAAATGGGGGATACAGAATTCAAAACATTTGTTATAAAACTTCTTATCAACAATGAGAAGCACATACAACAGTTCAAAGAATTTAAGGAATATGTCACACAGTAAAGTAATCAAATGAAGGTTGTATATCAGAAATGAAGAATACAGGGGAGCAAATTAAAAGTACAGTGGAGAGTCTCCAAAATAGAATGAAACAAGCAGAAGAAAGAATCTCAGATTTCTAAGATACTTTCTGTTGCCAGGAGGAAGCAAACAAAAAGCTGGAAGCAGAGTTAGGTCAAGCTAAAAAAAAAATATTCAAGAATTGAAAGACACTATTAAAAGGGCAAATATAAGAGTTATGGCAGTCTCAGAAGGTACAGAAAGAGAAGCTGCGTAAGTATTTAAGGGCCTGGCACGGTATTGTAGTGGTTGGGGTCCTCGCCTTGAATGCACCAGGATCCCATGTGGGCGCCAGTTCTGGTCCAGGTGGCCCTGCTTTCCATCCAGCTCCCTGCCTGTGGCCTGGGAATGCAGTCGAGGACAGCCCAAAGCCTTGTGACCCTGTACCCGCGTGGGAGACCAGGAGGAGGCTCTTGGCTTTGGATTGGCTCAGCTCCGACCGTTGCGGCGGCTTGGGGAGGATTGCAGCTCCAACCGTTGCGGCGGCATTGGACGGAAGATCTTCCTCTCTGTCTCCCCTCTCTGTACATCCGCCTTTCCAATGAAAATAAATAAATCTTTAAAAATAAAATAAAATCTATTTAATGAAATAATAAGGGAAAATTACCTGATCTAGAGAAAAAAATGGGAAACAACATCCAGGAGGGGCACAGAACTCCCAACAGGTTTGATCAAAAGCGATCTTCACCACAACATATGATCATCAAGCTCTCTTCAATTGAACATAAGGAAAAGATCCTGAAATGTTCACATGAAAAAAAAATCAATTGACATAAAAAGGAATGCCAATTGGATTCACAGGAGACCTCTCACAGGAAACTCTACAGGCAGGAAGAGAATGGAGCAACATATTCCAGATTCTAAAAGAAAAAAAATTGTCGGCCTAGGATAACCTACCCACAAAGCTTTTCTTTGTCTTTGAAAATGAAATAAAATGTTTCCATGGTAAACAAAAGTTAAAAGAATATGCCTCTTCCAAACCTGCCCTTCAAAGGATACTTAAAGATGTTCTCTTGACAGAGAAAAGGAATAGCATCCACCAAAACCAAAGGAAAATTGGAAGAACATCCCAGTAAAGTTACAACAAAAAGACTAAATCAAATGGCAATCCATTGCTAAATTGACAGGACCGAATTACCACCCATTCATATTAACCCTGAATGTAAATGACTTGAACTCATCAATCAAACTTCATAGATTAGTAAGCTGGATTTTTTAAAAACAAAACCCATCTATTTGATGCCTATAGGAGACATATCTCACAAACAAAGATAAGCGAAAACTATATCATGGATTTTCATCTTTTTAAAATTTAATTTCATCTCTTCAAAACACTTTCTCATTATTCACTGATCACTGACTCATATTTCATTCAGTAGCATCGTTTTCTGCAAGAAGGTTCTTTATTTGCCTTTTCATTTATTCAGCAACACATTAATCAGTAGCATGTTGTTTAACTTCATGGCATTTTTAATTTATTTTCTTCCTGTTGATTTAGTTTTATGGCTTTTGTTTAAGGGGATGTACAGTAACTGTGTAATGGAGACTGTCATATCTAGTAACATGTTATTTAACTTCATGATGTTGTAAATTTTTGTTTTCTCCCTGTTGTTGATTTTTAATTGTGGCTTTTTTTTTTTAAAGATTTTTTTTTTTTTATTGTTATTGGAAAGCCGGATATACAGGGAGGAGGAGAGACAGAGAGGAAGATCTTCCATCTGATGGTTCACTCCCCAAGTGAGCCGCAACGGGCCGGTGCGCACTGATCCGATGCCGGGAACCAGGAACCTCTTCCGGGTCTCCCGCACGGGTGCAGGTCCTAATGCATTGGGCCGTCCTCAACTGCTTTCCCAGGCCACAAGCAGGAAGCTGGATGGGAAGAGGAGCTGCCAGGCTTAGAACCGGTGCCCATATGGGATTCCGGTGCGTTCAAGGCGAGGACTTTAGCTGCTAGGCCACGCTGCCGGGCCCAAATTGTGGCTTTTCATTTAAGGGGATGTATAGGAACTGTGTAATAGAGATTGTCATATCCAGATGTGAGGATACAATGCAGTATGCATCTCTAACTCCAAAGATGGACTTACAATGAAACTGTTTAGTATAACTTGACAATGGGATACTGGACTCTATGCCTTTTTTCTTGACCTCAATGATGTACATATGATTGTTTATGAAGAACTATAGTATAGTAATGATACGGCGCAACTCAGTGGGGCGGGGAAGGTGACTTGGGAAGGGAAATCCCAGGACCTATGGAGCTGTATCATAAAATGGTAACAATATTTTTAAAAAGGGAAAAAAGGCAAATGCTGTCTTTAATGTTTTTTGTATGTACTTGGACATCTGAAAAATATTTCAGAAATGCAATGAGTAAACAATCATGATGAGATAGTGATGAACTATTTGATTCATTTATCATTCCTGTAGGTAATTGCATCAGTCTTTTTGCTAGTGTTTTAATGTCCTTTTCTTGCCATTGTATTAACTTGGTTCTTACATAATAATTTTAATGTCTTTTTTTTTTAAAAGATCTATTTATTTTATTACAAAGTCAGATATACAGAGAGGAAGAGAGACAGAGAGGAAGATTTTCCGTCCGATGATTCACTCCCCAAGTGAGCCGCAACGGCCGGTGCTGTGCTGATCCGAAGCCAGGAACCAGGAACCTCCTCCAGGTCTCCCACGTGGGTGCAGGGTCCCAATGCATTGGGCCGTCCTCGACTGCTTTCCCAGGCCACAAGCAGGGAGCTGGATGGGAAGTGGAGCTTATGGGATTAGAACCGGCGCCCATATGGGATCCCGGCGTGTGCAAGGCGAGGACTTTAGCCACTAGGCCACGCCGCTGGGCCCCTAATTTTAATGTCTTAAACAATAATTTTATAAAAATAATAATTCTTACTCTTTCAGTCTCCTTTTCATATAATGGGAAGTAATTCCCAGAGTTATGAAAAGAGAAAGCAGTTTCAAGATATAGGAAATTTAAGATCACTAAGAATAAGTATGAAAACCAAATTTGGATGTAATAATCATGATTAGTTTTTGATGCATTTGTCTCATCTCCTTTTAGAGTCTTTAAAAGAGCAGGACTTGTGTCCATTATGATTTTACATCTTGTGAATTGGCTTTATGGTACATATTTACTGTATGTTAAAGGATAATCTTTGAAAAAGATAACATCATGACTGTCAGATTTTTAAATGTTGAAGAATTTGAAATGCATTTTTAGAATAAAACAGCAAAGAATTGTCCAGACAAGTTTACCTCCTTTTTCACACCCACTGAAGTGTTTTACATGATTTTGGTTTTAGAAAAGAAAAAAAGTTAGTGTCTTGCTTTCTTTCATTTCACTTGCAGAAGAAGTCAACTTCCAACAAGCAAATCCAGGGTGATTTGATCAGGGAAATGAAAACTCATACAGATACTTAAGAACCTGTCACTATAAGAAAGCCATTGCAGGCAGGGACTCAGAATAAACGAACAAATATCTTAACACACAGAGTCTAGCCCTAACAGTGAGAAGTTATCAAGACTGCATATAAGTGTTCGCAGTCACCACCACACGGACGTCGCTCTCAACACCAGCGCCGCCTCTCGCTCCTGAGCTCCAACCAAAGGAGAAGAGGGTAGGTGAGTAAGGAAGTACTTACACCATGGCTCCTACAAAGCAGACTGCCCGCAAATCAGCTGGTGGCAAAGCACCCAGAAAACAACTGGCTACAAAAGCCGTTCTCAAGAGTTCGCCCTCTACTGGAGGGGTGAAGAAGTCCACTGAGCTTCTGATTTGCATACTCCCCTTCCAAGGTCTGGTGCGAAAAATTGTTCAGGATTTCAAAACAGATCTGCACTTCCAGAGTGCAGCTATTGGTGCTCTGCAGGAGGCAAGTGAGGCCTATCTGGTTGGCCTTTTTGAAGACACCAACCTGTGTGCTATCCATGCCAAACATGTAACAATTATGCCAAAACACATCCAGCTAGCACGCCGCATACATGGAGAATGTGCTTAAGAATCCGCTATGATGAGAAGCATTTCATTCTCAAAACAATTTTTTTTCTCTTCTTACCTGTTATATTGATAGCTCTGAACGTTAGATTTTCTCCTCCCATGGGGTCAAAAGGTACCCAAGTATATGATTGCAAATGGAAAACTAGGGGACAGAAATTAGGTATTGGCAGTTTTTCCATTTTCATTTGCGTGTGGATTTTTAATATAAATACGGGGACGTAAAGCATTAATGCAAATCAAAATGTTTCAGTGAACAAGCTTTAGCAGTTTGACTTTATAACAATTATAAGTAAACCTGTTAAAATTTTCTGGACAATGGGCCCGGTGGCGTGGCCTAGCAGCTAAAGTCCTCGCCTTGAAAGCCCCGGGATCCCATATGGGCGCCGGTTCTAATCCCGGCAGCTCCACTTCCCATCCAGCTCCCTGCTTGTGGCCTGGGAAAGCAGTCGAGGACGGCCCAATGCATTGGAACACTGCACCCGCGTGGGAGACCCGGAAGAGGTTCCAGGTTCCCGGCATCGGATCAGCGCGCATCGGCCCGTTGCGGCTCACTTGGGGAGTGAATCATCGGATGGAAGATCTTCCTCTCTGTCTCTCCTCCTCTCTGTATATCTGGCTGTAATAAAATGAACCATATCAATCAGTGGACCACCTCATCGAGCGAAACTGGCAGTGACTCATAACTGGAGAACTATTAACTCCACTTGAGCACATATCTCAGAGCATGCCCCACATCCGGGACTTGGGGTGGGCGGGAAACCGGGTGGGGCTTCTCCCTCATTATCCCCTTTTACCTCAGATACATGATGGAAACAATATGGACATAATAGCATTGCCCACCTCCCTATCCCCCTGAACCTTTTTTTTTTTTTCTCTTTCTTGTTTTTCCTTCAACTATAGTTAACTATGTAAAGATTGTCAACAACAATACAATAAAATGGATTATAAAAAAAAAATAAATAAAAATAAAATAAAATGAATAAATCTTTAAAAAAAAAATTTTTTTCTGGACAATGCCAGCATTTGGATTTTTTTTAAATAAATTTCTTATTGACGGCAACTTAGAGTGTTTGTAGCATTTTTATCGTACAGTAGTAGATTCCATCCATTCACTATGCTTTTCTGAGTTGTCCTTGTCCTACAAGGAAGTACGTGTTTTTAGTGTTGTCGGTCTTCTGTGCTGTTCCTGTAAGTTTGCTATTAAAATACATCAAACTGTTAAAAAAAGGAGTGCATATAAACAAACTGGCTCCGTGTATAAGATTCAGTTTTTAATCTTCATCCCTGGCTTGACAACATCTGTCTCTATTCATGGCCATGTGTTTACAGGTCACAGTCTTGAAGTGTTCGAATGTGGGGACAAGATTCCCTAAGGGATCAGATCAGAGAGATCTGTAGGGATAACCTAGTCAGATCATCAGGCTTTTGTTGCACAAAAAAAGCTTTCACCAGTGAGGAGGAGTAAAGAAGTAGCCACAAGGCCCAGAATACATGACTTTTTAAATTCAGTTCTCATTTTCACGATTAGACCCACACAAGAGGAAATGATACTTCTACAGTTTACAGAGGTTATCTGAACATCGTAGCAATTTTCCCTCTCAATTTTCACCCACCTATCTACCTGGTGAACAATTTAAAAACTGCTGATTCTTGGCAAAGGGCAATATAGAGTTAGTCACAAGAAGACCAATTGCCTAAAGGGAGAAATGGATGAAGATTATTTACTTCTCATCCGAACCACATAATTTTCCTCAGTAGTAGCTGGTGCCAGAAAGGAAGATCAAACTTATTGATCATTACGAACCTCTCTTTGGCAATTTCAGCAAAAATAGTTTTAACTCTTTCTGATTCCTTTGTAACTGTTCAGATAGAAGATGGTTTGGCACAATCTCCATTGGCCTCTGACACACATGAATTAGTCCTGCAGGCACATTTTAAGTAAACATCACTAGGCAATGCGCTCTGAAACAGTTGGTTCACTAAGTATGTTTAAATACTGTCTTGTACACATTGTCTCAACTGCAAGTTTATTTATTTCTTACAAATTCAGCAATATAATAATAACTCAGTGGCAGTATTTTAGTATGCAGTTAACAAGGCAGTAGGAAGGCATTTTAATCCTCTGTCTTCATTAAAGCTCAGATACCACCTCTAACATTATTGCTTGCATCAAAGGTAACTTGGTCATTAACTATAAACATTCGCTCTGCTAAAACTAGGATAACATCTTTTAATCTAGCCCTCTTTCTCTCCCTTTGGCTTATAAACAACCAGTATAAATCTGGAGCTGTTATCTAGCCTACCTTTGGCCTGTTCATCAGTCATGCCACCACAGTGATTCCTGACCTCTCTATATCTTCCTTGCCTTTGTCGTTGGAATTCCTCATACCATGCCTTCCTTCTGTATTTTAATGGAGAAGTATGTGATAAAATATGAGCTAATACTTTGTTTATTTTGTTGTCCTTGTTGTGTATAGCTTTTACTTTCATATATTGTTTTGTTATTTATATTTACTTCTCTAGATAAGAAATTATTGTTTTACTTACAAGGAGTCATATTGAAATTTGTCTTTTAAAATTACTTTTGCTTATTCAAATATTGAATAGTAAAATAGTTTTTAATGTATGGAAGAAATGTTTCAGCATAGACATTTGATTTTAGAGTAACTGGTGAAATAATCTTTTAGGCTAAAAGAAGAATGCTGGGTTTCAGAATTATAACCTAAAAGAAATCTGATGATGAGCAAGGAGAAAAAAAGCATTATAAAAGTTGACACAGAGCATCAGTGGGATTGTATTTCCTCAGTCAGAGCCGATGTGTATTTACGGCAGATGTGCGCCTTTGGGAGTGGTGCATTGGAAATGTTGTGCAAAGCAGGCAGTCCTTGGGGATTTCCCATTTTCAGCAAGGCTGTTGTACTACAAAAATTTACAAACATTTTCAGACCTCATATTACAATCTAATTCTCTTATAAGCAAACACCTCATTTTTACCATCTCAAGATGTTAAATATTAAATGTCATTTTTTAATATTTGGTAACAACACTAACCTTCTAAAATATTCTATACCTTCGGCTCAGTGTGACCAAATATGGTAGATGAACTGTAGACTTCCAACAAGGATGAAAGAGTTTGGATGGTTGCAGAGCTGCTACCCGAGCTTGCTTTTGGTTTTTATTAATTGTATGTGTGCACGATTGTGTGTGTTGCTCCTGCCTCGATACTCCTCCCTCATTGTCTTGGGTTGTGAAAGCAGTGCTGGCAGAGTGCCCACTGCCTGTGGGATTGGGTCCTATTTCATAACAAACTGCTTTTACTCCCAAGAAATTGGAAAGCATTAAGCTATCAGTGTTTGAGTACATATTTCTCCTTGTTTTTTCAGCCTTTCCATTAGCCAGAACAGATTACCTGTCTGGGATGTTGTCTGTCACCTAAAAGAGAGATAACATTTCTGTTTCAAATAAAGATTTAACTTATGACCTAGAATTCATTATTATGTTCCTTCTCAAATTGTGGTACAAAGCAGGCGACTTAATAGATGACTGCTATGCCAATGGATTGCTTCAGATTCTACCAAATATGTTAAAACCCAGTGGAATGAAATAGAGAAATGTCTGGTTTATAACTGCCTGGTTGAAGTGTGCTTACATAAAAAGCCTCCTCTCGTCCCGGCCTCTGATGATCTCACTCATCTTCTGTGGTCTCTTGTCTTTTAAAACTGTCCCAAGTTCCATCCCTACTTAATGATCTACATTCTCATTTATTACATACTTGTCCGCCTCCTACATTTTCCATCTTTCTGTTTTTATAAGACGATGAAAGCTGGTGAATAGAGTCATTGCTGTATTTTAGCTGTTTCTTGAGATACTTTCATGTGTTTTTATGTTGTGTTACAAGGTAGACCATGACATTCAATTCAGAGAGCATTCAGACACTGAAAAACATTAGTCCAAAAACCCATCAGGAGTAGAGATTAAAGATAATATGTGTGAAAGTTTCCTTACTCAAGCAACTGTTTGCATACCTTTCATTGGTGTCTGTTTGAAAGTTATGCACATAGTAGTTATTCTTGATTTTATGAAAATTAGATGTTACAGGTAGTTGAATCCAGTCATGTGCAAAGTATCCAATTTCCCACCACATAACCAAGTGATAAAAAAAGTTGGAAGAGTAGAAAGAAAAGTGCTTCTTCAAATCATTACAAACCCCAGCTCAGTTGGTGTAAATATCGGGTGGGGTTTAGGGAAATGTAGAGTGTTTATTTCCATATCCAGTAGTTTGAGGGTTATGAATTCACTTTGGTTCCATTGCACAACAGACAGACTCGTACTTATTACTTTTTCTAGACCTGGACAATACCAAGCCATCCAAACAGCTTCTGCTTATGACTACTGGAACTGAATGACAATGATGCCAACTGAATTTCCGCTTTTATTCAATAGCATTGAGACCTACTCTTAAGGTGGTGTAACTAAATAGGTGTTGTGGTTTTTTTTAACTAGCACTGACTTTTTTCTCTTAAATAAATGGAAGACAGCATTAATTACCTTGTTAATTGTTCTCTTTTAGATACAGTGTAGCTTAAATGTTAGAGATTTTGTAAAATACCTGACTAATCATTATGTAAAAGACAGAGTTACTATCCTTCTATTTATATGCATCACAAAGTAGTTTGCTCTGTAAAAGACAATAGACTCTAACTTAGAGGAGAGGTGTTTGGAAGAGCATTGTCACACTAAACAACTTTGTATACTTGTCGAAATTAACTTAGATGTAAGCACCAGAAGATGGAACATTAGAGTTATTATGGGAAGTCAGCAAATTTTAATTGGTAATGGTAGTAAAATTTAAGGAAAGTAACAACAGATTAAAGAGCTATGAATTATGATCCATTTTGGTAACATAGATATCTATATATTGAACCTGTTCTTGATTAATTAAAATAATAACCTCAGAGCAAAGAAACCACTTCTGGAGTGAAGCTCAGTAGGTTTTTGCAGTGTTTTCCCTCCAAAGTAAGCAGGGATCAGATGGGAGAAAGTTGGGGGCTTTTCTGCCATCACCACCAGAAATTTCAGGGAGTCGTTTCTCGTTGCCAGTATGGAAGTAAGATAAACCCGCATACTTAGCCTCGCTTTCCCTTGACTCCTTTCTTCTCCACCCTTTCCTTCCTCCCCCTCTTTTTGCTTCTGAGGCATCAGTGACATGTTGAAAACAGTGTTTTGAGAGATTTATTCTGTTTTGATGCATGGTTCCCAAGTAGCTGCACCCTGATATCTCCTGGGAGGCTTTTAAAAAATGTTGGGGCTTTGCCCTCAATGACTTTGATTTAATTGGTTTGGAGTAGGACCGAGGCCCTGCTATTTAAAAGAAAAAAAAAAAACAACTTTCATTAGGATTCTAGAAGCACTGGTATACAAGTTTGCTGTCAGATATAATAGTATAATAATAGTAGTGGAAGTTGAAACAGAAAAGGAGTTTAATAAATATGATCATTTTAATTATGTGAATATATTTTTTATTTGAAAAAGCATCAAAAATTTGTAGAGTAAAAATGAAATGTATTCTTTCTGTTTTTTCTGTGCATTTAATAACTAATTATAATCATATATAATATTTCTGAAACATGCATGTGATTATACCATATGAATGAGGGTACTGTAAAAAGTTCATGGAAATACGAATTTGAAAAAACTGCATGAATTTAAAAAAATGTTTGCACTAAAAGGTATATATTTGTGTTAATTCTATTTCCCATAAACTTTTTGAAGTACTCATATTATTCCATGATTTGCTTATTTATAACTTAAGAAATTATTTTGAATATTTTTCTATGTTAATAATATAGGTCATTTTATTAATCTGTTTGTTTGAAAGGCAGAATTAGAGAGGAGAGACAGAAAGAGAGATCTTGCATCGGCTGGTTCACAGCCTGAGTGACCTCAATAACTAGGGTGAGGCCAGGCCGAAGCCAAGAGTCTGGAATTGCACTCAGGTTTCCCACATGGGTGCAGGGTCCCTTTCACTTGGACTGTTTGCCACTGCCTTCTCAGGAACGTTAGTATGGAGCTGGATTGGAAGCGGGTGTAGCTGGTACTCAGTTGGTACCCACATGGGGCGCTGGCATTACAAGTAGTGGCTTAACCCTTTATGCCACAGAGCTGGCCCCTACCTCAAATTTTTAAAAATCCATTTACTTTATTTTTTTTAAAGATTTATTTATTTTCATTACAAAGTCAGATATACAGAGAGGAGGAAAGACAGAGAGGAAGATTTTCCGTCCGATGATTCACTCCCCAAGTGAGCCGCAACAGCCGGTGCTGAGCCAATCCGAAGCCGGGAACCTGGAACCTCTTCCAGGTCTCCCACGGGTGTGCAGGGTCCCAAAGCTTTGGGCCGTCCTCGACTGCTTTCCCAGGCCACAAGCAGGGAGCTGGATGGGAAGTGAAGCTGCCAGGATTAGAACTGGCGCCCATATGGGATCCCGGTGCATTCAAGGCGAGGACTTTAGCCACTAGGCCACGCCGCCGGGCCCCTAATTTACTTTATTTATTCCTTTTAATACCTGCAAAATGTTTCTTGGTGTATGTAGGATTTGATTTTTTCCCCTATTTTAACATTTGTAGCTGGTGGTAAAAAGTGTGAATTCTAAAACTAGACTACTAGATTTGATTATATTTATTGCTATTAACATTTAATTTTTCTAACTTTTCATCGATATGAGCAGCACTTCAGTTGTTATCTTAGCACCCAAATCATCATAAATAGTCCCATTGGGCAAAATCCTAGAGTTAGAATTACTAGGTCAAAGAGTATGTGTATCAATATTTGAAATATGCTCTGGGGTTGTCTCCTAAGAGAGAGGCAGCTTATTGGTTCTGTTCACTCTCACCAGTGGATTTTGATTGCAGTGATCAAGATCTGACTCTCACATCACAGTCTGATTTCTCGAACTAACTAGATGGCAGGCTTTTCTCTTTTGATCAGAGTTTTATTGAGCCAGTTTGATAGCCCTGATCATAGCATGTCAGCCTGAAACTCTGACTTACAGTGTTCAGCACAGGATTGAAAAGAAGGGGAAATTTTTTTTATTTTTTTTGTACAAAATTATCAACATATAAAACACAAAAAGAACCGAGTACAGCCTTAGTAGTGAAATAAACATGGACTGGAGAAGCTGACCTCCTCTGGTTCTTAGTTGGGATGGCTCTAGTGAGAAGCTGACCTCCTCTCCACCAATCCTTAGTACACGGACCCAGATTTTCAAGAAAAATCTGCTTTAAATCTTGTATCTGGATGGATATGTTCATGTGTCTTGGTGTTTTAAATTCAAAATTGTATGTATAATTATGGCTACAGATAATGATATTACATCAGTATGATTGTTTATGCTTTTATATGATAAAGTAGTTTATGAAACTTATTTTCATTAAAAGTTTTCTCTAGGTAAACTCTCTGAACCTTAATTTTATAATCAGTACATGGTAAATGTTGAACTACCCACTTCCCAGGGCTTGGGAAAGATTACTTTATATAGCACATAAAAACAGCTGATCTGTGGACCGGGAAGGAAAGACCCAAGTAAAGACATCTGCATCGCACATTCCATAGCAGAGCAACTAGGTTCAGCACCCAGCTTTGCTCTTGATCTCAGCTTCTTGCTAAAACAGGACCTCGATAAGGTGATGGGCAGACTAATGTTGCTCCACCCATTGATCTGAAAGATTTCAGTTGAATCTGATTCCTGTGTTCAAGAACTTAATTTCAACTTTAAAGCCTTGGTCTGTGCCAGACTCTTGACGTTGTAGCCATTTAGGAATGCAGCATTGGCACTCACGGGTTCTCTTTCATGTGCTCTCTGTGTCTGTTAAATGAGTTATAATAAGGTGGATTTAGCATAGTGTATAGAGCATAGTGAGTGCAACAAATTGGACATATTTTATTTCTGTTATTTTAATTCTGCTCACAGTACCTTTAGCCCTTTTTATAGAACGAATTGAGACATTCAAGGGGATGGTAGGATGATATTGGCTTGTGTTTTAAAAGGTACAAATGACAGCTTTGCTGCTGCTAAGCATATATGTGTTCTCTAGGAAGATTTTTTTTAAGGATTTACTTTATTTATGTGAAAGTCAAGATTACACAGAGGGAGAGAGAAGAGAGAGATGAAGGGAGAAGGGAGGCCTTCCAGGCACTGGCTCACTCCCCAGATGTCGACAGTGGCCAGGGATGGGCCAGGTAGAATCTAGGTGCCAAGTGTTTCATCCGGGTGCAGTGGTTCAAACACTTGAACTGTCTTCCACTGCTTTCCCAGGCTACTAGCAGGAACTGAATCCGAAGCAGAGCAGCTGGACCATGAACCAATGCTGACACAGGATGCCAGCTTTACCCATTGCCCCCACAACATCAGCCCCTCTAGGAAACTTTAAAAGAATGAAATCACCATTAACCAGTGTTTTTGAAAAAACTAGATATTTTGTCAATTACAGACTTTTAAAAAGGTTTTAAATTTTTAAAATTTATTTATTTGAAAGGCAAACTTACATAGGAACTGAGACAGAAAGATCTTCCATCCACTACTTTACTCCCCAAAATGTCACAATGGTCAGCTCTGAGCCAGGCGAAAGCTGGGAGCCTGAAGCTCCTTCCAGGTGTCGCCTGCGCATGCAGGAACCCAAGCACTTGAGCTGTCTTCCTCTGCTTCCCCAAGCACATTAGCGTGGATCAGAAATGGAGTAGCCGGCACTCAAATCAGTGCCTACGTGGGATACTGGCATCATAGGCAGAGGCTCAGCATGCTGTGCCACAGTGTCAACCCCCAAGTTTGGTATTTTTACAGCTGTACTTAGGAAAAATATGCAAAAATAAACTTTCCAGAAATGTTTTGTTTGATTGAAATTACGGTGTTAGGGATTTGGATAAAAACAAAAGTAAATGAAATAAATTCTTTAAATCATAGATTGCTTGGATAAGAGATTGAAAACACCGTTAAGGGGCCTTTTTAGGTCTGTGACTCATCAAAGTTCCTAAAATTCTAAAATATTAATAGTATTTTCAGGGAGATGTATACCCACGTGTCTATTTAGGAGGTGTCAACAGAGTGGACCTTCCTTCTGGCAGGTTGGTCTGAGCGTCTCCATGGGTGAGAGCAGGCTGCAGCCTTGTCCTTCCCACTCTCCTGGATTTGAGATCTTCTTTTTTTCCCCAGTGAAGAAGAGAGGGAGAGAGAGTATTGATACGTTTCTGGCATTTATTTGGACTGCACCAAATTGAAGTCTGCTCTAGGAATCAGTTAGCTCTTCTTCCGTTTAGTTCTTGGAATTCTTTCCCATCTGTGGTTTCCTTTACCCCTCATATTGGAAGCTTCGTTGGTACTTCTCATCTTTTATGCTCCTCGGGGATTTTGATATACTCCTTCCTTATATTCTTAATCTTCCCGCCAGAAACCGGCACGCTTTGCTTTCCCCGTTATATTCATTGTCTCCCTCTTGTTCTATGATGTTGCTAAATTTACTGGTCTTTCAGCATTTCTCTCCCTATGAAAAGCTTGCGAATTATGCCATCATTATTCTCAATGCCCATTCAGGCCCGTGGCATCTGGATTAGAGTTTCCATATAAATTCTTATTAATTGGCTTTCTATGCTGAGAAGCAACCCCAGTTACATTTTTTCAGGGCATTGTTACATAGGTCAGTCCAGCTCACTGTTATGGTAACATGTCTCTCCCAAATTTTTTTTAATTTTGAATTTTATGGCACAATTCTGTAGAGTCTCTCCCAGTTTTTTTTTTAATCATTTGGGATGAAGGGGGAATACACAGTGAATAAATTAATCCTTTCATTTAAGCCATTACAGTATCGTTTGAAATTCGACATCTCTGCATATTTTCCTCAAGTGGTTCATAGCTGCTCTCAGTTCTACCCATTATTTGTGCTTCCACTTAAAAACATAATCTACTAAACCACTTATTTGGATCAAAAAATGAAAATTTTTCCAAGAATCATGGCAGATCTAAATTCCTATTTGTAAATCAGAGGATTGTTTCCCAGTGCGATCCTCAGAAATTTGGATGTTTTCATGAATTTATTGGCTAATATAGGTGATTGGACTTTATTTATAAAAACTCATTAACTAGCATCAAGATTTAATTAAACAATTCTAAGGATCTGAAAGAATGTTTACTTAGTTATTCATTTATATTTATTTGGTATTTCTATTATGTTATTAGCATCCTCTTTTCATTTAAAACTTTGAATCCTATTCTGAGTCTTTTAAGAAATTGACAACCATTTAATTGTTATTTAGCTTTATCTTCAAATACATATTATACAATGTGCTGATTAAATTATAAAGTAATTTTATGAAGGACTTGCTAACATTATAGACATCTGTTTTGTTTTTGTGCTTAGTATGGGAAAATGCACTTTGTGCATTGGATTAGCATTTTACAAAACATTCCACATGAATCATTTTCTTCTTTATCTTGTGTGATGGGCATGTGGAACACAGCTCCACAGTCTCTTTGTGTCGTTCTTCTGACGCATATAGCTGTACATGTAAACACATGCTCCCATCCCAATGTAAAATTCACTCCAACTAACAAAACAAGCTGATTTGCAGGAATGTGGGGCATGAACAAAGGGAATGAGACAAGACATGTACGGCTGCCATGGAGGATGTGGCCGTGGTATCATTTATGAGTGGGAAGGTAGCTGAACATTTTCATTTTGGTGTCAGTCCCTCGGGAGGAAGGGGTTTTCATAAAAGGAATAAGACGTGCACGCTTACTAAGAATGATTGACAGTGAATGATTCAATAGGAGAATAAATAGCACGCCTGCCCCTTTTAAGGCTAAGGACATATACACTGAATGTAGATCTCCTCAGTGAGGCAGCATAGATTAACTATACAGATAAAAATGCAAGGTAGTATCCTTAAAAATAAGGTTTATAACTCAAATAAATGAAGGTCAGCGCATATACTGAAGGTGATGGAAAACCCTGTTTGTGAAAGTCGATTCCTGACGTCAGACCTTTGGTCAATGAGTAGGATAACGCACCACATACCGCAGTGACTGATGAAATTGATGTGTCCGCAGGAGAGCGGCTCTATTACTGAAGCCTTTAACCTATTTTCTCTCTCTGTGAAAATGAGCTCCTGAGTGGATGTGATCCTCAAGGAAGTGAATTTAATTCTGGGAAGATTTTTTATAGATGAACAAATTGAATTTAAGAATTTTACCTACCCATTATTGAAGAGAATGATGTGGGAAAACATTATTATAAATAATGCAGTTACATTTTTAAAAGATGCCTCTTTTTTTTTAGTTTATTGCTTTGGATTCCTACTAATGCTTTTGAAAAAGCGTTAGTAGATTTTATTCTTTGATTTTGTCCTGCCTCTTTGAACACACATGTGAATCTATTGTATCTGTGTTGCAATGTTTCATTAATTTATTATATGAAAGAATGTAATTGTGCGTTTCTTTTGAAAACATAATTTCTTGGCTTGTCCCTTTAATTTTTAAAAAATAGCTTTAGTCTGCCATAAAATAAATACTTGGTGATTAATACAAAGAATAAAGGCCTATCTCACAAATCTGGTATTCTGAACTCTGTAAGATAATGCTGACAGCTACCAGGGAGGCAATAGGTAGGCTTGTGTTTGGCAACCAAAAAAATTCACTCTGTGAAATCTCACAAGATGAATTACAAAGTATGCTGCAAATACTGCTTAAAGGGTTAATAGTGCATTGGTGGTTTCTCTTTGAAATATAAGATAGTTTTAAGTTTGCTAAGCTTGCTCTGTCATACAAATCTAAGTGTATTTAGTTGATTTTTATTACTATTTTAATCTTAAACTAATTCCCACAAGTAGCACATACTTTACTATTTTTTAACATTCTAGCTTATTGTT
This sequence comes from Ochotona princeps, assembly GCF_030435755.1. Lineage (NCBI taxonomy): Eukaryota > Metazoa > Chordata > Mammalia > Lagomorpha > Ochotonidae > Ochotona > Ochotona princeps. The sequence continues at coordinate 56,660,641 of NC_080832.1, read as the reverse complement.
ATTTTTACTTTTAATTAGAGTTACAGGGTCATATAAGTATTTGGATAATAAGAAAATTTTAAAGATTTAGTAATTAGAATTGTGGGGTCATAAAGAAGTATTTGAAAGATAGAAAACTTTTAAAAAAATATTTATTTATCTATTTATTTTTGGAAGGGCAGATTTACTGCCTAAGTGGCCACAATGACCAGAGCTGAGCCAGTCCGAAGCCAGGAGCTTCTTCCAGGTCTCCCAAGTTGGGTGCAGGGTTCCAACACTTTGGGCCATTCTTTGCTGCTTTCTCAGGCCGTAAACAGGGAACTGGATGGGGAAATGGAACAGCAAGGATATAAGGCAGCACCCATATTGGATCCCTGTGTGTGCAAAGCGAGGATTTAGCCACTGAGCCATGGCGCCAGGCCCAGAAAATAGAAAACTCTTAAAACATTTAACTTGGAGATCAATCTGGTAAATATAAATGTGTATATATACGTGTGTGTGTGTGTGTGTGTGTGTGTGTGTGTGTGTGTGTATGTGTGTGTATATAGATGTATATTAGTTTCTTTAAGTTTCTTTGATATTTGCTATATGTATTGCTATATATTTTTTTTTTTTCATTTGAAAGGCTGGTAGACATAGCTCCCATCCACTGATTTGCTCCCCAAATAGTGTTTTATGGCTTTGTGCAGGTTTCCCATGTGTGTGGCCGGGACCTAACTACTTGAGCCATCACCTCCTGCTTCTCAAAGTATGTGTTAGCAGGAACTTGGCATGAGGAACAGTCAGAATGTAGAGCCAGGTGCTCTGAAAATGGATGTGGCATTACAGTAGCCAAATACCCGTTCCTAATAGAAGATGCTGTAAGATGCTAAATTTCAGGTAATTTCCTTGTTTGGCTGAAGCAGTCAGATTTTCACACATCACATACAAAGCCATGTCTCCCAGGGTGTAGATATTAATTAGCAATGAGTATAAATGTGGAAAATTCTCACAGTAAAGAAAAATTTATTTCTTACGGAAAAGAAAATTTTCTGTCACTGAGCTCACACTGCCTTTGTTAATTGAAGTAGTTAGAGACCTTCCATAGTAGTATTCTGATTCACTTAATATATTGCTCTGAAAATAATTTGGTAATTTAACAGATATCATGTTGATATTCTGACTAGATACATACTGAATTATATTGTAGTACTCTAATTTTGTACAAGGGGAAAAAATCCTTTCTAGTTCGGCTGGTTCCCATGACCATAATTAACATTCAAGGAAGTGTTAAACTCATAAAATTTAATTTGGTCTTTAATTGTCCCAAATGCTAAATGAATTGCCATTTCCTATCATGTCACAGCTGTATTTTTACAGCTAGCTGGTTGGTTTTTGTTAAATTTTGTCTGCCCTCTAGTGGACTAAAGTGTTCTTTTTCAGTAACCTGTCGAATTTAAATGAGAAGTTGTGTCTGTGTGGAAACGATTAAATATTCCTTCATGGCTCTGTGCTCTTGTTTTCCAGTCACTGCTGCGTTTCAGGCAACTAGTTTTATTACTTAGCTATCCTATTGCTGATGAAACAACCTGCATACAACTAGCATACCATCTGATACAACTAGTATAACCAGAATGAATGCATGGCCATTATGCTTGAGGCAGCAACATTGGCATCCCATAGCAAAGCACTGGTTTACATCCCAGATGTTCTGCTTGCAGTACAGCATCCTGATGATGTGCCTGGAAAAGCCGCAGAGGACGGGTCCCCACCAGCCATGTGGGAGACCAGGATGGAGTTTCTGACTTCCAGTTCAGGCTGAGATCTGGCTGTTGGGGCTGATGAGGCAACCAAATGGTGGAAGATCTTTCTCTGTCTCTGCCTCTGTGACCTTCACATCTATTTTTTTTTTTAACGTCACATCAGAGTGCCCTGATCTCGTTGGTAGTTTTATATATTTTAGGAAATTTTTTTTATTACTTACTACATGTCTTCTGGTGCATGCCACCTACCTTCAAGATGTTTCTGATTCTTACCTACAGATGCTACAACTGTGGTGGCCTTGATCATCATGCTAAGGAATGCAGTCTACCTCCTCAGCCAAAGAAGTGCCATTACTGTCAGAGCATCCTGCACATGGTGGCGAACTGCCCACACAAGACTGCTGCACAGCTGCCTGCCAGTTCTCAGGGAAGACAGGAAGTGGAGTCCCAGCCATACCCCCCCACAGCCCCTGCAGAAGTGGGAGGAGGGCATGGCTGCACGTCACCACCGTTTCCTCAGGAGGCGAGGCCAGAGGCTGCAGAGCGGCCGAGCAGGTCACTTCCAGAAGCTTCCTCCACAAAGTTGTCAGCAGCACCAGAAGAACCAAACAAAAAGGGGCCTTCAGTTCAGAAAAGGAAAAAGACATAACCCTTGCTAGTGTCTTGCGTTGTGTACCTGGTTGGGAAGTCTACCTCATGCACACACAGGGAACAGTATTTCACCAATAGCAGCTGGCCTGGGATTTTTAACTACTGTTGAGGAACTGTGAATTTTTAAAACAGACAAATCACTCTAAGCAAATTGTATTTGAGCAGGGTGTCTTGTTTTATGTTACTCAGACTATGAGATGCTATGTGTATCAGTATGTGCTGGTGTGAGAGGGGGAGAGCTTGAGTGTGTGTGTGTGTGTGTGCGCGCGTGCAAATATGTGTTTCATAGAGGAATGTGGACATCTTTACATATGTGTGTATATAGATACAAGCACACACCCGCCCTCCCGTAATTGGACACGTCCAAGAATTGAAAAGCCATGCGATGCATTTGCAGTGGTTTTGAAAATAACCGCATGGTTTTTCTTGAACCACTGCCTTTTTTATATAACATAAAAGCAAAAGCATGACTGTTAACCATTTGTGTGAACCAAAGGATACTTTAGATCTCAGAGCTGCCAATCATATGGTACTAAAGGTTTTTTAAGACACCCAGTTCTCCTAGAGTTTGGGATTGCCTCTTTTTCTTGCTCTCTATGGAGTGTCTGAAGGCATCACCCTCACTCCATATGCCTCTGACTGCCATAGATTTGTGATTCTGGGATATGTAACTCCAGAAATGACAATGAATGTGTGGTTTTTGTGCCGATATTTCGATGTTTTTAATTCTGTGTTTTGACTGTAAATTAGATGCCTATTAACAGAAGTGAAGGGGAGGGTAGTGTATCACCGTAGTGACTTGATTATTTTCAGTGATATTTTGCTACCAGCTCATTGTGATCTTCCCCGTATGATGAGGTTTTAAAGGGCTTGTAGCAGCAGCAGCCTCCCTTTGACCAAGGCCATCTTCTAACCGCACCTGGAGCAGGGAGCCCTCCTTTTACTACTGAAGACCTTAGAGGAAAACTCCAATCATTTCTGTATATGTTTTGGTGGCTGTTTTTGTTCCCCTGGGAGAATTACCTAACTTGTTTTTAAAACAAACGAATCACAGAGATGAATAAAATATGGGGTTGAGAAAAGAAATTAAGCAGATGCTCACAGTTGCCCAATATACGTGGCCTGTCAGTGATATATTTACAAGGACACTATTCAGTGGCAGGACATAAGAGTGACAAGCCTGGGGCAAGGGCACCGAAACCTCTCCTCCAGATAGCTTGAAGTATTATATACATAAACATTGATTTTATGAAGGTTACCTTCAGTGCTTACCCTGAAGTAACCCATAGAGTAGATTTAGGATGAATGGACATTTGTACTGGGAATCAAGAGTTGCTAAGTGGGTGCTTGGCTGTAGGAATAAACTGACGGGACCAATTATACAATTGGTCCCACTAAGTTACAGTCATGGGGGGAAAAAAGTGTATTTGGGTTCTCGATGTTAGGGGCCAATTTGTGAAACATCTTCAAGAGGATACCAATTAATGATGCTTGATATTGGCAATAAATATAGTTTTGTATGGGCCTGTGGGTATAAGCTCAGATAATCAAAAAGAGAGAGTTGACTCAAATGAGACATACTCTGCGCAACAAAATCAGTTCCCCTCTCCCCTTGTCCTGATGTGGGAGACTGGTACAGCCACTGCTGTTCCAGCAAGCTGCCAGAAGAAGAAAATGCCTAGCTGGGCTGCCAGCCCTCCAGAGCTCAGCTTGAATTTTCAAACAGTGTTTGTGAGAATTTCCACGGCAAGTACTGGAGTATCTGTGTGCTGTGACACAAAGCTTTCCTTTGACGATATTGAATGTGATATAGCTGTAGAAGTACTTCCTTGCCTTACGTGAGGATGTCAAGCTTATTTAAATTATGTAGACAAATCAAAGTGGCATTGCTTAATTTTTTAGCAGGTATCATAAACAGGTTTTTTTAACAGTCAAAGAATGCAAAAACATAAGTCACTTTGAAAATTCAAACCAAAGTTCGTTGACCTTCTAGAAATATTAAACTATAGACTTGAAAACTGGACATTCCTTGTTTACATTTATAAGTTCAGAGCTGAGATCATGATGAGAAACAAAAACACAGAAACACTGAGAAAGGAGGACCCTTTGGGTACAATTAAACATCTTCTCCAGCGTCTCACCAGACTGAACTACGCACATACCAAACATCCCTTGTGGTTAGAAGTTGGGGTTTATTTTTTATATGAAAAGATGATCACTATTGCATTACATACTCAGGACAAAGAACTTTGCTCAGGGAACATATCATATGATGTTGTTGTGTTTCTTTACAGATTTGTCGACAGTCCTGCTTACTCAAAACAAACCAAATAGCTTTGACCTTTATGTAAGTACACGTACTGATGTTAGTAACTACCTCTGAGTTTGACACACAGCAACATCTCTGAGTATCAAACAGCAGTTCTCCTGTTTTGAGTTCATGTGGAAAGTTCTCTAAAGCAGACGTCCTCGGCTCCTTGCATATGTAAATGTCACTGATGTGAACATATTGTTCATTTACATAGGTGAAGTATTCTGTTTACAGCAAAAGGCTACCTCATAGTTGACGCATGGCACAGCTCTGTGCTGCTCCAGCCTTACAGGTTCCTGGTAAGTTTCTGGTACAGAACCTTTCTTATCCGTATCATAGACAGCAATCCACCACTGCATGTTTCTTACAAATACCTGTGAGTAATGAAGCATCTTTTTTTAGTTAGCAGTCTCCAAGCATTTCCTTAGAAGGCACCACGTATTTAGCTTAAAAGATTTATGGGCACTCTTCAGCTTACGGAAAGCAGAACATGGAGAAGCCACGTTGGAAAGAGCTGCTTTTGCCCAAGAGTGAAGGACTAGCAAGAGGGAGGAGGGACAGTGGGAGTGCGTTCGTGCTAGCCAAACACTACAAAAGATGCCAAGCTCCTTCATTTACATGACTTTGCTACCCTGAAATCAAGTGTTTTACAGCATTATACCGCCGGGCACAGAGCTAAATAGCACCGGCTTGCCAAGAGTAAACTTGAAGTGCAATGCCATTTCCAGCTAGCAGACAGGAATGGGTTTGTGTAAAGCACCATTGTTCAGGGATCACTTGTTGTAGGGCAGCAGGGCTGTGAATGAAGTTGTTCCTTGATCCCACCATCATGTTGACACCAATGCAATTCCTATTAAGAAAGGATGCACTGCCAGGCTCTTAGCCCTACGAGCTGTTCGTTCGCTGTGTGGCAGATTACAATGGAAACCTTTTTATACTTGGATCTTTAGTCTTTATTAGAAGACTTTGGATGTATTTTTTACAATTGAAAAGTTTTTTTTTTTTTAACCTGCATATAACTGGGATGTTTAGTGTGCAATGGAAGGAAGATCAAGGAATACCATGCTGTTAACATCAGTCCAACTCCCAATAGAGGATGTCTACATTGCCAATATTTTATGTGTATGTTGTGGCTCAGTTTTGTTTTGCACCAGTGTGGCCCCAAGTTACTGCTGGTTGTATTTAGTTTGTGAATAGAAGCCCATAAGTGTTAATAGACTGTAACATTCACTGTAAGATGAATTATACAGGACATGGGAAATCTCATTAAGTCTTAAAGTTAATTTAAATTAATTTATCTGTTTTCTCTAAGAAATGTTTATCATAAAATATATATGTGTATTTTCCCCTTGATTATAAAACTTGGGAAAGTATGTACAAGCCCAGCTGCACTGATGTGGATTTTCTAGATGTCTTAATGAGATTTGTTTGTTTTAGAGAACAATTTGTCAAAAGCACCAATTTCTGTCTTACATAACGGTCAGCAGCCTCTTACAGATGTGGTTGTTGTGTGATCTGTGGTCTGTTGTTCAGTTAGAGTGAGAGGTTGACCTAAGTACTCATTGTTTAAAACTTCTGTATTTGTAACGAAGCTGCAAAGTTATGGCAAAATACTGTAGTGTGAGAAAATAAGATATTGTGTGTGAGGCTTAACACTTATGAAGGTTGCCAGCTTGCAAACTGTAGTGTTGACTACCTCTGAACCACATCTGTCAGCCAGCGGCACCACCGTCAAGCTGGCGTTCATCAGCCTGCGATGCTTCTTGGTATTAACAGCTCTACCCATACTAGAGACCAAAGTGAACCCTGATTTCTATGTCTTTAATACGATGTTTTATCTAGTGTTTTTAAATTATCCTGTGTAGTATTTAGATTACCTCATTGTCCATTTTTGACTTGTGCTGTTTACAAGTGAAAAGTCTTTTTTTAAAAAAAAATTTGAACTGTGTGTTTTTAAATAACAAGGAAGGGGAGCAGCTGTGTGAAGTGGCATCTCACTGGTGCGCAGTCATCCCGACGGACTACGGCATTGTTGCCTTTCTGCGGACCACGGAGTTTATCGTCTCGTTTCATGCTTACTGTCTTATTCTGTCAATTATGGATATGTTGAGGCTTATAAAAAGTTACTTGATTAAAAATAAAACATATAACGTTGGCATTAATGATACGTTTCGGAGGTATTTCTGTGAGATTGTTGAGTGAAATGAATGGGGAACAGGCCATTAAAGCAGTATTTACAGAAACTTCCATGATTTGCAGACAATGGTAGTTATTAACAGAATTTGTTTGTGACAGTGCAGATGTTGAATAATGCTGTCGAAGCAGCTAAGCAGGGAAGTGGTCCTGTTGGTATTGGGGTATAACCCGTGCTGTGGAGTGAATCAAGGCTCTCACGTCTTGGATGGTCTGAAAGAGTGTCCGGAAACAGAAGTTTGCTAAGTCTTTTGAAGAAGTCATTTACAATATTTCCTGTGAGTTTTTCCTCGATAATTATGAAGAATTTCTAAAGAGCAAATCAAGGTTAGGCCACACTGGCACCAAATATTTCAAGTGAGAATGTAGATTTATCAGACTACCTATGTGATGGCAATATACCATAAAATTAATCTTATAAAATTACATGTTTCTCTAAATTGATCAACCCTACAGTTAAAATCAATTTCTACTCTATATTTGGATGATTTATATGGTCTAATATGACCTGTCTTTTTTTCTTTCTTCATTTTCTGTTAGGAAAATAACATGTAGTTTCTTGACCATTTTTACATAGGCAATTCAATAATGTCCATTATATTTACATTCTTGTGCTATAGTGAATATATCACTTTTCTTAGCATATGGAGAATTTTTAAATCATTTATTTACTTGAGAGGCAGGGCAGACACAGAGAGTGAGCGTCCCCATGCATAGTTCACTCCCCAGATGTCTGTAATGCCTGGGTCTGGGAAGCCACAGCTAGGCGCTGACAGGCAGCTCAGTCTGGTTTTCCCACATGGATGGCAAGAACTCCATTACTGGCGTCATCTCTGCCTTCCAGATCCATAATTTTTCTGTGTAGACTTGTGCACATACACTCACAAGTATACCTTAAATGACTTGTGGAAATGGGGTTAAAAGGTGTTTATTTTGGTACACTTTTAAATCCATGCATACAGTTTTCTGAAACATCTTTACAAGCATGAATTTCAAAACCTTTTACATCACAATAAAATGATCATTTAAGCCCATTTTTGTTCACAGACTGTGAAGTGCCCTCACATATTGGAAATGGTTGTTAAAATAAAATCAGGCTACATTTTCTGTGGTTTGGGGCTTTAGATTTTTCTCTCACTGTTGTACAATGTGTTAGCCTACCAAAGCTGTTCAGAAGCAATGCTTTTGGTAAGTGCACATTTGGCTTGAGGAAGGAAGATTCCAGTTGAGCACGAAGGCCTGGTTTGGAGGAAGGAAGGGAATCTGAGACGAAACAGCACAAACACAAGATGGGAGTCCAGAGTGAGCAGGTCGCGCTCATGTAGTCAGTGAAGAGGCAGATTTCAAACAGTAGTGTTTGAAGGTAGTGGAGAGTAATCGGCACAGCCAGGAGCGTAGGGGGCTGCCAGCTCCGAAGAAGGCACACACCTGCCGAGAGCACAGGTCCCCAGAGCTTTCCCTTGGAAGCACTTGTAGCTTCCTGAGGTGCCACAGGGTGACCTCAACCAGGGACAGTCTTACTGAGCTGAGGAACAGGAATTCAACGATGCCGTGATAGAAAATCGAAGGTTGAATCCCAGAGCCAAAGGACACTCCCCCCACCGCCCCAAATCCTCATAAATTCTTTTCTACATGCATTGAGTCCTAAGATTCCGCAGTAAGCAGCAGCTAAGAGCAGGTTCGGGATCCAAGTGGAGCGAGAGTTGTCTCAGGGAAGAAGATTTAGGAAAGATGCCAATTTGGAGGGCAGTACCTCGCCCCAGGCACCTTCCAATCCTAGTCTGGCCTTTTAGCCCTGAAGTCAACAATCTGCAGTTTCCTGGGCCATCTAGTGCAGGGAGGTGAAGATTGAATATCAAGAGTCAGTGAGTTAGATGGGCTTTGTGTTACCTCCCACGCCAGGGGGCCTATGTTCTAGGAATAAGGATTGCACCCTAGTAGGAAGGACCGTTGCTAGGCAAAAGGGTAGCATTGACACCAACTAACCCTAACAGCCTAAAAGCTCATGAGGCTTCCAAAGTGACCCATGGGTATGCTTCCTGTCTGCCAAAGGAAAGATTAACCTTCCATGGAAGCTGAAAACATTTCCATTTGCAATGTCTAACATCCAGTCAAGAAGTATGCAGATACATAAAACCCATTGGAGGGAAACAAACAACAGCCGACAAGGCAGACATGCACCAGCAATTCAGAGAGCATTTACTATAAAAGGACAGTAGAAATAAGTGACAAACACAGGAGAAGGTGACACAAAGTTCTGGAACTAAAAATGCAATGCTTGGAAAAGCTCAACAGGCGGGGTCAACAGCAGGTTAGAAACCACAGAATGGGGCCCGCGTGATGGTTCAACAGGCTAATCCTCCACCTTCCAGTGCCGGGATCCCAAAGGAGCACTGGTTTGTGTTCCAGCTGCCCCACTTTCCATCCAGCTCCCTGCTTGTGGCCTGGGAAAGCAGTGGAGGGTGGCTAATGTCCTTGGGCTCCTGCACTCATGTGGAAAATGTAGAAGAAGCTCCTGGCTTCCAATTGGCTCAGTTCTAGCCATTGCAGCCATTTGGGAAGTGAACTAGTGGGTGGAGGATCTTTGTCTCTCTGTCTCCCGCTGTGTGAATCTGACTTTCAAATAAAAGTGAAATAATAAATTCTGAAAAAGAAGAGCCATCAGAATAAAAGATTCAGGAATGGATCAGATCAATGAAAGGTAAAGGGAGAAACATTTTAGGAGGGTAGTATGTGGGAAGCCAAATTGCAAAAATTTTTAAGATCAACAGTCTCTACTGCTTGTTCGAAGTGGGAGTCAGAAGTTAAGCAAGGCAGCAAGTAAAGAGGTGAGAATTTTTCAAAATAAAAATGTTGCTTTTTGTTTAGTGTTGTTTTATTTCATTGTTTTGAAAATATAATAGGGATAATGAATGTGGGAAGCCATAAGTGTTAACAAAGATACTGTAATGATACAGTTTTTCTCTTCACACACTTGCACAGTCTTGCTTGGTGTTCTTGCTACAGCAGCAGCTAGGAGCCCCAGTGCGCTTCCGTTGGCCTCTACTCTGGATTGTAAGTGTTTCCCAGAACCTCACTGTGGCTTGTGCATGTGGCAGCAAGATGGGGGAGACAGCTCCTAACGCCGAGGGAAGGCCAGCCTGTGTCTTCTTAGGGCCTTGTCCTTTAATCCTCAGAGGAACCATGGCGCGTGTTTAAAGGCGGAGGGGAATGGAACAAATCTTCCAAGTCTGAAATTAGCAGAGCAGTGGCTAAGCCTGGGACACGTTTCCTTGAAGAGCAAAGGTTTGGGGACGTGCTTTCCAAGGGGCTATTTGCAGAGGAGACAAGATAGCTGTCAGACTATCTTGAATGAATTGTGAGAAAGCCACAAGGTTAGTGTTTTGATGAAATGATTTAGACGGCCATTGGGTCCCTGGGTGGTCAGGGTTTTTATACAGTTACACTGTTGCATCCACATGCTGCCTTGGAAAGGCACTGTCCACCCTATTTGACCTTGCTAGGGAACTACACTTGAGAAAGGATGAAGTTATAGGATATAAATGATAGAAGTAACTCACACGTGAAGTATAGGTATTCCAATCAGTGTTTCTTCTCTCTCTCTCTTTTTTAATTATTTTTATTTGAAAGGCATATTTATAAGAGAGAACGAGAAACAGAAAGATCTTCCATCCACTAGTTCCTTTACTTCCAATCCAGCTCCCTGCTTATAGACTGGAAAAGCAGGCAGAGGGTGGCTCAAGTTCTTAAGTCCCTGCACTCACATGGGAAACACAGAAGCTCCTGGTCCCTGGCTTCGGATTGGCTCAGCTCTGGCCGTTGTGAATATTTGGGGAGTGAATCAGCAGATGGAAGATCTTTCTGTCTCTCCATCTCTCTGTAAATCTGCCTTTCCAAGAAAAATAAGTTTTTAAAAAGCAATAGATGTTACAGCCACTGGAGGGAAGAGGGAGACGCAGAGCCCTGGGTTTTCCTCCTGTGTCTGCGGAGCGCCATGTCACCTGCCCTGCTTCCCTCCGAGTGACGTGGTGCTCACAGGGCTTTTCTGTGCAACTCTTGCTGTTAGGCTGCTTAGTCCAAACTGAGCTGTGATGAGACAGCCACCATTTTGTGGTGGGTTCTGCCTGTTTCCTTACTCTTTTCATTGCATATTCTCAATAATTCTTTCTGTATGTTCTCTTGTTTACTTTCTAGAAGCAAATGAAATTTAAGAGAAGCTGTTACTATTTGTGAAATGCAGTTTCTGCCTTCCTCTGTTTAAAAATCAGCATGTACTCTTCTTAAGCTCTTTTCTTGTCTCATCTCTCTCTCTCTCTCACACACACACACACACACACACACACACACTTGGTTTTGGATACTTAGAAAATGGTACCTATGTCTTAGGCTACATGACCAGGATGGATTCTCAATGCAATGTTTCCACTTTTAGAATGTTTTCTCTCTCTGTCTCTAGTGTGTGTGTCTGTGCACGCGTGTGTGTTTTTTAAAATTACGAAAACTTTTGTGAAGACGTGCACTGCTTTTTGAAGGTCAAAGGCTTCTACTTTCACTTAATTTCCAAGCTGCTCGACCTCTGTAATTCTCTGCCTGCTGGGCTTCCAGCTCAGGAGTGGAGGGGCTGGACTCGCAGCTCCCCATAACGGGAGGAGCAGAGCTACAAAGGGAAGACGATTCCACACTTGGGGAACAGACCCCATTTACAGGGGGCTTCGTTCCCATGTGCTCTTATCGGGTGGTCCTTATTTTTACTGCTTTTCCAGCTTCCTTCACAAGTGTGGCCTCACCCTCACTAGCATATTTCAAGGGCCACGTGTCACCTCCTTTGTTGGGATCAGCCTGTCACGTGGTCAAGCTCGTACAGTTCTGTCCCTGTTGTTTCTTCAAACACTCTTTTTTTTTTTAAAGATTTTTTTTTCAAACACTCTTTTAAATTAGTTTTCATGAGATAGTCATGGTGGCTTCTGTCACTCTCACCCAAAGGAATCCATTTAACACAGTACAAGACTCTAATTGTGAACATCGTCAGTTTGCTCCGGATTTGGAAAATTAGGAAAGTAGAGGAGGATCTCTGACATGAGAAACTGCTCTTGAATTGTTCTGGAGATGTGTCCTGCCTCACTGGATTTCCTTCAGGGCAAGGGACTCGGGTGTTAGTACTCCGCACCATTAAAGGGGAAATTTAGCAGATTGCTGGGGCTGTGTCAATGTAGAGCAAAGTGGTTGGAAGCTACCCAGGAATGGCATCTGGTTCAACATCCTGTCACCAAGTGGGTTCATACCTAAGCATCCCAGGTGGTAACTTCAAAACCTGCCCAAGAAGGTCAGCAAGTTCCTATGGAATGTCACCGCAGTGTCTACATGTCCCATCACAACCCCCAAACAATGTCCCATCCCCCAAACCAGCCCCCACCATGTGTTTTGAAAACTTACGTATTATTTATTAGAATCTATATAAAATACTACATGGACAACCTACAGTGTTTTCTAACAGTGAAACTATATGTATATTTCTTGATGGATGATCCCTCTAACATTTTCTTCTGGCTTATGGAAAAGATGAACCAGTATGACACAGTGTGTTCTAATGTAGTCCATTGTACAATGGCCCTTTGGAAATGTAAGCTTTTCCTTTTGGTCAAGGTGAATGTCTGACTTCTAGAAACTGGAAAGAGTTTGCAAATCAGCAAAGGCCAAGAATGATGTGTGTCAGTTTCCACTTGGCGCCGGCAGAGGGCACTCTTCACTTGCTTTCGGAAACTATCATACCTATTATTTAAAAGTTTTGACTGAAGAGCTATGTTAAATCTTACACAGAACACAGGCTGATGAAGGGATACTGTTACTGATTTCTTGTCTAAATCATCTTGTAGTAAGAAACTTCAAAACCGTAAAATTCACCTTGTGTGACGTACTCCTTTGCAGGACTGCTCTAAGCATTTTCTGTCCACCTTTCAAGCTATATAACAAGCGCAGAACTTCTCAAATGCCTGGTTGTGGTTTTCCTACTGAAGATGGGAAGGTTGTTCTTTTCACTTAGATGTCCTCCTGGGTCGCTCATGCTCCAGTTGACAATATCTCGTTGAAATGCTAACAGTATCAAATCCCAGTGTGTACACCTAGAGGCAAACAAAATTAGATACAGGTTCTAGAAAGAATTTCATGTATAATTTAATAAAGAGATATTTATGTGTACTAAGATAATATCTTTCACTCTTACAGTGAAATTTTGCAAGAAATTTGCTTCTGCAAGGCTCTCCTAAGGTAAAAACAACAGCTAATACCATTTCTCTATTAGAAAGGAGTGTGTGATCTGGATCATGGAGATTACATTAACCGCTCGGGTCCCGCAAACAGGCTTGGAGAAAGAAAACAACACCCCTGAATTCCGATTCTGATGTTCTCACAGACTCCATAGCCAGGCCATAATGGTTTAGACTCTGCAGGCAGCTAGAGAAACCCAAACAAAGTGATGGACAGAGTTGAAGAACTCAGGATCTCACATCAGGGAAATGCGAACATTTGCTTTGATCTAGGTCTGTCCACGCTGTCCGCTCTGCTCCTTCTGCAATCCCAGCCTCACACTGCCTCTGCCTCCGCCAGTCCTCCCCCACCCTCACACACACCTTTCCTTCTGAGGCAGAAAGCAAGACTAGGGCTGCACCAGCCTGCAAAGGCCAGGGCTGCACCAGCCTGCAAACGCCAGGCTGCACCAGCCTGCGAAGGCCAGGGCTGCACCAGCAGCCACCGGACAGACGTGCCCAAGGGAGGATTTGTGGACCTTGCAGCAGACCAGGGGCTCTCGGAGGTGCTGGCTACTGGGCTGTCCTGGGGAGCTTGGTAGTGCTGCTCCCCTGAATCTCTGATCAGGGTGCAGCCAAGGGCTAAGGATCACCGTTAACAGCTCCTTGTGTCTGTGAGGATGGGTTCATATGCTGTAATTGTAACTGGTTCCTGTGTAACTCTTACGGTAAAGAAAAAGCTTGAGAACTCTTGGTCTGGAAATGCAGCTAACAAATGGAAAAAGGTTGGAAATGAAAGCTGCTGGGCTGTGAACAAGTTCACTTGAGTTCTAGTTTCTCTTGACTTACGTTTTCTCCAACCAAAATGTCTTCGTTTGCCAACTACAGGTGTTAGACCGACTGATCAAGGTGACCTCAGCATGCGATCCCCTTAACATCAGCATTAGCATTATTTTGGGTCTATAGTACAGACTCAGTTTTAAAGAGTTTCTTGTAATTCCGGTGGACACTCATGTTTGATGCTCTCTGGTCTAGTGTGGTCTCAGAAAGCCCATCAGTCATGTCTACTCCAGGGGAAAACATCAACAAACACCATTCTCTAAGGGTATTTTTAAGCGAGCTGACTGCTTTAAGCAAAACTCCAAATGCCCACAGCAACCAAGACTGGACCAGGCTGAAGCTCGGAGCTGGGAATTCAAGCCAGACCTTGAACATGGAAAACGCCACCCAAGTACTGGAGCTGTCCTTTGCTGTTCCCAGAGTCTGCTTTAGCAGGAATCTGACTCAAAAGTCAAACGGGGACTCACCTAGTGACTCTGATGGAAGTCCTGAGCAGTGTCTTCACCACTGAGCCACAAGTCCACCCCAAGAGGGTGACCCAAGAGGCCCTTTCCACAGCAGACAAGGAAGCAGTGATGACTGAGAGATAACAGGACCTGATTCAGTGCTGTGTCATGACAGAATGCCAGGGCTCCAAATGAACACGGGACCCCAATGGGACAGCTGGGATGGGCTAGCCAGAGGCGGTAACTCTGGTGACTACAGGTAACTTTGCCTAACAACAGAATTTGTTCTCAAACACACACACACAAAATCCTGACTTGAGCCACAAAGCACACACAGAGCAAGGAGACCCCTTGCTAGCCCTACGGACCCACAGCCACAAGATCTCTCACCTGCGCTCACCTCCCTGCACAGCTAAAGCTGTCGCTCAGTGAGTGAAAGGATTTGATGAGGTTCTAGCCAAATCGAGTTCAGAATACAAGTCTCCTGAGGGGTTTTGAGACCATCTCCTTTCCCATACTTTTTGGCGTCTCCATGAACTTTCACCCTTCTCACCATCAAAGCATTGAGGTTTGTTCATCCCAGCTGAGATGTGGCTGCCACAGGGAACTAAGAACCAGGACCAGTTCACCAGAGGCTGGCCCCAGCCTAACACAGCCTTCCGTCTCTCCACCTGGGAATCACCGTTTAGCCTAATGTCGCCTTTCTTTGCCCAAGGCTTTCTGGATCCGCTAGGCTAAGTCCTGATTGGCTTTCTTTCTCTGTCCTTGAGCCACCTGTCCAGAAGGGTTGCAGCCTATGAGTGGAAGCAGAGGAGAGTCTTGGGAACATCCTCCTCTCTGCCCCGCAACATGTTCCTTATGTCCCCACACTGACTACGCACAAGTTTTCCAAGTACTGGGATTACCAGGATTCTAGAAGCCTGAGAGGATTGGAATGGAAACCCACAGGGGAAGAGGGCAAAGACGCACCTCGACTGTGTGTCAACCCCATGCCAGGGAGAGTTTCAGTGCACAGCTGAGAGACCAGGGGCATTGAGAGGTTTAACACCTGCTTGAGACCACCTCATAAGAGCCAGGGTTCAGACTGACCGCATGGCCTTGTTCAAGGCAGCTCTGCCTGCTTTCTTCATGAGAGCTCTACAGCGGCCACACTAGGAGGGGCAGGCTGAGCTGAACGGCAGACCCCAGGAAAGTGTGGTGGGTAGAGGGTGAGTAGGACCCCACATTTTCACATGTGTAAATATGCGAGCATTTCAGTGTGGAAAGTTGAAAAGTGAAGGAGAGAAGCTGAGATGGAGGCGTATGGTGCTTTTTGACTAGCTTGTTGTCTGGACAAAACCAGCCTGTTGGAGCTTCAGTTTCCTGATTTCTGAAAGGGGTGATCATAATGCCCACTGTACAGGATTGCTGTGAAAACAAATCGTGTGCTGTAAACACAGCCTTCACTCAGCGGCAGCCATTCAATAGATAATACCTGGCATGACAGCTTTTCTTAGCGACATGTGGCAGCACTCAGGAGGTGAGGAAGTTCTAAGAGATCAATGAGAACAATGAAAGCAGTAGGAAGCACCCTGGAAAAGGGGTCCCCAACATGCCTGGAATTCTTCGAAGAGAAATGAATTCTGAGCAGATGGTAGCATGGCAGCTCCATGTGATGTGCAATTGTCATCGATCTGCCTTTCTGAGTTTCCACCTCAGCCACCCTCAACACAGAGTGATTGAAAGTGGCCACCAATGAGACCTGAATGCCTCTCTCCTCTGCAGGTAAACACCCAGAATTAAGGGGCTCCAGGTGTGGGCTTTTGGCTATCCCCAGGGCCTGGGCTTCCATCCAGGCTCTACTCCTGAGTCTAACTCCCTGCTGATATGGTCCCTGGATGGCAGCAAGTACTGTTGGGCCCCTGACCATGTGGGAAGCCCAAGTTGATTTCCTGTCTCCCGCCTTTAACCTGACCCAAGCCCTGGCTGTTACGGTCACTTGGCGAAGTGAATCAGTGGTTAGTTAGGAAATCTTTCAATCAATAAAATGAAAAAAAGAACTAAGGCTAAAAGTCATTTCCCTTCTAAAGGTATCCCTTCTTATGAAAGCAGTTTTAAGGTTATGGCATTTCCACTCATTGTGAGAGAGTTCAGCTTAAATCAAACCACATTCGGTTCTTTGGACTTGAAATTCCAAAGGCAGTGGGAGCAAATCGTTTCACCATAGTACTCTGTACCGCAGGGAGGAGGCCCTGGGCCTGGCCCAGAGATGGCTATCCTTGTAGAAATGGAGAAAGGCATGAATGCATGCTGCAAAGAGGCGAATTCTGTCATCACAGGACAAAGAAGGAAGCTGGGAGAATTTGACCATCAGTGGGGAGATATTTGCTCCCAGTAAGTAGCAAGTAAATAGCAACAAGGCAAAACTTCATATAATGTAGTCCTCTTTACCTATTCATGACTTTAATTCCTGAAATTTAAGTTACCTTTAGTCTGAAACAATTAAAAGGAAAATTCCAGAAACAAGTTATAAGTCTTAAATGGCTTTTATTATCCTGTATTGTTAATAATTGCTCTATTTTATTGATAGTCATTGTTGTTAATATACTACTGTGCCTAATTTATGGATGAAACTTCATCCTAGGAGCTATGTATATATAGGAAAGTGTGGTACACATAGGGTGCAGTACTGCCCGCAGTAGCAGGCACCTACTGCAGTCTTAGAACAAATCCCCCAGGGTTAGAGATCCAGTGGTACTGGAACTAAGTGAATGTTGATACAGACAATGCTGAGACTACCAGGTGCACCTGAAGCAGAATGAGAACAAGGCCTAAGCGGCAGGAGGAGAGCAAGAAGCTGTTTCTCATGGTGAGATGCCCATGTCCCACATCAGAGGACTTGAGTTGGTTCCTGGCACTAACCCCTAATTCCAGCTTCCTGCCAATGTAGACCCTGGGAGGCAGCGGCATGGGCTCCGGTGATGGGGTCCCTGCTGCCCTGTGGGGAGACCTGGGTCAAGTTCCACTGCTGGCTCTGTCCTTTGCCCTGGCCATTGCAAACATCTGGGGGAATGAATCAGTGAATGCAAACTAGCTCTGCCTTCGTGCCTTTTAAAAAGAGAATGGAGAAGGAAAAGAGAGGAGAGGGCGGAGGGGAGAACACGCTTGAGAATGGGTGGGTTTCTTAGAGTTCTGGTGGAACTAGGAAAATGCCCAGATCCCCCACTTGGGTCCTTGCTTTGTCTCCTGTTGGCCATCACTAGGCCTGGCCACATATCCTGTTTGTACTGCACTCTCCCTCTAAAAAGGGACATACACCATGCATACCTAACCTGCCACCTTCACATTACTGTTTTCAAACTAGATGGTTAGAGAACTTTGCTAAATTCAGCAATGATCTGAAGGGACTTTGAGAATCTAAATCAACTCCCTTCCCTGGCTATGGTACCATCAGCCATGCAGTGAACATGAACCTGTGGCAGCAGAGGGCAGTGTGTGGAAGAGAGCTGACGTCACAGAGGGTCTGGCATCAAGATATCTTGGGGGAAGATGCATGGGTAATGCAGGCAAACAGAGGCTCTGTGTGATGAATGCAATTTGGTGAAGTCCCTGCCTTGTCTGAGGTGCAGGGAGAGGGATGACAGGCCACGGGCAGGGTTTCATCTCTATTGGCCAGTTTTCAGATGACTGTCGTAGCTGCACTAAGATCGACTGGAAAACCCAAGGCTCCAGGTAGAGAAGCAAGCTGCAGTTTGTTTTACTGCAGGGACAAAGGGGAAAGCTGCAGAGATCAGAGAGAGAGAGAGAGAATGACAATATTACCATTCACTTGAAAATGACACAATTATTCCATGCTACTGTAATTATTTCTCTTGAGGCAAGAAAATCACTTAAAAAAAAAAACAGAAAATGGAGTGACATTGTTTTGCATTTTTGTAAGCCTTTGAAAGTTAACTTCTTAAGAGGCAGGGCTGGGTTCTCACCTTTCTGTATTGAGAATGTTCCAATAATAATTTTGGTTGAAGCATATGGAGACATTCTGCCCCCTCCCATCCAGATTTGGTAAAATTGGAGTATTTGAATAGCTTTTTGAGATAATTGCGATTATTCTTGATACTTCAAAACCTTACATGTAATAGTTTCTTAAAGGTTAGTTGAAATGTGGAATCTGCAACAATGTGAATAATCTTTGGGTCTCACATATTGGATTGGATCTTATACATGAAGCAACATGTGCTTGCCACTTTTAAAAACATACCGAGTTATGCACATCTCTCAATGTTAGCACATTTTAAATTAAAATATAAAAAGTCACTCATTCATTGGAAGAAATTACAAAAAAAACCCCGGTATTAGATAGCTGTCAAACTCACAGTCATCTTCAATTGAAAAATCTGTGTCTTCAGCTCACATTCTCCCATGGTTTCAGACTTAGGTACCTGATTGCCCACTTGGTGTCTGTCCACTATGCAAGCCCCCCTGAAGGCAGCTTGAAGAAAACATGACCAAGTTTTCCACTCCCACCTGGAGCTCCACCGCTTCCCAAAGCCAAGAATAATAGCAATAGTGTGAACCAGAAGGCCCCCATGTGGTCAACAATGGAAGCCAACGTCTTACAGAACATGCTTGGTTAAGGTGGGTTGTGGGGCTGGGGGTTGCCCTGGTGTTGGTGGGGCTGACTGTGGAAAACTGCTTAGGTGTCAAGAATTTGCTACTAAAAGCCCAGGGAGGGGCTGTCAGGTTCCCATCCTGATACCTAGGACATGTGATAGGATGTGGGTTTCTTCGAGAACAGAAACCATTCCCCCTTGCCCACTGTAGGACAAATCAGAGGCCAGGGCTAGTTTCTGACTTCTTCATGTGTCTCTTCATGTTGTTGAACCTCATGAATGACAGATATTCAGCTGTGGTGAGAAAAAGAGCTGAAATCCCTACGTCCTTACAGTGAGACAGAAGGCTTCTCCATTGCTGCACCCAGTCAGCGCTGTCTACCCCTTCTTGCCATGGCCAACAACAGCCAATGTGGCAAACCAGGGCATTTGAAATCAAATGAAAGGGACCCAAGAGCACCACCTTGCCAGGCTGTTCAGATGACCTACTAAACCAGGACGATTCCCATAACAACCGGGCATGGAGTGAGAGCAAACCAGTTAAACAACAATAGGCACACATTCCGGAGCAAGAAGTTCATTTGATCAAATGGCGATACATATTTTAAACAGAAGGCTCTACTGAGTCAAAATACGTCTTTATTTTGGAGGAATTGGTATCAAGGTAAATGGCACCCCAAAACAGAATGAGTTTCCTATAACTTGTGTGTTATATAAATCCTTATATACTTGAAAACTAGGTTACACATGTAACAGAAAAGCCTGTTCTTTATACTTCAAAGTGGTTTTCTAAGATTTGTGACATCTACATGGTATCGTTATGCACAGCTACTGGGGGTGTGTGGTCATCAAAACCAGGTGACTATCAGTGAGAACAGTGTTGTCCCATGCCAGGAAGAATCAAAGCACTGATTATGCCTCAATCTCAAGTTCTACGCACAACACCCCACATTTCAGACTCTTGGAACTCAAGAGTTGAATAGGCAGGAATTCTAAACCACTCCAGTGGAAAATAAATAGAAAAGGATGTTGGGAAACCAGGGTTAGGAAGAGGGAAATGGAGGAGGAAACCAAGGCATGGCAGGGTCAACCCAGCCACGGGGCAGCTTCAGAAATGAACAAGAAAATATTTATTGAAACAACAAAGTTGATACCTGGAGTTGTTCCCCAGCAGGGAGGAGAGCACCTGTCCCCAGAGTGGGGACTGACCTGCAGGACATGGCCACCGCTGGGAGCCACCACACACTAGCATGACACTTTGCTGATGCGTAAGTGAGCACACAGGTGCAGGAGGAGAGGGCAGTGTGTAGGTTGCTTTAGGTTTCTCAGCATCTCAGTGACTCTGTCTTTGGGGCCATAATGGGACTCAGGGGGTGGGGAGGGGGAAGGAATCGGCAGCACAGACCATGAAATCAGTAAAGTGTCACCTGTGTGGAAGGAGCAGGCGATGATGTCTGCGCTCGTGGTTAGCAGCAAAGCAGTGTCCATGCTTACAGTGCAGCTGAGTGGTAAGGAGAAACAGAACATTCCAGGCCGCCAAGGATGGTAAATGAAACTTAGATAGCACCCATTCTTACTCATCTGATACATAAATATCACTGAGGATTTACATTGTACTATTCTTCTTATAAATAGGTAGGCTTTCAAAATAGTTTAAGAGACACAGCCATTCTAGTTTGAACACTGCATTTGGATTCATACAGCTGAGTGCATGTTCCATTTAAGCAGAAGTGATATGGGGTTCCATGTAGAATAATGTTGCAGAGCACTTTCTGAAGCTCGGTCACAGCAAAATGAATGCCAGAGGCAGAGGGGGCATCCTCTTGGGGCTGGGTGGAAAACGTTTTCATCTTCGTGTGAATGCATTACACAAAGATAAACTGTTCCTTTGTACAAATAGATCTCAGGTCATCCACTGGAGCTCTTACACCTTAAACTTGTTTTCTTCTTGGCTTCTTCACAATCAAGCCTATGTGGGAGGCCTTTCAATGGCTCTCAGCTTCTTTTCTGAATCTCACTGTCTTTCTTAAAGGTTTCAAAAACAGTTTCAAGTTTCTCATTGAGGCTAAGTGCCTCTTAAAATTCCTAACCTTGAGATTATAATCTCCCAATGCACTGACATTCATACACACATTCTAATAAAAACAACAGATGTTCTTATATCAGCTACATTTAGCAATGTGCTTTTAAAACAGGTTTTTTTTCTCAGTACTACAGAAATAACCTCAGGTTGATTATTAGATATGATCTCCTAAGCTGCAAAAGTGAAATGAACCTAAAGATGGGATGGGGCAAAAATTCCATTGTTCCTTTTACTTTAAAAACGTTAAAACAATGTAGCGATAGCAGAACCCACAATGAGTTTCTGCCTAGGGAAGGTTGCCCTAATTACTGTATAACGTGACTCTGGGAACTAGTCCTATGTGTGTGTAACTGAATGGGCTGCCTGACCTTACCTGATGGCAATGTCCCATCCCGTACCCTCCAATAGACAGTAAGCCTTTGACTTCTTGGAGCCTTTCGGTTATAGCCAAGGCTAAGTCATTCCCCTTCGCTTCATTTCTCCCCATACGTTCCCACTGTTGCAAATGGAAGACAGCAATGTGAGGAGTGTTGCGACACTAGCCTTCTTCCCTGGGAGGTTTCATAAGCCAACTTCCCATTCCTAGGCGGTGGCCAATTTCTTGATGAGTGACTTAGAAAGTCTGTCTCAAGTGAGACCCCTAAAATAACTGGCTTCAAGAAATGGACTTAGGAAATTAAAGTGACCCCGGATTAGCATGTTTCCATATTTAACCAGAACTGATCTCATAGCAGGAAGTTGAGTCTTTAGGCTCTGTTCACCAGGAAATCCTTTCATTGGGAACTTCTTTTAGCGAGCTCACTCACTCATAGTAGGTTCTCAGGGATGAAAGAAAATCAATACAAATGAGGCATAACAAGCATGGTCAGTGCATGGGCTCCACCGCATTGCATGGCTGCCAGAGTGCTGGCCACCGTGGCCAGAGACTGACAGTTTGAAGGAAACTTTTGTTCATTTCCTGCCAGCCAAGTATGACTGTCTCTGAAAAGCAGATCTGAGCAGCAGAGAGAGAGGGAGACCCGGAGGCCAGGCCCTGGGAGCCACACCTAAGCTGTCCATTCCCAGCACAGCCTGAACTGAACATTCTGGCCACAGTCATGCTTGCATTCTCAGCTCTGGCCCTGGGTGTCTCACACCTCCTTTAAGGATCCCCCTGTGACCATAGGAAAACAAGTCTGACATCCAGAACATGGCTCCTAAGACAGGAAGAAACATTTCAGGTGCCTGAGTCTATGACACCTGCACAGTTACCTGAGTCCCTGAAGTTCCACTCCTAGGAAAGGGTTGCTCCCTACCAGGGGAATGGGACAAGGTGACGCCAAACCACAGGCCTGCTCAATTTATCTAAAGCATTATTTATCAGAAATACAGATGAGGAGCCTGGTTCATTATGAAGCCATCAATACAGAGCCCAGAGAAGGAAGGGGAGCTGATGGAGGAAATGGCATGAAAGAAAAAAGAAAAGTGGTCAAATAACATCTTTTTTTCCTAAAACTCTCCTCCCTCCTTCCCTTCCTCAAGTGAAGAAAATCTGTGATTCTTGGCTTTCTACTATCATCTTAGCCCTCATTTCCAACAGAGATGTTTGTTTCAATGATGTTTGTTTCAACCCCATCGCCATGGCAGAGAACAAAAAGCGTGAGGAAAAAGAATCGCACGTTGGAATAATAAGCATGAAGACATTTGCACTGACAGAACCCCAAGGTTTTTTTTTAAGTTAAATAATAACAGATTTAGAAAATACTGTGAAATATGATCTCAAAATAGAATGAGGTCTGGTCAGAGGGCTCAGTAAATGAACTATCTGAAAAGCTGACCAATAAAAAGATCAGGAAGATGACCTTCCCACCTCGACCTGCCCTCAGACCCTGCTAGTCTGGATGTGCTAAAAACAGAATAACTTAAAGCCCACGAGAAAGTGCTGGTATTTGTCATGATCTCTTCAAGCCCCTTCCGTCTCAGTCACTCCAACTGTCTCCCTGATCAAGGCAGCTGACGGGCTTTGAGTGTATTTGGAGACACGGATTCAAAGACCTCATCGTCATCTTCCACCCCTTCTTCTATTGGCTTCATCTTGGCTGAGGAGCGCTGGTGTGGGGAGGACATATCTGCGGAAAGACACAGGAAGGAAAACTGCTTAGCACAACCTGCTCTGATACTGGTGTGATGCTGAAACTCCCACAGGAGCATACAACACTGTGCCCATCTGTTGCTACAACCCAGGAAGGCAGTTGCCCTAGACACTGTCTTGCATCTCACTAAAACAACAAGGAATGCATCCCACCACCTGTGCTTGGATGACTTGAGCTTTGTAAACACGGACAGTTCTCACGGAGTCACTGTAGCACCTGTTTAGGTCTCAGAATGGGATGCCTACATTAACAGCACATGCGGTGATTTGAGTCTCCTCTTGCTTTTGAAAACTGGTTTAACATGGACTGCCCTAAAGCATAATTCCATTTTAAAATTATGAGACTGAACACTAACACACCATCTAAAACCATCCTTTTTCCTCTGCTAAGTCAACCGCTGCCTGGATTGGTGGGAGACGAGTTGGAGAGGGAGAGAATGGGGGCTGTAGGAGGGAAGGGCCAAGTAGGAGGCAACAGTCCCAAGGAGCAGCAGGGAGAAGAACAGCCCGGGGGCCTCTGATGGTCCTCCCAATCAAAGGAGCCAAGACAGAAGTCACCCCATCACCCGTTTGTTCACCGATGGGTCACCAGATGCATTTATCACAAAAGTGAAGAGTAGGAGTTACTATAGACAGGTGCATAGACTTGTGTTTTTTTTTTTTAAGATTTATTTGTTTTTTTATTGGAAAGACCGATTTACAGAGGGAAGGAAATACAGAGATCTGTCCTCTGGTTATTCCCAAGTGACCGCAACGACCAGAGCCCAGCCAATCCGAAACCAGGAGTCAGGAGCCTCCTCTGGGTCTTTCAAATGGATGCAGGGTCCCAAGGCTTTGGGCTGTCCTCCACTGCCCTCCGAGGCCACAAGCAGGGAGCTGGGTGGGAAGCGGAGCAGCTGGGACATGAACTGGTGGCTGCATGGGATCCTGGCACCTGCAAGGCGAGGATTCAACCTTTGAGCCCTAGATGCACAGACTTCTTAAGGAGTCTAGTGAGCAGGAGAATGGATAGTATAGACATTAGACTCCTTCCTCCCTCCCTCCCAGTTATACATTTAGTGTTAGGATGTGCTTCGTCAGTGTCTACACCTGCCCCACACGCACCTGCGCCCAACCACAGGGTAAGGTGGAGTTCAGCCTGCCTGCCAAGGCTGGACTTGGGCTGGGTGTCAGGCTTAGGGTGAAGCACAATGGGTGAAACATGACTCTTTAATGGCTTGCTGAAGGCAAGAAGATGGGGAAGGATCTGAAGATGTACCCCATACTGGCTACAAGATGACCACAGGTCAGTGGTCACTTGCTGGAAAGAGTCAGCTGGCACCGCCAGGATGCTGCCATCAGCAAGAAGGATAAGGCCACCAGCACATCGGAAGGCTGCTCCAAGATGAGGGCTGTGGCGGTGGAGAGGCTGAATCACTCCAGCACCCCACCGTGAACAGGCAGCTGTCCCTGCTTCCCCGAAAGCACAGGTGTAGAGGTCAAGTGGGGGACAGCCTGTATAGCAGTCAAGACCAGAGGCTCCAGGAATGTTATCCCTGCTCAGCTGCTTCTCTCCAGTGCAACCTATAACCGCTTACAAGGCATGCCAGGGCCTCAGTTTCCCATGTGTAGAAAGGGGACATGTCCAAGACCTGTATTACAGGGTCGTTGGGAGAATTAAATAAACAATGCATGGAATATATTTAGGACAATGCTGGACATGCAGAAAACGCCACACTCCCTGTCATTTCTTATTAACTGCACAGTCACTAGCCTGTATTTGAGAAAATGTTACGACCAATAGTGACATATTCTAACATAAAGAGGTAATGGGCTAGAGTTTGGTATAATAAATGTGTTTGTTGTACATACATGAAAATTGTTCACTCATAAGACACCTAGGACAAATAACAACTTAGTTTCCTGAAATATGACTACTGACACAAATTGTAGAAGAAAATAAGCTTCTAATAATATAGTCCAAGAGGGCCCAGTGCTGTTGTATAGTTCTTTCTCCCTCTTTCTCTCCCTCTTGCTTCCGCTCATGTGTGTGGTTTCTAATGGTTAAAAATCAAAAAAGGAAAACTTTAATGGAACTTATGCTCAAGCAAGGATTTATAATTCTCAATCTAAGTTGTTCTAAGTGTAGCCAAATTGCTTTTTCGTTAACATCAGCAACTGCAGTGGCTTCTATCATATTGCTAGTCTCAAGCTATGATTGAATGTCATAAAATATTAACTTAGGCTGCGTATTTGCGATCAGATAAAATCCTCAGAACAAACAAGACAGCATGTCTGAGAGCATTAAACCAAATCAATAATACATATCATTCAGACATAATTATGTAATATACATAAAAGAAACAGTCTGTTTTGACGGAGGAGGCGGGGACTAGTTGATCTCTAGTTTTCAAGCCCATCTTTCAAAGCACGGTTGACATTCCGCAGTTTGCCGGTGCCCCTCGTGCAGCCAAAAGGCTACCAACCCCTCACCCATCACTGCATTTCTTTTGTCATGGAAAGAAAAAAAAATGTAACTTTCTCTTATATGTTTCAATATCACTGCAGGAGACTGAGTGAACACTTTCCAAAAACTTCTTCCAAAAGAATTTATTCTATTTCCATTATGTTTACCTGGGCAAACAGAAGAGTTGTGCTGTTTGCCATGGAACCTTAAAAGATAAATAAGAATTAGCCACAATCCTAGGGTGACATCCATGGGTCCCCACATTGGGTCTCTTTCACCTTGTGGTCTAGAAACCACACTCTAAATCCAACCATCCTCTTCCTCTTGGCTTTTCTCCCCTCCTTCTGAAGTAGTGTCTCCAATCCCATCCCCACCTACCACACTCCCATCTATTCCTTAATGTGGGGCAAAAATCCTGAGCTCTCCCACAAGGCATTTGCCCTCATTCCTTCTCAGGAAGGTCTGCCCTGACCTTGGCTCAGCAACCACAGGCTGCATTGCTGTGTTGGCAGCACCTGCTCTCAGCGCAGTGAGCAGCTGGAGGGAGGGACAGAACCTACAGCCTTGCAGAAGTGCTGCCTATAGACAGAGTTTGGCATAGTCGCTCAGACTTGTACCTGGTGATAGGAAAAATACCCTTCTGTGAAACTCACCCGGTGAGCTTCTGGAAGCAGATCCCGAGGCCATAGGAAAAACACATGGCCTCATGTTTGTGCTGCAAAGGGTCAGGCCTTTCATGGGGCACCACCCACCTTGTTCAAACAGCCAGTGAAACCTCTCTAGGAAAGGCGGCTGGTTTCACTTTAACTCATCTCCATTTTTTAAAAGATTAATTTATTCATATTACAGGATTGGAGAGAGAAAGGCAGAAAGACAGGTCTTCCATCCATTGGTTCACTCCCCAAATGGCTGCAATGGCTGCAACTGAGCCAGTCTGAAGCCAGGAGCTTCTTTGGGGTCTTCCTCATGGGTTCAGTTGCCCAAGCACATGGGCCATCCTCCGCTGCTTTCCCAGGTCATTAGCAAGGAGCTAGACTGAAAGTGGAGCAGCCAGGATAAGAACTGGCAGCCATATGGGATGCTGACACTGCAAGTAGAGGCATTATCTACCTTGCTACAGCATGAGCTCCCATATCATAACTTTGATGTAACTGATTTGACACTGCTTGGAACATAAATGAAAATACTGTCCTTTCAAGCCAATGTTAATAAGGCTTGATAGAGGCAAGTGTTTGACACTAAGTGGCCTAAGGCTCTGTTGGGATATCTGGGAGGCAGCAGGGGGAATGGCTCAAATACTCAAGCCCTACCAAGCCAAACATGGATTGAGAACTCCTGGTTTTGGCTTGGCCCAGCCATAGTTGTTGCAGGCATTTTGGGAATGAACCAGCAGAAGGAAGACCTCCTTTTCTGTCTGTTTCTATGTTTCTCTCCTGTCTCCCTCCTACCCATACTCCAAGTCTCTGCTTCCCAATTAAATGAAAAATAGAAACAAAAAAGAAGGCCTCAGGGCCAGTGCTGTAGCATAGCAGGTAAGGCTGGCATCCCATCTTGCTCCCTGCTAATGCACCTGGGAAAGCAGTTGAAGATCCAAGTACTTGGGTCCCCACACCCAAGTGAGACCCAGTTGAAGCTCCTAACTCGTGGCTTCAGGTTGGCGCAGCACTAGCCATTTCAGCCATTTGGGAAGTGAACCAGACGATGGAAGATCTCTGTTTCTCCCCGCACCCCTTCTTCCCTGTAACTCTGCTTTTCAAATAAATACATACATCTTATTTTTTTAAAGGCTGGCCTAATAGTAATGTC
Organism: Ochotona princeps; assembly: GCF_030435755.1. Taxonomy (NCBI): domain Eukaryota; kingdom Metazoa; phylum Chordata; class Mammalia; order Lagomorpha; family Ochotonidae; genus Ochotona; species Ochotona princeps. The sequence continues at coordinate 56,633,182 of NC_080832.1, read as the reverse complement.
ACCTGTTACACTATTTTAATGCAATCAACAGAAAGATGTAGGGAAAACAACAAGGTTATCAGTTGCAGTGTTAAACATTGGGGAAATAAAAATGAATCATTAATCTCTGATTCTATCTTATTTGATTTCTCAGAAACTCAAAGTACGTTTTAGAACAATTCACTCTTACTATATTCATTCTTTTTACTATATTTATACTTTTTAAAAAAGATTTACTTTTATGGGAAAGTCAGAGATACAGAGAGGAGGAGAGGCAGAGAGGAAAATCTTCTGTCTACTGATTCACTCCCCAAGTAGCTGCAATGGCCGGGGCTGACCTGATCTAAAGCTAGGAGCCAGGAGCTTCTTCTGGGTCTCCCACATGGGTGCAGGGTCCCAAGGCTTTGCACTGTCCTCGACTGCTTTCCCAGGCCACAAGCAGAGAGCTGGAAGGGAAGCAGGGCCACTGGGACACAAACCAGCGCCCATATGGGAGCCCGGTGCCAGGCCCTACACTTTTTTATATTTTTAAATTTTTTTCCTTCATACTCAGAAATAAAAGACAACCTGAGCAACTTGTGAAGTTGGTGAGGGGTGGGGACTGGCATTGTAGCATGGTGCAAAAAGCCGCCACTTTCAACACCAGCATTCCATATGGCTGCTGGTTCGTAACCTGGCTGCCCCAAGTCTGACCCAGCTCCCTGCTAACAGGCAGGCAAAAGCAGTGGAGGATGGCCTCCACGTCCCTGGGCCTCTGCATCTATGTAGAAGACATGGATGAAGCTCTAGGCTCCTGGCTTTGGCTTGGCTCATTCCTGATCACTGCGCCTTCTGGAAAGTGAGTCAGCAGAAAATTTTGTCTATCTCTGTCTCTCTCTGCAACTGACTTTCACATACAATGAAATAAATCTTTCTAAAAGAGAATGGGGGGCAGTGCTGCTTGTAGTTAAGTTCATTTCTCACCCACAACTGAACCTCTGAGACAGAAACATATCCTTGTGGGACAAACCTGGCGACCCCAACAGACTAGCAAGATTTGCCTCCTTTGAAAAATGCTTTTTCACCTTGAGAATACTCAACTCATCTTCACAACAGGTTCTGGGTGTGAGTAAGGTCTCCAAGCTCAATTCCCTAAGCCACAGGGCTCACAGCAATGTGCTTCATCACTCCTCCGGCAGGGCAGACGAGAGGACCGTGGCGTGCCTCGCACCTGCCAAAAACCATCAGTGCCAGCTGCTGGCTCTTCACTAGGAAAGGATCCTAAAAGTGCCCATGCTGTACCCACCTCCATCAGTTGCCACCTCCCAACTGGAAGGGTCAAGGGTGACATTCACATCCAGGGAAGTGAAAGGGTCCCTTGGTTCAACCTGGGAATCCAGGCCAGGAGAAGCTCAAGTGGCCCCTAGACAGGATGCCGCCCAACCTCCCCAGCAGACTTGCTTACATGGAGCCATCCCACACGGCTGGGAGGCTTTCCTCATCCCCTAATAAATTCAAACCCTCTCTGGAATATGAACAAAAGAGCGGGGAATGGCCCACTTTGGCGGAACTATCTTCCATTTCACAAGCTGAACACTAACAGTTTCTTGCTACAGGTTTCCCAGGTTTTCATTAGTTTCCTGCACTGATGCATCATCAGAAATGTGCCCCAAGTTCCAACCACTCTGCTTAGGTGCAACAGTGGGAGAAACAGCTGATCTACAGAGAAACACTTTCTCACATTTCTATTGCCCTTCAAGGACATCACTGCGAACTTTGCAGACTGTTAACATGCATGGCTTTTCATTTATCCTGGGTTCTAAAAAAGCAAATGAATCTGTACCCATGCATTTCCCAGAAAACTGAATTTTATTATTCTGTTTAAACCACTTTTTTTAGTTGAGAGACAGAGTGGATAAATAAATCCTGTGATATTTATTCTGATCAAGAAGACAGAATTATAGTTTACATACACACACACACACATTTGTAGCTATTTGCTATAATCACCTTCCAATTTTCTGGATTCTCTGACTAATAATTAATACTGCTAATTTAGAAAGTATATTAAGCAAATTGTCTTAAACTGTACTGCCACCCAAACTTAACAGGTGTGAAATTGTTGAACAGGTATGTGAAGAGTTACTGTTGCTTGTGTGTGTTTCCTGTTATACCAAGTGGTAAAAAACAAACAAAAAGACTCTGCTAAAAGGAAATCCTTATACCTTTTCACAGATGTAAAATGCAGGGGGAGCAGAATCTGGCCCTGAGCCACAGCCATGTTCACAGCATGTCCAAGAACTGTAGCACCAGGCAGCAATTCTGAAGACACAAAACCTCACACTACAAAACTTGGATTCCAGGAGATAGCAGTAAGAGCCCTGACCCTAACAATGTCTAGTTGGCTGGGGGCAACCCTAGCATGGCTATCCCCAAGGGGATCTGGCCATGGCCAGCAAGGCTCTCCTCAGCAGACCTTTTCAGACAGGGGCTCAGGCCAGGTCCTAGCCTACAAGGACGGGAGCTTCCTGTGAAGACCCACACTTTGTAGGCATGTGGGAACCAGCCACAGGCCTCGGTGGAGGACAGACCCAGACCCTTTTTCTGTCTTCCTAAAATCTTAGGTTAAAGACGCCCAGGAGAATTTGTTTTAATACCTGAACCAGGGAGATCTTACATGACAATCAAAACCCTGGTGTGGTAAGTCTTCTGCCTTAGTGTTTAAGAAGCCAGCCTAACTGCCCACCTTCCACACCGAGTGGTGAAGTGTAACGGCCTCCTCCAGTTGCTGACTCCAGCTCCCACCCACGCAGGGTCCAGGCGGCAGAAACAATGGTCTGAATGACTGATATTTTTGCCTCCCTTCCCAAGTAAGAGAACTCGATGGCACTGCCAGCTCCTAGCATTGGCCCAGACTGACCCTGGCCACTGCAGGAGTGAATCAGAAGATGGGAAAGGGATGTCTGTGTGTAACAAAAAACAATTTAAAATCAAAACCAAAATACTCTTGCATAAAGAGTAGGAAAAAAAGGTAAAATTCCCTTTACCAGAATCCCATGCCCAGCAAGCTTGTTTCTATTTCAGTTGTCTTCCAATTCCTTGAAGGCCCAAGGGCTTTTCCCAGGAAGTAGTAGCAAGCAGACACTCTCACACCTGTTCTTCTTGATCCTCAGCAAAGGGCCTACCCGTTCCAGAGGATGACTGAGCAACGTCATGTTTGACATTGCAGGAAGCAGAGCACCACAATGTGAAGCTAGCCTAGGGACCTTCACTGTGCTTCAGAAACATCCTTTGTAAACTCCCCAGTCGTGGGCTCCAAGATGTTTTTCCCTCTTCCGTCAACTTTGATGGCATTTTCTTCATTCCTTTCAAAGTGTTATTATTTTTATTATGTTTAGCCATCTGGCCAACTGCTTTACCAAGTAATTAAAAACCTTACCGGGGTTCAGAATTTTAATTAGATTATACAATTTTTGATGAATGGTGATGGAGAAGGATTTAATGGTTTCATTGCTACAAAGAATTATCTACCCTTTCCATGCCTTTGTCTATTTATAGCACCCAACTTTTTAATTGCGGAATTCAAGTTTGAATTAAAGCTTGCTGAACAATAATATTGAAAAGTAGCTGTGAATTTTTCAATGAATCTTTCCTTACAGGGACTCAGCATCAGCACTGAGCAACTCAGTCAGGAATTGGGCAAAATAAGGTAAATGGGCAGGCTGGAGCAGGTTAGCAGCTCTGAAAGGGGTTTCGTTCTGCCCAGGGGTTTTTCTCCAGTTACTTTCTGCACAGCCTGAGGTGTGAGTATGCCAAAGTCCTGAGCACTTTGTTGCTCAGCCTGAGGAAGCTGGAGGGTTGAGGATGCGGTGGGCAGGGCCAGGAGGAGAGCGAAGGCTGAGGTAGCCAGGTACACTGGTCCATGATGTGGTGGGAGGAGGGAGGTAACGGGAGGCGGGAGACTCTGTGAGGAAGGTCTTTGAGATCAAAACCCCCAGGGGATCCTAAATGGATGCACTAAGAACTGGGGTTGTTGGAACAGAAAAAGCAAGGATTCCCTGCAAGAAAGCCCCAGAAACAAAAAGCAGTGTGCAAGGCAGGGTTCAAACGGAGGCCAGCCACTCAGGGAACAGAGGAAGAAACACAATGTGCTTCAGCCACAGGACAGAGCATCTGGAGGATACCGAGTGGGGATACTGGATTAAGGTGTTTCCTTGCAGCAAAGTAAGGCGCTATGGGGATGGAGGCAGAGGGAGTCGACTGCGGCATCACAGGCAGAAGAATACGGAGAGAAGCGCTGAATTGTGATGCCCTACTGCAGTGAGGGTGAGAACAGTTAACCCATAATGTACGTATTTCTAAACTCCAAGTGCATTTCAGATATTTTCGCCATTGAGAAATGATAGATGTGGAAGGTAATGGGCATGCTCATTCCCCTGGCTGGACCCCTGTACAATGCATCCAGGTATTAAAACATCTAATTATGCCCCATAAATACATATCATTATTATGTCTCCATCAAAATGAGACATTTAAAAAGTATCAAGACACTTTTCAAAAAGGTATCTGGTTTGCATAAGAGATGAGGCTGGAGATAGATATGACCTAGCAATTGCAACTATCAGCGTGTGCATAGGATGATGTGGGTGACAGAATGAGCCAGATCCCATATTGGTGGGTGCACACAGAGTCACATCTGGGATCACCTCAGATGAGATTTCTTCAAGCATTTCCCCAACTAAACCGCTCAACTCAGGACTCCAGCCACGGGGAGAGTGGCAGGACCTGTGATCTGACAGTGGAGTGCATGTCAGAGCTGGGCCTCTTCAGTTACTGAAGATGGTGCAGTGGACAGCATACCCAGATGCACATGGAGGATTTGGCAATCTATTGGAGCCTGTGGAGGACATCTGGTACCACAGCTGAGGAAGGAGGGTAGAACAAATTGTTCAACCATCCCAGCAAAGCTTGACAGCAAATTTCTGGATGAATGGACACTCTAAGCGGACTATGTCAGCCAATGGACCTTGGAAGGATTTCCTCATCCTTGGATCTGCAAGATTGACAGCATGTTGGAACTACTAAAACCACATGAACGAAACCCTCAGGGACTCTGAGATGATGTTGGGTGGCCGTTGCCCATCCCCAGGCACTGAGGCGGTTGGGAGTTGGGTGCAGCTTCTCCCCTTGTGTCCCTGTTTTCCCCAGATACAGGAAGAAGAAAAAGAAAATGTGGAAATAATGGTCTTACCCACTTCCCCCTAATCCTCAACCCCTCTACCCTAATCAACTATGCAAAAATTACAAAAATAAATTTTTAAAAAGTAAAAATCCTGCTATAAATTCTTATATTATATGCAAAGGGATTAGGATCTATTTGATCTTGGTATTAGGAACTTTTTTTGTCTTTTAGAGATTTATCTAAATTTTTCAAAGGCAGAGTGACAAAGGGAGAAACAGAGAGAGAGAGAGTGAGAGAGAGAGATATCTCCCATCTGCTGGTCACTTCCCAAATGCCCACAATAGCTGGAGCTGGGCCCAGCTGAAGTAGGGAGCGAGGAACTCTCTCTGGGTTTCCCCCCTGGGTGGCACATAAGCTGCACAGGAAATGGAGCAGTCAGCCCTTGAATCAATACTTCCTTTGAGATGTGAGTATCCCACATGGTAGTTTAAGCTGCTTACCACAGCACCGGCCCAAGAACAGTGTCTTCTGAATAGAACAGAAATCATGATGTTGGAAGGGAAGACACACACATGCAGGCATCACTCACTACTTGGTTACACATAAAGCATAAATACTGTACAATATCATTTCTCTGCTTTAAACTTTGTGGTACGATCCACTAGAAAGCAAGAACACTGCAATGTTAGTTACAAGAGAATGTAAAATAATTTTGGCAGTTTTGACTTAAGAGCATTACCTATGAAATTGTGTCACATAATACAATGTAATTAATGAATAAAAAATAAAATAATAAAAAAAGAATAAATCAAAAGAGAATTAAAAACGAGTGACATCACTTTATTGAGCAGAAGTAGGAAGGGAAGCTAGCAGTGAGCTAAGTTAGTAAGGAAAGGGAATAAATCAGTAACAACACATTATTTATTCAGTATGTTTGGTGAAAAAATGTATCTAAGTGATATTCCTTGGGAACAAGACTACAATTACAACAGGAAGGAGTTCTTTTGCTCATTTTACTTGATATCTACACATTTAAGTGAATAATGTAGAGTGCTCTGTTTAAAATGTGCAAGTATGAGGAAATGCAGTGTGAGGGCAAAGCTCACACTAAATGTGGAATGCTAAAGACAGGGGACCCTCCCAGCTGTGGCAGCAGGAATACACAGGAGACAGATGTCAAATTCCTCAACCCAAAGGAGGGAAAAACGCAGCACCTGGCCCACCGGGTCCCTCTGAGGACATTATGAAAGGGGTCAGGCCATGTCAGCTGCACAGGAGAAGGTTCATCCTCTATGCAAATCAAGATCGCACCATAAATTTCCCATGTCTTTGCTTCAGGGCTAGCCAATGACCTTGACCAGGTTATTTAATCTCCCTAGGCTACAGCTTAGTCAGCTATGAAATGGGGACACTGCTTTTCCCTTGCCTGATCACACTTTCTTTCTTCTCTGTATAATTCATGCAAAGCTTGTTGTTTATAAGTCTACTACTGTTCACAAGGGGAATGAAAGACAAATTGAGCTAAACAGATTATTTCATAAAACCAGCCTCACAACTAAGACGGCTGCATGGGCTTTTTGTATCTCTCCATGTAAATAAATCCAGAGGCGATCTGAGAGAAGCTCGTTATGTCAGACATGTCGCTCGTCTCTGCAGACAAGAATATTAACCAGATGCAAGCTAACTGGGCTGAAGCCTATTTGTAGACATTAGTCAACTGGCTATAGTACCATCTTGACATTAATAGCCAAAAAAAAAAAAAAAAACCCAGGTTTTTTTTTTCTCTCTGTAAGAAACATTTCTCTAAGTATTTCATAATATCTTTAATAATGTCACATTTTAATTACCAGGCTATCCATCAAAAGCATTCTCCTGGTTTAATAAACTTAAAGATGAATTCCAACTAGACTGTAACGTCTACTACACTGGCTCATGAATTAAAAAAAACAAACAATCCAAACAATAGATTATTTTAACTCCCATGAACTAAAATAAAATCCTGCAACTTTCAAGGAAACATAACATACCCTTCCTGTTGCCACGGCAATGCTTAGCTCAGCATCACTTATCATGATCAGATTGCCAAGAACAAACTGTGTGTGAGAGACAGTGGATGTGTGTGTGTGTGGCTAAGTATCTATGTGGGTGTGTGTTTTATGTAGTACATGCAGTGAGCTAAACCTTATAAGAAGAGATGATATATGAAGATGAGAAGGTGCCCTGATAAGCAAGTACCCCCACGGATATAAGATGGCATTCAAATCTTCTCTCATGACCTGGAGATCCTGGCCAGCTCTCTGCCTCTCCCTGTCTCACAATCCTACATGCAGACCTGAACCCAGGAAAGGAAGCAATGGGTAGGTACAAAGAGTTAATTAATTGGATTATGAGCTGCTGCATAAACAGAAATGGATTTTTCACAGGCTGGCTCATTATATTCTTTCCTTCAAATGGCAGTTGGAAAAGCAATACAGCATCTGTGTAGCAAAGAGTAGAGATCTTGATGTGGAGGGGGAATTGTGCAATATGGGTAAAAATACTGTGCAACACAAGAAAAGGCAGTGGCAAAGAGTTCATTGAAATAGTTCACTTTAAGTTCCTTTCACCTGCTTGTGAACTGCATTTTTTAACTAAACATTTGCTGCAGAATGTCATGAAATATGAGAGGAGTCAAAAAATGTTGCTGAAAAAAGTGACTCATAATTTTATTTTTGCAACAAAACAAATATTTAATTCCATTTTCTACAAACTCTTTGATGTCCTCTCATGTGTTTGTGGCATTAATTTCCCAGGTGAGTGAGCCACTGGCATAATTACAGGGCGCAGGGAATTCCACAGCCTTGTTACCCAAAGTGCAGCTCCCTGACCAGGCACCTTGGCATTCCATGGGAACCCATTAAACCCACAGGATCCCAAGTCCTACTCAGTCCAGGATCTTTAATAAAGATCTCCCAGTAATTTACATTCAAGAACCAATGTTGTATAGAACAGAGAAACACCAAACAAAGCAAAATGCAGAAATACAAAGAGACAGAGGAAGAGATGGAATGGGAGCCAATATATTGAAATAAACTTGAGAAATGCCAATCTAGTACAGTATGTACAGGTTGTTCAGAATCTAAATTGAGACATAATGAGAAATAATGACCTATACATTTATGCTTAAGTTGATTTGTGTATGTACATTAATGGCCAGTTGGAATAATGTGAAAAAATAATTCACTAGGAAAATATACAAATTAATTTTTATAAAGTTGCATTGCTTGTAATTCTACAAGTACACATCAAAGTAAAAGATAACCGAAAGCTAAATGACTGTGGATCATTTTAGCTGTTCCTATGCAGGGGCAGGCATTAGGGAAGGAGGTCAGAGGTCACCTGGATGACTCCATCCCATATTAGAGTGTCTAGGCTTGGATCCTGGCTCTGTTTTAGATTACAGCTTACTAATCATGTGACCCCAAGGAGGCAGGAGGTGATAGCTCAAGTACTAAGACTTGGGTCCTGGGCTCTTGGCTTCAGCATGGGCATTTGGGAAGTAGACCAATCTCTCTCCTTGCCTTTCTAATAAATACAATTTTTCAAAGATACTCCACACTATTCTTTCTATGTAGAACTCAAATACAAAGACTGAGCCAAGTTTTCTTTGAAATGGATTACATTAAGCAGTCTGAAAACCAAGTAGTACAGCACTGCTCGGCCATAATGAAACACTCAGGCTATGGCAAGATTCTATGACATAGCAGGCTAGAGTGGAAGGCAGCGATCCTGGACACATTACCAGCTTCTCCTGGAGTCATCTTCAAAGGCACAAAGGTTAACAGCTGCTGGCAGTGTATAAACTTGTCAGATTTGAAATCTAATATCGGGGATAAAAAGGACCAGCCAAACGCCACCTGCATTTTTCTTTTTCAAACACAGAGCCAGTGAAAGCATGAGCTTTGCAATTAGGATCCCTACATTTGGATTCCAGCACCAATCTCTCTGAAACTGCAACAAGTGAAGAGTAGCCCATGTTTTGAGTTCTTTCATCTATAAAATGAAATAAAACCCACTGTGGTGGGTTACATCACTGCCAACCTATCTGCTCTCTAATCCTGCCTCATGCACCAACTTCGGCACATTTCCCTTTTCCATTTTCCCTTTCATGTGGCTGTTTCAAATGCCACAGATTAGCTTTTTAAAATGATCAACCCTTCTTCTTCTAATAATAATAATAGTTACTAATTAAGTGTAAGATCCTAACTCTCATCTCAATTGTTACTCAGTTTAACTTGCTACTTGAACATACTTTGTTGTAAAGTTACTGCTCACCTAAATTCTTCATATTAAATTAGAAACATGGGCATATTAATCTACTGGGGCTAAGACTGCAGATCACCAACTAACTGCTGTTAATATTACATGTTCTCTGCCCTGCCCTCCTCCTTTGCTTTCTCTCACTAGGCCCTTTCTGCACTGCAGTGTTAAATGAGCCATCCATCCAATGACATCAGTTCAGGTCAGGTGACTGCTCTGACCCAGCAAGCATGAATGGAAGTGGTCAGAGCCCTTCAGAGCAGGATCTTTAGGAGCTACTGTGTGACTCTGCCACCACTGGCTTCTCCCTGCCACGATCATGGCAACAGCCCTGCTGCTCCTTAGGCTGGGTCCCAGAGTGAGGAGGACAAGGCCAAGGCAACCATAACCCCTGTAAGTTACAGTCCACATCTTCAAAAAGCTACTATGGAATAAAACAGAACCATTTTTAAGATTTATTTATTTTTATTGGAAAGGCATTTTTTACAGAAAGAGAGACAGAGAGTGAAAGATCCTCCATCCACTGGTTCACTCCCCAAATGGCTGCAATGGCCAGAGCTGCAGTGATCTTCTTCAAGTTCTCCTATGTGGGTGCATGGTCCCAAGGCTTTGGGCCATTCGCAGCTGCTTTCCCAGGGCACAACCAGGGAGCTGTATGGGAAGTCGAGTAGCTGACATTCAAACTAGCACCCATATGGGATCCTGGTGCATGCAAGGGGAGGATTAGCCAATCGAGCCATTCTGCTGAGCCCAAAACACAATTTTCAACTTCATATTTGTGCGGCTCATAAAATCCTCTTAGATCCATAGTGAATTTTGCTGCCTGTGTTGGCATATTTTGGAATCTTCCATGGGAATGAGTTAAAATTCAGCCGCTATGGTATACTGACTATTTTGAGTTAAGAGAAGAAGAAGGAGTTGGAGAAGGAGGAAGAAAGAGGAGAAGGAGAAAAAAAAGGAGAAGGGAGAAGGAGAAAAAGAAGGAGGAGGAAGAGGAGGGATAGAGCTGGTGCTGTGCATTGAGGCTTGGCAGGTTAAGCTGCCGCCTAGGAAGCCAGCATCCCATAGGGGTGCTGGTTCCAGTCCTGGCTGCTCCACTTCTGATCCACCTACCTGTTAATGCACGTGGGAAAGCAGCAGAGGACAGCTCATGTATTTGTGGGAGACCCAGATAGAGTTCCTGGCTCCTGGCTTTTATAGCCATTTAGGGAGTGAACCAGTGGGTGGAAGTTACAAAGAGGGAGAGAGGGAGGGAGGAACGGAAGGAAGAAAGGGAGAGAGAAAGAACATGTGTGTGTGTGTAAAAGAGAGAGAGAGACAGAAAGAGAGAGGTTAGTTCATTCCTAAATGGGCATAATGGCTTGGGCTTATCTGGTATGAAGCCAGGAGCCAGGAACATTTTTATCATTAAAGACAGAAATCAGAGATGGGAAGAATTGTGAACAAAGCTTATCATAACTTCTTTGGACTAATCCCCTGCCTGTGGCACTGCCATCCTATAATGGCACCCTGGTTACTACCTATAATGGCATCCTATAATGTTTACTACCCTGGTTGCTCCCCTTCCCATCCAGCTCCCTGCTTGTGGCCTGGGAAAGCAGTGGAGGATGTCTCAATGCTTGGGACTCTGCATCCATTGGAAGAAGATCCTGGCTCCTGGCTTCAGATCGGCTCAATTTTACCACTGTGGACATTTGGGGAATGAAACAGTGGATAAAAGATATCGCTCTCTGTAAATCTGCCTTTCAAACAAAGATAAATATTTCTTTATAAAAACTCAAACTCTTGAAATATTTTCATAGAATTCAGTTGCTTTCTCAGAACTAACTCTTCTCTGTTCAGTTTAGTAATAAAAGCTTGATTCTGATTCCTTTGGTCTTCACTTCCTATGAGGACTTGTAAAACTTGAATGCAATGTGTATAATTTTTTTCCTATTGATATTTTCTTTTTTTGTTATTTAAGATTTATTTATTTTTATTGGAGAGGCAGATGTACAGAGAGGAGGAGAGACAGAGGAAGATCTTCCGTCCGATGATTCACTCCCCAAGTGGCCGCAACGGCCAGTGCTGTGCCAATCCGAAGCCAGAAGCCAGAAGCCAGAAGCCAGTCTCCCAGCAGGTACAGGGCTGTCTCTGGGCTGTCCTTGACTGCTTTTCCAGGCAACAAGCAGGGAGTTGGATGGGAAATGGAGCTGCCGGGATTAGAACCAGCACCCATATGGGCGCATTCAAGTCGAGGACCTTAACCACTATGTCACCGTGCCGGGCCCAACTACTGATATTTCTTATGTCAATTTAGCTCTGAGACCAGGCAAGAAAAAAGAAGAAAAAGAAGGAGAGAAAAAGAAGTAAAGTTTTACATCATTGGCATCAACCATATGGCCTTGAAAACTCGAGCCTCTCCCAACTCTTAAAAGTCCTTAATCTGATTTATCTGAGGCATACGAAGCTCCAGGACCGTTTACATAAACACTTAGGACTGTTGAATGTGCATTTACATTTGTGAAAAGTTATTTGGTTTAAAACACGACTGGAAATGTGAACAGTTTTTAGTTTATATAATAGAAGTTGTCTGCCTTTTTACGATTTTATATGAATTTGTTCTAAGTACATATGCTCTCTTAGAAGAACTCTTAAAATAATTTTGTTTCTCTCATTGTACTTACTGATCTTCAACATGTGTCATTAGTGCTATTTTTATGCATAGAAATAATCCGGGGGCTGCAAGGCACCGTAGGCAAAGTGCCATGTGGGATGCTCTTACCCCCCAGCAGGGTACCTGTGTTTGAGTCCTCACTGGGTTTATGATCCAGCTCTACCTGGCAAACGAGAAAAATAAGCATACCTTAAAAAAAAACTTGCAGAATCTTAAAAAAATCTGTCTTTGGTGGGACTGTGAGTGAGGGAACTTCTAGCAGTATTGAGTTGCCACCTTTGTTCTTTAGGAAAGTCCTGCCACCCCATCACTTTCTAACTTCTAGTTACTCACACTGGGATGGCAGCTAGCAGCAACAACCAGTAGGTTTTTTCCTATATTTCCCTCCTCCCTTCTTCCCTCCCTCATTTCTTTCCTTCTTTCCTTCTTTCCTTTCTTCCATCCTTTCAACATGTTGCTGGGTCAAGGCTTTCCTTCTAACTAAAATCCTGAAAACAAGAATGTCAAAGAGGAGAATCAAGATGGTAGAATAGGGTAAGTACAGGTTTAAACAAATGGGGAAATATTAGCCAGTGTGAAGCAGAGAGGGCACATTCCAGGGAATAGGAGAGGACAGAACAACAGCAGAAAGGTACCCGGAAACTGACAGACACAGGAAAGCAGGGAAAACAATGGTGTGGTGATGCAGTGACTGACCCCAGTGGCATTCAGCAAATGGCGATCTGAACTCCACCAGCAGCCAAAAGTCCACCAGCAACAAGGTGGGAAGGGACATTTACCAGGAGCTCCAGAGGTGAACCCAAAGAACTGCCCATCCCACTGGTCTGTTTGATTTGACCAGGAGCAGAGACAGAGCAGCAGGTCCTAGAAGGGCGGTACAGGAACAGGGTGGATTACACAACCCAGTACTCCTCTCAGAGCCAAATAAGGCACCATTTTGTTTAAACAGGCAAGGGCTATGGGGCAAGACTGCACATGCACTGAGCTGGGACAGAACTCATTTCTGGCTCAGCAAACTGCAACAACGTGGCATCCTACAGGTTCCATCCAAGACAGGTCCAGGTAGCCCTCAGACCTGACAGCCTGATCAAGAACTCTAGTAGTGGCCCATTAGGCGTCATTTTGTACAGTGTGGCAAAGAATTTAAGACTGCAGGGACAACAGTGAGCTGCCCATGTGCTGAGTTTGGCGAGAACTGACTGAGCTCAGTGCATTGCACTGGTCCTGCAGGAAAATAATGCCAACTGTGGCATCGTACAGGTCAAAATAGGTTCGTGTGGCACCCAGACCTAACGTCCAACAGGTTCCAGCAAGATCAGCACTACCAACAACCTAGCTATAGGACACCTGGTGTCTCCCTAATCCTGGCACTGGCTCTAACTGGAAGTGGGAGAAAGGTTGTACAGACATCATTGCAGCCTCAGCACAGTATTGCAGGAGGTAGAGACTGGTGAGCCAGGAGCTGGGGCTATGGAGACCTTGGTGGAAGTCCAACATAAGAACCCAGACCTGGAACCAGCTAGAGGGAGTTGTGTATCAACTGCAATAAGTAAAATCAAACTGAGGACCTGTGGGTGACACAGCTTAGAAACCTGCCCCAAGAAAAAGAATTTGATAACCAGAAGTACAAAAACCAAGAGCAAAAGAAGAGACAGAGGCACAATGGATATTACTGAAGACTCCCCTGCAAATGAGCAAAAGCCTTTGCCAAACTCAGAGTCCACTGAGGAAGACATCAAGAAAATGGGGGACATAGAATCCATAAGACTTATTTTAAATTTAAAGCTTCTGATCAACAATGAGAAGCACGTAAAGTAGGTATTCAAGGAATTTAAGGAATTTGTCACACTGGAAATGAATCAAATGAAAGCTGATATATCAGAAAAGAAGAATACAGTAGAGCAAATTAAAAGTACAGTGGAGAGTCTCCAAAATAGAATGAAACAAGCAGAAGAAAGAATCTCAGAATTGAAAGATACTTTCTGTCACCAGGAGGAAACAAACAAAAAGCTGGAAGCAGAGTTGGGTCAAGCTAAAACAAGTATTCAAGAATTGAAAGACACTATTAAAAGGGCAAATAAAAGAGTTATGGGAGTTCCAGAAGGTGCAGAAAGATAAACTGGGTTTAAAAGTGTATTTAATGGGGCCAGGCACCGATGGCCTAGTGGCTAAAGTCCTCGCCTTGAAAGCCCCGGGATCCCATGTGGGCTCAGGTTCTAATCCCGGCTGCTCCACTTCCCATCCAGCTCCTTGCTTGTGGCCTGGGAAAGCAGTCGAGGACGGCCCAATGCATTGGGACCCAGCACCCACGTGGGAGACCCGGAAGAGGTTCCAGGTTCCCGGCTTCGGATCGGCGCGCACCGGCCCGTTGCAGCTCACTTGGGGAGTGAATCATCGGACGGAAGATCTTCCTCTCTCTCTCCTCCTCTGTGTATATCTGGCTGTAATAAAAATGAATAAATCTTTTAAAAAAAGTGTATTTAATGAAATAATAAGGGAAAATTTTCCTAATCTAGAGAAAGAATTGGGAAACAACATCCAGGAGGGCACAGAACTCCCAACAGGCCTGATCAAAAGCGATCTTCACCAAGACACATGATCATCAAGCTCTCTTCAATCAAACATAAGGAAAAGATCCTTAAATGTTCACATGAAAAAAAAAACCCAACTGACATATAAAGGAATGTCAATTCAACTCACAGGAGACCTCTCACAGGAAACTCTACAGGCAAGAAGAGAATGGAGCGACATATTCCAGATTCTAAAAGCGAAAAATTGTCAGCCAGGATAACCTACCCAGCAAAACTTTCCTTTCTCTTTGAAAATGAAATAAAATTCTTCCACAGTAAAGTTAAAAGAATTTGCCTCTTCCAAACCTGCCCTACAATGATACTTAATGATGTTCTCTTGACAGAGAAAAGGAATAGCACCCATCAAAACCACAGGCAAATTGGAAGAACATCCTAGTAAAATGACAACAGAAGACTAAATCAATGAACAACCCACTGCTAAACTACAGAACCAAATTACCACCTATTTGTATTAATCCTGAATGTAAATGGCTTAAACTCATTAATCAAACATCACAGATTGATTATTAGACTGGATTATAAAACAAAACCCATTTATTTGTTGCCTACAGGAGACACATTTCACCAACAAACTGTATCTCATGGATTTTGCTTTTTTTTTTTTGTTAGTTTCATCTCTTAAAAAAACTTTCTTCTGATTAACTTCTTTAATGACTCTTAGATTAATCATAAGCATCATTTTCTTCAAGAGGGTTCTTGATTTTTTCATTTCTTCAGCAACACATTAGTCATTCAGTAGCATGTTATTTAACTTCATGATGTTGTTAATTTCTTTTTCTTTCTTCCTGTTGATTTTGTTTTGTGACTTTTCATTTAAGGGGATGTACAGTAACTGTGTAATGGAGACTATCATATCCAGATATGAGGATACAATGCAGTATGCATCTCTATGTCCAGACAAAGATGGACTCCCACTGAAACTGTTTACTATATCTTGACATTAGGATGCTGGACACTCTGCCATTGTCCATGCCCACAACGATGGACACATGACTGTGTATGAAGAACTATGCTACGGTAATGATAGAAGAGAATTCAGTGAGAGGGGAGGCAACTGGGGATAGGATAAGGGAAATCCAGGGCCTATGGAACTGTATCATAAAATGATAATAATAAAAAAAGTAAAATTTAAAAAAAAGAAAAACTATGCAAATAATTAAAAAAAAACCAAGAATGTCAAAGAGCCTCCCGATGATGTGGAACCCTTTCCACTAATCCAGTGAACCAGTGTTTAAGCTGAGTACTTGGCAGAAACAAGCAAACGAACTCATGTGCAACACAGAAAGCAAAGCTTGAAAAAAAGACTACTATTGCTTCTCTTAAATTATGAAGTATTTCCTTGCTGGGTTACTTTTCTGGTCACAGCTGTCATCTGCCTATTCTCATGAATTCTTCCAGCAGACCCTGAGCTGGTATTCACTCAAAGGTCACTTACGAAGTGAGGATCCGCTGGAGGAGCCCCGCAGAAACTGGTGCAAGCCGTCTTCACTGTCGCTGGAGCTGGCGATGCTGTTCCTCATCTCCAGCATGGAGATCTGAGTGCAGAGGCTGAGCTGCTGCTCCAGTTTCTTGGCCTTCTACAATGCAAAGTGTTAAGATTTCTGAGAACTAGGGGATCCAAACCATACAATCCCGTTAGCAGTCTGTGCTTGTACGTGAAACAAATTAGGATTTACAAAGGAGTACCTGGCACATGTGAAGTGCACACCATATTTAACAATTTTTTATTATTACTACAAATATACTATAAAATGAATGTATTCAAACACCTATTTGTTAATCTGAAATAATGAACATCAACTTCATCAGATGCACGGCCTGGACAGGACACACACTCAGGCTCATTGTTCCTGGAGAACCCACAAAAATATTTTGCAAGTTGTCTTCTGCAATCATCTTAATTTCCTTCTGAACAACCCGGTGGGGAGGGGATGAAGATGAAAGTGTGAGCTGTAATCCCACACTTTTGTCACCTATGTGCTGCCTGGCAGGGAGTCTGAGGAAGAGGAGGCCCAAGGCTGGAAGAACTCCGGGTTAAAATGGGACATCTCTGCTAGTTGGGGTCAGTCATATTTTGTCTGCATCGTCCCCACTGAACTGTCTTCCTGGCCTCCCTCAGCCCCACTCCTGCCTGTTCCCATCCTGCCTCCCTGAGGTCACCAGAACGGCTCTCTGGAACAATACAGCTCCTCAACAGCATCTGTGTTGACTATTGACACTCAGACACTTCCTGACCCTCATTCACAAAAGAATTCCCTGAAGGATCTCCATTAAGGGCTCCAACTACACTTGACATATAACTAACTGGTTAATGAATATTCATGGAAACATTGCTTCAGGTAAAATACAGTATAGTTCATTATGCGCATTTATTGAACAAAATCGACAAAAGAAAAACACTTACTTTATCATTTAAGGTGGGATCATTCAGTGAGTAGAGCTTATTTGTGATGTCTTTGCCTATCAGATACCTAAATATTTCATATAAGAAAGGTTCCGATTCCAGAAAGTAGGTTAATCTTTCTCTTGACCAGCATAAAAATCTGCAGTTATCATCTGCAACAATGGTTACCTACAGAAGACAAACATACCAAGAAAAAACTACATTGATATCTATTAATTCTTTTTAAGATAATTTTTAAAAAGATTTATTTATCTTTTAGAGAGGGGGCAACAGAGAAAGGAAGGAGGGAAAGTAAGAGAGACTAATAGACCTTCCATTTGCTGGTACACTCCCTAAACGGTTACAACAGGTGGTTCTGGCCCAGGGACACTAACCTGCTCTCCGACATGAGTATCAGGGACCCAAGCATTTGGGCAATTTTCTACTGACTCCCCAGATGTAGTAGCAGGAAACTGGGTAGGAAATGGAGTAGCCACGACTTGAATCGGTACTCCAGTATGAGATGCCAGCATATCAAGTGGTGGATTACCCTGCTGTACAACAATGCCAGCTTCCTATGAATTGACTAGAGTAGAACAACGTAGTGGACATTATCATAGTCATGACTTAAAATTAAATGTCTTAAATGTCTTAAAATTAATTACAATGTATATCAGCTTCTATAATTACACATAAAATTATGCCTGAAAACATGATCTCTGCAGAGTGAACAAAAGCCAGTTCTGTAAGTTTTGTGGGATTCTGCTTTGTGAAGCCTGCTGAATGGCTACCATGTGAATACCACTGTGGCACAGTAGACGAGACTGAGGTTGCAAGTATGACTTATTAAAGACTCTTTCACCAGTGTTGGGGAACCTTTGTTCTGCCAAGGACCTTTTCAATATTTATAACATCATTATCAACCTAAAAACTAGCCTTTATAGAGTTACTGATTATCTTTCTTTTTTTTAAAAAAAGATTATTTGTTTATTTATATTTAGAGAGGGGAATCAGTTGTGATATCTTCCATTCACTGAATCACTTACTAGATGGATACAATGGCCGGTGCTGGGTGAGGCTGAAGCTAGGAGTTAGAAACAGGAGCTTCACAGAGCATGGTCGCCCACATGGGGAGCACTGATCCAAAAACTTGAGCCATCTTCTGCTACCCTCCCAGCCCATTAACAGGGACTGTATCACAAGTAGAGCAGCAGGGGCACCAACCAAACCACTCATATGAGATGCTGTTGTCATTTCAAATTCCACCTGTGGTTTCCCTAGCAGGGCCAAATTAAATGATTCTGCTGATCTTACATGGCTTATGGGCCAGACCTTCCCCAATCTTGACATTCTCTTGATTACTATGGAGCTTAAGAACATAGATTCAACTAATGAACTGAGTTCAGAACTGTGAGGCCTGTTGCAGAAGAAACGCCTCTGCTGACCAGTGCTATGGTACACATTCGAGATGGGCACTTCCAGGGACCAGGCCCTTACTGATGAAATTGATGGCTGAGATACTTCTGTCCTGTTTTCCTTGAGTTGGATCTTTTAACGTTGGCTCCATGGTAGCATATTAGACAGGATCCCTCCAAATAGTTCAGATCTGGCACAGATCTCTCAGCTTATGTATTGTTAAGTGGGAAAGCAAGAGGATACTGTTAACTATACCACAACTCAGGTGTTCTTCAAATAAATCCCTCCTCCAGAGGGAGGGCCATGCCCTCGGGGTTCAATGCCCAGAAACCCTTCCTTCCCTACCAGGCCTCTTCCAACAGTTCTATCTCCTTCCCACCTCACTGGAGCACTCATTGCCACATCCCTACTCATCTGTTGACAATCTGTGTCTTCTGAGCTCTCTATGTGTCTTCCTGTTTGTCCAGCTTCCAACATACAGTGGTGCTCATTGTCTACTGAACAAAGGAACTAACGCATGAACACAGATGTATTTTTTGTATCTTTAACCTTCTATTGGAGCCTATCCTAGCAGGAGATTAATAAAGATTTTTGAACTTGACATGAAGTCTTATCTGGGGCCCTCAGCAAATGTTTTCTTTTCTTTCTTTTTTTTCAAAGATTTATTTATTTATTATTGCAAAATCAGATATACAGTGAGGAGGAGAGACAAAGAAGAAGATCTTCCATCCGATGATTCACCTTGACAGCTTTCCCAGGCCACAAGCAGGGAGCTGGATGGGAAGTGGAGCTGCCAGGATTAGAACCAGTGCCCACATGGGATCCCAGCGCGTTCAAGGCAAGGACTTTAGCTGCTAGGCCACTGCACCAGACCCTGGTAAATGTTTTCAAAGGAGCTCTCTTCCCTTTGTTAGTCACAAAAGTTATCATATTTCAGAGGACAAAAGGTCCAACTAGAGAAGAAAATGAAAAACTCGGGACCAACAGGCTGAAATCAAAACCAATCAAATGCACTGGCTATTTCAAAAAGATCGATATTCTCCAGAAAACCAAAGTTTGCACTTATTTGTGATGTGGAAACTAGAAATTCATAAAATCATTAAATGTGCCAACAGTTCTAAGACTTCATAAAACATGAAGTTGGGTTCATTTTTTCAATATGTATTATTGGGCAGGTACTTTCTGGCAAAAACTACTCAAAGCACAGAGGTTTCAATGAGGAACAAGACAGACAAGATCTTTGCCCTGAGAAGTGTAGCAAAGGGGTTGATGATATAGAAAGGAAATATGACAATCTCAGATAGAAATATCCTGAAAAATACAGAAGAGAATCAAGTGGTAGAGAGTAACCATGATGTGAGCACCACACTGAATGCCACTCTGTATGGACTGTGCTTTTTAACAATTAACAGGTTCTTTTACTTCAATTGTGGTAGTGGATCCTCCAAAGTACATTTTACACTTGATCTTAGCCAAAAGGCCGAGAAGCAATCCAAAGTACATTTTAAACATATATTTGTTTAAAATTCAGGGTTTCACAGAAAGTGGGAAAGAGAGAATGACTGATTTTCCATCTACTGCTTCACTTCACAGCTGCCCAAAATGTCCAGGGCTAGTCCAAGGTGAAGTCATCTGGGAGTCCCTTGGGTCATTTTCTGCTGCTTTCCCCAGGCCATTAGTGAGGAGCTGGAGCAGAGGTAGAGCAGCTAAACACAAACCAGCGTCCATGTGGCATGCAGATGTTGCAGGTGACAACTTTACTTAGTACATAACAATACTAATCTCCAAAATCGTGTTCTAGATTCCACTCCACTTTTCTGATGTCATGTGGGAAGTATCATAAGACTTATTGACTAATATGTATTAATGAATGGCAGAGAGTCTTTTTGACTTCCAGCCTAGACATATTTTCCCACCAGGCCAAACGCTACTCAATGCTTCCCAAATTCTTCAAGACCATCACATAGAACATACTTTAGCCAAGTGATTATAAGACTGACTACAAAATCCACCAAGAGCTCCTCCTATAGAGAACAGCTGAATACAAGGTCACGAAGTTGACATTCTAATGGAGAAAGCCAAAAATAATTTTTAATTGATGAAGAGGAGGAGAGAGGGGAGGGCAGGAGAAGCATGGGGAGGAGAAAAAATAGGAGGGAGGGGAAGAAGAGGAGAAGGAGCAGCAGAAGAAGAAACAACATATAAGATTTTTAGCAATTGAAATAAAAGGTCAAACCAGGCTTGGACAATTCCCAGAAGCAGGAGGATATGGATAAGAAAGTAACAGTAATAACAGAGTAATAACAAAAGAGTGAAAACTGGGTATTCATCATGGCTCATATTGTCAAGTGCTCAGCCCAGTCCCAGCCAGTATGACCATTTGGGGAGTGAATCAAGAGATGGAACACACTTCCCTGTCTCCTCTTCTCTCTCTGTAAAAGCTGCCTTTCAATTAAAAATAAATATATCTTTAGAAGATGATGAAAATGTCCTAGAAGTGGTCTGTTCAACTAACACATATGTAGTATTGAGTTCTTGTAAGCACTAAAATATTAGTCAAAACTGATTAAATGTTTTCAGAGCTTCATTGTAATACTTACTTTATATTAACATAATGTTAACTTTAAAGATTTATTTTATTTACTCAAAGGATACTGCTTCATTCCCCAAATGGCCTTAACATCCAGGGCCGGGCCAGGCTGAAACCAGGAACCAGGAATTCCACTCTGGTCTCACACGAATGGTAGGATCCCAAGCACTTGACCCATCTCACACTGCTTTCCCAGGCACATTAACAGGAAGTTGGATCAAAGTGGAACATTTTGGACTCGAACCAGTGCTCATATGGGATGCTGGCATCAGAGATGATTCTTTTTATTTTTTTCTTTTTAAAAAGATTTATTTTATTTACTTGTGAGGCAGATTTGAGGGAGGGAGGAAGGAGGAAGGAAAGGAGAGAAAGGAGAGAGAATGTTAACTTTAAATATCAGCTAAAACTTAATGCTCAGTTATTCTATAAGAACATGATTTCTCCCCTAAAGTCAATAAAACTTTGATCTTCAGGCTTTTCAGCACGGGGACAGGGTTAACAGTGGGTAACAGCATGAGACAGAATAATAATTAAAAAAAGTGCAAGGGGAAAAGGTTCCTTGATATAAAACTTCACAAAGAGTCAGAACACAAAACTCTACTCCTACCTTTTGTAAAGATGATGCTCAAGATTCTACCAATGCTAGCTAAGAGAAGCAGTTTTTCAAGTACCCAAACAATTGTACACACTTACAGAGGAGACACTGTTAGTTCAGACCTTTCTCAGCACCAGTCCTATGCCTAGTTTCATAATCATGACTACACATTTAGCTGTGCAATCTCAAGAAACAGTCATTGATTTCTTTCATCTTTCTTTTCCTCCTTTTCATCTTACTACACAATTGATTTGCATCCCAACCTCAGAAAGAATTTTAAAAGTAAAAATTTATGGGTCTGGTGTAATGGCTCAATTGGCTAGCCCTCCCCTTGCAAGCCCTAGAATCTCATATTGGTGCCAGTTCGTGTCCCAGATGCCCCACTTTCCATCCAGCTCCCTGCTTATGGCCTGGAAAAGCAGAGGAGGATGATCCAAAGTCTCAGGATCCTGCACCCAAAAGAAGATCCTGGCTCCAGATCATCTTAGCTCTGGCTGTTTGACCATTTGAGGAGTAAACCAGCAGAGGGAGGACCTTTCTCTCTGTCTCTATTTGCCTTTCCAATGAAGATAAATAAATATTTAAAAAAAGAAGAAGAAGAAGTAAAACTTCAAAGGAAGTGCTTCCCTGTAGAAGCCTTGCAACAGGGCAGAGTTGGGGAGCACAAGATTCACAGATAAAAAACCTGTGCCAGGAGAAGTCTGACCACTGCCACCTGGCTCAGGTAGTGAAAAGCTGGCTCTGGAAACACGTGGTATTTTTCATCTGGGAACTTGCTTCCGGAAGAAGCAATAAATATATTACTCTCACACAGCTATTTTTTACTCTGGCCTATCTTGCCAAGAGGAACATTTTGTAAACAATCAAAGCACAATTTCTCCCAAGAGTTTTCTCCAATGAATTTGGTTCCCAGTGCATGGGACACAGGCTTGCTGATACCAGGGTAGTTTTTAATCCACTGACCAATCCTGAAATGCCACCCCAGTATCTACACAGAGGAAAGCAGGATTATCTCAGAGAATGCTGTTTTTTTTGATCCAGCTATGGAGTCCCAGATTGGTCATGGTTTTCAAATCTTCCCTAATAGTCATCAGCAATAATTCTTACCTACTGAAGTTCAATTTCCAGTCTGCAAGAAAAAAGAGAGCTGTAGCTAGCAGCGGAAATTCCCTTTTGGTTCACTGCACTATAAATATACTTGGAAGTCCAATGGAAAACACAGTACATATTAGAAACTGCCACCTGGGGCAATTTGCTTCTGGAGACAAAGGAGGTTTTCTCCCTATCCTTCGATTCCAGTCTTTTCAGGATAATATGAGACTGAGTTAGCATATTAAAAGTGACCTGCTATCATACACAGAAAAATCAATGCAACAGATAAATGTGAGGCTTTGGAAGAAGAAAACATAAGATGGTCAAAGGAAAGAAGAAGAGAATAAAGAAGCAGCCTTGCACCAGTTCATTGAGGGCGGTGATGCAAAAGTACAATTTAGAGCCGAAATTAAAGGGTGCAGCTGACCCTCAGGATGGCAGAGTGCAGCCTGTAGGCTGCAGGAAACAGGAACTTAGCTTTCTGCTTCTGTATCTTCAACCCAGCCATCTTCGGAGCCATGTCCCACTGCCAGTGACCCCACATGAAACCACGTAGTCGATACATAGAACTGTAACTAGTTTTACTCAGGCAAGAGTGAGAGCAGGGCATGGCAGTAATCAGCGTCAGCAGAATCAACTGAACTGCATGGCCATAAATGTTTCACTTTTATCTCCACTCTGTGGCTTCCCCAAGTGTACTAGATCTCAGAGTGAGACTCTAAAATAAGATTCTGCCACCAAAACCTACTGACACTGCTCACCCTCGGTGCCAACTCTTCCTTCGGTCCCATTTCCTACCTAAACACATTGCCCTCTTGATTGTAAGTAGGCCTGCTCTCAGGATATTTACGTGCTGTTTATCCAGAGGCTAGGATTAAAGGAAATCCGCACATCTCTGTTACTGTCCTACAAACACACAAGGTGAATAAAATGGACGGGCTGGGCCGGCGAGAATCAGGGCAAAGAATTAAGTAACAAACAACTGTTTTTTAAAATATAGACAGAATCACATTGAGTATTCCATGTTTAAATGAGTACTGCTAGAAGAATTCATTCCTTTCCCTTAAATTATTTTAGTATAAGAGTAAAGAGACTCCTTTGTGCATCAATAAAAGGATTCGCAAAATAACTCTTCTAGCGCAAAATCAGCTATATGTATTAGGAATACTGATTATCTGTAACTGACATTTTCCTTGTTTCTCACAAGAAAAAAATGCATATGTTTCCTATGGCAAAATTTAAATAAGCAAAATGAAAGTAAAAAGCTGTCAATGTTACAATCAGAAATAACAAATTAATATTATGGCCAAATTAAGATATATGTATTTTTCCAGCCCTCTTTTTGTGCACTACACATTATTTTAAGATTTTTGAAAAATGAGGTCATGAATACATACCATATAATACATACCATATGGTAAAGCTCTTTTTTATTCAGTAAACAATGGCCAATTTACTATTAATATCACTTGAATTTTGAATGAGCCATATAACTAGTTTCAATCTTTTTAAAAATCACATGAAAGCATACCTGGAATTTTTCACCTTTGTGCATCTGAGTTGATCTAAATTCTGGAGAATCTATAAAGGCACAGGGGTAAATGTTATGCAGAAAATGTCCTCGATAGGAGACCTTCATTCTGTACAGAAATCATCAATGTTAGTAAGCACATCATTTGGCACAAATAATATCACATTCCCCAACATCATTGTAATCTTGTGGGATTGTACTTTCTTTTTCCTTACTGATAAGCTTAAGGCATTCAGCATTGTACTTTCCACAGTACTGAAAGCGTCAAAGATGCCACAGATGAAGGGCATAATTAAAAGCACTTTCAGAAGACAACCTAAGAACAAGAAAACCTTGCATTCCTTATTGAACGAAACATGTGCCTTCTGATGAGCGTCATTCCTCATACAAATAGAGTGACCATGCAATCTGTTACTCAAACTGGGAGATTTTTGAGAAAGTGAAACTATTAATAGTTTGGCCAGCACAACATCTACTGGCTCTCTCCCCATGGGGTCTGATATTTCTAGAAATTATGTTTTTGTGATACTCAAAAAATAAATTGCTACTGAAGCATGCATAAGCTTCTTGAGTGTGAATGCCTGACTTAAACCTACTTCAACTTTTTCTCATTAACTTGAAATAAAAGATCCAAATTCAACTATTTACAATGGGGCCCGGCACGATGGCCTAGTGGCTAAAGTCCTCGCCTTGAACGCCCCGGGACCCCATATGGGCGCCGGTTCTAATCCCGGAAGCTCCACTTCCCATCCAGCTCCCTGCTTGTGGCCTGGGAAAGCAGTCAAGGACGGCCCAATGCATTGGGACCCTGCACCCGCGTGGGAGACCCGGAAGAGGTTCCTGGTTCCTGGCTTCGGATCGGCGCACATCGGCCTTTGCGGCTCACTTGGGGAGTGAATCATCGGACGGAAGATCTTCCTCTCTGTCTCTCCTCTCTGTATATCTGACTTTGTAATAAAATAAATAAACCTTAAAAAAAAAACTATTTACAATGCAAAATTCTGATATCAACAAGATTCGGAGCAGTATATTCTATCTAACATGCTTCTCTCTTGCATTCCAAACCAGAGCTGTAAAGTGAAACTTCACTAACAATACATTCTGTGACTGCTTCTTCCATGGGTTGGAAACATTTCCTTCCATTGGGTTCCATCCCGCAGGCCACAAGAGAATTCAAGGCAAACTAGGAAATTTCTTATTATCACAGAGCACTTACTTTCCCTTCAGGAGAATACTCAGACGGTCATCAACAGAGGTTTTATCCTCTGCAGCGTAGGTCTGGCCCTTTTTCAACGTCTGAATCATGCAAAACTGTCCGGTTAATCTTCTGAACAAATCTGGAGGCACACGGAGTGGTTCGAACAATCGCCGGTAGATGCCATGGAGCTCCTTGTTGATCTTCACCTGAAAGACAGTGATGACCTGATACAGCAGGCCCAACAAACTATCTTCTGGGGTTAAATGCAGTTTTGAGAATAAATAATGAATCCATGCTACATAACCATAGCTCTGCTGTGGTTAGGTTAATGAAATTTTCCAATGAGAGTCAATGGTAATGTCAGTTTATACTGTAGATGTTAAAAGGGCACCTTTGTAGTTAAATTGAATTCTCAAGAGCATAAGGGGAAGATGTGCACTATTGATTACATCTCCTTCTATGGGCTATAAAGCAACTGCTGAGGTTTAGAATGTTGTTACAACTTCACCTTCCCAATCAAAGCACCTTCTATAAATAGCACAAAACCTTTTGTTCCACAGAAAGGAATGACATTGATATGTTATGGCAAGAAAATAAACATAAAAGTAGGGCTTCATGTAAAATAGAACTGATATAGTGTACACACTTTAAGTGCTTTATCTCCATGTAATTTGAATGTGCCAACGGGTAAGAAAACAAGTATCTCCAGCTGCCATCACTGCTTCGCATGTATGCATCCTTAAGCACCGTGAAGGAACAGCAAAGGTGTGACAGTGTCTCAGTGTAGCAGTTTCATGCTAAGCTGAAATAAACTTGGTACCACAGAAAAGATACTGGTAAAGAGGACTGGCTGGTGGACACAGAGGAAAGCTAAGTAGCTTAATGGTCTCTGTTGTCAGAGTCTCCAAAGCCCAGGTCATGCCCCAGTGGCCCTAGCCCCAGCCTTTGCTTCTGGAAGTCACACTAATTGGGGAGATAGAGAGCTGTACTGTGCTGCCCACAAACCCCGTCCCGGTGAACTCCTCAGCAGACGCCCTGCTCTCGCGGCCCTGGGTCGTGAGAGCGGCTCCTCCCGGACGTCACTCCAGCATGCTCCTGCTCGTCTGCTGTTTCATTCTGAGGGAGTAGCCTCATTTATATTTTCCCAAAGAGCAGGTTTTTACAGCCCAAGAAGAAACAAAAGCGCAGACCCAAAGTGCTTTATCCACTTTGCTAGGATCACATCAGCCACTTTAGAGCCTTGTGTTTCAGAGGCTCAGTAGGTTCTGCTATTCAGGAACTGTAATCCTTATTATTACTATCATCAATACCCCCATTCCAGAGCTCTAGTATTGTGTATATAAAATAATTTCTTTCAAACACTTGCTGCCGCTCGTAGGCTTACCAGCTACCACAGCACAGTCATAGAGGAATTATCTGACCATCCGCTGGCCCAGCTTCACAACTGCTCACCCTGCAACTCTCACTTCATGCCCAGTTTCCTCATGAAGCCCTGCTGATTCATCTCCTCTTTGAAAAAATTCACTCATCAAAAGTTTGTACGCACCCCCACTCTGTGCCAATCACAGAGAGAGGAACAAAGGACTATAACAGTGTCAAAGGGACTGGAGATGTTAGACATTCATTCTGGACGAAGCAATTTTTAGAAATTTTCAGCTTAGAAATCACTTCTTTATGCATTTTTGATATTTACCGGTCTTTTCTTATACAAAAGATAGGAAAGATGTAACATGTTGACACCCAAAAACACTGAGTTCCAGATCATGATATCCAAGGCACATCGGAAGAGAGTGGCCCAGACGATATAAAGGGTACACCCTGTTGGAGAGCAGAGTTCATATGTTAGATATCTAGAATAGCTTCAGCAGGTAGTTCAACAAATATTTTATTCTCAACATTTAAGTCATATCTTAGGAATTTCTCAAATATAACACTGAAGTTTGTTTTTGTCTGGGTAGTAAAATAAAACATGCTTTGTAGCAGAACATTTGCATAGAAAATATTTTTCAAAGAGGGGGAAAATCCCTTAATTTTTACCACTGAAAGGAAACCTCTATTGATATTTTAATGCTATCTTACAGTTTTTGTGCCAGTTTTAGTTGGTATGATTATACATATGATTAAAAGCCCTGCTTTTGGGCCCAGTGTGGTGGCCCCGTGGCTAAAGTCCTCGCTTTTGCATGCGCCAGGATCCCATATGGATGTAGGTTTGTGTCCTGCCTGCTCCACTTCCCTTCCAGCACCCTGCTTGTGGCCTGAGAAAGCAGTCAAGGACGGTCCAGGAGTGAAACAGTGGATGTAAGATCTTTCTTTCTGTATCTCCTTTTCTCTGTAAATCTTTCTCCACCCCCCAAAAAAATCTTTTTAAAATAATCTCTGATTTTTTATTTATTGTAATGGCTTTCTCATTTTATTAAAACTCTCTGTAAGCATAGCTTGTACTTATTATAATTGATCAAACCATAGTTTATTTAGCCAATTCCCTTTTTCTGGAGTTTTTGGTTATAACTTTTGAGAAGTAGCATAAACATCTTTGTGTGTAAAAAATTTTGTTCATTTGCCCTGGGCTACTGAAAGGGAGTCAAAGGAATTAACTTTAAAGCTTGTAATAATGCTGAAAAACTTTTCGAAAAAGTCTGTCCAAATTTGCAGTACTATTGGTTGAGAATACTAATATTAAGTTGCCAATATTATAAAATTAGAAAACTTCATTTGACAGTGAGGAACTCTGTATTTTATTTTGCATTTCCGTGGTTGTTGGTGGGTCAAAATTGGACCAAAATTTTTTAGCTATTCAAACTTTTGCTTGATGACTTTTCATTCAGATATGAGAATCTTCCCGTTTTCCTTTACCAATTCTCAGCTTCCATATCTCTAGTTGCCTTTGTGTCAATTTTAAGGCATAAGAGTTAACATTTACTCTAATTTTAACAAAATGGTCACTAAGGTACAAATATCTCAAAAAATATGCATACAAAAAGCCAACCTCCCATGTAAATCTTGAATTGTTTATTTAAGAGGCAAGCAGACACATACACACAGGATGGACAGAAAGTTCCCATGCCCTGGTTCACTCCTTCAGGATGTTCTTGACTGCCTGGGCTGAGACTGGGAACTGGGAACTCAGGTTTCCCACAAGGGAGGCAGGAATCCAACTCTTGGAGCCACCACCACTCATCTGTGAGCTTTTTATTTCATCAGAATGATTTGAAGCATCTGAGTAAAGTCCAAAATGTAAAAACGTGTTTTTAAATCATGTTTCATAAAATTATAGAAGTAATTTAAAATATTATAACTTAAAACGGAGTGGGTGACATAACTGAATGACTAAGAGAAGCAGGATTTTTAAGTCCTGGGGTGGCCAATTTTTTTCTCCATTTTAATATTTAGTAGATCATTGTACATGTTTAGACCTCACTTTTTGCATATATAGAATAGAGTGTTAGCTTAGGCTATCTTTTCGGTATATTTCTCTTCTAAAGTAATGTCCTGAAACTCATGATTGGGACAGGCATTTTGCTTAGTGGCTGAGCTGCTTCTTGGGATGGCTACATGCTGGTCCTGGTTCCCACAGCTCCCACAGGTGTCAAGGATGGAGACTGCTTTCTTCTGTCTTTGTCTAACACACTACACACTACACGGGTGCAAAAACGCATCCAGTAAATGGGTCAAGAATTAAATAATCAGAATAATCTCACAAGAATTACTGGCTGTAACAACAGATTCAGTCATTTTAGTATTTTGTTGTGAATCAATTTAACTTTTTAAATTAAGGTGACTAGGGCCAAAAATAGTGTTTTGCTTGAACTATTGTGTATGGGAATTATTTTGCTTCCCCATGTTCCTTACTGCCCACAGCAGTATTGGCCTTTCAAATTAATACTTAGGTCAATTTAGTACTTGCTGTGTGCCAGATACTGTTCTAAATTAGATCTCTCTCTCTCACACACACACACACACACACACACACACTTAATCATCACAACAGCACTATGAGGTCCTATTATTTACTCCTTTTCTGACATGTGTGGAATACAAAGGTAGAAACTTTAAATCCCTTGCCCAAGTTACACAGTTAAGTAAGGAGAATAATGAGGATTCAAACCACAGAGTCTGGCTTTGCAAGTCCTCACTCTTGCACCCAGATTTTCTGATATGTGGGAAATCTGAACCACATATGAAAACACATAACACTTTATCTAACAACAGCAAACAACAAACAGGATCTAAGTCACTAGGTAGACTGCCAACACAGTGACAAGGCCATGTTTTGTTTTTTTTTTTGGTATGCGATAGGCCCGAAGCCCCAGCATGAAGCCCACCCACTGCCAGTTCTAGAAGTTACACAAAATTCTCATCAGGTATCTTACCTATAGTCATCATTCCCCTAAGAAGTATCATATGAAGGTGAAGTGTGGTTGGAATAACCAATCCAATTGCAAAACAGATGTTTGCTACATGAAAAACTAGATGATGTATCTCTCTCCAGTTTTCACAAGTGGTGATATTGGAAGGCACGGGTATGATATTTTCAAACTCAGATGTAAAACCTGCTGTAGCCCGTTCTGCCAATGGGCTGGACTCCGTATAGTTCATCTTGACAATTCCTGTTTTAAAACAAATCAACGAAAGAACAGTCATAAAAATGGCAACTGTGTCTTCTTACCCCTATTGGTATTATACCAAAATAATTTTTGTACATTAAGTGTTCATAAATAGACTTCTTTAGCACATAGAAATTAAGTATATTTGGTGTCACATCCCAACTCTGCAGATATTAAATGTACTCATTTCCTTATCTATTTAATAATGATAATACTTCATTGACCTTATAATCAAATGATATTAAATATAAGGCGAAAGATTTGTATGATCTGAAGCAAAACCAGAGTACATAATCAAATGATATTAAACATATAAAAAGCACTTAGCATAGTACAATTGTTTCCTGACATAAATATGTATTTATTTATGTGTGCATGCATATATATTAACACGAAGGCACAGAAATGAAATGAAAATAAAATTGTTTGGATGCAAAACATATTTTTAGTAATATGCATTTTTATGAATTTTTTGAAGATCCCACATATGCATAAATTTCGAAAATTTTTGCACCAAAATAGACTTATCTTCTAATAATATTTTCCACAAACTGATTGAAGTTCTACAGACTTGAATGTAGTAGACAGGAAGAGGTAATTAACTCATCAAAAAGGCAGTCAGTAACAATGGGTTATCAATCAAAAGCACAGCAATCACCAAGTTAGCATAGTCTTCCATCATATCCCTACTGGCAACCACTGGATTGGAGCATAAGAATAATTACTAGAAAAATGAAGTTTTGAATACTTTCAAAGAAATTCATACTCTAGTATTTACTATTTAAAAATGTTAAGCTATTTATTTATTAATTTACTGGAATGGCAGAATGACAAAGAGGGAGAACAAATTTCTATCTTGTGGTTCACTCCTCAAACGCCTACAAAGGCCAGAATTGGAAAGGTTGATGCCAGGAGCCTTGAACTCGAGCCAGGGCTTCTACGTAGGTGGCAGGAACCCACAGCAAACACGTTTCATAGATCACTGCTTCCTCCACTTGCTTACGTAAAACCTGAGGGAAGTAGCTCTGTTTTCTATCTATACTGCCTGTCCTCAAGTTCCAGTCCTTAAAAAGGTCTTTCTACTTTTGATTATATAAATTGGATCTTTGGTGGAAACACTGTAGATTTACAGAATATGCCAGTTATTCTGTTTCAGAAGTAATGTCACAAATGAGGATACAAAATATTTTGAAATTTAATTTAGAAACTGTTTCTTATTTCAAAATAAGTTTAATTAAGCTTATTTTAATGAAATTTATTTCAAAATAAGTTTAGGCAATTGACCTTACTTTCCTGTTCATTGTGTTCAACATGGGAACAGTTTTAGATTATAGAATAATTGATGCAGGGTACACATTTTGAAAGGCTGTTATCAAATATGCAAGGATTTCCCTTCTCTTCAGATCACAAAAATACACAAATTCAAAAACTACAAATGCAATGACCAAGTTAATTAAAGACCTCTTAACAGAATTCTAAAAGAACCTCAAAGTGTAACAATAATGGTCGATTTCTATAATGACTTGCTGCAAAAAGGAAAGCAGCATAAACATTCAACTGCTGTTCAAATGTCTGAATCTACAAACTTACTGGGATGGGAGGAACCATTATTTTAATAATTCCATTTGAGGTCAAACCCAAATTACCCTCTCCCCCCACCCTTCCCATTTCTGCAGGAGACAGAAAGCTAATGAGCATCCTCGGTCTCTCTAAACCAATGTCATCTACCCACGGCACCCCCTAAGACCTCTGCGGCTCTTGGGGCCTGCGTGCACTCGGGCTCTCCTCTAAGAGACAGGCACAGGCGTCCTTCACCTGTGTACTTCCACACCGCCCCTGAGGCAGAGAAGCCAGTCACAGGACACGGATACAAGCTTGACAGCAACTGCGCAAAGCACTTTCCAGACCCAAAGGGCAAACACAGGAGGACCTCGCCACACCGAGCCAGAGTCTAGCCCTCTATCACAAGCCACCAGGAAGCCACGTTAGCCTGGCAAAGTCACTTCTCCCCAGGCCTGATTTTGTCTTGGAACAGAAGCAGCTGGAATACAGCGTCTTAAAATCTGCTCAAGTTTTCACAGCCTTAGTACTACGTGTTTACATAGTGACTCCTCGACACATCTCACCTCCTATCCCACTGATAACACCTGCGCTGTCTGCTAAACGCTGCAGCTCACTTACAGGTTTACAAAAGTTGTTTAAGATGCCATTAAAAGCAACACATTTTGGTCCAAGGGGGTGGGAAGGAAGATAGGAAAAATTAACCATCTGCTAATCTAAGTGACAGAAAATAGTAATAAAAAAGATGCGATTATATTATGGCAATACACCTTAATATATGTAATTATATATTGTATATATAATTGGCAATACATATTGATCAGATCTAACCAGTTTTCACTGATTAGCAAAAGAATTTCTGTGGTTCACACTGAACTACCCTTCTGCAGAGAATGGATGTATCTAAGGAAAGTTTAACTTCACAGTAAAGCAGTAAACTTTCAGGTGAATTTTTACCAAACCAAGAGAAATTTTCTCAACATATCCTCAAGGCCTAGTTCCTTAAATTACGTGTTCTAGTGCAATCCTGTTAGGTATTGCTGAGCTAAACAGCTAAATGGTGAAAGTAACACCAAACACCAGTCATCAAGCCACAAACAAGAAGCTAACACATCCAGGAGTAAAAATTCCTGCTCGCAGACTTAATTCATCCCGCAATCTTGCACATCTTCGCATCGGTAAATGGCATTACGTGAGTCTATTCGCACTTACGCTATGAAGTAGGCCATTTCTGGGCTCGTCTGGCCAAACATGAGACTAGGGAAGGAGGGCTCCCGTTGGGGGAGAGGATTAGAAGTACCCAGTCACCTGCGCCTCCCCCCAGCCCAGCCCCAGAGATCCCGCTCACCTTGCTCCCAGTCAATGGTTCTTGACAGGAGCCCTCGCAGAGGATGCGGCGAGCACTGAGGGATCTGACCTGTACAGCGCTGCGCCCCACCTCGGACCCGGGGCGGACGACACGGGGTGCCCCGCCGTGCGCACCCGGTGCGGGACACGCCGGCACTACGCGGGACCGGGAGTCGCCGTGGCCCGAAGCCCGGCAGACAGGAGAGCGGAGCTCATCAAAGAGCTTGCCCAGCGTACAGCGCGGGAGCCGGCGGCGCTCGGTGAGGACGAGTACCCGGGGACACCGGCACTGTCCGATCCGAGCTGCGGCAGCTGACACCGTAGGGTCTGCAGCCGCGGAGCCCGGAGAGCCGGGACAAGGGCGGCTTCCAAGGACAGGGCGCCAACCGAGGGCGCGGCCGGCGAGCAAGGGCAGAGCGCGGAGACGAGGCCGCTGCAAGCGGGGCTGCCAAACTTGCTCCAGCGGAGCCAGATCCAACTTTCGCTTCCCGATTTATCCCTGGAGCTTACGAGGAGCCCGGGGCGCGGGCAGGGGAGCAGAAGGCAGCTGCGCCTCGAGCTCCTTACCTGACTTGTTCCCGGCACCGAGCCCGGGCTCAAATGGCCAAAGTTTGAAGCGCCCGCGGCGGGGCACGAGCCACCGGGGCTACGGGCGCAGCGGCTCGACGGGCGCCCGACGCGCGATCCTCGGGCGGCGGGCGGGTCTGGAGGCTCGGCGGCCGGGGCTGGGTCCCTGCGTCCTCAGCGGCTTTGACTAAAATAGGCATCGCCGCGGCGGCGGCGGCCGGGCAGGGGCCGCACCGCGCACGCGCCCGTCGCCCAGGCGCCCCCCGGAGGGCGGAGCCCGTTCCCCGCCCGGCGCCTCAGCACACCCCGGCGGTCAGTTCGAAACGCCCGCTGATTTTTTTTTTTTTCTTTTCTGTTTTGCCCGGGTTCCTCGGCGCCTCTGCAGTCTGCCCTTGTTTGGGCATGACTGGAAAGCGGGCGGCCTCGTGGGGCCGGCGGCGTTGGTCGCCTCGGAAGGCGATAGCCGCCTGGGCGACGAGCAACCCGCGCCGTCCTGCTGCGCTCCCCTCAGGCTTGAGCGGCAAGGGCGACTCTGCCCCTCAGAGGAAAGGGCGCGGAGAGCGCGCCACTCCCGCGCCGGGCCCGGCTGCCCAGGCCGGACGTTGGGTCCTCGGGGACGCCGGACGCCGCCGTCGGGGACCCGCCAGGACCCGGTCCTGCCGCTGCTGCCGCCTTGCGGGACAGACCTGACCAAACGCCACTGTTTTCTCTTTTCAAAGCCGGGCGCTAAACCGGGATGAGCGCTCCCTGTATAGTCGAAGCGCCACTGGCATGTACCGCTTTAATTCGGTAGACGGGGACTCTAAATTGGAAGGGGGAAAAAAACGGGGACTCTAAATTGGAAGGGGGAAAAAAGATACACAGTTGTCAGACAAAGGAGTTTGTTTTATTAGACAGAGCTCTCATTGGCTGCGCCATGCCCCCCAGCCCCACGCAGAAGAGGGGAACGTTAGGTGGGTATCCAGTTTCCACCGTGGGATCTCATTTGCTTTGAGTACTATAGGGTGATGTTGTTCCTGACTGCCCGAAGGGATGTATAAAGGTACAGCACGAAGTCAGTACCTGCAGGTGCACAGACCAAGTTTATCCAGTGAGTGTACGCTGCAGCCTAGTGCTGAGACCCTGAGTGCAGCAGCACACAGCTCCTGCCGCCTCCAGCTTGCTGTGTGATGTTGGGAGAGTTCCTGAGTCTTCCTGTAGCTTTGTAGCAAAGAGATGTTGATTGCCTCTGTGCCTCATGGGATTGTTTTGTGGACTAAATGGTGGTAAGACCCGTTAAGAACTTAGGGTGGTGCTCGAGGCACTATTCTGTGCATGAGAATGTGTATTTTATCTGCAAATCTCTACCACTTCTCAAAGTTGCTAAGATTGTCTAAAATTAGTTTTCAGGGCCACTTTTCAGACCCCGTTTCTTTCTAGGAAGCCTGCTGAGCATTTTGGTGGCTACCACAACAAATGTTTTAAGGTGTAGGTTTAAGAGACAGATTTTCGAAACGTTCATAGAGGGGCCAGTGCTGCATGAGCAATAAGGCTGCAGGTGCGGTGCTTGTGCCTTAATGAGTCCAGTGCTAGCTGTGTTACTGATCAACTTCCCTGCTAATGTGCCTGGGAAAGCAGTAACCAACTGCCTGGGTCCTCTGTTACCTCAGGGGAGACCCGAAGAGGTGCCTGGCTTTGGGTGGACTCAGTTCCAGCTGTTTGGGACCAGTTGGACAGTGAACCAGTAAATGGAAGATTGCTCTCTCTATCTCCTTTCCTCTCTGTGTAATACTGCCTTTCAAAGAAATAAATAAGTAAAACTTTTTTTCACAGAAAATGCATACTGTGAAAAATCATTCATAGATTTATGCACCAAGATAAACTTACCTTCTAATTCCATTTCTGCAAGCTTTTTCAGAACACTGTTCTTCCTAAATGAACACAGAGAACTCATTGCATGATTGTTCATTGGAGAGTGACAGAACACTGGGAGTAATCTTAAGTTCTTACCCAGTGTACCCCATCTTGTTCTAAGGCGCCATTACAGATAACTTTTTCAAAGACCATGGAATTGTAATATCTGTTGGGTTTTTTTCTATAGGAAAAAAGTCAGCAAACTGTAATCCAAAGGCCTATTTTTTTTTTGTTAAAGATTTATTCATTTTATTACAGCCAGATATACACAGAGGAGGAGAGACAGAGAGGAAGATCTTCCGTCCGATGATTCACTCCCCAAGTGAACCGCAACGGGCCGATGCGCGCCGATCCGAAGCCGGGAACCAGGAACCTCTTCCGGGTCTCCCACGCGGGTGCAGTGTCCCAGTGCATTGGGCCGTCCTCAACTGCTTTCCCAGGCCACAAGCAGGGAGCTGGATGGGAAGTGGAGCTTCCGGGATTAGAACCGGCGCCCATATGGGATCCCGGGGCTTTCAAGGTGAGGACTTTAGCCGCTAGGCCACGCCGCCGGGCCCCAAAGGCCTATTTTTTTTAATACAGCCTGAGAGATTTTGCATTAACAGTTGAAAAATCAGAGCAATATTTCATGACATGTGAAAATTATGTGGAATTCAAATGTAGTGCTTCACAAAGTTTTATTGGAACCCAAGAATAGTCACTTTTTTTTGCTGTTGTTGTTTTAAAGATTTAGTTATTTTTATTTGAAAGGCAGATTTAGAGAGAGGAGAGACAGAAAGATCTGCCATCCACTGGTTCTCTCCCCAAATGGCTGCAACAGCTGAAGCTGAGCCCATCCAAAGCTA
This sequence comes from Ochotona princeps, assembly GCF_030435755.1. Taxonomy (NCBI): domain Eukaryota; kingdom Metazoa; phylum Chordata; class Mammalia; order Lagomorpha; family Ochotonidae; genus Ochotona; species Ochotona princeps. Next base: position 56,596,875 of record NC_080832.1, on the reverse strand, counting down.
GGAGCCAGGGGCTACTTCCAGGTCTCTCACAAAGGTGCAGTTTCCCAAGGCTTTGGGCCATCCTCCTCTGCTTTTCCAGGCCATATGCAGGGAGCTGGATGGAAGAAGTGGAGCGGCTGGGACACAAACTAGTGCCCATGTGGGGTCCTGGTGCTTGCAAGGCAAGGACTTGGCCATTGAGCCATTGTGCTGAGCCTTTGTGACTGCGTTTGTGATACAAAGGCAGCAGTGACAGAACTAAGAGGCCTAAATATTCGCCATCAGGGTCTTCGCAGAATGAATTTACTGACCCCCAACACAGTATATTTTGAGCCACAGACTGTTTTAAACGATGTGGGTGCATGAAGCTATTCAATCCTCATAAGGGATCTATGAAGAAGTACTTAATTATTGCTACCTCTTTTATAGATGAGGAACTGAAATAACAGAAGTTGTGCAACCTGCCCAGAGTCACACAGCAAGGGAGAAGCTGACCTGGAAGAAGAACCATGCAGTCTGGTTCCAGAGACTTCTCCCTCATGCACCAGAAGCCTGAACTGTGCCATCTTTTCCTTGCAGCTCCTGCCTCCATGTTGTCTCCAAAAGTAAGCTGCAAAAATGTGGTGGTGAGTGTAGTATTTGTTTACCTTCTTTTGCCTTCCTCCTACTTTTTTTTAATTAATTACGTTGCATTATGTGACACAGTTTCATAGGCTCTGGGATTCCCCCAACCCCTTCCTGTACCCTCCCCCCATGGTGGATTCCTCCACCTTGTTGCAATATTACAGTTCAAATTCAGTCAAGATTCTTTCTTTGCAAACATATACCAAGCATAGAGTCCAGCATCTTATTGTCCAGATAAATTCAACAGTTTCTTGGGGATACCATCTCTGGTCTGAAAGTAGAGCTGGCAGAACATCATCCCGATCAATTGAAAGCCGCAGCACAGCATCAACAACAATTTACAACATTATGGAATTAATTGACATGGTATTGAGTAATCAATATGTTAAAAAATGCAAGTTGTTAACCACATCCTGTGACTACTTCATTGACATTTCAATTTTAGTTTATACACAGAACCAGCTGCTATACACCTTAAAGTGGCTATGGGATACTATTCAGCTGTCTCGTGTCTATTTTCGTTTTAGTATTTAGCAGTTTATAGTGTTGAAGCATAATTTTGCTGAACTTGGCAGATTTTAGGACAGTCTAAACTGGCTTATAAATCTAACAAGGCTTTTTCAGGTCCTTACTTAGTTCCAACTTTGGATCCCCACCCTCTCTTGCAATGACCATCAGAGTCGTTCCGGAGGCCCCCCCCCCAAAAAAAAATTAGAATAGACAGAGAACAACAAGGAAAGCTTAGAACCAGACAGGAAACGATCAGCATGCAGCATGGATCCACATATACCTTACTAGGTAGGACACAAAGGTTAGTTACTCCTCACTATGGTATTGAAGATTTCTCTGCACACCTCTGCTAAAACTGTTCTGCACCTCCTACTTCTTTTTAATTAGTTAATTAATTAGGTTGCTTCCTGTTTCTTCCAACTTTTGACCATCCGCCTTGTTTTGCTGTTAATTTCTCTACAACAGCTATAATAACTTCTGTAATTTGAAAATATATTTGTGACAGAGTAGCACCAGCCCATGGCTTTGGTGGACTAGAAAGTGAACCTGCAAAGGTGTGGTTATATAGCCACATTAACTCCTCACATCTCAGCATATGCTCTCTGTGGGCATTTACATCGTATATACATTGCATGACTTTATGAAAAGAGAACTGACTTAGATATCATAAGACTTGAATTTTAAAGTCTTTATTTATTTATTTAAAATTTTTTTGAAAGGCAGAGATAACACAGAGAGTAGAGACAAAGGGAGAGGTCTTCTGTCGGCTGGTTCACTCGTCCAAGTGGCTAATTCTCCAATTGCAAGCCCTGGCATCCCATAGGGGCGGCGGTTCCTGAACTGGCTGCTCCACTTCCCATCCAGCTCCCTGCTTGTGGCCTGGGAAAGCAGTGAAGAATGACCCAAGTCCTTGGGATCCTGCACCCACATGGGAGACCAGGGGGAAACTCCTGGTTTTGGAATAGGTCAGCTACAGCCATTGTGGGCATTCTCTCTCCTTTTCTCTGTGAATCTGCTTTTCAAATAAAAATAAATAAATCCTTTAAAAAGGAGGTCCTGAAAGAAAAAATTAAAAAGGAGGTCCTGGAGGTAGAGCAGCTGGGACAGAAATGGCACCCTTATGAAAACTGGTACTGCAGGTGGACAATTAGTTACTATCCCACCACACCTGGCCCCTAAAAGCATAAATTATAAAGCGTATTTTTGTGTATTTTACCACAAAATACATAATTAGTAACTCTAGAATTTCAAATAAGAACAACTAGACACAATCCCTGGAGTTTGGGAATGTTTTCGGCTCCCCAGTGTCCACCTGCTGTCCTAGGGGAGACTGAGATCCTGAACAATGTGTAAAAATCAGTGTGAAGCAGACAGGTGTTTGTACAAAGAGAATGAAAAGGGTGCAAGGCCTGAGCAACACAATGTAGGGCGGCCTCTCTTTTCTGGAAAACACTCTGCCTGTTATAGTTCAGACTGACCTAAACCTTTTTCTGCCTCTTACTTCTCTGTGGGCATTTTTACTTGCTTTTCCTAGTTGGATAAAGTCTTGATGATGCTTCAAAGTTCAGAAAGAGTAGAGTCTGTGAAAATAAAATGACATTGGAGAAATCATTGGTTTTAAAAATACTTATGGCATGTTAAGTAGAATTATCTTTCTTATCTGTAATTGTACATGATTTACATCAACGCAGGCTTTTTTTAAAAAAAAAAACACATCAGTATAGACTTTGTTTCCATTGTCACTCTTGATTGCAGGGGAACCATATACGGTCTCATAGCACACAGTTCTGATCAAAGATGGCTTATTAAATGATTTTTGTTGGACTCTTTGTTTATCTAAATTCTTCTCTTAAGTACTTAATTCACTTTTTATTGACTGATTTGACAACCAGCTTTACTGACTTTAAATTTCTTGACTTTTATTAAGAATATTAATAGACATTTTGTAAAGCTGGTTAGTTGTACAGATTGAATAGATAGTACAGAAAATTTCCATATACTCTCTCCTTTCCCTGCTAAGTGTTCTCATGTTATTAACATCCTACATTAGTGTGATATATTTGTCAAAACTGGAGAACCAATATTGGTATATCTTTATTAACAAAAGTGCATAGTTGGGCCTGGCAATGATAGCCTAGTGGCTAAAGTCTTTGCCCTAGGATCTTGTATGGGCACCAGTTCGTTTCCCAGCTGTTCCACTTCCCATTCAGCTCCCTGCTTGTGGCCTGGGAAATCAGTCCAGGACAGCCCAAAGCCTTGGAACCCTGCAATTGCATGGGAGACCTGGAGGAAGCTCCTGGGGTCGGATCAGCTTTGCTCTGGTCATTGTGGCCACCTGCGCAATGGGTCAGTGGATGGAAGATCTTTCTGTCTATATCTCCTTTTCTGTAGCTGCCTTTCCAATGAAAATAAATATGTTTTTTAAGTGTACCATTTACACTAGGATTCATTATTTTATTATCTAGTTTTGTTATTTTATTTTATTTTATTTATGTATTTGAAAGTCAGTGAGATAGTGAGACAGTGAGAGAGATTCTCCACTCTTTGGCTTGTTCCCCAGATGTCTACAAGAGCCAACACCGAGTCAGGCTGAAGTCCCAAGTCTGGAACTCTGTTCAGGTCTGCAGTGTTGTGGGTGCTAGTGACCTGAGTCCTTGAATCATCCTACTGGCTCCCAGCATCTGCATTGGCAAAGCTACAAGAAGGGGCAGATCTGGCACTGAAACATGGTTACTCTGTTAGAGGATGTAGGCATCCCCAGTAGCAACTCAACAATCGTGCCAAATGCCCACCCCTGGGGGTCACTGTTCATGTTCTATTTTGAGTTTTGTTAGATGTATAAATTTCAGTATCCACCATTATAGAACCATAAAGAACAATTTTGATCCCATGTAGTTTACCTCTTCACCCTTTTATGTAACCATTCTCAAATTCCTGGAAACTGGTTGTCTTTTCACAATTTTGCTTTTCCAAAGTGTTGCATAGTTGACGATGTTGTCTTTTTGTAGTGACTCCTTTCGCTAAGCAGTGTGTGGTAAGTTCCTCCATGCCTTTTCTTTTTTTTTTTTTTAATAATCTATTTTATTGTATTGTTGTTGACAATCTTTACATAGTTAATTACATTTAAAGAAAAAGAAGAAAGAAAAAAAAAAGGTTCAGGGGGATAGGGAAATGGGTAATACTATTATGTCCATATTGTTTCCATCATGTATCTGAGGTAAAGAGGGATATTGAGGGAGAAGCCCCACCCAGTTTCCCGCCCACCCCGAGTCCCGAATGTGGGGCATGCTCTGAGATATGTGCTCAAGTGGTGTTAATAGTTCTCCGGTTATGAATCGCTGCCAGTTTCGCTCGATGAGGTCGTCCACTGATTGATATGGTCCATTATAAAGTCTCCGTTTGCTCTGTCTTCTGTCTTTTCTTGATTAGAGTTCCAAGTCCAGCAGTTCGATTGGGGAGATCTCCAAAGAAACTTTGAGGTATTCCCAGACCAGTTTCCTGTATGTTCTAGCAAGCACAGGGCCCGGCACAGTCCATCACCACGATCAGCTGGTGGTTGCAATTGCTGGGTTGGTTCTGTTTTCGGTCCCGAGCTGCACTGGAACCAATGGGTGTCGCAGTCCAGTCTGGCTCGGTCCTTACTTCAACCAGTGGGAGCTGCAGCCTAGTTGGGGCGACCCACAATAACCCCCACCAGGCCCGCCCCCTACCCTGGTTTGCCAGTATGTGTAGCAGAAGACCAGTCTGTCCCCCATCCCATTTGGCTCTTGTACTTGTCAATGGGTATTAAAGCTTAGTTCTATCTAACCAACTCAACCATCCAGCCCTCACGGGTGTTGTTGAGTGCCTCTCTATCTAGCCATCCCAGCTCCCGTCCTAGTTTTCATGCCCTCCCACGGGAATAGTGACCCAAGAAGGGGGAACCCACTTTTTCCCTCCCAGGTCTCTCTCACTCCCGGTTTATGCACTCTTTAGGTGGTTCTGTGATTTGACTTGACAGAATTAGTCCCCAGTGCCAGCTGATGTTGCGGCTATGCCCATACATCCCTTACCCACTCCAATTTATGCTTGCACCAGCAGGAATAATCAGTCCAGCCTGGCTTCCCCCTGGTCTAGTCCACATTCAGCGCACAGGTGATGTAGCCTTGCCTAGTCTGGTCTGTCTCTATCCCAGCCCACGCTCTCCAGTGGGAGTAGCTGTCCAGCGAGGGGACCAGCCCCTTAATCCCCCTGCCAGTTCTGCCCCTCCCTTCCTGGATCTCACGTGTGCTGGTTGGGTGCTGCACTCATATCCAGTACAGGCAACCACACCCTGGCATTCCATAATGTGTACTGGTTTTGTCGCGACCAAACCCGGCCCATCCCACACTCTGTTCTGGTGTTTGGATTTGCCAGTGGGTGACATGAACTGATTCAGCCTGGTCTGCTCCTGACCCATGCTGAATGTGTGCCAGTGGGAAACTTTCCATGGCCTATTCTGGGCTGTTTCCTATCATGCTTCTTGCGCTTACCTGCAGGGACTGTGTCCTGCCAGAGGAGTTGCCCAGGCTCCTCCATCAGAACCTCTCCCAATGGCAGATTTTGCGCATGCCAGGGGGTCCTTGAGCCAACCCTACCCAGTTCACCTCCTGTCCAAGCAGGAACAGTGGCTTTTCCTGGCTGGCTTTCACCCCATTCTGGTTCTTGTTGTTGGATGTTTCAGTCCAGCCATGGTTTGTCCATACCCACATACAGCTCACGCATGGCTCAAGAGGGGATTGAGACCCAGCCTAATCAGTCCCACATCTACCCTCTGGTTCTTCATGACACCAGATGGTGTTAGAATCTGAACTGGCCTGGTGCATCCAATCCCAGCCCACACTAGTGCCTCGGGTGACTACAACTGTTTCCTAGATAGAATGCAGCCCCCATTCCAGCACACGCACCCCTTGGTGGGAACCTCAACCCAGTTAAGGTGTCCCCATGCCTCCCCAACTGGGCCTGCCAATGGTTGTGCTGACTCAGCTTATCTCAGTCCCTCACTTGTCCTGGCCTCTGCCCTAGACAGTGTGACTTAGCGTCCTTGACTCAAGTAGCTACCTAAGCAGCGATTCAAAAACCAATACCCCAGAGCTCCCTGGCCGGGCGGCCAGCAAACAGAGCCTGGCACCCCATGGTGCACTGGCCGCCCTGGGGGAGGCCGAGGACTTGTTCACTGCCTTTCGGCAGTGTCTTTGGCGTGAGCCCCCAGCATTGGGTCCGACCCGGCAGGGGCACCCCCCACAGCTGCCACACTGTGAGGAGCAGCACTTGCCCCCGAATCCCAAGGCACGAACCCCTCCCAAACTCACCCTGCCACAAGATATTAGCAGCTGGGCGGAGTTAGGAATTTTAACGCAGTTCCCAAGTTCCCTCATGGCGTACTTACCCTGAGGGAAGAGCTCTCTTGGGTCCTAGGGCACCCCCCGTAGCCGCCACACTGTGAGGAGCGGCACTTGCCCCCGCATGCCTTTTCTTTTGTGAAACATTTGATATAAGTATACATTGTGACATGATTAACACAATCAAATTAGACCACTTATCACCTCATATTACTTTTCTCTGTATATATCATGAGAATGTTTAAGGTCTACTTTCTCAGCAGATTTTAGGCGTGGAGTATCATATAGTTTATACCATAGTCGCCATGCTATTCCACATATCCCAGGAATGTTGGTCTGTTAAACTGAAGGTTGTGCCTTTGAGCAGCTTTTCTCATTTCCCCTACTCCATCTACTCCTTACCCCTGCTGCTGAAAATCACCGTACTAGTCTTTGTGTCTGAGAGTTGTTTGGCTTTTTAATTGCAAATATAAGTGAGATTTTTTACACATGTTTTCTTATGTATTTATCCATCAGTGGACACTTAGGTTGTGTCCATGTCTGAGCTATTGCAAATATCGCTACAATGAACATGGGAGTGCAGATGGCTCTTGAAGATACAGACTTGCTTCCTTCAGATACACATTCAGACATGGAAAAGCACCACCTTTCCTGATTTCGAACTGCATTTACAAAGCTGTAGTATTCAAAACAGTGTAAAAACCCAGATGCTTAGACCCCAGGGAGCAGAATGGAGATCCTAGAAATAAGCCAACTAATATTTGCTGGGGCACCATGACTACACAGTGGGGAAAATGGCAGTCATTTCAGCAAATAGTATTGGCAAAACCGGGTATCCACGTGCAAAAGAATGAAATTGGACCTCCTTCATACACCACTCACAAAAATTTACTAAACAAAAACTAAAATGTAAAACCTAGAAGTGTAATACTCTGAGAAAAGGAAATACGTGGATAGCTTCTTGACACTAGTCTTGGCACTGACATTTTGGATAGCTCCAAAAGCACATGCAACTAAAGCACAAATAAATTGGTAAAATGGTTCTTCATGGTAAAGAAACCACAAAGTGAAAAGGCAACCTATGAAATAAGAAAATATCTGTAAGTCACATTTTTAAACATATTTATTTTTATTGGAAAGAAATTAACAGAGAAGTAGAGACAGAAACAAAAATCTTCCATCTGCTGGTTTACTCCTCAGATGGCCACAATGACCAGAGATGAACTGATCTGAAGCCAGGAGGCAGGAACCCTTCTGGGACTCCCACACAGGGTCCCAAGGCTCTGGGCCATCCTTGACTGCCTTCCCAGGCCACAAGCAGGGAGCTGGATGGGAAGTGGCGCTTCCGGGATTAGAACCAGTGCCCACGTGGGATTCCGGTGCATTCAAGGCAAGAGCTTTAGCCGCTAGGCCACAGTGTGGGGACTGTAAGTCATATTTCTGACAAAGTGTTAGCATCCAAAGGTAAAGGAACTAACACAAAAGTTAAAAACAAATTTAAAAATGCGAAAAGAAGCTAATCATCTTCTGAAAGTGGCTAGTACAGCATAAAATGTCTAATATTATAAGTTATCAGGGACATGCAAGTCAAAACCACAGGGAAAGATCTACCTTACACCTATTGGGATGTCTGTTCACAAAAACATTAAAAAAACTGGCATTAGTCAGAATGTGAAAAAAAGGAATATTTTTAAAAGGTTTATTTATTTATTTGAAAAAGTTACAAAGAGAGAGGAAGAGAAAGAAGCAGAGAGAAACTGATCTTGCTCCTACTGGTTCACTCCCCAAATGGCCATAATGACTGAAGCTGGGTCGGGTCAAAGCCAGGAACTAGGAGCTTCTAACAGATCTCTCATGTTGGTACAGGGCCCAAGCACTTCATATGCTGCTTTCCCAGGCATATTACCAGAGAGCTAGATGGGAAGTGAAGTAGACAGGTCTTGAACTGGAACCCATAATGGGATGCTGGCACTGCAGGTGGAGGCTTTACTCACTACTTAAGAGCACCTGCTCTGAAAAGAGGAATTTTTTAAAAATTAATTTTATATTTACTGGAAAGTCAGATATACAGAGAGGAGGAGAGACAGAGAGGAAGATCTTCCATCCAGTGATTCACTCCCCAAGTGAGCCGCAAAGGCCGGTGCGCGCCGATCCGAAGCCGGGAACCTGGAACCTCTTCCGGGTCTCCCACGCGGGTGTAGTGGGCCCTCCTCGACTGCTTTCCCAGGCCACAAGCAGGGAGCTGGATGGGAAGTGGAGCAGCCGGGATTAGAACCAGCGCCCATATGGGATCCCGGGGCGTTCAAGGCGAGGACTTTTGCCGCTAGGCCATCGTGCTGGGCCCAATTTGAATCATCTTAACTCACCTTTGTATTCCTGGGATGAGTACCACTTGATCAAGGTGAAAAATCTTTTAATATGCTGTTAGATTTGGATTTGATTTACTAGCATTTTGCTGAGGACTTTGGCACCTGTGTTTATAAGGAATGTTGACTTGTATTTTTAAAAGATCTATTGTTTAGTTGAAAGGCAGAGTTACATATAGAGAGGAATGTATAATATATAATATATAATATACTTATACATTATACATGAATACATATACATACATAATGAATATATCATATATGTACTATATATTATACTATATTATAATGTATATTACATACACACATCTATATGTATAGATGCATGTGGCTCAGTATGTATGTATGCATATATTTATATACACATATATGAATATATACATATGTATACTTATATATACTTACATATAAGTATGTGTATATTTGGATATGCATATATACGTATGTATGTATTTATACATACATATATTGCACATTTTATTTTTGTATATGCACATATAGATGTGTATGTATAAATATATACCTTTACGCACACATAAACATACATACACATATACAGATACATATACAGAGAGGTCATCTACTGGTTCATTCCCCAAATGGATGCAATGGCTAGAGCTGTGCCAGTCTGAAGCCAAAATCTTTTTTAGGGTCTTCCATGTTTATGCGAGGGCCCAAGAACTAGGACCTTCTTTTACTGCTTTCCCAGGCACATTAACAGGAAGCTGAATTGGAAATGGACTAGAACTGGTACCCATATGGAATACCAACACAACAGGTGTGGTCTATTTTGCCACAGTGCCAGCCTTAGGGGTGTTGATTTTTAATTTCCTTTTCTTATAATGTCTTCATCTTGCTTTGGTATTTGGAAAATGCTGGTTGGATAAAGTTGATTAGGAAATGTCTCCTCCTTCAATATTTTTGACAATTTTAAGAAAAATTTATGTTAACTTAGAATTTACAAGTGATCCTGGGCTTTTTTTTTCTGGAGAGTTTTTTTTTTTAATAAGTTTGCTTTATTACTTTTTATTCCTCTGAGAGGGAGATAGGGCTAGGGACATGAATAGGGCTCTCTGTATAGGGACAGGGACAAAGAGAGTAGAGACAGAAATGGAAATGTACTCCCATCCAGTGGTTCACTCCTCAAATGCCCAGAACCATTGAGATTGACTTGAGGCCTGAGTCAGGAACTGAACACACAATCTGCATCCCCCATGTGGGTGTCCAGATTCTGGTTACTGAAAGCATCGCTAGTGCCTCCCGAAGTCTTAATCCAATGGGTGGGAAAGGAGCCAGAGCCAGGGAGTGAACTCAGGCACTCCCTCCTGAGACAGAAGTGCTAGCCACTAGACTCAACCCTTTTCCATGTTGCGTGATTTCTGATGATTCATTCAGTATCCTTGTTTTTATTGATGTGTTCAGATTTTTCGATTTCTTCATGATTCAGTCTTGATAGGTTGCATGTTTCTAGCAATTTATTTCATCTAAATTACCTAATTTGTTCATGATAGTTTTGCATGATCCTTTTTGTTTTTGTGGTGTCAGTAGTAGTCTCTATGTCTTTTTACGTCTTGATAGTCTATTTCTTTTCATCACTGAGTAATTATTAGAATGTCACAGTTTATTTACTCATCACCATTTCAAGGACATTTAGGTTTTTTTCAGTTTTTTATTTTTGCAGTTACGAATGAACTTATATAAACATTTATCCTAAAAGCTGTGTGTGAATGTATTTTTGACTTTATACAGTAGTAAGTTAATGCATTCTTTCTGCAGTAAAACTGTCAAACTGTCTTCCAAAGTGAGTGAACCATTATGCAGTTCCAGTAGTGATGATTTAGAGTTCCTCTTATTCCACTTCTTTATTAGCATTTGATATTGTCTATTCTGGGGACTATTGCGATAGTTGTATCTTTTACTTTTTTAACTGACTGAAGCAATTAGCTTGTTGAAAATCACCAAGCAGCCTTCTGGTGGTGTGGTAGTTTCAGATCTTATTAGACCTTTGATTTATTTTAAGTTGATTTTTCCATAGAGTGTAAGGTGGGGATCTTTTTTCAACTTCTACATGTGGAAATGAAAATCTCTCAATATGATTTGTTGCACAAATTGTCCTTTCTCTAGGAAATGATTTTATTTCATTTGCCAAACTTTAGTTGATTGTAGATGCGTGGGTTTATTTCTGGCATTTTTATTCTGTTCTGTTGAGCTGTATGTCTATTTTTATGCCAGTATCATGCTATTTTGATTATAACAATCTTGAAGTATGTCTTGAAATTTGATATTGTGATGCCTCAGGATTTGTTTTTATTTTTTAAATTTGCTTTGTTTTGGGAGGTAGGGGAGTCTTATGTTTCATATGAATTGTAAGATTTTCCCTAGTTCTATATAGGTAATCCTTGAAATTTTTGGTGACGAATGAATTGAAGCTACAAGTTGATTTGGGTAGTATGGACATTTTGACAATATTCTAATTCATGAACACGAAAGATTGCTCCATTGCTTTATATCTTCTATTTCTTTCATTAATGTTTTATAATTTCAGTAATAGAGATTTTTCACATTCTTGATTAAATTTGTCCCCAGGTATTTCATTTTACTTTTTGTAGCTATGCTGAATGGGACTGATCTTATAAATTCTCAATTAAATCATTGTTGATGTATAAGATTATAATTCATTTTTTGTGTGTGCAGTTATATTCTGAAACATTGCTGAATCACTTCTGGTAGTCTCTTAGAGGATTCTTTGGGTTGTCCTATATAGAGAATGATACAATCTGCAAATAAGGATAACTTGACTCCCACTTTTCGATTTGAGTTCATTTGATTTCTTTTTCTTGCCTAATGGCTCTGACTATAACTTTCAGAACTAAGTTGAAAAATAATGGTCAGAATGGATATCTTTGTCTTGTTTTGGATCTAGAATGGAAATACTACTTTAACACATTCAGCATGATGTTAGCTATGGGTTTGTCAAAGATTGTCTTTATTTGATTGATATATGTTCCTTCTATGCCCAATTTTTTAAGGTGTCTATCATGACAGGATGTTGTATTTTATCAAATGCTTTCTCTACATCTGTTGAGATAATCATGTGGTTTTTATGTTTTATTTTTGCTGATGTGGTATTGACTGGCATGTGTTGAACCATCTGTGCATATCTGGGATAAATCTACCTTGATCAAGGTAGACACTCTTTGAATGTGTTGTTGGATTTGTTAGTATTTTGTTGAGTTTTGCATCTATGAAAATCAAGAATATTGGTCTGTACTTTTATTTTTGCCTGCTTTTAGAATTAATACAATGATGATATCATTAAATTCTTCAATGACTCATACAGTAGTATCTTCAAGAATGTTCTTGATTGTCTTTTTCTTTTCTTCAGTGTCAGCAATGCCCATGTCACCATGTACCCTGAACTGAGTGGAGGGACTAGGGTTACAAAAAAGACAACATGCAGTGGGTCATTCTTGTAAAGAGAATGCCATTTATTTGAAGTTGGCTTGCCTTTTTTATAGTCTGCCTAGTTCCTCCACGTACTTTTCCAATGCTCAGGCAACTCCTAAGATCCCCCAGGGTCATCTTGAAAAAGGGGAAGCAGGGAAGCAGGAACTTACGGTCAAGCCAGGGGCTAAATGTATCAGGCCAAGATTGCGCATCCTGCTACCCCTTAGAAACAAGCTAAGCTGTGGAGTTAACCCTTGGGAGACCAGGCCTTGCATATCCCCTTTTTGTTTTTTAATGAACGCCTGTCTTAGGTTGTCCAACAGTCAGTTGACGCCTTACCTGTCATGGGGAGCCCCGCCTGGGGCACGCAGGATCCCTGTCTTAGGTTGGTCATCAGCTCTGCCAGATCTTACCCGTCTCTGGCTGCCCATCACACATCATGCTCAACCAGACTTGAGCGCTAGGATTTTCCACAGTCAAGACCATCATGGTTTGTAAAATGATGACCTGCTCCCTGGCTTGTTGCCTGCGTAGGTGGCAGAGAAGAGGAAACAGTACTGTAATCATGGCCATGACCATCAGTCCCAAGGCTAAGACTCCACTCCATTCCTTAAACATCCGTGCTGCCAGTCTAATGCCATTTAGAATAACTTTCCTCGACATGAGGGGCACCAGGGTCTTAACAATGTACAAGTATTTTTGAAAATACTAACATTCAAGAATCTCATAGAGCTAAGATGTTACATGTATACAAAAACAGCTTTACCAGGAACCAGAAACCCTAACTGCCTATCATTCCATCTGGCTCCTACATTTCAAAACAGAGAAATGGACCCCCAAAGTTTTTAGGGAAAAGGGGCGTCGTTGTCCGCTCTTAGCTATTTCCTGCTGAGAGGGGGTGCCGTTGGGTAACAGCAGCAGTAGGGGGTCCAGCTAGTGGTTCCTGATAGAAGACAGAAGTCATCAGGTGTTTGATGTACATCCTGGCACTTGAAAGGCTTCTCTGTGCTGAAGTCCTGAGTAGTAAGTCCATTTAAATACATTCAGAACTATTCAGCTGAACAGACTTCGTAGGTCCTGAGAAAACAGAAACAGACATGCCTCTCCAAGAGCTTAATTGTGTATCCATACATTATTTTCAAAAGGATTTAGCTTAGCAATTCACATTTATGAGTATTTTCATCTATAAGCCAATTAAGATAGACTACATAGCTTGCCACATAGACATGTACATGTATATCGGAAAACACATATTATAAAACAAAACAGCTTTTGTAACAGCTGCTTGAGAATTCTCTTAAGTGTGTTAAAGTTACCAATTGTTTAGAATTACATTTTGCTCTTAATAATCTGAATAAACCATACCTATAGTTTACTATTAAACTTTAGCTTTAATGGATACAATAGGTCTGCTGGAACCCAAGAAAACAAAGTGTCTATGTTTAGTGCTATGATACCACCTGTAGGATTTTACACACTCTTGTACTTTTTGACACCACAACCAGATGGTCACTTAGAGATTCAACAATAAGAGGGAGTATACCAATAAACCTTCAATAACACATTAGTAATTTAGTAGCATGGTACTCAACTTCATGGTGTTATCAATTTATTTTTTTTCCTTCCTATTGTTGATTTTGTTTTGTGGCTTTTCATTTAAGGGATGTATAATAACTGTGTAATGGATACTATATATCCAGTGGCATTTGTTTAACTTCATGGAATTGTAAATTTCTATTTTTCCTCATGTTGTTGATTTTGTTGTGGCCTTTCAATTGGGGGATTTGTGGTGACTTTGTAGTGGAGATTGATATGTCCAGATGTGAGGATACGGTGTAGTATGCATCTTTTCTTCTGGATCAAGGATGAACTCTCAGTGAAACTGTTGGATATGTCTTGACAATGGGATGTTGGACTCTCTGCCATTGTCCATGTCTGCAATGATGGGCGTAAGACTGTTTATGAGGAACCATGTTATTGTAATGATATGGGAGAACTCAGTGTTTATGTGTAGGGGGAGGGGGATTTGGGCACAGGGTAGGGGGTAGGGAAACTCCCAGGGCCTATGGAGCCGTGTCATAAAATGATAACAAATAAATAAATAAATAAATAAGATAATTCTTGGCTCTCGGAGTAAGTTTGGAAGGGTGTTGTGGGGTGCAAGTGAGATCACACCAGACATGTCTAAGGTTTATTAAGGAGTCTTTATTAATCAAGCTTGGAGACAGTAGAGCACAATAGCAAATCACAAGTCCATACAGCAATCCACCCAATCATAATCCAACCAATCATAATCCTAAAAGGAACAAATGGTCATTATCCTTAAGTTTACCCATTAAGCTGAAGACCTATGTCCCAGCTTCCCCAACAATATAAGCTATTCTAAGAGACATGCAATGAATAACCTGGACACACTTACAAAGCTACAGACATTCACCTTTCCCTGGCTTTTCTGCCCGCATTCCGCTACTGCTAGGCCTCACCTCTCCTGCAACTCCCGACAGCACACAAACCAGTAACAACATTACTATATCCATTGTCCCATTGAAACAGTACATGGGGACCATGCTCAGGGGAATTACCTGTCCTGGGCCAGCCAAGAGTTGAGGTGCCGGAGTAACAGAAACACCTGGCCAGAAAGAGAGCAAGCCCCTGCTTCACAGACCGTTTGAAGGGGCATGTGAGGGGAGTGGTTACACAACAAAGCAATACCGTCCCCTCTCAGTTGATAGGTGAGTCACAGGTGGGCAGGAGTGAATACCTAAGTCAGTTGTGGGCTAAGGAGTTGATTAGTGCTGGTTGGGATGGGCAGGAACAGGAACTGGGCTTATAGCTAAAAACACCTAGACTAATTGGAATTCCAATATCCTGGCTAATTTAGGATGTGGGGAAGTGGTTGAGAATGGAATTAACATTTCATTGCTGTTAGGACCCACCTTTAGGACAGAGGGTAGGGAACACAGCCAAATTTCGTTTGCCCACTGTCAATGGGTGCTGGCTGTCACTGGCTGCACCCCATAACAAGGGTTTCCTCTCTTTCAATTTTTTTGAATAGTTTGAGAAAAAATTGTTTTTCCTTTAAAGCTTGTTAGAACTCAGCATTGAAGCCATCTGGTTCTGGGCTTGTCTTCGTTTTTTCTTTGTTTTTCTGGGCTTTGTCTCTGTTACTGATTCAGTCTCAGCCTTGACTATTCAGGTATTCTGTGTCTTCTTACCTCAAAATTGACTAATTATTTGTGATGAGTTGATCTCTTAATCTTCACTTACTGGCTTTATCTCTTATGATAACTTTCATCTTAAAGTCTGTTTTGTCCGATGTGAGTATAGGTACTCCTGCTCACATTTGATTTCCACTTGCATGAAATGTTTCCATCCTTTCACTTTGAATCTATGTGTGGTTTTTTAGACATGATCCAATTCTAAATATTTATTTACTTATTTATTTGAAAGGCAGAGTTACAGAGAGAAAAACAGAGAGAAAAGGAGAGGCAGAGGGAAAGATCTTCCATCAATTAATTCACTTCCCAGTGGTTGTAATGGCCACAGTTGTGCCAGGTCAAAGAGAGGAGCCCAGAGACAGGAACCAAGGTCTCCCACATGGGTGCAGGTACCCCAAACACTTGGACAATATCCTGCTACCTTCCCAGACACATCAGCAGAAAGCTGGTTTGGAAATAGAATAGTTGTGACTCCAACTGGTGCCCATATGGGATGCCAGAGCTGCAGGTAGTGGCTTAACCCATTGTTATGCAGTCAAGCACCTGTGTATCTCTATTAATGAAATGTGTTTCTTATTGGCACCGATTGGTCAAATTTTAACCAATTGAAGCTTTCAGCCAACCTCTATCTTTTAATTGAAGAAGGTAAACCATTTATACTGAAGATGTTATGACCTCTGGACATACTATAGGGCAGTGGTTATCAAAACAGCGTGGTACTGGCACAAAGATAGAGAGGAAGATCAATGGAGCAGAATAGAAACGCCAGAAGGAAACCCACACAGATACAGCCAAATAATCTTTGACAAAAAGACAAACGACAACCCAGGCAAATGGGAAGGTCTGTTCAATAAATGCTGCTGGGACAACTGGTTGATAGCCTGCAGAAACAAAAAAATAGATCCACATCTCTCACCATACACTAAGATCAGATCTAAATGGATAACAGATCTAAACCTACATCCAGAAACCTTCAAACTTTTGGAAGAAAATGTTGGAAACACACTGGAACACTTAGGGGTAGGCCCTCACTTCCTAAAAAAGACTCCAGATGCAGTAGAAATCAAGACCAAAATAAACAATTGGGACCTCATCAAACTAAGAAGCTTCTGTACAGCTAGAGAAACAATCAACAAAGTAAAAAGGCAACCCACAGAATGGGAGAAGATCTTCGCACACGACATAGGTGATAGAGGGCTAATATCCAGAATATACAAAGAGCTACAAAACAACCAAAATGTCAAAACAAACAAGCCACTCAAGAAATGGGCACGGGAAATGGGCAGACACTTCACAAAGGAACAAACCCAAATGGCAAATAAACATATGAAAAAATGCTCAAGTTCCCTGGCAATAAGGGAAATCCAAATTAAAACATCAATGAGGTACCACCTAACGCCAGTAAGACTGGCCCACATGAATAAAAGCACCAACGACACTTGTTGGCGAGGTTGCGGGGAAAAGGGAACCCTACTCCACTGCTGGTGGGGCTGCAGGCTGGTACAGCCTCTATGGAAATCAGTATGGAGAATATTCAAACAACTCAAATTCAACATACCGTATGATCCAGCAATAGCACTCCTAGGAATATATCCAGAACACTTGTTCTATGAGAAACCAACATGTACTCCTATGTTCATAGCAGCACAATCAGTAATTGCAAAAACATGGAAACAACCAAAATGCCCATCAACAGAGGATTGGATAAGAAAGCTATGGTTCATCTACTCCATGGAATACTACTCAGCTATTAAAAAAAACAAAATGCAGTTCTTTGTGGCCAAATGGGCCAAACTGGAAACCATAATGCTAAGGGAAATGAGCCAATCCCAAAAGGTTAAATACCACATGTTTGCCTTAATTTAAGATGATATGATGTTATGTATAACATGTTATGTTTTGAATGTTATATGTTGTGTATAAACTAAAATTGAAGTATAGGTGAGGTGGTCACAGAAGGTGGCTGGGAACCCGCATTTACTTTTAACATATTGGTTACTCATTACTATGTCAATTAATTCCATAATGATGTAAATTTTTGCTGATGGTATGTTGGAGCTTTCAATTGACTGGGATGATACTCTGCTGGCTCTGTCATCAGACCAGAGAGGGTATACCTAAGAAACCGTTGAACTTGACGGGACAATAAGATGCTGGACTCTATGTTTGGTATACGCTTGCAATGGGGAAATCTCAACTGAACTTGAGCTGTGGTTATGCAATAAGGTGGAGGAATCCACCATGGTGGGAGGGTTTGGGGAGGGGTGGGGAGAACCCAAGTATCTATGTAACTGTGTCACATAATACAATGTAATTAATGAAGTTAAATAATAAATAATTAAAAAAAAAAAAAAAAAAAAAAAAAAAAAAAAAAAAGAAAAGTAATGACTTGGTCCTGCTGTTTTCCTATTTGTATTCTCTCTTTTTTAAACCTCCCTTTTTCTCTTACCAGATGGTTTTTTGCCTTCACATTATTTTATGATGTTGATTGCCTTTCTCTGTTCTATATGTGCTGTATATTCTTAAATATCACTTTCTAAAAAATGTGTTTAGAATTTTTGATATTGAGTACATAGTTGAGAGGGATGTATACCCATGTGGGCCTCTGACTAGGGTAGGGAGGGTTGTGATGTGGAAGAAGATTGGTAAGCTAAATGTTTCAGTTCCTTCCAGTGTCCACCATAATGGTGGCAGGGGCAGGGAGGTGCAGGACAAGGTTGAGGAAAATAAATGGGCTGCTCCTTGCTGTCAAGTTGAGAAAAAGAAGAGGGCCGCTCCTTGCTGTCAAACTACATCAATACCCTTAAATATAATTTTGAAGAATGGCAAGGATGTAATGAATTTTTTAAATTTTTGCTTGTTTAAACAGGAAGGTCTTTATTTCACCTTTCTTTATGAATATATATTCTGGGTAGTAGTTTTTTGTTTGTCTGTTTGTTTGTTTTAATTTCAGGACTTGGGTTGTTTTTATTTGCTCCTGTCCTGTTGGGTTTCTGCTGAGAAATCTGTGTTCAATCTGATGGGAGTTCCTTTAAAAGTGACCTGAAGTTTATCTTCAGTAAATTTTAGAGTGCTATGTTTTTGTTTTACTTTAAAAAGCTTGACTATAGTGTGTTCAAGTGAGAATCCTTTTTGATCTTATCTATTTGGGGTTCTATGTGATTCTTGTTTTTAGATGTCCATATGGTTCTCCAAACTGGGGAAATTTTTAGCTATTATTTCACTTAAAAGGTTTCTAAGTCATTCTTTTTCACCCACCTTCAGGACTCCTAACACTCATACATTTCATTTGTATTGATATCCCAGAGACCCTAAACAGTGTTTTTGTTCTTTCTAATCTAATATTCCTTCTCCTGCCTCATCTATTCAATTGCTAAGCCTTTCCACTGTTGTTTTTGTCTTATTGAGTACTTCATTTATGATGTTTCTGTGATTCTTTTTCAATATCTCTTTCACTTTGATAAATTTCTCATCCATGTCATGTACTGATTTTCCAATTTCATTTAATTATTTCTCTATATTTTTATTAACCTTACAGCTGTTTTCAATTATTTTTCAGGCATTTCGTCAATCTTTCTTTTTTCATAGTCTAATGTTAATGTACTGTTATGTTCTCTTCGACGAGTCCATATTGCCTTGCTTATTTATATTTCTTGTGTTTCTACATCGATTATTGCACAACTGGGGATCTCTTGATTCTGTTACTTCTAGAATATTTTTTTTCTTGCTTAAAGACTGTATTCCTGGAGATGTCCCTCTTGGTATTGATTTGGTAGAGTGCTTTAGCTTCAGCTCTGGTTAGATTTTGCAAGACAGCCTCCTCATATCATTGTTTTCTGTAGTTGATGGTAGCTAAAACTATATTTTCTGTAGTTAAAAGTTTTTTGCTGGAGCTCAGTGTGTTCACTGAGATTTTTGTTCTACAGATTTCAGTCTCTCAAGGGAGGGACTAGTGTCATGAGCTTTTTGGTTGTAGGAAGAGGCCTTGCTGGTGTTGTGATTGTGTCTGGTTCATGGATTCCTAGTCAGTGTCCAAGTCAGGTCCTGGAGTTAAGAGGTCAGTGTTGACTTTGGGAGCTGATCAGTCTTAGACTCCTGACCGCTGCCCAGATCCAGAGCTCTTAGGGTTGTGCTAATCATGCTTGAGGGGCTGAGGCAAAACCCACAGATGTTATCTGAGAGAGTAGCTGAGTCTATGGCAGTAGCTTTAGCTCTGTAATAGTCAGATAAGCTGTCTGGGGCCTCTCTACCTGCACTGTCTACAGGGTTGAATTGGGTATAACTACCTCAGGCTTAAATACCTAGTGAGTAGGTATACTCCAACTCAGGCAGTTTCCATGGGAGGGGCTGGCACCCAGATCCCTGAGCCCCTCTCTGGGGCTGGGCAGAGCATAGATCTCAGCACAATGTCGTATTCTGCTACGCAAAGTTCAGCACCGAGAGCCTGATTGTGTGTACCAATGAGCAGGGTATTGCTGGCCTAGGTAAAGTGCATACAACTTTTCACTAGAGCTCCAGGCACATGCCCTGGATGAGGCCTGAGAGTTCTGGCCACTGTTCATGGGAGGGACAAGAGTACAGAGTGAAAACTGAAAAGGGCATGGTGCAGCCCACCTTGGCTACTGTCAGTGTGGCTGGAGGTGTGAAATTCATCTGCTGACTCAGACTCCCAGTCATTTACAATGCCAGGGTGAACCAGCTTATTCCCTGCTGAGAGGGAGCACACAGTGCTAACACCTTCACCTATGCAGACATGCACTTCATCCAGAGCACTGACACACTGTGATTCGCTCCTCAACTCCACTGTGAGGCCTGTCCACTGTGTGCAGGAAGCTCTGAGCTATAAAGTAGAATGGGTGGGTGCATGGGAACCTGCAGTTCTTCAAGTGGTCAGGGAAAGAGCGGAGTAGGAAGAAGATGATCTCCAGTTTTGGTGGCACAGCGTGTCCTAGGTGCTGTTCATCCTAGCTGCTTTGCCCCACCATCTGCTGTGGTGCAGAGTGCTGTGTGAGCCATTGCCTTGCTGGGCCGGGTCACACAGGGGTCCAGGTTTGGGGGGCGTGGGTATTCCATCTGCCTCGTGACAATGCAGAAATTTCTTTGGAGCCCCTGGGAAAAGACAGGCATGGGCTTCCTCCTCCCAGCCCTGTATGGGCTGACAGTGACTTCCTTCTCAAAAGGACCTCCCAGCTCTGAGGGGAGGAAACTGCAGATTTCTTCTCTGAATTCTGGGAGACCTGAGTTCTCCAACAAGTACTTCTTACTGAGCTGTTGGTCTGTGGCAGTTGATTTCCTCTCTGGGTAGGATCACCTGGGTGAGGGGTTTGCATAGATGGGTTCCACTTAACTCTGTCTTCCTCACCCTTTCCTCTGCAACAGCAAATCCCCAGCCCTGAGGCCTGGGTTTCCAACGCCACCAGTCTTGGTTTTGTTGTTCTTTCTTCTCTAAGCTCCAGCTGTTTCAGGTGCTCTTCCTCTGGCACTCACTTCCAAGTACAAGTGAGATCTCCATGGAAGAGGAGGTGAACGTTGGACTATACGAGCATCTTGAGCTCCCCTTAATGTGTTTTAAATACCAGTCTAAGTGCTTACCCACTTTTAAAAAGTACTAGTTCTTGCTTATTTGAGAGGCAAACAGAGTAAACAGTAGCTTCATGATGAATAAGCTGGGTGAATTAAAATAATTTATTTAACATTCCTAGTTTCAGTTTCCTTGTTTTCAAACCCAGAAAAATAACATTTTTGCCTATAGAAGCCATGTTTTTAAAAACGTCTATCATTGAGGTAGTTAATTATCTATCTCAGTAAGACGGCATATGATATACAATCAACAAAAATTATTTGAATTTTGGTTTACTTTTTAAATTGAGATCAGTTTCAATTATCAAAATTCTTTAGTGTGAAGAAATAATTGGACCATTCTATGAACACAAGAAATGGCTAAAATGTAGTTTCATTGTCTAAGTATTTATCTGTTTTAAATATTTGGAGTATGGTATACCCAAGATATTTCAAACTTGTTTATAAATTTTAAGACTTCTATGCATGCTAACATTTTCAGTGGTTTGGGAGTTCTCTGGAGTAGCCCAGAAATGAGATATTGGCTTCAAAAGCAAACTCATGAAATATGCAACAATATAAATTCTAGAAACTGGGTGGTTGACAAAGCTAAGTTACAGTAATTCACCATCCTGGGATTGGCAGAAATGTGTGTATAGTGACCAGAGGTCTGATATTCTGTCTCCTCTTTCTACCATTGCTTTCCTTCTAAAAGAGAAGAGTTCGTTTGTGAATTGTTTGTTCTAAATATTAAGAATACCAAAGATAGCATTTATTAATATTTGAGAGAGAAGGAATTTATTGTAAGTAAACAGTGTAACAGAAACATGCTTTTTAAAAAGATCAGTTTTTTTTTTAAAGATTTTTATTTATTTTTATTGGAAAGGCGGATATACATAGAGAAGTAGAGACAGAGAGGAAGATCTTCCATCTGATGATTCACTCCCCAAGTGAGCGCAACGGGCGGTGTGCGCTGATCCGAAGCCAGGAACCTGGAACCTCCTCCAGGTCTCCCACACGGGTGCAGGAACCCAAGGCTTTGGGCCGTCCTTGACTGCTTTCCCAGGCCACAAGCAGGGAGCTGGATGGAAAGTGGAGCTGCCGGGATTAGAACCGGCGCCCATATGGGATCCCGGGGCGTTCAGGGCGAGGATTTTTGCCACTAGGCCATGCCGCCAGGCCCAAAAAGATCAGTTTGAAAAGAAGATCAAAGACATGACTGAATATTCTGTTCTTTTCCCAATGTGGCCTTGAAGTCAAGGAGGACAGGATGAATCCTCTGAATAAAACTGGGGGGTGGGTGTTGGACCTAGGTGTGACACCTGCATCCCAAGTCAAAGAGCCGAGGTTTAAATCCTGGCTCTGACCCCAGTTCCAGCTTCCTGCTACCACAGAGCCCCAGACACCCACCTGGGGTACCTGGATTGAGTTCCTGTGCAGGCTTTAGCCTTGCCCAGCTGCATGTGTGGGCATTTGAGGAGTGAATCAGGGGGATGGGCACTTCCACCTGTCAGTCTCTTACAGCTGTGCCTGCCAGATAAATAACAACTTAAAAGCAACAAAGCAAAACTGGATCTGAGGTCCAGATAAATACCTCATTCAAGGGCAAATTGAGAGCTTTAGTGTTTCTGTTTTTTGCCTAAGAGGAATTTCTAGGAATTTGAAGACCCCTGAATACCACATGTGAATGCCAAGTTAAGCACTTTGTGAGAGAAGAAATGCAACAAGCATAGAGATCCCTCATGGAGGCACTTTTATTTATTTATTTACTTGTTTTTACTGTAGAAATTACTTATTTGTGTGAGCTAATAGTGATCAGAAGGGAAGATTTTAGCAATACTACTAAAGTTCCTTTTGGCGGTTCTTTTTTTTTTTTTTTTTTTTTTTTTTTTAGATTTTTATTTTATTTAATGAGAGGCAGAGTTAGGGAGTTAGATACAGGGAGTGACAAAGGCCAGGGCTGAGCCAGACTGAAACCAGGAACTTCTTCCAGGTCTCCGATGTAGGTACAAGGGTCCAGGTACTTGGACCATCACCTGCTGCTT
The DNA here is from genome assembly GCF_030435755.1 of Ochotona princeps. Lineage (NCBI taxonomy): Eukaryota > Metazoa > Chordata > Mammalia > Lagomorpha > Ochotonidae > Ochotona > Ochotona princeps. Next base: position 56,573,767 of record NC_080832.1, on the reverse strand, counting down.
TCGCTGGCACATTAACAGGGTGTTCAATCAGAAGTGGGGAAGCTGGGACCGCAGCCATTGCCTAGATGGGATGCTGGTATTGCAAGTGTTGGCTTTATCCTCTGTATCACAACACTGACTCCTCTTTTGGCAATTCTTAACAACCCAAATTTAAGTGAATAAGACATTTTAAGGTTTCTTTCTTTCTTTGTTTGTTTGAAAGACAGACTGACGGGGAGAGGGGCAGGATCCTCCATTCCCAAATGGCCACAATAGCCAGGGTTAATCTAGGCCAAAGCCAGATAGCAGGATCTCTGTCTGAGTCTCCCATTTGGGTGGTAGGGGCCCAAGTTTTTGGGTCATCTTGCAATCTTTTCTCAGACCCATTAGCAGGGAGCTGGACTAGAAATAGAACAGCTGGAACTTGAATTGATGCTACAGCTTAACCCACTGTGCCTCAACACGGGCATTGTATGGATAAGATTCTGATGAAAAGTGAAGCCATGGGATGATTTTTTTTAACGTTTATCTGGTGAAAGCAGACTTTCTGTTGTAGGGTTTCTGTTATGCAGTATCAATCTGTTATATAATTCATCCTCAAAAGGGTTGGCTTTACCCGCAAATGGGAAGTCTGTTAATAGCCCAGTAAGTAATTGACATTGGAGTAGAAGCAAAAACCTAAGGCAGTGCATTATAAGGAAGGAATCATTAACTGAAACTGGGAATCGTGACGCCACTGTCCAGCATTAATTGATGTTCAGAAGCACATCAAGTTCCCAGGAGAAGAGAATATTTAATGCAAATTTTTATTTTTACTACTACTTAAATTGTTGTAATAAATTCATGAAAATAAGACATCTCCCTAGCTTAAGGCATATATAAAGCCTAATGAAATGTTTATGGGCCACATACCAACAGTTTTATCATTTTGCCTAAAATATGGTAAATATCGTGAAGCAGTTCCTTTGTCCAAAATCAAACATTTTCAGTATAATTTAGAACTACACAAAATGATTGTAGTAATATTTGGTTTGGAAACTGCAAAGACCTTTACACACTATCATAAAAGGAAACAGGTTATGATTTGAAAAAAGAAAAAAACCAGGGATTTTAGAATCATTGAGTCTCTTTTCAGAGTAAGAAAAGAGTAAAAACACATTGGACAAAACAGTTTCTGACAGAAGATAATTTTGGTTTCTATGCCAAATACAAAATGATTACCCCTAGTCAGTTTTACTGCCGACCACAACAGGGGGAGTTTCACTACTTCTTTACATCAGCCCTCCCACTTTATTGGATATAAAGTGAGTGAGTGTGTTATAAACTCAGAAAATGGGACATGAAAGCAACAAGGCATTGCAGCATGAGTAAGGGAATCTTGTGGATGTTTTTATGGTTTGATATGACTTAGCTTAATGAATAAATAAAACTCATACCTAGGAAATTGATGTTGAACAGGAAATAAAATCAAGTTGGAAGTCTTACTATTAATGACTTGGCATTCAGTACTTACACTGTTAATGATTTAACATATTGGCACGTGCTCCCTTCTTGTTTCACAGTGATAGTGTAGATGTGTGAGTCCTCTGAGCGGTTTCTGTTTTTCTTATGGCCTTTATCACTGGCTGCCTGTTACAGACTTATATAGAAGTCTTACTTCTTATTCTAGATTGTAGGATTCCAGAGGATGGGAAGTATGTCTGATTCACCTTTCATATCTCCAAAAAACCTAGTACATCATTTGCACTTATTTGGAACTGATTTTTAGTTGATTGAATAACTGAGTGCCTTTTTAATAGAATATTAATTATATTAGCAATATGAAAACTGGCATGTGTTTTTAAAATGGTGTATCTTATAATTTAAATTATCAATAGGCAAAATAACAATAGCATTATAACCCACATGTTAATAGAAATTGTGTTAAGGTAGCTAGCATTGTGGCACAGTGAGTCCACCGCCTCTGGTGCTGGTCTCCCATATGGGTGCCATTTTATGTCCTGGCTACGCCACTTCTGATCCATGGCCTGGGAAAAGCAGAAGATGGTCCTAGTGTTTGTGCTTCTGCCACTCACGTGGGAGACCTGGATGAAGCTCCTGGCGTTGGCCTGGCCTACCTATGGCTGTTGCAGTCATCTGGGCAATGAACCAGCAGATGAAAGATTTCTTTCTCTCTGTCTCTTCCTCTTTCTCTCTGTAACTCTGACTTTTAAATTAAATATATAAATATTTTTAATGTTGGGTTAGGATAGTGAAATTGTTTTTTCTTTATTCAATTCCACTTTATTTATAGTGTGATAATATTATTTTCTATTAGAATAAAACAAATTACAACTTAAGGTTCTACTTAGTTAGATCATATAATTAGAATTATGGTGACCTCTCCCATCATGATAAGGATATTCTACCCCCAAGTCCAACCTCATACTCCCCGCCACTACCTTCTTGTTTATCTCCTCCTTTCTATCAGATCATTGAGAGAACAGAAACAAGATAGTAAAGATAGATTTGGAATGAGTGAGAAGAGACAATTGAACATGATGAAGATTTAACCTTGAACTGCATTCAGAATTCATTCACTTATTTAAAAGACAGAATAGGCTAATAGATGGGAAGTATCAGCCTGAAATAGCAAGAGAAGAAGGCGGAAACCTCACTGTCAGAGACTACTCTCTGGTGTTTATATGTTCAGATGTGCAGGGAGTTGATCCAGGGAGGATTCAGAGGACAGGAGAAGCTCAAACACCTCTCCAGCTGTGCTGAGAGGGCCTCAGGGAATTCAAGTGGAAGAATAAGGTATTTTCTGTCATCACTGTGAAGAGGATGTGACCACAGGATGAGATGGGAGTGCCTTGGATTCCTAAGTAAGCAGTTCAGAGCCAAACAGCATAAAAGCAAACTTAAGCTTAACCAATCAGAAAACACCAAGCAAGATCCAACCAGCGTTTTTACCATTGAGGGACCACCAACTAAGCTCTAGTAGGGACTTTCTACTTTTTTAAAGTTTTTATTTTGTTCTATTTTAATTTTAAAGGCAGAGTGACCAAGAGGGAGAGACAGAGGGAGGAAGAGTTCTTCCATTGACTGCTTCACTCCCCAAATGGCCATAGAATCTTGGAATGCCATTTAGACCTCCTATGTGGGTGGCAGAGGCCCATGTACTTTTACCATTTTCTGCTACTTTCTTGGGCACCTTAGTAGGGAATCAGATTGGAAGTAGTAACCTAGAACTTGAACCAGTGCTCTAATATATGATGTGTTGCAAATGCTGGCGTAACCTGCTGTACCACAACACTGGCCTCTGAGGACTCACTACTTTTTCCAATAAAATACTTCATCTTTGTCCCAGTTCTGTGAGTACATTATGAAAGTTTCTCTCTCATGAGACCCTCCCAGGCACTTCTCCCCTTGTGGTTTGGTGTTGCCTGACTTATGAATTGTGTCTGTTCAGAAATACTCCTCAAAATTTTAATGTGTCTAAGCTTACCTTTTAATTCCAATACATAGATTCTTTGAGCAAAATCAGTTTTCAGATTTTCAACACTAAGAACGAACTTTGGATCCAAAAAAGAACTATATTCTTTAAATGTTATTTTCTTTTTAAATCTTTTTTATTTATTATTATTATTATCATTTTATGATACAGTTCCATAGGCTCCTGGCATTTCCCTTATCCCTACCCCAATTCCCTCCCCCCACCTAGTTCCTCTATATCATTACTAACATATAGTTCTTCATACACAGTCATATGTCCATCATTGCAGGCATGGACAATGGCAGAGAGTCCAGCATCCTATTGTCAAGATATAGTAAACAGTTTCATTGTAAGTCCATCTTTGTCTGGAAACAGAAATGCATACTACATTGTATCCTCATACCTAGATGTTAGTCTCCATTTCACAGCTACTGTACATCGCCTTAAATGAAAAGCCACAATGCAAAATCAACAATAGGAAGAAAAATAGAAATTTACAATGCCATGAAGTTAAATAACATGTTACTAGATATGACAGTCTCCATTATACAGCTACTCTAGATCCCCTTAAATGAAAAGCCACAAAACAGGGAGAAAAAAGAAATTAACCACACCATGAAGTAAAATAACATGCTACTAAATGATTAATGTGTTGCTGAAGACACATTAAGAAAATCAAGAACCTTCTTGAAGAAAATGATGCTATTGTATGATCTATGAGTCATTCAGTAATTTTGAGAGAGATAGAAGAAGAAAGAGACAGAGAAGAGTGCTGCATTTGCTGGTTCATTGCCCAGATGCCTGTAATAGCTAGGACTGGGCTCGGCCAAAGCCAATAACCAGGAACTCAATCCAGATCGCCCACATGTGTGGCAGCCATGCAGTGGCTGGATCCATAACTGCTGCCTTCCAGAGTCTGCAGTGGTGTGAAAAGAGCCAGGACCTGGAGCCAGGAATCAAACCCAAGCACTCTGAAATGAGACACAGGCATTTTAACTGGTGTTTTAGCTTGTGGACTAAATGTCTGCTCCCTACATGTACATTCTGAACAAATGTGATTGAATTCTGAACAAAAAAGGATACTTCAAAAATGTCATCATGAAAAATATAGCTTTAAGATTCAGAATTTTCGGGCCAGGCAGCGTGGCCTAGCGGCTGAGGTCCTTGCCTTGAATGCCCCGGGGTCCCATATGGGCGCCGGGTCTAATCCCGGCAGCTCCACTTCCCATCCGGCTCCCTGCTTGTGGCGTGGGAAGGCAGTCGAGGACGGCCCAATGCATTGGGACCCTGCACCCGTGTGGGAGACCCGGAAGAGGTTCCAGGTTCCTGGCTTCGGATCGGCGCACACCGCCCGTTGCGGCTCACTTGGGGAGTGAATCATCAGATGGAAGATCTTCCTCTCTGTCTCTCCTCCTCTCTGTATATCTGACTTTGTAATAAAAATAAATAAATCTTTAAAAAAAAAGATTCAGAATTTTCAGAAATTATAATTGTGCGGCATGCATTTTATTTCATGATAAAATTTCCAATGGCTCTGCACAATTAAATGAAATTGGAGAGGAACTCAGTGTTAAAATTCAGGTAATGGACTCAAGAACAGATGAAATTACTTTCTTTCTCTGTAACAAATACTTACAAAGCAGCCACCATGTGCCAAGCACTATTTCCAAATGGTGAGCACAATAAATACTAGTGGAACATTTCAAAGGACAATTCCCTTTCCCTGAAAAACAGTGTTCTGGTGCATTGGCTCAAAGGTGCCAGTATATAGCCCACAATGACGCCCTCTTCTTCGTCAGCTTCACTTGTACCATTACCAAAAACACCTGCTTTGTCTTCGAGTCCTTACTGACCACAATCTAAAAAAGCTTCAGTTTACATAAGTTCTTTGCATGTAACATTTTATTCTACCTGGGAACAAAGAGAGAAGCAGCAATGCAAGAGGCATTGAATTAATATTCCTAAATTTGAAGGAGGTAGGGACTGGTACCTAAAGCATGGTGAGCTGGAGTGACAAAAACTTCTGGGTAAAATGAGATTAAAACAAGCTGTGGACATATCTCAAATGAAATTATACACACCTGAAATTTACAGAATTTAATGAAACTCTCAAGAAACTAGGTCTTGCCCTTTCAAAATGTACTTACAGCCATGTTAGTAGTATTTCATTTAATGACATAGTTTACTTGTACACCACATTTGAGCTCAAGCTAGCTGCTGATGAGTCAAAGAAAGAAGAAAGGTTCATGTTCAGATAGTGTTACTAGGGCTATCACTACCAAATTCAAAAGATATGTAATTAGCATTTTGACACTGAATTTTGCTTCGCTTAGGATTGAGGACATTTCAGTTCTTTCTAGTCAGGAGCAAAATCAGAAACACGTTGAGGATGGCATGAAAAAGACAATGACACTGATTTGGAAGAACTGCATATAAATTGAAAGTCACTATTTAGTGTAATTCAACATTTCTCATTTTAATCTATAAAATGGGATTCTGGGGGTGAGTGCTTGACACAACATAAATATGTGATCTGTGATGCACAGATCTGATATTGGAGTCCCTCCCCTTCTTCTGATCCAGGTTCCTGCTGATGCACACCCTCGAAGGTAGCAGGTGAGAGTGGCTCAAGTACCTGGATCTCTGCCACTCTCATGGCAGGCCTAGGTTGAACCCCAGGCTTCTGGCTTTGGCCTGGCCCGGCCCTGACTATTGCGCTTAGTTGGGGGTGTGAACCTGTCTAATCAGAACTCTCTCTGTTTCTATCTCTGTCTCTGTGGCTGTGCTTTTCAAATAAATAATAATAATTTTTTGAAGAGATTCTTCTAAGAAACAAACAAATGAAGTCAAGTGTAGATATATACTTTGTAAACAGAAATATTTAATAGATATAAGATTTTGTTTTGTAATTATGTAATGTGGGATAAATTTTTACATTTAAGGAGTGATAACCTTGGCTTTTCATATTATATATAAATATCTACTATCTGTCTACATATATATTATTTATGGAGTTGTGGAGAGAGAGATTTTCAATCTGCTGGTTCACTCTCTAGATGGCCACTATGGTCAGTGTTGGGCCAGAAGAAAGCCAGGAGCCAGGAGCTTCGTCTGGGTTTCCCATGTCAGTTCCCTCTTAGGTGGCAGGGACCATAACACTTGGACTATCTTCTACTTTATCCAGGCCATCAGCAGATGTTTAATCAGAAATGGAGCAGGTGGGACATGACCCAGTACCCATATGTGATGCTGGTGTTGTAGGTGGCAGCTTTACCCACTATGCCTCAACACTGGCAACTGTAATCTTAATTTTGATGACCCAAAACATCTTCTGTTCCTGTGAAATGGAGCTGAAGTCCTACTATGAAATTACATGGAAACAAATATTTTGGAATCTTTCTATAAAACAAAATCACACTATTAAAATTTGAACTGAACAGAATAATGGGAAAAAATTGTAGCTCAAGGTGCAAATTGTCACATTGTAGAGAGAGAAAAAAAGGCCTTTTAAAGTTTCCTGTCAATTTTAATAGCTAGCAGTTTTAAATCTACTCATATTTAGCATAATAATTAAACTTCAAATTATATTCAAACCATGCTGATATTATATGCAAATGTGCAATTCAGCATTAACATGATGGTAATACTTGTGATGCCGTGAAGAAAAGCTAAAGTGAATGATATCACAATCTTGCTGCATCTTTTCATGACTGTAAGTATTTTGGTATTGCAAATCTATCAATACATTCCATTATATTAGGTCCATATGTTTCATTATAATAGTTCTTTTTCATTATTATAGATTTCTATTATGACATTTCTTATATTTTTATTAATATAATTGTGTTAAATTTTAGCAGAATGAATTAATTCAATCCATTGATCTCTGTAATTTTTTTAAGATTTATTTATTTTTATTGCAAAGTCTAATATACAGAGAGGAGGAGAGACAGAGAGGAAGATCTTCCGTCTGATGATTCACTCCCCAAGTAACCATAATGACTGGAGCTGAGGCAATCCGAAGCCAGGAGCCTGGAGCCTCTTCTGGGTCTCCCATGTGGATGTAGGATCCCAGGCTTAGGGTCATCCTCAACTGCTTTTCCAGGCCACAGGGAGGGAGCTGGACAGGAAGTGGGGCTGCAGGGATTAGAACCAGTGCCCATATGGGATCGCGGCATATGTGAGGTGAGGAATTTAACCACTAGGCTACCGTGCCAAGCCCTAATCTCTTTAATTTTTATGAGAATAATTTTTACTAAAAATAATATTAAGTTGGAAACATAATTTCTTGTTTAGAATTTTAAACATTTATTTGAGAGCCAGAAACAGAGAGATTATCCATCCATCGGTTCACTCCCCAAATGCCCCAAAGCCACGCGGAACCAGGGAAACCCTGGGAGCCAACTCATCCATGTGGGTAGCAGGAACTGAAGTAGTTGAACTATACCTGCTGTGATGCCTTTCTGGATGTGCATGAGCTGGAAGCAGGTATGGGGAGCAGAGTCAGAACTCAGCTCCAGGCACTCAGATATGGATGCAGGTGTCTCAAGCAGAATCTTTATGGCATGAGACAGTTAAGACAATACCTACCCCAGGAATTGTCACTTTTGAAAGTTGATATCCTTTGCAATGTGTGACGTAGAGCAGCATGGAACCTAATTAGAAAGTGCCATTCATGGGTGTCTGGCATAAGGATCCAGTTATCCTTGGGAGGACTGGATCCCATATCAGAGTGCCTATGGTCCAGGAAGGCAGAAGTAATCACTCACATATTTGGGTTCCTGTACCCTAAATTGAGATCCAGGCTCCTGACTGGCATGATCCAAAGTCTGTTGTGGGCATCTAGGGAATAAACCAGTGAACAGAAGATCTGCTTGTCTCTCTGCTTTATAATAAAGGTTTTTTAAAAGAAAATGCTACTAAGTACCACATATATATTTATACATATTAATCAAACCAGGCATCTCATGTGCATAATACTATATAATGAGTTGTTTTTACAATAACATGTAAAAACATCTACTGTCTGCTGGTTTGTTTTTCTTATAGCTTTTGTCAGCTCAGGAGATTACACTTGGTAACTACTCTGTCAAATCAATTGCATGCTTCTGGGCTTGTGCCTTGTAACGATGTGACACTCAGAGTTTATCCAGATGAGCAGAGAGCAAATGAATCACCTTTTGCTCCTGCTGAAGAGCAGAGAAAAATGCTTCAAGCAGAAGGGCTGGGAAAGCATCATACCACTTTTTACAGTAGATTAATCCTAGGAGTTAAGGGCGCAGGGTCTGGGTCAAAGTGGACTGTCCTGTCTCACATCTGCACAGGGGTTCACACCAGGTCCATAGGAAGAGCCCTGAAGGGACTGGAGGTGGGGTACATGGAAGAGAAGCAACCCAACAGTCCAGTGAAGTGAAGTTTGTGCGGAAGGAGCCTGTGTCCATGGGGTGGGGTGGTGCTGTTTACAGATTCATTTGATGCCAAAGCCACTCCCTTTCTCTGTCATGGTACTTGGGTCCCTCCCAAAGTTGAGGACAGAAAATCATAAGGCATGGCCAGCACGATAGCTCAGCTGTTTAATCCTCCCCTTGCAAGCTCCAGGATCCCATATGGGTCCCAGTTTGTGTCCTGGCTGTTCCACTTCCCATTCAGCTTCCTGCCTAATGTCTGGGAAAGTGACAGAGGATAGCCCCAAGGCCTTGGTACCCTGCACCTACAAGGGAGACCTAGAAGAGGCTCCTAGCTCTGGTTTGGGATTGGCTCACCTCCAGCCATTACTGGCCATTTAGTAAGTATACCAGGAAATGGAAAATCTTTCTGTCTCTTCTCCTTTCTATAAATCTGCCTTTCAAATAAGAGTAAATAAATCTAAACAAAAAAGAAACTCATAAGGCAACACCTTTATTATTATTATTATTATTATTATTTATTACTCATTGGGTTTCATTTATTTCCCAGGCTTTTTGCTGGAGCATTACTAGTGACAGTGCTTAATCTGAAAATCCACTGGTTGGAAAGAAGATTCTTTTCTGATCTGCCTCAAAGAAATGTGTAATCAACCGATCCCTGAGATTTTTTTTTTTAGTTTGAGTATATTTTTATTTTGAATTTTGAGTTATGTGGTACAATTTTGTATAGGCTGCTGGGATTCCCCTCCAAACTCCCACCCCCCATCAGATTTATTTATCACCTTTATTTTTAAAAGGTGTAGGGACAACTCCTAATCAGGGCCAGTACCCTGGTCATGCCACCAGTGCTGTCACAGAGGGCCAAGGTGTACAAGTGCTACACGTTTAGTTAAATGCGTCACTGCCTCTGTCTTGAGATTCTTAATATTTTTTTAACTTCATTATTTATGAACATCCAGGTCATGTATACAAAGCCACAAAACTTTTTATACACCTGTTTGGTTTTTATACACAAAGCTTTTTATACACAAAGCTTTTTATGACCTGTTTGGTTTATTGCACTGTTTTCACTAGTAAGAAAACCAAAGGAATTTGGAATCAGAAACAATTAGGCTAAAATTAAAATAAACCCAGTTTTTAATAAAAATTGAATTTTGAGTGTACTGTGATATTGTAGTTCTAGGATATCCTTCATCTGCTTTTTATACAGATTAACTTTAGATATCAAAATGTGGTTTGCTGCATATGATAAACTAGACATCCAGTATTGCTATATAGAGGTTGCTTTAAGGTTTTTGTTTTAACAAAACCTAAGTGTGATCCAAGGTGCTGGGTAATACAGCCCATCTGTTAATACCAAATGACAGTGCCAGCTCTGTATAAAAGTACAGACTGTAACGTTTCCAGGCATACCTTACCCTTTCTTTAACACATTATACTTGTATCCCCCTTCTTGTTATAAAACTGGTTCCACTTTTGCAAAAACTTACATGTAAAATCTCATTTTCCCTCTGCCATATGATTTGATGAAAAAAAAAAAGGACAATTAGATTCCATTTTGTTGTTAGGTGACTTTCATGCCTAGAAAGCAATCTAAAACAACAAGTTTCTGAATATAAAATGTAATGAAAAATTCTCAGAAAACTATAAAATAATAGCAAGCAAGCTGAGCTATTTTACCAAGGAGGTGCTGGAGGCAAAAGAAGCTCCTGCCCCTCCCAATAGCCGAAGCCAGAGCAAAAGCTTTTAGGGGCTACAGTGCTGAAAGGTGTATGGACACACAGACACACACACACACAGACACACACACACACAGAGTCAGCATGTTAGCTATGTTTAGGTGGTCTAAGACAGTATGCCTTGGGCAGTAACACAAGTATCTTCATAAGGGTGTTCCAAGGAGAAACGGTCTTGATTACTATGCTGCCATTACGTTGCCATGAAGACAATAGAAGACAATGACACACTTGTGTTCATTGTGGATGTCAAGGCTAACAACCACCAGATCGAACAAACCATGAAGAAACTCCATGGCTTTCATGTCAACGGAATCAATACCCTGAACAAACCTAACAGAGAGAAGGCACGTTTGACTGGCTCCCAATTATGAGCCTTTGGATTTAGCCAAAAAAACTGGGATCATGTAAACCACATCCATTTGGCTAGTACTAAATGTATGATTTTCACTTGGTTTACTCACCAAGTGGCCACAACTGCCAAAGCTGAGTTGATCCCAAACCAGAAGCCATACACCTCTTCTGTGTCTCCCATGTGGGCGCAGGACACAAGGCTTTGGGCCATCCTCCACTGCCCTCTCAGGCCACAAACAAGGAGCTGGATGGGAAGTGGAGCAGTTGGGGCATGTACCATGCCCGCATAGGATCCTAGTACATCAAGAGGGGGAGGATTAGCCAATTGAGTCATTGTGCAGGCCCGATTCAAAGAAATCGTTCTCTCAGCAAGCCGTTGTGAAGCCCCAACAAGTCAGCAGAAGTATGTCAAAGGCCTTTGGTTGCACCACATAGCTGCCTTTTGTGTTGCCTCTGAATGCCACCAAGATGACCTTGTGTAGCCAGGAGATGAAAGCACCCAACATTGCTCTTATTCATCCTGAACTTGTATAGCTCAGTGGTTCATCCAGAATAATGATTCAGATCTTGTCATATACCCCAGTTTATCAGAGAGGCTAACTTACAGAAAAAGGAAGAGGCTTTACATAACCCCATCATCCTCACTGAAGTTGCTTTCCAAGACTAGGAGAAAATAGCAGTAATCACTCGAGAATTGTCACAGCTTTCCCAACATTTCCCAATTGCCAGCCAATGCTCTCCTAAACGCCCTGCTTCCTCTTCATACTCATGGCAAATTGTCCAGATTCCTGGGTAAGACCAAAGGATTCCATGTTCACCCATCTGTCTCAATCTAGTGATTCACCCTCTGCTGCTGCAGCATTTCAATGATTAGCTTCTCTTTTCTTAAAAAGTCACAACTCTCTCTTGATTTCCAGCTCAGGATACTGTCCATTTATGTTTTCCTTCACATCAAAATTGCTTTGAAAAAAGTTTTTGTTTCAACTTCTTTCATTCCAGTTTTTGTTCCTAATTACTGCACCAATACTGCCCCCGTTAAGTTAACCAGTACCTTTGATGTTGCTCAGCCCAACAGATTATTCTCAGATCTCTTACCACCTGGATTCTTAGTCACAGCTGAACAATTCATCTCTTTATTCTTGAGATTTTCTTTGCTTGGCTTCCAGAATTCCACACTCTACTTATCTTCTTTTGAACTCACTGGCTTTTCCTTCTCACGTTCTTCGCTGAATTTCCCTTTTTCTCAGTCGTAACTATGGAGGGCCTACCAAAGACATCATCCTTGGACCATTTTCTTCTGAATCTACACCCCTTCCTTGATTGTTTCATCTACACTTCTGTCTTTAAATGCTCTCTGGTTCTAAATATTCTCCAAGCAGTATTATTGCCAGCCCAAATTTTCTCTGGAACTCCCGACTCAAATATCCAAGTATCTACTTCAGTGTCTGCTAGGCATGTCATTCCTTATCCTGATCTTCCTTTTCAGATCTACTCTTGTTCCCCCTTGCTCCAGTCTTTTCAGTGGGATGGCTGGAGAGATTAAAGTATCAAAACATGGGGCCGAGTATATCACTATTCTATTCCAGATCTCACAGGGGTTCTACTCACTCTCAGAAGTCTGACATCTTCCATGTGACTTCCTGGGCTCCACCCAATCTGTTTCTCCCAAGGGCTCATTCTGCCATGGCCTTACTGGCTCCCCGCTGGAACAGGCCTGTCATGTTTATGCCTGAGGACCTGTCATTTGCTTACCTTGTACCTAGATGCTCATCCCCCCCAACCCCATATCCCCCAAAGTACTCCTTTGCATCTTTCAGGTCATTGTCTGAAACTGCCTTCTTGCTGAGGTCTTCCTGCACCAATCTATTTAAACTGCAATGTTCTTCTTATCTACTTTTTCTGATTTATCTTTCTACAATGTGCTGTCAGCTTTTAGCTATCAGTTTTTCTGATTTATTTTATCATATGTCCTTCACACCCAGAATAAGCTACATTGAGAGATTGGCTCTCCATCTGCTACCTGATGTATCCCCAGGGACCAGGTTAGCAGCTGGAGCCACAGAAGACACCTAATACACAGATGTGATAATGCGTCTTCCTACCACAGAACATGGCCTGCACATGCTCTTTAGGAAAACCAGTTTCATCTCTTTAAAGAGTGGGAGTGAGTCAGAGGTCTCTTTCTCACGTTCTTCTTCAAAAGCCTATAATCATGTCTGCAGGGCATATGCTTGTGTTTGTTGGTAGGTTGAGGCAAGTATTTTCTCTGAGTCTGGTTCAACCACTGACTCTTGCCCTTCCAGTCAAAGATGAGACACTGAAATGCTATGCAACATTTCTACAATTTGTTCTATATTCTTTTTGCTCAGTAATTATGATACATTTTGGTTTCCCATGAAATGTCTCTTTTATAAAATGTCACTATTAAGATGAAACTTAACAATCATTATGGCAACAAAATAGTATTCAACACTGGTATAATATGATCTCTTGCATTTATTTCATTTTTTAGTCATATCAAATAACTTCACATTTAAAATAAATAAGTGCTGCCCCCACAAAAGTACATCTTGCTTTCATCAGAGGTTATAACAAAACAAGTGAGTTCTGGAAATGCTTATTTGGACAGCAGCAACCTGCTGTCATCTCAGAACACTTGCTGGCAGCTGCTGAAGAATCAGTGCCTAAGCTAAGAGGGCAAGCCGACACATGGAGCAAATGGGAGACGAATTGAGGATGGGGAATTTCAGATTGCACACGGCTATAACTCTCCCTCCCTGATTATAATAATAAGACACACAAGAAACATTTGTAAAATTTATTTGCAATGCAGAATATGAGATGTGTAAAACATCTGGCAATGGCAAGTTGCTCTGAATTTGATTTATAAAAATATTATTGAGCTCAATTTTCTGTATTTTGCAATTTATTTGGGGAATGATGAAGTCTTTTTAAAATGGATAGGAAATTTCAGACTTTGATGTCGTTTATCACAGTATCGTCTGGAATTCCGAAACTGTTCTGTCAGTGGCGATCTGGGTCTTTCTGGACTTGACATTTGATAGAAGTTGGGTAACCGAATATCATAGTGATATCTTTTTCCTATGTATACCCTGTCATTCAAGGCATAGAGTTTATCTGCAATGTCACTGCCGATCAAAACTGAAAACAGGCGGGAGATGTAACGATGTTGAGCAAAGAGCAAATACAGTTTCTTTCTCCTCCAAGACACATATCGGCAGTCAGTTTCAGCTGTTAGGGTTACCTTCAAAAAAAAAAACATGAAATGACATAGAAGCAAACATTAAGAAGAAAATTATGCCACACTTCCCCCCCGCCCAGCTTTAGATGAGTTTCACTTGCTGCTTTTTTAAGATTAAAAATGCCCACCGATTCACAAAAATACTATAAAAATAGCAAAAAAAATTTACAAAATGTTACTAATTACAATTTATTTTGTGAATAATCACCATGTTGTACCCATCTCCAATTTTATCTATTTTCCTAAATTTGAGTAACTAGATTTTGCAATTTGCTGGAGGAAAGGCTACTTGATATTTAAAAATACCAGGGCTGGCTAATGTTATAGAAGTATGAGGGAGGGTACTTCAAAAAGTTAATGAAAATTGAATTACAAAATAGCTTCATGTTTCAGTGATATACCACCTACCCCTGTTAGAACGGCTACAATACAAACCACAGAAAATAAAAAAAGCTGGTGAGAATGTGGACAAAAGGGAATGCTTGCATACTGTTGGTGGACATGTAAATTAGTCCAGCTACTATGGAAAACCATGTGGTAATTTCTTAAAAATCTAGAAATAGGCTTGCCACATGATCCAGCAATCCCACTACTGGGTATATATATACCCAAGAGACATTCCCACATTCTATCAAAGCGATAGCAGCACTACCATGTTTATAGCAGCATGGTTTAAATAAGCAAAAGATGGAATCAACAAAGGGCCCATCATCAGATGAATGGATAAAGAAAATTATACACACGCACATTGGAGTATTCAGCTATAAAAAGAATGAAAACATAGCATGTGTATCAAAATGGATACAACTAGAAGATATTATGTTCAGTGAAATAAGCTGGACAAAGACAGATACTGCATGCTGTCCCCTTATTTGTTGGAACTAAAATAAGTAAGTAAATAAATAAACCAAAATGTCTGTGTTTATCAGTATTGCTGTAAAAATAGTCTTGCCAAACTTTATATATTATGTAAAATCAATGGTTAACAGTTATAAACTATATTTATAATGATCAGCGATTATTTTAAAATTTACTGTGTATGAGAGAAATGGCCACTTTTGCACTTGATTATTATTTACAGCCCTTGCTTTTTTCCTGCTGAACCATGATCTTTTACTTTTTACTGGTTGAACTCTTTATTTAGTGTAACATTAAGCCGTGAACCATAAAGTAAATTAAAAATGTTATCTCAAAAACCAATAAAAGAGGAAAGGAGGAAGGGAGAGAGAAGGAAGGAGAGGAGGAGGGAGATAGGGTGGATAAAAGAAGGAGAGTGAGAGGGAATATCATCAAAAGAATTATATCAAGGAACTACACTGAATCTGTGTTATTTGTATTGATGCCATACGAACATGAAAAAAGGTATCAGATGGTAAACAAATAGGTTTGTGTTGGCACAAAAATGTTGAAGCCTATGTATAATTTTTTCGTGGTCTTTGAAGTTTTCTTGTATTTTCCAACTCAATTCAAGCTATGGTCACTTAACCCTAACTCAATTTGTGTAGTACAATAGAATCTATAGATTTATTTTGTATGTATGTATATATATATAAATTTTATCTGGATATATGTGACTAGTATATTTATTAATTCATAGGAAACCAATTTGGTATAACAAATTGAACCTACTGAAGCTATTATCTTTCAGAGCTACTTAGATGTGGCAGGAGAAAGTGGTGACAGTAAATTGCTAGCATGCTGTTGCTGCCAAACAACTGATATCTATGAGCAATTTAAATTTTGAAAACCTTGATGAGTTTATATGTTACCTCCCACATATGCAGTGCATGAAGGAATGCCTAAAAGCATTCATCACAGACTCTTCCCTGTCATATATTACACCTGTTCTTGTCATTGCTACACCTCTCAAGGACAGCAGTCAACAGGGGTTGAGTAGAACTGGGAAGCCACCATGTACTCCAAAGTACATTCCAAAGTTAAATGCAGATTGTGCCCCCATGTTCTGCTTTTCTGCTTGCTTTTAACCCAACAATGTTCTGCTCAAAAGAGAAATTGTTAATTGTGTGTCCAGTTATCCCTTACCTGAAAAATGCCTTCCTCTGTGGGTCTCAGTGAATCCCACTCAGGAGAATCCAGGAACTGAAAGGGGAAAATGTAGTGCAGAAACTCGCCATCAACTGTCACTCTGATCCTAGCAAAACAAGAGCATCATTTATGAGGGAAGAAAAAAGAGACCAGGTAATTGGGGGCAGGGGATAAGGAAGGAGTGCTTCTGAATACCTCTCTAAAACTTTTACTGGGCAAAATATTAAAGTCATACATCAAGACAATATGCTATGAGATTAATACACTGACGTTCCTCAGAAAAATCTAGAATATTGAGCAAAACAAAAAAATTCAGGAAGTTGTATATTTATATGTCTACATAACTCAAGTTGATGAACATTTTAAAACATAAAGGAGTTCTGCTACAACTACCTGTGTAAACTAAATTTTTGACAATTAAAATAACATGAATAATCATATTGTTTCTCCCCCACTAAATTTTATTTCAAAAGTTTAGGTTTCTAGTATATTCTCGAGGATTTCCCTCCCCCTGTTTCCAGAGCTTAGGCAATTACTAGACTTTGTTGATGATTACAAAAATTAAATATCTATTACTTACAAGAATATTTTATCAAAGAGTCTATTTTAAAAACCACATATGCCAACATAAGCGTTCTAGTAATTTGAGCTGGCATCATCCTGTCCTTCATTGTCACTACTTACAAGAAAAATATCATGCCCATTAAATAAGTTCATGTTGTGATTTTGATATTCACATTACTTGATTTCTGAGATGAAACAGTCAGGCTGTCAATTACTTCCTGCTTCCAGTAAAGTATAGTGTGTGCTCTCTGTCTATGACTCATGTCTCAGACTTTCTCAAGCTTTGGTGTGCTAAATGCCACCTAGGACTAAGCTACACTGAGATGGAAAATACGGTAGAATGAAACACAGAAAATTAATGCAGAGGAAAAACATGCAAGCACCAAGAGTACAAACCTTCCTGAAACAAGCAGGGAGAGTTTATCAATGGAGGTTTTCCCCTGCATGGCATAACAGTGCTCCTTTTCCAAAGTAACCACTTCAGAGCTCAAAGCAATCGTTCTGAAGACAGGCAAAGAGATCCCCAAGGGCTGGAAAAGGGAGCTGTACAACACCTGGAATTCTCGGGCAAAGGTTATGCTGCGAACTTGATAGGCAATATGAACAAATTGCATGAAGCAGATGACAAACAGTACAAAATTCCAGGAAAATATGTCGGCTGCACACACATCTACCCAAGCCCAGACAGCAGAACAGAGAAAACCCAATCCCAGCACACTAAAAACATAAAGGAGCCCAAAGAATCCACTGCCACCCATGAAACCTACTACAAATAAAATACTGGCAAGGTGATAAATGGCGCCTTCAGCCTCTTGCTTCCAGACTGTGCAGACTGGATGCTCATCTATGAGGTTCTTCCATAAACTTGAATTTCTTTCCATGGTTCTGCTACTTGTCTGGTTCACTTTTTAGTTGACCTGAGATGGCATCAGGACAAGTAATCAAGTGCTTTGCATTTCCATAATCAGAGTTTGGCTCAGTCCTCATGAAGCACAAAAACCATGGACACAAGGTGACATCGATTAAAGGACTAGTGAGCATGTATCTTGAACAACCAGGAATCTTGATTTTTTAAAGCTCATCTGCTATACTGATTTAGACTTAGTCCACAAAGTTTTGGTGATTCCTGTGCAAGAAAAAAAGAAGAGAAATAAAAAAGATTTCATTGAACAAAAGAGAAAAATTGAAAGGTATATGAAGATACTTCAAAAAGATTGTGGAAATTAAAAGAGGTTTATTTTCATGCAGAAAACTTGGAAATTATGAATTGATACGAGGGGTCTTTGAAAACTTCACACAAAATGCTAATTATGAAACTCTTAAAATAATTTTTTGTTTATTTGAGATAAAGAGAGATGGAGAAAGAATTTGTATCCATTGGTTCACTGCCCAGACACATGCTGCAACAGTAATAAGACTAGAGTCAAGGGACAGGGTCACTATCTAGCAGCTCTCCAGTGCAGGAGTCATGAACCCTATTATTTGAGTGATTATTACCACCCCCCAGAGTCTGCATTGGTGAGAAGCTAGAGTCAGGAGCCACAATCAGGAATTGCACTCAAGCACTGTGATAAGGGATGAGTATCATAACTGATAGACTACATGCCAACTCCTTCAAAAAATTTTGTAATCAAAATAAATTTTCTTTTAATTTCGGTTTGCTACAAACCTTTTGAAGTACCTTTGCATTTAATGAATCAACAGCATTACCTAGGCAAGTGGACTTTCTACTCCCTATGAAGTTAACATATTCAAAGTACAGATGCTGTTGAGCATTAATCAAATTTCTGTGATATAAAAGTCTATTTGTTAGAATTAGCTGACTACAAATTGTCAAGGTAGCCAAGTGCTCTACAATCAGCTACTCTCTAAAGCAGTGGTTCAGTGTATTTGATAGTCACTTGGGATAGTGAATAAAAATGCAGATTCACAGACTGTTCCCAGACACACTGAATTAGACTCCCCGAGAGTGGGAACTGGATGTCTGTATGCTAAAAGAGCTCCCCATATGATTCTGATGCATTAACCCAGGGTCTTCCAAAGCCTAGCCTTTGATGGATACTATCTGGCAACACCTGCCCCATGACAGAGAGGCTGTGTCATTTAAGCAGGCTGTACACAGTCAGTGGCGAGCTGAGCTTCCCAACCTGTGTCCATGGGTCAGATCCAGTCTTGCAGCTTCTCATGAACATGTTTTCCGTTCAACACACTGAGGAGTGCTAATTTAATAAAATCTATAAATCTAAGAAAGATAATTAAGAGTCATAGTTTAGGAGCACATGATAGACTATGAAATGTTTAACAAATTAAACTGAAATTATCCAAGAAATATGAATTTAGTACTGTTCTGCTAGAATAGCAGCTATATCAAGCTAAAGTTTGCATCCATGCAACTAAAATAAACATTAGTGTTTCTGCTACTTACACATTTATTTACCACTTGGTCAAAAATGTTACCAAGTCTGTTCCAACTCTGCACATACATTATTCCCCTCTCAGCCATATGGCAGAATGCTATTATGTGATCTAAGGAGCGAATTAGCCATGATACCAGAGCAGGACTTACTAGTATGTATCATTTGCCATTAGGTTTCCTAACGATAAATGGTTTCAATGGAAAGCAGTCCATAGCTAGATTTTTTAAATCACAACATTCAAAAACCTTGAATTGTGTGCTATATTTAGCACTTTATTTTTGAAAATCTATTTTGAAGTAGATTATTTCTAGAACACCTGTTAAAATATCAGATATCACAGATCTTGTCTCAGAGGGAAAAACTGCTCACAGAGATGAAAATGACTTAGTTGGAGTTTTGTTTGTTTGTTTAAGGCAGTGTAATCACCAAGAGAACTCAAAATGGAAATAAAGGAGTTGCTGTGGCTGAAGTTCCCGGCTTTTCATCTTGGACAGTGATTCTTTTCTCCGTAAGAACAGTGTGAGGCAAATCATTAAGAAGAAAGAAAAGGGGAAAAAAGTACTTAGACCTGTGACCTACCGCCATATTGCTGTTTCTGTTTAACTTGTTTTCAAAACATTCCCCACATTCAGCATGTGCTTGTTCAGTCTCCTCTATCATCCACCCAGCCTCCACCCCCTCCCCATTCCACCCAGGTAATCCATACTACTACATGACTAACTTGACTAACAAAGAAAAGTTTCAAAATGTGAAATAAATGGTGAGAATAGCAAACTGCTCCCCACAAATGCCAGTCTCCCTGCTGTTTTACTGTTTAGGCTAGAATGCTTTAGAGCAACCAGTTCTTCCGGATGCCAAACATAGCCATGGAACCCAATATTAAAAAACAGACTTGCAAGTACAGGCTCTGAGGTTTGGCTTGAACTTCGTTAAAAATTCATAATTCTTAACAAAATGTAAAATGGCAGAGGCTGTGACAACTCAGAAAGGAATTTACAGCAGGAATATAGTCTCCTTAAATTCTTGATTTTGGGGCTACCGTAGGGTTTTACATTGAAGAAGCATGAATTATGATCAAGAGAGCAACTGTGTTTTCAGTTTTTTTCTAGCCGACTTCTGTTTCATTAGGCTGATATCAAATCATCTTTCTATCCTTGCCCCTGTATTGCTCAAGTGTGCTGACTTGCCCTGATTAAATTACCCTACACCCCTCCTTTCTTCACATAGTGTTTGTGCAGTCACCAAAACAGATGTACTTTATTAGCAGAGAACGAACTGACAGGGACAGGTGAGGAGCAGGCCTGTGTGTGCCTCAGCTGTGTGCCTAGCAGCACTGTATGAATGCTGACTATGATTCATCAACCAGCTGCCTGACTTGGTGCCTGGAGGCCTGAATTCATGCTTCGGTGTAAATAAAGACAGATACACCAAAGTGCCAAGAAAGATTTCTTGCCTAAGCAGTAAAGTTTATCTTCTCTGAAAAAGTTAGCACAGTGAGCTACAAAGAATGATGACAACATAAGTGCAATATAAGAGTTCCAAGCTCACCCCTTTTTGCTCTTTAAATGTTAACACTTGGAGTGAAAAAGGAGCAAGGGAAGTATAAAAGAAGCTACAAGGAGGTTCAATGAAATGCAACATAAACCTGATGTCAAATTTATTGATAAGCTCAGAAATGGCATTTATGTGTTTAGAACGCTTACACTTTGATGTGGTTGCCACACTCAGTGCCAAGATGGAGGCCAAGTCTAGATCTTCATGTCCAGCCCACTAATCAGAAAACTGGGGTGCAAGATGGGTGACATCCCAGCCTTCAGGCACAAGATGCAGTAAGAGACACACAGTGGGCAGAAAGGGAGCTTGAGGCTCATGTCTTGCCCAGCCAACAGTGTCATCTCCCCAGGCTGGGAAACCAAAGAAGAATTTTTTTCCAGGACTGGTTTGCTAGGAAAATAAAAATCCTCATGGGCTATTTGAGACCTCTTCAGTCTTCTTGTAGTGCTCAATCCATTATTTCTGGTGACAGAAACAGTCACTTGTGAAATTACTTGCCATGTTATTATTCAATGTTGACCAGTTTCCTCTGTCACACTCCTAAAGGGCAGCAGGGCAAACACAGATGCCTTTATATTTCTGATCCTTGGCTTTCAGTGAATGTTGATTACACTGGCACAGAAATGTGAGCAGTCTGCCTTCTCCATCCCCACCCTGGACCCAAACCAGGTGTTTTAAAATCTTCTGTCAAAAGCAGCATGGAATCAGAGAGCAACCAAATAGGCAAGATATTTCAGCACAAGGAGCTGAGGAGCTGGGGTATCACTTATTTTTAAAAATGTCTGGCACAACTCCAAGTCCACAGGGGAATCCTTTTGTTTGCTTACAACCTCGAGTTCCTTAAGAGCAGTTTAATTACTGCTTTGATTAAAAACAACTCAAGTAGCCAGTGGCATTGAGTTCATTTTGGTTGCTAGGTAACAGGCAAGCTCAAAATTCTACCAATATTCTACTCATTAATTAGAGTCAGATCCCAGCTTTGGTATGTGTTCCATATGCTAAATTCTCATTTTCTCAAGTTGTTTCTTTTTTCTGCTTATCCTCGAGGTGCTACATTTACTCAGCAACTATGTTCCAGGCATATTTTAAAAATTATCTCATTTAATATTCCCATGAGGAAAGTACTAATATCTCTATTTTAAAGATGAGGGACTTGAAATTCAAAGATGGTAAGTAAGCTGTTTGAGGACAGATTGCTTATTTAAAGGAACTAATACTCCAGCCAGATCTGCTTGATTCCAAAGCTCTTAGTCTCCACTACTCTGGTATGCTTCCACTATCGCAGAATTTAGAAAAAGTAGGCTTCGGTCTCTTCTCTGCTATTTTGGCAAAGTCAGGCGTGTTTATTCATCAGTAGAGCAGAGGAAATATCATTTAAGTGAGAAAAACCTGCATTGTAAAGTTTGAAATGCTACACAAATAGTGCCACTACACCTGTTGCTTGTATGTAATACAGCTGCTCCATTAGAAGAGCTCAATTGTTAAAAAACTTTCCTTTCCCCTGGTGAATGCAACTGGAAAGAGGAAAAACAGTCACTCTTGGCTGTTATCATTTGTTTTTCCTAAGTGTTCATTCTTGCGCAGGGGTCAGCTCTGTGTTAGCCTTGCCAGAGACTAAAAAGCCAGTCTCTGGAAGCCCAAAAAATATGTCCTACCTTAGACTATCATTTAGTGCTTCAAAATACATATCCTCAAATCAATGATTTAGGGGGCTTCTTAAAAATGTCTCCTCCACTTGCAAGTAGGGCAACCCAATTAGAATGCCAAAGTCATGGCTTCTTGGCTTCCAATCCAGCTTCCTTTTTATGCACCTGGGAAAGCAAAAGAGGAAGGCCCAAGTGCTCAGGGCCCTGCCACCCGCAAGAGAGAGCCACATGGAGTCTGCGTTTCTGACTGTGGCCTGGGAATAGAAGATGCACTCTCATTGTCATATTCATATTCTCTCTCTCTTTTCTTTCCCTCATTCTTTCAACTAAATAAATGTTTTTATAAAAAGTCCCTTCAGAAGCTTACCCAGAATGACTGAACCAAACTTTGTGGAACAGGCCTGAAGAAGATCACTTTCTAATTAAGTTTCTATCTGATTCTTAAGTACACTGAAGCTTGAGAGCAGTTTTCCCATTGTTCCTGAATGACCAATGAATTATCCTTGTTCGCTTGCTTGCTTGCACTACTCAGCTTTGTCCATTCTTGGCTGACTTTTCGTTGTCCTTGTGTGCTGAATACTTGTCCTGTTACTCCTTGGTTTCTAGTTGCTTGTCCAGTCAAGGAAGTGCTGGTTTTAACTCATCATTTTGTTCTTCAGTGTATCCAGCTCACACTCCTGCTGTAGAGAAGCAGGGCCCCTATTAAATAGCTGTCTGACTTTAAGCTTACATATATATACACATGTAAATGAATACACATGAACTATACAAGGGAGACTAGCATGCCAGAGAAGTAAAGGTACTATGCAGTGTGCATCTATACTTCCAATGAAACTTTAAAAATACCTTTAAAATATGATATTAGCTTTTCTAATCTTGCCTGTACTTGTCATGATACACTTAAATGTCAGAAAGTTAAACATGTACCTTGTATTAATGCTTTATACTGTTATGATAATTTGGAGGGGAATGGCAAGGGGAGAAAATGGGAAAGGAGAAAGGGGAAATAGAGGGATGAATCCTTATACTTACAAAAATGTATTGAGGAAAACAATAAAAAATTTAAGAAAATGTCTGCAGGTTTTAGCACACCAGGTTGGTGATGGGGTCCAAATCCAGAGATCATTACTTGATTGACTTCTTGTTATCACTCAGGTACTAGAAATTGTTTCACAAAATCCCATGGGATTTGAATGTGCAAGGGTTAAGAACTATTAACAAGAGATGAGTGATGAGTGTTCAGTTCAGTAGTTAAGTCTCCACTTGGTATATCTGCATCTCATAGCTGAGTCTCTCGGTTTTAGTTCCAGCTGTACTTCCAATTCTGCAACCTGCTAACTTGCACCATGGAAGACAGCAAGTGGTGACTTACATACTTGGCTTTTGGCTACCAATCTGGAAGAACAAGATTGAGTTTCAGGTTCCTGGCTTCAACTTGGCCCAGCCCTGGCTATTGCAAATACCTGTGTGTGTGTGTGTGTGTGTGTGTGTGTACACGCAAATGTGTACCTTTCAAATAAATGAACTTTGTAAGAAAGAATTCTAGTAGAGAAGGGAGGTGGGGCACAAGAGAGAACAGAATATTCTGCAGACGATGTGAATTTCAGTCTTCAATTTTACAGGGACAGCAAGGCACGCTGTCTCCTGTGTGTTCTCATTTCTACCCTTAAGGTGGGCAAGGAGACATTTTCCACCTTGTGCTCATCATTCCAAGTTGGCTCAAGGCTGTAGGTATTTTTCAGCAGCTTTTCCTTATCAGGAGAACCAAAATATGCCTTATGGGTTTGAGATTTTAATAGCCTTCCTTATCTGCCTACTTGGCATCTATCATATATTGTGTAACACTGACCATCATGTAATATCCTTTTTTTTTAAAAGTTTTATATAGTTATTTGAAAGACAGAGTGATAGACCAAGCAGTGTGTGCAAGAGAGCATGCTCTTCTATCTGCTGTTTCCTTCCTCGAATGACGTGGAATACCTGGGACTGGGTTACGTCAAAGCCAAGTAACTGTATCCCTGCATTGGGCCATTTTTCACTGCCTTTCCAGATGCATTAGCAGGATGCTGGATAGGAACTGGACTAGCTGGGAGGAGAACCGGTGCTTGAAATTCAACAGCCCACAGTTTGGGCTGACTTTTTTTAGAAATTTTATTGCTTCTAATGACTACAGCCATACCTCCCTGAACTTGCCTAATCTTGTCTGGCTGATTTTTTTAAAGCATCATAATTTCTTATCTTTTCTCACTTGGGGAATATATTCAAGCATTTTAAAAAATGAAGTGAACAAAGATTGTGTATTTAAAATATTTTTACTGACTGGTCATTTTACGTGTAGATTTTACTTTCTATATTTAAAATTCTGTCTAGAACATAGTTGGTCTTCAGTAATTGTTCTCTGACTCATAAACATGACAATGCCCAGGGATAAACGTTGGGTTAAAAGATGATACAGTTCTGCAGTAAGCAGGTTAATAATCAAGAGCTCAAGTGGGACATAACTGATACCTGAATTGATGGTTTAGGTCTTGAGTTAGAAACTAAAAAAGAATAATTCGATTTGATGAAGAGAAAGGATCTACTAATACAAAGAGAGGAAAGCTGAAGATGTTTGAATTTGTACAAGATATGGAAGTTGGAAAACACATCAGAGGGAAAAAGGAACACCTTTTTCGTTGTTTACCATGATGGTTTTGTTGCAGCAGAATTCACAGCCAAACATAAGGGGCAGGATGGAGGACTCCCTCCATCCCAGTTACTATCTCCCAGGATAGCGCTGAATTAAGACTGAGGGTGGTAAGATTATCCAAACAGTGTAGGAAGAAAAGAGGGTTAAAAGCAAGTGCCTATTTTCAGAGGCTCAAGGTGGGGCTCCAGGATAGGGCTGTCCAATAATGGGAGATATTATGTACAAGGGGGCATCTGAAATGTGGCTGGTCTGACTCAAGGGATGATTAGTAATTCTTATGTTGATAATATTATGTTGAATTGATTATGTTTTGGAGGTAGTTAAATTAAACCTATTAAATTCTTGTTATTATTTTTTAAGTGTTGCTACTAGAAAATTTAAAATGACATATGTTGCTTGAATTACGCCTCTTGAGTTACAGGAAATGCAAAGACTTGGCATGGCACTGTGCAAACAGTACATATGCATAATGCCTAAATGTATAAATACATAAGGATTATTCAGGATTAAAAACAGAGTTGATATCAATGTATGATACTGGCTACAGTATTCATTTGCTACAGTCAGACAGATGTTACCATCTGGTTTCTGTCAACAGAGGTGGCCAACCCTCTACAGCTGTTGGCCATATTACCCTACCAAGGGGAGCATTTCCTTTTGCCTTAGGAGAGTTCCTCTTTCCCAAGCAATTATGTTGCATGGTTGAATTTTTCACATCTCATTTTCTGATGGTATCTCACATAAAACAGTAGAAGTCTCAGAAAACTGGATTGTGGTCTTCTGGATTCAAACAAATACACACTTGGCTTTACGTTCACAAAACACATAGAGCTATATGTGCCAACAGTGGTTTAGGCTTGAGAATGCCTTTGATCTTCCTTTGCAATGAGAGCTGAGAGTCTCCTGGAGACTTGCAGCGATTAGAGAACATTGCTATAGGCTATACTGGACTTTCCCAACTTCTGTCTCAGCGAATGTCATTTGATTATCTCTTCCATGAATGACCTTTTGCTTTATCACTCATCCTTGGTAGACAGAATTCTAAAGATGGCCTCAAAGATTTCTGCTCCACTGGTTTCCAAGCCCTATAATATCTTTTTTTTTAAGATTTATTTATTTTTATTACAAAGTCAGATATACAGAGAGGAAGGTCTTCCATCCGATGTTTCACTCCCCAAGTGAGCCGCAACGGCTGGTGCTGCACTGATCCAAAGCCAGGAACCAGGAACCTCTTCCTGGTCTCCCACGCAGGTGCAGGGTCCCAAAGCTTTGGGCCATCCTCCACTGCTTTCCCAGGACACAAGCAGGGAGCTGGATGGGAAGTGGAGCTGCCGGGATTAGACCTGGCGCCCATATGGGATCCCAGGACATTCAAGGCGAGGACTTTAGCCACTAGGCCACGCCGCTGGGCCCCCAAGCCCTATAATTTCTTCCTCTTCAGTGTGGGCAAGACCTGTGACTGGAATGGAATAGATGCTCCCTTGATTAGGTGGCATTACAGGCAAAATGGTGGTGAATTATGTATGGTTCCCATGGTTATACTATATAAGATTTCACATTGGATTGAGAAATACTGGAAGTCAGAGATGTCTAAAGGCAAACACCTATGTTATCAACTGCCTATGGGTTCCCCAAGGAAAGGAACTAAATGTGTTCTCTCTGAACTTAAAGAAGTTTTGAACCAACAATATAACTTGCAAGATCATTGGCATCTTAATCTTAGAACTGCAAAGGACTGAATTCTATCAACCAGATAAGGAGCTTGAAACAGGGCCTCAAATTCATATGCAATATGCCTGACACCTTGATTGCAGGCTGTGAGGAGCTAGGCTAAAGATCCAGCTGGACAGTGGCTGTGCTTCTGACCCACAAATCTGAGATAATCAGCAACTGTTATTTTAAGCCATTCAGTTACTATTAATTTTTTATATGGCAACACAACTAACTACAGATACATAATTATGAGTGTTCATGATATATGGATCTTTTCAATAATCTGATAATCTGTATTTTATGATGGACTTAACAATGTTGGCCCATGAAGCAGAAGACATTCTTTGTAATATCTGAATCAGGATAACACAGGAGAATGATTCCTCAGTTGTATCTGAAAACAAGCACCATGAGAGCCCCTAGGAGTTACACTTTAGTTCATTATGGATTAGGCTTTTGGCATGATAGTTAAGATACTGCTTGAGATGCCCACATCTCGTATGGGATTCCTTGGGTTCAAGTACCAGCTCCATTCCCAATTCCAGCTTCCTGCTAATGCACACCCTGGGAGGCAGCAGATGATGGCCCGAGTAGCTGGGTCCCTGCCACTTATGCTAGAGACACAAACTGAGTTCTGGGCTCCTGGCTTTAGCATGACTCAGCCCTGCCTATCATAGGCATTACGGGAGTAAACCGGAAGAAACAGCAGTAAGTGCCCTCTCAAACTTGCGACTTGACTGTTTCAGTCCCAGGCTTTGCTCAATGTCTTCTGACTCCTCCACACCCTGAAAATGGTTAAAAACACAAGCAGGATGCCATCCCATCTTGAGACAGCTGCTATGACATCATGCAGTATGTTTAACCAAAGGGAAATTTCTGATGAAAACTGTGATAGAAGCTCAACATAGTAAGCAGGCTTTTCTTGATGTATATCAATGGCAAACACCTGTGTTTTCCTTTATGCCAAAAAACTCACTTTTTCTACTAGGTCAAATTCTCAAGCTGCTTTCTGGCAAACCTTTCCAACAGGGTCATGTATAGTACAAGTAACTGGTAATCACTTTTCTCTTTTTCCTTCATCTGGTTAAATAATCAGGTGCACCACATACCTGTCTCAGAGGAGCCACTTTAGACTCCTGGTCTCTCTTGGACTTCTCTGGTACAGGGGATATAGGCGTGCATTTCTTGCCTATTTGTCTAAATTATATTACATTTAATGGCACTTAATTTGCTACTTTTAATCAACTAGAGTCAATTCTACCATAAAACAACATATGTGATCCTAAAAAAAAAATCAATGTGTTGTGCAAAACTGTGCAATCAAAACTACAGGGCTTACGGGAAAAATGGAGTTATGGATATAACATTTAAATTTTTCATCAGTGGCATATTTTGAGCAAGATGGGAATTTAGTTCTGTCCACGTTAAATGGTTAAAATACACAAAAACAACACTTAGCCTTTAAAAAGACCAAAAGCTTGCTTAGTGTGTAGGAGTATGTGGCATCGGAAGGGTCACAGTTTATGAATGATTGAAAAGAATTGTGGAAAGGGGCAAAAAACTGTCACCTTGAAAAGAGCATTCAGCCTAGTGGCTAAAATGTCCACTTTCCACATCAGAGTCCTTGGATTCAGTTCCCTGCTCTCACTCCTGACTAGCTTCTCTCCAACACAGACCTGGAGAGGAAACAGCTGATGCCTCAAGTAATTGGGTTCCTGTCACTGGCCAGGGAAACCTGCATTGTGTTGCTAATTCTTGACTGCGGCCCAGCTTCAGTCCTATCCATGGGTATTCTTTTATTTTTTTCAAAAACAACAGATTATTTTCGAATTAAGAAAATATTACCATTCACACCTTCAATCCTTGAGAGTCTTGTTTTACCTTTAAAATGTAGATCATTGGAAGTATGCTTTTTTTTGCAGATAACTTTTGTCACAATTGAGATCTGATTTTTAAAAAGATTTTGTTTGAAAGGCAGAAAGAGAGGGAGAGGGAGGGAAGGAGGGAGAGAGAGAAGAGATCTTCCATGTGCTGATTCATTCCTCAAGTGGCCACATGGCTGGGGCTAGGTTAGGCTGAAGTCAGGAGCCTGGAACTTCATCCAGGTCTCCCAGAAGGGTGACAAGGAATCAGAGAACTTGGTCATCTGCTGCTTTACAGGTGCATCGGCAGCAAGGGCTCAA
The DNA here is from genome assembly GCF_030435755.1 of Ochotona princeps. NCBI lineage: Eukaryota > Metazoa > Chordata > Mammalia > Lagomorpha > Ochotonidae > Ochotona > Ochotona princeps. The sequence continues at coordinate 56,544,744 of NC_080832.1, read as the reverse complement.
ACCCACATTCCATTATGGATGCTGGTGTCATAAGTGGTGGTTTAGCTCCCCGCATAACATCAACTTCCACAACTCAGAGTTTCAATAAGTGTTGAGCCTCTTATTTCACTGACTTGTGTACCACTGCTGGAAATTCTTTGTTTTAACCCAATGAGTGATGTTTGAAACCATCAAATCAGCCAATACTCAAGCAGAAAGCAACAGCTCTGCAATCATAGTAATTTCCCTTTAGGGTTCATATGGGCCTGGTGTTTTCTTCTTTTTCCCTTTACTTTTAGAATTTTAATTAAAATATAGTAAATGCGTCTTTCGTAACGTTAGAGTGATATTCTGACGTATTTATCGTGTATTGATCAAATCAAATTTACTCTGAGAAAGTTGTTTCATTCTCAAACCATATGCCCAGCAGTCTTTCATTACCACTTTTTCTTCTTTTTCGTGTGCATGTGCTTTTACTTTTTTTTTTTAACTTTTATTTTTCATGATGTAGTTCCATAGGCTCGGGATTTCCTCTTCTACCCTCTCATTTCCCCCTTCTGCTGTTTTCCCCTACATTATTACAACAGTCCTTCAGCAACACTCTTTGTCTTTTCATGCTGCCTTCACAGTACTTGAGGTTGTTCCAGCCTTTTACTGTTGCCTGTGATAACCCATAACATGGATTACTCTCTTATTTTTGTAGCCCAGGAGACATCATACATAGCCTTTTGGTCCTTTCTTCTCACATGCACTGTTTGGCATATTTGACTCAAGATGGTTAGACATTGTCGGGATACGTGTTCTTATTCAGGAAAGTGCGTAAGTGTGAAGGAACAGCATAGTATAACTAGGATAATATGTGGTGAACCAGGGTAGCTAGGAGATGGATGTGTGTGATGGTATTTCTTGCATTTCATGTATTTCTACATTGCTCAGTTCTGCTGGTTACAATATAATGAATTCTGTCACTGTTTATTGTGGGAGTAAATCATGCACAAAGGAAAACAAAAGTTTCATTACGCTCATATTTTTTCCTAATAAAACAATTGCATTGCAATTGCATGTACTTCAACAACAGTTGACTGTCATTAGCTCACAAATGGCCAGTAAAGAATTATGACAACATATGCAATAATTTAATACTTCCTGTCCACATGGAGCTTGTGTTTTTATGAAATTCAAATGTTAATACTAGTTTCCAAATCATGAGATCAATTTATATAGCTAAAAATATAACTTACATGCAAATAAAAAACTTAAAACTCACCTAAAGTCAAGTGTTGCATGCTAAATTTCAATATGGTTGTGCATTAAAAGGCATTGTAAGGCTTTAAAAAATCAGAAAGAAAGCAATTCTTTTTAGAATATCTATCAAAGACCAGACATTCCATGCATTCTGTGCATCACTGTACTAACACAATGCATAGTTTCTTAAACACAATTTTATTTAGTTGAGAAAAATATAGAAAGAAAGAGAGAGAGAGAGAGAAAGATTTCTACCCACTGGGCTAACCCCCAAGCTGGGGCAGGGCCAAGCTGAAGCTGGGAGCTGGGAACTCAACCCAGGTCTGCAATATGGGTGAAAAGAACCCAAGTGAGCCATCATCTGTTCCCCTACTGCTCACCCGCTCATAGTGCACATTAGTTGGATTCAAAGTGTAGCTGGGACTCAAACCAAGGCCATGGGATGTGGCTGTCCCAAGCAGCATCCTAATTGCTGCTTCACATGCCAACCTAAACACATTACATACTAGAAAGAGTTTATAGGCTTATCTGGAGATAAACTAATCTACAGGAAGTAATTTTTTTAAATCCTTAGCAACAAAGGTAACTATGCCTAAAGAATATACTGAAATTCCTATGCTTTTCACAAAAAAACCATTAGGTTCTTAATGTGGGTTTCAGTGTAAAGACATATTTTACCAAACTGAAAAAAAAATCACTTTCTTTAAATAATTTAACGGTTTCATTAAATAATTAAGCAATAATCAGTAAATTCTTCCTTTAACCAAGTTATCCCATGAAAAGATTTTGCTAGCACCTTGTCTTTGTAATTTCTCCCTAGATTGCCATCATAGTACTTATGAATATATAATGAACCTGTCAATAATACCTACTAGAATTTTCTCTAACTTAAAAATTGTTTTAAGAATGCTAGTTCCTGGGCCTGGCGCAGTAGTCTAGTGACTAAAGTCCTCACTTTGCAAGTGCCACTATCCCATATGGGTGCTGGTTCATGTCCTGGCTGCCCCACTTCCCATCCAGCTACTTGCTTATGGCCTGAGAAAGCAGTAGAGGATGACCCAAAGCCTTGGGACTATGCACCTGCGTGGAAGACCTGGAAGAAGCTCCTGGCTCCAGGCTCCTGGCTTCAGATAGGCTCAGCTTTGGCCATTGCAGCCACTTGGGGAGTGAACTAATGGTTGGAAGATCTTTCTCTCTGTCTCTTCTTTTCTCTGTAAATCTGACTTTCCAATAAAAATGAATAAATCTTAAAATGTTAGTTCTATTAATATTTTAATCAATATTAAGGCTCAATAGTTAAGCATTTCTTTTCTCATTAGATTTCTTTGGTTACACACAGTCCTTAGCTGACACTACACATTTATATTAAAATTACAGGAAGTTTTTTTTTTTTTTTAAGTATCTTGAGGTTGGGATCAAACAGGACTGCAGTACAGTGTTGTAAAGGGGACAGAACACAGAGAGGCATGAGATCTATTTGCAGCTCTGTCTCTTTGCCTCGGTCTACTTCCCTGAAGTAAGTAGGCATAGCCCCCTTATCTCCACAGTTTCTGCAGCTACAGTCTGTGTAACTGAATGGTGTCAGGCGGGCACAAGCATGAGCATGTCCCACCCATGCAGGCCCCTTACTTCCAGCTGATTGTTGTGACCACAGGGTTGTCAGCTCCTCTGACTTTATGGGGGCATTTCTGACCTTGAAATGCTGGTAACTAATCTTTTTTTTTTCTCAAATACTGTTAACAGCCAAAGGTAAGCAGGTAAGATATCAGGGGCCAGCCATGGCTGCAGGCTGCTAGTCTCCAGCCTTGAGAGATCACAACTGCTGAGTTTTCTGTCTAATAAATCTGGAGTAGACTGACGGGATTTACATCTTTGCATAGTTAGCTTTTTTTTTTTTTTTTTTTGCCAAACAAAATTTCTTGATTAGGAATCACGTATCCCAAATGCACAAGTAGAATCTCTATCTAGAACTCCCTTTGCTATCTGACCAAGTATTGGTGAAGGAGTGCCCACTAATTAATGGTTTCCTTAAGTTGCCAAGATTTTAGTTAAACTTGAAAATGACGACAAACAAAGCTGAGCTCCTACAGGAGCTTAAGAATTTGAAGAAAATGCTTAAAAATGTTTCTTTTCATTTCTTCCTGTGGAGATCAAATTTCCTTTTATAACAGGAAATAAGGCATTATCTGTATCATTCATGCACTGTGGCTTCCAGAAAAATTAGAATGCAACATGTGTTTGGAACTTGAATTTTAACCTAATTCCTTTATCTCCAATGCAGGAAAAAACACAAAGCCAACCACCTACCTGCATGAGGTACTCATATCATGTCATTTCACAGCTACAATAGGGGCAGAAGGACACCTCTTAAAGACAGACTCAGCCGAGTCAGAATCCAAGTGTTCATTCCGTACCTATTGCTAGGAATACCATGTTACATTTTCAATTATGCATCAGTTATACTTTTAAAATCTAGACCATCAGTGAATGTATGAGAAAATAAAGAATAAATTCAAAGAGAAGACAACTGATATGGAGAAAAAAGATGAAATATAATGGTAACTGGTGTCTGACGTAGACAATTGCAAAAGGGAAAAAATCACCTCCTAAGGGGAAAGCATGGCAAGCATTCAGAACAAGTGATAATTCTAGTAGAAATAATACACCAGGTTCTATAGGAAATCAATACTACTTAACCAAAATATAGCCTGGCTAAGTTACCAAACTTCAAACAGAAAAAGCAAGCTGATCCACTAGGGAAAGCTTTTCCACAGCCTTCCACACGTCCACAGCCACATTAGCTGCCACAGGTTAATGGAGCACAGGCTACATAATGTGAGGTAAGGAAATTGTGGTTCAAAATGTTACAACCTGTGAAACAGCCATGTAAGTACAGGAATAAAAGATGGACATTTCAAATACAAAAAACACATAGGAAGTGAGGCTTTTTTGGAAACAAACACATGGTGACACAATCTAGCTAATCAAAGAGAGAGCCACAAGTTAAAATTTATGTATGAGATGCTTTGGTAAAAGGACCAGGGATTAGCCTGGATTCTATTTAGTTATAAAACTAAGTTGAAACGGTATCTGCAAGGAGGCTTTTAAGGTGCAGTGCAGGTAATTTATATCTTTACAACGTGAAAATAAATGTATGAGAGCAGCAGGAATCTGAGCAAAAGGGAAATCACACTTTGTGTGCTGTAACAAGAAGTCACTATCTAAACCAATATAAGTTTGCAAAACCTGACCCCAAGGTGTAACAATCCTCTTTTCACCTTAATTTAGAAGTGAAAAGACCTTCTCTAGAACGAAACCTTACTTAAGACCTTTTGTCTCTGGAGGTGAACAACTACTACTGTTAAGTTCAACAGTTCCTTCACTTTCTTTACAGTTTGTTAAAATACCATACAAATGTTAATTAAAGAGCATCTCCAGTATATCATTTAAAGGGAAAACTTTAGACAAACCACATTTAGCAGGACTTGGGCTGACTCAGGGAGTCCTCAACACCAGAAGTTCAGAGAGTTCTGCCTGGCTGAACACCAGACGATTTGATTGGCTCCAGCCTTATTTGAGGGCAGTATGTTCACTGGCTGTCTATGTGACTGGCTGAAGCGTGGCTGACAGTGATTGGTTGAAAACTGGCCATTTAATGTTGAATATAATTTGTTTACAAAGTGAGGTAGCAGTTTATTACATAGGAACTCAAAGTAGAGAGTCAAACTAATGGCTTCGTGCCCTATATTTAAATTTACAAGCATATTATTTATAAAAGCATTCCTGTCATCTATCCATCAAGCTATCCTATTTGTACAAATGCCTAGAAGATAAATGGAATACCTTTAACTTAAAGAATATTTCTAGATGCTAACACACTATTAAAAAGTGTTTATATGCATTGTTTATATTTTATGATGACTTTAGAAAAGAATGTAATTTATATTCATTAAAATTATAAATATAAAATATAAATACATATAAAACATAAAATATAAATATGAAATCTGAAATAATCTGACTCCATCAACCAGATGAACATTGTCCTGTATTCAGACCATTTCAAGATAAAAAAAATTCCACAAAAAATGGGAAATCCCTATGGATTGTTCACCCTAGCCACTCTGTGCCTACTCATTCCCTATACATAATTTGTGTTGAACCATATTTAAATATTCACTAATCCAAAAAAACATACAATTTAAAATGAAATGCAGGATTAGGCATTTTTTTCAGATGCACACTTAAATTTTTTCTTGATAATTCTAAACATAAGCATAAAATAGACAACAAAGTATATAATAAAATACCATTACCTAGATTCAACAACTATCAAGATTTTGCCGCATACATTTTTTGAAGTTAAATGTGACACCTGTCACACTGTTGTTCAGCCACTGTTTGTTCAATCAATGAACAAATGCCTTTCAAGACAGAAGAACCAAGGCTAGCTGTGCTCTGGTCACCCAGGTCCATGTCACCACAACTCTGCAACCAGAATATATTCAGTATTGTTCAGAGGAGAGAATGAGGCTTGTGCAGGGGGAGTTCTTCCTGTTACCCTAAAACTATCGTACACCTTCTTCTTTAATGACCTTCCCTGGCCAGTTCCAGAAGTTGAAATGGCCACAGGAGGCTGTTAACTCTGTTAGATACACACACACACACACACACACACCGTGCGCCCTGAGACAGTCTCACTTAGGGTCTGTGAGGATTAATCCCTAGCTCTCATTGACAACACCTATTGTAACTTGCAGCTTTAATAACTTCTCTTAGAACTACTTAGAACAACAAGTAAGAAACATGTTCACCTGGAAAATCTAATCAATCTATGAACTGATGGGCATTTTGAACCTCAATGACCATCATTACAAAAAAAAAAAAAAATCAGTGAGATGTACAGGGCTATTTTCCAAAGCATTTTTGAAATTTCTTGCCTGCCATGTTGCTTATGAATTAGTATCCTTGCACTGTGTAGCAAATGCTTCCTAACATTCTTGATCTTTCCAAGAGATTGTTCAAAGTAACCAACCAGAAGTGCTCTAGTGTGTCAACCCTAACAGTCAGTCTTCGTGTAGGGAGTATGGGATTTTGGTTTCTCTGACATTTTTATTTAATAGCATAGAGTGTAACCATTTAGAATCACAGTCTACACAATGATTCAGCTTTTTTTGAGTAACTAATAGGATTTAAGAAACCCAACTATCAACAGTTTCCCATTGAAATGTCCAAAATGCCAAGGACAGATGGCATCGTCCTCTACATTTCCGTTGGTGTATTTCTGCTCCTCACAGGCTTTTCAGGACAGGAAAGAACCTCAAGAATCACCTGGGATGGCGGAAGGGCCAGATCTCTTCATTCTGCAAACATGGCAACTAAGATCCAGTTTTTGTTTCTATTTTCTGTTTCATGTAGTTCTTGTTTGGATTTCTACTGCCTAAGAAGCAAGTAACCAAGTTGTTGTACACTCACCTGGGGGATGCTTTTATGCAACAGTCCCTAGGATTATAAACAAGGGAACAGCAGCTAAGACGTAGTAGAAACCGGCAGCAACAATCTGTAAAGCCTATATTGAAATTCAATTGCAATTTGTAGGCTTACGGATTCAAAGTAAGTATTGGAGACAGTGAAAAGGCAGGAAAGAGGGAAGTTAACCGAAGCGTGTTCGAGAGTGGGCTTCTAATTCTATGCTTCCATTTGTCATTTACAAACAGAATTATTCGTTTTTGTGACATAACCTACTGGCTAAAACAATTTCTGCCCTAGCTCTATTCTGATTTTTAGCCTTCGTCTAAGCCTTTCCTAAAGTATGGGAAAATGCAGCACCGCTTCAACTGAGCGACCTTGGTGACAGGATAATTTAGCGACTTGCAAATTTCTCTTTCTCTTTCTGGCAAGGGATCCCCAAATAGATAAAAACGGGTCCGCATGACCTTTATGAGCAGCTTTAGTGCGCTAAACCTTCCTCCCCCACCTGAGAGCAAAGGGCTTGACTGAGGTCAGCGTTTCGCCCTCAGTTTGGGGGCGAGGGAAGGAACCCGAGACAGTCTGTGCCCCTCAGACCCACTTTTCTCTCGCGCACATCTGCCCTTCCGTTTTGGGGTTCTAGGCTGCCCAGGGCAGTAGGCACCTGAGAAGCAAATTCTCCGGGAAGCATGTCCGACCGAAGCTGGCATTATCTGAACCGCCAGCAACTCCCAGCACGGCAAGGAGCGAAAGGCGCGGGCAGCGTGCGACCGCGGCGTGGCGGCAAAGCACCCGCGTTCCGGGGTCGGCAGCCAGGCATCCCCCCACCTTGGGGCGGGGCTGGGACATAAGCCGCGCCCGCCAGGTTGCCCGTAATCGCGGCAAAGTGCGAGGGTGTGCAGAGTTCAGGAAGGCGGCAGCTGACGCGGCGACCCCGAGCACCTCTGCTTACCTTGCCTTCCCGCTGCTGCGCCAGGCTCCGGCGTGCGCCCGCAGAAGTTTCCCAGGCGAGCGCGCCGAGCCGGGCTGGCCAGCGCGGAAGCCCCAGCGCCCGGGCAGCAGCCTGACCGCAGCCGGCTCCGGAGTGGCGCGGCGGCGCGGGCGGGGGCCGGGCACGGGCGCGCGCCCCGGGGCGCAGCGGAGCGGGCGGGGCGGCGGCCGCGCCTTACTCGGCCAGGGCCAGAGCAGCCCCAGAGAGCAGGTCCTGCTGGGAGTGCCAGAGGCCGCCGAGAGACTAAGTTTCCAAAGACGCGCTTCCCCACTTGTGCATGGCTACACCGTAAACCCAGCGTTCTCCGTAGAACCTGGCAGTGTGCAGCACTTGTCTGCTCTCCCAGCCACTGCTCCACGTGCCCCATCAGTAAAGTCAGCACAGGAGGGCCCAGAGGGTGGCGGGAATACGGGCGTGTCGGACACAGAAAAACTAATGGCTTAATTCAAATCAGTTAGCATCTTAAGAAACAAGTGTGTAAAAGGAATAGGCAATCATAAAAGGAGAAAAAAAGTGCTAGCCAGCAATAAGGACACGTAATTATTGCCATATAAAGTCACAATAAAGTATATTTTTTTCTCCCTACGAAATTAGTTTTGATTTCATGATAAAAAATGTGTGGTGATTGTTGAGGGACCAGTGAAAAACGAAACTTACTCAAGGATTTCATCTTTCCAGCTCACTGCCATTGTATGTAACCATGCTGGAAAGAGTGATTTCAGGAACAAATACTGGGTAGGTGAATAGTGTCTCTTTTGAGTCCAGGATAATTACAAAAGCAAAGAATACCCATGGTAAAATTAACTCCCTTTAATTGGTACTGGAAATAAGGGTCAAAAATATCCATAATCCTAAACCCATGATTGATTAAAACCACTGGATTCCATGGCCTTTGCCAAATTGAGCTGATCTAGCCCATGGCCTTTAGCATGGATATCTGAAACAAGGCAAAGAAAGTGAAAAATCCACAAGCTTTGGTGTCAGTTGAATTGTACTCTGGGTTTAGATTTGTTATTTCTTTAATTTTTTTGTCAGCTCTGGTCTCCCACACAGGTACCAGGAGCGCAGTCACTTGGGCCATCACCACAACCTCCTAGTGTGCTTAGCAGGCACAGGCAGCCAGGAGCTGGAATGGGGAACGGAACCTGAGGCCTCTCATGTCACGTGTGAGTGTCTTAATCACTGCACGAAATACATGTTCTCTTATTTTCACTTATCATTTAGTAGTGTTCTATGTTAAAGGAAAATATGGATCCTGATTCTATTTGTAGTTATTTGAAATTAAGAAACTCAAGAGCAACCAAGATGGACCTCTGTGAGAGATCTTCAGGTGGCTGTGGTGAGCTCCAGGATCCCCTCATGTTCATGCCATGATAATAAGCCTCTTCTGTCATGTTTAGCTGTTCCACGTAACTGCAGCTAAGGAGATGGTGATCCTCTGGCATTACATTACAATATATGGCTCCTTGTTGGATGACTCTTTGTCCTGTGCCATCTGGCTCAATGGGAAAGTCTGCATGACTTAAGAGGTGAAAGGCAGGCAACACCCAACAGCCAGCCAACAAGAGGTCAGGGCCCCCCATACAACACATCCAACAAATAAGTTCTCCCCTTGTTTCTAAATGGGAGTTTTTTACTAGGATCCCTCCAAACCACCCAAAGTACAAATTTTCATCTGATAACTTATCTTTCTCCCCTGACAGCTGCTCAAGCTTGAAAGGGAAACTAAAGCCCAGTAACTGCTTCTCTGTGCCAAATTGCAGGAACAGCCCAACTAGACTGATTGACCCTCAGTTCACCCAATTGTTATCAATCCCCTATTAAAATACATCTACCTGTTAGGACCATCTCTGTATATCTGACTTTCCAATAAAAATAAAATAAATCTTTAAAAAAAAAAAGCCCATCTCCATGTGGTACAGGGGAGACAACTGACACATCTGCTGCCCCAAAAGGAGAGAAGGATTGTGCCTGAACTTCCTGGAAAACACCACTCAGTTGCAGAGATAAAAGGAGCAATGGTCAATGGTCTGTTATGGGTGCTGTCAGTGATAGCCAGCACCCATTGACAGTGGGCAAACGAAATTTGGCTGCGTTCCCTACCCTCTGTCCTGAAGGTGGGTCCTAACAGCAATGGAATGATAATTCCATTCTCAGCCACTCCCCCCACATCCCAACCTAGCCAGGATACTGGATGCAGATAAATCCAATTAGTCTAGGTGTTTTTAGCTACAAGCCCAGTTCCTGTTCCTGCCCATCCCAACCAGCACTAATCAACTCCTTAGCCCACAACTGACTTAGGTATGCACTCCTGCCCACCTGTGACTCACCTATCAACTGAGAGGGGACGGTATTGCTTTGTTGTGTAACCACTCCCCTCACAAGCACCTTTAAAAGACCCATGAAGCGGGGGGCAGGGGGTGGGCGTTCTCTCTCTTTCTGGCCAGGTGTTTCTGTTACTCTGGCACCTCGACTCTTGGCTGACCTAGGACAGGGATTCCTTGAGCATGGTCCCCATGTACTGCTTAGATTGGACAATGGATATAGTAATGTTGTTTCTGGTTTGTGTACTATCAGGAGTTCCAGGAGAGGTGAGGCCTAGCAGTAGCGGAATGTGGGTAGAAAAGCCAGGGAAAGGTGAATGTCTGTAGCTTTGTAAGTGTGTCCAGGTTATTCGTTGCATGTCTCTTAGGATAACTTACATTGTTGGGGAAGCTGGGACATAGGTCTTCAGCTTAATGGATGGACTTAAGGATAATGACCATTTGTTTCTCTTTGGGTTATGTTTGGTTGGATTGCCATATGGACTTGTGATTTGCTATTCCTAGTGTGCTCTATTATTACCAAGCTTGGTTAATAAAGACTCCTCATTAAATCTTAGACATGTCTGATTTGATCTCGCTCACACCCCGCAACAGGTCCACACCCACTCCTCAAAGGGCACAAGAGTGCCAGTTCTCTGTTCTTCATCAGTAGAGTGCAAATCCAAACAAGTCTACTCATAGAACTGAAGCTGCGCAGAGCCAGGCGGAGTATTTATGACAAAGGACCAGAGCAGGAGTGGGACTGACCCACTTGTCTTCCCAAAGCTTTAATTTCAAAATTCAGGGTCTTCCTATTTTGTTTCCTTTGCCATTAGCTTGCTTCTCCTCCAAGCCCCAACCTTTGGTATTAGTGTACTTCTTGGATAATTGACCCCCTGCTTTCAGATACAAACCCAGCTTTTCTTTTTCCCTTTTCTTTCATTCTTTCCACCTTTCCCTCCCTTCTTCCTTCCTTGTTTCTGTCCTTTTTTTAAGATTTATTTATTTTTATTGGAAATTCAGATTTACAGAGAGGAGAAGACACAGAGAGAAAGATCTGTCCGAAGATTCACTCCCCAAGTGGCTGCAGTGGCTGGTGCTGCACCAATCCAAAGCCAGGAGCCATGAGCTTCTTCTAGGTCTCCCAAACAGGTGCAGGGTCCCAAGGCTTTGGGCTGTCCTCAACTGCTTTTCCAAGCCAGTGACAGGGAGCTGGATGGGAAGTGAGGCCACTGGGATTAGAACTGGCGTCCCTTTGGGATCCCAGCACGTATAAGGTGAGGACTTTAGCCACTAGGCCATTGCACTGACCCTCTGTCTTTCATTTTTAACCCCAAAAAATTTTCTCCACACCCTCATCATCTTTCTGTTATTTTAGCTTTATAGTATATAAGCAAAATACAAATATGACGTCATACACTAATGTATGTTCTGTGGCATTAAACTAGATGTCAGTGAAATTTGTCAGACAAAAAAATAGCTTGAAGTTCGTCTCTTTTATAAATATAGCATTATTTTTTAAGAAACCACATAAAAGTATGTCCCAACGTTTCTATCCCCTTCACTACTGCAGTTGTTTCCAGTATTTGATGCAATAAACCAATGCAGTGTGCCTTACTCCTTGTGCCCTGATGTGATTTCTCCTCTACAGTGGACACCAAGAAGTAAAGCTTGAATGGGTCCATTTTCATCTTAGTGACTCATTGCTCTCCAAAGTGGCTGCGGCAGTTTACACTCATACTTACTGAGTGAGAGACTGCTTGCGGAACCACCCGCCACACATGGTAGCACCCAACTCAAAGCTCCTGTTGTATCTCTCTTTTTTTTTCTTCTCTATTTTTATCACTGTTCTTTTCTTATTTTCTCTGGCTCTTGTTCATTCTCCGTTTCTCTCTGTCTTTCCTAAAACACACACAAACACACATACATACAGGTTCTATTTTTCTTTTTTTCCTCATCTTTTTTTTTTTAAGATTTATTTATTTATATTGGAAAGTCAGGTTTACAGAGAGAAGGAGAGACAGAAAGATCTTCCATTTGCTGGTTCACTCCCCAAATGACTGCAATTCCCAGAACTGAACAAATCCACGGGAGTCAGGAACTTCTTCCTGGTCTCCCATGTGGCTCCCGAGGCTTTGGACAGTCTTCCATTGCTTTCCCAGGCCACGGGCAGGGAGCTAGAGACGAAGTGGAGCAGCTGGGATCTGAACAAGTGTCCATATGGGATTTTGGCACTTTCAAGGGAAGGATTAGTGAACTGAGGGATTGAACCAGACTCCATGCTTTTTTTTTTTAATTTTTTTTTATTAATTATTTTGCATTATGTGACAGTTTCATAGGCTCTGGGAATCCCTCCACCCCTCCCCATGCCCCTCCCCCCTGGTGGATTCCTCCACCTTGGTGCAGTATTACAGTTCAAATTCAATCAAGATTCTTTCCTTGCAAACATATACCAAACATAGAGTCCAGCTACTTATTGTCCAGATGGGTTGAACAGTTTCTTGGGGAGACCATTTCTGGTCCAAAGTTAGAGCTGGTAGAATATCATCCCAGTCAATTAAGAGTCCCAATATAACATTAATAGCAATTTGCAACATTATGGAATTGACATGGTTTTGCGTAACCAGTATGTTAAAAAAAACAAAAAACAAGTTCTTAACCACAACCTATGATTTGCTCATTGACATTTCAATTTTAGTTTCTATACAGGACCGGCTGCTATATACCTTAAAATGGCTATAAGGTACCATTCAGCTGTCTCGTGTCTATTTCCTTTTAGTATTTAGCCATTTGTTGTGTTGAAGTATAATTTTACTGATCTTGGCAGATTTTAGGATAATCCAGACTGGCTTGTAACTCTAACAAGACATTTGTCAACAATTAAGGTGCAGAACATTTTTTTTGGGGGGGGGGTTGTGCAGGAAAGTCCCCAACACCACGGTGAAGAGTGACTAATCTTCGTGTCCCACCCAGCGAGGCATGAGCAAATCCATGCCAGCTCTTTCCTGTCAGATTCCAAGCTCTACTTTTTGTTGTCTGTCCATTTATTTTAGGTTTTTTTAGTTTGTATGATTGTTTGTTTGCTATGAGGGGTTTTCGGAGCGATCCTGATGGTCATTGCAAGGGAGGGTGGGGGTCCAGAGGTGGAGCCAGGCTCGGACCAGAGAAAGCTCTCCTCCCTGGTCCCGAAGGACGTTTATTGTTCTTCTGTTTCTGAGGACCGCTCAGGGCTTCTGGTTGTCTTTCCGATGACGTTGGTTTCTGCACGGTAGTGTTTGGACTTCTTCCATCCCCAGCGGAAGCTCTGGTTGGGGGTGGGTGACCTCAGAGTACTCGGCCTCCGAGGGCATCCAATTCCCTGTGGCCTCCTTGGCAGTTGGGATATAGTCCTTGTTGCTCGTATTAATAGTTTGTGGTGAAGGTCTGGGAGTCTTCATGGTTGGGATCCAGGCTTTCTCCTTGCCACCTGCTCCACCCTGGAGTGCCCCCCTGCTCCACGCACATGACCTCCTGTTAAGAGGTTGTCAGGATCACACCCGATTCCCCCCTCATGCATTGGTATAGTAGTTTTACTATTGTTTAGTGCCGCTTTGAATCTGTTGTCTATGAATTACCAGATTTGATCTTGATAGGCTATATTGTACTTTTTCCTCACTCTTTTTATGCAGACTCCATGCTTTTGTGCCTTCTTTTTTTTTAGTTTATAAATTCTAACTTTATAGTGTAACTTATTAACTGGTTTATCTGAAAATATCTAGGTCTGCAAATGTACATTTACAAAGTGCCATTGGCTGCAATATGTTCTATGTCACTGTCTCACTGTGCATTTTTTTTTATTGAGAGAACATTCCCATGACATGAAATAAACTATTTCAAAGTACACAGTTGAGTGGCAGTAAGTAATGCATACCACGGCTGTGCTGTTTTCATTACTAGTGTTTTTCTTTCTTCCTTTTTCCCTTCTTGATTCTTTCCTTCCTGCCTTCCTATCTTCCCCTTTTCTATCCTTCGTTATTATTCTGTCTTTTTAAAAATAAGTTTTGAAATAAAAGTTGTGAGTCTTCCAACTTTGTGTTTCCCTTTTTAGGGTCATTTTGACTATTGAGGTCCCTTGAAGTCCCATATAAATTTTATTACTATCTTTTCCATTTATGTTATAATAGCCATTGAAATTTTGATAGGGATTACAATGAATCCAGAAACCACTCTGAGCAGTATAACCATCAGGAAGTCTTCCCCTATGCGAGCCTGGATGACTTTTCCCTTTTTTTTTTTGTCCTCTATAATTTCTTTCTGCAAAGTTTGTGGTTTTGATGGACATGTGTTGTACCTACTTAAATGAATTTATCCTTTACTCTTCTGCATTTTTCCTCACTCTCCATTCATCTTTTTTTTTTTTTGTTATTGTTGTTTATTGCTGTATTTATTTAGGTCTCAGAAGCTGAAAAAAATTTTCCCTCATTTAGGTAACAGCTCCAAGAGGAGGTGTTGGGAGCAGTGGTCGATACACTGCTTGGGATAGCCACATCGCATAGCAGAGCACCTGGTTCAAATCCAATTGTGCTCCCCCCCCCCTTTTTTGGAAGATGCATTTATTTTTATTGGAAAAGCAGATTTACAGAGAGAAGGAGAGACACATAAAAAGAACTTCTGTCCTCTGATTCACTCCCCAAGTGGCAGCATCAGCCAGAGCTGAGTTGATCTGAAGCCAGGAGCCAGGAGCTTCCAGGTCTCTCACGTAGGTGCAGGGTCCCACCTCCACTGGGCTGTCAACCACTGTTTTTCCAGGTCACAAGCAGGGAACTGGAAGGGAAGTGGAGCAGCTGGGACAGGAACTGGTGCCCATATAGGGTCCTGGCACATGCAAGGCCAGGACTCCAGCCACTAGGCCATTGTGCCGGGCCCCCAGTTGTGCTTCTGATTCTACTTGCTGTTGATGCATACCCCCAAAAATCAGCCAGTGACACCTTGAGTATCTGGGGCCCTGTTATCCATGTAGCAGGCTCACACTAAATGCCAGGTTCCTGGCTTTGGCCTGGCAGGAAGGGCTCAGCTGCAGGTTTTGGATGGGAATATCATCCCTGCTTTACCCCTTGCTTTGTAAATGAGAAAATTTAGCTACTAAATCCATTATAAAACTTTTAGATACTAGTACTTCTTACAGTTGTCCAGACCTTACTGTTTCTGCGGTCTTGGTTCAAAGAAAAATTTTCAGCTTTCTTTTTCTGGTCATATCCCAGAATCAAAGCTGTCAGAGCTCTTCCCTGAAATGAGAATGGCATATATATTTTAACATGAGTAGGAGTCTAGCAGATCTGAGGGCACAAGGACCTGGGCTGGGGATTTGGTCAGAGGAAAACTTTTTGAAGTGCAGCGTAGCAGAACTCATTGGCTTCAGTAGATAGCCATTGGCACCAAGGAAAATCTTCACTCATTTCTATTGCTGTCTGAAGCAAGTGCTTGGTAGGTAGTATTTCTTGGTTGTTTTTTTATTTGCTTTTAATTTTTTCTTTACTTTCCCAAAGCTTTTTGTGTCTTCTCCATTTGATCCTATTCTTAAAGTCAGTTCCTTGAGAGGCTTCTGAGCTTTGAAATTTTAGATGATGATGGAATTTTATGCAAGGTGTCTAGGTTTCCATCTACTCAAGCTCCTGGTCTCTAAATTTGATAGCAGTACTGCTTGCTTGGAATAGGTTGGGAGATCTTCAGGTTTTTATGATTCTTACTCTGTCAATATTGGTTTCTCAGGAGCCCCCTTCATGGTTTGGAATTTCTGATTTTGAACATTGATCTTCTTGAGATATTTCCTGAAAGATTAACCATAAACTTCAGAGTATCCCAGTGGGGCCCGTGAAATTTTCAATGTCTCATTTCTCATCCTGGCTATATTTTCATATAGGGCAGAAGGCAAAATATTTAGATTAGGATAGAACTGGATTTTTTGAAGTAAAAAAGTCTAAATTTTTACATGCTCAAAATTATATCATCATTACTTTTTACATAATTTTTTTCTGAGAACAGTGTATAATTCAAGAAATCCAGTATATAGTTAAATAATAGTTATATGTCAAATAGTAATCTCAAAATAAATTTACAATAAAATTCTAGTAATATCTGGACAATAGCACTATTGAGTTTATTAAAGATGGGTGCTAACATAAAGTGAATAATAATAACTGAATGTGAGACATCCCTTTATGTAACATATGCAGAATTATTTGTAGCATAAATAAAAATGGGGAAAATTAACAATTATGTGGAGTACAACTGAATAAACAAAGACATATAAATTCTCACCAAATGAGATGCAAATAAAATACAGAAATATTAGACAAAGGCACAATTAAGCGTTTTCTATAATATTATAGCCACTAAAAAAGTCTAATGTGCTATGAATGTTGTCCAGAAGGTATTGCTCTAGAAATAGCTATAGCATGAATACAATGCTTATGTCTGGGCCATATAAACATTATTGTGTCTCAGCAATTGGCTGGAAAAGTAACTTGCCCTACAACTGTTTTTCTAATTTATGTAAAAGAAAAACATTTAATGATCACCAACTAGTATTTGTGAAAAAAATCTCACCGTACACTATGACAAAAGCTCAACCACAGCTAATTGTTGGCACAAGACTAGAACCAAAACATGGGTGTTCACCCTGACTTATTATTCAATATTGTCCTACAAGTTTTAACCAGAACCTATAGGCCAATAAATAAATAAATAAATAAAAGGCATAGAAATAGGAAAGGAAAAAGTCAAATTATTGCTGTTTGCACATGACATAATTCCAAATTGAGAAACCTAAAAATTGTTAGAACCAATAAGCAAATTTATTAAACTGAGGGATGCAAAGTCAACATATAAAATCAATAGTATTCTTATATGTTATTTGGAGTGAGGATGTAATTATAAGAGCAATCCTGGGGTCTCAGGACGGGGCGTCTCATGCCTGGATCCCAGACACCAGCCACCACGTGCACATGGTGAGCTGTTCCCGGGCCTGCCTGGGCTCCGGGGGGCTGCCACCTTTGGAGTGAGTACACCAAGGGGGGAGGCCTCCGTGACTGGGCAGGTCCGGGGCCCACCCGCCGCCCTCATTGGGCAGTGAATGGGATTGGGGAGGGGTGTGACCTTGGGCCTGGGAGCTTAAACTTCCAGCAGCCTCCTGGCTGCTGGTGGGTCTCAGGACGGGGCATCTCATGCCTGGAACCCAGACGCCAGCCACCACGTGCACATGGTGAGCTGTCCCCGGGCGGCCAGTGAGCCATTTGGCGCCAGGTTCCGCCTGCTGGCCGCCCGGCCAGGTAGCTCTGGAGTTTTGGTTCTTTGAATCACTGCTTAGGTAGTTCCAGGTTGAACCCACTGAGCTTCTAGGAGTGAATCAATCGTAAAGATTCCCAATGACAGTAACTCTTCCTTTGAAAAACTTGTAATCACTGAACAATGCTGACCACCAAATACCTGTCCATGCAATAGCTATGACTCAGGGCTTTTCCAGCAGAATCATATCCTGTTACCTGACATGATGATGGATCAGGAGAAGGGTCACATTAAGCAGGGCCAATACATTAACTAGCACTCAAGAACCATATCCGGGGGTAGATTCTGTGAGGGATGTGTGGGCCAAACCCTGTGGAAATTCTAGCCCCACTGCTTAACTCGAGGGTTGGGGTGGTGATGGACTAAGCTAGGTGTGACCAAGGAGCCTGCCACCAATCACAGGTAAAGGAACCCGCAACAGTCTGGACTGGTCAAGGCAGCAGCATCCGAATGTGCATCCTGAATAGGATGTGGGGTGGGCCAGGCTGCAACGTTCACCAGCTCATACAAGGCCAAATGGAAGGCCAGACTACGTCGGGCACTGGCCTAAAACACAATGGCATGTTTGAGAACTGGGTCTGGGAGTGGGTCAAGTGGAGGATGTTGGGAAACTCCCTTTGGCGAGTCATAACTCCCGCTGGTGAACATGTGGTCCAGACCTGGGGGTTGGACAAGCTGGGCAAAGTAGCTCCAACAGCTGGGTAATGTGTAAATTGGTAACGGAACAGGGTGTACCGGGCAGGACTAAGCAAACCTTAGCCCACAAGCAAAACTAGAGACCAGGATGGAGCACAGGTCATGCCGAGCTAGGCTGTTGCACCTACTGGTCTTCATGAGCCAGGAACGCTAAGCCACAGTGTCTAAGGCAGAGGTCGGGACAGGTGAGGGGCTGAGCCAAGCTGAGTCAGAGCAACCACTGGCATGCGCGTGATCTACGGCTGGGAACATGCCCAGTTGGGGAGCTAAGGGGACAACCCTAACTGGGTTGAGGTTCCCACCAAAGGGCGCATGGCCTGGAATGAGGGCTGTGTTTTGATCAGGAAACGGTTGTAGCCTCCCTTGGCACAAGTGTGGACTGGGGTTTGTTGCACCGAGCCAGGTCAGACTTCAACACCCTCTGGTGTCCTGGAGGACCAAGGTAGATGGGGGATGGACTAGGCAAGGTCTCAACCCCAACTGAGCCATGTGTGAGCTGTATGTGGGTATGGATGAGCCATGTCTGGGCTGAAACATCCAACAGCAAGGACCAGTTTGGGTTGAAGGCCAGTCAGGAAAAGCCACTGTACCTGCTAGGACAGGAGGTGAACTGAGTAGGGCTGGCTCATGGACCCCCTGGTATGCGCAAAATCTGGCATTGGGAGGGGTTCTGATGGAGGAGCCTGGGCAACTCCTCTGGCAGGACACAGACCTGGCAGGTAAGCACAAGAAACATGATAGGAAACAGCCCAGAAAGGGCCATGGAAAGTTACCCACTGGCATACATTTGGCATGGGTCAGGGGCAGACCAGGCTGAATCAGTTCTCGTCATCCACTGGCAAATCCAAACACCAGAACAGTGTGGGTTGAGCCAGGTTCGGTCGCAACAAAAACCAGTGCACAATACGGACTGCCAAGGTGAGGTTGCCTGTACCGGATGTGACTGCAGCGCCCAACCAGCACGCGTGAGACCAGGAAGGGAGGGGGCAGAGCTGGCAGGGGGAATAAGGGGCTGGTCCCTTGCTGGACAGCTACTCCCACTGGAGAGCGTGAGCTGGGATGGAGGCAGACCAGACTGGGCAGGGCTGCCACACCTGTGTGCCTCATGTGGCCTAGATCAGGGAAAAGCCAGGCTGGACTGAGTATTCCTACTGGTGCAAACAAAATTGGAGTGGGTGAGGGTTGTTTGGGCTTAGCCGCAGCATCAGCTGGCAGAAGCTGGCACTGGGGGCTAATTCTGTCAAGTCAAACCACAGAACTACCTGGAGAATGCATAATCCAGAAGTGGGAGAGGCCTGGGAGGGAAATAGTGGGCTCTTCCCTCTTGGGTTACTACTTCCATGGGAGGGCATAAAAACTAGGACAGGGGCTGGGGTGGATAGACAGATACCCAGCAGCATCTGTGTGGGCTGCATAGTGGAGCTGGTTAGATGAAACTAAGCTTTAATACCCATGGACATGTATGAGAGCCGAATGGGGTGTGGGACAGACTGGACTACTGCTACACATACTGGCAAACCATGGTAGGGGGCAGGCCTGGTGGGGGTTATTGTGGGTCGCTCCAACTAGACCGCAGCTCCCACTGGTTTATTTGAGGGCCGAGTATATGCTGGGCAGAACCAGGCTGGACTGCGGCACCCATTGGTTCCAATGGAAGTCGGGGCTGAAAACAGAACCAACCCAGCGATCGCAACCACCAGCTGATCAGGGCGATGGACTGTGCTGGGTCCTGTACTTGCTAGTACATACAAGAATCTGGTCTGAGAACACCTCAGACAAAGTTTCTTTGGAGATCTCCCCAATCAAAATGCTGTACTCAGAACCCTAACCAAGAAAAGACAGAAGACAGAACAGGTCAATCAACCATCTCAGCTAAATGTTGACAGCGAAATATGGGGCAAACAGAGACTCTATGATGGACTATGTCAATCAGTGGATTCTTCAAAGACCTCATCGTGCTTGGAGTGGCAAGATTGGTAGCGATTCATAATTGATGAACCATCAAAACTACTTGAGCAAGAACCTCAGAGCATGCCCTACATCCGGGACCTGGGGAGGGTGGGAAATTGGGTGGGTCTTCTCCCTTAATACCCCCTTTAAACATGAAGGAAACAATATGGAAATAATAGTCTTACCCACTTTCCTATAGCCCTTGAACCTTTTTTACCCAAATTAACTATGTAAAGATTGTAAAAAATATAATAAAAATACATAAAGTAAAAAAAGAAGAGCGATCCTATGTATAATAGCCACAAAAATACATTTAATAAAGACCTTACCTCTATAGTAAACATGTAGAAACACTAATGAAAGAAATAAGTCTCTCTTTCTCACGCACACACACACAAGCAGACCCCCATGTTCATAGATTAGACGAATTAATGCTATTTAAATGTCTATTGTACTAGAAGCAATTTATAGATTCAACCCAATCCACTACAAAATACGAACAACATTCTTCACAGACAAAAAAAAAAAAAAAAAAAAAGAACAATCCCCAAATTTAAATGGTAGTGCAAAGGCTCCTGGATAACTAAAACAATTGTGAACAAAAAGAATGAAGCTAGAGGATCATAATGCCAAATTTCAAGAGGTGCTATAGAGCTGATATAACTAGATTGGCATAAAAACAGGCTAACAGATTAATGGAATAGATTAAGAGTTCCTAGAAATGAATCCACACATCTATAGTCAACTGATCTTCGACAAAGGTGAAAAAACATGCAGTGGAGAAAAGGGCTTCTTGGATAAATGGTGCTGAGAAAACTGGATATGCTTATGAAAAAGATCAAAACTAGGCCCCCCACGCTCACCTACCATACGCTTGACAGAAAAAGCAATTCAAAATGTATATAAAATCTAAGTGTAATGCTTGAAAACATGAAATTGCTAGAAGGAAAAATAGGGATAACATTTCAAGAAATTTAATAGAAAGCAATTTTTTTAATAAAACCCCCAAAAGCACAAGCAGCAAAAGCAAAAATAAACAGGCTTATATCAAACTAAAATACTTCTTCATACAAAATGAAATAGTCAACAAATCAAAGAAAATTGACAAAATGGGATCATTTTAAAATTATTCATCTGTTAAAGTGTTGATATCCAGAATATATAAGAAATTTAAAAAATCTCAATCCCAAAATGTCCGGTTTAGAAATAGGAAGATGATAAGAACAAGCATATCGTACAAGAAAAAAACACTGAAGGCCAAACAGATACATGAAAAATGTTCATGATCACCAGCCATCAAGACAATGCAATATCAAAGCAATAGTGAGATAAATATTCACTCCAGTTATGGTGGCTATTATTAAAACAGCAAGAAATACCAAGTTCTAGCATGGATGTGGAGCAAAGGGAGCCCTCATACACCACTACTATGAGGTGGAATGCGAAATAGTACAGCCATTATGAAGAATAGTATAGATGTTCCACAACAGCCTCAATCTAGATCTGCCACATGACCTATCTCACCTCTGGATGCATATTAGAAGGAAAATAAAACAGCATATGTAAGAGATATCTGCATTTCCATGTGCATGGCAGCAGTATTCACAAAATCAAGCTATGAAGTTAACAAATCAATCTGTTGATAATGAATAATGCATAAAGAAGATGTGGTACACACATACACACATGTGCGTACGCGCACACACGTACACTAAAATGTTATTTAGCCACAGTGAAAGAATGAAATCCTGACATTTGTAGCAAAATGTTTGGCACTAGAGGTTATTATGTTATGTGACATAGGGTAGACATAAAAATGCAAATATCACTCGTTCTCTCTAACATATGGAATCAAAGAAATAAAGTTGATCTGAATTTTTAAAATATTAATGTTATAATTTAATAAATGTATTTCATTTTAATTAGTATGCTAGTTAATTAACTAGTATTTTAATTAACCCAGTGAGGGATGAATAATGAATACCAAAATACATACAGTCAAATAGAAGTAGCATATTCTTTTGAAAAGAAAGATTTATTTTTATTGGAATGGCATTTGCAGAGAGAAGAGACAGAAAGAAAGTTCTTCCATCACCTTTTTCACTCCCCAAATGGCTGCAACGGCTGGAGCTGACCCTGTCCTAAGCCAGGAGCCAAGATCCAGGAGCTTCTTCTGGGTCTCCCACGTGGGTGCAGGGTCCCAAAGCCGGGGATCATCCTCCAGTGCTTTTCCAGGTCAGAAGTAGAGAGCTGGATGGGAAGTAGAGCAGCTGTGTCATTAACTGGCACCCAAATAGGATGCCAGCACTTGCAATTAGAGGATTAGACATTTGAACCATCATGCCACGTCCTGAAGTAACGTGTCTTAATGTTCCACAGTATGGTGAGAGGACTATAGTTCACAGTTATGTACACAACATGAAGAACTGAAGAGAGAACTTATAGTCTCCAAACAGAAAAGATAAACAAATGGAAAGGCTAGTTGCCTGGATTGATCAATTTATGCTGTGCATATGTATTGGAATATTGCACTGTACTCCATAAATACGTACAATTATTGCATGTTAATGAAGAAATTGAAATAGCAAGGGTGTTTTAAAAAACAAAATGACTAGAGTTATCCTGCTGCTTATAAAACCTAGGAAACAATGAGGTTTTCTTTGGTTAGGTTACGGTAGGGGACAGAGACCAGAGGTGTCCATTTCTCTCTGTGCACCTTAAATAATTGTATCTGATGCAAACTTTTTCATTCAGTGAGCATTTGTAAAATGCCATTACCTTCTAGGTGCTGGTGGGACACAAATGGATACTTCCAAAGCTCACACTGTGTCCACTGCTAAATCAGGGCAAGGATTCGAGCTCATTGTAAACCTAAAATGCAAGGAAATTGCTTTTAGGAAAGAAAGCAGATTGGTCATTAAGTGTATTCTGTCCTTATCTAATTTTTGAAAAAGATTCATTCATTCATTCATTCATTTAAAAGGCAGAGTTGGAGAGAGAGAGAGACATAGAGACAAAGAGGTTTTCTGTCTGTTGGTTAACTCCCTAAATGGTTGCAATGGCTGATATTGAGCTAGTCTGAAGATAGGAGCCAGGAGCCTCTCTCAAGTCCCCACATGGGTGCAGAAGCCCAAACAGTTGGGCCATCCTTTGCCACATTCGCAGGCACATTAATAGGGAGATGGGTCCAAGTGGAGGCACCAAGACTTGAACCAGTGTCCACAAGAGGTGCAGGAAATGTAGGCGGTAGCTTTACATGCTATGGCATTGTGCCAGCCCCTATATCTCATATTTTTAATATGTCCTGTTCTAGTTGATTTCATATATGGGAGTAGTTGATGGGACTGGGACATGTCTAGCTTTTAACACACTGGGGACAGTTTCCCCAACATTTGGTGACAGTCTTAACCTCAAGGACATTAATTTCTCCAAAAGAACCAAATTCTTTTTTCCCTTTAATAAAATGAAACAAAGATAGTTCCCAAATTGTCAGTTTTTTGAGAGGCACATAAAGCAAAATAAGCAAAAATAAATCAAAGGGACTTATGAAAATACAGGGAAAATAGGTTAAAACAAGTACTGAAGCATAATGTTAGTAATGAACAAAGCAATGCATGTTCATGGAGAAAACTTTGAAATGTTCCATGAAGCACTGCCCTTCAGGGCTGGGTAGCCCAGCTGCTGATAAGTCTTTGGTGATGGAGTTATGGGCCATTCATTTCAGCAACTGCTGTTTTTGCAACAGGATGTATCTTAAATGGTAGTCTAAAGGCACCAATATTTATTGCTTCTTCCGGAAGTGTATTATCTTAGCTTTCAAATGTATACCTTGGAAGAAGTCCTGGGCCACATTGTCTCATTTCTTAGAGGGGTGCACAGTTGTCGGTGTGCTATCAGTGGACCAGTCTGAAGGAACCAGCTCTCTTGCCTTTAGCCATTCATGTTTCTGTTACAGTTTGTGTTGTAAGAAAGGCTCAAAGTGAAGCCAGCATTGGAAAAGCATGGTCTTATTAATTACGATTAAAATACCAGTTTGCTTAGACTTCCAAGAATGATAACACAGCAAGACATACATCATAATATCTACCCTCAGAGGTAACATTTGGAGTTGAGATACACTACAAAGAGAAAAATATTATGCAAAAGTGCCTCACTGGATGAAACCCTTTATTGGGGCTTGTTGCTGAGATTTTAATTAAGAAAACACATTTTAAAATTCAGTAGTCTTAGAAGGCTTTTCAGATCACAAATTGTTTCTGAGTTCTAGAGGATAAAATTAGTATTCAGAGCTAGAAGTGGAAAGGAAAGTCACTAGGAAGTAGAAATACAAACAACCACGGTGAAAAGAAACCAGAAGAAGTGTAGTCCTCCAAAACAATGTCAAAATTTCTACTGATTGTGTTCTGATGTTGTACTACATTTCAAACACAACTTTACTAAGAAATTGTAGTTGAAACTTTTTGCTTAGACATATTGATCTTTCTTATTGTACCTTTCATGTTAGTAAAATATTGATGTCAGCATCATTTTTAACAGTTGCATAACTAAAACTTGCAGTACATCTTCATGGAAAATTGTCAAAATAAAGCACAACTGAAACACCAACTCCTGACAGGTGTGAGCTCAGACTGCTAACTACTTTTGGCCTGCTAGTAAAGTGCTGTAAGCCATGCTGAATTTTTCAGATTAGCGGAGTCCAAGACCTCAGTGATTTAGTTATTGTTCATGTTCATTTTCATGGTGACAGGGTACAGCCATGTGATAGTGCCCCACAGCTGTGGGCAGATGTGACTCTGGTTGCTTGACTAAGTTTGGAGCATAGCTAACAGTTCTCTGCTTCTATAAATGTTTTTGCTAGCTGAATGGCTTAAAGTGTGGTCTGAACTTAAGTTGATGGGATGGTTTGTAATGTACAGCACCTAAATTGATTGGATGATTTATATTGTGCACCACCCAGAATGTGGTCTGCTGATTGGATGGTCTGAGGAAAAAATTCCTGAATGTTGTGTGCCAATAGGAGCTTAAAAACCCTGAAACCCTGACTTGTGCCATGTGGCACAGTGGTACCTGGAGTGCAACAGGGGTTGCTGTCACCAAGCTTAGCTAATAAAGACTTCTCCTTACATCCTACACTTGTGTCAGGTGTGATCTCTCTCAATCTCCATAATATCATTAGCTCTTATGTATTTAGTATTACCCATATCTCTGAGGATATACTTGACATGATGTAGATGTTAAGTATGGCCTGATTATTAAAAGTTCATTATTTTTTTTAAACATTTTTCATGATATGGTTCCATAGGCACAGGGATTTCCTCTTCCACCTCCCCATTCCCTTTACCCAATTATGTTCCACCATATCATTACAATAGTGTATCCTTCAGCAAAAGTCATAAATCCAACATTCTGTTATTTAAGTGTACCTTGGCATTGTAGGTATAGACAATGGTAGAAAGTCTATTATCCTATTTATTGTTAGGATATATTTAGCAGCTTCACTGGGAGTCCTCCTTTTATTCAGGAATGGACATGCAAACTGCAACATATCTTCACTTCCCAGTAGTTTTTATTTGTTTGTGTGTTAAGGAAAGGGAGGACAAAAGCATCTGACCCGTTAAAGCTGGGATGCTGGATTGAAGCTGGAGGAAACATCAACATTTTCTTTCCAGCTTTGCTTTTATTAAGTGAGATGGTGCGAATGAAGTCCTCAGCACAGTGCCTGGCACATGAACTATCGCTTCATTCCTCTTAGTATGATCAGTATGATTGACTACTACATATCTGAATTTTGTAAGGGAAATGTTAAGTGTATGATCTTCTATTAGAAATGATGTTTACTAAGCTAAGCTCCATAGCCTAGAGGCTAAATCTTTGCCTTACAGGCACTTGGATGCCAGAGGGGCACCAGTTTGTGTTCTGGCTGCTCCACTTCCCATCCAGCCACCTCATTGTGGCCTTAGAAAACAGTGAAGGCTAGCCCACTGCCTTGGGACCCTGCACTCGCATAGGAGACCTGAAAGAGACTCCTAGCTCCTGGCTTAGGATTGGTTCAGCTCTGGCTGTTGCAGCCATTTGGGGAATGTATCAGTGGATGGAAGATCTTTCTGTCTCTCCTTCTCTCTGTAAATCTGGCTTTCCAATAAAAATAAATACATCTTTTTAAAAAGAATGTTTATCTTCTCTTTTTCAGCATTGAATTATATTTTGTATATATTCTTAGGAAAAAGTGATGGAAAGACAAAGACCCTTTCAAAAGGAGTGAGGCCACAGAAAGAATCCTGACTGTACTGTGGAGCAGGCAATTTGAATAATTTGTGTCTTTCACAAGCCTATTTATATCAAGGAGATGAGCTTCTCAGGTGGATTTATTTCTGTTGTAGTCAATGCAACTCCCTTTGTCTCCCAAGGATGGTCCTTCAGCTGTGCATGGGGAACTAAAAGGTAAAATAGGTGCCATTGGGACCTCCTGTCTCAGCTGGTACCCTTTCCCGTGAATTGTGTCTCTGTGTCTTGTTTCCTCATCATTACACGAGAGGAAGACAGTACTGGGTATTGTCTCTTTGGAGAGGCATTCCAGGAATCAGCTGGGGGTAGGGGTGGAGGAATTGTCTGCTCTCTTTCTACTGTGCTTAGTAGTGGAATCTGGGCTGGATTCCTAGAACTGTAGGTGGAATGGTGTTTCAGGAGGTTTGCTGCCCAGCCCTATCTCTAAGGAGGGCATCAATTGGGCAAGGAGGACAGCTACGACTGCTTCTCCTTGGCTGCCCTACATAACTTATTGATGGCACTAAAGCTCACAGCTGGTGATGCCCCTTTGTTCCTCTCTAAACCTTTCTACTCTCAAGGCAAATCCCATTGTGGGACCTCTTTCAGAGTCTTCAGTTTGCTGAATGTTCCCTGGACTATCTCCACTTTCTTCACATTCTCAATTAAAAATTGAGGTGCTCTAAGCTCAATACTTCCTCTGACAGATACTGAGCAGTCTTGAGAAAAACAGGAGATGATGTGTATGTCTCGGTGACTTGGCACAAGGATTCTGGGCAGAGGGAGTATGTCAGAGAGGGAAAATAGGGAATCTGGTATCCTGGGGAATTTGAGACCAGAATTTGGTTTGCCTGCTGGTGACTACTGGCAACCAATTTGCTTTACTTTGTCTCAGCTTTTCACAAATAAAATAATATTAATCTATAAGGCCTGCATGAGGGGTAGGTGAGATGGGCTGTCCAAAGTCCTTGGTTTATGTTGTTCACGGTTTCCATTTAAAAAGTCCTTACACAGAGGCCAATTATCTCATCCAGTGTTCGATGAAAGAAATGCGGTCTGTTCCAAAGGCAGAGAAAGAAAATGTCTCTAGGAGACTTTCTGATAAACAGGATTGTTCTGAACTCTAAGGGACTTTCAAAAGTGGTTCTAACTATCTCTAATTTTTGCCTCAAACACTGACTTCAGAACCTACCACCATCTAAAATCCAACTAAGATCAAACTCAGAATTGAACAGTTCTCTGGAGTTTACAAAGCACTTCTGTAACCTACGTTTTAGGCTTAATGACTTGGGAATCATTCCCCCAAAGAAACATAACAGGTATGAGCCTCAAAAGGGAGAGAATTGATTTAGAAATATCTCTTTCAGACCCTGGAAATCCCCATCAAAAGAAAAAAAATACAAAGCAAAAACTTATACAAGTAAATATAAGCAGTGTTGCAGTAGTTAATGCGTAAAAGATACTTCCCCAGATTTTTAGAATAAGATCAAAAACTGTTGTAAATACCCCATATTTATATGATGTTTACCATATACCCATCAAGGTAGTTAACAGGTAAAAACTGCTTGTAATAGGTCAAACACTGTTCTAAGTAGATTTACAGGTATTGCAGCACGTAATCTTCTGTGAATTCATGAGCAAATTTTGTTTCGATGTTGTTATCTGGATAAAGAAGCTCAGGAGTGGAGAGAGAAATTTTCCCATGGTTCTATAACACATGTATCTGAGCTGGATTCTGAATCAGACAGCGGCTGCAAGCGACCCTGTCTTTCCTTGCTGTATTAGTTAGCTTTTCAGCATTACTGCTGGTGGATGGCTGCTCACACAGCCCTGTCTGTAGCCTTTTCTCAGGAAGTAGTTAGCACACATTTTGATATATAAATGGTTCCTCTACTAATCCTGACTCCACTCAATTTGACAACCTTTCCTGCTTCCACCATCTCAAATCCTGGCTGGTAAAGAAAATGAAGTCTAAAGGATTAAGATATTTAAAATAGAAAGCATGTTCTGTACCCAAACACTGAGCTGTTTTGCCACCTTCTGAGTCAGCTTGCTGTCATCAAGTCAGCTTCCTTTCAGAAAGCTTCCTGTATATCAGCTGTCTCAGATGCACTTAGTGGTGTTTCCTTAAAATATGTATGATCTATGAAGTAAACATGAATAGTAGAGTGTGAATTATGTAATTATTAGTGTGTTCATACTTTGAGTTCATAAGGATTTCAACAGGAAAAATCTATTTTCTGTAATTCTGTTTATCGGCATTATTATCACCTCAAGCATAATTGTTATAGTCATTTGATAGTTAAGCAGCTAGTAAGAAGAACTGCCATTTGTTAAGCACTGTCTCAGTAAGGTAACCAAATGGGAAAGTGAAGTCTTGAGCAGTCTCTGGCAGCCAGCTTTGATTCCTACCATAACCCAGAGTGATGGGGACAGTGTTCAAATTGATATATATATATACCCTTCTGTGCATATATGTTTTAACCCAATCCTCCACCAATGCCCAAAGAATAGATAAAGGCAAGGCTACTTATATAGGCTTCTAACCTGCCACTGCAGCTGTAAGAGGCAGTACCTGTCTTAGAGCTGTTTTATTACAAAATTTGCATAACAGTTGATTCCCCCTGAGTACTCTGCATCCCCAAACAAACATCTAATGTTGCAGATTCTGCACTGTGTTCCTCCCTAACAAAATCTTCAGGCTGGAAAATCACGAGGTTTATGTATGACTCTCTCAAAACACTTGATCCAATAAGGAAGGAAAATCAACTGACAGAGTTCCACAAATGTGGGCCAAAGGTTAGCCCTGATTAACTCAACCTCCGACTCTGAGTTACTTCACAGTAGCAAGGGCACAGATTCTTGGCTGTGTTAATGGCAGTTGGATGAAGCATCGAGATTTATAGAAATCATCCCCAGATTGTTTTGTTTCTGGCACATTAATACAACTAATTCATCAGCAGAATGAGCAAGCCATTCTTGCAACAGAGCCAGGCTTCCTTTGATGAAATAGTTACCACAAGCTGTTCTTTGGAATCTGAGAAAGGACTGAATTAGCCTGTGCTATGCATCTTATGCTTTTGAGTTTGGTTGACCACTGACAAGTAGGAGATTGTAATAGATGTTTATCGCAACAGGATAGCAAATTACAGGACATCAGTTCTAGGTAATCACTGGTTTATTTTTCAAGAATGCTTACTCTACATTAGCTAATCAAGACACACATAGTCACACACTGTTTCAGGACATATGAATTTCTGCAGGGTGTGACCCTGTGTTCCCTACCCAAAGTGTAGAAAACGCAAATGAGTCAATCCACAGGGGAAATGAAAATCCCAGCAACTGATCTTAGTTCATGTGGCTCCTACTTCTCCATGACAGAGGCACACACACACAGGAGTGGCTCAGAGCTTGTTGCCATGTGCATAGACACTAGTAGCAGTTTTCTTTCAACACTGGGCTGACCAAGGAGGGCTAGAGAGCAGAGGCAGTTGGAAAGAAGGTGGTAAGAGAGGTTAATTCTCCCTCCAATTATCAGGAAATACCAACTCCCTGGTGAGTAGAGAAATCAAAGCTTGTCAGTGTGTGCATAGTATCCCTGTAACATGTTCTGTATAAACTCCCAACAGCTCAGGAAATTGTACAAAGTATGTCTGGTGCATGATTCTCCTGTTGAATTGGGCTTATTGATTTAAACAGTAAATTGATCTTTAGGACTACAGGGGATGGGGTGGTTCTCCCTGGACACAGTTAGTAACATTTTAGAGCTGCGAGGATGTACTGCTGTCTCCCATGCACCTGCATTAACCAAGGTGTGTATTTGTGTTCTGAGAGGGACAGGAGAACTTGACTAGAGACAAAGCAGGAAGTTAGGGAGGGTGGAGCCTCATAGATACAGGAGGAAAACAAGTAGACTGAAGACTTTGGTATATTTAAGTGTAAAATTATCCTTCAGCTAGTCCTGGGTGTGAGACTCTTAATCCATATTATTCTGTGTAGCAAAACATCTATTGGACAATGGATCTTCTTTGTAGACCCACTTCTTAACCGTGATGTGTTTCAAATCCACCCAATATGGCTAATCTCTGAGTTCCACCAGGATTCGTTCTAAAACCATCTTTGGTTTTTTGATGTGCACAGGCAAATCAATTAAATTGACAACTGACATGTTAAATACAACTTCCAACTTAACTGAAATAATTCTGTGCCCTGTGAAATATGATAATGGATTATTTTCTTTTGCCTTGACTATGGAAGGGCAAAAGAAGTGGAAATAATAGCTGACCTCTCAGACTTATGTGCCTTTGCCAATAGCATGGCAGAGGGAGAGGTTTTCTGTTTGTTTGTTTGTTTGTTTTCTTTTTTATGTATTTTCACTTAGTTTTTGAGCTACTTAGGATGACAATTTAAATTTGGCAAGGCTGCAGAGAATGCTGCCATCATTCTAAACCCTTTAGTTACAAGGTAACACCCACCCATGTACTCCTAGCAGTGCTCCTTGTAAATTAGCCCAAGTTGACTGAGTTTCGGCTAAAATAGTCTGTGAGGAGCAAGTCCCTGTGGAGTCTTGGCTTACTATCTGCCCTTTGACTCCAGCCTCTGCTTTGGTTCTGGGTAGACCCAACCCTCCTCGAGTGGAAGAATAGCAACACAGGGGAAAGTCTGTTTGCTCCTAGGGGTGAGGTTGGGGGTGAGGCACAGAGCTTTCTCCTCTACTCCGAGAAGCTTGTTTCAAATGATAAGACCTGCAGGCTTTCTCTCTGGGGCAGAGGATCAGACTCAATTAGACAGTCAATTTATGAGGCTTTTCCTTTCATTTCATTTAAGCTTCTAGTGAGGAAAGTAGGAACTGGTGTAATATAATATATAGCCTTTCTGCCTACTGTGCGTGAAACATACACCAGACACTATGCTAGGATCACAAATACAAAGATCAGTAAGAGAGGACTTGGGAAAGAACATGGAAAATGTGAATTAAAAGATAGATTTGTTTTGGTGCAAAGCTTCAAAAAGCTCATGGAAAATGTGTATTATAAAGAAAAAAAGCATGTAACGCCCTTCATTTTTGCACTAAAAATAGACATACTTTTATTTCCACTTTTTCACAAGCATTTGGATGTCCTGTGCAATGAAGTCCTTGACCTAACTGGGGTGACCTGCATTCTTGTGGGAGTGTAACTGGGAAATTGATACAGGAAATTGTACATGAAATTGCTATTAGTGCTGGTATCTATTTTAGCAAGAGGCTGAGTTTGGGTAAATGGACTCAAGAATTCATTCTTGACAACAAAATGGAATATTCTGATTCTTTTCACACTATTAAAATTCTTTGCTACATGGTATTTCAGAAATTAGAATAAATAATTTTCTGCATAATCCACCTCACTCTAAACTGTGTTTGGGGGAATCAAGATGGCAGCATAAGGTAAGGACACATTTAAACAGACGGAAAAACATTTAATCAGGATGAAGCAGAGAGGACATATTTCAGGAAATAGGAAAGGACAGAACAACAGCAGAGCGGTACCTGGAGACTGACAGACACAGGAAAGCAGTGGGCACAATGGTGTGGTGTTGCAGTGATTGATACTCCAGCGGCATTCAGTTAACAGCAATCTGAACTTCATCAGCAGCCGAAACTCCACCAGCAACCAGGTGGGAAGGGACTTTCACTGGGAGCTTGGGAGGTGAACCCAGAAAAAGAACTGTCCGTCCTGCTGGTCCATTTGATTTGACCAGAAGCAGAGACAGAGCAGCAGATCCCAGATGGGCAGTGCGAGAACAGGGTGGATTTCACATCCCAGTCAGCCGCCTAGAGCTGAATTGGGCATCATTTTGCGTAAGGAGGCAAAGGCAAGGGAAAGGACTGAGCATACGCTGAACCGGGAGTGAACTCAATCCTGACTCAATGAACTGCAGCAGCATGGCATCCTACAGGTTCCATCCAAGACAGATCCAGGTAGCCCTCAGACCTGATGGCCAGCAGATCAAGAACTCTAGTAGTGGCACATGAGGCACTATTTTGTACAGTGTGGCAAAGGCTTTCAGACTGCAGGGACAGCAGTGAGTTGTGCAGGCGCTGAGCTCTCAAGAAATCACTGAGCTAGGTGTATTACACTGGTCCCGCAGGAAAATAATACCGACTGTGGCATCATACAGGTCAAAATATGTCCATGTGGCACCCAGACCTAACGTCCAACAGGTTCTGACAAGATGAGCGCCACCAACAACCTAACTATATAGGACACCTGGTGTCTCCCTAATCCTGGGACCTGCTCCAACCGGAAGTGGGAGAAAGGTTGCAGAGACAACGGTGTAGCCTCAGCACGGTATCACAGGAGGTGGAGAGTGGTGAGCCAGGAGCTTGGGCTATGGAGACCACAGTGGAAATCGGACATAAGAACCCAGACCTGGAACTTGCTGGAGGTTGTGGCACAAGTGGCTGCAAGCAAAGAATTGTGTACCAACTGCAATAAGTAAAATCGCGTTGTAGACCTGTGGGTGACACAGCTTAGAAACCTGCCCCAAGGAGAAGACTCTGCTAACCAGAAGTACAATGACCAAGAGCAAAAGAAGAGACAAAGGCACAATGAATATTACTGAAGACTGCTCTGCAAAGGAGCAAAACCCTATACCAACCTCAGAGTTAACTGAGGAAGACATCAAGAAAATGGGAGACACAGAATTCAGAAAACTCATTTTAAAGATTCTGATCAAAAATGAGAAGCTCATGCAAGAGTTCAAAGAATTTAAGGAAGCTATAAAGCAAATCAAGGCTGATATATCAGAAATTAAGAACACAGTAGAGCAAATTCAAAGTACAGTGGAGAGTCTCCAAAATAGAATGAAGCAAGCAGAAGAAAGAATCTCAGAATTGGAAGCTATTTCCTGTCACCAGGAGGAAGCAAACAAAAAGCTGGAAGCAGAGCTGGATCAGGCCAAAAAAAGTATTCAAGAATTGAAAGACACTATTAAGAGGCCAAATATAAGGGTTCTGGGAGTCCCAGAAGGTGCAGAAAGAGAAGCTGAGTTTGCAAATGTATTTAATGAAATAATAAAGGAAAATTTCCATCATCAGGAGAAAGAATTGCGAAAAGAGTTCCAGGAGGGGCACAGAACTCCCAACAGGCTTGATCAAAAGCGATCTTCACCAAGACACATGATCATCAAGCTCTCTTCAATTGAACATAAGGAAAAGATCCTGAAATGTGCACGTGAAAAAAAATCAACTGACATATAAAGGAATGCCAATTAAACTCACAGGAGATCTCTCACAGGAAACTCTACAGGTCAGAGGAGAATGGAGTGACATATTCCAGATTCTAAAAGAAAAAATTGTCAGCCTAGGATAACATATCCAGCAAAGCTTTCTTTTGTCTTTGAAAATGAAATAAAATTCTTCCACAGTAAAGAAAATTTAAAAGAATTTGCCTCTTCCAAACCTGCCCTACAAAGGATACTTCAAGATGTTCTCTTCACAGAGAAGAGGAATAGCACTCACCAAAACGAAAGGCAAAAGTGAAAAGCATCCCAGTAAAATGACAACAGAAGACTAAACCAATGAACAACCCATTCCTAAAATCACAGGACCAAAGTAACACCCATACATATTAAACCCTGAATGTTAATGGTTTAAGCTCAATCAAATGTCATAGATTAGTAGACTGGATTAAAAAACAAAACCCATCTATTTATTGTCTAGAAGAAACACACTTCACCAACAAAAATCAACGGAAACTATATTGCATGGGTTTTGTCATTTTCTGTTAGTTTCATCTCTTCAAAACACTTTCTTCTGATTAAATCATTCGGTGGCTTATAGATCATACAGTAGCATCATTTTCTTCAAGAAAGTTCTTGATTTTCATTTCTTCAGCTACACATTAGTCATTTAATAGCATGTTATTTAACTTCTTGGTGTTGTTAATTTCTTTTTTTCTTCCTGATGTTGATTTTGTTTTGTGGCTTTTCATTTAAGGGGCTGTATAGTAGCTGTGTAATGGAGACTGTCATATCTAGTAACATGTTATTGAACTTCATGGCATTGTAAATTTCTATTTTTCTTTCTATTGTTGATTTTGTATTATGACTTTTTATTTAAGGGGATGTACAGTAGCTGTGAAATGGAGACTAACATCCAGATGAGAGGATGCAGTGTGGTATGCATTACTACTTCCAGACAAAGCTGGACCTACAATGAAATGTCATTTGTCATTGTCACTATATTTTGACAATAGGATGCTAAACTCTCTGCCACTTTCCATACCTGCAATGATGAACATATGACTGTGTATGAAGAACTGTATTTTAGTAATGATATAGAGGAACTAGGTGAGGAGGAGGGAATTGGGGAGGGGATAAGGGAAATGCCACGAGCCTATGGAACTGTATCATAAAATGATAATAATATTAATAAAATGTAAAAAAAACAAAAAACTATATTTGAAGTGTATAGGCCTTCAAAAATAAATCTTACAAAAAAAATTCATAGATTTTAGAAACACTTTTGCAGCAAAATAAACTCATCTTTTAATTTCATTTTCCACAAATGTTTTGAAGTATTTCTCCTAAAAGTATTCAGATTATCTAGGAAATGGTGTGAAGTTTATATTAGCAAAGCTGAAGCCACTTTCACATTTTTTATATTAACTACTGAGTAGATCAAAAGAATAATATGAAGTATATGTGCTGGTTCCCATTCTCAATAACTTAAAACAACTTTGTTATTGTAATTTTCAAATGTGTAAAAATAAGGAGTGTGATATTGTTACCTTCTGCACCTATTACTAGCTCTTTAAATTAGGTGCTGCTTTTAAAATAATTAGTTCTGTAAAGTATAACTTTAATAAAACTGATTCAGGAAGAAGTGAAAATCTATTCATAGATTTTAATCTTCCTCTCTGTTTATCAAAGAATGTATTAGTAGCTCTACTCTTGCATTTGTACTCTGGATAAAATTTTCTGCATGTGCACTTGGAAGTTGAGCAAGCTATAGTGTCTACAGTAAATGACATATAAGGAATACAGAGTGACAAGAGAGAAATAGTATGTATTTAAGTTGTATTCAATGCCCTCAAAAATACAGCCTGTGAATCTAATGACTTCAAAATGACTCCTGCATGTTGACCAAAATGATACAGCGAAGGATTTGCAGCAGCATTTTTCTAAACTGTCAAAAATTGAGACCAACAACAATATATATCAATGGTAGCATGTATAAATTGTGAAATATTGTACAATGACAATGAATAAACTACAACCACTTGCAACTATGTGAAGAACCCATACATATGAGGGTATGTTAAAAGTTCATGGGGAAATAGAATTAAATATAACTAGTTATTTATTTATTTTCCCTTCCATCCCTCCATTTGGTCCCACCCAGATTTTTTTAGTTATTTTATTTTATTTTATGATATAATTCCATAGGCTCTGGGATTTCCCTTACCCCCTTCCTATCACTCCTGATTTCCCCTATATTATTACAGTAGTATAGTCCTTCATAAACAGTCTTAAGTCCATCATTCTGCTATTAAAGTGTATCCTGACATTCTAGGTGTGGACAATGGCAGACAGTCCAGCATCCTATTGTCAAGAAATGTTTAACAGTTTCATTGAGAATCCATCTTTGATTTGAAAGTAAAGATGCATACTGCATTGTATCTTCACAACCTGATATATTCTCTATTACAGTTACTGTACATCCTCTCAAATGAAAATCCATAACACAAAATCAGCAACAGGAAGAAAAATAGAAAATATGTAACAATATGAAGTTAAATAACATGCTACTGAATGACCAATGTGTTGCTGAAGAAATAAAAAACAAAATAAAAATCTTGAAGAAAATGATGCTACTGTATGACCTATGTGTCACTGAAGAAATTAATAAGAAAATAAACTTTTTGAAGAAATGAAAATAAAAACAAAAATATCAAAACCCATGAAATGTAGCAAAAATAATATTGAAAGGGACATATATAACATCAAGCACTTAACAAACAATCAAAATATCTCAAATAAATGATCTGATGATGCATCTCAGGGACTTACCAATAAAGAAAACCTGAACAGGAAACGAGAAACCATAAAAATCACAGAAAAAATAAATGGAATTGAAACTAAAAAGTTACAAATTGCAACAAGTAAAGAACCATTTTTACAGAAAATGAGCAAAACATACTTTTAACCAGACTAGCAAAGAAAAGCAAGAGAGAAAAACAAAGTAAAATTAGAGATGAAAAAGGAAACATCGTAAGAAATTGGTAAGGTGATCTCTTCTTGCTGAGTGGATCCTTTGATCATTGTGTGATGCCCTTTTTCATCTTTTTAATATTTTTCACGTCAAAGTCTATATTATCTGATATAAGAATAGCTACACCAGCTCATTTTTATTTTCCATTAGCCTGGGATATTTTTTCCATGCTTTACTTCCAGTTTCTGCACATTTTTGTTGCTGAGATGTGTCTCCTGTAAGCAACAGATAGTTGGGTTTTGTTGTTTGATCCAGTCTACTAATCTAATCTGTGATGCTTGATTGATGAGTTTAATCCATTTACATTCATGGTTAATATCAATAGTTAGTAATTTGGTGATGTCATTTTAGCAATGGATTGTTCATTGTTTGATTTAGTCTTCTTTAGTTATTCTGTTCGGGTGTTCTCTATGTTTACCATTGCTTTTGGTTGGTGCTATTTCTTTGTCAGCAGAATAAGTATCACTTGCAGGATAGATCTCAAACAGGTGACTTTTAAAAACTTTTGTTCAAGAATTTTGTCGCAGAATTTTAGTTTCAAAGACAAAGGAAAGCATTGCTGGATAATTTATTCTGGGCTGACAATTTTTTCCTTTTAGAATCTGGAATATGTCACTGCATTCTCTTCTGGTCTGTAGAGTTTCTTCTCAAAGGTCAGAAGTAACTCTGATTGGGATTGCTCTATGTGTTAATTAATATTTTTCTTGTGCATATTTAAGGATCTTTTCCCTGTGTTCAACTGAAGAGAGCTTGATGATCATGTGTTGTGGTAAAGATTGCTTTTGGTCAACCCTATTGTGAGTTCTGTGTCCCTCCTGTATTACGTTTCGCAATTCTTTCTCCAGTTTAGGGAAGCTTTCCTTTATTATTTCATTGAATACATTTTTAAAAAAGATTTATTCATTTTATTGCAGCCAGATATACACAGAGGAGGAGAGACAGAGAGGAAGATATTCCATCCAATGATTCACTCCCCAAGTGAGCTGCAACGGGCTGATGCGCGCCTATCCGAAGCCGGGAACCTGGAGCCTCTTCCGGGTCTCCCACACGGGTGCAGGGTCCCAATGCATTGGGCCGTCCTCAACTGCTTTCCCAGGCCACAAGCAAGGAGCTGGATGGGAAGTGGAGCTGCCGGGATTAGAACCAGCGCCCATATGGGATCCCGGGGCTTTCAAGGTGAGGACTTTAGCCGCTAGGCCACGCCGCCGGGCCCCATTGAATACATTTTTATAAGCTTAAATTCTTTTTTATTTTTCTTATATTTTGATGATATTTAAATAGTTGATTAGGGCTCTACAGGTCAAGGGTTACAGGAAAGTGGGTAAGACCATTGTTTCCACATGCTGTTTTTTCCTTCCTGTATCTGGGGGAAGGGAGAAATAAAGGGAGAAGCCACACCCACCCTCCAAACCATCCCAGTGTCCCTGATTTGGGACATGCTTCAAGGACACTGCTCAAGTGGTTTCAATAGTTCAGCTGTCCTGAATTGCTGCCAATCTCGCCATTCCAAGCATGATGAAATCTCTTCACAATCCACTGGCTGACATAGCCCACCTTAGAGTTTGTTTGCCCAGTATTTATTGCCAACACTTTGCTGGGTAGCTGGTCAATTTGTTCTGTCCTTTGCTCTCTGTTGTGGTACCAGGAGCTCTAGGCAGGCTCCAATGTACTACCATATCTCCATGTGCACCTGGATATGCTGTCCACTGCTCCATCTGAGACACAAAGGAGGCTCATCTTTGGCACTTGCACTCCATGGTCTGACCATGGAACCTGCAATTGTCTTCCTGGTTTGGGTTCTGAGCCCTGAAGTTTGATTGGGGTGATCCCCAAACAAACTTTGTCTGAAGTGATCTCAGACTAGATTCTTGTGTGTACTTGCTGTATAGAGTCCAGCACAGACCATCGCCCCAATCAGCCTATGCATATGCTGGTGGTTGTAATTGCTGGGTCAGTTTTGCCTCCAGCCCCATCTTCTACACAAACCAACAAGTGTTGGAGCCCATCCTGATCTTGCCCACCACAAATCTGGCCCACACGCAAGCCAGTAGAAGCTACAGCTTAGTCGGAGTGACCCACAATAACCCCCACCAGTACTGACCCCTTGTCCTGGTTCCTGTGCTTGTCAGTATGTACAGCAGACTGGTCCAGTGTATTCCACACCCC
This sequence comes from Ochotona princeps, assembly GCF_030435755.1. Lineage (NCBI taxonomy): Eukaryota > Metazoa > Chordata > Mammalia > Lagomorpha > Ochotonidae > Ochotona > Ochotona princeps. Next base: position 56,506,103 of record NC_080832.1, on the reverse strand, counting down.
ATTCAGCTCTCATACATGCCAATGGGCATTGAAGTCTAGTTCATCCCAACCACCCCCACTATCCAGCCCACACACATGGTGCTGAGTGCCATTCTGTCCAGCCACATCTACCCCAGTCCTGGTTTTCATGCTCTCCAGTGGGAATGGTAACCCAAGAGGGAGATGCCCACTGTTTTCCTACTGGGCCTACTCCCACTCCTGGATCATGCACTCTTCAGGTGGTTCTGCAGTTTAACTTGACAGAATTAGTCCCTAGTGGCAGCATTTGCCAGCTGATGTTGCAGCAGACCCCAACCAAGCCACATCCATTCTGACTTATGCTTGCACCAGTAGGAACAGTCAATCCAGCCTTACTTTTCCCTGATCCAGCTCACATAAGGCTAACAGGAGTTGTAGCTCTGCCTGGTCTGGTCTACCCACATCCCAACTCATGCTCTCTAGTGGGAGTGGTGATCCAGCAGTGGAGCCTATGCCACCCCCCCACTGGCTTTGTCCCGTTCTCCTTGGGCCTCACATGTGCTGGTTGGGTGCCGTGGCCCATTCTGGCATGGCCTGCTTCACCTCAGCTTTTGCCAGTGGGTGCCATAGCTTGGCCAGGCACGGCCCACCCCCAATTCCAGCTCAGGTTGATGGGGGCTATAGCCAAACCCAGCCCAGCCGGCACCCAGTCCAAGCCCTCATTGAATACATTTTTAAACCCAGCTTCTCTTTCTGTTCCTTCTGGAAAGCCCATAACTCTTGTATTTGGCCTCTTAATAACATGCCTCAATTCTTTTTTTTATTAATTACATTGCATTATGTGACACATTTTTTATATGCACTGGGATTCCCCCCGCCCCTCCCAAAACCCTCCCTCGACGGTGGATTTCTCCACCTTGTTGGACATGCCTTAATTCTTGAATACTTTTCTTAGCCTGACTCAGTTCCTCTTCCAGCTTTTTGTTTTTTCCTACATTGCTGAAGGAAATGTCTTCAAATTCTGAGATTTTTTCTTCTGCCTCATTCATTCTATTATTGAAGCTTTTCATTTGTAATGCTTTGAGTTGGTTTTATTTCAGTGTTGCTATTTCCTGTGTGATATTCCTTAAATTTCTTGAGCTCCTGTATGTACTTCTCATTATTAAGCAGCTTTATAACAAGTTTTTAAAAATCTTTGTCCCTCATTTCCTAGATGTCTTCCTCAGTTAACCCTGAGGTTGATAAAGACTTTCGCTTTTTTTTTTGTGAAGGAGTCATCAGTAATATTTGTTGTGCCTTTTGCTCTTGGTCATTGCAGTTCTGGTTAACAGTTTCCTTTCCAGTTTCTAAGCTGTGTCACCCACTGGTCTACAGGTTGATTTTAATGATTGCATTTAGTATCCAATTCTTTGTTTGCAGTCACTTGTACCACTCCCTCCAGTGAGTTTCTGTCTCAGGCTCTGGTACTAGGCTTCCACTATGGTCTCCATAGCCTGAGCTCCTGGCTCACCACTGTCCACCCCCTGTGACCTTGTGCTGTGGCCACACTGTTAACCTGCAAATCCTTTCTTCCAATCCCAGTTTGAGCACTTCCCTGGGATTAGGGAGATGCCAGCTGTCCTAAAGTTGATGAATTGTCAACAATACTGGTCTTGCTGGAATTTGCTGACCATTTGGTCTGAAGGCCACCTGGATCCCATTTGGGTGAACCTCACAGGATACCAAGTTGGTACTATTTTCCCCGTGAGACCACTACAATGCATTGAATTGCAAGTGAGTTCTCTCCTGGCTCAGAGCCTGTGCAGCTAGCTGTTGTTCCTTCATCCCACAGCGTTTTCCTCAGCACACAAAATGGCACCCAATATAGCACTAGTGGGGGAGTGTGGGCTTGCTGGTCATTAGGTCTAGAGGCCACCCATACCTATCTTGGGTGGATCCTATAGAATGCCAAGTCATTACTGTTTTCCCTGTGGGACCAGTGCAATGAGTTGGAAATGAGCTTGCTCCTGGCTTATCACATCTGCAGGTCACTGTTGTCCCTCCAGCCCTACAACCTTTTCTTCAGTATACAAAATGGCACCCAATGTGGCACTGGTGTGGGGTCTGAGCCATGAAATCCACCCTGTTACTGCACCTGCTTGCTTGGGTTCTGAGATTCTGCTTCTGCTCGTGGTTGAATCTAGCAAATCAGCAAGATGGGCAGTTCTGTGCCTGGGTCACCTCCTATGTTCCTGGTCAACTCCCCTTCCCCCTTGGCTGCTAGTGAAGCTCTGATCGCCAGTTGCTGACCACCACTGGGGTAGCTGGTCACTGCAACATCAGTCCACTGTCTCTGTCGCATCCCTGTGGGCACTGGTCTCCAGTGTCCCTCTTCTATTGGTCTGTCCTATCCTATTTCCTGGGATTGCAGCCTCTCTGCTTCACCCTGGCTAATGATTCTCCATCTGTTAAACGTGTGCTTACCCTATTCCGCCATGTTGTTTCTCCTCCTCCCACCCCTTTCTTCTACCCCCTATTTTCCCCTGTATTTTACAATAAGGTAGTCCTTCAGCTGTAGTCACAATTCTAACATTCTGTTATTTATATGTATCATGACATTGTAGGTATAGGCAATGTTAGAGAATCTAATATCTTTTTGTCAAGGTAAAATATACCTATTTTAATACAAATAAGTTTGAAATCCTTGCATAGTTGTTTTCATAATGCACATTTTCTATTAACGTTTTGGAGTATCTTCATATTCCATTGAGTGATAGAAGTGCAAGATGATAATATTTTAATTTGTGTTACTATATGTATATGAAGTTCAAAAACATATAATTAATTCATCTTATTATACATTAAGATGGTTGTTAACCATGAGAGAAGATTGGTGACAAAGACTAGGCAAGAGGGAATTTCTGTAGACCTGGTTGTGTTCTATTTCTTTAAATGGAAGCTAGTTTCATAGGTGTGTTTATTTTGTGAACATTTGTTGAACAGCATGTTTTTAATGTGTACACTTTCTCAATTATACTTTATTAAATATATACATTAAAATCCAAATTCAGTGTCAAAAGTCATCAGACTTAGTTGAAGAAATAAAATACTTACACGTTGCTGCTCTTGGTTTAAGAAGAAATGTTTGTGCTAACAAAAGGTGAAAATGCAGTGGCTTAATAACTTTTTCTAGAAAGTTTGAGTCTTTGATTTTGAGAAATGAAAATAGAGACATTTTTTCTTGTAAGCACTGAAGACATTATATTCTCCTAAATTATGTTGTAGGAGGCGGAAGTGCTCTGGCTACTCTCATTAGACCATCAGATGCCTGGCCAATGTGGTGATCATATTCTCTTAATTGTCTCCTCTGAACCAGTTTCTTCTTCCACAGAGGGGTGCTATTGTACATACATACCATCTTTATGTGCCCTGGTTTGTGATCAATTTTGATTTTTTATTGTTATTTAAACATTGTGACTAGCAATGTCTATGACTGTTTTAATTTATTCCTACCATGACTTATCATCTGTGTGCAACCATGCCCCTGTATCCTCCCAAATTATTCCTCTGCATCTACCACAGAGAGAAGCCAAGGTGACTTCCATTGCAAGCATCCTCATCTCACTGAGAATGTTCTAGATCTGTGGGTAGTCTTGCATTTCAGAAGTGCAAGTCCTCTAAGGAACTACTCATCTGCTTACTCACCAAAATTTTTCGGTAGATTCTTGAATGCTTTACGAGAAGAGTGTTGGCTCTTCATTTTAATTTATGCTCTTACTTTAAACATAGATTATCCATTATTCTGTTGTTTGTCAGGATTCATACATTTTTCATTTTAACCTCATTTTCTGCATCGTAGGTTTCCATTGTGAGATGGAGATAAATCATGCTGTCCCAACCTGTTTGTATGGTATTAATCATCCAGTTCTCTTCAATGGGCTCTTCACATGGTTGGCTGTTTTACATCTGTTCATCCCTTTTTCAGGCAAAGGTGCACAGCCTACTCCTATTTTCTTTTAAAATTGAATGTAAAATAATGTATGTTCCCCATAACTTTTCTATTGGTTGATGACTTAGCAGAAACTATTTGGATTAGGGAGACTCTATGGCTTCTCTTCCCATTATTTCTGTGTTTTCATGGATTTCATCTCCTCTCTGCCCCCTGAAGAAAGGCAGAACCTGCAGTGACCCCATGCATGAGTTCTCTTGAGCCTTGCTTCTTAGAGAAAAACAGATTTCAAATTTCTTCAGGGCAGAGATTATCTGATTTCATTCATCATCTAATCCACAGATAAGCCTAGGGAGTCTTTTGTTATGGTAGGATATAGAGGAATTTATTTGCAAAGCAAATAAAAACACTGAGCAAAAACTTTATATTCTTAAGATGGTAGAAGACTTGTTCTTCCAAAATGATCTTTTTGAAAGACTGTCATTCCTGAGGTGAGCAAAAAATGTAATCTTTCCTTTAAAATTATGAGTAATATAGGAACTATTATAAACATTTGTTTTTAAAAATAATTTATTTTCGTTTTAGTTGAAAGGCGGAGGGATGGAAAGTGAGTGAATGAGCTTCTATCTGCTGTTTCATTCCTCAAGTGTTTGCAGCAACTGGAGCTGGGTCAGCTGGAAGCCAAGAGCCCAGAACTCAATCTGGGACTCCCTTGTGGGTAGGGACTCAAGTACTTGAACCATAATCTGCCTCCTCACTGGGTCCCCATCAACAGGAAGCTAGATCCATAGCAAAGAAGGGACTGGAACTGGTTACTCTAACTTGGGATGCAGGTATCACAAGGGGTATTTTAGCTGCTGAGCCAAATGCTCACCTCTTGCGTAAATGTTCTGTTATTGCTTAGTTACATTACTTTAGTACTATTGTGGTATCATTGATAGAATCTAATATTGCATTGCATTTTATGTTATGTTGATGACAGTGGCCTTTATCTGTCATTTTTGAAAAGATGGATAAGATATTGCTGAGTTATCTTCTCCCAAGTAAGCATTTGAAGGTTATTGTTGGTTGATTTCAAGACTGTGATGTCTGCCGTCATTGGGGTGCAAACGGAATTTTAAATATTGCAAACACTTTGCAGAACATGCACAAAACTCTGGCTGTGACACCTTAGGCAGTTTAATTTCCCGAATCTCTTGACCCTTTCTTCAGCAGTCCTCTTAAGTTCCTGTTTTCTCAGGGCTCCGTGTATCTGTTTTTTTTCTTCTCCTGTGCCTACCATCACTACCATCATTCACACCTGTGGGCTCATAACAGTTCTATCTCTGTTGTAGCCTCTTTCCTAAGTCTGCTCTTCTCCATACTCAGCTGTCAATGTTTCCTTAGAGACCTCGGTACTTGAAAGCAGGTGATTCTCTGAAGCCACTGAGATGATTTTAATTTGGAGTCTCAACAAACTATGTGTTTGATGGTGTTTCTGTCACAAATGAACAGAGTTGCTGCCTCCACACCCAGTTTAGACTTGGTATTTAGTGCCTGGTTGTATCCCATCACCTTAGCCCTAATTAATACGTGCTTGTTTACTGTGTAGCCCATTTTTTTTTAAAAAAGATTTATTTATTTTTATTGAAAGGCAGATTTATAGAGAGAAGGAGAGACAGATCCACTGGTCTGCTGCCCAATTGGCCGCAATGGCCAAAGCTGAGCTGATCTGAAGCTAAGAGCTTCATGTGGGTGCATAGTCCCAAGCCTTTGGAATATCCTCTACTGCTTTTCCAGGCCACAAACAGGGAGCCAGGTGCTACGTGGAGCAGCCGGGACATGAGCCAGCACTCTTATGGGATCCCAGCTGTTGCAAGGTGAGGATTTAGCTACTAGGCCTGTACCAGGCCCAGACATTTGTTCATCATCGCACTCATTCCACGCCCATTATGCTTCACAGCTGCAGACCCTGATAAACCTAATGGTCACGGGGATATTCAGGCAGGTTTTCTCTGTTAAGCAATGCGTATCCTCCTTCGGAGAAGCCAAAGGAGAGCACCCATGGAGCTTAGAGCACCCTGCATGATGGTCGAGCTCCCTACTTCCAGCCCTTGTCGTCACTGTTCTCACCATCATTACCATCGTTACCTCCAACCTCTGGTTCTGTAAGTGATTAATTTTTTCGTTTTCATGCATCTAGACTTTTGCCTTCTTTTTGTGTCTCACTTGAACCACACGCTGGAGCTTAACTTTCTCCTGGCCAAGGCTCTCCTAGGGTTACAGTGTCAGGACTGTAACCACTCTTAAGCTTCAGAGAAAATGATAATGAAACCATAATTTTAAGAATCATAATTAGCCCCAGCAGGTTGCCCTCTGACTTAGGGTCAGGGCAGATTTGGTGACCCCATCTCTTGCTGCTGTTGAAAGCTTGCCTTTTGTGTCTTAAACTGATGCGTCTTAATTGAGCTCATTTCCATTTTAGATATGTTTTGTTTAAGTTCTCCTTTTCTCCTTTATGTATGTTTATAGCCTTTCTTTTGGAAATATTCAGGGTAAAGAAATAACACAGTATGACTTAAAATATTTTGTATATGCACACAGACATCCACACTAATAGCTACACTCCAGTAGTATCTGCATAGGAACCTTAAAGTTGACACGTTTGGAATTTATTCTCCCCCTGAATTCTCTCCCATAAACTAATAGTGACCAGTCTCTCAAACTATTAGTGATCTTACTGACTCTTCTTCTGCTCCAACCCCGTGTTTATTGTGGGTTTTCCTCTTCAGCCCTTCTGACCCTGTCCCAACTGGACTTGTTGTTTCTCTGGTTTATTTGTGTTAAACTTCCAGGACAAATTTCCTAAAATGTATATCTGATTTTTGTAGTACCCGGTGAAGAACTGCACTGTGTCTGCATTGCCTGTGAGTTCCCAGCTGCTTTGTGTTATGGACAAGGCTCTACATTACTCCAGCAGTGAAGTCTTTTCTCTCAGTCATGGACCTTTACTCCCCTGTGTATGGTTTCAACACCCTCCTGAGTCGTCATGTGTGCCTGTTGGGTTCTCTCAGAAGTTGGCTCTGATACAGGTGGAGAGCAGGAATCTCATCAGGTTGTGCTCTGAGGATTATCACCTGTCATAGAGACAGGGCGAAAGCAGATAAGAGTTAGGGAAAAGTTTGGCTGTACCATATATATGCATAGTATATTGGAGCCAGCTTGCATTGAGATTGAAAAATGTTCTAAGTCTTGGTTCTCCCTTCCTGTGGGGAGCAAGTCTAGCGGCAGCGTGTCTCAGGATCATAGCTCAAACCACAGAGTTCATAAACTGGGTCAGCCCTTCAGAATCATTAGTTCAAGGGGGCCAAGGCATTTGTTCACCCATGTCATAACTTATTGGATGTGGTCTTTTCCTTATAAGGAATGTGATCTGGGGTTTGCACAACTCTCCTCAGCTGAAGCAGTTACAAAAAGGGTAGGCTGACATTTGTGGGTCAACCCACTGTTTCCTATGGCAGCATTACTTATCGGAGCACTAGCTTTATTCCCAACTGCTCTTTTTTTTTTTATTATTCCAGCTCACTACTAATGCACCTGTGAAAGCACCAGAAGCTGGACCAAGGGCTTGAGCGCCTGCCACCCACCTGGAGTTACAGGATGGTCTAGCCCTGGCTGTTGTAGCCGTCTGGGGAGTGAAGCAGAGGATAGAAAATCTCTATCTCAGATACACAGAGAGAGAAATGAGATAGCTAGAGATAGAGGGAAATGTTATTTTGAAGGTTGTATGTTGATATCACAATGGAGGTTGTGGCACCAAGTCTTTCAAGAGACTTCCCCAAGTTCCATGTATCCTCTCCATTTGCAGCCCTGAGTATGTGTGTGTTTTCCTGTGTGTTATCTCAAGTTAATTAATCTTTCTTTTTCTTTTCAAATGTTTATATATTTTTATTTGAAAAGCAAATTTGCAGACAGAAGGAGACAGACACAGAGAGAGGGATTCTCTATCCATTGGTTCATTCCCTGAATGGCCACAATGGGCAGAGCTGAGCTAATCTGGAGCCAGGAGCCAGGAGCTTCTTCCAGGTCTCCCATACAGGCTTTGGACTATCTTCTGCTTTCCCAGGCCACAAGCAGGGAGCTGGATCAGAAGTAGAGCAGTCAGGACCTGAAGCAATGCCCACATGGGTTGCTAGTATGACAGGCAGATGATTGGTGTACCACACCACTGCGTTGGCCCCTAAATCATCAATTCCTGACATTATCATAACTTTTAATCACTTTATACACGTCATATGCTTCATACCTTTGAGCCTCTTAAGTTATCTTATTTATATCCTTTAACATAAAGGTAAGTACATGTCCCTGAAGATCTTACTTCTGTTGTTACAGTTCATTTCATCCTGGGTTAGCAGTGCAGGAAATAGTTGCCTAATGAACTAAAGATAGACAGTATGGCTTTTCATTTGAGGTTTTGATTAATTGCAGGCTTGTCTCCTTTATGGGAGAGAAGTCCGTATATGAAGCTAAGTCAAGGCAGAAAGACAATAGACCCTTTTAAGGGTTCTTAGTTTTAGCCTGACATTTTTCTCCCCTATTTTTCTTATTGTCATTTGATGAATCTTTCCATTTACCTTTTCTGACAACAAAGATGAAGAGGCATGTGCTTTATAGATGAGCTGATGATACCCTGACAGGTCTTGGCAGGAGTTTCTGGTAACCTATCTCATAAAATACCAACATTATTTGGAAATCTCTGATTGCTGGTATGCTAGGACAGTTATTATTTTTTTTTTAATCCATAATCTTTTTTTTTATTTTTTTTTATTTTTTTTTAATTATTTAACTTCATTAATTACATTGTATTATGTGACACAGTTACATAGATACTTGGGTTCTCCCCACCCCTCCCCAAACCCTCCCACCATGGTGGATTCCTCCACCTTGTTGCATAACCACAGCTCAAGTTCAGTTGAGATTCCCCCATTGCAAGCGTATACCAAACATAGAGTCCAGCATCTTATTGTCCAGTCAAGTTCAACGGCTTCTTAGGTATACCCTCTCTGATCTGAAGACAGAGCCAGCAGAGTATCATCCCAGTCAATTGAAAGCTCCAACATACCATCAGCAAAAATTTACATCATTATGGAATTAATTGACATAGTAATGAGTAACCAATATGTTAAAAGTAAATGCGAGTTCGCAGCCACCTTCTGTGACCACCTCACCTATACTTCAATTTTAGTTTATACACAACATATAAGATTCAAAACATAACATGTTATACATAACATCATATCATCTTAAATTAAGGCAAACATGTGGTATTTAACCTTTTGGGATTGGCTCATTTCCCTTAGCATTATGGTTTCCAGTTTGGCCCATTTGGCCACAAAGAACTGCATTTTGTTTTTTTTAATAGCTGAGAGGTATTCCATGGAGTAGATGAACCATAGCTTTCTTATCCAATCCTCTGTTGATGGGCATTTTGGTTGCTTCCATGTTTTTGCAATTACTGATTGTGCTGCTATGAGCATAGGAGTGCATGTTGGTTTCTCATAAAACAAGTGTTCTGGATATATTCCTAGGAGTGCTATTGCTGGATCATACGGTATGTTGAATTTGAGTTGTTTGAATATCCTCCATACTGATTTCCATAGAGGCTGTACCAGCCTGCAGCCCCACCAGCAGTGGAGTAGGGTTCCCTTTTCCCCGCAACCTCGCCAACAAGTGTTGTTGGTGCTTTTATGCATGTGGGCCAGTCTTACTGGCGTTAGGTGGTACCTCATTGATGTTTTAATTTGGATTTCCCTTATTGCCAGGGAACTTGAGGCCCTCACTTCCTAAAAAAGACTCCAAATGCAGTAGAAATCGAGACCAAAATAAACAATTGGGACCTCATCAAACTAAGAAGCTTCTGTACAGCTAGAGAAACAATCAACAAAGTAAAAAGGCAACCCACAGAATGGGAGAAGATCTTCGCACACGACATAGGTGATAGAGGGCTGATCTCCAGAATATACAAAGAGCTACAAAACAACCAAAATGTCAAAACAAACAAGCCACTCAAGAAATGGGCACGGGAAATGGGCAAACACTTCACAAAGGAACAAACCCAAATGGCAAGCAAACACATGAAAAAATGCTCAAGTTCCCTGGCAATTAGGACAGTTATTTTTAAAAATGAGGTTAATGAAGAATCCTGAAGAACTACCCAATATAGGAGAGTTACGATTTTCATGTGAAGAGTAGGGGGCGCTAATTTCCCCCTCACTGTTGGGAGGTATTTGGCATATATTGGCAATAGCCCAGTCTTCAAAGGTAATGTGCCCAAACATAGGATGGCTTTTTCTTCATTTCTTAAGATATCTTTCTCTACTGCCATTTGGTATCGCTTTGATTTTATAGATTTTTAAAGCTGAGTTATAGAAAAAAGAGACTCAGAATTAAAAAATCAAGTACATAAAAAGAAATGGTCAAATAAAATCTCATCGCCTTTCATACAAGGGTATGAAGGGTAGGGAATGTCTAGACCATGGGCTGTATAAGGCCTGTGAAATCATTTAAACTGGCCTGCCCAGGTAATCACAGGTAGGATTCAAAATTCAAGGAATCTGTAACAGACTAATTATTCAATTGATCATTTGGCCTGTGCATGCTGTCTTAAAAAACCAAATGGCCCTTGGCAGATAGAAGGTGCTCACCACTGAAAGACCAGTGCAAGAAGAAGGGGAATCCTCACTGATCAGAAGTCAGATATCACAATGCCCAGTTCCTTTTATTTCTTTAACTTTAATTAAAAAACTTGTAGTATTATGAATCTTCATATTGTTTAGTTTCTCAAATAATTTAAATAATGGGATACTTTCTTTTTATTTATTTATTTATTTATTTTTAATTATTTATTATTTTTACTTCATTAATTACATTGTATTATGTGACACAGTTACATAGGTACTTGGGTTCTCCCCACCCCTCCCCAAACCCTCCCACCATGGTGGATTCCTCCACCTTGTTGCATAACCACAGCTCAAGTTCAGTTGAGATTCCCCCATTGCAAGCGTATACCAAACATAGAGTCCAGCATCTTATTGTCCAATCAAGTTCAACGGCTTCTTAGGTATACCCTCTCTGGTCTGAAGACAGAGCCAGCAGGGTATCAATTGAAAGCTCCAACATACCATCAGCAAAAATTTACATCATTATGGAATTAATTGACATAGTAATGAGTAACCAATATGTTAAAAGTAAATGCGAGTTCGCAGCCACCTTCTGTGACCACCTCACCTACACTTCAATTTTAGTTTATACACAACATATGACATTCATAACATAACATGTTATACATAACATCATATCATCTTAAATTAAGGCAAACATGTGGTATCTAACCTTTTGGGATTGGCTCATTTCCCTTAGCATTATGGTTTCCAGTTTGGCCCATTTGGCCACAAAGAACTGCATTTTGTTTTTTTAATAGCTGAGTAGTATTCCATGGAGTAGATGAACCATAGCTTTCTTATCCAATCCTCTGTTGATGGGCATTTTGGTTGCTTCCATGTTTTTGCAATTACTGATTGTGCTGCTATGAGCATAGGAGTGCATGTTGGTTTCTCATAAAACAAGTGTTCTGGATATATTCCTAGGAGTGCTATTGCTGGATCATACGGTATGTTGAATTTGAGTTGTTTGAATATTCTCCATACTGATTTCCATAGAGGCTGTACCAGCCTGCAGCCCCACCAGCAGTGGAGTAGGGTTCCCTTTTCCCCGCAACCTCGCCAACAAGTGTTGTTGGTGCTTTTATGCATGTGGGCCAGTCTTACTGGTGTTAGGTGGTACCTCATTGATGTTTTAATTTGGATTTCCCTTATTGCCAGGGAACTTGAGCATTTTTTCATATGTTTATTTGCCATTTGGGTTTGTTCCTTTGTGAAGTGTTTGCCCATTTCCCATGCCCATTTCTTGAGTGGCTTGTTTGTTTTGACATTTTGGTTGTTTTGTAGCTCTTTGTATATTCTGGAGATTAGCCCTCTATCACCTATGTCGTGTGCGAAAATCTTCTCCCATTCTGTGGGTTGCCTTTTTACTTTGTTGATTGTTTCTCTAGCTGTACAGAAGCTTCTTAGTTTGATGAGGTCCCAATTGTTTATTTTGGTCTTGATTTCTACTGCTTTTGGAGTCTTTTTTAGGAAGTAAGGGCCTACCCCTAAGTGTTCCAGTGTGTTTCCAACATTTTTCTCCAAAAGTTTGAAGGTTTCTGGATGTAGGTTTAGATCTGTTATCCATTTAGATCTGATCTTAGTGTATGGTGAGAGATGTGGATCTATCTTTTTGTTTCTGCAGGCTATTAACCAGTTGTCCCAACAGCATTTATTGAACAGACCTTCCCATTTGCCTGGATGGTCGTTTGTCTTTTTGTCAAAGATTATTTGGCTGTACCTGTTTGGGTTCCCTTCTGGTGTTTCTATTCTGCTCCATTGATTTTCCTCTCTATCTTTGTGCCAGTACCACGCCGTTTTGATAACCACTGCCCTATAGTATGTCCAGAGGTCCGGAACTGTGATTCCCCCTGCTAACTTCCTGTTCTTCAGGATGGTTCTAGCTATCCGTGGTTTTTTGTGTTTCCAGATGAACCTTTGGATCATTGTTTCCAGTTCCATGAAGAATGTTTTGGGCAATTTGATTGGGATTGCGTTGAATGTATATATTGCTTTTGGCAGTATAGAAATTTTAATGATACTGATTTTACCTATCCAGGAGCATGGGATGTTACTCCATCTTTTGAGGTCTTGTTCAACTTCTTTTTTAAGTAGTTTGTAGTTTTCTTCAATTAAGTCTCCTACATTTTTGGTTAGATTTATTCCAAGATATTTCATACTTTTCTCTGTTATTTTGAATGGTATCTTGCTGGTTAGATCTTTTTCCATCTTGGGGCTGTTCGCATATACTATGGCTCTTGATTTTTGTTCATTAATTTTGTACCCTGCCACTCTTCTTGCTTGTAAAGTCTCTTCAGAGAAGTCAGCAATGATGCTGATTGGTTTTCCCCGGTATGTGATCTTTTCTCTGCTTCGTATTTGTCTTAGGATTCTTTCTTTGTCTTTGTTGGAGTGGAACTTGAGCACCATATGTCTGGGTGAAGATCGCTTTGGGTCATATCTGCTGGGAGTCCTCTGACCGTCCTGGATTTGGGCTGGGTTCATGTTCCAAGTGTTTTGAAAGTTTTCCTGTATAATTTCGTTGAGCACCATTTGCATTCCTGACTCTTTTTCCGCTCCTTCAGGAAGGCCAATAATCCTAACATTTGATTTTCTGAGGTTGTCTTTCATTTCTTGTATGGTCTTATTGGCTTTGTTCAGACTTCTCTCTAGCTGTTTAATGAACTGGGTATGTTCGTTTTGTGTGTCTTCCGTTTCAGAGATCCTCTCTTCTGCTGTATTTGTTCTGTTGGTTAGGCTCTCAATTTTGTGCTCTAAGTCAAGGATTTTACTTTTCATTTGTTGTATTTCTGAGACTATGTGGTTCTTGAATTCCTTGAAGTCCTCCCAATTCTTCTCATTGTCTCTGACATATTTTAACATTATTTTTTTGAATTCCTTGTCTGGTAGATCTTCTATGTCTTCATCTCGCATCTCCGAAATAGACATTGACTTTTGATCCTTTATTGGTAGGGTGTTGGCACTCTCATCTGGATCATTACCTTTTCTGGTATTTCTTCCCATTGTGTTAGTGTTTCTTTTTTGAGAGACCTAGGCACCAGTGTGCTGAGGGGTCTCCAAGCACTATCCTGTAGATATTGGAGTCTGCAGGCGTGGAGTAACAGGGTGTGGGAATTTTCAAGGCACTTTTGGTGCGTCTCCAGAACACTGGACCTCAGGGCACCACTTCCAGGGCCCAGCAGATTCAAAGTGCACTCTCAGCTCGTCCCCTACAGGTATGCTACCACAGGGCGTGGGGGAGTGAAGGCACTCTCTGTGCACGCCCCCTGTGCGCGGGATCACAGGGCTTGGAGGATTCTAGGTGCTTTCTCGGTGTGTCCCCAGTGCCAGGGACTGCAGGGCGTGGAGGTTCCAGGTGCTCTCTGGGAACGCCTCCTGCACACGGGTCCGCAGTGCTCTCCTGGTGCGTCTCCCAAGCACGGGACTATGGGCGTGGGGTGTTCCAGGTGCTCTCTGGAAGCACTTCCTGCGCAGGCCCGCCCACCCCAGCGCTTGCAGGGGACCGACCGCCCCAGCGCTAGCACGGGACTGCCCAGCCCAGAGGCGTGCTTGGGTTCCTGTGGGATAGCACCGCCCAGCTGAGTGCCAGACCTCAAAGGCACGAGGGAGTATTCCGTGTGCCTTTTGCCTTTCTCCTCAGCACACAGGAACACTGTGCGCCACCTCCCAGACACAGTTTTGGCAGTTTCAAGGCACTCGCCCTGTGTCCCTAGATGCTGGAGTCTCGGGGGGGGAGGGCGAGGGAGATGAGCACCAAGGGTGTTCAGGCTCTGTTTATGCCCCTGGGGGGCCAACTCCCGGAGCCTCCAGCCCACCACTGTCCCCACCCAACTCACTCAAACCTCAGGTTCTTGCAGTCTGCCTCTTCCTCTGGTGGGAACCCTCACCGCGGGTGCGTCTCCCGGCTACTGCATCCGGTGCAGGTCCCGGCGGGTGCAGGTGGATGGAATCTGGAGGCTGCGGCTGTTGCAGGTCCCGGCGGGGCTTGGCGACCAGGGTGGGCAGATGCCAGAGGGTACCGATGATTCCAGGTCCTGATGTCTGCAGTGGGCGCAGGTCCTGGCGGGTCCTGGCGACCAGGGTGAGCAGGTGCTAGCGGGTCCTGATCACTGCTGGTCCTCACAGCCACAGCGTCTGCGGGTCCCGAGGTCTGTGGGTCCCGAGGTCTGTGGGTCGACTGCAGCTTTCAGCGTCTGCACTCAAAAGTGACTCAGTAGGTCAGGAGCGGAAAGTAGTCTTCCCTGCCCTTTGTTTTGTTTTTCCCTGGTTGCTCTTCCGAGTTGTGTGGATTTTTTTGGCTCCACACTGTCCAGGGAACTTCACGTTCTTCTCCCTGTAGTTCTATGCTGCTCCACTTACGCTTTTGTCGCGTTCTAGCCCTCTCTGTGAGCTCCCTCACAGTCTTCCTCCTATGTCGGCCATCTTGCAAGTCTGAGACTTTCTTTTTAAATAGACTTTTCATGTTGGAATAATCTTCTTAAAACATTTCTTTGAAAGGCAGAGTTAGGGAGACAGAGATCCTCCATCCACTCGTGCACTGGTTCATTTGGCTGCAATGACTGAGACTGTGCCGTACTGAAGCCAGAAGCTTCTCCTATGTGTCCCACATGGGTTTAGGGGCCCCAACGCCTGGGATGTCCTTTGCTGCCTTCCCAGGCACACTGGCAGGGAGCTAGACCAGAAGTGCTTAGCCAGAACTCTTGCTCAGATGGCATGCCAGCCTCATCAGGAGCAGGTCCAGCCTCTAAGCCACAATACTAGCACTGGAATAGTTTTCAATATGCAGAAGAGTTGCTTGCGCAGAAATTTCTTACATGCTCCATATCAGTTTCTCCTGTCCATGTCTTAATTTAGTCTGGTATATCTGTCACAATGGTCCATTCATATTGGCTCATTAACTGAATGAAGTCCATGTAGTTTTTTTCAGATCCCCTCCCTTTTTTATTGGAAAGGCATATACAGAGAGAAGGCGATACAGAGAGAAGGATCTTCCATCTGCTGGTTCACTCCTCAATTGGCTGCAACAGCTGGGGGCTGATCCAAAGCCAGGAGCCAGCAGCTTCTTCCGGGTTCAGAGTGCCAAGGCTTTGGGCCATCCTCTACTGCTTTCCTAAGTCACAAGCACAAAGCTGGATGGGAAGTGGAACAGCCGGGATATGTACTGGCACCTATGTGGAATCCTGGCACGTGCAAGGCAAGGACTTAAGCCACTAGGCTATCATGCTGGGCCCTGATTTCTGTGGTTTTTAACCTTAGGTTCTGTTTCTGATCCAGGATCCCATTCAAAATCCACATGGTCTGTAGTCATATCTTAAGATGCTGGTTGTAGCATTTTTCAGATCTACCTTTCTTTTGATTATATTGAAGTTTGGGTCAGGTATTTTGTATAATATCCCTCAAATTGTAATTTTTTCTCATTTTTTCAAAGTATATGCTATTATGACTTTTGGGGTATTCCATACTAATTATCACATTTCAGAGAAAATATGATATTAGTAAAATCTACCATCTCCAGAATCCTGAGCACCCAAGAAGGGAAGAGGTCACCTCCAAACTTGATTCTTTTTAAAATTTGTTTATTTTTTATTATAAATCCAGATATACAGAGAGGAAGATCTTCCATCCAATGTTTCTCTCCCCAAGTGACTACAACAGCTGGAGCTGAGTCTATCTTAAGCCATGAGCCAGGAGCTTCTTCCAGGTCTCCTGTTGGGTGCAGGGGCCCAAGTCTTTGGGCCGTCATCGACTGCTTTCCCAGGGCACAATCACGGAGCTGGATGGGAAGCAGGGCTGCCGGGATTAGAACCAGCACCCATATGGGATCCCAGTGCATTCAAGGTGAGGACTTTAACCTCTAGGTCACCACGCTGGGCCCCAAACTCAATTCTTTGGCAGGGGAAGGGAGTGGGAACCTTTAGGAATTGAATTAGAAGATTTCAAGAATCATTGTAAAGGAGAGCTGTGAGACTCCATACAGCATATGCTTCATGGGGGCTATGACACCTAATCTGCGACACATAATACTGAACATCTCATTGTTGGATAAGCTTTTTAAATTTTAGGACACAACATGGAGTTCTGTAGGTATTCGTGCTTAATTCCTAGCATGTGAGACTGAAAAAGTATTTTGGCATGGTCCTACTTTAGTATTGAAGCAAGGATTTTGTCATTTTTCAAGCAAAATTAAACTGGAGCTCAAATCTATGCATCTATAAAATGAGACCAATATTTGGAAGTATGAAACATGTTAGCATTTTGTTTATTGTTTTATTATGGCTGGTGTGGTGCTCAACAGGCTAATCCTCTACCTGCCAGGACCAACATCCCGTATTAGTGCTGATTTGTGTTTTGGCTGCCCTGTTCTGATCCAGCATTTTGGTTATGGACTGGGGAAGTGACAAATGATGTACAAGTCCTTGGGGCCCTGCATCCATGTGGGAGACCTAGAAGAAGTTCCTGGCTTCAGCTCAGCTCAGCTCAGCTCCAGCTATTGCAGCTGTTTGGGGAGTGAACTAGAAGGTGGAAGATCTCTCTCTATTTCTCCTTCTTTCTGTTAATCTTCCTTTCAAATAAAAAGAAATAACATCTTTTAAGAATATGTAATCGTTTTATTTATCTGAAAGGTGGTTATAGAGAGATCAATCCATCTGTTGACTCACTCCCTAAATGGCCAGACCAAAGCCAGTAACTGCATCCAGTACTCATGTAGGAGTGACAAAGGCCCAAGTAATTGGACTATCAACTTTTCCAGACACATTAGTGGGGAACTGGGTTGGAACTGAAGTTGCCAGGGTTTTAAAAAATTTTTTTATAATCTTACATAGTTGATTAGGGTACAAAGGGTCAAGGGCTAAAGGACAGTGGGTAAGACCATTGTTTCCATACTAATATCATTTTCCCCCTGTATTTGGGGTTAGGGGAGAAACAAAGGGAGAAGCCCCACCCAGCCTCCCACCCAGCTTGCCACCCATTCCAGGTCCCCGACATGGGTCATGCTCCGAGGGTCCTGCTCAAGCAGTTTTGATAATTCAACAGTTATGCATTGCTGCCAATATCGCCATTCCAATCGTGATGAAACCTATTCAGGATCCTCTGGCTGACATAGTCTCTTCATGGTTGGGGTTCTGAGATCAGCAGTTCAGTTGAAGGGATCTCCAAAGAAACTTCATCTGAGATGATCCCAAACCTGATTCTTGTGTGTGCTTGCCAGTACAGGGTCTGGCACCTTCTGTCGCCCCAATCAGCTTAGCTGCCAAGTTTTGAATGGCCTTTGTATTGAATACCAGTGTTGCAGATGGGGGCTTCACTTGCTGTGCCACAGCACCAACCCCAGATTCTCCCTGCCCCCACTTTAACAAATAGTTAATATGAGGACATCAGAAGTATTAAACCACAAGCAACACAAAAGTAAAAGTTTAAAGATAGGGATAATATGTGATCAGTATTAAATATACCCATATTATCTTTCTCTATACAGTGAGAAACACACCCTTAATATGCTGAATGTGCACTATCCTGTTACTCAAGAAAATTTTTTCATATCTATGTATGGGTATATAAGCATCTCTTTGCAGAACTTCCATATCATAATTAGAATAAAAATTTTGGGGTCTAGTGTTACTCAAGAAATTTTTTTCATATCTATGTATGGGTATATAAGCATCTCTTTGCAGAACTTCCATATCATAATTAGAATAAAAATTTTGGGGTCTAGTGCAGTGGATCAATTGGCTAATCCTCTCCCTTGTCAGTGCCTGGATCCATATTGTCACTGGTTTGTTTCCTGGAAGCTCCACTTTCCATACAGCTGTCTGCTTGTGTCCTGGGAAAGCAATGGAGGATGGCCAAAGGCCTTGGGACTGTGCATCCATGTGGGAGACCCAGAGGAGGCTCCTGGCGTTGGTTCATCTCGACTCAGCTCACCTCCAGCCACTTGAGGGGTGGTCCAACAGCTGTGAGATATTTCTGTTTGTCCTTCACTCTGTAAATCTGCCTTTCAAAAAATTTTTTAAAACTAAAAATTTTCAGCATATTAAAGTTCAAGATGCAGGCTATCTTGTTTGGGGGAGAACTGGTTTTGACAAGTATCACGAACTGAATTATGAGATTAATAGCTATCAAGGTGGAGGTTGAGAAAGTCTGATTATATAGTGTTTACAGGAAACATTTTTTTCTTTGGAGGTGGGCTTTATCCTTTAGATTTTTATAATTCAGCAAAATAAAGATTTGAGTAAGAACTTGAAGTGTGTCTTAGAGCTGTTGGGAAAATTATTTGCAAAGAATTTGGTGTATTACTTAGTTTCCATTTATGTAGTGCTTTACCACTCAACTGTAAGGCTGAGAGGAAGCTTCTTGCATTGACGTCTTTAGGCTTTGCCTAGATTTCAGAGTTCAGCACTAAACCTTCAAATTAAGGAAAAAATCTCCACTGGGGAATTTATAACTGTCTCTTGAAGAGAGAGATCCATTTCTAGGCTGAGCTGCAAAGTCCTGACAATTGATTGCAGTGGGCTTGACTCCAAGAGTCCTGAGGGAGAGCAGCATTTTGTGTATGTCAGATACTGAATCAGGCATTGGAAGTGACTTTGTTGAATGTTCTCAACATGAGATTCAGCTCTTTCTCTTCACTCAGTGCAAAACAGGGGCCCAGAGAAGTAGTTTGATTGAAATTGCATGGTTTATTGATTGCAGAGTCTAGCTTCTGTCGGACATTCTTCTAAGAATTTTTCTGCTGTGGTTTTCTATAGTGTCACTGTAGTGTATTTACATGTGAACATTTAAAAAAAATGCTATTTGGATTTTGTCAGATTTCTTGAGTTTGATATTACTGTTTTAGAAAGTTGTGCAAAATGCAACCCTTGGTTCTTGCTGTATTGCTCTTCTCTCCTGTGACTAGAAGCAGATTTTAAAAATAATAAAATTTTATTATATTTACATAGTTGAGAAGGATGCATGCCCTTGTGAACCAGCGATTAGGTTGGAAAGGGTCAAGGAATGGGGAAACAAGGATTCCAATTTTTTTCTTTGTATCTCAGGGAAGGGAGAGAGAAGGTGAGAGGGCTGCTCCAAGCAGCCCAACTACATCAGTACCTGGGGATGTGGGACAGCCACACCCAGCATCCCTGATGTGGAGCATACTGCAAGGGTACTGCTTAAATGGTTTAAATAGTTCTGAGAT
The DNA here is from genome assembly GCF_030435755.1 of Ochotona princeps. Taxonomy (NCBI): domain Eukaryota; kingdom Metazoa; phylum Chordata; class Mammalia; order Lagomorpha; family Ochotonidae; genus Ochotona; species Ochotona princeps. The sequence continues at coordinate 56,486,338 of NC_080832.1, read as the reverse complement.
AATTCTTCTGGTGACATCTCTGCTCCAAGGTTAAAGAAATCCTTCCAAGGCCCATTGGCTGACAGTCCAACATAGTCTCCACTTGCCCAGTTATTCACTGTCAAAGCTTGTCCAGGAGAATTGTCTAATTTTTTTCTGCCATCCATAGTCATCTAGATGTCCTCTGCAGGTCTTGGTGATCTGTGATGCCCCCATGTGCATCTGGGCATGCTGTTCACTGCACAAGCTTCAGGAACTGAACAGGCCCAGTTCTGATACATGAAGTCCATGGTAAAACCACAGATCCTGTGATTTTCATCATGGTTGGAGTTCTCAGTCCAGTGTTCCAGCTGAGGGGTCCCCAAAGAAACCTCTCCTGTTGACCCCCAGTCCTGACTTCTGTGTGTGCCAGTGACTGGGGGGCCCGACCCACTCCATCATTCACATCAGCCTACACACAACACTGGTGGTTGTAGTTGTTTGGTCAGTTCTGTCTTCAGCTGTATCGACCTGCAGGACATGATGCTCAAACCCTGAGGGTGGACTGGGAATGCCGGGCTGCTAGCCCAAGAAACACACGGACACACGTACTTGGTGGAAAAGAGTGCCTCTTGCTCTTTATTTTACTCCTCATATATATACCTTCTTCTCTAGGGGAGGAGGGGAAGGGGAGCAGTTTCCTGGAAGTAATTATCTTCACTGAAGCAGGGAAGGAACTAATTATCTGAATAGGAACAGGGGTGGAGGTTCTATTCCACTTGCTTTACACAGGATGTTCTGGCCTAATATCCTGCTTGCTGTGTCCCTGCTTGACCAAGGCAGGCTTTGCAATGCAACAGGTTGTCAGGCATGCCAAGTGTAAGGCCCATAAATCTGTGGCTCCTAACATGCAGCCCCATCTTGTTCTCAAACCAATGGATGACCAATAGATGCTGCAGCCTAGTCCAACACTGCCCAACACACACTCAGCTTTTACACACATGAATGGAAACTGCAGCCCAGTTGGACCAATCCCAGTCACCTCTACCAGGCTTACCCCCAGCCTCAGCTCCTGTGCATGCCAGTATGTGCAGCTGACTGGTTCTATCCATTCCACATCCCATTCAGTTGTAAACATCAATGAGTGTTGGAGCCTAGCTCAGCCCAACTGACCCCACTATCAAGCCCACACTCAAGCCAGTGGGCACCATCGTCTGTCCAGCCATGCCTGCCCACATCCCTGGTTCCCATGCTTACCACTGGGAGCTGCAGCCTATCAGAGGGGTACCCACAATTTCCCTACTAGGTCCACTCCCAGCCCTGGATCTTACACTTTCCAAGTGGCTCTGCAGTTTAGCCTGACAAGACTTGCCCCCAAGGCCTGGCATCTGTCAGCTGATGCTGACCAGCCTGCACTTCCTCTGGCTCATGCATGCACCAGTGGATATGGTTGCCTACCCCAACCTGGCTCTCCCCATAAACCAGCTCATATACAGGTCAACAGATTTTGTAGCCCTGCCCAGCCTGGTCTGCTTACCAGTAGGAGCTTACCAGTAGGAGCAGTGGCCTAGCACGGGAGTCCCCAAAGTCCCCATACCAGGCTTAATGCACCCCACCCCAGCCTCCAGGTTTTAATGTATGATGGTGGGAACTGCAACCTACTCTGGCATGGCCTGACTCAACTCAGCATTCACTGGTAAGTGCTGCAGCCAGGCTTGGTCCAGTCTGCCCCCAGTTCCATCTCATGCTGGTGGGTGCTGCAACCTAACCCAGCCCAGCCAACCCCAAGTCCTGTCCTATTGTGAAATGGCTAGTGTTGTGGCCCAATCCAGCTTATCCTGCACCCAATCCTGGTTCTCACATGTGCCAGTGTGTGCTATGAACTGGCCTGGAGTGGCCTGCTCCCAGACTTGACCCACATGTATGCTGGTAGGTACTGTAACCAGGCCTGGTCTGGGCTGCTCCCAATTTTCTTTCTTGTACTCACCTGCTTGGACTGTGTCAGCGCTGGGACAGAGGAATTCCTCAAAGTTCCTCTATCAGGTCACCTCCCAGTTGCAGATCTCACACACGAACAGTGGGTTTTTTGCCAGCCTAATTTGGCTCACCTTCTGTCCTGAAAGGTACAGCAGCTTTGCCCAACTGGTCCAAATTATTCTGGCTCTTACTGTTAAGTGCTACAGCGCAGCCTGGTTCACCCCCAAGCCCAGCTCTCACATGGTTCAGTGGGTGCCAAGACCTAACTCAGCCCATCCTACATCCACCTTGGTTCCCGCAAGCACCAGTGGATATTAGAGCCTAGCCCAATCTGCCACACCCCAGACCCAGTCCACACCCATGCTGCATCCATACTGCACCCATGTCTAGCTCAGTTTTCTGCCCTTGTTCCAGCTCTCACATTCACCAGCAGCAACTTCAGCCCAGCTGACGGAGCCCATCCTAGCTCCCTGGCCAGGCCTAGTCCCTGCAACACATTTTGCACATGCTGTTGGTTGCTCCAACCCAGCCTGACATAGCCCATCCCCAGCTTGGCCTTTGCCATCAGATGCTGAAGGTTGGCCTTACCTGCCCCAGCCTGCCCTCAGACCTAACTCTTGCTGCTAGGCCCAGCTTTGCCCAGTCTGCCTCCATCCCTGGCTTTCATGCAAACTGGAGGTGTGATAGCCTAGCCCTACCTGGCCCATCTCACACCCAGATCTTGAGTGTGCCTGTGGATGCTGCAGCCGGACCAATCCAGCTTGTTCCAATCACTGGTATCCATGAATATTTGTGAGTTCCATGGTCATGCCTAGCTCAACTCATCACCATCCCCAGCCCTTGAGCAAACCAGCTGGTGTGGCAGTCCCTCAGGGGAAAACCCATAAATCCCTCATTGAATCTGCCCCCAGACCTGGTTCTCTTGAGTGCTGGTTAGTATCATGGCCCAGCCTAACATTCACATCCTCTGTTGTGACACTCACTGGCAGGTACTGTGGTCAAGCCCTGCCAGGCCAGCCCCTAGACCTAGCTTTAGTGTGTGCCAGTAGGTGGTGGTCAGTACCAACAAGCCCAACTTAGGTATCCCATATGAGTGGGTGTATTGGTTTGGCCCTTAAAAGTCCTTTGATTACCCTCCTTTATATCCACCTGGTTTCAGCCCCTTGTTTACCCGCATGTGCAGTAGCCTCGTTGATGGAAGTCATCCAGAGGTCATTCCTTACCTGTCACATTCTCCCTCAGTAGTCCTCCCTCTGACACATCCCTGAACCCCTTCCCTGAACAGTCCACAACCCCCCATGCCTGTGAGTGTGTGGACCCACAAGCCCACTCCTCTGGCAGTGTGTCATGCTTGGGGCCTTGCCCACCTGCCCAGGGCCCATTCTTGCTCATGTGAGGGTCCCCACACCCCATCTGCTGGCATGCCAGCATCTGATCCCCACATACATTAAAAAAAAAAATAGAATAGGCAACTGTGATGGCACTCTGGTATAGCTAACACAAATTTGGCATTAATCAGATCCAGAATGCTACCAGTTATTAGCTGATTTTCTCCCAGCAGTGTAACACTTGCCTAGGTACAATGCAACCTGGACAGTTGCCTACAGCTGAGGGTAAATGCAGACTTTTGCACTGTATTCTCTATACCTCCTGTATTTTTTGTATCTGCTCTCATCTCTCTGATTTTTATATATTTGAAAGACATAGATAGATTTCCTTTCTGCTGGTTCCTGCCCCAAACACCTACAGTACTAGGGCTAGGTCACGCCAAAGCCAGGAACCTAGAACTCAACCCAGCTCTCCTCTGTACTTGGGTCATTACCTGCTGCTTCCCAAGGTGCTCACCAGCAGACAACTAGAATCTAAATGAATCCAGGACTCAAACCAATGCATGCTCATATGAGATGTGGATATACCAAGCAGCATCTTCTCAGCCATGCCCAAGGCCTATTCCATTGACTAGTTTTAGTTTTTATTTTTCACTAATTCCTTCAGGGAGCCATCTGCTTTATCCTCAAATTTTTGTTATATTTTTAGTTCTGTTTTTTTTTTGTTCATGTCACTAATCTGAAATGTTAACTTTTACATTTCTTAGTAAAGTTTCTGAGATTGCCCTTTAGAATATGGTCACAAACTGATAGCACAGTTTGTTTCTACCAGTTCCAGTGTCTGGAATTGCCTGGAGTCTTCCTGCCTTCTGATTCTACTGCTGCTTGTTCACATTGTCTTGTCACTTGTTTGTGGTGATGGACATATGGATATGCATGTTTGTCAACTTACCAAACTTTACACCTAAAATGGGTCCACTTTACTCTGTATAAATTAAACCCTTAACATTTTTATTTGAAAAGGTATTATGCCCATCTTTCTCAAAACTTTTCATTAACATTCTTGGAGTGGACATTGAGGCAAAATGGGCTAAGCTGCCACTTGGAACCTCCTACATCTTGCATCTCAACGCCTCAGTGCATCCTAGATCTCAACTGAGTCCTGCCTTCACCTCCCATCCAACTTTCTGTGAATGCTGGGCCAATCCCAGCTGCTGTGGGAGCTCACCAGAGCAGGGAAGATCTATCTCTGCAACTCTGCTTTTCAGAAACATAAAAAATCAATTGTATGTGTTTGTGGGACAGTTCGTCATATGCATGTAGTGGTGATCACACTAGGGTGGTTGGTATTTCCATCTTCTTGCACATTTATCATTCCTTAGTGTTAGGAACCTTGGGAGTCCTCTCTTCTAGTTCTTTATAGAATGTGCAATTGCTGTGAACTGTAGTCATTGTACTGTGCTGTAGAACATAACAATTTATTCCTCTGATGTCTTTTTGTGTTTGTATCTATTACGCAGCCTCAGTTCATCCCTGCTCTCTTTACCCTTCTTAACCTCTGGTCAGCACTAGTCTGTTTTAGCAAATCAATTTTTTAGCTTTGATATATGACTGAAAATGCAATGTTTGTCTTTCTGTGTCTTTGTTCACACAATATTCTCCAATTCTATTCATGCTGCAACAAATGATAGGATTTCACAATTTTGTGGCTGAATAATAGTCCATTGTATATGTGTTTCATCCACCACATATTTTATCCAGTTATCCATTAATGAACATCTTCATTAATTTCCATCTATTGGCTTTTGTGAATGATGTTGTAGAAGACATGACAGTGTAGATATTTCTGTAAGGTGTTGATTTAATTTTCTTTGTGTATACAGTAGAATTATAAATACATTATGTGTAATTATAAATATATATCATGTATGTGTTTATATATAGTGGGATACCTGGATTAAATGATAGTTCTTTTTCAACTTATCTTATGAGCCTCCATACTATCTTTCGTAATGATTGTACTAATTGTCATTCTGTTGGTTTATATGAGTTCCTCTTTCTGTACATCCTTGTAAGCCTTTTTTAATGTTCTGAGTTGAGATATGTCATCATCAATTTAATTTGTATGAATTATTTGATTAGTGATATTGAGCATCTGTTCATCTACTTGTTGGCCTCTTGTATGTCTTCATTTGAGGTCTCTAATCAGATCATTTGCCCACTTTTAAATCAAATTATTTGGGAGTTTTGCTGTTTTCTTCACAAATGTTATCAATCTAGCTACTTTTCTAATTAAAACTTCATGAAATTCAGTGGTAACCGTTGTATGACCTGCTAATAGTTTGATCTTATTTACTGTATGATGAAAAATTCTGAAACAATATTTATGGTCATATTTGATTAAATCTCCATTCATAGAAATGAGCAGACATCTTCCGTAGAATCTGACGTGAGCATCCACATCTGGACATATGTTCCTGAAGGACTTCAAACAAGACTTTATTTGTGGTTTATTTATTTTAAAGATTTATTTATTTTTATTGAAAAGGCAGATATACAGAGAGGAGGAGAGACAGAGAGGAAGATCTGTCCGATGATTCACTCCCCAAGTGGCCACAACGGCTGGAGCTAAGCCAATCAGAAGCCAGGAGCTCTTCTGGGTCTCCCACACGGGTGCAGGGTTGCAAGGCTTTGGGCTGTCCTTGACTGCTTTCCCAGGTCACAAGCAGTGAGCTGGATGAGAAGCAGGGCCATCAGGATTAGAACTGTTGCCCATATGGGATCCTAGCGCATGCAAGGCGAGGACTTTAACCATTACACTATCGTGCCGGGCCCTGTGGCTTATTTTTAACTGCTAAGAAATCAGAGATGACATGTTCCATAATTTTAAAATAAATATGTACTTAAGTGTGTTAAAGAATAGGGCAGATTGCTGAATGCTAATTTTCATATTAGTCTCTTTGTGGATTTCATAACTTATTGAATTTGTTCTTTTGTTATTACAGTTGGAAAATGAAATTACATTAAAATTGGTCTAATGAAGGAAAATAGATAGAAATATCTCAAATGAAATTATTTTGTGAGGCTCACAGACAACATTATGAATAAAATGAAGTTGCCATTTCCGGGAACTCCTGGGAAGTACAGGCCATGCTGGTTGGTTCTGTGTAGACTGTTAACAAGCCAGTTGCTTTGTCCACTCAGACTGAGAAAGTCATTATTTTTCTTTGTTAGTTGTAATTCCACAGAAGCCGTCTTGCCACAGCCACTCTACAATTTGGTTGGCTGTGATTGATCTGCAGAATCTGGTTTTTTATTGATAACCTTTACCGACCTTGTAAAATTCAGATTCTCATTATGACAAAAGCCCAAAATGCTTCATGAAACAATGTTTTGGCACAAGCATGTGATTCTATGAATTCCGGGTAGAGGAGAAGTTGCAATAACAGACTATGCTTCCCCCAAACTAATATTTTCCCTTGAAAGGTTCAGGATAAAATATGCACATTATGTATTTAACAGGATATGTCTTTCTATTCTTGCATTGTTTTTGTATTCCTAGGAAATTAAAGTGTACTTTGAATTCTCATAATGCCCAAGTCAATATAAAAACCCAAACACTTGAATAGATTGTGTTGACATAGATTGAGATCCTTGCCAATTACTAACGGAATATTGAATTCCTGCATAAGAGACTTGTTTCATACAATAAGATGTAATTCCTTAAGTTTTTTGGTTTCTAATATGTAACTCTGGAGAACTATGTTTTGGGAATGTAAATAGTTGGCAAAGAAAACCCAGAAGAACAGCTTTTTAGTAGTACTGATATCAACCAAATCCTTACATTCTACAAGAGTCAAACACTGATGACACTATCTGCAATGGCCTCACCAATTCTCCCATTTCCTTGAATTTCCACCCACAGTCTGCACAAGTCCATTCCATGTGACCTGGAGGATTAGTTACTGGTCTGGGTAGGTTTCCTATGTCATGAAGGTTCAGTTTTGTTCACAATGGCCAGGGATGAGTCAGGACAAAGCTAAGAGCTGGGGACTTCATCTGGGTTTCTTGTATGGGTGCAGGGTCCAAGCACTTGGGCCATCCTCTGCTGCCCTCCCAGGAACACCAGCAAAGAGCAACTGGAACTGAAATTGGTGCCCATATGAAATGCTGACACTACAGATTGTACCTTGTGTCCAGAAATTTATTAACTTCTTTCAGGTTTTCTAATCTGTACAGTTCATAAAGTTCCAAATAGTCCATTGCATTTTGGTTTTATCAGTTGTAATATCTCATTTTGCACCTCTGAGTTTTTCTCTGATGTTTGTTAGTATAGCTAATAGTTTATTTTGTTTTTTTTTCAAAGAGTTAAATCTTAATTTCATTGACTATTTGGAACCTTTAGTTATTTATGTTCAGTTTTGATTTCTACTAACTTTGGTTCTTTTCTAGGTGCTTGGAATGCATTGCTTGATTATTTTGATATTTACCTTTTTAGGTGTTTATTGCTATAAACTTTTTACTGCTGCATTTACTTTATCCCATAATTTTTGTATGTCATATTTCCATTTTAGTTTGAGTCATTTCAGTTCATTGAAAGTTTGTTTTAAGGAATAAATTGAATCCTCTGTTATGTAGTGAACTTCTTTATCCCAATACAGTTTTTATCTTAAAGTATTTTGTATATATGTAGGGCCTGGCTCGATGGTCTAGTGATTAAATCCTTGCCTTGCATGCACTGGGATCCCATGTGAATGCTGGTTCATGTCCTGGTTGCTCCACTGTCCATCTAACTCCCTGCTTATGGCCTGGTAAAGCAGTCAAGGATGGTCCAAAGTCTTGGGACCCTGTACTCATGTGAGAGACCCCCTGAGTATGCTCCTGGTTCCTGGCTTCGGATTGGCTCAGCTCTGGCTATTGGGGCCACTTGGGAAGTGAACCAGCAGACAGAGGATCTTTCTCTCTCCTCTCTGTAAATATGACTTTCCAATAAAAATAAATCATTAAATCTTTTGCATATATATAAACACAACTCTCAATCATTTTTCATTTCTGTTTATATGGAATATCTTCTTGCATTCTTTGCGTGTCTTCATTGGTCAAGGGAGTATATTGTTGGCACTTATTTTGTATGTACTTGCCAGTTTATACCTTTTAATTGGAGTTAGTTGATTCATTTAAAACCTCCTTCCATTTCCTCTGTTTTTCTTCGTTCATGATTGGGTTTGCTAGTTTGTGTTGGTAAGTTTTGATTATTTTGTATTTCTTTTCAGTGTATCTGTTTACCTAGTGGATTTTATATTTCCACCTATTTTCATGATTGTGGTTATCTTTCTTTTGCTTTTGATTTTGGGTTTTCTTAAGTATCCTTTGTAAGGCCAGTTTAGTAGAGATGATTTTTAAGTTTTTGATGATCTTGGAAAGTCTTTCCTATTTCTGGAGGACAGCTTTGATAGATACAACCTTCTTGGTTGGCAGCTTTTATTCTTGCAAGACTTGGACATTAGCATTCTAACCTCTCCTGGACTGGAAGGCTTCCGTTTTAAATAAATAAGCAAATAAACAAATAAACAAACCAAATCTGTTGTTAGTCTAAAGGGGATACTCTTTTTTTATTAATTATTTTGCATTATGTGACAGTTTCGTAGGCTTTGGGAATCCCTCCACCCCTCCCCACACCCCTCTCCCCTGGTGGATTCCTCCACCTTGATGCAGTATTACAGTTAAAATTCAATCAAGATTCTTTCCTTGCAAACATATACCAAGCATAGAGTCCAGCTACTTATTGTCCAGATGGGTTGAACAGTTTCTTGGGGAGACCATTTCTGGTCCAAAGTTAGAGCTGGTAGAATATCATCCCAGTCAATTAAGAGTCCCAATATAACATCAACAGCAATTTGTAACATTATGGAATTGACATGGTTTTGAGTAACCAGTATGTTTAAAAAAAAAAAAAAGCAAGTTCTTAACCACAACCTAAGATTAGCTCATTGACATTTCAATTTTAGTTTCTATACAGGACCGGCTGCTATATACCTTAAAATGGCTATAAGGTACCATTCAGCTGTCTCGTGTCTATTTCCTTTTAGTATTTAGCCATTTGTTGTGTTGAAGTATAATTTTGCAGATCTTGGCAGATTTTAGGATAATCCAGACTGGCTTGTAACTCTAACAAGACATTTGTCAACAATTAAGGTGCAGAACATTTTTTGGGGGCCGGGGGTGTGCAGGAAAATCCTCAACACCATGGTGAGGAGTGACTAATCTTTGTGTCCCACCCAGCGAGGCATGAGCCAATCCACACCAGCTCTTTCCTGTCAGATTCCAAGCTCTTCTTTTTGTTGTTTGTCTATTTATTTTAGGTTTTTTTAGTTTGTATGATTGTTTGTTTGCTATGAGGGGTTTTCGGAGCGATCCTGATGGTCATTGCAAGGGAGGGTGGGGGTCCAGAGGTGGAGCCAGGCTCGGACCAGAGAAAGCTCTCCTCCCTGGTCCCGAAGGACGTTTATTGTTCTTCTGTTTCTGTGGACCGCTCAGGGCTTCTGGTTGTCTTTCCGATGACGTTGGTTTCTGCACGGTAGTGTTTGGACTTCTTCCATCCCCTGCGGAAGCTCTGGTTGGGGGTGGGTGACCTCAGAGTACTCGGCCTCCAAGGGCATCCAATTCAAAGGGGATACTCTTAAATGACTTAATGCCTCTCTCTTGCGTATTTTAGAATCTTCCTTGGTTGTACATTTTTTGTGAATTTGACTATAGTATGCTGTGGTGAAGACTTTCCTAGTCATGTCTAATGGAATTCTATGGCCCTTCTCTTGTACTTGGAGTTCCATATTTTTCTTAGAATATGGATTTTTTTTCAGCTAGAATTTTATTGAATAGAGTCCCATGTTTTGGAGGTGGTTTTCCAATCTTTATCTCTTTCCCTCCCTCTTGTATCCCCCCTCCTCCTTCTCTTTTAAGATTGATTTATTTTGAGAGACAGTTCTTCTATTGTCTGGTTCACACGCTATATGACTATAACCACTACAGCTGAGCAAGATGGAGTCTAGGCAACTGCAACTTGATCCATCTCTCCCATGTGGGGGTCCAAGTATTTCAGACCATCACCTGCTACTTTCCCAGTGCATTATCAGGGAGCTGAAATAGAAATGGTACAGCCAGAACTAGCAATTGTGTCTATATTGATGTATAGCTTAGCCCATTGAGTCACAATACCAATGCCCATTCTTTCTTTCTTTCTCTTTGGGATGTTTCAAACCATCAATTTTCAAGTTCAGACCTTTTCTTATGTTTGAGTTAGTCTGTTCTGGCATTCAACTATATTGCTACTTGTTTACTTCATTTCCAAGATTTCTGTCAAGTTCTCTTTCAAGATCTTTGTATTAAGTAAATTTCTCATTAATGCACTATTTACCTAATATTAAAATGCCTGCCTCTTTTCTCTAGTATGTCTTTGAGCTTCCTTAAAGCTATTCTTTTGAATTATTTATCAGGCAGTTTGTCAGCTTACTTTTTAAAAAGATTTTATTATTATTATTATTGGAAAGCCAGATATACAGAGAGGAGGAGAGACAGAGGAAGATCTTCCATCCAATGATTCACTCCCCAAGTGAGCCGCAACGGGCCGGTGTGCGCCGATCCAAAGCCAGGAACCAGGAACCCTCTTCCAGGTCTCCCACGCAGGTGCAGGGTCCCAATGCATTGGGCCGTCCTTGACTGCTTTCCCAGGCCACAAGCAAGGAGCTGGATGGGAAGTGGAGCTGCTGGGATTAGAACCGGCGCCCTTATGGGATCCCGGGACTTTCAAGGCGAGGACTTTAGCCACTAGGCCACGCCGCCGGGCCCTGTCAGCTTACTTTTTTTGAAGTCTTTTGCTACAGTGTTACTATTCCATTGGGGGTTTTATAGCAGCTAGGTTTTTTCATTCTTCAGTGTCCCCATGTTGACATTTGTGCATCTGGCAGATCACTTTTAAAGAGTGGTTTTGTGGTAAAGACTGTTTTCCTGAGGATTTCTCTTCAGGTGTCATTTTGGTAGGTTAATTTTGTTTTAGCTTGTTGGATGCTGCAGTTTTCCTGTATTTTCTTTTCAGTATAATTGATGACAGTGTGTTGGGGGTGTAGGGTACTCCTCTCCACCTTAGCAGAAGTTTGTGGATCTTGCAGTGGCTTGCAGGGAAAAGCTAGGGTCATAGTGCACCAGCTTTCGATCTACAGTGCCTAGGATTATGGGAACACTGGCACAGAGTACCAGATGCATTGCACTGGTTCCCCATAATATCAGCCCCAAATTTCTGTGGAATGTCATGGTGCCCACCTACATTTTATTCTCCTAAGCAGACTATTCTACTAGTGTTATGATGCCTAGAGTGCCAGCAATAACAATTCTAAATCATACCTATAGACCACGGTCTGCCTAGTCTAGTGCATGCCAGGGGAAGTTCAAGGTCCACATTGCTATGGGACGCCTACTGCACTTGTGGACTTGGGACCCCAGGCTGCTTCAATCAGCAGTAGAAGAAGCTGGTCACGGTCTAAATCCAATTTACTGGGAAGACAGGAAAGGGAATATCCCAATGGAATGGCAAACTGTTGTATGTGTCGACACGGATGAAGGGTATGTGGAGCAGGTCTGGGATGAGAAGGAGAGAAGAGGAAACTCAGTCTGGAGATGTACCTAGCAATCAGATTGAGTGTGAGGTTATCTGTGAGATCATGAAACATGATTGAATCCCTGAATTCAGGTGGGAAGAATCATTTGGGAACACTATTTTGGCATTTTCCTCAGATGGTGACCTTGAAACAACTGTTTGGCCTAGGTTGCTCAGGGCAGTCTGCAGTGCTTTGGGAAGTCCAGGTGATGCTGTTGGACTACAAGGTATAGGAATGCAGGAAGAAGGCAGTTACCGCCCACAATCTCAGAATTTTAGTTCTTACTTTATCTACCACAATTTATCTCTTGATTTATAATCTTGGTTCTGATTGGTAGCCAATCAACAGTAAATCTATTTCTCTTCCCTAGTTCCTTGCTTTGCTGATGATTTCTGAGTGGCTAAATCTTTGAGGATGAGGAGCCCTAATTACGAGGGCAAGTGTGGCGTCCTAAAGTCACACCTGGCCGATCTTGAAGCTAATCAGAATGTAGGCTGATGGCAGGATTTAAACATTTCCCTGCTTTGAGTGTAGAAGCGTCCATGGAAAATTTAAAGCCAGGTCTGATAAATGTCTGTCTCAGTAGCAAAGATATTCAAAACTGCCGTGATTCAGTAGCATTTCTTTCCCTTTCTCTTAGTGAGTTCTAGAATGTACACTGCAGGTCATGGGGATGGCACTGATGTATGACCTCCCAAACCTTGGTAATTGCCATCCCTTACTTGGCCCATATGCATCATATTTTAATGCATATGACTTGCTCTAGGCATCTTGTTGAAAGCAGATTGTGTTTCAGAAAGTCTGGAATGGGACCTGGGGCTGTGGGATTCTGACAGCTCCCAGGTAACACACTGCTGCTGCTCCCTGATCACACTGTAATGGAAGACCCTGGGGTGTTGTCATCACCTACATGGTCAAAGCTGGGGCTGCAATATACGGGTTCTAACCTGCATGGATGGGGAAGACTGAGTGCAAATGTCCCCTTTGTGACTTAAATCCTAGCCGTGGAGGAGGCACCTATCATTTCTGCTCCTGTTCCTTGGGTGAAAACTGGATTACACAACCACACCTAGCTGCAGGGATGTCTGGGAAAGGTCATCTTTCTGAGCAGCTACAATTCTGTCAGAGGGCAGGGAACCAGATGTTGGCAAATTGCAGGCCCAGCCACGTTACTCTATCTAAAGTCCTCTCACATGCTTCCCAGAGACCTCTGGTGGCCACCCAATCTGGTGTGTGTGGTTGCATGTATTCTGGAGGCTTGCCAGACCTGATCTTACAGCCTTCTTCCCCTCAGCACACACTTGACAAATACTACTCCCAGATTCCTGTACAGAGGTAGCCTTTTTAGAAGAGAATGCATGAGTTGATTCCCACTTTCATGACTTTAGAAATAAACAAGATGACCAGATTATGTCCCTTCAATATCTGTGTGTTTAATGATTTCTGTCTTGGGAAGAATAAATTGATGCTTCAAATCCAATTTCACATTATTCCAGCCAAGACAGTCTTGCTGGGCTAGATGAACTGAGCTGCAGGTTTTCCTACTGATGAGTGAGATAGGATAATAAACGACTGCAGGCAGTTGGCAAGATATTCAGGCAGCCTGGGCATTGAATCATAATCACAGTACATTTACAATAAAGGCCCGGTTTATTTTGTAGACAAGCGGCAACATTAGATGGCCAAATAGCTCCAGGATATTGAATGAAAAACTCATTGTTCATGAGTGATGGTATTTGCTTTTCTATTTTTATTTACCTGATTGAAAGTGTCTGGCTTATTCAGTGAAGGAAATTTTCATTTCCTGATATTCTTCTCAATAGTGAAGCCAATGAAATAGAATTAACTAAAACTGGAATGATAGAATCTGTTTTAGCTGAAAGGCTAGAAGGGCAAGGAGTAATCAAGGAAGCACTCATGGCTGCTGTAATATGTGCTTAATACATGAATGTGAAGGGAGAGATAATGGGCTTGGAGGAGGGGGATTAGCTATGTGTGTTCTCCTCTCCAAACACAGAGCTGAAGGAACAATGAACTCTTGGATGGTTTTTCTCCCAAGCATCACATTTTCATGCTTTCACTCAAATAAATTTCAGTGCTGGAAAGAAAAAAAAAAAAACAATTGAAATCACTTAATCAAATGAGCCTGCCATGTTTTTCCATTAGTGCCAATAGTTGTATCCAATTATTGCGACCATATTTTTTCTCATCTGTGCTGTTTAGAGGAACCATTTTTGTATTTCAGGAGGATAGCTGAGAGTGGAATCACTTCACATGGCTGTAGCAGCCATGTAGAGGAGTAGGTAAAATTCCCCCTGGATTCTGAGTAAGATTGAAAACCCTGTTTCTCAGCATCTGAGCCTCCACAATGACAAAAGTAGTGAGGACCAGGAGGAAGAGAGGGAGAAGGCCAACAGCCAGGTTTCCTAGAGCACTCAACTGAGGACATTTCACTGTCTAAATGCTCTTCAGGTATCAATTCAGCTCCTGTAAAAAGCCCTTGGAGGCAAGTGTTATTACCATCTCTGTTGTAGGCTGAGGGAAGAGGAAGGCACTAAGATTGTGTAGCAGATGTGGGCCACACAGAACATTTCCTTGTAGGTAAAGTGCAGCTGATGTCTTCGCAGCCTGTTCCGTGGGAAGCCATAGACATTGGACTTGGTGTTCCCTGATGGAAGGTGAGTATGTGCCCCTGCCTGCTCTTCTACCTTCTGCTGGCTGCATGAAAATCACAAGGCAGCCCTGGACCAAGTGGCAGAGTAGGGTTCCTGAATTACTCCCACCAGCCAGGAGACACCCTCCTTGGAGTATCACATGTGTGAGAAACAAATTTCTACTGTCTTCACCATTGCAGCTTGGGGCAACTACTTATTACCACAGTGTAGGTCCTTGCCTACACTCATATGGGGTCTGCATATGAACCCAGGCACTGTGGTCACATCCTTCACCTAGATTAAATCATTTCTGCATTTGAATAAAAAATATGGGAACAATAGTTAGAACCCATCTCTCCCAGCTTGAGATGGAGATCCTGAGGTCTCTACAAGACTGAACTCTGTATAGTGGTTCGAGTTCTACAGGGTGGAGTAAGACGTACCCAAGGCAAGTTGTTCTGGTTTGTTTGATTAAAATATTGCTCAAAGGATCGGGACATCTGGGCACCCCTGTTATCAGTTGGTGCTTCACAGTTTCCAAAGTTCTTTTGCCACTTTACATGTCTGGCTGAGAAGTCATCTGACCCAGGGAAAGTCCAACAGGCCCCTTTTTGTGTAATTTGAGCAATTAGCTTCTTCTCTAGAGTGTTTGCCTTTAGATGGCATCCATTCTGTATGTAGTACCTGGCACTCTAGTTCTTTTCTGTAACCCACTTGTCCATTGCTGAGATAATCGCCTCTAACAGCTTGTACCAACTTGTGATGCCTAACTTTAAGTGTTGTTGTGAGGATGAATTTAGCCGTATGAAAGTGCTGTACAGATACAGTATAAAATTAGGTACTAACATTTTTAAATATTGCATAAAATGGGAAATTTTGTTCCAATACATTGTAGTGGAGTCTTATCTTTCTTTAAAAAATGACATTGCCAGTAAAATTAATACAGATATTCTGTGTTGAGAAAAAAACTTTAGAAAGAACAGGAATGGAAAATGCAGGTGGTGGTGGAGCATAGAATTGCCAAAGATCACAACTGAGAAGTGTTGATAGCTGCAGATAGCACGCTCATGAGCAGTTCTTAGTGGTGGAGGCTGCTGATTCTTCGTAGATTATTTTATGCTGCACCATGGCACCGATGGAGGTGTTAATTACAGATGGCTGGGGCCATGAAGCCTGGCTACAGTGACCTGGAGTTCTCCCTTGCTTGAGTATTGCAGATGCTGTCACAGGGTCATGAGCTCAGCTCATGGTATGTGAGTGCTGCTGGAATACTCAGCTGATTTCAGGAGGAGGGAGCTGTCTTCCACACTCTTTCATCTTGGTCAGTTTTAAGGAATTGCTTTTAGCTTGCAGGCAAAGGAAATCCAGAGAAAGTAAAGCACCAATATGGAAAGGATGCTTATTTGAGAATATGCTTATGAAGGAATTCCAACAATTTTTGTGCCGAAATTAGCTTAGGTTTAGATTCCATTTTCTATGAATTTTTTGAAGGCCCTCATACTTTATGAAAAATTTGAAATCCATCCATAGCTTTCTCAGAATATGCTTTCTGCATAAACTTGAATAGTGTGTGTGGGTGTACATATAAAATATATGTACATAACTTAAGTTTTTATTTCTGAGTATCTTTAATTTATGGGTTATTAAAAATATAAGGGTAACAGCATGGTTGGATCTGAGTCTTGCTTCTGCTTTGGGTTCCAGCTTCCTGACAATGGACACTGTAAAGGGCAGCAGGTACTGGCTAAAGCTGTTGAGCCACCCTTTTTTTCAAATATTTATTTGAAAGGCAGAGTTAAAAAGAGAGGGGGCGGGGGAACACAAATCTTCCACCTGCTGGTTCACTCCCCAAATGATCAGAACCGGGTCAGTGCAAAGCTAAGTGTGTGCAGGGGCCCAAGAACCAGGGCCATTTTTTCCTGCTTTTCCAGCCCAGGTACATCAGCAGGAAGCTGGATTAGAAGCTGAGTAGCTGGGACTCAAACTGGTACTCATATGGGATGCCAGCATTGCAGGTAGTGGCTTAACCTGCAATTTTGGAACACGGTTTCCTGTCCCTTCTTCTACATGGGAAACCCAGATTGAGTTCTGGAATCCCAGTTTGTATATGCACAACCTAAACTATTGCTGATTGCTGGGGCATAAACCTATGGATGCAAGGACTCTGCCTTTTTTTTTTTAAATACATACGTAATTTTTAAACAATACCTATTTATTCCTTATATGGTAAAAGTTCCTAGATACTCCCCATTAGCTTTCCCTAATGTTAGCATCTTACAGAGCATAGTGCATTTGTGAAACTAAGAAATTAGCTGTAAAATACTGCTAACTACAGACTTTTATTCAAATTCTCTAGCTTCCTCTCTACTGTACTCTTGAACCAGGGCCCTAGACAGGGTGCCACAACACTTGAAATTGTCTCCTTACTCTCCTCTCTGGTCTGTAACCATTTCTTAGTCTTGCACTTCATGACCATGATGGTTTTGAAGAATACTAGTAAAATACTTGGTAGATTGCATGCCAACTTTTGGCTTTTGTGATATTTTCTCATGGGTTAAAGGTTTGGCGAATACATAGCAGAAAGTGTTATTTTCATATCAAAATGCATGTCCAATGATGGGGATTTATCTCTCACATTAGCTAACTCAGATCTAACTTGGTTAGTGCAATGCTTGCTGGTTTTCTCCACTGTTAATCTGCATACCTCCTCATTCCTCCACCACCCTAGTCAGTCTGTGCTTTGGAAGCTAGGTATGCAGCAAAGGAGGGAAGATGAAGCTTCATCTTCTTGAGCACGTGGTATGTACACCATTTATTCAGACTTCTTTGTAAAGAGAATTGTCCTCTTCCACCTTTTATTTCTTCCTTTATTCATTCTGGCATGGATTTATGGGTACTTGTCACACCTTGGGTTAGAATCCAGTGCTATGTTATTTATTTCAGGGCTCAAATTGTTCCAGCTTTGTCTGTTGGGAGCTATTTCAGGTTGTTCTAGTGTCACTTTGACATGCCTCATCCATTTTCCATTTCTTTTTGAGTGCTGCCTTCCTTTCTGGCACTAAGAGATGCTCCATGCTTATCTCATACTTCTGTTGCCCTACAATCAGCTATTGATTCAAGAAGTGCTGGTTCCTTACAGTTCTTGTATTTACTACTTCTCTGAAGGTTTTGGTAATGTTTGCTACCAAGAAAACTTTGGCACAAGCAAATCTGATTTGGACCCAGACCAAGAATTAAATGACAATAATACCATATGGCCCCACAAAGGGCGCCTTGGTCCAGAGAACCTGACATTATGTGTGGGGTAACATGGCACCCTTTGGAGACTACTTTTCACTGTGCTCAGTGTCTAAACAAGAATTCAGGTTCCAATGTTTGAGTTAAATTGGCTCCTTTTTTTGAAAATTAATCATTTTTCTTATATATCAGAACTGATGGAATGAAAATAGATTCAGTTGGCTCACACACTCTAATAATAAATACTCTTAGGTAATCTTCAACCTAAAACAAGCCTTCATTTATTGACTACTTATAATACAAGGATATTGTATCTCAGCTGGTAGTTAAAGACTAAGTTATGTACTAAGCCAAAGAAGACATAGTCTGCCTGTCTTCCAGATACCACCTTTCAGAGGCCTGGACAAATTTAATTTTAAGAATCAAAGACACATCTCCTGGTCCTGGTGGCTGTTGTCACCATGAGACAGAAAAAAAACCAAAACAAAACAAGTATACAGGACTTAGATTCTCCTACACAGGTACACAGAAAGTTAGTTTATTAGGGACTGGGTTATGAGGCCAGTCATTTTGTCCAATACTTAAATCATAAGCTGTTTAATATTAAAACAGGAGGTGCTGCCATAATGTGACCCAAGTATAGCTGTAATTGAACACCCCCCAGAAATATATATTAAATACTGTTTTTATTAAATCAAGGTATTCCAACTTGTTCTACAAAATGGGATGTGCTACCCTACTGAAGAAGCAAATGGGAACTTAGATGTTTTTTCCTATCTAGTGCTGGTTTAACCTCAAGTGAGGCCATAATGTCCTTACCAATCTGCACTGTTCACATGTCAGACCACAGTTTTGATACTAATAAACACACAAGATTCACCCAAAGCCAAAAAACTAGGAGATAAGGATGGTTTAGACAACTTTTTTTTAAAAAAGATTTATTTTATTACAAAGTCAGATATACAGAGAGGAGGAGAGACAGAGAGGAAGATCTTCCATCTGATGATTCACTCCCCAAATGAGCACAATGGCCGGTGCTGCACCGATCCGAAGCCAGGAACCAGGAACCTCTTCTGGGTCTCCCACGCAGGTGCAGGGTCCCAAACCTTTGGGCCGTCCTTGACTGCTTTCCCAGGCCACAAGCAGGGAGCTGGATGGGAAGTGGAGCTGCCGGGATTAGAACCGGTGCCCATATGGGATCCCGGGGCGTTCAAGGCGAGGACTTTAGCCTCTAGGCCACGCTGCCGGGCCCTAGACAACTTTTTTGAGACTAAAATCTCCCCTTAAGTAGATAGGCACCAATATTTAATGCCTTTAGTACAAGGTTGACATAAAACTGTCAAGCTGTATGATTTAAACTAGACCATGTTTTTCAAGACTTTATATTTGCTGTCTTTAATTCCTACTCCTATCTAAGTCCTCAAATGTAAATATATTCTGCCAAATCATACCAGTTTAAAGTACTGAAAGTTTCCTTTGCTTAGGTGAACATTTGCTTAAAAATAAATCAGTATTTCACTCCAGAGAAGTATTGTATCAGGGTTTCCAATTCATGGGCTGAAAAACAAAATCTGAGTATTTTAAATGGGAGAAAGATCTTAAAAAAGTGCCAAGCAAATATGTGTAGACTTCATCCTCTACCAAAACAAACTGTTTAAATCATAAGATTAGTCTTTGAAATCAAATTCTGAACAGTTTAAACAGAAGTTTTAACTGATGGCTTGTTTCATAATCCCAAAATGAATCTCTTCTTTCTCTTTGTAAACAGTTCATTGTGAAATTTTTCCTAGAAGTAGTTAATTCAAAAACCCAAAACCCTTTCTCTAGCAGTTGTTGCTGTTAAATTAGGACATTATATCTCAAGTCCCCAAAAGACATGCAAATGAAATGCTTCTTGCTTCACCTTCATGTGAGGTCCCTGGAAGTCTTATTTTCCCTTTTGGACATGAATTTAGGAAGAGTTCAATATATCTGTGATGGACGTGGTGCTGGTCCTTGCACATGGTGGCCACAGTGTCTTTGTGGCTATTGAAGTGCACATGGGCCTCCCAGGCGAGCTTCTCATTGGAGCTGTACTCCATGGTGATCCTCATGGGATTCAGGGGAGTGAAAATTTTTATAATGTCCTGGGCATTGGCTTGGGAAGGCAGCCCTCTCGTGGACAAAAATGCAGTGAAGTCATCAAATCCACGGACTCTGGAAGCTTTTCTGAAGCCTCCTTAGGCAATTCTATTTCTTTCTCACTTTCAAAAGCTGTCAGGGGGCGAATATCCTCATTTACTTAATGTTCTTCAAAGACCACTTTTTGTTCAGTTTCATACTCAGGAGTAGAAGATGCCCTTTTCTTTCGCTTTTGAGAGCCAACATGTGTTCAAACTTCATTCCTTCTGCTTGGAAATACCTCTATATCGGTTCCCAGTTTCTTCCTTGTGTTTCAGTAGGATTTGGTTGGCCACCTCAGGTTCTTAAAACTGTACATAGGCCTCCCCGTTTTTCTTTTCCCTCTGTAGTCTCTCAAAGTGATGTCCACTATATTCAGACTTGCAAAGAAGTCTACAGTGTCTTTCTCATTGCAGCCATAAGGAAGTCCTCAGTAACTGACCACACCATCATTTACCACAGGCAAAGATTTGACCTGCAGGCTCTTCATTAAGGCATCCACTTCTTTATTGTTTATCTCACAAGCTTCCCTGTAGCACTGGCTAATATGCATGTGGTGCCTCTCCAAGGCTTTCTGCACATTGTGCTTGAACTCCATGCTGATTAAGGCATCACCCCTTCATTTCCCATCTCTGTTTTAAAGGAAATGTATCCTTTTCTCACCATTCTGGATTCTGCAGTTTGAGAAGAAGTTCATCACATCTTCCACAGTGTAGGACCAGGGTAATCCTTGAGCTTGAATGAGAAAAATATCATCCACTTTCTCTCCGAACTTGAGCGGGGCTAATTCATACTCAGGGAGGGAAGGAAGGTTTTCCAGGTAGGTGGTTTGGGATTCCTGGCTGTAGTCCTGCACAGGACCCACAGCCACAACCAGTCAGGATTGGGTAGGAAGTAGTGGCTGCTGCAGTAGTGGAGATAGCCACCAAATAGGCTGTATGGTTGCTGTTTGTGACGGTTGGTCTTCTAGAATATATCTTAATGGCTGTTACCAATAGCTGTTCCAGCTAGAACTCTTTTCTTAGTCATAAACTGGTAAGACTTGTGTACATATTATAAACGGAATAAACTGGAGATTCCTTCAAGTTTACATATTGGTGAAAGGTTGAAGGTGAAAGGTGAACTATGTTAGTAACAGATGATATTGAAGAAGCATTGCTGACTCATTATGTAGATGACCTGGGCAAGTTTTTAATCTAAGAAAGCTTAATGTTATTCTTTTTGTAGCAGAATAATCTATTAAAGTAATACTTTTGTGTTTTGTTGATACTGTTGTAGAAGATTCTGAGAATAAAGAGTTAATTTCCACCAGTCCTTTCCCCTTTCTCTAGCTTTTTATGCGCGCGCACACACACGTTCATACTCACCCCCAACATATTGCATATTAGGTCTTAGCTTCTGTGCTCTGCAATTCATAGCCCTTAGAAGGACTTAGTGGTTATCTAGAGCTGGGAACCAGGGTGAGAACTATCTGAGAGTAGTTGGAAGCTATACCCTTCAGGAAAGAAAAGGACTGAGATAGAATTCATGGACACTAAACTCTTCTGGAGTTGTCTGTGCCTTGCTCCATAGAGTGGAGGGAGATGTCTGCATATTCACTCCAAGAGCCAGAAGAGCCACTGAAAGGAACTCCTGGGCTGTAGGGGGAAAAACCACAGCAAGATAGTTGTTCCCATAGACAACCAAACAAGAAGCTTCCAGTTCTAGGGATAGGAAGGGACCTTAGAAATCACTATAGTATCTGTCAGCCTTGGTAAGTGATGACTGTGGATCAGACTTGCTTTAATAAGAAAACCAAATGAATAAAATTTGAATTGCATCAATGACTGCCAAGTCTCACAGGACTCCAGATATAGCTGCTACTCATGGTTATGATTTACCATGGTGAAATAATACTAAGTATAGTTAGCAAATGGAAAAAGCACATGGGGAGACCAGGTAAAAGCTCCCAAGAGTCCTCTCCCAATGGAGTCACACAGGACACTCTAAACCCTCAGTAAAGCATTGAGGCAAGATATATGACATGCTACAAACATTAGATACTCAGTGTGTAGGCTTTTCACATGGACAGCCATGGACAGCCTCTAGCTGGCCTATGCCCACATTCCATCCTTCCATAAGGAAACTAATGATCTGTATTGCTAATGTTAGTAGCTTATAAAAGCAAGCCACACTTATGGGTTAATCATAGGAACCTCCTAGCACTCCACCAACCACTGCCATCAGGACTGGCCTTATAAGCAGGCCTTTGTAAGATAGCATTAGGCATGCTGTGTTAACTCTGTACAGCATGGCTTCAGAACATTTGTTGAGACAAGTTAATAGAAAGACACACTGACTGTTCTAGCTCCCTTTCAGGATGCATGGACACCTCTGGCAGTTTGAACTGATCAATTCTACCTGCAGGTTTTAAAATTCATGGGTAACTGAATGATAATAGACAGTCTAAGGCTACTGAATGAAGAACTGCTTACATCTCTCCAGAGAAGGGGGCATACCTGTTTCAGACAGCCATTAGGTCTGGGGTGAAGTACTAGGTTTGATCAGGAGGCAATTAAAGTAAAAAAAAAAAAGCCTAGCCCAAAGCCTTCATTCTGTATTCTGGGCTAGAGAAGGCAAGGCAAGGAAAGCAATTCGAACAATATTGGTGGGTTCTGCACTTATATGTGATATCTGGTTCCTGGCCTTGGGTTGACATAGGGCAAAGGAAATGATGACTAATGTGTGGAAGTTATGCAAGGTGATGGACATTATGGATTTATGATTGATTGGTGTGCATATGAAAGGTATGTTTTCAGGCTAGTTGCTTATTATCTGCAGGAATTAACCGGCTCTAGAAGGTGCTATCTTTCCAGCCAGCAAGGCCCCAAGATATCAAGACATCACAAAACTACTCAATTTGATTACCCTTAATCCAAGTTGTGTTTTTACACAGTTTATTTAAAAGGCAGAGCAGAAAGAGGGTGTGGAGGGTGAGAGAGACATATCCCATCCTCTGATTCACTCCCAAATGGCTTGGGCTTGGGCAGCAATGTTTGGACTAAGGCTGAAGCCAGGATCCAGGAACTGTGTCCTAGTCTCTCACCCAAGTGAAAGAAGTCCAACTTCTTGGGTCAGCTTGTGTTGCCTTTTTATGGACATTAGCAGGAAGCTGGATTGGAAATGGAGTAGCAGGGACTTAAACAAGCACCCTAGTATGGGATTCCAACATTGAAAAATGTGGTTTAACCTGTTATACCACAAGACCAGCTCATTAATCCAAGCTCCTTTTGCACAATCACCATGTACCCATATAGATTCTTCCTATCTCCACCAATTGCATTTTCAGCAATAAGCAGTTCTACTTTATAAGGACCAAGAGTGTTCTTGGTGCAGTTCATGCCATCTAGTACTCATCATGAACTCTTAAACAAAATGATTTATGAACTTGCAAGGAAGCATGTCAGGAGAATTTGGGAAGACGATTATAATAAAGGTTTTAACTGGGCAGAAGAATTTGTTTTGTAAGAAGGGTTAAGGTATGTGAATATTTAATTGGTTTGCATTAATCATAGTATAGACAAATAAATTTGAATTTGGCAAGGAGCAGAGGAACTAGTCACTGGTTGTTTTCAGATGTGTTTACTGAGCAAATGGGAGTTATCTGTGAATTGAAAAACAGAGTTCAAAATCCTGTATGAAAATGGAGTCTTACATCTGCAGGTGAGGAAATTAGAACAATTTTTACAAGTCAAGGTGTAAGCTTGCAGGTAGAAAGATCAGTAATGAGGTTCAAGCTAGAAACATGTAGAGGCTGGCTGCTGTTAAGACAAATCCTCTACTATAGTAATGTGGAGAATGCATTGGAAAAGGGGGAAATGGACCAAGGGCTCAAAGACACATGAGCAAATAGTTAAAATATGGTATATTCTTATAGAGGAAAGACTCAGTCATAAGAAAGAACTAAACTTTGATAGATACTACAAAATAGGTAAGACCTGAAAGCATTCTACAAGTGAAATCAGTCAGATAAAGGACAGATGTTAAACACTACCTCTTCTCTAGAGATATTTTAGAAAGGTGAATTTATAGGGGCAGAAAGCAAAATAGTGGTTATTGGCTACTGTTGGGGAAGAGGGAAAAGGGATTACTTTAATGAGTTGAGAGCTTCCTTCTGGGATGATTAAAAAGTTCTGGAGAGGCTTGTGACAGTTATACAGCATTGTGAATGTTGTCTAAGAATACTGGCTAATATATTTTAAATGTAACTTTTTTTAAAAATTATTTTATTGTATTGTTGACAATCTTTACATAGTTAATCACGGTTAAAAAAAAAGGTTCAGGGGGTATAGGGAAGTGGGTAATACTATTATGTCCATATTGTTTCCATCATGTATCTGAGGTAAAGGGGGATATTGAGGGAGAAGCCCCACCTGGTTTCCAGCCCACCCCAAGTCTCGGATGTGGGGCATGCTCTGAGATATTTGCTCAAGTGGTGTTAATAGTTCTCCAGTTATGAATCGCTGCCAGTTTCGCTCGATGAGGTCGTCCACTGATTGATATGGTCCATCATAAAGTCTCCGTTTGCCCCATATTTCGCTGCCAACATATAGCTGAGATGAATGATTGACTTGTTCTGTCTTCTGTCTTTTCTTGGTTAGAGTTCTGAGTCCAGCAGTTCGATTGGGGAGATCTCCAAAGAAACGTTGAGGTATTCCCAGACCAGATTCTTGTATGTTCTGGCAAGCACAGGGCCCGGCACAGTCCATCACCCCAATCAGCTGGTGATTTCAATTGCTGGGTTGGTTCTGTTTTCAGTCCCGAGTTGCACTGGAACCAATGGGTGTTGCAGTCCAGTCTGGTTCTGCCCAGGATGTACTCGGCCCTTACATCAACCAGTGGGAGCTGCAGCCTAGTCGGGGTGACCCACAATAACCCCCACCCGGCCCGCCTCCTACCCTGATTTGCCAGTATGTGTAGCAGTAGACCAGTCTGTCCCCCATCCCATTTGGCTCTTGTACTTGTCACTGGGTATTAAAGCTTAGTTCCATCTAACCAACTCAACTATCCAGCCCTCACGGATGTTGTTGAGTGCCTCTGTCTGGCCACCCCAGCCCCCATCCTAGTTTTCATGCCCTCCTGCGGGAGTAGTGACCAAAGAAGGGGGAGCCCACTTTTTCCCTCCCAGGTCTCTCTCAGTCCCGGTTTATGCACTCTTTAGGTGGTTCTGTGATTTGACTTGACAGAATTAGCCCCCAGTGCCAGCTTCTGCCAGCTGATGTTGCGGCTAAGCCCAAACATCCCTCACCCACTCTAATTTATGCTTGCATCCACAGGAATAATCAGCCCAACCTGGCTTTTCCCTGATCTAATCCACATGCAGCGCACAGGTGTTGCAGCCTTGCTTAGTCTGGTCTGTCCCCATCCCAGCCCAAGCTCTCCAGTGGGAGTAGCTGTCCGGCGAGAGGACCAGCCCCTTATTCCCCCTGCCAGCTCTGCCCCTCACTTCCTGGATCTCATGTGTGCTGGTTGGGTACTGCAGTCAAATCCAGTACAGGCAACCTCACCCTGGCATTCCATAGTGTGTACTGGTTTTGTCGCGACCAAACCCGGCTCAACCCACACTCTGTTCTGGTGTTTGGATTTGCCAGTGTATGACATGAACTGATTCAGCCTGGTCTTCCCCTGACCCATGCCGAATGTGCCAGTGGGAAACTTCCCATGGCCTATTCTGGGCTGTTTTCCTATCATGCTTCTTGTGCTTACCTGCAGGAACTGCGTCCTGCCAGAGGAGTTGCCCTGGCTCCTCCATCAGAACCCCTCCCAATGCCAGATTTTGCGCATACCAGGGGGTCCTTGAGCCAGCCCTACTCAGTTCACCTCCTGTTCTAGCAGGAACAGTGGCTTTTCCTGGCTGGCTTTCACCCCATTCTGGTTCTTGCTGTTGGATGTTTCAGCCCAGCCATGGCTCATCCATACCCACATACAGCTCACACATGGCTCAGTAGGGGATTGAGACCCAGCCTAGTCAGTCCCACATCTACCCTGGTTCTCCATGACACCAGATGGTGTTGGGGTCTGAACTGGCCTGGTGATCCAATCCCAGCCCACACTAGTGCCTCGGATGACTACAACTGTTTCCTAGATAGAACGCAGCCCCCATTCCAGCACAAGCGCCCCTTGGTGGGAACCTCAACCCAGTTAGGGTGTCCCCTTACCTTCCCAATTGGGCCTGTTCCTAGCTGTAAATCACGCACCTGCCCGTGGTTGCCCTGAGGACCAGTAGGTGCAAGAGCCTAGCTTGGTATGACCTGTGCTCCATGCTGGTTTCTAGTTTTGCTTGTAGGTTAAGGTTTGCTCAGTCCTGCCCAGTACATTCTGTTCCATTACCAAATTACACATTTTGGAGCTACTATGCCCTGCTTGTCCAACACCCTGGTCTGGACCACGTGTTCACCAGCGAGAGCTATGACTCACCAAGGGAGTTTCCCAAGTTCCTCCACTTGATCCACTCCCAGACCCAGTTCACATATATGCCATTGGGTTTTAGGCCAGTGCCTGGCATACTCTGGCCTTCCATTTGGCCTTGTATGAGCTGGTGAATGAAATGTAACTTTTTTTTAAAAAAGGATTCATTTATAAGGATAAGTAATCAACCTTCTCTCCCTCCGTAATCCTCTTTCTGTTGTCCCCACATTATTACAATAGCATAATCATTCATTTTGCTATTACATCTTACTTTCTGATATGTAGATGCATTATGGCATGGCAAGTATAGGAAAATGAACAAAATAATATAGAGGAATAATTAAAAATAATAATTGAGTTCTGTTATTTGGGAATAAAGATGCATGCTGTATCCATCCATTATTTCCCAGAATCTCCCTTGTAGAGGTAACAGGGTCTTTTGTGAGCACTATGCATAAGTTATTGTATATTGGAAAGAACAAATAATATTTGTATTTTGGGGACTGGTTTGTTTCACTAAGCATAATGATTTCCAGCTGGGTTCATTTGTTGAAAACAGTAAAATTTCATTCTTCATGGCTGAGTAGTACTCTACGCAGTAAATGTACTACATTTTCTTTATTCATTCATCTGTTGTTGGGTATCTGGGTTCATTCCATATCTTAACTATTGTGAATTATGCATGGATTTTGGGCGTATTTTTGTTTGAATGCCTTCCCAGGAGTGGGATGGCTGCATCATATGATAACTTAATTTATATACATTATACCACAGTGAAAAGGGGGTCATAATGGGTTTTTAGAAAGAGAAAGTTGAATAGTGACTCTGAAATTATTGGTATAGAGAAAGAACAAGGTGAGTGGTGGTATTCTGATGATTTTGAAAACAAACACCCAGGTCAGAGTCTATGGACCTTGCCTGTCTTTAGTACTTGGCCATGATAGCTCCGTTACCTCCAATAGAAGACTGTGAATATACAGTTTTTAGCTCAGGATGAGAGGGAGTACTGACAGAACAATGCAACTTCATCAACGGTCTTGCAAACTAAGGTGAATGCCGCATGAACTGAGTCAGGAAAGTGGTGCATGTGAGTGGGTGTGCACACACACAAGCATATGTATAAAAATATGTTTATCATAGTAATAAAGTCCTGGCAGTTTATATTCTTTAGTATATGTGCTACAGAATTAAGCACTGGAGATATAATTCTTTTTTTTTTTCATTTTTTCCTTTCATTTTTTTTAAATTATTTATTATTTTACTTCATTAATTACATTGTATTATGTGACACAGTTTCATAGGTACTTGGGTTCTCCCCACCCCTCCCCAAACCCTCCCACCATGGTGGATTCCTCCACCTTGTTGCATAACCACAGCTCAAGTTCAGTTGAGATTCCCCCATTGCAAGCGTATACCAAACATAGAGTCCAGCATCTTATTGTCCAGTCAAGTTCAACGGCTTCTTAGGTATACCCTCTCTGGTCTGAAGACAGAGCCAGCAGAGTATCATCCCAGTCAATTGAAAGCTCCAACATACCATCAGCAAAAATTTACATCATTATGGAATTAATTGACATAGTAATGAGTAACCAATATGTTAAAAGTAAATGCGAGTTCCCAGCCACCTTCTGTGACCACCTCACCTACACTTCAATTTTAGTTTATACACAACATATAACCTTCATAACATAACATGTTATACATAACATCATATCATCTTAAATTAAGGCAAACATGTGGTATCTAACCTTTTGGGATTGGCTCATTTCCCTTAGCATTATGGTTTCCAGTTTGGCCCATTTGGCCACAAAGAACTGCATTTTGTTTTTTTTAATAGCTGAGTAGTATTCCATGGAGTAGATGAACCATAGCTTTCTTATCCAATCCTCTGTTGATGGGCATTTTGGTTGCTTCCATGTTTTTGCAATTACTGATTGTGCTGCTATGAGCATAGGAGTGCATGTTGGTTTCTCATAAAACAGTTGTTCTGGATATATTCCTAGGAGTGCTATTGCTGGATCATACGGCATGTTGAATTTGAGTTGTTTGAATATTCTCCATACTGATTTCCATAGAGGCTGTACCAGCCTGCAGCCCCACCAGCAGTGGAGTAGGGTTCCCTTTTCCCCGCAACCTCGCCAACAAGTGTTGTTGGTGCTTTTATTCACGTGGGGCAGTCTTACTGGCATTAGGTGGTACCTCATTGATGTTTTAATTTGGATTTCCCTTATTGCCAGGGAACTTGAGCATTTTTTCATATGTTTATTTGCCATTTGGGTTTGTTCCTTTGTGAAGTGTTTGCCCATTTCCCATGCCCATTTCTTGAGTGGCTTGTTTTGACATTTTGGTTGTTTTGTAGCTCTTTGTATATTCTGGAGATCAGCCCTCTATCACCTATGTAGTGTGCAAAGATCTTCTCCCATTCTGTGGGTTGCCTTTTTACTTTGTTGATTGTTTCTCTAGCTGTACAGAAGCTTCTCAGTTTGATGAGGTCCCAATTGTTTATTTTGGTCTCGATTTCTACTGCATTTGGAGTCTTTTTTAGGAAGTAAGGGCCTACCCCTAAGTGTTGCAGTGTGTTTCCAACATTTTCTTCCAAAAGTTTGAAGGTTTCTGGATGTAGGTTTAGATCTGTTATCCATTTAGATCTGATCTTAGTGTATGGTGAGAGATGTGGATCTATTTTTTTGTTTCTGCAGGCTATTAACCAGTTGTCCCAACAGCATTTATTGAACAGACCTTCCCATTTGCCTGGATTGTCGTTTGTCTTTTTGTCAAAGATTATTTGGCTGTATCTGTGTGGGTTCCCTTCTGGTGTTTCTATTCTGCTCCATTGATCTTCCTCTCTATCTTTGTGCCAGTACCACGCCGTTTTGATAACCACTGCCCTATAGTATGTCCAGAGGTCTGGAACTGTGATTCCCCCTGCTAAGTTACTGTTCTTCAGGATGGTTCTAGCTATCCGTGGTTTTTTGTGTTTCCAGATGAACCTTTGAATCATTGTTTCCACTTCCATGAAGAATGTTTTGGGCAATTTGATTGGGATTGCATTGAAGGTATATATTGCTTTTGGCAGTATAGACATTTTAATGATATTGATTTTACCTATCCAGGAGCATGGGAAGTTACTCCATCTTTCGAGGTCTTGTTCAATTTCTTTTTTAAGTAGTTTGTAGTTTTCTTCAAATAAGTCTCCTACATTTTTGGTTAGATTTATTCCCAGATATTTCATACTTTTCTCTGTTATTTTGAATGGTATCTTGCTGGTTAAGTCTTTTTCCATCTTGGAGCTGTTCGCATACACTATGGCTGTTGATTTTTGTTCGTTGATTTTGTACCCTGCCACTCTACCAAACTCTCGTACAAGTTCTAGCAGTCTCTGTATTTAGTCTCTTGGCTCTTCTACATAAAGAATCCTATCATCTGCTTATAGTGAGAGCTTGACTTCTTCGTTTCCCATTTGGATTCCTCTGATTTCTTTTTCTTGTCTTATGGCCTCAGCGAGTACCTCTAGGACTATGTTGAATAGTAGTGGAGAAAGTGGACATCCCTGTCTTGTTCCAGATCTCATTGGGAAGGGTTCCAGCTTTTCTCCATTCAGTATGATGCTGGCATTGGGTTTTTCATATATGGCTTTAATTATGTTGTGGATTTTTCCATCTATGCCTACCTTGGTTAGGGTTTTTAGCAGGAAGTGGTGTTGGATTTTGTCGAAAGCTTTCTCTGCATCTATTGATACTATCATGTGATTCTTGTTTTTCAGTTTTTGGATGTGGTGTATCACATTTATTGATTTCCGAATGTTGAACCATCCCTGCATTCCAGGGATGAATCCTACTTGATCTGGATGAATGATCTGTCTGATGTGTTTTTGAATTCTGTTGGCTAGGATTTTGTTGAGAATCTTAGCATCAATTTTCATCAAAGAGATAGGTCTGTAGTTTTCCTTCTCTGTTAGTTCTCTGTCTGGTTTTGGGATTAAGGTAATGTAGCCTTCATAGAATGAGTTTTGAAGGGTTGCCTCTTTTTCTATTATTTTGAAGAGTTTGTAGAGGATTGGGGTTATTTCTGTTCGGAATGTTTTGTTGAATTCTGTAGTGAAGCCGTCTGGGCCTGGGCTTTTCTTTGTTGGGAGGTCTTTAATCACTGATTCAATCTTTGCTTCAGTTATGGGTTTGTTCAGGTCGTTTGTTGCCTCTGGGCTAAGTTTTGGCAGGTGGTAGAAGTCTAAGAACTTTTCCATTTCTTGGTGATCTTCTGATTTGTTGGAGTACAGTGCTTTGTAGTAATTTCTAATTATGGCCTTAATGGATGCGGTGTCTGTTGTTATGTTGCCTTTTTCATCTTTGATGCTGTTAATTTTTGCTTTCTCTTGTTTTTTCTTTGTCAGTCGGGCCAGTGGGGTGTCTATCTTGTTTATCTTCTCAAAAAACCAGCTTTTTGATTCATTGATTTTGTGTATGTTTTTTTTATTTCTATCTGGTTGATTTCCTCCCTTGTTTTGATGATTTCTTGTTTCCTATTGTGTGTGGGGCTCTTCTGCTGTTGTTTTTCCAATTCCTGGAGGTGTGTGTTTAGTTCCTGTATTTGGCGCCTCTCTTGGGCCTTGACATGAGCTCCAATTGCGATGAGTTTACCCCATAGCACTGCTTTGGCAGTGTCCCACAAATTTTGGAATGTTGTGTCAGAGTTTTCATTGGTTTCCATAAATTTTTTGATCTCATCTTTAATTTCTTCTCTGATCCATTGTTCGTTCAATAGCATATTGTTCAGCCTCCAAGAGTTTCTGTATTTCCTGGGGCATTTTGAATTGCTGATTTCCAGTTTCATTCCGTGGTGGTCTGAGAGGGTACATGGTATGATTCCTATCTTTTTGAAGTTATTTAGGTTTGCTTTGTGTCCTATCATGTGGTCGATCCTGGAGAAGGTGCCATGCACTGCTGAAAAAAATGTATAATCTGTGGCCTTAGGTTAAAAAATTCTATAAATATCTATCATGTCCAGTTGTTCTATTGTTTGTATGAGCTCTGTTGTTTCTTTGTTGAGTTTTAGTTTTGTTGATCTGTCTATTGTTGTTAGTGGGGTGTTAAGATCACCCACTATTATTGTGTGTATATCTATGTCTCCCCTTAAGTCCATGAGTCATTGCTTAACGTAGTTAGGTGCGTTTGAATTTGGTGCATATATATTCACAATGGTAATTACTTCCTGATGGATCAGTCCCTTCACCAATATATAATGTCCTTCCCTGTCCTTTTTGATGTGTGTCAGATTGAAGTCCACATCATCTGAAATTAAGACAGCTACCCCAGCCTTTTTTTCTCGTCCATTGCCATAAAATATCTGTTTCCAACCTTTCACTTTCAGCCTCTTCGAATCTGTTTTGGTTAGATGTGTCTCTTGTAGGCAACAGATAGTTGGGTGTTGTTTGATAATCCATTCTGTTAATCTTTGCCTTTTGATTGGTGAGTTCAGGCCATTTGTGTTAAGAATTAAAATTGAGAGGTTGTGATTTTGCCCTGCCATACTTGTTTTTGTGGCTGTTGATATCTGTGTAATTGCCCTTCCTTGTGTGGACTTTAGTGGGGAGACCTTCCTGTTTGCCATCTTTGCTT
The DNA here is from genome assembly GCF_030435755.1 of Ochotona princeps. Lineage (NCBI taxonomy): Eukaryota > Metazoa > Chordata > Mammalia > Lagomorpha > Ochotonidae > Ochotona > Ochotona princeps. The sequence continues at coordinate 56,454,311 of NC_080832.1, read as the reverse complement.
ATGATTCACCTCCTTTTTTTCTGGATTTAGTACATTTCTAAGGAGATTTTGTAGAGCTGGTTTTGTGCAGGCATATTCTTCTAATTTCTCTTTGCTGTGAAAGTATTTGATTTCGTTCTCAAATACGAATGAGATCTTTGCTGGGTACAATATTCTTGGTTGACAGTTGTTCTGATTCAGGGTTTAGAAGATCTTTGTCCATTCTCTTCTTGCTTGTAAAGTCTCTTCAGAGAAGTCAGCAGTGATCCTGATTGGTTTTCCCCGGTATGTGATCTTTTCTCTGCTTCGTACTTGTCTTAGGATTCTTTCTTTGTCTTCGTTGGAGTGGAACTTGAGCACCATATGTCTGGGTGAAGATCGCTTTGGGTCATATCTGCTGGGAGTCCTCTGACCGTCCTGGATTTGGGCTGGGTTCATGTTCCAAGTGTTTTGAAAGTTTTCCTGTATAATTTCGTCTAGCACCATTTGCATTCCTGACTCTTTTTCCACTCCTTCAGGAAGGCCAATAATCATATTCGATTTTTTGAGGTTGTCTTTCATTTCTTGTATGGTCTTATTGGCTTTGTTCAGACTTGTCTCCAGCTGTTTAATGAACTGGGTGTGTTCGTTTTGTGTGTCTTCCGTTTCAGAGATCCTCTCTTCTGCTGTATTTGTTCTGTTGGTTAGGCTCTCAATTTTGTGCTCTAAGTCAAGGATTTTACTTTTCATTTGTTGTATTTCTGAGACTATGTGGTTCTTGAATTCCTTGAAGTCCTCCCAATTCTTCTCATTGTCTCTGATATATTTTAATATTATCTTTTTGAATTCCTTGTGTGGTAGATCTTCTATGTCTTCATCTCGCATCTCCGAAAGACATTGACTTTTGATCCTTTATTGGTAGGGTGTTGGCACTCTCATCTGGATCATTACCTTTTCTGGTATTTCTTCCCATTGTGTTAGTGTTTCTTTTTTGAGAGACTTAGGCACCAGTGTGCTGAGGGGTCTCCAAGCACTATCCTGTAGAGATTGGAGTCTGCAGGCGTGGAGTAACAGGGTGTGGAATTTTCAAGGCACTTTTGGTGCGTCTCCAGAACACTGGACCTCAGGGCACCAATTCCAGGGCCCAGCAGATTGAAAGTGCACTCTCAGCTCGTCCCCTACAGGTATGCTACCACAGGGCATGGGGGAGTGAAGGCACTCTCTGTGCGCGCCCCCTGTGCGCGGGATCACAGGGCTTGGAGGATTCTAGGTGCTTTCTCGGTGTGTCCCCAGTGCCAGGGACTGCAGGGCGTGGAGGTTCCAGGTGCTCTCTGGGAACGCCTCCTGCACACGGGTCCGCAGTGCTCTCCTGGTGCGTCTCCCAAGCACGGGACTATGGGCTTGGGGTGTTCCAGGTGCTCTCTGGAAGCACCTCCTGCGCAGGCCCGCCCACCCCAGCGCTTGCAAGGGACCGACCGCCCCAGCGCTAGCACGGGACTGCCCAGCCCAGAGGCGTGCTTGGGTTCCTGTGGGATAGCACCGCCCAGCTGAGTGCCAGACCTCAAAGGCACGAGGGAGTATTCCGTGTGCCTTTTACCTTTCTCCTCAGCACACAGGACCACTGTGCGTCACCTCCCAGACACAGTTTTGGCAGTTTCAAGGCACTCGCCCTGTGTCCCTAGATGCTGGAGTCTCGGGGGGGGGGGGGAGGGCGAGGGAGATGAGCACCAAGGGTGTTCAGGCTCTGTTTATGCCCCTGGGGGGCCAACTCCCGGAGCCTCCAACCCACCACTGTCCCCACCCAACTCACTCAAACCTCAGGTTCTTGCAGTCTGCCTCTTCCTCTGGTGGGAACCCTCACCGCGGGTGCGTCTCCCGGCTACTGCATCCGGTGCAGGTCCCGGCGGGTGCAGGTGGATGGAATCCGGCGGGGCTTGGCGACCAGGGTGGGCAGATGCCAGCGGGTCCCAATGACTCCAGGTCCTGATATCTGCAGTGGGCGCAGGTCCTGGTGGGTCCTGGCGACCAGGGTGAGCAGGTGCTAGCGGGTCCTGATCACTGCTGGTCCTCACAGCCACAGCGTCTGTGGGTCCCGAGGTCTGTGGGTCGACTGCAGCTTTCAGCGTCTGCACTCAAAAGTGACTCAGCAGGTCAGGAGCAGAAAGTCGTCTTCCCTGCCCTTTGTTTTGTTTTTCCCTGGTTGCTCTTCTGAGTTGTGTGGATTTTTTTGGCTCCACACTGTCCAGGGAACTTCACTTTCTTCTCCCTGTAGTTCTATGCTGCTCCACTTACACTTTTGTCGTGTTCTAGCCCTCTGTCTGTGAGCTCCCTCACAGTCTTCCTCCTATGTCGGCCCTCTTGTGAGTCTCCGAGATACAATTCTAAGAAAATAAAGGGCTGGCTATTTTCAAGTGAAAATAGTACTAGGTTAGGTATCCTTTTTTTTTTTTTTCAGTTTATAGCTGTTCAAGGTCAGACAAGTCACTTTTCTCTGAATCCTGTTTTTATGTTTGTTTTTTTCTTTTCACCTTCATCTAAATGAGGAAGATACTGTTTTTGAATAGTTATCTTCAAAATTCATGCTTGTTAATTTTCTCTAAAATTAACCATTACCTCTACCTTTAATGCTGGCAATAGTGATCATTAACACAAAGGTGGATCTTCATCCCTTCCTTGACATTGAGTCTGTCTCTCACCAAGATGAAGAGATGTCACTTTTCATTTTTTTTAAATTTACTTCTATTATTATTATTATTATTATTATTATTATTATTATTTTATGATACAGTTCCATAAGCTTTGGGATTTTCTTTACCTGCTTTCCAAGGACACTCCCCCACTGAGTTCCCCTATATTAATACTATAGAATAGTTCTTCATTAACAGTCATATGTCCATCATTGCAGGCATGGACAATGCCAGAGAGTTCAGCATCCTATTGTAAAGATAGCTAACAGTTTCATTGGAAGTCCATCTTTGGTCTGGAAATAGAGATGCATACTGCATTGTATCCTCACATCTGGATATGATAGTCTCTGTTACAGTTACTATACATCCCCTTAAATGAAAAGCCACAAAACAAAATCAACAGGAAGATAAAAAGAAATTAAAAATGCCATTAAGTCAAATAACATGCTACTGAGTGACTAATGTGTCACTGAAGAAATGAAAAAGAAAATCAAGAATCTTCTTGAATAAAAAGATGCTACTGGCTGCTGGGGGTAGCTGAGCCAGGTCAGACTCAATGTTTGATGCACTAGCTGCAGCAACTGCTTCCATGTGGTGAGTGAGTACTGGGCTTGCCTGGATGGCCAGAGTGCCAGTTGGCATGAGACTCTGTGTGCCGGCAGGCAGCAAGTTCTGGGGTCTTCAGGGTATGGAATTGCTGCCTAGGAACATCCATAAATAAGGCCATGTGTATATAGGTGAGGAATAAGTCCTGAGGAACTCTCAACAAAAGCGTCATTGTACTTGCAGGTAAACCAGAGGATTGAGATCTGGTGGTTTGGAAGAAAAAGACCAGATGATCTCTATGGGTCAGATTGATACACCAGCCTATATGTGAGTCCTGAGTAGGGCTTGCTGAACACCATGCCAGTCCATGCGAAATCTAGGGCTGGGGACCTGCCTAGCAGGGCTAGCTCCAAGTACTTGACTAAATGTTGGAACAGGAGACGGGTCACATTAGGCAGGGCCATGACACTAACCAGCATGTGAGAGAACCAGGTCCAGGAGTAGATTCTCTGGGAGATGTGTGGGCCCAAGCCTGTGGAAATACAAGTCCCACTGGTTAGCTCAAGTGTTGTGGTGGGTATGGGCAGAGCTAGGTGTGACCATGGAACCTGCCATCATTCACAGGTACAGGGACCGAGAACAGTCTGGGCAGGTCCAGGCTCCAACACTTGCATTCGCATCCTAAAATAGGGTGTGGGACAGGCCAGGCTGCAATGTTCACCAGCTCATACATGGCCAAAATGGAAGGGCAGGCTATGCTGGACAAAGGCCTAACACCTGCTAACATGTATGTATCTGGGTCTAGGAGTGGGCGAAGTGGGGGAATGTGGGCCACTCCCCTGTGGGTCGTAACTCCCACTGGTGATCACATGGTCCGGGCCTGGGGTCAGTCAAGCTGGGCAGATAGCTCCAACTGATGGCTAATGTGTGGGTTGGTTTTAAAAGGGGGCAGATCTGGCAGGGCCAAGAAAACTTTACATCACTGCAAGAGTAGAAAACAGGCTGGGTCAGGCCAGATTACAGCATCCAAAGGCAAAGGTTGTGACGGGTGAGGGATTATGCCGGGCTGGGTCAGATCAACCACTGCTATGCGTGGGATCTATACCTGAGAATAGGTCTGGTTGGGGAGCGAAGGGCACACCCTAGCTGGATTGTGGTCCTCACTGGTAAGTATGGGGCCAGAGTTGGGGCTGTGTTCTGGTCTGGATATGGCTACACCGTCCCTCGGTACAAGTGTGGACTGGGTTGGGTGCATCAGGCTGGACTAGACTCCAGCACCAACTGCTGCTCATGAGGACCAGGGTAGGTATAGGACAGGCTAGACTAGGTCTCTGACCTACTGAGCCATGTGTGAGCTGTGTCTGGGTATGGACCAAACTTGGTTTGGCTGAAACATCCAACAGTAAGAACCAGAATGGGTTAAGGCCAATCAGGAAAGGCCATTGTTCCTGTTAGGATAGGAGGTGGACTAAGTAGGGTTGGCCCATGGATCCAACGGTATGTGTGAAATCTGGCATTGGGAGAGGTTCTGATGGAGGAGCTTGGGCAACTTCACTGTTGGGACATATTCCCTGCAGGTGAGCATCAGAACCACAATAGGGAGCAGCCCAGACCTGGCCAGGGAATGGTACACAAACTGGCATACATTTGGTGAATATTGGGGTCAGATTTAGCTGGACCAGTTCATATCACCTCCTGGCGAATCCGAGCACCAGAATAGAATGTGGTTCCGGCAGGGTTCAATCACAACACATGCCGGTATACATTAGGTCTGGGACTGGGTGCCAGCTGGTCTGGGCTAGGTTATTGCCCCCAGCAAGATAAGCTCGAATCAGGTATGCTAGCACAGGCCAGGTTACAGCACCCACTGGAAAATGTCAAGGCCAGACGAGCCATGCCAGAATGGGCCACAGCACCCAAACAGCACATGTGAGAAACGGGGAGGGAGGGGAAAAGCTGGCAGGAGGGCTGCATGTGGCTCCCCAGCTGCTGGATCACCACTCCCACTGGAGAGCCTGAGTTGGGATGGGGGAAGACCAGACCAGGCAGAGCTACAACACCTGTGGCCTGGACCAGGAAAAATCCAGGCTGAGTTGACTGTTCCTTGAGCATAAGTCAGAATGGATGTGGGTTGGTTGGACTTGGCCTCAGCGTCAGCTGGCAGATGCTGATACCGGGGGTGAGGAGCTGATTCTGTCAAGTTAAACTATAGACTCACCTAGAGAGTTCATGATTTGGGAGTGGGAGTGGGCCCAGTTGGAAAACAGTGGGCATCTCCCTCTTGGGTTACCACTCCCACTGGTGAGTACAAGAACCAGGACTGGGTCAGGCATGGCTAGACAAAGTGACACCCACCAGCATGTATGTGGGCTGAATAGTGGGGGTGGTTGGGTTGAACTAGACTTCAATGCCCATTGACATGTATGAGAGCTGAATGGGATATGGAACAGACTGAACCAGCCTGCTGTACATACCAGCAAGCACAGGAACCAGGGCAGGGGGCAGGACTGGTGGGGGTTATTGTGGGTCACTCCGACTAGGCTGCAGCTCCTACTGGTTGCATGAGGGTCGCATATGTGGTGAGCATGATTGGGCTGGACTGCAACTTCATGTAGAAGACAGGGCTGGAAATTGATCTGACCCAGAAATTGTAAACACCCATATATTCATAAGCTGATTGGGGCGATGGACTGTGCCAGACCCTGAGCTGACAAACACACACAGGAATCAGGTCTGGGATCACCTCAAATGAAGTTTCTTTGGAGATCCTCCCAAATGAACTGAACTCAGATCCCTAACTATGAAGAGACTTGCAGGTTCCATGGTCTGACCATGGAGTCCATGTGTCAAAGATGAGCCTCCTTTGTGTCTCAGATGGAGCAGTGGACAGCATATCCAGGTGCACATGGAGATATGGCAGTCCATCTGAGCCTGCAGTGGACACCTGATACCACAACAGAGGGCAGAGGACAGAACAAATCAATCAACTACCCCAGTCAAGTGTTGGCAGTAAATACTGGGCAAACAAACTCTAAGGTGGGCTATGTCAGCCAGTGGATTGTGAAGAGATTTCATCATGCTTGGAATGGTGAGATTGGCAGCAATTCAGAACTATTGAACTATGAAAATGACTTGAGCAGTGCCGTCAGAGTGTGACCCACATTGGGGACCCTGGGATTGTTGGGAGGTTGGGTGAGGCTTCTCCATTTATCTCCCCACTTCTCACAGATACAGGAAGAAAAAAGGAGAGTGTGCAAACAATGGTCTTACTCACTTTTCTGTAGCCCTTGACCCTTAGAGCCCTAATCGACTATGTAAAGATCATCAAAATAGTTAAAAAGAAGAAAAGATACTGTATGATACATGATTTAGTGAAAAAATTAATGAGAAAGAATTTTAAAGAGATGAAACTAAAAAAATATTCAAAATCCACGAGATAAGTTTTCAGTGATCTTTGTTGGTAAGATGTTTCCTGTAGGCAACAAATACATGGGTTTGGCTTTTTAATCCAGTCTACTGTCTATGAAGTTTGATGGATGAGTTTAAGCCATTTACATTCAGGATTAATATGAATGGGTGGTAAGTTGATCCTGTCATTTTAGCAGTGGTTTTATTGATTTAATCTTTGTTGTTTTATCAGGATGTTCTGCACATTTGCCTTTGGTTTTGGTGTATGCTATTCCTCTTCTCTGTCAAGAGAATATACTTAAGTATCTTTTGTAGGACAGGTTTGGAAGAGGCATATTCTTTTTTTTTTTCTTTTTTTTTTCTTTTTTTTTTTTAAGATTTATCCACTTCCATTGGAAAGGCAGACATACAGAGAGGAGGAGAGACAGGAAGATCCTCCATATGATGAATCACTCCCCAAGTGAGTGCAACGGCTGGAGCTGAGCCAATCCAAAGCCAGGAGCCAGGAGCTCTTCCGGGTCTGCCACGCAGGTGCAGAGTCCCAAGGATCTGGGCTGTCCTCAACTGCTTTTCCAGGCCACAAACAGGGAGCTGTATAGGAAGCAGCTCCCATATGGGATTAGAACCAGCACCCATATGGGATCCCAGTTCTTGCAAGGTGAGGACTTTACCCACTACACTATCACGCCAGGCCCAAGGCATATTCTTTTAACTTTTCTTTCCTGTGAAAGAATTTTATTTCATTTTCAAGGACAAAGGAAAGTTTTGCTGGATATGTTATCCTGGGCCAACAGTTTTTTGCTGTTAGAATATGGAATATGCTGCTCCATTTTCTTCTGGCCTGTAGAATTTCCTGTGAGAGGTCTCCTGTGAGTTTAACTGGCATTCCTTTTATCTCAGTTGATTTTTTTTCATGTGTATATTTAAGGATCTTGTCCTTATATTTGATTGAAGAGAGCTTGATTATCATGTGTCGTGGTGAAGATTGTTTTTTGTCAACCCTGTTGGGAGTTCTGTGGCCCTCCTGTATCTTGTTTCCCAATTCTTTCTCTTCATGATGGAAATTTTCTCTTATTTCATTTAATACATTTTTAAACCCAGCTTCTTTTTCTGCACCTTCTGGGACTCTCATAACTCTTACGTTAGGCCTCTTAATTGTGTCTTTCAATTCTTGAATACTTTTTTTTTTTTTTTTTTTTGCTTGACCCAACTCTGCATCCACCTTTTTGTTTGTTTCCTCCTGGTGACAGGAAATATCTTCCAGTTCTGAGATTCATTCTCCTGCTTGTTTCATTCTGTTTTGGAGACTCTGCACTGTACTTTTAATTTGCTCCACTGTATTCTTTCTTCCTGATATATCAGCTTTCATTTGATTCATTTCCAGTGTGACATATTCCTTAAATTCCTCGAATGCCTATTTACATGCTTCTCATTGTTGATAAGAAGTTTTATAACAAGTGTTTTGAATTGTGTATCCCCCGATTTTCTCTATCTTCATCAGTGGACTCTGAGTTTGGCAAAGGCTTTTGCTCATTTGCAGGGGAGTCTTCAGTAATATTCATGATGCCTTTGTCTCCTCTTTTGCTCATGGTCATTGTACTTCTGGTTAGCAGAATCTTGTCCTTGGGGCAGGTTTCTAAGCTCTGTCACCCACAGGTCTACAGTTCAATTTTACTTATTGCAGTTGATACATGGTTCTTGTTTTGTAGTCACTTGTGCTGCTCCCTCCAGTGAGTTTCAGGTCTGGGTTCTTATGTTATATTTCCACCATGGTCTCCGTTGCTCCAGCTCCTGCCTCACTACTCTCCACTTCCTGTGATATTGTGCTGAGACTGCATCATTGTCTGTACAACCTTTCTCCCACTTCTGGTTGGAGCAATTCCCAGGATTAGAAAGACACCATACGTCCTATATAACTAGGTGTTGTTGGTGTTGGTTTTGCCAGAATCTGTTGGCTGTTAGGTCTGAATGCCACACAAACCTATTTTGACCCATACGATGCCCAAGTCAGTATTACTTTCCCTGTGGAACTACTGCAATGCAGTGAGCTCATTGAGTTTGCTTGCAGTTCAGCACCTGCACAACTCACTGTTGTCCCTGCAGTCTGAAAACCTTTGTCACATTGTACAAAATGGTACTTAATGTGCCACTTGGAGAATGTCACATTGTTGCAGTGCACTGAGCCAGATATGAGTGCACTCCCAGCTCAATGCATGTGCAGTCCTGTCCTTTAGCCTTTGCCTTCCTACACAAAATGGTGCCCAATTTGGCTCTAGGGTGCAGACTTGGCTTTGAAATCCACGCTGTACTTGCACTGTCCTTCTGGGACCTACCACTCTGCTCTTGGTCAAATCAAGCAGACCAGTTCTTTGTCTGGGTTTACCCCCTGAGCTCCCGATAAATGCCCCTCCCACCTTGTTGCTGGTGGTGTTCTGGTTGTTAGTGCAGTTCAGATCACTGCTGGTTGAATGCTGCTGGGTAATTAGTCAGTGCAACACCACACCATTGTATCTGCTGTTTTCCCACGTCTGTCAGTCTCAGGGGCCTCTCTGCTGTTCTTCTGTCCTTTCCTATTACCTGGAATGTGTCTTCTCTGCTTCAAACTGGTTAGTGTTTCCCCGTCTGTTTAAATGTGTCCTTACCTACCCTACCATCTTGATTCTCTGAGATATCACTTTTCTAGCCCACTTCCTTATCAAGGACATGAGAATGTGGCAGAATCCCAGTGGGAGAAAGAGGAAGTCTACTGGATGGTTGAGGCTTGCTACCTAGAACCTATGAGAGGGAGAAAGATTGTTGTTCATACGATACCAGGATTAAAGAATATTTCCATTTTGTCAATGAGTGTGTTTCTCAATGAGATGAGAATGGCAATGGCCTTCCTCAGCGTGAGTGGGCATGATCCAATCTGTTAAGGACCTGGATAGAGCAAAATGCAGTGGAATGAGGGATTGGCCCCTTCCTGCCTGGTTGCTGGAGCTGTAACACCTTTCCTTGTCTGTAAAACTTTTAGTACTCAGGATTGCAGATTCTGTACAGAATAGGACCTCCCCTGCTCACCTAGTTTGTACACTTTTGGCCTTAGATTGAACTACACTGCCAGCTTGCCTAGTCCAGGTTGCACAGAGGTAGATCACAGGACTGCCTAGCTTTTTTTTTTTTTTTTTTTTACAAAGTCAGATATACAGAGAAAGGAGGAGAGACAGAGAGGAAGATCTTCCATCCGATGATTCACTCCCCAAGTGACCACAACAGCCGGTGCTTGCTGATCTGAAGCCGGGAACCTGGAACCTCTTCCAGGTCTCCCACGCAGGTGCAGGGTCCCAATGCATTGGGCCGTCCTCGACTGCTTTCCCAGGCCACAAGCAGGGAGCTGGATGGGAAGTGGAGCTGCCGGGATTAGAACTGGCGCCCATATGGGATCCCGGGGCGTTCAAGGCGAGGACTTTAGCCGCCAGGCCATGCCGCTGGGCCCACCTAGCTTTTGTAATTTAGCAAGCCAATTCCTTATACCTCTGTTATCTCTCCCTCCCACCATGTCTCCAAAGTCTCTTCTTGGTTTATATCTCCTAAGAGCCCTGGCTCATATTCTTATTGATATTTTAGTCAGATGCTGTTAGGTGTACTGCAATCATTTTACAACCAAAAGAGACAAGTTAAAAGAACCAAGACCATAATCTCATTTGGGAAGTTGAAATTCAGAAAGAACCTAGAGACTGGGTGTGATCCCTGAGCTGCTGTACAATATTCTCTATTACTTAAGGCACTTTCAATTCACATATTTGGTTTTTTTCCCCATCCATTCCAAAAAATTCTGTATGATTTAACCCACTTCCCAAAAAACTTACCTCTTAAGTAGAAGCAACCCAAAGATGACTTCAGCATACTCTCATTTGATTCAGTTGGCTGCTCCTGTGTACCTGTACCCGCTCTGCCCTTTAAGTGATGGATTGTTTGTGCTCCTATAAAAGGACTACCCTTCCATTTGTGCAGAGTCTATTTTCTTTTGTTTACTCTAGAACAGTACTTTTTCTCCTTATTGTCAAAGCCTGATCAACATACAAATGCAGGCATTATCTCACTGAAAATGGACCATAACAAAACAAAAATCCTCTTGGTTTCATCTCAGTCCGATCACCACCCCATTTCCTTCCTTGCCATTACACAAAAATTTGATTTTTCTCCATGTTTGATCTTCCCTACATAGTCCCTTTTATTCTCTTTCAATTTCATTGCATTCTGGTTTTTGACTTTGCTGATCTTCAGAAATCAGCATCATCAATAATTTCCATGTTAACAACCAAGTGTCAAATTTCCAATTCACACAACCCACCTCAAGCATTTAACGTAGTTAGTATTCTTTGCACGATCCACACTGTTCTGTCCCTCTTATCTGGTTTCTTGATTGCTGGGGCTCCTCTCCAGTCTCCTTTTTGAGATTTCTTTTTCCATTTACCTTACTACTAAATGTTGGAATGATCAGGGCTCAGTTTTCAGAAATTTTCTGTTCTTTGTACTCTCCAACTGACTATTTAATTTCCATTTCTATAATGAATTCCAAATATGTTCACCGTGAACACTAGCTGAGTGTTTCTAACCATCTAGTAGGAGTCTAGGTTTAGTTATCTGATGGATATTTCAAGTTTAACATTGTATAAATGTAGTTTTTACTTTCCTTTTAAAACAGCTCTATTCATGCCTTTTCATTTTCAGTAAATAGCACCTCCATTATTCCAAGTGTTCTGGCCAGAAATATTGGAGTCATCCTCGATGCATTTTTAATCAAATGCTTCTTGATTTTACCTCTATTACTACTCTTGCCCAAATCACTCCCAAACTCTCCCGCAGATTATTACGATTCAAATTAGTTAAGGAATAATTAAGTTTTATCACTTTATTTACAAAATTCCTTTTTGGGATGGAACTTACTCATTTAGTTAGCTTATAAATAATGAAATTGGTTGGATGTAAGATCATATTCTAAGCATAATAATAAGGATTATTGATCATTTTCTCTCCTAATCCTACTGTTTTTCTCCATCTTTGTGAATTATGGCAATGAAAGCTTGATCTACTCTTCATTTTCTGAAAGCTGTTTTAGCAGTCCTTCACTAGGCAGGCATGTGACTTCACATGTTAATGACCACATATGCAGTGCTACAAAGGGTGCCTGGTTTAGCCTTGATGTTTCCCATCTTGAATAAACCAGTGGGCATCTGAAATTTCAAGAGCAGCAGTAGCCATAACCTGACCCTTGCTTAACCCTCACAAGGCTGAATACTGTGGACTCATTAAATATTCAGCAGCCTATTCCCAGTTAAAAACAAACGGAGGTGATCTTTTCAGATTGTCTAGTGGGTCTGCATTGCCAGTAAAGAATGACTTTCCTGCATCATTAAACATTTAGGCTACTTCTAGGCTTGATGCAGATGCCTGTCATTGTGACAACAAATAGAGGGCAGAAGCACAGGCTTCCTCCTTAATGCAGGAAAACTTTCATCATATTTTTAGTGATGGTCTTTGGCAAAGGTGATTGAAGGTGGAATATCAGGGATAGCTAATTACTGTAATTCCCAGAAAATTGGCAAGTGTTAAGAAATGAGCTGGAGCTTTTAGATATGTAGAATGCTAGATAATAGTGCTATGACCATTTTTTTTCAAATTTGAAAGTATTTTCTCTCTGCTGTCTTCATGAAAAGATGTCTGAGAGCTTAGCTAAGGCTATTCATAAACTTTTGCTAATATTCATATTAATGATGACCTTAAATGGTATGAAACATTTATCCTCTTATGTCTTCCTAAATTTTTACCATCATTATTTAAATATTTTTTGTCATTTTGTCTTAAGGTCTACCAGTAACTTTCATTGTTAACCTATACTTTTATAGTATATTTTCAATGCTCCCCCCCCAAAAAGCCGAATGAACTCAATTCAAAGAATGTGTACTTAACTGAGCTGGTTAAATCATAATGAAGGAGGCACTGTTTGAAACTTCCATTCCCTAGCAGAGCTGGTTCCAGTCCTGGCTCCTCTGCTTCTGATATAGCTTCCTGTTCAGGCATGTAGGAAGACAATAGATGATGGTACAAGTGCTTGGGTTTCTGCTTCCCGTGTGGAGTTCCAGACTCCTGGCCTCAGGCTGGCCCTGCTGCCAACCAGGTGATAGAAGATCTTTTTTTTTTTTCCTGTTACTCTTTGACCAAAAATATAATGAAACCTTGAATTAACTACTGTGTATCTGTTAAGTGCTTTGAAAGTATACTCAGAATTTTAATATACAAGACACAATTTTCTTTCATTCCTAAAACTACTGAAAATGTGAAAGAATTAAGCATAAATCTATTTAAATTAAATAGCTCAATTTATTTTCCTCATCTTTCATATGTGAATCTATCCATGCATTGTAACCTCCTCCTCAGGGTCCTGTGGCATGGCTCCAATAGGTCTTTTAGGGGAGAGATCCTATACTGTCCTTGTTGTTCTTTGTTTCTCAAACTCTTCTCCAGGAATAAGAGCTATTTGTTGATCTTTATGAAATGTATCATATAAGACATCAATGGATAACTCTGCTTTGGCCTAATTCTGCTTTCTGCTGTTTCTTAAACATTGTTGGATAATGAAATTTCCAAGGTTAATCTGACTTCAGAGATTGTCTTAACTTTGTTATTTCATGGATAAGAAACTGGGGGTCTAGACAGGTGGCAGGTCCTGCCCAAATGTTTTTTCAAGTCTTTTTCAATGTTCTGTTTCTATCCCAAGGGATATGCTTTGTGTTATTTGTCCCAAACCCTTGGCCTTTGTGCTGTTCCACTTTGCTCCACTTGTCAGGTGCTTTTCCAGGGCATGTGACTCTGGGATGACTAGACAGCTTCCTCCCTCTCCAGTTACCTCACTGGCTTTTCATTTTGTGGAGGGGCTGGCTTGACCCTTGAAACCAGATTTTGTCGTTTTCTTTCCTAACAGATTTATTCAACTGACAAGTTCTCATATTTAAACACCCGATTTCCTTTGATAGTAAAGAAATGTTTTGAGTCTTTACCCTTACATGCCCTCATGGGCTTCCAGCCATCCTATCACATGTCCTTACTTTGTTCCTGCAAGTCATGTAGAACTAACACAAAGAGGTCCAGCACAATGGTTTATTGGCTAAATCTCACCTTGCGAGCACTGGGATCCCATGTGGGTGCCAGCTCATGTCCCAGATGCTCCATTTCCCATCCAGCTCACTGCTTGTGGCCTGGGAAAGCAGTAGAGAATTATCCAGAGCCTTGGGACCCTGTACCTGCATGGGAGACTCAGAAAAAGATCCTGGCTCCTGGTTTTGGATCTGCTCAGCTCCAGTCATTGTGGCTACTTGGGGAGTGAACTAATAGATGGAAGATCTTTCTCTCTGACTCTCCTTCTCTCTATAAATCTGCCTTTCCAGTAAAAAATAAATAAATAAATTTTTTTAATAAAAAAACTAACACAGGAAACAGGCACCAAGACACAGCTTAATTTGTTTTGCTTCCTTCGGTTGATGTCTACATTTGTCATTCATAGGAAGGGGCTTCAAAATGTTCTGGAAGATTGAGTCATCTAAAATTATACATGGATTCAAAAATTCTTACACCAAAATAAAGTTATAATTGCACTTTCCATGAGCTTTTAAACTTCCTTAATATTCTGTCCTGGTTTTTTGGTTACATGTCATTTTTTCCTAGTTTTTCTATTCCAACTATTTGTGAAGAATTATTACTGGTCCGTCTCTCATGAATACATCTTCACTAAAATCCAATGTTTCCACCTTCTTCTGGGGTTTGGATTTTGCTTCATTGAGTCTTGCTTCAGTTTCCCTTAGGTTAGCAGATCTATTGGCAAGCCAAATACCAATTACTGATTTGCGTGGAGGCAGAGTAACCTGAATTGGCATCCCCTTGCTGGGGCTGGCATGGCTAAACTTGACATATGTGGCTTCTGATTTGCATTTTCAAACTTCAGGATTCCTAACCATGTTACTATTATCAGATTACACTACAGTGGAGTATAGGACAGCATTCTTTAGAGCCAAACTATCATTGGAAATAAGAAACTCATAAGTATGTATTTAAATGGAACTGTTTTAATTTCCAAGTTCCTAGCAACATTTTTGCAGGGCATATTTGGATTATTTATTCTAAAACCAGCTTGACTTAACTCCTTACAAGACTTTCCTAGTTCTTGATTGTTCTTCTCTCCCCCATTCAAAGACTTATCCCAAGCTTATCCAATGCACAACTACAGCTCTAATACTTACTTTTCCTTTTCGTTTCCATGGCAAGTCTTTGACAGCTCTGCTGACTTCCTTTTGCTGTTTTGGTTGCTCTTCCATCTGGATGAAAACCCTGGAGATAAAGAGTATGATCTCATGTTTCAAAGTACAACAGCAACCCTATCTCCTGCTTATCAGGTTTCTAGAGCATCTGTCTGCTTTCAGTCATCAACTGAGAAAGCCACACAGCAGGGCAGCTGATCTGTTAGTCACTGCATTTTGTTCAGGCACCTGCCTGGATCCAGCTTGCAACAGAGCTTCACTTACAGAGGTGCCTTTCAGTCTGAGGGTTTTTTTTTTTTTTAAGATTTATTTTTATTGGAAAGGCAGATCAGATTTACAGAGAGAAGAGACAGAGAGAAAGATCTTCCATCCACTGGTTCACTCCCCAAGTGGCCGCAATGCCTGGAACTGAGCCGATCCAAAGCCTGGAGCCAGGAGCTTC
Organism: Ochotona princeps; assembly: GCF_030435755.1. Lineage (NCBI taxonomy): Eukaryota > Metazoa > Chordata > Mammalia > Lagomorpha > Ochotonidae > Ochotona > Ochotona princeps. The sequence goes on along the minus strand of NC_080832.1, from coordinate 56,438,976 downwards.
TTCCAGGTCTCCCACTCAGGTGCAGGGTCCCAAGGCTTTGGACTATCCTCTACTGCTTTCCCAGGCCACAAGCAGTGAGTTGGAAGTGGAGCAACTGGGATACAAACTGGAATATGAATTGGCATCCACATGGGATCCTAGTTCATGTAAGGTGAGGACTTCAGACACCAGGCTATCATGCCAGGCCCTGTCTTTTCCATTTGTAAAGGAAAAATAGATGTGGTGGTGGGGGCAGGCAGTGAGATAATGAGATGAACATCCTGGGCATTCTTTATTGTGCTGAGGGCTGAGAGAGGAGCCATGGGGATTATGTAGACACCAAAGAAAAGGGGTTTGTGCCTGCCGCTCCCTGGGATCCTGGAACTTGCAAAGTGAGGATTTTGGCCAATTGAGCTGTGGCACCAGCCCCCAGTCTGAGTCTTGATAGCCCTTCATTGCCTCCACTTGTCCAAAAGCCACTGAACTTGGACCATGATGCTTTGATCCAAGATAGTTCTAGTTGAATACACAGTTCCATTGAACCTGCTTCTGTACTAATTGTAAAACCACAGTCAGGGCACTCTGCAGAGCGCAGCTCAGTGTTACTGAGATGAGAACATGTGGGAGGCTCACCCTCAGGACCCGCTGTGAAGATTTCCACAGCCTTCTGTACCTGTCATGTTTCCTACTGTTTATAGCCGGTCATATGCTTGCTCATGTCTGTTTTCTGCTTCCTCTCTACTTTAAACCTGCCTGGGATATGTAGACACTGACTTTTTCAGCCCCACATTGCATAGAGCATTGTGCTCCAGAAAGAAATGCATGAAAATTTCTGTCGAGAGAATTTCACAAAATATATTCTAGAACTAAGACTCATAGCAGAATTTTGTAAGTAGTATAGAACTACTGGAATAGCAAAAACAGTTTCTGCAGCTATGATTATTTTGCAAAATCTGTTCTGAAGTTCTTAAAGCAAGGAACACATTGTCTTTTGAAATAGGATCTAAAGGGGGGATGAGTATGTTGATCCTGTGGCTTAGGAGAAACAAAGTTCATAAAAATCCATAGTATGAAAAATCTGTGCATAGGTTTCAAACTTTTTTGCACCAAAATAAAATTCTTCTAATTCCATTTCCTGGGAACTTTTTGAAGAACTCTTGAACACGGGCCATAAGGCAGCAGTTGATGAGATATTTTTGTTTTCTTCTTATTTTTTTTAAAGCCATGATGACTTGCTTCACTTTCAACTACTCTTTTTCCTCTTTTTCCCAAGCTCCTAGTTTAAATTTTCAGCCTAGGGCAATCTTTCTGAGATGGAGATGTTCTTACTGAAAGGTGTGGCATTCTGAAAAATGCCCATATTCCTCAAAGTATATTAAAGTTCAGATTTGATATTTCTGGCTAGAAATATCTGATTTGCTTTGGAGGAAGGATTAGGATTGCTGTACCTGAAATATGAACAGAAAATGTCAAACTTTGACTTTGGGGTGTGAGAGAGGCATTGGTTGGAAGATTAACTTTCTGGGGAGGAAATTTCTTTAGCATTTTTCTCTTTTTTAAAGATTTATTTATTTTTATTTGAAAAGCAGATTTACAGAAAGAAGGAGACAGAAAGATCTTCCATCACCAGGCCTACTCCTCAGGTAGCTATAATGGCTGGAGCTGTGCCAATCCAAAGCCAGGAGCTTCTGGGTCTCCCATGTGGGTACAGGGTCCCAAGGACTTGGGCCGTCCTCCACTGCTTTCCCAGACCACATGCAGGAAGCTGGATGGAAGTGGAGCAGCTGGGACACAAATCAGCACCCATATGTGATCCCAGTGCGTTAGTGGTCAAAGATTAGCAAGTTAAGCCATCACGCCAGGCCCTCTTTAGTATTTTTCAAGAGAAACCCTGGGGGACTGGATCCTAGGATTGAGAGGAGTCAGTATGCCATGGGGAAAATTGGAAGTGTGAAGAAGTTCCTTTGTCAGTTTTTTTGTTACTGAACTGAGAAGCAGCTTGATTTTGGGCTCATAACTGGAGGCTCACAGTTGTGAGATCACTGGGTCCAGTGGATCTCAAATCTGCCAATGACATAATGCACAGATGATCCCAAGGTGAGCAGGGCAAGCAGGGAGACAGATACAGGGCACACATCCTTCACCTGTCCATCCTGAGGGACCTCTGCTTGCAATGCACTACGAATCAGTCATGGGGTTTCCCCTGACAACCTGATGTAATCCAATCTCCTCCCAAAATCCTACCTTCTAATACCATAATCAGATCTGGCCTGTAGCCTTGTCCATTAACCACTAATACATTTACTGTTAACCTAATCTCTGCATGAGTGGGGGGAAACAAAATTTTTTCCATTCTTTTTTTTTTTTAAGATTCATTATATGTTTTATTGGAAAGGCATGTTTACACAGAGAAGGAGAGACACAGATCCTCCATCCACTGGCTCACTCCACAAGGAGCTTCACTGGCCAAAGCTGAGCCGATCCAAAGTCAGGAACCAGGAGCCTCCTCCAGGTCTCCCATGAAGGTGCAGAATCCCAAGGCTTTGGACTGTCCTCCACTGCTTTCCCAGGCCACAAACAGGGAGCTAGATGGGAAGTGGAGCAACTGGAACACAAACTGGTGTTCACATGGAAGCTTGGCACATGCAAGGTGAGGACTGCAGCCACTAGGCTACTGCGCCAGGTCCAACCTTTTCCATTCTTAAAGGAAAATAGATGTGGGGTGGGGCGGGGTTGGGTGGCAGTGACAGGGAACGGGTAATGAGATAAGAATCCTGGCTATTCTTCAGTGTGCTGAGGGCTGAAAGAGGAGCCATGGGGACAAGGAGGACACTAAAGGAAAGGGGCTTGTGCCTGCTCCACCTTGGACTACCTGTCCTAGATTTGGAGCGTCAGCCATGTGCTTGTCTGAAGAAGAAGCTGGCATAACAGATGGGCTTGAGACTCTTCCTGGTTCTTGAAAGCCTGAAAGGGTTGGGGGCAGGGATCCAGCAGTCCTTGGGCACTTTACTGAGGAACTGTGGGAAGCCATCAGGCTCCCTGGAGCTAGATGCCAGGGAGACATTAGAGTGACAGGATGTGGGTAGCATGTCCTTACAGTGAAGGTCGATAGAGCTGCTCACGGAAGTCATTTCACTCACTTAAATTTTGCACTGTATAACAAATATCCTTTTGAAATATGTGGTGTCTTTATGTTGTAGCTGAAGGAACTTAGGCTCCTCAAGTTCATGCAAGGGCTAGTACACTTGGCTGAAGTGAGTGATCAGTTTCAGCACTTCACCTCAGGTGCCTAGCGGCACCTGCTCTGCACCTGTGAAGTTAATTTGTCCTCATTGCTACTGTTCAGTGTCTCAGTTTCAGAAGCAGCACATAATTCTTCCAAGTTGTGCACTCCAAACAAATAAAAACGCAGTGTAGTTTGGCCCTGTGGTAACGACTCAATCAATCAGCTTTTAATAAAAACACTGAAGTAATCCCAATGAAAAATTCCACACAGTATAAAGTTGGCTGCTGGGGAAATCCCTGATTAGTTCTCCCAGTTGATCTTATGACTCATTCACTTGAAGCTTATTGGATTTACATTTTAGATTCTGAAGTTAATAGTTAAGCATAGAATATTGAATTTTCAAATTCAATGAACTTTGTTCACTTTCAATTTTTCCTTCATTTGCATATGACCAGAATCTATCAATATCCTTGAATATAACATTTTACTCATTAATTAACTAAAGCAAAAATGTCTGCAGTATATTACATTACTTAAAATGTTTTTCATTTGAAAATGTGGATGAGATCTCTTATCTACTGGCTTATTGCCTAAAAAAAAAAAAAAACCTGCAACATTTGGGCTGGACTTGGTTGAAGCTGGGTAAGCAGGATTGTAATCCAAGTCTCTCCCTTGAGTAGCAAGAACCTTATTCAGGATGTAACTGTTGCCTCCCAGAGTCCGCACCACCAGCAAGCTGGAATGAAGGAGCAGAATGAGGCATCAAGCCCAGGCCACAGAAGCTAATGTTTTAATAGCTATACTAAACACTCATCTCCAAGAAATTTTTAAGGTTTTACCATGTCCAGTATATTTTCTTGGCAGTTAAAAAAATATGTAGGCTTCCAGTTTTTGTTCCACATGTAAGGAGCTTGAACATTGTCTTTCACCCACAAAAGTAAAAATGCTGAATGAGTGGGAAAAAAATGAAGAGCTCTTCTTGACTCTAGTTGGGGTGGGGGGAGGAGTGCCGAAGCAAGCTGCTGCCCCTGAGATTGGAGATCCAGGCAGGAGAATGCAAGGAGTCTTGGCTTGCCAGGACAGGGGCTCCTGCCCAAATGGAAAGTGCTGTGGGAACCTGTGCTGCAGTATGAAAACCTAACCCGTCATTGATGATTTGCTGGTAGTTCCTTATGGACAGTTGGGAATTAAAGACTCCAGGGAGAACCCGGCCATGGTGGGAGATTTATTGCCAACAACTTGACCAGGTCCCCACAGTAAGTGCTGGAAGAAAATTCTGTAGCTTTTTTGGCAGAGAGAAGGGGAATTGAGTCATTTTGAAATATCCCAGTGCCCTTTGTTCTTCAAAGGACAGGAGAAAAGTAGCTGATTTAACTGACTGGGGTGCTATCTTGGCTTAACTGAGCTGGGGGGAGAGGAGATACCAAACTCCAGTCCCAGCCTTTCATGCAGGAAACAGGAATCAGCCAACGCCAGCTCTGTTTAATTTTTCAGTTACACCTAAGGGGGTAAGGAAAAATTGAGATCTTGTGAAATTTACAGTCCAGAGGTGTAGGGTCGCTAAAACACTGAGGAACAAAACAGGACTGTGTGTGGATTCATTCTCAAATGCACACCCCCCCCCACACACACACACAGACACACACTTTACTAACAGATTACAAAAGACCTGTTTAAAGCAATTTATTTTCTCTGATATATCTGTTTCTCAAGAAACAGTTACAAGGCATACTATAAGGCAAAAGACATAAATAGAAGAAACAAAACAAGCCTCAGAACCAAATATGATAGGGATATTGGAATTAATCAGACCCGAGTTTTAAAACTGGTTAATAGAGGATATACATACAAAAATAGGTAGGCAAGGTAAGCAGAGAGATAGAAATTACTGGAAAGAACCAAAAAGAAATTCTCGAGATCAAAAAGACTGGTAGAAATGAAGGCTATCTACTGATTATCAGGTTTGGACATGACTTAGGAAACTCTGGGCTTGATGATGTATCAATAGAAACCTCAAACATGGAAAAGCCAGAACAAAGACTGAAAGGAGCAATGTTCAAGGACTGTGCAGTGCTTAAAGAAGGTATAATGGGAATATCAGTAGAATGAAAAGAATGGAAGAAATGCTTAAAACAATAATGAGTGGGCCTGATGCAGTAGCCTAGTGGCTTAAGTCCTTGCCTTGCATGCGCCACGATCCCATATGGGTACCAGTTCTAATCCCGGCCACCCTACTTCCCATCCAGCTCCCTGCTTGTGGCCTGGGAAAGCAGTCAAGGACAGCCCAAGGCCTTGGGAACCTGCACCCAAGTGGAAGTCCCGGAAGAGATCCTGGCTCCTGGATTCAGATCGACTCAGCTCTGGCTGTTGCAGCCGCTTGAGGAGTGAATCATCGGATGGAAGAGCTTTCTGTTTCTCCTCCTCTTTATATATCTGACTTTCCAATGAAAATAAATAAATCTTCTTTAAAAATAGAAAACAGTAACAACTAAGAATTTGCCCCTCATTAATTTGAGACTGCAAATCACAGATCTCAGAAGCTCAGATAACACCAAGCAGGATAAATGCCCCAGACCTGTATCTAGACACATTTTTAAACTGAAAAATCAAGGACGAGGAAAAGATCCTAAAATAAATCAGTTGTAGAAGTATATTACAAACTCCAGAGCAAACATTTATAATTAAAAAGTACAAAAAATATGTACAGGCAGTTTTACTTGTTATGATTTGGGAGTTTTTGAGTTTATGATTGTGAGAACTCATACTCAATTCAACAGGAGCCATGTTTGGATTTTGCTGTTCTCCATGGTCAGTGGTATTTGGCATGGTGCTCAACAGTGGGACAGTGAACCAGAAGCTGCTAGTAGTCTAGGTGATCACAAGTGTAAACAACTGATACTCTATATTGCACTGTCATTAATTTATGATGTTTGGTTAGATTATATCAATTTCATGTTTGACTTGAGATATTTTTTAACTTAAAGTGGGTTTTATTGGGATAAATAACCCCCTTGTTAGTAGAGGAATACCTGGATAGGTGGTAGCTAAAAAAGATAGAGAGAGGGGGGAAATGGAATCATAGACAGTGTTTAATAAAAACTGAAAAAGCCATAAAAGGTAGGAAAGAAACAAATAAAAACAAATAGGCAACAAATAAAAAATGGTGACAAATATGGTAGATACTAATTTAACCAAATCTATTACTTCAAACATCGATGGTCTTGATGCACTAGATCAGAAATGATCACAATAGAGCATGAATCCACAAGACTCAACTATAGTCATCTATGAAAAATAACTTTTAATGCAAATACACATACATGTTAAAAGTAAATACTCACTCCCAGATTATGCACTCTCCCAGGTAGTTCTGGCATTTGACTTGACAGAATTAGCTCCAAGTGCCAGCCTCTGCCAGCTAGTACTGCGGCTAGCCCAACCAACCCTCACCCACTCTAGTTTTTGCTTGCACCAGTCGGAACAGTCAGCCCACGGTGGCCCTTCCCTTATCTAGCCCACATGAGGCCCACAGGTGTAATAGCCCTGCCTGTTCTGATCTGCCCCCATCCCGACTCACACCTTCCAATGGAAGTAGTTGTCCAGCAGGGGAGCCCACATTCCCTTCCCCTGTCAGCTTTGCCTCCTCCCCCTGATTATCACATGTGCTGTTTGGGCACTGCAACCACATCTAGTACGGCTCGTCTCACCTTGGCATTCCTTATTGTATACTAGTATGTGTCGCAACCGAACCTGGCTCAACCCACACTCTGTTCTGGCTCTCGGACTCACCAGCGGGTGATGTGAACAGGTTCAGCCTGGTCTGCCCCCAATCCATGCCATGTGTATACCAGTGGGATAATTTCCATAGCCTGTTCTGGGCTGTTTCCTATTGTGCTTCTTGCGCTAACCTGCAGGGACTGTGTCCTGCCAGAGGAGTTGCCCAGGCTCCTCCATCAGAAACTCTCCCAGTGCCAGGTTTCGCGCATACCAGTGGGTCCATGAGCCAGCCCTGTTCAGTTCACCTCCTGTCCTAGCAGGAACAGTGGTGTTTCCTGACTGTTCTTCAACCCAATCTGGAGTGAGTGTGGCCTAGAAGGGAAATAGTGGGCACCTCCTTCGGGGCTACCACTCTTATTGGACAGCACGAACACCAGGACAACAGGGGCAGGGGTGGCTGTACAGAAGGGCACCTGCCAGTAGGTGTGTGGGCTGGATAGTAGGTTGGTTGGGTTGAGCTGGGCTTCAATGCCCATCAACACGTGCGAGAGCTAAACAGGATGTGGGACAGACTTGACAAGCCTGCGGTGCATACTGGCAAGCATGGGAGCCAGGGTAGGGGGCAGAACTGGTGGGAGTTATGGGGAATCGCCCCAACTAGGCTGCAGCTCCAACCAGTTTGCGTGAGGACCGAGTATGAAGTGGGCAGGACCGAACTGGACTACGACACCCATTGGTTCACGAGGAAGACAGGGCTGGAAACAGAACGAACCCAGAAATCCCAACAACCAGCATGAGCATAAGCTGATTGGTGTGACGGACAGTGTCGGACTCTGTACTAGCAAACTCACTCAAGAATCAGGCCTGGGATCATCTCAGATGAAGTTTCTTTGGAGATCCCTCCAACTGAACTGCTGATCTTAGAACCCCAACCATGAAGAGACTGTCAGCCAGTGGATTCTGAATAGGGTTCATTGCGATTGGAACTGAGAGATTGGCAGCAATCCAGAACTGATGAACTATCAAAACTGTATGAGCAGGACCCTCAGAGCACGCCTCCCGTTGGGGATCTGGGATGGGTGGGAGGTTGGGTGGGGCTTTTCCCTTTGTTTTTTTCCCTGACCCCAGATACAGGGTAAAATGATATTGATGTGGAAACAATGGTATTGCCCACTTTCAAAAAAAAAAAAAGTAAATAGAGAAAAATACACTGTGCTAACACTGAGATAGCTGTATTAATTTCAGAGCAGATTTTGAAGCAAGGAAGCTCAGGGATAAACAGCATTACCTAATAATAATGGAGTTGGCTCTCCAAGAAGACATTGTAATCTTTAATGTGTATGTCCCTAAAAATAGTGTCAAACTGTGTGAGACAAAACTAATAAAAATATAAGGAGAGAGACAAGAATTCATCATCATTGTTAGGGACTTTAGTGCTCCTCTTATCAGAAATGGATAGATCCAGCAGGCAGAAAACCAACAAGGAAATAATTGGACTAAACACTATCACTCACTTGCATATGATCAACATCTGTGAACTGCTTCACCCTAACACAGAAGAACACACATCCACTTAGGCTCAAATGGAACATTCACCAAGATAAAGCTCATTCTGGGAACTTACAGTGAAAGATTCCAAGTCATACAAATGTCTCATTTATGACCACAGAAGAATTGTATCAGCAACCGAAAACAGAATGGTACTCCAAATACATAGAGATTTTTTAAAATTATAAATAGCATGTGGATCAAAGTAATCTCAAGAGGACATTAACAGTTTTGAACTAAGTTAAGTGAGACTCAATTAACCAAATTATGTGCTATGTGTGATAGTAGTGAAAGAAAATTTATAGCATTGAATATATATTAGAAGATCTATAATTGTGTGAGGTGGGAAACTAGAAAAAGGAGAAAAAGTAAGAGTAGAAAAAAATCAAAATTCAAAGTAATAGAAATTAGGAAATCAGTAGAGAGAAATCAGTGTAATTGTAATTAGTTTCTTAGAAAAGACCAGTGAAGTTGGTAAGTCTTTAGATAGCCCAAGAAAGAAAAAAGAAAGGACACAAATTGCTGTCATCAGAAATGAAAGAATATTACTACAGATCAAAGGGACTTTTAAATTATTTGAAAGAATTTCAGAGATAGGAAGGGACAGAGATATCTTCTATCCACTGATTCATTTCCCAAATGGCTATACCTGCCAGGGCTGTGCCAGGCCAAAGCCAGGAGTTTTAATGCGAGTCTCACATGGAGATGCAGAGATCCAAGTACTTGACTCATCCTTCACAGCTTTACAAGCTGCATTAGCAGGGAGCTGGATTGGAAATGGAGCACCCACAACTGGAACTGGGGCCATATGGAATGCTGGTGCTAAAGATGGCAGCCTAACCCACTGTGCCACAGCGCCATTGTGCCATGCAATGTCCAATTACATGGACATTATCAGAATTACAAAGGAATACTTTGAATGAACTTGTGGCCACAAATCTGATAGCTTAGAGGAAGTAGACCAATTCCTTAAAAGATACAAGTTGCCTAAAACCCACACAAGGGAAGACGATTTGAAGAGTTCTGTATTTCACAGGGTTAGTAATTAACCTTCAAAAGCAGAAAGCAGGGAGTCAGCTTTGTGGGGCCTTGGGTTGTGCTACTGCTTGGGACACATACATTCTATAATGAAGTGCTTGGGGTCAAATCATGCCTTTGTGTTGAATGTAGTGTTTTACTACCGAACACCCTAGGAGGCAGTAGATAAAGGCAGAAAAGCTTGGGTCCCTGATAGCACATGAGACCTGAATGGGGTTCCTGGCTTCTATCTCTGATTGGGCCAACTGTGGCTGAGGTAGACATCTGCGGAGTGAACCAGCAAGCAGGAGCATCTTTCTCTCTCCCCACATTTCTAAAAATAAACTTATTACATTACAACCATAGTGTTCACTGGAGAATTCTACAAAACATTTATTGAAAAAAGCATACCAATTCTCTTCTATCTCTTTCAGAGGCAGGAAGCAGAGGAAATAAAAATCTAACTCATTCTATGAATGAATATATCATTACATGAATAACAAAACCTGAAAAATACTTTGCAAGAACTATAGTAGTATAAAGTTGCATCTCATTAACATAGATGCAAAAATCCATCACAAAATATTAGCAAGTAGAATCCAACAATGCATAAAAACTATGCACTACAAGTTACTCAAATTATTCAGAGCTAATTCAGCATTCAAAATTAATTACATCAGTAGATGAAAGATGAAAAGTTTGATAATGTAAGTAGATGCAGAGAATTCATTTGACAAAACCTGACAGTGGTTCATGAGAAAACTCTCAATATACCACGAATAGAGGGAAATAAATATAGTAAAAAAAAAACCTGGAAGCTTTCTTGCTGAGATCAAAAACAAGGAAAGTGTATTCTCTCTTACCACTGCTTTTCAACCTTTTACTGAATGTTCTGGCTAATTCAGTAACCTGCAAAAAAAAACACAAAAAAACAAAAAAAAAAACCTGGCGCAGTGGCCTAGCAGCTAAAGTCCTCACCTTGCACACTCTGAGATCCCATATGGGCACCAGGTCTAATCCCAGCAGCCCTGCTTCCCATCCAGTTCCCTGCTTGTGACCTGGGAAAGTAGTTGAGGATGGCTCAAAGCCTTGGGACCCTGCACGTGGGTGGGGAGGCTCCAGTCTCCTGGCTTTGGATCGGTGCAGCTGCAGCTATTGTAGCCGCTTAGGCAGTGAATTACCGGGCAGAAGATATTCCTCCTCTCTATATATCTGATTTTCCAATAAAAACAAATCTTTTAAAAATGGTATAGATTTAGATGTAAGGAGTAAAGTGATTTTTGTCTGTAAATGTTATGATTATCTATAATAACAAAATAATGGACAAAAAATATCTGAAGCTAGTACACCATTTTAGCAAAACATCAGCATGCAAAGTTAGCATACAAAAGCCAATCACTACCCCGCTAACAATAGACAGATCAACAAAACAAAAACTCAACAAAGAAACAACAGAGCTCATACAAACAATAGAACAACTGGACTTGGTAGACGTTTATAGAATTTCTTATCCTAAGGCCACAGATTATACATTTTTTTCAGCAGTGCATGGCACCTTCTCCAGGATCGACCACATGATAGGACACAAAGCAAATCTAAATAGCTTCAAAAAGATAGGAATCATACCATGTACCCTCTCAGACCACCACGGAATGAAATTGGAAATCAGCAATTCAAAATGCCCCAGGAAATACAGAAACTCTTGGAGGCTGAACAATATGCTGTTAAACGAACAATGGATCAGAGAAGAAATTAAAGATGAGATCAAAAAATTTATGGAAACCAATGAAAACTTTGACACAACATTCCAAAATTTGTGGGACACTGCCAAAGCAGTGCTACGGGGTAAATTCATCGCAATTGGAGCTCATGTCAAGGCCCAAGAGAGGCGCCAAATACAGGAACTAAACACACACCTCCAGGAATTGGAAAAACAACAGCAGAAGAGCCCCCCACACAATAGGAAACAAGAAATCATCAAAACAAGGGAGGAAATCAACCAGATAGAAATAAAAAAAAACATACACAAAATCAATGAATCAAAAAGCTGGTTTTTTGAGAAGATAAATAAGATAGACACCCCACTGGCCCGACTGACAAAGAAAAAACAAGAGAAAGCAAGAATTAACAGCATCAAAGATGAAAAAGGCAACATAACAACAGACACCGCATCCATTAAGGCCATAATTAGAAATTACTACAAAGCACTGTACTCCAACAAATCAGAAGACCACCAAGAAATGGAAAAGTTCTTAGACTTCTACCACCTGCCAAAACTTAGCCCAGAGGCAACAAACGACCTGAACAAACCCATAACTGAAGTAGAGATTGAATCAGTGATTAAAGACCTCCCAACAAAGAAAAGCCCAGGCCCAGACGACTTCACTACAGAATTCTACAAAACATTCCGAACAGAAATAACCCCAATCCTCTACAAACTCTTCAAAACAATAGAAAAAGAGGCAACCCTTCCAAACTCATCCTATGAAGCCAACATTACCTTAATCCCAAAACCAGACAGAGAACTAACAGAGAAGGAAAACTACAGACCTATCTCTTTGATGAACATTGATGCTAAGATTCTCAACAAAATCCTAGCCAATAGAATTCAAAAACACATCAGACAGATCATTCATCCAGATCAAGTAGGATTCATCCCTGGAATGCAGGGATGGTTCAACATTCGGAAATCCATAAATGTGATACACCACATCCCAAAACTGAAAAACAAGAATCACATGATAGTATCAATAGATGCAGAGAAAGCTTTCGACAAAATGCAACACCACTTCCTGCTAAAAACCCTAACCAAGGTAGGCATAGATGGAAAAATCCACAACATAACCAAAGCAATATATGAAAAAACCAACGCCAGCATCATACTGAATGGAGAAAAACTGGAACCCTTCCCACTGAGATCTAGAACAAGACAGGGATGTCCACTTTCTCCACTACTATTCAACATAGTCCTAGAGGTACTCACTGAGGCCATAAGACAAGAAAAGGAAATCAGAGGAATCCAAATGGGAAACGAAGAAGTCAAGCTCTCACTATACGCAGATGACATGATTCTTTTTTTTTTTTTGACTTTTTTTTTTATTAATTATTATGCATTATGTGACAGTTTCATAGGCTCTGGGAACCCCCCCACCCCTCACCATGCCCCTCCCCCCTGGTGGATTCCTCCACCTTGGTGCAGTATTACAATTCAAATTCAATCAAGATTCTTTCCTTGCAAACATATACCAAGCATAGAGTCCAGCTACTTATTGTCCAGATGGGTTGAACAGTTTCTTGGGGAGACCATTTCTGGTCCAAAGTTAGAGCTGGTAGAATATCATCCCAGTCAATTAAGAGTCCCAATATAACATCAACAGCAATTTGCAACATTATGGAATTGACATGGTTTTGCGTAATCAGTATGTTAAAAAAAAAAACAACAAACAAGTTCTTAACCACAACCTATGATTTGCTCATTGACATTTCAATTTTAGTTTGTATACAGGTCTGGCTGCTATATACCTTAAAATGGCTATAAGGTACCATTCAGCTGTCTCGTGTCTATTTCATTTTAGTATTTAGCCATTTGTTGTGTTGAAGTATAATTTTACTGATCTTGGCAGATTTTAGGATAATCTATACTGGCTTGTAACTCTAACAAGACATTTGTCAACAATTAAGGTGCAGAACATTTTTTTGGGGAGGGGGTGTGCAGGAAAGTCCCCAACACCACGGTGAAGAGTGACTAATCTTCGTGTCCCACCCAGCGAGGCATGAGCAAATCCATGCCAGCTCTTTCCTGTCAGATTCCAAGCTCTACTTTTTGTTGTCTGTCCATTTATTTTCGCTTTTTTAGTTTGTATTATTGTTTGCTATGAGGGGTTTTCGGAGTGATCCTGATGGTCATTGCAAGGGAGGGTGGGGGTCCAGAGGTGGAGCTAGGCTCGGACCAGAGAAAGCTCTCCTCCCTGGTCCCGAAGGACGTTTATTGTTCTTCTGTTTCTGCGGACTGCTCAGGGCTTCTGGTTGTCTTTCCGATGACATTGGTTTCTGCACGGTAGTGTTTGGACTTCTTCCATCCCCTGTGGAAGCTCTGGTTGGGGGTGGGTGACCTCAGAGTACTTGGCCTCCGAGGGCATCCAATTCCCTGTGGCCTCCTTGGCAGTTGGGATATAGTCCTTGTTGCTCGTATTAATAGTTTGTGGTGAAGGTCTGGGAGTCTTCATGGTTGGGATCCAGGCTTTCTCCTTGCCACCTGCTCCACCCTGGAGTGCCCCCCTGCTCCACGCACATGATCTCCTGTTAAGAGGTTGTCAGGATCACACCCGATTCCCCCCTCATGCTTTGGTATAGTAGTTTTACTATTGTTTAGTGCCGCTTTGAATCTGTTGTCTATGAATTACCAGATTTGATCTTGATAGGCTATATTGTACTTTTTCCTCACTCTTTTTATGGTCCTGAAACTCTTCCCTGCACTCCCCCCCATTACGGATTAACATAGCGATTTGAGGGTATAGTAGGTTTTACAGTTTTTCGATGTAGATCTTAAGTATTCTGACATTAATTGTTGGTTTATAGATTATATCGCATTATCTTATTGTATTGGATACAGGTTGTTAGAGATTGCAATAATATTACAATATACAGGTACTATCTTTCAGGTTGTCATCTTTTCATCTCAAATTAAGGCAAACATGTGGTATTTAACCTTTTGGGATTGGTTCATTTCTCTTAGCATGATGGATTCCAGTCGGGCCCATTTGTCCACAAAGAACTGCATTTCATTTTTTTAAATAGCTGAGTAGTATTCCATAGACCAGATGAACCATAACTTCCTTATCCAGTCTTCTATTGATGGGCATTTTGGTTGCTTCCAGGTTTTTGCGATTGTAGATTGTGCTGCTATGAACATAGGAGTGCATGTTGGTTTCTTGTGTCGGAGATGTTTTGGATATATCCCTAGGAGTGCTATTGCTGGATCATATGGCATGTTGATTTTCAGTTGTTTGAGTATTCGCCAAACTGATTCCCATAGAGGCTGTACCAGTCTGCAGTCCCACCAGCAGTGGAGAAGGGTTCCCTTTTCCCCACATCCTCGCCAATAAATGTTGGTGGTATTATTCATGTGGGCCAGTCTTACTGGAGTTAGGTGGTACCTCAAGGTTGTCTTCATTTGGATTTCCCTTATTGCCAGGGAACTTGAGCATTTTTTCATATGTTTATTTGCCATTTGGGTTTGTTCCTTTGTGAAGTGTCTGCCCATTTCCCGTGCCCATTTCTTGAGTGGCTTGTTTGTTTTGATATTTTGGTTGTTTTGTAGTGCTTTGTATATTCTGGAAATTAGCCCTCTGTCACCTATGTCGTGCGCGAAGATCTTCTCCCATTCTGTGGGTTGCTTTTTTACTTTGTTGATTGTTTCTCTAGCTGTACAGAAGCTTCTTAGTTTGATGAGGTCCCAATTGTTTATTTTGGTCTTGATTTCTACTGCTTTTGGAGTCTTTTTTAGGAAGTAAGGGCCTACCCCTAAGTGTTCCAGTGTGTTTCCAACATTTTCTTCCAAACGTTTGAAGGTTTCTGGATGTAGGTTTAGGACTTTTAGCCATTTAGATTTGATCTTGGTGTATGGTGAGAGATGTGGGTCTATCTTTTTGTTTCTGCAGGCTATTAACCAGTTGTCCCAACAGCATTTATTGAGCAGACCTTCCCATTTGCTTGGATTGTTGTCTGTGTTTTTGTCAAAGATTAATTGGCTGTACCTGTTTGGGTTCCTGTCTGGTGTTTCTATTCTGCTCCATTGATCTTCCTCTCTATCTTTGTGCCAGTACCACGCCGTTTTGATAACCACTGCCCTATAGTATGTCCAGAGGTCTGGAACTGTGATTCCCCCTGCTAACTTCCTGTTCTTCAGGATGGTTCTAGCTATTCGTGGTTTTTTGTGTTTCCAGATGAACCTTTGAATCATTGTTTCCAGTTCCATGAAGAATGTTTTGGGCAATTTGATTGGAATTGCGTTGAATGTATATATCGTCTTTGGCAATATAGACATTTTAATGATATTGATTTTACCTATCCAGGAGCATGGGATGTTACTCCATCTTTTGAGGTCTTGTTCAATTTCTTTTTTAAGTGGTTTGTAGTTTTCCTCAAATAGGTCTCCTACATTTTTGGTTAGGTTAATTCCCAGATACTTCATACTTTTCTCTGTTATTTTGAATGGTATTTTGCTGGTTAGATCTTTTTCCATCTTGGGGCTGTTTGCATACACTATGGCTGTTGATTTTTGTTCATTAATTTTGTACCCTGCCACTCTACCGAACTCTCGTATAAGTTCTAGGAGTCTCTGTGTTGAGCCTCTTGGCTCTTCTCTATAAAGAATCATGTCATCTGCGTATAGTGAAAGTTTGACTTCTTCATTTCCAATTTGGATTCCTTTGATTTCCTTTTCTTGTCTTATGGCCTCAGCAAGTACCTTTAGAACTATGTTGAATAGCAGTAGAGAAAGTGGACATCCCTGTCTTGTTCCAGATCTCAGTGGGAAGGGTTCCAGTTTTTCTCCATTCAGTATGATGCTGGCGTTGGTTTTTTCATATATTGCTTTGGTTATGTTGTGGATTTTTCCATCTATGCCTACCTTGGTTAGGGTTTTTAGCAGGAAGTGGTGTTGGATTTTGTCAAAAGCTTTTTCTGCGTCTATTGATACTAACATGATTCTTTATGTAGAAGAGCCAAGAGACTCAATACAAAGACTGCTAGAACTTATATGAGAGTTTGGTAGAGTGGCAGGGCACAAAATTAATGAACAAAAATCAACAGCGTATATCAAGATGAGAGCAGTATTTCTGTCCTGGATATTCCCACTGCCACTGCAGAAAAGCCAGTAATTCAGCAATCTGAAAATGGAGATGGCGATCTTGTAGATGAAGAGGAGAGAACTGTGCAACACTCTCAAGCCAGTGTCCTATATGAGGATTTGCTTATGTCTGAAGGAGAAGATGATGAGGAAGATGCTGGAAGTGATGAGGAAGGAGATAATCCTTTCTCTGCTATCCAGCTGAGTGAGAGTGGAAGTGACTCTGATGTGGGATCTGGTGGTGTAAGACCTAAACAGCCCCGTGTGCTTCAGGAGAACACAAGAATGGGCATGGAAAATGAAGAAAGCATGATGTCCTATGAGGGAGACGGTGTGGAGGCTTCCCATGGTTTGGGACAGAGAATTGGGATCTGGTAGGCTCTGTGCCACATTTAGCAGACCTGCTGGACAAACTACCCATTATTTTGTGATTTATTTGATTATGCAATGCCTTGTTCCTAAATGAATTTGAGGCAAATGACTATAGATTTTTGAAACCAACTATATGTCAGAAGCAATATGTGGTCTTATAATAAATGTGTTCTGTCCCTCCCCATCCACCCAGGGGAAATAATAGGAAAATGGTAAGTTCCTTAGGACAAAATGGTAAGTTTCTTTTCATGCTTGGGATATGGTTCTGTGCATAGTAGGTACTCAGCAAATGTTCCTAAAACATTGGTTCCTCAACAGTTAAATTACTGAGTACCTGCTCCAAGATAAACACTCCATCAGATCCTTTGGATGGAAAGGTAACTCAAAACATGTAAATGAATTACTGCAGTACTATGAGATAAGTACAATTAAGAAGCTAGCTATAAAGTATAGGGGTAAATAGAGAAGTGATTATGTCTTGAAAAAAGTTGGGAAGTCTTGTCTTCTAGAGATCATTTTTAAGCTGATTGTTGGAAGAATTAGGGGCTTGCCAGATGGAAAAGTCTAGGCAGAATGTAACACAAAGTGAAAAGGTCAAAATGTGGGAATGACAGAGTGTGTTCCTAGTTTGTTTGTTTGTTTGTTTGATTGTACTGCCTTTGTTTCAGGAATAATTTAAGGTGATTTATGTTCCAGTCTTTTCATACTGGAGTGGTTAGAGATGAGACTCAAAGATGGCAGGAAGTATATTATCAAGAGTTTTATAATTGATGCTTGAATATGAATTTTATATAATGGAAAACGAACCCAAGAGGACTGATAATCAGATTTGTTGTGAATTTTCTGAATATTGAATGAATGAAGATAGAAATTGAAGATTAATATGTACATTTACATGATTTCATTTTTGTAAAAGGCAAAAGTGCATTTATGTGTGTTTATATATACTTGTATATACAGAGGAAAATGTTTCAAAGGATATACTTTAACTTGTTCACAGTGATAACCTCTGGGGAATGGGATTAGAGGGAAGGGGATTTATGTGGCTGTCTGTATATTCGGTGGAATATTGTGCTTTTATTTCTGTATTTGAATTTTTAATAAATATGTATTATTTTAAAATAAATAAATAAAGATAAATTTTTTTAAAAATCAACAGCCATAGTTTATGCGAACAGCCCCAAGATGGAAAAAGATCTAACCAGCAAGATACCATTCAAAATAACAGAGAAAAGTATGAAATATCTGGGAATTAACCTAACCCAAAATGTAAGAGACCTATTTGAAGAAAACTACAAACCACTTAAAAAAGAAATTGAACAAGACCTCAAAAGATGGAGTAACATCCCATGCTCCTGAATAGGTAAAATCAATATCATTAAAATGTCTATACTGCCAAAGGCGATATATACATTCAACGCAATCCCAATCAAGTTGCCCAAAACATTCTTCATGGAACTGGAAACAATGATCCAAGGGTTCATCTGGAAACACAAAAAACCACGAATAGCTAGAACCATCCTGAAGAACAGGAAGTTAGCAGGGGGAATCACAGTTCCGGACCTCTGGACATACTATAGGGCAGTGGTTATCATAACAGCCTGGTACTGGCACAAAGATAGAGAGGAAGATCAATGGAGCAGAATAGAAACACCAGACAGGAACCCAAACAGGTACAGCCAAATAATCTTTGACAAAAGGACAAATGACAATCCAAGCAAATGGGAAGGTCTGTTCAATAAATGCTGTTGGGACAACTGGTTAATAGCCTGCAGAAACAAAAAGATAGACCCACATCTCTCACCATACACTAAGATCAGATCTAAATGAATAACAGACCTAAACCTACATCCAGAAACCTTCAAACTTTTGGAAGAAAATGTTGGAAATACTCTGCAAGATCTAGGGGTAGGTCCCGACTTCCTAAGAAGGACACCAAAAGCAATAGAAATCAAGACCAGAATAAACAAATGGGACCTCATCAAACTAAGAAGCTTCTGTACAGCAAGGAACATAATCAACAAAGTGAAAAAACAACCCACAGAATGGGAGAAGATCTTCGCGCACTACGTAGGTGATAGAGGGCTAATCTCCAGAATATACAAAGAGCTACAAAACAACCAAAATGTCAAAACAAACAAGCCACTCAAGAAATGGGCACGGGAAATGGGCAAACACTTCACAAAGGAACAAACCCAAATGGCAAATAAACATATGAAAAAATGCTCAAGTTCCCTGGCAATAAGGGAAATCCAAATTAAAACATCAATGAGGTACCACCTAACTCCAGTAAGACTGGCCCACATGAATAAAAGCACCAACAACACTTGTGGCGAGGATGTGGGGAAAAGGGAACCCTACTCTACCGCTGGTGGGGCTGCAGGCTGGTACAGCCTCTATGGAAATCAGTATGGAGAACATTCAAACAACTCAAAATCAACATACCATATGATCCAGCAATAGCACTCCTAGGAATATATCCAGAACAATTGTTTTATGAGAAACCAACATGCACTCCTATGCTCATAGCAGCACAATCAGTAATTGCAAAAACATGGAAGCAACCAAAATGCCCATCAGCAGAGGATTGGATAAGAAAGCTATGGTTCATCTACTCCATGGAATACTACTCAGCTATTAAAAAAAACAAAATGCAGTTCTTTGTGGCCAAATGGGCCAAACTGGAAACCATAATGCTAAGGGAAATGAGCCAACCCCAAAAGGTTAAATACCACATGTTTGCCTTAATTTAAGATGATATGATGTTAT
Organism: Ochotona princeps; assembly: GCF_030435755.1. NCBI lineage: Eukaryota > Metazoa > Chordata > Mammalia > Lagomorpha > Ochotonidae > Ochotona > Ochotona princeps. The sequence continues at coordinate 56,419,498 of NC_080832.1, read as the reverse complement.
GTATAACATGTTATGTTTTGAATGTTATATGTTGTGTATAAACTAAAATTGAAGTATAGGTGAGGTGGTCACAGAAGGTGGCTGGGAACCCGCATTTACTTTTAACATATTGGTTACTCATTACTATGTCAATTAATTCCATAATGATGTAAATTTTTGCTGATGGTATGTTGGAGCTTTTAATTGACTGGGATGATACCCTGCTGGCTCTGTCTTCAGACCAGAAAGGGTATACCTAAGAAGCCGCTGAACTTGACTGGACAATAAGATGCTGGACTCTGTTTGGTATATGTTTGCAATGGGGGAATCTCAACTGAACTTGAACTGTGGTTATGCAACAAGGTGGAGGAATCCACCATGGTGGGAGGGTTTGGGGAAGGGTGGGGAAAACCCAAGCACCTATGAAACTGTGTCACGTAATACAATGTAATTAATGAATTAAAAATAATAAATAATTTTTTTAAAAAAGCCAATCACTTTCCTGTCTTCAGCAATGAAGAACTCAAGATTAAAAATATAATGCCATTTACACTAATAATCACAAAACAATTATAAATCTTGCAAAAATATAAGGTTTTCTAAAATGATTTATTTAGGGGCTGTCTGCTCCACTTCTGATCCAGCTCCCCAATAATGGCCTGAGAGGGCCATGGGTGATGGCCTGGGTCCTTGGGCCCCTACACCCATGTGGCAGAGCTGGAGGAACTTCAGGCTCCTGGTTTCTGAACAACCTAGCTCCAGCCTTATAGCCAGTTTGAGGAGTGGCCCAGCAGATGGAGGATGGAAGTCCTCTTTGTGTGTAAATTCTGCGTTTCTAATAAGCAAATCTTGATTGATGTAAAATGAGTAGATTTCATGTCTTTCCCAGTACAGATTTAGAAACCGGTGCTCTTCCCTCCTCCTCCCTACACTCCTTCCATATTCCCCAAATTATATCAGTGGTATATTCATTCACTTTAGAGTCACAGATTTACATCCCAATATATAAAGATGTCATGACATACAAGTAGAGGTAAAAAGAAAAAATATATAAATCCTACAGTTACTCAGGTATATAGGCACAGGCTGTTAATCTTGCTTAGAATTTATGTTTTTTGTACTGGTGTATTGTCATAGATCACAGAATATATGAAATTTGTCTCTTGGGGACTGGCTGTTTCACTAAGTATAATGGTTTCCAATTGGATCTATTTTTTTGTGAGAGAATATTTCAGTTTTCGTAATGGCTGAGTAGTATTTTATAGTGTACATATACCACATTTTCTTTATCCTTCAGTTGATGGGCATACAAGTTGGTTTCATATCTTAAATGTTGTGAATTGTCCTGGTATAAATATGGGAGTATAGATAACACTAATATGCAGGTTTCATTTCATTTGGATATGTTCTCAGGAATGGGATGGCTGAGTCATATACGAGACATTTTCAGATGTTGGAGGAATCTCCCAACTGTCTCTCAAATTGGCTACACTAGTATACATTCCCACCGATAGCAGATCAGGGCAACTTTTCCTCACATATTCACCAACATTTATTGTTTTCTGATTTCTGTATCATAGCTGTTCTCACTGGAGTGAAGCAGAACCTCATTGTAGTTTTAATTTGCATTTTCCTGGTAGCTAGATAACTTGAGTATTTTCTTGTGTCTGTTAGCCACTTGAATTTTAGCCTTTGAAAAAAATGCCTGTTCTTATCCTTTGCACATTTCTTAACTGGATTACTTGTTTTGTTGTTGAGTTTCTGGAGTTCTTTATAACCCTTAATATTAATGATGTATCTGCTGTGTACTTTGCAAAAATATCCTCCCATTCTGTTGGCTGCCTCTTCACAATATTAACAGTTTTCTTTGCAGTGCACAAGCTTCTTAGTGTATGTAATCCCAATTGGTTATTTTCTTATTTCCTGTGATTCTGAAGTGTTTTTCAAGAAGTTTTTGTCTACTCCTATGTTTTGCAGAATATTCCTGATGTGTTACTCTAGTAATTTGATGATGTCATAGCATAGATTTAGCTCCTTGATCCATTTAAAGTCGATTTTTGTAAAAGTTATAATGTAGGTGTCTTCTTTTATATTCAGCATGCAGAAATACAGTTTTCCCAGCAACATTTCCTGAGGAAACTGCCTTTTCTCCTGGGATTTATTTCAGTTCTGTTGTGAAAAATTAGTTGGTTGTTATTGTGTGGGTTCATTTATGGGATTTTTAGTCTGTTCCATTGGTCCTCAAGTTTTTTTTCTGTGTAAGTGCCAAGCTGTTTTGATTAGAACTGCCCTGTAGCATAGCTTGAAATGAGATATTTTGATATCATCAACTTTGTTTTTATTGTTTAAAATTGCTTTAGCTATTTGGGATCTCTTGCACCTCCATATGAATTCTAGCATCATCATCTTTTTTTATCTAAGAATGCCAATTTTGAATGAGATTACACTGAACTTGTAAATTACTTTTGGAAATATGGACATTTTGGGGGATCTTGTGTGTGTTTTTTAATTTTTATTTTTCATGATACAGTTTATTAGTGATTCCCCCACCTTCCCAAACCTCTCCAATGTTTTTCCTATTTATAACAATAGTATATAACAATAGTCTCCAATTGTAACAATAGTATAGTACTTAAGCAACAGCCGCAAGTTCATCATTCTGCTACTTGAAGTGTATCATGACACTGTCGGTATAGACAATAAATTCCAGCATGGGCGTTTTAATAATATCAGTTTACTAATTCACAAACATTGCAACTTTTTCCCTGTTTTGATATCATTTTTTACTTTTTAGTATTTTGTAGTTTTCTTTTAAGTATCACTTGTATTCTTGGTTAAGTTAAATCTATTACCAGGCATTTGAAATTTTTTTTTTACAGTGATTGGGAATGGGACTGTTCTTACAAGTTCTTTCTTAGCCATGCAATTGTTTGTGTATACAAAAGCCATTGACTTTTGTGTATTGATTTTACATCCTGCAACTTTGTTATGAGTTCTGATAGTATCTTTTGGTTCCTCTATGTAGACAGTCATGTCAACTGCAAGCAAAAATAGTTTGAATTCCTTATTTTCAATTTGTATCCTTTTGATTTCTTTTTCTTTAATAATAGCTCTGACTAAAACTTTCTGGATTATTTTGAATACCTGTTATGAAAATAGGCAGCCTTGTTTGGTTCTCAATCTTAGTGGAAATGCTTGCAAATTTTTCCCTTTCAATAAGATGCTAGCTTTGGGTTTTTCATATATTACCTTGAATGTGTTAAGGGATGTTTCTTCCAAAACCATTTGGTTATTTTTTTTAATCATAATGGGATATGGTATTTCACCAAATGCTTTCTCTGCACCTACTGAGATGATCACATGGTATCTATTCTTCAGCTTGTTTATCTAATTTATCACATTTATTGATTTGCATATATTGAACAATCTCTGCATACCAGGGATAAATCCCACTTGGTCCTGGTGAATGATCTTTCTGCTATATTGTTCGATTCAACTAGTTGGTATTTTGTTGAGGATTTTTGCATCTGTTAGGCTATTTGTCTATAGTTCTATTTCTTTTTGATATCTTTTTCTGGTAGGGGATTAAAATGATGTTGACCTCATAGAAGGAGTTTGTGAGGTTTCCTTCCCTTTCGGTTGTTTTGAACAGATTGTGAAAAATTGGAATTAGTTCAGCTTGAAAGGTTCAGTAGAATTCCGCAGCGAAGCCATCTGTTGCCCTGGACTTTTCTTTGTTGGCAGAAGAGGGAGGCCTTTGTTATTGATTCAATGTCTATCCCAAGTATTGGTCTACTTAGATTTTCAGTCTCCTTGTGACTGGTTTCTTCAAGTCACATGTCTCTGGAAATTTGTTTCTTCTAGATCATCCAATTTATTACCAGAAAGCTGTTTGATGTAATTCCTGATGATTCTTACTGTGTTTCCATTTGCCTGATTTTATTGGTTTGGTTTGGGGTTTCTCACTCTTATTTTGGTTAGTTGGGTCAGTGGTATATAAATTTTGTTAATTTTTTTTCAAAAGCACCAGCTCTTAGTTCATTGATCCTATATGCATATATATTTTTTGTTTTAATTTTATTCCCTAAATCGTTTATTCCTGCTAATTTGGAATTTGGTTTGCTATTTTTCTATGTCCTGAGGTGCACTAATAGATCATTTATTTGATGCCTTTTTGGTTTCTTGATACAGGCACTGATTGCTATGAACTTCCCTTTTAGTACAGCTTTTGCTATATCCCATAAACTTTGATATGTTGTGCTGTCATTTTATTCTTTCTGAGAGTTTTATTTACCATCTTGATTTTTTTAATGACCCACTATTCATTCCCTGTGTTTTTGTATATTTTATGGATTCTCTTGAGTTGCTAGTTTCTAGCCTCATTCTCTAATTTTTGGAAAGTATGCATATAGGATTTCAATTCTTTGGAATTGGCTAAGGCTTGCTTTATGCTCTATAATATGGTCTATCCTAGAGAAGATTTTGTGAAGTGGTGCCGGAGTCGAGCTCCAGCCGAGAGTTCGGAGCTCGGGAAGGGTGCGTGGAGTCAGCGATAAAGAAAAACACAGACACTGACACTTGGTGCGTTCTCACAACAGCCCAAGAAAAAGCTGTCCTTTTTATTTACTCAAAACCTCACAAGCTTCTGCACAAGCAACTAATTGTTCTATTTTTTTTACTTCAAGACTAAGGGGGCATGTACAGACATTCGGTCATTCCGTCTGCACTTCAGGGATAAGCAGGTGTCCCCAGAGATAATTCTTTAAAACACTGTATTCATATTCTTCAAAGCAAGTCATTATTCATTCTTCAACAGTAGCCATGGAGTGGCAGCCAGGACTCCAAGGCCAAGGCACATGCGATTTTGCTAATCAGTAGTACATTCCTACCACATTTCTATTTCCACAATTTGCTCATTATTCAATGGGAAAATAGTTTACAAGGGAAAAATATAAATCTAAAAACAAAAATTACAAATATTAAATCCCTCTACAACTATAGACCCTGCAACCCCATAAATAAAATAATAATCAAAAACATTTTTCTTTAATAAAAGCATCCTTAATTCCTCTAGTTAAAAATTATTAAAGTGGCTAAAACAGCTACATTTTCTATGCTCCAAAAAATTGCAAAAACAGGGTAGCCTATAAAATAACAATAACTATACTTATTGCCATAGCAATTTCAGCTCTCACTCCCATCACTTGCATTCCCGTGGGTCCACTGGGTGCTACCTGACTGGCCAGGCCCTGGAAAGGAGGCAGATCCGCCTCACCTGTGACCTCCTGTCTTCCTAATGCCTCCTGGCCTTGAACCAGTCATTATTTTAGAGCAGGGCACTCGTGCAGTGCTCCCAACAAAGTGGTAAAAAAAATGTTTATTTTGCAATTATGGAATAATGTAACATTCTGTAGATAGCAAGTCCATTTGGTCCACACAATAGAATAGCTCTATTGTTTCTTTCTTGATTTCCTGTCTAATGGATATGCCCATTGATTAAATTGGGGTGTTGATCCCCCATTTTTATTACATAGGAATCCATCTCTTCCTTTAGATCCAATAACAATTTAAAAAAATAACCAGGTACTGTGGCCCTGGGCACACATTTAGTATATTCACTTCTTGTTGAATTCGTATCTTAACTAATTTGCAATGTCCTTTTTCATCCCTTTTAACAGTTTTTAATATTATTTTGTCTGATATTAGAATGTAAGCATTCACTAATTTTTCCTATCTATCACTATGGAGTATCTGTTCCCATTCTTTAACTTCCAGTTTTCGTAGATCTTTGTTGCTGAGGTGCATTGACAGTAAATAGATGGGTCTTGTTTTTTTAACCCAGTCCACTGTCTTTTTGCTGGAGAGTTTAGGCCATTTGTGTTCAAGGTGATTATTGAGAGGTGAATACACGGCCCTACCATTTTCAACATAAACACTCGTTTGCTTTACATTTCCTTTTCAGTGTTACTAGGACACTCTCTACCCATACCTTCTTTGATTATGACATTTATCATCTCTATTTTTGTCTGTAGCCCCTCCATAAACATCACTGTAGGACTGGTTGAGTGGTAGGAAATTCTTTAATTTTGTTTGTTTTGGAAGACCTTTATTTTGCCCTATTTATATAAGGAGAGATTTCCTGAGCATATTATTCTGGGGATTTGGCAGTTTCCTTTAGGACCTGGGCTGTGTCTCCATTCTCTCCTAACCTTCAGGGTTTCTGTTGAGAAGTCAGCTGTAAGTGTGATTAGAGATCTTTTGAAGGTAAGGTGTTTTTTTTTTTTCCTCCTGTGCACATTTTAGAACTTTTTTCTTTCTATTTTCATTGTGGAAACCTTGACTACAGTGTACAGTGGTATAGATCTTTTCTGGTCATGCTTATTCTATGTGTTTCATGTACTTGGATAATCCTTTCACTCTTCATATTAAAATTTTCCATGATTATTTCATTATTTTCCATGCCTTCAAGAACACTTTTTTATTTTTTTCAAAAACTCTATGTACTTTATCAACACCTTTATATATATGTCTGTTATTATTGCTGGTCATTATAGCAGTGTTTATTTAATTTATTTTTGATGTTTACATAGTTGATTAAGGTAGGAAGCGCCGAGGATTAAGGGAAAATGGGTGAAATCATTGTTTACAAATTTTCTTCTTCTTCCAGTATCCAGGAGAAGGGGTGACATAAGAGGAGAAGCTGCACACAGCCTCCCAACTGCCTCAGTACGTGGGGATGGGGAACTGCCACCTGATGTCATCCCCGGGTCCCCAATCTGGAACATGCGCCAAGGGTTCTGCTCAAGTAGTTTCAACAATTGTGAAATGCTGTCAATCTGGTCACTCCAGGAATGAGGAAATCTTTTTGAGGTCCACTGACTGACATAGTCTACCTTAGAGTCTCCATTCACTCAGATACTTGCTGTCAATAGCTGACAAATCCGTTCTGCCCTCCTTCCTCTGCTATGGTACCACATGTCCTCTACAGGCCCCAATGGACTGCCACATCCTCCATGTGCATCTGGGTATGCTGTTCACTGTTCCACTTAAGCCACTGGAGAGGCACAGTTCTGACATATGCACTCCACAGTCAGACCACAGCTCCTGCGATTCTCCACATGGTTGGAGCTCTGAGTCCAGTGGTTCAGTTTGGGGGGAATCCCAGAAGAAACCTCTTCTAAAGTAATCCCACACCTGATTCTTGTGTGTGTGCTTGCCAGTATGGGTTTGGCTCTGTCACCTACATCAGCCTAGCACACACCGGTAGTTGCAACTGTTGGGTTGGTTCTGTCTCTAGTTCCTACTCAAACGCAAACCAATGGATGCTGCGGCCCAGTCCAGTCCAACCCTGCCCACCATACACTCTGTCCTCACATAAACCAGCAGGAACTGAAGCCTAGTCAGACCGACCTCCAATAACCCCACTAGGCCTGCCCCAGTGCTGGTTCCTGTAATTGTCAGTATGTACAGCTTAGTGGTCCAGGCTGTCCCACATCCCATTCAGCTTAGATACAAAAATGGGTGTTGAATTCTAGCTCAACCCAACCAACTGCACTTTTCAGCCTGCACCCATGCTGGCGGGGCCACCACCTGTCTAGCTAGGCCCTTCCCCAACCATGGTTGCTCACCAATAGGAGTTTCAGTCCATCAGGGAACTCCCCACAATTTCCCCACTAGACCCCCTATCAGTCCCAGATCTTGCAGTCTCTAGGTAGTTCTGCAATATAGCTTGACAGGATTTGCCTCCCACCCCCAGCACTTGCCAGCTGATGCTATAATAAGTCCAATCAGCTTGCCTGGCCTGCCCCTGGTCCCACTACTCATACTCACCAATGGAGGAAGTGGCCCTGTGGAGGAGCCCACTGTAACCCCACTACCAGGATCAAATCCCCTCCCTGGGTCTCACGTGTACTGGTGGGTGCTGTAGGCCGTTCTGGCATGGCCCACCTCACTTCACCCCCAGTTTCAGCTCATGCTGGTGAGCACTGCAGCCTAGTCCAACCCATCCTGTCATGCACCGCGTCCTGGTTCTCAGATAGACTAGTGGGTTTTATGAACTAGCCCAGCCTGGCCTGCTCCCAAATTTGAATCACATGCATGCTGGTGGGTACCATAACCTGGCCTGGTCTGGGCTGCTCCCAGCCATGGCACTTGTACTCATCTGCAGGGACTGCATCCTGACAGAGGAGTTCCCCAAGCTGCTCTATCAGGTCTCTTCCCAGTGGCAAATCTTGTGCACACTGGAGGGTCCTTGACCCAGACTCACTTTAGTCCACTTCCTGTCCTGACAGGAACAGTGGCCTTGCCAATTGGCCTGCTAGAGTCTAGCCCACTCTAGCACATCCCAGATCCAGTCTGTACCCATGCATGGGGACACTGCATTCATGACCAGCCCGGTCCGCTACCCCCATTCTGGCTCTTGAGCTCACCAATGGGAACCACAACCCAGCTATGTTGTCCTCTTATTTCCCCAACCAGGCCTGGTACCAGCCACCAATCTTCCACATGGTTGCTCTGACCATGCTCAGTGTCTAACTCTTCCAGGAAAGCTCCCAGCCCTAGCTTTAGTGTGCCAGTGAATGGTGCTAAGTAGCCCAGTTCAGGTCCCCTACATGGGCTCGTGCATCGGTCTGACCCAGAACAGTCCTCCAGCTTCTTCCCTCATAACCACTTTGTCCCAGCCCGTTCACCTACCTGCAAGTACAGTGGCCTTGTTAATGGAAGTCACTCAAAAGTCATTCTTCATTGGCAACATACTCCCTCAGCGGTCCTCTCTCTCGCATGTCCCCTTTCCCCTTTATCTGCTCAATCCACAGTCCCTGTGCCAGGGCGTGCCTGGGGCCCCTGGCACCAAATGGTGTCTCAGGCCACCTTGAATATTCAGGGGCCTGCAGTGCCCTTCAGGAACTCTTAAGACACATGTTAGGTTGTTTAATAATGACCCACACTTCTTTCTTGAATGCTATTTTTGGTTCCTCTCATTTTTTTCTTGGTTTTTTTTTTTTTTTTTTTGGTCTGGATGAGTCTTCCAAATTTTTTTTCCAGTTTAAACAATTCTTTCTTCTGCCTCTGTCAGTTGTGAAGTCTTTTCACTCTATATTTATTTGGCATATTGAACTCTTAGTTTCCAATATTTCATTTTGATTTCTTCTCAAAATTTATCTTGCAAAGAAACTTTCTCATTCATATCATTCATGAATTTTCTTATATCCTACATTTTTTCTTTGAGTAGCCTTATCATTTATTTTTCTCCTTCAGCCAATTCTCCAACTGCTTCATCTTCACATTTTAAAATTAAACTATTTCTGCGTTCTATTGAGGGAGTCATATTGGCTTCCTCATTCATGTTGCTGGTTTGTGTGCTTTTATTTTTTATTTTATTTTATTTTATTTGCTTTTATTTATTTTTTTTATTAATTATTATGCATTATGTGACAGTTTCATAGGCTCTGGGAATCCCCCACCCCTCCCCACGCCCCTCCCCCCTGGTGGATTCCTCCACCTTGATGTAGTATTACAGTTCAAATTCAATCAAGATTCTTTCCTTGCAAACATATACCAAGCATAGAGTCCAGCTACTTATTGTCCAGATGGGTTGAACAGCTTCTTGGGGAGACCATTTCTGGTCCAAAGTTAGAGCTGGTAGAATATCATCCCAGTCAATTAAGAGTCCCAATATAACATCAACAGCAATTTGCAACATTATGGAATTGACATGGTTTTGCGTAATCAGTATGTTAAAAAAAAAAAAACAAGTTCATAACCACAACCTATGATTTGCTCATTGACAATTCAATTTTAGTTTGTACACAGGACCGGCTGCTATATACCTTAAAATGGCTATAAGGTACCATTCAGCTGTCTCGTGTCTATTTCATTTTAGCATTTAGCCATTTGTTGTGTGCTTTTATTTTTAAGCATTTCAACAATGGCTTGTGGATTTTCTTCTCTAATGGTGTCTAAACTGTGTGTCTGGCAGAATATCATCCTCTCCAATGAAAAGCCATAACACAAATTCAACAACAGGAAGAAACATGGAAATTTACAACATCATGAAGTCAATTGACATGGTACTGAGTGACCAATGTGTTAGAAAATGCAAGTTCTTAACCACATCCTATAACTACTTCATTGACATCTCAATTTTAGTTTATACATAATCGACTGCTATAAATCTTAAAATGGTCATAGGGTACTATTCAGCTGTCTCATGTCTTTTTCTTCTTCATATTTATATTTAGCAGCTTATAGAATTCAACCATGATTTTTACTGAACTTTGTGGATTTTAGGATAGTCCAAACCAGCTTATAACTCTAACAAACCATATGTCAACGATTGAGGAGCAGAACAGTTTCAGGAGGGGTGTACAGAGAAATTTTCAATACCTTAGTGAGGAGTAACTGACCTTTGTGTCCTACCTAGTAAGGTATATGGGAGTCCAAGTTGACTTTTTCTTTTCTGTTCTAAGCTTTCCTTATTGGTCTCGCTCTGTCTATCTGATCTAATTCTGGGGGCTCCTGGAGCAATTCTGATGGTCATTGCAAGAGAGGGTCAGGAGCCAAAGTTGGAGCTAAGTAAGGACCAGAGAAGGCTCCTTTCTTGAGTCCCAAAGGACGTTGACTGCTCTTCTGTTTCTGAAGACTGCTCAGGGCTCCTGGCTGTTGTTCCAGTGTCATTAGACCCTGTGTGGAGGTTCTGGGCTTCTTCCATCCCGTGCGGGAGATACAATAAGGAATGAATGACCTCAGAGTTCTCATCCTACAAGGGCACTCCAATTCCCTTAAGAGGCACTTTTCCAGAGAAGGTATAAAGATAGCAAGTAAGCATGTGAAATATGTTCTACATCATACATCACTATAGATATGCAAATTAATATGACAATAATATATCCCCATACACCTGATACAATGGCCCAAATCTGCAACAGAGATCATACAATCTGGTTAGAATAAAATAACAGGGCATGCCGTTCATTGATGGTGGGAATGCAAAATCAATTCAGCTACATTGGAAAATAGCTTGTCAGTTCCTAATAAAAACTAGCTTACTCTTACCATCCTATCTAGCAGTTGCATTCCTTGATGTTTACCCAAAGGAGTTCAAAATTTGTGTCTATTTAACAGTGTGTATGTATTCCATTCATAACTGTCTGACTAGGAAGTAACCAAGATATTCTTTGAAGTGACTAGATAAACTGTGGTATGCCCAGTCAAGGGAGTATTTCTCAGCACTAAAAAGGAATGAGCTGTCAAGCCATAAAAAACCCAGAAGAAACTAAGTTTCATTCACTTCTGAGTCATTTTAAGTATGTGATTAGAAAAAGCAAAAACTAAGAGTAAGATGCTGAGTGATTTTCAGGGATTTGGTGGGGGATGAATTGGTAGCACACATAGGATGTGTAAGGCAGTGAAAACAGCCTATGTGCTACTATAATACACTCTGCATGTCATTAGGCATTTGTCCAAACCTTATACTACACAGCACTAAGAGTGAACCCTGACATAAACTGTGAACTCTGGTTGTAGTAGAGGCTGTTGGTAATGGAGCAGACGAAGTGTGAGGAACCAATGGTGTTTAGAAGAAATCTATACATTGTTTTTACATTGCTGTAAAGCTAATACTAGGTTCTATTTTTAAAACAAGTCTTAAAACATACACTTTCCTAACTTAAATAACACCGGAAGGGACGGTGAAGGAGTTACCTCTATGCCCAAGCAAGAGTCGTGTTCTGCCTGACTGTGATTCAGAGGAGTTGTTTAGGGAGCGGGTGCATACAAGCTATCAGCAGCCAGTAAATACCGACATTCCTTTGTCCCTCATCTCCTCATTCTTTTTTTTAAAGATTTATTTTATTTTTAGTGGAAAGGCAGATATACAGAGGGGAGGAAAGACAGAGAGGAAGATCTTCCATCCGCTGATTTACTTCCCAAGCAGAAGCAATGGCTGGAGCTGAGTTGATCTGAAGCCAGAAGCCCAGAGCTGCCTCCAAGCTTCCCATCTGAGTGCAGGGTCCCAAGGCTTTGAGCCGTTCTCCACTGTTTTCCCTGGCCACAAGCAGGGAGCTGGATGGGAAATGGGCTGCCGGGATTAGAACCCGCGCATATATGGGATTCTGGTGGGTGCAAGGCAAGAACTTTAGCTTCTGGGCTACCATGCTGGGCTCATCTCCCCATTCTGTCCCAGCATTTCTCCGGGGTGTTCAATTGCAAAATTGGCAAGACCAGGAAAAGTGGTGAGTGTAAAGTCTGGTTAAAGGTGGTTTTTTTTTTTTTCAGTAATTAAGGTGCTATTTGGAATTCCTGTATTATATCAGAGTGCCCCAGTTTGAATCCTACCTCTACTTCAATTTCAGCTTGTTGCTAATGCACATCCTATGAGGCAGCAGGTGATGGCTCAAGAATTGAGGTCCCTGCCCAGCCACATGGGAGACCTGGTTTGACTTCCAACTTCCTGGCTTCCATCTGCCCTAGTCCTAGCTAATGTGGGTGTTTGGGGAGTGAACCAAAGATGTGAGACCAGTCTGTCTACCTGTCTCTCCCTCCATCGCTCCATCCCTGCTTCCCTGCCTGCCTGCTTCTTTCCTTCCTGCCTTCCTTCCCCTTCCCATCTCCCTACCTTCCTCCCTCTTTCACCTCCTATAAAAAAAAAGTTTTAAAATTTGATTATACCTTACTACTCTTATTTTGTTAGAAAATAAAATGTTTGAACCTTTTCAATTTTTATTTATTTTCATTTTAGTTGAAAGGCAGAGGGGAGAGAAAGAGGAGCCCACACTCTTACTTTCAGTGGTTCATTCCCCAAAGGTCCATCACATCTTGGCTAGTCCAGGCCAAGCTCCTCCATGTTTTCCAGGTGGTGGCAGGGTCCCAAGTACTTGAGCCATCATTTGCTGCCTCCCAGGGTGTGCACTAGGATAAAGCTACCTTGGATTTGAATCCAGATACCCCATATGAAGTGCAGGCACCTCAAGCAATGATTTAATCATTGCATTGAACACCAACTTGTATTTTAAACTTTGAATGTCTTACAAGTCTGATGTGTAGAGCTTTTGCAATATACATCTGTAAAAGTATAAAGATCTCAATAGGAGTAATGCTTGCTTAAATTTTGGAAATTGATGCATGTTTATTTAAACTTGAAAATACTGAGAATAACTAAAAATGGCCAAGAAGTCCTGCTTAGCACAAAGTAAATGCTCCACATTTGCCTTTCAAATAGTGAGAGCCAGTATGGTGTTTCCTGTACTCGATAGACATGTACACTGCCCGGCCTGGATTCTGAGATACAAACACTGAGGCTTGGTAGATGCTTTTGCTGTGTGCAGATAGTAGTTGCAATCTTTAAACCAGGGCAGCAGGACGTCATCTATGACCCCAAAAAGGAGAACCATTAGGGAGTTATATTTAATGAGCCTCAGAGACAAAGTGATCATCATTCTTAAGTAAGAAAAATAACACCCTTGTAACATGCAAATTCTACAGAAGTTAGAATATGCCAAGACTTCTCATTTAGCTGATTATTTATTTTTGGATTTATATAATGCTTGCTTTTATTGGGTGAATCTTTTATAGTACAGTCCTTACATGAACTTTACACAGTGCCGAGAAAGTTTTACATCCTACCAATTTGTCATGTGCATTTCAGGATTTCATTCTATTTTGTCAATTTTATAAAGTTATTTTAATTGTTCATTATTATGGGATATGATGCGATAATTTAACACATGTATCTGTGGGTGATAGTTATAGCAGGTTAGCAGCACCATCAGCTTAACAGTAACCAAATCAATTAACTCTTGTTTATAGAGTGCAGGTTGATATTTGAATAAGTGTATATAAATAAGGGTGTTAGCATTTCCTCCATGTCTGGAACCTTTGTTTGAAATTTTGTTTGGAACCTTTGAGCACCGCTCTTCTATTTCTTTATAAAATATGGACGATGTAGAAGTTTTATCCATAAAATTATTACCTAAACCAATATATTGAACTGTTCCTTTGTTTTTCTTGGCAGTTTGCTAGTTTTTTGGTCTTTGGTCCGTTTTGATTTTTATGTGAAGTGACATGTCAGGGCAATGTGTAGTTTCAGTCTTCTGCATATGGATATTTGATTTCTCCTGAGGAACTTATTATTGTGTTCCTTCTCGGTCTGTGTTTTTGGCAGTTTTATCAAGAATCAGTTGACTGTGTCGGGCAGCATTCATTTCTGCGTCCGCCTTTATGCTATAGTTATGTCTTAAAAATCATGTGGTGAGGGACCAGGGTGTTGGCTTAATGGTTAAATCCTTGCCTTCCAAGCGCCGGGATCTCATATGGCACTGGTTTATGTCCCAGCTGCTCTGCTTCCCATCAGCTCCCTGCTTGTGGCCTGAGAAAGTAGTAGAGGATTGCCAGAGCCTTGGGACTCTGCACCTGTGTGTAAACTCAAGAAGAAGCTCTTGGCTTCGGATTGGCTCAGCTCCAGCCATTGCCACCACTTGGGAAGTAAACCAGTGGACAGAAGATCTTTCTTTCTGTCTTTTGTTCTTTCTGTAAAGCTGCCTTTCCCAATTAAATCTTTGTTAAAAAATCATGTAGCGAGATATCTCCAGTTTTGAGTTGATTTTTTTTTTTTGCTCAAAATTTACCTTGACAATTTGAGGTCTTTTGTGCTTCCATGCAAATTTTAGAATTGTTTTGTTCTAGTTCCGTAGATAAAGTCATTGATCTTTTGTGAGGATTGCATTGGATCTGCATGTATCACTTGGCACTCTAATTGTATTGGCATTTTAAAATGATAGTGGTTCTTTCAATTCACAAACATGGAAAGTCTGTTGTATATTTCTAGATATTAATTTCTAGATATTTTTGTATGAGCAGCACCAGTTCAATAATGTTTCCATTATATGAATTATTTAATAAAATGACATTGTTTTATGTTAATTTTACATCCTCCAACCTTAATGCATACATCAGCTATAATAGTCTTCTGGCAGAGTCTTCATATCTTCAGGAACAGCATCACTTGTAAAAATGGATACTTTGATTTCATTCTTTCCTACTTGGATGACTTTTATTTGTTTCTCTTGCCTAAATGCTCTGGCTAAGACTCCCAGTATAGCATTAAAAGCAAGAAAGGAATTCCACCTCAGGGCCTGGGTGGTGGGAGCTTCCAGCAGCCTGACGGCTACTGGGGGTACCTAAGCCAAGTTAGACTCAATGCTTGGGGCCCTAGCTACAGTCACCACTACCATGCAGTGAATGAGTCCTGGGCTTGCCTAAACCCGAGAGGTTTTCCCCTTCATGGTAAGTATGCTGTGAAAGAATCTCTTGGGAGCTTGGGTGAATCCAGGATCCGCCCACCACCACCATCTAGCAGTGGGAGGGACCTCAGGAAGTTGGACCTTGGGGCCTGGGTGGTTGTGTTTCCAGCATCCTGGCAGCTGCTAGGATACCTGAACCAGGTTGGACTCAATGCTTAGGGCTCTAGCTACAGCCACCACTGCCACATGGTGAGTGAGTCATGGACTTGTGGGAAGCCAGGGCCAATTGGTGCCAGGCTATGCCTGCTGACTGCTCAGTGGTGATCTCTGGGGTCTTGGGGGTGTGGCATTGCTGTCTAGGAACATCCATGGATAAGGCCACTGTGCATGTTGGTGAGATATAAATCCTGAGGGACTCCAAACAACAGGGTCAGTGTACCTATAGGTAAGCCAGAGGACTGAGATCTGGTGATTCGGAGAAGACAGTCCGGACGATCTCTGTGGGTCAGACTGATACACTAGCCTACATGAGAGTCGTGAGTAGGGCTTGTTATCATGGAACATTATTGACAACCATGCCAGTCCATGCAAAATCTAGGGCTGGGTACCTGCCTAGCAGATCTGGATCCAAGTACTTGACTAAATGTTGGAACAGGAGATGGGTCACATTAGGCAGGGCCATGATACTAACCAGCACGTGAGAGAACCAGGTCCAGGGGTAGATTATGTATGGGGATATGTGGGCCCAAGCCTGTGGAAATACAAGTCCCGCTGGTTAGCTCAAGTGTTGTGGTGGGTATGGGCAGAGCTAGGTGTGACCATGGAACCTGCCATCACTCCAAGGTACAGGGACCGAGAACAGTCTGGGCAGACCCAGACTCCAGCACCTGCATGCACAGCCTAAAACAGGGTGTGGGGCAGGCCAGGCTGCAATGTTCACCAGCTCGTACAAGGCCAAAATGGAGGGGCAGACTATGCTGGACAAGGGCCTAATGCTTGCTGACATGTGTGAGATTTGGGTCTAGGGGTAGTCCAAGTGAGGGAATGTGGGACACTTCCCTGTGGGTCGCAACTCCCACTGGTGATCACATGATCCAGACCTGGGGTTGGGCACGCTGGGCAGATAGCTGCAACTGATGGCTAATATGTGGGTTGGTTTTGGAAGGGAGCAGAGCAGTCAGTGCTGAGCAAACCTTAACTCACTGGCAAGAGTAGAAAACAGGCTGGAGCACAGGTCGTGCTCAGCTAGTCTATTATACCTACTGGATTCCATGAGCTAGGGATGAGAGCAGACTGAATAGGGCCAGGTTCCAGCACCCTCCAGTGAGAGTTGGAATTGTAGGCAGGTCAAGTCAGGCCAGGCTACAGCATTCAAAGGCAAAGGGCATGACAGGTGAGAGATTACACCAAGCTCGGTCAGAGCAAACGCTGGCATGTGTGGTATCTACAGCTGGGAACAGGCCTGGTTGGGGAGGTAAAGGGACACCCTAGCTGGATTGTGGTTCCCACTGTTGAGGGCAGGGGCTGGAGTGGGGACTGCATTCTTATCTGGAGATAGCTGCAGTGTCCCTTGGCACAGGTGTGGACTGGGGTTGGGTGCATCAGGCTGGACTAGACTCCAGCACCAACTGCTGCTCATGAGGACCAGGGTAGGTATAGGACAGGCTAGACTAGGTCTCTGACCTACTGAGCCATGTGTGAGCTGTGTCTGGGTATGGACCAAACTTGGTTTGGCTGAAACATCCAACAGTAAGAACCGGAATGGGTTAAGGCCAGTCAGGAAAGGCCACTGTTCCTGTTAGGATAGGAGGTGGACTAAGTAGGGTTGGCCCATGGATCCAACGGTATGTGTGAAATCTGGCATTGGGAGAGGATCTGATGGAGGAGCTTGGGCAGCTTCTCTGTTGGGACATAGCCTCTGCAGGTGAGCATAAGACCACAATAGGGAGCAGCCCAAACCAGGCTCGGAAATGGTACTCACTGGCATACATTTGGCGAACATTGGAGGCAAACCCAGCTGGGCCAGTTCACATCACCTCCTGGTGAATCCGAGTACCAGAATAGAGTGTGGTTCCAGCAGGGTTCAATCACATACCAGCACACATTAGGTCTGAGTGCCAGCTGGTCTGGGCTAGGTTATTGCCCTCAACTAGCATAAGCTGGAATCAGGTATGCTAGCGCAGGCCAGGTTACAGCGCCCAATGGCAAGTGCCAAGGCCAGACGAGCCATGACAGACTGGACCACAGCACCCAAACAGCACACGTGAGAACTAGGGGGAGGGGAGGCTGCAAACCCAGTAGGGGAGCTTCATGTGGCTCCCCAGCTGCATCAACACTCCCACTGGAGAGCCTGAGTTGGGATGGGGGAAGGCCAGACCAGGCAAAGCTAAAATACCTGTTGGCCTCATGTGATCTGGATCAGGGAAAAGTAAGGCTGGGTTGACTGTTCTTACTGGTGTAATCTTAAGTTAGAGTGAGTGTGGGCTGGTTGTGCTTTGCCTCAGCATCAGCTGGCAGATGCTGCCACTGGGAGCTAATTCTGTCATGTTAAACTGTAGAATCACGTGAAGAGTGCATGATCTGGTAGTGGGTATATGCCCAGGAGGGAACCAGTGGGCACCTCCCTCTTGGGTTGCCACTCCCACTGGTGAGCCCGAGAACCAGGACTGGGACTGGCATGGCTAGACAAAGTGGCACCCACCAGCACGTATGTGTGGGCTGGATAGTGGGGGTGGTTGGGTTGAACTGGGCTTCAATGCCCATTGACATTTATGAGAGCTGAATGGGATGTGGGACAGAGTAAACCAGTCTGCTGTACATACTGGCAAGCACAGGAACCAGGGCAGGGGCCAGGACTGGTGGGGGTTATTGTGGGTTACTCTGGCTAGACTGAAGCTCCCAGTGGTTTGCATGAGGATTTTGCAGGATTGGGCTGGACTGCAACATCTATTGGTTTGTGTAGAAGGCAGGGCTGCAAGCAGATCTGACCCAGCAATTGTAATCACCCATATATGCATAAGCTAATTGGGATGATGGACTGCACCAGACCATGTGCTGGCAAGCACACACAGGAATCAGGTCTGGGATCACCTCAGATGAAGTTTCTTTGGGAATCCTCCCAACTGACCTGCCGAACTCGGAACCCCAACCATTAAGAGAAGTGCAGATTCCATGGTTTAACCATGGAATGCAAGTGTCAAAGCTGAGCCTCTTCAGAGGCTGACAAAGCAGTGGACAGCATATCCAGGTGCAATCCATTGCAGCCTGCAGAGGACAGTTGGAACCGCAACAGAGGGTAGATGACAGAACAAATTGACCAACTACCCAAGCCACTTGTTGGCAGTAAATATTGGGCAAACAGTGACTCTAAGGTGGACTATGTCAGTCAGTGGATCATGAAGAGGTCATCGTGCTTGGAATGGTGAGATTGGCAGCAATTCAGAACTGTTGAACTATCAAGACCACTTGAGCAGTGCCCTTGGAGCATCCCCCACATTGGGTACCCTGAGATTGTTAGGAGGCTGGGTGGGGCTTCTCCTTTATCTCCCCTCTTCCACCAGATACAGAAGAAAAAGAGAGAGAAAGTGTGTGCAAACAGTGGTCTTACTCACTTTCCTGTAGTCCTTCACTCTTTGAGCTCTAATCAACTATGTAAATAATAATAATTTTAAAAAATAAGTAAAAGTAAGAATGAACAATGAGAATGGACATCCTGATCTAGAACCGGAGCTAGAGGGGATGCATTTAGCTTTTCCCCCATTAGTTATAATGTTGGCTATGGATCTGTTTGATATAGCCTTGATTCTGTTGAAGGATGTTCCATTTGCACTTAATTTGTTAAGTTATTGTGAGTGGATGTGCAGTTTATGGAGTGCTTATTCTGCACCTGTTTAAACATTTTATGCTTGATTTCTGTTGGTATGAGTAATTATTTTATTGTTTTGCACATGTGAGTCATCTCTGAATTCCTGGAATAAATCTCAGGTGATCACAGTGAACAGTATTTTTGTGTATTTTTGGCCTTGATCTGCTAGTATTTTTGCCGAAAACATTTGCATCTGTGTTCATCAAGGAGACTAGTCTATGATTTTCTTTGTTATGTAGTGTCATCTAGTTTTAGTATCAGGGTTACACTTGCCTCACGAAATGAGTTTGTAAAGGCTCCCTTGTTTAAGTTTTTGTAATAGGTTAAGAAATGGTTTTTGTTCTTCTTCAAACGTTATAGGGAACTCAGTGAAACTATCTGACCCTGAGCTTTTCTTCCATTGGAGATATTTAATTATTGAGTTAAGATCATTTCTTATTACAAGTCTGCTCAGGTGAAGGCCTTCAGTGTCTTAATGGTTTAATATGGGTAAATTGTATGCATCCAGAATCGAGGTATTTGTTCTGGGTTTCCAATTTGTTGGTGTAAAAGTACCTACACTTCTCCTTAGTGTTCCCCTGTACTGTTGTGGCTAACAGTTACAGTATAACTATTTCATCTCTCAACAGTTACTCATACATAGCATGCCAGCATTGTGGATTATAGCTTCACCCACTGTGCCACAATGCTATCCCACCCATTTACCTCGCTGGTTGCTGTTTATCCATAATTCCTCAGCCCATTCCACTGCTAAAACCTTGTTTCTTTTGAAGATTCTTTTTTTCCACTTTGCTTATTCAACTTTATGATTTAGCAGTTCACTGAATTGAAAATGGTTTACCCTTTGCTATTTATCTTTCATGCATTTTCTCTTCCAGTGGATTTTATGCTTTCACATGTTTTCAGAACAGATGATTACTTTGGTTTTTTTAACTTTGCTATGTAACACTTCTCTTTTAAATTTTTTAAATCTTCTACTTATTCTATTATCATTTTATGATACAGTTCCATAGGCCCTGTGATTTCCCTTATCCCCTCCCCCCCACCACTGAGTTCTCCTATATCATTACTAAATTATAGTTCTTCATATACAGTCATATGTCCATTATTGTGGGCATGGACAATGGCAGAGTTCATCATCCTATTGTCATATAGTAATCAGTTTCATTGGGAGTCCATCTTTAGCCTGGAAACAGAGATGCATATTGCATTGTATCCTCACATCTGGATATATTAGTCTCCATTACACAGTTACTGTACATCCCCTTAAATGAAAAGCCACAATATAAAATCAACAATAGGAAGAAGAAAGAAATTTACAATGCCATAAAGTAAAATAACGTGCTACTGAAGGACTAATGTGTTGCTAAAGAAATGAAAAAGAAAATCAAGAACCTTCTGTAAGAAAATGATGCTACTGTATGATCTATGAGTCATTGAATAATTTAATCAGAAGAAACTTGAAGAGATGAAACTAATCATAAACAAAAAATCAAAATCCATGAGATATAGTTTCCGCTGATTTTTGTTGGTGAAATGTGTCACCTGTAGGCAACAAATAGATGGGTTTTGTTTTTTAATGCAGTCTCCTAATCTATGGCGTTTGATTGAGCTTAAGTCATTTACATTCAGGGTTAATATGAATAGGTGGTAAGTTGGTCCTGTCATTTTAGCAATGGGTTGTTCATTGATTTAGTCTTCTGTTGTCATTTTACTGGGATGTTCTTCACATTTGCCTTTGGTTTTGGTAAGTGCTATTCCTCTTCTCTGCCAAGAGAACATCATTAAGTATCATTTGTAGTGCAGGTTTGGAAGAGGTAAATTCTATTAACTTTTCTTTCCTGTGAAAGAATTTTATTTCATTTTCAAAGACAAAGGAAAGCTTTGCTGGATATGTTATCCTGGGCCAACAGTTTTTTGCTGTTAGAATATGGACTATGTCGCTACATTGTCTTCTGGCCTGTGAGAGATCTCCTGTGAGTTTAATTGGCATTCATTTATATGTCAGTTGATTTTTTTCACGTGCATATTTAAAGATCTCCTCCTTAGGTTTGATTGAAGAGAGCTTGATTACCATGTGTTTTGGTGAAGATCACTTTTGATCAACCCTGTTGGGAATTCTGTGACCCTCCTGGATATTGTTTCCCAATTCTTTCTCTTCATGATGGAAATTTTCTCTTGTTTCATTGAATACAGCTTTAATCCCAGTTTCTCTTTCTGCACCTTCTGGAATCCCATAAATCTTACATTAGGCCTCTTAATTGTGTCTTTCAATTCTTGAATACTTTTTTTTTTTTTTTTGCTTGACCCAGCTCTGCATCCACCTTTTTGTTTGTTTCCTCCTGGTGACAGGAAATATCTTCCAGTTCTGAGATTCATTCTTCTGCTTGTTTCATTCTATTTTGGAGACTCTCCACTGTACTTTTAATTTGCTTCACTGTACTCTTCATTTCTGATATATCAGCTTTCATTTGATTGCTTTCCAGTGTGACATATTCCTTAAATTCCTTGAATTCCTATTTACATGCTTCTCATTGTTGATAAGAAGTTTTATAACAAGTGTTTTGAATTGTGTATCCCCCATTTTCTCTATCTTGCTCAGTGAACACTGAAGATGGCATAGGGTTTTGTTCCTTTGCAGAGCAGTCTTCAGTAATATTCATTTTGCCTTTGTCTCCTCTTCTGCTCATGGTCATTGTACTTCTGATTAGCAGAATCTTGTCCTTTGGGCAGGTTTCTAAGCTCTGTCACCCACAGTTCTACAGTTCAGTTTTACTTATTGCAGTTGGTACTTGGTTCTTTGTTTGCAGAGTTGTGCCGCCCCCTCCTCGAGTTCCAGATCTTGGTTTTTATTTTATATTTCCACTATGATCTCCTTAACCCCAGCTCCTGCCTCACTACTCTCTACCTCCTGTGATATCATGTTGAGGTTGCACTGTTGTCTCTGCAAACTTTTTCCCAGTTCTGGTTGGAACAGGTTCCAGGATTAGGGAGACACCAGGAGTCCTATTTAGCTAGGTTGTTGGCAGTGCTGATCTTGCCAGAACCTTTTGGCTGTTAGGTCTGGGTGCCACACAGACCTATTTTGACCCTATTTTACCCTATTTTGATGCCATAGTCAGTATTATTTTCCTGTGGGACCAGTGCAATACACCTAGCTCAGTGATTTCTTGAGAGCTCAGCGCCTGCGCAACTCACTGTTGTCCCTGCAGCTGAAAGCCTTTGCCACACTGTACAAAATGGTGCCTGATGTGCCACTACTAGAGTTCTTGATCTGCTGGCCATCAGGTCTGAGGGCTACCTGGAGCTATCTTGGTTGGAGCCTGTAGGATGCCACACAGTTCACTGAGTCAGAAATGAGTTCACTCCCAGCTCAGTGTATGCTCAGTCCTTTCCCTTGCCTTTGCCTGCTTAAACAAAATGGCTCCTGATTTGGCTCTTGTGGGGCTGACTGGGATGTGAAATCCACCCTGTTCTCGCACTGCCCATCTGGGACCTCCTGCTCTGTCTCTGCTCCTGGTCAAATCATGCAGACCAGCAGGATAGGCAGTTCTTTGTCTAGGTTCACCTCCTGAGCTCCCAGTGAAAGTCCCTTCCCATCTGGTTCCTGATGGAGTTCTGGATGCTGGTGGAGTTCAGATCACCATTAGCTGAATGCTGCTGGGATATCAGTCACTTCAACCCCACACCATTGTTTTTGCTGCTTTCCTGTGTCTGTCAGTCTCAGGTACCCCTCTGCTGATGTTCTGTCCTTTCCTATTTCCTGGAATATGCCCTCTCTGCTTCATACTGGTTAATGTTTCTCCACCCATTTAAATGTGTCCTTACCCTATTCCGCCATCTTTATTCTGTTATATAAGAATTCTTTATGTGTATTTTATGAAGTCAGTCTGGTGATGAAGAATTCACTATTTTTTGCTTATCTTGGAAAATATTTCTCCTTCATTTCTAAATGTTAGCTTTTCTAAGCATCCTTTTGGTAAGGAGTTTGTTTTTTCATTTAGAATTTGAATATATTATTCTTTCCTAACCTGAGAAGTTTCTACTGAAAAAAAAATAT
This sequence comes from Ochotona princeps, assembly GCF_030435755.1. Lineage (NCBI taxonomy): Eukaryota > Metazoa > Chordata > Mammalia > Lagomorpha > Ochotonidae > Ochotona > Ochotona princeps. The sequence goes on along the minus strand of NC_080832.1, from coordinate 56,396,355 downwards.
CTGCTATTAGTTTACTGGGAGTTCCCTTAATTATGACTTGACTCTTTTCTCTTGCAAATTTTAGAACTCTTTGTGTTATATTTTTTCAATGTCTGACTGCAATATGTCATTATGAGGATCTCTCCTGGTCATGTCTATTGAGGGCCCAGTAGGCCATTCTGTATTTGGATGTCCATATATTTCTCTAGAGTGGAAAAGTTTTCAGCTATTATGTCACTGAATTGATATTTCTCTTCTCTCTTTCCCCAAATATGAATTTTTGTCAACTAATAATATATCAGAAGTCTTGGAAGCTGTCTTCATTCTTCTTTTTCTTAATTTTTTGGTCTTGCTGGAATATTTCAAAAGACCTATCTTCAAGCTCAAATAGCCTTTAAATTTTATTTTATTTTATTTGAAAGGCAAAGTAATGAAAAGAGAAAGGGAGCTTTAATCCTCTGTTTATTGTTTAGGTGACCCCAATGGTCAGGGCTGGACTAAACCATAGAAAGGAACCATGAAACTCCATCCAGGTATACTACATGCATTCTAAGAACATTATATTCTGCTTTCCCAGGCACATTAACAGGAAGCTTGATCTGAAGTGGAGCAGCAGGGGCTGAAATCATTGCTCAAATATGGGTTGCCAATATTGCAGTCAGCAGCTTAACTGCATTGCTGGCCCTGAAGTTCAGGTGTTCTTTATTCTGCTTGGTCTAGTCTGGTACTGAGGGTTTCATTGTATTTTTCATTGACTTATGGAGTTCTTTTCCAAGATTTGTTTGATTCCTTTTCAAGATCTCAATCTTTATTCTGACTTTTTTTTGACATTCAAATCATGCATTGCTTTTCTCATTTTGTTAAATGTTCTGTATTCTCTTGTCTGAGTATCCCCACAATCATTTTCTATTTGTCAGACAATCCCCTTCTCTTTTGAGTCTGTTACTAATGTATTATTGGGTTTATTTTATGGTACCATAATGCCTTGCTTTTTTATATTTCTTTTGTCCCTTTGTTGAAATTTGTACACATGGTGGCTCAGTTATTTTTAAAGGGTATATTTTCTGGAAAACCATTTTTTAATGTTGTGTTTTTGAGTGTCAGTTTGCTCATCTACTTTGCTGTTAGCTCCAGTTAGACAATGATATGCAGTCTGTACTTTCTTGTGCTATGATTGGTAACAGTAGCAGTGGGGATCTGGGGCACTCCTCACTTCTCAAGGGATTGTACAAGTCTAGTGGCAGCTCACTGAGGCAGGGTTCAGGCACACTGACCTAACATGCATGGGGGATACTAGACCCTAGCAGGTACATGAAATGATAGGGTACATTTTGTGGACACTGCAGCAAACTGTAGGGGCAGAACCAGGGTCACAGGAAATCCCATGTCAGGCAACCTATGCAGGGTCTGCCTTTCTGGCAGCAGCCTACTGAAGCAGAGGTTGGGCTGAGGCCTTGGAAGATCCAACCTGTAGTATTGAGATGGTACTACAGTAATGTTTTCAGGAGGAGTGATGAGTCAGTTATTTCTGCACACACATAGGTACTAGGCTAGTGTCCCAAGAGAATGCTGGTAGCCAGTCTGGATTGAACACTGAAGTGGTACCCTGAGGTTCTAGGGGTCTTAGGCCAGCAGTCCTACCAGGGGCCTACAGGTTAGAGAATGGTGCTTGTGGATCACACTGAGGCCCTGGGAGCCCTGTGGAACTACAATTTCCACTGGTTTGCTTAAGATGTGTTGGTAGTGACAGGCTGAGCTAGGCACGACTATGGAACTCACCAACATTCATGGGTACTGGGGTTAGTACAAGATCTGTGACTGGGACCAGGCCTGGTTGGGGAGTTAAGGATTGGCTGAGCTAGGCATGACCATAGAATTCACTGACACTCATGGGTACTGGAGTTGGTACAAGATTGGTTGCTGGGACCAGGCCTGGTTGGGGAGCTAAGATGACAACACAGCTAAGTTGTCGTTTCCATTGGTAAACTCAAGAGCCAGAATGGGGTGGCAATCTGGACTGGTCATGACTGCTGTGTCCCTAAGCATGGGCATAGGCTGGGTCTGGGATCTGCCAAACTGAGCTAGACTACAGTACTTTCTGCAGTTCATTAGAGCCAGGGTGGGTATAGGATGGGCTGGGCCAGGTCTCAGCACCTGCTGAGTCATATGAGAGCTGTCTGGGCACATGGACAAGGTGTGCTGCACCAAACAGTAAGAACTGGAATGGGTGTGGGCCAATTTGGCAAGGCCACTGTACCTGCCAGGAGAAGATGTGTGGGTTAAGTTAGTCTGGGTCAAGGACCCCCCAGTGTGCACAAGATTTGCCACTGGGAAGAGACCTGATAGAGCTGCTTGGGAACTCCTCTGTCAGGATGCAGTCCCCATAGGTAAGCGCAGGTGAGCTCCCACAGGTGAGTGGGAGCAGCCCAGACCAGGCCAGGTTATTGTACCCACCACCACATGTGTGGGTCAGGTCTGGGAGCAGGCCAGGCTGGGCTAGTTCATAAAAACCCACTAGCAGATCTGAGAACCAACAGACGTGCAGGACAGGATGGGCTGAGCCACAACACTGGCCAGTTCACATTAGGACTAGGTGCTTGCTGGGTTGGGCAAGGCTGAATCACTCACCAGCATGAGCTGGAACTTGGGGCAGACCGGGCTGGGCCAGGCTACAGCACCTGCTGGCTGAGGTGAGGTGATCCATGCCAGAACAGGCTACAGCACTCACCAGCACACGTGAAACCTGGGGAATAGGGTATGAGCCTGATGGGGGGCGGTGTAGGTGGCTCCCCAGATGGGCCACTGCTCCTGCTGGTGAGTGTGAGAACTGGGACATGGTACATGCCAGGCTGGACAGAGCTGCAACACCTGTTTGCCTGTATGTGAACTGGGTTGGGGGAGAGTCACGCTGGGCAACTGACTATCCACTGGCGCATGCGTAAGGCAGAGTAACGGTAGGCTTTGCTGCATCATTAGCTGGCAAGTGCTGGGAATGGAGGCAAAACCTGTCAGGCTAGTCTGCCAAACCACTAGGGAAGTACAAGATCTGGGATTGATAGTGGGCCCAAAAGGGAAACTGTGGGAAGCTCCCTGATGGGCTGCAACTTCTACTGGTGAGCATGAGAACCAGGGGTGGTGTAGGCCTGGGTGGTTCTGGCACCTGCCAGCATGAGTATGGGCTGGATAGTGGTATTGGTTGGGTTGAGCTAGGCTTCAGCGCCCATTGACATGTACATAAGCTGAATGGGATTGGGACAGCCTGGACCAGTAAGCTGTACATACTGACAATTACAGGAACCAGCACTGGGGCAGGCCTAGTGGGGTTATTGGAGGTCGGTCTGACTAGGCTTCAGTTTAATAGTTTACTAGGCTTCAGTAAACTAGGCCGCCGGTTTATGTGAGGGCAGAGTGTATGGTGGGCAGGGTTGGACTGGGCAGGGCTGCAGCATCCATTGGTATGCTTTTGAGTAGGAACTAGAGACAGAACTAACCCAACAGTTGCAACTACCAGTGTGTGCTAGGCTGATGTAGGTGACAGAGCCAAACCCATACTGGCAAGCACACACACAAGAATCAGGTCTGAGATTACTTTAGAAGAGGTTTCTTCTGGGATTCCCCCCAAACTGAACCACTGGACTCAGAGCTCCAACCATGTGGAGAATCGCAGGAGCTGTGGTCTGACTGTGGAGTGCATATGTCAGAACCGTGCCTCTCCAGTGGCTTAAGTGGAACAGTGAACAGCATACCCAGATGCACATGGAGGATGTGGCAGTCCGTTGGGGCCTGTAGAGGACATGTGGTATCATAGCAGAGGAAGGAGGGCAGAACGGATTTGTCAGCTATTGACAGCAAGTATCTGAGTGAATGGAGACTCTAAGGTAGACTATGTCAGTCAGTGGACCTCAAAAAGATTTCCTCATTCTTGGAGTGACCAGATTGACAGCATTTCACAATTGTTGAAACTACTTGAGCAGAACCCTTGGAGCATGTTCCAGATTGGAGACCCGGGGATGACATCAGGTGGCAGTTCCCCATCCCCACGTACTGAGGCAGTTGGGAGGCTGTGTGCAGCTTCTCCTCTTATGTCACCCCTTCTCCTGGATACTGGAAGAAGAAGAAAATTTGTAAACAATGATTTCACCCATTTTCCCTTAATCCTCGACCCTTCCTACCCTAATCAACTATGTAAACATGATCAAAAGAAAAATAAAATTAAAAAATTATTTGAGAGTCATAGAGAGCACTACTGTCTTGTGATTGATTCCACAGATGCCTGTGATAGCTAAGGCTGGATGGGCTGGGATTGTGCCATGGGTACTTAATCCATGTCTCTTCTGTAGATAGCAGGGACTAAGTGACATGAGCCGTCCGTCACTGTTGCATCCTGGGGTCTGCATGGACAGGAAGCTAGAGTCACAAACTGGTGTCAGAAACCAGACCAAAGTGCTCTAATGTGGACATAGGTGTTGTAACTGGTAGGCTTAATACCTGCCCCAAGTTCTCTTAATAAAAAATTTTAGTAAAAATTATAAAAAGTACATGGCAACAACACTTGTCAAGTTGAGGAGAGTTGTAGTACCTGAGGAAAGCATAGGAATAATGCATAAGGGGGATGTTTTTGTATATGCAAATTTTTGCTTTCTCCCTCCCCTCCCTTGCTATTTCATTCTTCCTCTTCCATTCTTTCTTTTTGCCTGGATTCTTAAACAAGTGTGACACAATTTAAGAAATATGCTTTGATGATGGTGGTAGAGTTGGTTGATACATAGTGTTTTGTATTTTTTTGTCTTTATTAGTTCATAATTTAAGAAAAATTTCAAAGTAAAAAAGTGTTTTTCTTTTGAAGTATACAGTTTGGGCGTAAAATACAGGTACTTGGGATATAATGCATGGGATGTGGCCACTATAGTTGTGAACTAATTCTGATTCCTGTGTGTCTAATAAATTTCCTTTTCTACCAGTCAGGACTGATTCAGGCAGCAAAATCTGTTTCTCTACCACTTAGATCAGTGCTTTCAGCTGGAGCTTCTGACAGGGTCAGATTCCTGGGTAGACTTCTGAGTGACACAGAAGGCCCCTCGGCCTTGCAACAACACTTCTGGGCTAAGGCGCTGAGAGTGCGAGAGGCAGACGAATTTTGTTATCTATTCCCCACTCTCCCTGTGCCAGTACTTAATGTACTAGCTCCCTGTTACTTTAAAATATCTGAGAGAAGCTTATCTTTTAACATTCATTTATTTGAAAGGCAGAGAGAGAGAAGGGGAGAGAGAGGTAACTTTGATCTGCTGATTCACTCCCCAAATGGCTGCAACAGCTGGGGCTAAGCCAGGTTGAAGCCAGGATCCAGGAACTACTTCCATGGCAGAGGCCCAACCACACCATCCATTGCTTTCCTAGACACATTATCAAGGATATGGATTAGAGTTGGAATAGCTGGGATTTTAACAGGTGCTCAAATGGTACCCACAATGGTTTCTCAAGAAGCCCTTGGGAAGGAATATACTTTGGCTTACAGTTTGAAGCCTCATAGTTCAGTATCAGACAGCCCCAATAGTCTGGCATCAGTGGACGGTGGCAACATGGAGCATACACAGAATTGATCACCTGATGAGCAGGGAAGCTGAGAGGACCTGGGTCAAACTTGACTTGAATAACCAACATTCTTGGAAGAGCTATCTTCAAAGGGCAAGCCCCCATGACTCCTGCTGGACCCACTAGCTAGCCAGCATAATTTGATCAAGCCTCTACCTGGATGAATTAGAAAAGCTTTGTTTTCTGAGGCAGGACCAGAGCAGTGACAACTGGGGTGGGGAGGGGTCTCCTGGTTCGTTGCAGGACTAACAACTTTGGGGGAGGAGGCTGAGGTCAACAGGACATGGATATCTGGAAGAGTGCCAAACACAGAGCCAACATTGGACCCTGCAGGAGGAATTACATCTGAACTATTTCCTCTGGAATTTAGATCGTCATATTTGGATATCAGCCTTGTTTTCAGATTAATGTCAGTTTGACTCTCTTCAAGGTCAAGCTTCAAAGGAAACTGTATAGTATTTTACTAAGTCTTTAAATACTTTGGAACTAGAAGCCAGTAAAATTTGTTTTTCCATTGTAAATGAATGTTAATCACTAAGTTGTAATTACCATGAAACTATTTTCTTTACAATTCCAGGAGTTATGAGGTACTCAAAGTGGTTCTTTAACAATAGTCATGGCAGTTATTTAACAGTCTTCCTAAATGGCACGAAGGCACTTTCTCTTGCACAGTAAGCCCTTTCCTAGTCATCGATCCAGCATCCCAGAGTGCGCTTTCCTTGGACGCTCCCTGCCAGCCTCCGTTTCTGTGTCTGCAGGAGGCTCTGAGTGAGCTCTTTGGCAGAGTGAGGCAAGAGCAGCAGGCACAGGGCATGGCCGACCTGATGTCTGACCTAAAGAGCCAAGCTAGTGGAGGGACAGTGACAGTCTTGCTCTGAGACATGAACCATAACCTAAACTGCTGCTCTGCCTCCCAGCCCCAGCTCGCCCTGCTAGCTTTCATCTCAGTTCTCCTTGTTGCCTGTCTTTTCCACTCTGCATCGTGATACTCCAGGTGCCTCTTCCTAGCTGGCACTCAGATTCAGCGCTCCAGTTCTTATTTTCACTACACTTTTATTTTGACAACTTTATTGAGGCATAATTCACATACCATAAAATTCGCACATTTCAAGCGTACAACTCAGTGACATTTTTGTAATTTCATCAGATTGTATGACCATCATAACCCAGAATATTTCCATCCCCCTCGTAAGATCCTATCTGACACTGAGTCAGTCTCTATTTCTACCCACTCATCTACGTGGTCTTTGCTGAATTGCCTTTTCTGGACATTTCATGTAAGTGGGATCCTCCTTGAGATGGTCATTTGTCTGGCTCATTTCACATAGCACATCCTTGAGGTTCATTAATGATAACAAATGTCAGCCATGTGCAGGGGCCTGGCACCCCAAGCGCCAAAGTTCCAAGGCACTATGATCACCTTCTTTTGGTGGCCTCCTGCTCGGTGCCAGGCATCCTACAGCCAGTTCTCCATGAGGCTGTCTTAGGTTTTTGTTTGGTTTCACCTGCCTTCTACCCCCACGACCTGGTCTCCTGGGTCGCCTAACAGGCTTCTTGCTCTTTTTCCAATGCCTGCTTGTTTCCTCCCACCACTCCCCCATCTTTGCCCATTGTTTATCTCTCCTTCTATCAAGATTTTGGTTCCAGGGCAGCTTTCTGGAGTAGATCATCTCCTTTTCATGGACTGTTTACTTGCATTGCTTTATGTTTCTTCCCAGCTGTTGTTCATTCCTGAAGTTCTGTTTATCTTGTTAATAGACTAGTAGTTAAGATAGTCTGTTGGGGATCCTATAACAAAATATCATAAAGTAGGTGACTTATGAATACATTTTTCTTTTTTAAACTTCTGGGACTAGAATGTCCAAGATGAAGGCACTTGTCCCCAGAAGACAGACTCCTCTTTCCTTCTACAGCAAGACTATTTCAGGTATCTCTTATGAGGGAACTGATGCCATTCAAGGAGGTTCACTGGCAACTTATTACCTCCTAGGAACCCCTAATTCCACCATTTATAGAGGTTAGAATTTCAGCATTTGGTGGCTTCATAAAGTTTATGTCAAATTTTTCTTAATTCTATCTTTCCACAAACTTTCTTAAGCTCTCACATATAAGTTTTGGGTAGACACATCCTGACCATGTCAGAGTGCAGTGGCCAGGGCCTGCTAGGTTACTGCCTTGCCTGAGGGCAAACATGTTGAGTCCGCAGACCTTGGAACAGGGTAGCACAGGGTTACCCGTTGTCTTCTCAGCTGTGCCAACTTGTTGGGATTAGTGATTCTTTGCTCCACATCTCCAGCCCCTGGACTATGAATGGATGCGGTGTGGCTGATGGGTTCTTCATTCATCAGCCTCATTTCTAATACAACTAGCTTGACACCTCTGACAACCTGACCTTTGCTTTCTCATAGCCGGCCCTTGCTCCTCCACGCCCCGCTCCAGCTTTCCAGCCTATCTTTAAGCCTTGCAACTCTTTCTGGATATTAGCTATGTGGTCTGCATTGGGGAACTGCTGAGGTTTGCAAAATATCTGCCAAGCATAAAATGACTGGTCAAAGATTTTCCTAGTTGGAAATGAACCTGTTCAAACTGCTAGCACCATTTGTGTGTAGCTGCCTGAGCTTTAGTGCAGTACTCAAGAAATATGACTAACTACAAGACTTTGCAACATTCTAGGTGTATACACATTGAATGGCCCATTTGTGATTTTTATTTTACAAAGGTAACAAATGTTCCTTGGTGTGTTCAGCAAGGTCCTGGCAGGAGGTAGTTGACCATGTGTGTAATGTGCTCAATGAACCAATGTAAACAACATTGAAGGGCAAAGCACACAGGAACACAGAGAAAGATGGCATTACACAGATTTCCTGAGTGTTCTGGAAGGAACCCAATCTCAAGTCTTGCATTGAAGAGATACTGTGTTGGTGAGGTCAACTGTCCTAATATAATCTAAGTTAAAAAAAATGTCGGAAAACAAATCTCATAACGGGAGGACAACCATATGCAACAAATGTAGGAATGCAGTACTTTATCCCTCAATCCTTATTGGCTACTGAATGACTTGAACTGGGATGTGAAGCCTGACTGGGCTGACACTCCAGATCAGGAGCCTGCACTATATTGCTATTCTCTGCTGTTAGGATTCTCTGGCTGAGTACTCTGCTGACTGATTCTGTGCAAGCTTGAAAATGCTCCAACCAGGTGGGTATAACTATGACCTACTAGTATGAGGAACAGGCTGCCTTGTGCATCTGTAGTTTTATTCCCAGTGAGCACTTAGCACAGACTGCTAGTCAAGTGGCATACTTGTTCTTCAGGAGGTCACTGTGAATCAGTATGCAATGTCACCTACATTATATACAGTACTTTTATATAAAGCCATGTGGGCCGCCCTGCAATTATGTTTAGTATGCAGTCACGCATGGTAGAAGATGGTAACTGATTTTGGACTACAACTTGAAAAGTGGAGTGAGTGCTTTTAAGGAGCATAGATATGTACAATTTGGAAAACAGGGCTTACAAAAGCTTAAGTTATTAGAATGATGAAGCAATCTTTTATGTAAGCACATTTTATACAAAATGGATGGTGATTTTCACCATAGCTGATAAGGACAATGAAAACAATTTTCTTGTAAGACTGATACTCAAAGGAACAAGCTCCTGAGATACTACAAAAGCCTTAAAAATTCGCTTTCATGGACAAAGACTTGAAGAATAGCATATCTTCTTAAGCTTCTTGGGGATGATGGAATAAACCAAACATCCCTCTTAATTATGACTACTTCCAGGTGGATCATGATGCAGAAATTTCTGGTTGGGAGATCAACCTGGACAAAAGTACCTCTTGGGATGAATCACTCACTTGTGTAATGTAAATTTGCCTAATTTCCAAGAGTATTTTGTAGCCAAGTCAATAGAGATGGTCTAAGAGGTGAGTAATTTCTCTGGCCTATTTGGAAACTAATGTGTACCTAAAGCTTACTCCCACGGCAACTGTTTCTAGAATTACTGCCCAATGCAAAGGGACCAGACATGCCTACCCCACCTTCTCCCATTCTTAAATTGAATGTATTTGTATTGCAAAGAAGTCTTTTCAAGAGAATTCTCATGTTTATTTAAGGATATATAGGTTATGGTTATAGAAGCAGATGCCACTGAGCTGATAAACACGGAGGACACTCAACTACAATCCTTGATTCAGCAATCTTGTATTTCACAATGTTTGCTGCCATTTAGCTATTTATCCTAACATGCCTTTTTTTGTTTGCTTGTTTTTGCAACATGTGCCCAGGTAGGGTAGAAAAAAACACCAAGGGCTTGCTTAAAATTTTGGAGAAACCTAGAAAAGATAAAATTCCCATGGCAGTTCTGTTCCACGGTGGTCTGTGAACAGGAATGGTGTCCTTGTGTCCTTGTGGGGTCTCTCCCCTGTGAATGGTGTCAGAGCTCTTGAGTTTCTCTGTGGCTGTCGGCAGGAAGTTGCAATTACTGAATCCAGTCAATGTTCAGGCACCGTGCAATGAATGCAAACATATCTGAGACTTCTTCTATCACCTTCGCCGTGGGCTTCCCTGCCCCGTGGCCCGCTTTGGTGTCCACGTGAACGAGCAGGGGGTTGGTCTGCTTCTGGCTGCGGCCCAAGATGTGCTGCAGGGTGGCAATAAACTTGAGGGAGTGGAGTGGGACCACGCGGTCATCGTGGTCGGCGGTGAGCAGCAGCATGGATGGATACTGGACGTCCTCTGCTTCCGGTAACTTCACGTTATGTAGGGGTGAGTACCTGGAAGGCACAGGTAGATGTGTGAAGATGGATCTCCAAAGCTAAGTCATTAGAGACAGACAAGTGAGGGGAACTAGTAGCTGAAGTAGCCCGGGGTTTCTGGAAACTGGAAGGCAGGGTGGGCATGTTACTGATGTGGCTCTAGCTTTGGAAGACTGCACAATAAAGAAATTCGGGTCTGCCGCAAAGATGCCAACCCTGCACGTGCCCTGCCTTTACTTGGTGCACAAAGTTCATGGAAAAGGCTAATTGTGAAAAAGGCCGTACAGGGATTTCAAGAGTTGCTTTTTTTTTAAAAAAAAAAGCTTTGTAAAAATCTCCACAAACTTTTTGAAGTATCCTGTATTTTACCAGTATGTGTCAAAGAAGCTTTCTTAGTAAACTTTTATTCACTGTAGATTTCAAAGTATTGGATTGAAAAAAAAATAAAACCTTTCACTTTAACTAAATTACTAAGTGGTAAAATAAAACATTTCTCAGTTTGGGTAACAAATACAGTCAAGGGCTATTCCTACATAGAGAGTGCCACGAAGAGAAGTTAAACAGCTATCAGTTACTGCTACTGATGTAGATTAGGCATACAAACGAGGCTGTAGTTTTCAGTATGCAACTTATACTTCAAATAGTTTATGAAAAAAGCCTAAATTACAAGTTAATTTTGGTGAAAGGATTGAAATCCAGATAAACTTATTCAATGTTATTTCCCCATGAACTTTCTCATGAATATGCAGTTGTACTAAGATATAAGACGTGCTTGCCTATATTCCTGTTTTTAAGTGTAACTAATTTCCTTATCCCTTGATTTAGAAGAGGGAAACTCACATAAAATCTCCCTGCAGGCTTAAGCTGCAGGCCTGAGCTCCCATTTCTTTGAGAGCTGCTGGTTGCGAGCTTTGGGAGGACTCCTCTTTTCCTGGATTTTCCTTTTGGCTAGACCCTGGATTGCACCCAGAAAATGTGGCCTGCATCAGGGATTTGTGCAATTGGATTGGGACCAACTGGCAGATTCTGAATAACCTCTGTAGTTTAAGGAATGCTGGCTGATGTCCTTGATTTCAGCAGAGTTGCCACCCAGCAGTACCTATGTGACCAACTAAACAGAGGCAGGATCTTTAGAAATCTATGAAATCTACTCAATTTGCAGTTTTTGTTAAAGACAAGATAAAAACATGAAAGATGCACTTCCACATAACTCAGAGTTTAACTTGTGTCTTAGATTTTCTTCTAACCCTGTTGACAATGTTCAGTTTTATACCGAATCATTGCCAAGATACATTTGTTAGGATGAGGTCAAACCTTACTTGACAAGCCATTCAAAGTGCTGCTTGTTTTCTGAACACCCATAATCAGTGGTCCAGGCATGCCCGATGGTGTATTTGTGGAACTTCAGCATGTCCATCACTCCAACTTGGGCAATGACACAACCAAAGAGGTCAGGACGCTGGTTGGCACAAGTTGCTAAAAACCAAGACAGAAAGGAGAGGCAAGCAGGCCATGGTTCAGTATCACAATAGAACACTACACATAAAGGCTTTAGTTACCTGCTTGCCTATATCCTTAAAGCTCAGGAAGACCCCTTAAGACATCACCTGCCCAGTGACCCACATGCTGCCCACCCCCACCTCTCACCTCCCAAGTGTCCAGGGCTGGGAATGCATCCATACTAGAGTTTTAACCCCTCAAGCTGAATCTCAATGAGGGAGTATTACTTTTCTGAAAAACCCATGTCCTCTTCTTCCTTCCCACTTGCTTTCAAGAGTCAGTCCCGGATCTCAGAACTAGCCCCAGGTAGAACAGGGTCTGATGTACAGCTTAGGACTCCAAACAATACTTGGTACATTTAGCCCCATTTGGAAATATATTTTTAGAGGGAAGAAACTTGTAACTTTTTTGTCATTCAACAAATATTTACTGAATATCTGCGCTGTGCATGGCACTAGGCCTGGGCATGTAATGAATAAAGCCAAGCTTACAGGGATAAATGCAGGTGAATAAACATTGTAATGCTGTAGGAAGGACAATCCCATGTTGAGATTCTAGATACATTTGGAATTTAAGCCTCAGAAATCTGCTTGCTGATTAACATGTGAAGTAGAGGAGAAAGAGAAGTACTAAGATTTAACGACAAAGGACATTGAATCACCACCTAGTTTCAACAATGAGAGAATTGTGTTGGCATGTTTTGTTAGCTAGTGTTAAGTGCTATGAAAACAGGTGTGTGTGTGTGGGGGGGGGCTACCTCAGCAGGGAGGCTCTTGGAAGAAATAATGAAATTCAGCTTTATTAGTTGAGGGATCTGGACTTTTCCTACCTCTGGTGAAAAAGCAAAACACCAGATAGTTCCCATCTGCTACTCCATTTTCAGCACTTGTTAGAAGCAGTGAATGCTTAGCTCTGCCTGGGGAGATTGTAATTTTCTTCCCTCCTCCCCCCACTTTTTTTTTTTTTGTATCTGTACTTCTAAAGTCAGCATTCAAGATCTTCATAGGGGAATTCCAGCTCTGTGGGAGAAGGCATCTGGTCTGTCAGCAGGCATAACAAACTTCCTGAATATCAAACTCTAGAAATTCAAAGTTGTCACTGCGTGAACAAAAACATCCCAACACAATTCTCCCACTGCTGAAGCTGGGTGGCATTTTAATATCCATTGCCACTAAATCTTGGATTCTCAATACTACCACCTCTACATCGTGGGTCCAAGCCTCTCTAACCTCTTACCAGGACTGGCGTTTAACTGCAGAGCCCTGTTCTTCCCCCATTCCCACATCCTCTCTTGCATCATAGTCAAGATGATCCTCCTCCAACTGGGGAGACTTCTCATTTTCCAGAGGCCTATAGACTGGCTGAACCTGTGCAAGGACCCAATGCCTCTTCCCCACCTCACTGCTCCCCTGCTTGCACTGACTGCCTGCCTCCTCCCACCAGACTGAAAACTCCGTAAAGGTTGAGTTGCTGTCTATTTCACCAACATATGTATGTCCAAAACCCAGAAAAATGCCTTGTCCTTCCCTTGCTGGTGTTTCTTAACTAGTTGTTGAATAAAGGAACCTATTTGTTACGTGATATCCAGCAATTACAGCAGTATAGTTCTAACCGAGTTATTTTGGACGTATATATTTTGCTTCCACAGGAATTATGCATCTATTATTCTACACATTTACAATGGCTTCTTCCATTCTAATGACACAAAATGTAGGATTCTGCAAGCAAAGTTCAGGCCTACCACAAATGGTTATTTCAATGCAAATGCTATTGCACTAGCAAAAAAACCCAAAAACAAAAACTTAAATTTGATTAAGTACTCTAAATTAGGAGAATCTTTTACAGGTGGTGCCATGTAAATATAAAAGTTGAAAATCACAGTGCCGGTCTCAGCCCTAGCATCAGAGTTCCCAATTAGGTGATACTAGCTAAGCTATTCCAGTTCGCAGCATCCTCCCCCATGAAACGGAACGACAGCATCCACTTTGAGTGGCTGTATGCACAGCAGGTGTGACCCACCCTTACGAGCTCTGTGGGCCCATCTCTGTATTCATCCACTTTGAGTGGCTGTATGCACAGCAGGTGTGACCCACCCTTACGAGCTGCTGTGGGCCCATCTCTGTATTCATCCACTTTGAGTGGCTGTATGCACAGCAGGTGTGAACCACCCTTACGAGCTCTGTGGGCCCATCTCTGTATTCATCCACTTTGAGTGGCTGTATGCACAGCAGGTGTGACCCACCCTTACGAGCTTTGTGGGCCCATCTCTGTATTCATCCACTTTGAGTGGCTGTATGCACAGCAGGTGTGAACCACCCTTACGAGCTGCTGTGGGCCCATCTCTGTATTCATCCACTTTGAGTGGCTGTATGCACAGCAGGTGTGACCCACCCTTACGAGCTGCTGTGGGCCCATCTCTGTATTCATCCACTTTGAGTGGCTGTATGCACAGCAGGTGTGACCCACCCTTACGAGCTGCTGTGGGCCCATCTCTGTATTCATCCACTTTGAGTGGCTGTATGCACAGCAGGTGTGACCCACCCTTACGAGCTGCTGTGGGCCCATCTCTGTATTCATCTCATCTTCCTTCACGACCTCTCTCTCATCACCCGTTGGCATCTGGCATCACACAGTGTAGAGCAGTTGGCAAATTTTAAGTAATGATTGCTTCTTACTACTTATAAATAACACAGAGGGGGTTATACTTGCCAAACCCCATGAACCTGTGGATCCAATTTGTGTGGCAGAGAAGGACTCTGAGCAGGGGTGGGGACGGCTTTTCATGCCACTGCAAATCAAACCAGAAATGACATGGTTTGAGCCATATATGTATTGTTTGTCAGATGCTGCAAAATAAATGGATGCTGCTTTCTTTCTAACACTGCTCCTATTCAAAGTCAACTGCAGCTGCCCTCAGACTACCTGAAAACCTCAAGCACTGATGAGTGAGTACCAGGATTAAAACCCAGCTCTTACCCACTAAAAGACCTCCATTGGAGCCTCCATTAATAGTCAGCCTCTTGGGAGACGTGTAACCTTCTTTGATCAGATACTCAGCCGCGCACTGAAAGTCATCAAAGCAGTTCTGTTTGTTGCCCAAGATACCACCTACAAGATGCCAAAGTGAATGACAGTTAATTAACAAAACATACCAAGCAAGTTTGACTTCAAGGGAATTCAAAAGAATGACAGAGCAGAATCTCAACTATTGATTTGCTTACACTTACCTGAAGCGTTTCTTTAAAGACATATTTTATTATGCACTGTGGAAATAAACTGCCAGTGCCCCAACTGCTAATCTCTATCAGGGTCTTTTTAAAAAATCCTAAAACTTGAAAGGCAATTGTCCCCAAAAGAATGAAACAGTCTTATATGAGAGAAGCAGAAGAAGAAAAGCATGAAAGCATATAATCAACAGAGAATCTATTTTGGACAAGCTGAACTTAAAATATGAAACAAGACCTCCAGTGGTGTCCACGCCTCCAGGTTCCATGCAGCCAGAGCTGGTGCTGGGGGCTGCACGGGCGTCCCCTCCCCGTGAAGACACAAGCGCTCGGCACAGGTGCACTTCTCACCCATCCTCTTTGCAGGAATTGGAAATGGGCAAGTGAAGAAGAGAAATTATGCTTGAGCTTTGCCCTGGGCTACCGCCTTAACACACAGGAATTGGGTGGTGATGTGGTACAGCACCCTGTTACAGATGTTCAATTCCTGGAGAACCTGGGCTTGCCCTTCTCTGCAAGTCATGCCAACGCATTAAACCAACCAAACGGGAGACAGTTACAAAGGTTAGGGCTGTCTCAAAGGCCAGAAAGCCAGGGCATGCCCTGCAAGGCACAGATGTCTCAAATGCCTGCCTCTGAAGTGAATAAAACGCAGACACAGATCTAATGAGATACTTCAGATGAAGCACTTCTGCCAGAATTGGATTAAATATGAAACTGCACTACTGAAGAAAATGTTTCATATCGAAACAAATGTTATTAAGATTTTTAATAAGAAATTATTAGCGAATTAGAACCACTAGAATTACTTAGTTTCCAGGTATAACATTGTTTTGGATATATGACTATGTTTTTAAAAGAGCATTAAATTTTAAACTATTAATAGAATAGAAATTTGTTCCATACTTGAATTTATAACTGGGAAGGGTCCATTTTTGCTTCTTTCCTAGCGTAAATGTTTCTTTCTTTTTTAGAAAGAGACGGAGCTCCAGCCATTGGTTCACTCCATAAATGCCAGCAACAGCTGTGCTGGGCTAAAGCCAGGAGCCTGGAACTCAATCTAGGTCTCCCGTTTGGGTGGCAGGAACCCAGTTTCTTGAGCCATCATTGCCTCGCAGGCTCTGCGTTAACAGGAAGGTGACGCTCAGGGGCTAGGGACAGCCACGTGCTCATCTCACATCCGGAATCACTCAGCTCCAACCTATAGTTCTGCAGGCTTTGGGCAGTAATTAACAAAAGAGGAAGGTAAGTCCATCCAAGTCATGGACATCTTTCCCAGCATAACATGCTGCGTGCTTGATGACTTGTAAGGGTTTTATGAGGAAAAAATTCTGTTCTTTCAGTCTGTACTGTGTGTACAAACTGCATATTACTAAAATAGAAATCAGGTGAGTCAAAGGTCTTTCATTAGAATACTAGCCATTTGGTATGTAAATCAAACATGTAAAAGTTCCATAATTTATTCTTTTATCACTCATTTTTTTAAAGATTTATTATTATTATTGGAAAGCCGGATATACAGAGAGGAGGAGAGACAGAGAGAAAGATCTTCCATCTGATGTTTCACTCCCCAAGTGAGCCGCAATGGGCTGGTGCTCGCCAATCCGATGCCGGGAACCAGGAACCTCTTCCGGGTCTCCCACACTGGTGCAGGGTCCCAAAGCTTTGGGCTGTCCTCGACTGCTTTCCCAGGCCACAAGCAGGGAGCTGGATGGGAAGTGGAGCTGCCGGGATTAGAACTGGCACCCATATGGGATCCCAGGGCGTTCAAGGCGAGGACTTTAGCTGCTAGGCCACGCCACCGGGCCCTATCACTCATCTTTTAATGTCTTATTTTCAGAGCAGATATCAGGTCTCCTGTCAGGTCAAAATTCAAACACAATGATAACCAATCATGTCTGGGGACAGGTGACCCAGTGTTGGCAGGCCACCTAGGAACCCATCTAGTGAGCCCCTGGACCTGTCCTGCACCTTGGGACCCCACAGCTCTTTGTGACAATCTCTTTGCTGTTTGATTTGATGCAGAACAACAGAGGGGTAGAGAAGAAAAAGTGAAGGTATAGCTTTCAGTGTGCTCGCCAGGGTGGCCATGTGGTAACTGAGGTGTGTGCAGGGGAGTGTGGGGTGCTGTAAGTGGGAGTGCTTCCCACATGTCCCTCCCCAAGCACACGGGACCCACCAGGGAAGGATGACCTCTTCAGCCCACTGGCAAGTCTAGTAAGAATTCCACTTCCAGCACACAGAAATCTCTGCAGCCCATACATAAAGAAATTAAAGACACAGAAGTTTTAAGATCCAAGATGATGATCAAAAAAAACCAAGGTTGAGTACTAGTCAATTCAACTAGAACCCATGCTTCCAGGAGCCGGAGATGGAAAGCTACTAAAATCAAGAACAAAATGTTCCTGTATCTAAACCTACACAAGACAGAGTTACAACAGCAATGCTGGGGACAGGGGGTGGGAGAGCACTCAGCTGGTTTGGTCTTAATGACCTATTCTGAAATCTGTTTCAAGATAGCCAGACAAAGCTGACAGGAGATAGTAAGTACTGCACATTTCTGCAGCTTCGTTTCTGACAGTGATCATTTCAAGATGTACACCATGCGTGAAGGGAAGAGTGAGCTTTTTAAGAGGGAGTGGTGCCTGCCAAGATGATGGAAAAATATCCTTCTTTGTCATTGGTCTGAGCACAGATGCTTTTCTGCTCCTGACCCCGTCAGCTCATTTGTACAGAAAGGATCCACATAACCTTGGCTTTGACATTGTCAGTCTATTGCTTCTGTAGAGAAAGCCTACCTTTATGCCACGTTTCTCCATATTCGCCACCACCTCTGATGTTGGCCACTGCAAGGATGCCACCCATATGCCTCACGAAAATAAGCCTAGACACACTGAAAAACAGTGAAAACAGTTAACCTTCTGTGATCTGTCTAGCAAGGACATTATCTGCCTTCATTTAAAAAAAAAAAGTATCCCCAGGAATTCTGAGTAATAGCATCTAAAGATAAGCCCAATATTACTTGATTAAAGCACGAAATACATAACTTCTGATTAATGTCTAGCAGCAAAGCTCATACATTTTCATGAGCATTCAATATGTCTCGCTTTTCTATACTGGAAATATTTCACTATGCGATTCATAATGCAAATAGAGAATAAACCAGAGGCCCTCATTTCACAGTGAATCTATCTTTCATACAAGTTATCTTGCCAAAGCAAAAACATTACCGGCACCAGCCTTGCAAGAGCAACCAATACCGGCCCTGGCTATTCTTTCTCAGGGAAATGGAAAAAGCCAGATCTTCATACAACATGGATTTTAAACACAGTGTCTAGTTCTCCAGAAGTTCAGCTGTTAAATGAGACAACCCAGGGTGTGTGAGAGGTCAGAGAACAAGGAGCACATCCTCAGGGCTGGACATGTCTTTCAGAGGGAAACACAAGAAAGTAGTGTGGAGCTTTCTGGCAACATAGTAGGTCCTTTGGAAAGCTCACCCTAGAAGTGTGGACATTTTCCATTTACTGTTAAAATTGATGTTGCTCCAGAAACTATTTCTGGGAATTTTATCATTCTCCCTTTGACTAACTAGGGAGACCATGAGTTTCTGCAAACCTGAGGCCTGGATAGTTGGATGCTACCGTCCTGAACATCAGGGATAATGAGGAAACAGTAGAGCTGGGAGATAAATGAGTCCATAAGACCACAGCTAACTGACTAAATAAATTTCTCATCACTCCTCACCATTCGGAGGGGCTTCTCCTAAAACTACTATCCTATCCTCTGAGTTTGGGGATGAAAACGATCCAGGAACAACTATCTTTAGTCTCAACAGTTCAGAGTTAAAAAAATCGTTGTTGCACAAATGAAGAGAAGCCAGAGAGGTTTTAGTGGTAGCAGATCCACTCAAGGATCACTACTGTCCTAGCCCCTGCTGGGACCAAGCGGGGCTCAGGTGCACGTCTCTCCTTTTCCTAGGAGGAAGTATGTTCCCACACAGAAGCATCCCTGTGCATAGCGACCAATTAAGCCTGTAACTCTACCCCCTTGGAGTGAGAGCAGCAAACAGCAGCACATTTTTAGCATAAGGATTTGGTTGATCTAATGAACTAAATCATTGACTGGTGCATTTGGACTAATGATTTCAAGAAATGCATATGGTATATGGTTTTTACCAACACATATAGCCATACTTAATGATAACAAATCTCACTGCTTGGGCAACTCTGGAGAGAGGGGAACCCTGACTGTGGGTTTCTGTCTCCCTCCTGGGGTTCAGGATATGTCTGGAAAGGTGCCTGGCATATGACACTGCTAGTGTAGAATCAATGAACAGCAGTCATCATGACACTCCAACTAGTTTCCCTGTAACTTATAGGATAATGACACACAAATGTTTGAAAATATTGTCGTACTTCACGAACTCACAGAAGGCTTTCTTCGGCCCCTTGCTAACAGAAACAGAAAACCAAACTCTAGCCAGATGCTCAAGGTAGGTCACAATTTGGTTCTAAGTCACTTGAGGGCAGGGACAAATCATACTTCATGACATCTGAAACAACGAGCTTCTATAGATCCCAACCCTAGAACAGCTGGTGGAATCGATTCTGGATTTAGGTCCTAGTATTTGTTACCAGTTTATGAATACATTTCTAAGTAGGAATGATCTGAGATAGGTCTGTAGATATGTTCTCATGAGGCTCTATCTAAAATCTGGCTTAGAGCTAGGGTTGTTAGTAGGAAATTTGTTTCCATTGAAAATAACCAAAGCACATTTGATTTTTATGATAGGAACGGGATGTTGAAATCAAGATTGCATTTACCTGATAAAAGATATTAATATAAAAATATCAAGTATACAAATGTAGATTTTTCTCCCTGAGAAAGAAGTTATCTGGGAAAGAATCACAGAAGCATGAATGCAGAACAGTTTAAAATGGAGGGAGCAATAAAATTATTCAAAAATGTATTTGTAACTGAATGTTAAGACAATCTATTTTAAGACTTTGTAAAAAATATGATAAAAAGATCGTTCCCTCTGAACAAAACATCAAGGGTAATAAGGAGGGTGGTGGTGACAAGTGACAAACATACACAAAAAAAGCTTCGCTACAATGTCAGATCAAACTCATTTGCTAGAGCTTAAAATCTAATTCTTAAACAACTTATTCCATAATGATTTTCTTTCAAGCAAGATTAACTTGTAATGATCTTGAAATTCCTGACCAAAATTCAAGTAATTAACACCTCAACCTCTCCTTACATGAAAGCAACACAGAGGAAACATACATTTAAAAACATGAGAAACCAGGATTTAGTAAAAGATCAGCCTCTGGATCAACCATACACCAAAACTCCATGCTTACCTGTAGCTGGGTGTGATAGAAATGTTGAAGCCACCATAGCCATATAAGAAAGCAGGATGAGAGCCATCTAATTTTATGCCCTTTTTATGAACGATGAACATGGGAATCTTTGTGCCATCCTTGCTGGGGTAGAAAATCTACAACAAAAGAAAGCAGGAGATGTAGATTTTGCATTATTTAGTAAACACATGCATGCTGTTAAAAGGGAACAATATTTAGGTAGTAGATTCTTCCAACTGTACTGTAACACAATGACAGGCTAGTTCCCCTAAACAGCTACTTGATGCTAAGAAGTCTTTCAGCTTTTATGGAAATGTGGCAGAATAATGAAAAGAACATGGGCCTGAAAACGGGGAACAGCCTGGGAATTCTTATTCCACAACTGTACTTCCGGGTGCCCTTGGTCAATGGGTTCATGCTCCCTCAGCCTTGGTTCGTCAGCCCCAAAATGCAGCCGTAGGGCCCATCACTTTCCTGAGGCACATGGAAGAGCTGTTCAGCTCTTTCAGCTACTGCTCAACTCTTCCAGCCCTGCGAGAGTCAGATTTAGCCATCCTGCCAAGCAACTCAAACTTGGAAGACTTTTCCTTCCAGGAAAACATATTCAACTTCACCTCTAAGTTAGACACTCAGCATATTCTCATTTTTCCACGTTCAACTATTGAGCAAATGCCATTAGCAGCAACAAAGCATATTTGCATCAAGAGTTGATGAGAAGCAACACAGAAAGCTTATTATTCCTGGCAAAACAAAGATACTTTCTTGCACATCGATCATTAAGGCTCATCAAATCTTCTTGAATCTGGGCATCCGTAGGCAAATTCACAGTCAACAGTTCCATATTCATTGCTTTTTGGATAAAGGATTAAGAGAAAATGGATAAGGAAGTGAATAGTAAATGCTAATCAAGTGATAAGCCATAGAATAACGATAAGCTGATAAGCTGCAGAAAGCTGACAATGGCTTCTTCCAGCCAGAGAAGCTGTGTAAGTAAAAGTGATGTTGTTCCCTAACTGATGCATGGGGAAGTGCCCAGCTTAGAAACATCCTGCTAACCTCCAGTGTTACAGTCAAGGGCATCTGCTGCTGGTCTGCGCATCATGTGACCTGGAGTCACATGACATCCAAAGGTTTTTAAGATAACAGTTCTGTTGTGGAAAGTTGCTACAAAGTCCCTGGAAATAAACCCTGGGGCAGGGTGGGGAGGGGAGGGAGAGAAGGCTGGGGAGATGATGGGCATTTAGAGATGCCTGATATAAGACCAGAAGCACAAATGCCTGCAAGTATGGTATGGTGTTTTGAAACCCGTCAAGAAGTAGGAGCATAACTACTTTAGTATTTATACTAAAGTAGCATTTGCTCCTGACTTTGGAGGGAGACACTGAGAAATACATGAAATGTGCATGGTAGGGACCGTGGAAACTACTGTGCAGTGTTCAAAACTGCCAGAGGGCACATGATTTTATTTCAATTTATTGTGTGCCAGTTAGCAGCTACTAATAGAGTATGACTGAGTGGGTGGGTACAAGTAAATGCAGAGTAGCAGAACAAGTTTCAAGTGATTGACTGGTGGTAATGAGCTAAAAAAAAAAAATCGGGCTTTCAACTCGAGTTAGGAAGGATTTGGAGCACTACAACCACACAGGTTGACAGTATCAAGGCAGCCAACAGTCGGTGAAAGCCACATGTCACATTAACTAAATCATTTGGTTAAAAAAAAAATTAGCATGTGCTCCAGCTACCCTACAACTTCCCACCCATATTCAAATCCCTGCCCAGGCTGACCGTTTCTTCATGTTCCTCTCTGGTTCACTGCATAGTGAAAATTCGCCATCTTGCACTAGGTTTGCTGCTATCATACCTACAGGGCTTCCAGTGCCTGCAGCTGGCCTGCTACTCTCACTGGGCTCCCAGGCAAAGGCATCCCTGAAGGACACCATCAAAGAAGCACCAAGTCTCCTGTATGCCTACAGCTGGAGAACGCCACCCAAGTTTGGAGATGGCATGTTTTATGATTATGAAAAAAAATTATGCCTCGGTGGCAATTTTTTTTGCACCAAAAAATATTTTAGTTTTCTATAAACTTTTTTTTTTATTTATTTCATTACAAAGTAAGATATACAGAGAGGAGAGACAGAGAGGAAGATCTTCCGTCCGATGATTCACTCCCCAAGTGAGCCGCAACGGCCAGTGCTGCGCCGATCCGAAGCCAGGAACCTGGAACCTCTTCCAGGTCTCCCACATGGGTGCAGGGTCCCAAGGCTTTGGGCCGTCCTCAACTGCTTTCCCAGGCCACAAGCAGGAAGCTGGATGGGAAGTGGAGCTGCCGGGATTAGAACCGGCGCCCATATGGGATCCCGGGGCTTTCAAGGCGAGGACTTCAGCTGCTAGGCCACGCCGCCGGGCCCAGTTTTCTATAAACTTTTAAGTACGTAAATACACACTCCTACCTTTCTGCAAGAGCATCATACAGTGTATTCTGTGTCATTTCCACTATGCAATGGCAATTGTGACTCTATCTACATTGGACTTTCCAACTGAAAGGAGAATGAGCCCTCACTCGCTTGATAAATGAGGAAGGAATCCTTGTGGGCCTTTTGGAAACCATCACTAAGAATAGCCCAGGTGTGGGGGCACCATGGCACAGTGGGCTAAGCCATTACTTGTGAAGAGGACATCCCAAATCAGAGTGGCCATTCAAATCCTAGTTTGGCTTTCCTACCGAGCTCCCTGCTAAAGTGCCTGGGATGATGGCTCAAGTACATGCGTCCCTACCACCCACATGAAGACCCAGATGGAGCCAAGGCTTCTGACTCCCACCTGGCCCAGCCCTTGTCATTGTGGCTTTTTAGGGAGTGAACGAATGGATGAAAAAAATCTTTCTCTCACTACCTTTCAAATAAATAGATCTTAAAAAAAAAAAAAGCTCATGTTTGTTCACTTAAACAAAACTGGTTTCCTTTGGAAGACATTCCTTCCACAATTTCCTTTTAAGGTTTTGAGGACCTGCTAGTTTCTAGGAGCCGAAGCTTATTCCCATTTGCTTCAGAAAGTTCCACATCAGTCTACGCCTTGCTGGTGGGACCAACACATCTGTAAGGAACCTGCTGAAAGGAGTTTTGCAGGCTGAATCCCTAGAGATGGTGCTTTCACAGGGGTGGGTGGAGTCTCCACACCTGCAGATTTGCCACATCTCTGAGATACTGTGGCAGGCAGGTGTGGATAGTTCATTCCTCTATTTCTCCTTCTATCCTCGCCCACAACAACATCCAGATATTTCTCCATAATCTTTGACAGTTTCAACCTGGGCCTCTGTTTCTCTTGGACTCTAATGATGAAATCAATGACACTTCAGCAACATGACCTCGAATGTTTCAATATCAAGACCTTCACTTCAACCCTACCCTCACCACTGGCTCACTCTCAAGCCTGCTGCACCTGTTCTGTTATGGATCAGCACTGCACTAAGCACTTAGAGATGCAAAGATGAACAAGACCTGCACACCTCCTGCACCTCCATGGCCACCACCTTGGACCTTACAGTCTGAAATTCCACAGAGAATTCTGACAGTTTCGCTTGCTGGTGGTCCCATCTGGATCTCTTACTGTCTCCTTCCTTACTCCTGGGGTTTGGGTGTCTGCATTCTTTCTTAACTGCTATTGAGACAGCATCCAATGCCTTATATGCTCTTCAGCTGTCAGGCTCGTATCTTCTTTGTCAGCTTGGGACAGCCGGGCAGTTCTGTAAATATCCTTAATGCCTGGAACCTCTCATTCTAATCCAGGCCCAGTGGGGTCCCACCTCTCCCCATGTGACTTAACACTCAGGAATGCCATTTGCTCCACACCAAATTCAGCCAAATTCAGCTGAGCTCTGATGTCTCTCCTCCCCCACCAAATGATTTCCACATGCCTTGCCCTTCCTCTGTTTCCCAGAAGTCTTCCTGACATATTCTTTCCAAATTAATTCCACACCAGCTGTCTGCAAGGCTTTCCAGTGTCCTCCACTCCCAGCACCACCCATTCGTATCCCCTATTCTTTGTATCAACCTACCTATCTGCACAAAGTCCACCTGCATGGAGTTCTCAAAATACTGCCTTCTAACTCCACCCAACCTCTGCAACCCCAGAGGATGGATCACGTGGCTGGTTCCCTTCCTTACCTCCTGGGTCACCACACTCTCCTAATCACAGCCACTTAGAGCTTTTACATTTTCTCTCTTTCAATTGCATGCAACAGACTCAAATTTTTCCTATTGTATATAATAAGCAATGACAAAACCCTTTTACATTGCCCTGCCTCTCTCTCATGCTAAATTCCCCTCAAACTTAGCCAGAATAACTTATGCCCACTGCTCATGCTGTGCTCCCTTGTTCATCCCTCTATCCTCCCCACTGCTTTTTCAAAGGTCACCTAGTTGGCTCTGCATTTCCACCTCTGCCTCGGGGTGTACATCTCAAGTTATGTACTTACTAAACACACCTCTCATTACATTCACATACATCTAAGCTTATTATACAGATCAATAGAAGCAGGCTAATACTGGGGTACAACTTACTCTCCCCTCCCCTGACTTTAACAAGATATCATGGCATTCTTTCAAGGTTAAAAGACTCAGATTTGACTCATTAAGGGAAGGGCAGTAGCCCTGCTGATGGAGACCTGTGATCTGTATTGGAGTGCCTCGGTTTCCCGAATCCAGCTTCCTGTTAATGCTGACCCTGAGCGGCACCACATAATGGCTCAAGTAGGTGAGTCCCTAGCCCTTGGCAGTTCCAGGTATTTGGGAAATTAACCAGTGGACAGGAACTCTTAAATAATTAGACACAAGCAAAAAAAAAAAAAAATAAACCCTAGCTGCATTGCATTTCATGTGTATTTAACCATTCGCTTATTGGTATTCCTCCCTCCTTATCCTTATCCTTATCCTTATCCTTATCCTTATCCTTCCCTCTCCCTCTCCCCTCTCCTCAGGAAAGAAGGGCAGGAAGGGGTTAGGATGGAGGGGAGAGAGAGAGGAGAGCATGAGAGTGCTTCCATTTGGTGGTGTACTCCCCAAATGGCCATAGTGGCTAGTGTTGGTCCAGGCTAAAGCCAAGAATACTGGAAATCCATTCCAGTATCCAACATGGCTGGCAGGGACCCAAGTACCAAGGCCATCCCCTGCTGCTTCTCCAGGTGTCTCAGCAGGGACTTGCATTGGAAGCACAGCAGCTGGGACTCAAATCAGTGTTCTTATGTGGGATGCTGACATTGCAGATGGCAGCCTAGCTCACTGCATCACAATGCCAGCCCTGACATATATTTAGATCATTCTTTATCTTTGTTATCAATAATGATGAGATTAATCTTTGTGATAAACTTTGTGCACTCCAGCTATGATTTCTGAAGCATATAGTTTTAGACATGAGACTGCTAATCAAAATATATGTGCATTTAAAAATGGATCCTCAGAAATTATTCTCCAGGAAGAGCTGATCAACCAACACTCCTGGTGACAACATTTAACTAAGCACCCATTTCTCATTGGCAACTGAAGGTTAAAGTGAACTTTAATTTTTCTTAATCATGAAATGCCAGTTTACCTATTAGATTGTTTTTAAGCAAACATTTTCATCTGCTTATTGTAATTTAAATTCTGTACTCAGAATGAAGCATGCCTGCCCTGTTATTGTGTCACTCATCCCTGTTTGTAGAAACTCTGTTTACATTAGGACATCAGCCTATTTGTCATATTTTACCTCTACTTCCTCCCAGGACATCACCAGTTTTTCCTTTTCAGAACTTGCCCTGTGGCATAGTAAGCTAATGGAATTTTTCCGTACCGAAGTATCTCCCTGCCGCCCTATAGTTTCCTATTTTATATACTCAAACCCACCCCAAGTTAACAAAATAGTTGTCTATGTTTTCATTTTGAACTTTGCACGTCTACATTTGCATGGATGGCTTGATTCTGACACTGCTCTTCTCTGAGTGGCCAGCAATCATACATGATGTACAGAAGAGTCCATTTTTACTCACTCCCACTTTGTTTAGAAATGCCATTTTCATCTGTCTCTGTCCCTTGATGGAAATGCCTTTTTGGTTTTGGAGGTGGACATTTCTTGGATGGATTTTGATTTCCATATTCTGAACTGATCTGTTATTGGTTTCCCTCTTCCTGTTTTGGCAGAGGTTTCTTACCTGCAGAGAGCTCTAGAGTTACTCTACTCCAGGGACCTCCATATGCACATCTGTGGGCCCAGAGCCTGCAGGGCTTCTGTGAGGGGCACCCAGCCCCAAGGCCTCCCGTGGTGGCCAGCCTGTTCACATCTCCAGCTTGGGTGCCCAGACTCACTTGTGTCCCTGCTGCTCTTACCTTGGCCAAAAGCAGCCGCTACTCAGATGTAAACCATTAGGGACCCAAATGGCCAGGCCCCTGCTCAATTTGGCTTCCACAACCAGGTCTCTCCTCCTATCTATGCTTGCAAACCTGTGCAGGGCTGTCCAGTCCACTGGCCTTGTCACCCACTGGTTTTCCATGTCTCCTTTCGTTAGCTAACAGGGAGTTGTGGTGGCAGGAATATTAACACGTTGAGCTGTTATTCATTAAAGGAAAATTACTGTCATTTATGTATGTAAGGAACACAAAAGCTACCGGGGCCGGGTGAGTAAACAGTTGCCAAAGCTTAAATCCAAGCACTATTTTCCCATTAATCAACAGTTTATTGCTCTAGCTAAAACGCAAAAGGACTTTCTTTTCCTAATTCCACAGCCAGTGACAGCACTGATGATACATGTGTCCATTCCCTGTGAATGCCTAAGAGGGGGCACAGCTCTGCAGTGGGATGTTGGAGCTACTGGGACTCCTTATTGGACAGGGAAACAAAGCTCACAGGGGATTTGGCAGGTGACCACGCAAATAACAGCAAAAATCTGTTGCCATCCAGGGCTAATGGCTTCTCCCATGAGGCTGGCAGACCTCATTCATTTTCCTGTCTGGCTAAGCAGGTGACGTGATAGATTCACCTGGATGAGGAGCTTGTGACCTGGTGCATGCTGTCACCCAAGAGATACAAGCACCACCAAGAATCTATGATGGATGAGGTGGTCTCTGAATGTCTCTGAGTGTGGAGAGGGGCTGTCTCAGCATGTATGGAAATAAGTGACAAGTAAAAGCCAAACACAACAGTGAACCAACACAGCATTTTGAAACAGTGACTCAACCAAATGCTGTTGGAATTAAACACTGAATTAGAGGTGTCCTTCCATCATTTCCTCCTCCCTTCCACTCCCAAACTTGCATTCTTCCAGCATGTTGGGTGGGAGGCTTATAGGAAGGAAGGTGACCCTGACCTCTAGCCGTGAAGATGCAGGAGGCCAAGAAGGTAGCAAGCACCCTAAGAAAAGGACCCATGGGAGCTGGCATGGGATGGGTCATCCAGCTCCCAAGTCCAGTTCCCATCTTTCTCTGGCTCTAGTGATAAGCGGCTCAAAGAACCTCCTAGAATGAATCCCTTTTTCACGCACATGCCAATCCTCCAAAGAGCTACCCAACTGCTTTAGCTGTAGCACAAGCAATAAAGCCAAAGATGACTCACAAACTGCTGACCTGGGCTGAGAAAAAAAGCAGCTGGCAAAGGGACATCATCCCCACCAAGAGACCACCTGTCCTCTAAGCAGGGACTAGCACCATCACCACCTCAGGGGAAAGCAAGCAGGTGCAGGAAGTGGCGCCTGCACATGACATGGGTCCAGTGAGCTGTCTCCCTGCCTGTCCTAGTCAAGCATGAGTGTCCCCAGTACATCACCAAGAGTAAGGCCAGACTTGTTTCTGCTCCACAGACCGACACCAGCCCTGCCTTCACACAGCTCACCTTCTCAGAAGCCAGGAACCCTGGCTAACCTGGCACTGCCCCCAGAGCAATTACCATCACAAACATAATCAAATGGACCGTAACTGGAAAGGTTACATCCTTGGTCCAAACCTGGGAGGCTCGCATTGCCAATATGTAAAAAGGCAAATGCCTAAGAACTTATCACTCAACTGGTTAAGTAGTTGTGCTTTCTCAACACCAACAGATGAATGAACATCATAGCACTGGAGGTTAAGCCATTGTTCACATGTCAGCATCCCAAATCAGAGCACTGGTTTAGTGCTGGGTAATCTGATTCTGATCCAGCTTCCTGCCAGTGCATCACGAGGGCAGTAGATGATGGTCCAAGTATTTGGGTGCCTGCCAGCCAGATGTGAGATCTGGATGGAGTCCCTGGCTCCTGGGACTGGCCTGGTGAAGACTGTAGCTGTTTGGGTAGTGAGCCTGGTGATAGAGGATAGCAATCCAGATCTAGATTTCTCTCTCTCTCTGTGCCTTGGAGGCCCTTCATCTTGGAGACACACAACTCGAATGCTAAGTCCCCATCTAAACCTAGAACATTAGGTGTGACAAGGCTGTGAGGAACCTCACCTGCAGTGACATTCATACTGCTCCTTGACAAGAGGGGATTTTCTGAGCAGGGACAAGTGTATGCCACCTGGCAAACAAGAATGCTGCCAGTTGTTCCACAGCTCTGTGGAAATGAGACAATAATTTTAACACGTTTCAGATCTGCCAGAGGCCATCATTCAGGGACCTCTCATTTCACACATGGCAAAATGGGATCCACGAAGATGACATATTAACAATGCTGGCTTATGGCAAATTATCACCAAGGTTTCCTAAACCCTGGTGGCCCAAAGTTCTTCTCACTGCATCAAAAAGTAATTCCACTTCAACCTATTACTTCCTTATAAATATTCATTTGGATATAATTATGCAGAATGTTACAAATGCTTGAATTCTGGTGTGGACTTAACATATTCAGTTCCCCCTCTTCCCTCTCCCCAACTAAACCTCTAGGGAACCCAGGGAACAAATAAAATATTCTGTCAGAGATCTGATGCCTGGTTTGCTTTTCTGTTTGTGTTATGCTGTCAAAATGGAGACTCACTCGAGCACTGTGAAGGCCACGTTCCAGATCCAGGCATGGTAGCATGTTATTTTAGCAAAAGGCATCTGCTTAGAAAGATGATCCTTCTCCACCCAGTAATCAGTTACCATCATGGAGTTAATACAATTAAAATTACCACAGTATCCTGCCATGCTGTTCTACTGAACATTTCAATAACATTACTTCTCAAAGGACTGACACAACACACTTTGTAAATGCAACCAAAAAAATGCTGGGAAGAACCACAGTTAGAAAAAAAAAACAAAACCTTTTTTTTTAATTGGAAAGGCAGATCAGATTTATGGAGAGGAGAGACAGAGAAAGATCTTCCATCCACTGCTTCACTTTCTAGGCTGCAATGGCCAGAACTGAACTGGTTCGAAGTCAGGAGCCTATTTTGGGTCTCCCACGTGGGTGCAGGATCCCAAGGCTTTGGGCCATCCTTGATTGCTTTACCAGGCCACAGGCTGGATGGAAAGTGGAGCTGCTGGGATTAGAACCGGCAACCAAGTGGGATCCCAGAGACTGCAAGGGGAAAAAGATTTAGCCACTGAGCCATCCTGCTGGGCCCAAGGAAAGCATTCTTGATGTGCTTAGTCAATATCATGGTCTGGAATGTCTCCTTGGAAACTTAATCTCCAAATTTATCTGTTGATATTTGAAGGTGTGGCCTTTGCACACTGAAAGTCATGGCCCAATGAATGATTATTTAGGTAGATAAGCCTTCCAAAGATATTTACATTAAAATCTATGCATGGAAATCTTTACATGAAAACAAAACCAAAAAAACTACTGGGGCAGGAGTTGTGATATAGCATACTAATTCTCCACCTGCAGTGCTAGCATCCCATATAGGCACAGGTTGATGTGTCTGGGAAAGCAGCAGACTTCCCCAAATGCTCTTGGCTCCTGGTTTCCACCTGACTCAGTCCTGGCTGTTGCAGCCATTTGGAGACTGGACCAATAGACGAAAGATTCTGTCTCTCCTCCTTTAGCTCTTTCAAATAGTAAATCTGAAAAAACTGTTGTGGAAAACAAAAGGCTTACATTTATAGGATTATGGGAAAGTTGTCAGAGTCAAAATGGAGTTGCTTGTGTCTACCCTAACAAAAATAAATAAGGCTGGGGACACATAACTGCCAGATGGGAACCAGCCAGCACAGCTGACTCTGCAGGGCCACAGCACACAGAGGCCACCACAGCCTCACACAAGAAGGACACATACCATTAGCTGTTCAATCCCAGATTGACATCCCCAGCTCTACTTCACTGTGGCTAAAGGTTCCTGTGCTTCCCTCCTCAGATTCACTTGTTCTCAGCTCCTCAGGGTGCATCAAGTTTCCTACGGCATGCGCACTCCTGTGGCAATGTTGTGCTGCTTGCCGTGTAGGCAATGTTCTTAGGGGAATCGCTCTCTGATTAGGTTTATAAAATTAAGCACATTGTCTATAATTTCCCAAGTGCTCCACTGCCACGATCCCATGGGCGGACATCCCAGAGGTCCCGCTAAATGGGAAATGAGTGAGTCTCGGGCGTATGTGCTGGCATAAGACAGTGGCTGACATGAGTACCAGCTGGCTGACTGCACATACGACTCTGTGTCAAACCAACATTAAAAACACACCTTCCTTCCAAGGCCAAAGAGAGCAAAGGAACATGTCTGCTCCTTCTAGTGCATGGCATTAGTTGTGCAAAAAAATCCAGTGTGCCCTGAAATGATTGCTCCCTACTTAGGAATAAAATCAACACGTGTGCCTGCAATTCCAGCCACATGTTTGGTTTGTTCAGATAGGGGTGTTCTCAGAGGCGAATGCCAGGGTCCCATGACTGGCAGCCAGAGGACCCACTCCTTTCAGAAAGATGAAGGTGGTGTGCAGAGAGCATGCCCTTGCCCTTCAGAGAAGAATGTCTGGTGACAGTGACTGCTGCCTAATTTTAGTGGCTGACTGGCTTGAAGGAGAATGTTCACTAAGCAGTGTTGAGCTCCCCCTCGTATCAGGATTGACAGAGGCCACTTGTGTGGCCTGAGCTGAGAGCAGCTGATAAATGTGATGAGGAGCAGGACTGCCCCGAGATTCCACAGTTGAGGGCAGGGCACTTTCCAGGGCACAAAGGACTGGGCAGAAGGCAGCCCCGATGCCTCGATGGATTGCCTTATAAACAAAGCCAGGGCACCAAAAACTTTCCAGGACTCACGGGGAGTCAGTGCACATTTCTGTGCCATGCTGAGGTTAAAAATACCAGGCTGGCATTAAAAGGTTGCAATGCTGTCTGTTTTCCAGGCATTTGACTTTGGAGGAGTGGGGAGGAGTTTTAAGAGTCACCTTTGGGAAGAAAATAAAAAGGCAAAGTGTATTCCGGACTGCTGATTGTACATTCTGCAAAGAATGGCTGGACATTTTGGCAACACTGGGGATTTAAACTCCCACAACATGCCTAAGGTCACAGCAAAGTCAGGCTACTGATTCTGAGGGTCTTTCTTATGCCTGAGCCATGTGTAGCGTGCGGTACTCAGTCTCTGGTTTGTCACATCTCGGTTTGTCTCCTGTCTGTAATGTTCTTTGCAATAGCATGGTTTTTCTCCAGGATGGGCTGTAAGTGCAGATGCATAGAAAGCGAGAACGCTGGGGGAGCCGTCGCAATGGCTCAATTGGGTAATCCTCTGCCTGTAAGCACAGGGATCCCATATGAGTACCAGTTTGTGTCCTGATAGCTTCACTTCCCATCTAGCTCTTTACTTACAGTCTGGGAAGGCAGTGGAGGATGGCTCAGTCTTAGTTCCCTGTGCCCACGTGGAGAACCTGGAAGAATCTCCCAGTTCCTGGCTTCCAGATGGCTCAGCAGCAGCCTTTGAGGCCATTTGGGACATGAACCAGGGGATGGAAGATTTTTGTCTTTCCTTCTCCTTCTCTCTTTCCAATATAAAAGAAATCTCAAAAAATAAAAAATTAGGTGTTCTGAACACATTGAAAGAATGGCAATGGAAGGGACACAACCAGATCTCTCCTTCCCTCTTTGTGTGTGTCTCTGTGTGTGCGTGTGCATGCGCACGCATGTGCACACTACAATGAGGTCTTTCAATTGGGAAGCATTCCGGTCCTGGGAGACAAAACCCGAGGCAGAGCTCTGATGAGAAAACCTGACTGGTGATGAGACAGAAAAGCCCTATCTGTAAGTTCCACTGCTCTTGTCTCCTTGTGGTCCATGACAGCACATCCTCAGGCATCATCAGGAAGTGGAACTGACTCCATCAATATGTAGAGAGACAGAGAAAGCGCTCTACATTTTGGTACAGAATGGCACCATGGCGGGATTCAGGCCCCACATGGAATGTACACACGGGAATTCTGTTCCTATGTGAGAATGATGAAGCCATCATGGTGGTGGCGGTGGGGAGTGGGGGGTGGATTATGAACTCGGCCATGACTGCAGTCAATAAGATGAACAGACACAGTTCTGCATTAGGCCCTGCTTTTCCCGATCCCTGGGCACCCACCCTCACCAGCCTGCCTCATGCCTGAGGCTCGAGTCCTGGGGGCCAACTTTATGCCACCATCTGATCCCTGCCCATGTCCTTGACGGTACTCTCTGCTTGATGGTCTTGCCCTCCAGCAGCCCCCCAGCCCTCATCATGTGTCTGTACAGAAGGGTCATGACTGCAGAAACAACAGCCATGATCTTGCAGGAATTCCTCTACCCTGATCCAAAGCGGCATCCCGGGCAGCTTTAGCCTTCACTGGACCATTTCTAGCAACGAGAAGATATGCACCGTGACCTTAAGACACAGGACAAGCTTCCCGGAAGCAGACCCTGCTGAAAGCAAACTGCCAGGTCAGCTCAGTAGTAGTTACAGTTTCCACACATTTACAACCAACCATTAAAGTATTTGTCAGTTCATTTCTGTATCTTTCACTATAGTTATTCCTTAGTTCTTTGGTCACAAAACATATTACTGATTTTATTTGATTTTAAAATGTTTGTCAAGTTATTACCATGCATTACATGCTATTTAGTGATTACCAAGGAGCACCTGCCTAAAGCTTTAGAAATCTCTGGTTTTAGTCCACATGACTTTCTGTAACAAATACTCGGAGTTTTAATGGAGATCATTCTGACCCAGAACAGATTAGCACAAATCCTAAGACCTGAGTTGGGATTTGAAGCTAGGTTTTCTGGCTCAAGACTCCATGTCCCTGGCCACCATAAACACCGGCTATGGGGGAATCACAATGGCCCAATGGCTAAATCCTTACCTTGTAAGCACCCAGGATCCCATATAGGCGCTGGTTCATGTCCTGGCTGCTCTACTTCCCATCCAGTTCTGCTTGTGGCATGGGAAAGCAGTAGAAGATAACCTGAGGCCTTGGGACCCTGCACCTGCACAGTAGACCCAGAAGAATCTTCTAGCTTTGCATCGACTTAGCTTTGGTCTTTGTGGCCATTTGGGGAGGCAACCAGTGGATGGAAGATCTTTCTGTAAATCTGATCTGCCTTTCCAATAAAAATAAATAAAATCTTATTTAAGATACCACAAAGAGGCCCTGGCACGGTAGCCTAGCGGCTAAAATCCTTGCCTCACACACACCGGGATCTGATATGGGTGCAGGTTCTAATCCTGGTAGCCCCACTTCCCATCCAGCTCCTGGCTTGTGGCCTGGGAAAGCACTCAAGGACGGCCCAAAGCCTTGGGACCCTGCACCCACGTGGGAGACTTGGAAAAGGCTCTGGGATCCTAGCTTTGGACTGGTTCAGCTCTGGCTATTGCAGTCACTTGGGGAGTAAATCATCAGACGGAAGATCTTCCTCTCTGTCTCTCTTCCTCTCTATATATCTGACTTTGCAATAAGAATACATAAATTTTTAAAAAAGCAAACAAAGAAATACCAGCTAGGCAAGTATCCCAGGAGCCCCTGTACTCCCTGTGGCATCACATGGCACACCTCACACCTCCCTCCACGCAGTGTATCTGTCTGCCTCTGGATCTGACACGGCTTGCACAAGACAGCCAGTGCCCAGCAAACGCATGTTGGATAAACCCATTCATGACTGCTCTCAATCCGGATCCTGTGTTGCACTGGAACAATTGAGCAAAACTTCTTTTAAAATGGCACCTAATAAAACAAAATCCATTCAAACAGGAACAGCCTAGAATGTTTTGACCTCCACAAGCTTAAAAAAAAACCTAAAGTAAGAAAATAAAAAGTAATGCCAGTCAAAGCACTTAAGAGAGCATATAAGCTTCCCGAGGTCACAAATTTCCCACTTACTATTAATGAAAACTATTTAACACCTGACATTTCCCTTATGTGCAGCTGTTAATCTGTTAGTTGAGCACTACACAGGCAGAGGAGCTTTATGGCTTTTAAAGTGTTTAGTTATGGTAATTTACTGCATAAGACTGCACCTGCACAATAAAAAGTTGACAAGACACTAGAAATCCATTTTAAGTCCTCATGAGTTCAATACTGTAGCAGATAATCTAGCTTTCTGTGTGAGGAAAAGAAAATTAATAACCAAAATGCTGGAAAGAAACTTCAGCCAGAATGCTAACAGAACAAGAGAGAACCAAGCAACTTGAAAAATAGGTGGCTTGGGTCCAGTGTGGTAGCCTAGTGACTAAAGTTCTCACCTTGCATCTGCTGGGATCCCAGTGGCCCCGCTTCCCGTCCACCTTCCTGCATGTGGCCTGGGAAAGCATGGAGGACGGCCCAAAGCCTTGGGACCCTGCAGGTGTGTGGGAGACCTGGAAGAGATTCCTGGCTCCTGGCTTTAAATGAACTTAGCTCCGGCCACTGTGGCTACTTGGGGAGTGAACCAGCAGACAGAAGATTTATCTCTCCTCTCTGTAAATCTGACTTTCCAATAAAAATAAACAAGTCTTTTAAAAAAACAAAGAAAAATCCTTCAACAACTTAAAGAAGAGAAAAGTGGGTGGCTAGCGGTGACTTCCTCCTTTTCCAGGGGTGAATTGTTAAGGATGCATGCTAGTGAGCAGAAAGCCAAGTGGTGTTTGTGTGGTGGGGCAGGTCCAGCACTGTGGGGACCCCACACTGCACAATGCCGAGTGTGGCCTAGCATTGAAGACAGCAGCACCACCAGTCCTAGGCACAGGCACCTGGCACAGCTGTCCAATGCCCACTTGCTTTTTGTACGTCCGTGGAGAAATCAAGCAAAGTGCTGTGAGGAGCAAATGTGCACACAGCAATTCTGATTACAGTGAAATAAATGAGATTACTGAAAAGTGAATTTCGAAGTCAAATTCTCAGGCATGAAAGCTTTCAAGTTTGAGCTGAACAAATCCAATGCTCCCATCAGGCTCTGAGCCACTTCTCTCCTGAGTCTCTTGGGCAAGGCAAGTGCAAATCACCCAAGTACGCTTAAGCGTCAAGAGGCAAACAATGAAGCCCATCCTTTCTGATTTCAGACGGCTTCAGTAACAAGCGCTTAGAAACCAGTGAGCACCTCAGCACGTGTCCTCCCCTCACTGGTAGTGTGCAGGCTCAGAGGCCTCAAGCTGGGCCAATTAGCAGACAAGAGACCTGGGCTCAGAGGCGGCATCAAAACAGCTACCCAGAAGCAACTCACTGGGGGGTTGGAAAAAAAAAGTAAGAGCAACAAATGAAGGCCAATGGCCAAGTTCAGCCACCCCACTGTGAAGGTACAAGAACACATCCCTTCTTGCTCAACACAGCTAAGGCAAGTGTTGTCTTGCACTTGGGCAGCAGAGTAACAGCCTGGGAAGTCTTGTCAGGGATCTGTGCCTGGCTTTACCACCTCATTAGACCCCAGACACTACCAGGGAAAGACCTTGTGTATGCCTTTAAAATATACTGAAAACAATATAATTTTAATGTTTCTTGTCTCCTGTTTCATTATCAGCCATCATCAAGAAACAAGGAAGATATGATGTTATGTAAAACATGTTATTTTATGTATTTTATGTTATATGTTGTGTATAAACTAAAACTGAATTGACAATGAGGTGATCACAGAAGATGGTTAAGAAATTGCAATTGTTTTTAACATGTTGGTTACTCAATACTATAACTATTAGTTACACAACGAAGTTAATTGTTGCTGAGGGTATGTTGGAGCCTTTAATTGATCGGGTTGATAATCTGATGGTTCTGCCCTCGGACCGGACAGGGTCTCCCCAGGAAGCTGAGGAACTAGATTGGACTATAAGATGTTGGACTCTATGTTTAGTTTATGCTTGCAAAGAGGGAATCTCAACTGTACTTGATCAGTGGATATGCAACAAGGTGGAACATTCCACATGGGGGGAGGGCGGGGGGAGGGGTGGGGTGACTCCCAGTTCCAACGAAACTGTATCACATAATACAATGTAATCAATGAATAAAAAAAAATAAAATTGAATTTAAAAAATTAAAAAAAAAAAAGAAAGAAAGAAATACTGAGTCATGTTCACAGGCGATCCTGAAAAGAACCCCATCTGCTGTGCTGTCAGAATGGTGGCCCAGGTACACCTGACAACTCCCAAGCATCGGGGTGTGTGCGGAAAAGCAGGCTGGCTACAGAGCCAGCACCTGGAGCGTAACAATTCATGTAGTGGGTTTTCTATATGTCTGTTCTGGCATGACTGTTGCATAAAGCAAGGAGACCTTCATTCCATTAGAAGCAACAGGGCTCCCGGGGGCCCAGGTACGCCTTTTCACTACCTGATGTCCACAGGCTCTCCCACAGGCTCTCCTCCCACAGCTCACGGCCAACCCCATCACAGACTTGTGCCTTCCCACCCCCATGACTTCTCTGCAATCCCATGCCCACCTCCTTGAAGCCCTTCTTCTCTGGCTTCTCTTTCTCCCATCCCTCAGTCTGGTCCCTCCATTCACACTGCTGGGGCTTTCAGCTGTGCCCATGGTGGCCACTGATCCTAAAGCTCTGAGTAAGCACCTGCTAGTAGATTGTCCCCTGTGCATCACACCTGTTTGGGTGGCAGACCAGACCCAGAGAGTCTGAACTTACTGCCCCTTCCTTGCTCTTTGCCTGCTGCCTGGGCCACAGCCAGGCTACCTGCCCATCTGTGGAATCAGGTACGCTTCTGCAGCGGAACCAGCTCCTGGCACTCTGGGGCCTTCCCTGATCTACACCCCCCACCCCCGCCAATGCTCCTTTCCCAGAAGCCGCCTTTCTCTTCCTTCCCTGAGCTCCCCAACCAGTACTGGAGATGTCTGATTACATCCTCACGCTTCTGGGTAAGTGAGGCGTAGCAAGAGCACTTGGTAAATGTCTGTGAGATAATCATTTCTATTTGCTTAAGCAGTCAGGCATTCCTGAACACTCATTCCCCTGAAAGCGATTTTTCCAGGTAGGTGCGTGATGCTGCCTAGTTGCTGTTGGAAGCACCCGTGTCCCACACTGGAGTTGTTGATCTGAGTCCA
This sequence comes from Ochotona princeps, assembly GCF_030435755.1. NCBI lineage: Eukaryota > Metazoa > Chordata > Mammalia > Lagomorpha > Ochotonidae > Ochotona > Ochotona princeps. The sequence continues at coordinate 56,358,562 of NC_080832.1, read as the reverse complement.
GGTCCTGTTTCTGATTTGGTGATGGCTTGAGTGCCTGGGCACCTGCCACGCATGTAGGGAACCCGGACGGGGTTCTAGGTGCCTGGTGTAGCCCAGTCTAGCCCTGACTGTTGCATACTTTGAGAAATGAATGAGCAGATGCAAAACAGCTCTGGCTCACTGCCTTTCAACTAAACAAATAGAACTTTTAAAAACAAAGTGATTTCTCACTTGAAAAATCTAATTTTGTTTAATTTAGGATTAGTAGGCGCTGGCTCTATGTGCCATATTGGCACCCCTTATAGGCACCAGCTCCCTGTTCATGCTCCTGGGAAAGTGGAGGATGGCCCAAAAGGTCCCCTGCAGACAGAGGGGAGACCTGGAAGAAGCTCCTATCTCTCGGCATCAGCCTGGCCCCACATCAGCCGTTGCAGCCATTTGGGCGAACATGAATCTACAGATGAAATCTGTGAAATACTGACAAGCAAAGGAGGAAAAGGAAATTGAATGCATGAATTAGGAGGCCAGTTAAAAACAAACAAAAACATGCGAAAAAGCCAAAAACCACTTAAAAGACTACAGTCTTAAGCTTCTGGAGTCTGAACAAACATCCAAAGTCATGATCAAATATTCTCGTAAAACAATAAGCAATCAATCAATTTGAATTTATGTCTTACTCAAATTATTTTGAGTAACTTCTCTGATTCTTTAGCATCTATATGCATGCAGCAATGCAGAACTGGAGGGACACAATGCAACAAAGTATATGCTAGGAAAGAACAGATTAAAAACTGACTTCTGTTTTCTAGCAGGGCGGGGCAATGCTATTTCCCGTTTCAATCATGGACTACAGCTAACATCACGGCCAAAACCACGGAAGTCACCCTGGGAGGGAGCACTCATTTTCAGACCGCAGCTGCCTGTTTCCAAGGGACAGAAGCAGTTACCCCAGGAAGGGAGAGGGCGATGCTTCTGCAAGGGGACATGACAGCAAGGAAATATTCCGTTTTCGTAGGCTTCTGGCAAGAACTAGATGATTTCAGAGTCCCTCATCTGTGCTTGCCACCTGCCTTTGCTCATCAAGTATTCACAGGAATTCCCCCTGGGTGTGGTGGTGGGCAAATCCACACACCACAAGGGAGAGATGAACAACGAAGACAGTAAGGACAACATCAGCTGATGCTAAGGACATGGGAGGGACAAGAGAGCTGGACCTGTGGAAGAGGGGCTGGGAGGGGCTGCCTGATGGGAGGCTCTGACCGCTACACTGAAAGAGAGGGGCTGGACGCTGCGGAAGCACAGGTGGTTGTGCCTGGAGGCCAGTGTGGCTGCAGCAGAGGGGACAAGGGGCAGGAGACAGGCGGGGAAAGGGCAGAGGCTGGGCTGGTTGGTCTGCCTGGCATTATTGCATGCTGGCCAAGGCAGCAGACAAGCATCGCCATTAGGGACCAGCTACTCACTGAAGAGTCACATGATCCTCTGAAACAAAGGCAAGTTGGTCATACCCCTCTTACTACATCTTTCGGGACAGGTTGCCCAGCCTGCCAATGCTGACCCCAGCCAGGAAATCAGTAGGATAGTGTATCCAAAATGACACAAATCACTCAGTCCTAAGTGGCACCACCATAAGGTCTTCATCCTGGGGTGGGGACCAGGTGTTCCCGGGGGGCTAGAAGGCCCAGCATGTCTCCCCAAGGAGATTGTCTGGGTACATTATTCCGCTGGTGAGGTGTCCTAGGGAGGGATGCAGCACCGAATTAGGGAGATGGGGAAGGAGGGGTTGAAGAAGGTAGATAGAAAAATTCAGAACAAAGGGTCCCCAGCAGCCCCTGATGCTGATTCCAACAACTTGGTCCCTTGTCTCTGAGCCTGCTCCCACTCACAGACCTGGGCATTTGAAGAAGGGACCCAATCTTGGACCCTGGTTCAAACGAATGCCCAAAGGGAAGCCACTATGTACACAGGAGCCTCCCGGGTCAGCCCGGGGTTCCCATCAGTGGCACTCGGGTGGGGCAGACACGCTGGTGGCTGGTGTACGCGTTTGTTATGCAGCAGAGGAGGAAGGCAAAGGCCACTGTATTAATAGAAAGATGCTTCAGACAAATGTTTCCATGATTCTGAGTCGGCCAGAGGAAATGAGCCAGTCCTTCTGTGTGGGGGTAGGGAAAACCCAGAGTATTCATTAGAGTTTTCTGGAGTCTATACTCTTAAAGGAAGTGCTGGGGGAAATGACAGCTGAAGATAACAGCATGTGTCTCTGGGAACACAATCGCAGGTGCTGTGGTGAGGACAGAGCACAGCACAGAGGCCACCCCCAGGTCCCACCAAGGGCCATCCTACCTTCTCTTGTGAGGGGAGCGTGGTAGGAGCGGCACCAGTCTGCAATCCCTCCTTTCAGCACACTCCCTGCTGGCTCTCCAGCTCATCCGCCTCCATAACCTGGTGTCCAGTGCTAACCCATGGTGGGGTGGGGCCGTGGCTTCTGCTTAAGAGGACAGATGATGCAGGGTGCCTTCCCTATGCCACATGGGACGCGTGGCTGGTGTGGTCTGGGGGGTGGGCAGTGTAGGGAGTGCCTTTAGCAAGTCCTGCAGTGAGGACACGTTGGGGAGACCCCATACTGGCACCTGGTATACAGGATGCAGCAACAAGTCATGAAGTTCTGGCTTTATATCTGAAAGATTTTGGAACTGCTTGTTTACCCCAAATAGCCTGGTTTATCTTGACCGATGCACAAAAGACAACCATGTAAATGCTAATCCAATATTTGCTGGTCAAAATCAGCACTTGTAGGATTAACACATCATGGCCCAGAGGGTTAAGACACTGATTCTGACACCAGAATCCATATTCCCCGTCTCTGAAAGATGGGGGGGAGGGAGAGGGAGGAGGAAGGGCAAGAGAGGAAGAAACAGAAAGAGCAAACACATCTTCCATTCACTAGTTCACTCCCCAAACAGTCACAACAGCCAGGGCTGGGCCAGGCTAAAGCCAGGAGTCAGGAGTTTCTTCTGGGTCTCCCACGTGTGCGCAGAAACAGAACTCGGGCCATCTTCCACTGCTTCTCAGGCATTTTAGCAAGCAGCTGGATGGGAAGTAAAGCAGCTAGGACTCGAACTCAGCACGCATACAGGACACCAGTGTCACAGGGGTGCTTTACGGGCTGGCACAGTGCTGACTCCAGTGAACCTTGTTTTTAAGGAAGTGTGACAGTGCAGGGCTGGCTCAGCTCATGCACCCTCGATGCACTCCGCTCTAACTCTCCTCCCCTCTCCTCGTGCCTTCACCCTGAGCTCCCGGGGCAGGCACAAACCGGAGGCTTCCACAGGGATGCTGAGATTGGACTGCAAATGGAGAGATGTGTGGCATTTCAGGGAAAGGGAAATGGCTATTGCCAGAAGGGAGTGTGGAGGAATCAGCCTGCTGGTTATGGGTGCAGCTGGGCGCATCGGCCAGGAAGTGGCATCCGGGAGCAGGAGGGCAGAGCACACCAGGGGTTGTGCAAAGGCGCTCAATCCTGACAGACAAGGGGCGGGAACTGGGGTGCAACTTAGGCCAGACCCTCATGGTGCCTAGCGCTTTATGATAATTTGCCACGATTTTTTATAACCACGACCACACTATTAATCTATGCCCCACAGTCAGTGGTCCCCATTGCTTTGCAGAGCAGTGGCAAGCCAGTGATGGTCTTTCCTCCAAAGAGATGACAGACCTGGGTCCATTTTTTTTAAGATTTAGTTATTTTTACTGCAAATTTAGATTTATAGAGAGGAGAGACAGAGAGAAAGATCATCCATCTTTGGGTTCACTCCCCAAGTGGCCCCAACTGCTAAAGCTGAGCCAATCTACTGTGAAGCCTCCTCTGGGTCTCCCATGCAGGTGCAGGATCCCAAGGCCTTGGGCCGTCCTCTACTGCATCCCAGGGCACAAGCAGGGAGCTGGATGGGAAGTGGAGCAGCTGGGATATAAACTGGCACCCATATGTGGTCCCAGTGCATGCAAAGCGAGGACTTCAGCCACCAAGCTATCACGCTGGGCCCAGCACTAGTCCATTTCTACAAACCCCAAGCTGTCTGTCGGCCACTGCTGTAAAGCCAGCACAGCAGGCAAAGGGGGGAGAGGACTGGGGCTTTGTCACAGCACATTAAGCTGCTGCCTGTGATACTGGCATCTCATAAGTGCCAATTCCAGTCCCTGCTTCTCTACTTTCTGTTTAACTCCCTGCTAATGTGCTGGGGGAAAGCAGCAGAGGCTGGCCCTAGGATCTGGGGCCCCTGCACCAACGTGGGAGGACCAGATGAAGCTCCTGGCTCCTGGCTTTGCCTTGGCCCAGCTCTGGCCATTGTGGTCATTCAGGGATTCTCTCTCTCACTCCAACTTTCAAATAAACTAACTAAAAGCAAGAACAAAAGCCACCTGCAGAGCAGGCTGAAGCCTCACACTAAGCTCCCTCCTGGCCTTTCCCTCCTTTTGTCTAAGAGGAATAGGGGAGGAAGCTGGCATCCTGAAATGTCCCCCTGGGGTTCAGGAGGAGGCTAAGACACAAAGGTGGGAAAAGACTGCCACAGAGCCTTCTCAGGGCAGCCCACACGACTTCCTGACCCTTGTCTGCACTTGCCACTACCTCCACCTACTGTGCTGAGAAGGCAGAAACATCCCAGGACCCAGCAGGCCACGGGGCTACAGAGACAGCCACCTCGTCTGAGTGGCGAAGCTGCTGTCCAGATGCCTTCTATAAGGGGCAGTGGTCATGTGCTGGGGTCCCAAATCTGCCCGCATGTTCTTCTGAATCCCAACTAGGACCCGGCCAGGGCCAGTCTTGAAGACTGCTTTATGGGGAGAGTCAAGTGGTTAGATGGTAAGAGCAAAAGCCAAAAAGACTTCATTTCCATGCCACCTATACCTTGTGTGGGGGTTTCAGGCCTGCCACACGATGGAGAGCATTTAAGATTTCAGTGACACTCCTCAGATAAAAAATACAAACATGGGTGATATATAAGGACATAAATAAATAAACAGATGCTCCATTAGCATGCAAGAAGGAAGATGGAAGTGAGCATTAAAATATATCATAAATATTTATCATTTCAAATTATTTATTAAATAAGCCATTAAATATTATTTATAAATCCTAAAAATATACGAACTTGCAGGCCTTTATTGCTGAGAGCATTTTTAGTATTTCATAGGTTCCACTGGAGTCTACCAAAGGGGTGTACAAAAAACACTTTTTGGCCATTTAATCATCTGTTTATTTTAGGAGTGAAAAAAAATAAAAACTTGTGAGCCACAAGAAACACACCATACAGGCTTAACATAAGCTTACGGTCTGCATGCTGGTCCCGGCTCTGCCGATCTCTAACAGTACAATTTTCATTTAGATGCCTGAGTTTCCTTTTCTGTACAGTGAGGGCTCCACTAGGTGAATCCTGATGGGCTCGGCCTGGGAAGGCATCCAGTCTTGTCTGCAAGCCGAAAGTGTATTGGCAAGAAGACATATCACTCAGGAAAAGGCCAAGGACTTTCCAGGGCAGTGCATGGGGCTTGGTTATCCCAGGTGAGGCAGGTGGCGGCACCGAACCAAACACATGGAAAGCTACCTAGCCCTCAGCTTAGCAAGTTCCTCACTGTGCCAGACCACCTCGCAGAATCAATTTTAATCCTCTAAGATTTCCACACACGCTTGTCGGACACCTCATCTTCTAAGAGCAGTGCTACAATTCTTCCTCCATGGGAAAAGCACCTCCTACAAAGGCACCTTTGTCTTTGTAGTGATTTGTGCTGTCAACAACGATATCTAAGCACACACCTTTTTTTAGGTGTTTTTTTTTTCCCTCCCAACCCCGAGTCTGAAGTTAAGGTATCTGGCCACCAGGGGGCGTTTGGTTTCCTTGGTCTCAGAGTCTACCCAGGTCTTGGAGCTTTGTGACACAGTCTTGCCCCACAGAAGGATTCCTCCTGTTACCTTAATAAGACCATAGTGTTTAGCTGGCCATGTTATCCTGAAATAGAACTCCACATATCTCCTTGCAACTGGGTACGAGGACATTTCCACTAGTAAGATGTAGGCATTACACTGTATACCGTCAAGCAGAAACCCTTACAAGCCAGAAGGAGTATGTGCATTTCCATTCCTTCCCCACTGCTGCCTCCTGCTGGCTGGGAAGTGAATAAGCAATGGCTGAGCCCTCAGGAGCCATTTAGCGTCCAGCAGCAAGAGGAAGACCTGGGACTCCTCCTCCCTCCTCAGACAACAGGGTGGTCCCAGACTGACCATTGCCTCTGCATTTCCTTTAGAGGGGAGGGGAAAACACTTTGATCTGCAAGCCATGGCTATTTTGGTTCCATTTTTCCTGTTTGTCACAGCAGAACCCACCGTGCATAACATACCTTAAAAACCAGGTTCATTTAAAAAAAGCAGACATGACAATTAAATAACAAAAATACAAGTACCATCAGCAATCATTTTATACCACTGATTCGGTCTTAACAGGGACGTGATGGTCTACCGTTTTTGTAGGATAATGACATAATAGCATTAGTAATACCACTAATGCCACTAATATCAATGATAATTTCTTTTTCCAAGCCAGCTTTCAGGAAGCTGTTATAAAGCTTGTGGTCAGCTTTGGGTAACCCATAATTTCTCTACCTTGGTAGCATCAAACTTAGTAGCAACAGCAACCGGGACAGTCTCAAAAGCCATGCTTCACAGAACAAAGTGTGAAACCTGTTGAAGTTTCTAACAAGAAACAGCAAATCCCAGAGTACTGACAGACACTGCATATTAAGACTCTTGTATATAACTAAGGTCAAACAAAGTTCCAGTGAGTATGGTGGTCAGCCATGGCAGTAAGTTTATGAATAGCCTGGCCTGTGACTGTGATGGCCTCTAAAACAAAAGCTTTACTAAAGAACAATAAACCCAAAGGGCTTTCTAGGAGGGGATCTAAGCCATTTGTATGAAGTCAACATCTGCTTGCATCTCGGCAAAGCAAACATAACCATGTCCCAGGCTGTCTAGGACAGTCAGCCAATGGGGCTTCCTTTCTGGGTCCTGCCCATACCATGACTCAACCAGGCACAGACTCAGCTGTGTTCCTGGTCCCCACCACACACAGAAATTCAGCAGATGTGCAGTTCAGGACTGAACGGGACGTCCATCCTGCGTGCCACAGCACAGCCTGAATAAGGCTCAACAATCTCCGAGTTCTTCCATCACAGGGATGTCACAGAGCAGTACCAATGGGCACCGCTCCAGCCCTGAGGCCGCCCCATGGCTGGAACATATTATGGATTGTAAACTCCTAGGTTGCTGCAAAGTAAGGTCCCTTTCTAGACACAGAAGGCATGGAGACTACAGACAGGCACCACATAACTTATCTCTCCACCATAAGAAAACAAAGACTCTTGTCATCTCTCAAATCATGTGAACACAACACAGTTGATAAACAATCAAGCACACTCTCAAAGCTCAATATTATACTCCCAACTCGCGGGTGCCTGCGTGACATTCTAAGGTGGGGCATTAGTCTGGATAGGCAAGAATAGATCACCTGAACCGATGCCATTTTAGGCAGGCCCCTCATCATCTGTGGGCACAGTCTGAAAACACCCCGCCCCCCGCTCACTCTTCATTCTTATGTTCTGCAGCTTTCTGACCTACAGCTCAAGTCTCTGAGCACAATGATCACTAGCTCAATGGTTGGCCTAGCAAGGGTGTACATGAGCCACTGCTCAACACCTGCAGAAGCTATGAGTTCAGGACAGAAGGTGATGAGTACCAAAACACTCACTAATATTCCAAAAACGAGCTCTCCAGTGTTCAAAGCTGGCTTGACAGCAACCACAAATTATTTTTTTACCCAGGGAAGCAAAACCAAAATTCAGGAGGAGAAAAAACAAAACAAGAAAACAAACAACTCCCTCACCCTTGCTCCATGACTTAAGGTTTGCACGTTAACAAACCCCAACCCGCACCATGAACTTCAACATGTCTGTTCAGTTTCAAGGGGAACCACATTAGGGATGATGCTCTTGGGTCCAGCATACGGAATGCTCAAAAAACAAAAAACTACTTACTCCAAGGAAAGATGGGTAAAGATAGAAATGTCAACCAAATACCTAAAATTGTCACTCTCCACACCGATTCCAGTGTCCCTCCCCATAAAATACGGCCACATCGGTTCTCCTATTCCAACGCCTTTAATAAGATGTGGAAGCGACTGTTGGCAGGATTATTTGTAGCATACTGAATTGCTCATTCTTTTTTCAGGTCGGCAGGTTTTATCTCTCACTCTGGGAGAACAGAAGCTAATCTTTCAGCTGGCTGGGCAAAAATGACACTCAGCCAGGAGTGCATGTTTGCTACACTGCATCGACCATGGTGCACTGGTCCATCTGCAAGGGCCAAGGACCAAAGGCCACGCCACTGCCCCGGTTACTCAGTGGGTGATTCTTCTTGAATTTAATCTGAAATTAAAAAATTATACTGCAACAAGAAAACAGAGGGTATCTTTTGGGAAGGGTCTAGCACAGGATGCTTTGAGAGTCATGTCTGTCCTTCGTGGCTCCCAGCCAGGCTGATCTGTGACCAGCACTGAGCGAGGCCTGCCCTTTCCCCTTGATCATGGGACATCTGTGCAGCCACTCAGTCTCTACTGCCCAGCCGGCTAGAACCTTCCTAAGGACAGGGCCTGTGTCTGCAGTTTCTTTGCATTCAAATCACACCTGGCGTTGCGGGTCATAGTCTGAATATTTATTTATGGGTTAAAAAGTTGAATTTCCATTCCTGTTACTTACTTACTCTAAAAATTAAGCATGCAAGATTACTGACTGGGTAAGTTCACTCATAACCAGAATTTTTAATTGTGATTTCTAATGCCCAGTATTTCCATTGCTTTCTAAAGGATGGGTATATGGGTGTTGTGGTATAAAGGGCTCTGCTGTCACAAGGAACTCACATTCACCATCAGAGTACTGGGGACTCAGTCTCATCCCCACTTCTGATTCGGCTGCCTGCTAATGAGCATGTGAGGAGGCACCAGAGGATGGTTCAAGTATTTGGGTTCTTGCCACCTGTGCGGGTGACTTGGCTGAGTTCCTGGCTCCAGCCTGGCTCAACCGCAGCTGCTGTGGATATGTGGCAAATGGGGGTATATGGATGGGAGATCTCTGTTGCTCTACTTTTCAAAGATAAATGAACGAAGGCCAGGGCATAGAGGTTCCAATCAGTTACTTGTGGCTAGTCATTCGTGACAAAAAGCAGGACAGGATAAGCATTAATCAATTGCAGATATTTCCTACCTAAAACAAAAATTCTTCTGTGTATAGTAGACCAGAAGGGAAACCGATGGTTTTTCTAGTTGGTGGTTTTCAAAATTGCATTTTTGACATGGAATCATTCTGCCCACAGCCATCATCAGGAAAGGATAAAGGCAACAGAGCAAGTGTTTGTCACGCAGGAACCAAATTCATTCCCAGCCCGGGCAAGATGCTCCGGGTGTGCACGGAAGGGGCTGGCGATTAGGCAGCCTCGGCGGCTCTTCCCGCCTTGCTGCTGCGTCTCCTTGGCTCGGTCAGCTTTGCCTACCCTGCAGGCAGCACCCCGCACGGCTGTAATCCTCACTCATTAGTGCTGAGCAATCATGGGCAAGGAATAACCTCCACGTACTTGGTTTTGTACATTAAGACACAAGTACAAAGAACCTTGGAGCTATTTCAAACTTGCACACAGAATAAATGTAAAAATAAAACCACTGGTCTAAAGCAACAGAAAACACCAATGGACAAGCTTTTCCCCTGAAGTGCTCTGGTTGCTATTTCACAGCATCCAGACGCCTTCTGTCCGACCCCCCTGCAGTCCGCCTTTGACAACGGAAGGTCACAGCTGGGAACACTGCCGGGAGCCTAACCACCACCTGTCACACTCTACAGTACACCTGACTCTCCACTAACACACGGGACAATCGTGTCCTGATAGCACATTTCCAAGGCGCCTCTACGTGCTGACACAAACTGTACTTCAGCAGTGGCACATCACGCTTATGCACTTGCTGGTTATCAGCTCTGCCATCATCACTGCCCATGCTCACGGGGATGGCTCGATGTTTCTAAGAGAAGGATGCCAGCAGCAAGTGCACTGAGATCTGCCAGCCAGTGTTTCTGCTTCTGTCACTCTTCAAAAATTTATATGGCTCTCTCTCCCCCTGCTGCCACAGGACAAATAGTAAGAAAAGGAACTTGTGCATCTTTGAACAGCTCCTGGTCAAGGAAGTTTTCACTGGACAGTACAATGCCAGGCATGGACATTTGGTATTTTCCCGTGACACAGGAGGCTGGGGGCACCCAGGCCCAATCCCCGGGGAGCTGTGAGGCTGCTGTGCACACAGCTGTCAGATGCTACCCCACCGAAACACCTGCTCATCTGCAAAGTTTTCTCTTTCCATTTATAAATAACAACAATATGTAGGAAATGGTAACTGGTTGGTCATTGATAAACAATATCTCAGAGCTAGAAAAAGACCAATCTGCAGATGTAAGAACGAACCCTAGGAGGTATCTCCCTGATGGCTGTCTTAGTGCCCCGTGCTCTGACCTCTAGGGCAACTGGACAGGAGGGGAAAGGAGGCGAGGCTGTCCTCTTTACACAGAGTTGGAGGACTGGGGAATAAGGCAGAATGGAGCATCTCGGGAGCACCTCTGTCCAGGGCTAGGGCAGCTGTGAGACTGTGCTCTTGAGAGCAGGACACGGTGCACCTGCTGGGTGCTGCCGCCTGCCTTGGCAGTGCTGATGGGACAGTAGGGACCAGAGGAAGCCTTGAGAAAGCCAAACACAACCCCTGGAGGAAGGGGGAGCTGCAGAGAGCAATGACCTAAAAATGCATAGGCAGTAAAAGCTCTAGGGAGGCCCTGCTTGATGGAGGAGCTGTGTGAACATGACAGGCGCCGCACACAGCATCCTCCAAGCGACGGCGCACCTTGAGATGCGGCCAAGCGCAGGGAAGCCAGGCACATATGCAAAACTCTTTTTTCCCCACCGCTGATTATATTTTATGTGCCAGATGTTTCAGACACATGATCTGATTATTCTGAAGGAAGTCTGAAAAGCAGATAATGTCTCTTAATTGTACAGTTGAAATACCTGTGGCAGAGAAGGCTGTGTAACATGCCAGATTTCAGGCCCACCTGACAAAGGCCCTGGCATCTCTCTAGACTCTTTGGATTTTAAATTGCGTTTTCACAGCTGAAGAATCAGCAAACTTGTTCTTAAAGGGCCGCACACAAAGCAGTGCAGCCTGCATGGGCCAGGACAGCCACAGAGGACAGCTCAAGCAACAGGTGTTGGCTGTGCTCCAGGAAAGCAGGAGGCCCATCTGCTGCCCGCAGATGAGAACAAGGGTTGGGAAACAGCCCAGCATCTGTCTCCTCTGTGATCCACATCTAGCCAATCACCCAGGCGATATCTCGACAGCTGAGGGGTAGTCATGTAGCTACTCCAATGCCTCGCTCTCACAGACACATACCCAGAGGCAGCCAGTGCTCTCAGTTCCACCCTTTCTTCACAAACAATGCTCTGATTCCTGACATGTGGGCCCTCTGCCCCAGCCCTCCTGGTGGGGAGGGCCTTGCCTACCACCTGGAGCCCTTGGGTGACTTCACATTGCAGACAGTCACCGCCATCATCCAGCAAAGCAGCGGCATCACTGTTCACTACTGACAGCACCATTGCTTAACCAGCGTTTTCTCCTTCCATCACCCAGTAACTCAGCCCCTGGAAAACTCTGCTACACTTGGAAACAGAAAACACAGGGAAGGAGATCACTGATCTGAAAAGACGAGGCCCAGAGACTGAGCTGCAATGCCTTGACAGTTAACTCAGTTCTCTGAAGTCATTCAAGTATCTCACAGAGGGTCTCTGGGTGTCCTGGGCAGAGCTACCTAGGGAATGCAGACGGAAACCACATACTCCGAGCACTTGACATGGGACTGACCTCTGTTGTTGCTGACTTGAGCGAGAACACAACCAGGTCAGGAGACTGACACAGACATGCAGTAAAGCTCTGACACCTGCTGCGGTTAGAGGAGCAGCCATGGATCAAAATCAGCGAACTACAGGAGGGCAGCGAATGTTCAAACTCACTGCTGAGTCTTCCACACCTGGCTCAATGCCCACAGCCAGGGGGAGCTTCGGGATGTTACCCTGGATTGCCCATGGCAGGTGGGACCAGCTGGGGTATGACCAGCCCGGCAGGAGAGTCCCCATTCCCTGACGCTCACGCTCATGACATTGCGTTCTCCCTACCTGGATGGTCTGGTACTCAGAGGCATCGATTCCTTTGACGGGCACCTCTCGGAAGACTCTGGGCTCCAGCTCGTCTTTGGTGAGATCACAGTGATAGATGATACCTGCAAAGGGGAGCACAGCCCAGGTCAGTCAACAGGTCTCACGAGAGGTGAGGGCACTGGGGTCAGGTCCCAGGAGCACCCAGTCGAGAGAAGCATCAGTCAAGGACCTGGTAAATCACCACTGAGGGGAAGGGTCCCTACACAAAGACTCTGGTGTGCTGAGCGCTCTGAATGGCCACCTCCACTCTTTGACCCCTGTCAGCTTCCCTTTTAAGCCTTGTCAGCACTTCACAAAGAGCCTACACAAATGAGAAAAGGAAAAAAAAATCTAGGGGCTGGCATGGCGACACAGCAACCTAAGCTGTCACCTGTGATGCTGGTGTCCCTTCGGGATCCTGCCTGTTGCGCTTTCAGTCCACTAATGTACCAAGGACAGAGCCCCAGAAGCGGCCTGAGGGCTTGGAACCCTGCTGCCCATCAGTGCCTGGCTTTTGTCTGGTCCTGCTCCACTACAGTGACTGCTGGGAGCTAACCAGCGGATGGGATATCTCTGTCTCTTCATCTTTCTCTGTAATCCTGTCTTTTCTAAGCATATTTTAATTTCTTTATAGATGCATTTATTAAGGCCAGTGTGGTAGCTCACCAGACTAACCATTACCTATAGGGCTGACATCCCATGAGTGCCAATTCTAATCCCAGCTGCTAGACTTCTGATCCAGCTTCCTTTTTCTGAGCTGCGAATGTGAGAGACTTGGAAGAAGTTCCTGGCTCCTGGCTTTGGTTCAGCCAGCTCTGGCCATTGCAGCCATGTGGAGAGGAAACAGCAGATAGAAGCTCTCTCTGTCTCTCCTTCTCTCTATAACTCTGCCTTTCAAATAAAAATAGATCTAGGCCACCAAGTCAGCCCCATAATTGGGGAATTTTAACAGGTGTCCACCACAAAGACGGTTTCGTACAAGGTAAAGGACACAGTGAACTTTGGAGCCAGCACTGCAGCACGGCGGGCAGGTAGAGCTGCCTGTGGCCTTGGTGTTCCATCTGGGCCCTGATTCTAGTCCCAGCTGTTCCACTGCTGATCCAGTTCCCCATTCATGCACCTGGTAAAACAGCGGGGGCCGGCCCAAGTGCCTCCACTCATGTGGGAGACTAGGAAGAGGCTTCTGGCTCGCACTTTCAAATCAGCTCAGCTCTGACAACTGCGGGCATCTGGGGAGGGAACCAGTGGGAGGAAGATTTCTCTCCTTTTCCCATTATAAACACAAACAAAATGACCAGAAGCAGGAACTTCATTTGACCCAAGAGGTGACTAATGGCCGCCCATGGTCAAGAGTCCAGCAGGACTCTCCTGACAGGTGCTCCGGAGCTCCTGCCACTGGACAGACACCATCCATAGACACACACACACGTGGAGAGCGGCAGGGACCACAGGTGACAGACAGGCTTATCAGAGCTGCTTTTCCAGTTCTGGTTATCACAGTAAGCACGCACAACACAAAAGAACTGACAGACACCAACGAGTCCCACATATTTAACCAGTGATTAAAATTCCATTTCCTGAATTTCTTATGACTACCCACTAACGTTTGAGAACTAAATCAAAGAAACAATGAGGAAAGACAAGCCATTAATGTTTGAAAACAATGGCACTACTGTGGTTTATGAAACACAATTAGTCACCCAGAGAGTGGCTGGTGTGAAATGGCACCTCCCCACGCAACACTTAGACATATGCTGTCAAATATAGGAAAAAGCCATTTTGTGATCCCAGTACTTGTTGGAAAACCAGAAATCAGTCGGTCCCCACGCCAGCACTTCTTGACTGACTGATGGAATAATGAAACAGCGGCCCTGCCCCTCTTCTCACTTCTGCAAATCCTACACTACATGGTTGGGAAACAAAGAGTGACATGCAGAAACTTACCACGTTAACAGCTCAGCTTTTGGAAAAAAAAATCACATATGTATTTTCACTTTATTTGAAAAGTAGAGAGACAAAGAGAGAAAGATGGGAAAGAGTCTCCACACACTGGCTCATCCCAAATGCCCTTGCCAGCCAGGGCTGGGTCAGGCTGAAGCCAGGAAGCCAGAGCTCCATCGGCATCTCCCACATGGATGGCAGGGAGCTAAGCACATGCGTGAGCAATCCTCTGCTGTCTCCCAGTGGATTAGTCAGAAGCCAGACTGGAAATGCAGTTGCTGGGACTTGATCTGGCACTCTGATAGGGGTTGCAGCACCCCAAACAGAAGCTTGAATGCTGTATCCTGTACCCACCCATGACTGCTAATCATTAATGTTATCCCAATATTCATGCTTATGGACAAACTGTTCTAAGATGACTATGCTAGGGTTTGTGATTAGCACTAACAGTAAGAAGATGTACAACATGACTGAAGTATTCACTTTCTTAGTTACATTTGGATATTTGTTAGAATATATCTGAATAAATATTACACTTCCAAACTGTATCTGTGAGCATACATTCTAAGTTACTCAGACACACTGAATACTGGATTTGCTTGTATGTATGTCATCTTGAAGGAAAAAGACTATTTTTAGAAATATTCCAATTGTCAAAATCTTCTGGATCAATTTCTGTTGACACCTATAAAAAGTGTCTGAATCCTTGTTTAAAAAAAAAATGTTAAAACACACCAAAATTGCAATCAAGCAAAAACAAGACCAAGAATAGATCAAGCATGTGGCACCCAGGCATGCGACTCCCCCTGGTGTCCCTGCAACATGCAGCACAGGGAATAACTCAGGCCTTGGAGCCACGATTCCCAGGGTGACACCTAGGGTGGCTGGTTACTGGCTTGGCGAGTTTAGATATTCCACTTAGGTCCTAGAATAGAAATTCCCTAAGTGAAAGACACCTGCTTTTCTAGAAAGGTTGAGACGTCAAATCCAAGAGCAGAATGAAATAAACATAAAGCACGTCATGGTTCAGAGGAAGGTATCGGCTGCCTGATCTCTCCCCTGCCCTGAGGCCCAGCAGCAATACCGGGAAACAGGCTGTGAAATCTGCAAATAAAGCGTTTCGCATATGAGGACACTTCAAAAACTTTTATGGAAAAAAAGAATTAAATGTTCATTTTGAGGCAAAAAAAAAAAAATCAAATCCATGCATAGTTTTTCTGATAGCACTCATTTTCCATGACCCTTTTAAAAGCTCCTCATAGTGCATGAAACCTTTCTATTTAGAGATCCCTTTGGATTAGCCCAGGCTAGCCCAACACATATTCACATTACTGTCTGAATCCCTGTCACCCAATAAGGTTTTGCATCCTATCTGACTGGCTCACGCGGGGCTAAGAATAATGAGAATGGGGTGTGGAGAATCACAAACCCCAGGACACTGGCTAGGTGATCTTGAGGAAATGTATTTCAGAGTTGAAGGGTCAAAGACAGAATCAGGCTGTGGAAATCTCCCAGGACCAGCAGAGGCGTCCCTTGCTCATGAGGGTACTCTCTCAGCGCTGTTCCCACCCCGGGAAGGAGGCAGGGAGATCAGTTGCTCCTGGCCAGTCTGTTATTCCTGGCAGAGGAGCAGGATGAATGCAAGTTAGGAGGGAGGACCAACCCCAGACGAAGCTGCCAGAAGAGAATCAGAGAATTCACAAAGTTTGATGTGGAAAGAGAAGGCGCGAGAACCTTGCAATTCACGCAGATACTGTTTTATCTGGTGACAAGCTGAGTTTTGATGCCATAAAAGACCATGTACCTTAAAAGGTTTGCCCTTTCCAATCTGACTGCAGCTCTGCCCCACCCAGGGTCATGTAAGTCAGACTGGAGCTACGTTTAGAAAGCCCCTAGGGCTCCTCAGAGCGTATAGAAATAATCAGTTCAACCACTAAGAGGCTTGAGCCACAGGGATTAAACGCATTACACTTCAAATTGCCCCCAACTGCCTATCTGTTCCCATGCGTGGTTAAAAGTGCAAAAGATATAACAGGTGAGGGCTCAAGATGCAACTTCCCCCTTCACGTCCATGGGAACAGTAAGCTGTCATGCACCTGCCAGATGTGCCATGTACACAGAGCTGGAGCAACATGGGATCCTAGGAACTGAAGCACAACTGAGAGCCTTGGCTATTGATTGCAGCAACCAAGAACTAACTTCAGAGACCAGTTCAAGACAGTGTGAGCAAGTGTGAATGGGTTTACATCTCTTGACAGTTTCTGCTTTCATAAGCTCTAGCACTGTTATCTGATAGTCAGTTCTGCATTTGCTGCAGAAGGCCCGGACCTGGATGGCTGGCTTTAGGTATCAAATTGGGATAAGGAGAGGAAAAAGATGGAAGAAAAATGAGAAAGAGGGGACAGAGGAAACACATGGGGTGTTACAGTGAAAGACGACAGCTCACTCAGAAGTGGCCTGGTGGTACAGAACCAGGGAAACACTCTCCACTTTCCAACCTCCCAAGTCACAGGCACAGCTAACATTTCATTGCTTGGCATTGAATCCATGATTTTATAGGGGGGGCACGAGTCCTTTCTTTCCCAGGTAGTGATGAGCTTGTCCCTGAAATAAATGGCCACATGGAGGTCACTGAGGGAGGTTCATGGGCCTCTGGGGAGTCGGGCTCTTCTTAAGAGAGCTGAGTTAGTCACACATTGTCCTCCTCATTGTCCTTCATCCATTTACACCGTTGATGATGAGAAATTTTCTAAAAGACAATTTCAGGAGCAAGTTTGAGGAAATCAATGGCAGGCATTGCAGCCCAGGGTTGAGCAAGGCCACCCAGAGAGTGGATTTCCCTTGGTGTGTCCACTGGCTGTAGCCCCCAAGAAAAAGGAGTTCTCAAACTGTGGGTTCAGGGCTCCTGGCCCTGAGCCAGGAGTCGACACCATCATGCATCTGTTTCCTAGTCCCACCTGATTCCCTAAGAGTGCTTGGCCACGTCAGGCCCACTAGGTTTCCCTGGGAGACAGACTGGCCTACTCAAAGAACATCCATCCATCTCTTGGTTTTAATAGTCCTGACAGCAACTTGTCACCACAGTAAGATTCCTTATGGATTGCCTGCTCTGTGAACGGGCTGGAAGTGAAAGTGGATGAGACATCACTGTCATCGGGCTGCATCCCAGGAAGGTGACAGAGTCGTGTCAGCACCTGCCTCACTCTCTGCTAGCACTCCTTTCTTTGCTGGTAAAAATGATTGAAATAATGTGAAAATATTTGATGGGAAATTAAATCCAGGGGGACAAAAGGTGCTCTGGGGAAGCTCAGCAAATGAGCAAGGAAAGGGCAGGAATTTTCCCAACCATAGCACTTGGAGGATGGGATTTGCCCCTCAACTGAGCCATCTCTGGGGACAAATTGCAATACATGCCTGGTTGTGACTTACAGGGCAGCGAGATGGAGAAACATTAAAACCAAACAAAGCAGACTGAACTCTGACCAATGTTAACAGTAAGTTAGAAACAAGGTGGAGGAATCCACCATGGGGAGAGGGCACAGGGAGGGGATGGGGGAATCCCAGAGCCTATGAAACTGTGTCACATAATGCAACGTATAAATAATTTTAAAAAAACCAGTATGTTAGGAAGACTTCTGCTCACTATGAAATGTAAAAATCAAAACTGCTTCTTTTTTACTAGATCCAAGTAATATAATTATTTTTCACAATGTAAAAACTACAGCTTCAGGACCATGTTTTAATTTACATTAGCAACAGCAGAATATATTCTATTAATTCTAGAAATGTTTTATTATCAAAGGCAGCAATGATTTTATTTGGATTTCTGTTATCTGTAGCGCATCCTTGTATATATGGTCAAAGTCTGAATCGAAGGTTTTCGGAGGACTGGCACTGTGCTGCAGCGAGCTGGACCACAGCCTACAAGGCCCAGCCTTCCACACGAGCACCAGGTTGAGTCCCAGTTGCATCCCTGGCAGCACCACGAAGGCTGCTAATTCATCTTCCTGCTAATGCACCTTGGAAAGCAGCGGAAGATGGCGTAAGTGCCTGGTTCCTGCACTCACATGAGCCCTGAATGGAGCTCTTGGTTTCTGGCTTCCATCTGGCCCCGCCCTGCCCATGGGAGTTATTTGGGGGAATAAACCACCAGCTGGACAAATCTTTAACTCTGCCTTTCAAATAAATAAATAACCAAAGAAATGAATCTTTTAAAAAAGCTTGTATTTGTTAGTACTAATTTTTCTTACTTTGTATTCATTTCAGAAGCAGAGGGACAGGGAGAAAGAAAAGGCTAGACAGAGTTCCCAGTGCTGGCTTACTCCCCACATTCTTGCAACAGCCAGGATTGGGCTGGGGTCAAATCCAGGAGCCAGAAATTCCACCCACAACTCTCATGTGGGCAGCAGGAACCCAACTACCATCTCACAGGGTGAGCATTAGCAGGAAGCTGGGGTGAGCAGCCACAGGCAAGACAAGCACTGCGACAAGGGATGGCATCTCCACAGTGTCTTAGCCACAAGGCTACATGCCCATCAGCACTGTTTTTTGAATCAGTGTATAACAACAGCTGTTCCTGCCGCTGGACCACAGACTCATGCTATAAGAGTAACAAGAGTGCTGGGGCAGGTGTTTCCATTTCCCTCTGTCCCAAGCTTCTGGTTTCCTCTCAACAATTTCAGCTGCAAGATGCTCTATGAGATTTTCAACACATACTATTGCGGTTGTGCTTCGCCAAGAAACCTACACTCCACCTGCTTTTTCAAGTGCACGGCAGCAGCCAGGAGCCTCTCACCTGGAGCTAAGAAGGAGGTGAACTGGTAGAAGATCTCGGTGTCCTTCTTCTGGCCGCTGTAGCCCACGACGCTGCCAACCTCCAGCGGGAAGGGCTTGAGGAGAGCACCAGTGGTCAGGTCGTGGAGCTGCAGGATGTTCTTCACATCGTGGAGGTAGCATAAGACCAAGTAGTTGGACCTGACGCACGCCACCCATTCTGTAAAGAGGAAGACAGTTCAGAACATAGGTCAAAAACGTTCTACTCATCTGCCTGTACAAAGGGCCAGAGCCGTCTACTGTGCTGGACAGCAATGCGACTTGTAAAGTCAGTTCATAACTGCATTTGGCTGCTCATCCAGTGCTCAGCATATTCCTTTAATGAGGGGTTATTGCTGTTAGGTCCCGTGGAAACAAACGATGTCCTCTCTTGGGCCAGGAGCTTTTGATGAGCCAGAGAGGAGGAGTTGGTTACAAAGAACTCTGCCTAGCTATTTATTTTGTGAGGTCCTGTGGAAACAAACGATGTCCTCTCTTGGGCCAGGAGCTTTTGATGAGCCAGAGAGGAGGAGTTGGTTACAAAGAACTCTGCCTAGCTATTTATTTTGTGTCTAGGATCAAGATGCAGGGCACAGAAGGGTGGGGAAAAGGGCAAAAGCAAGATCCTGACTTATGTCTGACAGGGCTGATTGTTTTGCAAGAGATCACTGTGTGCCTGGCATTGGCTGGAGAGATGGGCAGGAACATGAGATCACTTCTGCCTCGGGGAGACAACCATGGGATGGTGCAAACACAACACAGTGGCTGGTGCAATGGAGGAGCTAAAAGAGGTGCCAGCCCTTCAGCAAGACGTCTTGGGCACAGAGGTGCAGAGGCTGGGAGGTTCTTAGGAAAGACAGCTTCCTTGGGAACTAGGTGGTGGGAAGACAGGTCAGTCTAAGAATGAAGATCAACATTAGGACCAAGGGGAGAGGAAAGGAAAAGGGATAGATGAATTAATGAGTGAGTGAATAGTAGAAAGATGAGGAGAGGAAAACTGGTGAAGAGACCAGATTTATTTTTAATAAAGAATATATTTATGTATTTGAGAGACAGAGTAGATAGAGAGCGCTCCCCTCCTCTGGCTCACCATCTAAATGCCTGCATTAGTCCCCAGTGGAGCCAGCTCAATCCTGGTCTCCCCGAGGATGGCAGGAACCCAAGTCCCTGAGCCATCCCTGCTGCCTCCCAGGGTGCGCATGAGCAGGAAGCTGGAGTCCAGAGAGCCAGGTGCCAAATGCCAGCACTCTGATGTGCGTTCAGGCATCTTCATCAATGTCTGAGCTGCTAAGCTCAGTGCCCACCCTGGACAGAGCCGTGTTTGAAAAGAGGGGAAAGAGCTGCTCAGTTCAAGGCTGGGCAGAGGTGCTGCTGGTGATACTCCGAGGGGGCATTTGCTGAGCGCGGGAGAGGGGGGTTGGCAGATGGGACTGCAGTGCCAGTGTCGGAACAGATGGCTGACATAAATAAAGACGTAAATAAAATAAGGGCGAGGTGAACGCAACACAGAGACTCCTCTATGGACCACAGGACCCAGTCTCCTCCAGCCCCCACTGTCAACAATCCCCACAGAGGGCAAAGAACTACATCCTGCAGTCACTTGCTCCTCCTATAACACACCTGTTTCAAAATATCTCAACAGAGGCACATATTTCACACGGTCTGACACTTTAAAGAGAGAGAAGTACAGAGTGGGGAGAGAGGGAGAGAGTGGTTGGGGGGATGGAAGTAAATTACAGCTGCCAAAGGATAATCAATCTGTGTTAACGATGAGTACTTCGGAATTATGAAACAGATAGTGAGAAAGGCACAAGGTGATATGCGGACTGTCATGAATAAAAGCTCTGATTTAATAGCTGTAATTTCTGATTCATCTCTGGTTTGTTATTCTCAACAGGGCAGTCTATGCTCATGATATACAGCAAATTCAACTGGGCTTCTGTCTGGATTGATGAGTGCCAGGGAATACTGAAGGTTTCCCCTTTCCAAAAAAAAAAAAAAAAAAAAAACCCTAGTCTTAAAATAAGGAAGGTTATAACCATATATCAATTCCCCCAAATCTCTGAGCAATTATTCACATTTCATTAGATCTACAAGTAGGAGAGTGAGTCACTTCAAGGGATGGTTAAAACCTCGAAGCTCTGCACAGCAGGTAAAGTCCAAGTTCTTGGGCAACACAACATCCTGATGGCTCCTAGGACCAATCTGACTTGCACCTGAAAAAGACGCAGGGCACCCAGCAGAAAGAGCATAGCCACCAAGTTTCTTCAGACACGTATGTGTAAGGTCAGCAATGCATGGGGAACATGTAGGCTGCTGCCTCTGGCCCCTGGGGCCTCATGCTGGCTGTGACCCCCTCGTGGCGGGCCTCTCCTGTCACAGTTTGGCGGAAGCCACGAGGCTGACAAGTAACCACGAAGTAGACTCATCACATGATGTGAAAGAGGAAATGGCCAAACACTTGTCCCATAATTCATGTGATCCATGAATTCCTCATTCAAATACACATGAGGCCCAGAAAGTGAACAGACGGACCTTCAGAGGTTACTACCTGGAAAGACCTCCAGCCTTGACAGTGAACATTTCCTCCCCTTGCCTTGCCCCAGTCTGAAATAGACAAAGTATTAACCCAAACCTGAGAAGTAAAGGGAAATCTAGAGGGCAGGAAACGGGCAACTACTTCAGAGGAGCAGCACAGGAGGGCTGCCGCCATGGGGCTTGCTGGAGGTGGGCTTTACCAGAACGAGCAGACACAGGTTTGTCATGGATGTCATACAGTGGCCTGGAGGAATGCCAGGACCCCAGGAAGAGGGTAGAGGGGTAAAGTCAGACACCAGCAGGCTGAGAAGAATCTTAAGACACTACCCTGAGAAGTGACTCCTCCAGAACCATGGGAAAAGCAGAAGCAAGGGCCCAGTAGGGAGGGGGCCCGTCCATGTGCTCCCCAGCAACACCATGATAGGGGGGCACACTGTCGCAAGCCAGGGGGAGGCCCTTGCTGGCCCAGGACATGAACCTGAGTCTGCCTGACTCCAACACAGTTGCTTCCATCCAATGAGAACCACATCTCAGGACTGCCTGATCTGAGATAGCAACCTGCTGCAGATCTGAAAGGGATATTTCTCTATTATATCCCATGTGCCTCTGTGCTTTCGAACGGCCGTAGGTTTTATTGAAACCATCAGTAGAAGTTGTGAACTCTTCTTCCATGCAAAAAAACCACCTGCTGTCAGAAAGAAATGCTTTAATCAAAATCATCTTTCATTCAATTAATTATGTCCAAAGCAATGTAATGTTTTGGGAAAAAATCAGACAATGAAAGGGAATTTAAAGGCACAATGACTGACCCAGAAGTGAGATTGTGAAGAGGCTCATGTAAGCCAGTGCACCAGGCAGCAAAGGCAAGGGTTGAACAGTTTATTCTGTCTTGCAGTAAGAGAGCAGTAATTCCACTATAACAGGTTTAATGCAAATAGTCAAAGATTATTCAAAAGCTTAAAGCTAAGGGGTATAAATGCAAAGATATTATTAGATGGTGACTATATAAACACAATTAGTGCTTCTAAAAAGCAGTACCTGTGAAAATCTTAATTCACACCTTCATGATTTTTACAAAGGCGCTATACTTCCAGACAATACTAGTGTACAAAGATGCCACGCCCCATGATCAGAAACTGAAGTCACTAGAGGATGAGAGAGGTACCAATTGTCAACATTCTCCTCAAAAACAAGAGCACAAATCCCAAGCCACCTCTAACCTTACCTAAGACATCTTTCTCATGCTCAGGAACAAGCACCTTCCATTTTGCTTCATCGGGATCCATGAAGTCAATGTTGATCAAGCGATAGTTGGGAGAATGGCGGTTGGTCTTGAACGTGAACACCGTCCCCTCGTTGGTGACGTAGTCATACTCTCCTTCAAAGTTGTCAATCAGTTTTACCCACTTCAAGATTCCTGGAAAGAGACCCAGCATTCCTGTCATTTTTCAAGTGTTTAATAAAATGACGCTGGTTTGTATGCAGGGTTGGGAGGGTAGGCTTTTCTATACATAGAGCTTGGAACCGAAAGAGCAAGGACTCGGTGTAGGTGAACTCCACGGCTTAAGCAGTCTCTGGCTGGGAGGGCAGCAGGGGAGAGCAAAGGGCCCCGGGTCACCAGGTCTCCTCTATCTGAACAAGTCTCAAATCTGAGCACTTCCGAGCCCGGCGGCGTGGCCTAGCGGCTAAAGTCCTCGCCTTGAAAGCCCCGGCATCCCATATGGGCGCCGGTTCTAATCCCGGCAGCTCCACTTCCCATCCAGCTCCCTGCTTGTGGCCTGGGAAAGCAGTCGAGGATGGCCCAAACCTTTGGGACCCTGCACCCATGTGGGAGACCCGGAAGAGGTTCCAGATTCCCGGCATCGGATCAGCGAGCACCAGCCGGTAGCGGCTCACTTGGGGAGTGAAACATCCGATGGAAGATTTTCCTCTCTGTCTCTCCTCCTCTCTCTATATCCGGCTTTCCAATAACAATAAAATCTTTAAAAAAAAAAATCTGAGCACTTCCATCCACCTCCCCTGTCATCAGCACCCAGTGCACATCCACTTAGCACTTCTCCCGAGCTACAATCATGTGTTTCCGTGTCACTTTATTACTTATCTTTTTCCTTGCCATGTCCCACTGTGCACTGAAGAGTGGCAAGTACTGCAAATATGCAAACTGAGAGCTGTGTTTAATGAAAGAAGGGATGGTTTCCAGTTCTTTAAAGTTTTGAAAACCGGTCTGGAGATGGCCACCACATCTTAAATGCAGCCCCTGGCCTCACTGTTTAGAGGAATCCCTAAGGGACATTGAGTGTTTAAAAATAAAACAAACACAAAAACACACCAAAAAACTCAATAACACCGATATTCACAGAACATCTCAAATGTCTTAAAAACAGAGAGGCTCTAATTCCTAAACTACCAAAAGGCTATGCCAAGTCGTAGCCATTCTCCAATAATCTCTTGCATTCAATTTCACAGTGAAGTTGTCACACTAATTTCAATAGTACATTTCCATTTCTTGAATCTTTCAAAGCAATTTTATATTCATTATCTCATGTCTATAGCATAGTTTTATATAATGTGTGTTGGATTAAACTTACCAAAGAAAATATAATTCCACGACAGAAAGTTTTGAGGTCAAATATACTTGGGATTAAAATCCTGTTGTGACCTTAAATGATCTATTACCTATTAAATCCCAACTCCTGAACTATAAACTAGCAGTAATAACCTATCAGTACCTACCCTTCAATAAGCACTCAAAAAATTATTTTTCTAGAAAATGTTATTAAAGTTGACTAAGAAGAAAAAATTTTAAAAATCAACAGCCTGAGCCTGGCGTGGTAGCCTAAAGTCCTCAAATTGCATCCACTGGGATTAGGTGAAAGTTTGTGTCCCAGCTGCTCTACTTCCCTTCCAGCTCCCTCCTTGTGGCCTGGGAAAGCAGTCAAGGACAGCCCAAAGCCTTGGGACCCTGCACCCAGGCGGGAGACCCAGAGGAAGCTCCTGGTTCCTGGCTTTGGATTGGCTTTGCTCCAGCCATTGTGGCCATTTGGGGAGTAAACCAGCACATGGCAGATCAATCTTTCTGTCTGTCCTTCTCTGTGTAAATCTGTCTTTCCAATAAAAATAAATAATCTTTAAAAAAATCAACAGCCTTCCATTATGTTAGCAAGTAACCTGTGGGAAAATGTGGGGTTGAATAGGCATAACCTCACTTACCAAAGAAAATGAACCACTGAACAATGTATTTACTATAAATTGTGAAGTCTATATAAAGAAACCTCTGAATTAAAACAAAAATCATAAAAAACTCCAGAATATCTGGAAACATCTTCCCTATAGGGAAAAGTCACGATTTCAAAAGTGCAAATAATCTCAGAGAAAAATCATAAATATAACACAATTCCAAATAAAATGTGAGTGATATTTTTGGAAAATCTGACATCATCTTTAAATCCATCTAGAAGAATAGCGGAGAATCAAGATGGCGGAATAGGGTAAGGACACGTTTAAACGGACGGAAAAATATTTAATCAGTATGAAGCAGAGAGGACATATTTCAGGAAATAGGAAAGTACACAACAACAGCAGAGGGGTACCTGGAGACTGACAGACACAGGAAAGCAGTGGGCACAATGGTGTGGTGTTGCAATGATTCATACTCCAGCACGCTGATCTGAACTCCACCAGCAGCCAGAACTCCACCAGCAACCAGGTGGGAAGGGACTTTCACTGGGAGCTCGGGAGGTGAACCCAGAAAAAGAACTGTCCATCCTGCTGGTCCATTTGATTTGAGCAGGAGCAGAGCAGCGGATCTCAGACGGGCAGTGCAAGAACAGAGTGGATTTCATAGCCCAGTCAGCCCCCTAGAGCTGAATTGGGCGCCATTTTGCGTAGGGGGCAAAGGGCAAGGGAAAGGACTGAACATGCACTGAGCTGGGAGTGTACTCATTTCTGACTCAGTGAACTGCAACAACGTGGTATTCTACAGGTTCTACCCAAGACAGGTCTGGGTAGCTCTCAGACCTGACAGCCAGCAGATCAAGATTTCTAGTAGTGGTGGTACGTCAGGCACCATTTTGTACACTGTGGCAATAGCGTTAGAACTGCAGGAGACAACAGTGAACTGTGCATGTGCTGAGCTCGCGAGAACTCGCTGACGTCAGTGGATTGCGCCGTCCTGCAGGAAAATAATACTGACTGTGGCATTGTACTGGTCAAAATAGCTCTGTCTGGCACCCAGACCTAATGTCCAACAGGTTCTGACAAGATCAGTGCCACCAACAACCCAATTATAGAGGACACCTGGAGTCTCTAATCCTGGGACCTGCGCCATCCGGAAGTGGGAGAAAGGTTGCAGTGACAACAGTGTAGCCTCAGCACAGTATCACAGGAGGTGGAGAGTGGTGAGCCAAGAGCTGGTGCTGTGGAGACCACGGTGGAAATCTGATATAAGAACCCAGACCTGGAACTCGCTGGAGGTTGTGGCACAAGTGGCTGC
Source organism: Ochotona princeps (assembly GCF_030435755.1). Taxonomy (NCBI): domain Eukaryota; kingdom Metazoa; phylum Chordata; class Mammalia; order Lagomorpha; family Ochotonidae; genus Ochotona; species Ochotona princeps. The sequence continues at coordinate 56,332,475 of NC_080832.1, read as the reverse complement.
AAGCAAAGAGTTGTGTACCAACTGCAATAAGTAAAATCGCATTGTAGACCTGTGGGTGACACAGCTTAGAAACCTGCCCCAAGGAGAAGACTCTGCTAACCAGAAGTACAATGACCAAGAGCAAAAGAAGAGACAAAGGCATAATGAATATTACTGAAAACTCCCCTGCCAAGGAGCAAAACCCTATGCCAACCTCAGAGTTCACTGAGGAAGACATCGAGAAAATGGGCCACACAGAATCCATAAAACTCATTTTAAAGATTCTGATCAAAAATGAGAAGCTCATGCAAGAGTTCAAAGAATTTAAGGAAGCTATAAAGCAAATCAAGGCTGATATATCAGAAATTAAGAACACAGTAGAGCAAATTCAAAGTACAGTGGAGAGTCTCCAAAATAGAATGAAGCAAGCAGAAGAAAGAATCTCAGAATTGGAAGCTATTTCCTGTCACCAGGGGGAAGCAAACAAAAAGCTGGAAGCAGAGCTGGATCAGGCCAAAAAAAGTATTCAAGAATTGAAAGACACTATTAAGAGGCCAAATATAAGAGTTCTGGAAGTCCCAGAAGGTGCAGAAAGAGAAGCTGAGTTTGCAAATGTATTTAATGAAATAATAAAGGAAAATTTCCCTAATCTGGAGAAAGAATTGGGAAACAAGTTCCAGGAGGGGCACAGAACTCCCAACAGGCTTGATCAAAAGCGATCTTCACCAAAACACATGATCATCAAGCTCTCTTCAATTGAACATAAGGAAAAGATACTTAAATGTGCACGTGAAAAAAAATCAACTGACATATAAAGGAATGCCAATTAAGCTCACAGGAGATCTCTCACAGGAAACTCTACAGTCAAGAAGAGAATGGAATGACATAGTCCAGATTCTAAAAGAAAAAAATTGTCAGCCTAGGATAACATATCCAGCAAAGCTTTCTTTTGTCTTTGAAAGTGAAATAAAATTCTTCCACAGTAAAGAAAAGGTATAAGAATTTGCCTTTTTCAAACCTGCCCTACAAATGATACTTCAAGATGTTCTCTTGACAGAGAAGAGGAATAGCACCCACCAAAACCAAAGGCAAATGGGAAGAACATCCCAGTAAAATGACAACAGAAGACTAAACCAATAAACAAACCATTCCTAAAATGAGAAGACCAAAGTAACACCCATGTATATTAAACTCTGAATGTAAATGGCTTAAGCTCAATAAAAACGTCATAGATTAGTAGACTGGATTAAAAAACAAAACCCATCTGCTTATTGTCTGGAGGAGACACATTTCAACAAAGATCAGCGGAAAATATATCACATGGGTTTTGTTGTTTTCTGTTGGTTTCATCTCTTCAAAACACTTTCTTCTGATTAAATCATTCAGTGACTCGTAGATCATGCAGTGGCTTCATTTTCTTCAAGATGGTTCTTGATTTTCATTTCTTCAGCTACACATTAGTCATTTAATAGCATGTTATTTAACTTTTTGGTATTGTTAATTTCTTTTTTCTCCCTGATGTTGATTTTGTTTTGTGGCTCTTCATTTAAGGGGATGTATAGTAGCTGTGTAATGGAGACTGTTGTATCTAGTAACATGCCATTTAACTTCAGGGCATTATAAATTTCTATTTTTCTTTCTATTGTTGATTTTATATAATGACTTTTCATTTAAGGGGATATACAGTAGTTGTGTAATGGAGACTGTCATATCTAGTAACATGTCATTTAACTTCATGGCAGTGTAAATTTCTATTTTTCTCTCTATTGTTGATTTTGTATCATGACTTTTCATTTAAGGGGATGTACAGTAGCTGTGAAATGGAGACTAACATCCAGATGTGAGGATGCAGTGTGGTATGCATTTCTGTTTCCAGACAAAGATGGACTTACAATGAAACTGCTTACTATATCTTGACAACAGGATTCTGGACTCTCTGTCATTGTCAATGCCCACAATGATGGACATATGACTGTGTATGAAGAACTATATGTTAGTAATGATATAGAGGAACTAGGAGAGAGGGAGGGAATTGGGGAGGAGATAAGGGAATATGGAGCTGTATCATAAAATGATGGCAATAATAATAAAATGTATATAAAAAAACCCATCTAGAAGAATAAATACACGAGCATTCAATACACGAAATGTGAAGGAGGAGGAATTTCTCACACCAAACATGCTCGGAATCAGCCCCGCCCCCTCTCAGGGGCAACCGCACTCTCACTTTTATGCTAATCTCCCTCTTGCTTTTCTTTGCACTTTTTCTGCCTTCACATACATCTACATTACAACAGGGTTTCTCCTGCTTTCAACTTCCTAAAATGAAATCGTATACTTGTATTCTTTTGGGTTTGATTTCTTTCATGTGACATACACTTGTGAATTTACCCAACCTTTGGCTACTGTTATCTACTTTTGGCTAAATCCTATTATGTTCAAAGAATATACTCTATGATTTCATTCCTCGTGAATTCACTGAGAACAGCTCAACAGCCTAAATATATATATTTAAAAAGTAACTGTTCTTGTATGCAACTGAAGAATGTGCGTTCTGTTGTCATCATGTATAATTTGTTAAATATTGCTATATATCACTTGTCAATTATTATTCAAATTTTTGTTATTTGTTGATTCTTTGTTATAGTGACAAAACAGGTTTGTTAAAAATGCTTCCCTTCAAGCCCAGCGGGGTAGCCTAGTGGCTAAATCCTAGCCTTGGCATGTGCCAGGATCCCATACAGGTGCTGGTTCATGTCCCAGATGCTCCATTTCCCTTCCAACTCCCCATACACGGCCTGGGAAAGCAGTAGAGGACAGCCCATGTGGGAAACCCAGAGGAAGCTATTGACCCCTGGCTGCAGATGAGCTCAGCTCTGACCATTGCGGCCACTTGGGGAGTGAACGAGCAGATGGAAGATCTTGCTGTTTCTCCTTCTCTCTGTATATCTGCCTTTTCAATAAAAATAAATCTTAGTGGGGAGAACCCAAGTATCTATGTAACTGTGTCACATAATACAATGTAATTAATGAAGTTAAATAATAAATAATTTTTAAAAAATCTTAGAAAATAAACTGTTAAAAAAAAGTTCCCCCACAATTGTGGATGTGTACTGTTACTTGTATTTTTCTTAATTTTGCTCCATATATTTTGAAATCATGCTTTTAGCCATATATAGAATTAAGAAGTACTGTATTAAACCTTTTTATGAAGTTTTATCTCTATAAATGCTTCTTGCTTTACATTCTTCTTGAAGACTAACATAACTATATCATTTTCATGTCATTATCTTTGATAAGTTATTAATCGTTTTCTCAGTAGATTTGTAATGACTCCAAAAAGATGGTCCCCCCTACTTGTAGCCCCCAAGCTTTTCTAGGTATTTTCTGCAAAATGGTTCATCCTAGTCACAGTCTGCCGTTTCTGGGAGAGTCTGCTGTTTTCTATGTCCTGTGTTCCACTCTTGGTGGCTTGTACAGTAGATACTGCTTTACGTTTACATTCTACTGCACTAATTTTTTTCTTGAGCTAATCTCTTTATGAACTCAACCTTTAAAGCTGGTTTTTAAAGTTATTTCTGGGAGTTCTACAGAGTCCTTCACAACTGAACTGCTCATTCTTTGCAATTGTTTATTTTCTGCTTAGGCTTCCTGGTTTCCTGATTACGTATTTAAAGCAGCATCACTTTGGATCTATTTCTCTGATTTGTAGTTTTTTTGAAAGATTTATTTTTATTGAAAAGGAAGATCAGATTTATAGAGAAAAGGACCACTCCCCAAACAGTCACAATGGCTGGAGTTGAGCTGATCTGAAGCCAGGAGCTTTATCCGGGTCTCCCATAGATGAAGGGACCCAAGGTTTGAGCTGGCCTCTGCTACTTTCCCATGCTGAGAGCAGGGAGCTGGATGGGAAACGGAGCAGCTAGCACATGAACTGCCACCCATAACCCTGTGCTTGTAAGGTAAGGATTTAGCCATTGAACCATTCTGTTGGATCTTGTCATTTAAAAAAAGAATTATTTATTTTTGTGCAAAAGACACGAGCAGAAAATTTCTCACGATTTGCTCCCCCAATGCCCTCAATCTAGACTGAAGTTGGGAGGGACTCAATCCAAGTCTTACGCGTGAGGGCCAAGGATTCAGTGCCTGGAGCTATTACTGCTGCTTGTTTAGGTTCTGCCTCAGCAGGAAGCCACAGTGTGAAGCTGGAGCCAGGCATCAAAGCCAAGTGCTCCTATGGGATACATGGTTATCTCAAACACTAAACTAAGGGCCAGCCAGCACTTAATGATTTTTGATCGTAAACTGTTCATTTGCCTTGAAACACTGTCTGCCAGGATGCTTGGAGGCCTGGGTTGAAGTGGCACTCTTCCAGAGATTTGTATTTCCTGCTGCTTGTCTCTTGGGATGCAACTAAAGTGGGTCCCTTTAAATACTTGGTGTGAGGGATTGTGAACCTCAAAGGCACAGCCAAGCGGACATACATCAAGGTGAAGGTCAGCCTTTCTGGTGTTTTAGGAGGAGATTTCACACCCTGTCTTCCTCTAGGTCCTCTCCAGTGTCGGGGTAAAGACAGGCAGATTTCCTCTCTGCACTGTGCATCCCCACCCAACTGCACCATTGCTGGGTGTATCCACCCATCACCCCCACACTGACCCTCAACCATGGAGAACTGACTGCAGGCTTCAACTCCCACCGCCCTTGCCTTGGCCAAACATTCACGGACAGACCAGCTTAGACTCAAGATTCCTGCTTTCGTTTTGTCTTGGGTCTCTATGGCTTCTCTACTTTTGCACTAACTTTGCTACGTACTTGGAAAGATGTTTTATATACATTTCATAGCATTTACTTTGCTTCAATTGGGAGGTTTTCAATGTACATAATCAGCTAAACTCCTTTACAATTACTTTTCATAAAAGGTTAATAGGCTGTTACTGAGATACAATTTAATTTTATTTTTCAGTGGCAAGCTGTTTCTTCAAAAGACTACTCAGCAGGTGAACCATTCAAGGGTAACTGTATTGTGACTAGCATGAAACAATGCTATGAAAAAATAAATGTCCCCAATACACACATACACACACACACACACACACACACACACACACACACACTCACTCATTACCTAGAAATACAAAATTTCTAAGGTAACCAGAAAGGTCCCATTTGTTTATAAGAAGCATGATAAAACAGAACTTTCTTGACTATGACATTTGTAGACATAAAATCTTGGTTCAGTGAAATGTCAGATTCTTTAACTGTTCCCCTGACAATAAAGCATTTCCTGATGTGAAACCTTTACATTACAAAGTAACCAGCTTAGGGCCTCTGCCTGAAAAGGTCTTGTAGCCAGTGGTATTTTCCTGACATTCCCGGCCTCCCAAGTCACTAAAGTATGTAGCAAAGGAAAAACACAATAGAAACTTCTTCCCCACTGCTATCTAATCAGGGGAGTCTTCAGAATCCTAAATAATGAAATCCCACTGAACATTGGAACAGTAGGCTTATGGCCATGATTTGCCACCAAATTCGGAAGCATTTAACCTTAGACATAAAGACAGGAATCACAATCGTACAGTCACACCAACCCAACTATACAACGTGGAGAACAGTGCAGAGGACAGGCCTTCCCCCAAGAGCATGCTGGGAACCGGAGCCCCTGAAATCCCCCTGCTCTCCCAAAACCTTGTTCCTCAGGGGCTTTGACAGAAAAATAATTTGAGAGAGAAAGTATTCAGTTGAATAAGGGGACTCATTCATTTTTAGTACTCACTAGTTTGAATGCTGTTAGTCTAAATGGAAGTCAGGAAAGCTACTTCTGAAAACACTTGATCCTAATATTAGCTCAAATAAAGAAATTACAAATCTAAAACAGGATTATTTATATCAAGTTTGAGAAACAACATATTCACATATATGCATTTATATACACTATATATACTCACATATATACTGTATAGACTCACATTTATGTGTATGTACACATACAGTACACATACTCTTAATTTAGAAAATGGCAGAAAAAATCCTAAGAAAATCCAGACATAAATGATTTTCTTGGAAGGTTCAGGGTGATTAATTTCAACTAATCGGCAGGCATGAATCACATTAAGATCACAGGACTCCAGACTCAACTGTCCCTGCTACTGCAGAACCAATAAAATGTCACGCTAGCCCGATGTCCTCAATGACACCTTGCTACTTTTTTTGCTCCTTATTTAAACTAAGCAGCAAAAAAAAAAAAAAAAAAAAAAAAAGAAACAGTGCCAATCTTGCAGTCCAGTAACACCAACTCACCAACTGAAAAAAACAGTGTCTGGAACTCATTTCCTGGGCTTCACAAAGGACCACAAGCTAAGGAAAGCTACCTGGGTCCCTGGCAGGAGGCAGTGAGCACCAAAGATGGCCAGCAAGGACAGCCACCATGCACAGAGGGCCCTGTGGGCTTTTCCCTACTTGTCTTTACACAGTTCTGCATTCCTCAAGCATCTATATTTCTTCTTAAGCCCTTTGGGCTTCTCATTGCAAATGTAGGCAGGCCGAAGGCCTTCTTGGGACAGACAGCTTGGGAGAAGCCACCTAAGTGATGTGACACAGTTCTCAACAAAGGCAATTTCCTGGTATCTTATTAAAGAACTTGGGGGCATAGTGGGTAAAACTGCAATCTGTGACACTGGATTCCATGTGGGTGCAAGTTTGAGTCCTGGCTGCCCCACTTTGGATCCAGCTCCCTGCTAATGGCTTGGGAAAGCCTGTGTTAGATGGCCCAAGCGCTCAGACTCGAGCATCCACATGGCAGACTTAGGTGCAGTTCTGAACTCCTGGCTTTTGTTTGGCCCAGCCCTAGCCATTGTGGCCATTTAGGGAGTGAACCAGCAGATGGAAGATCTCTCTCTCTTGTTTTTTTTCCCCTCTCAAACAAATAAAAATAAATACTAAAACACTAATTTGTATGAAAGATGCTGATAATGCTTCCTGCCTTTCAGGGAATAAAGAATGAAAGTTACAGCACAAGTGCCTGAAGAGTGTCAAAAAGGGCATGGATCTCAGTAACATACCTTTAGAACTTGCACGATATTGAATTTAATTGTCACCAGCTATTCAAGGTTAACTAAGATGTAAATTAATATGTGAAATAGCATTTAAATTAAGTGTTTTTCTTCCCCCTAAAAGGGTAAGAAAATGGGAGAGTGGGTAAGGAAATAGCAAACAAAAGGTGCTGGGAATTGGTAGTGGTCTCCAATCAGGATCATAAACCCGAGAACTTTTAATTACCAATCTATGGACTCAGGCTCATAGTCTCCCACCAGACACACACTTACGTTCCTTTTGACCGATTTTTTTAAGTATGAATTTTTTCTTAAAAATAAGTTCATATATCAAAATTTGTATTTCATGATGAACATTTTTTCCCTAAAGAATGTCCACATTCTAAGACTGCTCTGAGCTCCCTAAAAGCAAACTGTGGTGACTCCGCACCAAAGACAGAACACACTTCAGAACCCACTGGCTGCCAGGACCCCTGCTAGCTCAGCCCTGTTCCTTGCATTTCTGTTATTCCTTACACTTTTCAGAGATGTAGCTATTCTCTTCCTCCGTGGTAGATGTGAACATACTAACACACAAAGAGAAACAACTTTCTCAGGATCACCAGTTATTTAGTGGTGGGGCTGAAACCGTGGTCTTAGGCAGCTAGCTGAGGGTCACGAGCTTGGAAGCCATGCTTCCCCCACCTATGTGTTCCCTTCTGCCCTCCTGTGACATTCACCTGTCATCACCTGGAACCTGAGAGGGGGCGGGATCCCACTGCTGTGCAACCACTGCCCTCAGAAGCCCTATGAAGGCCCGTGTCAGGAAGGGGCACGCTCTCTCTCGTACTTCTGTTGCTGTAGCACTCCATCACTTGGCCTTCCCAGTACCTGCTTGCTCTCTGGCTTCCCAGACACTCTGAGGATAGGTAGACAGGTAGCCCCTGAGCATGGCCCTGTGTGTCTGTATTCCTCATCCTCTGTTCACTGCTTGGGTGGGTTAATGAAGACAGCAATGCTAAGATGCTTTGTATTTCTAATGTGTGCACTATCAGGAGTTCCAGGAGAGGTGAGGCCTAGCAGTAGTGGAATGTGGGCAGAGAAGCCAGGGAAAGGTGAATGTCTGCAGCTTTGGAAGTGTGTACAGGTTGTTCACTGCATGTCTCTTAGGATAATTTTTATATTGTTGGGGAAGCTGGGACATAGGTCTTCAGTTTAATGGATGGGTTTCACAGCAATGATTATTTGTTTCACTCAGTTTCAATTCAGACGGGACTGTCACATGGATTTGTCATTTGCTATTTCTAGTGGGCCCTGACAGCACCAAGCTCAGTTAATAAAGACTCTTTAATACATCTTAGAGTTGTCTGGCATGATCATTCTTGCACTCCACAGCAAAATGAAAATTCAAATCTGATTTGAACGTCTTGTGATTATTGTCTCATTCATGCTGTGCAAACTGGAACAACTGATACATCTTCATGATCACTCTCCACCTGTTCTCTTCCCATTTCCCAACTAAACACAGTCTCTGCAACAGTTAAACTCTCTCTATACAGAGGTCATCGGTGGTCATCATGCCAATGAATGACTGAAACAGACTGAAAAACAAGCGAGCTCACCCAAATCCCAGTGTGCTACAACTGGCTTCTGAACTGAAGTGCTGCATCTGATATCCATCTACTCAATCACTACAACTCTCAGGAGTGTTCGGACCTGCAAGGCTACTATTCCAAAGAGCAGCTGTTCTGGGGTTAATGTGAGCCCCAAACTTCATGACACTAAAGCAGTGACTTAAAGACATCAGGCACTGCACCTAGCCTCCAGCAGCCATTGCTGGCACACCAAGTCGCGCCCAGCTGTCAGCACACAGCTGGACAGCTTCAAGTCCACCTCCCCTGCCACTCACCCCCCCGCCCATCCTGCTTTCTTGACCACGGGACTTGACCTACTCTTCCCAACATCTCAACACATATCCTGAGCCATTTAGTAAATCCTGGTGGTGGAGGGGATGAAATCAGGCTAGTGTCACCTCTTGTCTGCTCTCCCTGAGGTCTGGGGGAGCTCCCTGTGATGCATGTTTGGCTTCGCTGATGTCCCAAGTGAATCACTCAAACTCCCATCACCGAGGCGCTGCTGGAGAGCTAATGCAAGTTCCTCATCAGAACATTTCAACAAGAGTATTCTCAGCAGTTTGGGGGGCCCAACACAATCAGTTGAAAACCCAGGACTGAGCCAGGGCTTCCCCAGATAGGAAATTCCACATGTGGACATGAGCTACAGTCTGTCCTTCCTGACCCATCGCCTGACCTGGGGATCTTCAGCTAACAGCCGTCAGCACCGAGGGGGCCAGTTCCCAGCAATCCACGTGCTACCATGTCTCTCCCACTGCTTCTGCTCCTCCAACCCAAACACTCCCAAATTCTCAACACCACACCAATACAAACGCCTTGGAAGAACCTGAACAAGAAATGCCTGACTCCTGCAGGATGCTGAGAGTCATGGGCCTCAATCAACGTGGGATACACACAGTCCTAGAAGCTAATTTCCCATCAAGACAAAATGACCTATTCTTCTGGAACAGTTACAGAAAGACAGAGGGGCAATGTGCAGGGTAGTCACTGCTACCCTTTCTGTGGTCTTGCCTCCTCATAGAAGATATACAACAACCACTCTGGGAGGCACAGGACTCCTGGTGTGACTGCCTAGCAACTGAGCAAACATCAATTTGGGAGGAAGGCCAGGACCTGCCTTATTCTGTCAGTGACATCACAGAACCGGAATGCAACTTCACTGTGATATTAAGATATACTGATTTTGGCTTTCTTTTTTGTTCTATTTATTTTTGCAAGGGAGAGAGATACAGAGAGAAAGACAATGTTCTCATTACCCAAGTCATTGCCCAAGAACAGGTCTTGGCTAGGCTGGGAAATCAATCCAGGGCTCCCACATAGGTGGCAGGCACCCAATTATCCAAGGCAACACCTGCTATCTCTTTTGGGTGTACAATAAGCAGAAAGCTGGATTTGGGAGCAGAGCCAAATATGGGACCCAAGTCTCAGAAACAACTAAAGCGCAACACCAATAACCTGCCCTGTGGGTATTTTGGTTTTTATTCCTCATTTCTGGCTCATAATCCTCACAGCCTTAGTTACCAGAACAAGAAGTTCTTTTTCCCTCCGAAGCCTGAACACTCTCTGACCCTTCAATCTCTTCTTTCACCCGTTCCTTTTTCTATTCAAGACAGATCACAGTAAGCAGATGTTTTTCCACTACAGAAAGTAAGAATTCTGCTCTACTCTTTCTGGGTCTTTCTGTCTTAACAGCTAGCCATAAAGAAATATTCTGAGGGCCCAGCGGCGTGGCCCACGGCTAAAGTCCTCGCCTTGAACACCCTGGGATCCCATATGGGCGCCGGTTCTAATCCCGGCAGCTCCACTTCCCATCCAGCTCCCTGCTTGTGGCCTGGGAAAGCAGTTGAGGATGACCCAAAGCTTTGGGACCCTGCACCCGCGTGGGAGACCTGGAAGAGGTTCCTGGTTCCCGGCTTTGGATCGGCGCGCACCAGCCGTTGCGGCTCACTTGGGGAGTGAATCATCGGATGGAAGATCTTGCTCTCTGTCTCTCCTCCTCTCTGTATATCTCACTTTGTAACAAAATAAATAAATCTTTAAAAAAAAAAATATTCTGAGAGTAGATCCTAAGCTCTCTCCTTCAGGAAGGGGCCTGTGTCACGCCCAGGAGGAAGGAATGCTGCACAGGGAGGGTTAGAAGGTTCTGGACAGACTGGGCTTTCCTGGAGCTTCCACTCAGTCTCACAGCCTCAGAGCTGGCTCATGCTTTCTGTTTATTCCCACTTGCACATGGTGATCCATGCTTTAATCATGCTTATGTAACACAGTCCCCATAAAAACCCAAAGGACAGGGTTCACAGAGCCCCAATCTAGAGCAAATGCCCATAGCTGGCCAATCAATTTTTCCCTGTTTAATGAGATAATACCAAAAAACGAGCCAAAACAGGTGAGAGACATTTTCTCAGAAATGAATAAGGAGACTCAAACTGTTTTCTGGGTATAATGATGTAAGTCTGAAAAAGAACTCACCAGTGATGCCGTTGGGCTCCTGCTGCAGGTCACAGTACCACAGTCGGTTGACTGGGTCACATCCCTCCCGTATGGATAAGAGGACATAGCGACCATCATCGGAGAGCTACGAAGAAACAAACGAAGTTCGAGGGGCTGGTTAGAACACACGTTTTGTGACACTACTGCTATCTACTGAATAAATCAGGCTAACCCTCACATGCAGCGTCTGTATCCCAAACTTACAATCTGATAAAGTAACAGAAAAAAAATGAACTTGCATTGTAGTATATTTCACACTAAATCAGCTACACGATACAGAACGAACACCTACATAAAGATCTCAGGAGTGATAAAAGAATGTCATGACTTCCACGGGATTTCTATTTTAGAGTTTCCTCTCGAACTTAAAATCTGATGTTTCAGATTTTAATGTCCTTGACTGTAATGTTTCTTCAGGTGTGACGTACTTCAGAAGCTGTTGATCTAAATGAGTAGACATAAGCACCATGGGTGTGGATGCAAGAAGTCACGGAGCTTCACACTGGCCACATTCATAAGCTCCCAACAAACAACTCTTGTTATGTGTCTGCCATCTTCCCTATAAGATGTCAGCAATAATACCTTTTAAAAATCTATACTTATAAGTACTTGTTTTTTTTTAATACTGTGAATCAGAAGACTCATTAGTAGCAAAAAGAATCTCAATTAATAACCTAAATAACATTGTTTTCAGTTATCCAAATCAACACAGGTGGTATCAAATCATATATACAAAGGTACTTCAAAAAGCTCATGAAACTAATACTGACCTAAGTTCTACTGTAGATTTTTTCATGATACATATTTTTATTACTAATCCATGTTGATATGTGTAAATCTACTTCATTTGCTTTAAGTGATCTATAAACTATAGTAATGTACGATTGTCTCACAGTTAACTGACCTTTCCATCTACCAACAAATATTTAGATTGTTTTCATTTTTTCTTGTGATAAATAATTGTTAAGGGTCTGGCGTAGTAGCCTAGTGACTAAAGTCTTCACCTTGCCTGCGCAGGGATCCCACATAAGTGCCAGTTCTAATCCCAGCAGCCCACTTCCCATCTAGCTCCTGGCTTGTGGCCTGCGAAAGCAGTCAAGGACAGCCCAAAGCCTTAGGACCCTGTACCCGTGTGGGAAACCCGGAAGAAGCTCCGGGCTCCTGGCTTCGGATCAGCTCAGCTTCAGCCATTGTGACCACCTGGGGAGTGAATCATCGGATGGAAGATATTCCTCTCTGTCTCTCCTCCTCTCTGTATATCTGAACTTCTAATAAAAATAAATCTTTAAAAAATATTATTTAAAGCAGAGTTACTGAGAGAGAAAAGAGGAGGGAGTGGAGACAGAAATCTCTACCTACTAGTTTACTCCCCAAACGGCCTCAATGGTTGGAATTGGGCCATTCTGAAGCTAGGACCCAGAAGCTTCATCCAGGTCTCCACTGTGGGTTCAGCACTTGGGCCATCTTCTACTGCATTCCCAGGCTCATTAGCAGGGAGCTGAATTGGAAGTGGCACACCTGGGACTCAAACTGGTGCCTATATGGGCTCCTGGCACCACTGGCAGGGATTTTGCACACTATATCAACATTCTAGTCCACATAAACAATTCTTTAGAAAACCCAAACTTGTCTATGATCTAACGTGCTACCCACGGCATATAACTAGAAGTACAGTTGCTTGCAAGTAGGAATTTAGACGTGTTCAACTTTACCATAAGTTGTCAGATTGTTCTCCAAAGTAACTGTACCAATTTACATTTTAACCTGGAGTCTTAACAGTTTTACAGGTCAATTGGGCTGGGTCACAGTGTTCCGATATTGGGGAGTTATTCTAGGTGCAACAATGATGGTATTTTAAAGAGGAGAATACATATCAATAAGTGGATTTGGAGTATCGCAGACCACACTCTCCAGCACGTGGATTAGGCTCCTCCGGGCATTTGGCAGCCTTGACTGAACAGAGATTAACTCTTTCCTATCAAGCAAAGAATCCAGACAGCCGACTACTCCCGGAGTCAACTGTTCTCTTCCCTCAGTCTCCATTCTGGCAGGCTGTCCTGCAGTTAAGGGACTCACCAAGCCTTCACAAGCATATGAAGAAATGCCATACAATCCTCCTCTTTCAGTACAGTTTTTTCTTCAAGGACACTAGAAGTTCATTGGAAATGGAACTAAAACATGTTCCTGGTGCTGAAGCACAATGGGTTAAGCCACTGCCTGGGACACCAATATCCTTTCCACTCAGTTCCCTACTGATATACCTGGGAAAGCAGTAGATGGTCCAAGTGCTTGGACCCCTGCACCCATGTGGGAGACCCAGATAGAATTCGACTCCTGGTTTCAACCTGGTCCAACCCTGGTTGAATCGTGCAACAGCAAATGGGAGCTCTCTTTCTGTCTCAGTTCATGTCCCAGCTGCTCCAATTACAATAGAGTTCCCTGCCAATGCACCTGGGAAAGCAGGGAAATTGTTTAAGTTCTTACCACTCACATGGTCAACCCAGAAGAAGCTCCTGGCTCCTTGAGACCATCTGGGGAGTAAACTAACAGATGAAAGATTTTTGTATGTCTCTGTGTGTGTATGTGTGTGGTGTGTGAGTATCTCACTCTTTCAAAGAAATAAGTAAGTCTTCAAAAGAGATGATTTCCAGAGGTAGGGAAAGGTAAGAGGAAGATTGGATAGAGTTCCAGAACATAGTCAGAAGGAACAAGTGCTGTTATTACATAGCACAGGTGGAGGACTATGACTTGCAACAATAAGTTAAGAACTGGAAAAGAGGGGCTGGTAAGGCTAAATACAAAAAGAACAAGAAATGGATGTTGGTTACCTGGTTTGATTGACTTATGTTGGGTATGTGCTGAATTATTGAATTTTCTATTCTTTGTTCCATGCGTTAATGTTTTCCAAAAACTTTTGCCAACTGTAACAGCTTTTTAGAAGTAATTTATACATTAATTCCATCATTTACCATTTCAAGATCTGTTGTTACTGACTCATATTCCTCTTGGTAACAAGCCACACTTTTCTGCCTCTTCATTTTTGTAAGACAATCCTTTCATTGAATGCTGGACATTTTCAATGTTATCTGGATTGTTGTTTTATTAAATTTCATCTGCATGGGACAGGTCCAGCATTGTGGCACAGCAGATAGAGCCATCATTGTGGCACAACTGGCAATGTTGGTATTCCATCCTATATGGGCACTGGTTTGAGTCCCTGCTAAAGAGCCTGCGAAGACTGTGGAAAATGGCTCAAGTGTTTGGGTCACTTTCACCCAAGAAAAAGATCCAGATGTTTGTTTGAAAGGGAAGAGGAGAGAGAGAATCTAAGATAATCTCTCTCTCCCTCTCTCTATCTCTATCTCTCTCCCCTTCTCTTTCAAACAAACAGCACTTGAGGCAGTAAATTTGGTGGTGGATCAGTAGGATGCACTTCAAGGCTTAGTTTTGCTAAGGTAAGGTCTACGGCCTCTCTGGGGTTCCTATCAAACACTTATCTTAAGTGATTACAAGGTCTTTTCACTCTAATCAGAATGCCAAAGTCTCCTACCCTCCTTTGGTAGCTATCAGTTTACAGCTCCCCTGCTGTTCTTAGCCTGACCCAGGGAGCTTCATTTAACACACACAATGCTTAACCATCAGCCAAAAACGTAAGTGGATCTCAAGATCTCAAGATCTCAAGATTGGATCTGAAACCCTTAGTGGCTGGATTCCCACTTTCTGATGCTCTGTCCTGCACGCCCAGTGGCTTCAGCCTTCCTGAATCCCAATCTTGGAGTTCTGAGACTGATACATTGAGATCCTCCTTGTGCTGGAGTCCAAAAAAGGGTTCTGGGCAGGAAGCCGGGGCAATGGCAGGTCTCATCTCTCTCAAGCACCTGTCTTGGGCTGCCTGTTGACCAGTATATGGAATATCAGACCAAGCTGTTTTGTACAGTGTTTTAGCTATATGGGGGTAGAAGGGCCAGCCCAGTATCATTTACAACACCACAGCCATAAGCAAAATCTGTAACATGCCTCAAATGGAGCTCTCACAATCTTATTTAGTTTTGTAAAAATCAGTGTAAGACTCTTCTACAGGCATTGATTGTGACTGATGTTGTACTGGTTTTCACATTTTTAATTCTGAATGTCCTACTTTCCTGGCTTTTCTCTCTCTTTTCTTCTTTGTATTGTATCAAGACAAATTTCTTTATGAGTGTTTTTTCTTCTTTGATTGACCTGGGAGCTGTATGCTCTAATTTTCTTAAGTTTATATGTATATAAATATATATATATATATAGAACAGCAACCACACAATTAAAGTTTTGTTAAACAGGATTGAAAGCAGCATCATTAATAATACTTCATCCTTTTGTTCTCTTGTCCTTTAAATAAAGACAGAATCTTTATGGCTTAGAGCTTAAAGTCATGCTACATCAATCATAAGTGATGGCTAATTCAATCGTAGCGATTCAGTCAACAGAAAGATAAGGCAGCAAAATTCCCTGCAAGAACCACACCAAACCTTTGATGACAGCTGTCTCAAGCACATCTAATGAGTTTTTTGCAGCATTTCTGGCTGGGCTAAATGGTTGCAGCCATTTATATTTAATCCAGGGCAAGAAGTCCAAGTACTTCAACTGTTCGAATGCCAATTAAGTCAGTCTTTTTCTCTATTCTTTTCATCACAATCCAGAAATGTTCTATAGTTATTAAAATTGGCTAACCAGAAAACACATTTAAATTTCAAATTCTCCAATCTCAAAGTCATTTATAAGAAACTTCAAAAACTTTGTGGAAAAGCGGAATGAAAAGGTTAAGTTCAATTCTTCCCTACATTGGCATCTCCGGGGTGGCATCAGAGGGCCATCCTAGCCTCCATAGTGTGACAGCAAGGAGTGGTACACGCCCCTACCCGAACCCCGGTCCCTGCCCATGGACACAGCGGAAAAAACTGAAGACATTTACTTTACCCACCTGCCTCCAATCCCAATCTTCCAAACCCCAGCCCACCCTAACCAGTGCCCCATATGGGTCTGCAACCCCTTCAGTTATATAATCAGTATTAAAATAATACTAATAATGTTAAGTTCATATGGTGAAACCAATTCAAAAATCACACGTAGTTTTCTCTTCATATACATTTTCTAAGAACTTTAGAAGACACCTCATACGCAGGAACTTCTGAGATTTCCTATACCAAGAAAACTCATCTTTTAATTTCATCTTCCTACAAATGTGCACATCAGGTGCAATGACTGTGCTCCCTAGAAGCACAATCTGATTCAAAAACACTGACTTGTAACTGAGTTGCAACAGTAACGAAACCAATTGTGAAAGATGCAAATCCTAGATTTGTGCTTTCCATAGCTTCCTTCTGGTTTACACCTACTGTTTTAATTTTCCTAATGTCAAAATCATTTCATTTCCTGAAAATCTACCATTTACATAACAAATCTAACAAAAACCCAAATTCTAAAAATGACTACACATTTACTGACCTAAACCCATTACTTGTATTCCTAACACAATTTACAGGGGTGAAAACTAAAACACTCCCAATGTTTATGACCACCAACTTTTAACATCCAGGTTTACTTGGACAATCTTTTTTTATTTATTTTTTATTTATTTCTTTTCTTTTTATTATATTGTTGACAATCTTTACATAGTTAATTATGGTAAAAAAAGGTTCAGGGGGTATAGGGAAGTGGGTAAGACTATTATGTCCATATTGTTTCCTTCATGTATCAGAGATAAAGGGGGATATTGAGGGAGAAGCCCCACCCAGTTTCCCACCACCCAAAGTCCCAGATGTGGAGCATGCTCTGAGATACTTGCTCAAGTGGTTTTAATAGTTCTCCAGTTATGAATCGCTGCCAGTTTCGCCACTCCCAGCTCGATGAGGTCATTGCAGAATCCATTGATTGATACAGTCCATCATAGATTCTTCATTCGCCCCATATTTCGCTGCCAATATATAGCTGAGGTGGTTGATTGACTTGTTCTGTCCTCTGTCTTTTCTTGGTTAGAGTTCTGAGTCCAGCAGTTTGATTGGGGAGATCCCCACAGAAACTTTGAGGTATTCCCAGACCAGATTCATGTATGTTCTAGCAACCACAGGGCCCGACATAGTCCATTGCCACGATCAGCTGGTGGTTGCAATTCCTGGGTTGGCTCTGTTTTCAGTCCCAACTTGCACTGGAACCAGTGGGTGTTGCAGTCTAGTCTGGTTCTGCCCAGGACGTACTCGGCCCTTACATCAACCAGTGGGAGCTGCAGCCTAGTCAGGGCGACCCACAATAACCCCCACCAGGCCCGCCACCTACCCTGATTTGCCAGTATGTGTAGCAGACTAGTCCAGTCTGTCCCCCATCCCATTTGGCTCTTGTACTTGTCAATGGTTATTAAAGCTTAGTTCTAACTAACCAACTCAACTATCCAGCCCTTATGGATGTTGTTGAGTGCCTCTCTGTCTAGCCACCCCAGCCCCCATCCTAGTTTTCATGTCTTCCCGCGGGAGTAGTGACCCAAGAGGGGGGAACCCATTTCCCTCCCAGGTCTCTCTCAGTCCCAGTTTATGCACTCTTTGGGTGGTTCTGTGATTTGACTTGACAGAATTAGCCCCCAGTGCCAGCTTCTGCCAGCTGATGTTGCGGCTAAGCCCAAACAACCCTCACTCACTCTAATTTATGCTTGCACCAGAAGGGATAATCTGCCCAGCCTGGCTTTTCCCTGATCTAGTCCCCATGCGGCACACAGGTGTTATAGCCCTGCTTAGTCTGGTCTGTCCCTAACCAAGCCCATGCTCTCCAGTGGGAGTAGCTGTCCGATGAGGGGACCAGCCCCTTAATCCCCCCGCCGGCTCTGCCCCTCCCTTCCTAGTTCTTACACGTGCTGGTTGGGTGCTGCAGTCAAATCCAGTACAGGCAACCTCACCCTGGCATTCCATATTGTGCAGTGGTTTAGTCGCGACCAAACCTGGCCAGACCCACACTCTGTTCTGATGTTTGGATTTGCCAGTGGATGACATGTACTGATTCAACCTGGTCTGCCCCTGACCCATGCCAAATGTATGCCAGTGGGAAATTTTCCATGGCCTATTCTGGGCTGTTTCCTATCATGCTTCTTGCGCTAACCTGCAGGGACTGTGTCCTGCCAGAGGAGTTGCCCTGGCACCTCCCTCAGAACCTCTCCCAATGCCAGATTTTGCACATACCAGGGGGTCTTTGAGCCAGCCCTACTCAGTTCACCTCCTGTCCAAGCAAGGACAGTGGTTTTTCCTAGCTGGCTTTCACCCCATTCTGGTTCTTGCTGTAGGATGTTTCAGCCCAGCCATGGCTCATACTTGTACAATCTTATTCTGTGAAGTCATCTATTGAATCACACTTATAGTACTACTTAAATGTAATTAGAAAACATTAACCAAGGAAGAAGTATCACAACTATACCAATACAAGTATTTGAGCAGAGGAATAACTCAGATGTAAAAAAAAAAAGAGTGTGGCATTCTACAGGTGAGCCGAGCAGCCTATGGTTAGTACTGACCATAGGCTCAAGGGCAAACACCTTCTATCAATAAAATACAGTCCTCTGCCCAGCGTGGATGAGGCTGGACAAGACTACTGTCACCAGAGGCGGCTGGTTCACTTGGAGAACCTGGGTGTCAGCCAACTTTCCATGTCCTTTACTGAAAGCAGGCTTCAACTCAAGGCCCCAAGCACTTTCCACTTTTTCAGGCTGTACCAGCTGAGGCTGGGAATTCAGCCCACATTGACTGAGGGGCTACCAGGTGCCTGCTGCTGACCTTAGCTTCTGAAACAGAGATAAGCAGGACAGGCCTTCAGGAGCTCAGGCTCAGAGAGGGGACACAGCTAGACACAAAGACAGACAAGCCATTCTGTCAAACATCAACAGGGAGAGGCATTTAGCACAGAGGGCCACTGGGGGAGAAAACAAGACCTCAAAAAGGCTTTTGGGAAAAGGACAGCTCCTAATTGGTTCTTAAAGCAGAAGCAGGAGGTAGAATCCCACTAAAAGTGATGGGCTGAGACTTTTCCAACTTCATACCTGCCAGGCTGGTACAGAATCCAGCACAGAGAGCGAAGTCTAACCTGCCCTCAAGCAACACACATCCCTTCCCCCAGCTCATGTATAGACACCACCCACGTAGGATCCCCTCTGGCATTAAGACACTCACCCTGTCAGGTGCAGGGGGCCGACAGCACTAAACTAAGAGCCTCTCCAGGACTCTACCTCAAAGAAGAGCGGCACCTTCCCTGAGGTCATGCACTGTGTCAGCCTCACCCTGCAGGAGGACTGGTTCACACTGGATGAGAAGACCCTGAGCCCTCACCCCCAGTCCAGACTCCAGGCTGCAGTGCTGACAGGCCATGAGAGCTCCCTCAGCAGACCAGCAGAGGCCTCTGCAGAGTCTGTGCCACAGCTCAACTTCTCCCTCTGCTGTCTGCATTCCCCAGCACGGAACAGGGAGAGACTTGCAAAGGGCTCCAGGTGAAGTTACCAGCATACTAATTTCTAATACTGCTGCTCAGGGATCCTGGCCCATAATGGCAATGACCCAGGAGCGGTATTCTCCCCACAGCATGGGGTACAGCACAGTTCATGGCTACTGCTCTTGCACTCCAACTCCCAGGCCCCTCTCCCTTGCCTGAGTCCTAAATCAACTAGAAGCAAAATGGAACCTAACAGGGAGGTCCAAGATATCCACACCACTGCTGATAAGGTACACGCTGCAGAACACAGCATAGAGCCATGAATCAGCCAAGTGGCGAGCACCCAATGTCTCTCCTGGCTAGCCACAGCGAGACTGTGATGACCAGGACTCCTCTGCAGGGTGTCAGAGGAATGGGGAACTAAATGTTCCCTTCAAACACTGGGGGTCTCTCACCCTGGTCATTATATGCTGATCTGGGACCCTTCCAAGTACCTGGCCTTGATTTTCGAAGAAAGCACCGAGCAAAAGCTGCCACACTCACTGTCATTCCTCAACACAGGACAGAAGGGACAGAGGAACGCCACCCTATACTATTGCAGAAGCCACATTTATTAACAAATTTTAATTGTGCATACATCAGGCAACATGGAAAAACGGTAACACTTAGCAAGAAAATCCTTGAGAAGCCATCAAACTCTACTACACAGAGAATTTTTTTAAGAGCTTATTTTGTTGGATTCACACTTGCTACTCTAGCAACTTGCATTAACTCAGGCCACAGAGTGTATTCAGAAATGTAATGTCTACAAAACCCAAGAATTGAAAACAAAACAAAACAAAACAAAACACAGGGCTTAAAGAAAGCAGCAGCAACTTCAGCATGCCTCAAGACAATCTATTCTGAAATTAGTGTTTTTATCAAGAACCTGCCATTAATGTCTCACATGATTCATGCAGACAGGGGTGCTGGCCAAGCTACCCTTCCCACACAGCACGCTGTTATCTCTACTGTCAGGTCATCTGAGAGATGTTAACTCTTACATCAATGTAAAGCTTATATAGAAGCGAATCTACAGAAACAACAGTGCAACAGATATTAATATGCAAATACTGCAATTTTCTTGGAGAATGTGACTTTTAATATCCGGGGGCTAGGACAGTTGACTCAACTGCTTAATCCTCCACCTCCAAGTGAAAGAGTCACATCTGAGTATAGATTTGTGTCCCGGCTGTGCAGTTCTAATCGAGCTTCCTGCTTGTGGCCTGGGAAAGCAGTCGAAGATGACACAAAGCCTTGGGACCCTGCACCAGCATGGGAGACCCAGAAGAAGCTCCTGGCTGTTGGTTTCGGATCAGCTCAGCTCTGGCCGTTGAGGCCATTTGGGTGGGATAGGGGGGAGGTCAACTAATGGATGCAAGTGTCTCTCCTTGTCTCTGTGTATCTGCCTTTCCAATAAAAATGAATACATCTTTAAAAAATATTTTAAACAATAAATCTATATAATCATTTGTTCATACTCCGAAAGTTTCAATACCATATTATAATGAGGAGAGCCAAGGTTTTTAACATAAGCAAGCCTTTCTCTATAACTCTCATGTTGCAAAAAATTTAACACAAAAGCACTTAATGTTTAGAACTGCCAAGCATTTAACTATAAAATCATGTGTCCCTCAAAACAAAAGGACACAAAACTGATATCTACATCGGAATGTGGACTTTCAGGAACTGTATTTTCAAAAAAAAAATCTTCCTAAGCTAATTTCATGGGCATGAAATTTCTTAACCACACATAAATTTTTCCACTTAGAATCCAACAAAAAGAAAACAAAGTTTTTACGTTATTTGACTCTACATACACTTCTTCAAAGTATTTCCTTTTATAAGTTATTCTAAAATAATTAATTGTGTAATTGAAGAAGCATCTGAAAAAGCAGTGAGACTTGAAATTGTCCTGGACATTAACAAAAGAAGTTAAGTGGATTTTAATAGCTTTGAATGTTAATCATGTCGCTCTCAGCGCAGGAGACTTTATCAAATGTACTTCACAGACACTTCTGAATTCCTTTCCTAAGTGTTGTGAAGCATAACATCCCCTTAATAACAAGTATGTTTCTAACATTTAGGAAAACTTTTAAATTTTAAAACTAACTACTGCCAATGACAACTTTTCATCTATTGGATCCAGTCACAGATCTGTAGCCAAGACTGTTAGCAAGAGAAGTGCAGGGGTAGCCTGAAGCCTAAGAGTGTGCATGAGCACAAACATTTCTAAAAGGGCCAGTACTCAACAAATCAAAGTAGCTAGCATTTCCACTACCATTATCCAAGGTTTCACTCTCAGATCAAATCGCAGTCCAGAGACTTTAAATGGAAAATTGCAGAAATAAGCAAAAATTCAGTTTTAATTTGCACACTGTTGTGAGTAGATGATGAAATCCTGCACTTTTCCACTGAAGCTGTGCCTCAGCTCTTCCTACAGTGTATCTGCACTGTGTACACTATGCACCTGGTCGCTGTTTAGTAGCTGTCCCTGATGGACAGATTGACAGCCTTCAAATTACAGTGCTAGTGTTCATGTAACTCTTATATCATTTCTATTATTGCTTATTAACGCTATTCATCTCTCACTGTATCTCAGTTACAAACTGGCATTCATAGGGAGAAGAACTATATTTCAAATTGGTACTATGTTACCCTTTGAGAATGTTTGGGGCGGGGGCTACTGCTGAGATGGGGTACCACAGCCATCGGGAGGCTACTGCTGAGAGGGGGTACCACAGCCATCAGGGGGCTGCTGCTGAGAGGGGCAAAACAGCCAACAGGGGAAAAGCAGCGAATGCAAACACTATATTATGTGCTGCCTGGTGTGCTAGAAACTATGAGACAGGAAAATCAATTCAAAGTGCAAGAAATAATGGGTCTTGACATTACAATTCCCAACCTCCCTGCCTGCCATTTTGGTAGATAACCTTGGTTATATATACATATCCTGTTTCTTTTCTTTGCTCCCTTTCTGGACAGGAATGAAGGCCAGGGGAGCAACATGACCTATGAGCAGACTACTACTGTACCACAAACGCTCTCTCACCAGGAGCCTGCTTTTCTGGTTTCTCAGTCTCTCCTTGCCTTCCTGATTGTTTCGTCACTCAACCACGCTGCGGAGATTGTTCTATGTACTCAGCATGACGGGCTCTACCGCATTAGGCCATGCTAAAGGATGAGAGGCCAGGGGCAGCCACACGTCAGGGCTACCTAACGGCTGATAGACACAGGACCTGGCCAGAAAGAGGGCTCCAGGAAGGTCACCGATCCCAGAGAAGATCACTCAGCAACAAGACGGCACTGCGCATGTTCTGGAAGGTGAGGAAGCTTTGCCAAGTCTCCTGTCGGGGAACTGTGGGAGGGGAAGAGGGCGAGTGAAGGGATTTACAAGAGCCAAGCAGCAAGCAATGCATTCTACATGTCCCTGTGTAACGTATGAGGAGCTCTAAGTATATAAATAAGTGTATTTAATGACTAGGGATTCCAAATAGACACATCAGCATAGCTTGTGGAGACGTGGGCGCCTAGGAAGCACAGGGTGACCTGCTTAAAGAAACTTTTTTTTAAGATCAGGCATTTTGGCACAGTGGTTGAAACACTGCTAGGGCCGCACATTCCTTTTAAGAGTGTCTGGACACTGACTCTGATTCTAAAATCCACTGATGAGCACCCTGGGAGGCAGCAGGAGGCACGCCGGGTGGTTGGGTCCCTGCCACCCAAGACCGAGTCCCTGACCCAAGCTTAGTGTGGCCTCGCCCTGGCCACTGGGGGTGTGGAACCAGAGTGAATGAATTAGAGGATTGGAGATCTTTTCCCATTTTTCTCTCAAATAAATACAATAATAAAAAAAAACCCAAAGAATTACACATAAGTGAATTAGGTTTTCGTTCAGCTGCAGAACATCAAAGAGGCTGCACATTTCTCCTTAATCCTTCCAAAAAGGACTTGATACCTTTTCACAATCTTCAGTCCACAGCACCCTCTGCTGGAAGCAAAGTCCCAAACAACTGTTTGACTTCGGAATTGCTGGTTTTGATAATATCCCCCAAATGCTCTCAGTTCACAGTAACAGAGACTTTTTTTTTTAAAGGCCCAAACAGAGCCTTCTAGAACAGGTAAATGTCTATCCTGCCAACATGCTGTCCGTCCTCAGAGTCTATCTCAGATACAGCGGGCATTCCTGTCCACACCAGCCATGTGTCCGTTCTCCCTCAGAGCTCCCGGGAGCCTCTTGTAGGGTAAGGCAGCGGGGACATGTGCAGGAGGGGCTGAGGGCAGGAGGCTGGCCAGAGAGCCTAGGCTAGCAGCTCAGAACAGAGGTGACCACAGCCTGTGCTTCCAGGATACAGCCACCTGGACACGTGTCACTGACCAAGGGGACCAGGAAAGCTGCTGGCCTCAAGTGAGCTTGCGAGGTTCCCTGCTGGATGAGCCATGATGATGTGCGGGGAGAGCGGAGACAACCAAGTCTCAGGGGACTACTGCTGGTAACTGAAGCGGAAGCGAAACGCCAGCCACAACAGGGAAAGATATAGGAGAAAAGCTTCCAGAACCAAGCAGGGTTTTCTCAAGTGGCACTCTGGTGTGGATAGGGCTTGAGATCATCCTCTGAGAAGATGTGGACTGGGCTGCAGTCCTGTGAGAAGCATAAACTTAACCTCATGGTGATGTTTCAAGCGGAGTCTCAGAAAGTGATCAACACTGGGAAAGGTCGCATGAGTGAGTTTCCCCAAAACTGAATCCTTGTGGCCTTTGGAGGGAACAGAGATCAGAGACACACCCGCATGCTATGTGATGTCCTGAGCAGCCCTGGGACTCTGCCAGGGAGACAGAATGGCCAGCACCATCTGGGGGCCTTGAACTTCCAGCAGAGTGAGGTCAATACGCTGCTTTTCCTGATACAGAGGCCTGTCTTAGGTCTTCTGTTGTTTGCTGCCACCTGGACACACACTCTGACCCCGCCAGCAGCCCAGAGGGACTGGCAAGCAGTTTCATAACATTCCATTGCCCTCTCTAACCCTTGCTCCCTGCATGGCCAAAGCTCAGTGTGGAAGAGGAAGGTGGCAAGTGAGTCACACCCACAGCTCTGCTCCAGCCACTGCCCCAAAGCCACACCACACTAGTCTCAGGCCAGTAGCTCTGTCCTCACTCAGGAAACCATTTGGGGGGGGTCTGTGAAATGCTACAAGAAATGCTCCATCCACAGTCTCTCAAACCTCACGAGGCCCCAGAGGAAATGAAGGAAAAAGATCAGACAGACAAAGCAACTTTACCCCAAGGCTGCAGAGACCACAGGAGAATAAAAATCTCCCACTATCTGTTCCAGCTCATGCCCACTCTAGCAATGGCAGCCCTTTATTCACAGACACTGTCAGAGCCATGAGTCAAAATCTAGTCCAAGGATGCTCCCCAAGACAAGTACTTAAAAAAAGAGAGAGCAACAAGTGCAACATGTATTTGACTAAGGTTATAAAGAGGAGTGATGTTTTTCTCTAAGACGCAATCGTTCACTGATATCCAGTTTAGAAAAATAAAACATAAAAAGACAATTTGAAATATAGCATATCAATGTTCACAGATATAAACCATAATTCCTGTCATATACTTTCATGAATCTGACCCTCAGTGGAAGTAAAAAGGTAAAGTATGTCTTTCCTACCGAAGTTCAAATTATCTTTCCAAGAAGAGGTGAGGTCACAAGCTGAAAAGTGTGCAGTGGATTCATATTCTACACCAAAAATGAGGTAAGACCTTTCTAAAACACTTAGAAAGGTTCTCCTTCTCCTTCATGACAAACACTCCTCAGCACACAGCAACAAACTAACAAAGCACACTCTTTCTCTACACAACCCTGCTTCTGCACAGCTGAATCTCAAGATACAGAACAAAATCTCAGCTAGTAACTTCAGAGACACCTTGTTTCAATAAAGGTGGGTTCCAGTTAAGACCCCTAAGCAATGTGCAAGTGTTTCCAAGAAGGAAAAACATCTAAATTTTAACAAAGGAAAACTCACTCCCAGGGCTTCTGCCATTCAGAGACATATTCAAATGGCAAGACAATATGCACCTTCAAGAAATAAGGTCTGAGGGTAAGATTCCACAGTGTACAATACCTCAACGCCACCCATCCATTTAGGCTCATCCGGAAACTCAGCACACAAAATATCTTCTGATTGCTCTGTTCCCAAGACATGGTAGTAGAGCTTTTGGTGGAGATTAGTCGATGTCTCTGTACCTGTGGGAGTTAAAAATGTATCCTGAAATGCAGTTGGCAATTTTAAGAAAATTGTTCTACCCATATTGTATAATGCTGAAACATTTAACAAATCACCTGCAGCAGGACACAAAGTTAGTGTACAACTTTGCTATACCAGCAACGAACAAGTCGAATTTGAAAATAAAAGCACACTACATTAGGACTCAAGAAAGACTCAATATTCAGTTCTGCTCAATTTGATTGATAGATCCAAAGCAGTTCCAACCAAAATCCCTGCAAGTTAGCTTGTATGTACCAATAAAGTGATTCCAGTGTTTATATGCACAGGTAAAAATACCCAGAATAGCCAGTACAAAACTGAAGGAGAATGAAGCTGTAGGACCGACACTATCTAACAGTAAGGGTCACTATGGAGTCACAGTAACCAAGACGGCATGGCACTGCCAGACTACATGACTGATCAGTGAGTCAGAAATAGACCCATGTACATAAAGTCTTCAATACATAGCGAAGGAGCAAGGGTAATACAATCACAGTCTTTTTGACAAATGGTGCTAAACTGGACATCCAAATGCAAAGAAACATCTAGATCAGATCTTACATATTTCTCAAAAGTTACCTCCAAACAGATCACAGGATGAAGGGTACAAAATACAACTATAAAACTCCTAGATGATAACATGAGATCACCTAGATGATCTCTGGTACAGTGGTGACTTGTTGTCTCTAACAAGGAATAATGCATGAAAGAAGTAACTGAAAACTCCTGTTCAGTCAATGACACTGTCAGGAGAACATAAGACAAGACAGACTGGGAATTTAACATCTGCCAAAGATGTAGCTGCTAGAGGACTATCATTCAAAAACTACAAAAGAAAAACAGACAACAAAAACAAAATCACTCTTTAAACAATAAGATGTATTTTATTTATGGGAAAGGCAGAGTGACAGAGAGACACAGCTTTTCCATTATCCAAATGGCCTCAATAGCTAGGGCTGGTGCAATCAGAAGCCAGGAGCCAATAACTCCATCCTGTTCTCTGGCATGGGTGACACAAGCCCAAGAACTTGGATCATCATCCAGTGCCCTCCCAGGTGCATTAGCAAGAAGTTGGATCAGGAGTGAAGCAGGTGGGGCTTAAAATGGCACTGATAGGGGATGCTAGCATTACAGGTGGGGGGCTTAACAGGTTATGCCAGCACGCCAGCCTCACAAAGAACACTTGAAGTTCAACTTTCAGAGAAAATAACAACGCACCTAAAAACTGGGCCAAAGACCTTAACAGATACCCTGCCAAAACAGATTTATAGGTGCCAAAAAGTTCATGTAAAAAGAATTAAGGGAGATCTATTTTAATGCAAAATGTGCTTGGCTTCCTGCATCTGACAGTCTTCAAAAAGTCCATGAAGAGGATGCTGTTGTGGTGTAGTGTGTCCTCAGACAGGCTAAGAGGCAGTCAGGGCTGTCAGTTCCTGGTGAAGCTACCTGTTAAAATATAAAATCTTGCTTCTCCCCATCCTTCCCCTTTTAGGAGCACATTTTCCCTTGTTTCGTTCCCCCAATCCCCTTGAGGGAGAACAAAGAGACAGGATCACCTCCCATCTCTTAGATTGTCAGGACAGAAACAGGAGACATAGACCACACCTACGCCCATCTCTGAGTTACCATCAAAGAGATGGCGCCTGAGTTTGCAGTTTATCATCAAATGGGAGGAGGAAGCCACCAGTCACACCCTTCTGATGTTCCTTTCTTTCAGCCCTTTGAGTGACTCATTTGGTGCCTCTCTTGAGCAGGTCTATACAGGACACCACTTCACCATTTCCTCGGGTTTTTTTTTCTTGGAGCCCTCTCCTGCTGCTATGGCAGGAGAACTTAGATAAATGTTGCTTTGCACACATGAAAAGTCTTCTTACATGTGAGACAAGAAACGAGGTTGTTGTTGTCTTTATGGTTGAATTCCTCACAACAGTAGCATGCGGACTTGTCAAGTCAGCATCCCATATCACAGTGATTATTTTGTTAGCAGAGAACTGTTTCCAATCCATTTCGCTAAATGTCCCTGGAAAAGCAGATCATGGCACAAGTACTTGAGTCTCTGTCAACTACCTGCTATGGCAAGGCCCAGTCCTGGCTGTTAAGGTAATTTGTGGAGTGTATCAGCAAATAAATACATCATTTTTTTTAATTCCTGAAAAATGTATATTATAAAAAAAATCAACTCAGGGGTTTCAAAAATTTTTGCACCAAAATAAACATTTCTTTCATTTTTATGAACTATTTAAAGTACTGACTGGCAAATATGCATAAGAAAAGATGCTCCCCAGGCTAAATCATCCAGGAATTGTAAATTAAACCAACAATGGATACCACTGCACACCTGGAATGCCAGAATCCCCCAGACAAACAAAGCAGCAGGAAAGAATGTAGAGCAATAGGAGCTCTCATTCATTGCTGGAGGTAGGAATACAAAAACATACAGCCACTCAAGAAGAGGGTTTGTGGACAGTCTCTGTAGATTTGGGGGCAGCTTGTAGCAGGTTAAGCCAACAGGTGCAACACCAGCATCTCACATGGATGCCAGTTCATATCTGGCTGGTTGCTCTACTTTGAATCCAGCTCCTTGTTAATGCATTTAGGTAAGCAGCAGAAAATGGTCCAAGAGCTTAGGTGCCTGTCACCCATGTGGGAGACCTGGATTAAGCTGGTGGCTTCAATCTGGTTCAGCCCTGGTAATTGCAGCCACTTGAGGAGCAAATCAGTGTATGGATGATCTCTGTTTCTCCCTCTTTCTTTCTGTAACTCTGCTTTTCAAATAAATAAATAAATCTTTTTAAAAATATGTTTTTACTTGTTCACTATCTAAAAGAAATCAATCTGAAGAGTATATATTGTATAATTCCAAAATAGGTAAAACATTTTTTAAAAGGCAAAATGATGGAAATGGTTTGAAAAAAAAAAAGGAAGGATGAATAAGTGCAGCAGAGGGGAGTTTCAGGGCATTGAGATCACTTTGTATGATACTTACTACAATGCCAGACATTACACATTTGTCACAACCCACAGAATGTACGACAGGAAGAACAAACCCCTAGCATAAACTACAAGTGATAATGATAATGATTTGTCGATGTGGGTTCACTGATTATAACAACTGCACAGTTCTGGTGGGGAACACTAATAGCAGGAGAGAGAACACGCATGTGTGGAGGCAAAGCTTATATGGAAATCTAGGTATCCTTACTGGTTTTGGAGACCAGGATGAAACTGAACTTAGGTTACTTCTTTATGAAAATGGATCAGGGTCAGCACCATGGCATAGCAGGAAAAGTCACCATCTGTGATGCCAGCATGCCAAATGGGTGCTGGTTCACATCCTGGCTGCTCTGCTTCCCATCTAGCTCCCTATTAATGTACCTGGGAAAGCAGTGGAAGATAGCCCAAGTCGTTGGGCCCATGCACCTGTGTGGAAAATTTAGATTAAGCCATTGACTGCCATTTGGCTCATGCCCGGCTGCTGTGGCCAGCTGGATAGTGAACGAGCAGATGAAAGATCTCCTTTGTCTCCCCCCTTCCATGTGTAACTCTTTCAAATAAATAAATCCTTAAAAAAAAAGAAAGAAAGAAAGAAAACGGACCAAATTTCAGCAGGTAAAGCCACTGTCTGCAGTGTCTAGACGGATGCCGGTTCAAGTTTGAGCTGCTCCACTTCTGATCCAGCTCCCTGCTAATGCACCCGGGAAACAGCTGAAGATGACACCCATGTGGGAACCTGGATGGAGCTGCAGGCTCCTAGCTTTGGCCTGGCCCTGTCCTGGCTCTTACGACCATTTGGGGGAGTAAACCAGCAGATCAAGTCCTCTGTCTCTCCCTCTCTGCCTCTGCTTCTCACTCTGTAACTCTGTCTTTCAAATAAAATTTTCAAATTCAAAAAATTTCAATTGAAAAAAAAATCAACTTTCATGGCAAGGAAACAAAACGAAACGTGAGATGCTGGCATACTGTTAAAAAAGCTTTCTGAGTTTTTCCGGGAACACTGGTCCATGCTGAAGAGTCCGGATCCATCTGCAAGGACCGCAAGGCAAGTCTGAGACGTTCCTGACGATCTCCACACCAGACAGCAGCAAACCACAGCTGTGAGAGGATGTGGGCCTCCTCCAACCCATCACAACCACTCAGACTCTGCCACTGAAGCTGAAAGCAAGGAAAAACTTTCCAGCTTTCCACAAGATAGCACAATGACATTGTTCTCTAGCAAGCACTGGCCAGCTACAGTTTTCTTGGCCTTCCAGGAATTTGCAAACAACCCCAAATTCCTAACTAGAATACTCTTAACACAGGCAGCTATCTCAATGCACAGAGTGTATGGGTATGTTTTTGTTTATATTTAAAAAAATTTTTTTTTGAATGGCAGAGTTAAAAAGAAAAGATTTTTCCACCCACTGGATCACTTTCCAAAAGACCAGTATGGGCAGGGTTGGCACAGGCCAAAGTCAGAACCCAGAAGCATCTACTGGGTCTCCACATGGGCAGCAGGGACCCAGGCACTTGGTCTATCTCCTCTTCCAGGAATCTTAGCAGGCAGTTGGGACAGAAGTGGAGCAGCTGAAAAGTGAGTCAATGCACATATGGGATGCTGACCTTGTACATGGTGGATTAACTATGCCACAACACTGGCCCTGAATCTGACATTTCTCACTTATAGAACTGTGATGACAATACCTACTTCTTTCATCGCCTGAGACGGTACAGGAGAGAGTATACATAAAGTATCCAGCACAATGCTTGCCAGCTGACCAGAGCCGAATATAGATTAGTTTCCTTGGGCAACTGAATCCACCAAGAACTTAGAGATAATTAGAAAAGATGTACTGATCTCTACATGTTGGGGTCAAGGCATATAAACTGTCAGGGGATAAAGTATAAAAAGACTTACTGCAGAACATGGTGACTATTGTTGATAAGAACATATTCTGTGCCTCAGTGTTGGTCTCCACATGTCTTTAACTCATTCCTTATTTTTTTTAAAGATTTATCTTATTTTTATTGCAAAGTCAGATATACAGAGAGGAGGAGAGACAGAGAGAAAGATTTTCCATCTGTTGATTCACTCCCCAAGTGGCTGCAATGGCCAGAGCTGAGCTGATCCAGAGCGAGGAGCCTGGAGCCACTTCCGGGTCTCCCACACGGGTGCAGGGTCTCAAGACTCTGAACCATCCCCGACTGCCTTCCCAGGCCACAAGCAGGGAGCTGGACAGGAAGTGGGGCACGGGGCAGTAGTACTGGCGCCCATATGGGATCCCTGCACATTCAAGGGGAGGACTTTAGTCACTAGGTTACCATGCCGGATCCAAACTCACTCTTTTTACTTAAAATTCAGAGTTACAGGATGACAAAGAGGGAGAAAGATGACTGCAACAGCCAGGCCTGGGCTCATCTGAAGCTGGTAGCCAGGAGTTTGTTAAGGGTCTAAGCATTTGAGCCATCCTCCACTGCTTTCTAGGCCCAGCAGGAAATTGGTCAGAAGGGGAACAGTGAGGACTCACACCATATAGAAGCCTGTGCTTCAGGCAGAGGATTAGCCTGCTATATCATCCCCAGCCCCACCTTAACTAATTCTTAACACCCCTACAGTTCAGTGCTGAGAGAAAGGCCGACTAGCGGCAGTGCAGCAGTGTAGTGGGAACAGCCACAGCCCACAAGGCCAGCCTCCGTCACCGGTACATGTTCATGTCTCAGCTGCTCCACTTCTGACTAGTTCCCTGCTAATAGCCTGGAAGGCAGCAGAAGATGATCCTTCTGCTTGGGCTGATTCCACCTTTGGCCTGGCCCACCACTGACTTTTGCAATGGAAAATCATCCCGCTCTTTTTTAAAATCAATTCTCTCCCCTATATCTCTGCCTTTCAAATAAATACCTATTTCAAAAAAGGATTTTGCTGCAGTCTAATCAAAAGGCAGCAAAACCTCAATGCAGTCAAAGAAATGAAAGCACTGCTCATGTATTCCCAATTCCTCTGGCAGGCCAGCCCATCTATGGATGACAGAGCAAGTCATCAAGCAGCACGGATGGCGGTTGTGATTGTTGCTAGCCCCACGCCCTGCAATGACTGGGCCTCTGCACTCTAGCTCCAAATCTACCACAGGGGACCGTAAATCCACCTGCAAGACCATCCACAGCAACAAGAAAACCATCACATATCATGCAGCATGTGAGGCAGCACAGGGAAGAGGTGGACAACTTGTCCCAGCAAGGTGCAAGGAATGTGGCCTTTCCTGCTTGGAAACTTCAGGAGTCAATGGGGAAAGAAGAGAGGGCCCATCTGAATACAACAGGGTCTTTGCACAAATGAGGGGAGCAACAAAGTGTGTGCAAGAAGTAAGAAATAGGAGTTAAACAACCAACAGGTGACTGATAGCTTCTAATTAGAGGAAGAGACGTGGTTACTGCAATAGGAAAATGTTGTAAGTACTCAGTATCATCAAATAGGCTGTAGTTTTGTTAAAAAGTCCATCTTCTCCACGATCTCCCTTGGAGATCTAATACATCTATGATTGCAATAATGGAACATGTTTTTTTGCGGGTCTGACACTGTGGTACTGATGCAAGCTAGCATCCCTTATCAAAACAATGGTTTGACTTTGGGCTGCTCCTTCTAACACAGCTTCCTGCTTCTTGGGAAGGCAGTGGAGGATGGTTCAACGATTTGAGCCACTGTTAGCTATGTGAAAGAGCAGGATGTGGCAGTCATTTGGGAAATGAACCAGCAGTTGGGAGCTGTTTCTACCTGGCCAATCCACAGACTCAAAAGCAAAAATAAGCAGTTACTATTCTAACTCACTAAACGTCGGTGTGGTCTGTTACACAGCCAAGTTAACTGCTATAGTGCCCGTGGGGGAAACCTAGTTTCTAGAAGAAACTGTCTTAGCTTCCTTTTTATTACGTGAAGTCACACCTGGTCGCCTGGATGAAAGTGCTTCATCTGAAAGTTTCACTCACCATCACTTTTGCCATCTTGTTGAGGGTAAGAGTTGTAGAACATGCCCTTCCCATCATGGGTCCAGGCCATACAGCTGAACTTCACTCTCTCGAGCACATCTGGAAGCTCCTTGGCACCGTCCACTTTCATGAACTTGATCGTCACCCAGTCTGAGCCACTGGCACTCAGGCCATAAGCAAAATATTCACCATCTTCACTAAACGCATAACCTAGAGGACACAGGAGAGATTGTTGAAGGTGAACACAGCGATGCGGTGCCTGCATTGCCCACTGTCCTCTATGTGACCTGACAAAGCTTTCTACAATGTCTGGAATGCAGAATGGGGCAGTACATAGCACAGGAAACTAAGAGTGAAGGATTTCGGGGGGTTCAGCCACGTCTTGTGGGAATTATCCTGACAACCTTGGAAAAGGTTCCTAACCTCTCTGGTTTTAGTTTGTTCTGTGAGACGAAGTCCACTCAGATGCTCTTCCATGTTTAAATTTTTATTGCTCACTAGTTCAGTGAGAAGCAGAATTCCTTTGGGACTTTCAGCATATTTTATTTATACTCTTAAGGGAATAATGGGAGAAAGGAAACGGCTTTTAGACTAATGACTAAATTATGACAAATCCCATATGATAAGATTAAATTGCAGCCATTAGGCAATTTGGGGATGCAAC
The DNA here is from genome assembly GCF_030435755.1 of Ochotona princeps. Lineage (NCBI taxonomy): Eukaryota > Metazoa > Chordata > Mammalia > Lagomorpha > Ochotonidae > Ochotona > Ochotona princeps. Next base: position 56,298,982 of record NC_080832.1, on the reverse strand, counting down.
CCATACTACTTGGAACCGCGCTTCACAACTTCATTTTCAGTGTGCTACTGCTACTCAGATTCACGTCCATGGGGTCTGATCATCAAAGACTAGGTAAATAAAGCCCGCAGCTCTGAAATGAAGGGTCCTGGCACCCACATTTCATAAGTGACCCCAAGAAAGCAAAGCAAAGCAACACTGCTGTCAGATGGGTATGCCAGGATCCTACCAGAACATTCTCATCACTGGGGAATATGCTAAACAAATATTTGCATGGCTGGGGCTGGTGATGTGCCTCAACTGGCTAAGCTTATACCTTCAAGCCTAGTGTCAAATATGTGCACCAGCTCTAGTCAAGGGTGCGCTAATCGCATTCAGCTGCCTAATTATGCTCTGGGAAAACAGCAGAGGATGGCCCAAAGCCTTGGGACCCGGCATCCATACATGAAACCATGAAGAAGCTCCTGGCTCCTGCCTTGGGATCAGCTCAGCTCCGGCTGTTGCGACTATTTGGGGAGAGAACAAGTGGATGGGAGATCTTTTCCTATGTCTCTCCTTCTCTCTATAAATTTGCCTTTCCAGTAAAAATAAATAAATCTTTAACAAAATGGGGGAGGCGTAGGGTCTTCAAATTGATCTGCTACCAGGCAGCCCTATCACTCCTGTCTCCTGGATTACAGTGGACTTTTAGAGTTGCAGTTTCTCAGTTCTGGGGAGACTCAAGCTTAAGCTAGTATCTTCTGTACACAATAGAAGATACTCCAGGGGAAATCCTGAGCCAACTTCACTATGCAATCTAAGGTATTAGCTAAGATAATTTTCCGAATGTGCAATTATTCAGCAAAGAACCAAATAACCTAGTTCCTTGTCCTAGAACTTGGCTCACAGTGCAAACCCAGGGTCACGTTGCCTACGTCCTGTGCAGAGGGTTGCCTTGGGGCTCATTTGAGGCCTGCTTAGCGACTACGGCCAAGGAGGATTTCTTTAACTTTACATATACATCTTCAGAGTACAGAATGTGTTCTTTCCTTCAGTTCTGACATGCTAACCATCAACTAGGCTTGAAAATTCTGATACTATTTCCTGTTTCATATTGACAGGTAGAACATTTTTACATGGCTTCAGTTTCTTACTCAAGCGACTTTTTTTTTTTCAACCATAGCTAGGTGTCAAGGATGTTACAGAAAACAAAACTGGTCAAAAGCCCAGCAGACTGCAGAAGTATTTGAAGATAACGTGGGTCAAGCGTGAATTACTCTCCAGGGCCGTTGCCTGCCTTGGGGAGGGAAAAGAGGCACGGGATCGTGCAAGTGTCAGAAACATACTGGGCAAAGATGAGCTCTCTAACACTGTGTGTGCATCTGCTATACCGTGTGGTCCACGCCCTGCCTGGCAATGCACTCCCTTCAGAGCTGCAAGTCAGAGTCCCAGGCCGTGTAGCACTCACCCCGCAAGGCCACTGTGCCATCATCAGACAAGAGGTTGGGATCAAGGAAGACTCTGGCCTCTCCCTCTAAAGAATCCTGAACGTACAATACCCGCTGGTTCTGCAAACCTGTGTTGTAAAAATAAAAATACCTGGGAGACAGAAATGGTCTTTATTTAGCTGAGGAATTTTCAATTTGTAGAGTAATACACATATAAGGAAATCCTTCCCCCGCCCCAAACAAACAAAAAAAAGATCAAAAGCAAACCAAACACAAACAAGAGTACCATGATAACCAGGCCTTGCCAAAGGCAGGCACACAAAGTACGGGAAAAGCAACCATCTCACTATACCATAGCTTGTAACCTGAACTACTCTAGTATGCATTTACTGTAATATACCTGGTCTTGAGTGACTAACAAATTAAAACTGATATTCAAATACAGTAGTAACATTTTCTTTTTAAATGAAACAGCAAACATTTTGCTAATATGAAAGTCTAGCTCACTTCCCTGGCCAAGCCATCACCTAGGGGAGGAGGCTGCAAGACTGCAAATATTTCAGGCTTTGAGGGTCCTACAATCAGTCCCTCAGCTCGCAGCTGTCATACAAAGGCAGCCATGCACAACACATAGACAAGCACGGCTGTGTCCCAACTATATTTATAAACAGAGGTTGCAGACACGATCTGGCACATGGACTCCACTATCTAGGCACAAGAGCCTAGGACATTTGATAGTCAATCTGAAGGTGGCTCCAAAGAGATTGAAAAGAACAAGAGACCATGTTTAAGTAGGTATTCAAACAGGAAGAATAAAGAGATAAATTGAGAGATGCCACCTGCCAGCCAGTTTCATCTTAGGTAGCAGAAACGCATTTAATGACACGTTTAAGTGGTAAAAACGAAACATAATTAATAGAAGCAACAGTTCTCCACCACTGTCCAAAATCATCCCATCTCAACAATGATTCACCAGCAGACAATAGCGATTTTCTGTTTTCTATCACCTAAATTTTTTTAAAAATATTTATTTTTTTTATTACAAAGTCAGATATACAGAGAGAGAGGAGGAGAGACAGAGAGGAAGATTTTCCGTCCGATGATTCACTCCCCAAGTGAGCCACAACGGGCCGGTGCTGCGCTGATCCAAAGCCGGGAACCAGGAACCTCTTCCGGGTCTCCCACGTGGGTGCAGGGTCCCAAGGCCTTGGGCCATCCTCGACTGCTTTCCCAGGCCACAAGCAGGGAGCTGGATGGGAAGTGGAACTGCCGGGATTAGAACCGGCGCCCATATGGGATCCCAGCACGTTCAAGGCGAGGACTTTTAGCCGCTAGACCACACTGCCGGGCCCCTAAATTTTTTTTTAAAAAATTTTTTTCTTGGGCCCGGCACCGATGGCCTAGCACCTAAAATCCTCCCCTTGCATGTGTCTAGATCACATGTGGGCATCAGTTCTAATCCCGGCAGCTCCACTTCCCATCCAGCTCCCTGCTTGTGGCCTGGGAAAGCAGTCGAGGACGGACCAAAGCTTTGGGACCCTGCACTTGTGTGAGAGACCTGGAAGAAGCTCCTGGCTCCTGGCTTTGGATCGACTCAGCTCCAAGTGCTGCAGTCACTTGGGGAGTGAATCATCGGACAGAAGATCTTTCTCCGTGTCTCTCTTCTTCTCTGTATGTCTGACTTTCCAATAAAAATAAGCAAAAAACTTTTTCTTAAGGATTTTATTTATTTATTTCTTTGTTTGCTTTGAAAGGCATTGTTACAGAAAGAGAGGGAGACACACAGAAACAGAAACAGGATCTTCCATTCCCTGGCTGAAGCCAGGAACCAGGAACTCCAGCCTGGTCTCCTACATAGCAGCAGGGATGCAACTACTTGGACCAATTACCTGCCGCCTTCCAGGCACATTAGCAGGGAGCTGGGCCAGAAGTAGAGCATCCGGTCTCAAACCAGTGCTCATACAGGATGCCAGTGTGGCAGGTGGGGAATCAACCTGCATTTCTTTTATACAACATCTCTCTACTAAATCCCTTAATCATTATTTTAAGAACCTGACAACAGTTGATGGATCAACATGTTATTTTCATACCCAACACAGAAATGAACTTTAAAAGTAGAATTAACTTTATGCACTGACAAGTTATTTATCATCTTATCATCTCAAGAAACATCCTATATAAAGGGATCGACATGGTGGTACAGCCAGTAATGCCACCATTCGGGTGCCAGTGTGTGCCCCAGTTGTACTACCTCTGATCCAACTCCCTGCCAGTGGCCTAGGCACTGGAAGATGGCCCAAGTGGCCCTGCCATCCATGTGGGAGACTGATGAAGCTGTTGGATTGGGACTGGTCTGGCGCTGGTCATTGCAATCACCTGGGAGTGAACCAGTGAACAAAAGATGTTACTCACTCTGTCTCTACCTAACTTTTTTCAAAGTAAATCAATCTTTCAATAAATAAATAAAACATCCTCCTTGAAAGTCAAAAGAGGTGATGTCAAAGCAATGCTATGTACCGTTTTCCTTTCTTGAAGTGGCAGCTATACTTGGGATAGTCGTATAGTTCAGTCATTCTCTCCCTGAATAGCGCTCGAACCGGGCACTGCTCGAGAAAAGGCACAGTGATCTTGTTCTGGGCCTCCACAAAAGCCTGTAGAGAAAACCAAAGCAGACAAAGCAAATCAAATCCAGAACTTTCCAGGCAGAATATTATCCATCAATGTGTATCAGTAGAATCACAATTTTCTCTCAATAAATAATAATGAATGATGCTTATTTGGTAGCAAGTATGAATTCATTCAAATGTCAAAAAGCCCTATGAAGAATTCTTTCATATGACCAAATTCACAGATGGAGCAAGTGAGGCTCTAGCTTGGTGCCTAGCTGAAGAACTATCATTGTGATATAGTGGGTAAAGCCACCACCTGCAATCCCAGCATACCACATGGACGCCAGTTCATGTGCCAGACATTCCACATCTGATCTAGCTCCCTGTTGTTGTGCCTGGGAAAACAGTGGAAGATGGTCCAGTGCCTGAGCACCTGAATCCATGTGGGAGATTGAGATGGAATTCCAGGCTGTGGGCTTCAATGTGGACTAGGTCCCACCACTGTGGCTATTCGGGGAGTGACACAAAGAGGAAAGATCCACATTTGCGCGCTCTCTCTCTATCTCTCTCCAATTAGATAAATAAAAATGTTTTTTTTTTTCCCCCAAAGGGGTGGGGGGTGTTTGTCATGGCATAGCAGGTACTTGCGCCTTACAACACCAGCATCCCACATAGGTGCCAGTTCGAGTCCTGGTTGCTTCACTTCTGATCCAGCTCTCTGTTAATGGCCTGGTAAAACAGTGCAATGTGATCCAAGTGTTTTGGTGTCCCTGTCCCGATGTAGGGACCCAGAAGCAGCTCCTGGCTTCATCCTGGCCCAGCACTGGCAGCTGTAGCCATCTAAGCAGTAAACCAGCGGATGCAAGATCTCAATCTCTCTCTTTCTCCCTCCCTTTTTTTTCTTTGTAGGTCCAACTTTCTATATATATACATATATATATATATATACACACACACACACATATATATATAAAGCTTTTCTTAAAAATAAAAAAGCTACTCAGCTAGGAAGTAGGCAAGCACTCGCCACTGCACCTCAGAGGCAGTGGCATGGCTCCATGGCTCCACTGCTGAGCAGTCCGTAAGCCCCCAAACATGTTGTGTTAAAAGGTAGAAGTGGGGGCCTGACGCAATAACCTAATGGCTAAATTCTCACCTTGCATGCACCAGGATCCCATATGAGCACCGGTTTGTGTGCTGGCTGCTCCACTTCCATCCAGTTCCCTGCTTGAGGTCTGGGAAAGCAGCACAGGTGGGCCCAGGACCTTGGGACCCTGCACCGGTGTGGGAGACACAGAACAAGCTCCTGGCTCCTGGCTTCGGATCAGCTCAGCTCCAGTCATTGCGGTGACGTGTGGAGCAAACCAGTGGACAAAAGATCTTTCTGTCTCTCCTCCTCTTTGTATATCTGCCTTTCCCTCTCCTCCTCTCTGTATTCCCCACAGCCTGACACAGTGTCAATCTCAAGAAAACCATTACAATCAGCAAATGAGGAATATTTTTAGTTGGAAAGAAGAGGCCCCAAAGACGATCCACAGTTGTGTCCAAGAAGGACAAGAGAATCTACCTGCAGGAAGCCAGGAGATCCTGGCAACAAAGGCGGGGAGAAGGGATATGTTTGTAATACAGCGATGCATCCAAGCACACCACATTCATAACTGAGTCATTAGAAGCTCGTAATGCTCTAAAAACTTGGCTTCACAATACCTCACATCTGGCCACCAAGAAACAAATAGGAACAACTTGCATCAGTTTTAAATTCAATATAAAGTCCCATCATGTCTATAAATAGACAACTCACGAGGGGAAGAGGTCAGAGATGAAGAAGGTAATTATCTTTGAACAGCAGACCAAACATTTTATTACCAGGTTTGCTTGTGGATGTATCCTCAACCTCCAAGCGCCCATGCAGGTTCAAGATCAACTCAAAATGGACACTTGGGTGGTGGGGGGTGTTGTCCACCACAAGTCACCAGCCTCACTGTGCAGAGCCTGGATTCTGCTCTCAAAAAAGCTGTTCCAAACCCCATCGCTGTTTATCACACCAAACCAGAGTGTGAAGTCTGAATGCGGTGCTCAGCAGCATTTTGAAAGAGGGCCAACTGTAGGAAAATAAAGTGTTTCGAGTCACACTTTATTCCAACACAAAAATGTACTCAGTCTCACAAACACAATCCCAGCAGTAGCCAGGAATCAGCAAACATCACCTTAACCTTTTTCTTTTTTTAAATTAGAGTGTCAGATTTACAGAGTAAAGGAGACACAGAAAGATCTTCCATCCACTGGTTCACTCCCCAGTAGCCGCAACGGCCAGAGCTAAGTCAATCTAAAGCCAGGAGCCAGAAGCTTCTTCCAGGTCTCCCATGTGGGCACTGGGTTCCAAGGCTTTGGGTCATCTTAGACTGCTTTCCCAGGCCACAAGCAGGAAGCTGCAAAGGAAATGGAGCAGTCGGGATACAATCTGGCACCTGTCTTAAGGCCCTTAAACAAAAACCTTTTCCTTTTTTAAAGAATGGGGGTGCCCAGCATGGTAGTCTAGTAGCTGAAGTCCTTTCCTTGCATGTGCCAAATCCGACATGGGTGCCAGTTCATATTCCGGTTGCCCCACTTGCCATCAAGTTCCTTTTTTGTGGCCTAGGAAAGCGGTGAGGATGGCCCCAAGTCTTGGGACCCTGCACCCACATAGTAAACCTGGAAGAAGCTCCTGGCTCCTGGTTTTGAAACAGCTCAGATTCAGCCATTTCGGCTACTGAGTGGACCAGCAGATAGAAGATCTTTCTTTCTGTCTCTCCTCTCTGTAAATCTACATTTCCAACAAAATAAATAATTTTTTAAAACAAAACAAAACACTGCTTCCCATCCAGCTCCCTGCTTGTGGCCTTGGGACTCTGCACCCACATGGGAGACCCAGAAGAGCTCCTGGCTCTGGCTTCGGGTTGGCTCAGCTCCGGCTGCTGCGGTCACTTGAGAAATGAATCAATGGACAGAAGATCTTCCTCTCTGTCTCTCCTCCTCTCTAGATACATCTAACTTTGCAATAAATATAAATAAATCTTAAATAAATAAATAAAAATAGAAGAACAGGGGGATGGAAAGCTAACCTAGATCCATGGGACTTGCAATACAGAAGATTTATAATGCAGCCCCCACCTTGGCCCAAAAAGTATGTCAATACCACTCTACCTCATTAAGAAGAGCACCAATGATGAAGTCAGCTTTTTTGGTTAGGAAATCACTGTATGTGAGAGGAGCCACAGAGGAAGCATTTACATGATGGCTTGGTCTCAGCTTCTGATGGAAGGAAATGACCTGCCTCCTTTACAGATACGGGGACAGGGACACACAGCATTCAAGTCACCTGGGAGGTAAGGAAAACGACCGACACTGGAGTTACTGCACTGCAGCCACGCTAGCAGGGACTGGCTGACAACCCAGGGAGAAGGGACGGGCGGCTGGAATCCCAGTGCTTCTCCCCTGCTTGCGCTTGGCTGGATGGGGTGGGACGGGCATGGACAAGGATTTCCTGAGCGCCTCATCTAGGTTAGCACTGATCTTGGCATTGCAGGAGGAGAGGTGAGGAGTCTTCCAGGACAAAGTCCTTGCTCTCTCGGAGCTCACACCCCATTGGAAGAGACAGAAAAACAAGCCAGTAGGCTACAGAGGGCCTAAGGACACACACGCACAGAATCATCAGTGCGGCAAGGCTGCAGCTTGAAAGATCATTTATAAACCTGAACTGTTTGCTACTCATCCACGATGAGATGAGCACAGACACCCACAGCAAACGTAGAAAACCTTCACAGCAATGACAAAACCCTGGTATCTGTGTTATATAAAGAATCTCTAAAATAGTCCACCCAAAATGTGTTTTATGGGGGGAAAAAGCATGCGTAGAATTCATTTTTTTTTTTTGGCGCCTTTTAATTCTGTCTCTGCATGAATTTTACCAAACAGCCTTGCAGTTTACAAAATGCCAATTCTGATGGTTTGGACCTTTACAAAGCAAACACTGAGAACATACGCTGGAAGCACTAGGGCAGGAGGTTCTCTTAACCAGGCAGGTGGCCAGCAAGGCCCTTCTGAACTTCTGAACTGAGGGCCCAGAACTGAGAGCAGGCAGCTAGCAAGGTGTGCCAGCTCTGGGCAGGGCCAACAGCAGGTGGGAGAGCCCAGGCAGAGGGAGGGCCAGGGCAGTCATGAAGAGTGAGAAGGTCAGTGAGGCTGGGAATGAGTGAGAGAGGCACTGCCGGAGGACTTAAGACCAGTGGGGAGCTACACCACCTGGCAAGCTAGCAGGTGGGCAAATGGGAAGGTTCACTCTTGCCTCACAGAACAAAGAAGTCATGGCTGAGTAAGGAGACGAATGATTTGACTGCTTTTTGTTTCTTCTTTGTTTTACTGGAAAGACAGTTACACAAAGAGAAAGAGACACAGAAGAGAGGAAGATCTTCCATCTGCTGGTTCACTCCCCAAGTAGCCACAACCTCTGGAGCTCAGCCAATCTGGAGCCAGGAGCCAGGAGCCTCCTCCAGGTCTCCCACACAATTGCAGGGTCCCAAGGCTTTGGGCTGTCCTCAGCTGCTTTCCCAGGTTACTGGCAGAGAGAGCTGGGTGGGAAGCAGAGCAGCTGGGACACAAACTAGTGCCCATATGGGATCCTGGTACATGCAAGGCATGAACTTTATCCACTAGGCTACCATGCCAGGTCCTTGACCACCTTTTTTTTTTAAAGAGTATTCCTGCTTTGCATGGGGAACAGACTATAGGTGAGCATAAATGAGACTGGGGCAGTGCGGTGTGGAGAAAGGCTCTGCAGGAGTAGGAGGCAGCTGCAGCTTGAAGGCTGTCTTCCAGTGGGGCCTCATGGAAGCGCTCCCAGGAGTCCAAATCCTAAGCAAGGTCCCCTCCTGCCCTGAACCCTCCTGGGTCCCCATGCTGAGGGTCCCAGCAGATCCCTCCCCTGCCACTAAGATGGGCACCCTGAGGACACCAGTCTCCCCAACCCTGCTGATTGGATCTGTGGTAGGCTCTACTCAATTTCACAGTGGCTCCCAGGGTCACGGCTGCTCAAGAGACCTCTCAGCTATGGTCTTTAAAAAGGCAGGATTGAGGTCTGTATTTCACAACCCTTTGCTTCCCTTTGCATGTCTCATTGCATCCACTTCCAAAGCATCCACTTTCCCAAAGGTAGACTCGTTGACTTTTCTTAAAGCAGAATTTTCACAAATCTGTTACACCAGACACAGTAATGTCACTAGAGTAAGCACACCCAATGTCACCTCTTAGCTTCCCCAGAGTAACCCTTAAAGACCGCACACCTTCCAAGACAAATGTCTAAAGTCTCAAGTTCTTTAAGAGCCTACGTTTCTACAGCTTGGATCCATCCTTTTCACAAAGGCGGTAGAGCAAATGTTCTGCAAAGGCCACCTCCTTGCATTTTGAGGTCCACAGAAGGTTAGGAATATTTTTGATGCTTATCAGGAAAAAAAGGTACCTGATTGTTTATGCATTTAAGCATTTTTGGCTTCTTAATCTAAAATCTGAAACAAGTTCAGGGGAAAGAGGGCAAGGATAAAAAGCAAGATGGGAAAAATCGGTGATAAAGGTGCAGAGAGAGAAGTTCTCTGTTACATGAGGAGTGCCAGCGGCCACCGTCCCACTCCAGAGTCTATTAAAATGACAGAAGCATGACAGCCCAGGGATGCCACAGTCAGCTGAGCCTATGAAGACCTTAGGATTCAAATCTCTGGAGGAATGTGAACACATGTGTCTGGCAATGACAGTAGCCGCTCCAAACTGAGAAATCCTACTCCTGCCTCCTGTGGCAGGGGATGGACAAGCCAAGTTTCACTTAAACTGGTGACTCAGGTTCTAGACAGCTGTTCCACAACACTGTCGGTGGTTAGCAATCCTGTATCATGCACCCCCATGCTTGCCACAAATGCAAATCTCACTTTTAATGCTGTTACTACAATGAAAAGCAAACTAGCTGATCAACTCCCCGGCCAAGGCAGCTCAGCCTGGGAGCTGGAGACGCCTTGTTTCCTTTCCAAAAACATGGTTCCACGTTCTCCTCATCTGCACTGTATTCGAATATATCAAATCCTCAAGACCCACAGCGCAGATCAGGCACAGCAAAACAAGCACTTTGATTCCACTCACACGGGAAAATCCGAGAGTTGAACCCACAGAAGCAAAGGGTAAAAAAAAGTGCTATGTGAGTGAGAGGGAGGGTCCTTAGGAGATATTGGTTAAAGGCTAGTGATTAAGTTGGAGAAGTTCAGGAATTCTAACATACACCACAGTGACTACAATCAGTAAGAATATATTGCATACTTGACAGCTGCTGAGTAGACTTTTATAAAAAGCATAAGAGGATTCATATGCTAAGTAGCTTAATTTAACCATTTCCACATCACTCATACATTAAAACATCATGTTGCACACCACAGATATAGATATACACAATTTCTGCTTGCCAATTTAAAAAAATGTATTCTGGAAGAAAGGTAGGCTCAATTTCTCTAGATTATAATTCTGGTCTTTCTAAATGAAATATTAATAAAAAGGCAGCTCATTGAAGCTTGAGTCCTCTTCTAAGGACAAGAGTTAAGAAAGAGGAATAAACATGCTGCCGCAGATACTCACTGGGCAGTACAGCACAGAGCTGAACTAGCTCAGAGGTAAGTGCTGCAGGTAGAGAGGGCCTCTCCTGCCTGTCAGCCTGGCACAGGTGAGGTCTGCAGGCAGTCAAGAGCAGTAGGGACTTCCAGGCGGGAGATGGGGCTGTGGCAGGTGTTATCAACCTCCTCACTTCCCCATATGGCACTGCCTGCAGCCCACCAGCTCGGAGGAGTTTGTTACAACCTGCCCTCCACACTCACGCCTTCTGCACTGTCAGCTACAGTCAACTGCAGATCAGAAATATGTGGGGGGAAAAATGTACCTGCACCAAAGATGCGTGCAGTTTTTCTTTTCAACATTTCCCAGACAATGCAGTGGGAAAATTATTCATGGCGTCTACACTGCATTAGGTACCATAAGTCAATGAGAAATCACTTGAAAGAACACAGAGGACATGCCTGGGTTATATGCAAATCCTACAGTACAGTTGGGGACTAGATAACAATTTCCATGTCCTGCAATGGCCCAAGTCTTTGTCTCAGGAAATGGTTGGTGGGTTAAGTGAAGGCCTGATTCAATTCTTGTGCCTGAGGGTGGAGAGCCTGAACTGGCTAAGGTGGTTGACTTGGAGCTCCAGGATCATGGGCAGAGGCACCTGGATGTGAAGAAGAACGTGCTCCCTCTCGGCAGCTTCCTGATGTGCATGCCACGTGGCCCGTCTTCTACACACTTTGCACCATCCACATCAGCTGCCCGACAGCATCACTTGATCTTATACTGTGAATCCCCAAAGCTGTGAGTGGAAATCAACTCCTTCCTTCCTGAGTGGCTCATCTCAGGCATTCGTTAAAAACCAGAGCTTGAACAACCGCAGACTTTGGGGGTGATTTTGGGGTTCCTGAAACTAATGCGCCTGACAGATAACACTAAGGAACACAACCGCAAGGACCAGGTTAAGCCACTACCAGGGGGCTTTTGAAGAGAGCAGGAGAGGGGTGTCCCAGCAAGACCTGACAGGTGGCCTCAATCCCACATGAGCGAGAGCCTCCTGGAGGCCATGGAGAAGCACACCACATTAGCAAAACTCAGTAACTCTCAGGGACAGAGAGACCCCCAGGGAAAAGCAGCCAAGGAGTGCACCACTCAACCCTGAGGCTGCACCACTTACAATGGAAGGACAGGTGGAGAACCTGGAGGCAGGCAGGCCAAACAGAACCAGAGGCACCTGCTTTCCAGGAGGCACATTTGGAAATGGAAACTAAAAGATTGGAATAACGAATTTTCAAAGGCTCATTTTAGAATTCTATTGGATAAAAAAAAAAAAGGCTGCCTCTCAACTTGCAGGACTCATGGGATGTTAAACGAGCAATACTTCCGACAACTGAAGAACATTGAACTCCAAGAAGAAAAAGCTTGTCATACCAGAGTATGCAACTAAAGGAAGCACCTTTGTCTTTCTGCCCCTGGAAAGCCTCTATCCACTTCCAAACCAGGGAGGTAGCTGACATGAGTGATGAGGGCCCTAAGTCACTCAGTTGGAGAACTCACAGTGGGCTCCTAGGTGCTCACGGCCAACGGAAGTCTAGGTCTCCTCCCACCTTCTTGGCCGGCCTTGAAACGGCAAATCAACTTGTGCACACACTAGGACTCAGAAACCTTTACTTCAACCTCAGACTGAAGCCTTGCTTTCAACAGCTGGCGCCCATTCATGCCTGAAATTTTAACCTCTCCCAGCGCAGTTCTCTGATACATACTCTACTGATAAGAAACCTGACAAGAGAGGTGATAAAGGCCGGCGTGGTGGCACAGTACACTAATCCTCAGTTTGTGGCACTAGCATTCATACAGGTGCCAGTTCGTGTCCCCACTGCTCCACTTCCGATCCAGCTTTCTGCTTACAGCCTGGGAAAACAGTAGAGGATGGCCCAAATCCTTGGGACCCTGCACCCATGTGGAAGACCCAGCAGAAATTCCTGGCTCCCAACTTCAGATCAGCTCAGTTCTGTCAGTTGCAGCTATTTGAGAGGTCAATCAGTGGATGAAAGACGCCTTTCTCAATCTCATTCCTTCTCTCTCTGTAAAATCTTCCTTTCAAATAAAAATAATCTTAAAAAAGGGTCAGGTACAATAGCTCAGTAGCTAAATCCTCGCCTTGCATAAGCCAGGATACCATATGCATGCTGGTTCACGCCCTGACTGCTCCACTTCCATTCTAACTCACTGCTTGTGGCCTGGGCCTTGGGACCCTGTACCCATGGTGGAGACCTGGAAGAAGCTCCCGCCTTCTGGCTTCAGATCAGCTCAACTCTGGCTGTTGTGGCTACGTGGGGAGTGAATCAGTGGATGCAATATCTTTCTCTCTGTCTCTCCTCCTCTCTGTAGATCTGCCTTTCCAATAAATAAATAAACAAAAGCTACAAAATGTTTTTTTAAAAAAGGAGAGATGCTTTACATACCTCAAATCCAAACCTAATTCACAGAAATTAAACACATACACATATTCACCTTGGAGTAACTCTATCAACAAGGAGATGCAAACGACGAAGCTATTTAGAAACCAAGAAAAATAAGATTAGTACATATTGAATTTCACAGGTGGCATAAAAAGAAATATTTGCTTGTGGTCCCTCTGGGAGAGAGAGAGGGCTCAGAGACAGAGCCTGGGAGGGGTGTGACCTTTCTTGCCAGATCAGAGCACCTGTCTCCAGATCCAGGGCTGGGCACCATATCCAGGCAGGATGAGGCTGCAGCAGATGGAGTTACACCCATCTGCTAGGGGGCCAGCTTGCTGAGTCCTGCAGTACTGAATTCAGGAGCGTGCAGAGAAAAGCTGAGGGTCTGAGTGCCCTGCTTGGGCACGGCATATCCTGAAGTGACCATACGGTGATGAGGAGGGACACCGGGCGGCGGGGGGGGGAGTGCCCTGCATTCACATAATAGGGCTAGCTATGGAAAGTGGCAGTTAGGTCCTCAGGCATTCTGAAGTCTACCTTCTTTCCCCGACCCATCTCATCACCGCCAATTGTGTATCCTCGGTCAGGAGCCGGGGTACTAGCATTCCTCCTCAGTCTGCCTCAGCTGTTACAATTTATAATATTATAAATTATAATTGTTAGCATTTTCACAAACAGAGCAGACCCACCAGCGCTTATCTGCACAAAGCAGTCCACAAAGCAAAGCGAAATAATCAGGATCCTTTTTCTGGGACAGATATGAACACTGGAAGATGGAAGTTATCTTGGGGGCCGGCACTGTGGCATAGTCAGTTAAGCCGCTGCCTCAGATGCCAGCACTCCCTTGAGTACTGGCTGCTCCAGTTCTGACCCAACTAATGTGCTTGGGAAAACAGTGGGAGATGGCCCAAGAACTTAGTTCCCTGCTCCCAAATGAGAGACCCAGAAGACATCTCCAGGCTCCTAGCTTTAGCCTGGCCAACCCTGGCTGTAGTCTGGAGAACACACCAGTAGATGGAAGATCTAGCTCTTTCTCTCTAACCTCTGCCTTTCAAGTAAATAACACATCTTCAAAAAAATATTCTCTAAACTTATGACATTTCAAATTGTAACGACTATGACACAGGATAAGAAGTGTCTAGAAAATAAAATGAAGAGAGAAAAGTGGGTCACTTACCATATACGGACAGACAAGTTTTAATGATACCTGGCATCAGGTTGTGCTAAAACCACACACACACAACGCTGATTTCCAGCATGTGAGTCACAAAGCTCCTCTTCTTGACAGGAGGTCGGCTGTAGGCAGCACTGAGCAGAGACCTAACACAGCTCCTGAAAGAGGCCTTGGCTTTCTAATAAGCAAGGCGAGACTGCCTACAAACAGGCGGGCAGAGCAGGAGTTGCCCAGAAGCTGGCCAGTGGCTGGTGTGAGGCCTGCCAAAGGCACCTACACTACTTGTGTATCACCATGAAATCAGAAAGTGAAATGAAACTAAGCATGCATAAAGCACTGCAATGCTTTAAACAAAAAAAGTCAAATGAACTAGATAATTAATGGTAGTAACAAACATGTCACAGAAGAACTTTATTTTTTTAAGGTTTAGTTTTTATTTTTTAGCTGTACAGAGAGGAGAAACAGAGTGAGATCTTCTGTCCACCGATTCACTCCCAGTGGCCACAGTTGGCTGGAGCTGAGCTGACTCGAAACCAGAAGCTTCCTCCGATGCACATGCACAGTCCCAACACTCTGGGCCATCCTCTGCTACTTTCCCAGGCCACAAGCAGAGAGCTGGCTGGGAAGTGCAGCAGCCAGGAAACAATCTGGCACCCATACAGGATCCCGACAGATACAAGGAGAGGATTGAGCCTAAGCTATTGCGCCAGCCCAAGAAGTACTTTTCAAAAAAAAGAAAAAATGCACCATTGCTCTGGCTAAACTAGTCAAGTCTGAGGCAGACAAGTCACATGTACTTGGAAATCAAAATGGTAAACAAATATAGCCAAAGGCAAAGAGAGAAAAATCCCTGGAAGTGAGCAGTACACATTATACCATGCTAGCAAATTTTAGTTTAGTATTGCAAAATATTTTAGCTAGCAATTATACATATTTATGAGGTACAGTGTGATATTTCCATCCAGGTACACAATACATACCAATAGGATCAGCTTGTTTTTTTTAATAACAATAACTGCATATACTTTACAAGCTATCATGTGACATCTCAATCCACCAACACAATGTATCCCAAATGAACACATTAGGGTCATCAACACGTCCCTTCCTCCCTGATATTTCATGATTGGAGCTTTGGAGTTGCTTCTATGTGTTTATAAAAAATATATTAAGCTATTATGAAGCACATTAAGCTGTAAAATGCTAGAGATTTACTCCTTTGCTCTGATTTTAGTACCCATTAGATTTCAGTGGAAGGCACACCTTTCTAAGAAATGTATATGACTGCAGTCAATCCAAAAAGAAAAAGACTGACCAGTCAGAACAAAAGAGGATAGCGGGAAAGAGCACCCAGCTGGCTCTAAAGATCTGGTCTTTCCAGGAATGATGGCGCAGTAATTCCATGCCTTTCAAAGTGCTGAGCAATTAGCACAATAGTGGCACTTATGAGTACTTGCTGTGTATCTGCACTGCGCTGAAGGACTGAAAAACAGCATCATTCAAAATTCACAACTCTAGGAGGTTGGTTTTCTCCAAAATGCAACTCAGAAAAATCAATGTTTTGAGAAACTCAAAATACAGCCAAGGTGGTCACATCTAATTAAGATTGAAGCATGTCCTGCACTGTGTCTTCATGACTGCCTTCCAACAAATGAGCAAGTTCTAAGATCTTCACCAGGCCTTTTTTAGCTGCTGGAGGGAATTTCAGTAGGAACAAAGAGTCCAGAAGAACGAAGACAAACTTGGATGCTACTGAACGCTCAGCCGCAACGCGTGCCTGGCCCAGGGCAAGATTGTCTGGAGGTGGAAGCAGAGCTCTAGGCAATTACAGTCACATGCTGTGTAATGACGTTTCAATCCAAGACTGCAGATGCCACAGTCCCATAAGCTCTGTCACCTTGTGATGTCTTAGTTGCTGCAGCCCTTGTTGATACAGTCCGTGATGGACATCAACTAACAGTGCACTTCTTAGAACATTCCTCTTGAAGTGATGGGATGGCCCACGGATGGTAACAGCTGACTTACATGGTCAGAACCTCCAGGAGAATCCCAGAAGTCATTCTTTTAAAGCTTATTTTATTTAAAGCATGAAGAGACAGAGAAAGATTTGTTACAAGCTAGTTCACTATCCAAATGCCTGCAACAGCCACTGCTAAGCCAGACCAAAGAGAGAAGCCCAGAACTTCACCCAGGTCAGGTGGTCAGGTAGGTAGCAGAGATTCAAGTACTCAAGTCTTCACCCGCTGCCTCCCAAGGCATGCATTAGCAAGAACCTGGGTTGGAACTGGAATAGCTGGGAACTCAGACCTTCCACATGGGATGCAGGCATTTCAAGAGGCCACCTCACTGCTGTGCCAAATGCCCACCACCCAGAAGTCTTTATTATGACATGTGCCGTCATTTTCCTTAGTAAAGTAAAACAGAATCCAAACCACTGTCTCTTTAATTTGCAAAGACACAATAATAGCAAGGTACCAACTCGAACTTCGACTCCTATGTGGGAGCTGCCAAAAATGGGCCCTAGAAACCAAAGGTTATTACCATTTATGAATGTCTTAATATTTTCTAGAGTAGCTTCCCCAAGCTTCCTGCATCCTAAGAATTGTCTGGTGGGTGGGGTGGGATCACAGATTTCTACTGAAACCTGATCCTCCAGAAGTGGTGCTCAGGCCCTTGTGTTTTCACAGGTGTCCCTGGTGACTTTGTTAAGCAAAGAAGTTCTCTCTGGGGTCTGGCAGAGTAGAATGCAAACTGGATTTTTCTGCACCTAAGCGTGAAGAAATAAAGGAAAGGATATAAGTTTGTGTTTGTGGAAGAAGTCAGCACCATCTTAGTTTTTTAGCTGCTTGTTCTTAAGTTCCAGAAATACTGCAATGTGATGTCAGCATTTTTCACAGAAAAAGTGTGGACTGCTGACTTCAACGCTTAGTAGCTATCTATAGGCAAAGACTGCAGCACCTGGAAGGCAGAGACACTTGGAGCACCTCATCAGTGGTTTAGGGCGTGTTCTTCTGCAATGGGGCTAGGGTCCTAGCCTCTGCTTAAGATACGTGGTTCAGCTTCCTCTCAGCACTTGCCCCCAGCAGTTTCACGTGCATGAACTTGTCCATCTCCAATCTCTGGGCCTCCCAGGCAGAGACGTAAACCCCATCCTGGCACAGACCAAGCCTACAATTTTATGTATGATAGCATATCTGCATTCATTTGATCTCCCTGCTGGCACCACGGGCATGCAGGTTAACTTAGGACAAAAGAGGAAAAGGAAAGGAAGGGGCTGGGAATGGAGCAAGGCTCAGACGGGATGGAGAATGAGACCAGCAGGCCACACGGCATCTGAGCAGCCAGCGTCCCTAGTGCTTCTTAAATACTCTCTATTCCAAGCGGGACAGAGAAAGGCTGCGGAACTGTCCTGCCACTACAGACACCCAAGAGGACAACTGTGACTCCTCCAGAGCTCTTCTGGTACTGCCACAGCAGAGCTGAGGGATCAGCACATGCCTGGTACTTGGCCAACCAAGATCACTCGCCCGGAATGTGGTCACTTGACCAAGGGACAGACACATCGGAGGACTGCAGATCATGAATGCAATTAGCAGCCTCTGAATAAAAACCGGCAGTCCCTGACTCCAGTTCCACCAGTACCTAGGTGCTGCCTACTCCAAGCCTGGCCCTTGCTCCATCACAAGAGCTGTCCTCAGGCCCCTTGCCATCGGTTCCCTCTTTACCTAAATTGGCCAGGATGAATTTCTGTAGCTTGAACAAAAAAAAAAAACAAACAAACAAAAAAAAAAACAAAGGAATGCGGCTAGGGGAAGGAGATGGGAAAAGCAAAGCGTAAGTCTTATTTACAAGCAAGGGAGTGGCCTGGGACCAGCAGCTTCCTTGTACTTTTGTTAATGAGTGCAGCCAAGATCAAAAGGAAGTCGTTCCCTAAACATGTATTTCAAGTGTGGAGTTATGAGAAGGATATTTTACAAACTGTAATAAGTTGAGACATTCCACAGGAGGTTATGAACCATTTAAGACCCAAGATGCTCTCGGGGGCTGTAAGAATACATGGTACTCTATCTACAGACTGCAGTCTCCATCCATCAAAGCAGGAATAACATCAAGCTGCAATTCCAAACCCAGACTCGCATGCATGCAATGTTCAGAAATGGGTGGGAGAGCATTTCCCGGGCCTGCCCGCCCATAAAGCTTCATAAGGAGCCAATTAGAAGGGATGCTACCAAGCAGCTCTGAAATGCTTTGTCCTAGTTGCATCGCCACAACTGAGCACCGAGACCATGCTTACAGCTCACAGGTCCACTGGAAAAAAAGAAAGGAAAAGAAAAGTAATGCTCGTAATCTCTTGCTTTGTCAAAAATTCAGAATCCAAAAAGAAAACCTGCTTTAGTTTTGTGGATGAATATTGAAAAGGGGTAGAAGCTTTTGAAGCCCTGCCTCATGCTTCAGCAATCAGGGGACAGGGAGAAGGTCTGTAGCCCCCTACTTGGAAGTAGCAGCGCCCCAGGGGCACCACACCCTCACCAGTGCTGAGTTCGGCTTCTTGGCCAGGTACATACTCTATGGTTTCTAACACATGAGAGCTAAATGAATGAATAGGGCTTTACTCTTTTTACTGCTGAAGAATCCCAGAAGAGGCAGCTGGCTGTGGTCACAGACAATGCAAACAGGAGAACGGGGACTACAACTTCTAGGAAGCATCCCCCTGCAGCTGAAATGTCGGAGAGCTCACAGGAGGAAGGAACTGTCCACCAGGAGGCCATGCCCAGGCCGTGTGGTTTTCCAAGACCATCAGAAACCAAAGCCACTCCCCTGATCTTCTCTGGACTGGGTCTTCTCCTCTTTCTCAACAGCAAGCTCTAGCTGCTCTAGCTCAGCTCACAGATAAACAGCTAGCCTTTGTGGTGCTGCAAGTTCTAGCAGCCAGCTGCTTCTTCCACGTTCTTCAGCCCCACAAGGATGCCTTCGGTGGCCTGAGAAGGATGCAATCAGAAACAACCAGGCAAAGCAATCCCTATTCAACCAGCTCCTCCCAAGTCCTTCCTGAGGTTGGCTTCCATTCCACGCCAGGGCAAACACAGGGCCCAGACAGAATTGGGTCAGACTAATACCAGAAGAGAGCAAAAACTATTCATAACAGATGCTTTAAGGGTAAAGAAAAGCAAGATGGGTGCTGATGCAAGCCTCCACCTGCAGCACCAGCATCCCCTGTGAGTGCCAGTTTGAGTCCAGAAGCTCCACTTTGGAACCAGCTCTCTGCTTATGGCCTGGAAAAGCAGTGGAGGATGGCTCAGGTTCTCAGGGTCTTGCACCTATATGGGAGAACCAGAAGAAGCTTCTGGCTCCTGGCTTTGGATCAGTTCACCTCCACCTGCTGTGGCCATTTGAGGAGTGAACCAGTGGATAGCAGATTTCTGTCTCTCTCCGAAACGCCACCTTTCCAATAAAAATAAATCTTAAAAAAAGAAGCAAATGTTCTAGCTGTAACAGTATGTTACACAAGAACAGCCTTTAGAAAACGATTGCTAAAAGAAGAAAAAGAGAAGCAAAGTAAGCAAACCAAGCAAAAACAAACCAATACCGATTTCAGATAGCGAAAGAATGAAAGCAGGGAGAGCAGGAGTCTCCCTATTTCTGTTACACTACAAATTCTACACGGAAATCCAAAGATACTGAACTATCCTAGAGATTATTACAAGTCCTTCAAGATTCAAATCTTGGGCCTACCACAGTAGCCTAGTGGCTAAAGTCCTCGCTTTGCAAGCAACGGGATCCCATATGGGCGCCAGTTCTAATCCCGGCAGCTCCACTTCCCATCCAGCTCCCTGCTTGTGGCCTGGGAAAGCAGTCGAGGGCGGCCCAGAGCCTTGGGACCCTGCGCCCGTGTGGGAGACCCAGACGAAGCTCCTGGTTCCTGGCTTCAAATCGGCTCAGCTCCAGCTGCTGCAGCCACTTGGGGAGTGAATCATCAGACGGAAGATCTTCTCTGTCTCTCCTCCTCTCTGTTATATCTGACTTTCCAATAAAAATAAAAATAAAAATAAGAAATAAAAAGATTTAATCCTAGGGCAGGCACTGTAGTGCAGTGAGTTAAGCCAAAGCTTGAGAGACTCACATCTCATATTTCAGTGCCTGGCTTAAGTTCCAGGCTTTGAAAACCTGAAAATGTGCTTCTGATACTTCTCCCTACTAAAGTGTCTGGGCTCCTGTCACCCACGAGAGTCCTGGAGAGAGTTGCTGCTTCCTGATGTTGGCCTGGCCCGGCACCGGTTGTAGCCACTGAGGGAATGAGTCAGCAGATGGAAGATCTTTTTTCTCTGTCACCTGCCTTCCAAATAAACAAACCTTTAAAAGAAAATTCGATCTTACCTGCAAAGCAATGCAACAGTGCTGGGATGGGGGAAGATGCTGACTTCCCAGGTTTCTCACCCTGCAAGACTAGAGGAATTCTACTCACTCTGCTTTTCACAATCTCTCAGCAGCAGAGTAAAGGGGAAAAGACCTTAGCGTATATTCCTTGGATTGTCTTGGGAAAAAAAAACAACTTAGTTTACCATCTGTTTAGGAAGGAACAAACATGCCCTCTGTTAAGAGTTCTCCCTTTAGGGTCCACAGAGGAAATGCAGCTGCCATTTCTCTCACTTTGCCCAGGGAAATTCGTTCTCGTTCTCTCTCACACACACAGTTATTACATATACATGCATAGCTCATGTTCACGGGAATACCCCAAAACAAAATTTCCGTAAGAGCCAAACTTGAAAATTAATTACAATGAAAGCGATTGTCCCATGGAAGACATAAATTCCTTCTCTCCTTCAGTAACAACTGAACTTGAGGGTGGAGACATAGTAAGACAGAGAGGACACACAGCTTTTAGTCTAGCTGCTAGCTTTTGTGGCCTTTGTGTTCACGAGTCAAGGTCTACTGCCTGTGACCTGAGGCTCAGCTTCCAGCCACACATAAGGAACTTGACCTGTGACTTGGCTGGAGGGTCTGGAGAGATTAGCATTTATGAGAGTACTGTCCAGACAGCCCTTCTACCTTCCCCCTTTTCTAATACTACTTAAGCCTATAAGTTCCCCCAATAAACAGATATCCCTCGCCAGATGATGAGAAAGCACCCTGGCAAAGATGCCTTGGAAGAGTCAAGGCAATGGGGGTGAGGTAGCAGCTTAGTGTAGAGGGACTCTGACAGCGGAGATGATCATGAAGTCAGGAGCACACTGGCCAAGGTCAGCCGAAAGCAGCTTGGTGGAACAACACATGCTTACTATCAGCAGGCTAGGGGATTGCGCCGTCCAAACGTCAGGAAATGTCCTGCTACTAGCTGGAAATGCCTCATGATTGAGAGGCAGGGGCTGACCGACGGTTGGAACCACCCCCACCTCGACTTCCAATCACTTTGAGGGACTGCAAGCCTCCTTTTGTTGCATTCTGTGTTAAAACCGCCCCTAGTTATCCTGCTGTCCATTGCCGGCCTGTGAGAATTCGCCATGGCTCCCATGGTCAAGAGCTTCATTCTCTGTGGGTTTGTAACCCAGAGTTCTTCCGTCACCTCACACCGGGTATTAGCCGGCATTTTCACACTGGTGCTGCCAGAATAGATTTCATCCAAGTATTTCTACATTGGGATCATTTGGAGCCTGTAATCTTGAATTCTCTCAGTAATCCACCCCCCAGCATTATTCCATGTTACAAGCCATCTGTACAGCCCAACCTGTTCACAGATTCACACTATTTCATCAAGCAGACACACTTAATGACTTCACTGCTGTTGAAAATTATTATTTTTCCATTTTTCTTTACTACACTGGCCCAAGGTAGCCCTTCTCCAGTTCTCTGCACTTCAGGAACATGACTCCTGTCCTAGTAGGCTTCACATTGCTTCTTTATGTTCATGCACTTGTTCTTGTTGCCAAATGGGTCCTTTTTTTCACTATTGCTGGAATGCTCAAGTACAGCCACTTGACACAAATCGTTCATTCTACTGAGTCCTCAGTTGCTTCTCCTACGGTTTTCTAGAATACACTTACACGTGCATTACACATCCACCAGGCATGAGCTGTTGTTTCCTCTTTGCAAACACCTCTGGTACTTTTCAATGGCACAGAATATGTTTCTGCAGATCCACGGAGTTGCGTGTGACCCACAGTCCAGAAAATTCGCTAGGAAAGGGAGGTATGTATGCCTCAAAGTCCAGCCCCCAACCTCTGCTCCATCCACGACTTTTAGAACGTTATAGACAATAGATCTACTTTGATAGCCCTTTTAAAAAAAAAAAAGATTTATTTATTCTTATTACAAAGTCAGATATACAGAGAGAAGGAGAGAGAGAAGAAGATCTTCTGTCCTATGATTCACTCCCCAGTGACCTCAACAGCCTTTGCTGCGCCGATCCGAAGCCGGGAACCAGGAACCTCTTCCAGGTCTCCCATGCGGGCGCAGGGTCCCAAGGCTTTGGGCCATCCTCGACTGCTTTCCCAGGCCACGAGCAGGAAGCAGGATGGGAAGTAGAGCTGCTGGGATTAGAACCGGCGCCCATTTGGGATCCCATTGCGTTCAAGGTGAGGACCCTAGCCGCTAGGCCACACCGCCGGGCCCAATAGCCTTTAAAAAAAAAAATCGCCCAAAGTGCCAGGTACTGTCAGAACTGGATAACCTAGACAAAACACTAGATGAAACCAAAGTCCTACAGATGGCATTTTTGATCTTCCCATAGAAAGAATTATAAATATTTCCCAGCTGTTTTTTATTGAGACTATAATAAGCAACATTCTCTTCTTTTGAATACTTTTTAAAGATCTTCCTTTTTACACCAAGGAATGATTGATACAAGCGTAATTACAAGGAGACAATGTTTGCTGTATGCCAGTTTCTCTGCTCATTAGAAAAACAAGCCTTGGGGCTGGTGCCTGTGGCAAAGCAACTTAAGTCACTGCCTGCAGCGCTGGCACCTCATACAGGAACTGGTTCAAGCTCTAGCTGCTCCTCTTGTAACTAGGCTCCCTGCTAATACATCTAGGAAAGCAGCAGAGGACGACCTACGTGCTCGGGTCCCTGCACCACATGGGAGATCGCCAAGAAGTCTTGCTACTGGCTTCAGCTTGGCCCACCCTCAGCTGGTGTGGCAATCTGGGGAGTAAACCAGAGGATGAAGACACCTCTCTCTCTAACTCTGCCTTTCAAATAAATTTAGAACAATCTTTAAAATACACACACACATATACTATACTTCACCTGATACCAAAATTTAACCCTTCAATAACAGAAAATAAGTCAGCAATGTCAATAATACAGCTACTCAGTGATTTGACAGCTATGTATGAACAATGCCTTGGGAAGGCATGGCAAGCACAGCCCACACCTGAGTCAGGCTGTGGGGTCAGATCAGGGTGGGAGTAGGGGCGGCATGGAGTCCAGACACTGCACGCACCAAACATCCTGGCAAACAGGAAGAAAGTCCTGGACCCGCATCTCCAAAGCTATTAAAAGCTTTACTCAGTTTTTCAAATGAAGTTGATAACCACCTAGCCACCTGGCTTTATTACTAAGTGTCCATAGACAGGTCATGTAATCAGTCAAGTACTTCAATTTCTTAACCAACTTCAGAGCATGAGAATTAAATGCAAGAGGGCATCCAAAGTTCCTGGAACAGGACCTGGTACAGAACAGCCATCCAACACCTGTACCCCGTCACCACAACAAAGCATGCAGCAGTGGCACTAGCCTCTAAGAAGCTGCGACTGTCCGATTACTAATCAGCAAAGCTCCAGCCACTAATTGGAAGCTTCGCCTCCACCAAACCAGCCATTACCACCTAAGGAACAGCAAGCTAGCACTGCAACACATCAAAGGCATGTCAGTCTGACTCTGCCGAATCACTCATTCACTATCAAAGGCTGAAGACACCCAGGCTGCATCCAATGTCTCACACACACAAATAAAAGGACCACACATTGACCCAGGGGATGGTTTACCCCAAGTTCAGCCTCCTCTCAGTGTGTTCTCTCCAGGAGGCAGCTCAACCCCTGTGTCTTAGCTTGGCCCTGTGTGGCTGCTGAATGTCAAAGGCGGCAGGGAAAGGGCTGAAGAGGCTACCCCACCACCTGCTCCCAGCTCCTCCCAGCCCCATCTGTAGAGCAAACCTTCACTGACCCTAAAGCAACACTCAGCTGAGTCTCACACTGGACACACTGTCCACCCACCACTGTAACCCAGTGCTTAAGAGAAAAACAAGGGCCCGGCGGCGTGGCCTAGCAGCTAAAGTCCTTGTCTTGAACGCAATGGGATCCCATATGGGCGCCGGTTCTAATCCCGGCAGCTCCACTTCCCATCCAGCTCCCTGCTTGTGGCCTGGGAAAGCAGTCGAGGATGGCCCAATGCATTGGGACCCTGCACCCACGTGGGAGACCCGGAAGAGGTTCCTGGTTCCCAGCTTCGGATCGGCGCAGCAAAGGCCCGTTGTGGCTCACTTGGGGAGTGAATCATCGGACGGAAGACCTTCCTCTCTGTCTCTCCTCCTCTCTCTGTATATCTGACTTTGTAATAAAAATAAATCTTTAAAAAAAAAGAGAGAGAAAAACAAAACCCAAGCCAAGCATCAATTGCTCTTACTCAGGAGACTCCCACCTTTTTTGAATTAAAGGAAGGAGAGAATATAGGGTTGCGGACAGTGATACAGGCTGTGAGCAAACTCTCCGAGTGGCTGTGTGCACTATTCAGGGACGAGGGGCGGCAGACTAGTCAGTGCAAGAGATGGGTAGCAAAGGATTCACTCCGGGAGGAGCTATCTCCTCCTGCTGCCCCTCTGTACACCAGAGAGCCCCAGCTCAGCTCTGCCCCACTACTCCCTCTGTCAGGCAGGCAGGCAGATACGCAGGGGGAGAACATCAATTCCACATGAGAGAGAGAGAGACGCTTTCTGGCAAAAGTAGCCCTGTCTATTGGCATCAGGGCACCAGAAGAGCTAAGACAGGCTATAGAGGCTGCACTGGGAATCTACTCAATGCATGAAACTTTTTAGTATATATACAGAAAGTACTTTGGCTCAACAGCATCTCAGCAGTGGTGGGTACGTTACAATCTGTGTAAGTGGGGCCTGCGTTGTGGCACATTGGGTTAAGCTGCCATGTATGATGTCAGTGTCCCACAGGAGTGCTGGTTTGAGCCCTGGCTGCTCTATCTCTGATAAAGCAGTGGAGTAAGACCAAAGTGCTTGGCCTCCTGGCATCCGTGTGAGAGACCTGGATAAAGTTCTGGCCTCCTGGCTTCCGCCAAGCCCAGCCCCGGAAGTCATCTGGGGAGTGAACCAGCAGATGGATGAACTCTCCATCTTTCCTTTCTCTGTAACTCTGTCTTCCAAATAAAAAGAAATTTTTTTTTTCAAAAAAAAAAGTTTAGAAAAACAAACTATGTGTGTGTTCTTACGTTACTAAGTAACATGTAGGACAGTGTCTAAGTGAATTTGAAAAGGACTAGTCTTCCACTAAAGTACACTCACTTAACTACATAAAGCATCCCTCGGCGACAAGCACCACACACCCCAGAGAAAGGAAAGTACTGATCAGCCAGGGAACTTACGGGAAGCTTCATTCACCCAAGGAGACTTCCATAGGCCCTGGAAATACTAAGCATTTCTCCAAAAGAAGAGAGGAACTTAGCACTCGTAGAGCAGAAAATTCTCTCTTCCATCCTCTTTCAACCAATATAAGTAAGTTCTTCGATGAATAAAACAGTTTGTTTGCTTGTTAATGCCAAAAAGCTCTAAGTAATCCAGCATAAGCATTCAATCAAGACCTGCTATTGGATATGTAAGATTTTCTTTCCTAAAGAAATAGGCCAATTTTCTCTTCTCATCACTTTTCTGCTAAAAATCAGCTTCCTTTCTTTCCAGTATTTCCATTTCAAATAGTTGGTTGTTTGGTATCACTATGAGCCACACACACCATTCAAGACAGTGATGAGGTTTTTTCCTTGGGGCTCAACATGCTTTTCTTTCTTCTGATAAATCATTAGATTAAAAAAAAAAAGTGATGGTATGAACAGCCAGAAGATACCAGGAAGGAAAAGTTATCATAACCAGTATTTGGAATTCGGCACCCGGATGCCAAGGTAACTATCTCTAATCAGAAATTCATATTACCTTCGTTTGCTCACTATCCGGGTCCTCAAGCCAGGCGTAAGGGTCGCAAATTTTATGCCCATGATAATCTTGCACCTGCAAAATAGAGAAGAAGCTATTAGATAATATCATATCTGACTGCAATTAAAATGAGCACTTTGGGCAGGTGACAGAGAAACAGAAAAGGGACACACAAAGAGAAGCACTGGCTGGCTTACTAGTAACACATCGGCCCAGGCTGCCAGAAGAAGCCGAGTCGGCAGGTTCTCAAAGGCGTCGAGCCAGACAGAGAAGAAATGAGGGAGCTGGGACAAAAGCCTTAGATGTGTTTTGGCCTCTTACCTACATGACAGCAAGCAGGCCTCCGTTTCCCGGCACAGCCAGCACAGTCCCATCCTGTCTTGATCGGCCCTACCCTGCCTCCGCCACCACCGGACGCATCACTGTCCATGGAATCCAGCCATCAGCTTGGGTTCTCCCAAGCTCTCTCCCTTGCAGCTCAGCCCCCAGTCCAGTCTCGGGCCAAACCCTTGCCAGCCAATATCGCTATCTCCAAGGACCTACAGATCTAGCCCAAGCTCTCCCCCTATCTTGGCAGCCCAGCTAGAGCGCAGATGCCCAAACCCTTCCCATGGCCTTGTGCTCTATAAGCCATAGACTGTAAAGAAAGGGACTCGTGTTCTGCCCTGTGTTTGCCAGCACCCCGGGGAGTGACGCCAGGGGCTTACCTTCAACTCGGTGGTCTGGCCTTAGCTTCCTGCTCTGCCTCCTCTTTCCTCACCAGAAACATGACAGGTCAGAGGAGGAACACACTCTGCTTGTACGACCCCAAACAGGAGTTGGCCATTATGCTACAGATACCTGAAAGTACGCTGCCCGGACCGAGTGACAGCGTGCAGAGGGCACGTGAGAGGGGCACAGTGCTGAGGGCATCGTGGCGACCATGCTGGGTCATGTGCCATGGCTCAGAGCAGCAGGACCAGCTCCCTGACACTGCAACATGTGACCGGCTTTGCCTCGAGGTGTCCACTGCCACAAAAGCAAGTCTGTTCTGTGTGGGATAACAATTCTGAAGAGCTGACTGAGAGGCAATGGAAGAACCCTCTACAATGACAGCCCCTCTCCGGCTCTCCTGGATACCAATGAAATGCGTCCTTTAACGCTTCACAAAAAACAAAATCGGCACCCACTTTTCCTCTCTATGCAGGTGACTATACGCAAGAAAACAGCACCAGACCACACCACTCCACACCACCCAGGTTAATCCGATGAACCAGTCTCTGAGCAACCCTAACTTTTTAGCAGGGGCATCTTGCACGAGGCTGTGGGGAGCACCCTCCCATCTCAGCTAAGTATGGGTCTCCTGGCTTTGCTCTGTAATACCACAAGGCACACGCCACTCTCAAAGCAGCACAAATGCTCTTCCAGAAAGAGAATGTCTTGGGCTAGTGTTGGAATACTGCAAGTAAAGATGCCACCTGTGGTGCTGGCATCCCATATAGGGACTGGTTCGAGTCCCCACTCCTCAGGTTCCAATCCCGTTTCCCAGAAATGCACATGGGAAGCCAGCAGACAATGACCAAGTATGTGGGCCCCGGTGCCCACGTGGGAGACCTGGATGAAGTTCTGGGCATTTGTGGGAAACAACGGATATAAGCATGCTTGCCCACTCACTCACTTTCTCTCTCAAACAGATAATCTTTAAGGGAGGCAGGGAGGGGGGAGGAGACAGCAAGCAACAAAATAACAGAACAAATCCTCTCCCAAAGCGTCTTCATGAATCTGTCGGTCCTTGCCACCCTCACTTTGAGCTGTCACCACTGAATGAAAGCTGCTCATCTTCCCTTCTCTTCCACCAGCTGTTTACATTTTACACACCTTGCAATAGTTACTAAACATGCTTAAAATAAAAACCTTCTTTCCACATCAACATTCTGAGGAATGGTGGACACAACATAAGGCAACAAGCTTCCTGCCCCCCCCCAAGTTCAGAGCCAGCCAACCACTGTCCCCAGTTATTCCTCAGTGCAGACAGACCAGACTCCTGAAAAACGCTCCTGGATCGTGAGGTTACTAGGACCCAGTATCTCCAGGCACTTTAACTTTTCTCGAGGGAATGGAAAACAGACTGGAAATCCTACTAATTATATAACCTAGCACAGCTGTTGCTGAGTGCTGGGTGAACTCAAAGTGAAGCACGGTCATTGAACGTCCACCACATTGTAACATAGCAGTTGACACTCCTATGTTAAGAGGATAAAATGTAATTCAGACGTAGGGGCCAGCTCCATGGCACAGTGGGCTAAACCACTGCTTGTGACACCAGCAGCCTATGCTGGGTTACCAGTTCAAGTCCCAGATGCTGCTGTTACACTTGTGATCCAGTTCCCTAACACTCCTGGGAAAGCCCAGAATGGCCCACGCGGTTGAGCCCCTGCAATCCAAGTGGAAGACCCAGTCACAGTTCCAGGCTCCTGGCTTTCGCCTGGCCTTTTTGGCTATTTGAGGGGTTAGCCAGCTGAGAGACCTGTGTGGCTCAGCCTTTCCCACAAATCTTTAAAGTACGTGAATAGTGGTTGTCACGCCACCTCCAGTGGAGCCTGCGTGAGAAATCGCCAGGCCGAGGCGGAAGCTTCAAGGAAGGATGCCTCCTGGATTCGGCTGCATCTCTGGTGGTCTTGGCATTCCTGGCTGTACTCTCTTTGCTCTTATCTTTATGGCTGGAATAATATTGTTAATGTGCGGCAAAGGCTCAATGTTCCTTTATAGTTCTATGAAGCCTTCTGACAGGAGACTGGACAAGGATGGCAAGCAGTATAGAATAAAAACCATTAAGTCACTAGCTTTAGTAAACCTACCTAGGACTATTTTTGAGAATTCCTAAAAAGAAAATTATAATAGAAATCTATAATTTAAGAAGCCATACAGGAAGAAAAGCTAAGAAAAATAGACAAGTTAATATTAAAACCAATGTAAGGCACAAAACACAATGAGAGCTAATCGCTTAATGATTAAAACTGTAGCTGGTGCCAAACTGTGTCCACAAGAAATAGCAACTGCAGTCTGTCACCAGGCTATTAGAGAACAATCTTTTTTCGTCAGACCTGCTTACCTCCCTGGAATAATTGTTTGTAGAAATGTAACCACATGAATAAGCAAGAAAATGTCCCTTTGCAATAATCTATTGTATATAAGCTGATGCCTTGCTTTTACAAAATGCACTCAGATACAACTGCCTTGAGTTGTCGTGTCTGTTTGTCACTCGCCGAATCCTTGCCCACCGTTCCCGGGGTCCTGTTCCCGTCGGACTGATTGCTCCCGGCCGAGCCGGTCCGTCGCAAGTGGTAAAGGCCAACAGATTTTCTATTGACTCGCAGATTACCGTGAGTTAAACACTATGCTTTCCACCTCACCCAAATTAACTCATCTGATCCTCACTGCAGGGTTATCACCGACACTTTCTGGTAGGTAAGGAAAGTGAAGCCGGAGTGAGTTATAGCAATCAACAAGGCTCTGAAAGGCACTAAGCAGCAGGACTGTAACCCATCTGGAGTTCATCCCTAAGCCTATGCACTTTGCAGGTGCAAAAGATCAGGTGTACAGCCGAACTCCGCCTCAGGACCCAGCGCCGCATACACCAAGCGGCCTCCTGAATGGGGCCTGCCACTGAGCAAACAGCCATACCTCCCCAGATCTGGCACCATCAACAGGAGGCCGAGAATTGATATGGACCAGCATGTTTAACCAAGACAAGAAACAGATTCCATCGGACAATCCCAGGAGCACAACCTTCCCTGCCACACCTCAATTTATGAGAACATACCACACAGGCGGGATGGTCTCAGCAGCACTTGCTTTGAAAGCAAGTTACATACTACACAATTCTGTCTATCCAATTCTTCTGTCTGACTGAGCTATGGAAACCATTCCTTATTTCCCCAAGAAACTTGACAAAAAAGCCCCTTGATAAGGCCCTGGACCACTTCACTCCACACTTCACCTGTATTGTTCCCCAGCCTGCCTAGTGCCCTAACAATCACCTGTAGGCTCACCCACACGGCAGGCAGGACGCCACCAAACCCGGCTCTGCTTCTCTGCCCAGCGCCGTCCAAGCTTGTCCAGCCAGGGAAGGTGGCCTGCTCACAGTGGCCCTTCTGCCACGAAGGCCTGTGCCACTAGCGTGTCTTTGTCACTCAGGGCCCTCGAAGGCACATCCTCCTTTATCTAACCAGTCAATTCCCAGATTCCACTCCCATCTCCAGCCCCTGACGGAAACCAGGCCGGCCCAGCTCTGTGCCCTCCGCTCACACCTCTCCCAGGCTGGATTTCCTGACAGCCCTGCTGGGAGGATGCACAGTGACACGGCTCAGGGGGGGCAGAAATCCACCCAAGGGGATTCATGTTCCAACACTCCCAGCTTGGCAGCAAAGTGGCTGAAGACCGCGCCAGGGAGAGGGAGGGAGCATGCGCACACAGCATTCTCCAGCCCAGGTGTCACAGTAACATCCCCACCGGGAAGCAATCAAAGGCTATGATTTGAGCAAATGCATAAGCCAAACAAACCCAAGGCTTAGTCGCCAGAACCCTGGTGCAAGAAAAAGATGGCTCTTGTAGACCATGAGGGCTGGGCTTAGTCCACTGTGGCAGCCACAGAAGAGGACTGGGGCCGGACCAGAACTCCACTGCCTTAGCTTAGGGTTATCATGACTTCTAAAAAGCACAGTATGTGGGCCTGGCTCAGTAGCCTAGTGGTTAAAGTCCTCACCTTGCACGTGTCAGGATCCCATAGGGGTGCAGGTTCTAATTCCAGCAGCCCCGCTTCCCATCCAGCTCCCTGCTTGTAGCCTGGGAAAGTAGCAGAGGACAGATCAAAGCCTTGGGACCCTGCACCCGCATGGGAGACCCAGAGGCTCCAGGCTCCTGGCTCCGGATCAGCTCAGCTCTGGCCACTGTGGATGCTTCGGGAGTGAATCAATAGGAGAATCTCCCTCTCTGTCTCTCCTCCTCTCTGTATATCTGACTTTCCAATAAAAATAATGAAATAATCTTTTCAAAAAAAGTACAGTTATGTGCATCTGAGTTAATTATCTATAACTTGCCGGGGTGCTTTGACCACCTGAATGCAGCCTGCTTCCCATTGCTGGACACCGGACTTTCCCACTGAGTTTCCTGTAACCTATCTAGGCATTGTCTGCCCCTGCGGGGTTAACGTGTAGTATCTATGCGAGCTTGAAAGTTGATGTTGCTGATATTCGCTTTTAGCAAACAGGTTTTTACCAATTGTTGTCACAGCTGCCTTCACTGGCAATATACTGATCAGGGGTGTTAACTCCCCCTTTACATAGCAGTTACCTTTGCTTAGAATCCTCTTCTCCTATTGACCATATGCTAATCAAGGGTGTTCTGTCCCCAGGTGGTGGGAACCTGTGTTCAGGGCCTTCTCTCTTCCATTGATCTTATGCTAACTTCCCAGGTATAGGGGAAATCCATTCTTTCCCTCTTTCTTTGATCTTTTGGGTCCTGCCTCCGGACACATTTCTCTCCTTAGCTGATTCTAGAGACACGTGCTGATAGTTTGCCTGCCCTAAGTGAAACACACGGCAGAATTAGTCGTGGTAACACCCACTTGACCATGACGTAAAAGTCCCAGCCAGAGTTTGACTGATTCTGTATAAATAAAGCGGACAGCTTTATTGCATGGTCCACAATCATCATGGAATCCTAGCGGTCTGTCTCTTTCTTTATCCTCTTTCACACCTCATCCACACACCTTTTGCGAGTTTCGAACCCCGGGCCGGAGCTGGACTCCGGCAATAACTGAGTTAATAATCTTTTAGATCTCTTCATAAAATCCCCAACAATCATAAAACAGAGACAAACAGTGGCTGGATCCCACATGCCACTTGGAGTACCAGATGTTCTGCTCCCGATCCGGGACCCTGTTAATGTGCCTGGGAAAGCAGCACGAGGAAGATGATCCAGGCACTTCAGCCTCTGCACCCCATGTGGAAGACAGGAAGCAGACCCTGGCTCCTGGTGTCAGCCTGCCCATTTGGGAACTGAACCAGCAGATGGTCTATGGCCATACCACCCTGAACGCGCCCAATCTCGTCTGATCTCAGAAGCTACCTGGGTTGGGCCTGCTAAGTACTTGGATGGGAGACCAGCAGATGGAAGCGTTCCTTCTCTCATTGCCTCTTGCTCTCTACAACTCGGCCTTTCAAATAAGCAGATCTTAAAACAAACAAAAAAAAAGAGGGACAAACTAGGATGTTGGCATCCAAAGTTGGAAACCTCAGCCACCTAAGTGAAAAGCAACAAAAAATAAAAATCTACCTAATGTTGCACTCGCCAAGCCACAGAGTAGTTATTATATTTTTTAAACCTTTTTTTTTTAATTGGAAAGATAGATTCACAGAGGAGAGACAGAAAGATCTTCCATGTGCTAGTTTAGGCCATCTTCCTAAAAGGCTGCAACGGCTGCAGCTCAGCAGATCCGGAGTCAGGAGCCAGGAGCCAGGAGCCAGGAGCCAGGAACTTCTGGGTCTCCTAGGTGCAGGGTCTCAAAGCTGGGGGCCACTGTCCACTACCTTCCCAAGCCATAAGGTGGCAGCTGGATGGGAAGTGGAGCAGCCAGGACCCAAATGGCGCCCATATGGGATGCTGGCACTTGCAGGTAGAGAATTAACCTGTTGAGCCACTGCACCAGCCCTTACCTGGTTCATTATATTTTTATTCTACCCTGAAAACGCTAAGAAACTCAAGAGCCAGAACCGAGGCTGTCACACATCTTCCTAGCCCTAAAGTTGGGAAGCTAGCCTACCCTGTGAGTGAACTCACCGATGACACAGGTGGACAGCTGAAGCCAGTGACCTCATAACAGTCCACACCTGAGCGAAGGTCAGCGGTCACCAGCCCACCACACAGCAGAACCAGCACTCGGCCTACTTCCGCCCTCAGTCCTTTCCACTCCGAAATCAACCAAGTACCCTTGGAGCCACAGGAATATGGCATAGGGTTGGCAGGGCAAATCTAATAAGCAAAACAAGGTCACCAGACAGCACTGGTCCAAGACATCAGGCCACCTGCAAGTTTTCAGCTGCAACAACCCTTTACCCCCAAATACTCATCAGGGAGCACCCTCCGCCCCAGAGCGAGATGCGCTTTAAAGAGGAGACGTGCAGGCATGCGTAAAGGGGGTGTGGGGTGGGGGTGAGGGGGCGGCAATCAGGAAGGTATTAGAAGAGAACGTTTCTATTCTGAGTCTATTTTAAGCAATCTGAGAACTCTGGCTCTCGGCAAAGAGAACCACGGCCAAACATCTGGAATCAGTCCAGTGTT
Organism: Ochotona princeps; assembly: GCF_030435755.1. Lineage (NCBI taxonomy): Eukaryota > Metazoa > Chordata > Mammalia > Lagomorpha > Ochotonidae > Ochotona > Ochotona princeps. The sequence goes on along the minus strand of NC_080832.1, from coordinate 56,265,248 downwards.
TGAAATGCCAATCTCTGCCCAGAATTCCACCGGCTGGACCTCAACACGTAACAGCTGGAGTGCCTCTCAGTTTGGGCTAATGATCAACTCTACCGCTGGGCAAAGACTGCTCATTCCCGACGAGGCCGCTGCCTTCTCCCTTCCTCTTAGCCACTCTCCATACCTCCTCTGATTCAAGAAAACTTACCCCACCAGCGGTCACCCTGCAGGGCCCTTGCTCCACCTCCCCCACGCATGCCTCTCTGCACCCCGGCAACCAACGCCCAGACACCCGCAAGAGCAGGCGCGTTAAGCACGAATGAATGAACTTCAAACTCTCAAGGACTTGAAGATGGTCAAGTTTGAAAACTTTGCTTTTGTTCTCCCGTTTTGCCTCATCACCACCATCACACACACCCAGGGTACACTTTCTCCTACCACCATATTTCCACGAGAAGCAAGGACACCTCCCGTCTTCTCCCTTAAGACGCCCCTGCCTACCTGGCATCTGCTCTTGACCGCACTGATTTTAGCAAGCAGAAGAGCGCCGCACACCACAGGGCTCCGCCCGCACACGCACAGCGCCCGCCTGCCGGGACCCTCCCCTCCCCCCTCGGGAGGAGCCCCGCGCCCCCCGCCCGGCTCCTCGCAAACAAAGGCCGAGGGGGAAGGGCCGGGAGGGGCGCGGGACTAAGGGCCTGAGGGGCTGCGGAGCCACGCACCCCGGGCAGGGCTGGCCAGGCAGGCGCGGCACGGGCGGGAAGGCGGCCGGGTACTCACCGCCGTCTCATCGCGGTGCACGTCGGGGTACTGGAAGGACAGCATGGCTGGGGCTGGCAGGGGGCAGCGTGAGAGGGCGCGGATTCCGAGAGAGGACGCTAGCAGGCCCTGGATGCAGAGCGGGGACGGCGGGCCGAAAGGGTAAGCGGGCGGCAGCGGTTGCAGGCGGCTCTCGCTCAGGGCTTGCACGACCCGACCCACAGCGTGGCGGCGAGGCTGTGCGGGGAAGCAGGAAGCAGCTGTGGACGAGGCCGGGGAGCCCCTCCCCGGCGGGCGGGCCCAGCGGCGGCAAGAGGGAGCGGGCGGCGCTGTGCGTGCGCCAGGCCGGGCGTACAGCTCCCTCTGCAGGAGCGCCGGCCGCGCCCGCGCCCGCGCCCACCGGGCGCTCGGAGGAGCACGCCGCGGGCGTCCCGGTCCTCCGCCCGACCGCCGATCCCGCCCGTGGCCGGCGCCGAGGGTCCTCCGCGCACAGCTTGGCCACGGCCACAGGTCTGGGCCTGGCGAATGAACCTCATGGAGCCGATTCTCCCAGCTTCTCCAGCCTTTGGGTTGCTGGGCTCGGCTCGGCTGACCAACGGAGACCTTGCGCCTCCCCAGCCGTGGGAGCTGTGAGGACTTGGGATGACCCAATTTCCACGGGCCGGGAGTCCGGACCTCAGAGGAAACAAGGGACCGGGGTCTAAAGGACCCCGAAGGCGAAGCTTCTCCTCTCGCCGCAGCACCCCTAGTGGACACTAGGTGGGTCGGCATCCTGATTAAGAAGGGCACTGGAAGAATTCGAAGGACAATGCATGAGCCCTTATTGGAGATTCGTTGTTTGAAAGGAACTTAAGTTGGGAGAGCTGGAACCCATCTAGGATAATCAATTCCACATGTCGTTTCTTTCCTTCTCTTCCTGTGTTACATGTGTGTTTCCGGCGCACTTGCTCTTGATTCTGTGCGGGGTGGGGGTGGGGGGGGCGGGGGGAGGTAACAAGACAAGGTGCTAGACTTCAAACCCTCCGCAGTGCAGTAGCTGCATTTCCTTAGCCCCAGCAATAGTGTGTATCCCGGTCTTGCTTCCTGGACTACCTGCAGAACGGTTTTGGAGCCCACCATCGCTGCTCCATGCATGTGTTTCCTATCACTAACTTCTCCCAAGTCCTGGGAGAGGGCATGGGCGTGGCCAGGAAGTGCTTCTCATCCTGAATTCCCAGTGAATGTGGTCAACACTGGTCACCTGGGCGTAAAGTTTCTTGTCTGTTACTGTCCCAACGCCACGCCTTTCCCGTTGTCTAGCCTTTTAATTCCAGGTGGGATGTTTGATCGTGACCGTCTGCATCAGTTCCCATGCTTCCGTTCAAAAAACCCTCAGGTCCTGGGAAACTCACAGTATTGATGCACAACTGGTTAAATACACAGGGGAGGTTTAGCCCCTGTGCTGCACTCCAGTATCACTCCCGACTCCAGCCACCATCCTCTGCCCTCCTCCTGGCTGGAACCTGCCCCGGGGTGCTGCCACGCTTGGACCCACCTCCTATGCCCCTTGTGCGCAGTTCTCGAATAATCACTTAGGAACAGTAGTTCCAATAATAATGGTACTAGTAATTATGATTTTTAGGTGCCAGGAAATTGTGTTTTTTGAACTGCCTTGGATAAGAGCTAGTATTAGTGGACTGACATTATGGTATAGCCATATGGTTTAGCCACCTACCTGCAATGGCTTTGGAGTACCAGGTCCAATTCAGACCCAGCTGATTCCAATCCAGCCCCCCACTAAGGCACCTGGGAGAGCTGCAGAGGCTGGGCCCTGCCTCCCTTGTGAGAGAGCTGGATGGAGTTCTGTCTGTTGCTGCCATCGGGGAGTGAACCAGCAAGTGAAAGATCTCTTTCTTTCTGCCTTTCTGTCACTCTACCTTTCAAATGAATACAATAAATCTTAAAGAGAAAAACTAGCATTACTTTTATAGTTGAAGAAATCTGGGGCTGACATACCCGGGACTTCACAAATAGTTAAGAAAAAAAGGGGGGGTCTAAAATGGTGCCAGGATTCAAACTCAAATCCTCTCGTGCTAACACTCATTCTGAAGACACCGATGGTCTCCTTTCTCATAGATGAGAACTTCCTTAAAATGCCCACTCAGCTGGATTTGTGTTATTCGCAGGACAACTCAAACCGCAGCCACCCTCCGCTGTTCCCTTCCAGACATCTGGAGTCTCACTTCCCTAGGTCGCCAAAACTGCAAGTTTGGACATGACCCCCTGAATGTCACGGGCCACCAGATAGACCATCTGCAACTGCAAGGAGGTGAAGTGGAAAGGAAGTGAGCTCCAATCCTTTCCCATCGACCATACCATCCTGTTTCCTGAGTTTGTCAGATACTCGGTATGTGCCATCTCTTGTAAGCTTTACCACAAGTACCACTTCACAGACGAAGGAAGGGGACTTAGCATCTTTAAAGGAATTTCTACAAAATTATCACACAGCCAATCATCTGTTGACTACAAAGTTGACCCGGTCACAGAAAATGAAGAGAACGCATGCACCTGATTCATCACAGAAATGGAAGTACCACCTCCACAATACACTGGAAAGCACTTGGAGCACTGCTTTAACAGAAAGGGAAAATGTGGCGTGGTCCCTGAGAACTCAGGCTGTGTCCTGGAACACCTCATTCGCAGCACCTGAGTCCTTAGGGGTGTGGGACAAACAGGTGTTCACCTTTCCCCTGGGCCTGATCCCAGGCATGGTGCCCCACTCCGTCCAGCAGAACCACGCTCTGAAGGAGGCCCACACTTTGCAGATGCCTCAACCCTGCCCACACAGTGTTTGAGATCGGGTTTCTGCTAACTGCACAGCAGACTCAGCCAGGGTGTCGGGAAGGGTGCAGTTCATCTCACCCCTCCCCCATTTGTCAGGCTCTGGCTGCAATTACCTGGAGGAAGGAGTATCTTTTTAATGGCCCAATGGCTGCACCTGCCCACGGTGCCATCTTATTAGCAGCCCTCAGAGACTGATGTCTCTAACCCACCCTTTAACTCCAGTTTTCAGGCAGCCAAGTTGGTCTACTGCTGAGTTGGTGGGAAACAGCGATTTCCGACTACAATTCCCCAAAAATTCACGTTAGGGAAGAGCACCTAGGATAAGACTAAGGTTCTCTTTTATGCCTAGTGTTTGACTGACTACAGTATCACTGGACTAGGCACTGCTACACTATAGTCTCACTGCTTTTAATCTGTAAATTGCAGCAATTGGGTCAAAAGGTCTCAGAGAATGCTAACTGATCTTTGGTCATAAATGAGAGCTACAGTGGATCTATGGAAACCTCAAAACTAATCATTAAATAGGATTGATAATGGTGAGGCCAGGATTGGCCTGGTGTTGTGGCGCATTGGATTAGGCTACAGCCTGTGACACTGGCATCCCATACAGGAACCCATTCAAGTCCCAGGTGATCTGCTTCCAATCCAGCTCCCTGTTAATGGGAAGGCAGAAGAAGGTGGCCCAGGTACTTGGACGCCTGCCACTCATGTAGGACATGCAGAGGGAGTCCTGGCTCCTGACAGAGTCATTGGGCAGTGAACCAGTGGAGAGAGATTTCTCTCTCTCTCTCTCTCTCTCTCTCTCTCTCTCTCTCTCTCTCTGTGTGTAACAGACTGTCAAATAAACAAAACACATCTTTTTAAAAAATGGAAGTGTCCCAGGAGACTGCTGTCTGCATATTTCTGTCTTAAAAAGCAAATTTTCTTACCTACTTAAAAAGAAGCACCTATAGAAAGAAAGAGAAATCTTCCATCTACTGGTTCACTCTTCAAAGGGTGACAGATGCTGGGGCTGTACTAGCCTGGAGTCATTAGCTCGGAGTTTTCCAGGTCTTCCACGTGGGTTCAGGGGCCTGAGCTACTGAGCCATCCTCTCTTGCTTTCTCAGATACATTAGCAGAGAGCTGGATGGGAAGTAGGGCATCCAGAATTTGAACCAATGCCTATTTGGGGAGCTGGCAGGTGACAGGTGACAGTTTAGCCTGCTATGCCGCAATGCCAGCCCCTGTCTGTACCTCATGGACAGCTGAAGTTGAGATTGGGTGGACAGTGTCTAACCGTTGAAAGGATTTTATTCATAATTTTCTTCTGTGTTCAAGCCATTCACAAGGGCATGTTTGGCTTTGCGTGTCATTGATAAGTCTGCAGTCCGTGATAAACTCTTAGATCTGAAGTTTTCAGAACTATAACTATTGCCTTACAATATCTTCTATCATACAGGCATATGATTAAAAAGATGATGTGACATGTCTGCAGCCAGACTGTGGAATCAAGGCTTCTACCTCTCTCGCCCCTTCCCTATTTTTGCTTGGTTGCCTTGAGTACTGGAAGGGAAGGACAGGGCTGAGGGTGAGCAGTGGTGTAGCCATTAAATCGTTGCATAGGATGCCTGATCCCACGTCAGAGTGCCTGGTTTGAGTCCCGACTCCGCTACTTCCGATCCAGTCCTCTGCTAATGACACTCCAGGAGGCAGCAGATGAAGGCTCAAACATCTGGGTCCCTCTCGCCCATGTGGGAGACTTGGATTTCTCTCTCTCTCTCTGTTTCCCTCTCTCCCTCTTTCCCTCCCTTTCAAACCTGATGAAAATAAGTAACTTTAAGAAAAAGGATAGGACTGAATTCAGAAACAAATATATTTAGCAGAGAAAAATGGATAGAGAATGAAGCTAGTAGCCAGCATAGTAACACAGCACAAGCAGCCTTGATCTGCGTCGCTTGCATCCTATATAAGGAACATTGAGTTGAGTCCTGGCTGCTCAGCTCCTGATCTGGCTCCCTAATAATGCTTCCTGGCAAGCTTTGAAGTTGTTTCAAGTAGTTGAGCCCCCTGCCACCCGTGTAGGAGACCCTGATGGAGCCCCGGGCTGCTGGCTTCTGCCTGACCAAGCCCAGCAACTGAGGCCATTTGGAGACTGAATCAGGAATGCAAGATTGCTTTCTTTCTCTGTTTATCCCTCACTATCATCCTGCCTTTCAAAAAATCATCTTTAAAAAATGAAATTATAGTATTTTTCTACTGTAATTAATGCAAATTGTGCCATTTCTAGTAATATTCCTAGGTTAGGAGTGTTTTTTATCAGAAATGTGAAATCTTATTTGCTTCAATGTTATTAGAAGAAAAACCAAGTATGACCTTCATGTGTAAAATCAAATATTTTATGTTAAAGAAAAAAATAAATGACATATTATTCTGCTGTTTTTTTAAATATTTATTTACTTATTTGAATGTCAATTAAAAAGAGGGAGGAGAGAGGTAAATCTTCCGTCTACAGTTCACGCCTCAGATAATGGCCAGTGCTGGACCAAGCTGAAACCAGGAGCCAGGAGCTTTGTCAGGTCTCCTATGTGGGTGTCAGGGGCCCAAACGCTGGAGCCATCTTCTGCTGCATGTCCCAGGCTCATTAGCAGGGAGCTGAGTCAGAAGTGGAGCAGCAGGGACATGAGCCAGCACCCACAGATGATGTTGGCATCATACGCATTGGCTTCACCTACTGTGTATGCTACAATGCTGGCCTTTCATCTGTAAGGATAAATTCAGAACTCAGCACTAAAAGCAATTTAATTATTATGATATAAAACAGAGACATATATGTTCAAAACTACTTGTATGGAGTTAGAGAGGTAAGAGATTATAAAGGAACAAAGAGAGAAAAAAATGAGAAAGCTCAGCATGATGGAGAAACTGTATGATAGGCTTGCTAATGCTAGGCAAGGTAAATAGAGTATGGACTCAAATAATAATACGTGAAGGCATGCAGAAGCCAGCACTGGACCTTCTGGTGCAATGTGGTCTCCCTGTGCCGAAGGAAGATCTCTCGGCAAACAAATGGCCATATCTGAGTTTTCCCCCACAAACCACTGTCTTTGAGGTCTCCAAATTAATTCAATCAAACATGATTTAGCTCAATCAAAGGCTTTGTGAGGAAACTGCCCGCTAGCTTCATCTCTGTTCGCTGCAGCATTTTCACACTTCTGTGCTGGCCTCTGTATGCAAGGGAATACAACATTTCCTAAAGTCTCTGATTAGCTTATTCCTGGATATGTTCTACCAAAGGGGAAAAAAATAGATATTAGAAAGGGAAAGGGGTGAAAAATTCCCTTTCTAGTTGCTTAGGTTCTGCAAGAACCTGCGAGTCACTCAAGTCGTCTGAAGACACCAGCTCAGATGGGTCAGTGGTGGAGGACTGTGGGGCCCCAGTAGCACCAGCATCAACAAACCCAGCCATTTCAAAGGGGCTGTGGCCTCCATGGCTCTTGCGGCAGCAGTGAGAATCCAGGCTTTGGGCCTCCTACGCAGGAGTGGCAGTCATGAGAATAGTGGTGCTGACTCTGTAAATATCAGTGTGCTCATGGGCTGCATGACATGCGTGACACCCCGTGACTGACCCTTTGGCTGCAGGAGTCTGAAGAGTCAGGGTGACCTCCGCTGGTTCCAGATCTCTAGACAACATCACCTTTCTATTTTATAACCATGCAGGCCGGCCTATTTACAGAACAAAGCTCTTACATCAAATTCCTTCTGTCACCATTTTTTTTTAAACTTAGGCTTTTCTTTCCTATGAAAAGGAGCAAGAAGGAATAATATACAAGTACAATTTACAACAATATACAAATATATATATACACATACACACACATATATATATACATATATATATATAGGCTTGCTGAAGGTTGTACTTGTTTTCAATATCAGGTTGCCAAGATGCAAAGTGTTTCAAGACAAGAACATCTCCAAAATAGTAAGTTGCTAGAAAGCCAACGAATGACCCACTGAGCCTGGAAAAGGGAAAATATGACTCTTTGAAATGAAAAATAAATTGATAAAATTTTTAAAACCCATGGACAGGTTAGATTTTAAGTATGGATGTTCAAGAGAGAATTTAGTGAATGAAAACATCATTATTTTTCCATGGTATGATTCCTTAGAGAATGAAAGAATCTGCCAAGAAATTTTTCAAAATAATAAGGGAGTTATACATGATGGCTACAGAAATCAAAGGCATTTCTAGCAAACAATTAGACAAGTTGACATTTTAAAAGACACCCTGAAACAGTAATGCTATATCTAGGAACCAACCTTAAAAAGGATGTGAAAGACCATACTACAGAAAATGAGGATGCTTTGCTGAAAGATAGTAAAGAAAATACAAATAAATGGAGATTTATTCATGCTTATTCACTGGTTGCTATATTTAATGCTGAAAAGATGTACATTGTCCACACATTGAATTACAGATATAATGTAACCACAGTTAGAATCCCAATATTTTAGGTTTTTTTTGTGGAACCTGAAAATCAATTCTCTCATTTGCATGGAAGTAAGAATAAATATGAAATTATAGTAACTGCATGTACTTGAATGGCAATTGAAAAAGTTGCCAGTAGAGCAGTCAAAAATAACTGCACAAATAGCATGGAATTTTGACATGTGACTGTGGAGTTACTGTAAATTAATGGCAAATGGAGAGACTACTTACCAAGCAAGTTGGAATGCCTGTATTTACCTTTAGGGGGAAAGCAGTGCATGCCTGTCTCCTGCCATGCTCAGACTGCAGAAGGATTATAAGCTCAAACTGAACAAGCAAAAATCATTACAAGCTTTAAGACTGGTACTCGGGCCCGGTGTGGTGACCTAGCGGCTAAAGTCCTCACCTTGAAAGCACTGGGATCCCATATGGGCGCCGGTTCTAATCCCAGCAGCTCCACTTCCCATCCAGCTCCCTGTTTGTGGCCTGGGAAAGCAGTTGAGGACAGTCGAAGGCTTTGGGACCCTGCACCCGTGTGGGAGACCCAGAGGAGGCTCCTGGCTCCTGGCTTCAGATCGGCACAGCACCGGTTGTTGCGATCACTTGGGGAGTGAATCATCGGATGGAAGATCTTCCTCTTTGTCTCTCCTCCTCTGTATATCTGACTTTGTAATAAAAACAAAAATAGATCTTTAAAAAAATAAAGACTGGTACTCAAAAATAGACGAATATCTGTCTTATCTGAAGCTAAGCAAAAATTATTAAAAAAAGAAGTATATATTTATTTAAAAGCCAGCATTACAGAAAGAGAGGGAGAGATGGGGAGATCCTCTATCTGCTGGTTAACTGCAAAAGATGTTCACAATAGCAAATGCAGAGCCAGGCTGCACGCAGGAGACAGGAGCATCAGCCAGGTCGCCCACAAGCACGGAGGGACCTGAACACTGGGGCCATCTTCCGGTGTTCTTTTGGGCCATTAGTAGGAAGTTGGATTGGAAGTAGAGCAGCCAGGGCACAGCCAACATGCATATGGGATGCTGGCATTGCAGGTGTTGGCTTTACCTATTATGCTACAATACTGGCACCTTAGAAAAAAATTTTCTTGAACTTGGCATATAGAAAGGTCACCACAAAACAAAACAAAACAAAACAAAACAAAACAAAACAAAACAAAACAAAAAACAGATAAAGGGCCCCAGTGCAATGGCCTAGTGGCTAAATCCTCACCTTGCATGCACATGGATCCCATATGGGTCTGCTTTGTGTTCCAGCTGCTCCACTTCCCATCCAGTTCCCTGCTTGTGGCCTGGGAAAGCAGTGAAGGATGGTCCAAAGCTTTGGGACCCTGTACCCACACAGGAGACCTAGAAGAAGCTCCTGGCTCCTGGCTTCAAATCAGCTCAGCTTCAGCCATTGCGGGCACTTGGGGGAATGAACCAGCAGATGGAAGATCTTTCTCTTTGTCTCTCCTTCTCTCTGTATATCTGCCTTTCCAATAAAAATAAAATAAATCTTTAAAAAAGAGAAAAAAATCTGGATAGAGGTCTGGTTCCTCCTGTGGTTGTAGTAGGATAAGCCTCTACCTGTGGCAGCACTGACATTGCCCATGGGTACTGTTATATGTGACTGAGTCAATGATTTGACTCCGGTGTTAGAAGAGAAGTGGCGAATGTTATGGGGTGCAGCCAGTGATAGCCAGCACCCCTTGACAGTGAGCAAATGGAATGTGGCTGTGTCCCCCACCCTCTAAGCCCTCAGCCACCCCCCTCCACTACCTAGGTGTTCCCTCCTGCCCACTGTGACTCTCACCTAGCACCTGAGAGGGGGTGGTATAGCATTGTTGTGTAACCACTCTCCTCAATAGCCCCTTTAAAGGCTCACCATAGGGAGGGGCTCCCTCTCTTGGTCGAGTGCCTGGTCAGGTGCTTCCATTGCTCTGGACTCCCTAGGACAGGTAAATCCCCTGAGCATGGCCCCTGTGTGTCTGTACTCCTTACCCTCTGTGTACTGCTTAGATAGGACAATGAAGATAGCAATGTTGTTTCTGGTTTGTGCACTGTGGGGAGTTCCAGGAGAAGCAAGGCCTAGCAGTAGTGGAATGTGGGCAGAAAGGCGGGGGAGGGGTGAATGTCTGTAGCTTTGAAAGTGTTTCCAGGTTATTCGTTGCATCTCTCTTAGGATAACTTATATTGTTGGGGAAGCTGGGGCATAGGTCTTCAGCTTAATGGATGGACTTAAGAATAATGACCATTTGTTCCTTTTAGGATTATATTTGGTTGGATTATGATGGTTGGATTGCTGTATAGACTTGTGATCTGCTTATTTCTAGTATGCTCTATTATCACCAAGCTAAAAAATTCCTTAATAAACCTCAGACATGTCTGGTGTGATCTCGCTCGCACCCCGTAACAGTACCAGTTCAAGTCCTGACTGCTCCACTTCTGATCCAGCTCCCTGGGAAAGCAGTGGAGAATGGCCCAAGTCCTTAGGCCCCTTGTAGCCACATGGGAGACACAGAAGGAGCTCCTGACTTCTGGTTTTGGATCAGCCCTGCCCTAGTTTTGCTGCCATTTGGATCATGAAGCAGCAGATGGAATCTTTCTCTCACATTCTCTCCCTGTAACTCTGCCTTTCCTATTAAAATAAATGTTGTTTCTTTAAAGAACAGATTACTTTGTGTTAAAATAACTGAGTATGGAATCCAAATGATAACTTACAGAAAGCTAACATCAGCACATGACCTGAGAGCAAAATATTTGCTGCATATAAAAACAAAATTTCCTCTTGGGCTAAAATACGAGTAAACAACTAACAGGAAAATGGCGAAACCATATGAATAAGCATTTTACAGAAATGGAAGCACTTATGGTCGATAAACATCCAAAAATGAGCAAGAATAAAACTGAAAATAGGAATGAAGACAATGAAGTGTTATTTTACATCTGCACAATTAACAAAACACAGATAATATATCAAATATACAAGAGGATCTAAGTTCTTATATAATGGGGATGGGAATACCACTGCATTTAAGAGAACACCTAATGTCTTAAAATACAAAGCAAATAATAAGGAAATTAACTCGGAACAATTCCACTTTTATAGCAGGTGTGTTTGTTTATTTGGAAAGGTAGATTTACAGAAAGATAGGGAGACAGAAAGCTCTTCCATCTACTAGTTCACTCTCCCCAAATGACTGCAATGGTCAGAGCTAAGCCGATGTGAAGCCAGGAGCTTCTTCTGGGACTCTTGTGTGGGTGCAGCGTCCCAAAGCTTTGGGCTGTCCTCCACTGTTTTCCAAGCCATAAGCAGAGAGCTGGATGGAAAATAGAGTATAAACCAGCATTGATACGGGATCACAGGGCTTGGAAGGGGAGAATTAACCAATTGAGCCACTGAGCTGGGCCCTATAGTAGTTTTTTCATCCTTACCTAGCTAAAAAGCAAGCAGAAAAATTCAGTGAACAACTGAGCTGGACAGAATTGACAAACTTGATGAAATGTTTCTACCTAACAGCTATACATCACAATTGTTATTATGCACAGAAAGAACATTCTGAAAACCCCTTGACTATAAACACGGATGACTAAGCCAGTGTTTAACAGCGGGTTTGTGTTGAGACCAAACTTGATGCTTAAAATGTTTTCAAGTATGGAAATATTATAGAATAATAATACTGACATAATTGTGGTTTTGACTACAATAAGCTTAAGTGAGAGCTCTTAATTTGAAGAGCTCAGCATTTTTAGAAATTAAGCATTAGTGTGGTGTATCAGGCTTATCCTCCAACTACTAATGCTGGCATCCCATATGGGTATTGGTTTGTGCCCTAGCTGCTCTATTTCCCGATGCAGCTCTCTACGTACGCCCTGAGAAGAAACCTACACCCATGTGAGAGATTCAGATGTTCCTATAAACTGTTCAGCTCAGCTCTGGCCATTGCGGCCGTTTGGAGAGTGAACCAATTGATAGAAGACCTACCTATCTCTGTATCTCTCCTTATCTATAAAACCTTTCTTTCAAATAAAAATAAATTATTATTATTTTTTAAAATAAAGGACTGATGAGGCCTTTCAAAAGAGAAATAAAGAATCGACTTCTCCCTAGCTGTGGGCAACTGTTTACTTAGGCAAGTGTTACACTGCCAGATGGGTGCAGGCTGGTCAGTCTAGGCCATAGTCCCTGCCACTGAGTGTTGACACTGGGGGTGGGCCACATCAGAATGGGCTGCAGAACCTGCCAGCACATGCAAGATCCAGCTGAGAATAGACCTGGTAGGGGAGCTTAAGGAACTCCTTCCTAGGCTACAGATCTTGCTGGTGAGTGCAAGAGCCAGGGCTGGGGGTAGGCCAAGCCAGGCTGGGCTGTAGGACTTACTAGCATATATGTGGGCCAGTCTGTGGGGAGGTTGGGTTGGGCCAGTCCATAGCACACACTGGCACAAACAAGAGTCAGGACAGGGTACAGGCCAGTTTACATGAGGGCAGGAGCTGGGGGTAGGCAGGCTGGGCCAGGCTGCTGCACCTACCAGTGAGAGCTGGAACTGGGGGTGGACCAGGCTGCAGCACCAGCCAGCACCTCCCAGCAAATTCCAAGATAGGGGGCAGGGCATGGCAGACTGGGCCACAGCAAGAATTGGGGCTGGGAGTGGGCCTGGTAGGGGAACTCTGGGCACCCTGGCCACTGCTTCCACTGATGAACAGGAGAGCTAGGACTGGGGGTAGGCCTGGCTGTGCAGGACTATGGCAACCTGCTGGCCGGCACGTGGGCTGAGCCTGAGGGTGGGCCAGGCTGGGCCAGTCTGCTGCATCTGCTGCATCCACTGGAATCTAACTTGCATAATGTAGTTTTAACATTCTGAGAAATCAGCAAGAAAACTTTGATCAGGCCAGCAGAAAATAGGCAAAAGATCTAAGCAGGCTCTTTATAAAAAGAAGAAATCTACAAGGCAAATCAACACAAGGAAAGTTACTGAGTTTCACTAGTAATCAAAATTAAAAATTAAAAATGCAATGAGGTCCTATTACAAATCTACACATTAATTCTGAAAAAATCAAATGTATGGGAGGGATATAGAGCAAGGGAATTCGCCTTTTGTGCTATGTGAGGGAGTTAAGATTGGTAAAATCTATTTGGAAAACAGTTTTATTTCATAAAGTTGAACATGCACATGTTCTAGTAGTTCCAGTCAGGCGTATATTCTTAAGGGCAGCTTATATACACATACAAGAATGTTCGAAGCAGCATTTGTGCATAACAGGTGCATTCTAGAAACAAAGTATATGCCCATCAACAGTGGATTAATACAGTAGTTGCATCCAACGAGGTCTACAATACTTGCTATTTTAAAAGAAAAACGGTTGGAGTGAGACTTGAGCACCTCCTACATCCATATTTGAATCTTGGCTACTCTACATTTTTGACCCACGTTCCTGCGAACGTGTCTGGTAGGTAACTGCCAATGGTCCACATGGGACAGTGGACTGAGTTCTGAGTTTCTCACTTCTGCTTGGCCCTGTCTCGGCTGTTGTAGTTGGGGAGTGTACCAGCAGATGGAAGATGCCTGTCCCTCTTTTCCACATCAAATAAACAAATCAATCTTAGGGGCAAAAAAACTCTTGATATTTGCTTAACAAGGAAAAAAAGAAACTGAAATAAAACTGATGTAATTGCTGAACTTGAGACAGACATTGCTTTAAAACTAGGAATTCTAGTTGTCAAAAGAGCTCTTTGAAATTAAATGGGTAACAATACTATGTCAATTAATTCCATAATGATGTAAATTGTTGCTGATGGTATGTTGGAGCTTTTAATTGATCTGGATGATACTCTGCTGGCTCTGCCTTCAGACCAGAGAGGGTCTCCCTAAGAAGCCATTGAACTTGACTGGACAATAAGATGCTGGACTCTATTTTTGGTAAATGCTTGCAAAGAGGGAATCTCAACTGAACTTGAACTGTGGTTATGCAACAAGGTGGAGGAATACACCATGGGGGGAGGGTACGGGGAGGGGTGGGGAGAATCCCAGTACCTATGAAACTGTGTCACATAATACAATGTAACAATGAATAAGTTTTTAAAAAATTAATGAATAATGAAAAAAAAAAAGAAATTAAATGGGTAAATGGGCCTGGTGCGGTGGCCTAGCGGCTAAAGTCCTCACCTTAAAAGCGCCAGGATCCCATATGGGCGCCAGTTCTAATCCTGGCAGCCCAGCTTCCCATCCAGCTCCCTGCTTGTGGCCTGGGAAAGCAGTGGAGGACAACCCAAAGCCTTGGAACCCTGCACCCGCATGGGAGACCTGGAGGAGGTTCCTGGCTCCTGGCTTCAGATCAGCGCAGCACTGGCCGTTGCAGTCACTTAGGGGGTGGATCATTGGAAAGAAGATCTTCCTCTCTGTCTCTTTTCCTCTCTGTATATCTGACTTTGCAATCAAAAATAAAATAAATCTTTGAAAAAAAAAAAAGAAATTAAGTGGAAAAAATTAGGAAAAAAGCAACAGTGTGCCAACTCAGAGCTGTTGGGGGCTGGGTGCCAGCCTCCGTGGTCAGGCACGTAAGGTAGAAGCAATGGTCAGCCCTCAAGTGAGAAGCAAGATTAAAGGATACGGTTAGGGCTTTTAGTTTGCCAACTCTGAAAGGTCGACGCCAAAGGCGAGCTGCAAGGCGCAGCGTTTAGAGCCAGGAAAGCAGTTGGCGTCAGCAGTGAGCCTTGTCTCAGGAAAGGATGCCCAAAGGGGCAGGAGCCCTGGAGGAGGTCAGGAGTGCTGGAGGCCTCCTCGCAGCACAGACAGCAGTCACACCAGCTCCCCCTTGTGTTTATTCCAGGGCCTGCAGCCAGACAGTAGGGCTTGGCTGTTTGTTTCTTCCACGGATGTTTCTCAGTGTGAGTGCTGGTACGCATGCTGCCTGCAACATGATGGAGAGCTCCATTTTTAAAAGCTTAGACTATTCCACGGGGTGGGAAGAGGTCCAGCAGGAAAGCCCCTTTGAACCCCGACTGAGCAGCCCCCCAAGAACCACAGCGCGACTCTGACTGTATGTGTTTCCCAGAGCTAGTGCATGGCAGTGAGACCTCTGAGCTTATACTAGTGTCTCCTCTCAAAACTTGCTCTCCCCAGCTCGAGACACAGCAGCAGGGCCTTTTTTCACAGTTCAGATGGGCAGGGGGCTCCAAGAGAAACTTCCATGGTAAATAAACCGCCTATGGGGACAAAGCAAACCATTCGTAACACAGCAAATTGTTTTGAAAGGGGAAGCCTCATGATAGGGGTGCACGGTGGATGAAGAAGCGAGCACAGTCCTTTCACCTTGGAACGGGGTGGGAAGCCCTGGGCTAACTCAGCTGGCAGTGGGTTTGGGCTAGCCGGCTTTCTCACAGTCCGTGATGCACTGGGCCAGCCTTCTGCACAATTGTGTCAGAAGACGAGTGCAGGCTTTCACCAGGGCGGAATCTGGGGCTAGTTGTAGATTCTCGAAGGGTCTCTGGAGTCAAAAAGGAACCAGCTGCCTACTTGCCTGTGGTTTTATTTTTAATTGAAGCACAGACGGATGCCTGTCTTCATGTATCTAAAACCTACTCATCAGAGGGGTGGTTGTCTTGTTATCCATCCTCTCAAAACATTCTGGATCTCACAGGCATCTTCCCAGATTCCTTAGTCAGCTTCTGAGCCAGGGTTGGTACTTGAATCTGCCAAACTCTTGAGAAGTCCCAGCCATTTGCTATTGACCACACTGCCCTCTGCTGACCAAACTCAGATTTGCTAAATGCTTTTATTGCAAGCTGAAGTGGCCATTGTATCAATGTGTGAAACTCTGATAAGAGCTTCACTGTAGATCAACTGCTTGCCCAATTTCTATCACCCTTGGTTCCTTTTCCTGGTTCAATATAACTTATGCCTTTGAATAGCTTTAGAAAACATTTCCTGAGGTTCCTGGAAAGGGAGGTGCTCCCCTTTTAAGTTCATTTACCTGATCATGACTTAATGCCTGCTTTGACATTTTCTTGTAAGATCAAGGTTTGAGATCTATTCTGTTTTCTAAGGCATGGATCTTCTTTCTTGGTCTTCAAGTATGTTGACCAACATACAATCTTATAAACAATTTTTAAAAAGAGGTTAGCAAGGGGCTGGTACCATGGAGCAACAGGCTAATCCTCCACCTGTGATACTGGCATCCCAAATAGTGCTGGTTCTAGTCCTGGCTGCTCCACTTCCTATCCAGCTCCATGCTAATGGCCTGGGAAAGCAGCGGAGGATAGCTCAAGTCCTTGGGCTCCTGTAGCCACATGGGAGTCCTGAAAGAAACTCTTGACTCCTGGGTTTGGATTGGTACAACTCTGGCCGTTGCAGCCATTTTGGGAGTGAACCAGCATATGGAAGACCTCTCTGCAATTTTGACTTTCAAGTAATAGATACAATTTTTTTTCTTAAAAAGTATGTGTGTATGGCTGTGGGTGGCGGTTAGAAAAGCTCTCTGGAGTACCCTAGAAGTCTTCACATTGATATCAGTTGCTTTCTGTCTCTTCCGATTAAGACTGACCCCACAAAATCACCTGTAATTTCTAACAGCGCTTATTCTGTGTATTTAACCCAGGACTGTCTTCTCCCTAGTCCCCTCTAGAAAAAAATATTTTAAAAAATTATCTCTCACATAAAGTAGTGTACTATAATATCTCAAAGTATCAACAAAGTGCTCGCTTCGGCAGCACATATACTAAAATTGGAACGATACAGAGAAGATTAACATGGCCCCTGCGCAAGGATGACACACAAATTCATGAAGCAGTCCATATTTTAAAAACAAAGTCTCAACAAAAATAGGGTTTTCTTTGCTCTATATCCCTTTTCTACCTTCTTTGACTTAGCCCGCAAATTCTAGTATCAGAATATTTGTGTACATGTAGTTGTACAAATACATATCTTTTCACAGTTTACACCAGCTTCTAACAGGCTTCCACAAATCTAGAAATATTGGTTGGTGAGACCATCCAAGCCTTCTGAAATCTTGGCCATACCTTCAAGTAGGTGGGACAAGAATTGCCCATCCATTTCCTAACTGGTTAAGTGATCACCAATAGGAACCTTTTACCTGCAGGTTCCCACCCAACAAAGAGGGAGTCAGAGAATGCTTAAAATCCCAAGACCTTCCTTGGTTGGCGCCTCTCCCTTTCTCCTCTCCAGAGGCACGCCACCTCCTGGTTCTCCTATTCCGTCTCTTTTCCCACTCACCTGATCACTTCACAAATAAAACTTCACTGTCTGCAACCGGTTCCTGGCTTTTTACTTCCAAATCAAGCTGAGGAAAGAAGCCACCGAGCTTTTCTGCTAACAGTTGGATTTTTATTTGTTAGCCTAGAGGAGTTGATATTCCACTGAAATCTACTATCCTTCAGATGAACACTTTGGCCTAATTTCAAAACTGACCTGAAGCCACTTTATTTATGAAAACTATTTTGCATCGGTGCCAGTTTTATTTCCTCTACAATGACCTTTCTGGATTGTTCCAATGATCACTCATGGGAAAAATTGCACTTCCTTTTTTTAGGAGATTTATTTATTTGAAACCCACAGTTAGAGAGAGAAACTGGGATACACAAAGAGAAAGATCTTCCATCTGATGGTACTCACTACAGATGCAACAAGGACCAAGGCTGGGCCAAACCAAACCTAGCAGTCTGGCGCTTCATCCAGGTTTCCTACAAAGGGAACAGTGGCCCAAACACCAGGGCCATCTTCTGCTGCTTTTCCCAGGCCACCAGCAGGGAGCTGGATAGGAATTAAAGTCACTGGGACACGAACCAGCTCCCATGTAGAATGCCAGCACTGTAGGCATGGCGGTTTTTCTCACTAAGCCATAACATCAGTCCTGAAAAACTGTACTTCCTATGCATATGAAAGTACTGGGAGAGCCGACAAAAGGCAACCACTTTAAGGCTAAAATGCAAATAGAAGGTCAGGCATCAAAATTTCATCCAGATTTTCCAAAATGCAAGTCATTCTCAAAGAAAATAGCTTCTCAACATATATATATATATATATATATATATATATATACCAGTAATATCAATGGTATTAAACAGAGCAATTAGAAAAACAGAGCCTGATATTATGGCTCAGTGGCTAACTCCTTGCCTTGAACACGCCGGGATCCCATATGGGTGCGGCTTCATGTCCCAGCTGCCACCATTTCCAATCCAGTTTCCTGGGATTGTGGCCTGGGAAAGCAGTCGAGGATGGCCCAGAGCATTGGGACCGGGCACCTGCATGGGAGACCCAGAAGAAGCTCCCGACTCCTGGCTTTAAACTGGCTCATCTCCAGCCGTTATGGCCATTTGGGAAGTGAATCAGCAGATAGAAGACCTTTCTGCCTGTCCCTCCTTCTCTCTGTATATTTGTCTTTGTAACAAAAACAAAATCTTTAAAAAAATAAAGGAAAAACAGGTAAGATCAGGTATCATTCTCAAACATCATCTCAGATCCTATTAGAATTTGGATGGTCACTTCAGGGGCAAGTATTTCACGTATTGGATGGTCACTTCAGGGGCAAGTATTGTCACTCCAGTTCCCAAGACAGGTGCTGGATGTTCAGTTATAAATCATGTTCTCAGCGAGCCGAGGTTCAGGAGTGGAAGTCGTAAGCACCTGTCATCTAATGCCAGGGTCTCTACAGGCCAGGGGGCTGGGAGGAGGAGGGCACAAGGCCACTCAGCACAGCCTTGGAGGAATCAGGAGGCGTTCTCCAAGGTGATGGATGAGGTCCGACCTGAAATTTGAAGAATGAAGAATAATCAACCTCAAACAAGTGTGAACCAAGTGGTGAGGGGTTGGTACAGGGTGCTTCCTAAGGAAATGCTGAGGTTGGATTGGTACAGGGTGCTTCCTAAGCAAATGCTGAGGTTGGATTGGTACAGGGTGCTTCCTAAGCAAATGCTGAGGTTGGAGAAGTTGGGGAAGGGAGGGGACAGTGTGGTTGCGATCTGCAGAGCAATGTGGGAGGGAGAGGCGAGACTAAAGAAGGAAACTGGTGAAATTCCACTGGTCGCCTCTGTTCATTGGAATCAGAAACTGCAAGAGTTATACCCTGGCTTACGGAAGACAGCTTCCACAGGGAGAGCCGGATGATGTCCAAAGTGTGACAAGAACTGTAGTCAGGGCAGGCCTTGTAGCTATAGCAGAGCTCCCCAAAATTCAGCAACTTAAAGAACAGGAATTTATTTCTCTCTTATTTTCCATGACCAAAGGGCTTCAAGGCAGCAAGTAGAGGTAGGAAAGCAGGAAGGAGCGCGCTGTAGAGACCCTAGCTAACTACAGAGGTACCTTTTTTTTAAAAAAAAAAATATTTATTCATTTGAAAGAGTCAGAGAGAGATTTTCCACCCACTGGTTCACTCCTCAACGGGCCATAATAGCAAGGCATGGGTCAGATTGAAGCCAGGAACCAGGATTTTTATCTACATCTCCCACATGGGTGCAGGTGCCAAGTACTTGGACTATCTTTTGCTGCTTCTCCAGATGCATTAGCAGAGAGCTGGATTGGAAGTGGGGCAGGTAAGACTCCCATCAGTTCCCTATCTGCTGTGCCACAATGCCAGCTGCAAAATCCCATCTGTAATATGTGGCTACCAATGTCACCACTCCCGGCTACCAGGAGGAGAGAAGGGAATGGTGAAGTGAACGCTTTTATGGCACATGCCTGGAAGTAGCACACATCATTGGCTGTCACATTCCAGTACTAACGGTCACACCGCGCATTAAGGGAACCTGGAAAATGGGAGCCCAAGTTGTTTGCCCAGGAAGAAGGGGACGTGGACTTGGAGACATGTAATGGTCATACAGGGAGGAGCTGGTTCTGTGAGAACCATTGTTTGTGCCATCTCCTCTCAGCCCCCTGATTGGTTCCTCCGACCATCCCATGGGTCCTTACCTTCAAGTTCTCATTTGCTCATGCAGATGGATAGTGTCTCTTAGATTACTGGTCCTAACCCTGGCCACCTGTCTTTCTTGCACTAATTTCATGCTTTCGTTAGTCGCTAAGCAGGCTGTTTGCTTGCCCGGCCCAGCCTGTTGGAAGCAGAGTCCAATCCAGCTGGTCAGTTGGGGTAACCAGAAATGCTGGTTTGTGACTCAGTAGGTGGCACTCTGTGTCAGCAAAACATGAGCTGTAAAGCAACACACACATAATCCACACCTGGACTCAATCACGCTCAGGATCACAACATTGGCTCACTTGGCCTACTTCCTCAAGACTCTACTTTCAAAAGAGTAGCCACACCCACACTGACCAATGGACTATTCAAAACGGGGTGGCAGCATGCGCTGAACTGGTGCCAGTAAAAATGCTGCCTCTGTGTTGATGTCACCTTCCCCACACTCAGGAGTTGGACCTGACTGAGCTGGAAACCATGGTGAACAGCTCTCCTCTGGGTTTCTCTCCCCAGTGCTGGAGAAGGAGCTCTGTGAGACTTTTTTCTTCATTCTTCCCCTGCCCCCCACCTCACCTTTCTAATGGAGCTACTACTTTCCTAATTGCTGATTAGTCCTATCGGGAAGTCCTCATGCTCTCCATCAAAGGTCTTATTGTCTGTCAGTCTTATTTTTGCTTATATGTCATTTTGCTCAGGTATCTTTCCCCTCAGTGATGCCTGTTGGCTCACTTTGCATAGCACCATTTGGAGGTGTGGATTCTATCCAGATGCGGACACACCTCATGTTATCAAGACTTTCAACTGGCATCCAAACAGAGCACGGAGGCTCAGGGAATGTTTGCTGACAAGAATTTGCTTTTTATTTCTGTGCATCCCTTGTGTCTGTCTCCTCTCTGTGTGAAAATTCAGAGATCTTTCAAATCCTATGTCAGGGCTCTTGATTCATCCAGATATGTACTATTATGAAAGACCAAATGGGTCTCCCTAGAGCAAGGAAGTCTGTATGTGAAGGCTTTGTAGTTTTGTCTTCATTTCTTATCTGCACCTCACAGAAATACAGGAACTGATTTTCCCTAAAGACAACTGAAGCATTATAGTATAGGAGAGATTAATATTTTGATAATGTCTGAAAATGCTGCGTGGTTATTACCAATTATTTGGTTTGGAAGTATGGTTCATATTAAGCCATATGAGTATAATAGCTTTTTTTTCATCAGTAATGCTCATCTCTTATTTTTGCTAGTTCTTTTTTAAAGATATTTCCTCCAAAACATCTCTTCCAAGAAACCTTTCTTCATTCACCTCTGCTTGACCCATTGTTTCTTTGTATTTTCCATTTGGATCCCAGATGTGGCCTGGCCCTCGCATCAGGAATTCTAGTCCAGGTAATACTGAAGTACCAATCTCCAAACTGAAATCAGTGAACAGCATCTCTGTCTCACGCTCCCTGTCCCATGGGTGTCAGTGGGGAGCTTTGTGTGTGCATGTGTGGTCTCGGGCACCAAGACCAGATCCACAGAGGCCCCATCCCAACATGTGTTCTGTGATCCCTAAGGCTGAAGAAAATGTAGCAAAACATACATTGGCTTCTGAATCTCCCTATTAGAAATGACATGTCACTTCTATTAATATTTTATTCGCCAAAGAAAGTCATATGGCATAATTAACTAAAATCAAGAAGATGTAATAGATAGGTTAAATAAACATATTTCTTGATTCTGAGTAAGTCTTACAATCTTAGACTTCTCAGATATCTCAGAGCCGTAGGAAGGATAGGTGGGTGCTGTCTTCATTTTACATATAAGGAAATCAAACATATTATATAAGATTTATTTGGTATGTGAAAGTCCTAGTTACAGAGAGGGAAAGCCAGAGAGAGAGAGAGAGACAGACAGACAGAGAGAGAGAGAGAAACAGAGACAGAGACCATTGACTGGTCTGCTATCTAAGTGGCCATAATAGCCAGGATTAGCCTAGTCCAAGTCCAGGAGCTTCCTCCAGGGTGTCCTATTGAGTAGCTAGGGCTCAAGCACAGCAGCCATCTTCCGCTGCTCTTCTCATGCCATTAGCGGAAGCCGGATTAGAAGTGGGGCAGCCAGGACACCAAAGGGTGCCCCTATGGGATGCCGGCATCACAGGTGGTGGCTCTACTTGCTGTGCCATTAACATTGGCCAGCAAGTTAAATATTTTTAAAGCCCAACAACTGCCCTTTGATTAGGTTATCATGACTGCTGCTTTGCCTTTCTAAAGAGTTCTCTTCAACTTTTCAGTATTCTATTCTTAAGCTCCCATCAATGAGTACCCATTATGTACCACCAGCTGGCAGTTCAGAGGATAGAAAGCTGCATTTCTGCAGCTTTCCTGCCCTCAGCAGCTGTGAGAGCTCCAACCCCTTTCCTGAGTCTTCCTTCTCCATGGATTCCAGGAGCTTCTTGGGAGATTTACACTGCCCTGCTGACCGCTGTGGCCAGCCTGGTGCCACGTGGCATTCTGTCCTTGCCCTTGCTCTCCAAGGCAGCCGTCCTGGCTTTGGTGCTGATGTTGAAGGGAGCTATGCCCTTCCCAGGGGCATGATGGTGTCTGTGACATAGGCCTCCGAGGACATCTGCAGTGTCCGGAAAACTGTGACAAGTTTTTCTAGTTGCTGTGGACTCTTTTTTTTTCTTTTTTAAATTATTTTGCATTATGTTACAGTTTCATAGGCTCTGGGAATCCCCCCACGCCCCTCCCCCCTGGTGGCTTCCTCCACCCTGATGGACTCTTGTATCGGCTCTTTAAACATGAGCCCTTGGTGATACTCCTTAAGCTGTGCTCAGCAGCTCCCATAGCCTCTGGCATCAGACTCTCCTTACAGAGTTGAGTTCTTTCCCAGAATCTCCCCCAGGGCTACTCACGCTCACAGACACGGTTGCTACGGTATTTTTCAGAGAGGCAATGGTTAGTTTCTCTATAATATGGCAAAAAAAAAAAATAAGTTTAACAAATAGAGTGAATTTACGCATATCAGGATTTCCTGGTGTCATGTGAAGAGGAACACATGTCTCAGGTGCTCTGCTACCTACACGAAACCAAAAACTGCTAGTGGAAAACCAACACAGTTCTCCAGGGTTGAAACCTACACTCTAGTCTCTTCCCTGTGTCCTTATGAATGGCCTTGGGGGAATCATCTATTCCTCCAAAGCTCCTTTATCATATAGGAAACGGAAAACATATGACGGGTAGGTTTCTGAGGACTTTGCAACTGGGAAGGTTTGTGATTCAACTATTGTCAACAGGTGGCAGCAAACCCCCAACTTTTGGTGAGTTAAGATCCAGGAAGGCTGGATGCCTTTGATTTTAGTTCTCAAAGTTTCAGAATTAAAATATGTTCATTTTAAACATGGTAAAAACCCGAAAGATCCACAACGGAGGATGTTGAGTGGGAGGAGTGTGTACAATGCATGTTGTAAACGAATCAAAAAGTGAGGCTTTAAGAGGAGTAAATTTCGTAACAACAGAATTTAGTGTTTCTCTGGTTCTTTTAAATGTGGCTAGCGGTGTCGGGATGCCAAAACTGCCATATAACATGATATTCACGATGCATCCTTTCTATCTTGGTTTTAACACAGATACGTAAAGATGAACTAACAGCTTCAGGAGATTCTTTTTAAATGTCTTTAAGCTTGGTATTTTAATATGAAATGCATGGGGGGAAGTTAATACATATGCAACATTACAATGCCATTACATTTTTACATCATAGCTCATATCGCACTAAAATCAGTCCTAAAGAACCTTCGTAAATGTATAAGCTTATCTGCTCATTACTTTTTTTCTGCTTCTAATAGTTTGAAACACATTGGAATTTTTGGAACTTTGAAATTGCTGCCATCTTCCAGTTTCTTGCAAAGAGCTAAAATATTAACTTGAATATATATATGGATAATTATCAAAATGTTGATGTGAATGCATTTATGCCATTGTGTTCCCTTTCATTTAGTATTGCTAACAATATAATGATATATAAAACTGGACAAAATGCTATGGGAAGGACTGTTGAAGGTAGGAATTCTAACAAGTGAATATCTAAACAGTGAATGAATGTTCAAAGACAGGTTTGAAAACTATTGTTTTGGGTTCTTCCTGAATTACAGACATGCATTTTCAACTGCTTCATCAGACTTATGCTACTTTAGTACAGACAAAAAGGAACTTGTAATATATTTATAGTTTTTAAAAAGATTTATTTATTCTAATTGCAAAGTCAATATACAGAGAAGATGAGAGACAAAGAAGAAGATCTTTTGTCTGATGATTCACTCCCTAAGCGGCTGCAACGGCCAGAGCTGTGCCGAGTCAAATCCAGGAGCCTGGATCTTCTTCCAGATCTCCCAAGCGGGTGCAGGGTCCCAAGGCTTTAGGCCATCCTCAACTGCTTTCCCAGGCCACAAGCAGGGAGCTGGATGGGAAGCGGGGCAGCTGGGATATGAACCGGTGCCAATATGGGATCCAGTCATGTATGAAGCGAGGACTTTAGCCGCTAGGCTACTGTGCTGGGCCCTATAATGTTATTTTTAAAAGATTTTTTTTAAAGTCAGAATTACAGAGAGAAAGAGGGGCCTATCTTCCATCTGTTGGTTCACTTCCCCAGATGGCTACAATGGGCAGTACTGGGTCAAGCCCAAGCCAGGGGAATCTTCCAGGTCTCCCAGATGGATAACAGTGACCAAACACTTGGGCCATCTTTCGCTGTTTTTTCCCCCCAGGCTATTAGCAGGGAGCTGCATCAGAAGTGGAGCAGGTGGGACACAAAACCAGCACCCATACAGGATTCCAATGTACTGTGTGGAGGCTTTACTTGCCATACCACAACACCAATGAGCAAGTAAATTTTTTTAAAAAGGTTTGTTCTACCACTACTAGATAGAAAACAAGCTCGTTCTTCGTTGTCTTCCTTTAACTTCATTTGTTGCTCTTGATCTAATTTTCCTCTGGGAAGGAGAAATTATAAAAGGACTAATTATGTCCTCTTGATATGTTAGGAATTTCCTAGCATAATATCATCTCAGTTTTCTAATTTGCAGGCTGAATAAGTGAGAGTTCCCCTGCTGGGACAGAGAATTGGGATCTGGGAGGCTCTGTGCCACATTTAACAGACCTGCTGGACAAACTACCCGTTATCTTGTGATTTATTTGATTATGCAATGCCTTGTTCCTAAATGAATTTGAGGCAAATGACTATAGGTTTTTGAAACCAACTATATGTCAGAAGCAATATGTGGTCTTATAATAAATGTGTTCTGTCCCTCCCCCATCCACCCAGGGGAAATAATAGGAAACTGGTAAGTTCCTTAGGACAAAATGGTAAGTTTCTTTTCATGCTTGGGATATGGTTCTGTGCATAGTAGGTACTCAGCAAATGTTCCTAAAGCATTGGTTCCTCAACAGTTAAATTACTGAGTACCTGCTCCAAGATAAACATTCCATCAGATCCTTTGGATGGAAAGGTAACTCAAAACATGTAAATGAATTACTGCAGTACTGTGAGATAAGTACAATTAAGAAGCTAGCTACAAAGTATAGGGGTAAATAGAGAAGTGATTATGTCTTGAGAAAAGTTGGGAAGTCTTGTCTTTTAGAGATCATTTTTAAGCTGATTGTTGGAAGAATTAGGGACTTGTCAGATGGAAAAGTCTAGGCAGAATGTAACACAAAGTGAAAAGGCCAAAATCTAGGAATGACAGAGTGTGTTCCTAGTTTGTTTGTTTGTTTGTTTGATTGTACTGCCTTTGTTTCAGGAAGAATTTAAGGTAATTTATGTTCCAGTCTTTTCATACTGGAGTGGTTAGAGATGAGACTCAAAGATGGCAGGAAGTATATTATCAAGAGTTTTGTAATTGATGCTTGAATATGAATTTTATATAATGGAAAACGAACCCAAGAGGACTGATAATCAGATTTGTTGTGAATTTTCTGTATATTGAATGAATGAAGATAGAAATTGAAGATTAATATGTACATTTACATGATTTCATTTTTGTAAAAGGCAAAAGTGCATTTATATGTGTTTATATATACTTGTATATACAAAGGAAAATGTTTCAAAGGATATACTTTAACTTGTTCACAGTGATAACCTCTGGGGAATGGGATTAGAGGGAAGGGGATTTATGTGGCTGTCTGTATATTCGGTGGAATATTGTGCTTTTATTTCTGTATTTGAATTTTTAATAAATATGTAGTATTAAAAAAATAAAAAATTTTAATTAAAAAAATTGTTATTGGAAAGTCAGATTTACAAAGAGAAGGAGACACAGAGAAAGATCTTCCATCCACTGATTTAATCCCCAAGTGGCCACAATAGCTGGAGCTGAGTTGATCCAAAGCCAGGAGCCGGGAGCTTCTCCAGATCTCCCACGTGGATACAGGGTCCCAAGGCTTTGGGCCATCCTCTACTGCTTTCCCAGGCCACAAGCAGGGAGCTGGATGGGAAGTGGAGGAGCTGGGATATGAACTGGCGCCCATATGGAATCCTGGCGTATGCAAGGCAAGGACTTCAGTCACTAGGCTATTGTGCCAGGCCTGAACAAGTAATTTTAAGTGACTAAGAAGTTCAGGTCCTTGTATTTAAATGCTTAATTTATATGTACTTGCTAGCAGTATTTGGAACTTTACAAAATCCTTTTAAAAGATCAGAGGCCAGGTCTGTTACCCAGCAAAGGCATCGGTGTCCCAGGTTAGTGTATCTGAATCTGATGCCTGGTTCAAGCTCCTAATTCCAGCTCCTACCAGCACATAGCTTGGGAGGAAGGGATAAGAGCTTAAGAAGTCAAGTGCTTGCTACTCATGGACGATAGCAGGGTTGCATTCCTGCCCTGACATGCCTGGCTGCTGCAGGATTTGAAGAGTGAGGAGTAAATGGGAGCTCGCTCTCACTAACACATAAATTAAAAAGAAATCATTTTTGAGAAAGCATGTATGTTTGAATCAACAGTCCTCAAATTTCCAGAGCAATGACTAGGCAAAGGAAGACTGCCAAAAATTAAAGTGCAATCTTGTTGGCTGCTCAGGAGTATATGATGGATACAAACCTGAAAAATACTCTTAACGTTTTATTGAAGCACACCCTCTTTCGCCTCCAATTTTGCAGCTGCATGGATGCTATGGTGCAGTGGCCAACACATAGTTCCACAGACTCCAAAGTTCATGCCTGTGCTTTTGTAAGTAACCTGGCTATTACACAGGTCCATGTGCCAGACTCCACTTCGTCCTCAGAGCTTAACCTCTGCCATCTATAGCTGCACTGTGCATGGTGCACCCACGAGCCACTTGTGGCTACCTAAATATAACTTCAACTCAGTTAAAATTTAGTTCTTCAAGTACACCAACCATGGTGGCTACCTAAATATAACTTCAATTCAGTTAAAACTTAGTTCTTCAAGTACACTAACCACATTTCAAGTGCTCCATAGTCGTATCTAGGAGTGGCTACTCGATTGCACAGCATTCTGTCATTACAAAACACTTCCACCGGTATCACTGGTCTAGAACGTGGAGTCCTAGGACTGTGTACCTGTTTAGGCTCCATCTTTCTTTTCTACATTGAGAAACATTAACAACTGGGAAAATGAAAAACATACACTGACAGAAAATTGTCCATGTGCTTGCAAATTATTCTCCTCAAACAAAGATGATGTTACTTACTATTTGAATGAGGGTATCACAAGAAAGAAAGGCTCATGGCATTTGAAAACAAGAGTCTTAATGAGATCCTTTTCTAAGGTAACTTTTAATCACCCAAAATAGGGATGTATGGTCCTTTTAGAAGGAGGTACAGTTAGTCTCTTTGGAGCCTAATGAATTGTTTGTGTATAACTGTTTTTGCATGGTTGTGCCATCAAAATATATGTAAATACTACATAAAATACATAAAAATATAAAAAATAAACAAATAAGTAAAAAAGGGAGGCAGTGGTTGTTCTTCCTGGTCTATCTCCTCAGGCTGTGTTGGAGAAGCTCAGGTCCAGGATCTACATAGTAGTGTGGATTCTATGTGATCACTGGCCCTTGATCAATGAGTCAATCTTGTTAGTGTGATGATGAACAACTGGAGTGTGTCAGCCAACTCAGACTAGCTACTTGCTCTCCAGGACAAGGTGAAAAGGAAACATTGTTGGGTTTGTCCTAGTGAAAATATAGTACCTATCACATCTTTGTGGAGGCATGATATTTCACTAGAACTTCCTCTTTTATAGGTTAAGGTAACTTGGAGAGAAGCTCTCAGGATGCCAGGATGACTCGAGCGCTTCAGAAGCAGTTCCTGGGGAGCATATCCAGCCAGAATCTTTGGGTGCAGTATGTGAACGTGTGTGCTTTTTCCATGGCACCTGACAACGGCTACATTTATTTATTATTAATTTGAAATGCTAGATTAGATATTAAAACTATCCCAACAATTATATACAGCTGCCATGAAGTATAGGGTCCTGGGTTGAGAGTCAAGAATTCTGATTGAACTCCAGAATTTGTTTGGGTCTTGAGTTGAAGTGTTACAAAACGTGTAGTAACTGGGACTGGTGTTGCATGTTATGCTGCTGCTTGTGATGCTAGCATCCCATACCAAAGTGCTGTTCTGCTTTTGATTCAGCTCCCTGAATGATCCTGGAAAGGCAGCCTAAATGCTTAGTCTCCTGCCACACACGTGGCAGATTAGGGTGGCATTCCAGGCTCCTGCTTTGACCCAGCCCAACCCTTGCAGAATGAATGACCTAACAGATGGAAGGATTCTTTTCCTTCCTCTCTCTTCTCTCCCTGCTTTTCTCTTTCTTCCTCTCTCCCTGTTACTCTGCCTGTCAGATAAGTAAATAAATCATAAATAATAATATCTAGTATTCTGGTCTGTGAGGTTGACTCCTTTAAACACATTTGTCATTCAGTAGCTTGTTGTTTAACTTCATGGTGTTGTTAACTTCGTTTTCTTTTTTCTTCCTGTTGTTTTGTTTTGTGGATTTTCATTTAAGGGGATGTATAGTAACTGTGTAACGGAGACTGTCATATCTATCAGCTTGTTATTTAACTTCATGGCATTGTAAATTCCTATTTTTCTTTCTGTTATTGATTTTGTATTGTGGATTTTTCATTGAAGGGGATGTATAGCAACTGTGTAATGGAGACTATCATATTCAGATGTGAGGATACAGTGCAGTATGCATCTCTACTTCTAGACAAAGATGGACTCCCAATGAAACTATTTACTATATCTTGACAATAGGATGCTGGACTCTCTGCCATTGTCCATGCCCGCAATGATGGACATATGACTGTTTATGAAGAGCTATGCTATAGTAATAACATCGGGGATCTCAGTGATGGGGGAGGGAATTGGGGAGAGGATAAAGGAAATCCCAGGGCCTATGGAACTGTATCATGAAATGATAATAATAATAATAATAAGCATTTTAATGACAGCATCAGAAATGTTATCATTCCAAAAAGTGATAGGAAAGTAAAAGGAACATGCCTTCCCCCAAACTATTATTTAACATCCCTTTGGGTGCATACAAAGCTGCATGGTGCAGTACTTGCTTCCTCTGTTAGAATGTTTGCAGATGTGAGTTAAAATCTTTTTTTTTCTTTTAATTATTTATTATTTTTACT
The DNA here is from genome assembly GCF_030435755.1 of Ochotona princeps. Lineage (NCBI taxonomy): Eukaryota > Metazoa > Chordata > Mammalia > Lagomorpha > Ochotonidae > Ochotona > Ochotona princeps. Next base: position 56,235,656 of record NC_080832.1, on the reverse strand, counting down.
TCATTAATTACATTGTATTATGTGACACAGTTACATAGGTACTTGGGTTCTCCCCACCCCTCCCCAAACCCTCCCACCATGGTGGATTCCTCCACCTTGTTGCATAACCACAGCTCAAGTTCAGTTGGGATTCCCCCATTGCAAGCGTATACCAAACATAGAGTCCAGCATCTTATTGTCCAGTCAAGTTCAACGGCTTCTTAGGTATACCCTCTCTGGTCTGAAGACAGAGCCAGCAGAGTATCATCCCAGTCAATTGAAAGCTCCAACATACCATCAGCAAAAATTTACATCATTATGGAATTAATTGACATAGTAATGAGTAACCAATATGTTAAAAGTAAATGCGAGTTCCCAGCCACCTTCTGTGACCACCTCACCTACACTTCAATTTTAGTTTATACACAACATATAACATTCATAACATAACATGTTATACATAACATCATATCATCTTAAATTAAGGCAAACATGTGGTATTTAACCTTTTGGGATTGGCTCATTTCCCTTAGCATTATGGTTTCCAGTTTGGCCCATTTGGCCACAAAGAACTGCATTTTGTTTTTTTTTAATAGCTGAGTAGTATTCCATGGAGTAGATGAACCATAGCTTTCTTATCCAATCCTCTGTTGATGGGCATTTTGGTTGCTTCCATGTTTTTGCAATTACTGATTGTGCTGCTATGAGCATAGGAGTACATGTTGGTTTCTCATAAAACAATTGCTCTGGATATATTCCTAGGAGTGCTATTGCTGGATCATACGGTATGTTGAATTTGAGTTGTTTGAATATTCTCCATACTGATTTCCATAGAGGCTGTACCAGCCTGCAGCCCCACCAGCAGTGGAGTAGGGATCCCTTTTCCCCGCAACCTCGCCAACAAGTGTTGTTGGTGCTTTTATTCATGTGGGCCAGTCTTACTGGCGTTAGGTGGTACCTCATTGATGTTTTAATTTGGATTTCCCTTATTGCCAGGGAACTTGAGCATTTTTCATATGTTTATTTGCCATTTGGGTTTGTTCCTTTGTGAAGTGTTTGCCCATTTCCCGTGCCCATTTCTTGAGTGGCTTGTTTGTTTTGACATTTTGGTTGTTTTGTAGCTCTTTGTATACTCTGGAGATCAGCCCTCTATCACCTATGTCGTGTGCGAAGATCTTCTCCCATTCTGTGGGTTGCCTTTTTACTTTGTTGATTGTTTCTCTAGCTGTACAGAAGCTTCTTAGTTTGATGAGGTCCCAATTGTTTATTTTGGTCTTGATTTCTACTGCATTTGGAGTCTTTTTTAGGAAGTGAGGGCCTACCCCTAAGTGTTCCAGTGTGTTTCCAACATTTTCTTCCAAAAGTTTGAAGGTTTCTGGATGTAGGTTTAGATCTGTTATCCATTTAGACCTGATCTTAGTGTATGGTGAGAGATGTGGATCTATCTTTTTGTTTCTGCAGGCTATTAACCAGTTGTCCCAACAGCATTTATTGAACAGACCTTCCCATTTGCCTGGATTGTTGTTTGTCTTTTTGTCAAAGATTATTTGGCTGTATCTGTGTGGGTTTCCTTCTGGTGTTTGTTAAAATCTTTTAAAAAATGGATTTATTTATTTGATAGAGTTACAGAAAAAGGGAAGAAGAGACAGAAAGAGTTATTCTATAGGCTGACATGTTCCCCCAGTGGCTCTAGCAGCCAGAGCTGGGCTGGTCTGAAACCAAGAGCCAGGAGCTGAGAGCCAAGAACTGCTTCCAGGCCTCCCACATGGGTGCAAGGGGCCCAGGCACTTAGGCTATTTTCCACTGCTTTCCCAGGTGCATTAGTGGGGAGCTAGATTGGAAGTGAAGTACCTGGGACTTAAACCAATGTCGATATGGTATGCTGTTGTAACAAGTAATGGCTTTACCTCCTGTGCCACAGTGACAACCCCATAAATTAAAAATGTTGCTCAAATGTTGAGCTACTAGAAGTTTGGATATACATACCGTGACATCTTAGGGTTAAAGAGTTTTTGAAAGGAAACAATCAAGAAACAGAAATGATTTTTAAGGTATCTATTCAGCTGTGGTGAGAAACAGATCACTTACATTTTACATCATAGGGAAATCCTAGGAAGTCTTACCAAATCTCTGGCTGTGAGAATGAGTCTTTCTTGAGGAATCAAGCCATGAAAAGCAAAGGCCATACTGTGGGCAGATTTGGAAACGCCGTAGCAATGGATTCTTGTGTTCAGTGTACATTTTGAGGTGAGGGATTTTCACGGTTTAGGAGAGTGGATACAGGAGGCTTGATTTTGCTTTCTGCTGCTGCCTAATGGCTCCTTAGCTCCTTAGCAGCTCATTCAGAAAACAAAGAATTTCAATGAGTACATTTGTAGGCTCTCTCAATCCTCATAGTTCTTTTTTTTGTGTGTGTGTATTTAAATGTGTTTCAAGAGTATGCCTCAGGAAACAGTATTTTTAGAGTGGTACTAATCCACAAAGATTTCTACATATTTTAAACAATTAGAACTTGTATGCTTAAAGAAATCTTCAACACTTAACACTGGAATATTAAATTGCTCATTTTTCTCTACTTCATTTTTTTGGTAAAATTAAGCTTTTGATTATAGAATGGTTCTTGATTCTCAGGAAAGTTGTGAAAATAGTACAAAGCATTCCTGTATATTTGCACCCATATTCTCTTATTGGCATCCTGTATTTACTGTAGTATATTTGGCACAACATATGAGCAAATATTAATACATTGACATGAACAAAAGTTGACACTTGATTCAGATTTGCTTAACTTTTGCTAATGTGTTTTTCAGTTCCAAGAGGGATTTCATCCAAAATGCCTGGGGAGGGTGCTTCACAAGGTCGGTGGAAAAGCAGAATTGAAAGGTAAGTTTATTTGAATGTATTTTTTTAAAACCCATGCATAGTTTTCTCACAAATGCATTTTTAAAACCTTTTAAAGACTCTTAAGGGCATCAATTTCAGAATCTTCTTGCACCAAACTAAGCTTATTTTTAAAATTCCCTTTCCTAGGAACTTTCTCAAGTCCCTTGTACTGCATACTGGTTGTCATGAGTCCTCAGGGTCCCCTGGGTGGTGACAGTTTCTCAGACATGCCTTGGTCTGTCTACCTTTGGCACAGTGGCCATGCAGGTCAGATATTGTGGAATATGTTTGATATCTCTCTCCTGATTAGACTGTCGTGATAGGTTTTTATGAAGGTGGAACACAGAAAGGAAGGGTACATGTTGTCACAGGACTGAGGGAAACCGTGGTTCCCTGGCTGAGGTCAAGGTCAGTTTGTTAGATGTTGCTACCCTGAAGTTCCTGTGGATGCCCTTCTCCTTTTTGCATTTAAGACATGGGAAGATGAACTCAATTGGAAGTCACTCCAAATTGAACGTTAGAGTCCAGTCTCCTCACTCTGCAGACACAGCTTAGAGAGTGTTCAGATCATTTTAGCAGCAGTCTTGTAAGTTCTTAACTAAGAATGTAATTGCCAAGAGAAAAGGGCAGGGCCAACATTTGTCACTATTCTTGAAAATTTTTTCTCCTTTCTCCTTGGGGGAGTTCTAAGGTGTATGTACGTGTAAGACAGGAAAAGCAACATGATTCCTCTGACCCACCTCTGGTCAGCTGAAAGTTCTCTAATATTTCAAAGGAAGCAGAAAATATGCTTCTCATAAAATTGTTTTAAGAGAGGATTGATGGGAACTAGATCAGCAGCAATTTCTATGAATCTTGTTTGTGTGAATCTTAACCCTTGCATTCGACAGCTCCTATGCTTCAGAACCTTTGAAACTTTTTTTGTATCTACCCTTTTAAGGATAACAAATTCAAGCATACTTCTATCCCACAGGGCTCTCTTCACATCCTGGCTGTTTTGCTTCTGATCTAGCTTCTTCCTAAAGCAACTGGGACAGCAGAAAGCAGCCCAAGTGCTTAGATTCCTGCCACCCACATGGGAGACCTGGATGGCACTCCTGGCTCCTGGCTTTGGCCGGACTCAGCCCTGGCTCCTGCAACCACCTGGAGAGTGAACCAGTAGATAGAAGAGATTCACTCACTTTTTCTTTCATCTCTCTCTTCCTCTCATTTTTATAACTCTTCCTTTCAAAACCTAAAACAAATCTTTCCAAAAAATCCCAAAGTATGGATGTTTATCCTAAAACATTTCCATTTTCTTTTTTTAAAAAAGTTATTTTTATTGGAAAGGCACATCTACAGAGAGGGGAGACAGAGAGAAAGATATTTTGTCTGCTGGTTCACTCTCCAAGTAACTGCAATGGCTGGATCTGAGCCAATCCAAAACCAGGAGCCAGGAGCTTCTTCCAGGTCTCTTATGTGGGTGCAGCATCTCAAGGCTTAGGGCCATCCTCCACTGCCCTCCCAGGCCACAAGCAGGGAGCTGGATGGAAAGTGGAGCAGCTGGGACACAAACTGGTGCCCATATGGGATCCCAGGGCTTGCAATATGAAGATTTAGCCACTAGACTATTACTTTGGGCCCAACATTTTAGCTTTCTTTCTTTCTTTTTTTCTTAAATTACAAAAGCAATGCATTTTTTAAATAATAAAAATCACAAAAGTATGTAAAATTTAACAGTAGCATTTCCTAGTTTTCCTTTGTGATTAAATGTTGAATTCTTTTTGGCTTTCTATCAAAGATGGCGGTGTTATTTTATTGAATGGAGTTGAATGTAGCATGGTTAATAGAAACTAAATTGGTTAAAGGATTGTTTAAAATTTTGCTTGGCCCTTCTCATTTGTAACTGATATTTTTATTATTAATATTTATTTTCATTTGAAAGACTTTATACAGAGAGAAGGAGAGATTAGAGAAAGAAGGTATTCCATCTGCTGGTTCATCCCTGAAATGGCCTCAACAGCCAGACTTGAGCTGGTCTGAAGCCAGGAGCCATGGGGCTTCTTCAAGTTTCCCATGTGAATGCATGGACCCAGGGATGTGGGTCATACTCTACTGCTTTCCTAGACCATAAACAGAGAGCTAGATGTGAATTGGAGCAGCCAGCATGCGAACTGGTATCCATATGGGATGCTGATGCCATTGGGTAGGGGACGTGCCTCCTGTGCCATTGCACCGGTGTCGGCAACGCCCGCGTCACCGCGTCACCGCATACCCCGAGCCGAGCGGAGGGGCTAGGGTTACAGACAGACAACACACAAGACAACACAAGACAACACGCAGTGGGTCACTCTTGTACACAGAATGCCAACTTTATTTGGGGTCCCCCTGCATCTTATAGTCTGCTTAGTCCCTCCAAGTATTATCCCAATGTTCAAACAACACCTAAGCCCCCTGAGGGCATCTTAACAAAAGGCAAGTAAGGAAGAGGGAACTTGCAGTCAAGCCAGGGGCTAAATGCATTAGGCCAAGATTTCCCACTGTGTTACCTCTTAGAAACAAGCTAAGCTGTGGAGTTAACCCTTGGGAGACCGGGGTCTACATGTCTCCCTTTTTTTCTTTTTTAATGGACGCCTGTCTTAGGTTGTCCAGCAGTCAGTTGTCGCCTTACCCGTCATGGGGAGCCCCACCCGGGGCATGTGGGATCCCTGTCTTAGGTTGGTCATCAGCTCTGCCAGATCTTACCCGTCTCTGGCTGCCCATCACACCATGCTCAACCAAACTTGAGTGCTAGGGTTTTCCACAGCTAAGGCCATCATGGTTTGTCAAATGATGACCTGCTCCCGGGCTTGTTGCCTGAGTAGGTGGCAGAGAAGAGGAAACAATACTGCAATCATGGCCAGGATCATCAGTCCCAAGGCTACGACTCCATTCCATTCCTAAAACATCCATGTTGCCAGTCTAATGCCATTAGAACAACTTTACCTGACATGAGGGGTACCCAGGTCTTAACAATGTACAAGTATTGTTGAAAACACTAACATTTAACACACCGGTCCCCATTTGTTATTAATTTAAGCAAATATGTACTTAACACAATTGTATGCCAGGCGTCAGAGATATGTGGGAGGATAAATGATGCAAAAGCAAATTATCCTCAGAAGAGTTTAGTATACAGAGGGACAGATTTCCACAAATAACAGAGAAGTAAGCAGATGTCTTCATCTAAGCCCATTTGTCATACATAGAAATTTAGAAAATTAATTTTTGCTTTGCTAATAAGATTATGCCCTTCTCAGAGTACAAGTATTATTGTTTCATTCAATTTGGGACAATATTAAAATCTCTAGAGCTAATTTTCAAATTGATTCCATTTAATTATGTAGCCCAATTTCACTATTTTTCTGAAGCTTCACAGGGTTATTATGGCTTTTTGTAGCTGTTGTTAAAGATGGTGAAAACAGATTTTATCCACTGATCATTCAAGGAAAAGAAGATGCTGTGCTTAACATTCCATCTTTTTTTAATAAGCTTTATTTATTTGGCATGCAGAGTGAGAGAAAGATATAGGGTAAGGCAGATATTCCACCCACTGGTTCGCTCCTCAAATGGCCACAACAGCCAGGGATAGACCAATCCAAAGCCAGGGACCAGGTGAATCCTGATCTCCCATATGGGTGGCAGGGTCACAAGTACCCACACCATCTTCTGCTGCCTTTCCAGGCATATTAGAAGGAAGCTGGATTAGAAGTGGAGTAACTGGAAATTGAATTGGCATTCTCATGTGGGATGCTGATGTCGCAAGCAATGGTTTAATCCAAGGTCACATAATATTGGCCCCTTTAACACACATTTTAAATTTTATTAATTATTATTAACATTTGTTTAAGTTTTATTGTTTGTTACATAGGTGAGGGATTTTTAAACCCACGCAGGCCTCCAAATACGATGGAGAGGAGTGGGGGAAAGGTGAGTTAGGGAAAACCCCACATTCCTCCTGTGACCATGGGGCAGGGAGATCTAATATCATATATTACCAAGCATGTGGAAATACTAAATTGCTACAGAAAAAGCTTGATGTTAAACCTAGTTGCCTAATATCCCCTTATGTATAATGATAAAAGGAAACTGGGGGCAACCTTGTGGTTTAGCCAGTGAAGCTTCAACCTGAGACACTGGCATCCCGTATGGGCACTTGTTTTAAGATTTATTTGTATTGGAAAGGCAGATTTACAGAGAGAAGGAGAGACAGAGAGAGAGAGAGAGAAAGAACGAGCAAGCGACCCTCCTTCCTCTGGTTCATTCCCCAAATGGTCACAATGGCTGAAGCTGAGCTGATACGAAGCCAGGCGCTAGGAGCCTGGAGCCTCCCTGGGTCACCTACATAGATACAACATCCCAAGGCTGTGGCCATCCTCTACTGCTTTCCCAAGGCCATAAGCAGTCAGGACATGAACAGGCACCCATATGGGGTCCTGGCGGATGCAAGGTGATTCAGCCATGAGGCTAACATGCTGGGCTCTATGTAGAATTTTATATTAGTTTTTTACTTTGTACTTCACAAAATCTTTCCATGTCTATTCAGCAGGCTTTCTATTTTCATGGGTACCTAATATTCCACAGGCTTAGTATTTCATTGTTCAATTAGCTTCTAGTGTTTGAAGGTTAGACTGTTTATTTTTGAATAATGTAATGCTGCTTTAAGTAGGTTTACTTATTTAGAGATTTCCATTAATATAATATTTTCCTCCTGAATTATTGCCTTGAGATAAATTCCTAAAATAATATTGCCATATTTTCTGGCATTTAAAATGCATTCCAGCTTGTTCTTTAAAAGAAATGTTGCCAATAGGTGAATCCCAGAGCAATAAACGGGTGAGCCACTTCTTCTGAAGCCCTGCCAACACTGTAACGAAGTTATGTAACTCCATTAGTGCTAGGCAGTAGAACCCGTGTTGGAGCTATTTGGAGATTTCTTGTTACTGACATAAGACTTATGGCACCGATCTTAGCTCATGCCCTGTCTGCAAGGCCTTGGCCAGGGAGAGCAGACAGCCCTGCAGGCTGCCTGAGAATGTTCTCTGCTGTCTTCCTCCTTCCTTGTTACTTTCCACCCTATCTTTTCTTTCATACTACATTCTGAAGTGCTGAGCCTGGGAGAGGACCAACTGTGGTGGAACCAACCCTCCCCAATGGTACTCTGACTCCCTGAATGGGCCTCCTTTGGGGCCGGGGAGGATGGTGCCTCCTGGCAGCCCTGCAAAGTTGGCCTACAGAGAAGAGAGAATCCTCCTCTATGGGGTTCTTTGCCATGCATGTTCTCTCCCTCAGGGAGCTCCTGCATGGGACTCTGGTGTTGAGCAGAAGGACAAACTGATTCAAAGGAACAACAGCCCTAACTAGATTGTGAGCAAAGCTGATTTCTGAATAGAGTGTTACCTGCAAAGCTCAGGTGGTGTGGGGCATTCTGTCACTGCCAAAAACACAAGGACACTTCCTCTGTAGCTTTCTAAAGACAGCAGCCAAGTCAGTCCACTGGTTCCCTGCAACCTGAACTTTGACAGTTCTGTGAAAAAGCAGACAAAGAAGGGGCTATCAATAATCGTAATCTATCAATGGAAGTGTGTTCTTTAGCTGTCATTGTGTCTTGAATCCTTCCAATGCCCCCATTGTCTCCTTACCTGGAGCTGGCCAGGCAGCTTACCTGCCTCCGAATCTGGGTTGTCTTCCTTGAAAAACATTTAAAGCAAACAGGCCTCTTTCTCTTCCCAGAGATAGTACAAGCAATATTAATGGGTATCTGCCTGTGATAAGCACAGAAGTCTCGTTTTACCTGACTTGAAAGGGTCATCTGTACTGTCAAGCCTAATTAACTTGTCTTACTCTCAAACAAGAAAGGAAGGTTACTGAAAGGCCACATCTCGCTTGATATCTCAGCTGCCCTGGTTCTATCACCTGATCAAAGGCCGTCAAAGCATCGCGCCAAATAAAGGCAGATCCTGCCTTCAGAGGATACTGGCATAGTGCCACACGCGGGAGCCTGTGGGTTCTTAGGGAGAGGCACAGAAACCAAGATGGGATTTTAAATCTACAGGTACTCCTTGAGGTTGGCAGAGACCTCAGGCCACTTTCCCGTTTTCAGAAGAGGGCTAGAAAAAGCTGTGGGAGCTTTTGAATATTTATGGTTAGTCAACGAATACTTTCAATCCAAAAGCAACATCATATAATTGACCTTTTATAAGATAACTAGGAGATGGCGAAGAAGTAGTTAAAGCACACTGCAGGCATGAGTTCCATAACAGGACAGAAACTTATATTGGGATGATACCCAGTCTCTTTCAATCCTATCTGTGTATTTTTGAGACTTTCTGAGGAGAAAAATCACCTCTGAAACACTGGTTGACTGGGAAGCACCCGTCAACCACCAGTGACGCCACGGGTGCCCAAGATGGGTCCTATCTGCATGTGTATCAAGCAGGTCCAAGGCTCATTATTTGTCCACAGGGCCTGTGTCCATGCTGTGAAAGATCTGGACACTGACAGATCCGACAGCATCCTATTTCATTCTGTGTCAGACTTCCAATGGGAGGAGAAATAAGCAAAAACACCCATTTGCTACATCCTCTCATTTTCAGCAAAGGTCGATGTACGTAATCCTAGATACAAGGAGATCTATGGGAACTGCTGTGATTCTTGCTTCCTCGGATGATTCACGTTGATGTTAGAAACGTGGATTTTGAAAACCAAATTACGCCAGACTATAGGCTTTTTTTTTTTTTTTTTTTTGATTTAGGAAAACACAGAATTTGGCAGTTTGCAGATGTGAGTGGGGTTTGTCTAGGAATTTTGTCGTTGAAAGCGCACACGAGTGCACGCACGCGCGTGCACACACACACACACACACACACACATGCCATTCACTTGTCAGTCATCAGTCATTTCTTCACGTGCAGTTACACAGGCATGGCGTCCAGTCTGGACTTACAGGACAGCACTATTAGGACAGATTGTCACAACTGGTCCCATATTCTCTAGCTTCAGATCAGGCAAGCATAATAAAGACAAATGGAGATGCAGGTCCTCAGGTAACTAAACATCCTGTCGAAAAGCTTAAAGGCAGATCTTTATGCACAGGTGCTAAGAGGGAAAAAAAAATCTATATGGACTTGAGCTAGGATACATTACAGAGGGAGAATGATGTTGTCGGGCAAATCCTCCAGTGGAATGAGCATTTTAAAAAACAAGACAACTGTCTTAGATGTAAGTGATTTGATCCATAGTTTGGCACAAAGAAGGTATACATGAGGAAAAACCGCTCAAAGCTTCTCCAAGCTCATAAAGTATCATGAATTAACATTAGAAATTAAATCATCTTTCCTGAACTATGTCTAATATCTGTTTTTGTTCGCAGGAAGAGGGGCAACATACTCCTTTCTCTATTCCACTGGAGAGACTGAGCCATGGCTTGAATTTTCCAAGTGCACTTGGATGTATTTCTTCTTTTCTTTAGATCAGCTCAGGATTTGAGCTCCTTTGTCCTGAGGCATTCTGGATAGGAAGGCTAAATACTCAGAAAAGGTTGGAATTATTTTGTACCCACTTGAGTTGCAGTAAGGAGGTTGCAAATGGATGTGGAAGAGCTCATTAGCACACTGCAAAGAAGTTCTGGATTTTCCTTGGAGGGTGAGCAAATGCCCTTTATGCATGAGGAAGGCCTTAGCATCTGTAACAAAAAATGAAATGCTGGCTGGCAGTAGCTGAGTATAGTACATATTGCCTTCATTCTGGCTTCTTTCCTTGTACCTCTCCAAGTTGGCTGGCAAAGCTGCTATTTCAGGTTAACACCAGTACCAAACAGGCTTTGTGATTATTAGTGTGTGTGTGTGTGTGTGTGTGAACAAAATGAGGCCTATAATTTAATTAATCAAAGGGTCTATTGAATACTCAGTATGGGGAAAGTTTGGTGCATGTATTCCAGTGGACAGAATTATGCCCTCTCACCCAAGAAGTACATATTCTAATTTCTGCATCTTGTGGATATAATACCGTACATGGCAGAGATGGCACACAGAATTAAGGTTGGCAATTTCCTGACCTTCAAATAGGAAGATTATTATGCTTATCCATCTAGGCCCAGTGTACACAGATCCTTATAAACAGCAGAGGAAGACACGCAGGAGCTCAGAGGGGTGGAACATGGGAATGACTTGACTTGCTGTTGATGGTTTTGGAGGAAGAGCAGAAGACCCGGAGGCAAGGATTGAGGGCAGGCTTTGGAAGTGGGGAAAGGCAAAGAAATGGATTTTCTTTCGGAGACTTTGGAATTAATGCAGTCCTACCGACACTTAGACGGGCCTTTTACGATCCCTCCTGGGCCTTTATTCTACAGAACCGTGAAGTGGTTGGGGTGTACTGTTTCAGTAGCAAACTTTGTGGTAATTCTTTCCCAAGCCATGGAAACTGAACCCAACTACTCAACAATTCCAAATGACATTCCTCCTATCACACTAAGTAAGTGAAAGGAATAAACCCAAACTATGATTGTTTCGTAGCCTGTACACATGTACCATTCACCCAAGGTGATGAAGACAATTTATGATACTTCATTCTTCCTCCTTAAAAGATAGACCTTGAATAACCTCATTCCAAGCTATACAAGCTCTTACCGCTCCTGGTTTACTGCAAAAATCCTACTTAACATCCATGAATTGGTGACTCCATTTTTTTTTTTTTTTTTTTTTTTTTTGTCTAGACTACACATGCTAGAAGACTTTCAGGTGCTTGGAACATTTTTAGAGTTGTACTCAAATCACTGTGAGTGTACTATGATGTTATCTGCTTTCCTTTATTACTAATTCATGATTGTGGACACAAATGAGAAGTTGTTTTTCAAATGGAAATACACATGTTAATGTAGAAAAGCCACCAAAAGCACAGTCAGTCAAAGTCCAAATAAACAAAAGGGACTACATCAAACTAAGTAACTTTTGTACAGCAAAGGAAACAATCAACAAAGTAATAGGCAACTAACAGAAGGGGAGAAAATTTTTGCACATTACACAACTGATAGGCTACTAATATCCAGGATTTGCAAAGAGCTTCAGAAAGTCAACAACCAAAAAACAACCAACTTTGTGAAGAAATGAATGAAGGAAATGAGCAGGCATTTTACAAAAGAACAAATTCAAATGGCCAATAGATAATATGAAAAAATGCTCAGGCTCACTAGCTATCAGGGAAATTCAATTAAAAATCATATTGAGGTTCCACCTAACTCCAGTGAAAATGACCTACATATAGAAATCAACTAACAACACCTGCCGGCAAGGATGTGAGGAAAAAGTACCCTACTTCATTGTTGGTGGAAGTGTAAACTAGTGTAGCCACTATGGAAGCCAGTATGGAAAGTGCTAAGACAACTGAAAATTGATCTACTTATGACCCAGCAAACCCATTTCTGAGAATATATCCAAAGGAAGTGAAATTTGCATACAATAAAGAGATCTTTATCCCTATATTTATAGCACCACTATCCACAATAGCAAAGACATGTAAACAACCCAGATGCCCATTGAAACAGGAATGAATTAAGTAACTGTGGTACATCTCCTCCACAGAATACCACTCAACTGTTATAAAGCACAAAATTCTATCATTTGCAACAAAGTGGTCCCTACTGGAGACCATTGTGGTCAGTGAAATAAGTGAGTCCCAAATGGACAAATACCACATGTTCTCTCTTATAAGGCCATCTCCACTCAAAATACAAATAGATACATGGCTAAACATGTGTTTACATATATTCTCAAAGAGGAGCTGTATAATGGAAACTAACACACCATGAAGTGAAGATACACTGAAGTATGCATCTCTACTTCCAAATAAAAGGAGGGCTCCCAATGAAACTGTTAAACACAACTTGGCAATCTGATACTAGATGTTCTACCATTGTCTATACCTACAATGACATGATACACTTAAATAGCAGAATGTTAAACTTGCAACTGCTACTAGAGGACATTAATACTATGATAATATGGGAAGAAATGGTGGGAGGGGAAATGGGAAGGGAGAAAAGAAAGGAGTAGTGGGGAATCCCTGTATCTACAAAACCGTATTGTGGGAAAAAACAGTAACAATGAAAAAGAAAAAAGGCAAATCATGCACAAGAAATACTTGAAACTTTCTTCCCAATCCAGAAAGTCAACAGTAGTTTAAGCCAATTGAAAAACTGATTTCAGGGACAGTTGTGTGGCACAACAAGTTGATGTTAAATGTTCATGTCCCCCATTAGAATGCCCATTTGACTCTGGTTTCTGAACCTTCAAGCCAGCTTCCAGAGGCATAGATGCCGACTCAAGTATTTGTGTCACTGCCATTCACATGGGAGACCCGGATGAAGGGTTGGATTTTTGGCTTCCGTCTACCCCAATCCTGGTTGTTATGGATATTTGGGGAACAATCCCAGGGGTTGGAAGACCTTTCTGTGTTTGTACCTCTATGTTTTAAAAATAAAATAAAAAAATTTAAAGTTGATTTATTTTTCTATGCTACTGACTTTCTTCTGTGTGTAGTTACCCAAATTCACTAAAATTCAAGACTGAGAACTACAGTGGCCTCTGTGGAAGGGCTACATTATTCATCCCCCAAGTGATTATTTCGTTTACACTTGTATACAGTGAGAGTAAAAATGAGAACAATCTTATGCTTTAGCCCAAGGAACTGAGTGGCGGAAGTGTAAGAATGATCTTGAATCCTGTCACAACCGTGGAGGGTCAGAGGCTCTATGAGAGGCACTGGAACACATTTTATCTTCACCCAGTGATTCATATTATTATTGTCATTAGTGGTTTTAGTGCTATGTGGCTATGTGCATTATTATGTTAAATTCTCCCATGTTACATACAGAAAATGAGGGCAAAAGAGGGGAAGGAAATTTCCCAGGACCATATAGTAACTACATGTTGAAATTCAAAGCCATGTTCTAGGACTCTACAGTCCTAGTTTCTTTCTTCTTTTGCTATTTTCTTTTTAAAAACCCATGTATGTAATTTTTTGGAAGTCAGAATTAGAGACAGAGAGAGAAAAACAGAGAGAGGGTGAATCTTCTTTTTTTTTTCTGGTCTATTCCCCAGATGATTATACTAGCCAGGAATTTCATCTAGGTCTCCCACATAAGTGGCAGGGACCCAAGTAATTGGGATACCCTCTTCTGCTTTCCCCGGTCATCAGCAGGGAGCTGGATCAGAAGTGGAGCAGCCGAGACATGCATTAGTACTCAAATGGGATGCCCGTGTTGCTGGTAGTGCCTTTACCTGCTATGCCACAGTGCTGGCCCCAAATAACCTTAGTTCTTAGCTTCAGCACTCCATCACCTCCCAGGTACACCCTTTGCACTGAAAATGAGTTTACCATGCACTGATGATGCATAACAAGTCACTGAACACCCAGGTACATCCTGAACTTTCTTTATCGTATGCCGAAACTCTAACACTTGAAGCCCAGCTCACAGAAGTTTCTTACCAGCACCTAATCCTCACCTCTACAAACACGTCTGTGGGAACTGCCTACACATACATCCTTTATATATTGGATACCATCATATCCCAGGCAACACGCCACTCGTGGCTTTGCACATCACAGGGAGCTGCTGTAGAGTGGACATTTGCCTACTAGTCTTTGTCTTATAAGAAACCCAGTTTGAATGTCTGCCTTCGGGAGAATTTTACTCAAGATTCAGTAACATCATCTGAAAAGGAGTAATGTTTAAATCAGATATGCGATCAAGATCAAATGAACTATTGTTTGAAAGTTCTTTGTAAATTAAAGAACTATTCAGACATAAGGCATAATAATTAAGTAAAATCAATTACGGATTGCATTTCTTAAACTAGTCTGAGAGTGTTAAACTGCATCTAATTCATGTGTGCATTACAAGGCCATCAAGGAAGGCTCAGAATTGTTTCTTCTGGCAGGGAAAAAATTAAAGTGAATTTTCAAAAACAAACTCCAAGTGTTTGTCTATTCAACAGACAATGGTGACCAACTCCACCGAGTCGCTGGCTTCAAATTAGAGCGAAAAGGGGATTTGGTCCAGACATAAGGAAATGCTTCATGGATATAAAGACTGTGAAACCTACTATTAAGGGAAATTGTGGAGACAAATAGCAGCCACAAATGAGTTACTTCATGCTGCCAAATTGACCAAGGAGAAAAAGAAACATGTTTATTTTTCAAAATGTGCATGTTCTGAGGCAATGAAATATCTTCCCTCACTAAGCCGACTATGTTTTTGGTCTGGTTATCCCTATAAATTTAAATTGTTTAAGAGAGACTTTAAAAGTGAGGGACAGCCTAGAAGGGGAAAAGAAAGGAGAAAGCAGAATGAAGAAACCATGAACATCTGAATGACTCAAATACAGCTATTTGTAAACTACCACAAAAAAACCTGTGTGGAGATAAGAACATCTTGAAGAAATGGCTGCAGTGAAATAAAAGCCATCTGTACCTATTTCCTTCTCTTTATGCTGTCTCCCCACCCATCCTGTCTTTACAAGTGAGCAGGCACGTGATACCAAGCCTGGGGAGCACAGCACCTGGCACATGGCAGGTACCTAGCAGGCAAGGTTGTCTTAGAGATCTATACAGATGTGACACAGAACAGCAGGAAATGCTACCACTATTGCTGACATAGCTTCGGTCGAGCTGTAGTTTATATATGCTTTTTAAATCGACAGCATCATCTCGGTGACGACTGAATAGCGACAGCTAATGTAACTCGAGTCCAGTTAAAGGTCACTGACCAAGCTCCAGGCCCTACAATAAGCTTATCAAGGCCATCTCTTGAAATAATAGTCACTTCCATGTGCCCTTCATCTTCTTCACTCTGTGCCTTCCTCCCCCCTCCTCCACATAGCCATCTATCCCTCCCTGGGAAGCATCCTTCAGCAAGGTTCTCTCTTTTCTTGGGCTTTTCCTGTTGCTATCACAAAGCCCTCAATGTCCTTTATGGAATATCTTCATCTGACCTTGAGTCAAAGGCCAGTTGAAAAAGAAAATCCCCTAATTTAAACATCTTTCTTAGAGAATGGAGACAGTGTAGTTTGAACAT
Organism: Ochotona princeps; assembly: GCF_030435755.1. Lineage (NCBI taxonomy): Eukaryota > Metazoa > Chordata > Mammalia > Lagomorpha > Ochotonidae > Ochotona > Ochotona princeps. The sequence goes on along the minus strand of NC_080832.1, from coordinate 56,219,704 downwards.
ATTTAAGAAATTAATTTATATTGAAGAAAGTCTCTAAACTAAGAAATAATTCTCCTTAGAGAATCTGGGTGTGAGAATGTTTCTATAAACAGGCGAATTCCTTCCCATAGGCAGTTTTCCTTCATATTTCCTGGGAAATGGACTTACAACTCAGTTTGTTCAACAATGACTTCTGAAAATAATTTTTATAAGTATCTATTTAGGAGACAAAGAGATAGAGATACAGAGAGCAAGAGTGAGAGTGAGAGAGCATGAGAGATACAGAGAGCAAGAGTGAGAGTGAGAGAGCATGAGAGAGAGAATGCTCTCATCCGCTGTTTCACTCTCCAAATATCCACAGTGGACGGAGCTGGGCTAGCTGATTGCTTCTACAAAAATCTCCCCAAATGATCAGCAAGATAGATTTGTGTGACTGCTGTTCCAGCACATGTGGCATTTTAGTCAACTTTTTTTTGAGCAGCTATGCATCTGAAATTCTAAGACTGACATTCATATGCAAGTTAAAAGGATTGGTCTTTTCTGATAGTAAATTTAACAGGTTGATTGACAAAATCAAGCTTATTTGTACAGAGAATGGCCGCCACATTCACCAATTAAACATTGCACAGGTAATTTTCAAGGTTGGGTATAACTAATGAGACCATTCGGTTTATTTCAGAGTTTACCTGAAACCTATTTCAATTTCTTGGCCAATTGTCTACAGTGCTAAAAGTGATGTGATTGACAGTGTCAGAAGGTTAGAATGAGGAGACTCAATCTCAGGGCTGACAACCCCAAACCTGAGTTCTCTTCTAGGACCTACAGGGCTATGCGTCCAGCCTCAGCCTGCTTCTTGCTGCTTCTCACCACACCAATCTCCATCTATGGTTTTATTTATTTATTGAGAAAGACAGAGACAGAGAGAAAGACTGAGAAAGAGAGAGGGAGGGAGGGAGGGAGGGAGGGAGGGAGAGAGAGAGAGACAGAGAGACAGAGAGACAGAGAGACAGAGAGGGAGGGAGGGAGGGAGGGAGGGAGAGAGAGAGAGAGAGAGAGAGAGAGAGAGAGAGAGAGAGAGAGAGATGTAGATGTTCGCCCATTCTTCCATCCTCTACTCTCAAATGCCTGCATTGGGAGCCAGGAACCCACCATGAGTGGCAAACCCAACCATTTGTGCCATTACCTGCTGTCTTCTGCAGTATATATTAACAAGATGCTGAGATTGGGAATAGAGCCAGGACTTGAACCCAGGTGCTGTGATGTGGAATTGCAGGTGTCTTAACCACTGTGCCAAATTCTTGCAAATTTTCTCTTTCTTGAACAGTTATTTATTTTACTTGAAATTATAGGGAAGGGGGAGACACACATGGAGAGAGAGAGAGAGAGAGAGAATCTTCTATTTGCTGGTTTGCTACCTAGATGGTTGTAATGGCTGGCCAGAGTTGGGGCAATCCACAGCTGGGAGCCAGGAGCTTCTTCCCAGTCTCCCATGTGGATGTAGGGGTCCCAGACTTTGAGCAATTCTCCTCTGCTTTTCCAGGCCATTAGCGGGAAGTTGGATTGGAAGTGGAGCAGCCAGGACACAAACTGCTGTGCATGTGTGATACTGGCACTGCAGGCAAAGTTTTAGCTTTATATGCTACCATACTGTCCCCAGCAATCTTCCTCTTACTTAAATGTGATAAGTAAACTTCTGCTTAGAGCTCTGGTTCTGACACTCTTGGCAATTCCAGCAGGGCCCCTTTCCTCAATGTCACTTGTGTCTTTTGTTCATGTTTCTCCTAAGAGAGCCTCCCATTGCTCATATCATCTCATCCTTAATTTTTTTCATACATCTTTTAGGTATTGTTTTGTCCTCATTTTTGTCCACAGGTCCTTTCAAAGTGTCTGGCAGGTGTTTGGTACTCAGTAAGCATGGCTGAACTACTGAATGAGTGTATGGATTGCTCAGTTAGAATCAGGGAGGGACCTGACAACTTCAGAGGTGTTAGAATTGGCATCACTGGTGGAAACCTCATTTCTGTCCCACTCTCCTTAACCCTGAACTTCCTCACTTACCACCTCTTTCATATCACAGGCTCCCTGTGATGTTCTGCTACATCCTTCTGCCACTGTCCTTATCTCAGCAAGATGATATCTCCCTACCCCCAATACTCCATGAATAGAAACTTAGCAATTTTCTTGGTGAATATCTGTTTAAATATTGTAGAAACGTTTTTCACTAAATGTTTCAAATGTAAACCAGATATCTACCTCCGTTTTACTAAGTTCTTATCTGAGTTCATTTAGTTCTGATAAAAATTTCATGATCTCCTCTGGGAGTTTTTGAAGACTGTTTAAGGCTAATAAGAATCACCTTTCCCAGCAGTCAGCTACCTGGCATTAAGTGCATACTATATTCTGTGCACAGACCTATACATCTGTTAATTCCCTGAGGCATTCCACAGTGTTCCTATTTGTTACATGCTATGTGAAAAGGCATCCAGAATACAGGGGCCTTTAAGTCCAGCTCTGGCCCTTAGGTCGCTCAGGACTTAGAAAAGCATGCACATTCACCCTAGAAAGATAGGCATGTTACAGTCATGGGCTGCACAGTGATGTTTAAGTCAGCGATGGACCACATACATGATGGTGGTCTCCTAAGATTATACTAGACCTGAAATTTTTCCATTTCCTAGGGCCATCATAGTCTTGTTTGTGTCCTGGCACAAATGCATTACTCACAGGTTTGTAATGTTCTGATGTGAACAAACTGTGGAGCCAGTTTTGTGAGTTAGTACCACAATGCCATTCCTATAGAAGTATAATACAAGTGAAATGTATAGGGCATGATACTTGACATTGATAATACTTAGCTAATATTGTTTTATTTATTTACTCTATCTCACATTTAATCATAACAGTGTTCTCCTTTTATGTACTGGAAAGTGTTTACTATTATACAAAGTACTGGGCCATGGTCACAGCAGCCTCATCTGCCTGGCATGCACTGTGTGTCTTGATTGCATCAAGTCCACCTCGGGTGATTGACCTATACCATCTAGTTTGGTATCTATGATAGTCACATGATGATGAAGTCTCTAAATGACCCATTTATTGAAGCTGTCCTTCTCTTTAAGCCACATGTGTCTACAGTGTGGAGGTCAAACAGCTGGAACAATAGATCAAATTAAGAAACATAAAAGTTATTTCTATTGTGCAACAGTTCAAAGGTGTTCTAATAGGGCTAGAAAGATGCTGTCCTGAGACATCACCGAGGAACACAAGGCATGTGGTTGGTTCTGCCATCATCAACACACGTTTACATCTAAACCCAAGGCAGCTGCGCAAGTCGTTGCCATTCTTAAGCCATGAGAAGGAAGAAATGAGGAAGTACAGACTAAGTACCTTCATCTATATGGAAAAAGATTCAGGAGCTACAAATACCATTTATTTTTTATTATATTGGTGAGAATTTAACTGCAAATCTTACTTCTGAAGGAGACTGGGAAATGGAGTCTTTAGCTGCCCAGTGACCATGTGCTCAGCTCAGCTTGGGAGTTGTATGTGGAGAATGGTTCCTAATCTGTGATGGGTAGTGCTGTTTTACCAAACCAGATTATTAATTGTTATAATGGACATTTATTTGCTTTTGGCTGACTAGCTTCTTTGGAACAACTCTCCTAAATGTGAGACAGTAACTTCTTTTCTTGGACTGTTGTGGCAAGGCCCAAACAGGTTCTGCTGACTCCAGAGCCCATATTCTGGTGGGATGGAAGCAGAGTCTTAGAATCTATGTCCTGTTGGAGTTCTATGGAGCAGTTTGGGCATTTCCCCCACACCCTGGCTGTACTGTTTTTAAGCCTACCTTTCTTGCCCTATCAAAGATTCTCACCTAATAATCTTTAGTGACTTTTGTTGTTACTTTAGAGTTGCTTTTGTTGTTGGTAGTCAAGGATCCTAATAATAAGCTGAAGACAGTGTGTGGTACTTAACGCACATCTGTCTCCTGGGTGTCAGACAGATGGTTTCAGATGGAATATGGCTAAGAAGTGTTACATGCTAGTCCGTCTTCAGCTGTGGTATGGTGCTGCCACTGATGGGTGGAACACATTGCCTGAGATCCACGTTGGGAGTGTTTCACATAGGACACGTGGAGTAGTTTTCACTCCATCTGCATCTGCTGGGTTATTTTGAGCTTCCCCTGGGGGGCAAAGGATGAAGCTGCTGTATGGGGAAAGGTAACTAACCTTGATCATTATTTGGAGATGAAATTGTTACAAAATGAGAGCAGGATCTCTGGGACACTTGGTGCTGACAATCATGACTGGGCTGCTATAGCAACAAGAATCAATAGCTGAAGGGTTGGTTGGCTTTGTCACTGAGGAAAAGCTGAGCTACTCTCATTATCTATTTTGACTTTGCATTTTTGGGTCAGACCTTGCAATTAGGATACAAAATTGAAACTGTATTTATTATTCCCCTCAGGCTCTTCCTAGAGGAAAGCATTCTAAGTAAAGATTGGGATTTTGGCTATTTTTTTAATCTGTTATATCCTGGTCAAGATATTTTTTGTGGGATAAAGGCTCCAATTATATGGCAGTCATTATGGACAGTGAGTTAATTCAGGACTTTAGATGGAATTTATTATCTCCAGAGATTAAGGCAGTAGTTTTTAAATAATTAAAAAAATGATCCTGCTTAATTAAAAGGCTACATTGGATCCTGTTCCTAATGGTCAGAGAGCTTGGCTGTATGCTGTTTTCTTCCTGTGTCAAACTCCCCCCTTGTCCATCAGGTTATACACAAGACAATTCGAGGGACTGTGATTCAATGCTAGCAGCCATAGCCTTCACCTACTAGCAAGTACTTGGACAAAACGTTGAAGGAAACCTAACGGCTTTACGTCAGGTTCTGTCCTGTTCCATTTATCTATGTCTTGCAGTAGTCTATGCCTAATACTAGTTTGGAATCTTCCAATACTCTAATCACAAGTCAAGTTCAAAAATAAATCTAAATTATTGGGCATAAGAGTCACAATAGGCAGTCAACAAACATAGGTTGGATTGAGTTGATTGGGTACAAAATATGCTCCACTGTGATACAGAACTCAGAAATTGCTGGGAGCCCAAAAAGGAAATTTATTGGAAAGATGCAGAGATTTGGGGTCTGGCATGATAGCGTAATGGTTAAGGTCCTCGCCTTGAACATGCTGGGATCCCATATGGGCGCTGGTTCTAATCCCGGCAGCTCCACTTCCATCCAGCTCCCTGCTTGTGGCCTGGGAAAGCAGTCGAGGACGGCCCAGAGCCTTGGGACCCTGCACTCGCGTGGGAGACCTGGAGGAAGTTCCTGGTTCTTGGCTTTGGATCGGCACAGCACCAGTCGTTGTGGTCACTTGGGGAGTGAATCATCGGACGGAAGATCTTCCTCTCTGTCTCTCCTCTTCTCTGTACATCTGCCTTTCCAATAAAATAAATAAATCTTTCAAAAAAAGATACAGAGATTTGGTTATGAGGAGATGGTGGAAGTGAAAACTTAACAGATATGAATGAGATTGTTCTCAATCAACAATGATTTAAATTTTCCTCGTCTCCCTTTTTTTGATACTGGATTTCCCTTTCTTTCTTTCTTTCTTTCTCTCTTTCTTCCTTCCTTTCTTTCTTTCTTTCTTTCTTTCTTTCTTTCTTTCTTTCCTTCTTTCTTTCTTTCTTTCTTTCTTTCTTTCTTTCTTTCTTTTCTTTCTTTCTTTCTTTCTTTCTCTCTCTCTCTCTTTCTTTCTTTCTTTCTTTCTTTCTTTCTTTCTTTCTTTCTTTCTTTCTTTTCTGGATTTCTCAGTTACACATAACAAAAAACGGCTGCTCAGTCCCACATCAATGTCTCTTTCAAGTTGTTAATATGTGTCACTTTTAGCCATTATATTCTCAATACGTGGGCACTGTCTTGGTTTTATTTTAAGCATTTGACAGACATTATTGTCACCTAGAATTGTTTCCTAATGAGCTTGGATGCTACTTCATATTTTTTTTCTTTTTATTCCCAGCCCCAGACAGCCTTGACTATTTGAAAATGGCCATCTCTATTCCAGCTCCTCCTTCAATAAATAACACTTTAAACATTTTGAGGTCTCAGTGGGGTTTTCTACAAACACATCATGATATGCTTCAATATTTCTCTTTCTTGAGTTACATATCATGACTATGAACCTTCCTTATGTTCCTGGCTGCACTGGAGTTCTAGCAAAAGCTCATTTAACCTAACAAAAATTTAGTCCTAGGGGCCATTTTTTGGGTTCAGTGGGCTAGACTTGCATTTTGAACTTCCACATTCCATATTGGACTGCTGGTTCAAGTCTGCTTACTGTATTTCTGACCCAGCTCTTCTGCTAATGCTTCTACAAAGCAACAGATCAAGGCTCAAGTGCTTGAGTTTCTGCCACCCATGTGGGAGACCCAGATGAATTCCTGGCTTCTGTCTTCCACCTGGACCAGTCCTGGCTGTTGCGGCCGTTTGGGGAATGAATCAGCAGATGCAAAACATTCTCTCTCTCTCTCTCCCTTTTAAATATTAAGTACTTCTTAAAAAAAAAAAATCAGTAACATCTGTGTTGTGCCAAATAACTGTAAAAATTCTGACAACGGTTAGAGGTCAATATTTTCCTCTTCCTCTTCTTATTTAGAATTGTTTGAAGTGGGCATGTAGCTTATCAGTTAAGATGTCTATGTCTGGGCTAGCGTGGTAGCCTAGTGGTTAAAGCCCACCTTGCATGTGCTGGGATCCCATATAGGCACCGGCTCATGTCTTGGCTGCTCCACTTAAAATCCAACTCCCTTCTTGTAGCCTGGGAAAGTGGTAAAGAATGGCCCAAAGCTTTGGGACCCTGAATCCACATGGAAGAACCTGAGGAAGCTCCTAGCTCCTAGTTGTGAATCAGCTCAGTTCTAGCCATTGCAGCCAAGTGGGGAGTGAACAAGCAGATGGAACATCTTTCTCTGTCTCTCCTTCTCTCTGCAAATGTGACTTTCAAATCAAAAAAGTTTAAAAATTTAAAATAAATAAATAAAGATGTCTGTGTCCCACATTAGAGTGTATGAGTTTGATTCTGGTTCTGGTTCCTTTTTTTTTTTTTTTTAATTGTTATAAGTATATTCGAATTTTCTATCTTTGTTAAAGAATTTTTTTTTAATTATTTATTATTTAACTTCAGTAATTACATTGTATTATTCCTAACTGCAGTATCTTACAGTGTGAACCCTGGGAACCCGCAGTCACTGCTCAAGAAATTAGAATCTTGCCACCCACAAGGGAGGACTGGATGAGTCCCTGGCCCCTCTGTCCAGCTCCAAACCATTCTCAGCTGTTGAGAGCATTTAGGGAACGATTTCGAGCATGGGTTCCTTCTCTGTCTCTCAAATAAATTTCACATACTTTTTTTTTAATGAAGAAGAAAGGAAGGGAAAGAAAAAGAGCTTGCAGGGGAGAAATAATTCTTCCAACTTTTACATTGAACAGCAGGGACCTACAAAATAAACCGATAAAAGACTTAGTAAAGGGAGAGACATACAAATTTTATTTGATGTCAACATTTTATGTGACTTGTGGGGCTAAATAGAGAATGCTTAATAAGGCATCCTGAAGAGGTTGTTAGACTTGGGGCTTATATTAGCAAAGGTCAATAAGTTGTACCAAAGTGACAAGACAAAGTAAGAGCACTGGGGTTCCTACGGGCAGTAATTGTGAGAAAGTGAGTGGGAACTCTATGAGGGAATCTAATGGATGCTAAGAGTTGTTCTGGCAAGGCTTGCTTGTGCAGGCTCAGCCCAGTGTCTGCTTGTCCCAGCTCAGCACTAGTGAAAACAGTGTTCTATTTCTGCTATTAGGGAGCACATTTTCCATGCAAAACCTGCTCTGTTTGTAAGTAGAACCCTTTTTGGAGCTGTTGTTTCTCAGTCACTTTATCACAAAATAATTGACAAGTCAATGTGGTGTGTTTCACGGTGAGATTTTTGAATCCCCTCCATAATCACCATTGTCACCAGGTTGATTCGGAACAACAGATGGAAAAGAGGGGGAGGCGAGACTTCCCAAGCATGGTGCCAATAGCAGAAGACTGGTTTTTATCTTAATTAGTTTTAGAAGCTATAGCTCTACATGTGCAGGCCATAAAATACTATGGGAATTATGGAAAACAGAAGTTCTGCCTTGCTTCACATTTCCTACAACAAACCAGAAGATAATGCACTCACTTGCAGTATCAATTTGGATATGATGCAGTCGACTCCCATTCAGCCCTGTTCTCAGTAACTTTGCATGAACTTACCCCTGCTTTAGCATTATAGAGTGATTTTTGTTACCATTTACAAGATAGCTTCAGGAAAGTACATCAAGGAGTGACTTGGTCAATGTTCACATCTCCCAACATGAACAGATGCTTTACGGTGCACAAGTGCAAGTCTTTGTCCAACTCACTGAAAACTTTACCTGTTTCCTGTCCACAGCTCAAGTCTGCCATGATCTTTCTGTTCTTGGTTCCATCATCCCAGTTTTGCATGCTTCCGATTCGCCAACTGGTTTTTGCACATGGTTTTCTTTGACTATTCCCATGTTCAGATCTGGTGGAGAGAGAGGGAAGATAAGAAGCATGTAAAGAAATCTATGTACGCTTTGTACAACACAATGCCACATGTTTGAAAATATTTTTCAGTGCTGTGTCATGATCTGAAAAGCACAAATCACAACAACAGCACCCAGTCCTCACATCTGGTCTTGTGTTACAAATCACATATTCCAAATAGTGGAAGAGAATGGAACAAGAGAATAAATGCATTTGTTGTTCTTCCACTTTCTCTCATCGCGAAGACCACGGATCTGCTTCATGTCCCTGACATTTTTTAAATTTGTTTTTGCTTCTTTAAAGATGTACTATTACTTGTTGAATATTATGTTTAGTAGAAAACTAAGCCTGTGAATACAGAGTGGATTGAAATGGTATCTTTGCAAAAACTTTTAAAGAGAAGAAAGAGAGGGAAGTATATGGTTGGGGAGGGGGCGAGGGTGAAGGAAGTGGGGTTGTCTTCTGGAAACCATGCTCATGGAATGCACAAAGTCTGTTCTGTTTATATTAATAAAAATAAATTATTTAGTTATTTTAAAAGTCAGAGCTAGACACAAACCCTGAAATATTTGTGATTCCCTTTTAAACAGAGGTGTTATGGCTTGATGAAAACATTTTATACCCATTAAGTGTATAATTTTAAGAACAATGAAAACAATTAAAAAATATTCTTTGCTGCCCAAGAAAGAAAGGATTATTTAACTCCATTTAACTCTTATAATATAAAAAAATTTGCAAACCAGCAATCTTGGTGGCCATTCAAGTGAAGTCAAAGGAACCGGATAGAAGAGAATTACCCTAATGTTGCTAGACTGGAAAGTACCCTTAGTACTTTCTAGAAGGTGGTTTAGAGAGGAACTGATGCATGCAGCCTCAAGAAAGTTGAAATTGGAGCTTGGCTCTGAAATCACAAATTTCACAATTATTTCTCTGCATTTTTATAGTGCAAAGATGTTTTCCACTATTTAATATCAATTTAATATTTAGGAGTAGTGCTTCCTCCTTCACAAAGTTTGACTCTTTGTTCCAAGTTTTCCTCCTGCAGTCCTAGGCTATTTTTTAAGTTGGCAGCTGTTCTGTGAACTGCCATCTGTCTTACAGGATTCAGGGAGTGGGGATACCTCAGGCAGAAAGGAAAACTGTGTATGTGTGGGGATTTGCCATCTTGCCCGCGCTTGCTTCGTGCGTAGGCTTGCAAGATGGCCAGAGAGCCAACAACCTGGAGGTCAACCACCCTCTCAGGCGCGAGTGCGGGCATCCGCTGTGCTCAGAGTGGTTTGCTAATGACGGTTGCTACTGCTGCTGCAACAACATTTATGTTTTTCACAATGACTCAGATCTTTATGTTCTGTTGCTTTCGGGTAATACCTATGACAAATACCAGGATGGCATGGTGTTGGGTTAGAAAGAGTGGACGTGACAGCCGGCATTCCTCCACTTCAGACAGTAGTCCCTTAAGGGGCTGTCAGTCCAGACTTGTGATTCAACACTCCCTGGACCCTCCCGCCCCCCAAGATCTCAGACACTCACACATTCCTATAAGCAGCAGCATTTTTTCTGATAATATTCATCGATGGGAGGGGAAGTCATAAAAGTTGAATTTCATGATATGGCTTTTGACATTTTAGAGTCTCTCCTTTGGGGCCATTAAATATACTTCAGAGACAGGTGCCCTTGAAACTTGTCGTGAGCATTTTCCCATGGACACACAGAGGCAGTAGGTAACTTGTCGAGGCTCACTTGGCTGCAGTTTCCTCTAAACCCTGGCATCTGGGACAGCTTTCTCCCTGAGACTTTTGTTCATGTTATAAGGATCATACTGAACGTTCTGCCTCAAGATGATAGATCTGGCAGAGACTCTGAAAACTACGAAGCAGCCCGTTCATTGCAGCGACCAAGGGAGCATTAATTGACTGCCCCAAGGGTCTACATACGGATTATGGCAAAATCAACACTAACTAGTGCTGTGTTTTCTACTACGTCATACTTTGCCTTTTCTCTGTCCATTGTCTGTTTTTTTTTTTTTTAATTACGAATGAATCATCAAGTTTTACCCAGTTCCTTTAAGCTTTTCTAATCTTTCTATCCTCAAAGCCAAGTACTGGTTACCCTTTGTCTGGAAGACTGTGGCTGTCTCTGGCTGATCTCAGTTGGGTAGAAATTGTTACAAAAGTAGTTAGTAATTATAAATTCCACTCTTCACAAACTATTTTTTTCATTTCTTAAATGTTGCCAAGTTTCTTCTTTGTAATTGCTAATTGTTATTTTAAAAACATTATTAATGCTTAGTTCTCCTTGTAATTAGATGCAGTTATTGGAATGAAGTTTATGTTAACCTGGGTTTTTTTTTTGTCTCACATTTAGTGAACCACATTCATTCTGCCTTGATTCTCATCACTCATAAAAATGTTGTACTTTATTTTTGCTTAACATGAGCATTTTCTAAAATATAAAGCATATTTACTATAGAAAACACAATACATACGAATAATTATAGAAAAAAAAAAAGACTTTTAGACTATTTGCCCAAGTCAAAGCCAGCACATTGTTGTATGTGATTTCTACTTGTAATTTTTTTTTTTTTGATGTGTGGAAAATGTGGGCTTTAATATATTTCTTACAAATTTGTGGGGTTGATACACACATATGAAAATTCCTGGTACACAGTAATTGTTCAATAAATGAAACCTTTAACACCTCAGTATCCCTGAATTAGTTTTCTTGTTAAGTATGAAGTAGAAGAATGACTTTACTTTTCCCCCATGGTTAAATAATTGATTCAATTTTTCAAAATCAAACTTGCAGTTTTGAGATATCTCTGGAGTCACATGAAATTGCGAGAAATAATTTAGAGATCCTTTATACCTGCCTGTTTTCCCTTAGTGGGAACATCTTGCCAAATCTTATATACAGTGACCAAAGCAGGACACTGACGTTGATATAGTCAGGACACTTCCACCACCAGAAAGTTGCCCTTTTCTGCCACACCCAATTTCCCTGTTCCCAGCCATCTCTTTAACTCCTTACAACCACTACTTGGTTGAACACCACATAAATTCAGCTACACAGTATACAATCTTCTTCAGGTACCCATTTCTATTTAGTATGATTCCTGACAGATTAATTTCAGACTCTTTGCTTTATGCGTAAATTTAGGGAGAATGGGCCAGGTAGGAGAGATCCAGGGTTGGCAATGTCTAATGCTTTTTTAAAACTCTATGGATATGTTTTACTATTATTTTTATTTAGTTTCTGTACATTTTGGGTTAAGTTTATTTTTGTGTAGCATATACAAATATGCATATAGTGGCTCTATCTAATTTTAAAAATTTATTAGAAGCATTTATTAAATATGGTCCCCAAAAACTGTTGGAGTAAAAGATAAAATTTCCTTGGGTACTCTAAATTAGTGGAATTGACTGTTCCTGTGGTTTTTGGCTTACCTTGGTTTCCTTTATTAAATTTCCTGAGAGATCTGAGAGTGAGATGTGGCAGCTGCTCTCCATGCCCTTCTCTGTGGATCTGTGTCCTCCATGCTGGCTGTATTGTCACTAAAATGTAGTTATACAGTTATCCTGTCAGAAGGAGACATGAATGTATCTTGCTAAGAGCAAAAATCATATTTGGAGAACTTAATCCAAGAGATGACCCATTTGGTTAACATTTTCTAAAGACACAAGCCACTTAACACAGGTAGCAAGAGAAGGGTGACTGACATTGCTTCCTAGAGAACCTGTGTTTACTGAAGGTAATGATCTGTGAGATTTATTGTTCCTCTAACGTCATTGTGAATCTTATAACCCCAAAGACATAAATTAACACCATGCTTCTGACATTCTTTCACATAACCTGGTCACATGTGGCCTTAACTATAGTATTTGTGTTCTTATAACTACAAACATATAAAATTTATTGAGGTATAACTTGTATTTTAAAATGATGCTATTTTGTTGGACTCATCTGTGTAACTTCCATTGCAATCAAGGTAAAGGAGTTTTGGCTGTCTGAAATGATAAGACAATTACTCTGATCTGTTACACACTGTACATATTGGTAGAAATGCCACACCATGCTCCATATAGTTACTATGTGACAATTAAATAAATACATACAAACATACATATGTATGTATTTTCACTACCCTTTAAAGTCTCCTTTGTCCATGTCAGTCAATTGCCCCAACCACCCCTAGCTTCCGGCAATCATTAATTTAACTGCTATGTCTTCTGGACTTCATATGCTTGGATTCATACAATCCACACCACTTTGTATCTTGTTTCTTTAGTCCAGCTTAAAGTTCTTGATACTTGCCCATGTAGCCATGTGCTACCAGTATCATTATTATAAGCATTTCATTCATCAGGTGGGAAATGCTTGCTGAGCATCCTGCTGCTGCTAGGCCATTTTTTTTCAACAATAGAAACATGGGCTGTGAAAAACAGACAAATCCCTGCTGTGGTGGAGCGTGTGCATTAGTGTAGATAGTAAATGAAGGCTCCTGAATGGGAGTTAGGTAACTCTTAGATAACTTTAGAAAAAGGTACCTGGGAAAATTGCACAGGTAGTGTGCTTACTGAGTTATTAGACACAATGCCCGAGCACACATGTGAGACTATGAGAGTGTGTATCTATGTCATATATAATAGATATGTAGGGGTTTTTTTAAATAGAGAAGGAAATAATGGAGGAGGCAAAGAGCTGTTTAGAAGAAGAATATTCTGTGATGGACCAGGTGCCTGGTGCCTGCCTGGAGAGTCTAAGTCCATCATGGATGAAGTGGAGTAAAGAAGGAGGGGAAGTCAGAGTGAGGTTACAGAGGTGAGGAAGGTAGGGGAGGGGGTGTGGACTGCTTTAGGTCCCTGTAAGTAATGTAAGAGTTCTAATTTTAAGTCAGATGGGAATCACTGAGGGTTTAGAGCTGTGGGGTGATATGGTTTTATTTACATTTCAAAAGGATTACCTTGGTTGCTATGTTGTGAGAGGACTTTGAGATAAGGTAAAATCCATGCAAGTGATGTGGTGGCTTGCTCAGAAAAAGCAGTGTTGGAAGACTGACAAGAAGCCATAGTCTGAACACATTTTAGAGGCAGAGTCAGCAGGACTTGCTGCCACCTGCAAGTTGGAACTGCTTTGAATCCTATCGGTGCTGCTTCCACTGTAGCTCCCTGCTAATACACCTGGGAGAACAGTGGAAGATGACCCATCTGGGAGACTGGTGTTTCCGCCCCTGACTTCAGCCTGACCCAGCGCTTGCTGCTGTGGGCATTTGGCGAGCAACCCAGCAGACGGAAGATCTCTTGCTTGGTCTCTCCCTCTATGTTGTTCTACTTTTCCAATGAATAACTTAAAAATTAGATAATTTTAATTTTAAAAATCACAATATTTGCTCATTGGATATGTAATATCCAAGGCTTTAAAAAAAATCCTCTGTGGAGCCAACTGAGTTTTACTTTACAGATCGAAATACCAGGATGAAAATTCATTAAAATAATGAATGAAGCTGGTTTTCTGTTCTACCCAGGGAGATGTTCACAGAGCTTTGTTCTTGATTCCCAGTATGACTTCAGTGGAATCCCAGGACTTTGGTGTCCTGCAACTGAAGAAGGAGCATACTCTCAAATTCTAGGAACCCACCTAGGTGACACCAGTCTTGACTTCCAAATGGTCATCTGCAAAAGGAAATGTGATGACACCTACACCATCAGTCTGAAGAGGACCTGGGAGAAAATTCTGCAGGTAACTTTGCCACTGTTGCCATTGAAAGCCATGCTGATGTCAGTATGATACCCTCCAGGGACACTGGCCAGGGGACTGGGCTGACATCTGCTGCCACCATCAGAGCTTTGCTATTACTGGTTGCTTTCTTATATAAGGAACTTTCACTAAGCAGATGCAGGCAGCCTCTGGAAACCATGCCTGCTGGGGGTTATGATCCCAGGACTGACTGCCAGCCTCTTCCAGAGGCTTCCTAGGTGAGTTTACCTGCCATTTCTCTGTGAACAGACTCTCCTCTGTGCTACATGAATATTAGTGCTCAATCAGTGGTGCTGATGAGGCAGATGCTGGCCTGGGAAGGTGTAGTATGTGAGGCACCCTCTTCTGTGAACATCCATGGAAGGGCATGCCTGATCTCTACTACATAAAGAGATCCTGAAGAGAAGCAGAAGAAAGAGCAGGCAGCATGTGAAAAGCCTATGACCGAACAGGAATTGCAGGATGAACAGACTGCCTCAGTTCCTACGTTCTCTGCTTCTCAACATGAGGTTGCAGACTGGTCTAATGGTACTCAGGGGCCCTCTGTGACTGTTCAGCAGTTCCCTACCAAAGACAAGTGCTCAGCTCACACCTGAATTACAAAGCCCTCATCTCAAGAAGTGCTGTGCTATAAACTCTGCAGGAAAGAAGCGAAGTGTGCTGACATAAATTTTGCCAGGAAAGGCACTCTTAAAACTAGGAACATCCATTTTTCAACGGAGTGACTAAAGTTCAGTTAAGTCTGGGAAACAACAGAGAAATAAGTTGTGGGAGAGGAAAACACAGGAGTACACTATACACATATTAAATTGGATATGCCTGTGGTTGAGTAGGCAGAAGAGTGTATGATTTAGTGGAGAGATTGGGTGTGGAAATAAGCACTTGAGATCAATAATAGCATATTTACAGTTTTAACGTCATGAGACTGCACGACATAAAAAAGCGTGAGACAACGGATAAAAAAAGAAAGGTCTAAGGACTAGGCCATGGACAGTCCAATTTCAGATGTTTTGAAAATGAACACGAACCAGGAAAGAAGAGTACACAGAAGGATAACTATAGCAGAAGTAATCTGAGAAAGTATGTATCCTGGGAATAAAATGAAATAAGTAACTCAAAGGTAGGTGATCAACTAGGTCAAATGTTGCTAATCATCCCAATGAAATCATGACTGAGAGGTGGTCTTTGTATCAACTCAAAAGTTGTGATTGAATAAACAGCATTAGTGAATTGGTTAGAAGCAAGACCTTGAGGTCAGCATTGTGGCATAGCAGGTAAAGCCACTGCCAGTGATGTTGGCATCCCATATGTACACTGACTCATATCCTGGCTACTCCACATCTGCTCTAGTTCCCTTGTAATGACCTTGGGAAGGCAGTGAACAAAGGTCCAAGTACTTGGGCCTCTGAAATTCACATGGGAGACCTGGAGGAAGCTCCAGGCTCTTGCCTTTGGCCTGACCCAGCACTGGCCATGTGGCCATCTAGGGAGTGAACCAATAGATGGAAAAAATCTCTCTCATTCCCTCTCTAACTCTGATGCTCAAAGTCAATAAATAATTGGCAGCAAAATCTTTATTTAGAGCAACTTTAACAAAGAGTAGAAGAAAAGCAGCTGAGTTAGTGTGGGTAATCTTTTGGAGAAAATTTTCTGTAAAGGGGGGAATAGAAATGTGATGGTGATTAAATAGGCAAGTGGGATTGACAGAAAGGTTTTGAGAGGGGAGAAGTCTTTATACTAAGGAAATGATCCAGTGGGGAGGGAAACAAAGATGCAGCAAAGGAGGCTGGAGTGATGGGGAATGAGACCCGGTACAAAAGTGCAGAGATTTACCACTAAACAGGAACATGGATGGTTTATGAAAATAGCAAAGGGAAGGCAGAATAGATGTCCCTAATCTTTGGTCTATGAAGAGAGGTAGTGGGAGCTGCAGACATCATCTTTACTTCCTCTGATACAGCAGTGGGAGAAGGAGCAAAAGGATAGGTTTACAGAGGATGGCAAGCATAGAGGACAAGACAGCAGTACTTTGAAACAGGTAAAGTGAGATGGTGAGAAAGAGATGCCCTGGTGAGTGAATGGACTGGGGATGGTATTATTACTCTACAGCACCAAGAGCCCTCTGGGAGTTTGGGACACGATCTTGAGGGAGAGTAATGAGCAAGAGTACAGGTGTTTCTCCAGCCTCCCTTATCTTTGGGAACACACCTGTACATTTGTACATTTGCACAGGGGAAGTGTTCTATTCAGTTATAATAGAGGTATTTCAGTTATCATTTGTGGTATACCCAACCCCAAATCATAGTCATTTTCAAACAAGCCTTTATTATTTCTCATAAGTCTGTGGTTTGGCTTGTTGGTTCTTCTGCTTCACAGGATGTCAGCAGGGCTGCAGTCACATGATGGACTTGGCTGGGATACAATGTCCACTTTGGCTCATTCACATGTTTGCCTGTTGGCAGCTTGGCTGGGAAATAGGGCTTAGCTGGGATGTGGGGAAGGCTGGACCTCTCAGCTTCTCTGAATCCTCAGGTACTCCTCAGTTTTACCCAGCCTCTCCAGCAGGGCAATCAGACTTATTTCATGGCAGCTCCAAATTGAAAGTGAAAAAAAAAAAAAAACCAGAAGGTGCCAATTCTTCTTGAGGCTTAGAACTGGAACTGGTATAGCATCACTTTTGCGACTTTCAGCTGGTCCAGTGTGGGACTGGACTTTGGTGGCCATCTTTGGAAATGAGATTTCACTGAGTCACATTTTTCCCATATGAAACACTCGAACCCTTCCCAAAGCTTTCCCCAAACTTTCATGTCATTATAAAATGAAGTTCAGGTTTCAAAATCTAGGATGTTATGATCCCATCTAGATGAGTCTCCATGAGTTCAGCTCCTCTAGATTGGAAGGCTTGGGAAGTAAAGATCTGAATCCCCAGTCCTCAATGCCCTCAACATCCAATAGTGGGATGGGATTAGTTGGACTGCAAAGGATTCTCACTGACTAGGGAATGATTTTCCTCCCTGGAAGTCACTCCTTTTGGCATTTGGTTCTCTCCTTTGACTTTGAGGCTCCGTAAAATCTGTCCCTGCTTCTCCTTAAGAGATGACTCATGTTTGTATTTAAATAGCATTTGCAGTCTGATTTTTACCTGGAAGAAGCTAGAGCTCAAAGCCATTTTTCCTTTTGAACTCTTTTGGTACTTTTCAGTCTACATTTATATCATTCCTCTAAAAACATTATCATTTCCTATGTATTGAATTAAAATCTCTGCCCTAAGGGGAAAAAACCTCATTCTGTGAAGATGTCCTTATGTAAATCCTTCATTCGTACCTTTCCCATAAGGACATGATGCCTCACGGTTCTGCCAGCTGTTTGAGGGGTAATTCCATCACCCAGTTCATCCTATTCTCCAGCCTACAATGGTAATTCCCTCCCTACCCTAACAGTCCTCACTAGTAGTCTCCTTGAGGCTCTTCTAGCTTCTGTCTGTGCTGCATAAATAAAGAGAACTTCTTCCCCACATTTGGAAGTGTATCTTTATAACTGTTGAGATCAACTGACAGTAGAGGGATCAATAAGGAGGAAAGCAGACACATGTATCTACACGCAAGAGGGTACCACAGGAAGGTGAGCATCCTATAACCCAATGAGGTTCTGAAGTTTACACACCTCAGGTGGGTGTTGTGGTATGGTGGGTTAAGTTGCCACTTGGAACTCCTATATCCTATACTGGAGCGCCTGGTTCAAGTCCTGGCTACTGTGACTTTAATTTGGTTCATTGCTAATACACACTCTGTGAGAAAACTAGCTGATGGGTCAAGAACTTGGGTCCTTGAGTTTCTTGCTTCTGGTTTTGACCTGGCCCGACTCTGGGCTGTGGGTGTTTAGTGGGTGAACCAATAGATGGAAGCATTCTGTCTCTCTTCTGCTCTTTCAAATAAGTAAAAACAAAACAAAACAAAACAAAACAAAACAAAAACAAACAAAAAAAAAACGCAACCAAAAAACATTCTTACATACCTTTACAGGAGTAGGAAAGTGTGGACTCTAGGAAATAGACAGGTGGGAGGTGATTTTTAAGGAGATAAATGGGCTCAAAGAATGGAGTATGGTCTAGGTGAAATTTTCTGGGCTCCAAGTATAATAATTGACTTTCAGTCTCCTTTTCTGTGTTAGTTAATAAAACTTCAGTAGGAATACTGAAAGCAATTATATTTCTCTTTGTAGAAACTAGTCTTTACATAGATAAGGAAGCATCAGAGAAAAACACCATTTAGCATCTGTTGACACATAAGGAATTTTATTTAAAATAATGAACAATGGCATGGCACAATATTTTGGGGTGACATTCCCTGGATTTCATTAAATACCAAAGCCATGCTGCACATTCTAGACATCTTCTATCATGGCACAAGACTCAGAAAGGAATTTCTATTTCAGTTGTCTAGGGTTGTAGCACAAAGATCCTAAAAAGTCACCCAGTGAAAGCAATAGCAATACGCCATTATGGTTGTCTGGGCTGGCCACAATGTTCTGTTTCACCATGAGAAGTTGACTTGGGCTGCAACCACCTGCACATTACTAAGCGTGAGTCCCTTCCAGAGACTGCTGGGAGGTTGGTCTCAGCTAGGAAACTGGCATCTCGTCACCAAGGACCCCACCTTTCAGTCTCTCCAGCAGAGTAGCTTCATTTTATATTGGCAGTTTGAGGTTCCCCAGAATGCAAACACAGGCTCTTTCAGGTTTCTTAAGTTTTAGGTCTAGTTGGGGGTACCCGCACTGCATGTTGTTGGCTCAAGTGAGCCACAGATCAGCTAGACTCAGTATGGGCAGGGAAGCTACACAAGCACAAGGACACTAGGATGCATGTTGTATTGGAAGCTATCTTTGAAGACCTGATACTACTTCACCCAAGTTTGATAAACAATGGAGTCTAAGTCAACAAGGCAGAACAAAAGGGTTAGATGAGGGTCATATAAAGATCATATATGTCTGAATCTATGTGAGGTTGAGAAAGACATCTTTACTTGAGATGTGAGAGAGGGAACTGGACAGTTAGCAGGGAGATCTTTAACTTGGATTATGTTGGGTGGTGGTAGTGCTCGGGATTAAGAAAATGTTGAAATAGTTCACAAAATGATACTTCAAATACATTTGTAGAGTAAAATGGATAGTTGTTTTCCCACATATAATTACACTGAATTTAACAACCATTGTGCTATTATTTTAAAAATATTGCTTGTTGAGAATATGGGCAAAATCTAGCCTAGATCTAGAATTAGATATGGGCACAGAGACACACTCCTTTAACAAACTGAACAACATTTTGACAAGAGCTCTTACATGAGAAACCATGGTTTTCTTTAGGATTCCTAGCAATGAATCAAATCGATGTTCACTTCTATGGAGAAAATATATTTTATGGACGTAAATTATGTGTGTAGTATAATACCATTTATGAAAGCACCAACACAATTTCTAAACATTCCAAAGATAATGTCATTTCATCTGCTCAAAACAACTTCTATATTAAGCAGCTTCTTAATCTCAGTCTCCTAACTTCTTTTGCCTCCCTGCCCCAACCAACCTTCCAAGCCACCCCCCCAAAAAAGAAAATGTTGAACGAAGAATGAAAACTTTCAGTTAGACTGGAAGAATAACTTTAAGAAATCTATAACTATTGTACAGCATGACCACTGAAGTCACTAACATTGTACTGTGTACTTGAAAAGCACTGAGAGTATAGATTACTAGGAGTTCTCATTATAAACACACAACCCCAAAAGAATGTGAGATGATATTTATGTGAATTAGCTTGGTTTAGCCATTCCACAAGGTATACATAACTAAAAATATCATGTTTTGTACCACAAATATGCAGAATTTTTATTTGCTAGTTAGAAATGAAGATCTAAAAACTTAAACAGCATCATTCCCTGTGGAAAAAAAATCATGGAGGGATTATAAGCATTGGTGCTGGGTGCTACCAAGTCTAAAGCAGTGCTTTTCGTTGCCAGCCACACATTTTCCCATCTCAAGAGCCTTAAATTTGCCAACGCATTGGCTGTTTCTAACACCAATAGATTCAGAAAGCCTATGATTAGTCTGCATTTTCACCCATCTGCCAGCTAGCTGGCTATCTATCTTTCTATCCATCTATCTATCATCCTCCATCTTTTAAAGCTCGCCAGGTGATTCCATCCAGCTATGGCAGTTGACCACTTACAATAATGAACCACTTACAAAATGAACCAGAAAGTGCATATCCCGGTATGTGCCCAACATTTAAGTAAACATATCCACACTTCTACCTCATCTTCTACTCACAGAATCCTGTGAGGTATATACTTTTGCAATCTCCCATTTGAAGATGAAGCTCAGAAAAGTTAAGTAGGTCCTCCTGACAGCAAAGCTATGTATTTTTAACCACTATCATCTTCCTTTCTTTTTTTAACCAAAAAAGCATGGGGTTTTGGTCCAATTACACACTAACGTATCCTTAGAAATGTGCTTTTAGTCCCTTGCTTATTTAAGGTAATATATGCAAAGCATTTTCAGAAAACGACATACTGGACAGAAATTTAAAACAAACAAAAAAAAATCACCACTGTTCCAGGTGCTTGGGTCTGAATTGGAGTTGACCTGCCAAGTCTCATAGCTGACTTCCCAGTGGTCACTTGGAGTCAAATCACAACCCAGGTTACTAACATTTTCACTGAGAAAGATCAACAACCAGCACATTTTGAAAGATAAGGTTGAACTTTTCATTTTAAAAGTATTTTCTTGGCAATCTATTGCATAATTTTATTTACTGTTAAGCCTTGGCCCAATTTCTTCTTCTAAGATATTTCCACAATATGCAAGATCCCACCGTGACCATTCCTTCTTGTTTCCGATTCATGTTTATGCCAAGAACTTTTATGATAGCAAATTTACTTCTTAAATGTGTGTTTAGTTTTTAAAGATTTATTTATTTATTTTTTCCTGGAAAGGCAGATTTACTGAGCAAAGGAGAAACAAAGATCTTCCACCTGCTGGTTCACTCCCCAAGTGGCTGTAAAGGATGAAGCTGAGCCGATGTGAAGCCAGGAGCCAGGGGCTTCTTTCAAGCCTCCCATGTGGGTTCAGGGTCCCAAGGCTTTGGGCTGTCCTTGACTGCTTTCCCAGGCCACAAGCGGTAAGCTGGATGGGAAATGAAGCAGCTGGAACACAAAGCAACACCCAAATAGGATGCCAGCATGTGCAAGGTGAGGACTTAGCCACTGAACCATCATGCCAGGCTTAACTGTGCATATTTCTTCATGGAACCACACACTTCCAGATAAGAGATCGAATTTTGCCTTATCATTAATAACTTTTCCTGTCCCAATGACACTTGACTAATAAACGAATATTGAATGAGTCTGTAGTACAATGAGGGCCTTGCAAATACCCTTGATAATCAAAAACATCATCTGCAAACATCAGCAGCACTGTCATGCACAGATTTCATTTAGTTACCACCATAATTCTATAATGGAGGTACTTAAGACCCTCACCACTTAATACAGGAATACACTGAAGCTTGAAGAAATCAGATATCTTGCCAAAGTTTACATGGCTTGAATGTTCATGATACAGCTTCAGAGCTGTCGCTACCAGTCTACATAGCTGTAGCATTTTTTATGGAGAGTTGCAGAAACCAGGGTTGTCTTGAGAACTCTGGCAATGGGTAATGAGGGCAGGAGGCCTCCAGCAGTCCTCCTTTCCCTTTCTGTTTAGCTCCACTCTCCCCTCCTTGAAGAAGACTTGGCCCTCTGTGTGCTGTGGATGGCCAGCGGGAGAAACCTGCTGGTCCCCAGCAGCCTCAGGCTCAATTCTCCTCTTGCAGAACCTATGTATGCACTTTCTCTTCAAATCTCTTCGCCAACTGACTTTAACATGCACCATGATAAACCTCTCTGCAGAAAGAAAAGTGAACCATTTACTTGAGCACAGCTTTCAATCCAGCACTGCCAACACCTTCAGAAAGCATATAGAAGCATTGAAATGGAATGTATGTTTTTAAAACTTTTTTTAAAAAAAGGATTTACTTATTTTTATTGGAAAGGCAGTTTTACAGAGAGAAGAACGGCCAGAGTGAAAGATCTTCCATCTGCTGGTTCACTTCCCAACTGGCAAAAATGGCTGGACCCGAGCTGGTCTGAAGCCAGGAGACAGGAGCTTTTTCTGTGTCTCTCATATGGGTGCAGGGTACCACGGCTTTGGGCCATGCTCTACTGCTTTCCTAGGGCACAGGCAGGGAGCTAGATGAGAACTACAGCAGCCAGGACACAAACCAGTGCCCAAATGGGATTCTGGTGGATGTAAAGTGATGATTTAGCCAATAGGCTAATGCACCGGACCCTGAAATGTATGTTTTTAATGTATTCTAAGCAGAAGAATGTCTAAAGCCACTGGGAAAATCCATTGTTAGTTAGGTGATTGGTCCTTACGATAAATCTATGAAAACCAAGAAGGAAAAGGAATAAAGGTAAATTCTGGGTCCAGTGCACTGGCTCAGTGACTAAATTCCCACTTTGCAAGCACTGGGATACCACAATGGGTGCCAGTTCATGTCTCAGATACTTCACTTCCCATCCAGCTCCCTGTCTGTGGCCTGGGGAAACAACAGAGGACAGCACAAAGCGTTGGGTCTCTGCATCCACGCAGGAGACCTGGAGGCCGCATCTGACTTCTGGCTTCAGATCAGTTCAGCTCCAGCTGTTGTGGCCACTTGGAAGTGAACCAGCAGATAGAAGATCTTTCTCTCTGTCTCTCCTCTCTGTAAATCTGCTTTTCCAATAAAAATAAATAACTTTTTAAAGAATGTAAATTTTATGAGTGGCAAATCCTATAAACTCTTAGGAAAATATAACTTGAATTAATTGGCATCACCGTCAATCAAGGGTTGTTGATTGCTTTAGTAATGGGGTGCAAATCCCATGGAATGAAAGTGAGGCTACAAAACACCCACCTATTTTAGCAATGCCAGTATTATTCAACTATTATATTTCTAGTTGCCAAATGCAACAATTAGAACCATACTTTCATGAATTAACCTGCTAAGCAAATAAATCTTTTCTTCAACAGTTTCATGTCATTGGTCAAATGGTGTAATATTTCTCACCTCAAGAACTTAAGGAGTAGGTCCATGAGGGAAAGTAGTGGAATTTATTATCCTTGGAGGCTGTGCATTGGAACAGAACTCAACTGTGCTAGAACAAACAATGACCCTGTGTTTGAGGATTGTTGACTACAGATTGGCAACAGGCATTCCTAGAAAGCAGCAAATGGCATGTGTATTTGTTCTACCTCTCTTCACACTAGGAACTGTGCTTCTTTGTGTTTGCAATGTAGCAAATGTCAAGTACCTGCTCCCCAGGAGATGAATGGGAAAAGATGTGTTTGCTAGGTCAACCACTTGAATTTGAGTTTCTTTTCCAGTAAAATCCATACTTTCTTAATTTCCACTACTGTGAAAAAAATAAAATCTGGAAGCTCATGTACAATTCTGTGGACCATCTCAGAAACTTTCAGAAAACACCACTTACATCATTTCTCTCAAGTGAGCCATTTCTTTTTCTCCTTGTACCTAAGGAGGCAAAATAAGACTCCCCCATTTTTTTTAAAGATTTATTCATTTTATTACAGCTAGATATACACAGAGGAGGAGAGACAGAGAGGAAGATCTTCCATCCGATGATTCATTCCCCAAGTGAGCTGCAACGGGCTGATGCGCGCCGATCTGAAGCCAGGAACCAGGAACCAGGAACCTCTTCCAGGTCTCCAACGCGGGTGCAGTGTCCCAATGCATTGGGCCGTCCTCAACCGCTTTCCCAGGCCACAAGCAGGGAGCTGGATGGGAAGTGGAGCTGCCGGGATTAGAACTGGCGCCCATATGGGATCCCGGGGCTTTCAAGGCGAGGACTTTAGCCGCTAGGCCATGCCGCCGGGCCCGACTCTCCCATTTTTTCAACTACATGAACAGGTCAGCTCAAAGCACTTTGTTTCTCCCCTGAAGCACATTAACGCTACCTACCAATGACAGCAGCCTTTCAAACTCAGAATGCAAGGTTAGAAGGAGCCAGCCCACAAAGGTCTTTTCACCTCAGGTTGTACGTGAGAAAAGTTTTTCTTTCTTTAATATCTCTATTCCTATTCTCATATGCAACTCCACCTTTATGTCAGAAAGTACAAAAACAGTTCAGGGACACTTTTCCATACAGATAATAACATTATTTGTCTTATGATGACTATTCTGGAAAACTCCATGCCCAGTATCAGAAAGTACGAGCTTTTATGCAGGAGTTAACATTTACTTCCAGAAGACAAATGACTTCTGAATTTCCCTAGACACGTGTACCATGAGAAGTGTTTTGTCTCCCTAAAGGTAGGTCTCATACTGTGGGGTATGGTGGTAACAAAGTCAAGCCAAGTTGGACATGTGTTGGTCATTCCAGAATAGCAAGTTCCATCATGGATGGGAAGGCAATGCTTTCTGTAGCAGTGCTCTTTATACACCTGTTGTTCTTTCATGATCCTAAGATCTGGAGCAATAGCCACTGCCTCCCTTTCTGCTTTTTGGACAATCTTGAATCATTTATTTTCTCAGTATCTGGGGTCCCAATTTCCATCAATTCCATTGCTGACATGAGTTGTTCATTGAAGTTCTTGAAGGAAGTCAGAAATCTCAGACACTAATAAGACCAGAAACATTAATCAAATTCAGAGAAGTGACAGGTGTTTCCAATGATACATGGTTCATTTTTGCTGAGTCATTGGAAAAGTCCAGATTTCTGGATGATTCCAATCCACTGTTATTTTCATCTCACCAATCCAATCTATATAGGTTGAGGGAACACAACCCACAGTCTTCCTCTATGAGGACAGATTCCCTCCCACACTGAATTCTCTACTATCTGGACTATTATTCCACTTAGGGTAGAGACCATTACTCATTCATCTTCTCATACCCATCATCTCACTGACATGTAGTGGGCATGCAGTAATACCATCCTCCCCGGTCACTGCAGAATACCTCCCTAGCCTGCCTGTGAATACTGTCTCCCCAATTTGATTACAAAGTCTACAGTGGCACACCTCCTAAAACTCCTGTTATTTATTGCTCCTCACAGTGTTAAAAAACTGAAATCATAGAACAATTTCAAGAAATGGCATCAACCAACTTTTCTGAAGTACTATAATTGCCTGGATGATATCATCCCAAATACATTCCTGTCTTCATCTTTGGAATCTGTGAACACTGCCTTTTATAGCAAAACGGTCTTTGCAGGTGTAAGTGAAGGATCTTGGTGGAGATGTTTGAGCAATGGTTTTGGGCACTTCTTGGGATGCTGATATTCCATACCAGAGTGCCTAGGTTCAAGTCCCAGCTCTGCTTCCAATTCCAGTTCTTGCTAATCCATTCTCTGGAAGGCAGCAGGGGATGGCTCCACTAGCTGAGTGCCCTGCCACCATATGGGAGACCTGGAAGGAGTTTTGGGGTCTCAGTTTGTCCTGGCTCTCAGGTAACTGGGAAATGAACCAGCAGATTAGAGATCTCTGGCTCTCTAACATTCAAAATATATATATATATGTATGTATATATATATTAAATATAAGATTTTATATGATGAAGACTAGGCAGGTGGAACTTCTGCAATGCCATGGGTTCTTAAAAGAGGGAGGCGGGAAGAGTGAGATTGACAGAGGAGGCTAAGTGGCCATAGGAGCAGAAGTCAGAGAGATAATGTTTTGAAGACAGAAGGGAGAAGCAAACCTAGACTCTAGTAGCTACGTGAAGCTAAAAATGGCAAGGCCACCATTGTTTTGTCTCAGAGCCTTCAGGAGGCACAAGCTCCACTCTCACCTCAATATTGGCCTAGGAAAATGACTCTGGATCTCCGAGCTTTACAACATTGAGAGAATAGTTGTGCTGCTTTAAGCCACTCAGTGTGGTGCACTTTGTCCCAACAAAAGTGTAAGGGACTCACACACGTCTTCCAAAGGCAATTTCTGCAAGTGGACAAAAGTGTACAACCACATGAATGATCAAAACAATGGAAAACAGAGTGGAAGGGACTTAGAGTAATTATGCCCCTGATCGCCTGGCCTCAGGTGGTGAGGGTTTGTCTGTGCTGTCTGTACAGAGCTGTGGGAACAATGACTCCACTAAGTTTTGTTTTGTTTTGTTTTGTTTTGCAGATAGGCAAGAGATTAAGTTTTGCTTGGCTTTCCCTCCCCTGAAACACATAATTTCTTTTTCTTTCTTTCTCTCTTTCTTTCTTTCTTCCTTCCTTCCTTCCTTCCTTCCTTCCTTCCTTCCTTCCTTCCTTCCTTCCTTCCTTCCTTCCTTCTTTCTCTCTCTCTCTCTCTCTTTCTTTCTTTCTTTCTTGCTTTCTTGCTTTCTTTTTCCTTTTTTTTTTTTTCCCCAAAGGAAGAAAAGGCTGAGCATGTGGTTGGTAGGCAGGCAAGTTCACCTGAAATCTTTCTAAAATAGATTTTAATCTGGAGATACAAGTAGTAGCAATCAAGCAAGACGATCCATAAACAGATGGTTTTGGAGACAAAATAGCTTGTTTCCTTTAAACCAATTCACTTTTGCTGTGGTCTAGGCCTGACCTCAATTCTACTCTTTAATCCCACAGTTTGTGGGGTGCATATGTATCTGTGTGTATGTGTCTTATTCATCTGAACTCAGCTTACTCTCGGCTTATGAAACATGTGAATTGTAAAGCTGTTCTCAAAATGAGCTCCCTCCTGGAGACTTTCCCAAAGCTCAGCTTGCTTTAATTACTTAGGCAAGAAGTTTTCAATGAACTGTTTTGAACCTGGCATTCACAATACACTTTCCTTGTACTGAATGATAGTTTTATGACAGGAAGCTTTGTTAGTTGGACCACCAGGGGAACGACATTTGAACAGAATACGGCCACCTATAATCTTAAGTACGAAGGTTATTGTGGACATGCCACACCTATATTCCCCAGCTGCCCCCAACTCCTGTTCATTTCCCATGTAATTCAAGGTGTTGAACTTATCCCCAAGGCTTTGCATCAATAGTCTCATTGACAGGCCCTGGTCCTGTTGGACCCCTTGGTCCATGTAGCCTAATGGTGCTGGACGGCTGTGCATATGGTACATTCTAATGTGCCGGAGAGGTGATGCAATTGCATTTGTGCAACAGCTCCAAGAATTTGCAAGTGAAACCCTGGGGATCCCCTAAACAGCACAGTCAATAGTTCTGACTAAAAGTTACCATCTCTACCACCAAAAACAAAAGTATTATTAGGTTCATAGACTAAACTGATTGGAGCAGTTTCCTAGCGTTTCTTTCCACTTAGATGTTCTCTTCAAGCAGATCAAGAGCTGGTGTTTGCCTCACCACACGGCATTCCTTCTTTTGGCATAACGTTTTGTTTTCCTTTTTCATTTTGCCTTCATTTGGTTTCCACTGGTACTGCTTTTACGAAACAATCACTTTATTTCTAATTAACAAATCACAATTGTCTACAGTTAGGCCATTCAAGTAAGCAGTGTAGATGATCAAATCAGGACATTAACACATCTTTCATCACATGTGGTGATTATCGATTCTTTTTGAGCATACTCAGATCAAGCATTCACTACAGTTCCGGGCTGTGCCAACCACCAGAACTTTATGGAAACCTTACACCCTCTCACCAGCAGCTCCCCCTTTCCTCCTTACACCCCATTGTATTCCAGCTCTTGGGAGTCTCTTCTATATTTCCCTAAATTAAGTCCTTTTTAGATTACGCAACTAACTGAGGTAATGTGGTTTTTGTGTTTCTGGGCCTCATTTATTTCTCTTAGCTTTATCTCCTTTTTGCATTTATGCTGCCAAATGACAGAATTGTCACCGTTTTTTAAAGGTAAATACTACTCCATTGTATGCAGGTGTGCTTCATTTTTTAAATCCATTCATCTATTGTTGGGCCTTTCGGCTGTTTCCTGTTTTGGCTATTGTGAATAATGTTGCAATGACTGTGGGAATGCAGAGATTTAAACATGACTATTGTTAGAAGATTATTTATATGAAAAGTAGATTGACAGAAAGAGACAGACAGACGACAGACAGAAAGTTGTTTCTGTTCTGGTTTATTCCCAAATGGCCAGAGGTGTTGGTTCAGGTCAAAGCCATGAGCCTGAAACTTTATCTGGTTCTCCCATGGGGGTTGCAGGGATCAAAGCATTTGGGGCTTTGCTTTTTTTTTTTTTTAGATGAAGTAGCAGGAAGCAAGACTACAAGTGGAGTAGTTAGAACTCCAAACAGTGCTCCAACATGGAATGCTGGTGTCCTGAACAGGAGCTTAGCCCACAATACCACTACAGTGACACCCCCCACCACTAACAACATAACTGATTTTCAAACTAATGTTTGAAGGGCAGCAGGTAATGGCTCAAGTATTTTGGTAAGGTCAACAATATTGAAGGTTGGACTTGACTCAGCCCGGCCCAGCTCTGGGTGCCATGGCCATTCAGTGAGTGAACCAACCAGCAGGTGGAAGATTTTTCTCTGTCTCTCCACCTTTCAAGTAAACTAAACTAAATTTTTTTTTTAAGATTTATTTTATTTTCATTACAAAGTCAGATATACTGAGAGGAGGAGAGACAGAGAGGAACTGGAGCTGCCGGGATTAGAACCAGCGGCCATATGGGATCAAGGCGAGGACCCTAGCCACCAGGCCACTCTGCCGAGCCCAAACTAAACCAAAATAGCACTGGTATCCCATATGGGCACCAGGTAGAGTCCTGGCTGTTCCATTTTTGATCTATTTCCCTGGCTACAATCCAGGAAAGTAATGGAAAAAGGCTCAAGGCTTTGGGCCCCTGAACCCATGTGGAAGACCCAGAAGAGTCTCTGGCTCTTGGCTTTGGACTGGCTTTGCTCTGACCACTGTGAGGATTCAGGAAGTGAACTAGCAGATGAAAGCTCTCTCTCTCTCTGTGTCTCCTACTCTTTCTCTTGCTGTAACTTTTTCAAGTAAAATTTAAAAAAAAAACTTTGAAAAAATGTTTTATATATATATCTGAGACTGTTGGATCTTGTGGTAGTTCTGTTTTTAGCTTTTTTTTCCTTTTGAAACTTTTACATTATCTTCCAAAATGGGTGTACTAACTTACATTACTATCAACAAGGTACAAGACTTGCCTTTTTTTCTACTTCCTCATGAACACTTGTTATCTTTCACCTTTTTGGCAACAGTCATTGTTACAAGTGTGAGGATGCTATCTCATGGTGGTTAAAAGTTTCATTTACTGATGTTTAGCAATGCTAAGCATCTTCTACGCCTGTGGGTCATTTGCATGTCTTTTTGTGAGAAACATCTTCTTAGATGTGTTAATATTTTTAATCAGGTAATTTTCATGTTATGGACTAACTGAAGTTCCTTTGGTTATTCAATATCAGATGTGTGATAAACAAATATTTTTTCCCCAGTCTGTGGGTTTTTTCTTCACAATGCGATTTCCTTTTCTATGCAGAAACTGTTTAGTTGGATTTCGTCTCCCTTGTCTATTTTTGTTATTGTAGTCTGAGCTTTTGGTATCATAGCTAAGATATTACCCAGGCTGCTGTCATGGAGATTTTCCCTGACACGTTCCTCTGTAGAAGTTTTATAGTTTTGGCATTTAATGTCTCTTCAACATTATTTCCTAAAGAGAACACACACTTCTGTGTGTTCTGAAAACTTGGTTGAAAATCAACTAATCGGTAGATATGTGGATTTATTTGTGGGTCCTCTATGCAATCCCATTTGTTAAAGAGTCTTGTTTTTAACAGTACAGCTTTATAATATATCCTGAAATCAGTTCATGGATGTCAGGTTTGTAACATCCTTTTGCTTAAGACTGCTTTCAGTATTTGGAATCTTTAATACTAGGATTTGAACAGTGTTGGATTTTGATAGGAATTTCAATGATTGGTTTAGGGAATACAGATAGTTTAAGAATATTTATTCTTTCAGTCCATGAATACAGGACACCTGTCCATTTACTTTCATTAATGTTTTATGGTTTGCAGTTTGCACATATTGTACCTGCTTGGTTAAACTACTCTGAAGAATTTTATCTATTTTTAAGATAGATTTAAATCTAGAAGAAAGTAGTGTTCCGGTTTTTGTTCGTTTATTTTAGGCACATTTAAATCTAGAGCAGGACAGTGCTTGGATTTTCTGTGAGTGGTGAAAGAATGCAGGCAGAGCTGGAGAAGTGAGAAACTGTTTTTTGTGACATTGTCTTGTCCAGACTGTCCAGTAATAGTAGCGAACACATTCCTTTTTATTTTTTTTTTTACTTTAGCATAATTGAGTTGAATTTTTTCACTTGTATCCAAAAATATTCACTGGTATACTGACACTGAAATTGTCGATGTTCAAATCCAACAGTTGAATTCTGCCAAATGTAGTGCTTGTATCAGTATTAACTATATGTACGGAAGCATTTCCTGAGACCCTTAGAGATCAGGGAGGTGAAATTTACTCTTGTTGGCAATTAGAAACCTGAAGAGACATCATTCGTTCTTGAAGGCTTTAAAACTATTTTGAATATAAACATCTCCTAGTCTCTGTAGGAAAATGAATAACACGATTCTGTTTGCTTAGGCAGCTGCCATATCATTAGTTGTCGTATTACATACAAGAGTACTACGTGCACTGCTCTTGCACAATTTAAGTCAGGATAAGGAAAAATATAAGGAGGCTTCAAACAGCTAGCAAAAAATGGATGTAAAGAAGTGAATTTTCTATGATGCTTTTAAGCCCTCACATAACTTTAAACTCTCCATAGACTTCCTGTTTGGGACAGAGATACAATATTTTGATACATGTTGAAAGTGTCACCAATCTGACAATCTGGTATATTCCTGTGGAGACTTTTTTGTTTTTGTTTTTCCTTTATGAAACAGTTGTGTTTTCTCATTTAATTATAAATTATTCTATTTATTTATCTTCTTTAAAAGGCAAAGAAATAGAGAGGGAAATAGAAAGTGAAACAGACAGATCTTTCATTCAGCTGTTCATTGTCCAAATGCCAGTCAACAGCTAACGACTAGGCTGAACACAGGATCCTGCAGTCAACCTGGGCTCTCCGTGCTGCTTCCTGCAGTGCACACGAACAGGCAGCAGGACTCCAGGCTGGACTTCAACCTAAGCATTCCATCCTTAGCAGTATATTAACTTAACGTGTCAAACATCTGCCCACAAATAAAATAGTTTTGTTTTCTCAGATGAAAAAAAAAAATCCAGTAGATAAAGTGACTTAAAAAGCAAGTGCAGGGCAGGCATGTAGCCAAAGTGGTTAAGACACCAAGTCCCACATCAACAAAAGTGGGCTAAATTTCTGCCCCTGGCTCCTAATCCCAACTTACTTCTAACGCAGACCCCAGAGGCAGCGGTGATGACTTGAGCAACTGAGATTCTAACACCCATTTAAGAAGCACATTAAGTTCCTGACTCCCACCTTAAGCCCCTGCCCAGCATGTGGGAGTGAGTGAATACGTGGGAAACCTCCCCCTCAAACGAAAAATTCATAGCATAATTGTGCTGTAATTAAAAATGCTTTTATCCTTTGACATATGCATTTTGCTAACAATTTTTAAAAATTAAAATGGTAGTTAAGGATAAATTCAAAACATTCATTTGAGAAGGACAGAGGGAGAGGAAGAGAGGGAGAGGAAGAGAAGGAGGGAGGGTGATGGGAGAAGACATGATTGGGGGGTGGGGAGGAGGAGGAAGAGAAGGAGCCAAAGAAAGTGCTCCTATCCACTGGCTTAATCCCTAAATCTCTGAATGGCCAAGGCTGGGCTGGGCTGAAGGCAAGAGCCAGAAACTCAGGGCAGGACTCCCATGTGGGTGGCAGGGACACAGTCACTTGAACCTGCTGCCTCCCAGGATCTGCAGTACCAGGGAGCTGGAGCAGGGAGCCAGTGCTGGGAAAAGGGCCAGCATTTCAATGTGGGCTGCAATCACCCTAACTGGCTTCTTCACTTCTAATGCTTACAGCAGAAATTGAAGTATTTTATTTCCTCTGTTCATGTTCATCTCCTATACATCATCCTCAGCTTCTTCAATACTGAATTCTCTTTTCATTTCACTAATGCATTCATCACAAATATAGGAGCTTGCAATGATTGTAGGCCAAAGATGGCTGAGGGCTGGGCATTTGGCTTAGTAGAATGGATGCTGGGTAAGAAGCTTGTGACCCGCTTCTGAGTGGCAATGATAGCAAGGGCAGTTGGTTCCCTCCTACCTAGTTAGGAGACCTGGGCTGAGTTCTTGGCTTCTGGTTTGGACACAGCCTGGCTACAGCTGTTACAGGCATTTGGGGAGTAATCCAGCAAACAGGTAATCTACTGTCAATCTCTTTCTGTGTCTGCTTCTCACATAAAAGGAAAAAAAACCCTTGACTTTATTTATATAATTATTTAAGAGTAATTTATTGTTATTGGAAAAACAGATCTACAGAGAGTAGCAGAGGCAAAGATCTTTTATCCACTGGTTTACTCCTCAAGTGGCAGCAATGGCTGTTGCTGAGTCAATCCAAAGCCAGGAGCCAGGAGCCAGGAGCCTTCTCCAGATCTCCCACATGGGTGCAGAGTTCCAAGATTTTGGGTGATCCTTTACTACTTTCCTAGGCCATAAGCAGGGAGCTGGATGGGAAGTGAAGCATCTGAGACATGAACTGGTGTTCATTTGGGGTTCCAGTACTTGAAGGGAAAGGACCAGCAAATCCAGTTATTTCACTGGATCCAACCCTTGAATTTATTTTAGTTATTTCATATAGTTTAACATGATACTATTTACTTTTCATAGTTTGTATTTTTAACTTCCAGGTTCTTCTTCCTGTCATAATATTTATAAATGGATTCTATATTTATCTGTATGGCAACAGGACTTTCTGTTTCCTAGGACAGAAAAAAAAAATAACCAACACGCTACTTGCCTGAACCCTTCTAAAAAGATCTTGTAGAACGTGACTTCACTAAGAAATAGGTCTTTTCCGAGGTAATAAACAGTAAGCTGCCGGAGGGGGGGGGGCTCTTAATCCAAAATGACCTTTTGAAAGGGGCACGTTCAGACACAAGTCAAGCTCAGAGGGGAGATAGCATGGAGACAAACAGGGTGGAGTTGGCTTTGTAGCTGGGGCGAGGCATCCCTAAGCCAGGACATGGTCTGGACTGCAGCTCAACACCACCCAATGCTGGGAGGGTCAGGAAAAGAACTTCCCCAAGACTGTGGGAGATACCTCGGCTGTGATCTCACCTGGTTTCAGATGTCACCCCCACCCAGGCAAAACTGAGAGAATAAACAGTTGCTGGAGCCCGCCTCATCCATGCACCTGTCATAAGAGTACTAAGAATGAGTGTCACTACATGAATTTCGCAACAGCTTACCAGTTTGCATCTGAAAGACTGATATTGCTATTAACATCAGTTTTGATAGGCAAGGTAGCAAGGTTAATGAGGCAGGGCTTCCACGAGAACGGGTGGGCACCTCTCCAAGATGAAACTGAAGGGGAGTGCCTAGTTTACACTTAGAGTTGTGGGATGAGATCTACTTCCTTCCACCACTTCTTCCTCTTCTCCTTCCTTTTCTCCAGGACAAAATGTTTGCTAACCATGAATTATAATAAATATAACATTTTTTCTGTTCCCAGAAATTAGAAAAAGAAAAATACAAGTATAGGGAAGTCTTACTTGTCCAGTACCCGTAAGAAATTTTTTTTTGTAATATCATTTGAAGGCAATTACAGTTGTAATGGCTATTTACTGTTGTGAAAAACTTTTTATAGTAATATGTGTTTCATAAAAAACCAATATGCCAATTTCATCATAATAATTTTAGCACAATACTTATTTAAGTAACTGTTAATGTGTTACAAATATTTTAGTAATAAAAATAATTCTAAAGTTTCTTGACATCACAATAGATACAGAAGCTACTTTAATGACTGCAGAGGAGGCCAGCGCTGGGCACTGTAGGTTCAACAACTCCATGATCCCATAAGCAGTTCATGCTTCACGTGTTCCACTTCCCATTCAATCCCTGCAAATAACTGGGAAAGCCATGCAAGAAGCCCCAAGGGTTTGTCCCGCCACCATGTCAGAGACCTGGCTCCTGGCTTCCACCTGGCCCAACCTTGGTTTTTGGAGTCATTTGGAGAGTGAACCAGCAAATGTCATACACGTATTCTTTCTACTCTCTCTCTCTCTTTCACTAATGTTGCTTAAAAAATGGCTGCATGAAAGCACCCAATCTTACATTTAGTAAAAATTAATAGAAATTATAACTATACTTAATAACTTAGAGTTTTATGATAGACAAATAAGTGCCTGTAACTATTTTAGTTGCATGGGCCTACTCTAAAAACTCCCAGAGAAGCAATTTTAGGTGGATACAAAATAATAAATATAGCAACATCTTCCAAGAAAAGTAAGCATTTTTTTAAATAAAGATGTGAGTGGATATAATTGGGTACTATTTTTTACTCCACTGACAAGATGACAATAGCATGTTCATAAACATACTTTTCCTTCTTTTCTCTCCCACTTTTCCTTTAAACATTCCCAGTGTAGTTTTTTTAAAAATTGATACCAATAGTAATATTGTCACATCCTTCCCAAGTATATTGAAAAAAAACATCAATAATAATGCCAATTTTAAAACCTTTATCATTTGGGGATGAGATACTAATAGTATATTTGTTGAAAAATATGTAGCTGGTGTTTTTTTCTGTTGTAAAATTGACACACAGGTCTTCTAAGGCCAGAGAACATCCTGGTCATGCATCTCGCCATTAACTGACATGTGGCTGACCAACTTACTGAAGTCCAACTATTTTTAATTTACTAAAAATTATACGGTGTTTAAAAAGTACAGCTACAACTCACAATTTTTAAGGCTGTGAATTTGTCAAATGTAGGTGTCATTTTTCCTTTATCAGCATTTTTATGCATTGCAAAGAGGAGGACACACAATTACCTTACTCTCTTTTAAAAATTTATTTTACAGATTTGACTATATATTTCTTAAAAGTGAAGTTGCAAAGGTGAATTAATCTTAAAAAAGCTTGGATTATGTGAAAAATTAACTGATAAAAACTGTCTCCAAACCTGGTTTATAAATAGGAAATGTTTTTAGTGACAAATAAACAAGAATACTCCAAACCTGTATACCATTGTCCAAAACAAATTAAGAATTATAATTTTACTCAGCACATTTTATCACTGTGGAAACAAAGGAGAAAAATCACAATGGGGAGTTATTTGAAAATGCTTTGAGGTTAAACCATCATTAGGAAAGGATGAACAGTAAAGAGACAGTGGAAGGAAAACAGTTCCCTAGTTTTGTTGTCTTTGGATCAATCATCTACTTTGTAAATTTTCTGCAGAACTTTAAACATCTTGGGCTACTTTCTCAGTGGTGGGAAAGATCTTACCCCTGATAAGATATTAAATGATATTAGACAAAATGCATACCAGAGGGTACAGTCATTTGAAATGTTTTCCAGAACCAACAAGAAATTAGCTGTGGGTTTTTGGAGTGGGTGGGAACATAATTTCAGCCAACTGAGGACCAATGGCAGATATGTGCTTGTGGTGTGCCTTGACAGAATTCTGTGGCATGGAGAACTCTTTCTGAATTGTTTGGTGGTCTGTGCTACACATCAGGACTGCATAGCCCACTGACATGGCAGACTGCAGTGGAGAGGAAATGCGGCTGGGTGATGCAGTCTGGATCTGCTCGCTGTAGTGCAGTCCAGCCCTCGCTTGGCTGCTAGCGTGGCTCACCTCCAAAGCACGGCTCAGGAGGTGACTTATGCTTTTCTCTGCATGTCTTAACCTATAGTGGGTTTACAACAGAAGTCTCACCCTCATGAAAATATGGGATTTTGTTTCCTTTTTTCTTCCTTTTCCCCCTTCCTCTTTCTCTTTCAGGTTGTGTTTAGGGAGTGTGTAAGCATTCTCATTTTCATTGGACCTGACCGCGGTGGAAGGGAATCCTAAATCATTAAGTCATGGTGGGTACAGGCTCTCCTTGGGTGCCTGGGAATGCTTGCCACTTCAGAGCACAGAGAAAGCTTCTTGATTTAAAACTGGCATGTCCTTCTTTAAAGCAACTGTCAGATTTGGCTATGACTTAGGATGCCATCTAAGATGCAACATCTCTCTGCCTCTTTGGCATCAGGAAATAAGGTCAGATGGCCTTATTATTATTATTATTTCTAACTTTCTGTATTTGTATTTCTGTAAGGATGCCTCCTTTTCTTCCTCTTTCAAGTGGGATGTGCCTAACACAAGCTGATGACTTGGGCCCTCCCTGTCTGGTGCAGGAGTGCTGGGAAGCACACGTCCACAGCACCTCCAGTGTTCTTAATGATGTGCTGCTGAAAAGAGGCTGGCCCAAGGCCAAGGCTGGGGTTTCACTGCTCAGGCAGGAAGGTCAGATCAGTCCTAAGGGGAAAGAAAAAAAAGTACCATACTCGGTATCTCCTAAAAAGGGTATAAAAAAAATCACAAATTCACCTGACATATTTAAAATTCTTCCTTTACTTCAAAGCAACTGCTTTTAGTAGTTGGTTAACTCCCACTGGTTAAAAATTGTTAGTTAAAAAAAGTTTTTTTCTTCATTGTAGAAAAAACCTCTAAGTGGCCTACTTTCATTTTCATCTGGGTGAACAGTTTGTGGTTACAATATTTGAAATAGCTTTTGAACATGGTCTTGTATGGGAGTTAAATTTGAAGAACCAACAACAACAACCAAAAAAGCCCAACAAACCCCAAACCCAAAATATCAGATTGCATTTAAAAAGCAAGCAAGCAAGCAAGCAAACAAACAAACAAACAAAAAAGAGCGTTTTTCCCTGAAGACTTCTGCTTAATTGTTCCAATGAGGACACACAGACATACACAAATCATGTAAGTTCCTTTTCGTTTTTGAAGCACAAAAAGTCCCACCACGAGAAAAACAAAGACAGAAAGTCAGACAGAAAAAAGGAAGGAAAGAAAGAAGGAGGGAAGGAAGGAAGCAAGCAAGGAAGGAACGAAAAGAAAGAAAAGAAACATAAAAAGAGAAAGCAACAAAAGAAAGAAAAAAGCAGGTGAGTTTGTGTCGTTTCTTACATTATCTGGCACATCTTATTTTCTTTGAGTTTTAAAACACTGCGCTGGCTGTCCGAGATGGAATGATCAATGAGTTAACAGCTTGGAGAAAAAGGGGGGCCCACACACCCCCTGACCAGGGCATCCCCTCGAGGGGATGTGTGGTTGCTCAGATGCCTCAGGCAAGGTGCATTGCCTGGTTGGAAGGCAAAGGCTGCACAGGCAGATTAATATTACAGCTTTTCCTCACAACGGAGTCATTTGTTCAATAAAATTTGTGGGAAAGCTGATATCATAAAAAGCAGGAGATAGCATCCCTGGGGCAGGCCGTTATCATCCTGCTTCTCCTTGAACTCTGCAGACTTAATGATCTTCAAATACTTAGGGTTCAAATGGGGCCTTTTTTGAAGGAAGCAGAGGGCTGTGCAGTTTGTTTAATAACCACCGCAAACATTCGGTGGCATAAAAACCTCTGCTTTCCTGACTTAATTTTTGATAAGAACTCCATGTGCTAAGGAGGCCTGCAGGTCCTAAAGTGAAACTTCGCCTCCCCCTCCCACACCCGCTCAAGTTTCTCCACTGCTTTATCTATCGGGTAAATTAATCCAATTTAATGGCTGCTCTTTTTTGGGTCCTGGAATATAAATCAACTTATTTGTTTCACACGTCTGGGGAGAATAGGGCTGTGGGAGTTACTCATGGCAGAAGCAGCTCAGTTTGAGGTGGGACCCTGGTGCCATCATCCCAGGGCAGTGCCAGGGAACCTTCATGTTTCGAATGTGGAGGTGAGCATCTGCCCCGGCTCCCAGTGACCTGTTCTGACGTCTGCGCTCGGCCTTGGTGAGAGCAGGATTTGGGGACATCCGAGATCACTTCAAGGTGCATCCATGCCCCTGTGACTGGGTTTATGCGCAGTGTCCTGTGTACTTGCATTTTTCATTCTTCATGTCAGTTACGAGCCTCTCCGAGGATCTGACAAAAACCTGGAAAATCCAGACAAATGTGCGGATGCGCAGACACGTGCATGCAGAGAAGCTGCACGCCTTGCCAGGGAGTTCGGCGAAGGCCCCTGATGTAGTCCATACACCCAATTGAACGGGTCTCAATGTATCTGATGAATTCATCTAGCATTTTCTTTATTATTCTTTCAGGCTGCCTGCATTTTATTCAGATTTTTTTTTTTGAAAGAGAGCCAAAGACTTAAAAAAAAACCCACGAGAATGAGATTCCTCGAAATGAAGCAATAACAAATAGACAAAATGAAAAGCCAAATATACCTAAAGATTTGATTCTATAAGCCCCTTTCCAGGCATCCATGTTTTATGCTGAATGGATGGTGATGGAGTCCTCTACTTCAGTCTGCTGTTGTCCCTCCACCTTTCTCCCAATACAACACTTTTTCTTAGATGATGTTTACGTAGTTGGTCAGGGTAGGGAGGATCTGGGGTTAGGGGGAAGTGGGTGTGATCATTGCTTCCAAATTCTCTATTTCTTTTTCCCATTTCTGGGGGAAGGGCGAAGACAAGGGGATAGGCCATACATGGCTTCCCAACCACCCCAGTACCCGAGGATGGGGAAAGGTTGCCCAATATCAACCCAGGATCACAATGTGGCGCATGCTCCGAGGGTTCTGCACAGGTGGATGAGGTAGTTCTGAAATGCTGTCAATCCTTCCAAGCTGTGGGCGAGAAATCCCTTCCAATGTCTGTTGCCTGACACAGTCAAGCTTATAGTCTCCATTCACCCAGATATTTGCTGTCATCATTTGCTTGTGGCAATTGTCCATATGTTCTGTTCTCCATTCTCTGTTATGGTACGAGATGTCCTCAAGGCCCTCCATGTGCACCACGGTCTGCTGTGCAGTATTCCATCCTCTACACCGAAGAGGACCAGTTCTTCTAGTTGGGCTCATGTTCCTGAACCAGGTGACCTGGGTCAAACCAGACCCTCCGACCCCTGAGGCTTATGGATCCAGTACCCAACCGAGCGGGCCGCCCCAATGCCCCGGGCTAAGTTCTGCTGTAGTGTGGCAATATCATTAACTACATTCTGGCTTCATTTGTGAAACTGAGATTTTCTTCCTAGGTCTGAAATCTTGTGTCTCTGGATGCTTTCCTCTTTCTTCCAAAAAGACATCTTCAGGGAGAGGAAGTTCTGAATGGAGGAAGGAGTTTCCTGTCTCCCGCTAGCGCTAGCTATGCTTGACTCATTTCAGATGCCTGAGATTGGATCGGCTTTCAAGGTCTCTCCACCCCGACCCTGGTGAAACGCTAAGATAAGCCGGTTTCACACCCTCTCCCCCTTTAGCACCTTGTCCTCATCTCAACACCTCAATATGAACAGTGTTAAGATCTTACAGATTCTTAACCTGCGGGAAGACCTGCGGCCTTCCTTCTCCCACTTCAATAGTTTCTCTTTTGGGGTTGTTTTCATTCTTCCACTAGTTGGCGCTCTATCCAAAGGAAAGAAAGCTAAAGGGGCACCTGCAAAATTACTGACTCAAAAAACCTGGTATCCCTGAACTCTTTTCTGGGTCCCTGAAACTAAGCTGATTCATTTTGCTTTCATTCTAATATGCCAAAAATATGGTTGCATTATACTGTAGAATCTTGTGCTTGCTTGGCTCTCCTTGACTAGCCATCTAAATCAATCTTTTGTGTGCTTACCCCACGGACCATTATCACAAAGCAGAAATTGCAGGGTGCATGAATGGAACACTTACTTTGTAAGTAGTCAGAGCCTCCTTCTTCATCAGTTTTCTGGGACAAAGCAGTGGTCATTCATTTTTTAAAGCCGTGGATCACAAAGTTGTGCACAAAAGAAACCGTTGTTGATTTTTGCTTGACATGATGGTCTTTTCCATCTTGAAGATTTTCTTCTGTGTCACAGAACCAGAGTTTGGACACGACCATCCAGCATCCATTTTTTTTTTTCAGAAACCCACTGGGAAACCATCTTGGTCCCAGCTAAGGTTTGGATCTCTCACTCAGCTTTCCTTACTTTGTGTCGGGTTGAAGGATTGCCTTGCTAGTCACAAATAATCAAGGTCTCCCAGGGCTTTGCTTATACTTGCAATTTGTTTTAGGTTTGTTTATCCTGTCTCTCTCCACCTCCCCCGGAGATCCTTTGGTAAATCTGATAAACAATGCCTGTTTCTTGCTCGAGGCAGAAAGTCCAGTTGAATACAATGGGAGCCCGGACTTGGCTGGATCGCAGGCTGCAGGTGTTCTGTGCATTGTGGTCATCTAAACCAGATGCTGTGGAGCTGGAGCACCTGCTTCCCTTCCCTGTGTACACTCCAGGGACTAGAGCTCCCGCATAGGCAGGGCCAGGCACCGGGCTGCCAACTGTGATGTGCCCACAACGGTAACCTGGTGACAACAGAATGAGTTGCCCTAGACATAGACACCCAAAGTTCCCCGTGAAGTCCTCCAATGAGCACTCCTTGATCTGTTATTCTCTCCTCTCTCTTCCCTGATCCAATACCACTATCCGCCTCTACACACATGCCCAACGGAATAGCCTACTTTAAGTAGATGTAAGAAACTACTTTATTTTCCACTGAAATATGTTATGGAGACAGAAAAGCTCAGCCATGCATAAGAGGGGGATGATTTTTATGGCTCTGATAACAATGAGTCAGATGCCAACAGACTTGTACAGCTTCAGATTTTATGAACATGTCTATAGGTGTCATAAATCTTTGAACAATCCACCAAGAACATTAAATTGTCTAGCCTAAATATTGAACATTAAATAAGAGAATGGGGTTGGGAAGGGGGAACTGATCTTGTGGGGAGACAACTGTGCTGTCAGCTGCAGCAGGGGTTGGTTCTGATATTTTTTATTAAAATTACTCTCAGTCAATTTATTTTGTTCTAATACACTGACTCCTACAAGTGCATGTGTATTCAGACTCTTCTTGCTATACCTGGAGGGGTCAAGTTCTGTCCTGCTTTTATTTTTATTTTCAATGTCCATGTTCTTTGAGGATAGTTAATATTTTGCATCTACACAGATGGAATTTTCTTTCTCTATCTTTTTATTGTGTTCCCAACAGTCAGTGGAGAA
The DNA here is from genome assembly GCF_030435755.1 of Ochotona princeps. Classification (NCBI taxonomy): domain Eukaryota; kingdom Metazoa; phylum Chordata; class Mammalia; order Lagomorpha; family Ochotonidae; genus Ochotona; species Ochotona princeps. The sequence goes on along the minus strand of NC_080832.1, from coordinate 56,178,173 downwards.
AGGTTTTACCTTGAGAACTGAAGGCCTGACTTGGCTCAGCTCTGGAGGTTTTCATGCAAACACAGACAGCAAGGGTGTTGAGGCCAAACCCCGGGGAAAGAGGTATGTCCCAGGCCTTAGCCTTTCTTGACACACGTCTGCTTCCAGGAGAAACTTGTCTCCCAGCTGTGAATTTCTGCTGCTATCAAGCTTCAGGAAGCTTCTTTCAATTTATTCTGGTGGCTTTGTGATTAACATTAACATTCTTGTTGCTTGCATGTTGTGATTCAGACTACACTCAAAAAAATCATTTTTGAATTGCCGGGGGGTGTTGGGGAGGGATGATCTAGGATAGGTTCCTGGGTGTGAGACAAAGGGGTGGAAGTGTGGGAGAAGAATGCTAAGGCAAAAAGAAACCAGAAAAAAGAGGTGGGGAAATGATGTGGCATTAGATGAGAATTCTTTGAAATAAGCCAAAGAGATCACAATGTATTTTCAAAAAATATATATTTTTTACAAGTCTATTTCTGTTTTCTTCTCATGTTCACATTCCACTTGGTCAATCCACACTAGAAGATGTATCTAGAAACAGTGAAACTAGAGAGAGATGGAATGAAGGAGAGTAAGGAAAGGCAGTAGGATAGGAGGGTAGAGAGGAAAGAGAGAGGAGAAGATAAAAGAAGAAAAGAGAGAGGGGAGAGGAAGGTTCTGGTAGCAAGAAAGGGAGCTATACACACTCCAATCGGCAGATATGTTGTGTAGTGGAGTTTGGAATCCACTTGTGGGTAGCTAGCTAATGGACAAGAGGGGGTTGCTTAGTGGAGATGAATATGAGAATGGAGATTACAACCTAAGATAGACCAAGCATCTTTTATTTAGTATCATTGGACCTGTTTTCACTTATCTTTCTTTTGTACCACTTAATTTGTCCTTGAAGCTCTGTATCTAATCATTAGTTGAGCAACCAATAATTCTCCTTTAGTCCCCCACCTCTTTTTACAACCAACTTTAATCTTTCGACTCAGTGAAAAACATGCTTCTCCTATCATAACTGGTTTAACAAAAATTCTCTTTCAAGTTTAGATTACTCAGATACAATAGCTTTCCTGCAGCCTCATGCTGGAGAAAGGAATGTACATTAGAAAAGAGATTTATGATAGCATTGAATTTCCATTTGAATATGGAGAGTTAATAACATGCATATGTTTTTTTATTATTATTATTTTAAGGTTTAAGTTATGCTATAGGCAAAAGGAAAGCTGGAAACTGCAGGGCTGGCTGGGCTCAATGAATACCTTTATCTGGGTTTCATTCACAAAGAGCAGCTCACTGCTTGGGAAGGGAGAACTGTACGTCTCCCCAGATCGGAACTGGAGTAAGGGCCAGGATTTCCTGATTTGTTTACATTTCTCAAAAAAAAATATTTTCCCCCGGACTAGGACAGAATTAGACTTCCTTTTCCACTTTTGGCTCCTTCCAGGCTATTCTTGCTCAAGGTATTCTCTCCCCTTTCCCTGCATTCTTCTTTGTTGAAGTCTCAGCTGGGTTCTTTGTCTGACAAAAACACAGAGAGGCAGTGAAAGATGTTGGCGGAAGAGTAATGGCCATAATGCCAACAATGAGCCCACCGTGACCAGGGCTTCCTGGACACAGCCTGCTCTGCTGACCTGTGTGTCTGGGATCTGCTGTTGTGTCTCTCACCAGCATTTGGAGAGCATTTTGAGAGTCCCCCAGACCTTGCTAAGTCCTTATACCCTAGAAGGAGCAATGGTGATCACCACCTTCCCCACACTACCATGGATGAAATCTGGGATTCAGAAGGTGAAACATCAGCCAGACCCAAGCAGGATATAAAAATGGTGGGTGCCCAGCCTTCCAGGAGTCAAGGCTGGGGGGCTTCAGATACCCCCTTACCTCCTCTTCTGCCTGCTTGGTTTCACTTTCGCCATCCTGACCACCTACATAATTGTCACAAAAGCTGGTTTTGAAAATCCACTGGAAGCTCATTTCATTTTAAGTGTTTTGCAATCTGGACCTTAATCCCTTTGCTTAACACAGGAAACAAAGGCCATGGTCAGTGACCAATTGGTACGTACAAAGGAGAATCAGATTGCGCTGGGGGCCTTGGAACAAGACTAAGTCACAAACACAGGGGAGCATTTTGAGGAGAGAGGGCAGGTTCATGAAGAGACAGGTGTAAGTTGCTTGTTTATTGACATTTCTATTTCTTTTTTCCCTTGTCTCTTGTTTCTGAGGCTCAAGCCCTCTTTTGATTTCCCAGGTTAAGTCATCTCTGTTTTGAAACACGTCTGCCATTCTGGCCCTAGGGATAACTGGGAGAATTGTCTGGAAGTAACCCTATCCTTCCTCCTTGGAGTCCCTTTTTCCCCATGTAAGGTTCCATGGGGCAGTCAGTGCCATTTGTCCTTTCTGCTTTCCTGGAAACTTAACCCAGCACTTGGCAGGGGGTCAGATAACTTCACTTGCACTGAAGCATCTCTAGAGGTTAGCATCATCCCAAGGGCCTTTTGTATCCGTATAGAAGAAAACAAAAATCTCAAGGTAATATCCACGTGCTCTTGAAATCAAATCACATTGAGGGTGGCAGTAAATAAAAATGACTGGAGGCCATTGTTTGGATCAGAGCTCCTGCACTGGATCCCAACAAACCACAGAAGAAATAGAAATGGAGTCACCTATGCTAAAGTTCTATGTCATCAAGCTGCAACTAAGCTGTTTATTGGAACATCTGAAAAAACAGGATTAGGGAGGTAACAATTTTCCCCCAAACTTGCTATTTTCAGTTGGTTTGATAGTGACATCCACTCTGCCTTAAATCCTAATACAAAAAGGGCTACCCAAAGTAAACTGGTACAAACCAGTTATTTTTCTATTGCACCATTTTCTGTGCCTGCCTTATAAGGAAAGTCACTTTGAACTGACCAGTTTGTTGTTTTGTTTTTGTTTCTGCTTTCTTTCGTCTCTAAATGAAGCCAATCTCCTCTACTCAGTTCATTGGACGTTTAACGTGTGTGTGTGTGTGTGTGTGTGTGTGTGTGTGTGTGTGGAGAGGGGATGAAGTGTTGTCCAATTCTAGAATAGAAAATAAAGTCGTTTAGAATCGTGAAACTCAACTGCAGTTTTGTTCTTGATGGGACAAAGCAGGCATGCATTATTGAGACCTACAGCCTAAGGGGTCCTTCAACTCAAATATAAGTGGAAAATAAAAGATAAGTTTGTTTTGGTGCAAAAGACTGAAATCCATGCATATTTTTTCATAATGTATGCTTTCCTGTGAACTTTCTGGAGTACTCTTGCATACAGGCATAGCCATACACTTACAAAGAGAAATGTGCCCCTGTAGCTGCTGCACTGACTGATGAGCCTTTTCTGAACCATTTACTAAAAATGCTGAGATATAAATTAATGCAATATTTAGATTTCCCAAATGATCTGTCATGGCATCCATTCACTCACTCCAATAACTATGTGGGTGCCTGCTTTTACAAGGCTGAAATAGACTTTCTTCCATGACCTTCTCTCAAGCGAGGTTGAATAAACAACTCTATTGCCACTATAACCCATTTACACATTCAGGTGAACCCAGAGGAATAGTGCACAAAAAGAGACTGTAGGTGAACACTGGCACATTTTGACGTGTTCAAAGGATAACCTTTTCTTTCCCTCCATGTTGGCTTCAGTGATAGTACTCTAGGTGAGGAATCCAGGATTCAGACTTTTGCTGTCTTGAAAGAATCTGCCTTTTATGCTGTGGATTGTCTTCTAGAGCAGGCACATAGGAAACCATCAGAAGAGAAAGCTAAGGAAAGCACAGATTCCATTATCAAGCAATACCTTTGCCAAGGCTTAGTGAAAGGCAGAAAATGAATAAAGGCATGAAATCCACTGTGGAACACACCTTCTAAAGATGGGGGGAAATCTACAGATAAGCCAACGCATTTGATTGAATGGGAAGGGAAAAAAGATCTAGGACAATGTTAGCAAAACATTCAAAATCTGATCCCTTGTGCCAACATGTAAACTAAGTGGTGAAATGTGATGCTTTTTATGCTGTAGATGCAGATTTCTTAGAGTTTTGTATCTTCTGTCCTTCACACATTAAACATAGTGCTATTTCAAGAGAAGAGCTGATGCAGACAGATGATCAAGGAGGACTTTCCCTACATAGATACACAAAATACTGTTGTGGGGATTGTGACACGTTGCTAGACTTAGCCCCAGTTCTTACATTCTGGTGTGAATTTAAGAATACAACTGAGTCATGTAGATAGACACAAGCAGGAAGGCAGACTTTACTGAAAGACAAAGTAAGTGTGGGCAAGTTGCCTCCACCCTGGTGAGAGTTATTCCTTTTTGGATAAGGGGAAGTGCTCTGGGCAGGGCCCAATTCAAAGGAGTCAGAATTTGAGACAGGACTGCCAGCCCGTTTAGTGGTCTCCAGGAAGTAGTCACAGTTCTATGACTTCAAATATGCTCATGGTGGGCAAGTCTTTCTAAAGGGGCAGTGTTGTGCTTTGGTCCCTATGCCATCTCTTTTAGGAATTAAGAATCATCACTGAAAGATGAGCTGTGTTCTACTCGGCCTTTAGGGAGTTTCTGTAGACATATCTTTTGCCTTCTGAGAGGCCCAAAGGAAGGGTGGAGGGAATTGCTGCCCTGTCGAGTTTCTAGTACAAGGGTTTTGGTCAGGGCTAACAGTGTTAAGTTAGCAAACCCCTGTAGGTGTTGGCCCAGTTTACATTTTACTTCTTAATTCTGCAGGCAGAACCTGAAGGTGAATGAATGCCAAGTCTGGTGCTCTATGTGGGCGTAGGGGTAAACAATGAGGTCCTACTACCTCTGTAGAATACAAGATAACAATGTTATGGTGACCATGCAGATTTAGCCTTCCTGACAAATCTCGACTTTTGCACCTGACGGGTGCAAAGGCTTTTATTTCCACTGGGACACATGAGGAACACATGATGCCTCAAGCCCACTTGGTGACTCACTGAAAAAACATGAGAAAAATCAGCTAATTTTCAACTGTGCGACCCAAGCACTTTTAAACCAATGGCAGAACTTATTCCTTATTTCCCTAGCCCCACCCCACCTCTAGGTCTGATCCCCCTTAAGCTTGACACTGAGCCCTTTGAGAGGAAAGGACCTTCCTGGGATGAAGTGCATACCCACCTCACCCACTGCCCTCGGGTGTACCTTTTCTTTCCTAAGTGTGGAATTTAGCACCACCTGACAATGTGATCTTCTGAATGCTGTATTACTTTGGGGGAAGATCCTGAGCAAAAAGTGCTTGCTGGAGTAACTGAATGATAGTGACACATAGTCTTGGGAGAGGAAGGAAAGTAACTCAGACTCAAGAGTCACTTTGGATGGTAAAGTTTTGGAAGGTGTTAGTCGAAGGCGATTGGGCCACAGGTTAGGAAAATCCTTAAAGACACAACAACTGTCAAGACTGCACTTCTCAACTGTTATCACCTACTTTTTGTTTTCTGCTTTATCTGCTCTCTAATCCTGCAAGTTTCATTATTAGGATTTCCTGCTACATTTTTAGTTTTTCAGTTACAGATTGACTAGGGACTGTCGGTATGTCTGGCCTACGGATGTACACTGGTACCTTATCCTTGCACAAGTTGCTATTGTAAGTGTTCATTTTCTAAAGGTAATGAAGAATGGCAATTCACATAAATTCCACTGCCTCATCGCTTGTGATGGTCCAACAACTCCGGACAAAACAGAATGATGGATTCATTTTAAACAGACTTTCGTGTTAAAAAATTTAACAAACTAAACAAACAAACAAACCAAAAAGAAAAAGCTCCAAACTCAAATGACACTTCATGATTGAATTTACCAAGCTGAAGAATTCAGACTTTGCTCAAGCCAGGAACTGAAAACAGACATCCAATTCAGGAATTCATCTTCCCTTTTCTCAATATTGATGGGAACGTCTTTTTAAAAGGCATATAATTTGTTGTCTAAAATTGGAAGTGGGACAAATTCAAAGCAGAGTGAAAGGAAGTCTCCCAAACAATGGCATTGAAATTCTCCCAGGGCTTTTTCAATTGTGAGAATTTAGTGCACCTGAGTTCCTAGGACTTGTGCTGGTGGCAGCATGCCTAAGTGGTGTATTTTTCAATCTCAATCTAAGGAGGTGGCCTCTTCGGGCAGAATGAACATTGGTAGATGTTTTCTTCCTTCCTATTTTGATGAACATATTCTACAATTTCCCAGGGATTAAGAAGCACTAAGGATAAGAAAACTTGTTCATAAATGAAAGTAAAAGCACAGGCTAGCCTTCACCACAAAGTTTTAGGGAGCGTTATGGGATATTTATTCTGTAGGGGACACACTTACATTCACTTACTCAGTCTTCACAGAGGTGCTAGAGAGGTACTGCTGTTCTCTCTACAGATGAAGGGATTGGGAAAGTGAGTAAATAGCCCCAAGTCATGCGCATGACAGAGCTGGGGATGTAACCACTGGAAGCTCCACTCAGTTGCCTAACTCAACCATTTGACAACAGTGCCTCTCAGGAAAAATAAAGTGGTTAGATTCAGGGATTCAAGGTACTGAAGGCCTGGGAGAAATGAACTATTTGCTCCAAAGAGATGCAACATGTTGCCTTTTAGAGCCGGACCTGGTCTCATTCTGTGACTGAATAATGAAGCAGGTCGGAGAAAGGAAGTCTTGCACCATGCTTGCTACACAGCTGAGCATTCCCAATTCTATTTTAGTTTTAGTCTCAACCTGCTTCTTTCTGAACATGATTGAAATAGCTTTCATGCAAATATGCAAGAGCCTATCTTCCTTCCTTGGCCTTAGCAGGGCTCCGAGATCATTTTAACCACATTCTAAATTTCACTGCTGAATTCAGGCCTTTTGGCACTCCAGTGTCTACCCTGAAACTTGCAGCATCCCCTTTCCAGGCTAACTCCTTGCTCTGACTTCTCTGACTCTCCACACTCACATTATTGAGTGACTCAAGCTTTTTATCTGGGAATATATTTTTACTTCTTTCTTTGACATACTGTCAAACCAAGAGTTTAGTCATTAAGTTCTGTTGATTCTCTCTGCCCTGTCCACCCTGGCCCATTCCTTCTGCAATGAATCAGATTTCTAAAACCATTGTGTAGATTAATAAATAGAGATCCGAGTAATTCGCCATCCTAAGGACCTCTAAATTGAATACAGCCATCAGATTAAAGTTGGCAATCAATAGTTTCGTGTGTGTGTGTGTGTGTGCATGAACGTTTGTGTGTATGCTTTATTTTGCTGTAAATACTGCTCTAAGTTGGAGACACATTCCTGAACTAACTGGCAAGGATTCTTCCCTAAAGCCATTCATTTAAAGCATCAAAATGACTATATGATTGTCAGACATAAAGCAAACCAAAGCTTCTAGGAATTAATTATGCAATCCGAGTTTGGAAATCAATATCCTTCACAATATGATTCCATGCCCTTTTTGCCTTTTTCATATGCATATGCTCTGCTTGTAACCAATTCGCAATATTGACTACATTCTTCAACACAAAATGAGCACCCACCTCCCCTCCAAAACACACACCTTCACACCTCCCTGCCTTGCTCCTGCTGCCCTGGCTGTCTGGGATACATCATCAGTATTCTTGATTTCACTAGCATTTCTGCTGTCTGCCACCAAACTTCTCTGATTCCTCCAAGAGACCAGTTCTTTGATTCAGACTGCGGTAGAAAGTCCCTTTGTGTGTGACAGTTTAGCCTGTTTACTTCCCCTGTTTTTGCTTTGATTTTAAGGCCTCATGTTAGTCCTCAGTCTTTGTACCTGAATCTGTGTTACATTGTCATTGTTGTTGTTTTTGTTAATTGTGTTATTTATTTAGGAGGAAGAAAGAGAGCCAGAGTGAGAACTCCCATTTGCCAGCCTAGTGAGGAGTAGCATCCAGGTCTTCCAGGTGGGGAGAGCAGAGGCTCAATCACTTGAGACATCACCCCTACTTTGCAGAGCCTGCACTGAGACTGGCACTTACCTGTGGGACTAAGGTGTCGCAGCCACCATGCCAATTCCTGCTCCACATTTCTGTTTTCTGAGGCCCTCTTAGTAAGCTTCTATTTCACACATCTTACTCAGTGTAAAATTTCCCATTTTTTTGAAAAAAAGTATTTGAAAGGGACACACACACACACACACACACAGAGGGAGGGAGGAAGGGAGAGAAAGGAGGCTAGGGCTAGGGAGACTGGGATGGAGGCAGAGAAAGAGAGAGAGAGGAGAAAGAAAATTATTACTTTGCTGATTTACTTCCTAAAACAGCTGTAACTACTGGAACTGAGCTAGGATAAAGACAGGAGCCAGGAATTCCATCTAGATCTTTCACATAGACGGAAGGAACTCAAGCACTGCACCCATCCTTCACTGTTTTCCAAATGCATTAGTAGGAAGCTGGTTTGGAAGCGAAGCAGGTGGGACTGGAACTGGCGCTCTGATATGGGATGCAGGCATCCAAAGCACTTATACCACAATATTTGCTCTCACTGTATCCTTAATAGATAATTCTTCCCCTGAACTCTAACATTGTAACTGAAGTTCCAAGCTTTCCAAAGACTTTGTGAGCTCTGACAGCCTAACTGCACCCTTGGGCATATTATCATTCATTCATTCAACAAGCAACAACTGTTCATTGATAGTGATTAGGATGGGGTAGGGCAGGCAGCATCCAAAACACAGAATAACAATTTCCTGCCCACATGGTGCTCCCACTGTCACTTGCGGCAAGTGGTTTAAAAAGCCAGATAATTTTGGTGATTCAAAATGACTATGAAGAAAGCAAAACAGCCTACTGAGTTGGAGAGTGGGCAGGGAATGGTGGAAGTGGATCTAGACAGGATGATCCCAGAGAAATCTCAGGTGAGACTTTAATGATGAAAAGGAGCATGCCCTGTCTCAAACTAAGTAAAGTGTTCTAAAAAAGGGAAAAGCAAGTGCAAGCTCCCAGTGGAGCCCCCCTCCCGTTTTCCTCCAGGAAAAGAAGGGATCAGGTCAGGCCCAAGGAGAGGAGGGAGGCGAGCAAGGGGCAGTGCATGGAGGCCTGTCTCTGGGCTCCTGGGAAAGACTCAGGTTAGTTTTCCCCTCAAAGGTTAACCATAACTCTTCTTGCCAGCCTCACCTGCTCCCTAATCCCATCATTCGTTTTGACCTCATCTTCTTGCCTTAGATGTGCTCCATTTCAATGGCAGGGTTATTATCATGGTCATGTGACTTAGGGCCTAAGTTTTCCAATTCTTTATGTGCTAATGATGTTACTTTCACAGACTCACTTCTATGCTATCTTCTAGCTCTAAGACATTATCATGTCTTGAACAAATATCCGGAAAAATTTTTTTTTCTTCAGGAAGGGAAAATTCTTGGGTTGTTAAGTAACTCTTTGCAAGTAGGAAGGTTGTAGACATTGGGGATTCTTTATGATATCACTGATAATATACAATTTTCAATAATAAAGCAACTGTATGTTTATATATAGTAATTTTTAGGCATTTTGAGTATGTAAATATGACAACCTTTTTCAAACATGTACCTGTAATAGAAAACATTGTCAAAATGTGGGTAAACTGGAATTTTTAAAGACTTCTCTTGGACAGATAGCAGGATGGCCTCTTTAGAGAGCAATTAAACAATGGCTGGGCAACTAAAAAGTGCATATGCTTATAATATCTGGTCATTATGATGCTAGAGAAACCTCAGGACTGATGCATAAAGATGCTTATTCAAGAATAGTCATGGAAGCTTTATTTGTCATAACAATCTGAAGCAAGTCGCATGCCTAAGAATAGAAGGGGATGTTTTCATATGTTTCATTGAAACAGGTGAATTACATATTCTCAAATATGTAGTACTCAGTTAAAAACCAAAGTGTGTATTCATGAATGACATGTTTTAAAGGAAGTAAAAGCGTGGCATATATAGCTGTGAATATCAATGCAAAGTATAATAGTACAAGAACATGGCTGGGAACCCTTAGACTTTGAATAGGGGTTAGTCTGGGTGGAATGGAGGAAGGGGGGTAGAATTAAAAAAAGTTTTCAAAGAAATAGAATAAAATATTAAGATATGGTTGCCTACAACAGAACTTGTAATTAGTCTTTTCTTTATGTGTACTTGCATAACAAAAAAGAAATTATTTAAATTATACCCGTGGTTAGTTGGATTTAAAAGAAAAGGCAACTTAAGATACTTGTAAAACAGCAATCTAAAAAAAGAAGTCCTGATGCCTGTTTTCATGTTACTTAGGGAAAAAGAAAAGAAACACCTCTGGACTTGAATTTTATGGCCAAGTAGCAACAATGGTGATGAAGAATAGCAAAATCAATTAAAATGACACATTTTGAAAAGTGTTTCTTACCCCAACATCCTGAGAGTGTAAAGCTTTGTTTTTCCTTTAGACAGATTGTTATCTAACCAAATGCCCATTTAGGTACTTAATTGTGTATTGTCTCTCACTTTCATTTAAAGCTTTCCCATATTTGTCTGCTTAACTAAACTGAAACAGATCCCTGATCATCTAGCCTTTAGTCTAGAATTTTTCCTGTCATCAGTATACTGATTTCATACTTAATAGTAAATATTTTTGATGGGGATTAAAAAAAAAACAGGATAATTTGAATGAATCCATTTCCCTTGTATGAAAACCTAGACACTCCTAGGAACCTAACAGAATGATTGACTTGCTAAAGAATTTGATTTTCCGTGTCTAGTAGGATATAGCAGTTACTATCTTCATATGTAGTTATCCAGCCTTACAGAATCCTGCAGCAAGTAAACACAAAATGCTGATTGCTATGCCAGAATTTATGACAAAGGCACACACACTTCAGAACTTTCTGGATAAGACAGCTGGGCCTTCACTACCTCCAGCTCTAAGGGAGATGGCTCCTATTGTGTGGTTTGTCATCCTTCATTTTTTTTCTGGCAGGAAACCCGTATCTTTCCCCTTCCTCTGTTCTATTTTGATTGGCACTTCTATTTCTCAAAGGCAGAACTCAGTTTTCAGAGACCTGAATCTTCCTTGAACACTAAGTGATGGTAAGAAAAATTAGAGGATACAGCGAAATTTTTAAGTAACATGGATGAAAGCACTCTTTCTTTTTTCCTAATACAGAGTCCACCTTTGAGGTTCTCTATTTCCACCAGATACCAAGCCAAGCCTTTGTAGTGTGTTTTGGGATTCCACCCCCTCCCTTTTTTTTGATGTGAGCTGGCATCTCTCATGAAAAGATAAAGACATCAATTAACTATACTACCAAACCTCAAGGATAAAAGCTATTGTTGTGAGCAGGGGTTAGGCGCGCACATGGTATCAAGTAAGGGCCTGGAAAGAGACGGCTGCCAAGGAAAACAGATGTCTGTCTCCTTTAAGAAGACCAAATTATGTGTATATTAACTAATGCTAATCTCCCAATTGACCTAACAGTGGTGGTATTGATGAACTAATTTGGGTTGAACAGAATCATTGCCATTTCCATGGTTATAATAAAACTTAAAAACGTTCAACTCAACCAGCTTGTACCAAACAATCAAGATCAAACAATAGCAAAGGAGCCATCTGAATAGGGAAAGGATGCCTTGGATCCACAGACGTGGGCTGCAGGCTTGGCCTGGCTCTGGTCTACCTTGGCTGCAAAGGCAAAGTCCAGATGTGGGCCAGAGAGGAATTCCCCCATGGAACAATGAGTAATCGTGGTCGACTCACAATCATAGGATGCATGAGACAATGATGAATGGTATATTACCAACCTATAGAAGACCATCACAATGGTCACTTTCTTCCTAGTGGAATCTACGAGTAAAACTGGAATAGAAAGAAAATTCCACTTGAGGTTTATGCACGCTGTTTTTCCTGTTTTCCTGACATGGTTATAAATAAGAAAAAGTGCAGATGTTCACTCTCCTCTCCATCGCATGACCATGCTTCATCCTTTTATTAGCTTCCCCTGTTGCTCCTTTTATGTTGTTGTGGTGTTTTCTTAAAACTCCCCTGCACAATGCTGCCCTTGAAAACTTGGCATTCTGCACTCTTTCTCCCCCATCTCCTTCTTCCTTCTCTATCCTTTCTTTTCTCTTCTCCTCTCTGCTCTCAGTCCCTGAATTTGTCCTTTCTCAGGATTATTGGTCAAAGAAGGAAGAGAGTTAGGCACAGCTCATGAGCCAGAATTGAAGGGATCTGGGTCAAATCAAATGGTCTACAAAAGCAAAAAATACTGCAGAGCCTGTCAGAGCCAGCTACTCTCTTTTTAAGAGGCCAGTGTAAGCCTTGTTGCCATTCACACTCAGAGGCAGGCCCAGAAATAGGTCGACTGCAAGGTCAGATAACGTCATCAAGACCGGGCCAGTAATGAGAGTATGAAAAACATTCTAAAGTTAGCTCGGAGTTCAGGTTCATTTTTGGGAGGCAGAGGGCCCTATATACTGAATTGTGTCTGGTATCAATACAAGATTAAACTCCAACTTTGACCTGATCCCAGGGTTAGCTGAGTGGTCATTGAAACTGCCATGGCCTTGTTGTGTATTTCCCTTTCTTTGTATGAGTTCCTCTGGCAAAGCCCCATTCACCTGTGTGCTTGACTAAGTTCTTTTCACTTTTTTTTTTTTAAAGTAAATAGCCTCTCTCTCATGAAGGTCTTCAGAGATTCATAGTTTCTATTGACAGTCAAAAATAAATGATGTTGAAGGTCCTGGCCTTCACTGCCCAGTGGTTCAAGGATGTGTCTACAAGATACCAAACACCTCAATGTTTCCAGATTTTTGTGCAAGGATCTGCCTGATGCCAAACATCTGGAGAGCTGAAGACATCAGGATGTTTGGCATCAAGTAGACAAAGCATCTGGATGGCTGCTTGAGTTTTTCACTTTTTAACTGGATGTTTGGTGTCATGTAGACACAAGTTGCGGCTCTGACTTCATCCTGTAACAGCCCCCGGGCTGCCAGGCTGGCTCCAGATTCCCTTTTATTGCAACTGACATTTTTACAAGAAAACTTTGCATTCTGTGCGATGCCTGTTGTTCTTATGCTCAGAAACAGATTCATTACGGAGGAAAAAAAAAAGCTCAAAATACCAACACACATCTCAAACCAGCCCCTAAAAGCCACATGCATAAGCAAGGGTTGGAAGCAGCTGGAGAAGCTCAGAATCAGTACTGTCCTTTGAGCAAAGCCATGAGACAACTTTAGGGGCCATGGAAGCAGCTTCTGAAGGCAAAAGACCCTCAGAATCTCAGTAGGATTTCCAGACCCGTCTTAACAACCCTCAGTCTGGCTATTTCTGATTTCAGATGCAGAATATTGTTTCCAGGCTGGCAAAGGTGATGTTTCCTATACCACTGGACACAGATTAATGACAAATGGCCAAATGTTCCATAGGCAACACCAGTGATACCATGAAGGAAACAGTAGGGGATGGTTTAGAAAACATCATTTTTTCTCCAGAATTTCTGAGCAAACAAGATGCTCAGCTTGGCCTGATTTGAAAGCAATTGCATATGCAACTGAGAGTGGCACTCCCCTACCTTGGAACAATTGTACTAATGATGAAAGTAAGTTATCAGCAACTATTTATTGACCAACTTCGATGTGTTTAGCTGTCATGAACTGTCTGATTTCACAGCCCTTCTCACCCTGGCTTTTGCCAGGAGTACTTATTAGCTTAATCAGTGAGCTCATCCCATCCCACTCACTGTGAACAGTCCTGCTGTTAAGCTCAGAAGAAGCCCTCGCCTGAGAAAGCTGTTGAAACAGCTTCAAGCTATACTCTTCCCTCTTACCCCTCTATGCCTGGCATACAAATCCCTTGCCTGGACCTCGCTCCTTGACACCTCACTCCTTGGCCTGTGTTTTGAGTTTCCATTTAAGCCCCTCATCAACAACTTGTTAACTTTGAAGACTAGAGTCTTTATCTTGGGGCTTCAATCTTTCCTCTCCCTGGATGATGCTTATTAGCTATTGGAATTTCTGGATTTGCTTCTTCCTACCTGTCCTAATAACAGACACTTGTTGAGCGCAAGCGCTGGCATTGAGCTGACCTTTTACTGTATCATCTTGTTTAATCTTCACAGGGGGTTAGTAGTATAAGCTGCTACTTCAAGGTAGAAACTGAATCAGAGTTCAAGCCATGGGCTGACTCCAAAGCCCAGGGGTAACCACAACTCAGTATCACCTTAATATAGCTTCTAGATTTTACCCCTTGCTCACCTGGCCCATGGCATATCTCCACTTTCACTGATCTGACTTCTCTGTGGTTCTTCCATATGTCAGTGACATATTTTTAAAGATGCTTATTTATTTGAAAGTCTGAGTGAGACTTCCATCTACTTGTTTATTCCACAAATGATTTCTAGAGCCAGAGATGGGCCAAGCAGAAGCCAGGAGCCAGAAGTTTTTTTCTGTGTCTCCCATGTGGGTGGTGGAGGGTCCAAGCACTAGGTTCATCTTCTGCTGGCTTTCTCAGGTCATTAGCAAGCAGCTGGATCTAAAAATGGAGCAGCAGGAACATGAACCAGCACCTCTATGGGATGCTGGTGTGGCAGGCAGTGGCTTTGCCTGCTGGTACACAATGCCAGCCATTTGGTGGTAGGTATTATATTTTGTATTAGAAATGAAACAGTGAGAAAGATAAAACTTAGGCTCCCCCTTTATAGGCAGAATGGTTTAGTGTCTAGTTAAAAAAAAAGACAGGCAGAATAGCACTTTTAACACAGTATGCTTAGTCTAGTGATACCATGCATAATACCTGGTGGTTCAACCCCTGGTCCTGAGCCTCTATCATCTTCCTTGCTGCTGGTCCAGTGGGTACCCTTTTGCTGTCTGTTACTCAGCCAACATTGAATCCTTCAGGTCATCCAAACAACCAGCTCATCCAGACCCTGAAAAGAGGCAGACAAAGGAGTGAAGGTCAATAGCCTTAGGAGACCATGTGGGTAGAAATGAGGAGTGACTTCCGCTCCCCACATCTGGACCACACTGGCTTAGTCCCAACTCTTGAGCATTTGCATGCCCCTTCTAACCTCCTTTGTAGCTAGGGTAGAGTATATATCCTAGGATCCTAGGTGTGAGCTCTTCCTGAGCATTTTTATCATAGATTCATATATTCTTGGAGGGCTCCAATCATTTCCCTATGTTTCTGCATAAGCAACTTTCTTCAGTGTTTCTAGATGTTCCTTAAGATTGGAATGACAGGCTTCATTCACCACCTTGTTTTCTAGGAATCTGTAACCTATGGGCTATTTGCATGTCTGCTGACTTGAACTGTAGTTTGCGGTCTCTTTCTGCCATGACTGAACTCTAAATTGGATGTCTTGCCAGCAAGGGCCATTGAATCTTGTGAGAACTTGCCACATGTGATGTTATATTGAGCTTGGCACTGCCAGACTTCTTAATGGAGGCACTAGCTGCAGTCTGGTCAATTTGGCCTTGACCCATTTCAATACTGGAAAATTCCTTGGAAATACAGAGGCCTAGAAGAAAATGTAATCTCTCTCAGCTCAGTGGTCCTATATGTAATGAAATGGCTAGCAAATATTTGTTGAAGGAATTCAAGCAAGACAAGTTAAAACAAGAATTAATGCCAGTGCCCTAGAAGCATAGGGCATATCCATCACTCAATAACCATTTGCTGACCTGAATTGGTTTGGGTTGAATAGAATTATAATCTACCTGGGAAGATAAGATTTATAGATAGGGAACAACTAAAGAGTAATACAGCTCACTTAACATCAACCAACCTGTGACTAAAAGAGGCAGCCTAAGAGATCAGACTTGTCAGTAAAAGTTTTTCAGAAGATGAAGGACTTGAAATAGATATTGGGTCATTAGTATATTTCATGTTTTTCCAAACGACATTTTCAAGTGACTAAAGTACATATGTCACCCCTTATTGTCCAAAACAAGCAAGCAAACACAAAAGTAAATAATAGTAGAGAACATGAAATATTAGAGGATGTTCAGAAATGAAATAGTTTTGTTAAAACTGAACAGATTTTAATTGTCTACTATGTGCTATGCTTCTTTGCCAAGAATAAGGCATATGAAATGGTCAAGAAGGACATGGTTGCACTTGGGATATCACAGTGGGGTGTGGGTTCTATATATGCAAAGACAATGTAGTAAGTTCTAAGAAAATTATATATATGAGTCAGTGTTGTGTCATAGTAGCTGAAGCCACCACTTGCAGGGCTGGTATCCATATCAAAGTACCAGAAGGAGCTCCAGAATTAGGTAACAAATGCTTTAGAAACCTGATGGATGAGTGCTAAAGTCTGCCTTTCTGGTTATGGCAGGGTGGAAGAAACAAATATAATAGGATCTAGATCTTGAAAAAGGGCATCCAGTTCACTGTGTTGAGGGAGAAAGGGAAAGTTTCAGAGAGGAAATTACAGGAGTGACAAATTGTGCTGGTAAAGAACTTGGAATGCATTGAGGCTGGCAGGGAAGGTTAAGGAGAACATACTATGAGGTGTGTACAGCACCTGCCAAGGTGACTATAAACAGAGACTTCTGCAACCATGCGCTGGTTTGTACTTCCAGACCACAACTTGCAGAAGCCTTCTCTCCTTAATCTTTTTCTTCTCTCCTCCTTTGCATCCCAAACTGTGCTGACTCTGTTTATTTCCAAGCAACATCCATTTAGGCCCAGGAACAGTTCTAGTTAAGTTCAAATGTATGTTTTCCTCTGCTTTTCACCAATCTTTCCTTCTGGTTGGATTCTGCCTTTGTTTTCAAGGGGAAACATCTAAACCACATCACATGATTCTTGTACAGAGTGACTGGTTTGCACATTCCTGATTGTGCTTGGAAAAGGGCAAAGCATCAGACTGAACAGTGGGGACAGAGCAGAATATGGGTCTTCGCCACATCATGTTTGAGTCCCTGACCCCAGAAAGATTTATTTTTAAAGATGGCAAAGGATCAGAGCCAAGCACGTGAGTTATATTTCTTATTCCATCGAGTTGCAAATGTGATCCTCCAAAATGTTAGGCAATCCAAATTTCCGTTTTAGCTTGACAGTGTTTTTTTTTTTTTTAATTATTGCTGTGGCAGTCAGAGTGGCTTAATGGAAAGAACCTAAAAATGGACTGAACCACACAGAACACCATCCTTTCCTTTAGCCCCATGAATCCCAGGCGCTTGTTTCTACTATAGAGTGGGTTCTGCACTGGAGATTGTGTGATCCATACATCCCACTTGGCATCCTGTTGAACTCAGAGTTTTCTACCTGAGAACGAAGCTGATAGAATCATCTGTTACACAGCACCTTAACTAGGCTTAACGTATCAGGGGTTCCACCACAGCACAGAATTTTAAAAGACATGACACATGTTAGGGACTCAGTTGGGATTCTGCTTAACTCAATGCGTCTGTTTGCTGTTTGGTACATTAGGTCTGTCCCTATGGGTTTTTATTACCAAGCAACAACAACTTTTTCCTTTTTACATTTTGATATTTTCATCTTTGTTAAGACATTTACTTCTGGGTCCAATGCAATAGCCTAGTGGCTACATCCTTGCATAGTAACTGCCGGGATCCCATGTGGGTGCCGTTTTGTGCCCCAGCTGCTCCACGTCTGGTCTAACTCCCTGCTGTGTCCTGGGAAAGCAATAGAGGATGGCCCAAGTCCTTGGTCTGCATCCATCCATGTGGGAGACCTGGAAGAAGTTCCTGGCTCCTGGCTTCAGCTTAGCTCAGCCCTGGCTGTTGTGGTCCCTTTGGGAGTAAACCAGAAGATGGAAGATCTTTCTGTCTTCCTTCTCTCTGTATATCTATCTTTCAAAAAAAAAAAAAAAACTCCAAACCAAAAACATTTAACTTCTAATTTCACATCTCCCAGATCTCGGATGACACAGCCAGATTTCACTTGGGTTTTAGTCTCCTGGGTTTCTTACCCAGTGCTTCTCAAACTTGAGTGCCCAGGAATCGCTGAGAGATTTTTGTCAAGAGCAACTTGAGATTCAGGACCATGGGACTGGATCTGAGATTTTGCATTTCCAACAAGTTCTCAGGGGCATGGATTGCCTTTCAGGTAGCACAGTCACGGAGTACTGAGCTTCCCATGGGTTGAGGATGCAGGAAGGTGGTTAGGAAAGGGAAGGACGGAAAGGTATGTCTGACACTCTTCTACCCAGCACACAACCCCAGTCAGTCAAGGCTGGTTGTATTCATGTTGAGAAGTGTCAGCGACCTAGAGTTGTCCTGTTTTCTGCTGCTGTGACACAGCACCATGGACTGGGCAACACAGAAGCAAAACTGGCTTCACACACCTCCTCAGGCCAGTACCACAGGCCTGCCCTCTGTGGTAGGTGAAGGCCTTCTTGCTGTCTTCTAACAGCAGAGCATCGCAACGAGAGAGAGCATTACTCCAGCACGGGGACAGAACTCTACCCCCTCTCCTCATCGCAGCTCAGCAGGAGCTTTGGAGCTGCATTTAGAGTGAAGTACATTTTTTACATCTGATTTTATTTTGAGCCTATGGATTTACTTAAAAGCACGCTCTTGTAACATTCCAGAAAATAAGACTTGTTGCCTTTATAGAAAGGAAACCACACAATTGATTCCCTAGAGCTCAGGCTTCCTAATTTTTTCACTTCATGATGTGACAGCTGCCGTGTTGCGTGATCCCATGGACTGCTGACCAATGACAAGGGACCAGCCCTAGGGAGAACAAACCTTTCACGTGACGGAAACTCATACCCTCCACCCTCTGATTGGCATTGCTATTTTGCTATCATTCCTTCGTTATGGAAATTCATCTTTATAAAAACCACAGGAAGAATCACACTAAAGTCACTGCTAGCTAAGAATCCAGGGAGATGAATGGAGAGCTGATGCAGCTGAAAGAGGGAGTGGGTATAAGCTAGAGCATGTCTAGAACCAGAGAGGGGCAGAGGGGAAGGCAGGAGAAAGGGGATGGTGGAAAGGTACCTCCCAAAACTTGTTTTATTTCAGTATTGATCACACTTGACCCAGTTATTTTGCCTCATGACTTGTGAATCCACATGTAGAACAAGTATTAAAAAGTGAAGTAATGAGTATGTTTAGGCATCTGTCTTTGCATAGAATGCCTTTCTAAGTAATTTGGCAGGTGATAACTTTAAACAAAAAGTTCTTGGAAGTAAGGAATCAGCAGCCAAGCCAGCATGGGCAGACAATTCCCTCCCACAACATTTATTTATTTTTCTCTGTGGGTCACAGGTGAGCACAAGTTTTCTATAAAGGGCCCAAGAGCACATATTTTAAGCCCTGTGCTGCATACCGTCTCTGTAGCTATGGTTCAACTGCAGTAGCACCCATAGACAATCCATTAGTGAAGAAGAGGCAGGGATGTGGTGGGCTAATACAATTTCATTTACAAAAACAGGTAGTGGTGTGGGTTGGATGTATGAGTCTAGTATCCCCGTTAGAGACAAAAATCTTAGATACTGATGAATCTAAAACAAAAAAGTTGAATGTGTAAAAGCACAGAGAGGGTCTGTGTTCAGGGCAAGGCAGATCATCACAGAGGTTTGAAGACAGAGTCTTCCCCAAGTACAGATAGTAGCTGACCACAGACATGTAGCTGAGCTCCGGCTCTGCAGAGCAGTGGGTGGCAGGGCTGGCAAGCCGCCTGGCGCAGGATGGAAGCAGAAGACTGAGACCTTCTTATGGCTCATGGATCTTGGGAAAGGGTCTTCGGTCTTTCCATATCAAACTGGCTGACATACTTGAAGTTCTTCTGTTTTGCATTTTTAAAGAAAATTGTCACCAGCCCATTGCCATGCAACTGTCATGTATGGGATGACTGAGAACCAAAAGTCTGCAAAAATCCTGTCCAACCAGCATAGGTTGTATTTTTATGTTTCATTAAATTCTTCTTTGACCACATACCAATTTATCTCTTTGAGCCTATGAGACCATGCTACTTTGCATGTCTGTGGTTTATGAAGTGGGACCATCCAGCACTTTAAATAGTACTTTGTCAGTTTTGAGAAACTTTGCAAGTTTCTCAAAAGACGCCAGATAGACTATAAATATTATGACCTCGAAACACAGCAGAGTCATGAAGTTGTTAAGCCTGTCAAACATATGTGCATTCATTTTGCATATTATTTAAACATGCACATGTTTACAGGTCAGCTCTTTTCCTTCCTGTGTGGCCCTACCTACAGTAACACAAGCTGCATTTTAAATGCAAATGAAAGGTGTCTCTATATAAGTTTGTTTATGTTAATTGTACAAGTGATGCTTTGCTTAACTGTGCTGCCATTTTTTTGTTTGCTTCTCTACAGGAAGTGAAATTCCTATCACCAGCTAGAACTATAGGTGAAACCGGGATTTCTTGTTTGTAACAAGTGCGTTGTTCATGTTAGGCTTTTAACATTGATCCTAAATCAACCCTTTAATCTCAGACTCTTTGATCCTAGTTCCTTTCTAGAGTCTTCAATACCAGAACTTCCCCCCAGTTACTCTTGTGTAAATTGATATCATGGATGTTAGCAGGCAATAAATGAACAATGCCACGTTTAGTATTTATAACAACAGGGATTATTAACTTAATTACTTTACCCTTTTGAAATATCCGAGGAAGAATTATGACCCCTGGGACACCAGCAACAGTCACCTAATCTATTTCTTAAGTTAGAGCAGGGAAGTTCCTGGCAGGCATCCCCACAGGGCCTGGTTTATTGCAGACACTCATGTCAATTAATGGCATTCTATCTTCATGGAATTCTACAGGCAGAGGGCTGATTTTGAGAGTTTTGCATTTCCTAACAGAAAAAAGCTTCTAAATTTGAAAACCAACACAAAGATGTCGGCTTTTTATTTTGCTGAGGACCCTAAACAAAATTCTTTTGTCATATGTGTAACTGCCAAAAAGGGAGGCTATTTGAACATCGAAAAAGTAAGACCTAAGAAGAAATGAAGAATAGATCTTTATGAAATAAGTTCCTGCATTACATCTGTTATTTTTTCATTTTAATATAGATTGGGAAGCAAATGTGAAAACAAGATAGAAGACAAGATAAGGAGATCTTCACACCTTGAATAAAATTAGAAAGGTTACTAGCTATGTTAAGATGGAAGTCAGTAGAAATTGTTCCTGCACAGAAATGAAAGGTAGAAGAGTGAATGATTTAAGGTTTTAAAAATGTCTTCTAAAAACATCGCACCTGTAGGGACACAGTCTTCAGTAGGCCTAGGCCATCCTTGGAACATCATGTAGGGTTTGCATGATAGGGGCTCTTACCTCTGCACTTGCTAAACTTTCCAGGTGGTCAAATGCGCCGTCTCACACTAGAGGACTATTAATATGGTGATTCTATGTTACTGGTAGTGACAACAATAGCTATATACAAATAGTAAAGAATGGCAATCTTTCTATATAAAGCAATATTTCCTGGTAGCTCTATTTTTAAAACAATTTTAATGGAAAATTATCATACCCCTTAGAACAAAAATTTGCAAGAGATGTTTTCAGCTCCTTTCCTATCCAATTTTCATTTCCTGTCTTCTGGCCTCAGGGGTATAAAGCCAAGCAAAATTTCAAAAGCTCTTGGAAAAACAGAAGCTCTGTGTGTGTGTGTGTGTGTGTGTGTGTGTGTGTGTGTTGGGGAAGATGCAAGGCCACTGAAATCAAAACAGATGAGAGATGTCCCGCTTTGTTAATTTACCTCTCTTTCACAAAAGCGTGTGTGTGTGTGTGTGCACACACACACACAGTCACACACACACACATTCTAGCTATGTGAATTTCACCGTGAGAGGCAGAGCCTAATTAATGATGTGCTGTGAGGAGGAAATCCAGGGGAAGCAGCCACTGGAAGAACATAAATGGCTTGCAAGACACCAAAGCTATCTTATCATCAGGGTTATCAATAACTCAACTACTATATATATCAATACTTAATTTATTATACTGTCCAAAAAAACATGGACACTACTAACTGGAATCTGGACTGCATATAATGCAATGATGGAATACTTTTCGGAGTTGGAGGGTCAGCCTGAGGAGCTGCCACAGATTGGAACTACAGAATAGTAAAGGAGAAAAAGATGTCATTTGGGACACCTGCATCTCCTGAGAGATTTCTGTGTCTCACAATCCTTTCAAACCTCACATTGGGTTCAAACCCTGGCTCTCAGCTTCCTATTCCAGTCTCCCGCTAACATATGCCTGGGAGGTGGCAGGTGATGGCTCAAGTAGTTTGGTTTCTGTCAGATGGAGTCCCTAGCTTCTGGTTTTGGTCTGGCCCAGCCCTGGCTGTTGCAAGCATTTGGAAAGGGGATTCCCTCTCCTTCTGTCTCTATCTGCCTAATAAATAAGTAAAAAAAAAAAAGTGAAAATGTGAGAGCAGGCTATCCAGACCCAAATGAGCCTGGCTAGGAAGATCACTTAGGTACAGACAGAAGCCGGTGCAAAGCAATTCCACTCTGGAAGTTTCTACAGCAATTCAAGAAACCTGCACTAAGATCTACAGTTTCTTGTAAATGAGAACTTACAGAAAATGTAAGGAAAGCTACATGTTTCAACTACCAATGGCAATGTTACCCAGAGATTTCTCCATCTGTGTCAGGGACAAGCATGGGTAATAGAGTAGGAGGTCAGAGAGCAGACAATCCGGAAGCAAGGAAGAGGTTCACTAGCAGCATTGGTAGTGACCTTGCTGGAGCAGAGGTGCTATATAAGAGGTTCATGAGATAGAATAATGAAAATCAGAAAGAAGAATGAAAGTCAAGCTCATATTTACTGGAAAATGAATTTGTTTCACATACTGTGCTAACGCTCTACTCAGTGTTTGTGTCTTTGGAAGAAGACCAGGTAGATGAATAAGGAAATCCCAGGCTAGTAGCTGATTTTCGTTACCACCTCCGGGTAATCTACTACCTTTACTATGCCTCCCATGTGACTATCATCCATAGATTGACCGCTAGTCAATAGAAAGGATGGAGTCCGAATACCGTCTGAGGATAAACAACATGAAGATAAATATTTTGAGAGGATCCAGATTTGGAAAGTCCTAATACATTGCTAAACTTTCAACATTTTCCTCACCACAGAATGACTCTTCTGAGAACAAAGTAATTGTTGACTTCAAAGACCTCTGTGGAAGTTCAGTGGATGGAAAGAATTTGGCTAACAACGACATGAATCAAATCTAGAGTTTTTTTCTTTGGGTCACGTGTGTGTGTGTGTGTGTGTGTGTGTGTAATGCACATGAATGTTTCTAAAGAACTCACCACCTGAAATATTTCTCTACATTAAAAATGTGCTGAGGAACAGAAGGACCCTGCCTACCTATATGGAAACTACTATTAAATTCCCTCTGGGTTAGCCATTCTGTACCTGGGTAACCCCTGCACAATGGGCATTATGGGCACCAAAGGTTTCCCAACCTGGCTGGGCCTCTGAGTTACATGGGAGCTGTATAACATGTGTCCTTGAACTTGACCACATTCCCACTGAATCCAACTCCATGGGGTTGGAGATGGTGACTACTCAAGAGATCACCTAAAAGTTCCTGGGAAATACAACTTGGGAAAAACTGTGTAGATTTCAAAATGTATTTTGAACCCAAATAAACATTTCCTTTAATCCACTTTTCCAGGAACTGTGTGCCATAATAGCCGTGTGTGTGTGTGTGTGTGTGCACGCGCGCGTGTGTGTGCGCGCGCATGAGTGGTGCTGACACCAAGCTTTGTGGGTGCAACTATCTCAGGTTGGCAGTGAAGTTTGTACATCACTCATCTACACAGCCCTTTGACCACAGGTTAAGGGAATGCTGCTTGTTCCTATGCAGCTAGACCTGCAATAATTACAGATTTGGGTAGATCCCATAAGAACTGTAATTCTATACTATACTATACTACTAGCAGGACCTCACTATGTAAGGTCCTGCTTTGTGCTCTTTGCTTTCAAAGAAGGCATCCCACTGGGCCAACCTAAGAGATTCTGCCCAACATGACCTTGAAGTTACCTAGATGATAGGACCCATGCCTTGCAAAAGGACTCAGAGATTGTGTGTTAGTATTAACTGTCAGTAAGATGCCCAAATGGATTCCACACCAGCAATTCACCCTAGAAAACTTCCCGAATGCCACATGAGGCATGACGAGTAAGCTATTGCTTCTGTTGATTCTTCCTCTTTTAGCTTTTTATGTTTATGCAGTTTCTTAGTTTTGGAAATCTCCCTACTATAAACTCAGCTTATCAGTCTATTAGAGCTCTCCAAAAGACAGAATCGCATGCAAAAGAAAGGGACATCAGGCCGCCTGCTGAAAGTCCTGAGACCACAATTGCTTAGATTGTTTTTAGGGCACTGGAGGACAAGTCCCTTTAATGACTAACTTTCCTTTTTTTAAAAAGTAGGGTTTTTTTGGTGGGGGGAGGCTGGTGCTATGGTTCAGCATGTAAAGCCATCTCATGAGACACAGGCATCCTCTATGGGTGCCAGTTTGAGTCTTGTCATTCCACTTCCCATCCAGCTGTCTGGTAATGACCTAGGGAAAGCAGCAGAAAAATGGCCAAAGTGTCGGGTCTGCACCACCTAAATAGGAAACATGTATGAAGTTCCTGGTTTTTGACTTCCAGCCCTGGACTCATCTGAGGAGTGAACCAGTGAATATAGGTTTTTTTGCTTTCTCTCTCTCTCTGCCTGTCTCTCTCTTTCAAAATAAATAGATCAATCTTTAACAAGCAAATACACTTTAAAAAAGTATTATTGGTGAATCAGCTTCCGCTAGCATCTCACCAGGTGTACTTATGACTTTGACAGAGTAACACAAGACACTGCAAGATCCCAGGGTTCGTTACTTCCTGCAAAGATGGGGAAGCACACACTTGCTCTCGTCCCTGCAAAGGCAGTTCCTCCCAAGTCAAAACAGCTGTGCTCTTGACAGGAGTGGCTTCAGAGACACTGCCTTTCTCCTCTTGCTCGAGCTTGTGGGGGCTTGCTGAGTATGAATAGCCCTGCTTGTTACACAAAGCTCTGGCTTTGCAATTTTGGGGTGGATCAGCCAAAGGCAAAATTCCAGGCCCATGTGTAAAAATTTCCCAGGAGTGAGCACAGTCTCTCCTCCCCCTCAAGAGTATCTTCAAGGTCCAGAACTGTACTTTACATAGATATTATATTTCCCCAAGCCCCTAATCCAGTGGAAGGAAAGTAACAGGTCAGCATGTCATAGTATTCACTTGATGGCATTATTGCTCATGGCCTTCCATTTCCCAGTGAGAAAAAAGACTCCATGATCGACCTGGCTTAGGACTCAGACCTCCTAGCTCCAAATCCTGTGCTACTCCCATCCTGTCTCACCATGTAGACAGTAGTAACTCAATTTCCTCTGAATGGCACTGAATCACAACGTAATGCTTCCACAACTCTGGGGGGTGGGAAAAGGTGCGCTTTCGATGTCTCTGATGCTGGAGTTCTCAGTTCCAATAATGGGGTGCATATGCAGTTACCCCACAGAGATGCCTAGGGGAAGTCCACAGCTGATGGCAGGGCACTGGAGCCCTAGCTAGTCCTGCCTTCACATTTTCTTTTTCCTTCTCAGTTCTGTATTTCTAGTAATGATGGTGAAGAGGTGTAAAGTGTTGTTGGAAGGCTCAGCACAGTAGCCTAGTGACTAAAGTTCTCGCCTTGCACACGCCAGGATCCTATATGGGTGCTAGCTCGTGTCCCGGCAGCCCCACTTCCCATCCAGCTCCCTGTCTGTGGCCTGGGAAAGCAGTCGAGGACGGCCCAAGGCTATAAGACCCTGCACCAATGTGGGAGTGTAGGAGGCCCAAAAGAGGTTCCTGGCTCCTGGTTTCAGATCAGCGCAGCTCTGGCTGTTGCGGTCGCTTGGGGAGTGAATCAGAGAACAGAAGATCTTCCTCTCCGCCTCTCTTCTCTGTTGATTTGATTATCCAATAAAAATAAAAAAATAAATCTTTAAAAAAAGTAATGTTGTTGGAGAAAGATCCTTGTATGCTCCTCTCCTTTAGGACAGAAAAGAAAAAGGGTCACCCTGTAAGGTAACACTACTTTTATCTAAAGCCTTCTTTATCTGTAATGTTACCTGAACAGAGCTTACACCCTTGTTCCTAAGCCGGTTACTCTCTCTCTGGAACGCACTGTCCACTTGAGTACGAGGTAGCGGGGATGTTGGCACCTTGGGCCAAGACAGTATTTCTTTCAGTAGACACTCATATGCATAATGCAGATTTCCTTTAAGATATTAAAAGTTTCTTTTTTATTTGGAGTAACTTCCATTAGTAAGCGGTATTTCTATAACAGTTTACATCAGTTGCAGAAGAAAGATTAATTTAATAGGGAACATAATGTCTACATGGGCATCTATGGCTTGAGATGAAAATTTTACAATCAATTTGAATTACTTATCATTATTCTCACTAAATGTTTTCTGTACTCTAAGATTAAAAAAAGTGTTTATAAGCTTTATTTCCCTTTCATGGTTCAAAGCCTTTATCTTGATTAATCGGATCTTTTGGCTTTCTTTTTCAGTGCTGTGATTCACTGGTTTCCTGTCATTTCACTCTGCAGGGTCTGGTTTTCCAATTGACAGTCTGCCATATCGTCTCGGCAACAAGAATTCGCCTGGAGTAATTTGGGGCTGTAGCTGCAGCTCTCTGACTTGTTTGGGTCTACAGGGAGATGGCCATGACCAAACAAAAACAACAACCAAAAGGAAAAGCTACCAGGTCCTCCTGTATTTGGACAGCCCAGATGTTATTTACAGCCTTGTTTATGAAGTATTTTCTTGACCCCGCTGGCTAAGATCCACACACTTTGTCATTTCAGAGCACACACGTCCTGTCACATGGTGACAATGTGTCCTGAACAAGTAAACAGGCTGGAAGACTATTATAAGGGTAGAGAGATCTTTTAACATAACATTTACTGCCCCACCTCCTTAAAAAAAAAAGACAAAGAAAGCATAGAGGAAGAGAACTGAGGGCTGTGTTACGTTTAGATTTTCAACTACCTGAAACTATTGTCAATATTTTGAGACTCTTAATATGTTTAGGGTTCTAGGCTAGATCATTCAGGAACCAATACTTGAGATCTTCAAACTCAGTCCACAGAGAAATTGCTGTGAATAAACCTGGTGGGTCAGGTACAATGTAAGGACACAGTTTGCTGAAGCACATGGGGAGAGTTACCAAAGATTCATTCTGGAGTGATTTATAATACTGATACTATAGCAAATATCACACACCACAGTGAAGAACTAACTTAACTGTCTGCTGCTATAATGCAGGTCTGAGCTGTCCTGTGTGCTTTCACTCCACTGCACGTTTCCTTGTCCACTTGTCCATTCTGCAGTCTGATTTAGTCTCCCACGGTTCTGTTCACTTTCCCAGACCTCTGAGCTCGACTGTTGCCAGCACCAGGCTCTCTGCCCACAGTCTATGCTCTGAACATCCTTGCTCTGAACCCAAATATTACCTGAAACCAGAGGCGTCCACTGGAGGAAGCTATTGTCTCTTGCACTGGTGACATTCACACACTGTAAGGGGCAGGCTGGTTGCTATATATTCTTGAAGAGGGAATTAACTGATAACCTGTTTTTTTCCCTCACCACCTAAGAATTTTAGCACATGACTCTACCCTTTCATCTATCACTCCTCTGTCTTGG
The DNA here is from genome assembly GCF_030435755.1 of Ochotona princeps. Taxonomy (NCBI): domain Eukaryota; kingdom Metazoa; phylum Chordata; class Mammalia; order Lagomorpha; family Ochotonidae; genus Ochotona; species Ochotona princeps. The sequence goes on along the minus strand of NC_080832.1, from coordinate 56,150,536 downwards.
GGAGACTCTACAGCCCCTACACAGTTCACCCAATGGGCTGTCTTCCAAAGACCTTCCTTCTCTCATCCTGGTGTTCTTATCCATTATAACATGTCTTACAACCATTCTAATGCTTACGCACTCCAAAATATTGTATTAATCTATGCACCATATCCAAAGTTTTAAGTTTCCCACTATCCTTTCATCATCTTCTGTTTCCTCAACTCATGTACTATTGTACCCTTACTCTATTTCTTTGCTTACACCAGCTTGGTCAACCAACCCTTCCTACCATTTTTCTGTGACCTTTGTCCACCCCACTTTCCCCTCTCTTTCCCTACTGGGCTATGTGGCTCATTGCTGCAATCTCTTCTTTACAAATGCTTCAATCCTTACAGATAGTTGGTTAGTTCTCCTGAAAATTCACACTCACTGGGAGGCTCACAATATGACCTTGCTTGGAAATAAGGTCTTTACACATGCGGTTAGTTAAAAGGAAGTCAGGCTGGGTTGAAGAGGGCCACTCAGTCCAATAACTGGTATCCTTCTAAGAAACGAGGGAAGTCACATGAAGTCATAGACACAGGGAACAATGCCAGGTGCAGATGAGGATGGAGAATGGAGTCTACGCTGTCACAAGCCAAGGAAAGACAAGGCTGGCCAGGCAGCATCCTACAGAGATGTGGGACAGTTTCTTGCTTAAATTCCCAGAAGGGACCAGTTCTGCTGATACTATTCTAAGTTCCTGGTCTTTGGAACTGTGGGAGAATGTAACTCTGGCTTCCAAGTAAAATAAATAAAAACTTTAAAAGACAAAAAAAGAGGTCTGTTCACTAAATAATTAAGCACAGTTATCACCATGGGTGTTTCACATATGAAAGAAAAGCAAAACAGGTAGAAATATATATTTGCAAATAGTGTACATTTAAAAATACACAAACAAAAACACAAATCATACAAATACACATATATACATCAGTAAGACAGACATACATATCCAAATATATTGTGCTATTTGGCAGGGTGAGGTGCTTCACCCACAGAGCTCAGTGAGAAGCAAAGACACAAAGATTAATAAACAAATGTATGTCAGGGCACCTCAAAAAATTCATGGAAAATTTGAACTAAAGCGTGTTTACTTTGATGTGAAGCAATTTGTGAAATTCATGCCAGATTTTTTTCCATATTACACATTTTGCATGAAATTTTTGAAGACCCCTCATTTGGATAGATTTCAAAACTTGGGATGTACAAAAATAAACTTATGTTCTCTTAACTTTTCATTATTCGTTACATTTGTTTGAAAGGCAGAGAGACAAAAAGACAGAGACAGAGAGGTCCTGTGTGCTGGCTCGTTCTCTCCATGCTTGCAATGGCTAGAACTTAACCCTGGTCTCCCGTGTGGGCAACAGGAATCCAGGTGCCTTAGCAGTACCTGCTGCCCTCGCAGGAAGCTGGAACTGAGACTCAAGCCAGGGTTCAAACCAAGCCCTCTGATATGGGATGCACATATTCCAAGCAGCATCTTCACTGTGAGGTCAACATACCTGCTTCTATAAACATATCTTATTTTCTGTGAACTTTTGTCATATTCACGTGTGTGCGTATACAGAGACACATACATGTATAAGTTTATAAAGTAGTGTGTTACATTTATAAACATAATTCTATATGATAAATGGAAACTCATAAAACAAATATGTTGCCTGCTTTCTGGTGTGTTTCACCCAAACAAGCGAATGGCAAAAACATAAAGATTTATTCATATACACATTCATACCCACAAATACCTCTATATTTATAAGAATATAAAGTAATTGACACAAATATATTGATAAATATATGCACAGAGAAATTTGGGGCCAATGTTGTGGTTCAACAGGCTAATCCTCTGCCTGTATCCCATATGGGCATTGATTCACGTCTCAGCTGTTCTTTCTCCTCTCTAGCTCCCTGCTTATGGCTGGGGAAAGCAGTTGAGGTTGGCCCAGGTCCTTGGGCGCCGTTGTATCCATTTGGGAAACCTAAAAACAGCTCCAGGTTCCTGGATTAAGATTGGCTCAACCCAGGGTGTTGTGACCATTTGGAGAAGTGAATCAGTAGATGTAAGCTTTCTCTGTCTCTCCTTCTCTCTATAAATCTGGCTCTCAAATAAAAATAAGTAAGTTTTAAAAAATGAAACACAGAAATTTATGCACATAAATCTGTTGTGCTGTGACTAATAGGAATATTTCACTGTACAGAGGAGAAGAAAATCATAAATATTGTACATATATATCTATACAAACATATTCATCTATATTTATACATAAACTAGTATATGTAACATATATAGACAACTTCCAACTTACAGTCCTTGGACTTGCAATTGAACAATGATAGAGTAACAATATACATTCAATAGGAATCATTCTTTGAAGTTTTTATCTTTTCCTGGGCTAGCGATATGTGGAAAGCTACTCTGTCCTGAGGCTGGGCAGCAACAGCAGCTGCTGCAGAGTGGCTAGCCAGTCCTGCCTTTGGGAGGGACATGACTCGTACTCTACAGTGTGCTCTGTTGCTTAGCTAGGATGTTCATGGTCTTAGGTAGATTCAATGCCTTTTTTTTTTTTTTTTGGCTTGCAATAGTTCCAACTTAAGATAGATGTATTAGAATGTCATCCCATTGTAAACTGAGAAACACTTGCAGTTAAAAAACATGATGTGTATTTTTAAAGATTTATTTGTTTTTTTATTGGAAAGTAAGATTTATAGAGAGAAGGACAGACAGAAAGAAAGATCTTCTGTCCAATGGTTTATTCCCCAAGTGGCCACAATATCTGGAGCTGAGCTGATCTGAAGCCAGCCATCAGGAGCTTCTTCTGGGTCTCCCATGAGGTGCAGGGTCCCAACGGCCATCTCTCACTGCTCAAGCAGGGAGCAGTTGGGCCACAAATTGCCACCAATAGGGAATCACAGTGGTTGCAAGGAGAAGATTTAGCCACTGAGCTATCTTGCTGGCCCAACATGTGTTTAATCTTTATATCAACCTGGGAGCTAAGAGGATTATCATTTCCCTTTAGCAAATCAAGGAAGTAGAGTTTAAACTGCAACTCACTGTCTGTGGAATGGGTGGCACCTCCTCGAGGGTCAGTGTGTGTGACAGGGGGGAACCTGGTGCTAAACCATCTGGAGACAAACTGCTCCCAGATTGCAGCTTCCTGTGCTGCTCAGCAGAGCCCTGACTGCGTCTATTGACAGGCATCAACTCATTAAAGAGAAACAAACTAAACCAAACTTGCTTAAGGTCATAAAGTGGTAAGCCCCAAACTGAGATTCTGACCTGGATCTGTCTGGCCCCAAATCCCCAGACTTCAACATCTCAGTTATGTAAATGTTTATTCTTACTTATGGTTAGAAGAGGGGCTGAGACGTTTCCTGTAGTGTACTGCAGAAGAATATCTGAGATGATATTGTGAAAAACACCAAACTTTCAACAGAAGGGAAATACTTCATTAGCTGGCACCACAGTGAGGGCTTCACCAAAAACAGAGAAGAGGGAAAACCAGGACAATTGCAAGTGAGGCAAATGATGCAGGTGGCTTCCAACTAGGGGGATTCAGATGAAAGCTGGGAACCTTGAACTTCTACTCTGTCTATTGCTTGGAATATTTAGGGAATGAAGATAATTCCTCACCAAGGTGGGGAATTACTGCAAAAACTAGGTATGTCAAATGGCTGCAGCATGTATCTCCCTGTTCAGGAGAGATATAGATAGCTTCCTATGTAACCTTTGATTCTAACAAGTTGGAAAAACAATCCTCACTGAGAAAGAATAGTCATTTGAACTCATGTCTTCAAGATAATAATTTTATTTAAATAATCATCTGTTGGTGGCACTTCCAGGTAACTAAAAATAACCACAAAGCTACTGCAAGAGGATTTACAGTGTTGAGCACCAGTTTGAATTCTGGAATCAGACAGCATTTTTTTTTGCCCCCATCTAAAGAGCATGTCTATCTTCTTTTCTATGTTCAGTTCTTATCTCTGGTGACTTTATTATAATCTGTCCAAATTCTACTAACATATTAGCAAGATCATCTTTTCCAACTCACAATTTTGTCTCTGTGAAATTTCATCTGCCCTGTGTCAAATTCTCATGTACATGCCATCATTTATAAGATGTTGTCTCTAAAAAACCACATCTTTGAAAATGAATCAAAAGTGTTTATAATTAAATTGGATCTGCTACTTTGTAAACAGTATTCGATTCATCAAACATTATAAGGAATAAATGAACAAATTGAATAAAATTCCAAAAATAACTTAGGATGTGAAATCTAAAATTCTTTTAAGAAAGATTTTAGAGATGGGGGGAAAAGGAGAGGGCATAGGAAAATGAGAGAGAGGGAGAGAATGCTCCTGTCTACTAGCTTAATCTCCAAATATCTGGAGTAGTTGGGGCTGTGCTGTGCTGAATACTTGAGCCTTCACCTGTTACCCCTGAGGGGTGCTGCCTTTGCAGAAAGCTGGAACCAGAAGCCAGAGTCAGAATTTGAACCTAGCCACTCCAATATGGGCTGCAGGCATCTGAGCCACTAGACAAGATCTCCACTCTGAGTGAACTCCTTCATAAAGGAAGAAATCTACAATAATCTCTTACTCCCTTTCAAAGAATGACTCAGCCTATTCAATTGCTCAACTGCTTGTAAGGTTTATTTCTACCTCGCCTATCATAGCTTCATTTATTTCCACTTCACCTATCATTGCATTGTCATATTTTGCTTAGGTTTTTAGGAAAGCAAAATGAAGAAGGGAGAGGGAAAGAGATCAGGGACCAGAGGCTTGTGATATGCTGGGTGGCTTGTTATCTGGGCATACAGGAATAAATCAGACATGGCCCCTACCCTCTAGGCATTCATAGTCAAAAAGAGAGACAGGCACACCAAAAAGGAATTATGTTATCGTGTAATTAGGAGGCCAATGGCAACAGTCTGGGGCACAGCATTGGCACTGAGGAAGGGTTGAGGAGGATTAGCATTGAGAGGTGTTAGAAAATTCTTTCCTGAAATCACTTCTGAGCTGGCATAGAACGGTGTTGGGCAAGCAAATTCAAGGATAAAGGAACAGGTTATTCTGTCCTGCATCGCATGACTCAGTCCACACCTACCTTCTCTGTCCTTTACTTGGTACTCATTGGATGGGGCACTGTAAGGATGCTACTGAGCCCCCCATATGGTCCATGTTTTGTGCCTCTGTGTGTGTGTGTGTGTGCACCTGTGTGTATGTGTGTTCCTGCCTGTGTCTGCACCTGTATGTGTGCACCTGTGTATGCCTGCCTGACTGTGTACCTGTGTGCATGTTTGTGCCTGTATGTATATGTGTGCCTTTGTGTATGTGTCTGCCTGTGTGCCTGTGTGCCTGTGTGTGTGAGGGAGGGAGGGAGGGAGAGAAAGAGAAAGAGAGAGAGAGAGAGAGAGAGCGCACCTGTGTCTATGTGCATGCTGTTTCCTTCACTTTCTATCTTTATCCTGTGATTGATAATAGCCAGCGGAAATTTTGAACAGAAGAAGGCCACAACCAAACTTCTGTCTAAGAAATACTATTTTTACTGCTCTGCTAGGATGAAAGGAAGCAGAAAAAGTTTATTGTTAGAGAAATCAATTATAATGCTACTCCAAGAGTTATTAAGACCTTAACCTAAGGCAGTTGTAGCAGAAAATAGAAAACAGAATGGATAGAATCATTAGTAAAAGGTAAACTCAGAGATCCTTGCTTATTCATCGAGTAGGAGGAACAGGAAGAAGAAGGAAAGGATAGAGTAGGAGACATCTACGAGGACCCTTGGGTGCCTATATTAAGGCACTGGATATTTGGGCAATGCCATCCACCACAGCAATGGGGGACAAGGAGTATACGTAGGAAAAGATCAACCTCACATTGGACACAGTGTCATTATGGGTCACTTGGGAAGACATGCCAGTAACTGGATTTCAGGCTAGAGTTCAGGAAAGGGGTCTGGGAGGCTTGGGAGACTTTGAATTGAGAGACATATAGAGGTTGGGTAAAATAAAGGAAATGCTGTTAAAAAGGAGGAAAAACTGTGAATGAAAACTCTTGAGTTGTGATTGAGATGACTGACAAGCTCTAAGAACAGAAGTTTACTGTTGTACAACAATTTTTTTCCCCTCAGTGTAGCCCAACTGGACAACATGCTACAGGTCCCCAAGCAAAATGGTTGTCAGTTTCTCCATGCTGAGTGACCTCCCTACAACAAGGAAGGTCTATCCTCACACCCAGAGGCCCTGAAGCACTTGTCCACCCACATGTAGGAACAAGAAACCTTCCTGGATATGCCTGCCCGATAATATGATCTGCAGTTACTGTGGTGAGTAAGGTACTTTCCTTTGTGAATAGTTACTGTAAGGCTTACTAACTTGAGAAAAAAGATTAGCTATGAAGTGATTTTGAAATGAAGAAGGGACTTGGTGTAATAACTGATAGAAACAAGAGAATATTAGTCCTCATAGTCTGGTCAAAGAGTTACCAATGACAAGTGGCCATCTCTCCCCAATACTTTACTGAAGTGTGCTACAAAGACTTTCAACACAACACATTGATAGTTGGCAGGTGGAAATATCATAGGATAATAGAGACAACCATCAACTTCACTGAAAGAAAAATGACTCTTAAGATCACATTCAGTGACACAGATCATGATGAATACATAATCAAGACTTACCAGTTGCTTGTTAAGTGAATCAGGGACTTGTCTACCAAATCTAAACTTAATGTCCTTTCCATTAAGAGAGGCCACTGACTATTGGACTCAGCTATGGAGCTGTTGTCAGGGATGTCTCCTATTTATCTGGCATGTGGTAAGTGATCACTAACTATTTGAGACAGGAATGAAAGGAAGGAAGAAATGGGAGAATAAGAAGGAGAAAAAAAGGTTAGTTACATTACTTTTCTCATCTACATTTGTTCCCAAGGTTTTAACAGTATAAGCGGTGTGTTCCAAAACAGTGACTTCTGACTTGGGCTCTATCTGAATTACTTGAAAAAGTTAAAAAATGGACACTCAACATAGTTTTACCCCAGGGGCATTGAATTTCAGGGGCTGATGTCAGGCCGGGTGTGCATTTTAAAATTTCTCTTGGCATACATTTTAAAATTCATGATGAAGTATGTTGCATGACTTGGGTTGGAAATCAATTAGTAAAGTTCCAGAATATTCTAACATGTGAGACACTATGAGGCTCCATTAATCAACCTGCCAGGTCTTGGCATCTTGACCATAGTGAAGTCATGATTACCTGCATCTTGTTCTTAATACCTCATCCCAAAATGCTTAGATTGATGCTTGACTAATTAACATGTTTCAGGGATTACTGATTGCTTCAAATTTAACTATCCTTTTCCAGAAAAGCTGTTCTGAGAAGGGTTCTTATATTCTTGCCATTGTTGCTGTTATTTAAACAAACTTCAAGCTGCTTGGCAACCATTAGGACAAATGAAATGGCAGAACACACTTCATGCACAACTCCAGGTATCTAATAGTTTGGAAAAATCATAAAAAAGATAAATCTTTTTAAAATATTTTTAAAAAAGATTTATTTTATTTTATTGGAAAGTCAGATATATATAGAGGAGGAGAGACAGAGAGGAATATCTTCCATCTGCTGATTCACTCTCAAGTGGCTGCAATGGCTGGAGCTGCACTGATCCAAAGCTAGGAATCTGGAGCCTCCTCCAGATCTCCCACTTGAGTGCAGGCTCCCAAGGCTCTGGGTCGTCCTGTACTGCTTCCCAGGCCACAAGCAGGGAGCTGGATGGGAAGTGGAGCCACTGGGGTTAGAACTGCAGCCCATATCAGATCTTGGCATGTGCAAGCTGAGGACCTTAGCCACTAGGCCACCGTGCCAGGCCCGGAAAGTTATAAGTATTTAAATGTTTTAGAACATCCTTGATGGACAAACTTAATGGGTACTTTCTTTTCATTCTAACAGGAAAAGAAAATGTCAGGGAATCAATCCCTCATTTGCCTTAATTTATGCAGAAATAATCCTTTAACAAACTTCCTTACCCCTAAATTCAAAGCTACCATTGCTAGTGAGGCAGGTGTTAGGCAAGAACTCCAGAACCAGAGGAGGTTGTGGTTGGAAAAACAGAATTTCCATGCACACACTTTCCCTTCTGGGCTATTTGCTCCAATTAAAACATAGCTCAATTATCGTGTGAACTTTAATAAAGGGATTATAGGCAGGAACAATTATAAGGATTCATGTCTTCCCCATACCTGGGAGGAGCAAGTGATCTAGATGACCCAGACTACTATGAGATGTTCTTTTTCTCTGTTGTTTTTCCTTTTACTTTCCAGAGGATTAATGTAAATAGATTTACCAAGGGGTTAAACAAATGAGGCTTTGCTGTCACAAATAGATTTTTTTTCAAAAATCTGCTTTCTTTGTATGCTAATAACCATGTCTAGATACAGAATGTAATCAGAATGCTTTTGATAAAAGAAAAGCAGCCAACTGGAAATCCTTCCTTAATTCAAAAGCGAAACATAATTTCCATTTGCTGCCTTTGTTTACTTTTCCAAATATGGGTTATCTTTATGATGGAAAAAGGTTTCACTTGAGCAGGTTGCTCATGAGTTATGAGTGTGCCCAGAATGGGGTTAGAAGAGGAGAATTTCTTTAGATCATGAAGAAGTATGAAGCTGTGTCTGATAAAAATGACAGTTCAGGAAAAGCTGGTCACGAAAACAGCTTTCCAGAGAAAGGTGGTTGGTTCGTAGCCCAAGGCAAAGCACCCTGCACCCCTGACAACAGAAAACTTCAGAATCACTCACACACACACACACAAACACACACCATGGTTAAACATGCTGTGATAGTTTAGACTTTTAAAAAATCTGCATTCCATTTATACAGGAAACTTGCCATGCCATTTAGTTAACCTAGAAAGCAAAGAAGGCAATTTCAGGAAATACTTACAGAATGTGACATTATAAATTCCTAAATATTTTCTACCACATTTCTCACTTTATAAGTTGACACCCAGAAGGGATTCAGATTTCTGGGCATAGCTGATAATGATGAAGGAGACAAATTCAGAAGAACAAGGACAGTCAGTCATCTTTATAGATTCAGATTTGTGAGTTGATTCCTTATATGCACATGCATATGGATGTTCCTTCTCCAATAAGAAGGTGATCAATATTTATTGATCATTTTCATCGTTTAAGACTCTCCTTCAAAATTTGAGGTGGTGGTGGACCCATTACGATTCCAGTAAGGAACTAGATAGCATATAAACAATATTGAAGCCATTTTAGAGAAGGGATTATTTATAGCAATAAGAAATGGAAACATCAATGCAAGTGGAACAGCAGGGAGCCATTCCGTGCATTTTCTGATATTGGGGGGGGGGGCAGTGCTACAGCAAGTAAGACCCTGCTGTCCTGGGTGAAGGCTCTCCCAGTAGCACCTATGATTGTGGAGAAACTTGGTGGGGCAGGAAGGAGCCATGGCAGAAGGGGAAAGGTTACTGTCTTTATTTCCTCCCATCTATTGTCATTAACGTCCAGTGTCCCAAATTATCTGGAAACCAGAGGGTCACAGAAGTGGATGGCAAAGTCCAGTAGTTGCTATGGTCCAGAGCAAAGCAGAGAATAATGTTGGAGAGGAAAGTGAGGAATGAACACCTCAGGGGGAAAGCAAACCCAGACAGAACGGTTCATACAAAGCTGAAAGTGGCACTGGCTAACCCATAGTGACTATCTATTTGGACAGTAGGACAAAACACAGCTGAGTAGTTAGAAGCTAGAATTTTGGAAGTTGGCAGGTGTCCCTTCAAATATACACCCTACCACCCTCTAGCCTCTATTGTATGTGCACCCTTGGTAAGTCATTAATATTCAAAGGAAAATAATGACGCTTACCTATGGAGTAGTTCCTAAAACTTAAGAGAGGTAACACATATACAGATTTTTAAACCTGATACCTGGTACTTGCCAAACATTCAGTGTTAATACTGTCACAGTGAACATATGAATAGAGACGTTTAGTGGAGGAAGAAGTAATTAATGGCTTGTGAGGGAGAGAAGTATGGGTAGAATTTGGGAAGGTAGGAAAAGAGATAGGAGTTCTGATGAGGTTTAGTGGAGGCAGAATGCCATGATCAAATCAGTGTTAGGGTTCAGAATTCCCAAAACCAGTTCCTAAACGTTTTGCTAGGAGAAGATTCAGAGTGGAAGAAATAAGACAGAAGACAGAAAGGTTGGTCTAGGACTCAGAACATGTGTACTTCGAGTAAGAATTTGCCCTCTTGCTTGTGAAATGTGGGGAACAATAAAACATTTTCAAACTAAATGACAAGAACAATGTTTTCAGAGTGGGCTTTTTAGCAAAGCGTTTTAATTACTGCTCAAGATGCCAGGATTTCACATTGCATCACCTGGTTTTCAGCCCTGGCTTAACTCTCACTTCCAGCTTCCTGCTATTATGCACCTTGGGAAGAGGTGGTCAATGATGTCTCAGAGTGATTGGGTTTTAGTCACACTCACCTGGGAGACTTGGATTAAGTTCCTAGATTTTGGATTTGGATAACTCGAGGCCTGGCTATTATAGGTATCTGGGGGATGAATGAGCAGGTGGGAGATCTCTGTCTCTCTATCTGCCTTTCAAATAAAATAGAATAACTAAGTACAGAAAATAATGCTTTTTAAAAAAATGTATCATGTGGGCCCGGCATGGTAGTGTAGTGACTAAAATCGTTGCCTTGCATGTGCCGGATTCCCATATGGATGCTGGTTTGTGTCTCAGCTTCTCCACTTCCCTGCCAGCTCTCTGCTGGTGGCCTGGAAAAGCAGTCGAGTATGGCCCAAAGCCTTGGGACCCTGCACCCATGTGGGAGACCAGGAAGAAGCTCCTGGCTCCTGGCTTTGGATCTGCTCAGCTCTAGCCATTGTGGCTACTTGGGGAGTGAACCAGTAGACCAAATATCTTTCTCTCTGTCTCTCCTCCTCTGTATATCTAACTTTCCAATAAAAAATAAATAAGTCTTCTAAATATATATATATCTATATCTATATATATCTATATCTATATCTATCTATCTATCTATCTATCTATCTATCTATATATATATATATATAATGTGGTAGGATTTAGCTACTAATTTAGGCAGGAGAATAAGCCAGGTTGTACTAATGAATCATTAAATTAATAGAAAAATAAGGGAAAAATTAATAAAAGTAAAGGTATAGATTGGTATCTGTTGTTACAAATACACTTGCTCATTTATCCTCCTAAAAATCACTATAACTGCTTTATTTTTGGGGTTTGGATGTTGCATTTATCAAAGCTTTAATGTCCTTCTGTGCTCAGTCAGTTTTAACCACTGGCTTCTTTTCACTTAAGCATTTTAAATAGAACAATTATTTTGTGGGTTATAGAGTAAATAATACCTTTTAATGACAAAATCATTGTAAGAACTCACTCTTTTCTAAGAGTAGCAGTTCTTTATTTATGTAATCTTCACAACAATCCTGTGAAAAAATTCTATTACCTGTCCAATTTTACAGTTACAATTAGGGTGCAAAATAAGTAGGATGCACATCATATATAGCAACAGAATCATGGTTTGTATACAGCTGTGGTTTTTTTTAAATTTATTATTTAATTGAAAAACAGAGTTATATACACACACACACACACACAGAAGCACACTCACAAATCTATCCACTGGTTCACTCCCCAAAGGGCTGCAATGCCCAGAGGTAAGCCAGGCTGAAGACTACCTGGGTCTCCCTCATGGATGCAGGGTAAGGACTCAAGCACTTGGATCACCTTCCATTACTTTTCCAATCACATTAGCAGGGAGCTGGATTGAAATGCAGCGCCTGGGAGTTGAACTGACACTCACATGAGATGTTGGTGTCACAGCTGGGGGCTTAACCCATTATGCCAAAGTGCCGACCTCTACATGCAACATTTGTTAAAAACACCTGCAAGGCAAAGCTTTCACTATTAAGGTTTGATATCAGATTTATTGCTTGTCTTGAGACACATTATATTTCATTTCTGTGTGATACTTATTTATTAGTTACAAGGCTTACATGTTTGATCATTCTTGAGTGACATAGTGCTTAAAGTGGTGTGATAAATGAATTGATTCAAAGACTTCAATGAGCAGTTAGTACATTTGGAACTTCAGTACAGCTGTTCAAATTCTAAATTCTGTATTCCTCTCTTCAGGTTAAAAGAGAATTAATAACTTAAAATGTAGAATCAACTATTGATTTATGTGATAAAAACAAATGATTATTTTTGAATCATAAATCCTAGCAGTCATTTATGAAACACAGTTATGTCTTTGACAAATCTTGGGTACTGATGTAGAATAAGTAATCTCTTAAGTTACCTAGTATCTAGAGGAAATACAGGGAAAAAGACAGAAGAAGAAGGATAAATCTTTTCACACTATTAGTAGGGATGTCAGATGTGCACTTAGGAAAGGACCTGTTCAGGTTTAAGTTGATAGGGAGAGAAGATTTTGTGGTTTGCGATTGATGTGGAATGAGAGATTTGTTACATATATATGACAGATGAGTTGAATTTCAAGACTATATATATGAAGGTGGAAAAACAAGAGAACAAGTGCAAAGATCTGGAGTCTATGAAAGACATAGCAATGAGAAGCCCAAATCTGGCTAGAGCTAGGAATAAGAGATGAGCAGAAGAGTATACAGAAGAGCTAATGCTCCAGGATGGGAAATCAGGACTTTGGCCTGGAGTTGGCAGTGACATGATCAGATTTGCATCTCAATAGCCTCCCTTGAGGAGAAATCTAGAAGATTAACTGTAGTGGACTGAAATTTGAGTTTTACATATCAATACAGAGAGTTTTTAAGAATCATGATAGAAAACATTGCATGGAGATGCACATGTGCTGATTGAAGGATATGTCAATTCAAGAATAAATAGGAGTCATCAGGGCTTTGTGGCTCTTAGAAAACAAATCTAAGGGAAAGAGAAGGATGTTTAGACTGATGCCCATATTTAAGACTTGTGCAACTGTAGAGACCGTGGTAGAAACGTAGTATGGGAATCCAGAACTGAAATGTGCTGTAGGGAGTGACAAGAATGATGGCAAACAGTGAACTGGGCACAGAACAGAGTCAGTAAAGTTGATCTTTAGACCTGTGGATCACACAATTTAAAAACCAAACCCAAGAGGAAGAATCTGCTAATCAGATTTGCAATGGTTAAGGGCAAAAGAAGAGACAGGCACAATGAATGAGGTTACTGACACCTTCCATTCAAAGGAGCGAAAGAACTAAGTATCAGAGTTGACTGAGAAAGAAATAGAGGAACTGCCCAATAAAGACTATTTAAAAATTGTTATAAACCTTAAAAACAACAAGAGAATACACAGTAGTTCAAGGATTTTAAGGACTATGTTACACAAGAAATAGCAAGACTGAAACAAAATGAAACTGAATTATTAGAAATGAAGAAAGCAATACAGCAAATTAAAGCAAAGTCTCAATAACAGAACGAATGAGGCAGAAGAATCTCAGAACTGAAAGATACTTCCTGCAACAACACTGAAGCAGTCAAAAAAAAAAAAAAAGGAAGAGGAACAGAGGAAAGATAAGAAAAGCATTAAATGATAAAGGAATATCATCAAAAGGCTGAACATAAGAGTTATGGGAGTTCCTGAAGATTTGGAAAGAGAAAGTGGACTACAAAATATCTGTAATGAAGCAATAATTGAAAACTGTCCTTATGTGGAGCAAGAACTGGGAAACAAAATACAGGAGGGGCACAGAAATCCTAATAGAGTTGATCAAAAGTGATCCTCACCATGACACATTATAATCAAGTTCTCTTTAGTTAAACATAAAGATACTTAAATATGCATATGCATGTGAGAAAAGTCAATTAACTTATAGAGGAACCCCAATCAGACCTACAGCTGACCTCTCAGAGAAAAGTCTCCAGGCCAGAAGACAATGGAAAGAAAGTATTCCAGATTCTAAAATAAAAATGAAAAGACCAGCCCAGCATAACAAGCCCAGCAAAGCTTTACTTTTTATGTGAAGATGAACTAAAATGCTTTCACAGCAATCAAAAACCCAAAGACTTCACCTCCTCTGGTCTACCCTACAAATGTTTCTTAAACATGTGCTACAGACAGAACAGCAAAAATACCCATCAAATCCAAAAGCAAATATGGAAAATGTCCCAATAAAATGACAAAAGAAGCCTCAATGTAACAATGAGCAACCCACTGCTAAAATGACAAGACCATGTAAATGACTTAAATTCATGCATCAAATGACAGATTAGTAGACTGGGTCAAAAAGCAGGACTAAACTATCTGTTGCCTACTAGAGACACACCTCACCAACAAAGGTACACAAAAACTGAAAGTAAAAGAATGGAAAAAGATATCCCAGGCTAATGGAAATGGAAAGGAAAAATTAGCTGGCATAGCCATTCAACTATCAAAGAATATAGACTAAGACGTGAAAGGCATTAGAAGAGCTGGTGAAGGATACCACATAATGACCAAAGTCAATCCATTCGACAAGAAGAAATCATGATAATAAATGTATATGTACCATATTCCAGGGCACAAAGTTATGTGAAACAAACATCAATGTATTTAAAAGGATAAATAGACTCCAATACAGTAATAGTGAGGGACCCTAACACCCTCTAACCTCAATGGATAGATAAATGACACAGGAACTCTGTAAGGAAACAACAGAGCTCATTAACACAAAAGAATAAATGGACTTAATTTATATCTACAGAATCTTATCCTACAGATATAGAATACACTTTTTCTCTTAAGTTCATGGAAAGTTATCCAGGATTGATAATATATAAGTAACAAAACAACCACTCAGCAGATTTAAAAAAAATTGAAATCATGTCATATATCTTCTCAGATCATCATAGAGTAAAAGCGCAGACCAACAAGTCAAAATACCCCAGATGACATGCAAATACTTAGAGATTGAATAATATGCTGCTAAAGGAACAATGGATTATAGAAGAAATCAAAGAGAAAACTGCTTGACATGAATAAAGACATCCAAACAACATATCAAAACTTGTGGGATACAATTAAAGCTGTGTTAAGATGGAAGTTCATTTCATTTAATGCCAATGTCAAGAAACTCTAGAAAGACACCAGGTGAATGGGCTAAACATAAATCTGAAGGAGATACAACACCAACAAAATAACTTTAAGATTCGCAAGAAAAAAGAAATAACCAAAATAAGGGAGGGAATAAACTAAATAGGGGCCCCAAAACCAATATATAAGATCAATGAATCAAAGAGCTAGTTCTTTGAGAAAACTAACAAAATGAATTCCTCACTACCACAACTAATCAAAAAAAAAAAATAGAATCAAAGATGTGAAAGATATGTAACAACAGGGTCTGGCACTGTAGCCTAGTGGCTAAAGTCCTTGCTTTGCAAACGCCAGGATCCCATAATGGCGCCAGTTCCAATCTTGGCATCCCTGCTTCCCATCCAGCTCCCTGCTTGTGGCCTGGGAAAGTAGTTGAGGATGGCCCAAAGCCTTGGGATCCTGCACCCACACAGGAGACCAGGAAAAGGCTACGGGCTCCTGGCTTTGGATTGACATAGTTTTGGCCGGTGCAGCTGTTTGGAGGGTGAATCAATGGATGGAAGAGCTTCCTCTATGTCTCCTCTCCTCTCTGTATATCTGACGTTGCAATAAAAACAAAAAAAAATATTTAAAAAGAGAAATGTAACAATGTATACCTTAGACATACATAGAATAATCAGGAACTATCAGAAGCAATTATATGCCAACAAATCAGAAGACCTAGAAGAAATTTATAGACTTTTGGACACATAACAATTAACCAAAATTGAATCATGAGGTAATTAAAAATCTAAATAACCTTGTAATCAGGATGGAGACTGAAGCAGTAACTAAATCCCTCCCAACACAGAAAAGCCCAGGACCTGGTGGCTTTACTGCTGATTTATATAAAATATTTCAGGAAGAACTCACCCCAATCTTGCACAAGCTATTCAAAATAAAAAGGGAGGCAGTCCTACTAAACTCTATGAAGACATCATCACCTTAAAACCAAAGCCAGGGCCTGGTGCTGTAACCTAGTGACTGAAGTCCTTGACTTGCATACGCCAGGATCCCATATGGGCACCAGTTCTAATCCTGGTGGTTCTGCTTCCCATCCAGCTCCCTTCTTGTAGACTGAGAAAGCAGCCAAGGACAGCTCAATGCCTTGGGACCCTGTACCTGCATGGTAAACCCGAAAGAGGCTCCTGGCTCCTGGTTCTGGAAGGCCACAGCTTCGGCTGTTGCGGTCACTTGGGGAGTGAATCAATAAACAAATGATCTTTCTCTGTCTCTCCTCCTTTCTGCATATCTGATTTTTCAATTAAAAAACATAAAAGCCAGAGAGAAAACAAAAGAGAAACAGAACATCAGCTCCAAATGACCTAAATCTGTGCCCAGAAATCATCAAACTATTAGAGGAAAACATAGGAAGCACTCGACAAGATATAAATATTGTAACGACTTCTTAGAAAAATCACCAGAAGCACAGGCAGTCAAAACCAAAATAAGCAAATGGGACTACATCAAGCTAAGCAGATCTGTACAGCAAAGGAAATGATCAACAAAGTGAAAAAGCAACACTCAGAACAGGAAAAAATATATGCATACCACACAACAGATAGTATACTAATATCCAGGATTTACAAAGAGCTTCAGAAAGTCAAAACCAGCAAAACAATCAACTTGTGAAGAAATGGATGAAGTAAATTAGCAGGCATTTTCCAAAAGAGCAAATTCAAATGGCCATTAGACATAATGAAAAAATACTCAGCTGCCCTGGCTATTAGGGAATATCAATAAAACCACACTGAGGTTCTAGCTAATTGCATTAAGAATGATCTGCATTTGGAAATCTACCATCAATATCTACCAGCATGGATGTGGAAGAAAAGTACCCTATTCCACTGTTGGTAGGAACGTAGGCTAGTGCAACCACTATGGGAGTCTGAATGGAGAATGCTCTGACAACTGAAAATTGATCTACCATATAACCTGGCTATCCCACTTCTGGGAATATATCCAAAAGAAGTGAAATCTGCATATGAAAAAGTGACCTGCAATCCTATATTTATAGAAGCAAATTCCACAACAGCAATGATATGGAAATAACCCAGATGTCCATCAAAAGAGGAATGAATAAAGAAACTGTGGTATATCTACTCTGGAATTTTACAGAGCTATTAAAACAAATGAAATTCTACCATTTGCAATAAAATGGTTCCAGATGGAGACCATTATGACCAGTGAAAAACGCCAATCCTAAAAGGACAGATTTCATATGTTCTGTCCAACATAAAGCAATCTTCATACAAAATACAAGATCAATAGATATATAGGTAAGTTTATGTACATGCATATTCTCATAAACTGTAATAATGGAGATTAGCATACTGGGCAGAGAAGATATGTTACAGCATGCAGGTCTATGCCAGAATAAAAGAAGGGCTCTCAATGAAACTGTTACATATAACTTGACAATAGGATAGTAGACTTTCTACCATTGCTTATACCTACCATGCTATGATACACTTAGAGAGCAGAATGCGGCACTTGTGATTATTCCTGAAGGACTATACTATTATAATAATTATGGGAGAAAACAGTAGGAAGGGGATGGGAATGTGGAGGGGAAACCTCTGTGACTATGGAAACTTATCATGAAAGAAATTTTAAAAATTAGGCACAGCGTGGTAGCCTAGCAGCTAAAGTCCTTGACTCGCATGTGTCAGGATCCCATATGGACACCAGTTCTAACCCCAGAGGTCCCACTTCCCATCCAGCTCCCTGCTTGTGGCCTGGCAAAACAGTTGAGGGTGATCCAAACCCATGGTATGCTGCACCTACATGGAAGACTCAAAAGAGGCTCCTTGCTCCTGGGTTTGTACCAGTGCAGCTCTAGCCATTGTGGCCGCTTGGGGAGTAAATCAATGGATGGAAAATCTTCTTCTCTGTTTTTCCTCTTGTCTGTATATCTGACTTTCTAATAAAAATAAAATAAATCCTCTAATTTTTTAAACATTTAAAAAATAAAGAAAAAAAATCCAAGGATTCATTAAATCAATAAAGATGACAATACTTACATAATTCTTTTTGGTACAATGTAAACACAAAATTAAAGATAAATGCCATTACAATCTAATGCTTAATCATATTTAGCTCCATATGGCATTATATGTTAATTTCTGGATCCTCCCCCAAAAGTAGATTGAAGTTATTAACAGCTAACCATATTGTATGATGGTTTCCTTATATTAGAGAGAACATATGGTATTTGTCTTTTTGGAATTATCTTATTTCACTGAGTATAATGGTCTTTAGTTGGGACCATCTAGTTGCAAATGGTATAATTTCATTTTTTTTAACGATCGAGTAATATTCCATTGAGTAGATGCACCACATTTTCTTTACCCATCTTCTTTGGATGGGGATCATGCAAATTGGAATGTACAGTGATGGAGTAATACAGATTACCATATCTGGATGTGAAGACACAATGCAACATGCATCCCTACTTCCAAATCAAAGATGGACTCCCAATGAAACTGTTGGACACATCTAGACAATGGGATGAACTGTCTGACATTGTACCAACAATGTTGGGGCACAATTAAATAACAGATTGATGGAATTATAACTCCATGTGAAGGACTAGACTATTGTAACAATATGGGAGAAATCAGTTGGGGGTTGGGAATTTGGTGGGGGGAACTGCAGAATCTATAGACTTGTGTCATAAAATTCGAAAATTAAAATAAAAATAAAAAACCTGAATAAAAATGTAAAACACATACACACTAAAGAGCTAACCACATGCCAGACTCACCATCAGGAATGTCACAAACTTCCCTTCACTTTGCCTTTCATCAGTTCTATACTGTTGTCTTTATCCTGAGTACCTTGAGTTTTATAAAGATTAAATAACTTGCCCTTAGTCACATAGTTACAGAAAATACAGGTCCACTATTTGGATTTTTAGAGATGGTGTCCTTGTAAGCAAGTCAAAGAAAATCCCTCACTGCTTTACCTAAATATACATGTTTATTCCGCCTATGTATTCTTTTTTTTTAACACAAAAACACTTTGAGAATGTGCCTTGTTATTAAGCTTTTATATGTTTTTATCTTCATCATTTTGAAAATATGCATGTCTACAGAGCAAAATAAGACTGAATCCAAACCAGGGGACAGATGGTTATGATTTTTTATTATTATCATTTATAGTCTAGGAGACTAAAATACTACTTAGAGTGTCTATTTTTCTCCATGTGCTTTACATACCTACCATTGTGCAGCTATGTATGAAGGAAGTGTATCCTATTACATATATGGAGGGAGGGTGGAGGCAATGACAGTGCTTACTTAGCTTGGGAAACTGCCACCTACTCTAATGCATTAATATAAGCAATTTCATGGAAGAGGTGAAATTTCAGGAAATGTATGATAATTTCACGTATCTCTGTATGAATCATTGAGCCTGGCTGCCACAGGGTTCACTTACAACAATATGCTATTTAAGAAAAAAAAAACAAAACAAAACAAAACAGGAAGGCTATCTGTGATATTATATCAACTGTTATGTGGTTTGCATAATGCTCAAACACTTCATCTGAATTATCATATCGAAGAACTATATTGGATGACATAAAATATTTCCAAATAGATAACATTTAAATTTTAATATTTGCTAAGTCTCTATTGAACAGTATGACAGTTTCCTTTATTCTCTACTTAGCACTAACAACATACTTTATAGAAGGAAAATAATATTGTGGGAAATATTATTCATTAAGATGATCCCCAACTGGATCACCAGACTCAAACTCCAGGTACAGGGAGAATCACAGACTTTGTGGTCTGTCCTTGCAATACATATTTTAAGCTAGGTTTCCTCAATTGTTGATGTCTGTGCTGTGGCCGGCATGCCCAAATGCATGAATGGAGCACAAGGCTGGACTCTGTTAGCCAGTGGACCTCGGAAAGATTTTTTTTAACCTTGAAGCAACAAAACTAACAGTGCCTCAGAACTCTCAAAATCACTCAGGCAATATACCCTAGGGATGTTCTTCTCAAAATTAGGGTTCCTAAAATTATATCAAGTACACATCCCCATTCCTGGGTACTGATGTAGGCTGACAGCTGGGAGGAATCTCATCCTTCTCTGCCCCATCATCCCATAAAAGAGAAAAGGGAAGAAAAGGAAAATTGGAAGCCTTTATCCCCCATATCACAACTCTCCCAACTCTATTCAATGGTCCTCATGGGGCTACATTCTGTCAACTATGTGAACACTTCAAAAATAAAATAAAACTAACAAAAAAGAGTGTAATCTATTTTGAGTTGACTCTTTTTAAAGCCTTCTCGTTTTATTTCTAAAGATTCCATGTGTTCTAAACATCCAATACTAATCCGATACTAGAATTCTAATTCTAATTCTTCTTCTTCTTGTTACTATTATTATTGTTATTTTGATAATCTTACACCGTTGCTTAGGGTACAACGGGTAAAGGGCTACAGGAAAGTGGGTAAGACTATTGTTTCCACATTATTATTATTATTATTATTATTATTATTATTATTATTATTTTCTGTATTTGGGTAAGGAGAGAGATAAAGGGAGAAGCCCCACCCAGCCTTCCACCCATCCCAGGTCCCCGACTTGGGGCATGTTCCGAGGGTCCTGCTCAAGCAGTTTTGATAGTTCAACAGTTATGAATTGCTGCCAGTCTTGCTGCTCCAAGTGTGATGAAATATCTTCAGAAGCCACTGACTGACACAGTCTCTTTATGGTTGGGGTTCTGAGATCAGCAGTTCAGTTGGAGGGATCTCCAAAGAAACTTCATCTGAGGTGATCCCAGACCTGTTTCTTGTGTATACTTGCCAGTACAGGGTCCGGCACCTTCTGTTGCTTATGCACATGCTGATGTTTGCAATTGCTGGGTCAGTTTTGTTTCCAGCCCTGTCTTCCTTGTGAACGATGGGTGTTGCAGTCTAGCCCGATCCTGCCCACTTCATACTTGGTACTCACACAAGCCAGTGGGAGCTACTGCCTAGTTGGGGAGACTTCCTATAATCCCCATCAGGCCTGCCCCCTACCCTGGTTCCCATGCATGCCAGTATGTACCACAGACTTGTTCAGTCTGTCCCACATCTCATTTAGCTCTTCTACATGTCAATGTGCATTGAAGCCTGGTTCAACCCAACCAATACTATCCTGACCACACACATGCTGAAGGTGCCTTTCTGTCTAGCCACCCCTGTCCCTGTCCTGGTTTTCGTGCTCTCCAGTGGGAGTGGTAACCCATGAGGGAAGTGTCCACTATTTCCCTACTAGGCCACTCCAAATTCCCTGATTATGCACTCTCCAGGTGATTTTGTAGTTTAACTTGACAGAATTGGCACCCAGAGCCAGCCTCTGCCATCTGATAATGTGGCAAAGCCCAACCAACCCTCACCCACTCTAACCAGGCTTTTTCCTGAGCTAGCTCACATAAGGCCCACAAGTGTTGTAGCCCTGCCTGGTCTCGTCTGCCCCGAGTTGACTTTTTAAATAAAGATTTATTATTATTTGAAAGGCAGATTTACAGGGAGAAGGTGAGAGAGAGAGAAAGGATGACCTATCTATTGCTTGCTCCTCAAATGGACACAATGGCAGGAACTTAGCAGGACCAAAGCCAGGAGCTGAGAGACTCCTCTGGGTCTCCCACATGGGTGTAAGGGCCCAGGGACTTGCTTACCCTCTACCACCTTCCCAGGCTATGTGCAGGGAGTTGGATCAGAAGTAGAGGGACTGGGGCACAAAATGGGACCCATATGGAATGCCAGCATCTCAGATGGATGCTTAGCCTAGTATGCCACAGTCCTTGAGTTGATATTTTTGTGGGTAATGTGAAACATGGATCCAATTTACTATTACTATTTATGTGTGTTTAAGGATATCTAGTTTTTCTAGTATATTTTTAAGAGATTATGATTTTCCATTTTGTGTTCTTAGCATCCTTGACAAGAATTAATTGCTCAAGCACTTGTACAGGTTTATTTCTGGGATCTCTATTCTGTTCCATTAATCTATTTGTTTTTATGTGAGTATCAAACTGCTGCACAAGATTTTTTATGGTATTCAAAATATTTTATGTTTTCTAATGAAGTTTAGAATTGTCTTTCCTATTTATTATAAAATAAGAAAAAGTATGATTTTTGACAGGAATCATATTCAGTCTGTGGATAGATTTGGATAAAAGGAACATTTTTATGGTCTGAATTTCTAAAATCCAAAAGTGTGAAATGTCTATCCTTTTACTTGCATTCTTTAAGATCTCCTTCATCAGTAGTTAATGTTTATTAATTTTCAGTGCAAAAGTATTTTGTCTCTTTGGCTAACTAGTAACTATTTCATTTTTTCTGTTGCTAAGGAAAGTGTGATTATTTACTCACTTATCCTTTCAGGTTATTCGATGGTGTTGGTATATCTTGCAACTTTATTGAATGTACTTATTAGCTTTAATACACTTTTCTGTGAGGTTAACAAAAAGATGAAAAAATTGAAACAATTCGTTTTAATTCGGGGTGGGAGAGAGATGAGGGTGGAAGGGGAAATTCCCGTGCACGTGGATCATGAAACAAAGCAACAACAACAAAAGGAATGATAAAAGAAAAAGAAAGGTTGGTTATTTTTCCTCTCAAAGTCAGCGCCTTTCCTTTGAATATTTTTTGATTTATTTGTTTTATTGGAAAGGCAGATTTACAGAGACAAAGAGATACAGAGAGAAAAAAAGGAGTGGATACGGTTCACTCCTCAAGCGGCCACAATGTCCAGAGCCAATCTGTAGGCAGGAGCCAGGAGTTTCTTCTGGGATTCCATTGCAGGTGCAGGATCCTAAGGCTTTCCCAGGCCACAAGCAGGGAGCTGGAAAGAAAGTGAAGTAGTTGGGGTACGAACTGGTGCCCAACATGGGATCCCAGCGCATGCAAGGAAAGTAAGCTATCACACTGGGTCCTTTGCTCTGAATTTTTAAAGGAACTTTGCACATAGTTATGATCTAGAGAAGACTGTATGGTGTGATTTTAACTTTTCCGTACAAATAAAATTAACTTTAAGTGTTCATTTGCAGAATAACCTAGTTTATCCTCCTTTTGCCACAACCATTTTGACATTTCACTTTTAAAGCTTCAGTCATTTGTTTTGGAATTAAATTGACGCACCTTGGTGAACTTTCTTAAATTAAGGGAAAAAAGAACTTAAAATGTAACTTGTCAAAAATAACAACAAAATATTTCTTGAACTCATTTAGCCATCCTGCTCAGAAAATAGTTTCTAATATTATCTATGTGTAAGTTCAGATGGATCTATAGAACGTATTTTCATTGGCCACATAACATTTCTTTGAGGAATAATACTATAAAATACTAGGCATAACATGTTACTACAAGTCGTGCATCTCTAATCTGAATATCTGAAACCTGAAGCTGCTTTCAAATCTGAAATTTTTTTGAACACTAACACAATGCTTCAAGTAGACAGAAAATATCACACCTGACATCATCTGACATCAAAACACAGGTTACTGGACATTTCGTACAAAATTATCTTCAAGCTACATGCTATAAAAATAAAATTTATATTTAGACTTGGTCCCATCTGCAAAGGTCATATTATGTATAAGCATATGCAAATATGCTCATGTATAAAAACAAAAATCCAAAATCTGAAACACTTCAGGTCCCAAGTTTTCTGGATAAAAGGGTACCTAATGGCCTGGCACAATGGCTCAGTGGCTAGGTTCTTGCCTTGTATGCACCTGAATCCCATGTGGAACTGGTTTATGCCCCGGAAGCTTCACTTACCATCCAGCTCCCTACTTGTGGCCTGGGAAAGCAGTAGAGGATGGCCCAAAGCCTTGCGACCCAGCACCCGTATGGGAAACCAGAAAGAAGCTCCTGGCCCTTGCCTTTGGATTGGCTCAGCTGTGGTTGCTGTGGCCGCTTGGGGAATGAACCAGTGGATGGAAGATCTTTCTGTCTCTCGTCTCTGTGGATTTGGCTTTCCAATATAAAATAAAATAAATCTTAAAAATGGATACTTAAGATGCATTATTGTAATTTTTCATCATCATAAGCTTTTTATATCCAAAGATCAATTTCCAGTGAATGCGTAGTATAGAAAAAAATAAAAAAATTTTAATTAGGATAATGCGTCTTAGATCATTGCAATTATTGTTTTTAAAATTCATTGGAATTGTTAAATTCATTGTAAATGTAATTATTGGTTTTAAATGCATTATTGCTGCTAATAATGTGTTTCATTTTCACAAGTGTGAGTGGATTTCATTCTCTGGCAGCTTTTGACAGGAATTCATCTACTAAATATGTTTGTACTTAATGGTCATAATCATGGCAAAGAATCTTTCTTAAAGCTAATAATCATTGTTCTCCATAACATATCTACCAGGACCACAATTACTGAAAACTCTTCATACTTTCTGACATTCCTCCTTACTTGTCGTTGGCCTCAAAATATTGAATACAACAAATAGTAAAATTGATAATGTAACATTACTTAACTGTACAACTTTTATATTTTTATTTTTAAATCTCTAGGAATGTTTTTCCATATATTTTGTATTCGTATTAAGGAATGAATATAGATTTCATGTAGTTCACGGATACAATTCTAAGAAGATAAAATATATTTTCTTTTCTATTCTCTATCCCTCACCTCTCCCTCCTTATTTAATCTCTATGTTGTTTTTGTTATTTTTTCAAAAAACATAATTTCAGGCCACTCTACACCCATGGGCTTAATATATCATTAGACATAATAGTCAGCAAGTAAATAGTAAAAAGACCACAGTTCCAGAGGAGTATAAGCAGGAGCTAAAATGCAATCAAATCACAAGATGTCTATCTCATTCCTTTACATATTTTTTGGTGTTCTGTATTAACTACCACATGTGAGAGAAAATGTACATTTGTCTTTTGAGACTGACTTATTTCGTTAAGCATAATGGTTTCCAGTTGCATCTGTTTTAAAAGACAGGATTTCATCGTGTGTGTGTGTGTGTGTGTGTGTTTCTGAGTAGGGCATAAATATATCACATTTTCTTTACCCAGTCATCATTTGGTGGTTATCTGTGTTGATTCCACATTTTCGCTGTTGTAAGTTGGACCTCAGAATCATGGGGATATCAATAACTTTTTTCATATGCTGATTCCATTAAACTACCAGGAGTGGGAAAAATGTTACTTACTTATTTGTAATTCAGTCACACATGAAAGAGGGTGTATTCATGCCCTCTCGTTCACTCCCTCAATGGTGGCAACAGCTGAGGCTGTATCAGTCTGAAGCCAGGAGCTAGGACTCAAGCCAGGTCTCCCACATGGGTGGTAGGAATCAAATTACTTGAACCATCACTGTTGCCTCCCAGGGTCTATATTGGCAGAAAACGGAAGTCAAAGAACTGGAGCCAAGAATTCAATCCAGGTACTCTGATGTGAGATCCTGAAAAATTACCCGCTCCTACTACCTATTTTCTGTTGTAATTGATTGAGCTAAAACTTTGCAAGGCAGCGCATCTCTAGCAATACATCTCCCTGAATGACACAGGTGATCACTGAGGCACTGACTAGACTGTAGTAACGTAGAGACAAGCTCATCCTAATTCTCCAATAAGATTCATCCCTAAGGGTGGTTCTGAAGAAGTGCAATGATCAAATCTGCTCTTTGTAGAAATGGAAGGGAGTGGTGCCATCGTTGGATCAAAAGTCAGTTCTTTCTGGGAAAGTCATCTAGAGTTGAAGTGAAAGGAAGCTGACCTTGTCTCAACTTGCACGCACTGTCATCAGAGTTTCCAGGTAAGAGATGCTTGGCTTCCTGACAACTCAATGAGATTCAGACCTTAAGCAAATTATCTGAGTTGTCTCCCTTTGCAGTCATACTCTTTTCAATACTTAAAAACAAAATAAATTACTAGCAAAACATATCTAAATATTTTTAAAAACTTTCAACTCTTTCATTTACATTTTCTCTTAGGTAATTGTAAAAAGTCTGAATATCTCCACATTTGATAATGCTAAGCCTGCACAAGTGATGCTACACAGTAGCTCAGGGATGTTCGGATGTGATTTTGTAGGTGATAGAGGGAGGGACCACAAGGCATGAGAACAACTCAGTTATGCAAAATGGAAGACTGAATTTATGAAGTGTCACATTTGAAAACTCCATTACTGCAACATTTTTAAGTTAATCACAGTTCTGGACCTCTGGACATACTATAGGGCAGTGGTTATCAAAACAGTGTGGTAATGGCACAAAGATAGAGAGGAAGATCAATGGAGCAGAATAGAAACACCAGAAGGAAACCCACACAGATACAGCCAAATAATCTTTGACAAAAAGACAAACGACAATCCAGGCAAATGGGAAGGTCTGTTCAATAAATGCTGTTGGGACAACTGGTTGATAGCCTGCAGAAACAAAAAAATAGATCCACATCTCTCACCATACACTAAGATCAGATCTAAATGGATAACAGATCTAAACCTATATCCAGAAACCTTCAAACTTTTGGAAGAAAATGTAGGAAACACACTGGAACACTTAGGGGTAGGCCCTCACTTCCTAAAAAAGACTCCAAATGCAGTAGAAACCAAGACCAAAATAAACAATTGGGACCTCATCAAACTAAGAAGCTTCTGTACAGCTAGAGAAACAATCAACAAAGTAAAAAGGCAACCCACAGAATGGGAGAAGATCTTCGCACACGACATAGGTGATAGAGGGCTGATCTCCAGAATATACAAAGAGCTACAAAACAACCAAAATGTCAAAACAAACAAGCCACTCAAGAAATGGGCACGGGAAATGGGCAAACACTTCACAAAGGAACAAACCCAAATGGCAAATAAACATATGAAAAAATGCTCAAGTTCCCTGGCAATAAGGGAAATCCAAATTAAAACATCAATGAGGTACCACCTAACGCCAGTAAGACTGGCCCACATGAATAAAAGCACCAACAACACTTGTTGGCGAGGTTGCGGGGAAAAGGGATCCCTACTCCACTGCTGGTGGGGCTGCAGGCTGGTACAGCCTCTATGGAAATCAGTATGGAGAATATTCAAACAACTCAAATTCAACATACTGTATGATCCAGCAATAGCACTCCTAGGAATATATCCAGAACACTTGTTTTATGAGAAACCAACATGCACTCCTATGCTCGTAGCAGCACAATCAGTAATTGCAAAAACATGGAAGCAACCAAAATGCCCATCAACAGAGGATTGGATAAGAAAGCTATGGTTCATCTACTCCATGGAATACTACTCAGCTATTAAAAAAAAAACAAAATGCAGTTCTTTGTGGCCAAATGGGCCAAACTGGAAACCATAATGCTAAGGGAAATGAGCCAATCCCAAAAGGTTAAATACCACATGTTTGCCTTAATTTAAGATGATATGATGTTATGTATAACATGTTATGTTTTGAATGTTATATGTTGTGTATAAACTAAAATTGAAGTATAGGTGAGGTGGTCACAGAAGGTGACTGGGAACTCACATTTACTTTTAACATATTGGTTACTCATTACTATGTCAATTAATTCCATAATGATGTAAATTTTTGCTGATGGTATGTTGGAGCTTTCAATTGACTGGGATGATACTCTGCTGGCTCTGTCTTCAGACCAGAGAGGGTATACCTAAGAAGCCGTTGAACTTGACTGGACAATAAGATGCTGGACTCTATGTTTGGTATACGCTTGCAATGGGGGAATCTCAACTGAACTTGAGCTGTGGTTATGCAACTAGGTGGAGGAATCCACCATGGTGGGAGGGTTTGGGGAGGGGTGGGGAGAACCCAAGTATCTATGTAATTGTGTCACATAATACAATGTAATTACTAAAGTTAAATAATAAATAATTTTAAAAATGAAATTTATGAAAAGATCATTGCAAGAAAAAGATATTTTCCTTAAAAAATGATAAGGGAGATGATTTCAATTTAGAAGTGGCTGGGTAAATAAAACACCGTCTAAAAACACAGGAAGAGAAAAATACAAGGCGATTTTTAAAATCCAGCAACAACCCAACATTCTATCAGACAGACTCCATCAACTGGGGTGCTGGTTAAAATCATGTGCCTGCTGAGCTGTCGATGGGAGAGACCCTACAAGGGGTTTTGCTGCTAGGAGATACCCTCTTTCTTCAGTTACTTAGCTGTTGTCATATCCCACTTTGCTCCCAGCTCCATTAAATCCACCATTTTCTCATTTTTAAGCCTGCAAACTCCTCTGTAGTAGGGTGAAGTTCATTAGAACATTGAGATTGTTTCCTGTTCCCAAATTGATCCTGAGAAAACTGATGAAGATCTATTTCAAGTGACACAGAATCTTTTCCAATTTATCCCATGTGTCATAAATATATTAAATGAATGGTTAACTAGGTTTGCTTTATTCTCACCTATCCACCTGCATAGCCCAAGATAATCATCCTTTGAGATTCAGCTTAGACTGAATTCCTTGGCTCATCTTTTCCTAATAGCTCTGATTTACTGAGCTATGGCTTCTCCTAATCTCTCTAAGTGCTGGTTGTGATTTCCTTGCCTGCTTCCCCAGTATATTCAAATTTCATTAATTGAAACAAATCCCTACTATTAACCACTTTCTTCCTGGCACTCAAGGGCAAGCCTGTCACAGGGATGGTGTTTCAGATGTACCCATGTGGCAGTTCTGAGCAGTACAAAGTTGGGCACTATCACTTTTATCGATACTGTTTTTTAAAGATGGATAATTACACTTGATCTTAGCCAAAAGGCAGAGAAGCGATAAAGATGGATAATTAGACAATGTATATTGACTGTTGAAAAGTTAAGACAAAACATCATGTGACACTCTTTTTGGAAACCCATCAAGGAAAGCAAAGGCTCAGTCATGCTATTTTGTAAAGTACTTTGCAACAACAACAACAACAACAAAGAGTTGCAGTGTGACTCACACCCTCATACTCTGAGGGAGGATAGATCTAACAGGAACAGTATAAGAAAGGTGTGTTTTGACTAATTGCTTTAATCATGCCATAAGAAGGATTTTACCATGAACAGAAACAGTGTTCAATTAGATGATAATCTGCCAGGTAAAATCTCTGCATATTGGCAGTAAGTTCAAACTTAAATAAGGAAAAGCATGCTGTTTATTTTTTCACAGCTATTGGTTATGAAATGCATCTTTAAGAAGATAAAATACTGTGACTGGACCCAGAATAACACAACTGATAATTAGGTGTCACAGTTATTTCCCAGTGAAGAAAAAAAATCTGTCTTAGAGGTAAACAGATCTGGATTCAAATCCCAACTCCATCCTTCAGCTGCTTGAACTTACTGAGGGTATTCAACTATTATTTTTTTTTAATTCATTGATTTCTTCATCTGGAAACTGAGAAAAATACTACCTATCTGGGAGAAAAATCATATATAATACTCAACACATAGTAAGTCTTCAACAAATTTCATTTATTATTATTTTACTTGAGTTCACTTGTCCTATTTAATCAACATTAAACTTCAGGCACATATCTTACATCCTCTTTCTTGGATCCCAGTGTGAATAGTTCATAATTATAAACTTCTATTTATAAAGACTGAGACATACAGTTACTAAGATCCCATATCAGCGCAAAGCCAAAGTATAAAGTATATTAAATGTAAACATTTAAAAAGTGCTTTCCAAACTTCAGCAGTGGCAGAACTCCAGGGAAGAGAATTACCCCAAGTTGTCATTACAGGTTTAT
The DNA here is from genome assembly GCF_030435755.1 of Ochotona princeps. Classification (NCBI taxonomy): domain Eukaryota; kingdom Metazoa; phylum Chordata; class Mammalia; order Lagomorpha; family Ochotonidae; genus Ochotona; species Ochotona princeps. The sequence goes on along the minus strand of NC_080832.1, from coordinate 56,120,651 downwards.
TTACTAACCATTCCTTTTCTGGGAACATGGATAACTTATCATTACAAATTAAAGGAAAGCCACACTTAACGGTGCTATTCAGAATCATTCAAAGGCAGACTTGACTTTGCATGCCACAAAACTGAAATAATATGTGTATCAGTAATGCTAGACATCATCTTGTCTGTCCTTTAAACAAGCTGCATGTATTGCTTTAGCTGTGATTTGTGTTGTTCTCCCTAGCGGATAGAGAAGTATAGGCACTCCTGTGTTGCTAGTGGTCCTACATCTTGGCTTACAAATGTGCTAAGGCACAAAAGCTGGGGTTTCTGTCTCAGGCATATTATGAAAAACAGAGATAATGTCCAGGGAGTGACAACTCAGGACTCTAAATGGGAATGCCAGGGGAGCCCCGCCCCCAGATGCTGCTGACAGACAGACTGGGGGGTGGGTTGTACCACAGACAGTCACCTAGTTATTATGACTTTTCCTTTGTAAGATGATGAATTAGTGACAACTTTATGTGCAGCTTAATTATGCACAACTTGGTTGTTTCAGAAATTCTTTCACACCCATTATTGAATTTCCTTTTCCTCATTTCTCTTTGAGACAGGGAGAAAAAGGATTATCCACACCTCAAATTTCCTACAGGAGGCTTTCTTGATTTGGCCAAGGGACACACATTCTATTCAAGAGGCAAGGAGTTAGCCTGAACTCTTGGATGAACAAGTCCTTCCTCCTGAGGATCAACACTTTCCAAAGTGTTCCATGGAATGTGAGCTTCCTGCTGAGCAAGTTTCATTGTAAAAGTAGGTAGGAAATACTGGACTGAAAAGAAATCTAGTAGTGGGATGAGAATGGAAAAGAAGGAAACTGCCACAGTCCCTTACCTGATTTAACCACAACTGTCTACAACACATCAGAGACAAGGAATACATCAGGTAGATGCAGGTGGTTCTTTCTCTTGCTTAATGAGGAACACAGGTGTTTTAATAGATATTTAATTTTGATCTCTCTGACATATGTGCTCACACTCCACCTGGCCCTGGGGAGACACAAGGCACGGATCCTTTTTGCCTAGATTCCCAGCTGGTTTCACATTTTTACAAAGATCCAAGAATAGAGACATTTGTTTTAATTTTAAAAAAATATGCTTGAGAGAAAATAATCCTAAGTTTTGATCATGTGTGCTACTAAAAAAGTTGTGTTGCCTTAGAGTTCAGTACAAAAGTTAAAATAAGTTATCCCTGCTGTTTTTGAGTTGTATTGAATCTGTCAGGGAGTTCTCAGGGCACTTCTGAAAAGGGAGATGGATGTCACCATGTGGAACTAATAGTGTTTTTAGAAAAAAAAATTAAAGGAATATTTTTTTTGTTATGTGTACTCATTCCCAGGGGACCTACACAGAAAAATAAAAAAGAAAAACCTTCCCACCACTGGTGAAACAAATGAAAGATTCTGTTTTCACTGGCTTATAAAATAATCCCCCAAATAGTTAGCAACAGTATTTTTATTTCTCTCATTTCAGATGCTTCACAGGGATAAAAGAGTGAATTTACAAGTGGAAAATAGCCATACATGTAATTTCAGCCGCCCAAATTGAAAACTGGTAGCATCCCATGTTTTAAATTGGTAACATCACTGCTGTTCACATTAACCCCTGCAGGATTAACCTACAGGATTAATGCTGGTGAATGAGCTATCATCTCATTCCAAGCAGAGCTGCCAAACAGAAAAGGCCATGGAGAGAGAGAGGCCATGGATACATTGCTAGGGAGATAGTTTTTATCTATGATAATGGAAACTCCTCATTGCTGGGAAGGATCTGTGAATATAAAGGGTATATACACTTGCTTCCTTCAAGATAAGAATCAGCCTAAAGACTGCAATCCATTCCACGCCGGGGCAGGAAAGCAATCTTGACTGCTCAGTTGAGCGCACAGCCCTGAGGTTCACTGTGCAGCTTCTGTGTGTTTTTAGACCTTTCTCCATTGCTTATTTGTAAAAGAGAGATATTCGTTCCTAGGTCTCAGAGGTATGAACGGAATCAAAAAAGATTAGGTATGCAAAGAGTAAACGCTCTGATAGGATCTAATTACCCAATCACTACTCTGGGTTATAATTTGAGAAACTTGTTGTAAAAACAAAATAAAACAAAAGCCTGCTGAATTTGCCCTCTGTGGCCAAATCAAATCAAGCACATGCCCTAGAAATCATCTTCAGAAATGCTGTGTATTTTCTTTCTAGATCACTATCTCCATGTTTACTACAGAGATTCCCTATTGAGATGTGAGCAAAAAAGAACTGGTGCCTTCCATCTGGGATTCTAGAGTTTTCAAACTCCCTTGATGTTCCTAGTGAAGGAGCCAAACAAAACAAAACAAACAAAAAAGGACGCTTTTGTTTCTGAAATTATCAGAGAATGAGGAAATATCTACAGAATTTACAAAAAAATCATCCATAGGATAAGGAAGAAGCATATACATTTATTAACAAAATGTGATTTAATAGGATGAAAGAAACAACCTATAATATTGGAGAGACAGAAATTTAGCTCAAATAAGAACAAACATTTTCCACCCCCTAGACTATATATACAATTCTTAATGTGCCAGACTGAGACAGGTCACTTCTCAAATGGCTAGCTAAGTTGATGGATGACAGATCCATATTGAGTTTCTGGAGAGCAGTCAGAATGTGTGGTTTCTCTAGAACATTCTATGAACCATATGATCATGGTAAAGTACCTCCCATGAAACCCTTGCTCACGATGGCGCTGACACTCTGATTTTCAAACTGTAATGCCCTTAACTCAGAGAAAAGTTTGTTTCATTTTCAGTTGTGATTTTGTTCCTATATAACGTGAGTACGCTATCAAGTGGCCAAGCTTGTACTTGGCTGAATTTTGGCCCTTCTACTTCTTGTCTACACACTGGGATGGAAGTAGTTACTCAAGTTCCGAGTGACAGCTGGTCTCAAACAAGAAGCCCAAACTCAGCTCAGCGCTAATTCTTCACGTTAGGGAGTAGGGAATAATGCATGACAGATAGATACATTTCTTATTCAGATTTGTGAATCATGATCAAGGCTTATCATTTGTGAGAAAACAATTTATTTATGTTAGCCTGTTTACTGACCTTCGAATAATTTCCAAGATGTTTCCTAGCAACTGGAACCACCTGAAACTCAGAAATAAACAATGGAACCTTCACTTGAACATAAAAGTACAACCAATGCCTTTTTATTCTACAAGATATCAGAACTGATTTATAGTATTTGTTTCTTTAAAAAAGTTGGCATTGGCTGTGGATTAATTTATCATGACACATAGCACGTTTTTTTCCCCACACTATTATCGGGTGAATGATAAACACTAGTGTTGGAGATGGAAACTGTCACAGAGAGACACACGAGAGAGACCTTTCCTGCATTGGCCTGTGGGTTGATGCCCTTGAAGCCTGGCCTGGGAAAGCAACGGTGCAATTGTTCACTCTCCTGCTCTATTTATACACAGCTATTGAAAGTTAGAGGTTTTCTCTGGGGCTCGGGTTCTTGAATCAGAGAGCGAAACACAATTCCCATTAAGATGGCACTTGATGCAAGGAAACCGTATTCATATCCTGTGAGCAAATGCGGATTTTTCCACTCATGCGCATTTAAATGTCTCAGTTCCTGAACACAAAAATGGGGGCGTTAAGTGCAACGTTTCCAGGATTTGAGATGGGGGAATCCTGCTAGTGCTGTCTCATGGCTTAAGGAAACGTATCTATTCTGAGAAACTCATAGTTATTTATCCCTATAATAATTACTCATTTCTAATTTGAGAAAGAGTCACTGGGGGAGGCGAGAGTCTCACTGCAGTGATTCATTTCTTTCTTTCATGGGGATTAAGTGCCCTACTGGACACAGTACAATGTGAGTTGCATCACTGTATGCTACAAATGAGAGCAATATGCGATATTAAGCTATGGATACCCTCCAAGGTCTAATTCTGCTTTCTGTCAACAGCAGGATTAGCTTTAAGGGAGTTCTTTCTTTTTTTCTTTTCTTTTCTTTTTTTTTTTTAAGTACCTCCAACATTATGGGGCAAGGGACTCACAGAATTGTAATGAGGGCAGAAAACACGTGGCAAAACCTCCTGTTTCTAATCGCACAGAGGATCTGGACGTGGTGGTCCTTGGAGGCTGGCCTTTGTGTGAATTGTGGGAACAAGGCTTGGGGACAGGGATTGTCTCTTTGTGAAGTACAGAGCATCTGTGTTCTGATCCACATGTCACAGGCACTTGGACCAGGTAGAACACAATTGCTCAAGGGCAGAGGTGAAGACAGCTTTATGGAAAGGAGACAGAAAGGAGTGGGCATTTAGCCTAGACTCTAAGACACTTGTGTCTCACAATGGAGTACTTGAGTTTGGGTCTCAGTGTTGGACTCTGACTCCAGCTTTCTCCCAGTGCAGACTTTGAGAAACAGCAGCTGATGGCTCAGGTCCCTGGACCCCTGCCATCCCTGGGAGACCTGGATTGTGTTCCCAGCTTCTGGCCATTGTGGGTATGGGGGAAGTGAATCACAGAGAGAAATGTGCTTTCTCCATGTTTCTCTTTCTCTCTCTGATAGATAAATAAACAATCACTTAATTAAATAAATAAATAGGTTAAAGACAAAGATAAATATACAAATGTCTCAAATGTCTGCCGATGTGTGAGGAGAATAGTCACAGAGCAATCAAGAAAAATCACAAGTTATAAATGAAAATGCAAAGGTGCAAAATTAACAGAAGCGAAGGAACCTTCAATGTATACAGTTTTCCTTGAGCTCAATGCATGTTGACTTCCATTACTGAAAGGCAGTGTCTGCAAATTAAATGGCCAAGAATGAATAAATTGTTTGTATACTCAATAGTAACTTACATGGTTTAGGCAAAGGAAATAGTTGATGGGAAGTAGTAGTGGTTGGATGGATGTCAAGAAATGAAGGTCCTGTCATTAGACAACTCAACTCACTTCTCCAGGCTTCAGCTCTCCACCTGTAAGATGGCCTAATGCATTGTAAAGTTCTTTCTAGTGCTGAAGAATCAATATGAAGTTGCCATTTTAAAGAGGATATTTTTTCATACTAATCAGCTTCTTCTCATTCCTCTCCTTCACTTTAACTTCTGAGAAGTTCCTTCAGATGAGAGTTATGAAATACCTGCTTTGTGTTTCAAAAGTAGGTGTAGGTGTCCATGTAAAGATGAGAATTCAAAATCTGTTAGAGAAGCTCTTAGATTTGCAAGTTTGTAGTCCTATTATCTGAAGCTTTACTTTTCCCTAAAATTTTGTACTTATGTTAATTCCTTTATATTACTGCATTTTCTTGCTCATTGAATATAATGTGTTACCTCTTCTTGCATTATGGGAGGAAGGAAAGAAGAAAGGAAGGAAGGAAAGAAGGGAGGAAAGAATAGAGGGAGGGAGGGAGGGAGGACAAGGAAAAGGAAAGAAAGAAAGGAAGGAAGGAAGAAAAGAGAAAGTGCTATTGAAAAACTCAGAAAGACTAGTATTATAGTTTTATGTTGCTAACATCATTCTAACACTATTAAATCAAAACAATGAGTTTCGTGTGTGTATTGCATTAATACACACCTGTGTGCGAAACACACACACACACACACACACACACACACATCTGCACATTACTAACCAGCCTCCCTTCCTGAAGACAGATTCCCTTTAAAGTGTACAAGTCTTGCTTTGACTTCCTCACCTCTAATTAACATCCTCACCTCCCCCCCAACCCCGCAAGAGAGCTGACTTCTGGTCCCACCCTCCCACTGAACCTTCTCTTGTCAAGGTTACCTGAGGGACACACCTCACTCTCTAACAATTACCACCACCAAGCCGACTTTCCTTCCTGAAACTCTATCCACCCTAAGATCCGCTGACACCAATGTTTCCTGTTTTTGGTTCCCTACTTGATCTTCTATTAAAATGCCTCTTTGCTCCTCCTTGCTTGTCTGTGTTTACCAGCCCAGTGACCTTGATCCCCTTCTTCCCTCACAGGCCAATTTCCCTCCTGTAGTTTTTATTTCCAGTCTAGCTCTCTTCCTGGAAGCTCCAGGCCAGTGTTTCTAGTTGTTGGCATCCTCTTCCCACAGGTACCTTCCATGCAAATCCTCAAAAGTCAGCTCTATTTTTTCCCTCACCCAGACTTGCTTTGCCTGCCTAAATTCCCAGCTCAGTGATGGTCCCACATCTCCATTATCTAACCCAACCTAGAATCATCCTCTTATCCTCACCTTGATCAATCACCCAGCCCAGCCCTTCCTCTCCTCTGCACGTGCATGATTCAGGATTGCTCATTCCTCACCAGAAATGCTGTGAAGGACACCCATTTGTATTAGTTCCAGTCTGCTCTTTCTGTGTTCAATTCTTTATCATACAACCAGAAGTCACCTAACAATGTCATTCTGTTCCTTGTTGCCCAGGAAGTCAAAGCTTTCCAAGGTGCTCCATTAGCTTCGTTTTAAAATCTGAACATTGTAAGCTGATTTGTAAACACATAGGTACTTTAGAAAGTTCTCAGAAAGTGGAATTAAATCATGTTTATTTTGGTGCAAAAAATTATGGAATTCAGGCATATGGGAGTCTTTAGAAAGTTCCTGGGAAATTCAAATAAAGTGTGCATGGATTTCAAAATTCTTTTGCACCAAAATAAACTAATCTTTTAATCCCACTTTCCCATCAACATTCTAAAGTACCTTACTGTTTCTGTCCCCTCTCCTGTTTGTTTTCCATACACACCTGCTCTGCTGACCTACATTCAACTCATCTCAAGAATTAGCTTCACATTCTTTCAGCAATCATGCTTTACACATAGCCCTTGGTGGCTGTAGAGGGGGTTTCCCTTTCAACTTGTGAGTGTGTCAGGATTACCTACTTGTCTTGGAGGTGACCTGTCGGAGAAACCTGCAGCTTAGACCTCACACTCCAAGGCAGAACAGAACCACATTCTCTTTAGTACACCTACAGATGGCTGCAGGCAGACATTAATGGAAAATTACTACACGATGCTTCTTGTCCTCCTTTACCATTAGCTTGATTAGATCAAGGGCTTGCAACCATTTTTCCTGATAGAAACAAACAAAATTTTGCTTTCTTTTCCCTCAGTGGATTCTTTCCAGCTATACTTCAATTATCTCCTGCAACAGTCAGTCCTAAGTTCCTTCAGAAGGGCCCAACTGAGCCATCATAAATTGTCTAGGTACTGTTCTTTACTGTGCTGACATACTGTGAAAGGTTAGTAGCTTGTCATCAGACAAGGAGACAAATGATAAGTTTCATGTAAAGCAAGAAATCCAAGCACAGATTCCCTCCCAAGAAACAGAATATTAATAATCCTATTGCCTTGTGTGGTAACAAACAATGCTCCTCAGTAGGTTCTATGAATAAGGAAGATTTTCTACGCTCAGTCATTTCTCCTCACTTAGTGGTCTGTCTCTCCTTTATCTGGGGGCTCAGAGGACTGAGGTCATGTCTGTCTTTTCAACAACAAATCCCTACCACCAAGCCTTACTCATCATAGGCTTTTAATAAATATTTGTTAAGTGAATGTTGAAATATTTTGTTTCTGTTTTATGTGTTATAAAAATCCTATATTCACACACATAAAAGACAAAACTAATTTGCCAAAGATGAGAGAAAATGGCACAGAAGGTCATAAAAAGCTACTGGGCTGACTCTTTTAACATGAAATGCCAAAGAAATGTGCTTTTCAGTTTCACATAAGCTATGCTCAACTTGACTCGCACACAGCTTGTTGAACATTTTGAAATGCAAAAGCACCTTTTGGCCAGCCGTAACTAGTCCACTGAATGAATCTGGGATGAGTTTAGTGCTGATTAAATTTGGCAAGTATCTGTATGGGAAACATGGCACAACAAAGCAGATTCCTGTTTCTAAGGGAAGCAAAGACAAACTTTTCAAGAATGACTCCACCTATCACAACACGAACATTGGGTTCAGAAGTGCCCAAAACCCGCATACAGTATTCAACAATAAACTTTCCCAGTATTATAAAATAAGTTTTCCTTCTGCCACTTCTTCATTAGTGACCATTCATCAGGAAGTTACACCACATCAAGGGATGCCCTTAATAGACTCAATATTCCTCATTTAATAACATTTAAGCAAACCCATTGTCTTTGCATTCATGGTTGTAAAAAAAGAAGGGAGTCTTTTCAAAGTATGTTCATCTGGTTAGGGGAGAATAGGATAAATCCTAAAGTTGCCAAAAAAAGTGACATTTTTGCATCCTGATTCCATTCCAGGAAAGCCAGACTCTGTAAGTCCTGAGTTTTTCCTGGTGTGAGGTCCCGGCATCCAAGGTCGAGTCCAGCTGTGAGTGTTTGCAAAACACAGAGTGAGGCAGCTCGCTAACCTGGCGCTATTCCGAATGGTCAGAATACGTTTTGTTGTTCCGGGGAATGTCACTCCGTTTTGTGATAAAGCGGCAGTGACTTTCCAAAAAAGATGAAGTCCATGAAGACAAGCAAGGACTTTCCAGTTCTCCAAATGCAGGAAGGCAACAAGTTAGACAACTGTTTACAGAAGCAACTCCAGTGAGAAGGGGGGCTCTGTCCACTATAAACATTTATTTTATGCTGTGTGTTTAGCCTGGGAAAAGAACACACGGAAAGCAGGCCAAATGTAGTAGGTCAGCAGCAGTGTCCACTGAGTCCCCAAACCCTGTGTTAGAATGTGGCCTATGATTTTTCCTACTTTATTCCCAGAGGGATAAATAGTAGCCAGACAGAAAAAAAGTGAAGATGAACTAAAATAGCACAGAAAACGGGTGTGATGATAGGGTGACTTAGCTGACGCAGTCACCTACTGCTGAGTCCGTCTACAGTCTGGGGCAGCTTGGAAGTCAGTTCCTCTCTGACTCAACAGGGTGTCACTCCAGCACAGAGCCCCTCCAGGATGCACTGTGAGAGGGCTTCAAAAACTCATGAGAAACTAAGAAAAACTACACGTGCATTTCAAAAACATCTTTGCACTCAACAAACTTACATATTCATTTCATGTTCCATAAACTTTTTGAAGTCCCCTCAGGAGGCCTTACATTTACCTCACACTTTTGAGCTACTTGTAGACAAACTGGCTTATGTCAGTCACAGTCTTATCAGTGGAACCTAACTTCCTTGGATAATTTCTATTTTAATGTCTTAACTTGTGAACATTTGATCAACTGATAACTGCTATATAGAACACTCTGTTATAAACAATTAATTTTGCATTTAATATAGAAAGATTTAATAACTTTAATGTAAAGTACTTTACATAAATCAAGATTATTAGACAAAAATGGCATAATTATTTCTTCTTTTTACTTCTCCATTGTTTCTTATGGTTTTCAAGCCATTTCTGTTGATTATCTCCTGATATTATGTATTGCTTAACAATAATGGTCATTTTTTAAACACTGTGATTACCACACGGGGCTAGTATTTTAATCCTCTTATTTTCCTTTTTTTGAACCTCTATAACGTTAGTCTCTGGAGTGTGTCCTCTTATGTTTTATTCACATCCTCATTTTTATTTGATCTGTTCTCTTATTTCAAATGTGCAAGCACTCCTATTCCTTAATTCAGTGATCGTTGGGCCAAAGAAATAAGGACCTAAGTTGTGGTAACATGGCAGGGAAAATCAAACGGAAATATGGAAGATCTAAAGCAAAAATGAACATTGGATCCTGGAACCTGAGATAAGAAGAGAGAAAATTAACAGTTGTTGTAGGAAAAAGTGTGATATACCAAATGCCTTTAGCGATCAGCTTTGATGAACTCTAAGTGAAGAAAGGGCTAAAATCAAGCTACAAAATCAGGTCCTTGCAAAAAGGTTTTCATTGCAAAACTAAGCTTAGACACTCATCAAATTTCTATGAATGATGCTTCTAGTTTTAATGGGTTCCAGTTAAGGTATTTTAGTGCAAAGTCAGTCTCCATCTGGCTGCAGTCATGAGAGGGATGGACTGGTTCAAGCCATGGGGAGGCCACAGAGGGAGCTGACGTCAGTTGTTATCAGGGACAGTGGCTCTGATAGGCCACCAAGCATAAAACTTCTTTGCTTTTTCTAGAGTTGGCTTGCTTCTGCGGCAGCCTATCTGAATTGCAAGGCTACCAGTGTCTGAGAGAATACCTTGACCTCACAATCCTAGAAAATGTCTGATACTTAGAAAAAAATTGTGATGGCTCAGCTCACCCTTAGGGAACTACCCATTCCAGAACCAATCACTGCATTGGTTGGCTGGGTAGAAGTGGTATGCTTTACCTTGAATCTTGGGGGAATCCAGTTTCGTCAAAACTTTATGATTCCTAAAACAGAAATTGAAGTCATTGGGAAGGAAGGAAAGAAGGATACTAGAAGTATCAATTGGGATCCTAAAGCACAAACAAGAAACTAACTCTAGTCAAGGAAAGGAGATTATTGGAGGACATGTGGTAGCTCAGCAAACTACTGTAAAGGCTGGCAAATGTTTGGAGTGAAAGTGCATGAAAGGCTGCCATTGTGGCCTAGTACCACAGTCTGATGTCTTAATTACAATTATTGCCTCCCCGTTTATGAGGTTGAGAGCCTAGGACCAGAGTGTTAACAGCCTGAGTTTTCTCTAGGGGGTGTGAGGGAGAACATTTCAGGTATCTTCCCACGTTTCCAACAGGTTGCTGGCATTTTTGGTGTCTTTAGCTTGGGGTTGTACCACCAGCATCTCTCCCTGGTTTCGTTTTTGTGTGGCATCCTTCTACTGCTCATGTCAGTTCTGTGTCCAAATTTCCCTTTTGATCATAAAGTCAGAGTACTATTAAACAAAGGCCAAATCTAATGTACCCATTGTGATTTGATCATTCATAAAGACCCTATTTCCCCAAGTACAGTCTCATTCACAGGGTCAAGGAGGATGGTAGGACATGAACTTCATCTGCAGGGATGTGCTTCAAGCCGCAGCAGTGCAGGAATCAGCTCCCATCCCAGCAGCCACATTAAGCATCCAGTATGGAGTCTCAGACCCTGGGTACTTGATGTTGCTCCCACTGTTTCCCAGAGGTCCCTGCAGCCACCCCTGCTCTTCTGTCACTGACTTGTGCCAGCTCTGCCAGGAAAGGGAGAGGGGGCATCTGGCTCCTTTCTCTCACTTCCTTCCTTCCAGATTCAGAAAATGGGGTACTCTGTTAAAACAAGGTCTCCAGTTTCTGGGCAGCCAAAATTGAAGGCTTCACCTTAGGTGACTGCCCACAAACTACGATGTGATACTGGTGAATCCTTCCCAAGTTTGTATAAGGAAAGGGATGCAGGATTAGCATCTACTTTGTGCTAAAAAGGCCAGGCGACTTGCTTTTGATAAAGAGTAAGAAGCAGCAGCATCGACAGGCTTTAGAAATCAAAGCCCAAACTTCATCTGTTCTGTATATATCTGTGAGGTGACTCACTCTGGCTCCTTCTACCCATGGAGGAGGGAAGCTGTGTTGGCGGCTCCTATATGCCAGTCAGGGCATGTGGGCAGGCCCTAGTTAAGCCAGGCTCAGGGCTCAGGGCTGCTCTGTGCATGAAGAGGAGCTTAGGCTGGATTATTTTTGTGCTGTGTGTTGCAAACTGATACGCATCTCGATTAGCCCCAAGTCAATGGGCCCATTTACTTTTGGAATAATACTAATATCCATGTGTGTCCCACATAAACTCAACTTGAGTGACAGCTTAACTCTCATTTTCCAATAACAAAACACATTGCTTATACTCCTGCTTTGTGACAACTTATCCTCTTATTTGTTCACTTTTCTTATATAGCTGTATCTTTCTGGGGTTAGAGGATGTCCAATTTATTGCAATATTTTCAGGGCCTATATCAACAACTTACTTTTTAAACAATTTATCTATTTTATTGTTTCATTGATACAGTTCCATGGGCTCTGGGATTTTGCTTTCTCCCTCCCCAAATCCTTGCACTCCTCCTCCCCCCTGCTGACTTCCCCCATATCATTACAATACTATAGTCCATCACACTCAGTCATAAGTCTGTCATTCTGGTATTTAAGTGTATCCTGACATTGTAGGCATGAACAATAGCAGAGAGTACAGCATCCTAGTATCAAGATGCATTCAACAATTTCATTGGGAGTCCATCTTTGATTTGTAAAAAGAGATGCACACTGAATCGTTTCTTCATATCTGTAAGCAATAGTCACTACTACACAGTTACTATACATCTCCTTGAATGAAAAGCCATAAAACAAAATCAACAAGGGAGAAAAAAAGAAAATTTACAACAACATGAATTTAAATAACATGCTACCGGATGATGAATGTGTCACTGAAGAAATGAAAAACAAAGCCAAAGGCCTTCCTGAGGCAAAGGATACTATTGTGTGACCTATGAGTTAGTAAGGAAATTAACAAGAAAAACAAAAACTTTTTTCTGAATGAATGAAAATAAAAACAAAGATATCAAGCCCCCTGAGATGTAGCAAAAACAGTATGGAAAGGGCTATTGATCTTATACTTTGCATGAAGTTTGCCTTATATCAGAGAGAGCATATAACATTTTTCCTTTTGAGATTACCTTGTTTCCCTGAGCATAATGTTCTCCAGTTTGGACTATTTTGTTGCAAATGATAGAATTTCATTATTTTTAATGGCTGAGTAGTATTCCATCACTAGACGTATCACAGTTTCTTTATCTACTTCTATTTTGATGGGAATCTGGGTTGTTTCCATGTCATTGCCATTATAGATTGTGCTGCTGTAAATATAGGATTACGGATCCCTTTCTCATATGCAGATTTCATTTCTTTTGGGTATATTCCTAGAAGTGGGATAGCTGAATCATACCGCAGATCAATTTTCAACTCTCTTAGCACTCTGCATATGCCTTCTATAGTGGCTGTAGTAGCCTACACTCCCACCAACTGTGGAGAAAGTTACCTTTCTCTCCATATCCACACCAACAGGTGAACAACCTATCTTTATGCCCAACAATTGTCAGATGGAGTAATGAATGAGTGTTTGAAAAATGCTATACTCATCTTGAGTTTGAGAATGAAGTAGCATTTTATTAAATAGCTTTAAAAGCTTTTCAGTTTGAGATGAAAGTTTCTCTGAGCAGTTCTATTGTGCTTCCCGACTGCCTGATTTTTATCATAGTCCTGTGAATAGTTTGAGTACTGGTTCCTCACCATGCAATCCAGTTTCTTGTTGATTTGCCTGGGAAGGAAGCAAAAGACTACCCTAGTGTTTAAGTCCCTGCCACCCACGTGAAAAGTTGGAATGGAGCTCTGGGCTCCATTATTCAGCCTGGCCCTGTCCTGGCTCCCGCAGACATTGGGGAGCGAAGGAGAAGATAGAATATCTCTTTCTCTGCATACATCTCCCTCTCTCTTTGTGTAACTCTGCTTTTTCAAATACATAAAAAATTGTAAAAAGATATATTTATTTTGGAGCAGCAGTCTTTGAAACACTTATGTTTGAGTGGTCTTCAAAAGTTTATGAAACTTTGTAATATTTAAAAAAAAACTATATATAGATTTCAATTTGTTTGTGCCAAAATCAACTTACCTTTTATTTTGTTTGTTTTATAATATATAAACTTTATTGTTAAAGTCAACATTAGTTTAATGTTCAACTTCTTCTAAATGTGGATTAAACCCCATGCTTTCTAGGAGTTTCTCAGACATACGGTAGAAGTAAAATTCAAAGAATAGAATCATAAATCATCCTCAAAATAGAGCAGTTCTGTTTATGAAAGGGTACTTCGGAATATTCATGAAATGCATATAACCAAGAAAGTACACATAGACTTTTTAAATGCATCAAATTAACTTATTTTAGATCCTATTTTGCCATAATTTTTAAGAACTAACAATTTCAACTTAATAACACAGAGTATTCAATACATTCAGTTTATGAGCAAATTTCTTTTCCCTTGCTTTTGACATGCAACAGTTGTATGTCTTTTGATTTGATTTTTCTATAAACATTTTGAAGTACCCTCACATATTTACGCACCCAGGAATGCAGCACTGCTGGGACTGTGTGTGTGTCTCAGCAGAGATTTCTAACACAGGGAATTAAGTCACTTCAACCCCTTCTCCAGTGAAAATTTGGGATGCAAGCAGAGACAAAATTGGACAATTTTCCTGTTCATAAGGTTATCATACATTAAGTTTTCATTACATCGGTTCCAAATGATTGCTTATTGGTATGTATTTTTTCTCAGGTTCTGGAACACAAATAAATAATAATCAAGGGAAAATGATTTCATATCTGACCTGAGAGCAGGATTTTAAAATGCTTTAGCTTCTGTTGTCTTAAACTCTGACAATGTCTTAAATCCAGTCTTTTGAATGGGATTTTCCTGCTAGTTTTAGAAGCAAACCAAAATTAATTTCAGACCAAAAAATTGGTCTTATTTGTATAATACAAGTTTGAGTTTAGTTAGAAAAAGCATGTTTTTAAAATTAAATTTCCTTTGGAAAACAAAGGCCAGAGTTAAGGGGAAAAATATTTTGGAAAACTCAAAGTATTCAAAAAACAAAACTTGTTGGAAAATAAAAATGGTGTTAGGACTTTCTGAAAACTCCTTGATTCTGTGAGGTCTCCTCTCCTCTGTTCATACTAGAAACTACCCTCCCTTGCCCTCCAACATTCAAATGCATTTATAGAGGTGTCAGTAAAGTGTGACTTAGTCATTTCTTCATTGCCTTGATACCTCCGTTTTATCCTTGATTGCAATATGCAGTTAAAATGCAAATGATTCACTATGGCAAATAACACTTCAGGGAAGTTGCTTCCTAGCACAGAGCCAAGTGCATTTGAATGGTGGGAAACAGAAGTAAATGCACTTAATACCTAATAGTCATGTTTTATCTAAAACTATTTGTCCTCATGCAAATATCCTAAACTTTGAATTGTAAAATGGTTGGACAATCTATGATTAAAAAAATAAATTTATACATGTATATTTGGGGCACAGTTAAGACACCAGTCCCTTGGGACACCTGTGTCCCATATCAGATAAGTACTTGTGATCCAGTTTCCTGATAATGTACAACCTGGTGAGAAAGCAGGTGATGGCTCAAATTGTTGAGTTGCTGGCAACCATGTGGGAGTACCAGGAAATGTTCCTGGCTCATGGCTTCTGCCTGGCACAATTTTGATTGCTGTAGAGATTTGGGGAATGAAGCAGTGAATGGAGGATCTCTCTATCTTTAAATAAAGTGAAAGCACTAAAAAGAAAAATATGCATGCACATGTTTTTAGAAATGTCTCTTTAATGGCCTAGTACAGTAACCTAGAGGCTTAAGTACTTCGCTTGCATGCACTGGGATCCCATATGAGTGCTGGTTTGTGTCCCAGCTGCTCCACTTCCCATCCAGCTCCCTGTTTGTGGCCTGGGAAAGCAGTAGAGGAAGACCCATAGCCATGGGACCCTGCACCTGCATAGGAGACCTGGGAGAAGTTCCTGGCTCCTGGCTTCAAATCGGCTCAACTCCAGCTGTTGCAGTGACTTATGGAGTGAACCAGTGGATGGAAAATCTTTTTCTCTGTCATTCCTCTCTGTAGATCTGCCTTTGTAACAACAAAAAAAATAAATAAATCTTTGAAAAAAATAAAGAGATGCTTATTTATTAGAATGTATTGCATGTTAATTGTGTATGTGGTGTCCTGTTAGGCTATGCTCCATAACAGTGTTTTAATAGTCCTATATGTCTGTGATGGTAACTTTTACTTGTGTAATTCTTCAGTTCCACCTCCCAGACATCTAAATACCATCCTATTTCATGTTTATGAAGGCATCACATTTTACTTCTGCAGAGTCTTTTGTTTATTCTCCTTTTGTGAAATGATTTCACGTGCTTGTTGATTGCACAAATGCTCTCTCCGAGTTTCTCCCGCAGCTTTTAATGAAATACTTTGTCAGGATTCCCACTAGTTTAGAGGAATAATAAGAATCACACCCTTACTATTAAGCATCCTATTTGTTTGGGTAGGACTAGTAAACTCAACTGCATTTACTGCCCAGGAGGATAACATAAGCTAGGGAATAAAGAAATAGTAGGGAGTGGTAAATTTCTGGCAAGCTGAGGTATGTATGTCTTGCCTGAAGGCAGTCATTCATACTCATTTATAATGAATGCTACTAGCCAAAAAGAATCCTTCTGTATTTGTTTCTTTGAGGATTTTCGTTTTCTTTCTTAACACTTTAGGACAATGATAATGATAAGACAAATAGACTTTCCCCTTCAAAATAAAGACATGTGGTTTGTGGCTTACTCTCCTTATGGTAAAAACAAGCATGTGCAAATGTGTTATGAGCGTCACTAACTAAAATAATAAAAGTACTAATAGCTGAAAACTGAATACCATAGCCAGATTAACCTGAGAGCCATATGGCATACTGAATTTGTGAGAACGCTTATGATGAATTGTTTGAGAGTTCTTGGGGGCAATTTTTCACTCTGTATATTTACTAGTATCATTAGACATGGTGTTTGTTTTCTGTAGCGTTGACTTTAAAGTTGATCCAATCCTCTTCAAATTGTTACCCCTCAAATTCAGCAGGCATGCTCAATTTATCATCACTGTGAATTGGTCAGTCTTGAAAGACTAATGGTAAAGAATAGCAGATGCTTTAAACAAATCTTGCAAACAACAGCATGGACACAGAGCAGGAAGAGAAACCAGGGCTGACTAATCGTCCGTGGACCAGCATGTGCCCTGAGGTCTGGAATCTGGAAATTATTAATTGCTATTTTTTCCTCTCACCTCTGCAAAAGTTCAGTGAGTCCAGTGATGTCTGGTGCAAAACCCCCACTAGCTCCCCCACACTGTCTGGTGCTCTGGGAAGTGCACCGCCTGAGTTCCCACCTTTTTATCTGACCTGTGTGTGCAGGCAACTAAATATGGGTCTGAATTGCTTCACACGTTCAGAAATCCCACTTTCTCTTCACTCATAAAATCTGCAGCCTGGTGCAGGGATATTATAAATGTGTTTCTTGAATGCATGCACTTCAGTGGAGGGTGGTGGGTCCATCCACACTACAATTCTCAAGCAGTTCAAACACTGCATTTCTTTTTGTCCCCTGGTTTGTAGCTAAAACTATAAGCCCTGCAGTGATCAGAGAAATCAAGTCTCTGTTGTTTATGCCTGTTGAATGTGGTAGCTATTAGGCAGCCCAGCTTTTGTGACCATAATGCGAAACAAAGTGAATATAAAAAAGAAAGCCTTAACCTTTTTTTAAAAAAGTAGATTTACCTTTATGTGAAACGCAGAATTACAATAGAGAGGAAGATAGAGTAAGAGAGGGAGAGAGATGGAAAGAGAGAAAGAGAGCGAGAGCGAGAGAGAGAGAGAGAAAATCTTCCATCAACTGGTTCACTCTTCTAGTTCAGGCCCAGTCAGTAGCCTGAAGTTTCTTTCAGGTCCTGTGTGTACAGGGACCCCAGCACCTGGGTCATCCTGCAGCTTTCCCAGGCCAATGAGCAAGAAGCTGGAGTGGAAATGGAACAGCCAGGACTGAAACTGGTACCCATTAAGGATGTCAGCCCCAAGTCTAATCAATTTTTTGTGAGAAAAAAATAGCAAGTTTGAAAAAATAGTTCAGATTTCTTACCCTATGACTTGCATAAAACTCAGATGATTAATTACATGAAAATCAGCCAAAATACATATTTCTCAAATAAGCACCTTCCTTTACTAGACTCTAATATATTACAAAGCACGAATCAGATGAAACCACAGTCAGTGTCCTGCCTTCAAGGGGAGGTGATTTCCAAACCATGCTCAGTGTTTGGAGATCACGGGGAAGATGCCCACAATGATTAAAGTTTTCCAAAGGATGTCTTACAAATTCACAGGCAGATAATTTTCTAGCTCAGTTACAGGCTGTGGAAGGTTACTAATGGTTAGGATTTCTTCCTTCCATTCTCAAATGGTACACTCCATTTTTGCAGTCAGAGAATTTAGAAAATGAGGCTGTATGAGTGCAACCACTATAAGTAGCTAGCTCGTCAACTACACACTATTATGTAATCTTGGGTATTTAATTAGCTTTCATGACTGTTTAAATTGTAAAATACTTTCCATTTGGGGAAACCCAATTTAAAGGCACACATTCTTAGAATGGGGAGCTGATCTTCAAATGTTATGCAGTATCCATTATCCCAATAAAGTGTGCATATGAAATTTTTGTGGGTAATGCTTGTTGTCACATATTTGTTCAAGTAAAACCACAATGACTTTAAAAGAGGCTTTCCATTTGTCAAAGTACTGTGCAAATCAGGAACTAGTACTATACTAATAAAAAATAATTCCATATTTAATGATAGGATTGGGAGCCTTCATTTAAGTATCAGTATATTTTACTCATTTGGTGGAAGTTACTAAAGTAGAGAGTTAGGCCTAGAAACTAATGTTTATGTAGCACATTTATTTGCCCAATTTGAGCTTTATACATATGAAGAAACTTGGATTAAAAAAATTTAGTAGGGGGGAGCCAGTGGGTTAAGCTACCATCTGCAATGCTGCATCTAATATGGGCACTGGTTTGAGTCCTGGCTGCTCCACTTCCGATTCAGCTCCCTGCTAGTGTGACTGGGAAGACAGTGGAAATGGCCCAAGTTGGACCCTGCATAGAAAACCCAGAAGGAGTTTCAGGCTCTTGCCTTTAGTCTGGTCTAGCCTAAGCCTTTACAGCCATTTAGGGAATTAACCAGTGGATCTCTCTCTCTCTCTCTCTTCTTCCTCTTCATTGTCATTGACATATTCTTCCTGTGTGTGTGTGTGTGTGTGTAACTCTGTCTTCCAAATAAATACATCTTTTACACAAAGATTTAAGTGGAATTGTTTACAGTCATTGAAAGTAATAGCTAGAAATGCTTTGTGCTTTGACTCCAAACTGTAATTATTTCCAAGATTCACTGCAGGAAATATATAGATAATCATACTTGAATAATAAGTTTCACAAAATGTTTATGCTTATTGTTTGTAAAAATACGTCTATTTAAAACTATGTATTGAAGCTGATCATAGTCCACATTTGCAAAATTGCTTTACTAACCACCAGTGGATCACAATTCACAATCACACTTTGAGAAACTACCCTGAATAGTCTCTGTTTGCAATGTTGTTGCTCAGAAATCTCCCTAGTCTGATTTAATGCTCTGATATTGTCATCTTGATATTCTGAATTAATTGTACTTTTCAACTGGTGGTGTGGGAGAACAATCCAATGGGACAATGGAACATAGAGTCGAGCAAGGCTACACCCAATCTGTCTGACTTCTGGTCCTGGTTAACCATTCCTAAGTAGCATTCATAGTTACCTATTAGCACACCATGCTGATGGACTTGCAATGTGGAAAGTGCTCAGTGAGTACAACATCAATGTGTTTTTGTTAAGAGCCTAAGTTAAGGGGCTAAAAGCCTTAGGAGGCGGTCATGGATTTTTTCTTTCTCCCTCCCTGCATCCCTCCCTCCCTCCATTCCTTCCTTTCTTCTTTCCTTCCTTCATTCCTCCCTCCCTTCCTCTTTCCCTTTCTTCCTCCCTCCCTCCCTTCCTTCTTCCCTCCCTCCCTTCTTTCCTTCCTTTCTTCCTTTCTTCCTTCCTTTCTTTTATTTATTTTTGTTGGAAAGGTAGATCTATATATAGGAGAGACAGAAAGAAAGATTTTTCATCTACTGGTTCTTTCTCCAAATGACTGCAATGGCTGGAGCTGAGCCAATCCAACGTCAGGAGCCAGGCACTTCCTCTTGGTTTCCAACAAGGGCACAGGGGCACAAGGTATTGGACTATCCTCTGCTGCTTTCCCAGGTCACAAGCAGGGAGTTAGATCAGAAGTGGACTAACTGGGATAGGAACTTGTGCCCATATGCGATACTGGTGCTTGGAGGTGGGGGATTAGCCAGTTGAGCAAATGCGTAGGCCCAAATCCGAACTTTCAATTACAGTAAAGCTTGCTTCAAACAACAGGAAGGCAATAACATTCTAAGAAACAACACATCACCAACTGGCTATATCAAGTCCTTTTTTACATTACATCCCTGTATTAGCTCATCACTTACTGCAAAAAGGATAACACTAGAGGAAAGGGAAAGATAAGGCAAGATGGAGTTTCTTTTCCTTTCAGCCCTTCCTTAATCATCACTAAGTCAAAGAGAATATTGACAGAAAGTTTGCATCCATATACACAATAAGAACAGTCAAGTTAGTTTTGTGAAGTGTTTTTACTCTTCTGGGAAGACATATGAATATATTAGTCACAAACTACAAATTACAGAATTTTGGTGACTGCATATGAGTTACATACTGTTATATATACACTTTTATGAAGATTTATTTACTTAGCCTCTGTAATAACTGTACTAACACAAGGAATCAGGAACTCCTTCTGGGTTTCCCATGTGGGTGGCAGGAACCCAAATAGTGGGATTGCCATCTGTTGTCTCCTAGGAGCATTGCCAGACAGCTGGGCCAGAAGTACAAAGTAGCCAGACTCTCAGACACTGTGATGTGGGATATGAATGTTTCACACAGTGGCTTAACATTCTGTGCCACAATGCTTGTCCCTACCGTTGCATTTACAATTGGTGCTGTGTAATATAAATATGAACAGTAACATTCATTAAGATACCTTAAATTTTCTCTTTTTAGAATATTTGATTGCGAATAAAAAATGACAGGTCAAGACAGAAGACAACCAAAGAAAGTAAACTTTCATTAGCTTCAAGGGAGCCATTTTTCCTTGATTTTGAATATAGAGTCTGACAATTTCTCTTGGATTGGGTCTAGCAAAGTAAGTGACTGCAGAGTGTAGAATGGTGGTCCCCAAAATGATATATCTATGCCCCAATTCTTGGAATCTGGAAATGTCACCTTATATGGCCCCTAATGTGAATAACTTAACATGCTTGAGAAGGGAAGTTTGTCCTGGATTATCTAATGAGGCCTAAATGCAACCATATGTATCCTTAGGAGACAGACTCAGAAAGTAGAAGACAGAGAAAAGCAGGGGCACAGTCATCATGAAGGCAGGGTTGGGAAATTGGTGGCCACAAGCCAAGTATTGCCTGCAGCCACCACTGGCTAGAAAGAAATGGAACAGAATCTTCTGGAAGGAACAGTGCCCTACAGACACCTTTGTGTGAGCCCTCTGGCCTCCTGTACCAAGAACACAAAAGCTTCTTGTTTGGAGCCACCTGGTTTGCAGTACTTCACCACATCAGCCTTAGGGAATGAAGGTGCTGGTTTTGCCTCTTTGAAAACCTTTTCTCAAGCATAACATGAGGACTGGGCTCTAGTAGCGTATGTCTATGACACCAGCATGAAAGCGATCTCTCCCTTCTCTAGATGATTTGGCTCTTTGTGAATTTGTACCGAGGGGATGGAATTCTTGAGTAATTTCACACCTTTATTCTAACTCCTTCTCTTGGCTCTGGGCTGCAAACTCCTTGGGAAGGGAGAGCAGTCAGTGTCCTTGGTACCCTCCAGACTGTCTACTACTCACAACATAGAGAACACTCTGTGGATTCTCCCTGATTGGCCAGAACCATTGATGTGGGCATGGAGCAGGTTAATTCCCCCTCCCAGCTCCAGGATCTAGTCTTGCATCCAGATAAGCATGCTGAGTTCAGACACATACAAGGTGTGCAGTCATAACAAAATATATGCAAAAGGTGAGATATGCACATGAGCATGGGTTGCAATACACAGAGAAATACCTGTATTGTGTAGGCAGTGGGACAGAAGATTATGTGAGAGGAGGAGGAATGGGAAAGAGAGAAAGCCAGGGCACCTGAGCAGTACCTCCAGGCATGGTGTCTGGTAGCCCTTTTTATGAAATATGGGAGTGCTTCTGCCTGCATCAAGGGACCTGGGAATTTCGTGGCATCTCCACAAGTTCCACTTGGAGCTCAACATCCACATTTTCATGCTGCACCCTGCTTTCACCTCTTCTCCCCACTGCCTGACCCCCAAACCCGCTCCCAATTATATCCCAGATGAAACAGATGCATCCTGGAAAAGCAGTATTTTGAATGACATGTAGGAGGATAGAATTACATGGATGCTTCTCTTTCAGATCAGCAGAACTACGCAGCTGCTTGCCTGTCCGACATCAACTGGAAGGATTGGTGAGACTTACATTTTTAATTTTTTTCCCTTGAATACATTGAAAACTTATTCTAGTGAATTGACTTTTTACATCCTTGTTTAAAATGAGTCAAGAAAATCTTAGCATTGCATCTCAGACAAATATATTTTATTTTAATTAAAAAAGGATTACTGTTAGAGAATTTAAGGTAATTAAAACCCAAAGGACTAATAAGTTTTGTGATAGAAAGGGAACAAATATAGCTGATATGTGCCACAGAGATCTCTCATTTGTGTCACATCAGATGCTGGTCAGCTGTGCATGGGGGCATTAAAGGTGAAGGGGGGGTCACATTCTGGAGCAAGGGCTACCCTACATTTGTTGAATATTCAGTAGCAACATGGAATAGAACACCTTACCCAGAAGGCATAGGACACAAGCCTTGGTTAAAACATATGTGGACCTACATTTAAGCTTTGTTTAAACAGGAAGACACTCAATTTAAAAAAGCTTTAATTTAGACAGTAGTCTAAATTAAATGTATTCCAGAAAGTATTTAATGAATACTTCTCTGGGAAAGGCTCTTTCTTAGGGCGATGTGAGATTAATAAAAAAGAGTAAGACATAGTTCCTATCTTGAAGTGGCCAACTCTTCAGTACAGTCAAGCATTGACACAAACAAATTGAAGTCTATTAAGGCTCACACACACACACACACACACACACACACACATGTGCACACTCCCACACAGGCACACCTCAAAGATGTTCCAAGGAAGAAAGCAATTGATTCTTATTTTCACAAGAATTATTCATAAGATACAGTGACAAAGAAAGGGAAAGGGAGGTGCAGAGATGAAGAGAGAGAGCGAGAGACAGAGAGAGAGATATCTTCCATGTACTGGCTCACTTTCCAAATGATCAGCACAGCTGGAGTTGGGCCAAGCTGAAGCCTCGAGTCTGGGACTTCATTTGGCACTCCTTTGTGGGTTTAGAAAACCAAGTACTGTGTCATCTTTTGGTTTCCCGGGAGCATTAGCAGGAAGCTAGATCAGAAGCTGAGCAGTGGGGAATCAACCAGTGCCCTAGTCTAGGATGCTGGTGTTGCAAGTGGTGTCTTAACCTGCATATTGCACCACAGTCTTGACTGTAACTGATGCTGAGAGGAATGGTGGGGGTAGATTCATTAGAGATGGTGATAGTTGCACAGCATCTAAAGAAGAGGAATTTTGTCATTACCTTGACATTTTAAAGGAAGGGTACTCCAAGTAAAAGTCTAACACAAGCCGAGACTATAAGGAGTTGTCTCTGCAGGCCCCCCATATATCCATCATGATTTTGGAGACCAGTGTATGTGGGAAGACAGCAGGAGATAGAGGTTTGAAAAGCACTGGAACTCAATCATTTAGAGCCTTAAAAGCCAGGTAAAGAGATTATACTTAATTCCGCAAGATGTGAGAAATGTTGCAGGTGTTCAGGCAAAGGAAACTTATAACTAGACATTTCTGTCAGGTTAATGAGGTGTGGATGGAAGAGTTAAGGATGCAGTTGGAGAAGAAGCTAATGAAGGTCTAAGGAAGAGATGTGACAGTGTGGATTTGGGAATTGGGGAAGAAGCTTGGGAAGTACATGGGAAGTGACGGTATTGTTTGTGGGGTAATTAAAAAGCAGAATCAATGGGATTTAGCGACTGGTGAGTGTAGAGCGAGGAGCTCAAAGGTGCCCCCCATGAAGGTGCATTGAGAGCAGGGAGTGTATGTGAGCTATGTGGGGAATGAAGACAGTACAGTTCTGGGAAGAGACAGGCCCTAATAGTTAGGTTGTTGTTGGCAGATATTGTGATCTGAAGTTCCAGAAATATCCAGGTTGGAGTCAGCAGTGTTATGACTGTACTAGAAGCTGGTGGAAAGCTTGCAAGGGACAGGAAGCCAAAGAGAGAGTCACTGTTGTGGCTGAAACCTTGACCAGGAACCAGTGGGCCTCAGTATGGATGATCATGATGCATTTTATTTAACGTGTGGTTCTTTAATGTGCATTTGGTTTTATGATCATTTACTTCAGCCTTTCCTGAGCAGAAAATTCACTTTACCACGAATGCCACTAATTTGGCTGAAAAAAAACTCTTTTGGACACAGAGAGCATTGTTGTGGCCATCTGAGCTCTCCCCAAGTGCATGTCCGAGGGTTTTACAATGTGCAATAAGTGTGCTGTCAGGACATTTTACAAGTCAGCTGATGCATACTGCCGCACCACGCTCATTACCCTTTCCCGTCTGGCGTGTGCACAACCTCAGCTAACATCTGGGTATTCTCTCCAGTCACATGAAAGCAAGGACAATGCGGGAATAAGAAGGAAATCAGCGTGTGGTGAGGGAAATCAGCGTGTGGTGAGGGAGAATTCACCACTTTGCTTTAGCCTCTGCTTATATTACAAGGAAAACCGTGGAAGGAAAGGAAATGGAAATTTATCAAAACTCAGTCATATACATGGAGAACGTTCTACATGTGATTTGAGGGCTATTTATGTATTATTCACTCCAGAGCATCTCTCTCTTCCTCTCTTTCTCTGTTCATGGAATATACTGCAGAAACTCAGAAGAAGAAAACACATAGGCTTAATTCTCTTCTATCACATTTTCTCCAGCACACATATGCACATGCATGCGAATAAACCACACACACATTCATGCTAGCTCAACACATAATACTTGGTGTTGGAACTGTTGTTAGCTTGTCTTCTACAGACCATCTTCAAAGAGAAAAGAATGAAGATATCAATTAGCATAGTCTAGTAGACTGGAAATCTCTTTCTAAGGTTTCCTTCCTCCCCTTCACTTGTCATAAATGTTGTATTTGCAACTCCACTTGGACTCTGTAGGCTCAGTATAGAACAGGCTGTTGCAACCACTTGGGTCCTCTGAAAGGATGGTACGGGCAGTCTAAAGAGCCAGATGGGAGTCACATCTCCACTGCTTACTAGCTGTGGACTGAGCAAGTGTCAAATTCTCCTCTGTTTTGGGCTTTTTCATAAAAAAAAAAACCAAAAACCTCTTAACTCAGACTTCACCTTGCGTCAGGGCTTCGAACAATGTGACAGCTCATATGAACTCTAGAGTTCTTATCTCTTATCACTAGGCTCTTATCACTGCATATGTGGTGGCCAATGGGCCCCTGCCAGCAGGCTACCAAGCCAACAAGTTCCACAAACCGTCTCCTGGGAAGCTCCCACCACAGACACTTGCATTGGAGGTCTATGCCCTTCTCCCTCCCAGTGTACTTTTCTTCCCTGTCCAGATGAAGACTAACCCACCTGACAACCACTTCCTCATGGGGATACCTGTAAAGAACAAGTTATATTTCCTGGGCTCTGTCACACTTTTCTTCTTTCCCTCACTTTTTCATTAGGGATCATTTATTTTTTCACACTACCACCTCCCCTGTAGCATCTGCCATTTCTTTCTCTGATGGCTTCAATTTTGGTCAATGGATGGAATACCATTAAATGGAGAATCCAGAGAGGCTAAAGTACAGCAGAACCCCTCTGGGTAATGAAGAAGTCAATTGCGGACTCTATACTCCAATCCAGGTAAGGGAAGAAACATTTTCCTGAGATGGGTTCTCTCTGCCTGGCACCATTCATCCACAAACATTCCCAATCTCTGCACAACCATTTTCTAAATAAATGATCCATCTAGGTTATCTGGATATTGTATAAGGCTTTAAAAAAAGTTTATGAGCGTGCAAGCCCTTATCATCCCAGAGCTTTAGACAAAGCACCCTAGAGTCAGACTTGGAGAAACAGAAGACTCGTCAAGGTGCATGATAGATAAGATAAGTTAGCTTATGAGAAGCCAGAACTAAGATAACGTCAATGTTAATCATGTTTTTTTTTTTCCTTGCAGAACTGCAGCTACAAATTGCCCTTTGCCTGTAAGAATATTTCCTACCCGTACTAATTGGAATGGTATGTGGGGGCCAAGGACAGTTGTGTCTATTTGGGATTTCAAAACTAGGTGAAGACCTTGAAATTATAGTTGAGCAGCAGGTCAGTAGGCTGACAATCATATGATTGAATTAGAGACTACGGTCTCTCATTGCTTCAGGGTTCTCTGGAGGAATTATGTGGCTTTTGCTTGCATTTTCTTATTTGAACTATGTCAAAAAATAATGTTAAAAGTGGAAAGAAGACAGAAAGATTATGCACACCAAGATGTTCTTCAGTTTTTCCCTTTTATTAGACAAAACTAGGAATGTTTTCTTCTCCTTGTAAATGCTTGATTTGATAAACCTTATTTTCTTGCACAGAATCTAGCATTGGTAAACATTCAATGGGTGAATTAATATATGATGTTGACTTTTGCAAAGTGCCAGAAGGTCTGCTGAATGATCTTTACTTGTTAACTTGGCTTCCTCTCAAGCTCTTTTAAAAATGATTCCTGCACTATTCCAAAAAGCTGTTTAAAGAAGCTGCAAAAGAAGCATTTGAAAGATAGAATTGGCATTCTCACTTCTTACAAGCCATTAATATATTCCTTTTCCCATTTTATCTGCTTTCAAGGTCTTCAGATTGCTCCAGAAATGAAATATACTGAGGTCTCCATTGTCTCCATTGTCCTAGCAGATTCAATACCAGCACCATGGGGCCTCTTTGAAAGGTTCTATTTCAGTCCTACACATTAAAGGAGCCAAACTGATCCCAGAGAGGTAAGTTAGTTATTCTTCAGTTATCTCAGTTGGGTACACTTTACGTTGCAGAATTCACTTCTGTTCAATTGAAACGGTAAATTGACATAGAAATGTGACCAGATTTTCTTACAACTGAAAAGCACTCTGGCAACTTAATCAAGTGGTTTAACTTCCTGTGAAGTCTATTTGCCAACATGTTGGCCCAACAACGGAGGTAGCCTTTGGGTGCCTCCACTGGTACATCTTTCTAGTTCCAATCACTATCAGAAAGCAATAGGCTACTGTTTGGAAGAAAAAAATGGATGAACACCATAGTAGGTTGTGTTTTCTCAGGAGCAAAGTATTCTTTGAGTAGAGACCTTAGGAGAAAAAAAGCACTTGGTATCACCTATAAAGATAAGTACTGTCGTGTGTGTTTTCTTTTCTCTTTTTTGTATATGTTTTGCATCTACAGTTGACTTCACAAGATCGATTTACTGAATGACACCAAGTTACTTCTCAAGTTCATCTGAAATTTATCTAAGGAGTTAGTGGCAATAAAAATATGGAACATTTATTGTTGGGGAGATTCATGAGTGAATGTCGACATTGGGGCTATGAAATGGTTAATCCCAGGCTGACTAGAATCCTGAGCAATCATTTATGGCACTGTTCATGAGTGCCAAGTAGAAGGAAAAAGTTCACTTTTAAAGCCATTAGCTCAATGATAAGATCTTTGAGAATTTCATCCCAAACACCATTCCCTGACTATTGAGAGTCCCTTAATGTTTGTGGTAGATAACCTCTTGACTTTCTTTTTTTCTGCAATCTGCCTTGTCTGGAGAACCTGGAGTTTAGCAGAAGATAACACCTTCTCTGCCATGGACTTTGACAAGTGGCCAATTCCAAGTCTACTGGAACCACTTTACTCTTACCAAGAGACATCTAAGAGCCAGGATGCCCTTTTTGGTTAAATCATTCACTTTTTAATTTTTGCTTAGTCTTTGACATAGCATTTTGTTACAGGGCTATGGCTTCTTGGAAGATTTAACAAAGATTCTGGTACAAATAAAGTTAAAAATTAGTAATGTTTTTAATCTCATACAGATTTGTGAAATGCAGCAGTAATAAGTACAATGTACTTTGTGATAAGGTTGGAGGTGGAGAAGACTTTCTAGTCCCCTGCAGCTTGACATACCAGGTACCCCAGGTGATATCTGTCATCAGCTGTGGACCCTGCAGCCACAAAGGTCAGCATTCAAATCCTGATGTTACCTCTTGCTGAGTATGTCTTTCTCTAGACAAAATGCTATTTTGCAAAATTCCATGTTCTCACCTATTAAAATGGAGCACCTGTTTCTATTTCACAAGGCTTTTGTGGTGATTCAATGTGATAATCTGTTCTTAGAGACTTCATGTGGTGCCCCAAAATAAGCAATTTTACATTGAAAAAGGATAAGCATTTGTTACTGAAATTGTCTCTGCTTGGGATGCCTCCATGGACCTGGTTTGAGCCCTGCCTCCTCCACATCCAATCCAGCCTAAGAAGGCAGCAGATACTGGCTCAAACACTTGGGTTGTGGCCATGCACTGGGAGATCTAAACTGAGCTCTAGGCTTCTGGCTTACTGCTTGGCACAGCACTGGCTGTGTGGGACATCTGGGGGATGAACCAGCAATAGGAAAATTGCTCTGTGTGTGTTTCTGTGTATCTCCTATTTTGCTGCATTTCTTTCTCTCCCCATGTATGCATGAGTGCCTTTCAAATATAAAATTAAATACATTTAAAAAATTAAAAATAATTAACAAAACTACAAAGTACTTGATACATACTTACTATTTAGTGCAAACTACTTTTCTGATTTCTCCATTCTCAGTTGACCAAATGGGTTTACATTATCTAAGTTTCATCATCATTATATGGTTTCAAATCCTGAAATAGAAGCCTCAAAATTGATATAAAAACAAAGCTTCGTTATGCATTGATTTAAACTAGGCTAATTGTTTATATTTGTATGACTGGGAAAGATTACAATGCATTAAGTAAATATTTCATATTATCTTAGAGGACATATTTTTCTGGAAGCAAATGTTTCCATTGCTAGAGAGTCAGTCTTCCTCAGCTATTCATTTTTGTCTCTTTCAATAATCTCTTGTGCCAGAAAAAAAGACAAAAAATCCATGACTGACAGAAGAAATACTAGCTTCTTCAAACCCTGAAATCTTCCTTTCCCATCAAAGTGAGATCTATTTATAAAATGAGGTAAAACAGATGCAGAGAAAGTACAAGTATTATAACGAGTCATGATAAAAATGACTAACAGTGAATGATATGCCAACCACTTTGTAGTGTATCTTCTAATCCTTAAAGATTGGAAGACAGTACCATTATTATTAACTTCATTATTAAATTTATTTCACAGATGAAGAAACCAAGGGACGGAGATGTTAACTAATTTGCTCAAGGATATCTCTCAGGGAGTGAGGAGGTATGGATTTACAAGGTCAATGCATGAGGAGTCATGCTCTCTAAATTATTATACCCTTGGGAGACCATGTTAGGCCTCCAACAGCAGGCAGAGCTACAGTGGAGTTCAACATATGCGACCATCTCCCAGCAATGGTGAGGTATTCTGAAGATCTCACCAACCAGCCATTAGTGCCATGGCTACCATTACAGTTACATGAACAAGCAGAACAGAGTTTGAGAGGGTGGTATTTGTCAGTATCTTTTTGTCTTGTAGTTATTAGAAGGCACTTGGGTATCCCCTGGGCCTAGTCCAGGATCTAGCACATAACTTAATGGATAATACTGGAATACGAAAGGATCCACATGGAGTGCCTGGAGTTTTCCTGGTTAGGGGAATGTCTGCTTTACGTGCATCCTTCATCTCCTTTTATCACATGAAACCATATATGCTTGAATAAGCATATAAACCTGCATTTCTTCTGATATAACCTGGAATGCTTCCCTTTAGCTCAAGCTAAAAATTAGCTAGGATACAGACAAATGGAAAAGAAATCTAGATTAGAAACTGGAAATAGACAACGAGAAAAGAAATAGATGTAGAAATACAAAGCAGAGTAATAATAAAAAATTCCACTGGCTATTGCCTCGTGACGTCATGTGTGGAATCATCCATGCAAGTCCTGTGGCCCCTGCTCTGGGTCTATGAAGCCTATATATTCTCTCTCTCTCTCTCTTTCTCTGTCCCTCTCCCTCTCCCCCTCACAATACAGAGTTTTCATTTATTTGTTTATTTAATTGAGCTTCTTATCTGTTTCTGTCTTTGTAATCAATGTTGCTATCATTTCATGATAGCTTATTATAGCTAATGGAAGTTTTATGTACTTCTTGTGGTAAAACAGTATACCAAAAATCTATGGGTACATCAAAAACAGTACAAAGTGGGAAGTTTATATAATCTATGCCTTCATCAAA
Organism: Ochotona princeps; assembly: GCF_030435755.1. Lineage (NCBI taxonomy): Eukaryota > Metazoa > Chordata > Mammalia > Lagomorpha > Ochotonidae > Ochotona > Ochotona princeps. The sequence continues at coordinate 56,090,452 of NC_080832.1, read as the reverse complement.
AACAAATAAACAGGCACCAGCGTAATGGCATAGCAGATAAAGCCACCACCTTCCATACCAGCATCCTATATGCACTAAGCTTTAGCAGCTCCACTTTTGATTCAGTTCCCTGATGCAAATACTTAGGCTACTGCCATCCACAATCGAGTCTCAGGTGAAGCTCCTGGCTTTTGGGTTTGGCCTGGCTCAGCCCCGCTATTGTGCCATCTAGGGAAGGAACCAGTAGATAGAATAGTGCTCTCTCCCAAACACTCCCTTTCTATCTGTAACTCTGACTTTCAAAATAAACAAACCTATCTTTTTTTAAAAAGCAAAGAAACAAAAAATGAACAGAAACTAAAAAAAAAAAAAAAAAGAATATATCAAGTTCAAAACTGGTAGAATGAAGGAAATTATAAGACTGAGAACATAGAACTGGCATAGAATCTTAAACTGATAAAATTGACAGATATTTAAATAGGTCAAGAAAAAAGCACCTCTAATATATAAAATTAGAGATAAAAAGGAGAAATTACAACTAACATCACAGATATGATGGATTATTACAGATTACTATGACTAACTATGTGGAACAAACCTAGAAGTAATATCATTTTCTGTAATGAGTATAAGTCATGAATAGAATATTAAATAAACCTATGGGCCACAGGATTGAATCAGTGATTCGTTCTCCCGTTAAAGACAAGTTTATTTCTAAATTACATCAAGTTTTTAAAGAAGAATTAACAGTAGTCCTTATTAAATTATTTCAAAGGACAGAAGAGGAGGCAATTTTCCCAAATGTATTCAAACATTTCCTTGATATCAAAACTAGACAGAGATACAACAAAACAAATATACAAACCAATATCCCTGGTGAACATAGTTGTAAAAATCACGAATAAAACACTAACAAGACCAACTAAAAAATAACATTTAAAAAGTCATTTTTAATTTATAGTAAGTGGAATTTATCCTAGAAATGCAAGGATGGCTCCCAGAAGTACCAGCAAGCATGATACCAAACATAAACAGAATGAGGATGAACATGCATATGAGCATCTCAAGAGATGCAGGAAATACATATGATACAATCCAACATCCCTCTGTGGTTAAAAAAAAATGGACTAAATTAGGTTCAGAGGAACCATACCCCGACATATATGTTGGTTTGTAAGTGACAAACCAATAGCTAACATATACTGAATGAGAGAAAACTGAAGACCTTATAGAATCTGCAACAAGACAAAATATTCCTACTTTCACTACTTTAATTAAACACAAATACTGAAAGTTCTAGTCAGAGCAATTATGAAAAAGAATGGACTGAAAAGTACCCAAACAGGAAAGAAAGAAGTCAAATTGTCACTGTTTACAAATGGAAGGAAGGGCCATTTTGATATCTACAACATCCATCTGCCTTAGTGACTCATGGGGCTGTATGATCCTTATCACTGTCATATACAGAAAACCCCCGAAGAGTCTACCAAAAAGCTGTTAGCACTAATAAACAAATTAAGTTGAAGTATTCATGGTCATTGTACAAAAATCAGTAGTACTGTTATATGCCTGTAGTTATCCTCTTAAAACAATCCAGAAAGTGATTCAAATTTCTAATGGCTGATAATAAATAAAACTGAAGGATGGAAGATCTCTACGGTGAAAATTATAAAGTATTGATGAAAGAAATCAAAAAAGAAATATTAAGTCATTCCATGTTTATGAATTGCAAGAATCGTCATTATAGTGTAAATGTTACCTAAAATGATTTGGCACTATCTCACTCAAAATCTGAAAGATATTTTTCATATAATGAGAATTCAAAAAAATCACAATTTTTATTGACTCAAACAAGGTGCTAAATAGCTAGAATAATCTTGAACAAACAGAACAAAGCAAGAGAGGGATTACACTGTCTCACTTTAAAACATACTACAAAGTTATAACAATACAGTATGGCATTGGCATAAAAATAGATTCATAGTGCAGCAGAACTAACTGAAGGCTTTAGTGGTAAACCTACACATCTATATTCAACTGATCTTAAAGGTGCTAAGAACATGTCTTGTTATTTTTTTAAATGAAACCTTTTAAATAAATGATGCTAGGAAAAACTGCATATGTACATGCAGAAGAATAAAGCTAGACTCCTACCTCATAATGTGTCAAAAGTAACTCAGGATGGATAAACAACTTCAATTTGAGATATCAAACTGAAATTGGAGAAAATAGAGGGAAAACACTCAGGATATTAGATTGGGCAAAGATTTTGTACATCAAAAAGCACAAGAAATAAAGACAAAAATAGCCAAACAGAAATTTATCAAATTAAAGAGCTTCTGCACAGCAACAGAAATAATCAGGAGCATTAGGGCACACCCTATAGATTAGGAGCAAATATGTACAAGGCACAAATCAGACAAAACATTATTCTCTAGAATATATAAGGAACTTAGACAACTCAACAGAAAACAAAGGAAAAACTCAACAAATAATTTTAAAATGTATAGTAATCTAAGTAGAAATTTCTAAATGGGATATACAACTGGCCAGAAAGTATATGAAACAATGCTCAACATCACTAATCCTCAGGGACATGTAAGTGAAAACCACAATGACACATCACCGTACAACAGTAGGGTTGGCTATTGTCAACACAATCAAAAGACAAATGTTGGAGAGGATGTGGAGAAAAGAGAACGTTGTACCCTGTTGATAGGAATGTAAATTAGTACCACCATTGTGCAGAACTGTATTGAGATTCCTCAAAAAACTAAAAATAGAACCCCCATGCATCCTGCAATCTCATCCTGGGCTTATGTCTGAGGGAAGTGAGTCTTTCTTTGAAAGAGATATAGCTGTTCTCTCACAATAAGCATGAGATGGCAACAAGCTAAGTGCCACTCCACTAGTGAATAGATAAAGCAAATGTTGTCCTTATATACAAGAGTGCTGATCATAAAAGTGCAAAATCTTGTGATTTGAAAAAATTAACAAAATATGTCAAGCACAGAATAGTAAATATCCCATGATCTCCTTCAAATATGCAATATAAACAAACTAGCTGGCAGTTAAAAATATGATGGTAGTTACCAGGAGGTAGAGAGGCCAATGGGGAGGCAGGGATTGAAAAATGTTGGTTGATGGTAACCAGGTTATCTTCAGACAGGATAAGAAATTCTCAAGTTCTATATTGCACAATAGGATGACTAAATATAATGTTGATGTACTGTGTTTTTCTCTACTTAATAAAAAGAGATTCTTGGATGCTTTCACCATAAACATATTAAACATTTGAAAAGATAAAAATTATTGGATATTATACAATATATTCATGTGATGAAACATCACATGGTACCCCTAAAAATGCAGTTTTATGTCTTTAAAATTTTTAAAGTAAACAACAATATAAAATTATACTATAGCCATTAAAATATACTTAAAACAAATTTGTGACTAGTACTACATTACATGATAAGATCTAGTAGTGAGTGTGATATCAGCAAGAAGTTTCAAATTTTTGATGAGCAGAAAGGATATTTTGAGATAATAGCAAGAATTGTACATAATATGAAAATACCCGTGATTTCCATTAGTGACAAAGATATCACTATTCTGAATTATTGAAAATATGAACCTATTTATCCAAATTCAAAGACTTGTCAGTTCTACTCTCAGATATTTTTATCTTGATTTGAAGTCAAGCAAGTTTTAAAATACTATTTACTAAGAATGAAAGAGTGTCATAAGTTATATGATTCAAAAAAATTCCCCTAAGATTTAACTGATACCACATTATCAGCATGAAACCAAACAAATTTGTAGGCTAAAAAAAATAAAATTTCATGTTTTAATTTTATATAATTTAGGACCTTTATGAAGTAATATATGAAAGTATTTTGATTTTTCAGTGTATATGGAAACTTCAAAACGTTTCTGCAAAAAGGAATTAAAATATGTTTATTTTGGTGTCTCAAATTTGAACTCCATCACTCATTTTTGTTGTAATTCATGACATTTTTTAGGCTGCTTCAGATGTATTCCTAGTTGCTCAGGTATTTCCCAAAGAATCGACTCAGCAGAATTATGCCAAACTCAAACACGTATGCTTTTATAGTTCCCCATGTGATTCTGAGGCTAAGCTATGTTTGGAAACCATCAGTATGTGAAATTTTCAAAGGTAACCTACGTGTTGGAGAATCCAAACACAATTTTTGCAGTAGTCATCAAATAGGAAGGACCTTTCCGTTTTCTAAGGCATTCTCTCATAGGCATGAGTTTCAAATTTTTTTCACAACAAAATAAACGTATCTTTTAATTTTATTTTCCATGAACTTTTGAAGTCCTCTTATACACTAGGAAGTTACGCTAGTAAGTATGCTAGTTTAGCAGGTTTTTAAAAGCATAAACTCTTTGGAATTAAACATTTGATTATTTCTTCTGGTTCTTTCCGGTATTTGCTGACACAGACAAATGGACACATGTTGGGGTTATTCTGGGAGTTATTATGCTTCTTAACATACATCTTTATCTTCTTAATCATAGAACATTTGTTATGTCTGCAATTTATTTATTCCTACATGACTCGTGCAGACCTACAAAAGCTCTCCCATGTAGCCAAAACGTTTAGTCTTATCAATTTGGAGGAAGTGCAGCAAATTGGTACTCACATGAGATGCCAGTGTCACAGGTACCAGCTAACTCTCAGTACCACAATGCCAGGTCCCAATCTAATTTGTTTACAGCCACATCTTTGCTGCATCTATTTTAGGGACAAGGGATTATTCAAAAGTCTTGTTTTACTATCTTCCCAATAGCTGTGCAGGTATTCCAAAACATCACTGTATACCTGCTTTCCCTCCCATTGAATACAACTCTCAATTTCTCTGATGTTACCAATCAACTTCTCACTTTCTAAGGTATTAGTAAAAACCACAATTATATTGTTTCACCAACACTATTTTTTTTTCTTTCCTAGATTTTGCTTTGCTAGTCTCATATGTTTATTTTTCAGATAAACTTTAAGGTCATTTTACAAGTTCCTCTGAACTTGTGATTATTAATATTTTTATGTGCATTTAAATGATGACCGAAAATAAAAGAAGATTCACAGAAATGTGAGATGTTACTGCAATTTTTAATATTTGTGATTATTCATCACATATCATGATAAATAAAGAGGGCTAAAGTATTTGCAACACTGAGTCTTCCTACCCCTTCCAAAAATTTCCACATAATTAAGTTGAAAAAAAAAGTCTAGCCAGTAGTTGAAGCATTTTCCTAGTGCACTCACCGTCCTTTCCTCCAAGTTTCCTTTTCCAGTGTCTGTCTTGTGGAGAAAAGAGAAACCACGTGACTGCAACACCTTCCGTTTCCTCCATTCAAGTGAGAGCCTATTTCCATTTGCATTTCTCTTCCCTCAGCCCAGTTGCAACGAAATCCACGTAGCTACTTTTAGGGGTCATCTTCCTGCTTCACTGGGCTTTGAACTCTCTGCTGAGCTGCAACAGCAGTTACACTTCCCTTTTGGAAACTCTCTGCTTCCACACCTGTCTCTGGAATGTTCTCTTTCTCTTTGTTCCTTGCCAGCTTCTTCTCCTGTTTTTGAACTGTAAGTTTTCAAATTCATCAGAATGTTCTCTTGACCTCTTTCTCTTCCCATTCAGTCTTTATAACTGGGCAACCCTTTTCACTGTACCTAACATCTGGATGCCAAATGCTTACACTTTTCATCTGCAGCCTGTATCTATTTCTCTGTGTTTCTGTTGGAGGTGTCTCCTTACCTACTTGAATGTCCGCTTGGAACTCTTGCTAGTTTCTCAGCTTAGACTTGTGAGTGAAAAAACCACCTTGTACCCTTCCTCCAGTTCTTGCCTCTAGGAACCTGGCTTCTCCATTCTCCATTATCCACACCCAAATCTCAATCTACGTTTTGACATCAATATCTCATATTCAATCCACTATCAAGTCTGTCCAATGATTCTTGAGTCTATTCACTTCTCCCCATTGTCACCATCTCCATTCAATTCTAAGGACACCATCACTGGGCTGTGCTCCTGAAATCGCTTCCTCTGCTTTTGTTTGTTCATTTGTTTTTACTGTGTATTTAAAGTACCCTCTCCATTAAGTTGTGTTCTAGCGACCAAGTCATGCTTAGAAATATGAGTTTGACATCACTGCTGTCTTCATGAAAGCATTTCAGTGGCTTCCCGTTATTCTCAGAGTAAAGTTAATCTAATTTACAAGGTCCGATTCGACCTGTGGCCAACCTGCTTCTTCAGTGTTACCTTCTCTCATTCTTCCTGATAATCATGCTTTTCTCTTCAGGCTGAGATTTCCATTCCTTCAACTGTGAACAGGTTCGGTTGCTTGTCTCTCTTTTTGATTGGTCAAGTCCTCCTTATTTTTTAAATGTTACTTCCTAAGGGAAGTGTCTCTTGACGTGTTAGTGTGGATTAAGTTCTGTTTTGTTTTGTCATGGCACCTGATCCTTTTCCTTAACACTGCATCTTAGTTGATTTTCTATGCAGTGTTTGTGTATTTATTAATGTGTAATCAGTTTTGATTATGAGGCTGTGTTTTACTTGATGTCAGTGAACATGATGATTTCGAAGACTTTAAGACAACTGAAGTTGCATGAAGTTGTGATAAATACTACAAAGAGATCCTGTGTATATGGGTATATGTTACCCATTTTCCTCCATATCAGTAAACTGATGGTTGATTAAGGCAGAGTTCAATGTACAGTGGGCAGTTAAAATGTCAAATAAATGGAACTATATATTGTAGCCATTTATAACTTACATGATAACTTATACATTAATGTTAAGGTCTACAAAACTGGCAATTTTCATAATTTAAAATATTCATTGGTGATGCATAGGAGGAAAATTTATATAAATTGTGTCAGAATATTTTAAAACTATTAATAGACAAAAATCATCAGTAAAATGTGTGATATATTCAAAACAAATTATTTTAAAAGTATAGAAATATTTCTGCTTAAGCAGAAATATTGATGTGGCCCATATTAATTTAATATGGGCCACTGATGTGGCCCATATTAATTTCTATTCTGGGTGTTGCCTCTCATATACAAAAATTCTAATTAAAGGCATCATAAGGTACTGTAGTAGAAATAGGATTTATTTAACAGTGAGAGAGAAAACATACATTGATGTGTAAGTGAGGGCTTCCCCCACACAAATACCCATCACAAGTGGCCAGAGGGTGACCTAAAGACAGAGTGGAAAAAAATCTGAGAGGCATCCCCATTGATTGTCCACAGATCTAGGAGGATTCTCCCAAGTTTTTAACTGTTTTATGAAATGTTGAGGGGTGAACTCACACGTATGAAACTGCCTGGGAATTTTCTGATACCTCCATGAATGTCACATGGGGCTTAGTATACATATTTTTGTGGCTTCTACCTTCTTGATCCTGGATGAAACAGGTGCACTCTGGGGAAGCGCACAAGTTGATTGACAGGTAAAGGGGTAACATTAACACTGTGGTACTTGCAAGGACTTGCAGCTCCATGGGACCTAAGCTGGCTACCTGCTGACCAATGCACACCACACGAGTAGGATGCTGTCATAAAGTGGGGGATAACTATGATGCGTTTCCTAATAAATCTCATCTGAAAGAATGGGAGGTGAGGGTGCTGCTTAAGCTGCTGCTAAAGCTGTGATTGGAATAGTGCCACTCTTTCACATGCTAGCCAAAATTTTCCTATATTTGATATGTTGAGCCCTGGACATAGTTCATGCTTTGTCTGCATTCAGATATGACTACAGAAGGGTCTTGCTTCTTCTTGGATTCTTGGTGGCTGTGGAGCGGCTTTGTCTGATGTTGTGAGTCTGTAAAATTGTTCATGTTGAAATGAAAGAACATCAAGAACTGGCTTAAGAATGCAGTAACCTAGAGGCTAAAGTCCTCGCCTTGCATGAGCTGGGATCCCATATGGGTGCCTGTTTGTGTCCTGGCTGCTCCATTGCCCACTTAGGTCCCTACTTGTGGTCTGGAAGTGTCGTCAAGGATGGTAAAGTCCTTGGGACCCTGCATCCACGTGGGAGACCCAAAGGAAGCTCCGGTCACTGTGGCTACTTAGGGAGTGAACCAGCTGCCAGAGGATCTCTCTTTCCTTCTCTCTGTAAATCTAACTTTTCAATAAAATCAAATAAATTGTTTAAGAAAACTAGTTAGCTTCTGGGACTGCTTTTATATTTTTTTCCTCAGTACAATTATGATTAATGTGCAAATGATAGTAAAAATATATTAAAGAATGATAATAAGAAGTTAACAATCTTTTTCAAGAGTATTTTCAGCAGTATTTGTATAGCACATAAAATTGCTTTGTCTCCCCCTCTATAAATCTTACTTTTTAATTAAAATAAATAAATCTTTAAAAAATTAAAAATAAAAGAGGGGACTGGCAGAATAGCTCAACTCAGTAATCCTCCACCTCCAAGAGCCAGGATCCCATTTGGGCACCAGTTTGCATCCTGAAATCTCCCCTTTCAATCCAGCTCCTTGCTTGTAGCCTGGGAAGCTAGTTCAGGATGGCCCAAATCCTTTGGACCCTGGAAGAAGTTCCAGGTCTAGAACAAGTTCTGACTTCAACCTGGCACAGCCCTGGGTTTTGTGGCCACTTGGGGAGTCAATCAGTAAATGGAAGATCTTTCTCTCTGCTTCTCCTTCTCTCTGTAAATCTGACTTCCCAGTAAAAAAAAATACAATAAAAATATAAATAAACAAATCTTTTTTAAGGAAGTAGATTCTAAGTTTAATTTAATAATTCTAAAAACATTCAGCATGTCATGAGCAATAGGTTATATGATGAGACTAATTAACCATCTTGCCGAACCAAAATACTTTAGTGAAAATTTCTTAGGAAGACTTTTTTCATTTGCTTTGTTAATAAGGATATAAATTAAATATGTAATGTAACAAAAGACCACAGAAACTTGAATTATTTTTATACAGTAATGGAGGATATAATTTGTATGTTTATAAATAATGACACAAGATTCTTTAACACAAAGGCTTATAGTTTTATTGTTCTACAGGAGGCAACAACTCTTGGAGGCTGAGCACTACTGTGGAAATGTGAGATTGGTTGCAAATCCATGGTGTGTAAGTGAACAGGTGTGTGACCTCAGATAAGTTATTTACCTTCCCTGAATCCTTCTCGCCCAGAGATGGAGCTCACATCTACCACACCGAAGGGTGCAAGAGCCCACCATGTTATTCTCTTGTAGTGATGGAATGACTAATGCTTTAAAACAAGAACTACAACAATCATCTGACTATTTGACATCCAGGGAGCTCTGGAAAGAAGAGGAGGGAAGGGAGGAACAAAAGAGAAATGTTGATTTCCCATGCATAACCTTTCCATTTTTTAAAAGATGAACATTAGTTTATTTAGATGAGCAAGAATGAATGCATGTCTGATAACCATGAACCATTCTGAACCCTAAAGCTTAAATGTTACAGTTCAGTAACTGTGAGGGAGAAATAAGATGTTTCCACAAATGCATTTCCTGAAGTTCTTATAATGTTAGACCTTCTGCTCCACCTGATGAAAAGAGACTTTTCCACTTTGTACCTTTCAAACATACTAATTAACATGCCAGCTGGGACCACAGGTGTTGGCACATGCACCTGCTGGTGTATCTGTCTTGAAATGCTAGAACAGTAATGAGTCTCTAATACTTTCTTCCTGGCTCTAGTTGATGACCTGAGCAACCACTACCCGAAAATTGTCTCCCTTGATTATTCTGTGTCACTACTGGGATTTTCCAGCAAGCCCTGGATTTTCCTCACACTGAGGCTTCCTTAACTATTGACTTCTACAGCACCTCCCACGCCCCAGAGGCCATGGGACACATTGTGAAAGGCAATTGTTACTTCAGCTGCTGACTTGCTACCTCTTTTTGCTGCCATCCACTGGGGGCAACCCTGCCCGTCTCTGGCTTAGCAATGCCTTTCCTTATCTCTGCAAACTGCTCCCAGCTGCATTTACAAGCTTCACTGGGGATGACCTTGTAGCAACCAAGCTCAAATCTCTTGTGAGCCAAATCATTATTTAATCATGTTGGTGGAAGTGGAAGAAAAGAGCAAAACCACTTATATATGGACGATAATAGTCCCTGACTTCACCTCCACTTGTGAGAAGTAATCACTCTTTCTAGTGACACATACAGTAAGTCAGGAGATTGCCATTTACTGCTCTTGCTTTTAGTGTATCCCTCATCATTATAGATGGCATTCAATCTATCATCAAAACAGTAGATTTCATTGACATGTAGGCTATAAATTCATCATGGGGAAAAAAAGAACTCCTTTTCTGGCATATGTATATGTGAATATATACATTATAACTCAGCCCTAATTATAATATGCAGTATCTCATACTTGTAATTTCATCACACTAGCACATTTTTTGGTCAGTGTTCAAGTCCCTGGATGCCTGGCTTTCTTCTCCTATTTCAATTCCGAATTTTTTTTTAATGAGAGCTATTTTTGTCACATGTCTTTCACTAAGTCATGCTGACTTTTCCTTGGAAATATTAATTTTTAGAATATTTACTTTTAATGTGGTAGGAGATGACTATTTTATTGTCAAAACTGTAATATAAATTCTATACTAATTACTTTGTATAAGTGTTTTTCAGTCTTAAAATGGTTTATAGTATTAATGTATGTTAGCTTGCCATTGTTAAGCATTTTATATACACAATTTCATTTTTTCACATCAAGATAATATTGTTCTCTATTTTTGAAATATGTGCTGCATCTGGGACAAAATCAGTGAATAAATTTCTTGAAGTAATACAACAAATTAGTGACATAGTTGGGATCCAAAGCTATATAATATACTCCCTTTTAACATAATGAGAATGAACTTTCCCCACCTTCCTGGAAGTGACAGGCAGTGTGACAGGTTTCCAAGTTTACAGAATTAAAAATCACTCACTTAACAAATACAATAGATACATTCCCACACTTTCGAATATTTGAGAATGATCCATTCTCTACAAATTACAGTAATTTAGCTTCTGATTGAACATTCTGTTATTTTCAACCCTTCAGGCATCCTGAATCTGTCCTTCCAAGACTCAAAAAGGTATTACTCACTGCTTGAACATCTAACACAACACCAAGGGAGCTGAGTCAGACTGTCCTGCTTAGCCAGCCGAACTGCAATTTGCATCCATTCCTATTGGAAGGTTTGCCACCTCATTGGAATTGCTGCATTGTAGATAATGCTTGGGGTCCATACAACTCCTGACCCTCTCTCCTTGCTGCCTCCCTTACTTTGTCCTTTTAAAAGGAGGCAATAAAAGCACCTGATCATCACTCACTCTCCCTACTTCGGCATTTACCCTGTCTTTAGCTGTGAATCCCAGGCTTAATTATCACACCAAACTTTGCCCACTCACCTTGTGCTTAGACCTTTGAAAAATAAAACCACAATGACTGGTGCTCTTCACACAGGACCTCACCCCTTCCCCCATGGAAATGTACTTTGGAGCCAACTGGCTCCTTAAAGGGGAGGAAATGAGTTCGTGTTTTAAACCACAATCAACACCACCAATATTTAGAGAATACAGTACCTATCTTAAATTTGGATGGTCATGGGAGTGGGATGGAAGTTGCCAAGCAGATAAAAGAAACTGTTATTTTCTCTAGAAACTCATCATCTGCTAATAGTTGAGACAGAAACAAAAACAATGAGAACCTCAATGAAACTGTCAGAGGACAACACTGCCAAGCGGTGCAAGAGAAAAGTCAAAAAGGGGAGGTAGAGAGGACTGAAATCACAAGAATATGATGATATTTTAATAATACCCGTTGCAAAATTAATTATACACTACCAATGCACTTCAAAAATATTTACTGAGCACCTATCATGGACAAAGTATCCTAATAAGCACCAGGAGTATGAAGAAGAAACATAATTTTGTCTTAGAAGCTGACGGGGTGATGATGAAGAGAGGCGGCTGAGGCTTTGGAAAATGTATTTCAAAGGATGTGATTTTGAGCTGGGTATTAAAAAGAGGAGAATTTTGCAGTGGAATTATGATTAGAGAATTCACTGTGCAAAGGCGATGATAGAAATGAGCTTGTTTCAAGCTCGCTCTTTCTCCTCAAGCTTTGGGGTGGGTCTTGGTAATCAAGTCAAACAGTGTGAGTGCAGGGAGGGCTGCTTTCATCAGCAACAAGGCTTCTTTGCAAGGCAAAAAGGAATGAAAAGGGCTGGTTCAGATTCCTTTGGTAATGAAATGAAACAGAATCCTAGCTTGCAAAAAATGTTCTTCACTGCACACAGATTTCAGTGAAGAATGCTTTCTACCTGCTTGTTCAGGTCCCTGTGACCAAAGATAATAATTATTTAAAGAATTAAAGGTTGGGCCCGGCGGCGTGGCCTAGCGGCTAAAGTCCCTCCTTGAACACCCCGGGATCCCATATGGGCGCCGGTTCTAATCCCGGCAGCTCCACTTCCCATCCAGCTCTCTGCTTGTGGCCTGGGAAAGCAGTCGAGGACGGCCCAAAGCTTTGGGACCCTGCACCCGCGTGGGAGACCCGGAAGAGGTTCCTGGTTCCCGGCATCAGACTGGCGCATACCGGCCCGTTGGGGCTCACTTGGGGAGTGAAACATTGGATGGAAGATCTTCCTCTCTGTCTCTCCTCCTCTCTGTATATCCGGCTTTCCAATAATAATAAAATCTTAAAAAAAAAAAAAAGAATTAAAGGCTTTAAGATGAGACTCTTGATTATTTCAGCAACTTGACTTATGGACAAATTTTGAATACTCCACGTCAAGACCATCCTGCAATCCAATCCAGCCCAGACCTTACACACCTCAACTCTAAGCCTCCCATCACTTTTTGACTTAGTCCATGGGTTCCTCTACTTTGTTTTTTCTCTAGATGTCTCAGGGGAAAGCAATCTAACTTCTCTCCAGTCACTGCAAGGATGTTTCTGAGAGTTTCTGGACTGTGAGTTTTAACAAATGAGGTTCTGTAAAGATTCATGAGGCCCTTGCTACTGGTGCAAGGATTTTACTGATATCTACATCTGCCAGTCTCTGAGACAGAGGTTGGTTTTTCTCTTCATTATTCTATTTGCACTGATCACACCAGAGTGTATGCATGTTCTTTTCAATTTGAATCATACTTATTGTAATATACTTTGGTATACATCATTCAGATTCTTGTTCAGTTTTGTTTCTTTTATATCATATTTGACTAATAAGAGAATTACTGGAAGTACAATTTGGAGGATCCCAAATAAATCTAATTTTTGCTCTTAGCTTTTCTAAATATATACATATATATATATATATATATTATCTTATTTTTGATGTTGTTTACATAGTTGAGAAGGATGTATGCTCATGAGGATCACTGATTAGGGTGGAAAGGATCGAGGCATGAGGGAAGGAGGGTGGGACAAAGGCTTCCAATTTTTTTTCTCCTTTATCTGGGGGTAGTGGGGAGAGAAGTGGAAGGAGACCTTACAAACTACATCATCATCCAGGCAAGGGGGAATGACCAATTGATGTCATCTTAGAAACCCAATACAGAGAAGAATATTCTGAGGGTATTGCATAAGTGGCTTGATAGTTCTGAGATGTTCACGGTTTTGTTGCTCAAGGGTTGAGAAAATCTTTCCAAAGTTTGTTGGCTGATAAAGTCCACTTTAGTGCATTAATTCACTCAGACACTTGCTGCCAAATCTTGGCCAGGAGAGTTGTCTAACCTGTTCAACATTTCACCCTGACATGGCATCGGATGTTCTCTGCAGGCCTAAATGAGCTTACTGTCAGGTCCCCTATGTGTATCTGGCTATGCCCTTCATTGCACAGGCATCAGTAATTAGGAGATGCTGTCCTGATACAAGCATTACAAGGTCAGACTACAAATCCTATGATTTTCCCTGTGTCTAGAGTTTTGAGTCCAGTGGTCCATTTAGGTGGTCCCCCAAGAAACCCTGTCTGGGGTGACCCCACATCTGATTCTTGTGTACGCTAGCTAGTGTGGGATCTAGTCATGTTTATCACCTGCATCAGCCTACACACGCACTGGTGATTGTAGCTGCATGGTCTATTCAACCCTAAGTCCTATGCAAATGAAAGGATGCTGTGGCCTAATACAAACCAGCATGTCACAAATCTGGCACTTATGTACACGAGTGGGAACTACAGCCTAGTTGGGATGATACCCAATAACCCTCTCCAGGCCCACCCAGGCCAAATTCCTGCATGTGTAGATATGTACAACAGACCAATCCATCCATCTCACAACCCACCTGACTCTCATATACATCTATGGGTGCTGTGCCTTAGCTTAGCCCACTCTACCCCAAGACTCAGTCAACATGTCTGCTGACAGATGCTGCCACTTTGTCCAGCCTGACCTGGATCTCATGCTGCCCAGCAAGAGCTACAGTCCAGCAGATGAATGCCCACAGTTTCCCTACTAGATCCACTCTAAGCCTAGATCTTATATTTTCCAAGGGGTACTGTAGGCCAATCTGACATGACTCACACCTAGTCCAGGCATTTGTCAGCAGACGCTATAGCACATCCTGGCCAGCTTGCACTTACCCTATCTCTTGCATGCACCAGCAGATGTGTTGGCCCGACTTAGCCCAGCCTTTCCCTAGGCCAAGCTCACATGCAGGCCATTTGTTGTTTTAGCCCTGTCCAGCCTGGTCCACCCCAGTCCCAGCTCTTACACTCATAAGTGGGAGCAGTGGCCCAAGAGGGGAGCTCCACAGCCATCCAGGTTACCTATTAGCTTTCAATTTGTAAAACAAAGAATAAATCTTTGTCTGTCTTTGTAGCCATTTAAGAAACCTGTAGTTGGTCATTTGTTATGGCAAACATAGTGGTTAGCCACCATCTGCAACACAGGCATCCAGAACACCAGTGTGAGTACTGGCTGCTCCACTTCAATCCAGCTCCCTATCTGAGGAAGCAGTAGGAGTTGGCCCAAGTGCTTGGGCCCCTAGCACCCACATAGGAGGCCCAGATGGAGTTTCCAACTCTTAGCTTAGGCCTAACCCCAGTCATTGCAGCCATTTGAAGAACAGCTGGTAAAGCCACCACTGCCTATGCTGGCGTCCTACATGGATGCTGGTTCAAGTCCTGGCTGCTTCACTTCCCATCCAGCTCTTGGCTTGTGGCCTGGGGAATTAATAGAGGATGGCCCAAAGCCTTAAGACCCTGCATCTACATGGAAGACCCAGAAGAAACCCCTGGCTTCCAGCTTTAGATAAATTCAACTCTGGCCCTTTCAGCCACTTGGGGAATAAACCAGTGGATGGAAGATCTTTGTCTCTCCTTCTCTCTATAAATTTGACTTTCCAATAAAAATATTATTAATTTTTTTAAAAAGACACAGATCTCAGAATGCTTTTCAACATATTCTTCCCAGTATTTGAGACACAGCATTATGCTTTTTATCTCCTTGGGGGCATGGAAAGGGACACTTCCATGCATGTATATGTGGGGGTGGAATAGAACTGAGTGCCAGACCAGCAGAAGGTGCAAGCAGAAGGTGCAATGTTGACAGCTGTGGAAGATTCCAGAAATCCAGGCAACAGGGTTTCTCAGAGTAAGGACAGGCAGAGTGACTTTTGCAGCACTGTACTTGAGGAGTTGCCAATTCTGATCCACTGTCCCAGAGGGCGAGTCTGTGTTCAATAAATATAACAAAAGGGAACTTACTGTGACACTCCTGAAAATTCGATGTGTCCTTTTTTCATGTTAGACCCACCCACCTGTTTCTGTTCTCTCTTTCTTTTAAGTCACATGTTAAATTCTGGCAATTGTGATGGACTCTGAGGCTCTCACTCTTTATTACAGAACAAAATAAAAACAGGAAGATATTTCTTTTCATGATCATCTTATTTCTTAGCTACTTGCACAGTTGATGTTGGACAGCTGGATGAAGATTTTCTATATAATGAAGTTCTTTTCATTTGGAACATAATGAGCTGCTGTAACATCTTGTCCTGTGTGACTTTCTAGCTTCCATAACTGTGTGATTAGTAAACCAAAAAGCAGCAAATGCAGATGGTACTGAACACAGGAGAGAAAAGGTTTCAGGGGGCACATGAATCATTGTTTCCAAGGCTTGCTGGGTAGCGGCAAAGCAGACTTTAAAGGGCATAGACACTGCCTGTCGTGGAAAGCTATTTCTGGATCCTTTTTGTTTTTCATGTATAATCTTAAATATCCAGCTGACTTAAAAAACATTCATATGGAGTGATGCATATCAATACCAAATCAGATTACACACCTAAAGCTCCCAAGCCTCAGCTGTGGCCCTCCTGCCTTCTCATTCTTCTCACCCCTAGTACTCCAAAGCAGGGAATCAGGCTTCTAGACACCACTACATGAGTCAAGGTACCGTGGTCAGACGAGCCAAGCGCTGGCTCCATCACCACATAGACACAAAGGCATGCAAGAAACCACAGCTCTCTCTCTCTCTCTCTCTGCGTGGCCTCTGCCTTTAGTCCCATCAATGCAAAGTGTGTACAGCGAGTCCGCCCGCAAAGCAAACACCCAGAACACCTTTGTGCAGTGGGGCGGCAGCAATGCCCACGCAGCTGTGACTCACTGGAGAAGAGGAGGGTCCTGATCACCACCAATCCAAGTCTGACCCAGGGAAAAGTTACTTGGCTCTTGCAGGAAGTGGCCTCACAGTGTTCCTGTAATCCCCGGACTTGCGTTCTTCAGCCACCTCAACGCGAACTCACAGACTTCAACGATTATGTAATTACGGAAAACTTCACAACAAACACGAAGATTCCTTCTGGAGGCCACATTGAAGACCGGGATGTGCATTCGAGCGTGGGAGGGAAGCAGAGAGCTCACAAAGGGAAGAGCAAAGAGATTTATTGAACTTAAAAGGCCGCATTTAAAAAGAGGCCTCTCCCAGACCTCCCTTTTCGTGTGCACATTTTTTGCACCTGCAACTGTTTGTGAGCTCCAAAGCCATGGGCCGCCCCCTTCTCCGGAGAGACCAGGCTTTAATGCCTTGGCCCCAAATGTGTCATTTTCCTGCTGGAGCTGAGGAGGGGGTGTGGGATGGGCAGAAATCAAAAGAAACTGAGTTTTTAGAACTTTGCTGTAAAGAAAAATAATAGTCTGTAAAGGATTAGAGACACATTTTCAGGTTAGGCGCAGTTGTTCAAGAAATGTCAGAAGAGAGAGCATTCCTCTTCACTTTCTTCTCAAACTTGTTCTTCATTTCCCTGGGTTCTGGGTGACATCTGTGGCATCCATTTCAGTGTGGGCTGCAGCAGGCCTTTGACTCCACAGCATGTAACTGCACTCAACCACAGCGTTCAAAGTCAAGACTCCAAACAGGCCTTCCTGACTCCTGGTACACAAGAGGCCACAGGAATGATTTTCATTAAAACAGAGCTTTGATACCACAAGTGAATTGTACCATTTTGATAACGACACACATGAATGAAGTGCTGACAAACGGTCTTGCTTTAGATGGTGTTTGTGGGTGGGGCTTGGGCTGGAGCTGGCGTCCAAACTTGATTTTGGCCATTGATCCACTTCCTCCCTCCCCCACCGCCCACCTCATATGTTGAGATGAAAGTCTGAGCAGAAAGCTTCTTTTAAGCCATTGTGAACTGTTTGACTCAGAGCAGCATCTGTGGATTTTTATAAGACTGGCCAAGATTGACTTCATTATTTTCCAATCCTCTCCAGGGAGAAGAAAGCTTCAAATCAAGACTCACGAGTGAAGCAAAGAAACATTATATTCATAAGTGGTACAATGCAATACTAAACAGACAGGAGATACATTTCAGCATAAATAATAATGCACAGAGAAACTTGACTGACCAGGTTAAGGGATCCGATGCAGATCAAATGAACTGAGTTCTGTTGGGCTACATTTGGCAGCTGCTGGGGTCTTTTTCTGTGCAGTACAAATCTTGAAGATTGAGGAGGCAGGAATTCTAATATATCCTGTAAAATGCTGGTAAGCCATGCAGTCAGACAGCTGGGAGTTTTTTTTTTCTAAAGCAGATCTAGTTAACCTCCCCCATGAGGGGAAATAAATTGTTGTCTCAGCTACAGATTGACCCTTTTTGCTTTTCATTATGTGGTTCAATCTAGTGTGAACATTTTGGATATAGAAAGGTCTGGGATTCCTGGTTCCTGTAAAACAAAGCCTGTGATAGTCTTTGATTCAGTTGTCTCATGGGGAAATAAGAGAGAAGGCTTAATTGGTTTGTTATCACAAGTTAGTGGGTTGCACTTATACAGAGATTTACTGGTGGTTGAAAATGAGGTTAGGGAGCAGTTAGAGGGAGGAGATGGGAAGGCTGAGATATGAAGAACAAAGATTAAGGGATTAGCAAAAGCAGAAGCTGCAGGAAAGAGGAGATGGGTAAATTTAGGAGCAAAACATGGAACAGTCATTTGCAGTGAGCTCTTCCGTGGGAGAGTGAGAAGCGTCTTCTAAACATATGCCAGGTTGACCTCACTCGGGTCAAAAAGGCAAAAAGGAAGCCTGCCTTGAAAATGCCAGGCAAGGAGCTTGAGAGCCAAAGACAGCAAGGGCAGGGCTTCTGGGAGACTTCCTGTACACACACACACACACACACACACACACTTCCCATGGAAACCTCATTTCAGGACTTTGCTCTTGACTAAAAATAATTATTCCTTTGGTGATCTTACATCTAGGGCAGGGAAAGGACTGAGAAAACTTTTAGTGTCTGTGGACAGAATTGAATCTACCAAATTGATTAATTAGGGAAGAAGGTTTTGGAGGGCCTGATACTGTAGGAGGTAGAGATCCGTAATCCGAAGTCTTTGACCCAATGCTGCTTGGGTTGCAAATATACAGAATCAGGAGCCTTTCACTTGGTGAGGTGAGTGCTGTGTGTAGATCAGTCCCGTTTGATGTGGGCTAATACAGAATGGGATGCAACCTTGGTGCCACAGGGACTCAATTACAATTTTCCTAGGAAGAGGAAAGAAGCAGCCACTTCCTTTTCCATTCCCGTTTTCTTGGTTGCTGGACAAACTGGATCATTTTGAGTTTGTCTGCCTCAGCCTTTCACTGATTTGAATCCCTCTTCCAGGCAGCACTGTGAAGCCAGGAGGTGGGCTGCCTGGGTTCCTGGGATGGGCACCTGTGTCCAGAACCTGGGCAGCTCAGCAGGAAGTGCAGGGCAGCTGGAGTTTTGGAGGTCCTGAAACCCCTGCAGTCTATCCTTCACATATGGCTCTTTCCCCATGTCTGGGAACCTGAAAAATTCATGTGACATCTGATAAACTCACTCAAAGTACATCAAGGTTTGAAATGTGTTCACGTTCACTGCCAAGCATGAAGAGGGGCAGCACAAACAAACAGATGGCAATGAAGGGATGCCAGGTGAATGGAGATCTTCTCTCTCACTGCACATGTTGTTGTCCTGTGTTTGAATAGTACTCTTTCTGCTTTTTGAGCATTTCTTTCTCCCTTTAAAAATGTTATTCCCTGGATTGAAGGCCAGCAATGAGGGCTGGCCTATGGAACCACCAGTACGTGCAAGACCTGGCATAGGGAGAGGTTCTGAAAGAGGAGCTTGGAAAACTCCTCTGTCGGAACACAGCCCCTACAGGTGAGCGCAAGAAGCATGATATGGAACAACCCAGACCAGGTCAGAGGAAGATACCCACCATCATATATATGGCATAGGTTGGTGGCAGACCAGGCTGAACTAGTTCACATCAACCGCTGGTGAATCCGAGCGTCAGAATAGAGTGTGGGTCAGGCCAGTTTCAATTGCAACATGTACCAGTGCACATTAAGGAATGCCACGGTAGGTGAGCGGTACCAGATGTGGTTGCAGCGCCCAAACAGCACACGTGAGAACCAGGGGGGAGGAGGTAAAGCCGGTAGGGGAATGTGGAATCCCATGTTGGACAACCACTCCCACTGGAGAGAGTGAGTTGGGATGGGGGAGACCAGACCAGGCAGGACTACAACACCTGTGGGCCTCAAGTGAGTTAGATTGGGGAAGGGCCAGATTGGGCTGACTGTTCCAACTGGTACAAGCAAAAATTAGAGTGGGTGAGGGCTGGTTGGGCTTTGCATTATCATCAGATGGCAGAGGCTGGCACTGGGGGCCAATTCTGTCAAGTTAAATGCCAGAACCACCTGGAGAATGCACAATCCAGAAGTTGGAGTGGCCTAGTAGGGAGATAGTGGGCACCTCTCTTATGGGTAACCACTCCCACTGGAGAGCACGAAAACCAGGACAGGGACAGGGGTGGCTAGACAGAAAGACACCTGTCAGCATGTGTGTGGGCTGGATAGGAGGGTTGGTTGGGTTGAACTAGGCTTCAATACGCATTGACATGTAGGAGAGCTAAATGGGATGTGGGGCAGACTGAGCAAGTCTGCGGTGCATAATGGCAAGCATGGGAACCAGGGTAGGGAACAGGTCTGGTAGGGATTATGGGGAGATGCCCCAACTAGGTAGTAGCTCCCACTGGTTTGCGTGAGTACCAAGTATGAAGTGGGCAGGATCGGGCTAGACTGCAACACCCATCGTTCACAAGGAAGACAGGGCTTGAAACAAAACTGACCCAGCAATTGCAACGACCAGTATGTACATAAGCTGATTGGGGCGACAGAAGGTGCCGGACCCTGTACTGGCAAGCACACACAAGAAACAGGTCTGGGATCACCTCAGACGAAGTTTCTTTGGAGATCCCTCCAACTGAACTGCTGATCTCAGAACCCCAACTATAAAGAGACTATGTCAGCCAGTGGATTCTGAATAGGTTTCATCACAATTGGAATGGCGAGACTGGCAGCAATTCATAACTGTTAAATTATCAAAACTGCTTGAGCAGGACCCTCGGAGCATGCCCCAAGTCAGGGACCTGGGATGGGTGGGAGGCTGGGGGGCGGTTCTCGCTTTGTTTCTCCCCTGACTCCAGATACAGGGAAAAAATATTAGTGTAGAAACAATGGTATTACCCACTTTCCTGTAGCCCTTGATCCTTCATACCCTAATCAACTAAGTAAGATCATTTAAGAAAATAAAGTAAAAAAAATGTTATTCCCATATCCGGATTCACACTCCAAATGCATGAAATAGCCAGGGCTGGACTAACCCAAACTCACGTGGTGGAAACTCAAGCCAGGTCTCCCACATTCATGGTTGGGATCCAACTACTTGAGCCCTTGCCACTGCTTCCAAGGTCTGCATTAACAACAAGCCCAAGCCAGAGGCAGGGTCAGAGCTGGAGCCAGGAATTAAACCCAGCAACTCTGATGTAGGCTATGGGTGTCTGAATTAGTCTCTTAACTGCCAGGCCAAATACCCACTCCTTCTCTCTTCTTTTATTGCTGCCCTGGAAGGCTTAGGATCAAAGTTTCCTAAGAGATATTGCTGGCCTCCCTCCAGCCTTAGCCAGCATGGTGATGCTATATGGTGTCCCCAGCCTGGGGAGTCCCACTCCTGAGGAATGGCCTACTTGATAGACATGCTCTGTCATATCCCAGAGGTGATGGGCAACTGTCCCTTTGCCCCACATTTTTGACGGTCTATCTACTGTTGGGAAACTCCACTAGTCACTTCCTGAAAACAGATTTTGTGTGTACAGGGTATAGGCAAAAGCTATGCTGTGCCTGGATGCTGTCTCTGCTCCCATTCAGAGTGCTAGAGAAACACCAAAGCCTCCTGGGCCAGCAGAAGCCCTCCCTCCATTCCTGCCCTAACCGAGCTCTCTGGCTAGACTCAGGGATTTTTTCAATCTTTTCCATTTGACAAGGAAGAACTATTTCTCCTGCAGAGAAAAGTCAGGTTGATAATCCTTCTAAAAAGGCTGGTACTTAAGTAAAAATAGAGTGAATCATTGTGGATATGCAGTTCAAGTTTTTTTTTTCACCTGTGTAGAGTATTACTGAGTGACTAACATTCTGGGAAAGCCTTGGAGGAGATGATGTTTGGAGATTATAAAATGATAACAAGATGGGCCCAGTACTGTAGCCTAGCAGCTAAAGTCCTCACCTTGAATGCAATGGGATCCTATATGGGCGCTGGCTCTAATCCCAGCAGTCCTGCTTCCCATCCAGCTCCCTACTTGTGGCCTGAGAAAGAAGTAGAGGACAGGTCAGACCCTTGCGACCCTGCACCCATGAATGAAACCCGGAAGAATTTCCAGGCTCCTGGTTTTGGATCAGTGCAGCTCTGGCCATTGCAGTAACTTGGGGAGTGAATCATCGGACAGATCTTCCTCTCTGTCTCTCCTCCTCTCTGTATATCTGACTTTGCAATAAAAATAAAATAACTCTTTTAAAAAAAATGACAACAAGCACTGACACATTAGGTGCCTTCTGTAAGATTCAAAACCCTCAGAAATAGAAAATCTGTGTGGGTTTCAGAAAACAGTCATCTAATACAGCGTGTATGAGTGGTTCCTAAAATGTTCGTGAGAAATGAATATGAAAAAATTACTGATGAATTTCAAATTTTTTGCACAATAATAAATTATTTTTAATTCCACCTTTCCGTGAACTTTTTGAAGCTTCTCATATGGTTACAGTAACTCATCACAGGCAGTTTATATTTCAGGGCCTACAAGCTGAAAAACTCTTTTGATTTACCTTCACATATATCAACATAAGAAAGAAAAGTAACTACATGAGACTCCATATCCATTTGTCACAAAAACAAAACTCTTCAAAAACCTACTACGCAGTAACTATATGCATTTTACCCATGATGCTCTCCAGTCACATTAACAGGATAATTACATTTGAGAAGATGCATGTTAGTTTGCAATCTTGATGTTTCTGAGTCAGAAAAAGTGCTGATGAGTTAAATCTAAAGATGATGTTAAGAGCAATGGGCAACTCTTGTGCTGAGGGTAAAATCAGCAGGTGGATCCAGCAGGAGGATCTGTGGAGCCAACAAGAAAAGGATGTCCTACAGGTTGCTGAGGAAAATGGAGTGCTGAAACCTAGAAACAGCACGTCTTTCAGAGTTATCTTGGGGAAAATTCAAACTGTGCTCTCAGGGATTCGTTTGATGGCAGTTTTATGTATTCGTGCTCCCTACATAAAAACAGGAAACACGACAGTTCAGTCAGTCAGACTTCTAAGGAACAGCACCACTCAGCAGACCCCTGGGACCCATTGGCCCATTCTAGTATTGATACTAAGTCTGGTCCAAGGCAGGAGGGCCGTAAGGAACTTGAGCAGACTCAGCCTTGTGGCATTCCTGCAGCTTGTCCCGCCAAGATCTTTTTTGCCTGTTCCGATATATGGGTTCCTGCCTTGCCAGACCTGGTCCTGTGGGGATGCCAGACTCAGGCCCAGAGCCAGAGTCATTGCAGCAAACTGCCACTTCCCACACTTGCCCTGGGCTAGTCAGTTGCCTTCCTGGAGAAACATGTCCATCTGTTTTAAATGCCTACTCCTTTGTGTTGGCTAGTGGGCTGCTGTCTGCCCCTCCTCTAGCATTTGTTTACCCCCAGATGCCCTTTTGGCATCTAATGGGCA
Source organism: Ochotona princeps (assembly GCF_030435755.1). Lineage (NCBI taxonomy): Eukaryota > Metazoa > Chordata > Mammalia > Lagomorpha > Ochotonidae > Ochotona > Ochotona princeps. The sequence continues at coordinate 56,066,927 of NC_080832.1, read as the reverse complement.
TAATTTCTATGTGTGGAGCACTCAGGTGTGCAGGGCAGGCACCCACTAAACACTTGATAGGCATTATCTCCACGAGACCTCCCAACAAGGCTGTCAGTTGTATGATTAGTTCCATCCTACAGAAGCAAATCCTGAAGCCCTTGCAGGATTCATTTGCCACGAGTGTCTCTGGGACTCAGACCTGTCCTCTTCCCAATGGGGTGTTCCTAGGGATGGTGTTAGACCACCTCTTAGTTACACACCCACCCTGTGGTGGTGATTGCCTCTCTTCTGATACTCCTAAGTCTTTTCCAGGTCTGTCTCATTGCGTGCCTCCTGACTTACCAGTGCTTTTGTCCATACACAATATTCTCACTGTTTTCCATGATCGCAAATCTAATCACATCTCTAATCGCATCCCACAAGCCATTGGCAACTCCAATACACATTGAAGATGCTCACAGAGCACAGGCCCCAAGCATCTCTGCCTCTTTCATACACCCTGAGAGGACATCTTAAAAGGAAAAGGATGGAAAATTTCTCAGAGGAAGCTTTCTGAATGTTTACGTGACAAAGAAGTCAGGAAAATATGGCAATTGTTGTGATTCTCTTCATCGTGTCAGGATCTGAAGTGGCTCAGAAAGACACTCTGAAAGGAAGATGGACTTCCAAGGGATGTGACTCATGGGGAGCAATATAAAAGAGAGGAGAACGGTGATTTGTCAGATGGACAATGGGCTTTTATTGGAAGCATATGGAGACCCAAAGAAGAATACCCAGGGTGGAAGTTAAGAAAGGAACAAAGGAGATAGAATTTGCTGGCCGGGGGTGGGTGGGATGAGATGGGGAGACAGAAAGCAAAGGAAATGAGCAAGAAAGGAGAAAAAATACAAGAGACCTTTTGTAAAGATGTTCTCCCCCCTCCAAGTCCCATTTTTAGCATCTTGACAAAATTTTGTACTTCTGAACACAAATGAAATCAAACCTCTTTGAATGCGTTCTCTCAAACAATTCCACAAATCTCTAACACTTGGTGCGTCTGCTGTGCACTGGGCAGGAGAAAACCCTGAAAGGGATCGTTGCCGGAAAGAGACAAGAAAAATGGGCTTTCTAAAGGGGCCACTCACAGTTCACACATTTTGGAAGCGTGTATATTCTCAGTAAGCCTCAAGGAGAGCAACGCAGCCAAATCCAGGCCGGAGAGGAGAACTGCTTTCTTATCTGGCACGTTTCACTCTGCTCCTGCAAGGACGTGGACGTTCCTGCCAGCTTCCTTTGGTGCCCCTTATCAGTCCTTACATAAAAATCTGTGCATGACTTTTCCTCCCTCTCTGAGGAAATGCCTGTATCAGAAATCTCTGTTTATAATACCAAGGACCTCAGATTATGCCATCTGGTGCTCTTGAACTTATTCTTATACAAGTTTATCCTGATGAAATCCTTGGCATTTTCCTGAGGCTTTTTTTGCCTCCTTGCCAAATGTTAATTGGTACCTGTTCCTGTAACTCTGGAATTCTTCCCAGCTGTAGAGATCAGCCTTTGGGTCCCTTTCCACTTCCAGACCTCCTCTCCCGACCCCTGTCCTGCTTCCCAGTCTAACCCAGGCTCTCTGCCCCGACTCTGTGTTTTTGGGCTGTTTTGCTGTGGCCCTCGTGTGATACACTTCATTTACTCCCTTCATTGCTTACTTCCCAGTTTCTCTGAGTGACCTCCTGGAAACAGAACCGAGCAGCCATGTTGGCTATTCAGAGGCTTGAAAAACACATTTGGTCCTTGCAGTTGCCAGCCCCCCATAGGAACCTCTATTCCCATGACATCTCAGACTGCTGTCCAGGTTAAAAGCCTATGGATACTCTTCCTAAAGTGTCAATTTCATTCCCATTAATTTTCATGTGATTAAAACACAGACCTGGGGAAAAACAGTGACTTTGTTGTTGGGCCTGACTTTAAATCCTGATCCGTCATTCCCTCTCTCCCTCCTTTTTTTTCCCTTTTTACTGGAAAGTCAGATTCACAGAGAGGATGAGAGATAGAGAAATATCTTCCATCCACTGGTCCATTTTCCAAGTGGCCACAACAGCCAGAGCTAAGCCAATCCAAAGTCAGCAGCTTCTTCTGGATCTCCCACGAGGAAGCAAGATCCCAAGACCTTGGGCTGTCCTCAACTGCATTGCCAGGCCAAACAGGGAGCTGGATGGGAAGTAGAGCAGCCAGGACATGAACTAGCGTCCATATTGTATCCCAGCGGATACAAGGTGAGGATTTTAGTCATGTGGCTATCACGCCAGGCCCAGATCACATTCCTATCTTTACAAGGTAGAGCTCTGCAAACTGAATGAGATCTTATATTCAGGTGGCTGGGACATCACACTTGTTGAATGAATATTTGCTACAGAGAAGAATGAAATAAGTAACAAAGTAATGAAATGAGAGGACAAACCAAGATAAAGGAGACTTTATAGTTATGTATTCATGGTGTGCTGGCTTTGTAAGGGAAACACATACTAATACACGAAGTTATCAAGCAAGGGTGAAGATTCTGACAATAGAAGGAAGCGCAGGGAGCTCTGCCATGCAGAGGAAAGGTGCCCATCCCGGTCTGATGAAGGAGGAGAACCAGGTAACCATTCATGACTTTCAGTATCTGCCAGTTCATTGTCTTCGGACATCAGCTTTGTCTATTGCAGACCTGTTGCTGCCCAGTGTATTAATTTCTTGAGTCTTTCAATGACACTTTGTTGTGAGGTTTTGGTGGTGGCTGTTGTTATTGTTTGTATTTTAAAATACTTTTCTCCAAGATGAAGTACCAAAATGATAGGACTGACCCCCAAATTGAATATTTTGATGCGATCATCTAGTAGTGCTTTCAAATGCTAAGTACTTTGCCTCCAGAGGTACAGTCCTATGTTACAGATCATCCTGTGTCATCCTGTGTCACAGATGAGAATGAGACAAGGTAGAGTCATATGATCTGTCTGAACTTTTGCAACACCTCAAGGGAAGGGCTGGAGGTCTGGTCCACCTCCCCTGTGTTTATAAGTCTGTTGTTCAGTCATGAGACAATAAGGCATCCTGACAACTACCAAGGTCATTAAAAATGCTAAGGGCCTGGCCCGGTGGCCTAGCGGCTGAAAGTCCTCCCCTTGAACGCCCTGGGATCCCATATGGGCGCCGGTTCTAATTCCCATCCAGCTCCCTGCTTGTGGCCTGGGAAAGCAGTCAAGGACGGCCCAAAGCTTTGGGACCCTGCACCCGTGTGGGAGACTTGGAAGAGGTTCCTGGTTCCCGGCATCGGATCAGCGCAGCACCGGCCGGTGCGGTCACTTGGGGAGTGAATCGTCAGATGGAAGATCTTCCTCTCTGTCTCTCCTCCTTTCTGTATATCTGACTTTGTAATAAAAATAAATAAATCTTTAAAAAAAATGCTCTCTTAGTGGTGATCGGTTGTTCCATTCCCAGAATGTAAAATGTGATAAACTGCAGGGAGGAAAACAAACTGCCTCAGAGCCAAAAAAACCATATTTGAGAGCCGTGGAATCTCAATGTCAGCTCTGAATGTTTTTATTCAGGAACTGGGAAATTATGTGAGATGACTGCACTGGATTTAGCCACATCTCAGTAATGTGTGTGCTATTCAAATATTCTTGTGCAAACTTAATTTCCGAGAGTTATGAGGGGAATTTTTGTCCAGCAAAATGTTCTTGTAAAAGTTGACTGCTGTTGAACTGTAGACACAACTCCAAGGAATCTCTTTCTAGAAAGCAATGCGTTATTCCAACATGAATCACAGGCTAAATTGACTGTCTTCCCAGATGTGAGAGCTGACTGTTGTACTCAACCGAAAACCAGGATGCTTCACTACATCTATGATCGAGATGGCTACTGAACTGTTTAACCAAACCAGATTAGGAAGAATTTGTTACTCAATGGAATGCAGTTAGGGCAACTTCCAGTTCAACAGAATACAAATTAAGTAGCATGTGCAGAGGGGGCATTTAGTTCCACACACTTACATTATCTTTAATGTGGAACTATCAAATGTTGCTGGAAATGTTTTGTCTTTTGCCATCTGGATGGCAGGTGCAATAAAACCCCTACATGGAAAGAAGAAATCACTCTAGAATGAAGCCCTTTGAGAATGGATTCTTTATGTAGGAACACGGATTTAGGACCATCATATACACCTCATTAAGTGCCCAAGTGCTGTGGCACTATAATTGGCAGTGAATAAGTCAGAGCTGAACAACTAAAATTTTAATTTTTATTGTGTATATTTAAGATAAATGATGTTTTGATATACATACAGTAAAATGATTGTTATGATCAAGTTAATTAGCACAGTCCTCATTTTACATAGTTGCCTGAGTGTGTGTACATGTGTGTGAAACAAGCATCAAAGTAGCAGTGTTAGCAGCTTTCCTGCATATAATATTACTGGCTATAGTCCTCTTATTCAACATCACGCAACTTTGTACACTTTGGCCTATATCTCTTCATTCTATCCTCTAGCATGCTACTGCCCAGTTGGTAACTACTGTTCTACTTTCTTTTTCTATACATTTGACTTTCCTCTTTATAAACTTTTACATATAAAGTTAATTAGGTCCTCTTTTTCCCTCCTGTGTATGGCTTATTTCACTTAACATAATGTCTTACAATTTCACCCAAGCTGTTATAAACACCTCCTACTTTTCAAAACCTGAGTATTATTCCATTATATGTTGCCTTACTCACCAATGATGAGCACTTGGGTTGTTTCCATTCTTAGCTAATGGGGATTTTTCTACAGTGAACACAAGGAGTGGAGCTATTTCTACAAGGTAATGATTTCATTTCTTTTCAGTATACACCCAGGAAAGAGATTGCTGGGGCATATGATAGTTCCATTGTCAATTTTTTGAAGAATCCCAAAATGTTTCCCATAGTGGCTACAGCACCTGTATTCCTATCAGCAATGTGCCAGGGTGTCCTTTGGTGACCTCCTCCAAACACTTATTTCTGGTTTTTGATAACAGCATCCCAACAGGTTTGAGGTGATAGCTCAGTGTTGTGGAACACTTACTCCTAAACTTATTAGTCAATTTTGTGTCTTCACACAAATGCACTTTTAAAGCCAGTTTTACTCAAACTACAATTGTTTTTTTTTTAAAGATTTATTCATTTTATTACAGCCAGATATACACAGAGGAGGAGAGACAGAGAGGAGGATCCTCCGTCCGATGATTCACTCCCCAAGTGAGCCGCAACCGGCCGATGCGCGCCGATCCGAAGCCGGGAACCAGGAACCTCTTCCAGGTCTCCCACGCGGGTGCAGGGTCCCAATGCATTGGGCCGTCCTCCACTGCTTTCCCAGGCCACAAGCAGGGAGCTGGATGGAAAGTGGAGCTGCCGGGACTAGAACCGGCGCCCATATGGGATCCTGGGGCTTTCAAGGTGAGGACTTTAGCCGCCAGGCCACGCCGCCGGGCCCTCAAACTATAATTGTTAATGATACCATCTGTGACAGAAGGAAATCAGAGGAAGGTGCCATATTTTTTTCATAAAACTGTGCAGTATTCAAATGGTGCTTTGTTCTTTGAAAGCATTTTTGCACATATCACTTTCAAATAATTAAGCACATTAATGCCAAAGACTTTCCACTTTTTAAAGATTTTTTTAAGACTTTCCACATTTCCACTTTTAAAATAAGAAAACAGACCCAGATGAAACTAAGACACTTGTCCAAGGTCAAATTAAAAGCCGCAGAACTTAGCTTTAAACTTTTTTTTTTTGCTTTTTTTACTTCTACTATGTAGTTTTTTATGTACCTTTAAGTAGATTTCAGTATTTTAAAATTTTTGATATTGCTCCTCTCAAACAACAAATAGATGGCATCCATTGCACATTAAGCATTTCTGCCTTGCTTCTGAAAATGGAATATTGGGGCAAACTTTCCTTATGAAAAAATATTAGAATGAGACATATGCCATGGGTTAACTGGAATGTGTTTTTCTACAGAAATTTGAAGCTGCTTTTATTGATTTGTCTTTGTTTTAAAAGTTAAAATACACAGAATGTGCTGGTAACTAACATAACAAACACAAGTGTACATCCCAAACAAGTGTACATCCCACACAATTGATGGTTCTGATGTACGCTGGCTTTGCTTTGCTTAAACATGAAGGTGACATAACTGTTAACCTATTCAGCTTTTGTTTCCTTTAATGGCATAAAAATCCTGATTTTTTTTAAATTAGAAGCTACAGAGTGTGAAGTCTTACAGGCCAAGTGGGGACAGAATGCCCCTCCTCCCCACGCTGGGAACTCCCAAACAGAAAACTGTTAGTCTTCCAGCAAGTTGCTTCCTCAGGATACAGAACCCAGAGACCTCCAACACAGCGTACTTGCTCTTCACTAATGGTAATTGTTGGGGATTACTTGCTGCATTTTTTGTAGTACTTTGGGTAGCACCCTATCCCATTCTTAGCACTACATGAGACTGTGAGTAATTATTCCTTTAAATGTACTTATGTAGAGGAGGACATGTGGTGTCTTGCTTAAGGTGTTGCTCGGGACACCTATGTCTCGTACCCACGTCCCTGGGAAGGAGTTCCAGCTCCAGCCCTTTCCAGCTTCTTGCTAAGGCACACCCTGGGAGGCAGCAACGGATAGTCCAGCACTTGCATCCCTGTCTACTTTATGGAATCCCCAGTGTATCCTGGGGATTTACCTTTGCTTTATCCAGGCCTCGCCTCAGCTATTGCAGGAATCTAGGGGGCGTGAATTAGTGAATAGAAGATCTTTGTCTTTTCGTGTCTTTGCTTTTCAAGTAAATTTTAAAATGTTTAAAAATTAATCACTTGGTTATTTCCCATGAAAGGGAAAGAAAAAAGTGCTTCTTGGGCAAAAAGAGAGACTATAGTTGTACCTCTGCAGAGTAGGAAAATAATTGTCTTCTTTGTCTTTTCATGTTCTTCACATCAACTGTTCTGAAGAGTAAGAATCTATTTAGCATGCTTATAAACTTAGAGGAAAATTGGGGAAATGCACGACCTTAGGGGCTTTATTTTTGCTATTGATGATAAATATCACTTCACATTTGAATCCAATACTACATGTGGTATAGAAATTGATGAACTTGTTGGAAAGCAAACAAGCTTGCCTAATAATAGTTTTCTTTCCTGTGTGTGTGCGTGTGTGTTTCCTTTTTGTCAATGTCTTCCTTTGACTAATCTTATAGTTTGAATGGTGACTTTAAAAAAAAGACTGATAAATTCATCTCCAAATCTTTCCTGCTTACTGATTTCTTCTCATTCTAAGTATGTGGCTAAAGCAACAGAGCTACAAATAAAACCTGAATCTTTACTTGTTCAGGACTAGGAATAGAGAAGACAAATCAAAATCATGTAGAATAGCTATTTATAACACTCTCCAGGATCAAAGGATTTTAGACAGGCACCTGTGCAAAAAATGAAGGGAAACTGATAACACTGATCTGCTTTTAGAATGAGGAAGCTACTTATCCATAGAAAATGTATCTGATGAAAAATCATGCATGAATTTCAATTTTCTTGCACCAAAATAAACGTATCTACTAGTTCAATTTCCAAGAACTTTTCAAAGCATCCTCACATGAGGTTATTAACATAAAACACACACAGCACAGCTATAAAATTACATCTAATCTGTTATAATCATTCTTCATTTGATCGTTTTCTACTTCCTTATTTAACTCTTGCTTTGTTTATTTTTCCCCTGTGGGTTTCACTTTTTTTTTTTTTTTTTTTTTTTGTACTTCAGTGCTTTGAGATTAAATCAGAGCTAAATGACAGGTTCTGAAAAGTGAAATCCTCCGTTGCTGGAAATATGTGTTCAATCAGGAGAAACACCTCTAGCCTGAGAGTTTGGAAGGAGGGACCCAGGAACCGACTTCCTTATCAAAGCACCGGGGTACTTTTATTGCTAACATTTTCATTCCTATACCTCCTCCGTCCTTCCTGTAAGGTAACTGGGATAGCACACGTGCTCAAGCTTTCTTTTTTTTTTTTTTAAGATTTATTATTATTGGAAAGCCGGATATACAGAGAGGAGGAGAGACAGAGAGGAAGATCTTCCATCCAATGATTCACTCCCCAACTGAGCTGCAACGGGCCGGTATGCGCTGATCCGAAGCTGGGAACCTGGAACCTCTTCCAGGTCTCCCACGCGGGTGCAGGGTCCCAAGTCTTTGGGCCGTCCTCGACTGCTTTCCCAGGCTACAAGCAGGGAGCTGGATGGGAAGTGGAGCTGCCGGGATTAGAACCGGTGCCCATATGGGATCCCAGGGTGTTCAAGGGAGGACTTCAGCCGCTAGGCCACGCCGCCGGGCCTGATGTGCTCAAGCTTTCTAGAATTTCTCACATCTCCTCAACTTCTTGAAGGGTTCCTGTTTAACTCATCATCATTTGACAACTCCCTAGTGGGTAACCACATGTCCTAAGCCTAAAGTGCTCCCTGGATGTTAACTATCAAACCTGCAATCCAGGAATAGAAAGACTCCATTTTACAAATAAAAATATTCAGAAAAACTGGCAAAAGTTGACTGTTCGAAAGGAAAAAGCAGTTAACAGGCCCAGACAGAGTTTTGTATCTTTGCTGGCAAAAGAGAATCTATGTCCTGTTCCCAAATACCAAACACTTGTCAATGGATTAAATTGTACTTATGTATCTCAATTCTGGAAGGTGTTTAAAGTTTTTGCAGAAACCTGCATGATCACGGTCCAACTTCTTTTTTTTTTTTTTTTATGAATTCGAAGCTTTGTCTGATACATGTGTCCTGAACCCTTCCCTAACAACCTGAAGGAGTTCCTCAGAGCTGGGAACACTTCTTTAGCCATTGATACTGTCCTTCAGGGATTCTTGTTTCATTCATAGGCTGGTGATTTGCCTTCATCACACACGCTGTTGTCAGTAACTTGGTGTTAGATAACTGCCTTGTTCTCTGGGATACCAATTACCCTTGCTAGCTGCATCTTGTGTGGGCTTGGCAGACGTCAGTCTCCAGTACCTCCTTGGCACTTCCTTCTCCAGAGTGACTTCACATGGAAACAAGGACTCTGTTGGAACTGGCTGAGGTTGGAATTAACTCCTCCTCTGTCTGCATTACAAAACCAGGAAGATGAACTGGCCCAGGCAAGTTTTCTGGATTCTTGGATTGATCTCCCGGCATTCTCTTTGCCTCCTTTCGGACTACATCTAATTTTAGCAACGTGATAAGGCACAAGCGAGGCTTTCATGCATGCTGTGTCACTGAGGGGATTTTAGCATTGTCTAATTGGCCTGCTTGGATGAATTGGATGCAATCTCCTATTGGTTTGCACCCAGGAATCTGGGTGGGAAGTGAAAGTTCAGACATACAGACATGCTGAGGCGGCTCCACCTGCAAGAGCTTGCTGCTGTGTGTGGCTCTGATACCAATGCCAGCCAATTCAAAATGAAAACCTTTACATGACTGCTCTGAAAGTCAAATGGAAACAAAAGGCGCTTGCTACATCTTGATGAAGTCCCGAAGATAGGAAAGGCTTTGGGGTGCAAGAATAAGCAGAGGGTTAAAGAACTTCCACTCTCAGACTAACTAGGTATCCTTTCCTGGCAATACGTCCCATTGGGAGGTGGTACAGAAGAGATCAGTGACCCACTGTGACCTCCATGCCCACCTGGGTCTTGCACTGATTCATGATCATCCCCACAAAGGGCCTGGCTCCAGAATAAACCCAAGGAAGCATAAGAAATTCCCTCTCATTTAGGAATCTCAAAGTCAAAGGAGAACTTAGGCGGAGCTGGAAAATCTGAACTGAATGGGTCAATGTTTATACTTATAGTCCTTAACCAAAAAATATAGTTAGTTGTGGATGAGCAATGTTTTTCCTCTGATATTCCGCAGTCCTTCAGCAGAGACCATGTGTATCTTGCTCCCTCCTGTATGAACTATACCTAGCACATTATGAACATGCGACGCATGCAACTCTGGAAGATCCTTTGCTCCAATAGGAAGACCTCTACAGGAAAAAACCATGTCTAGGGATCCACAGCTCTGAACAGATCCATAGGAAAACTTCTCCAACAGACTTCATGACTGGAGATCAGTGTGAGCTTCCTCTTATGGGTACCAGGAGGTAGTGAGACTCTTTCCTGGATGTGGGAACCCAATGGGGCTTCAAAATATCTACAGGAATATGCACATCCAGTGGCTGGGTGGCGAGGAAGTCAAAGTTGTCAGCAGAACTTGATGTTGCCGAAATTCTCCCTTATGCATTGCAACCAATGAGATTCAAGTATATTCAAACTGCTCTAAAGCAGAAAATCTAACTTGGATATCAGAAAATATCCTTGTAGTGATTACTAAGATTATCAATGAGTCGTACCAAGATTCTTAGCGGACTCTTTCTAAGTTGCAGATTTATCTGTGTGTGTTCACAGGTGTGTATATCTAGAGGCTGAAAGAGACAAGGGACAATAATAACGTGCATTTAACATTGCAATTTGTCTGACATGTCCACTTGGTAATACACTCCTTTCCCAAACACTTTCTGTTGTGACATTTTGGCTTTCAATTCTTTGGTGCTAGAAAATCAAAATGATTCATGTCACTGAATATGATGCCACATTAAAAACAACTCTACATTTCACAGGAATTTTAATCATGATTTTGGGGTTAGTAGAAATTAAAACTGATTGATGATAACCTTGAGTAGGAGAGAAAAACCTATCTATTGGACAAACTTCAAAGGTCAACCAATCCCAGAAAGGCTCTAACTTATAACAAGGGGCATTTGTTATGCACTGACTCAGGGACATTAAAACGTCTCCCTTAGGATTTATCGTTTTTGCAAAATGTGTACAATTTTTGTGGGGGAATTTTCCTTATCCCAAAGGACAGGGATCATAGAGAGGAAGTCTTTTATTAGGGCTTACTTTAAAAAATGTTCTGAAAGTACTGAGGAGTCAGGATGACTGTTGTCCAGCTGGCTACAGACAGTTGGTCCATAAATCAGAAGCAACTGGTTATAGCGAGCCTGTGCATGGAAAAGCTCACAGAAATTGGCAACTGATCATTCCCTCTCTATTATTTTTGTGTAAACTGTTTACAGAAACCTACGTGGCAGAGTGTCCAAGAATAGTGACATTCTAATCCCCAGTAATTCTCAGGAAATGTAATTAGAGAAACAGATTTCATAAAGTGCCTTCAATCTTATATAAATGTGTATAAATCATAGTCCCCTCTCCATGCCAGCGGGCCAGCTGAGCTCTACCTGGGACCATAGCCGGATGTGGCTCTGTGACTTTCTAAAGGCCGCTGCTGATTCCCTCCCTTGTGGAATCTGTGCCTTACCAGGCTGGTCACATCTTGCCAACATTCTTTAGTTGCTTCCAGAGAATTTGGGGCAATGTCACCCCACTGACTGTGCCAAGAACGTGTCTCCTGAATTTTAAAGGCATCTGTTCTAGAGGAAAGCCTACTTCTTTGCTTCTGGCTCATCTGCACAGAGTTGCAGAGGCCTAAACTGAAGTAAATGCTTGTTCTTCTTGACTGTAAACAGGCTCTCTGTTGAAAACTTCAAACCTGTATGGTGGATGCCATGAGTCCAGCTAAGTGGTGCAAACGTTTAGGATGACTGAGGGATGGCGAAGTGTTTTTTGGACATAATTTCCTCACAGCTTCCAAAGCTAAAGAGAATCAATGAGTGATTCTCTTGGAATAGGTTGTCCATACCCATTCTTCAACTTACATTTCATAATAAGAGTATTTATACAAAATTAATAAGATAGGATGTGAATCTGGGAACACAGAACAGGTGAAGCTTTCTTTTTTTTTTTTTAAAGATTTATTTATTTATTTTTATTGGAAAGGTGGATATACAGAGAGGAGGAGAGACAGAGAGGAAGATCTTCTGTCTGATGGTTCACTCCCCAAGTGGCTACAGTGGCTGGTACTGCACCAGTCCGAAGCTGGGAGCCAGGAGCTCTTCCCGAGTCTCCCACATGGGTGCAGGGTTCCAAGGGCTTCGGCCGTCCTTGACTGCTTTCCCAGGCCACAAGCAGGAAGCTGGATGGGAAGCGGGGCTGCCAGGATTAGAACCAGCGCCCATGTGGGATCCTGGTGCATGCAAGGTGAGGACTTTAATCACTACACTATCGCGCCAGGCCCAAAGCTTTCTTCTTAATGCTCACATTGGGAGAGATCATTCAGTGTAAGAAAGGACAGTGAATTAGGTTATTGCCTAAATGGATCCAAGTAGCTTTCCAAAATATGTCCCCAGCCCCACTCTTTTCCATTTGCACTATCAGTGTCCCATTCAGGCTCTTCAAGATCTCTCCCCTGGATACTGTTTCACCACTCTAATGTGTTACTCTTGAGTCTAACCTGGTCTCCATTGTTTATGCCTCCAGATCATCGTCAAATCATGGTCCTCCACAGCACCCATTTCTATGATACCATTCTTCTGTGTTCGAGTTTCTCAATGGCTTACAGAAAATTTTCAATGCTCTCTCTTCCTACTGCTCCAAGCTTAGTCTCACATCTCTATGTCTCACAGCAGATATGCATTCTTCATGCTAAGTACTATTCCCTACCTTGGATGTATGCTGTCCTCTCAACTTAAGAAGCTTTCCCTTTTCTCTTGGCTGGGCCGCCTGCTACTTTCCCATTAAACTCAACTCATTCCCTGCCTTCACCAAGCATTCTGCTCTGGCATGGAAGGTGCCATTGCCTGTATCTTAGGGAAGGTAAGGTGCCCATCCTCTATGGCTCCTTTGTTGGAGGTCCAGCTCTCTTGTTGCCTGTAACACATTGCAGCATAGTAATTTCTATGGTCTAAATGTTTGTGTCCTTCCCAAATGCATATGTTGAAATCTTACCTACTTATTGATAGTGTCAAAGGAGGGAAGGGACTTTGAGATTGACTAAGTCTTGAAGGCTCCAACCATCTGAAAAGGCATTACTGTCCTTTTCAAACAGCAAACAAAAGATTTGTTGGATTCTCCCATCTTGTTAGCATGTACCCAGAGGCACAATGTATGGAGTAGAGACACAGGCCTTATCACACACCAAGCCTGCTGGTGCCTTCATCTTGTACTTCCTAGTCTCCAGTACTGTGAGCAATAGATTTCCACTGGTTATAAAATACAACTAGAGACACTTTGGTAGGGCAAAATAGACTGTCACAGTAACCTAACGGACAACACAGAACCTAATTTTCTGTGTCTTATGCTCTGTGACATACTTCAGTACATGAGCTGTAACTTATTTGTTGTTGTAATCTCACTCAAGATATAGCACTCTATATTTGGTACCTCACAGGTGCTTGACCAATTAATTAGTCTGAATAAGTAACATTAGATATAAGAGTGTTTGTGTTTTGTATATCAGGTATGAATGGTCTAGAGTAGATTTTATAAAGGGTTTGTGGGGGGACAATGTTGTGGTTCAATAGGCTAATTCTTTACCTAGAAGCATTACTATCCCGTATGGTACCAGTTTATGTCCCAGATGCTTCACTTCCCATCCAGCTCTCTGCTTGTGGCCTGGGATAGCAGTTGAGGATGGCTGAAAGCCTTGGGACCCTGAACCTATGTGGAGGACATGGAAGAAGTTCCTGGATCCTGGCTTCGGATTGGCTCAGCTCTGGCCATTGTGGCCATTTGAGGAGTGAACCAGTGGCTGGAAGATCTTTCTGTCTCTCCTTGTCTCTGTAATCTGCCTTTCCAATAAAGGTAAATAAATATTTAAAAAAGAAAAGAAAATGTTTATACTATGTTTTACATAAGGTTTTATAAAAAGCAAAACATTTACAAAAAAAGAATAATTTAAAAACCATTTCTGGAGTTGAAATATACATTAGAAATCACATGATTCAACATTTTTTCTATAAATAGGGAGAGGAGTTACAACTTGTCCCAGATTCCACAGTTCAGTAATAATTTAGCCTTTAAACTGATTTACATAAAACTTTGAGGGATCTACTGCATAAATGGAGATCTGTGTAATTTTTTGCTTCACTATTTATGCTCAAGTCAAGCATCAATAGCCTGCTTCCTTGATATTACAATTAGCTACACACACACGTGCAAATTTAAGAGTACACCAAGAACCTAATATTGCTAAATGTCCCTAACCACCTGTGAAATTAAGGGAATACTCACAATGATTCCCAAGTCTCTGCGAGCGCCAACTGAAATTTGAAAAAGAGGAAAAACAAACACACAAAATGGAGACTGGACAGTTCATTACGTCACCTTTCTTCTGTACCAAAGGTGCTCCTGCTACCTGTTGTTCCTCAACTTCCAATACAGTGCTCATCTCTGATGTCCATTGTGGCATAGCCCTTAAGCTGGATGGTGTTCTGTCACAGTCCCTTTTATCTAAAGACATAGAGCAAGAGTGGTGTGACAGTGCTTTCCTGGGGCCTATACAGTGCTAGTCACATGGTCAGAGGGTTAGTGGCATTTGCTGTACTGTACCAGTACTGAGCACCCATGTATTGAGTGTATGTGTGGTGACAGGAGACATTCTCTAAAGCTAAGAAGCCAAGGCAAGTGTCGTCTGGCTTCACTCCACCAGCAGCACTAAACACGAGAGAAACGCGTGTACGGTGACTATCAAGCTTGCCCATTTCAATGTCTTACGATGTTATCTGAGACTCCATAATCAGGTAATAGTCCACTGGGGTCCCCAGCACAGGTTCCCTACATTCTTCTGGTATTACATTTAGAATCATCTAGGGTGTAAAGGTCTAAGGGGAAAGGCCAAGAAACTGAGAATTTGTAGTCCTGGATTGTTTTCTTAAATCTACTAATTACCTACTGGGTAACTTTGAGAAAACATAACCTGTTAATGGTTAGCCATTTCAGTTTCTCTACCCATAAAATAGGCCATAAATGATCTACACCCTTGCAAAGAACTGGGAGAATAAATGTCCAAATGTAAGGTATTATAAAAACATAATGTGGTTTTACGAAGTTCTAAAGCTGTTCTGACCTCCACTTAAAGTCAGCTCGATGTCAGACTCACACAGAAAGCGCTTCCGGTATAACTAGTCTTAGGGGCAACAGTGTGTTTTCTCCAAGCTCCTCAAGAGAAACAGGTTTCGTGAATGCAATCTTTTCTCTTGAGAAAATGAATGGAGTTTTGTGTAACATGTAGCTGTATCAAAAGGCTTCACAGTGACAAGATGGTTGTCCACGGGGCCTTTCCATTCCACTTGTGTTTGTCCTGTCATTGGCATGTGGCTATTCTCCAAGGCAGCCAGAATCCCTGCTTCCTCTTGAACGGCTATAAACCTCATGCATGCTCTGTTGCTTTCTGGTGCCACATGCAGCCATTGCAAGTCCTCCCTTCTCTCAGTAGCTACTGTGCTTCAGATGAAGGATGTACCAAGGAATGCAAAGTCCTGGGCACACACAGAGTTAGAAGCAGAGATTTTCCTGATTCAGGATTGGGAACCAACTTCAAAGCTTTATTTAGGAGGCCTTTCAGCAGAGTTTCCTACTGCCTGGAAGGGTAATTGCTTTCCCACAGCATCACTGGAGTCTTTTTTCCTCCCTCAGCAGATCTGTGCACTTTAGAAGCAGTGGGTATGCTTCCAGTTCAGGTGTGGAAATAGACAGGGTGCTCTGGGTGGGACTCACAGAGGACCTGTACTCCATGACCGCTAGCTTCCTACAGTTCTTGGAGAAGAAGCAATGGCAGGGAATGAGAGACTTGTCCTGTTGCCTGAGTTGTGGATGGTTCATCCTGTTTTCCTTTTTTTCTGTAGTGGAGAGGTTCTTCAGGCCATGATTCACATGGTGGCTGTTCTCCATTCCTGCGAGCTAGCTCCCTGAGACCAACTCACTGTTCACCAGGATATCTTCAGAACCCATTGTGATCTTCGCCATAACAGAAACTCAGACAGAATTTGTTGGAGAAACAAATAAATACAACCTTGATTTATTACTCTTTGTTCAATTAGTCCATCCCAAAATTGTTACCCTGCTTCAAAGAACTTACAAAGAATTTTCCCATCCTAATGTTCCCAGCAACTCAAATGGACAAACTATTTCCATTTTCATTTTTAAATATCAGAAGTATGCAGTGACCACAGTTTATATTTTCCCTACTATTCTCCTCAGGGCCTGTGTTGCTCATTTAAATGTAATTTGCTGTGTGTTTGGGTCAGTGGCTTTAGTTGGGAGGCTGTTACAGGAACCGAGTGCAGTGGAAATTCCAAAGCTTGGGCCAGGGTCTGGAGGAGAGATGTAGGAGCAGTGATCCAGTCTGTGGGCCACTCTAGTTAGGCACCCCGCCGTGGTCCAGCTCCCTTTGGATGGCAAAGCTCCAATCTGACCAGTCTAAGAGCAGCATGGAAAAGTGTCAACAGTGCCTGGGACAGCCGGGGGCCGGCAAAGATGACTAGGAAGATTATAAACCAGAACACTTCCGCCTCGGTATTTGAAAACCACACGGTATTTTACAACATTCCTGCCTATTAACTGCTGGGAAGGGCGCTATCTTATTGCCTTTTGCATAATGGAATCAATGTTTCCCCCTTTCGAGCCCCCTGTGTTGCTTTGATCAAGTTGAAAAGATGAGGGGTATGGTGACTAAGGACCTTGGCACCAGACAGAGTCCCACAGACATACTCAAGGGTTTTTAAAATCTTTTTTCTTTAAGGGATTTTTTTTTTATGACGCATCATTTTGGTAAACAATTCCTATAGTCTGCGCACTTATCAAATTTCTTTCCCAAATATTTGCTATTTATAAAATAATCAAGGAAACAGGCTGGTGTTTATTATTCCTAAATCAGCAGTGGTTTGAAGAATTAAAAACAGTCCTATTCTTTCCTCTCCTTCTACCAACATCTTGTAGAAGCACCACCATGAGATACTCAACTTTCTTTTTGCACGGAAAAACAAAAAAGTACAAGTGACTTTGGTGAACTGCACCTTGGTCTCACACAAGTTTGCCTGTGGGCCAAGCGCCAAGCCCCCTCATGGCAGAGGGACGAGCCTGGAAACGAATGAGCTGGACAGAGAATACAGTAAATGTCTGTTTCCGGTTCACAGGGGCTCCAGCGTCACCACAGTGTTCGGACGTCTGACCGGTTTCCTGACCTGAGAGACTCTTACTTTAAACACCCCGCGATCAGCCCTAAAGAGGAAAGGAAAGCCACACGCAAGTTCTGCCGCCGACCCCAGTGGCAGCGGTCACTGGGGATGGCTCCTCCAGACGGCATCTAAACAGAATTGTTTTGATACAGACAGTGCTTTCTGCTACTGAACCCCAGGGGAGGGTGACAGGCAGGCCACGACCATGCCCTGCATGGAGAGGACCTGCTCTGAGTCCACTCTTGCCAGTGAGGCTTCCCGAATGCCCATGTTTGTAAGTAGTGATGGACATTGTAAGGGCACAGAACCCTTGTAAGACCTGTGCTTGGCTCCACTGTCTCTAAGCAGTTCTCTTTCTATTCCTGGTTTGTAAAAAACAGGCTTTGTTGGGTAAACACAAAACATTTTGATCTGGGAAAGAAGAGTTTGGTAAATTTCATACATCATTTCATTTCACTTTTATGTTTTTTAAAGATGTATTTATTTAAAAGAGGCAGAGAGAGCGAGCGAGCAAGAGAGAAAGAAACCTTTCATCTGCTGGTTTATTTCCCAGACGGCCACAACAGCCAGGGCTGGGTCAGGCTGCAATCACGATTCAGGAGCTTCTTCCAAGTCTCCCACAGGAGTGCAGGGACCCAAGCACTGGGAGTGTCTTCTACTCCTTTTCCTAGGCTATATCAGGGAACTGGATGGAAAGTGGAGTAGCTGGGATTCAAACCTGTGTCTGTATGGGATGCCAGCTTTGTAAGCAGTTCCTTTAATTGCTAAGCCCCAGTAATGATCCCTGAATCATCTCATTTTAAAATAACCACATTAATCCCTTTTCAAACCAAACCCAGGTCTAACTTCAACTTTGCATAGGGTTACTTCGAAGCTTACCGGATAGAAAGGCACTTCAAAAATTTCATGAAAAAATGAGTAATATCAAAATCCATGCATGGATTTATGATTTTTACACTAAATTAACATTTTAGTTGCTGACTTGAGAGATACAGTTAGATGGGCAGTCTGCTGGCTAACTCTCCAAGTGCCCAAACTGGCTAGGGCTTGGCCAGGCTACAGCCAGGAGCCTGGAACTCATTCTGGGGCTTTCATGTGGGTTGTAGGAATCAAAATCCTGGAGCCATCTCCTGCTACTTCCCAAGGTCCCTCTCACTAGAAAGCTGGATTCAGGAGCAAGCTGGGACTCTAACTCCCAGGCGCCATTAGCAATGTCTCAACTGCAGTACCAGCTGCCCGATCCTAGATTTATCTTTTAATTCCAATTGCCATACACCTTTTGAAGTGCTCTTGAATTTCCATACCTATGTCCTCTTTTGTGCCATCCTACTTCTGAACATTCTCAGTTGATTTTCATACATCTGTTGCTAAATGGAACAGCTGTCTCACCAACCTTTCCAGCCCTCACATGAATTTCTTCTCTTCCTTTACAGTGCATGGAGGTGGCTCATCAATGGATCCCTGCCCTTTCCAGGTGACACTGGTGCTTGCTAAGTTCAGAGGGGCTCTTTACATGATTCAGAAGACAGCAACTAAAGTCAACAGCTACCCAGAGGAAGTGATGAGAGAAATACCAGTCATGAAGGCAGGTATGGACCTTCATAAGAATTTCACATGCATGGCTAAAAATCCCATATGAAAATACAAAAAAATCTCACATTCCTATGTACAAATTCCAGTGACTCTACCTAGAGGGGAGAATTTATCTTACCCCTCCAAATCAGGAGAGTCAGGGTAGTACAGTGGAAGCAGTGAGGTCTTGAGTTGCCTGTCGCAGGCAAGCCTGTCAAGAGTCCAGAGAGGAGTGGGAGGGGAAAGTTTTTGCTGTTTTTCTTTTCTCTTATCAGGAAACAGCTCGGGAGACTAGCGCTTAGGATGTGCTCCAAGACTCACCCAAATTACTTTCTCTCAGGAACTTCTGCCTTGCACCACTTTTGGACACTAAACTCGTTTCTTCTTGCTGGAAGAATGTCAATGTATTGTCTGAAATAGTGCATGCTTCCTACCAGGATGCCAGCGGAAAAACCCTGTGGAAGCCTTTCCCACTAAACTATTAGGATTTGTCTTTCCAGTAAATGCAACAAGAAGAGCATGTCACCATGACTAAGTGACAAGCTATAACATCTGAAAGCTGAAAAGCTTCGTGTTCAACTCAGATGTTCTTCTATTGTAAGCTTTAAAGGGGGTGCCATCTATCTTTACATCACTCCCAATATCCTATTGTATTTATAAACATCAATGGCAATGAATAGTGACCCTTTTAAATGAAGGAGCTTGACTCCAAAATGAAAGTCCTTTTCACATAGGACTTTGACCAAGCAAAAGCCCTCCTCCTTGTAAATGTGATAGAAAAATGATAAGGATTGCCCTTGTTCCACAACCTCTTAGGCAGATTTAAAATGATGACTGGCTTGCCTTTTCTCTGCTTTAATGGAGGGGAGAAGTCATGTGAATAATTAAAAAATAACTTAGCATTTGAACAAATCTATCTGAATTCAGCTGTGATTTGTTGTGCCTCTAATCCTTTTTCATTTGTGTTTCATTCAAATCTCTGGTTGGTTGAGTGAGACCTAACGAGAAGCAGAGATCGGAAGATCCTAGCTGTCTAGATGTCGTCCGGAAGAAGAGGAGGAATACAGCAGGTGTGGGGTGGGAGGGCTCAGCAGCAGGTGCGAGGTGGGAGGGCTCAGCAGCAGGTGCGGGGTGGGAGGGCTCAGTGTGAGTGAGGCGCCTCTCTGCCACACCACCATTTTGAGTTATTGGGAAATACATTTTCCTGTCTTCAGACCTGTGGTTTCTTCTACCCACTTAGATGAAATGGACTGGATATTGTATAGATTTCCTGCTGACTCTTTAATTGAAATTCATGTACAAATGAAGAGGAGCTGATCTTACAGTCACGTTGGTACTCTGTAGAATATGAAAATTGCTTAAGTATGTTGGACTTACAATATCAAATTTAGAAAATTAGAGTATCTCAAGGAAATTCAGGGGAAGTAATCATAAAAAAGGAAATATGTATGAGTTTTAAAGGTCTATTTATTTTTATTTGAAAGGCATATATACACAGAGAAAGATCCTCCATCTGCTGGTACACTCCCCAGATGGCCACAACAGCCAGAGCAGACTTGATCCGAAGCCAGGATCCAGGAGCTTCTTCTGGGTCTCCCACAGGGGTGCAGGGTCCCAAGGCTTTCAGCCATTCTCTATTGCTTTCCCAGGCTACAAGCAGGGAGCTGGATGGGAAGTGGGGCGTCTGAGACATGAACCAGTGCCCAAATGTGATCCCTGTGCATTGAAGGCAAGGAATTTAGCCACTAGGCTACCATACCAGGCCCCATATATATGATTTTGACCACAGTTTCTGGTAGTTTATGTAAATGTACATTTCAGAGTTACACATTTTGAGTCATGCCTCCAATTGTCTTAAATTTATGCAAATTTAATCATGGCCATTTGAACTTGATACACTTCATCAGATTTTGAAATTAATTTTCTAGTTATTCAAGTCAAATCAGTAGTGTCATTTGGTTATTTGATGCGATTTTCTTTTAAAGTGGCATATTTGAGAAACTGCTCCTGGTATCAATCCTAGAAGGAAAACACTGGCTAAAATCATAAAAGCAGAAAAATTAATTTGGGGCATCTGAAGTCTGTGCTGCTTCCTGAGCTTGCAGGCTTCAGAAGCTGTGCGCTGTTCTCCGATGTCACTGCTCCGTGAAAGCCGTGTCACTCTGATGCATATGGCGGGCGGCTTCAGATCACATGCTGCTCAGAGTCCTCAGTGCTTCAGAAAACAGAATTTTCCTCTTTGAATTCTCAAATACAAACTCCAGTGAATTGTTTCACCCACCAGCAGCTTCTTCTAAGGAATGTAACTCTTTGGTTCAGTTCATAATTTAATCCTATGTAACAATTTCCAAATTATTCTATTTTAGTTTAAAATTCAAATCATTCTGAGCTGGTGAAACAGAGGGAGTGTGTGGGAAGGTGAGCGAGAGAAAGAAAGGGAGGGAGGGAAAGAGGGAGGGAAAGGAACATTAGGAAGGTATTGCATACACACAGACACACACACACTCAAGGCAGCAAATTTCTCATTTCTTTACTATAACCTATAACTTTGTCTATTCAATAGCAAGTCAACATGTTTTCATAGGTTTTCCAAATACAGAAACTTTTAACTCTGAGACAATCTTTCAAGGATGAAGCTTAGTCAAACCATAAAGAACGTGGCAGTGAACCTAGCATGTGGACACTGCTGGTTTGTGTCTTGGAAATTTCTAGTAATAGGGCCTCAAAGAATAGACCTGGGAGGGTGGAATGGGAAATGCTTGAGCCTAAGGAACTGTATCATGAGAAATGAAAATAAAATAAAATAAAAAATAAAAAAACATGGAACAAAAGAACAGCATGTGCAATATAATTGCTGTTGGCGTGAGAAACCCTAAACTAGTGTCCACAGGTGTGGAATCCACAAACGGCTGATAAACGGGCCTCATCTGCTTGCATTCTCTCCCAGCTTGCAGTGCCACATTCCTTGGATCCACTGTGTCCATAAAACTTCATGCTGGGTTTCCATTCCATACCAATGCCCGTTAGTGTTCCTGGATGTCATTTCCATCTGTCCATTTCCCTACTTGGCATCTTTATCTTTGAAGGACACACACCACTGTAGAATTTTAGAATGAAAATAAGATATGTTTCTAAAAAGTCCATAATGCTGCCATGTGCTCATGGGTTTTTGATTCATATCCTGTTCCATTCATGACAACAGCCCACCGCGTACAGTCTGGCTAATTGCCACATTTCCAGTAAGACCTAGTTATGCATCATGTGAAGCCTCTCTGTCCTTCTCCAGTTCCCCAAGCACTCTGAGAACTCTGTCCATCACAGATTTGGATAGACCCATATAGACCAAATGTGCCCCTCCTTCAAATTCATACATCAAAGTCCCAAGCTCTAGTACCTCACAATGGAACCATATTTGAAGATGAGGCCTTTAAAGTGACTATGAAATCCAAATCAAGTCAGCCACTAAGCTGGGACCCTCATCCACTAGGGATTCATTTCCTATGAGATGAGAGAGATGATGGTGTTTCTTTCTGTGAAAAAGGCCACGAAGAGGCCCTATCTGCAAGCTAACAAAAGGCTTCAGATGAAACCAAATCTCCAACCTGCTGACATCTTTTTCTTGGGCTTTCAGATTCTAGAACTACAAGAAAATGAAGTCTTATTTAAGTCACCAGGCTGTGCTATTTTGTAATGCTAGACTTCATAAATTAATACACTGGCCTACAGATTACTGCCTTATCCTTCTTCTATATGTGAATACTCTTAAAAGGGATTATCTTTCAACTCTGCTTCCACAAAACAGGGTCCTTGGAAATGTCTGGCTGAATGAATAAGTGGAAAGGAGGTCTTTATGACTCTGATGAGCATCACATCACTTACTCTCTCTTTCCTCCCAATGTGTATCTATGCTCTATGATCCAGATAATGATGGTTTGAACACTTGTCACTCTCTCACACTTGAGCCTTTAGCATGGTCAAGTTTACACACAGCTTTTGGACAGGCCATATAGGAGGAAATCAACGATACCTTGAACTCCCCATCCTCCCAACATTTTTATTCTCCAACAGTAGTCTGATGCATCTGTGGTTTCTCATTAATGCAATATACCCAACCAACAGATTCTAGTTCATATGAGCACAAACAGCAAAACCAGGGTTATATGAGTGTCAGACCAACAACTGAATCTCCAAGAAGCCCACAATGCTCCTAAGAAAACCTCTTGCCTGTCATTTCTCAAGTAGGCCATCAAAATGAGAGAGGAGGTAGCACATATGGTAACCGAGTAAATGTCAAAACAAACAGGCAGTCAGTTCCATAGGGACTCGGAACCTACCTCATACAGTGTAGTGGTTACTGCCATAAAACGCTCTTATGTGTAGCTTTTACCATTTGTCAGATTACAGAAGACATACACAGAACCCAGACTGACAACATTTATATGAATAAACCTCAAAATACGTTTCTTATCAGTGTCACTTGCTACTCACATCTCCTGCACTGGAATTAATTCTGAGTGAAGAAGAGCCCCACCTTCAGTGTATAACCCTCCAAAAAGGCTGATTTCGAATTTATGTATACCTGTTCTCTGATGTGTTTCTTGCTTAAGAGACACTTTGTTGAAGCACAATGGTATTTTATGTGAATGAGGGTACAGGATGTTAAAGGTAGCCTTGTCCTGGGGTAAGTGTTCTCAAGACCAATGGGGTGCTGTGTGTGAATAAAGTTTGCCTTCTGAATACATTGTTGGGTGGAACATTTTCTCTATTATGCAGTTTTCTAGTGGCATGGAATTTTATTTCTAGGTTCTAGTTTATTTGTACTTTTTTTTTCTTAAAAAAAGCTCCAGCTTCAGTAGTAAATCTAACAATTACTGGTCTTTTTCCACAAATAGAGATGTTTAAAGGCATAGAGTTTCCTTAATGCTTCATCTATACTGAAATACTTGAACCAGTTAACTTTGCCCTCCCCAGAAGTGTTGTAAGATAGGTTACACACTTGAAAGAAGAAAAGTATCAAAGTTTTAATGGTAAATATCTTAAGCTGAGCAATCAAGAAAAAGAATTTCATCTATGACTTACGGCAGTAACAATGAACCTTCAGGAACCGCTGCTTCTTGAGACTAACTGAAATCCACTCCATTTTCAAGCTCCATGGTGTGTCTGCAAAAACACACAGGGCAAGCATATTTAAAATAGTTTTACCTTCAAAGATTTTAGAGAAAAGTTGGGAGAAAACATGTGAAATCAATATCAAGCTTTTAATCAAGCCTAGTTAGAAGAAATTATTTCAATAACCAATCTAAAGAACAGGAGCACCCGTTTGGTATAATAGTTAACACACCTTTTGAGATACCTGCATGTTCTATTGGTGAGCCTGGATTCAAGGCCAAACTCTATTCCTGATTCCAGTTTCCTGCCCACGTGGAGGCAGCAAGGGTTGGTTCAAGTCCTTGGGTCCATACAACCCATGAGGATGACCCAGAATGAATTTCAGCTTAGCCCAGCTTAGCCCAGTCTGGGCAGCTGGGGAATAAACCTGTAGATGGAAAATCCATCTCTTCACTTAAAAAAAAAAGTGAACTCTTATTAGCTAAAAGACAGCAAAAATATAAAAAGATGGCAAGTCTCACAAAACTAGTTAATTGCAGGTGAACTCTCCAAGGATGAACTGCTAAGACCACAGAGGACCAAGATTTTTTAGGGCACACACAATGTCGTTAGGCAATGGGGGAGGCAAAACACATCGCTGTAGTTCTCTACAGATGGTGAAGGCAGGCAGGCCTGGCTCAGTTCCACCTGGGATGACCTGGAACAAGTTCCTCTCTGTTCTGTGTTCTCAGAAGAAAACAGTGATAATGAACACAGGTTTGTGTGTTGCCTTGAGGATTCCACAAGGGTTACAGAAGTCAGTTCCTGGCACAGTCACACCTATGCGAGCATGGAAGATACTGGACATGTCATGTATCTTTTTGTGTTTTGAATTATTGTCTGTTTCCTGAACCCCAAAGTAAAGTTCTTGAGGGTAAGGACTTAACAATTTTCTGCCCTATTGTCTACAATGTCTACATGACTATTTAGTACACAAGAAATATCTTGTGCCATATTTATTCATGAATAAATCATTGCATAATCCATTTGATGACATCAAAAAAGACTACTTCATATAATTGTTCAACAACATCTTTTCCATATTTGTTTTCATATTTCTTCCAACTTTGAGAGCAATGTGAAACATTGTGAGTTCAATTACAACTGAGCAAAAGCATTTGGAGTTTTTAAGTTGTGTGTATGAGTTGCAACTCTTGGAATTCGGATTACTTTCCTTGAATAAAGTGGACAGGGCAATGGGGTATAAAAGTTTGTCTTTCCATTTCCTCCTTGTCTGTCCACTCCTCCCCACAAGCTCGTGATCATGCTGGAACTCCTGGAGGAACTTCTTGCTAATCAGTATCTAAAAATGAAGAATGCAGAGCAATCAAAGGGGAGGAGCCAGATGTTTTTCCAAGTAGCTTTACTAACTCCCATGGAGAGAGGATTGAAGTGGCACCTCTCTTGTCTCTAATCTATCTCAGTGCCCTGTTTTTAAGTTCAGGAAGAGTAAGTTAGCCAAAGCATGCCAAATGTAGCGTGATGTTCAGAAAATGTTTTTCATGACTCTGGGTCAAGTAGCAATGCGTTTTCTGCTGTGAAATCACTTGGCTTTAAGTCCTTGTCACCACTACCACCAGGGACAGGCTTGCTTTGATCTAATTTTCTGTTCCATTACAATTTTGCAAGCTAAATTAAATTCAGTTTGTTTTAAGAACTTAGACCAAGGTTTACATCACTAACCCTGGGAGGGAGGAGACCAACAATCAACATTTTATCATCTCTTGTTCGTGTGTGACCAGCTAAAGAATCTCATTAAAAGCTTTTTTTGCAGGGAATCCATGCATTTACAGCTCCCCACTTGGCAATATGTTTGTTACTAGTGTGGAGGGGAGGTAAAATGAGTCACAAAATGTCAATTCTGGATCAAATGTTCTCCCAGACTACAGACTGTTGACACCTCATTGTAGTCTCTATGTGTGACACAAAACCCCAACGCATGCGTATCCTAACCTCTCAGATAGAATCCTGTACTCCGACCTGCAAAACCCTGTATTGCTTAAGAAAACCCAGAATTACTGAATAGTTTCCCTTCTTTTGACCTAAGATGCACGTCATCAACCACGTACTGGAGAACCATGTGCGTAGTATCCTCTGGGGTGTCTCACCCCTTCTAAGATATTTTCATGGTGAGTTCTGAGCTTAACAGTGATTCCACCAGAGAATTTTAATGTCTCCATCTGAGATATTCCAGAACCTCAAAGAAATAAAATCCAAACATTTCAGGGCCATCTTGTGGGTAACTTGATTAGAACACTTCAGTGTTTTTGTTGTTCATATGAAAAACATCTTAGTGTCTTAGAAGAGGGTCCTTGTGGAGTTCATAGGCTTTTTTGTTTTGTTTCGTTTTGTTTTTGTTTTTGTGGTATTATGTCAGCAGGGCCCCAGCAAGAACAGAACTCTCCTCAAAAGTTCCCAGTGGGAGCACTTTGATATAAAACTGCTGATAGAGTTGTGTGTAGGTTAAGGAATGATCAAGGGAGCTGGCATGTTAGCTCAACTGGCTAATTCTCCAACCCCAAGTGTTGACTTCCCATATGGGTGCCAGTTTGTGAACTAGCTGCTCCATTCCTGATCCAGCTTTCTGCTTGTGGCCTGGGAAGGCAGCAGAAGATGGCCCAAGATGTCCTTGGGACCCTGCATCCACTTGAGGAACTCAGAGGACACTCCTTGCTCCTGGCTTCAGATTAGCTCAGCTCTGGCCATTGTAAACATTTTGGCGAGTGAACCAGTGAATGGGAAAAAAACGATCAAGGGATCTTGAGGCAACAGACAGACACAGTTACAGCACTTAGGTTTAAAGGATGAGAGTAGAAAAGAGTGGTTTTTGAATCCAGTGAAGGATATGTGCACAGCCATAGAGACCTAACCAAAGAAAGCAAGTACCAAACGACAAATACTCGATCGCCTTATGTTTTCAGTCTCTGTTCTGCTGTTCCTGATCACTGGCCAAGCTGAACTGGAAGCCAGTGCCAAGGAAACTGGTGAGGCACAGAGGTCCATTTCCCATGAAACACCAGGAGGGAATAAAGGCAGAATACTAACTGTTCATCATAGTGCTCTTTATATGCAATGAGACTGCTTAATTTTTGCCAGCATTTACAATACGTTTGCTACCATGTATCCATTTTCTTTCTCCATCTTGATTGCTTTCGTGGGTTCTGAGATATGAATTTACATTCCAGGCTCTGTTTCCTTGGGACTATCCCTGATATTCATATCAACTAGCATCAGGCTAAAATTGTGGAAACTGTGAAGCTCCTTTTTTTACTCTCATGATTCTTTAAATCCATAGTCTATTTTATGGACACAGTTGTGTTCTTTTGAGGACATTACATCATAGATTTTTTTTTTACCATATCTCTGTTGGGTTGGCATATTGATACAGTACCTAGTACAGTGACACAGGAAAATGCACACTTATAAATGCCTGTGGATGGGATGATCACTACCAAATGACTTTTTTGCAGATAGGGGAGCTCGTACTGAAAAGATAAGCAACTTAGCTAGTATCTCCTGGTGGCCAATAGGAACAAAAACCGACTCAGGAGGCTTACAACTATGCTATCTCCAAACAGATTTTGCTAAGCAGGGAAAGAACTTGAATAAGTATTTAATTTTTTTCTTGTACTTTAGCCCATTCTGAAGAATGGTTGAGATATTCAGGGTGTGGTTTTGCAGCTGATTTTTTCCCAGACTGTCACAGGAATGTATTCCCTTCTTAACCATTAGATATGAAGTGTTGTCACAGAAATAAAAAGTTGAATTATCCACGTACACTAATGGCACTGAGCTAGTTGGCTTTCTATTTCTGGAAAAGGGAAGAGCAAAAAATAAAACAGAGACTAAGAACCACCCATGAAATGAGTTACAGTCAACTCTTCCTTAGGCCAGGAATGACCTGAAAGCCTAATTGGAGATTATTCCATGATGTCCACAGGTGTTAAGCCATCTTCAATCAAATCCCCTACTATTCTTAAAGCTCCAAGTGATACTTTCTCTTGGATGTCACTGTTTTCCTAAATATCTCATGGTGGATTCATGTGGGGAGGGGCTTGCATTCCCTGAAAGCCAGATAAATTGTTTTGGGAATTCTATAAATCAGGTAGATAAAATGTAGTATACAGGAAAATTCACTGTCCATTATGAAACATGTGGGGCCAAGCTGGTTATCTCAAAAGCACACATGGAGGTCTCTTTAAGAGACTGGGCCACCATCAGACCACTTCATCTGTACCTTGCTCCTGCGTACATAGCCTCATGGCGGTGGCAACTGATATTATGATGGAAACTAACAGAAAGTTCCACTCTCGGCAAAAATCATATTGACTTTAACTTCGTAATTGTTTCTACCTAAATTGTGTTCTTAGTCAGGCATCACGCTTAGCTCCTTGCTCTTACTCTTCATGTCCACAATTGCAATGGAATCCTACTTTCTTTTTAAAAAAGCATTCCTCTCTCTTGCATGTGACCTTTTCCCTACTCCAGCCCCACTAACTAGGTTACTGTCTGTCATTGTTCATCTGAGCCAGATCCCCAAATGAACTCTCTGAGTTCACACTCTCACTTCTGCCCCTTCTGCACACCAACCATTGTTGTCATGTGAAAACATAAATAATTCAAGTCAGTTGCTGGTGTCAAATAATTTGGAGGTTTCCCATATAGTGTTAACCTTACCCCTTTGTGTTTATCTTTTCAACTTTCCCCCTCGTATTCATTCTATCACATATTTAACTTTGACAACAAAATAAAGTCCCAGCTCAGGACATTTTATGAACCGACTATAGTTTATTTCTTTAGCCTCATCTCCCACCACTACTTTGTTTTTATCATCTATAACTCACATATTCATTTTCCTGGCAGATGCTTCATCTCTTAAGGCTTGGTACACATGACTGTTCTCCTGACACTACCAATGACGAACCATCCTTTTCATCCCAGTGTAATACACATTGCCAAGCCACTGCACAGACTACAACCATTGTGTAGAATTCATTGCTTGTAAGTATCTGCCTTCTCAAGGGATTCTAAGCTAAGACTCTTCCTTCTTGTGGTTTCTCATCCTTACACCTGGAAAACAAAAGTTCTGGGCTTCAGACATCCCACTGTGGTCTCCTTCAATAGTGTCTTTCTGCATGAGATTCTAAAGAGTCAAAGCCAGGATCCCTGAAGCTTCTGTGTCTTCACAGTACCCAAGAGTTCCTGATCCAACTTATCTGACTCTCCTTTCAGAAAATACACAAGCTTTTCCTTTGGATTTGTCTTAAAAGATGGGAACAAGCAGGTGGTATGTTCTCTCCTGGTCCCAAGAAATGACAATGGTGGATTTTGCAGAGGTGCAAGGGCCAAGAAGATGTATACAGATGGGACTCTGCCTGGAGATGCACGAGAGCAAAGACTAAGAAATCAGGGAGTTAAAGCATTCTAAAATTGAACTTGAACTTCCAGGTAGTTAGGAAGGTGTGAAAATGTGTCACTTGAAACTCTGAGTTATTTCCCAATATGTCATGTAAGCCTCCCTCGTACTTAAGCATGGGCCTCTACAAATATTAGGGGTGGGCTAGAAGTCCAATCACACATCCTGTAGAGCTGAAGACTGATTGGTTCATGGCAATAACAGGTAAATCTGTGGCATTTAAATGAGATAAAATAATAGAAGAAAAAAATATAATAGAATTACTGAACTAGCAAATGCAGTTTCCAAAAGCAGCAACATTCAAAGGGCCAAAGTTGAATATCCTAAGAAGATCTTATCTATCAAATAAATGATTTCTTTAAAACTGCATATGGATTTTGATCACTCTTTATATTTCTTTTTTAAGATTTATTTATGTTTTTAAGTTGTATTAATTTTCTTTTTTTTTGTCTTTTTAAAAGATTTTTTATTGCAAATTCAGATATATAGAGAGGAAGATCTTCTGTCAGATGATTCACTCCCCAAGTGACCACAATGGCTGGAGCTGCACCGATCCCAAGCCAGGAGCCTGGAGCTCTCCTGGGTCTTCAATCAGAACTGGCTGGGATTAGATCCAGTGCCCATATCGGATCCCAATGCATTCAAGGTGAGGACTTTAGCCGCTAAGCCACTGCACCAGGCCCAAGCTTTATTTATTTTTATTGGAAAGGCAAATCAGATTTGCTGAGAGAAGGGGAGACAAAGAAAAAGATTGGCTCACTCCCCAAATAGCTGCAACAGCTGGTATTGAGCCAATCCAAAATCTAGGAGTTAGAAGCTTCTCCCAGGTCTCTCATGCCACTGCAAGGTCCCAAGGGCATGGGTCATCCTCTACTGATTTCCCAGAACACATTTAGGGAGTTGGATGGAAACGGGGCAGCTGAGACACGATCCAACGCCCATATGGGATCTTGGCACTTGCAAGGTGAGGTTTAGCCATTGACATTGAACAATCATATTGGGCCTTACTCATCATATTTCTTTTCTTTTTTTTTCCTAAGATTTATTTTTATTGGAAAGTCAGATATACAAAAAAGAGAAGAGACAGAGAAAAAGATCTTCCATCTGCTGATTCTCTCTCCAAGTGGCTACAACAGCTAGAGCTGAGCTGTTCCAAAGCCAGCAGCCAGGAGTTTCTTCCAGGTCTCCCATGTGGGTGCAGAGTCCCAAGGCTTTGGCCAACCCTCCACTATCTTCCCAGGCCATAAGCAGGGAACTAAATAGAAATGGGGGATGTGGGATACAAACCAGTGCCCAGATGGGATCCTGGCACATGCAAGGTGAGGACTTTAGCCACTAGGCTCCTACACAGGGCCCTACCCTTTGTATTTCTAAAACTCATCACTAACATACAAAACACTCTATAAATAGGTTACAAATGAAGTCAAGTAGAACATGAGTCAGACAGCAAACACTTGTGTGGTTATATTCCATCCAGAAAGGACAAATTAATAAAAACTAACAATGAAATTTCTTGGAATCTGTATTGCAGGTCTCTGTTACTTCAAATGACACTTTCATCCTTCATAGGCAGATAATGACTGCAAGGAGGAGGAACATTTTTCTTCCAGATGGAACTTTAAGAACTAAGTAAGGTACTGTTTGCAATAAATATGATGATTTCAACAAATATGGACATTCAGGTATAGGAATTAATGAATGGCACAACATGTGGATAACCAAGAGCTCTTATTTGTATCTCTTCTTTTTTCTCCAAAGATAATACCTTCATTGTCATATATATTTCTATAGCAAGTAAATGTCCAGAATTTTCAGGCTGAAATATGACAAACATATGATTGTACAGTATATGTGTGCATGGATATGAATATATGTAGGGAAATAAAGACCTAAGGAAAGATACAAATAGAGACAGAGAGATGAAGATATTTAACATGGAAAGCCAAATGATTTACTGATATGTAGCTATTAGAATATTTGCAATACACAGGTGATAAAACAATAAGGCTCTCTCTTTAGAAAAGCTTTTGCTGAGAATCAGGCCTGAAGTAAAGGGCATTATGAGCACACTCTCTGGTGGGAGTGAACCGGGGAGTTACTCTGATAGACCAGTTGCCTGTGCTTGGATGTTTTACCTTACGGCATCTCATCGAATTCTCACCACATCAGTGCATGAATGTGTTCTCTCTATTTTCCAGACAAAGAAACTAAGGTTTGGAGAAAGAGACCAAGGAGAGGGCTATGCAGTTGAGTAATTAATTGTAAAAAAAAAAAATCCTTGAAAAGAGACTTAGAACATAAAAAAAATCCTTGAAAAGATACTTAGAACATTTCAACTTTCATTTGGGAGGATGATATCTGGTTACTTGGATTGATTTCATTGTATGGCTTATCAAATAACTGCTGAAGTGTACATGGGGAGCACTTGTGCTTAGCACATTATTAATCCCTCGTTTGAATTTAATCATGTGGTAGGAAATCTTTCCACATGTATTTTTAAGAATTCCTTTCCTATTTCTTAGGGAAGACAGAATCTGGTTCTAGATACTCTAGTGTGGAAATGTCTTTGATGTAATTGAAGACGAGTATAACTCCATGGAAAGAGGTTGTAAGCATACAGAAAGAAACTGAGCTGAGGTTGCTGTGCTAAGAAGAAAGATCAGGAGATCTGGGACCTGAGAATGGGATGGCAGGGCCAGAAAGATTCAGCTGTGAAATGGAAGAGAGAAAGAGACTTAGGCACTGAGTATAGCATCACGGGTATCATCCTCAGAATACCAAGCTGTGTGCTGTGTAGTGTGGCCTCCTTGTTATATTCTTCCACTCAACTAATATCCATGTGAGTCATTAATGGTATGAACATGGAGCTGGGGCCACGAGGAAAAGGAGTAGATATGTCGTGGGAAACAAAATACTGGCTTTTGTTATTAGGAAATAAATTTCTCCATACCTTCAAAAGATAAAGATAAATATTTAAACACTATCAGTTTGAAGGGATAGCTGGGCATCATGCTTCCTGGTGTCCTGAAGGTGTGGTCAGGTCCTCTCTCTGGTGAAATAACAGCCCCAGGCTGGTGCCCATAGGTAGAGAAAGGTCATAGTCAGTCCCTCACTACACACCAGTTTTGAGAAGACAAACTGAGTTTTAATTCTCAGCTCTGTTCTTACTAAGGTACACCTAAATATGATGTGATCTAAATTGGCCTTTCTGGCTCTGTTTTGCCCTCTCTGTACATTATGAACAATCAGTCTATGGCCATATGACCCTGAATCTGCCGGATCTCGTCTGAACAATCAAATGCTTTTTGTCTTCCTCACACATCAATTTTGAGGATCAAATGAAGGAACAAATGAGAAGGATCTGAATAATCATGAATACTTTCCCTGAGTGAGAGGTCTTGGGTTTTAACATAAACGGATGTTACCAAAGAGATTATTCACTTACTGGGTGACCAATGACACTTGCTAATGCCAAAACTACTAAGAGGCAATTTAAACAAATGAACTCCCTCCGCCAATAACAACAACAATACAAGTAAGTTAAAACTCTTATCTTTAGAGTCAGCCATGAAGTCAAGTCAGTGACTTGTTAAATAGCTTATTATTTTCTTGTTGAGACATTCTGGTTTGTGGGATGAAAGTGAGAAAAAAAAACACTGGGAATTCAACAGATCATTTATCAGGAAGTTCATCCAGTGGTACTGTTTCTCTCAATGCTGAGTAGTCCAGCAGTTTTCTGAACAATTTGAACAACTGTTTATGTCAGTTTCTTCATGCCTTAGGGAAGAACGATTGAGTTTAGTGTCCTGATCCAGTGACAAGAGGTCCTTAATTTTACTGTCATTTCCATCCTACCATCTGCCCACCCAATATAATTTTTTTCCGACCTTGATCAATGTGACATAATCCTTTTGTCCCTTGTATTTCTTTTTATCCCTGGCATTTTAAAAAAAATACCAGTTATAAAAACCAAAGTTGTCTCCTGATTCTGTTTCTTATTGAAAACAGATGGGAGCAGCCAAAGCCAGTGTGAATGTCTTTAGGGTTTGCTCTTGTATATGTCCTCTCACATCCATTATTTTTCTCAGACATGGGATACATTGAATTAAACCAATAGTAGAATAGCATTTCTCTTTTTTGACTAGTCAATAAAGTAAGAGGAATTAAGCAGTAAGCAGTATGGAGAAACTTCACACAACATAGGTTTTTAGAAATGTATTTTAGGGATGCCTGACCTGGAATCCCAGGAGACATTAGTGCGAGGAAAACCCACATTGATGTCCTCACTAGGAATGGTCCTAGAATAGATAATTCCGGAGACTGGAAAAATTGTGCTTGTCCTAAAGCATGCAAAAGATAAATGAGTCAGGTTGTGGTGTTACTCTTGGAGACTGTGTTTGTCATAAAGGATTTGCATTACACCATCTTCAGTATCAGTTACAGTTTATATTGGAAACTTCCTATTTCATGCCTAGCATATTTTATGACATTTTCACTCCACTCCTAATTGAGACAAGGCTGGGAAACTGTCAGTTTGTTTCGTGTTAAAGACTAAAGTAAAGTTTATCAACCTGTTCTCAGGGCAGTGCGAGGAGAACATGAAAGTATGAAGGTCATCCAACATAAGACTTGGAAAATAGACTCTTGATTTTTCTTGTGTCTCCCATAAGGTTGACTCAGTGCTGAAATATGTAATTTGTGAGTACTTACTAAATTAAACTCATCAAGGTGGCCAAAGCAGGTGAGAGACAAGAAGCAACAGAAAAAACAAAGTGATAAATCACAGGTAGGGTTCTGGAGAAACAAAGAAAAAAAGAAAATTACCTTTAAATAGAAGGCACAAAGTTTCTTTACCATGTTGTTCTACCTACTTAGCTGTTAGTGCACTGGTACTGTTGACCTGCATTAACTAGCAAACTCTAACTTGTCCTTCAGACCAACTTCAAAATGTTCTCACCAAGAAAGTCTTCCATGACATACCAAAGTGAGATGTTCATTCCTGGTGAAGTCTGCACCAGTCTCTAACAGTTTTTCCTGTTACCTGTCTAGGTCATCTCTATATAATTGACCCCAAATCCAGTTCCTGCTCCACAGGAAGTATCTAACAAGCATATAATGAGTAATGTCTGAGGTAGCCTCCATTTGTGGGTTCCATGAGATATATCAAATGAAAAAGAACCTTCCTGGATGTATACTTGAATGTAGTGACACTCCAACCATCTCTAAGCAGCCAGAAAGAGAAACAGGTTAGACATAGAAGGAGTTCCCTGTTTTGGTGTCATTCTTGCCTAAATGTGAAAGCACAACCAGTACACTTAACAGTTTGCATCCCTTTGGAACAAATAAAATCCACAGACATTCAGGACAGGAAAGTTCTTGCAAAGACTCACTCTCCCTGTCTCACATCAGGATTTGATGTGGGATTATTTTCCATGATACTTTCTCAAGGGCCTGACTTAATCTGATTTTAAAATAGCCACTACACAGAGGCTCCATGAGTTCCCAAAGAGGGCTCCATGAGTTCCCAAAGATGGCTATCTCTTCAATTAGCAGACTTCTAGGGATCCCTTTTATAAATAAACAGCTTGTGATACTGAACCAAGCTTAGGCAACTTTGGTATTTCTTTGTGTGTAGCTTAACTGAAACATAGCTGGACTTGGAACATGTTTGTACAAACTAACTAATCCTAGTAGATCATCATGACCTGCAATTACCCTGTTATTCCCAGCCTGTACTTGACTTGTGCCAAATGAGGCAGTCCTTTCATAATGAGAGAGACTTTCCGTTAAAGAGACAGGTAGAACTCACTCCCTGCTTTCCTTTCCCTCAGGAGGCCCATGCTTCTTCATATTCAGCATTGCCACTAGCCAGGAGAAAGACATAAGTGTTAAGTTTACCAATCACCCAAGGACTGCCCTGAACTTGGTAGAAAAACTTGCTTCCTTACTACTTGGTTCAGACTGAGAAACTCTGTCTTAGGCCTACCTCACCTTTGGGTGGCAGCATGTTGCTTAAATAAGGCTTTGTGGTCTAAGGAGTTTCATTTTACTCGTGGTAATTCTAATTAATAAATAGCTCATTTATATAAATATCAGCAACTGACATTTCAATAATTTTGCAAAGTCATACTTGGAGCTAATAGGATACTTTAAAATATTTTACATTTGGAATCTGATGGAGCCTCAACTATAATTCCCTCAAATGTCTCTTGTAAATTTTTAAACAGCCTATGGGTTCTAAAGGAATATTAATCCATGTGTTTTTGATTCATTTACACTCACACCATTAAAATTGTGAATTATAAGAACTACTGATGCTCAAGAAACCCACTAAACTTTTAAACGTTTTTTTTGTAAAGCCTTTCTTCTTAACAACAGGAAGATGTGTTTGCCAAAAGAAAATGACCTCAAACACTAGAAAAATCTGGGTTTGATTCAAAACTAACCCAGAAGGCTTAAAAGGATCATAAATTTGGTAAAGAAAATGAGTTTGTTTTCTATATCCTACACATCCATGTGCCATGGTGATACTTGGTGTGCACATAGTGCACATACTTATCTCACATGTGTTGATATACAGTGTTAACATTTGGAAGGTCAAAGTCAGTTGGCAGGTTATGTTGGTACAGGGTGCTAATGACATCAAGATTGTAGATTTGATCCTGCTGAGCACAGGGTGTCACTTCTCTTGAGCAAATCATTTGTCATTAATTAGCTTAGTGACTTTGGATTACTTAGGTTCTGTCCTATCTACCAAGTTCAGTGAGCCTACAAAGTGCTGGCCCAATACTCAGCACTTGGATTACTGCAAGGACTACGCTATTGTTATGATGTTTCCACTAAAGGAAAATTACAGGAGACTAAAACAAGTCAATGTTCAAGGGCTTCAGGAAAGATAGGAAAAAAGTAAGACTTCCAATCCATGCGGGTCAAGGAAGCCTTTATAAACCAGACTTGTCCTCATCTTTCATGCATAAGTGCAAGCATTCCATTCTCTGCAGATTTCACTATGTAGACATAGTTATTCTTTCTCTATAGTCCCAATACATTTGGAAAAGGTCCCTGTAATAGGTAATGAAAATTATTTTGTGTAGAAACCAGACCAACAAATGTGGAGAAGGGAACTGGCAGTAAGGCCCAATATATGGAAGTATAGCAAGGAAAAAAGCTATACTTGTAGAAAAATAGAATGGAGCTCTTCAAGACTTTTAGATGATCTACAGAAGCATCCTGGTAGCCAGTGGGAAATTTTTCGAGGATTTGGGAAGTCTTGGAACCTATATAAGTTTAGTTGACTGAATATTGGGGATAAATGAGTCTGGAGGCAATGAGACCATTGGGAATCCATTTTCTCTTTTTAGGTAGGAACCAAGGACAACTTGAACTTGAACAGGTACTGAGGGGAATGGAGAGGACAGAGTAGATTCAGGAGTTGGTAAGAAGGCAACGTCATAAAGACTTGAAGAATTACTGGATATGGGTGAGAAAATAAAGTAATTCTACTTATCCTTTGAAAGCCATGACACTACATGGATGCTGGTGAAGGGAGACTGTCACTGGTCATCTGTGGTAATGTGGTTAGTCTAGGATTGAATGTGTATGTTGGGGGTGGGAGAAGATAAGAAATTCAATTCCATTTATTTCTAGCTATTTGAAGGGAAAATGTCCTTGAGGGGAACATGAGATGCTGATACAGGATGAAGCAGTACTAGAGATAATGAAAGGGTTGGGGCTGAAGATGAAAATAAATACAGCTATTCAGGTAGAGCAGGTTCAGTGAAAGGAGAGTGGGGATGAGCTGAGAAGACTCTTGGTAATTCCAAGTCTTGGGGGATGGGCCTAGGAAGTTGATTGAATAAATATGCTGAAAAAGAATGTTCAAAGAACTTGAAGGTAAACTAAAGCAAGTGCTTTCATGGAGAACAAAAAAGGATTGAGGGCATGGCTAACTCTTCCAAATGATTGAAGACAAGGAAAGTGAAGGAAAAAGGTGCTGAGGTCCTAAGAAGAGTTCACAAACTTTTGTACTAGAAGAAGATCAATGACTTTGCCAGATTAGAGGTCAGAAGCAGAGATCTGCTTTCAGTGAATGAATGAACAGATGGGAGGAGTACACAGACTTAATTTTTATAAGCTTCTGTATAATAGAAAGTGCAGTGATGAGTAAAAGCTAAGGGCTATAATGTAAAGAGCTTTCCTATCCTGTGGGATGAGCATGAGTTAGAATTATCTAGAAGCAAAAGCAAAGAAGCCCCATGGAATGGACAGAATGAATATCATGTTCCCAAGGCAGGAATGCTAAGTCCAGGAGGGATTGATGTGATGTTGAGCCTAAAATCCATGAGACAGCTCCTTTTCCACATCTAGAATAAAGTATTTGTCAAGTTTTCATGCTGGTGTGTTGCATTATTTGTTTTAAAATTACCCCTTTTTCAGGCCCGGCGGCGTGGCCTAGCAGCTGAAAGTCCTCAGCTTGAACACGCCTGGATCCCATATGGGCACCGGATCAAATCCCGGTGGCCCCACTTTCCATCCAGCTCCCTGCTTGTGGCCTGGGAAAGCACTCGAGGATGGCCCAAAGCTTTGGGACCCTGCACTTGTGTGGGTGAACTGAAAGAGTTTCCAGGTTCCTGGCTTCAGATCGGCGCAGAACCAACTGTTGCAGTCTTTTGGGGAGTGAATTATCGGACAGAAGATCTTCCTCTCTGCCTCTCCTCCTCTCTGTATATCTGACTTTGTAATAAAAATAAATAAATCTTTAAAAAAATTACCCCTTTATCCTAAGGTCACTCCCAAACTTTGTTTTTGGAGAGTAATCCAACTTCTACTATCAAGATGTTGAATTAGGGGGCATTGTTGTGTTATGCTGAGGAGTCTGGTGTTAGAAAGGACACATAAGCTGGAATCTTAACTCTTAATTTATACTTTATCTGACCTACTTGGGACTCATTCCTTCAACTTTATCCAACCTATCCAACATAGTAACCAAAGGGTCGGATGAGAGGAGGTCTGTGAAATCACCTTGATAAATTAGTGCAAGACAGTGTTAACAGATAAATTTGAATCTCCTGCTTTATTTTCAGGGCACTTTTATTTTAAATGAGGTAACACAGTCAGCTAAAACTCTTGAAAGACACTTGGCACAGATACAAGCACAATAAAAGCTAACAATCACCAAAATTTACTACATGCATCTCCACCGTGCCTCAAAAGCCATCCCAATACTATATACTCATTCATTTATACCCCTTCCTATCCTTTCTGGAACATCTCACACTACCTGGAATGAAGGCTTCTTTGAAGACCTACTCCTCCTTAGCACAGACATTATAATAAAACTCATCTGTTCGTCCTACTCTCACTGTAGCAGTGATGACTGATAATTTAAATGATTACTCCTCTCAAGAATATTTACAGTTTCATACAACACAAATCACTGGCCATAGAATGTTGAGTATTATGTTGAGCAAGTCAACACAGTGCAAATTAAATGGAATTCAAACTTGGTATATGGGAGATGACTAACATTTTCCAACAACGATGGGAAACCAAGCTGAATGTTCCAGGGGAGTGTCCTATGTTAGAATTTTTATTATTCATGTTTATATTTACTATTTGTTTATGCCACAGCCCTTCCTGAAAAGGGCTTGAGTCAGCTTATAATAAAACAGAACTGCATAGAGAGTTCAATAAATTCAAAGTAGAAAATCAAGACTCTGGAATGAAAAATTATAGAAAAAAATGTGTCAACTACAAAAACATCAGAGAAAAATTTAAGGATTTATGTGGAGCAACAAAGAAATCCAAACAGGGCCAATCAATTCTTAGAAAGAAAAGGCTGGAAATGGCACACTTCCTGACATCAAATTATAAAGCCATAGTAATTAAACTAGTATGGGTCTAGGACCTGGCACAGTAGCCTAGTAGCAAAAGTCCTTGCCTTGCACACATTGGGATCCCATATGGGCACCAGTTCTAATCCCAGTGGCCTCACTTCCCATCCAGCTCCCTGCCTGTGGCCTGGGAAGCAGTGTAGGATATCCCAAAGCCTTCAGACTCTGCACCAATGTGGGAAACCTGGAAGAGGCTCCGGGCTTTGGCTTCAGATCAGCTCACCTCGGCCACTGCAGCCATTTGGGGAGTGAATCAACAAACTGAAGATCTTCCTCTCTGTCTCTCTTCCTCTCTTATATTTGACTTTCCAATAAAAATTGAATAAATTTTAAAATATGGCATGGGTATTGATAAAAAAACAAAATATGATATATTGACCAACAGAACCCAAGAAAAAACTCAGTATTTGATCAAATTAACTGGACTTCAACAACAGTGTGAAGAACACACAATAAGAAAAGTGTAGTCTTTTCAGCAAAGGATATTGGGCAAACTGGGCATACTACATTCAGACAAATGAAATTGGACCCATATTTTGAACCGAATAAAAAATCAACACAAAACTGGAAAAGGAATTAAACAGAACACATGACCCTATAAAATTCCTAGAAGAGAAGAAAAGGGGAAATCTCGTGGCATTGATCTTGGCAATCATTTCTTGAATTTGACACCAAAAAGCACTAGCAACCCAAGAATTACCAGATTTTCATTTAATGTTGCTACAGGCTCTGAGAAAGACAGAGCCTCACTGAGCAGAGATCCTGGGTTTGGGGTGGGGTGGGTGCGGGTGCGGGGAGGAGGCTGCAAAGCCAAAATATACAAGTGGGACATCAAATTAAAAAGATTCTGCAAACAAAGGAAACAGCAGACAGAATCAAAAGGCAACCTACTGAATGGAAGAAACCATGTGTAAGCCAGGTTTCTCACAAGGCATTAAGATAAAAATACATCAGGATGAGCCTGTAATTGTAACCCTTTCTCAGGGACTAATATTAAGCATCCTGTAGTTGACTATAGGGCCACTCCTAAGGTGAAGATTAAGGTTGTTGCCTTCTCACCTAAATCTTTTGCTTTACCTGATACCTAGAAAATCTAGCCATATGAGAGAAAAAGATATGCTAATCATGGAGACCAGAAAGTGAAAATCTTCTGGCTTAAGATTTATGGATGAATGAGTTATTTGGCAGTGGTTTCCAGCATCTGACCTGACATAAAGCAAATAGACCATAAGCCTTAATTAGATCTTAAGGGAAGTGTATTGCCAAAGAAACCACAAGCCTGGTCTGCAAAAACTTGTGGATATTTGAACCCTAAAGTTATTCCCCAATGCCTCCCCGTAACCCAACCCACCAAAACCTCTACC
Organism: Ochotona princeps; assembly: GCF_030435755.1. Classification (NCBI taxonomy): domain Eukaryota; kingdom Metazoa; phylum Chordata; class Mammalia; order Lagomorpha; family Ochotonidae; genus Ochotona; species Ochotona princeps. The sequence continues at coordinate 56,026,450 of NC_080832.1, read as the reverse complement.
GGCAGGCAGTGAGTTAGGCCCATTTTGTATGTTGGCAAGGAAATTTCTCCTCAAAGGGCCTTGGAGATAACTACACAAGAGAGTTACTTCCAGTACCTGGATTCTGACCTGGGCCCCAGCACCACGAGGGCACACAGTCTGCAATTCCTGCCTGGTGGGATCTGACAATTCCTCCTGTCTAGTGATTGCTGTATAGTCATCATTTTTCACTTTTCTGAATGGTAGTTTTTATTGTGGTTCTCCATAATAAAATGGTCATAAGGTTTGGTTTATTGTGGCATTCTGAGTGGAAGGTAGGGTTGAAGATAACTTGTCTATTTTCTAGGAAGCCAGATCACAAGTTGTTAGATTTGGACTTAAATGAGAAGGCTGCCCTCTGTGCAGCTTCTGGACTTTAAGCCTGACCAAGAATTTCTATATGTGGGGTAGAAACTGTGTATAGGGTTTTGGGAGGACCAGTGGGAAAATTCCAGCTGGCTCATGTTGTCCACCAATATCTAGCCCATTTTCACCTTTCCCACAGTCAAGTTCTACTCATCTTTGCTTTTGGCTAGTGGGAGGTAAGTGGAAGTAATGCATACTACTTATAGTTTTCTTTTTTCCTTTGCTTTGGAACCATCTCTTTAAACCCATAGACAGAAACTTAGGAGAGAAGATGGGAGAACCCCCTGCCAACTCAGCGGCATATTGATAAATTATTATGCAAAACAGGAAAATACTTCCATTCTGTGTGAGCCAAGGTTTTGGGGCTATCTTTGTAACTGCAGCCTACATGAGCACACTCTACTTATTGCAAAACAAAAGTGCCCCAAATTCTCAAGAAAAGGGCTTTTTTGTTTGTTTTTTTCTGACTCAAGAGGAACCTTACATGGAGTGGCCCATGAATGGTATCCTTGACAACACTTAGTAATAAATAAACAGCAGACTCCAGGTAACTGTCCTCTGCTTCCCCCTTTTAGGCATTCAAATCAAACACACAAACTTGAAGGGCAAATCAGTCAAAGTCCATGTGTAAGAGCCAGGGGAAAAACAGCACTTGATTCAAGGACAGATCTTAAAACACATGAAAGAGCAGAATAGAGTATTTCCCAGCCAAACCCATTGAATATTTTTCTAGTAACTTCTAGTAACAGCAAGGATCTGGAGGATGTGTACTTGATGCTATTGTGGGAGGGCTTACATGGTGAGTAGGGGGCTAATAGTTTATTGGGAATCCACAAGAAGCATAACCAGTGTTCTTTTGTGCTCTAATCTAACCTTGCTTGAGTGGGGGTGGGGAGGGAGGGTAGAGAGCTTCCGATGCACAGTTATCAGGATTTCTTCATGATGAGCTCCCACAGTTATAAAGCTTCCCTCCTCTCTGGACTTCTTCCCTCTGAGAGGCATCACATCATGTTAGAGGTCCACAAATGCCCCCACAGGTGGGCTCCATGCTTTCTCCAGCATTTTGAACCAATTCTAATGTCCAGAGCCATGGCACAGAAATCAAGCGGTCCAGCTCTGAAGCACTGGTAAGTAGCCTTTGGCTCCCTGGGTAAAACTTCCAAACCCAATATTCTCTTCAACGCATTGTAAATAGAAAGTTGACCTTTTAATTCAAGAATTTAGCGGACATTATAGGAAAACACTCCACACACAAAAACACAAAATCTAATCTGTCTTCTTGATAACCACACATTACAAATGTTTAAATAATAAAGTGAATTATTTTACTATTCACCAAGAGAAACAAAGTAGAGGTGCTAGGTAAGGCTCTGTGGGCTCACGTCAAGCTCCAGTTCTACACCATTGCAGGACATTGGATTGGAATATTTTCAAAACAGTTGTTACTAGGACACTCACTTTACCCACAGAAATTTCCTGTGGGTTTTGAGTTTCATAGCCAAACAATGAACTTCTAATATCTTGAACATGTTGGCTTCCTGCATGGGGTTATCATGTTTCATGTAATTTATATACAGATTGTCTGCCAAATTGAGACTGACTTTTGTTTCAACATGAAAATGAGCTACAGTTTTTGGTTGCATATTTGATACCTGCCAACTAGCTTTTCTGAGCCACTACTGTCTCAGGATCCTGACACGACAGACAAGGAGGTGTTTCCTTCTGATTCACTGTACAGCATAACTGCCTCTGAACATAGTACCAGACATTGGCAACTGAAAACGTTACACATAAAACTCAACCCACAGTGTATAAGTTTATTTCTGTGCACAATATGTGGGAGATGGGGGTATGGATAATTTTATTGTCTTAGCAGGTGTTTTAATTTCTTAAAGAAGTAAATATATATATATATATATATATATATATATATATATATATATATATATATTTAAAGAAAAAGCCATTCAGCCTACCTGAACTTTCTAACAGAAGGACTGGGCTAATATTACCTAAACTCAATAGCGTGGCTACTTTTAGGACCGTTCAAAAGGTGACCCATTAACTATTAAGGGTTTCCTGATACAAGGAAAGGCAATAAGGTACATGTGGCATTTACCCATGAAATGTTCTTACTCCCCTACCTAGAAGAGCATAACCTTTGATTAACCTCTCCCTCTCCCTTCAAGCCATCCTAGCTCTGCCTTTACAAATAAATCTTTAAGGATGAAATAAAGTCTTGAAATAAAAAAATTTAAAAATAAAAAATGCCTTTGCAGGAAGAATACTAACCTGGAGCTTAGCTTTCCTCAATATGATCCCAACAGAGAGAAAGAGATCGCAGGGACACAGCTGGAGGATTATCCCGTCACAGTGAAGAACTTTACGTCACTCAGCCATGTGTCCTAAGTATCTAGAGCAAAATGGCAGGTGACTGGCGCTCAGTACACCTGTGATGAATTTTAAAATGTGTACTATAAATGAAACCAGGAAAGAGGAACCTAGAGTGTAGTCTAGGACTTCTAGCCCTCACTTAACAAAAAAAGAAATTGGAGGAAGGACCACCAAGATTCAGAGGTGAGACATGTAAGGCTACCTTGGAGATCCCTTAAGGTAAGGAACATGAGAATAGGGTAGGAAAAAGAATATAAACATGTGAACTTGGGGTAGCAGTTAACTTGTTGGGTAGAAATTCTAGGCTGGCATGAACTTCTTTCCTGGTAATGAAGTCAAAGATTCTGAGAAGGCCCTTAACTCCCTCCATGTTTAGGATGTCTTTGTAGAAGGTTGAGGTTCTTAGTCAGTCAGTGTAGTAGTAAGATTCATATTTGGGTGGAAAAATGGAGAGCCAGTTAATCCAAGCTGGACAAGGAGAATTTGGATCTTGAGCTAATAATACCATTTGGGTTAGAACTAAGTTTCCAGTTAGCATTCTTCCTAAAAAGTCAGTTTTCATATTTTAGTTCAGGATCTTATTTCATTTTTAAGGATTTATTTCAAAAAGTCATGGGGTAGGGAGAGAGAGAAAAAGAAAGAAATACAATCTAGTCGGGCTATTCACTCTCATTGTCCTAACAGAAATTCTATGGACTGATGCTGTGCCTGCAGACTGCAGTGCTGCGATCTGCAGTGCTGACATCCCAAAGAGGTTCTGGTTCAAGTCCCAGCTGCTCCACTTCCAACTCAGCTCCATGCTACTGTGCCTGGGAAAGCAGTGGAAGGTGGCCCAAATGTCTGGGTTCTTGCACCCACATAGGAGACTCAGAAGAAGTTCCTGGATCTCAATTTTGGCTAGTCTAGCCCTGGCCAGTGAACCAGCAGATAGAAAATCTGTCTGAGTGTCTGTCCTCCCTGTCCCTGTCTCTAACTTTCCCTTTCATAAACAAACCTTTAAAAGAAAATCTATGGTGATAAAATGTTATGTTTATTATCATAAACATGCTCAATGTGCATCTACAGTCTCTTTAAATCACACCTGTGGTGTATCCAAACCCACTCATTTCTACTGAGCTCTGCAGATTTCATAAATAAGTAAATCTTTTCAGATAGAAAACCATCATGCCCAATAAATTTAACTTGGGAAGCTTGACATGAAAACTGTAGGTACTTAGCTGAAGATCCAGTTTGGAGCACGACTCAGCAACCCAACAGTGCCATCGTTGGCGCATTCATGATATTTGAGCAATTTCAGGATCTTCCAATGTGTAAAACACTTAAGAGATGCTGGAAAACAACCAGCATGGACATATTGAACATAAACACTGCTTTCTCTGTTAATGTGAAGACTTCTGTATAAACACCCATGACCATAATAATGGCCATACATGCCATTAATTCACTAATGCATTTACCAGCTCACTCCACATTCATTGAAGGTGGGCAGGCTCTTTACAGCCTGATACACCCCAAATAATCACTCCACCTTGATCCTCCCTAGCTTGTGCCAAAAGAAGATTTCATTTGAATGGGTGTGGAACAAAAAGAGAAGGGAAGTGCCCTTCTGCAGTTCCTGGAATGTTTTTGTAATTAAGGTTTCCATGAATGTCTTGATTGTACCATCATGTTAATAGTCTGCTCTGAATTAGGAGGAAATTTTATTTCATAACACTTGTCACCAAAGACAAGCACATCTCATCACCCATCCATGACATGTACAAACATATGAAAAATCAAACACAGGTGTACAGTTAAACCTGAGCTCCTAAGGTGGAACAGGTTAAACTGGAAGAAGGAAATTTTATAGGGCTTTAATACTCTTACATTGAAAAGTGTAAATAAGAGCCTGTCATTTGACATTCCAGTAAAGAAGAGAAATATTGCAAGTACAGTCAAGCAATTTTTAACATAAAAATGAAGTAGAGTGAGAAGAAAACATCTTATTTGCTATCAGGACATATGGTAAGATCATAGCAGCTACGTCTATATAAGGAACATCAATTGAATGGACACCTCGAAAGGATCTGGAAAAATATAGAGCTTGAGAAAAATGAGTCAGATATATAAACTTCTGTGCCCATCAAAGATTATTAACAAATCTAAACTTATTCATTAATATAGCTTCCTCCAATAATTCTTTTTTCTTTTTTAAAAAATTTATTTATTTTTCTTGTAAAGGCAGATTTACAGAGATAAAGAGAGGCAGAAAGAAATATTTTCTCAATCTGCTGGGTTATACCCCAAGTGGCCAGATCGACTAGAACTGAGCTGATCTGAAGCCAGGAGCCTCTTCCAGGTCTCCCACGTGGGTGCATGCTCCCTTGGGCCATGCTCCACTGCTTTCCTAGACCACAAGCAGGGAGCTGGATGGGAAGTTGAGCAGCCGGGACACAAACAGTGCTCATATGGGATCCCAGGGCTTTCAGCTTGAGCATTCAGCCACTGGGCCATCATGCTGCCCTCCCCTCAATAATTCTTTACTACACATTCAGGTGTAAATCAAGGAGGAACTCCTGAAAAAAAAATGTAGTGTGTTACAAATGTCATCAGCAGGACTCAAAGCACAGCAAGACTATGGTCAACACAGCTTATTTGGACAATGATTTGCATTTACCAAGTGTAGACCATTGCAAGTGCCCATAGCAAGCAAAATCATATTATGTATCATACAAACTGACATTTGGATTTCAAAATGAGCATTAAGTTTGCTAGGACAACAGATGTAATTCTATCAGAAAATCAGGACATATAGTTATTCTATCCATAGCTATGTAAAGCTAGAGATTTCCTACCAATTCTAAAGTGTGGGGAGTGTTATCATTTCTAAAGTTGTCTTCAAGATCAAGGTCTTACTCTGAGTGAATCTTTATGTTCAGTTCAGGACTCAGCCTGCAGACATGCTTGCTTCATAATCACATTGTTTTCCTTCCTTCTATGCCTACTTTAAAGTTCTTTCCATTTTGAGTTCTGATTTACAGAAAGGAGAAACTGAGGCACATTTTTCTGGTAGAAAGATGTATTTCTGGTGATATCCATCTAACTTTCCAAAGTGACTGGAAAGTCAACACTTTCTGGAACCACCTCATTTCACCAAGATCTCAGTGAGCCTGAAGACAATATAACCTATGCTTTCTATGCATGGAACTTGGCTCTATCATTTTTCAATCCAAGAAATTTCAAAGCTAGTAGGATGTCTGGAAGCACAATGAAGAAGTAAAGAGGGAGGACAGAAAAGAAACATTTGTGAGGACCTAGAAAGTGTTAAACACATGGTCTCAAGCATTACAAATATGATCCCATTGTAATCACCCCAGAAACTCTTTGACAGAGACTGTCTTCATCCATTTTGTGCTGCTGTAACAGAATACTATACACTGGAAAATGTATAAGGGAAAATATTTCTTACAGTTTTAGAGACCAACAAGTTTAGTATCAATGGACCAACTCTGGAGGGACCGTTTATGCTGTGTCATTCCATGGCAAAAAGAGAGAGGACAAGACATCAAATAGGAGACTGAATTCACTTTTATATTAAAAAACATACTCAAGATTATGAATCTACTTGTGTGTTAACATACCATATTAATCATAGGGTCAAGCCATTATATCCTAATCACTTCTAGAAGTTCCCACCACTCAACTCTGTAGTCAGGAGGATTCTATTTCCAACACAGGAACTTGAGGAGACATATTCAAGCCATTGCATAAGTGGTGAATACTAATTTTTAAGCTGGAAATATTAAGTCTCGAAGATAACAATTTTCCTGGACCTGGCACTATGGTTAAGTGCTTAAGTCCTCATTTTCAAGTGCTGGGATCCCATACAGGCCCAGGTTTGTGTCCTGGTTGCTCTACGTCCCGTTCAGCTCTCTGCTTGTAGCCTGGAAAAGCAGTAGAAGATGGCCAAAGCCTTGGGACCCTGCACCTTCATGGAAGACTAGGAAGATGCTCCTGGCTTCAGATCAGCTCAGCTCTGGCCCTTGCAACCATTTGAGGAGTGGACCAGCGGATGGAAGATCTTTCTGTCTTTCCTTCTCTGTGTAAATCTGACTTTCCAATAAAAATAAATAATTCTTTTTAAAAAAAAGATAATAGCAATTTTCCAAATAGCATGTCTAGTGTGAACCAGTTCAAGGAATATTTGTTACCCTATGATTTTTCCACTTCCTCCTGAATTTCTTTATTTCTGAATGGACTTCCCCTTACTTAATGTTCCAAGCAGTAACGATAAGGCCTTTGCTACTATCAATGAACAAGGCATAGCCAAGAAGGAAGAAGGTGTTACTCAGTATCAGGAAGCATCATCAGATGTTTTCATTTTAAAGAAATAAATGAATTCAAGACTCATAACCTTTAATTTTATATCCAACACTTCAATTGGACCCAAATGGACATTTTCCATACCAGAGCTGCAGCGTATCCTCTGAGTTTTCAGAAACTGAACACTTTTGCTCATTCCTTAGTGCTCCCTGTGTTAGGTGTGCTGCTTCCACGTGATCCCCCTGGCTGTTTTCATTTGCAGTTTCCTATACATTTGGTTGAAGAATAAAGGATTGTAGGGATACAGTTGTGCATGACATCACGACACACAGTGGTTGCAGTGTGCTGGATTGCATGCCAGGCTTTTAAAAAGATTTCTCAGGATTATTCACATTTGGAGGTGTCCTTGAGTCAGGCAAATAAATGCCTGCATTTTTTCCCTCCTAATGGTACCTTGTTTCTGGTGATTCATCTCTGCTTCAAGCCCATTTCTACACCCTCCCACTTAATATTAGATCTGATCAATAAATGAATGTCTGACTTAAAAAAAAAAGGTCTAGAGAAGGAAGCATATGGCTCATCTAAGTGTTTAGCACAATTCCTTCTCCCATGAAAAATATCAGCAAATCCAAGAGCAACTTAAGAAAAACTGTTTTGAAAGGAATCTAGGTTCGACTCTTTGGTGTGGGCCTACGTATGTTAAAATCACAGGGTTATCCATTGTATTCAGAAATAAGAGTGAACAGGTTGCTTGACAAGGATAATGGAATCACAGAATTACATCACTGTTCATTAGGGAAAACAATGACCCTTAAGATGCTGTGACTGTGGAGAACCACATTACGCTCCATCCCAAGCACAAGCTCAGCCACAGGACAGAACTAATGAGATGTCATCTGAATTTCCATGGGTTACATTTACGGCTTAGAATTGTAGCTTTATTGAATGTTGCCAAAACATTCTTACTTTATAATGGCATTAGTGACATTTCACTTGAATAATCCTATTTGTTTTCATTTATTTTAATGAGGTGGTTTGAGATGGTAACCTGCAGTGGAAAACCTTGGGAACAGGTGACAGCATGATTTGAAATGCCTCCTGAATTGAAAGGTAGTTAAAAGCCAAACTAAATGCTTAGATGCATGGTGGTTTTCTAGCACTATATATTTTACTTTAAAAATAGTGAGACTGAAGTGCCAATTTTAAGAACCTAAGACTTTATGACCTTTTAAAACTTCCCTGCATAGATGAGTGGATAATAAGGACTAATTTGCTGCATTTTTGTGGCCTGCTTCCACATGTTTGCATTTCCCAATGAAGCTTTCTTTATGGAAACGAGTATGCTGGGCACAACACATTTTTTTTCCCATGCAATGATCATCTGTCTATGATTCATTAAATCCTTCAATGTATGTACACAGTTGGTAAAGATGTAGATGGCCAATGGGCATGGATATTTGCCAAGCCTTCAGGAGCCCCAGTTTACAAAAGGGGTTTCTAATGTTGAGAACTTCAATTATATCACTTAAACCCATCAACCTCTTCCCCAACCTAATGCTATAAATCTGTTGGATCTATTGTTTCCATAACATCAGATGTCTGGAGTGAACAGACCTTTCTGTAGAGACTTATAGAGGAAGAACGCAGAGCTTCTCAAAGTCTTTCTTATGAACTAAACACAACAGTCTCCCTGCTCAATGCTATGAAAAAGTTAACTTTGTCACTGAATAAATCTCTGGCAGCTGTCTAAAGCCCAAGGTAAAAATTCCTAATAAATCCTCATCTTTTAGTCCCAGAGAGTACAGCCATCCAAAGAGCAATTGTGTCCAACTGAGGTCATGGAAGGGACTCCTATTATATCAGTTCAGGTCAAGTCAAGAGATAAATCACATAAATGGAAAAAGTTAATATAAAGAATTGTTTACTGGGTATCATACTGATTTATTGAACACACAAAAAGGAAATGCTAAATTACCAAGATGCACTTACTAGATGTAAGGTTGGGAAGACACGGGCATTAACACCGAAAGCTCAGAAAAGGGGTTCTGCTGGATCTGACATCTGGGTGTTGTCTTAGACTGTTGGGCGTAGGCCAGGAGAAGGCAGACTCAGCTTCCATGGAGAGGCGCTGCCTCATGGCACACCTAAAGCCAATGGAGGAACCTGTAACTTTGAAGGAGGGGACATTAGCAGCAAAGACTGTGTCATTGAGACTGGTTCTGCAAGTTTCAGGAAAATGACAAGCTTGAATTCACTGTTGTTATTGCCATGAAATGCTACTGTTTGGGTGAAGAAATGATTTTGGGTGATAATGAAATGAACATCCATAAACATTAGAGAGAGGTTGCAGAGGAAAACAAGCTTTCTCTTTGTCAGGCTTCTCATCTCCCGCTGCAGTGTGTCCTATGGAGAGATCAATGGGGACGGAATAGCAACGGGGAGACCAGTGTGCTTTGCTGAGACACAGCATCACAGAGTGGAACAGGGTCAGTCTGAGTCTCATAGTTGCCTAGTGATGGACCTGATGCATTTCTCCATTAAAAGAGGATATTGGTCAAGGAAGGAGAGAAACACTGAAACTCCTAAGTGTGAGCCTCAGGATAGTGAACTTGCCACTTCTTCTCCATTTACCCCCATGTCAACCCCTTTTGCTAAGAAGGCTTTTTGGCAAACCTTGAGCCAAGGCTTTTCCTTCTACTGTTACGCCAGAATGAGTGCAGACATGACTAGAGAAGATCAAGTTAGAGATATTATGTAGGGAGTTTTCTTTTTTTTTTTTCAGGATGTGTTTACTGCCCTGAGAAAATATGTAAATCAGTTTTTACTTAAGGATGGAAAGCAAACTCCTTAAGAAATGCTTTACCATGGAAGTCTTACTTATAAGCAGTGAGAGCAACAAAATTATATTCACCATGCCTTGGATTTGTTAAATGTCTGGCCACAGGGGACTTCTTGCCATACTTCTAGAACATGGGGGCAAAATCTGTAACCCCCATGATTGTCCCTTTCATCTTCTCCAGGCTTATCTACTGACCTTGTTACCATATCTGAGTTGATTTCACTAATGAGAAACTGAGACAATGAGAAAGTCCACATCCCCCTGCCCCACGGCTTTTTTCAACTGTTGAATTCAAGACATTCACTTCCGTATATATTTTTTTCAAGTCTACAGAGATCTGACAGTGTCTTCAAATGGGAACACAGAAGATCAGTTGGATTTTGCTGGTGATAGGGACTTCAGTTGCTGACATGAATATATATTTTATGTCAGACATGACGATCAACTGCCACTTCAGTTGAGGAGACCACTCACCTATTCCTGGAGGTTGGCTTATGTAACAGCCTCTCACTGTGGAAGACACAAAGGTAGTACAGTATGGTATTGTTTGCCAGTGCTGCTTATTAAGAAACTGGTTTGCTGCCTGGCAAGAAGAGAGAGACACAAGTATTCCTAGAAATAACAATCTTCCTGAGTCACCAGTTCCTGGTTCTTCCCATGGGATGCTGCCCCTTTGTGAAGACTGGGTACTCATTTCTGGACTGTGAGAGTAGCAGCAGGGAGTTACTCAAAAGCATTTGGGAAGAACTGCCTTTGTCTCAATCCACATACACTGAATTCCATGTTTCAACCAAGTCTTGAGAGGAAAGGGGCAACCAGGAATGTAAAGGAAACTTCATTCAGTAAATTAATTGGGATAGAACACTGGGAAAGATGCACTTCATAGGCATGGAAAATTTCACTCTAAGATTATCAGCAAATCAGATAAGTCAAATCAACAAGTGTTAGGATGGCAAAAGTAATGAGGCAAGGTTTGTTAGGACAGGAAAATATGAGTCTCATGTTACCTATTTGGGGATGGCAAGGTGTTGGGGATCATTTAATTCAGTTCTCATATAACTCAAATACCTCCACTGTGGAGTCTGTCCAAATGCAATGTTTACTCTCACTCAGATACTGAGTTGTCCCTAAAATTGGAAGAGTTCAGATTACCAGGTGCACCCCACAGAGCGTAACTGGGACAGAGCTATAGGTTCCAGCACTGAAACAGAGACTTTATCCATTCTTGCAGCCTGCAAATCTCTGAAGAAGTCATAGAAGTGCCCAAGTCTCAGGTTACCCTTCAGGATTGGATCAAGGTCACTAAGGTTCCACATTTGAAGAGTCACCCAAGGGCGTTGCATTGACGTTTGCCAGCTTGGACTAAGCTAGCCAGACCTACAGAGTCACAGCAATAGAAATTTCTGAAGGCCTATCTGAGCCCAAATGCATTAATAAATGTAGAAACCTGTCAGAAACCTTCCCACCGACCTTAACCACACCAAAAGCAAGTCAACCCAGGGTTCTCATAATTGGTTCTTGTTCCGACAGCAGAGTGTGAAGAGCCACTTGCTGTGGCCAACGGTTACTACAGCTCTCCTCAGTAGAAAGCCACGGCCTTCGAAGAGCTTACTAAGGGTCTCCACTAAAGAACAAAACAAAAAACACACACACACACACACACACACAAGTAAAGCTGATTTCCTCTCAAGTTATGACTCAACTTTGGTCACCGCACTTCCACTTGGGCCTATTAACATTTGATGGCCAGAATGGCACTCTTCATAATCGACTGCTACAGCAAACAGCGTTGCTGCCCTTCAGTCATATAGAAAGCCACAAGAATATTTCCTTTTGACTCTCTTCTCTCCACATCAGACCCACAGTCAGGCTAAGCCTGAGGTCTATCTTCTCACAATCTACTAGAAAGTGGCATGCCTTGACTTGCTTACCCTGCAGAAATGAGAAGCAAGAAAAAAACAGTTTAAGGTTAATTAGAGATAGTGCAAGGTACTAAACATGCCCATAGACTAAGAGAGCGTGGAGATATTGTGCTCCACTCTGCTTGAGCAGGAAGACAACAGCCTTTGAAGGAGTGGTAGAAATAGTGACATGTACCCATACAGAAGCCTACAACAAGATGCTCATAGACCCCTGGGCTCTAGGGGAAGCTTCAGAGAATAAACAAGAGCAACAAGGATTATCTTGCATTTCATTTATGTTTTCATGCAAGTGAGAAAACACAGCTATTGTTTCCTTTTTCTCTAAACTTTCTGGAGATCTGAGAACTGTAATAGGGTCTAAAGATCTACTGATGACCTCCCCTATGCTCATACATACATTAAGAATATCATAGGAAAGGCTTATTGGGTTCTTCCTATATGTGAAGCATTAGATAAACATATTAGAGATTTTATCTCTTTTAATATTCACAACCACCATATGAATTAAGCATTAATAATACTCTCAACTAATGGCCCATGACAGCCATTATAAAACATAAAACCTCATAAAACATAAAACATAAAACAAAACATCTCTTGGGATGCTCATGTCCCATATTGGGGTATGAGTGCAAATCTTGGATCTTTTATTGATTCCAGCTTCAGGCTAATACATATCCTTGAAAGAAACAAGGGATGGCTCAAATACTTGGGCTCCAGCTGCCCATGTGGAGAGTAAGGTGGAGTTCTCAGCCTCAGGTTGATACAGGCACTGGGGTATGAACCAGTACATGGATAATCTCCATCTTTCTTGTTCTGGTTTCTCTGTCTCTTTCTCTCTGTCACTCAGCCCATCTGAAGTCTACTCAGCTGAAAAAGCTGCAATTCAGCTCCCATGTGTCCCTACCAGGCCTCTCCAACTTCTGGAGCTCTTGATTCTGAGTTCCTTTAAAAATCTAAGGTTCCTTAGCATTCATTGTTTTACTTTTTTCTCTTAGTTTTCTTCGGGAACAATTCATCTTCATGATAAAATCGTTGCTTTTTCACTGTTTTTGAGCTCATCAAAGGGAAGGACTACCTATTACAATATTTTTAATACCCTGACACCTTGGGGGTAACAGGCTGTCAATGAGCATGGAGAGCTGAATGAGATAGTACACTTTAGCTTGTAATTTGCAAAAGGTTGGGTAGGTAAGAAAAGAAGCTGTCTGCTTAGAACTCTGGTGCACATCATAGAGTTCGTATAATGCTAAAGTCTAGGAGTCTCTTCAGCACAGAAAAGAGTTCTTGGAACCCTCAATTTCTGGCCTCCCTCATCCCAACTCTCACACATGGGTCCACTCAAAACCAGACATCTTGAACTGAAGATATGTAGAGCCTCCGACCCTGAAAAGCAAAACCAACTTTTACTTGGCAGTTTCACTTACCTTTACATCTGTGGTTTTGAAGGTGTCAAATTTCCTCTGAAGCCTTTTCTCTGAAGCTCTATCCCCTGCATTTTTTCCACCCTGCCAGTCATCCCTGTCAACAGTGACAATCTCCTTGTCAAACAGAGTCATTGGAGCTATAGGCTTTCATTAGCCTTTTATTGGGGATAATTCCTGCTTCCTACCAAAGTGTTTTCCTTCTAGGAATTGCTGATTCCTTCTTTGTAGGGCTTTTGAGACTTTCGTAAAGAAAAGACCATCTCCAACTAAAAATATCTGATATGACTTCACTCTCTCCAAGCTGTCTTATAAAAAAACGCTTAGCATATTCCTGTTTTTATTCTTACAAATGACATGTGGCACCGCAGAATTGAGTTATATCCAAGGAAAGAGTAGCTTTGTCAGAGAAACTTTTAAACTATTTTCTGTTTTCAATACAACCTGCTTCACCATTCCCTCCATTTTCAATTTAGAGCCTTATCTTTGGTGACCCGAGCTAAGTAAACAAAATCTTTTACTAACCTCAGAATTCTGTCATTTATTTTTATTCACTATAAAATTCACTGAAGTAGAGCAAAACTTTAAGACAGTGAACGTAAATGTGAAGAAAGGTCCTAGTTTGTAGGCTGATTTTGGGTACAAGTAAACTGAGAAATAACCATCAAAACTTCCCATGACCATTTTTGCATTTTCAACTTAACCAATTATTTGTCTTCAATCTCAAGGTTTTAGATTGGTTTTGTGCTAGGAAACAATAGCACATCTCACCGTGAAGTTGACCTCTGCCCTGAACCGGCTATCTTCCTGCACCTGCCCACATTCACCATTCACTGCCCATCCCCCATTCCCTTTCTGTTCCTGTTTACCACCCCTGTTCTGAGGACAATGTGTAACTACAACTGTACCACAAAGAGAAAGCATTATGTGAGAAGTGATAAGGATGTGAGTTAAGGCAACGCAATAACAATCTATCCGAGGCTCTGTTTCCCTCCTGGACTTGGTCTTCACTCAGCCAAATAAATTCACTGGAAGCAGGTGACTAGAGAAGTGGGCATCAATGTGCCTTCATTGGCTAAATGCATAGAGTGTTAATGTTAAGGAATAAAGTGGCAATGTATCTTAAAACAAACTGTTAGGAATCTTGTCATTCTTCCTATCTTCTGATTTCCTTGATAGCAGTCAATGCCAATGGCAAACCAGACCTTCTATCTTTATTTCTATAAAACAAAATAATCACTGGCTAAGTATAAGATCAAGCTGCACATCAACAAAATACCAGCTATGCAATATTGGGCAAGTTTTAATGAGCCTCCCCAAACACCAGTTTCCTTAAACAGAGATTATATATTCTTTCAAAAAAACATTTTAATTTGTAATTAGTTTTTAACAGATTAAATGTGTAGCTCATACATTTTGTTCCAACTACTCCACAGGAATGGTGTGGGGATGGACTTAGACAATAAATTTTTTAATAAAGTTTAAATACCTGCATAAATATTAATTCTACATAATATTAATATTCTATTTTTATTTTCCCACTAATAATTCTTGATTTCCTGCCACTTGTCAAATCTATTCTTCTAATATATCAATGATTCTTTTGTTGGAATACTAAAGAAGTTCTGGTTTTACTTTGAATTTCATTTCTAATTCTCTGTAAAATAGATTTTGTAAAATAGATTTTGTTAAATAATTAAGCAAATGACTTCCTTTTAAAAACATTCTGGATCCACAGAAAAAGCACTGGAGTCTCTTTAAGTCCGACTCTGACAATATAGAGTCAAAAATAATTCATATGACACGATTGTTTGTCCACAAATACCTTTCATCTGTAGATCTCCAGAAACATCAAAAAATCACTGTCACCTCAACATTTGCTGCTGCATTACTGCTTTCATTTTCACAGCTGAAATTTTTAAATTTCAATCATTTGGAAAGGCTAGTCTGTGAAATTCTAATATTGAGTTCTAAGGGCAAAATAGAGAAAAAATCATGATGCTTTGACTAGAAAAGAGAGGAAGGAAAGCTGGGGGAGGCAGCACAATGCAACCAATCAGTTCACAATTTCTGGAAAACTTATAAACAAATGCATTTGATACAAATGCATTTTTTCTCATCCCTGCGGGTGTTTCAATACAGCAAATACCCTTCCTTGAATCAGGACAACTAGCACATCCTCATGTGAAGCTTATTAGAATTATCTTTCATGATGCTTCACAAAATGTCTTCCACACATTTCCCAAATATTTAATAATTAATTAGGAGAGAGGAATCTGCCTAATACTAAAGTAGATGATCATGTAATACATTCATATCATTTGATTTGGTAAAAAGAAAAAAAAAATCCAGACAACAGGACCACAGATTTAACTTTGAAGTCTTCAACTGATGAGTGGTATCATGGAGGTACAGCTCCATTTACAACTAACCCAGGATAAAACCCTAAGTGAACTTCAGCATTAGTACTTGTTAACAATGATGACTCACTGTTTGGTAGCTGATGCTAACCTTTTTACAGGAACAGTGATATTGCAAACCAGATAGACCTTTAAAGAACTCACAAGAGAAAACCTTGAAGGAGAAAAAAAAGCTTTAGAAAATGAAACAAGTTCTGGTATAATTATAACTTTAGGTTTGAGAGTGACACGCAGATGCCTCTCTTCAAGCTAACATGTCATTTCAAACTTGAACATATTGGGCCTTACTGAAGATAAAAAGTTAACAGAATAGAGGAGAATATTATCACCTGAAAAGCAAATAGTCCATGCTACAAAATAGAGAATCTATTTATTTTCTTAGGATGGGGCCAACTTATTAAGTATAGTAAATTGCTCTATCATGAGTAGAATAATGTGGGAAATTTTTACAAAACACAACTAAGCAAGTGAAATATATTTTCCTTTTGCAAGGCAGAAACTATCCAGTGATGTAAAGTCAGAAATGAGAACTGCCACAGGGAGGAAGCAGGATTCAGGTCTTGCTCTGTACAATCCAGATTCCATCACTATTGGCTTTGGTCCTCTTGGGAAAAAACAAAAAGTGTGTGTGAGGGGGAGAGGGGGTGTCAAGGATTCAAAGCTTTCTCTAAAGGTAAAAATCAATGGGTGGAATTTATTTTCACTCTTATTGGAAGCAATCCTGAAGACAATTGAATCATAATTTAATCCTTTTAATTACTTTGAATCAGAAAACATATCTTCCACAGCCAAGTATGTCTGATTCAGTTGTTGAAAGCTTACCAAGAAAGTAATCCATGGAGTCTTGGTGGAGCCAAGGTAGATAATCTGCAAAGCATTTGCCTAGCAGATAAGTGTTAGTGGCGCCTCAGAAGAATCTGCCATTTCTAAAGTAGCCTAAAGACATCTACATATATGTTTTGATACATGTAAGAACATTTGGAGTAAATCAGACATTACTTATATGACCACTTAATATTTATTTACCAAGTCTTGTTTTCTTCCTGGAGGCACTGCACTTGGATGGAGATTCTCACATCAACTTTGACAGAAAATAAGTATTAGTAATTACTCAGAATAAATTGGCTTTATTAACTCATTCTTTAAAATCCCAACGCTGAAAAAATGAAAGATTTTACTGGGGCAATAACTGCAGCATCAAAATCACCAAGAACTTCTTGGTTTCCCTTTGTTTAGAAACAGTAAGGAAGGAAAAATGATTAGAAAAAGAGTGAAGGTATGATTAATAAAAGGGTAGGAAAGTGAAAAAATGTGAAAATCAAAAGATTAGGTTCAGTGGGCGATAAACCTATAAATCCTGATGCCAATTTAATCTCTGATTCTGATTTGCAACTAGAATATTTTTCTATAGCAAAGCATTTAAGAATAATTCAGGATGTTAACTATTAAATCTCTTCCTAAAGGCTGGAAAACCTGGATGTACAAGATTATTCATTTTGGAGATTCCTTCCACTGCTTTTACTACTGCCAACACATTAGGCAAGCATCTACACAGTGCACCCCCCACCCCCGTCTTGCTTTCCACAGAGTCACACCCGAGGGTATGAAACTACAGCCCTGATTCATATGGGAGGGTAGCAGAGACGAGTGACAGCATTTAGGCCAAATAGTATCACTGTAGGTAAAACCAGTGTGTATCACTCATTCAGTTCCCTCTGTGACAGGCCAATGACCAGGCTCTGATGAAGCCCTAGCCTGTCCCACACCCCCACAACAGATCAGCTCATCACCTCAGGAATATTCATCCTTTCAGTCACCATTACACGCACACCCTCAAGACATTGGCACCAGAAAGGAAAGAAAGTTCAGGTGAAAGTGGCTAACTGAACTCTCACCCCCAGGGCCATGGTGATAGGCCCCTCAGCCTCTCTCAGAGAGGGTGGGGGCAGACCCTGAAGACTTGGAGAGGAGACTTTGTCTCTGAGGGGGATCACTGGACATGCCAAGGGCAGCTCAACCACCTGATTAAAGACAGAAGCACCTAGACATGCACTATAAGGCCAACGTCCACCCAAGTTTCCTGGGACTAGTCTACCAAGTCTTACTATGGCTATAGCAATACAAACTACTCTCTCTTTAAAATTGATCTAGGATACACACACCATGTGTGGAATATGGGGGTCCCAAGCAGAATCTTAACCACTTAGTCAAATGCTTGCCTCTGCTGGCACCATTTTAGATTTTCATCAGTAATATATGAAAATGTTTTCTACAATAATCCCCCAAATTTGTTTTTCATGTCTTTGGTTTTGCTATTTTAGTGGGTGTAAAATGGTACTTCTTTGTGGTTTTGACTTGCATTTCCCTAATGACTAATGATGTCGAGCATTTTTTCATGTACTTACTAGTCATTTATGTATCTCATTTGGAGAAATATCTATTCAACTGTTTTAACCATTTTTAAATTGGATTATTTATCTTGTTATTATTGGATGGCAAGACTTGGTCATTCAGTTCTTTCTGGATGATATTTATTAGCTATATTATTTGTAAATATTTTCTCCATCTCTGTAGGCTGTCTTTTCACTTTGTTTAGTGCTTTTTGAAATACAAGCATTTCTGGCTTTGACAAAGTCTAACACCTTTTTTCTGCTTTCATTGCTGACACTTTTGGTGTTTAAATCCAAGAAAATATTGCCTAATCCAAAATCATGAAGATTTCCACCTATGTTTTCTTTAAGACTTGCATAGTTCTAATCATTTACATCTAGGTCTTTAATGAATTTTGAATTAATTTCTGTGTGTGGAATCCAACTTCATTCTTTTGTATGTGAATATCCAGTTTTCCCAGCACTCTATAGAATCACAACCCCAATCCTTACCCTCAACCACATTTAATGGTTTTGGAAGCTTTATGAATGTCAACTGACCATAAATCAATAGCCTTATTTAACGACACTGAATTATAATCCATTGATCTCTGCCATTTGAGCCACTTTTGATCCAGTAGATCCAAAAGAGCTCGACATGTCAGTGGCATGTAGGATGTATTCTGCAGCCTTTGGCAGATCCATAAAGGTGAAACATAATTCAGACATGCAAATTTTAGATCCAAGTTATGTCAACCTCTACAGATAACTTTTCATCTTGAGAAATAGCTCCATAGGCCTTGGTAGAATTTTTAAACATGTGTCTCCAAGTTGCCATGCCTAGTACAAACAAAGTGCTATATGACCCATGAAGCAACAGGCTCGAACGTGCATAGCAATACTTAGTCACCAAATGTGATATTGGGTCTGAAAACAGGAAAGTTACATGAACATGTGGCCCAGATGCCCATGGTTCCCATCTATACTGCTTTCTGTCTCCCTTCCTGTGCCTGTGGCCTCATGGGGAGTTCCCCAAGAACAATTGACAGAGAAAGAGAAGACATCTCAGGCCTTTTTAAGGATGGTTCTGTATGACATCAGGATACTAGCTAAAAGTGAACAACTGCATCATGATGGCCCCTTTCTAGGATACCCTTGAGTGGCTGTGATGAAGGAAATGCCTGATGGAAGTATATCTGGTTATCTACTTTGGAAGAAGAAATGACAGTTCCATGTTTGATTAAATGGTACTGAGAGGGAACCTTACAGGAAAGTTGGTGATAAGGAAATTTAAGTAAGGCTAGACCTTAGTGAAAGGACAAGAAATGCAAAGACAGTTGTATTCCATATTAATGTTCACCAAAGTGTGGCTTCAGCAGAGAAGGATTTTAATAATCAAGTAGATAAGATGATCAGTCTGAGGATGAGTCTCTTTCTACAGTCAACCAATTATCATCAATGGACTCATTAACACAATAGTGATAGTAGCAGCAATGGAGCTTATACTTGAGCTCAGCAATACAGACTTCTGCTCAACTGGGCTGACTTACACCCAATCTGCTACCAATCTGCTACCAGCAGAGACCAGCATCAGCACCAATATGGCAGCAGAGACAACACCAGACACAATATGAATGATCCTTGGGGTGATCAGTCAGCTGCCTGATTGAAGACAGCTTGTGTTGGTCTATATTCAGTATGGAAACTTTGTCCTTATTGGAATAAACACTATGGATGTGGACTTGCTTTCCTATGTATAATGCTGCTGCTCACACTACCATATGTGGGCTTACAGGAGGACTTATTAACATGCTTAATATTCTACACAGAAACAGACTCACTTCACAGCAAAACAAGTTCAGAAAGAGACCCATGCACATAGATTTCACTGATCTTACCATGTCCCTCCACTACTCTGGGGCAGCCAGCTGGACAGAGAACTGCAATGGGCTTTCGAGGAAGCAGTCTCATTGCCTTAAAGAGCTAGGGCAGTGTTCTTCAGAGGGTTCTGTGTGATCTGAGCTGGCACCCCTTATGGAATGCTTTTTTTTTTTTTGCTCCCACAACTAGGATTCATGGGTCTAGGAATTAGAGAATGAAAATAGGAGCAGTACCACCAACAATTATGCCTAGTGACTCAGCAGGAGTGTTTTTGGCTCTTGCTTCCATGACCTTGTGTTACACTGACCTAGAGGCCTTGGTTTTAAAGGGAGAAATGCCTCTTTTAGTAGAAACAATACTGAACCTGTACACACTGAGCTCCATCTGGGAGTAACAATGATCTGTCCCACAAACCACTGCATGCACTGAACCCTGCCCAAGCTCCTTGGTATGTGTTTTCAAATAAGGTACCACCCCTGGCTCAGGCAAGGCAACAGGGAGACTAGGGTAGAGGCCATTATTCTCCTCATGGCCAACTCTCTTCCATGGGGTCAGCCACAATCATTCCTGAATATGTATGCTCTGTCTCCCTCCAATACTCTTAAATAGACATTGCTCCCATTCATGCATGCCATCTATGTCTCTTTTTTGGACTGCCATCTCACATGGAGACAAGCACTTGGAATAAATGTAGTTATGGAGACCTATCCCCAGAACACCTGTCACCTATGTGGGAGACCCAGACGAATGGCACTGGCTTCTGTGTGGTTCTGATCAAGGACTCACTGGATGGTAGCAGTGCGTGCTGCAGTGATGACATGGTAAACCAGGCAAGGCCAGTCTTGCTTTTGTCAATACAAAACTCTGAATTTTTTAAAATGTTTGTGTCTTTACTTATTTCTCATGTATTTGAAAGGCAGAGCAAGAGAGGCGGAAGAGAGAGATTGAGATTTTCCATTCACTGGTTCACTACCTAAATGCTCACAGCAGCTGAGGTTAGGTCCGGTTGAGTCTGGGAATCAGGAGCCAGGAATTTTATCTGAGTCTCCCATGTGAGTGGCAGGGGCTCAAGCACTTGGGTCATCATTTGCTGCTTTCCAGGTTGTATTAGCAGAAAGCTGGATCAGAATCAGAAATGAAGTAGCCAGGACACACACTGCAACTCTGATACAGGATGTGGGTGACCCAACCTGCCCTTACCTGCTACACCACAGCATTTGGCTTCATTTCTAATAACAACTGGTTCTCACTGCACAAGACCGGTATTAATATATCCTGTGAGCAGTGCACTCAACTTCACAATTACCCTGCACTAGACCCTACCTCCCAAAGGCTCCAGGACCTCTCATGCCACCTCACTAAGGACTAAGTTACTAACACATGAACCCTGGGGGAACAAAACGCCACATTCAAACCAAAGCAATAATAATGGGAATGAATTCTTTGGAATAAATCATACATATGAACACAACATACCCAAACTGTTGGTTCTGTGTCTCTGGAACAGAAACACTGATGCAGTCATGATTGAGAGTTGTTTCAGAAGTTGTCAGATTAGAATTGTGAATATTTTATTGATAATTTTTGTGCTATATTCGTCACAGACATTGGTCTATAATCTGATTTTATTGAGATGTTTTATCTGATTTTGGGTTTTTTTGGAAAAGTTTCTGAAGAGTTAGAACTTATGTTAATTCACAAATTAACATGACTTTGGTTTGTATTCTTCACCCAAAAGCCAACTGTTTCTGAGCCAATGCTGGGACTAGAGTTCTATCCACATGGTTGATTTTTCCAGAGAATTAGCTTTAGGTTCCATTGATTCCCCACCCCCTATTGTTCTTTCATGGAATCATATATGAACATATAAAAGGATACCTGGTCTAATTTGGAAAAAGTAGTTAAGTTCCTCATATCCTTTCCTTCTGTCCATCACTGAGAGTGGTAGGGAGAATGAACATCAGCCTATAGACTGCATTTCCTAGGGTTCATGGCACTATGACTTTCAGGTGGGTTCAGAATGAGAAGCTGAGGAGATGAGGAAGAGGCTGGAGGTATTCTTACCCACTCCTTTCAGCTTCACTATTATCTTGTTTCTGGCAGTTGCTGCAAACCTTTAAGCCTTCGGGTCCTGCCAGGAGGTTCTTCTCCCAATGCTCCAGTTATATTGAACTCCTAGGAACCTATTCCGCTTACTTGTCAGACCTGGGGTAGATAACTGTTACCTACCAACGCTTGTCTTTAGGTTTCTGAATATTCGTTGTTAATTCCTTTAATATTGCCCATTCATGTGCAAAGTATTCCTTCTTTAAATTTCTCTTAAAATCACATGTAAACATAGACTCTTCTCTCTTTGTTACCCTGACTGATTTAATGTTCACTGGCTGAAGGTATACATTTGCTAAGAATAATCCTTAGTATTCTCACACTTGGGGAAACTTTGTACATAAACTTCAGAAAATATGTGAAAAATAGAAGACTTGGGTTTTAGTGTCACATTTTCTTTGAATTTCATGTGGTTCAATTTTTGCATTATATGGATTTTCAATGAATTTTTGAAGACTTCTCATGTATAGATGAGTATATATGTACAAAATTAATAGCATTGTCTTGTGGAAAATATTTTAGAGAAAATAACTTTATTAAATATCTAAACTGCAGGACAATTTTGAAAGGAATATAGAGTTATATGGTTGCATTTATATATTTTAAAACGTAAAAATTAAACTACGGAACTGGAAGTCAGAGAGTGACTACTTTTGGAGGAAAGAGGCAGAGAAATTGATGAGTGCTAGTCCTAATCTCCAAAGACACAATTTCAACCTGTAATCCCCTATTTTTCTCCATGGAAATTGCGGTTTGGGTAATTTTAGTTTTTAGGATTTTAATAGTTGAGATTTTAACCTTTCAGAATTTCAGCACTTGGAATTATGAAGTTCTGGATTGTACCTTTCAAGATTATGGATAATGGGGGTGATCTGAGTTGCTGGTAGTATTCTATTTCTTGATCTTGCTAATGTTCAGAGAGGCAAGTTTATTGTTTGATGATTACTGATGTGTGGCAGGAACCCAATCATGTGAGCCATCATTGCTAGGGATATGCATTCACAGGAAGCTGGAATTGCAGTGGAGTTGGGACTGGAACCCAGGCACTGCAATATTTGATACAGATATCCTAAGTGACATCCCAATGATTTCCATTCTGTCCCACTAATAAATATTTCTTAGGCTAATGGCATAGCTATCTTGATTATTTCAGCATTAAAGTAAGGCTTAAAAATTACTTCGTCTTTCAACACAGTGATTTCTCAAAATCATTTTGTTAATGCTAACCACTTCATATTTCTATATGAAATACACTTGGAATCAACTCTTCAATTTCCATAAAGAAATTTGACAGAGTTTAGATAAACATTATACTAAATGTATAGATAGATTTGAAAAGAAATGAGATCATAACAGTTTTGAGTTTTAACTTGGAAAATACATTCTCTCTCTTGTAGACAGTTCTTTTATTAGTAATGTTTTATAGTTTTCAATTTGTATGTACTTCCGTCAGCTAACACTATCATAGCAAACAATCTCAAAAAAAAATTAGTAACTGAGGTTTATTTCAACAGTCACATAAATTGCAATTTACTACTCTTAAGTCCATCCTGCAAACCACAGTCCAAAGAAGCTTCTTCATTGTGGTGTTGCCACCCTCTCCCTGAGCTTGAGTCCTCTATTGTATCCTTTGCAACTGACCAGAGGGCAAGAGCAGAGACAAGAGCACTGGTGGAACCCTATGGGAAGTTTTCATGAGCCAGGATTAGAAGCATCATAGATCACTTCTCCCCACATTCTATTGGACAGAAGCCAGTCACATGGCACACAGCTAGCAATTGTTAAGGCAGGGTGTGGAAAGTGTTCCAGCCATTGTGTGCGCAGAGGAAATGGAGACTAGAACTATTTAGCACATAGCTGTCTCAGCCTCATAGATAAATAACTGAGAAAATCTCACACATTTGAACAAAGAGATATAAAAGGATATTCAATACGGTATTGTCTGCAAATGCCAGAAAACCTAATGTCCAATAACACAAGACTGGATTAAAAACAGACTCCTTAAAAAGACCTCAAAAGCACAGATCATAAAGCAAAAACTTGAAAGATTTGACTTCATTAAAACACTAAAGGCAAGTTTAAGAGTCACAGACTGAGAAAACATATTCACAACCTCCAAACTAAAAGGCATGTTTGAAAGTCAAAGAGGGCCCTCCTGATATTTTGAGGAGAATCCTGGGCCTATCTGGTGCACAATCACTTTAGCTGAAATTAACAGGGTATTTGTCTACTTTCTGTTGCTGTAAGTATAACAGACTGGATACTTTTGTACAGTTCACCCCTCTGGAGGAAGGAGGTCCAAGGTCAGGGGAAGGCACCAGGGAGGACTTTCTATAGAGTCCAGACACAGCACAGTGCAAGAGCTGTGTACGCAAAGGACAGAGGCAGTGGCTTCATGACAGAATCACTCTTGAGACGACCCAGGAATCCAGGGATGAACTGATCCACTTACAAGGGCAGAGCCCTCATAACTTCATCACCTCTTAAAGGCTCCCCCTAGTCCCATCTCATAATCTGAGTTTTGGTTGGAAAAGTTAGTAGTGTTAGAATATCTATACAACCCTACAACAGCAGTAAGATAATGTGGGAACCCAACAAAATGTATGGACAGTTCACAGAGAAGAAGACTGAGTTACTAGTGAGTATGTGATGACTTGTTCAGTTGACATAATAATCACATAAATGCTAAGGAGAGCAGTTTGTACTCGCCAACATTACAGCATCAAGTGCTCATTAGGATGGAGGGACATGAGAACTCTCAGTATCCCAATAGGTGTGTCGACTACTAATGCCTTTGTCAACAGCAACCCAGCAGTACTTTGCAAAGTATACATTTACCACATGATCCAGTAACTTCATTTCTAGGGACATACATGCCATAGGGGGAAGCATATGGGGAGATGTCACTCAGTAAGAGCTGAAGGCAACCCAGGTACTTACTACTAAGTGAATGGAGAAGTCAAATATGATTTCCAAACATACTATGGAGTATCATGAAGCACTTAGACATATATGATAAACATTTATAGATGAACATGTACATAGGAAAAATCCTCCTATCTTCAAAACTTCATGATGAGTTATAACAGAGAATGAAATGAATAACATACGTTCTTTATTCAAACCGAAAACATGCATACTTCTGAAATTAATATATGTATTAATCTATATATATATATATATTTATACACTTCAGCTATAAGGGATCTTGAGACAGCACATGGAAAAGATGCACTCTCTTTAATTTCATGTTCCCTCTTGGTGAACTACTCTTACCCATATCAGCTTAGACTACCTTTGGAGGGAGGAACAAAGAAATACCAACACCTCATAAATGAAACAGGGCTGGGCTGGATCCCTAATGACAATGGGATCCCTAATGACAACTGACAATCCCCAATGACAATTGAACCAGTGACATTTTTTTTAGAAACCTCTAGCTAAAACTCCCCTCTCTTCCCACCCCTTCCACCACACAAAATAAATAAAGGGAGAGAAGAGTGAGGCATGTAGGCAAGAATACAACTGGACCAGCTGACAGGCAAAATTTTATAACAAAAGCCCCTAGGGGTAGACGTTTCTATAGAAATCAAGAAATGGCTTGGGACTCTTGGATTCCACATTGGAATGCCCTCATTTGAATCCCAGCTCTGATTTCCTCCTCCAGCTTCCTGCTAATGCACACCCCGAAAGGAAGCAGGTGCTAGCCCTCATTGCTAGATTCCTGCCACCAATGTGGGTACAGACACAGAGAGAGTTCCTACCTTTTTGTTTTAGCCTGGTCCAGCCAAGCTCTGTGTTTTGGCTTCTTAGAGTGAACAAGCAGCTGTAAGGTTTCTCTGCCCCTTTCTCTGTCTCCTCTGCCTTTCCAATAAAATGAAAATAAAATGCCCAGGACTCAAAAAACAAAAGCAAAAATAACAAAGGAATCCATCAAATTTTAGTTAGCTCTCATTAAGCTGAGATGGTTTGGAAAACCTTAGAACAAAGCAAACAACACTGTTTTAGGACACCACTGGCTTTTGTAGGTTGCCAGAGCTTTGTGGGGGCTTTTGTTGGGCTTTCCTTCTTGTTGAGAAACATACAGGGTAGCTTGAAAGGTCAGCATGGCTTGCCACACTACCGTACACTTTAATGAAACCACTGGGCTTGAGGCCTGCATGCCTATTTAATGTGCTTTGTTGAAGAGAATGTTTGCTCTTTTTTCTGAGTGGCTCTTTCAGATAAACAACCAAGAGAAGGGAAAGTCTTCAAATGTCCTGCTGAACTGCATTTCAGCATATTTGTAGACACTGACAATTGAAATGCATGGCTCTGCCAAGACCACAACTTCAGTGACATGTTGACAGCAGGTATTCAAGGAGACAATGAAAGGATCTGGGATTTGTCGTCCTTTGAGATCACAAATTATAAAGCAGCCAAATCAACAAACTATTCCATTAAGTTCGGGCAAAACCACAACAAACCAGAGGGCTCAAGCTTCCTTAGTTAGGAGATGCATCAGAGTACCTACAGGTTCCATTCTCCCTGTACCAACATAACACCAAGGACCATATTCCTTCCAAAATGGCTTCCCTGCAGAATTTGATTAAATGCTAAACACCCATAAATGCATGTGTACAAAAAGTTGAAACCTGGGCTGGTGAACATGTTATAACATTGCTAGGGTCCTAAAATCACTGAGAAGAATTAGTTATCTATTTCCTTGAGCAAAAAACAACTTGTGGAAGATACCATCACACAATCACTCCAAGGGATGCAAAAATCTGCAAAGCGATAGAAGACATGGTCAATTAAAGAAACTAATTAAATTGTAGTTTACAGAGAAAAAAAATCTTACTAGTGGAAACAGAAAGTACAAAGGCAAGGGCTACTACAGAATACAGGGGGGAAAAGCGGTTAGGGACTGAGATTTTAGCAAAGTGCGTGTAGCAATTGTCTGAGATGCAAACCTCCCGTACGGGAGCACCAGTTCTCACCAGTGATCTGGTTCAGATATTATTCCCTGCTAATGTGCCTGGGAAAGTAACAAAAATGGCCTAAGAACGTGGGCCCCTGCAACCCATGTGGGAGATCTGGATGGAGTTCTTGATTTCTGCCTAGACACTGTAATTATTACGAAAGCAAACAAGCAGACAAAAGATTTCTCTACAATGCCCCCCACTCTCTCTCAGTCTCTCTGTCTCGGTCACTGTCCTTCAAATCAGTGAAAATCAATCTTTAAACATTGTTTAAAGGTAACAATTATATGTATGGATTCAAACAGGAAGTCTCCTTTGCACCTCCATCTGTCCCATTTGCTCCTCCATCTATTCCATTATTTCTCCATGCCCCTTTCTGGAAAAAAATCATCAAACAGCTGCTTATCTTTACTGCCTTCATATCATCAACTTTTAGACTTTCTTCAGACCATTGCCACAAAACTTGTGTTCTAAGTACTCTATGAAGTGACTCTTAGTGAGGTCATTAATGAGTCCTCTTTTTCATAATTGACTTTCCAACACCATTTGCCTGCTCCTTTTCTGAAAACTGCTTGCAATTTTTTAAAATATCTGTGTTAGAGCCCGGTGCAGTGGCCTAGTGGCTAAAGTCCTCACCTTGCATGCCATGGGATCCCATATGGGCACTGGTTCTAATCCCGGCCATCCCGCTTCCCATCCAGCTCCCTGCTTGTGGCCCGCGAAAGCAGTTGAGGACTTTCCAAAACCTTGGGACCCTGCATCCGTGTGGGAGACCTGGAAGAAGCTCCTGGCTCCTGGCTCCTGGCTTCAGATCAGCTTAGCTCTAGCCATTGCAGTCACTTGGGTAGTGAACCAATGGACAGAAGATCTTCCCCCCTCTCTCTCCTCCTCTTTGTGTATCTGTCTTTCCAATAAAAATAAAGAAATCTTCAAAGAAAAACATCTGCTTTCACATACATACTTTTAGACTTACACAGACATTATAACAATAGTTGGGAGAATTGTTGTGTATCAGCTCCCTGTAATAACAGTGTCTTTCATAGCCATAGTGCAGCGTGTACTCTTAAACCATTTAAAAATGTGCTCACCTCCTTAAGGCTCTTTGTTCCCTTGGTTCCTGCTGTCCCATGCTCATGGTTTCTCTCCATTTCTCATTTATATGCAGCTTCTTTCTTATACCTATTTCAAAATGTGGCAGGTCTCAGGGTTTAATCCTTATATGTCTTTTCTTGAATCTAAAGTCAGATCTCACTTGGCTTCATCTAGTCTCATAGCTGTAGCTGGCATGTGTAAGAAGAAATTCCCAGGTTATCTCTACCCTTGAATAAGCTTTAATTTCCTGTCTTCTGGCTTAACTTCTTCAACCTTGGTGTCTAGTAGATATCCCACACTGACAGGTTGTACCTGAATCCTCTCGTATAACTTGCATTCAAGTTAACAACACATCCTATTGGCAATAACCATCAAAATCTGGACTATATCAGAACAATGATCAATGCCTTTTATCTCTGCCATTCTAAGCCAAGTCCCTTTGAATTCTTTCTTACATTATATAAATGTTGATCACATATTAAATCAATACATTAGATCAATCACTGATCTGGTTCCCGTCCACACCTCAAGCTGATTTTCTACATTGAAGTAAGAGTTTTTAAAACTGTATATTATTCATGTTATTCTACTCAAATTTCTCAGTGTTTTCCCAGATATATAAAACAACTACCTCCAAAGACTAAGATGCCTGGCACTTGCCATGGCCTCTAAAATCCTGTAAGATCTACATCACCTTCTACGGACTATCCAACTACCTATGACCACTTCTTTGGTAGGCCTCCTGCCTATAGCAACACACAGTACTTAGTATTTTCACATTGTGTACTAGGCATTTTGTGCTCAGGATTTTCTCTGTCAGGGACACATGCTTCCAGCCATTCCCATTTAAGACGCTGCTCGTTCTCCTCAAGGAAGCTCCCGTGACCACTTGGTCAGGGGGCAATACCCTCTGTCCTAGGATCTATCTCTAGGTAGACTGTGATCTTCTTTAAAGATTAGGTCTCAAATGACTGGTTATCTGCTTGCTTATGTTCTATTTGGACATCTCCGACACTATAAACTCCTTGAAAACCAGAACTTTGGTCTGATTTGCTGGTTCTCAGTCTGGATTCAATAATTTGCTGAACAAATAAATCAGCAAAGGGCCCGGCGGCGTGGCCTAGCGGCTAAAGTCCTCGCCTTGAAAGCCCCGGGATCCCATATGGGCGCCGGTTCTAATCCCGGCAGCTCCACTTCCCATCCAGCTCCCTGCTTGTGGCCTGGGAAAGCAGTCGAGGACGGCCCAAAGCTTTGGGACCCTGCACCCGCGTGGGAGACCCGGAAGAGGTTCCTGGTTCCCGGCTTCGGATCGGCGCGCACCGGCCCGTTGCGGCTCACTTGGGGAGTGAAACATCGGATGGAAGATCTTCCTGTCTGTCTCTCCTCCTCTCTGTATATCCGGCTTTCCAATAATAATAAAATCTTAAAAAAAATAAATAAATAAATAAATCAGCAAAGCAGCAGTAAAAGATAGTGTGTGAAAACATTCTCAGAGAATGATACACTGAGATAGTATTGATGACATTTGAAATTCAGGCTAAAAATGGAAGATTTTTACAAATTCTGGTTGAAATTTCCATCACTTAAGCTGAAACGGCTTTGTTTTGGGCCATCTCGGTTTTAGTGCAAAGCAAGAATCATTCGTGATAAACACCCCGAATTATCTGTAGGCAATTATAAATATGTCAGCATTGGCCATATCACATATTTAGAGCCATTTTTACTGGATATCTTCAAATACTTTTCAAGACAGTGTAAAACTATGGAAGAGATCCACAGACTCCCTACTATATAAGCTGAAGAATTTGGCAATGGTTTCATCTGTGTCCACACGACCTTCCTTCTGAATTGTTGCTCTAACAATAAATAGACTCACTTGAGCAATAAAGGTGAGAGGGTGTTAAATTACATCCTTGATTAGCTTAATAATGCTATAAATATTTTCGTCTTTCATCTCTAAAGAAGATATGCAATATAGTTTACAAGAATAGACTCCAGTCTTATCATTTGTATTTCTCGTTTCTCCCTGAGGCAGTGTCCTCTCCCTATACAATCCCTGAAGATAAAAGTCAATGATGGGTACATTCAAAACCAAACTTTGATCTCTCCTTTTCATGTTCACTGTGTCAATCAGCATGTTATGTTGCAATCTCTGAGAAAATATGGCTAAATCATAATGATGCTTCAGGTGTAACACTTCTGCTCACATCGTTCCTTTTCATGATAATATTCTCTTGAAAGAAACTCACTCCTGGGCCCTTGGTAATATTTACAGTGCATTGTGAAGGTTGGCAGAGTACCTCCTAGCTTGGTATAATCAGGTAAGAAGGCACCAACATGCAGAGTTGGGATTCTCTATTTCCTTGTTACATCCTACACTACACTCCTCCACCCTCACCTTGCCACCATATTCTTCAGGGCTGAAACAGGTTCTCCTGTTCTCTCATTGGACCTCACTTTCAGTAATGCATACATCTTCCTTGTCATGATCAAGCTATAGAAGTATCTCTTTATTGTCTTAGGATAGCACAACAAAGCAAAGAGTCTACAACAACAGCATGTACTAAGAAATTGAGCAGAGAAAACTTAAAAACTATAAATCTTAAAATAGTCCTTCTCAGAAGCACCTTTATTCAAAACATTGAGGAAATTAGGGAAAAAGGGTCCAATATATTGTGAACCAAGTGAAAAACAGCATTAAGAAATATGATAGTAAATGTCAATATTGGCCTTTCCCCTCCAGGAAGTCATCCAAAAGTGGTAGAAAAAGGAGGTGAGGGGAGTCCATGGGAACTTCATTTTCCCAGAAACTATGAGACACATATGATCTAGAAGGTTATGTGAAAATGCAGCTTGATGAAATGATAAAGCAGTGCCTGGGCTTCGTTGAGAACCCCTTTTCTACATGTCACAAGGATGAATGAAAAGCCAGGCTTAGCAACACTTCAGGAAGAAGTATACGTGCACCTCGTTGGGTCAGAGAAGTGGAGGAGTTGGGTCATGAATGAGCCATATGCATATGAAGCAGTCCATCTCCATGGCACCAGAGAAAAACAACTCTGTGAAACACCTTGGAACACCTTGACTGTAACATTAACATAAGAAGGAATGCAAATAGCTAGTATACATGAGGATATTTCAAGAAGTAATTGGGAAATGGAATTAAAAGGTAAGTTCATTGCAAAAAAAATCTGAAATACATGCACAGTATTTTCATAACATGCATTTCATTAACCTTTTGGAAACTCATTATAGAGGACAACACATTCAATCAAGAGCAATAAAGTATATCTTGTACAATTCTGATATAAAAATGTAATAAGAAGAACAAACAGGAAAAAGAATAGCACAGTTGTCAGAAAATAAACCTTTGCTAGGATAATGAGACCTCTCATCAGCTGTGATCAAATAGTTCTTGATCACTTTTTGAAAATGTGGTATTTCTTTAAGCTATGACCTCCATCAGGAAAAACCCCAAAACAAAAACACAGAGATGCAGGGAAGAATTAATATGACAACAGAAGGCAGTAACATGTTCACTGGGAACATCTAAGAATAGAAATAGTAATAAATACATACACATAATATCAGAATTGGCATGAATATAAGGTAGAACTGACTTTGTGAAGCACTGTAATGTATGCATAGCACTAGCATACACATCAGAAAATTCAGCAAAATTAAAATAAGATAGAATTTTAAAACAAGGGAAAAATAGGAACCGGTGTGATGGATATGGAAGCTGCTCCACTTCCCATCCAGCTCCATACTTGTGACCTGGGAAAGCAGCAGAAAATGGCCCAAGTTGTTAGGACCTGGGGACTCAGAAGAGGCTCCTAGCTCCTGGCTTTGGATTGGCTGGGTGCTGGTCACTGCAGCCATTTGAGGAGTGAATCAGTGGATGGAAGATTTTCCTCCTTGTCTCTCTTCTTCCATGTCACTCTGCATTTCCAATAAAAATAAATAAATCCTTTAGAAAAAAAGCAAGAGAAAAATAAAAACCTTGGAAGGACATAGAACATGATCTAGAAGAAAAAAAAATACATGAAACAAAAATCTGAAGACATACTTGCAAAAAATTCATTTATTTTTTTTTTGAAAAGTGTGTATCAGGAATAATGATCCAGAACAACCATCCCACATCTTATCATGATAAAGTTATTGGACTTCAAACAAAGACAGAATTCTTTGCATTGCCATGCAGCAAGCATTTATTTATAAGGAAATAAAACTAGGCTGAGATTAATATTCTATACAGAAGAAAATGGCCTAATAACTCCAATAGATGCTCAAGGGAAAAACCATGCTCCAAAGACTTATAGGCATCAAGAATAAAGCATGTAGGGCCCAGCGGCGTGGCCTAGCAGCTAAAGTCCTCACTTTGAACGTGCTGGGATCCCATATGGGCGCCGGTCCTAATCCTGGCTGATCCACTTCCCATCCAGCTCCCTGCTTGTGACCTGGGAAAGCAGTCGAGGACGGCCCAAAGCTTTGGGACCCTGCACCAGTGTGGGAGACCCGGAAGAGGTTCCTGGTTCCTGGCTTAGGATCACCATAGCACTGGCCACTGCGGTCACTTGGGGAGTGAATCATCGGATGGAAATCTTCCTCTCTGTCTCTCCTCCTCTCTGTATATCTGACTTTGTAATAAAATAAATAAATCTTTTTAAAAAAAATTAAAGCATGTAGATGAACAGCTTTCAGAAGGCA
The DNA here is from genome assembly GCF_030435755.1 of Ochotona princeps. NCBI lineage: Eukaryota > Metazoa > Chordata > Mammalia > Lagomorpha > Ochotonidae > Ochotona > Ochotona princeps. Next base: position 55,993,646 of record NC_080832.1, on the reverse strand, counting down.
GGTATTCAAGGCATATTCTCCTCATGAGCCTTTTTTGAAGACATCCTTAAAGGATAGACCATATCCACCAATGGGATGATAGGGGAAATTGTAGCTATTGGATACCAAGCTAAGATCTAAACTAAGAGTACTCAACTGGGATAAGATAGGATGTAAATGTTTTAACAACATAGAAATGATAGGACTGATAAAGAATTTGTATAAGGAAAGGAAAAAAAGAGGAAATTCCTATAAAGTAATCAGTAATAAAGAAAAATATAAATCTTTCCAGAAAATTCTACTTATACACATAACACAGGGGAAATTTGGATGACAAAGCAAAATTAATATAGAAAATAAGAGAAATAAAATATTATATCATAAATATAAAATTATATTAAGACCAAAATGATAACCGTAAATAACTACCCACATTAGTCAGGGTCTAAGCAGCCACATCAAAATGACCCCAAAACATAGTGGCTTACATAAAGTATACTTTGCTCTTTCTTACAAACTATCCAGAAATGCACATTTCTTTACTGTATGAAAATCTGCTCCATAAAACTCTCCAGACTTCGATTCTGCCCATTTCGTGGCCTTCATGGTTCTAATGTAGTAGTCTCAGTTGCATCAACCACTCTTGCTTTCCAAACTCACAAGAAAAAGGAGTGGGGAGGACACAAATCAGTTGCAGAGAACAATTTCCTCTACTTGTACAAAGTCACACAATTTCTCTGCCTTCATACTCTTAGTTGTGTGACCCATGGCTAACTGCAAAGCAGAATGCAAAAGCCTGCAGGAATCCCTGCCTGGCGTTTTTCTCAGAAAAACTGTATGCTTTTCAAAACCCTTGATTCCATAAAAAAAAAAAATACCAAGGAATTAGAAAAAGCAGGGAAGTACATCATTTTCTTTCAGGAATCAAAACCTTATTAAAACAGAGAAATTAAAGATTCAAAGAATTGACCGACATCAAGTCATGCCCAAGAGCAGCAAATGCTGACTTCTGGAGTTTGAGAATACAGTCAACATTCCTAAGAAACCAAGATACGGGTATAGAAAGGAGAAGTGGCCACAGTCTAACCAGTGGATTTTGTTTGTAGCTGGAGAGAGAATGTTCTGGAAATTTGCAGGGATGATTAGCATATGCATATGAAGTGTCTTTAAGATCAAAGAAAGAACCACCCAGAAAGATGGAAGAACATCTCTTGGCCCTTACACAGCAACAGTTTCTGTTCCAGTATCCAGAGTAAAAGATGTCATTCAAGGGGCAAGGAGGTGGATCAGAAGTGAAGCAGTTGGAACTTGAACAGGTGATCATATGGAACGCCAGCACCACAGGTGGCAGCTTAACTTGCTGTGCCATAACACCAGGCCTTTGAAGAGAAACATCTTAAAAGCAGGGAAAAACAAGAACTTTGCATTGCAGAGTTTGCACTATGCCTTAGTAAATATGACCAGTGCAAGAAGCACATGGACAATTACAGTATAAAAAATCTTCTAGGTAATCTTATATTACCAGCTCAGCAAAACACCACACACTTCCACTGCAGACCTATTGAGCAAGTGCCTCTATCATGGTCACGATCAGAATTAGGCTTGCTTAATTCATTGCAGAGAGGCTGGGTATATGTTGCATACATATTTTAAGACTGCCATTATTTAGACGGAGATTAGTTTCAATGCCCAATTTTCTGAAAAACTAACATACAGTATGGGGACTTGACATAAGCAACCACTTGATAACTTTTTACTGATAATCAAAAACCACAATTGCCTGTGCTTATTTGATACAGTTTTTTCTATTTTGTTTCTACCATTGCCTACACCTACAATGCCAAGATACACTTATATAGCACAATGATGGAATTGTGACTGTTGCTGAAACACTATTTTAATAATATGGGAGAAGACAGTGGGGCAAGGGGAGAGAGAAGGGGAAATTCTCGTGTTTAAGGAACTATATCATAAAACATATACATACAGAATAAAACTCCCTTTTTTTAAAAAAAAGTGCAATCTAACCTTGCATTTTGGTTACTGCAATTTATAACTACTCTAATTTTCTTTTTTGTGGTTTTTACATGACTTTTTTTTATTGGAAAGGCACTATACAAACAGGAAGAGAGACAAAGAAGATCTTTTGTCTGTCGATTCACTCCTCAAGTAGCTGCAATGGTCGGTATTAAGACAATCCAAAGCCAGGAGTCAGAAGCCTCTTCTAGGTCTCCCACACGGGTACAGGGTCCCAGGGTCCTCAACTGCTTTCGCAGGCCACAAGCAGGGAGCTGGATGAGAAGCAGGTCTGCCGGGATTAGAATCTGCGTCCATATGGGATCTCGGGCATGCAAGACAAAGACTTTCAGCCACCAGGCTACTGCGCTGAGCCCAACTACTCTAATTTTGAAAACAAAGATGTTTGTCCAACAGGTCTGTTAAATGTGGCACAGAGCCTACCAGATCCCAATTCTCTGTCCCAAACCATGGGAAGCCTCCCCACCGTCTCCCTCATAGGACATCATGCTTTCTTCATTTTCCATGCCCATTCTTGTGTTCTCCTGAAGCACACGGGGCTGTTTAGGTCTTACACCACCAGATCCCACATCAGAGTCACTCCACTGTCACTCACAAACTACCCGTTATTTTGTGATTTATTTGATTATGCAATGCCTTGTTCCTAAATGAATTTGAGGCAAATAACTATAGATTTTTGAAACCAACTATATGTCAGAAGCAACATGTGGTCTTAGAATAAATGTGTTCTGTCCCTCCCCCATCCACCCAGGGGAAATAACAGGAAAATGGTAAGTTCCTTAGGACAAAATGGTAAGTTTCTTTTCATGCTTGGGATATGGTTCTGTGCATAGTAGGTACTCAGCAAATGTTCCTAAAGCATTGGTTCCTCAACAGTTAAATTACTGAGTACCTGCTCCAAGATAAACACTCCATCAGATCCTTTGGATGAAAAGGTAACTCAAAACATGTAAATGAATTACTGCAGTACTGTGAGATAAGTACAATTAAGAAGCTAGCTATAAAGTATAGGGGTAAATACAGAAGTGATTATGTCTTGAAAAAAGTTGGGAAGTCTTGTCTTCTAGAGATCATTTTTAAGCTGATCGTTGGAAGAATTAGGGACTTGTCAGATGGAAAAGTCCAGGCAGAATGTAACACAAAGTGAAAAGGCCAAAATCTAGGAATGACAGAGTGTGTTCCTAGTTTGTTTGTTTGTTTGATTGTACTGCCTTTGTTTCAGGAAGAATTTAAGGTAATTTATGTTCCAGTCTTTTCATACTGGAGTGGTTAGAGATGAGACTCAAAGATGGCAGGAAGTATATTATCAAGAGTTTTGTAATTGATGCTTGAATATGAATTTTATATAATGGAAAACGAACCCAAGAGGACTGATAATCAGATTTGTTGTGAATTTTCTGTATATTGAATGAATGAAGATAGAAATTGAAGATTAATATGTACATTTACATGATTTCATTTTTCTAAAAGGCAAAAGTGCATTTATGTGTGTTTATATATACTTGTATATACAAAGGAAAATGTTTCAAAGGATATACTTTAACTTGTTCACAGTGATAACCTCTGGGGAATGGGATTAGAGGGAAGGGGATTTATGTGGCTGTCTGTATACTGGGTGGGATATTGTGCTTTTATTTCTGTATTTGAATTTTTAATAAATATGTATTATTTATAAAAAAAATTTAAAAAAAGAAAACAAAGATGTAATGCAAGAGTCAGTGACCAAGAGAATTTGTGTGTGTGTGTGTGTGTGTGTGTGTGTGTATGTGTGTGAGACTGCATATTTTCATTTAAGAACACTTCAACTGTCACCTGCTACCCCTTTCCAGATACAACTTGCTCCCACACAGAGTCTCTAAGTTGAAGAAAAAGCATTGGTACCTGTCCAACTGAACTGGAAGTTACAGTCACAGGCCATTAGCCCTCCATCCCTTCACATCTCACTGATTCCAGAATATCAAAGTGTAGGTCAGTGCAGCACCAATATTCCACAAGAATGGCTGGCACATCCATTGGCCAATTCACAGCTGATGATCTGTAGTCATGTGAGACCTATGCATGCTGTCTATGGGGGACAGATAACCATGGCAAAGAATTGAGCCCAAGTACATTTATTATTGTTGCATGAGAATTGAAATGGTAGAAGTTAACTTGGATATTAGATGTCGTTCATTATAATTTTCTACTTTTCATCTTGAAAAGTTGTGCTGCAAGAAAAACTTTATTCCGAAAAATGTGTATTTAATTTTTAGACTTTTGAAATATAACATAGCTGGTCAATATAACTATACACTATAGTATAAAAATATACTATAAAAATCTCTAAGAAAGTAAACTTTGTCTTTGCATCACTGTAGAAATCCAGGAGATTTTATATCATGATGTCATGTGATAAGGCAAACTGTTCCAGAAGTTGAGAAGTGTTAGACTAGGCCATGGAGTCTTCAAAAAGGTTAGACAATTTCTTTTCAGGGTTTACCATAATTAGAATATCACATTGACTTTTCCCACTACAAGAACAATGACACAGACCTGCCATGAGAACTAATTACCTCCCTCTGTCTTTGCCTTCCAGGACTCTGACAGGTGTAGTTGTAGTGCTGTGTTTGTATACTAGGTAGAAATACAGACTGTGCACAACAAAACCAGGGCTGGATCCACCCTATTTCACTCACTCACTCTGATCTCGTGACTATCTTCCCCGTTTGCTTCACGCATTGCTTGACTTAATGGTCAACAACAATTAAATTTGACAAAATTGCAAAGAAAGGCCAGCTCAGAATCTGGGAGTTTCCATCACATGAAAATATGTCTCCAACATGCCACAGGTGTATATCATGGCCACACAAAAAATACAGGGTATTGTAAAGGGTGTGAGAGGAAACAAAGGGAGTCATAGTGCTTAGGCTCAAAGGGAAAATAATTTTTTCCTTGAAAGATGAACATAGTTATCTTAAGCCTAAAAATTCCACCAGCACTTAAAAGTTTTTACATCTAGGGTCTTGGTATAGACCGTTGAAAGCTAGAGGCAGATCTATAATCCCCACTAGCATTCTAACGTTCATCATACTTCTTCAGAGTTCTGGGCACCTTACCCTAAAGGGTGAGTGGCAGATACATCACTTGATTTTAACCACAGAAACCTCATAAAAGGGCAATGAAAAAAAATCTATGAAAGCAAAGTGTCCTTATGGCTTTGATGTGGGCAAGGTTGCCTGATGCTTGTGAGTAACAACCTCATAGTACATTTCATCACCTGTGGCTGACAGTGACCACTGATCCTTATCTTGCCAGGTGTATTTGCTTGCAGGTGTAAGGTGTTTAGGTCCAGCTAAATGCTTGCACATATATGCTGTGCCTCCTATCCCAGCTCCAAGTCACCCCCAAACTAGGTAATTCAGGGAGAAGTTTGAATGCTTGCACCACACTCAGTCTTACACATTCAACTAGAGTTATAACTGTTTTGTTTCCACGTAGAACAGAGCATCTCACCTTTAAGTGCCAGCCAATAGGATGACTGACTAGTTGTTTTCTACATTATGCCATCACCGTCATGTCTCCATGAAGCTGGAGGACATCATCAGGTAAAAAGACGATGGCTCTTCTGGAGGATTCTTTCTGCCCTAGGTCAAAAGCAGATTCAGAGAACACTTAGTTCTGCTGCAGACAGTAGAAAACCAAAACAACTCATGAGTCAATATTCCAATTCAAACAAATCTGTGATCGAAATGACACTGAATAAAACCACAAGATGGGGGCCTGGCGGCGTGGCCTAGCAGCTAAAGTGCTCGCTTTGAACGTGCTGGGATCCCATATGGGTGCAGGCTTTAATCCCGGCAGCTCCACTTCCCATCCAGCTCCCTGCTTGTGACCTGGGAAATCAGTCAAAGGATGGCCCAATGCTTTGGCACCCTGCACCCATGTGGGAGACCTGGAAGAAGTTCCTGGCTCCAGGTGTCACATCGGTGCAGCACCAGCCGTTATGCTCACTTGGGAAGTGAATCATCGGACAGAAGATCTTCCTCTCTGCTTCTCCTCCTCTCTGTATGTCTGACTTTGTAATAAAAATAAATAAATATTTAAATAAAATCACAAGTTGGAACATTTTCCACTGCAATATGCTTCAGAGGTAATAAACTAGCTCTCCCTCTTCTGTAACAGTTCCTAATGGCAATTTAGGCAGATGCAGTCTATCTGTGAACATCCTTTTTCTAATCAGTGTGAAAAGAGAAAGGCAACAAGGAGAGACACTTATCACTAAAAGGAGCTAAGAGAAGACAGAGTGCCAGTTAAGCCACCTGACATGGTCCCTCACATATGCAATGGCTGGCCTGAGCCCAGACCTAAGTCATCTCTCTCTGCAGGAGGTTCTCCATTAATTAAATCATGTCCTTCTGGACACACTGCTATTTAGTGCAAAGTAGAACTGTTCCATTGCTCTTTCAGGTGCATTAGCAGGGAGCTGGAACAAAAGCGGAGCAGCCGGAACTCAAACTGATATCCCTATGGGATGCTGGTGTCACAGGGAGCAGCTTAATCCTCTATTACTACCACACCAGCCCAAGGATGACATTTTTTGAGAAGGGCTTGCTGAAAGCATTTGCTCTAGAGAAATAAGTGTGGAATTTGTCCTGTGACCTGTCAAGTTTCAAAATTTGGTTCAACAGTTGGAAATTATAGGATCCCAAGCAAGATAGTTAATCCCCTGCACCCCACCAAAAGCTTGGCTTCTTCATCCAAGGATGAGGACAGCAACTGGTCTTACTGGGTCACAGTCCACATTAAGGCTATCACATATACAAGTCTAACTCCAAGACCAACACCTGGCATTTAAGGACACAACCAATGTGTCTCCTAATTCTCTCTACTTTTCCTTCTGCACATTCTATAAAACTAATACTTTCACATGTGTTTACAACTGGTTGGGATGTGTAAACTATGGCCTTAGGCAAATCAACATGATCCAAATGTCTCCTGCCCTTCTGGTGTCTACAGGGACTCCAAAGCCCCAGTTGATCATGAAGAATCGCAGTCAGTTTTTCCACAAATGTGATTATAGCAGCTGTTGTTAACCCCTTCTTTGGCTGAGGACTCACAACATCCCAGTCTTGTACCTTATGTCACAGTGCTCCATCCTATCCTTGCTTGTTTTGAGCTATCAGTCCTAGCTTCCAAATAAAACTGAAGCTTTTCAATGCCAGGGAATAATCTTCTCATTTCAGTCTTTAAAAAAAAAAAAAAACAGATCGATATAAGTGAAATAATGTTCCCAAGAAGGTCAGTCATGAGCTCAACAATCATTTTAAAAACTCTAGGAAAATTAGTAAGGAATGTTCTCAAAACCCCTGAAAATTGAGACCATTGATGTGGCACAGCAAGTTAAGCTCCCACTAATACACCTGGGAACAAAGGCAAGAGAGGATGGCCAAAATGCTTGGGCCCTGCCATCTATGTGTGAGACCCAGATAGAGAACTGACTCTTGGTTACTGTTTGGCCTAGCCCTGGATGTTGTGGCCTTCTGGGAAGTGAATTAGATTTCCCTCTCTATTTGTGTTTCTTCCCTCTCTGTCACTCTTCCTTTCAAATAAATAAATCTTTTAAAACCATGAAAATTGGATATATTCTTGAGTTAAATAAACCTAATTAAATATAATTAGGTTTTAAATCTGAAGGCTCAAAATCAATTATTAACATATTTTCAAGAATATTTTTGAGAGCAAGAGGCGTGATACAAACCTTTCAAAAGGTTAATTAAAGTGAAATGAATGCTTTACATATTTTGACACACTGACTAATAAAAAGGTACCTTTTCTGGAAATCAAACGTCTAAGTAGACACTTCTACCTGATTTATTCCATGACTACTTACAGGGTAAATTTTAACAAAGAGTGTGCTATATTACATTCCACATTTTAACATTTCCTATGCAAAATCATGACATTTCTTGCAAAAATGGTATGGAGATACAACTTACTAAAATTCCAACAATTCTAGGCATTGGATAACTCCAAGGGACATATAGACACAGCAAAAGATAGCTGTGGGATGTTGCATGATGGAGCCCACATGTCCCAGTTTGAGAGCCATGGGCAAGTGTGTGGAAGGGGCCAAGTACTTCCCTATAGGAAAGGAACACAGGTCATCAGAAACGGAAGTCTATTTGTGAGGGCTGTGGTTGGAAAATTGGTCACTATTCACTTTTTAAGATCTTTGAAAAGTCCCTCTTTACTTCTTATTTCCACAAAGGACAGAAATGCAGACATTGTACAAATTTGGATATATGCTCTCCTATCATGTTTTTCCAGCCAAAAGTATTTGGATGATTACTCATTATCAACTCCTGACATATGATGTGCTCATATACACATTAGTTCATATGAGTTTAGTTCACCTGGCCTTTTTTCGTTCAACATACTTTTAGTGGGTTGTTCAGTTCATTTTTGTTACTGAGCTGGATATCATTTATTGGTTTTCTCAGTACTATCATTATCTAACCACCCACAGAAATGCAAGGTACAGTAGGATCTGCTTCTTGAAGTTACTTGAATAAAACCAGGATGTTTTAATTGATTTAAGTTGTACTAGGATGAAGTGACAAGATTGGAAATGACCTCTGGAGCCATCCCAAGAGCCAGATTAGTCACAGACACATGGGTGGTCTACTTTCAGAACTCTCCACTTAATTAGGTATGTTTGTCTGGGCTTGGTGTGATGGCATATGTGTGGGGATTAAGGCATCACCTAGCCTGTGTGACTCCAGGTATTGCATACACCTGACATAATTAGTTTGGAGACCCTCGTGGAGTTTCCACATTGCGGCCGCTGCTGTCTGGGAATTAATGCCCTGAGGTTCTTGTCTTCAAGCTTGTCAGAAAATCCAGATAAAACTTACTATCCCACACAAAAGGACTATTGAGGGGATCATGAGTCAACTGGAAAACACACATGGCATTTTCTCAACTTGTTTCTTTCCATTGCTGCAAAATAGAGTGGCTTTTAATTTGGATTTTCCACTCAACAAAAGAAGGGCATCCCGTTGACAAGTATTTACAAGTAGGCCTGAAGGCAGGGAGGAGTCTAGTTCATTAGGAACTGAACTTCTAGTAAACATCATGATGAGCAGATCCAGTGCTTGAGAAAAAAAAAAACAACATGAGACTGAGTTATTTCATGCCTGTTTTATACCTAGAATTCAAAAGAATCTCAGAACTATGAAAGAGCTATGCAGAGAGTAGTAGGGGATGAGGTGGGGGTGGGTGGCCTTGCTGTATACTCAGTAAGACATCTTCCTCCAACATGTGGATGATTTCTTGATAGAAACTAATGCTATACTGCATGTCACACATAATGTGTGCTTGTGTTATAGTAAGTCAGTGTAGTTGATTCCAAAAGCCGTGTGTAAACAATAGGAGGGGAAAAAAAAGTTGGCCTTGGCAGACTGCAAAGGGAATCTCTGTTTTCAGTTTATTCTTTAATTGAGTTCCATGTACAGTACATGAAGGGATTCTAACTCTTCTCTTTGTCCCACCCTCCCCTTGCCCTCACTCCCCCACCCCCTCTAGCTAATGCTGTTTTCCAGTCTCTGAGCTGCCAATGTACCATGAGAAATCCCCTCATTGACATGACAGAAAAGGCAGTTGTACAGCAGAAATGGTATGGTCTGTTGCAATAAATTACAGGTTTCCTTTTCATGTTCAGCACAAGAGGCGGCCCTCATGCAATTAGCTACAGCTGGTTAAAGAAAGAACCCATGCATCTGGGGAGAGATCCGACTGGGAATCGGCACTCAGTTTTTGGCATACATCACTATGGGAACAGAAAAGGGGACCTGGTTTTTGTTCCTGAGCATAAGCCATTTTTAAAACTTGTACTTCCTCTTCTGAATCAGTAAGACAGCAAAACCATTTGGGGAAATAAATCTAAAGCATGTTTTTCCCTCCCTTTAGGTCACTGAGGAAAAGTTGAGTGTCTTCCATTTGATGCTTTTCTCCCTAATTCCCAACACTTTTCCTAAAGGTGCTCAAGCCTGAGTCCTGCTCTTCACTAGGCAGGTGATCCTGTGTGTTGTTCACTGAGCAGCGTCAGTTCTGGTAATGATAAAGATGATTTGCTGTGTTTCATGTCTTTCCACTGTTGCTCAGTGATCATCTTTATGATCCCATTTCTAGCTGAGCTCAGAAAAATGAAATGACCAGGCACTCTCAGGAATGATGAGTGCGCATGTGTGGGGAAACTGGATCAAAGCACATGACTAGTATATTCGTTTAGTTTTGCTCTATAAAAGATGCAGAAATACTTTTGCAGGTGTATCAGTGAATAGTTTGTCCAAGATGCCAGCTAACCAAATCCTGGGTATTGTCACAGCAGGAGGTGCAGATCAGTCGGTAGGGCATGTCTGTCCTGATAAGCCATGCCATACTCTAATAGCTATAGGAAGTCTGGTATTTCCTTCCCAGACCTTTTATGGTTTTAGAATAAGATGACTTTCGAATACTTCTTATCAATCTTCATTGAGAAAAGCCAATTTGCAAATGAATGAAGGCAACATCCAGGAAATTAGGGCACTTTTAGAAGAGTCAAGTTGTCAGTAGCCATCTTCTGGAACTTTCGGGGGCCCCTGTGGGGTTATTAACAATTCACTTAGAGACGTTTGCATCCTAAGAAAGTAAGGAGAGGTTTTGCCTTAGTGTCTTTTTTTCTCTTTTAGTACTGAGAAGGAATAACATAATGGAAATCATATGTAATTATTGATTCCAAAAAAAATGGACTCTGTGTGTATGTGTTTGTTAACAGACAAGAATAAAGCTACTGATGTTTAAAAGGCAGTAAATAAAAGAGGGGGGAAACTTGACAGTTCAGTTGAAGATCACAGAATATTTGTTGAGATGTCTCCAGAGTAGTTGCCTGAAGATTTCCTTTTAAAGCTGTGCTTACAAACAAGAAGTCACTCCACAGCTTCCCTCTTCTGTGTTGTAACCAACCTTACTGTGTCATTCAAGAAAACAATTTCCACATTTTAATTTCATTATTTTTAAAATACATAGAGATAAAAAAAATTTTTTAAAAAGTCCATCAAAAGCTGAAAAACAAATCAACATTACACGTTTGGATGAAAGGCAAGGCACCTTGGTGTATGCCCAGACAACAGCTTTCTGTAATCTCCAAACCTGTAATTTTGTGGCAAATGTGGGTTGCCTTGAAGTGGACTTGTAGGATCCTTGTGTAATGAGCAACTTAAGTGCAAATTAAACAGGTTGGGGGTAGAGAAAGGAAGAGATCTGAGGGCCAAAATGATGAGCATAAGCAATGTCTTTTGAAACTTTTCAAACTAATTCTTTTCCTCCCATTCAGAGATAAATTTTGTTCTTAAGGAATAACACATGAGACAGTGAAGCCCCCTCAGGGATTAAAAATTACATTCAGTGAATATGTATTAGACAAAACTTTTCCAATAAAAGCAAAATCTTCCAATAAAAGAAGAATCATTGTGTAGTAAAAATAATACTAAAATCTAAAAAGCTGTAAAGACCTACTGCGAACCTGGGTTGTTGAATTTTCAGAGGAAACAATCTGAAGATTGGAGCATTAAAGCATTTAAGTCTGCATTAATTAGTACCTGAAAATAGCATTGGTAAGATAAAGGCTCTATCTCCTTGTTTGGGGCTTTAAAATCAATAAATCTTACTTTGGCCACTTTAAAAGATTTATTGATTTGAAAGTCACAGTCACAAAGAAAGGGGAGACAGAGAGATCCTCCATCTATAGGCCTACACTCTAAATAGCCATAATGACTAGGGCCGGACCAGGTAGAAGCCAACAGCCATAAGCCTCTCCCTCCCTGGGACTCCTTAACTTGGGTTCAGGGGTCCAGAGACCCAAATCAGCTTCCTGGAGCACCAGCAAGGAGCTAGGTCAGAAGTAGAGCAGCTGGGAATGAAACCTGCACCTTCACAAGATGTCAGTGCTGCAGGTTGAAGTCCAACAGGCTGTGCTCCAGCCCCAGGTCTTGGCTACTTTAAGAAAATTTTTGAAAGCCAGTTTTACAAACAAGGATAGAGAGTAAGCGAGAGACACATACAAAGAGAGAGAGATCTTGTATCTGCTGGCTCACACCCCAACTGGCTAGCACAGCCAGAGCTGAGTAAGGCCAAAGCCAGGAACCAAATGCTTCCTCTGAGTTTCCCACATGGGAAACTCAGAGTTACTTGAGCTGTCTTCTGCTGCCTTCCTCAGACATATCAGAAGAGAGCTAGATCAGAAGTGGAGCAGCCAGGATTTGACCCAGTGCTCATCTGGGAGGCTGACATGACAGATAGTGGCTTAAGCATCTGTGCCACAGTGTCGGTCTCTATGTTGGCATGTTTTGTATCATTTAATCCAAGAACAGTAAAAAATTGTGGAATTATTAAGAAAACTGCCTGTTACACCAACCAAACAGAAATAAAACTGCCTGAATGCACATTATCTTTTCTTTATAACTTGGAGAAAAATAAGAGTTCCTTGGTGATATTGTAATTACTTTCAAAAGCATTTGTGACAGTGCTTGAGGATGAGGTCATAAAATCTAGAGGAAAAGAATATCAAAACCCCAAGCCCAGAACATCAAGTTACCCTTCAATATGTATAACAAATGGAGTTTCAAAAATAATACAATCAGGTTATTCTGATTTAAAGAACCTCCAAGAGTGGAGAGGAGGGACAGGCAAGATGGTGGCATAGGGTACAGACATGTTTGGGATGATGGAGAATAATTAGGGTAAAGCACAAGGAGCAGCCTACAGGAAAAGATAGGGGTACAGGCATCTGGCAGGGGGTACTTAGAGGCCCTCTGGACATGGGGAAGCAGTGGTGATAGTGGAGTGGTGTTTCAGGGAACAGAAAATTCACCAGCAACCAGCAAGCGCTGATCTGGACACCAGCAACAGCCAGGGATCCAGAGGCGGCCATGGCTTGGCATTTGTGGCAGCCAGGTGGAAGCTTGGGTTCGTGCAGAGAGCTCAGGAGGTGAATGCAGTCTGAGACCTGCCAATCCAGCTGAATAGCTTGTCCCAGCAACAAGCAGAGAAAGAGCTGTGGATTTCAGGGGGCAGACCAGTGGCAGGATGGGACTCGCAGCTCGGAGACTGGGTACCATCTTGTGTGGTGGGGCAGTGATTGTGGAGTTGAGGGGACAGGCCAGAGTGGGTTCATTTCTGACTGATCACACGGAGCTGATCCCAAGGGGAGGGTAGTACCAGCTTCACATTCTGCAGGGTCTGTGTGGTCCCTGGATCAGACAGCCAGCAACTCCAATGCTCCAGTAGTGCCCTTCTGGAGCACTCTCTTGCGTAGTGAGGAAGACAGTGTGGATTATAAGGGATGACCTGGAGTGGGCTCATTTCTAGCTAATTGCACTGAGCTGAGCCCACATGGAAAGTAGTGCCACCCTTGTATACTGAATGGTCTGTGTGGTCCCTGGATCTGACAGCTGAAAGTCCCAGATCTATGTTGTGCTCCACTAAGCACTATCTTGCATAGAGGGGAAAGGGCTTAGAGATCAGATAGAACAGTGGTAAACTGTGCATGCACTAAATCAGTAGAGCTCAGATGCCATTTTCTTGGGACCAGGCACTGTTACACTGAAGGGAGGTAGAACAGCTGAGCTGTGCAATAGCTAAGCTAGGAACAAAATCAATTCCAGCTTAGACCACTGCACAGGCTCCTCAGAAAAAAAAACATTCTGTCATGGCACTCTACAGACTCCACCAAAAATAAATCCAGGTGGCCAGCATGTGTCAATAAGATCAGCACCACTGATAAATCAGTTATTTAGGACAACTGGTGTTTTCCTAATTTGGGACAACAATTGAAAATAAAAAATCAACTTGTAGAACTGTAGGTAATACAGCTTTGAAACCTGCACTAAGGAAAAGAATCTGCCAACCAGAATTGCAATGACAAAAGGCAAAAGAATAGACAGAGGCATTAAGAATGCTACTGATGACTCTCCGGCAAAGGAGCAAAAGCCTCTACCACCCTCAGAGTTAAATGAGGAAGACACTGAAAAAATGGGGACACAGAATTCATAAAACTCATTTAAAAGCTTCTGACCAACATTGAGCACATAATACAGGGGTTCAAGGAATTTAAGGAATATGTCACACAGGAAATGAATCAAATGAAAGCTCATATTTCAAAAGTTAGGAATACAGTGGAACAAATTAAAAGTACAGTGGAGAGTCTCAAAAACAGAATGAAAGAAGCAGAAGAAAGAATCTCATAATTGGAAGATATTTACTATCTCCAGGAGGAAACAAACAAAAAGTTGGAAGCAGAAACGAGCCAAGCTAAAAAAAAGAGTGTCCAAGAATTAAAAGATAAAATTAAAAGGCCCAACATAAGAGTTATGGGAATTCCAGAAGGCACAGGACGAGAAGCTGGGATTAAAGGTGTATTCAATGAAACAACAAATGAAAACTTCCCTAATCTGGAGAAAGAATTGGAAAGCAATATACAGGAGCATCACAGAACTCCCAACAGAGGTGATCAAAAGTGAACTTCACCACAACACGTGATAATTAAGCTCTCTTCAGTTGAACATAAGAAAAAATATCCTCAAATGTGCACATGAAAAAATTCAAATGACCTATACACAAACCCCAACCAAACTCACAGCTGACCTTTCAGAAGAAACACTACAGGTCAAAAGAGAATGGAGTGATATATTCCAGATTCTAAAAGGGAACATTTTTTTTGTTTGTTTGTTTTATTATTGTATTGTTGTTGACAATCTTTACATAGTTAATTACAGTTAAAGGAAAAAGAAAAAAAAAAGAAAAAAGGAAAAAAAAGGTTCAGGGGGATAGGGAAGTGGGCAATGCCATTATGTCCATATTGTTTCCATCCTGCATCTGAGGTAAAGGGGGACATTGAGGGAGAAGCCCCACCCGGTTTCCCGCCCACCCCAAGTCCCGGATGTGGGGCATGCTCCGAGATATGTGCCCAAGTGGTGTTAATAGTTCTCTAGTTATGAATTGCTGCCCGTTTCGCTCGATGAGGTCGTCCACTGATTGATATGGTCCATCATAAAGTCTCCGTTTGCCCCATAATTTGCTGCCAACATATAGCTGAGATGAATGACTGTCCCATTCTGTCTTCTGTCTTTTCTTGGTTAGAGTTCTGAGTCCAGCAGTTTGATTGGGGAGATCTCCAAAAATACTTTGAGGTATTCCCAGATTAGATTCTTGTATGTTCTAGCAAGCACAGGGCCTGGCACAGTCCATCACCCCGATCAGCTGGTGGTTGCAATTGCTGGTTTGGTTCTGTTTTCAGTCCTGATTTCCACTGGAACCAATGGGTGTTGCAGTCCAGTCTGGTTCGGCCCTTACACCAACCAGTGGGAGCTGCAGCCTAGTCGGGGCGACCCACATTAACCCCCACCAAGCCCGCCCCCCACCCTGGTTTGCCAGTATGTGTAGCAGAAGACCCGTCTGTCCCCCATCCCATTTGGCTCTGGTACCCGTCAATGGGTATTAAAGCTTAGTTCTATCTAATCAACTCAACCATCCAGCCCTCATAGATGTTGTTGAGTGCCTCTCTATCTAGCCATCCCAGCCCCCGTCCTAGTTTTCATGCCCTCCTACGGGAATAGTGATTCAGGAAGGGGGAACCCACTTTTCCCCCCCAGGTCTCTCTGTCCCGGTTTATGCACTCTTTAGGTGGTCCTGTGATTTGACTCGACAGAATTAGTCCCCAGTGCCAGCTTCTGCCAGCTGATGCTGCGGCCCTGATCTAGTCCACATGCAGTGCACAGGTGTTATAGCCTTGCTTAGTCGGGTCGGTCTCTATCTCAGCCAACACTCTCCAGTGGGAGTAGCTGACCGGCGAGGGGACCAGCCCCTTAATCCCCCCGCCAGCTCTGCCCCTTCCTTCCTGGATTTCACGTGTGCTGGATGGGTGCTGCATTCATATCCAGTACAGGCAACCACGCCCTGGCATTCCATAATGTGTACTGGTTTTGTCGCAACCAAACCCGGCCCATCCCACACTCTGGTCTGGCGATCGGATTTGCCAGTGGTTGACATGAACTGATTCAGCCCGGTCTGCTCCTGACCCATGCTGAATGCATGCCAGTGGGAAACTTTCCATGGCCTATTCTGGGCTGTTTCCTATCATGCTTCTTGCGCTTACCTGCAGGGACTGTGTCCTGCCAGAGGAGTTGCCCAGGCTCCTCCATCAGAACCCCTCCCAATGCCAGATTTTGCGCTTGCCAGGGGGTTCTTGAGTCAGCCCTACTCAGTGAACATTTTTTAGTGAGAATAACGTATCCTGCAAAGCTCTCCTTTGTCTTTAAAAATGAAATTAAATTCTTCCACAGTAAAGAAAAACTCCAAGAATTCACCTCTTCTAAAGCTGCCCTATAAATGATACTCAAAGATGTTCTCTTGAAAGAGAAAACAAATAGCAACTACTAAAACCAAAGGCAAATGTGGAGAACATCCCACTAAAAGTCTAACAGAATACTAAATCAAAGAACAACCCATTGCTAAAATGACAGGGCCAAACTGCCACCTATCCATATTAACATTGATTGTAAATGGCTTAAACTCATCAATCAAATGCCATAGATTAGAGGACTGGGTCAAAAAATAAAACCTAGCTATCTGCTGCTTACAGGAGATACATCTCACCAACAAAGATCAGACGAAACTGAAAGGATGGGAAAAATATTCTAAGCAAATAGTAAGGAAAATCATGCAAGTGTAGCCATTCTTATATCAGATGATATAGACTTTGATGCAAAGAGCATCAAAAGAGATGAACAAGGACATCACATAATGATCAAAGGACCCATTCAACAAGAAAAGATTACCATGATAAATATATATGTGCCAAATAACAAAGCATCTACCTATGTGAAACAAATATTAATGGGTTTATAGGGATAAATAGACTCCAACACGATCATAGTGGGAGACCTTAATACCCTATTAACATCAATGGACAGATCAAAAAGCCAGAAACTCAGCAAAGAAACAACAGAATTCACTCAAACTCTAGAGCAAATGGATTTAGTTGATATTTACCGAAACTTTCATCAACAGATAGAGTATACGCTTTTTTTCATCAGTACATGGAATCTTTTCCAGAATTGTCCATGTTACAGGCCACAAAACAAGCCTCATCAAATTAAAAAAAATTAAAATTATACCATGCCATCTTCTCAGACTATCATGGAGTGCACCTAGACACTAATTCAAAACATCCATGAAGACTTGCAAACACAGGGAAACTAAATAATATGCTATTAAATAAGCAATGGGTCAAAGGGGAAATTAAACTACTTAAAACAAATCAAGGCATCAATACAACATATCAAAACTTAAGGGACACAATCAAGGCAGTATTGAGAGGAAAGTTTGTGTCAATCAATGATTATGTAAAGAAACTATAAAAACACCAAATAAAAGAGCTAAACTTACAGTTGAAGGAACTAGAAAAACAATAGCAAAGCAATCCCAAGATTAGTAGGAATAAAAGAAAGAATCAAAATAAGGGAGAGAATAAACCAATAGAGACCAAAATAACTAGACATAAGATCAATGAATCAAAGAATTGGTTCTTTGAGAATATCAACAAGCTAGATTCCACACTAGACCAACTAATTAAAAAAAGGAGTGAGAAAGAAGACACACATAAATAACATTAGAAACAAGAAAGGAAATATAACAACAGATACCTCAGATACACTGAAAATGATTAGGAACTATTACAAGTAACCATATGAGAACAAATCAGAAGACCTAAAAGAGATGGATAGAAGCCATTAACAATCTAAATAGACCTATAACATGGACTGAGCTTGAATCAATAATTAAAGCCCTCCCAATCAAGAGAAGTCCTGGACCAGATGACTTCAGTGATGAATTCTACCAAACGGTTCAAGAGAAACCTACCCCGATCCTCCACAAGATTTTTGCAAACAACAGTAAGGGAGGCAATCCTTTCAAACTCTTTCTATGAAGCCAATATCACCTTAATATCAAAGCCAGATAAAGACACAACAGAAAAAAAGGGAACTACAAACCGGTATTTTTGATGAACATAGATGCAAAGATCTTCAATAAAATACGAGCCAATAGAATCCAACAGCACATCAGGCAAATCATCCACCCATATCAGGTGGGATTCATCCCAAGCATGAAGGGATGGTTCAACATTCTCAAATCAATAAATGTGATACACCACTTCAACAAATTGAACAATAAAAATCATATGATCATCTCAACAGATTCAGAGAAAGTATTTGATAAAATCCAACACCACTTTATGCTCAGAACCCTAAGCAACGTAGGAATAGAAGGAACATTCTATAACACAATCGAAGCAATTTACAAAAAAAAACCCCAATACCAGCAACATACTAAATGGGGGAAAGATTAGAAGCCTTTCCACTAAAATCTAGAACTAGACTTTTCAATATAGTATTGGGAGTTCTTGCCAGAGCTATTAGGTAGAAAAAGGAATTAAAGGAATCCAAATTGAAAATGAGGAACTGAAATTATCTCTATTTGCAGACAACATGATTCTCCACATAGGAAAACTAAGACTCAGTAAAGAGACTATTGGAACTTATAAGAGATTTTGGCAGGGTAGCAGGATATAAAATTAATGAACACAAGTCAATGGCACTAGTGTACACAAATAATTCCATGGCAGAGGAAGAAATTATAAATACAGTTCCCTTTAAAATAGTGGAGAGGAATCTGAAATACCTAGAAATTAAGCTTACTAAATATGTGGAAGACTTTTATGATGAAAACTATAAAACATTAAAAAGAGAAATAGAAGAAGACATTGAAAACTGGAGAAATTTACCATGGTCCTGGTTTGGCAGGATCAACATCATCAAAACGACCATGTTACCAAAAGTAATATACACATTCAACGCAATCCCAACCAAAATTGCAACAACCTTCTCAGAAATAGAAGAGAAGATATAAAAGTTCATCTGGAATCACCAGAGACCATGAATAGCCAAAGCTATCCTGAAGAATAAAAATCAAGCTGGAGGAATCACAATTCCAGGCCTCAAGATATACTACAGAGCAGTGGTCATCAAAACAGTCTGGTACTGGTACAGAAACAGAGAAGAAGGTCAATGGAGCATTTTAGAAATCCCAAAAGGGAGCCCACACATGTGTAGCCAACTAATCTTTGACAAGAAAACTGAAAACAATCCAGGCAAAAAGCCTGTCTATTTAACAAGTGCTTTTGGGATAGCAGCTTGCAGAATGAAGAAGCAAGACCTGTACCTGTCACATTATACAAAAATCAGCTCTAAATGGTTCAAGGACCTAAATCCACACCCAGAAATCATCAAATTATTAAAGGAAAACATAGGAAGCACTTTCCAAGAAATAGAAACTGGGAAAGACTGCTTAGAAAAAATGCCAAAAGCACAGGCAGTCAAAGACAAAATAAACAAATGGGGCTACATCTAACTAAAAAGCTTCTGTACAGCAAAGGAAACAATTAAAGTGAGGAAGCAGCCAACAAAATGGAAGAACAATTTTTTTTTTACACTACACAAGTGATAGTGGACTAATATTCAGGATTTACAAAGAGCTTCAGAAACCCATGAATGCTAAAGCAAAACAAACAAACAAAACCAACCCTGTGAAAAAATGGGCAAATGAAATGAACAGACACTTTTCAAAAGAACAGATTCAAGTGGCTAATAGACATAAGAAAAGATGTTCAGAACCCTCTGCCTTCAGGGAGACACAAATGAAAATCACGTTCAGGTACCACCTAACTCCAGTGAGATTTGTTTACTGCTGGCACAGATGTGGGGAGAAAGGTACTCTCCTTCACTGCTGGTGGGAGTGCAGGCTTGTGCAACCACTATGGAAATCAGTATGGAGAGTGCTTAGAGAATTGCAAATAAACCTGCCATATGACCCAGCTATCCCACTCCTAGAAATGTACCCAAAAGAAATTAAAACTGCATATGAGAAGGGAATCTGTAATTCTATATTTACAGCAGCACAATCTACAATAGCAAAGACATGGAAACAATCCAGATGCCCATCTAGAGAGGAGTGGTTAAAGAAACTGGTACATCTACTCCATGGACTATTACTCAGCCATTAAATAGGATGAAATTATACCATTTGCAACTAGATGGTCCCAACTAGAGGCCATTATGTTCAGTGAAATAAGCCAATCCCTAAAGTTCAAATACCATATGTTATCTCTAATATAAGGAAACTACCATACAAATTAGGCTTTTGTGTTTTCTTTTTCATCACCCATGCATTGGTTATTCAGTGGCATAGATAGATAGATAGATAGATAGATAGATAGATAGATAGATAGATAGATGGATGTTCTTGTTGTTGTTTTAACTTCATACCTTATTTTGTGGCTTCTCATTTAAGGGAATGTATAGTGATGGAGTAATAGAGACTACCATATCCAGATGTGGAGATATATTGCAATATGCATCCCTACTCCCAAATCAAAGATGGACTCCAAATGAAACTGTTGGACATATCAGGACAATGGGATGCTGGACTGTCTGACATTGTCTGTACTAGCAATGTCAGAGCGCACTTAAGTAACAGACTGATGGAATTTTAACTCCTTATGAAAGACTATACTATTGTAACAATATAGGGAAAATCAGTGAGGGAGTGGGGTTTGGGGGGTGGGAATTTCAGACTCTATGGAATTGTATCATAAAATTTAAAATTCAAAATAAAAATTAAAAAAAGAAAAGAAAAAGACTGGGGAGAGGTTGGGCCTGTGCTTCTGCAGCTTAAGTCACTGTTAGTGTCACCCATACCCCACATGGGAGCACCCAGAATTGAGTCCCACCTTGCTTTCCAATTCCAGCTTCCTATCACTGTGCATCTTGGGAGGAGACAAGTGATGGCTCTGCTGGCTACAGCAGCAGACAAACGATTCACATGATCCTTAGAATCTAGCAGAATACATGGAAAAAAACAATAAAAGTTGTGTTAGAGCAGGTAAGTATTACAAGAAGAGGAAAAGGTAGAACAGAATTAGGCAAATCCTGAGGCTGTGCATTGGAAGTACGTTCAAGTAGGGTAACCAAGAGAAGCCATACTGAAAAAGTGGCATTTGAACACTGACTCAAAAAAGGTGAAGGAATTAGGCACATGGCTAATCCATATTCTTCAGCCTTGTTATTAATGACACAACAGGCTGGATAATTCTCTGCAACCAGAACTGCGCAATGTATCATGGGATGTTTAGCAGCATCCTTGCCTGCACCTGCTGGAGGACTCAGCTGCTGTCCCAATTATGACGAGCACAAATGTCCCCAGACATTGTCAAATGTCCCCTGGAAGAAAAAAAAAGGCCACAGGTGAGACCACTGGTCTGGATGGAGGCATGTAGGATCACCCCAAGAAAGAAGAGGAAATAAAGATGTAGCCAGAGTGGAAGAAAGCAAAGGAGGGGAGTTGAGTAGAGATCAGAGAGGTGTCAGGACAAGCCTGGAGGGGCTTTCTGGGCTGTAACAGTTTCCTTGTTTTTAATGAAACAGGATATCATGCAACAACACATTGGTGTGAAAGGGTGGCCAGGGCAGAAGCAGAGAAGTAAAATGGAAGGCTACAGGGAAGGGGTGATACTGAAACTGACCAACGTGGTAAGAAACAGACGGGCCTGGCACAGTATCCTAGTGACTAAAGTCTTTGCCTTGCATGTGCAGGGATCCCATATGGACACCCATTTATGTCCTGGCAGCTCTACTTCCCATCCAGCTCCCTGCTTGTGGCCTAGAAAAGCAGTTGAAGACAGCCCAAAGTCTTGGGACCATGCACCTGCATGAGAGACCCAGAAGAAGCTCCTGGCTCCTGGATTCTGATTGGCACAGCCCTAACTGTTGAGGCCACATGAAGAGTAAACCAGCAGACAGAAGATCTTTTTCTCTGTATCTCCATCTCTCTGTACCTCTGACTTTTATTTTTCCAATAAAAATAGATAAATCTTAAAAACAGAATGAAGAAGCAAACAGACACCGGATATGGTTGGGATTTCTTCTTCTAAAAAGACTTGATTCATAGAAAACTAGAAGCATGATACTGCCACTAAGCAAAACAGGAATTACAGTTGAGAGAACAGTTCTGGGAGCAGTACTGCAAAGAATTCACTTTTCCATCTTCCCTTGGAAAGTAAAGACAGGAAAAAATGTGCTTTATGTTTTAAATCAAAGCAGTGGCAACATTTTCACACGTGAATATACTATGAGGCAAGAGAGAAAAGAGCTTTATCTTAACACAGAATCTTTTAAATATTTCTCTCCAGTGCTACAGGACTGAATGATTTTTCATAATGAATGTTTTCCCTCATACATGAATTTCAACATAGATGGGCGGTGTGTGTGCTTACCCAATGAACATAACTCTATAAGGCTTGTTTGTTTTTAAATGAAAGGAAATCTATAATTGTTCCAAAATAAAGTGTTATTACTCTAAAAGAAGCGCTACTGCCAACAGCTATTCAGAGTATTGCTTACATGGCAGTGACCATGTTGTGTCACCTACTGGGTTCCCACATGTCACTCCACTGGAGTTAAGAGACACTCAAGGACATGGGCTGCAAGTTACCAGCTGCTGTATTCTGCAATGCCTATCACATAACACACTTCAAGAACCTTAACTACACAAAGGATTACTTTCAACCATAAGAATGATTACAAAAAAGCCAAATGGTGTGATTCACATTTACAGTTTGGCATTAGGCACACAAACCAACCCCAAGAGGACAGCACCTGCCCCTTTCCCCAGCCACAACCTCCTCTGTTTGACTTTCCTTCCCTTTCTTGCTCCTCCTGTCCCACGTGACTGAAGATGCTGGATTGGAAAATCAATCACACCTGAAGGACTCAGCTCCCAGTTCTCCCATGCACTAGCTGTGTGAATGTGGATCAGTTTCCACAGAAGAAGCCAGTGTGACATAGGCAGACTCATGCCTGCATGAACCTCAAACAAGAGCTGAGTACACTGTTGTATAGTCAGAAAAACCGTTAACAGAGTAGTTAATTGAAAAAAAAGTTTATTTATTTTCATCTACTTGAAAGGCAGAGCCACAAGGACAGAGAATTTATATATAAACATATACATACATATATAATATATATATGCTATATATAACATCATAATATAACACACATATTATATATTATATGCATTATATATTATATTATACATTTACATATGTATATATGCATGTTTACAATATAATATGCATATATTTATCTATACACGCATATATATAATACATACATGTTATATGTGACATATTACGACACATATAATACATATATTATATATAACATATTTATTATATATTATATATGTTAGTATATATATGTTATATATACTAATATTTACTATGCTTATATATTAAAGTAATTCTAGTATTAATTACCCAGAAATACCTGGAAATGGCAGGACCTCTGAAAGTCTTAATTTTGCCCCATGGCTGGCATTGTTTAGATTCTTGGGACATGCAAATAGGTCAGACCAGTCTTAGGCTTCATGGAGCTCTCTGCCCAGTGGCGAAGGCAGATTTCAGCAAATAAGTCCAGAGTTATTTTTGATTATGGCTAGTGTAGGGAAAATAATGGACGACAATATTCCAACCCCAGTAGGAGGAGCAAAGGGAGGTTTTTCTTTAGAAGTCACTTCTCAGCTGACACTTGAACCCTGAGTTGGAGTTTAGGGGTGTTTTCAGAAATGGAAAGGAAAGAATCCAGATAATCTAAGACTTAGGAAGAGAAGATCAGGAAAAAAGAGTGCTCCCCACTTCAGCACCTTAAGGATTCATAGAAGCCCGACATTCTGAGGGTCCCTGGCATGGAAAAGAAACCAGTGCCCACCACAGGTCCTCAGCTGATGTCTAATGGATGGGTACATGAGTTCTTGGAATCCCTCATTCCATTAGAAACACTTCACCCACACTCTTACATGTCCTTCAGACTCTAACGTCAATCATCTGGCAAGCCCCAAGCCCCCAAGGAACTCAGGCTGCTGATGTGCCAGTATGCAAATGGCTACCTGGCTTTCACCCAAGCTTGTCTGAATCACTCTACCAGAAATAAAGCACCTGACAGTTATTTGTATTGTAAATACGATCCCATCATTCACTTGTGGTTGGCCCTAGCTGGTCCACCTTTCCTAGTATATGTTATACATATGTGATACGTGAGAACACCTATTCAATGGGTGGTTATGGCTATACTGTTCATATGAAATGACAGCTAAATTTGTAATGCAGTTATCTGCTTTTTTGTTTATTTCTATTGATGCCAAGATGAGGTCTTTTTCAAAGCTTTCTATTTCTCTCATTTCCTCACAGAAAACTAAATCAAAGTATTCCTCTCTTATTTCAAAAATCATTCAAGAGAAGTGAGCTCAATCAAATGAAAAAGACAAAATATGAAAACCTACTCCAGTCTTTGTTTACTCCTTCTCTGGAACTTTCACAAGAATCCCCTGGCTCATGTATTTATGTTAACTGTCATAAAATAAGACCTTAATTATAACATGCAGTTTCACTCAGAGGAAAGACTACTCTCCCAAAACTTCATTTGCAAGAGGCCTTTTGCAAGCCTCTCCAAATATAAAGGGAGACACACCGGTAGCTTGCATCCTTCTGTTGCAGTCACTTTAGTATCATTAAGAAAAGGGGAGAATCCGGCATCATGGCTCACAAGCTACTCCTGTACCTGCAACCTCCAGGTACCTCATATGGGTGCCAATTTGTGTCTGGCTGCTCCACTTCTCATTCAGCTTCCTGCCTGTGGCCTGGTAAAGCAGTAGTGGATAGCCCAAAGACTTGGAGCCCTGAACTTGGGGGGTGGGGAGGAAATCTGGAAGAAGCTCCTAGCTCCTGATTTTGGATTGTCTCAGCTCTGACCATTGTGGTCATTTGGGAAGTAAACCAATGAATGGAAGATCTTTCTATTTCTCCTCCTTTCAGTAAATCTGCCTTTCCAGTAAAAATAAATAAATCTTTTTAAAAGATAGAGAAGAAAAAATGTGGCAAGAATTTTTCCCAACTCATCATAAGTTTCTGTCATCATTTCTTTTTTCTTTTTAAGATTTATTTTTATTACAAAGTCAGATATACAGAGAGAGGAGGAGAGACAGAGAGGAAGATCTTCCATACAATGATTCACTCCCCAAGAGAGCCGCAACAGGCCAATGCGCGCTGATCCGAAGCCAGGAACCAGGAACCTCTTCCAGGTCTCCCACGCGGGTGCAGGGTCCCAATGCATTGGGCCGTCTTCGACTGCTTTCCCAGGCCACAAGCAGGGAGCTCAATGGGAAGGGGAGCAGCTGGGATTAGAACCGGCACCCATATGGGATCCCGGGGCGTTCAAGGTGAGGACTTTAGCTGCTAGGCCACGCCGCCGGGCCCTCTCTCATCATTTCTATAATTTTGAAAATGAAATTGCCAAGATATTTAAAAGTTCATGAATTGTTTGAATTCTTATGCATTTCACAATTCTACATGCATCATCAAAAAGACTTCCGACACTCCAATTGCTCTGGATAACCAGCTCAGCATGCACATTTGTAAACTGTTGGTTTCTCTACATTTCTAATTTTTTTTTAAATCCAGTTCAATCACCCAGACTGCAAAGGAAAAAAAAAACTAGCATTTTATGTCACAGAATAAACTAAAACCATATAGCTAATTGGGAAAATGCAACCATAGCATGGTCATCCCTCCATTTATATTAGTTATGAGCAATGTGCATGCCATTCCAGAATACGGAAAAGCAAGCATATCATTTCTGCACTCAGGAGCTTATGAGCCAACTGAAGTAATAGGACATAAAAAGATACAATCTTCTCTGCTAAGGATGACGACTTGTAAGAAAAGGCTGGGGTTGCTCTGTCCTGACCAGCTTCATACATCAGTGCACTAATACATCTGTCCTAGTGCAATTTTGCCAACCGAGACTACAGGCGTTATACCTGTGAACTTTGAAGAACATGCAGTCTTGCTCGCCTTGCATGTTTCAGCAGCTCCAACTGGGAGGTGCTGCTGATAATGAGCAGATCCCAGCCCGCTGCTCCCCAACCCCCATCACCATCAAGTAACCTTTATAGAGCACTGCGAGGAGCGGTCAGAGAGGCCAGCCAGACTCAAAGGGACTGGGGGAGCAAATGAAAAGCCTGGATCAGTCAGCCAAGGGTGTTTCATGTCAATGACTGGGCTCAGGAAGTAGACGCAGAGGGAGGCGTCTCAGATATTTTGAAAGCCTCTGGAGAAACAGCAAGGTGTTACAGCCTGACCCTCAACCCCAAAGGGGCTGCTTTCAAACTCTGTGCTCTGAAGTGACTTCTTCCTATACCTCTGCACACACAAGACTCTTTTGTCTGGCACAGAAATTCACCAAAGTCAGTAAAAGTTCTCCTATGATGTAACAGCATCTACTTCACTCAGAGATTACTTGAAATGATGTTTAAAAGTGGATGCAAAAAAAAAAAAACCAGCAAAGATGATTTTAGGAAACTGGCAAAGAAGCAGCATGTTAATTATAGCACTTTTTTTTTCCAAATTGTGGGTTAAGAGTCTTAGAAAGGGTGATTTGATTTGGTACAACCAAATATGTGAAAAATAAAAATAAACCAGGACAGGGAAGAAGACAAATCAGAGAGTTGTCATACAATTATTCTTTCAATTGCATTTGTGTATGAAAAATCATGACTTCAAACTATTTCTTACTATGGGTCATGATTAAAAATATTTGAAAACACCATCTCATCCCATTGCTTCAAGACCCTCCCCAAGATAAATTCCTCTCAAAAATTCACCAAGTTACTGTTGGCAGACACCTGGACCTTGCAATATCACATATCCCAATTCAGCTATGATGGTTGATACAGAACATCACTCACCCCACAGTATGGAATGAAAGAGTAAACTCTAGCAGGAAAGACACTGATTTCCAGTCAGCATTCCCAGCCAGATATCTCTTGCACATTCTGAAATAATCTTGTCTTTCCTTCTGTTCTGGAGGTGTGGTATTTATCTATAGGCCCAATCATGAGCCTCTGTACTGAATTCTAATTTTGTAATACTATTATGATAACAATTTATGAGAACTGAACATTCAGCATACACTTTATATGCACAATGTCATTTTTGTGTCATCCCTATAAGATATATTTTCACGTGATTCTATTTTTATATGGCAAAAATGAGACATAGAAAACCCAGTAATTTGCTTATGGCCCGCAGAGTGGTGGAGTCAAGCCTAAACTCTACATTTGTGTAAGACAATGCCATTGTCACTCAGGATACTGTTTGTGGAAAAAAAGTCTTTCACTCTTTGAACTTGTTTCTTTTTGCTAGTAGATCATAAAAGAAAGCATGAAGCATGAAACAATGTTTTTCTTTTAATTTTACTTCTATTTAAGTATTTTCCTCATTAAATTTGAACCCAAAGGCAAATGGGAATTTTCAATAAACTATGAATCAGTGGAGAACATTAATTCACTGACAAATGGATTTAGTTAATGCAGTGCAAAGTAACCATCTATCTACACATTGCACATAGTGTGCCTACCTAATACAATTAGAAAAAAATAATTTAGTTTGAGAGACAAAAATGAAAGGTTTTCAGAAATCTTTTATTTTTATTGTTCCTCTACTTTGGTATTTTAAATAGATAAGTCCTTAGTGCATTTATTAATAATTCCTTCAGTTCTAAAATTAGACATTATGGCTTTTCAAACTCTCCTGCAAATTTTGAATCTGAAGTCTTACTTTTGTTTTAGTTTCTCCTGGTTTAAAAAGAAAAAGACTATCCTTTCAACTTCTGATTTTGTTTTATAGGTATTTGGAATCTGGTTTACTTTAAAACAATGAAACAGACAGAAGCCCTTGAGGGGTAACTTATTGAGAACTGGGAGGTCCTAGTGACACAATTAAACTGGAAACAAATCAATAGAAACAGAAGAGAAGAGGAAAGAAAACAATAATTAAAACATTCTGTCAAAAAATAGAACAGTAATTAAAAGATGAGAACTATTGTTTTGCCATTCTAATTACATTTTAATTTTCAATAGATTGCTGAAGATCATAAAAAGGCTTGGCTTCTGACAATATTCTGATGTCCTGGAGTTCCTTACTAGATTGATAACACTCCAACTGTGTCACAACTGAAAGGCAAGAATTTTCACCAAAAGCAGACAGAGCAAAGTAAAATGTTGCCCTATTATATAAATGGAATAAAGCTTTTCATTGATCACACTCCTGTGGCCCACTATTAACCATGGTAATATTTATGATGGAGGAGGAGGAAGAGGTGGAGGAAGCTGATGACTATGGTTATGTGTTTTGAGAACAATGTACCAGGCATTTTGATAACATCTAACATGTATTATCTGATTTCTCATGCCAAAACGATCATTTGCACAAATTATTATTCCCCCATTTTTGTAGGCATGTAAACTGTAGAGACTCAGAAAAAGAAAATTGCCTGTGATTATTCCACTAGCAACTGGAGGAACCAGGCTTTGAACCCATTTGGACTCCAAAACCATCCAGCATAGCTCAGGTAGAGCTTCACACCTTCTAACAAGGTTAGTGGAAGGATAAGCTACCAATGAGCATTGCCCTTCCCTAGCCCCCGCAGACCCTTAGGTGTGATCACAAGCCTTCTCTGTAAGGGTACTCTGATTTCAAAGTCTGAAGAGAAAACGGCATGACAACTCTTCCAGGCGCTTGTCTGCAAAGGAAAGGAGAAAAGGGAGCCCTGGATAGAAGCAAAAGTGAGGTCGAAAGAGAGAAAGTTTAAAACTCAAGGAAGAAGGGTGTCCTTGTGTTGTAGGCTGGTAGGATAGTATAGCAGCAGGAGAATCCTGAATGCGGTGAGAGAGAGAAAGGCTGACTGCGGAGTGATGAGTGAGAGGCAACAGACAGCAGAGTCAGAGAGGGGATCAGCTCTGAGGGGATCAGCTCTGAGGGGCCCCACTAACCTTGCCACAGAACAAGGTCAAAGAATGATAAAAGCATGCAAGTGGGGCTTACCGGGGTACATACAATGATGGATAACTTAGGAGCTTCTTCTCTGATTAATAACATTTACAAGTGTGAAACAATCAGAAAATTTCCATGAGCTGTTATTTGTTTTAGGCCTGTCTATACACACACACACATACACTTTTAGAAATGTATACAGAAGTGCTTTCAGGTGAAATGACACAATGTCTGCTATCACTTTAAAATGTCACAACATTTTTCACAGCACATCTCAGAATTCATGGATTACAATAATAATTATTATTGATACAGATAATTAATATGAAGTATTGTTTAGCTGCTTTATAACTATGTATGATTCCTGGCCATCTTACTACTTTCTCCTTTTGGAACACTTCTCCCATGGGTTGTGAGAAGCTCTTCCTCTCCTCTCCCACTCTATTTTGTAAATACTTCAATCCTAGACCCAAGAGTCTGAAAACTTCTGGTTGTACCTTGAAACCCACCAAGAAGTGTACAGGGAGTTACTGAAGACCCTTTCCCTTCTGGCAGACGTGGGCCCAGACTGGGCTGCTGATGCAACTTCCCCAGGGTTTGCTGGTATCAGAAATAGTCCAGGATATTCATCTTGGGCAATGGCTGGACCTCCTCCCTCTGCAGAAACACTGGTCCAGGGAAGACTGCATTGACAAAACCTCATCTACTTGTGAGCAATATGATGATGCTATTCAAATAATAATCAAGGAATGCTTCGATCCTGGTATTTTCTTATGTGTTGGTGATCCGGTGGGTTTTCATTTAGTCACCTAGTGTGGCTCACAATCACTGAGCCCAGAGGAGAGATAACAGGCCAGGGGTGGAGGAGGGGAGAGAAGAGAATCACCTTCCCTCTACATGATTCTTGTGCCCATGGATTCCCTCTTGCTAAGAGAGTCCTAGACTAATGATCTTGTTTAAATGTGATCACCTCTAAAAGATGCCATCTCCAAACAGTCTCATGTTGAGGCACAGGGATTAGGACTTCAACATAGGGTAACAGGATAAAATTCATCTCATAGCAAGCTAGAACACAGGCAAAATCTTGAAAGGATTGTATTGCTATGTGTCACAATAGTATCTCACATCTCTGAGAACTCACAGGTGCTACAGCAAACAATTCACCTCCTCTCATCCACTCGCAGGGCACAGCATCTGTCATTCTCATCATTATCTGGTTGCAGTTTCTTCTTGTTCAATGGGACTATCACAACACCAGCAGAAAGCAGGTCCATCTGTGCCCCAATACTTGGTACCATCTCACTCACCCTTTCTAGGTAAGGAGTCTTCAATAAATTATGGTCAACATGAGCATATTTCCTAATTGGAAACTGTGGAGGTTCAAGTCTCTTATAAACAATGTAATATTTGCATGTCATCTAGACACATCTTCTCACATGCCTGTACTTAATATTACCTTCAGATTACTTACAATACCTCATATAATGTGACTACTATATAAATAATTGTTTAGGAAATGGCAAGAAAAACAATCTGTACACGTTCAGTACAAATGCAGTTCTCCCCCCCTGAAATATTTATGATCTGAAATTAGTTGAATTGCCAACTGTGGAATGCATAGGCATGGAAAGCCAATTATTTATTTCTACAGTATCTACAGATTTTCCTTAGATGACTGTGAAGAATCCACAACAGGTTCATCTACCACACCAGTTAGTACAGTCCTGGTTCTAGAACACCATGGTAGCACCATGAGCCAATGTCCACTACTGTGGTGGACCTCTGAATGATTACAATGGGTCATGTGAACATCCACTCATGGACTATGTGATGTGTAACACAGAGGTCTTTTTATTACATGTGTCTTCATATAAATGGGCTTTTGCTTCATGCCTAGCTTTAGTAGTTGAGGTTTAAAAACAGACTGCTTTCTAATTCCTCATCTACTTCTACATTTTCAACAACCTTACAAAGCCCAAAGTATGAAAAGAGAACAAAGGGCCTGGCGGCGTGGCCTGGCAGCTAAAGTCCTCACCTTGAACGCCCCGAGATCCCATATGGACGCCGGTTCTAATCCCGGCAGCTCCACTTCCCATTGAGCTCCCTGCTTGTGGCCTGGGAAGGCAGTCAAGGATGGCCCAATGCATTGGGCCCCCTGCACCCACGTGGGAGACCCGGAAGAGGTTCCTGGTTCCTGGCTTCGGATCAGCACAGCACCAGCCATTGCAGCCATTTGGGGAGTGAATCACTGGACGGAAGATCTTCCTCTCTGTCTCTCCTCCTCTCTGCATATCTAACTTTGTAATAAAATAAATAAATCTTAAAAAAAAAAAGAAAGGAGAACCAAACACAAGGACAAAATTAGCAAAAATGTAGGTCTGCTTTCTAATTTTATAGGGGGAAATCTCATTAATCATCACACATTATATAAAATAGTAACTGCCCTATAATAATATGTAATAATATGTAATGACAAGTAAGACTTAGAGTTATGGTTTTTACTATGATTTTTAAGGTCATGCCTGGAAAACTCAAAAGGCAACTGTAAAGTAATTTGCTTCCTCTCTCTTCGAATATTATTATTAACAGACTTTGAACACAAATTTGGCGAGCTCTGTAAATTAAACCAAATTTTGCCCTTAGTTTAGAACATGTCAATACAAGTCAGAAAGAGCAGGAAGTGATTGGGAATGAGAAAGGTATCTGAAACCATCGGAAATTCAGCATCATTTTATTATTGCAGAGATGACCCTGTGGTATAAACGTCTACCTGGATGACAGGAAGCCATGCTGGCTATTCTCAGAGGCATCACTACTACCACGGCCAAAAGGACTGAATGCTGGACAGCCTTAAACGGATAGTCATTATAGAAGAGCAAGTATGAGTATGTCATGTATGAAAGTCTAAAATCACAAACAGGAAGATTAGAACTTCAGCCGCCTCTAAAATAAACCTGATCATGTCTAAGGGGTCATGTCATCCAGTTACAATTTTATGATCATCAAACATATAGTGAAAATATATCTTAGATTCTCCCTAGAACAATCATTGCTTATTTTTATCTTTTTGTTTTATGTAAGTCAAGTCAGAGTTGAGTAGAATGGTGTAATTGTAAATGCTCTCCTAATCACCAAGCTGGGCCCTATCCTGTGTTTTCATTTGCCAGTTGTCCTACAGTTATCTTGGTCCCCAGTCATCCTTCTCAAAGATGCACACTTTAAGAGTAGTACTCTACTCCTCAATTGCTCCAAAGTCTGCTGTTCTCAAACTTGCTTTTCTTTCCTTCTACCACTACCTTGTGCAAAATCAAAACTTTGCTTATTAATTCAAACTTCCTTCTTCTCTTCCTCGATTGACTTCTTGAAAGAATAGTTTATATAGTTTCCCTTCACCAGTTCCAATTGTATGGTTTTTTTTTTTCAAGCCTCAATTCACTGGTGCTGTGGTCTGAATGCGTATCACCTACCCTCTACCAATTCATTTCTTGAAATCCTACCCTTTGCCCTACTAAGTGACAGTATGAGCATGTGAGGACTTTGCTAGATGATTAGATTATGAACCCTATGAAGGATTAATTCTCTTATTTAAAAGGCCCCAGGGTTTTTTCTCTCTCTTTAAACAGACACTGCAGGAAGACACCCATTATGAAGCAGACACCTGGCCGACACCAAACCCACTAGTGCTTTAGTCTAAACTGAGAGGCAGAGACAGGGCTTCCCAACACAGGTTAGCTCTGCAGATTCCTGCCAAAGCCAGGGTTGGGCCGGACTCCTCTGAGGAGCCGAAGATTAGTTGAGCTCTTCTACATGAAAGCCAGGGACCCTACTGCTTGAATCATCGCCTGCTGCCCCGCCCAGGGTGCACATCAGCCTGAAGTGGGAATCAGCAGTGTCCTGAAAAAGAAACCTTTTAAAAAGTTACACCAAAATAACATCATTCATTACTACTACTGAAGATTCACAGCATTTTAAGAAGTAGATTATGAATTCCAGGTTATATAACAAAATGAAACTTGGCTTCTACCTTTCAGATAACTTTTATATTCAAGTGTAATATTCATACAGATGATGCAAAAGTTATAATGATACAGACACAAAGATTTTGCACAAAGAAATGAAGAAAATCATACAACCCACACCCAAATCAAGAAGCAGAACACGGTGGGGACAGCATCGTCACACAGCCAGTTAAGACCTCGCATGTAACACCGACATCCCTCGTCAGAGCACTAGCTTGCATTCTGGATGCTCTGTTGCCAGTATAGTTCCCTGTTAGCGTGTCTGGGGAAGTAGTCATAGATAGTGCAAATACCTGGGCCTCTGCCATTCAGAGCGATAGATGCAAGTTCTCTTTTTCTGGCCCTCCTTCTTTCCATGACATTGTCACTCTTTCAAATACATATAAATATATAAAGAACATGACACACGCATTTGGACTAACCATTGTTCATATTTTAGCTCCATTACTTCTTCTAACTAGCTTTTTTTAAATTTTTGACAATCTTTACATAGTTAATTAGGACACAAAGGTTCAAGGTCTACAGGAAAGTGGGCAAGACTATTATTTCCACACTGTTTTTTTTCCTGTATCTGGGGTAAAGGTGAAGATAAAGGGCGAAGCTCCACCCAGTCTCCCACCCATCCCAAGTCCCTGATGTGGGGCATGCTCCAAGGGTCTTTCTCAAGTGGTTTTGATAGTTCAACAGGTAGGCCCTGGGAGCAGCAGATGATGGAGCAAATACTTGTGTCCCAGTCCCCAGGAGACCTGGATTGAGTGACTTCTGGTTTCACCTGCCCCAGTCTTGGCAACTGTAGCCATTTAGAGTAAACCAGTACACAGGTGTTCTGTCTATCTCTCAAATAAAAAACAAAAAGAAGTGGGAAATAAAAGATACGGGGGTCCCAGCATCATGGCTCAGCTAGTCAATCCTCCTCCTTTGCTGGGGTCCCATAGGAGTGCCAGTTTGTGTCCTGGTTGTGCCACTTTCCCTCCAGCTCCTTGCTTTGGTCTAGAAAAGCAGCAGAGGATGGCCCAAAACCTTGGCACCCTGCACCCACATGGGAGACGTAGAAGAGGCTCCTGGTTCCTGGCTTTCAATTGGCTCAGCTTCAGCCATTGTAGCTACTTGGGGAGTGAACCAGTAGATGGAAGATCTTTCTGTCTCTCCTCCCTGTAAATCTATCTTTCCAATAAAAATGAATAAATCTTCAAAAAATAAAAAAAGGGCAATATGACCAACCTTCCCCAAAACACCCTTCAGCTCCTTTCCAGCCATGTCTTTCCCAACCCGCAGCATGATCACTCTCCTGGTTTCCACTATCATGGAAAAATTTGTACCTATTCTCAAACTTCATGCAACAGAAATTTTTTTTTCAATCAAATGCTGAGGTTTATCCACCTTGCTGAATGTGTTCCATTCATTTTCACTGCTGTATATTTCAGTTTCCTTTTTATGTCACAATTAGTGATCCATTTTACTATTGATGAATATTTGAATTATCCCTACTTTTCCACTGTTATAGGTAGCACTTCTATGAACATTCTCATAGGATAGATAAACAGATATCTGTGACATGCTAAGCCTATAACTTGGGTTAGAGATTACATCTATACAGTTTAGCAGATACTCTCATTAAACAGTTTCCCAAAGTGGCTATTATATTACAATTACTTTTATATGTCTGTGTTTAAAAACTGTTTTGTTTTCCACAATTTTTACCTTCTCAGAAAATAACTGGATCCTATACCAAAAATTTTGTCATTACAAGCTATGTATAAGAGTAAGGCCTAGTTCCATGAAGAATGTTTTGGGCAATTTGATTGGGATTGCGTTGAATGTATATATTGCTTTTGGCAGTATAGACATTTTAATGATATTGATTTTACCTATCCAGGAGCATGGGATGTTACTCCATCTTTTGAGGTCTTGTTCAATTTCTTTTTTAAGTAGTTTGTAGTTTTCTTCAAATAAGTCTCCTACATTTTTGGTTAGATTTATTCCCAGATATTTCATACTTTTCTCTGTTATTTTGAATGGTATCTTGCTGGTTAAGTCTTTTTCCATCTTGGGGTTGTTCGCATACACTATGGCTGTAAACAATGATCCAAAGGTTCATCTGGAAGCACATCCTGAAGAACAGGAAGTTAGCAGGGGGAATCACAGTTCCGGACCTCTGAACATACTATAGGGCAGTGGTTATCAAAACAGCGTGGTACTGGCACAAAGATAGAGAGGAAGATCAATGGAGCAGAATAGAAACACCAGAAGGAAACCCACACAGATACAGCCAAATAATCTTTGACAAAAAGACAAACGACAATCCAGGCATATGGGAAGGTCTGTTCAATAAATGCTGTTGGGACAACTGGTTAATAACCTGCAGAAACAAAAAAATAGATCCACATCTCTCACCATACACTAAGACCAGATCTAAATGGATAAAAGATCTAAACCTACATCCAGAAACCTTCAAACTTTTGGAAGAAAATGTTGGAAACACACTGCAACACTTAGGGGTAGGCCCTCACTTCCTAAAAAAGACTCCAAATGCAGTAGAAATCAAGACCAAAATAAACAATTGGGACCTCATCAAACTAAGAAGCTTCTGTACAGCTAGAGAAACAATCAACAAAGTAAAAAGGCAACCCACAGAATGGGAGAAGATCTTCGCACACGACATAGGTGATAGAGGGCTGATCTCCAGAATATACAAAGAGCTACAAAACAACCAAAATGTCAAAACAAACAAGCCACTCAAGAAATGGGCACGGGAAATGGGCAAACATTTCACAAAGGAACAAACCCAAATGGCAAATAAATATATGAAAAAATGCTCAAGTTCCCTGGCAATAAGGGAAATCCAAATTAAAACATCAATGAGGTACCACCTAACGCCAGTAAGACTGCCCCACATGAATAAAAGCACCAACAACACTTGTTGGCGAGGTTGCGGGGAAAAGGGATCCCTACTCCACTGCTGGTGGGGCTGCAGGCTGGTACAGCCTCTATGGAAATCAGTATGGAGAATATTCAAACAACTCAAAATCAACATACCGTATGATCCAGCAATAGCACTCCTAGGAATATATCCAGAACAATTGTTTTATGAGAAACCAACATGCACTCCTATGCTCATAGCAGCACAATCAGTAATTGCAAAAACATGGAAGCAACCAAAATGCCCATCAACAGAGGATTGGATAAGAAAGCTATGGTTCATCTACTCCATGGAAGACTACTCAGCTATTAAAAAAAACAAAATGCAGTTCTTTGTGGCCAAATGGGCCAAACTAGAAACCATAATGCTAAGGGAAATGAGCCAATCCCAAAAGGTTAAATACCACATGTTTGCCTTAATTTAAGATGATATGATGTTATGTATAACATGTTATGTTTTGAATGTTATATGTTGTGTATAAACTAAAATTGAAGTGTAGGTGAGGTGGTCACAGAAGGTGGCTGGGAACTCGCATTTACTTTTAACATATTGGTTACTCATTACTATGTCAATTAATTCCATAATGATGTAAATTTTTGCTGATGGTATGTTGGAGCTTTCAATTGACTGGGATGATACTCTGCTGGCTCTGTCTTCAGACCAGAGAGGGTATACCTAAGAAGCCGTTGAACTTGACTGGACAATAAGATGCTGGTCTCTATGTTTGGTATATGCTTGCAATGGGGGAATCTCAACTGAACTTGAGCTGTGGTCATGCAACAAGGTGGAGGAAACCACCATGGTGGGAGGGTTTGGGGAGGGGTGGGGAGAACCCAAGTATCTATGTAACTGTGTCACATAATACAATGTAATTAATGAAGTTAAATAATAAATAATTTTTAAAAAAAAAAGAGTAAGGCCTAAAGAATTCCCTTTATGTAAGTTATTTTAGAAATACAGTTCATATGAAACAGAAAGGCTTATCAGAAAGTTAGAGATGCAGAATATACATTGATAATGGCAATGCAAGCTTATTGTGTTTTATTTGTTCATTTAAAGGTTATTGGATCCTTCCATGAAAGAGAGCAGGAGTTCCTAAAAAATGAAAGGAAGATTCTTTCACTGAATGCTCAAAGTTCTTATGGTTCTTTGGGCCAGATGCTCAGCATGAATTAAGGCAAATGATGAGCCATTATGAATAATTAAGTGACATCAATTTATTCTAACTTGCACAGTATCCTTGCTACTACTGACCTTACTCTCTGTGTGACATAATACAGAAGGTTGTTAGTATACATTTTCCAAGTGCATACAAATATTGGTAAATGTCAAATAGAAATATTAATTACTAATAAAAGTAAGTTGGAAAAACAACTGAGAATGATAACCTTAAAATTTATGCTATGGACATAGCCCACATGAATGATTATAGGTATGTGTGCCACATAATAAACTAGTTTACCCTGTCTTTCAAGATTCGAATAATTTGACTCGTGGCCAGTGCACTGGCTCAACTGGCTAATCCTCCTCCTTCACTGGTATCCCATTAGGGTGCCAGTTTGTGTCCTGGCTGCTCCTTTTCCCATCCAGCTCCTGGCTTGTGGCCTGGAAAAGCAGCAGAAGATGGTCCAATGCCTTGAGACCCTGCACCCACATGAGAGACGTAGACTAGCAATAAATTCTTAGTTTCTAGCTTCAGATCAGCTGAACTCTGGCCATTCAGGCCATTTTGGGAGCAAACCAGTGCAAGGAAGCTCTTTCTCTCTGTAGATCTTCCTTTCCAATAAAAATAAGTAAATCGTTTTTAAAAAGTTCAACTTTTTTTTTTGAGTCAACTTCAAATAAGTTGCCAATATCACTTATAGGCTGGGAAACCAGTATTATCTTAATTTTACTGGACAATTGTATCTTAATTTTTCCTTTATCACTGACAGATGCATACACCAAAACCCACTCCTTGGTTTCTGTTGTAAAGCATCTTGCTACCTTCTGTATGTACTCTCCTCTTCCTGTACCATGTTGTCTTGCACTGGACACCAGCATATCTTGCTGCTGTCAAAGTACCAGGAATACAGGATGCTATGTTCACCACGTATCTACCAAAGGCTCAAGATGTTAGATTGAGCTTATATCACTTAAGCACAGACAAGTTAGAATTGACTTTCAGACAACCTTGTCTTGAAGTGACCATCAGATACATCAACACTGGGAATCTAACTAGTTGTTTCTCATTATAAATTGTCCTTCTAAGTTCCAGTTTCCTGACAAATTGCTCTATTTCCTGTCCTTGGCTCTCTGAATTTCATTCTAATCTTCACATACATACTTCAGGGCCAAAAGTATAAAAGCATAACCTGGAAAATAAGCACTCTATAAATATTTGTTGAGTGAATGAATGAGAGGAATAATCATTTTATAGTACTCTCTCCTTACCAAACTTATAATTAGAATCTCAACTCTACTTTCAAAAATGCTATTCAGTTTGATTGGATTAAAAAGTATGTCTATACTGCATATAAATTAGCTATTCCCATAGAAGTCAGCCATTAAATAATTATTAAATAATAATGATTAAATATTCCTAGCTATTCTTTGAACAAGGTATATAAAAATGTACAGTTCAAGTATCAAATATATTAAAGATAATATGTGATTTACCTAGACATACATGTTATTAAGTACCACTCTATTTGTGGATATTTTAAATACATGAAAGTTTTTTCAGTGATGTTATATGTACAAGTCTGAATAACTAAATCTTTTCCTTGTTAAAAAAACTAAGACATTTCCATGGAACTAAATATCACCCCATCTTATTAACAGAAATCTAAATCCAATGTATTTAATTTAACACAACACAAAACTTTAAATGTATGGCATTTAATAAAAATTGCCAAGTATATCCAAAACAAAAACATAAAATTATGACCCATATCAGAAAAAAATGATGTACGCAAACAAAACAAAATACAGGAAATTATGACCCATAATCAGAAAAAAGCCCTAATGTAAACAGATCCAGAAATGACAGAGATGGCATAATTAGCAACAAATGTTACATAACATTATAGTGTGCTGTGATCATTGTGAAAATACAGAAGGTATGAAAATACCAAACAGATTTAAGCAATGGGAAGGATAACACAGATATTTTGAGTGAAACATTGACCTGAAGGGACTAAAGAATTTGACGCTACAGAAAAGAAAAAAAGAACATCAGTGAGCATGAAGCTATAGTAATACCAACAATTTGAATGAAGCATATAGGACCTGGCGGCGTGGCCTAGCAGCTAAAGTCATCACCTTGAATACGCCAGGATCCCATATGGGCGCCGGTTCTAATCCCGGCAGCTCCACTTCCCATCCAGCTCCCTGCTTGTGGCCTGGGAAAGCAGTAGAGGACAGCCCAGAGCATTGGGATCCTGAACCTGCGTGGGAGACCTGGAGGAAATTCCTGTCTCCTGGCTCCGGATCGGCACAGCTCCGTTATGGCCACTTGGGGAGTGAATCATTGGACAGAAGATCTTCCTCTCTATCTCTCCTCCTTTCTGTATATCTGCTTTACAATAAAAATAAATAAATCTTTTTAAAAAATAAATAAATGAAGCATAGAAAGAAAACAGAGAAAAATGAACAGAGCATTTATGAGCTGGGGCACAGCATCAAGAAATTCAATGTATATATTAATGAGGTTTCAGAAGGAAGGAATACAAAAACATCATTTTTTTAACAATGGAAAAATGTCCAAATTTGATGAAAACTATAAAGAAATACCAAGTAGTATACTCATAAAGAAAACTGTCTCAGGATGCATAATACTCAAAAATAGTGCAGACCAGTTCCACAAAACCCTACACAAATGTGGAGATTGGAAAACACATTACAAACAAGAGAACAAGAAAAAGATTAGCAGATTGCTTTAGAAACTATGAAATGCAGGGCAGAGTCCAGGGCTGCAACATGGAACCAACTAGAGAACATCAAAAAAGTGAACAGATCAGTGAGATTGACAGCATTTCAAAACTGTCACCTATACCTGGACAGAACCTTCCAAACATGTGCCATTGTGAACCTGGGCTGATACTGGATGGCCTTTCCCCATCTTTAGGTACTGGGAGGGTGGGGCAGTTGGGTATGGTCTATCCCCTCATCTCTCCCCTCCCCCCAGAAATGGGAAGAAGATATAGAAAACTTGGAAACAATGATCACACCTACTTCTCCCTCACCCTAGATCCTTCCCACTCTGATTGACTATGTAAACATCATCTAAAAAAATTAAAAAAAGAAACTATGAAATGCATAAGACAATGGGAAGATATTTAAATATATCAACCTTCAATTCCATATCCAACAAAAATATTCCTTAAAGAGGATGAAAGAGTAGACACAACTTCAACTTCCCTTTAGATTGAAGACCTGATACAATGTGACTAAAACTTCTCAGGAATGTCCTAAATTCTTTAGATCAAAGGAAATTATACCAGATCATAATCTGTTTCAGCACAAGTGATTCATGATATCTGGAAGTGGAATAACCAAATAGAAAACAGGTTGTTTTTTCAGTCTGAAACTCCTTTAAAAGATAATTAAATCAAAACAATATACGTGAAAATGTATTGCATGACAGCAATAATACAGGGTGGAGAAATGGAAGCATTCCAAGAGTCATACACTACATGTGTGTTGAAGGCAGACAATAAAAATTTTGCAAATGTCTATTGTAACCTGAAATAACCACCCAGTTGGAATAGCTAACAAATCAATACAGTGGTTCTCACTAATCCAAAGTTACACTCTCTGTGGTTTCAGTTACTTGCCAACTTTCACCTGATTTCTGTAACCTGTGATCTGAAAACATTAAATGAAATATTCCAGAAAGAAAATACTTTTAAGTTTTAAACAGCTCACTCATCTTAGCAGCATAATCAAATTGTCCTGTTCTGTCCTACCCAGGATGTGTATCTGTGCTGTATATATCATCTACTTGTTAATCATTAGTATCTCAGTTATCAAATGTTACAATCTTCCAGTGCTTATACTCAAGGAGCTCACATTTACTAGTGATCCCAAAGTATATGTGCAGGGATGCTGGCAATCCACATGTGCTAAGAGAAGCAGTGAAGTGCTTCCTTTATGTGAAAAGTTGTTTTGCTTTGCACTTGCTGTGCTTCATAATTTTTATTGGGTTCCATACATTTTGAATTTTATATTTTATTTCACTTAAGATGGAAGGGAAAAAATCATGATGAGTTTGCTAAGGTCTATAATACTAGATCATGTTTACATAACTTTTAAAACTTTTTTTAAACTAAAGAAGCAGAGAGAGAGAGAGGTATCAGCCGACAAAGTTCCCATCTGTCAGTTCACTCCCCAACTGCCTACAGAGGACAAAATTTGGCCTGGATCAGAGCCAGCAGCTGGGAACTCAACTCAGGTCTATCATGAGGGTGGCAGAGACTCAATCACTTGAGCCATCACCTGCTGTCTCCGGGGCTCAGCACTGGCACAAACTGGAATCAGGATAGACTCTTGCATTGGAGAGAAGAGGGATCTTGATAAAAACTAGATTTCAAGAAAAACTAAATCAGAGTAAAAGGGGAAAAAACCCACAAATCAGATGAGGCAAACAGAAAGGAAATAACAATCTGACTAATTATGACTCAACCACATTGATAATTACATTGAATATAATGATTATACATCCCTCTTAAAAAACAGGTTTCCTAGATTAGATGAAAATGCAAGTCTCAACTATTTTCCTTCCATAAGACACATAAATATTAAGATAGAAATAATTTTAAAGTTAATGAATGGAAAAAGATACACTATGAAAACACTGACCAAGGCCTGGTATGGTAGACTAGTGCCTAAAGTCCTCACCTTGCATTTACCAGAATCCCATATGGGTGCCGGGTCACATCCCAGCAGCTCCACTTCCCATCCAACTCCCCTGGTTACATCCTGGGAAAGCAGCTAAAGAGGGCATAAAGCTTTGGGACTCTGCACGGGAGACCTGGAAGAAGCTCCTGGCTTCAGATTAGCTCAGTTACAGTCATGGCCATTTGGAGAGTGAACCGGAAGATGAAAGAACTTTCTGTCTCTCCTTCTCTCTGTAAATCTGCCTTTCCAATAAAAATAAATCCTTTCTTTAAAAAAATTATCAAAATGTGCATTATAAAATACTGTGCATGGATTTCAAAGTTTTGCACCAAAAGAAACATAGCGTTTTAATTGTATTTTCCGCAAACTTTTTGAAAAACCCTTGCATAGAAAATGAAACTGACTTAACTGAGAAGAGAAGCAAATAAATCCACAATTACATTGGCAAAGGACAGCTTTCTTTCAGTAGTTGAGAGAACACAGATTCTGAAAACTAATGAATATACAGAAATGTAAGTATTGGAAAAATTGTTACCTAATTGACATTTTAAAGACATTTTTCTTAATACCAACAGAATATATACTGTTTTCAAGTACACACAGAGCATTTATCAAGATAAACCATATGCCCAGACAGAAAAATAGTCCCAAAAAGTTAAAAAGATTTAAATAATAAAAATACCTTCTTTGACCACAATGAGATCATATATTGGAAAGCAATAGCAGCTATATGGGAAACACACAAAAGTCTGAAAATCAATCAGCACACTTTTAAGTAACCAGTGACTCAAAGAAGTCCCAAGAAAAACCGTAAAATATTTTAAGATTGATGAAAACAAAAGTACAACCTATCAATAGTGGATGTTGTAACAGTACTTGGAAATAAATATGAAACACTGACTGCATGTATCAGCAAAACTCAAATATTTTAGGTATAGAATGCAAATATCTACATGAAGACATTATAAGAAGACCAAATGAAACCCCAGATAAACAAAAGAAAAGAAAACAATAGCACAATTGGAACAAGTCAATGAATATAATGAGTGGTTATTTGAAATTATCAACAAGAGATAAATCCCTAGCCTAAGTATTGATAAACTAAGATCCATGGATCAAATCCAGTATGTTGTTTATTTCTGTAAATCTTCATCTACGAATAGTTTTTACATTTCCAAAAGATATTGAAGTCTTTCTTTGGGACCCTGCACCCATGTGGGAAACCTGGAAGAAGCTCCTGGCTTCTGATTGGCCCAGCTCCAGCCGTTGTGGCCATTCAGGAAGTGAGTCAGAGGTGAAAGTGCTTGTGCTCACTCATCCTCTTCCTCCACTTCCTCCTCTTCCTCCTCTTCTTCTCCTCCCTCTCCTCTTCCTCCTTCTTTTCTTCTCTCTCTCTTTACTCTCTGTAAATTTGCCTTTCCAGTAAACATAAATCTTTTTCAAATTTTAACAAAAAGTTTTAAAAAAAGATTCACAAAGAGAAACAGGGACAGAGAGAACTTACATCCACTGGTTAACTCCACAATGTCTGCAGAGAAAGAGTTTGGCAGTGTCTCAAGATAATAAACATGAACTGGCTTTATCCCAGATATGCCATTCTACTCAAATATGCACTCAAATATCAATGCACTCAAATATCATGATAGGCAAAATCTGAAAGCATACTCATCTCCTTTCAACTGCTTAATAAATAAATAACCAGCAATAAAAAGGAATGAAAGCCTGCAACACACGAGAAATGAATCTCAAATGCATGGTATATGAAAGAAGCCAGACACTGCTGACTACGTACTCTATGATACCACAGATGCATCAAAGTGATAGAACAACACTTCAAGAACTGGGTCTAAGAGAAGGCAATAAGTTGAAAAGGTCCAGAAGGGAACTTACTTTTGAAAGATTTATTAAACTGATTGGTTGTTTAGTTAGCTGAAAGTCAGTTAATGGAGAGATAGGGAAAGGCAGAGAAAAAGATCTTCCATCCACTAGTTCACTGTCAAAGGGCCACAATGGCGAGGATTGGGCCAGGCCAAAGCCAGGATTCAAGAACATCAATCAGTCTCTCATGTGTTTGCCAAGATCCCCAAACATTTGGGGCCCCTTCCATTGCTTTTTCCAGTTCATCAGTAGGGAGTTGAATTGGAAGCAGGGCTGCTAAGACAGTAATCAGTACCCATATGGCATATCAACATGGTAGGCTGAACTTTACCAACTACACCACAATAATACTGATCCAGAAACTTTTTTTTTTCAGGTAATGGGAATGCAATATAACCTGATTGCAACGGTGCTTACATGATAACGTGCAATTATGTGAATTACTGATGGAAATGAATACTTAAATTGCATCAAGGATCCATGATTCTGATAGCGCAACTTGATACATCAGCAAACCAGATACGTCCGCTCTGCTCACTCAAGTCCTAGGTTATTCGGCTTCTGACTCAGTTCCCTGCTGATGTACCTTGGAAGGCAGTGTATGATATACTTAGGCACGTGAGCCCTTATCACCATGTGGAAGAGACAGATGGAGTCCCAGGTTCCTGACACTGAGTTGGTCTAACCCTGGATCACTGTAGCCATTTGGGAAGTGACCCAGTAGATGGAGGATCTCTTTCTGTCACTCTGTCTTGCAGGTAAATTAATCGATTTTCAATATTAGTAAAATACAGACAAGAAATCTTTTTTAAAAAGGTTTTAAATAAGACATTTTATTAAAACAAAATGTAGCAAAATATAAATTAAAAAGAAAGCACGCCTGTATTCCTTGGATACATCTAAAATTTTGCAGAGCAGAGAAATACATATGATGCAAGGTTTTGACTTTT
Source organism: Ochotona princeps (assembly GCF_030435755.1). Taxonomy (NCBI): domain Eukaryota; kingdom Metazoa; phylum Chordata; class Mammalia; order Lagomorpha; family Ochotonidae; genus Ochotona; species Ochotona princeps. The sequence goes on along the minus strand of NC_080832.1, from coordinate 55,948,967 downwards.
GACTTCCAAATAAAGCCACTTATTTTCCTTTTTTGTTAGTATGAAAAATGACATAGAATGCATATCACAGTTAATAAGTAATTGAAGCAATGAGTGCTATTCCATAAAAAAACAAAAGATAGGAAAGATTAAGTAAATTTCATGAAACATTCCAGCTCTGAATATCAGGGGTCTCCAGCCAACCTCAAGTTTCCTGTTACCTGCCTACAGGAAAAACAGGCAGCTAAAAAGAATACGAGGCAACAGTAATAACTTAAAACTGATTTTTCCCTTTCTGGTCTTAAGTGGGGAAAAATATTTTAAGCACACTGGCAGAGATATTATATCATATAGAAATGAATAAAATGTCTAGTCCATGAACAACCTTCTGCTAGTTTCTGCATCTAGAAAATTGAAATACTGCAAGGTTAGCATGGCTATTAGAGGTACTATATGTACAGCTTAATGTAGCTCCTTCCCAAGTAGGTTAAATCTGTTGTGCATTTTTGTACTGTCATTGTAAAACAGAGATGTTCTCTGGTAAAATCAATACAAGGAATGCAAAAACAAGTTACATAGATTTGTTCATATCACTACTTCTAACAGCCTACAATGCACAATACTGTTGATTTGAAGGAGTGGAAAATACACGTATTATTTCTCTGATTTTTAACCAGGTAATCACTTTGCAATTTATATGAATTATAAGACTCTGCCTTTTTAAAAAGCAAATATCCTTCTTATTTTTTTGTCTACCATTTTGTAGCAAGTTCCTCATAAGTGCATAAACAATTCAATGTTGTTGTTATAAGGGCAGGGATTTCATTGTCAAGTCCAAGGGTTCAAATTCCTGCTGCTTCATAGCCTAGCCATGCATAACCAGGCCAGGTATAACTCTAGGTTTCCTCACCTGTCAAATGAAGATAATGACCCTACATAAAGGGATATTGTGGAGATTCAATTAGTTCATAAATGTTAAGGATCTGGCATAGTGCCTAGTACATCATAAACACTCAATAATTGTTAGTTATCACAGTTTTGGTGTTTTGACTGAGGAAAAAGGCTACAGTTCAAAGTAGCCACAAAGAGAAATTGAACTGATTAGTGCTGTTTTAAGTAAGTGATGAGTCTTCCCCCAGCTCCAAACACGTGGGTACCTGCCTTCCCCCTTGTTGGGTGAATAGGGTATGCCTGGGCAGGAGACCCATAACACTTACAGCTACCTCAGGCATGAAGGAAAAATCTCATGCCCGTGGGGCTCACAGCAACCTTATGGACAGGATGTGACCTCTGTACTCTCTGTGATAACACAATCGTATTGGTCAGAGCGTGCTTCCCAGCTAAGTGGGAAGAGTTCAGAGGAGGGCAACCAACATAATAAAAGGTTTGGAAATGAAACCCTATAGGAGCAGATGAAAAACTTGGGCATGTTCAGTCTAGACAGAACGGCAGCATAGATGCCCCATGTCAAAGAGAAGACAGATTCATTATTCTCAATAATGAATGAGGTTTCCACAGACGATGTGGGGCTTTGCTTGACCCAGAAATGCTAGCAAGGAGATGGCTACCCTTCAGGATGGAACACTAGACAATATAAGAGAAGCCCAAGAGGACTACTAACTTACTTCCAAGATGAATATTCAAGACAAGGATATTTGGTCAAATAGGCTTCTTGAAATAAATCAAGAAGAGAAAAATCATGTGAACAAGGAAAAAGTTGACCAGTTGGAGCAGATTCTTTTGGCTGTACATAATACCTGTGCTAGCTAATATTTCAGGAAGGTATTGATAGAAGGACATAATATAATCAAAGAAAAACCTCTGACAGAAAACAGTTAAAGGTCTGGGCAAATAGAAATCAACGGGCCATCTCTTTAGCATACCAATTAATTCAAGATTCATAATCCATACAGAAAGTCTGACTGACCATGCTCCAGCCCTAGGTCCATCCCTTGTCATAGGAATGCAGAACTTTGATTGGTAATCACACCAAAGCTAGAGATGAGAGAGTCATGGTGTTCCCGAAAGAAAAACAGAATACTGGCTATAAAACTCCCCAAATCCCATATGTGCTATGAATTAACATTAAAAGTAGTACCTACCTGAGCTGGGGTCTGCCATAGTAGACTAAGCCTCTGCTTGGGTGTCTATTTGTGTTCCAGCTATTCCACTTTCCTTCCAGCTCTCTGTTACTGGCCTGGAAAAGTAGTTGAGAATAGCCCAAGCCTTGGTCCCCTGAACCCCTGTGGGAGAACTGAAAGAAGCTCCTGGTTCCTGGCTTTGGATCAGGCTCAGCTCTAGACCTTGTGGTCATTTAGGGAGTGAACCAGAAGATGGAAGCTCTCTCTCCTGTCTTTCCTCTCTGCAACTATGCCTTTCAAATACAAATAAATCTTTTATAAAAACAGTAACTATCATTTTTTGAGTTCTTATTTGTTGTAAAAATAAGAACAGTGAAGCTCTAAGGCCTTTAAGGACCCTTTCATTAAGCTCAGGGAGGTGGGGATGGCATTCAGAAATGGGACCTTCTGAATCCAACCCTCAACGCCTTCACTCCACTCACCATGCTGCTCTCCCTGCCACTGCTGCAGGCAGCTCCAGCCCATGGCATCACCAAATCAGGTAGACATCAAAGAAGAGCCACTTGGTCCTTTTCCCTCCCTTGCATGGTAATGCAACACTGGACTGAAAGCTCTCGCTCCTCCCCATGTGCTCATCCTTCCCACACAGGCTCTAGATCTGGAGAACTTTCCCTGGGCATCCTCAGGAGCTCTATGCAAAGGATCAGAATATGGACAAACAGGAACACTGACCTCAGTAACAGATCTTCCATAGCCTCCAGAGGAGCTTTTGAAAAATGGTTATTTTATTTGTTCTAAAGCTCCTGTGAGGTGCGTGTACATACACACACACGGGGAAAGGAAGAGAGAGAGCTCCTATCTACTGGCTCACTCCCCAAAGGCCCACAATAACTGAGGTTGGGCCAGACTGAAGCCAAGAGTTAGCAACTCCATCTGAGTCTCCCAGTTGAATGGAACCAGAATGCACAATGTAAAATGAAGGTAAGACTCCAAACCTAGCACTCCGATATAGGATATAGGTAGCTCGGGTAGTGGCAAAGTAACTGTACCTAATCCCCACCTGTTCCTGAGATCTTACAAAAGCAACTTGAAATATCACCCCAAAGTGTGTGAAGCTAATGTCTGTGTGCATGAGGGAACTTTAAAAAGTTTGCAAAAACTGCAGTTAAGAGATCATTTAGAAGCAAAATATGTTAAAACCCGTGAGTTTCTACTGTATACATATTCATGAACATTTGAAATTCACAAACATGAATTTCAAATTTTTTTCCACAAAAGCAAACTTACTTTTTAGCTCTGCTTCCCATAAGCTTTTTGAAGTATCCTCATATATGTTACCCCATGCAGCTACATTGTCAGTCACTGTGAGTTGGACAATGCCCTACCTCTCCCCTGCCATGGCCATTGGAATGCAAGGAGGTATTTAATTATGTAAATATCAGCAGATATGTGAGGGTAAGAATGATGGCCTGGATTTGAGAGTTTGTGACCCAGGATGAATCTCCTATTTTTATGGTCTATAATTTTTTTCAAAGATTTATTTATTTTCATTGCAAAAGAAGATATACAGAGAGAAGGAAAGAGAGTAAGTTGCTGGTTCACTCCCCAGGTGGCTGTTATGGCTGGAACTGAGTCAATCCGAAGTCAGGAGCCAGGAACTTCTTCCAGGTCTCCCATGTAGGTGCAGGGTTCCAACGCTTTTGGCCGTCCTCAACTGCTTTCCCAGGCCACAAGCAGGGAGCTGGCTGGGAAGCAGAGTAGCTGGGACATGAACCAGCGGCCATATGGCATTCTAGCATATGCAAGGTAAGGACTTTCGCCACTAGGCTATTATAGAGCCAAACCCATGGTCTATAATTTTAAGATTCAGAATTTAGGGATCCCATTTGGAGCTGGGGGGGTGGGATTTGGAGGGAGGGAGGGAAGGAGGGAGAGAGGGAGGGAGGGAGGGAGGGAGAGAGGCAGAGAGAGAGAGAGAGAGAAACAGCATGTCAGCCCTTGAATATCAGCTTCGGAAAGCTGGGGAAAGGCCAACCAGCTCAGTTTAACAGGGAAATCACAGACTTTGCAACTAATCAGACCTGGGCTCAAATCCCAGCCTGGCTACTCATGAGCTCCATGACCTTTTGAAAATTACCTTCTAAACTCCAGTTTCTTCATGTAAATATAAGGCCTAATAAATTTGTAGAGAAGATTAAATGTGATTACGTTATGCAGAGATCTTGGCTGGATCCTTCCACTTAGTGAGCCTTGGCAAATGTTAGTCATTATGTCAATACTCTGTTACATGTCTTTTTACTGCCACTATGATTGTTGCCTGGGATCTGGGATTGGCCTATTGTTGATTTTAAAGTTACTAAATAATATTAGAGGCTTTAGGCTAAAATTCTTACTTATAATATTTTCTGAAAAGACTTCACAGCTAATATAGTTTGTATCAGTCATTTCACACCAAGATATACTTACTGCTGTCACTGAAAAATATTTCCTTATAATTTTTCACTTTGTATATTTAAGTAACTTCATTGCTGTATAACTCAATAAACTTTTATTTGTTATGTTCTCTGACTGTGCCAAGAACCAGAACTAAGAACTGAAAATACAAAGGCCTGAAGCACAGCCTTGCCTTTACATAAAAACAAACTGCAAACTACAGGGAAAAAAAAAAACCTCCAAAAAAATTAAATGATCTAAAAAGTTATTCTATAACTCAATTGCATGAAGACGAATACAATGAAAGAAAAGTTGAAAGATAAGAAAAGGCAGATAACAGTATGGGCAGTTATTAATTTATTTACTACAGAAGAAAATGAAGCAAACAAAAAGGTAATATAACCTACAGAAGAACTTTGACTTAAACCTAAAGGAGACTTAGAGACTTCCAGGCAAAATGTTCATAAAATATGAGACATAATAAATGGGACAACTTATCTTCATCAACATTTGGAATTTTAAAAGGAAATAAAAATTCTACAAGTCACTAGCAGGGAAAAAAATACAGTTTCCAAGAAAAAAAAATTCAATTTTATTCCTTTTAGGGCCCACAACAGAAAGGCCCCAAATTCTATAACCATTTTTATCATATCCTTTTTTGCTTGTTTATTTTTTTTCATTTTTCTCATTTCCAATGTTTCTTTTATAAGCAACACAAGGTTCATTGACCTAGGGGGGTAATGGAGGGTCAGAGAGAATTTATCCTTTCTGATATTTTCAAAGGAAAATTCAAATCAGCCAACTTAAAAACTAGTAAAGAGCAACCTCAAAAAATAATTGTTAAACCCCACGCCCATGTCAAGAAAAAGAGTGTAAATAACAGAAAAAAAAAAATAAAGGAGCAAAACAAAAATATGAACAATAAATCAGTTGACCAGAAAGAGTGCTGATAAAATACTATTTTCTTTTTGTTTTATACAAAGGTGCTAATAGTTTGATGGAAATAGTCTAAAAAGATAAAATATTAATGCTTGATAAGCTAGCACTTGAAAACAGCATACAAAATAGTCACAACTCAAGTATTACTTAAGACCAAATGTGTGGGGAGACAGAAAGTTAAATTACTACAACCTACAACTCATCAAAATGAATTCCAGGAGCATTAAAAATTAAGATGTCAAAAATGAAGTCTTAAGTACACAGGAATGAAATATAAGTAGCCATGTAGTCTAAGGAGAAAAAATAAAGCTTCAATGTAATACTCAGGACAAAAATATAAAGGATAATACTCATAAATGACTTTTTTTCTGCACTGTACTTAAAAGCTACACCACACACAAAAATCAAAAGACAAGACTTTTATTATGTGTGACAGAGGTCAACAGAATTATAGAACTCTTATAAGTTAATAAAACTAATAATTTTGTATAATAAATAGATTTTATTAATTGCCAAAAATAATCTAAATACTGGAGCCTGTAAGATTTTTTTAAAGCAAGGCAAATCTAAAGTATACTGGCATGCTCAACAGAGCAAATAATAACAAAGACATCTCATCGGTGTTTGTGAAAACTCAAGGCACAAGCCAGACGATCAAGAAATGCACGTGGAATACTTGCTTTTTGCCTTGCCTTGTATTTCTCAAAATCTTTCTGGAACTAAGTTGTCAGGTTGACATTAATAGGGATCTTAAGAATAGATTTCTTCATTATTTTCTTCTGGTATTCATGATCATTTCTTTTCTTTGCTTGGTTCTCCCCAACAAGCCACAATCCACAATCTCTTGTAGCCATCTTAAACTTTGATGCATTTTCACTTTAAGTGAAATTGGATATTTAAAATTCAACATAACCAGAAAATTGGTTTTTGTTATATTTTTTAAAGTATTGCTGCCAATCACTGAACACATGAGTGGACATTTGCCTTTAATTGTTTTTTTTTTTCTTTTGGGAAAGATAAATCAAAGTTGAAATATGCTTTAATTTCCATATCCATGTGTCCATCCCTATCTTTCTGGGCCATGGTTTCAGAATGTGAAGAACTTGGCCATTTCCAGGGTGGAGCTGGATTATTTTTTTTCTTTTTTTTTATTCATTAATTACATTGTATTACATGACACAATTTCATAGGTACTGGGATTCTACCCCCTTCACCCCAAACCCTTCCCCTATGGTGAATTCCTTCACCTTGATGCATAACCACAGCTCAGGTTCCATTGGGATTCCCTAATTAAAAGCTCACACCATACAGAGTCCAGCATCCCACTGTCCAGTCAAGTTCAACGGCCTCTTAGGGAGGCCCTCTCAGGTTTGAAGGCAGAGCCAGCAGAGCGTCACCTCGATCAATTAGAAGCTCCAACATATCATCAGCAACAGTCCAGGTATGATGAGGCTGGTGCAGAATCCACTGATTGACATAGTCTATCTTAGAGTTTCCCCTTGTCCAGTTTTCTGCTGCAAGCATATACCTGAGGTGGTTGATTGATCTACTCCATCTTCCATCTTTTCTTGGTTAATGTTTTGATTCCTCCATTTTGTTCAGGGGAATCCTCAAAGAAACTTTGAGGTGTTCCCAGTCCAGGCTCCTACATGTACTATTAGTAAGCACAGTGCCCGCCACAGTCCATCACTCCAATCAACTGGTGGTTGTAACCCCTGGGTTGGATCTATTCTGAGCCCCAACCTCTATTGGAACCAATGAGTATTGCAGCTTTCCCCGGCTCTGCCCATCACACACTAGTCCCTCACCTAAACCAGTGGGAGGTGTCCTGGTTGGGTGCTGCATTCCCTACTGGCACAGGCCATTTCGCCTTGGCATTTTGTGTTTTGTACTGTTTTTTTATTGCAACCAAACCTGGCCAGGCTCCCACACAGTTCCAGTGCTCGGACTTGCCAGTGGATGACGTGAACTGACTCAGCCTGGTCTGCCCCTAACCCGAGCCAAATGTATGCCAGTGGGTCACTTTCCAAAGCCTCTTCTGGGTTGTTTACCTCCATGCTTCCTGCGTTTATTTGTAGGGTCAGTGTCCTGTCAGAGGAACTGTTCAGATTCCTCCATCCGACCCCTTCCTGATGTCAGGCTTCATGCATACCAGCAGGTCCTTCGGCCAGCACCGCTCTTCAACCCATTCTGGTTCCTGCTGTTGAGAGTTTCAGCCCAGCCACGGCTCGTCCATACCCACATATATCTCATATATGGCTCAACTTGGGTTGAAACCTAGCCGAGCCCATCCCACATCTATCCTGGTCCTCCAGAGCACCAAACTATGTTGCAGTCTAATCTGGCACAGTGTGTCAAGTCCGAATCGATATTTGTGCCAAGGGATTACAACTGTGACCCGACCAGAACTCAGCCCCCTTCCAGTTCCTGCGCCCCTTAGTGGTAAGCTCCACCCAGCCAAGGCCTCCCCCAAGCTCCCCAACCAGGCCTGTTGCCAGCCAGTGTTAAGTATGCCAGAGGTTGCTCTGGGTCAGCCCTGCGCGCTCCATAGACTGTCATGCCTCCTGCATAGACTCCACCGGCCCTTCTAAACCGTCCAGTGGGGTCAGAGTTTCCAGGGGATTGGTCCACACATACCTGACACATTCTAGCCCTGAGTATGGTTCTCGAATGCCAGTCAATGTCATAGTCCTGCTTTCTGTGACCCCTCTGCTGAGCCCTCATCCCATCAGGTAATGGGGTATCCTGCTGGACAAGCCCGGAATTTTGCCTTTTGAATGAACTGGTGTTGGCAATCTGCACTATAAAGTGACTACAGGTTCTTCAGAGGAAGATTAACTGCCATTGAGAATCTTAAGGACTAATATACATTCTCAGAGTACTGTGGGTTCAGCATGGAGCGACTCATGTAGCATATCAAAGAAACCAAATTCCAGAACTTCCTGGCCGGGCAGCCAGCAGGCACAGCCTGGCGCCAAATGGCACACTGGCCACTCGAGAGCAGCTCACCCCATGTACGTACGCACGTACGTGGTGGTAAGCTTGGCTGTGCTAGGCGGGGGACCTGAGCCCTCCGGGCAGCATGGCTGCCCGGGGGTTGAGCCGCTCAGGCCCCGCCCGGATCCTCCTGGCTCCTCCCCCACTCCAGCCACATGGTGCGCTGAGGAGTTCCAGATTCGCTTCTCAGAGTCCTGGGACAACCCTCCCACTCCCAAAAGAGGGCCATCAAACCAGGACCCTGGAAAATCAGGAAGCCGCCCGAGAGCCGCTCACCCCATGTACGTACGTACGTACATGGTGGTAAGCTTGGCTGTGCTAGGCTGGAATCGTGGCAGGGGACCTGAGCCCTCTGGGCAGCATGGCTGCTGGGGGTTGAGCCGCTCAGGCCCCACCTGGATCCTCCTGGGAGCTGGATTATTTGATTCCTCCCTGGAAGGATCCCCAGAGTGCAAGTGCAGTGTTGTCTCTTGGTCAACTGGAGGATACAGGGAAGGTGAGGGGCAAACCACTTGAGGCTCTTGTCCGTTGAATCACTTGGAAAAACAAATGACCACTTCATGCTCTTGTTCACTGGATCACTTGAAAACTAATCATTCTTCTCAGGGAACCCTATAAACCTAAAATTACCTAAATTTAGAATATGCAAGACTCATTTATTTCCAAATTCAAGATGCAGAGGATTGGCTATGGGGCTGCCTTCAGACAGTGAAAGGAAGGATTGAACACTGATGGCTGCATTAGTGTTGGGATCAACAGGGGTGGAGGAATGCCCGGGGAAAGAACGGGCACAGCAGCATACAGGTACAATCCTAGTGTAGCTAAATGATGGATCTGACAAGTGATTTTTATGAGAGTGGTTTTATAGAAATGGATTTACTGCTGGAAATAATGCCCACAGTCTTATGGACTTGGGAAGAAAATGGAAAACAGAACAAGGAATGGATTACAAGTTAGAGAAACACAGTTGATGAGAAAGGAAGGCTTCCCCTTCAGACAACTCTGCCCATTGTATCCTTCTCATTCCAGCTCCAAATCTTATGTGTGGGTGTATGTGGGGGTGGATGTGTACGGTGTGCATGCACGCATTGTTTTGTTCTGGTGGATTGTTTGGGAACCTATTACTATTACTATTATTAGTATTTCTTTGTGAGGCTAGTTGGAATGCTTAATGTGGGCAAGGGGAAAGAAAGTTGAAAAGTTCTTCCCATTTAATGACACAACGTTAGTTCTGTTAAGTTCTATGTTGCAATAACTTTTTTAGTCTTTCTCTCCATTGCCAACTGCCAACAATTAGTTAACTTTATTATACAGACTAGCAGGCGCATGGAGGGAGACTAATAAAAATATTTGTTGAATTTATTACAGAGAAATTGCTTCAACATCTTTCCAAAAAAACACTCTTATCATAGACCAGTGTCTGTCAGGTCATGTAAACAGCTCTGCTATAAAGCATGTTTTCTTTCAAAGGGATTTATTGTCGTGGAACTTTATCTATCTGAAAAAGAACCAGCATGGATTTACCAGTGAAGAACATGAGAGTGGAGCTTGTGACTTACTATTCAGGAAAGAAAACTAAAGCAATGTCTTCAACTGCATTCAAACATGTTTAGTTGTAATAGGATGAAGAAATCATACAAGCTGACAAATTATAAGCATCTTCAGGTTGTTAATGTTTAAAATTGGTAGTTAGTAGGAGGAATAATGTTAAAACCTTCCATTTTCCATGAACATTTTGAAGTACCGTAGCCTAAAAATTGATTGATAGTTATCTATCTCTTCATTTGCACTCTAACAACTACCATTGAGAAGTTCAAGAAGGTGAAGAACAACCCCATAAGTTATACATCTTACAAAAGAATCCGTTTTCTGGTTTCTTTCAAGCTGAGAATATTATTTGTTCCTTTCTTTCTGAAATAGTGTTAATGTCTGCCCAGGAGCACCAGTTTTCTTTCAAGACAGCCATTTCAATGTCAGGAGAGGCTAGATAAATGAAATGAGAGCGTTTTCTCATCACCCCTTAGGCACTTACCTCTCTACTCTGAGAATTGTAGCGGGTCACATCTACCTATTCAAGGAAAGCATGCCTTTTTAAAACAGACTCTTAACTTCAGAATAGTTTTGTGGGACTTCTGAGACACCCATCTTGTGGGTTAGCCACTAGAGGGCATCATGATGCTATACACGTCATACTTTATTGATTATTCTCTAATTAATTACTTTTGAAACATTACTTGTCGTACTCATAATTGTCATTTAAACGGGCAACAATGAAGATGTAAACAATGGCTATCTTTGGTCAATCTTCATTCATAATATTTGGTAGAGTTGGGACAGAGACTAGAACCTAGATTACCAGGCTCACTCCATCAGAAACCAAGAGGATTCCTGTAAGAAAAGCACAGGTGGCCACACAAAAAAGGGGTCCTTCAATGTGATTCATGAAGGTAATAAAAAGAAATCAATACCCATTCTATCATTAATATCATGACATTATGAACCAAAACCCAACTTTTGACTAACTGCCTCTTTTAGTTCAATTTGCATTTCTCAGGAAATACAAGAGTTTTTGCTACTTCTTGATGTAAGACCCCTGCAGCTCAGTTGAGAAAAGTGTAACCTGCCACTTTGAAAACTATAACTGAGAGAGTTGTTCAAAGTCGAACTTGGGTTCACTTCCTGTCTGGCTTCCTTGCCCTGCTTCTATGAAAACATTTGGCAACACATTATCAGGCCATACTTTCTGTGATGCAGCAATTACCTTGCTTAAACCTGGGTTTCAGCAAACAGTTTGACCTAATATAGAGTTTTCTTGAGGAAACTGGCCTCTTATTGCTTTGTAAGTGTTTGGTGTTTTGCTTAATAAACCTTTCCCTAAGGAGCAATTTCAGACTCACTGGAAAACTAAGCAGAACGTACAGTGCTCTCATTCACCCCCTGCTATTGACATCCTGCATGGGAGTTGTGCATGTGTTACAGATGATGAAACTACATTAACACGTGATTATCATTTAAGGTCTATTATTACAATTAAGGTTCACGCTTGGTAGAAACTGTGACACATGTATCTGCCTTTGACTTATTATACAGAGTGCCTTTACTGCCCCGTGGAAGTCCCCTCTCTTCCCCTCACTCATCCCATCCTGTGACAACCACTGATACTTTTACTATCCTCAATAATTTTGCCTTTTCCTAATCGTTGAAATAGTTAGACTCAATGTCTAGCTTCCTGGGATTAGCTTTTTTACGTAGAAGTATGTATTCAAGTTTTCCTTCATATCTTTTCTAGGCCTGACTGCTCATTTTTGGGCTAAATAATATTTCATTGTCTAGATACACCACAACTTGCTTTCCTATTCACCTACTAAATATCACCTTCGCTGCTTCCAGTTTGGGCAATTATGAGCAAGCCAATAAAGACATCCAAATGCTAGATTGTGTGTGGACCGTAGGTTTTACAGTTCATTGGGTAGCCTGTTTGGCTCCCAGCCTATCCAAGCCCATTAAGGGAAGAAAACAGGATTTCTTAGAGTAGCTGATGTTTGGCCATTTGGGGTTGTTAACTGACAGAGAGACAGTGGTATCAGAACTGGAACCGTATTTGATTGGCTCAACCACTCACTAATTTTGTGCTTTTGATAACTATGGTCTATGCAAGTGAAATAAATTGTTTTCCCTCTCCTTTTAAAAAGTGAATGGTTTTGTCCATTGTTTGTTTTACTTTGAGTTGTGAGTACATTAATTTTTGAATGATGAGTAATGTCAAAGATCTCCCACCCTTTAGTTTCCATTAGTTTCCGGATATAAATCATTGATGTGAAAAATACACCAAATACTTTTTCAAAGGCAAAGCTGGAATCAGCAATGGTCATGTCTCTAATAGTTATAACTTGGGTTAGAACACTGTTCCACAATAAAGGTTTTGACTCAGTATTGTTGCAGATAACTCTCATTTTGTTGACTACCCAACCAGTCACCAATTCCCTGACCCCAAACAACTATTCAGGTAGAGTACTGGCTTCCAGGATGGAAACACAGCCAATGGAATGACTAGAAGCTAAGGTCACCTGACACCTCTATCTTGGCTGAGGTCACAAAGCTGGCAAGCATGACAATGCCTCTCTCCTCTAAAACCGAGATGTTTAATCCTCTCTGCTAAGCTTGCCAAAACCATGGCACTTCCTTCAACCTAATCAAGAGAGGATAGCACCTCTTTGAGGGGCACTGTTGAATGAGAAGATGGCATCCTCCCTCATTCAAAACAAATAGGCTTTGGTAAAAAGCCACTTATAGAGAGAGTAGGTGTGACCAGGAAAGGCTACTAACATTCTAGCTCACTCACACTTTTCCCTGCTTTCTCAAAGTTACAGATCCACAACAGTGCCTTGTTGCTTGTAGAGTTACTGGAAGAACTCTGCCAGTTCTTCTTGGAGCATATGATTAGTGGCTAATTCTTACCTGGAAGAGGATATAGAATAGAAAAGGTCCGAGTGGGTGCCCCAGTATGGGCCAGGCAGGCAGGCCAGGTGGACAATGCCGACTTCAGGGTATAACAATGTTGGAGATTCTCTTGGGGAGGAGGCAAAAGCACCTGCATCAGTCCATGTAACTTTCCCCTCAATCCTAGGGGGAGTAGAAGGATTCAAGCTTTCCAGAACAACTCGTGGAATGATATGGAATGACGCAAAAGGACTAAAGCCGCATCCACTATAATGCTGTCCATACAGGAAAGTGGTGAGGGACCCAGGGACTAAGGGACCAAGGAATTGCTGTGGGAAAGTCTCATTTTCCTACCACCTTGCTTGTTAGAAACCATTCCCTGGAGTCTCAGGAATGAGCCCCTCACCTCATGCCTACCTTCCACATCTCTCGATCAGTAAATCCAATGGACAGAAACGAATTCATATCTGGAGTCTACCTGCAAGAAAGCCAGGAAATTGTAGTGTGTAACCACCCATCCCCATCTAACAGAATGAGACAGGAAATTTATGAGCCCCATCAGAGAGGCCAACACAGTATTCCATGAGAGAGAGAGGACCTGGAAGTGGACCATGCAGCAGAGTGGAGTGTAGTGGGCCTGAGGTCTGAGCCTCGAGCAGAGGGGAAAGCTTTGTGTTGATATGATATCACATAATTGCTGAAGATGATCGGTTCCTAATAGCAGAAGGGAGGAGAAATGCTTACTGTGTTCCCCAACATGGATAGCACAGCCATAGGCCAATCAACATGCATACTAGCCATAAGTAGCTGGGATAACTATAACTAGCAGGTACTCATGTACAGGCTTGCACTAGCCCACCATGAATGCACCATGAGCTGGTAAGGGATTTTTTTCAAAGATAGGTTAGATGTTGGAGAAGCATAATGTTCAATTCTTGCACCACACCATGTCTAGCTTATTCCAGTAATTGGTTACAGTATTTTACTTGGGTTAGCCCCAGCTCTATCATTTTGGTGCTTAGAGTTTACCAAAAAGGGATTCCTTGCTTTTTCCTTCTGAACTCCAACTTTAAAGATTTGGGTCTATGTACCTTCCCTGGTCTCAGCTGCCACCTGACCCATTGTCCTTTCAACACTTTCCCATGAATGCCAGAGCCAGTGTGGAGCTGACTGGAGTGTGTCTTCTCCATTTGCTCCAATTAATTAAGCAAAGTAATTCAGTTTGCCTTAGAATATGGCCAATCTCATTTTTTAATTTAAACCTCCTCTGAATTAAGGGCTACTATATTGGTGCAAGTATCAGATTTGAGGGTTCTATGATTGGTAGTGCTGTACTACTAGACCTTGAGGATTAATGCTGATAGATAATGGATTCCTTGGTAAAGCCAGTCTATACTGTAATATTATTGGTTCAAATGCATCCTAGTCTCTGGTCTACTCTTTTCCAATCATTGCTCTTACAGGGTAAGAAGGGAGAAGAAAACAATTCATTCACTGGGGAGAGCTGAAAGTGCCTGGTTTTGATGTAGATTTCAAATAAATATTCCAAAATTAGCTTTTAGAAAAGTTTTCAAATAAATCCGTTGAGCTTTGTCCTCCCTATAAATAAAGCCTCCACTCTCCACCAAAAGAAAGAGGGCATTTTTTTTTCTACTCATTGTAATGTTCGGCTTATATTTTATGGTTCCATCTATTTTGCTTTAAAATTGTCTGTTTTCAATCACTAAACCAAAGACTCAGTTGCTTCTTTTGTCATGATGCTGGCTTTCTTTCAAAGTCTAACCCTAGCTGTGTTGTTATTTATTTTATGAAGCAGAATGGCTACACAATCAGACATTTCCTGCTAGGCGGAACAGCCTCAAGGAAATAAAAAGGGATGAAACATCAATACTCAGGAAGACAAATGAGTTAATAACAAAAGTTTATCTCCAAATCGATTAAAGTTCAGCTGTGGTGGAAACACACAAGTTACTTAATGCAAGAACTCTTGTTTGATATACACTTGGCTTTCCAGAGTCAGACTGAGCCTTCACAGTAGATAGCAGGGAGCAAGCACAAAGCCTGTGTTGGTTCCAAACATCCGGGGCATCTATATTAACACATGCATCAAGTCCCATCCCAGGCTTTATTAGGCCTAATTTTTGCCTTGTGCTTCTCATCAACCCAGACTTGTATCCATTGTTCCATTTCCCTTTTCAGTAGAAAATGAAAGACTCAGGTGTGCAGGCCAGTAAAAAGATCTCTCTCTCTGAAATCAGAGTGAGGTTCTTGCCCAAGGCAAGATGTTTGAAATGCAACATATAAAACTTCTCTTTCTCTTCCTAAATAGACTGCATATGCCAATGAAGATGGAAGTGGAACATGACGAAAATTAAAGACAGTTTTGCCTTTCAACACAACAGATGAGCCACTGACTCATCCCAGACACCCTACCCCAGTGTCTCTCCTACTCTCTTTCTGCCTTTGTCTCTTCCACCCTCCCTCTCAGCAAACCTGGCCTTGAGACAGATTTTCCACTGTGAAAGTCAAGGAACCAGGTCCAGGAACGACCAGTCATCCTCCATGCCTTGTGCAGGTCCACACATAGCTAAGGAGTTCAAGATAAGAGCTGAGAATTGCAAACACACCAAATCAAACAGGGGTGCCTCCAAAAGATTGGGGGGACAGACCATGTTGATTCAAGAGCCATGATGCCATTCTGGGAAATTGCATCGGAGTGTTGCCCAGATCCTGAAGTCTCCTGGGGCAATGCCCACAAACTGGGCCCTTATTCCTAAGTGCGTGCAGTGTCGTTTGTGAAAATTCTGCCCACAAAGCCATCAGATGGTAACAATTTTCAGTCACTTCCAACATGAGTTGGTTTTGAACTTTAATATGCAACCTAATTATGACTGCAAACACTTTGTTAAGCAAACAAACTTCAAACCCTTTAAAAAAAACAGCTTTTTTCTTCGTCTTGTACAGAGGTTTAAAAATAAAACTGTGTGGGGAATTAGGGAACCCAGGATTGAAAAAAAAGACACAAAATTAAATGGCTTTAATATAATCACCACTTCAGTACTAAGTATCTGAATGTTTTCTTTCAAATTGAAACCCCCAAAATAAGGCCCCCCATGGTCTATTTCCTCTCTTCACCATGCAACTTCTATGCCAGAAGCACAAATAATATTCCTACTTGTAAATAAGACAGAGAGATAGACTGTTGAACTTGTCCCCAAATTTCCCTTTGTTTAACTAGTCTCCTCTTGTCTGAAATACCCAAATTGTGTGGTGTTCTTTATCTCTCTCCTTTTCTCCCATCTCTGAGGTTTTCTTAAACTAACTTTTCTTTTTGGTTTTCTTAGTCATTTCTCAGGAACTGGGATAGTTACATGGCAAGGGGCCTTATAAGGACAGATCAGGGGAAATGGGGCCAATGTACATAGTGAAAGGACAGTGGGTATGGCCCAGCTCTAAAACAGGTCACCTAAGGAGACTGCTGTGCCTCCCACCATCCACTCCATAGCTCTTGCTGTACGCAGGCATTGTTCTCCCCAACGTGAAGCTGTGATCTTGCCTGATCAAATCCTTTCCATGTTTTCCTTCCTTTGTTTTGCAGAGCTGCTGCTGCCTAGAGACTGGATGGTGGAGTCCCCCAGTATCATTCCACACATTTAAGAGGAAAACATTCACATTGCTGAACATGGAGGCTCCTTAACAGAAGGCAAAATGTGTCCATAGCAGTAAAGTTCAGAAGCAGCCCCAATACATCCTAAAGATCATTTACCTTAATGTGAAAACCCATGTTCAGCCAAGACTCCACCTTTCCTGGTTCTCATTTCTAAGAAAGAAGTGGCTTTACGTCTTCGTGAGACTGAGAAAGTGCTGGAGACAAACCATTGCATCTGGCCAAGCATATCAGAAGGGCAAGCCTGCAGTACTGAGAGTGTCAAACTCCAAATCTGTGACAAATGATTTTGGATGGCTACCCAATGGCTACCATTTCCTGTACTTTCCGTCCTCCCGAAGTGAGATGTAAAGGATGCTGGGAGCCCCAGGAATGTCTTCACTATGTACAATTAAGAGGCAGCCAACAAATGAGTGGACAGTTTGCACAGCGATTAAGATGTTGCCTGGGGCATCCACACACCATGTCAGAACACTGCAGTCCCAGCCATGCTCCTGATTCCATGTTCCTGCTAGCACACACCCTGGGAGGAAGCAGATGGTGATGGCTCAAGATTTGGGTTGCCTATCACCCACATGAGAGACAGAGTTCCTGACTCCTGACTTCAGGCAGGCCCAGCCCTAGCTACTGTGGGCATTTGGAAGAGTGAATTACTCTATATAGAATATATTTGTTGAGGTGGGTGGGAGACTGGGTGGGGCTTCTCCCTTAATATCCTCCTTTACCTCAGATACATGAAGGAAACAATATGGAAACAATAGTTTTACCCACTTTCCTGTAGCTCTTGAACCTTTTTACCCTAATTAACTATGTAAAGATTGTCAAAAACATAATTAAAAAATGGAAAAAGAAAAAAAAGAATATATCTGTTTTTGTCTTTCATCTTTTCAACTAAAATGAAAATAAGTAATAATTAAAGGGGGAGGGAGAGATCGACACGAGGATACTAATCCTTTGCTATCTCTAGACATTGCTATCTACATTTGACATAAGACGTAATGGCAGTATTTTTGAGCCTCTGGTAGAATTTAGTTACGTGATAAGTCAATTTACACAAAAGACATACAGAGAAAGTCTGAGACCTAGGTGCTGTTATTTAAATACTCAGGTAAACAAATCTGGAACCACTCAACTTTGATGCACACTTATGTGTGAGCTATCACAGTTCCTGTTCAGGCTAATTTTAGTTGGTTTTCTTTATATTTACATGTTTACAGCCGAACCCATTGTAATAGTTGTGGTCAGATTTAAACTCTTGAAAGCAAAACAACCTGAAAAACGCATTTCCCTGTCAACTATATTGACCAAAAAAATAAGATTTTTTTTTTGTTTTGAGCAGAAAATGCCTTGATGTGTGGTGAGTATTTCCCAAATGTCACTGAGCACAACCTGCATGTTCTAGTGTTCCAGAGGATCCCAGTCCTTTGGTTCCTGCTAGACTCCCAGACCTGATTCTCCACTGAGAAAAGTTTGATATAGTCCCAGGTCATCTGCAGACTTTTTCCTCCCTTCATTCTGTCTTAAACCAACTGAAACACAGGCTTGGGTTCACTTAGAAGTTTTAAAAAGGAAAGACTAAAACCATTACTGTATCAGAGCTCAACACACAGCAATGCAGGGCTCGTGAGTCATAGCCTGGAGGTATTTCTCCTGTTTCCTTTGCCATATGCTTCCACATCTGCATCACCCCTTACAGCCAGATGCAGCACAAGCAGCCAAACCCAGACCTGCCTGACAGTGAAGTTGTCTGTTCACTCCAGCACCAGAAAACGCCACGCGGGAATCCTTCCATCAGTAGCATGGTGATAGAACATGGTAGGAAGGCGCCTAACATTGCTTCTAAAGAACTGGACATGGACAAACTTGAGCACAGCTTTACAACCTGAAAGCAAACAAGCTCCAGGGTCAGCTTTGGCAGAACTTAGTTTTCAAGCAGGGTAGAAGTCCCGTTAGGTGGCCTCAGACTGAGAAAGGGAGAAGATTCTAGATATGTGCCTTAAGCTCGTCACCTGACAGGGGTGGGGAAACTTTTTCCTTCCAAGGGTCATTTGGAGCTTTATAGCATCATTTTCAAGCCCTGCAAAATTAGCATGCTAGAAATTAGCCTACTCTAGAGTTACTGAATCCTGAGTCCTGGGCAGGACCAAATTAAATGATTCATGGGCTGTCTACGGCCCATGGACCAAATGTTTCCATCCCCCTGTAGCCTGTCCGAGTAAAGAAATCCCAGTGATATGTATGTGTGAGAAATATATTATGTTTTCAGAGCCTTATTATGGGAGGATTGAATTAAAAATTAACTAATAGAGGCTGGAGTTATGGCATAGGAGGTTAAGATGCCACCTCTGATGCTAGCATTCCCTAGGATCACCAGCTGAAGTCCCAGTTGATCCATTTGCAATCCAGCTCCTTTCTAATGCACCACGTCAAGCAGTAGAAAAGGGCCGAAGTGTTCAGGCCCCTGCCATACATGTGGAAGACACAGATGGAACTGTATATTCCTGGTTTTGTCTTGACACAGCCTTAGCCATTGTAGCCATGTGGAGAGTGAAGCAGAGGACAGATCTCCTTCCCTGTCTCTCCCTCTCTTTCTGTAACATTGTCTTTCAACAAATAATTTTTTTTAAAAGAAGTAACTGCTGCTATCTAACCATACTTTCCCATGTTTCTTGTACTCACACACACTGAACTTGGAAACTCTTGGATTCAAATACTCAAATAACCCTAAGAGTACTGCTGGGGGAGAGAGGCAGGGGAGATTCTATACTCTGTGGGGAGGCCAGACATGGGATCCTACTTTGGACCAATCAGAGTAACTTCTTCATGCTCAGCTGATACTGTTTCCTCTGTCACTGAGTGGGCTATCGGTAGCCCATCTGGTATTTGTTCACCACAGTTCTTTCCATTCTTTTTAAAAATCTTCTTTTCTGCTCTCTACAAAGAATGTATCTTTTCTGTCTTGCTCACCAACATTCTTTATTGCCCCGTGGTTCCATGAAAATACACTTAGAGGATTTGATTTTATATAGTGATTCAGTGTCATGGGGTTTGGAGAAAATCGTCAATTTGAGGAGAACCTTGGAAAATGAATAAGTTATTTAAAAGTGAATATGGTTTTAACAAATTATTCTAAAAAAATGTGTTCTCCATTCAGAAAAAAAATACTATCTATTGGTTTGGTTTACAGATTGTTAGTTGGGTACTGAGAGCTGTTTTATAGATTTGATGCTGAGATTTCTCTTGACTGTTAATGTTGAATGAACTGACTAGGACATGTAGCATAGGGTTCATTCATGGAAATGCTATTTGATGGGTCATTAAGCTAATTAAAACCAAACTTGAAAAAAGAAGAAACACTGGCAATAACACTCAGGATGTGCGTGGCCAACTTTGGTTTACTCTATTACTCAAAATGACTCCTTCATGTGGGAAAATATTTATACTTCAAATAAATACAGGAAAGTATAATTGATCTAGACAGAATAGTCACACAAATTAACACATACTCAACATCCTGAAGGCTAAAACAAGTCTGGGTAGAGAGAATGAAAGAAATTCACCATGCTGTATCTTTCATTTCTGTTTCCAGATTGTTTCCTACAGGAATGTGTATGTCAATGAAATTGGTCATTAATTGATCACAATCCCAGAGATAAGAGATGGAATCAAGAGACATAGGCTAAGGAGATGTCAAAAGAAAAAAGTTAAAGCACAGCCTCTAACATGCTATACAAGTGGATCCATTTGGTTGCAATAGAGCTAAGAAAACTCAGGCATCAATTTCAAACATAGACATAGCATGCAAGCATCTGTTCATTCAGAGATCTTCTTATTCATAGAATCTGCATAGTTTTAGGAAAGAATTAGTATTAACATTTCTTGAGCCCTTTATTTATTCTCTGACTTCACCAAATATTAGGAATCTTGTAAAGTAAGAGTCTTGAGTGTGACAAATATTGTCATTGTCAGAACAAGATGCATTTCCTAGTCACACAGAGCCTACCATAAACAATTATCCAACCAATTATTTTATTAAAGCTATGATCAGTTCTCACAGGAAATTGCAGGGTGCTTTGAGTGTGGACTAGAGGGATGCCTAGGTTTATGTGGGACTAATGGATTTAGGGTAGTCCTCTGTAGACTTGACATTGCCACGTAGAAAAGCTGTAAACTACCAGGTGCAGAAAGACACAGAAGGATGTCCAACACATTCAGGGAAACCAATGACAGGGATATGACCAGAAGGGCTCTGAGCTGGAGCAGAGCCTCAGAGGCCAGTAGAGATGAGGCCACATAAACAGGGGTGAAGTTCTGAATACTTAACAACTGGGAAAGGCACAGATGTGGCCAACCAGAAAGGAGACTGGCAGTGAACAACCTTTGTAACAGAACCAGCGCAACTAGGCTGACCATCAGCACAACAAGAAAGTCACCACAGCACATGTTAAAAGTTCCAGATTTGACACTTGGAACAGGAAACAGGAAGCTGTCAGCAAGGGTAAAGCAGGATCCAATATGAGTCTTGTGGGTTTGTGAGAGAGTGCAGATATGCTACCTCAGTGTGTCAGTGGGCACCCATCATGCCAAGGACAAAGTGTTGCTAGAGTGGCCTGGATGCAAGGATAGCAATGGCAGCGGCTGCACTCAGGAAGCTTACAGCTGACTGCAAACATCAGCTCCTGAACCCAAATTACTCAGACACCTGCTCTACATGGTTTGAAAGTTATGAAAGTTCTTCAGAGTCATGGTTGGAAATACAGAATCTTCCTAAAATCCCATTGTTATTTCTTTATATAGGAGCTAGAAATAACATCTCAATAGCTCTGTACACAAAGCAAAACAAATTGTTGTGTTTTTGATTGCTGAAGGACAGTTTTTTCTCCTGGAAGTTCAACATTTTCAACCTAAACAGCATTGTCTAGGTCTGCATGAAGCAGCAAGCCAGTATCCCTGCAAGGGCTTTGCTCCCAGGGAGGCGTCATTGCACACACACAGTTCTCAGCTCTGTCTCTAGGACCCAGTAAGGATTGTCCTCACCTAAAGACTCCTACCTTCTGTCTGTTTGGGGAGTGCCTGATTCAGAGAGTTCTAGAACTGCCAGGAAACATCACACATTAATGCCATTCTGTTGCCCAAGGAAACATGTGAGGATATAACTTCCTATAACATCACAGTGCTCTTTTTTTTTTTCAGACCACATGAGATCTATTTGTAACCTCTTCCTAAATAAATTTCCTAAATAAAAGCTTAATTTTGGGGCAGAGTAGATGGTTAGCCTATCAGTCAAGATGCTGGTTAGGATGCCCATCTGAATGCCTGCGTTCAACTCCCCCACTCTACCTCCCGGCTCCAGCTTCCTGCTAAAACACAGCCTTCTAGGCAAACAGTGATTGGCTCAGGTGCCTGGGCCCCTGCCAGCCATGTGAGACCTGGGTCCTGGGCTCCTGGGATCCTGGCTTCTGCTCCAGCTGTTTCAGCTATTTGGGAGCTCTGTGCATCTGTCTGTCTAAAAAATGTATCAAAAATATAATACTAAGAATAACGCCGTAGAGGAAGATGGAGTAAGTTGTTAACATGAAAGAAAATATACTAAGGTCAGATATTAATGTGCTTATGTTTTTCAAAAGCTATTTAGTAAGTGGCAGAAGGTGGGGAGAAAACTGTCAAAAGACATAAGGTTTCAGGTAGACAGGGTCTAAGTCCAACAGCCCTAACATGTAACACACTGATGCTCTATACTCTAGAAAACTGCTGACAGTATGTATTTCAGGTGCTCTTACCACACACACAGTCATATAAGAATGTGAACTAACACTTACGATAGGTCAATTTCAGCATTTCACAAGGTACCCATATTCAAAAACACATGCACAACATACACAATTTTTAGCTGATCATTTCAACAAACTATGAATGTTTTAAAAAGTAATTTAGGAACAAGCTAGATGTGTTTTAAATAACACATTTGGAAAAGAGAAATGAGGTTGTTATTGTGACACAGTGAGTTTAACTGCAACCTGTAACCTTAGCATCCCATCGGGGCTGCTTCTCTCTCCTGTCACTCTGCTGTTCACATAAATAATTTTAATAAGACCAATATAGAGGCAGCATGCACAAAGAACAAGTTCTCTTTCCCTTCTGATATTACCTCCAGGATTACCAATTTAATATGTATACATTGGCTGCCTTCTGTTCATTGGCAAGTTCATGTATATAGTTTTTCTCTCATAAAAACAGGGCCATTCAATATATTACTTGACATACTGTACTCATTACTTAATGAGTTGCCTTGAACTTCTTTCCAAGGAGAAATGTTTCTTTTTAATAACTATCTAGTAGCTCACAGCATGGATTTGATATAATTTTGTTCCATACTCTCATTATTGGGCAACTGATACTGTTTTTTTTTAAGCAATGTTGTTTATGAATCTATCTTTGCCCATTTATAAATTAATATTCCTATAAAATGGATAACACTTTTTGACTCACATTTTGATTTATAATTCTTAAAGATTTATTTATTTATTTATTTGGAACACAGGATCACAGAAAATGAGAGAGAGAAAAGAAGAGACAGGAAGAAAGCGGGGGATAGAAAGAGATCTTCCATCCACTGGTTCATTCCACGAATGACAATAACAGCTAGAGCTGGATTGGTCCAAAGCCAGGAGTCTCCTCTGGGTCTCCCCTGTGGGTTTAGGAGTTCAAGTACTTGGGCATCCTCTGCTACTTTCCTAGGTGCATTAACAGGGACCTATTTTGGAAGTGGAGCAGCCAGGACTCAAAATGATGCCGATATAGGATTCTGGCTCCATAGGTGGCAGCTTTACCTGCTGTGTTAAAGGGTAGCCACCACATTTTTATTTTTAAGGAGAACATCAGGTCATCCTCTTGAAAGGATTCTACTGATTTATTTTTCCAAGAAAATTATTTTATTAGGGACAACAGGAAGACATGAGACTTGATTTTAATGTTACTGATACCTGCTCATTTCATGCCAAGGCGAAACACACATTGTCCCTCTGGGTATTCTCCAGCCATCTAGGAGCAGGAAGACTGGATCAACTACACAGGTGAAAAGAGCAAAGGTAGGAACTTCAGGCTCTGGCTTGGGGCTGAGTTCAAATGTTACATCCAACTGACAGGAGTGTAACTTCTCTTTGTAGTTCACTTGGCCACAGCACCCAGACAGTTGATCCAACACCAGCCTAGACATTTCTGTGGAAGTATTTTTGGATGTGGTTAACAAACAAATTAGTAGACTTTGAGTAAAGCCAATGACCCTCCCTGATGCAATGGATCTGATTCCATCAGGTGAAGATGTCAGAAGACTGAGGTCCCTCAGAAGGGATGCTGCCTCCAGGTGGCCTCCAGACTCTAACTACATCAGCTCTGCCCTAGGTCTCCAGCCTGCTGAGTTTTGACTCACCAACTCTCATAAGGATAAGAGCCAATTTCTCTCTCCCTCCCCCATCCTACCTGCAGCACGCACGCACGCGCGCACACACACACACACGGACATGGGCTTGAGAACATCTGGAGAACAATGAATCCAGGTCCTTCCATTTACAGATGAGAAACAGATGCCCTGAGAAGTAGACTGAGAGCTGCCTGGGCAATGCTGAAACCAGAGTGATATCTTGTCTACTTCCTGGAAGTTACTTCCGTGCTGCAGCTCTGCCTCCCTCCTATGAGCTGGCCATTTCCTGTCTCAATCACTTAAGCTGTTTGCTTCACAGACAGCTTAGGGTTTGTATCTTAATGTCTGCATCATGCATTAGTGATACCATGAGGCTCACTGTGATTCTGCTATGTGTCATCCTTAGTGAAGGGGCATTCTCCCCCCCCCCACACACACACATTTTTTCTCTCCTTCCTTTCCCTTTCCCCTGGATTTTACTCCAGCACATTACATTGGCAGTGGAAGAGGCAGAAGAAAATGAAAGAAGGAAACTGGTATCAGTGACAAGCTCACCTAAGCCATTACATAATCCCCAACAGCTCACTGTTCCACCTTGGCCACAAGAAGCAGGAAGACTCTCACTAGCTATGTTTTGTGATGACACAGGCCTGATGGAGTCAGAGCTAGGGTAGTCCCTGCGGTTGCTTATTCTCCTAAACACAGAAGGCCTGTGTAGCCAACAATGTATTCTGGATCACATCCACTCCAGTCTCCACTTGGTGCTTTCCAAAAATAATAATAAGTTATCTTTCTAGTGTCAAAGCTTCAGATAGGAAGCTTCCCAGAACATTCACAAATATGCCGAAGAAACAGGAAAACCCATGCTGACAACCCAAAGTGACATTCAAGAGTGGCTCAAGGGAGAATCTATTCCTAAGTACTTGATGAACATATCACAGCTCATTGAAATGGTATCTGACACTTCAAAACTCCTCCCTACTGTGCAAGGGAACACCCTTTTTCCTGGGCAGACTAGATAGGGAAATCAAAGGTGATCGATCTACTTTGCCATATTTGCTACAGACCCACCAAAAAGTGTCTCTCTCCGCAGTTCCAAGAAACTCAAGTGTGGGAATAAAATAAAAACCCATAAAAAGTCATGTTTATTACTTGTCAACACCAACAGTTCTCAGGAGAAATTCAATAAGCCTAATAAAATGAACTAAATTAGTGAATAAATTTTATAAAGTGCGAATGGGTTTTGAAATGCTTAAATCTTTGCCAAATGAATGCATTTCTGTAAAGAATTTTGCAGTTCTTAGTAAACTTTAGTGAGTCTTTTGATGAAGATCGTCTTGTGACTATACACCAGTCAGCTAAAAACCTGTAACTAATCCATAGTGTGGTGGAATAAATTTGGGTTGGGTTGTGGTGGGTTGGGTTCTAGATGGGGTGGGCGGGGTTTGGAGAACATCTGCTGACTTGTTTCTGATGTTCCTGGGCTATTTTGCTTGCACAATCTCAGAGCCTGCATGTGGCTAACCTCTCACTTATAAATTTAACAAGTCATCTTCAAATCTTAAAGTAAAAAGATAAGAACATCTCTTTTGATTATTCATTTTTTAAAATTTAACCTGCTCTATTAGCCATCTGGTATGCCCTCTTGAGCAATATCTGGTACATGACCAAGAAGTCCAGAGGTGTTCACAGACCCAGACCCTGCAAAGAACTGGAGTCTAAGCAGCACCTAAGTGTCATCTCCATTCAGTGTCCTGTGGAGTTCTGCCTGTCTGGTGGTTTTGCCGGTACTGCCTTGCCCAGGGAAGGTCCTGCTTAGGTCTTCACTGCCAAACTCAGGTTTGCAAAGTGTGTCACACATGACAGGGAGGTAGTGGACGTGTAAGTTTTCTGCAGCTGTTGTAAGACAGATGGAATGGGTCCAAGAACAGAAGTTTACCCTCTTGCAATTCTGCACCCAGCTGCTCAAGATGAAGGTGCCAGGGGGGTTGGCTGTGTCTGAGTCTCCCAGGGAAGATGCCATCAGTGCCTCCCTCCTAGTTTCCTGTGCCCTCCAATGTGCCTTGCCTTTAAGGTGGCATTTTCTCCTTGTATCAGTCTCTAAGTTTTCCCTGTTTATAAGGTCATGGATCATTGTGGTCCTCTCTAATTGTCTCATTGCAACATGGTTACCACTATGAAGCCACTACTTCCAATAAGGTCACATCCATAGGCCTGGTGGGTTAGAAATTCAACATCTTTGTAGAAGGTGCACTTCTCTCCAAAACACCTGGCAACACCAATTCCCAGATGGAGATACATCAATTCCTGGAGTTTCAGCCTCATGGTGGATCCACCTCACCTGGTCTCCCAGACCTGGTGAGTAGGAGCTAAGCCCTGGCGGAGTTTTTTCATGCACATTAGAACTTGCCTTGCTCTAAAACAAGGAGGACTCCACTGGTAAGAGCACAATGAGATTGTGCTCCATAGCTGGGGTTGGTCAAAAACCATTTCCAAACCACGAGGGCTACTCAAGTGATGGAACATACTGGTTGACTTCTACCAACTGTAAATATTTAACTACAAATAAGACAATGATATCTGTTTTGATCATCTCTTGAAGTTGTTAAAGAACATTTGCAGGGTTGGAAAACACAGACACTCATACTTTCAATAGGTCCTACAACACACCTAAGATGTAAGACCCTTATGACAGAAGCAGACAATGGCAAATTTTCTTCATGGATCAGATAGTAAATATGTTAGGATTTGTGAACCAAGAAGCATGATGAAGGATAGCCCAGAAACATTTACAAAAACAGCAAAAACCTGCTTCAAAACATAGTAATAATCAAGTGTTCACAGTACAGGTTTACTGATGAGAAGAATTAAACTCCTCTTTCAGGAGAGAGGTCTAACATCTCTCTTAGTTTATAGTCTCTCCTGACATCAAAATTAGTTGCAAATGTGTTCCTACTGATTTGCAGTAATATTTATGGATTTTTTTTCTTTGCCCACGTCTTCTCTCAGCTAGGGGACATGTGTGGTGCCCAAAGCACAGTGGATGGAAAGCACTTGGCGCAGCGGTGCAAGGGCATGAGAGCATTCCACCCAGCTTCCATCACTATGGCCTTGCTCTGCTGTCACCGTCACAGTGCATAACACACTAGAAGCTGCAGATGAATCAGAAACATGTGGGAGGGGGGTCATTCCCGTAAAACTTCACTAATGGACACTGACATTTACATTTCTTATAATTCTCACTTGTCACAACATTATTCTTTCCAATATTTTAAAGCCTTAATAAATCGGAAAGTCCATTCCTAGCTCAAACAAGCAACAGCTCTGGTTGGGTCCTAGGTCTACACTTTGGGAAATTCCTGTTAGCAAGGATTCTTCAACTGGGAACCAAAGTGATGTCTCATCTGATTCCTCCTACTCAACTGAGATCATGTCTTCATCCTGGTTTCTGCCAACCCCACCCCTGAAAACTTGCACCTGTTCTCTTACTAGAGCAACGTGTGTATCTCATTCCTAAATGGAGTTGTATGTTCTGTCAATTCTCATCGGCAGTTCAGGGAAAAGCGGAGTGCGGGAAGACAGAGGACATTCTTCTCTAATATTTCCTAGTGAGTAAGAGAAGAGAGCTGCATCCCACAGCAAAGCACCTGGGTTAGACAGCCTGGGAGGCAGCAGGTGATGTTCAAGTCCCAGGCATCTGCCAGAGAGGTCTGGAGTGAGTTCCCAGCCACTAGCCTAGCTGCAGTCATTGCAAGCATTTGAGAAACGAAGTGATGGATGAAAGTTCTGCCTCTGTTTCCCCCTGTGTTTCTCTCTCTGCCTCTTAAAAAATACTTCCCAACATCCACAACAATGTTGGGTTTGCACAAATTAAACACAAAAAAGCCTACACATGGGACCTTATCAAATTGTATCCATTTTTATGGGCCTTGGGCCAGCCGTTGAACCTCTAGGAAGTCTTCTCCAGCTATTCCAATTCATTTCAATACTGGCCTTTTGTTTTCCCATTGAACTTCTTTTCCAGGCCACATAATTGACTGCTGAACCCTTGCTGAATTCCCATAATGGCTTATCTCTTTAACTATTAAACCAAACATGCTTCAAGAAAAGAAACTGGTGCTATCCTTACCTCTTTTATCCCTTGGAAACTGGAACTCCCACTACAGCCCCTGCTGTGGGCTTCCTGCAGGGCAGGTCTAACAACTCCCAGGTACTCCTTAGGAATTAGGCTGGGCCATACCTCCAGTCTTTCTTCAAGGCCTGACACTACAGAATCCACAGCAACACCATCCACAGGAACCTCACAACCTCCAGGATGCAGAGGGAGGCAGCTGCCTGAAGCTCCAGCCAGGGCGGATGGCAACAGTCAGTCCCCACCTCTAAACTAACAACTTGGGAATATTGGTATTTACTCTAAATTTCTTAGGCACAAAGTTTGAAGGAACATGAACCAAATTCATTCTCTTACTTGAACCCTCTCTAAATATGAGTATACAAATGTCTAAAATGAACGGGGAAAAAAGCCACTCTTCCATTCCACTTTGGTCTTTGCCATTGGCAATCTTTTTCCCCCCTTAGAAGATACTGTAGGCATAATTATAAAAACTCAGAAATGGAAAGCCTTCCCTCGCTATAGCATACATGTCCCAAAGGAATCACCAATAATTTGAAGTTTGCCAAAAGCAAGGTTTGAAGCACAAGATGAAGATGTTGGGGCAGGTATTAGACCCAAGCCCTAAGTCCCAGTTGGAACATGAGCATCCCATAACAGAATTCCTGCGCTGCAGTTCTGGTCCTACTCCCAACTCCAGTTCCTGGCTAACACTAATGTTGATCTAAGTGATTGAGTTCCTAGCACCCATGTAGGAGACCCAGACTGAGTTTTTGGCTCCTGGTCTCAAGCTGTGCCACTATAAGCATTTGGAGAGTGAACCAACAGATGAAAGAGCGTGTTCTTTCTCTCTCCAAAAAAAATTTTAAAAAAAATTGGCCTGGTGCAGTAACCTAGAGGCTAAAGTTATTGCTTTAAACCATGTTGGGATCCCATATGGGTGCTGGTTCTAATCCTGGCAGCCCTGCTTCCCATCCAGCTCCCTGCTTGTGGTCTGAGAAAGCAGTTGAGGACTGCCCAAAGCCTTGAGACCCTGCACCTGCATGGGAGGCCCAGAAGAAGCTCTGGGCTCCTGGCTTCAGATTGGCGCGGTTCTGGTTGTTCAGCCACTTGAGGAGTGAGTCAATGGATGGAAGATCTTCCTCCTTTCTGTATATCTGACTTTCAATAAAAATAAATAAATCTTTTTTAAAAATAGTCAAGATTTCTTTAGCTACTATGAAAACAAAATGTTTTTATTTGGGTTGACTTGTGGTGAGAAATTAGTAAAACACTGAGATGTGGTAAGAATAGGTAATAGCACCACACCTCAGGTGGGCGAAGCTGCTTGGCAAGGACAACGGGTTTGGCCCCACCTCTGAGGGGTGGCGGACTGCCACAGCACCACGCCTACTGAGTGTGACAGTGCTGTGAAAGCCAAATGCCTCCAGGGGCAAGGGAGCAAGCAACACAGACACGTCCGGAAGTGATACCAGAAAATGTGACACCGTCAGGATTTTTTAACTGCAAGTGAAACAAATAAAATCAAAGGAATAATGGCTTCTAGGCAGGTTCAGGGCATGACCCTCCAGGGATATCGGTGAATCCTACAGCTCTTTTTTTATTGGTGAGTAGGGATTAGTGTCTTTTCTGGTCAGCCTTCTTATAGGACATTTCCTAAATTACTAGATCCTGTGAACACTATAAGGGTTTGGATACCACACTGAAAACTTAATGAGCATTATGCAAACTGCGGGCTTCTGGTATTTCTAGTAAGCCTAGGAGGCCGCCAAGCATTCCTGCCAAGTTTCTTTGGGCCTGGAAAGGCCTGCACATACCAACCCACATTTGGGGCAGCCACAAATACTAATTCTCTCAGACTGGAGGGAAAGTGCCTTGAGACCTGGGAGATGGACATCCTTCTGCAAAGGGGCAACTAGGTCCTAAGGATGTGGACTTTGAAAAAAGCCCTAGGCAGGACCAGATAAGGTTTAGCACAGCCAGCCTATCCAAAGAGCTGGGGACCAGCAGGCTAGCCCTGAAGGCACAAGGGAGCAAATACCCATCCATCTCCCTCTGTGACAGCCGTGCCTCCTCCAGACCAGAGTCAAGGTCTGCAAGGCTCAGAGCAGGCACCCACAGCCTCTTCTCCCCAGTGAACCCAGCAGGTGTCAAGGCTTCCACATTATATTCCACATTAATTCCACAATATTCCATACTATAGTGGGGGGTGAATGATCTTCGTGCCATAAAAGTTTGACTTTCTTATTCGTTTCAATGGAGTTTGTTAAAAATGGCACCTGACCATCCTCTTTGTTCTACTTTACTGCTCAGAAGACTGACCTGCTTTCCTGAAGGATCTGCTTCCACAAAACATCTCTTCAAGGATGATACATAATTGGCATGCACTTTTTTAAGGAAGTGGAAAAATCCAGCAAGTGTGTTGAACCTTCTGTGTGTGATAGGCTCTGTGTTCGAATATTTCACATCCATCTCACTTCCTTCACAGCAGAGATTTTCCATTCATTTTAGAATTGATGCCAACAAAAATTGTTATGTGTTGCAGGGGCCTGAGCAGAGATGAATGACGGAGAGAAACTGTTATCAGAAGGGATGGTTTTCTACTCAAGCCTGGCTGCGTATGGTTGTCCCCTGTCTTGATCAACACTGCAGTCAAAAGATGGTACTAGTAGACTCTTAATGTGTTCTCTGCACCCCTCATCCCACCTGCCGCCACTGACAAGTCTCTCCATAGAAGCAAAATGGAGAATCAGCGTCTTTGGGGCTTTCTGAGAAACCTATTCCTTGCCTTCAGTTTCCACCTGATCTCTTATTGCTTCTTCCAGTCATTTGCTTTCTCCACTTTATGTGTGGAGTGTCTACTATGTGCCAGGTATAGGCCTATTATACACCCTGTATCCACAGCACACTTCCTTGCCCACCAGACTTGCTGCTAATAATTCCCTTCTCTCCCTTAGAAGCAGGCGAAGAGCCACTGATCAGAGAGGCAAGGTGGTGTCCAGAAGGCGGATTCAGTAACTTGTGTGTCTCTATTCCCACGCACAACAGGAAAGATTGTTATTTTAGGAGCATCAAAGTGCAAAGATGGGTAGAAGGGTCCTTAACATGGAAGACAACCCCAGTGAGTGGCCAGAAGTAAATGAAAACTTCCAAGAGAGGCTCCTCCCACTGGGGGATAAAGAAGGATACAGTGAATTTGCTGAGTTTGGGGAGGATGGGGGCAGGTGCCCTCACTGGGAAACAGACTGCTTCAGGAGCAATGAAGGAGCTTGCCAAGGTGCTGATCATGACACTGAGGCAGAACAGAGACTCAGAAAAAGAAAAAGGTCTCAGAAACTAACAACCACCCCAAGAGGGAGCAGGGCATGTAAGCAAGTGACCATGGACTCCAGAACCAGACCAGAGCTAACCCTAGTGCCCCTGCTTTCACGAACAAGTAACTTCTGCTCTGTGAGCCTCTCTGCAATAGGGATAACATGTTTATTCTAAGCACTAAATGATGTAGTCCCTAGTACAGTCTAGATATCCAGTAACCAGTAATGGTCCATTATTGTTAACAGTGAAGAAAGCAGGGCCAGGGTGATGTTTCCACTGGCTAATTATCTGCTTGCAAGTACCAGGTATTCCATATAGGTATCAGTTCATGTCCTAGCTGCTCCACTTTCCATCTAGCTCCCTGCTTGTGGCCTGGGAAAGCAGTCCAGGATGGCCCAAAGCCATGGGACTCTGTGCCCATGTGAGAGACCCAAAAGGAGCTCCTGGCTCCTGACTTCAGATTGGCTCAGCTCCCGCCACTGCAACTTTTTGAGGAGTGAACCAGTGGATGGAGGATATTTCTCTATGTCTCTCTTTTTTTCTCTGTAAATCTGCCTTCCTGATAAAAATGAATAAACCTTTTAATAAAAAATTAACAAAAAATGAAAAGTACCAACAAAGATGTCTTCGGGTCCTCCCTAAAGAAATTCAGAGATGGTATCACAGGTGTTCAACACTAAACTATAGGAAGGATTTCCCAAAGTGGTCTTGGAAGGAAGGTGGAAGAGACGACCATGGGTGGAATGCATCTCGTGCCTACATGTGATTGGAACATACAGGTGACAGACAGGACTGAGAGAAGACACTGTAAACATAATAATGGGCCAGACCTGGGGAGAGATATGCCATGTGCAAGGGCTTTGTATTCCTGGACCAGAAGATGGTGGGGGTTTACGTTAGAGCCTACAATGATACAGACAGCTAACATGCATGCAGGCAATAACTTGAGTTGCCTATGTACCAGCACTTTATATATGTATATGTGTGTATGTATATATGTATATATCTGCTCACTGAATCCTGCTGTAATCCTTGCAACAAAGTGCCAGCTAAGAAAACCCAGGCACACAGAGGATCACAGATGCTCCCAAGGTTGAATCCCACTAAAAGTTCTCAGATGGGAGCCCAGATGGGCAAGGCCAAGAGGACGAAAGCTTAGAGAGAAGGATGGAATAGAGAAGACACTGAAAATGACCCAGAGGAGTACACCCAGATGGGTGACTGAGGTACAACTAAGGCAACAGGGCTGAAAGGGAAGAGGCTGCATTGATCTGGAAAATGCAGAATTCGGAAAAACCTAATGACACGTGAAATGTAAAGACAATTATTCCTTTCAGAAAAAAGAACAATTCTTGTGATTCAGTTGGTCTGTTCTTCCCCTATGGAATGTTTCTAGAGCACTGTCCTTTCCCAGGACGAGGGCTTTCCTGGAATGACAGATTGCACTTTCGCCAATATCCACTCAGTTGTCACTAATGCCCAACTCCAGGCAACCAGACTAGGACTTCAAAAAAACAAATAATCCAAGCTGGTATTAGAGTTTTCACCATGAAGCTGGATACTTAACTCTTTGTCTAATGACAGGCATGTTGTTTCGGTCTCCTCAGAGTTTTACTTTGATGTGTCAAAGGAAATGCCACCAACTCTAGAGGAGATTCGTCACCGTGTCAATGCAAGATAAACAGCAGGTGTGGCTGTAGCTTTTTGGGTGAGGTGCCAGTCCTCCCATTCTGTTTTTACGGATAAAAAGATGAACATTTTAAATGCTTTGACTTTCAGAAGTCAAAGACTGCCTCTAAAAGGGTCTGTAGTGAAATGCCCACACTTGAGAGCTGTATCAGAGACTGGCCTTTCTGCGACCTGCTGATCATGATTAGGAAGCCAAAACTGACGAATGTGCTCCTCTTTGCATCACTCAACTGAAGCAGGTGGGAGGCAGACGTACTGCCTGCACACCTGAGTAGGCTAAAGGCCGCCCTTTCATCTGAACATGAAGCAATCACCTTCGCTTTTAGAACCTTGCACATTAAGCTGTGTCCTAAGCACCTGTACACAGATCAAGGGGCTAGGGGAGAGAATAACCTCTTACATGTGGATTGATTCTGTATTCCTCACACAGAGGCTTCAGTGAGATGACTGTGAATGCCTTCTCATCTTCAGGGCAAAGCTAAGGAGCTAGGGGCTGAGAGATTGCTCAAGGCGGCAGCAGGTGTAGGCTGAAGAGAGTAAGGTCTTCAGATTGCCACCTGCATGCCTGTGGCCACACCACAACAGAGCAGAGTGTGATGGTGTTGGATGTTCTAGTAAGAGAACCTTCCTTTTCTGACAACAGAGACTTCTCCTTTCTAGGGGAATCCCACTCCCCTATTTTGGAGTGGGCAAGCTGTCTAGGACATTGATCTTTCTGTAGTTAGAGGATATCTTTCTGTAGATAGAGGCAGTTGGTCCAAGAGGCTCAGCCTCAGTTCTCCCTAGTCCTCCCTGTATGTCCCTGTCTGCTGAGATTGGGCAGGTGTTAGCTGGGAGTCTTTAGCAGCCCCATCCCATCATAGTCACCCAGAGAGAAAACTCTGATAGAGCCAGAGCAAGAAGAAAGTCATGTTTAAGCTTCTTAATTACAGTCATGCCAGAAATAGGTTGGATCTTTAGGATTTTCGGTTGTATCAACCTACAAGTTATTTCCATTGCTTAAACTCAATTGAATGTTTTGCTTTTGTTTTTCATGTGGTCACTCTTTCAGCATTTATTTTTACCTACCATGAAAGGCAGTAAAAGAGAGGGAAAGAAAGAGAACTTTCATCTACTGGTTCACTCCTCAAATTCCACAATAACTACAGCTAGGCCATGCTGAAGCCAGAAGACTAGAACTCCATCTGGGACTCCCATGAATGGGGATGGTGGGGTCAAGCACCCGAGTCATCATCTGCTGCCAACCCCCTGGTCTGTTCATTTTTGAACAAGAATCCACATCAACAAATGGTGAACAGAAATAATAAGCATCAACACGAGTGGCTCACAGAACTTTCTTAAACACAGTGCCACATACCCCCTATCACTCCCAGCTCTTCATTCAGGAACCTATTATCTGGGGTCATTTCAATAGAGTGGCTTCTTTTTCCTCTGTCTTGAATTTTCAAAAAGCATGCCACTGTTCAGGTAGCTAGGGTACATGATCCTGAGAGCCCCTTAGTGGCGGAAGGTGATGGGGAGCAGAGGTAGAGGTTCAGCAATATTCCTGGAGTCAGGAGGAAAGCATGGGCTCTATTTTACCCTCTTGTACTCTTTAGGCTTCTTCTCAGGACCCAGAAGCGAAAACACAAATTCCTTCTTGAGGCCCCATGATGCCAGGAAGACTCCCAAGGATCTGTTGGAGCCAATAGTCTAGACTCCTTGCTCGCACTAGTAGTTAGAGAGTTGGCTCAGAAAAGACCATGACAAACTCTGTGCCTCTTCATGGCTCTCTCAAAGCTAAACACAGACAGCAGTGAAATGTAATTGTGTTTTGCTTTTTCTATTCCTGCCAAATATACAGCGTTGCAAAAGAAATGTCTTATGTAAATTCAATAACAAAACCTAATATGCACATAATGAAGATTGAAAGAAAGCCATACCCTGTCTCACTCTTACAGCTCACACATTGCTTGTTTGGCAATGAGAAATTCTGAGAAAACTGAAGCTATTTTGAGATACAAATTCCAGCCCCCCAAGCCAAAAAATAAAAAAGGCACAATTGACTTCTTTAAATAACAACATACACGAAGGCTAAGCCCATGCAAAGAGAAGCAAGAGCTGTCTCATTTGTCTTCAAAAGTGTACACACCCATCGCTGGTCAGGTTACCAGAGTGTGTGCATTTTGACTTGCAGGATTTGAACTCAAGAGCATTGCTGACATACTGTTGTTTGCTTTGCCCTGGATTAGCAGAAATTTTCTGTGGGTGTTTTACATCACTGGAGTAGGAAGCACTGAAAAATTGTAACCCGTCTGGTTGATATTTCTGGAAAGAGAAACTCTAAATTATTAGAGGAAGGGGGTGGGGAATGGGGAGGGTAGCCAGGAAAGAATAGAATGAGTAAGACTGAGAAAAGTCCCATCAGGAAAGTCCCATTTGGAAAACTGAATTGGTGGCAAATTGATTTCCTTGTATGAAGTGGCATTCAACATGGCTCAGTGGGAGTAAATAAAAGTTCTCATTGTCTTACAGGAGACGAAAAAGCCACGTGGCTCTCATGTCAGTGTCTACCAACTTTTGGACTGAACTTTGAGAACAGTGAGAGTAGCAAAGCAGATTTTCCCTTTCAATAAACTACAGATTTGTATGTAATCGGAAGAAAGAAGCTAGGAGAGTTTAGCCTGGAAACATTTGGTACTAAGTTGAGATTTTTTTCAGAATTTCCAAGGAAGTGTAACAGTCATAGAAATAATGTCTAGCCTACATGTCTTTATTTTTAATGCATTAAACAAACACAAAATGCTCTTTTAAAAATGGGCAAATGGGAAATGAGCCAATCCCAAAAGGTTAAATACCACATGTTTGCCTTAATTTAAGATGATATGATGTTATATATAACATGTTATGTTATGTATGTTATATGTTGTGTTTAAACTAAAATTGAAGTGTCAATGAGGTGGTCACAGAAGGTGGTTAAGAACTCGCATTTACTTTTAACATATTGGTTACTCATTACTATGTCAATTAATTCCATAATGATGTAAATTTTTGCTGATGGTATGTTGGAGCTTTTAATTGATTGGGATGATACTCTGCTGGCTCTGTCTTCAGACCAGAGAGGGTATACCTAAGAAGCCGTTGAACTTGACTGGACAATAAGATGCTGGACTCTATCCTTGGTATATGCTTGCAATGGGGGAATCTCAACTGAAGTTGAGCTGTGGTTATGCAACAAGGTGGAGGAAACCACCATGGTGGGTGGGTTTGGGGAGGGGTGGGGAGAATCCAAGTACCTATGAAACTGTGTCACATAATACAATGTAATTAATGAATTAAAAATAATAAATAAATAAAAAAGAGGAAATCTAAGAGCCCATGGATTGTATCATAAAATAAAACATAAAATAAAATAAAAATAAATAAGAAAATTAGTAAATTACTACATATTAGTAGATTTAAAGTATATTGTTCTTTCTTATAGGAATGGTCTTACACATACGCTATATTTCTTGACTCCCCAATAAAAGCATTCACAATGAAAGAAAATTAAAAAAAATGGGCAAATGATGTACAAATAGAGTTTGCAAAAGAAATTCAAATTCCAAGATCCAAACAAAACAAATACCACCGTGACTTCATGTATAATCAAAGATGTAATATAAAAAGGAGCTAACTTCTTATTAAATCAACAATAGATTTCGTTAGGATACTCTCCTCTTTGATGGGTACCAGGAGACAGGCACACTTGTGTAGAGTCTAGTTAAAACTGTCATTATGGAAAGTCATTTTCTAATATGTTTCAGAAGACTATACTTCTAGGAATTTTTCCTAGGAAAACTGACTCACAAATATTTCTATTCATGGAAATACTGTTTAGATGTAGAAAATGGAAAAGAACCCAAATGACTAGTGATGGATTAAATTTGAGTTTACTCATATGATTGATTATAAACATGTGTAAAAGGGGGTGAGCATTGTGGCTCAGAAGATCTCACTGCTGCTTGGAACACCCCCACCTCATACTGGAATGCTGGTTTGGGTTCTAGCTTTTCTGTTTCTGATCCAACTTCCAGCTAAAGCATTCTGGAAAACAGCGGATGATGGCACAAATGCTCAGGCCCTTGCCACTCATGTGAAAGACATGGATTGAGCTCTAGGTTCCTGAACCAGCCATGGTTGTTGCAGGTGTTTGGAGAGTGAACCAATGGATGAAAGATATTTCTTTCTCTCTTTCAAGTAAAATAAAAACACTCATTTTCTATATATGTGTGATTTATTCTATTTATTTATTTATTACACACACACACACACACACACACACACGGGAGGAGAAAGGCTTCTATCCACTGATTGACTTACCAAACGGCCACAACAGCTGGAGGTAGGCCAGATCAAAAGTGGGAGACAGGACCTCAGGCAGCTTACATGTAATGGATCAGGGAGAGCTAGCATTTTGGAATTTCACAACTGAAAATGAAGAGGAATTGATTTTGTGTGAAGTTGACAGTATGAGCAAAAATACATCAGACAGAAGCAATCGACATATTCGGAGAACAGGTGCCGCCCAGCTCACGTGGAATATGTTCTAGGACACCAGGCTCCTTTTGCTCAAGAGAACAAGGTTCCACTCAGTGTACCCAGCGCCTTCACAGCTGAGCAGGACTGTACACCAGTCCCTGTTACAAGCACTTTATGCTAACTCATTCAGTTTTCTCAATCTAATGATGTATGATCCATTATTAATCCCATTTTGCAGATCAGAAAATAGGCCCAGAATCATCAAATGACTTGTCCAAGACCACAGAGCTAACAGACACTGGGATTCAAACTGACACAGAGTAGCTCCTTGACTATCCTCCACTTCAAAGCCATGTTAAACCAAGAAGCCCCAAGTTATACATGATGTCACACCCAAGCACGTCACAGCTGGAGCATATGTCAGCAAGAGAATTCTTTTTATGAAAATGAAATGAAAGGCCCATGTGGTGGTGTAGCAGGCTAATCTGACATTCCCATATAGGTGCTAGCTTGTGTTCTGGCCACTCCACTGTCCATCTAGCTCCCTGCTTATAGCCTAGGAAAGCAGTGAAAGATGGCCCAGGTCCTTGGGACCCTGCCGCCTGTGTGGGAGACTCATAAGAAGCTCTTGGCTCCTGTTGGCTCAGCTCTGCCCACAGTGACCATTTGGGGAGTGAACCAGTGGGTAGAAAGCTCCCATTCATTCTCTCTCTCTCTCTCTCCCTCCCTCCCTCCCTTTCTTCCTTCTTTCTCCCTCTTCTTCTCTCCATAAATCTCCCTTTCAAATAAATATAAAGTCATAAAAACAAAGATCAGAGTGAAAAAAAATCATGAGTTTGGAAATCCATTTTGGTCTCCCACAGGGTGGCAGGGGCCCAATGTTTTAGCCATCTTTTGCTGTCTTCTCAGGTACATTAGCATGGATCTTTACTGGATCCATTGCTCATATGGGATGTCAGCA
Source organism: Ochotona princeps (assembly GCF_030435755.1). Classification (NCBI taxonomy): domain Eukaryota; kingdom Metazoa; phylum Chordata; class Mammalia; order Lagomorpha; family Ochotonidae; genus Ochotona; species Ochotona princeps. The sequence continues at coordinate 55,910,435 of NC_080832.1, read as the reverse complement.
TTTTGGGACATAGGATACAAAGAATTCTTCAAAACATTTATGGAAAATTTGTATTATGGAAAAACTGTGAATAGATTTCAAAAATGTTTTACCCTAGACAAACTTAACATTTAGTCTCGTTTTCTAATGTTTGAAATGGATTTATGTGTTCCTTTGATAGGCAGAATGACAGACATCTTCCATTCACTGATTCATTCCTCAAATGATTATGTAGATCAGGACAAAAGCCAGGAGCTTCAGGTGGAATTCCTACATCGTTGTGGGTTGTGAGCACTTGTAACATGTTCCACTGCTTTTCCAAGTGTAGTAGTATGGAGCTGGACTGGAAGCAGAGAAACTGTAACTCAAACCATCAAATATATAGGATGCCAGCGCTGTAGGCAATGATTTAATTCTGTGCTACAACAGTGTCTCTTTCCACACATGTGAATTGTCCTTATATTAAACGTAGCTAATAGACATACATAGAAAAATATGTAAGAAGTAAAATGTGTTCTTTACAGTAATCACTCGATGGTGATATTAAAAGCATTTTTATTGGTTTGGATTTTTAAGTTATCTAAAGCTTCATAACTATTGAAAGTATGAGAAACTTAAAAAAAAAAAAAGCTCAGGCCCGGCCCAGCAGCCTAGTGGCTAAAGTCTTCACCTTATATGCTGGGATACCTTATGGGCACCAGTTCATGTCCTGGCTGCTCCACTTCCCTTCCAGCTCCCTGCCTGTGGCCAGAAACAGTGGAGGACAGCTCAAAGCCTTGAGTCCCTACACCCATGTGGGAGACCTTATGGAAGAGGCTGCTGGCACCTGGCTTTGTATTTGTATTTGTTCAGCTCCAGCCATGTGGCCACCTGGGGAGCGAATCAGCAGATAGAAGATCTTTCTTTCTCTCTCTCCTCCTCTCTGTGTATCTGACTTTCCCATAAAAAAAAAAATGTTTAGAAAAAAGCTTAAGTTCCTACTCGATGTCCTAAAGGAATCTTGTAGCTTTTTTTTTAAGAGGCAGATATAAAGAACTCTCCCCTCCTGTTCCCCAAAAGCCATAAACCAGGTACCAGGAACTTAGCCCAGGTCTCTTATGAGGGTAACAGAAACCAAGTCACTTGAGCCATCAACACTGTTTGCCGGGTGTAGACCATGGTACTCTGTCTTGGGATGCTGGTACATGCTAAATGACTGCCCGTTCTTCAGAATGTTTCTAAGAACATCAAATAGACTAATAGCCAGATGTCACTGTATATAGAATTCAATCCTCATATTTTATTGTACTTAATATTTTTAAGAAAAACACAAGGTAAAGAATTATGAATTTGTACCCTAATAATTATGAAATTTAGCTTTGTAGCTAAACCATTGCCCTGCAAATTGCTGGGATTTCATACGGCACTGTTTTGTGTCCCAGCTGCTCCACTTCACATCTAGCTCCTTCCTTGTAACCTGGGAAAGAGGTTGGGGGTGGTCCAAAGCCTTGGGACTCTGCACCTGTGTGGGCAACACAGAAGCAGCTCCTGGCTTCTGGTTTTGGATCTGGTCAGCTCCAGCCATTGCAGCCACTTGGGGAGTGAACCAGTGGATAGAAAATTTTCTCTGTCACTCCTTCTCCCTGTAAATCGGCCTTTCCAATAAAAATAAATAAATCTTTAAAAAATATATAAAATAGTGAATAATATGCAAATATGTTATGCATTATGTAAAATATGACATACTGTGTGCAAGAAGTATGGGTATGCACATATTACATGGGTACATGGGTATGGTATGCACATATTACATGTGGGCCAAAGAAATTTTGACCTTACATAAGGCATATGAAGAGTGGGCAAATTACATTGATACTAAAGGCAATTGAGGCATCATTGGCATAAAAGAAAAGGTCAAGCTCACAGTATTAGAAACAAAGTTTGAATAATCTGAATAGAAAGAAACATCCACGATTATCTGGAAAGACAGAATTTTTCCAATGTGTATCTGTATCAGAAGCATATATGTTGCACAACAAACCAAACCTCAAGTGCTGCCAAATTAAAACAAAGTCAGTGAATATTTCCTGTAAGATGTCAAGCTAATAAAACCTTGGTCTGTTGCTTTCTGGGGGTTTCATTTGACGCAAGAATGAAATTCACAAAATCTTAAAAAGGCTCAGATGACCCACAGACACACTGCCCACGGCTGAAATTAGCACATACGCTGGTCATTAACATGGTTCATTCAAAGGAGAGCACCTGGACAAGTGCGTAAGTTGCTGCTTGGGATCCTGGCATCCTATCCTGGGGTCCTGGAGTTCAGTTCCTGGATCCTAACTCACAAAGATGATGTCTCAAGCACTTGGGTTCCTGCCACCCAGGTATGGGACCAGAGTTTGATTTCCCAGCTCATGGCTTTAGCTGGCCCTGCCCCAGCCATTACAGGCACTCACAGAGAAAATCAGCAGATAGAAGAGAGACCGCTTTCTGTTTAACTGAGCCATATGTGTCTTCATCTCTTCCTCTGCTTCTTAAAACTCTTTAAAAAAACAATGATGGGCCCAGCACAATAGCACAGCAGGCTCATTCTCCCCTTGCAAGTGCCAGATCCCATATGGGCACCAGTTTGTGACCTGGCCACTCCATTTCCCTTCCAGCTCCCTGTGTATGGCCTGCGGAGGCAGTCGAGGGAAAGTCCAAAGCCTTGGGACCCTGCACCCATGTGGGAGACCCAGAAGAAACTCCTGGCTTTGGTTGCGACCACTTGTGGAATAAACCAGCCATAGAAAATTTTTCTCTGTCTCTACTCTGTATAAACCTGCCTTTCCAATGAAAAATAAATCTTTGAAAAGGAACACTTAATCTATTGTCAGTTTTAAAGACTCAAATTTTACATAAAAATGCCACTTTTGAGTTTCATTTACAAGTTGCAACGTGCGGCAAAATGCAGTCGGTTTCCTCAATGTCACGTTCCTGCAGCTTGAACAGTCACAACTTCTAAGGAGATCAATTGTGTGTTGAGACCTCAGCTAGGAGGCTTCTAGCAATTGCTATCTTGCTGGGCCCCTGAGCCTCCTGCATGTGGGAGGGCCCGGATTCAGGAAAATGGAGAGCATACCTTTACGAGTATGGCTTTCAACTAGAAATATTTTCCCTTTGACTAAATCTAGATGGCAGTTAATTTAGCACCAAGCTCTCAGATAGCACATTAAAAGGCAGCATAATTGATTCCATGAATCAGAAAAAGTTCATGAAATTGCATGCTTGGAGCTGTGATCTGATATAATTGGACCCCAAAGCAGTGATTGTCTCCAGCAAGTCACGGTTTCAGCTTGAGTGGCTTTAGAATTTCCACTTCTACCCAAAGACCAAGGTGACTGGCACACAAGCAGGCCAGCGCTGCCTCCCCCTCCACATGGCTCCATTCCCCTACCCCACCACCCCAACTATTTCCAGCATGGCTGGGAGGCATTTGTCTTAGTTTTCCCAGTAGTGGTGATGAATTTGCATCGGCACATTTGCATGTACTCTAACCAGTTTTCCCACTCTGCCCCCAACACGAACATGGTGATTCATGCTAGGAATTTGGGAAAAGACAGAAGAGAATTCAGAGTTCAAGTGGTGGCACAGTAATGAGAAGCTCTAGCCAATCCATACAAAACATAGCTATTAAAAATCACCCTTGACCTTCTTGTGCCAACGTTGTATGTAACAGAGATGAGTGATCTCTAGCCCGGTGGGCTTTTTGGTGATAGCAAGAAGAGGTTCTCTTTCACCAAGCTGTCTGTTGGGTGCATGATAGAAAACTACCCCACCTTCTTTGTCCTTATGGTTTTGTGCATGAGAGTTTACGAATGGTTACTGAAAAAGTTCTTACAAGGAATTTTTCATGCAGTTGCAAACATACGTTAGCTACAGCTGCTGTGATCTGAAGACTGGACAACCAAGACAACGTAATCATGTGGCTGGAAGTGATGATGTTGGCTGTTGACTGGGAGTTCAGCTGGCATTGCAGGTTAGGGCACCTCCACACCACCTCTCCAGAGAACGGTCATTGTTCTTTCACAGCACTGCCTTTCCCAGGGAGGGCATCTTGGAGAAATCAGGCAGAAGAAGCGAGACCTTTTACAACCCAGCCTCAGGATTCACACAGTCTCTTCTACCATGCTCTGCTGGTTAAAAGTGTCATATCCAGATGTGAGGATACAATGCAGTATGCATCTCTACTTCCAAGCAAAGATGGACTCCCAATGAAACTGTTTACTATATCTTGACAATAGGATGCTGGACTCTCTGCCATTGTCCATGCCTACAATGATGGACATACAACTATACTATAGTAATGATATAGGGGAGCACAGTGGGGGGAGGAGGGAATTGAGGAGGGGATAAGGGAAATCCCAGGGCCTATGGAACTGTATCATAAAATGATATTAATAAAAAGTAAATTTTTTTTAAAAAGTGTCTCAAGAACACCTTGATGTCAGGAGGTGGGACCGAAGAATTTTGAAGTTTGAAATCTTCTATAAATTGTCATACATTGTGGTCTCCAAAGATAGATCAGCATTTACAATTCTGCTCTTGCGCAATAAGGACCTATTCTGAATTTACCAATACTATGAAGGATTATAGGTGCAGCTTCATGATCTCGCACCTTGTATTATCTAATATTCTTGCTACCCAAAGAGGAGTCTGGCTCATTCTCATGCTAACCCAAACTTCTCTATTTTTCATTTCTATGTTCTCTCTTGCTTTTAGTACCTGTACTTCCTTCCCTCTTCCACCGCTACCATTTTCTCCTTTTCTTTCCCTTTCTCTCTCCGTCCTTGTCTTGGCAGCTCCTCCTCAGTTGTACAGCTTTAGTTCAGATAGGGCCACCTCACTGAGGATACTGCCCATCTGAGGATAACAGCACTCTGGATTTCAGTTCCAAATTCTTAGGCATGAGAATCTTATTGATCCAGTAGGAAAGCATGCTGTACAGCCAGGCTTTTACAGATTGTTTGAGAGAGGGCATGGAAATGAAATGATCATTCATATTAGAATGGCAGAAAGGCAAGACTCTCACAAGGGCTCTAGTAATAAAAAATAATTATCCCAAGTTAGCATCCACTTCACAGGCTTTCCGTGACTTGATGTGCACCTGCCTGCTATCATCTGTATCCACATTTTCTTGTGATCTCCACTATTAATAGTACCTAAATATCCTTGCTATCTTCACTTACAAAGCTCATGGATTCCTGACACTAACTCCTAGTTCCCAGTTCTTAATACCAAAACACAGTACTTCTGGTCATGGAAAACTAACCTCAAACATCACTTTCTCCAGAAAAATAATTACAAACAAATTATCAGATTGATGACTGGCTTCAGATATTCTTATGCCTAAGGCACAACCATGTCCTCTAGGGCCCACTCTCTCAGTGCCCACATTTCCACTAATCTGCCACATAAACTTCAATGTCTCTCTCTTGTGGTAAGGTCCCCATCTGCCAGCTCCTTGCAGTTGCAATTTTCATATTCACTTTGAAAGACCAATATGGAGGAGAAACATGAATCTGCCTTGTATAACTCCAGTCTCTCCAGCAAAACCCCACCCGAAGCACGTGTGACTGGGCCACGCAGTCATGGAGGCTCTCCGCATTCCAGAAATTGGTTTGATGCATGTCATTACATAGGTGTTTAACAAACAGTCACATGAATCCTTTACTGCCTTTGTCAAATAAAAAATGTTGATGCAGGTCATCCTCAATTATAAGGGAAGGAGATGTTGCTGTAGCAGTAGTTATGCCCATAATAAGAGTATACGTGCTTTCTGATGTGATGGAAGGAGAGCGTTGGCTTTTAAGAGCAAGAGTTCGTACACACCTTGCTGCTGTTTCATTTCTAAAGATGAGCAGAAGGGACCACACAAGAAGGTTGGGAATACAAGGAACAAACAGTGGTTTTAGAATTTGCACATGATCAGCTGCAAATTTTCACACTGAAAAAAGTCAGAGTTGTCAAACAAAAATCTGAAAAGCATCTGGAATAAGAGTAGGATATTTAATCCAATGATGAACTTATAAATGTTCGAGAAATCATTCAGCAATCCAGTCTTGGGATATGAGAGTAGACAGTACTCCCTTGAATCAGATTATAAATACCTGGGGCCCTGGCCAGTACTTTTCCATTAAGAGAAAACTGTTTACCTGCTTCAGTTCAGAGCTGTCTTTACTCTGATCCCAGCATAATCTCCTAAGTGAGTGTCAAGAGAAAAAAATCAAAGCAAGTATTTGGAGCTCTTTTGTTTCTTTCCCCTTTTCAGATGAATGTACACAGACATTGGAATATCAAACACATCTGTAAGAGGGATTCAGCCAGCTAAGAGAAAACGTAAAGTTCTAAGGATCAGGTACTTGACAGGATTTGCAACAGTGGATGAAATGAAGCAGGATTATCTATATTGCAACCCTCTTGTTTGTATTAGAACCCAAAGGAACAAACAAGTTCAACTTACCTGGTTTTGTTACTTTAACATACCTTTTAAGTTTTCTTTGAAGATAAATTTTACTTTCTAAATAGAATGAAGATATAGTTTCCTTTTCTTAAAGCAGAACATTGTAAACACTGTATTCTGTTATGATTTGATATATTATTTCCTGCTCCACTTATCCTATTTTCTTTCTATCTCTTATTTCATTAGTGCAAGGAAATGTCTAGTTAGCATGTTTCATCTTTTGGCTTTATTCTAGAAAACACAAAGGGGCCTTCCTCCACTCTATTTTTTAATTTCTTCAATTGAGCTTTTGAATGACCCAAGTACACTGAAGACTATTGAGAGCCTTTGAAGTCCGTGTCACTGGCCTCATCTTGCTCTACCTTTCTCTTGACATAAGTTTGGGAATCACATGACCTACCACACATGCGCAGCAAGGACAAAAAATGGTTTTAGGAACAGGAAATTATTAAATGCATATAACAAGGTGGACAAATCATGTATCATTAATCCACAAAGATTCAAGTGCTGTCTTCATGTAGGTACAAAGAGAGGAGGAAGCTAATATGTGGTGGTTAAGAGTTCAAATCCTGTGGTCAAAACCATCTGAGCAAAAATGCTAGTTATGTAATCTTGGCGAAACTAATCAGCTATTCCAGCCCCAATTTCTCTTCCGTAGAGTGGGGAAAAAAAGATAGGTCCTTCATATAATTATGGTAAGAATTAAGAAAAATAAGGCAGCACATGCCCTACACACACTAAGCAGGTTCAATATGTATTCTCCCATTATTTTATGAAAGACAGAACAAAATCACAATTTATTATAGCTGTTCAAATGAAAAACAGGCAGAGCAAATAGACAGTAGTGATTCAGTCAGATGTGAAGACCTTTCCCCAGTTGCCTTCCTCTTCTATGGATCACGGTTAACAATGGCACAAATGTGAAGGTTCTCTCAATGACCATCACTCATTGCCATCATGGAAATCAACCAGTATGAGATCTTCCCTTAGCATGCATAGATGCCTGCAGCCTGCTGCCCTGTTTCTTTGCTCTCCTTCCCAGAAAAATCTTCTCACAACAACCTTCAGTATTCACTTACTTGGTTCCCTCCCCTCCCACATCTGAAACCCAACCCTCTGACTCGCCTCTTCCAGTTGCAGTCTTGGTATCACCACACACCATCCTTAGTTTTCCTCCTTTTTGATTTGCCTTAGTAGCTTGTGCCATAGTTGATGCCTTCCCTCTTTTCCTTCTGCACATGTATTAGGGCACCCTCTCTTTGGCTCTCCTCCTACTTCACTGGCAAGTTCTTGCCAAACTCCGTTGTTGTTCTGTCTTCCATCCTTATTCAGTCACTGATTGGCACCTTCTGTTCCCTTAACTTTACGTCCTATCTACAACTCATGGCTTTCAATTCTTTATCTCCATCACTGGCCGTGTCACTAACTATCCAGATCAAAATTTGTTTTCCAAGCAGATGTCTCCATTTAGCCACCTAGCAAAAACTTACTTTGTTCCCAAATGAACATCTCATTCTCTCCTCTTCCCCACCACCCACAAAGTAGTCAGCTCATTCAGTCTCCAGTTCAGCTCAGTAACTGGCATCTCCATCACTCCTTCCAGTCACTCTAGCCAAAGCCTTCAAGTGGTTCTTGACATCATTCTTTTGAGTACATCCTCTCTCTAATCCTTCAGCAAATTCTGAAGGTGTCACACTCAAAACAAACCCAGAGTCCAACCACTTGTTACATCTCATTGTAACCTTTATCCAAGCCACCAGCATCTGGGTGCATAACAGTCTCCCAGCCACTCACTTATGCCCCTAATTCCTGCCCTGACTGCCTTTTCTCCCATGACAGCAGGAGAGAAATGTTAACACCACATCTTCAGCTCAAACACTTCTGGGAGCATTCCATTTTCCTGAGAGTGAACAAATGAGCCATGGCTGCCTCCAAAACATCAGGTGCCTATCACTGCCCTTGCTGGGCAAGGTGAACAGCTTACAGTCCATTCCCCTCCTCCTCTATCCAATCTGCTCACACGGATCTCACTTGATTCTTTCATCTTTGGGATTCCGCTCAAACTTCATTGAGTCAGAAGGACCTCCCCTGATTATGATAAATAAAAGATCAGCTACCACCCCAATCACTTTTGATCCTCTTAATACACTGTTTTTTTCTTATTAGCATGTGTGAACCCTAGACATTGTATACATGTTTTTGTTTTACTTGTTGGTTGTCTATACACTCCACCAAAATGTAAGCCCCATGAAGGCAGGGATTTAATTCTAATTGCTAGGTTAGCCCAATGCCTGAAATCGTGCCTGGCGAATAGTAAATGTTCAGTACTTAATGAATAAACTAATAAAACAGTCTTCCACTCATTGCACAACTCATGGTAGACCACTGTGCTTTTTAAAGGTTAAGTAGATCAGACCTTGGTGAGTTAAAAGAATAGTGAAAATCAACAAGGTTGGTTCATTGTCCAGCTGACACCACCAGAGGTTGGTTTTTTTCCATGGCTGACATTTTCAACCGAAGAATCACTCTGCTCTTTGAGTAAAATGTGCCACCGGGCTGAGTCACAAGGCTCACGCTGCTGAGCCAGTTTTTCTCCTGTGTGACCTGAATGACTCAATGTGCCAATGACAGTGTCAGTTTTATGTCCCTGGAACTGCACTGGGAAGCACAGCTTCAACTGTTGACTTCATTCAAGCCTATTTCACTCTACTTGGTTAACTTGAACCTGGTTCATTCCTTGAACAAGACTGCAGTTTTATCTTTCTTCAACCATTTGCTGTGTGACTAATTTGAATGTTAACATTTTCAAGTGAAAACTCTTTGATACTAAATGAAACCATTTGAGGAGACTTTTTAAATATCTGAATGTAATATTTTTTAGGAAAAGAAAGGTCACTTAAGAGTTGCTAATCATAAACTAAATATACATGATTTTAATTGAGTGTCAGGAGTCCAAAATCTATTATTTTAGCACAAAAACATTTTACCAAATGCTAGGCATCTTGGCGTGCTGTTTACATTTGTGCCCCACATATGAATGAACCACATGCTGAACTTCTAAGGTCTGAAAATTCCTTTTCTTCCCCAATGTCAAGTGAGATTAATGAAGCACCCAATCTGATAACAGGGTTTTGTTATTAAAAGCATTATTATTTTGGAAAAACATCTTCATTTCAGTATTTTAATCTATCTGTATCTTCACATTGGATTTAGAAATCCATATGTGAAGACCAGATGTAAGATTTTTGGATAAAAGACCCACAGACTTAGTATTTCTAACTTCTCTCAGGGAAATAAACAGAGAACAAAGCAAGAAAATGACTTACATTGTCATGGTCAAGTATAAAAAGAAACAGGCCTGGGTGGCCTTGGGAGACATTAGAAAATGGCAAACAACTCCCTGTGTAAAGTTTTGCCTTCATCTCCGGGAAGATTCAAGTCTCACCTCCAAAGAGAAGAAGCAGTGAGGAGGGCTTTTGCCTACTTAAGGAAACTTCCTAGGATAGTGACTCCACATAGCGTCTTTCCTTTTTCTTAACCTGAAACATGGGTTTGCCACTTCCTGGACCACCTGCTTCTGGACATATCACCGTTAGAATCTAACGGCTGGGCCCGGCGCCGTGGCCTAGCGGCTAAAGTCCTCACCTTGAACACCCCGGGATCCCATATGGGCTCCGGTTCTAATCCTGGCAGCTCCACTTCCCATCCAGTTCCCTGCTTGTGCCCTGGGAAAGCAAAGGATGGCCCAGTGCTTTGGGACCCTGCACCCATGTGGGAGACCCAGAAGAGGTTCCTGGTTCCTGGCTTCGGATCAGCACAGAACCGGCCGCTGCACTCACTTGGGGAGTGAATCATCGGACGGAAGATCTTCCTCTCTGTCTCTCCTCCTCTCTGTATATCTGACTTTGTAATTAAAAATACATAAATCTTTTAAAAAAAAATAATCTAATGGCTAAGAATAGGCAAGACCTAGACCTTGTGACAAGAGTGATATGTTTAGTTCCTCACTATATCAAGAGAAATTCTTGTCTGCAATAGGATTACTTTACAGCGTGTCAGTTAGTGATGCTCCACTTTGAGGGCTGATCAGAAGTTCTCCTTGAATAAAAGCCCATTAACATTTTACTCACTGATAGTGTCAGTGTGACATTCCACAATCTGTCTCTTCCTTAGTCACCGAATCTACAGCTGAAAGGCACCTGACCTTACTCCTTCCACATCAGCTATAGTGTGATGCATTGAATACTTCAAGGTTCACACAACCCCAAAATATCACAGAGTTCCCAGATCTCTGGGACAATTTTTCTCATAGTGCCCTGGCAACAAAGGAAGACATCAGGAATGCACAGAGGACACCAGAGACTCTGTTTTACAGCAGGTGCAGCAGGTTTAAGATAGGCTTTCCCAGAAAAACTACTGTTTAAATCTTGAAGGATGAATAGGGGGTGACTTGGCAATAAGGACTTAGAAGTGAGAGAAAAAGGCCAGGTCAGGAAAAACAAGTGAGCGTGTGCACAACACAGCCACTAGCCACTGATGCATGTCTGAATCAACCAAAACAAGTGAAACTCACAGGGTAGTTTCTCAGTCCGACTAGGCCCATTTCAAGGACTCAGTATCCACAGCGGCTAATGTCTACTGTTAGATCACATGAACACAGAACATTTTCATCACGAGAAAGTTCTAACGGACTGCACTGACTCTGAACAGCAAAAGCACAGAGCCAAGAACCAATCCTGGTGGGAATAACTGCAGGTGACTAAGAACAGCTGGAAGATGGGACCCTGAGGGAGGGAGGACGACAGGTGTGCAGGGGCCACTACAGGCTGACCATTGATTTCCCTGGCTGACAACACAACATCCAGGGCAGTGTGAATCCTGCTCATCTCTCAATGCTAAGCCATCCTTACAGCACTAGAAAGATGCATGACTGGAACATATGAACAGCATTCTTTGTCCACCAATTAATGTTTATGAAAACATGTCTTATAGTAATGAAGGCAATGTACCACATCATGAATTCATTACTTTTTCTGTGAAAAAAGGCTATTAAAAAGGTAATTAAAATTTTTGTTCTAGCATCTTATCCCTTTTTACTTTTTGTGTTTTTAAATTAGTGTACCATTTTACACTCACAAAAATTAAGTTTTAAAAAATAGTTTCATGGTTCTACAATGTAGATTTTAATAGAGCCACATTATGGATATAATCACACATTAAGAATTCAGGATTGGGCCTGACACAATAGCCTAGTGGCTAAATCCTCCCCTTACATCCTCCGGGATCCCATATGGGTGCTGGTTTGTGTCCCATCTGTTTCACTTTCCATCCAACTCCTTCCTTGTGGCCTGGGAAAGCAGTAGAGGATGGCCTAAAGCCTTAGAACCCTATACCCACTTGGGAGACCTGGAAGACGCTCCTGGCTCTTGGTTTCAGACAGGCTCAGATCTGGCCATTGTGGCCACGTGGGGAGTGAATCAGCAGATGTAATCATCTCCTGCAATCCTTGCCTTCCTTAGCTGCCCACATGAGGATACATGGAGGAAAGAGACTTATGTCAACATCTGTCGCTTAGCAAGGAGTCCTTGGCTTAGCTCCTGAATTTGCTTTCCTTTACCATAATGAAACACCTGAGATGGGCTTGCTTTATGAAGAAACGAGTTTTGGACGTCCAAGGGCATTAACATGGGTCAGTTCTAGTAGGGGATCTCTAGGTTGCATCAGGCCTCAGCAAATGGCAACGTATGAGGGATCCCAGATACGGGTGAAAGGACCACATTGCCAGGCAGAAAGGAAGAGGGATGCTGGACCCCCAGGCTCCTCCAAGGCTACAGCCCGAAGGGCCAAGGACAACTCACCTGATAAAGGGTTCACACCGCTTGCCTCTAGCACCCTGGGGACTACACTTCCAGCACATAAAACTGTGGGCAGTGCCCAAACCAGAACAAAACTGGAACAGTCTTGCAAGCTTTTCAACTTGTATCCTCGTCTATACAAGATGTTAAATTTATAGTAAATGTTGAAATCTGGTTATGTGAGTCATTTAATTTTTTTCTCAAGGTTATTTTGGCTATTCCAGATCTCTTTCATTTTTATTTTGAGTGTAATTTCCCATTTCTTGAGTGTCTTGTCTTTAAAAAGTAGGTAATACTCATGCCTATATTATGGAGTTACTAAAGGCTTCATGTTAGAAATCATTTACTAAGGCGCCTAGAGCACATTACTATTTCAATCATTTAACTATTATTATTTTCATGCTATAATTTGCATGGCTTCCTTTCTTTTTCATCTGAAATCTTATATTTTGCTTTTATTCTAAAGTGTGCATACACTTTCTTCAATAGCTTTGTGTGTGCAGGTTTACATATTGCCAAAAATATCCTGGATTAACATTTTGCCCGATCAGGAAATTTAAGTGAAACCTAGAAAAGCAACCTGAAAATATCCCTTGCATATCTCAGTTTACTAGATTTTTTTGTGGGGAAATTATAGTAAAACAATGAAGATTAGTAGTAAAATGCCACTGATATTCTAAGGAGAGAAAGAAACAGAATGTAGAGCAAGAGAAAGATCCTGTTTGGAGTTCATTTCAGGAAACTTGTGCCGCGATGCATGGCATCCTATCTGTGATACCTACAGCCCGCTCTGTTATAGTCAAAGCTTTCCCATCTGCATAGCATCTCATTATGCAGTTGTGCAAAGGAGCTAGTAGTTTTGAAACGTAAAATGCTGAACTTGTGGTTCTCAACCTAGGTACTGAGAAATCCCAGGATGCTTCAGTGAATTTCCAGGGGCTTGCAAGATATTTAAGTATTCTTGGAAAACAAAGTAACCTCTGCTGGCCATTGCATAAATTATTATCAACATGGTGTTTGGCTATCACAACTTCATAAAATGTCAGCTATATATTTTGGAGTGGGGCTCTGTACAAAGCAGAACTGAGTAGCTCCTTTATCATACCCTACTCACTGTCAACAGATATTCTCATTTTCCTTACTGTCCTCAACACACACACACACACACACAGTGAACTTATGTGTCAAATATTCGACATACAGTGATTCAAGCTCCATCCTATCTTTAGAAATTGTTTTTTCCAATATGATCACTTTACAGAGAATATCAGCTAGTGATACTCCACTCTGTGGGTTGATCAGACATTCCCCTTGAAGTAAAGTCCATTAACTTTTTATTCACTGATAGTATTAGTGTGACATTCCATAATCTCTCTCCTCCTTAGTCACAGAATCTAGAGCTGAAAGGCACCTGATTCCTCGACCCATAGCTTGCTTCAAATAGAAACATTAAGCTCCTGGTAGACCATAGAACATGGATCAAAAGCGAAGTCTAAAACTCCCAACCTTCTGGAAGAAAGAAAATCAGAAAAATATCTCTGTGATTTTGAAATAGGCCAAGATTTTTTAGATCACAGGAAGATCCATCAAAGTGGAAATAATAAATTTGGAAAACAAAACAAAACAAACAAACAAACAAGCCACAGACCAGAAAAAGTACTTGTAACATACATCTGATTCAAGAACAGGCGTACTGGCCTTTATGATCAAGAAAGGATCAAGTAATTACTGAAATGATTAAGAACTCTTAAAATCCAATGATAAGAAAACAAAAAAAATTAGTTCTTTAAGAGAGGCAAGAGATCTGAAGAATTTCCAAAGAAAATGCATAGAAGGAGAATAAGAACTCAAATAATGATCAAAATAATTTATCTTTAAGGAAATGTCCATTTAAACATCAGGAGGCACCTATACCATGGCATACATAACAGAATGGCTAAATTTTAAAAACTGACAAAACCTAGTGCTGCTGCTAGTGCCGCGACTGGCACCCCCACACATTAGTAACAGGTATTCAAAGTGGTGCAACTGCTTTAGGAAACAGTCTGCCAATCTTTGCAAAGTTAAACAGATAAGTATACTCCCCACACAGCCTCAAAATTCCACTCCAAGACATTTTCCCTTCAAAAACTGATGTCCATATAAAACAGATGTTTATTCTAGTTTTATTCATAATCACCAAAAAGAAATGTGGAATTAACCCAAGGTCCTTCAATGTGTAAGTTGATATATCACATTAAATCTGTGTATTAAAATATTACTCAACATAAAAGGATGAAAAAAAAGTATAAAATGCATCACTTCAGTAACAACTTTTTCCTCCTTTATTTCCATTAGAATCAAACTACAAATCATTTTTACTGCCATATTAGCTCTCACACTGTGAAGTAGGTTATAGCTTATGTTTTCATAATAACATGTATTTTCCAGTCTTACTGCACAGAACCCATGGGCTAAGTTGTCTGAACTATATATGGTAAATGTCTTAGTTCCCACAGTGGGATTCAGGAGCTACACTCTAGCCATCAGTTACACATTACCCATTGGGTTGGTAGCTTCTCTTCTTAGCAAGTCTTTCTAGTCTCTATTTCGTGTGTATTTATATTAGATCTGTCTTTAAAGTTTGATATCATCTTATTGTAACCCTAAATGTTGGACAAAAGTATCGAAGTTCCTTCTATGGTCTAATCAGGGAGACAGACCTCCTGATTTGTCGTAGGAAAGCACAATTTTTGTGCATCTTATTTTTTAAAAAAATTAGATATTATTTATTTATCTGAAAGGCAGAGAGAGAGAGATAGAGAGAATTTCTCATATACTTTTTCACTCTCCAAGGGCCAACAACATCTGGGGTTGGGCCAGGCTACAATTCAATCAGTGGTTGTCAGGGGCCCAAGTTCTGTGTCATTGCTGCCTCCTAGGTTGTACACTGTTGTGAAGCTGGAGTTCCAAGTGGAACCAGCAGTTGGACCCAGACACTCCGGTAAGAATATAGGTGTCTCCAACTATGCCTTAACCATTAGGTTCAAAATGCTTGCACCTAAAGTTTTTTGTATTGTATTACTTAGACACACACACTCTATAAGAGATTCAGACAGGAAGAGCCCCCATCCATTGGTTTCTCTCCCTTTAAGTGCCTACAACAGCTGAGATAGGCCAGATGGAAACTCAATCCAGATTGCTCCCCATGGGTGGAAGGGCCCCACGCACTGGAGCCATCACCTTCCACATTGCAGGGTCTATACTGACGGGCAGCTGGAATCAGCAGTATAACCAGAGCCAGGCACTCTGGCTTGCAAGCATCTAAACCGCCAAACACCCAGTTCTCAGTAAATAATTTAATTTCTATTATTTAATATGATTTTGTATGAATGAATTGGCAGTGAAAATTTCTTTTATGCAACCAATATGGCCAACTTTTCATGAGGAAAGGATGGAATATGGTTATTACATATGATTTATGATTCATGTAACTCAAAAGAAAACAGCCTCTTATAAAAACAAAATTACAGCTCTCTAAAATCCACTTGAGGCAGATGATTGCTTGGTGGCACCCAATGAGCCACACCTCTCCGCAATCGCGCCTTTGTGAGTTCCCCTCCCACTCGGAGCCAGCTTGGTCCTGTGAGTAGCAGAGAATCAACATGGGCCTTGTCCTGCTTGTGTTGCACTGTAGGGATTTTGTATGGGCAACCCAGCCACCTGATATTAGGGAGCTCAAGAAGTCCTAAAAAATGAGGCATGAACAGAAAAGACCCCCTTCTTGCCAGCTTGAACCCGGTCACAGCAGTGAACCACACTGGTCCATTGGGACAGCAGCGTCCTCATGCAGCAGTATGGAAAGTTCTGGGTGTAAGGCCTCTTTCTATTCTTACAAAGTACCAGTGATGCCAATTTTTTTTCTGTCTGCATGAGTTATATCAAGTGAGATTTACTATATTAAATATTTAAACTAAGATTTTAAACATACTTATTAACCATTAAATATTTATACTAATAACACCTTTGACACTATATTTACTATTTCATATAATATTAACATTTCAAGAAATAAATTTGGTGCACACTTGAGCATTACTTCACATTTCATAAATCTCTTTCAAGTCAGGCTTAATAGAAGACAGCAGTATCTCATTCGCTTCTGCATTCAATCTGTTACAACACTACCTATCAGCCTCTGGGAAGCTCTATTGTACACTAATGGAAGAATAAAAGTATCTTAACATTGTTACAAAAATAGCTCTGACCCTGGAGGCAAGCATTTGGGGAACTGTTACCCTATGGGCTTGTGGTGGAATACCTCCTGAAGGAAACCAGGTCCCCAAAGGGTCAACCCAGAACACTCAGAAGGACCATGTTAAAGAAAGTTTTGGGTATTTGTCCATTTAAGCACTTGATGATTTGAAATATTTATTTTTTCTAACTAGTTCTTTACTGGAAAAGCAGATTTACAGAGAGAGAGGAAGATACAGAAAGATGTTCCATCCATTGGTTTACTCCCCCACATGGGCCACAACAGCCAGAGCCGAACTGGTTTGAAGCCAGGAGCCTCTTCCGGGTCTCCCATGCGGGTGCAGGGTCCCAAGGCTCTGGATCATCCTCCCCTGCTTTTGTAGGTCATAGGCAGGAAGATGGATGGGAAGTGGACCAACTGGGACACGAAGTGGTGCCCATATGGGATCCTGGCATGTGCAAGGTGAGGATTTAGCCACTGAGCCAACGTGCTGGGCCCTGAAATATTAATTTTTATTGAGAAAGAGAGATCTTCTACCTGCCAGTTCATTCTATAATGCCCGTAATATCCAGAGCAAGAGTCAGGAACTCCATCCATGTTGCTGCCATGGGTGTCCTGAGGTAGGTAGCAGCTGGAAACTGGCTCAAAAGGAGAGGTGGGTGTGGAATCCAGGCACTCTAAACAGGGGACACAGGCATCCCAAGCAGCAGCTACTTATTGAGCCACAGTGCTGGTGTCTTGAGCCTTTTGGGTGGAAATGCCCTCACAATGGGGAGAGCAGACTCCTCAATCCTTTACACATTCTTCCCAAGCATGGAGGCCAAAGCTGACTGAGCTGCTCCAAAAACATCTGCCCCCTACTCTCTCAGTATCTGCCTCCTTGCTTTGCTCTCAAATGACCACCACACCGCCAGGAAGAGCTCCCCTCCACCATCTGAGCCATTCCCAGCCCCCTATCATGCAGTCTAGGTGAAATAATTCCCAGCTCAAGAAGAGGAAGTGTCTACACCACCATCCCAAACCAGGGCATTTTCCTCCTTGATTTCATCTCTTATCTCAAAGGAAAGGAATATATTCACCTCCCCCTATCCAGAAGAAGGGTGGGGTCTGACCCTGAAAAATGGAAAACAGCCTCATGTAACTGACCTATCGCTCCACCTCTGGGCTACACAATTATTAACACAATTACCTAGTTAAATATCCATAAAGACAAATCAGGGACAAATCAGGGAAAAAGACAAAATCAGTGCTATAAGCAACGTACTCCATGTTATCAGACTACAGTAATAGGAAAGATCAAGCAATATTTAGTGTCTTCGATGATTTTAAAGAAACTTAATAGATCCTAACCAACATTTGTGCAAAGAAATTGTGTCCAGCCACGCTAGTGTAGAATAGATCAGGGTATAACTCATGCCTGTGGATCTAATAGGTTCTGGGTTTATGGTCCTTGATTTTGAACAATCTATTTAAACTTCCAGCTACTTTGTGTCCTCATGTGTAAAGTGGGGATAATAGCTTCTAGCACAAAGGATTATGAGGATTTATTGGGTTAATATTGTTAAGGTACTCAAAATATCTGAACGTATTAGGCACTGTAAGTTTTTGTTAAATATAAAGTGTGAGTGTGTGTGTGTAAGAGAGACTTGAATTTAATTTAAAAGAAAAAAAGAGTTTGGAAAAACTCAAAGGTAGAGGAAGTAAAACATAAACCTAACTTTAACAGACACAGAGGACACAGCCCAGGGCAAAAAAATTATGTGTAGTGGGGACATTCTAGGGTAGGAAGCCTGGTATATGGGGGTCTGGAATTCCACCTCCCCTTCCCCAATTAGGGAGCTAGTGGGATGGGGAAGAGAACATTAAAGAGGGGAGAAAGTTGTTGCACTTCATGTAGAATTCTGTTTTACTCCAACCCCCTTT
The DNA here is from genome assembly GCF_030435755.1 of Ochotona princeps. Classification (NCBI taxonomy): domain Eukaryota; kingdom Metazoa; phylum Chordata; class Mammalia; order Lagomorpha; family Ochotonidae; genus Ochotona; species Ochotona princeps. The sequence goes on along the minus strand of NC_080832.1, from coordinate 55,891,963 downwards.
ATTGGGACACAGATGTTTTAAGAATGATGCCAAGCTCTGATAAAAACAGATGTACATGCAGGAAATACAGCACATCTAGCAAAGAAGACAGTTGGGTAATTCCTTTTATTAATGACATATTTTGTGTAGTAACCGCTTGCAGATGAACATTAAAATACATCCCTGACAATAATCTCTTTCGGTTGTTGTTATTTTCAAAGTTTCATCTCCAGAATCTCTTCAAACCACTTACCCAGTTGGGCTGAAAGCAAGTTATATTCAATCATTTAACCCTAGTGGGGCATAAGAATAGGAAACAATATGCTCTTTTAAAAAATCTGTTCTGGTATATTGGAATCTAGCATAAAGAGGATGTCTGCCACTTCCATTGAGATGTACAAACAACCCAGATCATGAGCAAGACCCTTCAGAGTTGGTGGTGCCCATCTAACTTAAACCACTAGTCAAGATTTTGAATACAGTGTTGACAAGGCAGCTCATCTGATGATACCTTTATTGTGATACAGAACCACCGAAAGTCACCTGACGTGTCATTGAGCAGAAGCAGAATCAGAAGCTAGTCAAGGTGGATGCTGGCTATGTCCAGCTGCACCCAATCTTGGTGTCAAGCGGAAGGCCCATTTGTCTTTGTTAGTTTGGAGACTCAGACTAAAAATAATCCACTACAGATATAAGAATGACATCTCAAGGGGCTCGGCGGCATGGCCTAGTGGCTAAGGTCCTCGCCTTGATCCCATATGGCCGCTGGTTCTAATCCCGGTAGCTCCACTTCCTCTCTGTCTCTCCTCCTCTCAGTGTATCTGACTTTGTAATAAAAATAAATCTTAAAAAAAAAAAAAGAATGACATCTCAAGAAAGTTTAAAATACCATCAGCCAAGCAAGCTGTCTTAACATGGGTAAGATATTATCAACCCCCATTCCATAGATGAACCAGTCAAACCAAAAGAGATCATGAGAAGGTTAAGGAATGCAGCACCCTGCTATTGTATTCCTAGGGACTTTCCCCACCTTTATTGCTATTATTCAGAATAGAATGTGTGACACAAGTCATGTATCAGATGTGTAAGCAGGTATCGCACCTGAAAGAGACAGGTACAGATTACCTATCAGACTGGGTGCCAGAATTACAGCCCTTGCAGCTGAAGGTGGTTGTTGTGATGCAAACACAAACTCACTGCACATTTCGCACACACAGCTTGACAATAACAAAAACTACTTTCGTTAAGATTGCCCGGTGATTCAGGTAGTCGCAAGCCATCAGACCCACGGTTAGGGAAGATGAACAACAGGTTTGTCAACATTATGCTTTGTGGAGTGTCGGTCACGGGGTTTTTACACAGAAGCAAGTTGTTTTGGTTTTTTTCTTAATGACACATTTCCATGTACTTAGGAAGGGGTGTGTCTATGCGTATCTGTGGCTATTACACCAGGAAGGATAGCATTGGAGTGAGACCTATGAGGAAATGACCATAATAAGGACAGGTGGTTGTCACAATGCTATTATTAGGCTCCACGAGATACAGTCAGAAGCCCTGTTGCAAAATGGCAGGATGGAAGGCCAGTTTCCCTTGACAAAGTGTAAAGGCATGCTATAAACATTTGCATGAGCTAACAGCCCTCGCAGCAGCCACAAGCAGGAGAAAAATTAAAGAAGGTTTTCCACAACAAAGAAAGTATTGTCCTCCCATGGTCATCCTTAAATCCATTCTTTGTTGTCGAAGACGCTGAGGCTCCACTGTGAAACTGTGGCGTCCCACCCAGCCTTCTCCCTGTGGGCCAAAGTGGTGGAATAAATTGATTCATAGTGAACTATTCCTTCTGATGAGGGAGCCATGGCTTGTGTTTAATAGCCCAGCATACTCCCAAGAACAATGAGGTATGGTGGGCCAAGCTGACAGCTGGTGAGGCACAGAAGTCAGACCTCGTTCTGGCTCAGAATCCAGCACATTAGCTGGCCCGGGACAGGACTACCACCTCCCACCATGTGTTTGTCTGGATGGTGGAATTCCCATCCAGGCACTTGATAACAATTGTCCCTACACATACGGCCAAAGCCCTTCTATCAGGCTTCCACTCCCACGCCCCTAAGGTATGGAAGCCAAGACCTATTTGCTAGTGAAAATAAAAAGCTTGCAATCAAATACGGTTTGGTTGTGTAACAGGCGAGATGGTGCCAGACAACTGTCTGGGTTCATGAAAAGTAAGAGAGGAAATTACACAAACTGGGACCACAGGGAATCTCTGTAAACCCTCCTAAGATTAGGGTGGGAGAGGGGGGCGTGTTCCCTCACCTCATGACTCTACAACTACATTCTCCCCACCTACACCCGCCCCTGGTGGGGAGATTAGTCATTTCTATGTCATCAAGGTGTGCCTGCACTTTTTTTTTTTTTTGCCTTTTTGGTACACAGGATTCAAAAATATTTTTCAGTTCAACAAATATGTCTACCAAAAACATTAGGTTCTTTGGCACAATGTGGTAGGAAAAGAGTAACAAACCTTCAGTACACTTCAAAAATACACTCAGCCACAGGGGCTATGAAAGATAAGACCTGAGGCTTCTATGAACTCCCGATCCAGTAGGAAGCCTGACAGGTATATATATAACAGAGGGTTAACAGTATGCTTGAGATAACCATAGGGCATGCAGTTGCCAGAAAAACTGGCCTGCTGAGCTAGGTAATACTTAGGTCATGTGCCCTCTCTATTTTGGAGCTGCTAGAAATCCTCAAGCAGCTTCTATTGTCCTCCAAGGGCCTTGGCCCACTCTCCTCACATTGTCAGGTAAGAATGAAAGCACATCATCATAGGCGGGGTTCTGAGTGATGCGATTTGCTGGCAGGTAAGCTAAAAAAGCCCATTGCTGAAAGAACTTCCTGTAAACAAGGTGCTGTGACTGTCTCCAGCTCATGAATGATGAATACATGAAATAATTGATTGAGATGGATACAGAGCCTAAAAGAAACTAGCTCACACAACAAGAAGTCTTTTATTTTTCCTGTCCCATGGTGTGGTTAGGTGATTTTCCCCCGGTTCAGGGACTTTTGGTCTGACTCCATAAAGATGTATATAAAGACCCAGCCAGGCAGTGTTTGCTGTTTGACAAGGAGAAAAAAATCCCTAGATGTGACTTACATCTTCTAATTCTCTCAATTTCCCCCAATACCACCCTTGCTAGCTGATATTGTATAAAACACAATTTTAATTGGGGATAGCATTGTGGTATATCAGATAAAGCTTCTACTTGAGGGACCAGCATCCCTCTTAAGCAATGATTTGAGCCCTGGCTGCTCTGCTTCCCATCCAGCTCCCTGTTAATGTGCCTTGAAAAAGGAGCAGAACATGGCCCAAGTCCTTGTATCTCTGCACCCATTTAGAAGATCCAGAAGAAGCTCAAGAATGACCCTGCTCGGTGTGTCATGTCATTTGGGCAGTAAATCAGCAAATGGAAGATCTCCCCTTCTCTCTGTAACCCTTTCAAATAAATAAATCTTGAAAATGCAAACACACACACACACACACACACACACACAATTATAATGAAAATAATGTTTCTGCCCCTCTCCAATCCAGAATACTCCTTCTCAGACAAAGCCCGAGGAGCACAGAAGTGGGCATTTTAACTCTCCAAGCATTTGTCTTCCCAATCTTCCAACCCTTTATAGACAAGGGTGTCTGAACCCTCACATAACAGTTTCCTCAGCTAGAGTTTCTCCTTCTGCTTAGAGAGATGAAAAAGCTCATCTCACAGTCCCACATCTTCAGATTTTAATAGATTAATAATACAAAATCTAAACCTGACAAGATGCTTTTAAACTTAAACCTTATCTTGTTCAAAGGGAAGATTATAGGGTTCAAGTGTCTCCCCAGAAGGGAAGATAAGGTAAACACAGACAGAGGTCTGGGAAGAGGAGAGATTCCCCTTCTCCAGTCTTCCCTCACACTCTGTTTCCACTAGGAGCACCAGTACCTCTTTCAAAAAGAATAAGCTCAGGGCTAGATTAGGCTGCTGCCTCCAATGCCAGCATCCTACATGGAGATCCTAGTCAAGTTCTGGCCATTTCACTTCTGGTCCAGCTCCCTGTTAAAGCTCTTCAGAAAGCAGCAAAAGCTTAGGTGCCTGTCATCCACATGGGAGATCCAGATGAAACCCTGGCTCCTGGCTTGGCTCAGCCCTGGCTACTGAGGCCACTTGGGGAGTGAACAAGTAGATGGAAGAATTCTTACTCTATTTCCACATAACTCTCCCTTTCAAATAAAATAAATATTTTTTAAGAATTAAAAAATATTTTTAGTTACAAGTGAAGAAATTATCCAGAGTTGATTAGAAAATGATGCCCAAACTGGGGACTAAGAGGAAACATGGAAACTCTTTGTTGACTATACAGCTGCTTTAGAATATGCAAGTGAGAATATCAAGACAAGGATGCCAGCTGTTTGGCCTCTTGGTTAAGACACTTCGTAGTCCTGGCTCCAGCTTCAGAGACCCTGGAAGGCAACAGTGATGGTTCCTCAAGCAATTGGATTCTTGCCATTCACATGGGAGATTTGGATTGAATTCCCCTCTTCCAGCTATGGCCTGAACTAACCTTGGCCATTGCAAGTGTCTGGGGTATGAATTAAAACTCTGGTTTTCTGCCCCTCAGATAAGTAAGAATGTAAGTAGATAAATAAAACAAAGGAAATCTATGGGGAGAGGGGAGATATTAAAAAATTAGAGCCATTTTGTTCTTCAGGCTCTCTGCAAGGGTACCAGGAGCAAACTTGCAGCGAAACAGTAGCTGGGTTTGCCGCAGTTGTATTTCTGTTTCACGATGTTTCCTTTGGCCAGAAATGCACTAATGCACTAAGTTGTCTGCAAGTTCGAAGCATTCAGCAAGCAATGGCAAGGCAGAGCCACCAGAAACGTACACCTGATTTTCATGACAAATATGGTAATATTGTATTGACTGGTGGAGCCACGTTCTGTATTGCTGTATGGACATATACAGCAACACAGATTGGAATAGAATGGAACCTGTCCCTTGTTGGCAGTCACCCCAAAGGAGTGGAGAGATCAGTAATCATCCCAGCTGGTATAATACTGAATTGATTCAAACCAACTCATAAATGATGCCAAGAAAAAGCACTATAACAGTTAAAATACTGTATTATTGAATAAATAAAATACATTTGAAACCTTCAAAAATTAGAAAATACTTGTGATGAATTTATTCATTCTGTGCCAATACTCATGTGTTCCATACTTGATTCCTTTATTCTTTGCAATGCTATGGAGATGAGGAAATGAAGCACAGAGAAGGCAGGTCACCTGCCAAGGACACACAACTAGGGAGCTGAGTCAGCGAGACTCCACGATCTGTTTTATCTCATTCTGAGTTTTAACCATTAGGCAGCACTACCTCTTTTAACACTCATTTCAGAATTTATTGAGTTGCACATGCAGAATAGTATGAAGGGGGAAATGAGCGGGGGTATGTGGAGGAAGTTAGAAAAGGAAGTGGCTGAGATGCTGGTCATAGATTGTCCAGAGCGGCCCACTCAAATGGTCAAGAAACAATCATGAGCACTGGAGAACAGCTCGGAGCTTTCCAGACTCTTGCTGAGGGAGCACATCCAGGGCACCTCTCAGCCCAGGCTTTCCAAGCCCCACTCCTCCAACTCAAGACAGAGCCAACTGGAGATGGACTGATTCCCGGACTCAATCTTCTGCCACTAGATGGATCATCCCACATCAGGACCCATGCTGAACCCTCTACTTTCATTTTCACACCGTCTTCTCTTTATGCTACCTTGGGAATAGGGTTTTGTCCATCCTGTTTGATAGAACCACTGAACAGGAGCCATAGATAGGGTCTGAGTGGTGAACAAGTTCTTGGTTCTCTAGCAGAGGACTGGGGGTTCCAAAAAGACAGCCAGGGAAGCAAGAATCACTGGAGATTTCTATGTTGTTCAAATGGATGTGGCTTTGGGTAAAGGTATAGATTAGATGGATGGGCTGGTTCAACTTTGCTACTGCACAGGGGGAGGACAAGGTCCAGGAGGGTGGAAGGACCCAGAGTAAGCCATAGCGCTACACTAAGGCAAGGAGTGGGGGAAAGCTACGGCACAGAGTATGTGTCCTTTGGATCTTGGCAACTGTTGCTGCACATGTTGAGGGGCAGCCCCCAGAGGCTCAGCCTGTGTGGGTTCTTGGTCTGCCATCTGCACCCTTCTGGAGACAGGTGGCAAGGAATGCCCACAGAACTCTGTCTTCAACCTTCACTCCCTGACACCATAAATGAACTTTTATTTATTTGTATTCATCTATTGCATTAGAGAGATGGAGAGAAACCTCTCACAGTCATTGGTCTACTCCCCAGATGTGCAGGAGCAGAGAACTCAATCTGGGTCTCCCTTGTGGGTGGCAGAGACCCAAATACTTGAGCCATCACCTGCTGCCTCCAAATATACACATTAGCAGGAAACTAGAAGCAGGAGTGAAGGCAGGGCTTGAATCCAGGCACTCTGATATGAAGTGTGTGCATTAAGGCATTGTGCTAAATGTCTATGCAGGCATTTAGAACTCTTTAACCTAAGAAAAATTAGCAGCTACTTATCACTCCCTTTTCCACATGTTCTTCTGTCCCATTCTCACATGCACACTGGTTTTCTACCTACATCCTTCCCTTCAACATCCATTTCTCCCCTTGTTTGAAGTCTTCTGTGGCTTTGGTGGAAGATTTACAGTAAACCTGTATCCAGCATCCTTGCTTCTCTACAGCCAGTTCTTCCCAACCTGCCTTTAAGGGTCTGAAAATCACATGTCTTTCCACTTTCCTTGAGGTTAATGGGAAGGCCATGTGCGGTAACCAAGAGATCCAAGCAGGCTACATTCTGTAGTATCCAGTCAGCCCCTGAATACCACCATAGAATAAAAGTGCTTCATCTTAACCACCCACTCCCAGATCCCTACCTCAGAGCCATTGACAGATTTACCTTCAGCTATGTTGATTCCTTCCCTACAGGGATATTCATCCATCAGGTGGTTCCACAGTGATCACTCCCTTCAAAACAAAAAGATCACACTACAAGACAGGTCCTTTACATCTATGAGCTCAAGTTTCCCAAGTAGCCAGAGAGAAGTGACTGCTACCACCATGTTGCTGATGAGGAAGCTGCATTGTTGTAAGCATTGGTCCACTGTCTCATAGCTCTGAAATGTTGATGCTGAGCTCAGCCCCGGACCTAGGGTGGGTGCTGGGCACCTCTGTTTCACCAAACCAGCACCACCTGTTGACCCAGGGTCACTCCCTTTATCTGCAGGTATCATCCTGTGGGAGGCTTCTAGCAAATTCATGATTTTGATAGGGGACTCCGCTGTCTTTATCTCTTAAAGGTATCTGTGTCGACATGTTTTTTGTGAGCTGCTGCTCAACCCTGCTGCCTTTCACAAATGGCCAGGTTCTCCTTTCCCCTGCCACTGGGAACCTGCTTCTTTCTTCCTTAATTCTCTAGAGGGGAACTTAGTTGCAACTGCCTAGCATAAGGAACTTCCTTCTCCACTCTCACTCTTCCCTCATTCCCATTTTGTCTTCTTCAAGGATAGGATTAGATGATGTCTTCTCAAGCCTGCCTTCCCCCTCCCAGGGGGGAGTGCATTCCTTGCACAATCAGCTCCTAAAAATCCTTACTGGTTTCTTGACACTGCCACTCGCCTTTCTGCCTCTTGTTTCCAATAATATTGACACAGACCGTCTTCCAGGACTCGAACCCAGGCATGCTGATATGGAATGCAGGCATCCGTCACAGCATCCTTGTATGTATACTTAATGAGGTCAACTCAACATTTAATGATGTTTTAGTACAAAATTACGACGTTGTATTGGAGTTTCAAAATGAGTGTTTAGAATATACATATGGGCATTGTTACCATGTAGATAACTTTTAAAACCAAAGAAAACTACCTATCCACAGCATCACTGCAAAAATTGATAAATGAGAAACTCTACATGTATCTTTTTAACAGTACATTTTTACTGAAACAATTTTGGTAAAGATATTAAATAAATAATCATGGGAAATAGCGTAATTTTCTTAGTTTTTATTTAGGAAGTAGGACTTTTACTTAGTTCACAAAACAAAAAAAATACTTGTTTTTACATTGTTTTTATATTTGTTTTACTTTGTTCACAAAACAAAAAAAATATTTGTTTTTATATTAATAAGTTCTACTTGAGTCAGAACACTTTCATTCCAGTCAAATGTATAATAGGCTGGTTGCAGGACCCAAAGCTACATTTCTGGAGGCAAACTGGGGGTGACTTCACCTAAAACAGAGATCCTTGGCTTGCCTAAAACAGTCAAGCAGTGTCAAAACTTCCATGCCAAATGCTGACTCCATTTTCTTCTATTTTGAAAGCAGGTGTGCAGAAATCCATTTTCTGCTGTTAAAATTACTACATCCTAAAATGAATTTACTATGTCAATATTTCATTTCATGATTTTCCCATCAGAATCACCAGATTGAATTTCCCAAAGGATAGAGTCATTGGGCGAGGGGTGTGTGAGCACTTTGTTTCCTCACTGGGATGATTTGATTCAAAGGCAGTGGCAGCCTCGGGCAGCTGGATCCCATCACCTGCTCTGAGTGCCATGAGCATTGCAGCCAGGGAAGTAAAGGTCCAGGAGGATCCCAGCATGAGATGGGAGGTGAGATCTGGCAGCCTGCACCCTGAGCAGCTGCCCCAGCACTGGGACCCTCTCCTGTCCTAAGTATTAACTGAAGTCTTGCTTGACATCAAACCTGCCTATCACCCCTTTAGGTCTCTCCAGATGTGGTTAAGCCGCCACTCAATGGCACGTTGGGTTGTTCTGGAAAGAAGAGGCAGCATACAGCTGGAATGACTGTGGAGCCTTGGGTTCCACTCCCTTGAGAAGGACCAACACTTGGGCTACTGCATTTAGAAACCCCCTCTGGCTGTCCCACAGTACCTCTGGAGTAGAAGTCAAGTGAAAACGCTGTCCAGGCACACATGCTGCATTGGGGTATAAAGGGTTAATCTCTTAGAGGAGTACCAAGGCTATTGAAAACACAGAATCACCACCTCAGCCTGAAAGGAGCAAGGGAAAGGCCTAGAACCTTCAGACCAACACTGAGGACTGCTCCCTGTCCTGGCTTCCAGAACAAGGCTGGCCCTTGTCTTGTTGAAGTTCTCAACCTCATTGCAAACCTAACTCGGTACAGCAAACTGTCCTTTCCTTGGGGTGTATGAAAACCAAGAAAGGTCACCCACTGATTTCAGTAGTGAAACTTTTGCTCACAGCAGGCCAGACGTGTGCTGTGGTGGGCAGTGTGCAGACAAGCAGGAAGTGGCATGTCGTAGAATTACCTCTCCTCCACAAAGCTGCAGGAGTGTGGTGACTTGCCTAGATGGGCATTATGCTGTCTCCCCCCCACACACAAAATCAACAAGGGCCTGTGAGGGGTACAAGACCTTATATGGAGGTATCAGTGGGTATCCATTTAGTTGTTAGAGGAAGAGGATGATAAGGATTCAAGAGCCTGGTCCCTCGTGTGTGTAAAAATTACCTCTGTAATGATCCCACCATGTCCCAGCTCCTGTTGTGATTTCAGGAATTCAGGCTGCAGCCCAAGTCTTCAGGCTTTACAAATCAGATCAGCTGTCATTTGGGCATGTCACCCACAGTTCCACTTATAAGCAAGTGGCCCCTTTAAGAACACAACCAAAGGGTCCGTTTTTACTCATTTAGTGCCAGAACCAGATGTTAAGACAAGACACAGTGCCACGTCTAAGGAGAATAAAGCCTGAGTTGCCAAAAACCCGAAACTGTGCATCTACCATCCCCTGCGCTGGCACACAGCAGGTCTTCAGCTCAGAGACACAGAGAGAAAAGCCCAGCATTTAAGCGTCCTAGCTCAGCATCCTCTCTGTGAAATAGAGGGCTGCTTTCTGAACAACATCTGCGCACTTTCTAGTGTGAAAGCACATCAAATCATTTTAATCCACATGAACCTGTTGTTTCCATCTGCAAAATAAAAACCACACAAGCCAAAAATGGGGACGGGCCTGGGGGGAGGCCTGCTTGTGGACTCTCAGATTGGCATGCTAAAAGATCTCATTCTTCCTGATGCAATTCTCTCAAGACATTACTAAAGGAAAATGAACTCTCTCTGACACATTTCCAGAGCAGGGCTTCCAGGTAGTTAATTATTGAATTCACGTGCAAATTGGGCCACACCTGCTGTTTGTCACTGGGCAGGAAAGGGACATGATGAAGTGGTACCAAATGTCAGAAGAATTTCAAATTGGCAAAAGTGAAACTGGCAGTTAGCCATCATGTCTGTGCACATGGAGAGCCTTTTTGACTAGTTTCTTTTGCAGGAGTAATCAGCTTTATTAGCACCTTTAAGCAAATCATTAACAGCCCTATCACTTAACAACAACTGTATTACTTGAACTTTTACTCCTTAAAACACTCAAGATAGGTTTATACAAGTTTGTATGTATGTAGAGTCATGGATATGTACTTTTAAAAGAAGATTTAGTTATGTTAAAGGCAGAGTAAGAGAAAAGGGGAAGGAAGGAGGGATGGAGAGCGAAAGGAACAGAAGGAGAGAGAGAGAAAAAGGGAGAGGGAGGGAGGCAGAGAGAGAGATTCTCTGAGACACTGGTTGCAGACGCTGGGATGAGACCAGGCAGCCAGAAACTCCACTTTGATCTCCCCACATGGATGGCAGGAGCACAAGTTCAAGAATTTTGTCAATGAATGGTTGACTGCTGAATGCAGTGATTTAGAAGGCAACTACCTAGGAATTCAAAAGAAATACTCTGGGGAATTGGATGAAAAAAATTGAGATCTGAAGCAGATCTTCAAGACATAAGTGGACTTCTACCAGCGAAAACACAAGTACAAGAATAATGTGCTCAAAGGCATAGAATTAGAGTTATCCATAGGGCACTAATGCTAAAACTGGCATTCGTGAAACTCATACAAGGAGCAAAGCATAGCAAGACATGAGTTTGGATATTTTAAAAGTTTTCCCTATATAGCCTTAGTGCACAAAAAATAATACTGAAAAGTCAACTAGCTTCCTGAAGATGAAGACCAGAGAAGTAAATTCTGTAATTTACTTTGCTCCTTAAAAACTTGACATTCAAGGTAACACTACATCAGGATTCAGTAGGGTAGCACAGTTAATGAAGGTTGCTTTCTACAAAAGTCTGGTTGTAAAAGACCTGATGCTCAGCTATCAAATACATCCCCCTGACAGTAGGTTTGTATCTGATACATTATTACTGTCTTAAAACAATTGAATTGCATTTTTTTGTGGCCGATTCACATAGCATAGTATTCAGTCATTTAAAAAAATGAAATTCTGTCATTTGCAATAGCATGGGTGAACATAGAGGACAGTGTGCTAAGTGGAATAAGGTAAATATCAGATGTTCTCACATATGTCAAATCTAGAAAGCTGATCTCAGAATAGGGCGCTGCAACAGTGGTTATCAGAGCTTGAGGAGTGGGTGGAGAGGCAGGCAAGAGGAGAGGATGATTAACACACACCAGGCTACAGGGAAGGTAGGAGGAGTAATTCCCGGTTCCCATAGTGCTGTAAATAACTGTGATCGGCAACAATTGCATATTTAAAAATAGCTAGCACTGTGGATCTTAAATATTACTAATAGAAAGAAAGAATCAATGTCTGAGATCCTGGTTATGCCAATTACAAAAATCTGATCCTTGCATATTGTGTATATGTACTGAAATTAAACCAACTGTACCCTTTAAATCTATCCAACTATGTATCCATTAAAGATACAATATATTAAAAGTTAATTAGTAAATTGTTGATTAGAATAAGATCACTAGAACTAATACAAAAAGCACCTGATTGCTTTTAAAAGTCTGTCCTCACAAAATAATTGTTCGAAAAAACACCTCAGGCATCAGAGATGAGCTGATTCGAAGCTGGGAGTTGGGAACTTCTTCCAGGTCTCCCACATGGGTACAAGGGCCCACGGCTTTGGGCTGTCCTCTACTGCTTTCCCAGGCCACAGGCAGGGAGCTGGATCAGAAGTGGAGCAGCCAGGACATGAACTAACGCCCATGTGGATGTCAGTGCTTGGAAGTGGTGATTTAGCCAGTTGAAGCAACATACAAGCCCCACATCTAATGCATTTCAAAGGTTGTTCTAATAAGCACTATATCTCTATAAACAACAATAAAAAAATTTCCCTAAGAGCTATGCCACAGCAGTTTCCATTCCCACAATGATCTACGAAAGTTATCAAACATCTTCCAACTACTTAAAACTGGCCAGATATTTAACAATGTGGAATCATTTCTATAGGGCAGTCAAGCATATTACTCGTTGACCTTTGGTTGAGGAACACACACACCAACACTTACACAAAATAATTGCTCCACCCAACCTCTCTGGTGTGCATATGGAAGGTCATGAAAGACAACCACCATCCCAAGGAAAGGAGGCAGGACCAACAGGTTCCTTCCTGTGGGAGCCATTGGCCAGGCCACTGACTATGCGTGAGTATTGGCTCTCAGTAGCTCAATAAAAGAGATGTGACACTTTGGGTTTTCTTGAGCCTATTTCAGATACAGAGACTGCTCAGCTATATCTAACAATAAGAAAAGACATTTCCAACCCAGTGCCAGCCACTGCAGACCTTTTCCCATGTGACCAGTTCATGTCATAGGCCATGAGTTCTTAAAGAAAAACAAGTCCCTGGTGTTATTCGTGCAGTGGTTGCTTCAATATAATGGGATATTTTTCTGCCAGCTTTCAGAGTGCTTCTTTTCACATTTTGCTTAAATACCACATGTACAGCAAGCACTTTTCCATTTTCCAAACCAAGAATTTTAAAAGTTTATTTAAAAAAAATAGTTGCCTTTCTGCATACACACACTTACTCACGCCCCATCACACACATGCTGCCCCAAGAGAGCAGAAAGAGTCACAGAGACAGACAGCCTCAGGGTCTGTTAGGGTTCTCTTACCTGAACTGCAACATCACTGAACTTTTCCTGAACCCTAATTCCTATTTAACAAATTGGTCATAACATCAAGATCTCTTTCTGCCTCAAAGGATCATGATGCTATTCCCCAAAAACATGACAATAGGAAAATATTCTGCACAAAGCTATTGTTTTCACAAAATATGTAAATACATTTCTTACACTGGAAGGGCTTGGTTTCAATAAGAGCTATCTTTGTTAGGTCAAAGTCAAGTTATGAAACTAAAAGTACAACTTTCCATATGATGTGGAGTTTCCTGTTCTCTTTACAAGGCCATGTCCCAGATGGGCGACTGTTGATTACCATATGACCAACCCATGCTTTGATTACAGTTATTAGGACATGAACATATTATATTAGCACAGCCAAGATCCCTATTATGAAACAGAAGAACCATGAAAATCTGAAATGTCATAGGGCATAGTCATTCATGGCTTCCAACAGCTAAGGAGGCCACGGGTAGTTGCAAAGAAAAAAAAATGATTACAAGATAAAATAGAAGTATTATCTTATTGACCAATCTGCTGCATAGACCTGCCCACTGGTATTAGGAAGTTATGCTGAGATCTGGACTTTGATGCAACCATAGGGCTGACCCAGGGCAAGTGAGAAGGAAAGCTAGTCCTACTCCCAGGGTGCACCACCCTATTGTGCTGCAAGGGCCCAGTTCCAGTGACCTACCTTCCCTGGTCTGGCATCTCTGTGATAGCCAAGGCCTGTGGTTAGATCTCACTCCATTGCCTTCTTCCACTCAAACACATTGCTTGAGAGTCCACTTCCCTCAAAAGGGTTCCTCCTTATCTGTGAAACTGCTGTTCCTGGACAGGGTTTTCCTGGACCTTGTACAAGAGCCCATCAACTGCTCCATTGAGCCTAACGGGCTCACATTGCAATGATTCCAGGACCAGGTTGAAAAAGCAAATGTCCAAGAAAAGAGACTAGACAGGTCTGTCTCATTGGACAGTACCTGAGCTACTGCAAGGTAACAATGACAATGACCTGTGAACTCCATCTCTCTGTTCATCACAAAAAAAAGCCAGTACCCATGTGATCATTTTCAGAAACAACTGAAAATCTGCACTTGTACTTAAAATTTTGACCTTATAAAAGCCTAAGGAGGCCAAGAAAAACACATGAACAAAACGGATTTCATCATCAGGCAGCCATGCTTCTCCCACTTTTTACTTAATGAGTGTAAAGGGGAAAAACGTTGAAGGGGGGACCCTTTTTCCATCCTCACACCATCTTGCTTGCCCTGAAAATTAACACATGCATATTACTCTAGGTTTCTTTGTTTTCTTCCAAATGACTTGATTATGGTGAACATTTCAGACAAGAATAGAGGAAAAAGTGGTCTATGATGAAGATACAGAAAGTGAGTTGTCTGTCATGTCCTCGTGCCTTCCTCCTCACCTGCTCCACTGACAAATCTAGCAGACTATGAACTGTGAGCTACTGCAGGCTCCATCTTTTTGCCCACCAGTTGCTTGAGAGTCCCTCTGCCAGGGAGTGTGGCAGTCTAGAATCTCGGGGTGATGGGAGGAGAATGAACACAAGAGGGCAGGAAGTCAACACACGAACCCATGGTCACATGAGGAAGCCCTACTCATTTGGCAAATTGTTAGCAAAGCTAGAAATAAGCATTCATTATTTCCAATTCATCTCAAAGCTTGTCATTCCTTCAAAGAACCAGAATCTTTCCTCTAGAAGGGATTTAGGTCCCATCCTGCCATGCTTCTGTATTTCACAGATGCAAAAAAGTTGAAGCACAGACTCTTCTAATTGCAACATCAATGGTCACCATCCGCTGCTCACTGGCCAGGATAGATGGCTTGGAGAAAGCATGCTGATCTGCTGTTCTGATTCCTCTGTGTAAGTGTAGACTTTGCAATATGCTGCATAAATGTTAGGTCAGGCACTTCTCAGAAACAGAAATGGGCAAAAGATAATATCAGCGGTCAATATATTACTCTATTGCTGATTAGAATACCAACGCCCAGTAATTGTCTACCTTTTAACCAGGAAACTGGCTGAGTATGGCAAATGTTTCCCTGTTTTTCAAGAGGTCTCCAGAAAGCTATACTCTACTACTTGGAACTTGAAAACCAAAAATGACTCAGTTGGATTTGATTTAATTACCTTATAGAAACCACCTTGGAAAGCAGCAGGCCTGTGAGTTGCAAACTTCATTAACCTAGAAGTAGGCCATCAAAGGCTTTCCTTAAAGAAAGCCAGTCTGTCCAGAGCCACAGAGAAAGCAAGGTCTCAAGTTCATAGACCAGGCCATGAGATGTGTCTGGCAGTCCTGCCATGGCTGGGGAAGGAAGCACTCTTCTGATGTAATGGGAAAACAAACTTGCAACACAGGACACCCCAAATGCCTCCCAGTGAAAGCGATGTGTACTATACGGTGGCTCTCTCCCACAGGAACTGGTTGAACAGTCATATGCTGCTATATTAGCATCATTTTCACTAGGAAGGCTTTCTAGATCCATCATTATTATTCCAGAAACCCCCCCCCAAAATGTTTTTAATTAGATCAATATTGATCCTCCTGTTTAACTCCATGAAGAACCCAGGCTGGACATGGAGCTGGAATGGGGCTGTGTGAAGGCCTATTCTAAGGTGAATCACTTCGAGGCACCAAAGCTGAGAAGCTGGGACCCAGGTCCCCCACCACCTTGCTCCCCTAACTACTGCAGTTACAGACCTAGGGAGTCTTTTTTTTCTTTCAGTTGGCTACATTGTTTGTTTGTTTGTTTTGTCTACTCTGGCATGTGCTTTCAAGGGTGTGCTGTGTCAGACACACACTGGAGTTCCTAAGTCTGCCCACAAAAAAAAAAAAAAAGGCAGCCTATTACCTCTTATCTAGTGCTCAGAAGGCAGGCAGCAGCCAGCCAGGTTAAGCTTTGCAATAAGTGGGGCAGTGGGGAGGACATGATGCCTTATGAAGCAGAGCTTTTCACATTTGTATAGAAACTTAAGCAGCATTTTCAGATAATATTAACTTAATACCACACATGATAAACCAACATTTATGTAACATCAACTAAATGAAAATACATGCTTAATGTTAGAAGAATTCCCACATGAGCACCTTTGTTTTCTAGTTGAAGCACCAGAGGCTCAGGAGCTAACTTAGTCAGTTTCCAGAAGGCTCCAAGTCAGAGCCTGAACCTGCTTCCAACCCCTCTGCTCACCCAAGCACGCACCCTCGTCCCGTTACCTCCCTGCGAAACAAGGAAGTTAGGCCTTCTCTCTCTAGCCCTCATTTCTAATTATGCAACAACATGTCCTCATCCACTTTTCCCAAAAACATCTTTCCCGTAACTCTAAACTTTTGGTGAAATCATAACTTCCTGACACTATCTCTCTCTTCTCCACAAATCCCTCGAAATATTGTTGACAATATATGTTTTTGAAAGAAAGGAGGAACTCAGAAAATTCATAACTTTCTTTTTTATATATATTTATTTTTATTGGAAACTCAGATATACAGAGAGAAGGAGAGACAGAGGAAGATCTTCCATCTGCTGGTTCACTCCCCAAGTAGCTGCAATGGCTAGAGCTGATCTGAAGCCAGCAGCTTCCTCCCTGTCTCTCACATGGGTGCAGGGTCCCAAGGCTTTGGGCTGTCCTCAACTGCTTTCTAGGCTACAAGCAGGGAGCTGGATGGGAAGCATGGCTGCAGGCACACAAACTGGCATCCCTTATGAGATCCTGGCACATTCAATGTGAGGAACTTTAGCCACTAGGCTTCAGTGTTGGGCTCACCAAGCAAGTAATTTTTTGTAAGTAGGTTTTTGTTTTGTTTTTCAGATTTGTTTGAAAGACAGAGTGGGGCTTGGCAGCGTGGCCTGGTGGCTAAGGTCCTCGCCTTGATCCCATATGGCTGCTGGTTCTAATCCCGGCAGCTCCACTTCCTCTCTGTCTCTCCTCCTCTCAGTATATCTGACTTTGTAATAAAAATGGAATTAAAAAAAAAAAAAAAAAAGAAAGACAGAGTGACAAAGAGAGAAATCTTTCATTTGCTGGTTCACTCTCTGAATGCCCATGACAGCCAGAGCTGAGCCAAACCGAAATCTGAAGCCTGGAACTGCTTCTGAGTCTCCCATCCAGTTAGCAGGGATCCAACCATGTGAGCCACCATCTGTTGCACACATATTAGCAGGAAGCTGAAGTGGAGCTGAGACTCAAATCCAGGGCTCTTAATGTGGAATGTGGGCATCTCAAGCACCATCTTAACTGCCTTGCTAATGCCAGTCCCATTCTTTAGTGTTTTAAAGCACTCAAATGTGCTCTGTATTCTGCTAGGAATGAGAGGAATGACAATCAGGAAATCCTACCCTCACAATATTACACCAAAGAAAAAGAAACATTTCACCAACTGGTAGAGAAGAAAGTAACACAAGGAAGGCAGACTGTCAGAGTGGGGATAAAGACAGGCCACAGTGATGAAATGAGAAAGCCCCAGTGGAGCGAGGGGTCCCTGATCAACTTGAGGTGCTGATTAGTTGACAGAAGAAAACATGACTCAACACTGGCACCGGGGAGGCTTGGTGTGTGATGTGTTATGTGCTTTACATGTAAACCCAAAAGGTGACACTGGCTACTCTGTGGGCACAAAGTGACTCCATGAGTCACCACCAGAATGTCCGAAGTATTTCTTAGTCAGGAAATAGTCTGGTGTTTATGATCAACAACATAGACAAGCAGAAGCTGGAAATGGACACAGGCTGTTGCTTGGAGTCCCACACTCCCCAGATACAGACCTGGGCCCTCCACCCTGTGAAGGTCCTTGGCTACCTCAGACTTTCCATCATGGTGGCAAAGTCTGTGACTCCTCCACTGACAGCTGTGTTCTCTGCTCAACATTTCATTCAAGGGGCATTGACCAACATTGGTCTAAAAACCCAACATATAATATCTTTACAGATTACTTTGTGACATAAAATTGGCCCTTTCAGATGAAAAAATACACACATTAGGAGTCCTGATTCAAGTCAGTTTCATAATTTTCATTAGACTGACTAGAATATACAGAGCATGGACTTCAAAAAGATAGTCTTCATTGGAGGAAAGGTGGGTTTCCTGATGTTGATGAAAATAGTAGGGGACAATAGGGTTTACCTTTTCCTGAGCAAACCAGTACACTAGAGCACATGTTAGTTTATTTAGCATTTTTTGGCTTCAATTCATGTGTGCACTGCTCAAAAGAAGGGAAGAATGAGTTCTACATTTCCTTTACAGCTCTGTAATTCAGGGACTGTAATCTCTGCATGTTCCTGGAACAGAAAAACATGTGGAAAGACAAAAAGTCTACTTTTTAGACGTACTCAAGTCCCTGAATATTCTAAATGAACATTCCAACAATATCAGCTGCTCCTTATGTCACTCACTCTCAAAGAGATATCTCTCTCTCTCTCTCTCTCTCTCTCTCTCTCTCTCTCCCTGAAACTAAGAAAAATGAAAAGACTTGAACATGCTCCTAGCAAGTTATTTTAGCAATGTTTGTCTTCCTGGTACATTACCAAGACATTATTGCCTTAAAAAATAGAAATCACCAAATATTTTGCAATTAAATATGCAAAGAGACATTTGGGATACACACATTGATGGGGGGAAGAAAGAAGGAGAGAGAAGGAAAAAGAGGCAGAGATGGGGGAAGGAGAGAGAGAGGAAGAAAAAGAAGGAAAGAGAGGGAGAGAGAGGGGGAGGAAGAGAGAAAAGGAGAGAGGGGGGAAGAGAGAGAGAGTCATTGATGTATATGACATGGAGTTTAAGTCCACTTACTACTTATATCTTTTTTGCCTGAACATTCAGGACCTCACCACACTAATTCTTAAAAAGAGAAAGAAGGAAAAAAGCATTTTCCATGTCTGGTTCACAGGTTTGCCTGAGGGAGACAGAAGATGGTGTAAAAGTGCTTCATAAAACTTAATGTCTTCTACAAATGAAAGGAATCATATTTTTTATTGCAAACCATTGTTCTTACGATTGCAGGAAACTGGATCTATAAGCACAGTAACGACTTAAGCATGTGTTGTAAACTGAAGTTTAAAAGTTAATGCCATTAGCATAGGAAGAACTATTTTTATTATTATCTTTGAAAGGACAAACAGAATTCTATGCTAACAGCCAGAAGGAAACTGATTAGAGACAGCTCCACCCTACACAGATAGATGATCAAGACTTGTGACAACACAGGTAGCCAAGCAACTGGAGTACCTCCTACCTTGAAGCAGGTGATGATGGCATAACTCACCCTTTCTTAGTATCGGATGCAGGTGCCACCAAAAACACCACCCATGCCTAGTTGACAACCTTGATAAGGCAGTCACTATCTCACTTTCCCATGGAGAGCCATCCTAGGCCAGAGACCTGAAAGCCATGGTGATATCTTTACCTTGGTATGTAGATGGGTCAAGGAGATCTACCTGCAAGTGAGAACGGAACTTCACCAGTTCTCTACTCTGCCAGGCCACAGGGAACCTGTCCATGGGGAAAGAAGAACCTCTCTTACCTGGATGGTAACATTCAGTACAAGTAGCATGAAGAATCATTTGTTAAGATCAACAATTGAACTAGTTCCTCTTGACTTTCCACACGTACTGCAGGGCAGAAATTTTCCTGAAAATCCTGAAGTTCACATGTTTACAATTACAGGCAATGAGCCTCAAAGAGCCAGCCTCATGGATCACTTATGTTTTATTTTTGGTTTTGTTTTCATTAGATGCAATGCTGAGCTGAGCCACGGGCCTTCCAGGGAGTTACACAATCTCAGCTTTTAGAGATTGTGTTTCATGGTCACGGAAAAAAAAATAATTGGATTTAATAGGTTTTCACAATCATATTATCTACTTAACCTTCCAAGTTCATTACTCATTTAATTGCAAGCCCCAAGGAAAGATCACAGGGTATGGGGCTGCACCAGGCAGTCATAACAGTCAAGAAAGATTCCTCACAAGTGATGTAAAAATCTGTATGACCTATCAAAAGTCATCTTGAGTGTTCTGATTTAAGCCTTTTTGGCTGGAAATAATTTGGTTCCCTTTATATATGTTCCCATGACAAAACAGACACAGATATTTCTATGTTTACATATAAATATATATTTTCACATGATATTTATATATCTGCTTACAGGTACTATACAGGCCTAAAGAGAGAAGATATGAGTTACTAGCTGGGACAGGCTGGGCTCCGCTGTAGCTCTGTGCAGCTTTGTACAAATGCAACTGTTCCCTTACAAAAAAGAAATTACAGCCTAGGATCAGTGTCATAACAAAACCTTTTGCCCCCATATCAGTGAGGACAGTCTGCAGGACACATCACATCCATAAGATAACAATGATACACAATCCTGTAGGGAGCACATTTTTTGCTCAGTTCTTTGTACCACAACTGGTCATTCTGGTTGTGAGAAGCTTTAATTAGCTGTTCTACAAATTAGAGCATTCTTCAAGCTCCAAAAGATGTTTTCCATCTTGTCACGATCTCAAGGAAAATCTTGAACGACAGAGTTGCACTCAATCTGGTTCTTATTCTCTCATTTACTTCTATGGGACTAAAGAAAAACAAAACGCTTTTCCAACTCCCTATACAGAGTGTACTATAATTGGATTCCTTGTTCCTGTTCCAAGCCAAGGCATTGGATCCACATCACTTCTGCCAAGTTTCTTTTCCAAGCTTCAACGTCCTTGTTTATGTTCACTCCCAGGGTTCCAGGTTCCACTGTCAACCCAGCCTCAAACTGTCCTATTTCCTCCCACAGAGGTGTTCTTGTTGAGAAAGACCCAACAACAGTGTGAAGTCCCATGCATTCACAATGTAACTTTGCCACTCTAGGAAGAGTGAGAGCAGGTGATGGGAAGACAGCAGAGCTCTCAGTTGAACATGAGGTGGCTGGTGGAATTCAATCATATAAAAGTGTGGCAAACACCAATCTTTCAAGTCTCCCTACAGTCCTCAGAAGTATGGCTGGGAAGGACTTCCCCATCTAGGTCAGGCAACTTTCCCTCCTCTGAACTCCACTCAGAGCCTGACAAGCAAAACAAAGGGCCTTAGGTTACTCCACAATAGTTCAATAGGTAAACAAAAGGGAAAAAAATCTTTGAAAAACCAGTACACACATTGATTCTAGAAACTGAAGTAGAACAAATAAAAAGTCTAGGCTCCTCATCAATTATTTCCTTTAGGGGCGTATGACACTTGCTTTGAACATTTTTTTTAAACTCCATTTCCCACTAGGTAACGCTTTAGTATGATGATCAAACCAAACAGATGTGATAAAGTTAATGTTCTGATGGCCAAAAGGATATTTCCAGTGAAAGAGACTTCTTTATGCACCACAGAAATAAAAATGTTGTGTACCTTGCTGATCCAAACTGTATTAAGAGCCCAGAAGTTCTACATACTGCCTATCATTGGTCACTCCAGTGGTAGAGAATAGTCCTAATTTGTTCCCATCATCATCTTCTCCTGCTCAAGTCTACCTTCCCAACCTCTGGCCAGTAATCCTGGTATAGTTCATTTCCCTGGTCTCTTTTTCCAGAAGAATTCACCCTTCTCATTGGCCTCCTACAGCACCATGACAAGAATCCTTTCTGTTCCTGAACTTGCTGTGTTAGTATCAAAGGTCTGATTAGGGCTATCTACTCCAGTGGATAACACATCAACTAAGCTTTGTAGATATACCCTATAGAACCTTGGGACCTCAGGGGCTTCGAGAACCATTCCACCCTTCCACGACCTCTGCAGCAGGTAGTCACTCTCCTTCTATGTACACATCACCCACCACCCACATCCACATGAAATGTTCAGGAACTATTTGCCTTCAATGCCTGCAGCAAGCACCTAAGCAAGCTAGACACAGATGCTTAATAACATTGGCATTCATTTAAGAAAATCCATTGCGAGCCTACTGTGTAAAGTGTTGGGCTAGGTGCTAAGGATATAAAGATGAAAAGACAGGTAGACCAAAGGTGAGTGTTAACAATAGTCATTAAGATCATCCCAGTTCCTTTGTTCTGACTCCATGATTATTATTAAGGATCCGTTTTATATAGCCTTTAAAACACTTTGACATCCTGATCTCATTTGATCTTCACAACAATCCTGTTGGATAAGAATTGTTCATTTTATAGATGAAGAAATTGAAGCTTAGAGGCGCTGAGTGTTTTAATTCCAAGTCCCAGGGCAACGAGTGGTAGAATCAGGAATCAAGCCACAAACTTTTGATAGCTGCCTGCTCTGTACATCACCCAGCATGTGTTTTGGGGATCAAGAAGGAAATGTTTTTTTCCAAAATAGATCTTCTAGTGGTAACGCAACAACAAACAAACCCTGAACACCTACTGTTTGCAAAACCTGCCCCTGGGCTCTGGAAAATAGATGTAGCAACTCAAAGATGAATGCAATGTTGTCCCAACTCAAAAAGTTTGGTGAGAGGAGAAAAGGTACTCAATCTGAACAACACAGTCAAGGAGGTTGATCAACTGGGGGAAAGAGAGAAAGTTTAATGTGGGGGTTGGAACCTAAAGAATCCAAACTGAACTTTGGTATTATACTTGGGATACACTACCTTTATATTGCATCCCCATTACTCACAGTCAAGAAGCAGGGAATAAACACAGTTTTCCAACGTAGGCTTCTCTGTGGCAGACAAAGTCCACTGTCCAGCTACCACAAGTGCTCCAATTCCCAAGCAACATCTCCTATGAGATGGAATAATACCTTGACAATAAAGAAAAAAAAAGGTCTTTGGAACTTGATTACTGTACACAGGTCCTCAAGAACATGAAAACTTCCCAAGAGCTGGTAACATTAAGAGTTTTATCTTGATATTGGATAATGGGACCAAAACAAAGTAGTTACGATCTCTCCAGCATGGTGTAAATCAGAGTTCACTACAGTGTGTTAGACACTGTGGAGAGCTAGAAGAGAGGGGGCCAATAAGTCCAAACTGGGGCAAAAAGGAAACAGAAAGGCTAGGGGCCTGGTTTGATTGGTTTTCACTTTGTATATATGTTGAAATACTCTCTGTACCCTATAAAATAAGAATTACATTTTAACCAAAAAGTTAAAAAAAAAAAGCTCAGGGATATTGACAGACACCCTATTTGGTCTAGATGAAGAAAAAAGACACAAGCAAATTCTAAGAAGAGTTAGACTGTCCTGGGCCCAGCACAGTAGCCTAGTGGCTAAATCCTCGCCTTACATCCCCAGGATCCATTATCGGCACCAGTTCATGTCCAGGCTGCTCCACTTCCATTCAGCTCTCTGCATGTGGCCTGGTAAAGCAGTACAGGGTGGCCCAAAGCTTTGTCCATTCACCCATGAGGGAGACCTGAAAGAAGCTCCTGGCTCCTGGCTTCAGCTCATCTCCAGCCGTTATAGCTACCTGGGGAGTTAACCAGTGGGCAGAAGATCTTTCTGTCCCTCATTCTCTGTAAATCTGACTTTTCAATAAAAATAAATGGTGGCACCACTTTTCCAGGGAAAAAAAAAGTTTTATCTTGGCTTATTATGATTATCTATGAAATTTTACAGAGAAATAGTCATCTCTGCTCTCCTCTTCTTGACATCTGTTTCCCTTTGAAACTTCTTAGTAGGACACTGCACAACCTGAGGTTGCCACCATTTCTTTTGGAGGATCATACAAATTCATCCGTCAAGAATTGGCACTGGCCATCCTGAGTGTTTGGAAAAGTGCCACACATAGCCAATGGCAACAACTCGCACCAAAAGAGCCTCTGGCCAAAGTCAAGTGCTCCATAACACAGTGATAGCAAAATAACTTGTGGGGGCAGATGGTTGGCCTAGCAGTTAGTGATTTGGGACACCATGTCTCACATCGCAATGACTGCCTTCAAATCCTAGCTCCTGACCCTAACTTCTTGTGAATGTAGTCCCCAGGAGGGAGCTCTGATAGCTGAAGTGGTTGGCTTCCTGCTACCCATGTGGAAGGATAGGATCAGGTTCCCAATTCTGGGTATTTGGGGAGTGGACCAGCAAATGGAAACTCACTCACTCTCTACTTTCTGTATCTAAATAAATAAAACCATGAAATAAAATGTAACCAGGAAGTAAAAAAAAAATTGAATAGCCCCTGTGAAAAGAGGTAGGTCAAAATGTGTCCCCCTCCTAGGAGGCTAAATTTTGTGGCCCAGATAGACAACCAGCGTTTTGTTCATTGAAGGGTATTGTCACAGCTGAAATTCAGCCCTGCTTCTATTCATTGCTTTAAAAATCTGGCAGGATTTGAGATATCCCATGGACACCACTCATTTGCTGACTCCGGCAGGTAAAAAATCCAGATAAAGAAGAAGAACCTGCATTAAGCATCTGGTACAAACTCACAGAAAGGATGACACCAAACACTTCAAGTCCGGAACTCTACTTCCTGAGGAGAAGGTGAGAACTTAGACCCAGGGATCCTAGGGGGAAGGAAGAATGACAAGGGAAAAAAGACAGGAGAGGAAGCAGGGTAAGAGATATGGGGCACCCACTTCTCAGATTCATTCCTCTTGCGCAGAAGAAATTCCTGCTCCTCCTATGCTATCCTACTCTGGGAATTAGAGCAGATATTAAAGTAAATACCTGCTTCTCCGTTTTTCTGACCTGAAACAACTCAACTCGCTTTGCTGATGATTGGGGGTATCATCACTGCTCACTACCAATCTTCAATTTACTTGTAAGCTACTGAGAATTCATCTCATACACTTACTTCTTGTATTCACAGTAGTAATTACCTTCTGTTGCTTACAACCAAGCAATCCTATCTGTTCTCTGCCCAGTCTTTCTAACATTATACTCCTAAATCCACCTAGATCAACCTCTACATTTCTCCTTCCCCTCTTATTGCAACTAAAAAGGCCTCCCTCCCTTCTACTGGAAGACAATCCATTCAGTGACTTTCAGCCTTCATCCTCTTCCACCCTGTCAGGGACCCCAACCCTTGGGTTATCACCATTCTAGTCAATTTTATAGTCACTATTCTGTAGACAGCTGCTCAGACATGTTCTCATTTGCTCACTTTTCTTTACTCTCTTGAATTCACCCTTGTCTGGCTTCTGCCCTCCACACACACTACTGCTCCCTGAGCATCAGGTCACCATGGGCTTCATGCTGTCTGGTGCCCTGGCTGTTTTCCACTTCTTCCTTGCTTGGCTTCATGGTAATACTGGTTGAGTGTGCAATCTCCTCCACTAAGCCTCTTTTTGATTCAACTGCAGGATCTCTGGCTGAGAACAGGGAGAAAGAGCAGACATCTGGGAGTTACGAGAGTTGAGCAGCTGGCAGGTTCATGGGAGAAAGGACAACAGCTCATGTCATTCTTACGAAGTGGTACATGTGATCTTCTTATATAATTCAGATCTTTGCCATTCCAATTATGTTAATCTTTCTTTGGCATCCTACCACTTGGGGTAAAATCCTCACAACCTTACAATACTCTCAAGAAAAACTCTTAAGTAATCTAGTATTATTGATATTCTCAATATCAAAGTATTCTCTTGATTTAACCAATGTCCTATATTTTCACTTAAAAATATAAAGAGCTCCTTAAAAGGGATTTATTCCCTTTATAACTATGCATACTTACAGTACTACTTAACAAAGAAAGTATGGGACAAAAATGTGATTAGCTTTTAAGTGACCATCCATGCACAAAATTCAACTGCAACCAAGGAAATGTTGAGAAAGCAGAAGGCCATGACCATCCTTGGAGTTCACAGTCTTTCAAACAAGATGTAACCACCGTCAACAACCAATTGTGCTGTTTCTGCTTATACACTGGGCATTCTTTTCATTTTTCAATCATCTCATCATCCACAGTCAACAAAATAGAACTTTGTTTAGTCACATATTGGGTAGAGGAAACCTAGGAGCCCAATGTCTCAGCCACACCAATCAAACAGGTCTGTGTAAGTGTGTGAACTTGTTATTCTCCAAACATTTGATGAAGCAGTTGAACGAAGCTAAAGACAAGAGTTAGTGTTAATGCCAGGCTTGTCTTTCTTGCATTCTCTATACCATATGTTTTTGAGATTTCACTACAACCTTAAAAGTGTATGTTTCTATTTTATTTCACATTTGTTGTGCCATTACTCCTGGAGGAATGCATCAGCATCTATGATCATATTTATAGTGATGATTCAGTCTACGTTGTTTCCAAGATTAGTACATACTTTGTCCGTCCTCAAAATCTACAGACACAATTGCAAACAAAACCCTGTTTGGCTCTGACTGTCAGTAGGGATTTACATATCCACGAAGTGGGAGAGCCAAGGGTGATGGTCTTCAAGAGCCACAGGATTAAAATCTCTAGCTTTCTAGTTTTTTTTTTTAATTACTTATCTGAATGGCAGAGTTGGAGAATGAGAGAGTGATGATTCACAGGGAGACTCTTCCACACACTGGTTTACTCTCCAGATGGCCAAAATCAGAACTGAGAAACTTCATCTAGGTCTCCCACATGAATGCAGGAGCCCAAGGGCTTGGACCACCCTCTGCTGCTTTCACAGGCAATTAGCAAGGAACTGAGCCAGATGCAGAGCAGCCAGGACTCGACCCACGCACATATGGAATGCCAGCACTGCAAGCGGCAGCTTTATGTGCTATGCCACAGCACCGGTCTGAAGCTTTGTAACTGTATGTGTTGACCTTTGGTTTGTAGTGGTCCATGTTGGGGAGCAAGACGGATGACCTTTCCTGGACAGACATCACTTGAGAGAGCTATCCGGAGGGTTCATCTGGCCAAACATTCATCTGGATTTTATCAACTTGGTGTGGTTAGGAAAATAAAAGTGATTTCAAGAACAAAGTAAAAAGTCACAAACCAACTCCCTTTTTGAATAAAAATAGATTTTTAAAAAACTCAATGACTTTTTTTAGTTTCTCTTTTTCCCTTAGAAGTTAATTTGCTTGGTTATTTTATCTGCTTCCAACATCTTCTCCCCCAACATCTGGTGTGACTGAATCGGAAGATTCCTTCCTGCTTCCTTTTTTTGAAGAAGGTGCACGTCAAAGTCTCTGGCCTAGAAAAATGTCTGAAACAAGGCCCAGCGCCAGCTGGAGCCCGGGCGTGGCTGCACTACAATTTGTACCTCCACAACCCTGAATTTGGGCTTGAGTGACTGGCTGAGTCAGTGAGGGGGTTAGTGGAGCAGCTGGGGCACAAGGAATCGGTACCCATACCTGTGCTTGAAGGTGAAGGATTAGCCAGCATGTCACCCTTCCCTACCAATCTAGAATTTAACATAGCACCTGACACCTATTAGTAGTTGAAGAATAACTTAAAAAAAAAACTTGAAACTAAGGAAGAACAAGAGATATTATGGAGTCCTCAAAGGTGGTGTTTGCTGACAGAAAGCCTTAGATCAGACTGGAGGATGGGGTGCTGAAATTGGACAACTTGGTCAGGAAGGAGAGGTGCCTGTCCCAGACTTGAAATGATAGGAGCCACGGTAAGAGAATGGAAAGGAGCTCAAGAAGTATGGGATGTTTGGAAGACAGGGGAATCAAACTTGATGATTCAAACACACTTTGGAAGAGAGGCCATGACGCAGGCTAAGCAGAATAAAGGAGAGAGAAACGGGGAGAGATGACTTCCAAGTTCCGAGCAGGAGTGAGCACGAGAGGAGGATGCCCAGGCAGAAACGAGGAACTGGGAAGGGGAACTGCAGATGTGGGGGAGCTGATGAGCTCAGTTAGACTGGCTCAGTTAGAGGCAATGGGAGGGTTTTTGAGTGAAAATGACCAGTGAGCCGTCAGGGATGTGGGAATCAACCTTGAGCAAGGACGAGACATGAGCCGTAAATCTGTGAGTCATCAGCCCCACGTGTCTGCAGTCGTGAGAACAGAGCTGAGTGCCATGCACTGTGGCCCCCAGCAAGACAACGTGGGCCTGAGCAGTGGAGAAGAGCTGGGCGAGAAAGGAATTCGGGGGCGGGGGGGGGGACTTCCGAACTGGAAAATTAGCAAGAGAACAAGGAGAGTACGAGGCCAGAAATGCCTAAGAATGAGACATTCCCGGGAAGAAGGAGGCAAAAAATGTGATGAGAGCTGCAGAAAGGCTGGTGCGAATGAAAACACTATTGGAGGTCCCAGCATCAACTGGTGACTTGTGGGAGCCAATTTAGTTAGATAGGAACAGAAGTTGAATTTCCAGGAACTACAAAGAGACCGGGGGCAGAGAGAGAGGGGGTGTGTGTGTGTGTGTAAAAGGACTTCATGTTCAGGGTTGATGTTTATCCTTTAACTTGCCTCACCATATTAAGGGCTTTGGGAAGAAAATGACTAATTCTATCATTCTCAAGTGGCCAGTCCTACTGTGGTTTCAACACAGTCCTGGAGCAAACTGGGAAGCCTTCAGGAACAGATTGCTAAGCGTGCACTGAGAAACAGCAAAAGCATGTTGAACAAGGTCTTCATGTTCCACAGGACTGTCTATTCTAAAACTCAATCTGTTTTCTTTCTTTTCCCTTTCCCCAAACTGCAGATACTGTATGTTTTCCCAAGGCTAAGGAAGACAAGGGTGTATGAACTTGGAATAGGTGTGTGTTACATAAGAATCCGGTATCATTCCAAACTCAGCAGCCGTAACTATGCTTGACACTGTACAAGACTTAGGTTTCATTAGAGAAGATAAGCATCCATAAGTTTGATGGAGAAAAGAAAAATAATTTTCTCCCAAACATGAGAATACAATCTACCCATAATTTTAAATTCAGGAATTAAAAGAAAAAATTATATTATATTATCACATTGGCACAGAAAAGTACACAAATCCTAAGTTCATGGCTTAATCACTTGTCACAAAACTGAACATTCCTAGATAGCCAGTTCCCAAGTCAAGACATACAACACACACAGCCCCTTTCAGAAGCCTCTTTCGTGCCTTCCCAATCCCTACTCCCATGCAAGGGAAATCATTGCTCTGGATCCCATAAACATATCAGTTCTGCCTGATCTTGAGTTTTGAAGAAATGGGTCTGTCATTTATGTAATCTGCATCTCATTTATTTCACTTAACATTCTGATGTATCCATGTTGCAGTTGATTGTCATAGTTGGGTCGGTGTATAAATACACTGCAATTTATTCTCCATTTCTCTGCTGATAAATAGTGGAGTTGCTTCCAGTTTGGGCTATTGCAAATAGTTTTGCTGGGAATATTCGTGTACGTGCCTGGGGCACATGTGTGATCAATTCTCTTGGGGATACAAGTGGGCGTGGAACTGCTGGGCCACAGGGCAGGGTTTTGTCCTTCTGTTGGGCTTGCTCCCTTTGAAAGTCTTTTTAGAGCCACAAAAAGTAGTGAGCCACAGCAAGATTCCTCTCAGCCCTTGATAAACTTTATCAATATGCAGAATTTGCAATTTTAAGAATTTAAAATCATAACAAGTATCTTTTCCAATGCCTTAAACTTACTTTCTATTTAGAATGAATAGGAATTTTGCTGAATCTTCAGGTTAAAAGTCACCTAATGCAAAGCCAGCATTGTGGCACAGCATGTTAGGATTTCATTTGTGATGCCAGCCTCCCACAGGAGTGTGTGTCCAAGTCTTGGCTGCTCACTTCTGATCCAGCTTCCTGATGACTCACCTGGGAAGTCAGTGAAAACTGGCCCCAGAGTTTGGGCTTCTGCAACTCATCTGAGAGCTGGGGATGGAGTTCCAGGCACCGGGCTTCAGCCTGGCCCAATCACAGTCATTGCAGTCATTTAGCAAATAAACCAAAGGATGGAAGATCTTGATCTCAATCTCTAAAACCTGCCTTTCAAATAAGTAATTAAATCACTTAAAAGAATCAGTTCATAAAAATAGTTTAAATTGCTAGCTAGAGTCCCTCAATTCTTTCAGATGATGTCTGAAAATAAAGAAAGACAGAAGGAAAAATAGAGGGAGAGAGGGAGACAGAGGAGGAGAGGGAATACCAATGCTCAGCAGTTAAAGTCATCTCACACACATGGTTAATTTCAACAACAAAAAAGAAATAGATTCCATAGGAAAATAGTGACTGAATAACTAATTTCCTTGTAATTGCATTATTCTTTCAAGATAATCATAAAAATGAATTCATTATACATGTGCACACCTACCTACATACATACATAGATACATGCAAAATTAGTTATGGATACAAGTTTTTAAATCTAAAAATACACTAAGATCTGAAAGAATGTATTCCAGATTAAACATCTCTCCAAAATGTTGAATACTGCTTGACTTCAATGATGGCTGTGGGAATAACCCTGAAATGCCTGGAATCCTCACAGTCCTCATTTGAATGAACCATGTACAACTCTCCAAAAAGTCCCCCAAAATTTTAGGAGAAAGGACAATGGGAAAAGGAATAAGACACCTGTCACCAAATCCCTTTGCCTGGCTTCATTGCCAGTGTAGACACGCCTCAGAAAACAGTTCCAAACCCAACTCTTCAGGAAGATGTCCAAGTGAATGCTCCTCTGACTCCCTGGCTTTAAAGGGTGGGGAGAAAGCCCAGATCCCGAAACAATCTCAGCTATGCCTCATCCCACCCAGGGCTAGTCACTTTCCCCATCAACACTGACACTGACCTACTGTCAACATGATACACCTGTAACCCGGAACTTAGAAGGGTAGAAACCAAGTTAATTCTCTTTTGAGTCACCCAGAGTTTCAAGACAGAGCAATGCCCAAGGAACAGTAAGCTGAACTGACCCCAGAGCAAATCTGGTTCTACTGACAGTAGGTATTGTTTCCTATCACGCGGAACCATTTAAATCATGTTTCTAGCTTTTTGGGTATTTCCTTTCGACATGCGCAATACACACACACACACACACACACACACACACACACACACCCCACCCCTCACACCCCACACACCCCCTTTCCTTTCCCACTCTGTTGGCTGGGCAGGGTAGAATGCTGGCCTGAGATGGAGTGGGAGTGAGTCCGTGATGAATCACCCCCACCTCATCTCGACCAAAACATTCATAGTAATTGCCAGGTATCACCTGGACCCCTCCCGCATTACATGTCATAGGCAGGCACGGAGCATATCTTGAGTATAACAGAGCAAGCCGCCTCAGCTGTACCCCATTTCTCTGCCCACTCTCAGGCATCTTTTAAAGCCCCAGTGCCAGAGTACCCTAGGTGGCCATTTATCCTGGGTTAGTCCAGTGTGGAAAGGGGTCCATCAGGTTATTCCCCAACTATTAAACTTTGCCCAAACTAAGAGTCTCTCTCAAGTGTGTCTGAGTACCTACAACCCTAATCCATGTTCCTTTCTCATATAAAGTTTTTTAAGTCCTGCAAAAATCACTTTTCTTTTACTGACTAATTTTGTCTGCTAACCTGTGTCTCATTGGGAATGAAAGAACAACTAAAGAATGTTGTGGAAAAGGTTAAACCCAAACAAAGAAAGAAACAAAAAGAGCAAGAGATTTCTGCTCCCTAGCAGCCACTCACCAGCAGTGTGGCCCTGGCTGTTCGGGCTCACTTTCCTCATTCAGTAGGCACCCTCCTCATGTCCTTAATGATATTACAAAGACACATGGCTGTCCTCATTCCTCAGAATAAGAGGGCTTGCAGCATCTTGTCTCAGTTTCCCCCAGGACACCATCAAAGGTAGCACAGGATGCAATTTTCTGTTTCTTCAGAACATAACATTGGTTATATCCAAGATCATCTTATTAACTAGAATATGGTAGACTACTTCCTGTTTTGTCCATAAGAAATTTGGACATTAGAATTCAACAACTGGACTTTTCAGTACTCAGCTGGCACTCTCCCTGTCCAAACTGAGTCTGTTTTGATCACTGGAAAAAGCAAAGGAGGTCCTTGAGACAACAGCAAGAAACCCAACAGATCAAAAGCATTTAAAGAAAAAAGAGAAAGAGAGAGAGAAACTTGAGGAATTTTGTGCTTAAGGGAGCCAAAAGAAGTCACCAGAGCCAGAACCGACACACAAGCTGGGCTAGGCTTCCTCCACAATACGATGGACCTTCAGAAATCAGAGTAGACTTTCTCCTCAGAGCTGCCCAATCCACCATGGTCCTTGACTACACACTATATACACTTGTTTGCCTTTTATTTTTTTCCCCAAAAGTCAAGATAAGAAACATCATCCCAGGTCAACAGGGACACTTTCACTCAAGGTCATTTATTTATTTATTTATTCATTTTTTATTTTATTGTGTTGTTGTTGACAATCTTTACATAGTTAATTGGGGTTAAAAAAAAGGTTCAGGGGGTATAGGGAAGTGGGTAATACTATTATGTCCATATTGTTTCCATCATGTATCTGAGGTAAAGGGGAATATTGAGGGAGAAGCCCCACCCGGTTTCCCGCCCACCCCAAGTCCCGGATGTGGGGCATGCTCTGAGATATTTGCTCTAGTGATTTTAATAGTTCTCCAGTTATGAATCGCTGCCAGTTTCGCTCGATGAGGTCGTCCACTGATTGATATGGTCCATCACAAAGTCTCCGTTTGCCCCATATTTCGCTGCCAACATATAGCTGAGATGAATGATTGACCTGTTCTGTCTTCTGTCCTTTCCTGGTTAGAGTTCTGAGTCCAGCAGTTCGATTGGGGAGATCTCCAAAGAAACTTTGAGGTATTCCCAGACCAGATTTTTGTATGTTCTAGCAAGCACAGGGCCTGGCACAGTCCATCACCCCGATCAGCTGGTGGTTGCAATTGCTGGGTTGGTTCTGTTTTCAGTCCTGAGTTGCACTGGAACCAATGGGTGTTGCAGTCCAGTCTGGTTCTGCCCAGCACATACTCGGCCCTTACATCAACCAGTGGGAGCTGCAGCCTAGTCAGGGTGACCCACAATAACCCCCATCAGGCCCACCCCCTACCCTGGTTTGCCAATATGTGTAGCAGTAGACCAGTCTGTCCCTCATCCCATTTGGCTCTGGTACTTGTCAATGGGTACTAAAGCTTAGTTCCATCTAACCAACTCAACCATCCAGCCCTCACAGATATTGTTGAGTGCCTCTCTGTCTAGCCACCCCAACCCCCGTCCTAGTTTTCATGCCCTCCTGCGGGACTAGTGACTCAGGAAGGGGGAACCCACTATTTCCCTCCCAGGTCTCTCTCAGTCCCGGTTTATACACTCTTTAGGTGGTTCTGTGATTTGACTTGACAGAATTAGTCCCCAGTGCCAGCTTCTGCCAGCTGATGCTGCGGCCAAGCCCAAACATCCCTCACCCGCTCTAATTTATGCTTGCACCCACAGGAATAATCAGCCCAGCCTGGCTTTTCCCTGATCTAGTCCACATGCAGCGCACAGGTGTTGCAGCCTTGCTTAGTCTGGTCTGTCCCCATCCCAGCCCAAGCTCTCCAGTGGGAGTAGCTGTCCGGCGAGGGGACCAGCCCCTTAATCCCCCTGCCAGCTCTGTCCCTCCCTTCCTGGATCTCACGTGTGCTGGTTGGGTGTGTGCTGCAGTCATGGCAGAAACCTGGATACCAAGATCCACAGGATATCAGTTGAATTTAAAGAGTCAGTGAAAAGGGTTGTTTTCCCACAAGCTTGGGTTTAAAGGTGTGCTTTGCTTGTAAGCTATACAAAGATTCCAGGAGAAAATTCCAATACACTTCCTTTTTGAGAGGAATGAAGCAGAAAATGGATTCTGACATCAAAGAACAGAACTGAGATGGATCAGAATATGACTCTCTGGCTCTCCTTCCTGGCCGTGTGCTGCCAAAACCCAGATGTGGGAACTGTCGATGCTCTCTGCAAGCTCTGCTCCAGCCATGGCACTCGGCTGGGGCTTGTCCCAGCTGCGGCTCTCCTGCCTCCTCCTACTATTTGTTTGTTTCTTTTCGTACTAAAGTTTAAGCCCAGTTAGAGCTGCCTTCAGAGAGTGTAAGTGGTCACAGAGGAAGAGGGAGGCAGAAGAATGGGAGGGTGACTTTCTCCATAGTTGTGTGTGCCCTAGATTTTCTGAAATGATTACAATTCTGAGGATTCAGAGGCAGCTCACACTTTCAAGTCTGAGTGCTGACTCACGTCCTCCCCTCCAGGGCAACGGAAAGGAAGGGTGGAGCTGGAGGAGCTGGAGTTGAGGAGAGTGGGGGAGCAAGGACAGCAACAAGACCCCCCCCAACCCTGCCTTTTCTGAGACCCAAAAAATTGATGATTAAGTCCTCAAAGATTGCCTATATGGCATTTTCTGCTCCTTGGCAGCCTAGTCTTGTCCTGACTTAACAGAATTAATTAGTAAGAGATAATTAGTAAGAGATGGGGGAAGAGAGGAGGTGCAACCCAAAGGTTATTTCTGTCTTATTTACAAGGATGGCTGGAATGAGTTACACTGAGAAAAACCAGGGGGAAAACACAAGGGGAAAAAGAGAGTAAATCCTCCATCTCTCAGAGTGATCCCAAAGGGAATCTTTGAAAAATGTCATTTCCTTAGTGACTAAAACAGGTTCACGAGAGTTTGGGTTCCTTCATCCAGCTGGTCAACCACAGGGCCTGTGGGGAGCTTCATCTTTAACTAGTATGTGGTTTAACGATGTGATATATTTGGCCATACACAGGAAGTATATGCTCTCTTTCCTAGTCTTGGAAATACCACATTCTCCCATCAGGGAAGCCATGTACAGGGCCTAGATACCAAACACCTCCCCTGGCCAGGACAGGTTGAAAGCCCGCATTTCTGCTATATACAGAAGTTACGGTTACTAACTTTTTGACAGTTTAATTGAATCAATCGCTGTATGAGCACTGAATCATTTATTCAGCAAATACAAAGATCCTTAAAAAAACTTTTTAGAAAAAAATGAAATTAAAAGATAAGTTTATTTTGCTCTAAGAAAAACTTGAAATGCACATACACACGTGTCTATTCTATGCCTAGCAAGTGCTGGATACTTTCATAGGAACTGAGGATACATGGAGCTCCTGCCTAATGAGGAGTCTGAGAATAAGCCACTGTGTTCACAGGCCACCTGCTGATGGGTGTGTTCCAGTCACACTCTCAAGTGAAATTCTCAGGCAATGAACAGGATGCAGTGATAGAAGGCAAGGATGGGCAGAAGCTAACGCATCCAGAAAGAAACAATCCACTGGCAGGAGCAACGTGCTTGCCAACTCTGTACCTAGCTCGATGATCGGCACGCAGCTGAGTACATTGTGTGGTCTAAGCTTCACCCGAACTTCGCATAGGTGCTTTGGAGTCCACACCACCAGAGTACATGCTTTATGTCCTATGATCATCTGCTAAGCTTGGGATGCCCCAACTCCCCTCAGTACCTGGGACAGCCCCAACACCCTTCACAGTCCAGCAACTAAAGGGGAATGAGCTTTCTGTATGACTGGGAGCTTTAAGACCCTACTTCAACGCTGCCCCCCACTTACTCTCATTCATGAGTGCCAGGGTTGCCCTTTTTGTGGCAATAGTGGAAATAGTGTCGGATTGATCACTCCTCTAACAATGGAGGAAGGGTTAGTTGCATGTACCCGTGCTGGTGTATGCATGAAAACACACACACACACACACACACACACAGTTGGGGATTTTGGTAGTGTTGTCCCTTTTCTCAATGTCATTACTATCATCAAGTAGTATCTAGTGTATCTCTTCCTCTCCAGGGATAGAACAGTGAGAAATTACGCAGAGTTCATGTCTTTTAATGTTATACACTTAAATTATGTAAGGTTCAACCTTTGCAAAGAAACAGCATGGAGCATGAGGAGACAATACATGGATATCACCCCAGCAAGACAGACAAGGACAGCAGTGCCAAAGCCGATGCTGTCATACTGCTGGTGTGCCGGCATGTGTCTGCTGTGAGTGGCTACACAGAGCAACCACACCTCTTCAATAACAGCACCACAGGGAAGCAGCGACAGAGAAAGATCTCTTAAATGATCTTTTCCCTATGAAACTATACAACACATGGGCCCATGCTGGATATTAAAATATAATTAATGCAATAGAAAACTACAACTTTCAGGTTAGGTATAATTCAGAAGGGAATTTTGAAAGCAACAGAAACTTAAACACAAGCAAGTCATCTTGATCTCTAAGATTGCTCATCACTGAACTGATGTTAAAGTATGGCTGTTCCTTCTAAGTTCTTTCCAATTCCAGCTGTTTCTTTCTGCTCTGACTCCTGCCAAGGGCTTCATAACATAGACTGTGAGTGCTCTTGGGACCCGGCAATTCCATGGCCACTCTGAGGTTTCCCCATAGTTCCCTAAGGCACAGCAAATCCTGTTCGTGTCATGCAGCTTAGCTGAGCCCCATTCCCCCTCACCCTCTGTGCAGAAATAACAGACCACCAGGTTGTGATCACAACATGAGTCCCTTCTGGTGGCACCTTTGTGGTTAGAGTGGTTGCTGTTGTGACCTAACACAATAAGCCACCACCTGCAGCACCAGCATGCATATATATGAACACTGGTTGAAGCCCTGGCTATTCTGCTTCTGGTCCAGCTCCTTGCTAACACGCCTGAGAAAGCAGCAAAAGATGGCCCAGGTGCCACCTATGTGGGAGACCTGGATAAAGCCCTTAGCTTCTGGCTTTGGCCTGGCCCAGACCCAGCCATTCCAGCCACTGCAGCCATTTAGGGAATGAACCAACAGATGGAAGATTGCTCTCTCTGTCTCTGTCTCTCTGTCTTCCAGATAAATAAAAATAAAAACCTCCAATTAAACCAAAAGAAACTAGCCTTTATTCTACAGTCCATCTCCCTGGCTTTATAGAAGCACCCAGGATGATTAAGCTAATAGAAGCCCCCTGGAAAAGCAGCTGCTAGCCCCACTCTGCTGCTCCCAACGCATGCACATTAGTACTGCTTATCTTGCCTTTCCTAGTCCCATTTCTCCTTCTCTGACTTGACCTCTAACCTCTGCTCAATTCAGATACTTCGGCTCATTTCAGTCCCACTCAGATAACTGGACAGGAGGATGTCTGTGAAAGCACGTGGGAGCAAGTAAGGTGTTGTAGAAATGTGATTACTAAGCCCCAGTTATGCACTTTTGCTGGGCTGTGGGTGGAAGCAGAATGGGTAAACAAGATAAAAAAAAACCTTGGCCTCCTCATTTCAGAAGCCCCTTGTCTCAGAGAGATGAAAGATGCTTAAGAAAAATAGGCATGAACTGAAAGAACCACAGGCCATGGCCAAATCTGCTGCAGAAAAGGGAGCACTTGAGCGGGCCCACAAGGACAGGTTAGATTCCCACTGGCAGAAATGCCAGACACAGAGCAATCATTGGGTGCAGAGGGTAAGTCGCTACTCAGGGAGCCCCAGTACCATTTAGACGCCTGGGTTCAAGTCCTATGCCTACTTCCAATCTAGCTTCCTACTAATGTGCAGGGAAGCAGCACCGAGATGATGGCTCAAAGACTTGGGTCCCTGCCCTCCCCCATGAGAGACCTGTGTTGGCTTCTCAGCTTCTGCTTTGTTTTGGACCAACACTGACTTTTGCAAGCATTAGGGAGTGTTTCAATCCCATGAAAGATCTCTCTGTGTCTTTCTCTCAGCCTTTTAAAGAAAATGAAAACAAAATTAAAAAAAAAAAAAAAGCTTAATAAATGGTGAGGATATGGTATGCACACAGAACATATGTTACATCTCTTGCCCGGAGATTTCACAAGGTACCAAAGAAGGGGTTCCTTGCCCAGAAGAAAGGAATCATGTCCGATTGGAGATAATCCAGAGAGAGGAAAGGTGACCAGGGTCCTTGGTCACATAGCCATCATCTTGATCCTCCTCAGCACCAAATGGAAGAATTAAATGCCCAGGAGCACCTCCTTCTTGGAAGAGGCCCTTAAATTAAAAAGGACAGGAGTGTACGTGTGCCCTGAAAAGTGATGGGTCCCTTTCAGGCTGGCCGAAGAGATGAAGGATTTGTTTGTAGAGATTAGATGGGGAGTGGGGGAAGAAGGGGCATTCTTTTCCCCATCAAAGGTGCAAAAGCTGTTAAAACTGAAAGCTGCATTTGGAAGGAATGTGGTCCCCATACATCACCTATCACCTGTGATTAGCACTGGGGCAACTCTCACAGACAGGAAGGCTTCCATTCAGAGGCACACAATTCATCTATTGCCTATTGGGTCTTAGGTCAAACCCTGGGAAAGGGGAACAATGGCCCTCGGTCCACGGAGGAAACTCAGTCAACCAACTCAGGTGTGCACTGAGGCATCCCAGGGTCACTGGAGGTGCTATTTACTCTCATTGAATTTTCTGGTATTTTTTTTTCTTTCCTGGATGGGTAGAGATAACATGATAGCTCCTACTACAAGCAACATCTGGGACATTTTGTTTTGTTGTTTGGGGCTTATTACCAGTCCTGTATTCAAAGACCAACACAACCCCCCTGTTTACTTTCTGTCCTGGAAAATGCGGGCAAGTCTGCAAGGAGCAGTTCCTAGAAAAATCTGCCTCATTCCCACCAGCTACTTGTGGTCGGGGGCAGGAGGATGTTTACCTCTGACACCTGTCAGTGCTGGCAGACCACTTTCATCAGCCCTGAACACTCCAAGCCACACTCCTGCAGGGGGATGCAGCTCTCAGGAGTGCCTTGCCATGATTCTGATCCCTGCCCCTTTCTAGCCTTTGAATTTGGAACAACATCGCACAGAACCCGGTCTTCTAGAAATTTAAACCAATGTCATCAGCTGTGATTTTCCTAAGGCAGGTAACCATATTCAAATACTCAAGTAAGAGGAAACGCAGGCCTAGACATTAAAGAGAGAGAGAGAGAGAGCGCGAGAGCGAGTGAGCGAGCAGGGGTGAATAAGCTTAGAATTGTGGCAAGCAAGGGAAAGAACTCGAATCAGATTCTCAAATTCTAACAAGCTTCTCATTCTATCTACACCCTCCGCCCTCTTTTGCATTCATCCCAAATCACTTTTCTCTGACAAAGTTTAACCCCTGATTATTTCTGACACAGACTCCCATTGGATGACTGAAAATGGGAAAATACTCTCCCATCTGCACTGAAAGCAAAACCAACCACTGAGATGTATGAAAGACCTAGCCAGTGAAAAATAAACCCCGAGAAGGTGTCAGAGAGAGTATGAGAAAGAAGCGGTTTGGAAGTTCTTCTCACAGATCCAGAGCCCAATGTGCTTACCTGGCCAGCGAGCGCTGGACTCAGATCTGCCCAGAGACAACCCACAAGACCAACGAAAGGCTTTGTGAAGAGAAAATGTTCAAGGACAATCTCAAGGGAAAAAAAGAGGGGAGGGTGGGGAGAGAGTTTATTGAGGAAGATAGGAGAAGGAGAACAAAGGCAAAGCCTTCTGGCATCCACCCACACAGAAAATTTCTGTACTTCTTACCATGGAAATCCTAACATAGAGGACGGGAACAGACACTGGGGGACTTCCATCTGAAAGCCTTTCTGTAAGGGAAATGCCCAGAAATGCATCCAAAAAGGAAGAGACTGGCAAATGGGTCAGTGCAGAAACCCTGGCCGATTCAGGCTGCCAGCTGTGTCTACACAAGCTGGACTTACCAGGGCGCCAGGCACATCCTCTTCTCCTTACATCCCATACCAGCTGTCCTGGGGCCTCAGAGCCAGGGCCATGATCTGTGAAAATATCACACCAATACATCCATCCCCAGCTAAAATCTGCAAACCCTCTCCTGCACACTATGGCATTCACTTAGTCACTTAACTTAAAATCCTCTCTGATCCCACGAGTCAGGGAATCAGGCACCAGACCCCTTTGGGTGACCTGAAAGCTTCTGAAGCCACGTCCTGTCATCCAGGAATAAATCTCCACTTTTCATTTTTCAACATCTGGGGAAGCAGCCCTGGATGGATGGATGGATGGATGGCCTTGGAGGATTACTCCTCATAGGGAGTGTCTCCTTACTTCTTTTTTCTTTGGAAGGAATTCATAAGACCATCTGTACAAAACTACAGGAAAAATACTGACGCTAGTATTCATAGTCTTCCCCTCTGCAATACCAGCACTTTCACTAACTACAAGCAGGCTCACAAATCCTGCCAACTTAGTGACAGGTTTTCTGCAGGTCCCAGGTGCCCATAGGCTCCAAGATGAAGGGAAGTCTGGAGAGACTGGAAAGAAAGCTGAAAAACATATTTTCTTGCCTGGTTCTAGGGATGCTCGTGCATTAATGGGAACACACCCTTGGATTGGCAATATCAAGAACATATCAGAGCTATTGAAACCACCGGGATAAACCTTTGGAGCATGCTCCACATCGGAACCTTGGGTTGATATCAGGTGGCCATTCCCCATGCCCGGGTACTGGGGTGGTTGGGAGGCTCTCCTTATCTCTTCCCTTCCCCTAGGAATAGGAAGAAGAAATAGAAAATTTGGAAACAATCATCACACCCACTTTTTCCTAACCCTCGATCCTGCCCACCCTGATCAACTATGTAAACATCATCAAAAATAAAATTTTAAAACATATGCATAATTCAGATGCATATAGTTTAGAATCTAGTATCCAAAAATTAAAGCATGAATGCTAAATGTTGGTATTTGTTGCTACTCATTAGCAAGTGTGATTATTTTAAAGTTGAATTATTAATCATTTGTGGACCTGTATCACTTTCTATCTCCCATTTGATTCTGGTAAAAAAAAAAAAAAAAAAAAAAAAAAAGTTAGATTGGGCATAGCCAGGCCTGTGTTTTCACACTACAATGAAAGAATTCAATAGTTGCAGCAAAGATAGGATGGCCCACAAATCCTAAAATATTTACTATCTGGCATTGAACAGAAAATCCTTGGTCTAGACTAACCTGTTGTTCTGGGTGAAGGAAGCAGAGTTGAGTTGAATAAATTGGCAGTAGAACCACTGACTTTCTTCAAAGCATTCTTTAGCCAAAGCTCTTTATAGAGTATCACATTGTCATCCTCATACTTGATGTTTGTTCATGTCTTGACAATCAAACTGAGATATTCTTAGACTGAAATTCCACTTCACCCATTGTAGCTGTCTAGCTGCCTAAGCTCATCTCTCTTCCCTACTAGGGGCTGCATTCATTCTGGCTGGGTTGCAGCAGCTTCCCTGGGCCACACTTGGTGCAGAGCCACTGCCAGAGGATGTTGTCACAATGCTCATCTTCTGTTCACTTCAAACAGAATATCACCTGGGTTTGGTACCTTTTCTGTTTGTCCTTTCCTGTATACCCTCTCCTGCACTATACCTCTTGAGACACCTGGAAGTGCAATGACACAATGACATAATAGGAACGTACAATAGAAGCGTTGGTACAGGGAAGATGGTGAGAATTACTGAGAACTCTCCAAGTACAGAATCACCAAGGGATCTTACTATGTCCACTCATTGTCCATTTCAGGCACGTGGACCCTATCACATCTCTCAGACAGGCAGGTGCAGATAGGTGTGGGAGGTCCTTCTCCTGAAAAGGGGCATCCAAGTACTAAATCTCATAATGGAATAGCTTAATGCAGTGGTCCTCCGATGAGCTCCACACCTGTAGCATCAGTATTTCCAAGGAGCTGACTAGAAATACACTCTCAGGCCCTACCCCCAATTACTGAATCAGAAACTTGGATAGGATACAGAAATCTATCTTAACAAGTCCTTCTGTTGATACTAATACTGGATAAAGTTTGGAAAGCAATGAAGTGGTACTGTGGCGCAATGGGTTCAACCATTGTCTGTAGTGATGGGATCCCATTTGGGTGCCAGTTCAAGTCTCATTTACTCCACTTCCAATCCAGCTTCCTAGTAATGCACCTAAGAAAGCACCCAAAGATGACCCAAGTCATTGA
The DNA here is from genome assembly GCF_030435755.1 of Ochotona princeps. NCBI lineage: Eukaryota > Metazoa > Chordata > Mammalia > Lagomorpha > Ochotonidae > Ochotona > Ochotona princeps. Next base: position 55,850,194 of record NC_080832.1, on the reverse strand, counting down.
GCCCCTGCACCTATTAGGAGAGCTGATTGAAACTCATAACTAAGTTTCAACCTGGCCAAGTCCTGGCCATTGCAGCCATCTGGGGAGTGAACTAATGGCTAGAAAAAATCAATCTCTCTCTCTCTCTCCCTCCCTCTCTTTCTTCATTCATCCCTGCTTCCTTCCTTCTCTCCATATAAATCTGCCTTCCTAATAAATGTATTTTTTTAAAAAAGAAGGTCCCACCCTGCACCCGTGTGGGAGACCTGGAAGAGGTTCCTGGTTCCTGGCATCGGATCGGCGCGCACCGGCTGTTGCGGCTCACTTGGGGAGTGAATCATCGGATGGAAGATCTTCCTCTCTGTCTCTCCTCTTCTCTGTTTATCTGACTTTCCAATAAAAATAAATAAATCTTAAAAAAAAAGAAGGTCCCAGCATGGTAGCCTAGTGCCTAAAGTCTTCACCTTGCATACACCAGTATCCCATATGACCACCAGTTTGTGTCTTAGTGGCCCTGTTCCCCATCCAGCTTCCTGCTTGTGGCCTGGGAAAGCAGTCAAAGATGGCCCAAAGCCTTGGGACCTTGCACCCACGTGGGAGATCTAGAAGAAGCTCCTGGCCCCTGGCTTCAGATTGGCTCAGTTTTGACTATTGTGGCCATTTGGGGAGTGAACCAGCAGATGGAAGATCTTTTCCCTCCATCTCTCATTCCAATAAAAATTAATGAATCTTTTAGAAATGTGAATTAAGGAATGTGTCATCATAACCAAGGAGCAGGAGACACAAGAAAAGGATCTCCACCTGCACTGCCCTCCCCTAGGTCTCCACCCTGCCAGCATTCATTGCATCTTCACATTTGCCAAAACTCTGGGAGGAGGAGACCCTACTTAGTTGTCTTCAATGGAGCAGAAAATGTAAAGGTGAATTTTGAATACTGAATGAAAAAGCAATTTCAGTTTGGAGCTGACGCTTGGTACAGCAGTGAAGAATCAGCTGGGGAAGCCCATATCCCATGTCAGAAACCTGGGATTCAGTCCTGGCTCCCCTTCCAATGCCTATTTCCTGTTAATGCACACGCTGGGAAGCAACAGGTACTGCCTTTGAAGTTGGGTCACTGTCTTCTAAATAGGAGACCCAGATTGAGTACTAGACTCCTGCTTTGTACAGCCCAGCCTGGCTATTGTGGACCTATGAAGGGTGAATCAGAAGAAAGAAGTTTGTTTGCTATTTTCTGTGCTCCCAAATAAAGCAACAAAATTCGAAAGACCATGGTGCCTTCCTTCAGTTATGGCCATTTTGTGTTGCTGACTTAATAGACTTCCTTTAATGTTTATCCAGTACCAAATTATACATAAAAATATATAGAATCCATACCTCTAGGTCTCTGAACATGTATCTAATATCTCAGAGTTCACAATCTTGTAACAGTGATAAAATTTTAGCTAAAAAAATTGCATGCAAAGAAGTGTTATGCAATTGAAATCAACAGCTTTGAAGGAAAGCAACTATTTGCTATGCGGATGGATCAAACAGAAATGTGACCTAGCTATGACAGTTGCTTCCCTGGGGAAGGACACTTGAGTAAATCTGTCTGCAGGTCAAGTGAAAAAAAAAAAAGAAAGAAAACCAGAAAACATTGCTGATTTACAGGGTAAAGCATGTGCAAAAGCCACATGACAGAAGAATGAAGTTCTAAAGAAATGAAAGCAGACCAATGGGACTGGAGCACAGAAAAACAGGCAAAAGAATCACCCACATTTCAGAATTTCTTCATGGTTGTAACCATGAGGGCCCTCTGGGCGACTACGTAGAGAAAATGAAAAGGAAGCTAGATTGGAGTGATGAACACTGCAGATGTTCAGGCCAAACACAGAGGCAAGTTAGACAAAGAGAGGTGGGGAGAAGCAGACAAATCTTTTAAGAGTAAAGCAACAGCAATATAGAAGACCCAGTGGCCTGGGGTGTGAGAGAGGGAGGAAGTGGTCAAGGATGATTCCTTCATTTCTGGTGTAGGAAACTTGGTGACTATTCACAGAGAACACTGAAAGAGGAACAGGTGAGGGGTTTGGGGTAAGCGTGGGAGGTCTGCGAGGTCTGTTTTGAATGAGTGTGTTTGGGGTCCCTTGGTATTTATACATGCAAAGTTAAGATAAGCAATAGGAGAGTTGTTCTGAAATACGGAAGATGATCTGAGTGAAGCATAGGAGACTGACACTTTAAAGGTGCAGAGGTAACAATGGTTCAAGTTCAGGTGAAATCAGCCAAGAGAGGGAACAGAGTAAGAAGAGGGGGCAAGATCTACCCTACAGGAAATACAGAGGGAACATCTCCTCCCAGAACATACTGAAAAGACTAGAGAGGTTAAGGAAAACTAAGGGAACAGAGGGTATCACCAAAATGAGTGGACAAATGTTTTCAGAGAGAAATACTGGTTGAGCTCTTCACTCCAGGGTTAGAGCTCCAGGAAGAGGTGCCATCTTGTAAATGATGTGGGTAAGATACACAGGAGTCCCTGCGAGGAACACATGGAAGCCAGGGAAACTGTGACAATTTTCATTAGGAGGGGAAACATGATTATACCCTGGCTAAGCCTTATTTCTCAAGTTTGGAGAATTCAATCCTAAGAATGTTTGCAGTTATCCAAATCCAAATAAAGGTGTGCATTTGTCTGAATCTATGTGTACTAAGTGACAGAGATCATCTCCTAAATCTTCTCCCCACTCTCCTCATACAGGACTTAAATCTTTGGAGATAGTAATGGGAAGCTCCATTCTTGGTGTTTAGACAACCAATCCAAATGCCTGAGCTCTTCAACAATGCCATCACGCAGTGTCAAGTGCAATTTATGCTCACCCTCCTTAGCAAGACTTTGCAAAACACTGAGCACCTGTAGATGATTAGAACTATGTGAAAGTAGTCATTGACACACCAGCAGAAATACCACTTTGGGTTCACAAAGTTCCTTTCAGTAACAGTTTCTAGAATTTCCCACCTGGTCTGTTAACCATCTCTTGACGTCAAACCTAGTCTATATTCAAAGGATCAGTAGCAACAGGTGTTAATAACTTGTCCAAGATAGCACAAGTTATAAAAGTCTTGAGGGCAGAAGCTAGCTGCCCCAAGACAAAACTTGTACCTTACTCCTCTTTCTGTTTGCCACCAATGCTGATAAAAGAAAGTTACCATTGAGAGCTAATTATTGATTGAGATGTGGTAACAGGAGGAAGCAATAAATATATTCTAAAGTAAATTGAGCTTTACCATTAGTGTAAATATTACACTTTCCCCAAAAATAAAATAAGCCTGAGCGTGCATATGGTTTGATTTTAAATGTTTGCTCTAGTTGTCATCAGTTGTACCAACCTTACTTTGCATGATCCTTTTGGCAAAATGGGGTTCAGTGGGAGTGACTGACTCCTGAGGTTTGAACAAATAACGTCAACCGTGTTTAATATCACAAATACCCCGTGAGATAGTATCATCCGGCCCATTTCACAGATGGGGAAACCATGACTCAAAGGTGCTGAATAATGTGGAACATGTATCTCAGCCCCAAAGCAGTGCCTTCTTCAATTAACCTGACGTAGGGTGCAGAAACATCACCCAGTGAACAAAGGAACAATCTCAGCATCCATAGTCCTGTGTCAAGGAGGAAGACAGAAAAAGAGAAAGGGTCCACACTGTAAAGCTGAGAGTTCATAGATATGGAACGCTCAGTGAAAACTGTTACATACAGGAAATTTCCAAAACTTTCCAGAAACTACTAGAGAAAAGTAAAGTGAGTAGAAAAAAATGCCATGACTAAAGAATTTTAACTGTTTAAAGAAGATTATATAAGTGTAATTTCTACCCATTTTTTAACCTATAGAGGAGACAAAATAAAAACATGCTTATGTCTAGCTACATATTCTCCAGATGTCTTCTTAAATAATACAATTATTTTAAATGATGTCTGTCAGATGACTCATTTTTTTTCACTCAGCTTTTCTCAATATATTCCCTTGGGTGTAGCCACTTGAACTCTCATTAGTTCTAGTAGTTGATTATCTTTCATATAACCCACAAGTAAGAACATGGCTTTCATTCCAATCTTTGTGCCTCTTACTTATATTAAGTAAGTACTTATATCTGCATCCTGCAGATCTTCCAGCTTAATCTTGAATACTAGCACTGATAAGAATTATCTTTCCTTCAATAGGAATGGTTCTAACTCTACAAATTCTTGAGAATTCTCTCACCCAGGCTTGGAGGGGTTATCTCAAGAATTCTCAAATTCTTTCATTGATTGTTCTGCTTTTCTTTGTGCTCACTGTACTACGTCTACCTTGTAGGAAAACTTTTTAAAACAAGTCTAAGCTTCATATTCTCTTCCTTCCAGTGTTGAAGTGAAGGAGGGAGAGCTGGAAGCTTGGAACACCTACATCCAGAGACCTGTCAGGTACTGGTGAGGGGTCGATGAACATGAAGTTCTCCACCAAGAGGGCAAACACTCACCTCAAGAGTGGCGAGTGAGGTCAAGATGGGAGTTGGAGGGTTGTCGGGTGCCCTGCCATCCATGTTGTTCATCGATGTTGCTGGCTCCTGGCTTCAGCCCTATGATCTAGGCATGGATTTGTCTTGTTCCTACCGTGTGCAGATGTCAGAGGGCTTTTTCATATGGATCACAGACCATCATCTCTTTGAGTCAAAGGACTTAAAGCTCTGACATTCAAGAGAAAATTCCCAAGTGAGGGACACTAGGTCACCTTCTTCCTCCCATAACATTGAAGTTAATATCCTATTTGTGGATTTGAAAAATCAGCAGTAATTCTCTCACCCAAACTTGGAGTCTTCAGTTATCTGACTTTTGCTCTCCCATGCTTTTAATCTCTCTTTGGAGAAAACGCTTCATCATGCTGAAAATGACAATCTCATGGGGGTATTTAAAGACTGGACAGAAGAGAAAGAATCTCATTTATGAAGTTTATCAGCTAGGGTTCATCCAGATATTTAAAATCTTCAAAATACGTATGCATACATGAGGAAAATAGGCATGAGTATAATTTTTAAATAAAATATATTCAGCAGATGGTTCTCTTGATCTGCTGAAATCTTCATGGCATTCAGAGACTGAACAATCCAAAAAGTTGTAGAGGTTCAACTAACACCAGTGAGAATCTAACTGCTGGTCCTGCATGTTGGCTCAGATGGCTAATCTTCCCCTGGCAAGCACCACAATCCCATATGGGAGCCGGTTTGTGTCACAGCTGCTCCACTGACCATCCAGCTGTGGAGGATGACACATAGCCTTGGGACCTTGCACCTGCATGAGAGACCTGGAAGAAGTTCCTGGTTTTGGATTGGCATAGCTCCGGCTGTTGTGGCCATTTAGGAAGTGAACCAGCGTATGGAAGAGCTTTCTCTCTCTGAATTCCCAATAAAAATAAATGTTTAAAAAAAATAAAGTACCCAACTGCCAGCTACACTGTGTGCTTCTGCAAGGGTTGTCCCACCAACAAACTGGACAATGCAGATGTGGCTCTCCTAGCACTTCAAGGAAGGAAGCGAGGGAGGGAGGGAGGGAAGAAGGAAATGACAACAAAAGACTCCTCTCATGAGGATGTGCATCCAAAGATCAGTGTTCCTAAGCTGCACTCTGGATCTCCCAGTCCCAGAATGACTGCTTTCCTTGTCTCCCTTCCCCTGAATGTGTGGTGCAAGGAAATGCAATCAGACATAGAAAACAAAATCAGAGGGGGACCCTCTGTTAGAACAGCCTCCAGCTATTGACAGCTCAGCTGAAGAAAGAGTACGCAGAGGACAAATTAAGCCCTGCTTCTCAGACTCCACACTCAGCTTTGACACAAGGGACCAGTAAAGCATTTCTAGAATTCTGAGAAGAAACAGTCAAGGCAATCATTGCCAGCAGCTTGGAAGGGCCTTGGTGGAGAGTCAGGGGCCGCTGTTCCTGAAGGGAGGGAGGAAGGTGAAGATGCACACGTCACGGGGATTCCTGCCGAGTCATTTTCTGCCAGCTTTGGCCCCTGATAGCTTCTCGCTGGTAGTGTTTTCTTTTTGAGTCATGACTTTGCCCGTATAGAAATTGTCACAGTCAAAATATTTAAAAGAGTACCATTTAAAGAAGAACAAAAACTTCCCTTTGTTTGCATGATTTCCTCATCTCAGGGAACTTTGAGAGGTTGAAATTTCAGCAAGCTCGATATGTTCTTGTTTAATTATTTATAGAAATAAAATAAGCATACAGATAAGTACCTGTTTCATAATACACAGCTTAGAGAAGGTTTTAAAAGAAACAATTGCTTACAACAAACACCCAGATTCCCAGTACCCCTGTAAATAAGCCTCCCTCCTGTCCCTTTCCAGCAGATAACCTCAAACTAGCAGCTCTTTCGACCACCATTCATATACTCTGACTGCTGTCCTTCAAAAACACTGGAGGGAAGGCATCACAGCACAGCGGGTGAACCACCACTTGGGATGCTCACATCCTATGTCAGAGTGCCTGAGAACAAGCCCTGCCTCTGCTTCTGCTTCTAAACCAGCTCCCTGCGATTCACCTGGAAGATAGCCCATGATAGTTCAACTGCTTGGGTCCCCGCCACCCACACAGGAGACTCAGATGGAGTTCCTGGTTTCTGGCTTTGATCTGTCTCCCCCAGCCCCAGCCTATCCGTTTTCATATAAAAAACGAATACACGTTATTTTTTTTAGTTGGAACATAGTGCAATGGCCTAGTGGCTAAATCCTCATCTGGCAGGCACTGAGGTCCTACCCACATGGGAGCCGTTGAAGAATCCCACCCACATGGGAGCCTGGCTTTGAATCAGCTCAGCTCCAGCTGTAGTAGCCACTTGGGGAGTGAACCAGCAGATGGAAGATCTTTTTCTCTGCCTTTCCTTCTCTCTGTAAATCTGGCTCTCCAATAAAAATACATAAATCTTTAAATTTGTTTAAATTGTTTCGATTGGAGTATAGTGTATTCGCTTTTAAAACGTTTTTATTTATCTGTTGGAGATGGGAGGGGGCAAGAAGTTTCTATCCACTGATTCACTTACTCTCCAAAAACCTGTTAGCTGGAAGTTAGGAATGGAAATACTAGCTGGGTCTTCACATGGGGAGCCAGAAGCCAGTCACTCAGACATCACCACTGCCTCCCAGGGACTACATTGATGGGAAACTGCTGTCAAAAGCTGGAAGTGGAGAACAAATCTGGGTACCCCAATATAGTGTGTTAGCATCATAAGAGCTAGACCAGATACTCACCACTATAGTATTTTACCTGATTTTTTTTTTTGCTTCTTATTTAATTGTTGGGATAGATACATGCTCACATGTGTGTGTGTGCGTTTGTAGCTACAGGTAATTCATTTTTGCTGTACTACTGAATTTGAGGAGAGTATCTCAAAAAGCTCGTGAAAAATGAACTTGATATTTATTTAGGTATAAAAATTTTTAAAGCCATACATACAAAATACCTCAGAAAGTTTATGGAAAATGCATGCTACAAAGAAATGTGTTTTTTTAATTTTGCACCAAAAATAAAGGAGTTTTTCATTTTTCATGAACGTTTAAAATGTACCTTTGGATTCTGTGAAAATATTGTATTATAATTACATTGTTTGTGAATGTTTGAGTTCTTTCCAGTTTGGGCTCTGACAAACAGTACTGCTACGAACTCTGTCAGACATGCGCATTTGGAGTTCATTTCACCTCAGCCTTTAAAATTTCACGCAGCATATTTTTGCAAAAGGGGGAAAATACTATATTGGGATATTTAAAATAGTAGCTTTATGCTGACTTCTTTGAATATCATTATGACAATAGGTTCCTGAAACTAAACTCTAAAAACTATAATTCTATAATGACATAATAAGAATTCTACCGAAAATGGAAATATAGCATTTATTTTCTAAGTAACAAAAAAATGTGGCAACCCAATATAAAGAAGCTAATAGTATTGTTTTTTTCTGGATGTTTTCCTTTTTTACCATTTACTTCTACTAAAAGTACAGGCATTTGAACCAGCAATCCCACTACTAGGTCCACATCTAAACAAAACAGAATCTGAAAGTCAGAAACGTACGTGCAAACTCTCCAGCTCACTGCAGTATAATAAGGAATCAACAGAAGTATCCATCAACAGAGAACAGATGAAGATAATCTGGTAAATATATACAACAGGATACCATAGTACACGCACAAAAAAAGAAAATGCTTTCATTTGTAGCACCACAGAAGAGATTAGAGGACTTAAGTGACGTAAAATAAGTCAGACACCAAATGACAAATACAACAGGTTACTTATCTGGGGAATCTAAAATGTAGACCTCACTGAAGCACAGAGTAAGACTGTAGTTACCGAGGGCTGGCAGAGGACATGAGGTTGGGGAAATGTTTATTGGTCAAAGGATGAGGAATTTCAGTGACATGGGATGCCAAATTCAAGAAATCTGTTGCATAACATGGCAGCTCAGTTGGCAACAATGAAACATGCACCTGAAAATTGCCAACAGTAGATTTGAAGAGTTTTCCTTAAAAATATGCTATCATTGGTAGGACTCTTCAACATGTGTATTCTAGCCAACAGGGCTGAGCTCCTCACAGAATTAAAGATCATTACCAGAAGCGAAGACTTTTTACAAATCTCCTTACACCTGCTCCCAAAGATGTTCATTTATTCCCACCCAGAATTAACATTCCAACACAACCAAAAATGATAGTTAGAGGATTAAATAGACACAGAGAGACAGACCAATGAAGATGTACAGCAGCTCACCTCTCTTCTGAATTCAGATCCCAGTTTACTAATTTCCTGTGTCAGCAGTTAGAAAAGCACGGCCCAAGACCAAATCTAGCCCCCAATTTGTTTCGTGTAGCTTACATGCTAAGAGAATCTTCACGTTTTCAAATGATTGGAGAACCTCAGAAGAGGGAATGTTTTTGGAACACATAAGTTTGAAGTTGTTACACAGACCATACAAACTTCATATTTCACTGGTCTTAAATAAAGTGGGACTAGAACAAGCCACATATGCTCACTTCCTTTTGTCAATAGCTGCTTTCATGCTACAGTGGTCATCCAAGTTGAGTAGTTCTGACGAGAGATCACATGACCTGCAAACATGAAATGTTCATTCTCTGGTTCTTTACAAGACAGTTTGCCATCCGCTGGACTATGTCATACCTTGCCATCTCTGTCCCACAACTGGAGAAGTTCCTATTTCATGATGGATTTTCTCAGGAGGGTCCTTCCAAAAGTTAATTTACAGTGGAGTGAAATGGACATTCATTTTGGTACCCCTCCCCAAAAATCCACCAAGTAAATTGATTTTACTCTTCAAAAAGTAAATGGAAAATACAAATTACAAAAAACTTAGAAATGGGTCTTAACAAAATTTTCACCAAATAAATTTACCTTTTATTTCCATACTGCAAAGAACTTTTTGAAGTTCCTTCAGGAGATCCAAAAGCAATGCCATTAAAAAGGACAGAAGTGCCAGATTTTGTGGGAGAGCCCTAATTTCCAACATTCTGCATATTCTGCACCTATCATAACAGTCTAGTGTTTAATGCCAATCTTTCACCTTTTCAGTGAGATCTCCAGATTCCCTCTTGTCTCTACAAGAAATACTACAAATCCTTGACCAAGAAACACATGGGCTGCTTTGGGACTCGAAAAATGTTCGTTACAGCTTTAGTGCTCTTGATTCAATCTGAAGAGTGTGACAAAAATGAGCACCCAAGACAAACAGGGAAACACAACATTCCACCTTCTCTTTCAGAGTTACAGAAAAAGACTTCAGTCTAATCCATTCAGTGTTTTAGGCCACCAAGAATAAACTATTGTTACTGTGGTATCTGTCTGGATGTAGTTCTAAACCATTTCTGATTCAGTGGAGGGAGCTGAAGTAAGAGAACCTGCTCAAGAGCTGACTCTAGATTGCAAAATGGTCCCCACTAGGACAAGAAGTCCCACCTGCTCTGAACTGAGACGCAAATGCCTTGCACGACAGGATGGGCATTTCCAAACCAGCACCCTGAACTATTCAGAGGTTAGAGATCTAAATCAGCCTCTTCACCCTAGCGGGCTTCTCAGAGGAGGCACCTAGAAAAAGAAACAGGCCCACCAGGGCAGTGGACACCAAACAGACCAGTTCTTCATCTCTCTCAGTGACTGAACTACTGACCCTGAGCACCAGGAAAAGCACAGCCAGGAACACTGAGCCTGTGGAAGCGTCAAAGCTGAGGGTGACAGGGTAAGAGGGGCTGTGGGTGGGATCAGCATGAAAGCCAGCACAGCAGATCTCAGGTCCATCCATAGAGACAGCCTGGGACAAAATGATCGTGTTCCAACAACCACATATTGGGCCAAGAGGGACCTTGGGGAGACAGAGTGATCAGCGGATGTCTCTGACAGACCTTCAGGGAACTCACCTTCCCTGTATGCGCTGAGAGGCCCCCATCACTTCTTGGCCTCTCTCCCAATTCTCCCCGTGATCCACAGCACCCACTTACCTGGGTACTTCCCCAGGGTTTATGATTTGTGGTCTTTAAAAAAAAAAAAAGCTAATAAAAAATACAAAGCCCACGGAACAGCCCCCAGGGCACCCAGCCATTCCACACTGTCTCCACCTTCCCTCATCAAGCTGGGTCCAAAAGGTAACCCCGCCGACCAGCTCCTTGCAGCCATACATGGCACAGACATGACTTTCACCACTGATTAGGGGCGTGATTTCTCAATACACCATCAGCCCTTTGCCAACTCCCTGCTTAAATATGTATTTCTGGGCCTGTATGTAACTTAGGGTTCATGCACTTAATAATCCTTTCTGTTTTATAACGCTAATTGCCTCTTGGAGCTATTTCTACACCCTCGGGTGCCACTGCAGTCTGTTTCTCTTTTTTTAAATGTGAGCACTCAAACTGACTTCAGAACTATAATTTATGGAACACACTGAGTCATTGATCTCACTTGGCTGCTTCTCTCCTGGTACACTTCCTTCTTTTCTGAAGGGAATTTTCTTTGAAGGAAAAAAAATCACTTTTAGATTACTTGTTGCTGAACTTTTTTAAAAGGGAGTTTTCTTGGAAAATTACATGAATCCAATGATGAAGTTCTCACAAGGCAAAAATTCTATTCTTTAATGAACGCTGTGATCATTTCCAAGGGGCTCAGCAAAAATTCTCTGTGTAGAAATTGTTTTTCAGATACTTGGGCAAAAATAAATATATGTCTTAGTAAAGTTGATTTGGAAAGTCTGCCATTAACTAGCTTTGGCCATTTATTTTCTCTAGGTGTCAGACTCCTCCTATTGTGAAATAATTAGATTATGTCATTCCAGTTTATCAGGCTAAGAATAAACATAAAATGAAAAACATTTTATGTAGGCTGAATGCTTGGTACAGCAGTTAAGACATCGCTAGGGACACTCGCATCTTATATCCCAGTGCCTGGATCTGGATCCTGGCTCCACTCCTGCTCTCAGCTTCGTACTAACAGCACTCAATTGGATTGAATTCCAGGCCCCAGGTTTCAATCTGGGCCAGCCACGGCTATTGTAGGCATTTAGGGAATACATCAGTGGATGAAAGGTCTGTTTCTACGCCTTTGTAAATAAATAAATCTTTTCTAAAGGGTTCTAATTTGCAAGACTACATAATAGGAGGCAGACACACGCATACCAAGGTAATTTATACAGAAGGGATTCTTTGGCCAGTCCCAGCAGGGACTCCCAAATTGTGATCTAAATCACGAAAGATTCAATTAACAAAAAACTTATCACTGTAACCAGTCTGGAGCCCTTAAAATAGCCTGAATGCTGTATCTTTAACATATACATTAATGTGCTCACTACAAACTATTGGATATTTCTGGGTACCACATAGACATTATTCAATTTAATCATCAGTAACTTGGAATTTTCAGATGAGAAAACTGAAGGTCCACTTGGTGATTGATGTTTTGATGTTTTGTCACATAGTGAGTTGATATCAGAATCAGAACTCTACTGAATTTGCCGGATATAAACATGTAAACCAGCTTTTTGTATCTTACGTAATTCAGTCCCAACAAGGTTGTTTTTCGTTTTTTGTTTTTTGGGGTTTTTGTTTTGTTTTGTTTTTTTTTTTTTTTTTTTTTTTTTTTTTTTTTTTTTTTTTTTTTTTTGCTGCAATAGAAAACTCTGGTCCCCCCCTCCAAAAAAAACCGACCTTTGGGTTTAAGTTCCTTTTTCTTCCATTCCCTCCCTACTCCTACTCCTTTCCATTTTAATTCTTTATTCTCCTTTGCGGCTGAGTTTGATTTTAAACAGACTTCTCAGGAAAATCATGTTCTAGTAAAACTGGAGGGTCAAACAACTTTCTAACTGGAAGAGGAAGGTCATATTTGAGAGTGTGGAGCTCTTAAAGAGGGGAAGTGACCTATCTTACCCAGCCCTGAGAAGGGATTTTCTTACCTACATGTGAGATGTGCTGTATGAGTATTCCACTTTTCTCTCTTTGTGGGAAAGTGTTATGTACGCTGCTTTTCCCCCAAAGTAAATCATAAATGGATTGTGTTGACATTCCATCTCTCTTGGAAGACATAAGCAGTTGTGAGAACATTTCAGGTGCTCAATACAGCTAATGTGAATGGTTATTTCCAAATTGTCTGCCCAGTTCTAAGGCTAGAAACAAATTGAGAACTGCTTAAAATCTGCCCTGAACATTTGGACTTTTCCTTCCCGTGTGATCCCTAACAATGACACTCCAACTGGAACACAATTGACACATGGTGCCCAACCTTGGAGAAGGGGGGCCTACTTCTCTTCCTGATTTCTTTCTAACTACTATTCAGAACATCACAGGAACTTCTGAGCTCTCTGTCACAATCTGATCGATGCAGGGCAGAAAATGGCAGAAGGTGATCTGTTTGGATGGATTTATTTTCAACCGAATTTTTTCCCTATCAAAAATTCTGGGTTTCTGATTGAACAACAGTTGGGAAACTCCAAAAGTGGGCCTGCTGGTAGCTTCCTGATGTGCCATAGCTTTTGCAGCAACATGGAGGGTTGCTGCTTCCTATCTCAAGAGGTTGAGGACAATGACACCATACCTCCACCACCCCCACACCAGCCTACACAATCACCCCAACAGTCTTCAGATAGGTCGTCCACCTGTGACAAACCGCGCTGGGAAGCCTTCAGCTTTAACAACTCCCATGATTAACACAGAACCAGGATGTTCTTTCCTTGGACTGTCAGGGTCTGGAAGAAAAGTCTCAGAATTCATCTTTTCTCTGCCAGAGAAAGTCATGACCCCAACAATTTGAAACAGGCGCCACCGTGTACAGCTAGGCCTCAGCATCACTCCAAAATTCACGATGCCTCGGGAACCAGGTGCATGGGCAAAAATAACAGCCTTCATTTCTGCAGTACTTGGCATCAGCAATACTCATTTACATGCATTATTTCATTTGATTCTAACAATAATACTGCAAGGTAAGCGGGACTCAGACTACCACTACTTGTCAGATAAGGAAACCACTGTTCAATTACTATAACATTCCAACTTTTCTGCTCCAAACTATGTGTATCTTTTAAATCCCATTTTTCCCATGAATGTCTTTGGAAGTACCCTCATATTACCCCCACCATATCCAATGAAGCAGAATGAACAAATGATGACTGCTTACAAATAGCTCGCAAGGCTTTTTGTAGGACATGCTCCTCTCAGTAACTGTCCCTCTCTGGTGGGTTGCTTGGTAGAATGTGTGCTGGGACATGTTCTGCTGGTTGGCTCCGACTCCGCCCCTTCCCTCCTACTCACTCCCATACCCACTGGGCAGCCTCCACACAGCTGTGGAGATCAACTCAATCAGATATATTTTTATTGATAATTTGAATAGAGGTAGTATAAATAACATGACCGAAATTTTGGAAAATAGACAAAGAAAACCACCAAGAAGTCCTGTGACCTCAAGCTCTGTTAGCATCAGGCCAAGTTTCCTCTAAGGCAAATGGGTCTCCTGCGTATTTGACAGTGAACCCCATTTTCCTTCCACTGCATCTGCTTTCTTCTTATTTGTAATCGCCAAGGAGATGGGTAGGCACTTAGTTTTACATTTTTAGTTGCCATTGTATTCTACGCTTTTGACCTTGTCGATACATGTAATAGCCATTGATCTATGGAGTGAACGACATCAAAGCAATGCACTATTATCCTACAGGACTTGTAAACTTTTTTGTATCATTTCCCCATAGTTTGGATTACTCCCAAGGAATGATTCCTAAAAATGAAATGATAGGATCAAATTCACATGAGCCCTTCCCTGGTTATTGATAGCACCAATCTAGGCTCCTATAGATTTATCTCCATTTAAACTGCCACTAACAAAGTATAAGAGATCTATTTCATGAGGTAACAATTGAATTGTCATTTTTTATGACTTACTGCCTACTACTTCTTTAAGTTAATCTGTATGTTTCTGGTTACAGTATGTTTCAATATTTTCTTTACTTTCCCATGTTCTTTTGCCAATGATTCATGGCACTTGACCTTTAACATTACAGTTTCATTGAATAAAGGTATTGTCAATTTCCAGAGCATGAAAGAAAAGTATAATTACCCAAAAAATTATGTCCCAAGTGGTACTTAAGTGACTTGGAGATTCTCCCTTATGTTCCTCTCAGATAATGTATCAGAAGTTGATCCTAACAGAGTTAATTTGTCTTAAATAAGTCAATGTGCTGAGGCTACAGCTTCATTTATTTAAAAAAAAAAAAAGCTAATCTTTATGCCAGGCTGCTGGAAGGAATGGGGAGACAGGTTTACAAATGTCTCTGAATCTGTAAAAAATTATCAGCTTTGACTTGGCTTTGAAACACAGAGAAGTAATAACACCTAGAAAGGCAATACTAGACAAAATCTTCTCATTTTCTCATCTCTAAGCACACATAAGTTAGATGTACATGGAATAGCAGATCATGTTTCTTTCACGTTTAGACTTCAGTATTAAGAGACTTTATGAAATCCACCCACCACTGCTGTGACAACCCAGCAGAGGTTGCAACTACTGGACAACTGTAGTTTCAAAGTAAATACCTTCTCTCGATTTTAGACTCACAATGGGAACAGAAACTATTTCATCCCCTGTTGAAGCTTCAAGACCTATTGTTACATGTGGCACAATGGGCATTCAATAAACATATTGACTGAAAAACTAATTATATCAGAGAAACTAGAAGTTATTGATGCCTGCCTCAAGACAAACAGGTTCACTGGAGGAACTTACTGAGTTTGCTGAAGACACCTGTTTGAGGGGAAGTGGGAGTTAAATGACCTAACTTATTGGTGTTAAGGGGAGGGGGGCGTAAAAGACACAAATTTAAACACAAAATGTATTTAATTTGCTTCATGATAGCAGTAAAGATCCTTACTCTAGTGCCCTGGGTCATTTAAAATATATAACAACACACAAGAGGCCTTAGCATGTGTTTGAAATTCCATCAGCAAATCCCCCCAATAGTCTTCAAGAAAATCTACTGAGTTTCATAATTTTAAAAAATGGATTTTCTTTCCAAAGGAATGTGACCTGGTAAAACAAAACTATATGTGCCAAAGACAGTGAAAAGACCAAGTCCACTGACATGTTCAAACATTTTAATGAAAGCTATTACTTCAAGCACATGTCAAAAAGATGAGGAGGGGGGTAAAATGGATTACAGAATAACTGGTGTTTATGGCTAGGAGGTCCCTGGGCTGCTCTGTTCCTCCTGGAAACTGTTTATATGCACAAGCCCTGTGATCACGGGGCTATGATTAGCGGATGCTGACAATGTGACAGCAGAGGAAGACATGAATCACCAGTGTTCCATATAGGAGAAGGCTGAAGCAGACCAGCTCCACCTTGGAGGGGGACTGCTTTTTCCGTAGTCAGCCTCCATTCTGGTGATCTGGTGCCTTAAAGAGGGGGAGCAATGATGTGGGACGAATTTCACCATTTTGGAAAATTCTACTTCTGCCGAAAACTCTCATTTATGAAATTACAATTACTTCATCTGAGCCTAAAAAGATAATCATCTTCCACCTTTTTTCCATAGTGATCCATCAGTTTCGTTGAAATCACTGAGCATCTCAAGTACCCAGCACCAAATTCCTGAAATCATTTTGCCAACAGGAACATGTGTACCATGAGGTACACTGGCCAAGCGTTCTCTGCATCAAGAACTCAAGACAGGAATGCCACCAGTCCAGGGAAGGTAAATAACAATCAATGGTATTCCCAAATTCCTAGGAATTATCCACCAATGAATTTGATTAGAGGAATGTGTCCAAAGAAATGTGTTGCCGAACTAGATATCTTGTCACCATCGGGGAATCGCAGGCAAAGGCAGCCAAAGATCGTCGTGTATCCTTGTCTATACAATGTTGCTTCGTTGAGATGACCAACCTGTGTTTAACTACACAAACAGGATATGAGTCTCTTGCAGAAGCAACTCACTGGGAAAAAATGTGATGATGTGCAAAACTGCCTACATCATTTGCTTCCAGCATTGGCATTATTTAATTGGGAAAGACTTCAAAGTTTAGAGTGGCCTCGAGTTCTTACATCTCTCCCTGTGACACCGTCATCCCACATCTCACTGTCTACTCTACACGAGTTTTTGAACAAAAGCACTTGCTGTCTTGGGAGTCACTGGTGGACTCAGCAGCACCACCTTCTGCAGGCTCCCTGGGCCTTCTCACTTGTCTCAGTTGGACAAATTGACCTTTACTAATTAAGGATATCGGGCTCAGGAAATCCAGTTTTTAATTCCAGGTAACCAAGAAGAAAATGCCCTCAGGATGACATGGGACATCTGAAGAGACATTTGTTTTTATCTTCTGATGTCTTCTCAGTGATTTCCTTAGAAGAAATCTGTCCATGATCACTCACACTTAGGCAGAAAAAAATACAAAAAAAGCCTGGGGTTAGACAAGGCCTTTGTCTACAGCTGAAACTGATGAGGCCTGGCAAGACCCCAAAGCCAGAAGACTTTGTTTCCTGTCTTCTCAAAATCCTGACCTCCAGTATTTAAGGAACCAATAACATTTTTTTATTTCTGGAGTTATTTTTCTCATGCAACTCATGGCAGCTGTTTGCCAGCTCAGCATTCAGTCTAATTTGTTACAGAAAATGGAGTAAATGCATGTTTCCTGAGGTCTGAAGATGCATACAAAGACTAAATACATGTTATATGCAGTCAGACAAGGTGCATGATATTTCCATCCACCTGCTTGGATTGTGAAATTAGAGCCTTGGGATCCAGAACATTTGATTTCTACAGGTGTCTCATTGATTTTGGTTTGGTTTTGGAAAATTAGATGATAAAATATTCTGATAATGATCTATATTTTTTAAAAAACTGAGAAGTATGATTTCTATATTAAGTATATACATAAGAGCTACTTTAAAGTATTTTTCTTCTGTATTATAATAAAATAACCATGGAATTTATATATGGATTAACAACACTATACTTGTTTTGGGGAATGAAACTTCTGCTCTAACCAGATACTGGGTGTGTGAGTATGTTTGTCTATGTATAGACCATTCATTTCTTTCAATACTAAAATTTTACAAGTGCTCCAGCCCACAATATGTCATGTTATCTGCTCCCACTGGACAAAAATAGTAATACCCAATGGGGCCAACATTGTGGCATAACAGGTTAACTCACCACCTGCAATGCCAACATCGCATACAGACAAATGAGTCCTGACTGCTCTACTTCCAATCCAGCTTCCTGATTATGTACCTGGAAAAGCAGAAGAAAATTGCCCAGGTCCCTGGGCCACTGCAACCCACCTGGGAAACCTGGAAGAAGCTCCTGGCTTCAGCCCAACCCAGCCCAGGTCCCAGGAATTACAGTCATTTGGGGAATGAACCAGCAGATAGAAAGTTTTCTCTTTCCTCTCCTCTCTTTTCCTCTCCTTTCCTCTCCTCTTCTCATTCTCTTTCTCTTCTCCTCTCCTTCCCTTCCTCCCCTCACCACCGTAACTCAGCCTTCCAAATAAATTAAATAAATCTTTAAAAAACAGTTATATTCAAGTGTAAGGAGGGAAAACCAATATTTTGATTGTCCCATCTATTAACTAAAACCCACTAGAAGACATGGAGATTCATTCCTTAAAAGGGAGCTTTCAGGAATCCCCTGGAAAGAACAAACCAGGAAGCATCCCACATCAAATCCAGCATCCCTTGTCTTCTCAATACAGGAGAAAGGCATTTGACTGTGACAACATTTTTTCCAATAGTGTTCAAGTGCAACTCAGAATATTTTGTCACAAGATTGTACATACCTATCATTGGCCAAATCCAGCTTCCAGTTTAAAAGAAAAGCAAGGGCTGGAACAGTATCGTAGCAAGGATTGCCAGGCTTCTTGGATATCAAAGAGTGCTCACCAAAGCGCATTTTGATGAGTTAAGTGTAAATGAATCAAAAACTTATGGCTTGCATTTCCCTAAAACACACATGGATTCAAAGAAAAATGAATGGGGAAAAATTTGTCCCCAACATAATACATTTGGTGTTTTGCCCACTAGTGTTTAAAAGAAAATAATTAACATTTGTGGCAGACAATAAAGGGATTTTCCCAAGCCTGGTCTGAGTGGACGAGTATGTGTCTCAGCTGTCCCCAGCCCACTCCTCTACCTTCGGGGACCCATCTGCTATGATCCAATCCAATTTAAACACCAAAGCACACACTCTTTTCAACTTAAAATGTTTAACCGTTTCTTCATTGATGAATATCTTCTTTACAGAATTAAAGCCAACAGACACCAAATGCCAGAGACAATAAAACATAATATGTTTGTCTATCTTTTTAAAAAGATTATTCATGCATTCTTCCAATATTTATTGAGCATCTACTATATGCCAAGCCTTGTTATGGGCTCAGAAGATTCAATGGTAAGTGTTATAGATGAGACTCAGTATTCGTGGACAGGAAATCTTCTCTGTCATGTTAATGCGAAGCAGTTCTTTGGCTATTGTCAAAAACTTGTACACATGATTCATTTTATGCACCTCCTGAACATCTGGGGAAGAGGGAGGAATCAAAGGCTCCAGAGTACCCCCAAGTAGATGTTATGATAGGTCAGCTTCAAACTTATTTAGAAGAACTTTCTAGCAAAGATGCCATGTAAAAAATAATGTAAACTGGGGCTGGTATGGTAGCTTGACAGGCTATTTCTCCACCAGCTTGCACCAGCTTTTCATATGGGTGCCGGTTTGTGTCCTGGCCACTCCACATCCAGATCCAGCTCTCTGCTTATAGCCTAGGAAAGCAGCAGAGAATGGCCCGAGTCATGGGGCCTCTACACCATCTATGAGATCTGAAAGAAGCTCCTGGCTCCCCACTTCAGATCATATCAGCTCCGGCCACTGCAGCCATTTGGAGAATGAACCAGCAAATGGAAACTAACTCACTCACACTCTCTCTCTCTCTCTCTCTCTCTGTCTCTGTCTCTCTCTTTCTCTCTGTCTCTCTGTCTCTCTGTCTCTCTCTCTCTCTTTCTCTCTGTAACTCTGCCTTTCAAATGGGAATAAAATAACTCTTTTTAAAAATATATTTTAAAATGATCTAATTTCAGAAAGGAGCTGATGTTATAAAAGGAAGTTATGGCTTTCTTCCAGCAATACAGCTTCATCCAATGAAAATGCTATACAGAACATATTCAACAGGCAATACACTCAGTGTTACACCTTTTTCCAACAGAAAAGAAAAAGGGAACAACAATCACAGGTCCAGGAGACCTGCTCCAGGCACTGCTCTGCTCTTCACGGGTGATCAACAGGACATTCAGGTGGCCCGCCATCATCCAAAGTCCTGTCCCTAACTCCCACCACCCATCATGGCCCCAGGCCAACAGTCTGCTGTGCCAAGCTCTAACCTCTTGTGCACCATTTCCATCTCCATGTGGCTCTATCTTTGGGCTTCAGAGCTACCCAAATCCACATCCTATTCTTTCAATGCCCTAATGCTTTTCATCTCAGCCTCCTATGGGGTTTCCTCCATTCACAGTGTCAGGGTCTACCCTGATGCTTGGCTCCTATTAACAGAATTTTGTTGTTGTTGTTGCTTGGATGGAGGGACAAGTGTCCCTAGAAAAATTCTTAACCTGAAGCTTCAAGACCAATGTTTCCATGCCAGGCTCTGGTGAGACACCCAGACTTTTCCCCATCATTAAAGATCAACATTGATAGGAGTGGACATCAGCCAGTTCAAATCACCTGTGTTAGCCCTATTATCTGCCCAGTTACAACATCTCACAGCCTCAAGGCCTCCTGTGCACTTGTCTTATCAGGTTGTCAAGGGTGGCAGGAGTACAAGGTCCATGTCCTTTCCAGTTAGGGGGAATTTAAGAAAATCTAGCTTGGAAAATTAAAAAAAACACCCACATACAATGAGATATTGAGAGCCCCTAAGTGGGAGAGCAGGGAAGGCCAGCCGAGGAGGCTGGAAGATCTTGGAGAAAACTTTTGACACTCTCCTTAGAAATGCTGTGTCCAAGAACTGTCACCAAGCAGATTATTGCTGACTTAGCCCAAATCTTAAAAACATTCTTGTTTCTAAAATGTATGCAGCTTTTAATACAGAACACACATAGGTATTGTATCCATACAAAAATATAGAGGCACATGCTCATAAGTTTTGATTGGCAAGGGTTACCCATAGTAAGGAGACCCTACTCATACTTCAGAAAAATCACCCGATCACAATGAGCAAAGTCCAGCAACTGGGAATCAGTGAAAGCCAAGTCATGTTTGGGTTTTTGGAGACCACCAACACCCAGGCCAGGGGACAGACTCCTCATTGGTAAGCACCCCAGGGCTGTTAGCTGCATGCACATCCCAGTGAAGCAGGCATGTGCTGGGCAGCCAGGAGTCGGGCTCAGGAAGGAAGCGCAACCCCTATGAAGACCTACTAGCAGGAACAGGCATTTATGGTCTAGTTTACACCCCTTTCTCCTGAGGACTGTCCATTCAAGACTTTGCAAGGTTTTAATGAGGAAGTTGAAAGAAAAATGGAATTTGGCTGTTGGACAGGAAGCGGGAAACTTTCAATTGTAGCCAGCAGGCTGGGGAAATGCAGCAAGATAGGATTTGGAGATTAAGCATCCAAGCAAGAGGCAAGGAGACAAGGTGACTCAGCCAGGGCTGTGATGTAGAATGAAATGAGCAGGGACTCATCCAACAAAGCAAAAGCAGGCAAGGAAGCACTCTGGGCGCGGATAGCCTCCCTGCATAAGGACAAGCTTAACAATGGCAGAACGGAATGCAGGAAAGAGGAGGGGCAGTGCTCAGGACTCAGCACACACACCCCCCCCCCCAAGGAACCCAGACACATGGGAAGCTGGCCCTGCACTTGGTGAAGGGACTACCCAGGAGCAAGTGGTTCTGGGAAGCCCAGGAGCAAGAAGAGAGCACTTGGGCTCCAGCCAGTGTTCCACCCTTGCCCTCTCCTCAGCACACTGCTGGTGCACCTGCAGTACTGGTTTGGCAGGGACATGAGAACAAAACTGGAAAAACACCATTTAAAAAATAATAAAACAAATAAAACCTGATGCAATAGTTCAACTGGCTAATTCTCCAGGCACCGAGAGCCCATGCGGGCACCGGTTCCTGTTCCAGCTGCTCCACTTCCCATCCAGCTTCCAGCTTATAGTCTAGGGTTGCAGTGGAGGATGGCCCAGGGCCTTGGGACCCTGTACCACATTGCTTCAGGTTGGCTCAGCTCTGGCTTTTGGACTCATTTGGGGAGTGAACCTGTGGGCAGAAGATCTTTCTCCTTGTCTCTCTTTCTCTCTGTAAATCTGACTTTCCAATAAAAATAAATAAATTTTTTTTAAAAAAATCTGGCTTTTCAATAAGAATGAATACATTTTTTTAAAAAAAAGAATAACCATAAAACAAATACAAGATGATGAACTATTGGGGCTAAGTAGACTTGTATGAAAAAATATAAATCAGCCCAGAACTACACTGTGGTAAAGCCAAGGCTTCTTCACCATGCCTATAGACAAGAGAAACCTTCTGCCAGGAATCTTCTGCAGAGTTCCTGCTCACTGCCTTAAAAGGAAATCAGCTTACCTTCAGCAAGAAGGGGAACCCAAGCCTCCTGGCATCCGGGCCAAGGCTCTCTCCTCAGCCTTTTATTATTTAACCATCAAACTCTATTCCCCAAGTGTTAGGCTGATGACTCACTGGAGGGACCTTGAGGATGCCAGATTGCTGAGCTCACCCTCCATGGGACAGTCACCATGAAAACAAAGGAACTGATAAAGTTATTAAAAGATTGGGAGCCTTCAGAGCCAAAGCCAGGGAAACAATATTTAACTTCCTCACTGAGGACTGGCGGAAAGCAAGTAAAGTAGGACTTAGGTGCTGGTCAGTCCTCCGACATCTGGCTGGGAGCTGGCATGTTAGCCAACTAGCCAACTCTTCTACCAATGGAGAAGAAAAGCTTTGTCATGAACAGCAATTCATAGAATACCACAGCATGTTACTTTAAACATAGAAAAAGAAAATGGGCACGTTTAGGACAAAGTTTGGAAAGTCTTTGTTCAGAAAGCTGCATAAATTCTGAAATTCTATTATCACTATGGTTGATAAACCAGGGTGGGGTGTTTTTTTTTGCTTTTTTTTTTTGAGTTCCCAAAGGAATGGAGGACAAGTAGACCAGAATTCCAAACTAGTGGCTCATTAAGAAAAGAACAGAGTTTTATTCATTTATTATTTTGTGTTAAACTTGCTACTAAACACTAAACTAAATATGTTGACTTAAAGATAATTTTCCTTTTTGTGTCCAGGTTTTCTTCAACGCTCAAATCTATACAGTTTCAAAATAAAATGTGCACCATACAGAAAAACTTTAAGTTTTATGTGAAACATAGTTTGACTTCCCTCCTTAATCTCCGTACCATAACATTCCACAAAGATCTATTTAGCCAAGAGTAAAGTGAAAAGGAAAAACTATAGTTAGGAAAGGGCCCTGAGGCACAGTGGGTGAAGTGGCCTCTTGAGGCACTCACATATCAAATTACCTGAGATCTAGCCCTGCCTCTGCTTCCTACTCAAATTTCTGCTAACACAGCTGGGAGGCAGGTGACAGCACCAGGGCTTGGGTCCCTGTCACCCAGAGGAGAGACCCAGAGAGAGCTCCCAGATCCTAGCTTCAGCCTGTCCCAAGTCTAGTTGCTGCAGGCATTGAGGGAATAAGCCCGTGGGTAGAAAATGTGTGTGTGTGTGTGTGTGTGTACGCATGCGTGTGCGTGTTTGTGTGCCCTTCTTGTTCTCTCACTCTGCCTTTGCAATAAATAAGTATTTTTTTTGACATTTTGTGTTGGTACAAAAGAAGCATGCAAATTATTTTTTCATATTAGCCACTTTCCATGAACTTTCTGGAGCTCTTTTGCATGAGCAGAAGGTGCTACTCCTAAGAGAAGGTCCAGGATACACAGCCAGGATCCTTCCCCTTGCTCTCAGTTGTAGATGTCCAAGCATAACATACCACTGGAAGTAGTGCCTGAGTTAATGCTGGGGAAGCAATGCCCCTTTTCGGTTCTCTTCCAATCCTTCTGAATGCCTCAACCCAGGAGGCTCCGCGTGGGCCACTGTGGCCTTAACATCAAAACTGCTTTCCTCCCAATCCAAGTTTCAAAGAAAACATAGCCCTCGGCCTCAGGACATTCAGCAGGCAATCTTTACTAGCTTCAGCTTAATTATTACAGTTACTTTTATGGTTACCTTTTATTTCCAGTAAGGAATAGTAGATTTCCATTTACAGCAGCTACAAAGTGTTCATAATTACTTTCAAAAAACTGATAGGAAAATACTAAAGAAAAATGCAAGGTAGAGAGAGTAATAAAGGGATTGTCAACATACGCAAAAATCATGAAGGTGGTAGAAAGGAACATTTTCTGTATTAGAAAGTCATGCAGAAATCCAGAGATTAAATCATGAGAATGGAGACAACCAAAGAGACTCAAGTCTTTCTCAACTGTTCCACGACAGAGTCCAGGACATAAGTCACTTGTGAGCAGGAAAACACAAGAGTATCAGCAAAACCATTTGGGTAAAATTCTGACACCTGCAGGCTGAGAAACCTAGACAATGGACGCCAAGGAGATTCCTGTTTTCAGCAACTTGCCTTTATCGAACCAGATTTATGATAGGTTTGAAAAAATGAAAAATTATTTCCAAATGGATTATAGAAGACATACAGGTGCCATGTTGCTCCCCTGTACAAGAGCTAGTATGTTCATCAGGAGCAGCTCACCCGGAACGTTTTCCAGAGTCATTCTCAGGGCTGCAGCCAGCCCAGGGAGCCCTGTGCTTCTCCAGGACAGCTCCCTTCCTGCGTGGGACGAGCATGTTGTGGCACCATGCCATTCTCCCTGGTTTCCCAGCCATCTCAGCCAAGGGAGAGAAAGCTTGGGAGTCGCAGGAGGGCCTCTCCACGGGGCTTTTGACCTAGAAATGGCACACTTCACCCCTACTCACCAGCCAGCGACCAGAAACAGCAGGGGAGGGTTTTCTCCCATGTGTCATAGGAGAGGAGACTGGTGGGGGCCCAGATGAAGAGTCTAGAGGCAGTAATTTTGTGTTAAAATTATGATGAGCTGGACAATCAGTGGGAATTTAGAAAATTCATTTAAGAGCCTTGACTAAGCAACTGATATCTTCTCAGGTCTTTGTCCCCATCAAAGCCAATTTAACTCTTTTTTTTAATATCTTTGGACTATGCTGCATACTCAGATGCCTTGTTGGTAAATGATCAATAGTAATTACCAACTTCTCTCTGGTTAAAGAGAAGCTTCAGTTTAAAAACAAACAAACAAAAACATTGGCAAGGTCTCAGAGCAATAAAACTACTTCCTAATAATCTGTTAAAAAGTTTTGCTTGAGTGGGGATTGAAGGCAGGGTGAGATGCACTGTGGCATAGCAGGTAAAGTTGCTTCCTGCAATGCCAGCATCTCATATGAGCATTAGTTCATGTCCCAGATGTTCCACTTCTGATCCAGCTGCCAGATACTAGCCTAGGAAAGAAGCTGAAGATGGCTTCAGTGGTTGGGCACCTGCCACTCACATGGGAGACTCAGATGAAGCTGCTGGTTTTGGCCAGTTAAGACCTTTTGGAGAGTGAACCAGCAGGTGGAAGCACTCTATGTCTCTAACTTTCAAATAAATAAATTAATCTTTTAAAAAAAACACCTTTTTGCTTGGATTCAGAAGTTGAGTGAAGTCAACAAGTGATCAACCTCCATGGCCCTTCAATTCTTTTGCCTTTACATTCAGTTCCATAACCGCCCTACTATCTGCAACCAATGTTTCTGTGCCCAAAGACTCCTTAGGTACACTTATTACACTTCAACTATGACCATAAATCCCTGGGCTCCACCGCAATTGGAAACCATCTAAATGCCCCATTGACGTGTTTCAAGGTGGGAGTACAATGATGCAGGTTGCCCTCCACAGGAGCTGAGGGGCAATGCTAACAAGACAGATGACAATCAAAATTCCCATCAGCATTTTCCCACCATCTTCCCCTGTTTCTCAGGAACATGAAAGGAAGATACAGATACACACCACAGGGAATGGCCCTACCCAAGCAGAAGGGCCTTTCCATGTTCATTCTTTGGCTTAGTTTGAGCTATCAGCAGATTAAGATGAAGAGGAGATTCAGGCCCCTTAAACTACTGTAGTCTCTGAGGACCTTGGCACCCTGAGCGTTAAGACAGATCCAGCACCCTCTCCCCAGAACTGCAAACACACAGGCACTTTCGGCGTTCCAACACTTGTCATTTACTGTACAGTATGGTGGTCTCTAGGTGACCCCGAGACAGGCACAATCCTCTGTGGAAACTCCTTACTTTGATAGCTTGAAAGAAAGGCCACTCTCTGGATCAAAGCTGAAGAATCATACTTCATTCATACTGTGGCTGCAAGGATTCCATAAGACATGGTAGTAGAGCACTAATAAAAATCAGAAACACAGCCCCCTCTTGGTACCAGCTGATATGCAGAATATTTCTGAGGCACAAAGCCTGGAATAGGGACCATGCAGAAGTTATTTCCTTTTGTTCTTACCTTTGGTTCTCAGCGCTTATCCTACATTGGCTGCTCTTCATATTTGGTCATTCTAAGATCAGTGAGTGATCACTCTTGCCCCCAAACTCAGAGATGCAAATAAGGCAAGAATGAAGGAAACTGTACACAAAATTGAGAGAAAGAGTAAGGGATTTTCTGACCCAACTTTCCTAGAGCCCTTTCTGCTTCTGGCCTGCAGTCTTCCCTTAGAAAGAGGCCCTCTTTGTGGCACATCAGGGGTAGTTTTGAAACACTGGTAAAACGGGATGCAGAGACCACAGTCATGTCCACACATGACCTGAAGCCTCTGTTTGACCCCCACCTCTTCAGAGGAAGAAAGAATATTGCATCAAATTAAATGTGCCAGGACCTGGACCTTTAATTATACAGCTTCACCATCCTCAAGGAGCCCGCCACTAATTTAGAATTGTCTGGCTACTGCCTGCACAAGTAATGTTTGTGAGACAACAGAGCAATCCCAAATTGGTCCATAATGACCAAGGTCTTCCTTTACCACCCCCCGGCCCACCCCACCCCATTTATTGCCCCCAAATAGCTACATGGAGACACAAATCACCTGATTTCCAACCTCAAGGATTGTGATGTAAAGTACAAAGCAAGCTGCCATTGATGAAGGCTGCAGCCTCTTTGCAAGACATCCTGTTAACTACTGGCCCACTCAGTTACTTCTGCTTTGATAGCATTTATGAACTATTGATCCCAGGAGAAAACTTACTCATGCATTCACAAAACTGTTAGCAAGAATTGCATAATGCTGCTTTTCCTTAGAGAAGGGAAATCTGATTGCACATGCTTACAAAACATTATTTAGAACTCTTGATACACCTGATAGCTTTGGAAAAAAGAAGTCATATTTGCTTCCCCCAAAAATTCTGATGAGCTAGTATATATCCCAATGACAGAACATGGGTTATGATTTTTAGGATCATAATCTCTTATGGCAAAATAATTGTTTATAATATTGATCCACGGAAGAAATTTTGTAAACTATCACAAGGGGAATAAACCTACTCACCTCACCCCTCAGACCATCACTTTCAGCATTGTGCAGGGTGACTGGCAAAGCCTTGTTGTGCACACACTTCTGGACACTGCATCTGTACAGACTAGTGTGTCAATGGTGCTATTGATCATCTTGCATCCTCCATGAGATCAGTTTTCACAGTACTTTACAGCTTTTCTTCCCTGTCAATAGTAGGCTGTACTACCATTTATTTATCCATTCTCTTAAAGTTGGACATTTATGCTGTTCCCAGGTTTTCTATTATAAGTAATACTGTGCTGATCATCTTTCTGCATATGTTGCTGTTGGCATTTTACACCATTTCTTTGGGGCAGACCTTGTAGATGTCAAATATGATCAGATACAACACATGAACATTTGATAAGTAAGTGTTTCTACTATGCACAAAATAGACACAAGTTCATACTTGTCTTCTTCATTGACAAACCATGTTTGGATATTCCTAATATTGAAACAAATTAGGGGCTGATGTTTTGGCATAGCACGTTAAGGTGCTGCTTGCAACACCAGTATCAGATAAGAGAGCCCAGGTTGCGGTCCTGGTTGCTCTGCTTCCAATCCAGGTTCAAATAATGTTTGGGAAAGCAAAGCTGATGGCTCAAATATTTGGCCACCTGCTACCCCTATGGGAGACTAGGATGGAGTTCCTAGCTGCTAGCTCCAGTCCAGCCCAGCCCTAACTATTGTGATCATATTGGGAGTGAGTCTCAGTCTCTCACTCAGCTTCCTAAGTAAATCTTTTTAAAAAATTAGAAAAAAAACAGCATTTTTGAAAGTGTTTTGGTCTGATACAAAATTGGAAGACAATATATAAGTGCTAGTTTCAGATACTAGGACACTTCAAAATGTGCAGAAAATTGAATTAAAATATGGGTTTGTTTTGGTGCAAAATAACTTTGAAATCCATGCATTGTTTTCATATTTCTTGTCCATGAACTTGTTGAAGATCTGTTGTATTTCTTCAGCAACAGAAACTAATTATTGATAGACTTAACTAGTATGTTTTATAATTAGGAACCTACCATATCACAACTCTGAGCACACAGAGGGATCTGGGGGATGTGGGAGATCAGCCCCAGGAATGCAAAGAGGGAGCAATGAAAGAATGAGCACGAACCCCAAACTTTATTCCTAGAGAGCATATGGCACCTAGAGCACCCTGACAAACAAGATCCCCTCCTGGATCCTGAATCTGCTGATGGAGGGGCAGGAGGGAAGGCACGAGCTTCCCCTCTCCAGCCAGAGAAGGGCCTGAGAGCCAGAAGTATGTGGGTCTCTCACCAACTGACTTCTACTCAAAATCCTCTCCTTGTCACGTTCCCCAGCACCTGCTGAGGAACACACAAAGCTTCCACCTCCATTCACGCCACCCCCATCCTGTCACATGGAACAAGTTAGGAAGCCATCAGGGTGTTATTTTTAAATATTCTTTCAAGTTCTGCCCCATGCTAGCAGCTATGTCAGGCCTGTCAAAGGGCAGCAATATTTGCAATCCTTTCCTTTGGGGTTCTGTGATCTCACCTCTTATGAAGGTTCACGAATGAAGGAAGGGCCTATTTCTTTTTTAGTCAACCATTCATTTCCAAGAGTTTTACCACCCCTCATATTCAAAAAAGAATTCTTGGATCCCATTGATTATCAGCCACTAGCTCTGGCACTGGACCCCGAAGATTTCATGGTAGAGAAGATGAACCTTCTCTCCTGTAGGGCATAATGTCTAATCAAAGAGGCAAAGAATGAAGCAAACACTGAAAGCACAGAGAAAAGGTAGGCCAGCGGCTGGTGCATTGCAAACAAGAGGCTGATAGCTATACTCAGAAGAGAACCAGACGCTGACTGGTATTGTACAGTGGGTTCCATACCAGAGAGCTGCGCTGAAGTCCTGGCTGCTCCACTGCTGCTGCAGCTCTCTGCTAATACACCTGGGAACGCAGCTAAGGATGGTCCAATTGCTTGGGTCTTTGCACCCACATAGGAAATCCAAGCAGAGTCCCAAGATCCTGCTTTTGGCTTGGCCCAACCCTTGTTCATTGCAGCCATTGGGGAAGAGAACTAGTACAGCGAATGGAAGATCTCTCTCCTTCTGTGTCTCCTTTCAGTCATTCTCCTTTTCAAGTAAACATATAGATGTTTAAGAAAAAGAAAAAAGGAGCCCAGGCAGATATGTAGAGATGCAGGGCATTTTTGCAGTGCAGCTGCCCAAGGGCTCAACCATAAGCAAACAAGCAAAAAAAAAGAGAGAGAAGGTGCAACAGCAGTAGGGTATGGTTAGTGCCACTCAGACATTTGACAGGGAGATAAACTGGCTGTCCAGATAAACTGGCTGATGCTGTGCAAGGTGAAGCAACCGGCTCTGCCACCACCTGCACCTGCGCTTTTCCTTAGGTTCGTTTCCTATAAGGGCTCCATATGTCTGCATTTTCTTGTGTGGAGATATGCCTTCTGCAGGGTGAGAATACGGATGCAAACATCATGGTAATCTTTAGATTTAATGGGAAAAAAAAAGAAAAAAAACCTTTTGACTTCACTAGCATCTTCTCCTGAATCCAGCTGCCCTCCAATATGTGAACTGCATGAAACATACAATGCTAGAAGATGTGCAGCAATGTTTCTAACCTGCCTCACAGCTCAAAGGATGCTCTACCCCTAGAGAGCGTTGTGGTTGTTACGCTGTTTGTGATGCCAGCATCCTATGTTGGAGTGCTGGTTGGAGCTGCAGTTGTCCAAGCCAACTTCATGCTTAATGCATTCAGGAAAGCAACAGGTAACAGACTACATACTTGAGTTCCTGCCATCCACTGGAAGACCTGGATAGAGTTTCTGGCTCCTGGCTTCGACCTGGCCCAACCCTAGTAAACCAGTAAATGAAAGATCTCTCTGCTTTGTCTGTTATTCCACCTCTCAAACAAATCTTTAAAAAATAAGAATGTGCCCCTCCCCCCGACTGAATCACCTGAAGACAGAGTGACACATCTCATTGTTCGTGAGCACAGTGTGACTCCATGTGCAAAATGAATGGTGAACGCAGGAAATTTTACTGAAATGGAAATTGCTGCTGACATCAGGCAGCCTCACAATGAAGCCCTCGCTCACCAGTTGGAATAATTCCCAAAAGGGACAATGTCCAAATTAGAATGAAGCATCCTATGACTGTACCTTTATTCCATTTTCTTGAACTGCCAGGAGACCTCAACACCCGACTGCTTTTTCTCTCCCTTCTGCGAACTATGCTGTGTTAATGGATGTCAGAGCAGTCCCAGCGTTTTTCCTATCAAATCTGTTAAGAGAGGAAGAAGGTTCCTGTTGTTAATTGTAGGGAATCTCCCACTCTTTGTTTTAAGGAAAGTTTAAACAAAATGATCCCCCACTCAGGGGCTTTAAACAGAGTTCAAACAGAACAAAGTTCTCTTGCCAAGGTTTAAGGCAAATTTCCTCTGTCCAGATGGCTTCCTCAGGCAGGCCAGCATCAGAACCAAGACCTCACCCCAGCTGCCTTTTCATGCTGCTTCTTGATTGTTGCTAACGATCCCCAGCTGGCCTGCCTCCCTAGCTCCCCAGCCCTTCTCTGCCAGCCACATCTGCCCTCAACACGGAGAGGAGGGTCGGAGATGCCGAGGACCCACCGACTGCTCCAAAACAACACAGGTGGGCACTAAGCACTGGCTTCATACACTGAAGACTGTATTAGAAATGAGAACCCCCTAAGAGTCTTTCAGAAAAGAGGTCATTTTTCCTATCAAGTGAATAAGGCTGATGACAGCAGTCACCACTACTAAGAGCAAATGGGCCTTGTGAATCCAGGAGAATGAGCGTTGCACTCGGCAGGTCACTTTTCCCAATGATCATACCACACATTTACTGAGCAGAAGCCTGGATTGAGGAGGTGGTAGAACTCTGATTGTGTCCCAGGGAGAGGTGTCAGCTCTTTCCACCAGGCTCCCCAACCTTGCCCTGTCCTCAAGCCCATCACCTGGGAGTACATTCACTTTGGGTCTGCACCCAATTCAAATGGGTCACACTCAAGTTCTGTGTGTCCCACAGATGTCTAGCAACTTCAACCACTATTCCCAGAGGCAGGGAAAGGGTCTGAATGATCCAAGCTTGCTAGAGGATCATTTAATTCATACATAACACATGTTCTTTGATGATATCACCCCCATATGCTCTGTTACAGTTGGATAGTCAAATCCACTTCATCTCTGTTAGTCTAGGTTCCTTTTCTTTAAAAAAATAAAAGAGATTTATTTATTCAGTTTTTGAATGGCAGAGCAAGAAATTTTTTACTCTGGTTCATTCACCATGGGGCTACAATTCTAGGTTGAGCCAGGTCAGAGCCTAACCTCATCTCAGTCTCTGACATAAGTGACAGACACTCGGGTACTTGGGTCATGACCTACTGCTTCCTAGGATGGGTTAACACAGAGTTGAATCTACAGTAGAGTAGCTGGAACATGACTGAGATGAGATGCGGGCATCCCTGGTGGGGACTTACCTTGCTACACGACAACACCCACTCTAGTCTATGTTCCTTTTCTATGTTCTGTACTCTTTCTACCCCAGATCCTGTTTTTCTAAATCCAATATATTTAGCCGAAAATTTGAACATCTGGCTGACTTAGCAAGAGCTTTGCTTATTTTCTTGCTTAATGTTTTAGTCCATGTTGGAATACTTACAACTCTCCTTGATTTCCATACATTGGAAAAGAAATTTGCACCCCTTGGCTCAGCTGAAACCCAAGACAGGCAAGAGGGCACAGAAGGGTCTAGAAGTAGGAGAAGGGGCAGGCTTTACTCTCAGCCCTGCACTGAGAGTTGTCCCTTGAATGCCTTATCCTGTGCCCCTGGCCACGTTCAGTGGCATCCCTGAGCCTTTGCTTCCTCATCCATGAGCTGGAGAATGCAAGCTTTGGAGATCATTGTGGGAATCAGAGATAATATGAGGCTACTCCACAAAGGCCATGGAAAACAGAATGGGAAGTATATTTTATGAAAAAAAAGTTGAAATCCCTGTAGTTTTTCATAATACACATTTTCATCAACTTTTAAAAGACCCTTCAGATGGCTTTAAAAACGAATGCAGCTTCTAGTTCCATTTCACGTGAATTTTATGAAGTACTCTCACATGGAATATGTAAAACTTCCAGCCCATGCCTAGCATGTCATTGGCACTATAACAACTATCATTAGATATCAAAAGATCTTTGAATTTAGTTGCAAAGGGAATCAATCTTTTCCCAATAAGTGGCGATTTTGTCAACAAGAAGATAATGTAGAAAAGAGTAGATGGCTCAGTTAAAAAGCAAATTACCCTAAGTGGGCACTTGGCATGGAGGTTAAGACGCCATTTGGGATACGACATCCCAAAGCAGAATGCCTGGATTTGAGTCCTACCCCTGCTCCTATTCAAGCTTCCCGCTGATAGGCACCGTGCAAGGTAGCAGGTGATGGCTCCAGTAGTTGGCTCCTAGCCACCATGAGAGAATTACATTGAGTTCCCTGGCTGTCAGGCATTTGGGACTGAATCAACAAATGGGAAAGCTCTCTCCCCATTCTCCCCACCCTCTCTCCACCTCCCAATGAAGGCAAACTACCCACAGATGCAAGTGACGGGGGTGTGTTCAAACCCAGTGGCGCTGGGAGAAGATCACCCCAGTAATCCCTCAAGCCAAACTTGTTATTTAGGTACTAGGACCAGCTACAAACCTCAACACCTCATCTACTTCTGGTTACAATGCAAACTATTGACAAAGGTGCCCAGGGCAGAACACCACTTTCCAAATTTGACCATAGGTTTTATTGTAGCCCCATAGACTCAATTCCCAGAGCATACCTGGCTGCACGTACAGCATTCAAATATCATCCTAAAACTAGACTTCCTGCCTGCTCCTGACCCTGTATTCTCCAGGCTTTCCTCAAGTTCCCAACATGGCTTATCTCTAAGGAGGGTGATGATGAAACTAAAGCTGAACTTCAGCCATGCCCACGTGTACCCTTCCCTGCCAGGAACGCAGAATTATCGTTACTGGTCTCTTTACCTAACCCTGAATTTCCCTCTGCAGTACATCTAAAATCTACCTTCTAGCCATTGAATGACATGGCATAATGTATTTATGAATATAAATAATGACGATAATACTGTCTATACTAAAATCAAATCACAGCTCCTGCAGCCTGGAACAGAGGAGTCACAAGCAGCCTGGCTGTTGAATCAAGCCATGGAGACACCGGACACTGCCCTAGACACCCTTGGACCTCTGTGAATTGGCAAGCAGGAGTTCTGCCTCTGAACTGCCATAACCATCAAATCCAAGAAAGACTGTGGCATGTGAGTCTGTTTGCATCTGTTTTCTTTCCAGCTTAGCTAGCTGTACAGGGCAATACCCTCACAAGACCAATAACTTCTGGCCCCAGCAGTGACTCTAGACACTGCCTCAGAGTTTGTCATCCTCCGCACCTGCATAACTCAGCTGAGGTGTTCCCAGAGACCCAGCTGGGCTTGATGCTCTCAGGGTCAGTGCTATTGTCCAGCTACCAAAGCCAGTACCACACGATTGTACATCTATAGGGTGTTGTTCTATCCAAGGACAATGGAGACCTTGGCTGGGGGTGGGAATCAAAGCAATTCTGGGTCCTATCTGTTCATGAACTTGAGATCACAACAATAATACTCTTTTCTGGCAGTAATTGGTATGTATGTTGTTGGGGGTTGGGCAGGGTGGGGCAGATAAGAGACGCAAGATCTAGGGTCAATGTGGTAGATATGGTCAGTTAGGCATGGCAGGGCTGGAGAGGAAAGCTTCCTGCTCCTCCCTAGTTGGCCACCTGCATTTGAAGCACCCTATGGACAGGAAACTCCAGCAAGCACAAATGAAAAGGCAAAAGCACCCGCATGGGAGACCCGGAAGAGGTTCCAGGTTCCCGGCTTCGGATCGGCGCGCATCGGCCCGTTGTGGCTCACTTGGGGAGTGAATCATCGGACGGAAGATTTTCCTCTCTGTCTCTCCTCCTCTGTGTATATCTGGCTGTAATAAAATGAATAAATCTTTAAAGAAAAAAAAAAGAAAAGGCAAAAGCATTTGTCCATGTTAAGCATTTTTTTAATCTTTATGGGGAACTGGCATGGTAGCCTTGTGGCTAAAGTCCTAGCCTTGTATGCACCGGTATCCCATATGGGTGCCAGTTCATAAGACAACTACTACACTTCCAATCCAGATCCCTGTTTGTGGCCTGAGAAAGCAGTCAAGGATGGCCCAAAGCCTTGGGACCCTACAGCTACATGCGAGACCAAGAAGAAGCTCCTACCTCTTGGCTTTGGATCTGTTTCGGCCTGCTAGCCCAGTAACGTGGACACAGTGAAGAATCTGGGGATGAGGCACTGACATGCAGACCAGTGATGGTGGAAGTCTCTCTCCTTTTATTGCCTCCTCTCTTGACCTTTCACCTAGTTCTTGTTTACTCTTTCCCCCACACCCTCATTAGCAGAATATTGGATACAGCTGAGTTCGATTAGACCAGGTGCTTTCAGCCCCAAACCCATTCCCTGTAGTGCTCAGCTTAACGAGTGCTAACCAACTCCTTAGCCCACAACATGGATTGGCTCAGCTTCTGCTGTTGTACCCATATAGGTAATGAACCACAGGATGGAAGATCTTCCTCTCTTTCTTTCCTCCTCTTAGTAAATATGACTTCCCAATAAAATTAAACAAATCTTTAAAAAAAAAAAAACTTTAGGGTCAGTTGTAGAAGCAAATTTATTACCATTGAATTTAATGTCTCCCGAGACAAACTTTAACGGGAGGCATTGGTGGAGCAATGAAGACATACATGCCCCATTTTGGAGTGTTGGGGTTCAATTCCTCTCCTGACTCCAGCTTCCTGCCAATGTCGTCCCAGGAAGGCTGTGGGGATGGTTCAAGTCTCTGGGCTCCTGTCACACCTGTGAGAGCCCTGGATTGAGGGCCTGATGCCCAGGCACCTTGGCTGGGGTTGGGAGGACACATGAGGAATCAGACCCAGACCCAAAAAGGGAAAGTAAAGAACTTTCCCATCAATAGTAGAACTGAGAGTTCCTGACACAGCTAATTTCCTTCCTCCTGTCCTTGACCCAGGGGCTCTTGTGGTCACTTGAGTCTTATGGACAACGGGGTGAACAAAGCACCAGTGCCTGTGAACCACTCCGTGTCCACTGAAGGAAATGCTGCTGACAGTATACAGTAACACCTGTCAGCAGTGCTCACTGAGTAAGTAGTAACTTCTAGGGACTGCCTACTTGTGGCAAGCATCAGGACAGAGCTGGAAGAGAAGATGATGCAAGTTAGTGGTTGGCCCAAGCCAAGTCTCAGCCAGAACCCAGAAGATCCTTTTTAAGAAAAAAGAATCTTCATATAAACTGCCTCCTTGTTTCTCTTCTACCCTTCTCTTTCCCTTCCTTCCTTTTTTGTAGCAACCAAAAAACTTGAAATGACTTGAAATCAATCAAAACTAGAAAATTTTAAGTATACAAGCAATATTAGAAATTCAACAACGGTTAAGCTGAGGCAACGCAGATTAGTAAGAATAAATGTGAGCTGAAGATCTCACAATTACGGAACTGAGTTTCAGATTTTTCTATGAAATCCACAACAGCCAAAGCAAAAAAAGAAAAAAAAGGAATTCCAATGACACTTTCTATCATTTATGTAATGACTAAGATAAAATGGAAAACTAATTCTTACATTTTTTTGGAAAAATAATTCTAATCCACACTCACAAGACTTTTTTTTTTGTAAAGAAAAGTCATTTCTTTGAAAAGGCATGGATTGGTTTTTAACACCAAAATAAATATTATAATTCTATGTTTTACATTAACTTTCTGAAGTATTAGCTCTGTATTTTATAGTAAATATTTTATAGTAAAGAATGTTTTATAATATTTTATATTTCTATTTTTATTTATGTTTATTTTTATTTATTTTATTTTATTTTATATTTTTTATATTTATATTTATATTTTTATATTTTATATTTTATAGTAAAGAAAAGTAGTCAGGTATTTTATGCAGATTTTTAAAATTAAATTGGTGGATACTTTTTATTGAAAAGGCAGACAGAGAAAGAGAGCAAGAGTAAGTGTGTGTGTGCGTGTATGTTTCAGCATTCCCACTGCCAACCCACAATGGCTAGGCTGAAGCTGGGAATTCATTCCAGGTCTCCTATATGGATGTCAAGAACCAATTACTTGTGCTTGGGCCACCACCACTACCTCCCATGGTCTACATTAGCAGTTGGAGTCAGGAAACTAGACCAGGAGTTGAATGCAAATTTTCTGGAATGGGATGTAGACATCTTGAGGCCAGCACAATGGCTCAACTGGCTTATCTTCCATCTCCAAGTGCTGGCATTCCATATGGGCAATGGTTCATGTCCCAGCTTCCCCACTTCTGATGCAACTCCCTGCCTGTGGCCCAGGAAAGCAGGAGAGGATGGCCCAAGTCCCTGGCATGTTGCACCTGAATAGGAAACAAATAAGAAGCTCCTGGCTCCTAGCTCCTGACTTCAGATCAGTGCAGCTCTGGCCATAGAGGTCATTTGGGATTGAGTCAGTGGATGGAAGATCTCTCTGTCTCTCTTCTCTGTGAATCTGCCTTTCCAATGAAAACTTTTAAAAATAAAAAAAAAGAAGAAAGAAAGAAAAAGAAACATACATCTTAACCACTAGGCTAATGCCTACCCAAGCAGTAGATGCTTTTCTCAGAATCATCGAACAAAAAATTCTAATCATTATACCTATTCATGAAGTAAGAGAGGAGATTCTGTCTCATTAAAATCAGAGCCTGCACTATTGCTGCTGAGGGTTTTTGGTTCATTTTGTTTTGCTTTAAGTGTCTGGCACTACAGGATTACAGCTCTATTCAATCCATCTTCTGCTGAAGATTTAAACATTACTCTACAGTGAGTATGCAGCACATGCATCCATTCTACATCTGGGGTGCCAATTACCACCAGAGAGAACAATCAACTGGCCTCAAAAGAGAGACGGGCTTCATTCTAGATTCCCATCTTGGGAGCTTCCTGAATTTTAATAGAAATTTTTCATAATTTACAAAACAAAGGAAACTTCAGTGCTCTCGTTTCTACATCAGCCTCAACCAGAAGTACAAAATTCAGTGGAGAATTACCAAAGCTGACTCCCTTACCCTCACTTTGCCTGGAAAACAGCTGATTCGTCATTTTTTCTGTTGTTGCCTGATGTTGTATAATCAACACGGTGACCTACAGATTAAGTTTCTGTAATCCACCATTCTTCTGTGTATTCTGCATGTCAGAGTGTCTTTGACACAGGCACTGAAATATTAGAAACGGTAACACATAAAGCAGCAATGAAAGGTAAACCTGGAAGAATTATGAATTGAAGAGATGATAATTTACTAATAAAATCAATGAAAAAGACAATGAAAATAAAACACAAAAGAATTATTCCAAAATTGCTAAGATTACTATATATGTCAAGCAACTTCTATTAATAAAATGGGGAAAACTTTTCCATTCAAAATTTCAATGAATTATATATGCAGAAACTCCTAACTTCATATCCATGCTTAGCAATGGTAACTTTTTATGAGTGAAAACTGCTAACATGAATTACTGAATATTTACAAGTAGCAGAAAAAGGCCTAGGATAAATGAACAGGAAAAAAAAACTGACCCCAGAAGAAATAATAAATAAATTCAAAGGGCGGTAAAATGGGTAAAATGGTGATGTGGTAATTAATGGTTTCATATCCCCTGAGGAAGAAAGGCTAGCATAAAAAGGAATGATCAGAGTATATGACAGAACTGCACAAAACCAAAAATGTGATTCCTAAAATGCAATACAAGGAGGCTCAGCAGCCAATCAGATGGGGAAAAGACCAAGGCAGTGCTCCAGGTCCTGAAGTCCAGGTGCTATCCCAGGACGCAGAGCGACATTGCAAGCAGCCACAACACAAGGAACCCACAATGGGAAGACAGAGTTACAGTGCTCCTTCTGCTTCAAAGGAAAGACCATACAAGGTGTTGGCAATCAAAAGTAATAATAAACCTTAAGCAGGCTGAAGGAACAGCTGAAGTCCTGAGAACGACAGCTTTCCAAGGTGAGGGACTAGATGCACAGCCAGGCGTGACACCGTGAGGTTTCAAAATTCTTCAGATAAAGAGCCTCATGGTTTCCAAAGAAAATAAACAGATTGCCTGAAAGGAATGTGACACAGACTGACACCAGCTTTTCATCGCCACACTTAATTCCAGAAGTAAACACCATCAGTGTCGTAAAGGAAATCTATTTAAATCTGAATCTTTAAGCCCGGCCAAATATCAATCAAGGGTCAATGAAGACTTGTTTAAATATATATATATTTTTAAAGGCAGACTGTGTGTGTGTGTGTGTGTGTGTGTGTGAGAGAGAGAGAGAGAGAGAGAGAGAGAGAGAGAGAGAGAGAGAGAGAGCGTGCGCGCGAGAGAGAGAGAGAGAGAAAGAAAAATCAGTCAACCTCCAAATTGTCACAATGGTTATGGCTGGACCAGGACAAAGCCAGGAACCTGGAACTTCATCTGGGTCTCCTATGTGGGTACAGGGGTCCAAACATTTTGGCCACTTGCTGTGTTTACAGGATAGGAAGCTGGATCATGTCCTCTAGGACATGAACTGGACTTCCATTGTGGGATGGCATTGCAGGCAGCAGCTTCATCCACTGAGCAACAACGCCAGACTCAATCACGACATTTCTGATCATGCAAGAAGTCAGAAATATTATCACTATTACCTAAGAATCTAATATGAATATATTACTCAAGGAAGATCAGCGAACTCCATACAAAGAATTTTAGAAGCGGATCAGATGAATCAAAGGAGAAGTGGTGAGGCAGTAGTTGGATAGGGCGGTTACAGTGCTGTCCTGGATCCTTACAGCTCACATCAGATTTCCCGGCTGCGGTCCCAGCTCTACTCTGCAGCCCAGCTTCCTATGAAGGTACATCCTGGGAGAGGGTGAGACTGGGTAAAGTACTACAGTTGCTGGCATCCTTGTTGGGGACCCATACTGAGTTTGGAACTCCCGACTTTGCACTGGAACCAGCCCCTGCTGTTGTGTGAGCATTTGGGGAGGAAAACAATGGATAACAGCTCTAGGTAATTCAAATAAATATAAACACAAAATGCTTAAGTGACATCGGATTGTGACTGAGAAAGAACCAAAAAAGCAGCTGAACGTTATGGAAAGGGCATCCACCAGACCTTGACAACTGAGACCTCCTATTCTGAGCAACAAGATTGTCAGTGGCCCAGGACCATCTTTCCTTCAAAATGAGCCCAATCAAGTGACTTTGTTCTTGCTGTTTTGGGGGGGGTTTAATTTTTAGAAGTCTTTAGAGCAATAACAGAACAGCTTAATTTTATTAAAGGAAAAAATGTAAATGACATAGACCTTGACGATTTAGAAATGATAAAAATCAGAAGTTGAAGCAGGAAAGGGAAGTGAGAGGTAGTAAAATGCTCTGATCCCTCCTGGGGGGCGGTGTAACGTATTAGAACATGATAAAGCAGGAAAGAACATCTCCGAGTGGGTATGTGTTTTTGTGATCAAAATGGCCAAAGTAGAACACACCTGCCTGCTCTTTCCCCGCAAACGCAATCAAACATACAGAAAAGCAAAGAAATAGACACCCATAAAAAAAAAAATCACGGCAAGGATCTGCAGAGGAACTGGCAGAACAAGTTTCCAGAGGCTTCTGAAAGATGGACGACGTACTGAGCATTCAGAGTGAAGAGAGCCACAGCCTTAAACTCCTGCAGAGGAAGTTTCGTGGAGAGGGGGAGGAGAGAGGCAGAGCATGGAGAACATGTGGCAAGGATAAGAAGAAAAGCTCCTAAGATCTGAGCAGGGAAGTGCTACCTACCCCATCCCACACCCCAATTCCTACCTCCTGGCCATCTGAGAGATAATCACACACAACTTCTAGGCCCTCCCCACCAAAATCATAAGGTTATTTGCTTAAGAAATTAAGCAAATTCTCTGAGGAGGACTAGGGAAACTGACATGAAGTTCCCTTCCTCTAATATTTTGGGGAGATCCAGGGTAAAAGGAGATCCCAGCCTTTCTGAAATAAACCACCCTCCAAGCCACAGAACTGCAAATAAGCATAGATTCATGCATACAGAAAAAATACCATAGGGTACAGCCTGATGCAACATCACCAGGTAATATCACCCCCAACACCCAAAGGAGAAGCAGATAAGCATGGCCAGCACCTCAGCAGCCTCCTCCAGGCCCCCTTCTACTTTCCACTCTCCTCTCCCAGAGAGGCCTAACTCCCACCACTGGACACTTGTTCTGTCCACATTTGAACTGGACATCCATGGAAGCATACAGGTTGTAAGTATCTTTCATGCGCATGAGATTCATTACAGCCCTTTAACTGGTCATGCATTCTAAACATTTTCCTTTAATTTTTTTTAAATGGGGTTTTGTTCTTGTTGCTGTAGAGTTCTCATCCACTGGTTCACTCTCCCTCAAATATTCACAATGGCCAGGGTATGGAAGCTGGAAACAAGGGGCTCGATCCAAGACTCCCATGTGGATGCAAGAGACCAACTATGAGGCTAGAGTCAGAAACCAGGTTAGGTTCTGAACTCAAGCACTCCATTGTGGGGTGCAGGCACCCTTACTGGCAGTTTAACTTTAGAGCCAAAAGAACCCCCCTAAAGACATGTGTGCACGGGTTTTTACATACAATGATAAATTTCACTTGGACACAGAAATAGAAATTGCTGAGTCACAGGATGTGCTAAATTCAACTTTAGTCAATAATAGCAGTGTTTGAAAACGATTGTACCAATTTACACTTTCATTAGAAGTATATAAGGATGCTAGTTTTTCTTATATCCTTCCCAACCATTAGTAAAATCTTTTTTGTTTTAAACTTTAGCCCCTCTGGTGGTTCTGAAAGGGTTGTCTTACTAGATTTCTCATGA
This sequence comes from Ochotona princeps, assembly GCF_030435755.1. Classification (NCBI taxonomy): domain Eukaryota; kingdom Metazoa; phylum Chordata; class Mammalia; order Lagomorpha; family Ochotonidae; genus Ochotona; species Ochotona princeps. The sequence continues at coordinate 55,809,068 of NC_080832.1, read as the reverse complement.
AGTAAAGCACACTTTACATAATTATTACATGCTTACTTATTATACTTACTGAATATCTGCTTTTGTGCAATGCCTATTCAATCCATTTGCCCATTTTTGTTGTGCTGCCTTATAAATACCTGAGTGTAAGAGAGAAGGCAGAGGAAAGCTCTTTTATGCCTTCCAAAAAGATCTTCAGTACTTGTAAGTATTGAAAATGTTTTCTGGGGCCTATGCGGTAGCAAAGCACATTAATCCGACACCTGTGGCTCTGGCATCTCATATGCAGTCTCAGCTCTCTGCTGATGGCCTGGGAAAGCAATGGAGGATAGCCCAAGGCCTTAGACCCCTACACTCACAAGACATACAGGGAAGAAGCTCCTGGCTCCCAGCTGCAGACTGGCCCAGTTCTGGCTGTTGTAACCATTTGGGGGAATGAATCATCAAATGGAAGATTGTGTATGTGTGTGTGTGTGTAACTCCAACTTTCAAGTATAATAGATAAATCTTTAAAGAAGGAAATATTTTCTCACTTGTTAGCAAAAACAGAATAACAGGAAGGAACAATCTAGAAGACAGCAGATAAAGTCGCATGCCTCCAAGACACGGCTCTTGGAGAAGATGCTGGCTTTTTGTTCCTTTAAAAGTGCACTTCAGGGTGCTTCATGGGAAGGACTAAGTTATGGTAAGACATCAAATTAATTTTCTACAGAGCACCCCCACTCTGAGCAGGCAAAGTCCTGCCAAGAGTGCTTGGGGGAGGTTTAGGCTTCACTTCTCACAGGCTGATGTAGCAGTGCTAAACACCGGGTTCTCCAGGTGGGCGCAGTCTCTTCACTTAGTTCCTCCCCTCATGCTGCTTATTTAATCCCCCAACAAAACCATCAGTTCTACCTCCCAAAACCTGCCACAGACGTGTCCCCTCTTCTTTTCCAGTCCGCCTGCCACATCGCCTGGACGCCTGCTGCCTTCTTCCGTCCTCCTGCCCTTGCCCCCACTGCAGTCCGCCCGCCCCCAGACGGCCTGTGTTGTGCTGCCTTAGCAGGATACCGTATGCTTGTTAACTAGTAGCAGGCAAACAAACAAACAAACAAAAGACGTGTTTCTCACAGTTCTGGGGAGTGCAGGTCCAATATCCAGGTGCAGGTACCAAGTTGGGAACTTCTTGCCACACACCACAACTTGGCAGAGCACGTCAGGAGGTACGAGGGCACTGGGGGGGGCCCTGGGGCCCCAGAGAACACAGAGGCAGCTGGCCAGTTCTCCTGAGCCATACAAACTCCCTCCTGGGCGGCCTTAATCCGCCTTATTCCGTGTGGAGGGTGGAGTCCTCGTGGCCCAATCACCTCTTAAAGGGCCCACATCCCAAGGCCAAAAAGTGGCCAAAAGGGGGCTGTGGGGAGCGGCCGACCCCACACAGATGAGGGGCTTCAAGATGGCGGCTGGCTGAGTGCCAGGAGGCGGGACTTGTTCCCGCCAGGAGGCAGGCAGGAAGTCAGAAGGATAGGCTAATTCTCCCTCGCTGCAATTGCTGGCCTATCAGATAGTGCCCTGTGGACCACGGGCTGAAGTGATTGGTGGAAGAACTACATTTAAGCAGCTCGCTTTCGGCAATAAAGGTCTTTTTGGTTCGTGACATTCTGGTGGCTCTTATGTGGGGAATGGGGGGAATACAGAAACGGGAAGAATTGGGAAGAAGGGTGGTGGAAAACGGGAGGAAGGGTGGCGAAGAAGCAGGTAGGAAAGCTTAGACAGACAGACGGGGACAGGAGCAGCGGAGAAAAGGTTTTAAACGCAGCCGCTTTTGCCAGTTTTTCCCGGATCCCCAAGAGTATGACTAGGCATTTTTAGTGTCGCTGCTGCTGAGCAGCAGTAACAGGGGGCTGTTTGGATCCTGGCATGATCATAGTATGGTGTAACCCAGACATGCATTTCCATTACCAGTGTCTTATTTTTTGTTCAGCACAAAATACAAACCTTGTTCCTTAGTCTTCACTCACCTCTCCCCACTTTGCGCACCAACCCTCACCTCCCCAGTCTGCTTCCCATCTCTGGCTGTGAAAAGCTTGGCCCTCACTTGGGGCTCCCTGTACTGACTTTTTCAGAAGGCCTCTTTCCCCCAACATAACTGGCCCTATATCATTCTTTCTCATGAAGATATGGTAGCTCTATCTCCAAGGAGCTACGTAGCCCTTCTCCACACCAAACCCGACTTCTGTGATCTCTGGTGCTTCTGTGGCTGCTGCCACTACTGCTTATTTGCGTTGTGGCTTACAGCTGAGGGTCTGCATACATTCAAGTGTCTCCATGAGGCCAGGTGAAGAAGCGTTGGCACTTCCTCTGCCTCACGTATCCTGCACCAAGCACAATGCCTAACTCAGAGAGAGAGGGCCCTCTTGAATGAAGAATGTCAATTCTATCATACTTGTTCTTGTGAAGTCCCACTTCTGGTCTACTAAAATCCAATTGCTTCAAGACATCCATCCCTGTAATAAGGAGCTGCATTGGAGGCAGTGTTCATTAGCAATTTTCACGGCACTCGGCTCATTTTTCGACTCAGCTATCTTTATACTTCAGGCTGTAGAACGAGCAGCTTTCTTTATTTTTTTTTAAATAAATTTATTCGTTAATTACATTGTGTCGTAATTTCATAGGAACTGGGATTCTCCCCCCACTTCCCCACACCCTCCCCCCATGGTGGGTTCCACCACCCTGTTGCGTAGCCATTGTTCAAGTTCAGTTGAGATTCCCTCTTAGCAAGCATGTCAAGCATAGAGTCCAGCATCTTATAGTCCAGTCAAGTCCAACTACTTATTGGGGAGACCCTCTCTGGTCTGAGGGCATAGCCAGCAGAGTATCATCCCGATCAAATAAAAGCACTAACATATTATCAGCAACAATTAACATCGTTATGGAATTAATTGACATAGTATTGAGCAGCCAACATGTTAAAAATAAATGCGATTTCTTAACCACATTCTGTGACCACCCCATTCACATTTCCATTTTAGTTTATATACTACATATGACATAACATCCATAACATAACATGTTATGCATAACATCATATCATCTTAAATTAAGGCGAACATGTGGTATCTAACCCTTTGGGATTGGCTCATTTCCCTTAGCATTATGGTTTCCAGTTTGGCCCATTTGGCCACAAAGAACTGCATTTTTTTTTTTTTAATAGCTGAGTAGTATTCCATGGAGTAGATGAACCATAGCTTTCTTATCCAATTCTCTGCTGATGGGCATTTTGGTTGTTTCCATGTTTTTGCAATTACTGATTGTGCGGCTATGAACATAGGAGTGCATGTTGGTTTCTCGTAAAACAGGTGTTTTGGATATATTCCTAGGGGTGCTATTGCTGGATCATACGGTATGTTGATTTTGAGTTGTTTGAATATTCTCCATACTGATTTCCATAGAGGCTGTACCAGCCTGCAGCCCCACCAGCAGTGAAGTAGGGTTCCCTCTTCCCCGCAACCTCGCCAACAAGTGTTGTTGGTGTTTTTCATGTGGGCCACTCTTAACTGGCTTTAGGTGGTACCTCATTGATGTTTTAATTTGGATTTCCCTTATTGCCAGGGAACTTGAGCATTTTTTCATGTTTGTTTGCCATTTGGGATTGTTCCTTTGTGAAATGTCTGCCCATTTCCCATACCCATTTCTTGAGCGGCTTGTTTGTTTTGGTGTTTTGGCTGTTTTGTAGTTCTTTCTATATTCTGGAGATTAGCCCTCTATCACCTACGTAGTGCGCAAAGATCTTCTCCCATTCTGTGGGCTGCTTTTTTACTTTATTGATTGTTTCCCTTGCTGTACAGAGCTTCTTAGTTTGATGAGGTCCCATTTGTTTATTCTGGTCTTGATTTCTATTGCTTTTGGAGTCCTTTTTAGGAAGTAGGGACCTGCCCCTAGATCTTGCAGAGTATTTCCAATGTTTTCTTCCAAAAGTTTGAAGGTTTCTGGATGTAGGTTTAGATCTTTTATCCATTTATATTTGATCTTGGTGTATGGTGAGAGATGTGGGTCTATCTTTTTGTTTCTACAAGCTATCAACCAGTTGTCCCAACAGCATTTATTGAACAGACCTTCCCATTTGCCAGGATTATCGTTTGTCCTTTTGTCAAATATTATTTGACTGTATCTGTGTGGGTTCCCGTCCGGTGTTTCTATTGAGCAGCTTTCTTTAATAAGCAAGAGTGAGTCGAGCTCACCTTCACCTGGTTTGCAGTTACAGCTTCAGGCGCACACTCTTGGGTCCTTACACTCAGAAACCTGAATCAGTAGTTTCAAAGAAGCCTTACTCCTACAGGACTTTCTGATCTCCTAAATTGTGTCCTTTGCTTTTGTGTAAGGCAGATTGAGCATTATCAAAAGACATTGAAAGGACAAAATAGACCAGGAATTTCAACTGTAGAGTAGGTGCAAATTCTTAGGTAAATGAAATGATTTGCTGGTTTCTTGGTTAAAAATGCTTGTGTAATTCACAATAAACAGGCCTATCAATAGTATCTAGCACTTGGTACATATTAAAAATATAGTGTGTCAGGCCTGGCGGCGTGGCCTAGCGGCTAAAGTCCTCGCCTTGAACGCCCCAGGATCCCATATGGGCGCCGGTTCTAATCCCGGCAGCTCCACTTCCCATCCAGCTCCCTGCTTGTGGCCTGGGAAAGCAGTCGAGGACGGCTCAATGCATTGGGACACTGCATCCGCGTGGGAGACCTGGAAGAGGTTCCTGGTTCCCAGCTTCAGATCGGCACAGTACCAACCGTTGCGGCTCACTTGGGGAGTGAATCATCGGGCGGAAGCTCTTCCTCTCTGTCTCTCCTCCTCTGTGTATATCTGACTTTGTAATAAAAATAAATCTTAAAAAAATATATATATAGTGTGTCAAGCAGTGAGTTAACCTTTACCTTGCTGAAGGCAAAACAAATGGATCTTATCAGGATATTAGTTCAAACCTAGAAAAGTTTAGTTCGTGTATGGATTCAATAATTCAATCGGTGGCTCCCTATTGGGAACTAAAATCACAATGACTGGTTTTTCCCTCAGATCCCATGAAAATGACCTTGCCTTGGATTTGCCTATTGAAAGTCCAGCTATGTTGAGGAATCACAGGATATACAAAGTTGGATGTAAAAATCTTGCCTTCCCTTAAGTTGCTGATCTTCCTGAGCAGGAAAAGACAGATAGATGTGTTCGATCTAGAAGGCTGAAGACCGTGTAAGGCATAAGCACAGAATCATAGAAATATGGACATACAGAAAGAGGTCACTGGCACACCCAATTTGGAAACGGGGCTCCTGCCAAGGAGAGAGGGCCAGCACGCAGCAAGGGGCAGCAAGGGGAAAAGGCATGGTGCGGGAGGGGAACTGAAAGCAATTCAGTATTGGCTGAACACAGAGCATGTGCTGGTGTGGCAAGAGTTGAGGTTGAGATGCAGAGTCCAGACCATGAAAAGTTTCTAAGCCACACTGAGCATCCAGGGGGCCAGGGCAGTGACTTAGAAATGACTATTGGCACATTTTTTTATAGGAGGAACTTAAAGCCAAAACAATACTTGATCTGATTGGTGGAAAAAATATCACTGTGGAGGGTGGCATGGAAGAAGAAATCCATTGTGGGTTTTAGGAGACCGTGGAGATGGTATCAGTCACCAAATCAGAAGCAAGAGGAATGCAAAAAAATCAAGAGAAGATGGAAGTCATGGAGAAGCGAGGGAGAACCCACCCCAGGTCTCTAGAGCACCATGCCAGAAGAGAATTCTGCACTTTGTCATGTCTAAGTAAGGAAGCTTCCCAGTCAGGAAAGATCTGCTCAGATGTTTTTCAAGACTGTGAATTCCATTAATCCACAATGGCAATGCCACTAACACCGGTGGCTGGCGGCGGGGGATGGGGACAGGCAGAGGAAGCTCAGCAGCACAGTTTGCTCAAGTGGGGCATTTATGTCATCAGAAGAGGAAGAGGACATGAAAAGAAGTTAACCAGGGGCCTGAATGATTACAGCCCAGTGGCCAGGCCAGGAAAGGAAAATTAGACGTTGGTCAAGCTAAAGAGCAGAACCTCCTGGCAAGGAAGCAGAGGGAAAATACAGCAGACCAGGAAGATTAGGGTTAATGGCATGTCACGGGTGAGTCACCAGCACCCGTGGGGAGAAAAGCCCAAAGGGGGTGACCTCAGGGCAGAATCACCCAGCATCCCACAGGATAGGAGAGGCAGGACATGCTAGGATATTGTGTTATCACTACACAAAGGTGCAAGGACAATAGCTCTGAAACTTCCACCCAGGGCTTTAGGAGACCCTCATAGATGTGATCAGAACTGCTTCCTGTTTCTTGTAAAAGTGCCGGGGAGAGGAGCCTTAGATGCTTGTCAGCCAGCCCAAGTCCTGCGGCTCTTGTGCAAGCGGTTGTGTTGCAGACTGAGATGTGAATAGGACCAGGGAGGCTGCACTGAATTCAGTGCCGGCCAGTGCAGCAAGGCGCGCTGTACTAAGGACATCAGCAACAAACGCACATGATCAGAAGGCTTTTGTCTTGAACTCTTTTCTCCTAGTAAAAGGCATTAGGCCTGGAAGTGGTGCCTTGAGATCTGGAGAAGTTCTCCAGTTGAGTTTTAAAAGGGCGTATGGTGGCCCGGAACAGTAACCTAGTGCCTAAATACTCACCTTGCACGCACCAGGATCCCATATAGGCGCAGGGTTGTATCCCCGGCTGCTCCACTTCCCATCTAGCTCCCTGCTGTGTCCTGGGAAAGCAGTCCAGGATGGCCTAAAGCCTTGGGACTCTGCACCCACGTGGGAGACCCTGAAAAAGCTCCTGGCTCCTAGCTTCAGATTGGTTCAACTCTGGCCATTGCAGCCACTTGGGGAGTGAATCACCGGATGGAAGATCTTTCTCCTTCTCTTTATAACTCTGATTTTCCAATGAAAATAAATAAATCTTTAAAGGGGGATACATTTGGTGCTGTGCTCAAAAATGAGCTTGGGACACTTGGATCCCATATTGAAGTGCCTGGGTTTGAATCCCAGATCAGCTCTCCATTCCATTTTCCTGACAGTGCTCCTTTACCACCTACCCCTGGGGAAGCAGCAGATGATGACCCAAGTAATTGGGTCCTTGTTACCCACACTGGATACCCAGTTTCAGTTTCAGGCTTTTGCTGGCACAGCCCTAGCTGTTGCAGCATGGGGTGGCAGGAGTGTTGGGGGAGTTAACCAGCAATTGAAAAATCTCTCCCTCTTCTCCTCCCCACCCCTCTCTTCAAATTAACAAGTGAACACTTATAAAATTCCCCCCACAGATCTAATGAATTATTCTTTTGGTGTCATGCTTTCACTAAGAATTTTTTAAATTTTGCATCCCATGTTCAAAATAAGTGTAAAAATCAATATAAACATGCTTTGGATGAAACACACTTTATGATTCCCTCATATCCAACCCTACCTTGTGGCAGCAGGTCTGCCTTTGCTTCTGTAGGTAGCAAGAAACATGTTGTCAGGGCTAACACGAGGTGGGGGGAAAGCGAGGAAGAGGAAAATATGTGATAGAAATCATTGCCCAAGTGCAGTCAGGCCTGCTGTGCAATACTGGAGTCTGAGGGTAACTCTAAGGTGCTTAAGGAACTAGATAGGTAGGACTTGGAGTGCAAAATTCTCAGGCAATAGTAAGACGCCAGTCAAAAGGACAGGGTGACAGATTATGCTTACAGATGACAAGGTGTATCTTCTCTCTTGGTCACAAGGCAAGTAAAGTAGGTGAACCCAGCAAGGAGCCAAGGAGCCTGCCAGGCATTGCTGAACCCCTCAGAAGCAGCGTTAGGAGGGGTGGGAGCAGGCTCCAGACCTAAGCACTTTGTCTAGAGAGTCTTCCAGGAAGATTGGCTATCATTGGATTCTCTTTTTTTCCCCTGAGTCACGTCAGTCTGAGTGGCGTGGTTGTGTGACCTATTCTATAAAAATTAGATGGGAGTGTATGGATGGAGAAGGTCGGGATGGTCATGGTGCTGAGATAAGAAGACTTGGGCTTTCTCAGGTTCTGCTGTTTATAAACTGAGGAAGAAGCAAGCCTGGGTGTATTCACTGGCCCATCACTCATTCATTGAGTATCCTGGCTGATGGAGCTACTAGGATATAGTGGAGAACGGGAATGGCTTGGTCACTGCCCAACCGCAGCTGTCTACAGAGCCATAAACTACAGTTGTATGGCCACACTACAAGCACAAAAGTGCCTGCCCGGCCTAACCCTGCACTTGGGGGCTCGGCTACCTCGCTGTCTGAGCATGGTTCATGTTCCAGCAACGCCAGGCACTCCTTAGAAATGCACAGTCCACTCTGCTCCCTGGCCTGCTCAATCAGAAGCTGCATTCTCATATCCAGGCACCACAAGTGTACATCAACATCTGAGATGCTCCATTCTTTTAAAACACTATTCCCCCAAAGAGGTCTGCAAATCATTCATCTGAATTTTATCTAGACACAATCACTTAAATTAGATGATCATTTCTTGGATGAGCACTTTTTCAATGGGTCTTGGGCTAGCCAAGAAAAGTATCTGGTTGATGGCCTAAAAATAGATTCTCAAGTTCCCGTTATAACTTCTGCATTTCTCATACTTAGTTTTTTAACTTTTACTTCCAAATAATCTATTGAAACGGTGCATGTCTTGGTTGCTTTGACTTTTGTCAAAAACACCATGAAATCTCAAATTTTCTGCTCACTCACTTGGAATATTTAGTATGTAATTTAGAAATAATATCAACATCTGATCCATTACTAATAAGACCTCTGTTAAAATCTTAAAAAGTAAGAACATAATCATCACAAAAGGGTTTTTTTTGCCAGTTATAGTTAACTATTTCTTACTATCAAATACAAAGATAGTCAAAGAAATTAGGAAATTTTATGTGTGCATGAAGAAAGAGAGTGAGAGAACTTTGTCAAACAAAGCCAAATAAGATAATTTCAAGACTTTCTTTGCTGTCCACACTAGTAAAGCAAACGAGGGGCCTGGTGTGGTAGCCTAACGGTTAAAGTCATCGCCTGCATGCACCAGGATCATGTCCTAGCTGCTCCACTTCCCATCCAACTCCCTGCTTGTGGCCTGGGAAAGCAGTAGAGGACAGCCTAAAAGCCTTGGGATCCTGCATTAATATGGGAGACCCGAAAGAAGCTCTTGGCTGTTTGCTTCAGATCAACTCAGCTCCAGCCATTGTGGTCACTTGGGGAGGGAACCAGCGGACATAAGATCTTTCTTTCTGTCTCTCCTTCTCTCTGTAAATCTGGCTTCTCAATAAAGATAAAGAAAGCAAGCCAGAACTTCCTGTGAAACACTCTATGATTCTAATTCCTTCACCCTCTTTACTCTAGCCTCAGTACCCTGCCCCCTTCATTTCCAATGACCTATAAGTTCTTCTTCTCATTGGATACCTATCTCTCTTAATTGTAGGCATCTTTTACATATATTTTCATGAACTTCTTCACACAATTAACCAATACTTGAAAACTCTCAGCCTTGTATTTCTGTAATTAATATTTTAAGCTCTAGAAGGCAGAAGTTAAAGCTTACGTAGACAGGTAAGAAAATTCAGAGCACATATTAGCTACTCAATAAATACTCGTTAGTTGGTCAACTATGTAAAACTAGAATTGAATGAAAAAAGATCTTCATGTTACTTAATTTAAATGAAGCTAAAAGTGATTAGAATTAATAAGATTCACAACAGACACCTGGTGTAAGGTCAAAAAAATTAGGGGTTTCACAGTATTTGGTTGCTCCTTTTTTGTTCAGTTTCCTCTTCAAATTAGCTAAAGACCTAAAAAATGCATAAAATGTTCTTTTCAAAATGTTCCTGTGCCCACAAATTTTATCACTATTAGTAACAACCAGATGAGCAAAATCATATGGGCACTATAAATAAAAGACACAGTCCAATAAGAACTCACAGGCACATGTTTATCCTCTAAGAAGACATAGCTCAATTTGAAACTTTGTCTACACATGACTCCATGATTAGCCCCCAAAAAACCCTAGATTAATTTTAAAATTTCCCATCTTCTATCACCCTTTGATATTTTAAAATCTTATGTTTTCAAAGCCACTCAAGGTTCCATTTCTTCCTTGAAGCTTTCTTTTCCTTCAACAAAAAGCACCACCTCTCTCTTCCATAAACTGCAATGACACCAAGACCTCAAACCACCACAAAAGCAGAATAAGGCTCATAAACACTTTGTGTTTGTTTTTCTTCCCCCACTAGGTTAGAGATTTTTTGATTCTTTATAAAGTCACCCAGAAAAAAAATTGCTCATCAAGCAGAATAATTCTAGTCAGGGTTCAAAGAAGATGATTTTGCACATTTGGTAGAATAGGATGTTTTAGAAGTTAATGGATATTCTAGACAAGAAAGATGGATGAACATGAAACATGGACTAAGCACCGTGAATTATTTTATATCTAAGAATATCAGGTGCTTGGATGTTTCTGAAATTCATCAGTCACTCATTTCAGACACAAATGCTTGGGAATACCTCTTCTAGGATGAAGCGAAGGCACATGATCTCCATTTGTAGGTCAGTCCGAAAGAATGTAATAAATTTCAGCCCAGTTGCAGCTTTCCAGAATCAAATGCCAAATTCTTTATAGCTATCCAGTCCTCATAAACCATAAAACAGTCGCCGCCGGTCCATCAAAGATGATGGAAGTTTTTTTCAAGTTCCCAGAATAAACGTCACTCTGAGTAAATTTTTTTCTTTGTCCTATAGGAAAACAGTACAAGACTCACTTTTATTACAGAACTGTAACACTCCAGTTTTCGTCGCTGTCCACTCACCCATAGCACTCAATACCAAGCACCTCATCCCTCTACTGCCCCCAGTTCCCAGAGATAGTAAAAAAAAGAACTTCACTGATTGCTGACGTCAATGGGTTGTTTGCGTGCAAAGACAGTCTTGTGGACGAACTGAAGACAGGGTGTTGTAACTTTTCAAGTCCCAAGTTATTCAAAGAAACCTCATTTCTAAAGGGAAGTATGAAAAAATTCAGAACTCTCTTTCAAGGAAAAAGCATCAGATAACCTGGAACTGACTGAGTGGGCTTCAAAGTTTGCTTTCTGACCATTCATGTACATTTAGAACTTAATGCTGTTCTAGGCCTTATACTAAAAACAAATAATGACCATGTGTTTTGTAGGGGAGAAAAGTGCCAGGGGAAAGAAATAACCACAATCACAGCTGTCTACAATTCCTTATCTTCAAGGCCTTTTCCTTTGTTTCTTTACTATTTTCACTTATGCCCAATACTACCTGTGATTCCAGGTTCTCATAGTTTTCTAGACATTCAAAAATTTACAAAAAGCTATTTGCTCAAGACAATAGGCTTTTTTTTTTTTTACTAAGAAATATGGGCCTGGCATGATAGCTTAATTGGCAAATCCTACCCTTGAAGTGCCAGGATCTCACATGGACGCCGGCTCATGTCCTGGCTGCTCTACTTCCCATCCAGCTCCATGCTGTGGCCTGGAAAAGCAGTGGAGGACAGCCCAAAAACTCTTGGGCCCTTGCACACATGTGGAACTCAGGAAGAAGCTCCGGGATCCTGGCTTCAGATCAGCTCAGCCCCAGCTGTTAGGGTCATTTGGGGAGTGACCTGGGAGATAGAAGATCTTTCTCAATATATCTTTATCTAGTTCTCTCTCTCTCTCTCTCTCTCTCTCTCTCTCTCTCTCTCTATCTGCCTTTCCAATTAAAAAATAAATCTTTAAAAAGAAAAAATTAAAAGGACCAAAAGTGTCAGATGTTAGACTAGGTATTATACAGCAGTAGACTGTGAGAATCTAAGGAGAATCAAGTAGAAGAGAGCTATATATGCTTGCTTTCAATCATTTTCCATCTAAGGGGACAGGAGTTCCTCCTTCTTTCTTATTGATTAAATAAGCTTGGTACAGGCTATATCTGTAAAAGAAATCATTGGAAAAGTTTAAATAGTGGTGCATAAAATCAATGAAGGTTTGTTGTCCTAAACAGGTGCCACGACTCAAGTGCATTCTCAGAAGGCTGAGCAGAGGCTAGAAGGAATCTGACGGCAAGAGTGAGTTGCCCCCAAAAACCAACTATTAGACCAATCCTAAGATTCCCATTTCCAGCAGACTGGAAAAGTGTCTGCTACTTTAGAGTTATTTTCCTCTACAAATCTGTGTCAACTACAAGTCGAACTGTAATTTCAAGATGAGGATGTAGTTGTTTTTCAATTTCTATGTGAAAAGGAATCTTTTCATTCCAGGAAAGACAGTGTTACCCAGATGAATCACAAAATTGTTTCTCTGACACACTTCAGATTTGTGGTTGTGACAAACAACTTTCAAATAGAAAATGCTGTGTAATTGTCAACTAGCTTGTTCCTCTGGGTCTTTTATTAGGTGTGGGGTACAGATCAGCTGACAAGTTATTTCACTTCATTTCAGTTCCATAAACCACATGTCAAGGTCTGTTCTCAGGGTAGAAGCGATACAGAAAAATGAAGAAGCTAGACTTTCTGCCCCATCCTTCCTGTGAACTCTTTTTTCAAAGAACCATTCTAATGCTCCTTGAAGCAGCAGGAACAGAAACAGTCAATCTGATCAACCCAGCCTTACAGCTGGGTTTTTTGCTTCATAAAAAATGCCATTGGTTGAGCTAAGCACTTCATTCAGCATTTGAATCTTAAATGGCAAACTACCTATACAGGTAGGCTTTCTCTGAACTCCCAGAGCACCTGATATAGAACTCACATCAGACACATTCTCCATGCTGTTGACAGTGCTATGCATGTGAGTGGATGTTTTCCAGCTCATTGTCGCTCTTCTCCTTTAGAATGTAAGAAGCAGGGCCCAGGGCCGTGGCCTAGTGGCTAAAGTCCTCACCTTGAATACGCCCGGATCCCATATGGCGCTGGTTTCAAACCCGGCAGCCCTGCCTCCCATCCAGCCTCCCTGCTTGTGGTTTGGGAAAGCAGTAAAGGATGGCCCAGAATCTTGGGACCCTGCACCTGTGTGGGAGACCTGGAAGAGCTCCTGGCTCCTGGCTTTGGATCGGTGCAGCACCAGCCATTGCAGTCACTTGGGGAGTGAATCATTAGACAGAGGATGCTTCTCTCTGTCTCTCCTCCTCTCTCTCTCTATATATATATATATGAGTTTGCAATAAAAATAAATAAATCTTAAAAGAAGAAGAATGTAAGGAACAGGGGCCAGTGTGATGACTCAACTGCCTAATCTTTCATCTCCAAGGGTTGCTTTCCATATAGGCACCAGTACATGTCCTGGATGTTCCATTTCCCATCCAGCTCCCTGCTTATGGAATGGAAAAGCAGTAGAGGATGGCCCAAAAAGCCTTGGTACCTGCACCTGTATGGGAGACCTGGAAGAAACTTTTGGCTGCTGGTTTCAGATTGGCTCAGCTCCAGCCTTTGCAGCCACTTGTGGAGTGAACCAGTGGATGGAAGATCTTTCTCGGTGTATCTCCTTCTCTGTGTAAATCTGTTCTGCCTTTCCAATAAAAATAAAATTTTAAAAAATAAAGCATGTAAGAAGCATGAGGGCAGGGGTTGTATTCATAATAATAGGCCCAGAACTTACAATGCTGGCTAAACTAAGTGTTCAGTAAAGAACTGGCCACTCTGCCTGGCAAAGTAAATGAATGAGTCAGTGGAGAAAGAATCATGATTCATCCTTCTAGCTTCGTACCCAAAAATGCACAACAGGGACTCACTGTGTGTCCTATCAATGAATAAAATCACAGCATCTTCAAGTCAGCCTAGCTGTATGTACCATCCCCTTCTGCAGTATCCCAAAGGCTGGCCATCAATCCTTCCTGGGACATTTTCAGGGACAGGGACTCAGTGCTGCCACTGTAGTTTCAATCCTTCTATTAAAGTGACCAATGTATCTATCTAAAGTTGGTGCCATTCAAATAAAAGACACTATCACTTTCTAGCCGATTGCATCACTGCTAGCAGGTGTCTGCATAAGGTGATCACCTGCACCTTCAGAAAATACTGCACACTCAAGTCACGTACAAGCCCCATGAAACACAAATGCCCAAGTTCTACTTCAGACCCACTGGATGCAAATACCTTGGGGTGGAGCCTGTGTGCACATAATTCTATAACTGGAGCTGGAAATAGAGATAAAGATGTTTTTTATTTCCGTCTCAACAGAAGATTCTTGTGCCAAGTATCTGTAAATATCGCATGGGAGGGTCAAGAACATGGAAAGGGAAAAGATCTGAAGACATTTGCTCACCTGGTTCTACAGATGGTTTAGGTGCCTATAAGGAGAGCCCAAAAGGCGAGAGAAAGTTGAGCATGAAACCAGATACGTCTCAATCTGAACAGAGTGACCATCCCTAAGGGGCATTCCTAAGAGGGAGACACAGGAAAAACAGAGAGAGTCTGGATTTTAAAAAAGTGTTGGGGAAGAAGTTGGATGTGGTTCATTAATTGTGATCCAAATATCATACTGAGATGCTATTAATAATTCTAAAAAGACAAAGAAGAAAATTGTAGACAGCACAGCTCTGGAGGCTGGAAGGGCAGCAAGCATGGTGGTGCGGATGTCCGGTCACAGGAGAGCAGCAATAGCTGAAGCCACGGGGCATCCTCAAGCAACGAGAGGATCCGGGGTGGGAAAATTAGAACCCACCACAGATCACAAGGTGGCTGCAGCTGACAGACCAACTTGAGTCCATGGCAGGACACCCTGTTGGGGACTTCCATTCTCACCAAGGAGGAGACAGACCTAAAGAGGAATTCACTCATTCATTCAAGTCTGTGGGGTGCTTCGTTCACATATCCAAAGCATATTTAGAGCATCTACTATTAGCTGGAGGAACCAGAGTGATGAGAGAGTGGGACTCAACACAGAATCACACTGAGGGTATGTGATTTCTTTGTGTTCATGTAACTGCCATGGATTCTAGCCGGTGAAGTCCTGAGCCATTAGCAATGGAAATCATAAAAAAAAACTTACAGAGGTGGGTGTACACACACAGAAAAGGGTATTTCTTTTTTGCGGCTTTCACTTAAAGAAAAATCACCATTAACATAGGTATACTATACTTGGGAAGAGGAGATAATTTCACACACACACACACACACACACACACACACACGTAGTTTCTTAATATACCAGGTGTCCCTTAAAACCTGAGCTGTGCATGCCTCATTTCCCTCAGTGCCCCCAGAGCACTTGGGAGGGTAAGTGGACTATGGCCTCCTCTTTGTTCTGGCCACAGCTGTCTCTGCCCGGATGAGATGTCTATAAGCTCAGGCTAACGGTCTTGACTATGACTGCTCACAAGAGGCTCTGAGGGGATAAACAGGCAGCCACACGAACGCAATGCTCTTTAATTATGAGGTCCCACCATGGAAGGAAGGCTGGCAGACAGGCAGACACATTCCAATTACACTAATACACCTTGTAAACATCAAATATTTTTATTCTGAGATTAAAGAGGGCCTGTATCCTCACAACACTCCGGAGACTGTGCATCTCAGGGCTGTTGC
Source organism: Ochotona princeps (assembly GCF_030435755.1). NCBI lineage: Eukaryota > Metazoa > Chordata > Mammalia > Lagomorpha > Ochotonidae > Ochotona > Ochotona princeps. The sequence goes on along the minus strand of NC_080832.1, from coordinate 55,793,545 downwards.
CAGGGCTGCTGGTGAAACAGGATTTCCTCTGGTTAAAATAGACTTTCACAAAAACAGCCCCAAGTCTGGAGGTGGTCAGATGTGACTTCCACTGTGGCTGTCCAGAATTTTAATTGTAGCGCTCTCGGAAAGGAAAGAGCACACATTCTCAGAGGAAAAGGATAAATCTACCCTTGTTCTGATCCAGTTTTGACCCTAATGTAAAGTCTGTGGTCAGCTGGCTCCCTAGGTTGAGGCTTGGTGGTGGTGGGCCTTGAGACTCACATTTGATGGCCCTTGGGGTCACTTAATCTCAGCTCTTTCAGCTCCCAAGACTCTTATTTCTAGGGTACTGGGAGACCAGCAACCTGAATACACAAGGTGAATTCTCAGCATATACAGCCATCGGTTCCAAACTCACTTGAGGAGAACAGGACATGGGATTGAGCTAAAACTCCCCCATGTTTTTCTAAAACAGGACCTCTTGATATATCATGGTCCTGTGCAAATCATGTCTTAGAAGCCCCTGATCCTAGCCCACAAATGAATGTTAGAATAAATGAGTTCTTAGAGTGAGAGTGTCTCCATTCAAACCAGAAAAACAACTCCTACAAGATGAAAGCTCTTCTATTTTCATTTCCTTGGGCAGATACAACAAATTGGCATAGCATACAGGTGATGGAAAGATGTTTCTCACAGCCCGGAGAATGGCAAGTGCAAGAGGAAGGAAGTGGCAGGTTCAGCATCTGCTGAGGGCTCACTTCCCAACTCATACATGTGGCCTTCTCATTGTGTCCTCATACAGTGGAAGCTGTACATGTCCCTTTTGGGCCTCTTTTATTAAGATAGTAACCCCATTCTTGAAGGTGCAACTCTTGTGAACTAATCATTTCACAAAACACACCCCCCTCCACCACCATATCCTAATACCATCATCTTGGAAGTCAGGATTTTGACATAAGAACTTAAAAAAATAATAATATTCAGATTCTGGCACCTTCTCAGTGCACACAACTCCACATGACAGTGGTGGCTGTTTGTGGCTGGTCTTCTGAGCAGCCACAGGCAAACAACCCTTTATCACCACATTGAGACCCAGGAAGGCTCAGCATAGAAAATGCAAAATGCAGTATCCCACTGCAACATAAGTAGCCATTTCTATTCTCACTGTTTGACATCACTTGTGACTTTTTCAGATCACCTCCTCAATAGGGGTGTTAATGCTAGAAATTGCAAGAAAATTATACTTTGATGTATTCTTCTACAAAATTTCTGAGAGGTTATCTAGAACCAGTGACTCTGCTGCCCAAGTGGCATTTTCAGTAAGGCTTCAATCTACTTAGGGACTAATTGAATGGCTCAAAAGGGAAGATATGGTTAAGGCAATCCTAAACAAAGATAAACCTATCTAGAACCTCATTCATACTCACTGTTCTCCCAATCCATCCTGGGCACTAAGAGATGGAGTACAAGGAATCTTTTTCCTGTACTTGACATTAAGTTAAGGAGAGCCCTAAATTCTTTTACTGACATTTAGAAAGCCACAGAATTCATTCACTCAATAGACACCCTAACTACCTGGCTACCATTTACTAAAAGATCCATCCATTCATTCAAAAGGCAGAGTAATAGAGGGAGAAAAGAACAAGACAGAGATCTTTCTTCTGCTGGTTAATTCTTCCAGTGCCTACAACAGCCAGGTCAGGCTAAACCAGGAACCAGGAACTCCATCTGACACTCCTGTCTGGAATCAGGAATGCAAGTATCTGGGCCATCATCTGCTACTTTCCCAGGCACATAAACAGGAAGCAGAATCAGAAGCAGAGGAGCTGGGAACCTGACCCAGTGCTCTGATGTGGCAATTGGTTGCTGTTGTTTCAATGGTGGCTTCACCATTGAGCTAAGACACAGGCTCCTACTTATCTACTATTTCCCAAGTGAGTGCTGTGGATGGGCACATGAGTTGAACAAAGACCACCAGCTCAAACTACTTACAGGCTGGTACACCACACAGACAAGTGAATGAGGATGCCCAGGAAAACTGTAAAAGCCAACTATTACATAATGTGACGAGAATGCGAAACACAGAGATGGCAGAAAGGAGATAATGGATTTTCTTTATTTGGTTTTACCTGATTTCACCTACCCAGGAACTAGAGGAGCTTGACTTGCTTTTGATGACCTGACACAAGTCTTAAAAAAAAAAAAGAAAAAATTTAAAAATCCATCAGGAAAAAAGTAAGAAAATAAAGTTCTAAGCAGATGGAATGCTCAATGGCAAAGCCTATAAAATATGAAACAGCATAGATGACTCAAACAATATGAAGACTTCAGGATGGCTAATGGTGCTTAAGATAGGAAGCCAGGCCATAGGGACCCTTGAACGGCAGGCTAAAGGATTTAGACTCCAGCTCATGTTCTTAGGGAAACCACATAATGTTGGCCAGCAGCTGAATCATTAAACCCAAAATGTGTTTTAGGAAGCACATTGTGACTGAAGAGGAGCAGAAAGAACAGAAGTCCATTGTGGAAGTGGGTAAATCAAGTGGAAGGTTATTGTCCTCGTTTGGGGTAACATTTGCACCATGGCAGTGACCATGGGAATGATGACAAAAGAACTTGGAACCAAGTGAAAAGGCCAAGTTCATGAGGTTGATCATGATGGGATTTAAGGCAAGAGGAGAAGTTGTGTCTAGAATGACTCTTAGGTGCTTGGGTATCAGGAAGGGGGTGCAGGGAAAGCAGTGGTGAGGAGAGTTTGTTAGATGAGGCAGTACAGTTGGAATATTTTGAATTGGAGATTCCTGTTGCCTGTTCAAGTGCAGGAGAGGGGTAGACACTGAGTAAAACTGTCTCTAAAAGTCATCAGGTTGTTAACAAGAAGAGGAAAAATGAGCTCACCCAGGTAGAACATGTAGAATGTGGAAGGTTAAGGAGGCAGAGCTGAAAGTGGTAATGGACAGAGAATCACCTCTCCAGAAGACTCAGAGCTACTGTTAGTTAGAAAAGAGTCCGGTGGCAACATGCAGCAGGCACCAGAGGAGTAAAGGAATGCTGAACTTGGAGTGGATACCTTGCAACAAGCAGAACCAAGTCTTGTTAACTTTGATTGCATTTGACTAAAAACACAGAGGTCTCACTAAAATGGTAAATTGGAGGAACACCTATTACTTTTGTTTTGCTTTGTTTTATTTTGTTTTGTTTTTTAATCCTTTTTCTTTAAACCTTGTGTAAGAATCATTGCATTAAAAGTGACTTCACAGGGCCCGGCATGAGGGTTCAATGGCTAAATCTTCTCCTTGCAAGTGCTGGGATCCCGTATGGGCACACCGGTTCATGTCCCAGCTACTCCACTTCCCATCCAGCTCCTTGTTTGTGGCCTGGGACCCTGAGTTCATGCGGGAGACCTGGAAAAAGCTCCTGGTGCCTGGGTTTGGATTGGCTCAGCTCCAACCATTGCTGCCCTTTGGGGAGTAAACTAGCAGATGAAAAATCTCTCCTTCTCTCCGTAAATTTGATCTGCCTTTCCAATAAAAATAAATAAGTCTTTGAAAATAAGTGACTTTATTTCCAATTCCCAAAGTGTGTGTCTATTTTTCATAAAGATGCAAAGTGTTCCTCTCTGAGCAGAAATGGACGCAGGCTTTCAAGACGGCCTTCGCTTGTGCAGTCAAGGCCTCATCATGGTCTTTGGTGCCAGACTTACCAATACATTACGAAGACTCACATTCCTCTAAATAGAAAAAGTAAAGTCTACTTTCCCATAACTCAGATCAGAAAGGCTGCTTCTTGTTGGCTGGGGGATTTTTCACAGTTGCAGCTTCAATTCAGGATGATTTTTTTTTTACAAGGCAAGGAAGACGTAGATCCTTCTGCAAAAAGAGGAACTTTCACAATGAGTGAAAACCAAGAATGCTGACATGAGAGCCTAGGGGAAGATGCAGTTACCACAGAGTTATGAGGAGGGGAGTACAGACCCTCCCCCCACCCCCAAGAACCTTCCCAGCCGGGACGCCGACGCGCCCTGGGCTTCCTGATGTTCGTGTCTGATGCGATTCCTAAAACAGGTACCACAAGAAAGAAGAAAATGCCTAACTGGGCTTCTGATATTGAAGCCAGCTGTGTTTATTCCTCTCTGATCACCTCTCCCGGTGCCTCCCCCAAAGCAGTTTGCACAGACAAAAATGTTTCAGGCCAGACAGGCAACCTTCCAACTTTGTGGTGCATGTGACTTATTAGCCAAAGCCTGTTGTAGGCTTGTTTTCAAAAACTGCAAGTCCTCAGTAGAAGCCGAGGTGATGTCTAAAAGGATGTCCTTCTCTTAGAAAGAGAAACTTCAAAGCAATCCCTGGTGTCCTAGAATTCACTGCTTTTCCAGGAAATTGGATCTGTTGGGGCCAGGGAAGTTTGGGTTCAGGGATAAACTCAGACGCAGAAGCGGCATTTGGTACAGTGGTTCTGTTGGTGTGCTGAGCTAGAAAACCTCATCAATTGGATATGCATAACATCACAAGCTGATTGCTTGCACTGTGACACACAAGTTTACTCTAGTTTTCCTGAACTGACCAGCTAGCCAGTCCAGAGGCTATACCAAAAGGCTGAGTGTTGAACACAATGAAGCAGGGATAGGAATATAGGAATGGAGTCTCTGCAAACCAATCACCACAAATCTACAGGGGTAGGGAGCATCATAGAAACGATGGTTTTGGGGACTGGGGCCATGGCACAGTAGCTTAAGCATCTGCCTGTTATGCTACATATGGATGCTGGTTCAAGTCCCAGGTATCCTACATCCAACCCAGCTCCCTGATAATGTGCCTGGAACAGCAGAAAATGATGGCTCAAGCCCTTGGGCCCTTGCACCCACATGGGAGACCCCAGAGAAGTGACCAGCTCCTGACTTCGGGCCAGCCCAGTTCCAGCCATTACAGCCATTCATGGAGTAAACCTCTGATAGAAAATTTGTCTCTTCTTCTTTCTCTGTAAATATGCTATTCAAATAAAAATAAATCCTTTCAAAAAAGGAAAATGAAAAGTTTCCCCCACAGCGTTGGAGAGCATCCAGCCTGTGGACTGTACAGACTCATGAAATTATTTGGTCCCATGCAACCAAAAGTGGGATTAGAAGTTCAACTAATCCATACCAGATTGAATTTAACCTGATCATTTTGTATGGCTCACAGATGATGTCATAAAGATCCAAATGCCGCCCCCACCCACACCCCCGCCTCCAGCTGAACAAATGTTTCCCCATCCCTAATTGACATGGAAAGTCCTGTAAATTAATGGTGTGTGAATTAAGGGTATATTAGAGAATTTTCTGTAAAGGAAGTTCAGGGTCTGGGGTTTGGATTTGGAGAACATGGTCTAATGTGTATCCTCATGCACACTCATAAGATGCCCTTTATGTGCCCAGCTTGGGCTGCAGTGTTAACTTCTTTCACACACATACACACCTCAATGGTCCCTCACAAGTTTCACCAACAGTCTGGCTGGACCATTGCTGATTTACTCCTGAAATAAATTACGCTCCCTTCCTTTGGGACTCAACTTTATGCAAAGCCTCTGAACATCACCTTTTTGATAAGGGAAATTTTTCACTCTGCTTGATGCTGGCAGCTATGCAGGTAAAATCCCTAGCTCTCTACAATCATAACAAGCACACATACTAGTTCTTCTTTACCAAATGGATGATAAAATTTCAAGATCTGTAATGCAAAGGGATTCTTGAGCCCACCATAACCAAGGACCAAAATGGAGGGAAAGAACAAGCAGAATAGTGACATGGATTGGAATAACTGACTATGGAATGAGAAATCAAAAAACATCCTAACCCCACATGTGCCTCTTTCTGGTTAGCTGTTCACTTTTCCTTTGCTTAAATTGCCTGTGTTGTATCACTTAAATATTCTATCCATGTATCTGGGAGACCCAAAGTCACCTGTTGGAGACTTGAGTGAAGCCTGGGATGCTCACATCCCATGTCAGAGCACCTGGTTCAAGTCTCGGCTGCTCTGTTTCTTGTCCAGTTTCTTACAATTGTACACCCCAGATGGTAACAGGTGACAGCTCAAGTACTTTCACCCATATGGAACACCAAGATGTAGTTTCAGGTTTCTTGCTTTGGCCTGAAGTCAGGCCATGTGGGCATTTGGGAGAATGAAGCAGCAGATGGAAATTCTCTATCTTTACCTCTACCTATCAAATAAATGAATATAAGCAAATTAACATTCTGTATATGTTCAGATACATATCTGTAGCAAGCTTTATATTTGGCAAGTAGGAAAAGCAGCATTTTCCATATCCTTTCCTCAGTAGAAAATTCAATCTCTGATTTTTCCTAGTGTTTTAAGGATTTAGAACACCTGGCAATTAACCTTGCTATAGTGGTCCGTAGCCCAGCCCTGAATCCCTAAGCTTGGACAAATAAATTTTAAAGATTTATTCACTTATTTGAAAGTCATTTTTATAGAAAGTGGGAGAAACAGAGAAAGAGATGTTCCACCTGCAAATTCACTCCCCAACATGGCTGCCAAACCCAGGAACCAGGAGCTTCAGCCAAGTCTTCCACATGGGTAGCAAGGGCTCAGGTATTTCAGTCATCTTCTGCTGCTTTTCCCAAGCTACTAGCAAGAAGCTGGATCTGAAGTGGAGCTGGACTCGAACCAGGACTCACAGAGTGCTGACATCACAGGCTATCCCATAACAACAGCCACAATAGGTGTTCTTTTCATGATATTTTAATTATTTTGCAACTAAAAAAAAATCTGGTTCATAGCTCCAGATTGAATGTCACAAGCATCAGTATTTGATGGAGTCACTGTGGGTTCAGAGTTTAGTCATCAAAAACCCAAGTTCAGTCATTTGAACGAATGGAGATCATGCTCTGGGGCAATGGGTTCATGCTATCCAAGCCTCCCTGAGGGCAGTTGGTCAAGCAGAACAAATGAGCTGGCCTGGTTTGAGAGCTGCGTCCACATGCCTTTCCCATCCGCCAGACATGTGGCAAGCCAATCGCTTAGTCAGTTCAACTTCAGACAAAAGGAAGCTGGTTGCTGTTATGGGATGGTTGCTACTGGAAATATTCCTAGCTAGTGCTCTCCTCCACATGGAAGTTTCTACACCAGGGATGGAGACTGACTGCCCTCGTCTCAATGAGAAATGGGGACACCTCACAACCTTGTCTTGCTGTATACTTAACATACCTTGCTAGTTACAGTCTGATAATTACTTAGATTGCTACACACTTAAGGAATTCACAACTTGTCTAATCTGGTACATTTGAGGCTATTGCTTATGATACCCTAAGACCATGAGTGCGTTTTTAGGAAGCCATCTCTAAAGATAATCACCTTCATTTTCTGTTGACCTTTCAGTTTTGATTTCATAGAACAGGCTTCCTTATTCAGTCCCTACACATTGACAGCATGTATCCCAAATCTGCAATTTCCAGAAGGAACTGACTGACATAGGCAATGGCACATGTGTGTCTCTGAAGACAGAAGCAAACTATGTCTCATCTGTATTACATGCAATGAGACACAGTGATGCTGTGCAGAGAGGACACAATAGCTAATAGTTTTATTTCAAGGAAAACTAGGATATTGCATAGTGCCAAAGGATAGCCCAAGAAACTGATTCTAAATCAATGCCTGGATGTCTTTTGATACTAACCATGAATTTGCATGTCCTTGCTTTCCTAGGAATTTCTTATGTGTTTATAGGTAGAATTCCACTCTGCCAGTATATAGGGAAGCACAGTGGGAAAATTAATAAACCTCTCAGGGCCTCAGTTACTTATCTGTAAAAAGTTTATATCATCTGCCCCTTAGGATGGGAACAAATGAGATAATATGAGAGAATTCAGTTGGCTCTTCAGATACAGTATCACTACCTATGGTAAAGCCAAGTGAATGAGATAGCCCTGTGTGAGCACAATAGTGGGCAATGCACTGAGAAGCAGGTGCAGCAGCCCAGCAGCAAGGACAAAGCATCCACAAGTAGGCCTAAGAAACACGGCAGAAAATAGTACAGATACCCTATTACAGGCAGGGGCCCAGCCAGGAGGCATTTAAAAACCTCAGAAACTCAGGCCAGCCTACATTCTTGAAGAAGAAGGGAGCCAAGTTCCCCCAATCAGGATGTCACAACAGAATTCTGGTCTTGCATGGGCAGAACAAGAGTACATGGTATAGGCTGGTTTCAAAATTAGGGACAGGCACAAAGAATGAGGTCAAAGCTTAGATATTAATACTTTTTAAAGGGTGGGCCTGGAGTTTCTGGTTAAGTCTTTATCATAAATTGACTTGATACCGGCAAATGCCACAGTGGGAGTCCAGCCATAAGTACAGCTGGATGGACTCTGGCAGGAGGTCACAGAGTGGTCACCAGGAGGGAGCACCTGCTATTGCAAAACTTGTCCTGTTGACAAGTCAGGTGAGGAGGAGTACACGTGAGTAGAAGTCCAGATGGGTTAAGGTAGAGTTGTATGATGGGAAAGAAGAAAAGGCCTCACAGTTTCAAAACGCTTCTTTAAAAATGTTTTCCTTGTTTTTTAAATATTTATTTATTTTTATTTGAAAGGCAGAGTTATGGAGAGAGAAGGAAAAACAGGGAGAGATCGTCCATCCCTGGTTCTCCCCCCAACTGTTTATAATTGCCATAGCCAGGCCAAAGTCAGGATCCAGGAACCTCCTCTGGTCTCTACATGGGTGATAGGGTTTCAAACACTTCAGTCATCTTCTGCCACTTTCCCAGGCTCGTTAGCAGGCAGTTGGAATGGAAGTAAAGCAACTGAGACTCAAACTGATGCCCACATGGGATGCTAGCACTTCACGCAGAGGGTTAGCCTATTACACCATGGTGCCAACCCCTAAAGCATTTCTTGTTCAACCTCTTCCTCCTTCCTCATTTCTGGGAAAGAGAAAGCTCAAACCTTACACCAATATATATTCTCAAGGGACAACTCATCAGAGAAGAAACACCAAACTGACTGGAGATGAGCTGTTGGTAGTCAAGTCCTATAGGACACATTGGGAGGGATGAGGTAGACAGAGAAGGGATAGAACAGGGAGCCAACCACTAAGGGAATATAAATACTGACTTTCGAGGAGGGATAGGAGAGTACACACATCCCTTAAATTTAGAGAAGAGGGCAATGACTAGAAAAGAAGTGCTATGAAATACACACCAAAAATCTCTAGAATTTGTCAGAGCCAAAAAGAAATAAACCAAGAAAAAGATGGGAATTTTTGCTTACACTGGGCTGCCTGGGTCCCAGTTTTGTAGTGGCAAAGTGAATGGGAAAGTACGATAGCTGAAGACTCTCCCCACCATCACATACAGATGCCGATGCTGACAGGTAGATTTGGGCATAAGGAGTACCAAACAACTGAGGCAAACCCCTGCTAAAGCCTCCCAGCCTTCCCTTGTAGGATTACCAAGGCCCTACATAGCCAACCTCAGCCCTCCCCAAAGCACCTGCTATGCTCAGTCCCACTGCATAACTCCCTCCCCATCTGTGTACCACGTGTCTTTATACCCTGGGGACCGTGTCCCTTGTCCGTGTATTAACCCTGCTAAGAGAGGCACCTCCATCTGCCCCAGCCTTGGTCTACCTCATCCTGTCAGCCCCTTCTCGAGTCTTGACTTCACTCACATCTAGTTCACACTCTCTTCCCAGCAACCTCAGAGACTCCAGGGGATCCCCTCCATCAGTCCATCATGCCCCAGTAAAGGTGATTCTGCCTCAACCAATGAATTAGCCAATCAGAAACCAGATAGACATCAAAGAACCCTAACAGTCAGAGAGCCAACTCCAGACCCAATCAAAAACTGGAAGCACATTGCTTCAGGAGAGGGAGGCAAATTGTTCCAGACACCGAAATCAGTTCAATCTGATGAGCAAAGAGAGGAGTAAAGGCAACATAAGTATCTGGTATACCCAAGTGGACCTGGATAAAAAGGGCAAGTTTAGGCTTCAAGCACAGAGTGGCAGAGAAACTGTTAACTTCCAGTCCTGTCAAGTTTGACTTATGAATGGGACAGCTTAAATCTGCATTAAAAGTAGTTGGTTGAAGGGTAACTGCTGTAAGAGACAAGGATGGGGCGTGGCCTAGTGGCTATAGTCTTCACCTTGAATGCACCGGGATCCCATATGGGCGCCGGTTCTAATCCCGGCAGCTCCACTTCCCATCCTGCTTGTGGCCTGGGAAAGCATCAAGGACGGCCCAAAGCCTTGGGACCCTGCACCAGTGTGGGAGACCCGGAAGAGGTTCCTGGTTCTTGGCTTTGGATCGGCGCAGTACTGGCCTTTGCAGCTCACTTGGGGAGTGAATCATCAGACGGAAGATCTTCTTCTCTGTCTCTCCTCCTCTCTGTATATATGACTTTCCAATAAAAATAAATAAATCTTTTTTTAAAAAGAGAGAGATAAGGATGGCAAGGTCAGAGCCCTGACCTCAGGAGTGAGCAGCAAGACGGGAATGAGGTAAGACGTCTACTGTCTATTGAGCATCCACCCACTGAGGAACACCAGCAAACACCGTCTCCCTCAACCCTTACAATTCTTCTCGAAAGAACAGACTCCATTTTCCAGGCAAGGCTGGCTGAGGCTTGCTTTCTCCTGAATTGCAGCTGATTCACAGTGGGGCTTAGATTTGAATCTCTTCCTGTCTGATCCTAATGCCTAATGTTCCTGCAGCGCGGGGGGAAGCATGAGGCAGACACTCCGGAGAGACAGAGACAGCCCTCAGAGGGTGCCTCATGAGAAACAAATGGTATACCTGACACCAGCAACAAAGCAATGGAGGAGGCTGCTGGTGGAGAAAGGACAGTGGCCAGACTTGACAGGATGGGCTCCTTGTCACAGCGGTTGAGGCTGGAGGAAAGCAAAGCCCAAGGTTCTGGTGATGATCCCCTTCACTCCTGGGATGTTTGGGATTTTCTATGACACAAAATCCATGTGAACTAGCACATGCCTCCCCCTGCTCCAACTCCTACAACAATACCTCCAGGAAGTGCAAATTCCAGTTTTCAAGCTCGGCTAGCTAAAAACTAGATTGCATAATATTTCCCCCAGTCTCAGCAATCTCTAAGCAGATGTATTGAGTTTTGCACTTACCTTTGTTTGTAAAGTTGTGCATTCTCACACTTTATAGGAATTTGTTTCTCTATGGGGTAAGCACACATGACAAAGTGTCCTCGAAGAGAGTATTTTCAGGAACTTCCTGTTACGTGAAATCAGAAAGTTAAGAAAAAACTTTCTTATTACACTGTTCAGTGCAAAAAGCACGCTATAAAACCACTGTTGAGTCATAAAATGAATTTTATTTAAATACATTTATGGAGGAAATAAGTTCACAAAACAATATCTGTGGGATGAATTTCCTGCCTTTAAACACTTGATGTTGAATATGAATTAGCTTTAGAAAATTGGAAATATTTTAAAGAAAGTTTCTTATGGATTACGAGGACATAGAATTGAGTTGATTAAAATCTTTGACCTGTAACACTTGGTCACGATTGGGCTAGCGTGAATGACATCTACTCCTGACTGAATAGCTGTCATGTAGCAGACAATGACCTTCAACTTCACAGCACTCCTCAATGAGAGCCACGGGAGCTGTGCATAGGGGCCATGACACGACTAACCCTTAAGATGCTTTTTCCACCTGTTGAGTACAGGTAGACAGGAATTCCAAGGAAACGATCACCAAGGAGGCATCATGCTTCCAGAAAGATCTCAAGGGAAAGTATTGTAAGTCACAGGAAAAGCTGCTGAATTGGTCCCTAAAGGAACTGGTGGAGGCATACACCCAATTAATGTGGAAGTTAGAGATAAAGTCTTTCCAGAATATGCAAGCACCATAGTGGATCTAGACAACAAGGCATACTTTTTTAGGTAGAGATGACGAGACATTCTTAGAAACCATTTCGACTGAAATCTTGACTGAAATGCCATTATAGGAAACTGCCCATTCTACTGAAGTTCTTTTCCATTATGTAAATAATTTCCACGTCTATTTTATAATAAGTGAATGTTGTCAAAAAAAAAACCTGCTGTTAATTCCTATCTTACTGATAAAACATTATGACTGGGAAGAGTTAAGAACCTTGATCAGGGAACACAGTGATTTTGAGGTTAGATCCGGTGATTCAAAAGTCTGTCTTGCTCCATTCCTCCCCACTCACCAACCCACGTCCTGACCCCTAGCTGGGAACCTGCCTCTTGAGCACTGAATTCTGGGACAGAGTGAGGGCACCTGGAGCAAGTCCCCAGAAGAGCGACTAGAAGTTCTCATCTCTGTGCCTTGGAGTTCCTCTAAGCTGTCCTGATTCATTCTACCCAGCTGTCTGGCTCTGGTCCGGATGTCGCTGATTAATCCCCATCCGACGGAAGACATCCCCCTTCCCCCGTAGCAACCAAACTCAATCCTGCCCACCTGCTCTGTGCATTGATCACTTCTGAAGGATACCAGAATCTGATCACTCTCACAAAAGAAGAGTCGCACAACCATTTGTCACAATAGAACAGTCATACAACCATTTGGGCATGTGTCGAGGCCATCGCCTTTTCCTCACTCTGGTAGCAGAAGCCATGATGGCCAGCATGCTATCCATGAGAAAGCACAGATCTCTAAAGAGCTTTGGGCAGACCCTGAGCCAGATGAGATCCTGAAATCTGGGTCACATGGTAAGAAAAGTTTTCAGACAACTGCCTGAGTGGATTACTGGTGCTGGTAGACTCTCCAGTACAGTGGGTAGGCTGACCAGCTCAGAAGCAGCCACAAAGAAAGTGATCAGTGCTCAAGCTAGCTCCTAGAGGTTACAGCTGTGAGGGCTAGTGGTAAGTGACCCATAGGAGTCAAGCAAACCTGATCTATTTTCTTATCGCTGAACTGTATAGACACCTGCTTCAAACTTGGCAGAAAGTGTTCTTGCTCTATGAAGTGTGTTGAGTGACACAATCGACGGTATTATATACATAGACCTATTTTACAACAAATTCCCCCAGAAATGGCCAAATCATTTCCCCTGGTGACTAATGCTGCCCACGGCAGCCCGACTCCCTGGTGGGAGGTTAACCACTGCGGCGGCACAGCTGTGCGCAAGTCAGGCGGCCTCTCACACCTAACTGGCCCACGGTGGGGGCTCAGCTGCGCCTGTTTTCCAGTCAGTGCCTGACCTGGGTGTTCATCAGTAACGAATGTGACCTCCTCTGAGTCTCTTCCTCGTTTCCTCAGATTACAACAAATCCACAAGTGCTTCTGCCCTGCACCTTGTAACCTCCTGAACCATAGCAAGAAAAAGTGGGGATAAGATTTGGGGGTGGGAGGCAAAAGTCCATAAACTATCCTCATAAAAGCAACACCTGATAGGCGGTGTATCTAAAAAAGAAAGCGTCTGGGTTGGCATTGTAGCACAGTGAGCTAAGCATCTTCTTACAACACCTGCATCCCAGATCACAGCACTGGTCTACACCCCAGCTGCTTCACTTCTGATGTAGCTTCCTGCTTATGTGCCTGGGAAGGCAGTTGGAGATTGCCCAAGCACTGGAGCCTTTCTGCTGTGCAGGTAGGAGACGTGACTGGGTTTCCTGGCTCTTGGCAATGCCCTGGCCCAGCCCTGGATATTGCAGGCATTTGGGGAGTGAACCAGCAGATGGGAGACGTGTGTGTGTGTGTGTGTGTGTGTGTGCAAAACTCTGCCTTTCAAACAAGTCTTGAGGATAAAAATAAAAACAAAAGAGAAAGGATCTACCTTTGCATCCCAAGGGTAAATCAGACTTGAGCAGAATGGAAGTGAATTCCTAAAATCCAATATTGGTGAAGAAATGGGAAGCTGGCCGCCCTCTGGTCATAAGCAGTGAAATCTCAGCAAAGGGAATAAGGTGATGTGACTGGCCATGGATGATTAATAAGGGCAGGTGTTTGACTTCGTTGTCCTTCTACTGATTGAGGGAGCACACCAGGCATGGGTCCTTGGCAAAGTTTCCACATAGCCAAATGGCTGGAATCCACCTTTGGCTCTGTGGACCTGACCATCTTATCTCATATTGCAGTAATGCAAAACACTAATACTGAAATCTATGAAACCTTAAGATGCTTAAAATAAGGAAGAAGTTACTAGAATGTCAGATAGAAATTTGCAAAGAAATTTGGACTTTAGTTACTTCTTGCCAAATACATTATTTCTTGTTCTTTTTCCTCACTTGTATTTTCTTTATTTATAAAGGCAGTGTACCAGAAAGAGAGATGGACAGAGACAAAGATATCTCCCGTGTATAGGTTCACTTCCCAAATGCCTACAACAGCCAGGAATGGGGCAGGCCAAATCCAAGAGCCCAGAATTCCATCCGGGTCTCCCACATGGGTGGCAGGAAACCAAGTACTTGACCATAACCTCCTACCTCCCAGGCCAGTGCACTCATTTGCAGGAAGCGGGATGGGAAGTAGGGATCAACCCAGGCACTCTGATATGGGCTGCAGACATCTCAAGCAACAGCTCAACCACCACATCAGAATGACTGTACCTTGTTCCGTCTTTCAGGGGCCCAGCTTACTTGTCTGAAAGAACTGAGCCCAGGGCTACTGTTTCCATTTTAAATATTGATCATTCAAAGTAGCCCTTTGTCAAGGTAATTTACCTTTAAAAACACCTAGTTGGTGTGATATATGCACTTTTGGTTTGTGTGGGGCTTTTGTTTGTGTTTTTTGGTTGTTTTGCGTTCTTTTAGTACAAAGGGAAAATGGTGGGGGAAATACGTATTGTGTTTTATCCAACCCCAATGTGAAAAATAGTTCAAGACTCTGCTGACACGGCTGCAGCTGGGTTCACTGAAGCCTAATTAAAATGTCGGTAACACATGATCCTGCCCAGAAGCGCTGACCACCACTGGGCAGAAACCATGGCCATTTCGATGTACAGTATTAATAACAACAATAAGCAGAACATTATCATAAATATTTTGAGTGCAGCCCCCAATCTCTATTTCTAGATTTACAAAAGTCTGTGATTTCCCATACAATGGTAACCACAGAGAAACCAGGCATAACTACAGAAGAAATAAGAAACCAGCAACCGAACATAGGACTCAGACTACTGAACTTGTCAATCACTATGACTCAATCCTTCCTTCGTTGTTCTAGCAATGCACTAGAAGGTGGGGACACCAAATTAGACAAGGTTGTGATCCATGACCTCAAGGAGACCAACGTTTTCGGGGTTAGCATGTTAAAAAAAAGAAGAAAAGAAAAACAATCGTGGCCTTACATCTTAATAGGTTTTCCGAATCACAAAAAGGTACTGGAGAAATGTATGTGAATTGCATACAGAAAGACAGCATGCGTGACTGAGAGCAAGAACAGAGAGAAGTTGTATCTGAACTCCTTTGCTGAAATGCTGTCAGATAAACATGTGGAGCCAATGCTAAAAATCAAATGTAGATAGTGCCCCAATTTATCTGACATTACTCTCACAGCAATTAAAATAGACTTTATTTCTGTGCTAATAATAGTGAACACTCAAATGCTGCTTACAATGTGCTTATACCACACACTATTCTCAGCATTTACATGTATATGGGAACTTGTTTAATCATCAAATAACCTCATGCATTAAATACCATTATTATCCCCATTTTAAACATGAGGAAATTGAGAGGATAGTAATTAATTTAGTGTTATGCAGCTAATAAGTGATGGATTGCCAGGATATGAATGCAGGCAATCCAGCTTTCGAGACTATTCTCAAGTTCTGTGTTGTACTATTTCCTAGTGCTAGAGTACAGACATACTTGAAGATGAACCTAGAACCTCTTACAATAGCAGAAAATAAGGACCAAATACAAAGGCAAATATAGAAAACCAAATATAAGGGCATTTCAAAGGCCACAGGAACCAACTGGAGTCACCAGAGGTAGAACAAAGTAAGCAACAAAATAAATCACATTCTTGGGGCCAGCAATGGGGCAGTGCAGCTAAAGCTGCTGGCTATGATGCTGCCACTTCCAATCCAGTCCCCTCCTGGAAGATGGGCCAAGTGGTTGGGGCACTACCATCTATACGGCTCTGAATTTGAGTGAACCAGTGGATGAAAGATTGCTCTATGTGTCTATATTTCCCCCTACCACTTAAAATTCTGATTTTCAAAATTAAAAAATCTTTATAAAAATAAATAAATGACATTTTTAGATTGTTAACCAGGGTAGAAAATAAACATAGGCCCATACTGGTGAAAGGAAATTATTGAGTCAACAAAGAAATGGGGGGAAGAGATAAACCTTTCTTACAGAAATATACACAGTGTGCTTTAATCCCTGGGGGCACAGCTTACCCCTTTCTTCCTCCCTGCTTGGGGATGGATTTCACTGAGTGGCTCACTTCCAAAGACTTTGGTAAATAAATAGAAGCAAAACATCTTCACAGTAAGAGAAACCTACTTGGCAAAAGCTACCTTAACCTAGTCATCAAGGTGGCCATCCAAGTGACATCATATGGACATCACATTTCCTGTCATGTGGTACAATACAAACGATATTTCACTTTGTGATTTTCTTTCTAAAATCCATAGCCCCAAACCAAAACCGTGAAAAAACATCAGACAAACTAGACAGAAGACATTTTATAGAATATGTACTCAGTACTCCTCAAGATTCTTAAGAAATGCAAATCAAAGGAAGACTGAGAAACCACTATAGACTAGAGGAGACTGGGGAGATGTACCACCTAAAAACAACTGATACCCAGGATAAGATGCCACAGCAGAAAGAGGAAATCAACAGAAAGATCAGTGAACACCAAATAATACACTGGAGTTTAGATAATAGTAACGTACTTAAGTTAATTTCATTGTTTCAATAAATATACCAGGGTCTTATAAGATGTTAATATTAGGAGAACTGGCTGGAAGGTACACAGGTAATCTGTGCAATCTTTGTAATTTTTCTCTATATCCAAAACTGTAACAAAATTAAAAGTTTAGGAAAATACTATAGATTAGGCAAGCTATGGAAAGTCAGTAAAAGCAATTATGACTATGCCAACAAAAGTAAGTTAAATAACGGCATAATGATTTTTAGTTTGTTGCTGCTTAGAACTACTAACACTGGTTTTTTTTATTATTTTATTTATTTGAAAGGCAGAGCAACAAAGAAAGACAAAGAGATCTTCCATCCACACGGTTACTCCCTAAATGGTTGCAATAGCAAAGTCTGAGTCACGTCAAAGATAGGAACTTGGAACTTCATCTGGGTCCCCCACATGGGTGGCAGAGACCCATAGACTTGGGCCATCTGCCTACCTTCCTGCACATATTAGCAGAGAGCTGAATCAGGAGAGGAGTAATCAGGCCTCAAACTGAGCCTCAGATAGGGAATTTCGGCCTGCATGCCATGGCAGACGTTGGCTTAACCCTCAGCCAATGAATTACTGGTACTATGAATCCTTAATTTCTCCTAAGGCACTTTATATGGAACACTAAACTCATTCCGGCTCAAATGTACCTACATATATTTACTGGGTACCTACCACATGCAGGCACTGCCCTAAGCACTAAAAATGCACTACTGAATGACACGTAATTCTTGCCTCCAAGGGGCTATATAGCCAGTTAGAAAGACAAGTCAAAACAAAAAGAAGTACAACTGGGTATGTAGCACTTCCGAAGCAATTTCAAGATGGTAAAACCAAGCAGCAACACTGAGCAATGTAGGGCAGGAACATTCCAGCAGCCTTCATGGATGTTCTAATGCACCTTACAATCCTCACAGGAACCCTCCAAGGCAGTGATATTTAAGTCACAAACCTTCTTCCGAAAGGTCTGTGCCTCTGGGAAATGCAAATCAAATCAAGTTCCCCTTTTTCCAAATGCCTTCTAGAACTTTCCATGATTCTGAGAATCAAAAGTGAACTTCTCCTAGGAGGTGGTTAGTTATATGGATCAACCTGGCTAGACTATAGGATCAAATTGTTTAAACTGAACCATAATTTAGACTTTATTGTGAAAGCATTAAATGACTGTGTTTAACATTTACCTTCAGGTGGTAGACCTCATCCAATCTGTTGAAATTCTTTTGAGCAAACACCAAGATTTTCCCTAAAGGAAGGAATTTTTTTCTCAAGACTGTGAGAGCCAACTCCTGCCTCCATGTCCAGCTTTCTTACCAGCCTGCACAGATCTCAGACTTGCCAGCTCTCTTGAGTGTGTATTTTTATGCTAAACATATTTAACAACTGATTATAAAATGCATATCTGTATCTTACTGGGTTTGCTATATATAAATGACCTACAATTCTATTTTTATTATTATTAACTATTAAGATCACACACATACATCCATATATACCTAAAGGTTTTGGTGGAGAATCACACAGTCTGATTCACAGCTTCCTCCTTCTCCCCCTCATTGCTGCTCCCTCTCCTCTGTCTACTCACATTAGTCTTTTGTCAACTACGTCTACACCATTCATCCTATCTCCCCATCTTCCTCTGGCTTTCATCTCCTTCTGGACCACTCTCCCTTCCTCTCCTTATTAACACCTACCTATGCATCAGCCCCCAGCTTAGCTGTTTTTTCCTCGGGGAAACTTTGCTGAAGTCCCAGCATTAATGCACCCCACTTTAGCACAAGCTTGCATAGCTCCATGCACTTCTTCTACAAGGTTGGACAAGTTACAACTTCAGGCTTGCCTACAGGTAAGTGCCGTGAAGGCAAGGAGCTACGTCTGGTTCGGGTCATTGCTTGTAATTATATTCTCTAGCACAGTGCAAGGGACATAAAAGTTCCTCCAGGAGTATTTGTTTAATGAATGTCAACACAGATGGAATAGGAGCAGGAGACAAGCCCTTCCACAGCCACAGCCTCTGAAGTTCTTGTCAGGTAGAATCCAGTGGCCCTGTCCTTTTGACGACTCATCAAGTTGAAACTCAAGGCCCAACAAAAAGGGGAACTCGGAGAGGCAGTCAAAGCAGGCAGAGGGAGGGGGTTTTACTTGCTGGAGACAGAAATGTATCTGCAGATGGGCTGGAGGCGGTCAGTGCGGCTGCAGCCTCACGTTGACACTGACTTCTCCAAAAATACCACCTGCCTCTCAACCCAAACTGGGGTTTATGTAATGACATTTCGCACTTAATATCAGCTGCCAAACATTGAAACTCCCAGAAGCACCTAGGTGAAGCCTTAGTGTCAGCTCTATCCTAATAGAGAAAAATTAAGATATGGTCTGCCAAGATTTCTTTTTGTTTAAAAAAAAAAAAGCTCAAACCTAAATACACACACACACACACACACACACACACACAACATAGTTAGCTCTGACAAATTTTGTATGTGTGATTATTATACTTCTTCAAGTTGTTTTGTTTTACCTTAAGTTAGCTGTACAAAAGTTGACACAATTCCCGACAAACCAGAACAGACAAAGCCAATTGCTATAGTTGATTTTTCATTCCATACACATGGCAATTTGAAACCATCTCTTCAAATTCTTCTACATTCTTCCTACTGAGAGGTGGGTTTCACAGCCCCTCCTTTTGTATCTGAAGCCTGTGTTCCTGTGTGACAACTGTGGCTTCGTCATATACAACCATGCAGTTAGGCCTTGTTCTCGGGAATGGTCACAACTTTAGGCCCGAGCTCCCAGGTGAGTGTGTCTCCCCTGAGGCTGACACTTTGGGAGGAAGCCAAATCACATGGAGAGACCACAAGCAAGTGCCCCAGGTAGCAGTCCTGGTCTTCCTCCTTGCCCAGGTGCCAAATGTGTGATTGAACAAGCTCTTGGATTAACCCAGCTCTAGCTCTTGGATTACTCCAGCTCTAGCCTTTGAGCCGTGTCAGGTAAGGCCTCAGACACACAGAGGGAGGGGTTGGAACAAATCATCTCCCCACTGCACATTTTGCCATTTCTGTCTCAACAGCATGTAAAAAATAGTTATTGCTTTGGACACTATGTTTCTGGAAGTGTTGCTTATATCACAACAGTAACCAGAACAATACAGAAAAATACAAGTTATTCCATAGGTGTCAAAGTAAATATCCAACTTTTCTCTAGTCATAACTGTTATTTAGTATCAATCTCTCAAATCGAAATAAAGAAACAAATAAAAGAAGTGGATTGGAAGCAACTTTGCCTAAGAACAAAAAGGAATTAATGACTATCTTCATTTCTTCAGGGAATAGTTTCAGGAACTGCCCCCTAAATAGAGATACCCAAATCTGTGATTGCTCAAGACCCTGATAGAAAATGACATTGCACTTGCATATAACCCACATAATCCTCCAATGTATTTAAAATCATTTCTATATTACTTATAGCTAATACAATGTAAACATTGTATAAAACATTGTTTATTATTTAGGGAACAATAACAAGAAAAATGTATGTACATGTTCAATATAGTTGCAATACTTTCCAAAAGACTTCCATCTGCAGTTGGTCAATTTTGCGGATTCATAAATCATGGACATGGAGGGCCAGCTGTGTGTTTAGGAAAGGGAGCACTCAGTTATGCTTGATGAAGAAATCAAGGATAACCGAAAAAGCTAGGAAATGTTCCAGTAAGAATACAATAGGAGGGATATCATCATCTTCCCAGACTAATAACAACCCAAGCCTCCCAGTTCAAGAATCCAATCCTCCAGAAATCATTAAGACATGTCTCTGTGTTTCTGATCCATCATGTTAATAGTATTTATCGACAAACAAATGCATGAAAAGAAAATATTCTCACATGTAACTGACACAAAACTGAGCTGAATAACAAACACACCCAATGGCAGAAAGCTGCCACATGATTCTGACAAGCTGTAAGCAAGGGAACAATGACCGTCTGCAGTAACTTCAGAGAGGGGCCGGAGAGGTTGTGCAAGCCCCTCAGAGTCATTGTGGGGCAGCCTTGGGCACCTCCTGCAGACAACCGTGATGCACTAGAATGGTTGTCACATTTTAAAAGGTTGACTTCGCACATGCAAAGAATTCATGGGAGAAGAAATAGAAGGAAGAAACACCACTGAGTACTTGGGAAGCGTTTGCAGTCCTGCTACAGTGGAATTGTATGGGTCAGGGGTAACCTGACCACAGTGGAAGGAAGACCAGCAGAAATGACTCAGTGGCACACACAGGCTGGGTGTCAGGAGAACAGGGAAAGGGGTCAGGGAAGACGGCAAGACCCTGAACAAGGGGGTAGTAGAATTTCTAGAAACAGCAAGCCATAGGACAGAAAAAAAAATATCTGGAGAAGATCTCAGAAGGAAACTAGAAACTTAAAGAAAATGCTAGCCACACATTTAGTTAAAAGGAGCCAATGGATGATTGGAGACCTTAGGTTAGGGCTTAGGAGAGAAGACAGGCCTAGGAAAGTGGAATCTGGAATCCTCTATGTGAAGTTGACACCTAAAGCTACAAATAAAATGCTCATATTTTTGCAGTGTTCAACTCTGTTAGATTTTTAGCCCTCATGGTTGGTGACAGTTCAGTATATAAAAAAAATAAAGCTACAGCATCCTTTTCATCTAGTGAGCTGTGTCATGATGTCTGAATCATGTATACGTGCATCAATTATCATAACAAAAGGCCACAGCTATTTTGTTGATAGTCTGAAAGTTAAGAAAAAATGCATTTCTGAGGGTACCTAGATTCATTTTGTTCAGTTTCGAACTGTCTCTCCCACTCACATCAATGGACAGGATGTGCCACGGAAATCAGAGTCAGTTCTCACGCTTTTAAAGAATATCTGGGTGGGTCACTCTCCCTGCTCCCTGCAAATAAGTTATCAGAAGCTCAAGAGCTTATGTAGAACCAAGAGAACCACAGAATGTGCAGCTGAGGGCGTCTGCTGTGCCTATCTAATCCTGGCCAAAAGAATTCCCCAGAGTACCTAGATGGAGAAAGAGGGAGAGAAAGAACGAAGAGAGGAATTCAGTTGGAGAAATCAGCAGTGGCTGCCAACACGAGCTGCCCACAGAGCACATCACAATTGAGCCCTGGGAGATGTGCGGCTCCAGCCACAGTGTTTGGGTAACTTGCAATTGCCAAGTATACATCTTGTCTGCAACCACCTGTCTGTACGTATGCCAGGGTTCAGAGGCCTGGGGGAGAGCTAGAATGAACTGAAAGTGCAAGGAGGTAAGGGGAGGAGGAAAATATGCCAGGAATCTAATTGATGTCATGGGGAGACAGCAAGTTGAAGCAAAGTGGATGGGATCTGCTTAAGTAAATTGGGATTTGATGAGTTCCATTTAATCTCCCTAAGAAAGTCATTATAGGAAAGCAATGTTTCCTAAAAAGTGTACCTGGGAATGAACCTACTTGAAATCCTGACAGGAGTTGCTGGCAGGTGACAGATGGCACTGCATTCACTTCCCCAGAGAACTTGGGTTATCACCCCTGGCCACTCCCAGAAGGCACTGAAACTTGTCCTCAGTGGCCTCCATGACAGCCAGCATATCCTGTGCACCTCTCCAGGCCATCCTTCAGCTGCTTTCACAGCCTTCTCCTCCTCTGGTTCCTAATACTCAAGCTCCGAAGGGCTCGGTGCTCTCAAGCACTCTCCCCCTGGTAACCTGCCCTATACCCTGGCCGTTCAGGTGTTATTCATGTGCCAATGCTGGTTGGGTGTGCATTCTCACCCAGACCTCTTGTCTGAACTCAGACCCGGACAGCCATTGCATACTTGGCATTTCCTCTTAGGTATTTTACAAATCCAATTTGGCTAAGACTGAACTCTTGACTTTCTCCTAGAGACCCATTCTCCTCCAAGAGTTTTTTTTTATTAATTGCATTACATTATGTGACACAGTTTCATAGGTACTGGGATTCCCCCCACCCCTCCCCAAACCCTCCCACCATGGTGGATTCCTCCACCTTGTTGCATAACCACAGTTCAAGTTCAGCTAAGATTCTTTCATTGCAAGCATATACCAAGGATAGAGTCCAGCATCTTATTGTCCAGATAAGTTCAACAGCTTCTTGGGGAGACCTTCTCTGGTCTGAAGGTAGCGCCGGCAGAGTATCATCCCAATCAATTAAAAGCCCCAACATAACATCAGCAACAATTTACAATGCCATGGAATTAATTGACATAGTATTGAGCAACCAATATGTTAAAAAAAAATGCAAGTTCTTAACCACATCCTGTGACCACCTCACTGACATTTCAATTTTAGTTTTTATACAATCCAAGAGTTTTTATCAATAACTGGTAGAAACACTTTATTCACTTGTTGCCCAAGCTACCCACATAGGAGACATCTATGGAATATTTCTTCCCTCAGCTCCCACTTTAATCACACACCAGTACATCCTTCATCCACTCCTCTTCAGCTCCACTGCTCTGATATTAGCCCAAGAGCTCACCATCTTTCTTTTCCACAGTAGTCTGCCAACATCTTCCTGTTTGTGATCTTGACACTTCACTACTTCAGTCTCAATCTATTCCCATATTTTCATTTTGTAGAATCAATCCAATCATCTCATGTGCTCTGCCTAAAGTTCTTTAGTGGGTTATATTGCCCCCTTTAGACTCTATAATTCAGCAATGCTGAGTTTTTCTAGTTCCTTGAGCCCCCCCTCCACCCCAAGTTCTCTCTACAGGCTTTTGCTTATGGTATCAGATGTTCTCTTCTTTTTGTCTAACAATAACTATTCATTCCACAGGTCCAATTTTTAAAATAAAATGCATTTTGACAAGCCATTCTTTCCCAGTCTAGTGTGTGATAGAGACCCTTGATGGTGAAGCCAACAGGTATTCTGTATTTCTCTCCAGTGTACTCTGTTTTTACTTCATGTTTATATATCTAGCTTTTCACTAGACCTTGGACTCCAGGAGAGCAGAAAGCACATCTGTTTTGTAGACAGTTGTGCCTCCAGTACCTAGCCCGAGGTTATTATACGTGAATGATTAATGGATTGTATGGATATGTGGGTGTAGACTTCTGATCAGCCTCAGAACTCCACCAGATCAACTGCAAACAATGCCCCCTTTGAGCATTATACAGATGCCCAAAGTCCCTTCACCTAGAATGAGCTGAGAAGTCGCAGCCTCTCTATAATTTGAGGTGTGACCAACAGGAATCTACTAAGAATTTCTCAGCTGCAGCTCATTGCCAGATTCTTATTCTAAGCATAGTAATTGCTTCACTTACAGTAAAGGGCATCAACAATTACTGAAAGCTTTGGTGTTAGGTGACGAAAGAGATAGAAAGTAAAACAGAAAGTCCAGTGGACTCAGAGTCTTCCTAGAGTAGGTTGAATTATTCCCTAAATCAGTGATATCCAAACTTGAACACATATCAGAATCATCTGGAAGACTTTGTCTTTATTGAGAGGCAGAGAGAAGGAAAAAGCGAGACTGAGATAGAGTTGGGGGTGGGAAATCCCATCTACTGATTGACCTCCCAAATGTACCCCATCTGATACTGGGTTGGAACAAAACCAGGAGCTAGGGATTCAATCCAACTCTCCTGTGCAGTGGTGGGACCCCAATTACTTGAACCATTAATGCTGTCTCCCAGGGTCTACATGAATGGAAATATGGAATCAGATGCTACAGCCAAGCATGAAGCACAAGTACACTGCCCACATGGGATGTGGGTGTCTTAACAAGCATCTTAGCCACTAACCTAAACACCCACCCCTGGAGGATTGTGAAAGCACAGATGTCTGGTTCTGACCTTCAGAGTTTCTGATTCAGTAGCTCTGGGATGAGGCTACAGAATTTGCATTTCTTACAAGTTCCAGGTGATACTGATGATGGTGATCTGGGGACCACAACCTTGAGAACCACTGCACTAAATATTTGAGTCACTCTTTGTCATGCAAACATAAAGAAGCTCACCGTAAACTGGGGGAAGGCTAGCTGCCTCTTCCTAAAACCCTGGAGAAAAAGACTGCTGGGGAAGAAGTGGAGAAACTTGCATAGGAATGAAACTTGCACAGGAAACACAAAATCAGAAACTCCAAAATTCCACCCCTTCTCTCCCAAGGTTGGAAATTACCAGAATCGTTCTGAGATCTTAGGATAGTTCAGATTAACATACTGTAAGAAAAGGACAGTAGAAGGATCAGCACAGGCTAAGCTGCTGCCTGCAGTGCTGGTGTACGCTATTGAAATACCAGTGTGAGCCTGGCTGCTCCACTTCAGATCCAGATCCCTGCTAAAGCACCTGGGAAAGCAGCAGAGGATGGCTCAAGAGCTTAGGCCCTTGGAACCCAAATGGGAGACTCAGACAGAGATTCTGAGTCCCGGCTTCACCCTGGACTAGCCCTGGTTGTTGACCTTTCAGGGAGTGAACCAGTGAAAAAACAGCAGATTGAAGATCTCTTCTCTTCTCTTCTCATCTCTTCTCTTCTCTTCTCTTCTCTTCTCTTCTCTTCTCTTCTCTTCTCTTCTCTCCTCTCCTCTCCTCTCCTCTCCTCTCCTCTTCTCTTCTCTCCTCTCCTCTCCTCTTCTCTCTCCCTCACTTCCTCCCTCCCTCCCTTCCTCCTTCCCTCTCCTTATCCCCCCTTCTTTAAATAAGCAAATCAAAAAGGAAGAAGAAGGAAAGAACACTCCAGACCTCAAAATGGAAGTGTCTACCCATTATTCACCTTTTCAATAATAACCCCTCTCTTTTCCTTGGAGAACTCCTCCCTAGTTCTTAGTCCGTATGATTGAGGGTAACACAAATCTGACTCCCTGAGGAGCAGGTCCAAATCTTAGATCTGTCCAATAAGTGTGTGGTGCCCTAACTCACAATGACTGGTTCAAAGCTGGCATCAGACTGAGCTCTGTTCTAAGGCAGATTGTTGTAAGCAGAGTCAGTGTAAGAGCAGAATTCTCCTTTGGACAAGAATTCTCCTTTTCGTCTGGAGTTGGGAAGCAGCTAGGGTGTAAGTCTGGCCACCACCACCAGACAACACCAGACACAAACAGCAAACTTGGACAGGAGTCTAAAGAAATCCTCCCCTAAAAAGATGACTATTTGGATCCAGCAGGCCCTGAAGTTAGAACACTCCTGAACTTGAGCTGAGACAGCAGAAACCCTGGTCTGGCATAAGAGGGACCTCTGCCAGCTACCTCATGACTGCTCTGGGTTAGCAGGTGCATAAGTAGCCAATTGCCCTATCAGTTTCTCTCCTGAAGGATAGAACTATGAGGTTGGCAGCTTTGCTAACCCTTCTGGAAAATGTTAGAAATTTTTCCTAACAAATGTCTTTATTTGCCCTTAGTACCTTGCCTTACCAAAGCTTGCTGTCTCCCTTCCTTCCTCTGTAAGCATCTTCAGTGTAAAAATAATGGTTTCCTTGGTGGCCACACACAATAGCTGGCTCACAATAGAAACTTTAAACAGCTTTAAAAAATAGCAAGACAGAGCTTTAATACTACACATGCAAATAAAATAGATTTTAAATGTATATTTGTTTAATTTTATTGGCACAACAGAGACACGCAACATCTTCCAGCTTCTGGTTCCCTTCCCCCAGATACCCACAACAGCTGGGAGTTAACCAGGTTCAAGCTGGGAGCCCAGGACACAAGCAATCCTGGTCTCCCATATGGGAGGCAAGAACCCAATCACTTCAGCCATAATCTGCTACCTTCCATGATGCATGTTAGCAGGAGGCTAGAGCCTGTACTAGAATCCAGCTACTCTCATACGGAATGCTGTCACCAGGCCAAATACATTTCCCTAAGGATTTTTTTTTTTGAAGGTAGGTTAACTGAGCAAAGCATCCCAGAAATTATGCTAAGCTATACCAAACAGCAATCTTCAAAAGTGAGCTTTCAAAGCCAGATAAAGCTTTAGAATATTTCTTTCTTTTATTTTTTATTGGAAAGGCAGTTACAGACAGAAGCAGAGACAGAAAGATCTTCCATCTGCTGATTCACTCTCCCAAGTGACTGCAACGGCCAGAGCTGAGCCAATCCAAAGCCAGGAGCCAGAAGCCTCTTCCAGGTCTCTCACACAGGTACAGGATAGCAAAGCTTTGGGCCATCCTCCACTGCTTTCCCAGGCCACAAGCAGGGAGCTGGAAGGGAAGTGGAACAGCCAGGACACAAACCAGTGCCCATACCGGATCCTGGCACATGCAAGGCAAGGATTTAGCCACTGGGCCATTGCACTGGAACCCTAGAATATTTCAGACTAAATCCCAACTACCCACAAGAAGCTTCACCATTTCACCGCAAGAAGCCTGTGGGAGAGATGCCAGAGTATGACAGCTGAGAGGGTGACTTGCATGTAAGTCAGCTTCCTCTTGTCCAAGGCAGTTTCCAGACACCCTGGCCCCCTTCACGGGATGAGCACCCCTTTGCTGATACCTCAGAGGAGTCTCAAGCCAAGACCGCAGCAGCCCCCCTCCCGTGGCTTTCCGTGATGAATTCGCTTCCTGTCCAGAAAGCTCACAAGCTCTGAAATCGTGGAAAAGAATGACTGCATGGCAAACAGGACCCAGAATGGGCGAGGAAGACAGGTCCCGGCGCCCCGCATGGCTCTTACCCAGCCCGTGCGTGGCCACAAGGGGAGTTTTGCAGGCTCTACTGGGAGGGCTGGCCAAGGATTCAGGAGTGGTCCTACTTTCTGACATCAAGAGACTTGCCCTGGAAGGAAAACACAAATAGCACAGATCGCGCTGCCTTCCCAGCTCTGCGTGGACATCCCGAGATTAGCAGCTTTCCTCGGAGTCCACCTCAAAGACTTCCTTTACCATTGTTCATCAGCTTGGTCCAGGGATAAGCAGCGAAGTTCACTCAAACAAAAATATAACCTCAAACATCCCAAACAGCTGGTGGAAATTGTGACTGCTTTAGAGAAGTTCACTTATCTGGCTGAGTCAAAACAAGTGTGAGCCCTTCAAACAGGCGCAAGATCAGAAACGAAATTAGGTTTTTACTGAGTGCTATCCCTTCTGGATTTTTTTTTCCTTTTGCTCAACCTGAGTCTCCTCCTTAGCTTCATGCTGACCAAAAAGAAAACCCTTGATATTAAAGGAAAGGAGAGGAAAAGAGAGAAGAGAAGAGAAGAGAAGAGAAGAGAAGAGAAGAGAAGAGAAGAGAAGAGAAGAGAAGAGAAGAGAAGAGAAGAGAAGAGAAGAGAAGAGAAAAAGAAAAGAATTGACATGTTGGGAAACTCATTAGAAAACAAGGATTTTTTTTTCTAACAATATATGTTCCTTAGAGGACATTAATAGCATGCACAGAAGCTGAAAATAATGAAAGTCACCAATATTCCCATCACAACTGTTTTCTGTTTCACTGTTTTTTTTTAACTTTGGTTTGTCACACACAATTTTAAATATAACCAATCTAGGTCTAGATGGATTGGTATGTATCGATGTCTCTTAACATGACTCATTTTGCACCTGATTTTTCATCTTGTACATTCTGACCATTTTCCCATGTCATTTGTGTATTCTTCCACAACATTTTTTTAAGTTCTCTTTGAAAGGCAGAGTGATAGAAAGTTTGAGAAACTCAGAGGTCATTCATCCACTGATTCAATCTTTGAACTCCCACAACAGCTGGGCTGGGGCAGGGCCAAGTCAGGAACCAGGAACTTCATCCAGGTCTCCCAGTTGGGAGTCAGGGAACCACATACAAGAGCCATCATCTGCTGCCTCCAGCAGGTGTATTAGTGGGAAAATGGATGGAAAGTGGAACCCGGACTCCATCCTAGCTACTCCAATTTGGGGCACAGCAGCTTAACTGCTATTCCACAAATGTCTGCCCTAATATCTATTTTGCAAAATATTTTAAAATATGCACATATGAATACCACAAACAATTTAGCTAATGCCAACTGGAAATATTTAGGATATTTCTAATTTTGAGCTACTATTGACAATATGGTGGCAAAGAAACTTGTGGCCCATAGACACAGGACAGCTACTTTCTCTTCCAGAATGCTGAAACTCAGTCTATAAAATGTGTGGTACTTATTGTCAAGGAAGTATAGCCTCATTCTTTCTGGGTGTCTGCTTTGAAACACTATCAGACTGGTGACAAATGTTCTGTTAGAATTTCCTAGCTGTGTAGAAGTTTTGCTTCTTTGCTTTCCATGTAGTATTTTCTTCAGTTTGCAACTAAGAGAGTATTGCAATAAAAGTATCTAAATGTACAACAAGAAATGAAAACAGATAAAAAACAGAAAAGATGACTAAGTTTGTGAGGAAAAAGAGTTGAAGACATCAAGGAAAGTGTTAAGCTTGATAAAAGTGAGTCAAGCGATCTTCCACCAGATATGACAGCTGAAGAAATCAGTTAAAATGTTGCTACTTTCCCTATCTTCCCATTTTACAAAGAAAATTAAATGAGACCCACGAGGAAGACTCCTACACGGAATTATTCTCTCCCATTTTAGATTTGCAGCCCCCAAGGAACAATTGCTTCTGAATTGGCATGGGGCACACACTCAGCATTGGGGAATGAATCACTCTCCTAAATCATTCCAGAAGTAGACAACAGAGTTCTTTGCCACTAAAAACCCAACAAATTTGGGTACCATTCAGGATAAACATGCTCACAAAAGCAGGCGAGGTTTTCAGAGAGCAGTTCTGAGCTCTAACTGTATCCGGTGACCCTGGAAGCGGTGGTGAACAACTCCAGGGGTAGGCACAGCACCGGCCAGTTTCCCTTCAAAATCTCACTCTCTTCATCGCCACGGATTCAATGAAAAACAGTTGGTCAAGCTCCACTAATCGACAGCTGCTTGCAATTAGAGGAAGCATTGAAAGCCATTCTCTTAACTACCTTCCCAACTGGCTGCGTATTCAGCATGAGCAATACACCATGACAATTTGCCAGAATGTTTAACTTATCTCCATCTCTGGCGGTTTCTGTACTTTCCTTATTTTCTGCTGTCTTCCCACACACTGTCTGCCTCTCCTAGTTCCTCTTGTTAAATAAAGGGAATACAGACAAGGAATTAGTTGAAACCTGGATGAGACGCTTTGGGCTAAGATGGAAAAATTCAACTCAGGAACTATGAGAAGGCAGAGGAAGCTTGATGGTTCTCAAAAAGAGAAGAAGCACTTTTTACTTTTTCCTTTCTTTTCCCTTTTTCTCCCCGTTAAACAATGAACTAAAAAATTCACTGCGATCTTTTCCTTTGCAGGATGATGTGGAGAAACAGAAGTTACTGGGCTTTTAGTTCTGATTTTCATAACTTAATAAATATCACTTTATAGAGCAGAACATAGAATGCCCAGAATACTGATTTAAATGTTCCCTTCCCAAATGAAGAGTCTGACAGCTTTTCTCAAGGCCAGGCACAGGTCTCAAGGTCATGGCAGAGCAGC
Organism: Ochotona princeps; assembly: GCF_030435755.1. NCBI lineage: Eukaryota > Metazoa > Chordata > Mammalia > Lagomorpha > Ochotonidae > Ochotona > Ochotona princeps. Next base: position 55,763,291 of record NC_080832.1, on the reverse strand, counting down.
TGCCACCCCAGGTACTTTCTGCCCCTCAGCTACCTTCTCCGCAGAGGAAATCTCCCACTGTGCACCATGCCATCCGATGCTTTGTCTGAGGGCTGGAACTGCAGCTCTCCCAGGCTTTTTTCCTTCATCGAGCTGCAACCAGTCATCCAGCCCTGTCCCCTCTATAGGATGTCAATGAAGTGGGGAGGAAGGATTTTTTTTTTAAGATTTATTTTATTTTTCATTGCAAAGTCAGATATACAGAGAGGAGGAGAGACAGAGAGGAAGATCCTCCATCCAATGATTCACTCCCCAATTGACTGCACTGGCCGGAACTGCACGAATCCAAAGCCAGGTGCCAGAAACCTCCTCCAGGTCCCATGCAGGTGCAGGAACCCAAGGCTTTGGGCTGTCCTCGACTGTTTTCCCAGGCCACAAGCAGGGAGCTGGATGGGAAGCAGGGCTGCCGGGATTAGAATCAGTGTCCATATGGGATCCCCGGTGCATTCAAGGTGAGGACTTCAGCTGCTAGACCACCGCTCTGGGCCCGAGAGGAAGCACCTTATGACTTAGCTTTTGCAAGTGTTTTTCTCATACCCCACTTTGCCCTCACCAGCTACAAAATCGCTCCGCAAACTTAACTACATCCAACATTCTCCCCGTCTCACTCTGATATTCACTTGACATATACTCAGTGTCCTATACTGCTGTAGAGGTGACAATAGAAGACTAAAAGAAAAGAAGTGAGAGAGAGAAAGGGGGGCTTAATAGGAGGTAGTTATGCTTTCTCCAACTTCAAGAGACTGACAGCTAAGCCATGATTGGTAGCCATCATACACGCATGGCATCCTACTCACAGCCCATCAATTCACAAATCCACTCAACTTCCTCAAGCCAATTCCCTATGCTCCAGAATGCTCATTCCCTTACCCCACAACCTCAAGCCTTCAGTCCAGACCTTCAGGCGACAACAGAATCTTCCCTCTGCAGCCAAGGGCACTTTAAGAATTTCATCTTGCGGTCTTCTATAACTCCTATTTCCACTATACTTACTGCAGAAAATGGTATCCTCCTACACAAAAACACGCCAAAAAGTTTTGGAAAGTGCATCTCCCACTTGAAGACCAGTAGCCTCACAACACTGTGAGATCTAGCACCTGCCCACTTTCCCAACTGCTTTCACAGTCTGGTGTCCTCCACACCTTCAGCCGCTCAGGGTCAGTGAGTGCTGCTCCCTCTGCCCTACTGTCTGTTTCTCAAACGCCCACTCTGGCCATCCAGTAGAAAGCAGATTCCCAGTTACTCTCTCCTAGTTCTCTGTTCTTCTTCATTATACACACTTTGATTCACATAGTAACTCTTATTTATGTAAGGAACTCACTGGACCCATGTCTAATGGCAGCATTTGGAGCACTCCTTAGAAATTTTCTAGAAATACAAATTTCCAGGTCACTGAGGGAAAGGCTGATTTGATAACAACTATAATAGATAATAATTTTCAGATAATAGACTGGTATTTTTCATGAATTATACATATAATAAATATATAGCATTCCATTATATGTAAATACACCTTTCTATATTAATAATTAGCATATTGCTACATTAATAAATAATATATATTCAAGCAATATTATAGAATGCTATTACATATTTTTATAGAATATCCTACATACACCCAGTACTTTGCCCAGGGGCCAACATATAGGAGCTATTTGAAAATCTTGCATTGGGCCCGGCGGCATGGCCTAGCGGCTAAAGTCCTCTCCTTGAACGCACCGGGATCCCATGTGGGTGCCGGTTCTAATCCCGGTAGCTCCACTTCCCATCCAGCTCCCTGCTTGTGGCCTGGGAAAGCAGTCGAGGACAGCCCAATGCTTTGGGACCCTGCACCCGTGTGGGAGACCCTGAGGAGGTTCCTGGTTCCCAGCATCAGATCGGCGCAGTACCGGCCGTTGTGGCTCACTTGGGGAGTGAATCATCGGACGGAAGCTCTTCCTCTCTGTCTCTCCTCCTCTCTGTATATCTGACTGTAATAAAATAAATAAATCTTTAAAAAAAATCTTGCATTGAATAGACACAAATAAAATGCAAGCTTGTCCAACAGTAATCAGTACTGTGACCCATTATACATCTGGATATATATAAATAAACATATATATGCTTAACTGTCAAACCGAATAATGCTTTCATTACATACTGTGTGCTTCAGTCTGCACCCTGTTCTATTTTCACACTGGTAAGACCACTAAATTTATTTTATATCCCATGAAGAGTCTATGCACAGTTTGAAAAACCCTAGTGATTAAGACTGTCCCAGAGAAATGTGCACCTACACCTCCATCAGTTTCGACTTCAGTTTCAAAGTCCCTCTTTCCCCCATTCTTCACACCCTATTCCTTCTGGGTTTCTATGACAGGAAGATCATCTTTCCCTCTTCTGCGTTCCTGGTACATTTTCTCCATGCCTAGCTCATACCTTTCTCACTTTCTCTTTTAACAGCTCATTTTTATGAGCTATCACTTTTCCTATTCAAGTCAATTCTTCAGAACAGAATCTCTATCTGATTCAGTTGTGTATGTTTCATAGCATTCAGCATAGAACTCCAATTCATCTTTTTTTTTTTTTAAAGAAATAGGATTCCAGAGAGAGACCTGTTGATTCCATTTATGGGGGAGAATACTATAAAAGGATATCAGATTCTGATAGGCAGCTAGGCGAGGGCAGGTATGTAAGATAAACCAAAATGACTACAACAGAAAAATATATGGCATGTTCAGGCACTCCTCTGCATGGGAGGTAGGGGCGAGAAAAGGCTGCGTAGTCAGATGGGGTCAGGTGGCTGAGCCTTTACAGGACTTGAACTTTACTCTGCCAGAAAAAGGGAAGCAGCAGGGAGTTGTCTCTTTAGAGAATAATGTCAACTGTTTTCTGTTGTATAAGCCATATCTTCAGTGGCAAGATGTAAGGGAGACCAGGGTACATCAACTGTAAAAATGCACACTACTCAGTGTCCTGCTGCAGGGAGCATGTTGAGATGCTGAGCAACCACGTGAACTCCTGCCCCTGTGGACCCACCAGTGTGTTTCTACACTGACCAGTGTCCCTGACCACCCCCACCAATGACAGCAATACTAGCACAGACTCTCACCTGGGAGACAACGGAGCTCATCACTCCTTCACCCCCCTGTGGCTTCAGAACAGCACTGAAATCTGATCCCGCCCATGCAGTCCTCTTGCTCACCAATCACTCCTGCTTTCTCATCTTTATCCTTCACAGGCACTTTCCTAATAAACCCCTGGTGCTTTTCATCTGGTCTCCCATCAGCTCCTGTGGGCAAGGTGAATCAACAGAGACAGATAAGATCAGGAAGGAGATAAGAGGTGAAGGAGTTACAATAGGCATACCTGACAGAAACACACATCACCCTTCCACCAAAAAACTATGTGATCCAACAATTCCACTTGTAAGTGTGTATTTGAAAGAATTTGAAGTGGATACTCAGATATTTGCACACACATGTTCATATTGCCATTACTTGCAACAGCCAAAATGTATAAACAATCCAGATCTTTATGGGCAGATGAATGGAAAAATAGAGCAAATACATGTTATCAGAATATGATCCTACACAAGGAGAGAGATTCTGACACTTCCTATAATATGCATCAACTTTAACAAAATCATGCTTAAATCCAAACACTGTGCGGCCTGACTCCTGTGCGGTAACTAGACCAGTCAAATGCTTGGACACAGGGTAGGTTTGGCTGGAGTGAAGAATGGGGAGAGTTATTTAATGGTCATGGAATTCTAGTTTGGGAAGATGAAAAAGTTCTAGAGATTAACACTGCAATATAAATGTGCTTAACACTACCGAACTGAATACTTGAAAGTGGTTAGGATGAGAAATGTTGTGTGTATTTTACTACGATTTGGACAGATGCCCAAAGATAAACCTGCATGCATATTAATAGATGGACATACATATTCAATATACAATAGGCACTCAAACTGCCTGAAATGATCAAAACTGCAAGAAGGAGGAATTTTAACTACAAGGTCATTATGTAGGAAAATATGCTCTTTTTTTATCAAATTGCAGTTCCCGACAGGCATAAACCCGAGCAGAGTCAGAAAGCAGCAGGCCATCTTCCACAAGTGTGAGAGACGCCTAGCTGACCAGAGCACTCTCACCCTATCACATGCTGCCGGAGAAGTTGGGGCTACAAAAGCACAAGCAGATGTCAACACTTTCACCTTCCACTTTCTAAATAATGCTGATCAGGCCAAGTTTCATTTCACTTATTGGGTGACTTTCCATGCTGGAGAAGGGTCGAGGCATGGCGGAAGAAAGTGATAGGATGAAAGTTTCATATCTGCTAAAGTAAACTGACGGTGTTTACCACTGAGTTGCAAGCAAAACACTTCCCTAAATGTTGCTCAGATGGACACAGAGACCACAGATTGGCCAATGTTTTCTGCAAAAAGCAAGAAACCAAGTTTCAAGACTACGTCAATCTATAAAATATCCTTTAAGTAGCGGGGGCTTTTTATCTTTGAAGTTGGGTCACATAGATTGACAGATCACAATCTCTGTTATAACTACTTTACTGCTCTGATGAATCCCAAAAACTATACAGATGAGGATGCAGCACTCTGCTTTGATAAAACTTCATTTGTAAAAGCTGAAAGGAAGTCAGACCTGCCCCAAAACCATAGTTCACCAACTTCTGACACAGAGCACTAGGAATTTAGAAAAATATTCTCTTGTCCTTTTTGGGGTGATTTGTTTCACTGAGCATAATGACCTCTAGCTGGAACCATTTAGTTGCAAATGGCTGAGTAGTGTTCCATTGTTAGATGTACCACAATTTCTTTATCTACTCCTCTTTTGATGGTTGTTTCCATGTCTTTGCTATTGTAGATTGTGCGGCTGTGAATATAGGCTTATAGATTCCTTTCTCATATGCAGATTTCATTTCCTTTGGATATATTCCCAGAAGTGGGATAGCTGGGTCATGCGGCAGATCAATTTTCAGTTCTCTAAGCACTCTCCGTACTGACTTCTAGTGGTTGTACTAGCCTACATTCCCACCAACAGTGAAAGAGGGTGCCTTTCTCCTCACATCCACATCAATAGGTATTGTTAGTAGTGTTTTGAATGTAGGCCAATCTCACTGGAGTTAGGTGGAACCCCAATGTAGTTTCATTTGTATTTCCCTGACAGCTAAGGAGCCTAGGCATCTTTTCATATGTCTGTTAGCCATTTGAATGTTTCTTTTGAAAAATGTCTGTTCATGTCCTTCACCTATTTCTTCACAGGGTTAAACAAATATCATATGTTCTTATATAAAACAACTTTTGTGCAAAATACATGATCAATAGCCCTTTCAATTCCATTTTTGCTACATCTCAAGGGATTTGATATTTTTTCTTTTGATTTTTCACTTACTCAAAAAAAAGTTTCTGTTTTTCTAATTAATTTCCTCATGGACTCACAGGTCACACATTAGTATTGTTTGCTTCAAGAAGGCGTTTGATTTTTTTCATTTTTTCAGTGACACACTGGTCATTCAGTAGCGTGTTATTTCACTTCATATTGTCATAAATTTTCTATTTTGCTCTCTGATGTTGATTTTGTTTGGTGGCTTTTCATTTATAGGGATGAGTAGTATCTGTGTAGTGAAGACTATCACATGCAGATGTACACATACAGCACAGTGGGCGTCTCAGATGAAGTTTCCAGTTTCTGCCTAGCTCAGTCCCAGTAGTTGTAGTTCCAGTAGCTGCCGAACGAACCGGAAGATGGAAGATTCTCTTTCTGCCTCTCCTTCCCTCTCCATTACACTACCTTTCAAATGTACAATAATTAAATCTAGGAAAGGAAAAGAAAGGAAAGGAAAGGGACTCTATGGCTTGACCCCTGGATCTATAGAATTCAATGCAGGAAGGGGGCCCTGCAGCATTTTAACAAATTCTCCAAATGAGTCTGATGCCAGATCATTGCAACCACTGAGTGAGGCTACAGATGAAGAGAAGCTCTGCCCCAAATTCTGCAACAGCAAGGAGGAATATAGACGTGCTGGTGCACTCGCCATGCCTACAATCACACAGACACTGCCAAGGCTAGAATGATACACACTGAAGGTGATTCACCAAACCCAAGCCTATGGTTGAAGGTAAAATACTGTAAAATACTGTTTAAGCTAAAACAGCAGGTTATTTTTGTCTCTGAAGTTGGGTCATAGATATTTATAAAAGATGGTTTGGTTCTAAATCAAATATACACCTACTAAGATTTTCTCCAACCTGATCTGTGGAATGCTCAAAGGAGCCCTTAAGATAATAGAGATAAGTGACTCCTGGTAGATATTAGATCCCAGTGGGACTGGAGGTCAGCAACGGATGCTGTCTCTGATTGTGCAATTAGGCAGTCCCTGATTCTCATTCAAGAACCATTTGCATTTCTAATTTACATAGGACCCAGGAGAATCTCAGGGAAAACCTTATTCTATGTCCATCACTGAAAATCAGGTATTAGACATGCATTTAAGAGACTTGATGTTGTAGAAGAGCACTGGTAATAAAGAATGAGAGGAGAAGAGAAGCCAGCATGCCCCTATGTGACAGGGAACAACTTACATTGCTTTACCAGTGGCATTAGCTGGGAGCTGGATCAGAAGTGGAACAACCGGAACTCAAACCAGCACTCTGATGTAGGATGGTGGCATCACAGGTGGAGGCTTAACCTACTGTGCCATCTTCCTAGCCCAAGGAGCAGATCCTTAACCAATGTGCTCCTGAGATTCTACCTGAGAATGGTAGCCACTGCCATGTGGTTCTTTGGCCTTAAACCACTGAGCTTTGTTTTGGTAAAATCACTATGTGTATCCTGTAAACAAGTATCACTTGAATATTGCTCAACATAAAGCTCAATGAATTTATTGAGCAACTGGTTTCCCTGAATGTAAATTACATGAGTACTTATGCAAAGTCACCTTATGTGCCCCTAAAAATGTCCCTAAAAGTAACCCAGGATCCGCACAGTGGTGCTAAGGCAATCAACCTCAGCACATTTGGTCTTCCCAACAAAAGAAAACAGCTGAATTCAATAAGCCACTTTAATCATTAAAGGACTATAAAACAGTATATTTCTCATATTTCTCACCCTCTCAAGTGTGACTCTGTTCTTGCTAATACAATACAAACAATATAAACATGTCAATTTTTCTTAAGCTAATCTATAAATATAATGTGATTCCCATAAAATTCCATGTATTGGGGTTTTTTTCTGGAGCCAGACACATCAATTATAAAATTGTTGATTCTTCTGGGATAAATAATTTGAAAAGCCTTTATTCTCTTCTTCCTCTTGGAAAGTAAGATTACCGGTGCTCCAACAGCCTCCTTGGGCAAGGAAAGTCCTTTTTGATGAATGCTACATGCTAGGACAGCAGCCAACAAAAACAGGAGAACTGCAACCCCCAATGAAGTGAGCCTTTTTTTTTAACAGAGAACATAAACTTCTTTTATAAGATTTATTTTATTTTTACTGCAAAGTCAAATATACAAAGAGGAGGAGAGACAGAGAGGAAGACCTTCCATCTACTGGTCCACTCCCCAAGTGACCACAATGGTTGGAGCTGAGCTGATCCGAAGCAAGGAGCCAGGGGCATCTTCAGGTCTCCCATATGGGTGCAGGGTCCCAAGGCTTTGGGTTGTCCTCCTCGACTGCTTTCCCAGGCCACAGGCAGGGAGCTGGATGGGAAGTACAGCTACTGGGATTAGAACCGGCACCCATATGGGATCCCGGTGCATGCAAGGTGAGGGCTTTAGCTGCTAGGCTAGACAACACAAACTTTTAAAACATATTAAGCCAGTCCTTTTTATTTTTGTCAATTGCAGCTAAACCTAGTTTTAATCACTGCAGCATTCCAAGTGGCCAAACTGTCCTCTATGATTCAAATATCTACATTTAAGTTTGAAATATAATTTTCAAAATAATAGTAAGATATGTTGACAAATAATTAGAGGAATAAAGGGGGATAGAGATGATGTAAAATAAATATAGCAAAATACTAATTATAGATTGTAGAAATAGGCCTAGTGGAAATATGCAGAGTCACAATGTAATTCCTTCAAATTTTCACAGCGAAATCCTGAAAATCCTATTGACAAACCATCGTTCTCATTGGTGATGCCTTTGAGAAAGATCCCAAGTAATAAGGAGTTCTCTTATTTCTTTTCTCAGTGAAAGTGTCGCTTGTCTTCCTGTTCTATAAATACTAGTGTGGGCTCTAAATCTTAAGAAATAGAACTAGAAATAACTGCCAATGGAATAAACCAGTGCAAGTAAAAATGTAAAGACTCCATAAACAGAAACCCATCTGGAACGATGCTTTCCTCAGCAGCTCAAGGAAAGGCTAGAATATAGTTTCCTGATATAGACATGATTTGTGACTTTCCTTAAATCCCCTGGGAAGAGAGAGCCATCTTGCTTTTCAAAGCTAACTTGCACCTGCACCATGAGGCTAGGAACACTTGAATCTCAACTGAGCTTCACACTAAGAACACTAACATCCCCCCTCGTGGAGATGCTTGTTTCCCTGTTCTTCAATAACGACATGCCACTTCAGTTCCATCTCTTGATCAACCCGAAGCAGTTTTGTCAAGAGAATAACAACCGGGACTGGTGTTGCAGCACATCAGATAAAGCCACCACCTGCAATGCCAGCCTCCCAAATGGGTGCCAATTTGAGTCCCAGATAATTCACTTCTGATGTAGCTCCCTGTTAACATGCATGAGCAGGAAGCAGAAGATGATCTAAGTGCTTAGGCCCCTGCCACCCACATGGGCAATCTGGGGAGACTCCTGGATCCCAGCTCCCTGGCTCACTTTATGTGTGTGTGTCCCTTTCTTTAACTCCAACTTCCAAATAAATAAATCTTTTTTTAAGTAACAATTGTGGTGTTGGATGTTTTCCCATGGGGCTGTGTTATAAGCAAAACAAAATTGGAAACAACCATCAAACAATTACCGGCAAGAATGCTCAACTTTGCAGAAACTTTGGCAACAAACTGCTAAGACTGAAGAAAAAGTCTTTTCCTTTTCTCAGCAATGAATAGGAATGTGAACATGACTTCAGCAAAGCACGCCAAAACTGGTTTAGACTATTGTTGCCTACTAAAAGAATCTAACGGTTGAGACTGAAATGTCTTCAGAAAATGGGGCCGACTTCATTTCGGAGAATTGAGCTCTGAGCACATCCCCCAGTGTTGATGTCTTTCATTGGCTAAGGCACTGCAGAACATCAGCTGATGCTCTGTTCCTGCAGCACCACTTGCTTATGACTTGCTGAGAAGTTCTGCTTCTGAATCAACATTTTCTAAATTTAACCTCATCCTAAAAAGAATACAGTGTTCTCAGCTGTATTTAAATTGGTCACGGTTGGAAAAAGGATGGCTGCTGTATGTAGACATCCATAGCACAGTCTTCCGGGAGAGAAATGAAGAGTGAAGACAGGGTGTCACTGACCTCATCAGGGTCAGGCAGCATTAAGTAGTTCGTTTGTCTTATCTTCCCTAATCTTCATAAAAACTCCTAAGGTGGGAATTTTTATTATGCTCATTTTAAAGATAAAGAAAACAGAGGCTTACACATGCTTTCCGAGGGGATCAGCATCGTGGCCTAGTGATTTAAGCAGCTTCCTGCGACACCAACAACCCATTTGGATAACTGACTCCAGTCTGACCTGCCCCACTTCCAATCCAGCTCCCTGCTAACCCACATCGGAAAGCAGCAGAATAAGGCCCAAGCGCTTGGGACCCTGTTCCCATGTGGGAGACCTAAAAGAAGTTCCTGACTTCTGCCTGTCTCAACACCAACCACTGCAGCCATGTGGGGAGTACAAGAAAATGGACAGCAATAAGGGAGCTGTTCAACTACTGAGAAGCTGGATATCAAGGCAAGAGATGAGCTATGTGTCCAAGAACCAGACCTGGGCTCACAACTCACTTTCCCTCACCACTAGAGGTGTGCAACCACCTACCAATACAAGGGATTAAGGCTCCACCTTCAAGGGTCCTTTAAGGGAGGGAGAGCAGACCATTTGCACAGAAGCCAGAATACCAATAAGGTTTGATGAGAAGAATTCGAGAATTCCCACTGTCTGTTTCTAGGTGGTCCTCTGAGAGTTGCCAGAATGAGTCAAAATGTTGTCTGTCTTGGTCACTCCTGTAGCCATAGCAGTTAGCACTCATCCTAGAACATAGTAGTTACCCAGTTAAAAAAAAATGTTAAATAGACAGATAAATGATTAATGAATAAGCCAAAAAAATAGAGGGAGTGGTCATAATCTTTGTTTTATAACACAAAAGAGTCATTTATTCAAATGTGTTGAAGAGTCTATATATGAAGGGGCTACAAAAAATTGTAGAAATGGAATTAAAATATAAGACATATTTCCATCAACTTTTTTAAAAAGATTTATTTATTTTTATTGCAAAGTCAGATATACAGAGAGGAGGAGAGACAGAGAGGGAGATCTTCCATTTGATAATTCACTCCCCAAGTAGTCACAACAGCTGGCCAGAATTACGCCAATCCAAAGCCAGGAGCCAGGAGCTTTTCCGGGTCTCCCACGCGGGTGCAGGGTCCCAAGGCTTTGGGCCATCCTTGACTGCTTTCCCAGGCCACAGCAGGGAGCGGAATAGGAAGCAGCACTCTGAGATTATAACTGGTGCCCATGTGGGATCCTAGCGTGTTCAAGGCGAGGACTCCAGCTACTAGGCTAACGCAACAGGCCCTCCACGAAGTTTTGAAACCCCTCATATATCTTCAAATCTCTGAAATCTTTGCAATCACATTGTAGATGAGTATGTCATAGTAAGCACCATGAATCGCACAGAAATCTGTAACCCTACTAGAACATGCACCATGGGTGAGAGACACGGAGAAGCAGCATGTGGCAGGAACTGCTCGCTTTTCACTTCTGGACCGGATTGATGTCCTAGTTCCCGTAAGCCTTAAGCTCGGCCTCTTCCCTCAGAGAACCTTCCATTTGAAAAGAATACCTCCTTAGCTTCCGTTCAGTGACCGCACTGACCTTCAAAACAATCCAAACCCAAGAACTGATTATAAAATGTGGGGAAATCTTCAGCCCAGATCGTAGGACCCCCCACAACCCAAACCAACAATCACTGATATTTCAGGCCACTCAAGTTCATGGCAAAGGCATATCTTGCGAGCAGTTTTGCTCTCTCACGTCACCTGTCTGGCTTCACACCCCACCTTCAGGGAGTTCTGTGCATGAGAGTCATGACAGCCCATTTTTTTCAAAATTAGACCATGTCAAAATGACAAGACATTTTAGTGGCTGTCGGTCTATGTGCTGTAACTCTCGGGAAATGTCCGAGACTGGGTGAGTACGTGTAAAGCAGAGATACATTTAGCTCACAGTTTGGGCGCCTGAAAGTCCTCACAGCATGACCGCAGCTCCGGTCAAGTCCTCATGGTGGAGGTACCAAGGTGGACCCTTGAGAGATGGAAACATCACAACCACTGGACAGGAAGCTAGAGAGTAATGGGCAGGCAACGCTGTGGTGTAGTGGGTTAACCATCTACTTGTGGTCCCAGCATCCCTTATGGGCAACCACTTTGAGTCCCACCTACTCCATTTCTGATCCAGCTCCCTCTACCGTGCCTCAGAAGACAGCAGAGGATGGCCCTAATTTCTATACTTTCCTAATCCCATTATTTCATAATCAAAGGCTTATTGCAGCTATAGTCAATGTCTTCAACGCATTTTTTTAAAAAGCCAACTATGAAATAAGCTAAATGTCTCCAAATTATACATGGTTCAAATGTGTTTACATGAGAGATATTTCCATTTCACACACACAAAAAAATACCATCTCAGGGGCTGGCACCATGGCATAGTATGCTAAGCCTCTGACTGCAGCTCTAACAGCTCATACAGGTACTACTTAGTGTTCCGGCTGCTCCAGCTCCTATTCAGTTCCTTGCTTATAACCTGGTAAAGCAGCAGAGAATGGCCCAAAGCACCAATGCACCCATGTGGGAGAACTACAAGAAGCTCCTAGCTCCTGGCTGTTGAGGCTATGTGGGGAGTGAACGAGTACACAGAAGATCTCTCTCTCTCTCTGTCTTCCTTCCCTCTGTAATTCTGCCTTTCAAATAAATAAAACAAATCTTTAAAAGAGACATGCACAGAGAGAAACCAACCAGTTAGGCTTTTACTTTAAAAATTATATATACTTATCAACATAAACATATATTCAATTTGGTCGAGTATTTGTTGTAAATAAATGGAGTATTATAATGGCAGTAAAGGTCACATTAATCTATTTAGTGAGTAAATATGAGAAAAATTACACACAAAAAAAAACACATACTGAAATTTGTCCACATCTATTCTCAGGGTAGTTACACCTTTTCTGTACATTTTACATACAATGAAAAAACAATCCCATGTTAAATAAGATTAAAAGCAAATGGAATGTTTGTTGCTTATTTTTATACTAATTTTATTGTACCTTTTATGACTTAATATTGTACTCATACTTAATAGACACATAGAAATATATATTTGGATCACAGAATGAAGTATGAGATATATATATAAGATGAGAACTACACTAGATGGGATAAGCAGTAATATGCCAAATGTTCTCTTTAGGAAGAAATCCATAATCCATATCCTAACTGGAATTTTTTATTGAAAACTCAGATTTATAGAGAGGAGAGACAGAAAGATCTTCTCACCATTGGTTCACTCCCCAAGTAGCCACAATGGCTGGAGCTGAACCAATCCGAAGCCAGGAGCTTTTTCCAGGTCGCCCCTACTGGTGCAGGGTCCCAAGGCTTTGGGCCATGCTCAACTGCTTTCCTGAGCCACAAGCAGGGAGCTGGAAGGGAAGTGGAGCAGCCAGGATACAAACCAGCACCCATATGGGATCCTGGCACATACAAGGAGAGAACTTTAGCCCACTAGGCTACTGCACCAAGCCATGGATTTTTGGTATTTAACAAAAGGTTAAGGGTCCATTGTGATAGCCTAGTGGCTAAAGTCCTCACCTTGTATGTGCCAGCATCCCATATGGGTGCCAGTTCTAATCCCACAGGCCCCGCTTGCCATGCAACTCCCTGCCTGTGGCCTGGGAAAGCACTCGAGGACAGCCTTAAACTTGGGATCCTGCACCCACATAGGTCTCCACATAGGACACCCAGAGGGAGCTCCAAGCTTGTGGCTTTGGATCAGCGCAGCTCTGGCCATTGCAGCTGCTTGGGGAGTGAATCAGAAGATGGAAGATCTTCCCCTCTGACTCTCCTCCTCTCAGGATATCTGACTTTCCAATAAAAATAAATAAATCTTTTTTAAGAAGACTAAATGACTTTCAACATTTATACAATTTAATCTCTTTTTTAAAAAAGATTTATTTATCTTTAATGGAAATGCAGATCTACAGAGAGAAGGAGATACAAAAAGATCTTTCATCCTCTGTTTCACTCTCCAAGTGGCCACAACAGGCAGAACCCAGATGATCCACAGCCAGAAACTTCTTCCAGGTCTCCTATTCGGGAGCAGGATCCCAAGGTTTTGGACCATCCTCGACTGTTTTCCCAAGCCACAAGCAAGAAGCTGGAAGGGAGGTGGAGCAGCCAGGACATGAACCAGTGCCCATATAGGATCCTAGGTGACTCTTTAAAATCACAAATATTAAAATGGGGGATAAAAAAGAATATGATAAGGCTCAGCTATACACAAGAATGGATGACATCTGGAATTATTTTACTGCATAGGAAACTATTTACTCCTACCCCTCCAGTAAGTATTAGAGATCTGGATGAAAATACCAGTGTATCTTAACTGTCCTGCAGAGTAAAGTCCATTCCTAAAAGCCGCAACTGGGAATGATTTAAAGACCTCAATGCACGATATCATCAAATTATCAAAATCCTAATTAAAAATAATCGGAGAGCCTCAGGGAAAATTCCACAGTGTTTTTACCTATGGCTATCCGGAGCAGGCAAGGATAGAGATGGGGAGTTACTCCAATTAGCAAGTCCAGGTTTTCAAGAGCCAACTGTGCAAGTCTCCTCTCAACAACAAATTCCGCGATGTTCCAATGGTAGCTTCAAATGGGCCATGATGGGACGATTTACACCACAGAAATTGACACATATTGCAAGTCAGGTTTCTCCCCAGGAGCAATAGTTGTTGAACATTGATGGGCATTGCACTGATGAATCACATGTCAACATTTCCTCACAAAAAAAAACTAGTAGTCAATCCCCACGCTACAGCTCCTCCAACCTCAGCTTGCCTGGGGAAAGATTTCCCTTTTGGAAATAGATTACTTATGACTGATTCCTTGATTAAAGTTATTGATTATGCTGACTGCATTGTCAGAGCCAAACTGCAATTTTCTGAGTTCTTAGGATCAAAGACTGAGAGGTTTTCAAAAAAAAGTCTCCAATGCTATCTACATCATATAGGATGTGGTGTCAATTTATTCCTTCAAAGCTTACCAAAATGAATTGCTGATGAGGCCAGTGTTGTGGGCAGGCTACGCAGTCACTTGGAATACCCACAACCCATCTCAGAGTGTTAATTTGAATCCCAGGTGGCTCTGCTTCTGATCCAGCTTCCTGCTAATGTGCCTAGAAAGGCAATGGAAGATGACTCCAGATTTGGAGCCTTTGCTACCCAAACATCAGGCTGGAGTTCCTGGCTCCTGACTTGACCTGGGCTGAGACCTGGCTGTGTGTACATTTGGGGAATGAAACAGTGGATGAAACGTCTACCTCTGCATGTGTGTCATTCTGCCTTTCAAATAAATAAAAACTGAATTACTCATGCAATAACAATTAAATGTGCCAGGATATTGAGCAACATAGAATGAAAAAAGAGGAAGCCTTACTAATAGACAATCCAGAGACACAGGTTGCAACAGCCAATAGGTACATTTCTCAAAACCATTGCAGAGAGCACAGCAAAACAGATGGCCTGACGCTTCCATTTCCTGCCCCGCCCCCACACCCCCCCACACGCCAGCACTAACAGTAAAATGACCATGGCACTTCCAAATCCACCTTCCACGTCTCTCCATCCTTTTGTGGTTCCAGGAACTCATCTGCACAGACCGCATCAAATAGTTTAGGCAGAAGAGAGGGGAGGGAAGGCAGAGAGCAGGGATTTTTCTCCCAGATTGTCCCTGCTGCACTGGATGGCAGTGGGCTGGCTCAATTCCCCAAGAGCTCCCTGCTCTTGTCACACTCTTCCTCCAAATGCCTCCCTAAAAACCTGTCCCTCCACGGTCTCGTTAGAGGGCAGCAGTGGCAGCTCCACCAGCCTGCACTCTTGCGGTGGCCCTCCACTTTGCCAAGATCTTTATTTCTTCTGAGATTTTCATTGCTTCATTTGCTGGAAAGACAGTAGACAGACAACTAGATAGAGCTCATATTCCTGGCTCAGTGGCCAGAACTGGGCTGGGCTGGGCTGGGCTGGGCCCAGGCCAGAAGTCAGGAACTCAATCCAGGGCCAAGTACTTTTACATGTCCCTTTAGAACATTCTCTTCCTGTTAAGCAGTTTGCGTGTGCCTTCTCTTTTCTGCTGGGACCCTGGGTGATGTAAGAGCATTGGGAAATCCAGCAAAACCACAGAGCACTGTCAAACTGTGGCCTCCCCTGATATCGCCAACATCCTCCACGTGATTCTATGCTGCACAAAACTCTCATGCTTTCTGATTCACCCAAAATTCAGCTCAAGAATTCCCAGAGGCTCTGTCTCCCCGACCCTACCCCTACGCCCCCAGCATCACCATTGGTGCTGTGTCCCATGCTACATACAGGATCGAAGTAATCACCTTTTAATTTACCCAAGTTTAACCTCCTCTGGAACCTGATCTAATTTCCCCCATAGAGCAATACAAATGTGTGCAACCACATTAACTCTGATGCTATTTTCTTGCTCTAGTGCAACACAAGTTGCCAAAATACAAACATCAAGTCCCCTCCTCCTGCAGAGCATCTGCTTACGGCCAAACCAGAGCAGGCGACTGAAAGCAAATCTGCCTCCCAAATGCCAAACATGGAAGTCTAATTTTAAAGGATAATGACTGTGCCCACCTCCCTGTTCTCATACAGCAGCATGCTGGCCGTGTGAGTTTTAAGACTCAAGGCCAGACACAGTCCACCGAAGGTTTCACCTGAAACACCTCCCTCCACTCGCCAAGCAGCTCTTCACCAGACACTACTACAGCACACACCTCTTACGGATGATGTAACTGGGGCTTACAGGCGGGGCTCCTAGGTCCAGTTCACACAAGTGGGGATCCAAGTGCAGGCAGCCTGCTTTTAGAATCCAGGCCTCCAAACCACCGTGCCACAAACCAAGCCAGGTTTAGGAGATGGGAAATTCTATACTAGGGGGAGGATAGTTTTAGTAGGGAACAAGCAAACAAAACTTTGATTTTTCCTGTAAAGTATTGCCTCTTCCTCTTTAAATCTTCAAGGTCATCCACCTGCAGCTGGGAGGTGGAGGGGAAGGTATTGTTCTATACAGCACTTCTGTGCTCTGGACAGAACGTCTTTTTGGCCTCAAACTCTGCCCTCCCCCCTACCCTGCAGGGCTCTCAAGTTCATACACTTCCAGAAGCCCCTATTGTCTTTTCTTGATAAAGACTTTGCCCCGTTCAAGGCCATAGAACATTTATTCCTGTAGTTCCTTATAATTGACAAAGCATAAACAATGATTGCAATGAATGCTTCACCTACAGTTTCACCCTCTTTTGTGATATTTCAGGTACGCAACAATTCCCCCTGGGTGTCTAATTATAGACGACTTCCCACACATGTGGGGGAGGAAAATGAACTCTATTTCTTAGAAGAGATGTTAAATTCACCTAAAAATGAGCTTCCTTGGCCTGCCTTGTCCTTGGAACCCTGTTCTGTCTAATTGGAGCTTCCCACAGCGACCATCAGCCACTTCCTTGGTGGCCAGTTTAAATTTATGGAAACTAGCAACTTCCACCTTTGGAGTTACCAAGAACACCATTGTGGGCAGTGCCATCAGCTCCACATTAACACTCCAAGAAGCTGACTCTGTTTCTTCCCCAGCTCTAAGGGCTGGGTGTATCAGTGGCTGAGTTGGTCAGAGATACCATAACAAAGTACCAAGCAACTGGAAGCCTTCAACAACAGACATAGTCTCATAGTGGTGGATGCTAAAACTGCAAGATTCAAGTGTCGGCAGCCTTAGCATCTTATGAGGGCTACGAGGGAGGTGCTCATCTTCTGATCTCATTGCCTGGTTGATGGATGGCCATCTTCTCCTTGGGTGCCATGCTCTGTACTCCCTCTCAGCACATCTGTCTCCAAATCCCCCCTTCTAAAGACAGCAGTCACACTGCAATAGGGCCTGTCCTAGTGACATCATTTTAACTTACTTCTGCAAAGACACTACCCCCAATAACAATCCTATTCTAGGACAAGGTAAAAAGACTTGAGCATGCAAATTCGGACAGAGGTGCTGATTGTCATTGCAATAAATGTTTGACTGCAGTCAAGTTACTATCCATTTAATATAATCCTATTGGGACTTAAAGAAGAAAAAGCAAAATCATATCTCTGGTTTTTGACAGGTAAAGTCTCTGACACTGCAAAAACTATAGTTGCCCAAAAAATATACTAAATGAAACCTTTTTAAAATGCTTTATTTAAGAAAGGGAGGAGGAGAAAAGACAAATGGGGGGGCTTGATTAACTTTTTGAAAAGTTTAAGTTCTACAATCAGTCTACCTAACACAGCCTTGGGTTCCAAGACTTAGAAATCTACCCAAAGTCCTTGCTCCATCACTAATTGTTTTTGAGGGCATGCCCCAAAATTTCACTCTTTCAAATATGTATTGCCTTGGTTTCCTTTTAATACATTCCCAGCATAACTTTTCCCAACTGGGTTTTTTCTTTCTATATTTATCTTTCCCATGCCTTTGGATCATGTCCTTGTGGGCAGGTTTGGTTGGAAAGAGCAAGATGGGGACAGTATCTTCAGCACATTCCAGCCATATCACATGAACTGGAGAGACAAAGAGGGAAAAGTTTTATTCCCTTCATGAAACAAGTTACTTTCTTCCTGACTGTTAAACTCCCACAGCTACCACCCCAACTACAACCAAACACAAATCACAGAAGCTGGCCAAAATGAAGCCCAACACATATGCGTGAAGTAAAAATCTTTATGCATGCTATTCTGTGACTATTATATTACCTATTACTAGATAACTGGGTGGCTAGTGATCAATAACAAAATTTAGATTAGGTTATCTCACCTTAAAGAAGTCATCCATCGGGCTGGGTGCATTAGCCTAGCAGCTAGAGTTCTCGCCTTGAATACACCAGGATCCCTTATGGGTGTTGGTTCTAATCCTGAAGGCCCCACTTACCATCCAGCTCCCTGATTGTGGCCTGGAAAAAAAGTTGAGGACAGCCCAAAGCCTTGGGACCATGTACCTGCACGGGAGTCCCGGAAGAAGCTCCTGGTTCCTGGCTTCGGATCAGCACAGCTCCAGCCATTGCGGCTGCTTGGGGAGTGGACCAACAGATGGGAGATCCTCCTCTCTGTCAATCTGTGTTTCCAATACAAATAAATAATTTTTTGAAAAAATAAATAAATCTTTGCTTTATTTATTTTCATTGGAAACACAGATTGACAGAGAGAAGGAGACATAGAATGAAAGATCTTGCGTCTACTGGTTCACTCCCCAGGCAGCAACAACTACCGGAGCCCAGCTGATCTGAAACCAGGAGGCAGGAAGTTTTTCCAGATCTCCCATGTGGATGCAGGGTTCCAAGACCTTGCATCATCCTCCACTGCTTTTTCAGGCCACAAGCAGGGAGCTGGATGGGAAATGGAGCAGCTGGGATGCAAACCGGTGCCTACATGGGATCCCAGTGTATGCAAAGCGAGAATAAAAACCACAGATATTTGTTTGCAAGAGCATAAGAAATATAAGGGAATGTCTTGGAAAAAAAGAACAAGCTGTTTCCCACTTCCAGATGGGTTCTGCTCAAAGTTCATTTCCTGGCCAACTGCTAACTAGAAATGTTTTCTCAGACAGGGTGCGTAGGCTAGCAGGTACCCACAGGAGCCTGAGAGGACATCATGCTGGCGAGCTGCTTGCAGTGTCCTACGGCTTCATCAGTGCAGCCGTGACAGTCACAGCCATGTGCACCTGTGAACCCCTGGGGAGTGAGCAGGGAGGCTCCCTCACAGAGACAGGGCCACCTTGAGCAGAGACGTGTCTATAGTGAATGTGTATCTGCATTTCTCACTCATCCAACTAGACAAGAAATGCTATGAATAGCATGAGGGCGTCTATAAGCCTGAGGGTGAGGAATTCTTGCATATGGAGGAAAACAAGGAACTTCACAGCCTCAAGGGAAAGAGAGAGAGAGAATTGGAATAAGGAGATCCAAGAATAAAGGGTTGCAGGGAGAGGGGTCATGTTGTCTTGTCTAAAGAATCTGATGCAGGTGGGCATGGTAGCTGCTCATGAATGACGGACTAGTGTGCAAAGTAATCTCAAAGTCAGGTTTACAGCCAAGTTTGCAAACATATAAGCCAGTCCTCATTACTTTTAAATTTACAGATTACTTGTCAGATCTGGGCACCCTAAGCTAACACTATTGGTAAATTGTCATTTTTAAGAAGAATGCTAACTCCTTGTGGACTAGAACAAGCACCTGATTTTGAATTGCTCAGAGAATAGCATCACCAACACTGCCCTTGTCTAAGCCTATTGAAATTAATGAAGAACAGTAAAGATAATTACAAAGAGGCAAACATCGAAGTCAGATGTCAGAAAACAAAACACAAAAGCAACAAAAAGCATAGATATGCATTCTAACTGAAAAACAGTTGTGTGACTTTGTGGATGGAGTTAAATATCCATCATCCATCATTGGGAGCTATATCACACAGTAGACCATAGATACTGATACACAAAGACACACGTTCAAGATTTAGTAAATAATAAATGAAAGGTGTCGGAAGGTATACATTTCAACCAACAGTAACACAGAGGTGGGCTTTGTGGTGTGGTTGGGTTAAGCCACCTCTTAAGATGGCCAAAGCCCTCACTGAATACCTGGGGTTGAACTCCTATCACTCCATTTCAGTTCCAGCTTCCCAATACTGTGTCTGGGAGGAAGCAGGTGATGACCCAAATCTTTGGGCTCCTGCCACCCACGTGGGAGACCTAGATGGAGTTTCTGGCTTCTGGCTTTATCTTAGCCCAGTTCTAGCCATGGGACACATTTGGGGTATAAACGAACAAATGCAAGACTTTTTTCTCTCTATCTCAGCCTTTCCTCTTGGTCACTTTGTGTTTGGAATAGTTTTTATAAATGGAAACATAGCATTATATAAATATATTACCTTGCACAGAGACCACAGATGGCTGGATAGGGTATAGCTACACTCATTTTTAACAGTTGCCCCGGGATATGAAAAGAACAAAAGAAGGGCCACATCTCCAGGGGTCTGTCTCATGGAAATTTTTGGTGTAGAAATGACAAAACAATGACAGTGGGACAGTGAGGAGAGTGGGCAGAGACACTGCTGCAGCCAGATGCAAGGTATAACTAGCTACCTGCTGGGAGTTGCCATCTTGCCATGCCAAGGTTGGAAGAAATTGCTATGAGTCCTACCACCTGCAGTTTTAGCTGAAAAAAGAATTCCACAGTCACTGACTGATGTTCAGCCAGGACTGGGCAGCTAACTAGGGTCTGAGCTGCGTGTCGGCTTCAAGAAAGGAAACTACCTTCCACAGGGCCGGACTCGGCTGTTGAAAGTCGTGCAGCAGAGCTCTGTAACCACTGCCACCAGAAACAATAGAGTCAGAGTGCAGGCAATGTGTGGGACAGAAAACAGAGCCCCTGCATCTTGTAACTGTGGGAGTTTTGGGGTATTAGCCGCAGAGCTGTGCTGCATGATATGGGGGGTTTCCCCTTAGCTTCTGGGGGCTAGCACCAGCAGTAGCCCATAAAAACCCACTCCCAAGGGGCCGGCACTGTGGTGTAGCAGGTTAAAGCTTCAGCCTACAGAGCTGGTATCCCTTATGGGTGTCAATTCGAGTTCCAGCTGCTCCACTTCCTCTTCAGCTCTATACTAATGGCTTGGGGAAGCAATGGAGGACGGTTAAAGTCTTTGGGTCCTTAGACCCACATACAAGACCCAGAAGAAGCTCCTGACTCCCAGCTTCAGAGCCTAGTTCTTAGTGACCATTTGGGGAGTGAACCAATGGATGGAAGATCTGTTTGTGTGTCTCTGTAACTTTGCCTTTTAAATAAAAACAATTTTTTAAAAAAGACCCACCCTGGTAGATCTGGATAATGGTACCACTGTACTCTAAAGCATCAAGACTAAAACAATCGGTTGTAAATGCTTTAATTCCATTGGAATCTACCTAGTGGCCCAAAGGAATAGCCTACCTGCTTTCTGCCTGTCTGCCCTTGTGTCTTTTTGAGCAAAGTTTCCTGAATATATTACGGTCAACCTGTAGGACTAGATGAGTGTTTGGTTGTCATCGCCAGCCCCAAGACTGGGGCTGCTGGTGATTCAAGTCATAGCACCAGTTGGACTTTCCTAGCAGGACCCGAGGAAGTGCCCCTCTGCCTCGCATAGGCCTGGAGTCACCGCATTAACCACACTTGCCAACAGAATGAGATCAGGAAGATACACACCATAGGAAACCCAAATTCACAGTGAAGCCACACTTCTAGACCTGGCAACTACAGCAGTCCAGCCCGCTGTGTCACTTGTTCTACTGACATTGGTTAAAGCAAAAGAGATAACTCAGAATCTGCACTTCTGGGCTCAAAGAAAACCAAAACTAACCTAACAAGTCAAATGTTGGTGTTTATTCATAAACGCTTCTCTCATAAAACCTACTCCATCAAGAAGGGAGAAGCACAACAAATGGACATCAGTGTAGGAACACAGGAGATACAAGGAAGCAATGTAGCATGATGCCTCCAAACCAATGCAAGAGTTCTCCAGAATTAGATCCTGAACTGGAGGAAATGTATGAAATGCCAGAAACAGAATTCAAAACAATGCTTCTAAGGAAACTTACTGCTATGCAACAGAATAGACAGGCCAAGGAAATGAGAAATTAATGAGTGACATGAATGAAAATATTACTAAGGACACAGAAACCATTCAGAAGGGGTCAGAATTCTGTTGTAGTGGGTAAAGCCACTGTTGGGGCCAGCACCATGGCACATCAGGTTAAGCACCTGTGGGGTCAGAGCTGTTCCAGTTTTGATCCAGCTGCCTGCCAATGTATCTGGAAAACAGTGAACAAAGGCCCAGGTCCAGAGGGCCATTTCCTCTACAGAAGAAGCTCGGGGCTCCTGGATTTGGATCAGCTCAGCCCCAACCACTATAACCACTTAGGGAGTGAAGCAGCAGATGCAAGATTTTCCTTGCTTTTTCCTTTTCACTTTTAGTAATTCTGCCTTAATGAATAAAATATATCTTTTAAAAAGCCACTTCATGCAACCCTGGCATTCCTCATAGACACCAGTTCATTTTCCAGGTGCTCCATTTCCAATCCAGCTCCCTACCAATGCACTGGAAAAGCAGAAGATGGCCTAATCATTTGGATCCCTGACTTCTATGTGGAACAGCTAGATGACTCTCTTGGCACCTAGCTCTAGCCAGGCTTGGTCCTTGACATTGCAGCCATCTGAGAAGTGAGCCAGTAAATAGAAAATCTGTGTGTGTGTGTGTGTGTGTGTGTGTGTGTGTGTGTACGTGTGTCCCTTTCTCTCTGTAACTCTGATCCAAAATAAATAAATGCATATTTTATTTAAAGGAAACCATTAAGGAGAGCCAAATAGAAATTTGGGAGATGAAATTTTCAGTGTAATAAAAGTATAATGGACCTGGGAAGACAGGAAAGGATGGTTCAAGTACTTGGGCACCTATACCCATAGAGGAGACCAAGAAGCTCCTGGCTCCCAGCTTTGGAGCAGCTCAGCTCTGGCTGTTGTGGTCATTTGTGGAGTGGACCAGCAGATGGAAGATCTTTCTCTGTCTCTCCTTCTCTCCGTAAATTTGTATTTCAAATTTAAAAAAAAAAAAAAGAAAAGAAAACTTCAAAAAATGTATCTTCTCCAAGGCATACTATAGTCCAATTTAAAGTTAACCTTTAAACATTAAGGACAGGGCCCAGCGGTGAGGCTTAGTGGCTAAAGTCCTCGCCTTGAACGTGCCGGGATCCCATATGGGCACCGGTTCTAATCCCGGCAGCTCCACTTCCCATCCAGCTCCCTGCTTGTGGCCTGGGAAGGCAGTCGAGGACAGCCCAAAGCTTTGGGACCCTGCACCCGCGTGGGAGACCCAGAGGAGGTTCCTGGTTCCTGGCTTCAGATCGGTGCGCACAGGCCATTGCGGCTCACTTGGGGAGTGAATCATTGGACGGAAGATCTTCCTCTCTGTCTCTCCTCCTCTCTGTATATCTTCCTTTGTAATGAAAATAAAATAAATCTTTAAAAAATAAATAAATAAATAAAAGTTAAGGAGAGAGAGAGAATCCTAAGGACAATAAGAGAGAAGCACTAGGGCCCCACGGCATGGCCTGGAGGCTAAGGTCCTCAGCTTGAACGCCCCGGGATCCCATATGGGCGCCGGTTCTAATCCCAGCAGCTCCACTTCCCATCCGGCTCCCTGCTTGTGGCCTGGGAAAGCAGTCGAGGACGGCCCAGTGCATTGGGACACTGCACCCGTGTGGGAGACCCTGAGGAGGTTCCTGGTTCCTGGCTTCAGATCGGTGCGCACAGGCCATTGCGGCTCACTTGGGGAGTAAATCATTGGATGGAAGATCTTCCTCTCTGTCTCTCCTCCTCCCTGTATATCTGACTTTCCAATAAAATAAATAAATCTTTAAAAAAAAAAAAGAGAGAAAAGCACTAAGTTACATATAAAGGAAAACCAATTAGACCAACAGTAATCTTCCCAATAGAAACCTTAACAAGCCAAAAGAGAGTTGGGATGACATATTCAAAGTCTTCAAAAAAAAAATCTGAAACCAAAAATATTATATAGTGAAGCTATCCTCTAGAAGTGAAGAAAAATTATTTTCCAGATAAACAAAAACAGAATTTATCACCACCTTATCATCATTACAAGAAATTCTGAAAAACATTCTACAGTAGAAGTAAACATGAAAACACAACACCATGAAATTCATTAACAAAGAAGGTAAGTTCGTACCCAACCTACAAAATGATAAGTGTTATACTTCTCACAAATGTAAATGGATTAAATAATCCAGTCAAAAGACTGAGGTTGGTTAAACGGATTAAAAAAAGTTCTCCACCATTGTTGCCTATAAAAACTTCACTTTCCAAGCAATGAAACATATGAATTGAAAGTGGAAGACTGGAAAATACACACATAGATAGATAAATACTTAGATACATAGATAGATAAACAGATATATATACACACACATATCTATGGCAAATGGAATCAAAAAATGAGCAGGGTTAGCTATCCTTGTATCAGATACTCACTTTCAATTAAAAACTAAAAACAGGGCCCAGTGTGATAGTCTAGTGGCTAAAATCCTCACCTTGCATGCCAGAATCACATATGGGTGCCGGTTCTAATCCCAGCAGCCCCACATTCCATCTAATTCCCTGCTTGTGGCCTAGGAAAGCAGTAGAGGATGGTCTAAAGCCTTGGGACCCTACACCCACGGGGGAGACCCAGAAGAATCTCCTGGCTCCTGGCTTAGAATTGGCTCAGCTCCTGCCATTGTGACTGCTTGGAGAGTGAACCATCGGATGGAAGATCTTCCTCCCTGTTTCTCCTCTTCTTTGTATATCTGACTTTGCAATAAAAATAAATAAATCTTTAAAAAAGTAAAAACAAATGCAGATATTTTATTTTCATAAAATTTTCAATTCAGCAGGGAGACATAAGTATGGTAAATACATATACACCAAACAAAGACCACCAAAATATTCATAGTTGGTACTATTAACCCTGAGAGAAACAGAGAGAGAGAGAGACTCGAACACAATAATAGTGGGTGACCTCACTGTCAAGCAAACGGACCTAACAGAATCGACAGGATATTTCAGTCAAAAACTACCGAATACACATTCTTCTCTCAGCACATGAAATATTTTCTAGAACAGACCATATATTTGGCCACAAATCAAGCCTGAGTTAATCTTACAGGATTCAAATCATATCATGTATGTTTTCAGATCACAAAATAAAACTAGAAACCAAGAAGAAGATCATTAGAAAACTCATAAGTACATGGAAATTAAACAATATGGAAATTAAACAATATCCTACTGAATGATCAATGGGTCATTAATTGAATTGGCCACTGAAGAAATTTTAAAAAGAATTCAAATACTTTCTGAAATAAATGAAAATGATAATAGCACAGATCAAAATCTATGGGACATGGGAAAAGCTGAGTGAAATTTATGACAATAAGTAAAAAAGAAATGTCGGGCCCGGCATGGTAGTCTAGTATTTTGAGTCCTTGTCTTGTTTGAGCTAGGATCCCATGTGAACACCGGTTCATATCCCAGATGCCCCACTGCTCATCCAGCTCCCTTCTTGTGGCTCGAGAGGGCAGTGGAGGATGGCCTGAAACCTTGGGACCCTGCATTTGTGTGGGAGACCTAGAAGAAGCTCCTGGCTCCTGGCTTTGGATCAGCACAGCTCTGGCGGTTGCAGCCACTTGAGAAGTAGGCCAACAGATGAAAGATCTTTCTGTGTGTCTCTCCTCTCTGTGGATGTATCTTTCCAACAAAAGTAAATAAATGTTAGGAAGGAAGGAAAGAAGGAAGGAAAGAAGGAAGGAAGGAAGGAAGGAAGGGAGAGAGAGGAGGGAGGGAACAAGGTAAGAATGTATACTTCCAATACTCAAATTCAATACAGCTCTGAAAGCGTCAGCAAGAACAGTAGAGAAAGAAAAGGCACAAAAACTGGAAAAGAAGGAGTCAAAAAAATCCATGTTTACTGATGACCTAATGTTGTAAATGGAAAAACCTAAATATTCCACCAAAAAGCTGCTATAGCTA
Organism: Ochotona princeps; assembly: GCF_030435755.1. Classification (NCBI taxonomy): domain Eukaryota; kingdom Metazoa; phylum Chordata; class Mammalia; order Lagomorpha; family Ochotonidae; genus Ochotona; species Ochotona princeps. Next base: position 55,737,171 of record NC_080832.1, on the reverse strand, counting down.
ATAAACAAATTGAGTAAAGTTGTAGGCTACAAAATAAAAATACGAACTAATTGCTTAATACATTAATGATTAACTCAAAATAAATCAAGAACGAAATCCCATTCAAGGGGGCCTGCACCATGGCTCAACAGGATAATACTCCACCTATAGGCATCAGCATTCCACATCAGTGCCAGTTCATGTTGCTGATGCTCCACTTCCCATCCAGCTCTCTGCTTGTTGCCTGGGAAAGCAGCAGATGATGGGCCGGGTCCAATGGCATCTGCACCCAGGTCAGAGACCTGGAAGTAACTCCTTGCTCCTGGCTATGAATCAGTACAGTTCTGGCTGCTGTGGCCATCTGTGGAGAAGAGCAGTGGATGGAAGATTTCTCTCTCTGTCTTTCCTTCTCTTTGTAAATCTTTCTTTCAAAAGAATTTTTTAATCTTAAAGAAATTCCATTCAAAATGAATAATAAAAATCAATATATTTAGCAATAAATTTAGTAGAAATGAAATATTGCTACTATAAAAATTATCAAACTGGTGAAAGAAATTATCAGTGACACAAAAAAGGGAAAGATATTCTTTGCTCATGGATCGGAAGAATCAGCATCATGAAAACGTCTATACGTTCAATATAATCTACACGTTCAATACAATCCCTATGAAGATACAGAGACATTATTTATAGAACTAGGAAAAGAAAACTCAAAATATATTTGGAATCACAAAACATCCAAAGAATCCAAAGCAATTGTGAAAAAGAAAGGTCAAGCTAGAGGTGTCACAAAAACTGACTACAAAATATGCTACAGAATTACAGTAATTAAAGCAGCATGGTACTGGCATAAAAACTGATACAGAATCAATGGAACACAATGGAGAGCCCAGAAATTAACATACATACATATAGCCAACTGATTTTGACCAAAGTGCTCAGAGCATATGACCATATGAATAAGAGTAATGTCTACAACAAATGTTGCTGGCAAAATTGGATATATACCTCTAGAACAATGAAATTAGTTCCATACCTCTCTCCACATGTGAAAATCAACTTAAGATGAACTGATTATCTGAATTTAAGTCTGGACTATGAAGTTGTTAGAAGAAAATGTGGAGGAAATACTACAAGACACTGCTATGGGGAATGACTTCTTGGATAAGATCAACAAAGCACAGGCAACAAAAGCACCGTTTCAAACTCAGAAGCTCTGGCACAACAAAGTGGTCAATAGAGTGAATATAATCCAATAAAATGGGAAAAAATAATTGCAAACCACCTGACAAAGGATCAATATCCCATTATGTTAGCAACTTAACAGCAACAACAACAAAAAACCCAACCTATCCAGTTGACAAATGAGCAAAAGACCTCAACAAACAGTTTGTAAAAGGAGAAATACAAATGGCCAACAAGTATAAAGGCAAAAGTGCTCAATGACACTAACCACTAGGGAAATGCAAATCAAAAGCATAATGAGATGCCAGCGCTGCCCAAATGAACGACTAAAATCCAAAACACAGAGAACAACAAATGCTGGAGAGGATGTAGGAAAATAGAAACATGTGTACACTGATGGTGGAAACATACATTAGGGCATCCCCTGCGGAAAACAGTATGGAGATTTCTTTAAAAACTAGTAATAGACTTGCCATATGATCCAGCAATCCCACTATTGGACCTATACTCTAAAGACTTAAACATAATGAGCCAAAGAGATCTCAGCACCACTGTGTTTATAGCAGCACCATTCACAATAACCAAACTATGGAATCAGCCAAGATGTTTATCATCAGATGAATGGGTAAAGAAAATGTGGTATACAAAATGGAATATTATTTAGCTATTAAAAATAATGAATTCTCCCATTTGCAACCTAATGTACTCAACTGGAAGATACCACGTTGAATAAAATAAGCCAGACTGGGAAAGACAAGTACTACATAGTCTCCCTAATGAGGGAGCTAAATTTTTTAAATCAACCCAAAAGTAAGAAAAACAGAAAGATGTCTGTATGTGTCAGTATTGCTGCAGTGACAGTTTTCTAACTTTGTTTTATACCTTTGTCAAACCAAGGCTAAGAAACCAGGGCTTCTACAGTTCTAATGATCTGTGATTATCTTATAATTTACAGTATATGGGTGAAATTATCATTCTTTCATTTAATTGTTAATTATGGCAGCTTTCTGTATTCCCACTAAACAAAGATCTTCTTGCATTTTACTTGTTAAATTTCTTATTCTGCAAAATATTAAGCCTTTTACTGTGGTTTAAGTCTACAGCATGTTATCTCAAAAATTAAAGAGAACATATAGTTTGGGAAGAGGGAGAGAGAATGGAAGGGGGAAGGGAGGGATTAAGGGAATGTCACTGTGTTCTTAGAATCGTATCTAATCTGCTCAATATTAGTTAAAATTTAAAATTACAAATAATTTTAAAAGACAACCACCCAGAACCTTAATCAATCAATCCAGTTATGAAATGGGCAAATACCTCAATAGATGATTGTCAAAGGGAAAAACACCAATGGCCAACAATGTGAAAAAGGTTTGACATCACTAGCCATTAGGAAATGCAAATCAGAACCACTGTGAGATATTATTTCACCCCTGTCAGAATGACTAAAATCCAAACCCAGGAAGTAACAAATGCTAGTGAGGATGTAGAGAAAGGGGAACACTTAACACTGTTGGTGTGAATGTGTGAATGTAAATTACCTGCAGCCACGGCAGAAAACAATGCGGCAATTTTTAACTAACTAGGAATAGCCTCACCATAAACACATTACTATCCAAGAGATGTCTGCACCATAAGATTGATAACAGCATTAGTCTCAATTGCTAAAATACAGAATCATTCAAAGTGTGTTTCATCAGATGAGTGGATGAATGGCACACAGACACACAGACACACACCCACACACACAGACAGAGACACACACACACAGGCTGGAATATTATTCAGTTGTAAAAAAGAATTCTACTATTTGCAGCAGAATGGATGTAACTGAAGGGCACCATATTGAGTGAAATAAGGACACAGAAGAACAAATGCCACATATTCACCCTTTCATGTGGGAGCTAAAATCTAAAGAAAACGAAGAAACAAACAGACAAAAAAAGCAAGTACATATGTATCCATATTACTGCAAAAATAGCTTTGTGAATCTTAGTTTTAGATTTTGGTAAACCAATGGCTAAGAATACCATACAGTGTAGTTTAAATGATTTATGAGTATTTCAGAATTTAATATCTATGTGTGAAATGGTCATCTTTCTGTTTTATTTTTTATTGTAGCCCTTGCCTGTATTTCCTCTACAGTAGGATCTATTTGCTTTTTATTTTTTGAACTTTTTATTTTGCAGAGCATGAAGCCCTTGACTGTAACATGAACTTATACGTTATCTCGAAAACAGAAAAAAAGGAAGGAAAATAGAAAGGAAGGAAGAAGAAAAGGGGGAAATATTATTAAATATAATATTTAGAATTCTATGAATTACAGTGAATGTTAAAAAATAAAAAATAAGTAACAATTTAGAAACCTGCTAGATTACAGATTTTTAAAAAGATGTCAACAGTATCCATCTCTGAGGAAGGCAGAGACCAAGCAAATGACTGTATCTATGTTAAATTTTTATCATCAGTAAGAAAGGCCTTTGTTATGTTTCAATGGCAAAATATACCTAACATGAAACGCACCATTTTTGAGCGTTCTTTCAGTAGTGTTGTGCAACTGTTACCACTCTCTTTCTCCAGAATTCTTTTCATCTTTCAAAAGTGAAAATCTCTACCCACCAAGCAACAATCCTTTCAGCCTAGAAGAATGACTTTGATCATTTTCGGAAGCTCACAAGAGAAGTGCTTTCCACATTGTTAATGCACACTATATGAACTGACAACAGTACTATCTTTAGGAGTGATAAACATTCTTACTTACTGATCAATAGAACTTGATAATAAAGCCTAAAGTCTAAGATTAACAAGCAGGTTATGCAGGTTCTTTGGAAATAATAATTAGACTCTTTCTGAAACAGGAAATTCCATAACACTTATCACATTGGGGGTTTGTTGGTCTACCATTAATGTATGCGACTTGTTAATCATCTTGGATGGGGTTTTCTTCTTTGAGGTCAGACTGAGTAGTCATCCATCCACCATTCAATGTATGCAATTTATTAATCATCCTTGACACCTCCTAAAGCTCCTGACTCTGTATGATTGCTACGTGCCGACACGAAGACCCAGAAGACACCACAGACCTGAGGTATCCATGTGTTCATAAGTCCTGAACGCTCCAGTCATCTTTCCCACATCCTTTTTGTCCTTCCCTCATTTAGCTACTTGCCACCATGAGTCAGTTGAGAGAGGAAGGCAATTTCATTTTCCAAAATTGTGTCTGTTTGCTCTAAAAAGGAGAATGCACACACTCCTTTTCTATGCACATATATACTACATACATTCAAGTATCTCTTGAGAGGTGAGGGCCAGGTACAAGCAGGAGAGACAGGTGGGAGGTGTCAAACGGAAGGAACCACAGAGGCACAGATGGTAAGAGCACTGCCAAAGACACCTGGCAAACAGATCAGGGAGCAGCAATGTTCTAGGGCAGGTGGAATCAAGATTCAGCTGGGGGTCAGGAGCAAGGGGAAGGTAAAGCTGGGTGTGAGCACAGTGGAGCTGTCTGGAGAAGCAGGTCACCTGGATTTGCAACACATGACTGTTTGGTCTCAGAACTAAGGCAGCAAAAGGATGTTGAGCATTCTCAGAACGTTTTGGTCTTCATGCACCTGCCAGAATCAAGGTACATTTGGTTTAACACTTGCAGTTCATAAAGACAAGGCCATATCCTTGAGAAATTTTATCAACATGATTATCCCATGAGAGTGCAACTAGAAAATAAGAATGCAAATGGAATGATACTGGGAGTATGCAGTAAGCAAAGAATATGGGGCTGAGAAATTTTGAGATGTAATGTGAACGGGGCTTATTTCATTGAGCCTGATGGTCTCTAGTTGGGACCATTTTGTTGGAAATGGTAGAATTTCATGCTTTTTAATGGCTGAGTAGTATCCCAGGAAATCGTTGTACCATGGTTTCTTTATCCATTCCTCTTTTGATGGGTATCTGGGTTGTTTGCATGTCTTCACTATTGTGGATTGTGCTTCTATAAATATAGGTTACATGTCACTCTCTCATATGCAGACTCCACAATACCAAAAGGACAAATACCATATGCTCTCTTTGATACAAGGCAACCTTCATGCAAAACATAAAACAAATAGATGCACAAGTGAACAGTATACATATATTCTCAAGATGTGCTATATAACGGAGACTAGCATACTGGGAAAGGAAGACACATTGCAATAGGCATCTCTACTCATGAATAAAAGAAGGACTCCCAGTGGAACAGTTAAACATGCCTTGGCAGTATGATACTAGATATTTCATCTTTTTCTATACCTACAATTCCATGATGCATTTAAATAGCAGAATATAAAACTTGTAACTGTTACTGAAGTACTATATTATTGTAAGAATATGGTAGGAAATGGTGAGAAGGGAAAATAAAGAGGGAGAAATGGAAAGGCAAGGGGGGGATCCTTATACCTATAAAAATGTATAATGGAAAATAATAAAAAATAATACTTTTAAAGAAAAAAGTAAGCAAGGTGATAAGAGCATGGATTCAGGGCGGCAAATTTGGAAAAGGATTGCAGTGAACAATCCACACATTACAGCCTGAATGGTTGTATTGAGAAAGTCTCCACATAGATTATCAGAATAGAAGGAAAATTGTGTAGAATAAGGGAAAGTAATAATAGCAATAATAACAAACAAGGACAGGTGCTTGGTGCGACAGTTAAGACAGCATTTGGGCCACCCACATCTCATATCACAGCACCTGGATTCAAGGCCTGGCTCCACTCCTGATGCCAGATTCCTGCTAATGCACATCCTGGGAGGGAGCAGGTGAAGGCTCAGATGGTTTGGTTTCCTGCCACCCAACCAGGAGACCCAAATGGAGATTCCAGCTACTGCCTTTAGCCTGGCCCAGCCCTGGCATTTGCACACTTGGAGATTGAACCAGCAAATGGCAGTTCAATTCTCTTTTTCTCTCTCTCTCTCATTCTCTCTCTCTTTCTCTGCCCTCTGTTTTTCTACCTATAAATGAAAAAAATCTATTTTCAATATTTAAATATTAATATTGCTACAGTTAACCATTTTTTAGTGTAGACTAAATGTCCAACTGGCTTACCTCGCAGTCTCTTGCAAGTCGGAATAACCTAACTTGGCCTGAGAAAGCTTTCAGAGATGAAGCTTTTTTTCCCTGACTTTTGAATGTATTTCAAGCTCTGAATTCTTCAAATTCACACATTACAATAGTAGGCACTATTTTTGAACTTGCAAACTGAGAAATTTTATCATGAATGTGATTATCTAGTCACAGAAAGCCTCATCTGAGGTCTCTTTACTTCTATTCTATCTATAATAGTGACAATATCAAGATGGATGTTCCAAACATCATATTTGTTTAGCCACACAGTTGTGGTTGCTATGATTGGAACGTGATTTTGCTCATGAACTATGATGGACATTTAAACCCCAAAGTCCAAGTACAGGGTAGAAATGTAAGCCTCAGTTACTGCATTCAGAGACAGGACCTTCAACAAGGGGGCTTCCAAAGCTTGGCCTGTGAGCCTCCAAAACCATGAACCAAAATGAACCTTTCTTCTTTGCTAGCTTAGTTGTATCAGAAATGTCATAGTCATAATGCAAAGCTGACTGCTACCTCACTCTACCCTAACTCTGTCCCTTCACTAGCCTTTGATGAAGTGGGGTTTATTTCATGATGCATGTCTATTCAATACAATGAAAGGAGCCCTTGCTCCCAGAATGAAGACAAAAAAATAAAAATCACCAAGGGTTGGGTTCCTAACTTAGAAGAATATGCATAAACAGGAGAGAAAAGACATTTAGGGAGCAGCATACAGAAAGAGTATCCCACAACATGTGTTCAGCCTATCTTGGATTAGATTCATCTCCAGGTTTCGAGCTCTTGCTGCGATTAGACACAAACATACATGCAATGAAGCCCCACATCGCAAACCTTTGGCTGGGTGCCCTGGGCATAAAGGCATATTAGAGTTCATAATCTCATGTTACACCTTACTAAACTCACATTCTCAAGACATCTTTGTTTCTCTCTTGCTCATATGTAGGAATATAATGTAGTTCAAGGGATCTGCAAAGTGCTCATGAAAAAATACTTATTACCAAAAGAAGCACAGATTTCTAATTGTTTTTGCTCCAAAATAAACTCCTAATTCATTTTCCAAAAACCTTTTGAAGTTTCCTTATGTGTACAGTTCTCAAATTCTCATTGAGTTGGCTTAAATTTTGGTCACTTTAGGTCAGTGAAAACAAGTCAAATGAGTGCTAGGGGAAACTTTCCATTGCATGATCTTTTCCTTTGTATTTTTGTTTCATGATACAAGACAAAAATTCAAAATTAGAACCAGCATCCATAAGGGATCCCGGCACATGCAAGTAAGGATGTTAGTCACTAGGTTACGATGCCAGACCCAAGATAAATTATTTGTATTTGATAAGATTACCTGGGAAAGCAGCACAAGATGGCCTAAGTGTTTGGGCTCCTGTACCCACAGAGAAAACTTAGAAGAAGCTCCTGATTCTCCCTGGCCCAGCACTAGCCACTGCAGCCACTGCAGCCACTTAGCCACTGCGGCCATTTGGGAAGTGAGTCAACAGATGGAAGACCTCTCTGTGAGTTTCTCCCTCGCTCCTTACATCCCTCCCTCTCTTCCTTTCTCTCTCTCTCTCTCTCTCTGATTCTGCCTTTCAAATAAATGAACAAATAATTGTGAAAGAAGAAAGGAAAAGTGAAAGAAAGAAAAGGGGCCCGGCAAGACAGCGTGGCGGTTAAAGTCCTTGCCTTGAATGCACTGGGATCCCAAATGGGCACTGGTTCTAACTCCGGTGGCCCTGCTTCCCATCCAGCTCCAGGCTTGTGGCCTGGGAAAGCAGTTGAAGATGGCCCAAAGCTTTGGGACCCTGCACCCACGTGAGAGACCAGGAAGAAGCTCCTAGCTCCTGGCTTCGGATCGGCTCAGCTCCAACCGTTGTGGCCACTTGGGGAGTGAATCATTGGATGGAAGATCTTCCTCTCTGTCTCTCCTCCTCTCTGTATATCTGCCTTTCCAATAAAAAAAAAATCTAAAAAAAAAGAAAAGAAAGGAAGGAAGGGAGGAAGGAAGGAAGGAAGGAAGGAAGGAAGGAAGGAAGGAAGGAAGGAAGGAAGGAAGGAAGGAAGGGGAAGAGAGGGGAGAGGAGGGGAGGGAAGGAGAGGGGAGAGAATCTTAGCACCTAGACGTAGATATCTGGAGCTCTTAGAGAACTCTACCACTTGGTTGAAACTGTTGATGACTCAGGCAGGGTTGCCTTGCATTAGAAAGCATATCCTCACCACCAGGGCTCTGCTATGACATTCATGAGCTTCGGGCACTACTATCTTCATGGGTCCCTTCCCTGCAAAAAGAATAGCAATTGTGTTTTATTCCTACATTAGTGTAAAGAATATCATCTGGGGAGGGTTAATTATCATATACTTTTTATTATTGTTATAACATTTGCTCTTGTGATTGCAAATGCAATTGATACTTTCATGGGCATTATAAGAATCAGGGACTCTAGGACCTGGGCCTGCTGTCCCCAGAGAACAAGTCAGCCCCATTCACTGAAACACAAATATTTAACACCTGCTGCCTCCCCAGCTTCCCCAGCACTGTTCTGCCTGGCAGTCATTCCATGCAGACTTAATGGGCCCACCATCTTATACTCTAACCACAGCCAGTGTGTGCCTAGCCCAGAGTTCAAGCCCTGTGCCATTCCTTTGACCAAGAACACTCTTCCTCCAATCTTTGCAAGTTCCTCAGCTCCCCACAAAAGTATCAGCACTGGACCCTGTGCTGCGTGTCGGTCAGTTAGATCTCCTGGGAAGCAGATGCTGAGATGGCTTAGAGTGCAAGTGGCTTACTGAGGGAGAACTCTAGCAGCTAAAGTCCTCGCCTTCCATGCTAGGATCCCATATGGGTGCTGGTTCTGATCCTGGTGGCCACGCTTCACAAGTTCCTGCTTGTGGCCTGGGAAAGCAGTTGAGGACAGCCCAAAGCCTTGGAACATGCACCCATATGGGACACCTAGAAGAGGCTCTGGGCTCCTGGCTTCAGATCAGCACAGCTCCAGCTGTTGTGACCACTTGGGGAGTAAGTCAGCAGATGGGAGATCTTCCTCTCTGTCTCTCCTCCTCTCTGCATATTTGCCTTTCCAATAATAAAAAAAATAATTGTTTAAAGTATTAGCACTCTGAGAAGGGGAGGGAAGAGAAAAAAAATCACTTCCACACATACAACCAGCCTGACTCAGATGAGAACAGGAAATTCTCAGCCAAGCTCTCTGGCTCCTTCAAGAAAATCCCTTCAATAAGGATCCACTAAATGCCCCAAGCATGTTAGCCACCATCTCAGAAGAAACCAACTCATTTTTCCTCTGAGAAGACACAGAGGCTCTTCAAAAATTCATGGGAAATGGAGTTAAATAATAGGTTTATTTGGCACAAAAAATATTGAAATCTATGCATACCTTTTTTTAAATTTTCCTGCATGAATTTTGAAGATCCCTAATGTGCACATGGCTTTAGGGACCAATGAAGACCTATGCTGCCTCTCAGCACCCATTTCGGTCTCTTCAGATGAAACACTTACTTTAAGAATTCATACCTTCCCTTATCTTTGGTGCAGGTTTGTGGAGATCCTTATTTAAGGTTTTCAGAGCCCTTCTTTGAGAAAAGGTGTGGTCATGGGACCCAAGAAGACCCAAACAGACATGCTCTAAAGGTTTGAATTTTAGCAGAGAGACACAAGATGAGGGGGGTGGAGTGGGGAAGGGAAGGTTGAAACCTCCTGATTCCAATAGGGGCGCATCTGAAAAACCATGGATCCACCCTAGTGTTCTTTGATTTTTGTGAATTTGCTGTAACTTCCTTTTCAGTTGAAAGGAGCCAAGAAACCTCCTGATCAATATCATGGGAGAGGTATAAAGTGGGTATTATGAACTGGGGTTCTAGACTCAGCAAACCAAATGACTGGTTTCCTTGTGTCTCCTGACACTTACTTCCTCAGCACCCATGGTTATTGGGAAGATGGAACCAAAAAGCAAATTCACAAGTGTGTGCGTCAGATCTCCCAGGAAGCAGATGCTGAGACAGCTAGCAGTGCAAGTGGCCTACTGGGAAGGATCTCCTCTGAAAAATAAATGGGGGAAGATGTGGAGTCAGTACTGGGTAAACTTCAGATCAGATACAGAATCTTGCCACAACTTGTTGATAAGGGAGCCTACCCATGCAGAAAACCCAAGGACTGTGATGTAATCATTAGGCCTTAGTTGGGATGTCTACATCCCATACCAGCGTCAAGTTCAAGTGCAGACTACTCCACTTTTGCTCAGCATTCCTGGCTCATATGCCTGAGAAGACAACAGATGACTGTCCAAGTACTAGTACTTGAACCCCTGCCACTCACATGGCAGACTGGAATGGAGGCGCAGGCTCCTGGATTCCCTGCTTCTCTCTGCTTCCCTGGCTGTTGTGGCATTTGGTTGTTGTGGGCATTTGGTAAGAGGACCAGCACATGGAAAATTGCTCTCTCTCCTGTCTTCACTCCCCCAGACACCCCAACACACACACTCTCTCATCACTCTTTCAGATAAACACTATAAAAGGGGGGGCTGGGGCTGAGGACGCAATAGCCTACTGGCTAAATTTCTCACTCTTCATGCACCGGGGTCCCATATGGACACCAGTTTGTGTCCCAGCTGCTCTACTTCCCATCCAGCTTCTTTCTTGTGACCTGGGAAAGCAGTGGAGCACAGCCCAAAGCCCTGGGATCCTGCACCTACATGGGAGACTTGGAGGAGGTTCCTGACTTCTGGCTTCAGATTGGCTCAGTTCAGGCTGCTGCAGCCACTTGAGGCATGAATCAGTAGACAGAAGATCTTCCTCTCTTTATCTCCTCTCTGTGTATCTGCCTTTCCAATAAAAAAATAATAAAGATTTTTTTAAATGGGAGGGGGAATCTTTTAGAGGAAAAAGAATATAGATCCCAATCTTTTTCCTTTGGAGTTTCAAAGCTATAAAGATCTCACTGACGGGCTTCTGACAGTCATAACCAGCCCCAAAGGGGAGCTCAACTTCAGGCAAAGAGCAAGCCTCAGGACCAGGTTCAGCTTGATGTCCCAGGTGTTTGAGGAGAGGCTGAATCCATATTTGGTTGTGGAAGCTCCTCCTGAGCTGTCAGTTGCTACCTCTAAGGCCAATTCAGTAGAACTATCTAGATGTTGAGTTTAAATTTGTGAAATATCTTTCTCATGCTGACTCCTTTCTAGATCCACTGAGTGAAAAAACAAAAACCTAAGAGACAAACCTTGGAATCTAAGTGAAAAAATGAATTCTTGAAAGAGCAAAACTAGTGCAAGCCTGATTTAAAGCTAATTTATTTGTAAAATTATCACCTGTGTAAAGGAAGCTAAGGGCCCTGGCCTTATGGCACAAAGGATGAATCTATTGCTTGCAAGGTCTTCACGCAATATCTAAGCAATAGTTCCAGTCTCACTGTCCCCTAACAAGCCAGCTCCCTGCTAATTTGTCTGGAAGCAACATTAGATGGCCCCTGCCACCCATGTGGAATTCCTTGCTCCTGGTTTCAACCTTGTCCACAACTGGCTGTTGCAATCCTTTGGGGATTAAAGCAACAGATAGAAGATCCTTTTGTGTCTCTCTTCTCTGTACCACTCTGTTTCTAGTAAATGAATACATTTCTTTTTTTAGAGTTATTTATTGTAAATAAATATTTTTAAGAATTTTATCAAATTATGGTTTTTAAAGATTCATTTTACTGAACCAGCAGATGGAAAATTCTCTCTCTCTCTTTATCTTTCTCTTTGTCACTGCGTCTACTTTTCCCTATTTTGAGTAAAGAGAAATCTTTTATTTACTGGTTCATTCCCTACTGGTCACACAGCTACATCTGGACTGGACGGAAGCCAAGAGCAAGGATCTCCATCTGAGGAGCAAGCACTCGCACCATCTTCTGCTACTTCCCCAGGTGTATCAACAGGGAGTTGGCTTAGAGGAAGAGCGGCCAGAGCTCAACCCAGCCACCCGATACGGGATGCCAGGTTTAACTCTCTGCACTACAGTGCTGGCCCCATAAAAATTTTTAATGGGTAGACATAAATTTTGAATAAATAAATAAACAGCAACCATCCAAAGCAGGAGAGAGTAGGAAGGGCTTCTCCCAGCTAGTCCAAAGCAGGCATCAAGAGAAGAAAACAGTGGCCGAGATCATCCTTATTTCAACACTAAGACTTACAGAGAAACAGCAAACAAGGGTCCTGGTGTGAGCCAAGGAAGACATTCTTTTTCTTTCCCCAATTGCCCTGGTGTTGACATTAGGAAGATAACATTTGATTCCAAGTGACCCTAGAATCCACTTGCTTGTCATCTTGGAAACAATAGGTTAACCATTTTCAAAATAACTGAACAATATAAACAAACAGTTGCTTTGGCTAATCTCGGATCTACTGCTGCCATGAAGTCACTTTTGGGACATTTTCAAAAAGGGGTGTGGGTTTTTGTTTTTAATCTCCTGACAGCGTGAAAAGCCTTGCCTGAAAATTGACCAGCATGTAAAAGGAAACCATCATTCACACTAATGGGGTCCTTCAACTTCTCCCGGGGATGCAAACTGCCCTAGAGCTGAAATGTGAGGCTTCTTAAACTCAGAGGCCGGCTGAAAGAGTCTTGTTATTCTTCCAGGCATGGGCTACTATAATGACTAAAATAAAGCACTCCATTTCTAAGCACCTGCAAGGTGCTGACACAGACGTTAACTCAGATGAATGGATTGTTTAATCCTCTCCTCCACGTTCCCACCTCCAAAAACACAGCCCCAAAGCAGCCAGGCATGTGTGTGTCCACACAATCCAACTTTCATTCTATCTGCTTGTTCTCAGCATTTCACTTCCCTACCCCCACCCCCACCGCAGACATTGTACAAAATGGGAATCCTATCCAAACACTGAAGTAATACAAGGAAGATGTTCACCGAGTATTTTTTTCATGTCTTTTGCCTAGTATTTCTCAAGTCTGGGAAATCTGGAGTTTTCATGAATTTACCCTGGAGAAGAAAAATTCACCATAGCCACAGACAGGTTTCATAATCACGCCAAGGAAATGACGAGTTCTTCTTGGGAAGGGCTCTTTTGTTTTCTGAAATTTGAGGTGAGAAATTTCATTTGTTTTTCACTAAACCACAAAAATGCGTGATGTCACTCAGCCACCACAGGAATTCGTTCTCTATTCTCTGCCAAGAGATGCATATTCTCTGGTCCCACACAGATGATGGAGTGAAGTAGGTTGGCAGTGAGGAAGGAGAGAGGACGGAAGCTGTGTTGCTGCTCTCGGCGCTGCAGAACCTGTGTGTTGCTTTGTTTCTCTCCTGCTATTTTTCTTCCTAAAAGTATTCAGGGAATACACAGGGCTTTTTCCTGTGTATCAGTTTCTCAGGTGGGACCTGCTGGTCATCTAACTTGGAACCGAACAAGAACAATTTGCTCACTAAAAATAAAGATTCCATCACTGAAGTTTCTTTTGTAACAAATATCTAGAGATATCACAGGAAATTTATACCAACCACATGGCAAAATACCTACTTAAAAAGTCATTTTTTACCTAGGTATCTGGTCAAGTGGTTTAAGATGCTGCTTTGAACATCCACATTCCACATCAGAGTGGCTGGCTTCCAAAATAATTACTTCCAATTCCAGCATCCTACTGATCTGTACTCCTGGAGGTGACAGGTGATGGCTCAAGTGGTTTGGTCCCTGCCACTCACTAAGCTGATGGCTTCCACCTGGCCCAGTCCCAGCCATTGTGGGCATGTGGGATGTAAACCAGCAGAGATTCTAAATTCTAAATATTCCTCCCATCCTTCTTCCCCCACAACTCACTTTCTCTCCTGGACTTCCAAAATTAAAACACATTTTTAAAAATCATTTCAGATTTTTTGAAATGGATGAAACTGTTGAAACTTAAAGAAATTATATTCTACATAACTGCCTTATTTAAGGGGATGTATAAAAAAACCCAGCATCAAACTATAGAACTCATTTTTTCCCAATATCAAGTGACTAATTAGAGCAACAATTGAGACTGGAACCCAGATCATTTCCAACTGTTTTCATGATAGAGTCCTAAGGGCTGTAAAGAAGAAATTTATAAAGTATAATTTAAGCTAGATTTTAACATTCAAAGAAGTGCTACTTTCTGTTCAGAAAAAAAAAAATCCTATTGTGGTAGGCATGTAGCCTAGCAGTTAAGATACTGATTAGGACATGAATTAACATCATAGTAGATGCATTCAAGTCCCAGCTCCAGTTTCTGACTGCTAATACAGACCCTTCAAGGCAGCAGTGACAGTTTAAGTAGCTGGATTCCTGCCACCCATATGGGATGCCTGGCTTGAGTTGTTGGCAGTGAAATAACAGGTGGGCACTTCCTCTGTGTCTCTGTTTCCCAAATGAATGAATCATTTTTTAAACAGTTTGTCACATTTCATCTCGGTGTCATGACGTCCATAAATGTATTCACAATGGTGGTTTACCTTTATTGCAAAGCAAATCAATTTAGTGAGAAATTTCATATTTCTCATCGAAAGATACTGAATGGCTCATCGACTCAAGGGAGTATCTGATAGGAAGAGCTAGGAATAGCAACCAACCGGGCAGTCACCAGAGCATTAATAATTACTGTTCCCTCACAGCTGGGAAGCTGACTCTGCCACGTCGGTGTGGACTACACTTACTGACTGACCTGCTTCCAAAGTGTAGAAAATGCAAAGGGAGAAAACAGTTCTACAGCCCAGAAACCAACAAGACCCATCAGCCATATCATCAAGATTAGCATCATCAATGACAAATCATGCTTCTGGCAGGCATCTTTGACACGATGTGATGCGGACAGCACTCCAAAAATTCATAACCCCTGTATAATATAAGACAAACTCAGATTATTAATCTAGTCTATGGAATACTTAATGCTCCTCAGAAGAATCAAGGTCATTCAAAAACAAGCAAAATCTGTGAGTCACTATCACAGACCAGGGAGGGGTTCACATGATGATCACCTGCAATATCAGCACAGACTGTTATTAATAGACAAATTCTAACTGACATACACATGGCACCACACACACAGAGTATATGCAGCTTCAAATCTAAATGTTCACTAAAATTTATCATGACTAGGTCATGCCCAAATGTATCATAGTAAACATTTGCCAAGATTTCTCCTGGCTAGGTCATGAAGTGAGTGTCAGCAAATTTTTACGCATTGAATCATAAAGCATATGTCCCCCACTATACTGGAATTAAGTTCAAGAGCAGCACTATTTAAGACTATTAATATACATCTTTGAAATATAAAATGAGTACCTAAGAGTCAGAGAAAAAAAGATCATTGGCATTTTAAACTATTTTAAATTAATGATAAGGAAACTGAGTTGTCGTAAATTGTAGCAAGCAGCTAAAGATCATAGCTAGAAATGGATATATGAGAAAAGAAGAAAGATTTCAAGCCAATAGTTTAAATATTGACCTCAAGAAGACAAGCCACCTTTTAAGGTAAACTAGAATACAACACAGCAGGAGCCAAAGAGAATTCCCTTTATTTAATAAGAATTAGCTATAAAAGTTTTACAGCAAACATCAGAAGTAATGCTGAAGGTTGGAAAATTTTCCCTGAGACTGATAGTGAAACCAACGTACTTAGTAGCATCACTTCTACTTCACTGGTATCCTTAGTCCTAGACAATGCAACAAGGAAAGCAACAGATTTAAAGAATTTATCTACATACTTGTGCACCTAAAAGTCCAATGAAATCCATCAAATGTTAAGCTTAAATTACTTTAAAAAGATTATTGGATAAGATATAAAGTCAATGACATTTCTAAATAAACAATGAATAATTGTAATAGCAACCAAAGAAATAAAATGCTAGGGTGAGGCATGGTAGCCTAGGGGCTAAAGTCCTCACATTGCATGTGCCAAGATTCCATACAGGTGCTGGCTCTAAACCCAGCATCCTTGCTTCCCATCCAGCTCCCTGCTTGCGGCCTGGGAAAGCAGTAGAAGATGGCCCAAAGCCTTGGGACCGTCCACCTGCCTGCGAGACCCGGAGGGAGCTCTGGGCTTCTGGCTTCAGATTGGCTCAGCACTGGCCATTGAGGCCACTTGAGGAGTGAATCAACAGACGGAAGATCTTCCTCTATGTCTCTCTTCTTACCTGTATATCTGACTTTCTAATAAAAATAATTTCCTTTTTCAAAAGGAAATAAAATGCTAAGAATGAATCTACTAAAACATATAGGAGGTGTCTAGATAAGAAACTACAGAATTTTACTGAAAGTTCCGAAGGCCTCCCTAAATGAAAGACTGTGTGATACAGGTGTTCTTGTATCGGCAGTGTCTGTCCCGTGAAGATACTTCACCAAAGGCAGCTTCAGACACAGTGCCATAGTCCCCAAAATCCAGCTGAGGGGAGATGACGCTGGTCTGTCTGCACAAGAAATCATTTCTACACAGTCCTTTATATAGAAATGCGCAAGGGCAACCTTGATGAAGAATCAAGCAGAGTTCACTCTAGCAGATAAGAAGGCTTAATATCAAGTTTCAAATAACTGCCAAGGACAGAGAACGAGGTGTAAGGCGGTTCTGAAGCGGAGCATGACGTCTCCGCAGCAGGAGAAAGCCTGGCTTTTCCCTTCCTGCCTCCCTTGGAAGAGGCTCACGCTCCTGCCTGCTGGCTCTCCCCCTCTCTCACCCTTGGCCAAGCATGGAGTTTGATTTTCTCCATCAGCGAGTGCAAGAAGCGAGCAGAGCCTTTAGCCTGAGGATACCTCTCCAGGTGCCAGCTGGCGGGGAGCACAGCTGGACAAAGCCAGGCTCCCTTGGTAAGCAGACTAGGCTGAGACTAGTGGGACCCACTGTTGCAAAGGCTTCTAGGTCTCTAAGCACCTCAGAACGGCCACGGGGAAGGTGCTGGTAGCCGGGCAAGCCCAGTCATTTAAAAAGAACTCAGCGAAAATGATCCTTCCATTTTACTCAGAACAGAAATTGTGGAAGACTAGGGGAAAAAATACCTACAGAGTATATAGATGACTAGATGTACAGAATTGACATTTGGAAAAATGAAAGGAAATACATTCAGATGCAACAACACTTTGGAAAGAAAATTTTTTAAAAAAAGGATGTTATAAGAAACATTGGTTGGGAACCAATTACCTAACTGAG
This sequence comes from Ochotona princeps, assembly GCF_030435755.1. Lineage (NCBI taxonomy): Eukaryota > Metazoa > Chordata > Mammalia > Lagomorpha > Ochotonidae > Ochotona > Ochotona princeps. The sequence goes on along the minus strand of NC_080832.1, from coordinate 55,719,758 downwards.
GAAAAAGGTGAGATTTCAGATGGTAAGCTAAAAATTCCTTCCCTGGAATCAGATTTTGGAAACTCCTAGGAAATGATATCTTAAAGCTGCAGGTGAGGTCCACGTGAGCAATGACGCTGAAAAGAAAATGACAGCAATGCCAGTTAGTGACACACAAGTTAAACACATCTAAGAAAGTTCACGAATTTCAGCATAAGCCATTCAAAAGATAAACTGAGTAGATTTCAAGATAATACACTTGTTACAGATAAGTACAGAGGTACTGCCTGTCTCATACTAGAATTGGATTGAAGGCCATGCTGAAAAATTGCTGGAAATAATCATGCAGACATAGTAACAATGGGTCATATGAATGTGACCCAAGAAAAACCCAAACACAGATTGCCTCAAGACCTGAATCAGATATTCACTTAAGAGGTGGGATGAGCCAACCCAAAAAGGTAGGGAAGACAAAATGTGAACAAAAATGTTTTGGACAGGTTATATTTCATATTGTGGAAGAGACTACAAGAGGGGTGGGGGGATTCCCAGAGCCTATGAAACTGTCACATAATGCATAATAATTAATAAAAAAAAAGTCAAAAAAAGAGACTACAAGAAATAAACTATAAGGGAATGTATAATAAGCACAATGACCTGATGCATAAAGCACTGAAAAAGTAAAAGGAAAGATGGAGACAATTCCAGAAACAGGGCAAACTCTGCCAGTGTTAGTAAAGAAAGGATCAAATCGAAAAGCAGGTTATTCTAGTGAAAATGGAGAGGCTTCCAAAAATTCTTTCCTGCATAAAAGTAACAATAGACTTGTTAGCTCCACTTCTTTAAATTTATTTTGAAGACCTTATTCTTACTGATGTTATTATAAATGGACATTTTTGAAGATTTATTTATTTGGAAAGAAAAGTGCAGTCATTTTCCCAAATGGCATCAAATGGCCAGAGACAGGCCAAGCTGAAATTGGGAGTGGGTGCAGAAACCCACGGACTTGGGGGCAATCTTCCACTGTTTTCTGAGGTGTGTTAGCAGGGAGCTGGGTCCAGAAATGAAGAAGTGGACCTGATACAATGGCACAGTGGCTAAATCCTTATATTGTACACACCAGGATCCCATATGGGTGCCAGTTTGTATCCCAAATGCTCCGCTTTCCATCCAGCTCCCTGTCTGTGGCCTGGAAAAGCAGTCAAGGACAGTACAAAGCCTTGGGACCCTGTATCCATATGGGAGACTCGGAAGAAACTCCTGGCTCCTGGCTTCAAATTGGCACAGCTCCAGCTGTTGTGGCCACTTGGGGAGTGAATCAGCTGACAGAAGATCTTCTCTGTCTCTCCTCCTCTCTGTACATCTGAATTTACAATAAAAATAAATAAAGCTTTAAAAAGGTTTTAAAAATGTGGAAAAGCCAGGACACAAATCGGCATTCATATGGGATACTGGTATAAGCAGGATTGTTCACTGCAAGAGTACAAAAGTTGTGTTAGTCTTCTTATATTGAATTGATAACTTGTACCCTTGCTGAACTTATTTATGATCTCTATTATTTAATAGATTTGGTGATGTGTCTTTGCATCTTAGGATGCTGTCATCTATAACTAGAGACAGAGATAGATTTACTTCTTTCTTTGAAATCTGAGTTCTTTTTCTTGCATTATTGCTATGGATGCAACCTCTAATATGATTTGGCTTTTTATTCTTTTAAAGATTGACTTACCTTTTTTTGGAAGGCAGAGTTAGAGCAGAAGGAGAGGAAGAGAGATTGTTTACCTGCTAGTTCATTCTCCAAATGGTTACAATGACCTAGACTGGTTCAGGCTGAAACCAGAGCTTCTTTTAGCTTCTCTTCATCTTCCATGTGGGTGCAGTCATCAGGAACTTGGGTCATTTCTACTGCTCCCCCACATGCAGTAGCAGCGAGTCGGATCGGAAGTGGAGCAGCCAGTACTGAAGCCAGCACCCATATCGGATGCCATCCATTGCTGCAGGCTGCAGCTTAACACGCAGCACCACAGTGGTGGCCACTCCACTATATTTTAAATAGCAGTGGCAAAAGCAGACATGCTCTTGTTTCTGATCTTGGAACGAAAGCTTTCAGGATGTCACCATCCTACGTGATATTAGCAGTGGGTTTTTGAAGAATGAGGTCATTCCTTTCTTCTATTCCCAGTTTATTGAGTATTTTTATCTGTTTGTTTTGTCATAGCATACTGTTGCTTTAGTCAAGTACTCTCTTTGTCGATTGAGATGATCTTGTTGTTTTTGATTTTTAGTCCATGTTTAGGGTGCACACTACTAATTCAACCAGTAATCAAAAAACTTCCCACGAACAAAATCCGAGGACCAACTGACTTCAATGGTTACTAGTACTAAGTGCTTAAAAAAAAAGAGCACCAATTCACCCCAAACTTCCCCAAAACAGAAGAGGGAATGCTCCACAAATCATTCTCTGGTGACAAGGACTGTCTGACATCAACATTAGCCAAAGAGAAGGGAACAGGGCACACAACTCCTTGAGAGTGCCAATGCAAAGCATCTCAGCAAGCCACAGCCAGCCAAGCACAGCAACATGTAAACATGATCACGCACTTGGCCAAATAAAATTCATCTGAGGAACATGAAGCTGGTTTTAACATGCGAAAAAAATCAGTCAATTCACAATTGACGGAAGTTTTCTCCCAATTAAATTTATTTCATGGATCATAAAAAATCTGGCATCAAAAGACAGTTCTTGGAAAGACTGAAAGGAAAAAGACATTTTTCCAGCATCTCTGCCATGCTGTTTGACAAATCTGAGTCCTGAATTCTCGGAACATCATTTTCCTTGAAGGAACGGCCCCGGGCTGGGGATTGGCCTGTGTCCTAAATATCCTGGTGGTAGCTATTTCTCTAACCTTTATCTATTCTTGATTCTTCGTCTATTCTACTAATTTTTTCCCTCTTAAAAACAGACAAGGCAGATACACGAGAGCCTCAGTGGTGAGTTGATACAACTTTGAAGACCAAGAAGACTTCAACTTTTGAAAAAAGAAACCTTCAAATTGAAACCCAATAAGGAATCATAGAGGATGGATTTGGGATATAATTCCTTTATATTTTAACCTCCTTTAACTACAATGTTATGACATTTTTATTTTGATTATGGATTGATTCCTTAAAATGTTGGGTAACAGGTGACTTTTTCTTCAAATTTAAGTTCTCTTTATATTCATGGTACTTTCTACATGGACTATCTGTGAGCATCTAAGCTTACTGTAGAATATCTGGATCAGACAGATGTACTTAGACATAAGGCAGGATGATTAGTAAAATATGAAACAAATCTTCAGCCTTATGTTACTTTCATGTTTAACCATCTAAACCCATTTAAGAGATATCCAAGGGTGGGCCTGGTGCGGTAGCCTAGCAGCTAAGGTCCTGACACCTTGAATGCGCCAGGATCCCCTATGGGCGCTTGTTCTAATCCTGGAAACCCCACTTACCATCCAGCTCCCTACTAGCATGGAAAGGCAGTTGAGACCAGCCCAAAGCCGTGGGACCCTGCACCCACATGGGAGACCTGGAAGAGGCTCTGGGCTCCTGACTTCGGATCAGCACTGATCTGGCCGTTGCAGCCACTTGGGGAGTGAGTCATCAGATGGAAGATCTTCCCCTCTGTCTCTCCTCCTCTCTGTATATCTGACTTTGTAATGGAAATAAATCTTTTTTTAAAAAGAGCAAGAGAGATCCAAGGGAAAGCGTTTACCCTAGTGGTTGGGACACTGCACGGGATATCCACATGTCATGTCAGAGTCTCTGCGTTCAAGTCCCGCTCTGCTTCTGATTCCAACTTCCTGGCTGCAAGTGATGAAACTCAAGCACTTGGGTCTCGAGGTCCCCCTGTGGGAGACCTGGCTTGAATTTCCGGCTCCCAGCTTTGGCCTGGCCCGCTAAGTGTCCTGCCATTGCAGGCATTTAAAGAGTAAACCACCAAATACGCTGAGTGTGTGTGTGTGTGTGTGTGTGTGTGTGTGTGTGTGTGTGTGTGTGTGTTTGTGTGTCCCTCTCTCTTCCTCTCATTGCTTCACTTACTTGGAATAAGTAAAATAAATATTTTTAAAAACCAAAGCTATTCAGGAGAAGCTATCCATTGCTTATCATCAGTCCCTGGCAGTTTGTGGAAGCCACCCTTCCTTAAGACCTGGCAGGTTTGCTGGCAAAGCCTCGATGGTTAAACCAGGAACTTGAGCAGATGTCTGAATGTACGATGAATTTTTATGGGAAGGTACATCTAAACATTGATCTTCCTAGGCACTCGCCCCAGGACTGGGGAGCTTGAGGAGGAGATAGGCACATTCTTCTCTATTTGACCAGTAACTACCCCATAGAAAACACACTTCTCTGTTCATTCATGAATGTGAAAGGGATAGAAGCAGTTTTGCAAGAATATCAGACATATGGGGCCTGGCTCAGTAGCTAAATCCTCACCTTGAACATGCCAGGATCCCATATGGATGTCAGTCTGTGTCCCAGCTTATCCAATTCCATCCAGCTCCCTGCTTGTGGCCTGGGAAAGCAGTAGAGGACAGCCCAAAGCTTGGGACCCTGCACCCACGTGGGAGCTCAGAAGAAGCCCCTGGATTCAGATCAGCTTGGCCAGGCCATTTTGGCCACTTGGGGAGTAAACCAGAGGATGGAAGATTTTTCTATATCTTCTTTTCTCTGTAAATCTGCCTTTCTAATAAAAATTAATAAATTTTTTAAAAAAAGAAAAAATTGGGCAGAGAAGAGCTATGATAGACTGAAAACTTCAAATTAGCAATTTTAATTTGTGTTTTTGGAGAAATTTAGTCATTTCAATTTGTAATTTTGGAGCAACAGTAATAAAAGACCAAGAAAGCATCCAGGACATATGGTACAAGTTGTTGAAGTCGGACAGGCAAACACCATCAGGGGGTAGGGGTGTGGGAGGAGGGCACAGTCCAAGCCCAGGCATGGCAGTCATCATCCACAAGCCTGACCACAGAAGTAGGGAGAGATACAGGAAGAGCCAGAAACCAACCACCTCCATCCTGATGACAGAGGAGGGGCTGAGAGCTGGCACATAGCAGGAATAAGGAGGGAGCAATGCTCTGTGCAGCGGAACGCCAGAGAGCTTGGTGGGCAGGAGCTTTAAGGTGCAAGGAAAAGGACCGGGCACAATTGCTTAGTGGCTAAATCCTCACCTTCCAAGAGCCGGGATCCCATATGGGTGATAGTTCATGTCCATGCTGCTCCACTTCCCATCCAGCTCCCTGCTTGTGGCCTGGTAAAGCAGCAGAGAATGGTCCAAAGTCTTGGGACCCTGCACCCACGTGGGAGACCTGTAAGAAGCTCCAGGCTCGTGGCTCCTGGCTTTGGATAGGCTCAGCTCTGGCCATTGTGACCACTTGGGTGAACCAATAGATAAAAGATCTCTCTGTCTTTCGCTCTGTAAATCTGCCTTTCAAATAAAAAGCAATAAATCTTTTTTAAAAAGCCAGATAAAAAAAACTAGATGTAGAGTTACATTGAATGAAAGAGAAGCACAAAAGGCAAAAAAGAGTACCGCACCCTGTGCCACCCCCACTACCACAGGCACCTTGCTCATGATCCGTTTGACCAGCACTGCCATTCTCCAACTCTTCCATAGTGTCTATTGCTTGAAAGGCAAAATTGCAACTCTCTGATGTAATTGTCTAGATTCAGTTCCTCAGCCACCCACTCCACTCCACCTCGACTCTCTCCGGCTCACTTGATGGCCCAAGCCACCTCCACATTCTGAGATCTGCAAACTCTCTCCTGCACTGTCACGATCTTCGCACCCTCTGCACCCAACAGAACTCCCCACCAGTATCAGGTTTACTCTCTCTCTTTTTTAATATTTTTTTTCCTTTTTATTTGAAAGAGTTACAGAGAAAGATAGAGGTTGAGATCTTTCATGCAATGCTTCACTCCCCAGATGACTTCAACAGCTGGGTTGGGCTGGGATGGAGCCAGGAGCCAGGAGCTTCTTCTGGATCTCCTGCATGGGTTCAGGGGCCCAAAAATTTGGGCCATCCTCCACTGCTACCCTAGGTACACTATCAGGGAGCCAGAACAGTGGAGCAGCCAGGACTCTAGCTGGCACCATGTGGTATGCTGGTGCTGCAGACAAAAGCTTAAGCCTTGGCACCCATCCAAGACTTATTGTCCTAGGCTTCAAGTCACAGACACCAGGTTCTTGAAGAGATCTATCCTAATGTGGATTAGTTGGGTCTTCCAACTATTTCATGCTGTGTTCTACTGAGTATTCCTGTGCCCCATTGCTCCTATAGACCTGTACAGTCTCAGAGGACAAACAATATATGCCCTGCCAGAATTGCATCCACCAAATACTGCTCCGTTCTGGCACACTAGTCAGTAAACTTTTCTTATTTAATGTATTAATCCATTTAAATGAAAGTAAATGTTTTAATAATTGGTTAATGTGGGCTCAGTGTGGTAGCCTAGTGGCTGAAGTCATCGCCTTGCATGTGCTGGGATCCCTTATGGGTGCCAGTTCTTGTCCCAGCTGCTTCACCTCCCTTACAGTTCCCTGCCTGTGGCCTGGGAAAGCAGTTGAGAATGGCCCAAAGCCTTCGGACCTTGCACCTGCATGGACACTTTGAAGAAGCCCCTTGCTCCTGGCTTCAGATTGGCTCAGCTCTGGCCATTGCAGCCACTTTGGGGGTGAACCAGCAGATGAAAGATCTTTCTTTCTGTCTCTGCTTCTCTTTGTAAATCTGACTTTCCAATAAAAATAAATAAATCTTTTAAAAATTGATTAATGGAATCTAGCTTGAAAAACACCTGCCTAATATTTGAAAAGGGTATGGGTATTTAATACATAAAATAGTAAGGATAAACTTTAAAAGGCATGCTATCAAGATCAAAAAGAATGAGGGCTGACACGGTGACATAGTGGGCTAAGCTGCACCTGTAAAAACTAGCATTCCATATGAATGTCTGTTCCAGTATCAACTGCTCCACTTCCTATCTAGCTCCCTGCTAAATGTGCTTGGAGAAGCAGTAAAGGATGATCCAACTGCTTGAGCTCTTGGCACCCATGTGGGAGACCTGGGTTAAGTTCCTGGCTTCAGATGAGCCCAGCACTGATGCTTGCAGTCATTTGGGGAGTAAATCAGTGAATGGATGGATGACTTTCTCTCTCTCTCTCTCTCTCTCTCTCTCTCTCTCTCCCTCTCTCTCTCTAATCCTGTCTTTCAAATAAATAAAATAAATCTTCAAGAAACATGATGGACTCTTAAAAACTTGGTCTTAAGTGTTTTTAAGGTTTCTTTCTACTCTAAGTACTGTCTAATTCATTCCTCCTTCAATAAAATGCCTATTTGATATGATTATTATAGCACCTTGAAGTTTCTCTTTTTCTTTTTATGCTACATTATAGTAATTTTATTTATCCCTTCTGACCAGTTTGATATTCTCTTGCCTGCATCTCTGGTAGGAAATTTCCTGGTCCCAGGCATCAAGAGTCTCAGCAACAGGGACTTCTTGAACAGGTTAGTGTGAAGATATCTGTATCTGATATTTCCTCAACCAGTGTGGTTTGTCCCTTGGTACTGTTCAAAGTGTGGTCCCCAGAGCAGACACTGTTGTGTAGCAGGTTAAACCACTGCTTACAGCACCTGCATCCCATGTGGGCACCGGTTCCATCCCCAGCTGTTCCACTTCTGATCTAACTCCTCATTAATATGCCTAGAAAAGCAGTAGAAGATAGCCCAAGTCCTTGAGCCACTGCATCCATTTGGGACACTTAGAACAAACTCTTAGGTCCTCACTTCACCGTGGCCCCAGCCCTGGAAGTTGAGGTCACTTAGGAAATGAACCAGCAAATGGAAGACCTATGTCTGTGTCTCTCCATTGATCTTCTACCTTTCAAATAAAATAAGCAGGTTATGCCATGACTTGCAATGGCAGCACCCCATGTGGATGCCAGTTCATGTCCCACTTGCTCCACCTTCAATAAGCTCCCTCCTAAATGCATCTCCTAAATGGAGATGAACATGAAGCTCCCAGCTGCTTGCTTTGGTCCGGCCCAGCCCTGGTGGTCATTTGGGGAGAGAACCAGTAGCTGGAAAACCTCTCTCCCTCTCTATAACTCTGCCTTAAAAAAAAAAAAGTCTAGTTGCCAGGCCTACCAGTAGCCTTGGCACCATTTGACATCTTGTTGGAAATGCCAGTTCTCAGGCCCCATCTCTACTCCTGAAGCAGCATTTGTGTTTTAATATGTGAGAAGTACCGAGCCAGAAATAAAGGAAATGAGAGTGACACCATCACCCCACAAACCTTCCAAAAGCCTGATGGTTTGATCTATAATGTTGAATTTTTTCCTTATGAGTACATTTTTGAATGAATGATTAATTTATCACTAAAAACCAGGATGCATCTGACTTCTTTCATGGAGGCATCAAAGCTTAATAGGTCTCACTGAAATCTTTTAAAGAAATTTCCTCACAGTGCCACTTACTATTTTTCACACAAAGATGTTACTACTACAGAGCCATAAACTCCCTGGGCATCCAGGATTCCATGTTGTTTCTATGTGTAGGATCTGACTATATTCAAATTCTAATGAGCAGAGCTGTTAGCTATTGTAAACAGAAGGCGGGAGGACCCCTGCGCCTTTGATCCTGAACAATTGATCCACAATACCTAACTCACAGAATCCAATTGCACTTCTCCTTTTCATTATGGAAAAAATCACATCAAAATGCTTGCTAAAATCAGTATAGATAAAATCTGTCCCTTCCTTTTACCCTAGCAATCCCATTTCCCTTCCCACAGTGAGAGATAAGACAATCTGGCCAGAATTGAAGATGAAGCTGTCTGGCGCTACCCGGCAAACTGTCAGCAGATTAACGCCCTGATTACTCTCTTCCCTCCGCAGTTTCTAAACTTTGGACTGCTTTTCTAGGACACAAAAGTTAGAGCTAAGCAATGGCACTGCCATCTTCATCAGTACACTACATTACAAATGCTTGGGCGGGGCGGGGGGGAGGGGGAGGGGGAGGGTGGGAGAGCATCCAACATGAACTGTTTAACAGGTCACTGCCTGTTCCTCTCACTGCTAGTTTTCCTGGGAAGAGGGAAAACACAAATAAGTTGAAAGTGAAAGAATGGAGAGTTCCTACAAAGAGTAATGACAAGAGAGTGGGAATGCTTACATTAGTTTGAGATTAAAAAGACTATAAATCATAGAAAGTAACAACAGATAAAGAGCATTATATATATTACTAAAAGGCCCATTACAGCATGAAGATACAATTTACCCCGTGAGTTATCACCATCAAAATATATAGAGCGACAATCAATAGGACTTCAATGCAAAGGATAAATAAAAAGTTGTATTAGGTCTTTTTCTGTTGTCACAACAAAGTATCTGAGGCTTAGGGTGATAAAGAAAAGGGGGGTGGCATTGTAGCACAGTGAATTAAACCACCACAGGACATTCATGTTCTGTAATGAATGCAGGTTCGAGCCCTGGCTACTACTATTTTTTTTAAAGATTTGTTTATTTTTATTGGAAAGGCAGATCAGATTTATGGAGAGAAGGAGAGAAAGAAAGACCTTCCACCCACTGATTCACTCTCCAGGTAGCTACAATGGCCAGAGCTGAGCAGATCTGAAGCCAGGAGCCAGGAGCCTCTTCTGAGTCTCCCAAACAGGTGTAGAGTCCCATGGACTTGGGCCATCCTCGACTGCTTTCCCAGGCCATAAGCAAGGAGATGTATGGAAAGTAGAGCACCCAGGACATGAACTGGCACCCATATGGGATCCTAACACTTGTAAGGATTTAGCCAGTGAGCCATCATGCTTGGGGTCCTGACTACTACTCCCGGCTAATGTGTCCTGCATGCACTGGGTGATGACTTAAAGTTCTTCAGCTCTTGGCACCCATGTGGATGATCCAGATGGAGTTCCTGATTTCTAGCTCTACTCTGGCCCAGTTCCAGTTGTGAGCATTTAACTAGTGAAAGAAAAATCTCTCTCTCTCTCTTTCTCTGTGTGTGTGTGTGTGTGTGTGTGTGTGTATCACTCTGCACTTTGTTCCCTCTTGACAATGTTAATGCTTGTCTTGTTCAGTACTATTTATGAGTATTCTTAATGTTCATATGTAATTTCAATCTGTTGGTGTAAGTACTTAATTTTGCTTACTACTTCTTTGGTTTGTAATAGAGGAGTAATTTTTTTTAAAGATTTATTTATTTTTATTGGAAAGTCAGATATACAGAGAGGAAGAGAGACAGAGAGGAAGATTTTCTGTCCAATGATTCACTCCCCAAGTGACCGCAACGGCCGGTGCTGCGCCGATCTGAAGCCAGGAGCCAGGAACCTCCTCCATGTCTCCCACTTGGATGCAGGATCCCAAAACTTTGGGCTGTCCTCGACTGCTTTCCCAGGCCACAAGCAGGGAGCTGGCTGGGAAGTGGAGCTGCCGGGATTAGAACCGGCACGCATATGGGATCCCAGCACGTCCAGGGCGAGGACTTTAGTTGCTAGGCCATGCCGCCAGGCCTGAAAACTCTTTGAAGTATGCTTACATAATATTACACATATTATATGTTAAATATTCTATGAAATAATATAAACTACCACTACAAAATAGGCAATCTTGCACTTTGTATCACGCCACCTCCTCAAATACCTTATCTTTGTGGCTACAGAGAATGAAATAATTCTTAATTGAGTTAATAAAAGTCTTCTAATGTAGCCAGCAAGTGTACTGTTGGTTCCATATCTCCAAAAGCTTTCAATTCCTCCCATTCCTCCCTAGTCTCACTGCTATCACCTCAGATGCAGGCCATGAGCTTTACTTGCACTGCTACATTAAATGCTTCATCGTCTTCCACAGTGCATCAGCTACTTCAAGTAAAGCATGTTTGTATAGCCATATAAGCCCCTTAGGAGAAATTACTCAAACCTTTCCTCTGGAACCTGGAGCAATGGCTTGGTGGCTAGATCCTTGCCTTTCAAGCACTGGGATCCCATTTAGATGCTGGTTCATGTCCCAGCTGCTCCACTTCCCATCCAGCTCCCTGCGTGTGGCCTAGCAAAGTGATACAGGATGGTCCAAGACCTTGGGATCCTGCACCTGCGTGGGAAACCTGGAAAAAGCTCCCGGCTTTGGATAGGCTCAGTTCTAGCCATTGTGGCCATTTGGGGAGTGGATCAGTAGATGTAAGATCATCTTTCTCTGTCTCTCCTTCTCTCTATAATTCTTTCAAATAAAAAATACTTCAAATACTTCAAACTCTTCCAAATAAAAAATACGTTTTCAGGTAAATGGAAACAGAGCCCTATCAATTGTTCTATTTTCAAATTCACATGCATGCTCTTGTCCAAGAATTCTGAAAGATTGCTTACTATAATGTAGTGTAACTACAGACTTGGGGTTTAAAGGGTGAAGAGTCCAGTTGTATTTAAGTTCCTCTCTTAGTCAGATTTGAGCAACCACAACCGCATGCTTTGATTTTGGAGCTCTAAGTAACAATATCCTACGTCGTCATTAGCCATCTTCAAAGGCCAGGAGGTCTTCACACCTTTCTTTCTGCTTCCTTTGCCAGCACCAGAAGAGGATACTATAAATGTCATGCTGTAAATGATAAATCACAGTTTTATGGACTTGGAAGTTAATTTTGCTTAGAAGCACTTTTATGGACTCTGGAAGCTAAAGAATAAAACCAGCTAGGTTGGTAAGATCAAAAACTTTGCTTCCAGGCCAAGCCATTGGGGTTTTTATTTTTCTTTTTTGTCCTGCCATGTTCACCATTAGTTTGTTTCTTCTGAGTATTTTTCTACTCCGTGGGGGACAAGCTGAAAACAATACACTTGTAATGGCATAGCAGAGAATTCTGTGTGGGCTCCAGTTCAAGTCTCAGCTACTCCACTTCCCATTCAGCTCCCTTCCAATGATCCTAGGAAGACTGTGAAGAATGGCCTGGGTCCTTGGACCCTGTCCCCATATGGGAAACCCAGAAGAGGCTCCTGGTTCCTGGCTTTGGACTGGACCAGCTCAGGCCATTATAGCCATTTGGGGAATGAACCAGCAGATGGAAGATCTTTATCTCTCCCTCTCTCTGTAATTCTGCCTTTTGATAAATAAATAAATCTTAAAAAAAAAAAAACAAGAATGAATCACAGAACCACAGCAGCTCTAGAAGCCACAGGGTACCACAAGGTATATTTAACAGCTGAGTGAGTATTGTGATTTGCTCAGGAAATGGAAACAGAAATCCAAGTAAAAGGCATAGTGTGAGCAAGGAATGCGACCACTGCAGATATAACCTCTCCTTTTTGATAACTTCCCTTGGGTGTCTGACGCGACCTACATGCCTCTCAAGCACCTGCTGTAAGTGTTATAGTTAATTCTGCACAAACGACTCTTCGTAACTAGAAAGCTAACTTCCAAAGATCCAAGAGTGTGACTTCTTTCATCTTTGCACTACCAGCACTGGGTCCCACACTGAGTGCACAAGTCTTATCTTGAAAGCTTGAGAGTATGACCATGAAGGTGATCCCACATAGTAGGGGCCTGGGGAGAGAGCAGGGAATGAGAATAGTAAGACAAAACTTGAAATCAGGAGGGACTTGGAGCCAGATCATGGAAAAATTCCAACACTGTAAGTAAAGATCTGGAATGCACACAGAATGTGGACTGCTTTTGCTGTGAAAGACTTGTGGTAGATAACCTTAACAAGCACTGATTGTAATGGCCAAAAGCCCAGGAAAATCAGGGAAAGTGAGAGACAGGGTGAGGTATAGACTTAGCAGTTGCTTAGAAGTCAGTACTCAAAAGGTGCTAGGCATCATGCTAAGTACTCTCTGGGTGTTATTTTATAAAGTTTTCACAGTGCTTTAAAGTAGATATTGTTACTCCCAATCGAGAAAGGAAAATACTGAGGACCCTTATTAATCTTTAAGTCCAGATGCTTTTCCCAGCCTCTCTGTCCTTGAGTTCAGAGCATTCTTTGAGTCAACAAAATCAGATAGAAGAAAATTCCAGAACTGACCTAGGAGAGTTATACTCTTCCTCCAGGGCTGGGGTAGTCCTCCCTTGGGAAGACTCTCTCAGGAGAAACTACAGCAACTGTCTGCTGGCACACTCACCAACTACATCTTTGCAATGATTTAACCTCATAAAGAAATACTTGAGATGGCAACTTTAAAATATACATCAGCTCAAGAGTTCTACTTTATTTTTGTAAGGGCAGTTATGGAACTTCTTAATTTACTTGCTCTTATTTAGGTTGGAAGTGGAAAGAAGATCTTTCTGTCTCTCCTTTTCATAAATCTGATCTACCTGTCCAATTTAAAAAAGTCTTTTACAAAGTTATTTTCCCCCAGGGCTTGGGTATGCAGCTCCTGGGCTCCCATAGAGGAACTTCAGCCTGCCTGCCTCTGGCCAAGCACAGGTGCCACTCACAGACAAAACGGCTGCACTATCCTGCAGGTTCCTCCCATCATCAAAGCTAAGAAGGTGGTAAGAGACCCATCAGTGCTGCAGGTCATCCTCATGACTTCCAGCCTGTCCTTAGCTGCTCTCCACCTCAGGTCCATCATTCCTGGCTGCTTCACCTGCTGATTTCTGGCTCCAGCACTAGTCACAGAAGCATCAGGCCTCATGAAAACGATTTAAACAGAATCTATATTCTGTATCATACCTGAAATTTTAGCTCCTGACTGGCTACTCCAAAGGGTATCTTAGGAGTCAGAGATTTGGAACCAGCTTTGCAGTGCAGTGGGTTGAGCCATTGCTGTTTTCAATGCAGGCATTCCATATTGGAGGGCTACTTTGGATCTGAGCTGCTCCATTTTTAATCTAACTCCCTACTCATGTTCACAGGAAAGCAGTAGGATATAGCCCACGTGCTTGGGTCCCTGTCACTCACCTGGGGGACCCAGATGGTGTTCCAGGCTCCTGGCTTTGAACTGGACCAGCCTTGGCTGTTGCAACCATTTGGGTGGAGAACCTAAGAATGAAAAGTCTCTGTCTCTCCACTCCTTCCCTTCCTTGTTTCCTCTCTATTTCTCTCTCCCTCTCCTTTTGTTCTTCTTCCCAATAAATAAATCTTTTTTTTAAAAGAGGAACCAGGGCAATGGCTCAATGGCTAACCCTTTGCCTACAAGTGGCAGCATCCCATATGGACTCACTTCCAGGCCAGCTGTTCCACTTCCTATCCAGCTCCCTGCTTGGGGCCTGGGAAATCAGTAGAGGATGGTCCAAAGCCTTGAGACCCTGTACCCATGTGGGAGACCCAGAAGAGGCTCCTGTCTCCTGGCTTCAGATTGGCTCATTTCTGGCCATTGTGGCCATTTCGAGAGTGAACCAGCAGATGGAAGTTCTTTCTCTGTGTCTCTCTCTCTGTATATGTGCCTTTTCAATAAAAATGAAGAAAACTTTACAAAAAGAATTCAGAGAAATTAACTTTAAACCTCCCACTACTCAATCCTCCCTCCTCTTTCCAGTGGAGACCTAAATGGAAAGACACCACTCTAAGCTTAGCAAAGAAAATCTATGCTCACCATAATGAGGTGGCTTCAGACCTCCTCTGCCGACCTTCCTTCCTCCCTTTTGAGGCACTGTCTATTACTTGCTCAGAAATTAACTCATCAGTGGAGCATAAAATTCTTTCTTGCCAAGAGGCCACAAGGAAGGTAACTGTCTTGTTTTTGAAATAAAAGAAATTCACTTTCTTGATGTTAAATCGGAAACATGTGTCATCTGAAAACAATGAGTAAGTCAACATAGTCCTCCACCAGGGGCTTCCCCTTTATTAAGATTTCATCAATATTGAAACAGACAAGGCTTGAGGAAAAGAAAATATTTTAAATTAGCTGTTAGAGCTAACGGGTGCAGCTGAGACGGGCAATAAGGCATGAGTCAAAACCCAAAGAATTTGGTTCTCCCAGGGAGGAAGGGGTCTGGTCAGCCCTGCTGGCTTCTCGGAGACTTGCATATGGTGAGGCTAAATTGACTAGCCCTCTAGAGAGGATGCCGGCAGCCAGAGCCCATTAGGATCAACACAGACAGCTGAGAGCAAGTGTATGTGTTCAGTAGTCCAGTCCCTTACATGAGAAAATTACTCATGCATTCAAAACTACAAGATGCTGAAAGCAAGATATATGAAGAAAATTAAAGCCTAACAGTATGACAGGGTGTAACACTCCAGTTCTCATGTTTTGCTACAGGATTATTTCTTCCTACCAAAATAAATACTTCCCTCAACTTTAAGACTTTGAGGGCTAAGAATGAAGAGCTATCCATCCTTCATTGTTCTTGTCCTTAGAGAGACAGGTAGAAATAGAACTTCTTTTTTAAGGAGTTATTTATTTTTATTGGAAAGGCAGATTTACAGAGAGAAAGAGAGACAGAAAGATCTTCCATCTGCTGATTCACTCTCCCAAGTGACTGCAACAGCCAGAGCTGAGCCAATCCAAAGCCAGGAGCCAGGAGCCTCTTCCAGGTCTCCCACATGGGTGCAGGATCCCAAGGTTTTGGGCCGTCCTGCACTGCTTTCCCAGGTCACAAGCAGAGAGTTGGAGGGGAAGTAGAGCAGCTGGGATACAAACCAGTGCCCATATGGGATTCCAGCCCATCAAGATGGGATTATTTTTAGCTGTCTTGTCGAAGATTAGTTGCCTGTACATGTATGGGCTCCCTTCTGAGGTTATTCTGAGGTTTCTATTCTGTTCCATCAATATTCTGTGCTTCTGCACTGGCACCAGACTACTTTGATGACTACTGCCCTGAAGTGGGTCTTGAGGTCTGGAATTGTGATTCCTCCAGCTTGATTTTCATTCTTCAACTTAGCTTTGGCTATTCGTAGTCTCTTTTGTTTCTTGATGAACTGTTATATCATCTTTTCCATTTCTGAGAAGAATGTTGTTGGACTTTGGGATTGCATTGAATCTCTATATTGTTTTTGATAATATGGGCATTTTGATTCTGAGGATCCTGCTGATCAAGGAACATGGTAGTTTTCTCCACCTGTTTGTTTTCTTCTATTCCTTTTTTTTTTATGTTTTATGATTTTCACCAATGAGGTCTTCCACATCTTTGGCGAGGTTAATTCCAAGGTATTTAAGATTCCTCTCTATTATTTTAATGGGAACTATACTTACAATTTCTAGATAAAGAGATGAAAAATGCTCAAGCTCCCAAGCTATCAGGGAAATACACATGAAAACAACATTGAGGTTCCACCTAACTCCAATGAAATTGGTCTACATTTAGAACTATACTGACAACACCTGCTGACAATGAATGTTAGAGAAAGGTAGCCTCCTTCACTATTGGTGGGAGTGTAGGCTAGTACAACTACTATGGAAATCAATACAGAAAAGACTAAAATAATTGAAAATTGATCTGCTGTGAGACCCAGCTATTCCACTTCTGGAAATATATCCAACGAAATGAAATCTGCATGTAAACAAGGGATCTGTAATCCTATATTCACAGTAGTGCAATCTCTAGTCACAGACATGGAAACAAGCCAGATGCCCATCAAAAGAGGAATGGATAAAGAGACAAAGGTACATCTAATAATGAAACACTACTCAGCCATTGAAAAGAATGAAATTCTACCATTTGCAATCAAATGGTCCCAACTAGAGACCATTATACTCAGTGAAATAAGCCAGTCCCAAAAAGGAAAATATCATTTGTTTTCTTTGAAAGAAGGCAAACTTCATGCAAAATACAAAATTAATAGATATGAGGTAAACACACAGTCATCTAGAGTCCATCATATTGAGATGTGAAGATGCAATGCAATGTGCATCTCTACTTCCAAGTCAAAGATGGACTCCTAATGAAACTATTGAATATATCTTGACCATAGGATGCTGGACTCTGCCATTCTTCAAACCTACAATGTCAAGATACACTTAAATTGCAGAACAATTGATTTATGACTGTTTTCTGAAGCACTAAAATATAGTAATAAATATGCAATAAATAGGGAGAATTGGGGGGGGAGGAGAAGAAGCCTCAGAGCCTTTGGGACTACATCATAAAATTAATTAATTTAAAAACTCTTGAATAAACAACTTCATTATGGTAAAACAAGAAAAAAGAAAAATACACATATGAAGTCAATTTTTAAGATTTTTTTTTATTGGAAAGTCAGATTTACAGAAAGAAAGAGAGAGAGAGAGAGAAATCTTCCGTCCTCTCCCCAAAGTGGCCACAATGGCCGGAGCTGAGCCAATCCAAAGCCAGAAGCCAGGAGCCTCCTCCAGGTCTGCCAAGAAGGCGCGAGATCCCAAGCACTTGAGCTATTCTCTACTGCTTTCCCAGTTCATAAGCAGGGAAGTGGATGGGAAGCAGAGTAGCCAAGATTAGAACCAGTGCCCATATGGGATCCTGGTAGATACAAAACGAGGACTTAGCCACTAGGCCATTGTGCCAAGCCCTAAGTCATTTTTTTTAGAGAGCAAGGTAGAACAGATTGCTGTTGGAAAATTAGGTAGTAGAACAGAAAAGACTAGAGTTCTTACTGTGCACAGGACTGCACACAGTTGTACACGCCACAATAAGGAATGTGTCTTCCTGAGGCAATAGGTGTCTCAGAGTTTGAGGCAGATAAGCATGATGGTGCCCAAGTTCCTCTCCTGTTACGTACTCACAGTGAGGACAGAGAGAGGCCTCAAACAACTAAAAGCAGCTCTCGAGTTCCACTAGAATGTCTTCAAGAGTAAGCAATGGAAAACCCTAGTACTGATGGCCTTGCTGCTAAGAGTGTTTATTTGCTAACATAACAAAAGCCTGGCAGAAGATCAGTTCGAGTTGATTAATTCAGTGGCTCATCAACGTGCTCATATACCCAGGGTCTTTGCATCTTCCTCCTTCATCATCGGGCTGTGAGTTAGCTCTTCTCATAATCACAAGACAGTTACAGCATCTCATCCTCAAACACCAGTGCTCAGAGGTTTGGGTCTCCTTTTAGGATGTGTTGGCAAGAAATTCTTTCCCCTCTGCTTATCCAATACTAAAGAATGGCCCATGCCCAAGCCACTCACAAGTAAGAAGAATGAGTCCTTCACGGTCAGCTTGGCTGAGTTCCTGTGGGTGAACTCCAGAGAAACCAAGGATCAGGATAAGCTGCTAACAGGGCATGCAGGGCTGAAACAGACATTCACCATTAGTTCCAAAATGAATAATTTCCATCGTGTGTTTGTGTGTAAAACTCTAAACCAATAAATCTTTTTAAAAAGAAAATACTGTTTTATATAAGGAGGTTCCAAAATACTGGATAACAGCTGCCTAGATTTGTCTACCGAGCAGTCTCTTTCTGTTGGAAAAGATTAGCCCTCACCATTCAGTATTCTTATGTGATTCTAGTAGGTTGCCAATCACAGTGCCCAATGCAGAGGTAGGCCAGGGTTTGGCGATTAGGACACTCCAATTCACCCAAAGTATTAGACCAAGTCAGGCACTGAACCCATGCATGGACCTCCTTCCTCCCACCCCTCCTCAAAAAAGTTCTCTGAAATTCACTAGGTGAAGACCAAGAAAATAAGTATCATACTTCTATTTTGGATCATTCTATCTTTGGATCCTGAGAACCACAGGAGAAAATGGTCAATGCAGTACTACCTACCACACACATCTGCATACATATCACAGACTAACAGTAGGAGAGGGAGAGAGGTCAAAGCAGACAACCTAAGAGCTGGCACAGTGGCTCAACTGGCTGATCTCCTGCCTGCAAGTGCCGGCATCCCCTAGAGGCACTAGTTCATGTCCCAGCTGCCCCATTTCCCATCCAGCTCCCTGCATGTGACGTGGGAAAGCAGTGGAGGAAGGAGCCAAGTCTTGGGATCCTGCACCCATGTGGGAAACCTGGAAGAAGCTCTTGGCTCCTGGCTTCAGATTGGCTCAGCTCTAGCTGTTACAACCATTTGTTGAATAAACCAGTGGATGGAAGATCTTTTTCTCTGTCTCCCCTCCTCTCTGTAAATCTGCTTTTCCAACAAAGACAATTAAGTTTAAACAAGAAGTACCCAGCCTGGAGCTGTATGTTTCCCAGTGCTGACAAACTGCATAAATGGTCCCAAATTTTGCCCCTCCCTACTTGCCCTAAGACTTGAGATTTCCCCACTTTCAAAGGGAGAATATATTTCCTCACCCCTGATTTGAAACATTATCAAATAACTGTTAATGGGATTTGAATAGATGTGACATGCAGAATAGCTTTGCATAAAGTAAGCCTCAGATTACCTGCTAGTCTAAGAAAAACAAAACCCAAATGGAATAGACTCCCAGCGCAGCATCACAGCCTTGGGAGCCTAATCAGCTGATGTACAAACAACTCCACTGAGGTCAGCAGAGCTGGTCCAGCCACCCCAGATATGCAAGCTAAATAAATGCTTGCTATACTATGTCACCGAGAGAGACGCAGTTATTCTTCAAGAAGAAATGGCTGACTAGGACACAAGTCACATGAGCCAATGTATTACCCCCCTTTTCTTCACTCCACAGTTTTGTTTGCCTTTAAACACTAAAGTGGAGGCTCTAAAGTGAAAATATTTCTTGTCTGCTTTGTTTTTTGTTAAATCCCCAAAAACAGTCACGGAGATCAGGACATTGTAGGCAAGCATTCAAAATTTGATGACCAAAGTAAGTTTGTGTTGACTATCACTGAAAAGTAGCCATTGCTTGTAATATAAGCCACAAATCAAATGCTTGTTGGCATTTGATCTTACAATATGTATTTATATCACAATAATCATGTCTCTAGAATTAGTCTAGCAGTCTCTCCCACAGTTGGAGGATTTTCAGTGTTAGCAAATTGTTGGTGTATGAAAGACTAACAGGAAAATAGAGATTGGTAGCTAATAAAATCAATTTTCAATCACTCCTCAGTGGAGAAAACAGAAATGGCCCAAGGCCATACTGGGCCACTGATTTGCATGATATCCCTTTGTTATCGGCACAACTTCCACTTCTATTGATTAATAACACTAGAATTGTTTTTGTTTCATGCGGCTACCATTTGGTTCTTGTTTTCTACTTCTTATTTTATGCACAAAAGTTGTAAGAAGTCTTGTCCGCAAAACTCACATATGCCCTCAACTCGGATCCATTTGCTTTGCCACAACCTCACTCTGTTTTTCTGCTGGATTGGGTGAGGCAGAGGGAGACAGAGAGCTCTTCCACCTGCTGGCTCAACCCTCAAATGGCCACACAAAAAAAATGATCTTCATTCTTTTGCAAATGTGTCTGTAGAAATTCATCTATTTCATCTAGGTGAGCGATTTGTATAAGTACAGCTGGCGATGGTATTCTCTTGTAATTCCTCTTTATTTCTGTGGTGCTGATTGTACTGTCCCCTCTTTCATCCCTGCATCAGTCTAGCTAAAGGCTTGTCGATATAATTGATCTTCTCACTGGACAAACTGTTAGTTTCATTGACTTTCCCTGGTAAGCTTTTATTCTCCATTTTGATTATCTCCTTTAACCATTCTTATTAGCTTCTGCTGCTGGGTTCTGGTTTAGTTTGTTCTTTTTCTAGCTCCTTCACATGTCAACTTAGAGTGTTGATTTGAGACCTTTCTTCCTCCTCAAGTATTTACACCTCTAAATGTACCTCTTAACTCTGCACCCCACAAGTTTTGATATGCTGTATTTTCATATTCATTTGCTTCAAGCTCTCTGTTTCTCTAATAACTGGAAGGGTTCAAGTGTTGAGGACAATAACTACATTGGTGCCCAGTGCTTTGGCAAAGCTTGATTGCAGAGCCCTCTGGCCAAACATTGTTGGAATGTTCACCGTCTCCTTGGGGTTTCATCTCTAACGTTGTTATGGCTGAACGAAGAAAGAGGGCATTGGCAGCTTCCTGCAGAAATTATGATCCCTGGAAAGATTTGGAGATGAAGAACCCTGGTATCTTTCTAAAGTAGAAATGATTGGGAGATGTAGCCAGTGTCTTCAGATTAAATTTGATACAAGTTTTTCATTGACCTGTGTTTCAGAACTATGAAACATGAGACATGTAGACTGACAAATTGTTTCTATTAATAATAAGTAAATACTCTGGAAGGAAAAACAATATTTTCTAGTTTCTCATGTGACTTCTCTGGCCCATTGGATGTTTCTATTTGCCATTTAATTTTCACACATCTACAGGTTTTCCCACTACTAACTAATTTCTACTTTCATTCTATTGTGGTTATAAAAGATACTTTGTATTATTTCAATCTTGTTAATTTACTCAGCTTTGTTTTGTGGTGTAACACATAGTGTATTATGGAAAATGTTCCACACGCTTGAGAAAAATGTATAGTTGGGTCTAGTATAGTTGGGTAGAGTATCCTATATATGTTCTTTAAGTACGGTTGGTCTCCAACATAGTTCAGCATCTGTATGGTCATTCCCTCAATTTTTAAATCCTTTATATAATAAAGATATGAAGGGGCCAGTGCTGTGGCTCGAGAGGTGAATTCTCTGCTTGTATGTTCTGACATCCCATATGAGTGTCAGTTTATATCCAGGCTGCTCCACTTCCCATCCTACTCTCTGTTTGTGGCCTGGAAAAGCAGAAGAGGATAGCCTTGGTCCTTGGGCTCCTGCACTCATATGGGAGATCTAGATGAAGTTCCTGGCTCCATGGCTTTAGATTAGCTCAGCTCCAGTCCACTGCAATCTGTTGCAATGATTTGGGTAGTGAACCAACAGAGGGATAATCTCCTCTCTCTCTCGCTCTCCATATGCCTTTCAAACAAAAATGAAATTTTAAAAAAACTTACAATATTAACTTTTTTGTATCATATCCTGCAAATATTTTCTTCCTCATTGACTTTATGATGTTTTGTACAGTGCAAAAAAAAATCTAAGGCATTTTTAACTGCTTCTGGATTTTGAGATAAAAAGTCTTTCCTTACACTCAGGATATGGAGAAATATATCCATTTTTCCCAAGCATTTGTAAATGGTTTTTATTTTTTTTTACATTTATTTCTATTCACTTGGACTTTGTTCTTGTATATAATGTGAGTTATGGATCTATATTTTATTTTTCTAAGTAGCTATTGGCTATTCCAATAACATGTCCATTCTTGCTCCAGTGATTTGAGAAGCCATCTTTATCATTTCCATGTGTACTTGGTTCTATTTCTAAACTTCCTGTTTACATGTCTATTTTTGCACTAGGATCATAAGTGTAGCTGTGGGGATCTTTATGTCTTGTTTTAAAGTCTGAAAGGGCTAGTTCCCTCTTATTCCTCCACCCACCCCTGCGCCCAATATCTTCCTAACTATTCTTGAATTTTTATTTTTCTGTAGAAGTTTTAATACTAACTATTGTAGTTCCATTAAAAAAACTTCATATTTCTATGTAGTTAAATTTATAAATTAATTTAGAGAAAATCTATACTATAAATTTTCAGCTATCCTATGTAAGCACAGATCTCTTCATGCTTACACAAGTACACTTTGTTGTCTTTCAAGAGATTTGTTCCTCTTAACAAAGGAGAAATTCATTTCTAATTGTGGAACTTTACACTTTGTTTGCTCTTGAAGAACGCCTAGCATTCTTCATTCTCAGATAAGTATGTAAACTATGTAAAAGCAAAACCATATAGCAGAAGAGGTTTTTTTTTTTGGCATTCACACATTTGCCTATTAAAGTAAATGAGACAGACATAGCTTGTTCTTCTGCCCTTTAATTAGCGAGGTAAAATAAGTTACAGCAAAATAAATAAATAAAATACACTCCCCTCAAATAAAGTTCAAGTTGATCCATTCAGTCAGTCAACAAACTGCAGGCTCCTGACATATTAGTGAAATTTACATTGCTTCTTAATGCTGTTTTATTACAAACTTTTTGAAGTTCCCTGGGTTTATTGATAAAATGTTCAGTTGATGGCAAATGACTCTGAGCTCTGGATAGGACAAAAATTTTCTTTTTAAAAATGTTTCCATCTATGGGGAAGACAGTCACTTCTCCAAACAGTCCAGCAACTCTGAGCTCTGGTCATATCCTTCTTTAAAAAAAAAAAGATTTATTTATTTTTATTGGAAAATCAGATACACAGAGAGGAGGAGAGACAGAGAGGAAGATCTTCTTGTCCGCTGATTCACTCTCCAAGTGGCCACAACAGCCAGGAACCAAGAGCTTCTTCTGAGTCACCCTCATGGGTGCAGGATACCAAAGCACTGGGCCAGACCCCACTGCTTTCCAAGGCCATAAGCAGGGAGCTGGATGGGGAGCAGCCGGCATATGAACTGGTGCCCATATGGGATCCTGATGTATGCAAGGTGAGAACTTCAGCCATTAGGCTATCATGCTGGGCCCCACATCCTCCTCTTGGCTACTGGAGCTCTCTCTGACCCACTTCCTCTTTGCATGTCAATATTGTCTACCATTTTCCAATCCTACATCAGATTCTACTTCTGAGAAATCTTTTCTGATCATCTTGCCCAGAATAAACGACCTTACCTCTTAGAGTGTCTTGTATTCGTTTCAGTATGGTTCCATCTCCTGTGCTAGCCTTATTCTAGGGATTATGGGCTGTGTTTATTCATTATTGACTCTTTCACAATGCCAAGAATAAGAAATAATCTTATGGAAAACAGTGGTCATTATGTTGGGGTGTACTGAGTCTCAACAGCCTCTCTCATGTTTGGAGAATTTCCAATCTTGTGATTCCCAGTATAAGCAGAAAAAGCTGTCTATTTAAAAATGGAAAGTATCAGAAATTCACTTTACCAAGCTTCCTTGTAAGGGATGCATGCCACTTAATATAAGTGCCATTAATGAGACCTCCCAGCATTGAATCAGGAGTACAGTGACAGGGACAGCAAGGGTAACCCCAGATTCCCACACAAGTGGAGTTGACCAGCAGAGGAGACAGAAAACACAAAACAGGAAGGAACACAGCCAGATGAATCACTGAGGACCACGGCAGGAGGATGAGCAGATTTCCCTTAGGCCATCAACATTTTATGGGAAAAACCAAAACACTGGACACCAACAGCCTCCCGTCTCTCTAAAGAAAAACATTTGTCTTCAAACAACCACTGCTACCTCAGACCCTGACAGAGGTCACTTTGGAGGATCACAATGCAATATAAAGCTTAAATCCATATTAAATGCTCATTCTCCATCCATGCACATGTTGAGCCTTTATCTAAGTTCTCCATACTGCACTCTCTAACATCCAAAACCTTTCTCCACAGAAAAACACACTGGGAACAAGAGAAATGTAAATTTGAACTACATTGAGACACAGTCTCCTATGAGACTGACAGAAATCCAAATGTTTGACAACATACCCTGTTGGCAAGACTAAGGAAAATTAGTTGTCCTCACTCATCGCCAGGGGAAACGCTAACATATAGTAATCCCTAGGAAGGGAATTCAGTTACATTTATCCGTCAAACCCAAAGATAGATTGTGAAAGAAGAAATAGGAAGAGAAGGAAGAAGGTGAGCAGGAAAGGAAGGAAGAATTATAGTTGCATAATTCACTGTAGCAAAGGACTAGAAAGCAGCCATACTTTCATCAGTGGAAGCTGGTTGAGTGGACTACTATGCAGATGTAAACAAAATGAGAAAAACAAGTGCATATTGATGTGAATATTCTGCATGTTTTAAACTATATGCTATATATAATGTATAATATTACTTTTGCAGTTAGTATGTTTATCTATCATATGTAATCTACAGCATATAGTTAGGGTATACTGTTAAATAATGAAGCAAGTAAAGTATTAGATGCTGTATTTTTTGTGAGAAAGGAGAGAAAATCTAAATACATATATATATAGTATAGGTATTGCTTATACGCCCAAAAGGAAATGATGAAAGGATAATTATCATGGCTGGTATAGATGGGGTAAAGATGGGAAATAGCAATGGAAGGAAAATATCTGTGACTGTATTTTTACATAGTTTTCACTTTGGAATCATGAAAATTGTATATCTAGAAATCTACAAAACAGTCATTCTTTAAAAATAAATAGAAACAAAAGCATCTTGACTACCTAATTGTATATCAGGCTGGTGGTATAACTACTTACAGAAAAAAATTACTTCCAGAAATTCTGAAATGTAGTATTTTGATACAAATCCTTAAGATGTATCTATTTATTTATTAGAAAGGTAAAGTCAGAGAGAGAGAGAGAGAGAGAGATCAATCTTCTACCCACTGGTTCACTCCTCGGAAGATGGCAATGGCAGGAACTGAGCCCATCTGAAGCCATAAGCCAGGAGTTTCTTCTGTATCTCCTATTTGGCAGATCCCACCGTTTTCCCCAGTCAGCACCCATGGGGATGCTAGCATCACAGGGAACAGCTTTACACCACAGTTCCAGCCTTAATGGGCTATATTATAAGACTAAAGTCAATGAACTTGGGATTCTGACACCCATGTGGAAAACCCAGATGATTGTCAGGGGCTCCCAGCTTCAGGCTGGCCTTTATGCAGTCATTTGCAGAATGAAGTAGCAGAAGGAAGCTTGCTCTCTCTCCCTCTCTCTCTCTCTCTCTCTCTCTCTTTCTCTCTATCACTATGCCTTTCAAAAAAATAAAATCTTGGGCATGGCATGGTAGCCTAGTGGCTAAAGTTCTGGCCTTGGCTAAAGTTAGCACCTTGTACATGCCAGGATCCCATATCGGTATTGGTTCTAATCCTGGTAGCTCCACCTCCCTTCCCGCTCCCTGTTTGTGGCCTTGGAAAGCAGTCGGGGATGGCCCAAAGCCTTGGGACCCTGCACCCACATTGGAGACCTGGAAGAAGTTCCTGGCTCCTGGCTTTGGATTGGCTCAGCTCTGGCCATTGCAGCCACTTGGGTAGTGAATCAATGAATCGCTTCTCGGCCTTTTGGCTAAGATCAAGTGTGAGAGTGAATCAATGGATCAAAGATCTTCCTCTCTGTCTCTCCTCCTTTTTGTATATCTAACTTTCCAATAAAAAATAAATAAATCTTTAAAAACAAAAAAAGAAATCCTCAACATTTTCAGAAACATTCTGAATTATGTACTGTCAAAATAACATAGATGTTGGTATTTGTTAAAATACTCAAGAATAATATACACCTAGACTCATTATATACAGGCTCATTATACTATTCTACCTTATTTTGTTTTGTAGACATTTAACACATTCCATAAGACAGAACAAAATTTAACAAAATAAATAAATAATGGCAGGAAAGGAAGAGCACTGAAGCAGCAGAGACAGGTCATCATTACACTTCCAGACGGGCTGTTGAACTTGCCACTCCAGAGCTCTGGGCCTCACCTGGTTCACAAAACACGAAAGCAGATTTTGACTTCTAAAGACATTTTCAGTGCTAACACATTGCGAATGTGTTACTCTGAAATCCCCATATCTGGCTGTTTCCTAAGAACCTTTTCCAACCAAGTAACTGTAAACAAAGCAGGCGTTTCCACTAACTGTCCCCCAGAATACTCTCTCTTAGAGGTGGCTTGCAGATCTCACTTTCTGTTTTCTTCAGCACAGAAAACATCAGAACTAATTCCCGTATATCTGAATCAGTCAGCACTTCTGCCCTCCACCCCCACCACACACACACACACACACACACACACACATCTGCTTCTGTTACATGTGTGTGTGCATTGGTATTGTATGTCTGGGACCATAAACTAGGACACTGTCAACCCAGCATATGGATGTTCACTTTAATCATGCTGATGACTTAGCACATTGTCAACATGCAGCAAATGTGTAATACCACAGTGCTGGGGTATAAATAGTGAACTTTCTCAGCAATCTGTGGCAGCTGGCTTAATTGTCCACAGTCAGTATACAAAACACTTTATTTTTTATTTAATTTATTACTTGTCCTCCTAGCCAACATTACCTGCCATCTTTTGGTGGATTGTATTTCCAGGCACAGAGTAGGGAATTTTTTGCATTTGCTTTCGAATCAACCTCACACCAGGGTTTCACTTTTCTCTCACTACAGAGGAATCAGAATGCCTTTTTTTTAAATGTGAAGAATGTCCATTTTTTCAATTTTCAAGTTTGGCCTACAAATGATCCATGTATTTGCTACACTATGTTACACTGCCATTTCTTCTCTGATCTTTTCAAATATCTGCTCATTTGTAATTCAGACAGCACATCCAAAAAGGGAGCCTCTGCATGGCACTGACCTTCGGCAGTGCTGAACTTGAATACCAGGTGCAAGTTCAAATCAGTGTCAACAGTCTGCTTCCTAAGCTGTCACTTTTTACCCAACAGGGATCACATGGAAGTTTATGTGGATTTCCTTGCTTATTTTTGGAGATTGGGACCAAAGGAGGTTTTATTTTTTAATGTTTGGCCAATTTCAACTAAATATTGGGCCCGGCGGCGTGGCCTAGCGGCTAAAGTCCTCGCCTTGAACTCCCCGGGATCCCATATGGGCGCCGGTTCTAATCCCGGCAGCTCCACTTCCCATCCAGCTCCCTGCTTGTGGCCTGGGAAAGCAGTCGAGGAGGACAACCCAAAGTTTTGGGACCCTGCACCTGTGTGGGAGACCTGGAAGAGGTTCCTGGTTCTTGGCTTCAGTTCGGCGCAGCACCAGCCATTGCGGCTCACTTGGGGAGTAAATCATTGGACGGAAGATCTTCCTCTCTGTCTCTCCTCCTCTCTGTATATCTGACTTTGTAATAAAAATAAATAAATCTTCAACTAAATCCTGCTATTTTAAGGATACAGAAAAATATTTAACCGATCTTCTCAGTTGCAGAAGGACATTATCCAAACCTGGTAAACAATACAGAGAGCTGAATTTCATAACTCATGAAGCAGTATTGGAGGAAAGAAGAAGGAGCCCTTACTCTTGTTTAACATATATATATGACCCAGGATGGGCAATTAGCCTGGTATTTAAGACGCCCACATTCCATCCAACATCAGAGCACTTGGGTTCAATTCCAGATTCCAGTTTCCTGCCATTGCAGACCCTGGGAGCGGTAGAAATGGTGTGATGGCTCATGGAGTGGGATCCCTGCCACCACACACACACACACACACACACATCTGCTTCTGCTACATGTGTTGGAAGGCCTGAATATAATCCCTGCTTCCCAGGCCAGCATCTCTCTCTCTCTCTCTCTCTCTCTCTCTTTCTGTCTCTCTCTTTCTCTCTCTCTCCCTCCCTCCCCCATTCCTCAAAAAATCAAACAAAATGTCTAGCACAGATTTCAAAAAATTACCTCTCTGCTGCTGCAAGTGACCGCCCAAAACTCAGCTGGCATGTGCCATCCTCAACTCAGAATCTCAGTACAGGGTTTACTGAGTGACTGAGAAATCCCTCAGGCTGGGCCCACACAGGGTAAGGACAACACGCACATCTCAGCTGTTAGGAGGAACAAATGACACAGTGACATAAAGTGCTTAGCACAGCACCCAGCAGCCAGAGGCACACACTGGAGTTCTTTCCAAAGCCCTTTGTATCCTTTGAAGTCCCAACAAGCAGTATATTTTTCAATAAATATTTGTTGAATGGATACATGGAATGATCAGATGACAAAAAATTGTTATTCAATATCTTGAACAAGCACCCGTTCTCTTCGACATGCTAACAGAACTTTTACACAGGGTGTTACATATAGCATGCCTCATGTAGACTTTTCACACCGAATAACCCAGTTTGCAAAACTTAACGAGCAAGGCATTCATCAAGGGAAGGCCCATTTATTCAGATGAATCAAAGACGGACCTAGAGGTAATCATGTTTTATTTGTCCAGGGTCATTCCCCCCTCCCTGAATCAAAGCACTCACCACATATCTCATTAACCCTTACAACACCCCCCAGAGGCAGGGAAATAGCCAAGACCAATGCCATGCCCTGCAGGAGAGAGCCAAAGGCTCAAGACAGTGAAAGAGCTTGTCAGAGGCCACATCAATTGAGTGAGTAATGGAGCCAGAAATGGGACTAAATTCTAGGTCTTCATTCTTAGCATGCTTTTATACCTTACTCTGAGGTTGCCAAACATCTCAATTGCTTTTGACTCCAAAAACCATTTAAAAATAAACCTTCCTTTTAAAATAAATCAGCCAAGAGCAGAAGATCCAATAACTAAGATAGGAAAAGAACAAAAAGACGAACAGTGGGCGGTTTCCTTTTTGTTTTGTTTTAATGATTCCAAGACATCCTTTAATGGATCTGGAGGGAGAAACGGAAGCGAATCCTACAGCAAGCAAGTGGCCACCTTTTTGAGCCAAGATCGATGTAAACACTAATATGTAACTGAGAACTCAAACACTTGGCTTTGAGTTTCCAGCCAGGACTGGAGATGCTGAGCAGGTTTCCTCACTGATTTTATTTTATGGTTGTTTTTTGGCATGCTGCTGCTTTTTGAGGGGTGATGGATTAACACATGCTTTTTGAAGTTATCTTGTCAGAATAGTGGTTACCAGAATTTTCAGCTATTTCGACCTAATTCTTTCCCCATTCCCCAGAAGCCTACAGGGTAAGACACAAGCTTTAAAGATTATTGCAGTTGGATAATACACGAATTGCTAAAACTACTCCACCTTCCTAACAGTTCACTCATTTCCCAGCAATTGTTGACTGGACTTCTAATATCATGTCTTGGGCCCTGCACAGTATCCTAGTGGCTAAAGTCCTTACATTGCTTGCACTGGGATCCAAATGGGCGCCGATACATGTCCCAACAGCCCCGCTTCCTTTTCCAGCTCCCTGCTTGTGGCCTGCGAAAACCTTGGGACCCTGCACCCACGTGGGAGACCAAGAAGAAGCCCTTGGTTCCTGGTTTCCGATCAGCTCAGCTCTGGCGGTTGCAGCCACTTGGGGAGTGAGCCAGTGGAGGAAAGATTTTTCTTTGTAAATCTGCCTTTCCAATAAAAATAAATCTTTAAAAAAAAAAAAGTGTTTCGGGACAAAGTTGTGATTGAAGGGACCTCCTCCCCTAGGGGTAGGGGCAAGGAAGTACATTGTAGATTGGAGGGAGAAGGGCAGACTGGCCCCAACTCCCGCAAGGTCTGGCTTAACCGGCTCCCGGGTGAACCTTAACAGGCGGCTTTCTGATTTCTCTGCGTGGAGTTTAAATGATGTGCTGCTAGGGGAGACAGACTCCCGCGCCCTGGTCCCCGCAGATCGCACTCTCGCATTCCAGCCTCTTCACCCAGCGCCCGCAGGCTTCGGCTTCCTGGTTGACCGATTCCTGCCGGCTTCTACTTTGCCCGCGCCGTTGTGTCTTCCAAGGAGATCGGGGAGCTTCTGGGGAATCCCGCGCCCGCCCTGGGCTGCGTCTGCCGGGCCTTCCTTGGCTCGCCGCGACAGGCTCCTGCTCGCAAGGCTCGGGCTGCCCGGACACCTGCAGGGACTTAAAGTGCAGGGCGTCCTCACCTTTCTGGCTGACTGCTGGCTGGTAGCGCGCCAGGCTACGCTGCCTCGGCCACAGGACCACGGTGGGGACACAGCCGAAGCCACAGAGGGATGTGGCAGAAGGCGGCAGCCTCCGACCTCCCCCCAACCAGTAGGCCGAGTCCGATGCTGTGCGCTGCCTTCTCCAGCTCTTTGCTAAGAAGTCTGTGGCTCAGAGCCTGCATGCCGCCTCTCCTTCATCCCTGGGCAGGTGACTTACCCTCGCTGGCCTTCACTTTCTTTGCAAGATGGTGGGGTGTGGAGTAGAGGGAGTGGGATTGTAACATTTACCAAGAACAACTGGTGTGAGAATAGGACATGATGCTTTCCAATTGCATTATCTCACTGGGATTATTGGACTAATGTCAGGAGCTGCTGGGGCAAAACGAGATAACCTCAACTTGAGGAGCCAATCAATCACCCGAGGAGTATTTGACAGTAACCATGTGTGCTAGGCCCTGCCCTGGGAACCAGAAGGAAATGGGAGACCCAACACTAGAATAGCAGTCCTTTTTTGGGTGGGACTGTCAGCTGGTGCCACTGCAGAGTGTGGGTCAAGCAGTTAGGATTTTAAGAGGCAGATCTGAGAAAGGCAAGGCCATACTGAGTGCACTGGAGCCACCAAGAAGAGCCCAACAGAGCTGCCATCCCATGTCCCTTGCTAAATCCTACCACCCCGCTTCCTACACAAACACAAATGCATATACACATACCATATAAGGATTCCCTATGCAGGGTTTGGAGGGAAGCCATATTCTAGTCCTATTCCGTCATTTTTTTATCCTTTAAAAGATTTATTCACTTGGGCATGCTGCGGTAGCCTAGCAGCTGAAGTCTATTCGCTGGGAGGACGGTCCAAAGCCTTGGGACCCTGTACCTGTTCCTGGCTTCAGATCAGCTCAAGTCCAGTCATTCGGCCACGTGGGGAATGAATCATCAGTAAGAAGACCTTCATATCTGTCTATCTGACTTTCCAACAAAAATAAATAAATCTTTTTTAAAAATCACAAAAGATTCATTCACTCTTGTTATTTTGTTTATTTTTTTGAAAAGCAGAATTACAGGGAAAGGGGGAGACAGAGGGAGAGCTCTTCCATCTGCTACTTCACTCCCCAAATGGGCACAACTTCCAGGAGCCTGGAACCTAGCCAGACTTTCTATGTGGCTGGCAGGGCCCCAAGTGCTCGGGTCATCCTCTGCTGCTTTCCCAGATGCCTTAACAGAGAGATGCGCCGGAAGTGGAAACAGTGGGAACTTACCTGGGAAACCACATGGCCGGTCATCCCTGCAGTCTCTGTGTGTGTGTCCCTTCCAGCCCAAGCCCAGCAGCCCCAGCCTTTTGGCTTTTCAGAAGAATCTCCCTTGAAAAGGGTTTGTGCACACAGGGAAAGCAACGTAAGAGCACAGGAATGTGGCTGTTTGCAAACCCAGCAGAGAGGCCTCCGGAGAAACCAAACCTGCTGACACTTTAACCTTGAACTTCCCACCCCCAGAACTATGAGAAAGTATTTTTATGTTATTGAAGCCAATTTAAAAAGAAGAAGAAGAATTTTCCTTATGAAGTCATGAAAAACGATAATTTGCATTTGTTCAAGGAATCTGACTTCCTCTTCTCCCTTTCCACTGAAGATGATGGTAAGGGTAGGTGAGTGTGCTGACACAAACCAAGTGAAAAATGCTTTCCAGACCTTTAGAAGAAATGTTCTCTGCTGTCAGCAGTAACCATGCCGGGAAGACTTCTGCGGCACTAATGAACAAGCCATTTGACCAGGATGTTACGGTCTTAACAAATACACTCTAAGGAATGACTTCTAAAAGGTATAACGCCAGCACTGAGGCATAGCAAGGAGAGCCACTGTTTGCAGTGCTGACCTCCCATATGGTCTCTGGTTCGAGTCCGGGCTACTCCATTCCTAATTCTGCTCCCTGTCAATGTGTCTGAAAAAAAGCAGTTGAGAATGACCCAACTGCTTGGGCCCCTGCACCCAAATGGAAGATCTGGAAGAAGGTCCTGGCTTCTAGCTTTGGACCAACCCAGCTCCAGTTGTTGGGGCCATTTGGGGAGTGGCCATTGCACGGGAGATCTCTCTCTCTAACTCAGCCTTTCAAATAAATCCATGGATAAGTCTTTTTTTTTTTTTTTTTAAGGTTTATAAAGGGGCCAGTACAATGGCTCAATGACTAAGTCCTCACCTTCCAAACTCCAAGGTCCTATGTGGGCACCAATTCACGTTCCAGCTGCTCCATTTCCCATCCAGCTCTCTATTTGTGGCCTGGAAAAGCAGTAGAGGATGGCCCAAGGCCTTGGGACCCTACACCCATGTGGGAGACCCAGAAGAAACTCCTGGTTCCTAGCTTTGGATTGGCTCAGTTCCAGCCATGGCAAACACTTGGGGAATAAAACAGTGGATGGAAGATCTGTCTATCTCTCCTCTCCTTAAATCTTATCTGCCTTTCCAATAAAAAAGAAAAAAAATCTTTGAAAAGGAAGAAAAGATATGTAGGGTACATGATACATATATACACAGAGGTGGCCCATGTATATATACTGTCAACAATATCTGTCAGAAAAAGTTCCATACCCTGATTCACGCTCTGAATGGCTCTAAAGGGCCCTGGCTAGGCCAGATCGAATCCAAGAACTTCATTCAAATCTCCCACACCAGTGCAGGGGCTCAAGCACTTGACCCATGTTCTGCTGTTTTCCTAGGCACACTGAGCTAGACCAGAAGTGGAGCAGATGAACAGCAACCAGCGCCCCTATGGAATGCTGCAATTAAAGGCTTAAGATGTTTTGGCACAACACGGGTCCCATAGTTATTTTATTGTTCTTGATAACTCTGTAAAGTAATATCTATCAGCATTTATGATAGGAGAGTTGAGGCTTAAAGCAGTTAAATAACTTGTCCAGGGGTAGGCATTATGGACTTGGACACTCAAATCCTGTAGCAGAGTGCCTGGCAACAAGTTTCACCTTCACTTTCTTTTTTTTTTTTTAATTCATTAATTACATTGTATATGTGACACAGTTTCATAGGTACTGGGATTCTCCCCACCCCTCCCCAAACCCTCCCACCATGGTGGATTCCTCCACCTGTTGCATAAACATAGTTCAAGTTCAGTTGAGATTCTTTCATTGCAAGCATATACCAAACATAGAGTCCAGCATCTTATTGTCTAGTCAAGTTCAATGGCTTCTTAGGTATACCCTCTCTGGTTTGAAGACAGAGCCAGCAGAGTATCATCCCGATCAATTAAAAGCTCGAACACACCAAGACATCACCTTCACTTTCAATCCATCTTCCTGACAATGCACACCCTGGGAGGCAGCAGATGATGGCATAAGGTACTGAAGCACCTGCCAGCCACAGACATCAAGGCAAAGGTCATGGCTTCTGGCTTCAGCCTGGCCCAATCCCAGCTGTTATAATCACTGGGAGAATGAACCAGTGCATGAAGAGCTCTCTCTTTCTAACCGTCACACACACCCTCCCTTTCAAATATATAGACAAACTTGAAAAAATCACTTTCCAAGGTCATAGAGCTATGAAGCAGCAGACATAACTGTTCTCTCATCTTCTTGCAGGTTTCACACATGAAAGCAATTTATTGACCACTTTCCATGTGATAGGGACTCTTACAGCCACTGAGAGCAGTGTTTTAAAATCCTGCTCCTT
This sequence comes from Ochotona princeps, assembly GCF_030435755.1. Lineage (NCBI taxonomy): Eukaryota > Metazoa > Chordata > Mammalia > Lagomorpha > Ochotonidae > Ochotona > Ochotona princeps. Next base: position 55,685,699 of record NC_080832.1, on the reverse strand, counting down.
ATATATGAAAAGACTCTTTCTCAAAAAGTCTATGGAGAATGTGTATTATGAAAAAACTTTTAAAGATGCATTTCTTATTGGAAAGTCAGATATAGGGAGGAGGAGAGATAGAGAGGAAAGTCTTGCATCTGATGGTTCACTCCCCAGGTAACCATGATGGCTAGAGCTGAGCCAAACCAAAGCCAGGAGTCTGGAGATTCTTCTGGGTCTCCCACATGGGTTCAGGGTCCCAAGGCTTTGGACCATCCTCTACTGCTTTCTCAGGCCACAAACAAGAAGCTGGATGGGAAGTGGGGCTGTTGGGACATGAACTGGTGCCCCATATGGGAACCCAGTGTGTGCAAGGCAAGGACTTTAACCACTAGGCTACCACACCAGGCCGGAAAAATCTACTTTTTAATTTCAAAAATTTTGCAGTTTCAAAATGAACTCGTCTTGTCATTCACTTTTTCCATGAACTTTTGAAGTACCTTCTACTTTCCTTCTTATAGAGGAACAGGGAAGTAAGGGGAAGAAAAGAACGGAAAGCAAAAAGAAATATATAGAAAAGGAGGGAGAAGAAAAAGGAAAGGATGAAGTTGTGATGCGAACAAAATGGCCAGAGAAAACTTTATCCAGAAAGTGAAATGAGCAAACAGCTGAAATTAACTCTGCTCCAGGAAGAGGCAACAGAGGCAACCCCCTAAGGGTTGAGGGGTAAGAGTGGGAGGGCAGATGGCAGGGAAAAGCAGGAGGGCCAGTATAGAGGGGAGTGGGCTTGGGCAAAGAGGAGAGCAGTAGAGCCAGAGATGGAGTGGTCCCTCGGAGGACTTAAAGTCTGAGTGAAGTGGGGATTCCGGGGTTGGGGAGTGAGGTATGCTGAGCTCCCAGAATCACTCCGACAGCCATGCAGAGAATGTACTGCAAGGGAACAAGGTGGGAGCATGCAGACTGGGTGGCAGACTTTGATGATAACCAGCATCCCGTGTTTAAGCACTGGATCAAGTCCCGGCTGCTCCACTTCCTGTCCTACTCTCTGCTGATGCACATAGGAAAGCAGCTCAAGGTGGTTCTAGTATTTAAACCCTTGCCACTCGTAGAGGAGACCAGCAGCGAGTTCCTGGCTTCTAGCTCCAGCCTGGCCCAGCCCCACTGTTGCCGCAGTTTGGGGACTGATTCAGTGGATCTCTCTTTCTCTCTCTCTCTCTCTCAAATTCTACCTTTGAGATACACAGGTAAATCTTTAAAAACTAATAAATAGAAACAGTCAGCTTCTGGACTTTAGGGAAGAAATAGGTGCAGCACTTGCCATAGGCTCCCTTTGGAGCGGCTGGGAATCCAGGCTGCCCTGTGGGTTTTGGCCTGAGCAAATCCTGGGTTGGCAGCTGGAGGAATGGCACTCTTATTCTGAAGTAGAACAGAGGGCAGGACGTGGGGTGAGGCAGGCTAGAGGCAAAATGTCCAGAAAGTTAAACAGAGAGCTTTGTAGATATCTAAGTAGACGTAAAATATCTGGGAGGCAACTGAGTAAACGCAACTGGAGGCTAGAATTTCAAGATGTTCAAGGTGAAAGGCAGCTGTGCTGGTGGCTACAAGAGAAGGGGAAGGTTGACCCAACCCCCACTTCATTCGGCCTGAGTGAGGGGGGATGGCACCCAGTGTGGGCACCAGGTTCTGTTGCATCCAGTTAGATGTCAGCACCCTGTCCTGGGTACAGCAAATCCTTTCCACCTGCAGAAGCTGGGAGGAAGCAAGGGTCTGATTTGGCAAGTTTGATATTTTTAGACAGCTACATGCTCCAGGATCATGCACCAGGCAAGTGTCAGTATCCCCAGCTGTGAAATCGGCACAATTCCCGTCCCTCTCATAATAGTAACCTTGGTTCTGGAAGGCAGTAGAGTCACCACAAAGTCAGCTCTTTATTCCTTCCTGAAGTTCAGGGCTCCCGAGTCCCACTTAACTCTCTACACGGTCTCCCATCTCCACACCTGCCAGATGTGCAACCCAGGTGTTTGGAAAGACTGAATGCAGCTGATGTGAGTCGTACAATCCCAGGTCAACGCATCACCATGGCAGGGAGGCAATGCTAGGGCATGCCCCTGGCTGAGCAGGGAGCCCAATCCACCTCTTCCTGGGTCCCAGCAGATCCCATATGAACACCTTCTCTTTACTGGCAGTACCGTACCAGACACTCCACTGCTGTGTGGCACACAGGGGAAGGTGCTGCTGCCTGGGTGCAAGTGAGCAAAAATGCCACCCCACGGCTTTGCCGGTTGCCAGACTAGCCCCAGACATGGTGCCTGCCCCGGTTGTAAAACCTCTACCCAGGGGGAACAGCTCCTTTTGTCATGTGTGCTAAAAAGGAGAAGGGAGGGGCCCAGCATGGTGCCCTAGTGACTGAGGCCCTCCTCTTGCATGTGCCAGGATCCCACATGGGCACCGGTTCATGTCCCAGCTGCTCCACTTCCAATCTAGCTCCCTGCTTGTGGCCTGCGAGGACAGTCGAGGATGGCCCAAAGCATAGGGACCCTGCACCCACGTGGGAGACCTGAAAGAGTCTCCTGCCTCTTGGCTTTGGATTGGCTCAGCTCTGGCCTTTGTGGCCACTTGGGGAGTAGACCAGCAGATGGAAGATCTTTCTCTCTGTCCCTCCTTCTGTCTGTTGATCTGACTTTCCAATAAAAGTAAATAAATTTTAAAAAGAAGAAAAGGGAGTGGATCCTTTCCCACTTCTATTCTTGTGACCTAGTTGCCAGCATGCAACAATGCATCCATGTTTGCCTGGACGTCCTGGGCAACAGTTACTCACCCTCAGGGCGTCATCTGTTTCGGCAATAATTGGGCCTAAGCTATGCATGGCAGCCCAGAAAACACACAACACTATGGGCTATGCGTTCAGCATTCCCAGAACACATACACACACCCTCCTCTATCACACATGCAGCCCCTGATCCCAACAGAAAAGAGAGCACACACGTGATCTCTGCAGAGAAGCACACAAGGGCAACATCAAGTTCAATTTCCCAGGGCTCCTTTGGGGGTGGTTACTCTTTCTTCCTGGGTCACCAGCAGATAAGGTTTTCTCAAGGGATGGAGTGAATTCAATGGATGTGGAAGGACACAGACCTCCTAAGCAAAGAAAGATTAAGAGTGAAACTGTCCCCTTGGTTGGCCCATCCACTCAAAATCACCATCAAAATGATGTAAATAGGGCAAAAGAAGATTTCCTTATCTGTGTAAGGAAGACAGTTCTATTACTTCGTTAGCTGATTTAGCAAGATGTTTGTATGTTACCAGCCAGAAGCTTGTAATGGCCCTACAGACACAGCACAGACACTGGTGTGTGTGTGTGTGTGTGTGTGTGTGTGTGTGTGTGTGTAGGGAGGGAGGTGTTTTAGAGCAGCCACAATACTCTCCAAGCATGGAACTGGCTGGCTGGTGGTGTTTTTCCACAACAATGCAGGATAACATATCTGCCTTATTTTATTCCACCAGATGGAGAAAATGGCTTAGTATTAGTGGGGGAACAATTTCCTGCCTTTTCTTAATATTAAAAAAGTACTTCATAATTTTTTCCAGCATACTTTTTTTTTCCTCTTCGGAGGCCCTCTTATAGGCCCTACAAGCACCTACTGACCAGAAATCAGAATTCTCACATCTTCCTATCTTTTTCTGTAACCAAAGCCTGCAGGGCTTGTTCCATTAGGGATCCCCATGTTTTACAAGCTATAGATGGTGACTGCAATCACTGAACTCCTTGATTGTTTTTTTTAAGAGAAATTTTTAAACTTAAAACACTTAGTATTTACGGGCCATTGATTTTTTTTTATGACCCATTTAACCATGTCTTTTCTTTGACGCTCATCCAGGGAGACTCGCATCATCCGTGGCTAGATCACAGAGACCCGAAGGAAAGCTCTTCATCATCTCTAATCTCCATCTCTCACCTCCCTCCAGAGCAGTTTACAATAAAGAGGACTCACTCCCACATCCTGATCCCTGCACTTCTTTGATCTTCCCCATCATTTTCTTATTAAAAACAACTGCTCTGTTGCCACCACCACCAGTTTCAAGTTGTCGAAGGAACTATTTTCATCCTTAAATTTTTAATTTTGAAAATCAACTCATAGATTAGAGTTATTATGGTGGTAAATACAATATCCCCACTTGAAAAACAAGGGAAATCTGTTGAGAACAACCTATTAATTTTCCACCAGCTAGAAAGCACTAAAATGCTACTTTCTGAAGGAGGCTCTCTGATTTTCCAAGCTGGCTTCTTCCTGGGGCAGTCACACCACTTTGCCTGGTTTCCTGGGCTATTTCTTCCATTGAACAGTAATTAAAACTACATTTCATTCCCATCAGCATAATACAAAAAGAGTGCATTCTGCCACAAGTTACCAAAGTCTAGCCAATGATGCAACACACCAGTAAATTCCAGCAGAAGAAAATAATTTGAATAAACCCTCAGATTTCACAGTTTTGGAATTTAATAACTTCTAAAAACAGGCATGTTGCATTAGCTCTTTATAAATGAGCGGGTCAAGTAACTTATCAAATAAAAATGTAAAAAGAGAGATGAAAATGTTTCTGAGATTTTATACATAAAGACTGTGATCTCATTTAGGAAGAGAAATTCACATTAGCAGAAGTTGAAGGGTAAAAAATGAACAGCAATATGCCGAGATTATCTTGATTTTTATATAATACCTAAAACTTTATAGAGGATTATAGGATATGGTTTCATAAACAGACAAATGGGGAAAATGGACAAACACATTTTTACGAAAAAAATATGGCTGGATCTCAATTTGGGGGCACAAAAATAAATGTATTTATTAATTCTATTTTTTCATGAGCTGTTTTTTTTTTTCAGGCATATAAAGAAATCCAGAGCAAGAAACAAAGTTAAGAGTTATGTTCCCTCCAGCTCTTTGCCTCAGTCTAGTGAAGACACCTCAGCAATGAAAAGAGATCAAGGGCAGCAAAGGGCCAACTGACTCTGAAACCCAGCTCAGTAGCACAGAGCCTCCAGGTAGGTCACTTCACCTCGCTGAACTTCATTTCCTATTCTGCAAAATGAGTATGATTAAGTTGCCTGGGTGGGTTGCTTCAAGATTACACAGCAGTGCGCCTTGTGATGCAACAGGTGAAAGCCCAGCTTGGGCCATCTGAATCCCACATCACGGTGATGGGGATCCAGTGCCCCCTCTGTTTCAGATCCAGCTCCCTACACTTGCAGCTGGGAGATGGCAGATGATGTCTCAAGTACTTGAGTTCCTGCTACCCACAGAGGACGCTCAGATGCAGTTCCAGGTTCCTGGCTTCAACCTGGCTCAACCCAGCCCAGCCACTGAGGGCTTTGGGAGAGGAAGCCAGTAAATGGAAGATCGATATCTCTCAATCTCTTGGACATTCAAATAAATAAATGTTTTCAAAAACATATTTAATAAGCAGGAGTAGGTCTTTTTCCCAGTGATTAAGACACCAATATCCCATATCAGAATGCCTGGGTTTGAGTCTTAGCTCTACCTGACAACTTCAGCTTTTACTTAATACAGATCCTAGAAGGCAGCCATGATGACTCAAGTAATTGGGTTCCAGCCTCCCACATATGGGACTTGGGTTGTGTTCCTGGCTTTCTCCCTGCCAGTTCTGATCACTAAGGAAATCTGGGGAATGAAGCAGCAGAGGAGAAAAAAAAAGAACACATATATACTACACTACACCTGACATGCACAAGAGCTCTACAAACAAACATTATCCTTCATTTATTCATTCGTCAAGCCTTTGAGGGTCTCCACTGGGTTCTGGAGAGCCAAATATGAACTTGGTCAGGAAAACCCTTCCTTGAGACCTAAGTCTCAACTATTATGGCAAATGATGGTAAGAGACCATCAAAAGGAATAGCTTGAAGCAGCAACCTAGCTAAGAGAACGGTGTGCCCAACAGAAAGCCCCATTGGAGGAGACATGAGGCCTAAACAGCAGGGCTTGTGGGGCGAGTACATCCACAAGCAGTTAACTCCACAGTGATACAAAGCAAACCCCTAACTTCTTCCAGCGGTAACAACTGCCTGCCCCACTGACACTTTACACCCTCTGCTTTCTGTCTGTCCTGTTTCCAACTATAGGTTGAGCAACTCTTGTCTGAAATGTCTCGAGTCTGGAAGCTTTTGAATTTCCAGTATTTTCAAACTTGGGGATATTTGCATACACATTGTCAAACACCAGGAGGATGAGACTCAAGTCTAAAAAAGAAATGCATTTATGTTCCATCCTTGACTTATTCACAGAGACAGTATTTTTATCACACCTACAATTTGAATGCAATCTTTTATGGAATGTTCCATCCATAGTGTCACACTGGCCCTTAACAAGTTTCAGGTTTTGGAGCCTTCTGGATTTCATATTTTCAGATTAGATATTCGCCTTGCAGCTCTTCTCTGCCCTGTCTCATGTCTTCTCTCCTTGATGTGCAAGCTCACACCTGCCTCAAGACTTTGTGCTGCCTGTTTACTCTGCCTAGTTGATCTTCCTGTTGGTCCACACGGGCTTGATGCCTCAGCTCCTTTCACGCCTCCTTTACTGAGTGACCTTTTCAGCCTATCTGGAATTACTCTCCCCGCTTTCTGTTGAATGTGCTTATGCTTCAGTCACACACACACACAGAGACACACACACAGCTCCACAAACTCACACATCTTAGTTTTGGCTCCTGAAGTATCCCCAGGTGCTTAGGACAACAGCAGGCACCTAACAGCATAGAAGAGAATGAAGGAACTGGGTCTGGAATGTGTGGACAGGGCAAGAAGTTGAGACAGAGGAGATGCTAGAGAGGTAGATGGACTTTGAATGGTGTGGGGAAGAGCTTAGATTCTTATCTGGGAAGTAATGGGAAGCCTTGAAAAGTGAGTGGCATGTTCAGATCTGCTTTTCTGATAAGTCACTCAAGGCAGGGACTAGGCGAGCATGATAATGACAGGCAAGGACAGCCTGGTCTGGGGCAGGAGGAATGAGAAAGAGGGGAAGCCATGTCGCCAGGGTGTATGAGGGAGGTTAAGGCAGGCAGCACCTGAGGACTGACTGCAAGTGGAGGGAGAGAGAAAAACGACCCTTAAGTTTGTAGCAGGGATGGCAGGCAGGATGAAGTGAGCAAGGTTCTAGAATGTGCAGATGGACAAGGGTAAGGAAGGGGATGCATTTAGCTCCCTATACTGTTGTTGTTCCTCTCTATCCAGGAGGGACTGACTCCAGGGTCTTGCCACCCACTCCCAAGTCAACAGAATCTATAGATTTGCCCAAGTGCTTGATACACACACAGCCTATGCTGATCCCACTGGATACTTTGCCTCTAGACCGCTTAGAATGTCTACTACAGTGCAAAAGCGATGTCAACAGTCGCAGTGCTGTACTGTTTAGGGAATAATGACGAGGAAAAATAGGATGTGCCTGCTCAGTAGACGGAACATTTTCTCTCAATATCTCTGATTGGCAGTTGGTTCATTTCAGGCATGCAGAAGGCTAACTGTCCAGCTAAGTGGTTCCAGTGCCATCTGTGAAACAGGGACTTCAGAGCTCAGGAGAGTTAGACCAGAGATATTCTTTCTGCCTACCAACTCTCCACTAATTTTAAAGTGAAAACAACTTTCATTTCAAACATTCAAGTTTGCTAACAAAAGCAGAGATCAAAATACAGTAATTAGTTTTTATTTGTTAAACTCTGGTTACTGGAGCATGAAGCCTTTGACTATAGCATAAGTTGAAAATAAGTTCTCTCCAAAAGTAATAAACTCTTTAAGTCTAAAAATACAACCGGCTGTTTAATATCCTATGTATCTGCTCTTTCTGCCTATAGTAAAAATAATGTGATGGGGAGTGATTAAATTAATTCTCATTCTAGACTTCACTTTTGGTACATTTTTCAGCTAACTGCCTAGCAAAAATAATAACGTCTTACTCTCAAGGAGTCACCATGTTTGGTTGCAAAATAACCAGTGGTATAAAGCCATACCCTCTCATTTTGTAAAAGTATATGGGAGAAGTTAAAGAAATTCAAAGGCAATATTATACATTCAGAACAAATTTGAGGAAATACTTTCAAAATGACATGTAATTAGTTAGTGGAAGTTACTATCGCAACATACAATTGAAGCAAATTGCTCCATGAGCTTTCCCTTCTCCCTAATCAAACCTCGATATAAAAATAAAGCGTGGAAGAGGGAACACTATAATGTTGTCGCTAAAACCACACAGAGGAAGTACACTGTGTAACTTCAATATTAATAACTGTTTACTCTGTGCCAGGCACCGCGCTAGGCAATTATGCGCACTTCACCTGGTTTCCACTTACTCCCCCCTCCCCCGGATGTGTACGAATGTTAAGAAAACAAAACAACAAACACACACACACAAAAAAAAACAGGGCTGAGCTGAACGGGAAGGAGGTCCCTGTACTAAGGAGTGGTGGAGATAGCTTTCTCGGAAAAGAACTCTTTCCACCCGCTCTGGGTACCGCACGCAGCAACCTCTGACCGGTGCCCAGGTCAGACACTGGACACTACGTGACAGGTCACACGCATGATCGAACAGGTGAACAAACCAAGCGCACGTTAGCCATTTGGGGTGTTTCCTCTCTGAGGGGAACAGGGTTGTGTGAGATCCCGGGAGATGGCTTCAGACCAACGCCCCGAAAGCGCTGTACGGCTGAGGCACAACCCCAGCGACTGCGAGCTGCGAGCGCCCCGGGGCTCGCCGCCGGAGCTGTGCGGTGCGCTTCCAACAACCGCCCCGGACCCCAGGTGAGGGGCCAACTTACTTTTTCCAGACGCGCACCTCCCTCCCCACTATCCCCCCACCCCACCAGAAACCGAGTCAGCGCTCGCAAGGTTGCAGACCTGCTTTGTGCTGCGATCCTGGAAGCCCCAGTAACTTCGCAGAACTAGGCGTGTAAAACCACAAGCTCCATTTTACCCTTCCAGTCCCAGCCAGTACGTCTCCCGCCGGCTCCTTCCCGGAGGGCGGAGTTGGGGGTCAGCTTCCCCTCCCCCTCCTCGGTTCCCGCGCGCCGCCCGCCCACAGCCACACGCACAACTCTTTATTTCCTCAGAATGCCTTCCCGGAGCATCGATTCCCCCTCAAAATCCCTTTGTTTAAAAAAAAAGAAAGAAGAAGAAAAAAAAAAAGAACGCGCGGGCTCGCCTCAGGTGTGACGGCCCTGAGCGCAGAAAGTGAAAGCAGACGCGCGGCCGCTAGCAGCCGCGCCCCGGAGCGCGCCAGGCCGGGGCGGGGCGCCAGGCGCCGCGCGTCACGTGACTCGCAGCCGCCCAATCCCAGGGCGGTCCCCGCGAGACGCGCGCCGGCCGGCTGGGAGACGCTCCCTCAGCCTCAGTCTCGAATAGCGGGTAAGCGGGCGTACCGTCGCCTCAGGTGCCGGGTGCCGAGTGCTCGACCCTGTGTCCCCCAACCTGCCCACTTTGAGAGTCGGTCGGCCCTCCTTCGGCGGCTCCTGGTCGTTGTGCACAACCACTTTCACCGGCCCACTTCTTTTGGCGGGGTAGGAGTGAGGTGTGGGTCCCCAGGAGGTCCCGGGAAGGACGTGGCCTCGGTCCTGTCTGGTTCTTCGCTGGGGTTACCGGTCTCGGCCGCCAGACAACAGCGCAAGGCACTGATTGGAAGGAGTCCGAAATTCCTGGGCCCAAGCCATGACCCAAAGAGGCCCGCTAACGTCCCTATTTCCCCAGAATCAAAGGTTGTTGGGCGTGCACCGGTGCTTCTGGGCAGTTAGGTGCAGGCGTGCGCGCTCCTTTCAAAGGGTTTTCACAGGACCCTGGAGGGCACCTGGACCTTTACGTTCCGTTCTCTATCCTAAGGAACTCAAGCTCCGATTTAAGGCAAGGTTTCTGCATTTTCAGAAACTGCTAGGAGGTGTCACTGTGGCACCTCAGTTTTGCCCCCACAACCCAAAAAAAGCTATTCCGAGACAAAAAGTGAGTTCTACTAAGCCTAAATAACAATAGCATTGGTTTAAGACACCACTGAGAAGGCACCCGGGCCCCAAGCCGGCCGCCAGTCCCATCTGGCCCCAGCCCTGGGACAGGGGCGCGTGGGTGGCCGGCCAGAGGACCTAGAGTGAGTTGCTTCTCAGTGAGTTGCTAGCCGTGGCTGGCTCTCCCAGTCCATCGAGGCGCGCGGGGAAGGGACTCTGGAAGGCCGAGGGTCGCTGGTGCCAAGGACGGAGCCCAGGCCGTGCAGGTGTGCCGCAGAGACAGCGCGGGGAGGGGGAATCGCAGGGGCTTGGAAAAGCCAAATTGGTTGCGTTTGCAAACAGATTTTCAAGGATCCTGAGGGCAAAAACCCTTTTGCTCAGGATTTTTAGTGAGAAGGACGCCCCAGGGTTAGGCATATGGTCAAGAGCGTGGATTTTGAGGTTGTGCTATCACCTAATCCGTAAAAATTGGGAATGTGTACAGCTCACTCTCCTGGGGCATGTAGTAGTATTTCATAAGATGGGGTAGACAGATGGGCGTTGGTCTGGGTCACTGCGTTGTGTGTGTGTTTAAAGAGCAGGATTTCATGTCCACCCTGTGAGGCGGGTGAGCAACGCCAACTCGGATCTACCCCTGTTTGGAAATGTAAACTTTCTGTGCTACGAATTCGTGAAATGGTCAAGGGGGCAAGGCTGTGGACTTTCGTGCAACCGGGGCAGGGGCAGTGAGTCCCCGTCCGTCGGTCACGTACAAGCTGCACCCAGTGTCCCAAAGCGCAGCGAAATATGACTAGGGAGACGGGGAGCAGGGGTGTGGGGCGTGGGGGGTGGGGAGCGGCTTTGGGGATGGGGCTCCCGGAGCAGGAGCGCAGGGCCAGCCTGGAGCTCAGGCACCCTCCTGGGGCGCCTGGGGAGGCAACGCCCAGGTAAGACACTGCCGCTGCAGGGGAGGGGAATCGGGTTCCAAGCCGGACTCCCGCTGGCCCCAGGGTCGTCCTGGAAGAGGCAGACGCCACCGGATGACAGCCTGAAAGTACGCTGCGAGCTCGGTTGGATTGCATCCGCCCAAATTGTATAATAATATAAGGCACGGACGCTTCCACTCAGAGATGAGTGAGGACGCATGGTGGGACCGAGGTGGTCTCTCTGTTAGGCATGCACCTTAACTCGTAAGCCCTAGCCCTATTTATTGTAAAGTCACTCACACCAAAAAGGGAAAGAGAATCGCGCGCTTATGTTTGCTTCCCCTTGGAAGAGATGGGAAGAGTCGAGGTGGGGTCCTGAGAGCAGACGAAACTGGGACTCTAAAGTTCCGCTGGGGGCTCGACAAGATCAGCTCACGGGGGAAGGGCTTGCCTCGGGCTCCCCAGTCCTGCCAAAGACTTCCTTCACGGAGCTGGAGTTAGGGCTGTGGGTGATTGGAGCTGTGGATTTCGCGCAAATTTCGCAGCAGCCCCTGTGCCGCAGTGCGTGCTCCTACCTGGCCAGGGTACAGTGCGTAGGTCCAAATACCTTCCACAGACCACACCCAGGCTTGGGCTTTCTGGCGAAGGGAGAGGGCGGTTGGTTGAGAACGTCACAGCATGTGGTTTTTTTTCTTTGCAGCATGCATAACGCCTAGATCGAAGGCTTCCCACTGGCCCTTGTGAATGCAGCCTCGGCCTTACCTTATCCCCTGTGCTTCAAGCCCTCAGGTGGTGGCTAGTGTATTGGAATGGATCGGGCAGAAGAGGGTCTGGGCAGGTGCCAGCCCCGGCGCCTATCGTGCCTCGGTCCAATTTCCTCTGAGCTCCAGGCATCCACCACCCGCTGCCTCGCTCTCTCTTGCCCAGGTTGGACGCAAAGATTCAGCCCTTTCGGGCATCCGAGGATTGTGTCCGTTTCTGATTCTTAAGTTGTAAACGGAACCTTCTAGGAACTTAAGGAAATGTTTTTTTCCTAAAAATATTGTTGATATTTATAGAACTGATTCTTAAATTTTCAAAACAGGAACAAACGGGGAAATAATTAATTTGGAGGTGTTTTGTGTAGCAGTGCTTCCTGAAACTAACAGCGCAGGTAAACAGGTGGCTGTCGTTTAGCTGCAACGAATACAACGGACCCAGTAAATGGGAAAAAGAATCAACTAGATGCTAGATGCACGGTGCCCACCGCGGAGCAGTTCTTCTCCCTCTGACCGCCTTCCTGCCAGGGAGAAGATTTGTGGAGGAGAGTGGTTTATTTTCACAGTATGACATCTCGCTTTGAATTAAATTTCTTTTTTCATCAGTCAACTAGACTTGGTCCTTTAATTAGGAGTCGCAATGAAGTCTCCAACACGTGTTGTCAGCCACAAACTCTGATCCAAAATAACAAGTGTAATTAATTTTTGGAGACATTTAGTTTATAGGGCTTAAAATTAAAATATTATGTTTTTAAACATTGTGGCACAAGCAACACCGGTAAACATTTGTCCCAGAAGCTTGGCATACCGTCATTTCCACCATCAATGCTAAATATATATAAATATATAAACATATATATATAAATATATATATCAATGGGCCAAGGCTCCCCTCCTGGCTCCCAGCACTTCTAATTTGATCTCTTTCTGGTCTTAGGAAATGCCACTGAAAACTTTTTTTTTTGGTCCTGATTTTTAAAAAGTCAGCAGGACAAGGTGAAATCCTGGTCACTCTCCTAACTTGCATTCCATCTGATCATCTAAATGTTTTTCAGAACCATGCTTAAGCACCTGTGCATCTCAGTACAGCTTTGAAATGGCATCATTTAATCTGAGTGACATCGAACTTCTAGGACCCTGAGTTACAACCACAGAAAATCATTCTCTAGTCATTATCAGGTCTGTCACAAACAAGAGTTTTGCCAGTACAGTAGAAGCTCATTAATAAGCATTTCTAAATTTGAGTAAACAGCACTAAGACAAAATATTGAGTGGCATGCCCATGCAATATGTAATATCCATTCACTTAGCAGTTCTTTATGTTACGTGTTAAAGAGTTGTCACTGTAAATTATCTGTTTACTACGACATAAGAAAGAGGCTGAATGTGGACATGTTTTCTGTAGCACTCAGCCCCTCCACCCAAAAACCACTGCCATTTGGTGTGTATTTTAATGTATGCCGTGTTTCAAATCTGGTTTCCAACAGACTTCAGCCTCTTCTGCAAGAATAACCAATCATCCTCCGGCAGATCTTTATGATTATTTATTTAATTGGTTTGTTTGAGAAGCAGAGAGACTGACAGAACTCCCATTCACTGGTCTGCTCCCCCAGAGCCTGACAGTGACTGAAGTTTGGCCAGGCTGAAGCTGGGAGCCAGGAACCCGCATCAATTATCTCCCTCATGGGTGGCAGGAACCCAACTGTGGGTGTCTTAGCAGCTTGCTAACTTACCCCTAGACCAAACACCCACCTCCAATATGGCTATTTCAACTTTATATATATATATATATATATCTTATATGTTTGTATATATAAAGTTAAAATAAAATAAAATGTATATATAAAATTTTATATATATATATATATATATATATATATATATATATATATATCTCCAGAAAAGAATATGACAAAGTGAGGACCCTGTGCTGTTTGCAGTCCACATCTCTTGGAGCCTGTTGGGCTGCTACAGCTTTGAGTTGTCTTGGTGATGCCATTTCCAGAGCCTACTTCTAGTAGAGGGGACTTGGGATCCTATGTTTCTGACACGAGTTCAATACTGGTGTCTGCCTAATAAACTGTCTCTTGGGTTGGAGTCACATCACCACAATTTTGGCTTGCCACATCTAAGTAAATAAAAAAAAACAAATGCTGGCCTCACATAAGCCGCTGCTGCTTTCTGCTTTTATGGCTGTGGGATTCTTTCACTTCACTGCCTTGTGCCATGTTTCCATGCTGCAGGAGTTGAGTAGTAAAACTTTCCTAGATAGGTGACCTGATTTAAACGGCACGTGGTTTTGTGCGCACACCACAGCATGGGAGTAAAAAGTGGGTGATGAGGAACTTTGGTACATGGAAAAAGGTCTCATCAATCAATGTGAACCCACTGGGATGGCTCAAGCTAACTTTCCTGAAAATTGTTTCAATGGCATTGTTTTTGCATTTGGTTCCAAATAGCTTTTACTAGCTGTCTAAATTGTTCTTGAACTTCTTCATTTGTCATGGAAAACATAAAAAATTTAGCTTCTACTCTCATTTTTATTTACACTAGGAGATTTGCTTAGTTGTTGGTAAAATTTTCGTCCTTTCTAAGCCAAGTCGTTTCTTTGTTCTGTAAAGTCAGTGATGTTTCTCAGGCCAGGCTTTGGTCTCCATAATGGGTTAGAGGTGATGAGACTGCACGTGTACTGTTTTCAGTTATCACTTCACTTAGCAACGTTTTGGAAAGGAAGGTTGGAAGGGTGCTTCTCTAAAGAGTGCTATTCCTAAGCAAGCTTTATAAATGGGATTTAGAAGTATTTCTTCACTTTTTGGGAACTATAGAATCAGAAGGTGTAGAAATTACTGGAAAGCAAAAGGTGAGATCTTAGGACATTACATTGGGCATTTGGGTTTCCAGAGAATATATTGAAAAAAAGATCAAATAGTATTTCAAATAGTATTTCAGTACTATTTGATTGTTCGGTAGTTAAATTTTACATGTTAGTTTCTTAGTTCATTAATTTGAAGATTTTTTTTCTTTCAATATTTTAGCTACATTTGTTCTTAGCCTTTAAAGTTCTAAAACTTGAATAAGCAGAGGAAGGTTTTTGTACACCAGGCAGAATGTCTTTCAACAGTTGCCTGAGTAAAATATGTGTGAGGTTTTCCCTAATGAAATTTTAAATATGGTTCTATGAATTCTAATGCAATCTGTGGGTAATATAAGAACAAAAGCGTGTGTGTTAAACATTACCAGTGCAGAAGAAAAATATTTTTGTTTCTTTTGACTGGGAAACTTAAAACTTCAGTAATGATGAGCATCATTGCTTGAAATAAAAGATCAATTTTTATAGTATTTATTCACATCTGACAGCTGAGAGTCAACATTTTGTAACTAATTCAGTTAGTAAAATGGCATTGTGTGCTTAAGCAGAATTAAAAAGTAAGCCAGTTATTAGAGTTCAGAAATGCTCTATTGGGAAGCTGTGTGTTTGCTTCCTTTCTATTTTGCATTAACATATGCAGGAACAGTACAACAAGTTTGTATGAATTTTAAATATTTTTATTACAAATTAAGTTTTCTTCTAATCGGTTTTCTAACAAGGTGCTTCTTATTAAGTTAACATTGCTGCCTCTCACAGATTTTCCTGCCTGAAATATCTATGTATCTTGTTTTGGGTATCAAATTGAAACTTGGCGGGTGAATAAACATTTTTTTGTTTTCTAAATTAAAAATGAATAGTAGAGCCATACTTGAAAAAAACTTTTAGAATACCTTGAATTTGAGAATATTTCCTATCCCTAGTTCTGACAAAAAAATTAAACAGAGAACAACATTTTGACTGATGCACTCCTTGGACCATAAATACACCCAGCAGACAAATGGATACTCTTGGTATATTTCCACATATTTGACAGTTAATTTTACTTCATTTACATGTTTCTGTATCACAGGGTTACCAGTCTCAAATACTATCGTCCTGAATTGGATTCAAAGAAACCAGTTCACCTTATTTAAAATAAAACAACACTTCTTCTCGGTTCTCCATCAGAATTTCATTTCATCATCTGCCATCTTGTGTTAGACCATGGTCAAAGGACTGTCATCAGAAGGACATTTGTCATCATCTAGGGTTCTTTTTTTTTTTTTCTTTAAGATTTTATTATTATTGGAAAGCCGGATATACAGAGAGGAGAGACAGAGAGGAAGATCTTCCATCCGATGTTTCACTCCCCAAGTGAGCCGCAACGGGCCAGTGCGCGCTGATCCGATGCTGGGAACCAGGAACCTCTTCCAGGTCTCCCATGCGGGTGCAGGGTCCCAAAGCTTTGGGCCGTCCTCGACTGCTTTCCCAGGCCACAGGCAGGGAGCTGGATGGGAAGTGGAGCTGCCGGGATTAGAACCGGCGCCCATATGGGATCCTGGGGCGTTCAAGGCGAGGACTTTAGCCGCTAGGCCACGCCGCCGGGCCCATCATCTAGGGTTGTTGATCTGGTAGCGTTTTCGCTGGAATTTTCAAGATAATAACATGAACTCTTTTCGATCAAATTTAGAAAAAGCATTGTGAGCAATTACAACAGAACTTGTATGCCAACATGACATGTAATTCTTCTCGTTAAACTGGAGCAAAACACCACTTCCAGAATTTTCTGGGCTACCAAAATCACTGGTGATTCGGTAGATCACTATAACTCAGAATAAGCAAGAATCAGTTCCTTCTATACAAAACCAACCCAATGGCCTTCCAAAAGCTTCCCATTCAAGGCACTCTGGTCTCTGTGCTCTGTTGGTCATCATCCTGTCCACCCTTGATGCCAGTGCCTGGACTTGATGTCATAGGGCAGTGTTTACTCGGCCCAGGGCATTTCTCCTATGAACTCTGGTTATTGCGTTGGCACCTCTGGGTTCTTTGCATTGTGCCTGGTCCTCTCAGACTTAGGTGTCATTGTGATGGGTCAGGTGTAACTAAGCATACCTTCCAGTTCCCAGCCTTCCATCATGTGTCACTGGTTCAGGGCCTTGAGTGCTGAGGAAAGTAGTCTGAGACCCAATGCTTAACCACCAAGCCTAGGTAACCTTTGGGATTACTAACTGCAGTGCCTTGGTTTCCCTTTGGACTGGTGAAGTTCAGTGATATTTGAAAGAATATCTAACTTAAATTTTAGAGTATCTTAATACCGTTGTGATGGTTGTAAAAACTTCATTTGGGCTGGTAGATAAGATGCTACTTAAGCCACTCACATTCCATATGGTAATGCACAGATAAGTTCAAGTCCTGATTCTGTTTCCTGAGTCCAGCTTGCTGGTAATGCATACGCTGAATGGCAGCAAGTGATGACTTTGCCTGCCACCTATGTGGAAGATCTGCATTGAATTCCTATCTCCCAGTTCTGGCCCCTATCTAACACTAATCCAGCCTCATCTATTGGGGGAATTTGAGCAGTAAACCAGCAGATGAAAACACCTCCTTTGTCTCTGCCTCTCAAAAGAAAATCCACTAAAAATATAGTTTATTGAAACCATACTTTGAAGTCCCTCATATATTTCAACTCTAGCAAAAGCTATACTGAACATACTAGCTTTTATGCAGCTATTTTAAGGTTCATTGAAACCACCTTTGCCTCAATTTTGTTAATTTTTTGTTAGAAATCTATTTATTTGTTTTCTGAAAGGTTAAGTGACAGAGGAAAAAAAAGCAAATACAGAGAAAACAGAGGAGATCTTCTAGCTTCTAGTTTACTCTTCAGATGCCTGAAACAGCCAGGCCTGCCTGAGCGAGACGAAGACCAGGAGCCAGAAACTCCAGCCAGGCCTCCCACATGAGTGGCAAGGGCCCAAGCTCTGGGTCATCTTCTGTTGCCTTCCCAGGCACGTTAGCAGACAGCTGGAACAGAAGTGGAGCACCTTCATGGAAGTGCTAGAACACGTCTAGTGAGAGTGCTGACTTCATACACAGCGGTTTGACCCTGTAAGGCAACCACACTGGACCCTGTCTCGGTTTTGAAAAATAAACACTTATTTTTATGTCTCCCAAATATTCTACCTCTGTTCTCTCATTCTTTCATCACCAAGGTTGCTTTTATACCTAGTTTTTGCAGTTTTACGGTTATATTTGCATGTGTTTGTAGTATGATTTGAGTTATTTTTAAAAATCTGACATGGTGTCAGCAGTATGGTGCAGTGATTTAATCTGTCAGTTGCAATTCTGAATCCTGTCTTATCGCTGATTCCATGCCAGTGACTGCTGCATTTGATACAGCTCCTTGCTGTTGTAACTGGGAGGCAGCAGAGGAAGGCCCAGGGGCTTGGTCCCCTTCTACTGGTGGGAGATTTGGATTGGGTTCCTGGCTCCTAGTTTCACCTAACCTGCACTTGCTGTTGGGAGCATTTGGAGAGTGAGCCAGTGATGGAAGGTCTCTCTCTTTATCTCTAATACTTTATCTTTCAAATAACAAAATAAATGAATCTTAGAAACAAAAAAAAATCAAAACCCTCAGGGACATGGGGGCAATATTGTGCCCAGTCAGTTGAGCTGCTGCTTCCAACACCTGCATCGCATATGTGGAATGTGTGGTTTGGGTCCCAGAAGCTCCACTTCTGATCTAGCTCCCTGCTAGTGCCTCTGAGAGGTGGCAGATGGGATTTCAAGTGCTTGGGCCTCTACTCTCTATGTGAGCGAGGAGGCAGGGTTCCAGCCAGATGTGCTGATACGGGATGTGGACATCCCTAAAAACAGCATCTTAACTACCTCATCAAACGCCCACCCTAATTTGTAACATAATGATATGTAATTTTCCTTTAGAGTTTCTTTTGGGCTCTTACGCTTTTCTTTTTGAGTTTATGCTATTGTTTTTTTTTTTTCTTTCTTTCCCTCATGCTGAAGTCACAGGTGCGCTTACTCCTGTAAAGGCTTCGTAACAATTTTCTCCATTTTCAGTTTGTGTAAAATGCAGTTTTACGTTTTGTGAGATAGGAATGTATTTTTCTCTCCCAAATGAAAATTTACTTATTCAAGCACCCTTATTTAAGTAGCCCACCACTTTCACAAATGCTTGGTGAAGTTCCTTTTCTTTTCATTGGAATGTTTGCTTATCCTCATCTCTCTACAGTGGAATAAACTGTGTTTTGACGCCAAGGTACAGTGAGTTTCCCAACTGTATTTTTCAAACTTGTTTTAGTTATTCATACTATTTTGATCTTCCATGAGTTTTATGGTCAGTATGTATTATTTTTCTGAAGTGACTAAGCATTATAAAATATTTTCTTGTATACTCATATCTGTAAATTACTCCACTGATTTTTCCAAGCTGGAAACATTTAATATTTTCTGTATTTTAATTGTTGGGTCTGCTTTGAAATGGCCTGGGAAATTGATCCTAACCTCAGCCAGCTTCAAATGTGCTATCAGTTGGGATGTTCTGAATTTTGATGCCTGAAAACAGTAAATTGTTGTGCACTTCCACCCTGCCCCAGCACACCCGAAGGAGAGAAAAATCAGTTTGATTTAGCTGCTGAGGAGTGTTGGGTTGCAAACTTGAGGTTTTTTGTTTTCTTGAGTAGCATTTGAATTAAGATGGCAAGGTAAAAGCAGGTAATGGGTTTTCTCCTTCAGTCCTTATGCAGAGAGAGAACAATGGGTGTTATTTGAGAACTGCCCTTCTAACCTTTGCTGCTCTTAAAATGCCTTCAGGTCATCGCCAGGTTTTTAGCAGTGTTTTAATTTTTTGATTTAATGTTTAACTTTGGAGAGAATTGCTTAGAAACATTTACCTTGTTGATGCTGTGGGTTAGAGGTGGTTAAAGAATGGTGACAACATGAGATTTCATAACTTATTTGGGGAAATGACTAAAACTAGGATTGTCATGGTTTAGTTGGAGAAAATTTTTAAATCATCTTTAAGGCATCTAATTTAGAAACAAACTTGAAAGTTAAAGCTAGGAAGATACTTGGAGCTCTGATTTATGAAATGTGTTCTGCTTTATACAAACCTAAAGACGACTTTGGATTATCTGCATCCAGTGGGATTGTGTCACAAATATTTAAAGTTTCTCCTCCGTTACTTTTGCCTACTAGAAGATTGATTCCATACTGTGACTTACTAAGGAAAGGCTCCGGGTGCTTCTGTGTGTACCTGGAGAGGGCACAGTCATAGACTTTTCTGTTTCTCAGCCTCGTCAGATCTAGGCTTTGCTTGGCCAGGTATCTCAGCTGAGTGTGGCCAAGAGAAAAGCACTGGAGTTGACTCTTCTTTGGTGGAACACTCAATAGGATTATATATTATGATGTTTGGGAGTCTTGGTTAAAGGCAGTGATGTTAGTTTTGGGCTCTTTGTTCTTTCTGTTATGTCAGTTCATACATTCCAAGTTAGCAAAGAGCAAGACATAAGTAATCAGAGAATAAATTCCTTTACAGACGCATGTGGGACCATGTGTGAATACTGGTGTTTACATATCATCAGCAACGTGATCATAGAATCTGTTGTCTGAAGCAGGGCGCTTCTGAGAGTGAAAGGGAGCATTGGGAAGTGTTTCACAGGACAGGAACACAAACCAGACTCCCCGGCAAGCTCGGGCTGCTGTGTCCTGCTTCTTACAGTCAGGAAGTGTTTAATAATTTAGTTAACTCTCTCAGGATGGAGAAGGAAAGGAAAGAGTTGATTAGAAGGAAGGGCAGGCTTCTGGGAAGGCACTGCACCTATTAATAAAGCCCCAACCCCCGGAGACTTCAGGTTTATTGGGTGCTAAGTGTGCCCTGCTGTAGTCTGCTTGTTTCATTTAATTCACAAGCCCTATCTCAGTCCTGCTTCTTAGGGCTTGAGTCTCTACCTTGCTTCCTCATTTTCTGTAGATAATTGGTAAAAATGATCTTTAGCTTGTGTATTTCGTTGGAAATTGTCTTTGGTTGCAGTCAGGTGATTTTTTTGAGCTCCGAACCATTCTCCAGGCAACATTGGTTAGCTGTTGTCTTTGATCACTGGGGAAGAAGATTTCCAAGTAGCATTTGTGCTTTTGATTCCTGCTCAGTCAAGTCTTACGTTTTGTAGGTGGTTTTACTTGAATGAAGCATAAACTTGCCCTTCCCATCAGGAGTTTGCTAGCCTTTAGCATACCTGACTTGCACAGCCACGTGGCTTTGTGTTCCAGGATGTCCCAGCACTGTTGCTTTACATGCGGGGCATGCTTCTCCAAAGAGAGTCACCAGTGAGAGGTGGCTGTGGAGAAAGGGGGGTTACCTTTTAAAAGATGTATTTATCTATTCATTTTCAAGACAGCCTGACAAAGACAGAAGGAAAGAGAGAAATTTCTATCTGCTGGTTCATTCCCCAGATGCCCATTTATAGCCAAGTCTGAGGCAGGTTGAAATCGGGAATCAGGAACTCTATCCTGGTCCCCCATTTGGATTGCAGGGTTCCAAGTACTTGAACTATCATGTGCTGCTTTCCCAGGAACTGAGTAGGAACTTAAGTTGCAGACAGAACAGTGGGGACTCTAACCAAGTGCTCCACCATAGGATGCTGACATCCCAAGTAGCTGCTTGACTTCTGTACCACAACACCGGCCTCTCTCACATTCACACCCCCCAGCCCTGCCAGCCTTTCTGAAGTCTGTAACTGAGAATACAAAATGTGGGAGTGTGTGTTTGCAGATGGTCAGAAGGACTACACCACCTGAAAGGGGGGCAGGGGTCTGGCGCTTGGGCGGCACATTTGTTACTCTTCATTTGTTGGACCCAAGGTTTTGCTCAGGGTCTGAGCCAGAACTGCTAGATGCATGTAGGAACTGTTACCTCTGGAGGGAGGAAGGAGTCAGGAATGTTCACGCCAACACAAATATTGAAGCAGATTGTGCATCTTTTAGCTCAGTGCCTAGGTTCAGAATCCTTTTGTTTGGGATTAATGAATGCAACTGTTGACTTATATTGTTTAAAAGACTGATGTTTGCGGCACCCAAGATAAGCATAACCTGAGTGACTTCTTGCACTTTGTAAATATTTGCAGGCTGAGAGAATATGCCTTGGCAAAAGAGCCCAGTGACTTTGTAGGGGCTGACTTTCTGCTTTTCCTGTGGTTTGGATGATAACGTTTCTGCAAAAAAGGGAAGGTTTTGCTTGTGCGGGTGTAATAGATTTTTCTAATTTTCTTTCTTTTCTGTTGAAGATTATGATTAATGATTAGGTTTTGCTTTTCAGTCATTGGAAATACAAAATCTAGGTGAAATTTTTTGAGAGGATGCTTACTATAGTAAAGCTATGCCTCATTATGTTGTTAATGGGGGTATTAAAGTATTTACAGATACTAAAACTATCGAAGTTACATCCCCTTCCATTTTATACATTTGGCTCTGTGATTAAAAATGTTCTTGGCATGCAAGTGCTTTTTCTTAGATTCTGTTTAGTTTAACATATATCCTCATAAGCTTATCAAAACATTACCTTTTTGAAAAAGGGAACAACAACCCCAAAAGAAGTATCTTTATAGACAATGAATTCTGTTAGATTTCCTTTTCCGGTTCCTGAGTTTTCTAATATTGTTAAGTTTACAATACAACTGCTACCTTTAATTCTTCAGTCCTTTTGTACAGTTAAGTACTAGCTGGAATCTTCTTAAGGCTAGAAGAATGACACATTCAAGAAGTCTTTGACAGTGTTTAAACACCTCTTATCAAAACTTAATTTCCATGAATGATTGATTTTGGCACTTGATGGAAGGCTGAAGAATGTTCAATTACCCCATTTTCATGTGCTAATGAAGCCGAAAGTGACTTAAGGGGATTTCTTTACTCTGGCCTCCTGTTTGGATATGCACAGGACTTCTTAGGTTTCTCTCCCAGGGTTTGTCTCTACTAAATGGTGTCTTATTGAGTAACTGTGGCTAATCTGTCTGCCTGGCCACAGGCCTTGGCCTTCCTCTGTAGGGTGGACTGTAACTAGTGAAACTGTCAAACCAGGTGTTTAATTTCAAGGGAACTTATTTTGTACCCATCCTTCAATAACTTTCTAAATCAGTGAGGCTTAGATTTCCTGTTAGCTCACAGGCACCCCTTGGATTTTAGGTTTTAAGTAAATACAATCCAGAAAGCATTTTAAATTGGGAGGAGGGCAACTTTCAGTTCAAAAGTTTTGAGTTCAAAAACTTGACTATTCGATTTTTCACACATACACAAATCTGAGAGTTTTCCTTAAAACATTCAGTCTAAGCTTTACTGGAAATATAAGGATAAGTGTAAAACTGTAACATTCCTAGCCCTGTTTTTTTGAAAGGTGTTGTATAAGGAAAAAGAAAAAAAATACTGTACCATAGGAAAATACATTAAGATTCCCTCCTGTCTCCCACCCCCATGAAATATCTGCTGTGCCTGGATTTAAATCTGGAAATGTTAAGTTTAACAGTGGAAACTGGAAGAGTTTAGAGTAGAATATCTTTCTGGGTTGGGATTCTGTTGGCATTTGTAATTCTGTGGAGTTCACAGGCAGATTATTTCTCTGCAATCTGAGAATTTTCTGAGGGTTGTGAAGTTAGGCACAGACTGGTTATGTGACCACAGACCAGCCACTTCTAGCCTCTTGAATTCCAAGCAGCAGTCCTCATCCACAATGCATATTACTTCCTCACAGCTTCCACACATCTGAGGAAGGTGTGTGTGTCTCCTCCAATCCTGGGAGGAGCTGTAAGCTGGGGAGAACAGAGCCTGGACTAGACTGAGGCGTGCATGCTGTGTGCCACATTGGCAGCCAGCAAGAGCAGTGGGGGTCCTCCTTGTTTCTCTCCTCCATAGATGATAGGAATCAATGGTTTCTCTAGACCACCAGGTGGTTGAGTAGTGGCTGTTAAGGCCTAACCTTGACTTTGGTATCAAAGGGAGCAAAATCTGTGCGGAGAATGAAGCAACTGTGCCTCCTCCGAGGACTCCTGCTCATTATTTTGAGAATTCACATGCTGTATGGGGTAAACCTGAACTCTTGAGATTCAAATTCTCTTAAACATCCTTTAACTCCAGATATCGTTTTCAAATCGTCCTTTGTAGCTAGACATCTCCTCTTTTCTCTTACCTTGCTATACAGTCTCTCTGTTGCATTTTGCTACCCAAAATATAAAAATGTAAAAACCAAGGGAAGAGGAACAGGGGTTGTGGTATAGCAGGTAAAGCTACCAACCACAGGTGCCAGCCAAGTCCCAGTTCTAGCTACTCCCAGCTCTCCCTCGAGGATGCTGGTCAGCTTCCTGCTCAAGCACTGTGCTGTAGTAGGAAGGGAGTGTTAGAAGAAGGCGAAAATCTTTCTCATGGCCTTCCTAATTAGACAACAGCATCTGGTTATTTCGCTGCTAAGTTTAAGAACACCAGTGGTTTCTTCCAACCTGATCAGCGATAGCCTATGCCACTGGCGGCTGATTTGGAAGACATCCCAGCAGACTGGAACACACTGTGCTCAAATTAATGCTGATTATTTGTAGTGACCTCAGTGCATTCTTAAAAAACATTACAATTTACTTTTAAAGTTCATTTATCCATTTTTTTTATTAAGAAGATAGATATCTTCTGTGAGAGTTTCCTCCCCACATTCCGAGACTCAAACCAGCCCTCCAGCAAAGCGGAAGCAGGCTTCCCAAGCAGCCTCTTCACTGGGAGACTGAACAGCCACCTCCACTGCACCATTTTTATTAAATCTCTTTATCCCCAGACCCTCTAATGGCTTTACATTCTGTGCAGACTGAATTTCAAGCAACTTAATCTCACATTCTTCTCAAAGCCTTTTAGGAAATGGCCCCCGCGGAATCCCACATGACTTACCCCTGCAGGAACACTGTGCATGTGCGGAGCTGGGCCTCCCAGGAATTGCACCCATGCAAACGCTTTCACAAACCGCACCGTCTGCTGCTCTGAATGTGTCCACTGTACTACAGGGAAGACTTAACAGTGCCTGGCACAGGGGCAAACAGACAGGTCAGACCAGCTGCTTTCTAGGATTCCCCTTCTTCCTCTGAGTGGCAGCAGGAGAGCAAGGCCCAGTCAGTCACAGCTAAGTGGAAGAGGGAGTTTTGGAAAGGATTATTTGCTCTTCCTTCTGGTCCAGAGGGCTGGATCACACCAGGCTACAGGAAAAAAAAAATTGTAAAAGGCTGAGCATTTACTTGGGTGTATAATTAGCGTTCTTTAGGCAAGTCATTCCCCCAGGGTTATGTTTTATTGTTCCTGAGAACTCACCTTATTTAAAAATTTCACACATATTCAGGGGAGGAAGAAAGGAGGAAAGATACAGCTGCATATGTATTTAGGCAGGGGAAGAAAGAAACTATGTCAAGGAAAGAATTAAAATGAGTTGATGAATTAAGGATACACCTACAGAAGAAAGCCCTGAAGCTAGACAGGGAGCTAGCCTGCAGGGAAGGCAGGTTGTTGGGCATCTGACTTGGATGTGAACTGATGCTTCTCCTCTCCTACAAGATTCAAGTGGCCACCGTGGGGAATCCCAGGCAGCCTAAGGGCAGCCTGGACTAGCCATGGGCCCCAAAGCTAACCCCAGTCCCTTTCTCTAGAGTGGGTGCGGGGAGGCTGGTGAAAGCCCTCAGCTGGCTAATTTAGTTGGTATAATTAAGTCTCACAGCTTGAGAAACACAAGAATCTGGGAGGACACGCCCCTGGAGGCATTTCCCATCCTCTGCTACTTTAAGGAGCAGAACCCTCTTTGTACCAAAAAGCTTCCCAAGAATCTTAACAATGGACGTGTGTGTTTACTGTTGACATATATACACATAATAACCTGATCTCATCAATAAAATGCACAATCTCACATTTAGATCTGCATGGAGATATTGTTTATTATGTGCTGAGTCAATCCAACTGTTAAAAATGTACTCCAACCAGGGCAAAGTATGGCTATAGATGTTACACAGCCTTTCATCAACTGGGACACCTAAATCTTTTTTTTAAAAAAATCTATTTGAAACACGTAGGAGAGGGGAGAGATCTATCTTTGGTTCACCCTCAAATGCCCACAAGAGATAGGCAGGTCTGGCTTGGGCCAAAGCCAGAACTCAACACTGAATTCAGATCCTCCACATAGGTGACAGGGACACAAATACTGAACCATTACCTGTCGCTTCCCTGGGTGTGCATTAGAGGAAGCTGGAATTGAGAGTGGGGGTTAGGAGTTGAACCCAGGAATTCATGGGATGGAAGTGACCCAGGCAGGGCCTATACTGCTTGTCTAAGCATCTGCCTCAAGCTTTTCTATTAAAGAATTAGTATTATTACAGGGAGTAATCAAGATATGCAGGAGGCTTAACATCACTTTTTGTGTATGAATATTCCAGAGATAAGGCTGTCTGAGGTGTTCTGCCTGATTTTGACCTGGCCTGTGAGAAGGGAAGTTGACACCACATTGGCATTTCTCCACGGAGCCACCTTAAATCTAGCAGGCACGCTGGTCTTTTGAGAGAGACACAGCACTTCTGCCTGTCTCTGTCCTGGGAGAGTACAGGGCTGTCTGGCCCTGCCTTCCTGGAGTGGAAGCTGGAGGCGCAGCCGGTGAGAGTGAGCTGTGGGAGTGTGGGCCGCACACTGAGTACACTGCACCCTTCCAGACCACGGCGCCCAGACGCCTGGGGCAGGAGCACCTGCTTCTCTCCCCCACTGTCTCACCCCACCCGCCAGGCTACCTGCCCTGCTGGAAGGAGAACAGGAGTGAGAGGCAGAAGCCTTAGTGTAAGTACTTGTACCCAGTGATATTTCTAATCCTCATCAACAGTGACATTGCAAAGGGATGGGAACTGGGCTGTGACCCAGGCACACTTCAGCATTCAGTGGAAGTGGAAATGGGATGTTCAATGGCTAGAGCTCCTATTCCTGATCAGCCAAGTCTCCACACACTCCACATCTCACAAATGCACAATATACCACATACCACACACATCACACTCATGCACACTCACAACTACACAAAACTCCACTTGCCACATGCATCCCACATACGTGCACACCTGCCACATACCACAAATACACAGCATACTACATACCACTCACTTCATATTCCATCCACCACAAACACAACACTCCACATACCACATACACCCCATACACATGCGCACCTGCCATGCACTCCAAATACCAAAAATGCACAGCACACCTACATCACACACACATTACTTAACATATACATTACACACATAGGCACACTCACCTCACACTCCACCACAAAAAACACAACACTCCACATACCACACACCCCGCACATGCAAGCCTGTCGTACATTCCACATACCACAAATACATAGCACACCTCATACCACACATTCATATCACCCATGCACTGTGCTTTTGACTAACATATATTCCCCTGCAAAGCACACACAGCCACTGATTTGCTGGCTCCTCAGTTCCCATGTCTCCTCCTCCTCCAGCCGCTGGGCAGCTGTGCTGGTATATAGGGCTTGCTAGAGCCACTTCTGAGACGTCAGGAATTCTGAAGAGCTGAAACATGAGAGATAGGCAATGGCAAAAGAGTACTTGGACCCCTGTGGGTTCAAACTTCAGTTTTTGTTTTAAGATGTATTTATTTTTATTGGAAAGTCAGAGAGACAGAGAGGAGGAGAGACAGAGAGAAAGATCATTTGTCCATTGGTTCACTAACCAAGTGGCCATGATGGCCAGAGCTGAGCCAATATAAAGCCAGGAGCTAGGAGCCTCTTCCAAATCTCCCACGTGGGTGCAGGGTCCCAAGGCTTTGGGCCATCCTCAACTGCTTTCCCAGGCTACAAGCAGGGAGCTGGAAGGGAAGTGGCGTGGCTGTGATTAGAACCAGTGCCCATATGGGATCCCTGTGTGTGCAAGGTGCAAGGTAAGGACTTTAACCACTAGGCTACTGCACCTAGCCCAGGTTAGTTTTATTTTTTAACTTTTGGAACTTGTGCTATGTGAGACACAGAGAGAGAGATACTCTATCCATCGTTTCACTCCTCAAATGGCCACAACTGGTATGGTTGGGCCAGCAATGCTAGCTGGGTCTTCTATGTGAGTATACTTGGGCTATCTTCTGCTGCTTTCCCAGGAACATTAGCAAGGAGCTGGATTGGAAATAGAGCAGCCAAGTTGCCAACCAGCACTCATAGGGGATGCCAGTGTCACAAGTGGTCCCTTAACCCTTTGTGCCACAGTGCCGCCCCCTTGTTCCCTGTGGTTGTTTGTTCGTTTGTTTTTGGTTGTCAAATGGGAATATTCAGTTGGCTATATAAGATCTGCCATGTCCTTTTTGTCTCCCCTTATAAACTAACCCTTGAACAATAAACTGTTGATAGCTTCAGTGTCTCTGTTATTTCTCCTAATCTTTCTAAATCAGAAATGTTATCTATGTACCTGCCCTAACTGAATTTATCTTCATGCGTGCATGTAATTGCTCTTTAATCATCCTTAATGTCCCTGCTTTCACTGAAGGGCCGCTGTTATCGATAACTGATATATTAATTTCCAATTTTCAATTAATTAACATGCTTGTTTTATTCATTTGAGAACAAGACTAATAAAACATTTCCCATGTGCTAGTTCACTCTACAAATGCCAGCAACAGCCAAAATGTATGCCAGGCTGAACCCATGAGCTGAGAACTCAGTCTCCCTGAGAGTGACAGGAACCCTGCTGCTGGAGCCATCGCCTGCTGCCTCCCAGGGTTTCTATTAGCAGGTGCTGAAACTGGTAGTGGAGCTGGAATTTGAACCCCCGCACTCCAGGACAGGAAGAGGTGTCCCGTATGGCTGCTGCTTTCTGTTTCCTTCCTTCCTTCCTTCCTTCCTTCCTTCCTTCCTTCCTTCCTTCCTTCCTTCCTTCCTTCCTTTCTCTTCTTCCTTTCCTTTCTTTCTCTCTCTTAGCCTGTAAATCTCTTATAGGCATAGGAAAGCAACCCCCTTTCACCTCCCTCCCTGTTTTCTTCCTCTTATTATTTGTCCCCAAGTTATTACAATAGCATAATCATTCGTTTCACCATTGCATGCTTAACTTTTGGATATATAAATGCAGCATGGCATGGCAATGCTTTTTAACCACCCTGGCCAGTGCTTCTGTCCTTGGTTCCTGTCAAGGGTACCACTTGTCTGCTGGAGATTAGGCTGCTCACGTGGTTGGGGCTGCTCCCTGTTCTCTTCGACTCACCGCCACCCAGCCACACCATCCTCTGTCCTTTCCCGCCCAGAGTCCATGTTCTGGTTCTAGTGTGGAATTGTCTTCGCCTTGATCTTTTCCCCCTTTCTCTTTTGGGTTTGACGACACCTTCTCAAGAATGTCTCCTGCCGCTGCTTTTCTCCCATCCACTTCCCCTGACTTATTGTATGATTTCATAGGTTTTTGTCTCTAAAGTTATTTACTCATTGCTTTCCTTTGTTTTAGTGTCTGTATCTTTGACCAGAATGCTAATGTCATGAGGCTCGAAAGTTCTTTCATCTGCCTTGTTCACTGTCGTGTCTTTGGTGTCTAGAACAGCTCCTGGCACATACAAGATATTCAATGAAATGCTTGACTAACAAATATAAATACATGACTTGAAAAAATATAGATGGCAAGGTGCTTAGGATTTTGAAAAGCTTTGAAGCCATGTTTTTTTGATAAGTACATTATCTACCTTTATAGTATCAATCTAAACATCATTTATAATAGAAATGTCTTATTAGAGATTAAATATCCATGATAAATATAGGCATTTCTAGTGTTGTGTTTTCATAGAACCTTAAAATGCAGCAGTTGTTTTCCCGGTGACAGGTGCCTTTCTTTTCTTTTTTTTTCAAATTGCCAAAGCTGTAAATTATTGTGACCAAAATGGTTTGGGAAGTTGGTGGGCTAGGTACCCCCTTCTCCACAAGGTTGATTGAGCTCTTATGAGCTAGACCATCTTGAGTTCATGTAGTTCAAGATACCATTCCCAAGGGTGCCCAGCAAACTTCCTTACATTTAAAGGAGCCTTGCCCTTGGAGTTGGAGACCTGGTCATCTAGAGGCCAGGCCCAGCCACTAGTGTTCCCTTTCCTGGGATGAATAACTCAAAGCGGGGGAGGGTGTGTTTCTTCCTTTCTTTTACAAGGTGGTAATCTCTTAGTGGGCTAGGGAAATAGGACTGCTTTGAAAGAGGAGCTTGACACACTGTAAACTTTTCCCCCAGGGCAAGTCAGCCAACCCTAAATGCTTCTTGCAGTTAACATTTCTTTGCTTCTCAGTGCCTGTGTGTTTTTTCCTTTTAACTTTTGTTAATGAAGTAGAAAGTGAACTTCTTTGCACTTGTGAAAAAGTGCCCCTTGCCTCAAGAAAAAGTCTGTGTGCCTCTCTGGTTTGAATAGGTAGTAGACTACAGCAGATTGTATTTAAAAATGTCAAACCCCTGAAGATTTAAATGAAGCCAAGGTGCGAAGCAATGCATATAGTCTGCCACCTTTTGTATACAAAAGACTGAAAGATAACAATGTCGAGCCAGTTTCTCCCAGGGAAGAATGGGGAAGGAGAAAGCAGCAGCAGTGTTCCTCCCAGGACAGCAAGGGATGGACTGGCCCCTGCAAGGGCATGGTTAGAGGCTGACCAGAGTTTGCCTTTTCCCTGAGTATCTTTGCTACTTACTCCTCTGTTTGTTTGTTTTTGTGGAATGGGATTTGATTTTTTTTAAATTGTGATAATACCATCTATAGTTTTATGCAATTCTGTATGTAATTTCATGGCAGTAAGTTCATGTTGTATGATGTTGTACAATCATCACCACTATTGTTTTCAGAACTTTTTTTGTCATTCAAGATACTCCACCTGTATCCACCAATGAACTCTCCTCCTACCCCTCTGCCCTAAAAACCTCTGCTTTACTTTCTGTCTGTGTAGATCTGGCTTTTCTAGGTATGTCACAGAAGCAGAATCCTACAGTGTATGGCCGTTAGTATCCAGCTTATTTCACACGGTGAAAATTCATGTATGTGGTATGAGTTCCATTCTTTTAAATGGCTGGATAATATTCCACCTTATGTACAGCTCACATTTGTTTGTCCAGCTTGTTTCCACTTCTTGGCTCTTGTGGATCTTCCTGCTGTAAACCTCCCAGTGATTTCTTGATAGCCCTGCATACTCATGACTTGGCATTATTTACATTAGTCTCTCTCCTTCTAGTCTGGGAACCATATTTGAACATCAGGGCCATGTCTTTATGTCTTGCTTATTTCTATGTCCTGGGAACTAGCAGAATAACAAGCAGGTGTTTTAGTTGGCACTTTAATGTCTGTCAAATGACTGAACAGTAAGTTAAAAATAAGCTTCAAATTTGCTTCATAAAAGACAAAGAGAAGTCTATGGCATTTATTCATCTCTGTCCATTTTGAAGCAACGATCTTGTTGAATTTGGAATCAGCTTGAAGTCAGAGCACATTTAGATGGCATTTAGAAGGAAGTAGCTTCTGAATCATAGCCATTTTCTAAATACACTATGGCAGCCAGAAGGCAGTATTAATGACCATGAGCTAATGGCAAATACTTTGGCTGTGTGTATGCCTGAGTCCCAAGTGTGTGACTTCACAGTGACTTGACCATGGAGGATGACCTGTGTATCTCACCCTACCCCTGCAGGGGGTACCATGGTTAACAACAAAGCAACTAAGTATAGAAGCAGGGCAAGGGAGGTTGGGGGTGCGTGACGCACAGTAGTTGGTTTTGGTAAGTTCACACAGTTGCTAGACTGCCTGACCCTGGGCACATGTCCCCTCATCTCTCAATGATGGATGGTGCAGCAGCTCTGACCAAGTTAAACCAGCCTGGCTCCAAGGCCAGCTGCCAGATTTTTTTCATTTCTGAAAAGGAACCCTGGAGGGATGTTGACTTAGTGAAATCCCCTCACGGTTGACTCTGTCAGTCATCATTACTAGAAGAAAAAGCTGTACAGATATACAAAGATAGTTTCATCTGAATTGGTCAGCTCTCATGAACTAACTTGATGTTTTTAATGATAGTTAGTCCATAGGTAGATTTTTTTTAATGCAGCTGAAATGAAGTACAATTGAGCTGGAAATGTGTTGCTAGCAATGAAATACATAGTTATTAAAATGGCTTGTTAATATTTTAAATAGTATTTCTTAAATAGACTGTACTTTTTAAAAAATATTTATTTATTTTTTATTGGAAAGGTAGATATACAGAGAGGAGGAGAGACAAAGAGAAAGATCTTCTGTCTGTCGGTTCACTCCCCAGGTGGCCACAGTGGCCAGAGCTGAGCCAATCTGAAGCCAGGAGCCAGGAACTTCTTCTAGGTCTCCCATGTGGGCACAGGGTCCCAAGGCTTTGGGCTGTCCTCGACTGCTTTCCTAGGCCACAAACAGGGAGCTGGATGGGAAGTAGGGCCACCGGGACAAGAACTGACGCCCATATGGGATGCCTGCATGCAAGGCTAGGACTTTATCCACTAGGCTAGAACATGAAATTTAGAACATGAAATTTACCAAAAAAACATAGAGGAGATAGTACATGAAGTTTCCATATTCCTGACATGAATTTTCCTTAGTTCTTCACATCTTACATGTGTTAATTCACTTCACATGTGTTAAACTCATTTTGACAGATTCTCACTTTATTCAGATATGACTCTGATATCTTTCTTTTCCAGGATCATGTCCAGCACACTGTATGCTGCATTGAATGGTCATGACAATGTCTCTGACTATTCATATTTCAGATCCTTGACAGTGTTGAGGAATATTGGTCAGATATTTTTCAGAATATTCATCAGCTGAGATTTGTCTGGCTGCATTTATGTTGGTATGATTGTTATTGTTTAATGGTTAGATTGGATGAATTTGTGGGAGGAAGACCACAGAGAAAAGTGCCATCTCACCACATCCTGTCAAGGCACCAACTGTTGGCCTGCCTTCACTGCTGCTCCTGTTGATCAGGATCACCTGGCTTAGGTAGCATTGACGTATTTCTGCATAAGAAAGTTACCCTTTGGGGCCCAGCGGCGTGGCCTAGCAGCTAAAGTCCTCTCCTTGAACGCACCGGGATCCCATACGGGCGCCGGTTCTGATCCCTGCAGCTCCACTTCCCATCCAGCTCCCTGCTTGTGGCCTGGGAAAGCAGTTGAGGACGGCCCAAAGCTTTGGGACCCTGCACCCGCGTGGGAGACCCAGAGGAGGTTCCTGGTTCCCGGCATCGGATCAGCGCGCACCAGCCCTTGAGGCTCACTTGGGGAGTGAATCATCGGACAGAAGGTCTTCCTCTCTGTCTCTCCTCTCTGTATATCTGACTGTAATAAAAAATGAATAAGTCTTTAAAAAAAAAAAAGAAAGAAAGTTACCCTTTTCCACCCTTCCATACCTTACCTCTTGGAAGTCAGTCGCTAGATGCAGCTCACACTTCAGAAAATAGCAGCTCTGCACCACCAGGATGAGAGAGTGTCAATGTGAATTACTTGGTGTAATGAAAGTGTGTACTCTATTTTTTGTTTTATTTATCAATTTATTTGAAAGAAACACACACACATACCAGAGAGAGAGAGAGAGAGAGAGAGCATGTGAGAGATCTGCAACCTGGTAGTTCACTCCCCAAATGCCCCCCAATAGCCACTGCTGGGCCAGGTTGCAACAAGATGCCAGGCACGCCATCTACAACCAAATGCAGGCCTTCCACATGGGTGACACAAACTCAAATATTTGAGCCGTCAGCTGCTGCCTCCCAGGCACCTTTGTGGGAAGATAGATTGGAAGAAAGGGTGGAACTTGATCTTGAGTTCTCAGTATGAGATGCAGGGGCCCCAAGTGACAGCTTAACCATTGTCAAACTATGCCCACCCTGAGCTTTATATCCTAAGTAGAATCTTCAATGGTTAAGTGCTGCATAACAATGTTTAGTCGGCTTCCAACCACAGATAAGGTAGAGGACCCTTGGACTGCTGGTGAGTCATAACTGTTATTTGTGTAAGTATGCGCTGCGACGTTCTGATAACCATGAGCATGCCTAACAATGTATTTCTAGAGGCATCCCCATTGTTAATGAGGCGTGACTGTATGTTTTTGTATGCTTCCCATGTTATTTACTCATGCATATTTATCTAAGTGACATCCCAAAGTAAATGAGTAACTGAAATACAGCTAAATCACAAATGTTCAATTTATAGCTTTTCAGTTTTTTTAACTACAATTTTTTTAAAAAATTAGAACTGGTCATTTCATTAATTTGCATGTTCATTCATTTGTGCCAAGAGGACGCTGGAATGGTTGAGAAATAGGTGTGAATATTCCTCAAACGTTTTTTTTTAATCCCTGCTAACAAATGATGCTCTAATTTTGTTTTCAACATGCTTTTCTTTTCTCCTTTTCCTTTTGAAATTTTACTGAGGTGAGAGAAAAACATTTATTTAGAGCTTCTTGTATGCTAGGCACTTTCTATTTATATTGTTTGACAAAAACTCAGAAGATAAGGACTATAGAGTCATGTCCCCCATTACACAGAAGGAAAAGCTGAGTCTTGATGAGATTAAGCCTGCAGTTTTCAGACCAATGTGGATCCAGCACAGGTCTATAAAACTCTAGGGCACTGTTTGTATTCCCATTGTGCTTCTCTTAACACCAAACTTTTGTTTTCCTTCATGGTGAAGTTAAAAAGGAGGGAGGCAGGATTGGCCCTGGTTGATAGAACATCCTAAGGCCGTGTTCTTATCACATTAGCCCACTGCCCCATGACTTGTATAATTGCTAGGCTGATCGTTGGCCCTTGGCTACATGCGCTAGTCCATTGATGGCTCTTAGCTACCAAACTCTTTTCACACCTGAATTTCAGTATCCGGAGGGACAGAAAGAAACCTCCAGAAGAAGTCCAGCAGTCACACCTGAATGCCATGCTGCAGCAGCCACAGGCCCAGGCTGCTCTAGGATTCTCTGACAATCTGCATTCTGTTGGTGTGAATTTGGGCTCTCAGAGAAAACTAGCATCAATAAGCAAAGTAAAAACTAAGCCATCCATCATAGATAATTTTATTTGGTTTTTGATAATTGAAGAGAAACACAAGTGTGCACATTAAGTCAAGTTGGCAAGAGCTTGTAATCTGATGCCAAGTGTAAACTGAACAGACTTCAGGCTTACTGGCAGAAGTGGCTTTCATTATTTATTTTCTTTTTTTGGTAAAGTATTTCCAGTTTCCTACATTTGAGCAGTTTCCTGACCCTCTTCCATCCCAATTTTAATAGATTATGCAGAGAATAGAGGGAGACACTGAAGACTGGTGTGTGTGTGTGTGTGTGTGTGTGTGTGTATGCGTGCTTGTGCACCTGTGGGCACGTGTGGGTTTGAGGGGATGGGCAGCAATGCAGAAATCATTCCTTTCCTGGACATTTACTCTTGGAACTCCAGCTCCCAGGCAGGTTGCTTTCCTTTAACAGGGCAATGAGGAAGCTTCCTTGAGTGCTGTCATTGGATATAATGAAAGCCATTCAGTTAACTAAGAACCAGAAGAAAACACTTCCCAAGCCTGCCCCTCCCCAACTGGGATGTTTGTTTAAGTATATGCCAATAATCAGATTTCCCCGAGGAGGGAGATGGTGCTGACGAAGGGGCCTGGTGTTTCCAGTTCACCCCACCAGAACGGTTGGCTTATGTATTTTATGAGTAGAATAAGGTGAGAAAGAGAAAGAGAAGTGAATGAACTGAAGAAACAGAATGGTGTTTGTATTGAAAGGGCAACTGTTCTGGTGGATGGAAACTATGAGGTTCCATGTAAATCTAGAAAACCAGGCCTGGATTCTCAAGTGCTAAATGTAATATTGAACACTATTTCAGTATTTTGCAAAGATTCAAGGTCATCATAAGTATGAGTTACTGACTGCTTAGGTTCTCTGTCCTTCACTTTTTTTTTAAGATTTAATTATTTTTATTGGAAAGTCAGATATACAGAGAGGAGGAGAGATAGAGAGGAAGATCTTCTGTCTTTCTGGCTTTCTGAGAAAACACTATTGAAGTGTTTTCTTTCAACTCAAGTCTGTTCCTGTTTTTGACTCTTGTGCTAGGAAATTTGCTCATTAATTTTTAGCATAGTCTTTGATTTAAGAAAAAATTGACCTGGACTAGGAAATAGCCATGATTTTAGGACAAAACCTTTGTTACCTGTCTTGTTTGTTTGATCCATTATTTATTTGAGACAGATCTTCCATCTACTGGTTTACCCTCCAGATTCTCACAATGGCCGGGCTATTCAAGGTCTAAGCCATGAGCTAGGAAATCCGTGTGGGTCCCCTGTAGATGGTAGAAACCCAAGTACTTGAGCCATTATTCATGCCTCTCAGGCTCATGAACAGGAAATTGGATCAGAAGCAAAGTAGCTGGAACTTGAACCAGGTACTCGAGTGCTGGATCTAAGATGCTTTAATTAACTAGCCAGTGGAGGTCATGGCTTCTTATTCATTCAATAACAGTTTTACTTAATTTCTTATTTTATCAATTCCTTACTCAAGGTTAACCTACTCAGGTTAACCTCAGCTCTTCCTTGTGGTGGGAGCCACACATCATGCCTAAAATTGCCTATTTGTTAGCACAGGCTGGAGGGTCTGTATGGTCTTGCTCACACTGTACAAAGAAGGAAACTGGGCTGTACAGATGGCCCTGCTTGTGACGCTGGAATCTGATGGCTGACGTCTGATGCCTTTTCACATCTCCACTGTGACCAGAATCCTTACTTTTTCTTTCATGAATGATGCAGAAACACCAAGCCAGTGCCACTGTGTCTGTTGAAGGGTTTCTGAAACCTGATTGATTCCTTTTGCTTCTGGAGAGACCACTTCCTCCTGTGGGTCATGTAACCCAACCCTGGCTACCCCAAAATGGCCATAAATTTCCAAAGTGAAATGCAACATTATAAATGCTTATAACTTTACTCAAAGGGGCAAAGAACTTTGACTTTAAAAAAAATTATACCCAGGCCCAGTGCCATGGCCTAGAGGCTAAAATCCTCACCTTGAACGCACTGGGATCCCATATGGGTGCCAGTTCTAACTAACCCTGGTGGCCCCACTTCCCATCCAGCTCCCTGCTTGTAGCCTGGGAAGCAGTTGAAGACGGCCCAAAGCTTTGGGACCCTGCACCAGTGTGGTAGACCTGGAAGAGGCTCCTGGCTTCGGATTGGCTCAACTCCAGCCATTGCGTCCGCTTGGGGAGTAAATGATCAGACGGAAGATCTTCTCTGTCTCTTCCTCTCTCTATATATCTGACTTTCCAATAAAAATAATTAAATCTTTAAAAGAAAAATTATACCCTAGCATAATTTTCATTATCAATAACACTTTTTTCTGCCCACCTAGCTAGCATTATGAGAGTACTTCTAAATATTTGTGGAAATGGGGCAAGCATTTGCTGCAGAAGTTAAGGCATGACTTGGCACAGCTGAATCCCATTCTGAAGTCCCTAGGACAGTTCCAGCTGCTCCACTTCCAATTCAACGTCCTGCTAACATGCGCCCCAGGAGGTAGCAGACGGGGGCTGCCACTTATGTTGGAGACCCAGATAGAGTTTCTAATTCTTGGCTTCAAGTTAGCCCACACCTGACTTTGCAGGCTTTTGGAGAGTAAACAAATGCATATGAACTCTTTGTGTGTCTTGGTTTCTCCATCTGTCTGCGTGTCAAATAAAAATCAAAACAAAGAACTCATGAAAAAATGAAATGGAAAGATAAATTTCTTTAGGACAAAAACCGTATGAAATTTATGCATACTTTTTTATAATACACATTTTCCATGAATTTTTGAAGATACTGCATATATTCCTTTCATTGTATTTCAATATCCTTTTCCCTGCCTGTGGCTTGGGAAAGCAGTCGAGGACAGCCCCAAAGCCTTGGGACCCTGTACCCATGTGCGAGTCCCGAAGGAGCTCCTGGCTCCTGGCTTCAGATTGGCACAGCTCTGGCTGTTGCGGTTACTTGGTGAGTGAATCATCGGGCAGAGGATCTTCCTCTCTGTCTCTCCTCCTCTCTATATATATCTGACTTTGCAAAATAAATAAATAAATCTTTAAACATTTTGCATGATATGATAAGTATGACAGATTGTAGTGGAAAATTAAAACTTGGATTGCTCTTAATGAAAGGAATTATTTTCTTACAAAACATGTGATGTTTGAAAATGTTGTTATAGTATAAATTCATACTTTTGAGAAAAATTTATTTTATTCAAGTCACTGACACCTCCCTTATGCTGGTTCCCTCCCCATGTGCCCTCAATAGTTAGGACTAAACCAGACCAGTGCCAAGGGCGTTTGAAATTTCTCACATGGTTGGCAGCACCCAGGGTACTTGAGCCCCCACCTGCTGCTTCCAGCAAGCACATCCTAAGAAGGTTGGATCAAAAGCAGAGGTGGGACTTGATCCCACACATTATAATATGAGATGCAGATGTCCCAAATGGTGGCTTAACTCTCTTTGCCACAACCCCTGGCCTCTGTAGGCCAAGTTTTATATTGATTACCTATGCAAGGTAAAGCATCTTTGAACTCTTTCAGAAAACAATGTAAAATTCATGATTTAACAACAAATAACATTGGGGTAGGAGTTCAGCTCAAGAGTGAAGTCCCTGCTTAGGATGCCTGCACCCCTATCACAGTGCTTGTGTTAAGTTGCCCACTCCATTTTCCACTTAGCTTCCTGCTGATTTGTACCCCAGGAGGAGGCAGGGGATGATTCAAATGCTCAGGCCCTTCCTAGCCACCTGAGAGAACCAGGGTGAAGTCTGAACTGCTTGGGTCTGGGTTGGCCTAGCTCTGCTGTTGTGGGCATTTGGAGTGAACCATCTTTCTCTCTGCCTTTCATATAGACTAAGTAAATGTTTAAAAAAATTAGTTGTATGACATATAATTGGGGCTTTTTTTTTCTGTTAATTTTGTATACTTTATAATTGGGGCTTTTTTAGCAGGCACACCATGACTGTAGTATCTGGTGATGCTGAAATATGCTATTAATCAACTTTTTTTTCCCATTGAAAAGGAGAGGGAAGGGGAGCTGGAGACCTTATGTTAAGTTTGAAAGAAGCACTAAAAGCTTAAAATGCAAAATTCTGTAAAAAGCTGTATTCCTTTGTGTTGTTGAATTTGTTAACTTTTATGCCATATGCTTGACACAACCCATCCTACAGAATAATCCGGAAGCACAAGAGGTCTGAATTTGTCATAGGAGATCTGTAACTTTCAGCTCACTGACCTTCTCAGGTTTAGTGTGCTGGCTATTTTTTAAGCTGAATAATGTTTATTTACTGTTTGTTCTCCAAGTTTTAGACAGTGCTACTTTAATTAATTGTTTCCCATCTCAAACACAGATTTGGAATATACAAATCATGAATCTGCTTTTCAGAAGAAACTTCTTGTTGTTGTTGTTAAAATGTGCATTTATTTGAGAAGTGACAGGGAGAGGGAAGGGGAGAAAGAGAGATCTCAGTCTACTGGCCTCAAGTGGCCGCAAGAGCAGGAAATGGACCGGCTGAAGTCAAGAACCTGAAATTCTGTCGGGGTCTCTCACATGAGAGCGCTTGGCCCTTGACCCGCTGCTTTCCCAGGTGCCTTAGGGGGAGCTGGGATGACACACTTTGTATGAGACCCCGGGGGGGGGGGGGGGCTGCTCAGCATGCTGAGGCTTAAAAAGAGAGAAGCAGAGAAAGCGGAATGATCTGTTTCTTCCCATATCGAAGGCTCAGAGATGTCGTAACAGGACTTTGTTACACATCTCCTTGCCCTCACATTTGTTCTTTGGCAAGTTAGCAAGTTGTTTGTGGAGTTTTCCCACAAAGTCAGCTGGCCTTTTAACGTACTAATGTCTTTCTGGTGTTTAGTCGTGGAGAGTAATAAGAACAATAACATGACTAAAAGTTGATAATCTGTATAGAGGGACTTGGGAGTGTTGAAACAGACCTCATGTTTCATCAATGAAGTGAAGCAGTACAAAGGCATTCATTTATTTCCCTTCATTTTTTTCTCACTTGTTGATTTCCTTCAACAGTCTTGCCTCAAGTCCTGAAACACACAAGAGCTGCCCTCACAGAGATGTTTGTTTACTTTGCTTTTGTTCCTGAGTGACCTCAAGAAAACACATCATCAGACTTCTTGGAAAGAAGGTTTCTTTTTGTCTTGTAATATAGTTTGTGCTCCAGCAGAAATTGTATCTGTGTATTGATTGAAAGGTAGGGAAGAGGAGGGCAGGGTGTGCGTGACAGTAAGTGAAGGGCTGCGTGACACCTCGTCCTTAGCTTCCCACCTCTTACGCAGCTCGGCCTTAGATCTCCAGGTCTCCCCTTTTGTCTCTGATTAACTATTTGTGCCCACGAAGATGGATCTGTAGAAAGGAGGTTACAGAAGAATGAAGGCAGATCAGGACAGTCCTGGTGGGAAGCAGCAGTGCAAAAGCCCTGCATCTGTGGGAAAACATGGAGCAGCAAAACCACAGACAGGAAGCAGCGTTCAGTCTAAACGAGCCCCAGCAGTCAGTTTCGGCAAATGGGGAAGGAGGATGTAAGACGTGCTGTTTTTACCAAAGACATGTGTCGGGCTTTGAGCGACTCCTCCCCACCAACTCGCATCTCTACTCCCCCTCGACCCCGCTGCTCCCTGCGATGTTGAAACGCGCGGATCCTCACCACCCACCTTATTCCGCCACAATCTGTCCTATGTGATCCATTCAGATCTCATTAAACTGATTTACTGGGCCCGTGGCTCTGCTCACCCTCAGTTGATTCCTACTTTGTTTAAAATTCGGGAAGTGCTGGGGTAGGGGCATGACATTAATCGCTGCACTTGTGCAAACGGAGTGCCAGCTGATTTATGGCAAAGGTTATAAAGGAAAAGTATTAAGTGTGCTTCATTCCATTTGGCAAAACCATCCTGCACAATGTCCACAGAAACCCCCAGAGTCCTGTTTTGTAGAAAAAAGGGGGGGAAAAACTCCACCAAGATGTGCTCTTCTTCTTTTGAGCATTAATTAAGACTGTAAATCACGCGCCACATGAAACAACTGTATCCGACAGACAGAACGTGGATGCTGGGGAGCTCTGCTGGACCCGTGTGATCACTCGGAATACCTACACCAGAGCCCTAATGGGAGGCCGACTTCAAAGGGCCGTTTTGGCATGAAGTTGTAAAGTACAGACTGTGGGGAGAAGTAGGAGTGGCACATGGAGGGAGGCAGAGCGCGCAGCAGCTTCAGGTGTTGCACTAAGAGGCACAGTGCGATTGAATAATGCATAGTTCCTCTGTCTAAAGCAGCAGTTTTGATCTCATCATTCAGGAATGCCTTGTGCATGAACAGAATGCCTTTCTTTTCAGGGAGAAAAAGGGGAAATATCTATGTTCTACTTTTTGTGTTTGTTTGCTTTTAAGCCTCGGGGAAATGTCTTTGGGTCACTTTGCTGATCATTCACCGTCTCCTACTGCTAGGTCAGGTAGCTCCTTCCACAGGCTGGTTTGCACATGGCGGACTTCTTCCACTTGCTTCTCTCAGTGTCCCCGCAGCTGCAGCATCCAGGCTGGAAGACTCCAGAGGGTTCCCTGCAGTCCTTTTCTACCCTCACCCACCCCTAGTTCACGTTGACTATGTAAGATAGCTGGTTTCTCTTTCACTCTTCCTTTAAGGCTGAACTTTTGCATTTAGAGATTGAAAACTGCCACCATGTAAACATATGCCTTATTTTCTTATGGTGGGGCCAGGTGGATGCTTGTCTTATCTCATATTGAGGTGAGCCGGTAACTTGGATTCAAGTGCAAACATTTTTAGTGCAACAATCTGAGACCAGAGATCAAGTTCAAATTCATGACTGTAAAACAGAATTTTCATGTGAAACCCTTGCTTCATGGCTGTAGTATTCCAGCAGAGACAGTACAACTGAGGATCTGGACTTCTCTCACTGAACATACTGTCTGCAGTTTGTAGTAGTGAAGGGTTGGAAGCCGCTTGACTGTCCGATAGCAAGGGTGTGGTTACAGAAGTCACTGTGTTCATGTATGGAACACTAAAACATGACACAGTAACATAAGCATGACAATGAAATGTGATCACACCACATTATCACATTAAACAATAGTAAGTACATATGAAACTTACTTCCCCCCCTTTTATAATTGAAATACACTAAACTACAAATACTTAAAGTGTATGAAATGGTAAATGTTGACATCTGCAAACAACTGTGAAATGATCCCAATCAAAATAACAAACCGGGGGTGGGTGTTCAGCGCAGCAGGGAAGACAGTGCTTGGGACTCCTGAATCTCCTTTTGGAGTACCTATGTTCAGCTTGTGGCTCTGCTTCTGTGTTCAGTGTCCTGTTACTATGCACCCTGGAAGGCAGCAAATGAGTCCCTGCCATCCACATGGAAGATCCATCTAGGCTCCTGGCTTCCGCCTGCCATAGCTGGTGTGGGCATTTGCAATAGCAGTCGATCAATTTAAAAAGGTAATAAAACTTCCTTCAGCATCCCACCTCCCGAGTTTTCTTATGCCTCTTTGTTATCCATTATCCATTCATTCATCTTCCTTTCTTCTATCCACATCTCCATGCAAATACTGATCCAT
Organism: Ochotona princeps; assembly: GCF_030435755.1. Classification (NCBI taxonomy): domain Eukaryota; kingdom Metazoa; phylum Chordata; class Mammalia; order Lagomorpha; family Ochotonidae; genus Ochotona; species Ochotona princeps. The sequence continues at coordinate 55,643,558 of NC_080832.1, read as the reverse complement.
ATCCTGTAACTGTAAATTAGACTGCATTTCCTAGAAGGACCAGAGGCTTGAGAAGGCAGGCTTGAAACGGAGGTTGTAGAAAAGGAATGAGAGCCCTGGTGGGGAGGCCGGCATGATGGAGAGGTAAGGGTGCAAGGCCCCAGAAGGTAGAATCGCAGGCTCTCAGGAAACAGTGCTGACAAGGGCCTTGACAGGAAGGTTCCTAAAAGGCAAGGGAGGGCATTTGGCACAGCAGGTAAGTGGCTGCTTCTGACATACACATCCAGAGCCTCAGATCCATTTCTCAATCCTAGCTTCCTATTTATGTGCACCCTGTGAGGCAGTGGCGATGGCTCCCCTTGCGAGAGACCTGGGTTAAGTTCCAGGCTCCTGACTTCTTCCTGATCATTTGGGGGAAATAAACCAGCCAGGTAAGATTTCCACCTCTCCCTCTCTCTGACTTTCCAGTAAAGTTTGAAAAAGAAACCAAACAAGAAGGCAGGGTTGAGCTTACATCCTTGTCGTCTGATTACCATTCATGCTTGTTTGTGGGGCTTACCCCTCAACTCCTACCCCCTCCTACCTAGATCCCAACAGCCTTCTTTATTAGTTTGCAACCCACCAGACACAGAAATCTTGTTTCTTTTTTTCTGTGAGTTTTTTTTTTCCTTCCCTTAGTATACATTGCCACCCAGTTAAAGATAATGTCTTCCCTAAGGTGTCACAGTCTAACTCTTACTGAAACCTATTGTGCTAAAAAAAGGGTAGGGGCAGTGACTGATGCATTTATCCCACATGGAAATGCTTGTGTTGAATTCCTGCGTCTGCTTCTAGATCCCAGGCTCCTTCCGCTATGCACCCTGAGAGGCAGCTTGCTAACGCAAGTGATCAGGTTCTTACCACCCCCATGGGAGACACGGATTGAATTCCTGGCTTCTGGCTTCAGGCTTTGGCCCTTGGAGTGAACCAATGGATGAGAGTGCCCTCTCTCTCAAATAAGTAAGAAATCCTAAAACAGAGAGGAAATGGACATGTTTGTTTAGGAAATCATCAATTAAAATTTTAAGTAGTAAGCATTGGTCAGTTAGGCATACTGACTGATAATTCTATTTTCAATGACAACCTTCAGTAAATTTGAAGAAATGAGTTCCCTTGTATTATCTGGTACATTTCTCACTATTTGTTGTTATCAATTATTATTTCTTTTTTTTTAAAGATTTGTTTATTTTATTACAAAGTCAGATATACAGAGAAGAGGAGAGACAGAGAGGAAGATCTTCCGTCCGATGATTCACTCCCCAAGTGAGCCGCAACGGGCCGGTACGCGCCGATCCGATGCCGGGAACCAGGAACCTCTTCCGGGTCTCCCACGCAGGTGCAGGGTCCCAAAGCTTTGGGCCGTCCTCGACTGCTTTCCCAGGCCACAAGCAGGGAGCTGGATGGGAAGTGGAGCTGCTGGGATTAGAACCGGCGCCCGTATGGGATCCTGGGGCGTTCAAGGTGAGGGCTTTAGCCGCTAGGCCACGCCGCTGGGCCCCAATTATTATTTCAGTTCTGGTTCTTCTCTACTCATTTAAGATTTTCTAAATTATTATTTTTGTTATTTGTTTTATTCCTTTGAAAGTTTGAGAGATGACAGAGAGGGGTCTTCCATCTGCTGGTTTATTCCCCAAAAACCTATAGCAGCCAGGGCTCGGCCATACCAAAGCCAGGGATCCAGGAACCCATCCAGATCTTCCAAGTATGTGTCAGGGACCCAAGCAAAAGAGTTGCAATCTGCCACTCACCAGGGTGGACAACAGCAGGAAGCAGAGTAGTCAGGACACAAACCAGGAACCCTGATGTGGGACACAGGTGTCTCAAGTGGCCATTTAACAACTAGGCAACATGCCAGCTACTAAAGCTATTTTTAGGTAAGAATAAGAGTTAACAGTACTACAAATTTACTGTCTGCCTAGCACTGTGCTGAAGGACTGGGGCCACACGAAAATCCATTGTAGAGACACAGAAATTATACACATACTTAGAGTGGCAGAGCAGATCTTAAAAAGAGTAATTTTTATCCCACTTTTGTGTTTTTATAAAATGCACATAATGAGGCCAGTGTTGGGGTAGTGAGTAAATCCGCCACCTGCAATGCCAACATCCCAGATGGGTGCCAATTCACATCCTACCTGCTGCACTTCTGATCCAGCTTCCTGCTAAAGGCCTGAGAAGACAGCAAAAGATAGCCCAATTGCACAGACCCCTTCACCCATGTGGGAGACCTGGAAGAAGCTCCTGGCTCCCAGCTTTGGGCTGATCCATCTCCAGCCGATGGGGCCGTTTGGGGAGTAAACCTGAAGATGGACTGTCTCTATATATCTCTTTTTCTCTCTGTAATTCTGCCTTTCCAATAATAAGATCTGTTTTTAAGTGCTCATAAAGTTTAACATCCAACAGTTTTTAAATATACTGTTCAGTCTATGGTATTAAATACATTCATAAGTTGTAATGTTACAGGATTATCATCACCATGTATCTCTGTAGTTGTTCATCTTATAAAACTGAAATTGTATTTAATTAAGAATTGCTCTTATGTGCTAGCCCCTAGCAGCCATCATTCTACTTTCTGTCTCAATAGTTTTGTCCACTCTTAATACCTTATATAAATAGACTTACATGATGTTTGTCTTTTTTGGCTTAGCTGATTTCAATTAGCATATTATTCTCCATGTTCATCCATGATATAACGTATGTCAGAATTTTTTTTCTTTTAGGGCTAATACTCTATTTTGTGTGAATGTATGTACTGTATTTTGCCTCTATTCATCTGTCAAATTTTGACATCCGGTTGCTTCCATGTTTTAGCTGTTGTCAGTAATGCTACAGCGAACATGTGAATATCCTTCAGTTCTTCTGAATATATACAAAGAAATGGAATGCTGGATCAAATGACAGTTTTTTATTTACTTGCTTACATTACAGAGAGGAGGAGAGATTTTCCATCTATTTCTGTACACTCCCCAGATGTCCACAAAACTGGAGCCAGGGTTTCAGTCGGGTCTACCACCTGGGTAACAGGGTTATTATTACTTGACTTGTTACCTACTGTCTCCCGGGTTACACATCAGCAGGAAACTGGAATGATAAGCGGAACTAGAACTTAGACCCAGACTACTACTATGGGATACAGGTGTCCCAAGCAACGGCTTAACCACCAGGCAGAGTGCCTGCCTCTTGTCCAACTTTTGAGGAACTGCTTTACTGCTTCTGAAGCACTTGGATGACCTTGTATTCTCACTAAGCAATGCACTGTTTTCCAGTTTCCCCACATCCTTCTCAACACTTGTTACTGGGCTCCTTTTCTTGTAATAGTAGCTATCCTTGCAGTTTGGAGATGGAATCTTGTCGTGGTTTGATTTGCCTTTGCCTAATGGCTAATGATGTCAAGCGTCTTTTCTTGTTCTTGTTGGTTTTTTTTTTTTTTTTTTTTTTGCCTTCTTGGGAGAAAAGTATATTAACATCTGTGCCCATGTTTTGAATTAGATTGCTTGTTTTCACTGTTGTTGATATTGTTTAGTTACAGGAATTTTCTTTATCAAATCATTTTCAGATATTTTTTAGATAATTTTCCTCCATTCCTCAGGTTCCTATTTTACTCTGCTAATATTCTCTCTCTCTCTCTCTCTCTCTCTCTCTCTCTCTCTCTCTCTCTCTCTCGGTGGCGTCTGTTGATGCTCCAGATTGAAAATTGTGTGAAATCATATTTGTCCCTCATTTTTTTTTGGCCAGTGCTTTTGATGTTTTCTCCAAGAAATCATTGCCAAATTTCAATGTTCTGAAGCTTGTGCCCTTCATTTTCTTCCAGCAGTTTTATAAAATTTCACAGTCTTTAATTTATATCTTTGATCATTTTAAGCTAATTTTACTTACTTTATTTTATTTTTTATTGGAAAGGCAGATTTACAGAGAGAAGTAGATTACAGAGAGATGGAGAGAGAGAAGAAGCTCCTTCCGTCTGCTGATTCACTTCCCAAGTGGCTGCAACAGCTGAAACTGAGCCAGTCTGAAACCAGAAGCCAGGAACGTCTTCCTGGTCTCCCATTGGGTTCAGGGTCCCAAGTCTTAGGACTGTTCTCTACTGCTTTCCCAGGCCACGAGAGGGAACTGGAAAGGAAGTAGAACAACCAGGATACGAATGGGTGCCCATATGGGATCCTGGTGCATGTAAGGTGAGGACTTTAGCCACTAGGCTACTGTGCTGGACCCCTTTAAAAATGTTTTATGCATTTTTTTTTAAATTTAAAAGGCAGAATCACAGAGGGGGGGAAGACAAAGATAGACAGATCTATCCATAATAGCCAAGGATGGGTCAGACTTGAACCAGAATTCACAATCTCCATTGTGGTCTCTCTTGTGGGTGATGAGAACTTAAGCACTTGGGCTACTACCGTTTTGCTAACCAAGTGTGGCTTAGCCAGAAGCTGGATTGAAAGCTGAGGTTGGACTGAATCACAACCATTCTGATATGGGATACGGACATACAAATGGACGTTTTAACTTGCTGTGCTACAACACTAACTCCTGAGTTAATGTTTGTACTAGGGCCCTGCGCAGTAGTCTATTGGCTAAAGTCCTTACTTTGCATGTGCCAGGACCCCATATGGGCACCAGTTCGTGTCCTGGTCGATACACTTCCCATCCAGCTCCCTGCTTGTGGCCTGGGAAGGCAGTTGAGCACGGCCCAAGGCCTTGGGACCTTGAACCTGCATGGGAGACCTGAATGAGTCTCCTGGCTCCTGGCTTGAATCAGCTTAGCTCCAGCTGTTTTGGCCACTTGGGGAGTGAATTAGCAGTTAGAAAATCTTCCTTTCTGTCTCTCCTCCTCTCTGTATATCTGAATTTCGAATAAAAATAAATAAATCTTTAAAAATATATATTTATACATAATTTTAGGTAAGTGTTGACCATCATACTTTTGAATGTGAATATGCAATTTTCCCAGCACGATATTTTTAAAAGACTGATTTTCCTTGGGAAAAGAAATTCTGGTCACAACTAATTTGAATAAATATTCCCATTTATTTCTGAGCTCTGTTCTAGCTCTCTGGTGTATAGGTCTGTCTTAATGCCTACCCCATACCATTTTGATTGCTATAGCTTTATAATACATTCTGAAATCAGGAAGTATAGACCTCAAACTTTGCTTTATTTATTTATTTATTTATGGCAAAGTCAGATATACAGAGAGAAGAGAGACAGAGAGGAAGATCTTCTATCCGTTGATTCACTCCCCAAGCAGCCGCAATGGCCAGAGCTCAGCCAATCTGAAGCCAGGAGCCAGGAGCCTCTTCTGAGTCCCCCATGCTGGAGCAGGGTCCCAAGGCCTTAGGCCATCCTCAACTGCTTTCCCAGGCCACAAGCAGGGAACTGGATGGGAAGCAGAGCTGCTAGGATTAAAACCAGCATCCATACAGGATCCTGGCACATTCAAGGCGAGCACTTTAGCTGCTAGGCTATCACACTGGGCCCAGACTTTCAGCTTTGTACTGTTTCAGAGTTTTTGGCTGTTCATGGAACCATAGATTTCATCAAAATTTTAAGATGGATTTTTCTAGTCTGTAAAAATGCACTGTGTGGATTTTGATTGTTTACAGTAAATGTATAGATCTGTTTTGATTGCATTAGTGTTTTTACAAAGCAAACTTTCCAACCAAGAGCATGGATTGGATTGTCATTATTTTGGTCTCTTACCATTTGGTTAATTTCTATGTAATGTTTTTCTTCTTAATTTTATCTTAAATGTGATTGATACCTTAATTTCCTTGTCAGATTATTCTATTTTCTATGGAATATGGGGAAAATGTAATTTGTGTTTATTGACTTTGTATCTTACTGTTTTGCTAAATTTATTTATTATAATGATTTTTTGTGAAACCTTTAACATGTTTTACATTTAAGAGCATCTCATCTGCAAACAGTGATGACCTTACTTTTCCTTTCTAACTTATACACCATTTTTTGTTTGCTTGTTTTTGCATAATTACTATAAGCTAGAACTTTCAATACTGTTTGGCTGACCAAATCCTCCTTAGTGCATCCACTGGCCCAAGAACAGGTTGCAAAGCTTGGCTAAGAGAGTGGTCCAACCTGTTCTGCTTTCCATCCTCTGACAGGGCACTTGACATCCTCTGCTGGCCTAGATGACCTAGCTGTCACATCCCCAGTGTGCATCTAGGCATGCTGACCACTGCATAGGCATCAGCAACTGAGGAGGTGCAGTCCTGACACATATACCCCAAGGTTGGATCACATATATTGTGATTTAACAATATATGGATTTGAGTCCAGCCGTCTAGTTAGGGAGTCCCCCAAGAAACCTTGCTTGGGGTGACCTCAGGCTTGACTCATGTGTGTCCCAGCCAGTGTCAGGTCAGGTTTGTTCTGTCATACTGGTGGATGCAGCTGCCTGCAGGTCAGTTCCACCTCTTTTCTGTATCTCACACAAACCAACAGGTGCTGCAGCCCAACCCAATCCAGTCTGCCAGAGACCAGGCTCTCACACTCACCAGTGGGAGCTGCAGCCTCAGGGGGGACTCCTCAGAATTCTCCTGCCAGAACCATTCCCAGCCCTGGATCTTGTGTATGCTCACAAGTGCTTCAACCGAGCCTAGCATGGCTTACCTGCAGTCTCAGCTCTTGCTGGAGGGTGTTACAGCCTAGCTCAGCCAGGCATACATAATCCACACCCTGTCCTGGCTCTTGGGTGTGCCAATGGTGTAATGGCGTGGCCTAGCGTGGCCTGCCCCCAAACAAATGCTGATGAATGCTACAGCCTTGCCTGGCCTGACCTACCCCCAGTCCTGGCTGTTGTGGAAGCTGTGGCCTTGCTGGGGATTTCCTCAGACTCTCTACCAGGTCCAGGATCTCACGTGCACCCATGGGTCCTGCAGCCCTGCTTGGCATGGTCGGCCCTCAGAGCTGGCCTTTGCATGTGCTAGCAGGTGCTGCAGCTTAGCCCAATCTGTTCTCCTCCAAGCTCCAGTTCCCTCAAGTCCTAAATGGATTCCTGTCAGATGAGTTCCATGGTCCAGCCTAGCCATGTCAGCACCACCACCACCCCTCCCCACCCAGTTCTCTGCACAAATGGGCAGGTGCTGCAGTTCCACAGACGAAAGCCCACAAGAGGCCTACAGAATCTGCCCCCAAATCCAGTTCTCCTACATTCTGGTGGGTGCTGCGGTGCAACCTGACTTGTCCCACCCACTGCTCTGATGCTGGTAAGTGGGTACTGCAGCCTGGCCCAGCTAGTCCTGCTACCCAACCCAGACCTCCCACATGGGTGGGTGCCTTGGCCTGACCCAGACACACCTTCTGATCTCCCCCCTTTAAATCGCTTCATCTCAGCTCCCTCACCTACCTGTAAGTGCAGTGGCCAGGTTCATGAAAGCCCCAGAAGTCATTCCTCCCCTGCCAAGCATGCCCTCAGCCACTCCCACTTCATTATGTCCACAGAACCCCTTTCCCATACAATCTGCAGCCTCCCTGCTTGGGGGCCAGGATGATGTGTCCCAGCCCAGCATTCCCAATCTTACCCACGTATCTTTTTAAAAAAATAGGATAGACAACTATGCTGGTATGCTAGTATATAACACAAATTTGGCATTGACCAGGCACAGAATGCCCACCAGCCTTGGTTGTTTTTCTTCCGGCAGTGTTAACACTTGCCTAGGTTCAAGGCATCCTTGGCAGTAGCCTATAGCTGGAATGACACAGAAATCTTACATCTACTGGTTCATTCCCTAATGAACCAGGACGATGTAGGGAGCCAGAAATTCCATCCTGTCTCCCACATGAGAGGCAGTGGCCCAGGTACTTGAGACATCTTTTGTTGTCTTCGCAGTGCTATAGCAGAGAGCTGAATCAGAAGCAGAGTAGCTGGGACTCTTAACCATTGTTTAAAACCTGTGGCTTAACCTACTGTGTCACAGTCAAGAGATTTTTTTTTTTTAAGATTTATTATTGTTATTGGAAAGCAGGATATACAGAGAGGAGGAGAGACAGAGAGGAAGATCTTCCATCCAATGTTTCACTCCTCAAATGAGCCGCAAGGGGCTGGTGCACGCCGATCCGATGCCAGGAACCTGGAACCTCTTCCTGGTCTCCCACACGGGTGCAGGGTCCCAAAGCTTTGGGCCTTCCTCGACTGCTTTCCCAGGCCACAAGCAGGGAGCTGGATGGGAAGTGGAACTGCCAGGGTTAGAATCGGCGCCCATATGGGATCCCGGTGCGTTCAAGGTGAGGACTTTAGCTGCTAGACCATGCCACCGGGCCCAAGAGATTTTTTTTTTTTAAATCACTGATTCAATCTTGTTATTAGAGTTATCTTTAGATTTTCTGTTTCTTTATCATTGAGTCTGGAAAGGGTTTATATTTCTTGGAATTTGTTTCATTTAGGTTATTCAATATTCAAATGTGTAAGTATACAAATATTTATAGTAACCCCATTGATAATTCTTTTTATGTCTTTATAGAATCATTGATACTATTCCATTTAAATCTCTGTTGGTAACTAAAATCTTTTTTTTTTTCTTAGTCTATATACAACACATTCTTCAGTCTTTTGACATTTTAGGAGCCAACCTTGAACCTTGTTGATTTCTCTATTTTCTATTCTCTGCTGTATGGTTTCCTTTGCTAGGTTTGAACTGAAGTTGTTGTTCTTTTTTACTTCCTCGAGTTGTAAGGTTAGGTTGTTTATTTGAGGTCTGTCTTGTTTTCTCAGTGAAAGTACATGTTACTAGAACCTTCCATTGCCAGCCCCTTCCTTGCTTTGCTGAATTCCTTCAGTTTTGGTATGCTGTAATTTTGTTTTCCTTCTTCTGTAAGCATTTGCTAATTTCTCTTTTGACTCCTTCTTTGATTCATTTGTTTTAAGAATCTGTTCTGATTTTTTGCAGATTTATTGATTTCCTAGTTTTTCTTCTGTTACTGTTATCAAACTTTATTCCATTATTGTCAGAGAAGATATTTTACATAACATCTTTCTTCTTAAGTCTATGGAGACTTATTTTATGGCCTAACATATGTTATGTTCTGGAAAATACGCACTTGAGATGAAGGTATTGTGGTGTTGAGTGCAGTGTCTTATATATGCCTATTTGATCTAATTAGTTTATTGTATTGTTCAAGGACTCTACAAGGATACTTCAAAAAGTACATGGAAAAGTAGAATTAAAACCAACGTTAATTTAGTGCAGAAATTTTTTAGGATCTGTTAAAAAAATGTGTGCCATGGACTTTGGAAGATCTTTCATATTTCCCATCTAGTTGATCTATCCATTACTGGGACTGGAATAGTGAGGTCTCCAACTATTGTAGTGCTGTTGCTACAGTCTGAATATGCTTTGAGTGTATTCCCTATAAGTATATGTGTCCCCAGGGTAATGGTGTTGATGGTAGTGTATTTTAGAGGTGAGGCCTATGTCGTTCTAGTACAGCCCATGGAAGGAATTCAGGCAGCTTTTGCAAGAACCTGCTTAGTTTCCATGGGAGTAGGTTGTTAAAAAGAACAAGAGTGTCCTGCAAATCGTTCTGACTTCTTTTGCATCCAACAATCTCTTGCACATACTTCTGCCATTGTGATGCTCTCTAGCCTACGGCAGACGTCACCAGAGCACCGCACATATCAGGAGCATACTGCTAAGCCTCCCAGACCGGGGGGTAAGTCTCTTTGTTGTTCATTTATTTATTTGAAAGGCAGAGTGATACACACACACACACACACACACACAGAGAGAGAGAGAGAGAGAGAGAGAGATTTTTCTTTCACTAGTTAAATGCTCACAACTGGAACTGGGCCAGAGTAGAGCTAGAAATCAGGAACTCCATCTGGATCATCCACATGGGTGCCAAGAGCTGAAGAACTTTAAGTCATCACCCAGTGCATGCAGGACACATTAGCCGGGAGTAGTAGTCAGGACCCCAAGCATGATGGCTCACTGGCTAAATCCTTACAAGTGTTAGGATCCCATATGGGTGCCAGTTCATGTCCTGGGTGCTCTACTTTCCATACATCTCCTTGTTTATGGCCTGGGAAAGCAGTCGAGGATGGCCCAAGTCCATGGGACTCTACACCTGTTTGGGAGACTCAGAAGAGGCTCCTGGCTCCTGGCTTCAGCTCCCTGCTTGTGGCCTGGTAAAGCAGCAGAGAATGGTCCAAAGTCTTGGGACCCTGCACCCACGTGGGCGACCTGGAAGCAGCTCCAGGCTCGTGGCTCCTGGCTTTGGATAGGCTCAGCTCTGGCCATTGTGACCACTGGGTGAACCAATAGATAAAAGATCTCTCTGTCTTTCGCTCTGTAAATCTGCCTTTCAAATAAAAAGCAATAAATCTTTTTTAAAAAGCCAGATAAAAAAAACTAGATGTAGAGTTACACTGAATGAAAGAGAAGCACAAAAGGCAAAAAAGACTACCGCACCCTGTGCCACCCCCACTACCACAGGCACCTTGCTCATGATCCGTTTGACCAGCACTGCCATTCTCCAACTCTTCCATAGTGTCTATTGCTTGGAAGGCAAAATTGCAACTCTCTGATGTAATTGTCTAGATTCAGTTCCTCAGCCACCCACTCCACTCCACCTCGACTTTCAACTTATTTGTGTTTTAGGATCTAAAATGAATCTCAAAAAAATTCAGTCATGCTTTTAAGTCTCATCTGCCAATATCTGTTCCTTAAAAATTCTTGTTTCAACTCAAGTTCTTTTTTAAATATTTATTTGTGTATTTATTTGAGAAGCACAGAAACAGAATAACAGAGAAGGAGAGTGCCTGTTCACTGGTTCATTTTCCAAGTGCCCTCGGTAGACTGAAAACAGGAGCTCAGAATGCAGTCCAGATCTCCTGCTTACATGGAACCCAATGATTTGGGCCACCACCACTGCCTCACAGGATCTGCGTTAACAAAAAGCTAAGAACCAGAGCCTGGAATAAAATCCCATCACTTTGATAAAAGATACGGGTATCTTACAGGCCCAGCACAGTAGCCTAGCGACTAAAGTCCTCGGCTTGAACGCGCTGGGATCCCGTATGGACATGAGTTCGTGTCCTGGTGGTCCTACTTCCCATCTAGCTCCGCGCTTGTGGTCTGGGAAAGCAGTAGAGGACAGCCCAAAGCCTTGGGACCCTGCACCTGCGTGGGAGACCTGGAAGGAACTCCTGCTTCTTGGCTTTGGATTGGTTCAGCTCCAGCTGTTGCGGCCGCTTAGGGAGTGAATTATCAGATGAAATATCTTCTTTTCTATCTCTTCTCTCTGTATATCTGCCTTTCCAATATATAAAAAAATAAATCTTAAAAAAAATGACGATGTGGGCATCCTTTTTTTTTAAGATTTATTTATTTTTATTACAAAGTCAGATATACAGAGAGGAGAGACAGAGAGGAAGATCTTCTGTCCGATGATTCACTCCCCAAGTGACCACAACGGCTGGTGCTGCGCCAATCTGAAGCCGGGAACCAGGAACCTCTTCCAGGTCTCCCACGCGGGTGCAGGGTCCCAAGGCTTTGGGCCGTCCTCGACTGCTTTCCCAGGCCACAAGCAGGGAGCTGGATGGGAAGTGGAGCTGCCGGGATTAGAATCGGCGCCCATATGGGATCCCGGTGCGTTCAAGGCGAGGACTTTAGCTGCTAGACCACGCCGCTGGGCCCGAGGATGTGGGCGTCTTAACTGCTAGCCTAAATGTCTTTCAGTTGTTTGGAAAATTTAATCCATAAATGGATTAAAGTCAGGCTTATTTGTTATTTTGCTCTTTGTTCTGCATATGACTTATAGAGGCGCTAGTTGTTGTCCATTTTTTACATGACTGTCTCCTCAGTATTCAGTTGACTTACACTTATTGCTAATAGGACCCATACTATGGTGCATTAGATTAAGCCACCATTTACAGCATTTGCATCTCATATCAAAGTGACAGTCCAGGTTCCAGGTTCTCCACTTCCAATCTAACTTTCTACTAATGCTCGTGGGAAGCCAGTAGAAGAAGGTACAGGTATTGGCTCCCTGCCACCCATGTGGGAGACCTGACTTCAGCTTGGCCCATTCCTGGCCGTTGTAGCCATATGGAGAGTAAACCAGTGGATGGAAAACCTCTCTCTCTCTCTGCTTCTATCACTTGCCTTGAAAATAAATAAATATTTTAAAAATAAGAAAGAAGTTTTTTTTATTTTTAACAAGATTTTAGCACACATAGGAGCATTGTACACATTTATGAGATATTGTGTGTTTCTATAAGTATATAAATTGCGTAATGTCTATTCTGGGCAAATATATGTCTTCAAACATTTAACATTTTATTATAGAGAAAACATTTAAATCATATCTTCTTGATTTTTTACACTTGATCTTAGCCAAAAGGCCGAGAAGCGATTTCTTGATTTTTTAACAGAGAAATAAATAGTATTTTAACATTATCTATCTTCAGCCTACTGTGTAATAAACTCCCAGAATTCTTACATCTAACTGTAATAGAACCTACTAACCATCAACCATTTCCTGTCTCCTCCTTTCCTTTTTCTCCAAACTCTAGTAACCATAACTATATTTTAAACTTGTATAAGATCTCCAATTATGTGAGAACCCACATATGAGTAAGATCTTGTGATACTTGCATTTCTGTGCTTAGCTTGTTTCACTTAGCATAATAAACTGTAGCAGGTTCCATGGTGTAATGGTGAGCACTCTGGACTCTGAATCCAGCATAATAAACTGTAGTTCCATCCAAATTATTGCAACTAACAGGATTTCATCCTTGCTTAGGACAGAGTAACACTCAGTATATAGATGTACTTGAGTAACCATCTGCTTCCTGCCAGGTACATTAACAGGAAGCTGGATCTAAAATGGAGAAACCAGGATTTAAACAAGCATTCTAATACACAATGTGGGTGTCCTAAGTGGTAGCTCAACTCACTGCCACAACTCCTGCCCCTTTTGCAAGCATTCTACAGCCAGTTTCTTTGAGGTTAACATGAGCTCACATTTAATATCCTAAAGTTATAACATTCTCATTTGAATTTGTATTAACTTAACTAGCCAGCATATATTTATTCATTTATTGCTCCAGCCCTACCTTTTTCAGTTTCCAACACTGAAAATCTGCATCTTTGTGCATTATATGTGCAAAAGCATAAGCTAATTATTATGCTTTTAATGTATTTATCTCTTAGATCTTGTAGAAAACAAACAGTAGAATTAACAGTTATGCTAGTACTGAGTTTTATGATTTCCTGTGTATTTACCTTTAATTATTTTTAGATCTGCATTTTTTCATGTGGTTTCAAATTACTGGAGACTACCCTTCGATGTCAACTGCTAGACTTCCTTTGTTATTTCTTACAGGGCAATCCAATGGTAACTAACTCCCTCAAACTTCTGTTTATCTGGGAGATGGGTAAGTTTCTCCATACTTTTGAAGGGCAGTTTCATTTCATATAGCATCCTATGCTGAGTTTTCTTTCTTCAACAGTTTGAATATATTAATGCTTTGTCTTCTGTTCTCCAAAGGTTTTGATAAGAAATTTACTGATCTCATTGAAGTTCCCTGTATATGATTCACTTCTTTCAAGACAACGTATGTCAGTGTTGGTTTCTGAGTTCACCTATACTTCCTAGATGTTTATATTCATGTCTTTTCACCAAATGAGGATAATTCAGCCATTATTTCTTCAAATATTCTTTCTGCCTCTTTTCTTCTCCTCAGAGAAGAGTCTCATGTCTTGATGAATAGTTGGCCAAGTAGATGATGCCTACAGCTCTTACACTCTGTCCACTTTTCTACAATCTTTTTTCTTTCTGTTACTGAGATTCAGTCCATTCTCCTACCTCCAGGTTTCTGGATTTTTTCTTCTGCTTGCTCAAATCTGTCACAATCTCTTCATTGAATTTGCATTTCCATTAATGCTTTTTAGATGTAGAGGTCTAAATTTTCTTTTAGGCTTTCTTTGTCCTTGGTACTTCAGTTTTATTTCTACATGATTTTCATTGCTTTCTCCACACGTCTTCAAGACGGTTGTCTTAAAGTCTCTGTCTAGTAAGTTTGGTTCCAGGTCTTTCTCAGAGACAGTTACTGTTATTTTTTTCCTTGTAATTGACCATACTTTCCTATTTCTTTATATGCCATGTGGATTTTTTTTTAAGTTGAACATTTGGATCTAAAATAGAGATAAACGTGAAAATCAGCTCATCTTTATCAGGGATTGCTATTTTTATTTTTTGAGATTTTTTTTGGTTTAGTTTTTATGCTATAGACTATGTGCCAAAGATCAGCTCAGATCTAAACTTAAGTTCATTTTAGATCTTCTGTTCACCTTAACATCATGTTGGGTATAAGTGATCATTTTCCTTTAAAAAAAAACATTTATTTTTATTGGAAAGCCAGGTACACAGAGAGGAAAATCTTCTGTTCAATGATTCACTCCCCAAGTGACCACAATAGTCGGTGCTGCGCTGATCCAAGCCAGGAGCCGGGAACCTCCTCCAGGTCTCCCATGCAGGTACAGCATCCCAAGACTTTGGGCTGTCCTCTACTGATTTCCCAGACCACAAGCAGGGAGCTGGATGGGAATTGGAGCAGCATGGATTAGAACTGGCGCCCATATGGGATCCCGGCGTGTTCAAGGTGAGGACTTAGGCCGCTAGGCCATAGCGTCGGGCCCAAGTGATCATTTTCTAATGATCACTTTTTCTGTTTTCTGAATGTCCTAGTTTTTAATGTCCAGGTCCCAAAAGGTGAAAAAGAAAAAAACTGGAAAGGCAGAGGGTTTTGATCCAAGGCATCCTCCGGCAGCTGCTTTCACTAGAGGGAGGAGAGCTTGCCACCAACAGAGAGGTTGCAGCAAAGATGCTGGGTCTGTACTTCCCAGGTTAGGAGTGACAATTAGTGATCAGAACTTAGTTAGTGACATGTAGAAGATAGGGACTATTTCAGTCACTCAGCCTCTCACAGTGTTTCTAAAATCTGTTTCAAAAATGCCTGCAGAGCTAAGACTTCATATGAACCACAGTTAAACGTCCAGAGCTTGCCCTAGGCGTTGCACATCCTCAGCAGACTCCAGGGCTATAAAATGGTTACGTCGGACATCGGTCAAGCACAGCAGCTCAATTTACTAGTCCTCCAGTTCCAGGTGCTGAGATCCCATATGCGCTCCAGTTCACATCCCAGCTACCTCATTTTCTTTTCTTTTTTTTTTAAAGATTTATTTTATTTTTATTACAAAGTCAGATATACTGAGAGGAGAAGAGATAGAGAGGAAGTGGAGCCGCTGGGATCAGAACCAGCGGCCATATGGGATCAAGGCAAGGACCTTAGCCACCAGGCCACGCTGCTGAGCCCCAGCTACCTCATTTTCAATCCAGCTCCGCATGTTGTCTGGGAAAGCAGTGGAGCATGGCCTAAAAGTGTTAGGACCCTGCACCCACGTTGGAAACCTGGAAAAAGCTCCTGGCTCCTGGTTTCAGATTGGTTCAGTTCTGGCCATTGCGGCTGCTTGGGGAGTGAACCAGCAAGTGAAAAATCTCTGTCTCTGTAAATATTTGCCTTTCTAATAAAAATAATATAGTAAAAAAATAGTCGCATCATACAGGTCTTGCCAGGGTGACTGCTGTCTAGCTGGGGCGCTTCTTACCCATTAACTTTCCAGAGTCCTCTTGCATGTTTTTTTTTTTCACCTGAAATAAGTGAATAGATTCTATTTTACTAAGTTTCTGTATAATCTAATCCATCGTTTATTAACAAAGATGGATTATCTGTCACAGCTTCTATTTTGGTTCATCGTAAGTGTGTCTGAAACATTGTGCCAATATATCAGACAAATCCATATTATCCACATTCCTAAATCCACTTATTCCAGGAAACAACCACTGTTATTTTATTAACTTATTGTTTTATTTTATAAGGATTGAAATATAGGCCACCCGGAATTAGCTTCCTTCTGTCTCCTTATTAAGTTACATGTATAATTTTACCCCTGATGTGTTCAGTGAAACATGATTAAAATGTTACTTAAAGATTTTTAAATGAGCTAGTTTGCAGAACAATAGTGCTAATTGGGTTAGTCACAAATCTATTGTCATATAATATTAGAAATAAGTATTTCTGCTGACATCACTGTCTTAATCAGTTAGCTTGTCCATTGCGGCTTAGTGAGATTGTGTTTAGCCTATTTCCCAAATAGCAATTAAGAAACGTTTTCATTTCCTGGCAAAGTTTGCCAGTGACATCTCCCCGGTTTTTCTACCATTGTAAATTCTCTATCTTTCCACACTCTCCATGGCTCATTAGAAAACCTCTTCCTCTCCCCTGTCTAGTACCAGTACATGAGCCTTCCCATGTGTTTGGGTACTGCCCAACAAGCAAGAAATGATTAAGCAGCCAAACATTTGACATCCAGCTAAATGCACAGATTATCATCTGCTTAACTCTTTCTTATCTTGCTTTGTGAGGGGCTTAGTGGCTGGGACCTATTATTCTCCTTTTGTTGACATTCATGAAGAAATCATAGCATTGGACTTATTCCTTAAGAAGGCTGTGAGTGACCTGCTGAACTGATTTATCCGTCCCTTCTCTTCCAGGACTGTATGACCAGTGGAGAGTAATGGGCAGTGTGGTGCTAGAGTAAACAAGTTGCACGTATGCCCATGCACACGCATAGGAACATACCGCCTCCATCCGCATGCAAGCCAGGGTGTACTGAGCCTCTGGTAAAAGGATTGAAGGACTTGCAGATAGTCTGCTTAAGAGATATGCCCCCAGTTTCTGTTCTACTTTCCCAGTGATTAAGAATCCTGCCTGCAGCCTCCACAACTCCTCTATTCTAACCTATATCCAGCGGTTCACTGTTGTCCTCATAGGTGTGCCTACCTGTAATGGATCACAAGGGCGACTGTTTCTTATTCCTTCCAGTAGCAAAAATTGCTATAAAGTAAAACTCTGTTTTCATTGTTAACAGTATGGTGTGCATCTTTTGTCCCCTTCCTGCAAACTCGTGTAACTATAGAACAATTAACATAGAGAAATCCTATTTTCTGTCCTTGTGTTTGAAAACTATTATGCGTCTTTTTTTTTTTTTTTGGTCAACAAGAGGATGAAAAAAGCTTTCTAAAAGTCATTTTCCTAGATATAACATATTCTGTTTCATTTAATTTGTGCCTGATATTCAGTGATATAACTGTATTAGGATGGGTTCAATAATTATATTTTCTTTTAAATATTTTAATGTGGTTGATCACCATACTAGATATTCCCTCACCAGATCTATCCAGTTGATTCATCTGGTCTTTCATTGCAGTACTTTAAAAAGTTAAGTGTGCTACAAAAACTGTGAAATCTGAACACTTAAGAATAAACACTTAACTTTCACTTCCAGTAGACTTGCCCTCAGACAAACCTTGATCTTGGAGAGAGAAATCCTTTGCTTCCCATGAGCTACAAAATTGTGCACCTTGACTCTCATCACACTCAGCCATAGCCGTACCCCATGGTGTTCACAATGCAGCCAGCGCATCCTCCTTCTGGAGCTTGGAATGCTTCTCTTACCTACACCCAGTCTTACCTCCCTCTCCATTCTTCAGAATTGACTCGTTTAAGCCACAGCTTAGAAGTCATTCTCAGGGGGTGCCTCGGTATCCTTCCACTCCCTTTTCTCCCACACAACTCCCCCATTTTTTTCGACACTGTGAGAGTTTGTATTTATTTTTACATTAATATTTACTATTGGTTTCTCTTCAGTATGAGTTCCACTGAGAGCAAAGGCTGTGGGGTCAGTTTTTCTAAAAACTGTGTGCTCACTGTTTAACACAGTGCCCAGCACATAGTAGGTGCTCATTGAGTAATTACTAGTTGACTGACTGAATGCACAAATAGGTTTGCAAAGCTTACACCTTGATTTTAGGACTTTTTAATCAAATGATCTGTAAATGACATTGAGATTTTTTTCAGTGACTATTCATATGTCTTAATAAAATAAATACTGATGTTTGTGTTCTATATTTGAGTATTTAAAATCTAGACAACCCTTTCTTTTCCATTTGATTTTTGTCCCTCAGCTTCATCTGTTTTCTGTATTGGTTTTGTATCCCATTCCCAACAACAGCTACATAATTGTTTATATGTATTTGTCCATATTTATTTTTTAAAACTTACTATGGCTTTTGTACCAATCAGTTTCTTTGGAGAACAAGACCTTTAAATTCTTTGGTCTCCCTCAAGTCACTTAATCTCTTTTTGTTCCTTCTTGTTATTCATCTCTCTCTTTAAAAAACTTTTCCCTTGACCAAATTCTTTTGTTCTCTACATTTTTGTTTGTCAAGTATCAGTTGCAATTTCTTCCCTGCTAGAGAAGATTTTGGAACTGTAATTAAGCAAATAAATTGAATACTTGGTAAAATTTGGCACAAGGTGATTAAGTGTGGGCTGTATATTGTGTTGTTGCTGTGTGTTTAATAAATGCACTGTTTTGCATAGGGAAATCAGAAGTTAATCATCACTGTTAAATGTACAACAGATAATATCCAGGATAATTTACAGTTGCATCCTAGAAATGCTTAATTGTCTGATTCAAAGTGGACCAAAGAAGTAGAGCTGAAAGATGTTAATTCCTGCTACTTTCCCTGCAAGTGACTGAATCATTGATACTTTTTAAAATTAGTTTATTTTTATTGGAAAGGCAGATTTACAGAGAGAAGGAGATAGAGATAAAGATCTTCTATCCACTGGCTCACTCTTCAAATGGCCACAATGGGCAACCTCTTCTGGGTCTCCCATGTGGGTGCAGAATCCCAGGAACATGGGCCATTCTGTCCTGCTTTCCTAGGCACATTAGCAGAGAGCAGGATCAGAAGTAGAGCAGCTGGGACATGAACTGATGCCCATGTGAAGATGGAGGATTAGACAACTGAGCTATGGCGCTGGCTCTCATTACCATTCTTGAGAATGTGAAGCTCAAGCATAAACTTGGCAGTTACCAAAGACAGAATTGCATTTATTCTTTAAGGACATCCTGTCTACTTAGATGACAAGAGAAAAGAAGAGAATCACTGTGAATTCCAGTGATAATTAGGTGACAACAAAAATGCAGCAGACATTAGTTTTTTTCAGGGTGGGTGTTTGGCCCAACAATTAAGATGCTGCTGGTGCCACCTTCTCATACCAGAGTGCCTGAGTTCAAATCCAGGTTTTGCTTCAAACTCCAACTTCCTGATAGTGAGCCTCCCAGGAGGCAGCATGGAATGGTCCAAGTACTTGGGTGCCTGCTAACTACTTGAGAGAACCAGGTTGAGTTCCTGGGTCTTGACTTTGGCCTGGCCCTTTACTAACTCTTGAGGACATTTGGGAAGTATACCAGTGAACAGATCTGTCTGTCCCTCTGCTTTCAAATTTTAAAAAATGCAAATAGTTTTTCCCCTCAAAATGGACACACTTCTGGAAGGTTCTCTTCTATTAAAGTGACTAGAAACCAGGGAGCTTGAAATGTTAAATCCAAATTAATCCATAAACATACAATGACTGAATGCATTTTAAATAGAAAATAAAGCATTAAAATATGTTTTTAATTGATTTTTTAGAAAGTGTTTGACATTTTGGGAGGGTACCATGGTTAGAAAATGTATTTTTCCTGCTGTCTTGCCAATGTCCCAACCAATGAAGGAACTAGCCTAGTAAATGCCATCATTAATACATACTGTTGGGGCTGGCATGGTAGCCTAGTGGCTTTGCATGCACCAGGATCCCATATGGGCTGCTCCACTTCCCATCCAGCTCCGTGCTTGTGGCCTGGGAAAGCAGTGGAGGATGGTCCTTGGGACCCTTCGTCCATGTGGGAGACCTGGAAGAGGCTCCTGGCTTCAGGTTGGCTTAGCTATAGCTGTTGCAGACACCTGGGGAGTGAACCAGTGGAGAGAAGATCATTCTCTCTGTCTCTCCTCTCTGTATATCTGCGTTTCTAATAAAACTAAATAACTCTTTAAAAAAAAATAGGTACTGTTGGAGTAAGGCGGAAGTTGCATTCTTCATCCCAGAGAAAAAGCTATTGCACAATTTGCAATGGGGTGATAGAGGCGTTGGTAGGATGCAAAACCTGGATTAAGGGTCGCAAGTCCACACTTTTACTGCTTCTTTTAAGATACAAGGTTAAAAAAAATTAGTTTTATATTAGCCTGTTTTAAAAAGCAAACAAATTTTGCTTTATTTGGTTGGGTAGGTTTTTTTCCTGGTACCTAGAACTATGCCCTCATTTATTATGGTTAATTCAAAGCACCTTATTTTAAAGTAGTAATTCCAGTGCAGATGACCAGCACGGCCAAGTATCACCCATGCTAATCATTGTGCATGGTTCTGAGAAAACAGTGCTGTTCTCTTTTATTACTGGCTAAAAGTAGTTGAGAAATATTTCTAGTACAAACCTTATTGACATTCAAGGTGTTTTTATTCTGAGAAACAGTGGAGAGACAATTGCTAAACTTCCATCAGCTTTTTTTTTGTCATTTAAAAGTTTATTTATTTTTTTGTTTGAAAGGCAGATTTTATGGAGGGAAAACAGAGTTTTTCCCTCTGCTGTTTCACTCGCAGTGACTGCAATAGCCAGAGCTAATCCTGACGGTTTTAGGAAGTGATATTCTTAAAGTATATTTTTGATTCTCTCTAAAACAGGTAGAAAAAATAATACAAGGTCCAAGATTCTACTTTTTTATGTTTCAGTCTATTGAGCATGTAAAGAATGACTAATGGGAGCTCTCTGCCTCTCTGCCTTTCAAATAAGCAATAAAACAGCAAATTTAAAGTCTTTAAAACTCAAACTAAATGTAAATACAGTGTCTAATAGACAAAAGCTAAAGAAAACCAATGTGTGTGTTTTAGGAAAAAAGTTCTAAAAGCAATCTCATCTCCCGACTCACAAGGTAAACACAGAGCCCACCTCATATCCTTGTGTGTGAAATTACTATGAAATATACTCCCACACCCAGTGCTACCAAATATCTGCTTGTTTAACTTGAGAAGACAGAAAAAGGTTACCATTATTGAAGGATGCTAGCAGTAATGTTATAGATGAGAAGGGGTAAAACAAGCCAAAACCCCTTGATAGCATGCTAATCACGCCTATTCAGAAAAGCCCTAATTAATGTAATTAAAATCTGTCAGATCAAACTGATTAGCCTGATACTCAAGCCGGGAGAGGGAGTGGGTCTGTCTCCGGGGGAGGGGAGGCAGCTGCTGGTGAGGCAGGGTCAGTAGAAGGAGCTGGTTGGTCTCCAAGGGGACCCAGCAACTTGGCTTTCCTTTCCATGGCTTAAGCATGGTGGGCTCCTGGCTGGAGATCTGCTTTGCTCTGGTTGCTCGCAGGCACTGAGGCAGCAGGGTGGGAGAAACCAGTCCTTGGCAGGCTGTGGTGGGAGCAGGGGGATTGGCCCTCATCTCCCTCTTGACTTGCCAGTGAGCTGATGAAGCCTTTTGCAGGCATTGGCCATGACCACTGACTGACACCCCGGCAGGAAGGAGACAAAGGCCAGTCATGTGCTCCTGCCATAGGGCTGTTGACACAGGCCTCTGCTAGAGAGCCACATTGTGTGGTGAGCGCACAGCGAGTGGCCGCTGCCGGCCTGGGCTCTGCCAGAGGGAGCAGCAGGCAAGGGCTGAGCACTGCTCCAGAGCTGCAAGCTGCCTGAGCAGAAAGTGAGTATTCCATCCCCGGGAGGTGGGGACGGAGTCGTATTCCAGCTAAATTAGAGGAAATGGAGGGACAAGTCAGTCCAGGGTTATAAATTCTCTGAGATTCTAAACATGTCCTGAGAGTCCCTTTTTGGCTATAGAGGTAAGATGGCATGCCCCCTAATGATATTGATTCTGAAATTTCAACAAGGTCTTTATAGGTTGTAACTCTTATTTTATGGCTTTAGAAGTTTAAAAAGCAAAACTTAAGAGATTGACAGTAATGTGAAATGACTTCCATGTTTTTTAACAAATTAAATACTTAAGTGTCTTGGATGTTCATAGTGCTTTATCATCTTGCACCAATCATTTTGATTTTTCTGCTAATATCTATTGCAGGAATATTAGCAAAGAATAATTACAGAAGGTGGTAGAAGGAATTTGGCATTTTTACTTGTTGTTTTAATCATAAGTACTGCATATAGCACATAAGTGCTACCTATGGTATGTCCCCTCATTTTAGATCATTGTTTGGCAATTAATGCAGCTTTTTAATTTTTGACAACAGGAGAGACGTAGCAAAAATATTTGTTTGCTTATTTGAAAGGCAGAGTTATAGAGAGAAAGTGAGAGGTAGAGAAAGACATTGCATCTGTTGCTTTCCTCTCTAAATGGCCACAGCTGCCACGGCTGGACCAAACTTGAGCCAGGGGTCAGGATCTTCACCCAGGTCCATCTTCCATTGCTTTCTTAGGTGCATTACCAGAGAGTTGGATCCAAAGTGGAACTGGCATTCATGTGGGTTGCTGGTACTGCACGTGGTAGCTTAATCCTCCATGCCACAGGGCCAGCCCCCAAAGTCACATTTTGCCGTAATTTCTCATAACACTTGCACCAAAAGGTTAGAAGTTACAAGGGCTTTCTCTAAATTTCAAAGACTAATAAGGAAATAATTTCTGGTATCTGAGAAAGTAAGAACTGGGAGTTGAGAACTCTGGAAAGCAGACACTTCCGCTGTGGATTGGCTAAGTGGGAGCAAATTCTGAGTTCCGACCCTCACTGTCCTTGGAGCTTAAAACCCAGGGGCTCCTCTGAAGGTCTGTACAATTCTAAGTGTATGAGGCATTGTCACCAATCAATTCAGAATAAAGAGGTAGTCTTGTCTTTTTTTTTTCTTTTTAAGCCATGAAGCTTCACTTTCAACTCTTCTTAGAACAATTTGTGCTGAAAATCCTAAAATGTAGTGGGAATTAGCACATTCGTGTTATGTCTCTGTTTATATTTTATTGGGCAAAATTCGTCTCCCTTTTCTACACTTCTGATGGTGCAGTCCTATGTCTCTCAAAATGACAGCTCCTGTTGCAGCAACAGCAGGTGTGTGTGTGTGTGTGTGTGTGTGTGTGTGTGTGTGTGTGTGTGTGTGTGTGTACAGAGCTGGGTGGGACTCGGACATTCACAAATGACCACGCTGCAATGTCACCAAGTCAGCAGCTTAGTTCTTTCCACACCTGTCATGATGAGGCCAAGCCGAGCCCATGTTTGACTTAGCCCCTTTTTCTTGCAGTTTCACAATTTTATGACTCTCCTGGTTGTGTTGATATCCTTGAAAAAGACAGCTGAGTTCGGTTAGTGAACCTGCAGTAAACTGGGTTGTCTGCTCAGAATGAGGTCTTATCAGAAGAAAAGTGTGTTTTATGGAATAGTGAAGGTTGAAAAGTTCGGTGAGGGCCTTCCTCTAGTTCCTTGTTGTGACTTTTGTCTTGCTTCAGATTTAACCTTTACCATGTCCTAGTGTGAAGGAAAGACTGACTTTTAATTTGTTGTTTTATTGCTTATTTGAAAGGCAGAGAGGCAGAGATCTCCCATCTACTGATTCAGTGCTGCTCCAGTGTGAGCCAAACTGAAGTCAGGAGCCTCAAATTCATTCCAGGTCTCTGACATGGGTGCAGCAGGGACCCAGCTACCTGAGCTGTTGTTTGCAGTCTCCCTAGGTACATATAAGAATTAGGAAAGTGAAATCAGGAATGGACCTGAGCTTCAAACTGAGTCACTTTTTTTCCTTAAAGATTTATTTATCTTTTGTTGGGAGTCAGATATACAGGGAGAAGGAGAAACAGAAAGATCTTCCATCTGCTGGTTCACTCCCCAAGTGACTACAGTGGCCAGAGTTGAGCCAATCCAAAGCCAGGAGCAAGGAGTTTCTTCCAGGTCTCCCACATGGGTGCAGAGTCCCAAGGCTTTGCACTGTCCTCCACTGCTTTCCCAGGCCATAAGGAGGGAGCTGGAAGGGAAGTAGACAAGCAGGACATGAACCAGCACTCATGTGGGATCCTAGTGCATGCAAGGCAAGGGTTTTAACTACTAGGCTACCGGCTGGGCCGCAAATCTAGTCTCTTAATATGAAATGTGGGCATCCCAAGCAGGATGTTAACTTATTGCATCAACACCCGCCCTGTTACATGACTTTCTATTGGCATGTTTAGGAGCAGGAAAGTAACTATATGTATGAGAGAAACAACTGAGACTGGAAAGCAAGCTAGTTGCAACCCTCCAAACCAATTATGTGACCTTCACTATTTCTATACTAGAAAACCTTAACATTAAATGTTGAAATCTGTAACTTCATTTGGTTGCTGACATAATTGTAAACATTTTGGGTCTACATGAATGAGTTCCCCATGTCTTACATTTGTAAACACTTCCTAAGTCACTTTTTTAAAAAAAAAAAGATTTTTGTTGGAAAGGCAGCATTACACAGAGAGAAGGAGAAGCAGAGAACGGGATCTTCCATCTGCTGGTTCACTCTTCAAGTGGCCACACTGGCTAGAGCTGAGCAGATCCAAAGCCAGGAACTAGGAGCTTCTTCCAGGTCTCCCACATGGGTGTAGGTTCCCAATGACTCCACTGCTTTCTCAGGCCATAAGCAGGAAACTGGATAGAAAGTGTAGAAGCTGAGAACTGGATGGAAAGTGAAGTAACTGAGACATGAACCAGTGCCCATAAGGGATGCCAGCACCACTGGCGATGGCTTCATCTACTACACCATGGCAAGGACCCCACCAAAGTCCCTTTTGCTCACATACTCCCCAAAAATGTCTGAGTACTTAATTTGGGCCTGTGTTCTGCCCTTCCTTTGCACCATGACTTTAGACCCAAGAACATATTTTCTTGAACTGTTGCTATCTGGGAGCGCCAGGCTGGCTCACATCATTTATCTGACCTGCTAGGAGAATCATGTCTCTCCACAAAAGGCTCCCTGTGGCCTCACTGACTGAGTGCACATGTCCCACCATGTTTCACCTCCAGGGACATCCTTCATAACAGTCAGCATCCAGGTGCACATGGGCCATTCCTTGTTTTCTTCCTTGAGTGAAAACAAACCAATTGGCCCACAGTGAAGAAGTGAGAGGCACACTATTTGGAAGTTACAACTAACAGGAAGAAAGATGCTAAGGTCATATTCTTATTTTAAAAAATGGTATGCTTTCTGTATTCATGATCCAGTGATAAGTTGTACCTGGGGAAAATGTGGAAAAGTGTATCTGAAAGAGGTATACCCATAAAAAAAAACCTTTCTGTCTAACTATCTGGTGTTATCACTATCCTATAGCGCTGTAACAGTGTTTTGTTTCCCTAGAAAAGTCAAGATTTCATCTGTCATAAGTACACAATATTATTCTCTCAGTTTCTGTATTTTTTCTTCTTTTTTTGCATTTAGAGCATTCGAGTCCAATTGAAGAGAAATTTCAGAAGGATCAGAACACCCCAAAGGTTCCTTGATTATAACTAGGGTAAAAATCCTAGTAACAAGAATATGTGACATACAATATGGTCCCTGTTAATGGGTAACTCTAGGATTGGACCTGTCTCCTTTAGCAAACTCCAAACTCCAGAGAGGTGTGCCTTTCTCCCCAGGTAGACTCAAGCTTGGGGACTGGATGATTAAGGCATCCCTCCCTAGACTCTAGGGTGGAGGCACAGCAGGAGGGCTTTCACTGTCTTCAAACAGGAAGGGAAGGAGTCCTGTTACTCACACTGCTATTTCCAAATAAAGAGAGCAGAGGAGGGGGACCAGTTCTGGAAATGTCTTAAAGATCACAGGGTAGCTGACCTGACTTTCTCAGCTGTTATTTTGCTTGTTTAACTGACCTGTTGTCTGAACAGGTGTGTGCCACAGCAAAGGCTTGCTTAGGATAGCTGGCATAACTTTCTTCTTGTCGGGAAGAAAGAAGGGATAAGAAAGGATGGCTGGACTAGGAAGATTGTAAAGTCTGGACCGTGATGGGGGAAATGCTGAAACCGGAATCTGTTTTATAGAAAGCAAAAATTATTTTCAAAAAGATGAGCGGGTGACCTGTAATGACAAGACTGGATTTTAGAAATGGTGTGGTCCTTTTATTTTCTGGGTAATAAGTCTTCTTTCTTCATATATAAGTTGGCTAACTCAGATTTGCATATTTGAAAATTATCATTATGTTAAATGAACTAAACCACACACAGAAAGATACACTTGATATGGTTCTACCTCTAGGCTGTATCTGGAATAGTCGGATTTATAGAGTCAGAATGTAGAGGAAGGGCTTCCAAGGACCAGGGTAGGGAGAGTGAATTATTGAACAGGGAATTATTGCTTAGTAGGTTTGGGCACAATGAAGACATTCTAGACATGGATAGTGGTGGCAGTTTCACAACAATGTGAATAGACATTAACATCATGAATTGTACGTTTAAAAGTAGCTAAAATGGCACATACAACATTATGTATATTTTACCATGATAAAAAAGCAATAATTATCAATATTGTTCTGTAATATTTATCAATATTATTGCAAGATACACCAAAGGAAATGTGTGAAAAGTTGGTCCAGTAACTCTGATTATCACATTGTGTGTTTTGTTTTTCTTGTAGGTGAACTGAAGATTTTGTCAAAATTAATTTAGTCTATGGAAGGTAGACTAATGTCCATGTGTTTAAGACATAGTCTTCTTCAATTTCTAGCTAATGATGTCTCTTGTGTTTTATGCTTCAAGCATTTTACAACAATACTCTTAAAAATAATTACTAACTTGATATCAATAATTTCTGTCTTCATCACACTATAGCATAGTAAAAAATTCACCGTAATAAATTCAAAACTAAAAGATAATGGTCACAATCCCGTGGTGATTAAAACCCAAAAATTTATAAACCTTATTTTCCACAAGTTCATTACTTAAGATAATAACTGGAATTAGTATTTTTAAATTATATCTGAGTTTGTGAGTGTGTCCTTTTTGTTCGGTTTAGCCAAGTTCCCAGTTTCCCAGCTTCACTTCCTACTTAACTTGATGACTTCACCTACGCCAGCTTTAGAGCAAGGTCAATGACATCAGCACTGATGATTCCTTATTCTCTACTTTTTCCCTCCTCCCAAAAAAAAAAAATCTTGTTGAAAATCAGATCATTTGAATTTATGTTGAAAATATTTTAAAATCTGATGGAAGTGAAGATCTCTTAGTGGAGACTTACAAATGAAAGCAACCAAATTAGAAGGAAGCAGAAATGTTAAGTAATAAATAATCTCTGAAGAATAGCATTCTTCCTTTTATGTGATTGCTCCCTGTTTTCCCGTTTACAGCTTAAAAAAAAAAAAGAATAAATGTTGCTTAGAGCAAGCCTTGTAAAATACACAATTCTATTGTATCCTGCTTGTTTTCATTCTCTTAAATAGACTTATTAGCACTTTAGGATACATAAAAAACTTAACTTCCAATACTCTAAGGAAGTTGACTCAATCTCATTAGGACCTGCTTCTTGAGCTGAAATGCAGTTCCTTGAATTGAGAAGCTCCCTGAATAAAAGTGTCTTGGCTAATGCCCCCTTTTTTTATGGTTTATTTTAGCAGTAGCACCATGCCTCCCTCAAATGTTTACAATACTTTGTTTGGGTAGAAAGTTCATGCCTTCAAGCATCCTTAGCCCCTAGTTTACAGAGTGTTGAGATAGTTTGAATGAGTGTCTAGAGTACAAAGGTTATGGACTACTTGTAAAAAGCTACAGAATAAAAGCCCCTTTGGGGTTTCATTACAGAGCACGTTCATTGTGTTGGGGTCCTTTTTTTTCCCGTGGAGACTAAAATCTTGGATCATAGGTCATCTGCCTGCAGCATCTGTCTGCCTATTGCTTGGGTAACTGGAAGCCAAAGACGGATGGTGTCATGAGGTAGCTGTCATTATTTCATTGGAGCCGACAGAATAGATCACAAGGTCATCTATTTTTTTTTTACATCAACGGTTTGCATAAAGAAAGTCGGGAAGATACAAATTTAGATATTTTCTGGGTGGGTCTTCAAATACTTTTTGTCTAGGAAGTAAGTGAAATACAAATATTTTAATTCTTGTTAAAATTTTGTGTATGTATGCCTGGTATGCTTCTGCTTAAAACTGAGAATCAAATTGCTGCTTGTTCCCATCTGTCTGTCGCTCCCTTACAGCTAACTTTGAACGGGCCCGGGGAAGGGTGGAAGGGACAGGAAGACAAGGAATATCATTGGTGGTGTTTGGTTTTCTTTCAAGAATATGTCAAGTGTTTAAAAAGACTACCAGATGAGTAAAAAAGCATAGCTCTTCAACTAAAACATAAATTCTGTACATTTCCTTTTGTGGTTTTCAAACTAATATATGAAAGACAGAGACATTTTCGCCTAAGAGGATCAGAGTCAGATTAATGTGTAAGCTCTGAGAAGATAAGGACCGTATGCATTTTATTTCTTCAGGTGGGGCTAAGAATAGCTAAATGCAACTGAATTATTTTGTAGTGATTATAATGAACTACACTTTATAAGGAGAAAGAAGAAGCTGAATTGGATGTTTTCCAATTTTTTCTGTGTCTAGAAATTAGGTAAATTTCTGTGATTTTATGAGAATTGTACCTATGTGTTCCTTCCTAAGTAAAAACTTATCCCTGATCCTTCCACAGAGCTGACTCATATCTTGGATTCATAGTGAGAATAGATTTTTGACAACCCATGCACTCCATTAAACATCAGAAATTGTACCAGGAGTGCTGGCTGTTCATTTATACTCTTGGACAAAATGTGTTGCATTGATCCATAACACTTGGCTCATCCGTGACCTGGGTTCCATCAGCTAACCAGCAATTTCCAGGGTGATCTGTGCAGGACTGTCTTGAGCCGTGAAAGGAAGTCACACCCACAAGTGTGGCTCTACCTTGTGTTTCCCAGCAGTTCCGGAGTTAGGACTTGGTGCCTCCCACACAAATGGTTGGCCTCTTTGGAAACAGAGCTGTTGTGAGGATGACCCCTTCCCATCTAGATCCAGAGTTCTAACCTGAGATTGTTCAAAACTTACGTTGAACCTTCTGAAGAGATTGGGGAGAGTGGGGATGGACCTTAACTGTGTATCTGAAGCTGAGACAAAAAGATGACTTTCGGAGGAATTTTTTTTCTTTAATTTGATTATATTTGTGTGATCAAAATGCGGTCATTGCTATGGGCGGGTACACTCATGTCCTGCGTTATCATACATGTGAGACGTAGGATTCATCTGGTTAGGGCCTAGGGTGTAATTAGCAACCTGGCTCACGACTGTAGCTATTTCTTTCTTTGTCTCTTAGTTTTTAATTTACTTGCTAGAACATTTACAGTGGAAAATATTTGTCACTTGAGTTTCTGAAACCAAAGGGGAAAAGAAAAGAATGTATTATATGTCCCCTTGAAAAAAACCCACAGATTAGATTATCAGCATAGTTAATACCTAAGGGACCTTGTGTCTCCTGAACTTGCCAATATCTATTTGTTGAGTGTTGCAAGAGTTTGCTAATTAAACAATTCATACTATGTTTTGAGTGGAATTTGTGGACATTTACCCAACGGAACAATTTATTGCTGCAGTTGAAAAAAGTTAGTTGGTGTTTATTAACTAACTTTCTTGCTTTGTTTATGGAAAGTCAAGGGTGCAACTCCTGGCCCCAACTTAAGATTATTTGAGGCTTAGAAGTCATTATTGACACTTTACTTGCCAGTGTGCCTGTTGTTATTTCAAGGCACAACTATCCTTTTTCTGAAATTACAATTTAGTTTAAGCAATAAGATTATTTTGACTGAAAGTCCAAATAAAATGAATGCAGTGTGTGAGAGTGAGAAAGGATTGAGAGGTTCATCCTTTCTTTCTTTCTTTCTTTTTGAATATTTATTTACTTATTGTCATCTACTTGGAAGGCAGAGCAACAGAAAGAGAAAGAGGTATCTTTCATCTACTGGTTTCCAGGCTGAAGCCAGGAGCCCAGAAACCCATTTAGGTCTTGTGTTTGCACATGAGTGCTGGGGACCCAACTGCCTCATCTGCTGCCTGCCAGAGCACATTAACAAGAAGCCTGATCAGAAGCAGAGGTGGCAGAACTCAAACCACAACTCTCCAATGGGGTGTGGGCATCCCAATGGGCATGCTAATTTACTGCACCACGATACCTGCTCCAGAGTGTTTCATTCTGAAATGCAAACAAGACTCTACCACTCAAAAAGGAAAAAAAAAATTTTTTCTGCTTCAGCTTTAAAGGTGGAACTTGAAATATTTAAGATGAAAAGAAATCTCTTTCAAGTAAGGAATTTAGGTATCATAATTCTTTACAGATGAAGTTATAGAGCAGTTTTATTTCATTGTTGAAAGGGCAAACTTTCATCTCCAAATCTCTGTTGTACAGCCTAGAAGGACAGAAGGTCCCTGGTCTCCTTCTGATGTCCAGTGAGGAGGCCCAGCTGCTATGTGGCCAAATGGAAGAAACCCAAAGAAGCTGGACTCCCAGCTACCTCCTAAGAGGAGGGCAGTTTCTGGCTACCCCACTTCTTGCCACCTCCCCAGTACAAGAAATTTGACTTGAACTAATTGATCATTTCTGAAATGCAATTAGTAGAAAATCTTAATCTGCCTTTAGATGGGTGAGAAAATGGCTTCAGAATCAGATACCATCTCCAGCCCACTGTGTGTGATATACTTTCGGGGAACTTTAATTCCTGCAGACCCCATGGCTTGTTCTGTCAACCACACACACAGCCTGCTAGGGAACAGCAAGCACAGCTCCTGCAGAGGAAGTGGGTTTGAGTCTGTTGGGCCTTTGTTGTGGCCACTAGAGAGACTACTTGTGCTTTTTAATTAAAGGGTGGGACCAGATTCTTCTTAATTGCAATTTGAGCTATAATACAAAGCATTTAAAGAAGAGTGACCTTTAAAAAGAAATTCGTTGGCATTCTTTGCCATCTTCAACCCCAAGACTTTTCTTTGAAGGGCTTTTTCTTTTACACTTTTTCTTTAGCCTCTCCTCTGGAACCTAGTAAGCCTCTTCTGTTCTAAGGAAGGTGTTGGAGGTGCAGCACTGCTCTGTGAAGGCACCCAAGGTGAGACTGCAGGGACAATGGGTGTGGCTTCTATTGTGGGAACGTGGATTCAAGGGTATTTAAGAAAGATGCATTCAGCAGCAGTGCATGGTTAGAAAAGCCAGAGAGTGTTCGGCAGAAATTGCAGACAGCTGCTTGCACTAAGTGGGCTTCATCCTTAGAACTAGACAAGGAAATTTGTATTTCCTGTTTTAATTAGAAGGGACTTTCACAACATAAGAATAAAAGGCATGGTTTGCCCCAAAGACACGCATCTGCTTTATATAAAAATAAATGCATTATAAGTGTGAGAAATTGCTTGAAGATGGCCATGATATTGAGAATATGCTGTGTATTTACTTTATAGTCATCTGAGGTTTTCTTTTCCAGTAAGGTTGAGAACCTCAAGAATTTTTATGAGTGGTTTAGAAAAAAAGCATGTTTAAGCACTGTTGTTAATGTTATACTTGTGCAGAAAGGTGGAGAGAAACCTTTTGCCTCATACACCTGCCAAATACATTCACAAAAATGCAGCTATTTCTTGTAGACGCTGAAGAGTAGGCAGTGGTTTTAAGCTGATCACAATTGTTGGCTTCATATGTATAGTGACTGGAGTGTGAGTTCGTAGAACTGTGTGTGTGTTCTCCTGAATTTTTAGGATAATTTATTGGTTGATTACACAGTATTGATTTTTCTTTCTAATAAATCATCTTTACATATGTCTACAAAGAGAATGCCAAGTACATTGTCTTAAAAGAAAACATGTGAAAAAGCCATTGTAAATCATTTGGAATGACGGGTTGCCTAGCAGAATCATCAACCATCTTTTGAAATGATACTGCATGTTGTAATGAATGATTCTTGCTCTCTATAAATTAGTTTCAGTCATAAGTAACTTACTGTAAAAAAATGGGCCTCAAATCCATTCTCTTTTATTTGTTAATTTGAGAGAGAGGTAAGTCTCCCTTTAGCTAGTTAATTCCTCAGATGCTTTTGATGATCCGATCTGGGTCTGAGCCTGGTCAAAGTCAGGAGGTGGGAGCTAGATTCAGGTCTCCCACATGGGCAACAGGGATCCAAATACTCAGCCACTACCTGCTGCCTCTTAGGAATTGTGTTAGCAGGGAAACTAGCATTGACACTAGGGCTGGATCTTAAAACAAGACATTCAGATACGGGATACCAGTGGATCAACTGGCACCTTAACCATTGAGCCAAACACCCATTCCTGTTTTCTTTTCAATTACACTAATACAGGTAAAACCAAAAATAAAAGGGGCATATTATGCAAATCATAGCTGAACTTTTGCAGTTTAAAAAAGTAGGTAAAGTTGGCAATGCAGACTTGCTCTCTGGCCCCTGGGTCAGTTCTTCCTGGCTTTCCCATGGGCAGAGAGCACCTTTTTGCTGAATAGGTTTACACTCTTGAAATGCTTCCCCACTCTCTCACGTTGGCCTTCCTTATGTTTCTTACTATCCCTGCATTTGCTAAGTCTTTTTCAACTCTTAGGGGTCTCTTGAGTCAGCTGGGGCTTTATAACAAAGTACCCCAGACCAAGTGGCTTATAAACCACAAAAATTTACTGCTCACAGGTCTGCATCTAGGTCAAGACCAGATTCTGGTAAGGACCCTCTTCTACATTTCTACCTGCCAATTTCTTAATGTGTTCTTACGTGGTGGGAACAGGGCAAGAGAGCTCTCTGGATGCCTTTTATAAGGAACTGAAGTCATTCATGAAGGCTCCACCTCCTAACACCATCACACAGTAGGGGTTAGGATTTCAAGCAGATGAATTTTAAGAGTACACAAGCATTTAATCCATGACAGCCTCAGAACAAATGCTTCTGACCTTCATTTGTTTTCAGTTTAGCATTACCACACATGCAGCCCAAGTATTTCTTTTAACTTCCTCCTTAAAATGTCAGCCTCATGTTCAAGAAATCAGTGAATCAACTTGTACAACAATCACGCAATGAATTAACATTTATAGCATTCAAGGTTTCAATCCATTGTACAATAATTCTTCCATCCAGCAAGTATTTCTTGAGTACCAGTGTGTACAAGCATCATTCTAAATGCATAAAAGCAAAATAAAACAAAAACCACCACATTTGTAACTCCAGTGGTTACTATATTCTAGTGGGAAAGATGGACAAGTCCACTAAAACATTAATTAGTCAGATTGAGATATTGGGGGAAAATAAGAAAGCGATCATTATAGTAGAATTTAAGCAGTATTGGGCCTGGCGTAACATGTAGCAGTTAAAGTCCTCGCCTTGAATGTGCTTGGATCCCATATGAACACTGGTTCTAATCCTGGCAGCCCCGCTTCCCATCCAGCTCCCTGCTTGTGGCCTGGGAAAGTAGTCAGGGACAGCCCAAAGCTTTGGGGCCCTGCACCCGCGTGGGAGAACTGGAAGAAGCTCCTGACTCCTGGCTGCTGGCTTCAGATTGGCTCAGCTCCAACCGTTGTGGCTGCTTGGGAAGTGAACCATCAGACAGAAGATCTTCCTCGCTGTCTCTCCTCCTCTCTTTCTATCTGCCTTTCCAAAAAAAAAAAAAAAAAAATCTTTTTTTTAAAAAAAAGAATTTAAGCAGTGTAAACGGATACACAATGAACAGGATTGGGTGCTACCTCAGATAAGGGCAGACAAGAAAGCTCTCTAAGGAGGTGGCTTTTTAAAAAGATTTATTTATTTGAAACTCAGAGTTACACAGAAAAGGACAGAGAGACTTTATCTGCTGATTTACTCTCCAAATACCACAAGGGCCAAGGTTGGGCCAGTTTGAAGCCAGGAATCTGAACCCTCCTTGGGCTTGCCCACATTGGTGCAGAGGCCCACATTGGTGCAGAGGCCCACATTGGTGCAGAGGCCACCTTTTGGCTCTTTCCCAAATGCATCAGCTGGTAACTGGATCAGAAGTGGAACAACTGGCCTCTAACCGATGCCCATGCGGGATGCCAGTGTTACAGGCTGCAGCTTTAACTACCACAACGCCAGCCCCAGGAAGCGGCATCTGAGTAAAAATCACAGTGAGATGATTAACCAACCAATCTGTATGTATCTGGTAGAAGACCTGTACAAACTCAAAGGTTGAAACTAGCTTATTTATTATTAAAGAAACAGCAAAGATGAGCAAAACTCAAAAACAGTGTGAGCAGAACCTAAAAAATCTGTGGGAAAAAAGAAAGGAGATAAGATCCCAGGAGTATGTAGACCATAGAAGGCTTTGCTTGTATACCATTAGGTATACATGGTACATCAGGATTTTTTTTTAATTCTAAGAATGATGGGAAGCCCTTGGAAGATTTTATTACGTTGGTGTTAATATTGGACTTGTGCTCTCACAGATCTTTGAATGTTGGGTTAAATTTAGACAGTAGGGGACAAGAATCAGAGAGGAAGAACCAGTTACTAGACACACTTATCAAAAGGGTTCAAGCAGGATTAAGGTAGTGTTGTTGGCTATGATGGTAGTAGAAGAGATGGTGGGCTATGATTGGGGGATTTGGGGTATACTTGAAAGGTAAAGCCAGTAAAACCTGCTAATGGATTAATTGTGGACAGTGTAGCTGCAGAGCCAAGGCATCCAGACATGATTGGTGATCTAAACTTGATCTTGGTGAATGAAGGTGAGGGAGAAAAGCAGTTTGGCAGAGTTTTGGATTGTGAAGACTGAGTTGTCCATAAAATACCCAAATAAAGAAGACAAGGAGGAAGTGTTCATAGGTCTCTGGTGCTCAGCATAATGTACTAGATGGAAGATTAAAATCAAGAGTTATTAGCCTGTACTGACTGTAGACAGTTATTTAAATTCAAGCATTAGACATGGCAGTGGAGATCCAGGTCATGTTATTGTCTCAAGGAAGCAGACAAAGATTCCATAAAGGAAACGAGAAGCAGTGGCCAGTGGAGTAGAAAGAAAACAGGAAAGTGTAGTAGTCAAAACTCAAAGGAAGAATAATCTCAAGAAGGAGAACATGATTGTGAAGTGCTGCTCATAGATGAACAAGCTGAGAACAGAGAAATGCCTTTGTATTTGGCAAGACGGAAGTCATTGGTGAACATCTGGAGTTATTTCAGTGCAATTGTGGGAGGGGACGCTTGCTTACAATGAGTTGGAAAGAGACTAGGATGAAAGAAGTGGTGCCTGTAAGCACTGATAACTCATTTGAGTACTAGGGATTTGGATAAGTCTGAAGTGTAGTGACTATGTCACAGAAAATTGAATGCAAGGGAGGGCGGATCATAAACTTGAAGTTAGGTGACAAGGGAAATGAGAATGAGTCACTAATATTGGAGAAGGAAAAAGTAGGGCAGTATCACTGGATTAGAAGATTGATAAGATTTGAAAAATGTTTGGAGTCAGAGTATGAAAAGTGCTGTGAAGACTCAAGAGGAGGAGTTCAGAGGCTTTGGGGGAAGTAAACTTCATGGGGAGATGACCACTGAAGAGGACTGGAAGTGTGTGCCTGGGATGCGGGCTAAGTCGAGAGGAAGACAGATGATATCAGAGGTCAAAGAAGTAATAGTAGCGCATAAAAATTTTCCCTCAGTATAAGGGTACAAGTGGAGATTGTGGATGACCACAATAACCAAAGTACAACAGATTCCTAAGGTCTTGTGCCCAAACAGAACTGGGGTTGGGGCCAGGGTCAGGAGAAATGAGTAGACACTGTTACAGAAGCAAGCACCCCAATACCAAATCCCCTGATTCCTTTGTGGTTTTTCAGTTCATGTCCCTGGACTTTGCTAAAACAGTTAAGTGGCTCCACCAATCTGGAGTGCCTCCCAGCAGTTCACATCCTCCTTGTCCTTAAAACACCTGGTTTAAACTTACTATCATTCCCAGCATGTCCCTTACTTTGCTCAACTTAATTCAACAGTATCAGGGTTTGACAATCATGTTCTGTGGCCGGTTGCTATTTTGAGAATATTTTGTAGTTTGTAATTTGAGTTGGAGTTCTTCTGTTTCAATTTTTGGCTACCCTTAACAATACGTTTGTGTCTTAGACCTCAGCAACAAATACTATGGTATAAAAATATGCTGTTTCTTGTTTGAGTTGAAGGTCTTAATAAGAAAATTGAGGCTGAGAGACATTGAGTGATGAGCTCAAGGCTTTCAGCTAATTAGGGGCAGAGGTCTTCATGCATTTCAGAGACTTTTTGCGACTTTAATGGTATCCAACAGGCAGACTCAGCTCTGCCCTATCTACAGTCAGTTTTCTACTTTGGAGAGTGGGCTGAGAACTTGGACCCCACCAGGAGACCTGAAAGAGAAACAGACAGTTTTTAAAATGCAGCCACAAGATATATTTAGGTGAGAACCTATTCTAATCTGAAGCTAATATCCCAGCCCATTTTGTTTAGCAGATTGCAAAAGATGAAAATAGCTGGAAAATGCCAATGTAGATTTGAGGTTGGAGGGGAACAGCTATAAAAGTTAGAACTATCAAGTGAAGTTTTTAATCTACAACATACAGGATGAAGGGGGTTTTATGCCATGAGGATTGTTTTAATAAAGATTTATTCTTATTGGAAAGGCAGATTTGTGGAGAAAAGAAACAGAGAAAGATCTGCTATCTGCTGGTTCACTGCCCAATGGCCACAGCACCAGAACTGAGCCAGTCCAAAGCCAGGAGCTAGGAGCTTCTTCCGGATCTTCCAGATGTGTGAAGTAGTCCAAGGACTTGGGCCATCCTCCTCTGCTTTCCCAGGTTATAAGTGAGGAACTGGACTAGAAGTGGAGCAGCTAGGACTGGAACTGACACCTGAATGAGATGCTACTGCTTGTGGAAGGAAGAGGAGCCAGTAGAGCCATTTGCCAGCCCTGCCATGAGTTTTTTGATGCTCCCTGATCGAGAGAGAAAGAGAAACAGACAGGTGTAATGAAAATTGAGAAGCTATTTCTTCTTACAGGGAAGGAAAATTCATAATTCCTTCTAGAAGCTAATTTGTAATATAAAATCTCACATCTTGAAACTGACTTTTCTGTTCATTTCCACCATAGAGCAATTTCGATACTTGTCCCATTCTCAACATGCCAGGGCACAGTTGCAGAGGGAAATGTGAAGGAAGCAGAATTTCACTGTTTGCATCATAGCGGGATGTGTACCAAAAAAATGTCAGTTACACTTGGCCCCTGTTAGATTGAAATACACTTCATAGCCAGTTGCCCTAAGGAGAGTTGCTCCTATCCAGAGTAGTTGAAAATGAATGGATTTTCAGGTCTCTTGTCTATACACCCCCTGACCCTGAAGCAATCCACACACGTTGTGAGTGGTCGACTTTAGACTAAGCTTTGGCTTGCTGCTGCTCAGTTTGTGGTTTCCAAACTGGAGGACTGCTAATACTTCTAATGTGCTCAGAGAATGTTCCTTCCTCCCTGGTTGCCGCCAAAAGTTTGGTGGGGTGCACTGGGGCCAGAAATGAATAATCGCTGCTAGTTTCTGTTTTTAAGAGCCAAAGGAAATGGCAGTCCCCTCTCGTTCCCATCTGCCCCCACCCCAAATCTAAATGAAGATGGATGGATTCCCTTCTCCCTAGAGGGTGAAGGGGTTGCCCTCTTTCTACATTAAGAATGGCGGGGTGATTCTGGGGTCCCCGCAAATGCAGTGCTTTCCTTGAGTTGTTTTCCTGGGGCTTTCATACTCTGACTGCTACTCGCCTCTTAAAACCTCTACCTCTAGGTCAGGCCGAGGTCAATGTAAACTAACTCAACACCTCCTTTCCCGATCGTTCTTCAAATGGCAAAAAAGCACCAGGGGAAATAATATAATAGAATTTTCAAAGGCTGCCTTGTGCACTGAACATTTGCATGCCCAATCCTTGCAGGCCACAGAGCAGATTGTCTTGGCCCCACGGGTATGATCTGAAGTCTGTTTCACAAGTAGAATTTTTTTACCTTAATCCGTATCCTGCCAATAAATGTCCCAGTCCCAAGAAATGGTAGTCACATTAAAAATAAATAAATAAAACAAAAAATGCTACTATGTTACGCATGAGTTTTCCATTCCTTTTGGGGCACTCACAATGAGCAATAACAGCTTGCCCTGTGTGGTCTATTTTCTCTATAAAGTATCCTATCTTCTGTGAAGAACTGGGAGCCAATGCATGATTTCCGGTTCCTTGAGAAGTTCGCAATTCCTAAAAAGTCCTGAAAAGAACAACAGAAACAAACGATGATAAATCCAAAACTATTTTATTAATCATTTCTGGGAATTCTGTTTTTTAAGTTTACCATATGCTGAATCATTGATCTCAAAAATATGGGAGAAGGCTAACAGTTGGGAAGAGGTGGATAAAGGGAAAAAAATGTGTCGGGAAACTTTTATGATGTTATTTTGATGAATTTCCTCCTTAGATGCTCATCTTATTTAATTTAAAAGGAAATTATCCTGCCTCATTGTGTCAGGTTGTGACTTGCAGGGATATATTTACCTCTGTTTTTAAAGAGTACATAAACAGGTTGATTTTGAATCTAAAACTGAATTAGAAAGCTCAAAACTTATTCATTCTGCAAAGGGTTATAATGCCATAATATTAAAAAATGTTACTCTACATCCAGTCTCTGGAATGAATGCAGCCATGAGAGGAAGTACATTGCGAATAGATGAAAGAGCAAATCACTGTTCTGTCTAAAAATAGCAGTGGGTGACCCACCAGTGTCTATCAGCTGGAGATAGGATTAAACAGTAGTTGCCTGGGAAGAAGAGACAATAATTGAGTGTGACTGTTTCCTGTGCAAGACCCAAGCCAGGTGGTGAAAGTTAAGCATAGTCATTCAGATAAGAGCCCAGAGCAGTTTGCCTGGGTGTCTATCTGACTCTTCTGCAAAATGTCCTCTCTGGTGTTGAGCCGTGGACAGATGAAAGCCAGGCCTGCTCACAGGGCGGCCCCGGCAATCACTGAGACTCTTGGTGCGAGGCCCGGTCAGCAGGGAAACGGGAAAGCTGTTTACACACAGGTGGCTGTCTTCACGATTGGTCCAAGTGGTCCAAATACAGAGATTTGAGCAGTATTTGCCAAGGCACTTAAATCTCTGTTTTGATGACTATGGGAAGAATTCTACTCATGTGTAGAACTGGAACAAGCAGGCAATGCAAGAAGGGACACTTGTCTTCCTCCAGAGCATGTAGGCAGTGTCCATCTCTCTTGACCAGTAGGGTCAGGGAGACCCCGTCTCTGGTTTTTCAGCATAGACATAGTTTAGGTTCTTGCGTTTCAGAGGTTCTGAGAGCTGGATGGGAAGGCAGGCAGGCCACCTGAGCTGAAGTTCTCCCAAGTGCTGAACTAACATGTGGCAGTCATCAGGAGCATTCTGCTGAGCTGGGACCAGCTGGACAGAAAAGAGCCTTCTTGGAAAGAGTTTGAGAGACCCCTGCACACATAGATTGGGTTCTCAGGCCAGCCTCTGTATTGTTTTTTGAATTCAGGACAGTTGCTCAACTGAGTCGCTCTTGGCTCACCTGCCACAGAAAGTTTTGATGCTCCCTTTTCTTAGTCTGCTTGATTCTCAACAAGACTTCTGCTGGCTATGGGTTCAGTCTGTGTCTCACTAACTTCATACAGACTACTGGAATGGCTGAGGGCATTCATCCACTGGTTTATTCTGATCTTCAAGGAACTTGGAGGTTGTTTTGGATGACTAGGAGTTGTCTGTAGGATTTTGAGTCCTTTTGTTAATTTTACAATTATTTACTCAATGGGGAATTTTTAAAAAGGATTTATTTATTTGAAGATAGACTAGGAGGGAGGGAGGGCGGGAGGGAGAGAGAGAGATAAGCAGACATACTCCATCAACTGGTTCACTCCCCAGATGATGGTGACAGCCAGGACTGGGAGAAGCCAAGAACTAAGAATTCTATCTGGATCTCGCACATGGGTGGCAGGGACTCAAGTCTTTCAGCTATCAAGTGCTGCCTTCCATGTACATTAGCAAGGAGCTGGATTATAAGCAGAGTAGCAGACCCTCAGATGAGTGTTCTGGTATGGAATGTGGGTGTTCCAAGCGCATTGAGCCACAATGCCAGCCACTCAGTAGAAATTTCTCGAGTACCAACTGGGTGTAGATCTGTCCTCACATAAACAAATCTATCAGAGCTAGACCCTTAGACCCTAGATAATAGGATATTTTCAGACGGCATCCTAGCATTTAGCCTGTTATGCAATACCTGTGTCTTTAATAAGCTGAAATGAACAATGGCAAAAGTCTTGAAGGAGGGGATAGAAACCAACAGTGGTTAGTTGTTTTAGTAGTATGTATTGTTAATCAGGTTCACATTATTATATGTTAGATGAGCTATGTTTTGGGTATGCCAAGCAGTTTTTAAAACTACATTTGACATTATTGCACAAGAGTTAAAATATGATCAGGCTGCCTGGCACGTATAAATATTATAGAAAACTATTAAAATGTCATCTGTACTTTATCAATTTGTTTAAATAAAAACTGGGTCAATGTGCAGATAAGAGGTTAGGATAAAAGAAGATTGAGACTTTGTTGCTTCCCTCGATTGAGCCTATGACTTCCAAAATCAGGGGGCTGCTACATAATCCTAATGGATTGACTTCCAAAATTCCTTGGATTTGTCCTGCGGGCCTTGTCTCTCTAGGGCTTAGCCAGATCCCTGCAGATAGATATTATGGTTTATATACAATAATTCCACTTAGTACAGCTATAAAAGTAAGTCTATTGAATTAATATAACATTGAAAGGCAGGCTTGTCCTGGACACAGAAGCTGAGCCTGCCTGTCCTGTGTACTGAGCAGAAAATCAAAGATTGTCAATTAGTTGGTTGCAGAAGCAGCCACTTTGCCCAGCCACTCATTGTGTCTGGTTTCCGCCTGCTCCTTCCAAATGGGGCAAATAAAGCGATTCAGTGCCTGGTCGTTAATGGGTGAGATTTGGTGGGGGCTTTGTTCATAAATGGGGGCTTTATCTTATCCCTACTGGTTAAGCCCCTCCATGTACTCCTCACCTGTCATAACTGTCATACATTTAATTCATCATACGGGTGGACGGGAGCTTGCTGATCATGTCACAGGGCAGGAGGAGGCTGAGAGGAGGGCCCTGCCACAGCCGTCTCAGAACTTCACCGGCAAAGACGATTACGGGATTCTAATGAAGATTTTTAAAGCAAGATTCTAATGAACTCAGCAGTTGTGTGAAGTGGAGTTTTCTGCTTTATTATTTTTCCTCAGAGTACATTGGCTTTTCAAATCCATTTCAAAAAAGAGTACAATACCCTGTACTTGATTTTAGGCATCCATTTGAAATATGTGATGGGTGTTTCTCAGCTCCTCTCCTAATTTTTAACTTTTTTCTGGAGTACAATGTATTACCAAAAGCATAGAAAGATTCAAAAACTATGGTGAAAAAAGGTTAGTTTTCTACCATTCAGTTTTATTTTAATTTAAATATTAAATGCATTTGATGTTTTATAAATATGTGTTTTAATATTTCAATATTTTGTGTATGTTTCTAATCTTTTTTCTGTGGATATAAATGAGAGACCCCAAAAAGTCATGGACAATGCAATTAAAAAGTGAGTTCCATTTTAATGCAAGAAAAATTAAGAAATGCATATGAGGGGTTGTGAAAAAGTTCCTAGAAAATGCATATCATGAAATAGCTGTGCA
Source organism: Ochotona princeps (assembly GCF_030435755.1). NCBI lineage: Eukaryota > Metazoa > Chordata > Mammalia > Lagomorpha > Ochotonidae > Ochotona > Ochotona princeps. Next base: position 55,601,883 of record NC_080832.1, on the reverse strand, counting down.
TGGATTTCAAATATTTTTGCACCAAAATAAAATTATCTTTTAATTTGGTTTTCTAGCATTGTTCCAATTTCTCATAATTTGAGTTTCCAAGTTTTTATAAGTAAACATTCCTTTTATAAAAGGAAATAAATATGAATAATGGCCTGAATTATAAAATGTATTTATGAATCTAAAAATGTATTTTTATACCCCTCCCATTTTTTTCTGTAAACTTTGGTTAAAACGTTTATCTATTTTGAAAAACCAAGAGACAGAAAGATCTTCCCCAAATGACCATAACAGCCAAGTTACTGGTTCACTTCCCCAAATTGCTGTAACAGCCAAAGCTCAGCCAGGTCAAAACCAGGAGCCTGGAACTCCATCCAGGTCTCCCATGTGGGTGGCAGGGGCCCAAAAACTTGGGCTGTCATCGATTGCCTTCCAGGGTGTATTAACAGGAAGCCAGATCAGAAGCAGATTAGCCGTGGCTTGAACCAGCACCTCTGCATAGGATGTGGGTGTCACAAGCTGTGGCTTAGCCAGCTTTGGTGCCCTAGCACTTTTCCTTCCGCAGGCTTTTTGAGGTGCCTTCATGTATATATGGTTTCCACCAAAAATGAGTATATAGTAATGCTCATTAGTGTTCTTATTTTCTCAGTTTGTTTTCTCTGTTACTGCCTATCTTTTGACACATGTATCCGATACAGTTTGGACCTGCTCATTTCAAAGTGTTCAGACCCTCCCTGTCGGTGTTTCCTAAGCACAGCCTGTGTGCCAGGTGCTTGGCGGGTGCTTCCTGTATACTGGATGATTTAGAGTAGGCTGTCCACAATTACTTCTCTAGAACACATTTCCTATAAATGTAATATCTGTGTTGAAATGCATAGTAAATTTACCTCCTCAAAAAAACTAACATACAACTACCATATGACCCAGAAGTTCTATGAGATGTATACCCATAGGAATTGAACACAGAGACTCAGATATTTGTATCCTAATGTTCAGGGCAGCATTATTCTGCACAGCTGAAGAAGGGAAGCAACGCAAAAGTCCATCAACAAAAGAACAGAGGACCAAGATACATTAATCATGGCAAGGAGTGGAGTTCTGATAAATGCTACATGTGGATGGTCTGAAAACATTATGGTAAATCACCAAACCAGACACAGAGAGACAAACATTATGTGTTTCTACCTCTGTGAGGTATCTAACAAGATAAAATCAAGAGGCAGAAAATAAAATAAAGGTTACAAGGGAGCCAGGAGAGGGAAGAATTGGAGGTCATTCTTTGATATGTACAGAGTTTCTGTTTCATTGATGAAAATACTTCAGAAATGGTGGTGATGTTTTGTAATAGTATGAATATCATTAATACTAGTGAAGTGTACTCCTTAAAGTGATTATGTGAGGGGTGGCGTGGTGTCTTGGTACAACAGGCTAAACCTCTGCCTTGTGGCTCCAGCATCCCTTAGATGAGCCAGTTCATGTCCTGGCTGCTCCACTTCCCATCCAGCTCTCTGCTTATGGCCTGGAAAAACAGCAGAGGATGGTCCAAATCCTTGGAACCCTTCATCTACATGGGAAACCCTGACTCCTGGCTTCGGGTCAACTTAACTCTGGCCATTATGGCCATTTGGGGAATGAACCAGTGGATGGAAGACCTCTCTCTCTCTTGCTCTATCCTCTCTCTGTAAAATCTGCATTTCAAGTAAAGATAAATAGGTCTTTAAATAAAATCATAAAGCAATTAAGGAACTGATATTTGGCCTAACAGCTAAAATGCCAGTTAGAATGCCCATGTCCTACACTGGAGTCACTGGATTTAATTCCCAATTCCAGGTTCCAGTTCCAACTTCTTGCTATTGAAGCCCCTGAGTGGCAGAAGGTGATGGTTCAAGTGTGTGGGTTTCTACCATCTATGTGGGATACCTGGATTGTGTTAACCTGCTCCTGGTTCCAGGGCAGGCCCAGCTCTGGCTATTGCAGGCATTTGGAGAGTGAACCAACAGTTGATTGAAAGCGGTCTTCATTTCTGTTTGTCTCTCTCTGGCTCGTGCATAAATCAATTTTTTAAAGATTAAAATGGTAAATATTTAGCTTACTACAGCTCAAAAAATGTGTAAGATTGTCAGATTGCCTTGCATCAAGATTTAGCATATCTCCAGCAGCATTATTTCTTAAATGTAAAGTGATTTGCATGAATCTATTTAAAATATACTGATTTTTGCCTGGGTAAATGTAGTCACATAGTTTGAAGTTCTACAGATGACAAAAGTACACAGTGAAATCTTCGAACAAGTCTGAGGCACTTGGTTCTTTCTGAGAGGTAACAGATCTGTGCAGTTTCCCATGCAGCTTCTGTGTACAGAATATATGTTCTCCTTTTTGCTGAAGATTCCTTTAAACTTCTATTTAAAGAAACTAATCCCCCTTTAATTCTTTGCACTATTTCAAAGCCTGATAAATTCTCTCTTGCCAACCACGGTCTTTCCCTCAAATGTAGCTCCTAACCTGGCCGTACTGAGTGGAGAGTTTGGGCCAAGTGATAGGCATCCTGGCCCGGAAACACAGAGCTCTCTCAGGCTCACCTTCCAACACAAAAGACTATGATGGCCTCTTGCAAGAAGAGGCTAAGCAGGTATTTTCTTTCCTCCATATAACAAAATTAATGTCATCCTCTTTTGTTTTCTGATTTCATTTTCTTTAGGGCTTTGTGCTTGATGGACATCCGCTGTTGGAGGCTCTTGTCTGTCTGCCACCCTTGGCCATTGTTAGGTCAGTAAGTTCAGAGCCTTCCTTAGCAGTAAGTGATTTCCTCTTGAGGAGCAAGCTGTGTGGGACTGCAGAGAGCACCCTGAGACTTGAAGAAGAGACTTCAGATCTATAGTCAGCTCCACTACCCCTGACCATTGTCTTGGTGGATCATTTTGCCTCTCATAAAATGAATGGAATCTGGAGGATCCCAATATCTGGCATTAGGGTCCATCAGGTGTTTAGTGGCTTATCACAGGGCCTCTAATCAATGAAAAAACTTGGAACACACTCAGCGAAGGACAAAATCAATCACTTGATTTTATGTGTCTTCCAGGAATGTCTTAAAAATTTTTCAAAGAAATCCTGGTAAAGCCAGCCATACATGAAAATGTTAACACTGCCTTATCACACAGAGGATTTTTTTAAAATCAAGTTTATCAAAATGGTTTCTGGACTTCTACAACTCCATAGTGATGGCAAGAATTTGATAATGGGGACCAGCAGTGCAGTGCATGGATGAAGATGCCACCTGCATGTCACCATCCCATGTCAGAGAACTGGTTTGAGTCCCAGCTACTCTGCTTCTTGTCCAGCTCCCTGCTGATGCTCTTGGGGAAGGAGCAGATGATGGCCCAAATATTTAGGTGCTTGCCACCCATGTAGGAGACGTAGATGATGTTCCTGGCTCCTGGCTTGGGCCTAGTCTAGTCCCGGGCATTGTAGCCTTTTAAGGTATGAAGCATTAGATGGAAGATCTCTGTCTCACTCTGCCTTTCAAATAAATAAAACTAATCTTTGAAAAAAAATTTAAATTTAAAATATGTCCAATTGAGGGAAAATACAAAGAGATACTTCAAAGAGTTCAAAGATAATGGAATTTAATGTTTATTGTGATGCAAAAAAGTTTGAGATTTAAACTTGGTTTTTCACAATATGTATTTTCCGTGAACTTTATGAAGATCCCTTATATTTTAGTTGTTTTTTATTTTACTTCCAACAGCAATAAATATCTAGATTGTCCTTTTAATAGTGCTATCTCTCATGGAAAGAAAGCAAACTGGAATCTGAAATAAGAAAAGCACACAGTGCTTTTCCCATGACATATCTTATACAGTGAGGCATGACATTGCCCTTCCTGTAGTTTGGCAACTGTCTGCGCTGCTCCGATGCCACAGCGAAAAGGAAAAGACGAGCTCTCAGATGCTCTAAAGGACACGTGCCAAACACGCGGAAGGTAAATCTCCTAATTCAGTTCGTTCTTCCAGCATTGCCTGGCAGACAGCCAAGCTAAATATTTCTGCTGGATAAAAAATGTGCTGTGGTGTGCTTCCCTCGACTCTGGTTGCCTGGCTTCAAGTTGGAGGGGTTGTTTTAGTAAGCAGAATGGGAAGTGAGGACTTGGCTTATAACACCTTGCTGTGCCGTTTCAGTTTAAACAGTTTCCCTAAGATATTTATGGGCTGTGAATTGATTACTGTATGCTAGAACAGTATTGGAACATAGATGTAATGGGTAACTTGATTCTTCCTCCTTCTCAGTTTGCTTCTAATGATGATCTTCTCCGATTCTCTAAGTGGCTGCTGTTTTGGCTGCTGTGTGTTTTTCAGCAAAACCAGTTTTCAAAGGCGGTTACATTTGGTGAACTGGGAGATCCAGCATATGGGCCAGTGGGCTTCTGTCAGATGGGGATTATAGCTAATTGAAATTTATGATACAACTGCTGACTTCATTAAGACTAATTAGAGAATTGAATTGGGAATTAACATTCAGATACCCCCTTCTAATTGTTTTAGATGTTTTTCTGTTACATAAAAGGTAGGACATTTTTGGTAGTTGTAGGAAGCATACAAATGGAATTATAGTACAAATTTACATCTGCTTTTTTTAATCCAGTAGCTTATCATGAACTTTCTCTCACATTACATTTATTTTAAGACTTTTAAATGGCCCAATAATACTCATATCATGTGGCCATGTCATAATCTATTTAACAGTTATTTGCAGTTTGACATAATTGTACATAATATTGTCATTAATATGCTCATATCTCTGCTCAAATTATTTCCCTGTGAATGTATTCCCACTCGTATATTCATTGGATCAGGATTATGAATCTTCAAGTCCGTTGATATAGTTAGCTAAATTTCTTTGCAGAAAGTTATCCCAACAAAATATAGATTTTAAATATCTAAAAATTATACTTAATTCCAAATTTCCATCTTATATTTTTGTTGTGCACATGTTGGTGGTATTCTTAATATTTGGATAAGTACCCAATGGTGTAATCTTTTGTTTACATGACAAACATGTTGGACTCTGGCTGTGTGACAGGCATATGGCATCACTCCAAAGAGCAGCTTTTTGCCACCTCCAAGTAGCTACTTTTAAGACAGTCTTGCAGACTGATTCTTCAAATGTTTATGATTTACAGTGATGTATTTGAATAATCCACATGAACAATGCATTTTGCCACTTTATCCTTTCAGAAAATAAGAACCCATTTGGTAAAAATACTACTCAGCCATTAAAATGAATGGAATTTTATCATTTACAACCAAATAGTCCCAAGTAGAGATCAGTATGCTCAGTGAAATAAACCAATCCCAAAAGGACAAGTATCACATGTTCTCTCTGATACAAGGCAACCTCCATGTAAAATACAAGACCAATAGGCAGATGCAGAAGAGGGATGTGCCTGCTCAGAGTGTGCTTTGGGGAGAAGCTGAGGGCCCAGAGACATCCACCAGCTTCAGGTCTTGCACAGACTTCTGAATTTTCCTGTAGACTTCTAGGAAGCTAGCTGGGAATGTCTAAGTTGTAATTCCAGTTTCTATAATGAAAATAGATTTTAAAAGCACTTTGCATGAGCCAAGGTCTCCTGAAAGATGGCTTCAGTTTGTTCAGGCCAGAAATGAAAGCACTGGTCTAGATAAGAAGTAACTCCATTAAAACATGTTTGAGACTGCAAAAAAAAATTAAATTCCAACTTAAAAAATCATGAAGATGACAGCACCTATTTCTGTTCGAAGGTAAGAGTTTGAATTGATCTTCTAGCTTTGGGTACTGCATTTGTGTTCCTCATCCACACTGTTGCTGGAACTTGCTTTCTAAATCTTCCTCTCCACCTGTTACTGGAGCTAAAGACACACCCCATGGCCATAGACTCAAGCCAGCCTACCTGATTTGCTTGGTCACACATGTGCTTGGTCACACTGCTTCAGTTCTTTGTGACTCTCAAGGCCAGATCCCAGATGAAAAACTAAGTGGCGCCCTTGGAACTATGGCCTTGTCCTCAGTACTTAAGTATAGCACCAAACAGTATCTATGCCTCACCTGGGGCTAAGGTAGCTCACGTGCCCAAGCACAAGTCCTCTGGGTTCTTGTTATAGAAGAGGAAGAGAAAGGCAGAAGCTGAGAAAAAGAGAGCCATCCCCTCTTCCTGTGTTTAGACCCTCCAAACCAGATTCAGGGATTTCTTCCCCTCCCTTGGGAGTCTCTGCCCAGATGTGTGTGTGGCTTCTGCTACTGTCTGTGGTGGTGCCTGCGTAGGGGAACTTCAAAACAACCCTTACCCACTTCTGTCACAGCCCCCGAGGAAGAAGAGAACAGAAACATGGTGGGCTGCATTTAGCTCTTCTCTGGAAAGGGGATGGTTTCAATACTCCTCAACCTACGCAGACTTCCAGGGGTGCTTTGAAGGAAGCCTTATGGCAACAGGACTCTGAGCTTCCCCAGAAGATATAGCCTGTGTTGTGCACAGATTGCGCTCTGGTGGAAGAGGAGGTCATGAGAGGTAACCAAGGTGTGGGAGAAGAGGTGAGAGCGGCCTGCTGGCCCCTCCCTTCATCTGGAGGCATCCAAACTCCCAGCAATCAAGGGATGAGTGTGTATGTGTGTCATCCTGAGTTGTGTGTTTGGCAGAAGCAAGGAGAGTGAGAGACAGAAAGATGGGTAGACATATGGAAAAAAAAATCTCCCATCTGCTTGTTCACTCCTGAAATGCCAAAGCCCAGAGCTGGAAACGCAGTCCAAGTCTTCCACATGGACAGTAGGATGCCATCTCTGCTACCACCCAAGATGTGAAGTAGCAGGAAACTGAAATTGGAAGTCTAAGCTGGGCCTTGAACTCAGACATCCCAAGTGATCTCTTAACCCCTAAGCCAAATACCCCTTCCTTTATTATTCTAAATCAGAATCTGCCTCAAATTTTCTTTAGATTGTTCTTGTTAAAGGGCCTGTTATGTCATACTCTATACTTACCAAAATTTTAATAAGTGTTTTTAAAATAATCAAGCAGTTTGCTCCCGCATATGCTCTATTCAGCTGTATGGTGTTAAGGAACTATGACTTTTTTGGTTTATTGTTTTGTCTAGATGATATGTAACTAAGCATTTTATGGCGAAGTTATTTTGTGATACATTTTTTATTTAAAAAAATGTTGCAATTTGTTAGCTGACCTTACTTATTGGGAACATGCTCAATCTTTGGACGTGGAGTTGTGAGCCCAGTGGGCAACCAAGAAAGGAGGCCTGGCTCTCGTTTTGACCCTGTCTGAGGCCCATACTCTCACATGCTCCCCTCAGGGACCATATGTGACCTGAAACTTGAAATTTTTCTGATTTCTGGAGACCGAAATGATTATAAAGATGCCTTGTATAACATGTGCCTATTCCAACATCATGGTGTCTTTGTTCGCACTGCAGAGTAGAGAGCAGGAGGGAACCCAGGTAGGAGGCATGCGAGGTTTTAGGGGTGGGAATGACTATGGGAAGGCTGAGATTACAGAGACAAGTGGGGGTGATGAAAATTGCAAAGGAGTGAAAGTGGAAATGGAGGAGGTAATTATAAAGCCATGGCAGTATGACAGTGGAAGAGTTGAGCTATAGCAATGCAAATAAAACATCAGACGGCTTTCAATTTTCAGAACTTTCTTGAGATGTTTGTTTTTACTTATTTGACAGAGAGAAAGAGAGAGATCTTTGATCTACCAGTTCATGCCTCAACTCCTCGAATACCCACAGCAGCCACGACTGGGCCAAGCCTGAATCTGCACGTGGGTGGCAGGAATTCCAGGCCTTGGACCATCAGCTGCAGGTTCTAGGGCGCCCCTCAGCAGGAAGTTGGATCACAAGTGGAGTAGCTGGGGCTTGGCCCAGCTCTCTGATATGGGAGGCTGGCATTACAGGCAATACTTTAACTTGCTGGTTCCCAACAGTAGGTCTTTGATTTCCCTTTTATTTCTCCTTTTCGGAGGGTTCTTCTTATCTGCTGATTTTTCAGTGGCTTCCAAACCTAGTACTTTTGTGATCAGACACTCCAAGCTCCAGGACAAACATCAAGTGCCAACAATTTTTGCTTCTCATTTTGAATTCTGCTTTTTTTTTATTTTACTTCTTTTTATTATTATCATTATATGATACAGTTTCTCATATTCCCTCCCCAATTCCCTCCCCCCTCATTAAGTTTCCCTATGTCATTACTGTAGTGTAGTTCTTCATACACAGTCATGTGTCCATTATTGCGGGCATGGACAATGGCAGAGTCCAGCATCCTATTGTCAGGATATAGTAAATTGTTTCAGTGGGAGTCCATCTTTGTCTGGAAGTAAAGATGCATACTGCATTGTATTTGGATATGATAGTCTCCATTACACAGTTACTCTACATACCCTTAAATGAAAAGTCACTATACAAAATCAACAACAGGAAGAAAAAGACATTTACAATGCCATGAAGTTAAATTACAAGCTGCTAGAAATGACAGTCTCCATTACACAGTTACTATACATCCCTGTAAATGAAAAGCCACAAAACAAAATCAACAACAGGAAGAAAGAAACAAAAAAAGAAATTAACAACACCATGAAGTTAAATAACATGCTACTGAATGACTAATGTGTCGCTGAAGAAATGAAAAGAAATTCAAGAACCTTCTTGAAGAAAATGATGCTACTGTATGATCTGTGAGTCACTCAAGAATTTAATCAGAAGAAAGTGTTTTGATGAGATGAAACTAACAAAAAAATCAAAATCAATGAGATACAGTTTATGCTTTTCTTTAATCTTTTTTCTAAAGATTTATTTATTTTTATTGGAAAAGCAGATTTACAGAGTGAAGGAAGACAGACGGAAAGATCTTCCATCCACAAATTCACTCCCCAAGTAGTCATAATGATTGGTGCTGAGCCAATCTGAAGCCAGGAGCCAGGAGCTTCTTCCAGGTCTCCCACATGGGTGCATGGTCCCAAGGCTTTGGGCCGTCCTTGACTGCTTTCCCAGACCACAAGCAGGAAGCTAGATGGGAAATGGAGCAGCCAAGATATGAACCAGCACCCGTATGGGATCCCTGTCATGCAAGGTAAGGACTTTAGCCACTAGGCTGCCACGCCAGGACCTCTTTCAAACTTTTTGTAAAAAAAAAAAAAAAATGTATTGCTATTGTTTTCCATGATACAGTTCTGTAGGTATTAGGTATCTCCCCTTTCTCCTAGTCCACTTCCCTTCCCACCATTTCCCCCATGTTTACAGTGCTATACTCCTTTAGTCACAGTTATAAGTTTAACATTCTGCTATTTAAGTGCATCATGGCATTGTAGGTAAATGCTAAGATAGTCATTTTTTCCACAGACTTTTCAAATGTCTCTTGGGCCCAACACAGTAGCCCAGCAGGTAGCTCCTTGGTGGCCTAGGAAAGCAGCAGAGGATGGCCCAAGTCTTTGGGACCCTGCACCTACATGGGAGACCTGGAAGAAGTTCCTGCCTCCTGGCTTTGGATCGGTTCAGCTCTGGCCATTGCAGTCACTTGGGAAATGAACCAGCGGACAGAAGATCTTTCTGTCTGTCTCTCTTTCTCTCTGTAGATCTGCCTTCCCAAAAATAAATAAATAAATCAATCTTTTTAAACATCAAAAAATTATCTACTTTTGTTTTGAGAGGTAGAAAGACAAAGAGAGATCTCTTATCTACCAGTTCACTCTCCAAGTGCAAAAAAAGAAAAAACAGTGAGAACTGAGTCAGGTCAAGGTCATGAACCTAAAATTCATCCAGGGCTCCCATGTAGTGAACAGCAATCCAGCTGCTTGAGCCATCATTGACTTCCTCCTCAGGAAGCACCAGCTTAAGCCAGGGCAGAACAAGAGTTGGGATTCAAATCCGCCCCTGCATTATGGGATGTAGGTGTCCCAAAGGATGGCTTTTTTTCTTTTATGAAGATTTATTTTTATCAACTTGAAAAGAAGATTGACCAGGAGAGTGGGAGAGAAAGAAATGAGAGAGAGAGAGAGAGAGAGAGAAAATGAATGAATGACAGAATCTTGCATCTACTAGTTCACTGCCCCAAATGGCCACAACCAGCTACAGCTGGTTCAGGCTAAAGCAGGAGCCATGAATTTCACCCAGGTCTTCTACATGGGTGGCAGCAGCCCAAGTACTTGTACCATCTAAAGCTGCTTTCCTTGGTACATTAGCTGGGAGCTGAGATGGAAATGGCATAACCAGAACTTGAACTGACATACCAATGTGGGATGCTGGTATTGCAAGCAGCTTAGCGTGCTCCCCAGGCAGTGGCATAAACATTGCACCCACTGCCTGTCCCACATTTTGAATTAATAAGGATCTCATTGGCACAGTTTACCTACAGCACAACCACCATCGTCATCTTGCCCAACTTACTATGTGTATGTTTTCTGGGATTGTATTATATTCCTTTATCTTTTAAGGTCATAATGTTTAGTTTATGAAGTCAATACTTCAAACTTAAAAGTATTAGATTTTATTTTTTGTGGTTGAGAAAAGATGTGGAAAATAGAAAAAAATTTTTTTAATTTTAGATTCATTTGAGAGCTAGAAAAACAGAGAGGAAGTTTCTGTTCACTGGTTTACTTCACACCTGCCAGCAATAGCTGGGATAGGGCCAGGGCTGTAGCCAGGAACTCAGTCTAGGTCTCTCATAGAAATGATAGGGACAAACCCACTTGAGGCATTTCCTGCTGCCTCCAAGGATTTGCATTAACAGAAAGCTGGACTCAGAGGCAAATTCAGGTATCAAACCTAGGTACTTAGACGAGGAACTTGGCATCTTAACTGGTGTCTGGACTGCCAGCCTAAATGCCCACCTGATATTTTAAAAATCGCTGTTCCAAAGACTGACACAGTGGCATATCAGGTTAACCCTCCCCATTACAGCACTGACATTCTATAGGAACACTGGTTCATGGCCGATCCAGCTCTGCATATGGCCTGAGAAAGCATCAGAAGATGGCTCAAGTCCTTGAGTCCCTGTACCATGTGGGAGACCCAGAAGAAGCTCCTGCCTCCTGGCTTTGACCCAGCCCAGCTCTAGCCATCATGGCTAGGAGATCTCTCTCTCTTTTTCTCTCTTGCTCAAAATCTGCCTTTCAAATAAAAATAAATATTTTTAATTAAAAAATAAAAAAATTGCAATTCCTCTTTACTTATTTACAGTATCAGCTGCTTCAAAACAATTTATTAACCCAAGTAAGATAATATTTACATATTTATTGATTGCCTAGAAGTGCTCTTAAGGAACTTCTGCATGATTGGCTTGTGTTTTTAAATGTTCTCTATGCCCACTGTGTAGTACAGGACTTTTTAGTTACAATTCTTCTGTAGGAGGTGCCTCTCTAACCATTTGGAACATGTCTGCTATGTATTTTCTTAAAAAATAAAAAAAAGATGTATTTGTTTGTTTGTTTGAAAGGCAGAGTTAGAGAACAAAAGAGAATTTTCATCCACTGGTCCACTTTCCAGACAGCCACAATGGCTGGGTATGTGGCAAGTGGAGACCAGAAGCCACGAACTTCATCCACTTCTCCCCCGTGGGTGGACAGGGGCCCAAACAGTGTAGTAAGTTTTTGCCAGGGTGGGCATTGGTTTAGCAGTTAAGATGCTGCTTCGGATGCCTGCATCCATGTTAGGATTCAAGCCCCGCCTTTGCTTCCGATCCAGTTCCTGCTAAAATGCATCCAGTATGCACACTAGGAGGCATCAGGTCATGGCTCCGGCACTTGTGTCCTTGTCATCTATGTAAGAGACTTGGGTTTGTGTTTCTGGCTCCTGCCTTTTGACTGACTCAGCTCAGGCTGTTATGGGCATCTGAGAAGGAAACCAGTGGATGGGAGTTCTCTCCAGTGTCTGTGTCTTTACCTTTCAAAATAAATAAGGCAAGTTAAAACAAATAAGAGGTGTTCCCATTAAAGCCAAGAGGAGTTATTTGGAAGGATGATCATTATGGATTGAAAAATCCTGTTATTTAAACAGGTACAGGTGAAATACTAATAAAATGTTAGGAAGAAGAAGGATTATAAATATAGAAAAGTGCACTTGGATTAGTTGTACTGAAAGGTGAAGTATTATTGGTAAAGGCCTAGTGAACTGCAGGCAGAAAGGGATCCATTCTGTAGACCCTGCATCAGAGGTATAACTGACATTGATTAAGTGTCACATACAATGTTTAAAGATGGTAATTATCATCACATAAAAGTTTGTGATCTCACCGTTCTTGTAATTACAGTACTGCTTGTCCCAATTCTATTCGGTGAGAAAGCATTGATTGGATTGATTACTGACCAAATTAGAAAAAAGAAGAAAGTTAAGAGAGGAAGGGAAGTATCCATGAACCACATGTATTCAGTCCTCTTTATATCAACTAAAAAATATAATAAAATGAAAAGTGACGCGTTAATTTTAAACATCGTAACAGAACTTTATTTGTATGTTAATTAATATGTCAGCATACATCATATTTGCAACTTTTCTCTAAAACCAAATTTCTATAAGTTGAACCAGATTTTTAAGACAGAAACAGGTTGCTAGTAACCTTCAATGGCTTCATTTCCAAAGCATTTTTCAAAAATCTTAATTTCCCATGCTAATGTAGATTTCTAGGACCTACTTCTTACTTAACCTGTGTTATATATATATTTTTTAAAGATTTATTTTACTTTCATTGCAAAGCCATATATACAGAGAATAGGAGAGACAGAGAGGAAGATCTTCAGTTCAATGATTTACTCCCCAAGTGACCTCAACGGCCAGAGCTGAGCTGATCCGAAGCCAGGAGCCAGGAGCTGCTTCTGGGTCTTCCATGCAAGATGCAGGGTACCAAGGCTTTGGGCTGTCCCTAGACTGCTTTCCCAAGCCACAAGCAGAGAGCTGGATGGGAAGCAGGGCTGCCAGGATTAGAACTGGTGCCCGTATGGGATTCCGGCATATTAAATCGAGGACTTTAACCACTAGCTCACCATGCCGGACACTGTTTTATACATTTTGAGACTTGTATTTTTATCTACAGTGATTAATGACAATCAAAAGAAGGATATAATGCTTTACAATAATGACTTACTGGAAAATTAAAATGATAAACATACATTCCATAATCTTATATTAAACATAAAATGATCTTGACTCTGATAAATCTTTTCGCTGATCTGATTACCCCAGTTTTAACACACTGAAAATTTTATTACTACCAAATCTTTATTAGAACTTCTAGTAGAAAGGAAACCATGCTTTTTTAAGAAGAAATTTTTCTTTAAAAAGTTATTTTAGGGCCCGGCAGCGTGGCCTAGTGGCTAAAGTCCTCGCCTTTAACGCTCTGGAATCCCATATGGGTGCCAGTTCTAATCCCAGCAGCTTCACTTCCCATCCAGCTTCCCGCTTGTGGCCTGGGAAAGCAGTGGAGGACAGCCCAATGCTTTGGGATGCTGTACCCGCATGGAAGACCTGGAAGAAGTTCCTGAATCCTGGCTTTGGATTGGCATAGCACCGGTTGTTGCGGTCACTTGGGGAGTGAATCATCAGACGAAAGATCTTCTTCTCTGTCTCTCCTCCTCTCTGTATATCTGACTTTCCAATAAAAATAAAGAAAATCTTTTTTTTTTAAAAAGTTAGTTTTAAAGGTAATTGTGGAGAGAGAGGGAGGCACAAAGAGAGAGATCTTCCACCTGCTGGTTCATTCCCTAGTTGGCCACAGTTGGAACAGGGCCAAGCCAAATCCAGGAGCTTGAATCGTCCCTGGGTCACTCTTCATAAATGGCCGTAATGGCCAACATGGTTCATGTCAAAGCTAGAAGCCCATAGCTCCATCTGAGTCTTCCATGAGGGTGCAGGGGTCCAAGCACTGGGCCTTTTTTCTACTGCCTTCCCAGACCATTGGCAGGAAGCTGGATCAGAGGTAGGAGCAGCCAGTCTCAAACCAGTACCCGTGTGGGATAGCAGAATTACAAGAGGCGGCTTAATTTGCTATCCCCTGAGACCATATTTTTAATGGAAACAGACTTTCCCTTTCTAGGGAGAATGGCAGACAGCTTCCTTTTCTTCTATTTTATATTCTTGAGGGGCCAGCATAATGATGGGATGGTTGAAGCTGCCTCCTATCACACCAGTATCCTGTATGATCAGCTGCTCTGCTTTCAGTACAGCTTCCTGCTAATGCACACTCTGGGAGGTAAGAAATAAAGGCTCAAGTGCTTGGGCCCCTGCCACCCACAGGAGAGACCCTGATGGATTTCCTGCCTCCTGCCTTTGGCCCGAACTAGCCTTGACCATTCTGGCTATTTGGAGGCAATGACCCAAAGGGTGGAAAACTGTGTCACTGTGTCTTTTATCTGTTGCTTCCCAAATGCATCGAAAGGAAGCTGAGTCAGAAACACAGAGTGACTGGAACTAGAGCCAGTTACTCTGAAATGAGGATTCAGCATCGCACGTGGAGGCTTCACACTTCCATCATCACTCTCCCACTCCAGAAGTCAAGGAAGACAGTATAAATCTATCATTAAAAAAACAGTACAAGTAAAATCAAGCTATGTAAAACTACTAATCTGTAGCTGAAATGTTATGTGATACTACTATTGAACAGTAAGGAAAATATTGGGTTTGTCCTACTTTTTACGTAGAGAAAAAGTAGTGGTGGCTTTGCAAAAATAAGACTTTATATTATGTTTTGTGTAAAAGGCATCCAGGAAATTGGATGATCTTGACTGTTCACATCAACCTCCTACTTAAAAAACTTATAAGACCTATCGGCGTGTTTTTGTTTTAAATATGAGGCATTTGAGTCAAGAATTGTTAGATCACAAGTAATATCGTTAGAGGAAAGGCATAGTTGTTGGTAAGACACGGTGCCATTTTAGACTACATTGTCTAAGGTGTTCAACTCTTTCCTACACACAAACAAATGGATTATATGGGAAAGATTGCATAACTTTATTTATCTTTGTTTGAAACTGCCGTGCACATCCTAAAACAATTTTGCAATCAGAATTATCAGCCCACTAAGCAGCAAGGAGTTTGTTTTGTTAATTGCTCTACTTAAACCTAATTAGTGTGGGGTGGAGTGGCCTTGAAGAGGAGGGAGGCCCTAAGGACTGGCAGAACATTTGACAAAGAAGGCTTGCATCCAGCGGCACGTATGGGTGAGAGTACACAAGAGCACATTGCTTTTGGTTGGGAAACTTCTCACACGTGTATTTAGTGGGTGAACCTCCTTTTTAAAAAAATTGTTTCTTTTTATTTTAAAGGCAGATTTATAGACAGAACAAGAGAGAAGATCTTCCATCTACTAGTTCACTCTCTACATAGCTGCAGTGGCCAGAGCTGAGCTGATCTGAAGCCAAGAGCCAGGAGCTTTGTCAGGGTCTCCCATATAGATGCAGGATCCCAAGGACTTGAGCCATCCCTGCTCTCCCAGACCACAAGCAGAGAGTTGGATCGGAATTGCGGTAGCCAGGATTTGAACCGGCACCCATCGGGGATGCCGGCACAGGCAGTTAGAGGATTGGACAGTTGAGGTACCACACCAGGTGACCCTACTTTCAAGCGCTGTTGTCAATGGTAGGTTCTTCCTTTCCCCTTAAGCACACGTGGTTTTCATGTTTGTGGCTCCTGCCCTAGAATATTTTTTAAGCCCCATGAACAAGGACTGAGAGGTAGTATACTTTCTCTAGAAAAGGACAGCTTTTCTCAAGCCTACTGCAGTAGCTCATTCACAACTTGGATCTCGGCCCTGGATTTGGTCCTTTCATGCTATATACCTGAATCCGTCATCCAGTAGATCATAGCCAGGCACAATGCCAGTGCTGGGTTTTCAGAGAGGCCTGTGATCACTAATAGTGCCACAAGCAGAAGACCATGGAGAGAGAGCCTTGCTCAGCAAGAGAGGATCGTGGGTGGAGAGTGAGATGGTCCTCAGAAGGAAATGGAGCCCAACATCCCCCGTTTTCATGGGACACACAGGCTCAGCCTGGAAGTCAGGCTCAGCACTGTCCCCCCAGGAACTCCCCAGTGACACAGCAAGCCAGTGCTGCTGGCTGCCTGTGGTGTTGCATCTTTGCTGGCCGGAAGTTCTGAAATTTTAAAAGTATTTCCGAGAAATGCCCCAAATCCCAGCAATGAATTTATAAGTTGCATGCACAATTTCAGGACTCATTTCCCATGAAGTGTCTTCATCTGCAGTGGCATTTTGGAAGAACTTTCTCTCTTTGAAACTATGGGAGGGGGAATCTTTTCACGGGAGAAAGCTTTCCTTCAAGTCTGGCAGAACCTTTTTAGATGAATGTAAACTTGCTGTGGATGAAGTCAAGGGCAGTAAGGAAATAAACCTTTGATTTGTTTAAACATATCCCAAGAACATCAAGATGAATTGGTGTTATTTGTCGGAGGAGGTGAAAGCTTTGGGAGAACACTAAGTAGCAAAGTCCCTGTGATTAGTTCTTGGTGGCTGACTAAATGTATTTACTTTTTTTCCACTGGTATTTATACTAGTTAATGTGTTGCTCCAGATAAATCTACTTCCTGAGCCCATCTTTCAGCTTGTTCTCTTCTCTCTGGAGCTGACAAATGGTTTGAGTTTGACACAGTTTATCAGTTGATCCCCTGCTGAGCGCAGCCAGCCACTTGCTCAGCCTACTGCCAAGAAAAAGTGAGTTGTCTCAATTGTTTTGTTCGTAGCCCTTTGTTCAAAGATGAGTGGATTGCTTTGCTCTGGGACAGATTCTGATGACTGGGAGAGTTTCACCTCCTACAATACATACATTCCCCGTCCCAAAAGGGGTTCATGATCACCTCCTGATGGGACCACTGTAAAACTGTATCAAATGAGCAGGATGTTCCTTTCTATCTAAAGGGCAAAATTAAACTTATTTGATGATGATTTTCATTATCCAAGGGACATGCCTTTTTACTTGCAAACTACTATCCAAATGCTTGTAAGAGTTGGGGCTGAGCTGGACAGAAGCCAGGAACCAGGCAGTTAATCTGAGTCTCCCAAGAACACAAACATTTGAGCCAAATATTAGTGACTTAAATCTAAGCACACCAGTGTGAGGTGTGGGCATCCCAAACAGCAGCCACAACACCCACCCATATAATTTTATCTGTAAATATTTCAATATGTACATCTGAAACAAAGATTTCACTTAAATAGGGGGGAATCTTTCAAAGAGAGGAAACTTGGTTTTTTGTGCAAAACACTTAGAGAGGCATCATATAGTTCCCCAATATATGTATTTCCCATGAACTTTTTTTCTAAAGGTTTATTTATTTTTTATTGTAAAGTCAGATTTACAGAGAGAAGAGAGAGAAAGATCTTCTAAATGCTGATTGACTCCCCAAGTGGCTGCAACTGTCTGAGCTAAGCCAATGGTGTCTTCCAGGTCTCTTACATTGATGCAGCATCCCAAGGCTTTGGGCCTTCCTCTACTGCTTTCCCAGGCCACAAGCAGGGAGCTGAAAGGGAAGGGGAGCAGCCAGGATATGAACCAGTGCCCACATGGGATCCTGGCACATGCTGGGCGAGGACTTTAGCCACTAGGCTACCACGCCCGTGAATTTTTTGAAGACTCCTCTTACACATAAATCTGAAAGGGCTTTTGGCACCACTTAAACTTACCTTTTCAGTCTATTTTTCCATGAACTTTTTGAAGTGCCAGTGGGCAACCAACACAAAATTCTTGATGGTGGGACTTCCTGCTATTTTCAAAGCTGTGTTTCTTAAATTACAGGTTATTATAAATGCTTTGGGATACTGAGCAAGAAAGAGTTGAAAGAGATGGCTCCATAAATATATTTTTCATAAAAAAAAATACATAGGGGCCCAGTACGATAGCCTAGTAGTTAAAGTCCTCACCTTGCATGCACCAGGATCGCATATGGGTGCTGGTTCATGTCCCAACTGCTCCGCTTCCCATCCAGCTCCCTGCTTGTGGCCTGGGAAAGCAGTCGAGGAGAGCCCAGATGTGTCCCTGCACCTGCGTAGGAGATCCAGAGGAGGTTCCTGGCGCCTGGCTTCAAATCAACTTAGTTCCAGCCATTGGGGAGTGAATCAGCAGGTGGAAGATCTTTCTGTTTATCTCCTTCTCTTTGTAAATTTGCCTTTCCAATAAAAATAAATAAATCTTTTGAAAAAATTAATATTTATAAACCCCCAAAATATGGCAAGCATATTTTTGACTGCTCCCATGGATTCTGGAAGGAGATTCTAAGGAGAGTGTGCACATGCGGACAGGCACCAAGCTGGCATTTCAGGCTCTTTTGTTTCCATGGCATTATATCCTTTAGGATGCGGGGTGAGAATGAATGTTTTACTCTGCCTGTCAGTGGCAGTGGCAGCATAATTACTGAGACATCAGCTACAAACAGAATCACTGAGGCATGTCCTCTACACACTTGGGCAGCATGCGCAGACTTGGCAACAGGCAGGAATCTGGCAGTTGGCTTGTCATTTGTGCCCCGTGCCACTTGTTGAGCCTAATGCAAAGTGCAATCTAATTGCTGATGTGTGTGCCCAGGAGCTTGATTAGCTGTTACCTATTAGAGAGCTGGCCCTGAGTTATTGATTTGGAGGCAGCCTTCTGTTCCACACCACAATGCCACTCCCTCATCCTCTACCCATCCTTCCTTCTCTGCACAGGCTGTGAGGCAGAGGAGAGAGGCAGAAGAGGAAGAGGGGTCCAGATGGAAGAAAAGAAGACTGAGAAGATCCTGTAGGAAGTAGGTCAGGTGCTTTGGAGATTAGAGAAGCTTGCTTCATCCCTGAATGCAGGAGCCAGAGACAAGTAGCATACAATTAGGAGGAATTAGAACAGCAACAAGTAGCTTGGATTTATCAGCTTTAATTGTCTATTGTCAGAGTGGCGCTTTCCTCCTGAGGATCACTGTGGCCTGCTACATCCTAATACTTTTAATGGACCTCCATTGTGGGATTATCTCTCCCAAAGGCAGTGCCCATTCTTCTCCAAGAAGCCGTTGGGAACTCAGGCTGCCAAAAGCACTGAGCTGTTAACTTGCTCTGTGAAGGGTCCCATTCTAGGGAAATGGAGTGCGCTGGTCAGTCCCCAGAGGCACACCTGAAGGGGGCAGAGGCCCATTGAACTCTGATGGCCATCCTGCTCCCTGGTGCTCCCTGGTGTGTTCTTCCAGGAACAATGGGAAAGAGATGGAGACCAGATAAGCTGGGGCTGAGGACTTCGGAATCTCCATACTATCTCCCTCTTAAAAGGTTTCCTGGCTTTATTCTTGGTCAACAATAGAGTTTTTCCAGAGATAAGGTGTCTATTAAGTGAGTTTGTTATTGTAATACCTTTGTGCTTCATCACCTCTCAGCTCCTAGGGTGGAGAGAAGGTGGCATTTAAGAGACCAGTCACCTTCTTCTAAATCTGGGCGCTGAGTAAGTGCACTGAAAAGGAATGTATTTAATGTCACCACCAACTTAGTATTTAAAAGGTTCTACCAAAGCGGTAAGGCACCCTGTTTCTCTCTCTCTTTCCCCAACCTGTACCTTGGGCGCATAATAAAACTGCACCTGAGCTTCTGGTCCAGCACTCAGGTGACAATGCAGAGAGCCAAACTGGGACGCACGCCCTGCCTGTTTGTGCTGGCATCTTCCAGGTCCGCAGTGCTACCCAAGATGCAGTCACCAAAAAGGAAGTCTTGAATCTTTCCGTAGGAAGGAGGGGAAGAGTTTCCTTTTTAATTAAAAAAAAAAAAAAAAGCAGAAGAAAAAGAAAAAAGGAAGTCTTCCTTACCCCCTTGGTTAATATCCTGTGGTTCTGGGAAAGCGAACCCCTGGCCACTGCTCCTGTCCACCCCTAACTCTCCCACCCACTGCTGTTGGGCATCCTTCTCTGGTCCCCTTCCGGACTCAACCCATGCTCTCTCTTTAATCTCAGTCTGTAAAATGCTCCCAGCCACACTCGCCTTTCTCTTTGGGCTTCTGGTCCTCCCTTCTCCCAAAACAGTCTCCTCCCACTCAGGGTGAGAAGAAAGCATCTTCCTTTCTCTCTTCCCCAAATAGACAACCAAGATAGTGACAGTAGGGCCCATTACCCTTGGTCCCCTGGTTTTTTTGTTTTTTGTTTTTGTTTTTTTTTTAAAGATTTATTTACAGGACTGGTGTTGCAATAAATAAAACATTACCTGTGGAGCCAACATCCCATATGAGTACCGGGCTAGCATCAACTGCTGCTCCACTTCTGATCCAACTCCTTGCTAATGTCCTGGAAAAACCAGTAGAAAATGACATAGGCAGCTGGGCCCCTGGCACCCACGTAGGGGGCCCAAATGAAGCTCCTGGTTTCTGACTTTGGTCTGACCCAGCCCTAGGGGGAGTTAGCCAGTAGCTGGAGAATTTTTCTCTCTCAATCTCTCTATTTTTGAAAGGCAGAGTTTCACGGAGAGAGAATCTAGCCACTGGGTTACTTCCCAGGCACATTGGCAGAGAGCAGGATAGAAAGTAGAACAGCCAGGACTCAAGCCGGCACTCATGGGACACTAGTGTCACAGGTGGGTGATGGTTTAAACCAGTGGACCACAGTGTCAGCCTCTGTTGGACATCTGTTAACAGTTCCTTTGGTCCCTTGTTAACAGTTCCTTGTTTGCCTTCAGGGTTCAGACATGATCTCTGGTCACATATTAAAGTCCTTCCCATGTCTGAAGATTCACCACGATAAAAACATAATTAGAAAAAAAAAGTACTGGAAATCAACCTCAGTTCCCCCTCTCAAATCATATGGAAGTGATTATTATTGCTGGTATATATTAAGTTGGCAGGTCTCAAGCTAAATGAATAATTTAAAGATACATATATGATAAGAATCCAGCCGTCTGTCTGAGGTAGTGTGAAAAATATACTTAGACATAATGACAGGGACTTGGGTAAATACTGAGGCCTCAGGCATGGTGTGGGTTTTATAAGGTCCTCCAGATAGCATTTACCCTGTCTTCATGCCTACCAGGGAAAGGCGCTGCATTTTGATTCTTCAGTTTGCCTAATTTGTGTTTCCCTTACTGAGGAAGTCAAACCATTGACCTCATTGCCAAACTTCTAGTATCCCTCCTAGCTCACTATCCCAAGGCTCAGGCCCCGGGTATGTTTTCTAAAGGTTTGGGGAGAAGGGAGCTGTGTCTTAAGGTGGAAATTTGGGCTATTTTTAAATGGATGAAACACATCGTTGAAATCTATCACACACGTCATACCAGTGACACACAGGCTGCATTGTAACACAGCATGTGTCATGCATGCATTCTCTCTCTCTCTCTCTCTCTCTCTCTTTCTCTCTCACACACACACATACACACACACACACACACACACACACACGTTCTTGTTCATCTTTGCAAAAGGAAAGCAACCAGGAAGTCCAGCACAGCGATTTGAGTTAAAAAGACTGTTGGAGTTGAAACTCCAAGTAACCCTCTGGTGCTCAGCCTGGCTTTGAGACATGTGGGAAGGCTTCAAAGCCTACATGCCCCTCTGTCAGGCTCAAGCTTAACAGTTGGTCCCCAAATGTTTACCAGCATGAAGATGCCTAACTTACAGGAAGTGGGAAATGGGTGTGGGGGGTGAGGGCGGGTGGGTAGGGAGTGGGGAGCAGAGGGTGGGGGGTGTTCTCTTGATGTGGTTAGCCTGTCATTGACCTTGTTTGGGTATAGCAGGAGTTGAATTAGAAAATGAAAACATGTTTCATCTTGGGCACATTTCATCCCATTTTTTACTTTCCTTAGGAAAAAAAAATTATTTCCCCAAGTGGAGTCAGGTCTCCAGATTGAATACTCCCCTCCACTTGACAATAGCCCTTCCTTCCTCTCCTCCAATATAGTCATCTGGCCGCCTACATCGCCACTCGCAGCCCACCCCACCGAGAACTGGGAGCCAAAAAGCTGACCCAGGAGCTGCCGCTGAAATCGCAGGGGCTGGTTGTGCTGTGGTAATGGTGTTGTCTAAGGCTGAAGAGGAGGCTCTTAGAGAGTTCTGGGACATTTGTGATGCTGCCTGCTGTGGTATCATGACTGCCTGAGAAATGCGGATTAATAAAGGTAACCCACGCTTCTTGCTGGCATTCAAACAGGGAGGGAACTCAGAGGGATACTAAAATCTCACTAAGGTATTACTCAGATAAAAACATTTTGACACTTGGGGTTCTAGGATATGACAGCTTCACAGTGCTCTTGGCACAAGTGTGCCATGGCCAGTAGCTGCCAGCTCCTGCCAGTGCCCTACAGACATGCCCCTCGGGCCTTCTAGAAGGGCTGAGTGGACTCCAAAGGACCAGGCCCACTTCTTCCCTGTGAACAGTTAGCTTTCCTGTTGCAGAGCCTGCTTCCATTCCTTGATTCTGTTTTGTTTCTTATCATCTTAAATGACATTGTTGTCTGTTCTTGACCGCTGTAATCATAGGCAAAATTTGCTTGGAGGGGTTTCTTAATTCACTTTTTTGTTCTTTACCTATCGCTTTGAGACAACAAGTCAACATTTGAAGGATTTTGTATTCGACTACTCTGTGCCTTTACTTTCCTTCAAGTTCCACCCTTGTCCAGCTCATAGGGAGCACCTGGAACTAATTTTAGGGTTGCCTAGCTAAGCCTCACACTGGTATTTGATGTCTGCGTCTTCCCCAGACTCAAGCCCATTTCACCACCTCTGAAGGTGAGTGCAGGCTGATATTAATTAACAGTGAGTTGATTCACTGACCTCTTCCAGTCATTAAAGCAACTATTTGGCCTAAAATAGCCCTCTTTCCCACCTCAAATACCCAACTTTCTGCCTGTGCCTTTCCTCCATCATGGCTGACTCATGCTCATTTGCTTGGTCTATGTGGCTTTAAGAGGACGGCTTGATCCTAAAAGGGAAGTGAAATACTCTTTCACATCTGCAAGGGAGACTGTGAGCAGCAGGCCAGCCTTCAGTATGACTACATTGTTTTTCTGTCCATTGTAGCGCTGACTCAGCATCAGCTAATAAACCCTCTCGAGGAGGCTGGATTTCTCTTGTTTAATTATCATCTTTGAGCTCTCCGAGAACTCTTGGGGAGGGTTCATTCAGTTTTATACCCTTAGCACATCAGCTGTCAAGGGCCCGCTTCCTCTTGGTGCTAGCGTCCCCTCTGGCATAACGTGTAATAACACGGACCTGCAGTCAGTGGAGAGTGTGTGTGCTACGCATGTCCCCTAGTGGGAATGTAATTGCTGTGTGCTGCTACGGAGATTCTACAAGGACTTAAGACACAGATACCATCTTCTGGCAAATAATCTAAATAACTTTTTTGGCTTCCCCCTTCTTCTCTCCCTCCACCAAAACAAGCAAAAAATCTGAGAGAGAGAAAAAAACTATTTAAAGATAAACAGACATATTTTTTATGATTGAGTGGGGCTTTTGTTTTGCTTTGTTTCATTTCTTCCTGTAAACAAATCATCAGATGTCCACTTCATTGCATGACTAAGTTAGTATCATCAGGTTAGGACTGGGTGTGTGTATGTGGGTGTGGACGTGTGTGTGGGGGGGTGTATGCACACGTATATTTGAAAGGCTAGCAAAGATGTTGAAGTCTAAGGTCGAAAGAGAAGACGAAAAAAGCAAACACAGCTACCTATGGTGAGGCAAGCAGGAAAAGTGGAAGACTCATGTTTCAGTGATCTAATAGTGGTCATTGTACTGGGGTGCTCGCTATAAATGGAGTCTTTGCATCATTGTTTCTCTGAACTGGAAGATTCCTTGCTGAAGGCACACATAGAGAGCACTGAAGGAAGTCGAGCATCTGGTTTGTTTTGTAATGAGAAGCAGGAATGCAAGGTCCACGCTCTTCATAATAAACAAACAGGACATTGTATGGCATCATCACAGGATGTCCTTCCTTCAACAGAGGCACTGGCTGGGCTGGGGCTGGAGGAAAAGCCAGCCAGGGCTCAGAGTGAGCCCCACTAATTACTGCCTCGGATGGCTTTCCCCTCTCAGTGACCAGTTCAGTATCCCCTTAAACCCTCTGTCCATTTTACTAGCCCATTGCTCCTAAGTCTGCCTTGGGTACTGGGAAGAAAAGAAACAGAGTGGGATGGCGGGGAGAGGGTTTATCTGTAGGATCCTAACTTTTTCCCATTTCCCTATTTACTGAATAGTTGAAAGAGAGAAGTTAGTCCTGCCAAAAATGAATGTGTTTAGTTACAAGCAAGGAGAGATGGCGGGGCGGGGGGTGTAGAGGGGAAGGGAAGGAGTGCTGGAGTGCGAGGAGAGGGGAACGAGCCTTAACACGGGCGCTAGCTTGGGACTGGACAGATACATGGTGTGTCATTTAGAGGCAAAATCAATTGAAGTTGCCCTTTACAAGTTCGTGGCGCGCGGCTGTCTGGGGTCTGCGGGCTCCAGAGCTGAGGAACCACAGACGGTCTGTCCAGGTACTTCTGAGGTTTCCTTTCATTTGGGGAGTGTGCGCCCCCTTGATCCGCGCCGCAGCAGGAAGACGGGCGGTCTGCCTCTAGAATACAATACCGGCTTAAATCGACGCCGGGGTTCTGGGCCTTCAAAGGGAAGTCGGAAGATTCCAAGTCATGTTGAAATTCACATGCGAAGAGAGGAAGCTGTGCGCTGGGGAAAGCCCTGAGCCGGCTAAGCTCCGGCGAGTCCAGGTGCCTGAAGTGGCCACGCCCCCACTCCCGGCAGCTGGTAGCAGTGAATCAGACGAGTGGCTAACGAAATCTACAGCAGGAGGGAGGGGAAAGGAGCCGCCGAGCTGGTTCACACTGACACACACAAAGTGCAGCCGTGACACTCGGCCCTCCAGTGTTGCGGAGCGGTGAGAGCAGCGCGCGGCACCTGTCCGCCCAGAGCCGGGGCGCGGGCGCCGGCAAGCAGGGATCGGCGCAGCGCGCGTCAGTGCAGCTCAGCCCGCCCGCCTGGACGCGGGCATGATGTGGGCCGGGTACACTTGAGCCGAACGCGTCTCCGATGTTGGATATTTGCTTGGAAAAGCGTGTGGAGACGACCCTGGTAAGGAAGTTGATTTTTTTTTCTTTTGGTTTTGAAATTGATCTGGGAACTTTTTTTTTCTTTCTAGTTTTTGTTTTTGATCACGTACTCGGGGTAAAAAGAAAAGCTTCTGCTTGGGTGCGCTTAGGACTGTCATACATTTTTTAATGACTTTTTCCCCTCTTCTTATGGATCATTAACCCTTCCATTTCCAGATTGCCATTTCAGTCCTGGCTCTTGGCCGCTCCCGTCTAACCAAGCAATTCTACCGGGTTGGCTTAAGTCGTCTATTTTCTTTTTATTTCAGCATTTCTTCGGCATTGTAAAGTCTGCGTGTTGGAACTATAAAAAAAATTAAAGCCGGTTTATTTAAATCGCAACCGTGGGAAAGACAGTTCTGCCTTTTTTTTTTTTTTCCTAAGAGCATCCTATTTAGAGAAGAATTGGAAGACGCGCAGGGCTAGGTGAATGCTTCCCCGTATTCTGTTTACACGTCCGCCCTGGGGAGGATGCCCTGGCTCCTAACTTTGATCAGCCTCGGCTAATGGGAAGGGGGAAAGCGTTACAGACGTTCTTTACCTTGTTGTTTCCTTTTTTTTTATCCCCTTCCTCGAAAAGCACTTTTTCTGTGCACGAGGAGAGGATGTTCGGGAATATCCTGATCAATTTACGAGGAGAAGCGGGACTCATCCTCCCAAGTCTTTCTGTATTACAACTTGAGTTACAGTAAACTGCAGCGCATCCGTGACTTCTGGGAATCCATACACTTTCGGATTTCAGTGGAAAGGGCTATTTGCAGCTTAGGACTCCTGAAGGAATTCTCTTTAGGGAATTCTCTTGAGCAGTCCGTAGGTTTCCTGTTTGCTTCTCTTCCTCCCAGCCCACCTCAAGGGAGTTGGCGGGAGATGCCCAGACATCTAAAGAGACGGCCAGCCCGGTCGGCTGGGGTGTTTGGTCTCTCGCCCCTTTCTCGGGAGGCCCCGCGCTCGGCTGCAAGGCTAGGGGGATGCTGGCGGCTGCAGTCCCGGGCCAGCGCGCCAGGCGCGGGGGATGAGCGAGCGCGCGCAGCGCCAGGGAGGCTGTTGTTTTGAAAGTTGTTTTGCCTTGGGAGCTGGTGGGAAAGTTCAGTCTTCCCCATTTGGAAAAAGGCAGGCTGGGTTCCGCTCCTGCACCACACGCGCTTTCCATTTTTAGCTTCATTCAGAGGCAGACAGAGCTCCTTCCTCTTCCTCTCCTTGTTTGTGACACTTTTCTGAGGCAGCTTTTCCACAGTGCTGAGGGTCTGGCGGCCATGACCCCAGGCGCTCTGGGACACAGCACTGGGCACCCACAACATTTTTCTGCCGTGAGAGGTAAATGCAGGGAATTTTCAACATCCCCACCTCCAAAGTGAGGTTGCCACTTTTTTTTTTCTTTAACTAAGAGAAGCACTTAAAACCCTTGCTTCTGCAAGACAGTGTGCTTTATGCGGCTGTTTGGCTCTTACTCAACTGTACCAAGCACTGTACATCTGCTTTGAAAGTCCCTCGGACTACTGCATTAGTCACAGCCGCTGGGAGGGGAGCCACAGCCAGCCAGGGAGGCCGGACAATGGGGGATTAAAGCCCTTTCCCTCTCTCTTCCAGGCTGCCCCCAAGTGCAGCTCCAGCGCTGTGAAGTCTCAAGGGTTGGCACAGGGCACCGAGGGGACCATGAAAATGGACATGGAGGACGCGGACATGAGTCTGTGGACAGAGGCAGAGTTTGAGGAGAAGTGCACCTACATTGTGAATGATCACCCCTGGGAGTCGGGTCCCGATGGAGGGACCCCAGTACAGGCCGAGGCATCCTTGCCCAGGAACCTGCTGTTCAAGTACGCCACCAACAGCAAAGAGGTAAGCCTCTGAGTTGGGGCTGAAGGAAGTGGGTACCTTCTCCCACCTGTCCTCTAGGCCCCTCTCTCTTTCTTTCTCAGAATCTGTAAGTATCAGGCAAAAATTAGTCCCTGTTTGCATCTCTCATGGCTTTCTCTGTTCGCAAGTCAGTTCCTTCATTGCACCAGCCCTCACCCGTGCCACGCTAATTAGTAAACACTTAAATCTTGCGGCCAATGGACTTGTCTTAGGCAAGTCGGCTTGGCCTGCAGCCTGGAGTTGGTGAGCTTCAAGAAATATCTGGACCCACTGGCCATCCTCTTTGGAAGGAGCACACTTTTTCTTAGGAGGGAAAAAAGTTTTTCATGTTTCTTTTGTCTCCCTCTGGTCATTAGATGGCTTTATTCTTTTTTAACGAGCGGCTTTATGAGCTGGGTTTCTAAAATTATTCTCAAAACCTTGACGTGTTTATGAATTGAGGTGACGGTAGAAGCCGAGGGGAGGGTCATGTAAAAGCGCAGTGTCCTCTGGCCGGATGACTACAGAGCTAACCACTGTTTATCTGCGGCAGCTCCTTTGCTCTGCCTGGCTGGCAGAGCCATGCCTTATTGGCCTCTGAAGTGGGTACACTCTTTGTTGTTTCAAAGGGGCCGAAAACTCAAAATTGGAATGAGCCACTGATTTGTGTTTACCCTTTCATATAACTATGACAGCAAGGCGTGCTGGTTAGCTGTGAAATAACTTAAAGAACCACCTCTGGTTGGGAGGCTGTGGCTTCTGCAGCTGCCCTCGCTACCAGCAGCCTACTGCTGAGTCCAGATTGAACACACTGACCCCTCCTTGGCCTTGACACCAGCCCCAGTGCCACAGTGCCTAGAATAAGAAAAGATGGTGGTGGAGCAGGAACGCAGAGTTTGCCCTGGGACTATTCTGACAGCCGAGCCAAGCCAGCTCACTTTCCCCCTTCCCCTAAGGAACGAACAGTATTTGGAGGAGCTGGGAAACCTATTGGGGGAAACACTTTGCCTTGCATCTGAGGGAGAGACACAGCCATCTAGCATTCAAGAGGGCAGCTCCAACTCGCAGTCACATTAAAAGTTCAAGCTTTCTTCACTGCTGGGAGAAAGCAGGAGGATTTTATACAGAGTGGAATTTAAATTGTAGTAGTGCGTGAATGTGATCAAAAAATATAACTTCAAAGGTCAGCCTTCATGATCCCACTTCCTGAAAGGAGGGCTCTTGCCTCAAGTCTCTTACTGTGTGTGGTGCTTGAAATTCCTGTAGGATTTGTTTGGGTGTTTAAGGTTTGGCTGTGGCTTTATAATGTATGTTCATTTTCTTTTGTCTTTATATCAGATTTGTTCAACTATTGGTCTATTTCTAAGATTCATTTGTGATACATTGTCCTCCCCAACCCATTTAGACTGGATCAAGGGTCTCCATTCAGCTAGTCATCTTTGCTTTTTATTTTTACTATTCTATCATGTTCTGATCTTCCCTTCAGCTCTTAGGCTAAGTTTTTCTGTTTCCATCATTCTACTTAAAAAATGCTCTTAGGTGACTTGGCCCGAGGTTCAGAAAGATAGTCCCAGCACAGAAGGCATCAGTCTGAACCAGAGGCAGGACTTAGAGCAGAGTTCTGCCTTGAAGTGCTTTGAGATTATGCTGCACTGGCCCCTCTTGGTGTCACTGTGGTTTTAGTTATCACAGTAACATATTTCAGACTAAGCCCTCATTAAGGATGTTTGATGGCTGTTGTCTGTGCAGTTACTCCCTATTTCAGAATGTTAAGCAACTACAAACAGTACCTGTGTTCCTGAAGATGATCCTTCCGAACTTTCTGGGTTCCCTTATCCTATTTCCCCATATTTCATTGAACTAAAGCCAGGAATAGATGAGAAAGCGACCAGGAGGCAAACTTGAATGTAATCCTGTCTTGAGCTCACTCTGGAATTTGTACCTGTTTTTCTGTTTCTTTTTCCTTGTTAAACTTTGGGAAAGGACAGTTCCCTTTAGGAGGTGGGGGGTGGTGGGGGAAAGGATGGTGGAACTGAGCCATTGAGAGGGTTCGAGGGCTGCAAACTGGTCCTAGGATAAACGTTTAGTGTTGATGAAATGCCTGCATTATTATTCAGTTAGTTCTTGAAGTCCCACAAGCAGTGGAAATAGAAAGAAAAAAAAAAAACCTTTTTACATCTAGTTTTTATCTGACTGATTTATCTTATGCTTCTTGAAGTGTTTTCATCTAAATACCAGGAGAGGTTACATTATGTACTGTGGTGCTGACATCCTGGGGAATTTTTTTTTAACAAAACCATTTTTCATTATGAATTTGTGCTATGTGTCAGCACCTTTTTTTTTCTGGTTTAAAAACAAAACATACAAATCACATTTCTGATCTTGACCCCTCATTTTTAGATTTGGTGCAGAATCATTCTGCACCTTTAATGAAGCTGTTCTTACTTCCTATTTCCAGAGTGCAAACCGAATATAGACATGCTATTCAAAACTTTGAAAACTTTTTTATCTGAGGGGTTATTCTTTTATGGGGATTTTCCCCTGGTCCTCCTGAAATACTCTTACATGAACACTTGACAGAAACATCAATTTCAACGTTTATATTTTCGCAGCCCGGGGGGCCTGGGAGAGTTTTTGCCCTCAGCTGGGTCGAGGTTGCCCTCAAGAGGCACTGTGGCGCTCTGAGTCTGACCTCCAGAGGTCGCGTGCTGATAAATATCAATCTGATCACGGGCCCTTGGTGTCCACTTTAATTGAAGTCCATCATTAACTCAAGCCATCTGTACGAGTATCTCGCTGTAACATGCAATTCCCTCCCAGGACTGCCTTTTATTTGGGGGACGATGTGCTGAGGCATTGCCACGCTTCCTTTAATATAAAGATAATGAAAGAGGAAACCCTCCTCCCTCCCCACTAAAGAAAAAAAAAAAACATATCCGTTCCCCTCACTCCTTTTAAAAATAGGGTGAATTACAGGCTCAAGGTCTTGGTCCGCTGCGAGGTTCTAGTCCTCTTCACTCCAGTATCTGTGCAGTCAAAACAGAATTTTAGCTGAATGAGTCACTTTCATGGGGTGGCATTCAAGGAAGGAAAGAGATAGCTGGTAATTACAGTGATTCTAATGGAATCTGGCGTGAAAATGCTCGCATCACATTTAGACCTGAACACTGTTTCTGCTTACAGCCCACTGCTCTATGTATGTGTGTTTGCATGAAGAAGGGCTTTCTTTACCCGTTCCATCCACACACACACCCCCCCAAAAACAGCTATCCTGTATTATCTTTGCTGTCAAATTGTTCATTCATCCCTTTCTAAGCTGTCAAATCACTTTGTAAAACCAAGAAGCAGCACTGTTTTTGGTCCGGAAGCTGTATGGGATCATGTTGGAGTAGGTTCTAGAACTGAGGCCACTGCCAGAGACAGACCCGCCTAGGTGGCAGGGAGATCTGCTATGCGCAGGAGCACACCCAGAGCCCTCCTCAGGCAGTCCCAGGCCAGCATATCCATGTTCACAGGGCAGCCTGTCCCCAGCTCTCGCTCTTTAGGACCCTGGTCAGTTCCAGTGAAGTTTCCTTCCTGAGTTAGGTGATCACAGGCTTCACTAGGCACTCTGTGCCATAGGTTCTTCTAGGTTCTTCTGCTAACCGCTTGCTCCCAGCACGGGACGCTGCCAGTGGTGGGTCTGGGAGCCTGGGGTAGGCTGATGCAGGCCCAGAGGGAGAACTCTGATCTACTCACTGCCCCCACCTTCACCAGTCCTGGCTGGCGCCTAGTCCTGCTGTCCTCCAGAGTTACCTGAAGGAACACCGTCATCCCTGAATTGCAGCTTTTGTCTACTGTTAGAGAACATCTCAGACACAGATTTTTAGATTGAAAACATGTATAGAAAGCTGACTTGGAACTGATACAGGTGATTTCTAGGATTCCTTCCAATATTGCAAGTCTGATTTTATGTCTCTTTGTCTAATGGTGTGAGTTTGTATATGCCCTGTAACTGTGTAATAAGATTTTAAAATGTTAAGAGTTCTGTCCCAATCATTAAAGGTAATCTGTTACTGAAGTTCTTTTTGTTTTGTCTGGGACGTGAGGATTCTCATAAACCTCTCTTCCACAACAAACCTTCCTCCTTTTAATTGCTCTCTGTCTGCTGAATTGCATTTAAGTTATAGAAGGCAAGAACTGCTGCCAGATTGCTTGGAATCTTCCCTGGTGACTAGGCTACAATTGTGTTCAAATAGGTATTGGGTGGCTCCGGCCTTCCCACATTTCTTTTGCAGGAATATGATCCTGATTAACTTGTTTTTGGCCATAAGAAAATTATTTTTTTTCTCTCAGTGTAAATTTGATGGCTAAGAACCCAGGAGGCCTATTCTGTAGAAGAATGGCAATTTAGAAGAGAAATCATGCCACCTGTGTCATGTTCCTTGTTGGTAATCAAGTTCTGACTCCTGAGACAGTGTCTGCAGGAGACTATAATTTACAACAAAGTTGATGAACCAGTTGAGTACCTTCCTTAAAATTACTGCTTTAAAGTGGATATGTTGAAAATATCAGCGGCTAATTATTGGCTCACCAACAAATGGCATTATTTGTTTTTCCTGTTTGTCATTTTAATATTATGGAATGATCACTTAAATATGAATGTCAAGTGCTGTGTATGTCACAGAAGTCAATTCCATGAATTTTTCACGTGAATTAGCTTAATAGCATGTCCCTAAGCAGTAAGCCTCTTAGTAAGTCAGCCTAGTTAAGCTTTGAGTATATATTGTTGGCCTGAATTGCTGTGAGGTACTTCTGGGCCCTCAGTGGCTGTGCTGCTTACACACACCGGCAGTGATGAACTATTCTCAAAAGGGCCAATGCATAGATGTACGTGAGGGAACAAGAGATACACATCTTTTTTTTTTTTTTTTTTGGCTCTTCCAGAAATTCATAAAGGACCAAAAATCACGCTCTTAACTTACTAGCTTTGTTTCAACTTGTGTTAGATATAGGAAATTTTCTTTGTCTCCAGTCTAACTTAATCATCGAATACCAAATTGTTTTAGAAAAACAGTTGGCTAATAAGAAACTCACAGGAGAAAGATGGGCCTGTGAAGATATGCTGACTTCATGTCCAGGTTAAACTGAGACCTAGGTTCTTGATGAGATTTAGTGAAGGACCTGTATAAATCATGACCTGCATCTTAGAGGCCACTGATTCCCATTTGCGTCTGCCACTTCAGGTGGACGTCATCCAAGAGACACCAGGGGATCAGAAAATGGAAATAAATATTCTTTTACCTCAATCTTCCTCTCCCCCGTTCCTCCCCTCTTCCTCTACTATTTCAATAAGGCATAAGTAGTTTTTAGGCTGTTTTGAACCACAAGAAAATAAAAATGGGAAAGTGAGGGAAAGAGACCAAAACTAACCATAACTTCAAAATGTTATAAAGGACTACAGAGAGAGGAGTTCTTTTGAATAGTGATGAATTGCTTCCTGATTCCAGGTTTGGTGTCTTTTTTTTTTTTAACCCCCTCAAAAGAAATTTACGATCAAGGAGGAACTGGTATAGTTGACTTGTTTCTTTAGCCAAGCCCCACAAAGTCAAAATGTGTGATACAGCCAATCCAAGGTCATTTCCTCAGATCTTAGAAACCACAGCTCTCCTTGGTTTAAATTCTATTTCAAAGCAGGATTTTTGACCACTATTGAGTAGAACATGTCAGAGAAGAACAAAGTTACTTGAAAGATCTTTTCTTCTATTAAAGAGAACTCAGAAACTATGGGGGGAGAAAAAAAAAATAAAACCTCATCTACAGTGAAAAAAAAAATAATGTATTTGGTTTTTTGGTTCTTAGGCCTTTGTGGAACAGTGAAAGAGCATTATTTTGGTTTCTGAGGTTAAAACTATTTCATGCCCCTCAAACACACTGTGTTTATGGTTTGAGGGAGAATGAGAAATAGAAAAGTGGGAGCAGGCCTGACTAGTCTGATCTTGATCACATAATTCTGCATACAGTATCCTACTCTCATTCTAAAGAGAATGACTCCCCTGTTTGTCCAGCCTGAGAAGTAAAGGCCAGAAGGACCGCCCCTCTGACCAAGTCCTGGGGAACGCGTCTTGCAGACAGACAGGGCTTGATTCAGAACCTCCTTCTCATCTCAGGCTATAAAGTGTGGAGGTCTTAGGTGAAGCTGGCTGCTCATTAGGGAGGCAACAGTACTGTCTGCTTTCCCCGAAATATTGCAAATTTTGCTGACGCAGCTTCCTTTTGATTGAAGTCACTGTAAAGAAAAGGTGGTTAATAGTCAGGAGGATTCAAGTGATTGCTTCATTTGTTTTACCCCCTTTAGGTGACTGGAGTGGTGAGTAAGGAATACATCCCAAAGGGCACACGATTTGGACCCTTAATTGGAGAAATCTACACCAATGATACAGTTCCCAAGAATGCCAACAGGAAATATTTTTGGCGGGTAAGTAGGGAAAATTTCTCCAGACTCATAAAGGGCTAGGGAAGAAACCATGCTCGCACAGCAAGGCCACTTCCTTTTTCAACCTGTGCTGGAAAACACTGCGTGTTTGGGGTCCTTGTGGACTGTGGGGATTCTGAACAGCTGTGAAGAAACTGGCTGCACGTTTGGCCTTGGAAACGAGGCTTCTAGGTGGTTAGTGATGGAGCTGTGGGATCTGCGTGAATGTTGGTTTTTTTGCAATTCATTAGAGCTTTGTGATGAAAGGAAACAGTTTGCTGCTAGCTTCAAGGCTACATTCATTTGCATTTCTCTGCTAGGAAGTAGTAGTGAGTCACCAAAGCCTTAGATTTCACTCCTCCCCCCTTCTTGGTTTCTTGCTGAGTTAACTTTAATCCAATGGCGGAGTTCTCATAAAGGAATTCTCTTGAAGATGGACATTTGTAAGGAAAGAGGACCAGAAGAGGCATTAAGCTTAAAGGACTGGTGCTGCTTAAATGCACGGGCACCATCAAACTACCAGATTGGATGGTATGTAAATCACTCCCAGGGCCTAAGGAAAACGTATGTGGTCCTGTGAGGCTATATGCCTTCCTGTCCTATGGGGGAGGGGTTGTTTCTGGCTCAGACCATTGCCCTGGGAATGTTCAGGTTGGCCAAGATGCTTCACCACCACTTCCCCTGCCAGCTGAAATAATCGGATGTAGAATTCTGGAGTCAGAGCAAGGAGTGAACAGAGAAAAGCAAGACCAGCCTGCTTTCCCTCTCCCCACAGATGCTTCCAGAATATTCACTTTCCTCAATTGTACAATAAAGCAAATCTTTTAAAACACGTGACAGAAAATGTACATGATCTGAACCCCTGCAGGAAACAAGTGTGTGGTAATAATCAATTTGGCTAGTGTTCGCTTCGACTGAGATGCCCAGAGAAAACATCTTTTGGATGAGTAGCATAATCCAGAAAAGTTTGAGTTTTTTTAAAAAATGTATCTAACCATTTCCTCATCAAAGGAGAGCAGTTACAGATTCACTAACAATAGTTTGCTGAGGTTTTATTATTATTTCATATTCACTCCATGACTTATCAGTGGGGAAAGTGTGAACACGTTTTGGCCTTTCTTCTCAGAAGCAAGCCACACAGGTGTATAAATCTTGGAGTGGAAGGTCTGAAATCAGACAGTTCAGCATAAGTGTCGTTAACATGTGGTCATTTTCATAAGACCCAAGACGCACCTGAGACTCTCCCATCTTGAGCCCAGTTCCCTGTTTCGCTTACAGATTCACTCTAAGTCACTGCGAGGCTTTCCTGGGGAGGATTTATTTGAATCAGTCTTTCACATGCAAAGGATGTTGTAGGAGATCACTTCCCACATGTTGTTAAAAGCATCCTGATTTTGCTGGCAGTGATACGAACATCTGTCATGCAGAAAGAAAAAACGTTTCATGCAAATGCCACACCGTCCAAGAAGAGAAGGGATGTTCAAGTTGAGAAACCGATGACATTTCTTGTAACTGTACCATGAGTCAGCACGTTTTTTTAATCTTCTTGATAATACCTGTGGAAATGCAGCAAGGTGACAGGCGGCGGCGTTCACGGTCCGCGTGCGTGATTTTTTTTTCGAGTGGGGGTGTGCGTGTGTGATTTCATGGCCTCAGCGTTTTTCTTTTGTCAATGAAGATACAGTAAATTGCAGTCCAAGGAAGGCTGCCTGGAATCAAGAGACCCAGAGCTTTAGAAAGCAGTTTCCGCCCGCCCCAGCACTGTGCAAGGGCGCTGGAACCCCAAGTTCCTGGAAGTTTGCACATCAGAGTAAACAAACTTGAAAACCCCTCTTGATAGCTGAATTCACCCAGCCTTGTTCCATTTTCTCTTAACAAAACACACCGCAAAAGCTCTCACAAGCCGCTTTGATGAAGCCACATGTATTTCCCCCTTCACAATTTACAGGAAGTTACTCTGAAAAGAAAGTGATTCTGGTGTTTACTGCCCGTGTTAAAGGGACAGAGTTCCTTTTTATTTCTGATAATGTGGGAGTGACATACAGAGCCAATTCATAGACTAGCCTAGTCAGTGAGTGACTAAGAGGAGAGCAGGTCCCCCTGATCTGGCAACAGTTGCTCCTCCCTGCTGTCAGAAGTTGCAGGTAACCAGGTGCGGACTGGCACAGGGCTAGGCAGAAGTGTGACAGCTCAAGAAGAGGAGGTGTCTCTTAAAAAACAGGGAGAGGGAGAAACATGCCGTGGAGGGTCAGGAGACATTCATCAAGGCGATCCAGTAAGAACGTGTCTTTCTGCCTTTCTGCCAAGCGGCCTGAGCGCATGTCCTTGCCCTTTTCCCAAAAGCACTCTCGCACTCTGGGAGTTCTGTGTGTGGTGCTCAGCCACCCTCTTCCCAGATAAGAGCTCGCTCTCTATTCTGTCTCTCCGTTTTTTGTTTTGTTTTGTTGTTTTGTTTTTGGTTTAAAAGAAGAGCGCAAGACTGAACGTGTGGATCAGGAGAAAAAGTGACTTCTCGGTAGACTGTCAAACGCTGGCCGCCTTCCCCACGTTCACTTTGTTATGGCAGGTGAAGTTCACCTTTGCCCCACCCAGCGTTTCCACCGACAGGCCAGGTTCCAAGTATTCATATGAACAAGTGTTACTTTGGGACTCTGGAGGGTTGGGGGTGGAGGATGTTTGCATAGTCTAAGCCTTGGGCGGGGGTGTAGGAAACGGCAAGTACAGAGGCCATAGAAAAAGCTGAGAGGCTGAGCTTGACGCAGTCAGCCGGCCTGGGCTCCTACCCAGTGACTCAAAGCACTCCAAGTCAGCAGAATCCGAAGTGAAGGCCGGAGCTTCGCCCATTGGCCGCTCAGTGCTGTAGCGAAAGTAGTACTCGCTGGTGGTTGAAGCAGACGGCTTGGGACAGCTTCTTAAATGAAATCGAGGGTGTGGAGGGGAGAGTTTCATTCTTCTGTTATTTTTCCCGCACATGAAAAGATGATAAAAAACCGAAATGGAAAAGGTAACTGCCAAACTGTGCCTTACCTGTTTCCGCCCTTCTTTCTGCTGATTCAAGAGACCTCTCTGGCTTACCCGTTCCGATGCTGTTTTCTTTTCTAACTAGGAGCCAGGGGATCAGAAATCTCACACACACACACACACACAGTCCTGGCTGTGTGTGGATTGCAAGAGGGGGCCGAGCGGGTTTTCATTGCTCTGGGCTGACTTTGTTTTTCTCTTCTGTTTTTTTGGACAGATCTACTCCAGAGGGGAACTTCACCATTTCATTGATGGCTTTAACGAGGAGAAGAGCAACTGGATGCGATACGTGAATCCAGCACATTCTGCCCGGGAGCAAAACCTGGCTGCGTGTCAGAACGGCATGAATGTGTACTTCTACACCATCAAGCCTATCCCTGCCAACCAGGAACTTCTTGTGTGGTATTGCCGGGACTTTGCAGGAAGGCTTCACTACCCTTATCCTGGAGAGCTGACAATGATGAATCTCAGTAAGTGGATTACAGAACAAGAAAATACAAAAATGCCAGTAATGTCAGCTCTGCCCTTATGAGCTAATAACATGTTGTTTAATTACATGGCTTCACCATCTGTTGGGCCAAGTAGGTGGCTTACACCAGGGACTAGGGCAAGGAAAAAGAATATTTTAGTCCCTGTTTTCTCTTAGGAAACTGGTTCATTCAAAAATAAAACACTGGAGAGCTGAATTCAGAAGGTGCCAGGGATACACCTATAGGAATAGATGTCTAATTCTCACTGATGCAGAAGTGGGCAGTTGGGACAATCTTACTGAGACCTTGAAATGTTAGAGTAGATATTTGAACATAAAGGTACAGTCTGATGTGGAACATCATACAATTGTTTCTAGAAAAATGATGTCATAATTTTTCAAATACTGTTCTAAATGAATAACCCTGAAGATTTCATATCTTCACTTCCTTCCTTATGGTAAAAATTAATCTACTCTCCTGATCAGTATTACCGTAACCACCTCTCACTTTATCTTTACAAATTCTTGGTCACTTAGGTTCGTAAGCTTTTACTTTTTTATTGGGTGTCAAAATTGCTGCCATGGCCTGTGTCTGCAAAGGCTACTTGGGTTTAGTCATTCTCAAGCAATTTCTATGAATGATTTCAGAGTCACATAAAATCCTCACCTCCGCCAGGCCTACACTCGGAGGTTCTTACAGACGGCCTAATTTATTTTGTAGCAGTTTGGAAAACTAGCTTCTTTTGGTGTAAGGGTAAAAACTCCGGTGTTTGAAATGCTTGTCCCTTTCTATAAGGATGTCATCTCATCCTTATGAGAAAAGGAAGCATTTCTGGAAAAGTGCAAAAGTTCCGGTTATCCTTTACCTGGTTTGACCAATTCTTGATCTGGCTTTATCTAAAGGTTAAATAGTTGATGTGACTTTGGAATGAATATCGATTCTAATGGAAATTAGAATTTTGACTTCAACATTAGAGCCAATTATTCATCCTAGGCCTGTGTTAGCCAATCCAGATCTGTATTTGGGGTTCATTTCATGCTGTTTGGTTTCCTTAATCTTTGAACCAGAAGACAGTTCCTGCAGTTCTCTTAAAATCTGGGGCTAAGTAGCAGCTTATAAGCTTTCCCCATAAGGTCACAGCTTTGAATTTGTAATAAATGCACCTAGTGGACACATCTGAGCTCCCAGAAAAGTTCCTGGAGTGTTTGGAAACTGACTGGCTTCAACATTAGCAGGAACATCATGATTAGGCCCTGGCTAAGGTAGCAGTTTTCTGCTTCCTCTCCCTCTCTTCCCCACACCCTGTCACTGAGAGGCTGTGCCATACCCTTGGGCCTGAACATTCCAGGAGGCAGTCTGCCCTGCTGGAGCTCGCATGTGCCTGGCCCAGTGCTGAGGGCCTGGTAGCAGAAGTCACAAAGGCACAGTCACCATTCTGAGGAACTGAGGGTATCTCTTCTTAAGAAGAGATGCTGCTTCCTCCCAACTTGCTTAGCAAAGGCAGCTACTTCCTCTTGGGGGTCTGCTTACGCATTTGGAATTCGATCATTCATGGATTCAGGAAATGTCTTTCTCTGTTGTGGTGGGTTTCTGGGTTTTGTTGTTGTTGTTTAACATGGTAAGGCCATTTGGAATGTCCTACCCCAATAACTTTGCACCAATCCCAAAGCTTCCTACAGACTTCTTGCAGCCTGTGCCAGTCACAGCAAGGTTCCAAAGGCCTGACATTTTTTATTCTCCAAACTGGAGGTGCTGTTACCCAGTATTTTCACAAGTCAAGGGCTGATTATTTGGGTCCTGAAGTGTCATGTGTACAGTAAAGTGACTCTTTTGTTCCTCCACTTGTGTGTGATTTTTTTCTAAATGGTGATTTAGCATTTTCAAATAACCTCTCCTTTTCTAATATTCATAGTAAAGAATGAGAATTAACAATAACTAGTCCCATTACCAGACTCCTGCTACCGATTGTGAAACCTGTTGTCTTAGGTGTGGCAAGGGATGATGATTGAGACTCTGATCAGGAAAATTTCCACTATTTCATCAGCCCTAATGGGTAGACTGTGTCTCCATCTGAGTTCCTAAATATGTCGGGGTTCCATGCTTAGAGCACAGAGGTTGATGCCAGACCGGGCCAGGAGAACTCAAAAACAGCGGGGATGGTTCAACTGGTAGAGTTTTGAAAAGGGACTTGAAACAAACTGAAATCAAGAAAAATAAGCACAGAGCAAATCATAGAATGAATGATGTGGGTCCTTTTTTTTCAAACAAGAAAGAAAATTTAGAGTAAAATAGCTCTTAAGTGAAGCCCCTCAACCCGCCCAATTTGGGGGACAGGGTATTTTTTTTTCCTATCTAGCCAACCCATCTAGAAAACAGTTGACCAAATTATAAACTTCTAAATGTTAGTCTGCTTTCTCAGTTTCAGTTGAAAACAGACTTTGTTTTGCCTACTGCAGAACTTCTAGGTTCTTTCTTGTAGTCTCGGGGGTTCTTATTATAGATCGAAAATGTGAGTCGGCATAATCAAGCCTTTCAGAGCCTTCAGAAGCAGTTCACTCTTGAAATGACTCCGTCCGCCTACAGCCATTTAAGATTTAAGAACAAAAACAGATCTTGATTTTCTTTTTCATGTTAACTCAAGCTGCTGCTGAGTGGGAGAGTCAGAAATGACACGCGCTCCCCTGATTACTCAGCTGCTGAAGGATGAGTTTTTACCGTGAGCGCCTTCCGAGGGACTCCATCATGACTTCCACCTGCCAAAAGGCCCTGGGGAAAGTTCTGCCCTGGATAGTCGCTCCATCATAAATCCGTGGATCCTAAGGCCTAGGGGACGTAGTCATTTCATGTGGATTGACTTCTCTAGCAAGCACCTGTGCTACGTCTGTGGCATAGACAATTAAACATTTAGACTTTTCATTGTTGGTTGCTCCCCGCCTTGTTGGTTTTCTATCAGTTCAGTAAGGAGGCTTCCGTGAAAGATCACTTGAGTCAACTGGGGAGACAGACTTAAATGTACGTGCTTTAATTTGTTGAATTTTAGAACCAGGAGAGTACTGAAGGCTTTGGGAAAATTAGGAACCTTCGATGTAATTAGCCAGTCAGGAATGGCACAAGTTATGAGGATGAGGTGTCTATTTCTTCATTTTCTAGAGACAGTATCTTTTAAAACAAAAATACTTCCAGATCAATTTCTCTTTCACCTCCCTGCAATTCCGGGGTTGGGGGGGGTGGGTTGCCTTTGCCTATCAGCATACTCCTCCTTTGCCATTTCAGCTTTTAAAAAACAAAAGTGACAATTTGAACTTCCTGCCTGCTGGGCCTCCCTGAAAGGCTGATATTGGCCTGATAAGAGGTTATTTATTTTGGTTTAGTGCCTTCAGAAATCCCTCTTCCCTCAACAAGTTTTCCATCACTGTCCCCTGATCCGCATCTTCCCCGATAGTGATTGTGCCCGGGTGTTTATTCAGGGGCTCCCGCTGACTTGCTGGCTTCCCCGCAGTGACTGATAACAGCTGGCAGGAGATAACATTCTCCCAGACTTCCAGCCTGCAGCCCAGACCCTCAGGCCCATCAGCCTGGAGAATGGAGTTCCACCACCGGTTGTTTTCTAGACTTCCCCTCTCTCTCCCATAGCCAGAAGTCAAACAAGCCGGAAACTTTTAAACATTAAGGGTGCTTCTCCTGGGCTTTGGATCTTTTGAGTTCTTTGGTGGCTAGTCCAAGAGTGAGAGAGAAATGACACCATCTTCCCCCCCAAAGCAATCACCGCCTTGGACTTCCTCGTAGGGCAGGAGTCCCAGCTTGAGTGATTACCTTCCAGCGACCGGAGCTCATGGCCAGGCATGGCTGTGTTTTACTTTTGGTTTCCAGGGAAGGCTGAGCAGGGGCGGTTTCGCTTTTTTCCTGCCCTGGCCGGGTGCTTTCCAAAAGGCATCATTCGTCCTGTGTGTCTGTGGGTAGGGCTGGCCTGGGACTGTCTGCTGGCTGCCGCTCCTACATAGTGTATTTACCAAGTCAGGAGATACTCTCTTTGGAAACAAACACTGGTTCTCGGCTGCCTGTTTTCTTTGTTGCTCAGTGAGTTGAACTGGCTCTGAAGTACCTGTTGTGACTGGGGTGACTGTCTGCCTTGTGATTCCCAAGGGGACCATAGCACTGCTGGGTGCCCAGGCAAACTGAAGCCATGAGATGACCTCCACGGAGCTGCTGTGGGCCTACGCCATTGAAACCAGGGCCTTATCAAATTCGTATTAAACAGAACTGAGGTGAAAATTGATGACTGTTTATTACTTGAAATGACTCTTCATCTTTCACATCTAGTTGGCAACAGTGGGTGCAGATTTCCTTGAGGTAAACTACGAACAGCAGAATTGGCTTTTATTTCCTCTGACAATGCCCACCCCATTTTTTTTTCCCCATGACACAATCTTGTTTGAACTCAAACAGCACTTTCCTACAATGTAGTTCTGGCTAATGGAAACACAACTGCCTCATGATGCTACTCGTTCTAGAGATGTTACCATTGTCCACCTACCAAGAGCCTCTGAGAGAGTGGCTCAGGGGCTCTGGAAGGCATGAGTGCCCCCCGGGGATTGGGGTCTCTGGTGCTTGGGTTGTCCCTGTAACGGACCCCTGTCTCCTTTCTTTCAGCACAAACACAGAGCAGCCCAAAGCTACTGGGTACTGAGAAGGGTGAACTGTGCCCCAAGAGCGCCCCAAAGAGAGAGCACAGCGTGAAAGAAATTCTCAAGTTGGACTCGAACCCCTCCAAAGGCAAGGACTTGTACCGCCGTTCCAACATTTCACCCCTGGCTTTCGAGAAGGACGTGGATGACTTCAGGAAAAACGGGAGCCCTGAAATGCCCTTCTACCCCCGGGTTGTCTACCCGATCCGGGCCCCTCTCCCCGAAGACTTCCTGAAAGCCTCGTTGGCTTATGGCGTGGAGAGACCCACCTACATCACCCACTCCCCGATCCCATCCTCCACCACGCCGAGCCCTTCGGCAGGGAGCAGCCCTAACCCTAGCCTCAAGAGCTCCAGCCCCCACAGCAGCCCTGGCAACACCGTGTCCCCGCTGGCCCCTGGCTCTGACTCCTACACTTACTTGAACACACCCTACGGTGCCGCTGGGGAAGGCTTGGGCTCCTATCCCAGCTACCCGGCCGCACCCCACCTTCCACCGGCTTTCATCCCCTCTTACAACGCCCACTACCCCAAGTTCCTGCTACCCCACTACAGCATGAATTGCAACGGCCTAGGCGCCATGGGCAACATCAACGGCATCAACAACTTGGGCCTCTTCCCGAGGCTGTACCCGGTCTACGGCAACCTCCTCAGCGGGGGGAACCTGTCGCACCCCATGCTCACCCCAGCTTCTCTCCCGAGTTCCCTGCCCCCCGAAGGAGCCCGGAGATTGCTGCAACCCGAGCATCCGCGGGATGTGCTCGTGCCTGCCCCCCACAGTGCCTTCTCCCTGACCGGGGCAGCCGCCAGCCTCAAGGACAAGACGTGCAGCCCCACCAGCGGGTCTCCCACAGCGGGCACGGCCGCCACGTCGGAACACGTGGTACAACCCAAAGCTACCTCAGCAGTCATGGCGGCCCCGGGCGCTGGCAGCAGCAGCAGCAGCGGCAGCGTCGCCAGCGGTGATGACCAGGCCATGAATCTCATCAAGAACAAGAGGAACATGACCGGCTACAAGACGCTGCCCTACCCGCTGAAGAAACAGAACGGCAAGATTAAGTACGAGTGCAATGTGTGCGCCAAGACGTTCGGGCAGCTGTCAAATCTGAAGGTAGGCTCCAGAGTGTTGGTTCAGGTTGGTGTTTGTGGCCAGGAGCTGCAAGGTCAGCTAGTTGGCAAGGGGTCCATGTGGCTTCTCCTGTGCTTTTGCTACTCCTTGCTCTTGGGGCTCTGGGCAAGTTCCCTTCCTCCTTTGGGTTCAGAAAATCCCTGCTAGCCTGGGGCTTTATGTCTCACGTTGGAGATTTGGACGCTCTTCCTTAGGACAGCCGCATCCAAGACACGCCGGTGTTTGAACAGAGCATGGGGCACAGAGCACAGTGGTAACCCTGTGTGGCTTCTCCCCACCTCCTCCCCAGGTCCATCTGCGAGTGCACAGCGGAGAGCGGCCTTTCAAATGCCAGACGTGCAACAAGGGCTTCACCCAGCTTGCCCACCTGCAGAAACACTACTTGGTACACACGGGAGAAAAGCCGCACGAATGCCAGGTAGAACTTTTGACCTCTTCTGGCAAACGTCTGGGGAACTGCTCCCCTCCCTCCTGTGTCACGTGTAGTGACACCAGAATTCCACCTTGTCAGGGTGGATGGCACTGTGGCACACCCCAGGGGCTCTGCCCTGTGCCTGCTGATAAGCTAAGATGATGACACAGCTAGCTTCCAGTGGGTGGGAACAGGGCAGGGGAAATAAATAAATACCACCTCGGGTGCCCCTGTGTCCACATCCCTCCCCCATCCTGTTTGCTTGATAGGCGCCTTGGGGACGCTGCTTCCCTCCCCGGGCACTGCTGGGTGTTGGCCTGTCGGCTCTCTCCTCCCGTTGGCAGCTCATCATCTCTTGTCCTCCTTGTTGCCCCTCTCTTACCCTTCCTTGTAGGTCTGTCACAAGCGATTCAGCAGCACCAGCAATCTCAAGACGCACCTGCGCCTGCACTCAGGAGAGAAACCCTACCAGTGCAAGGTGTGCCCTGCCAAGTTCACGCAGTTTGTGCACCTGAAGCTGCACAAGCGCCTCCACACCCGGGAGCGGCCCCACAAGTGTGCCCAGTGCCAGAAGAGCTACATCCATCTCTGCAGCCTCAAGGTCCACCTCAAGGGCAACTGCCTCATGGCCCCGGCCAGCGGGCTGCCCCTGGATGACCTGACTCGCATCAACGAAGAAATCGAGAAGTTCGACATCAGCGACAACGCGGACCGGCTTGAGGACATGGAGGACAACATTGATGTGACCTCGGTGGTGGAGAAAGAAATTCTGGCCATGGTCAGAAAAGAGAAAGAAGAAACTGACCTGAAAGTGTCTTTGCAAAGAAATGCGGGGAGCGGACTCCTGTCCTCAGGGTGTGGCCTTTATGAGTCATCAGACCTGTCCCTCCTCAAGTTGCCTCACAGCAACCCACTACCTCTGGTACCAGTAAAGGTCAAACAGGAATCGGTCGAACCAATGGATCCTTAAGGTGGTCAGCAAGCAAGTGTGGTGCGTGGTTCTCCAGTTACGACTGGTAGCAAGTGCAGGTGCCTGCAGCATATGACCTGTCTATGATTCCAGTTCTGCAAAGTGCACCGGACAGCAGGTGGCTCCCCTCCCCCTCTACAATCTCAGGGCGTACAAAGAGGTAGACTATATATATATATATATGCATATTATATATACTTATTTACACCCACGTCTATATATTTGAACCTGTGTATTTTGACTATTTGTGTGGATGTGTTTTTGCATAGCCTTCCTATTACTAAGACTATTGCCTAGCCATAATTATTTTTTCAATGATAATCCTTCATAATTTATTATACAATTTATCATTCAAAAAAGCAATAATTAAAAAACGTTTACAATGACTGGAAAGATTTCTTGTAATTTGAGTATAAATGTTGTATTTTTTTGTTGTTGTTGCCTTGTGGCCATTCTTTCTGCACAGCTGTTCTAAGTACCTAAGATGACTGAACAAATACGTGACTCTCAAATACGTCAACCTCTCTGGATAATAATGATTTGAAATGAGGTTTTCAGGTCCTGATGTTGCCAAAGTTAGAAAGTTGATGTGTTCACGGATAGGATTGTACTGTTTGAACACCCATGTAGCATGCGGTGGGTGGGGGGTGTGTGTGTGCAGAATTACCCAATGAGTAGAAGTCAGAAAGGGAATCTTGGGATATTTCTGTTGATAGTTCATGCATATTTTGGTCCCTAGCCACAATTTGATCAAGAAGGTGACAAGAAGGCTCTTCCAGCCTGTTCCTCCCCACTCCTCAAATCCATGTGATTTTTGCATCCTGATGTTACTAGCTGAAAATGTG
The DNA here is from genome assembly GCF_030435755.1 of Ochotona princeps. Taxonomy (NCBI): domain Eukaryota; kingdom Metazoa; phylum Chordata; class Mammalia; order Lagomorpha; family Ochotonidae; genus Ochotona; species Ochotona princeps. Next base: position 55,557,039 of record NC_080832.1, on the reverse strand, counting down.
AAGACAAAAAAAAAAAAAAAAAAAAAAAACAACTGCCAAGTGTAAATCCACTGTGGAATTTCCCGCAAAGCACAGGTGGCTTTGTGTGTGTATGAGGTGGGAGGGAAAGGGTTTTTGTTGTTGAGTTTTGTTTTATTTTGAAGTCAAAACTGCACAAACATGGTCCTGTCTACCAGGAAGGATTTGACGTAGGTGGGCTCAAGGCCACACTTTAAGGGCAAACACACAAAAAGATGAAAACGGGTATTCTGGTCTTAGGGTCAAAGCTGGTCATAAACATTGCTAGGCTGAACACATCGGTTGTGCTTCTCTATAAAACTGTGGTTCTCCTCAGTATTTGTGCTTTTGCATTTTATGGTTAATTTAATTGAAGATGAAAGGGCATTGCTAAGTTGTTCAACAACAATTACCTCATCGAGTGCGTCCAGTCGTGCAGGAAATGATGTCTTCTATGACTTGCTACTCTCCGGGAAGAACCGAGTCTGTGTGCTCGGCAGAGATGGACTGACTGCGTGTCATTCCGTCTTTCACTCCGCCAAGGCCAAAGACTCACTCCATGTTGGCATTCGAGGTGTAGCAGAGGATGATGTGTATTTATGAATCTATTTATACCACTATACCATGTGTATATATAATATATTTATAACCACTTAAATTGTGAGCCAAGGCATGTAAAAGGCCCTGCTTTTCCTAAGGGCAAAAAATAAGAAAAAAAGAAACTGCTTTCTGAATCTATGCTTTAAATCCCACCATTAGGTTTCCGCACCCTCTGCCTACTTAGAGAGACCCAAAAACCTGGTGCAGAGATGGGGACCACATCCCAATACTGGAGAAAGACATGTATCACTTTTTGGGATTCAGGATCAGCTAAAACAGCTTTTATTTTTGTTTTCACCTCCTGCTCCTTATGTGGTCACATTCAAATAGCAGAAGTCACTCTCAGTCTCTTCCTTCATCACTGTCACTCCTCTTGTCGCAGCCCCTTTACTATGCACCGCTCTATCACTGTTCAGTCTGTTTTATGTATTCAACATTGTTCAGGTCACTTAGTGTCAACCTGCGCAGGTTGATAACAAATTTTATTGCAATCCAGGGAAACCTCAAAGCCTTATCCATCAGTCTCTGTAACCGGCAAGACTGACAAGACCTTAAGCATGAGTGTTTGACAAGAGTCCTGAATTGTAGACGAACCAAAGCGTGACAGTGACACCAAATGCTTTTGAATGTCAGCTCCTCATTGGCTCTATATTTCAGGTTTTTTATAAAGACTTCCTGCTTTACATAACCTTCTGTCTTTCCTTCTTCAGCCTCTTACATGTGAATGTTGAGCCCACAATTAACAGTGGTTTTTTTTTTTCCCCTCAAAGTTAAAACTGACCAAAGTTACTGGCTTTTTACTTCTCTAGAACAACAAACTATCTTATGTTTACGTACTGGTTTACATTGTTATTTATGTGCAAATTGTCAAAAATGTAAATTAAATATAAATGTTCCTGCTTTACCAATGTGTGTCTGGTGTCTTGAGGGATGGGCAAAAAAAAAAAAAAAAAAACAACTCTTCATGGCTGCAGTGGTGGCCCCAGGACAGGTTCTGACCAAGGACACCATTGGCCTGCTTATTCCTTACTCTGGCAGTACAGCCAGGATTCCCCAAATGTGTCTACCTCCCTCTGGGATGGTTCTCAGAAAGGGTCTAACAGCACATTTATGGGATCACACATAACCATCAATAGTGTGAAAGTTTCTCTTTAATTAGGAGTTATAACAAATGTTTTCCTAAGGACATTTCAAGCATAAGCCAATTAATTAGTGGAGGGAGACTGCTTTGCTTTCAGTGGACTTTTTGGTTTGCTTTATCTTGATGACACGAAGTAGTGAGGAGGCAAAGAAGACAGACCTGTTCCACAGCTGACCCAGTGTGTGGGAGGGAGTACGACTCCACTCTCCACTGATGTCAGCCCCAGCGAATGTGTGTACATTCCGTGATTTCCTGTTTCAATTTTTTTTTAAGATTTTATTTATTTTAGTTGAAAGAGTTACAGAGAAAAAAAGTCAAGGAGTGATCTTCAACCTCTGGTTCACTCCCCAAATGGCCCAAACCAGCCATAGCTAGGCCAATCCAAAGCAGGAGCTGCTTCCGGGTCTGCCCTGTGAGTGCAGGGGTCTGAAGACCTTGGGCCATTCTCCACTACTTTCCCAGGCACGTCAGCAGGTTGCAGAATCAGAAATGAAGCAGCCAGTGAACGAACCACTGCCCATATTAGATGTTGGCAACACAGGCAGGTTACCTTGCTGAGCCACAGTGTCAGCAACCCCTGTTTGAATCTTAAGCTAGGAAGCGGATTGGCTACTTTCAAACTGAATTTAAAATGAATTTCAAGAAAGCTGTCTCAGAAAAATCAGGACATTGTTGACATGACACCCAAGATTCAGATGGTATGACCACATGATGGGACACATGATGAGAATGTATCTACTTGCTGATTCATGGATGTTACAGAAACTAACCTGTCTCCAGAGAAAATCTGAGTCAGTGTGAGCCTCATTTGGAAGCTATAATGATTCTAGCAGGAGATGATTCTAAAAAGGTGATATCACCCTCTGAAAAAAATCTGAAAGTTGCTTGTAAGTATTTTTGTGCATCTCAGTTCATTCAGCCATCACAAAGTACATGTTCCATTCCCTTGCTAACTACAAGTTAATATACTCCTTGCATTTGGATACTTAAAGCTGCCCTGAGCTGTGTTTTTAATGCTGCTTCTTTAAATTCACTTAAACATCTGTGCCAAGAATTTGAAATGCTGCCAACATGTAACTGTGGAGTTAAGAAAAACAGAACCCTGTTGTCATAAACGTGCCAAATGGTGCTGGTTATGTTCCTAAATCCTACAGAACCATTGTGGTAATAATTGGTCAAAACAAAGCCCAGTAACATCCAGGGTGTAACAGTTACTACCATAAATCATAGCAAATCATGTCTTTTTTTTTTCCTCCGTGAAAGTTATATATCTTGGGAACACTTGCAGATTTAGCTGTTTAATGAAACATTACATAGAAAGATAATATTCATTATGAGCCCAAAATCCACCTGGCTAGAAGTCCATGCTGTAAGATGGAGGCTTCATGCAACTGTGTAGGGCAGAGCAAGACTGAAGAAGTCCCCCTTGCTGAGTTCTCTTCCCATCACAAGGTAACTTTTATCTGCAGAAATGGTGCATTTAATTCCCTCACCTTGAGACAATATACAGAAAAAGTGGGAGTTCTTGAACATTTTTAGATGATTTTTCCTTTGGGGAAAATTAAGTTAATTCAGGACTCTAAATTGGTATAAGTCTCTCTCTGTGTGTGTGTGTGTATTTAATGCCTTCTCTAAGAGAGATAATGAGAAGAGGCGGGGAGAGAGGAATGAAAATAATTAGAGGCACATGGCAGAAGATTTCCAATGTAAAACCAGACCTCTAGCATAATTATGCCTACAAAGAAAGGCTGTATCCCAGAGCGAAGAGACTTCCTGAATAAGAGGAAAGTTAGAGAGGAAGCAACTAGTGAACAAATCCAACAAATCCAAAAGGCGCTGCTGTGTCTCTTCAGAGATGATCAAGCTCTTCTACAGGTTCATACACCTCACTATCAGCTGTGCACCCTGAGCACTGGCAGTCTCTTAGAGGGCAGGGTCCTTGGCAAGGCCTCACATTGTACCCCTTGCCTGTTAAAACAGACAAAAAGTCACACACCCCCACCCCAAGCAGCTTCCAGCTGCTGGGTTCACTCTTGTACCATCAGCAATAGCCACGGCTGGGCCAGGATAAAGACAGGAGGCCAGAACTCACTCTGGGTCTCCTCCACGAGTAGCAGAGCAGAGTAGTATGTGGCCCATTACCTCCTGTCTCTGAGTGAACATTAGCAGGAAGTGGGACCGCACACAGAGCCAGGATCTGAACCGACTCTTAATATGGGACAGGAGCATCCCAAGGCATTGAAACCACCACACCACACACCCACCCCCATCACACCATTTTTCAAGCTTGAAATCCTCAAAACCCACAAGTCCCTCTGCTTGAAGTGCTGCTGACAGCTGCTCCTCGAATAAGTGAGAAGTAATTTTAATCTCAATACATCCTTAATCGTGTAATTCAGGCAAAAAAGAAGCAAGATCCCAAAAAATATTTTTAACCCTGTTTATGCAAATGATCTCCTTTGCCCAGTTTCCCAGAATACTATAAGCTCAGAGCCCTGTCCTCATTTGGTATTCCTTCCAGGGTTGCTTGGAGAATACTATAAACAAGCCAACCCTCCTACTCTGCTGCTTCTTCCAGGGTTGACAAGAAGTGAACCACAGTCCACATGGAACCTTCTCTCTGAATTTCATCTACCAGGGCTTGTTCAGCATGCATGAGAACATGAGTCTGTCCGTTTCTCTTTTCCCCAACATGAAAGAAAGAGGAAGTAACAGATAAAGGAGCAGTGGGTGATGTGGGTCGGAAATCCTTCAGTGTGGGTCTGCACAGTGGTTCAATTGGCTAATCCTCCCCCATCAAAAACTGGAATCAAATATGGGTGCTGATTTGTGTCCCAGTTGCTCCACTTCCCATCCAGCTCCCTGCTTGTGACCTGGGAAAGCAGTCGAGGACGGCCCAAAGCCTTGGAACCATGCACCTGTGTGGGAGACCCAGAAGAGGCTCCAGGCTCCTGACTTCGGATTGGCTCAACTGTGGTCTTTGTGGCCATTTAGGGGAGTGAACCAGTAGATGGAAGATCTTTCTGTCTCTCCTTCTTTCTGTAAACCTGCCTTTCCAATGAAAATAAATAAATCTTTTTTAAATAATAAAGAAATAAAAATTATAAATCTTTAAGAAAAAAAAATCCTTCAGTGTGTTCATGAAAGGGTGAAGTTGGTGTTGGTGGCAGGGGCTGTGTTCTCATGGACAGGTGGCCAAATTCCTTGTGTGGAAACATCCGAAGGAGCCACCTGGGTATGATGGCAGCCAGTTGTTCCCCCTCTAGGTGAGGCGCAGAGAAATCAAGCATGACCCAAGGGCCCTGGGTTTGAATGTCAAAGGCCAACGCCTGGCTTTAGGGCTTGCAACACAGCCAGCTCCTTCCCCTGGGAGATCCCGAATCCCTAAAGGCTTAGTGAGGAGCCAACTGTGTGACAACCAAGGAAGGACAGGATACTGTGCTCTGGCAGGCCCTTTCTTGGCCCACATCTCACAGGTATCTATCCACCTCATCAATGACCACGGTTCGGCCCACAAGAGAAAGAGGAGGTCTTGGTGAAGAGCTCACGGGGTTCCTGAACATTGCTGAGCCCTCCTAGGAACTGCTTTGTGAACATAAACACAGGTTTTGGGAGCCCATGTTCTTCTGAGGGACAGTCCACCACATCCCAAAATGAAGCACCCTGCACCCATGTGGCTTTGTAAAACATTGTCAAAAGCTATTTCCCATCTGAGTTCTGAGGGGTGGAACATGATTCCTCAGGGCCACGCAGCCAGCCCAGCACCTGATGCTCTGCCAGGCAACCTCCAGGCGTGCAGTCACTCAGGGCATTTGCCATTCAGGACGAGAAGGGCACAAGTCTGTCTTCTCTGCCACCATGGGCACCACTTTCTTGAGTTCATGAGCAAAGGCAGCTCCCACTAAAGCTTCCTGTGGCCTCCCATTTTAGAAATTAGCTGATGGTGACTTGCTACAAGAGCAATTGAGGATCTGGAGTAAGATCCTGCACAGCACACAGGCGTGGACTCTGAGCATACCCCAAAGCTGGGACCTGAGGATATGAGCTCCTATCCATGGGAAAAGCACAGAACTGGGAGTTCAGAGGCTGTGTGCACTCAAGAAAATTCTAAAAGCTTGAGGAAGGGCTGATTTTCCTGGTTCTTAAAATGAAGCAGTCCTTCCTAGAGCATCTTCCTGTTTCTTTGGAATGCTCACGCCCATAATGATGCTAAGATTCTGTCATTCTCTTATTCCCTGTGGGTTTGTTTACCTTGGTACTCTGATGGCAGCTATGGGCTGATACTAAGATTTTAGGAGCAGATGTCAGAGAAAATGGAAACGGGTGGGGGGGCGGGTGTGAGACTATATGGAAACGACTCTTTTGGCTTCTTCTGGCAAAAGAGATTGAGCTTGCCAAGTCCTACCAATTCGTGAGAACCATGAAGTTTCCCTAGGAAACTAATCAGCTCATCTGAAAGGAATCAAAATTCTTTTAATAGAATTACATGTAATGTCTTAATCAAGCCTCTGCCTGACTTTAGCTCCAGGAATTCTACAATATTTGGTTTCATGGGCTCTTGACTTTTGTTTTCCTTTCTTCTCTCTCTCTCTCTCTCTCTCTCTTCAAAGCAAAGTCAGACTTGGAAGACAACCGAGAAAGATTTCAAGTTTGCTGCCTCCCACCAGAAGGGCAGACAAGAACATTGGCAAAGTGACTTAAAACCCCATGAAGAAAGAGAAGCTCTTCCGTGAGCAAGGCCATGGAGGCCTTGAACTGTTCAACGGTTCAACATCTTTAAAAAAAAGGGAATGAAGACTCATAAAGCTGAGAGAGAAAGAGAGTCAGCGAGAGAAAGGTTAAGCCAAGACAGAAACTGTGAGTCGGTAGATGTGAAAGGGGCTGAAAATAAGTGAAAAGTGAAAAATTGTTGTATGAATAAACCGTTAAAAAATAGTGAGTGAAAAGGCGATTGTGCTTCCAGTTATTACTGAATCACGGGTTCAGGGAGGCCCGAGGCTGACCTGGGCGCCCCCCTTCCCCTGGGCGCCGCGCCCCCGTTCCCCCGGGCGCCGCGCCCTCCCCTGCAGCGCAGCAGTTGGTGACAGAGCAGTTGCTGTAGGCGGATGCCGTTCTCTACTTGAGTGTGTAGTTTCACTGTGATTACCTCCATCCCAGGCCCAGGCTGGGGGAGGAGGGCGGCAGTGGAGGGGGGAAGGTCGGGGCGCGGGTAGTGTTTTTGCCGCCTTGAACCCTCCAACAACCCAACTTGGACATGTCTCCCACCTGACGACACTGCAAAGCAGATGACAGAACACACACACACACACACATGCACCTGCAACACAGACAACCCCAAGGCACGAGCAGCAAGCACCAGAGGAAAAGACTTGAGAATTGGGGAAGCAGGGAGGTAGACCAGCACCTGAAGCCCCCCATTCCTATCTGCTGGCCTATGCCAATTTAATTTTCTCAAAAAGCACAAAAGGGAATTGATTTTTTTTTCATTGCCAACAATGCATACCCTACAGAGACATGGTGGTCCTGGAATGGGTCTCTTCTGTGCTGTCATCTGAGAGCTCTGCCTTGCCAGGGACCCTCCTGAGCTCAGGGAGAGCAAACAAGATGCCAATCGCAGAAACCCTCCCCTCCCCCACCCTTTTGCATCCTTGGGGAGCACAGGAAACCATGGGAAGTGGACTGGTTCCACCAGTGAGACTCTACCCTCCCCCTGCCTGTAGGGAGAGGGTAGTGAATACACAAGATGGGTCCAGCGAGGTAAAGACAAGTTGGGGCAAAGGGGCCCAGCTGCTTCCAGAGCCACTGGCGGCTCTCTTATTCCCAAAGCAGAGCACACTTGAATAGGAAAATGACCTTCTTGTAGCTGGTTCTTGCTTTTCTGCTCTGATCCACAAGACCATGGGATATGAGCAGCCACCAACTCCAAAATACTAACATGGGTGTGATTTTTGTGCACTCATCAGTAAGCCTTCACCCTCCCCGGGCACGCCCTAGTCTTCTTCCTTGTGACAGCCTCAGGGAGGCAGGCAGCCCTGCCAGGTCCTAGGGGCTGGGACAGCCAGCTTGGCAGAATATTCGATCTGGATGACCCACACAGCAGCCGTACAGTCAAAGAATGTGTCCAACTGCAATGAGCTTGTGTCATTTACAAGAGTCAGGGCAAAGGCTGGCATTGTGGTTTCAGTGGGTTGGTCCTCCACCTTCAAGTGCTGGAGTCCCATAAGGGTGCCGATTCATGCCCTGGCTGCTCTACTTCCCTCCTGTTTGTGGCCTGGAAAGACAGAGGAGGACAGCTCAAGTTATTGGGGGAACTTGCACTCATGTTGGAGACCTGGAGGAGGCTCCTGGCTCCTGGCTCTGGATTGGTTCAGCTCCAGCCATTGTGGCCATTTGGGGAGTGAACCAGAAAGATGAAAGATCTCTCTCTCCTGATTCCTGTGAATCTGCCTTTGCAATAAAAATAAATCTTAAGGAAATTAAACAAATAAATAACAATAGCCAGGGCAGGTAAGCTCATAGTCCATACATCCAGCCGAGGGGGCTGGAGTTTCCCTCATGGCGCAGCATGGATCTTGGGACCTGCTTATACTGGTGCAACTTGTAGGACTAGGGCCTTATTCCCCACCCTCTGAGGGAAAGGCAGAAGGCACTAGGTTCTCCTCCTGGCACTTTATTTATTTGTTTGTTTGTTTGTTTATTTTCTCAAAGGAAGTAGGTAGGGTTGGCCTCGGAGTCTCTCCTGCCCAGAAATGGGAAAATCAAGGCATGGAAGGCAAAGCACAAGTGCCCAAACCCACTGAACAAGTATATGCTGGACCTGGAACCCACATCCCAGCCCCCCCCCCAGTCGGCTTCCTGTGTCAGGAGATCAAACAAAGTGCCTGTCGCCAAGGTGGGCAGGACCTGAGTCACTGATACTGTGCGTGCTTGGGACAGGTTTTCCCCAGCGACAGAATCTTCACGGCATCCCGTGGCTACCTTTTGCTCTGGCGGAAGCACAACTTCTCAGTAGCTCTGTAGACACTCCAGGAAGTAAGGAGGAGTTAGGAAGCTACAGAGCAGTCCACAAATCCTGCTATTCTTCGCTATTCTTTGGAATCCAATTTCACATCCTATCCCTCACAGCCAGGGTGGTGTTGTGAGCTGGGGGCCTCCTAGATGCGCCCTTTACTGAAAGGTTGGTTTCCTGCGGTGGCGGGGGTGGAAATGGGGTGGCCAGTTCCCCCGTCAGTGCTGAGCGACAGGGCCCTCACTGGGCTGTGGCGAAAGGGCAGCCACCAAGCCGTAGCAGCTCTGTGTCAGTCTGAGCTCAGCAGAGCTACAAGCAGGAGACTGAGGGCATGGCGCTCACCCCATCCCCGCAGGGCACGCCTCAGAGGTCTGGCAGCTGCAGCCCAAAACCCACAGTGATTCTTGGGTAAAAGGCACATGCAAAATGCAAAAATTCCAGCTGCCTTTTGGAACCACACTAGCTTTACAATTCTTTCCGCTTTAAAGCCTCGGGGTTTTGCATTTTCTACAAAGAGGAAATGCATGAACATGACTATGTTTTCTGCTTTAAGTGCATTTTAAAAAGAAAAAAAAAAGCTGTATTGCATCTAAGTTTAGGAAGGTATGTTGAACAGTGCCCATATATGACTAACCAGTGTACCTGAAGGCAGAGATGAAAGTTAAGAAAAAACGGTATGTGCTTCCTTCTGGTTCCTAGCGCATATAATCCCAGAAGGCATGGTGCTTCGAAGAATCATCTGCAGACTTTCAGTGTACCCACCTGTTCCACAGCTCTCACAAGGTTAACCCTAGAAGATTTATAGTCGCCTTGCTTCAAATCAGTGGTTTTTGTCTCCTCTCATTTTAGACCTACACGTGGATTGCAGACTGAAAATTACATTACCCAAAATCAACCACTCAGCCCATATCAGATAGGTTACAGCTATTTCAATCCTGTCTCCTAGAGTGTAAAAACACAAAGTGGGATTATTGTGCATCTATAGCCTGCAAAGGTATGAGGGAGGGAGGGAGAGGGGAGGAAGGGAGGGAGAGGGGAGGAAGGAAGGAAGGAAGGAAGGAAGGAAGGGAGGGAGGGAAGGAAGGAGGGAAGGAAGGAGGGAGAGAGAGCGGGAAGGAGGGAGAGCTTCTCCAATTACATAAATCATGGAGAGATGAGAAACATGCTGGAATGCAGGTTGACGCCCACTCATGGTGCAGCAATGAGCGTCTGCTGGAGGGATTGGAAGGTGAGCTCCACCTCTTGCAGCTGAGAGCCAGGACACTTGCTGGACTTCTCCCAGAGGCCAGCATATATGGCTGAAGGAAGGTTTCACAAGGGGAAAAAAAAGTGTGGAGGGCCTGCTGAGAGTGCACAGACTTCCGTCTGTTCTTGGGCTTGTCTCCCTTCTGAGGGCTGTTTGAAAGTTGTTCCTGTGTTTGGCGCTGAGCAGAAACCACATCATGTCTTCTGTCATTGTCTTTGCTCACCGCTGGAGACCCTGGTGGTTAGAGAGGGAAAGTCCCTTCCTCTGGCGCCTGGGGGGAGGGGTAGGAGTGGGGGGCGGGTAGAACGTGTTGGGGGCCGAGGGGCCCAAGAGCCAGGGGAGCTTGCTGCCAGCTTGCCTCACTAGACGGGCCAGGGGCTCCACACTGCGCAGACTCGCCAAGCTTTGGAAGCAGCTAGGTGTGTCTTGGGGTAGTTCTTGCCCCGAATCATCCAGGGTGACATCTGCCTGACAGAATAGATCATTCAGTGAAAGAAAGGGAATTCACTTCAAGAGCTCTGTGGTTCTGGGAAGCCCAAGGAGTAGCCACAGTGACCTCTGTGTCGCCTGAACTGGACTTCCACCTGTACTGGCCTCCGAGTGGTTTGCCAGGAGATGGAGGGGGTTGGGACACAGCTGTGTATTTGGTTTGAACTGTTTTTTTTTTTTTTTTTAAGATTTATTCATTTTTATTGGAAAGCCGGATATACAGAGAGGAGGAGAGACAGAGAGGAAGATCTTCCATCCGATGATTCACTCCCCAAGTGAGCCGCAAGGGGCAGGTGCTGCGCCGATCCGAAGCCAGGAACCAGGAACCTCTTCCAGGTCTCCTATGTCAGTGCAGGGTCCCAATGCTTTGGGCCGTCCTTGACTGCTTTCCCAGGCCACAAGGGAGCTGGATGGGAAGTGGAGCTGCCGGGATTAGAACCGGCGACCATATGGGATCCCGGGGCATTCAAGGTGAGGACTTCAGCCACTAGGCCACACCGCCGGGCCCCTGGTTTCAACTGTTGTAGGGCAAGATTCTGTAGTTACATTTCTTTCTTTCCTTCCTTCCTTCCTTCCTTCCTTCCTTCCTTCCTTCCTTCCTTTCTTCTTTCCTTTCTTTCCTTCCTTTTTTCCTTTTTTTCTCTTTCTGTCCTTTTTTTTTGAATTGTAGTATAAAGAATGTCTGAACATAAAGTTGATCATTTGGACCAGTTGTAAGTGCAGCATTGTAGTGCTCACCGACAATATGCACTTTCTTTTCTTCAGGTAAGTCTATAAACTTCCACACAGAGGCTTGTTTGTTTCTTTCTTTGTTTTTGAGTTCACGCACCTGCCAACCTGCTTGGGGAGCAGTTTCAGATTCACTCTGTCCTAAATATTATATTCATCACCCGCTCTGGGTCATCTCCACAAATTCATGTGCTCATCACTCCCAGCTGGCCTTCAGCAATTTTAGTTGGGGGAAGTTATTATTTGCACCACTAAGCTGGTCAGGAATGAAAATAACAATCAGCTAGGAGCTAAAGTGTTTACCAGGTCTCCTGAGCTGTTGCGCATGCAATTTACTGCTGCCATATTGTCTCCTTCTCACCCTCAGTGGAATGGAATGTTCTCTCCAACACCCCAGCATTAGCTGTAGGAACAGGGGAAGAAGACACCCGCCCCCCACCCCTCCGTCCTCCCTCCCGTCCCCCCCTGTCCCACCGTCCCCTCCCCTATCGGATTCAGAATTTTCCAGCTGATCCTTGGTTGAAATCCTCCTCAGCAGCAGGTTGCTTGGGTTCTTGTAATTCCAAGCACTTCCTGCTGCAAGTGGTTACTAAACAAATCCCCCGCATCCTTGGAGGCAGAGGGCCAAGGTAGACAAGTACTCTCACCCAATCAGCACAATCAGTTTGTCATTCCCTGAAAATAGAGTCGTCCCTCCAGTCTAGCCAGCTAGCCAGCTCGTGCCCCCGTGCGCATACACACACACACACACACACACACACACACGGAGAGGGAGGCCTGGCTGCCTTGGAGTGAGGCCTCATTCCAGGGGGAGTGGCGCCTCCACCTTCTACACACACACACACACACACACAGGGTGTGTTGCGCCTCGTGCCTGCAGCCACCCTTGAAGTGTTGTTACACAACAGTCATGAACTCTGGAATGTCTCTGGTCATTCGTGTCATGCTGGCAAATGACACGGCCAAGCTTTAAGGCCCAGGATGAAACTGGCTTGTTTCCCCCACCCCACCCCACCCCACCCCCGCCCCAAGAGCCAGCATCCTGCCCAGGCTCAAGCTGCTAGGCTTTGACCAGAGTACATCTTCCTATAAAACTCCTCCAAGAACAGAAATGCCAGGGAGATGCACTGGGGAGGAGATGACAAGACACACTCCATCAGTCTTACAGTTCCTTTAGAAAACAATGCAGCAATCTGACCAGACCCTGTGCAGATAAGCTTTCTAGAAATCAGCTGGGTGCTTCTTAGAGATTTTTCTGGTCTTCTCTCATGCTTGCCTTGATTTTTTTTTCTCCTTGAGTTCACTTCCTTCACGAGATAAACAAAGACAGCAAGAGATTAAGGTTCCAAATAGCACATGATTCATGAATCACAGCTATTTTTTCTCTATAGTATTCATTTAAAATGGCAGCGTTCCAGTAGGAGAAACAGAAAGTAAAGCTGTTCGTGCTTCTGTAATACGACAACAATTATGAAATTAATGTCTCCTATTTGCTGTTCTACATCACGCCGCCATGATCTCATTTTATCCTCAAAACACCTTTTGAGGTACATTGATTATTCTCATTTTGTACATAAGGCAAAAGAATCCCAGAAAGGTAAGATACATTAGATAATGTAAGAAGCAAACAAGCAAAGAAGCTCTATCCAAGTTTACTTAGAAAATAGTCCAGATATAGTCATCGCTCTCAAAAACAGTGCTAGACATCACATAACTAGTAACCGTCCCCAGGCTTGTGATTTTCCTAAACCAGGGCCACCCTTTTCTTCACCTTGTCAGTATAGCCTTAACCCACAATAGATGTAGATTTGAAGGAGAGCTTTGGTTTTAAACCTACGCTGAAACCTTTAGCTGTCAAGTCCAAGTTTGTGGAAGATTTTGGTCAATTTCCCCCAAGAAAGATATTTAGAAAGTGCTGCCCACTGCCCATCTCATTTGAAAAATTCCTTCAGTAGATAGTGTGATCCAATACATGAATTCCAAGACTCTTTCGTTTGGCTTCTCTTATCTCAAACTATAGGTTTTCCATCCAAATGAGACAAAACCAGACCCTTTGATCGTGCATTCTACTATTTGTTTATCCAAGGAGCATTTATGGCTTGCCTCCTGTACTGCAAATGCTGGGACAGGTTGAGAGTGAGGAGCAAGTAGGAACAGAGTGCTATCCTGTGCCCAGGAATCACCTGCCTCAGAAGGCAGCCATACACGCCGTGATCAATGTTACTGACCTCCTCGGAATGAGTTAGTTATACATAGCTGCTGGGGAGCATCAGTTTAATGGGAAACACTGACATTCCCCTTTGTTTTTTCTTTTTTAAATTTTGGGTTTTGCTTTGTCTTTTGGATTTTCATTTTGTTTCATCTTGCCTTGCAAGTAGAAAAACTATTGTTACAAACAATTATTATTAAGACAACAATTAAATCTCAAAATGTTGGTTTCACTCAGGTACATTACATTTTTTGGTACTCTGTATTATTAACCACAAATCAGGGAATCCCAGATATTTGTGTTTGGGGGGATTTTAAAAGTGTTTTGGGGGCTGGCACTGTGGCTCAATAGGCTAATCCTCCATGTGCAAGCACCTCATATGGGTGCAAGTTCATGTCCCTGCTGCTCCACTTCCCATCCATCTCCCTGCTTATAGCCTTGGAGGGCAGCAGAGGATGGCCCAAAGCCTTGAACTACTTCACACGTGTGGAAGATCCAGAAGCTTTGGATCGGCTCACCTCCAGCCTTTGTGGTCACTTTGTGGACATAGGATCTTTTTCTCCTCTCTGTAAATCTGCCTTTCCAATAAGAACACATAAATCTTAAACTGTTTTGCATTTTATTGCCCTATATACACCCTTGATTCCTAAAGGTTATTTGAATAAAACAGTGTACATTCTGCCTGAACTGGGGTTCGGATGTCTAACAGCAATTTCCAGATCCCTCGTGTGTTATCTGTCTCACCGCATAGGGCGATACTAGAATAAAACCAAGAAAAAATAAAAATTTGAGTTGTTACAACTCCGTTTAGGAGTAGACAGGACTTTGGTGTCCTTTCAAAGGAGATCTTAAGAAACGTTTCTGGAAACAAAATACCTCTAGATCAATTTTAGTTTTTATAACATTATACGTGGAACATTCTCTGCTGAAATGGCCCAAGTTGCTGTTATGTTTTTTGCTTTACCTTCAACTATCCTAACCTCTTTATAAGGGTGCATGAAAGCTTTGCAGTGTACCCTTCTTTAATTTCAAAAGAATGCACTCCCAGAACAACAGCAGGAACCAGGGGCAGGAGGTGGGGAGCGTTGCTGCCATGAAATGGCAAGAGCAGGAGCCATTTAACTTCTCTGCACCTGCAAAAAGTCGCAGTTAAACCCAGTGACCTTATAAGTTATGTTCTAGACATTGATGAGTGAAAAGCTTGCTGCTCATTTGAATAAAGATGTGTTAACCCTGAAAAATCTTGTTGAAACATCAGCTGGTAGTACTCCCTTCTAGCTAGCTACCTGTCCAACCCTGTGCTCAGGTGGCAAAGGAAAACAGGTGGCCTTGCCCTGTAGCTCTTGGCTCAGAGCTCTGGGAGGAACTGATGAGTCAGCTGCTGGCCCTCTGCCCTATGGGTCAGGCTGCAGGTGCCCAGCTGGGCCTTGTTATGAGGGAGCTGCCAGCACTCTTAGGGTGAGGCAGGAACCTGAAATGTAGACCATTTCAATAGTCACTCAGATTCCAGGGCACTTGACTCAAGCTTAGGAGTGTCAGCCGCCATCTTCTTGTTAAACTGCCACCTTGAATAATGAATGAGGCTTCTCAAATTAATTATTGCATTTCAGGATTGTGTATGGCATCTTTACTTCCTATTTCCTCACGTTGCGTAGTTTGCTTGTTGTTCTCCAAGCCCTACACCTGCCAACGAGGCTTGCACTGCCTGCGGTGAGAACAGGGTGGGTGGAGATACTCTTTCTGAACCAAAATGTTCTGCTCCTTTGGGTCACCAGAGGAAAAAGAGAGCAAAGAAGACACACAGCCCAACCCACTTCTCTTCCTCCCTCCCTCAAGAGCAAAGGAAGCCTACTACATTAAAGAAAATAGTAAAACTCCAAAACCTATGAAAAACCACTACCAACAAAAAGGTAGGGCTTGGAAAGACCCTCAAAAGGACTCATGCAACCTTTCTGTGTAACAAAAAGACTCGATTTCTGTTTGCGCGGGGTAACACATTGCGAAACTACAGGGCTGTATGATCTTCAAGCTGTGAGATGTCGACATAATTGTTTTGAGATCAACCAATCAGACCACACATTTCGTGCTACCAGGCTATAATGAGTGTTCATTAAACATCATGATAACAACACCCTCCTTGTTTGTTAACAACGGGGCATTCTTTTCATGTATCTGTGATGACAGTTGATGCAGAGCAATTACAGACATCTCCTAATTTTCTCTTTTTCCTAATTTCTTCTAGAGCTCTCACATGGTTAAAATGTACTTTTCCTCCTCCTGTTTTTTACTCCTCCTCCTTCTCCTTCTTCTCCTTCTTCAGGTCTTTTAAGCTAGTTCCCCTCACGGGAGGTTCACCCAGACAGCCAGACACTTGGGGCCAGGCCCAACTTTTCCAGGTCACTGGGACACCATTTTTGTACAGCAAAGTCAACATGTGCTGAATGGAATTCCAGGAGCTCAAGACATCTGCCTTTCAAGGTGACCAGTTGTTCCAGAAGAGTCGCTTGTTCTCCTTGTTGCACAAAACAGTGGAGTAATCTCTGCATGGAAATGTTGGAAAAAAAATATTCTGCTTTTGGGACATATTCTGAACATCTGCTTTTATTTTCATCTTTTTTTCTTATAATTGATATTTCCTTTGATTGCTTCTCTAATTCTAGCAGGTCATTTAACCCTTGAAACACCATTTATATCACTGTCACTCTTGAGAAGTTTTACTTAATTCATCCTCTATAAGGTTTCTGCCACATGCATGACATTGTATGCTGTTGCTGGAGATCTAGGACAACAAAATTCATGCTTCAGGTCTCTGAGCATTTGTAGCATCATGAAAAGATAGACTTTTATCCACAAAAATAAAACCCACTACATAGGGCGGTACAGGATAAGACAATATTATATGTACATGACAGTCTTTGTGGTGTTTTGATTCTGAAGACTTATTTATTTTACTTGAAAGTCAGAGGTAAGCGAGAGAGGAAGAGACAGAGTGACAGAGAGATCTTCCAGCTTCTGCTTCACTCCCCAGATGGCCACAACAGCTAAAGCTGCTCCATGCAGAAGCCAAGAACCTAGAACTCTGTTCATCTTGGTTTCTCACATGGGTGGCAGAGGCCCAAACACTTGGGCCATCTGCTGCTGCTTTCCCTGGGGCATCGGCAGAGAGCTGGATCTGAAATAGAGCAGCTGAGACTCAAACAGTTGCTCTGATGTGAATTCTGGTATCGCAAGAGGTTATTAAACCCACTGCTCCACAATGCTGGCCCCAGAATGCTGTTTACTTTTACATTTTGGAAACAATATCTATTAGTAGAGACTGGTTAAATCCTCTATAAAAATGGAAGCGTATGCAGTTATTTAAAAAGAAAGAGGCAGCTGTCTGTGTGCTGGAATGGAGAAGTTCCCCCCAAAGTCCTGAGATCCAGAAAGCAAGCACGTAATAGTGTGACCTGTGCTACTACTTGTGAAACCAAGGAATCAAAATGGACACATCCGAGTTGAATATCTTTGAACAGAAACACAAGAATCTGGGAAAGGCAGATGCCTCCACTGGCAAGATGGGCGAGTGTGTTGGAAGACTTACATACCTTTATCCTTTCCTATCTTCTAAATTTTGTACTAGGTACACATATTATCAAAATTTTAAAATGATATTTGCAACATGTCCTAACTCTCTGGCCAGCTCTGAACATTAAGGGCCGGTAAGCATTCAATGAGGGACAAGAAGGCATTTGTTCTCACAGAAGTCTGCCAAAGGTAGTGGATCCTCTGCAAGAGGCTTGGCCGTGGTTCTCCAGGAGGGGAAAGGTGGCAGTCACCTGCTCTATGTCCTTCTGAGCTCTTCTGACACAAGCCAGAAATAGCAGAATGCTAATGGAGGTTGGGAGTCCCTAATCCAGAAGTCCAAAGCCTGGATTATTACAAAACTCAGAAACATTGTGAGTGTTGGCATGATGCTGTAAGCGGAAAATTCCACGCTTGAATCCACATGACCCAGCACAGGCAGAGCACAGGAGCACTACAAGCACTGTACGAAATCACCTTCTGGTGTGTAGAGGGGAACCTCAGGTGTAGACTTGGGACCCAACCCACAAAGAATTCATTATACATGTGTAAATATACCACAAAATCTGGAAAAAAAATCAGAAATCAAACACTTCTGGTCCCAAGCATTTATATGAAGGGATACTCAATCTGTATTGTATGTTGTGGAATTCTAGGTCACTATTTTAACATGATTTTTTTTTTTTTGAAGAGAGAGAACTATAAGAGTAAAGGGAGCTGTGGAAAAAACTCTTGGGCACACATGGCCCAGAAAGGGATTGGGACACGTGATTCAGAAGGGGATTGGGCAAACTCTGGCACCTGTCATAAGAAAAGCATGATTTCTCAAATTCTTCCTGGTGCATGCGCAGAGATGGTCACCTTATCAGAGCCCTGTTGCCATCAAGACTCACATACACCGGCTAGTAGCTTCTCTGAGGATGATCCCCAACTCCCACATCTCAGGCCCATGGCAGTGTGCGTTGCCCACCAGGCCTCGGATGCAAAAGCAGGCCCCGCAGCCCATACTGCCAGCACTCGGAATGCAGAGGCTTTGCACCGTGCACTGTAGTCCCAGTCCCCTTGGTTCTTCAGCAGGAAAGCGCCTGGCAACTGTTCCTCAGCCCCCAGATCAGCTGAACAGGACAGGGCAAGTTCCGTAAGTTGGTCAGACCTTTGGCTGCCCTGAGGCAAGGCAGCTGAGAAGGTTGGTTTTCAAGGGTGGAGTGGGGCCACCAAGAAAACCTTCCCTTCAACCCAATCTTGCTGAAATCCTTGGGACCCTGCACCTGTGCGGGAGACCCTGAGGGAACTCCTGGCTCCTGACTTCGGATCGGTTCAGCATTGGCCATTGTGGCCATTTAGGGACTGGACCAGTGGATGTAAAATCTTTGTCTTGCCTTCTCTCTGCAAATCTGTCTTTCCAATAAAAATAAATAACTTTGAGAACAATAATTAATCCTAGAGCTCAAAACATATGAAAGGAGTCAGAGGAAATGGTAACCACTGTGTCTTTGTCCACAACTCAACACATGGAAACTTCAGTCCTGGGCCCCAGGAGTGCAACACAACAGCGGCCACCTCCCTCCTTCCCTTGGACATTGCTGCTTTTTTGGCTCTTCCCCTGTTTCCTGGACTCAGGTGGTGAGCCCAGGTTCCCTCCAGTGCTGGTGGAAAGTCCCACCGTGCGGGAGATGTGCCCAGGAGTACTTTGTGTTTACTGCCAGGCACTTCCTGTTGGGGAATGACCTCAGCACATGGACTCTGGACCACTTGGCGTGTGCACAACAGGAGCCTGCTTATCACCGTGCGGCATGAATCACGGCTCTTCCCACCCACTACCGCACACACCTGAGCAGGTTCGTCTCCTGGAATTCCTTCTGCAGGTTTTTTTTTCCAGTGGGATTTCCGCCACCTTGCAGCATGAGTCAAAAATGGATCATGCCCCTCAACCGGCCGACTGCTGAAGGACTAGGGGTGTTTGTTTAGAGCGGAATGTTTCCACCCACTATCCAGCTTGCGTGTGCATGCTGCCACAGCCCAGCTGTCGCCGGGGAGTGGGTCCTGGGGTGGTGGGGACGGGGGCAGGCTCTCTTCACTCCCTTTTTATCTTTTGGCACTTGGCTTCCAGGGAATGCTTCAAAAGTTCTGCCCACCGTGTGCCCAGTGACTCTGATGAACCTGATCTTGGGTCTTCACTTGGCAGCCACAGCCCCAGGGCTCTGCTGCCTTCAGCGATGACTCAGCCAGTGCTGCTGGGGGTGGGCAGCAACCGCACCACTGGATGACTTATGGGACTTCTTCAGACTCTGTCCTTTCGTTTTCCCCATCGCTGTTGCATTAGCAACCCAGGACTGCACCTCCTTGCATTTGACTTGGCATTTCACAAGATCGTAAAACTCAAAGGAAAAAAAAAAAGTGGGCCAGGCTCTCTGCTCCCTCTAGGAGTCCTTGTCCCCAGCCTGACCCGGGTTACTTTCATTTCTCTCTCCTTCCTTGTCTGGAGACTTCTCTAAATATGTTCAGAAATTATTCCAGAGGGGCAGTGAGTTATCCCAGGTGCCTAAGTCAGCTTTGTAATATTTTCTTTTTTTTTCGTTTTCTTCAATTTTTTTTTAATACAGAATTTCATGTATTTCAGAGACAGAGAGAGCTCCTAGCAGTCATGTTCACTTTCTGAATGCCCATGATGGCTGGAGCTGGACTGCTCCGAAGGTGGGAGCCTAGAACTCCTTCTGGGTCACTCAAGATGATGGCAGGAACTGCCTAACCACGCCATCCCCCGTGCTCACGTGGTCTGCATTAGCAGGAGTCAGACCAAAGGTAGGCAAATGAACTTTTGTTTGGATGCAGCACCGAGCTTCAGTCCCACCTGATTCTCCTCCTTGCCTAAAAGTAGGAGTCTCTGCTCATCAAGTGCTTTACAAACAACAACCCATATCACACACAGCAATCATCTCCTTGTCCCCATTTTACCATGGATGTGGCCAGCCTTGGCCAGCCTTGGCCAACCTTGTTGCAACGAAGGTTGAGCTGCAACTTGCAATGTCAGCATCCCATATGAACACTAGTTCAAGTCTCAGCTGCTCCAATTCCAACGCAGCTCTCTGTTTCTGGCCTGGGAGAGCAGTAGAAGATTGGTCTAAGCGTTTGGTTCCCTGCCGTCCACATGGGAGACACAGAGCGAGAGCCAGGCTCCTGGTTTGGGTCGGATCCATCTCCAACTATTGCAGAATGAACCAGCAGATGCACGATATCTGTAACGACCTTTCAAATAAAAAAGATATGTGTATACCTTTGTTGGGAGCACTGCACGTGTGCCCTGCCCTAAGATGGCGCCGGGGCTGTTCCTCCTCTCAGAGCTTGGCGGTATACAGGTTTCGGGAAGTGCCTTCTGATTGGCCCGTAGCCGCATGCCTGGCACGTGTGCTGCGCGTGATCAGAGCTTTGATTGGCTTGCCTGCCGCATGCATCGGTGACCTTTAAGCTGATTGGATTAGGATTGTATATAAGCGGTAGGGTTTCAGAAAGAAGGAAAGGAAGGAGAAGGAGACGGATGCGGACGGACAGAGACGGAGGACAGGGCACAACTGGGACGGACAGACAGAAGAAGACTGGGGGCGACGAGGAGACTGGGGAATGAAGCAGAGGAAGAGGAAGAAGAGGAAGAAGAAGAAGTCGAGTCGACCAGCTGGGAAACGGACTGGTTGGAAGAATAAAGTGCCTCTTGAAACAGAACCTGGAGTATCGGGTGATTTCTTCTGTGGGACGGGAGACCCCAATATATCTTGTGTGTGTATATGTGTACATATAGACATTTAAATCAGTACATTGCTGTGCCTCTCACCACCTGTGTGCTGCCTAACCATCTCTTGATCAGTTTAAGCACATATAGCATACAATCTCAGATTTAAAAATCAACCTTCTGTGCACTTTGGATCTGTGGTTACGAATTTCCTTCAATAATGTGGCATCTGTGAATGTGGTCACTGCTTACTTCTAGGAAGATCAATATAGAAAGCACTATAAGGCTGATAAGTAAAAATAAGCCACCTGGAGATCAAAATACAACCCAGAGATGTCATGGGCAGTTTTGAGGGTAAGACCAACTCCTTTAACAACAGGATTCTGACCAATCGGAAAGGTTTGATAAGATTCAGCGCTAAAGCCCAGCACGTGGCTTTTCGAGCTGATCCCCTTATTGGCCCAGCGAAGACTGGAAGCAACCAGCCAAACATCGGGCTGGAGGGCACATGCTGGGAATCAGCGCTCTGAGAGTGGGCAGCTGCTACCCGAGCTGGCAGAAGAGCGTGAGAGCGTCCAGTGTCCAGTGTTGGAGCCAACAGCCCCATCCATACTCCTCTGATGGTACCACGTCATCCTTACATCCCTACGTCATCGAGACAATGTCTGACCACAATTAACCGTAACTTCTTGAAGAAGCTTACAACATTTTTGCTTTGTGTGCGTGTGTGTGGTGCAGGAATTTTTATACACAGAAGTTGAAGTTTTATTTCCTGAAAGGTGTTGGTATCGCCAGAAGTACAGATGACTCATGCCCTAGGATTTCCGGACAACCAAGTTTGACCTGGGGTATTTGCATGCGAGCTACCCTAGTGGGGAGGCATCCTCTTCCCTGTTAGACTGGGTTCTAATGATCCTCACCTCTGTCACTGAGTGAACAGGGTCTCAGGTTGTGAAACACCCATCGGCCTTGCCCTCCAGGGCCTAGGAAGCACTTCGGACTCTCTTGGAGCACCTGTTTTCCTGCTGGTGCAGGTTCCTGACTGATGATCCTGGCCACCACCACCACCAGTGAGCCTGGACCTAGGGTTATTTTGCATACACCAAGAAGCTGCCTTCTCTCTCAGAGGGCCTGACCTGTGTTCCAAGACCCCTACCTTTCCACATTCGGGTACTTTGTTTTTTAGCTTAGGAAAATCTCATTTTACTTCAGAGAGAGGAACTGGATTGCTGGCACATTTTTGTGAGATGACCACAGTTCATGCTCTGTGCTAATGAACTTGTCAGTTATGGACTGACCAAACAAAGCAGGTGTTACAAATCTAACACACCTCGCTCCTTCAACACATTCCAAAGTCCAATGTAACTATCACCCAAATTTTTGGTTAAAGAACCTTTTTTAAAGGTTAATAATATATTTAATATGTTATTAAATATATTAATATAAATATAAATATATATATAAATATAATATATTTAATAATATTTTAAAAATATATCTTATTTATTTGAAAGGCAAATTAGCAAAGAAAAGAAGAGAGAGAAATCTGCTGACTCATTTTTTTTTAAGATTTAGTTATTTTTATTGGAAAGTCATATATATATATATATATATATATATATAGAGAGAGAGAGAGAGAGAGAGAGAGAGAGAGGAAAGACAGAGAGAAATATCTTCCATCCAATGATTCACTCCCCAAGTGACTGCAACGGCTGGTGCTGCGCCAATCCGAAGCCAGGAGCTCCTCCAGGTCTCCCACATGGGTGCAGGGTCCCAAGGCTTTGGGCTGTCCTGACTGCTTTCCCAGGCCTCAAGCAGGGCGCTGGATGGGAAGCGGGGCTGCTGGGATTAGAACTGGCACCCATATGAGGTTTTGGCCATGTTCAAGGTGAGAACTTTAGCTGCTATGCCACAGCGCTGGGCCCTGGCTCATTTCTTCAATGCTGCAACAGTGAGGGATAGACCAGGCTGAAGCCAGCAGCCAGGAGATTCATCTGCTTCTCCCAGACTTGGACCATATTTTGCTGCTTCCTTAGGTGTGTTAGCAGAGAGCTGGATTAACATATTGCAGCTGTGACTCTAACCAGCATGAGTATATGAGATGCCAGTGTTGACAAGTGGCAGCTTCACACACGTGCCACAACAGCAGCCCCCAAAGAGAGCAGCATGAACTCCGTATGCCCATCATTTAACTTCTTACCGATATTTTGTCAGTCTTAAAACAGTACACTAAGTGTGCCTACATGAAACTCTATTTTCCCATCAGGGAAGAAATAGGAGGGGCTGGCCTCCAAAACAGTGGAGCAGCCAGCACCTAGCCATGGGGAGTGATTAGGGGAATGTCGAAGTTTATTTACTGCACAGAGAGTAAATGCTATCATTAGTGATTTGTTCTTAGTTCTCTCTCTCTCTTTGTATCTCTCGCTATCAAAATACAAATGAATCTGCTGGAGAACATTACTGAAATTCATAAAACCTTTAATGAGTTTATTTTATCAGAATATAATAAAAATAATTATATTTTTTTCTGGAACAGAAGATTGGAGCAGAGCTGCTTAATAGCCCTATATCCTGGAGTTGGTCAGGGCCCTGGAACAGGGAAATGTGAAGTGAGGAAACCAGACCCCAAAAGTGGAAGGGGAAACCCCGGAACCTGAAGAACTGGATCGTGAAAAATAAAAACAAAGAAAATGAAAAGCAGACCCTAGCATTGTCCAGAATTGGTTTTGGTACTACTTTCCTTAAGAAACTATGTTAGGAAAAAAAATGTATTTGAAGCATTTTCATCACCAATAATTTGGATTTGGGGATGAAAGCAAGGATAAAGCAGTGAGTCCTTTTAGCATTTTTAAAAATCACTTAAATCCACATTATGGTCTTAGCAGTGAGAAAACATTCTGGAATTTGTTCTTGTAAATAAAGGTAGCAGGGTAGTTGGTAAGAAAGACTTCTCCCTTTTGTGACCACAATCACCCACCCTTGACCTTTGCTTATAGTTTGTACTTTTTAGATGCGATGACATTCAAAAGTTCCCAGCCATGTCTATGTGGAGCAGCCATGACAAGGGGCCTGTCACCTTAGGGACAAATCCTTAGGGTGCAGTTTGAGACATCTGCATTTAAGAAGAGTTCAGCAGCACTTGTTTCTTCATTTTGTGACCTTGACAAAGAGAGTCCCACGCCAAACATTTTGGGAAGTTCCTTCTGCAGGGAAAAGAGACACATATCAGAACGGAGACGGTCGAGACTGGAATGCTGCCTGCTGTTGTCCAAAGTTCAATGGCGCAAGAACATCTCTGCTGGACCACTGGAGTCCTGACTGAGTCCTGATTCTGGCCTCAGGATCATACCTTACCCTGACGTGGTGACTCACCACAGGGAAGAGGAGCCTGCCTTGTTTGGGGAGACTAGCCAGGGGAGAGCTAGGGCTGGGGAGAGTGGTGGGGAGGCTTGCTCTGGGCGGGGGATAGGGTGGAAGGGTGGAAGTATGAGTGCGTGTCTTGGTGTGTGTGTATCTGCATGTGAGTGTCTCTTATGTAAGTGTGTGTGTGTGGGTGGGTGTGCACATCTCAGAAGCTCTGTATCTGCATGTGTGTGTGTGTGTGTGTGTTGTAAGGCTATGCATATCACTGTGTGCAAGCCAGTGTGTAACCTGTGAGTGCCACAAGGCCCAAGGCCCTCGGATTGGGTACAGAGGATCAGGTCTCCCGTAGGTGCGTTTGGTACCCTATAGTCTCCACAGGGCCAGGGTGGGGCTAAGCTCTAGTTCTGAAAGATGACAGATGAGATGCTACCTTTTTTCTTTTTCTTTCTTTCCTTCTTCCTTCCTTCCTTCCTTCCTTCCTTCCTTCCTTCCTTCCTTCCTTCCTTCCTTCCTTCTTTTCTTCCTTCCTTCCTTTACTTCTCTCTTTCTTTAAATAGAGTTGACAAGGAGAGGGGGAGAAAAACAAAGAAGAAAGGATGAATTTTACATCTGCTGGTTCATTCCCCAAATGGCTACAATAGCCAGAGCTGAGATAGGTTAAAACCAGGAGTCCGGAACTCTATATGGATCTTCCACTTGTATGCATAGGTACAAGCTCTTGAGCCAGCTTCCCCTGGCTTCGTGGGTGCATTAGAAAGGAGACGGAGAGAAAGCAGAGCATCAAGGACTCTGGTGCTCATGTGTGAGAGACGGCAGCATTGCAGGTGGCAACTTAGCTTGATGCACCACAACGCCAACCTTTCAAATCGCGGGGCACAAGCAGCACTGACACACCTGTATGTATCAGGCAGCAAGGCCAGGGCAGCAAGGTTGGGACTAAGTGAGTCTCTGGGGTCTAAAACTGATCATGAGGACAGCAACAACGGGAAGGAAAGACTGATTCAGAAGTAGGATGGGCTGGATGCAACAGCTGTGCACCTGCTGTGGTCCAAAGTGGTAAAACAGAATGAATGGATTACAGAACAGATGAAAAGCAAACAGATTAGGGACGTTCATGCATATGTTAAACATATTTATGATGTGAGACTGGAGTGGATTGTTGCTTTTGGAATTTTTAAGCTAAATTTTTCTGTGACACGGGGACAGTATTATGGCTCAGTAAGAGCTAAACTGCCACTTGCAGCATTAGAACCCAATGCCAGAGCATCCGTTTGAATCCTGGCTGCTCCACTTCTGATCCAGCTTCATGCTGACGCACCTGGGAAGGCAATGGATGATGGTTCATGTAGTTGGGCCCCTGCCACCCCTGCAGGAGGCCGAGATGGAATCTGGCTCTTGGCTTTCCCAGGCTGTTGTGGCCATTGGGGAGTGAACCATTCTTCTTTCTTTCCCCTTCTTTGTCTCTCTCTGGGAAGGAGGAAGGAAGGAAGGAAGGAAGGAAGGAAGGAAGGAAGGAAGGAAGGAAGGAAGGAAGGAAGGAATGAATCATGATTTCTAGGATACACATTCACCTGGCCTTGATGTCCACTGTTCTGGTTCCACAGAAACCACACGTGGACATGGGTGATGCAGTGCTGATGGTGTGTGTCACCTTGGTTCCTGCTTGGCTGACAAGCGAGAGCCAGATAGCATGACTGCCAAGTGTCACCAGCTGCACCCCTGTGAGATGCTACACCCACAGCACCTTCTCTGTGTGTCATGGCTAAGGCCACCCAAGGCAGGGAGGTGGGGATTAGGAGGTGACTTCAATACCCTTTGAGTGCCCTTCCTTTGTGGGAAAACAGAAATATTTTAGAAAAGAGAAAAATTGTGTTGCTTCCAATCAAAGCCTTTTTCTGAGCCCCCATCATATCCTAGTTTAAAAAGTACTTTTTTTTTGTGCAGAAGGACCTGAACCTGCTGCTTGGCGTCTTCTCCACAGCACTGGGAAGGCCCTGCACAGCCTGGCACATCCCTTCTGCCATGCCCTGCCCTGCCAGGCTCTTCCAAATCCTGAACTATGCATGCCCAGAATTTGAAGACCACCACATGCCTGTCCCAGTTATGATGTTCGATCACCAAGACTTTTTGTCGAGAGATGTTTGAGCAGACCTGATGCCATGGCTCAGTGACTAAAATCCTTGCTTTGCACGCGCCAGGATCGCATGTAGGCACTAGTTCGTGTCCCGGGTGCTCTACTTCCCAGCCAGCTCCCTGCTTGCAGCCTGGAAAAGCAGTCAAGGATGGCCCAAAGCCTTGGGACCCTGAACTCATGTGGGAGAATCAGAAGAAGCTCCTGATTCCTGGCTTCAGATTGGCTCAGCTCCAACCATTGTGATCACTTGGGGAGTAAACCATCAGGCAAACCTTTCTCTCTGTCTTTCTCCCTGCCTTTCCAATAAAAATAAATAAATTTTTAACAAGAAAAAGAAAGAAATGATTGAGCAACCACCATGTTCTGAGTTGTATGATGGATCCCTTGGGGAAAGTGACAGTGGGGACGTGAGGTGGGGGCCACAGGCAAAAGGAGAGCTAAGGAAGGCCCCTGTGGTCTCTGGTATTCTTCCATGGCAGTGACCATGGAAACAATTGCTTGTGTAACTTTCCTTGAGACTGGATGCCCGAGGGTAGGAGCAGTGTTTGCTCATATTTCCTAGGTCCAGTAAACTACAGACCAATCATTGCCCCCCGATCCATGTCTATGGAATGAAGGGATGGTGCAGCCACATGTGGAAGCTGGAGGCTGAGCTAATGTTGACCTTGGCTCCTGGGGCATTTGGGATCTGTGCTGCAGACGAGCGGAACTCACTGAGTGCCTCTCAGCAAGGGCAGACCCTATAATGTGGGACACCACCATTTGGGACACCTGCATTCTGTACTGAAGTCTGCTGTAAATCCTGGCAAACCTGTGTCTGGATTCAGCTTCCGGTTATGCTCACCCTGGGTAGCAACAGAAGATGGCTCAAGGGCTTGCATCCCTCTTTCCCATATGGGAGGCCTGAATGGAGTTGCAGGTACCTTGTTTCCGTCACGCATTTGGGAAGTGAACCAGAATGTGGAAGATCTCTCTTTCTCTTTCCTTCTCTCTCTTTCTCTGTTATTCTTCCTTTCAGACAAGTAATAAATAATATTTTTAAAAAGAAAATCAGGGCTAGCATTGTGGCACAGTAGAGCATATCACTTACCTGCAATGGTGGTATGCTATTTGAGCACTTGACAGAGAGCCAGGTGATCCACTTCTAATTCCATCTCCCTGAGGTAGCCCAAGTACTTGTCCCTGCCACCCACATGGGAGGCCTGGATGAAGTTGCTGGCTCTTGGCTTTGTTCTGGGTCCAGCCCTGGTCATTGTGGTGCTTTGGGAGAGTGAACCAACAAATGGAAGATCCCTCTCTTTGTTGTGTGTGTATCTATTACTGTTTTCCAATAAATACATAGAGCTTTAGAAAAGAAAGTCTCCGGGCAAGGCAGCCACATAGAGCCCTCCACATTTCAGGCTGCCTGGAATGATGGGTGGCAAGCAGGAGGAGTTGAACATAGAGTGGTCAGTGCCCTTCTGCAGTGACAAAGGCCTTGACTGAAGTCCCTGCCTCATTCTCCCAAGGTGCTGTCCAAGTGTTGTAAACCACTTAGATGGGTTTCCAGCCACTCCCACATTCAAAGTCCTAACACACCAGAGCTAGGTATAAGCAAAGCCGTGGGGTTGCACAGATTCAGAGGGAATATTTTATGTGCACAATGGTATACCTGTGCACAGCCACCTGCTGTGGAGGAAAACATGGCCTGGATCTCCATGCCTTCCCCATTCATTCTTTCAGGTCTTCAAGGTGTCATTTCATTACCAGGAGAGCTAATTTCCCAAACATACCAAGGTCCTGACTTAATGGGTGCCTGCTTTATTCTTGTGGAGTATTTTACTTGCTCTGGCTCCATGGGTGATTATGGCTATTACTAACATTGACCTTCATAATAGTCATAGCCACAGTCATGTTTCTTAGGGGCCACCACAATGATTGTAAATGAAGCTTAAAAGCACACGATCTCCTGGGACCTGTAATACAGGCTAATCAGGAAGGTGTGGGGCTTTGTGTGTGTGTGTGTGTGTGTTGAACTTGTTATCCTTAATGCCATCTTCATTGTGTGGAAGGAAATCAGCACTTGAGGGACCTGTCTTAAAGTCCTGTTATGAAGCCATTTCAAAAAGCCCAAGGGGCTGGGTGGTGCCATTGTCATCTGAGAAGCCCTGAAAACAAGAAACTGCTTTCCCTCTCTGGACTAGTCTGTCCAACCGGAATAAGAGATGCAGCTCCAAAGTTTCTAGTAACATCTATCTATCTATCTATCTACTTTTTAAAATCAGAACCTTAAAAAACCACTATTTTAAAAAATCAAACTACAAAAAACCTGTGTTGTGGCACAGCACACTAAGCTACCAGTTGTAACAGCAGCATCTCACATTGGAGCTCTGGTTCAGCGTCTCTTGAACTGCTCTGCTTCAGATCCAGCTCCCTGCTAAGGTGTCTGGGAGGGCACTGGGTTATGCCTAAGCACTGGGGCCCATACCACTCGCATGGGAGACCTAGATGGAGTTCCTATCCTGACTTCAGCATGGCCCAGCCCTGGCCATTGTGGCCATTTGGGGAGTGATTCAGAGGATGAACAATCTCTCTCTCTGTTAATTGAATAAATAAAACAAATCTAAAAAGATTGTTTAAACCAAAAAGAAGCTGTTAAAATAATCTTAAGGATATACTTTATTTAGCCAAATAAAAACAAAATATTTTCATTCTGATATGCAACTAGCATACAAATTATTCATGAGATATTTGCCTGGAGTCTTAGAAATCTGGTTTATAATGTGTGCTTTGGTTTGAATTTAGAATGCAGGTACATTCTAAAATGGCCTTGACTGTCCTAGGGGACAGGACAGGCTGAGCCCCTGTGGGAAGACATGCATGTGTCACTCTGCTGGTGCGGCCACAACACCCCCAGGTACCCAGCATGAGAGGCCGGGGATGGTAAATGTCCAGTGTGGAGAGTTCTCTGGCCACCACGGAAGGGGAACATAAGCCCAGGCAGCGCCACCAACGGAAGAGGAAGCAGGGCCTGTGAGTGGGAATTTGCCAGCTCCAAGATTGGTACACAGATGAGCAGTGATGGGGCTTCCTTTGAGTAGATCCTGACTCACCCTGGCTCACATATGGGGCTTGCCAAGGAAGGAACCAGCCCTGCCACTGGGAGAACTGTGTTAGGGAGATTGGAAAGACAGAGCAACCAGTTAGGAAAGGCAGGCTAAGGGATGGGTCTGGGGAAGCCATGAACACCTGCCCCAGACCCTGAGGCCCTGTCTGCACTAGGTCTCTGGGTGGCTTGCCTCTAGCTTTTACAAATACGATGTCAGCCACACACTATAAAAGGATCCAAATTATGCCAGGAGAGTCCTCCGTGATTAAATGTGACAGAGAGGTGTGTAACAGAGGGTGGTTGCCCGAACCTCCTCTGAGACTCTGAGTAATGCAGGGCAGGGCTGCCATGCCGGGGCTGCAGTCTCTTGAGGAGAATACGGATGGCTCCCAAGCCCTGCAGGCTCCCAAGCAGGAGCAGGACATGAGGAAAAGGGGCCTTGGCCTGCAAGCCACAAGCCTGACCTCATGCTGCTGCAGAAGAGGCCCCGCCAGAGGCTCTTTCACGGTGACTGGTAAAGGGAACATTAAGCTTTGGGAGGTCCTGAGGAGTTGACCTGAGCGTCAAATATTCTGGCCTGTCAACTATCAAGGTAGTGAAGATGCGCGCCTGGCAGGCCTCAAAGCAGAAAGGGCTGATTCCCAAAGAAATGGCTGATGTTTAGGCCTTAGTCGGAAAAATGACCTCATGATTGACTGCTTGAGGGCCCACTGTAGCCTCTAGGGCCTGGCAGTCTGGTGGTCCCCACCAGGACACAGCCCATCATATTGGCATCTTACCCATTCCCGGCCAGATTGATGGGAAACTGCACATGTCAACAAAACAGGAAGGATATTTGTTCATCCCGTAGCCACTCCAAATGTTTCTCTCCCACAGAGGAAATGGCCCACTCTGGGAGTTCAAAGTACCCCAACAGACTGGACGTTGGGACCTTACGCAGGAGCTGCGTGGGCTTACTCTGCTCCCAGCCTGCAAGCCTGCATTCAGAAATCGGGGGGCCCTTCCCTCGAAGATGAGGGCTGAAGCCTGCCACTGCTGGCCACCGCAAAAAAGAGGCAGGGCCGAGGAAGTCTTGCTCCAGGGAGCCTGGCTGACCTGGCAATTATTTTTTATGACACGGCATGGATTATGATGATGGTTTCATTTCTGGTTATTACCTTCTATTAAAAAGCAGCTTGAGCAAGATGATGAGGGGGACGTCTTTGTGCCTTGGGAATCTACTCTCAGATTTTCAGAGAACTGTTGTTTTTCCTGGACGTATTATTATTATTATTGTGCTCGTTACGTTTGTGGTGATGCACACTGCTGCTGGTCAAATGGCTCTTTTTATTAGCCATTGCTCACAACCTCATGGCTGGAGGTAAACAGATACGGGATGATGCCCACTGGGGGCACAGAGAGGTCAGACACTGGCATGAAGTCTCTCCAGGGGCCAGGGATGCCAGAAGTTTCCCTTTCCTTCCCCTTCCCCCAACCCCAGCTTTTTTGCCAGGGCAGGTCTGGGGCACCATGAGCAAGCCAACAGTAGCAATAATACATCCAGAGTGGTGGCAGTACCACCTCTCCTCAGGGTCACCTCTTCTTATATGTGCCAGGCTGAGCTGGTGCTGGAGTCTTGCCGTGGTCCCTAGTACTCTTAGCTTTTGGGACATGTCAAGTAGAGACAGTTAAGGGGCAGGCAGGATGGCTTGAGCGGGCCGTCTCTCAGAATCAGGAGTCAGTAGTTGGAACCACAAATGTGCCAGAGTGTTGAACTGGGACTAAAATCCAGTGGCTGTGGCCACGTGGCCACCCCCTCTACCCCCGCATCATCTCAATCAGGATGCCCAAAATCTAACGGGTCATCGTTATCCCCACACTAGCAAGTGGATTGTCCAGTCACTCAGAGGTGGGGAGACAGAGACAAAGATCTTCCATCCACTGGTTCACTCCCCAAATAGCTCAATGGTTGAAGCTGAGCCAATCTGAAGCCAGGAGCCAAGAGCTTTTTCATTCCATGTGGATGCAGGGTCCCAAGGTTTTTTGCCATCTTATACTGCTTTCCTATATCACAGGGAGGGAGCTAACTGAGAAGTGGACCAGCCAGAATATGAACCAGCATCCATATGGGAGCTGAGCTGATCTGAAGCCAGGAGCTTCCTCCGGGTCTCCCACACGGGTGCAGGGTCCTAATCCTTGGGCTATCTTCTGTTGCTTTCTTGAGCCATAAGCAGGGAACTGGATGGGAAGTGGAACAGCTGAGACACAAGTCAGTGCTCGTATGGGATCCTGGCGCTTGCAAGGTGAGAATTTAGCCAGTTGAGCTATTGTGCCAGGCCTGATGAATCTTTCTTAAAATACTGCTTTTATTTTGATACTTTATTGCTCAAAAACCTCAAAAGGCTCCCCATAATGGAGAGCAGAGTAAGTAGCATTTAACTCACACATCTACTCCAAATAATTAGTAATGCTTGCTTGAGAAGTACTGCTGGGCCTGATGGGAGATGCCATCTGATCTCACTGATGCCAGGTCTGTTACGGGAGCAGAGCAGAGGTAGGGCATAGCAGCATCTTGGACTTACAGAACGAAGCCTGACACTACTGCATGTCCCCTGCCCTCTCTGTAGTGTCCCTCTGTGAGCATGGGTGTCCCGATCCATTACACAGGCTGTGGACCAGCTGCCACTGGGATCCTCCCCTCAGATACTGCCACCACTGGCTTACCCACCTTCATATGGTGCTCCAATGCTACCTCTCCAAAGAGGCCAGCACCCTTCTGCACGATGCTCTTTGATCTCTGGCTGCCACTCCACGTCTCCTCACAGTGATCCAGCGAGTATGATCATGGGTCTTCTTCTTCTTCTTCTTTTTTACAGATTTATTTAATTTTATTGTAGAGTCAGATGTATAGAGAGGAAGAGAGACAGAGAAGATCTTCTGTCTGTTGATTCACTCTCCAAGTGAGCGCAACGGCCGGAGCTGAGCCGATCCGAAGCCAGGATCCCGGATCCTCTTCAGGATCTCCCACGTGGGTGCAGGGTTCCAAGGCTTTGGGCTGTCTTTGACTGCCTTCCCAGCAACAAGCAGGTAGCTGGATGGAAAGTGGGGCTGCTGGCATTAGAATCGGCATCTACATGGGATCCCGGCACATGCAAGGTGAGGACTTTAGCTACCAGGTGACTACACTGGGCCCAGATCATGGGTTTTCAGTCTTGTTGTCTGTTTCCTGCAAAGACAGTGTCTGAGGCCATGCAGATAAGAACTTTCTCTTGTTCCACCAGGGAGTCTGAAGCTTGGCACACAGGATCTTAAGGTCTTACTCCTGTGGTTCTCTCACAGAGTGGGGTATTCTTTGGGGATTGTGTCTTGTCTTCCCAAAAAGATCATGACGTGTCACCAGGAATTGGGTCTGATTTTTTCTGGCTTCTGCTAATCTGGGTCAGGAACCAGTGTTGTGGTAGAGTGGGTAAAGCTGCTGCCTGCAACACTGGCATCCTGTATCAGACCACCTGGTGTGAGTTCTAGCTGTTCTGATTATAACCAAATTCCCAAGCAGCAGAAGATGGCCCAGGCGTTTGGATCCCTTTCTCTCTGACTCCCCACTTCTCTCTTGGTTACTCTTTCAAAAATAAAGCTTAAAGATGAAAATTAAAGTGTGCTCAGTAAAACTTGGAGGGACTGGCTGCTGAGGCCTTCAGAGGAGGTTCTCTAGGGCATCTGGACTGGGGAGCTGCACCACCTTGAGGGCTGACAGGCTGTGGCTGCGTGCGGATCCAGCCTGCCTCGTTATGGCCACTCTGTGCACACTGTTGCTGTCTGCTTCTCCTTGGCAGTCTTCCTACAACCACAGGTTGCCTGCTAATGCTTCCTGGGTCACCCAGAGGGACCAGTTCTCCGTTCTGTTTCCATGCCAGCCGGTCAGTTTTTCCACTTCCTGTCTTAGCCTCACGGGGCTGCAGGAATGACGGTTTTCAATGAGCCAAGAATCTCTCCTGGAAGGACCCATCCATCCTGCAAAGCTCCTGCAAACAGGAGGGTCCAGTGAAGAGCTCTGTCTTTTTTTGGCTTTTTTTCACTAATGTGGATGGATTTCCAAGGGAGAAATGACAGAAGATTATTAGTTCTCCTGTGTTGACTATATTTTCATTGGCTATTTTTCTAGTCTGAAACATATTGTTTTAATTGAGATTTTTTATAAGTTTATTTATGTCTCACATAACATCAACCTTCAAGAGCACATTCTGAAGGGAAAAATTCAGTTTACCACCTCAACAGCTGCTTTCTTGGGTTGATTTTTCATATTTCCTTCCAAATCTTTCTACAGATGCACATTTCTCCGCAGAGTAATAATCAGACTTGTTCCAGAATGATCAATATTTTCCTGTTGAGAAAGATAATAACAATGGAAGAGAGCACCTTGTATTCTTGATTTTTATAATAATATGCCCCCCTTTTTTTCTCCTCCTGATGCTTCTGCTTTTAATTGCAAAACACAGAGGTATAATGTCTCAAGGAAGAAAGGAATGGAAATGCCTACCCAAGGATACCCACGCCCACTCACAGAAGACGCTGCACTTGTTGCCAGCTGAGACAGGTTCCCAGGGGTCCCTCTGCCCCAGTTCTGCTATGGGCTCTGAATGCTCAGAATACACACGCAGCCAAACCTCGTTATTGGCAGATTCCATATATGGAAATTCGTCTGCTCGCAGAAATTTATTTATAACCTCCAAATCAATACTGGTGGAGCTTTCAGTCATTTGCAGACAAGCACATGTGCAAAGCAACCAAAAAAAAAAAATCTGAGTCACCCGACATGTGCGTTTGGAGCTGAGGTTGAGCAGGGCAATGTTCTCGCCTGCTTCTTTCCGCCCTCATACTGTCAACAATGAGCTGCTGGAGTCTCTCGAATGCCATGCTTTTTGTCTCCTGTGCTTTTTGCTGGTGGTTTCACTGATTACAATGAGGACCAAGCGACATGCTGAAGCACTGCCCGGAGTTCCCGAGCACATGAAGGCCGTGATGCACTTTTACAGGGAAAACATTGGTGTTAGGCTTCGCCTGGGCACAAGCTGTAGCGCTGTCGGCCATGAGATCTGAGTTCACAAATCAGCATTATTTGTAAAGCAGGCAGTCTCTAAATGGAACTACAGGGCCAACGAGATGATGGACAGATCAGCTGACGAAGACAGTGTGACCACAGCCTAGAAACATGAGCCCCATGTGTCCCCTGGGAACAATCGGTATTTGCTAGTGCAGAGTTCCCAGTGACTTTACAGAATTCTGCTGCCACAAAGAATGAGAAGCAATGCTAGAAATTTGGTGTGGAAAGCCACAGGAGTGGGGCTCCATGGCTGGCTGGATCCACTCAGGATACCGCACCGGCTGCTATCTTAGTCTGTGCTCATCCCCAAAGCATGAAAAGGGCTAAGCAAAGATGGAGAGCTCGAGCTGGGCCAAACAAAATCAGTCATGTTTTCTGGACTTGGTTTAGAAGGCACACTTAACCAGCAAGGAGGCATGGTATATTTTAGAACTGTAAGAAATTCAAGTACTCTGGGCCTGGTGTCATGGCTCAATGGCTAAACCCTCACCTTGCAAGTGCTAGGATCCAATATGGGTGCCAGTTCATGTCCTGGCTGTTCCACGTTCCATCCAGCTCCCTGCTTGTGGCCTGGGAAAGCAGTAGAAGATAGCCCAAAGCCTTGGGACCCTGCACCTGTGTGGGAGACCCAAAGGATGCTTCTGGCTCTTGACTCCTAGCTTTGGATGAGCTCAGCTCTGGCCATTGCAGCCATTTGGGGAGTGAACCAGTGAATAGAAGGTCTTTCTCTTCTCTCTGTGTAAATATGCCTTTCTGATAAAAAATAAATAAATCTTAAAAAAAAAAGAAGAAACCCAAACATTCTAGTATTTATTCCAGTCATCCAGAAGAAATATTTTTTAATTTTTTAAATCATTTATTGATTTTACTTGAAAAGCAGCGAGACGAAGTCAGATGGTCATTGTATCTACTGGTACTCTCCTTAAATGCCTGCAGTAGCTGGGGTTCGGCCAGACTGAAGCCAGGAATTCAACGTGGTCTCCCTTGTGGGTGACAGGCACCAGGCATTGCCAGCTGGCTCCCAGGGGCTGCACGCAGGAAAGGTGGGGTCAGCAGCAGCAGCAGGTGACCCCAGCGGCTGCTTAACAGCTACACCAAGGGCTTTCCCCAAAATAGGCTTCTCCAAGAGAAAAGCCAACGTGTAGAAATGAAAGGAAATAAAAATCACTACTGTTCACTGCATGCTTCCCAGGAACACTTTTTAAAATATATTCTGTGCACTTTCTAAAAGTTTTTTTTTTTATTTGAAAGATTTACAGGGAGAGGGAGAGAGATTTAGAGAGAGAGAGAGATCTTCTGTCCACTGTTTCACTCCCCAAAACAGCCGCAACAGCCAGAGCTGGGCCAGTCGGAAGCCAGGTGCCAGGAGCTTTTTCAGATTTCCCACATGGATACAGGGTCCCAAAGACTTGAGCTAACCTCCTCTGCTTTCCCAGGCCGCAGGCAGGTAGCTAGATCAGAAGTGGAGGAGCTGAGACATGAACCAGAAAAGCTATGGGATGTCAGAGCTGCAGGCAGAGGCTTCTTTAGCTAGCAACAACTTTTGTCACACGTAACTTTTCCAATCACTCTGGGAAGCCAGGCATGACGAGTCTTAATCAGCAAATCAGAAAACTGAGGCTCAAGGTCCTGCTGTTTGTCCTAGGGGTAACATGACTGTGGGAGCAGGTGGGACTGCAACTGGAGTCTGGATCCATCTCACTTCAAGCTCCCCACTCCGTGGGCTTGGCAGCTGCAGTGCTAACCTGCAGCTTGCTTTGAGCCCCATCCAAGCCCCTCAGCCTTCCAGAGCTGAGGCTTTTGCAAGCGTCCGTGCTGGGCGCACTTCTCGGCAGCCCTGCGCTAAGGGCGGGGAGAGGGGAGATGCTGCTTGCACGTGATGAACTGTAACTCACGCTCTCACGCTCTTCTCACGTCACAGCGGGGGTGGGCTGGGAGCAGATTCTAGGAGTTCCTAAAAATAGGGGCCAAATTCTAGGAGTTTCTAAAAATAGCAATGGGACCTCGACTTTGTGAGAGAAGGGATTGTTCTGACCTTTTAGAGTCAAGCCGAACGCCCCACCCCATGGAGGGTGACAATTTCACTGCTTTGCATGACATTTGGTTTCTCTCACATGTGGCTGCTAGGATTATACTGACAGGAAGTCAGAGAGAGCCTCTGACCTCCTCCTGGGCTATTTTTTGCCTTTCATTCTCTTTCTCTTCTACTCTTCACCCCCTGTGACTTCTTGAGACACTTCTGGAAGCTCCCTGCTAGTGGTTTACCTTCGGTGCGTTCTGGGGGAACCTGTGTGACAGGGAGGGAATGGTGATCAGGTGACAAGGGCCCCATTGAGCTTGCTGAGCTTGGGCCCGTCCCTGCTGTTCCCACTACAGAAGCAGAATGGCACAAGGGATCCTGTCCCAGGTTCAGAGAAAGTCACCTAACAGCCTGGCAAGAAATACCCAATCAAAAAAAAAATTACCCCATCAGGTGACTCAGTATGCAAACCAATAAATATTCAGAACACAAATAGAGAAATAAATTCCCACAAAAAACTACAAATCCAAGCAGCACAGTACTCCTGCTTCCAAACCTCTTTCCAGCTTGCTAGAGTTTCCAGGATATTCTTCGCTGCTAGTCTAGACCAGTCTGGAAGGGCAGGTGAGAACAGAAAGATGCTGTTTGCTGCCTCTAAAAGCAGACAGCAAAGGTTGTGGGGCCAGGAAGACACAGTTCAAAGCCCCAGGGCTACCAGGTGCTAGCTGTGCATCCTTAGGCAAGCCTCTTAACCTCTCTGTGCCTTGGCTTCCTAGCCCATAAAATTGAGCTCCTTGGTTGCTCTGAGCAACCAATGAGAGGCTGCATATATGAGTGCCGAGCACACCAAGTGCTTGAGCCACATAGCATTGCTGAGCAAGGAAGAGCACCACTCAGCTCTGGGAAGCTGAGTTTCTTTTTTATCACCCCTCAGGCTATGCCCATGAGAGAAAAGCCCAAAGGGAGTTTCAGTTTTTCTGGGTCCATGCTTGGCTTTACTTTCCACTGGATCACGGGTCTGATGCCTCTGAGTGGGTCAGCCCGGCCAGTGGCCTTTCTCCTGTGCCTTCTACAGACATCCCAGAATGTTTCAGGACCAAGCAGCCCCTCAAAAGCCAGTGGAGAGGGCAGCATTGTAGCTTAAAGAGTTAAGCTGCCACTTGAAGTGCTGGCATTCCATATCGAAGTGCTAATTTGCATGCCAGCTTTCTGGGATGGTCCAATTGCTTGGGCACTTACCATCCAGGTGGGACACCCAGATAGAGTTTCTGGCTCCTGGCTTCAGGCAGATCCAGCCCTAGGTGTTGTAGCCATTTGGGAAGTGAACCAGGAGATGGAACATCTCTCTCTCTCTCAAAAGATGTATTTGTTTTTATTGAAAAGCCAGATTTACAGAGAGAAAAATCTTCTATCTGCTGGTTTGCTCCCCAAGTGGCCATAATGGCTAGAGCTGAGCTTACCCAAAGCCAGGATCGGGGGGTCTCTTCCAGGTATCCCACCTGGGTGCAGGGCTTTGGACTGTCCTCTACTGCTTTCCCAGGCCACAAGCAGGGAGCTGGATGGGAAGGTAGAGCAGCCAGGACAGGAACAGGCACCCATAGAGGATGTTGGTGTTCCCCACCCACGCCCCTGGGAACAGGCAGGGGTCAAGGCTGAGCCTGGGACTGCTCTGCCCTTGGGCTCCTCTCTAGGAGGCCGGGACAGCATCTTGGTGACATGTTTGATCTTCGGTGTGTTTGGAAGGTGCAATTTTGAAAAGCATGCCCACAATCTAAACTTCATAGCTAGGAGAAGCCAGCCCATTGCACCTCCGCTCTCAGCAGCAAGGCTGCAGGCCCTGGTCAAAAGAGTGCTCAGTGTGGGGTGATAACAGACACAGCTGGGCTGCACGGTCACTGCAGAGGCCATCAAAGGGTTTGTACAGTAGGGGGTAGCCCCACACCCTTCTGCCACGTGCACATTCAGGCCAGGGATCCCTTCTGCTGCTAGGCCCCACTGGCCTGCCATTGACCTAGATCCAAAGCGAACGGCCCTGCAGGGAATCCTCCTTTCTAAGACTCCCAAGGCCATGGCACTGGATCTAGTGGTTGGAATGCTGGTCCAGACACATGCACACTGTGTTGACATCTTGGCTC
Source organism: Ochotona princeps (assembly GCF_030435755.1). NCBI lineage: Eukaryota > Metazoa > Chordata > Mammalia > Lagomorpha > Ochotonidae > Ochotona > Ochotona princeps. The sequence goes on along the minus strand of NC_080832.1, from coordinate 55,518,511 downwards.
CCACTTCTTGCTACGGTGCACCTGGGAAGCAGCGACCCACGTGGCTGTGTCCCTGCTCCCCACATGGGAAACCTGACATGAACACCACTGAATTCCTGGCTCCTGACTTCAGCCTTTTCCTCCCCCTGGGACTGAACCAAGATGGAGAGTTCTCTTTCTATGTCTCTCTTCGTCTCAAGACAAAAACAAAACCAAGATTACCATCTGTCATTCAGGGAGCAGGGACACCATGCTTCACACTTGCAAACATGCTCAGGTTGATTTTTTTTACGCAGGCATATGTTGGCAACACAAGACAACACGCAGTGGGTCACTCTTGTACACAGAATGCCAAATTTATTCCAAGTATCCTGCATCTTTTATAGTCTGCTTAGTCCCTCCCAGTATTATCCCAATGTTCAAGCAACACCTAAGCTCCCCTGGGGGCATCTTAACAAAAGGAAAGTAAGGAAGAGGGAACTTGCAGTCAAGCCAGGGGCTAAATGCATTAGGCCAAGATTGCCCATTCTGTTATCCCTTAGAAACAAGCTAAGCTGTAGAGTTAACCTTGGGAGACCGGGGCCTACAGGCATAGCCTTAATTTCTTTTCTGGTTACTTCTATAATGTTCTTCCGAAGAAATTCTGGACAATATTCAAGGGAAACCTCTGGGGAAACACAAGGAACCTGGAACTCCCTGGAACCTCACTGTCTAGCCACAGAAATGCAGATGCTGTCCAATAGGATGGTCGCTAAGCAGGAAGCCTTCCAGGGAGAGAGAGATACAGGCCCCAGCCTTGCCCTGAGCTGACTCTGTCTTCACTGACACCTCCTCTGACATTTCTGCACCTCCGTGACATCGTCTGGGAAGCGGGGAGTTCCATGGGTTGAGTCTGAGACCTTCACGGACCCAGCATCATTCACTAGGGCATTGGTTTCGAGGACTGCCAGTCTCAAGCAGGACTTTGAAGAAGGTCTCAGTGCTAGCTGGAGACAGCACAGCTCAGCTGACGGTGCAGAGGCCAGGTGGTTCCTCACAGGGCCGGTTCTGCTTGGACATCCGCAGGAGCTAGCTGGTATGGCTTTGTGCTGTTTTGCAGGTGTCTGGAGTCTCTCTCAGTCAACCTTAGCAGGTGTTAGCTTGGGCACTGCTCAGCCTGGGACTCAGGGGAACATGGTGCATCCTGCCCTGCATGAAAGTCCCTCTCTTGGTAGTGTGTGTGTGTGCGCGCGTGTGTGTGGTGGTGGAGGAGGAGGATTGGGGGCTTTTGCAAGGCTTATGGTGACCGCAAGCATTGGATTTTCCATCTGGAAAATGGGATACAGATTGTCTGCCCTCCCTAGCCACCAAAGTCATGATATCAAAGGACTGAGTAGTTATAGGAAGCATTTAGAAAAAAAATAAAGCCCTAAAACATGCAAAAGTAGTCGTAATCAAGTGCATAAATATGTCTTCCCACTGAGTGGAAAGTAAGGTTTGCTTTGGGTTCCATCCTGTCCCCAGAGGGGGGCCGGCAGTCGATTCACCACAATCAAGAATTTCGAGTAAGCATCCGTGAATGGGAAACGGAGAGGCGGTTTCAGAGCCTAGCTTTTGGTAAATGTTGGCCGTATAGCCGCAGAGTGGGGCAGTGCTTTGAGAGCAGGTGGCAGATGAGGAGAGGTTTCCTGGCCCCTGCCCTTCACCTTGGTCACTGACTCAGTGTGAAACAGCGCCTGCAGGGAGGAGGAGAGTTCTCATCCTAGTTCACGAAGCAGCCTGCGGCCACAGTCGGGGCAACTCAAGCTGAGTTCAGGGCCAAAGATGACTCAACAGCCTCCTCCTCATTAATAACAATAATACTTGGCATTTATCTAGTTCTTTATGTTTTCCAAGTGCTTGACAATCATTCATTAGTTAACTAGTATTCCCCGCCACCCTGACTGGGCCTGCTGTGCTAAGCAGCCAGGAGAGCTAGGTGGGACCTGCCAGTTTGCAGGGAGTGCACGTACAGGGAGCGGGAGGGGGTGGGGGATGGGGGGCAGGCCACAGCCTGCAGGGAGGGGAGTGGGTTTGAACTCCCAGGCATGGAGTTGGGAGGTTATTAGGAGGTAGTGCAGGCTGTGGGTATGTGCCCTGCACACTAACAGGGATCTGGGGTGTCCTCAGGCAGCCAGCTTCCTCCTGGGTGTTTAAGAAGAGCATGCTTCCCAAAGGGCTTTGACCCCTGCTTGTTCGGCTAATTTAAGAAACAGGTTGTGGTGTGGGTGCTGTGGCTTAGTGGGTAAAGCCACTGCCTGTGAGGCTGACATCTCATATGGGTACTGGTTTGAGTCCCGGCTGCTCTACTTCCTATCCAGCTCCCTACTAATGAGCCTGGGAAAGCAGCAGAGAGTGGCTTAAGTCTTTGGGCCTCTGCACCCATGTGGGAGACCCGGAGGAAGCTCCTCGCTTCAGACAGACCGTAGCCGTTTGGGGAATGAACCACCGGCTGGAAGATCTCTTTCCCTTTCTCTCACTGCAACTCTACCTTTTAAGTAGATAAACCAATGATTTAAAAAAAAAAGAAAAAGAAGAAGCAGGAAGCTTCTGCTGTTTGAGCTGTTGGTGTATTTGGGCATTAGAACTGTTTATCCAACTTGCACTGGTACGTGGCAGGGTTAAACACACACTGTCTCCCGAACACTCCACAGTGGTGTTGATGCTACAGCAGATGGCATCTGGCGACACAAGCTGAGCTTCTCCCCTTCACCTTCTCCTGCACTTTAAACCATGGTGTGGAAAATACTACCAAACAGCTTGGCCCACGGGAAGTAGCACAGCCCAGAAGTACCTATTGTCATCTTCATGAGCGATCACGATACCTCTGAGACTTCCCCACCTGCCTCTTGCAATTTACAGCCTTGTGAATGACAGGATGAGCTTCTCTCATTGATCTCCAGGCCTCTTAGTAATTTACATGGCAGGTACACAAAGAGGGGTATGGGGACAGGAATGTGGCCTACAGAACTGCTCCAGAATTGCTCCATGGGAATGATGTTCCAGTGAAGTCTGCAGCATTCTTGAGGCTTTCCCCCAGTCCCCAAAGGCCTGGGGCTGGCAGAGCCTTTTGGGGGCCTGGTGTCTTACAAAAACGAGCTATTCATAATCAGCTGATTTATGGCCCCCTTCGTGGCTGTGGGCTGTCTCTTGTCAGATTGTAGGAACTGAAAGCAAGGCAAGAGTTTGACTTCAAGTTGGCTGGAAGACCTAGGAATGATAATAATAATTAACACAGCTGAACTTCCACTTGTCCTATAAACAGTAATTAATGCACATAGCAGCCCAATGGTATCTTAGGTTGGATTAGGAGCCTTATTTTGCAGACAGGGAAACTGAGGCCAAGGGGTTAAGTGACTTTTTCAAGGCCACACAGGGACATAATGTCAAACCTGAAATTAAGACTGAGGCTTCCCTGTCTTCTAATCTGAGGCTTGGGTCACACCTGGGTGTCAACAAAGACTTAAGGGCAACAACAAAGTTACATTAACCAAAAAGGACATTTCCCCAAGAGCTCTGTAAGCCAGTTGGTGGTGTGTGGCACTGGCCTTCCAGTCCAGCCCAAGCTGGTCATCTGTTGCTGCTGAGCAGCCTCTGAATCAGATGGAAAGGGGGCAATGCTGTATGCTAGGTGTGTAAGGAAAGATGGTATTCCTAATAACTGCCTTTTCAAGATCAGTGTCATCAGCCTGTGGACTTCCTTGCTTTGCCTCTTTCATTTTTGCAGTTTCATAGAGAAGAGCCGATAGAATTGGTTTATTGGCCAACTTGCTTCGCACTAAGGCAGTTTCCTCACATCTTAAGCACTGTAAGGGATCAACTTGCCTTGTGTTTACCTTGCCCAATTGTTGCTTGAGCATCCTAACACTTACGTGAACTAAAAACTCCAACTTTCACCTGTAATAATGCAAGACAGCTTCAGTTGAATCACGTGATCCACGCTCACACTACGCATTTCTCAGTTCTAATACGGAAGCAAGAAAACACAACCACCAAGCCAGGAAGGTGATTGTTTTTTTCCAGGAAGATATTTTTAGTGGAATTGTTGAAAGAATAACTTGATTCTGTGTTCTTTGGGTTGTGGGTGATAGAGATTCCCTTCAAACTGGCTTGAAGAACTCTAAGGGGGCCTTAGGGAATGGCTGGAGGCCTGTGAGCACATGATGTTAGGGCAGCTGAGTCCCTCCATGGCTCGGGTCTTCAACCAGAGCTCCTGTAGGGGAGAAGCAGCCGCTGCTGCTCAGGCTGACTTCCTGTAGTCAGGCAGTCTATAGGAGTAGGGCTCCTCTTTACGGGCAGCACGGCACTGGGTCCCTGGATTCATTGAGGTTAACTCACTGCACCCCACTCCCTCTCTGAGGCCACCAGGACAGGAGGAGGATGTGTCATTCTTGTTCACCCGTGGAGGCAGGCTAAGGAGATGGTTCCTGCAGAGATCGTGGGGGACAAGTATGGAGAGAAGTGTGGGGTGCCATTTGCAAACTAAAGGGGAAAGAATACAAGGTGAGCAAATTGGTACATGTCCACCTAATGGATTGCAATTTGAAGGTCAACCTTCAACTAAATACACCAAGAAAATAGTCTAAATGCTGCCTCCATTCCCTTTCACAAAATCTTGGTGTGGTCCTTAATGCTGTTGCTGAGAAACCACACTGCTTTTAGGAACCACAGAGTCACAAAACCCTTCTCCTACCTAGTGTGTATCCCCAGCTATTTCCAAGAGTTACGGTAATGACTGTGGGAGCAGACTATTGTTTAAAGATATATTTATTTTTATTGGAAAGGCAAATTTACAGAAGGAAGGAGAGACAGAGAAAAAGATCTCCCATTTGCTGGTTCAGACATCCAATGGTCTCAGTGGCTGCAGCTGAGCTGATCTGGAGCCAGGAGCTTCTTCTGAATCTTCCATGTGGTTGCAGAGTTCCAAGCGTTTGGGTCATCTTCCTCTGCTTTCCCAGACCATAAGCAGGGAGCCAGAGGGAAAGCAACACAGCCAGGACACAAACAGGCACCCATACTAGATGCTAGTGCTTGAAGGTGGAGTATTGGCCTGTGGAGCCATGGTGCCAGCCCAAAATGCACTTTATAAAAAAGATTTATTTATTTTATTTGAAAGAAAGAGAGACAGAGTTGGAATAGAGAGAGGGAAAGAGAACTTCCAAAGACTTCCCAGCCCCTATCATTACAGGAGTTGTAGCTAGGCCAGGCTGAAGCCAGGAGCCCAGCACCCTCTTCTGGTTTCCCATGGACCCTCTACTAACTTTCCAGGTTCATTAGCATGAAGCCCAAACAACAAGTTGGGCAGGGCCCAGTGCAGTAGCCTAATGGCTAAAGTTCTCGCCTTGCACACACCAGGATCCCATGTGGGTGCTGATTTATATCCTGGCTGCTCCACTTCACTTCCAGCTCTTTGCTGTGGCCTGGGAACGCAGCCAAGGACAGCCCAAAGTCTTGGGATCCTGTACCAACATGGCAGACCTGGAAGAAGCTCCTAGCTCCTGGCTTTGAATTGGCTCATCTCTGGCCACTGCAGCCACTTGAGGTAGTGGACCAGTAAATGGGCGATCTTTCTGTCTCTCCTTCTCTCTGTATATCTGACTTTTCAATAAAATAATAAATAAATCTTACCCAAAAAAAGTTGAGTCGTGTTCTAACAAGGGTTACTGTTATCATGAACGAAGGCTTCATCTGCTGCCCCATACTACCCGGCCCATCGACTAGACACCTGCTCTGGATGAGGGAGCCAGGACAGACCTAGGAACAGCCTCCCTGTCAACAAAATCTTGTCGCCACCATGCACCTGCTGCCACCTGAATTTGGATGCCAGATCTTTTCATATAGGCCTGCTTCACTTACAACTCATGGAAAAAGAACAAGTAGATGGGGGTGCAGGATAACAGCAATGTAGCTGGAGGGATGCAGGCTGGGCTGTCCCCGGGCGCAGCTCCACATGCAAAGCCCTGAAGCTGGTAAACTGAGCGTGACCGGGGCTGAGTGCCTCTGTCCCCACCTCTGCCTTCTTTGCTGGTCTTCAGCCCTCCAAGACCACCCTTCCTGGAGTAACCTGTGCTGTTGATCCCTTACATCCTCCCCAGCCTCCCGGGGAATCCCTGGAAATGTGTCCTTATTCTCCAATTCCCTCCTGAGTTGTCTTCATGGTTTCTCCCTCCTGACCCACTCCAGTTCAGCACCTTGTGATTTCACTCCACATGGTTGCCTCCAAGGCTGCTGCATGAGACCCAGCTGCACCCATGCCCTTGGTTCCCACAAGGGACTCCCTCTTTGTCCCAGGCCAGCTCCACCTGTGCATTGCTACAACCAAAGCTCCTAACCCATCCAGGCATGATATTTTCCTCCTTCCCATCCTGTGGATTTGGAGGTGACCTTTACCTACCTATACAAAGGCAGGCCACTCACCATGTCAGAAGCAATCAACTGGTTTTAGCAGACTATAAGAAAACACAGGATACACTTAACCAAAGAGATTCTTTTCTCTGTATGTAGAATTCTAGTTGCTTGGGGGCCAGTGCTGTAGTAAAAGGAGTGAAGTCATTTCTTGTGGTACCGGCATCCTTGTTTGAGTCCTGCCTGCTCCACTTCCCATCCAGATCCCTGCTGATGGACTTGGGAAAGCAGCAGAAGATGGCCCAAGTGTGTAGGCCCCTACACCCAGATGGGAGATCTGGAAGAAACTGTTGGCTCCTGACTTCAGGTTGGTTCAGGTCTGGCAGATGTGACTATTTTGGGAATGAACCAGTGAATGGAAGATCTCTCTCCCTGTTTTTCCTTCTCTTTCCCATTCCCCAACCCCCATAACTGTCTTTCAAGTAAATAGTACTCATCATGTCTCTGATGTTGGCTGTGCAGTCTCAACCGCTTGTAGGCCCCTTAACCTGCCATGTGGGCTTGAGGGAGTCAGGGGCTCACTTAGTCCAGTGTCTTGCGAGCTCTTTCTGCCTCATCTAGTAAGTCATGATGACAACTTCCCGGGGGTACTAACAATGTCCTCACTGTGCTGAACTGAAAACAGGAGACAACTTTGAGAAGTTCTTCAGAAATGGAATCAAGAGATGTGTCTGAGGGCTGGCCTTCTGGTGCGATGGATTAAGCTACCTCCTACAACCCTGGCATCTCATATTGGAGCCACAATTTTTGATTCAGCTCCCTGCAGGGTGCCTGGGAAGGCAGCCAGTGATGGTCCAAGTCTCCCTGCCACCAAGTGGGAGACCTGGATGGACTTCTGGGCATCTGGCTTTTTCCTGACCCAACCAGGTCTGCTGTGGCCCTTTAGATAGTAAACCAATGGACAGAACTCTCTCTCTTTATTCCCCTCTCTCTCTCTCTCTATTTTTTTTTTACTCTGCCTTTCAAATAAATAAATAAATGTCTTAAAAATGATCAAAAGATACATTTATGTTGGTATAAATCAGTTTGAAATACATGCATGTGAGCAAGAGTTCTTCAAAGAGTCATAGCAATGGCTATGATGAGAAACTACGCAGGTATTAAAAAAAGACATTTATTTTTATTGGAAAGGCAGATTTATGGAGAGAAGGAGAGACAGCAAGATCTTCCATCTGCTGGTTTAGTCCCCAAGTGGTTGCAATAGCCAGAGCTGAGCTGAGCTGATCCAATCCGAAGCCAGGACCTACGAGCTTCTTCCAGGTCTTCCATGCAAGTTCAGGGTCCCAAGGCTTTTGGCCTTCCTCTACTTTCCTAGGCCACAATCAGGGATCTGGGTGAGAAGCAGAGCAGAGAGAGAGAGAGACACGAACCAGTACATAGGAGATCCTGGTGCTTACAAGGTGAGAATTTAGTCATTGAGACATTGTGCTGGGTCCCGCAAAATTCTTTGCACCAAAATAAACTTATCCTTTGATTTTATTTTCCAGGAACTTTGTGAAGTGTTTGGCCTTCAGGTCTGGATTAGAGATGAACTGAGGTGTAGATACTCTGGGGAGAAAATCTCACACAGAGGAAGGGTTCGGGCCCTCAACCACCTCCCGCCAGGACCATCTTCCTCTGTTAAGATGGGCATGTTCTTCCTAGGACCCTGTAATCGAATTTCTTCCCACCTGTAGTGAGCTAATGCCATCTTTATCATCTTAACCATTCTTAAATATATGGTTCAGTGGTGTTGAGAGCATTTACAATGCTATATGACCACACACTGTCTATACCTCCACATTTTCATCTTCCCCAACAAAAATCCTGCCCCCATTAAATTTGGCTTCCTCAAATCCCTTCCATTTTCTCTTAGGAGCTACAAGTCTACCTTCTGGTCTCAGCATTCACCTGCTACAGAGCTTTTAACAGTGGGGTTGTAGCTCCTGGAAGTCTCCCATTGTGACACAGTTTTGAACAATGGCATTTGGGCTGCATGTGACAAAACTAACAGCAGGATCTGAAGAATGATGATCTCAGTGTGACGGATGGAAACTTCCTCACCATGCAATCCCAGGAAAGCGCCTCTGGAAAGGAATCTAGGAGGAAATTAGGTGGTTTGCAGGGAGTGTCCTGACCGAGAGTTGCTCTTGAATTTACACCCAGCTTGGATGTGGAACTCTCCTGGCCCAAGGCCGGCATGGGAGGGGCTCTCCAAACACACCTAATCACCGTGGATTGTAACAGGCTGCCTGTTCCTTTCTAGCACTGAATCATTCATCCATTCAAGTTGCAGGAAGGGGCCAGAGCAGCAGAGCCCTGGGATGGGAAAAGACAAACTCTGGGCCACACTAGTGAAACCGAGCAGTGCACCGTTACTGTTCGTCTCATTGGTCAGGAAATAAGGGCATTTGGAGGGCAGCTAAGGAGCCCACAGTCACCACGCCCAGGAGGCAAACCTGTGCCCCCAGGCCAGCACTGAGCTCCACCTTGGATTCTCAGGGGAAAAGCTGACTACCTCCTGCATCCCTGGAATCTTTGTAGGATGCTTATTTTAAGGATTTGTTTTTTAAAAAGATTCATTTATCTTTACTGGCAAAGCAGATTTACAGAGAGAAGGAAACACGGAGAAAGATCTTATATCTGCTGATTCATAAGTGGCTGCAATGGCCTGAGCTGAGCTAATCTGAAACCAGGAGCCAGGAGTTCTTTCCAGGTCTTGCATGAGGGTGCAGGGTCCCAAGGTTTTGGGCTGTCCTCCACTGCTTTCCCAGGCCACAATCAGGGAGCTGGATGGGAAGTGGAGCAACCAGGACATGAACTAGCACTCATATGGGATTCCAGTGCATGCAAGGCGAGGACTTAGCCACTGAGCCATTGCTCTGGGCCCCATGGTACAGATTTTGCTCCCCTGTAGTCTGTCCTCTGCTGAATAACCAGAGGCCCTGCCTTCCTCAGTCGCCAGGCACCCTGTCTATGGCTGCTTCTGCAGCTCCTATGGTTGCCAGTGGCCTCTCACACACTCATCCCCGCTGGATTCTTCACTAGTTCCTACACATCCTCCGTGGCCAGGGCAGGAACTCAGTCAGAAACACTGTCCTGATTGGCCTCCAGGACCCCTTTCCTTGCTGGCTGCTTCTTAGGCCCATACCCGGGTTTTGGTTGTTGGGGGCTCAGCAGCCTCAACACCCTCTCCCTGCATGTCTTCCTCATCTCTATCATCTGCCTAGACACTCCTCACCCTCCCAGGCCCTCAAGGATCCTTTGGGCATTCCAGACCCCTCTCAGCTTTTCAGAAACTTTTTTTTTTTTTACATTTTTAATTTTATTTTTATTGCAAAGTCACATATACAGAGAGGAAGATCTTCTGTCCGATGATTCACTCCCCAAATGACCACAACAACTGGTACTGTGCCGATTCCAAAGCCAGGAGCCAGGAACTTCTTCCAGGTCTCTCTTGTGAGTGCAGGGTCCCAAGGTTTTGGGCCATCCTTGACTGCCTTCCCAGGCCACAAACAGAGAGCTGGATGGGAAGCAGTGCTGCTGGGATTAGAACTGGTGCCCATATGGGAACCCAGTGCATTCAAGGCTAGGATTTTAGCCACTAGGCCACAGTGCTGGGCCCCGGAAATTTTTTTTTAAAAAGAAGCTGTTTACTTATTTTTGTTCAAAAGGCAGCTTAACAGAGAGAAAGAGCGATATAAAGATTTTCTGTCTGCTGGCTCACTCCCCAAATGGCTACAATAACCAGAGCTGAGCTGATTCTGAAGTCTGGAGTCAGGAACTTCTTTCAAGTCTCTTATGTGAGTATAGGGCCCAAGAACCTGGACAATCCTATGTTACTTTACAAGGCACTTTCCACTTACGAGTTGGGAGCTGGATTGGAAGTAAAGCAGTCAGGACATGAACTGGCACTCATGTGGGATGCTGGTGCACCGGTCCAAGGAATTCCTCACTTTTCCCTTGTTACCCTACATGTGAGGTGCTTTTCTGCATCCACTGGAGAAACAGTATGACCTTGCCAGGTGCCAACTGTCTACAAAGTTAATTTGTTCTCGACTTTCTCACCAATGTTTAAAACTTACATTCCAGGTGCCGTGATAGGCAGAATCCAAGAGGGGTATGAAGTTCCCCGCTTCCTCCTCTGTAGACACAACATGCACACAGGATGGATTTCACCCCCATGACCTGGTTGTATCTGGGGGTAGGAATCTTGTGTCATCGTAGCAGGGACCTCAGTCCCATGACCCATAGGAAATAGGATTCTATCAACCAGAAAGGGCTAAAAGTAGGTTATTTTCACAGTGCCATCAGACAGGAACTCAGTTGGGCCAACAGCTTGCTTTCAGCATTGTGGTACCGAGATAAGCTCCCGGCCATGCTGCCCCTGACTCCTAGAAGTAGGAGCCAAAGAAAGAGTGTTGTGTTAAGCCACTAAACTGTGGTCATTTGTTTTACAGCTGTAGAAATCTAATGTAGGTGGATTTTTAGGTGGCCACAGCAGGGCAGAATAAAGGTGAAGTATGTACAGGATGAATTAAAGTAAAGGCAGGTGGGAGATGGGGATATTTGCAGGCCATGAGAGTAGGATAGGCAGCATTGCAATCCAAGTCTGCATTGTGGGGACCAAAAAAAAAAAAAAAAAAAACCCACGAAGCAGACGGACGTTCATGGTCACCGGGGAACATGAGAGAATGAGAAACATAACAAACAGAACATCCGAGGGCAGGTGCAGCCATCGTATCAGCAGCCCCGCCCCCATCCCAGGAGAAAATGGTGTCCTGCGTCAGTTCTGTCCAATTGTTTGTCCTAAGAACTGCCCAAAGGACCCACATTGCCATGGTAAAAATGGTGGAATGTCCGCAATGCGTTGATGTCAAGTCCTGAAAGTTGTGGAGGTCAAGCATGGCCAAGGAACCGCAGGGTCAGTGGCACCTGTGGCAGCCACAGGCTGTCAGCAGAGAGGCTGCCAATGAGTCCTCACTTTGCTTATAGATAACACATTTTAGAAAGGACAGGGGTCCTTGAATTTCCCCTTTAAACCACCAGTAAAAGCGTGCCCCACCCTTGTGCATACACCCACCCATCCACACACAAACACACCCTTTTACAATGGCAAACACAGAGAAACATTTATTTTCCGGTCTTCACAAGTGTCTGGTAGCCACGAAAGAGTCGTCTGGGCTCCTCCTTCGACTCCGACTTCCTCTGCACCCTGCTCCCTGCCTGGCCACCCCAGTGATGGTTGTTGCTTTCCCATCGTGATTTTAGAGAGAGGAGGCACACAAGATGGTCTTTGTGCAGCCACCACACCACACTAGTGAAGGGCAGACTAGGCCAGCGGGGCTGCTCCTCCTTCCTCCTTGTTTCTGGGTAAGCACACATCTTCCCCCCTCACTTTAAAGGCAGACAATTTGTTTTTATCATTTGCCAACACAGCTGAGGATGATTATTAATTAATCAAAAACACTGACTTTTAACTTCCCACGCTCTCTCCAGAGATGCTGCGGTGACAGCTTGCATCTGGACTTCAGAGCTGTTTAGATAGAATTGGGCACCACGCAAAAAAAGAACCCGGTGGTTTCTTTCTTTCTGGGTCTATTCTTCTTAAAGCACAAGGCTTGCTTACATCCCTCATAGGCAGTAAACTTGAGTTTAAGGTGGTCTCATTTGGTGGGGTTGCTGTTGGACTTTTTTCTAACAGTAACTCTTTGAAGCCAGAAATGCCATGTCAGGATTTCACAAAAAAGGAAGAGAAGTTCAGAGCACATTTTCTCTTCATCAAAAGCTCAAAGCAAAGCACACCAGCAGTGGTGTTTGTGTGAATAATGAAACGCCACTGTTTTAACTCTGCTGCGGATAGCGTCTCAGTGATGCATAGCTAATGGCTTCCCAGAGCCAGCCTGCCACCTTACATTGGAAAGCTCACTAGCAACATCTGATTCTACTGGCTGAGGCTGGAGCCACTTGGCTCCTTTCTCCCCTCTCTAGTACCTGGCCCTGCTCCCTTCCAAGGCCACTGACACAAAAAGGAAGCGGAGGCTGAGGCCTGCTGGCCTCCAATTATACATCAAAGCCAAAGAACTGCTCTCTGGGGTAAGATGAGCCACTCTCTGGTTTCAGCACCTGCCAGGGGCTAGAATAAAAGTATGATCCTTTTTGAGGGTTGAGAGAAGACTTGAAGCTCAAACCAAATTCGGAGGTGGAGGGGAGGATACCCTTGCAGTTAGGGAAGGGCTATCTTGAGCATCTCAAGGCCCTGGAAGGAAGGAGTGTGCTGTTTGGTAAATGCAGCAGCCCAAACTTTGAAGCAGAGTGCTGTGGGATGTGGAGCAAGACCCCCAAGGCCCATCTTTCTGTCACAGATGTTCTGGAAAAGCCCTGTTTTTTTTTTTCTTCAAATATTTCTCTCTTTTTTTAAATTGGAAATTCAGATATACAGAGAGAGGAGAGACAGGGAGAAAGGTCTTCCATCCACTGGTTCACTCCCCAAGTGGATGCAAGAGCCAGAGCTGAGCATGTTTCCAGAAAGTTGAGAATAAAATTCTGCAGTCATTTCTAGCAGCTTGTCAAAATGATTTAAATAAAACTAGTTTAGCCACTTTATAGCTTGGCAATGTAAAACTGGCCTAGCAATTACAAAGAGCTAAAAATCCACTTCTTGTTTGATCCCCACAAGGCAATTGCTTCTGGAAATAGATAGCTTTTCTACCTCGAGTTATTCAGGGTAAGAACTGAATTCATGGGCCTGACATGATGGTTCAATGGCTAAATCCTCTCTTTGCAAGTCCTAGGATCCCATAGGTACCAATTCATGTCCTAGATGCTCCACTTCCCATCTAGCTCCCTGCTTGTAATCTGAGAGAGCAGTGAAGGATGGTCCAAAGCCTTGAGATCCTGCACCCACATGGGAGACCCAGAAGAAGCTTTTGGCTTCTGGCTTTCGATTGGTTCAGTTCTGACTCTTGTGGCCACTTGGGGAGTGAACCTGCAATTGAAAGATCTTTCTCTCTGTCACTCTTCCTCTCTATAAATATGTCTTTCCAATAAAAAAATTTTTAATTAATTCATGTTTGCAGGTCTGATTCAATGCTTGGGGCCCTGCCCACAGTTACCGCTGCCATGTGGTGAGCTGGGGCTGGGCCTGCCTTGGCCTAAGAGGCTTCTCCCTTCCTGGTGAGTACACTGGGAGGGAATCTCTTGGGAACAAGACTGTCCTAGGTTCCACCTGCTGCCAACATCATGCAGCGGGAGGAACCAGGGGAGTGTGACCTTAGGGTCTGAGTAGAGAGAACTTCCAGCAGCCTGGTGGCTGCTGGCAGTGCCCGGGCCGGGTCGGACTCCATGCTTGGGGCCCTGCCAACAGCCACCGCTGCCACGCGGTGAGGGAGTCCTGGGTGGCCAGTGTGCCATTTGGTGCCAGGATCTGCCTGCTGGTCGCCCGGTGGCAATCTCTGGGGTCTTGGGTGTGTGGAATTGCTGCTTAGGTATGTCCATGAATGAGGCCACTGTACCTGTTGGGATTCCTGTGAGGAATCAATCCTGAGGGACTCCCAATGACAGGATAACTTTTCCTTGAAGGTAAGCGAGGGTACTGAGACCTGGTGGTTTGGAAGGGAGAGACCACACGATCTGTATGGGTCAGAATGATATACCAGCCTACCTGTGAGTCCTGTGTATAACTTCTTATCACTGAACAAAGCTGACTACCACACGGCAGTCCATGCGAAAGCTCTGTCTAACAGGGCTCGATCCTAGTACCTGACAGAATGTTGTATCAGGGGACAGGTCACATTTGGAAAGGCCATGACACTAACCAGCACACAAGAGAACCAGATCCGAGGGTAGATTCTATGGGGGATGTGTGGACCAAACCTTGTGAATTACAAGTCCCATCGGTTAGCTTAAGATTTGGGGTGGTGATGGGCTGAGCTAGGTGTGACCATGGAACCTGCCATCACTCATGGGTAAAGGAACCAACAACAGTCTGGGCAGGTCAAGGCAGCACCCGAATGTGCATCCTAAAACAAGGTGTGGGGTGGGCCAGGCTGCAACATTCACCAGTTCATACAAGGTCAAAATGGAAGGGCAGGATATGCCGGGTACTGACCTAACACTCACTGGCATGTATGAGATCTGGGTCTGGGAGTGAGTCAAGTGGGAGAAATTGGAAAACTCCCCTAGTGGGTCATAACTCTTACTGATGATCACATGGTCCAGGCCTGGGGGTCAGGCAAGCTGGGCAAAGTAGCTCCAACGACTGGCTAATGTGTGGGTTGGTTATAAAAGGGAGTGGATCAGGCAGGGCCAAGCAAACCTTAGTTAACCAGCAAGAACAGAAATCAGGCTGGAGCACAGGTGTGTAAGCTAGGCCCTTACACCTACTGGTCTGCATGAGCCAGGGATGCTAGGCCATAGCATCTAAGGCAAAGGCCAAGACAGGTAAGGGGCTATGCCAAACTGGGTCAGAGCAACCACTGGCACATGTGTGATCTATGGGATCAGGCCTGGTTGGGGAGCTAAGATGATACCCTGCCTGGGTTGGGATTCCCACTGGTGAGTGTGGGGCTGGAGTAGGGGCTGTGTTCTGGTCTGGATATAACTGCAGTGTCCCTTGGCACAAGTGTGGACTGGGACTGGATGCACCAAGCTGGGCTAGACTCTTGCACCAACTGGTGCTCTGGAGGACCAGGGTAGGACAAACTAGGCTAGGTCTCTGCCCCTACTGAGCCATGTGTGAGCAGTGTCTGGCTATGGTCGAGCCTTGATTGGGCTGAAACATCCAATTGTAAGAACCAGAATGGATTGAAGGCCAGTCAGGAAAGTCCACTGTCCTTCCAGGATAGGAGGTGGACTAAGTAGGCCTGGCCCATGGACGCTCTAGTATGCGTGAGATCTGGCACCGAGAGAGGTTCTGATGGAGGCACTTGGGAAACTCCTCTGTCAGGACACAGGCCCTGCAGGTGAGCACAAGAACCACAATAGGAAGCATCCCAGACCAGGCAAGGGAAAGGTACTCACATGTATACATTTGGCGTAGGTGGGGGGCAGATCAGGCTAAACTAGTTCACATCACCTGCTGGTGAATCTGAGCACCAGAATAGAGTGTGGGTTGGGCCAGGTTCGGTCGCAACACATACCAGTACACATTACGGCTGAGACTGGGCTAGGGTGGGCTGGGCTGAGATAGGCTGTAATCCCCACCAGCGAGAGCTGGAATTGGGGATGGGCCAGGCCTGGCCAGGCTACAGCACCCACTGGCAAATGCTGAGGTGAGGTGGGCCATGCCAGACTGGGCTGCAGCACCCAACCAGCACTCGTGAGAACCAGGGTGGGAGGGGGCAAAGCTGATGGGGGAATGTGGAGGGCTCCCCTGCTGGACCACCACTCCCACTGGAGAGCATGAGTTGGGATGGGGGCAGATCAGACCAGGCAGGGCTATAATACCTGTGGGCCCCATATGAGCTAGATCAGGGAAGAGCCAGGCTGGGCTGACTGTTCCTGCTGGGGCAAGCATAAGTCAGATTAGGTGAGGGTTGGTAGGGCTTTGCCGCAGCATCAGCTGGCAGATGCTGGCCCTGGAGGCTAATCTGTCAAATTAAACTGCAGAACCACCTAGAGAGTGCATGATCCAGGAGTGGAAGTGACCCAGTAGAGAAACAGTGGGCACCTCCCTCTTGGGTTACCACTCCCACTGGAGAGCATGAAAACCAGGACTGGGGCAGGGGTGGTTGCACAGAACACACCCACCAGCATAAATGTGGGCTGAATAGTGGAGCTGGTTGGGTTGAACTAGGCTTCAATGCTCACTGACATGTATGAGAGCTGAATGGGATATGGGACAGACTGGAGTAGTCTGCTGTATATACTGGCAAGCATTGGAACCAGGGCAGGGGGTGGGCCTGGTGGGGGCTATTGTGGGTCACTCCAACCAGGCTGGAGCTCCCACTGCTTTGTGTGAGGGCCGAGTATGTGGTGTGTAGAACAGGCTGGACTGCAACAACCATGGTGCACGTGGAAGACAGGGCTGGAAACAGAACTGACTCAGCAATTGCAACCACCAGATATGCATAAGCTGATTGGGGCAACAGACTGTGCCAGACCCCGTACTGGCAAGTACCCACAAGAATCAGATCTGGGATCACCTCAGATGAAATTTTCTTAGGGATCCTTCCAATTGAACTGCTGATCTCTGAGCCCCAACCATGAAGAGAACTGCAGGTTCCATGGTCTTATCATCGAGTGCAAGTGTCAGAGCCAAGCCTCCTCAGAGACTCAGACAGAGTAGTGGACAGCATGACCAGGTGCACATGGAGGATATGGGAGTCCATTGGAACCTGCAGAGGATACCTGGCACCACAACAGAGGACGGAGGACAGAACAAATCAATTATCCACCCCAGCCATGTGTAGGCAGTGAAAATCTGGGCAGAGACTCTAAGGTGGACTATGTCAACCGGTGGGTTCTGGAGAGATTTCATCCTGTTTGGAATGGTGAGATTGAGAGCAATTCAAAACTGTTGAACTATCAAACCCACTTGAGCAGTGCCCTCAGAGCATGACCCAGGTCAGGAATCCTGGGATGGAGTGGGAGGTGGGTGGGGCTTCTCCCTTTATCTCCCTCCTTACCCCAGACACAGGGAAAAAATGTGGAAACACACACACACACACATATATATATTTAAAAGCAAGTCACTGAGAACACAGATGGGCGTCTGTAATACGACTATACTGGCAAACAGAACAATGGATGAAATTCAGAACAGTGCCATGTGAGAAGTGGCAAAGGAAAACATGACTGAGAAAAGATGAGCACAGTTTTCAAATGTCATGGGAAGCTTCTGTAGATAAGCTTTGGGTGGGGCTCAACGCGGTGGCCTAGCGGCTTAAGTCCTCACCTTGCACATGCCGAGATCCCATATGGGTACCAGTTCTAATCCTGGCATCGCTGCTTCCCATCCAGCACCCTGCTTATGGCTTGGGAAAGCAGTCAAGGATGGCCCAAAGACATGGGATGCTGCACCTGCATGGGAGACTTGGAGGAGGTTCCTGGTTCCTGGCCTCAGATCGGCGCAGCTCTTGGCCATTGCGGTCACTTGAGGAGTGAATAATTGGACAGAAGATCTTCCTTTCCATCTCTCCTCCTCTCTGTATACCTGACTTTGCAATTTAAAAAAAAAAAAATCTTTAAAAAAAATAAGCTGAGGGTGAATCTGATGGCATTTGTTTTATTTAACTTTCTGGTTATTTATTTTATAACTTTTCTTTAAATTAATGAATGCCAGTAAGCTACAGGTGCATCCAGTGAAACCAGATCTGTGGCTTGGACTGGCCAACTGAGTTGTGCTCACTTGGTTGGGCGGGGGGCCCACAGTGAGTAATTATGCTTATGAAATGATTTTTCTGGTTTCTGGCAAGGAAAGTGTGTGGTGGTTTGTCAGCCCTGTGGGTAGAAGAGTATATGAGGTAGATTAAATTCAGACCATGCTTTGCTTGGGTCTTTTGGCCTGAGAGCCAGCCACAGCAGGTGTTTGTCTCTGTTCCGGCACAAGCATCCCAGCCATCTCTACCCCAGAGAGCTAACTGTTCAGTATTTTCATCCCTAAACAATTGAAAACCACTGGGCAGTATGTTAAAGTTAGCCATAGTGCTGCCACAGGACCTGGCAATTTTACTTGCAGGTGCACACCCAAAAGGATGGGAAGTAGAGCGTGGAGCAGACCCCCTGGATCTGTGCAGCATTGCTCTACACATTGTACACAACTGCTCAAAGGCAGAAGCACCCCAAGTGAAAATCAACAGGCAAGTAGATAAATCAAATGTGTTCTATCCGTACTGTGGGTTATGACTGTCCCACAAATTCTGATACAAACTACAACATGAACCAACCTTGGAAACATTATGCTTGGTGAAATAAGCCAGACACACAATGGCAAACACTGTACTTGTATCAAGTCTTTGAAGTAAGAGCCAAGGCTTGGCTTCATTCCCACAGATCCCACAGATGCGCTTTGGATGGTTGTCGAAGGACTTTACAAGCAGACTTAAGTCGATTTCCCACATTGGGCCTGGACCAAACCTTAAAACTCTAAATACAACAACTGGGCCATCACTGAGGAGTTTTAAAATTTTCCAGCCTCCAGACAAGGTGCTTAAAAACGATTAGGTTGCTTTTTCAAGGACCTTCAGGAGTGGGCAGTGTTTTGAACTGAAATGAAACCCCAAGGGAAGGGGTGTGGTAGATGCCTCCACTGCCAGCAGAAGCCAGCATAAACCCTGGCAGAGACGTGATAGGCCGGGACTTCCTTGAAGGGCACTCAGCCTCAGTGAGAAGAATAATCAGCCTGTAGAATGGTGTTCCCACCTTGCAGGGACCCCAGTCGGGAGCTCCTGAGAAGGAAGGTCCTTCTTTCCTTCTTTTAAAAAATCACATATTTATTTATTTGGAAGGCAGAACAACAGAGAAAGAAGGATCTTTGACTCACCAGTTCATATCCAAATGGCTGCAACAGCCACTGCTGGGCCACACCAAAGCCAGGAGCCAACAATTCTTTCCAGGTCTCCTGCAGGGACTTAAGTACTTGAGCAGGCATCCTTCATTGATACAGGCATGTTAGCAGGAGGAACAAGCCTGGATCAGAAGTAGAGCAACTAGGGCTCAAACCAACACCCGTATGGGATGCCAGCACTGCAGGCAGAGGCTTAACTTACTATACCACGGTACCAATACATTGCCTAGAAACAGTGTCTACGTGGATTCCCAGAGTGCATTGTGATCCACCAGTTGGGCCCTGGAGTGGAGTTCATACATGGGCCTGGTTTTTGTGGGGCCCCCTGCCCATCCCTACGTCCAGGACAGATGCAGGGCCTGCCGGGTACTGGAGGGTACCTGCTGGTGATGGGCCCTTGGGCTTGTCTCCACTCTCTGGGCACCCTGGGTCTCCCAGAGGTGTCGGGTAGATGGGCTGATCTGGGATCCAGGGCACAGGTTTTTCTGCACTCTCCAGGAAGCCTCAGGACAGGTGGGGCACAAGGTAGCAATGATTCCCCTTCGACCTTTCCCTTGCAGTCATCTGGTGAGTGATGCAGCAGATGGAAAATCTTTCTCTCTGTCTCTCCCTCTAGAAATATGTCTTTCCAATAAAAAATAAATTAATCTTAAAAGGAATTTGAGGTCCAAGGCAGCAGCACTACTAGCAAATTCCTCAGGTCCTTGGTCATGCAGCACATGATGACGGTCCTCCCCACCCATCAACCCTTGACAGAAGCAATTTGCTAAGCAAGAGAATCCAGGTGCACAAAGGCCCTTCTTGGGGCTGGCATTGTGGCATTAATGGATTTAGCTGCCACGACTCTGGCATCCCCTTTGGGTTCCAGCTTGAGTCCTAACAGTGCCATTTGTGATCCAGTTCCCTACTAATGAGCCTGGAGAAGCAGCAGAAGACGGCTCAAACCCTTGGGCCCCTGCATCCACGTGGGTGATTAGGGGAAGCTCCAGGCTCCTGGCTTTGGCTTGACCCAGACTTAATTGTTGTGACCATATGGGAAATGAATCCATGGATAAGATCTCTCTCTCTCTCTCTCTCTCTCTCTCTCTCTCTCTCTCTCTGTAACTCTGCTTTTCAAGTTAATAAAATCAATCTTTGAGAAAAAAAAAAAAAGACCCATCTTTACAAGGGTAACTTTCTGTTTTAATGGGAAGTCAGATTTACAGAAAGAGACAGAAAAATCTTCCATTTGCTGGTTCACTCCTCAAGTGGCTGCAATGGCCAGAGCTGAGCTGACCCAAAGCCAGAAACCAGGAGCCTCCTATGAGTCTCCCATGTGGGTGCAGGCTTTGGGCCATCCTTGACTGCTTTCCCAGGCCACAAGCAGGGAGCTAGATGGGAAGTGGAGCATCTAGGACACGAACCAGCGCCCACGTGGGATTCTGGCACATGCAAGGTGAGGACATCAGTCGTTAGGCCATCATGCCAGGCCCAAAGGGTAACTATCGATATGCATAGGCACAGTTCTAGAGGCTAAAGGTAAAATGTTCAGGAATTAACACTGATGTTTAGAGTTCCCGTAGACAAAGCCACCCAGAACTGAAGATACAATCAGACACTGCTCAACAAGAAAGATGCCGAGAGAACCTACAGGAGAGGTTGAAGGGGGATCATTGCTAACATCCCATGTAAGCCACAGCCAGAGGCGGAGGCTTAAAGGGCCAGAATCACAAGACTCACTGAGTATTATTTAAAGTTTTTGTTTTTACAAAAGATGAAGTCCCAATGAAAGTGTTGGATATATCTAGACAATGGGATGATGAACTGTCTGACATTGTCTGTACCAGTAATGTCGGGGCACACTTAAATAGCAGACTGATGGAATTGCAACTCCTTATGACGAGTCGTGACATTATGGGAAAGATCAATCGGAGGGTGGAAATTGGGAGGAGGAGAATCCCAGATTATACAGAATTATGGGATAAATTTCAAAAATAAAAATTAAAGGGCCTGGTGGTGTGGTGCACTGGTGGCTAAAGTCCTCGCCTTGAACACGCCGGAATCCCATATGGGCTCTGATTCTAATCCCGGTGGCCCTACTTCCCATCCAGCTCCCTGCTTGTGGCCTGGGAAGGCAGTCAAGGATGGCCCAAAGCTTTGGGACCCTGCACCTGCATGGGAGACCTGGAAGAAGCTCCTGGCTCCTGGCTTTGGGTCAGCTCAGCTCCAGCCATTGCAGTCACTTGGGGAGTAAATCGTTGGGTAGAATGATCTTCCTCTCTGTCTCTTCTCCTCTCTGTATATCTGGCTTTGCAATAAAAATAAAATAACTCTTAAAAAATTAAAATAAATAAATAAAATTTTTGTTTTAAATTTAATTTGAGACAAAGAGAAAGAAAGTTTCCCATATGCTAGCTTACTCCCCGAAAGCCTAGAGCTGGGCTGGTACTGGGCCAGGAAGAAGCAGGGAGCCGGGAATTCAGTCCATGGGAGGGACTCCAGTACTTGAAGACTCCCTACTGCTTCTTGGGTGTGGCATTAGCTGGAAACTGGAGATCAGAGCCAGTGGACATGGAAGGCAGGCTCAGTGGGACATGGGCATCTTAATTGCTAGTCAGATGCCCATCTTCCACCAGACTTTGTGGTCATTCAGTCCAACACAAAAGAATTGCACCTGCAATTCTGTATTGGTTTATAAACTATATACATGCATATTTTTGAATATGTATAATAAATAGTGGTCATATTTATTGTACTATCACAGTAAAATTTTTTCTTGATTCTTTAAAAGATTTATTTTACTATTTTTGAAAAGATTTATTTATCTCTATTGGAAAGTCAGATTTACAGAGAGGAGAGGCAGAGAGAAAGATCTTCTGTCCACTAGTTCACTCCCCAAGTGTCCACAATGGCCAGAGCTGAGCTGATCCAAAGCCAGGAGCTTCTTCCAAGTCTCCCATGCAGGTACAGGGTTCCAAGGCTTTGGGTCTTCCTCTACTGTTTTCCCAGGCCATAAACAGGGAGGGAGCTGGAAGGGAAGTGGAGCAGCCAGGATATAAACTTGTACCCATATGGGATCCTGGTGCATGGATGGAAGGCGAATACTTTAGTCACTAGGCTACCTTGCTGGACCCAAGGTTAATTTATTTTTATTGGAAAGGCAGATTTACAGAGAGAAAGAGAAACAGAAAGACCTTTCATGTGCTGGTTCACTCCCTAGACGGTCACAAGCTGAGCCAATCTGAAGCCAGGATCCAGAAGTTTCTTTCGGGTCTCCCACACGGATGCAGGGTTCCAAGGCTTCGGGCTGTCCTCTGGTGCTTTGTCAGGCCACAAGCAGGGAGCTGGATGGGAAGTGGAGCAGCTGGGACATGAACTGGCACACATATGGGATCCTGGTGCTTCAAGGGAAGGATTATCCAATTGAACCATCACACAAGGCCTCTCTTACTTAATTGCTAAAATTAAATGTAGTCATAAATACAAATTAATTTAGTTTCTTCATTTCTGTGCATTATCTATGTCTTCAAAAGTTCGGTGCCAAAGTACTTATGAAGTTCAGTTTTGTGAACTTCCAGGCTTGGTTGAAAAAGGTGTCTGAGATAACTTGGTATGAGTAATATTACACACGTAGGTCTAAAATAAGACAGTCCACAGGGGCCAGCATTGTGCTGCAGCGAGTTAAGTTGCTGACTGTGATGCTATCACCTCATGTCAGAACACAGACTCTGTCCAATTCAGCTCCCTGTTAATGTGCCAGGGGATGCGGTGGAAGATGATCCGTGTGCTTGGGCTCCTGCACCCACATGGGAGATCCAGCTGGAGCTCCAGGCTTCTGGCTTCTGCCTGGCTCAGCCCTGCTGTTCCAACCATCTGGAGAATGAACAGGGGATGGAAGATTTCTCTCTCCCTTTCTCCTTTTTATTCTGCCACTCAAATAAATAAAAATCTAAAAAAGAAAAAAAGGAACAGGGTCAACCTTGTGATGCTAAAAACATTATAAGTTGTTCCTACGATGCCAGCAGCCTAGGGGAATGCAAGTTTGAGTCTTGGCTGTTCCACTTCTGATTCAGCCGCCTGCGAATGTGCCTGGCAAAGCAGCACAAGATAGTTCCAGTAAGTGCTTGGGCCCCTTGCTATCCATGTGGGAGATCTGGATGGAACCCCAGGCTCCTGGTTTGGGCCCAGACCAGCCACAGCCATTGTGGCCATTTGGAGTGAACCAATAGATGCAAAGGTCTCTCTCTCTTTCCCTCTCTGTCTCTTCTTTCCTGTAATGCTGCCTTTCAAATAAATCTTAAAAAGCAATTTAAAATTAAAAAAATATTTAGCTGACATCAACCAAAGCTAAGGTTGTATAAAAATATGTCTTTATCTTGCTCAGACCTTCTTTAAATATCAAACACTCCGTAAATATGTAATGCATTCTCAATTCTGTATGACCAGTCTAGTGCCATGTGGGAGAAACGTAAAAAGTCTTTGATTACATGTGCCACTCTTGAATTGAGCTGTGTTTGCCTTCCTCCCTGGGACTTGAGTGGGATGTACCCATGGCTAGCCTTAGTCCACTCAGAGCTATTGTAAAGGGAACTGCCTCTTCTTCCCCCCTCCAAAACAACAACAAACACTGGTTACTTTCTAATGAACATAAGTTAATTTCTTACAGTTGTGGAAGCTGAGAAATTCAAGCTTGAGGGGCTGGCCTCTGGTGAGGCATCTCTTCCTGTACCATCCATCCCACAGTGACAGGACAAAGAAAGGGCATGAGGCAGCATGGTAACGGCGGCAGAATCATGAATTTACTGCAACTCCCCCACATAATGCCCTCTTAGCAGGCTTCACCTCCCCACATGGTTGTCCTGGGGATGCAGTCCCCAGTGCAAGCTTGGCGGAGGACACATTCAGACCCTAGCAGGTGGGTGTTCACCACTTGCACCAGCCCAGAACACCAGAGGGCAGTAGGCTTGGGCCTCTGCTTCCTTTCTGGGACTTGAGAAAGCACCATGAGCCCTAGCTCACTGCTCTGCTCATGCACCCTGTGCCGGCTGCCTCTCTGACTTGGCTTATGGAAAGCACCAGAAAGCAGGTACGTGGAGCCCGAGTGCCACACATCCGGAGGCCATGCTGCGTTGCTGTCTCTCTGCTCTGGGTGCCCCAAATGACAATACAGAGAAAGACAGACAGTAACCTCGGCTCTCAGGGCAGGAGGGGTCCCTGGCTGACCCCTACCCCATCCCACCCACTCATGGTGTTGATGTCCTGCAGGGGAAGTGTGGTCAAGCAAGCCCAGCCTTGCCCTTCGCTGGGACCCTGCAAACCTTCAGCAAAGGACAGACTGTCCAAGGCCTGTGTGTGAGAGGCGGGGGGAGGAAAAGGCAAGCGTGTTTTCTGCTTATGACTGGGCCCTTGTTGTTCACCAGGCTCAGGCAGGTAAGCGACTTCTGTGATGAGGAGGCCAAGTCATGTCAGCACCAGAAACCTCCCTGGGTACTGTCAGACACACACACAAACACACACACACACACACACACACACACACACACGCCACCCTGCCCCTATGCTGCAGCCCAGGCCATCCCTTTCCCGGGACCATCCCTGGTTCTCACTTTCATGAAGACAAGCTGTTTTGGGGTGAGTGAGTGACACCTGGGGTCACACCCAGTCCTCCCTGCCCAACACACTCGGACAAGAGCGTGGAGAACTTTCTGTGGCCTCCATCTTCTGCCCCTTTGTTTCCTGGGATGGGCAGTAGACAACACTTTCTGGGAGACAGACAGATGAGCCTCCAGCATGTGCAGCCCTGGAGGCTCTGTCCTGGTCCAGAGGCTCAGGGGTAGGAAGTTGGATAACAGGAACTCCAGGGGTGGCTGTGTCATGTGGGAGACAGCCAGTTACAGGTTCCCACACTGTAGGGCACGATGACACTGCTCAACAGGCCTGGTGGGTGGGTGAAAGTGAAAGAAAAAGAAGAGGGAACAGAAACGCTAATGAGACCTAAAGCGGGATGGATGGGAGGGCCGCGGCAGAAGGAGCAGCTGGCAGAGCGGGGGCCTGGCTGCGCGTCAGGAGCAGGCAGGTGAACAGGGCTGTGGTGGGAGGAAGAGGAGGAGCCGCGACGACATCCAGTGAGGTGCAGACACACTCACGTGTTTGGGGACACGGCAAGCAATCTGCCAACACACTACTGACAGAGGGAGTTGGAGGCTGGATCAATGAGCTCCCATGGGTGCACAGAGCAGCCCCTGGCTGAGAAATCTCTGCCTCTGCTCATTAACTAGACTTGGGCCAGAAGGGCCCATGAGACTCTCAGGAGAAAAGCAAGGGGCTCTAAGAGGAGAAGCACTGGTTAGGCAGCCACAGCCCTTTCCCCAGCTGAGTGCCAAGCAGGCTCTGTCCCAGGGCTTGTGGGTTTTGGTTTTAAGAAAGTCACCACCTGAAAGGGGAGCAGGGGGAAAAGGTGGATGCGTGCAGAGCATAAGACAGCTGCAATTTTATGGAGGCTGTGCAAATGACCACAGGAAAAGAATATTGGCTGAGCAAGCAGATGAATGAGTAACAGAGAAGAAACACAATGCAGAAAGGTTTCTTGGCAACATCACTCGAGGAAATAAACTTGCAAGGATTGAAAGTGAGCCAGTGTTGGTTAAACCAGTTGAAAGGTTCAAAGTGGAGCTAGAAGGCCCAGTGACTGGGCTCGATGTCAGCACAGCACAGGTTCTGAACAAAAGCAAAGAACAGGAGCCATAGATCTAGGATGCCATGTCCAGTCTTCCAGGGGAGCTGGAACTAGCCACCCAGACATGACAGTCAACACTTGGTGTTTTTTAAATTGGTACCTCCAGAGGTCACAGTCAGTATTAAATGGCAACTAGGAAAGACTGGTTAGATGGCTCTACAGGAGGCCAGCTTGCTAGCATGGAAGCAAGGCCAGACGTGGTTTGTTGGTTTGGACAGAGATAGACGTTAGAAGACAGCTTGACATCAAAGATTGGATGAGTAACTGTGGTTTGGAGGGAGGTCAGGTGGGGGAGGAGATCGGGTGCCTCTGTGTGTGTGTGTGTGTGTGTGTGTGTGTGTGTGTGTTTGTGTGTGTGTGTGTGTGAGAGAGAGAGAGAGGGAGAGAGGGAGAGAGAGAGAAAAGGCAAGGCAATTTAACTTGCAAAGGATAGTGATGGATAGTGAAGGTGTGATGATAATTATAATTAACATTTACTGAGTACAGGCTGTGCATCAAATATCGCTGTAAGCATCTCACATACATTAGCTTGTATGACCTTATGGTTAATTTGCATTTTATAACTCAAGGACACCCAGACACAGAGAGATCAAACAATTAAAGGTAGCCCAGGACTCTAAATTCCACAAAACTCTTCTCTGAAGACATGGAAAAGGCAATTCTCTGTTTCCTTTCTTTTTATTTTTTTTAAAGACTTATTTATTTGTTTAAAAGGCACAGTGACAGAGAGAGAAAGAGAGAGAGAATCTTCCTTCTGGTGCCTCACTCCTAAATGGCCTCAAAAGCCAATCTCCCTGAATGGCCAAAGGCAGGAATCCAGATATCCATCCAGGTTGCCCAAGCACTGAGGCCATATTCTGCTGCAGGGAGGTGGAGTGGCTGAGACTTGAACTGGTGCTCCAACAGGGTACATCAGTGTCACGGGCAGCACCCTATGCCTCTTTGCCACATGCTGGGCCAGCCTTTCTTTATGGGCACAATTTGTCATTTAACCTGCTTTTTTAGAAGCCTGGCAGAAAAGAAGGCCTTTGTGAAAAGACTGTTGTCATGATGACAGTATTAACTTTATGCTTAAGGAAGTGCTTTTCCAGAGAGACTGCGTCTGGGTTCTTAAGGCCATGCCTTAAGAAGTCTGCACAGCCTCACTGCCCAAAGACCTTGCCTGTGTTCATAACCAACAGTGGCATCCAGGAAGTCTCCTGTAGAGAGAAGAAAGGTCTTCTGACATCCTCCCATGACCTGTATGAGGTTTGGGGAATGACACTCTTGCTGTGTTTTTGTTTTTTGTTTTTTTTGAAAATGTCCCCCACTGAGAAGAAAAGCTAGGAGCCTCTCCCACGATGACCAAGGCAGAGGACCAAGCCTGCTCAGAAACAGGGTTTTGGCCCTGGGAGGCAACAGATAAAGAACTAGATAGCGAATACATCTGTTTTCACAAGAGCTTGTTGTTCTCTGTACTAACTGCTATAAAAACGACATGAAACTAGCCACACATTGGTTTTGGTTCTTGTGACTAAATCAAGGAATGGCATGATGGTGCTGTGTCATTAGAAATGAAACCAGTTCTTAAACAAGAGAAGAGGGCCGGCATTTTAATAACCCGAACAAATTCATAGAAAAATCAAAGCTGAAACTTCAACACCCCGGCCTTGAACACCTGCTACTTCATGTTGACTCTGAACTAGTGACACTTCTGCCTTGCCGGGCAGACCTGGCATGTGCCCCGACATGCCCCACACATGTGGTGGCCAGGCAGTCTGCCCTCGTTATGCTGTGGGTGGAATCCTGAGCTGGTGCTCAACTTAACACAACCAAATTGTATCAGGCACTTGAAGAAAAAGCACCTTACTTCGTATTTTGATTTTTTTTTTCAAATATATGACCTATGTTTTGACATCTATGGCCTAGGCTTTCATAAATGTATTTGACCTTCCTTGAAGTCCACTCACCAACATAGGAGGCAGTTACTTAGCCAGCACGCAGAGCTAGGATTCTGAGCCAAAGTTTTCTGGTCCACATTGGCACTGCCTCTGCTTTGGCCTTTGTCACAGTAGAGATGCCAATGTATTCATTCATAGGTTTCCTCAGCAGCCTTTTTCCCCATTCTCCTGCCATCCCACTTCCTCCTCTCTCTGGAGCAGGTAGAAATAGCCGGCTCCTCAGATGGGCCCTGTTGTGCCCAGGTTATTCTGAAAATCCTTCGCTTGACCAGGTGACTGGCTCAGAGGTGGACATGAGGTCTGATCCTGTACAATGAGGTTTGAGGAAATGTTACCAGGGCTTCTGGCAACAAGTTTTCTCCATTTGCCATGGCAACACCGGAGGAGACTAGCCCTCTTTTTCTGATGGCTTGCTGGGGAACACCAAATCCAATGTTCCCCCAGCCCTTTGCACCACCAAGAGAGAAGTCAGGTGATGGAGCCAGCACATGGAAGAGCTGGTGCTTGTACAGATGTAAAGTCTGCAGCAAGCTCCAGGGTTGTTACCCCTCTCTGCCTCCCTTCTTCTTTCTTTTGATTTGTTTTATTCATTTGGAAGGCAGAGTGACAAATAGAGAGAAGGAGAGATAGAGAGACATCTTCCAAACTCTGTTTCACTCCCCAAATGGCTGGAGCAAGCTGGAGCCAGGAGCCAGAAAATCCACCTGGCTCTTTAACTTGGGCCATCACCTGCTGCCTTCCTAGGCATTTTAGTAAGGAGCTGGTTCAGAAATGGAGCAGCTGTTAGGGCTAGCACCATGACAAGCTGGCTAAGCTGCTGCCTGCAGTACTGGCATCTCATATGGGCATTGGTTTGAGACCCAGCTGCTTCAGTTCCAATCTAGCTTCCTGCTAATGTTCCTGCGAAAGCAGCTGCAGATGGCCCAAGTATTTAGGTCCCTACTTGCACAGGGAAGACTTGGAAGAAACTTGTGGCTCCTGGCTTTGGTCTGGCTCATCCCCACCCACTTTAGCCATCTGGGGAATGAATCGGTAGACAGAAGATCTCTTTCTTGTGTCTTTCTAAAGCTATTCATGAAATATTCATATAAAGCCATATGGGTTTGAAACTGGCTTTTGAGATTCTACTCACTCTCAGTTTCTCTTGAAGGATTCTGTTATTTCTACTTCTGGCCAGGTATGACTAAGCACAGGCACAGGAACACAGAAGACAAGAACAACATTGCCCCCTTGCCTGACAGTGACGAGGGAAGTAGGAACCAGCGTGGCCAGGCTGGAGGTATCCTGGGAAGTTCATTCTTCTCAGCTCCTGCTCCTGCATACCCAGCCTGCTGGCTGGACGGCCCAGCTGTCAGCCAGGTCTTCCCTGGACTCCTAGACATGAACTGCGCAGCTGATACACTTGACGATGGGGTGTTGAAGGCTGCTGTATTTAAGGCATTGTTCCAGCAGCTGGGAGAGGACTGGGAAGGAACTGGGAGTTGCATCTCCTTTCTTCTCTTCGCTTGGACCCCCACCCCCCAGCAGCCTTTTTTACCAATGGCCCCTGCTCCCTCACTGCTCTCTCCTCCTAGTCTCCTCCGTGAAGCCTAAATCATCTCCCAGCTTTCCCCTTTTACACTCTGCAGCGGTGTCCAACCCCGCACACACAGCGACTGCCTCCTGTCTCCCTCCACCTCTGGCTTCCACCCACATCTGGTGTTTGTTTCTCAAGGCACACTGACCTGCCTTTGCATCCTCAGGTGTATTAAAGCTTGGTCTTTGTACAGAGCTCACAGTCTGCTTTTATTTCTGCATCAGACAGTGGATTTCACCTGCTTTTTTTTTTTAACCCTAAACTCCATTAAGAAATATATTTCACATTAGAAATGATTCAGAAGATACAGCAATACATTACCCATACATAAAGGATGCAAAAGCTTTGCAAGCTAATACTTGTGCGATTTTTTTCTTTTTGTAGAGGTGACTGCCATGGTCCACTAGACTGTAGGTTGAAGACACTGGTGCCTCAGTTTCTCCCTCAAAGTTGGCCACTCGGGGGGACTTTTTCCAATCACGCGATCTAATCCAGAACCTGGTGTGGGTTATTTTTAATCTCAGGTTGTTGTCCCGTCCTTTCACAGAAAGCATCACAGTTGTGGTTACATGTTTCTCGTTGGGACTTACTCACTGTCCATCCTACAAACCACACTGTTAGCTTTTGAAGACAGAGGCTTTGCTTTGCTTCCCATTATACACATCCAGCATCCGGTTCCACAACTGGCATTACAGTAGAGTCCAGATAAATATTTATTGTCTGATGGACTGGGTGAGTGAGTGGATGAGCATGTGATGCTGAGGTCTGTATTTAAAAAGAAGTCTCCCAGGACTGGCCTGTGATGAAATGGGTAAAGGCACCATCTTGGTGCTGGCACCCCATATTGGTGCCAGTTCGAGCCCTGGCTGCTCCATTTCCAATCCAGCTCCCTGTATCAGACTGGCTTAGGAAATGCAGTGGAAGAAGGCTCAAATGTTTGAGTCCCTGTCCCCATGGGGGAGACCCAAATGAAGCTCCTGGATCCTGGCTTCAACCTGACCCAGCCTTGGCCACTGTGGTCTTATGGGGAGTGAATGAGTAGGTGGAAAATTTTTTTCTCTCTCTTAATCTCTCAGTCTCTTCCTCTTTCTGTAACTCAGATTCTCAAAAGAAAAAAAAATCTTAAAAAAATAAAGTCTCTGCAATACAAGGTATCTGGGTTCCTTGGTTCTAGGACTCAAACTAGAAGATGTACCAGTGATGCCAGGAAGAAAGGAAGTGATCCTAACAAAAGGATGTTTCTATAGTTGAGAGGGTTGCCCACCCAGTGTGGGCTTCTAAATAGGATGAGAAGCATCAGGTATGAAGGAAAATGGGAGGTACAAACATTTTTAAGCTATAACCATTTGAACCATTACTATCAGATTTTTAAAAAATATATATTTATTTTTATTGCAAAGTCAGATATACAGAGAGGAGGAGAGACAAAGAGGAAGATCTTCCATATGATGATCCACTCCTTAAGTGGCTGCAGTGGCCAGAGCTGAGCTGATCTGAAGCCAGGAGCCAGAAGCTGCTTCTGGGTCTCCCTCATGGATGCATGGTCCCAAGACTTTGGGCCATCCTCCACTGCTTTCCCAGGCCACAAGTAGGGAGCTGGATGGGAAATGGGGCCTCCAGGACACAAACTGATGCCCATATGGGATTCTGGCATGTGCAAGGGGAGGACTTTAGACACTAGGCTACCATACCAGCCCCTACTATCAGATTCTAACCCTAAACATTAAATCACTATTTGTAAGAGCCTATGTTGATATAAGTAAGTGGCTTAAAAAATAAACAGAGAAGAGATACATCTCCCTTCTAGAAGAATTTTACATGATTTGTTTAGTGACTACCCACGAGGAAGTGGAGTTGATTCCTCCCCATCCCATAGCTCACTCTCTTGTGGGGAGGAGGGCTGCACCTGCTGAGTGGTCCCCAACAGTGCAGGGCCAAAGGGGCAACAAGGTAACTGTACAGACCAGAGATCTGGCAAACAGTGGTCCCAGGTTCAAGTTCAGCTGCTCCAGTGGTATCACGCAGATATCTTCCCCACCGCATGAGGCAAGGAGAAGGGTGCTCTACCTCTGTGTCCTTCCTTAGTTGGGCCAAACTTTATGGAAAACAACTGGAAATGGTCAAGGAACAGAGGGATTTAGGATGCACAATGATGACATATTTGGTAGGACCATGGGACAGGAAAAGAAAATTAGAGGAAAATCCAAGGAATTCTGAATGAGAAATGGACCTGTGCTAATGCTATTGTACCTGTATTGGCTCACTGGCTGGGGTGTAGAAGTGTAAGATGCTAGTAATACAGGGGCCTGGGAAGTGCATTAGAAGATGTACCATCTTCATAAATTTTCTGTGAATTTAAAGGCGCTCTGTATTAAAAATTTACCTGTACAGTGGCTGGTGTTGTGGTGCAGTGAGGTAAGCCACTGCCTGACAGCTGGCATCCCTTATGAGCGCTGTTTCCAGTCTAGGCTTCCCCACTTCTGATCTAGCTCCTTGCTAATCCACCTGGGAAAGCAGTGGGGACATGATTCAAAATACCAGAGGCGCTGCCACTGTGTGGTAGAGACCTGGATGGAGTCCCAGGCCCTCAGGCAGCTCGGTGGAACATTCAGAAAACATTTCAAATACCCCTGGGGGCACACAGACACTTAACAATGCTTGGAAGATGAGTAGAGGCAACTAGGTGAGTGAAACAAGCAGGATGGAGAAAGCATTGACAAGGGAGAAGTGCAAAGGGAAGTGGTGGCAGAATGTGACAGGTAGGGCCCAGTGCGATGCTCAGACTACATATTTGTCTGGCATGTGCCGAGATTCCATATCTGCACCAGTTTGTATACCAGCTGCCCCACTTCCCTTCTAGCCCCTGGCCTGTGGCCTGAAAAAGCAATTGAGGGTAGCTCAAAGGCTTGGGACCCTGTACCTGTGTGGGGGACCTGGAACAAGCTCCTGGCTCCTGGCTTTGGATTAACTCAGTTCTGATTGTTGCAGCTACTTGGGGAGTGAATCAACAGATGGAAGATCTTTCTCTCTGTTCCTCTTCCCTCTGTAAAATCTACGTTTCCAGCAAAAATAAATAAATCTTTAAAAAGAGAGACTGTAACAGGTAGGACCTGATTTCAGTGGGGCACAGTCAGATGTTCCCCTGGATGCAGGCTCCAGGGGGTAGGGACTTGGCCCTTCTCTTAAAGACATTCATTGGTTTTCATAGTATTTGAAAAGCAGAAAGTGCGCTTTCACACCCACTGGTTCACTCCCTAAATGCCTGCAACAGATGTGCCAGGCCAAAACTGGGAGCCAGGAGTTCAATTCAGGTCACCCACGTGAGGGCAGGGATTCCAAGTATTCGCAGCATCACCTGCTGTCTCCTGGAGTGTACCCGAGTGGAATGCTGGCATCAGAAGCAGAGTTGGGTCTGAAGCCCAGGTCCCTATACAAGACCTCAGTGTCCCATGTGGCAGCCTAACTGCTGCACCAAACACCTTTCATCTTTAACTTATACTTCATTCATTATATTTTTCTGGTACGCAGAACTGAGCCTGGTTAGTGTATGTTCAAAAATGTGCATTACATAGACAAGTGTCCTCGTGACACAAGCACAGAGTGCCTGCTGAAAGCCCAGCTTGTACTCCAGAGCCATGTTAGTGAAATTGGAAGTTCCTGGGTTTGCACTTGTGTACATGGTGATTTTATGTCACTTAATGATCCTGCGGAAAGCTAGCAGATGTTAGCATTAATTTCGAATGGCTCATCCCCAGGCATGGACATGCCAGTCCTCGGAGCAGTTGCTTGGGGGCATCTCTGCTGACAAGTAGGGGTGAATGGTGTCTTTGCTAGCACTGTCCTAGCACGTTGTGAAACCCAGCAGGGACTCATAGCTGTGGAATCAGATTAAGTTCGTGGGGCTTCAAAACTTCCCTTATCATCTTTTAAAGCATATGGACACAGTTTTCCAAAGGCTGGAAACAGGTTGGTTGGTTTGTTTTTCTTTACTGCCAAGGGCCTTTTGGATAATTTATTTATGTATTTATTTGCTTATTTACTTATTTTTATTTGAAAATCAGAGTTATGCACAGAGAGAGAAAAAGAGAGAGAGATATAGCTTCCATCCACTAATTCACACCCAAAATAGTCGCAAAGGCTAGAGCTGAGCTGGCCCAAAGCTGAGAGCCAGGAGCTTCTACCAGGTTTCGCATGTGGTTGCAGGGGCCCAAGGACTTGAACCATCTTCTGTTGCTTCCTCATGCCATTAGCAGGGAGCTGGGCTGAAAGTCAAGCAGCTGGGACATGAACTGGCACCCATATGAGATGCTGATGCTTCAGTCAGATTAGCCTGATATGCCACTGCACTGGCCCTTTTGTTGGGTAATAGATAATATCATCCATGGGCCATACAAAGTTTTCCACTTTAAAATTTGTCTGCCATAGATTTACTAAACTTTGTGCTCTGGTTATGGTTATCTTAGCAGGGCCAGGCCAAATGATTCCATGGTTTTAGATGGCCTTTGGGCTGGAAGTTCCTCATGGTAGAGGTGGGCAGAGCATGGGGTGGAGAATGGCTACTAATTGCCCTGCAGGCATCCAGACAAGTCCTTCTCAATGATCCTAAAGGCTAAGCACATTCATTGGCACATAACAGCTTTTATAAAGCAGCTTCAAGCTTTGGGGAAAGCTATGGACAATCCTAAGCAATTATGCAGCTATGAAGAATAGGGCAAGAGATATTCAACAGTTTCACCAGCAGACCTTTCATTCAGGAATAGAGATGCACACTGCAATGTTAAATATATCTTGACAATAGGATGCTGGACTCTCTGCCTTTGTCTATACCTACAGTGCCATGATACACTGAAATAGCAGAATGATGGATTTGTGACTATAATTGAAGGAGTATACTATTGTGATAATATGGGGGAAACAGTAGAGTGGAGGGGAGATTGGGAGGGTGGAAAGGACAATCCTTGAGCCCATGGACTTGTATTATGGGGGAAAAAAAGAACAGGGTAAACTATGTGTGTTAATATGAAAGAACCTCCAAAATATAGTGACAAAATGAATTCTAGAACAGGGAGTATGTCACTGCTCTCTGTGAGGGGCTATACAGGCGGGCACACACACGTTACAGTGCCTGGTGGTTCTCTGGAATACACGTAGGACGTTGAAGAACACAAGGGGACTTCTGTGAAGAAGGCGCAGGAGCCAGGGGAGTGGGTGGGGGGCGGGAAGATAAGGGAAGAGAGAGACAGAGACACTTTCACTGTTGGTTCCTGGAAGCTTTGAATTTGGTTCACATACTACCTATATGAAACTAAAATGCGAGTGAAAAAGAATGATTCAGAAGAAGAAATACTTTACTTTTGCCTATAGGTTACCATGAACTCTGTTTTCAATTTCAAAAATTTCTGCTTGGATTTTCTTTCTAGCCCTTTCGTTGCTGTGGGCTCTGGCATGGGGTCGGCCAATCAGCCTGATTAGTTCTTGCTTTCTCCTGGCTTCGCAAGGGCTTCTGAGGGGTTGCACAAGACAGACAATATATATTTCAAGCTAGGAATTAATCCTTTTAAGCTTTCACTCATTTGAGAGACAGAGGCAGATACACAGAAGAGCTCCCCTCTGTTGGTTCACTCGCAAACTCCACAATAGCTGAACTGACATGAAAATGGGGGCCCTATCACCACTGACAGTGGTGTGGGACTCAGAGTGTGGGAAACAGGGGGTTTTGGCCTCTACCCACCCCATCAGTCAAATGCTGCCTTTTAGCAAGAGCCCAATGTAGATTGCTGTGCACGTTCAAGCTTGAGAAACTCTGGGGGGGGGGGGAAGTTTAACTATGTTCAAAGTCTAGATTATACTCTTTGTGAAAGCTGCGTGCAAGCGTCAGCGATGTGTACAGTGTGACTTTTTTTGAGGCTACCTGGAATCACACTTACCAGAAATGGCAGTGACCATCATTGTTCCTATCTTCTGCTTCACTTGTGACTTTCTCTCATTCCTGCCTCTTGTCTTTTTCCGGACCATCTGTTACCCCTCTGTGGATGATTATCAGCCCCTTTCCCACTGGTCCCCTCCCTTTCACCACCCACCACACTGAGACAGCTCCCTCTGGTGCGCACATGGACTCCCTCCATCAGGCCAGTATCAACTATAATCTTACCTGTTTTTTTTCCCTCATGTCACTAAATGTCTTGAATGTGCTCAACAAATAACAAGACCCAAAGTAGCTCTCTTGAAGATCCCATGTATTGGCTTGCCAAATTCAAAGGCTGGGTGCCTGTTACTTCCCTAGATGAATTCTTTCTTTCACTCCCTTGTCTCCAGCTTCTACCTTTCTTCCTCTTTTTGATGCCCAGGCAACGGTAGTACCCTCAGGCAACCCAAGGTCTTCTCTTTCTAGTCTAAACCTTTGCTGTGTCCTCCTAGAACCTGCTATACTGGTGATCTCCATGCAGAAAACTCTCCAGATGGTGTTGTCTTTCTAGAGCTCCAACAATCTTACATTGTTTTAGTTTCCATTTAATAAACACATACTGAGGGCCTAAGACATGCTGTTGCCCTGTGCTGGAATACTGGTGAGCAAGATAGACCCAGTTCCTGCCCCCACAGAACTTAGAGCCAATCAGGAAACAGAGATACTGGGCAAAAAATACAATGCAGGAGACATGACCAAACCTAGTTCCAAAAGTAGTTTCTGGATAAAACACGCAACAATCAGTTAATAGTGAGTTTTCAAAAACAGGTTACCTTTTTCAGTATGTTTCCAAATTGCAAAAGACTTAACAAAAAACTTTCTTGTTAAATCTGAGGTTCAATGCTAAATGGGGGTCTTATATTTTTTTCTGCTACATCTGGCAACACGACCATGAAGGGCTGGGCAGTTAGAGGAAAATCTGGAGGAAGCAAAAGGATGAATAGTAACTAGCACACAAATGGGAATGGTAGGAGAGGAAGAGACATTCCAGGGAAAAGAACTAATAGAAAGGCAATAGTTTATCACAAGATGGAGTTTCATGCTTTGAGAATCTGATAAAAAGATAATAAGGAGGATGGTGAAAGAAAACAAACTACTAGAGTGGGAAAAAAATCTAGTGGGGATAAGGCAGATTGGTACTGTGGAAAGGATTCTGGCCTTCGTTTCCTTAACGTAACAGGAAGCCATGGAAAGATTCCAAACAGAGGAGAAAGTGGACCTAACTTGAAGTAGAAAAACAACCGTTCTGGCTGCCAGATGCGGAAGGAATAGATGGTGCAGGAGTGGGTGTAGGGAGCGCAGTTGTGAGGTGCTGTAGTAGGAAGAGGTGGGTTGTGGTTTGAAGAGAGGATTTGCAGAGAACAGGAAGTGGTGGAGACATGGGAAATCACTGGCAAGGGTAACTGATTCCACTTCATGCCAAACTCTTGTTTCTAACTCACCTTCCAGGTGGATGACTAATCACATTCATTTCCAGCCCTGATCTTGCACAGCAGCTAGAGCCTGCAGGGCCCTACTGGGAATCCTACTGCAAGGATCTTCAGTAGCCAATCAGCCACCAGGAATGCAAATGAGAATCACTTGTGGAACTGTAAGCAAACCTTGGTACCAGGTCCCTGCCCAGAGTGAACCAACTGCAGTGGTAGGAAACACCATGCGCCCCAGGTGGGAGGGAGGTGTATGTACCTCAGCGACCCAGTGTCTGCGTGCCTCAACAACTTAAGTTTGAGTGCTCAATCCAGGTTCAAAATTGAATACATTTTCCACAACTAGATTCTTACTCCCATACTACTCCGTTGATTCTTCCTCTATTTTCTCTTCCACGTCTCTTTCCAGCCTCAGCACTTTTATTGTTTCTAGTTACAAATTCATCACACTTGGGCCTGGCACGATAGTGTAGTGGTTAAAGTCCTCACCTTGAATGCGCTGGGATCCTATATGGACACCGGTTCTAATCCTGACAGTCCTGCTTCCCATCCAGTTCCCTGTCTGTGGCCTAGGAAAGCAGTCAAGGCCAGCCCAAATCTCGGGACCCTGCACTCGTGTGGGAGACCTGGAAGAAGCTCCTGGCTCCTGGATTCGGATTGTCTCAGCTGCAGCCAATGCGGCCACTTGAGGAGTAAACCATCGGACGGAAGATCTTTCTCTCTGTCTCTCCTCCTCTCTGTATATCTGTCTTTCCAATAAAAATAAATAAATCTTTAAAAAAAAAAAAGTAAAAAATTCATCACACTTACTACTAACTGGTTCTGATAAGAAGTGGCCAATCAGGTGCTTGGGCAGCACAGAAGCCCTGGTCAGAAGTTTCAGGAGCTGGTGCAATGGGCACAGAATGGGCAGACAGCTTGTGAGCAGACCATCCATCCTGCTGCAATCAGAGAAGTTACTCTTAGATTGGGAGTAGGGGGAGGTGGGCATATGAAAAGATGGCATAGTCATTAGCAGACAGCCGGATGGGCTAAGGGAGTGAGATCAAGTTCCAGAAAGAGATGATGCCAAGTTTCTGGTGGAAGAAAAATCTTGCCATGTTCAAGGACAAAGTGGGTGAAGAAGCCTCAACAGGAGTAACAAAACCTGCGGAGGCAGAGGGTGACAGATGTTGGATGCAGGGCAGTGGATAGATGAGTAGGATTTGCTGAGGAGATTATGTGCATTTTGGGTGGGGTGAAAGTATTGGAAGGTTTTGACATGGAACTGACATGTTGTTTGTTTCAGGAAACACACTACATTTTCAAAGAGTGAAAGGGGATAAGAATGGAAAGGGGGAGACCAGGTAAGAGGCTACTGTAGACCCCAGGTAGGACTTGGTGGCTACCTGAAGGTGGTAGAAGTTAAGGTAGAAAGAGCAGACTTATTCGGGGTCTATTTTAAGGTAGATGTCTCAGATTTCACTAATGAATACTGTACGGTGAGAAGGAGATAGGAATTAAAGATGACTATTTTAGCACTGAGGGGACTAGGCAGCAGGTGTTAAGGTGGAAAGAATGGAAGGTGTTCTAGTCCAGGGAAGAGTCTAGAGTTTGGCTTTGACTGCCTCCCTCATTACATTTGTATATAGATTAGAGCTCTGAGATGAATGTCAAGCAGCTGGCAGGGGATTAGGTTTGGCTGTCAGGGGACAGGTTGGTACTAGAGAGAACACATGGATGGTGGCTTTAAAAAAGACACAGGATGGGTGGGCTCATGTACTACGTGCAGCGAGAAAGGACCGAAGCTTGAAGCTCTGTGACATTTCAATACTTAGAACCCAAAGGAAACTGAAAGAGGGGAGGAGGGGGAGGGTGTGGTGTTCACTGAGGAAAGCGTTTCAAATGCTAAGAGGGCAAGCCCAGCATCATCTGGCTCAAGTGACAACCTCCCAGGTCTGTTTTCTCATGGAGTTTATATTCATCCCTTGCTCATTTCCAGGTGTTACGCTGTATACTCATGTGTTTTCTCTCTTACGTGGGTTCCAAGAGTTCAAAGACCACGTCTTGACCCTCCTACAAAATGCAATATCCTAATAGGTGCTTTATAAATGTTTGAACAAACACATCACTTGGAATTCTATAAAATCTAACAAAGAATTTGCAATTAAAGTTGCTTTTTTCTCTCAAATATTTATTTTGAAAGTGTTACAGAGGGAGGGGCCGATGGATCTTCCACCCATCAGCTCACTCCCCAGATGGCAGATGACAGCAACGGCCGGTGCCAGGCCAGGCCAAAGTCAGGAGCTCCTTTTGGTTCTCTCACATCGGTGTCAGGGTCCCAAACAATTGGGTCATCTTCTGTTCTTCCCAGACCATGAGCAAGGAACTATACCAGAAGTAGGCCTACTGGGACACAATTCAGAGCCCATATGGGATGACAGTGCCCATATGGACTGATGGTGCAAGTTCAAAACTACTTAGCATTTGGCTGATTCGCTCCCACTGTTTGCTTGGTTGGCTTACATTTTAAATTGGGGAACTGAGTAAAAACACAGAGACTGCCCATCCACTTCCCAAACACCCTTAACTTCTGGATCCAGACCAGATGAAGCCAGCAGCCAAGAACTCAGTCCAGGTCTTCCTAGTGGGCGAGTAGGGACCAAACCACTGGAGTTAGCCTCTGCTGCCTCAGGGTGTGCCCCAACAAGAAACAGGCCTCACTTCTTCAAGGCTAGTGCCAGGACTGGTGAGATCTTCAGAGGACATCAGTAACTTTGTCATAGTTGACTATCAGTGTCTCTATCAGAAACTTCAGGTAACCTGGTATTTCATATTGCATCACAAAACATTTTAAAACACAATGACAAAAGGAGCTGCAGGTGCCAGGAATAAGGAAAACTTTTCAGGGACTTGCGGTTGAGATGGCAGATCCAGAAAAAGTTGGTAGTCAAGGCATGCAATGTTTTTCTTGGCCTGCCCAAAGCCATGTGGATGAAATATGGTTTATAGGTCAATGAGTTACTCTGTAAAAGAAAGCTAACAACTAAGAGTTTGAGAACACAAATAGCAAAACCCAACTTTCAGTTGCAAACTCTCCATGTAACAACTCATTTGGAAAATATGCACTGGGCAATATAAAAAGTCAAAGTCATCACATCCTCAGAGCTATGAGCAGCCAGTGAGATCAGAAATGTCTTTAAGCAGTGCTCGCTGTGGCAGCACATATACTAAAATTGGAACAGAAATGCCTCCAGCAAGTGCCAGAACCACAGAAAACAGCCATTTGGGAAGCCAAGGCCTTTCTGCTTGCCCTCAGTTGTGCTTCACTTGGGCTCTGTCGCATCTCACTCCTGGCTCTCATGGTTCTCATGGGGAATCCCTGGAGAGCAAGTGTTCACTTTTGAGTACTATTTCTGCTCATCTCAGAGCATGAACAGGGATTTTTCCTGGATCCACAGGGCATTTAACTTAGCTTCTATGTTTGGAAAGATGATCAGCAGTTCATTTCCCCAGCCCCTCCAGTACCTCTCTGGATGCACAGCATCAGGTTCTTCAGCCAGTACTGATGCTAAGATGCTACTGAATTCCCACACTCCCCAATGCCCACCCCCAGCACATGTGCCAGCAGGTATGACACGCTTGGTGAGTGTGCTTCTCGAGGGGCATGGACACAGTCTGGAGGAAGGAAGGAGCAGACAGGAGTTGGTCTGGAGAGGACTCACTTGAGAGCTTCTTCCAAGCAGCCAGTCTTCGGAATAAGTTTTCTGCTACGAATTTCCAGGTGATTAGACCTAATCATTTCATGGAGCTTTTCTCAAGCTACAGTTCAGTAAGCTGTTGTGATACCAGGGGAGGAAAAGCTTCTATAGTCAAGAAAGTTTGGGAAATGTTGGATGGAATTGTTCTAAATTTTAGAAGACTTAGAAGCCAAAGCAAGGCACAAACCACTCATTTATGAAAAGGTCAGAGTCAATAAATACCTCCAGATGCTTGGTGAGCATAGCTGCAGCTTTGGGGGCTGCCTAAATTAGAGTGATGCTGAAACAAGATCTGTCCTGCGGTCTACACTACAACTAAAATGAATGTGGATTGACGCAAGGATCTGGTCCACAGTGGTTCTTACAGAAAGTAGCAGATTTGAGTAAGCAACTCTTCATCAGTGATGCCAACCTGTACCAACTGCACTGTGTAGGTTCATCTCTGAATGACAAAGTTCTTCCTATTTTTACAGCTGGTGTTTGTAACAGGAAAATGCCCCACCGCTTGCATTTGAGACAATGAGCTCTCAGTTGCTGGCTCATTCTGCAAAAGTCCAAAACAGACCTCAGCTTGGGCTGAAGCTGGGAACTCAACTGAGGTCTCCCCCAGGGGTGGCAGGAACTCAGTACTGGAGTCATCACTGTGTCTCCCTGGGTTGCGTTAGTAAGAAAGAAGCAGCAGCAGCCAGAGGCACAGATCAAGCCAATGGAAACACAGGCATCTTAACCAGGGTCTTCAATGGTTGGCTAAAAGATTACCCCATCACTACTTACAAAAAATATTTTTTGGACACATTTGCTAAGCACCAACTATATGCCAGACTCTCCTTGAAAAACTATAGGAAACAATGTGCTGTGGGGGTGGAGACGCTATGAAGAAGAAAGACAAGCTAATCACTGGCAGAGCAATCAACACTAGCCCCTGAAGACAAAAAAGTCAAAGTCCACTGGCAGGCCATCTTCAGCTATGTCTAGCTCATTGTCCTTTAAATATTCTCTGTAATAGATATAGTTAAGCACTGGAAAACCCAGGTAGTTTATAACTATCTTTGTGATCTCAAATCTGAATTCCTCACTCTGTGATTACTCTAGGCCCATCAGATTCAACAGCGGGCTCTGCATTTGCTAATAAATGTGGAGACTCAATTTATAACTCACATGAGAACACTGGAAGGGTGCTTTTCTCAAATGATCAACTGAGGCAACACAGCAAATGAACTTTTATATCAATGTATCTTGGCTTACTTTTGTGTCATTGTAAAGTTAAAGGATTCCAAGAAAGCGGTGGGCATCTCGTTTACCATTAAGATGCCAGGCAGGACACCTGCACCTCACATCCAATCTGGGTTCCAACCCCAGCTATGGCGTTGAATTCCCACTTCCTGCCAATGCAGACCCAGCGAGGTGAGGAGATGGTCCAAGTAGCTGAGTTCCTTTCACATGGTTGGGAGACGGATGCAGTTCTAGCGTCTTGGCTCTGGTTCAGCCAGAAGTCTCAAATGCCCAGCCAGTGTGGGCACCTGAAGAGTGAACCAGATATTCTATTGGCCCTCCCCAAACAAATAACAATAATAAAAATCATAAGCCATACAATATTAGGCTTACAATATAAGGACTAACTAATCACAATGTTTTGAGAAGATGCAACTCTATTCTCTTGTTACTTTGTAATTTTGAATATTTTCAAACCAGGAGATGAATATATCTTCCAATGTCTTGCATAACTGAACTCAAAAGAGACAAGTAAGTGTCTGAATGACCCATCCCAGAGTGACCAAAGGTGCCTAAATGTGGTTTTGTTGTTTCCTATCTTTTCCCGCGATTTTTGCTTGTATATAACTTTGCTTGTATATGAACAGGAAACACAATTTGCCTGGTACTATAAATAAAAGATGAGAGTATCAGCCTCTTATATATGACTAACAGGAACAAAATTTCTGAAATCTAAGGATTACTCAGTCTATTAAAAAATTGCAAACCCTGGAGGTTACTGTGACAAGTGTAAAGTCTTATGCATTGTTCTCTTACAAAATGATGAATCTACTTTCCAGTGAATAGGATAAACATAACAAGAATAGTCTATGGAACAGACTGTCACACTCTGCAACTGTGGTCTGAATAATCATCCCATATGTAAATGCCGGTATGTTAACCATGTTGAATCCTGAAAAGGCTACTGCAGGTCTACAAGGACAAAGACAGCAACCATGGGGCTTATCATTAAGTCAGCTCTTCCCACTGTGGGGTCACCTACATGAAAAGCAATGACTCCTATTTATTCCTTCTTGGTTAACAATGACAATGTTTACTTTCTTGAGGATAACTATGTCTCAAGGATAAGTTAAACAAGTATACTGGGAGTGGGTCCTCTCCTTTCTGCCTTCCTCATCCTTTCTGTATGTTTTTTTTTTTTTTACAAGATTGGAAAGTCAGATATACAGAGAGAAGGAGAGACAGAGAGGAAGATCTTCCATCTATTGATACACTTCCCAAGTGACCACAACGGCAGGAGCTGAGCCAATCGGAAGCCAGGAGCCAGGAGACTCTTCCAGGTCTCCCACGAGGGTGCAGGGTCCCAAGGCTTTGGGCTGTCTTTAGTTGCTTTCCCACTTCACAAGCAAGGAGCTGGATGGGAAGTGGGACTGCCAGGGTTAGAACTGGCACCCATATGGGATCCTGGTGCATTCAAGGCAAGCACTTGAGCCGCTAGGCCACAGCACCGAGCCCTCCGTATGTTGTTTTCTTTGAGAGCCAGAGAAACAGAGCTCCCATCTCTGTGGGCTCACTGCCTGAGAAATGCCTGCAAAGGCTGTGATTGGACATGGCCAGAGTCAGGAGCTGGGAACTCCATCTAGGTCAGTCATATGGGTGACAGGAACACACGTAGCTATACTGTATTTTCAGGCTACAGAGCAGCAGGAAGCTGGAGCCAGGAGCTGGAGTCAGGTGAGGTGAGGCACAGGCAACTTAACCAGCATCTTCTATTGCTATGACAAACACCCACCCACCTTCATCTTAGTCACTCTTATGACAGGTTTAACATGAAGGACATCTTGATGATCTCCCCCAACAGGTAGTTTTTAAAAATATGAATTTCATCTCTAATCTCTAGAGCTCAAGACAAACACAACAT
Organism: Ochotona princeps; assembly: GCF_030435755.1. Lineage (NCBI taxonomy): Eukaryota > Metazoa > Chordata > Mammalia > Lagomorpha > Ochotonidae > Ochotona > Ochotona princeps. Next base: position 55,475,126 of record NC_080832.1, on the reverse strand, counting down.
TTACTTCTTTTTAAAATAAACCATAAAAATTTAAATAAAAAGAAACAAAAATATAGATACATTTTTAAGCCAGTACAAACTTTTGGTTTTTACTCTTCTGGGTTATTGCAGGCTTTACTTACTTGGGATTAGAATAGTTACAATGCTGGTATAATAATGAAGAGGTAAGTGAAAAACAAGGCAGTACTTTCCAGTCTGGAAGTAAAGCTGCGCAGCTCCCTCGAGCCCCTGTGAAGCCCTCCCCCTGGGGTTGTCCCTGCAAATGGCTCAGTTTGCCACTCTGACCACACGTTCTCCCTCACCGCTTAGCACCCTCTGGCATTTTGACCCTTCTCACTGCTGAGGCTGACTTGAGTCTGTCAAAACACAGGACGGGAAAATCCCTCCACCCAATAGACGAATGAACACTTCTAATGTGAGCAATCATATTCAGACCAACCTCTTTTGCAAAAATACAAGTCACTGGATTTTTTTTCTTACGTAACTCAAACATTGCTATTTTTTTCCTGCCTTGACTAGAACGGCACTTTTATTTATGTGGTCCCTTTTTTTCCCTGCTTGTGTCTATTTCTCTGTAACTGATACCCCACGTTATTTCTTTGGATTTCCATTGAAGAATATTTCATCTTGGGCTGACTTGTTCTTATCCTGTGGGTAAATCTGCTACAAATGAGTAGTCACAAAAAAGGAAAGGAAGCAATGAGTACTATAGCAGGCTCTCACTTCAACATTCATATAATTGTAAGAAAAACATTACTTTTTATTATGGGATCTAAAAATCATTATTGTATGATAGGTCTTTAAGCATTCTCGAAGCGGTCAACATTCAACATGGACAGTGAAGCTTAGCATAGGAGAAACCACAGCAGACGCACAGGTGGGTTTGGTCAGCAGGATTGTAGCCGCTCAGGTAGAGCAAAATGCAGCAGACCCCCCTTCCTTGGGGTCAGAGTGCTAGTGAGTCCTGGCTAGTTTTGGTGACACTGGTCGGGAGGCAGAGACTCTGTGTTCAAGCCTGGCTGCCAGGGGACCACAGTGACACGAGACCTGGAGCCACTGAAGACACAGGTTTGGAAAGCAATGGGGTTTCCCTCCATACTGCAAAATCGCCTTCGGCAGATGCTCAGCATGACATGACTTGACACATTTACAGCAGTAACACAGCACGGAGAGACAATTACACTGCTTACACTGCCACCATGTCAAGACACAGATTTTACAGTTGGCAGCAGGAAGCTGTGTGACAGCTCCTGGGACACGTTCTGTGCCTGGGATCCAGCCTGCACTGACGGACTTGGGAACATGGTAACACAGAGAAGTAAAGAGTGATCTGCTGTGCGTGAGTCAGAGAGCAGCTGAAAAGTGACAGAATCCTATGGTAGTAAATGACAAAACATATTTAGAGGCTTTATTTAAAAATCTCTCACTGTTCATTATCAAAGTTACAAGATTGTTTGCATACCAATTGACAGACTGTAAACATAGGAAATTTTCATTAAGGAAAAACGGGTTTACTGTAATTCGATCTTTTACAAAAAATTACTGCAAGTTATTGACAATAGAATTTCTCTTTTACTTTCTTAAGTCTAATTCTCTTGAAAATTGAACCAAATGTTTCCACTCTCTGGAGCTAAAGTTCAACCATGGCCACCTTAGGAAATACCCTGTTTACTGCTTCATCAGAAATACACACCAAGTGGCACACATTTCCACTTTCTTCCCAGGCCAAAGGTTTCAGAACACAGAAGGCCTGCAGTGGTCCTGTTGCAGCTGAGGTTTCATGACGGCAGTGGAGGAAAGCAGTGGTGATGCACAGACAGCTCGGCCCTGTGCCTTATCTCGCAGGGAATCTTTTTCCTGTTTGGCTCGCAGCAGCCAAGTATTCCGGTCAGGGTGCCTCCACTGAGCTGTCTGAAGCTCAGGGGTGACACGCTCCCGGTCAGCTTCGGATGATTCCGTTCTGGCAAACAGCTGATCCTTCAATCTGTCGGCTGAGGGATGATACTAATATGAAGAAAGTTATCCGGGTAGCTCAGGTGCTCACTCAGCCACTGGAGAGGAGTTTCCAACATTGGCTCAATTCCATGAATCATCACTTGATTCTTTTTTCCCCCATCTAGTCCAAGAGAAAACCAGCAATAATTAATAAGGGCCAAGATAAATAGAGAAAAAGACACAATCTGTTGGTCTTTTGAGGTTAAGTGTATTAAATGGACTTGCAAGTTGGTGCCATCCCTGACACAGGAAACATGGACATGGAGAAAGTCTAAATGCTGCAAATGTATCACCCCAAACAGAAACCTGAGGGCCAGGTTATAGGAACTCTGATAAAAAAAATGCTGTTGTTACATGTGAAAGTATTCACTCTTTCTTAATTACTGTGCTTGCCTAAGATTGACGTTAATGAAACTTACAGTGGAGAAAACAGCCCATCATATCCACTGACCAAAACTTAATTTAGTTACACACTAAATACTTTAAAATATGGCTACCAGAAATTGACAAGTGTATGAAGCAAGCTAATGTGTCTTGAAAGTACACAGGAAAATTTGACTACAAACCACTAAGAGACAGATCAAGATTTGAGAAGATTTTTAAATACATGAGAGCTGTGGTTGATTATAATGACACCTCCAGCTATATTTTTGTATTCAAGAAGCTTCAGAGACCTCCCCCCCTTTAAAATAGCAGTTAAAATCAGACAGAACTAACAGTCCCAATGGATCCTGGTTCACAATCATGAAACCTGATTTTTGCCAAGACCCAACACCTTAAGTTAAAAAAAAAAAGGGTGTTGTGAATCATGTTTGTTTTTTTTTTAGAAAGATTTTATTATTATTGGAAAGTCAGATATACAGAGAGGAGGAGAGACAGAGAGGAAGATCTTCCATCAGATGTTTCACTCCCCAAGTGAGCCGCAACGGGCCGGTGCACGCTGATCCGATGCCGGGAACCAGGAACCTCTTCCGGGTCTCCCACGCGGGTGCAGGGTCCCAAAACTTTGGGCCGTCCTCGACTGCTTTCCCAGGCCACAAGCAGGGAGCTGGATGGGAAGTGGAGCTGCCGGGATTAGAACCGGCGCCCATATGGGATCCCGGGGCGTTCAAGGCGAGGACTTCAGCCGCTAGGCCACGCCGCCGGGCTGAATCATGTTGTTTTAAAATTCAAACTTCATTACAAATTAAGGACTAATTTTGTCCTTTTCATGGTTTTGACAAGATGCACAACAAGCTTTAACAAAAACACTCTTGATTATCATAGGGAAATAAAGCAAAATCAAATTCTGTAAAATAAGTAACTAGCAAGAATCAACAGAATTCTTTATTTTTTATGTCCCTGGGACATACAACAATGTGCAATCCTCTCAGCTTCCTGCAGGCAGAAGAACACAGGGAACAGAGAAATCATGGAATCTAGCAGTGGGAAACACCCCACTTTAGAATCTCTAGTGCTCTAAGGTCTGGGTAAACCAAACTAACAATGTAGGGTGATGAAAGTGAAACTAGAAACCCTCAAGAAATATTCAGATTTCCTAGTGAGAGGCAGTACAATCTGGGGGAGATGACAGAAAAGAGGATGGAAAAACACTAGCCGTGATAAAAGAATGCCGAAGCAAAAATCTGACACACACACACCAAAAAAAAATGTGCCAAACAAACCCCTAATCACTGTGTCGTGGTTCAAAGCAATTTGGAAACAGATCTTGTAATATCAGCTAATATTAATAACCCGAAAGATGTTTTTGTTGCTTGAGCTTTCTGCCAGCCTTTACTCATTTTTATGTATCTGATAGGCACAGAGACCTAAGAGGGACAGAGACAAAGAGAGGCTGATTTTTGATTTGCTGGTTCATGCTCTCAAATGCGCACAGGGCTGCACCAGGCCAACAGGACCCAACCACGGGATCCCTCCCCTGCTTCCTTGCAGGGTGTGTGTTCACAGGCAGCCGGGCTAGAGCACAGCTGAGACTTGAAAGCAGGCCCTCAGGAATGAGGGACCTGGACACCCCCAGCTGCATATTAACCACTAAGCCAGGCCCTGTCCCTATACTTTTTAACACAGTTGTGACCACAGGGTTAATACACTGACTTCTTTTCATAGTAACGGCATGAGTGACGTGAATAAAAAAAAAAAAAGCAATCTACAAACAGAATACTGTAGAAGGCATGGTTTTAAATTTTGGGATGCTTTTTTTCAAATGTTCCATATTCAAATAATTAAATCCTCAGCTACCTGGAATGATTCATCCTTTGTTAAATTCTTGATTACCAGCATTTTGCTGTATTAAACTTTTCTTCGAATACTTGAAAATATTTCCACTGTAGTTCTCCTCATATTCCTATATATTTCTTTGAAATAACTTTTATATTCTCAGAATCTCCCTCCTACTTAGTACTGAGTCAAAAATGAAAGTGTATCAATAGAAAATTTCATCTGTGAAGTTTTTCCTTAAGACAGAGTCACCTTTGGATGAAACCTAAGAAATCACTTACGACTCACACCCAAATACCGCTCCCCAATTCAGTGTAGGGAAGACAACGCCCTGACACAGAGCTCCTGAAAGCAAGCCACGGCCCCTGCTCTAACCACAGGCTTGCCAGGGTTTATGAGTTGTGCAACAGAAGTTGGAGAACATGAGTACTACTTAGATGCTTTGAAAAAAAAATCTCATAAATGATGTTAGTAGAGCCCTGAATACGCAACACTGATTGTCAGGCTTAGAAGTTGGGGACACTTTAAAAGTGTCACTAACTTAATCCACAAGTGGGAAAGATGATCTAGGATTGATACACCCCTCAGGAGAATGGTTTGCAGTGTTAGGCTTATTATTTTATTGCTGCCAATATTTACCTAATTATTTCACCTGTATTTATCTATTTTTTGTTTGTTTCCCAATTCCCTACAATAATACAATTGTAAGGAGTCTTAGATTGGGACGGAAGTTTCTTGAATTAATAACTGCAGTTTCTCTCCTATTCACCATGGTTCCCCTGTGTCTCAGCATGGTGCCTGTCACACAGCAATAAGTGAAGAAATGCTATTGCAGCATGGGTAGCTATGCTGTTGATAGAGGACAGCTTCTGATAGCAAGTCACACAATATGGACAAGCTCTACCAGTAAGATTGCTTTGGTTATTCAAACAAAAACAATATTTAAAAAGTTTCCAGATAAGCCATGAGGTAACTTAGTAAATATCAAGAATCAGTGGGCACCACAGCATTATCAGGACTAGCAAAAGGGAACATTCAATGACACTGTTTTAAGTAAATCAAGCTCTTGGTAAATTTGTATTTTTGTGTTAAAATGGGGATCTAGAATGTGATGCCTGAGATGAGAAACAGGCCACTGCCGAGCAAATGAAGCAGAAGAAACAATAATCCCTGTGTGGCCCAACTTGGGATTTTAGAGTTAGTCTGAAGCTTTCAGACTGTCATCAGACACACAGGTTCTTTGACATCTTTCATACAGGTTACTTTTTTTTTTTGGAGAAAATATTTCTTGGTCCATTTGTAATGCTATATAACTGGATATCTGAGGCTGGATAATGGCTAAAGAACCAAAAATTGTCTCTCCAAGAAGTGAGGCAGGTGCTGGCACCAACTGTGGGTCTTTTTGCTGCACTGCCATGTGGCTGAAAGAGAAGGAGGAAAAGATTTTTCTTCACAAGCAGGAGAGTCAAGCAAAAAAACATTGAAGCCTCCTGCAGTGCCTGAATGCCTCCAGTGAAGAGCTCTGTTCAGGGAGCCACCTGTCAGTAGGGTCACAGACCCCAAGATAATTTTAATATATCACAGACATGATGTGAATGACTACTCTTCTTGCTGGTTGAACTCAGTGGCATTTCAGCCCCAATGAATAGTACAGAGTTAACACTTCCTGTATATTCTAAGAGGAGATTGAGTGAAAAACAGAGATTTGATTAATACAGCTCAGCATCTATTATAATGACGTCAATCAAAGAATAAAAGACCAACACTGGTGAGCTCCTCTGTGACATACATGATGACATCACCAAAAGTGCAGGCTGAGTGAGACAGCTTCACTCCCCCGGGCTCTAGTACATTGCTCCTCCTGCCACAAAGAACCCTGCTGTAACACAAAGAAGCTCAAGTCTTCTCTCTCATTAACCTGAACCCAGTTCTCCTTCGGCTGTGTTCTTTTCTGGTTCAGCTGCTGCTGCCTCCTGAAAGGGACTACCCTTCAGTCACTGTGATTAAGAAATATGCATGGCTATGGGATCACTAGAGGTCCTGCAAAAGTCAATTTACCAGCCCAAGGAAGAGAGCTGAAATTACCTACTACACCACGTAATGAACAACTTCAAATCCAAGAGTTGTTAGTTAAAAAACAACAATGTCATGAGAATTATCTGAACTAGAATACACAAAGTGCTCTCTCAGAAGTCTTACAGGATTTGCCTCAGATGATCTGATTCAACTGCCAAAGAAAAGAGAGATCATGATATACTACAATCATATTTTATAAAGATGCTAATGCCTTTCAATATAAACAACTGGTGCTAATATAAGGTATGGAATTGCGCCTCCTCTGCAGGAAGATGCACTCCCCATTATAAACATTTTAAGATGAAAGCAAGCATGGGCAAACTATGGCCACACACCAAACCTGCCATCAGTCTGTTTTTGTAGAGCCTAAAAAATAAGACTTGGTTTTTACATCTTCAGTGACTCGTACGAAGAGGAAACTAACCATTGAGTCACTGGCCCTTTGTAAGAGAAGTCCCTGCTCACTGATGGGAGGGGAATGTGACTGAGGCAGTAACTATTTATTGAAGTAAACATTATCTATTTCACAAACAAAATGAGACCTTAAGCATAAAGACAAAGCACAGAAAACCAGTTTTTTTAAAAAAGTATCACGTTTTAGTACATAAAGAGTCACAGTAATGCTCTTTATTCATATGAAGTTAAAGGAATAAACTAACTCCTTAAGTACTGGATAGATTAATTATATGCAAAAACCACATTCAATTATGTGATCGGCAGACAAAGGTTTTAAGAAGTTTGTTCAGTCTTAGTTTTATGCTACATGGTATGTGTCTTCTATGAACTTTTTTTAAAATTTAAGACAGTAATAAAATCCTGTGCTCAATGATTATGCAAATAAAATGACATTATCTGGATTAACTGCATTGTGTGCTTATCTATACATTAAATAGACCACATCGTCTACAAATCAAATAAGCCCTATTTTCTCGTGGTCTATGGCTAAGTAAATTAAGCTGCTGGCTTGCCATGGCAGCATCCCATATTGGAATGCCAATTTGAAACTTGGCCAATCTGCTTCTGATGCAGTTTCCTAGTTACACTTCTGGGAATACAGAGGAAGACAGCCTAAGCACTTAGTCTCTTGTGCCACACATTAGCACAAAACAGCTGAGGATCAAATATAAGTATTCTATAGTACATAGTCATTTTACCTGTCCAGATCTTTCACCTGCCTGCCTACTTCAAAAAAGCCTGCAACAGTTAAGGCTAGGCCAGCAGGAAGGCAGGCGCAGGAATTCTGTTTGGCTCCCTGACCCATGTAGCAGGAACCCGGAAGTAGAGGTGGGGCCCTGACTGAACCCAGGCACTCCACTATGAGATGCAGGTATCCCAAGGAGCGCCTTAAGTGTTGAGCCAAGTGCATCCACCACATATGTTTTAATGAGAAAAACTTACAAAGTTCATACTTATAAATGTGACATAACAGAAATTTAAGATCAATGGCCTAACTATTGTGCTTAGTATGTGGCTTCACTTTTATGTTCTATGATGCAGCAGAAAACAACTTGATTTACTTCTGAAAAATACTCGATTCTTCTGGAAAAGTTGTAAATAAAGAGATGAACTTTTTTGATTATCACTAATCTGAACAATTTGGTTCTGTCTGACAAACTCTTTAACCTCTGATACGTTCATTAGTAAAATGCCAACTAATTGAATGCACTGACATGAAAAAGCGCAGGCTGAGATCTGAAGTGCATGCATCACGCTGAGGGATTCTGACTCAGCCGCTCAGTAATAGTCACTGAGGTCAGGTCAAAGGGGGTTAAACCAAACCAGGGTAGAGCCAAAGGAATACATCAAACGCTGATTTTAAAAGGGCAATTAATCTTAGACAGAAATGCTTCCTGGGGAATGAGATTTCAATCTTAAGAGCACACAACATGATGTAGCAGTAAAAATGAACATATACAAGCTTACAGCGCTTTTATCTTATGATCACAAACAGAAGGGGAGTGCTGTTTATCAGGGAAAAACAAATGCATTTAAAAATACATTAACTTCTTCCGGATCTATATTCACTTAGTGTTACAGGTCTTAATGAACATATATCCCAGCTAATATACATATACACATACATACAACATATACACATAAATATATGTGTGTATATATATCTTTCCTCATATATAAATTTTATATTCTGTATCTTATTATTTATGCCCTCAAATCCCAAATTATGAAACTTAGATTTTAAAATACAACATAATTTCAAAACATGTCCATACTAATTTTTTCAATGACTTTTGTCTACCATTTTTTATTTCTTAGTAAGGAGGAAAGAACCCAAAAAGTAAAAATAATAAACCCCAAATAATTACAATAATGAAAAGATTATGTGAATTGATCACACAATCATCTCTACAAAATCACTAAAAGTATAAGGCTAAAAATGAGTAAAAGTTTTAAGAACATAGATTCAAATGTTTTTATCTGCTTTTATGAAAAGATCCAGTAATTCTACCCAGGTAATGATCAGGCCCATTAATATTTACCAAATATGAATTACAAAACAATTCAAACTTGATTTACTTAAAATATAAACAATGACTTTATTGCCCATGCAAGGTCAGGTGAAGTTTCACAGAACTTGTATTAATGAATTAGATAATTACTTTCAATTGTCTACACATTTTTTTGTAATAAAATTTTGTAGTCTAGTGCTAAAGATGAAATCATCAGTAGTACACTGTCTGCTTTCCAAGCATTAATTCATTTAACTTCCAGAGACTTAGGAAAACAATGTCTAATGAGAAGAAATCAGAGGACTCTCCTATAAGGTAATCTCCTAATCTGTATAAATGGAGAATGGAAGTAATCAGTACTATGTCTCTGATGTCAAAAAGGTGCATGTAACAATGCATGTCTACATTAAGAGCTGCTGTATTCTCAAGATCTGTCAATGTCACCCATGAATCAAGACAAAGTAGAGAATGGAGAGAGAATAAAACAATCAAGGCAAAGAATTAGATTTACTTAAACCTAGAAATTGGTAATGAGACATTTAAGAAAAGAAAATACAATTACAGCAAGCTCGAACTGAGCCTGACAGATTATTTAAATATAACCAGAAGGGGCACAATTGAAGAACTTCCCTCATTCTTGACATGAGTGACAAAAATATCTATTCCTTCCACGACATAGCTATTTAGTGAGAAACAGAGAACAGTGAAGAGTAGCGAATGCCAGGATGAGGCTTGGTACTGGATTGCCCACTAAGCCTAGTGACCAGTCCTAACTGTCAGGCTTACGGTATCTCTGCAGATAGATCTTCTATCCAGCTTTACATACTAATAGCTGATACACAGTCAATGTACCACTTGCTATTAACCACCTTGTCCTAGCAGCATCAACCTGCTGTTATCTGCTTTGGATTTCTTGCCTTACAGAATTTTAAAATATTGTTAGTATGCAGCTGCAATCAACCCACCTGCAGATGTGGTCATGGTGGAGACACTTCTGCAATTTCTACCCTTGTCTAGTAGTTCATCTCTTTAAAAACATTTTTTGTTTAAAAATTCATTTGAGAAACATTTAAGATAGACACAGTGCTCTCAACTACAGGTTCACTTTCCAAACAGTATAATTGCCACAGCCAGAGCAAATAACCAGGAACTCCTTCCAAGTCTCTCAAATGGTGAGAGGACCCAGTCACATGAGCCACCAATGCAGCTGCCCATGGATGCTGGAATTGAGACCTAGAGTTGGAAATCAAACTCTGGCACTCTGATGCTATATAAAATGCCCACCACTGGGAGTTAATTTAAAAAAATATATAACAAATCAATGGTGTCTGTACTGAACTTTCTACCATTGTCTATATTTACGATGCCATGACACAAACAGCAGAATGGTGGACTTGTGACTGTTTCTGAAGGATAATTATAATAACACAGGGCAAAATGGAGAGTGGGGGCTTGGAAGAGATAGAAGGGGAAATCCCTGAACTTTATCATGAAAAATAAAAGTTAAAAAAAGAAATCAATGGCATGGAATATAACCTCCAGTTGGACTACCTAAATGGTGTATTCTGACTTCTCGATACTGACTTGTTAAAAACATCTTTCAAGGCACTGACCAAGCAAATATGAAATCAAGCTCAGTCTGTTAGTTCATCATGTAGTCTGATCTTTCCTTTCATCAGTCTAATTTCCATGCTCTTTCGATTTAAACTTAGTTTAGTCTTCATCCTTTTCTCCGGGATGGAAAAGGCAACAATTCCTCAACTATCTCACCTCCAGTACATATTATAACTGCACCTTTTGCCCACTCCTACTGGAGCATATATTTCTTGAGAGCAAGGATTAAATCTCCCCAAGGACAGTTTAATGCAAAGGAAATGAGAAATAAAATGGAAACCAAAAGTTAAGTGGTAGTTGGGAACAGTGCAAAGGAGTAGATAAATTCTCCGGAAGCAGGTAGAAGTGGAATGGGGAAATGCCAACTGGCTCCAGGGTTGCTATTTGCTGCTGGTGGAAAAGCAGTGAAACTTTTACTCATTTGCCATGGAATACAAGCCTTTTCTTGCATATGTGCTCCTTCTGCACAGTATCAAAGGTGAACTCAGTGTATAAATAGCTCAATTCTAACAGAGGGGGTTCAATGGAACCTGAAAACACACTTCTAAAGATGAAAATCACCAGTTTTATTCTCATAAGCCCAGGTTTTTACATTAGAGGACTGAGAGATGAAAAAGACTTGGGCAATGCTTGCAAATGTTTTATATTATCCAAAGCAAAAAGAATTTTACATCTTTGTTGTTGGTATTTTTGTGTAGGCCGTTTTTAATGAGCTCACAGAGAGGCATTTCACTCCAGGTCTGGTACACAAGCTTAGCTCTCTGAGTCACTTGAACTACAGCTGAAACCACAAAACAATTTACCTGAGCTCACCTTTGCTTATTTCCTGTTCCCTCTGGCTTAGCTAACACCCCTAGCCACTTAAAAACAAAAACAAGCAGCACATAAAGCAGCTCATCAGTAATTATTCGGGAGAACAATGACTGAAAGCACATCTTCATAAATATTAGTACATTCTATCTTCTTATGATGAAATAGGAGAGAATTCCTTGAAGTCTGAATCACTCACGGTGGGGAGCAGGAGACAATGGTGCCACATAACTTTTATGATGTACTTTCTCTTTTTATATGATGACAACCAAGTCTTATCCACAACCGCCCAATCTTAAAGTCTTTCGCTTTCAACTTAAGTTGAGTGCAGGTGTGTCAAAATGTTTTACCTCTGCGAATAATACAGGTGTACTGATCTGTACAGTAAACAGGCCTTTACTGAAACGGACTGACACTCGATGCATCAGATACTCTATGGACTTTCAAATGGTGGTTATTTTCCAACTATGAAGCCTTCCTTCCAAGAAAGAGGCACCAAGATAAAAGCATTCTAAAACCAAAAATACTGGCAATGGAGGTATGGCCTCCTCCTGGTATCAAAGGCAATATCAAATAACTATGTCATTTCAATGAGGTATGTGTCCCTCACAGTAAGTATGTGACAGTTCTGGTGGAAAGCAGTCTGTTGCACAAATATACTCACTTACAGCATTTGAAATTGACTAGGAGGCAGGCAGCTTAGTGGATTAAAGTTGTGAGTGGCCACCTCACTGTCCCTCTCTTCAAAAAACTCAAGAGAAGCCACACTGTGGATTTTCCAGGAAAGGACAGGCTACAAACGTAGGAGAGAACAAGAATCCTTAAAAGAATTAATAACCTGGAGAATTTTTAGGAAGGCTCATGTTAATTTTCAGTGCATTGCTGTGATCTGGCTGTAGAATGACACACGGAGCAAGTAGATGTATCCTGTTCCCCTTTTTTGTTTCAAGATTTATAATTTATTATTTATTCATTATTTGGAATTCAAGAGTGACAGAGGACATGCACACACATATGTGTGCATGTGCAGACAGAGAGAAAAAAATCTTCCACTTGCTGATTCATGCTATAAATGGCTCAATAGCCAAGTCTGGGCCAAACCAAGACCGAGGCCAGATCATAAGACAGTATCTTAAAAAAGTAAATTTAAAATAACACTTTTTTGGGGGAAAGTACACTGTCAAAAGACAAGGGGAAAAAGTGCTATGTCATTCATTTCTCTTATACTTGATAAAAAAAAAACCCTTCAATGTTCTTCAAAATAGTACAGAGTAATAAGAAAAAGAAAAAAATCAGATCAGAGCACAAGTAATTAAAAAATCAATGGGGAGGACAGAGCTGCAGCCCAACTTAGGGCAGCAATGGAAATTAGCTACCTCTTGTACTTCTAAGGACAACCCTGGTCTCTACTGCAACCTTGAAAAATATTACAAATAGAAATTTAACAGATAAAAACAACAATGTTGCAACATGGAAAAATGAACTAGAACAGTAAAGATTACTTCTAAATCCATGAAAGTTGCCTTCTGTAAACCTGAATTTAAATATGAATAAATAAGTTCAGACGCAGAGGGAAATGGCAGCACTGCTGTTCTCCAGGGAAGAGAACTCTGCTGGCAGCGGGAGACAGTGCTGCTACTGCGTTCCCTTACACGCATCTTTATTTTGGAATTATGTCAGTGTGCTGGACGATGAGAAATTCTTCTAAATTGGTTAACTGAGCACAATCCATATAAAGCCTAGAAGATAGAACTTATATTACTATTTCTTCAAAAGAAGATGAAAGGACAAGTCATGGAGCAGGAGAAAACACCGACGATTCATTTATCTGGTAAAAGAACTTATATTCAGTATACACAAGCATAAATAATGCCCCAAACATAGTAATAGCAAACCGTTAAAAAAATTACCAGAAAAGGGTGTGAGCAGACATTTCATCAGATACCTAGAAATTAATAATCAGTATATGAAAACGTGCTCAACACCATGAGTCATCAGAGGAATGCAAATTAATGCTAACTCGATATGCAACTATTCAACCACCATGGTGGCTGTACTGAAAAAAACGAGCAACATGTGCCGGTGAAACTGCTGTCACATTGCTGGCCTGAATGAATACAAAAAAAACCAAAAAACAAAAAGCAAAAAACCCAAGTTGCAAGATATATGAATCTGTTTCTGTGAAACAGCCTAATAAAGGGGCAAATTGCAGAGACAAAAGTAGCTAAGTGTTCTATGAATGGAGGCAAGGACAGAATATCGAGGTGAGAGAAATAACACCAAAACCAAACTGTGGTGATGGCTGCACAACTCAAAAAGTTTATTAAAAATTGCTGAATTGTCAAAAAAAAAGTTTTAGCTGGAAACTAAATTATATAGCAATAAAGTTGGAGTGGGGTTTGAGGACAAAATCATAGGCAACTTTATGATAATTACTCTATAATTTAATGATCATAAGTAATACGCTTCACAATAACGATACAAAGGAAAAAATGCAATTATAGGAACATTCAGAATCACTGGCCCTAGCGACAGAGAGGAGAAGAAGTAAGACATCATCAGAAACCTTGCAGTCCAGTAGTATCAAGGGCCTATTTATAAACTCTTTCAACAAATGTTGGACTACTGTGATTCGGGGCACTTGCCAGCATTCTGTTCCTCCAGCTGCTTCTAGTGCTGGGTCTGATGGTATATTAGAAGCCCTTCTCTTTCCTTTCTAAGAGTTCTGCTCACTATAAACATGGCAGAAGCACACACAATGCAAATGCAGACAAGTACATCAGACTAAGAAAAACCATTTAGTCACAGAACCAATGATACATATTGCAGGCTCCAAGATATTTTAGTCATTTAGGTGGGATAATTAACATTCCTCCCAAGTCTGAACTATTTCTTAGACAAATTAGTTTCTTATATTCTACAGGCTTTTTAATGTATAGTTATATATATGTGTGTGTGTGTGTGTATAATTATAAATCAAGCAAATAATTCTCTTTCCCTAATTTAGAATATGGCCATAAGAAAAGCAGCAATATCTACTGAACTACTAACTCCTTATTTACTAATGCCTTTCAACTCTTCTGATCTAGGATTTACAGTAGTTTTTACATGTTTTCCCATATGTAATAAGTAGCTTTCTATGCAATAACAAACACAACACTGTGACACTGAGATGAACCTTATGATGCAGTAGTTACCTACTGCTATAAGGTTGAGTAACCTTGATCCAAATATCTGAACAGTTCCCAAACCAGAAACTTCTGAGGGTGAACAAGTGGGAAATTAAAAATTCAACAACACATCGCAAGTGACAGCTCACTACCAAAATCCATGATCACTGAAAATAAGGCATAAAATTTCCTTCAGGCTATGAATTTTTCAGAATTAGGGACCATTAATTCTGAAGATGCCATTATTTATACGCAAATATTGCCCCCCAAAACAGATATCAATCATTTGATTCAAGTGTGTGTGTATGTGTAAGAGAGAGTGAGCAAGCAAACATGAGTAAGCAGGGCGGGTGAGGGGGTTGGGTGGTGGTATCTGTGAGATAAGGAATTATGAGAACGGATTTCTTTCTATGTCAACATTTTTTCCCCTACAAAATCATGAAAGATCTTTCCAAAATACCTGATTTGATGTAACTTATAAATGCATGAGTTGGGATGGAGGCAGATCAGACCAGGCAGGGCTACAATACCTGTGGGTTTCATTTGAGTCAGATCAGGGAAGAGCCAGGCTGGGTTGACTGTACCTACTGGTGCAAACATAAATCAGAGTGGGTGAGGGTTGGTGGGGCTTTGCCGCAGCATCAGATAGCAGATGCTGGCACCAGTGGCTAATCTGTCAAGTTAAACTGCAGAACCATCCAGAAAGTGCATGATCAGGGCCTAGGAGGGAAATAGTGGGTACCTCCCTCTTGGGTTATCACTCCCATTGCAGAGCATGAAAACCAGGACTGGGGCAGGGGTGGTTGCACAGAACACACCCACCAGCATGTATGTGGGCTGGATAGTGGAGCTGGTTGGGTTGAACTAGGCTTCAATGCTTACTGATATGTATGAGAGCTGAATGGGATATGGGACAGACTGGAGTAGTCTGCTGTATATACTGGCAAGCATCGGAACCAGGGCAGGGGGTGGGCCTGGTGAGGGCTATTGTGGGTCACTCCAACCAGGCTGGAGCTCCCACTGCTTTGTGTGAGGGCCAAGTGTGCGGTGGGTAGAATCAGGCTGGACTGCAACAACCATGGTGCACGTGGAAGACAGGGCTGGAAACAGAACTGACTCAGCAATTGCAACCACCACCTGATTGGGGTGATGGACTGTGCCAGACCCGTACTGGCAAGCACCCACAAGAATCAGGTCTGGGATCACCTCAGACAGATGTTCTTTGGGTAGCCCCCCAATTGAACTGCCGGACTCAGAACTGCAACCATGAAGAGAAGTACAGGTTCCGTGGTCTGCCATGGAGTACAAGTGTCAGAGCCGAGCCTCCTCAGAGGCTCAAACGGAGCAGTGGACAGCATGACCAGGTGCACATGAAGGATATGGCAGTATATCGGAACCTGCAGAGCATACCTGGCACCACAACAGGGGACAGAACAAATCAATGAACTACCCCAGCCAAGTGTTGGCAGTGAAAATCTGGTTAACGGAGACTCTAAGGTGAACTATGTCAATCAGTGGATTCTGCAGCGACCTCATCGTGCCTGGAATGGTGAGATGGGCAGCAACTCATAACTGTTGAACTATCAAACCCACTTGAGCAGTGCCCTCAGGGCATGCCCCATCAGGGACCTGGGATGGGTGGGAGGCTGGGTGGGGCTTCTCCCTTTATCTCCCCCTTTACCCCAGATACAGAAAAAAAAGAAAATATGGAATAGTCTTACCCACTTTCCTGTAGCCCTTGAACCTTTGTACCCTAATTAACTATGTAAAGATTGTCAAAAGTAAAGAAAAAAAAATCTTGAAATAAAAATGAATTACGTAGGGCCAGAAAAAACAAAACCCAACCAAACAAATAAACAAACAAACAAAAAAACACTAACAACTGCATTACCTTCGGAAGCAATTGCAGCAGGACACACTTCCCGGAGGAGGTCACCTAGTGTATGCAGCTGTCCATCTGCAGCCACAGGGCGAAACAGCTTCTGAATGAAAGGCCGCTCAGTCGTTGTCTATTGGAAAGAAAAAACCATAATCATTTCAGGCAATAATGTCTTCAATATGGATAATTACAGAATAATGAGATCTTAAATTTTATGTTGCCATGAGGTGTCTTCTGATATAGTAGAATCAAGCATGCCATATCACAGATGTGGCATAAACAAGAACTATTTTGCATGATAAATTCACATAACTGCACTCCTCAGGAAGCAATCACACAAATCCAGAAAGTAAGCATTCTAAAAGCAATTGGCAGGGACAACTCAAAAAAAGTTCAAAAATTTAAGCAACACAAAAAAACCACAATAAACAAATCTGGTTTGAATACAGACTAGAAAGGGAAATTTTGAAAAATTCACCAATGAAAGAGTCTGGAGACAACATGCCATGATGTCTAAAACTTACTCTCATATGGTTAAAAAAAAAAAAAACCCAAAAGATTATGTGTGTGCAGACACCAAATATGGACGGGTGTTAACTACTAGTGAATCTAGACTGAGGGATATGATTTATTATAATTCACTAGTTTTGAAATTTCTAACATCAGATGCAGCCATTTCTTCTACCAAAAACTATTACAAGGGATCACGTCATAATTTATTGTTAGCAATTCAATAATTTAACCCACAGTCACAACTGTTTTTTTTTTTAAGATTTATTTTTATTAGAAAGCCAGCTCTACAGAGAGAAGAGAAAGAGAGCAAGACACTCTGTCCACTATGGCTGCAACAGCCATGGCCCAGCTGATCCGAAGCTAGGAGCCAGAAGCTTCTCTCACACGAGTGCAGGGTCCCAAGGCTTTGGATCATCTAATGCTTTCCGAGGCCACAAGCAAGCAGTTGGATGGCGAGTGGAGTAGCCTGGACATGAATCAGTGCCTATATGGGATCCCTGCACATTCAAGGCTAGGATTTAGCCACTAGGCTACCTCACCAGATCCTTCACACTTGTTCTTTAGGATGCTGCTTGGCACCGTAGAGTGACTGGGGTAAAGTCCCCACTGGGCACCCATGTCTACCTTCCTGTCTAATTTGCTCGCCAGAAAGCAGTGGATGATAGTTCAAGTACTTCAGTTACTGCCACTCATGTGGGAGACTCATAGAATTCCAGGTTCCTGGGGGGGCAAAAAGGGCCTGGTTTCAGCTCGACCCACTCACTTACAGCTGTTGGGGAGACTTGGGGACTGAACCACCAGGTATGAGTTCTCTATCAACTTATAAGTAAGTAAACAAATTAAAATCGCTCCATTTTGCTAAACAACTTTAACAGCGATAGAGGCCTCATCAGAACAGAGTCCTCAGCTGTGCAATTAGCCAGGGTCTGGGGAGACCTCTTGGCGATGAGCTCCAAGATCTCACATGCAGTTTCTTTTATCCGTTATTTTGAGACATTCTGTACCTCTTAAGTTTTTGTGGGAATAAATGAGGATGTGCACCAAGCACAAAGTAAACATACAAAAATCCAAGAAGATAGCTTCATTTCTCCTTTTCTTTTTCTTAATTATCACTTCAAGATGGCTAAATTCTCAAAGTCGTGGAGTGAAAAATCACTAAAACTTACAGTAACAGTAAAGTCCTATGTAAGTGTGCATTAAAGACAAGGCATTTTGTTTATCTTTAATCACCAGGTAGACAACTTCTTTGATATAACCCACAAATTTGTTTTGAAAAATCTGATTTTGCTGATGTACACTAATATAGGAAAAAATAAACATGTAAATACGTACACTACCTCTTCTAAATTTACACTGTATGTTCAGTGACTATAAACAGTAAAAATAAAAAAGGTACTCTGGTAACAAATGAGTATCTGTGACAATTATGAAATAATTTTATAAGCTCATACTTTTTTACACACGTGAAAACAAAAAATATCATGTCCAATCAAGTTACTTACTACATGAAAATATTACAGGTTAAGAGCTCAGAGAAGAAATGAATAGGGAGCTATAGCTCAAATTTAAAGTAACCACACCCAGTCTGGGTCTTGTATTCTCAGACCATGAGGAGAGTTTTAAGGCGCACTCAGCAAAGATGGTGACGTGGTGAGTTTTTTTTTTAATCCCTGAAGGTTAATGGAAAACAGTATGATTTGGTTAAGAGGTATAATAAGGATGACCGATAAGAACCTGGCAGGATCCAGCAAACCTATGTGACAACACGACATGGGGCAGTGGAAAAGGGGGGCAGGACTGAACCCCTCGTTTAAGACAAAAGTCAAAATTACATCCTACTGTTACATCTCACAACAGAATTTTTCACAAGTTAGAGTTCAATCACAACCTAATTAGTGGAAAAACTGTAAAGTGGCTTACTTAATAGAATCAAGTTATCTGAAAACAATATGCAACAGACTAGGAAGCTTTAGTTCCAACTAAGAAAGAAATCCTAACTTCATTTCTGGAGAAATGCCCTATTGTTTGTGTACTCCTCCTCCTTTCCACTCTCCCACATCTGAACAGTTATAAAAGTAAAACCTTCAACAATCTTTCATAATTACATACTTGCTGTTCATGGGAAGAAAGGCCCACTATTATTGGCATGCTGTGGCTATTCTTGCTTTTTAAAACTTGCTCTTCTGACAAATAGCACTACAGCACCTGAGTAAGTCAAATAAAAATTTAAGGCAAATACCAATGCAGGAGGTTAGTCACCATTACTGAATGCTTGTAGCCCTTCCCATCCCCCCTCAGAATTCATGCTGACTCTTAATCTCCACCTTGGTGGCACAAAGAGGGTGGCCTTGGAGGTACTGGAAAGCTTGGAAGCCCTTTCCTCGTTTTGCTATGTGAGAACACAGCATCCTCTTCTACTACAGGAGGGATTACAGCGAAGCCCCCAAGCCCTCATCAAACACTGCATCTGCTGGGGCCTACTCCAGGACCTCCAAGTCTCCACAACTGTCATTTTACCCACTCTAGGGCATTTTGTTATTAGCAGCCCAAATTAACTCAAATGAACTCAACTGTCTTTAGAATCAAAGCCTCCACAGGCAGATTATGCATTACAGGACTCCCTAGAATTTTCCGTTCATGAGAATCACAGCAAATCCCTGCAAATTTCTCAATAGATATTACCAATATTATTAACAGATCTTACTGACCTTATGCAACAGCTCAGCAAAAACTAAATTATACTAACAAGTACTGAAAAGTGACCTGACTTAAATACAGCAAGAATTTCAAAAAAATATACAGAAAGCCACAAATATGAAGCTTAATACTCGATGTAGTCACATATTTGTAAATATGCAAACTACTTCAGTAACTTACAAGAAATAATGTTGCTCTTTCATGAGAAATAACATGACTTGATAAGTCATCTTAGAATCTGTCCTTGTTGCTTTTTGAAATATTGACATTTGTCATTTCTTAAATACATTAGTAGAACATTAAACTAAGGTGCTTCATGCTAGCTACTCCCAATTTGTCCTCCACTACCTTTCAACAATGCAATCATAACTTTATTGCATGTGGAAAAGAGACACTCTTGAATAATCTCAAATACATTAAACAGATGTGGAAAACTCAAAACCTGTAAATATTCTGTAGAATTTAATGAATCTTACACATTAAACGGTTGACTCAGTAAAACAAGTGCCTAAAAATGCAGTATGTTACAGCTATAGTGTAAACTGCTGGCTAGTTACAGTATTTCCAATTGCTACCTCAGAGAAGCACTGCACCTTGAAAAAGTCTATTTCAAATACTGTCAAGTAGGTTAACTAATATCTATGGTGGAAAAGAAGAAATACTGACAAGTTGAAAACCAGGCAACACACAGGCTTTCAGAGTAACAGCGGGGTAGAGGATAGGACAAGGCTGAATTCTACATGGGACTGACAATTTGAATCCCAGCTACATGGCTGCTGAACCAGCCTGCTAGCAATGTGCACCTCGGGAGGCAGCTGATGACAGCTAAAACACTGGGTCCCTGTCACCTCTGTGGGAAGGCTTTGACATGACCTAGTCCCCATCTAGGAAGTGAACTAGGTGATGGGATCTCACCCTCTGTCTTTAAATAAATCAATACTAAATGTTTGTAACAGCTGAGATTTTTAAAATACATAAAACATTCCTAATTGACCCAAAGTGTTACTACCAGTTCAAAATATCAAAAATGAATCTGAATTAAAAATCACTAAATTAAAATCATTTAAGTAGTCTGGATTTGAAAACAAAGTAGCTACTACACAGAGCAGTTACATCAATAGATCCACTTTACACTCTTTCAATGCCCCATGATATCTTAGAGTCACAAACCTGCATTTCCAAAGCTGGCCCTGTATATATATATTTTTTTCTTTTTTTTTTTTTCTGGTAAAGTCAGATACACAGAGAGGAGGAGATGATTCACTCCCCAAGTAGCTGCAACAGCCAGAGCTGAGCCAATCTGAAGGCAGGAGCCTGGAGCCTCTTTTGGGTCTCCCACGTGAGTGCAGGGTCCCAAGGCTTTGGGTGGTCCTCGACTGCTTTCCCAGGCCACAAGCAGGGAGCTGGATGGGAAGTGGGGCTGTCAGGATTAGAACCGGCGCCCATATGGGATCCTGGAGCGTATGAGGTGAGGACTTTAGCAGCTGAGCTACCGCTCAGCTGGGCCCCTGACCCTGTATATTTCAAATAATCTATAGTAATACATTCTTAAGAGTATCAAAAACAAATTCCAAAGACACAAGCGCTAGCCCTAGTTGGTGTGCTTGGTAAGCTTCAGCTTAGAGATCAAAACCTAGATGCCTGTGTGCATCTAGGGAAGTGCTAAAACCTTGGGACTTAGTTACTTCATCTGTAAAATGAGAATATTAACTGTATGCGCCACAAAGGCGCATAGTACATCTAGTACTTACTAAATGCTTAGTAAGTGCTGTATTTGCTCTTACTAAAAGTGAGATTAAATAGGACTTTACTGAATACTAGTATGTATTTTTGCAGTGAGTCTTAGAAGAAAGATGATTGTAACAGTGAATCCTGTTATTATGGTAGCATTAGTATTAATTTTGTTGTTTGGTTCATTTATATTGTGGGTATGTAAAAGTAAAATAGTCATGTCTGGTTTGTTCAAAGTGAGAATTGATAACTCCAAGGGTCTGATGCTGGTGCACTGGACTATGGAGTCAATCGATGGCTGTAAAGAAAGGGGACGAATCCGATCAGAGAATAGAGATTCTGCTGCCTGGAACTGAAGAAAAGTTAAGAAAAATTATCAAAAACATGAAACACCAGAAAGAAAGGTAAAACTTAACAGATGCTCAACAGATGCATGATGCACTGGGCTGCAAATCTCAGCAATGGCTTCAGTTAAAAGGCAGGCAGGGAAGGAGGTGTGAGTGAGGTCTCCTACTGGCAAAGCAGGCAGAAGTCAATGATGAGAAGGGGAGCAATTTATTAAAACAAGGCCAGGACAGGACTGTAGTATAACCCACTGTCAGGCGCTCAATAACATCAGTCACTAAACCGAAGCCACACATCATTGACTCCGGTGAGCCTTAGCTAAGGATGTTTTAAGCTTCTTGATTGTGTGGAAGAAACAAACTACATTTGGTATTTTGAACTCATGTATGTTGTATTTTCCCATGTGTTGTCAGCAAATTTTGATATTAGTGGCTACTTCATGTGTGTATGCATCCTGCCCAAGTCTTCTGAATTTCAAATGTTAGATTTACAGTTATTTGAAAAATATCAACTTCTATTAATGAATCAGGAATTCGATTACATTTGCTGAAATTTGAGTAGCGCTGTGTGTTAAGAAACAAGAAGTAATCGGGCAACAAAGTGAAACTAGACAATGGGATTGCGCCAGCTTCAGAATCATCTGCACAGCAAAGAAAACAAACAACATAGGGAGATCTGAAGCTTCTTCTGTGACATGGAATTGACATCCAGATAGTATCAGCAACTCAAAAAGCTCAACAACTAACAATCAACCCAGTCAAGAAATGGGCAAAGAACCTCACCAAGCAGTTTCAAAACAGATGTTAGTGACTAACAAATTTACGAAAAAAATTCTCAATATCATCAGAGACGAGGGAAATGCAGACCCAAGCTACAGTGAGTTACCAACTCACCCCTCCGGGGAAGGAGAGTCTCCGAAAGACAGAGGCTGATAAACACTGGCAGGAGGTGGCAAAGGGGAAACACTCACTACTCACTGGTAGGAATGTAAATGCCCCTGTGCAAAACAGTGTGGAGCATTCTTAAAAAGCAAGAAACTGACTTGCCATATGAATCAACAATTGCACTACTGAGCATACACCCAAAAGACATTAAGTCATTGTATGGAAGAGTTATCCATTCCCTCATGTCTAGAACAGCAATCGTCACAGTAGCCCAAGTACCAACTCAACCATCAGATGAATGGATACAGAAGACATGATGTTAACCGCAATGGAATATTATTGAGGTATAAAAAGAATCAAATTCTATCATTTGCAGAAAAATGGCTAGAAACAGAAGCCATCATTCTGAGTGAAATAAACCAGCCATAGGAAACAAAATACTGCATGTTCTCCCTTACTTGTGTGAGCTAAGATTTAAAAAAGAAATGCCTGGGTGTACCAGCTTTCATGATTTGTGACTATTTTAAAATTTATATGAATGCAATTCGGCAACTTTTCCTCAGTTTATAGTATGCAGCTCGTGCCTATTTTCCTGCTTGACTACAGTCTATTTTATCTAGTGAAGCCAAACATACCTTTGACTATAATGAAAATTTAAAATGTTACCTCAAAAAATACTATTTAAAAAAATTGTAAACGTCAAAGAAAGTATTAAGTAAACAGTCTCAACAGCTTAAAAGGCAACAGGGTAAGCATGCTAACTCCATACTTTATGTACACAACTTCCCTGCAGTGGAATCAATAAAACAGTGCAGAGTTGGGAAAACGAATTAAATTGCAAAAAGCTACAGATTACAGGTAAAAGACTGCTTTTAATTTTAACAAAAATCACTTCACTTATAAGTAAATAAATCCAATTTAAGAAAAACTAGGTTTCCTAACAAACCACATTTTCCAAAGTTAAAATTATCACTCATCAGTATATTTTCAATTGACTCAAAATTCTTACAATTTGTAAAACTTTCCACAGCTAACAGCGAAATGCTGACAATGCTGAAAATCAGTAAAACTCGCCTTGTAAATCCTTAATAAAAAACACAACCTAATACATAACTGCAGAGGATAATGCAGTTGCTAGTATTCTATTAACAGGTATTACAATAGTATGGATATGAACAAACAGCAATGAAGACTACTGGATTTATTTTCAACTTTTTGAAAAAGAAAACTTTGACACAGTTATAGCAAAGTAATAGTAATAGTAAAACTAGGTATGTAGCTTGAATAGAATTATGACACAATAGAGAGCTAGGTCCAGTATCTCTGACTGCTGTCCAGAGAGCAAGAATAAACTCTGTCAGCATTCCTCCTTCATTCAACAACCAAGCACCTTATCCCAGTGGGACAGAGACGAATAATACGTAAATAAGTAGTAAACAAAGTGTTACAGGAGAAAATGAAAAAACCTAAGCACACAACTTAACGCTACACTTCTAGACAGCAAGAGTTAAAGGCAGGAATAAATAAAATCATACCAATTACATAATTTTATTTTCAAAGAACAGAAGATACACCAGTAAAAAGAAAACTACGCTAACAGTGATAGAATGTAAAACACTGAAATCCTAGAGGATTTCAAAGGAGAGTTAAGGTCATCAGGCTTTCAACTTGAAATAACTAACATATTTTTTAACGTATTCAGATGCCTGCTGGAATATAATGGTGCCTGGCAGTAAAGGTGGACTAAGGTTCACAAAATACAGAAATCAGGATGTCAAATGCAGCGGGACCTGCACTCCAGAGCTGACTGGGGAACCAATGCAAATTAGGCAAACCTTGGGGACCCTCTTGATCAATCTCAAGAACAGAGAAAATTCATTTGTCTGAATGATTGCTTTAATAGCTAAATGAGATGAGATGGGGAGAGGGGTGAGGAATTAGCTGTGTACATTCCTGTTCTACACAATAGTTGCAAGACAACAAGGAATGCTAACAGTGTTTACTTGCCATAGAACCAATCACACAGACAACAAAAAACTCCCATTCATCTTTCAGTTTCCTGTTAAGCGTTAATTAGAATGAACATTTTTGGCACAAAAAAAAAGAAAACAGGGGTTTACACAGGATATGCTGCCAGACTTTACCAACAATGACACGCAACTTTGCTGCAACTGTCACATGCCTATTTGGCTTAAGAAATACTCATGCATGTCAAATTCTGTATCACATGCTTTCAGAAGGCGGCTCATATTAAAATTAGCTTAAGAATACACACACTTGCAATACCTCATTAAATAAAAAGGATACCATTTAAAATGCTTTTACACTTTCACAGTCAACAGGCTTTTTGTGTTGGGGAGTTGAGGAAGTGGGAGGGGACAGGGAAGAGGCATCTATGCCACTTAATCACACTAGTCTTACGTAGGAAAACAGGACACTTGAAAATTAGAATTTTCTGTAGTTATGCTATTAAAGTCTGAAGTCCACTTCTAATATTCCTGACAAGACTAAAAAATAATAATTAACATTTGAAAAGCTGTCATTATTATAGACAGGGACACTTAATCCCCAAAGTTGCACTGTTTCAATCGAGACTATGATTAAACGAAAGTACTCATCAGAATTACAGCCATACATCTGGTTTGAAGTCTATGTTTTGTCTTATTTAAATTATTAGATTCATTATAATTCCGTCTAGACAATGCCATGCCTGTTCTGTCATACAGTTAAGGCAATTTCTTTCACAGAGCCGAGAGGTGTATCCTCACAGTCATTTCACTGAATAAAATGGGACACCTCTCAAATGGCATCACTTTGACACTGTTTTATTTATGGAATAAGTAAACTTCAAGTTTTGCATTTGAAAGTCAGAATCCTAGCCAAAAGAAGCTTCATTTATAAGTTCAGACTGAATTTTTTTTTAAGTTTTTTTTTTTTATTGAAAAGTCAGATATACAAGAGAGGAGGAGAGACAGAAAGGAAGATCTTTCGTCCGATGATTCACTAGGCAATGGTCAGAGCTGTGCTGATCCGGAGCCAGGCGCCAGGAGCTTCTTCCCAGGTCTCTCATGTTGGGTGAGGACTTTAGCCACTAAGGCTACCGTGTCGGGTCCAGAACTGAAGTTTTTATTAGTAAGATGTAACTTCTAGAAGAAGTCAAAATCTACCAAGAGAATCACTGTTTAGGTATCATTATAGCTTTGAAATCATCCTTGCTACTTTCATCCAGGACGCACGTCAAAAAGCCAAACTGCTTAGCGAGAATAATGTAATTAACAAATTATTTTCTTCTTGAGAATTAAATGGCAAATTTTGAATACATGAATGTTTTCAGTCTTGATGGCATCCTTTCATAAAATAGTTAGGAAGAACTTTTAATTTCTACAAGCAGAGAAATCCCCAAGAATTGTCTGGGTAAAAGCAGCTGTGTTGATCTCAGCAATGAAAATCCTTCTGATGCCAATCAAGTGTCTTACACAGGAGACAAATGGTTCTAAACCTTGGCTAGGAACTAATGAGGCTTTACACAAAACCTCACCCCACCGACCATAGTTTAGGGGTTTTACAGTGAGTGTTCAAGTTAGTGACATGGAAACATTCACTAGGCAGTTTCAGACACAGATAATTTGAAAATTTCTCCCAGTGAAACATCATAAAAGGGTATGTGAACTTTTTAGAAGTAGCAAATAAAAATAATACTTGTGTTTTCAAGATTTCACTCTCATTGTACAGTGCTGAACAATACATTAAAAAACAGAATACTATCACTACTATGAAAAAAAACCCGAATGTTTCTGAATGCTTTGTTTACCAGAAATCATGTTCTGATACTTAAAATGGAGTTAAAAATTTTTGACATTACAAAATTGTAGTTTAAAAAGGAAGGCTTGGAAGCGGGCATTTGGCACTGGCATTAAGATATACTATCCATGTCCATATTAAGAGTCTCTGAATTTGAATCCTGGTTATGCTTCTCATTTTAGTATCTTGCTAAAGTGTATGAACCTCAAGAGGCAGTAGGAGTTGGCGCAAGCATTTGGGCCTCTGCCACAAGAGACTCAAATGGAGTTCCTGGCTCCCAGCTCTGGCCTGGCCCCATCCTAGCTGTCCCAAGTATTTGGCGAATAAGTAATATATACAGATATTGCTGTTTTTCCAATAAAAATTACACATTTATATAACATATACATGGAAGGCTTATTAAGATAGACACATGCCTTCATTATAAAGGATAATAAGTATCAAATGTAGCTGAAAATACAATGATTATTTGGAAGGTTCTGACAAGACTCCAAAAATGGCATCCTTGTTTTCCAGAATCAATCACATTTAAAGGAAATCTTCCTTACTACACAAAACGTGAGCTGTAATAGCATGTGAATGTTATAGATTTCCCCAGATAAAAAAAGTATTCACTTAATATGTCATATGTCTTAGAAAGGCATAGAAATAAAAATAATTAGAAACTTTAAAACAACAATGTTAGGTGGAAGAGCAATTTTTTTACACATCTGAATTGCAATAATACTTTGATGTGCAGCTCCTTTTGAAGGCTAGCCCGCCCTGTTTTATATGAAGCATCTGTAGCTGAATGACACCTACTGAAGAGCATGGCAGCTGCATTACAGACGATGCCAGAATGTCCCAAGTTGATTCCAAGTGACTTTAAACACGCTTGCAGACAGTCTTTAGGTATAGCTACTTCTTAGAAGGAACATATAATTACCCTCATCATATTGAAAAGAATATTTTAAGTGTAAGCAAACAGAGGTATTTTTCCTTTAGCAAAGCCCTGCTTTAAAAAGTAAACTTCAAAACTTTTAACTGAAGTAGGAAATACTTAACTATGCTAGCAGTAAAAACACTTTCAGTTCAGTGAGAAAAGGAAAAGAAGGATTCTGTGGAAGAAAAGAGATGGGACATAAAGGTGTTTGCCCTTCTCAAACTGCCAACTTCAAGATTTGAGGGGCTCAACTGCTGACATTTTAACGTCTGCATCTGTATGTGAAATTAACATAAGCAATGTAAACATTCATCCATCTATATGTGCATCTGTACTCACATTATTTCCTTAGTACTTATACAGGCAGTCTGTATGGCTCACAGAGCAAAACTGTATAAATCCCACCAAACGTGCAAAAGCAAAAGCAAAATTTTAAATTAGATATAGTAGCCTAGTGGCTAAAGTCCTCGCCTTGCACGTGCCAGGATCCCATATTGAAGCCAGTCCACATCCCGGCTCCTCCATTTGCCATCCAACTCCCTTCTTGTAGCCTGGGAAAGCAGTCGAGGATGGCCCAAGGCCTTGGGAGACCTGGAAGAGCTCCTGGTTCCTGGCTTCAGATTGGCTCAGCATTAGCTGTTGCCGCTACTTGGGGAGTAAATCAGCGGATAAAAGATCTTCCTTTCTGTCTCTCCTCCTCCCTGTATATCTGATTTTCTAATAAAAATAAACAAATCTTAAAAAACCACTAGGTGTAAGTCAAAACACAAGGCACACAGTTTATGAGAGTCAAATAGAAAACAAAATTACTCGGGCTTGGGTATGAAACAATGAACAGGGTATTAGTATTTATATTTTTAAACTGGTTTTGCCTTCCAATATTCCTAAACCATCACCCTATATATCACCTACTTGAAATTATTCAAGCTGTTATTTTAAAAGCATGAGTAATTAGACCAAAGGCAACTCTCATATTTACCCAAAAGAAGGAACCACTACTAAGAATCCAAGCCTAGTAATTCAGTTCTTGACAGACAGGTGTTCTGACATGTATATGAAAATCATTTATGAGAAGAACAGAAAAAAACTGGAAGGCAGTTTTCACTACTGGAATAGATAAGTGATTCAGCAGATTTTCCTACACCATTTGGCTGTCAAGAGATTGAAAGTTCTCCTTAAGTCTTACTTTGGATATTGGCATTCTCTGGATTACAAAAAGATAGGAGCTGAAAGAAAAATGTGATGGTGATAGAAATCAATTTAGGTCTTAACTTATCTTTACGAACAGTAAGGATGAAGCAATGAACATTCTTTGGCAAGAAATAAGCTTAGATTTGCAATTGTAATTAAAGCTCTGACCAGATGGTGAAAAAGCAGGACGAGGACAGTGTCTGTTGTTAAGACACCACTGGAGATGCATTCATACCTAAGGGTTCAAGCCCTTACCTGCTCCTGATTCCAGCTTTCTACTAATGTTCACACTGGGAGGGAGCTCAGTACTGCGCTCCTGGGTTTTCCTGCCCCACAACAGCTACTACAGGCCACACAGGGAGTGAACCTGCCAGATGGGAGATTCTTTTTTTTTTTAAAAGATTTTTATTATTATTGGAAAGCCAGATATACAGAGAGGAGGAAAGACAGAGAGGAAGATCTTCCGTCCGATTATTCACTCCCCAAGTGAGCCGCAACGGGCCGGTGCACGCCGATCCGATGCCCGGGAACCAGGAACCTCTTCCGCGTCTCACACGCAGGTGCAGGGTACCAAAGCTTTGGGCCGTCCTCGACTGCTTTCCCAGGCCACAAGCAGGGAGCTGGATGGGAAGTGGAGCTGCCGGGATTAGAACCGGCGCCCATATGGGATCCCGGGGCATTCAAGGTGAGGACTTTAGCCGCTAGGCCACGCCGCCGGGCCCCAGATGGGAGATCTTAAACAAGAAAGGGTTGGGCAGAAGAGGGACTCAATCAGAAAAGCATCTGCAAAGACTCCTGGCCAATCATACTGAAGCATAGGTCATAGTTGGCATATTATCATGGTCTACTGTAAACTGAAATCTAAGGTATCTCTTAAAGGAACAATAACAGTAAAAACCAGCAAATTTTATCTTAAATTACTTTTCTTCCACACAATAAGATCATAGTATATGATGTAAATGTGACCGCTTCCTCAGCTGTGAACAGCACTGTTCCAGCAACTCTAACATGGTAAGTCATCTACACTTAACAATACTCAACCAAGTTGTAAAACCAACCAACTCTAGCTTCACTGGTTTTCACTATATTTACTCATATTCTCATAAAAGTATAAAGGAGAGGTTAAATTACGAAAAGGAAATCTTATTACAGTAATTCTATTGTCATTTCATGAAAAGAGACATATATAACAATGGTTTATTTGAGATGCTGATCATTAGTTTTGTTATGTCTGACTGGTTTAACTGAAAATGATTGTTGAATGGTGAGATAGTAAGGTAAATAATTTCCTCAAATGTTAAAATAGCACAATACACTAAGTGTCTCATCATAACCAAGAATTTCTTTGTAGAGATGGCTAGCAAAACCAAGTATAGTGAAATAACTAAATTCACCTTATTTGTGAGGCTGGAGTTGTGGCACAGCTGCCATAGGCAACATTGGCAACCCATCTGGTACTGGTTTGTGTCCTAGCTGATCCACTTCTAATCCAGCTCTCAGATAGTGCACTTGGGAAAGCAGCAAAAAATGGCCCAAGTCCTTAAGCCCTTGCCACTGTTGTGGGAGACCTAGATGAAGCACTTGGCTTCTGCCTTTGGACTGGTTTAGCCCTGACTATAACAATCATCTGGAGAGTGAACCAGCAGATGGCAGCTTTCTCTCTCTGCTTTTATTAAATAACTTTTTATAAATAAAAAAGCAAGCCTACCATATTAGCTATCCCTAGCTTTTTACACCAATGGGTGTGGAGGGTGGTATGTCTTTACTTTCTTTCATGCATTTCTATCAGAAGGCAGGAAGTAGCAGAAAGGAGAGGAGCAATAAAAAACACAAGTGTGTACAATTGGAAAAACAGTATCAAAGAAAAAGATACTATAATAAAAAAGAAACAATTTAACAACAGGTGAAACGAACAGTGATTAAGAGTATACAACAGATAGGAGACTAAAATGGAAGATTTACAAAAAATGTCAGAAACTCACCAACAGCAAAACAAACGACCTTGTGAAGAAATGGCAAAGGAATAAATACACATTTTTCAAAAGAACAAATTCAAATGGCTAATAGATGCTCAGGCTCCCTAGCTAACAGGGAAATATAAATAAAACCCAAACTGAGATTCCACCTAACTCCAGTGAGGTTGGCTATGTTCAGAACTCTACTAACAACATCTGCTGGCATGGATATGGGGAGAAAGGTACCCTACACTTCGGTGTTGGTGGGAGTGTAGGCTAATACAGTCACTTTGGAAGTCAGTATGGAGAGAACTGAGAATTGATTTACCAGATGACCCAGCTATCCCACTTCTAGGAATATATTAAAAGGAAATGAAATTTGCATTTGAGAAAGTGATCTGTAATCCTATATTTACAGCAGCACAATCTATAATAGCAAAGAAATGTAAACAACCCAGATGCCTGTTGAAACAGGAATAGATAAATAACTGTGGTATATCTATTCTATGGAATACTACTCAGCCACTAAAAAGAATGAAATTCTACCATTTGCTACAAAATGGACCTAACTAGAGTCCATTACACTCCGTGAAATAAGCCAATCCCAAAAAGAGCAATATCATGTGTTCTAAGGCAATCTTCATGCAAAATACAAAATCAACAGATATACAGGTAAAAGTGTGGGTGTATGTGTGTGTATATACATATTCACTTGGAGACTAATTTACTGAGAAGGGAAGATGCATTGCAGTATGCATTCTACTCCCAAATAAAAGATGGACTCCAGATGAAACTCTTAAACATATCCTGACAATAGGATGCTGCAATTTTTAACATTGTCCATACCTAAAATGATTTACTTAAATAAAAGGATGATGAACTTGTAACTGTTGTTGAAGGACTATGCTACTGTAATAATATAGGGGAAATCAGTGTGTGTGTGGGGGGGGGGAAGTGAGGGGATGAGGATAAAAAGAAAAATCCCCAAGCCTGTGGAACTGTATTATCAAAAATTAAAAAGTACAGGATCTGGAGTAAGTCTAGATTGCTTGGATTCAAGTCCTGATTCTTCTATTTCCTGGGGGATGACTTTGGGCAAACCTCCACAACCAGTCTGATTTCCATTACTACATGTACATACAGTAATGCATATAACCCAGAAGACAGCAGTAAGGTTTAAATAAGTCAGTATTTGGCAGTCAATAAAACACTCAATATATGTTAACTAATAATACAACTATTCACCTGTAATTTGCTTTAATCTTGAAAGTACTGAATCTTGAGACAATGACTGAGTGAAGCATCTAAGTAGTGAGAGAATGCTGACTCCACTCAATGGTATCTAGAATTTTGGGATAACATGATATAGTGTTGCCTGTTTTAATTTCTTCAGTTTACAGATAAGCGACAACATTTGCTATCAGAATATCAGTGTTACTCTGGAGCTGGTAAAGTGAATTTTTAAAAAGGCTCTAATAAGTAACATTTGTTCCTATCCAATGCTTTAAAAACAAAACAGCAAATTGTCTGTATCAAATAGCTCTTATTCCTATACATGATGGTTATTTTACACTTTAACCACCAAATAAGCTTATAATTAATAGTTGCTTTCATTTTTCAAAAATCCACATAGGAAGCAACTTAAGTGCAAAAAGATGTCAGAGTACTAGCTGATTTAGGAAGAGCGATCAAAACTTACTGTGTTGGGCTGCCACCTACAGGCTACAAGTTGTTCCTTTTCTTTTAAAGATAACGTGATTTTCTTGTGAAAGTGTGATTCTAGCTTGATTTTGAATTACTGAATATTAATACTACAATAAATTATCATTATTTATTAATTCATTACAGTAGAAAAGAGTGTGGGAAGTATTTATAAAGAAACAGAGGAATGTAAACAATTTGTGACCTCAAGGAATTCAGACTACTGTGTACACATGCTTCAGCTGAACCACAGCTCAACAATGAAGTAAGGCTTAGGATATAGAATATGCTTGTATTATGCTATAATGGTTGACGTAGACAAATAATCAGAACGAATATCCAAGTTCTACTGCTGGCTTTGCCATCAAATAGCCAATTGAATATTGGGCAAGTCAGGCCTGTGCAAGCTCTCTTATTTACAAAATAAGGGAAGTTCAACTAAATGATTCTCCAGCTTCCATGGCTTCAAAAAGTCCTGAAGTTACATCTGCTACAGAAAAAGTAGAAAAAATGTTTTATAACAAAGGGAAGAAAAAGAAGCAACTTCTCAAAGGTATGAAAGAGCTGGGGGTGGAGACACATGTGGTGAAATCAAGAAAGACTTCCTGAGGGAAGTGTCATTTGATTTCTGTTCAGAAACACTAAAGGAGGACATCTTCCTAGGAAGACTAAACAGTAAGAAAATGAGACCAAAGATCCTTGGGGGAGCTGCGCATGCTGTGAGGTGCTGTCAGGCAAGGCCTATTTTAGAAATGTCAATCTGAAATAGCAGTACAAAAAATCCACACACTGCAGGGCAAAAGCAGAAAAACATACTAATAATTAAATTCAGCTCAGTCTGGTGACAGAGATGTCAGTGGAAATGACAAAGGGGGGATAAAGGCAAATGGTTCTGTTACATCAGATGTAGAATACCAAAATAGTAACCAAAGACATTAACCTCATAATTTGAAAGAAAGCGGTTAAGAAACGGGAAACAGGATATGGAAACAGAAGAGATACATTATGTGACAATAACTGGAAGAGATTTAGGGGATAAATTAGAATCTTTCAGAGAAGGTTATGCTAGCTCTAGAAATATATCAATAAATAAAATGAGCTATTATTTGGCAGACACATTTCCCTGGTCCTAAGATGAAAAAATACAGGTAGAGAGGCAGGACCAGCCATCATCACTGGCTATTAAAGTAACTCGCAGCAAAATACCAATGACTTACATCTAATAATAGTTTCAACTATAATTTGCAAATTATGCATCACGTTCTGGGTATAATGTGTATTAAAGGTGGAGATGTCATTAGGAACAACAGAGTGGGACCATAAGTATACTTCATTTCAGAAATTAACTCTGAACTAAAAAGCCTTCAACAACCTGGGGGTTACTTATTCAAAAATAATATTGATAATAATAGTAAAATGCTTTGTGTCTTAACTAGGCTGAATATTACTTCATCAGCCCAGCTTTATGGTGGTTTAAAAAAAAAAAAAACCTGTAGTATAGGGGTCAGCACTGAGGCTCAGCAGCTGCTAATAGCTGTTCTACTTCCAATTCAGCTCCTTGCTAAAGCACCTGGGAAAGCAGTGGAAGATGGCCAAAGTGATTGAGCCCAACATTCGAAATCAGAGACCTAGATGAAGCTCCTGGCCTTGGCCTGGCCCAGCCCTATGTGTGACGGCTATTTAGCATTGAAACAATAGATGGAAGCTAATTCTCTCTCTTTAATTCTTTCAGAAGAATAAGAATTCATTCACATAAACAAATAAATCTTCTTTTACACACACACACACACACACACACACACACACACACACACACACAATCTCCACTCAAAACAGCCTTGCTGGAACTCTGATGGTTCAGAACCAGGCTGGAGTGCTTTCCCAACTCCCATTCTCAGAAGACTGTCATTACTTAGCTTGTCAGTTCTGTAGAAAACCCTACTCATAAAATTTTATTTGATCTGATTTGGAACTCACTCAAGAAAATAACTTGATCTCCATCCATCACCAGGAACATCTGTCAAAAAAAGAAAGCCAGCAGTGGCTATCATTAAATATCACATCCACCCAGAAGAAACAATAGCTGGGTCAAAAAATGAACTTATAAGGAAAATCTAGGAAGTGAGAAATCCAGTATGGCTCTGAAAAGCTCCCACATATTCCAGGTAATCTAAAAGGCCACACACATGTAAAGAGTTCTGATTGGAGAAGACCTGAGGGAGCAGGCATTGGTAAGACACTGCTTGGACTAACCGCATCCCATGCACCAGTGACTGGCTTGCATCTCATACACGTCTCTTCCAAACCTTCTTTAGTGTGCACTCTGGGATGCAGTAAATGATGGCTCAGGTTCCCACACAAGAGACCCAGGCCTGAGCCAGGAGCCAAGAGCCAGCAGCCAGGAATGCCATCTGGTTTCTAACGTGGAGATCAGGGACCCAGATACTTGGGCCTTCATCTGCTGCCTTCTCAGGAACACTAACTGGAAGCTGGATTTGGCAACATAAGTGCAAACTAGCTGACATTCAAACCAGCAGGAAAATATGGGATGTGGACATCTCAATTAGCAACCAAACCTTCTGTGCTACAGTATGCACTAGAAGGAGGCCGGGGGAGAGGGGCAGGGAACCCTCAAGAAAGAGAAAAGGTCTGTGAAGTCCTACATTGCACCATGGCTAATCGTGAGGTTCTGTATAATCAACTATAACTTGCCTCTGCATTCAAAGCAGGCCAAAACACTCATAAACTGCCCCTAGCAAAAGCTGGAAGAGCTAATGGGCATGTAGGCAAATCTTCCTTAACCATCATTTGACCACTAGAGCAATCAAGCAGAAGGATCAGAGCCCTTGCAAGGCAAAGAATAAAAACTTTACAGAAGCTATGCAGGAAAATAAACAGCAGCAGCAACAGGAATAGGAACTAACCCTTGAAGGGAGAAGGACTTCATATTCAGAGTCACCATGCTGATAGATATAGATAGATAGATAGATAGATAGATAGATAGATAGATAGATAGATATAAATATCCAGGGGCAATGCCAATGGGGATGTCCACATGTCATATAAGAGTTCCAGCTCTGCTGTCAATTTTAGCTTCATGCTAGTATGCATTCCAGCTCCAGTAGTGACACTCCTGTCACTAACATGGGACCAATGGATTGAGTTCCCAGCGTTGGCCTGGCATCAGCTGCTGCATGCAGCAAGGGAGTGAACCAGCAGATTTAATTCTCCTTCTAACTTTAAAAACTAGAAATTTAAGAAATAAAGTCAAAGAGATCCACAACCTAGGTACATGACAGCCAGTTTTGTAAAGGCAACGGAGAATCTAGAAAGAAGCCTCAGTCAAGGGACTAACCACACACATGAGTTTCAGGTTACCAGCATACTTCTCCTCAGACATTAGGAAGGTCAACAAGCAAGAATATGACACAGTCACAGCTGAAAGATAAAAGTTCAATCCAAAAACTCTGTATTTAGAAAACGTGTCTTTCAGAAACAAAGACATTCAAGCGAGGATGTGTACTATCTGTCATATTAAAGGAAGTCTTTCATCTGAAAACAGCGCGGCACTGCACAGCAACTTAATGCTACATGCAGATTGAGTACCAATGCCTGCACTGGTAACTGCAAAGGACACTGAAGATTTGTTTGTAACTCAACTTACAGCCTATGTGTGGACACACAGGCCATGTATAAAGATGTAGTGAACCTTTAAGGAAACAAATTTTTATAGATTTCTGGGATGAATATGGCACTTGCTTAGTTAGCACTCCCAGGTGCAGACACATACACCCCTCCGACACACACTAATTTACCTAAAATACCATAGCAAAAGAAATGGAGAGTATTATAATGTTATATTAGAAAATATCTATTAAGTCAAAAATAAGAAGACAGTAATAGGGAAACAAAGATGTAAGACAGATAAAAAAACAGATACAAAAATTGGAGGGAAATAAACCTATCTTATAAGTAAACAATATAGACACATACGAATTAAACATTCCAATCAAAAAACAAAGACTGCCTGAGTGATTATAAAACATATCCTAAAACCAGAATCTAAAAATTTACAAAGCAAAACCGTACAAAATTGAAGAAAAAAAACCCTAAAGAATTATGAGAATTTTCATATCTGCTTTCCAATGACAAAAATTAGAAGACCAAAACACCGCCCCCAGAATATTTAGACTCTACTACCTACCAACTAGACTTTCCAAGCAGCAACAGAGTAACTTCCCAACAACCCTAGAATATGTATTGTTCACCTCAAGTGCACTTGAGGAGACTCTAGGGCAGGCCATAAAACTAACCACAGTAAATATGAAAGTATTCAATCACACCTTGATTGTGGAGGAAATCAGAAATGAAAAACAAACAAAAAACTTGACAAAGAACAAAATAACAAGTGAATAAAAAAGAAATCACAAGGAAAACTTTAAAAATCCCTTGACAGGAATGAAACGATATGCATGAAAACGAAGCTAAAGCAGTGCCAGATTGTATACGTAAGTGTAAAGGCTGGGTTAACAAGATAAGGTATCCATCATCAGATCAATACATAAGAAAAATAAGTGAATACAAAACAAGAGACAATCGACAAAACCAAAGTAACTTTTTTAATATAATGTATTTTTTTTCTTTTTTTTAATTGATGGTTACATTGCATTATGTGACAGTTTTATAGGCACTGGGATTCCCCCAAACCCTCCCCAACATCCCCCATGGTGGATTCCTCCACCTGTTGCATTACCACAGTTCAAATTCAGTTGAGATTCTTTCATTGCAAGTATCTACCAAGCATAAAGTCCAGCATCTTATTGTCCAGATAAGTTCAGTGGTTTCTTGGGAAGACCATCTCTGGTCTGAAGGTAGAGCTGGCAGAGTATCATCCCGATCAATTAAAAGCCCCGATATAACATCAGTAACAATTTATAACATTATGGAATTAGTTGACGTGGTATTGAGTAACCAATATGTTAAAAGAGGAAAAAAAAAACAGAATGCAAGTTTTGAACCACATCCTGTGACTTCTACATTGACTTTTCAATTATTAGTTTATATACAACCGGGTGCGATACACCTTAAAATGGCTATAGATTACTATTCAGCTGTCTCATGTCTATTTTAATTTTAGTAACTTTTTGAAAATACCAATCACAATGGCAGAAATCAGTTAGCATAACTCGGACAAAAGATTAGAGGTGAGGCACCAGCGCTGTGGCACATCAAGCAGAGCTGCTTGCACCACCAGGACCCCACACCGAAGGGCAGTTTTCAAGACCTGGCTGCTGCCCTTCTAAACCAGTTTGCTGCTAAGCTACCTGGCAGAATCCCTGTCCCTGACCTCAGCCTGACCCAGCTGTGGCTGTTATAGTCATTTGGTGACTGAACATGTGGATGAAGATCCTTGTCTCTATCACTCTGCCTTTCAAATAAATTTTAAAAAATAAAATCAGAAATGAAAAACGGGTCATTACTATGATCATGCTGAAAGAAAAATAAGAAAATTAAAAAAAAAAAAACCTCAAAAAACAAAGAAGCCTAAAAAGACAACCAAGAAACAGTGACTAGGTAATTCCAAATCAGCAATGCTGTACCAAGAACAATCACAGGACCAAATGTTTTCACTGTTGACTTTTAACAAACTCATATAAAAGCTAGACAAGAGCACATTTTCTAATTTGTTTCAAGTCCAGTATCATAGCCTGACAGTAAAACCAGACAAAAGCATTGTAATACTAGAAAACAATATTTCAAATATAAACATAAAAATCCCAACAAAACAAAGTAAATAAAACCCTTCAACAGAGATTATATACTCAGAACAAATGTGTTCTACCCCAGGAATTTATGGTCATCCAAAAAAGGATATGAATCAACACACTATATGTTAATAAAGGGGGCGGGGGAACCTATACAACTACTTGTACAGGTAAGGGAAAAGCATTTGGCAAAATCCGATACAATCTCTCTCTCTCTCTCTCTCTCTCTCTCTCTGTCTCACACACACAGATACTTCTTTCTCAAATTGGGATATCTATGTTGGATACTTGGCACCAATCCCAACCCCATCCTTCTACAGCTCAAGGGGCTGGGTTCCCAAAATCCATGCGGGAGATGTGGATTGAGTTCCCAACTCCTGGTTTTAGCATGAGCCCTACCCTGCCACCGCAAGCACTTGGGGAGCGAACCAGCATTGCAGACAGGCTCAATAAAGCAAATAAAAGCAACAAAGAAAAATGAATGAATGAAGGAAGGAAGGAAGAAAGAAAAAACTTCACATATTCATCAGACAACTGATAAAGCACATCTTTGAAAAACCAACATAGGTGTTAATGTGAATAACTAATTCCTGAATGTTAAAAACATACCAGAACACTTGTTTTGTCACTTCTATTTTCATACTGTATTAGAGGTCCTTGACAGGGAAGTCATTCAGTCTAGGAAGAAGTAAAAGCTATTTCCAAGTGTAGAGGTATAACCCGCATAGAAAATTTCAAGAAAACAAAAATCTGAGAGCTACTCAGTTCAATAACATTGTATATCACTAAGAGGACAAAGCTAACTCATTCACCATGGAATCACACACACAAAAAATTACTTAGAAAAATGTTATGATTTGAAAAGCAGGAAACTTGATCAAAACATTGGTGGAACAAACTAGGGATTTAAACAAAAGGGAGGTATTTCCATGTGCAATGATTCAAAAATCAAAACTGTGTGACTTGTTCAGTCTATTACTACAAGCCACATGAAGCCTTTCACTAATTAGTATCAACAGCACACGGCTGTGCTTGTCCAAAGTACAAATTCAGTAAAATATCTGTTAAATTAACACACACTGATTGATATCCATTAACCATAAGATATACCAATCTAGGGAATCAAGTTCTGCTTTTGATTTTCATTTAATTTTTAAATAAAGAGTTCTATTTATCTTTTGAAAAAGTTAGAGAAAAAGAGATGAAGAGAGATCTTCCATCTGTTGGTTCTCTCTCTAGATGGCTACACGGCCAGGACTAAGTCAAGCTGTAGCCAGGAGCCAGGAGCTTCATTCACAGGTAGCGGGGTCCAAATACTTGGGACATCCTCTGCTATTTTCCCAAAACCATTAACAGAGAGCTGGATCAGAAATGGAACAACCAAGACATGAACCAGCACCCAATGGGATGCTGGCATCAGAGTGGCTGCGTAACTTTCTATGCCATAGCACTGGCATCTTTATTTACTGTTCAAGAAACATTTTCATTTACTTATTTTGAAAGACAGGAAGACAGAGAGAGAGAGATCTTTTATCTGCTGCTTCACTCCCCAAAGGTCGATAACAACAGAGATACATCAGGTTGAAGCCATGGGATTGGAACACAATCCAGGTAATTCAAGCATTTAAGCCATAAATTGCTGCATCCCAGGGGATGCATTAACAGGAAACTGGAAATGGAGGCCTAGAAGGGACTCCAACTCAGGTACTGCGATATTAGACACAGGTTTCTAGAGTTTTAACCTTGTTGTAGAAAATGTCATCCTCCAACCTCGAATTTAAAAAACTCTAGTTAATAATAAAGCTTCTTGTGTTTTAACCCAAATACACTGTTATCTGAAAGAGTCCCATTATTTTTACTATTTGTACTCTATATCAATAAGATTCTAACACCAGGAAATGATCTGAAAATTGCCTTGGTAATATACTACCACAGAACTTTTAAAAAGTCAAAATTAACCAATTAAAATACTGGGCTCGCTATTTTTAATCCTTCAAGCTTAAATCTCAATGTTTCAATGAAATCTCACTGAGTGACCCAAAAAGCACTCACAAGCAACTTTTAAAGCCTCAATAAACAGGCTCCTCATTTTTTCCCAAAAAAAAAAAAAAAAAAGACATTTTATACAACGCACATGTAAAATATACTAGAAACATCTTTCTATAGTTTCATTGCTGCTTTCCTGCCATTAGCTGTTGTCCTTTGGTCACTAACCTCTAGCTTGAAACACACAGTGTCTTGTCTTCCCTACAGAGGTGTTTGGAGAGCAAAAAAGGTATTTTACAGAAAGATAAAGTGCCATAAACACATACGACTTCTTACTATCTTACCGTCTGCATGACATTCAACTACAACCATACAGCAATAGAAGAAAATGAGGGTTATTGCCTAACGTAAAATTTAGTCCAGAACTTCATGGAAACAATGTTACAATATTATTACATTATGAGACAAGAATAACTATCATTTTCATGGGTGATTATGATTTCCTTATTTGTTCACAAGCTTATACATGAAGTTCCAATTATGTGAAGTACAAGGATGGTAAGCACGTGAGCCAGGGGTAGGACACAGTGACTTAAACCGTCACTCACCACACTCGTATTGGATATTCGGGTGCTTATCCAGTCCTGGCTGTACTACCTCTGATCCAACTTTTTACTGATGCTCCTAGAAGGCAGCTGAAGATGGCCCAAGTGCTTAGGCACCTGCTACCTGTATGCAAGGCAAGAAGAGGGGTTTCAAGTGTCTGGTTTTGATACAGATCTGGCTTCCGTAGACATTTGGGAAGCCAGTGAATGTTAAGACATTATTTCTTTCTCCCCTCCTCATCAGTTCCCCATTCCAATCAATCCATCAATCTTGGGGGAAAAAAAAGTAATTATGTTGCTGAGGCTCAGCTTTTTTTTACTGCTTATTAAAATAAAATTTGCTTGTAAGTTTAACAAGGAAAGTTCAAGTACTTGGGAAGAAACTGTAATTAACTTCAGACTGATCCTAGATCACTAGCAATACAAAATACAACACATGATCTGGGGAGTGCAAGTTTAGCCTAGAGGTTAAGACACTTGCATCTTAAAATGGAGTACAAGGGTCTAATTCCTGGATCCCTCCCCTTTTTCCAATTTCATCTCTTTTCTCCTGGGCTAAGCAGCACTGGCTAAGGCCAACACAAGACAGCCACAATTTCTTGCTGGGTGAACACAAGCTGAAGTGACAGCCAGCCTTTGAGTTGTAAGAAAAGGCACCAATTCTTTTCTATTCTAGAGGGAGGTAGAGAAAGAAGGACAGGGAACAAGAAACTTCTTCCAAACCTGTGGCAGAAAATGACATTTTGGATACAAACAGAACACTAGAGACATACATACATATTCTTGAAATAGGAGCACAATCTACAAAGAAAAATCAGGGTACCACAATTACAAGCATTACAAATCTTTCTATAAGATGGAAGGCTCGAGAAGCATAGAAAGGGAAAAGTATTTTAAAGCTGTCATTTTAGTAGTACAACAATGTAGTGTCTTGGTAACACAGTCTTAATAATAGCATTAATATGAGCTTCAGAAAAGGGAGTCAAAACTAACGGAACGAAAACAAATCAGTACCAAAAAGAAAAAAGAGGGGAAACAGCACCTTCAAATTGAAAATAGCTTAGCATCCAGTCCTAGATAACAATGGTCAAAGAAAATGGCATCAATCTGCTGAAGACTATGTTATTATTCTAAAATGATAGCTAGTAAAACAGTATCAAAAACAAAAAAAAACAAATGCCCATTGGAATGATCATTCAAAAATATGTTCTTAGCAATGTCATACCAGAAATGCAACAAATCAAGGAAAAAGTGATTGCTAAAAAAAAAAAAAAAAGAAAGCATTAAGGATTTCTAAATTTGTCTTATTCATACCATAAATACAAACAAATGGTAAGGAAATAAAATCTAGAAGATATTTAGGAATAAAGACACACAATCTATTGAACAACAAAAACCATAAAATATCTAAAAACTACATATCATATTCTTCTCTTGGAAAATTTAATAACTAAAATTAAAATGGAAATTAAGCTTTTCTGTATTTTACACATAAGACTATGGTGGACTTGAATAAAATGGTTGACACTAACCATAAAAGCTATGAGAAAAAAGGAAAGGAATGGACTACTCCAGCAGATGTCAAAATATTAAAAATAGGAAAATAATATGGGCATTAGAAGTAGGGGTGTCATTATTATCTAGCAGAAAAGGGACAGCTAGCATCAGAAGCCAGCAAGCTATGGCATACAAACCAAAATTTGCCCTTGGCTATTTTCATAAAGGGAGTGTGGCAAGAACCCAGCAATGCCCATCATTTGCAAACTGGTTAAGGTTGTCCTCCTGCAAGAGTCAGTAAGTATCTGCAAATCTGAAAATACTGACTGGCCCTTTCAGGGAAAAAAAAAAAAAAAAGAAAAAGAAGGCATCTAGCCCTTCATTTATGTAATAGTGAGTTACCATCTGGAAGAAAACAAAAGTGGGTCCCCTGTCTCATATGATACACAGTGAGAAAAGGCCTGCCTAACAAAGAAGCAGCCCATTACACTACAAAGGAAAACTCCATGCTGGTTTCCCAGGGACTCAAGGCCTGCTGCTCCTGCTGGATGGGGCAGAGGGAGCCAGGCCCTCCAAGCAGGATGTGTTTCCCAAGAGACATCCTAACTTTGTCACAGTGCCTGTCCCAGTGTATCTTTTCAAAAAGACTGACACAAAATTAAAAGCAGCAGTATTCACTTTAGTAACCATAAAGCCCCACTTTTTGGTCTCTGGTTTTTCTGCTAGATATAATTTCAGGATATTGACTAAAGTGGAAAAGAATGGAAGAACAGAACTGTAATTTCTCACTGACATTGCTGTAACGGAGGATGAGGAATCCTAACACACATGACAATAATGTGCCACATACTCCCATGGTTCACAATTTACAAATTTCATAAATCAACATTTCTCAAAAAACCCTGGGATCCTTCTTTGGGTTTCAAATGCTAAATGAATCCCTGACATCCTAGTTTCCATTAGAAAAATGTACTCTTTTCTCTCTAAAACTTCTAAGCATCTAGATTCTTAAGCATTCTCAGCACATTCAGCAGAAGTTAAGTAAAATGCCTAGTAAACCTAAACAGAAAACAGAAATACTAGTACGGTTTTAGTGACATAAATGGATTCTATATTGAAATGATAACTAGGGAAAGCAGCAAAATCCTGGGGATTTTGAAAAAAAAACTAAGTTTTAAATTCTATTTAACTGTATTAATTTAGGACACATAAATAACCTCTTCCAAATACAAGTAGGAACCATTTTAACTTTGCTATAGACAGGAATTACTTACAAGCTCCATGTTTTCACAACTGAAAATGTTAGGTGTTTCCTGAAAAGATGCTCTAATTTTATTTATAAACTCAAGAATTACATGCAGAACAATGCAGCTGACTAAACGATCTTTGTTGAATAACTACGAATGGATATTCAGATAATTAAAGCTCCCTTAGGATTCCCCTTTCTTTAGAAAGTTGAAATCGCCTTAGTAAGGGCTGACTCCTAGCTTTGCAGTCCAGCTACCCCTTTGTCCC
Organism: Ochotona princeps; assembly: GCF_030435755.1. Taxonomy (NCBI): domain Eukaryota; kingdom Metazoa; phylum Chordata; class Mammalia; order Lagomorpha; family Ochotonidae; genus Ochotona; species Ochotona princeps. The sequence continues at coordinate 55,431,789 of NC_080832.1, read as the reverse complement.
ACCCAGTACCCAGTCGCCTCATACTCACAATGTCCCTTGTGGCCATACGGCTCTTTTCATGAGCCACTGCCAACCTGAATTGCAGCCACCAGATCTCCCAGGATGCAACATTAGCCCATAAGTAAGTCTACCTCAAGCAACATTGGACTACAGACTCACTACAGACCTCTTTTTCATGGAACTCAGAGTTGCCAAGTTTGTATCTTTAGTTTCTTTCCACCTTTAGAATACAGGCTTCTTGATGGGGTGACGCGTGATATTAATCACCACTTGCATACCATTCGCACAGCAGAGTCCACGACATGTAAATATTTTTAAGTGGACAAACTTGATAACTGAATGACTGACACAAACTTTTCTTACTCAAAGTATATTGGCAAGACAATCTCTGTGAATCCGCTGCTTCTTTAAAAATAAAAACTATGTACCTAGTTTTGACAGACAACATAAATACTAACGTATACATATTTCACTGCCATTTTACAAATCCTTCTGACATATATGCTCATTAATCACCATCTGTTTATGCGTGCTATTCTGGATAACATTTTGGTTACATTTCTGAAACATTTCCTGCCATTAACCTCATCTCTAGAATACCAGCTAATATGAAGCACCTGGATTTCAGGAACACAAACCTGAAACCCACACACCAAACTAAACTGTTATGTAAATGACAGAAATGACACATTTTGGTATCAATATCTCAGAGAAAACTCCTGGACCAATTTAACTTTTACCACTGAGATTTTGTCACTTGATTATAGTCATTTGGAGCTCACGAAAAATGCAGCATAAACGGAAAAGAAACAATTTTCCAACACTGCTTACAAAAGTCAGACTTTAAAAACATCATTAGTCCAGGTTTACTAGAATCCTAGCAACTTATTTGGTAAGGAGGGGGCTTTGATTTTTGCTCTGAAAATATGGCAAGCTTAATTTTTCTAAGAAACAAACAAAAAAATCTTCATGAATCAAACTAAAGTCTGGATTTGCACTCAGTTTTCATTTGTGGGACCCCAAACAGTGAAATGAATCCTTGAGTTTCAGTTTTCTCATAGGTAAAAGCAATGAATGATTCCTCTACCCTAGAATGACACTGAGGTTTCAGTAAAATAGAACAGGCTGTGCTTAAGCATGCCTAGTGCTCCTTTCTCCCTGGCTGCAAAGGAACTGTATCAGGATTCTGCAGCATAACATAACCAGGTTAGCAAAACCGATATTCTTCAATTATCTACTGCTAGTCCATAGTGTTCAGGCTTAAAAAAAAGTATTTTCCTTTCTCTTTTAGATTTATTTATTTTTATTTGAAGGCAGAATGGGGGGGGGGGGGGGAAAGATAGAGAATCTTTCATCTGCTATTTCATTCCCCAAATGGCTGAAATGGCCAGAGTTGAGCCTATCCAAAGCCAGGATCAGGAGTTTTTTCAAGTCTCCCACATGGGTGCAGGGTCCCAAGGACTTGGGTCAGCCAATGGTGCTTTCCCAGGCCACAAGCAGGAAGCTGGAGTTGAACTGAAGTAGTTGGGACACAAACCAGCACTCATGACACACCAACACTGCAGCTGGATGGCTAGCTTGCTGTGTCACCAATGTTAACCTCTTTTCTTACTAATTTTAAGGTCTCAAATAGTGCAGAGATTTTGTATCTAAAGAAATGGCACTGCTAACCAATGAGCTTCCTGAGTAAAAGATATACCTCACAGAATACAACTACCACACAAACTAACCAGATGTAAAATCCCTGACAACAGAAATATGATACTACCTTCACATCACTTAATTTTTAAATTAGAACAGAGAGCAAAGCCTCTGTCACGCCTTCAGATTAAGAAACACCACATGGGGAAATGAAGGAGGCCATTAAAATGACAGCAAGAAGTACAACTCTAAAGCTTTCATAGTCAATTATATATGTCAACTTCCAAAATTTTAATCAAATTCAAGTGAGGATCAATATGGAAAGATGGTGAGGCTAAAAGGAAAGTTATGGACTTCCAGGTCAGTAAGAACCAATAAAAGCCCTGGGGGCTCTTGTGTCTTTCTGTTTCAGAACAAACTGCCCAAGCAGGAAGCTCAGCCCTCAAACTGTCCCCACCTGGCTGGCAGGCTTTGTCAGGCAAATTTTGAGAATTCTCCACCTTCCCACTTTCTAACTAATTATAGATTTAAGAAAAAAAGAAAAAAGAAACACATTGTTTCCCCCCCCACCCTTACTCCCTCTCCACAACACATACATTCATTCTTTCCTATGTAAAGTAATAATAAAATGCACTTCTCCCAAAGGAGCTTTAAAAAAAAAATCATTTACAACAACAAAATCATGATATAAATACAGAATTCAGAACTTAATCCAACAGATGAAGCATAAATTTTAAAACAGTTCTGGGATTTTTTCAGTAATGTCTTCAGAGTCTATGGTATATAGGTATATTTTATTCAATTAAATTCTACAATAAAATCCTCTGACAGGCTGGGAGAATGACTAGTGATATGTCACCATGGAGCTCCTGGTACATAAAAAAACAGAATTAATGAATGGTAAGTGATTTAATGAACTAACAAAAATATATATGCTAAGTACTTTGCTAGACGTTGACCACATAGCATGAGAAATAATCTAGCATTCGGAAAAACATGAACGATTTGAACACTGTTATCTGCAACATAAAATCAGAAATGATCCACTTGGGGCGGGGCTGACCCAGGTGCTGGCTGCTACACCTCTCATCCAGGTCCTTACTAACACGCCTTAGAAAGCAGTGGGGGATGGCCCAAGTGTGTGGGCCCCTGCTACCCATGTGGGAGAACCAGAGGAAGCTCCTGGCTCCCAACTTCAAAACAGTCCAGCTCTGGTCATTGTAGCCATTTGGGGAGTGAACCAAAAGATACCTCTATGTCTCTCTTTGTGATTCTGCTTTTCAAATAAATAAACTTTTTTAAAAAAAGTCTGAACAAACGAAAGAAAGAATCCTCATTCTTACTGGGTTTTCTCTTTGAACAGTTCTGATAGTTCTATAAAAGACTGTAAAATAACTACAGAAGTAACTATACATAAAACTGTGAAACATGGGGCTGATGCCATGCGTTGCTGTGCCAGTATCTCACATGGGTTTCAGTTCATGTTGGTGAGCATTTGAGAGATTCCTCCAGGTCTCCGTGGGCAGAGGTCCAAGGACTTGAGCCATCCTACGTTACTTTCCTGGGTCATAAGCAAGGAGCTGGATGGGAAATGGAACAGCCAGGATAAGAACTGGCACTCACAAGGGATACCAGTACTGCAAATGGAGGATAAGCTTGCTATGCCCATCACACCAGTCATAATAAAGGATTTTAAAGGTACTCTACAGAAACATATCTTTTCTTTACCTGATGTAAATATAAAACATGAGTTTATTATCTATTTTACTGTATAATACTGCGGAATCAAAAGATCAGTTGATTTCCATTATTCATACCACGAATATTTAGTTAAGTAACAGGAATTACCAAAGGATGAACCACTGCTCTTAAAGAAAATAAATGATTGCATTTTGTGAGCTTTGGTCACAAAGTGTTGATCAACTTATGAACAGATAACCTTTTATGTGTGTTAATGTTTAAAATCAGCTCAACTCCTGAGGCTCCTTTTAAATAGTAAAATCACCATGAAAAAGGTACCAAAAGGAGAAAACCAACAATACAGACTGTCAGCATCACATGTATCCATAGCATGAGAGGTGAAACAATTACAAAGAGTGTCACTTTGCTCAGCTTTGGCTGAAAACTGAGTGTTGAGTAAATCAAACTTTTTACATAAATACACCTATCAATGACCACAAAAATTGTTCTTAGTGCTGGCTTTGACTCACAAATTTCAGCAACTAGGTAAATCTGAAAACAGATTCTATAATAACTATCAACTTAAACAAGGTAAGTATTTCAGTGAAGTCTCTTATTCCTACTAAAAGTCACAGATCAAAAAAATCCTAATGAATTGTTTAGTTAGTATGCAAACATAAGCATTTTGAATTTGTGTGCTTCAAGAAGCAAGATGTCTGAGGCTCTCAGTATTTTTAAAATAGCACTTCCTACCTGATATATTCTAAACGGGATATAACGAAATCCATTTTCTTCAGCAGGATATTCCATGAGTTTGCGATTGATGGCCCAAAACTGGTCAAATCTGTCTGAAATCATATAAAATTTTTATTAGAATAAATATTATAACAATAATTCAGATGAACAGAATAATATTTCAAACATTCTCCTGAATATTCCTGAAAGGCTACACATACAACATTAACACTTTCTACATTATTGCCTAGTCACTCTGTCTCTCATTAAGACAAACTAAACACAATAATCAAAACAAAAAAGATCAAGCAGGGGCAGCTGTTTTCACTCACCTGTTCCTACTCATCCTATCAAAGCATACAGCCAGAGCTCAAAGAGACTTAATTGGTCATCAAAATTTAGATACAGAAACAAAGTAAAAAACTGAATTCAGTGAAGATTAAATGATGAATACAGCTTAGAAAGCCTATGTTAGGAATATGAAAGGCCAGGCCTGGGGTGGGCAGGGCCAGGCTGCAGCACCTGCTGATATCAAGAAGATCTAAGGGTGGGCTAGACTGGACTAGGCTGAGCATCCCATGGGACACATGAGAACCTTGTCTAGGAGCAGGCCTAGAGACTCTCAGGTGTCTCCTCAACAAGCCTGCAGCACCCACTGACACAAGCACCCTTCCATGTGCTTAAAAACTGGGTCTGGGAACTGGAATGGTAGGATTACTTGCGAGGAGGAGGGGAGTGTGGGGTCTCCCTAGCTGGGCCACGACCCATTGGTGCAGGCATGGCTTGGGATGGGGGTAGGCCATGCCAGGCCAGGCCACTGCGCCCGCCCACTCACACAATAGCAGGTCTGGGGACCAGCCCAACAAGTAGTTCTTGGGAGTTGTTCCATGCAATCTCAACCTCAGGGAAAATCCCATGTACATGTGGCCTAGCCTCAGAGAACATGCTGCAGACCTGGGCCACCTCTTGCTGATTCTGTATGCACACAAAAGACCAAGCAGGCAGCTTCTCTAATCCCAAAGAATACCTCAAGTACCTCATCAAAAAAGGGAAAGGAACCCAGGCTGAACAACACTACAGGTCAACTTCTCCAATAAGCGCCTAAGGACATAGACATACTGATACAGACAGGAACAGAGAACAGGTATTGGAAGTAGCATCTCACTGCCCCCCGCACAAGGAAGCCAACAACACCTTAGAACAATAACACCCTCAGGAAATTCTCCTCCCATGGACATCCTTCTCCCATTCTCTGACCCCCTCAACTGGTGCAGCAGGGTTAACATCTCCCTGAGCCCCTCTCCTACCCCAATTTCCCACTGTGGTTAGAGGCAGGGCGGAGGTCTTCCCTCTCTCACCTTCCCCTCCACTCCTCTCTTTTCCACTTTACTTGGAGACCCACGAGGGTCTACAAACTTCCTCACCTACGTAACAAACACTGAAAATAAATGAACAGATTAAAAAAAACGTATAACCATTTTTAATCCTTCTTTAATCTTTGTTTCAATGAAAAAATTACCGGTATATTTTGCATACCATTAAATTTGCCTAATGAAAGTATACAACTAATATATTTTAGCATATTCCAAGTTCAGAACATTGTCATCATCCAAAAAGAAACGTGTAGCCAGCATTACTCCTATTCATCTTTTCCTCCAGTTCCAACAATTGCTAATATGCATGAGATTTTTGAGAAAGCTCATGGATGTTATATTTTATGATTTCAAAAGTTTTGCAAGGTAGCTTTTTCAGTGATACAGAGGAAAACAGACATAATGACAGTGACATCTTTCATATGCTGGGTCACTATCCAACATTGCCTAGACCAGGGCCAAAGCCAGTAACCACATCTGAGCCTCCCAAGTAGATGGCAAAGGGCCCCAAAAACTTGAACCCTCACCTGTTGCCATCCCAGGTACATTATCAGAAATGCCAGGTTGGAAATAGGGTAGCTTCAAATGCTGTACCACAATCCTGGTCCCCATAATCCTTTAAATTCCTTTCTCCACAACTTTCGGAAGCACCCTCATATTGGTTGCCTATTCCAGAAATTTTTTATATAAGTGGAACCAGGGGGGGAGGGTGTTTTAGGCACATTCACTTCATATGTATGTTTCAGAACGTCAATTGTTTCTATGGCTGACTTGACATTTCTCCCTATGTAGTTAACCATATTTTATTTATCCATAAGTTGATGGACATCTGAGTTATTTACATGCTTAAGCTATGAGGAATAATGCTATTACCAAAGTTCCTGCGTCAATCTTTATGTGGAAGTCTGTTTTCAGGTCTCCTGGGTGAGTACTTAGAAATGGAACTGCTGGATCATATAGTAATTCTGTTTAATTTCCATGCAGCAACTGTGTTTTGAAGAATTGCCAAGGACTTTCCATAGTGACTAGGTCACTTCACATTCCCACCACTGATGTATAAGCATTTGAATTTGGCTACATCCTTGTCAATACAACAATACTTGTTGGTCATTCTCAAAATAGGTGTGAAGTGGTTTGCTCTATGTATTTTTCTTCTAACTTGAAAAGCAAAGCAACAGAGATCGTTCATTTGCTGGGCGACTCCTCAACTGCCACACTGAGCTCTGGCTGGAATCAGAGCCAGAAGCCAGAATTCCCTCCAAATCCCCCACACATAGGTGGCAGAAACCCAAGTATTTGAGTCATCATATGTTACCTCTCATGATGCATATGAGTGAGAAGCTGAACTGGAAGCTGAAGCAACACTTAAACTCAGTTCCCCAACATGGGGTGTCTGCTGTCAAAAGCTGCAGCATAACCCACTGTGCCACAACACAAGCATGGAGGCTTTGATTGGCATTTCCGTATTGACTAGTTAAGTTGAGCACCACCTTGTGCTCTTCTTTAGAAAAGTGTCTATAAATCCTTTGCCCTCCTGCTTGTCCTTATTGTTGATTAGCAAGAGTTCCCTATCTGGATACAAGCATTTTACCTGGGATATACAAATATGTTCTCCATTCTACGCACTGTATTTTAAGCAATCCCTATTTTTGACACAAAGTCGTGCCTTAAGATATCTTTTTTTTTTTCTTACTCAAATGTCACAAACAAATCTCTGGAAAACAGATGAAGAGCATTCGAACTTCAGCCCACCTAGCAACACTCTAGACGCTTGCTTCATTCAGTTTAATCTAGTGGTCATCTACTGACAGTGCCTACACCACTGTCACCACATAAAAAAGAAAACTTAGTTATTTCTTCATAATCCCTGCACTAGAGCACTACCACGGGTTTTAGGCCTTTGAGACTCTCACCCTCCATTCCCATCTGGGGAAGGTTCCTAATATGTTAGAGCTGGGAGGAGACTGAATTTGGAATCCAGTTAGTCTAGCACATACAGAACAACCAAGGCCCAGACTGTTACATGCTTAAGGACCAAGACCAGAATCTTGGTCTTCTCAGTCAAAGTCCCCTAGAGTTTCAACAGTTGCAGTTATAGACCAGTACTGTAACACAAACAGCGACTACCCTGACATCATCCTTCCAGACATGAAGCATATTTCAGTACTTTCTAAGAATGTCTATCAAATAGTAAGACATCATGTGAGAGTGAAATGAAGACAACTCTACATAAACTTGAAATTTTACTCACTGCCTTCTAAAGACATCTTCTGCGTTATGATACTTGCATGGCATGCACTCTTGAATCAAAGAATTATCTACACTACATACTTTTAAAACAACTTTTCAATTAAAACAAATCCTACCCCTGCAACTAAATACCAAGGTGACTAGAAACAAAATCTCTGGAAAATTTGTACATCATTCACACACAAACAAAATAAAAGAGAGGGGAAGAAGAGGTTAAAGCAGTGATGCTCACTCAGGAAAGACCTGCTCCCTAGGGGTCAGCTAGTCTAATGTCTGAAGACATTCGTCGGTGCTACTAGTACACAGGGGACAAAGCAGAGACATAGCTAAACACAATAGGCTGCAAAGGACAGCTTCTCAAATCAATGATCAGACTCAAAATGTCAAAGGGCAAAGGAAGCAGAACAATCACAAACAATCAGCACAGAAAGGTCATCAGAGTGGGTTTTGCATAGCTGAATGGAAAGAAAGTCGTCTAGGAAAGGGGACAGTACTGTCCAGCTATCAGTTTTGTGACTCAGCTTTAAATTCACCCTTCACTCTGTTCACTTCCAACTGAGATGACCTGACTGGGATGACCACGGTGAGCTTTCCAACAGGGCACTTCAAGAACGTGGGAACAGAGCAATCATCTGTAGTTTCCTACGGCTGCATGCGGGGTCAGCGACACAGGTTCTTAGGTGCTGCCAGCCCTGCCCTAAAAACAACTGTGCTCTCCACACGGAACCCAGCACTCTGAAGGTCTGCTGCCTAAACAAGCACAGAGGGCAGATTGAGCCATACCTGTTACGTCTGGCAGCCCACATGGTATGGTATACACTTTGCCATCCTGCCACACCTGGTCTGCATGTCCATGCTCCTCTTGCTGAGTACCTGCTCTGAGGCCCAGAGGTTACTGATCAGCTCCAGCTACCAAGTACAGATGAACATTATTTACATTATTAACAGGTCCCAAGGAGCTGGACCAGCCAGGACACGAACCAGAACCCATATGGGATCTTGTCGTGTGCATGGTGAGGATACTAGCTTCCTAAATATTAATGAAACAAGAGCATACTTATCTGTTTCCAAGCAATACTTTAAATACTGTAACCATGCTATTAGTTATTAAACGAGTCATAAAAATCAGGCTTTTATCAGTCATGGAGAACAGCACTTACAAGTAACAGAAGCATAATGGTCACTGTTCATTTACAGAGCAGTATACAATTACACATAAATGTATATAATGATTAATGCACATCATTTTCAAAAATTTTCAAATTTTGAATTTGAAAGCAAAAGAAAACTAAGAGCTTTGTAGAAGAACATTAAAAGTAGCAACCAGTAAACTCCAAGGGACAAAGGAAGAGAATGCAAATCCTTCCTGCCAGAGCTCCAGTAGCACACGTGACAAGTAGTTTTCCTTTAGTAAAACTTAATAGCTGGGTAAAAAGATTACCAAACAACGGTGAGGTAAAGCTCCTGCCCGAAGTGCCAGCCCACTTCTGATCCAGCTCCCCGCTAATGCTCATGGGAAAACAGCAAAGGATGACCTAATTTCACAAGCTCCTGTACCCATGTAGGAGACTCGGATGAAGTTCCTGGCTCCTGACTTCAGACCGGCCCAGCAATGGCCACTATGGGCATTTGGGAAGTGGAATAGCAGATGAAGATCTCTCTTTCCTGTACTATAAACTATAATTCTTTCCTTCAAATAAACCTTTAAAAAATCATTCCCAAATCAAAGATTTTTTTTAAAAGTGAAGCGCCGTTCTTGGAAAAATATTCAGTACATATTTAAGAAAAACTTTTTTTTGTTTTTTTAAAGATTCATTTATTTATTTATTTTTATTGGAAAGTCAAATATACAGAGAGGAGGAGAGTAGAGATAAAGATCCTCTGTCCGTTGACTCACTCCCCAAGTGGCCACAAAGGCTTCTGAAGCTCGGAGCCTCTTCTGGGTCTCCCACGTGGGTGCAGGTTCCAAAGGTCTTGGGCCGTCCTCTACTGCTTTTCCAGGCCACAAGAAGGGAACTGGATGGGAAGCAGGTTCCAGGGTTAGAATCAGTGTCTATATGGGGTCCCCATGCATGCAAGGTGAGGATTTAGCCACTAGGCTATGACGCTGGGCCAGAAATGAACTAGTTCAAAGACAGTTTCTCCATTTTTTCTTCTCTGAGTTAAACTTAATATTAATATTCCTCCTGGACATTTTCTAAAATCCAGGAAGAACATTCTGATTTTGTGGATGCATATTGCACTATGTACCTGAAACTTGCATCCTGTGATCCTCACATGGAAAAACAACAGAGTGGTAACTTTAGAACCAAGTCAACTGGTTGGGCCCTCAAACACCAGCAAAGGGGAGTGCATACACCATCCACAAGCAGTTGGTTCACAGTAGCCCAAGTACACTCCAGTCTCTGAAGCAAAGCAAACGGCTAAAAGCCACTATTAAGAGAACCATACAAGAGTTCACACTGATCAAGAACAATATTCAAATCAATACTACAAGTTGCCATGTAATATATGTACTGTTTTAACCAGAGGCTTTCAAGATATGTAACGGAAAGCATATCTAAATATAGACCTGTGTGAATTAATTTTTTTCATACACAATACTTACACATCTTTGTGAGACAAACAGCAGGAAAAAAGAAAGAACAGTAATGACTAGTAGAATGCTTAAAGCAGACGTTAAGTAACAAACCTGTACCTTGTGGACCATTTGTTGTCTGCCTCAGACAATTCTAAATCCCCAAGGTAGCTCTTTGCCTTGGCAGAGAACTAGAGCTACTGCTTGGGGTCAAATACTTCTGACACACATTTGGTGGAGAGTTTCTAAGCAAAGCAGAGTGTCCCTGAAAAGGCTCCAAGGGCCCTGGAAGCTCCAGGGAGCACAGAAGTGGACAGGTCTCTGCATCAAGGCTGAGGAGTGCTGCTCCTGCAGAAAGCTGCCCTAAGTCTGGACTCACACACTCCTAGGTCAAATGGGACTGTGCACAGGGGAATTTTTTGGCTTGAATGAGTAATAAAAACTTGGATCCCAAGACATCCTTGACCTGGACTGTGAAGAAGAAATGGAAGCACATTTATTCTCTTGCCCCAGTATGTAAGTGCTCCCATCTGGAGAGAAGCCAATACATATTAAGATATTTAGAGTGCAGTTACTTCCCCAATGGTCACTGCTGCACATTCATCTAAGTCATCTCTCATATGAACCACACCATGGCATCTTGTACAGTCTTTTGAAACTCATTAATACATCACTAATGAGTAAATTTCCAACTATTTTCCAATGGTCATAAAGATGAATGTTTTCTAGCACACTTCTGCTTACCACTGGGCTCACACTCCCTGTCCTAACTCTGCTGCTGTCAGCATGGCAAGCAGCCAGCATGTCCGTAATCAAGCATGCTGTGCCTGCACACGCACACTCTTCTATTCACCAATGCGCCATCCATCCCCCAGGAATGCTATGGTTTCAGCCTGTCCAACTTATTAACTTACCAAATTCCTACCTTACTGCCTTACCTGGTTCCCAGGCCAACAACTTTTGAGCCCTAGAGAAAGCCAAGCTCATGGCTTCAGCCACCTGGAGCCCTGGATCATCACACAGCATCTTCCTCCTCGGAAGTCAAGCCTCCTTGGGAGGAGCACCTCCTCGGCAAACTGCCCACGTCACCCTAGCTAACAAGCCCCACTCTGCACTCATTCCTCAAAACCTGAGAGCCTAGACGCTTATTTGAATACGCCTACTGACATGTTTTATTATTTAGTTGTCTCTCCCTCAATTAACATATCAAGTTCTGCGAGAGTGAGGACCAAAGCACATAGCATCTATTCAACAAATGTTTGCTAATGACTAAATAATGAAGTGCAACATGAATATAGCCACTCCTACCTTCTCCATCCTAATTGGAACTGGAGGCCCACATGGGTCTGGAACTCCCTCAACATTGTAATAAAATTTTATTTTAAAGTTTTTTTTTAGCAATTAAAAAAAACCCCACCAATATAGGCAAATGAAGACAACCAAAAGAAGGAAGGACAAATGTAGTATCACATGTGGCATGGTGGAAAAAAGCATGCATTGCACTGAAGCCAAATGGCGGGAGTGCACAGCTCACCGTTACCACTTTAAGGGTAGGTAACATTGAGCAATACTCATAACATTCTACATTTCCGCTTCTTCATTTCTCAAGTGAAGATATGAATAGTACAAATCGAAAAAAATTAAAAGGAGTTGGCACATACAAAGTTATTTCAAGCATGTCCAACACAAAGTAAGTGTTATCGACAGCAGCATTTGCCTTATCATTTCTCAGCGAGCTTCAAGATCTCACATGGTTAGTCAATGCACTGTCAGGACCAAAGTCCTGTCTCAAACCCCATACCCATTGTGTTTGGCTTGGGACTGCGAAATGACAAAATCTGCAAGATTGCTGTCTGCTGTAGTTACACGACTGAGCAGCCTTTGATACTGTGCAACTAGTGGTGATACGGAGAGCTTTAACACCATTCAGCTGTAATGCTTTATAATACCTAACGACCCAATCTTTTGCCTCCCTGCTTGTGCACCTGCAGGAACTTGGAATTGAATGCAGAGCTGGGACTCAAACCCAGGGAATTCAAATTTTTAAGTTGGATTCAATCACTATATTTTAACCATACATCAGGAAAAGCTATCCATGACTACTGACAAGTGAAAAATCTTCCCACCCAAGGTGCTCCCAATGGTAGCTGGCACTGCAGTATATACAGCACCATTTCCCAACTCTGGCAGCTCACCAGGATCAACTGAGGAGCAACACACAAAAGCAGAGGACTGCACAGACCAATAGCCTCATGTCCTGCACTGGGACTTGCTGAACGCTCTCCAGAGGACCCTAACATGTAGCCCAAGGCAGCAACTGCCAAGTGTAATGGAAAATACATTCACTTCAGTATGACAGATCTATTTCAAATCCAGTTCCACCTATTAATCCTAGAAGCTCATTTTCTCATCTGCAAAGTTGATCATACTTGGCTAATTCCTGTGATAATACTTAGCTAATTCCTGTGAGGAATTACTGAAGAAGTGAGAATGTATACGGTGTTCAGTAAATTTAGTAAGCCCAAAGTAAATTATTTTCTATATCAAACCCAAATCATTTTTCTATAATGGCTACATGGAAAACATCCCTTTAGAAGGAGTTCCCAAATTGAAAACACTCATATTATAATACTACACCTTAATTCTAGGCACTCAGAAGAAAAAGCATGATTAGTTTTTATTTTAAGAATTTGTGTATAGTAAAATCTATCCAACTATTTGTTCCTATGAAGAACCCAACTGAATACGAGCAGCTACAGAGAATGAAAAACTCAAGCACAAAACTAACTCCTTGGATGGAGCAGGCAGACAGGAGGAGGCTTTTATCCCAAACCTGAAGACTCCTAGATCCTCACCAAGGACTATCAGTATGAGCACTGAGGACTACATCCCTACTGCCAAGGAGACCACGGGGAAATGGAGTGCCTTCGGAGACCAAGAACTCTGAGGTCACCCACACCCAATTGGATCTACCACATGGGATGGAAGAAGCCCAAATCCTGCCATGCAGGATCCAAGGTCATTGGAACAACAACCAGGATCCCTGAGTAGTTCGCAGAAACAGAAGAACAGTAAACTTCCTTCAGGACTAGGGAGAGGAGCTTTCTCTGGTCCTTGTCTGCTTCCAATTTTGGGTCCCCACCCCCTCTCGTAATAACCATCAGGAGCGCTCCAGAAACTCCTCAAAAACAAACAAACAAACAAACAAAACTAGAATAGATAGAACAACAAGGAAAGCTTAGAAACAGACAGGAAACGGTCAGCGGGGATGCACTTATAACTCACTGGGTGGGACACAAAGATTAGTTACTCCTCACTGGGGTATGGAAGATTTCTCTGCACACCCCTCCTAAACATGCTAACCTAAACTGTTGACATATATCCTGTTAGAATTATAGAGTTAGACCACCTGAAAAACAGCCAGGTTCAGCAAAAACGTGCTTCAATGCTATAAACTGCTAAATACTAAAATTAAAATAGGCATGAGACAGCTGAATAGCAATCTAAGCCATTTTAAGGTGTATAGAACACGGTTGAATAGAAACCAAAACTGAAATGTCTATGAAGAAGTCACAGGTTGTGGTTGAGAACCTGCATTTTCCTATTAACATATTGGTTAATCAATACCATGTCAATTAATGCCACAATGTTGTAAATGGTTGGAAATATTATGTTGGGGCTTTTAATTGATTGGGATGATACTCTGCCGGCTCTACCTTCAGACCAGAGATGGTCTCACCAAGAAACCATTGAACTTACCAGGACAATAAGATGCTGGACTTTATGCTTGGTAAATACCTCCAATGAAAGAATGTCAACTGGATTTGAGCTATGGAAATGCAACAAGGTGGAGCAATCCGCTGTGGGGGGAGGGTGTGGGGAGAGGCGGGGGGACTCCCAGTGCATAAAAAACGTATCACATAATGCCATGTAATTAATTTAAAAAAATGAAATGCAATAAAAATATGTTTAAAAACAAAACAAAACAAAACAAAACAAAACAAAACTAACTCCTTCATTCACCTAATATGTAGCCGGCAAAATCAAATAGAAACATAAAGCAATCATACTTTCTAATAAAAATTAGCTTAGTCCTTTCTTTGTACTAGGAATGCTTGATATTTCAAGTGCCCTCCACCAACCCAACCCTATTTCCTCAAATGGCAGAGATTGACAACAGCTCAGACACCTCACTGAAAAGTAGGTAAGAAGATTAGGCTGACCAACAGTGGCATTAAACAATACATCCACTTGGCTGCCTCATCACTGCTAACTGCTTTTTGTTCGTGAACAATTACGGTTATGTTTATAAAAAGTTTGTCTATAAGCAATATCCAGTTAGAGTAACAATTTTGTTTATATGCCAAATTCTTTTTGCTTAAAAAAAAAAATACAGTTCCAAGCACAGGAAAATGAGTCACTGCAACAACTAGAAGTACTAGTTACCAAGTTCTGATGGAACAGAAATTTCACAAATAGTATGATTTCCATTTTGTACTGTGAATCAACTCTTTGCCATTGATTATTCATATGAATGATCAAGTGCTGGGGCTGAAGCTGTATAGTAGTAAGCTTAGCCTCTACCTGTGATGCTTGCATCCCATATGGGTACTAGCTCAAGATGTGGTTGCTCCTCTTCAAACTTAGCTCTCTGCTAATGTGTTTGGCAAACAGCAGAGGATGTTCCAAGTCTCTGGGCAACCTGTACCTTTGCAGGAATCCCAAATGGGAGTTTCTAGCTTAAGCTTGGCCCAGCCCAATGTGGCCAACTGGAAAGTGAACCAATAGGTTAAAAAAATAAAACAAAACTCTGTCCTTTAAATACACACAAAAAAATTTTAAAGGATGACATCTTTTGGGTCCCAGAATTTAAATTCTGCTTGTGAGAGGAGTCCAGATCATTCCCTCAACTTGGAATACTTTCATGACAACCATCTGTTTTCTACCTCTTTCTTCTTTCTTTACAGCCTCAGTTTTCAATATAATAATTACGTAAAGGCTATTTGCTTCTCCTACTATAGTGAAGGAAGAGGTCATGAGTGTCATTCACCAAAGAATATCCTGTTCCTTGCACAGAATTTGGCACATGGTATGTTCCAGCCAATCCATACTACCACATTCTGCACACAACATTCCTATAGTAAAGACTCAATTAATCACCATGAAGATGGGAACCAATGAATGCAGCTCTCAAGATTTGATTAACGTAAAATTGCAAATAATATAAATCTGTGACCAATATTTATAACAATGGAAGAATAAAAATTTCCAGGAATGCAGATGAAAAGACCAGCAATACTGGTACCTACTGATGTTGGTTGTCACTATACTTTTTCTGCTCTTATTTATGCAACACAACCCTAACTGATCTCATGTCCGGCAAATTTTTTCCTATCTAAAGATATAAAAGGAAGGCTATCAAATAAGAGCCTTTCATTGAAGATAAAAGGCACAAGAAGACTACTTATACTTTCTGACAACTGTACTTCTAGAAATCTTACACTACCAACACCTAAAATAGCATTTTATATAGTAACAAAATAATGGAAATCGAAACTTCCAGGTGCACACACAGACAATGGCTTCAATGGAATTAAAACTTGTCTTTGCTTTTACAGCCTTGCTATATCATCACAGTATTTCCTTTCGGTAAATTTGCCCTTCCAAGAAAAATCAATAAATCTTTGGAAAAAAAAAAGTTAACAGGTTTGGGTTATTAAAACCAAATATTGAAACGCCTAGATCTGGTTTCTTGGTCAGCTCCCAATTCCAGGTTCCTGATACTGCACATCCCAAGGGGCTGCTGGTGATGGCTTTAGTGCTGCAGTTTTTTCTATTACACAAGAGACCTAAATTTGGTTCCACACTCCTGGCTTCAGACTGCTCCAAGCCCAGCTAGTGTGGTCATTTGGGGAATAGACTGAACCAGTGGGTGAAATGTAACTATCTATTATCTGCATTCTCTCTTTAAAATAAATAAAACATCTTTCTTAAACAAACAACAGAAAAAAAAAGGTGCGGTAGCCTAGTGGCTAAAGTCCTCACCTTGCACACACCAGGATCCCATATGGGCACCAGTACATATTCTGGCTGCTCCACTTTCCTTCCAGCTCCCTGCTTATGGCCTGGGAAGGCAGTGGAAGACAGACTAAAGCCTTGGGACCCTGGCTCCCGGCTTCGGACTGGCTCAGCTCCAACTGTTGCAGCCACTTGGGGAGTGAACCAGTAGGTGTTAAGATCTTTCTCTCTGTTTCTCCTTTCTCTGTAGATTTGACTTTCCAATAAAAATAAACAAATCTAAAAAAAAAATTTTTAGAAGACATTCCAACTTTGAGATAAAAGAGATTTACATGTTCATGCACTAGTAGGTGTGCATGCTGCTTTACCTGAGACCAACACTCAGTCTAATATTTGACAACCTGTAGCAAAAACAAGGCCAATTCAACCCGTCTCATTCCAAAGAGCTAGAACCAGTACAACTATCTTACCTATTATTTACCAAACAGAAGTATCTGTAAAATAGTCTCCTTGTTTTAATCATTGGCTAATTATCACTTCTTTTTTACAAGGCAGTTTTAAGCTAAAATATCACACTGTCTACTAATTTATTTTAATCATCCACAAAAGAATGACCAGTTTAGAAAGAATGTATATTTTAGACATTTTTAGCAGTCAAAACCTGGCTTTAATTGAAGATACATTGAATTTAAACAGTCTTGCTTCAATTTCAAGCATCCTAGTATTCTCAGAAGTGCAAGACTGAAAACTAAATCATGGCAAATACAGATTTCTACAACTCTTCAGCTTATAAGAAAAAAGGTTTGACATTCAACAGAAATAAACCAGTACATGTAGTGACAACTCCTCACAAATTAAATGACTTTCTTTTCGTTTTTGTGGTAATAACCTTGTTTCACAGGGAGGTGAGACGTTTCTGTACCTAAAATGAAAATCCATAAAAAATACTGAAAGGCACAGTATGTCTTAAATGAGTTTTCTTGGTTTCATAAGCTTTTCTTATTTCTCTTTCACAGAGGTCTGCAAAATTAAAATTAGCATTTGAAAGCATTCAAAAACTTGCTTACATCTTGCTTTAGCTCCACTACAGGTGCAACTCTGAATGAAATTTCCCATCTGCTTTGTCACAATTTTGACAAATTTATAATTACACTAACCAGGTGAACTACTGACTTCACAAACTGATAGCAACATCTTTCATACATAAAAAATTTTAAACAAAAAAAATCTACTTTCATAAAAAACTGAACTAAAGTATTCCTCTATATTATACTTTTCTGAAACTCCTACTGGAAAGCTCTATCACTTCCTAGTGGTGTTAGAAATACAATAAAGGAAGCATTCAGTGATTATTTTCTCTGCTCTCTGCCTACAACCATAGTAGGTGGTGAGGAATTTAAAAATCTAAGATATTCTCCAACAAGGAGTGCTAAGCTAGCAGAACACATAAACCACATAACCTTACCAGAGTGTGCTCAAATACAACAGCAAAATGGATACAAATGGGAACACCAACAATCACAACATGGGTCTGCGAGTTCCAGAAGAGACTGTGCTTGTATAGTCAATCAGCGCTGAAAGTTCAGCAGCCTTTCACATGGTGTCAGGCACATGTTGAGTATTCTATAAATACTTGCAAACTAATCATATAAATGAAGACTTCATATAGAAAGTGGAAAGAAGCAGGCGTTAGAAGCATAGGAGTTGTTGGCAGGCATTTGCCACAATGGTTAAGACACCACTCCAGAGAGGGTATACCTAAGAAGCCGTTGAACTTGACGGGACAATAAGTTACTGGACTCTATGTTTGGTATACGCTTGCAATGGGGAAATCTCAACTGAACTTGAGCTGTGGTTATGCAACAAGGTGGAGGAATCCACCATGGTGGGAGGGTTTGGGGAGGGGTGGGGAGAACCCAAGTATCTATGTAACTGTGTCACATAATACAATGTAATTACTGAAGTTAAATAATAAATAATTAAAAAAAAAAAAAAAGACACCACTGGGACATTCACGTCCATTATCAAAGTACCGGGGGGGGTTGAGTCGTGGCTCTACTCCCAATTTCAACTTCTTTCCAATGTACATCCTAGGGGTCAGCAGGTGATGACTCAAGGAGTTGGGTCCCTGCCACCCACCCAGAGGCCCAGGCTAAGTTCCTGGCTGTAGGCTTCAACCAGTCCAGTCTGGGATACAAAGGCTTGAGGAATGAACCGGTGGATGGGATTTTTTCCTTTTTCTTTCTGCACCTTGCAAATTAAACAGATTTTTTTTTAAATGAGCTGCAATTAAATGGATAACTATGTAGGGAAAAGGCATTTTAGCTAAAACTTTAATAAGAGAGGGAGATCCTAATAAATAGTTTGCTCTCCAAATGCTTGTGACAGTAGAGGCTGTGTCAGCAAGAACCAAGAAGCCATGAACTCAACCTGGGTCTCTTTCAGGATTGGCAGGGACCCAAATACTAGAGCTACACCTTGCGTTTGACCAGGATACAGAATATCAAACACCTGGAAATAGGAGCCAGCACTCAGAACTGCAATGCTGGTGTTTTTTTGTTTTTTTTTGTTTGTTTGTTTTTTGTTTTTATTTGGAAAGATTTTATAAAGAGTAGAGACAGAGAAAAAGCTCTTCCATCCATTGGTTCACTCCCCAAGTGGCCACAATGGTAGGAGCCGAGACAATTCGAAGCCAGGAGCCAGGAGCTTCTTCCCGGTTTCTCACGTTAACTGCGGGGTCCCACAGATCTGAGCCATCCTTGACTGCTTTCCCAGGCCACAAGCAGGGAGCTGGAAGGAAAGAGAAGCAGCTAGGATACAAACCAGTACCCGTAAGGGATCCCGGTGCATACAAGGCAAGGGCTTTAGCCATCAGGCTGCCACACCAGGCACATGGGATGTTGTTATCTTAAGGAGCATCTTAACATCTAGGAAACTGTCTGCCCTAGATACGTAACATTCTGAGTGACATTCAGTCTTGGGTTTGGTAAATGTTGTCTGAAATGACAAGGTAATAATTTTCTGGGGCTTTTGGACCACATGTTCCCCATCACCACTATATGACTGTTGCATGGCATGACAGCATCCAGGACAACATATAAATGCAGTTACGGTGGCTGAATTTCTGCCAATCTTCATAAAAACAGGTGGCTTACCCACAACCACAGTTTACTATCCACATCCTAGAGACTCACTGAGACTCTCCAGTAATTCTTTCATCAAGATAGTTTTACTTCCTTTCAAACACTTTCACATGAGCTATCTCAGTGTTTCATTACAGTCTTTACCGACACCATTAAGGCAAGTACGCTTGTTATTCGGATAAAAAAACTGTAGCTCAAATGAATTGTGTGACTTGAACTATTGTTAGTAAAGCTGAGCGTTAAAAAAATGAGCCTTTGTTCCTTCCATAACCATTTATTTTCCTTCACACCCGAATCTTCTAATGTCCCAATAGAAACATTTCAATTTTAGAATCCTCTGTAAAAATTAATCTCTGTGTTTTTAGGGAAGACTCACCAAGTCCGCAAGAGATTTCAAGAACATTTTCTTTTGTTTTTTTTTTCCCATTCACATTATTTATTTCAATGCTTAAGTCAAATTATTCTCAAATGTTTTCCCTC
Organism: Ochotona princeps; assembly: GCF_030435755.1. Lineage (NCBI taxonomy): Eukaryota > Metazoa > Chordata > Mammalia > Lagomorpha > Ochotonidae > Ochotona > Ochotona princeps. The sequence continues at coordinate 55,411,891 of NC_080832.1, read as the reverse complement.
TCCTGAATCTCTTTTAAACTGTTTTATTATTCCCATATCACCTAAACTACATAATCTCCAAATAGCAAGCAGAAGAAGGGAAGGGGACCTTTTCAAGGAGGTGACAGTTGCTTTCATCACAGCAATAGTTTTTGGCTCAATAATATAAATGACCAAATGATTGCGAGGTGCTGAGAAACACTGGACTTTCAAACTAAGCACCAACTTTGCATAACTTATAAAAAAAAATCCAAGAAACCTAAAACAAAGAAATAATAAATGAATTGATAAAATTTATACTACAGGCTATTATGAATTATGTTCCTTACCTGACATTAGGCCCTGAATTATGCTTAATGAAATTTACTATGCATTAAATTACAGTTACCTCTCTGACATAATAACATAGTTTAAAACTAAAACTGAATCACAATTGTGAAAAATAATGTTTTAGGAGACTGGGGATTTTCTACTTTATTCTAGTCACTGAAATAACAGAACTTATTGTGCTTTAACTTCCCAGCAAAAAATTATCAAATGTAAATAAAACAAAGGATGCTGCAGTTTGGAATGGCAGAAAAGAGACCATAGAAGTTAAAACTGAAATATGGGTTGTGTTGATGGGGAAAATTATGATGGTTTCGTGACCCTTACAAAAATTTTGCACAATTACTGTTTGATTATAAACACATATATACGTATATACACGTATACACACATACATATATATGTCTGTGTACGTGTGTGTGCTGTACTTCCCATGCAGCTCCCTGCTTGTGTCCTGGAAAAGCAGTAGAGAATGGCCCAAAGCCTTAGGACCCTACACCCGGGTGGGAGACTCAGAGGAAGCCCCTGGCTCCTGGCTTCAGATTGGCTCAGCCCCAGATGTTGTGGCCACTTGAGAGTAAACCAGCAAATGGAAGATCTTCCTCTTCTCTCTTTCCTTCTCTCTGTAAATCTCACTTTCCAATAAAAATAAATAAATATTAGTTTTAAAAGAAAGAAAAATAAAAAGTAAAATAATACTTAGCACCCAGAAAAGTAAAACACTAGGACCTGGCACTATGGTATAGCAAGCTAACCCTGAGACTGTGGCATTGGTAATTCCACGTGGGTAACTTGAGTCCCAGATGCTCCACTTCTGATCAAGCTCGCTGTTAATGGCTTGAGAAAGTAGTGTAAGATGACCCACATCCTTGGTTCTAACATCCAAGTGAGAGACCCAGAAGTTTCTGGCTCGAACGTTTGGACTAGCCTAGTGCAGGACATTGTGGCCATTAGGGCAGCGAATCAGCAGATGGAAGATCTCTGTTTCTCCTCACTAACTCTGACATTCAAGCAAAAAACATATCTCAAAATACAAAAGAAATTTAAACTATTATAATATGAGAACTAGTGTGTTTTATGTCTTTGCAGTAAATTTAACTACCACCTACGAGTGCTGGCTTTCTCTCAGTGTGTAACTCACGGCAATAATCTTTCCCATGCCTCAGTGAACTAAAAGAATTATGTTTTAATCAATTTCTTACATTTTATTGTTCTTGCTTTCAATGTCATGAGATACTTAACTCCTCCGAATATGAATTTTGTTTTATAACATCAACTTCCTCCAAGACATCTGTGTTTTTTTTGTCACAGCTATCTTCCTTAATTATGTCAGTAAGTTTACCTTCACACTGTTTTACTGGCTACATTTCTAGTCTCTTGAAAGGCAGCCATGCTAACATTCCTAAAGTCATTATTTCTCCATGACCTTATCGCCAAATTTCATTTTCCATATCATCAACCGGCTTGTGTGTGTGTGTGTGTGTGTGTCTGTATGTTTGTGTTTTGGTTTTCATCCATATTTTTTGATCAATTACCCTTTTCAATGACCCATTTTTATACCATGATCCAGGGTTTATTGCAGAAGACACAGAATAATACAACCACATGTTTTGCTGCAAGGGTGAAATAAGGAACAGATGCATCATGACCAAAGAGCAGCAGACACTGAATGGATGACACCATTTGCTGATCTGTAACTGATCATAAGCATATTTGTTGTTATGTGATGATTTCTAAAGTGAAAGGCTAGCGAAGTTATATTTTATCTGATTATTTACAGTTAACATACTATAATAACTTACATTTGAAACTCGTATTTGAGCAACTCATGCTACTTATCTAAGCCATGCTAAAAAATAAACACATGCATACTAGAAATACCACGTGAGGACTCTCTCTGTATTCAACAACTGCCTGAAGCATTTTAAAGCAATCAGTGCAGAATAGATTAAGCATGAGGATCTTCAAATACACCAGACAAGTTCCCCGGTCCTCTAAGATTCTTTCTTTGGGGCACTTTCCAAATCACAAGAAAGAAAGCGAATCCAAAGACCAAGCAAAGTCTACTGTTCTAAGAAAACAGAGGTTGGAGTTTAAGTCCTGACCAAGCACAGTTGTTTTGCTATACATCCAGGGTTTTCAGTTGTGGCCACAGAAGGGGCATGCCTGAAGAACAAGAACTATTAGTGATAGCATTTCCTTCAAATCCTAAACTCAAAATTTATCCTATTACATGCTATGGCTAAGCAATCAGTCAAATGCTAGAAAATTCACCAACACAGGAATGCTGGAAAGTCTAACGGAAGGGATGACAAAAAGCTCATATTACCAATTCTGCAATGTGTCAATGACTCACAGGGATATGGTTATGTTGCATTCCCTGAAGTAGTAAAATGAAATCAAATACTGCTATAGTTACCATTTTGTAATCCCATCCAGAGCTGCTTGTGATCTTTTTTCTGCATTTCATTAATTACTTGACTTTTATGCTTTAAAGCATCAGCTTCTTTCATACAAGACATAAAATGAGCTTCGATTGCATCCTTAGACGGACAGTGAAGAAGGTCCTTTTCTGGAAAACTCTATCAAAGAAAAAACACATATAAAACAGGTAGACACATTGTAAAATTAGCTATTAAAGAACTGTAGTCTTATAATCAATCATCTACAGCCACTACTACAAATGTAGATGGTTCTTGAAAACAACTGCCTACTTCGACGTGCTATGCTTTTCTCAAATAATCTCACCTAATGTGTTTTTTTTTAAGATTTATTTATTTTTATTACAAAGTCAGATATACAGAGAAGAGGAGAAACAGAGAGGAAGATCTTCTGTCCATTGATTCACTCCCCAAGTGACCACAACGGCCGGAGTCGGGATCCAAAGTCGGGAAACAGGAACCTCCTCTGGGTCTCCCACATGCGTGCAGGGTCCCAAAGTTTTGGGCCGTCCTCCCCTGCTTTCCCAGGCCACAAGCAGGGAGCTGGATGGGAAGCTGGGCTGCCGGGATTAGAACCCATGCCCATATTGAGATCCCAGCGCATTCAAGGTGAGGACTTAAGCCACTAGGCCACACCACCGGGCCCACATAATGTGTTTTATAACATAGAATAAGACAGTAAAAGAAACAGTCAAAATATGAGAAATCTTTAAAAATTCATAGGAAATATGTATTATGGAACCCTATGCATGAACTTTCAGAATTTTCTTAACCAAAATAAATTTGTCTTTTAATTCCATTTTTCCATGGACTCTGAAATACCCTCTTCATTTAAGTGCCCATACTAAGAACCATCAAAAATATGGAACAAAATTGGCACATACTGCTGATGGGAATGTAGAAATGTACAACTGCTTTGGGAAACATTGTGGCAGTTGCTTTTTTAAAAGAGATAAACACACACCTGCCACCTGGTCCAGCTATTCTACAAAGAAGCATTCAGCTCTTCTGTCTATGTATAAACTTGTACACAAATATTCACAACAACCCTATTATTAAACAGTTAGAAATAAGAAACATATACATGAATACAGAAATTGTGCAGACATAATTCATACATAAAATATATAAATTTATGAATAAATACATTGTGGTATAAACTTACTAAAGCATACACTTCAAATCTGCGTAGTTTAAGTCAATCAGAAGTCATTAAGCTGGCAGAAAGTAGCTTTTAACCTCATCTCCCAACTCTACATGGGCTTTAAAACCTAAATCCAAATTTCTTATTAGCTAAAAATTCCCAAGAATTGTTACACAGACATCTCCAGGCTTCAGTTTCTTGTATTTTTTTTTATCTCTGTGGGATTTGCTCTTTATTTCTAAATCTTTAACAGCATGTTTATTTGGGTTAAATAACAAAAAAAAAAAAAAAAAAAAGGCTTCTGAGCGCAGTCCCTGGAGCTGCCAACATGGAGACCTTGTACCGAGTCCCGTTCCTAGTGCTCGAATGTCCCAACCTGAAGCTGAAGAAGCCTCCGTGGGTGCACATGCCGTCGGCTATGACAGGTTAGGTTTTGTTATTCCTTATAATTATAATGTTTATAAATAAAAATCAGGGAGCTTAGTCTTTCCTGAAAATTACTAGTTCATCCACTAGTATAAAATAACTAAGTATCAGATGTTGTAGTTACTCCATTTGTTATATTGCACATTTGAATTTACTTATAATATTTGGTTAGTGGACAATCTTTATTCCTATACTAATATAAAATTCAAGAATAAAATCTACCAGTGAGGTGGAAAAGTAGCTTTGAAAGTCAGAAAGCTAAAATTATGTCCCATAACTTCTCAGAATCTTTTAAGACAGCTGAAGCAATGACTGGAGAGATAAGAAGTTATGTAAATGAGATGACTAATGCACTTTTTCACAGAATCCAAGAGCGAACACTTATTGAATACTTCATATGACACACAATTTACTATTATTTTTCATATTGATCATTCAGTTCATTCCTCACAGAAATGCTAGATAAATTAATGCCATTTCACACACACACACAAAAGATTGTAGGGGCCCGGCATGGTAGCCTAACAGCTAAAGTCCTTGCCTTGAACTCGCCGGGATCTCAATATCGGCATGGGTTCTAATCCCAGCAGCCCAGTTTCCCTTCCAGATCCCTGCTTGTGGCTTGGGAAAGCAGGGGAGGATGCCCAAGAGATTCCTGCACCCACATGGGAGACCTGGAAGAGCTCCTGGCTCCTGGCTTCAGATTGGCATAGCTCCAGCCATTGCAGCTGATTGGGGAGTGAATCATCAGACGGAAGATGTTCTCTGTCTCTCTTCCTCTCTGTATATCTGACTTTGCAATAAAAATAAATAAATCTTTAAAAAAAAACTGTACCTATGAACTAAATGGGAACTTCTTTTCTATTTAAAAAAAAAAAAACAAAACAAAACAGATTGTAGCTCAGAGAATGATGACCAGAGTTTAAAGACTTACCGAATTTGCAAGTAGCAGCGCTAGGATTTGAGATTAGTGTGCCTCCCAACTTTGAACCCCCAAACAATTATCACTTCTACCATATGACTCAAAAATTAGGAGTAGGACCTGGCACATAGTCTAGTGGCCAAAGTCCTCGCCTTCCATGCATCAGGATCTCATTTGGGCACCAGTTCGTATCCCGGCAGCTCCACTTCCCCTCCAGCTCTCTGCTTGCAGCCTGGGAAAACTGTCGAGGATAACCCAAGACCGTGGGACCCTCCACCCGCATGGGAGACGCAGAAGAAGCTTGCAGCAACTTGGCGAGTGAACCAGCTATTCGACAATCTTTCTCTCTCTGTCCCCCCTTCTTTCTGTAAATCCATCTTTTCAATAGAAATAAATAAATCTTTTTTTAAAAAAATTAGGAATAGTGACATATTTCAATGTTATTCTTTCTACTCTGTTGCAAGCAGCTACTTCACCTGCTCTATCACAGTACCAGTCCTCTAGACATGTAAATTAAAAAAAAAAAATCAAGAAATGATCACGGGTCCGGCGGCGTGGCCTAGCAGCTAAAGTCCTCGCCTTGAACGCGCCGGGATTCCATGTGGGCGCCAGTTCTAATCCTGGCAGCTCCACTTCCCATCCAGCTCCCTGCTTGTGGCCTGGGAAAGCAGTCGAGGACGGCCCAAGTCCATGGGACTCTGCACCCACATGGGAGACCTGGAGGAGGTTCCTGCTTCCCGGCTTCGGATTGGCACAGCACCGGCTGTTGTAGTCACTTGGGGAGTGAATCATCGGATGGAAGATCTTCCTCTCTGTCTCTCCTCCTCTCTGTATATCTGACTTTGTAATAAACTGAATAAATAAATCTTTAAAAAGAAAACCTTCACTACAAAATTATGGCTAGATTCTGCTTTATTACTCTTCTAATCTAACACACATTTACAACTAAGTGAAAATAGTAATTTTGGATAATCTGCCAGCAATACTGAAAGGTTAGGGCACAATAAAAGAGCAGAGCTATAAATGTCTGTTGCATATGACCCATAGAAAATTTAACAACCGATTAAACAGAAGTTGTCACAGCAATGTTATTTCATTACTAAGTCACCTCTGGTAAGTGCATTCAGCATTTTACAGAAAATAAAAAGAGTTAAATAGCTTGCTTTTATACAAACTCTAAATGTTCACTTAAAAGTACAAATTAGACTAGAACAAGAGAAAATTTTCAAGTTATTTCTCCCAAAGTATCATTTTCAGGATGCAAGGAAGCATGCTATAAAATAGAAGCTTAAAGAAATTAATTGATACAATGCTAAAGCTAAAATCTGCTATCTTGCTCAATTTTTTAAAATTTTCTAACTCTAACAAGATACAATCAAAAAATCTGCAATCATTGCATTCATTGCTCTTACAACCTAACGGATCTCTGCCATCCTGCTAACTAAATGCCATTTGCTTAATCTTTGGAATATAGCTCAATTAATTACTCCCCTCTCTTCCTGTAACAGTATCTTTAACAATTTTCTAATTACTATTTTCCATCAGCTTTCTCCCATGTTAAAACAACAACAACCAAAACGAACCAACCAAGCAATCACGTGCCTTTCTACCACCCTAACTCGTCTCTCTGTGGTGCCACCTCATCTCTTCTTCACAGACAACTACCAAACTTTCGGTTCCCTGCAGCCCACCACATTCACCATCCCACTGTAAATTCTCTCTTCAATGCTAGCACTGACACCTTTCAATTCTTTTGTTATAATGCTTCACCAAACACCTCTAACCTCTAGGAAGCAGTCACCCACAGGTCTGAGTCATCACACTTTTCATTTCCCTCCAACTGCTCTTCCTTGCTTTGTTTCTTCCTCTTTATATAATGTGATTGCTCTAGTTTCCAGTTTTCTATTTTATCATCCTTACCTTCTTGCTTAACATGTATGGACTGGGCCTCAATATCTGTCTCCCACCAAGATCCTTCTCATTACCTTCAAGCTCATATCCATCTATGAAGATGTCACTTGGGTCTCAAGTCCTGGTATACTCCTAACTCCATCTTACTGAAAATACTGACAGGCAGCAGGTGAAGGTGCAAATACTTGGGTTCCTATCACACACATTAGAGATTTAGCCTGAATCCTAGGCTCTTGCCTTTTGGCTGGTCCAACTTCCAAAGTGGGTATTTGGAAAGTTAATCAGCAACTGGGATAGCCATGTGCTCTTTCTACGTCTTTCTTTCTAATAAATAAGCATACCTCAAAAACTAGCTGCAAATTTTTCAAAATGGTTAATGTAATTTCTACCTTTCACGTAAGATTTATACAAGTGGGCCTGGCAAGTGGGCCTAGTGGCTGGAGTCCTCCCCCTGCATGCGCCAGGGTCCCCTTTGGGTGCCAGTTCATGCCCAGGTGGCCCCACTTCCCATCCAGATCCCTGCTTGTGGCCTGGGAAAGCAGTGGAGGATGACCCAAAGCCTTGGGAGACCTGCAACAAGCTCCTGGCTCCTGGCCTCAGACTGGTTCAGCTCTAGCCACTGCGGCCACATGTGGCTACTTGGGGAGTGAACCAGCAGATGGGAGATCTTCTTTGTCTCTCCTCCTCTCTGTATATCTGACATTCCAATAAAAATAAATGAATATTTAAAAAAAAATGTATTTAACTTCTTTCTCGCCTTAGTGATTGCATGAGACCAATATGTAATTGTGATTTTAATTTACATATCTCTGGTGCCTAGTGATGCTGAGCCCTTTACAGATACTTACTGTCCACTGCAATCTTTTGTATTTCTTCCAAAGCAAGTAATTTGTTAGGAAATAAATAGAACCTAAAGTAAACTTCTGGGTTCACTAGCATACTGTCAACTAGAAACAGGAGTTTAATTCAAAGACTGTACCCAGTTACATACCTCCAAAACAGACTAGTAAATAAATTCAATAAGAGGAATTTCACTTATACCAGTTAAGATGCTACAATTTCTGATTGACTGTAGATAACCTAGCTTCCATTATTTTACAACTGAGAAGCTACCACTCCTCCAATGCACTTCAACAAATTTCTGGGCTTTTTCAATATGAAGCATCACATTTATTATAACATTTATATTTTCCTTAACCATTTAATATGGATAAATCTGTGATAATGGTTTTCAGCATACCCCTGCATTATTTCTGTCACTGCAAGTTTTTAATACTCTGCTCCCCTTTTGTTATACGTCCAATGGTTTTTCTCTTCAGAACATTTTTAGTAACTGATTTTTAACAACACATGTTACATTAGAGCAGAAATATTATCAGATGCAATGGGAATAATAACCGATATGTTTGTTCTGACTTTAGGGTAAAATAGTCAGCAAGCCACCATTCAATTGTAGCATTTGTCAGATAGATGAAATTCCCTTCCATTCTCAAGCTTGCAGACAGTCCTAATGATAAATGGGTACTGAATTCCAACTACGGTTTTTCCTGTATCTATGGATTTTATTATATAATTTTTCTATTTTCTGCTTATGCAGTGAATTATGCTGACTGGTAACTGAATCAATACAGTATTCCTACGGTAAACTCAGCTGAGTCGTGGTGTGCACTGTCCCTTTTCTATGCTGACGGACCCAGTATGGAAATATCCTGTTGATGGCTTTACTATCAGTGCTCATAAGGGATATTAGTTCCCTTTTAAAGAAGTTAGTAGGTCTTAGCACTACAGTACAGCTTGTAAAACAAGTTCAAGTTCCATGTTCGAACAAGGAAGTGCTTGCCTCCCTTCTCTTTTCTGGGAAAAAACTGTAAAAAGACAAATTAGAGCTGTTCCTTAAATGTTTTATATACTTCACCACAAAAGTCTACTTATTTGAGAAGTTTCACAGTATAAATTCAATTTCTTTATAGAAAAACATTATTCAATTCTGTTCTTGTTGCATCAGTGTTGGTAAAGTATATTTTCCTTGAATTTGCCTATGAGTCAAATTTGTTGCCAAGAATTGTCAATAAAGTTATTTATAATACAAGGTGACTTCACAAAGTTCATGAAAAAGTTCGTGGAAGATGAAGCTAAAAGACAAAAAAACATGATTTTTATGTCTCAACATAAACCACAGAAAATTTTGGAAGTGCTAACACCAAACTTTAATATCCATTCCTATGGAATGAAGCATGGGGAAATTAATCTTATCAATGTAGTCTTCTCAATGCAATAACTAGGGGAAAAAAGGGTGTCCTTGAAAGAGTTCTAATTACAATTAAAAAAGACAAAAAACCAAGGCAAATGTGTAATGATTTCCCATAAAATTCTTACAAAACTGTTGGGTGAGATGTGAGCAGGAACACTGTTACTGTGGGAAAGGACTGCCTGATGCTGTCCTACATATTCTTCTGCTAAAGTTTTGGCTCAATTTTTCAAATCCCTAGTAAGCAGAAAGTCACAGGCAAAGTGGCCTGATGAACCCACAAACCCGCAGCTGTGATCTTTGCTCCAGACTGTTCTGCATCTGCATTGCCAGCACCACTTCCACCTCTTGCTAGTCTTGATTGCATCTGCTTCAAATTTCCACAGAAAGTTCTGCTCTTAATCTGCAGCTGATCTCGACCCAACAGTTTTAGCACTCACAGAGTAGGAAGCCAGCTCCACCTTAATGTTTCACAGTATCAACTACTAGTTCTGATATTAATTATTGACCCTTTTAAATTTGAACATGAATGAAGTTCATTTTATCTTCACAGACTGATAGATGGTCTGTCACTACAAACTTCATCTTCAACACCATCACGTCCCTTCTTAAAGCAAGTTATCCATTTGTAAACTAATTATTTCTTTGGGTCACTGTCCCTATAATCCAGTTTGCAAAGTATCAACGATTTTACTATTTTTCCACCTATCTTCCTCATCATTTGGATGTCTTATTTGCTTCAAATTTAGCAGAAATTATGTTACTCTGGTAGGGATTCCTTAATCTATTATCCTTCTTAGTGCCTCAAACAAGACACACTACAGTAAGTTGGTACTAAAAAATTTTTACTCTGGTACAAAAAAAAAAAAAAAAAAAAAAAAAGAAACAAGAAATATATGTGTATGTTTTTTTCATAGTACAGATTTTCCATTCATGTTGAAGACCACTCATATTCCCTGTTATTCTTTTAATAGCCGTGGCATTAACTGTAATGTACTATCTTTCTGTCCTAAGCAAATTGTGTTTTCAACCGCAGGATATAAAACAGTTTAATTCCCTCTAAGCATTACTTTAGGTGAATCCTACAATCTTTTGAAATATTTTTAATTTCCTCAAGCGAGTTTCCAATCCAAGGATAATTGAGGCACTCCAGAATTAGCCATCCTTTGGATAATCTTACTTACTTACATATACTAGAATCTTACTTACATATACTATGAGACTCATAGTAAACATGCTTTAAAATGCTCATGAAAAAAAATGGAATAAAAAGAAAGTAAGAGTAGGCAATTGACGCTGCGTGGATACCTGAATCCCATACTGGAATGTCTAGGTTTGAATTCCAGCTCCTCTCCTGATTCCAGTTTTCTGCTAGTTCTGTTCCTAATGAGTAGCAGATAACCAGCTCAGTACCAGAGTCTCTTGCTACAAGGATCTGTATTAAGTTACCAGTTCCTTGGGCCAGGGCTGTAGCACGGTGAGTTAAGCTGCTGCCTGCAGTGCTATTATCTCATACGGGTACTGGTTCAAGTCCCAGATGTTCCCTTTCTCATCCAGCTTCCTGCTAATGCACTCAGGAAAGCAGCAGAAGACTGTACAATTTGTTGAGTCCCTGGACCCCTGCAGAAGTGGAAGAAGCTCTTGGCTCTGGGCTTCAGTCTGGCCCAGCCCTAGCCATTGTGGCCACTAACAAGTGGAAGATTCCTTCTAAATTTTTTAAATAAAGAAAGAAAGGAAGAAAAGGAAAAAAAAAAAACCTTCCTGTCTCTCAGTGTTAGCCTAGCTCAACTCCAAGTACTATGGGCATCTGGAGAACCACTCAGTGGATGGGAGATTTCTCTCTCTGCTTTTAAAATAAATAACATTTTAAAATGTGTATTTTTATAAACTTTTTAAAGATCCCTCATATTTTTTTTTAGCCTTAAACAGTTTTTCTCCTGTTAAAAAATAAGGATTTTTTTCCAGAAAATTATTTACTGGAAAATTAGAGTCAGAGAGGGGGAGAGAGCCAGATTAATCCTCAAGAATGTAGTCACACACACCCACACCTTTCACTGCAGACTCAGGAGACTCCAAACAGACAAGACCCACATAAACCATGCCCAGACTCTCAATCCAGAGAAACTGAGAACCAATCTAAACTCCTTTAAGCTGCTACATTTGTAGCAATTTATCCACAAAAATAGATAACCAATATTAAACAGCCACGAATATGTATAGTTGGAAAGGGAGCACAGTAGTAGAAGCAAGTAAAATACATACCAAGCTTCTTTAATTGCCTAGCTGGCATACAGAATCAAGAACCATTGAGAACACATGGATGGATGGAAAACTAATTCTAATCCAAATTTCAGCCTTTTTCAGAATCTGTGTCTCACAAACATAAATAAGTTACCTATTGCAATTATTTTATTATTTTCAGAAGCTAACATAAAAGACTTATTAAACAATATCCTCAATATGCTTGAGGTAGTTTTATCTTTAAGACACATTAAGTTTAAATTGTTGCTTATAGGGTCCAGCACCATGGCATATTAGCTTAAGCTTCCAATTGTAGTGCCAGCATCCCATATGGGCACTGAGTCCCAGGTGTTCGGCTTCCAATCTAGCTCCGTGGTGATGGCTTGGGAAAGCAGCAGGGGACGGCCAAGTCCCTAATCCTCCGCATCCATGCAGGAAACCCAGAGGATGCACCAGGTTCCTGGCTTCAGACCAACCCAGCTCAGCCACTGTGACCTCTTGGGGAGTGAACCAGACAGAAAATCTATTTCTCTTCTCTGTGTAAATACTGGAACATTAGTGCAAAAGTACAGTAATTGAAGAAGCATCAAAGGAAAAGCAGGTGGATAGCCTTTGGATGGTACCCATTCTGAGAAAGCAAACCTAAAATCTAAGAATTAGGTCAAAATTCAAAAATATTTAATAGATGATAGGGAAGCTGAGCAAATACAAATGTATCATTAGAAAAACAGTAACTTCCATTTTTAAATAAAGGTCTACACTTTCTGTGCAGCACAAGTGGGACAATTGGAAATGCTATTAAACTATACCTTAAAATGCACTGTGATGTTCCAAGGAAGAGCTGAACTTGATGCAAGAAGGTCAAACAGCAAACCAATTGGGTAATGCCTAAAAATGAGAGTACATTTTAGGGGAAAAAAATATGCAAAAATTTTAACTATAACTCCAGAATAAATTTTCAGCACATGTTATAACACTAAATATCATTAACCATATCACAAATCACAAGGTCTAAGCTAACATGAAACCCTGTGTGGTCATTAGTTTCCTTACCTACAAAATTGTCCACAAAAAAATTTGTCAGTTACATTGTTATTTCTCCATGATATAGCATCTAATTACCATTTTAGCCTTAAAATAATTGTCTTCCTTGAACTTAACTTTTGCTTTTAAATGAATTTACAATTTCCAAAAATGTTAAGAAAAAAACAAGCACCTCAAAACCATGTCAATAACATAAACTGTAGTTAATACTAACAACATTACCGAGTATGAACGTATAGCGTTCTGTCTGCATATATATCTAAACATGGTTTAGGAATATTCCTTACATCTAATAAAACCTGCTCTTTTTCTGCATACAAAATTAAAACATCAACATTCCAAGCTATTGACTATTAGTTTGAAACCTAAATTTTACAGAATTAGAGTCAGGAGAGAGACAGGAAGAAGAAAAGAGTGTGAATCATGGCTGAGTCAGGCCCAAGCCAGGAGCCACGAGCTTCTTCCAGGTCTCCCAGACAGAAGCAGGGGCCCATGGACCTGGGCTGTCTTCTGAGGCTTTTCCCAGGCCATTAGCAAAGAACCAGATCAAAAGCAGAGCAGCCAGGACAGCCAGCAGTGCCAACAGGAGCTGCTGGTATCATGGGCAGTAGTTTTATCCACAAAGCCTAGTGCCAGCCCCCTTTATGTTATTTGTAAGAAATAAATTTTGGCCTTCCCAAACAAGTGAATATTTCCTAACAACATTAACTGATGCTGAAACAAATTACTTCGAAATTAAAATGAATAATATATCCATCAATTGAAGACTGGATAAAGATAGCATGCTATATACATACTACAGAATACTACTCAGACATAAAAAGGAGTAAAACTCTGTCTTTTCCAATGAAATGGATACAACCAGAAACCATTATGCATAGTGAAATAAGCCAGTTCTAGAAATACAACTATCATGTTGTCCCTGATGTGGGCTACCTAAAATACAAAAGACAAAATACGTACTCTATATGAGTGCAATTGGCATTTTGAAATTTATTGTTTACAGTCAGTCTATTTTCTGGAGGAAGTGCTTTTTTTTCTATTTGCTATTTGTTGAATCCTTTACCTAATGGAGGGTTAAGTCTGTGATTGTTAAGGGAACGAAAAGTGATTTAACAAATGAAAAGAAAAAAGGAATCATATATGGTATTACATACCATCTGGTTTTCAACTATATCTATTATTGACTGACTTTTAGATGTAAGAGCTGCAAAGTCCAGAAACAAATCTTTTTTTTTTTTTTTTTTTTTTTTTGCAATGTAGAAGACAATTTTTAATAGTAAGATAAGGGAATGTCATCACCTATCAGGATACATCACAACATAAATTAAAGACATACATTAAAAAGATAAGTCTCTGTGTAGACATTGTGTAGACAGTGCTCTTTGTTTAAAGATCCTGTAAACAAAGTGAGACAAGATACCCGAAATGCACCAAGCTAGCATGGAGAGCAAGCAACAAGGGGCTCCCCTAGTGTGCCCGAACCCAGCACCACCCGGCCTGGCACACTCACTACCCTCAGGCCGTAGATACACTCGCATGCAGACCCCAGAACACCTTGCCTGAACTCTACCCCATCACGTTTGCAACTATGGAATCACTCCCTCCATCTCAAAGGAATGACTCCTGGTGGGGGCAGCTGCCACTTCTTCCTCCTGCAGGCAGGGCGCTGCCTGCACGTCTGAACACTTGCTGGCCCTTCAGCATCTCCCACCGCCTGCATGTCTGAATGCCTGCTGACCCTTCAGTAACTCCCACCTTCCTGCACTCTAACCCTGCTTCGCATTCTCCCTTCAAGCCAAAACAAGAACACGGAATGACCCAGCCAGGCACTCCGCTCCACCCAACACAAGAGAACATTATCCAGAATATATCCAAGTAAACAACCACAATTAGGAAACAGGAACAAAACCAGCAAAGCTATCTCACCACTCCTGGAGGTAGAGGTCCCCCACCTGCCCCACCACTCCAAGAACATGAGTGTGTGGCTCTGCCTAGGTCTAACTCTGGTCCTCCCGGAACTGGAATAAAGATTATCTGCTTCTGCAGAGCTGGAAAGTTGCAGAGCGCCACCTCTATGCTGTCTGCTCCCAACACGCAGCCCCATCCTAACATGAAATGAACCACTGCACATGAGGGAGACCTGCAAAGAAACTGGTAGCTTTCTACATAAGAGACCGGCTGTTCAAACGATTCAACAGTTGCTTTTGCCTAAATTAAGCAGAGTTGAATTTCTCTCATTTTTAACCAAAATAATTTAAAGTATTTAGTGGCTTCCTAATGAAAAATAGGTATCCCCAAAAAGAGGAGGATAGCATTCATTACTGCTTAGCCCTTAAGTAACAAAACAATTAAGTATCTGAGACCCTAATTATGCATGAACATAATCCCAAAATTAAGTCTAAAGAATTAGCTTAATGTGTGGCATTTAGAGCATGCCCACTGCAGTTATGAACCAAAATATGAATACATACTACATACACATATACAAACATCTATTCCGATAGCTAAATCTTGAAATCCTACTTCAAAAAGCACTATTTACCAAAAGAGTAACTTTTCTGTCAGATGCCCTTAAGAAAACTCACTTTGAATAATGTACTGAAAATAACCAATTTTTTGCCATTTTCAAAAGTAGACAGTTATTAACCTTCTTCCACTGTGGAAACTGACCATTCATTCTGCCCTATCAGAGTGAGGTTCCAATAGGTGATAGACTAGCAACCCTACTTCTGACCCCTTGGTTACCAAATTTCCTTAAAAGCTTCTTAGGAAGGACTTCCAACAAAATTTGTCTTAGAAGTCTGACTGAATTAGAACCACTTAAAGTATTTAACCTGTGTCCCCACCAATTCCCCTGGTATTTTCTTCAGTGTTATTGCCCATCTAATTCCGTGGAATAAAATAAAGAGTTCTAGCCTCTGTGGAAAGGAGAACAGACACAGCCCATCTGCCACAGGAGCTTCTTGGAGAGAGGAAGCCAGGAGCAGGTCTCAGACCAACATGCCAAGCTGGGTGCCAGACCACAAGGCAGACAGCAGAGGGGACAGCCAGGCGCTGCATGCTCTCAGGAGCACAGGGAGCAAAACCTGCACTATCTGTGATTCATCTTCTTGATACCAATGGCAAGCTTCTGGCTACCTCCACTAACTCAAAAAATAACAGAATGAGGAATAGGATAAAAGGTAGGGTTCTTGCTTATCAAAGTTGCCTCTATTCTTGGCTCCCTCACAGAGAAACAAATGCCTAATGGACAAACGCCTTCAAAGACTTTGCAGAAAAAGGTCACACATCTTCTAAAGTTAGGAGATCCATTCTCTCCTCTAAAACTAAAAAACACCTTCTATTATCATTCAACATGATTCAAGGAATTAAAGTCTTTTTAATCATTCATTAATTTTTTTCATTTGAGGAGACAAAAGATTCCATGCACCTGTGGTTCACACCCCACATGCTGGAAAGGAATCCTTCTGGGCCACACCAAGCCAAAGCCAGAACCTCCACGGAGGCCTCCCTAGTGTGTGGGCCCATCACCTCGAGGCAGGAGCCAGCACCACGACTCCCATCCAGGCACTCCGGGATGGAACACAGCATTGAAACTGGCTAGTTGCGTATTTTATTTCTTGCCAGTGTTCCAAAGGCACACCTGACATAAACAAGAATCACCTACAACCTCTAACACTAACATTATAAAGAGAACTAGCCAGGCTTCATCCAAGGGGACTGTATGCAGAGCGCCACAGGTCCATCTGAGTAGCAGTGACCCTCAGCACAGGTGCTGTCCTACCAGCATATCGGTGGTACTGAGGTAGTGCTTGTTCGCCATGCACTGCTCCAGCTTTTGAGGCACTTGCTTGATGTTTTCAATTTCATCCAGCAGGTTCAGGACATGCTTGTGCTCAACGCCTTCGATCCACAGCTTCCGAAGCTCATCCCGTTTGCAATGCAGCAACATCTTGCACGAAAGCAGATTCTCTTTCACCTGCTTGATTTTATTTCGGGAGTTGGTGATACGCTCTGTGATGCTCTGGTACGTGCGAATGGCCGTCGTCAATTCCGTGTAGTGCTGTACAATCAGTTCATCCAGGTCACGGTCACATTTCTCATAGGCTTCTTCAAGACGACCCTTTTCATTTTCTCTGTCTTCAACATCATCACTGGTCGACAGGGTTCTGATCACCGAGATGAGCAGCCCCGACGGGTCTTTGCTCTTGCTGACAGTGCTCCTGTACTTGCCGGCAGCCGCCTCCGCCGCCATCTTGGTACGGGGCGACCCACAGGGCTCCCAGAAACAAATCTTAATTGCAATCACAATGAAACACCAGATCAATGCTCAAACATAAAGGTTTCTCCAAAAGTTAATGGCAAAATGGAATTAAAAGCTATGTTTAAAATAAAGCTATGTTTATTTTGAACTTTACCCATATTTTTTGGTACCATCTGTTATCCACATATCCTTTTATTTTTATTACAAAGTCAGATATACAGAGGAGAACAGACAGAGAGAAAGATCTTCTGTCCGATGATTCACCCCCCCCCCACAAGTGACCACAACAGCCAATCCGGAGCCAGGAGCCAGGAACTTCCTCCAGGTCTGGGTGCAGGGTCCCAAAGCTTTGGGCCGTCCTCGACTGCTTTCCCAGGCCACAAGCAGGGAGCTGGATGGGAAGAGGAGCTGCCGTCCATACGGGATCCAGTGCGTTCAAGGCGAGGACACTAGCCACTAGGCCACACCCCCGGCCCCCCACAAATCCTTTGAAAACAAAAGATGTAAGCTAATATTTATGTTGTCTTAAATCTATATAACGTAACCCTACAAATTGCATCAGCTACACCCTATTGTAACCTTTGTTTTCTTTTGTTTTCACATTACTGAGTTACACAGATAGGAAGAGAGAAAGTGAGTGATATCTTCCAACTGCTGGTTTACTGCCCAATGAGGAGGAGCCTGGAATTCCATCCAGGTCTTCCACCTGGGTGGCAGGACCCCAAAAACTTGTCCCATCTTCTGCTGCTTTCCCAAGTGCGTTAGTAGGGAGCTGAACTGGAAGTGAAGCAGCCAGAACTCAACTGGTGATCACGTGGTATGCCAGGTTAGACCCCAGCACCATAACCCCAGGCTCAGGTCCTGTGCTTACTTACAGTTAGTTTAAGATTAATGCCCTATTGATAAAAATAAATCAGCAAGATGGGAAAGCTCAAGTCTTGCATGCTGTATTTCTTTCAGTATTTTTTAAAGGATTTAATAATATCTTAAGTAAAAACAAAGTATGAATTAACATAATCCTACTGGTTCACATGAGAAAAAAAAAACCATGGCTACAGGAGGAGAGAAAATATTCAAGTTATTGTCAAAACAGATTATTTGCTTATGGCCTTGTATTTGTACTTGTACATATAACATCTCAGAGCACAAAAAACTGTACCTTCTGGCTCTCTTAAAGGGAAAGTATTTCTTCTACTTACAAAGAACTGGCATTATGCCATCTCACGTCCAATTTTTACCACTTGGTTTATGTCATTTCCTTGAAATGCTGCTGCTCGTGAATCATAACTTGTACTTTTTTAAGAGAAGCTAAAAGACGCAGACATGACAATTTAATGGTTTTAAAAACAGAAAATAAAAATTCAGTCACCTACTTGAAAGATTTTGTTCATTACTGAAGCTATTTCAATGACCACATAGCCAAGGCTGGGCCAGGCCAGGCTAGGCCAGAATCAGGAGGCAGGAATTTCATGCAGGTCTCCCACACCTCAAAAGCAAATCCTTAAAACAAATCAGTAGTCAGCCACTGCTGTGACACCCACCTCCCATGCTGAAGTGTCATTTGCAGTCCTAGTTACTTCATTTGCAAGTCAGTTTTCTCTTAATGAGCTTGGGAAGCCCCAGAAAACAGCCCAAGAAGATGGGATCCTGTCACCTATAAAGGGACCAGGATGGAGTTAGTTGGTTTTTTTTTTTTTTTAAAGTCACTGATCTAACATTAAATAGCAAGGGCCTTTCCCTTGTACAAATCTATATTTAAATGAAAATACAAAGTCAATTTTGTAGTATAGTGGGTTAAGCTGCTATCCTGCCATATCATTTGCGCACTGGTTCACATCCAGATGCTCCACTTCCCAATGCAGTCCCCTGCTAAAAGACTGGGAAAAGTAGCAGAGGATGGTTCAAGTGTCTGATCCCCTGCCAACCCACATGTGAGACCAGAGGTTTCTGAGTCCTGTTCTCAGCCTGGCCTAGCCCTGGACACTGTGAAGTTTCTGAGTCCTGTCCCCAGCCTGGCCTAGCCCTGGACACGGTAAAGTTTCTGAGCCCTCTCCCCAGCATGACCTAGCTCTGGACACTGTGAAGTTTTGAGTCCTGTCCCCAGCCTGGCCTAGCCCTGGACACAGTGAAGTTTCTGAGTCCTGTCCCCAGCCTGACCTAGCTCTGGACACTGTGAAGTTTCTGAGTCCTGTCCCCAGCATGGCCTAGCCCTGGACACGGTGAAGTTTCTGAGTCCTATCCCCAACATGGCTTAGCTGTGGACATGGAGAAGTTTCTGAGTCCTGTCCCCAACATGGCTTAGCTGTGGACATGGAGAAGTTTCTGAGTCCTGTACCCGGCATGGCCTAGCCCTGAACACGGTGAAGTTTCTGAGTCCATTCCCTAGCCTGGCCTAGTTCTGGACAGTGAAGTAGCAGATGGACTATGTCTCTTGCACACTCTGTTTCTTCATCTTCTCTGTAATTCTGGCTTTCAAACAAAATTTTAAAAGTTTAAATTACACTATATATAAGTACCAACACAAACACTGGTTAATGATTATGATGCAATATTGAAAAAACATAATATTGAAAATGATTATGATGTAATATTGATACACAAAGCTGAGGATAACTGATACCTATTATCAAATTCTGTAATTCTCTTGTGATTCAACGCAGATGTTTGTCAGAATGATTTTTATAGACAAAGATCTCGTCTGAATTAGCTGGTTCCCAAATTTCTGACTGACCTATTAACATTCAAAAAAAAAATCTGTAAGAAAATGTGGCTGACAAAAACATACACATTGTAATCTGACTTACATCAAAGATTTCAAAAGTACTAATTTATACAGCAGTACATAGTTTTGTCAGGCCCCTAACCCACAAGACAGAAACCACATAAACCATAACTATAAGTAAATTATAATGTAGTCATTTGGCTGATAGGTTGCTATTTCTGCAATCTAATGTAAGTTTAATAGAAAAAGAAATGCAGAAATATGTGTATATCCCAGGAGAGGAGGACCCTATGAATTAAAAGTTTAGTCTACTGAAATTTTCTCGATGAGTCTATCAAACTGTTGTATTATATCTATTTTCACACTTTTTCTTTCTCTTTGTACACAGTTCTAGTATTTCCTAAACCTAGCTGCTAAAACTAACGTATTTTAATGTTTCTTTCTTGTTTGTCTTTTTCCAGTTGTTCATATATACTGATGTGCAAGTGGTGGCTCAGTCCAGCTAACATGGACAGGCTCAGAAGAAAGCAAATTCCAGTTGACACAGCTCTCTTTAGGAGGCCAACTAGGAACTGCATGTTTCACCATTGAAAGCATCTGTACCAGCCGCCAGAACTGCTCTCAGTCCATTCCACTGAAATCATGCATCCTATTGAAATTTGCTACCTTAGTGGTGATTCACTGGCAACAGGATTTCATTTCACTGAGTTTAAAAAAACCAGAATTCGGGCCCGGCGGTGTGGCCTAGCGGCTAAAGTCCTCACCTTGAACGTGCCAGGATTCCATATGGGTGCTCGTTCTAATCCCAGCAGCTCCTCTTCCCATCCAGCTCCCTGCTTGTGGCCTGGGAAAGCAGTCGAGGACGGCCCAAAGCTTTGGGACCCTGCACCCGCATGGGAGACCTGGAGGGGGTTCCAGGTTCCAGGCTTCAGATTGGCACAGCACCGGCCATTTTGGTCACTTGGGGAGTGAATCATCGGACAGAAGATCTTCCTCTCTGTCTCTCCTCCTCTCTGTATATCTGACTTTGTAATAAAAAAATAAAATAAATCTTAAAAAAAAAACCAGAATACTTATAAAGGCACAACAAAGCAACTTAATGATTATAATCCTGTTTGCCTCACTATGTGCCACAAACAGGTGGAGCAGCAATGTTTTCATGGCTTTCTATGCATATTCCTACATATGAAAAAACACAAAAATAACCAAAGAGATAACCTACACATAAAATGCGACATAACTCAAAACTGAACATTATTTTACAGAATATGTAAGTCCAGTAAATCACAACATAACAAAAAATATATATATGAATGGAAACAATGGAAAGACCCATATAGGATTTCATTTAAACATTATTTGATTTTTTAAAGGAAGAATTATAAATAAAATTTACTGAACTCAATTTTTTTTTTTTTTTTTGCTGGGTTACTTCCTTTTTTATTTTTTTTTTTTAATTGCAAAGTCAGATATACAGAGAGGAGGAAAGACATAGACGAAGATCTTCCGTCTGATGATTCACTCCTCAAGTGACAGCAACGGCCAGTCTGTGCTGATCCGAGGCCAGGAACCAGGAACTTCCCCCAGGTCTCCCACGCAGGCACAGGGTCCCAAGGCTTTGGGTTGTCCTCGATTCCTCCTCGATTCCCCCTCACTCCCCCACCCCAGGCCACAAGCAGGGAGCTGGATGGGAAGCAGGGCGGCCGGGATTAGAACCGGCACCCATATGGGATCCTGGAACATTCAAGGTGAGGAATTTAGCCATCAGGCCACCGTGCTGGTCCCTGAACTCAATTTTAATATTAACGTCTAAGTCTCTTTATTATAGCCATGAATCTCAACATTTGCTTTTAAAGAAGAAAAAAAAAAGACTTTTTATTTAAAAGGCAGAGTTCAAAGGAGAGAGGGAGAGACATAAACACAGCTAACATTCACCAGTTCACTTCCTAAATGCCCACAAAGGTTTAAGCTGGGCAAGGCCAAGACCAAGAGCCGGGAACCCCAACTCCACTCAGGTCTCCCATGGGTCACAAGGTCCCTTGTACTTGAACTATCTTCTACTGCTTTCCCTGGCATTAGCAGGAAACTGGAGAGCAAGTAGGTGGCTTACCCCACTGTGACAATGCCATCCCTAATATTTGCTTTTTGTTTTCAAATCAAAGAGTAGTCTTGAAAAGAACTCTCTCCCTCCCTCTGTAATTCTGCCTTTCAGATAAATAAATCTAAAAAGTAAAAGGTAGTTCCAGATTATTTTCACAATTCATCATGAAAAAGCCAATTTTGGCAAGATGAATTTCCCACTACACGTATTTGCTTCATATTTGATACAAAGAAATCATTTTCTAAATTGTGTACCTGGATACTCATACAGAGGTTAACAGAGTATTCAAAAGAAGACTATTTTCTCAAAAGCACCCTAACATGAAAGTGACAGTATGAACAGTAAGGTTGAGCTAAGAAACCTCCCCCTTAAAATGCAATGTTAGAGCACCCTCTGCTGCCTGATCGAATCATTCTTCAAAAAGCAGCTTACTTTCAGTTAGGGCCGCCTTACCACTTGTCAGGTAACTCTAAAGTTACAGATATAAAGCTCTCTCTAAATTAGTAACAATGTGTTCATCAAATATTCATTATGTGTACACCACTGACTTTGAGATTTTTCTACTCCAATCTGGACAAGTCAACATCTGCAATTAGAACAGGGGATTACAAAACAGAATGTAAGCAGGTGTGATACCAAGAGCTCTGAAAACCTACATCGCTGAGCTTCAGAAGTTATTTCATATATTTGAGCTCTTGTGCTACATAAGCTTTACGTTCATGAATTCAACTCAGAAGAAACGACCAACTTCTGAAAAACTACAAACAATTAACATTCAACCAAGATAAAATAGATGTGCTAAATACACTTATAAGTACTTAAGGGCCTGGCATGGTAGTCTAGTGGCTAAAGTCCTAGTCTTGAACGTCCAGGATTTCATATGTGCGCCATCTGATGTCCGGCTGCTCTACTTCCCTTCAAACTCTTTTTGTGTCCTGAGAAAGCAGTCGAGGACAGCCCAAAACCTTGGGACCCTGCAACTGCATGGGAGACCCAGAAGCTCCTGACTCTTGGCTCCTGGCTCCCAGCTTCGGACTTGGCTCAGCTCCAGCCATTGTGACTACTTGGGGAGTGAACCAGCAGATGGAAGATCTTTCTGTCTCTCCTTTCTGTACATATGACTTTCCAATAAAAATAAAAAAAATTCTCGGGGTTTTGTCCCACCAGCAAGGCCCTGACGTCAGGGTGTCTTTGTTCAGGTGCCAGTTCTTGGGGTTTAGTCCTGCCAGCAGAGCCCTAGGGTCACTGAGGGTGAGGTGATGGTGCTCTTTGGTCACAAGAAACACCGGGGACAAGCTGGTGAGGAATGCCTATTCAGCCCAAGTTCCAGGTTTATAAAGGTCTAAGAAAAGATCTCATATCGGGCACCATCTGGCGTTTTTTAAGGAAGACGTTTTCAGGTAGTCCCTTCACCCAATAATGACACTGTGAATGGATGAAAGGTACACCCAATCCTGTTGACCTTGCAATCATATCAGAGGTCACATTCTATTTACAGGGTTTGGAGCTACACCCTAGATCAGGGCAGACAAGCTCTAGGTCACACCCACCAGGTAGCAGGCAGAGACCTGGGGATAATTTTCCACAAAATATTAAAAAAAAAAAATCTTTAAAAAAAAGTCCATGAAGTGAATTTTTAAATACACTTAAGAGAATACTTTAGGGGCCTGGCACAGTGGCCTAGCAGCTAAAGTCCTCGCCTTGAATGCACCAGGATCAAATGTGGGAGCTGGTTCTAGTCCCAGCAGCCCTGCTTCCCGTGCAGCTCCCTGTGTGGGGTGGGGGGTGAGGGGGAATCGAGGACGGCCCAAAGCCTTGGGACCCTTCACCGACATAGGAGACCTGGAAGAGGTCCTGGCTCCTGGCTTTGGATTGGCTCAGATTGGCTGTTGCTGTCACTTGAGGAGTAAATCATCAGAGGGAAGATCTTTCTCTCTGTCTCTCCTCTCTGTATATCTGACTTTGCAATAAAAATAAATAAATCTTCACCAGAAAAAAGAGAATACTTTGAAAGTATACTTGATTACAAAAAATTCGAAATCATGCATGTCAAATACATCAAATTTGCTAGAAAATGTTCCCCCAAAAATGAATCTCTAGGAACAGAAAACTTCAATAGAGATTTCTATCAAGCATTTAATGACGAATGTATACCATTTTAATACAATCTTTGCCAGAAAACACAAAGCCAGAATACTTCCCTACCCATTTCTTTTTTTCAGGGCAACATTATGTCAAATCAGTCAAAGGCAGCACAAAAAAATCTAATCACAAGATGAAGAAATAGGGCCTGCTGCAATGGCTCAGCTGGTTAATCTCCCGCCTTCAGGCACCAGGATCCCATACAAGTATCAGTGTCCCAGCTGCTTGACATTCTATTCAGCTTCCTGCCTGTGGCCTTGGAAAGCAGCAGCGAATGCCCCATGCCCTTGGAATCCTGCACCCACATGGAAGACCTCAAAGAGGCTCCTGCCTCCTGGCTTTGGATCAGCTTAGCTCCAGCCGTAGCGGTCATTTCAGGGGTAAACCAGCAGATGGAAGGTCTTTCTCTATTTATCTGTCTCTTAATAAATCTGTTTTTCCAATAAAAATAAATCATTAAAAAATTAAGAAATAAAAATCCTCAATAAAATATCAGTAAACAGAATCACTGTATAAAATTACATACTATGACCAAGTAAGTTTTACAAAGCTATGCAAGACCAGTCTAACACCAAAACCATGTGAACATACTATTGTAGCAACACACTAAAAGTCATATTCAAATGCTCTGCTCTGAGCATTCCAAAAATTAGAAAAAAAAAACCCTACAAAATCTGAAACTGTTTGAATGCAGACATGTTGCAAGTAGACAATTCCGCACCTGATCTCACTTGAGGGCCTGCCACGTCAAACACAGATGCACACACAGAGAGCAACATGAACTATCTCCAATCTACGTGTACTAGCTGCACAAAGCACATCACACAGGAATTTTGTGCCTGTATAGGCAAATAATCCGAAAACAGAGATTTATTTCTGGACCCAAGTATTTCAGATAAGGGATACTCAATCTGTAATGAGTCAAAAAACAAAACAAAACAAAACAAAACAAAACAAAACAAAACAAACAAACAAAAAACCACATACCTGACACAGCCTAACACACAAGCAGAATTACTCAGCAACTTATGAAGAAAATTACTTAACTTTGATTTTAAAAAATCATCTACCAAAAGACCCTACAGCTAAGAACATATTTAACTGTGAAAAGCTAGCATATTCCCTCTTACAAAAGATGCTGCTCACTTTTCAGAACATATTCCATACAGTGCACTCCAGGAAGAAACACAGGAACGAGAAAAAAAAAGTCTAAAGATTGGAAAGAAAGAAAAGCCACTTATATTCACAGAAAAATCCCAAGGGATGTAAAGCAAAAAGCAAACAAAACCCTCTTAGAACATGAATAGTTCAGTGAGTTCCTAAAACATGAAAACCAACCACATTTCTGAAAATAATCAACATACAGAAACCAAAACTAAATATTTCTCTTTTTAAATCCATTGGTTGGCATTTATCCACTCCACACACAGAGCTGTGGACAAATTTGTCTGCAGTAACATTTTAAAAAACAAATACATAAAAGCCCCCGATAGAAACAACCCACATCTACCAACTAAAGAACAAACATGTGGTGGTCTGGCCATACATGAAGTAATATTCAGCATTAAAAACACTGATACACACAAGCACGCAAAAGGATGAGTCTCAAAGCATTATCTGCGATGAAAATGCCAGATACAAATTAATGACATGATCTGTTTGCATGCCATTCTGCAATCAGCTTAAGAGAAATGAGCCAGGAGCTGAGGGTAGTGTAAAAGGACTTACCAAAAGGATCACAAAGGAATCATATGACCTTTGTGAGATAACAAAATATGCTATTACTTTCATTTTAAAGGCAGTTACTCAACTGTACACAACGAAAAAGCTCAAACTACAGACAAATTGTACCTCACATACACTCTGCCCAAGATCATTTCTTCACTTTTCACATAATCTTTTAGTCACAGAGAATAAAGGATAATAACAAACCATTAACAGTAAAGTGGAAACACAGCCTGGTTTAACAGCACTCCCTTCTGCTATTACTTACTACTAATTCAACTTCATATACTATTCCTTTAAAAATAATCTTCAAAACTAGGCGTTTCCTTTGAAAACCATGGCCCCAGTACTAGTACTCTATGTCCTACCTAAAGACGATAGTCAACTTTCTACCATTAAATTGCCTGATTTTGTCTAGGACTTCTGGTTGCATTTTACTACAATTAAGAACTTCCACCTCATATGAAAAGACAACCTGAACTTACCAAATTAGGGAACAGAACTAGTGATGAGTTTCCAAAGGGAGAAGGAATATCAGTCTGTACTCTTTCTTCTTTTTCTTATGGATTATCTAAACCCGTGTTGTCTTAAGTTTAACTCCAAAGAACCAAATCAAGGAACAATGCTATCGTCCTACTCAGATAAATGCTCTCCACTCTTCAGACACCTGTGTGATCTCAGCAGCCCAAATATAACAATGCTTTAGTGGTAGGGAATCACAGGTTTATGCTATCCTTTCCTTTTTTATATTAATTTATTTATTTTTATTTGACAGGCAGATCTTGCAGACGAGTATGGCATCCATTGGTTCAGTCCAAAATGGTCACAACAGCCAAAGCTCAACTGATTCAAAACTGGGAGCCAGGAGCTTCTTCCAGGTCTCTCACCTGTGGGTGCAGGGTCCTAAGCACCTGGGCAGCCCTCCACTGCATCCCCAGGCGACAGCAGAGTCTGACTGGAAGGTGAGCAGCCAGGCCTCAAATCAGCCCCATGTTTCACTGGTGCTGCAGGTAGAGGAATAGCCTCCCGTGCTACTACGACAGTCCCAAGATTTTCAGAAGGATACATGGTGCATTTAGGCCAAAATGATATTTTTACAGAACTAGGGAGAAATGAATCCAAACATTTATTGATGGCATGGCTGGAATACAAAGCAATACACTGGGAGAGAATCAAGATGGCGGAATAGGGTAAGGACACGTTTAAATGAACGGAAAAACATTCCATCAGGATGAAGCAGAGCGGACATATTTCAGGAAACAGGAAAGGACAGAACAACAGCAGAGGGGTACCTGGAGACTGACACAGGAAAGCAGCGGGCACAGCAGTGTGGTGTTGCAGTGACTGATATTCCAGCACAGAGTTCTGAACTCCATCAGCAACCAGGTGGGAAGGAACTTTCACTGGGAGCTTGGGAGGTGAACCCAGACAAAGAACTGTCCGTCCGTCCTGCTGGTCCATTTGATTTGACCAGGAGCAGACAGAGCAGGAGATCTCAGACAGGCAGTGCGAGAACAGAGTGGATTTCATAGCCCAGTCAGCCCCCTAGAGCTGAACTGGGAGCCATTTTGCCTAAGGAGGAAAGGGCAAGGGAAAGGACGGAGCATGCGCTGAGCTAGGGTTGAGCTCATTTTTGACTCGGTGAACTGCAATGACATGGCATTCTACAGGTTCCACCCAAGACAGGTCTGGGGAGGCCTCGGATCTGACGGCCAGCAGATCAAGAACTGTGGTGGTGGTGGTGGTGGTGGTGGTACGTCAGGTGCCATTTTGCACACTGTGGCAATAGCTTTAGGACTGCAGGGGACAACAGTGAACTGCGCACGTGCTGATTTCTCAAGAACTCACTGAGGTCCGTGTGGCACCCAGACCTAACTTCCAACAGGTCCCGACAAGATCAGCACCACCAACAACCTAACTATATAGGACACCTGGTGTCTCTCTAATCCTGGGAACTGCTCCAACCGGAAGTGGGAGAAAGGTTGCAGAGACAACAGTGCAGCCTCAGCACGATATCACAGGAGGTGGAGAGTGGTGAGCCAAGAGCTGGGGCTGTGGACACCAGGGTGGAAATCTGACATAAGAATCCAGACCTGGAACTCGCTGGAGGTTGTGGCACAAGTGGCTGCAAGCTAAAAGTTGTGTACCAATCGCAATAAGTAAAATCGCACTGTAGACCTATGGGTGACACATCTTAGAAACCTACCCCAAGGAGAAGACTCTGCTAACCAGAAGTACAATGACCAAGAGCAAAAGAGACAAAGGCACAAAGCATATTACTGAAAACTCCCCTACAAAGGAGCAAAACCCTATGCCAACCTCAGAGTTAACTGAGGAAGACATCAAGAAAATGGGGGACACAGAATCCATAAGACTCATTTTAGAGCTTCTGATAAAAAACGAGAAGCTCATGCAGGAGTTCAAAGAATTTAAGGAAGCAATAAAGCAAATCAAGGCTGATATATCGGAAATCAAGAATACAGTAGAGCAAATTAAAAGTACAGTGAAAAGTCTCCAAAATAGAATGAAGCAAGCAGAAGAAAGAATCTCAGAATTGAAAGATATTTCCTGCCACCAGAGGGAAGCAAACAAAAAGCTGGAAGCTGAGCTGGATCAGGCCAAAATAAGTATTCGAGAATTGAAAGACACTATTAAGAGGCCTAATATAAGAGTTATGGGAATTCCAGAAGGTGCAGAAAGAGAAGCTGAGTTTGCAAAAGTATTTAATGAAATAATAAGGGGAAATTTCCCTAATCTGGAGAAAGAATTGGGAAACAACATCCACGAGGGACACAGAACTCCCAGCAGGCTTGATCAAAACGATTTTCATCAAGACACATGATCATCAAGCTCTCTTCAATCAATCATAAGGAAAAGATTCTTAAATGTGCACGTGAAAAAAATCAACTGACATATAAAGGAATGCCAATTAAGCTCACAGGAGATCTCTCACAGAAAGCTCTAGAGGCAAGAAGAGAATGGAGTGACATATTCCAGATTCTAAAAGAAAAAAATTGTCAGCCCAGGTAACATATCTAGCAAAGCTTTTTTTTTGTCTTTGAAAATGAAATAAAATTCTTCCACAGTAAAGAAAAGTTAAAAGAATATGCTTCTTCCAAACCTGCCCTACAAATGATACTTCAAGATGTTCTCTTGACAGAGAAGAGGTATAGCACCTACCAAAACCAAAGGCAAACAGGAAGAACATCCCAGTAAAATGACAACAGAAGACTAAACCAATGAACAACCCATTCCTAAAGTGACAGAAGATATATAGTAGCTGTGTAATGGAGACTGTCATATCTAGTAACATGTCATTTAACTTCATGGCATTGTAAATTTCTATTTTTCTTTCTATTGTTGATTTTGTATCATGACTTTTCATTTAAGGGGATGTACAGTAGCTGTGAAATGGAGACTAACATCCAGATGTGAGGATGCAGTGTAGTATGCATTTCTGCATCCAAAGATGGACTTACAATGAAACTGTTCACTATATCTTGACAATAGGACTCTGGACTCTCTGCCATTGTCCATGCCCGCAATGATGGACATATGACTGAGTATGAAGAACTATATGTTAGTAATGATATAGAGGAACTAGGTGGGGGGGAGGGATTTGGGGAGGGGCTAAGGGAATATGGAAGTGTATCATAAAATGATAGCAATAATAATAAAATGTAAAAAAAAAAAAAGCAATACATTGGACACAAAAGAATGATCCCACAGGATAAAATAGTCACTGAAAGGGAATGGCTTAGCAATCACTTGAGTGTTACAAAGTAAACAAGTTTTGCAGAATGTCAAGGGTTTGCCAACTGGGAGTGGTTCAACTCAAAGCAGGAGACGTTTATCAACATCTCTGATTAGGACTGGAGACAGTACTACCAGCTTTGGCACTTGACCAGGACTGCTGCTAAATGGCCTAGACTATACTAGGAAGGTTCCTCCCAATAGAGAACTATTTAATACAAAATGTCAGCAGTGACCCTGCTGAGAAACCCTGCCTTGCAACTGAAAAGTCCTAGCAGTCACAGAAATTCTTGGCAATCTGTAGCACATGGAAAGCAGTACAGTTTAAACATCCAACTACAATACAGACAGCACCACTGAACACAGATGCATCCTACTACTACTCACCCACAATCCTTCCCCTCCTTTCTCTCCTCGTTCCTGATCACCTATCTGTATACATCTTTGAAGCACTTTAATGTTCCAAACCTGCATTTCTCCACAGAAATAAAAAGCAACAGAAACGCTGTTATACTGATGCTGCTGGAAGTCTATAAGTATTCAAGAGGCATAAGGCATCTAACATATGGTCCTGAAGCTAAGCATTATGTTTTGATTATACAAAAAGAATGCTACAATAAGGCAACATGCTAGTCCATCTTTAGTCTATTTTTATTTTCTTGACTTAGTCTGTATCTTCTTTCACTGAACTGCCCACAAATGGCAGTACTTCAATATCTAACCCCAGCATACTCAAAGCTATCCCCCTCATAGTCCGCTCTTTTTCATTTCTCTTTTCATTAAATATTTTTATGAAGTGCAATGAGCAAAACAGAAGAAACACACACAAAAAAAATAAATAAATAAAAAGAGAAGAAGCACGAAAAAGACCTGTATATCCAGATTTGGGATTTACTTTGAATATCTTTAAAAATGACATAATACTAAAATTATTCTTTATATCTTATAAAAAGATAATCAATATATCTTAAATACTCTCCTCCAAGCCTAGCCAAGATGCAATTAGGACATTATGGTCAACTAAACGTGGTCATACCACTTTGAAGATAATCATGTATATATACACAGTTGGAAGATGAAGAAAATGTTGAACAGTATCCCAGGGATGACTTGCTCATGAGGTAGTCTCAAACATATTCTTTAAAAAACGAAAAACATAAGCAAACGCTATTGTAACATAAAAATCCACTGCTGAAAGTTTGAACTTGTCTAGTCACTCACACATTCACATGGAAGGAAAATCTATTCAATAAAATATTCTAATCATGATTTAAACTTCAAACTAGTGATTTTTTTCCTTAGAGACTTTGTTACAGGTAATTCCGGGCACTGGAACTTCTCAATGCTGGCCTAAACTTAATGCTTGGTAATGCAGAAAGAGTTCACTCACCATTTCAGTGGTGTGCCTTCATATTCAAACCATATCTCACTAATGTCTTCTTGTCTCATAACCTTCTGAAAGTGCTTTTTCACTTTGTCAGTTACCAACGTCAAATAACTTACTCTTGGCAATAGCAACTGAAATGAAAATTTGTAAAACCACATTTATTTACTAGTTATTTTTTCCAAAACTATATACAACAGGTTTATTTGACTTTAAGGAAAAACAGCCATGTTCTTCACATTATGTCAAGTATCCACACAAAGTTAACTGCTTACATTTTAGCATAAACATCTGGAATTATTGAAACAAATCTATAATCTTTCTGTAAATGAACAATTTTAAATACAGGTTTCACATCACATAGGAAATTTACTATTTCTACCAAATTTAACTTCAAAATCAAAGTAAAATTCACCAGAGTTACAGTGCTGAGAAGTTCATCAGCTCAGTCCTAACACACACTGAGACTCCTGAATCAGGACTTCTTAGTCCACCAGGTTTTGAAGACTGGAAGAGAATACAGCACCAGGTGAAGCCTCCCGGCTGGAGTGACGTAACAGTGAGTCAGCCACATGAGAGCAGATGTGGTCGAGTGTGGAATATAACGCACTAAACACTGTACAAACAAGCTATCAGATTGGCCCAATACTATGGATTGACAGAATAACTTCCTTCGTAAAGAAATGACAAAAGGCCAGTTTTGTGGGTTAAACCACAGCCAGCAATGCCAGCACCCCAAAAGAGTGAAAGTTTGTGCTCCAGTTGTTCCATTTGCTTCCCATCCAGCACCTTGCTAATGGCCTGGAAAGTGTTTGGACCCCAGATACCCTTATGGGAGACTCAGATTAAGCTCCCAGCACCTGACATTGGCCTAGCTTGGTCCCGGCCATCGTGGCTACCTAGGTATTTGAACCACTGGATAGAAAAATTTTTCTTTGTCTCTGCCTTCTCTTTCTGTAACTCTTTCAAATAAATAAGTAAATCTTTAAAGAAAAGAAATTACTAACTAGGAACAAAAGGAAACCAATATTTACATAAGAAAAAATAATGGATTCTTTAACAAACCTGTTTTACAGTTTAAAAAAACAGTCAAAATCATGTTATTAAATAAAGAGCAGAGAATACATGCATTGGATTCTTTCAAAAAGGCAGAAATCAATACAAATGACATGAAGTCTCTGAGAAATCAAAGAGAACAGTACATTAGCTATTTAAAAAAAACTATTACAATCAATTAGCCTAATACAATCTATATTTGTAAATTCAGAAGTTTAGTCTTTAATGACTACTGGTCACTTGACAGTAACTGTTTCATAGGGGAAGACACACTACGGCTAATGAGCACAACTCTCAGTGCTGCACAACATGCACAATGTACAACATTCAAAGTTGCTAGAGAAGTCACAAATGAATTTTTGTGAAATAGAAATTTCTTCGCAGCAGGAATGTAGAATACTGGAGTGAAATGTCCAATAAGACAGGAATGTGGGACTGTTTTGTTCAAGGCCACATTCCCACCATCCCCAACAATGGCTGCTTTATGGCAGGTGAGCAGTACATACTTGCTGAGTGAATCAGAGGTGCCAAAGGTTAACTGGGCAAACAGCCAAAAATGATCATTAAAAATGAAAATGCTTTTCTAAAGCAGAATCCCCACTAGAATGTATTCCTGTTACAATTTTCTGCTCCAAATTGATTTCTGGGTGTAACCTATAACCACTGGGAAGAGACATGGTAATACTAAAATATTACTAAAACTGAAGAAGGTCTACATGACAGTACACAGAGTCACAATTTATTGAGGAAATATTTAAAAAGCAAAAAACACAAAGAACAACAGAGTGGTATCACCTTGCCTTTTATCTCCAGACTATCCTCAATGAATGTTAGCTTTAGCTCATTGGTTTACCTTATGATCATCTTCATCAGGTAAAATACACCTCACAAAAATATCCATTTTAACCATCTGTAATTGTACAGTTCAGGGAAACAAGCATGTTCACAATGTTGTGCAGCCATCACCTCCCTCCCTCTCTGCAACTCAGCACTGCTCCAAAGGGAAAACATAGTTATTCAACAATAACTGCTCAGACCCCACCTTCCCTAGCACCCGGTAACTACCACTCCATGTTTTGTCTTCATGGGTTTGACTATCTAGGCACACCAAGTAAGTGGCACCGTATAATACCTCTTCTGCCTCTGGTGTATTTTATATAGCAAAATGTCTTCAACTTTTGTTTTTAATTCTTGCAGGATGAAAACGATTAGCCCTGTTGGGGCTTTGTCAGCTACAATAGAATCTGCTGTTGTCAGTCTCCATTTAGCAGTGGGATTGAGCACTCAGTATAGCAAAACTGATTCATTCTGCTTCTATGCAGCTTAAAAGGGATACATATTTTACACAATTACACCAAATATTTTAATCTCTGAAAAAGGTGCTGTAACATACTTCATCATGACAAGTCTTACTCTATCAAACAATGGTCAATTATAAAATTTAAAACATACTCATCTAAGGCAAAGAAAGAACAGACACAGATGGGCACATCTGAACAAACTCTTACGAAGCTGAATGTGACATGAAGTGAAGAGCTGATTTCCAACAGTGCGCTGTCAGGACAGAACACCAACAGGTCCACAACGTGTGGTCCTCTAGAGTTACCACGAGGAGGAGTCACGAACAGCTGGCCATTTTGGGTGGAATACGAGCAGTGGTTACTAATCATGCCTGTATTTCAGGGTTTGGATTCGCTGTGCCATTCTGCCTAACAGTACACAGTACACAGCTTACCAAACAGCAAATATTTCTCTTCATTCATTTAACAGATACAAAGTGCATTTTAGCAGGCAAAACCTCTTTGAACGATAAATCAACTTATATCTTGAACTTATATTGCATACGATATGCGGTTGTTAATAAAGTCAGGATATGAAGAAAGAAAAAGCACTCTGTAAAACTAATACTGAAGATCATGGAGAACCTTTTAAACTACATTAAAGTTCCTGGTGATAATGAAAAGCCAATAAGCAGGCAAGGGACAAGAAAAAGTTGTGTTTTCAAAAGATCAATACTAGCTGCAAAATAAAAACGCAGAGAAGGAGAAACTGAAAGCAGAAACATTGGTTACTACTATGCAATTCAGCAGCTTTTAAATGGTGGTCTGGATGAAACTGCAGCAGGGGAATGAAGGAATGAGCCAAGCCTGAGACGCACTGGATACAAAATCAGCTGAACTACATTGTGGATCAAAACAGTTAGGGATATGGGAGAAGGAAATATCAAAGGATGAGACTGTGCAAGATGGAAGACCTTTCTCTCTGTCTTGCCTTCTCTCTATAAATGTGATCTACCCTTCCAATAAAAACCATCCAGCTCTCTGTGGCCTGGAGGTTGGGAGGGGGCAGTTGTGTCTGAGAAAGCAGCACCCTGCACCCACAAGGGAGACCCAAAGGATGCTCCTACGTTCAAATGCTAGGACCATTCGGGGAGTAAACCAATGGACAGCAGGTCTCTCTGTCTCTCCTCTCTCTGTAAACATAAAAATAAACTTTAAAAGTAAAAAACAACCTGACATTCTAAATGAAAAGCAATATTTTAAATGGATTTAACAGAAACACAGAAACTGAAGTTATTTAGCTTCTTAACAGTTCCTTCCTAATACTCCCCTGCAAAATAAACATAATCCTCAATAATTTAAACAACATGCATGCAAAAGCAACAAATCAAAATGGAGAAAAAATAGAACTATTGGTAAATATTAGAAATATTTTCAAGTATAATATATAATCGAACATATCCAAAAGAGCTACACTGTTGCTAAAATGTTCACCTATGATTCTAATACAGCTAATATTTTAATGTCTTTCCTTCTGGTATGAATTATATATTTAAATACATATGCATTTAAAAAGCTAAATTTAGACTGGACTACAAGGTTTAACCCCTAATTAAAGCAAATTATTTTCACTTAAAAGGCAGATTTTTTTTCCAGAGAGAGAAAAAGAGGTCTTCCATCTGCTGGTTTACTCCTCAAATGATTGCCATGGCCAGAGCTGAGCTGAGCTGATCCAAACCTGGGAGCTAAAAATTCTTCCCAGCATTCCATGTCAGTGCAAGGGCCCAAAGCCTTGAGCCATCCTCCACTGCTCTCCTAGGCCATAAGCAGAGAGTCAGACAAGAAGTGGAACAGCCGGGACATGAATCAGTGCCCAAATGGGATGCTAGCATTTCTGGCAGAGGAATGCCATTTCTGTTGTAACAGTGCACCAGGCCCCCTGGCTGCTACTTGTTATTACTTATATACTAAATGACTATCATCCATACTCTTAAAAAATACAAGGCAGAACTATATAAGCTTTTCTTTGGGTGAACAGTTAGAAAGAATTAATTAGAAAGAATGACCAATAAGGCAGAATAATCCTCTCTCCCTTCAACAGTTATCCCCAAAAGTTTTACTGTTTCCAATGTGATTAGAAAACTACTTACACCCCATTTCTCATAAAATTTAAACAAATTCAAATATGAAAGAAAAACACTGAATTGTTTAAAATTTCTAACTCTAGGAAATGCATCAAATGCAAACCTGATTGGAAAGCAAATACAATTCAACTATATATTTCTCAGTTGTTACAATTTTACCTAACTACACACATATACTCCTTTGTTATGTACTGTTCTAAAGCTAATCGATTTGAAAAGCTTTAATTAAAACCACAAAAATTCATTCAGAAACAAAACGTAAGTGGAATCTGAACCCATATTACACCAAAACAGAAAAAATACATTGAACAATATACTGTGACCACACTTAGAACTGTGGAAGTTTTTTCTAAAGAGAGAACATTGTGGAGATTTTTTAAAGTTACTCAGGTGTATTTAACCTTAAGTACCAGTAATAAGAATACCCAATATCTAAAAATCACCATGGCTACTAAGAGAATCCAATGAGATAATTTCAAATAAATTCCAAACATGAGGCTAGGAGGTCTTTCATATTTCGTTTCTACTGCTACAGGCCCTCTTGGAAGCTGAGGAAGTTCTTACCTATTAAAAGTGAAAAGAGTGGACGGGTTGCCTGGGCAGTTTCCTCTAGCAGCACCACTGCCCTCTTGCAGAGAAGACATGGAGGAAAGCGAAGGGGAGGCCTTACGGAAGGGAAATGGAAGCAGCATCCATCAGCAGGACACTGCCTCCTTACCACTATCCACTCCCGGTAGATCTCAGTGTGTGATGATGACACACAAAAAGAAACAACTAGAACAACTGAAAATGTCTTCACTTAGAAAGGACTACTCATTAACAGATGTAAAAACCTGCCTGACACAAGTACTTGGAAAGGGTGGGGGAGGGGCACACCTCAAGGAGAAGATCCCAACTGGATGTCCCACTTCCCTTGCAGCTCTCTGCTTGTCGCCTGGGAAAGCAGTAGAGGAAGGCCCAAAGTCCTGGGACCCTGCACCCGCATGGGACATCCAGAGGAAGCTCCCGGCTCCTGGCTTTGGATCAGCTCAGTTCCGGCCACTGCAGCCACTTGGAGAGTGAACCAGTGGATGGAAGATCTTTCTGTGTCTCCTTCTCTCTGTAAATCTCTTTCCAATTAAAAAAAAGAAGAAGAAAAAAGAAAAATCTAGAATATATATTATTAAATACATAATCTTCCTCTTCTGTTGCTTTCCTTTTGCTTTCTGAGGGCTTGGGAGATGGCCTACAACTTGAGTCACACTGCACAAGGGTCCTGGATGGGGTCTGAGGCCAGAGCTACACAGCTATGAGATGTGGCAGCTCAAGATGTGGACTGGTGGGGCTTGGGGGTAGGGGGTGGGACAGGCCTGTGGCTTGTTGCACTCTAGAAAAGGCATTAAGCCAGAGCTTAAGGGTCCTGGGCAGGCTGCACCTGTAGCATGCCATCATGCTGGTCTGGGATCAGCCAGCCAGAAGCTTGATTCCGGAGTCCTAAGCATGCCAGATCACAGCAAGCCAACGCAATGAGCTGGAAGCAGGCCAACTAGAGGCCTCATGGATAATTCGGAAGTGGAACCTTGAGCACACCAAAGTGCCAGCCTGGGAGCAGACAGGCCAGGAGCCTTAGGGGTCCTGCTGTACACCACAACGCAGGGCTGGGAGTGGCCCACCAGACACCTGACATTGGGGCCCAAGGCAGGTCACACCTTCAGTGTACTACTGAGCTTGGCCAAGGGCTTGAGACTGGGAAGCAGGGGAAGGGTGAAGACAGGGATGCCCTCTGATGGCTTCTGGCAGGCCAGATACCTGATGAGTCCTGGGCAGGCCACAGCTGCTGCATGATACTGTGTTGTTCTGGGAAGAGCAGGACAGGGACCTGGTGGGTTCTATGTGGTTGAAACCATACTAGGCACGGCCCTGAGAACGGGGTCATGGGGGCAAATCACAGTGACAGCCTTTGGCACTCCCAAGAAACGCAGGCTATCATGTCCCGATGCAAAATGACCTACAGTCTCAGGGCCCAGAGACAGGGTTGTGGGTCCCAACATCAGAATATCACATCCTGTGCAGAGAAGAGTTATGCCCAGATGCATCAGTCAGCCTGCCCCTGTGGACCAGCAGGAACCTGTGGATTCTCGGAGTGATGCTGATGATGCAGGAAACGCAGTCACTGAGGTGGATCTGTTAGACGAGATTGGCATACATTTCCAAACCTGGGATACCTGAGGCCTACACCCATCATCAGCAGGAAACAGCCACAGAGGACAGGATGAAAGTACACTGTTCACAACTCTTAGGAAGAGGGGTCAGAAAACTGAGTAGGGAATGAAATGGGACAGGCAGGTAGCAAACTTAGGCGCCCTCTCCCCAAGGACACAAGAGGAAAGTAGAAACGGCTCTCTCCCACCTTCCCAGTCTCTGCCAACTCTGTCTGTAGTTTCCTCACCTTTCAAATAAACTTAGCCAAAGAAATAAAAAGTAAAAATAGTTTTATATCAGCTCATATATAACATGGTGGCCCAGCAATCGTATAAAAGTGTATATGCTCATTAGCTATGAAAATACCTTTGGCTAAACAGCTGCTCCACCTACCATTAAAAATCTAGTCTGAATCCATTTTCACAATAGTTTCATCAAAAAAAAAAAACACACCACATATATTATGATTCCATTATCCTACATTATATCCTCTGGATGATAGGATTCAGAGTGATTTTTATTTCCTTCTTTTTGCATATTTGTTTTTCTTTTGTTTTCTCCCTCAAAAAAGCATGGATTAATTGTACCAAAATGTCAGTTAAGAGCCTTTGTAGAACTCTAACAGATTCTCAGAGCTTTATTTACAAAACTGGATGAAGATAAGTATCCCGCCCACCAGGATCAACATACTTACATAGTACGGTTCAGCCTCCCTTTCAGTTATTTCATCCTGACCCAGAGTGAAGCAAGTTGGAATCCGTCCAAACCACACATCTCGAAGCACATCTTTGTCATCTGTCATTCTTCCAGTGGTTAAAGTAGTACATATAGGCTAAGTTCCTTTTCCAACCAAAGCCAAACTGAAAATAAAACGAAGAACATTAGTTAGATCCTTAGTAGGATGAATGAATCTGCTACAGAACAAAAGAAATGGCCAAAAAATGCAATAACGATAATTTACTTAGAAACAAAACAAAACAAAACCCTGTGTGTAATCAGGATTCTTTGATTTAGTAAAAATAAATAAATAAATAAATAAAATTAAATTAAATTAAAAATCACTCCAAGCCTTACAAATAGAGTGCCTATTTGTTTAAAAGATCACACAACTCAAAATTGCATATGTATCATTCATTACAAATTCAAGTAATGAACTCCAATCCAAACGAATGCATTCTTAGAACATCCTTAAGCCCACAAGAGTGGTTCACTCATCCAAAAGAACCCTACACCCATGCTCTGTGACCCCTGATAGCTCAACTCCAAAGCACCATTCTTACAACTGCCATAATCAAATCACTAACATATTCAAACCAGTCATCTTCTCCAGATAATACCTCCTTTCTTCTTTCAAGTACATTCTCTCATTCTGGAAAAATCTTTACATAAACTCATTCTAATTTTTCCTTTCCACTCCTGGTTCCATCAATATTTACTCTTTTATACTTCATAAACCCTCTAGCAAGTGCTGCCCTAAGGCCTGTGTCTCACGTTCCCCCTCCATCCCCTCTCCCGCACGGTGTGTGCTTTTCTCATCTAGTCAAATCCAACCCAAACTCTGCAAACTAAGCTTACACTCCCTGGCTCCAAGAAATGGATAAATGCTTCTAATCTCAACTCCTAGCCTATTATTCTAAACCATAAATACAGTACTAAATCTGTAAATTTAAAAAATGGAGATACAGGACATTGACTTTTGTATTAATCAAGTGTCTTCCAGTGCTAATGTTCTACAGCTATTCAACACAATACACTACACGGTTAAATGCTGAAATAAGTACTGTTGATAACAAATGCTGACAATAACCAAACAGGTAGCACCTATATCTTAAAATTCAATATATGTACTCACATATTTCTCATTTTTCAGACAATAACTTATAATTTATCTTAACATTCACTATTAAGTATTCTAAAATCATGAATTTAGCCAAATACAATTAATATCACTGAATTATTCAAGAAACCTCTTTCTTTTCTGTTTTCTTCCACTGACCAATAACAAGTACATTACAATTCACACAAATTAATTAGAGTAAAAGATGAAAGTCAATCAGACACAATATCATCTTCAGGTAAAAAGCTGAAAGAGGTGGCACAAAGGGACAGGAACAATGGCTCAAAGGCTAACCCTTGCCTTGCAAGTACTGGGATCTCACTTGGGCCTGTAGGCTGGTGTCCTAGCTGCTCCATTTCCCATCCAGCTCCCTGCTTGGGGCCAGGGAAAGCAGAGGGTGGCCAAGGCTTGGGATCCTGCACCCACGTGGGAGACCTAGAAGAAGAAGCTCCTGGCTCCAGACGGGCTTAGCTCCAGCAATTGCGGCCACTTGGGGAGTGAACCATCGGGCAGAAGATCTTCTCTCTCTCCTCTGTGTAAATCTGCCTTTCCAATAAAAGTAAATAAATCTTGGGCCCGGCGGCGTGGCCTAGCAGCTAAAGTCCTCGCCTTGAAAGCCCAGGGATCCCATGTGGGCGCTGGTTATAACCCCGGCGGCTCCACTTCCCATCCAGCTCCCTGCTTGTGGCCTGGGAAAGCAGTCGAGGACAGCCCAAAGCTTTGGGACCCTGCACTCACATGGGAGACCTGGAAGAGGTTCCAGGTTCCCGGCTTCGGATTGGCGCAGCACCGACCGTTGTGGCTCACTTGGGGAGTGAAACATCGGATGGAAGATCTTCCTCTCTGTCTCTCCTCCTCTCTGTATATCCGGCTTTCCAATAATAATAAATAAATCTTTAAAAAAGAAAAAAAAATATATGTGTAGACTTCATGTAGTACTACTTTGACAGGCTTCAAACTCAAATGCTGAATTTCTGTACTCAGTAGAAAAAACCGAAGTTAACAAATCATACAAAATTAAGTCACTAAAAATAAAGGTCCTACTACTTTCTGATCAAATAAATGAAACAATTGGATTTACTAATGAGAGGAATTAATGAAATCTAGTTTAGAGCAAATAAATCTAAAGACTGAATCTGATAAAGGTGTTAAGCAGTTGTTTACATAAAAAATACATCAGCTTAACCAAGAGCTACTTCCAAGGTCCCCACCCTGCTCCAGAAGCAGAACAATGCGAGACACAGTGCCTTTGCTAACAGCATTTAGGAAAAACTATGATTTTTAAAACTAGAAAGCCACTATCAATAGTCTCATTGGATATTTTTTCCCTAGAAGTCAGCCAGACAACATAACTCAAAACTATTCAAAATTAAAGTGGGAATGGCCACCTAAGGAAAGACATCTTAACTGGTTCTCTCCAAGCCCTGACCTTCTCTCAAGAAAGAATGAGTCTAATTGGTTGGCTTCCAGAACATCATCTGAGCCCTGTTTATTAATAGGTAGGGATCATCGGAGACCAAAATACCCTTCGTGTTAAGTGTGGCTCCTCTTCTCCCTCTCGGATGGCAACACCTGACCTTCAGGCCTTCCTCCCTCGGCATTTCCTTCTGCTGCTTCCATGTGTCAGGAACAGCAACATCAGTCTCTCAGCCTTCAGTTTCCGAGCTCCACTCCAAAGGTGAGACAAGCATGCAAAGTATAGGCTTGCATTTTATTCACTTCCTTAT
The DNA here is from genome assembly GCF_030435755.1 of Ochotona princeps. Taxonomy (NCBI): domain Eukaryota; kingdom Metazoa; phylum Chordata; class Mammalia; order Lagomorpha; family Ochotonidae; genus Ochotona; species Ochotona princeps. The sequence goes on along the minus strand of NC_080832.1, from coordinate 55,370,889 downwards.
TTTGAAATCCAGAGAAATTTATCTGCCATATGCTGGTTCATTCCCCAATTACCCAGAACAGTTATAGCCGGACCCTGCCAGGTGTCAGAAACTCAATCTGGGTCTCCCTTATGGGTGGCAAGGACTCAAATACTTGTTGCCTCCCAGAGCGTGCATTAACAGCAAGCTGATGGGAGCAGAGGCAGCATTAGCAGGCATTCTGAAATGGTGTGAGCCTCTCTGGCAGCAACTTAACTCTGCGCCAAACACAAGGCTTGATTTTTATTAAGATCTTGTATTTCAGTCAAACTTACACAAGTCCTACAGGTAAATTTCAGGTATAAAATCAGTGGAGGATAAATCAATACTTTATTTCCCATGTCATTATTTCTAACATTTTTCTACCGGTTGGATCTCAAGCGAAGAACTTATCGAGAGCCAGGGCAAAGATGTAACATAATGTAATTGTTAGAAATCTTGCAAAACCAAAACTCTACAAAATAGATTTATGAAAACTACCTACTGCTTCAAAATATGCAGTTTATAGAATCTTAAATAGTTCACCCTTTTTAAAACAGATATGATTTATCGTATGTGAAAGGCAGAGTTACAGGAAGACAGAGAAGGAAAACCAGAGAGAGATCTATCTGCTGGTTCACTTTTTCAATGGTCACACTGCTCAGGGCTGGGACAGGCAGAAGCCGGGAGCCAATCCCCCTCAGGGTGGCCGGAACCCAAGGACATGAGCCATCCTCCACTGCTGCAGGGAGCAGGATCAGAGGTGGAGTAGCTAGTACTCCAAACAGTGCTCATAAGACAGCTGGCACTGCAGGTGGTGGGTTAACCTCTACTCTTTCAAAATTAACACAAGTTCACATATAATGAATTACATAAGAACCCATGTCTCTAGTAAATATATGTAAGCAATAAAAATGTGCAAGAAAATTGGTGATGCATAGATAAAATGAATGAGTTTTCAATAATTCTTTATAAATAGAAGTTAATTTTATTGTTTTTTTTTAATTTTTTGGGTTTTTTTTTTTTACTTTGAGAGTCACTGTAACGTAGTGGTTAAAAGTGCCAGGATGCTTGGATTTGAAAATGAAACTTTACCACTAACAATGATAAACTCAACTTACTTAAGTTCTCTGTTTTTCTTATATAAAGTAGGAAACAGCACTTAACACTTCATTTAGAATTGAATATATACGGTCGAACTTGATGGCTCAATGGCTAAATACTCTCCCTTCAGGTACCAAGATCCCACAGAGGTGCCAGTTTGTGTGCCAGCTGCTCCACTTCCCTTCCAGCTCCCTGCTTGTGGCCTGGGACAGTCAAAAGCCTTGGGACCCTGCACCCATGTGGGACATCCAGAGGAAGCTCCTGGCTCCTGGCTTTGGATCAGCTCAGCTCCAGTCACTGCGGCCATTTGGAGAGTGAACCAGCAGATGGAAGATCTGTCTCTTCTTTCTGTATATCTGCCTTATCAATAAAAATAAACAACTCTTAAAAATAAAAAGAATTCGGGCCCGGCGGCGTGGCCTCGCGGCTAAAGTCCTCGCCTTGAAAGCCCCGGGATCCCATATGGGTGCCGGTTCTAATCCCGGCAGCTCCACTTCCCATCCAGCTCCCTGCTTGTGGCCTGGGAAAGCAGTCGAGGACAGCCCAATGCATTGGGACACTGCACCCGCATGGGAGACCTGGAAGAGGTTCCAGGTTCCCGGCTTCGGATCGGCGCGCACCGGCCCGTTGCGGCTCACTTGGGGAGTGAAACATCGGATGGAAGATCTTCCTCTCTGTCTCTTCTCCTCTCTGTATATCCGGCTTTCCAATAATAATAAAATCTTTTAAAAATAAATAAATAAATAAATAAATAAATAAATAAATAAATAAAATTCACAAAGTCAATAGCTTATCTTAAAAAATGTTTAGGATTGGCACAGGCATTTGAGACAGCATTAAGATGCCACATGGGCTATTCATATCCTATACTAGACTTCTTGGCTCTGCCTCAGCCTCCTGCTAATGTGCACCCTGAGAGGAGGCAGTGGGCGGATTTCCTATCACCTATGTGAGAAGACTTGGATTGAGTACTCTTTTGCCTGGCCCAGCCCTGGCTGTTGCAGACATTTAGGGAGTGAACCAGTAGACAGAAGATCTTCCTCCCTATTTCCTTCTCTCTGCTCTTTCAATAAATAAAAGCAAACAATTTTTTTAAAAGCTTCAACAGCTAATTGAAAGCATTATGTAACAAAACAGGAATTATTAAGAATAAAGGAAAACATTAGAACAAAACTAGTAACGACATTCAATATAGAATCAACAAATATTTGACCTTTGCAATGCTCAGCTCTGCAGGAAGTGCTGCAGGAACATAAAATAGCAATAGCAAACTCCCTGAAATCTCCACCACTGTTTGCATCCCAATCTCCACACCCACTAGTTAGGCCACACGCTTTCCAGTTCTTCCCACATCTATTGCTAATGCTAGTGGGTCCCGGCCCTTCACTACCTTATCTTTGACGTTAGTTTGTAGGCCGCAGTTAAAAAATTGTCTTTCTGCTTCCTGTGATGGGGGCAGTCTTCTTGGCCCTCTCACTTCATTTTTACTTCTCTTCTGCTACACAACATTGACTGACACTAAGCAGATATATTTATATGTGCCTTTCCCCCAGAGGACTTTGATGTAATCCTTTGGGGAAGAAGATTCCACCTCACTTCTCACCTCTGGTATTTGTCAGGATTGTGACAGGTGCTCAAAACATGTTTAGTAAACCTCAGTTTGTTGGAAAGGCAGTACATGGGTACAGAAATCACAGAACCAAACAATCCCAAAACATGATGTGAACAGATCAGGTGAGACAATCAAAATTAGATGAGTAGGTTATGTATTATTCTAAACTCCAAAAACACTATATACTTTACTTATTCACACGTAATACAATCCTGGGTGTTCCTATTTTACACTGAATTTGAAATGGAAGGCATAAATCTTTAGTGCCTAACATAGGACGGAGCCACCAACAGATGCCACACCCTTTCCAGACTGCCAATCTCAGGTTCTTTGCATAACACCACACTGATTACCAATGTCCCTTCCCACTTCAGAGCGTCCATGTCCACAGTAAAAGTAAACGTTATTGTGAGGGTTTTTGGAGGAAGGAGTAGGTGTTTGTTAATATATGCTAGTGTGAAAAGTTCCAGACAATGTAGAATTACTAGAATACGGACAGGCAAGGAGAGGAAGACAAATATTCCATGCAAGGTAAATTTCACCAGGAAAAGCAGGATGTGGGTAAAGAGCAAAATATGCATCGACTTTTCAGGATATACTGTGTTGGAAGCAGCAGACTGCCCCAGGCAGATTACAAGTCAGCTGTGGTTGATAGAGAAGAGCAGGATGGACTGCGTCTGGAATCTTGGACTGCTGGCACTGGAGACCAAGGTGAATGCTGGCAGCCAACAGTCTGGACCAAGATCGAGGCCTATGGGCAGCGGTCTGCAGACTGACATGCAACGGTCCAAAACCACAGAACTGGATGCTTTAAGAAGGGTTCTTTAGATAGTCATGACTATCACTTCTGTACTTGGGTCACCTTGTTGCTTTCTGATCGAGTATTAGCTGGTTAACAGGAACATGGAGTGTGGCTATTACAGTTTATGCCACATCAATTCCTCTAATTTGATTCCCTAAGCAATTCAATAAAAAGCAGATGCAGCAAGCGCTTGCCAGGTTCCTCTGTTCTGAAGAAGAGAAACCTCTGGCCACACATTTTCATAATCTTATATCTTGTGACGGTCTCTTTTCTTATTTCTTAATTGTGCGCCATCTCCCTCTCCAGACTTGTTCATGCCAAGATAAAAGAACTGACACTGTAACATATTTTAACAGGACACGTAATCCTAGGAAATTCACTCTACTAAACCTCAATTTCCTCATTTACGAAATGGAATTAATATTGCCAAGTAATGGACACATGGTACATGCTAAAAAATGTAAGCAATCACCATGTCTTTAATATCCTATCTATAAATGTAAAATAAAACTAAAGCAAGAAGCATATAAAATGGAAGCTTATTGGGGCCTCAATTTCATCTAGGAGGTCAAGAGCTCATGATGTTGTACAGCAGCAAAATAAAACAATTATTTCATGGCAGTGCACAGAAGAGCTGAGTCAGAGAGGCTAAAGCAGGAAGAAATTGCATCAACTAAGGCACAAGTGCTTAACTTGGAACGGCTGCAGTCAATCGGTGAAAGACAGACTTTCCAAGGAAGGATGAACAAAAGTGAAGGAGGATTGTGGGATAAAGAACAAGGATGAGCAGAGCACCTAGTGCAGCAATTTAAAACACTGTTTTGGGATGCTCGCATCCTATACAGGAGGGCCCCGGTTCAAGTCTCAGCTCTCTCCTAACTTCCTTCCTGCTCTGTGCATCCTGCAAGGCAGGGATTAGCTTCCTGACTCCTGACTTTAGCTGTCCCAGCCGACGCAGTTACAGGCATCTGTGGAATGAACAAATAGGAGCTCACTATGTCTATCTCCACCTTTCAAACAAATTAAATAGATAAACATAAACCTTTGAAAAAAAACAAGAACAGGAAATTGACAGCAGGCAATACAGTTAAGTAGTTAAGAGGCTTTGACATCAGACTGACATGGTTTAAACCCTGACTCCCACCTATGGGTTGCATGTCCTTGGACAACAAACTCATCCTCTCTGAACCTACTCTCTGTACATGAATACAATTTCAATTCTCATAGGTTGCTTGGTTTTTAGCACCTGGCAGCCACTCAATAACTGGTGGATATATTTAATAGTTCTCTCACGTTTCCAGACCCTCTGACCAAGCACTCAGCTATATCTTTGAGTCAGCTTACTATCAGCTCCTTGGTAAGCTATCCCCCAAGTCATCTCCAGCCTAATTTCTTCTTTAATAGCATGCACTATCACTGGAGACCTTACGGTTAAACCAACACCTGGGACACCTGCACCAGAGTGCCTGCTTTAAGTCTCATCTACTCCGCTTCGGATCCACTTTCCTTCTGGTATAACTGGAAAGGCAGCAGATGATGGCTCAAGTACTTGAGTCTCTGCCTCCCATGTGGGAGACCTGGAGGAGGCACGAGGCTCCTGGCTCCTGGCTTTGGATTGGCTCAGATCCAGCTGTTGCAGCTACTTGAGGCGTAAACATGGAAGATCTTTCTCTCCTTCTCCCTGTAAATGTGCCTTTCCAATAAAAAAAAAAAAATCTTAAGAAATATATCTAACATCTACTAGAGTCAAGTTTGTAAACATCTAAAAGGAATTGAGTGCCATGGTTAGGTTGTCATTTGGGACGCTGGCATTCCACATTGCAGTGCCTGGGATAGGGCCCCAGATCTGCTTTTGAGTCCAGCTTCCTGCAAGTGTACATCCTGGGAGATAGCAGATGATGGCTCAAGGACTCAATCTCAGTTACCTATGTGGGAAACAGCTGAGATATAGGCTGCCGGTTCGGCCCCAGGTGTGACAGGCACTTAAGCAATGGAAGTGGGTAGCAGATCTCTGCCAGCTGCCTTTTATGTCTCCATTTCCTCATCCCCCTCTTTCAAGAGAAAACAAACTAAAAAAATTAGGCTGGTTGCTCTACCTTTACATTTAAGAGCATTGGCCTCAAATATAGGCACTGAGTACTGCCCAACATGCCTACATTTCCTAAATCATTTATGCTCCCACCTTCCTACCTCATGCCTTTCCCTTCCCCGGAGTTTTCACAACTCGATCCTTTCTCTCAGCTAATGAGCTTGCTTTCCATTTCTTCTGGGCCTCTTACTATGGATCAATGTTTCTCAGAGGGGATTTTAGTGAGGAGCCCCACCCTGGCAGAGTGGGAAGGATGGGAAGAGTCTCTAACTGTTGCAATGCCCAGGGCTCAGCCCTTAAACCACTCCTTGGGAAATCTGTTGGTTTAAACACCATTATTCACAATTAACACACAATCACCTAGACTTCTCTTCTGAACTCATTTCATATGTTTTATTGCATACTGACATTCCAGTTGCAGACTGAACATACGTAAAATTGAAAGTGATTTTAGATCTTCCTTCATCTTCTCTTACTCTTGATGCTCCTTAGTTCACTAAGCAGTAATTCTACCTTCTAATCAACTTGGAGTCAACCTTAACCAGTCTTAGCCATCTGACTGCTCTAGTTTAGAAACATTATCTAAAATCTGGTTATTTCTCACCACCCCATGATTACCAACCAGATCCAAAGTCACCTTGATCTTTAACCTTCCACCCCCCTCAACCCCCTTAAGGAAAACAGACTGTAGCAGTTCCACTTCAGTCTGGCTTGTATACAGTCAACACAGAAATCAGTATCTTTATTTACTTGGCAGGCAGCATCAGAGAGAGATCTTTCATCTACTAGTTCATTCCCCAAATAGTGCAATGGCCAGCTGGGACAGTCCAAATCAGAAGCTTCATTTGGGCTGTCCACGTGGGAACAGGGGTCCAAATTCTTGGGCTGTCTTCCACTTCTTTCCCAAGCACATAAGCAGAGATCTAGATCCAAGTAGAGCAGAAATCGAAGTGCAGCAAAACCAGAACCCATATGGGGCAGGTGAAGGCTTTATTCACTCTGCCACAAGTCCAGCCCCACTCCAAAACCAAGTCTTTTTTAAGACTCAAATTAGATCCTCTTTACTGCCCCTTACTTAGTACTCATCATAGGGCTAACACTGTGGCATACCGGGTAAAGTCCCAGCCAGCGATGCTGCCATCTTCTGATCCAGCTCCCTGCTAACGTACCTGGCAAGGCAGCAGAAGATGGCCCACGTTTTGGGCTCCTGCCACCTGAGCGGGAGACCTGGATAAAACCCCTTGGCTCCTGGCATCATCTTGGCCCAGCCCTGGCCATTGCAGCCACCTGGGGTGTGAACCAGCAAAGGAAGATGTCTCCACAGCTCTTTCAAATAAAGAAACACTTAAAAAAAATCATTGAAAGGAAAACTCTGCATTTAAACACTTACACGGCCGCATTCCCACGCGAGTGAGCACTACTCAACTCCACCAGTAGTTCTTTTCCAGCAAACTACTGGCATCCTTCAGCCCAGAGCCCTGGGGCACTGACTGAGAAGGCTTCCTCCTCCTCACTGTTCTTTTAGAAAAGATCATCTTTTCTATGGTCCCCACAGTGATCTCCTACCCACACCGTCAACCTTTCTCATTCCCCTTTATTGCTTTACTTTTTTATTTCCCTTTTAAACACGGGCCAGGGTTTTTGTTTTTGGTGTTTTTCTTTTTTTTTGTATTAACATCTTCTCCCACCCCCAAAGTGACACAGAGGTTTGTAGCGTTTTCTTCTCTGTTGTTTCATTGACTGACTGTTTTGTCCAGTGCCTGGCACGAAGCCGGGTATTCAGCATTTGTCAAACTAACCCAATGAACCCAAACCAGAAGTGGGCACACTCGTCAAGCCAACATTCACACAGTCCCGTTCATGTTGCCCTCTAGAAGCAATTCTGAAGATCAAAGCACCTGTTTAAATCTGGCATACAATTTAAAATTTCTCCCAACTGTTACCCTCGATCCAACATGCTTCTGCCGACTAGCAACGTTGCAGCAGCCAATTCACGAAAAGTCACTTACTCCTAGGTCAGATCCCAGCTTTCAGACTCCAAGGCTTCAGATTTACCAAGTGAACTGGCAGGCCTGAGAATTCAGTAGCTGCTTGATAAGCCTGTGGGCTCTGATAACTAAAGACAGGCTCTGCTGCCTCCTCCGAAAAATCTAGAAGCAATCTGGTTTCTTGGGTTTCTCAAGTTCAAGTATACGTAAAAATAACTCAAGGTGTACCCCAAGTATGCCGAGGTGCTTCATCCACAGCACACGGCTTTGTATTAAAACGAAGACTTAAACAATGACGCTGAAAAGATAAACTGTAGGAAGTACCCAAATCGGACAGAATCGAACCGCCCTGGGAAAAGAGTGACATTTTCAATGAACTGTTCCACAGAAAACGTCAAGTGCTATCCCTAACTCTGGAGCCAGCAATTACATCCTAGATGTCCCGTCTTGGCAAGAAAACGGACGGATTCCGCAAGAGACTGCACAGGCCGGCCGCAGGGCTCCCGGGGCGGCGTCTCGCCACCTTCACCGCCATCTCCGCCCGGGCAGCGCTGCCCCTGCCAGCCACTCTCTCCCTCCTCACCACACCTCCCCGGCGCCGCAGCCAGCCCTCCAGCTCCAGGCACTTCCCCACATGGCGGCGGAAGAGCCCTACCGAAGCGCCGGACTGCTCCTCCGGCTTCCCCCGCGGAGTCCGCACTCGGACACCCGAGCTCGAGCGGCCAGCAGAGCAGCCTGCCCGTCCGACGCTCGCTCCGGCACAGCAGCCGGGGCTGGACGCTCGCCCAGATCCCGCGCAGCCGCAGACGGCACCGACACCGGGTCGCAGCGCCGCCCGGCAGCACTTCCGCCTTTCCCGGATCCGGCGAGCGCCGCGGAGCCCTGGCAAACCCACCTCAAGTCGAGTCACCCTCGGCGCCCGGAGATGACGTCACGGCCCGCCCTTCGGCTTCTGCCCAACCTGCGAGGTGCGTGGAGCGTCTTCTCGGGCATGCGCAGAATGAGCGGCGCGCTTGGAAGCCAGTCCCAGTTCCTAACTTCTACTTGTACGTAATAGGACAGGCTCTGGCCAAGGCCTAGATGTTGGTGTCCGGGGAGGTGAAAGACATGGTATCACGAGTGCAGAGAATTGTAAAAATAATGAGACGTTGCCTTGCTATAGCTTAATGGCAGTATAGCTTTGTAGCGTCATGTTGACAGTATCAATAAAAATGAGTTCTCAAAAGTCTCTTTCACCTCCATTTTCTCATTTGATACTCTTCTCTCCTACAAGCAGAGCAGGCGTTAAGGGCTGTTGGCAGAAGACTATAGGAGAACTGATGCCTCCCCTAAGTCCAAGAGTGTGTGTTTTCATCTTCCCGTGTTTGAAAGTAACAAGCCATAAGTAAACTCAATCTGAAGCATGTTTGGATTGAATCTACCCGAAGTCTCACTATGCATTCAAAGATTGCCCCTCTACGACGCAGGTCAGCAGTCCATGCTTGCTAAGGAAGTGCTGTGCTGGCACTCGAAAGAGCTTCCGGATCCCTGGCAGGGTAGGACAAGTCCTAGTAACCCAAAGATATTATCCATCCCCAGAGGGAAAGCAATAGAGAGGCCGTCCATCAGCTGGCTTGCTCCCCAAATGCAGCAACATTCAGGACTGAGGTAGACTGAAGCCAGGAGCTGGGTGCAGTTGGGGAACTTGAGTTCTTGAGCCATCATCTGCTGCTTTCCAGGGTCTGCTTTAGTGGGAAGCTGATGGGAAGCCGAGTAGACTGGAGGGAACTCCGGCCATTCTGACATGGGATACAGGTGTCCCAGTCCACAGCTCAAAAGGTGATTTTCCAAAGCGAATTACAATCCATTAGTGGCCATCATATCCAGTTAATGGAGATGAATAGTGTTTTTAATGAAATGAAGTTTCAGTATATTTCACATGTGCAAACGGTAAATTTTTCTTCCTAGAATTTTCACTCCAGTACATGTACATGATGTATACTGTGTAAGATAGGGGGCAAAAAGTTGTCAGAATCAAATGTCAACCTGGCTTGCATTGCTGGCTCCCTGCCCTAGTCCCGCTAAGCGGGAAGTTAACAAACCAGTAAAAGATTCTCTATCTCTCCCTCTCTCCCAGCCACAAATAAATAGTGATTTTTCTAAATAACTAGTAAAAATATAAATTATTCCAAAATTTAACAAAAAATAGCTCTTGGAAGGCTGGTGTTTTGGTGTAGTGAATTAAGCCCCATCCTGCGGTGCCAGAAACCCAGCTCAGATCTGGGTTGCTCCACTTCGCATCCAGCACCTTGTGAAAGCAGCAGAGAATGGTCCAAGTCCCTGGGCCTCTGCACCCATGTGCAAGAATGGGAAGAAACTCCTGGTGCTTGGACCATCTGCTGCTTCGTCAAGCACGTTAGCAGGGAGCTGGGTCAAAAGTGGAGCAGCGGGATTCCATATGGAATGCAGCTATTGGAGGCAGGCTCCCACAGTACTGATCTCATAGTGAGTCAGATATTCTTTGGAGAAATAGTTATGGTAGTCTGTCATATCCAGTTTTGCTTTTTGTGGCTTGAGTTATCCCTGGTTAACTATAGCCTGAAATTATGAAATGCAAATGTTCAGAAATGAACAATGTATAAGGTGTAAATTTCACTCTCATTCTAAGTGGTATGATAGAATGTTGAACTATCCAGCTCTGTGCTGCCTGGGACAGTTACTATTTTGCTTTTGTTTTTGTTCTAAAGATTTACTTTTTTATTTTTATTGGAAAGGCAGATACACAAATAGGAGGAGAGGCAGAGAGGAAGAATTTCCGTCCAATGATTCACTCCTTAAGCAGCCACAACAGCCAGAGCTATGCCAATCCGAAGCCAGGAGCCAGGAGCTTCTTCCGGGCCTCCCATGCAGGTGCAGGATCCCAAGGCTTTGAGCCATCCTGAACCGCTTCCCCAGGTCACAAGCAGGGAGCTGGATGGGAAGTGGGGCTGCCGGGATTAGAACCAGCGTCCACATGGGTTCCTGGTGCATGCAAGGTGAAGACTCCAGCTGCTGCCTGGACCCAGTTACTATTTTGCTAAGGGTTCCATGCCCTGTTACCCTCCTCCCCGCTGCCTGCCTCTTTATCCCTTTTCTTGGATATCAGATCAACTGCCATGATATTGCAGTGCTGATGTTTGTAATGAAGTAATCAACTTACCATTACTTCATTAAATAACGGTATTGTGGTGTTAATGTTAATCTTCACATTTTTCCAAAGTACAAGTGCGGTGATAATGGCAATTAGGGCAAAGGGAAGATAACATGTGCATCTTTTAAGACAAAAGGTAAAAGTACAATAAGATATTTTGAGAAAGATACATAGAGTATATTATTATAATTTTTATATTATTTTGCATTTTAATTTGTATTTTATTATTGTTAATATCTCACTGAGTCTAATTGTAAATTAAACTCTAGCATATATTGTGTCTGAAATTCAGTCCCAGCCATGGCTTCAGGCTACCACTGAGGATTTTGGACCATATTCCCCAGATAAAAAGGAATTTTGTATGTTCAGAACTGTCTTGTGTTTGAGTCATAATTTTTCATTAAAGTTATTCTAAAAGTATCTTTGAATCAGGGCCGAGCTCAACGGCCGAGTGGCTAAATCCTTGCCTTGCATGCACTGGGATCCCATATGGGCACCAGTTTGTGTCCTGGCTGCTCCACTTCCTTTTCAGCTGCCAGTTTGTGACCTGAGAAAACAGTAGAGGATTGCTCAAGTCCTTGGGACCATGCACCTGCATGGGAGGTCCAGAACAAGTTCCTGGCTTCTGATGTCGAATCAGCTCAGCTCCAGGTGTTGTGGCCACTTCAGAGTGAACCAGTGGATGGGAGATCTCTCTGTTACATCTACCTTTCCAATACAATTTTTTAAAAAAAGAATCTTTGACTCAGATTTTTTGTTCCCATATGAATTTTTCTCTGTTATAAACTAAGATAAATAAATCAAGAACATTTTTTATTTTTTTCATGAATATTGAAATAAAAGTAAACTGGGCCATGTAAAAAGTACGTCTTTAGAAAATGAAAGCGAGTAACAGCCCACTTCTGACCCCACCCCTGCAAAATCCTTGCGGTAACACATCATTGCCAGCAGGTGGCACAGTATGTCAGGGGTGAGGTGCCTATTCCCATGAACGAAGGCCAGTGAAGGGCACCCTCAATGATGGTGGTGTTGCCAGAAGAAAATTGTTGCAGGGTGCAAGAGAGATCATGCCAGACAAGTCTAAGATGTATTAATGAGTCTTTATTAACCAAGCTTTGTGATGTCAGAGCCCACTAGAAATTAGTAAATGGTAAGTGATGTGGCAATCCAGTCTAAATGGATGATATTGGGCGCGTTCAAGGTGGTATGGTCGTAGACAGCAATCCAGTCTAAATGGAAAACCTGAGAGGAATATATGGTCATTACCATGAAATCCATTTCTTATACTGAAGACATATGTTCCAGCTTCCCCAGCAATGTAAATTATCCTAAGAAACGTGAGGCGAACAACCTGGACACACTTACAAAGCTATAAACATTCACCTTTTCCTGGCTTCTCTGTCCACATTTCATCACCGCTAGGCCTCACCTCTCCTGGAACTCTTGAAAGTACATAAATTAGAAATACAAAGCATTTTAGCATTTGTATCTTCATTGGTTTGCCCAAGCAGTGAACAGAGGGTGAGGAATACAGACACAGGGCCATGCTCAGGGACTACCTGTCTGCCTGTGCTCAGAGTCTGTGGGAAGCCAGGGAGCAAGCAGGTACTGGGGAAGGCCAAGGGTCAGAGTGTCAGAGTGCTGAAAGCACACAGCTGAGACAGCCCCTCCCTGTCATGGCCCTTATGGGGGTTTGCAAGGAGAGTGGCTATGGCAGAACTGAATACCCCCCACCCTTTAAGTTCTATGTGATGATACGTGAGCATTACTTGACTTGTGGGTGGGAAGAAAGGATTACCTAGGTGAGCGAGGTGTGGCTTGCTACCGTGACCCTGAACTAGCGGCCTAAGACCATAGCAAAAACCTCTAATGGCTTTAAGGGATCTTATGAAACCCTTAAAAAGTTCTCATAACAGGGATTGGTGCAGTAGCCTAGTGGCTGAAGTTCTTGTCTTGCATGCACCGGGATCCCATAAGGGCATCCCATATGGCTATCCCATATGGCTGCCTCACTTCCCATCCAGCTCCCTGCTTGTGGCCTGGGAAAGCAGTCGAGGACAGCCCAAAGCCTTGGGCTCCTGCATCCGCGTGAAAGACTTCAAGAAGCTCCTGGCTTCAGATCAGCCAGTTCTGGCCGTTGCAGCCACTTGGGGAGTGAGCCAGTGGACAAAAGATCCTTCTTCTCTCCTTCTCTCTGTAAATCTGACTTTCCAATAAAAATAAATATTTTTTTAAAAGTTCTCACAACAAAATTATTTCAATTTTGAAAAAAACAATGAAAGCCGTTTGAATCATGTCAATTCTGTGATATTCTTTTAATTAATTTATTAAAAGCTTATTTATTTGAAAGGCAGAGTTACAGAAATATGATAGAGAGAAAGATAGAGAGAGCTTCCATCTGCTGGCTCGGAGCCTCAGTGGCTGCATCAGACGGGGCTGGAGCAAGCCAAAGCCAGCAGCCCAGAAGTCCAGCAAGGTCTCCCACACAGGTGCAGGGACTTACAAACTTGAGCCACTTTCTGTTGCTCATCCAGGCTCATTAGCAAGGAGCTGGATGGGAAGTGGAGCAGCTGGGACTCAACCCAGCACCTATATGGGATACTGGTGCTATAGGCAGTGGTTTAACGCACTATACCACAGCACTAGCCCTAGTGCTTTTTAAAAATCCATTCTCTAACAGAATGGTAGAAAATATTTGCAAGCTACTTATCCTACACAGGATTAACATCCACAATATATCAGCAACGCAAAAAAAAAAAAAAAATAGCAGTAAAAAAACAACCAATCCAGTGAAGATATGAGAAAAGGGAATGGACGTAAAGTTCCTAAAAGAAGAAATACCAATAACCAACAAATATATTTTTAAAAAGTTCTATATCACCAACCATCAAAAAAAGTGCAAATCATATCATAATGTGATGTCATCTCACCCTTATGAAGTTGGCAGAAATCTAAAAGGGATAAACCAAAAAGCGCTGCCAAAGAGTTGGGGAAAAGAGGACTGTCACACACTGTTGGCGAGCATGTGAATTTGTGCAGCCACTGTGGAGAACAGCATGGAGATTTCCTGAAACTCCAGAAATAGACTTGTTCTAAGGCCCAGCAATCCCATGGTGGAAATATACCCAGAAAACATATCACTATATGATTTCCTTCCTCCCTCCCTCCCCTTTTCCTTTCCTCCCTGCCTTCCTCTTTTCCTGCCTCCCGCTTTTCCTCCTTTATTCCCTCCATCCTTTCCTCCCTGCCTTCCTTCTTTCTCTCCAAGGTTTCCTGACCAGCAGGCCCTAAGGCCACCACGGGGTGAGGTGACGGTGTTCTTCTGTCACAGAATCACCAGGGACAATTTGGTGGGGGGGAATGTCCATTTATTGAGCACAAATGACAAGCTTATAAAGGCTAGGGAAGGGGAGGGCTAGAGGGTGTCTCTGGACAGCCCACTCTCCCCAACAACGACATTATAATTGACTAGCAGGCACGTCTATTCCCTGAGACCCTTCAGTCATGTCAGAGGTCACATTCTACATACAGGGCTGGAAGCTGTGCTTCAGGTCATGGGCAGGTAAGCTGTGAGCCATGTCCACTAGGCAGAGACCCAGGGGTGATCTCCCATATCTTTTCTTCCTTGCTTTCTCTTTCTTTTTTATTTTTATTTATTTGAAAGACAAGGAAACAAAGCAGAAAGAGAGAGATACAGAAACAGTGAGAAACCTCAGATCTGATTCATTCCCTAGTTGTTTATTAACACCAGGGCTGGTCGGCTAATACCATGATCCAGGACTCAGTCTGGGTCCCCATAGTATTCAAGCTTCTGAGCCATTGCCTGTTCTCTCCCAGAGCGCACATGAGCAGGAAGTTAGAATTGGATGCGGAGCCAGGACTCAAACCCAGGTACCCCCATATGGGAGGTGGCATGCCAAGTAGTATCTTCCCCACTGTTCCAACGCCTGGCTTCCTGTGATATTTCTGCATGCCCTCCCGCCATTATGCTCTAACACAAGGCCTTAACCACATCTCAACAGAGGGGGCTACCTAGCCTTGGACTTGAACTTTCAAAATTATGAGCTAAATAAGCTTCTTTAGAGGAAACACTGCTTCAGATACTCTATTACAGAAACAGTAAATGCACTAATAGACCTGGGGTTTTTTTGACCTTCAAGTTAACTATTTATTTTCGTTTTATATGAAAAGACAGAGAGCCCCCTCTGCTGGTTCACCCCCTAAAAGTCCTACAACAGTCAAGGCTTGGCCAGGCTGAATTCAGGAGCCCAGACTTTCATCCAGGTCTCCCACATGGGTGGCAGTGACGCAGGTCCATGAGCTGTCATCTGTTGCCTACCTACCAAGGCATGCAAGAAGCTGGATTGGAAGCAGAATCACCAGGACTTGAACCAGGCACTTAAAAATGGGATGCAGGCATTCCAAGCAGTGACTTCAGCCCACCCCTGCCTAAAGAGTAAACCTGAAGTACCGGTCTCACTGAATTCTCATCACCTGCCCGAGGCCCATGTCTCTCTCAGTTGGTGCTGGCATCCCTGGGCCTCTGCTTGCCCCATTCCTTCCACCAGAAATGCCCCCTCCTTGGGACTGCAGGGCTGCCGGAGCCCCTGAGTCACAGTTCTGCCATCTACACACTCTTACAAGCTGGACTGGATAACAGGGTCTTATACAAGAGTCAGCAATAGTACCAAGTGGGAGTGGCCGAGGCACAACAGTGTCATCATCACATTTCGGAAAAGTCAGTAGTCATAACTGAAATGTTCTCTTGGATAGTCTAACCAAAGTTAGCCAGCAGCTCGTGTAACTTGAGAGGTCCTCTTCAGAAAACATGCACAAAAGTCACACAAACAAAAGATGAGGGGGATAATGAAGTTAAACATCATGTGAGCTCAGCTCAGGATGAACTTACCTGGGTTTCTAAGCACTGAGAGACCCAGGTGTTCATCAGCGGTGTTTCCTGTCTCCTGTCTAAAGCCTACTGCCCTGCTGTTACTGCCGTACTGCTACTGGTCTCTATTTGAGAAACCTGCCAGTCTGGCTCCCCTGCAGTTCATCCTTCACACTTCCCCCAAATGCTTCTGGATGGCTTTGCCACTGCTGCTCAGGTTGATGGCTAGACAAAGAGCTGGGTCACCTTGGTCTTTGCTTTCCCTCTCCATACAGTCCCCAAGGAGCGCCTGGGATCCTGACAGTCAATCTGAAACCCCAGTTCTGGTGGCCACTATCCTCCAGGAGATGTTCAACAGTTCTCCTTGTGCCTCCAACTGCCTGAACCCATTGTTCACTTCTTAGCTTGTCAGGCCTTCCTTTGTCTCCGGACTGACACACAAGTTATTTCCTCTGCCTAAGGAGCCTCGTCTCAGGCCTGCTTCTTGCTGATAAATTCCCACCGTCAGTTAGACAGCTAGAATGGCCTGAGTTAAACTCCTTGGTGCTGCCCTGACTCTGTATTTACTTCCACCTTGTCATTGAGCGGTCATCAACGTTTGTTACTTTGCATTCCACAAAATGCTGCATCCTTTTTCTCTGGTGGGTACTGAGCCTTCACTCCATTGTCATTCTTTGTGCAGAGACTGGTGTGTTGTAGTCACTCGGTGACTATTTATTGGTGAGACGAACAAATGAGTGAAGCCAGAATTATTACCTGGGGTTCCAGCGGCCAAAGGGTGGGAAATCAGACTTCAAACTTCATCCTCTAGGCCTGTTTTTCAAATCATAAATTATGATCTCTTCCTGAACTGTGATTTTTAACTTAGTAATTTGCCATTGTTTCTTATGTGAAATAAAATTTTCTGGAACAGAATAAGAGATAGCAGTGTGCATCACAAGTAACAAAGATACATTTGTTTCATAAAACTTTGATTTCAGCTACACATATTATGCCTACATATGCACATTCTTGAATAAGTTTGTGCACTAATTTGTGTATATTAATTTGTGATGTAGAATTTATTTCTTCCTGGGGGGGATGTCATGTCAGAAAGTTCTTTTTTTTTCTTTACGTAATTAATTACGGTATAAAGGTTCAGGGGCTATAGGGAAGTGGGTAAGACTTTTATGTCCATATTGTTTCCTTCATGTATCTGAGGTAAAGGGGGATATTGAGGGAGAAGCCTCACCCAGTTTCCCACCCGCCCAAAGTCCCGGGTGTGGGGCATGCTCTGAGATACTTGCTCCAGTGGTTTTAATAGTTCTCCAGTTATGGATCGCTGCCAATCTCACCACTCCCAGCACGATGAGGTCGTTGAAGAATCCACTGATTGTCACAGTCCATCATAGAGTTTTCATTTGCCCAGTATCTCACTGCCCAACATATAGCTGAGGTGGTTGATTGATTTATTCTATCCTCTGTCTTTTCTTGGCTAGGGTTCTGAGTCCAGCAGTTCGATTGGGGAGATCTCCAAAGAAACTTTGAGGTATTCCCAGATCAGATTCTTGTATGTTCTAGTAAGCACCAGGCCCGGCACAGTCCATTGCCACGATCAGCTGGTGGTTGCAATTGCTGGGTTCGTTCTGCTCTCAGTCCCGAGTTGCACTGGAACCAATGGGTGTTGCAGTCCAGCCTGGTTCTGCCCAGCACGTACTCGACCCTTTCATCAACCAGTGGGAGCTGCAGCCCAGTCGGGGAGACCCACAATAACCCCCATCAGGCCCGCCCCCAACCCTGGCCTGCCAGCATGTATAGCAGACTAGTCCAGTCTGTCCCGCTTCCCATTTGGCTCCCGTACCTGTCAATGGGCATTGAAGCTTAGTTCCCTCCAACCAACTCAACTCTCCAGCCCTCACGGATGTTGTTGAGTGCCTCTCCGTCTAGCCACCCCAGTCCCCGTCCTAGTTTTCATGCCCTCCCGCAGGAGTAGTGACCCAAGAGGGGGGAACCCACCACTTCCTCTCTCAGTCCCGGTTTATGCATTCTTTGTTTGATTCTGTGGTTTGACTTGACAGAATTAGCTCCCAGTGCCAGCTTCTGCCAGCTGTCTGCGGCTAAGCCCAAACAACCTTCACCCACTCCCATTTATGCTTGTACCGGCAGGAATAATCAGCCCAGCCTGGCTTTTCCCTGATCTAGTCCACATGCGGCGCTCAGGTGTTGCAGCCCTGCCCAGTCTGGTCTGTCCCCATCCCATCCCACACTATCCAGTGAGAGTAGCTGTCCGGCGAGGGGACCAGCCCCTCCATCCCCCCGCTGCTCTGCCCTCTCCCTTCCTGGTTCTCACGCGTGTTGGTTGGGTGCTGCATTCAAATCCAGTACAGGCAATCTCACCCTGGCATTCCATATTGTGCACTGGTTTTTGTCGCGACCAAACCTGGCCCGACCCACACTCTGTTCTGGTGTTCGGGTTTGCCAGTGGATGACATGAACTGATTCAGCCTGGTCCGCCCCTGACCCATGCCAGATGTATGCCAGTGGGAAACTTTCCATGGCCTATTCTGGGCTGTTTCCTCTCGTACTTCTTGTGCATATTTTGCACATACCAGGGGGTCCATGAGCCAGCCCTTCTCAGTTCACCTTCTGTCCTGGCAGGGACAGTGGCTTTTCTTGGCTGGCTTTCACCCATTCTGGTTGTTGTTGTTGGATGTTTCAGCCCAGCCATGGCTCGTCCATACCCATGTACAGCTCACACATGGCTCAGTAGGGGATTGGGACCTAGCCTAGCCAGTCCCACATCTACCCTGGTTCCTCAGGACACCAGATGGTGTTGGAGTCTGGCCCGGCCTGGTGCATCCAATCCCAGCCACACTAGTGCCATGGGAGACTACAACTGTTTCCTAGCTAGAACACAACCCCCATTCCAGCACATGTGCCCCTTGGTGGGAACCTCAACCCAGTTAGGGTGTCCCCCCAGCTCTCCAACTTGGCCTGCTCCTAGCTGCAGATCATGCACCCGACAGTGGCTGCTCTGACTCAGCTTATCTCAGGCCCTCTCCTGTCCTGGCCTCTGCCCCAGACACTGTGGCCCAGCATCCCTGACTAAAGTAGACCAGCAGGTGCAAGTGCAAAGTTACATGTCCCTATCACTGGCAATCACCAGGAATTCATGTTTCACCTATACTAAAGTTGGTCCAATTCATGAGTGTCCCTGAGCAGCTATTACAAATCATAAAAACCCCAGAGCTTGCTGCTGAGTGGCCAGCAGGCAGAGCCTAGCACCAATTGGTGCACTGGCCGCCCAAAACCAAGGACTCATGCACCTCCTTGCGGGGTGGTTTTGGCTTGAGCCCCTAGCCGGATCCCGCTTAGCAGACACGCCTCCCCACAGCCGCCACCCTGCAGAGTGGTTCAGTCCGTCCCCAGCCCCAAGACTGGAATCCACCCTGGTCATATCAAAAAGTTCTAAAGCTACTGCTCATCCCACAGAAAGGCGTTAGTGTGTCCAGTAAGAATGTGATACGCTCAGACTATGGTTTTGGAAGTTTTTTTCAGATGAGAGTGTGATAGGTATTTGTGATCAGCAATGTCTCTAGAATCCATTGGAGCAACTGAGTAGCTGCTGCAGTCAAGTAGGAAATGATGAGAAAAGCAAAGGAGGTGGCATGGACAAGAGTGTGTGGGTTGGGGAAATGTTTCAAGCTATCAGTGACTCCTGGGGGGTTGAGTGAAAACGTTTATGAGAGTTGAAATTTTTTATTGGTTAACCAAAGCTGAGGTATGCAAAAACGGGCTTATCCACTGACAGCATCAAATGCTGGTCAGAATGTGGAACAGCAGGAATGACCATTCATTGATGGTAGGAATGCAAAGCAATACAGCAACTTGAAGACACTGCATCAGTTCCTTATAAAACTGTACACAGTCTTGCCATATGACCCAGTGGTCAGACTCTTTAGTGTTTACCCAAGGGAATTCACAATATGCACCCATGCAAGCAAATGATGTTTGTAGCTGCTTTATTCTTTATTTCCCAAGCTGGGAAGCCATTAAGATATGTCCTTCAGTAAGGGAATAGAGAAATAAATGCATAATAATAAGTGAAAGAAGTCTATCTGAAATGCATATGACATCCTTGAAAAGGCAAAACTATGAAGCCAGAAAAAGATGAGTGGACGGGAAGCTGGAAGGATGAAGAGAGAGAACACAGAGGAGTTTGAAGGCAGTGAAACTTTGTGTATGACATTATCTTGATACACACATGTCAATATACACTTGTCCAAACTCATGCCCTATCCAACACCAAGATAGAACCCTGATGTCAACTATGGGCAATGATGTGTAAATGTAGGTTAATTCACTAAAATGTGCCACTCTCGTGGGTGATGTTGATAACAGAGATGCTGTGTATGTGTGACATGGACTGTGGACATAACGGACCCCTCAATATCTTCTGTTCAATTTTAGACTGCTCTAGAAAAACAAAGACTATTTTTTAAAAAAAATAATCAGAAAAGTACCTGTGCAGATTCCTTG
This sequence comes from Ochotona princeps, assembly GCF_030435755.1. NCBI lineage: Eukaryota > Metazoa > Chordata > Mammalia > Lagomorpha > Ochotonidae > Ochotona > Ochotona princeps. The sequence goes on along the minus strand of NC_080832.1, from coordinate 55,350,722 downwards.
TGTGGAATTTGATGGTCACAGTTCAAGTCATCTGTCGTCGAAGATGCAAGTGTGGACAAGAAGCATTGTCATATGGAATCATGTATCACTGTGTTAGTCAGAGGCCTCCTGGATGTGGGCTCCAGGATGGAATTCAACATGCAAACTCCTCATTAGGACAAACCTGGGTTATAGAACACGGGAGGGCAATGGGGAAGCAGGGCTGGGACAGCCAACAGTCAGTGTCGTGAAGAGACAAATGGCAGGTGGATGGACATGGCTGCAGTCTATGGAAAGGCAGTAAGAAATTCTGAGGAATCCCCAAGCCAAAGTCATCAGTCAGATGAACTCCATGTTTAGCAGGAAGTTCTGCCTTGGAGTCTCTGCTACTCTCAATCACTAGCAAAGAGCTGCACCCGGAAGGGAGGATTTCAGAGCACATGGGAGGATTTCTGCTGGACCCTGGGTCAGTTATTCTCATTCCCATTGGTGGTTCTGAGGCAGAATCTCCTGGAGCCCTACCCACACATTAATGGGTAGACACTCATATTCACTGTGTTTTACTAGATATAGAGGGCCTGGAGTTACAGCTCAGTGGATGAAGCTGCCGCTTGCGACACTGACTTCCCATTTCATAGTGCTGGTTTGAATCACACTGCTTCACTTCTGATCCAATTTCCTGCTGGGAAGGCAGCAAATGATGGCCCAAGAATGTGGCCTTCTGGCATCATGAGACCTGAATGGGGTAGGTTTCCTAGCTTAGGCTTGACACAGCTTTGGTCATTGTGGCCATTTGGGAAGTGAACCAGTGGCTGAAAGATCTCTGTTTCTCTTACTCTACCTTTCAAAAAATAAATTAATTTAAATAAATTAATCAAATCTCGTGTGTGTGTCTGTGTGTGTGTGTGTGTGTGTGTGTGTGTGTGTGAGAGAGAGAGAGAGAGAGAGAGAGGGAGAGAGAGAGAGAGAGAGAGAGAGAGAGAGAGTCAAAAAGCTCCTGTAAGTTAAAATTAAAAGATAAGTTTATTTTGGTGAAAAATTCTGAAATTGACACTCAGTTTTTTATATGTACGTTTTTGAAAGCCCTCACGCATCAGTTTAAATGCACCTCCAGTGCTGTAAACTGCTCTTGGCAATGAAGGAGTTCTGAAGAGTGGTCTGTTGCTTGCTTTTTCCTGGCCCGTTTCTTGCCATTCCTATTCCCTTCATGATGTCTCTTCAGTTTCTGACACTCACACAAGCCACTGAGGCACTCACAGGATAAAGCTATTCATCATGAATTACACCTGAATTCCTGCATTTTTAAATGCCACTTCTCTCTGCCCTTTTATTCCTAGACTAAACCACATTCCTCTCATCCCCTTTTGCATCAGCGTAGGATTTATTTGATTGGGTAGGTAGAGCAGTGTCTGCAGCTGACTGCTTATGCCTAAGTTACCTTTATGATGGTAGTACCACACTGTGTGACATAAACTCTACATTTCTGGGGAAGGACAGAAAGCCACATAGCATGCTTCTGCATGATTTGTCTTTAATATTCAACTCAAAATGCCTTTTTGGAACAAGGCAAATATGAATAAATGACCCAATAATGAATAACTCACACAACTTAATGAGCATTGCAAATGAGAAGAAAGATTGGTATTTTTATTTCTTCATCTAATATCCTCTCTTACAAAATCCTCATTCATCTAGAAGAATTTATATAATGTCTTTAATTTACAATGGGTAGGTAATGCTTAACATGTGACCATTCACATGTTAGTTTCAGCATAGGACCTCATCCAAGCTATGTAAATGTTGTAAGAAATCAGGTGTGGGTGTTGTCCTAGTTAGTTATTTAGGCCAAGCAAGGATGAGAGGACGAGTAATAGCAACCAAAGTGTGGCCAAAAAAATGAGGCAAAAACAGCACGCTGGATTAGTTTTTGTGTGCTAGATTTAGCAAATGGTAAATGACAAAATTTCATATTAAAACTGCAACTTTTAAATTTCATCCTCTATCCATTGGACATTTATTAGTCCTTTGTATGTAACTATATCTTAAAATTCCTAAAAAGTGTTATGGGTGAGTCACATTAACCTGAAAATTTCACTGTTTGAAATTTTCCAATGAAGTCCTTGAGTTGACTTTTATGAATTAACTTTTCATAAAGCTAGGTGACTTACTGCTGAGCAAATACAATGCAACATAAAATATATTGTTCTTTGTCAAAGAAACTCATACACTTGTTAGACAATAATTACTGAAGACATCTACAAAGTTTTTTATGACTGTCTTTATATTCAGTTAAAGAAACAAATCAGAGAAATAATTCACACTAGTTTACAAACGTAGGCATAATGCTCACTCAAAAAACTGTGTGTGTTAGATTTTCTATCCTGTTCCCTATATCTGTCTGTAGCTAATTTTTGGTTATGCTTTAAAAAGAAAACTACCCATAAAGAATAAATTTTGCAATTCTTAAATATACTAAAACAAATATAAGATTATTCCAATATATTAAATCTCCATATTGAGAAATCCCATATTACATACTCAGGTCTTAATTATGTAGTGAGGACTGTCTATAATTAAATCAATTGCTGTACACATTTTAAGTTTGCATATCATTAATATTAATGATATGCTAATCAAGAGAAACATTTTAGTGAATGTCTCTAGAACTCACAGTTGGTTAATAGCAGTTACATCTGCAATGATAGTATCACTAGGGGCTATAGAGGTATGACAGAATGCAGACAAAAAAGCAGCTAAATTTGGTGATGTAAGCAAACATTTAAAGAAATGTGTGTTGATTAAAGAAATGTATAGTGATTATATGATTAGCTGGAAGCAACATATTTGTCTTTAGCTTGTGCAAGGAAAGTGTGTTTTCATGGTTTGTATTAAAAACTTGTTTGCTGGAGGATAGTTGAAGGTTGTTAACAAAGATTTCTAAGACAGCTTAGGTTTTAGGTGTTAGAGGCACTATCTCCACCAAGGGTGTGAGAAAGCTGGCTCTGCAAGCCCATCCTCTGCCTTCTGGTACTTTCTTGGTTTTGTATCTATTAGACGACAATCAGACCAGAGCCACAGTCCAGCTGGGGCTACCATTATATTAAAACCTAAATGCAGATCATTGCTTTACCTGCACAACTCAATGGTGAGCTGCTCAAGGATAGAGATCATGAGGTCTGACACGTCAGGTGGCCATCTGCTCCCAAATTTCATCTGAGGACATTTGTACATTCAAGCGACTGATGGGCCTCTTGCCCACTCCCCAGTGGCTGCAATGACTAAAGCTGAGCCCATCTGAAGCCAGGAGTCAGGAATGTTTTCCAGGTCTCCCATGTGGCTATAGGGTCCCAAGGCTTTAGACCATTCTTGACTGCTTTCCTAGGCCACAAGCAGGGAGCTGGATGGGGAGTGGGGCAGCTGGGACATGAACCAGCACACATATAGGATCCCAGTACACTTACAAGAGAAGGATTAGCCATTTGAGCCATTGTACCAGGCCTACTATAGTTCTCATTTACTACATGACTCATTGAAATGATTTTACAAATGATGATAGCAGAGCTCTAGGCAAACTCCCAAAGCCAGGAGCACTTATAAGATAATCACATTCTATAGTCGTTCCCCACAGATAAGGCATTTGGGCTTCATGACATGTAACATTGACTTCTGTAGCTATTTCTATGGCACAATACACTTTACATGAAAAAAAATTAATTTACAGGACCCAGCATGATAGCCTAGTGGCTAAAGTCCTTGCCTCACATGTACTGGGATCCCATAAGGGGGCTGCTTCATATCCTGGTTGCTCCACTTCCCTTCCAGCTCCCTGCTTGTGTCCTTAAAAAGTAGCTGAGAATGGCCCAAAGCCTTGGGACCCTGTTTCTGCATGGGAGACCCAGAAGAAAGTCCTGGCTCCTGGATTTGGATCAGCTCAGCTCTGGCCATTGCTGTCACTTGGTGAATCATTAGACAGAAGATCTTCCTCTCTGTCTCTCCTCCTCTCTGTATTTCTGACTTTGCGATAAAAATAAATAAATTTTTTAAAAATTTAAATTACAAAGTACAAGTAATTTGCACTTTGGTGACTTCTACGATGCTACTTAACAGTAATACAGTGGAAGAGGAAGAAATTCTAATCCTCTAGTACCTGTATGCGCGTTCTGCTTTTTACCAGTGCCTAAAAATCACCCAAATTTCAGTGGTCTGACTGAACACTGTGCTCCTAATACAGGGCCAGAGGACTATTGTTATGTTTCTGACATTAAGACCAGCTCAAGAATTCCATGCTTTATCTATTAAAACAAGATTTTGGTTTTTTTTTTTTTTAAGACTTATTTTATTTTCATTGGAAAGTTGGATATATAGAGAGGGGGAGAGACAGAAAAGACGTTCTGTCTGATGATTCACTGCCCAGGTGGCCGCAATGGCTGGAGGTGCGCTAAGCCAAAGCCAGGAACCAGAAATCTCTTCTGGGTCTCCCATGTGGGTGCCGGATCCCAAGGCTTTGGGCCGTCCTCCATTGCTTTCCCTGGCCACAAGCAGGGAGCTGGATGGGAAGCGGAGCCACCAAGATTAGAACCCGTGACCATATGGGATCTCCTCACATGCAAGGCAAGGACTTTGGCCACTGGGCTACCGCACTGGGCCCTTGGCTTTTGTTTTAAAGATTTGTTTGCTGATCTGAAAGGCAAAATGATTTGTTTGAGAGAGAGAGAAAGAGAGAGAGATTTGTTTTCATACACTGGCTCAACCCACAAATGGTTGTAGTGGACAGAGTGGCCCAAGCTGATGCCCATAGCCTACAACTCCATCTGGTATCCCTCTTCAATGGCCAAAACCAAAGCACTTGGGCCATCTTCCGTTGCCTTCCCAGAGATATCAGCAGGGAGCTAGATTGGAAATGGATATCTAAATGGGATGTGTGTGTCACAGGTGGAAGCTTAACTCCACGACAATGCTATCTCTATGGAAATAATTGTAAAATACATTTTAATTCATCTAATCCAGGAAAACAGTTTTCAACTAAGTCGAGTTATGATGTATTTTCTTTTCTCAAGTAGCTTAAACCTAATTAAATCTTTGTATTATAGTTCAGGATGTTCCATTGTTTCTATTTATTATAATCTCTCTGGTTGATGCAGCAGTTGTTCAAAACCGACTATGTTGTTTAATAACTTTATGCTAGTCATTGAATTTTAAAAAAAAAGGTTTAGGGGCCTGGCATGGTAGCCTAGTGGCTAAAGTCCTCCACCTCACATGTGCCAGGATCCCATACTGGTACAGTTTTGTATCCTGCCTGCTCAACTTTGCTTCCAGCTCCCTGCTTGCGGCCAGAAAAGCACTGGAGGATGGCCCAAAGCCTTGGGACCCTGCGTCTGCATTGGAGACCTGGAAAAAGCTGCTGTGTCCTGGTTCTTGGCTCGGCTCCAGCAATTGTTGAACAGCAGATGGAAGATCTTTCTCTCTGTCTCTCCTCTCTTTAAATCTGACTTTGCAATAAATACAAATGTTTCCTTTTTTTAAAAAAAAGATTTATGTTTTATCTGAAAGTCAAAATTAAAGAGAAGGAGAGACACAGAAAGAGATCTTCTAGGGCCCGGCGGCGTGGCCTAGCGGCTAAAGTCCTTGCCTTGAACGCCCAGGGATCCCATGTGGGCGCCGGTTCTAATCCCGGCAGCTCCACTTCCCATCCAGCTCCCTGCCTGTGGCCTGGGAAAAGCAGTCGAGGACGGCCCAATGCTTTGGGACCCTGCACCCGCGTGGGAGACCAGGAGGAGGTTCCTGGTTCCCGGCTTTGGATCGGCGCACACCGGACCGTTGCGGCTCACTAATCATCGGACGGAAGATCTTCCTCTCTGTCTCTCCTCCTCTGTGTATATCTGGCTGTAATAAAATGAATAAATATTTAAAAAAAAAAAAAAAGAAAGAGATCTTCTATTTGTTAATTCAATCCTTGGTGGCCGCAACCATCAGAGTTGGGCAGGTCGGAAGCCAGGAGCCAGGAGCTTCTTCCAAGGCTGCTGGGCCTAAGCACCCTTGAGATTCTCTGCTGCCTTCCCAGACCATTACAGGGCGCTGAATTGGAAGTGGAGCAGCGAGGGGATGCTGTTGGTGCAGAGGAGTAGCCCACTACCCTAAGGCACTGATCCTCAAATATGTACAGCTTCACTTTACTAGTTTTGCCCTAGTTTGCCCCACCCCAAACTTTATAAAACTCAAATTTATTCCTATCACTCTTCTAAAAAGCATAAACCAGGTCATGAGTGCCCATGAAGATGGATTTAAACTCCTTAGAAGCACGACTGAGCAAGTGCTGAGCAATCTGGCTCCGCCTTCCTTTACTAATGTCATATCCTGCCACTTGGGCTCACCCCACCTCTCTCTTCTCCAGCATCACCCAGTTTCTAATTATTCCCCAGTCACAACACATGCCCTTGTACGATCCTGGGCCTTACCCCGCGTTGTTTACTCTTCCTGGAGTGTCTGTCCTCACTTCTCCATCTGCTAAACTCTTACTCATCACCTAGGCTCTTAAATCTGTCATCTCCCTTCTGACAGCTGCCCTGATCTTCCATGCCGAGTTAGTCACATGTGTTGTGTTCCTGTAGCCTTTTGCCCTTTCCTTAGGCAATGATCTGTGTTTCTACTTCTGGATGCTTAGTCTCTGTTGTAAACCTGAAGTATGTTGGCAAATGTGTGGCTTCTGGAATTCCCCTTGCTGCTGGGAGTCAGATACATGGCCCTGATTCCTCCGGTCAGCGGTGTCTGTATAAAGATTCTAAATGTGGGCAATATGTGTGCCAGGGAGGTGAAGCAGGAGATTGTTCTGGCAAAATTGATCTGAACAAGTGGCAGTGTGGCTGGTATGTCACCCCTGGTGCCCAGCATTGATGAGACTGGGGTTGGCCTGACAAGCTTTTAGGGGCAGTCATAGATGTTTCAGAATCCGTCTCTTCAGCTCTCTTGGTTCACTCCCTAAATGGCCACAATGACCAGGGCTGGGCTAGGACACAGGCGGGAGCCAGGAGAGCTTCACCCAGGTCTTTCACATGGGTAGAGTGACCCAAACACGCAGGACACTTTCTGCTGCTTTCCCAGGTGCATTAGCAGGGAGCTGGATTGAAAATGGAGCAGTCAGGACTTAAACTGGAGCCAATATGGGATGTCAATGTTGCAGGCATTGGCTTTGCCCCCTATGCCACAACAATGCCCTTATTCTCCACCCCCTGCCCACCACAGTTTAATGCAACATGAAAAGTGTGATTGTAGAAATAAAGTTTTTGACACACTAGCGGCACCAAGAAGGAGTGGGGTAAGAGCCGGCTGAGAGAAGCAGCAGGGAGGAAGCCTTACTGAAGGGGGAGGTCTGGGAGCCGCGTGTAGGTATCTTCTCTTTTTCCCTTCCCTTTGCTTCTCTTGCTAGTCCTTTGGCCCTTTGCACTCCCACTCCAGGGCTTGCTTGCTTGCTTATTTATTTATTTATTCATATTAGAAAGGCAGATATACAGAGAGGAGGAGAGACAGAGAGGAAGATATTCCATCTGATGATTCACCCCCCCCAAGTGACAGCAATGGCCAGAGCTGAGCCGATCCAAATCCAGGAGCTAGGAGCTTCTTCTGGGTCTCCCAAGCGGGTGCAAGATCGCAAGACCTTGGGCCGTCCTCGACTGCTTTCCCAGGCCACAAGCAGGGAGCTGGATGGGAAGCAGGGCTGACCAGAATTAGAACAGGTGCCCATATGGGGTCCTAATGCAGTTAAGACGGCCCCAGGGCGTCTTTACTGACCACTCCCCTGTCTCCCCCTCAATTTACCAGGTATAATTAGGAACTTTTCTAATCTCCTCCCATGACCTGTATAAACCTCTGCCGACTCTCTTAGCCTTTGGTGCATTCCCCTCTGTAGTGGTCAGGGCTTCCCATCCAGTCAGGAGCTGGCACACAACAAGTCCTTGGAATATTCAACAAATGTTTCTGGAGGAAACAAAAATTAAACCTTTAATGATATACAACCATACTTCTGCAAAGAGTTGACAAACATGTTCCTAAAAAACATGAATTTCAAATTTTGCTGAAAGAATAATGGTTCTACCCTTTGGGAAAACTGGTGGCAGAATTCACCAAAGTGGAAATTATACTTTGTTACCAAGAGATTGAAATCCTGGGTAGACACATTTCTATGTGTATGGTGCCATGTGCATCCCCAACTCCCCAACAGAAACAAATTCTTATGTTTACAATTACATCCATTTTATTTATAATATTCCCAAAATGGAAAAAAACCTTACATGTCCGTTCATAGTAGAATGGGTAAACGGACGTGTGTTACATTGATATCACGGAATAGTATGTAACACTTTTTAAAATATAGAAGTCTAAGCAGCAACATGGATTATTTTCATAGACTAATATTAAGGAAAATTGGTCATATACTTAGGAATTATTGTTGTTATACTTTAATGCACCAGGTATGTTATCATAGTGAAGTGAAGTTCCAAAAGAGGTAACAATAGTGTGGTGAAAGGTGCTAAAATAACGGGTGATTTTTGCAGGAGAGATGAGCCGTGCCCTGGAAGAGGACAGCTATTTTTGAAGTTTTAGAGATACTTTATATTTATAGAATGGTATATTTAAAATGCACACACAGGACCCGGCATGGTAACCTAGCAGCTAAATTCCTCACCTTGCACTCGCCGGAATCCCATGTTGGCACCAGTTCTAATTCCAGCAGCCCTGCTTCCCATCCAGCAACCTGCTTGTGGCCTGGGAAAGCAGTCGAGGACAGCCCAAAGCCTAGGGATCCTGCGCCCACATGGGAGAAAAGAGGCTTCTGGATTCTGGCTTTGGATCAGGTCAGCTCCAGCCATTATGGCCACTTGGGGGGTGAATCATTAGACAGAAGATCTTCCTCTTTGTCTCTCCTCCTCTCTGTATATCTGCCTTTCCAATAAAAAAATAAATAAACCTTTAAAAATGCATACACAGAAAGATTTTCTAGGACAATATCAACTTTCATTAAAAAAAGATGTTTTCAACCATATAACTAGGCCAAAATTTGAATTTGTGGATTCTCAAGTGCTATTAGCTTAGACCTCTGTAAAATGTAAATTAAAAACAATAAACATCAGTGTTTCTGGAATGAAGCAGTGAATGAACAAATGAGATGGGTCGTCAGAGAGAAAGATAGTATCGCACAGGAAGGATTTGCACTGCATTGCCTTTTTAAGTACTGGTTGATTCTTGACATCGTAACAATCTGATGATGCTCAGGTTACTTGTTCTTACATTATTGCCTTGACATTGATCGTGAGTTTTAGAAAAATTAGTCATTAGCAAGCAAGCCAATTATGGCACAATGAGAGATCTGATAAGTCCTTTTAGAACTAGGGGCTATGGCTAGGACCCTTTTTTTTTTAATACCCTTTTGTGTTTTACGATTTGTAAATAAAATTGAACTCTTCTTCTCAGAAGAGGGTAGGAGCTGGCAACATCTAGCATTGCCCAAGACACCCGAGGGTCACAGGAGAAGAGCCCAAACAGACTAAAAGCCACGATGTACCGCTCTATTCTTGATCCAGGCGTGGCTCGTGCCTCCATACCACTCACTCACCAGCCTGGGACAGGACGTGGGTGATGTGCTAGCCATGGCAAAGCACACCCCAGGCTGCTGAACTCATAACCCAGAGCGGAGAGGGAAGACGCGATTCCCAGGGCTTCCGGCAGGTGTCGCTGCCCGGCGGCCGAGGCGCGGGCTTGTCCCGCTCACCTGGGCGCTCAGGTGCGCGCCTCCTCACCTGAGCTCGCAGTGCGCTGCTCCGGGGTGCGCGGCGGCCACGGGGTCTCCGCCCACCGTCCGAAGAGCTCGGGCTGCTGAGCTGGTCGCAGTGCATTCGGCCCTACCCTTTAACCGTCCGCGGTCCCCAAGCAGCCGCGCAGAGGGGGCGGGTCCGTCAGCGCGCTGGGTGGGAAAGGCGCGCGAGGGCGAGGTGGCGCCCAGGTATGTTCTTCCACAAGGGCCGACCTACCAGCAAGGCAGCGTCCGAGCCGTCGGAGGAGGAGGTGGAGGTGGAGGCCGGCCAGAAGATGCCGCTAACGCCGCCCCAGCCAGGCGACCCCAGGGAGTCCAGCCAGTCCAGGACTCCTAAGAAGTACGCCACGTTCCACATCTGGCGCTCTAAAAAGAAGCAACAGCCTCCTTCGCCTTTGGACTGTGGGGTGTTCGTCCCGCACCCGGCCCCCGCTCCTGTCGGGGAAGACAGGTAAGCAAGCCTTTTGGCCCGGGATACTGGGCAGCGCACCCTTCTTTCCCCCAGGCTGGGAGGCGCTGACCCTTAAGGGCCCTGGCCACCGCCGCCTCCCACGACGCCCCGAGGAGCAGGGCGAGGCGGACGGGGGGGCAATCTCGGGGTTCGCGGGTGGGGGCGGATGCGATGCCGGCCTCAGTGGTTGTCGGACCTAGCACCGGCAAGTGGAGCTCGTGCCTGCGCAGGTGGCCTGTATTTTGCGCCGGAGTCTCCAGGGCCAACCACTGTGGAGAGCAGGAGGGTAGAAGTGCAGGGTCTGCTTTGGTGTCTTGAGGAGAGCGCCATAATCATGCTCAGAAGCCCTGGACTGGGGTGCGAGTGGCGGGGGTGATTGGTTGACCCTACTTTACGAGTGAGCAACCGAGACCACAAAGGCTTGTCCGTGTTGGGGGTCAGTAACAGAACAGCAAGGAACAATTTATTGTCTGTAACCGCCATAGACAAGCTTTTCCATTTTGACTCTGTGTGTGTGTGTGGTGGGGGGGGTAGTTTTATTCTATTTAGTTGATTACTCAATTGTATTCTTCAGAATTGATTATGTGCTTTGGAGGTGTGAAGTACTTTTTGCAATGAATGAATGACAATATCCAATAGACTCTCGTCAACTGTGTTTCAAATACAATGTATAATAGGGGCTAGCATAATATTTTTGCCCAAAGTTTGCATGTTATTTTCCTTATATCTCTAAAAATGGTTCTAATGTTGCTATCTTTTATTATTATTATTTCTTATTTGAGAAGCAAAGGAAACAGAGAAAGAGAGTTTACCCATCCCCTGGTTCACTTCCCAAAAGCCCATGATAGTTGAGAGTGGGCCAGGGCAGAAGTGGAATTCAACCTTGGTCTCCCACACGGGTAGCAGGGAACCACGTACTTGAGCCGTCACTGCCACCTGACAGGGTACACATTAGCACGAAGCTGGAAGCAATCAGGAGAGGAGCCAGGATGCAATACAGGTGTCTTTTTAAAAATATTTATTCATTTGAAAGGCAGAGTTACAGAGAGGGGGCTGGGGAAAGGAGACAGAGAGCATCCATCCACTGGTTTACTATCAAAATGGCTGCAACAGCCATAGTTGGGCCGATTCAACACCGGGAGCCAGGAGTTTCATCTCCCATGTAGATGCTGGCACCCAAATACTTGGACCATCCTATGCTGCTTTTCCAGACTCATTAGCAGGAACACTGGACTGCAGGTGGCGCACCTAGGGACCTGAACCTATGCCTATACAGGATGCCAACACTGTAGCAGCGGCTTAAGCCTCTACTCCACAGTGCCAGGCCCAGGATGCAGGCATCTTCATTACAAACACTTGTCCTTGCAACCTGTTTTTATCCATTCGACCAAAACTCTGTTGGGCCTCTTAATTAAGTGCTAGGATACTAAAAAACAACCCCTCCCCCCAAATGAAACAGACACAATAATTCTCAGTCATCAAGGAATTCCTGCTTTCTGGTGGAGACCAGAATGTGAACAGTGGGAGAAATGCTGTTTGGAAGGCAGGGTAAGGGGTGGGTCTGGGGAGGCTGCTGGGAGGAGCTGTGGTGGAAGAGGATTGGTTCCCCGCGTGAGGGAGGAGCGAGGCGTTCTAGGCAGGGTTTGTGAGAGGGACAGGGGAAGGAGTGCTGCGACAAGTGCTGTGTGTTTTTCTCGTGTCATTTTCCAGTCCCCAGCGGTGATCAGCTGGAGCTGAACATGTTCTTCCTCTGGACACTTAGTGTGCCTCCTTGTGGATGGAAGTTTTTAACAACATCCATGACCCAATAACGAGGTACTCAGCACTGAAGCACCTTTCCCATTACCTCTAGGTGTTCTAGACTTTGCCATGTTAAAGCACATTGTGGCTTTCTCTTACCTGACCTTGTCCCGTCATTTACCTTCTAGCCCAATATCATGATGTGCAGCTGTGGAGAATTTAGCCAACTGCAAATATGTTTCCATGTGAAACTTGGAGTAACAGCTGTCGTCCTCCCCTTGAGCTCCCTGTATCTCGGTTTAGTCCTGAAGCCCTTCCTTCTCTCCTTCAGATCTATAACGAACTTTGCCCTCACCCGTGTTCTGACAACTACACGCACTGGTCTGCCTTCAGGATGTTTCTCTGGCTAGATCATCATCATAAATATTTTACATACTTCTGAGAGAGTGGACCTGTTTCTAGTAAAAGACAGTGGCAGAAGCACACGTACTGTTTGGGTCAGCCTTGGGCTGCTGCAGCTGTGTTGAGCCACCTACCCATGACCTTCATGTCTGTCCAGGTACTAGAGTTGGGGGCCCATAACTGGCAAGGGCAGTACTCACTGGGGGGGCACTGGGGAGGCGCACTGGTCTGCTGAGTCTATGTGATCAGTATTACGCTTTCAGATCAGACACAAATGAATTTATGTCCTGGCTGTGTGTCTGTGGACAAGTTGCTTTACCTCCCTGTATCCTGGTTTATAAAGTGGAGACTATAGTAACACTGATGCTGAAGGGCAGCCATAGACATTAAAGTTGATGTGTTCATCACACTTCTGAGCACAAAGTAGAAGGCCAGTCAACGTAAAGTCATCATCAGCAGCAGCATCAGGAGCATCATGATGTCATCTTCCTCAATGTCAAAGAAGATCAGATGGAAGAAGCGGGGGATCACTTCTGTTCCTAGAAAAACTCACTCTGCCAAGGGTAGAGTTGCTAAGAATCTTGTTTCTGCTTTCTGCCAGTATTTGTGACTTTGAGAGGGGCCACACTAGGTGTATCTTTACGCGAAGTCATTTAAGCATGGTCATCTTTGTTCCTAAAGTTTTCTCTTACAGTTGTTCCCAGCTTGATTTTGGTATGCATGTTACTATGATGCCATTTTTCCTAGAAATGGAGCTGCTGGCCCCTGCGTCGGGCTGTCTCCTGTATAGGACATTAGCCTGTTGCTGTGGGGCCCAGTGGTGGAGAGGGCTGGCTGACCCAGGACCAGTCTCTTCTTAGCAGCCATTAGTAGCACCATCAGTTTTCACGTTGCCAGTTATGCTCATTCAGAGGGTGGATTCTGTGCTCAAGTTTAAATCTTATGTCTTCTACTTGCTCTGACACCTACTTCTGTCATCCTGGGCAGCAGATTAATCTCTTTGTGCCTCCATTTCCTCATCCACAAAATGGGAGCAATGAGTAATGAAGATAAACAGGTTAGCACTCAGCAGGTACTCAGAACAGTGGCTCAGGCATGGAGCTGGTTTCTTGCTCACTCACATCCTGCTTGTGCCTCCTTTGGGGTGGGGAGTGGGTAGCTGTCCTATGTTTTTCTGCCATTGCACAAAAACGGTACTTGCTGTCTTTTCTCTCTTAGTCGCCCTGTGTTGTTTCCGTTAGAAATGGGCTGTGAGTGGAAGATCCAATGTAGTGAGTTCAAAGTGCTCTGGAATAAGATCAAATCCCAACCTGGAAATGAGCATTCATGTTCTATGCTGGAGCCACAAACTCCTGTGGTGAGTGAGCCTTGCAATCCTCTGGAGGGGGCAGGGCCTCGTTTCAGTGTCAAGGAAAGTGCAGCCAGCACTGGAGGGCAGAGCATCCTCACTGGGCAGGTGCAGAGTCACCCGGGAGACGGTGTGAGTCGACTCAGGTTCCCAGGCTGCAGACAATCCCTTGGTTTTTCTGTACCTGAATGGATGTCTTCCTTCCGTTAAGGGAAAACAACGTCCTCTCTGTGGTCTCAGAATGCTGGGAGAAGGAGTTGTTGTTATTTGGAAGGCATGTCTCTCCTTCAGGATTACAAGTAGAGCAGCTGGAACTTGGATGTCAGATTTGCATACCTGAGCTTAAAACCTGCTACATGTTGGCTCCAAAGCTCAGAATTTAATTTTAGCTCTGTTGCTTAGTAGCCCTGTAGGAGTTTACTGCTCAAGCTTCATGTTTAGGGTTTCTGACGGATTTCTTAGCTTTGTTTTGAGAGTTGTAAATCTCTGTAAATCTGACTTTCCAATAAAAATAAATAAATCTTAAAAAGTATATACTGTTACTTTGTAAGTGGAATCAAACAAGAATGAGGCCTGGAAGAAGGCGCCAGGTCTGCCAGGCCATGAAGTAGCATTGAGTATCTGATGTTCATGTCAGTCTAGAACAGGGATGCCCTGCATGCTCTCAGGACTCAGAAGTCTTAGTACATCTAACTGGGAAGCCAGGGTCACTCATACACTTCACATGTTATATTGTAATGGTTTCTCTGGAAGAGGTTTAAAGTCTTAGCATTGGATGCTGCTTGTGCATTTATCAATCTCTCTACCCTCTACACTTTCAGTCATCATCTGTTGCATATACAAGTGGAGATAAGTGACGTAAGCTCTTTTGTGAGGCTTACAAGGTCTTCAGTGCTTAGTTTCACTGCTTTCTTCTTCAGCCTTTGGTTATAAATCTTGCTTGTAAGATGGACCACAGATGGCTACGTTATTATTTACCTATGAGTTAATGAATATGGTAACTGTATTAGATATTGAATTCTCTTTCAAGTGCTGATACTCATTCCAAATGCCCACATCACAATGGACCTAAAACATGGACCTGTCTTGAAGGTTGGTTCATCTAAGGTTCAGTTGGGTTTCAGACATGTCCTTGCAGAAGTGATGTATTTATCCTAAAATCTGTGTCTGGTTGACATGAGAAGGTCATTTGAAGCTTGAATTGTGTGCTTTTCTGTCTGTGTTGAATAAGTCACCAAATACTCACTTCATTTAGCCCTCTGCTTATTGTGTAGGAAACTTAGAGATCCTGTTCATGAAAAACAATGCAATCTCATCTTTGGAAACATTTTCTAGGATTAGCGGATGATTTTCTCTGATGGATTCCTTTTGTATCTTCCTGTAAAGGTGACGGATTGATGGAATCAATTCTGAAGCAAAGCTTCTTAATATTCAGGACACACTGAGTGCTGAGGTATCAGACATTGTGAAACACAACAGCAAATGCACAGGCCATCTCTGCTACTAAGAAAACTTGTAGCCTAGTGAATGGTGGAGCACATGGATGAAAATGAACACAGAACAGGACATATTAGGTATAGTAACAGAAGACACACTTAAAGGCACTTAGGTTAGAAGACAGATTACTTTGAAGAAGCAGAAACTATTTACTCTTATGAAGAAGGCTTCTTTATGTTGGATAATTGATGAGGTTTCCTCCAACCTGGAAATCATCAAAGACTCCCAATCTTGAGGTTATGATTGTTTTATGCCGTATCAATTACCAGACCAGAGGATAGCTCATGAAAACGTTTCATTTTTGCAGTGGCATTTAAAACCAAGAGAGTAATCCATTTCAGATTATGCATAAATAATTTCTAAGAGCCTAAGATTGTATTAATCAGCTGTTTCTTTTGTAGTTTGCACCTCAGAATGAAGATTGGGTTTGGATTGGAACAAATGGATTTGAAAACTGTGAAGGGAATTGTAGGTAAACATGATGTTAAAGCCAGAATCATTCACTGAAAATGAATAATTTTAGACTCCCCCCGCCCAATAGATGTGTGGACCTGAAGATGGTTATGTTGAGGGCACAAGGCTAAAGTGATGGCTCAGTCTCTGTTGAAATGATTCTTTCAGTCTTTCTCAAGGACAGTTTGACATCGTCCATGGTCTCAAAATAAGGTGTTCTTCCTTTCAGAGTGGCCTGTGTTTATAATCTTTTTAATTTTACAGAGACAGAGGGAGATTTTGTTTTCACCCACTGGTCTATTCCTGAAATGCCTGCTATAGTGGTGTGTAGGTCGACTGAAGCCAGGAGACCGGAGCTCCTTCTGGGTTTCCCACACAGATGTCAGGGATCCAACTACCCGTGTCATCACTTGCCGTCTCCCAGGGTGCACACTAGTAAAAAGCTGGACTGGAGAGTGGAGCCAGGCCTGGAGCCCAGGAACCAGAGCATGGGATGCAGACAGGATCCCACTTAGCATCTTAGCTACCACCACAACTGCTTGCCCGCCAACCTAGCAGTAAATGCCTCTCAGAATGCCTGAAATTTCAAACAAAATGTCTTTTCATATATTCACTTCAGATAAATGAGTCCTGGGCCTGAAATTCAATGTCTCATCTAAAAATGAATTTTTCAAGGTAAAATGCCAGGGTACTTTATTTATGGAAGATGGAATGAAAAATACAAATTTATTTTTGGTATCAAAAAATTTTAAATCTATCCATTTAGAAAAACATTTCTAAAGTTCACAGAACAATGCCTCTCCTGAGAAGTAGATATGCTTTGATTGCAACTTTTTTTTTTTTTTTGGCCACTAAAAAGACAGCTTTTAGTTCTATTTTCTATGAACTTTTTGAGACATCTCAGCATGTCTGGGTATCAGACATGTGGTGAATTTGGCAAAAAAGACCATGGATTGTTTGAGTCTCATTAGCTCCTTTATAGCTCCCCTAAAACAGAGCTGCATTGAGCTAGCCCAGATGTCTTATCAGAATACCTCTCTGAGTTCAGGTTAATGAGAACGGGCACTCTAGTGCTGTCTTTGTAGTCCTGTGTGTCCACTCAGTTGGCCTATTTGGTGGCAGGGAAGTTATGACAGAGACCCTGAGAAGGAGTGGATCATGCTGACACACTAGCAACTGACGCCCAAGGACATGCATGCGAGGCAGAGAACTGAGGTTCATCTGTGGTGACCCCAGTGTCTTTTGCCAACAAGTTAGACACACAGTGAGAACAGGTCACACCAGTGCTTGACAGCAAAGTGAAGCAGTGCCTACAAGGGCCTTTTGTTTTTTGTCTTCCCATAAATAGCAGGTAGATGAATAAAAATAAGCAAGTGTAAAGCTTGGCAGAATATTCTGTGATGGTGGTGGTGGTTATTAGATGGCTGGGTGCCATTTCAAACTGATGACCCTTTTCATGTCTGACTTGGGAAAAGTTAGAGTTGTGCTGTCTGCGAGGGTGAGTGTCAACAGCTCATATAAGAGATTTGCCCAACATTGACATAAAGACACCATGCATGAAACACCTAAACAGCAGGAACAGCTCCTGAATTTTTTTGTGTTCTCTATCTTGATCTGATGGTTATACTGCAGCCGAGAGTAATATGTGTCCTGTGTAAGATAAGAAAATAATGCATTTGGTTTATGAAAGCAGTTTTAAAGCATGTCTGTGAAAAACATTGTTTTGTATCAAGATTTGGTTGACAGATGTAGTTTTGACATTCACTGCAAATATCAGACATTATTTTAAGTGCTTAAAAGTACTAACTCTTGAGTCTGGCATCATGATTTAGTAGGCTGAGCCTTTATTTGTGGTGCCGGCAAACATAGGAATAACTGGTTCATGTCTCAGCTGCTCCACTTCCAATGTAGCTTCTTGCTAATGTCCCTGGGAAAGCAGTGAACAATGGCCCAAGTTCTTGAGCCCCTGCAACCATGTGGAATACCCAGAGGAAGTTCCTGGCTCCTGGCTTCAGATCAGCCCAGCTCTATTACAGCTATTTAGGAAGTGAATCACTCACTATAGTTAATAATATTCTGAGAGACAGGGACTATCGTTTTTTCCTTTTTGAGCAACAGTGAAGCATATAGTGGTATAGCAACTTGGCCAAAGTCACAGAATTCATCTGTAAGGAGTAGGCATGGGATTCCCCAGATGGTAGTATCGAGTCCTTGTTAGTGGTTAATCTCTGCAAGCAAATTCTTCAGTTAATGCTGCATTCTGTATATTCCCACAAGTATATTGAGTTCTAGTTCCCACCAACAGAAAGTGAAATATATATAGGAAATCAAGTTAGTGTTTAGACCAATTTCTATGTTAAGTAATTTATAAATTTATTTTTATAAAAATATATAAATTTATAGAGAAAATATAAAAAGTAATCTGTAGAAAATGAGTACATTACACTATTGGAAGATAAAAAATGATTTTAAAGTATTGAAATTCTGAAATGTATGTTGTAAATGAAAGTATCATGTCTAGGTACTGAGTTTGGGGAAGCAGCATAGGCAAGAGGCAGGTGCAGGCTGTGCCCCCCTTTTTCCTCGCTGGCTGTCAGGCACAGGTCTGTGGTACTTGGGTGACTCAGCTGGGTGCGGATCTCCAGATCCCTCAAGGACACTCACTGTTTCAACAGCTGGTAGAGGCTCTTAGGATGCCAGAGGCTCTGCTGTGTGAATCCCTGGGTCAATGAGTAAAGGTTCCACCTTTTGGTGACCTCACACTGTAAGGATGAAAAACCACTGCTGATATTCTATCCACTTGAGGTTCAAGATGACTCTACATCAAACCCAGGCCCTCATTTGTGGACAAGGAACCTGTCTTGCAGATGGAGGAAACAGGATTAAAACTGAAGTTCTGCTTCCGCTTTCTTGTTCTTGTGGGGCTCTCTTGGATGGAAGGTTATACCTCTGCTCTTGGCTCATGCTCACCTCTGACAAGAGACAGACTGACTCATCTAACCTGCTGGTGGCTTTCCCCGGGGAAATCTTCCCCTCATTTCATAAACTGACAACTTTAAGCCTGTCTGATCCCTACACTGAGTTACTAATCACTTATTGTGGTTGGCTTACTGACATACTGAATAGTTTCAACAGTAATCAATATCTCACCTGAAAATGAGCAGATACATAAAATAAGACAACTCATACTTTTGAGAAAAAAGAAAGAAAAACGTGGGCGTTTGTCTTGGATGCGAAGATGCTGGCTGGCACTGACATGTACCACATCAGCATACCTGGGTTGGGTCCCTGGCTCTAGCTACTGATACTGGCTTCCCACTGATACGGCTCCATGGAGGCTCAAGGGGCTGGTTCTGTCTACCCATGCAGAGGTCCTCACTTAAGTTGCTAGCTGTTTGCTTCAGGCCCCTGGCAGTTCAGCAAATTTGAAATGTGAGCTGCTAAATTGAAGCTTTTTTTAAAAAAATCTGTTTTTCACATAGATTACTTTAAAAAATTAAGCTATCCTTATTGTCCCATATTGCTTCAAGAGCTGCCTTGATGAAGTGACACTGTGACACATCATATGTTTTGTTTATGATTTGTCTCTTGAATGTGTGCATGGTATCAGTGGATTCACATATATTCTAGGAAGGCACAGCTTGGTTGTTTTGGCATTTGTGTTTTTGCGTCTGATGAGAAAATGATTGGAGAGTTGAAGCAGCTGTTGATGGTTGTGCTGTGCAGCATCTCCTTCAGCGCATGTGTTACATACAGACCTAAGAAATGGCCCTTTTCAAGCCTGTGCAGTGGAGCCCACAGGTCTTGCCAACCATTCTTGGCTCTACTGCCTTGCAAATATTGGCTTCCTTCCCTTCTAATTAGCTCCCACGAACTAACTGGTTGATACTATCTGCACAAACAAGAGAACATAGCTTCTGCAAGGGTGAGACTACAAAGTCATTCTCTTTGGGTATTGGGCTGGCTGAAACTATTTTGTCTGGAGTAGACTGCGTTATTGACCAGCAATCCTTCATTGAAGCATACTTTGGGTTGAAACCAGGGCATTGGCTTTTCCATGCATGTCAGAAAACATGTCTCAGCAAGCTGATCGAAAATGAGACTTTGGATTTTATTCAAGATAAAAGCCGAAGACGACTGAATGTCTGGCTTGAACTCAGAGGTTTGATTTTTGCCAATTTTTGTTCTGTGGTTGTCCTAATCTTGCCTTGTAAGCAGTCTTAAGTCCTTTGATCTGAAAGTCTTATTAGCTGATATAGCATTGACACTTAATTGTATTCTTTCCTCTTACTTTGCTTTTGTTAAAACCATGGAGTTTTTGTTTGCTTGTTTAATTTCATAAGGGGATAGCCAGTACAGGGTCTAGGATACAACTGCTGAATATGCAGAGCAGATATTCTGCATCATCATGCCTTTTCCCACTATAAAAAATGCTCCACAGGAATGGATATTTATCTGTCCACTTCCCTTAGAAGTTTTCTGGTTGCCTGTCTGTGTGGGTCAACCTATCTTTGTTGTAGTTCCAGCAATTTCCAGAAATCAAATAGAGGCTCATTGACTTACATCTTAAAGGCTGAGCAACTCAGAATGAGAGCCAATGGATTTGGCCATTAATAAGGAAAATGAGCATGGCATGGAAAATTGCAGAAGGGAATGTTTTTCAGGCAGATAATTTCCAACCTCATCTGTAAATCAAATACCTGTAAAGGACTTGGGCAGATATTCTGTTTAGTAATTAAGGTGTCATTTGGGACACCTGTATCCTATGCCCAGTAACTGTGTTCAAGACTCAGCTCATGATTTATTTAAAGTGGGAGTACACACACTTGATCTTAGCCAAAAGGCTGAGAAGCAATTAAAGTGAGAGTAAATACACACTCACAAATGAGTGCAGGAAACCCCAAAGGAGACATGCCTACCATGGGAAGGTCAAAGTGCTGCCTACGAGGAGAGAGATGGGAGAAGGAAAGAGTAGGGAGGCCAACAAGGACCACTCCCATGTGCAGCATGTGGAACCATGTATGAATGTACCAACAGATGGAAATTTGGGCAGGGCTTGGTGTGCATAAAATTTTCTGAGCTTGCCGGCATCTCCATGTGAAGTTCAGCTTAAATAGATTCATAGCATCGCCTGTTTCTCAGTGCCAGAAACTTAGATGTATGATGGGAAAGTGCAGGTGGGTTGAGTTACAACTCAGAGAGACAAAAATTATGGAAGAATCTTCCAGTTCACTTATTCCCACTTACTACCTAATGTGTTGCTTTGTATTGGCTTCAGCCTGTGTAGCTCCCGTTGTTGTGGGAATTTAGGGAGTGGACCAGTGGATGGAAGAAATCTGTCTCTGCCTTTCAAATGAATCATAAAATTAAAATAAAAAATAATAACTAGCTTAAAGGACATGGGCCATTGTTGAGTACTCATTTTTGTGGTAGTTGCTTTTATGTTTGGCACATCTCATTTAATCTTCATAGTACTCCCATACTTATTGTTACATAAAGAGAATTTGAAAGAGATGAGTTAACTAGCAAATGTCAGAGCAATATTTGAACCCTGTTCTTTTTCTTCTTTTCCTTTAAAAAGTTATTTTCCATAATACAGTTTTATAGGTATAGGAATTCTTCCATTCTCCTTCCCATTTCCCCCTCCTGCCATTTTCATTTAATTTAGCACAATACTTTAGTCTCTTAGTAACAATTGCTTTCTGTTATTTAAATGTGTCATGGTATGATAGGTATATGCAAAGGTAGAAAATCTAGCATCATACTGTGAAAATATACTTAAATGTTTCATTGGGAGTCCTACTTTTCTTTGGGAGTAGAGACATGTACTGCAACATATCTTTACTTCTGGATATGCTAGTCTCCATTATACAGTTCATCTATGAGAATATTTGTACATGCTTGAATACCTGTATCTGTTTATTTTGTACTTTGCATAAAGACTATCTTAGTATTTATCTTTCTGGGAGCAGATTACTTTAGTCAGCATAATGGTATCTAATTGGGACCATTTTGTTGCGAACAGTAAGATTTTTTTTTTCAATGGCTGAGTAGAGATGTACCACAATGTCTTTATCATTCCTCTGTTGACAGGCATTTGGGTTGTTTCCATGACTTCGAAATTGCTGTTTGTGCTGCTATAAGTATAGAGTGCAGGTTGCTTTTTCGTGTGCAAATTTCATTTCATTTGGACTTAGTCCCAGGAGTGAGATAGCTGGGTTGTATGACAGATCAGTTCTCTGTTGTCCAAGCATTCTCCAATGTCCAAGCATTCTCCATACTGACTTCCAGAGAGGCTGCGGTCATCTGCACTCCCGCCAGCAGTGGACTAGGATGTCTTCCCCACATCCTCACCTGCAGTTGTTGCTTGTTGACTTCTGTGTGTATGCCATTCTCACTAGAGTTAAGTGGAACCTTGATGTGCATTTTATTTGCATTTCCCTAACAGGTAGGGAGCCTGAGCATTTTTTATGTGTCTATTAGTCATTTGAATTTTTAAAAAGTATCTGCTCATTATCGCTTTTTGACTGTTTGGCTAAGATCAAGTGCAAAATATATGCTCATGTCCTTTGCCTGTTTCTTAATAGGGTTGTTTGTTTTGCTATTGTTGAGCTTCTGAGACTCTTAATAGATTTTGGATATTAGTCTACTATCTGTTGTGTAGTGTGCAAAGATTTTCTCCCATTTTGTTGGTTGCTTCTTTTGCTTCATTGACTGTTTCCTTTGCTGTACAGAAGCTTCTTAGCTTGATGTAGTCCCATTTGTTTATTTTGGTTTTTACTGTGCTTTTGGTGTCTTTTCGAAGAAGCTTTGTTTATGCCAATGTCTTGTGGAGTGTTCCCTATGTTTTCTTCTGATGATTTGATGGTTTCTGGGTGCATGTTTATGTCCTTGATCGCTTTATAACAGATGTTGTATAAGGTGAAAGAAAAGATTCTTATTTCTTCTGCAGGTGGATAGCCAGTAATCCCAACAGCATTTATTGAAGAGACCAACATTTCTCACTGGGTTATTTTCAGTTACCTTGTTGATTAGTTGGCTGTACATATGTGGGCTCACTTCCAAGGTTTGAATCTGATTCTTTCTGACTCTGAAGATCATGACCCTCTGGACACAGTGTGAGAATGCTAAAACTCACAGAAGGGATAGTTAGTCAGGATGCTTATTCATGAAATAGCTGGATAGAGAATGCCAGGATCCAACTGAAATGATGGTATCCTTTTACTCTCAGGTACCATCCTGTGAAAACTCAGAAAGAAAGGACTTCCCTTTTCTGATTTTTTTTTGTGCTCTACCTGGTACCATTGTGGAGAAGGTAACCTCTAGGAATGAAGAATTCTTACCCATCCAAAGTCTCTGGGGCACCTTTGGTTTCCCGTCAAGTTGATTGTACTGAAGATTAGTGACTCAGTCTCAAGCGTAAACTAAACTTGTTCCACCTGCTTTCTAATCTAGTCAGAAATTCAAACAATTCTATTCCCTTGTTAAGATGACTCAGAGTATGCAAAGGAATCCAAAGTGGAAAATGTGGACGATTTTTCACTACCTGTAAAGGTTAACCACAGCCCTCAAAGAGGAAAGAAAATGCTGGGGATCATAAATTCCCAATTTATAGAAGAACAAGTTGGCTTGTAAAATGTTGTCATAGGGGAGTTGATGTAGGATTGTGAAAACCTTCAGTAATCTCCTTTGATAGGAGTAAGATGCTCGTTACTAGTATCTGTTTCTCTCAGAATTAAGTTATTTAGACTTCTATGTACTTAAGAAACATTTCAATTTCTTTTTAAGGAGGTATATTGATTTCTATGACTCATATACACAGAATTTTAAGTCATAAAAGATAACATTTTTAATTATAGTAGACTGAAAATGTATATTCTGTGATATTTAGCTGTTAGATAAGTAGCATAAATGACTAGAGTCATCAATATCATTCGTTTTCGCAGCACAACTTCAAGTTTCCTATTTTGCCTTCAACTATACTTTCTTATTATATTATAATATAGTTTATATTATTATAAACTGTGCCTAGTTTTAAAAACAAATATCCAGTGATAGGACAAATTAAAGCATTGGGCTTGCTTCTTCTTATTTTGCTTGTTTATTTTTCACGTGAAAGAGTTACCTAGAAAGAGTGAGAGAGAGGGAGAGAGATCTTCCACTCACTGGCTCACTCACCAAATGGCCACAATGACCAGAGCTGACCTGATGCAAAGCTGGGAGCCAGTAGCTTCTTCTGGGTTTTCCACGTGGTGCAGGGCCTAAAGACTTGGGCTACCCTCTGCTGTTTTCCCTGACCAATAGCAGAGAGCTGGATTGAAAGTGGAGCAGCTAAGACTTGAACAGGTGTCTGTTCTGGTGCTGCAGGTGCAGAATTAACCCTAAAAATCATTTCCTTTCACTAAAATGTAAAAGTATTTTTATACTGATTCCTCTGTCACTGTCTGTTTAGGAAGGTTCTAATTTTTCATTATTGTAGTTAATGGTGCAGAGAACATCTCTAGGCAAAACATTTATTCATGGTTTAAGCCTCACTCTCTGGATTGTTTTTCTTTCTAGGTGAACTTATACTCCTGCTTCTTTGTTGTGTGTGGGGGGCATTTTAAAAAGTTCATAGAAATAGAGTTAAAAGGTAAATTTCATTGAGTGCAAAAAGATGGGGCCATTGCTTCTACAGCCCAGCACTTGTCTGTTTCTCTGCCTGTTCCCCTCTTTGCCTCTATGCCTAGGAATGTGTTGGCTTCCCATAGCTGAGAGCCCTTGGGCACTTTGCCATTTCCTCCTAGTTTTTCCTTATCTCCCATCATCTTGTAGATTGTTCCTTAAACATTTTACAATTCTCTGTCTCTCTCAAAAAAATTATTTATTTTTATCGGAATGGCAAATTTACAGAAAGATCCTTTGTCACTCGTTCACTTCCCAAATGCATGCAACAGCTGGAGCTGAGCCCATCCAAAGCCAGGAGCTTCTCCGAGTCTCGCACGTGGGTGCAGGATCCCAAGGCTTTGGGCCATCCACTACTGCTTTCTCAAGTCACAAGCAGGGAGCTGGAGCAGTCGGACTGAACTGGTGCCCACAAGGGATCCTGGCACATGCAAAGTGAGGACTTCAGCTGGATTCCAATCACTTCCTTTTAATGTACTGTCTGATCCTTACTGAGATCCTACTTGAATTATTCTAAATGCAGAGAGACTTTCTTTTCATTCTCTTTTGGGTTTGGGACTTCGTACTGCAGAGTAGGGAGTTCAGTCCGCCCAGATGTAATCTGGTGTTAGTGAATTAATGTACTCTCATACCGTTATAAGCAAATTGTTATGGGAACCTAGAGAAGGGAGCCATGAATTCTTCCATGCAGTTTTGTTTTTTAAATGCTTGAAGATACCTTCCCTGCCACATGTTTTCATTCTTTTGTTTCATTTGGATAATAATGGTTCAATTGTTCCATTTCCCTTTTTACTGAGGCCTTGTGTGGCTAATCCCTTATGCTTTTCCTTCCTTCCTACGCAGTTTGCACATCTGTATATATAAAGTCATCTATGTACACTGTGAATTCATCCCTCACCCACATGTTTGCTCATGACTTCCCTTGCAGAAGACACCCGCAGAGTTCTGGGAGCAGAATGGATTTTTGGCATTTCTCCACATGTGAGCTTATTCCTTGGTCCTTAAATGAAGTAGAAAGCATGGAGCAAAGTAGTTAACTTCTTTTCACATAGCTTCAGCCTAAATCTTAGCTGTCATTTTTGCAGGACGAATGCCAAAGTGGTCATCAAACTTACCAGGGCTCTTAGTGATTCAAAGACCTCTTAAATTGAATGGTAATCTTTCCTGTGTTTGCCAGGTCATCACTGACAGAGTCTTGGATTGCTGTGGCAGATGAGGCTTTTGCAGGATTCACTGGGTTACTCCAAGGTCCTAGCCTGAGGACAGGCATTTGGTGCAGCAGTTCAGACTGCTTGGAACTCTCGCATCCCGTAGCAGAGTGCCTTATTTCGAGTCATGGCTCTGCTCCTGATCCCAGACTCCCACTGATAAACACCTGTGAAGGTAATAAATAATGGCTCAGGTATTCTAATTCATGATACCTATGTTGGAGAGATCTGGATTGAATTCCCAGCTTTTGACTTTGCTCAGTCCAAGTCCCAGCTATTGCAGGCATTTCGAGAGTGAATCAATGGATGAGAGTTGCTCTTTATTTCTCCATATCTCCTCATTTCACATAAAATAATAAATAGATGTAACACAAACTGCAAAAAATGTATAAAACTTTTACTCTAGTTAAAAATAAACGATAATTTAGGAAATATGGCTAATCTAACACTATATTTCAGTCTCTTAGAATATAAATGACTCAGTATACGCTTTTTTTTAAAACTTTTTTTTAAGATTTATTTATTTTATTACAGTCAGATATACAGAGAGGAGAAGAGACAGAGAGGAAGATCTTCCGTCCGATGATTCACTCCCCAAGTGAGCCTCAACGGCCGGTGCGTGCCGATCCAAAGCCGGGAACCAGGAACCTCTTCCGGGTCTCCCACGCGGGTGCATGGTCCCAAGGCATTGGGCCGTCCTCGACTGCTTTCCCAGGCCACAAGCAGGGAGCTGGATGGGAAGTGGAGCCGCCAGGACTAGAACCAGCGCCCATGTGGGATCCCGGGGCGTTCAAGGCAAGGATTTAGCCGCTAGGCCACGCCGCCGGGCCCAGTATACACTTTTTTTAAAAAAGGAGTTATTTATTTTTATTTGAAAGTCAGTTACAATAGAGAAAGGAGAGAGAGGGATCTTTCTACCTGCTGGTTCACTTCCCAAATGGCCACAATGGCCAGAGCTGGACTGATTCAAACCCAGAGACCTGAAACTGCCTCTGGGTTTCCTACATGATCTCAGGGATCCAGACACTTGGGCCTTTTCTCTTGCTTTCTCAGGTGCATTAGCAGGAAGTTGGATGTGAAGTAGAGCAGCTGGGACTCAAACTGGCACCCATATAGGATACCAGCACTGCAGGTGGAGGCTTAACTTGCTATGCCACAAGAGCCAACATCTCAGAGTGTTTTCCACCACAGGTAAAAATAAGGGTGATTTCCTTCAAATTCAACATACAAAATTTTCTACACTTACAGTGGGAAAGTAATAAAGACAATTATGTTGGAAAAGAAAAACGTAAGGAAACAACTCACTGGTATAGGAATAAGAGGGGCTTGGGATTTAACTATAGATTTCTCAAGGTGAGGCAGCTTTGGACAAATCCCTAAACTCTTTGATCTAGGGAGCATTCTTTGGTAGAATGAGGATAACACCAGTGCATCAAGTCACTACCTGGCTGCTGGGGGGCTCCTAGAATCACACGTGGAAGGGAGTTGAAAGTGGCGGGGCTTCAGCACAGGAAGACTCCAGTGCTGCTATTTTTTGGGAAGCCTTGTACAAGCAGAAGTGAATGGGGAGCCCAGCAGGAATCACTTTTCCTGACATTTTGTCTATTGTCATCCTCAGTTCTTTTATGGCCATTGTTCTTCCACTTTCAGCCTATTGCCAAAACATTTCTGGAGTCCTCATGGGCACATAGGACCAGGCACTCCTGTCCATCTCCCTGTGCCCAATGGCAGGTGGAAGTGGGGGGAGGGATGGGGATGCTGCTGCTGCCACCTTCATGGCTAGTCCCCACCGTGGCCTGTAGGGATGGTGCAACTGGGCTGCCATGCCTACCCGCTGTTGCTTCCAGCCACTGTCACATCGTTGTCTTTCTTTCAGACGTGACGTGCCGTATTTCACAGGGAAGCTCAGCTAATTTGCTTGACTGTGTTTTGCTGATGAAGCCATTGAAGTGTGAAGTGGTTTAATGAGATTGCAGATTCTATCCCAGAATTTTAGCCAGGGCTCTTTTCACCATAGCTCCACAAATGTGCCAGTAGAGTCGATGCGGGAGAGGAGCAGTACTTTGTGGCTTTACTTATTTATTGTTAATGTCCTTTCTTCTTCTTCTTCTTCTTCTTCTTCTTCTTCCTTTTTTTTTTTTACTTAGCATGGAGTAAAATGAGATTGAATAGAAAGAATTGAAAACTGCTAGTCAAATAAGATATTGATATTTATGTTCTGAAAATTACAGTATTATTAACTTTTTAATGTAACATATCCAAGAAAATTCTAAACGCAGGATATACTGGATTTTTAAAGAGTGTTTACCTACTTTATCCTCTTTTGAAAGACAGCTTCTCCAGAACACATCTTTGTTTGGATTTTGATAACCAAGGGCACTGCCCTGACTCGTATGGAGGAAACTCCAGAAGTTGGTACTCCGCAAATACTTTAATGAACAGAGCTGTTGACATTCAGGTCCTGATATGCTGCTTCAGTTTTTTCCTAATGTGGAAATACCATAATTTGGATTCGAATGCATTGAATGCAGGGTATGTAGGAAATTCAAATAATGAATAGTTACAAATATCCCCAGAATACTTTCCTTTGGGAATTTGTGACTTGAGAAGGTTGCTGTTTGAGTTCCCAAGGAATCCCAGGGCTGCAAGCCTCATCTTGGATGTGGCGCAGCAATCCAGAGTAGCCTGGTTGTAGACCATAAGGCTGATGAATAAGCACTCAGATGAGTCCAGGGCTTTTTCAGGCAGGGCAGAGTGTGGACAGGCAGTGATAATTATATCTCTCCAAGCTTCTGGGATTTCATTTATATGCCACTGTTGTAGAGAGAAGAGGTTAATACTAGTAAAAATGTGAGGAAACATTTAGACCAAAGTCCCAAGGATTTGAAGCTACTTATTAGCTGTGTAAGATTACTTTCTAGGGATTTACATTCTTCGTTTGAAATGGCAAGGCTGCATCCAGTCTTTCATCATGACGTTTGTTATAGACTCCCCCCAGTTGTCGGACTTTTTCGTGGAGGAGGAAGTGGTGCCTCTGCAGGTGTGAAGACATTTGGGAATTGCCTGGCCCCTCCTTAAGTTGTATGTGGAGTTTAATATCCATATTTTTATAGTGTCCTCTGAGATCCTGGTGGAAACAAATGCATCCCAGGAAAGGTGTTTTGACTGATAAGAAAGACATTGGGGAGTAGTTGCAGGTACCTGGGGCTGACATAGGCCTTATCTAGCTGCCTGCTTATTTATCCTACATCAGTTCTGACGATAAATTGTTGCCTCCACCTTTTCAGAGGAATGCCCTTGGTATAGAGTCGTTAGTCACAGGGTAAGCTGACAAGGTTAGGCTTTGTAAGCCCTTCTCAGTAGAAACTTGTGTAGATAATTGCAAAAGGGGAAGCAAGCTGGCGAAGTTATTTAATTTAGGTCTGTGATGTGAGAGGTAGATCATATAAGTGCCAGTTTGAGGAATCTCTTAAGATGGGCAAGGTGATATGTGTGTCTGGGTTTTCTGCCATTGATTTAGTAATCAGCATAGAGTCAGAACATATACATTGAGATATGTCCCACGCTACCATCTGCAACCTAGATTGGATTAAAAGGTCTGATAAAGTTCAGAAAGAGAAAAGATTTCACAGAGTTTCTGTACCTGGCTTTCATGTTGTCTGCATACATCTTTTCACTTAGTAAAACGGTATCGTGTTTGCAGACTTAAGCAAACTTTCTTCAGTTCTGTGCTTGGTGACCAGAGTTTCTGCATTCTGCTTCTGGCTCAGCCATTTCCTGGCTCTGTTACCACCCCCTTTTGGGCTCAGGTCCCTCGATAAATAGGGGAAGGGAAAGTCTTTTTGGCCCTCATTCCATTATGGTTTACATTATGGTAGTATGGAGATACCAAATTGCTGCTGGGGGTACTGAAGAACATGAACAGAGACCAGTGTGGTCTCTTGTACTTCTGTGCCAGCCAGTCGTAAGCCCTAGTCATTGAACCGAATGAGAGGCGCTCTAACTGAGGGGAGGTTTTTCCTAAGAGTGTGGTGTACTGGCTGGGTCCTCCCAGAGGCAGACCTGTGACAGGCATTCACACACAAGGGTAGTCCAGGTGATCACTTGCCTGGAATGAGGAAGTGAAAGGAAAGGAAACCATCGTGAAGGGGGTGGGACAGTGCAAATGTCCATTTCCACTCTGGGCAGATAGGCATTCACCCTGGGGGAAAGGAACTAAGATAAGTTCCACCAGCTGTTGATTGAGGATTGCTCCTTTTGGGTACTGTGCCTCTGGCACTTTGGGCACTGTGGACTCCTGCCAGTCACAGAGGTCCCTGGCAGTTGGAAGGCCAGGTATCCCAGGATACCAGTGGACTGAGGACAGAAGGGCAGAGCCACTATGCTCTGCCTTCCTCGGGTTACAGTAGTAAAGCCAGAGTAGCAGTTCCAAACCATTGCCCTGTGGCACAGCAAGTGGAGATTGCTAGCAGCAAATGCCAACAAGGGACACTAAAGCAGGCCAGCACAGCAGGAACCAGTGAGCACTCCTCGTCAGGTGTGTACCACTAAACACAGTGGCATGTAGTAGCCAGGGAGGGGTGTGCTCCTGAGTGCCTATTAGCTTCAGCTGGGAGAGGCTGGTGACGGGTCCCAAGGAGGCCTGTTGACAGCACAGGTGCTGCCAGTATTCGCCCTTACAGGGCCCAATTGCTGGCTCCACCCACAACAAAGTACTTTGAAGGGAGGCTCACCCCCCTTTATGACACAGAGTGACGTAACATGCAGAATCTGATTGATTTTGTCAAAACCCTTTTGCTGGAGAAAGCAAATTTTCTGATAAGTTGTCCAAACGTGTTGCAGGACACGGAATCTTGTATCTGGTTCTATAAACAATCAGACAAGGTTATCAGTAGCATCCTTGACAACTTGTCAGACATCTGGGCTCTGAAATGGAGCTGTGCATTGAATGGCTGTTCCCCCAGCATCACTGTGGTTTTCTGCAAACTAATGGTTCTAGGTCGACGCGGTTTTTAAAGGTTGATCCTGGGCTGGCACTGTGGTGCAGCTAATTAAGCCACTACCTGCAGTGCTAACATCCCTGCTGTTCTACTTCTGATCTAGCTCCCTGTTAATGCACATGGGAAAGACAGTGGAAGATGGGCCCAAACGCTTGGGCTCCTATGCCCATGTTGGAGACATAAGCTCCTGCTTCCTGGCTTTGACCTGGCCCAGCCCCTGCTTTTGTGGCTATTTGCAAAGAGAAAATTTCCTCTCACGTTCATTTGTTCTCTCTCTCTTTTTCTCAACTCCATACTCCTTCTCTCTCTGTAGCTATGACTTTCAAATAAGTAAATGAAGTATTTTTCAAACATTGGTCTTTAGGGCCTTGCACAATAGTTCAGCTGGCTAATTCTCCACCTCCAAGCACTGGCATCTCATATGGGCACTGGTTTGTGTCCTGGCTGCTCCACTTCCCATCCAGCTTGCTGCTGTGGCCTGGGAAAGCAGCAGAGGATGGCCTAGGACCTTGGGAACCTGTAGCAACGTGGGAAATCCAGAAGAAGCTACTGGATCCTGGTTCAGCTCCAGCTGTTGCAGCCACTCGGGGAGTGAACTAGCAGACAGAAGATCTTTCTTTCTGTCTCTATTTCTATTTGTAAATCTCTTTCCAGTAGAAACAAATGTTTTTTTTTTTTTAAATCAGTATTTATACTAATTGCTAGTTATGAAGTAGGAAAATATGTATTATCTCTGTCAAAGTTATAACTTTGTTTCCTCTTTCCTATTAATTTAGTTCTTAATTTTAACACCTGCAACAGATCTTATGTTTGGGAGATGGTTTCTGTGCTGCTGGCTTGCAACAGCTTGCAGAAGAGCTTTAGTGCTGCATGAACTTGTGATTATTATGAAAAGCTATTTTAAACCTTAATATCACCTGGTGAAATCATTGTCCTTGAATGAGCCACATTGCAAAAGAAAATTGTAATCAAAGCATCATGAGTTTATTGCTATTGAGTAACTTACTTACTGCAAGGTGATTGATATCTCAGCAGGGCTAATGGGAAATCCTGAGATCATCTTGTGTATGTCTGGTCCATGAAGACAGATGTGTAATCAAGTGAGTAAACAGAGTCATGAGGTAGCTTTTATGGGAAACAAGGCTGTAAAGTCA
This sequence comes from Ochotona princeps, assembly GCF_030435755.1. Taxonomy (NCBI): domain Eukaryota; kingdom Metazoa; phylum Chordata; class Mammalia; order Lagomorpha; family Ochotonidae; genus Ochotona; species Ochotona princeps. The sequence goes on along the minus strand of NC_080832.1, from coordinate 55,319,021 downwards.
GTTTGACCCTAGTCATGGAATCAGAATTTTACAGACTTATAAAAAGTATGTGAAGAGGTCATCTTGTCCTTTCTCTCTTTATTTTTAAGATTTTATTTATTTTAAAGGCAGAGTTAGATTAAGAATGAGAGAGAAAGAGAAAGATCTTCTGTCCACTGATTCCTTCCCCAAATAGCCAGGCAAGAGCAGTGCCAAGCCAGTTCTTTGCTGCCTTCCTAGGTATATTAGCAGGGAACTAGATTGGAAGCAGAACAACCAGGATTTGAACCAGTGCCCTTATGGGATGCCTGTACTGTAGACAATTGCTTAACATACTCTGCTGCAATGCTAACGCTAGGTAGGTGAAGAGATTTATTCAGAATATATAGCTCAAGTATCTGAGTCATAATTGCCTACAGAAAAAGGTAGATTCAAGGGAAGCTTATCTAATGTGCCTTCCAGAAGCTCCTATTTGGAAGGTCTGGAGTAGGGCCAAAGAGTTTGCCATCATTAAAGTTAGAGAGTCATGATCTAGTCCTATAATGTTGAAGAAACTGAAATCCCAGGAGGGATTCCCAAGGGCTCCAGCTGCCTAGTGGCAGAACAGGGCCAGGGTATAATTCCCTCATGTTCAATGTTCATTTCTCTATTTTATGCTTCTGAGTTTTTAAGATTTTTTTTAATTTGAAATGCAGAGTTACAGAGAGAAGAAGAGACACACAGAGAGACCTTCCGTTCGCTGGCTCACTCCCAAAGTAGCTGCAATGGCTGGAATTGAGCCTATCTGAAGCCACAAGCCAGAAGCATCTTCCAGGTCTTCCACATGGGTGCAGGGTCCCAAGAACTTGAGCCATTTTGTACTGTTTTCCCTGACTACAAGCAGCGAGCTGGATGGGAAGTGAGGCAGCCAGGATTCCAACTGGTGCCTGTATGAGATGAAGGTGCTAAAGGTGGAGGTTTAGCTCACTACACCATGGTGCCAGCCCCACTTATATTTTTTAATAACTATTTAAGCTCCTACCCTAAACTCACCCTTTCCAAAAGCAGGGCCTCATTTACTACAGAAGCAAATACAGCAGGTGTATCAAGTCTTAATCTTTTTTAATGGGTAAATGTATATGTGGAATTTACATGGACTGACATAACACACATGGGTTTTGCAATGCTGGCCTTTACTCTGTAAAGGGTGCAAAACAGCACAAAGTTCTGGCATGAACGGACCTTTCACACAAGGCTTGCTGTGATGTGTAATATGACTGGTTATACATATTTTTCTTCTGATCACTTTATTTCCACATCTCTTGTTCAATCTGGCAAGTTTGCTACAGACAACTTCCTCTTGCAGGTTTTCCTATGCAACATCCCACAGGTTCTAAAATACACTGTTAAGATCCACATAGGTGATGACTATCTGGGTTGGTAAATTTGTTTGATTAGTATCCAGGGCTGGCTGGGGAAGCCATAATTGTGGTTCTCATTCCAATATGTGGCTAGTCAACATTGCACAGATTTACAAAATGCTTCCTTGTTCCTAAGCTGCTTTTCTAATGAGGCAACGCTTCCTGTAGCTCTACAGTGTTGACCAGGTGAGCACTTGGCAGAGCAAGTGAGTCCAGCCCTGCAATTCACCTCGATGGTGGAACACCTGGCAGAGGACTTACTGCTGATGCTGGTGGTCTGTGTCATTTTGTTGAGGATGGAAGACTGAATTTAAACCCTGACCCAAAGCAATGTGCAGATACTCCTGTGTGATCCACTTGCTTTCCAGGGTCTCCCATAGGACACCTGAAGCCCTCTTCTTTGAGGAGACAGAGTTGAGACAGTGTTAGTTCTGAAAATACAGCATTTATTTGAACACTGATTAAAGTAAAATCAGAATTTGGAAAAGGTAGCACTGCTTTTATCTACTCTCCTTTTTATTCTTTTAAAAAATATACTTATTTGAAAACCAGAGAAACAGACAGCCGTCTCATCCTCTGGTTTGCTTCACAATTCTCACAATAGTGAAGACTGGGCCATGCTGAAACCTGGCAGAGCTCTAACCAGCTGAACCACCACCACGGCCTCCCAGGGTGTGCATTAGCAGAAAGCTGTATCTAGGAACAGAGTTGGGGCTTGTACCCAGGCTCTAACGTGGGGTGCAGGTGCTTCAAGCAAACTCTTAACTGCTAAGCCAAGTGCCTGCTTCTCTATTTTTAGTCTTGTAACCACACCTTAATCTAGCAGGGATTTCAAGAGGTTTACCAGGAACATAAAATATGACAGAGTAGTATGATTTATAAATATAGGAAAACAATAAAAAAATAAAGGCGGGACCCAAGTTAGTAAAGAATAAAGCTAAACCAGCTGATTATCATAATGACTCACCCATTAGCATCATATGGGTCTCAAATTTGACTCAGTTTTCCAACACTCAGTAAAATGTTAAATAATCAGTGATATAGTTCACTTGTTGTTATAAACACAGATCTGTGAGGCAAATTATAACTCTTCTCTGTACCCAAAATTTGCTGTGGGACTTCCTCAGAGAATTTTATGATATAAAAAATGATGTTATTGACAGCTTTTAAAAAACAGACTAAAGAATGTTTTATACAGCATTCTCTCTTGACTTGGAATATAGTTTTGTTAAAGCAAATTTGCACAGGGTCATTGCCATGCAATCTAGGTACTGATGTGACAATAAAATGGCAAGAGGAAATTGTATACAGATTTATAGAACATACTTAGCTATCAGAATTTTCCAGTGTGATAGTCATGGCAATTGCTGATTGTTTTCAGCTCCGCATGGAAAGACACACTTGTGATATGGACACAGAAAGAAGTGAGAGAGGAAAAGGAGTCCGAGGACCACTGGGCGACCCTCTGTGCTCACAAATGATACCTACACATGTCCTTCCTCCAGCCCCCTGCCCAATTCTCTCTGTTCGCCAAATGTTGCTTATTTCTTGTTATACCCCAGCCCCAGAAGCATTTTAGACAACCAACAGGGCAGCTGATATCCACACAGTCTTTTTCATGTTTGCCTGAGAGCATGAGAGGTTTTCTTTTCTTTAAAAAAAAAATTTTTTTATTGGAAAGGCAGATATACACAGAAGAGGAGAGACAGGAAGATCTTCTATCTAATGGTTTACTCCCCAAGTGGCAACAATGGCTGGAGCTGACTGATTCAAAGCCAGGAGCCAGGAGCTTCTTCCAGGTCTCCCACGCGGGTGCAGGGTCCCAAGGCTTTGGGCCATCCTCCACTGCTTTCCCAGGCCACAATCAGGGAGCTGGATGGGAAGCGGGGCCGCCGGGATTAGATCTAGTGGCCATATGGGATCCTGGCTCATTCAAGGCGAGGACCATAGCTGCTACACTTATCATACTAAGCCTGAGAGGTTTTCAAAGAAAGTATATGGACTTCCAAAAACTGTTTTGCACCCAAAGAAATAATTCTTTCAGTTTCATTTACTCTAGAACTTTTTAAGAACCCATGCATGACATTCTGTGCCGTCCCAGGCAGATTGGGTTAATATTTTGATTGAGTTAGGATAGGAAGTTTAGGGGCCCCCTACCTCCCAGGGCTTGTGGTAGTGTGTGAAGGTGCTTTGTAGATTCTCATGGTAGTGAAATGATGGAGTGATCATCAACAAGAACCATAAAAGTCCCCAGGATGCTTTCTGCCCACTTCTGGTCATCCATGAATGCTACTGATGAATTTGCAGGTGCTGTAAAGGCCATCAGTGATCTTTAACCCTGCTGGGATGGTTTCTCTCAGGTCGGCTTGCTGCTCTTGGTGCCTTGACTGGGCTGTCAGTGGGCCCAGGTGGACGGGGCATGAGTAGGATGGCCATGCGTGTCTTAGCATGTTTCAGCACAGCCATTGCTAGCAGATTTTGCCCCAAAAGGAGTTGCTCTGGACATGTGTCACCACTCCAGTAACCGACCCATGTACCCTGCTTTTCTGCACCATCAACTCAGGATTCTGCTGCCATGTTGCTAGAAGAGTCTGTTACCTTGCTTCCATTCTAGGGAGATTGAAACTTGCTTAGAAGTCTGAAAATCACTTATGCGTGTGCTTACTGCCTTCATCTTTGCATGTCCAAATTTTTCTGAGTTCCCAACTACAAGTATTTTGGGACGGGGAGTAATGAGAGAACACTGAGTGTTTGGTCCTGCATGTACACAGGAAGAAGAGAGGTGTTTTGGGTTGGTTGGTTTGTTTTTAGCACTCTTGTTTGTTTATTATTTGAAAGATAGAGAACCAGATAGAAATCTTCCATTTCATGATTCCTCCCTCCCTCCCCACACCCCAGGAGGCTGGGCAGGCCAAATCCAAGAACCCCAACTGAATCTCCCATGTGTCTGGCAGGGACCCAGGGACTTGAGCCATCCTAGAATAGGTAGTAATAGGAAGCTGGATCGAAACCAGAAGAATTGAGAATTGAGCCATGCCCTTGAATGCAGGATGTGGGCATCCGAAGGAGCCGTTTCACTGCCACCCAAATGCCTGCCACAGGAAGAGGAGTTCTGTTCCTTTTTTCCACCATGTCCTTCCCTTCATCTCAAGCTCAGCAGCTGAAGTAGTGTTCATGAACATTTGGCCAATGCTGCATTGACTTGCCTCCTTCTGGTTTTATTATTCACAGTTAAGAGCAAAGTTTCTTACAGTGTAAATAATTTTTATTTTGTAATTTTTTGTGTGAAAACATTCAAGTAACTGCTTCTTGGAAGGGAGAAGTGCTTTAATTTTAGAATAGAAAAGTAACTTCTAGTATCAGCTATTATTATGCGTGGAAAAATACCTTCTGGTTATGACTTGGTACGTTGTGCTGTTTACTTGGCAGGGTCAGGCTGGCAAGGATATTTCTCAAGTTGTTTCTTTCTGTGTACTGTGCTCATTATTAGAGTAAGATGCCACCATATAGGAGACAGTATTTGAATTATGGTCATTTTGCAAAAGCACTACATGTAAATCATAGGGTTGACTAGCTAAGGGAAAGATCAATAACATTTATAATATTATAACATTAAAAGAAAAACAGAATTGTTATGATAGCTATGACTATATAGCAATTCTAAATTTTATAAAAAGATTTTTTTTATGTTTACTGGAAAGGCAGATTCTCGGAGAACAGACGTGAAGATCTCTCATTCGGTGGTTCACTTCCCAAATGGCCACAATGGCTGGAGCTGAGCCCATCTAAAGCCAAGAACCAAGACTTTTCTTCCAGGTCTCCCACGTGGGTGCAGGGTCCCAACTTTGGGCCATCCTCTTCTACTTTCCCAAGCCACAAGCAGGGAGCTGGATGGAAAGTGGAGCAGCAGGACATAAACCCGTGCCTATATAGGATGCTGGGGCTTGGAGGTGGAGGATTAACCAGTTGAGCCATTTTTGTGGGCCCCTAAATTTTTCATTAAAAAAAAAAGAAGACGACTGACTTTTGTAATTGAAAGGCACAGTGATACAGGGAGGCAGAGGCAGAGACTCTCCTGCTGGAGCACTCTCCATGATGCCCACAAAGCCAGCAATTGGAAACTCCATCCCAGTTCCCACCCACATGGCTGACAGAATCATTGTACATCTTCACCAGTTTTTTTTTTTAAGACGTGTTTACAGAAAGGATGAGACACAGAAAGAGAACTCTTCCATTCACTGATTCACTCACCAAATGGCCACAACAGCCGGAACAGAGCCAATCCAAAGTTAGGAGCCAGGAGTTTGTTCTGGAACTCCTACAGGGGTGTAGAGTCCCTGCCATCCTCCAGCGCTTTCCAAGGCTGTAATCAGGGAGCTGGATGGGAAGTGGAACAGCAAGAACTAGAACCTGTGCACATAGGGGATGCTGGCGCTGTCAGGCTGAGGATTAGCCCATTGTGCTACCATATTGGCTCCTTCAACAGTGTAACTGTCAAAGTCTAGCTCAAGTTTCTTTTCACCTGCATATCCTCAGCTCAGTACTGAAGTTACATTTGGAACTAGAACTCCTTTCCCAACTATTCCTTCATACTTTCACTATAATAGTTTATAATTTTCAATACATCTGTTTCTTTTTTTAATCTAGAGATTGTTTTGTTATGTGGTTTATAATTGTTAAATTAGAATTGTCTCAGAATTATTTACTATTTAGTTGTATTTTGTGGGTTGGCCTTTGACCATTTCAATGTTAGTATGTTTGTGTTTTCTTACTGGTTTCTGGGAATTCAGAGGTACAATTAAAGTAGGCATCCATGTTTCAGCTTGAATCGGGAAGTATTTTTTTTTTTCTTTGCTGCAGTATGCTTGTAATGCTTTATCTTAGGAAGGTGAGTGCAACTAATTTTCTTATTTATTGAGACAGAAGTAAATAGAGATAGTAATAGAATTCCCATCTGCTGGTTCATTCCCAAATTTTTGCAGTGGTCAGGGATGGGCCAGATCAAAAGGAGGAGCCCAGAACTTAATTCACGTCTACCATGTGGATGGCAAGGACCCAAGTGTTTAAGACATCTCTGCTTCTTGGAGTGTGTATCAGCAGAAAACCAGCATTAGGAATAGAACTGGGACTTCAGCCAAGGCAGTATGATTAGGGATGCAGGTGTTCCCAGTGGCGCCCTAACCAATGTTAATCCATCAGGACCTTGGGGAGCAAGCCCCAACTACCTGAACCTTGGCAGGGAAAGTACCCAAATTCATTGGCAAGCTATAGCAGCCCTAAACACTAAGTATTTGACTATTTCACAATAGCTACCAAGCTAGGTGTTCACTCTTGTGTCAGGCAATATATTTTTTATGGAAACCTTTTGAGAAATTTCATATACTATAACTAATTTTTGTGAGAAGTAATCCCTAAATCTAGGCAAAGAGTTTGGTTTGATCTGTTTAAGGGCAGATAACATTGAGATGAATCATTCGTAAAATAGAAAACGGTAAAGAAAACTGTGTTCTGATCAGACATGTCTTAGAACAAATGCAGTATTGTTGGAAACTCTAGGTTTGGGCAACTTAGTGACAAATCAGAACATGTGATAGCAGAAGTCACCACAAGTTCCTTATTCAACCACATTGTCTAGCTCTGTAGCATGATTTAAAAGGTCTCATCTTCCCTTCCCCTATCGCTTCCTTTTTCTTTCCTCTTCACTCCTTTTTTTCTTTTTTTCTGATTGTAGTATAGCTCGCATAGATCAAAGCATGAGGTATTAAATATACAACCTGATTTTTACACATGCATACACACAAGTAACTACAATTCAGATAAAAATGTAGACCATTACCACCATCCAGCCTCTCTTATGTATCTCCCTGAAGTCATGATGGTAACCACTATTTTGATTTCTGTTTAACCAAAGATTAAATTTGTTTTTTTTTTATTTTTATATCATTGGAATCAGGCAGCTTGTCTGGCAGCTTTCAGTAATTTTTTAAAGATTTATTTATTTATTTGTTTATTGAAAATATACAGAGAGAAGGAAAGACAGAAAGAAAGATCTTACGTTCCCTGGTTCACTCCCCAAGTGGCCACAATAGCCAGAGCTGAGCTGATCTGAATCTAGGAGCCAGTAGCTTCTACCAGGTCTCCCATGCAGGTGCAGGGTCTCAAAGCTTTGGGCTGTTCTTTACTGCTTCCCCAGGTCACAAACAGGGAGGTGGATGGGAAGTAGAACAACCAGGATATGAATTGGTAACCACATGGGATCCAGGCAGTTACAAGGTGAGGATTTAAGCATGAGGCTATCACACCAGGACTTTTCAGTTAATTTTATATACCCTCTTATCATTGGCCATTTGGATTGTTTCTAGTGTTTTACTTTCATGAAATAAGAAGACTATGAACACTCTTGGATGTGGCATTTGGTGAACACATTATCTAGTCATTTCTGTTGGGTATGTTTCCAAGTCTTGATTTGCCAGGAAATAGGGTCAATATAGTCTTTCTGCAGTAGATATGTCAAATTGTTTTCCAAATGATTGTACCAAGTCACAGCGCATGATTTCCAGTGGTTTTTCAGTCCTTTTAATTTTAGCACTACTGGTGTGCAGTGGTAGTTGATGATGTATCTTAAGATTTTTAAATTGATATTTCCTTGATAATAATGTCACACGGCTTTTAATAAATGTTTTCACCACTTAATGTTCTTTTATTGGGAAGTGCTTGTTCAAACATTTTTCCCAGTTTGGAAAATGGAACATCTTTTAAAATAACTTACTTATAGGTATGTATCTACATGTACAGTTTTCATTTTTAAATTGCATTGAATGATTACTTTTAGATTTTATTTTTATTTATTTATTTATTTTTAATTTTTTTCTTTTTTTAATTATTTTTTTAATTCATTAATTACATTGTATTATGTGACACAGTTTCATAGGTACTTGGGTTCTCCCCACCCCTCCCCAAACCCTCCCACCATGGCGGATTCCTCCACCTTGTTGCATAACCACAGCTCAAGTTCAGTTGAGATTCCCCCATTGCAAGCATATACCAAACATAGAGTCCAGCATCTTATTGTCCAGTCAAGTTCAGCGGCTTCTTAGGTATACCCTTTCTGGTCTGAAGACAGAGCCAACAGAGTATCATCCCAGTCAATTAAAAGCTCCAACATACCATCAGCAAAAATTTACATCATTATGGAATTAATTGACATAGTAATGAGTAACCAATATGTTAAAAGTAAATGCGAGTTCCTAGCCACCTTCTGTGACCACCTCATTGACATTTCAATTTTAGTTTATACACAACATATAACATTCATAACATAACATGTTATACATAACATCATATCATCTTAAATTAAGGCAAACATGTGGTATTTAACCTTTTGGGATTGGCTCATTTCCCTTAGCATTATGGTTTCCAGTTTGGCCCATTTGGCCACAAAGAACTGCATTTTGTTTTTTTTTAATAGCTGAGTAGTATTCCATGGAGTAGATGAACCATAGCTTTCTTATCCAATCCTCTGCTGATGGGCATTTTGGTTGCTTCCATGTTTTTGCAATTACTGATTGTGCTGCTATGAACATAGGAGTGCATGTTGGTTTCTCATAAAACAATTGTTCTGGATATATACTTTTAGATTTTATTTTAAAGAGATTTATTTTCTGTGAGAGGAAGAAATGGAGATATACATATCTTGCATGCTCTGGTTCACACTCCAGTAGGCTCAACAGCTGAGGTTGGCCTAGGCCGAAACGAGGAGCCTGAAACTCTGTCCATGTCTCTCACATGGTGGCAGAGATCCAAGGACTTGGGCCATTTGGGCCATTTATCTGCTGCACATGAGCAGGGTACTGGATAAGAAGTACATCAGTGAGGGCTTGAGCCAATACTCAGATAAAGGATCCTGGTGTCACAGGCATGGCTTAATTCACTGCACCACAACACTCATCTTCATGATCATCTTAGAGTAACCACCACTCGTAAGTGCCTTATTTCATGTGAAGTGAGGGGAGACTGAGGGTAGCTTTGCTGTCCTTGGGCCTTGGAGAAGTAAACACATAAGGGTTTTGGTGCTTGGTAGACAGCACTGAAGCTGATGACCAGAGCTGCCATGCTCAGCCAGCACTCCATATCTGCTTCCTCCTTGCACTCCACATTCCCAGAATTATTCTGTCAAAAATAAGTGAAGCTAAACCTTTTCCCAGCATTAGAGATACTCCCACCTGCCTGTTAGACCCCAAAGATAAGATTGCTTCTAGAAGTTTATAGTTGAAGAGTATGTGTGTGTCCGTCTGTCTGTTCATCCTGGGAAGAAGAGGAAAGCAAGGAACAAAACCTGTCTTAGCAAAGCATGTGCAGCTGTGGGTTTAGATTAATTCGTCATGGTGGTTGATTACCACCTTGGAAGATGGCAAAGTAGGCCTTTTTTTTAAACTTATTTTTATTGGAAAGGCAGATCAGATTTATAAAGAGACAGAGAGACAGATCTTCCATCTGCTTGCTCACGTCCCAGTTGGCTGCAAGAGCTGGGGCAGAGCCTATCCAAAGCCAGGAGCCAGCAGCCAGGAGCCAGGGGTCTCTTCTGTGTCTCCTACATGGATATGGAACCCTAAGGTTTTGGGCCATCCTCTGCTGCTTTCTCAGGGAGTTGGATGGGAAATGGAGCAGGTGGGACATGAATCGGCACTCACATGGGATCCCGCAACATGCAAGGTGAGGATTTCAGCCACTAGGCCATCACGCCGTACCCTTCTACTAAAACTTCTAAAGCAAGAACAAGAGTCCGGTTCATGGTGAAGCCTGAGTGGGAGAATGGTGACAACACTAAGGACACTTGCACTAAGTGGATCAATGATTTATAAAGGGATTATGCATTTTAAGAAGGAGCAAGGGACTGGCATTGTGGTGCAATAGATTGAGCTGCTACCTGTGGACACCGGTGTCCCATACGGACAATGCTTCAAGAGTTGGCTACTCCACTTCTGATCCAGTTCCTTGGGAAAGCAGCTGAAAACAAAAGCAGTGGAAGACAGCCCAAGCCATGGGGTTCCTACCACGCAGTCAGTAGACTGGATGGAGCTATAACTTCCACCAGCCCTGGCTGTGGGGGCCATTTTTGGGGAGTGAACCATTGTTTGGAAGATCTCTTTCCCTCTGTCTTTCTCTGTACATATAACTCCAAGTTTCAAATAAATAAATCCTTTTAAAAAAATAAAGCAAAAGTGAACCATGGTCATGGCAACAGCTTTTTTTTTTTTTTAATGTTCAAGGTATTTTCCTTGTTAACTTTTTTGAAGATCCAACAGCAATAACTTCTGTTTATTAGGAGAGTATTTTGAGAAAATCCTCAAAAGATTTGGCATAAAAATATTTGGAAATTTCACTGGAGTGGCTATACCTGTTATCACAGTGTTCTTCAGCAAACAGTGGCAATTTTGTGAGAATTTCCAGTGGTGGTGTTGGCATCTCCGTGTGTTCCTCTGCCTTTGTTTTGTTTTCTCATGTTTAAGAATGCTTTAAAGAGTGAGTGGGCATTTAGCCTAGTGGTTAAGATATTCCCATTTTATGTTGGAGTCCCTGGGTTTGATTCCTGGCTCCAGTTCCTGACTCTAGCCTCCAGGCAGTGTAGACCTGGGAGTCAGCAGTGATGACTCAGTGATTAGAGACCTGTAACCCATATAGGAGACACACTATTGCAGTCATTTTGGGGAATGAATCAGCAGTTGAGAGCATTTTGTCCTATTCTCCTCCGCTCCTGCTGTCTCTAAAATACATAAGAAGTAAGTTTAAAAGTTTAAACCTGGACCTGGTACAATAATAGCTCAATTGGCTAATCCTCCCCCTTCAAACACCAGCATCCCACATGGGCACTGATTTGTGTACTGGTTGTTCCATTTCCCATCTATCTCCCTGCTTGTGGCCTGAGAAATCAGTAGAGGAAGCTCCAAAGCCTTGGGTCCATGCACCTGCTTGGGAAACCCAGAGGAGGCTCCAGGTGCCTGTCTTTGGATTGGCTCAGCTCTAGCTGTTGTAACTGACTGGGGAGTGAGTCAGGGGATGGAAGATCTTTCTTTCCATGTCTCCTCTCTGTAAAAATCTGCTTTTCCAATAAAAATAAATAAAGCTTTAAAAAAAAGTTTAAACTTTTAAAGGGGACACTTATTTTATTCAATTAAATATATATGTAAATGAGTATGTTAATGTGGTTAAATTCCCAGGACCAGTTCTTTAGAGATAGAGCAAATGATTGGTGTTATCTCTGGCAAAAGTGTCTTGAAAATGAGGGAGATTAGGTTGAGAAATAAAGTTGAATTTATATGAATGTTGCTAATATGTTTCATTTTAAACTTCAATTTTCCGTGAACTTCTTGAAGTCTTTTCATATGACTTAGTCTATATCTGATTTCTAATGAACAATTCAATAGAAAGAATTGTTTCCCATCAACACCTAAAAGGATGAAGCTACAGAATCTATTTTCTACAACTGTGAAAAGCTGTTACTTCTTAGGATAGTCCTTAAGAGTCTTAAGTCTTTTTAATGAGATCACTTTTGAAATTATGGTTGTACTTTCAAGTTCCAAAATACAACCATGTCCTTAAAACCTTTTTTAATTGATTGATCGATTAATTTGAAAATCTGGAGTTACAGAAAGGGAGGAGTGTACACACACACACACACACACACACACACACAGGGAGGGAAAGTCTTCCATCTATAGGTTCAATCCCCAAATGGCTACAGTTGCCAGATCTAAAGTTAGGAGCCAGTAGTTTCCTCTAGGTCTCCCATGTGGATACAGAATCCTAAGGACTCAGGCTGTCCTCTGCTGCTTTCCCAGGCCATAGCAGGGAGCTGGATCTAAAGTGGAGCAGTGGGGACAAAACCTGGCTTTATATGGGCTGCTGGAGCCACAGGTGGAGAGTTAGTTTGCTATGCCACCATACCGGCCCTGTCAGTGTGTTCTTGCTAGCTGATGGTTTAATACTTCTATTGCTTGTGTGTGCCCAACTGTGATGTGTACTATTATTTTCAGTATTTTAAGTTTACCTAAATCATATCTTGCTTTTGTCTGTCTCTTCAAATCTTTGTAAAATGTTTTCTAAGATTTGTCAGTGATGGTATATATGTATGTATGTGTATATATGTATGTATGTATATATATGTATACATGGAGATCTAGTTTAATAATGTCTTACTTATCTAGTTTTCTGATAAAAATGTGTTTTTAAAAAGCAAATTTCCTAATTTTTCACTATGTTAAAACAAAACCATTTTGCCATTGTGGTTGCAAAATGAAATCATCAACTCAATGGGAAGCAAAGAGCACATCCCTTTTCTTTCATATTTAAACACGCAGTGACCATGCGGTTACCCTCTGTGTGTCTTCAGCAGCCTCTGCAAACTCCTACAACTCTGGGGATATTTCATTTCATTTTTAGCAATTTAAGAAAAACCCATTTTGTCCTCTTTGACAACTGTAGTACCAAAGTAAAAAAAAAAAAAAAAAAAAAAAAGCCAGTACTCAAAGTCCCCAGCAACTGTTGCTAGCATGTCTAGGTGAATTTTAACGGTGTTGCCTATTGACCAACGATTCAATGATGTGACAATGGGCACCCTGGTTTATGTCTCCTTATGGTCTAGGGGTTTTTACTCAATGGTAGTCTGGCTGGGTAATAGGAAGTGTGTATTCTTAGCATTATTGAAAAAGTATAAAATTATCAGAGTGTCTAAGTTCTTTTTCCACATTCTCACCAATATTCACAACTATCGAACTATTGAAATTTTAAATAATTTTCCTTTTAATGTGCTGAGAGATATATTGATTGTGTATCTTCCAAAAGTGTTTCTCCAGTCACAACTACCAAGCCTTCCAAAAGATCTTGCCCATCTTCTCTGTACATCAGATGTTGAATTTACAGTTTTCTCTGTCTTCTCTCTTTGAAAGCATTAGAATATCAATTATTGTCATGATTATGATTTCCCTAATGGAAAAAAAAACTTTAGAAATATCAGAAACTCAATTTTGAAACATTGTCCTTAGTCTTGAACTCAGTCAACATTTTGTGGGTGTTTTGTTAAAGGCAGGAGTGACTCACCCACTTGCTGATAACTGCTTTTGTGAGGATGAACAGGGAAGAGAGGAGAATGAATGGTGCACTTGTCCATCGACCTCAGAAGTGAAGGTCTCACTAAGGGATAACTTTCCACTACTGAATGACGCTCACTGTATGCTTTCTGTAGATACTCTGTCCGACAGGAACTCCAGCCTTCTGAGAATGGCTAAAGTCACAAGGCTGCCAAACAACAGCAAGTGGGTTGTCAACCTTTCACCTCACAGATACCAACAGGAGATGGCCGGATGTCATGGTCAGAGCCAGTTTACTTTTCACAGCAGTTTCAGGACTAGGATTCACTGTCTATCTCAGTGGGTCTCCTTCATCTTGGACTAGTTTTGGTAATTTGTGTATTTTTAAAATGTTTCTGCTCTATCTAAATTTTCACAATTATTGGTATAGCATTTTTATGTTTTTAATAGTTTCCATTGTTACAGTTGGGTTTTTGCCCTTATTGTTAATAGTTCAAATGTTCTTTTCCCATGCTATTTCTTCATTTTCTGTTTCATTATTTTCTAGCTTTTATGATTTCTTCCTTCCTCTTTGTATGGGTTTATGCTTTGTCTAAATTTTTAAATAAATTGCTTCACTCATTAATTTTCAATATTTTCATTTTTAAAAAGCATATTGTTTATTTACTTGAAGGTCAGAGTTAGAGGGAGAGAGGGGGGAAGAAAAGAGAGAGAGCCAGCTCATGTCCCTGCTGCTGCACTTCCAAACCAGCTCCCTGCTGATAGCCTGAGAAAGCAGTAGAGGATGATTAAAAGACTTGGAACCCAGTGCTTACATGAGAGATCTGTAAGAAGCTCCTGGCTCCTGGCTTTGGATCTACTGGACTCCAGCCATTGAGACCACTTGGGAAGTGAACCAGTCAATGGAAAATCTTTCTCCTTCTCTTTATAATTCTGATCTGCCTCTCCAATAAAGATAAAAACATTTTTAAACTTTATGTAATCATAGAATCATCACCTATATACATGACTGCAAAGGAGAATTTTATAGACTTTTACACAGTATTTAGTTTCATTTCTATCATTTTGAGATGGACCTGTTGATCCTTTTAGACAACTTTAGCACTAAAAACAGAAAAGTAAGCTGCTTAAAATCTGTCCTGGATGCTGTCAGCATGTGTGAGTGAAAAGGTCAAGTTCAGTGGTACTTCCTCTTGACCGAATGTGCAGACTGTGGGCTTTCTGGCACCCTGTTCTGCCGGAAAAGCAGGGCCTCAGGAAACACCTACAACTGAAACATTGACATTTTTTATTGATTATATCATATTCAAAGACATCCGAGCTAAAGTTGCTGTATCACATGAAGTGGAGTCACAGTGTTTAAGAGCTATGTGTTTCCAGGTGGTGGTTGCTCTGATTTTGTTTCCCTACCCCCGGCTTTATTTATGTATAACTGACAAATGCAAAGTGTATAGATTTAAGGTATTTTGATGCTTGTGTACATTGTAAAATGATAACCTAACCACACGCAAGATAATGAGCATATCACCTCACATAGTTATCCCTTTTTTCCCCACAGTGAGAACATTTTAAATCCACTCTGTTAGAAAGCTTTAAATGTGCAATTCATATTATTCTTTGGAGTCATCATGGTATATCTTACGTGTCCAAAATTTATTCCCCCTGCTTAAATGAAATAATTTCAGTTTTAATTTGACTGTAACTGTAGACTTAAAGGGAAATTGGAGCCATTGTTTCAGAAATTGCTTCAAATAAGACAAACATAAGTAAGACGAAATCTGGGTGGGTTGAGTGCATTGAATGAGCTTGATTCAGGTCAGTGCTTCTGCAGAATCTTCCTCTAATCCTCTGATTTAGGCCCTTTCTCTCTGATAAAGGACAGGGTGTGACCCAGGAAAAGAGCTCAGGAGTCATGGTATTGTGCCAGGATGAGATGGTTTGAGGTCAGTGGAAGGCTACTGCCAGATATGCCTCTGTGAAATCAGTGGGGTGTATAACAGCAACATGATGGTTATTTCTGCATTTGGGACATGTGGAACAAAGGATTATCTAGACATAAATGTTAACAACCTCCTACTCCCAAAGGGAGTATTTCACTCTCTGCTGATATATGTGGGAATTGGAGCTATTCTATCTCTGTGTCCACGGAACTTTGGGATGTTGACTAACCCCAAATCATGAAGGCCTCCCCTGACATTTTCTAGAACCCAGTGTCATGTTGAGAGGTTCTTGTCTTATAGCTTAACAGTAAGTACCTCTGAGCTGTGACACACCATTGCCTTTGATTTTTCTCTCCAGGAAGTTTTGACATAGAATCTGTAGATTGCATCCTTGTTGATCTTGCCTGTTTTTCAAGGTTCACAAACATAGGCAGAGTAATCTGAGACTAGAATAACAAGAAATAGCATTTCAGCAACTGAAAACAAAATATAGGAAGTACATCCTTCTGAAATAGAGTATTTTACAATACTGCATATACTCAAAGACATATGTTGAATGTCCTCTTTTCTGACCTCCAAGCCATCTTCATTCATTTTCCCCTCCTGCTGCTCAGTTCTGTTAACATTTCAGCATCACCTCATTCAGAATATGTTTGTTTTCTCTGTGCAAAAATGACTCCCTACTTTTTTGTCCTACTTTTGAAATTCTCCTGTCACAATGCCTGCAGTGCTTCTGTGGTTTGTTTATGTGCTTGTCTGTATCACAGCAGAACTCTTGAAGGCCAGTGCCATCTTCTCACTGTCTGTGCCTAGCATGAGGTGTCATGGTACATAGCACATTTCTCACAAAGATCTGTTGAGGGACCGAAGACTGAGTTCCTCTAGTGAAATGTGTCCTGAGTGGTTTTTCACTGTGAGACCTGTAAGACCTGGAGTTCCCCGTTCTACTAAGCCGTCTTCATAAGGAAGTTTATCCACCAAGCCAGTTTGTTTTACATAGTAGAAGCATCTAACAAACAGATATATGAATACTTAACAAATACCCAATCTAATTCCAGCTGGAGTGCAGCATTTTAAAAAATAACTGAAGAAGCCTGATGAATCACCTTACCACTTCCTATCAAAAGCTCCTCATTCCAGAAAAATCCTTTGGTCAGCACTTTGATAATTTCACATGGAAGCTCTTGATATGAGTCAATAGATATAGCTTTGTAATCAGGTTTTGCAATCTGCTAAAGAGGAATTTCAAACCACAATGGCTCAGTCATTCACTTTCAAGAACTTAAAAAGTTGAATCCATGTTGGTTAGATAATATTGCACTTGCTGGGGGCATCCATTTGAACAACTTTGGGATGTATCATACAGACATGGTAAAGCTTTTGAAGACCATTTAGATCCGAGAAGTAAACTTTTGGTATACCCTTGTGGTTTGGAAATAAACGTTCCTTTTTTAAAAAAAGATGTATTTTTTTCAAAGACAGAGTTAGAGAAAAGGAAAGATAGAGAGATTTTCCATCTGTTGGTTCAGTCTGCAACAAGCAGAGCTGTGCTAGTCCGAAGGTAGGAGCCAGGAGTTTCTTCCGGGTGTCTCGCACAGCTGCAGGAGCCCAAGGACTTGGGCCATCCTCCACTGCTTTCCCAGACACATTAGCAGGGAGCCGAACTGGAAGTGGAGCAGCCAGGACTTGAACTCAGTAGCCATATGAGATATTGATAGTGCAGACTGAGCCTTAACTAGCTACACCCACAGTGCTGGCTTCAGAAATAAATTTTGTATGTGATAATTTCAGTCTAGGGTTTTTACAACTGTCTTTTATGATGCAATACTAGCTAAAAAATGTTGGCCTACATATAGAACAATAGACATGGTCAAATTTTATTTGAGGCAATGCCCTTTTCTACTTTGCTTTTTATATTAGTATAATTCTGTTTGTGTCTTCATCTCTCATTTTACTTTATCAGATCTTAGCAGTGGATGGAAAAATATTCCAGAAGAGTAGGAATAGAAACAGGTGCAACAAAAGAAGTTCAGCTGTGAAAGTGGGAAGAGTATTAGCGAGAGTCATGGAAAGAGTTGCCTTGATATTGTAGAAAACTGATCACAGCAGAGCTTGCTAGGAGTTAACTCTGTAAATATTCAATTAATGTTTATGGGTCACAGAATAAAGCATAGAGATTGCCAAGCACTACACAGGGAGCCTGGAGTAGAGGTAAAAAAAAAGTGAAGAGGATGTGATTTCTAGCTACATGGACCTTGTTGTGTTCAGCGTGTGTACAGCAACATGTGATTGTAAAGCCATATGAGGGTGGTGACATCCTTGCAAGTTTATGAAGACATGTAAGAGGTTCACTGGGAAAAGCCCAAAGGAGACATATGAGCTAATTCACTAAGCAGCAGAAGGGTTTTGTTCGAAGGAGGAAGGTGAAAGTAAGGGAGTTTGAAGCAAAGGAAGCAGCGTCATGTGCATGCCATGCAGGGAGACAGCCACCGACCTTGCTGCTGGCTGAAATACCAGGCAGTGGCCTGGTCTTATGCTCCGATGAGGCAATGCCCAGCAGTTGCTGCCTTCTCCTCCTCCAAGCTCCTAGATCACCTGATGACCTTCTCGTCTTAATGGGGTTCTCAGATCAAAAGAGGTAAAAGGAAGGTGATGTCTTGTATTAAATCTGGACTTGCTTAAGGTCCTTTTATCTCTTGTTCAACTTGAGAGCAAATAGTAAAGTTGGATTTATTTGTAGCAAGTGATTCTTGTATTTTGCATGTGTTATCTGTTATAGAGAGGATTTAGCCTGAATTAGCTTTCCCTTCATACAAAATTAGATTCTGAAAATTTTCAGTCTTTTTTTTTAAATTCAGGGGTGATAGTGTTCTCTTGTCTCCCAGATGAGTGTTTGAGATTCATGTAGGATCGTTCAGTGAATGGTGCCCCTGAACACCTGACAACCAAGCCCTTGATCAGAAGCCTGAGGAGTGACTGTGAACTGGACAGTGTGTGTGTGTGTGTGTGTGTGTGCGCGCGCGCGTGCATGTGTTGTGGAAGGGGGAGGCTGTGGGAGTGGTGCATGGGCTGTGCAGCCAAAATGACCACCAGAAAAAGGAATATAATGACCCAAGGACTAGAATATAGCCACTGTGGAGGGTGGGAACCCAGAGACTGCCTCGTGTGCCTACAACACCGTGTGATCCACAGTAGTTTCTTTACCAGAAGTGCTTCTTGGAGCAATTGAAAAGATTCCAGTATAATTGAAATACAAAGAACAAGGGATCACATGGAAGAAAGTGATTCTGAAGGAAAAGCAGGGCCACCCAAGGGCTTGTCATCCATGTTAAAGATAATGGGTTTTGTCCTCAGCACTGGGTTGCTGTCGAAGGTTCTCGGTGAGAGGAGGACTTGATTGGACCTGCCCTGGGATACACAGCAGTACTTTCTAACTTCCTGATATGATCAGCAAAGAGACACATCTTTTACATTGTAACCTAGTATCACACATCCCTGAGACAATTTCTCATAAACAACACTTATCCTTGCTAAATATGCAATCTTCATTATCTCATAGTTGCAGAGAGACAGAGTCAGGGGAAAGAGTGAGAGCAAGTATTTCATCTGGTTTACTTCCCAAAACCTTGTTGTGCTTACAACAAACAGGGCTGAGCTAGACCAAAGCCAGGAACTTTATTTGAGACTCCCACATGGGGTAAGGACCCAAGTACTTGAGCCATCTTCTGCTACTCTCTCAAGTCACATTTGCTAGATTTGAACTGGAGCAGCCAGTTTCCCATGATGCCAGTAGCGTAGGTGGCAGCTTTTCCTTTTATGCCGCAACATTAATCTTCAGTCAATGTCTGCCCCAGGAACATTAGCAAGGAGCTGAACCTGAAATGGAGTAGCCAGGACTTGAACCACCATCTGTAGGGGAAGCTGGCACTGTAGTGGTGGCTTTATCCACTGTGCCATAGCAGTGATTCTATATTTGGCATGTTTTTACAGCATTGGTCAAAACTAACCAGTGACAAGGACAGTTTGAAGAACACTAATGAGGGAGAGCATATTCTAACAAGGAAGCTGATGTGTGCAAAATGAGAAAAAAAATGGTGTTTTAGGCAATCTAGGAAAGGTGAGAATGTGCTGACTTAGAAACGTGCAAAACAAATCTGGAGAGGTGCAAGGAATTTTTTTTTTATTGATTACATTGCATTATGTGACACTGTCTCATAGGCTCTGGGATTCCCCCAGCCCCTCCCCATATCCTCCCCACATGCTGGATTCCTCCACCTTGTTGCAGTATTACATTTCAAATTCAGTCAAGATTCTTTCATTGCAAGCATAGAGTCCAACATCTTATTGTCCAGGTACATTCAACGGTTTCTTGGGGAGACCATCTCTGGTCTGAAAGCAGAGCTGACAGAATATCCCGATCAATTTAAAGCCACAACATAACATCAATGACAATTTGCAACATTATGGAATTAATTGACATGGTATTGAGTAAACAATGTTTAAAAACAATGCAAGTTCTTAACCACATCCTGTGACTACATCATTGAGATTTCAATTTTAGTTTATACATAGAACCGGCTGCTATACAACTTAAAATGGCTATAGGGTACTATTCAGCTGTCTCATGTCTATTTTCATTTTAGCATTCAGCAGTTTATAGTGTTGAAGCTGAATTTTGTTGAACTTGGCAGATTTTCGGATAGTCTAAACTGGCTTCTAACTCTAACAAGGCATATGTCAACAATTGAGGTGCAGAACAGTTTTAGGAGGGTTGTGCAGAGAAATCTTCAGTACCTTAGTGAGGAGTAACTAATCTTTGTGTCCTACCTAGTAAGGCATGTGTGCGTCCACGCTGGAGGTGCAAGGAGTTTGACCAAGGGAATTTATGCCAGAATGCCAAGGGTGGGGAGGACTACCTGTGCCAGAGATCCTGCGGGAAGGTATCCAGATCAACATGCTCCAGGGCAGGTATGAGTCCTGTCAGGAGGACTCCCAGAATTTTCAGGTATCTGAGCTTTCTCCAGATCCCTCCAACCTGTCCTCTTTTCACAACAAGCCCCAGGCTGCAGGGGCATGGGAACTCCATCACAGTTTTGTACTTCTGGAAACAGAAGTAAAGTGGGGACTTGCCTCAGTCTTAGATGCCTGGAAAGAGGGCTGATTGGGGTTGGTTTCAGACTTCCTTATCACCTGTTGGTGGTCTTTGCTCTCTCCTGCACCATTTCATACAAATGCATGGACAAAGTATCAGGATGATCTAATGGCAAAGCCACATTTTGCTGAGTACGCATTTCTGTGCTAAGACTCTAAGAGTTTTGCTGCCAAGACCATCGTATCAGTTTAATGTTAAAAGCTAAAATATGGGAGCTGGTGCCTTGGTTCAACTGGCTAATCACCTCTGAGACTAGCATTCCATATGGACGTTGGTTCATGCCTTAGCTTCTCCACTTCCCATGCAGTTCCCTGCTCAAGGCCTGAGAAGGCACCAGAGGACGACCCAAAGCCTTGGGACCCTGCACTCACATGGGAGACTCAGAAGAGGCTCCTGGTTTTAGATCAACTCTGCTCTGACTGTTGCAGCCACCTGGGCAGTGAACCAGAGGATGAACGATCTTTGTTGCCGCTTCTCTCTGTAAAAATCTGCTTTTCCAATACAAATGAATAAATCTTTTGTTTAAAGAAGCTAAGATATGAATTGCTTCTGCAGAATTTTAGCAAAATACTCTTTAATCTGTTTCAGAAAAGGAATGCTTAACCGAACATTTAAATCTTAGTCACCTAATATCTTAACTGACATCTGAGCAGGTGGGAGCAAATTAGGCAGGGTTTTCATCATTAAAATGCTAATGGGAGAAACCCCCAGGCAGATTGATTTTAATCTTGAGGACTAGATTTTTAAAAATGCTAGAGAAAATGTAGGTAATAAGTTATGTATGTAAACCGGAGCATACTTGCATAGATTGTTGTGATTAAAAAATAACATAGTAAAAACCATTGGAAATACGCGTTCTACCCAGAGCTATTCTGGAATTCTAGAGGAAATTTGTTTTGGGTGCCATTACAAATAATACTGACCTTCCTTAGGGTGGGAAGACTTGTCTGACAGGAGCTTATCTTTGGTGGGCTGGCTGTCCAGAGGAGCTTGTCTTTGGCAGGGTGGCAGAGGAGGTTGACATGTGTTTCATCTAGAGAGCTCTACTTAGCAGGCAACTCAGTATTTGCCCACTGGCTTCACCAGGACTTATCAATGTTTTTTAAATATTTTATTTTTATTGCAAAGGCAGATTTTACTGAGAGAAGGAAAGAAAAAGATCTTCCATCTGTTAGTTCACTCTCTAAGTGGCATCAATGGCCAGAGATGAGCTTTTTTTGGCTCTCCCATGCAGGTGCAAAGTCCCAAGGCTTTGGGACATCCTATTCTGCTTTCCTAGGACATAAGCAGGGAGCTGGATGGAAAGTGGATCTGCCGGGACATGAACCAGCGTCCACATGGGATCCTGGTGTATGCAAGGGGAATATTTATTCACTGAGCCATTATACTGGGTCCAGGGCTTTAATGTTAGTTTTGTTTCATAGTTCAGAGCTACATATTGGTATTTACATAGATTTAAACACTTTGGTGCAAGTTTTTTTTTTTTAAAAAAAAAAGATTGATTTTTATTTGCAAATCAGAATTACAGAGAAAGCTGGATCAGAATTGGAGTAACTAGAATACATACCAGTCACTATGAGATGCTGGCGCCAAAGGTGGAGGCCTAGCGTGCTATGCCACAGCAGTGGCCCTGCAAGTTAATTTTAAATCATCCTTTTCTCCCACAGATTTCTTTGTACCTTGTTGCCAGGCTAGCAGGTGATATTCTCCTAATCCTTCACAAACA
The DNA here is from genome assembly GCF_030435755.1 of Ochotona princeps. Classification (NCBI taxonomy): domain Eukaryota; kingdom Metazoa; phylum Chordata; class Mammalia; order Lagomorpha; family Ochotonidae; genus Ochotona; species Ochotona princeps. The sequence continues at coordinate 55,296,738 of NC_080832.1, read as the reverse complement.
GGACAATATTTTCAACATCACTCTCTATGTGAAAAGCCCCGTTTCCTCTTCCTCACTGTGGGGCTGGAGGCTGCCACATCCATCCCAATGCTGACCTTAAACATCAGGCTCTACTGAGTGTTTCTGGCCCAGTCCCGTGCCAGGCAGCTTGCTACAGATCATGCTCTAGATTTCAACTTCTTTCTCTTCTCCACTGTAAAAATTTTCTTCCATACTTTTGGGTGTGAGTATGTATTTTAAATATTTGATGTATCCAAATTTTCCCTGTATATAGAACAGAAAAGAGGGAACTTCTTGACTTCCTTATTTTACCACCTCAAGTCTTTTTCTATTTAAATTTGATTGTGCTGGTTAAAGTGTATGTTATATCATTGTTTTAGCTTACACCGTGTAAGATGGCATGGCTCACTAATCAAAGCTTCCCGGGGTCAGGGTCTGAGGTCTGGAGACACTGGCAACTGCTAGGAATTAGAAAATCCCCATCTAATCATGACTAATTTGGTAAGAGACACCTGTCTTTGCTTACATTGGTTCGACAGAAGTTGGAAAATGTGAAAGCTGAAAAGCTAAGACAAAGTCCGTTCTTTGCTTCTCATGTGGCATGTTTCCTACTGGATTTGAAGGCATACCTTTGTCTGTTCATCTAAAGGGAAATTAGAGATTTTGTGTCACACGACTCCCCTGTCTGTTGCACACACAGAGATCCAACTCGATGGATCGAAAAAGAACTTTGATGGAGCCCACATTTTTTTTTAAAGATTTATTTATTTTATCACAAAGTCAGATATACAGAGAGGAGGAGAGACAGAGAGGAAGATCTTCCGTCCGATCGATGATTCACTCCCCAAGTGTGCCGCAATGGCCGGTGCTCGCCGATCCGAAGCCGGGAACCAGGAACCTCTTCCGGGTCTCCCACGCGGGTGCAGTGTCCCAATGGGCCGTCCTTGACTGCTTTCCCAGGCCACAAGCAGGGAGCTGGACGGGAAGTGGAGCTGCCGGGATTAAAACCTGTGCCCATATGGGATCCCCGGGGGGTTCAAGGCAAGGACTTTACCCGCTAGGCCACGCCACCGGGCCCGATGGAGCCCACATTTTCAAAGTCCCAGATGATCCTACTTGTAGGAATGTTAAGTCCAGATGTTGACATGATTTCCTCTTCTGCTGGCCCTGTGGTCCTCTCAGAGACCAATGTCTGTGGATAAACATATTCACCTCCTGCCATGAAGTGCTTCGCATCTGTCCAAAGGCCAGGTTACCTCCACAGCTAGCAATACCTGCCAAAGCCCCACTTGTTTCTTAGTTACGCTGATAAAACGTTGGCGAGTGAGTATTTTTGGCCTGCTGTGAATAAATGTCCCTGCTTATGAGATCTGGGCATTTCATGCTCCTGGCCACAGGGACCAGGGTGATGCCTGGTGCTGGGAATCAAACTGGTGCCAGCAGAGAACCACATGGTCAAAGCAGAGCAGGGCTGGTTCCCCTCAGAGAAACCTGAGTGGTGCATCTGCAAAAAAGGCAGCTACGATGCAGGGCCAGCGAAAGGAAGCAGGTGTCCAGTTGGAAGACAAGAGAGTGATGTTGAAGAGGACTTGGCCAGAATTTCCACTTGCCTCGATACTGAGCATTCGGAAAGCCCTTACTGCCTCCTGGATAAAAGAAATTTTGCACAGTTGGACTTCAGTGAAACTGTGTGCTCCTAAAATGTATAGGCCCTCTGGTGGTTTGTGTTGGAGGAGGAAAATTGGACCAGAGTCTGAAGTTTTATGAACTTCAAAATTTCTGTTTCTTCTGATTTTTAAAGCAGGTTTTGGGACCTGGCACAATGGCTTGCTTGGTTAATCCTCCCCCTTCAAGTCCCAGAATCCTATTTAGGCACCAGTTCATGTTATGGCTGATCCAGCTCCCATCCAATTTCTTGCTTATGGCCTGGGGAAGTGGTAGAACATGGCCCAAAGCCTTGAGACCCTGTACCCACATGGGAGACCAAGAAGAAACTGCTGCCTCCTGGCTTCATATTGGTTCAGCTCCAGCCATTGTGGCCACTTAGGGAATAAATCAGTAGATGGAAGATCTTTCTCTCCTTTTCTCTGTAAATCTGTCTTTTCAATAAAAATAAATAAATCTTGAAAAAAAAACAAACAAGTTGGACCTGGCACTGTAGCCTAGTGGCCAAAGTCCCTGTGGCCAAAGTCCCTGCCTTGCACACACTGGAATCCCAGTTGGTATCCCGGCTGCTCCACTTCCCATCCAGCTCCCTGCTTGTAGCTTTGGAAAGCAGTTGAGGATGGCCCAAAGCTTTGGGACCCTGCACTCTCATGGGAGACCCATAAGAATCTCCTGGCTTCTGGCTTCAGATTGGCTCAGCTCTGGCCATTGTGGCCACTTGGGGAGTGAACCAGTAGATGAAAGAGCTTTCTCTCTGTCCTCCTCTCTGTATATGTAACTTTCCAAGTAAAAGAAAATTTAAAATTTTTTAGAGTTTTGACTGGGGTGCGAGGATTGGCAGTGATATGGGATTTAGCATTCAGGTAAATCAACACCCCTCTGTGGAACAACCTCCAGATGTTCTTTCATCTTGTTTCACCTAATGATAGTTTCTGTTTTGTTGGACAGGCATTTGGCTCAGTGGGTAAGATCCCAGTTAAGATGCCTGCACCCCACATCAGAATACCTGGGTTCAAGTTCCAGCTTCATGCTAACATGCACCTTGGGTAGCAACAGTTGATGGTTTAAGTCAGTGAGACCTTGCTGTTCACATGGGAGGCTTGGATTGAGTTGCCCAGCTCCTTTTTAGGGGCATTTGGGTAGTTCAGCAGCAGCTAGGACCTCTCTTTCTGGTCCTCTGCTCCTCCAATAAAAATAATAGTTTTTGAAAAATGGTGGACTGATGCAATGGCTCAATGGGCTAATCCTCCCCCTTCAAGGGCCACATCCCATGCAGGCACCAGTTCATATCCTGGTTGCTCCATTTCCCATGCAACACCTGCTTGTGGCCTGAGAAACCAGTGGAGGATGACCCTAAGTCTTGGGATGCTGCACCCACTTGGGAGACCTCGAAGAAGTTGCTGGCTTCAGATTGGCTCACCTCCAGCAGCTGTAGCCATTTGAGGTGTGAACCATTGAATGAAGTTTCTTTCTGTGTCTCTCCTTCTCCCTGTAAGTTTTTCTTTCAAATAAAAATAAATAATTCTTGAAAGAAAAATTGTTTTCTAAGCCCTTGTTGTGTTTTGTAAGCCCTTGTTGAATTGTTCAAACATATTCATTGATTTGGAAAGAATGAAAACTTATTGTTCCAAATAACACTCTTCTGTGAGCACAGCTTATACTCTGTGCACCATCAGAACAGCTTGGAATGTCTGGCAACACATCTGATTTGCTCTTATGGTTATAAAAAAACAGAAAAACTCCACATGAGAGTTTAAAAACAAAAAAATGAACATATCAAAAAAAAATCCACATGAGAGCACCCAGGCCTGCACAGAGAAAGGCTTGTTTGCTCTTGTCTACCCCGTCTAGAGACAGAGCCTGCAATGACAATGACCCCCTTTTGGAGTTCACATACGGAGTGTGATTTCAAGTGTTTTCTACAACAAGACCACTGATTTTTGGAAACTTTAAGTGCTTTTTGTCTTATTCAAGATGGCACTTTACTTTGAGAGAGAAAGCTCACTTCTCAGCAGATCTCCTGGGAGCCGTAGGTGTTTGCTTTGGCTTAATATGGTGTATGTTTTTGCCATGATCAATGAGAGCCTTGTTATCAGAATCCTGCAGGCAGTGTGACGGAGGCTGCCGTTGGACCAGAGAGAAATGATCAGGGTAGCTACAAGTTGCAAGCTGCCCCTTTGGAAGAAGAAATAGGAAGTGCACAGCTAAGTTAATTTTCCAGTAGCCGAGGAGGTGTTGGGGCAGGCTTTTATTGTTTTCTCTGAAGACGAGAACCACCACAACAGTAGAACTCTTTTGAGAGGTACTTTTCAACCTATTTGACTTTAAAAGTGAAAGTGAATTTATAATCCCTTCCTTTCTGATAGTTAAATTAAGGATCCAGGCCTTGCCAGAATGATCTCATTAACTGTGGGACAGAGGAAATAATGTACATACATTCTGCTGATAGAATTTTGAAGCAATCCTGTTATTTTTTTCTAACATAAATCTTTTTCTAGCAAAGTGAGGGTTGAAAGCTCTGATTCTACTCATCCTACTATCTATATGAGTCTAGGCATTTGGGATGGTTGCATTTATATAGAAAGTCCAAACTGGCATGATATCAAAGAGCATCTCACAGTGTCATAGGAAGCATCCAGTGAGGCCTGTGTGGTGGGCCACCTTCCCTATTGCCGTGCCCTAGATGACCTCCACAATGATTTCAACTTTGTTTTTAGTATGTATGTATTTATATGACAAGGAAAGTTGAGAGAATGAGTGAGAGATGGAGACACACAGAATCTGTTCACTGGTTCGCTTTCCAGGTGGCTGTAATAGCCCTGGGCTGGGATAAACCCAAGTCTACAACCTGGAATTCGGGGGCCTCATGTGGATGCAGCAGACCCAGGCACTTGGGCCATCCTCTGCTTCCCCAGGCACATTAGCAGGAACTGGATAGGAAGTGAAGCAGCTGAGATTCAAACAGGCACCCATATGGGATGCCAGTGTCACGTCATGGCTTAACCCACTTGTGCCAGAATGCTGACCCCATGATTTTAGCTTTTCATAGAAGATCTATTATTTATTTGAAAGGCTTAGTGACAGAGAAAGGGAGAGAACTCTTCCATCTGCAGGTTCACTTACCAAGTTGTGGCAACAGCCAGGCTAATGCCAGAAACTACATCCAGGTCTCCTACATGAGGGGCAGAGACTCGAGCACTTAAGCCATCCTCTGCTGCTTTTCCAGGTGCATTAACAGGCAGCTGGATCAGAGGCAACAGAACAGCTGGCCCTTGAATCAGAGTCCCAAGGGGCAGTTTAACCCATTGCACCATAATGCTGGCCCCATTTCAACTTCTTAAGTGAAATCACATCAAGTTGCTCATTGAGATACATGCTTGAGATATATGTTTGTGTGTGTATGTATGTATAGTATCTGTGTGTGTGTGTGTGTATATATATATATATATATATTTAGATTGTTCTCAGGAAGAAACCATTTGCTTTATATCTTTAAAAGTGAATTTCCATGTAAACTCTGTGTTTAACAAGTTTGTTTATATAAAGTCCAGGGTTCCTTCTTCATCGCTACAGTCAAGGCTGGACGGGGGAGTAGGGACTGGAAGAAAAGGAACAAAACTGAGACTTGGCACAATGGCTCAACTAGCTAAACCTCCCCCTTCAAATGCTGTGATCCTATATGGGCACTGGTTCATGTTCTGGCTGCTCCACTTCCCATCCGCTCCCTGCTTGTGGCTTGGGAAAGCAGATGTTGGATGGTCCAAAGCCTTGGAACCCTGCACACACGGGAGACACAATGAAGCTTCTGGCTGTTAGCTTTGTATTGGCTCAGCTCAAGCCATTGCGGCCACATTTGGAGAATGAACCTTGAACAGAAGATTTTTCTTTGTCCTCCTCTGTAAGTCTGACTTCCTAATAAAAATAAGTCTTATTAAAAAATGGAAAAAGAAAAGGGGCAAGACTGTGCCTTGGCTAGTGTAATTTGGCTATCCTCTCATGAACTATGCCTCATGAATGTGCAGATTCATTCTCATTTCTCTCTCTCTCTCTCTCTCTCTCTCTCTCTCTCTCTCTCTCTCTCTCTCGGAGCTTTTGTGTTTTCCTTAGAGGCACCAAGAAAAACCTGGCCCTGCAGTGTTCCCTAATGTGGCGATGATGAGGCTCGCAGGAGAGCACTGCCCCTCTGGTTCCGAATTCCCCCTGGCCCAAGCAGCAGGCCTCTGGGGCCTTTGGGCTCAGGGTCAACGGAGATCATGGCAGACTGGCAGCACTGTAGTGCCCACCTGTAAAACTGCTGCAGAAGTAACATGCCCTGTGCTTTCTGTTGACTGTTTTCTGTGTTCACTCTTGCTTGGGTCTTCAGCTTGCAGGATTCTCCTACCAGGAAGCTGCTGCCACCCTCTGCATCCATATAGGTCCCCAAACTGCAGTGCATATGGGTCAAACTGAGGAGTGAGCCTGGGGCCCAGCTTCTCATAGAACTGTAACCATGTCTCACCAGGGAATCCTTGGCTGCATCCTGCCTTCTTACTTGGTTTCCTGCAAGGGTAGGGGATCTCTCTGCAACCTACTTCCACCATGAAGGAGGGGACCCAAAAGGGCAAGCTGTATTCTGAGGGTGAGGGTGCGTTTTCTTCTCCTTGGAGATTTCTAGCTTTATTTTGTGAAGGCCTGTGCTAAAAGGCAGAAGGGGGGTGGTAGTTGCTAGACTGGTTCTGCTGTGTTGTAGCTCGGCTGGCTGGCACAGATCGGACGCCTTTCGTTTCCATGTGTTGCCTCTTGTTCTCAGTGTGGGTCCTGGATCAAAATGCCGAAAAAGGAGGGAACTTGTAAGTGAGTGAATCTGTGGATGAATGCCTATCTCAGGGTGATTTCCAAGAATAAACACCTAGAATTCTCCCACAGTCCCTCAGTGAAGGATTTCCTAAGCAAACGATCATATACACCCAACACACAACACACTGAGTAACGTAGGAGACACTCATGGTATAGAGTAACAGAATACAGTCTAATCTCTCTTGTGGAAAATATATGAGGAGGGCCCAGCGGCGTGGCCTAGTGGCTAAAGTCCTTGCCTTGAAAGCCCCGGGATCCCATATGGGCGCCGGTTCTAATCTCGGCAGCTCCACTTCCCAGCCAGCTCCCTGCTTGTGGCCTGGGAAAGCAGTCGAGGACGGCCCAAAGCATTGGGACACTGCACCCGCGTGGGAGACCCGGAAGAGGTTCCTGGTTCCCAGCTTTGGATCAGCGCGCATCGGCCCGTTGCGGCTCACTTGGGGAGTGAATCATCGGATGGAAGATCTTCCTCTCTGTCTCTCCTCCTCTGTGTATATCTGGCTGTAATAAAATGAATAAATCTTAAAAAAAAAAAAGAAAATATATGAGGAGGAAACAGAAAATGTCATGGTCATCTCTGGGTATTGCATTATGAGAATTTTTAAAAATTAATTTTAAAAAATTTTACCTTTTTAACATCTTTTAAAAATCTTTTTTAAAATTTATTATTGTCATTTTGTGATACAGTTCTATAGGCTCCTGGGATTTCCCTTATCCCCTTCCCAATCCCCCCCCACCAACGAGTTCCCCTATATCATTACCAACGTATAGTTCTTCATACACAGTCATATGTCCATTATTGTGGGCATGGACAATGGCAGAGAGTTCAGCATACTGATGTCAAGATATAGTAAGCAGTTTCATTGGGAGTCCATCTTTGATCTGGAAGCAGAGATGCATACTGCATTGTATCCTCACATGTGGATGTGATAGTCTCCACTACACAGTTACTGTACATCCCGTTAAATGAAAAACCACAATACAAAATCAACAATAGGAAGAAAAATAGAAACTTACAATGCTGTGAAGTTAAATAGCATGTTACTAGGTATGACAGTCTCCATTACATAGCTCCTGTACATCCCCTTAAATGAAAAGCCACAAAATAAAATCAACAACAGGAAGAAAAAAGAAATTGACAACACCATGAAGTTAAATAACATGCTACTGAGTGACTAATGTGTCGCTGAAGAGATGAAAATCAAGAACCTTCTTGAAGAAAATGATGCTACTGTATGATCTATGAGTCAGAATAATCAGAAGAAACTGTCTTGAAGAGATGAAACTAACAAGAACAAAAACATCAAAATCCATGAGATATAGTTTCTGCTGATTTTTGTTGGTGAAATGTGTCTCCTATAGGCAACAAATAGATGGGTTTTGTTTTTTAATCCAGTCTACTAATCTATGACGTTTGATTGAGCTTAAGCCATTTACATTCAGGGTTAATATGTATGGGTGATAATTTGGTCCTGTCATTTAAGGAATGGTTTGTTCATTGATTTAGTCTTCTGTTGTCATTTTAGTGGGATGTTCTTCACATTTGCCTTTGGCTTTGGTAGGTGCTATTCCTCTTCTCTGTCAAGAAAATATCTTTTTTTTTTTTTTTTAAAGATTTATTCATTTTATTACAGCCAGATATACACAGAGAGGAGAGACAGAGAGGAAGATCTTCCATCCGTTGTTTCACTCTCCAAGTGAGCCGCAATGGGCCAATGCGCGCCGATCCAAAGCTGGGAACCAGGAACCTCCTCCGGGTCTCCCACGCGGGTGCAGTGTCCCAACGCATTGGACCATCCTCGACTGCTTTCCCAGGCCACAAGCAGGGAGCTGGCTGGGAAGTGGAGCTGCCGGGATTAGAACCGGCGCCCATATGGGATTCCGGCGCTTTCAAGGCAAGGACTTTAGCCACTAGGCCATGCCGCTGGGCCAAAGAGAACATCTTGAAGTATCATTTGTAGGGCAGGTTTGGAAGAAGCATATTCTTTTAACTTTTCTTTACTGTGAAAGAATTTTATTTTATTTTCAAACACAAAAAAAAGCTTTGCTAGATATGTTACCTGGGCTGACAATTTTTTTCTTTTAGAATCTGGAATATGTCACTCCATTCTCTTCTTGCCTATAGAGTTTCCTGTGAGAGGTCTTCTGTGAGTTTAATTGGCATTCCTTTATATGTCAATTGATTTTTTTCACGTGCACATTTCAGGATCTTTTCCTTATGATTGATTGGAAAGAGCTTGATGATCATGTGTCTTGATGAAGATTGTTTTTGATCAAACCTGTTGGGAGTTCTGTGTCCCTCGTGGATGTTGTTTCCCAATTCTTTCTCCAGATTAGGGAAATTTCCCCTTATTATTTCATTAAATATATTTGTAAAACCAGCTTCTCTTTCTGCACCTTCTGGAATTCCCATAACTCTTATATTAGGCCTCTTAATAGTGTCTTTCAATTCTTGAATACTTTTTTTGGCCTGATCAGCTCTGCTTCCAGCTTTTTGTTTGCTTCCCTCTGGTGGCAGGAAATATCTTCCAATTCTGAGATTCTTTCTTCTGCTTGCTTCATTCTATTTTGGAGACTCTCCACTGTACTTTTAATTTGCTGTACTGTGTTCTTGATTTCCGATATATCAGCCTTGATTTGCTTTATTGCTGCTATTGCTTGTGTAAAATATTCCTCAAATTCTTTGAACTCTTGTATGTACTTTTCAATGTTGATCAGAATCTTTAAAATGAGTCTTATGGACTCTTTGTCCCCCATTTTCTTGATGTCTTCCTCAGTGAACTCTGAGGTTGGCATAGGGTTTTGCTCCTTTGTAGGGGAGTCTTCAGTAATATTCATTGTGCTTTTGTCTCTTCTTTTGCTCTAGGTTGTTGTACTTCTGGTTATCAGATTCTTTTCTTTGGAGCAGGTTTCTAAGCTGTGTCACCCACAGGTCTGCAGTTTGATTTTGTTTATTGCAGTTGATACATAGCTGTTTGCTTGCAATCACCTGTGCCACAACCTCCAGTGAGTTCCAGTTCTGGGTTCTTATGTTAGATTTCCACCCTGGTCCCCGTAACCCCAGCTCCTGGCTCACTAGTCTCCACCTCCTGTGATACCATGCTGAGGTTGCACTGTTGTCTCTACAACCTTTCTCCCACTTCCGGTTGGAGCAGTTCCCAGGATTAGGGAGAAACCAGGTATATAGCTAGGTTGCTGGTGGTGCTGATCTTGCCGGAAGCTGTTGGCCATTAATTCTGAGGGCCACACGGACCTATTTTGATCCGAATGATGCCATAGCTGGTGTTACTTTCTGTGGGACCAGGGCAATGCACTGAGCTCAGTGAGTTCACACCCAGCTCAGCACATGCACAGCTAACTAGTGTCCCCACAGTCTCAAACCCCTTGCCACACTGTACAAAATGGTGCCTGATGGGCCACTACTAGAGTTCTTGATCTGATGGCTGTCAGATCTATGGGCTACCCTGATCTATCTTTGGTGGAATGTGTCAGATGCCATGTTGTTGTAGCTCACGGAGTCAGAAATTAGTTCACTCCTAGCTCAGTGCCTGTCCAGTACTGCCCTCTAGCCCTTGGCTCTTTAAACAAAATGGTACCTAATTCAGCTCTAGGGGGCTGACTGGGTTGTGAAATCCACCCTGTTCTCGCACTGCCTGTCTAGGATCTGCTGCTCTGTCTGCTTCTGGTCAAATCAAATAGAGCAGGATGGACAGACAGTTGTTTGTCTGGATTTACCTCCTAAGCTCTCGGTGAAAGTTTCTTCCCATCTGGTTGCTGGTAGAGTTCAGATAGCTTTCTCACTGAATGCCGCTGGGGTATTGGTCGCTGCAACACCACACCATTGTGTCTGCTGCTTTCCTGTGTCTGTCAGTCTCCAGGTGCCCTTCTGTTGTTGTTCTGTCCTCTCCTATTTCCTGGAATGTGCCCTCTGCTTCACACTGGCTAGTATTTTTCCATATGTTTAAATGTGTCCTTACCCTATTCCGCCATCTTGCTTCTCAGCATTATGAGAATTTTAATGTCTGACTTGTTTTTGGGTTTCTTGTTTTATACTGAGGTTGTTTTACTTCAATTAACAAGAAAGAAGCAATGATGAAATTTACATTTTAAAATTCCATTTTTAAATTAAAAAGTTATTTTTTAAATTTATTTTATTTATTTGAAAGTGAATGTCTTCTGTCTACAGAGGTGGATAGGAAGATTGTCCATTCAGGGATTTACTCCCTAAATGACTACAATGACCATGGCTGGACCAGGCAGAACCCCAGAGCTTGGAACTCCATCCAGTTCTCCCACCTTTTCACAGAGGTTCAAGCCTTGGGGTTATCATCTGCTGCCTGCCAGGCACATGGGCAGGAATCTAGGTAAGAGGTGGAACAGTTCTAGAACTCAGACCAGGGCCTGGATAATGGATTTTACTGTTGCAAACAGCAGCATAACGTACTTCATCCCAAAGCAGACCCCCCTTCTTCCCACTCCATGCCAATTTTTTAGGCTTAAAAGCCAAACTGCAAACTGGAAGCTGAAACATTGAAAAGCAAGGAAGAGAATGTGAGCTGAGCTGGTACTTGAGTGAGACAAAATCAGCACCTAGGATATAAAATGACAGGCTGCTCTCCTTCCAGGGTAGTGCAAATGACGTGGGGCAGGTGGCATGAAGGGGAGGGCTCCCTCCCATTTGTGCCCTACCTGCCTCTCTTAACCTCACCCCAGGCACTTTCCAACTCTGTTGGAAAGGAATCAAAACAGCTAAATATGGGCAGTGGTTCTCTGTTTCCTAGATCGCAGCTCCAGGTGCAGGGGCATGTTTGGCTCCCAAAGCCTAAAGTTCTGTGAAAATGAAAAAGGCACTTATCCTTTCTCTCTGCGTTTCTTCCCTCTTTGGCTCATGGCTGTGGTGAATATCTTATAACTTTGTTACTGTATACTGAGGACGAGAAAGTACATTATTCATATAGTCAAAAATTATATAAGAGGACCAGGTTTTTTTTTATGTTTTTAGAAAGTTACACTTTTGATCAGCTTTGTTAATACTCAGTTATGGGTGCAGCTGTGATGGCTGGTAAGGTCCAGCCCCAGTGGGATGTGGGTGATATTAAAATACAGTAGCAGAACAAGAGGCAGGGTAAGAACTGGGACAGGGAAGAAGGCAGTATCTCTGGACAGCACCCTGGGCTATAGGGAGATGTCCAGAGGACAAGGCTCTGTACTGGAACAGAGGGCCATTCACTCTGAGAGACTGAGATAGTCAACACAGCCAGGAGAGGAGTGAAGTGTGCTAGAGGCCTAGGAAAGGACACAAAAGAGACGTGTGTCCCTGTTGAGGTCTCAGGGAGTGATATCTGGCCTGCCAGAGGCCCACAGTGGCAGTGGAGAGCAGGAATCCAAAGTGAGCATCGATACAAGGAGAGGACTCTTATGGAGGCTAGAACAGGATACAGCTTCCGGGCAAGTTGAAGGATACAAAGTCATGTCAAGTCTTTAGGTTTGAGTAATGGGTTCCCTTTGCCTTTAACTTTGACATGCCTTGGTTGGTGTGAGTTTATTTCTGGCACAGGGGAGATGGCATGGTGGAAAACATACTTTATTATTTGTGTGATTAATTTGAAATGGCTGAGGCCTGTACATAGGGTTCTTTAGGGGTCTGGGTCCAGGGAATTTGGGGAGTCCTGTAGCTGAGCCTGAGAGAGTAGGGCCTCCAAAGCATAGAACATTAGTGGGACCTGCCTCTAACATGCCTTAGTGTCTTGTCCTATTCCTAACCAATGAATTGGAGTCAGCAGTGCCATGATTTCAGATCATTGACTTTTACCTTCTCCATATTTAGCATTAACCCAAACTTAGCTTTTTTTCTGTTGTTCTGAGCCTTGATGTGAGCTTGCTTTTTTCTGACCTCATCTTCTTGAAATTGTGGCTCCTATCTTTTACCATTATGGCCTAAACACACCCACAGTCCATTCTGGGAACTTAGTCTTTACACTTTATTAAATATCATTTGGAATATGTTGCAAATAAAACTCTTTAGGTGGCAGCATTGTCAAGAATCTGGCGGATGGAATTTTGCTCTTTCAAGAATAAAGTGTGGTTTTCATTCATTCCTCTGCCCCATTAATGTGGAACAGTTCACGCCGACTTCCCCTCATTCATTCTGCCATGCTTGCTGCAGGGATGTTGAAAGGTGCACCCTGCCCTACAGCTGCTCTTTTCAAGGAATGAGTCCTCACCAACAGCTGGATAAGGATGTGATTATGTTGTCAACAGGAGCAAGGGGTATGGGGATTTGGGACTTTCATTTGACTAGTGATGTGATAATGGTAAGATAGGTAAAAAGTAGAAGCTTTTTGCTATATATATTTATTCATTTATTTGGAACTCAGACACACACACACACACACACACACACACACACACACCTCTTCCATCTACTGGTTCATTTCCCAAATATCAGCAAAGACCAGGACTAGGCCAGGCCAAAGCCAGAAGCCAGGAGCTTCATCTGGGCCTTCCATGTAAGTAGCAGGGACCCAAACACTTAGGTCATCTTCCCTTACTTTTCTCAGGAACATTAGCAGAGAGCTGGGTAGGAAGTGGAGCACCTAAGACACGATCCGGCAGCCATGTCAGATGTCTGTTTTACTCACTATGCTATAATGTCAGCCTCAGAAGCAGGAGCTTTCTGAATCCCCTTCATTCAGAGGCCCATGATGATGAAAATGCTCTAAGTGAATTGTTTCTGTAGACAAAATCAACAAAATGCTGGATACTGCCAGGCCACAATTTGGCAATTTTCTCCTTTGGTGTAATTACATTTTTTATGTTTAGAAACAATGCATTTTCTTTTTAATGACCCGTAGAGCTGCAGAAAAATAATGGATTGCCCTTAGGGACCCATACCTGAGTTGAAATAGTAGAAGAATTGATGACACCTGCAGAACAAGATTTGACTAATTAAATGTTAGCGTTGATTGTTTTTATCAACGAGACTTTTTCATACCTAATAAATTTTGTCAAATTAACTCCCAGCCACAGTTCAGTCATTCAGTTTCTTCCTTTGCCATTCTTGTATTAATTTTGTATATAAAAAAAAAGCAATTCCAACTGAAGAAAAATTTCCATGTGGAACTTCCTGCACCAGCAAGTTTATGTAATGCAAGGGATATACTGACGAACTAAAACAACCTTAGTCTGGATCTGATAAACAGTCTAGATGAACTAAGGTGGCACTGTATTTAAAATATTGAAAGATGCAATTCACGTTCACTTTATTGCATGTTCTTCTTCTCTCTCCTCCCTTTTGTGCTGAAAGCAACTCATCCTTTATTCTATTTTCCACAAACTTTCTGAACTACTCTCCTAGTATTGTGTCTGTGTTATTTTAAGTTGCTTATTATGAATCAGATCTCTACTGTCTCTTTCTATTCTGTATCCCAGATTCAATTCCAACAGGCATCTCAGTATCTCTACTGGGATATCTGATATGGACTTTCTAACATAGCAAGTCCAAAACTCAATTCTCGTCAAGCCTTCGTTTCCAAAACCCCCCTCACTGGTTTATTCCTCAGCTTGATAACCCTGAATAATCCAAGTCGTTCAGACTCAGGAGCTTTGGATCATCCAGGACACCTTTCATCCTCTCACATCTCACCTTCATTCTATCATCAATACACCTGGAATCTGGCCACTTTTTAGCATGGTCACTGCTTAGTCCTTACTTAGTGTCATGTCCAGCGTGGTTGGTTCCAGCTACCTCCTGTCTGCTCTTCCTGTTTCACTCTTGCTCCTTCTAGATGGATTCTTTGTTTAAGAATAAATAAAATGGTACCCTTCAAATGATACCCTTCTGAGAGACCTGCCTGGAAAGTTAGTGCCTTTCATTACTTCACACTTTTTTCCCCTAAGGATTTACTTTTATTTGAGAGGCAGAGTTACAGAGAGAGAGAAAGAAAGAAAGAGAGAGAAAGAGGTCTTCCATCTTCTGGTTCATTCCCAAAATGTCTACCACAGTTAGAGATGGGCCAATCTGAAGCCAGGAGCCTAGAGCTTCTGCTGGGTCTCCTACATGGGTGCAGAGGCCCAAGGACTTAAGCCATCCTCAGATCTGCTTTCCCAGATCATTAACAGGGAGCTGATTGGAAGTGAAGCAGCTAGAACCAGGATCTGAGGTTAGGAGCCAGGAGCTTCTTCTAGATCTCCCATGTGGGTTCAGGGCCCAAGGACTTGGTCCGTCCTTCTCTGCCTTCACAGGCCATCAGCAGAAAACAGGATTAAAAGTAGAACAGTCAGGGCATGAACTAGTTCTCATATGGGATGCCAGAGCTTGAAGGTGGAGGATTAGCCTGTCAAACCAAGTTGCCAGCTCCCCAAGATTTAATTTTTAAACATGGAAGCCTCATAGAAGTAAACAGTTACGTAGCTATGAAGCTGGACTGGGCAGGGCCAAATCCTTGCGCCATAACTTCCTGTGTGACTATGGCAAATTATTTCATCTCTGTGAGCCTCAATTTCTTCATCCATGAAAAATGGTACTAATAATGCCCATCCCACAGGTTTGTTTGGAGGATTAAATGAGATAATCTATATAAGGCACATAGCACCGTGCTTAGGACACAACTGTCACCAATACCAGGAAATTACTAATGAAGCAGAATCAACATGCTTAGTACTACTGAGGTGAGTCTCTGCTCTTCCTACCATGCTACTTATTTAAAATGGAAAGAGATCAGTTAGGAAATTTGCTGCCTAGTCTTTTTAAAAAACAAACATGCTCTCTGAACCTATCTTTTTAAAAATTTTTTTATTAATTACATTGCATTATGTGACACAGTTTCATAAGCTCTGGGATTCCTCCAACCCCTTCCCAGACCCTCCCCCCATGGTGGATTACAGTTCAAATTCAGTCAAGATTCTTTCATTGCAAGCATATACCAAGCATAGAGACCAGGCATCTTATTGTTTAGATAAATTCAATGTGAACCTATCTTTTCTAAAGTGTATCTACTCAGATGTCAAATTCTACCACTTAAAACAAATGGATTTTCTGTGGATGATTTCTATGACAAATCACCAAGTGTGAGGGTAAGGATGCTAATGGGTTCATTCATTGCTTGTGGCACCTGCATCCCATATCAGAGTACTGATTTGAGTACCAGCGACCCTGCTTCCAACCCCACTTTGAGCTAATGCATTTTGGGAGACAGCAGATGATGGATCCAGTGCTTAGATTGCTGCCTGCCTGCCTGCCACCCATCCATCCACATGGCAGCTTCCTGTCTTTGGCTTGGCTCAGCCCTGCCTTACAAATAGATGAAAAACTAACATAAAAACATTATTTAAAAGGGCACTTAATCTAGCATGATATTTTAAATGAGAAGTACAATTTGGCACAAGGCTGTATGACTTTGGCCTGTTTAGATTTTCCCTTGCTATATAACATCTATTCCCACATTTGGTGAGGTGAAATCCATTTATGCTTCTAGTGATTCTATGCATCTGGTTGGACAGGGCCTGTCGGACCCACTTGTCCCTGGTCCACTTGTTGATAGTTGAGGCTGGAGCATGGAAGAGGGCTCCAGGGTCCTCTTGTCCCACATCTCAGCTGAGAGCTCTTGAACAGCGGGAGCTGGAGCACGCACACTTGGCTCATGACGTCTACACCTCCCTTCTTGCTGCCGGTTGGGTTGTGAGGTTCTGCCAACACAGTGTCTTGCCCTTTCATTGTCTCTGCGGCTGGAAGCTGTGTCTGCTGCAAGGTGGCCTGAGAGGAAAATGACCAGCTCCAGCCCCCTCTATACACCCAGTATGAGGGGCAGCAGGTGGTTCAGGGCAAGGAGCCATTATTGTTGGCTGTCTTTGGAGATGGGTGACCACAGCCTTCTAAGGTGCAAACCACTGCCACAGAGTGTCCCAAGCTTCACTTGAGAACAGACTTCTGTTGACATGATCAACAATACGGCAGACTGGTTCCCAGGTTCCCCTTTGAGACCATATCCACAGGTACGCAAGTCCTTTACTTGAAATGGTAACGTCTACACACATCCTTCCTCATGCTAGGTCAGGCCAAAGCCAGGAGATATCTACCTGGAAAGGTCCCCCACTTGTCTCCCACTTGGGAATCCTGGGCTCAAGTACTTAGACCATTACATGCTGTATCCTAGGGTACATGTTAGCAGGAAGCTGGATTGGAAACCAAGCTAGGACTCAAATAAGATACTCTAATATGGGATGTGGGATGTCCCAAGAGGTTTCTTAACTGCTGTGCCAAATGCCCACCCCGTGTGAATACTTTAACCTTTCATTCTGTTCAGACACTTTCTTTCCTACAGTTCTGTAAATGGCAGCATCCAATTCCATGCTCTCTTAGAATCATGGCTGAGATGGAACCTTAGGAGATAAGAGACCCAGATTGGCCATCAAATGGCTAGTTCCAGTGAGACGAATTCACCAGCCTTAAAATGGAATTGGGTTCCATGTCACTGGCTTCTCCAGCAGGGTAGCTGTACCTCCTGCCGCTCAAGAGAAGTGAGCTGACCGCATCCTTCCACAGTGGGAGTGGCATGAGGTGCAGAGAGAGTGGGTCACGACTGTGCCACTGCCCTGTTTCACCTGTAGGTGGATGGAATGCCCTGGGAGCAGGGAAGATGGGTGCAGCCTGGCCACGGTTTTTGGAAGACTGCTGTATTTTGGTTGGTGAACACTTTAAATATTTTTCATAGGACTTTTTCTGGGAGAGTGTAGAAAAGGCTGTATTGGCTCATTTCTGTCCCAGGAAGCACCTTCCATACCGTGGCCAGGCTGGACTGGAATGGACAGATATTATCAGCAGGAACAGCTGACCTGATGAGTGTGCTGCCCACAAGGCTGTGTGGACATGGAGCAGTTTCTTTATGATACTTTCTTAGGTGTCAGTTAGGTTATAAATGCTTGTAGGAGATTCCTGTTTTATAGGAAACACAGCCCCAAACACTGGTTATTAATGGACCAGAATATTTATTCTAGCATGGCAGAAATATTGCTGTCTTCTAAATGCCTCTTGTCTTTGAAGTTCTTAGAGGGAAATCTTCAAATAACCACAGTATCTTAATTGTACTTTGTAACCTGGAAGATGAATTACCTGTACTGTAAAAAGGTGTTCCACTCTACTGAGTACTTGTGTTCTGCATGGCTTTGTCCACTTCAGGAACTTTAAATGAAAGGAGTCCATCAAAATTACTTGTTTGCTGAAACGATCTTGTAATATAACCGGGTTTTGTGATTTGAAAACCTGTATGTGCTTCAAATCCATGCTTTCCTCCCTTCTTTTCCCTATCAGGCAGGTGTCAGGGGCCTTCTATGGGAACCCACTGTGCTGGGAGCACCAGGCATCCACCTTGGGAGCGTTCAGTGTGCTGTAAGGAGAATCAGTAGGTGACAAAGGAAGAGGTGAGGTGCAGAGTTCTCATCTCAAGTTCGGAGTCACTCTGGGCAGTATTACCTATGCTAGACTGAGCAGGCGGGGGCAAGTGGGGTTCTGTGGCAGGATCCCGTAATGAGGCTATCAGGTGCACCACAAGCTATCCCCCACTTGATGCGTGATCCAGCCCCCTCTAAATGCCTAGGTTTTTCATTCTCTGCAAAACATTCTAGTACGTCACAGAAATAATCAGATGCTGTTTTCTATTCTTATACTAATGTCTCCTCCCCCCATCTCCCCCCCCCCTTTTTTTTTTTACAAAAGTTATGATCACTCTTATCTTGTCAGGGTTGGTTTGAAGATAAAGAGGTAATGCACCCCTCACAGCACTCCTTTTCACATTATAAAGCATTACACAAGTGTAAGACATTGTGGACATGGCCTATGCTCCTGAAAGGTCAAAGTGCAGGCTGTTTGGAATTCTAAAGCTTTGAAAGTCCCCCATCTTTTTTTTTTTTTTTTTAATTTAAGAGCTAGAGAGCTCCAATCTGCTGGTTTACTCCCTAGATGCCTGCAGCATTTAGGACTGTACCAGATCAGAGTCTGGAACAGGTTGCCCTCTCTGGGTCTTCCATGTAGGTGGCAGAGGCCCAGCTACCTGAGCCATTGCCTGCTGCCTCCCAGGGCGTTTATTAGCAGCAAGCTGAAGTTGGGAGCTGGAGTCAGGACTGGATCACAAGCATTCTGATATGTATCTTATATATGTATCTTAACTGTTAGGCCCAATGCCTACCCCTAAGTTTTTGTCTAGTATAACACAGAGTAGAATCATTGAAACCTGTGTTAATCTGAGCTAATCCTCAAGCTTCTGTGGCTTATAGAGAGGTTTCTGGTTTGCATGTAGTGATATGGTGACCTGGATTAGACCTAGTTTATTGTCCATTACAAGGAAGGTTTGTGCCTGACTGTCATGGTGCATTTAAAAGCTAGAGTCTGGGATGTGTAAGTGGTGGCAGATGTAAGGAGATTAGTTTCCCATTGCATGTCACCAGCTACTCCCATATTTAGTGGCTTCTCAAAGATGGAACAGTCTGGGAATTCGAGAGCAGCTCTGCCCAAGCCGTGAGCCTGGTCTGGAGAATCCCTTTCCAGGCTCTTCCAGCAGGCTCTTAGAAGGAGCCTTCAGTGCCTCCTTACTGTTGGCAGATGCCCTGTTGCCTTGCCTTGAGGCCTTTCCATTGCACCCAGGGCAGTTGAGGGGGAAAGGGAGGGGGCTTGGGCAGAACAGAGACTACTGCTAGTCTTGGAGGTGATGTCATCGATTCCATCTGAAGGAGGGACATATGAGGTGTAAATACCAGAGGGTGAAGATGGTGTGGGATGTCTTGGAACGCAGCTTCAAGGTAGTCAGGAAAACTAAGTGAATTTCAGAAATGGTTAAGACTTTTGAGCTGTAGCTAGGACTTTGTGTAAAATTTTCCTATCTTAGGATTCATCCAGATATGGGTAAGCTTATACTGTATTGTGATTCTGTGATAATATTTAGAATTTTACAAAGTCCTGAAATGTTCCATGAAGGCTTAAAAGTCCTTAGAAAAGAGGTGTACCAAGCTAGCTGGCAGATTCTCGTGGCGTGCGAGCAAGATCATGCCAGACATGTCTAAGGTTTATTAAGGAGTCTATTAATCAATCTTGGTGATAACAGGGCTTACTAGAAATACCAAGTCACAAGTCCATGTGGCAATCCAATGGATCGTAAACCCAAGAGGAGCAAATGGTCTTTATCCTGAAGTCCATCTATTATGTTAAAGACTTATATCCCAGCTTCCCCAACAATGTAAGTTATCCTAAGAGAGATGCAATGAATTACCTGGACACACTTACAAAGCTGCAGACATTCACCTTTCCCTGGCTTCTCTGCCCACATTCCACTACTGCTAGGCCTCACCTCTCCTGGAGCTCCCCATAGTACACACGTTAGAAATACAAAGCATCTTAGCATTGCTATCTTCATTGTCCCACCCAAGCAGTAAACAGAGGGTGAGGAATACAGACACACAGGCCTCATAGCTCAGGGGATACCTGTCCTCAAGAGTGCTGGAGAGGCCAAGAGTCAGAGTGCCAGAGCAAGGGAAGCACTCGACCAAGAGAGGGAGCCCCTCCCTATCATGAGCCTTTATAGGGGCCTGTGAGGGGAGTGGTTACACAACAGTGCAATACCACTCCCTCTCAGGTGATAGGTCGGAGTCGCAGGTGGGCAGGAGGGAACACTTAGGTGGTGGGGGAGTGACTTCCAAGCCCATGACCCTGGACTAGCTGACTATGTCACTACAAGATTTAGAGTCTAACATGGGTAGGGATCAGCAGGGTGGTGGTAAGGGCTTGGGTAAGTGAATGTCTGCTGTCACATGGGAGACCTGCAGAGCTCCTGGCTTTGGCCTGGTTGGGTATTTGGGGGATGAGCCAGTTGGCAGGAACTCTCTCTCTCTGCCACTCAAGTAAATAAATATGCATAAATAGTGAAACCAGTGACAGTACACTTTTTCATTCAAGATCCAGTGATAAATATTTTAGATGCTGTCTGCCAGTGAATTCTTGTTGTAATGCCTACATCTAACACTGCAGTGTCATGCAGCTGTAATGCACAGTGTGACAGTTACTCCATGGTTGTTCCAGTAAGACTATTTGCAAAAATGGGTGTGTACCAGAGTGGGTCAGCAGGTCATTGTTTGTGAACCCCTGAACCTGAGGGGAAAAAAACTGTGGAATCCTAACTGGGATGAATTTATTCAAAATTAGTGCGAAAAAGGGAAGACCTACTTGGAAATATTTACTGGTTTCATTTATGAACTTCCTGGTTAGTTCTATACAAGTATGTGGATTCCAAAAGAAAGTCATGGCAGGGATGCAGAACTCTGAACAAGGAAGCAATGCATGGAATCAGGTCATTTATTGCTTGTCCTTTGTCCCCTGTTTGAGCTGCATGAGTGACGGCGAAAGTATGTACAGTAAGAAATGAAGCAAAACCATCCTGCTGTCCATTTCTGTGCCTTCCTGTCCCCTACTCCAACATAGCTGCCACCACTACACAGTTGCATTCAGGGATTGTTTGTAAATCTCTTTTTCACGTGATAAATGTGCAAACACGCTGATGGCCACAAACAGAGGAAGGTTCCCTGTAAGTAATATCTTCCTTTTAAATTTGAAAAGACAAATGGTGTCATGGAAATCATTCAAGGAAAAATAAATGTGTCTCTAATGAGAAAAACTGACAATCACCTAGAATAGTCCAAGGTTTAGGTTGGGAATTATTAGCCTCCAAAATTGAGGCTGGCAGGGATAAGTTGTGCATTAATATTTTATCAGATTATGTAAAAGACCTGTTCCATTATTGGGGTTTTACTTCTGCTACTCAAAATCCATTTTTAAACTAAAGTTTAGTTTAATTAGAGTCAACTAGCAGTTTTGAAATTAGTAGTAATGAAATATTTTTATTATAATGAGAGGATGCATGTGAATTGGGGAAAATACACAAGCAAATCGAGATTGTTTATGGTCCAACTAGCCCGAGATGGCCACCGTGAAGGTTGCAGTGGATTTCTTTTCAGTATGTTCCTGAATTAAGAGCATAGTTGATAGGCAATCTCTTTTTATGTCTCTCAGCTTTATCCCCATGATTTAAAGGATAAATGACATCCAGTAATGTGGATGTGCAATAATTAATCATTGTCTGGTGGGTTTGCAGATTTTGTTATTAGAAATAACACTACCACACATATCGTTGTAAATAAATCTATGCTCCTTCAATTACTTCCTTAGAATCATTTCCCAGAAGTAGAATGGCAGGGTATAGGTAGGCTAACTGTTTCAACTCTCTTACAAAGTACTGAGAAATTGCTAGCTAAAAATTATAGCAATTAATTTGTACCTCCAATGGTATGCAAAAGCATTGAACAGTATTAACTTAAAAATTATATCCTGTTGTTACCTTAATTTGTGTGTTTTGATTGCTAGTGAGGTTAGGAAAATATTTTTATTAACTTTAGTGTTTTTTTAATTATTCATTTCTTTTGCCCATTTCATCAAGTTTGTTGTATTTGTCTTATGTTATATGATATTTTTAATTTTTACTGGCTTTTAGCAAAAGAATAGCAAAAATAGAACAAGCTTCCATCTACTGGTTCACTCCCAGAATGCCCACAGTGGACCAGAGCTGGGTCCTGGAGCTCAAGCCTTATCTGCCATGGAGATGACAGAGATCCATGCACTGTGGCCAAAGTCTGCTGCTTCCCAGGGTGTGTGTCAACAGGATGCTGGGTTGGAAGCCGAGAAGTTAAGACGTGACCCAGATCCTACATGGGACAAACTAAGATTCTCTTAAAGGGAAAAGAGGATGACATACTGGGAAATCAAGTTTGCTAGCTAAGTTTTTGTTTTGTTTTTTTTTTTTTTTTGAAAGTAAGTGTTTGCCAAAGCTTGGAAATGCCAATAGCATTTCTCCTGCAAACTTGCAACAAAACTTATATATATCCTTTTTGATTTTATGAATTCCTCATCTTTAGAAAAAATTTCCATACATTGTACCATTATCTAGCTTATACATATTTTTAAAAAGTTTATTTCCTTTTTGAATTACTGGTTGTAGTTAGAACTTTTTGCCACAACAGCAATATGAAGATATTTTTCCATGAAGACAGTGGGTATGTCTTTTCTTTCTACCAGACTATGCCTGATTTTCATGAACATTGGGAAAGCCCCTACCTTCATCTCAAGGGCAGAAATAAAAACTTCTTGTGTACACATGATTGTTGACTTCGAAGCCCTTGTTCTGCCTGATGAGATAACACTCCCTCATTTAAAATCCTCTTAAACAAAATAAATATTTTCTTGGGACACAATGCTTTGTGGTTTAGTGAGTCAACTCCCTCTCTCGCTGTTGGTAGTTTGTACTCCGGATCAGCCGGTGGCACAAGAAAAGACTTGTTTTTTGTCATCCCTAGTGGGCCAGAAAGGTTTTAGGGATAAGAAGATAGGGTTTTTGGCTCCCCCAAAAGCCTGCAATTGAATTGATGAACTGACATATGTTCATAAAAAATCTGCTGTGAATACATACTCACTAATCCTAGGTTGGACCATAGGAAGTTGCCCTACTTGACTGGTTCTGAAATGCCAAAGGTGCTATTTCATAGTATTCAATCTCAAAGTTCTCTGGGCTGTGCAGAGCCAGGTAAGATGGGTGCTGTCTGGGACGGTGAGCGGGGGAGTAGTGTTGGGCTATGTACATCCTTCAGTCTCCTTGACTAGGCCTGTGCTGAGCCAGGTAAGGTGGGTGCTGTCTGGGATGGTGAGCAGGGGAGTAGTGTGAGGCAGTGACGTTTTCCTGAGCTCTGCAGCCTCTCCTCCCCTCAGCTCTACTTCCTCAGGTTCTTTCTGCACCAGGGGAACTGTCCTTCGTACTGAGTACGTTCCCACCCCATAATACTTTCCTGCCTTCCTCTTCTTCCTAGTTTTGGTCAAGGCCAATCTCCCTTTCTCTTCCTGTTTTGCCTTTCCATTCATTCTCTTTTCAGTCCACAGTGATTTTCAGTCCATCAGTCATTTATGGCCATGATGCTAGTGATGCATTTGCATGAAAGTAAGAGAAAACTGTGAGTTTTGATGTAAAATTAGCAGTAATTAACACTAGTAACAACTAGAACCCCCAAAGTCATGTTGCAAAGTGTGGAAACTCCTTCAGCCATCATCTTTCCACTCCAACCTGCTTTCTCTTAGTAGTTTATATTCTAAATTGGTGTTTTAAAAAGGTTTGTTTGTTTTTCACCTACTTGGTGGTGGTGGGAGTGGCTTCCCTCTGCTGATCTGTTCCTCTAGTGTCCACAACTGCCAGGGCCAGGCCAAACCAAAGTCAGGAGCCAGGAATTCCATCTGGGTCTCATGTTTGGGTAACGGGGGCCACAGGCACATCAGCCATAATCCAAGAATGCATTAACAGGAGAATGGGTTGGAAGTGGAGTAGATAGGACTTGAACCAGCACTTTGTTATGCGATGTGGGTGTCCCAAGTGGTAGCTTGACCTGCTAAACCATAATGCGCACCCCAATAATTCCTATTCTTAAAAAAATGTAATCCGGGCCCGGCACAGTGGCCTAACGGCTAAAGTCCTTGCCTTGAATGCCCCGGGATCCCATATGGGCGCCAGTTCTAATCCCGGCAGCTCTGCTTCCCATCCAGCTCCCTGCTTGTGGCCTGGGAAAGCAGTCAAGGACGGCCTAAGACTTTGGGACCCTGCACCTGCGTGGGAGACCCAGAAGAGGTTCCAGGTTCCCGGCTTCGGATCGGTGCGCAGCACTGGCCATTGCGCTCACTTGGGGAGTGAATCGTCGGACAGAAGATCTTCCTCTCTGTCTCTCCTCTCTGTATATCTGACTTTGTAATAAAAAAAAAATGTAATCTGTGCTTGAGAAAATTACTTTATTTCAAAGACTATTTTCATTGGTTTTTAAGCCAATAATGAAACATTGTGTGATTCATTGCATTTTTCCCCCTGTGGTATAATATTTCAATGTCATGTCACTGACTTGTAGAGACTTATCTGAAAATCAGACTCCTATTTATAACATTTTATCTTCAGGTTAATAAGTCAGTATCCTTAAAAAACAACCTTGTAACCTATCCTCTATGAAGTCGGAATAGTTAAGGGATTAGGAAAAAAGGTTTATTATAATTGAGGAACTCTTGGGGGAAGTTGATCACGAAGGTAGACTTGCTGGAATCTCAGCGAAAAGTTGCAGAGAAGAGAAGGAGATGTGGGTAGAAAATGTAAGTGAAGTTCTGTAAGTTTTGCAACAGGTTGTCTTTGTGTATAAGGAAGGGTAGGCAAAGCTCTCTGCCCACACTGGAAGTCTGAGACTGGAGGGAGAGAAAAGCCATTTTGGAGGACTCCTCGGGGTGGGGAGTTTGCCGTGGCACTGGGAGCTTTTTCCCAGCCCCTCTGAAGGGACTTCCTTATTGAGCGTGAGGGAGAGGGGGGGACACTGTGGTCATCTTGCTTATCTCTGCGCCTGAAAGGATTTCTGATCCGGAACGCTGAGCCAACGAGTACCGGCGTCTCTCCCATTCAGGGGCACAGGCTTCCTCCGTCCCTGCGGCAGCCCTAACACACAGTGGTTTTTAATTAGCAATGATCTTTAATGAGAATTTTTTGTGGTGACTCCCAATGGAGCTCATCCATCAGATCTGTAATCACAGTTCTAGCCACCACCAAAGGCTGTATCTAGGAGCCCTGGAAGCAGCTCAGGTCTCTTGTGGGACTCTGTCTGCACAGCGCAGATGCTTGGGGGAAACCTAAGATATGATTCAGGCATTTATGAATTGTGTACTAATTACTGTTCATTCTATATTCATCATTGAACAGCTAGCAGCTACTGGGAAGTTGAGCAACCTCATGATACTGACAGTTATGAAATTAGTGTAAACAGATTACCTCCATTGAATTGTCTTAAATAAATTTGCACATTTTAACACAATTTCTTGACTTCACATTACAATAAAAAAAGCATTGAACGTAAACACTGTATTATTTGAGGGAATGTTGTATGTGTCACATAAATAACATTTAAAGGCTCAGCTCTCACTTTTTAAAAAAATATTTATTTATTTATGTATTTTTAATCAGAAAGTCAGATTCACAGAGAGAAAGAGAGACAAAGATCTCCCTTCTGCTGGTTCTCTCCCCACGTGGCCACAATGGCTGGAGCTGAACCAATCCAAAGCCAGAAACTAGGAGTCCGGAGCCTCTCTCTTCTGGGTCTCCCAAGTGGATGAAGGGTCCCAAGGCTTTGGGCAGTCCTCCACTGTTTTCCCAGGCCATTTGCAGGGAGCTGGATGGGAAGTGGAGCAGGCAGGACATGAACTAGTGCCCATATGGGATCCTGGTGTATGCAAGGCGAGGACTTTAGTCACTAGACTACTGCACTGGACCCTACTAGTCTCACTTTTAGATGCATAAGCATTCTGTATCAGTATGTGGAAGAATATATTAAGTAGAGAGCATTTTGGTGTCTGATTTTATCTAAGAAAATTGAGAATCTGATTTACAAGAAAGAAAGAATTTGTGAGTCCAGGAAATAGAGTGACTAAAATTTTTGTGATCAAAATAGTTACACAATATCTCTTGAAATTTTATAGCCCCTAAGAATGTTATAAAGTGGCTGATGTTTCATTCAGGTTAAGCTGCTGCTTGCTATGCCAGCATCCCATAGGAGCACTGGTTCAAGTACTGGCTATTTCATTTCCAACCCAACGATCTGCTTATGTATCTAGGAAAGGGGCTGATCTGATGGGGCTGGCATTAGGTAGTGAATAAAGCCATGCCTGGTGTCATCAGTCTGTGTCCCAGCTCTTCTTCCCATCCAGCTTCCTGATAATGCACTCAGCAAACAGCAGAACATGGCACAAGTACTTGGGCTCCTAAAACCACATGAGAGACCCAAAAGTTCCTGGCTCCTGTCTGTCTGATTAGGCCCAACCCTGGCCGTTGAGGCCATTTTGGGAGTAAACCAGCAGGTAGAGGATTCTCTCTCTCTCTCTCCCCTTTTAAAATAAATAATTATTTTTAAAGTCATGAATGTTTGTAATGATTTCAAATATTATCAAAAAGTAGGATTAATGAAGATAATATTTTGAGACCCTGAAATAATTTACTAAGGCAGATGAGCTTGTATCAAGTTATTAGAGACACCAGATTTTAAAGACTCCTACTAATTGTCCCTGTTATGTGTCACTGTCAGACTGTGAGTGAAGGTGAGGCAAAGATAAACAAAATAGATACATCATGCATATTAAAGAGGCTATAAAGTCAACTTCAAAGGATGTGACATCACCATGGACTCCTGGAAAGTGGCAACAACAGGGCAGTCTGGCAGGCAAGTGTCATGATTCTGAGGGAATGCTTTTGAAGCAAAGCTTTATATTGACGTTATTTGAAACAGTCATAAACAGCAGCAGGTTCTGCCAGCAGCTGCAGAATTCCTGATCACACCACCTTTACAGAGGAGGCTTGGGAGTCACTCTCCTAGGACACCCTTACTGAATCTCTATAATGTGACTGCTGCTACAGGTCAGAAGAGAAACACGGGAGCTTATGCTCCAAGATGAGGGAAAGAGCCACCCCTGGTTATAGTGAAGCTAAAAGGTATCTAGCACAAGGGCTTGGATTGGGTGGGGTGTGTTGTTACGTTTGTAAAAGCAGACTGGATCCAGAATCTGGAAACACTTCAATACTTCAATTAGGACTTGGTTCTGTAGATGTTGCTGAATTACCTGATGACATCCAACAAGAAAATACACCAGTAAAATCAATCTATTTGTAAAGTTAGAGTGAGTATGAGCTAAAAGAGAAAACATTGGAGAATTAACTGGAAAATCACTGTATTGAAGGTAAAGAGGCTTGAGTCCAGGCTGTTAATGGTTGGACAAGAGTGGACATGTATCATAGTAATGATATGAAAGTAGCATGTTTCATGCATGCACAACCAGCACCCCATCATTTCCTCTTCTAAAAGATTTATACTAGTTTCCATACAACAAACAATGCAATAGGTAAAGACCAGACTACAAAAGATATGATCATAAGATAAAACTAGAAAAACAATAACTTTGTAAAAACATGCATTCACAGGCCCGGCATAATAGCGTGGCTGCTAAAGTCCTCGCCTTGAATGCACCAGGATCCCATATGGGCACCAGTTCATGTCCTGCCTGCTCCACTTCCCATCCAGCTCTCTGCTTGTGGCCTGGGGAAGCATTAGAGTATGGTCTAAAGCTTTGGTACCCTACACCCATGTGGGAGACACAGAAGAGGTTCCTGGCTCCTGGATACTGGCTTCGGATCGGCTCAGCTCTGGCCATTGTGGCTACTTGGGGAGTGAATCAGCAGGTGGAAGATCTATTCCTCTCTGTCTCTCCTCCTCTCTGTATATCTGGCTTTGCAATAAAAATAAATCTAAAAAATAAAACATGCACTCACAAAAATCTATGT
Source organism: Ochotona princeps (assembly GCF_030435755.1). Lineage (NCBI taxonomy): Eukaryota > Metazoa > Chordata > Mammalia > Lagomorpha > Ochotonidae > Ochotona > Ochotona princeps. The sequence goes on along the minus strand of NC_080832.1, from coordinate 55,268,809 downwards.
ATTTGCTGAAACAAATTCAGGATCTGTGGCATAGCACATTCAGTTGCTACCTACACATCCTGTATAAACACCAGTTGGAGTTCCAGCTGCTCCACTTCTGATCCAACTCCATGCTGATGTGCCTGGAAAAATAACGGAAGATGGCCCAAGTGTGTGGGAGTCCTGGAAGAAGCTCCTAGCTTCAGCAAGGTTCAACCCTGGTTGTTGTGCCCATTTGGAGTGTAAACCAGAGATAGAATACCTCTTCCTTTCTCTTTCCCTCTCCCTCTTTTTGCCTCTCACTTTCTCTCTCTCTCTCCCCCTCTACCCCATTTGTCTGTATGTCTGTCTCTCCTTGCATGTCTAACTCTGCTTTGCAACTAAGTAAAATAAATCTGAAAGAAAAAAAAAAAGGATTAGTGATCATATGCACATCCCACTGAAAGACCATGGATGAGGAAAAGAACAGCTCTTCTTGGATTTGAGACTGATAGCTTTTTGTGCCCACTTTCTCCATGGAAAAGATATGAAGGAATAGAGTGGATTGGCACCCTTTTCACTTCCCTGCAATGTGTCCAACAAGGAGTCCTCAGATGGCTGCACCTTCAGTGTCCTGCAAAATTTGTATCTGATATTGAGTCTCTTGTCAGTGAACAGAAGTGTGTTGATTGGATCAGGAGGCTCAGAACTGACTCTCAGAGCTGCTTCTGGTGATTTTGGGGTGCTCTCTCTACCCTGACACCTAAAACTGTGTTCTACTAGGCTTCCTCCTCTTTGCCTGTTCCATGCTAATCACCAGTAACATTGTGTTGTGTTACAAAGGATAGCAACTTAAGACATTCTTTTTTAAAATATATATATATTTTTTATTGATTACATTGCATTATGTGACACAGTTTCATAGGCTCTGGGAATCCCCCAACCCCTCCCCATGCCCTCCCCACATAGTGGATTCCTCCACCTTGTTGCTGTATTACATTTCAAATTCAGCAAGTTCTTTCATTGCAAGCGTATACCAAGCATAGAAGCGAGGTAAATTCAACAGTTATTGTCCAGATAAATTCAACAGTTTCTTGGGGAGACCATCTCTGGTCTGAAGGCAGAGCTGGCAGAATATCATCCCGATCAATTTAAAGCCACAACATAACATCAACGACAATTTGCAACATTATGGAATTAATTGACATGGTATTGAGTAACCAGTGTTAAAAAAAAATGCAGGTTCTTAACCACATCCTGTGACTACGTCATTGAGATTTCAATTTTAGTTTATACACAGAACCGGCTGCTATACACCTTAAAATGGCTATAGGGCACTATTCAGCTGTCTCATGTCTATTTTCATTTTAGTATTTAGCAGTTTATAGTGTTGAAGCATAATTTTGCTGAACTTGGCAGATTTTGGGATAGTCTAAACTGGCTTCTAACTCTAACAAGGCATATGTCAACAATTGAGGTGCAGAACAGTTTTAGGAGGGGTGTGCAGAGAAATCTTCAGTACCTTAGTGAGGAGTAACTAATCTTTGTGTCCTACCTAGTAAGGTATGTGTGAGTCCATGCTGACTGTTTCCTGTCTGATTCTAAGCTTTCCTTGTTGTTCTCTGCCTATCTATTCTAGTGTGTGTGTGTGTATGTGTTTGGGGGGAAGGGGTCTCTGGAGCAACCCTGATGTTCATTGCAAGAGAGGGTGGGGATCCAAAGTTGGAACTAAGTAAGGACCAGAGAAAGCTCCTCTCCTTAGTCCCGAAGGAAGTTTACTGTTCTGTTTCTGCGGACTGCTCAGGGTTCCTGGCTGTTGTTCCAATGACCTTGGATCCTGCGAGGAAGGATTTGGGCTTCTTCTATCCCATGTGGTAGATCCAAAAAAGGGTGGATGACCTCAGAGTTCTCGGCCTCCAAAGGCACTCCAGTTCCCCATGGTCTCTTTGGCAGTTGGGATGTAGTCCTTGGTGAAGATCTGGGAGTCTCCAGGGTGGATACAAGCCTCCTCCTGTCCCCCTGCTCCACTCTAGGGTCCTCTTCCCCCCCCCCCCCCCCCGCCGCTCTGTGCATACGACCTCCTGTTAGGTTGTTAGTATCGCTCTTGATTCCCCCTATATGTCTTTGTAGTTTTACTATTGTCTAATGCTGATTTGAATCTGTTGTCTATACAACTTAAGACATTCTTTCTTGCATTATTGATGTGTTACTGCTGAGATGCACTAAGCCCTCAGTCTGTCTTTGGGGACCGTATGTGCCATCAAAAGAAAAGTAATGTTTTCTCTTCTCTGCCTTTAGATTATGGGAATGTGAATTACCCTGGAAAGGGAACAGCCAGCCATCCAGAAAACCTTTTGCATTTTTACATCTGGAAACTCAGTGTACCCTACCTGCATGTCATGCGGGGAAGCTGGCGACAAGGCTATAGCCCCCAGTGCCTCTACAGCAGAGTGTGCGGCATCACACCTGAGACACTGATGCCTTCTCCAGTTGAGGCTCAAATCTTGCTTCTGCCATTCTCATGTACTTCAGGCCATGGCCCCCCAGGCTGCTGTGTCCTGTCATGCTCTCTGTTTTTGCCAGAAACACCATCCTTTCTTCTGGAACCAGTAAAGCCCAACCACATTGGGCCCAGTCTGGCTCTAATTGGATTTCATCATTTATTCAGCGTCTGGAATGATCCCAAATGACCCAAAGGTATATGTTGTTGGTTCTGTGATAGATTGGTTAAATATTTTTCCTTTTTAAGATTTATTTATTGAAAGGTGGAGTCACAGAGAGAGGGAGAGAGGGATTGACTTTCAGTCTACTGGTTCACTTCCCAAATGGTCACAATGCCCAGGACTAAGTCAGGCCAAAGCCAGAATCCAAAAACTTGATCCAGTTCCCTTATTGGTGCAGGGTGCCAAGAGCTTGGCTCCTCCTTCACTGCTTTCCCAGCCACATTGGTAGGAAGCTGAATTGGAAGTGGAGCATTCAGGATTCAAACTGACACCTCTGTGGGATGCTAGTGTTACAGGTGGTGCTTAAGCCATTATGCCATGTCAGGTTCAGCTTCATTAGTGTTTGCAGGCACTGAATTCACCAAATGAGTTATTAGGGCATGGTGGCCAAGCTTTGCCATAGAAATTACCTGAATTCAACCACTCAGACACAAGAGGAACTTGCACAATTTTGTCCCTCACAATACATTGGAAGATGGCCCTTGACCATCAAATGCCATTTAAAACATTAAAATGCCCAGAAAGATGGAAATGATCAGGGACTACAGGTCACCTGGACCAGGGAGGGTTAAAAATACTGTAAAACCGTTGAACTTATCTGGACAATAAGATGCTGGACTTTATGCTTGGTAAATGCTTGCAATGAAATACTCTAAACTGAATTTGAACTGTGGTAATGCAACAAGGTGGAGGAATCCACCATAGGGGGAGGATTTGGGGAGGGGTGGGGGAATCCCAGTGCGTATAAAACTGTGTCACATAATGCACTGTAATCAATAAAAAATAAATAAATAAATCTTAAAAAAAAAAAACAACTATGAAACACTACTTGAGGTGGTCACAGAAGGTGGCTGGGAACTCGCATTTACTTTTAACATATTGGTTACTCATTACTATGTCAATTAATTCCATAATGATGTAAATTTTTGCTGATGGTATGTTGGAGCTTTCAATTGACTGGGATGATACTCTGCTGGCTCTGTCTTCAGACCAGAGAGGGTATACCTAAGAAGCCGTTGAACTTGACGGGACAATAAGATGCTGGACTCTATGTTTGGTATACGCTTGCAATGGGGAAATCTCAACTGAACTTGAGCTGTGGTTATACAACAAGGTGGAGGAATCCACCATGGTGGGAGGGTTTGGGGAGGGGTGGGGAGAACCCAAGTATCTATGTAACTGTGTCACATAATACAATGTAATTACTGAAGTTAAATAATAAATAATTAAAAAAAAAAAAAAAAAGAATGATACTCTGGAGCAACCACTAGATGGCAGAGTTTTAGTATTCCATTACCATTTGCGGACACTACTCAGGTTAATGAGAGCTAAAACTTTGAGAACGTTGGGGTTTTAATATTTGATTGAGAAGAGCAGAAATGTGGTATGGTGGTTAAAATGTCACTTGAGATACCAGCATCCCATCTCAAAGTGTCTTGACTCAAGTGCCAGCTGTACTCCTAAATCCAGTGCTAATGCACACCCCAAGTGGTAGCTTAAGTGATTGGATCTGTCACTCATGTGGGAACCTGGCATTGAATTTCCGGCTCCAGCCTGGCTCAGCAGGCATTTGGGAAATGGATCAGTGGATGGAAGATATCTCACTCTCATTTTATATGTGTGTGTATACACATACACATGCACATATATCATATATACATTTTATGTGCATATATGTGTATGTATGTATATAAAATACTGTAACATTTCAAAGCAAATACAATTTGGGGTACAAAAAAGAATCTATTTCTCTAATTGGGGATCCTGTGGTCAGGAAGCAAATGTGAAAATTTTGAAATTAGTCTCTGAGTAAAGAGTCAGGTAGGTTCTGTACTCTTAACTGCCCTCACTGCCAGGAATTGGCCTGCATCCTTGAACAGTTAGCATCTTCGCATCCAGGGAACTCATTGGCCTGCATCCTTGAACAGTGAGCATCTTGGCACCCCGGGAACTCATCTGCAGGTTGGATAGTTGAGTCACTAGTTTGTCACATTCATATATTCTCACTTTTGTTATTTCACATTTTGTCCATGTGATCCCTTCCAAGTCGTCATTCAGCAACTGTCACTTGACATGCAACTGCATAATTAGATAGCTGGTGATTTATTGAGCTCCTGCTGTGTGCAAGCACCAAGTTAAGTATTTTAGAACTGTTATCTCATTTTAAACTCATAGCAATCTGATTATTCCTTGCATTTTGCAGGTTAGGAAACCCAGGTTTAGGGGATAGCCCAAAACCATGCAACTAATGGCTGGCTGCTAAGCTGTAGTTCATCCTTTATTCAGCTATTTGTAGCAGATTATTAGTGCTGCTTCTTAGGGAATTTAATTATATCCTTTCTTTGTGGCCAGGAACCCTATGCAACATCACAATCAATGTCTTCATTTAGAAGAGTGGTTCTAGGATTGGCCGTGTTAGCCTCTTTCTAGAAAATAACCCACTGTAGATGGAGGCACCTTTGGGTAACTTGTAAATCACTCTTTCAAGGTTGGGTGGAACACATCAGTAATTCTTGGGATAGACAATAGGTGGCAGTGCAGCATCAATTTATACTTGCACTTTAACTTGTGCCACATTTTGTTATTTTACTTACCTGTTGTCTTAGAAGCCAGAATGGCTGGATACCGAAGCTCATTTAGTTTTCTATTACTCTACATCAGTTAAAATGTTCTAGGAACAACTTGACAGGCCGCACAGACATCATAAAAATCAGATGCCACGTTTAAAGGGAGAGAAAAAGAGCTTAAACTTCAGGGCTACCTTCCAGGCCTGAGGAGAGACCCTAATACTATAAATGCTTAAAAAGTAAGATCTGCCCACTCCCCCATGATCCCCTACCTCCATGTTGTATAGCTCTAAGTCTCAGAAACTCTGAGTTTCTTCTGAATATGACCCTGTGGTTCTTTTATTCGCACAGGGAAGGGGAATAAAAGAGTTTTGGCATCAGCTTAATGACCAGGGAAGGGGCAGTCTGGTTTTTAAATGTAAGCACAATGGCTCAGTTGCTGAAGCCTTGCAGTACACATGTTGGCATCCCATATGGGCGCTAGTTCATATCCCAGCTGCTCCACTTCCTCCTGCAGCTCCCTGCTGTGGCATGGGAAAGCAATAAAGGATGGCCCAAGTCTTTGGGACCCTGCATCTGCGTGGGAACCCCAAAACCATGGGACTCTGCGCCCCGTACCCATGTGGGAGACCCAGAAGAAGCTCCTGGATACTGGCTGCAGCTTGGCTTGGCTCCAGCCATTGAGGCCACTTGAGGAGTGAACCAGTGGATAGGAGATCTTTCTCTCTGTATCCTTCTCTCTGTAAAATCTGCCTTTCAGTAAAAATAAATCTTAAAAAAAAAGTAAGAGGTTAGAACTGTAGTATACCAGGCTAACCTTCTGCCTATTCCGCTGGCAAACATAAGGGTGCCAGTTTGAGTCCCAGCTGTTCCACTTCTGGTCCAGTTCCCTGCTTATGGCCTGGGGAAAGCAGCAGAAAATGGCTAGAGTCTATGGGCCTCTAAGCTCCTGGCTCCTGGCTCCTGGCTTCTGATCAGCTCAGCTCCAGCTATTGCAGCCATTTGGGGAATAAACCAACTTATGGAAGTCCTCTCTTTCCTTCTGTCTCTGTTTCTCCTTGTCTCCGTAACTGTGCTTGTTCAAATACAAATTAAAAATATTTTTAAAATAAAAATTTAAAAGTAAGCAAAATAAGAAAAGACATAGGAAAATCTGATGAATGAGCAAATTAGTGTCCACGTATTAGTGTCAATGAAAGAGGGCACTTGACAGAAACTCACAATTTCGTGCCCATGCATCCACAGGAAGTCCGTAAGGTTATCATCAGCAAATTAACACGTTGTCCTACGCGGAGACCAGCCCAACACAGCAGCATTTGGGAGTTTCATTTTATTTCATTTCACAGACCCAGGCACTTGTTGTCCTTAATAACTCACCAGTGGTGGCTATTGACCAAGAAAGTTGGGCCTCCATTTATACACCTTCTGTCTCAGGCTGGGCAGCCAAGTATTGCTTATGATTTTTGTATAGGTTTGGTGTGTCAATGACCAGGAATGGGGGAAAACAGTCATAGAAAGCACCAGGGAGGGTCCTTGCTTCACAATAGGCAATACTGTGTATTCCTGGTGCCCCCGTTAACACTTGCCCTGCCTCTGTGCTGGGTGGGAGAGGATGTGCTGATGACCACGTGTAGCCCACTCATGGGAGTGAAATAAAATCATCATTCTGGGAAAAAAGAATTACAGATATTCCAATCAACATCTCCTGATGCAAGCTTCTGTTGAGTTTATTTGTTTGTTGATTTATTTATATTGGAAAGGCAGATTTATAGAGGGAAGGAGAGACTGAGAGAAAGATCTTCCGACCACTGGTTCACTCCCCTAATGGCTTCAATGTCTGGAACTGAGCTGAATGGAAACTAGGAGCCAGGGGCTTCTTCCAGGCCCTCCCGTGTGGGTACAGAGGCTCAAAGACTTGGTTCATTGTCCACTGTTTTTCCTGGCCATCAGCAGAAAGCTGATGGGAAGTGGAACACATGGCACCAAACCGGTGCCCATGTGGGATATGGATCCTGCAGGTGGAAGATTAGTCTGTTGAGCCACCAAGCTGGCCCCTATTGAGTTGGCTTTCAGGCTGGGCTGGGGTATGGGTGATTGGTTCTGTGTGTAGTGATTACCTGTGTTTCCAAACTGAAGGCAACAATTACTGCTGACCCGATGAGCCCCTACACGTGCATATTCTTGAGGCCAGACAGCGAGTCTGTTTATCTTTGTGCTTTTTTTTAGTGTCCCTGAGAGTTCTAGATCTAAAAAGTGACAAGGTCTACTGAGGGCCTGTGGCACAGCCCTCATTTCCCCTGTGAGCCAAGCTCTGCTTCCAGGACAGGATCCTTTAGTCTGTAAGGAAGAGACAGCTGGTCAAGATGGTGTTTCGGGAGACAAACTAGTCCAGTGAGTTTGCCTGTGATTGATGTTTCAGGAAGGAAATAGAAAATGCACACTGGGTGGCCCCGGGTATCCAGGGCTGGGTGGGAGGGAAGCTTCCCCAGAGCTGGGCTCTGCTGTCGAAGCCCTCTGCACACCCACGCAACCCTGACCTGGCCTCACCTCCCAGCCGAGCCCCGGAGCCATCCCGGAAATCCTGACCTCTGTGGCTGGAGGGGGAAGTAAGTTAACACCCTCTTTCTCCTCCTCCTCCTCTCCCTCCTCCTTGTCACCCACCCACCCACCTCAGAGGCAGGGCAGAGGTTACTGGGTGTACCATGAATACACAGAATTTGCTGTCTCAAAATTATGGCGAAGCAAGGAGCTACCTGTGGTAGTCTCCCTCATTCTCCAGCCATCAGTAAACTAAATGCACCCCCTGCCCCGACCAGTGCCGTGTGCATGCTTGCTTCTGACTCCAAGCCTGTGGAATTGACCCCTAGGAGAGCAGCATGCCGAGTCAGGTTAGTGGGGTAGTAGCCTGGCTGCTTTCTACATGCTTCGAGGTCAAATTTGGAACTGTTTGTGCGTTGATGAATATACATCAGCTCTACCAGCAGTGTCTTCAGTGCAGGGAACTTATTCCAAGACAAGATGAGGGTGATGATGGAATATGCACCAACACCATTTCCTCCCTCCCTCTAGTCCCTTGTTCATTTTTTGAAATTTATTTTATTTTTATTTGAAAGGCAGATTTATAGAGAGGAGAGAACAGAGATCTTCCACCCCCTGGTTCACTCCCCAAATGGTCACAATGGCTGCAGCTATGGGCTGGTTTGAAGCCAGGAGGAGTTTCTTTTGGGTTTCCCACATGGATGCAGGACTTGAGCCACCCTCTACTGCTTTTCCCAGGTGCATAAGCAGGAAGCTGGATGAGAAGTGGAGCACTGGCACTGGAATCGATACCCATATGGGATGCTGGCACTGCAGACAGAGGCTTAGTCTACTATCTCAGAGCACTGGTCCCAACTCTCCTTTTTCTTAATAGAACTCCAGTTTGTTCAGATGGCCACTCTCCGCAGAGTGGGGGCCCGTTCAGGAGTCATTCTCAGCAAGATAGTGGACATCCAATGATCTGTTTGATATAGGCAAGAGGAATCCGCTGGGTAACTTCTATGGTCGTTTCTTTACTTCTAACAGTAATTAAAACAAAAAAACAAACAAACTGTGAGTTCAGTCTTCTGTTACCTTCAGGCAGAAGGACCCTATTCTGAATGGGGATTGGATCCTAAGTAGAATGCAGACAGACCTCAAATATACTTTAGTTTGGGTTCCAGACCCCTACAATAAAACATACTGTAATGAAGGGAATCATGCAAATTTTTTTAGTTTCCCAAGACATGCACAAGTTATATTTATACTACACTGTAAACAATGTAGTGTACAATTGCAGTGTGCTCTAAAACCATGTATATACCTTAATAAAAAGTGATTTATTGCTTACAAATCTGAACATTTAGTAAATTGTAGATTTTTTTTTCCATTCAAAGGTCTTGCCTCCATGTTGCCAGCCACTAATTGGTCAAGGTTGCGGCTGCTAGAGACCACGGTGGCTGTGGGAATTCCTTTTGTTAAGAAGGCTTATTTATTTATTTAAAGATTGAAGCTAGAGATGGGGAGAGACAGAAGTTTCCAACCTACTGGTTCACTCTCCAAGTGGCTGCAGTGGCTGGAGCTGAATCGAGTCAAAGCCAGCAGCCAGGAGCTTCATCCAGGTTTCATACATGGGTGGCAGGGACCCAAGTGCTTGGGCCATCTTCCACTGCTCTCCCAGACACATTAGCAGGGAACATGGGTTGGCACCCGCTACGCTCCATCAGTCCTGAAGATTTCCTAAAGTAGACAGCAGTGAAGAAAAGATTTCTGTTTGCTACTTGGTACTGTTTTGTCCACAAAACCGCTTTCAAAGTTAGAGTCAGTATCCACCATATCCCCTAACAGGAGAGCAAATTGCTGTCTGAAGCTTTGAAGATCTCGTTAGCTTCTCTCTGGCGATGGAAGCCCTAGGCTGCGTTGTGTTTTGATAGAGAAGGCTGTTGTGCCAACATTGCAAATCTGTTGTTTCGTAGCCGCCTTCACAGTATTCTTAGCCAGATGTGGGTAGCTTGCTGCAGCTCCTGCATCAACACCTGGTACTTCCCCTGGCACTTTTACAACAGCTTCTTTCCTTAAACCTCATGAAACACACTGTGTTAGCTTCGGATTTTGCTTCTTCTCCACCTTCTGGGCCTTCACTGACTTGAAGAGAGTTAGAGCCCTGCTTAGAGTCAGACTTCGGCTTATGGGAATGCTGGTGGCTGATTTGGTCTGCCCTCCAGACCACTAGAACTTTCTCCATATCAGCAATCAGGCTCTTACCCTTTCTTATCATTCATGTGTCCACTGAAGTAGCACTTTTAACTTCCTTCAATAACTTTTCCCTTGCACTCGGGACTGGCTGTTCTGGTGCAAGAGGTCATATTATCAGTCTGTCTCAGTTTTCTGCATGCCTTCCTCCTTCAGTTTAATCATCTCTAGCTTTTTTCTTCTTAAAGATTTTTAAATTTTTATTGGAAAGTCAGATATACAAAGAGAAAGAAAGAGAGGAAGATTGTCCATCAGCTGATTCACTCCCTAAGTGGCCACAATGGCCAGAGCTGAGCCGATCCAAAGCCAGGAGCCAGGGTCTCCCATGTGGGTGCAGAGTCCATGGCTTTGGGCCGTCCTCGACTGCTTTCCCAGGCCACAAGCAGGGAGCTGGCTGGGAAGTGGAGCCACCAGGACATTAACTGGTGCCCATATGGGATTCTGGCGCACAAGGCGAGGACTTTAATCACCAGGCTCTCTACCTTTTTTTTTTTTTTAAAGCAGGAAACATGCAGTTCTTCCTTGCTCTTGAACACTCAGAGGCCACTGTAGGGTTCTTGATTGACTTGAATTCCATATTGTTGTGTCTCAGGAAACTGGAAACCAAAGAGAGGGAGCAACGGCGGGGCTGGTTAGTGCAATCAGTGCTGTCTCCACTGAGTGTGTGCTAGCTGGAGCCAGGAGGGGAGGAGAGGAGAGAGGGAGGGAAGGGAGGGGAGGAGAGAGGGAGGGAAGGCAGGGCAGGAGAGGAGAGAGGGAGGGAAGGCAGGGGAGGGGAGGAGAGGAGAGGGCGGGAGGGGAGGAGAGGAGAGGGCGGGAGGGGAAGAGAGGAGAGAGGGAGGGGAGGGGAGGAGAGGAGAGGGAGGGGAGGAGAGGAGAGGGAGGGAGAAGAGAGAGGGAGGGAGGGGAGAGGAAAGGAGGACAGGAGAGAAGAAACCCAATTTCCTCCGGATCATTTGTTGAACAGACTGTCCTTTCTCCCTGGATTGATTTTACTTCACTTGTCAAAAATTGTTTATAGAGATGTGGGTTCACTTCTGGCACTTCTGTTGCTTTGACCTGCACGTCTGTTTTTGTGCCAGTTCCAGGCCGTTGTGACTACAACTGCCTTGTGGCACATTTTGAAATCTAGTCTTGTGTGCCTCCAGCTCTGTTTTTGTGAAGATTGCAGTAGCTATTCAGGATCTCACACTTCCATATGAATTTTAGCATCCTGTTTTTCTAGATCTGAGAAGAATATCATAGGTGTTTTGATTGGAATTACACTGAATCTAAATTGCTTTCAATGGTGTGGATATTTTGAGGATATTGATTCTACCAATTTGCGAACATGGGAGACTTTTTTTATGTTTTGATGTCTTTTCTATTTCTTTCCGTAATATTTTGTGCTTTTCATCATAGAAAGTCCTCACATCCTTGGTTAAATTAATTCCTAGGTATTTAAATTTTTTGGCAGCTATTGTGAATGGGACTGCGTTTACAAGTTCTTTTTTGACCCATGGAATTGTTTGTGTATATAAGGCTATGATCTTTGTGTGTTGATTTTCTATCCTGCAATTTTACCAAACTCTTACAAGTTCCTGTAGTTTCTTAGTGGAGTATCTGTTTCCCATCGAAGAGAAGCATGTCATTTGCAAACAGGGATCGCTTGGCTTCCTGCTCCAGTTTGTATCCCTTTGATTTCTTGTTCTTGCGTACTGGCCCTGGCTAAAACTTCCAAGACTGTCATAAGTGGCAGTGATAAGAGTGGGTATGCTTGTCTGATTCTGGCTCCCCCACTTTTACCCATTCACCATGGTGCTGGTTTTTCATGTATTGCCTTGATTGGGTTGGGAAACATTCATTCCATACCCAATTCGCTTAAGGCTTTTATCATGAAAGAATGTTACATTTTATCAAATGCTTTCTCTCTATCTGAGATGATACTATGCTTTTTGTTTTTCAGCTTGTTTAATTTTTAATTTATTTTTTGTTTGAAATTCTTTGAATATGTGTATGTGCGTGTATGAGAGAGAGAAGTAGGGGCAGATGGGGGAAGGAGAGAGATCTGTGACAGGTAGGGCTGAACCATAACTAAGCTAAGATCCTAGTACTGGATCTGGGTGGAGTAAGTGGCAGAGTGCCACTTAAGAGAGCAGCCACCTGCCACTTCCCAGGATTTGCATCACCAGGAAACAGGGGCTGAGGCAGGACTCAGATCCAGAAACTCTGTTATGGCATGTGGGCAAGCCAGGCTATGTGCTAACTGCTGTGCCAAATGCCTATCCTTAAAAATAATATTTTCAAAAATGAAGATGTGCGTGGTAAAGTTGCCCAAATTATTCCCATGCCAATCTCCCTGGCTGGTTTTGCCATGTTGATTCATAGCCCTCTGCCATTTAAAGCGTTTGCATGCTGCCCAATTTGTTATTTTAGCCTTGACACCCTGTCAGGATTCCTCAGAAGTTCTGTGAAGCATCAAGGTCTTAAGTTGCTCTGGTTCTCTTTCTGCGTCAGTAGTATGTTTCATTCAAAGCCCTGATGTTGCACTCATGTTATGAAAGTACTACATTATCTACAATGCTGGTTAGGCTCTGAAGAATGATTCTTTATCTTGGCTGATGAGAACTGTTCAGCATTAATGAGGACTTGGTGACCTGATTGCCTTTCCACTCCTTCTAGAACTTTGGAATTACTGGCCAGAAGCCATGCGGCTCCTGAGTCCCAGGAAATGACTCTGCCCTGTGGGGAACCCCAGTCGCCTCACACCACCAGCGAGATGCCCAGCCCTTTACCCACGGAGTCTGGAACATTTAAAAAGGTAAGGTTCATTTATGTCCAGGGTTTACCTCTGGAGAATAAGCACTGCCAAGTACTCCAGTACTGCCAAATAACCCATGGCTGATTGAAAAACCCCAACTTGAAGGGAACAGTGTTCATTATGAGAGGTATTCAGAAAGTTCATAGAAAAATGTAGCGTTAAAAAAAACAATCTGTGTCTGAATTTCAAAAAATTTTATGCCAAAATAAACTTGTCTGTAAATTGCACTTTTCAAAATAACTTTATATTTCACATATACTGTGCCATATACAATATGCTTATTTATTGTATAAGATTATTATGTTTGACAATACAGTAGTTTAATTATAGCATAATATACAATTCATATTGCGTACCATATGTAACATTATGTATGAAAGCGCCATCTTATAGATAATGAGTCTCAGTGGGTGAAACACCTTCAGGTGTCCGTCCTTGTCATAGCTGCTGCCTGCTGCCTTTGCTGTTTTGTAGAAACAGTTGAGATTTAATGCAAAGCTGCACACAATAACACAACATCAATTTTGGAATTTGTAGTTCTTTCCCATAAAAAGCAGATCTACTTCTTTCTACTGTGTAACACTTAGGGTTACCATCTCATCAATGGTTTCTTTCTCTTTAAAGATTTATTAACTCATTTGGAAAGCTGAAATCTTTAAGAGGCAAAGACATCTTTCTCCACTGGTTCACTCCCCAGATGGCCACAACAGCCTGTACTGAGCCAGGGTGAAGCCAGGAGCCTGAAACCCTATCCAGGTCTCCCCGGTGGGTGGCAGGGACTCAGGTATTCAGGTCCTTTTCTGCTAATTTCCCAGGTGCATTGGCAGGGAGCTGGGTAAGTGTGGAGCAGATGGGACTTGAACTGATACCCTTATGGACGCCAGTGTAGTACACAGTGGTTTAACATGCTACACCACCATTAGTTACTTCTTAATAGCTAGATATTTGCACAGAAGTTCTGACTTGATCATATCACATTTCATAGATGAAAAGTTTCCTTCAATGTAGCAGGTAGAGGAGTGCATTTGCAATAACTGAATTGATCCAAGAAAAAGACAATACTTATGTACTTATTTGCACAGCAGAAAATCAGAAAAATGTCTTTAGTCATGGTGTGAGTGAAAACTAGCTTAGTTGCCAGGCCTTGAAGGTTGAATAATAAAATTTTTGTTAACAACTTATTATAACATCAGGGAGGGTCAGTAGTAATAGACTTTTTGTTATAAAAGAAAGCTTCCTCTTGAAGACTTATTTTCCCTTAGTAAATCTATGCAATAAAGTAAACAAAAGAAAAAAGAAATTACCAGGTTAACAACCATAATAAATAGGGAACCAAACAACTCAAAATAATAAACACTATAATTATAAATTACTTCTAGCAGTATAACTAAACAGATGGTTCTCAAACAAAAACATGCTAATGACAAATAGGTACATGAAAAAATACTGAGCATCGGTAGTCATCAGGGAAATGCAGATGAGAGCCAGGAGGAGAGTCCACCTCACTGCCGGGCGGGCTCTTTCAAAAAGACAAAAAGTAACAAATGCTGGGGAGAGGAGGTGAAGAAAAGGAAATGCTTGCATACTGTTGATGGGACTGTAAATTAATACAGCCTTGTGGAAAGTAATCTGGAGGCTCTTCAAAAAATATAAAAGTAGAACTACTCTGCGATCTGGCAATCCCACTTGTGGCTGTATTGCCAAGATAAAGAAAACCAGCCCGCCAAAGAGACAGCTGCAGTCCCATGTTCATTGCAGCACTGTTCATAATAGTCAGGAAATGGAAGAAACCTTACTGTTCATCTTCTGATGCAGGGGTCAAGACCATGTGGTACATAGGCATCATAGTACAACACTCATCCAAAAGCAAGGAGAAAAGTGAAATAAGCCAAGCACGGGAAGACAAGTACCACATGGTGTTTGTCATATGCTGAGCTTGGCTATTGTTCTTCTTTGGCTTCTTGGTTGGTTGGTTGGTTTTGTTTTTAGTGGGATCTCAAAGAAGTTGAAAGTATGAGGGTAGTAGGCAGTGACCAGGCAGGTGAAGTGGAGGAGGAAGGAGAAAAGGTTGAGTAACAGGTACCACATTAGCTAAAAGCTGCTGTGTGCTACGATGACCATGGATATTATTGTACTACGTATTTCTGTTACTAAGAAGAAAACTAGAATTTTGACTGGTTTTGCCATAAGGAAATGTCAATTTTTTTTTTTTACATTTTACTTTTGATGATGCTTACATAGTTGATTAAGGTGGGAAGGGTTGAGAATTAGGGGGAAATGGGTGAGATGAGGGTTCTGCTCAAGTGGTTTCAACAGTTCTGAAATGTTGTTGATCTCGCCACTCCAAGGATGAGGAAGTCTTTCCAAGGTCCATTGGCTGACTTAGTCCACCTTAGAATCTCTGCTCACCCAGATATTTGCTGTCAATATTTGGCTTTGGTAGTTGTCCAACTTACTCTGTCCTCCTTCCTCTGCTGTAGTACCAGATGTCCTCTGCAGGCCCCAAAAGACAGCTGTTTCTTCCATGTGCATCAGAGCATGCCATCCACTGCTCCGTCTGATCCACTAAGGAGGCTCAGTTCTGATACATGCATTCCATGGTCAGACCACAGCTCCGGGGATTCTCCCCATGGTTGGAGCTCGGAGTCCAGAGGTTCAGTTGGGGGATCCCAAAAGAAACCTTGTCTGAAGTGATCCCCAGACCTCTTTTTTTTATTGATTACGTTACATTATGTGACACAGTTTTATAGGCACTGGGATTCCCCCACCCCTCCCCAAACCTTCTCCCCATGGTGGATTCCTCCACCTGTTGCATTACCACAGTTCAAATTCAGTTGAGATTCTTTCGTTGCAAGCATCAACCAAGCATAAAGTCCAGCATCTTATTGTCCAGATAAGTTCAACGGTTTCTTGGGGAGACCATCTCTGCAGACCTGGCTCTTGTATGTGCTTGCTAGTACAGGGTCCAGCTCTGTCCTTCACTCACATCAGTCTACACACACACTGGTAGTTGCAATTGCTGGGTTGGTTCTATTTCCAGCCACATCTCTTTCATAAACCAGTAGATGCTTCAGCCCAACTCAACCCTGCCCACCACATACTTGTCCCTCACATGCACCAATGGGAACTGCAGCCCAGTCAGAGTGACCCTCAGTAACCCCCACTAGGCCTGCCCCTAGCCCTGGCTCCTGTGCTTTCCAGACCAGTCCAGTCTGTCCCACATCCCATTCAGTTCTCGTACATGTCATTGGGCTTTGAAGCCTAGCTCAACCCAACCAACCACACTATCCAGCCTACACTCATGCTAGCAGATGCCACTGCCTGCCTAACCAGGCTCACCCCAGCCCCAGTTCTCATGCACACCAATGGAAGTTGCAGCCCACCAGAGAGGTACCTTCCATTTCCCTACAGGCCACATATAGTCCTGGATCTTACACTCTGCAGATGGTTCTGCAGTCTAGCTAGACAGGAGCAGTCCCCAATCCCATCACTTGCCAGTTGATACTGCTGCAAAGCCCAACCAGCCTGCGCTTACTCTGGCTCATGCATGCACCAGTGAGTAGTCGGTTAGCCCAACCTGGCTGTCCCTCTAACCCGGTTCACATGCAGACCAACAGATATTGTAGCCCTGCCTGGCCTGGTTTGCCCCAGTCCCAAATTTCACACTCACTAGTGGCTGTAGTTTTAAGTTGTCTCCTGTATTTGTTCTTAATGAATATGTCTTTGATAACAGAGGAGATGAACTCCTATGAACTCACTGGTCCTCTCTCACTGTTGAACACCGGGGCGCTCCCAGGTCATCTGTGATGGACAGATGTCTGCTGTGTTCTGAGAACTTTGCTGCAGTCACCTTCATCAGCTTCTTCTTTGCTTAATTAGCCTTAAGCCTGGGGCACAGTGTGTGAATGCTGATCCCTGAAGTCCCACTTTGTGTCTAAGTCACCCAGGACAGTTCTTGCATCATCCAACAAGACATGAGACCTCCCCAAATCCTGAAGTCCAGCTCTGCACTCTAGCCTTCAGAGTGGAACATTCACACCAATGGTTGGACTTTCCCTCAGCAAAACTTGCAAAAAGCACTTCTGACTGTTGTTCGGTGGCCACTCAGCATTGCAGTCCGCCTTCCCACTGGGACTGAATTACCTGTGCCATTTGGTGTTGTGATTAAAGATGACTGAGCCCTTCCATCTACCCTGTCCTGAATCTCTGATCTTCAGTCAGATCTTGACATCATTTCAGCCCATGCCACCCAGGCTCCTGTCCTATGGGCATAGGTGGGCCTGGTACCCAGCTTCTTTCTCCTAGTCCTCTCTGCAGCACCTGCATGGCAGGACCTGTGTGCCCTGAAAGTACTGCTCTAAAGAGTTGAACACATTGCTGGGGAGAGTGAAAGGTAGAATGCAGAAAATCTTTTGTATAGCATGCTTTATTTATATAGATATTTATTTATTTGAAAGGCAAAGTTATAGAGAAGTATAAAGAGAGGTCCTCTATTCATCAGTTTATTCCCCAAATGGCTGAGACAGGAACCAGGAATTGTATCTGTATCTTCCACCAGGTAGTAGTGGCTTGAGTACTTGGGCTTTCTTTAGCTGCTTTCCCAGGTGTATCAGCAAGGCAGTGGATCAGAAGTAGAGCAACTGGAACTCAATCCAGTACTCATATGGAATGCTGGTGTCATAGGCAGTGGCTTAGCCATTGTAGCATGATGCCAGCCCCATAGCATGTCATATTTTGCGTGGAAAGATGAGCAAATAGAATATATGTTTGTGTAGTGTGGGTGTCTGTATATATTTGTTGGTAGATGCATTAAGAAACTATGAAAGTGTACGTTGAAAGATAATAATTACCTGTAGGAAATATAAACTTTTTATTGTGTAGTTTCTAGTATTTTTTATTTTGAGGTCTTTAATAGTATTCTTTGTCCCCCAAATTAAGATTGATTTGTTTATTTGAAAGAGTTATAAAAAGGGGGAGGCAGAGAGATCTTGCATCTTCTGATTCGCTACACATGTGGCTACAACGATTGGGACTGGACAGGTCTAAATCAGGAAGCTGGGACTCCATCTGAGTCCCCATGTTGGTGGCTGGGACCAAGCACTTGAGCTAACTCCTGCTGCTTTCCCATTAGCCGAGAGAGGGATCAGATACAGAACAACTGGGATTTGACCTAGTACTTATCTGATATTTTGGTGTTGCAATTGGCAGCTTAACCCTTTGTGCCACAATGCCAGCCTCTTCAAAAACATATTTGAAGATGTCAGAGTAATTAAGTTACATTGTGATTAAGGCTAAATATGCAGGTCCAGTGCCATAGCCTAGTGGCTAAATCCTTACCGTGCAAACTTTGGGATCCTGTATGGGTGCTGCTTCATATTCCAGCTGTTCTA
The DNA here is from genome assembly GCF_030435755.1 of Ochotona princeps. NCBI lineage: Eukaryota > Metazoa > Chordata > Mammalia > Lagomorpha > Ochotonidae > Ochotona > Ochotona princeps. The sequence continues at coordinate 55,250,601 of NC_080832.1, read as the reverse complement.
CTTTCCAATTCCCTACTTGAAGCCTGGAAAAGCAGAAAAGGATGAGCCAAAGGGCTCCTGTACCCACATGGCACGCCAAGAAGAGGATCCTGGCTTCAGATCAGCTTGCCTCTAGCTGTTGTGGCCATTTGGGGAATGAACCAGCAGATAGAAGATCTTTCTCTCTGTCTCTCCTTCTCTCTGTAAATCTGCCTTGCCAATAAAACTAAAAATAAATCTTTAAAATGAAAAAAGCCTGAATATGCAATTGAAATATGTAATTTTTTAAGATTCTCTGATTTGTGGTAAATGACACCAGTTGTGATTATATTTTGGGGGAGGGCAGCTTTTGCTCCCAGGTTGCTTACCTGGGCCATCCCACCACCTTCGCTCCGTGCCTTCCCACACCTGGAAAGCCACTCTACTTTTTGTGCACCTGCAGATAGCTACTTATCCTATAAGCTCCGCCCCCAAAATGTTGTGCATGTTCCTCTCTGCAATGAGCTATGTTCAATATTTCTAGAACTTGGCACCTACTGTACTGATTGAAAAACCCCTTTCCTTACCTGCTAGAGTTGGAGGCTCTAAGGATCCAAGTGCATTTGCATAACCGGAACGTTGTTTATAAATGGTTGAATGGTATGCTTATATTCACAGTGAAACATAGTTAGAAAAAGGATAGAAAAAGAAAACGCAGTGTTGCTGCATCTTGTGCCACATTTCAGCTGTGTGGATGTGCTTTTCAGTTCGGTTTTAGAGGGTAGAGCAGGAAATCTCATCATATCCATCCCTACACAAATAGGCCACGTGTGGGCAGGCTGGAACGTGGCAGTTGACAGAGCAGTACTCCACCCTGTGCCTTCAGTTCTCATGTTGTGGAATTGCCAAGATCAAGGTTGGAAGTGGTAGGAAGATCACGGGTTCCCTGATTCGGAAAGACCACTGTTACTGGGTGCAGCAAGAGCTGCCTTCCCAGACAGGTGCCATGACTCCAGTGGGGCCTTCCATGGGCTGCAGGGTGTTGCTTTGTATTCTAGCAAAGGCACCGCAAATTGTGGGATTTGGGATACCAGTTGTTTTCCTCCAGAGAACTAAATATCTGACCTTGCAGAGAACATCGATTGCCTACTTACAGCCAGCTCTGGTAAACCCACATTATCTCTGTCTTGGTGATGTTTTCTGTTTGAGAATGTCATGGTCCCCAGGCTGGTCAACAGGAAAGCTCAACGAGTGGCTTGTTTTGCTTTCCACCCCAAGTACATGTGTTGTCTTCCTTTGAGGTAGTGATTGTGGGTGCTACTTATTTACACTTGAATAAATAAACATATAAATATATATCAGCCAGTCCATTTCCTGTCTTAAACTAGAAGGCTGTGTCTGTTGTAGGATTTTCTTAAAGAGCTTGGCTTCATGTATGCATATACATATATATTTTGCATATTTGCTTGTTGCAAAAATTCTCCAACAGTTTTGTAATATATAAAACAAAGATTTAAATTCTCTACCCAAAAAATGGAATATTTTGCTATATATCCCTTTGCTATTTTTCCTGTGTTCTATCACCATTTTTTTCCCAAAAATGATAATATAGTACATACAATTCTCTAATTTTATGGTTTTTTTAAAAACATTCATTTACTTGATAGGGTTACAGAGGGGGAAAAAAGAGAAATAAAGAGAGAGAGCAAGCGAGCAACAGAGAGATCTGCCATCTACTCTTTCACTCCCTACATGGCCACGATAGCCAGTGCTGGGCCAGCCTGGACCCAAGAGCCACAGTCTCCCATGTGGGTGGCAAGGGCCCAGTTACTTGGGTCATCTTTTGCTAATGTCCCAGGTGCATTAGCAGGGAGCTGGATCAAAAGCAGGGCAGCCGAAATCAAAGTGGCCCCATTATGAGATGCCGGCACTGCAGGCCACAGCTGAACTCACAGTGCCACAGCACCAGCTCCTTTAATTTGTTTCTTTAAAACAAATTTTTTGTGATCATCTTTCCCTCTCCGTTTCCATAAATGTGATTCCTGTGCGTTTCTAAGTCATATTCCGCGTGTTTAATATGGTGGATATACTATCGCATGGCTCACTCAGTCTTTATGGACACTGAAGTTGTTTTCATCTTTTTTTTTCTGAAAATAGTCCTATCCTTATTTTTTCTTTGTTCAATTATTTCTATTTTAACTTATTTTGTTTGCCTATTTACTATATGGGTTTGAAATGCAGGGAGAAAAAGACCACTATCTTTCCTCTGCTGACTGACTTGGCAGATGCCCACAGCAGCCATGTACAATCAAACTTTTCCATTTCGACAGTCTGCTGCTCTTTTGCAAATTGGCAGTTCTTCTATTGCAGTGAGATTGAACTTTTCTGTATGTGTGTGTGTATGCCCTTCTGTGTTTCTTCAGTGAATTCTGTTTTCGAGTGCTTTGTTCATTTTTTTATTGAGTTGTTCACTTTGCTGAAGATGTTGTGAGAAAGTGATAATCACTGGTATTCAAATTGATAAAAGTTTCTGTTTTGGTTGGGTCTCCCTTGCCCTCTTCTCTTGGGAAACTAGGTTACTTAGTGTTCTGTCATTCAAGCGGGGTGTACATTTGATGTTTGTGTGGAGGTTTGGTCAGGGTGTACATTTGACGTTTGTGTAGAAGGTGAGGATCTGAATAGAAGCTGTTGGGTGACGAAAAGCATGGTTGCTTCCCTGCCCTTCCTCTAGAGCCAGAATGGGTCTTTAGAAACCTTCGTTTTTGGTCACCCTTACACAGTGGCATTAAAGGCAGGTGTCAGAAGAGTTGACCAAAGTCTGCTTCCTTCTCACTCACCCCAGCTCTACTCCTGCACATCCTTGTTCAAATGAAGTTCTTGCACTTCACACTAAAATCCGTACAGCAGCCTTAGACTCAGAGCCCCAGGAGCCGTCATCATTTGGACGAAGGGCTCTGTGAGCCAGTGATTGCTCCAGGAACATCAGGGTGCTGATGCTGCTGGTCCAGCTGCTGGTCTTGCCTGAAGGAATCACTAATGATTGGAAACCCACAGACCAAGTACAAAGCCCCATAGAAGGGTTAATTACTGTTATTGTTATCTGACATCCTCACATTTCAAACTGAATTCCAAGCAGCTAGTGCAGTACAGGGGCAAATTAAAGCTGTGGTGACATCACCCCCATAATAAAGAGGAGTCACTGGTAGTGATGCTCATTTGCCTTCCTGAGACCATCAGGAGAGGCTGGGGAGATGAGAGACTGCCACCTTGTCTTCTTTTGAACTGAGGGAGGGTCTTTCCTAGGCGAGCACCTGCTTCAATTAGGAATCCCTCACTGGGGATCCCTTCTGTTATCAGAGCAGTGGTCACTGGCTGCACTTGGCCTGTGGGAGGGCATCTGGCTGTGGATGTGACGCTGAACACGACTCCCACCCCACAGCATTCTTTTTTCTTGCTGGGGGGAAAAAGTCTGAAGACTGGTCCAATCCAGCACCTCCATGGGGGGTCGAACCTGCTGCGGGTGTGGCTGTGGCAGGTGTAATGGTTGTGCAAACAGTCGCAGCAGGAGCGTGGACTCTCGAAACAGGTGTCCTGACTCCCGGACTAGATATGAAAATGCCAGAAGCAGATACTGTGACCGGGATCGGGATCTTGAGGTAAGTCTGTCCCAAGGAAATATTTCAGAGTCATTGGGTTTTCCCAGGTTCCCGTGTTTGACTTTGAGTTCCTTGATTGCAAGTGAGGATCTATTACTATGACACAGGGGTAGCTAAATATTTCAAGGTCATATTTTAATGAGTTCATTTAACTGTTCTTTTTTCTGAGTGTTAAGCAATGTTTTCTTCATTTGGTTAGCGTTTAATTAGCAAAGTGAATGTCACCAAAGTCACTTTCTGCAGGATGTTGTTTGCCTTTGCTAGGCTAGGCTTTTTAGCACATCTAGCATTGGAGAAAGCAGCAAGCAACATTGTATTCTCTCAGAAGTCCCTTCCTTTCAGCTGGGCTCATGGGCACAGTACTTTGAATCTGATCATAGCACATACCCATAGAATGATCCTCAGAGAAGTGGACTCATTGGGCAAGATTTGGAATCAATGGCTCAAAACTGCTTCTTGTGTGCAGTGTTTTGACAGGTGATGAATTTAAGCAAAAAAGGTGACTGTAGTTCTTAACCCTGATGGTTGCTCATTATCACGTGAAAGCCAGTGTGTTTTAGTGCAAAATCTCTGTATAGACAGGGGCCATCACCACCGCTGGAGTGCACCTGTGAGACTTACGCATCATCTCTCTTCCCCATCTGTAGTAGTCCATGCTTGTTTTGTTTTGCAGCCTGATGGCTTTGAAGCTCTTGAATGGAATGTGTAGAATGTATGGCGGCCTCATTTTGTAACATGCTCTAGGAAAAAGCATGCTGTGTAAACTTCCGATCTTTCTTTCTCCCCTCTCCCCTGCTGTCAGGGTACTGATTAGAGTCTAACCCATCATTTAATGCCATAGGTAATATACCCATGTCAACAATGTTTATGTACGTACTGCTGGAAAACATCCAAGTGCTGAAGTAATAGCTGAAGATGGAATAAAGCATTTGGTGCTGGCAGTTTCCTGACCACATCAGTTGGATGGACTCTTCATTGCTTCTTGTGCTTGAGATGGCAGGGAGGGGATTCAGCACTTTAATTTTCTCTTTTGTTCCCTTGGCGATTGGTTTTACTGGCATTTCTTCTCGGGAGAGCTTTGATTTCTCTCTGCTGCTGTTGACTCTTTCTTTTCAAAGCTTTAATCAGTTGTCCTAGACAGGGAGACCCAGAAGTTTTGGGCATGTGTTCATGTGCTAATCATGAGTTAATTATGAGCTCCCAGAGGAAATTTCTGATGATTTCCAACCAACTTGAAAGCAACTGTCTTGAAGAACCTTGGAGAAAAACTAAAATTTGTGATGGAGGACAGATAACTCTAACTTAAATACTGACATCTGTTGTGACCACTTGTGATAATGAGAAATCCACAATTATGACAAGTACAACCAAAAACGATAATCTTCAAGACAGCCTAGGTCTGTCTCATTGAGCATGGGACCCACCTAACACCCTGCTTGACTTTAAATGACAAACTTAGGAAGCTGCGGGTTCACTGGCTACTTGCCAAGATTATTCAAACAGGAGTCCTAAATAAAGAGAAACATTTTGTCCTATTCAGCTTTGTCCTCTTACTCTCTTAAAGTTGGTGGGCATTTGGAAAGGTAGTTAGGATGTCATTGCATCCCATACCAGAGTACCTGAATATATCCAGGCTCCAGCTCCAATTCCAGCTTCCTATTCCTGCACACCCAGGGAAGCAGCAAGTGATGACCCAAGTAGGTGTTGGGTCCCTGCCACCCATGTGGGAGACCTAGATTTAATTTCAGATTCCTGGTATAAATGGGCCCAGCTCTGGCTGTTGCAGGCTTTTGGGGACTGGATTGGCAGATAAATGAGTCTCTCTGCCATACACAAACACACATTTATTGAACTTTAAATCTGATGATCTAACTTACCTATGAAACTTCTCTGCATCACCAGTTGATGCTGGACATATCATGGAATTTAGTAGTATCTCCATGTTTTTCTTCAGAAATCATCTCTTCTCTACTAGATAATTAGCCACTCTGGATTAAGGGGCTTCCAGGGTGCTGATACCAACTACATACAAATGACACTCAATACAGGCATCTGCAGTGAGGAGACAAGTGAATTATGAAACACTGGATAAGGCCAAAATCCCAGAGCCTGCCTCAGCATCAGCTCCCTCTAGAGCATTTGTGCTGTCATGGGTTAGGTCATTTATCCTTGCTTCGCATTGGCTGTTGTGTCTGTAATTTGTAATGGTAGTTGGATTAGTAGGGCCTGGTGGAGTCCCCACACTCCTCTGAGATGCCTCCAGGGCTGCTACAAGATCCAAGAGGCAGCTGAATGGGAGAGGAACTCTGTCCGCCAAATTCACATTTATCTGTTTTTGATACATGGCAGAATTTCATTTAGATGAAATAAACTGGTAGAAGCACTCTGGAAAACAGCTGGACTAGATCTGGTATAAGGCTCCCCACTCTTGTAACTGTGATTGCCTGTAGCAGGCTCATTCATCTCCCCATCATACTGCAGACTACCATGAAGTCATTATTTATCTCTTTTCCTCCCTCAGTCCCTTTCACTCTAATACCTAGTCAGCTTGGCTATTATATCTTGTGGTTACTCTTTATCCTAAGTTGCCTGTGCTTATTGGATTTTTCCTTAGTTTATAGTACTGCTTTTTAAATATTTAATGAGTTGATTTGAATTTTATTCTTATCTACCTGGACATCGGCAACCTTAAATATGTGACTCATCAGTTCCTTCCTGTTGTTTGTAAAGTCCCTGGATGGAATGACTCAACTTGGAGCAATGGTAGGGGGAAAAAGTAGTGGCCCTTTCTGCATTGCCAATTGATCCTGCTATAAGTTGTCTCCTCTTCCTTCATCTTCAAAAAGAAATCACATTTAAAAAATAACAGAAATTTTAAGGTTGTGAGGAAATATTCATTGGCTTTTAGCTCAAGTGTTCAATGGAGCAGTACCTATTTTTACTATTTTTACTATTTTTTTACTATTTTCCTATTTTTATTTTTATTAAATAGTAATAAAGGATTGGGTGGGTCACAGGAGGAAAGTTTCAGGTCAAATCCCACCCAAAAAGGGGCGGAAGGAGGAGGTGTCCCACAGAGGAGTACCTGTGTTCACTTCTCAGTTCCACTTGCCTGCGGTCTCCTGTGCTGGGATGGCTCAAGTTGCTGGATCTCTGCTGCCCATGTTGTATGCTTGAGTAGTGTTCTCCATCCTGGCCTGTGCACCACCAGCCCAGTCCTGGCTATTGCAGGCACTTGGGGAGTGAGCCAGCAGATGAGTACTCTGTTTATCTGTTTCTGTCCCTCAAATAGATGAATTAATTAGAAAACAACAAGGAATGGACAGATACAAACATCCATGTACCCAGTATTCCTTCAAGGCTCATTCAAAGTCCCTCATGCTGCTGCATTCTGGATATTAGCTTTCTGTTCCTGGCCTGTCTTTTGCTCCTACTGTGGTCCAGTGATATTTAGTTATTCATCTCATCCTTGTTAGTGAGTTTTTCTTTCAGAAAATTTGAAAAGGAAATTGCTAAAAGTACACTAACTCAGTTACATAAATTACCACCATCTTAGCCTAAACAAAGCCTGAGAAGTGACAAACTCATTTTCCTTGAGAGTAAAAAATAAGCCAAAAAAGGCTGGCACGATGGCATTGCAAGTAAGCTACCTGCTTTGTTGGCATCCCATATGGGTGTTGGTTCAAGTCTCCTTGGCTGCTCCACTTCTGACCCAGCTTTCTGCCTATGGCCATGGAGAGCAGCAGAGGCTTGCCTGAGTCCTTGGGTCCCTTCACCCAAATGGAAGGCCAAAAGAAACCTCTTGGCTCCTGTTTTCATATTGGCCCAGCCCCAACCGTTATGGCCATTTGAGTAATAAACCAGCAGATGGAAGATCTCTCTGTGTCCATCTCTGTGTGTAATTCTGCCTTTCCAATAAAAATAAATGCATCTTTTAAAAAAGAAAAGTAAGACCCATTACATTAGCTACATTTGTTACGATGTTGTTCTACCTGACAGTTAGGAAAACCATCGTAGTCCAGGCACCACTGAGACACAAGTGAAGATAGGCTAACCAGAGCAGAATGTGTTTGCAGAGGATGACGCAGGAGAACCTCGAGGAGGCGAGTGTTTGGTGTTTGAATAAAGTCCTGTGTTGCACATGGAAGATCGTGCATTTGAATCCCAGCTCTGTGTACTAGTCCAGCTTCCTAATGTACCTCCTGGGAGGCAGCAGCTGATGGCTTGAATCATCAGGTCCTTGGCACTCTCGGGACATTCCTATTGAGATCTGGACTCTAGGCTTCAGCCCTGCCTGTCCTCTCATTGTTGCTCACATTTAGAAAGTGAGCCAGCAGGTGGGAGTGCACACACACTGTCTCCACCGCATCCCCATCTCCATCTTCTGACTCACAAATAAGTAAAGAAGTATTTTTTAAAAAATGCTGGAAGCTCAAGAAGTAGAACTTTTTCTCCCCCGTAAATAAATGTGAGTGTGACCCATTCTTTAAATTCAGAGATGTTCTTGCAAGGTTTTGAGCAAGGAAACTTGTGATAAGTAAGATATTTCAGACAATGGCTTTGGCATGGCTGGCATGATGGCAGAGTTGAGTAGAGGGAAGTAAAGAGCAGCTGGGCACCGGACTCTCAGAAACTGCCCAAGAAGCAGGTAGAAGAGACTGGTCTTGCATTTAAGAGGCTGCTGAATGGGATTAATTGCCGGGATGAAGTCGGGGTAACAAAAGTAGTCATGTGGTAACAAAAGTAAGTGCAATTAAGAAGATGTAAGATTTTGGTGTAGGAGACTAGAGAAGTAGTGTTTAATGTTCCCATTAACAAATGAAATTCTTCACAAAGGAAACATACTTGCAAAGACTATTCTATTTGTTCTTTTTTTTTTTTAAGTTGATTTTAGGAGTAGTAACTTGAAAACTAGGTGGAAACTTTGAGGATGTTATAAAGAGAAGGAGATTTGGAATATCATCAGAACAAATTCAAAGCTGAAGACTCTCAACATTTTCTTCTTTGATTTTGTTTGGGTAAATTAACATCAAAATTTATTTGGCAGCAAAATCTGGCCTGACCTAATATGAAACAACTGATGATTTTCTTTAATGATCCCACTTAGAGTGAAAAACTTACATTTTTGCTGGAGGAATACTCATGTATCACGATACATGCCCATAATAGTACCTTTCTGGAATCCAAAGATTCTTTCTTTTAAAATACTGTTGTCCCAAGGAGATCTTTGTCAAGAGGGATTGTGGATTTGTCTTGAGCTTAGAGAAAGAATGGTAGTGAACAATGCATATGCTGGGAGGCAATAGTGATGCCCCCTTACTGGGCTGCTACCACCCCTCTGGGAGACCTGGGTTCAGTTCCTTCACTCCCGACTGGCAACTCTGGCCCAGACCTGCTTCACTGGAGGGCTTCTGGGGAACAAGCTAGCAGATGGGAGATTATGTCTGTCTGTCTGTCTGTCTGTCTATCTCTTTCAACTCTGTTAGTGAATCTTCCCTTAGTCCAATTTAAAAAAAGGTATAAAGGGATATTACAGAGTCATACATGAGAACAAACTTATAACAAATGATGAAATTTGAAAAGAGAAACATAATACTTCATATAAATTGAAGCTAAAAGAAGAGACTCAAGGAACAGCTAATTTGAAAAGGCTGCTTGATTGGGAAGAAGGAGTTTATTGTTGAACTTGAAGTTTTTGAAGGTTACAGGAGTAAAGGCAGGTGGGTGCTGGTAACTGGGGCTTGAAGGAGAGGCAGAGCCAGGGGGGAGGTGGTCAGCAGCTGCTGAAGGGGTGCACAGTTAAGGGAAAGACTGCTGGCCACGATGGGGCAACTAGGCAATGTTTGAAGGAGGAAAGAGTGAAAAGGAGAAGGAACTAAAACTGCTGGAGAGGGAGGGGATCATTGGGAGGTGTAAGTAGATTGGCAGGAGGGTGCTGGGCCTCAGGGAACTCCAGTTTTGGGAAGGAGAACACACGTGTCCTTGAGCTCAGAGCAATGTCAAGATTGGAAGATGACAAGAAAAGCGATTCCCAACCAAGAGTCACTTTCCTCTATAGAGAAATCACATTATTACCAAAGGTGAGCCTGCGGGGAAATTGAAGATTGAGAAGAGTGTGGCTTTGGAGTAAGCAGGTACGAAAGTATTGTAGGAAGTCAACAGGAAACCAACAGCTGTCAAAAGGGCCAGTTAGTTAAACACAAGTTAGTTTAACACCATAAATCTGTAACCCAGATGTATGAAAAATGCTGGCTGGCCATGACTGTCTTGCTGTTCAGTGAAGTCAAAGATTTCCCAATCCTAAAAAAAATATGTTTTTTTTTTTTTTACTGTCCTGGCAGACGTGTCAGTAGGACACATGAGATGATGCCTAACGATCATTCATCATGAGTTTGTCCCAACAGTGAGAAAGCAGCTTACCCGCAGTGTCCCAGAGCACACTGATCACTGCCGCACTGTGAGAGTCTTGCCTCTGGTGTCTCTATTCCCCAATCCTCCCAATTCTTTCTGCACATAGTAGCCAGAACCACCTTCTCCTAGTGTAACTCAGACCCTGTAGTTCTCTGCTTCAGGCTTTCCCAGGATTTTCCTCACTCTTGTAAAAGAAGTCTGCAGGCTCCATGGGGTTCACAAGCACTTGCCCTTCCCTATCCTTGACCTTGCCTTCCTCACTGGCCATGGCTCCCACCTTTGACCCGCTTCACTCTGCCCCAGCCACACTGGGACGTTACCTGAACAGGAAGGACTCTCTCTTCCACAATGTGGCATTCCCTCTTGGCTTGGCCTTGAATGCACTTGGACGCTTCTTCAGAAGACTAGTTCACTGCAATCCTTCCTGTCCTAGCTACAGAAGGATCTCTCTGATACTGTCAGCTCAATCCGTTGCTACACAACTTGGCCTACTTACTTACTGTTTTTCTCCTTCACATTATAAATTTCACAGAACAGACATTTCTGGCCTCTTCTGTTCATGGCCATCTCCATTCCCACCACATGCTAGGTGCTCAGTAAATATTTCTTGAATGAATAAATATTTTATCTCTACCTCTCAGTTTCACCTTAATTCACTTAATTATTTCTCAAGGATTATTGCATACTTTGTAGATATTTGGAATTGTGTCCGATTCATTGTGGTTTATTTCAGTTCGATGCAGAATGAAGAAGACATTGCTTCACTTTGGAGTTTTGCAGCTCTAGGGGTTGACGATGCCTGCAAGGCTTCTTAGGCAATTAAGTCCTAAATCTATTTGTTCCCTTCTGTCACAATCCTCCCATATACAGTTCCAATTAGCAGCATTGAAAAAAAAAGTGTTGCTCTCCTGTATAACAGAAAAGCAGTTTTTTTATTTATTTGTTTTGTTTTTTGTTTTGTTTCCTTGGGCAGGAAGCAGTTTTGCAAGCAATAGCTCTGCCAATTATGTGCCCTGGTCCACAGGGCCTCCCTGCCTGGCACAGTCTGGACTTTTCCGTGGGCTGCTGAGCCTCCCTCGTTCGTCCTTGGGGTATGGGTGTGGTCACTGCTGCTTTGTGGTCCAACAGCAGCCTGAGAAACACAGTGCTCTCTGGTCACACCCAGAATTATTCAGAGTCATGCTTAGCAGGTCGCTGAACCCAAGCCCAGGAAAGCCAGCCATCTGCAAGGAGTTCAAGAAGATAGACAAAGAAAACACTTCCAAGGGCCCAGCATGATGGCTCTTTGGCTAAAGTCCTCACCTTGGACACGCCAGGGTCTGATGTGGGTACCAGTTTTGTATCCTGGCTGCTCCATTTCCCTTCCAGTTCCCTGCTTATGGCCTGGAAAAGCAGTAGAGGATGGGCCAAAGCCTTGGGATCCTGCACCCATGTGTGCTCCTGGCTGCTAGCTTTGCATTGGCTCAGCTCTGGCTGTTACTGTCACTTAGGGAGTGAACTAGTGCTCAGAAGATGTTTCTCTCTGTCTCCCCTTTTCTCTGTAAATCTGCCTTTCTGATTAAAACAAAAACAAACAAACAAACAAACAAACAAACAAACAACACTTCTGCATTCTAACCAGGAATCCAAAGTGAAGTGAAGCAGGTAGATTTGCATAGACCACCTTCCTTGTGGTGATTGCCAGCTGGACCCGACTCCAACACAGTGTAATTAATGTGTCTCACCCTGAAAGGTCATGTACCTGCTGGCCCATGGAACCTCTTTATATTTAGCATCATGCAATCAGTAATTAGCCCAGCCACGAGCCCCTGAGTTGGGTGTAATTATCTCTGCTTTGCAAACAAGGAAAAGCAAGGGTGCTGGTACTTAGGCTCTAGGCAGGGTACTGCTGAACTCTGTTAAAGGATCCTGGGATTCTAGACTGAGTCTGAACTCGGGTTTCCCTCACTGTGGAGTCAATGCATTTGCTCACAGAAGATAGCCAAGTGGAAATAACCCAGACACATGTTGTTCTGGCAGTGTGGCAGCCCCACCCTGTTTGTTCTCCATGTGAGTGAAGATTGCTCGTGCTTGGCGTGCTGGTAGCTGGAGAGCAGGGACAGTGGAGGGAAGGGAACACAGTGACAAAGTGTAATGCAGGGGTGATGCAGCTCTGAAGTCAGAGATGTGCTGGGCTCAAGGAAGCAGGGCCGAGCCTTTCCTTCCAGAACATTCCCAGTCAGTCTTGTAAGCAAAGAGCAGACAAGTCTTATCTGTAAAGGAAGGCTCCCAGCACGGGGATGGTTGGGCCAATGTGTGGGGCCTCTTTGCAGGCATTCCATGCACAGCTAGCTGCCTGCTCTTCAGTAATGATGCTCACCTGATCTTCTGTTGCTTATGTTTTCCCCCAGGAACATTGCTATTTTAATCTTCTCTGTAAATTATTCAGATAAGCCCAGACACCTTTCTGCATTAGATGAATAAAGACACAGCTAGGGTTACTTTCTGAGATATCGCACTCCTCTTAGGAGAGGGTGTGGCACCATCTCCTCAAGGCCACCTCCTCTCCCAGGGGGACTGCAGCATCAGGTGGCATGTGGGCTAGGCGTCAGCCGGGACCGAGGAGGCAGCCTTGGGCTCTTTGAGCTCTCCAGGTCTCCCCTCTTCCCACCCACCCAAAGGTGCTTTAGGCTCCTTAATCTCTCTTAGTGCTGGGAACTCTCAAAGAGAAGAGAAGCAGAGAAGGGAGAAAGTGGGGGAGGGGAGGGCAGTGTGCCTTTGTGCTTGCTCCAGCAAGGAAAAGGTAGGCTCTTTCATCCAACTCTTATCTCTGCTCTAATCGAGAGAGAGAATGATTTAGTAGTACTATTGAAACATTTCTTTCCACAGATTAATCTAATAAAAAGTTCAAATCCACATGCATTTTTAGTTAAAACATATTCTAAGCATATTATCATGGTTTTAGGTGCTTATTTAAATATATATGCAGTATTTCATGGGCCTGACACAATAGCCTAGTGATTGAATCCTTGCCTTGCACATGCCAGGATCCCATATGGGCACCAGTTCACATCCTGCCTGCTCCACTTCCCATCCAACTCCCTGCTTGTGGCCTGGGAAAGCAGTAGAGGAAAGCCCAAAGCCTTGGGACCCTGCATTTGCATGGGAGACCTGAAAGAAGCTCCTGGGTCCTAGTTTCAGATCAGCCCAGCTCTGGCCATTGTGGCCAATTGGGGAGTAAACCAGTGGGTGGAAGGTCTTTCTGTATCTCCTTCCTATACAGCTGAATTTTATAGATGACTTACCATCTATCTTTGTATGCTAAAAACTAAAATTTTTAAAAAGATTTATTTTTGTTGGAAAGGCAGATATACAGAGAGGAGGAAAGACAGAGAGGCAGATCTTCCATCTGATGGTTCACTCCCCAAGTGACTGCAATGGTGGGAGCTGAGCCAATCTGAAGCCAGAAGCCAGGAGCTCTTCCGGGTCTCCCATGCGGGTTCAGGGTCCCAAGGCTTTGGGCCGTTCTCAACTGCTTTCCCAGGCCACAAGCAGGGAGCTGGATGGGAAGCAGGGCCTCCGGGATTAGAACCAGCGACCATATGGAATCCTGGTGCATGTAAGGTTAGGACTTTAACCACTATGCTATTGCGCCAGGCCCTAAAAACTAGAATGTTTACCACTCTGAATAAAAGCTATCTAAAAATGTACTTATTTTTCTGTAGTTAAAAACCAGAATGTGCTAAGCCTTATTTAGCTTTTCTTTGATGAAATCTGATTAGTTGAGCAGAGATTTTCTATGGAAATACAGCAATATTCTCCAAGCTGATTGAAATTACCATTTCTCTATTATTACCATTTCTCTATTATTTTGATAGTTTAAATTTTATAATTTATTTTATTAGGCGAAAATTCAGAGAATTTTCTATCCGTTGGTTCACTTGCCAGCTACCTGCAACAGCCAGGGCTGGGCCAGGCTGAAGCCAGAAGCCAGGTACTCCCTTAGTCCCCCATGGGAGTAAGAGGTCCAAATACTTCAGATGTCACTTTGGCTACCCAAGGTGTGTATTTGCAGGAAGCTGGACTGGAAGTGGAGTACTTGACTTCAACCAGACACTTTGAAACGGGATGTGGGCATCCAAAGTGGCGATGACTTCTGTGCTACACACCTGCCCCTGTTTCTAATAGGTTTTCCCAGAGGTTTATTTCTTTTTGTCTGTTATTTGTGTTTTTTGTTAGTGTGTACCTTTTTAAATCTTGGTGTTTCTGCTAGTCATGTGCCTGGCAATGAACTAACAGTGCTCATTAGACTGTATGTAATAAGAGAGTAAAAGGGTGTTAGAGTAAGGCCACAGTATCTTCCCCATTCCTATCTTCTTTTAAAAATTATTATGAGATTTGAAACATACACAGAAGTAGAGGGAATTAAATCATGAGGCACCACTGCTCTGCACTTCCACTGACTCACCGTACAGTTGCAACAGCTGCCAAGTTCTGGAAATCTATTTCTTGCCTCCTGTCTCAACTTGCCTGTCCCACAGTTACTCCATAGCTCTATCAAGAGTCAGCGTCTGACATGTCCAGATGTGGAGGCATAGTGCAGTGTGCCTGTCTGCATCCAGATGGACTCCCAGTGAAACTGTTGACTATATCCTGACAGTAGGAAGCCGGACTCTCTGGTATTGTCCATGACTACAATGTCGGGAAACACTTCAATAGCAGAATGATGGACTATGAGTGTTCATGGAGAACTACCCATTGCAACAGTAGAGGGGAAATCAGTGCTGGGGCAAAGCTTGGGGAGGGGGATGGGAAGTCCCAGAGCCTATGGAACTGTATCATAAAATAATAATTTAAAAAAGTCATCTCCAGGCAGAGCATTGTGGCATAGCCACAAACTGTGACACCAACATCCTGTATGGCTGCCAATTTATGTCTTGGCTGCTGCACTGCTGATCCAGGTCCCTGCTTGTGACCTGGAGATGTCATGTATGGTGCCCAAGTGCTTGGGACCCTGCACCCGCATGGGAGACCTGGAAGAAGCTCCTGGCTTTGGATGGGTGGAAGATCTTCCCCTCTATCTTTCCTTCTCTCTATATATCTGCCTTTCCAATAAAAATAAATCTTTAAAAAGAGCCAATATAATGTTGACATCCTTTAAAAAAATAAAATAAAAAGCAATAAGCTTGTCTGTTGCTACTTTCTCTCAGTCTGTTAAACAGGTACCATAAACGTAACCTGTTACTGTAAATAACAGGTAAAAGACTCTACCTAAGACATACAGGGATGCTTTAAATACTTTGTAGGGAAAACAGGAATTAGAAGATGCAGATTTTTTTTAAAGATTTATTTATTTTTATTGGAAAGACAGATATACAGAGAGGAGGAGAGACAGAGAGGAAGAGAAGATGCAGATTTTTTATGCAAAAATATTCTGAAATCCATGTAAAGGTTTTTAAAATTTTATTTATTTTTTTACAATATTCATGTTCTTCGAACTATTTGAAGGGCCTTTGCACTGCCTAAGCTTTTAGATTTTCAGAAGATATCTATAAAATCATCCAAAATATTTCTCAAATGACAGCTGTTCAAGGAGAGCGAGAGATAGACCTGGAGACAATTAGATAAATGAATTATATGTTACTTAGGCACAAAATTTGTCTAAGAAATGTTTCTTGGTATGAAGGAATCGACTAAGCCAAATGGGAAAGTAAGGGAAATGTACATGGAAAAATGGAGGCAGAAGCAGAGACATGACATCAGAAAGATTTCAGTCAACTGGGATTGTCAGCGGGGCCTAGGGGTGAGGCTGAGGCACATCAGTCAGAGCCAGGCTGGCACAGGGAAGGGGTCCTGGGAGGTAAGAGCCCTGTATCAGGTGCCATGTGGGTTTAGGGGGCTGGGAATAGGCTAGGGTGGAGTAGATGTTAGGGTAAGGCCCAGAAAGGCAGGAGGGCTTGGCAGGAGCTGAGCACGGTGCCATTCTGCTGTGGGCTTTCAAAGTCTGAGCACTGTACTGAGGAGGCCCTGCAGCCTTTTGAGACACACAGATTAGGATAAAATCTGATTTGTAAAGGACATGTGGCTTTGTTTAGGTGGAGGAGCAGGAGGGCCGGGGAGCTGTGAGCTGCTGGATCAGAGAAGAGGATCTGATGTGTATCCACTGCTGTATCTCCAGAAACAGTGTGTATCCAGAAACAAACTAGTTGATGATGGGGGTGGGGGTGGGGGGAAGGTGAAAGTTGGGCGCAGCAGTCAAGATGTCCCTTGGAATGCACATCAGAGCACTTGGGTTCCAGTTCCAGCGTTGTTTCAGATTCCAGCTTCCTGCTGATGTGTACCTGGAGTGGGGGTGGGGTAAGGGGAACAGGTGATGATCTGCCACCCACATGGGATACCCAGGTAGAGTTCCCAGGTGTGGAAGGCATTTAGGGAATGAATGGGTAACTGAGCTCTCTGTCTCTCTACCTTTCAAATAAATAAGTAAATAAAAATAAAAGCTGACTGATGATGACATTGAACAAAATAGGAGAAAATGCAATAGTAGTAGCATTGGTTGTGCAGTTAACATACTCATGCTTTCCAATGTTGCCTGTCTGCTTCTCCAAAGGCAGAAAAGCTAGCTAGCGCCCTCCTGAGCTTGTCTGCAGTGTCGATGGAGTATGTTTCCAGAATGCAGCCAGTGAGATACCACTGCGTTCACCTCATCTGCAGGGATGTGGCCCCCGCTGAGGGGAGCGTGTTACCTTTTCACACCTCACTGCCCCAGGAGTGGGGTGGTCCTGGGGCAAGCACAGGCAGGAGCGACCATTCCCACCGTGGAGCTTCCGCTGTATAGCTGAGAGACCTGTGGAAGCCCAGGCACCCTTCCTGGGCAGCTTTACTTAGAAGACCAAATTTTACAAACTCCAGGGCTCTTTCTGAATCTGCCATTGTGTGACTTTTTTTTTTCTTTTAGTAAGATAGATCCAGTGCCAAAAAGTTAATCAAATGGATTTTTAAGTACACCGTGAGTCAGACTCTGGCTGAATTTCCTGGTGGCCATGACACCAAAGAATGACACGGCTTCTGGCTTATCTGATTAATTTGTGGGAAACTTGAGGTGGAGTTCTCTTAATGCTTGCTGATTGTGTATAAGGTTATTAGGTCATTCAGTGAAATATCTCCCCCTCCTCATGAATGGCCTGTTCCTCAGGATACCTGTTGACAGGTCAGCTGGTAAATGCAGCTTGCTTAGGTGATGTTCCTTTTGTGAGTTGTTTAAGGCCTATCCGTTAGGAGGCCTATTCCCTGTGCAGAACCGTAAGTACCTTTTAAAATTTTTTTTTTTTGGTGAAGGGTTCATTGCAATAACCATAATATGGTAAAAGAGAACATATTGTCATTTACATTGTATGATTCAGTAAAGCAGTATTTATAACTATATGTCAAATAATATGACATTCACACCATTCATATACTTTATACTAGCTTTTATAAGTAAGAGAAGACTAGCAATGTGTGTCTGTCTGAGATTGGTTGATTTTACGGAACGCGATCATCTCCAGTGTTACTCATTTTGTTGCACATGTCAGGAGTTCGTTCTTTTACATGTGCTACATTTTATTTGTCCAATCATGAGTTGATGGACTTCTAGGTTGATTTGTTATCTTTGCTATTGTGAATTGAGCTGATAGAAGCATGCAGTCTGGAGTCACATCTGCTCAGGTTCAAATCCAGGCTCAGCCCAGCCACTTGATAGCTATGTGATTTGGGGCTGGTTATCAAACCTTCCTGTGATGTAGTTTAGTCATCTTCACCACGTTGTTACAGGAATTAAATGTGTTGTTACAAGTAAAGCACTTAGAACACCAACTACCATGTATTCTTGCCAAAGTAGTATCATTATTGGATAAGGCAGGAGAAAAGAAGTTAATTTGGGAAGAGAGCCGGGCATGTAGTGTTATGGGCAAATTCATGAGAATCCAACATTTCTTCTTCAAGACTAGTTCAACTGTTTTGGCAATGCTTGTTGGCACTGGTCCATTGTAATTCTGAAGCCACAAGTGTGGCAGCATTCCAATCATGGTCCCTTCCGATTTGCATCTCACTGAAGAAGGATGGGTCTTTTCTGTATGGGATCCAAACTTGTGGAACAAAGTCACATGGTGAACAGAAGCACAGAAGGAGGGGCTCCAGAGATGATGACAAATGTGCCTCTTGGGCTCACTTCTGCCTTTTAGTAGGCAGTGAATATTTATTTGAGAAGAGTCTTTACTGGAAGAAAGTTCTACTGAAGTTCCAGGAGCTAAAATGTCAATTTCAGCTGAAGGAATGAGTCAGTGTTTCTACAACTAGACCTGTCCAAGCTGCTTCCTTTCAGTGAACACGTTGAGGTTGTTCTTTGGCTGCTAGTTAATGATTTGCCTTAGATCATTTCAAATACGCTTCATTCATCCAGGCTTCAGGAAACTCCCCAGTAAGTCACTTGTCCTCTGTCACACCTGAGGAGTTGAGCTGTGAGCAAATCACCAAAACAGAACTTAAGCAGGAGGGACAAGGACAATGGGTCCCTTTGTGACCCCACCCATCCTGTGTGTCCCTGGCCTGTTGGTCAGTGAGTTTCTGCCCAGGGTTGTCCTGAATTTTGTCTGTCCCTCAGGCTGAGAAGGAAACATTTTTTTCAGAGCTCAAAAGAAGCAGGCGTGAAGCTTTTCCTTCCTCTGAAGGCTCTCAAGCCATGAAAAAGTCTTTTCATTCTCCTTTTGGTGGCTCCAGAGTGGGAATCTGGGCTGGGTGGAAAACTGAGCCAACTGCTGCTTCCTTCTCCTTAGGGCAGTGGGGACAGAGTCAAGTTCCTGTTCGGTACAGTAGTGAAGGACACAGCTGTTTCTCTCCTGGGTGGGGAGCCCACCAGCAGCTCACACACCAGGCTGTGCCCCTACACTGAGGCTGAGGTTGTGGCCGAGGAAAGCTGGTTTCTGCCACTGCTCCCTAGGTTTGGAATATTTGGGATTATCCTGCATGTTTTGTCCTAATAGGTTAAAAGTGCATACAGGAAGAAGCTCCTCAGTAATGAGAGAGCACAGAAAGGATAAAGATAATGTGTGTATGTGTGTGTTTCCTTTTGTGTCAAAAAGATTAGATCTCTCTTATCTAGCCTTCTCCACCTTGACTCTAATTATATTTGTAACAAAATCAAGGCAGTTAGCTGAACTGTGGTTTCAGCTGAGGGTGATGATAACTTCACTTTAGAAATTGTTGCACATGCTGAATTATACTGGGCTGAAAGTAATTGGCACGTGAGACAAAGCCTGAAGGCTTGAATGGTACCTCTCACGTCTCTGCTAAGGGCAGTGTGACACGAACACATATCAATAGAAAGTGTGCCCAAGTTAGAGTTGGCACAGTGGCATAGAGGGTTAATTTACGACATGCACCATCAGATTCCCTTATGAGCCCCGGCTCAGGCCCCAGCTGCTCCACTTCTGATCCAACTCCCTGCTACTATGCCTGGGAAAGCAGTGGAAGATCTCCGTGTGGGAGATCTTGTTGGAGTTCTAGGCTGCTGACTTTGGCCTTGCCATGTCATTTGGGATGTGAACCAGTGGATGAAAGATATTCATTCCCTTTCACTCTGCCTTTCACGTAAGTAAAGCTTTTTTTCATAAGTGTACCCATGTCCGATGTATTGATGTAACCTGTGTATTGAAATAGGTTCTGTTTTGGATATTGACAGTAGTGATGTGAACTGAGTGTGTGTGTCCCGTCAAAATGTATGCTGAATCCTTACCCTACAATAAGACGATATTAGAAAGTGAGACCTTTGGGAAGTTATTTGGTCATAAGGGTAGACCCTTCCTGAATAGGATTACTTACAAGAGACCCCACAGCTGGTGAGGGCTCAGGTTGCTGGATCCCTATCACCCATGTGGGAGTCCTGGGCTGGGTTCATAGCTCCCAGCTTTCACTCGGCCCTGCCCAAGCTGTTGGCAGCCTTTGGGGCGTGAATCAGTGGAGAGCAGATCTGTGTATATGTGTGTGTGGTTACCACTGAAATAAATGACTAAATATGTAATGAAAAATTTGTTGAAAAAGAGAGAGCTAACCAATCCCTTCTACCACTTGTGGACACTGTGGGAAGGTGATGGAGAAATGGCCCCCTCAACCAGACTGAATCTGCCACCAGCTTAAGCCTGGGCTTCCCAAATCCCAGCATTGGGAAGAATGCATTGGCATCATTTCTGGGTTACCCAATCCATGCCTGAGGGGACCAAGCCATAGAGCTTGGTTATGTTCCCACTGTTTGTGGCTCAGAAGACCATGCCTTTCCAGCTCGCTGCACAGGGAGCCTTCTTGTAATCAGCATGCATCTCTAATTAAATATGAGCGTGGTGACAAGAGAAAACATGTCTGGAAAAGGCTGATGCTCCATAAATGCCTGAATGCATGAGGGAGTGAAGGCAATTCCAATGGCTATAGCATCTGGAGCATGTATTTTCATCAAAACTCATTTCCACCCATTAAACTGACACATGACCTATGCACGTTCCTTCTCTGCTCATCTGCCAAAGGAAGGAGGTACTGTAGCCATGGCTGTAACACGTTGTCAAGATTCATCTTGCTCTGTAGAACTCAGGCTTCTTTCCCTGCAGTGGACAAGGTCCTTGCTGGAACGATTTTGTCCTTCTCACCAACAACTCATCCCTTCCAGCTGGGCTCCTAAGTGAGTCTCTGCACTGACTCTCTGGAAGTTACTTAGATGAAACTAAGCAGAAATATCCTATTTTAAGATTCTGTTACAGGTGTGATTGTGTGTATGTGTGTACATTCCCTGCTTTCGTAGTTCAGGCTTATTTAACAAAATGTCATATGCTAGGTTGCTGATAAACAAAAGAAATGAATTTTTCATGGTCTGCGAGACTATAACTGTTCTTTTAGGAGCCAGTATAGTTGGGTTCTCATGAGTCCCCTCTTGAAGGTTGCAGGCTGCTGTCTCCTTGTCTGTCTCTTATGATTTTTAAAGGGCACTCATGCCATTCACGAGAGCTCCACCCTCATGACCTAATCACCTCCCATGAGCCCCACCGCCTAATAACATCCTGTTGTGTAGGGTAGGATTTCTGTAAAAGAATGTGAGGCAAGTGAAATGTAGAACGTGAAGGAAAAATAGTCAGTCTGTAACATCTGCTCGTTATCTCACATTGCTCTGATTTAGAGAAGTTGTTATACCTTAGCAGCAAAATCTTCCATAGCACAGCATCTGGTACATGTCAGACCCTATTCTAAATACTCCACAAATATTTACTTGTTTAATCCTTAGACTAACTCTGTGAGATAGACACAATGACTCCCACTTTTCCAGAAAATTACATTGTGATGGGGGTGTGGGATCTCGTAACTTACCCGGGACAGTCCCTGGTAATTGTCAGAGCTGGAATTTGATTCATTGTTGCTCAACTCCAGAGGAGTGTATGCACTTGACCATGGTGTTATCTACCTGTCATATGGTATGGTAAAGGATGGTGTATCTTCTCTGGAGACAGGAAGAGCTGATAGAAGTTCCAGCAAACTCCACTTGCTATGTGACCTTGGAAGAGCTACTCTCACTTCTAGTTTCTTTCTTGAAAATGAAAAACATCTTTTAGGCTTTGTTGACATTGATGTGACATTCAAAAGAATTTGGTCCCTTTTTTATTTTATTTTTACTTGAAGCCCTTTATTTTTAAAATTTATTTTTATTTGGAAGGAAGAACAGAGAGAAAGAGGCACACAAGCATATGAACACACAATACCACATGCATGTACACCCACACATGCACACATGTACACGAAGAATCTTCTATCTGCTGGTTCATTCCCCAAATGGTCACACTGACCTGGTCCTGGTAAGGCTGAAGCAAGGAGGCTAGAACTCCATCCAGAGCTCTCACATAGAGACAGAAGCACTTGGACCATCTTCTGCTGCTTTCCCCAGTGCGTTGACAGGGTGCTGGATAGGAAATGGAGCAACCAGAACTCAGAATTGACATCAATGTGGGATACTGGCATCACAAGTGACAGCTTTAACACATCTTGATTTCAGGTTGTCAATTAAGAACCCACCCTCTAAGTTGTCTTGGTGCATTTACAGGTATAGCAGGTTATGGGTGGTTCTGCCAGCAGCTTTGTTGTCTGTAGGGACACCGTTGGCATAAGCAGTGCTATAGGGCAGTGAAGTGGAGGACTACACTGTCGTACTTCCCTTTTTTTTTTTTTGCATGTAAAAATGGCACCATGAGTTTTGTTACCAAATAGGCTAGTTTCAAGTCCCAGTTATGTCACTTAATAACTCTGCATGACAGATCAATTAATTGAGCCCTGCTGAACCTTACTTTTCTCATTTATAGAATGGACCAATATTTATATTCATGATTGTGGGAAATGAACAGTCATAACACTTCATAAATTGAGAGGCCTAGATTGCTTCCATTTTATAAATTCCCAATATGTTAGCATGACATGAGCAACAACAACAAAAGAATAAAACCCAAAAGTAGAGTTATATAGGTGGTAATAGGGCCTGGCATGATGGCTCAGTGGCTAAATCCTTGCCTTGCACGTACTAGGATCCTATATGGGTGCCAGTTTGTGTTCTGGTTGCTCTACTTCCCATCCAGCTCCCTGCTTGTGGCCTGGGATAGCAGAAGAGGATGACCCAAAGTCTTGGGACCCTGCATCCATGTGGGAGACCCGGAAGAGCTCCTGGCTCCTGGCTCCTGGCTTCAGATTGGCTCAGCTCCAGCCATTACGACCACTTGGGGAGTGAACCAACAGTCAGAAGATTTTTCTCTGTCTCTCCTCTCTCTTTATGATAAAAATAAATATTTTTTTAAAAAGAGGAATAATTATAGAAATAATAATTACAGATGTTTGCTTTTAACCAATGCATGTTCTAATTTATTTATTTATTTTGATGGATTTGACCTTAGCCTGGCTTCAGGGCTTTGGAAAATTCCTTTCCTCAGTTTCCTGGGGGTGGTGCAACAAGGAGTTTTGCTTGCATTATCTTTCACCTTGTAATTGTCCATCTTCCATTCCTGAACAGTCAGATGTTCCTGTACTGTAATGTCTACTGTCTCAGTTCTAATACTCAGAACATTTCAGTATGGTTCAGTATATTTAAAAGATGTGTGACCATCCTTACCATCTAACTCCAGATTATTTCATCACCCCAAAAGGAAATGGTAATTACTCTCCATTCTCTCTTCGCCCCAGTCTCTGGCAACTGGTAATTTACTTTGTGCTTCTATGGCTTTGTATATTCTAGGTACATGCACTAAGTAGAACTTCATATTGTAGTCCCTTTCACACCTGGCTTCTCTCACCCAAGATCATCTTTCCAAGGCTCTTCCATGTTGTAACATGTGTCAGTATGCATTTCATTCATTCCTTTTTATTGCCCAAAATGCCACATTTTTGGTTGATTTATTGTTGACCATTTGGATTGTTTCCATTTTTTATGGGCATTTCTGCAATAGACATTTGTGACATCACTGACATCTGTTTAGCTTTGGTTTGTATTTCCTTAATGCTTAGTGATGCTAAATACCTTTGCATGCATTCATTTGCCATCTTTGGAGAAATGTTCATTCAGGTTCTTTACTTGTTAATCATTTTTTCTATTTCTTATTGGAAAGGCAGAAAGAGAGAATTCCTGTTCACTGGTACACTTCCCAGATGTCCACAGCTTCCAAGGGGCCAAAGTCAAGAACAGGAAGCTGAATCTAGGATTCATGCTGTAAATGCTGTGAACCCAGTACTTGAGCCATCACTGCTGCCTCCCCCAGTCTACATTAGCAAGAGGCTGGAATTCGGAGTTGGGGCTGGAAATAGAATCCACGTACCTTATTGTGCAATACACATTAGTTCACCAGGCTAAAAGCTTGCCTCTTTTGCCCATTTTTAAATTAGGTTATTTGTATTTATACTACTCAATTTTAAGAGTTCTATGTTTTAAGCAAGTGTAAGACATATGATCTGCAAATATTTGGCCACATTCTGTGGCTTGTCTTTTTACTTTTTTGATTGTGGTTTTAGAAGTAGAGGTGTTCAGTTTTGAATAGGTTTATTTTTCTTTTTTAAAACTTCTTGAGTTTTAGGTGTTTTTTTAAATTATTTATTATTTAACTTCATTAATTACATTGTATTATGTGACACAGTTACATAGATACTTGGGTTCTCCCCACCCCTCCCCAAACCCTCCCACCATGGTGGACTCCTCCACCTTGTTGCATAACCACAGCTCAAGTTCAGTTGAGATTCCCCCATTGCAAGCGTATACCAAACATAGAGTCCAGCATCTTATTGTCCAGTCAAGTTCAACGGCTTCTTAGGTATACCCTCTCTGGTCTGAAGACAGAGCCAGCAGAGTATCATCCCAGTCAATTGAAAGCTCCAACATACCATCAGTAAAAATTTACATCATTATGGAATTAATTGACATAATAATGAGTAACCAATATGTTAAAAGTAAATGCGAGTTCCCAGCCACCTTCTGTGACCACCTCACCTATACTTCAATTTTAGTTTATACACAACATATAACATTCATAACATAACATGTTATACATAACATCATATCATCTTAAATTAAGGCAAACATGTGGTATTTAACCTTTTGGGATTGGCTCATTTCCCTTAGCATTATGGTTTCCAGTTTGGCCCATTTGGCCACAAAGAACTGCATTTTGTTTTTTTTAATAGCTGAGTAGTATTCCATGGAGTAGATGAGTATTCCATGGAGTAGATGAACCATAGCTTTCTTATCCAATCCTCTGTTGATGGGCATTTTGGTTGTTTCCATGTTTTTGCAATTACTGATTTAGGTGTTTTAAGAAACTATTACTGAATTTGGTTGCCAGCAGTTAAACCTTTGTCTTTGTAGTTTTAACTCTTACATGTGGGTCTTTGATCTGGGCTAGGGTAAGGCAGGGGTCACATCCAGTTTTGCTAGAAATAGTTTTCTCAGCAACACAATGCCAAGGAAGACATAATTACAGCACATGTTGGCAGGACTTACAAGGGTAAAGTTTATTGGGCACAGACAGACTGAGTGGCTCTGATTAGGCACAGAATGGTAGGCAAAAATGATACAGACTAGGATCAAGCAAATATGGGCCACTCCAGCCTGGCATTGTCAAGAGGATTTAGATAGTGAAACACATTTGGCTGCTCCCATAGAGGTGAAAGTTTAGCTCACTATCTGATAAACTAGGCTTAAGAAGAGAACAGTGGCCCAGCGGTGTGGCCTAGCGGCTAAAGTCCTCACCTTGAACGCCCCGGGATCCCATATGGGTGCCGGTTCTAATCCTGGCAGCTCCACTTCCCATCCGGCTCCCTGCTTGTGGCCTGGAAAAGCAGTCAAGGACGGCCCAATGCATTGGGACCCTGTACCCATGTGGGAGACCCGGAAGAGGTTCCAGGTTCCCGGCTTTGGATCGGTGCGCACTGGCCCGTTGCGGCTCACTTGGGGAGTGAATCATCGGATGGAAGATCTTCCTCTCTGTCTCTCCTCCTCTCTGTATATCTGACTTTGTAATAAAATAAATAAATCTTAAAAAAAAGAAAAAAAAAAAAGAACAGTGACAGTGAGAGGTGACTTAAGACACACACCACAGTTTCAGAAAGTTCCCATGTCAGCAACACTCCACAGGAGTCTTTATGGGAACCCAGGCTCACCTCTTCCTTTTCCTAGCCTAATTTGCATTTTCTATTTAGGAAAAAAATAAAAACAGAAGATAGAGCTTTCTGGGATTTGTGGCTTTCTCTTCTAGAAATGTTTGACTCTAATACCCCACCTGTGTTGACTCCATCCATAGACTCAGGCTCACGACCTGCATCAGCTTCATAATGGACTCAGATTTGTGTCCCTGGCTTCTTTTGGGGGTTGGTGAAAGGAGAGCCCTGGCACTAGATTAGAGAGAGAGAGAGAGAGACAGTGACAGAGAGAGAGAGAGACAGAGAGACAGAGAGGGGAGTGTCAGGGGTCTTATGTTCAGCAGGCCCCGAGACCACCAAAGGTTGAGACAACAGTGCTCTTCTGCAGCAGAAACACTGGAGACAAACTGATGGTGAAGGAGGTGCATTTACTTGAGAGAAGTCACAAGCTTATATAGGGTAGGAAAAGGGGGCAGGCAGAAGGGCATTCCTGACAGTACTTCCACCCAACAATGGCATTGTGACTGGGTAATAGGTATGTCTATCCCTTTGGACCCGCTAATGAAGTTAAAGGTCATGAAGTACAGAAAGCACAGGAAGCTGTGTCTCAGGGCAAACTCCTTACCTGCTGAAAAGCAGGATAAATGTAACATTTGACTTCCTAGAATTGTTCACCAAGGAAGTCCTAGCACAGTTTGTTAAAGAGGTAGAGAAAAGAGACTGGGGTGCAGCCCATCGCTCTTGCTGCATGCCCAGTGAACTGGCCATGTTGGGGTCTCAGGTGAGACTCCTGTCAGGGGTTCCCCTGGGGACACAGTATGCCATGTGCCTATGGCCTCCCACATGGGCTAGGCAGGTAGAGATCCATGGGTGATCTCACACGCATCAGTACATTCATTCCTCTTGTTCTCTCCTCCCTGTGGGCTGCTACAGCCTGGGCCATGTGTAACAGGGCTGGCCAAGCCGCCGGCACAGCCCTCCCTGTCCCAGGCCTTCACTTTTTCATTGGACGCTCATCAAGTCATCCCTCTGTGTCCTCTGTGCTTGCTTTCTCAGAGGACCTGATAACCTCTTTCTCCCAGTCATTTCTTTCATGGGCGCAACAGGCTGGCCTTGAGGCCCTACGCCATAGGACAGTTCTGGGCAGTGCACTGGGTCATCCCATAGATGTTACTGTATTTCAATGATTATGAGGTCTGCTCTTCAAAGGAGACAGGAAATAAGCAGGTATGGGTGGAATTCAATTTGTGGAAAATGAAAGTTAGAAGTTAATGTTTATTTCAGTGTAAGACATTTTTGAAGTCCCTGAATAAAATTATCTTCAGAAGTTTCATGAAAAATGTTTACTATGAAAAAAACTAATGGATTTCAAAATTAATTGCTACTTTAAAAATGTAGGACCTGCTGCAATGGTTCAGTGACCAAAATTCTTGCCTTACGTGCACTGGAATACCCGTATGGGTGATTGATTTGTGTCCTGGCTGCTCCACTTTCCATCTAGCTCCCTACTTGTGGCCTAGAAAAGCAGAAGAGGATGGCCCAAGTCTTTGGACCCCTGTGTCTGCATTGGAGACCAGGAAGAAGCTCCTGACTCCTGACTTTGGAGCAACTCAGCTCTGGCCATTTGGCCATCTGTGGAGTGAACCAGAAGATGAAAGATCTTTCTGTTTCTCCCTCTCTCTGTAAATCTGCCTATGAAACAATCTTTTATTTAAAAAATATATATATTGTATTTACTTGAAAGGCAGAGAGAAATAGAGTGGGCTTAACTGTTTGTTTGCTCCTGGGGTAGGCTGAAGCCAGGGCGCAGGAACTGAATCCATGGCTCCCACATGAGTAGGACCCACTCCTGGAGCCCTTGCCTGCTGCCTCTCAAGGTGTGCATTAGCAGGAAGTTGGAGCCAGGAGTGGAGCTGGCCGTGAAACCCAGGTACTCTCGTCCACGGGACATGGGCTTCCTTACCAGGTCTAACCACCATGCCAACGATGCTCATAGAAGGAGGCAAGCAGTATAGATTGGTGAACGATGCTGTTGGGAAAAAGCTAGTGTCTCCTGCACAACCTTCTCAAGAAACAGGAAAGGCTGCAGTGGCAACCTCTGAAAGCCTGGGAGGACAGAATTAGAAGCATTGCTTACCCACTTCAGCACAAGGAAAGCAGTCTAAACGGGTTGCCTTCCCACCCCAAAGGGGACCGGATACTTGCTACTGCTGTGTTTCCCCTGTTCCCCCATTGGTTGCCAGTTCACCTACCAACCCTGTGTCTCAACTACCAATAGGCTCTCGCAACCTTCCCTGAGCACACACTGGACTTGACCTCACTGCTTTGCTCATGATCTGCTCATGATCATGATTCAGGTTCTGGACCTAGTGCCGGAATCCCACATGGGCGCCAGTTTGTGTCCTGGCTGCTTCACTTCCCATCCGGCTCCTTGCTTGTGGCCTGAGAAAGCAGCGGGGGATGGGCCAAAGCCTTGGGACCCTGCACTTACAACCCACATGGGAAACCCAGAAGAAGCTCCAGGCTCCTGGCTTAGGATTGGCTGAGCTCCAGCCATTGTGGCCATCTTGGGAGAGCGAACTAGTGGCTAGAAAATGTGTTCTCTCTGTGTGTCCTGCTGTCTGCAGATGCCTTTTCAATAAAAATAAATAAATATTTTGAAAAAATGATTCAAATTTTAGCTTGTGCTGGCTGTCAGCTTCAAAGTCTTGTTGCCTGCTTCCATTGATTTCTAAAAACAGCTTATGCAACTAATACACGTAGTGCTGCTTTAAATTCCTCAAATGTATGAATTAAGTTTTCTATATAACTATGTACATATTTATGTGTAAATATATATGAATATTATTCAAGGTATACCATGGTACCTAATACATAAAAATGGCCAACAAGTATTTATCAAATGCAGAATTGGGTTTTAAATTGCTGTATAAGAAATTAATACAAATCTGAAAGCTGAGGGTCCAGCTTTGTAGCACAGCAAATCAAGCCGCCTATAATGCCAGTATCCCATGTAAGCATCGTTCGAGTCCCAGATGTTCCTCTTTCTATCCAAATCCCTGCTAATGCACCTGGAGAAGCAGTGGAGGATGACCAATATGCTTGGGCTCCACCCACTTACATGGGAGACCCAGATGGAGTTTGAGGCTCCTGGCTTCAACTTGACCCAGCCCCATGCATTTTGGCTATTTGGGGCAGCAAGCCAATGGATGGGACATTCTCATTCTCTCTCTCTCTTTCTTTAACTCTTCCTTTAAAAGAAATTTTAAAAGATTTACTTTTATTTGAAAGGAGTAATTGAAGAGAAACAGAGATTTAAAAAAAAAAAAATCTTCCACCCATTAGTTTATTCCCCAAATGGCCACAACAGCTGGAGTTGGGCCTGTCGAAAGCTAGGGGGCAGGAGCTTCTTCTGGATCTCCCATTTGAGTACAGGAGCCCAAGGACTTTCGTCATCTGCTGCTGCTTTCCCAGGCCATAAGTAGAGAGCTGGATCAGAAGTGGAGCAGCCAGGATTCAAGCAAGTACTCCATGTGATGTTGCAGGCAGAGGATTAACTTGCCATACCATGATATTCACCTAAAAGAAAGAAATCTGAAATAGATGATAATAATCTAGCAGTTGAAAATGACGCGTTTTTATCTTAGTTTCCCTGAATCAGAATTAGGACAGGCTTGACTGGGTCTTCTGGACAAAGCATCGGACAGGTTGTTTCAACTGACAACGTTTCTCAGCCAATGTGGTAGTTGTCAGACTTTATTTCCTGGCAGCTGCAGAACTCACAGTACCATCTGCAATGCTGCAAACATTGACCCCTCCATGCCCTGTAGAGGGCTCACCAATTAGGACAGGTCTGCTCAAGACAATCTCCCTTATGAGTAACTGCAAGTCAGCTCATTAAGGAGTAATCACACCTGCACAAACCCAGTCACCTGATCACAGGAGTACGCTCCATCCCACTCCCAGGTTCTGCCCACAGTGCGAGAGGCTGTTCCGAGGGGCCAGTGTGTCACAGGGCTGGGACCCTGTGAGTCCTTAGAAAAGTCTTCTGACCACAAATATTTTCAGGCAACTGTCTTGGTAAAATATCGCAAATTTGGTTATTTATATGGCCCCAAATTGCTTCAAAATAATAGGAGAAAAAACCCCAAGTTCACTATTATTTTAAATGTGAAAGTCTTTAAATAATGTATCTGGAAGAAGATTCTTTTGGTAGATTGAAAATGTGGATTTTAGATCATCTTGGTTGGGTTGTAGTCTATGTTGTTTAAAGTTGGTTTCAGTTCGTTGTGTTTAATCTAGAAACAATATCCCAAAATTACCCTCCATAAGTGATAGACTTGAGTTTGTTAATAGCTGGGAAGCAGAATGAGTGCTTATTTTAAAACTGTGTAGGTAGAGGAACGTAAAGAATTGTGGGGGTGGAGGTTAGGCACCAAAGGTTGAGATACCCATATCCCGTATCAGTGTGCCTGAGTTAGAGTCCCAGGCTCTGCTTCTGATTCCAACTTTCTGTTCGTTCCCAGCACCCTGGGAGGCAGCAGCTGATGGTTCCAAAACTTGAGTCTCTTCCACCCATATGGAAGACCCAGAATGAGTTTCAGCCTCCTGGCTTTGGGCTAACCCACCCTGGGCTGTTGCAAACATCTGATATATTGTGTTGTATCTCAAATAAGTAAAAAATTAAAAAAAAAAACCCTCTGGAAAAATTTTGGTATCTGTGGAGAGACCTATGCCTTACACAGGGCATGTAAAGCCAAACATAGTCTTTAGTCTAATAAGCAAGCCCACATGACAATTGGGATTTTCCTTTCATAATTCTACCCAGTGTGTTAGTCAAATATATCTACCAGCCACCAAGGACACTGTAAGGCCTAGATTACCCTGTGTGAGTACAAGCTTACAGGGAGCAGCCACTGTGACACAGACATCTTTACACCATGCTCGCCTGGCATGAGGCTCCATGCAGGAATGAGGAAAAAGGAAATCCTGTAATTCTGTTTGTAGGGGAACGTTTCACCCCATTGGGAGCCCCTGGGGAAGGACTGGCTGAGACCCAATGTGATAGACTGAGTAGATTAAAGCAGAGTGGACATTAAAGAGGATTTCTTTCAGAAAACTTTCAAATTCAAATGTAGAATATGTACACTGGGAGATGTGTGCGGACCTGTGACCCTACACTGCATGGCTGTTGCTAGGCTTGCCGTGACTCGTAGCTGAAGTATGTGTATATGCATTTTTCCCAATGTGATATGAGAGGGCAGAGCTTCCACGTGGGAAGCAAAATCAGGCGTGGCAGTTTTGCTCTGTTTTGTGCCTGGCCTTAGCTCCATGCTTTGCGGGCACCCAGTCTTGAAGCCAGGGGAGCAGGCACAGAGACTCACAAAAAGAACCAGCAGGTGAAACCGGAAATGACCCCTGGGGAGTTTGGCTGAAGGGCCAGGCAGTCAAGGTGCTAAGTGATGCTTTCTTTCTCTGGCCTCTGTACCAAAGGCCTGTTGCTGGGGAGGTGCACTCATTAAAGAACATAGTCCCTTGAGTTATCCTGCAAAGTCGGGAACCGCCAGGTCTCCTTCTCATCTCTGCTTGATGTGCAACTAATGAAGTGTCATTCAAGAGGGTTTCATTGGTTTGTTTAAAAACACAACTACAGGCTTGCTGATTTTATTTCCTCCATTATGCTAATCACAAACCTTTTGAAAACAATTTATTTAAATAAAATGATGAAATACAGGCCTTGTCAGAGTGGTTATTATGTATGCTTATTAGAGAACTTTTCACTACAAAGGTTGTCCAGGGTGAGCTGCCCATGTAGAGGCCACATGCAGGAGGACAGTGTCCTGATTGAGGAAAGAAAAACAAAACCTGTTAAGTGCTGCTGGAGGCTGAAGGCAGAGAAATGCATCTTTCTTCTTGCACAGGGAATGGTTGGCACTTACTGTCCTGTAGCAGAGCCAGTAACACCACCATCAGCACTTGCGCCTGTTTTTCCAACTGAGCTTTGATCTACTAGGATTTGGGGTTCTCATGAAGTGTGGATGAGTTGCTTCGAGAGCAACTCATCAACATGGCTGAGGAAATTTCCATTTGGAAATGGTAACCATCCCTTAACTTTTTCTTTTTTAAAGATTTATTTACTTTATTACAAAGTCAGATATACAGAGAGGAGGAGAGACAGAGAGGAAGATCTTCCATCCGATGATTCACTCCCCAAGTGAGCTGCTACGGGCCGGTGCACGCCGATCTGAAGCCGGGAACCAGGAACCTCTTCCGGGCCTCCCACATGGGTGCAGGGTCCCAAGTCTTTGGGCTGTCCTCCACTGCTTTCCCAGGCCACAAGCAGGGAGCTGCCGGGAAGTGGAGCTGCCGGGGTTAGAACCGGCGCCCATATGGGATCCCGGGGCGTTCAAGGTGAGGACTTTAGCCACTAGGCCACACCGCAGGGCCCCATCCCTTAACTTTTGACACAACCCATGCTGGGCTCCTAGCTCCGGACGCTCTGATGGAACGGGGCTTCTTTTCAACTCATCTCTCTTCCGGTGTCTGCTTCCCCACAGTCCATCCTTCCCTCCATTTCCACCATGGTGGTCACTTCTAGCTGTGAGCACTCTCCATCCAACCTTCTGACTCTGCTCTGATCCATTCAGCATGGCAAAGGCTACCACGCTCTGCCTTCCTCCAGCACTGCTTCAGGCTGTGTCCCGTCCCTGCTCAGAAACTTGCTGAGATCTCATATCCTGAAGCGTCATGCCTGGGCTTCCTGACTTCCAAGTCCTCTTGGGTTGAAATGAATCTCGTTTAGTCAACCTTGTACCTGCTTATTCCGTTGACCCTCATGGTGCCCCCATAACTCCAGATTGGCCCCCTGTCAGTGGTCACTTGGCCACCTGTCTTCAGGTATGTTCCACACTTGGGGCACCTTTCCCTAACCTTGTCTTGTTAAACACATCCTTCAGGGTCAGTGTCTGCATCCTTCCTGTGGTCTCCTGGCTGCACACACTCACTGATCTCTTTGAACTCCTAAAACTTCACGAATGTCGCTGCTATATACTTTAGCAGTTAATTATATGCCTGCCTCCACATTGGTGGTTGTTTTATAGACCAGTCTATAAGCTTCTAGGAGGCAAAATAAACTTTATGTTCTCTATCACAAGCTCTATAGAAGATACTATTGTGTATCTTTTCTGACCAGGTCAAGTAAGTAGAATTCTTATTTTCAGATTATGTTGTTAAGTCTGTGTACTTAATATGAATACTTTTTAAATGTAAATGATTGCTACAAAATTAGATAAATATTAGATTATAAGAATTTTGTTTGTCACCATAATATCTGTGTAGAATAAAAGAAGAAAGAAAAAGCCCAAAGTTAGGGTCCATGGCATCCCCTTAAGAAAATACTATGTTACCTGGGCCTGGTGTGATGGATCAGTTGCCTTATCCTTCCTTTGCAATGCTGAGAAGAAAAGAAAATGCTATGTTTCCTACACAGGTTCTTCCCAAGTGTTAGGTTTTCTCATATGCCCAACACATCCTGTTCATATGGCTGAGGGGCAATATCCCCTTTCATTGTCTTTATACATCCACCCTCCCTACTGATTATCCCCAAACATTAGCTAATTGATTTCAAGAACTGTGCTTTTAATTCCTGAATCTACAGAAACTGACACAAATGCAGCAACCAATAAATGTTTGTTGCATAAATGAATGAAATGTTAGTTACATACTACAACAGGAGTGAAACTTGAGGCATTGTGCTAAATGAAATAAACCAGCTACCAGAAGACAAAGAAAGTACACCAATATCAGATACTTAAAATAGGCAAGGAAGTAGAGTGGCACCTCTCACCACCTGGGATAGGAGGAATGGGGAGTTTCTTCATTGATGTAGCATTTTCATTTTGCAATATAAGGTAGTTCTGGAGACTGCACAATGATGTGAATATAGGGGCTGGTGCTGCGGTATAGTAGGTAACTGAGGTGCTGACATTTCTGTATGGGCACCAATTTGGGTCTCACTGGCTCCACTTGTAATATAGCTCCCTGCTAATGTGTCTGGGAAAGCAGCAGAGGATGAGCCAAGTGCTTGAGTCCTTGCAACACTAGGAGATTTGGAAGAAGCTCCTGGTTCTTGGTTTTGTTATAGCTCAGCCACAATTGTTGCAGCCATTGGGGAAATGAACCATTAAAGGAAGATTCTCTCCCTCTCCTCTTCCCCCCCACACACAGACACACACACACAGATACATACATACATACATAGAGAAATATATGCCTTTCAAATAAATTAAATAAATATTTTAGGAACCAATATGAATCTAGAAAGGGTTAAATGGAGTGTGCATTTGGCCTAGCAGTCAAAGTGCCCATCTCTCTCATCAAAGCATCTGAGTTTGATTCCCAGCTCTTGCTTCCAATTTCTGCTTTTCACAAACGCAGACCCCAGGAGGCAGCAAGTGATGGCTCAAGTTGTTGCTTTCTTGGCAGCCACCTGGGAGACCTGGACTGAGATCTCACTTCCTGGCTCCAGCCCTGGCTTAGCCCCAGCTGTGGCAGGCATTTACAGTGGACAGATGTTCTGTCTGACTCTTTCTGCCTCTAAGTTTTGTGGATTTTGCTTGTTTTTAATGGTCAAAAGAGTAAATGTTACATTCTATGCTTTCTACCAATATTGTAAAAGAAGGACAAAAGAACAGCACCTCACTTTCAGAGTACTCAGCATTGTAAAGAAATGCCCACACATTGGCACGACTCAGGAGGAACGCAGCAGTTTTTTTTTTCTGATCTGGCAATCATGATGAAATAAATAGGAGAGTTTTTCTTTTCTGCTTTATGTCACTTTAGAGATTTGAGTAAGTAAGTCATTTGGCTATTTGTTGAAAAGAACTTAGACAAAAGAAAGTTGCCGAGTACAGATAGATTCTGATAAGACATATGCAAACTCAGAATCAACAGAGTGAATGTTATGGAAGTTTATAATTATTGAATTATGCTTAGGCATAATTATTTGGACATTAAAAGATAGAAATAATGTTTATCCTTTTATTATTATGTTACGTGTTTGCACACACGTTTCATAATTTGTTTTTCATGGGATGTGATTTGTGGAATATAATTTATATAAAAAAGCATATTTATAAAAAAGCATAAGTGAGTCAAAGCAAGGAACTTGAAAAACAAAACCAAACCTCAGTGCTGAAGACCCTTGTTCACCAGAGTGAGAGAACTCAAAGCTAACCTGTCCTTCCAGCTCTGTCTATTTCAGCATTCCTGCAATGGATTTCTCCTATCATTCAATGCATACAGGACAACTTTCCCCAAACTGTCTGCTACTTCCTCTGTTGTGTTTTCAGCAATTTTGGGTCAGTGTCACACCCAGCAGAACGGGCGCACCTCTTTAACTCTTTCAACTCTTGAATAAAACACACCCTTATTAAACGCGCTTTTCACATAAACAGTCAGGATCTGTCATTCAGCCCTGGCTCCGGGAGAGAGCAGTCCCGCCCAAAGGTGAGCCGGCAAGAGCTAAACGTGGGCAGCTGAAGGAAGAGGACGAGAAGGGGCTGTCAACAGCCAGAAGACTGGCCCCTGGGGGGAATGCCCCGGCAGCTAGATTTTACCTGCCACATTCTCTCGGTGTGTCTGTAGACAGCGAAAAAGCAGCAAAGTCATGGTAAGAAACTAACTGAAGTTTTGTTCTCTCTATACTGCTTAAGTCTTTGTTTTTTAACTTAAAGCATAGTGGTAATAAGAGTAAATCAATAAACTTCCCAATGTGGTTATTGTCTAGATCCAACAGATTTCTTTGGCCTTAAGGATCTTATGTCATTGTGAACAGAAGGAATTTGGTGGGCAGCAGAGTGACACTGCAGACTGGCTTGGTGTGGAAGTGAAACTGATTAGGTTGTGGTCTGCTGCCCTTTGTTAGGGTCTTAAAAATGCAGCAGGTGGTCCTGGCAAGCTACTGCTATTAGACCTATATGTGTTAGTTCCATTGGCCATTTCAGCAATGTCTGTTTCATAGACTTCTCTCCCGTGGAGTGTGCTATGATGAACTTAGCTCATCCTTTTCTTTCCCACCCCTTTCTGAAATCTCAGCTGCAAAGGGATGCTGGGTCCCTTGGATAAAGATTAGTGGGGGAAATGCTGTTTTGAGGGTCAGGACTGCTTTTTCCTTTCTCCTCATGGAAGAAGTTGGAACTCTCTTACACATTCTTCAGAAATGTAGGTTATCTCTCTACTGCCTTCCCCAATGGGTGTTGGCTGCCTGCTGCTTCCCTGCGCCTGTCCCCATAACAAGTTATTAGGTGTTGCACAGACTTTCCCCAAACGAGATTTTATTAGGACCCAGACATTTATGGAAGCGACTCAGCTTCTTACAACCTTGTCATTCAGGAGGTGCTGCTGGAGCTTACAATAAGTTAAGAGAAAAAAGCAATCTTATAAACTTTTTGAGAAAAAAGGAGTTTATGTAAGACCTATTAAATCATGTTTCACTAGCTTGATCATAAAGGCATAAGCATAAAGCCCCAAGTGTCAGGCATTATCACCTCCCTTCTCTGCTAAGACTTTAGCACTTTCCCCCCGTGTTTGGCGTTTTAGACATTGGCTTGATAACTGCACTGACAGCCTGTCCATGAGCTCTTGTGACTTTTCTTTAAAAAATCTTAACAATGAATACCTTAAGTTCAACAACAGCAACAAAATGCCTTTTTTCACATGATTTGCTGAATCGATTTAAAAAATCATGATTATGAATCTTCAGAAAACATTTTATACTTAGTTAAGTTTCTGACATGTTGGTCAGCTGACTTATTAGGGCCTAACTGGAACTACCTACAAGGTACTAAACAGATGAATTTACCTATAGCCTCTGTGTGTGCTTTGGTGAATAAGCCTGGGCTGGGCTGGGCTGGGCTGGGCTCGGCTGGGGTGAGGAATGCTGCAGGGGGAAGTCTGTTGACCATGCTCACCATTTAGAAGATCGTTGCTGTGACATGAGAGAAGGGTGAATGGAAGACACAGTAGGAACTCAAAGTTAGTGACGAGGGAGCCGACATTTCAGCTATAATGAGAAATGCTGAACCAGGCCAGGCCTGCTGCCCATGTCTCCAGGCTGAATCAGGACAAGGGCAGTGCAGGAAAGCCTAGGTGTGCGGGCCTGTCTGCCTCAAGCCCGTACAGGAGTGAGGTTTGCAAAATCCAACTCAAACATGCAAGCTGAGGCGGAGGAGGAGGCCGAGCTCATGAGGCCTGCCAGGGCCGGAGCTGGGACATGTGATGAAGTGTTTGACTTCTCAGAACCCGAAGGAGGGCACATTTCTCACGGGCTTCCCATGCCCAACATATGCCTAATGCTCTGTCCTCCAGCCCAAATCCTACCCTCCCCAAGCTATAGTGTATTGGAGGGAGTGAAATGAAGCCACATTCCATAGAAATGTGTGGGTTGACAGGAAGTGGAAAATATAGTCAGTGTTGTGTAAGAAACCCTACAAGGATGATTTTCTTGGCTCCAGTGAATTAAAGCATGAAGGGGTTCTTGTGTGGCTCTTTGGGCTCCTGCTTCTGGGTTGCAGAGTTGATTTCCTGCCCTTCCATCTGTCCTCCCTTCCTAATCTGCCTTGCTTAGCAGCAGGCTTTGCTTCTCAACCTTTCTGGTTCTGGTCTTTCCTGTTCTGTTTTAGGCGTGTATGTGTGTGTGCATGCACCTGGGTCCATGTGATAGTCCAATGTAGCCAAAATGACCCAGATGGGAAGTCAAGGAAAGCAACAGCATATACATCACTAGGCATCTTTTCATCCCACCAGCGTTGTGTGATCTTGAACAAGTGGCATCCGCCCCACAGTGTTCTCAGGTGTGGACCGAGAATGGCCATCACCAGGTCTATTATGGGTTATCTGGCCCGGAGTAGGGAATGTCCTGCAATATATCATGACAGAGGAAAAACGGAAGGCCAATAAGTGTATCAAACATGCTCAGTGCCATTAGAAACCAAACAAATGCATGTTACCTAGTGATTGTGAAATATAGCTTGTATTAGAAATGTGTATAAACTATGTGGAGCAAATGACTAATTATAATAAAGCACCTGTATAACTAGACACACTAATTTGATGAGATACCAGCACCTGTATTAGCTGGACACCCTCAAGAAATGGCACATTGCTGTCATTCCAGGTCTCCCATGGGTCTCTGATTTCACCCCGTCCCTCTCCAGTAGCCTCAGGATGGTAATCAAGATACCTGCCCTGTAATGCAGAACTGGTTGTTATAAATAAATCTAATGCAAAAAATGTTATTAATGAACAAAATACCAACATTTTCAATAAATGCAGGATGCACCCTGTAGGAGGTAGCCACTCTTTGGACTGCAATGAGAATCACCTGTCCGCTACTCTTTACAGTCTTACTACCTATGAGGATATCTTCAGACAGTACCATTTTAGGTTTCTTGTTCTTGCTTCTTGTGTAAATGGGATTATACGGTGGGCTTTCATTTGTATCTGGGTACTTTATAAAATATATTGATTTGAAAAAGAGAGAAAGAAAGCTTCTGTCTGTTGGTTCATTCCTCAAATTGTTGCAATAATTGAGTCTGGTCTAAGTCACAACCAGGAGCCTGGAACGCTGTCCAGGTCTCCTACATGCATACAGGGGCCCAAGTACTCAAGCTATATTCATTCATTCATTCATTCGTTCATTCATTCTCTCTCTCTCTTTTTCAAAGCCATTTTATGATGCTTTCCTAGGCACATTATCAGGGATCTGGATTGGAAGCAGAGCAGAACAGCTGGCTCAAACCAATGCACATATAGAATATTGGGTCATGGTTTAACCTGTGCCACTACATTGGCCCCTATATGTGGATTTTTTTGATCAATTGTATTTTCTAAAATTCACCTATGGATTTCATCTAACTGAAGGCCGCTGATTTCTATTGCTATATTCTATATGAATGAACCACAATTAATTTGTCATACCAGGGCTAGAATCTGAGTCTGATTCTTTTGGGGGATGCATCCGACAAGGCTGCTCTGAATATTCTTGCCATGTCTCTTGGACCAATATATCTGAACTGCTTCAGCATAGCAGTTCTCAGAGTGAAACCTGGGGACCCAGGGGGGTTCCTGAGACCTTTTGGGGGGAAATCCATCATTTTTTCCAAATTTTTTTCATCACCATGCTTAAATGGTGTTTTCTCTTTTCACCCACATGTGTTCAACACTGTGCTATAGAAATGAGAGGCTCCACGATGTGCATTGATCCTTTGATCTGATGGCGAAAGAATGTGTCCTGACTATTCATAAATTTTATGAGCTTCTCAGTCTTAATTTTTTAACGTGATACATGCTGACAGATATAATCTCCATAAACAAAGGCTCTTGAGCGTCACTAATTTTTGTGAGTGCCAAAGGGTTCTGAAACCAAAACTTCTGTAGATTGCTCTGCTGGAAGGAGGCTACTGAGGCCTGGAATTACTTGTTCAGAGGGTATGTGTGTCCAGCCTCAGTCCTGAAGATAATACCAGTCTTCTTCCAACACAGTATAACCAATTTCCACTCCCTCAATAGTGTATGAAAGTTCTTATTGCCCCCTCCAATATTATGAAGCACCATTTTTTTCTCATCTAATGGTTGTATAAAGATATCTCACTGTGGTCTTCCTTTTTATTTCTGTAAGTAATCATTCAAAGTGCACCCTATGGAAATAATTAAGGCTGTGTTAGAGATACGGAACAAATATTTTCCACAACCTGTAATACATTAAAAATAGTATACTTAAGACATAGGAATTGTACACTGACAGGGTGGAATACAGTACAACCATTAAAATATTTACACAGAAATATATTTAATGGCATGAAGGCAGTGAAAGAACAGTCTATCAAATAATACTGTAAAATGATAGTGTATAATGCCCCCCAATCAAAAATCCATGAAGCAAAAACAGTAAATGTGGTGCTTGTGGGTGGAAGACCTAAGGATAATTTCTATTTTCTTCATTGCACTTATTTTGAATTATTTTTTAAAAATAAGTGTTTTATTGGAAAGGCAGATGCAGAGAAAGAAGGAGAGACAGAAAGATCTTCTGTCCGCTGGTTTACTCCTCAAGTGGCCGTAATGGCCAGAGCTGAGCTGATCCAAAGCCAGGATCTAGAATCTGCTTCTAGGTTCTCCCATGCGGGTGAAGGGTACCAAGGACTTGGGCCATCCTCTACTGCTTTCCCAGGTCATAAGCAGGGAGCTGGAAGGAAATTGGCAAATGGCATGAACTGGTACCCCAGTGGGATGAATAGCCAATTGAGCCATCATCCTGGGCTTTGAACTTAAAATAAAAATATGTATTTCTTTGTAGTTTCCTTTTCCATTCCTCATCTCTTGTTCAGAGTGTGCTGAGTGTTTCACAAACATTTCATTTGACTTTTGACACAACCCAGAGGACAAGCATTTCAGAAACAGGGTTTAGGGGGAATAATTTGAGAAGTCAGCTATGGCCAGAGAGAGGCTGTTGTGTTCCTGTGAGAAAGCTGCTCTCAGGACATGTGATGATGTCTGCCGCCCTAGCCCATGGCTGCTCCAGTAGACACCATTGTTTCGATCTTGTTTGCTATGAAAAGGGCCAGATAAGAAGCAGTTGAGATATTCAAATATATGCACCGTGTTTCAGGTAAGAATGATGTTATAGGAAGGATGGTGCTGTGTTACATCAGGTGATCCACAGGTGTTCACTGTGACTAGTTGTGTGTCCTCTATACAGTATGATCTAAAAGAAAACAGTTAAAAGTGCCTCAGAAATCCATTCTTACTGGAAATTACAGGCATCTTAGAACAGTCCACAGAAAATGTGCATTGTGGAAAAAACTATGTGAAAATTTCAAAATCTTTTGCACGAAATCAAGCTTACTTGTGAATTCCTTTTTTTTTTTTTAAATTTTCTGCACATTTTCAAAGTATCCTCTTATGCTTGCGACTCAATTGAAGGGCAGTCCTTGGTCTTTTAGTGCCTAGATTCTGAGACTGATGGTTTATTATATTTCAAGGTATTTACCAGCATGCGCTGTTATGCAGATCATTCTTTTAAAACTGCATAAAGAACATGCCTTTTTTGTTTGGTTCCACATGAATTAAAAGGGTGTTTTTTGATTACTTCACACTGAGCACATTTTCATTTTCCACTTCAGCTACACTTTATAACCAGGCAGGAATTGCATGATGTTAATTGGGATATGCATGCAATCCAGGAAGTAGAATAAGAAATATTGTATGCTATGAATTTCAAATTCCTTTTGGTTTTCTTTTAATGGCCTTTTATGCACAAGGAAAAAAAGTACCAACTCAGGGTTAGTTATCTCAACTGTAAAACAAATTAATTCAACCTGATTGTTATCTTTATAAGAAAAAAAATGTTAGGAGGATTGGCCAGTTTACATCTAGAGAAGCATCCTGGTTATTCATTACTCATAAATGGGTGCACAATTAAATATTGGTCAGGAAATAGGGAGCATGCTTGGCTTGGGTGATTGGGGAAAGTGGTAAGGACTGTTTTCAGGTAGGAGCAAGATTTTAGGAACAAAGAGGCATTAAGGAAGTTTAAACTTCAGTGTCCTTTACTCCCCTGGCTTATCCTAAGCATCTAATGCAGAAGTTTGCATTCCTTTTCAGAAGGAAACCTCTCAAATCACTGTACATCCCCCAAAGCTTAGCCAAGGCACTGCCCAGCTGCCATCTGTAGAGACCCTTCCCCATCCCGGACTCCAGGGGCAAGAGGAGGGTACAGTTACAGGAACCTGGAGGCAGGTCAGATTATAGCTACAAGAAG
Source organism: Ochotona princeps (assembly GCF_030435755.1). Taxonomy (NCBI): domain Eukaryota; kingdom Metazoa; phylum Chordata; class Mammalia; order Lagomorpha; family Ochotonidae; genus Ochotona; species Ochotona princeps. The sequence continues at coordinate 55,209,102 of NC_080832.1, read as the reverse complement.
CCCTGGTCAAATCCAGCACCCCCAGCCCAGGGTCGCAGCTCTGGAAGAGCGAGAGAACAGAGCAAACATGTCGCACACACTCCTACCCCTCCTGTGTCCTGCCAGCACCTCTCACTGCTGATCATAATCCGAACCCAAGAGTCCGAGTGATAGCAGTATCTTCATTCCCGCATGGCTGGTGGCCTGGGACACCAGCAGCACAGAGGCAGCAGGAGCTAGCAGAAATGACCTATTTGTCAAGTTACCTGAATTTCAAAGCCAATGTTCCATGTTAACTTTATGTTCCAACATTATCGATGGAATGAATAAGTAAATGATCCTATAATTCAGTCATCCCACAATCTTATCTTCCTTTCCTTTTTGAAAAAAAAATTACGTATTTTGAAAGAGTTACAGAGAAAGAGGGTGAGACAGAGTTAACAAGACCTTCCATCCTCTAGTTCACTCCCCAGATGACCACAACAGCCAGTGCTGGGACAGACCAAAGCCAGAAGCCAAGTTCTTCCAGATTTCCCATGATGGCAGGGGCACAAGCACTTGTGCCACCTTCTGCTTTTTCTCAGGCGCATTGTTAGAGAGCTGGGATTGAAAGTGGCATGGTCAGACATGAATCAGTGCCTATACGGGATGCCAGTGTCATAGACACCAGGCCCTTTATCTTCCATTTTGATTGATCATCAATCATCAATAGTTTTGATCAATTTGATTTTATTCTCTATCAAAATATAAACAACCTAAAGACAGCCATTACCTGAAACTGGGATTCTGCCTTTTTTTTTCTTTTTTTGAGAAACGCTTTGAAATGATGAAAATGTATCCTTTCCTGAATAGCGGTTTTCATATTCAATGAGGCCTCTTTTTCAGGACACTGATAAAGCTTAAAAAAAAAAGTCTGTCACTGTCTTTTCACCCAATAAAATACCTTGGATTTTACACAACAGGATAATACTGTTTAGCTTGAACTGGCAACCTGCATGTGCACCTGTGCGCACATGCACACACACACACAAACGCTAAGGCATTGTAGAAAAGTATATGTTACAAGATGTTGAGAGGAGACTGAAAATGGTGGCCAGCAGAGAGTGATGGGCACTTGTGGTGACAGATATTAGCAATAGCACAAGGACGGCCAGGTTCATTCCCCCTGGGGAAAGAACAGGGAGAGAGTAGAGACTACAGCCTATTCCAAATGAAGGCTGCACTCTCGGGGCCCTGCCTCTGCAGCCTACATCGCACCTGCCTGCCTCAGTCTGGGGCTTCGGATAATGAGATGCTGTTCAGCCATATGCTAAAGGCAGATGTAATCTTAACTTTGAAGTCTTCAGACTGAACATCCTAGAAGTTCTAAGAGAGATACTACCTTATGAAAGTCTTGTTTTTTGTGCTTTTCTGCATCCCATTTCCTACCCAGCTAGAACTATTCCTCCCTACCCCTAATTTGTTCTGTGTTAAGCTGTCACAGGGTTCTAAATGATACCGTGCTTTTATCAAACCAGATCTTCCTAACTGTAGATTTTCCTTTTCACAACTGCAGTGTGAAGTAGCTAAAATTCCCATATATTTTTCTCTTTATAGTTGAATTTAAGTTTAATTTAGCACATGGATTTATATTTGTCTTTTACATGTAAAGGATTTGTTCTCTTGACTTTAATCCAAAACACTCGAGGGCATTTTGTTTCTACTCTATACCTTTCTGTTGACTCCCTCTTTTGTTTTTTAAAGATCTATTTATTTTATTTGAAAGTGGGAGAAACAGAGTCAACAGAAGTTTGCCACCTACTGTTTCATTTCTTAAATGACTGCAATAGCTGGAGCTGGACTAGTCTGAAAACAGGAGACAGGAGCTTCTCCTGGATCTCCCACATGGATATAGGGGCCCAAGGACTTGGGCCATCCTCTGTTTGTAGCTTTGCCAGGTTACAAGTGGGGAGCTGGATCAAAAGTGGAACAGCCAGGACTTGAACTGGCCCTGATATAGGAAACTAGCTTTGCAGGCAGGTGCTTAGCCTACTATGCTATGGCACCAGCCCCAAGTACCTATGTTTCTAAAGCTACACAACTAGAATTATTTAAAAAGAAATCTGTTCAGAAAAAGTCCCATCACAGGCACATACCTCTTTTGTCAACTGAAGGTTCTCATGGTGCAACTGCAGTTTAAAATGAAGATAGCCTTCAGAAGGAGGCACAGGTGGAGACATGCAGAAGACCCTCATCTGCCTTCCCCAGGCGGCTTTGCAACTAGAAGCCAGCAGTAAACCAGCAATTGCAGTGTGTGTGCCAGCAGCCGCGTCTGTGTGCAGAATGCCTATATGGGAAGAAACAATGAATGTTTGACTACTAGATGTTGGGTAGAAATTATTTCCTTGGGGTTTTGTTCAGAGCTAACTGTGATTCTAACTATCTACAGGAATGTTGATTATTCTCTTTTCCTTGAGAGACCATGGCAGAGACAGAGAGATTCCTGTTTGCTGGTTTACTCCCCAGTTGCCTGAAAAGGCTGGGGTTTGGCCAGGCTGGATCCGGAAACTCAGAAAGCAACCCAGGCTCCCACTTGGGTCATCAGCAGGTGCTTCTGAGGGCCTGCAGTGATGGGGTCCTGGGAATGAAACCCCAGCACTCCAGTGTGGGACGTGGAGGGCTTAGTGACCTAGCAATCCCTCCTCCAATAACTCTGTTTTCAACAAGAAAAGGGATGCTGCTAATTCTTCAGTAGGAGCAGGTACTTTGTGTTCACTCTTGCTGTTGTCCCATTGGGAATGTAGAAAGGACAATTTTTCCTCTACTTTCGTGAGACTTAGATTCCGTAGGGGAAAAGGTAGGAAGGAAATATTGGAAAGACTTATTTTTAGACAGGATGTTACATTTTCAAATAACACACCCAATATTTTCGTTCATTCTCTAAGCATGATTTCAGGTGAAATACTTCTAAATTTGAAGCAGTGATTTCCTGGTTATCTGAAAAAAATTCCAATAAACACACAGGTTTGCCAATTGGATATATGGCAAGATATTAACAACTTATCCTGTAAGTCCTTGCCTTTAATTGAAATAGCACAAAACCTCTGAAATTATGTGTCACAGTTCTGGTGGCAGTCAGTAGGTGGCACCTATTAGTGGTGCCACTGGGTTCAGAATCCTAGAACAACATAGCAGTCAGCAGCTGGAACGATGATCTACTTTCTGTCATGTATTGAGTTGCTTATGCACATTACCTCATGAGCCACACTGACTAGCTGGCCAACAACAATACCATAAGCAAGTCTCTGCACACCACCCATGGATCATCTCCAGAACTGTTCTGTGGTGGACAGCTCACACCCCAGCAGGGCATGGGGGGATGGGAGGACTGCCAGCACAGGTTCTGCACCCTGAACATGCTGGTTGCCTTAAGAAAGGTGAGCAGACAGTCCACGGCAACCAGGTAGGCACCATGGAGCTCCAGGAAGTGCAGGGGCTCTGAGGACCTTCAGAAACCTGCCGGGGCTCAGAGAGTCAGGGTGAGAGAGAGGAAGGAAGGTTTGGGGAGCATGTAGAACTTAGATAGGCCTAGTGGCCTCTCTGGAATATACCACCATCCTAAGGGATGATCAAGAGGAGAAGGCATTAGGTTTGTGGTCTCCCATCCTAGTTTTAAGACTCCTAACCCAAAGCTCATGCCCAAGCAGGTGATTTTTTTAAAGATCTTTTCAAAATTGTATTTGAGAGGCAGAGAAGAGTGGAAGTAGGAAAATAGATCTTCCATTCACTGGTTCACTTCCCAAATGGCTACAATGACCAGAGGTGGGCCAGACCAAATGCAGAAGCCAGGAGTTTCCTCTGGATCTCCCATGTGAGTGCAGGGACCCAAACACATGCGCCATCCTCCACTTTTCCTCAGCAGGGAGTGGGTTGAAAGTGGAGCAGCCAGAACTTGAACAAGCACCCATAAGGATACCAGCATTGTAGGTGGCAGCTAAACCTGGTGTACCACAGCACCAGACCTCCCTCCCCGCCTCCCACTTCCCTCCCCACTCCAACGTAGGTGCTTTTGTAGAAGGTAGCTACAGCTGAAAATGGGGGTATGGAGGCCTGTATGAAGGCAGCAGATGAACACTGCTGAGGCTTCTCTCTGACAACTCTCAGTCATCTGGGGTTTCATTCTCCATCTATGTGATTTCATCGCTGACTCAATAGAAAGAACTCCTGACTGAAAAGCAACATATACCTTGCTTAGGTACAGGCATTGCTCAAAAATGTGACCAAGAACTTTACTCAAGAGTGGTTGGGTATTCCTAGCTCAGCCCAAAAGAGTGTGTTTGGTGAGGCAATTGCTGCATACCCGTGGAAATGAGAGCCCATCCCTTTGAGTGAGCGGAGACCTCCCACACCTCTGTAGCAACTGTGAAGTGGTGCCCAGGGCATGGGGCCATGCCCACATTGTGTTATTCTGCTCTGTTTTACTGGGATAGGGATGGATCTCTATTTTTTTTTAAAAGATTTATGTATTTTTATTTGGAAAGTCACATACACAGAGAGGAGAGACAGAGAGGAAGATTTTCTGTCTGATGGTTGACTCCCCAAGCGGCTGAAAGGCTGGAGCTGAGCTGATCCAAAGCCAGGAGCCAGGAGCCAGGAGCTGCTTCCGAGTCTCCCATGCCTGTGCAGGTTCCCCAGGTTTGGGCTGTCCTTGACTGATTTCCCAGGCCACAGGCAGGGAGCTGGATGGGAAGCAGGTTGACCGGGATTAGAACCGGCGACCATATGGGATCCTGGTGCGTTCAAGGCAAGAACTTTAGCCACTACACTGTTGTGCCGGGCCCGGGAAATCTCTGTTTTAAAAACAACTGTATGAAGATCAAATCTACATGTAACAAACTATATTACAGCTATTTTAAGCATCTGGGCTGATGCATTTTATAACCACCACAACTATCAAGACAAAGAATATTTCCATTACACCCAGAAATTAACCTGAGCCTCTTCCCAGTCATTCCTCTCTTCCACCTGTCACCCCTGGTGCTGGTGCTGTCAATCAGTATAGATTAGCTGTTCTACAATGACATAGAAATGCACCCACGCTGTGTATCTTTTTGTCTGCCTTCTTCCATTTGGAAGCTTTTGAGCTTCATCCACATGGCTGCCTGTCTCGGAACTTTCTCCTTGTCCTTGAGTAGCAGGCTGTTGTGTTGACTACCATGATTTGTTTATGCACTCATCAGCTGATGGACATTTGTGTTGTTTCCAGTTTTCTTTCTCCTTTTTTGGGGGGGGGGGCTGTAATGATTGAAGTTGCAAAGAATATTTGTGTTAAACAGAACTCTGGAGTTCTAGCGAATTCAATAGGGCAGTCTGGCTGGCCCAGGATAGATAGCCTATCTTTAAGGCAAACAGATGGGGGTGAGTTTAGTTGATGAACCAACTTGAAGTAGCTGGGTCTGTAAAAAGTAGCGTTAAAAAAGTATTTATTTTTTTTTTTATCGAAAGGCAAATACAGAAGAGAGACAGAAAGATCTTCCATCCACTGATTCACTTCCCAAGCAGCTGCAACAGCCGGTGCTGAGCTGATCTGAAACTAGGAGCCAGGAGCCTCCTCCAGGTCTCCCACACAGGGGCAGGGTCCCACGGCCTTGGACCATCCTCTACTGCTTTCCCAGGCCACAAGCAGGGAGCTGGCTGGGAAGCAGAGCAGCTGGGATATGAACCAGCACCTGTATAGGATCCTGGCCCATGCGGGGCAAGTACTTTAGCCACTCGGTCATCATGCCAGGACCTGTAAAAATTAGCTTTAGCCAAAAAAGAAAAACAAAAATTAGACCTAAGTTTACAAAGGACTGCTGACCAGGCATCTTTCCCACATGGGACAAACCGGTTGTAGCATCCGCAGGAGGGCAGAATAATGTACACACTAGGCTGGTTTATTTTGACAAGAGCTGGAATAGAGCCAATGGACAAACCTAGGTTCCAACAACTGTGTCTTCAGGATGTTTGAAAGCCTGTCCAGGCAGTCGAAACAAAGAGCTCTGTATCCACAGTCAGGTAGACATTACTGGCTTTGAGGCCTTGCACCCAGATGAGTGACCTTGGCGTACGTTAAAGACTCTCGGAGGGTAAAATGAAGACCACAGAAGTCACTGCAAGGGCCAGTGAACAGGTTCAGTGAGGATGGGTATCTGCCACAGTGGCTACCCAGTGGCTTGGGATGCTGGTTCCAGGCTCCCTAGTCCTGCTTCCTGCTATGTGCCACTTCCTTAGCCCAAGTGGTTGGGGCCCTGCTATCCTTGTGGGAAACTGGTATTAAGTTCCTTCTCCCCTGCTTCAGCTTCTGCAGCTCCAGCTGTTGGTGGGTTTTTGGGAAATAAAGTGATGAATGAGAGATTTCTCTCCCTCCATGCCTCTCAAGAAAACCAATACACAATGTAAAAAGGCAGGAGGGTTCAGCCAGCACCTGGGTTTGGAGCCTTAGAGTTACCTCCTAAGGGACAGTGGCCACTCGCTTGAGCCTGGTTTCATGGGGGTCCTGAACCTGGGGTACACCTTCCCTCCTTCCCTGGCCCATCACCGCCCACTTGCCAGCACAGCCGCACCCATCAGCTCCTTTGATTTTATTGATTTGTCCTGTGCTGGCTCCAAACTTCCAGCGCCAGCCACCTGGAGCCGGCCGTTTTGCTCCAGGCGTTGAGAAGCGCAGGTTTTTCCCTTTCCGGAGTCTCACGCTCCTCCCATGGGTGGCCTGGCACTCTGGGCTCACGCCTGTGCACGCAGCCTGCGGCGTACAGCTCGCTTCGAAAGTGGCATCTCAAGTCGCCCGTGCTTCCTGGGGCAGGGTGCAGGGAGGCGGTGGCCCCTCGGACTTCACCCCCTTTTCCTATGCACCGTCCGAGGTGGGTAACCTCCAGGTGCACCCAGAAGTGGCGTGACGGGCCGGTGGGTTCGAAGCCCGCGCGCTTCTCCTATTGGAGGAGCGGGGCCACCGCCCTGGCGTGGGAGGAGCTAGAGGCGGGGCGCAGGTGCGCGGTCCCTCCGAGTTTGGGTTTTGCCCGCGTGTTGGAGCCAGCTGGCTTCTCCATGTTTTCCGGGGCGGGAAAGCTGCCAGTGTTGTTGTTCCCTTATCCCTTTTCTCTCCTCCAAGAAAGACATGGCGGTGTCTAAAAAAAAAAATGACATGTTTGCTGTTCTGCTGTTACGCACGACCGCTTTGGAATTACGTCTTTATTGACGAAAAAGGTAAAACAAACAAAAAAACAATCATAAAACCAAGACTCAAGAGAACTGGGCATTGTTTTTGTACAAGATTATCGAGACCTTTCAAGTATTCCTAAAAAAAAAAAGTTGCAGAATATATATAATGCAGTGCCCCAAATTCAAGGTGTTTGATAGATATTTAGAGTAAAAGCATAGGTCATCGCTTGATGTTAACATAGATTTATTTTTCAATTAGAAACTCAGATTTTGTCATCTTTGTTTTTGTTAATATACTGCTAACGTGAGGGAGAAACTCGACTTTTCATGTTTTTCCCCCAATCCCCTCTATTTTTCAGTCCAGAGCGCAACCGCCAGAAGAGAACAGAAGGAAGCCCGTACTGGGAAAACTTGGCACGCTGTTCACGGCAGGGAGGAAAAGAAGCACCAGCTCAGACGCCAAATCGGTTTCTCCCAAGGATGGAACAACTTCGAAGCTGCCCGAACGAGAGGGTGGGAAGAGTCCCTGTCAGGGCAGCCAACCAAAACCGACTGCAGACGCCAGCCCGGAGGGCTGCGCGCTGGAGGCGGCGGGCGAGCGCTCGGAGTGCTGCGGTGCGGCGGCTGCCGCGGGGCGCCCGGGCCACGAAAGTGAATCACCCCAATTAGAACCTCCGCAGGCAAGGGGAGAGACTTTCCCAGATGCCACCGCTGCTGCCAAGCAGCCGCATTCCTCACCAGGGAATTCCTCCGGGCTAGAGAGCTCAGAGACGCCCGCCCACAGTCCGGGGGAGCACGCGGCGCCCGGCGCTGGCGGCGGACCTGAGCTCGCCCCGGGTGCGCGAGGTGTCCCGGGTGCGCGAGGTGTCCAGGGGTCGCCCACCCGCGAGCGGCCCGCGGGAGGCCTAGGCGAGGTCCTGCACGGAGCCCCCGGCGCGTATGCCGAGGGTGTCTCTCCCGGGTTCCCAGCAGCGAGCAGCCAGTCCCGCGGGGACGCATCTGCTCCGCCAGGTGACCCTATCGCAGAGGGCGCTGGGAACAGGGGCGGCCCCGGGCAGGAGGGCAGCGCAGCGCGGCCGGGAGAGCGCGCCCACCCCGCCAAGGTGCTGACTTTGGACATCTACTTGAGCAAGACTGAGGTGGCGCAGGTGGACGAGCAGGACGTCCTAGCGCCCGAGGCAGAGGACGGCAGCGACTGCGACGACATGGAGAAGAGATCGGGCGGCCGCAGATCGGGCCGGCGGAGGAGGTCGCAGAAACCTACCGACTCCCCGGGCGCCGACGTAGCGATGCCAGAGAGCGCGGGCCGGGACGACGCGGTGTTCGACGACGAGGTGGCGCCAAACGCGGCCGCCGAGAGCCAATCTGCGGAAAAGAAAGTGAAATCTCCGCGGGCTGCCCCCGACGGGGGCGTTGCCTCGGCAGGGAGCCCGGAGTCCAAAGCCAGCCCCAGTCCCAAAGGGCAGCTCCGAGGGGAGCCGGACCGGAGCAAACAGCCGCTCCCTGCCTCGTCTCCCACCAAGAGGAAGGGCAGGAGCCGCGCCCCCGAGTCCGTGCCCACCGCGCCGGGCAGTGTTCTGCGCGCCGCCGCCAAGGAGTCGGTACCCAAGAAGTCGCCCACGTTGGACCCTAGCCCCGCCGCCAAGGGCGCGGCGGCCGAGAACGCGGAGGAGGCGGCCCGGGTCATCCCCCGCGAGCTCACGGTCAAGAGCAGCTCGCTGCTGCCGGAGATCAAGCCGGAGCACAAACGAGGTCCGCTTCCCAATCACTTGGACGTCCGGAGCAGGGAGTCGACCGGCAGGCAGGCCGGAGCTGCGGACGCCGACGGCTTGAAGGCCCGGAGCCACCTCGGTGCGGGCAGGTCGACGGTGACAACCAAAGTGACCCTGTAAGTAGCCGCGGAGCGGTCTGCCGAATTCGGGGTCTCTGCATTGATGGAATGGTCCTTGCACTGCACCCCTTCCCCCACGCAATACACTCCCAGTGCTGAAAGGAGCAGTTTGTAAAAGGCACCGTTTGTTGAAGCTTGTGATGGCTCGTTTGTGGATTAATTCCAGAAAATAGGCTAGCCCTCGAGGCTCATAAAACTTCAGGGTTTGAATGATTTTCTTATTTATTTCAAACGTGGAAGACCAGTCCAGGCTTTCTAGAAACAACAGGTGTGTTAAGAAAGTCTGGGGTGGGGGTGTAAGAGATGACTTACAGCGGGGAGGATTGGCAAAGCTTGCCTGAACAGTGTGACTTCAGTAGCTTTAACATGAGTGCGTCCTTAAAGAATATACAGGTTCTGGTGCGTGGTTGGTCTAATTGGGGGAAAAAAAGAGCCCCAATACAGGTGTCCTGCTGGCTTCCTCCCCTTTATCCTGTTGGGAAGTCTGGTTCAAAAGTAGCTTACACTGATTCAAAGGAATCACCGGGGAGGGTTGTTTGCTAAATCAATGCACAACAAAATACTGGTCCTGGCTCTACTCTTGCTGTGAAGTGTATTGATTCTTGGGGAATATGTATTGTGCACTGGGCACAGATGTTCCAGGGCTGTGATTCAGCATGTAGCCCTGGCACCGGAAAAGCGCATGAGTCAGCAGCGTGAGGCCCCATCTGAACAAACAGGCAGAGAGGGAAGAACAGGAGTCCCAGCGGGAGCTTGTTGGAGGAGTGGGACACCTGTGCCTTGGTGAGACGTGGGATTGATGGAGATGCAGGGCTCTGTGGGAAGGTTAAGGCCCTGGCTTCCCATGCTGCAGGGTCCCTACCCGACCCGCCACGCCCCAGGTTACACAGGTGAGAAATGAGTATGGAAGGGCTCCAGTCTCGCCCGCATTCACCCTTGCTCAAAGAGCTGGGGTCTCACAGGCAGGGGGTGGGGGCGTGTTTCTGCTGTGTGATTTCGTGGGGAAAAAAGCATTGGAGTTAAAAGTGTTCTATTTCGTGAACACTGTGCCGTGGTGTGGTGGAGGTTTGGGGCTGGGGCGTTGGGCTTCGTGAATCACCTGAGCACTGCCCCAGCTGCCAAACGGGCTGTTTGTTCTGTAATGGTAGTGTAGGAGAAGGAGCCCCCGTGAATGATGCCCTTTATTTGCAGAGGACTGGGGTAACTGCACGCTGAGACCTGCTCCCTTGGGAGCCCTTAACTAGCGTGGCTGTGGAGGAGGCTTCCCTTGGCTTCCAATCAGGCGCCGGTGGAAAAACCAGAAGCATTGCACTATGAAAGGCGAGAGTAAACAGGCAGCAGGAGCCCCATGTCACCATGAAACAGTCACATGCTGTTTCCTGTACTAGAGCTCAGCCTCTGTCTCTGTTTCTGGGCACTGGTTGTTTCCTATCTCAGTATTTTCTTGGCCATCCAGTTTAATGTTTTTGCACAGTGCCTTGGCGCACCATAAATTGGCAAACCAGTGAGACAGAACATAAATTTAGTGCCTTTGACCCATTTCTGTCTGGTTAATGGTTTTTTGTTAAAACCTTTTATCCTATGAACTAATCTCTTCAAGTAAAGGGATTAACCAGATTAAAGAAAACAAAAACTCCAACGCTGAGAAAGTTTCCAAAATTTGTGTGTTCCCTGGAAAAGCATGACTTTGAAGCAGCGTGCCTCTTTATGCTTTTAAAGTATTCATATTCGCAAGCTGGCCGTTGAAATCCATCAAGTGGTGGATCTGAAAGAACATTTTTCACAGATACAGTAGCTAAGACTTTTGAGGCTCCCAGGTCTCCCCTCTCCCATTATGATGAGGGCATTACAACATGAATTATAGGAACCTACCTTGTAATCAGCCTGAACTAGGTTAATTGCAGCGACTCTTGGTAGCAGGACTTAATAACACAGAAAGTTGGGTCGTAAAACATATCTTGATGTTCGTGAGGATCTTTCAAGTACACTTGTGTGCTTCCTGCCCCAGACCTAGCTTGTGGGGTCAATCTGTAGCATTTTTCCATTTATATCGTAAGATGTACTTTGATGAAGGCCTTGAGCTGTCTGAGAATTCTTGTCGTGTATGTTTCTGGTATGTGAGCATCCCGCATCAACTTGATAGCACTGGTAATGGTTATCTCACTGATTTTAGAATTTAATCTTTAAGGAGTCAGGCTTACAAGTTTGCTTTAAAATTTACAACATCAGCTTGTAGTCAGGGAAGACCAGGTTTCTAAAGCAGATGTTAGGGAAAACAAGGGCCCCTCTCAAACTTAGTATTTCAATACAATGCACAGGAATGAAAATATAAGTGCTGAGTTGTGCATCTGGGGCAGACCTGATGGGGTCCAGCCCAGTCTGCTCACTGCATCCAGAAGGATGAGCCGTCTCACCCACAGCCATGAGGCCTGCACCTTGCAGCAGCTCCTCACACACCTGCCGCGTGAAGGCCAAGTCTGTAGCAGACAGAGTGAACTGACAGTTTCTCCGTGTGTGTGTGTGTCATGAGCAGGAATATGTGGAGGCTGGTTGACCACGTGGATCTCATGATAGTTCTGAGAGTTCATAAACGGCAGAGCTGGGAAGAAGCAGAGGCCCACTCTCTGGCGAGTGCAGTCTGACCCTGCCTGGAGTAGCAGTGCAGGGTGCAGTGGTCGGGAGTGTGGCGCTGCTGAAACCAGAGCTCCTGGCTTTTTGTTGTGCCCCTGCTTGTGGCTGTGTGGCCTCAGGCAAGTTATTTACCTTCAACTTCCTCAACTTCAATAGAATGTACCAGGACTATGCTGTACTTGAACACTTTGCAAGAGCTTGGCACCACGCCCTTGGTGACGATTGTTCTTCTCGCTCCCATTCTTTACAAGCCACCAGACCACTGGTTTAATTTTTATTTTTGTTTTAGCTTTGGAACCCTTCTCTCTCTCTCTCTCTCTCTCTCTCTCTGTGTGTGTGTGTGTGTGTGAAGGTTTATTTATTTTTATTGGGAAGGTAAATTGACAGAAAAGGAGAGACAGAAGGATTTCCCATCCACTAGTTCACTCCCCAAATGGCTGTAACAGGCAGAGCTGAGCTGATCTGAAACCAGGAGCTGGGAGCTTCTTCCAGGTCTCCCATGTGGGTACAGGGTCCCAAGGCTTTGGGCCATCCTCTGCTGTTTTCCCAGGCCACCGGCAGGTATCTGAGTGGGAAGTGAAGCAACTGGAACACTTTTTTCTAAGAAAGCTCATATAGAAGAGAGGTACAAACAAAGGTGTGATTGTGGTTGAAAGGACTGACAGCTCCATTCCTCTGTCCCTGTCCTTTTCAGGGCCTCAGGATTCTGCGTCTGCTGTGAATCATCGAGGGTAACTTACCAAGTGCATGTGGATAATGAGAGCCAGAACCAGAGCAGGGAGTGCCATTCAGAATGCCCATCAAGGCAGAGTAATTCCCCAACTGTGACAGAGAGGACACTTTCTCTGGTGACAGAAGTCCTCACTGGGGGGTTGCTAGGTAGATTATGGTACTTCACATGATGGACTTTTATGAAGGCATTAAGAACTTGTAAACAAATTCTGATAACCTGAAAGAAGTTGACTGTAAGGTTAGGTAATATTAAAAAAAAAAAAAAAAAAGAAGAAGAAGAAGAAGAAGAAGAAAGAAAACAAGAAAAAAAAAGCGCCTGTGGGCAAGCTGTTCTGTCCTTACATTGGAGTGTCTGGGCTCAGCTCCTGCCTGACCCTAGCTGCTGACTCCAGCTTTCTCACAGGGCAGGTCCCTGCTTCTGCCTCATGTGGGCATTTAGGAGTAAACCAGTGTGTGTCTGCCAATAAAGACACTAAACTGGGCCCAGCATGATAGCCTAGTGACTCAAGTCCTCACCTTGCACGTGCCGGGATGTGATATGGGTGCTGGTTCTAATCCCGGCACCCCTGCTTCCCATCCAGCTCCCTGCTTGTGACCTAGGAAAGAAGTCAAAGATGGTCCAAAGCCTAGAGACCCTGCACCTGTGTGGGAGACCCAGAAGAGGCTCTGGGCTCCTGGCTTCAGATTGGTGAAGCTCTGGCCTTTGCAGCTGCTAGGGCAGTGAATCAATGGATGGAAGATCTTCCTCTCTGTCTCTGCTCCTCTCTGTATATCTGACCTTCCAATAAAAATAAAGTAAATCTTAAAAAAAAAAAAAGACACTAAACTTTGAGCAGAATAATTTTGATTCTTTTAAATTAGTTTACGCACATAAAAAGATTAGAACTGCACTAACGTGTTAGCAGGAATGTTCTCTGGTGGTCAGATTGTGAATAATTATTAAATATTTTCCAAATTTTTTTAGAGACCACACTACTCAGAAAAATATTATGGCTTAAAGGTGAAGAGAATGAAATGCCCAGAAATCCATAATGAATATTTGTATAGTCTAGCAATTTTGAGATAACTTCTAAAAGTTGTGATAAGAAGAAACATAACTAATGCTTGCAGAAGTCACATATTGAAGGAGTAGAGGTACACTAAACACTGCAGTCTGTTCTAGGGGTCTCAGGCCCTTCGATGTCTTTTAAAGATTTTTTATTATTATTGGAAAGCCAGATATACAGAGAGGAGGATAGACAGAGAGGAAGATCTTCCATCCGATGTTTCACTCCCCAAGTGAGCCGCTACGGGCCGGTGCGCGCCGATCCAATGCCGGGAACCAGGAACCTCTTCCGGGTCTCCCATGCGGGTGCAGGGTCCCAAAGCTTTGGGCCGTCCTCAAGCAGGGAGCTGGATGGGAAGTGGAGCTGCCGGGATTAGAACCAGCACCAGTATGGGATCCCGGGGCGTTCAAGGCGAGGACTTTAGCCGCTAGGCCACGCCGCCGGGCCCGGCCCTTCGATGTCTTAACATGAGTGCTTTACACCGTGAGCACATGTAAGCACATCCTGACCCTGCCCTAGACATTCTTAGCTGTGCCACCTTCTGCTAAGCAAGCATAACAGCCCTGAAAATTGGTGATCATGTCCTTAGGATTGCTCAAAAACAGGTGTCTTAAAAGATGGTGTATGCCGTGGGCTCAGCACAATGGCTCAAATGGCTGATTGTCCCCTTGCAAAGGCTAAGATCCCATATGGGCACTGGTCTGTGTCCTGACCACTCCACTTCCCATTTAACCCCCTGCTGTGACCTGGGAAAGCATTCGAAGACAGCCCAAAGCCTTGGGACCCTGCGCTCATGTGGGAGACCGAGAAGCAGCTCCTGACTCCTGGCTTCCGATGGGCTTGTCTCCTGCTGTTGTGGCCCTTTGGGGAATGAATTAGTAGATGAAAGATCTTTGTCTCTCCTTCTCTCTGTAAGTCTGCCTTCCAATAAAAATAAATTTTAAAATAGATCCATGTGCAATTTCCCTTAAAACAAAAAAGATAGTGTATGACATAAATAGAGCAGTTTTTCGTGGTTTCATGATGTGCTAGTTTGTGATGTTGTATTTTTCCAGCTGGGTCAGTAACTTCCCACTCTTTTCTCGCAGCCCTGCCAGACCCAAACATGTGGAACTAAATCTTAAAACCCCCAAGAACTCTGATGGTTTGGGAAATGAGCATAATCCGTTTAGCCATCCAGTTCATAAAGGAAACACTGCCACCAAAATCTCCCTATTTGAAAACAAACGGGCCAGCAATAGTAGCCCGAGACACACTGAGGCTCGAGCCCCGCGGAACATTCCTGCTTCAAGTAAGACATTCGTCGGGAGAGCGAAGCTGAACTTAGCCAAAAAGGCCAAGGAGATGGAGCACCCGGAAAAGAAAGGGGCACCCACCAGTTCCCAGAATGGAGTGCCTGAGAAGGAAATGCCAACAGAACCCCTGGTCTCTGTCCCTGGAGAGGAGAAGGTGCCAGGGGAGCCTCGCCTTGGTGGCAAGACAGTTAGCCACCCCTCGGGACCACCAGCTCCTTCTTCTGCCAAGGATCAGGGGCCCCCAAGTGAGGAAGCTCCGCAGGCTGCTGACAGCCGGAAAGCCGAGTTGGACAGGACATCTGGTGCAGCCCAAGGCAGGCCTGCCATTACTGACACCAAGGATTTGCCTGCAACCACCATACCAGGGCCACAGGATGAAGCTTCTGCCTTGCAGCCACCAGCCGAGTCATCTCATGACCCTTCTCTCCCCAGGCCAGGGGACACCCCTAGCGACACCTGTTCTCAAGTCCCCCTGACCAACTCGCTGCACACTGAGCTGGAAGTGACAGAAAGTCGGGATGGAGGAACTGTGCCTGTGTCTCATCATAATGGTGACAAAGTGCCACCCCCTGAACTTGGAGGTGGAGAAGCAAACCCTCCTCTGTCCCCAGAGCCAGAGGGAAAGGGGGGACCATCCAGAGTCCTGGTGCGGTCTTTTGTGCTACCTGTGGACAGCGCACGAGACGTCAGCTCCCACCTCCTGTCGGGAAGCTCGGAGGTCCGAGAAGTACAGTTGCCAAGCTGTCACAATAATGAACTTGAAGTGGTTTCCGTCACAAGCTGCAACCCGCAGCAAGAGGAAATACCAGACAATGAAAGCCCATCACCCACACAGACTCCCTGCAGAGGAGAACATGTGGCAGAATCAGACCCACAAGTCTCACTGCCCAACTCAGAGACGGCCGTACCTGCTGTCCAGGCCCAAAGTCAGGGCGAAAGGACCCCTGTGAGGGTGGAAGCCAGCCCTGCCCCAAGGACTGGTGGTGAGGCCATGAATGGTCAGGATTCCCCTGCCAGGCTTCTGAATGTTTCTGCTGATAGTGATGACAGCGTGTTTGACTCTTCCTCTGATATGGAGAAATTCACCGAGATCATCAAGAACTTGGACAGCACGGTTTGTCTGCCCCAGAAGAAGAAGAAGGGTAGGCCACCGCACTCGCCAGCCCCTCGCTTTGCCATGCCGCCCATCCACGAGGACAACTTGGAGAAGGTCTTCGACCCTAGCGTGTTTACCTTTGGCCTGGGGAAGAAGAAGGAGAGCCAGACTGAAATGTCCCCTGCTCTGCACCTGATGCAGAACCTGGATGCCAAATCCAAGCTGAGACCCAAGCGCGCATCCACTGAACAGAGCGTCCTCTTCAAGTCCTTGCATGCCACTGCCAATGGCACACGGGAGTCTGGGGCTGGGTCGGATGTCACTGACAGAGAGGCCAAGGAAGTCCCCAACGGGGGTGGGATCAAGAGATCGCGACTTGAAAAGAGCGCCCTTTTCTCCAGCATCCTGTCATCACTGCCACAAGACAAGGTCTTTTCTCCCTCCGTGACGTCAGTCAACAGCATGACCACAACATTCAGCACAACCCAGAACGGTCCTTCGTCTCAGTCTGCAGGGCCTCAGCCTGCCACAGAAGGGGCCCCGCCCCGTGGCTCACTCCAAGAGCCGCCACCGCCCAGCACCTCTCTGCAAGTCTTCAACTTCAACTCGATTCCGTCTCAGGCAGGGTTGAAAAGCTCAAAAGCCCCGGAGAAGCACTTGCCGAAAGAGGAAACCAAAGATCTGACTTCACGGGGCACCTTGCACTTGCCGGAAGCCAGACTGTCTGAACTCTCAAAGCTGAAGAACCATGAGGACACGGAGAGGACCAACCATCCTGAGAGTGTTCTGAAACCCAACGTGGCCAGCTACAGCAGCGGCGGGGACACCGACTTCATGGAGCTTTTCAAATCTGGCCGGTACGACCCCAGCACAGCCTTATCTGGAATGTCACTGTCAGACTCAATGGTGAGCAGCAACCTGTTATTCATTTGGGGTGGAGTGGGGCTTATAAAGCGAGATGGGGTTGGGAGTGATCGTGAAGCAGTTTCTGTTACTCTTGGGGAAATGGCGATCGCTGTGTGTGGGAGTTTCCCATTCACTCATACACCACGTTCATGCAAATTTAAAAGGAGCTCTGTATAAGGAACAGTTCGGGTCCAAGGACAAAGGTACAAGGATTCTGGTGTGTAGCCAGGAGAAAGAAAGTTTTCAAAGCATGTGAGAACCTACCCCTTGTGTTATGGCAAGGCTGGATAGGAAAGGTGCGTGGAGCGGATGCAAGCAGATGAGGAGCTGTGGCATGGCCATTCTGGGTGGAAGTGCTCTGTGCTCTACTTAAAATTTTGATTTGTGAAGCTGCTTCCTCTATTTGGAAAAGTCCCCCACCCCGCCCAGGAAACTTTTTCTTCTTCCTTTCTCTCAGAGCTGTGAGGTTCACCCTTTCTTCCCCTACAGTACTTGTGGATCCCATGCAGTTGGGACCGAAGTTTCTGGCTCCTAGGCATTCATTCTCACCAGGGGAATTTCTTTTTGCCCCTTCAGGAGTGTGAAGAACGAAGGTACTGGTTTCGGCTGGGTGTTTTTGTTTGATACTAGAGAGGACAGCAAGATACGACATGGGGGAGCAATTGTGATTTTGTCCTCTTACCTGATGGCTGGAAGTTGCGTTCTTTGCTTCATTTTGTTTTGTTTTTAACATGAACATGTGCCGTTTTGGTGAACAAGCTGGCCACTCATCTGGAGGTAGGCCACTGAGTGAGTAAGGCAGAAAAGCAAGTTCAGAGACAAGCTCTGCTGGCCTAGAAACTTGAGCGGAGCTTACATTCCCATGGCCCAGTTTGTAAGCCAGGCTTCCTGGCGAGAGCAGACTCTGACCCAAGGCAGTTAACCAAGGCAAGGGTACTTTGCACCCTTCTTGGGGGCGTTCAGGGCACGGCAGTGTGTTCCACTGTGCAACACTGGCTTCTGCTATATACCTGTTACTGAAGGTGGGTGCAGCAGCTCTCTGTAAAGGTGTGGTTAGGTTTCTAACAGCAGAATAAATCTTTCTTTCTTTCTTTTTTAAGTGATAAATGCTTTATATTTGAAAGGCACACACACACACACACACACATCTGTTAGTTCACTCCCGAAATTTGTGTATCAGACAGAGCTGGGCCAGGCTGAAGGCAGGAGCTGGGAACTCTTACAGGTGGCAGGGACTCAAGTACTGCTGCCTCCCGGAGTGCACCTTAGCAGGCAACTGGAGCCAGAGCAGAGCTGGGATTCAAACCCTAGCACTGTGATAAAGGATGCTAGGATCTTAAACCTGCACGAAGCTCATGTGCCCAGATTCCCTCTTTCATGTGATTTTTGTAAACCTGTTTCAATTCTGTTTGTCTTTGGATACTTTTGCATGTAAAAATTAGAATCCCAAAGAGGCTCTGTAGTTGAGGTATTCGTTATCCCTATCAACATTTATTGTATTAGAAATTAACACTGTGAGGGCCCCAGTGTGATGGCTCAATGGCTAAATCCTCACCTTGTAGGTGCCGGGATCCCATATGGGTTCGTGTCCTGGCTGCTCCATTTCCCATCCAGCTCCCTGCTTATGGCCTGGGAAAGCAGTGGACAATGGCCCAAGTATTTGGACTCCTGCCAATCATGTGAGAGACCCAGAAGAGGTTCTTAGCTCCTAGCATTGCCTTACCTATCCCTGGCCATTGTGACCACGTCAGGAGTAAACCAGTGGATAAAAGATCATTCTTTTCTTCTTCCTCTCTGCAACTTTTACTTTTGCGTAAAAATCTTTTTAAAAAGTGAAAAAAACACATAGTTGGCCCCAGCCCTGGAGGAATCTTGGTTTACCCCAAGGGATCCCTGGACCTCACCTGGGGAACCCTGCTGTGCACAGGTAAGACTGAGTCATCCTCAGGCTCAGAAGGGTCTAAGATTTTAAACCACTGCTCCGTGGACCGGGAGGAATCCCCGCGAGGCCACCCTCCTCTCACCATGGCCTGCGCTTTGGGGCTGTGTGATTCTGTATTACAGTACTACAGTTTCCCTATGAAAACCAAGCAGTTGGAGTAAATGGGAGGGAGTCTTCATATATATTTTTTGAGATTTTCTTAGGATTGAAAGTTACTGTTGTTATTATTATAATTTTTTTAAGTCTTGGCTTTCTTGACTATGAAAGCTTTTGAATATTCCAGCTGAATTTTGACTTGATTTTTATACTCTTTCTTTATTTGGTCTGTGAATGTGTATGAATGGGTTTGTAGAGGAGTGCATCTCTGTTTCTCAAATTGAATGTATAAAATTTTCTAAAAGTCAAATCTAAAAAAAGTTATAAATTCACAAAAAATTATAGCGTCATGAAAAAAGGTGTGGATTTAAATTTTTTTGTTTTCAATATGATTTATTCATTTGAAAGGCAGAGTTACAGGGAAAGAGACAGAAGAGAGAAAGACATTTTCGATCTATTGGTTCACTCCCCAAATGGCCACTACAGCTGAGGCTAGGCTGGGCTGTAACCAGGAACTTCTTCAGGGTCTCCCACATGAGGGCAGGGGTCCAAGCACATGGGCCATTCTTCACTGCTTTCCCAGGCCATAAGCAGGGAGGTGGATTAGAAGTGGAGCAGCTGGGATTATAATAGGATGTTGGCTCTGCAAGTGCCATCACTTAGCATGCTGTGTCACAGCACTGGCCCCAATTTCAAAAAATGTTTGCACCAAAAGAAACTTACCTTTTAATTTTCTTTCCCTATGGTGGAATTATGGCATTGTCTGTTATGGTGCAAGAGCCATTAGATCAAAGACAGTTCTCAGAGTAGGCATCCTGGTCAGCTTTGGAAGTCGTCCACATTTTGTAATGTTTTTACACATATAATTACTATTTTTATTAGGCTTTTCTGGTTTTACCTGTCCTGTTGGACAGTCTTGAAAATGATTCGTTTTGGAGGCACGTACAATAATATTTTGTCTACCACAAAAAAGGGGTTTAAATATGTCATGTTCAGTGTACACTCTGAAAAGCCAGCACTTTCATTTTAGTAGTTAATATGTGAGGATAGATACTTCTATTAGTAATACAGTATGGCTAGCATTGTGGTATGGAGGGTTAAACTGTAGCCTACGGTGCCAGCATCCCATGTGGTCATTGGTTCAAGTCCTGGCTGCGCCACTTCAAGTCCAGATCCCTACTAATGCACCTGGGACCGCAGCAACAGATGGCGCAGGGGCTGGGGCTGCTGCCACCCAGCTGTGGGACCTGGGAGAAGTTCCTGGCTCCTAGCTGCAGTGTAGCTCAGTCCTGGCTGTTGTGGCCATCTGGAAAGTGAACCAGAGGATGGGAGATCTGTGTATCCCCTTCTATCTCTGTAACTGTGACTTTCAAATAAGTAAATACAATTTTTAAAAGCATTAAAAATATATATAGTCTATGTAGTTCCAAAAAGAGTATATAGGGACACATAAAATTGACTTGGCTCTTTCTAGATAAGTAGTTAGTACATTCACTTTTATTTTATATATTTGAGATTATAGAGAAATTATGGGAATTATAATCCCTTCTGTTCTTTGAAGATGGTATATAGATCTGACTTTGGGACCCTGTATTTCCTAGCATTAGTGGGAATAGCCTAGACATTTAAGTGACAAATTCACTTTGCCATTGAAGTGGCAAGTTCAGCTATAGAGGTGAAAAGCTTGTTGTTCAGTAGAACAGTCTCAAGGAGTTTTAACACAGCTTAGGCGTGGGACTGGGTGGTGCAGTTCGGTGCCTAGGGAAGGGCAGCCAGTGTTCCTTCCAGGACCCTGGGTGGAGCCGGGAAGGCTGATTGGTGCAGCTATAACCATGTGTTATGTTTCTGTACATCTGATTCCAGGCGCTGAGAGGAGGTGTCCAAAATAAACTCAATCCCCGCCCGGGCAAGGTGAGCCTGTGTTTGGTCTTTGGTCTGGGTTGGGTTTGGAGGTTCTGGAGTACCCCTCAGCCTACCGCCCACCTCCCATTTTGTAGGTGGTGATCTACAGTGAGCCTGACGTCTCGGACAAATGCCTGGAGGTGTTCAGCGATGTCCTGGACTGCAGCTCTTGGAGCCTGTCCCCAGTGATCCTCATCAAAGTTGTCCGAGGATGGTGAGAACGATGCCTTCCCTCGCTGACTCGCGGTGTCTGTGATGGGCATTCCTCATGATGTCCTCAGTGGTCCTCACTGCTAGCTCACAAATGTCTTGGGCAATGCCAAGCTCAGAAAATACTGATTATAGTAAGATAAGGTTTCATATCTAAGAAATACAGCTTTGATTTGAGTTTCTGATTATAGGAGTGACTCATCTGTAGTAGAACTATGAGAGTGAAGTAGAACAGACTTCTCTTTCGCGATCTCCCAATGCTTTCCTTTGGATGACTCAGTCATCAGAGCCCATGACATGCTTTTGGTTGACGTATTTTTTAAAGGAGGGTTGGTAAGAATTGCACTTGTCATGTTGACCAACCAAAATGTGACTTAAAGAAATTTATGAAGAAAGATATTTTTGCTAATTTTTAAATGATAGTTCAGTAAAAGACCAGCCTAAAGTTCAGTTGACTTTCCAATGTTTTTGTCAAAAGATAGTTTTGATTACGTAGAGAAATTGGTAAAAATGAAAGTACAGTGACAGTTTCTGGACTTGTTTTGCCAGCATCAGTACCTTTTAAAAATACACAGGAAGCTAAGTATAGAAAGGCAACTTAAAAAAAAAAAATCACTGGTCTGACATAAATACTTACTTTTGGTATTTAAGAAACTTGTTTGAAACAAAGAAGGTGGAGTTCCAGACATTTTTTTAAAGATTTTTTTTTTTTTTATTACAAAGTCAGATATACAGAGGAGAGAGAGAGATGAATATCTTCCGTTCGATGATTCACTCCCCAAGTGAGCCTCAACGGGCCGGTGCTGAGCTAATCCGAAGCCGGGAACCAGGAACCTCTTCCGGGTCCCCCACGTGGGTGCAGGGTCCCAAAGCTTTGAGCTGTCCTCAACTGCTTTCCCAGGCCACAAGCAGGGAGCTAGATGGGAAGTGGAGCTGCCAGGATTAGAACCGGCGCCCATATGGGATCCCGGGGCGTTCAAGGTGAGGACTTTAGCCGCTAGGCCACGCTGCTGGGCCCCAGACATTTATTTTTTTAGAAAATCATAAAATGTCCCTTTTGGTTTCTATTTGACTAGGCATAGCAAATTTTTCTGTTAGCTTCTTAGATATCTTAAAAATATTTTCAGGCCTGGCACCGTGGCCTACTGGCTAAAAAAAAGTCTTCGCCTTGAAAGCCCCGGGACCCCATATGGGCACCGGTTCTAATCCCGGCAGCTCCACTTCCCATCCAGCTACCTGCTTGTGGCCTGGAAAAGCATTAGAGGATGGCCCAAAGCCTTGGGACCCTTCACCCGCGTGGGAGACCTGGAAGAGAATCTGGGCTCCTGGCTTTGGATCAGCGCAGTACCAGCTGTTGTGGTCACTTAGGGAGTGAATCATCGATGGAAGATCTTCCCCTCTGTCTCTCCTCCTTGTGTATCTGACTTTACAATAAAAATAAATAAATTACATTGTATTACATGACACAATTTCATAGGTACTGGGATTCTCCCCCCTTCACTCCAAACCCCTCCCCCATGGTGAATTCCTTCACCTTGATGCATATCAACAGCCCAAGTTCCACCGAGACTCCCTAATTAAAAGCTCACACCATACAGAGTCCAGCATCCCCACTTGTCCAGTCAAGTTCAACGGCCTGTTAAGGAGGCCCTCTCAGGTTTGAGGGCAGAGCCAGCAGAGCGTCACCTCGATCAATTAGATCAGCAACAATCCAGGTACGATGAGACTGGTGCAGAGTCCACTGATTGACATAGTCCATCTTAGAGTTTCCCCTTGTCCAGTTTTTCGCTGCAAACATATAGCTGAGGTGGTTGATTGATCTACTCCATCTTCTATCTTTTCTTGGTTAATGTTTTGATTCCTCCATTTTGTTCAGGGGAATCCCCAAAGAAACTTTGAGGTGTTCCCAGTCCAGGCTCCTAAATACACTACTAGTAAGCACAGTGCCTGCCACAGTCCATCACTCCGATCAGCTGGTGGTTGTAATCCCTGGGTTGGTTCTATTCTGAGCCCCGACCTCCATTGGAACCGATGAGTATTGCAGCTCTTCCCGGCTCTGCCCATCACACACTCGTCCCTCACCTAAATCAGTGGGAGGTGTGCTGGTTGGGTGCTGCATTCCCTATTGGCGCAGGCCATTTCACCTTGGCATTTGGTGTTTTGTACTGTTGTTATCGCAACTAAACCTGGCCAGGCCCCCTCACAGTTCCAGCACTCGGATTTGCCAGTGGATGACGTGAACCGACTCAGCCTGGTCTGCCCCCAACCTGAGCCAAATGTATGCCAGTGGGTCACTTTCCAAAGCCTCTTCTGGGTTGTTTACCTCCATACTTCCTGCGTTTATTTCTAGGGTCAGTGTCCTGTCAGAGGAACTGTTCAGATTCCTCCATCAGACCCCTTCCTGTGTCAGGTTTCACGCATACCAGCAGGTCCTTTGGCCAGCACCGCTCTTCAACTCATTCTGGTTCCTGCTGTTGAGAGTTTCAGCCCAGCCATGGCTCATCCATACCCACATATAGCTCATATATGGCTCAGTTGGGGTTGAAACCTAGCCGAGTCCATCCCACATCTACTCTGGTCCTCCAGAGCACCAAACTATGTTGCGGTCTAACCCAGCATGGTGCGTCAAGTCCGAATCCATGTTTGTGCCAAGGGAGTACAACTGTGACCCGACCAGAACTCAGCCCCCTTCCAGTTCCTGCGCCCCTTACTGGTAACCTTCACCCAGCCAAGGCCTCCCCCAAGCTCCCCAACCAGGCCTGTTGCCAGCCAGTGTTAAGTATGCCAGAGGTTGCTCTGGGTCAGCCCTGCGCGCTCCATAGACTGTCATGCCTCCTGCATAGACTCCACCGGCCCTTCTAAACCGTCCAGTGGGGTCAGAGTTTGCACAGGTATTGGTCCACCCATACCTGACACATTCTAGCCCCGAGTATGGTTCTCAAATGCCAGACAATGTCATAGTCTTGCCTTCTGTGACCACTCTGCTGATCCCTCCTCCTATCAGGTAATGGGGTATCCTGCTGGACAAGCCCAGAATTTTGCTTTTGAAGGGACTGGTGTTGGTAATCTGCACTATAAAGTGACTATAGGTTCTTCAGAGGAAGATTTACTGCCATTGAGACTCTTAAGGACTAATACACATTCTCAGAGAACTGTGGGTTCAGCATGGAGTGACTCCTGTAGCATATCAAAGGAATCAAATTCCAGAATTTATTTTCTAGGTAGTTAATATATTATCTAGAAAAAAGAATTTGCCTTATTCATAAATTGAAAGACTGAAAATTTAATTAAAATGTATCACAATTCTACGTTAGATTTTTATTCTTATTTATTTGAGAGGCAGAGAGAAGGATAAGGTGACAGGGAACTTGAGAGAGAGCAAGGGGAGAGAGAAATCTACATTTCCTGGTTCTCTCCCCAGATGTGTACAAGAATTGGGGACGGGCCAAGTTGAAATCAGGAGCCAGGAGCTTCATCCACATCTACCATGTGGATGTGGATGCCCAAAGACTTGGACCCTCTGCTGCTTTCCCAAGTGTGTTAGCAGGCATCTGGATCAGAAGTGGAGCAGCTGGGATGCATCCTGGCCCAGAATGCTGGTGTCACAGGTGGCAATTTGACCCACTGTGCTACGAGGCTCGTCTCCTGCAATTTTGTCTTCTGTGACTTTATTTTGTTTTCTTGGAAGCATAAACTGTTAGTACACCTGTATTGACTTGAGGTCTTATCTTATTACTTATCTTAACGTTTTAGTATTTGGCTGTTTGGGGAGTGTGTATTTTTTTTTAAATGCTTTCCACATAGTCCTTTGTAGTAATGTCCGTTGATAGGATTCTGCTATGTAAGTTAAAATCCTTCAAAGAGAAATATTCTCTACACACATGTAGGTATGTGTAGGGAGAAGCACTATAGCATGCCTTCATTTGTCTACTGTATTATCACCTACAAGTCTCCACCCGCTGATTATGCCATAGAACACCCATAGTATACCATGTTCATTTTGATCACTTGAATGTTCTCTAAGATCCTAATGCAATTTTTGAATTATCAGACGCTTCCATGGACTCAGTAACATTTTAGTCTTAGGGAGAGTATGTGTGGTCTTAATTGCTGGAGAGTCTGTCACTCACATAGAGTTTTATGCAGTGGAAATGGGCTGGGATATCTGAAAATCAGAAACCTATTTCATCAAAACTGGCTAATGCTTTTGCTGTTTGTCATTTTTTTTAGCTGGATTTTGTATGAGAAACCAAATTTTGAAGGCAACTCCATTCCCTTAGAAGAAGGGGAGTTGGAACTCTCTGGTCTCTGGGGTGTAGAAGATATTTTGGAAAGAAATGAGGAAGAAGAGTCTGCCAGTAAGCCTGTGGTGATTGGCTCCATCAGACATGTGGTCCAGGTGAGTTGTCCTAAATCTGGTTTTCATTCATTCTATAGTACATTTTCTTAATGCTGGGAAGGAATTGTAAGATGTATTTATTCAAAATTATTTTAATTTTTAAAATTTGTTGAAGACCTGCTTTGAAGTATATGAATTATAACAGAGAGGGAGGGACCGATGGAGCAGAGGGAGAAATCAACAGTTGAATGATTGATCTATTGGTCAGTCTTATTCATTCCCCAAATACCTGTAACCGCCAGGCCTGGGCCAGGCCAGAGCCAGGACCCAGGAACTCTATCCGGGTCTCCCACATGGGTGTCAGGGACCCACACCCTGGAGCGGTCTTCTGCCCTACCAGATACAGTAACAGGGATTCGGCTCAGAAGGGAATAGCCAGGACTTGAACTGGCACTCTGGTGTAGGATGCCAGCAACATTAAGTGGTGATTTCATTTACTCCACTACTGTGCCACAACCCCCAACCTGGAAGGAGTCTTATTAAAGGGAAATGTTCATTTTATGAAATAGTATACTTTAGAATGATTTAACAGCCTAACAGAAGAAGTATGTTTTTCACAATATGTTTGTAATGTGCACCTTTGACTCCTGGCTCCTGTTGCCCTCATCTGAATGTGTTTTACCCAGTAACCTGATTATGTGGAACTCTAGGGAACATGTTTTCCATTCCTTAGTATTCTGGTTGCTACTGATTTTCAAGTGTTCTGTGTGGCTTGTAGGTTGTTGGGCTTTGGAAAAAGAAGCAATCCAGGAGTAATTCAGTCCATAGAGGGCTTTGTGTAGGCTTAACATGATATTATTTGAGACACTGCAAGCCATTGTATGGGTTTGGTACAATTTTGTGGCTGCTTTTTCGTTGACAAGAAAGGTAGTATCAGAATGTGTGTTTGTAGCTCATGAGATGATTAGCTCTTTACCTTTTGAAGTACAGTTAGTGACCTTGGCCTAATGGTTAGGGGGCAGTTTTGGATGCCCACACCCCACGTGGAAGACCTTGATTCAGGTTCCAGCTCTGCTGTTGATTCCAGAACATCCTAGCAGGAAGTCCTTGAGACCTGGATTGAGTTCTGGCTCCTGGCTCGTCCTGGGTCAGCCGTAGCTGTTAGGAGCATTTGTGAAAGAAATCAGTAGGCAGGATAGTTTCTCTCTCTCTGTGTCAAATACATACATATATTTTAAACATTTAATACAATCAATGGTATCTTCCAACAGGAAAGTTAAAATCCCAAGTTTGTGTTCTAGAGATGAATGCTGAGAAGTAATGGAGATAAATTGGAAGATTCCAAAATGAGGACAAATGAGTGACAGTTTCTGGCAGAGGAAAGCCTCCCTTATTTCCTAGGCCAACATTTCTGAGTGACTTTAACTGATAATTGACTTTTGAAGTGGTTGACCTTTTAGCAGTTTTTAGCACATAGGTGATAAGATGTAAGGAACACTGTTGGAAAATGTCCACATTAGTGGGATGATTCTACAGTTTATTTATTGACCAATCACATTGGTAATAAGGCAGTGGTTAAAAATACCATATGAATGCCACCCTAAGCAGGCATGCTCACTCTTCATTCTCTGTCCTTTCTTGGGCAGTATTCTAATCTGTCCTCTCTAGTTGTAATTATACTACAGATATACATATATAAAAATATTTCCTTGAGTCCAAAGATAAAAGAATATATAAGAAGGGACATCTTCCATCCCCTGATTTACTTTCCAGATAGCTGTAACCAGAAGTCTGCCACTCCAGCTGTGGAGTGGGGGGACCCAAGCACCTGAGCCATGCTCGACTGCCTTTGCATGTGCATTAGCAGGGAGCTGGATCAGAAGTGGGTCCAGAAGCAGCGTGCTGATTCAGGCTGCTGGTGTGGCACAGCCCCAGCTGCTGGCCCACAGGCCAGTCCCTCTACTTTTGTTCTCACTTCACACAGTAGTTCTCAGTGCTTTTTCTGTCTCCATCCCATTTTCCTGAGGCTCGCACTCTCACTGGTATTTCGTCTCGGGGAAGGGTCAGGATGCAGTGTGAGGTGGGGGAGGAGTGAGGATGTGGGTGCAGCCAGGCAGGTGGATGAAGGCCCTGGAACATGCTGGCCTAGAAAGCTGATCCTCCTGACAAGGACAGAGCGTGGCCAGTGCAGGTGTGTCACCACCTGGTCTGATGCTTCGCCGAGTGCCCTACTCGACGGCAGTGCGTTTTCTTACTGCTGTGCACGTGAGTGAGCTGCTGTCACGTATCCGTTATTTCATCTTTCAGTAGGTCTTCAGATTGCTCTCGGGTTCACTATTGTCAGTAAGCTGCGCAAACATTTTTGAATTTTTCATCATTTATTATTTATATCTCCCATTTATTTTCTTGGGTGAGATTTTTCTTAATGATGCCATGGTAAAGGGTAGGCCCCCTGATTTGTCATGAATGGTGTTCTCTCTACAGACTTGGTGAATGGAGCCTGAAGACCTAAGGGAATCACATTTATAGTTTCTTACTGTTGTTCCTTTGAGTAGATTTTGGCATGAACAGACCTGGGTTGCTAATATTTTGTTTGTATCGTGGTTCACTTAGCTCAGAAGCGTGGAGAGGGTTGGTGAATATGAGGTTGATGCTTGGCTGGTAGGAGATCTGCAGAGTGGGAGACGGTCCACGGACACACAGGACACAGAACAGGAGCCACAGTGCAGAGGTATCAGAGTCACCAGGACTGCATGCCTTCACAGTGTGGACTGGAGACCTAGTCACAACCCAGGGGAGTTGGCGCAGGAGGCCTATGGGCACAGGAAAGAACCCAGGAAGACTTGGCAGGGTCCTTGCACCTGCATGTGGGGGGTGGCCTCATACCCAGGGCTGCTGTGACCAATGCAAGCCAGCTGGGGGTGAGAGGAAGAAGTGTGTATCAGGACTCAGGTCAAACCTGTTTCTGAGGATCTTCACTTGAATGCAACTTGGATATGTAGGACTAAGCAGCCTGTCTCCCCCAAGGAACCGTGTTGTGAAACAGGAAGAAAGGGACGAACTGACAGGTGCTGTGAGAAATGTGACAATTGGAAGCAAGAAAAAGAATGATGAGGCTACTGTAGAGTTAAGTGCCTGGTATAATATTACGTATGCATGTGTATTCCCCTCCCCCCAGGATTACAGAATTAGTCAAATCGACTTGTTCACTGAACCAGAAGGATTAGGAATCCTGAGTTCCTACTTTGACGATACTGAAGAAATGCAGGGATTTGGTGTCATGCACAAGACATGTTCCATTAAAGTACACTGGGGCACGTAAGTATGTGATCTCAAATGCAATTTTCACAGAGTCTTTTTTTTTGTGAGTACAGTCCTAGAAAGATTATATATACATATATATGTGTGTGTGTGTGTGTGTGTGTGTGTGTGTGTGTATACACACCATTTGTTGTCTTGTTGATTAATTATTAACTGAACTGTATTTTTTTTAACCTGGCACATAATGCGCTGATTCTCTGATTCCTCTGTAACTCTGACTCACTTCTCAGAAACAATATGGATTTATGAGAGGAAGTGTGGCAGGGGTGAGGGGGATGGCGGGGGAGCAGCTGCCACTACAGTGGAAGGCTTTCCTTATCACAGAGGAACCTGATTCATTCGGCCTTTGTGGTCAGTTCAGGGCACTCGCCCAAAGCACGTGCCCCTGATATGTCAAGTGGGATGGAAGCCAGTACACCTGGGACTGCAGCTGCTGTTGTCACACAGTGCTGTCCCCAGGTTCTAGGAGGTTGGTTTTGTATTCACAGGAAACGGTGAGAACCTGGCAAGGGAAATAGGAAAAGTCAGATGGGAGAAGAGTTAGGCCAGCAGGTGCAGTTTGCAGTACTGCAGAGCGTGGTCTCTAATGTGGTGTGTGCAGCTCTGGACACGACAGTGACATCCACCAGAGGTACAGACAGAACACTACAGCTGCTCTGTGTTTTTGTTAAAATATTCCCCCTTTTCAGATTTTATTTTTGGGTATGTTTTCTAATATGCATAGTGTGTTAATTTACTGGAAATATGTACAGTGTGTATTTGGAGAATGTTCTAGAGTTTTCACTGTTGGGATAATATACAGTCAAAAAGGTTTGTAGCCTCGCCTCCCACATGTGATAGGGGCTGTCATTGCAGTGAATGACGGGGCGTTCCTTGATTGTGTCTTGGGTGTACTGTTGCTTACTAAGAGTCCTGGCTTGCTGTTGTTCTTATCTTGGAAAAAATGACTTGATTGTGCAGAGTGTCAGAATTGCGTAGATTAACACTGGTAGAATCTGACTTGTGGTCCTCTGAAATAAGGAACTGAAAAGTGCTGTCTGAGTGTCATGGGCCTGGCAGTAGAAGGGTTTGCCTCACGTTGTTCCAAGATGTACTGTGGAAGGGAAGCAAAGTCCAGGGAAAGCCAGTGAAATTGCAGAGGGGGTGGATTTTGACCTGACAGAGGAACGACCTCACTCATGGTTAGGGTGGCTACAGGGCAAGTGGGCTGACTGGTCAGGGAGAGAGTTTCTCATTCCAGAAAGTAATTAAGTAGAGGAGAGCAGCAGCTGACCTTGGTCAGCGGGTGGGAAGTGTTTGTAAGTCAAGTGAGGTGTGATCTAGATATGGGGTTCATGTACTTGTGTGTTCACTTCTCACAATTTGAACTATAAGGAAGACTTAGGAAAGCAGGTGCCAGACAACCCATGTACAGTTGAAGGGTAGGGTGACACCTAGTAGGTGCTGCTCAGGTCAAGACCTAGAGCATGACCAGCTGAAAGTCCCAATTTCTCTCTGTCTGTGTCCACCCCTCTCCCAGCTGAGTTAGGAAACAGTGAGTAGGGATGGTGGCCATACTCTCTCCGCTCACGGGGGCATATTCAGCTGCGCAGGTGTTGGGCATAAAGAACAGCGTTCATCCAGATGTCTCCTTCGATGGGCAAAGTCGCTGTCCAAGAACAATGGACACGGTGCTGCTCTTACCCAGCGTGCGTTTGAAGTTATGTCAGTAGATACCTTCCAGAGCTTCCAGATATCTAAAGGCATACATTTGTTAATTTATTTTTATGTATTTATTGTTAGAATTTTTTTAAATCTTTTGGACAGATTCACTGTGATTTGTAGATTCTTTTCTAAGGATATAATAGAACATTTTTATTTATTTAAGGGGCAGAGAGACAGAGAAAGAAAAGAGCTCTCTGACTTGCAGGTTTAGCCTCCCAACCCTTGAGTAGGGGACTCGGGGGGACCCAGATCTCCCATGGGGGTCTCCCATGGCCATCCAGTCTCTTGAATCTTGCCTCCAGGATCTGCCTTAGCAGGAAGTTGGGACCAGAGTCAGATTTCCAACCCAGGTGCCTGCTCTGATATGGACCATGAGGCATCCTAACTGGCCTCTTAACTGCTAGGCACACTGCCTACCCCAAGGTGATTCATTTAGGAGGAATTAGAAAAAGCTTTTTTTCTCTGCATTCCAAAACATGGCAAGGCTTTCCCAAATATGCATCTGAGATGACACCACTGGTATGGACAACACAAGGACATACGTAATGCATCAGATGGCTGGGAGGGGCCGAGACAGTGTTCCTGGTGACCAGGGGTGGGGGAGGAAAAATCACTGGTGACATATAAGTTGGAGCCTGATGGATGTGAGGGCTTGTACCTCCAGGGCTGTTCAGGGAGAAAGGGCCAGGAGAGGACAGGGCAGGAAGCAGATGGTCAAAGCCCTGCTGGGCATGCTTGAGCAGCCTTGGGGAGGTCAAGCCCCAGAGCAGGCCAGGGCGAGCTAGGCAGATAGGGAATTAGAGGAGAGAGGGTCTCTGGGTCATGGCCACCTTGAGGAAGAGGAGATTGGCTGCAAGTAGCATAGGAGGAGGTCCCTGGAGAATTTTTGGTGTCGCCTGTAATGTAGGACACACACTCCCACACCTCCCCCAGGATGGGAGTCCAGGGTGAGAGTGAAGAAAACAAGGGGAGATGGAGGCTTAGCTGTGTCTCATCCTTATGCCAGTTTCTTTGGCTCCCACAGACATGCTACTTGAAAGCAGAGATAGCCATACAGTATGCAAATGATCAGGGTTTATTCAAGGAGAGAGAGAGAGAGGAAAAACCTAAATTCACGTGTGAGTGTGGGCTGCAACACACACAGAGATGGCCATCATGAGTGGGTTAGAAGGGTCCCAAACAAGAGCAACAAAAAAAGAAAAGCATCTGGCTCCTGTGTTATCAGCCACTTTTATGAGGTAGGAGGTGATGCCTTAATTGAATGTACAAAGGAGGTGAGGTCTGGGTGGAGTTTAGCCTGTGTAAGACTTTTGGGGATTTTTATGGCACCTGCTGTGTGGGGTGTAACTTCCATATAGCATTTCCTTCCTGGTCTTGGAAAAGAGCTATAGGTGTATCATGGGAAACTGGGAGTATCGAAGTGACAGGTGAGGAGATAAAGTTCCAGTGCAGGGTTGGCAGCCATCCCCCATCTAAATTCCCTGCCCGCTTCCCCCATGATCAATAGTGGTGGCAGGAAATAGTCCGACTTGGATGCATTTTGAAGAGAGCCGACAACATCTGTGCATGTGTGGTGGGAAGGGCAGGAAATGTCTGGAGTTTGAAATCAGAATGTACTGAGGTGGAGACAACTTGGAGGAGCCAATGGGGAAAGGAGAGATTCCGGAGTTCTGTTTAGGGTTTAGGACAGGGTCACGTATGATAGGCCGAATCTGGAAGGTGGTTGGATGTGTGAAGCCAGAGTTCAAGGGAGAGATGGATATATAAATTAGGGGCTCATCAGCAAAGAAATAGTGTTTATACCCAGGCACAGAATGCAGCTCTAAAGCAGAGAGTGTGCTGCTAAGGTAAAAGCAACCACATGAACCTCTGGTGCTTTCATACAAAGATGCTTCTAAAGGCTCAAGGAGGAATGAAATGAAAGGTTTAGGAGCAGGTGGTGTGATGCCACCAGTAAGGCCACTGCTCAAACGCTTACAGCCTGTGTTGGGGTGCCTAGGTTTGAATGCCACCTCTGCTTCCATCCTAGTGTCCTGTTCATGCGCCTGGGATGCAGCAGCTGATGGCTCATGGGCTTGGTCTCCTGCTCCCCATATAGGCGATCTAGAGGAATTCTAGTTTCAGCTTGGCTGTGACCCAGCTGTTGGGGGCATGTGGTGAGTGAGCTAATGGATGAGGAATTTCTGACACTCTGCCTTCCAGTAAATAAACATTTCTTAAAAGATAACTTTAATTTGGTTTTAAAATTCTTGAAATCCATGAAGTTTTTTTTTTCCTTCCAGAAGATGTCTTTCTAGAACTTTCTGAAGTCCCCTCATATCTCTGATTGGGACGAAAAGGAATCTAAGCAAAAGAAATGCCTTCACTTCTTGCTTGTTGCCTGTAGTGGTTTTGCATGGAGGGAGTTGATACCTCTTTTAGTTTCCTCCTTTGGTGTTGAGAGGCACCTGCTGTACTGTGTCCATCGCAGTGCTGGGAGGACTCGGTGACTCAAGGCTGGGCTATGTTGAAGCCTCACTTAGGTTTCTACCTTTGCAGGAAGTTTAGCTTTGCTTCGTAGGTGGTAGCTCGCAGCTGTCACTGCTTGGAATTTATGATGGGCTTGGGTTATACATGGATGTATTTACCTGCTGTTCTTTTGTGTTCTCATTGGGATAAAGGAAAGCTGCCTGGGATGGCAACTCTGTTTGTGCTCCCTGAACTTATTGGTGAGTTTGAGCACTAGGTCATTTAGCACTTGGACAAGTCTCTAAGAGTCGTCTTAAAGATGGTAGGGGACTTAACTGATCCTTAGTACCTTGGCCTGATGATGTTGTATGCTGTAGTGCACTGGTCCCCTGAATTGGTATGGAAGTGTGTTGTGGGTGGAGGGGGGATGCTTTTGTAGATTGGCATATTCCAGACCTGTTCTACACACACTTACACACAAAAGGTTTGTCTTATTGAAGTCTTCTGAGGAAATGGATAGTTTCTAACCCAGTTTGCCCTTCTGATTCATTTGAGTGTATTTTAAGTTTGTAAGCAGCTGACCACTCCCAGCACCCACAGATTTCCAATAAAAGCTAAGAATTGTAGAATTTCTCTGGGATGCATGAATAGGATCTGAAACCACACCAGCCTTTAACCAAGGAGAGGCAGTGGTCACTTTATGCAACCGGGGGTTGGGGAGAAGGGAGTGGAAGCAAGTGCTCTGGAGCCAAGAGAACTTTTTCAATGGCCACACTTCCTTGGAGCATTTCTGCCACGCGATATTTGATATGTCTCAGAGAGTCTATGCTTGTGGCTGTGAGTTCTGAAGCCTAAGAAGCTGGCAGACTGCTGGACTCACCCCCACACAGAGACCTAGACCCTCCCCATGCTGCTGTGGGGCCCTGAGTGGCCCACTCTGTGAGCCCTCCGCACACAAAACTACTTGCCTAAGGATTCCCCATAATAACCACTACCGCTTGATCATATTCTTTTGTTACTGCTATGTAATGTTTGCTGTGTATACCTCTTGAAGGGATCTAGGATTCATATCAGAGCCCAATTTTTCTTAAAGGTTTATTTATTTGAAAGGCAGAGTTGGAGGGAGAGAGAATTTTCTACCTGCTGGTTCACTCCAGAAATGGCTGTAACAACTGGGGCTGTGCTGGTCCAAAGATAGGAGCCAGGAATTTCTGCCGGGTCTCCCATGTGGGTACAGGGGCTGCTCTCCCACGTGCAGGATGCTGGATCAGTAGTGAAGCAGCCCGATCTCAAACAAGTGCGCATCTGGGATGCTGGCGCTGCAAGTGGTATTTTACCTGCTATGCCATAGCACCAGCCCCCAGAACCCAGGGCTTTGAAGTTAAGGTTTCAAACACAACCCACGCTACACAAAAGCAGATTAATTTAGCCACTGCCTATGTATCAGCCCACTTGTATTCCATAGTCTAATGTTAGCATTCTGCCTTATTTCTTTTATCTCTGGGAGAAAGCATACCAGTCTTACGTCCTTCAGCCTGACTCTCCTGAGGTTGACATTATCCTGCCTGTCGTTATTATACCTAAGCAAACTAACAATGTGCCCTGATAATAGCTACCCTGTTGCCCATTACCAGAGCTTCTGATTGCCTCAGGTGTGCCTTCTTTATGTTTTTTTTGTGTGGTTTGGTTTGGTTTTGTTTAGCGAACAGTATCCTGTCAACATTTGTGTAAATTTTATTTGGCTGTTCTGTCTGGTCTTACTTTTTTTTTTTTAATCTCCAAAATTGTCCCAGCTTTGCTTCTCATATCCCCTGGCTTTTCTTTTTTTTGTCTATTTATTTTTGTCTGTTTCTTATTTTTATACCCCCTTGCTTTTTTAAAGATTAGGCCATCTGTCTCAGAGAAGGTACACTCTCCTGGATTTGCCTGGAATGTTTTCCTGGGGATATTCCAGTTGCTCCTCCATGGCTGGAATCTTCCACACCCTATGGGTGAGGTCTGGAGGCGTGGTCAGGTGCAGGCTGGACAGTTCTGGCGCAGGAGTTTCCTGTGGGTCATTCCGTGTGTGTGTTGCATCACCGTAGCGTGTGCCAACTGGTCTGTGCATTCATGAGACCCAGTCTGATTCCTTGCAGTGGTGTCTCCCACAGTGCTCCCTTGTGAAGTACGTGTTCCCCTTGAAATCTCCAGTTTCTGCCCCCCTGCCCCAACAACCTCAAAGCCAGCGCATTGCTAGTTAATCTTTGAAGAATCCATCTGGATTCTCTCAACGGCCAGTGTTCATGTACAGCCATGTCTGGACTGCCCAGGGAAGGGAGGGGATTGAGGCTCGGGATGTGGCGGGAGATGCTGTGTTGGGTTTTAAGGACAAGCGAGCAAGATGAAGGCTGATTTTTCTTGTGTGACTCAAAAGGTATTTCCAAAAGAGGAGTTACAGAATGTTTGTAGCAAGCATGGAAGCCATTGTGAATTCAGTATTTGTGTGTGTGTACACCTTGGTTGGAAACCCAAGATCTGTAACGCTGGACTCATGGTTTTGTTGTTTTGGGGAGTTGTTGTTTGGTTGTTTTGTTTTGTTTTGTGTTTTTGATACCTGAGTATGCAAACAAAGCTCATTCCCTGGTGTCTGGGAAAATGAGAGCCTTTCTTTGGGAGCATACATGGCCATGCCTGGAGATGTTCTCCTCCTCTTCTGGGGGTCACATGAATAATGATCCTTGTAGGAACAGAACTTGGGAAAAGTCAGTGAAGCTGTGTGTATGTGAGATTTTAGGTTCCGGAGTCCACTCCATACTTGAAATTGTGAAGTGCCTCAGCAGCCCTGCACTTGCTGGCACTTGCTGGGCAGTGCCCGCTGAACAAACCATTGGTACCCATCTGTGTACCCACAGTTTTAGTTAACTCTCCTTTGTTCCAAGTCTCCCGCCTTCTGCAGATGTTGGGTGATCGTAGCACATGCTTCCAGGGCAGTGCCATGTTGGTGTTTGATGAACAAGCCCATTCATAACTCAGAACTACACAAGGGGAGGGTTGGCCCCTTGGCATGGTGGTTAGGCTATCATTTGGAACGCCTGAATCCCACATTGGTGTGTGCCTGGGTTTAAATTCTTGCTCTGTTTCCAAGTCCAGCTTCCTGCGAATGTGCATCCTGGGAGGCAGCCGGGATGGCTCAAGTCCTTGAGGTCCCTGCCACTCTCATATGGGAGACCTAGATGGGGTGTGGTGCATGGAAACTATCTATGTCTTTCTGCCTTCTAAATATTTTTGAAAGAATTAATAGTAGTAAGGATTTAGTGGAAAGGACCTTTTGAGAAGTATCACTGTAATGTTGGAATGGTGTGTTCCTGGCTGTATATTGTTTGTGAAACATTTGGCCTGTTCACCTGTGTGGAATGTGCCTCTGGTAGCCTTGTCACAATCTCTCACAGGACTCCTGGTGCTCAGTTACAACACGGCTTCGCTGGGACTGTGTCTGTTGCAGCTTGGAGCTTCAGAAGTTGCATAACACATCCTTAACCACTGTACTCTAAGCATGAGGAAGTTGAAAGAACGTTAATCTTAGCCTGTCCTTTTTTTTTTTTTTTTTTTTTTTCTGGGAAAGACCTTGAATGAATGGAGTTGTTTGTGCATGTGTGTGTCCTTTTCTTTTTTAAGGAATTGATTGCTACCCTGGATTCTCAGGATTACATCAGATGCACGATAATTAGACACACAATCATTACTACCACACCGTTCTCATTAATACAGATATTAATACAGAGAACAGCTTCAATGTAGTTCAGATACAATTTTAAGAATATAATGGGTCTCTCTCTCTCTACCTTCTTCCCCCTCTTCTTCCCTCCCCATTTCTTTCTTTCTCATTTTTTCCCTGTGTTTCTTTCTTTTTTTTTTTTTTTAAGATTTATTTGTTTATTTGAAAGGCAGGTTTAGAGAGATGGAGAGAGAGAAGTATATTTCATCTGCCGTTTTAGTTCCCAGGCTAAGCCAGGCCAAAGTTAGGAGCCAGGCGCTTCTTCTGGGTCTCCCACGTGATTGCAGGGGCCCAGTTACTTGACCCATCTTTTGCAGCTTTCCCAAATACATTAGCAGGAAGCTGGATTGGAAGTGGAACACATGGGACTTGAACTGGTAACCGTGTGGGATGCCAGCACTGGAGGCAGCACCTCTGCGTACTGTGCCACAATACTAGACCCTCTTTTTAAAATTTTTGAGATAGCATGTTTTTAGTTGACATGTAATCAAAGGTTTCATGTTCCCTTGAATAACGAGTTCAACAAGTAAAACAAGAAAAGACTGTAGTTCAGCAGGAATATAGACCAGAGCTGTAAATAGTGAAATAAAAAGATGTTCATTTCACTCACATGCAGTAAATGTTAAAATAGTCACAAGGGATTACAACTATAATGATATAGTCTCTGTATAAACTACCACAAACAAGAGAAGCCACATAATATTTGTCTTTATATTACTTAGCATGGTAGTCTCTAGTTGTATGCATTTTGCTGCAAAGCCTGCATAGCCTGTTCTTGTGGCTGGGGGTCATTACAGTGATATCTAACAGACAAGGCTTTGTTTTCTTCAGTTTTTTCAGAAATACTACATTTTTGCAATAATCCTATGCATGTATGCTGAGCAATTTTTGCACAGTGAACATACACATGCAGCTGTCACCCTGGTCAAGAAGAAATAGAACATTCCAGCACCTTAGATGCCCCTTCCAGGTCTTCCACCACCACCCCCCCACACACACCACTTCCAGGCATGTGACTTGGCCCAGTAACTGTTGTTCTGACTTCTAATGCTATAGCTTAGTTCCTGTTCCACACCTGGCCTCCCAGCAGTTTTGTGAGTGAGATCTTCAGTAGGATTCTGATTGTAAATCCCTGGATAATTAAGTCTAAAGAAATTAATGATTCATCCAGGGGGATCTTAAAGAAAACCCTTCATCAAAACCTTGTAGGGGTGATTGTGTGGCACAGCGGTTACCAATGCACACATCTGATATCGAAGTAGCTGGGGTGAGGTCCTAGCCCTGCTCCCAGTTCCAGCTTCTGGATAAGTACACCTGGGAGGCAGCAAGTAGCTCGATCCTACTGCCCAGGGGAGAGAATGGGACTGAGTTCTTGGCTCCCAGTTGCAGCCTGACTTGGCTTGGCTTGGCTTGGAGCTGGTAGGCATTTGGCAGAGGGAGCCATTGAACCGGAGTTTGTGTTTTCTCTCTCTGCCTCAGTTAGGAAGAAAGATATGTGCCTTCTTAAAATTGGGAGCAAGGGAAATGCAGCAACTTATTTTACCTAGCATAAGAGCAGCCCCATTTGGGTGGTAGATTTCATCTGTAGTCATCTTCTGGGCTTGGCATCTTAGCTCACTAGAAAGAACCAGAATGAATCCCATGCACATTTACCAAGAGAGCACATTCCCACCTCTGGGACGGAGGCCGCTGCACCGCGGTAGTCTCACCTTTCTGGGAGGCGAGATGTGAGCAGGAAGACTCTGCGGTCCTCGGTGGGCTCAGTGGGCTTGTTCTAACAGGCAGGATTTCCTGCATTCCTGCTTCCAGCACCATACAGGCAGGTGGGGCTGCTGGGGCCCTTGAAGCAGAAGTGACAGCTGCCAAGCCCCATCTAGGGGTGTGGTATTGAAAGGGCAGAAGTCAGAAGCAAGAACACAGCCCTGCGGCCTGCCCCAACCTCCCGACCACTGTGCATTAAGGCGCCGTCACAGTGATAATCTTGAGTCATTGTGTAAGAGTAGACTCTGACAGTGCGTGCCCCGTCAGGAGGAAATGCATCATTACCAGCCGGTTGGGAGGCTGGGTCTGTAGCTGGCTTGCATCAGCCCTGCTTTGGCACCAAGAACTGTGTGTCCTGTTGCAATTTCCCTGACTTCATCTGCAGAATGGGAACAGTGGCCTTCCTTCCTGGTAGCCTGGCTGTGAGGATGCCATGGAATCCAGGGTGGCAACCATGAACTCTTGGGAAGAGATCTGCTATTGGTAGATTTTGACACCTTGACCTATGGTTCAATAGCACACATACTCTTGGATGGCACAATGTCGTGTTGCCTTTTAAAACCAGGCTTGCGATTTCCTGACTAGGGATTCTCTCAATACGTACCGTACAACAAGATTCTTTTCTTAGTTAACTAATTTGAAAGGCAGAATTGGAAAGAGGGAGAGACAAAGAGATCTTCCATCTGCTGGTTCACTCCCTAAATGCCTGCTAAGGCTGGGTCAGGTTGAAGCCAGGAGCTCCATTCTGGTCTCCCATTTGGGTCTAGGAACCCAAACTTGGCCTATATCCTTCATTGTTAGGAGGGAGCTGGATCGGAAGAAGGGTAATGGGGACTCAAACATGTGCTCCAGTAACAAATGCTGGCTTTATCACGCTGCTAGCTACCATAACCATGTTTCTTAGTTGGAAGTAATAAAGGCATTTATACTTAGGAACAATGAACATGAATTAAAATTGGTGAGCAGAGCCAGGCATGGAGCACAGAAAAAAAAGTGGCACAGAATGGCCCAGCTCCCTTTTGCATCTGACTTCCTCCTGCGCGTCCCAGACAGCAAGAGGGCTTGAGTTCTTCGCCCCTCTTAGTGGCAGGGTTCTGCATACCAGACAGGAGACAAAACCCAAGTGTACAATGAGCTCTGTGTCTCTTTTCTTCTTCCCTGATGGGTCTGTAGGTGGCTGATCTACGAAGAACCTGGATTTCAAGGTGTTCCTTTCGTCCTGGAGCCCGGCGAATACCCTGACTTATCCTTCTGGGATACAGAAGAAGCCTACATTGGATCCATGCGGCCACTGAAAATGGTAAACGCCAAGTCAGTGGAGGCACTCGCTGCTGTTGAAGGTGGTGGGACTTTGTCAACCTGACTTCCATGCTTCCCGGGGTGTGACATGGCAGGAATGTTGGCCGAATGTTTCAAAACAGCTGTAGTAGATGGCGCCTCTTGCTTCACAGACATAATAGAGGCTGCCAGGTGCTGCAGGCAAATGAGAGGTAGTGAGTCCGCCTGCCCGGCCATGGGAGCCCTGCATTACAGGTGTGCATACCAAGCCTCAGCCCAGTGCACACTGCCTCAGTGAGGCACAGGGGCCATCCCTGGTCTGTGGTCGGGAGGGGAGGAGGGATGCCAGTTCCAAACTGTGGGTGACGTGACAGACTATGGAGTAATTTTTGGGATGCTTCATGATAAGCTGGATGTTTAAAAATGAGCAAGGATGGGGATGGGGTGTTGGTGTCAGATACAGCAGTTTAAAGGAATTCAGTTTTAAAAAAAAACAAGCTGGGTTGTGGTTCATTCATGGTAACATAGATAGGAATGAGATGTTATGAGGCTATGGGAATTCTTTGCATTACTCCATCATACTTTTTTAAAAAAATTATAAATTTAAAGCTATTCTGAAATCAAAAGCTTGAAAGATGACATAGAGGAAGAGGTCCTGAAACCCATGTGGGACACCAAGATTGAGTTCCTGGTTCCTGGCTTCAGGCTGCCCTAGCCCTGCCTGTTGT
Organism: Ochotona princeps; assembly: GCF_030435755.1. NCBI lineage: Eukaryota > Metazoa > Chordata > Mammalia > Lagomorpha > Ochotonidae > Ochotona > Ochotona princeps. Next base: position 55,168,864 of record NC_080832.1, on the reverse strand, counting down.
GGGCTGAACCAACAGATGGGAGAGCACTCTTTGCCTCTCTTGAATAAATAAAACAAACTTAACAAAAAGAAAATTAAAAAGGCTCTTATTTTTTTTTAAAGATTTATTCATTATATTACAAAGTCAGATATACAGAGAGGAGGAGAGACAGAGAGGAAGATCTTCCATCCGATGATTCACTCCCCAAGTGAGCTGCAACGAGCCGGTGCCGCGCTGATCCAATGCCGGGAACCTGGAACCTCTTCTGGGTCTCCCACGCGGGTGCAGGGTCCCAAAGCTTTGGGCTGTCCTCAACTGCTTTCCCAGGCCACAAGCAGGGAGCTGGATGGGAAGTGGAGCTGCCAGGATTAGAACCGGCGCCCATATGGGATCCCTGGGCATTCAATGCGAGGACTTTAGCCGCTAGGCCATGGCACTGGGTCCAAAAGGCTCTTATTTTTTTAAAAAAAATTTTGTTTATTTTTATTGGAAAGGCACATATGCAGAGCGGAGGAAAGACATAGAGGAAGATCTTCCATCCATTGATTCACTCCCTAAGCGACTACAATGGCCGGTGCTGAGCCAATCCGAAAACAGAAGCCTGGAGCCTATTCCAGGTCTCCCACACAGGTGCAGGATTCCAAGGCCTTGGGCTGTCCTTGACTGCTTTCCCGGGCCACAAGCAGGGAGCTGGATGGGAAGCAGGGCTGCTGGGATTGGAACCAGTGCCCATATGGAATCACGGCGCATTCAAAGTGAGGACTTTAGGTGCTAGGCTATCATGCCGGGGCCCCAGACTCTTTTTAACTGCATGTTTTGGAAATTCACATAGCCTCTGTCTTCAAAATGCATTTAAGACAAGTTAGAAACTTAGAAAGTTTTTTTTACACCTCATGACAAAGCATTTGGCCTCATTGTCTGCAGGTTGGCTAGACTTAAGGAGAAGGATTTGGCCTTTTAATTTTTCCAAGATGAAGCCCACTTTCAGAGAGCAAAGTTTTGTTAGGTTTGTGAATGTGTAGAATTGTCCCAGGTTTTGAAAAGAGTTTGGAATAATGAAGTTTATGGTGTTTGAACTTGATTACCATGGCCAAGGAGGATGGTTTGGTTGTATAAGCTCTGGTGTGCGGATAAAATCAGCTACATTCCTTTGTAATTCGAGCTCCTGGGAGGTGCTTGCCTGTCTTCAGCTGCACTTTCTTTAAGCTGTCAGGGCGTTTGGGCGAAAAACACTCTTCTGACATTATATCTGTTGATTCCAACTCTTGACCTATTTATTGTTTTTACTTAATGCCTCTTCTCTGCTTTATTTGTGTAGTTTATCATTTCTTTTGAAAAGGTTTTTGTTATAAAAAAAATATAACCACCCTTCCCCCAGACCCAGGCTTTGGGATGTCTGACATTTGCCCACTTACCCATCTGATTATTCCCAGAAACCTTCAGAGCATACTGTGTGTGAACCCCAAGAGCTCTGTAGGCAGTTGGTTGCAAAATGAAAGACCTCTGAGGAACTAGATTGGACTATAAGATGTTGGACTCTATGTTTAGTTTATGCTTGCAAAGAGGGAATCTCAACTGTACCTGATCAGTGGATATGCAACAAGGTGGAATATTCCACATGGGGGGAGGGTGGGGGGAGGGGTGGGGTGATTCCCAGTTCCAACAAAACTGTATCACATAATACAATGTAATCAATGAATAAAAAAAAAATGAAATACCTCCTGCAGCTGGGCTGCAAGTCCGAATGGGCGAGGCTGGCACAGAGTTAAACCCAAAGGCGCGGTTTGTCAAGGCCAGCTGGAGCCTGTGCCAGGCTGAAGGCTAAGCTCAGTATTAGAGGGTCAAATGAGAGTCTGGTCCCCAAGATGTTTTAGGATCATCTCTCAATAGCAGTGAGAAATTCCAGATTTTGATGAGTGTATTTTGTGAATTAAAAAGACCCATGTCAAAAAAAAACCCCTACACCAACATGCAGAATTCACTCACACAATAGATCACCTGCTCAGGACTTCTCTAAGTGGTGTTTCTCCTGTGTTTTCGTGTACCTGCTGGCAATTTTAGAACTGCTGCACAGAAATGAAAACAGCCTGGGAGGGTTAGGGTTGTAGTATAGTAGGTTATGCTGCTGCCTGCAATGCCAGTATTCCCATATGGGTGCTGATTTGAATCCCAGATGCTCCACTTCTGATCCAGCTCCCGATTAATGCACCCGAGAAAAGCAGTAAAAGCTGGGCTAGGTGCTTGGGCCCCTATACCCATTTGGGATGCCTGGATGAAGCTCTTGGCCCCTGACTTCATCCAGGCATCTGGGGAGTGAACCAGCAAGCAGAATATCTGTATGTAATTTTGCATTTCAAATAAACAAATAATTAAAAAAACAACCAAACTGGGGACTGTTAACACTGTGAAGTTCATCAGCTCACCGTACGGTCTGAGGGATATCCAGTGGCAACATGTCTGCGGAAGCCTGTTTTTCTCAGTGTGTTGTTTTTCTTTTCAGGGTGGCCGTAAAGTTGAATTCCCTACAGATCCAAAGGTAAATACACACGTGTGCACATGGGCACACACATACACACTCCAAATGTATGCCTTCTCCATTAGGAGAATGACTGTGGGACTCACACACCTCCCTCAGACATGATTACAGCCAAAGGAAGTTGTCTCTGCCCGCAGACGCCTTCTGCATCACGCTAGCCATCGTGAATGGGAAGTGTAGCCGTGGCCCAAAGGATTCACTGGTGTATTACATCTATAACTTGTGGTTATAGTTAAAATTCCAAGCACCAGCTCTAGACAGTGAACAAAAATTAATTAATGGAAAGCTGTCTTTTTCAAAACTTTGCTTTGGGCTGTAGCCCAAAAGAGCTTGATTGCTTTTTCTTTTCTTCCTTAGCATACATCGGTATTAGTTAATTTCCCAAAAGGTGATTCCAAAGTTGTAAGTTGTGCTCCAGGAGTTAATGCTATTTCAATGGCTGATTGAGTGTGTGTCTGCTGGGCTCTCTGACTTCTTACGGTTCACGTGTGCATCTTCATTTCTGTGGCAGGTCATTATTTATGAGAAGCCTTTCTTTGAAGGGAAGTGTGTGGAGCTAGAGACGGAAATGTGTAGTATTTTGACGGAAGAAGGGGAGACGGGAGAGACGACGGGAGACGACTGTTTGCCGCTTGCGTCGGTGGGGTCCATGAAAGTCCTGAGAGGCATGTAAGTGGCCAGGGGTCACCAGCAAGGACCACTTCTCTCCTGTAAGATAGTGTGTATGCCCTCCTCCCCCTCATTCCTGGTGACGCTAGGGGAAAGCGATTTCCACAGCTGTCTGCCCGTTCGCCTTGGCCGGGGGACCTGCTGGAGAGAATGGTTAAAGGGATGGGTGTGGGGGTCCGTCCAGCAGCAGGGGCAGGGAATTGGCCAGTCCCAGGTGGATGACTCCTAGAATTCCGGTTATTAACATGATCTCCCAAACTACTGAATTGTTCGTTGGCTTTCCAATTTTCACGTTTTTGTGTTTTTAGATTATTTTTCCCCCTCTCATTCCCTGTAGAAGCACACACAGATAAAAACCAAACATTCATGAAATTTTAATGACTATTTGCAGAAAGCTGGTCCATGTTGACTTGCTGGGGTTCTTCTGAGTCAATGCTTGTCCAGCATACATGCATACAGGCTCGTGTTGCACACACATTCCCACACTCCTTGGTAGAACTGCGACGTAGGTTTCATAGGCTGTTTTCTTGAGTCCATCCTATTATTATTCCGAATTTTAGAGCATGCACTTGGTAGTATGTAAATTCAAATCTAACCTCATACCCGTATTGGGCAATAAGACTGAAATTTTTGAATGTCTGAAAATCAGCTATCCCTCCCTATTCTGTCTTGCAGTTGGGTGGCATATGAGAAACCTGGATTCACTGGTCACCAGTATTTGCTGGAAGAAGGAGAGTACAAGGACTGGAATGACTGGGGAGGCTACGATGGAGAGCTCCAGTCTCTACGGCCTATAGTAGGCGTGAGTTCATGAGAAACTAGTGACTAATCCAAGGTCTTTTGTGGAAAATCAGTGACTGGCTTTTGAATGTTGCAACTTTGTTTTTTGTCTCAATAGGACTTTTCAAATGCTCATATGATAATGTACAGTGAAAAAAACTTTGGCTCCAAAGGTTCCAGTATTGATGTGTTGGGAATTGTTGCTAATTTAAAGGAGACCGGATATGGAGTGAAGACCCAGTCCATCAATGTCCTGAGTGGTGTGTAAGTGAAATAATCCCATTGGGATTTTCCACATAGGTTTCACCTAAAGAGTCTTAAGCTGATAGTCTGTCACAAAGTGGGTTCTCAGTGAATAAGTATCTCAGGAAGTAAATACTAATTCAGTCATTTAAATTTAGTGTAACAATACTTTCATAATTTTGTTGAGAAACCTTTCTCACATACTGTTTTTTGGATGTAGTGTAACATTGGCGTAGGCTTTTGGGTATCATGATGGAAATCCCCTTGTTGATCTACAAAACCTCCCTCTGCGCTCGCTTGCTCACTCTCCCTCTCTCTCTCCCTCTCTTTCTCTCTTTCTCCATAATGGGAATCAAACCACAGTAGTAGCTTGACCTAACAGCCTAAGATTGGGATAAAGTCTCACTTGATTTTCCTGTGTGACCACACCTATTCCAGCGCATTTACTCACTGTCATTTTGACATAAACCAGAGTTAGCAATTGAATGCTTTATTAGTGGCAAGGCAAGCCTATTTGCAAAGGTGATCCGTGAAGATTCTTTGGTGTGCCACGTGACGGCAAGCGACGCCAGAGGGGCTCAGTTGCCTTATGAAACCAAAGTGTTTTGGAGGAGAACTGGCTTTTGACCTGGCCGCGTGCAGGGGACCAGAGTCAGTCCTCTGGCTTTGGTCTCTGTCTCTTGACTGTTTCGGCTTCTGTTGGCTTTACTTCAGGCAGGCTGATTTTTATCTGGTGGTCTGTAACTACGTCTGACTTTTGTTCTCTCAACTTATGGCTCCCAAGGCAGTAAGGGTTGCTCTTTTCCTCCCAAGTTCCAAGTTTGACTTTGAGTCCTGAGTCAGCTGCCCATGGCTGAACCAATCACCTGAGTCAGAGCGATGACCACGTTTGGCTGTGTGTCCGGCCTTGGGAGCTGAGATGTAGGCTTGCCTGTGGGGGAGCCACGAGGGAAGGACAAGGACAGGTGGGTCCCCAGAAACACAGGAGGAGTAGAGGTGAATACCAGGTGGGCAGGATGGGCCTGTGGGGAGGAACTTACTCTGGTATTCCTACAACCCGGGCTAGTATTGCTTCTAACTGCTTCAAAGTGAGAGTCTTCTGAAATAGATGAGATCATCTGACATTAATTCTGTTGAAAGTGCTTGATTCCATGGGTGATTGGGCTGATTGAATCATTCTGTTGTGCTGCTTGGAGCTTGCCCCAGTAGCCTGGACACTGGAGATGCATCTGCAGTGTGGTAGACCTCCGCTGCTGCTCCTGCTTGCCATGGAGATGCATGCACTCCATGATCGCCACCAAATGCAAGCAACGTAGGCCGCTGCTGGTGGTGATGCCTTGCGGCAGAATGACATCAGGTGACTTCTGAGTCATCCATTTTCTCTCAGGATCTCCTTTTTTTTTTTTTTTAAGATTTATTTATTTTTATTACAAAGTCAGATGTACAGAGAGGAGGAGAGACAGATCGGAAGGTCTTCCGTATGATGATTCACTCCCCAAGTGACCACAACGGTCAGTGCTGCGCCAATCCAAAGCCAGAAGCCTGGAGCCTGCTCTGGGTCTCCCACACAGGTGCAGGGTCCCAAGGCTTTGGGCCATCCTCGACTGCTTTCCCAGGCCACAAGCAGGGAGCTGGATGGGAAGTGGAGCTGCAGGATTAGAACCGGTGTCCATATGGAATCCTGGCACGTTCAAGGCGAGGACTTTAGCCGCTAGGCCACGGCACTGGGCCCTCAGGACCACCTTTGAAGCTAGTCCTAACATTGCAGGATTGGAGTCGATGAGTTACAGCAGGCCTGGGTCTTCTGAGATGTTGCCATGGCCCTATGGTATTTTAGATCATCTTTGGAGCATGTTTCTTAGGAGGCAAATGGAGCAACCCACTCATTCCAAGGAAGGGAGCCCTGTGCCTGGGTCATCCAGCCTAGCAAAGGAAGCAGAAGGATGCAGGTTAGAATTCCCTTAGGGTGACTGTGTAGCCTGTGCTGCTGGCGTAAATGGAATCTCACATCGGCAGCCAAGTTGTCTCCTGGTCTTTTGCCCCAACCTTTGCTTAGAGGAGACCAGTTTCCTTTGGGAAATGTTGCCTTTATGGGAGTCATTTCTAGTTGGTCAGAAACTGTCAGAACACTTCCTGGCTTAGGTGTTCTGGTCATAGCAGCTGGGTTTCATGCTGGGGAAGTTGAAAGTGCACATCCATGCACACATGGCACATGTACATGTACACACACCCCACTTCCTTTCATGATCTTTGGATGTGGAGAGGCTTCTGTATCTGTTAGGGCTGGCTGCTTCCTTCTATTTCAGCTTGTCATCTGACAATTCTGTCTTGTCAGAGGTTACAGTCCCCCCTTACCAAGGCTCCTCTGCAGAGAGAAGTGTCCCAGCTGGCCACAGGGAACACTTCCTAGGAAGGTGGCACTGGAGTCAGGCCTCACAGGACAGAAAAGTTGAGATGACCCACCATGTGAGAGAGGGAAATAGGTCATTAAGACAGTGATTTCGTTTTTTTTTTTTTTTCATATTGGATAGCAGTTTTTTTTTATTAGTTACATTGCATAATGTGACATTTTTCAGTGATTTCGTTTTAACAGCCTTCGTTTTGATACACAGCATTGTAGTTAGTGTCTGTACTCCGTAGCCTGCATCTCAGAGCTAGAGAAGAACCCTTTGCAGTGTGGGTTCTGGGACAGTGGCTCCCCAGTGCCCCCCAGGCGCATGGACAGCAAGCTCCTCCCCAGCTGGCAAGCAGTAGCCCAGCCCAGGGACATGAGGGTGGGGTTTCAGGGACCGCTTCCCATGGTCCTGTTCAGAAATACCCAGGCTCAGTGGCCTCACACTTGCCCACTTGCTGAACTTTTATAGCTCAGAGCCAAGTGAAGCACTGCTGGAGGGAGAGTGCCAATTCCTGTGGCCAAAGTCCGCTTGTCTCTGTTCAAATGCAGGACACAGGGCTCCTGCTAAGAGGCCATGGTTGCTGGAGCTGCTTGTGGGACTTGCAGAACCTCTGTGGGTTCTGGTCACCCCTGCTCACTGGCTGTTTTCCCTGCACACCCACAAGTACCTGGTGTTTTTAAGGAGGTCTTGTAGGTCTGATTCCTGGCTCTTGGCTCCGGCTTCCTGCCCCTGCACACCCTAAGGAGACAACAGGTGATGGCTCAAGGAATTGAGTCCCACTACTCACATGGGAGGTTAGACTTTAGGTTGGCCCACTGCTGGCCGTGGCAGGCATTTAGAGAGAGAGCCAGCCGACATGCTCTAGGGGTAGATAAAGAAAAAAATGTTTTAAAAATTGTCGAGGTCCTGGAATGATGGAGCGGGCAGTGTTTCCCCCAAGTTGGTGATGGGTGCTTGTGGCAGCTTCTGCATTCATGTGGCCAGCTGTCCCAGCTTCATTTCAATCACCTGAGGCTTTTTGCAATGTTCTTGCCTTTCTCAGTGGCTGTTCAGTTCCTAGTTATGACAGTTGTTGTTTAAATCAGTCCTTTAGATGATAAAATGATCATCTGGTCTGATTATCCAGTGTAGGGACTGTTTGGAGACAGAGTGGGAGAGGCAGGTTTTCTGTTTGGTAGTTCACTCCCCAGTGACTGCAATGGCCACAACTGCAGAAAGATTCTGCAGCTTCATGCAGGTGTCCCATGTGGGTAGCAGGCTGCCAAGTATGTGTGCCACCTTCCAAGGAGCTCTAGCAGGGAGCTGGGTTGGAAGTGGAGCAGCTGGAACTCAAAGTAGTGCTATGACAGAGGATGCTGTGTTGATGGGGCGGCTTAACCCATTGTGCCAGAACACTAGTCCCACATTTGGCTTTCTAGAACCATAAATGGAAGGAAACTCTCTGGGCATCTGAGAGCTCAGACCACCAAGTGAAGAAAAGAGAGACCAGTGAGCCTCAGAAGACACAAACCTGTTCCGGCCATGAGTTGATTATGTCACCTGCTGAGGTCATTTCCTGTCCAGAATAAGCAGAATTCCCCTAGCTCGTTGGCTTTCCCATCTGTGAACCCTGGAGGTCCAGGATGCTGTCTTTTATTTTTGCATTTTCCAAGTATGAGCACAGGGTACATGGGCAGTGTTGGTTGAGTGCAGATGGTTTTCACGTGTGTACAGCGGGATCCCCGGCATACCTCCTGATGTGGCAGTGTGATAACCAATGTCAAAGTACCTTAATTCCAAGTCCCTTCCCCCCATCCAGGTCCCGCTTCTGTAGGTGTGGGCTTCCTGGGGACAGTCAGTTGAGTTGAGGCAGCATGGAGTACTCCACACCCTAACAGAAAAACTTGCCTCCCTTCAGAGATGCTGTTTTTAGACAGGAAATAGCCTCATCATGTGGTTTTGTCAATTCCCCACCCTCAGTACAGATCTCTGAAAAGATAACACTTGGAAGCATTGGGAGGGCGTTTCCGTGTAGTGGTCCTGTGTGTTCTGTTATGCTGACGACACTGATCGTGTCTTGTTGGAAATGCTTTCTGAAGCAGCTCTTGAGGTCCTTGGCGGCACGTTTTGGGTGGCATTTCCTCTGTTCATGGTTCTCCCTTGCCGTGGGTGGCTTGTTTTGTAACAGGCATAGTGGCTTCCTGTCGAGCGTTTAGGGCTGATAAGAGTTCCAAGAAGCCGGTGCCTCCTAGTCCAGTTTGTCTGCTTCACAGGATGAAAACACAGCAGAGAACCCCTCCAGAGCTTGCTTGAGGGAGAGGATTGGAGCAGGGAGAACCCCGTGGACATGACACTTTCATCCATCCCACGGACAGGCTTGTCTGCTCACAAGGGTTCCTGGAGAAGCACAGAAATCAGGGAGACTGATGGGTCCAGCAAAGGAAATGACACGACTGGGGACTGACCCACATGTGTGACAGTTTCACGTGTTGTGAACCTAGCCAAGTCAGTGTTTGTTTTTCCTCAGGTGGGTGGCCTATGAAAATCTGGACTTCACAGGAGAGCAGTATGTACTGGATAAAGGCTTTTATACTACGTTTGAGGACTGGGGAGGCAGAAATTGTAAGATCTCTTCTGTTCAACCCATAAGTCTGGTAAGAACTTACATATCCATACATTCCACACTTCCTCCATGCGTGCTTCTGGTTAGTGTCCCACTGACTGTAACAAAGAGACTCTGAGTTTGTTTGCAAACAGAAGGTGTGATGGTTTTGGAGTAAAGCAAACGTTTCAAACATCCCTGTTCCATTCATTTCCTTTTCTTTTCCAACTTGTAGGATTCGTTTAATGGCCCAAGGAGACGAAATCAGGTAAGTGTGAAATATTCTTTATAATTGAGAGCCTTCCCTCATGGAAGCTTAATTTATGTAGAAAATGTCAAGAGATGTGAGACATGTTGCTTGCTTTATCCGTGGAAGCATAATTTTTTTTTTTTGGTAAAAAAAAGCAATTTAAGGTTACTTTAGTGCTTAATTGAAAGCAGTGACCCATGTCTAAATATTTCTTATAAGATGCTCATAATATTAAGACATGATGTCAGAGTTTACAGGAATGCACTAAAATAAATATTTCAAACAGTGGTGTATGGTAGTTTATGTAATACGCAGTGAAGCAAATTTTCTTACTTGCTGTTTCTGCATGAGACAGGCAGTTTATGTGGTCTCACTCAAGCCCTTTGAATTCTGACCCTTTAAATCAACTGAAGTATTAACATTTGTTACGTAGGCCTTTTAATGGAGTGTTCAGCCAGCGCTAATTACAGAGGCCCACACCCCAGCGAGGCCTCCTTTATGGGCATGTACAAGATCTCAGTCAGCAGGTATCTTCCATCGACGTGGAAGGAAACGTTGCCACACGTTTCCAAAATAGAGATCACAATGTTAGGACTGGTGAGCCATCACTTGTGGCCACAAGAAAGCTTTCAGGTGCCTCACAGCTGGTTAACAAAAGGCTGTTCTATAGAAAGCAGCCTCTGTTGTTGGCTTTTCCTTTGATGTCTCTGCATTCAGACAGTCGTGAATCGTACAGCCAACGTGTTTCTGACTGATCGTTAATGTAGACACAATTTATCAGAGCAAGAGTTAAGACACACCATGTTGGGGCCCTTGTTTGAAAAGCTGGATGAATTCACAGATTTAGGAGGATAATTCTGCATGTGTTTACTTTCTCGAAGATTCACTTGTTTTCAGAACCGCAGTTTCAAGGTCACAGTCAAACTTTTGAAGAAACGACGAGGCAAATTGAAGACTCATTTTCCACCAAGTCGTGCAGAGTTTTAGGAGGCAGGTAAGCAATACAGTGGCACGACAGAGCCATGTGGCTGGGACAAGAGAGAATTCCTGAGTGTGTGACTGGAGGGGAGATGGTGCCCATGGGCTTGATGCTGGGGAGGAGAGCCAGGTTGGACTGGGGTGGGGGATGGTGGGGTGGGGCTTGGTGCTGGGGAGGAGAGCCAGGTGCTGGGGAGGAGAGCCAGGGTGGACTGGGGGGGAGGGGATGGTGGGGGGGGCTTGGCACTGGGGAGGAGAGCCAGGGTGGACTGGGGGGGAGGGGATGGTGGGGCTGTGCAGACTCCTCCTGAGCATGTGGGTCTCAAGGGATGCCACAGGCAACAAGACAGGACAGAGGCCATGGGCTCCGAGGGCCCTGCACGGTGTGACAAAAGCTGCACTGCGGAGGAAGAACCTCAGGAAAGCCTTGGACAGTTGGTGCAAGGAGTGATGCATTAATAATGACAGTAATAATTAGTGGCTTTAATCATGACGTTCTCCTATTTCAAGAGGAACAGGAGAGAAATAGAGCCCATTCACTGGCTCTTTCCTGTCCAAGCCAAAGTTGAGAACCTGGAGCTCCATCTTGGTTTCCCATGTGGGTGGCAGGGGCTCAAACACTTGAGCCATTTTTGTTGCTTCCCCAGATGCGTTAGCAGGGTTGGGGATGGGAAGTAGAGCAACCCACAACACCAGGTACGATCATAGCTTTTTACGGTCTACCTGGCCCTGTCCCATCATCCAGCATTGCACGGGACACAGTACACTGATTTTGCCTTTTCACACACACAGCAGTAGTGCAGTCTCATCTCTTCTGCTTCCCATCTCAGCTCCTCTCCACTCCCTGCTCTGCACCATTTATTCTGGCTAGTCATACAAACTTCAAGCAAGCAGGGACTTTGATTCATTCTCTGCTAAATCCCCAGCCAAATACACAGTGAGTCCTCGATAAGCATTTATTAGGACCGAAATGACAGAGAAACACAGGCCCCTGTAGGGACACAGAACAGATCCCCCTCTTCACTGTAAAGCTAAGTCCCAGGGATGCTGGGAGCTCCTGGCCCAGTGCAGAGGCCCTTCCTGGGAATAGTCTGCACAAAGAGAAGTACCAGGAGGTGGCAGCTATCAAAGGGAGAGTAGGTGATTGTTGTGTGGGCTTGAAACACTGCTGGGGTGGGAGGAGCCAGGCAGGCTGGAGGGTGGAGCAGTAGAGCAAGTAACCTCAGGGAGAAAGCAGCCATGCATCCCCAGTGCAGAGTTATGTTTCCTGCATGGTAATTTGTCTCCAGACAACATGTAGTATACACAGGTTGTCCTGAAGATAGAGTACCGAGTCACCAGTGCCATGCTTATTCTATAGTGGCTGTCCCCTAAGATCTGCTATATGTGTCTGCCTTTTCCTCTCATAGCTGGGTGGCGTATGATGGAGAGAACTTCTCAGGCAATCAGTATGTGCTAGAAGAAGGCCACTATCCATGTCTCTCTGCCATGGGATGCCTCCCCGGAGCCACATTCAAGTCTCTGCGCTTTATAGATGTTGTAAGTATGTCGCTATGAATGGGGTGTCGTGCCAGTGCGTGGGTCACGGAGCTGATGGTTGGCATGGGGCCTCCGCATGGACAAGCTCCCCAGGATCCCCGTGGGAGCTTCCCACCTTACGATGTGAGATCTCTGTTACGTTCCGGCCATGGTCTCAGGCCCAGGTGTATGGCATTGAGTTAGTTTTGACCCCCGGTTTTGGCTGCCTTTCTCCCACCTCGTCCACAATCCCCACTTTTCATTCCTCTCCCGGCTACAGGCACCTCTTCTAATGTATTTGGGATACATCTTAGATATTCTTGGAAAAATATTCTCTAAAAGAGAATTAAACCTAGGCTTTGATTCCCATAAACATTATGCTACAGTTTTTAGTGCATTAAAAACGTAACTGAATACTTGCATCAAGAATGTGTAAATTCTGTCTTTTGCTTTCTGGGCATCTGGTTTATTGAGTCTGACACAGTATTTTGTCATCCAGACCTACTCATTGTAGTCCTCAAGACTCACAGCCGGCAGGACTGTGGTTGGGAGTCTTGTGGCTGTGGGGCTGCTGGATCTGGTGTGTTACGAACAGGCAGTTTCAGTGCTGTAAAAGCCCACTGCAGTAGACTCCCAGTGGTGGCTGCGTGTGGGTTCCTGCTTCCCACATTATCACTGTTGGAGTATTCTGTCCCTCTGATTCCTGTCAGTTTGATGAATGAGTATCAGATGTCACCTCATCACTGGTTCCATTTGTGTGGAACTATCACAGGATTGCTGTCATACTCTTAACTACTTCTCTCCCTAGAGGGTTGCCTGTTTATATCCTTTGCCCAGCTCTGTATCCGGTTTCCTGTATCTTTTGTTGTTTTTACTGATTTGCAGAACACCTTCATAGGTTTTGTGATTTGCAATCAGAGAGCATCTTCCAGTTTATCTCATGTGTGCTAATGCAGGGTGTGGTGTCCCCTTTTGGAAGAAAGGCTTCATTTTCATAGTGTCATGGCTGAAATCAATAGAACAGCACTGCAAGGCAGGCTTCAGAAACTGAGGTCTGATTATGTCTGTGGCTTTTTCATTAAAAAATAGCCAACTGTAAACAGATGTAGTTGGTAGTGTTTAAGAATGCATGCACCTACCGGTTTGAATAACTAAACTGCTGCTAAGATAGGAAAACAGCAGTGATACATGGGAAGATGCTATTCGCTTATCAGGATTGCAGTAAGACTGTAAACATTTTTCATTTAATTTTGTTTGAAAGGCCAAATAGGAGAGACACAGACATAGAGAATTCTTCCATGACTGGTTAACATCCCAAATGCCTCCTACAGTTGGGGCTGGGCCAGGCTGAAGCTGGAAGATCAAACACAGCCTGGGTCTCCATCATCCGTAGCAGGAACTCAACTACTTGAGCAGTCATCAGCTGCTGCTCCTCAGGGTGCATATTATCAGGGAGCTGGAGCCAAATCCAGGAGCTCCAACAGGGATTCAGGCACCTTAGTGGCTTCTTAGCCACTGCACCAAACACCCACCCCAAAGCAGGCTTGTTGCTAGTGAAGCTGCCTAGGAATCTGCAGGCAAGCTGCAAGCATGCATTTGGAGTTCTCAAGTGCCTTCTCTCAACAGAACTTGGCATGATGTTGATGCTCATGTCAGTCTGATAGTGCCAGCTGAAGGGTGGCTTTTCCAGCTTCAGGCTAGGACGTGAACATGTTGCTCATCCCACAACTGCCCATCCTCTGACATGAATACTTTACAATTATGGAACTGGGTTTTGGTACCCACCATCAGCATCTGGAACATTTCTCACATGCCATCTGTGCAATGAGTGTGCAGGTGTACAAAGTGGACCGTCCACCATGGATTTTTGTTCTGTTCCTTCCATGTGTGCTCTGTTTGACCTGATTCTTTGCTCATACAGGCAGGTCAGTACCTTTTTACCATGTCAGGGCACAGGTGCCTCAAAGAAGCAATAAACCACTACACTCCAGCCACAAAACTTTTGGCAAGTGTAAGGGAGCACCTTGTAATCTCCACGTGCTTCCTATTGTCAGTGCTGTTGGGAGTGTCATCGTTAGGGTCAGAAGGGTCTGTCATTTGAAAACACAAATGGCCAACTTTTACTTTTTCTGAGAACCAGTGAATTTTTGATGCCAGCGTGTTCTTTGAAATGATGGGCAGCTTGATCTTGGGACTCCTGCTGTTTGTTATTTTCCCTCCTGCCTGGACAGTCCTCCAGGATTGTGTGGAAGCATGAATTTTACAGAATGTTGCCACGAGTCACTTTTTTTTCCCCTATAAAGAGCATTTGAAAATACATGCAGGGGAAGGTGCCTTGATCAGATACCACCACTCTGCCTCTTTGTCCCAATGAGAACGGCCAAGTTAACAATTCCAGTGGAGTTCCTCTCTTCATGCTGAAGCAGCTTGGCTGTGAAGGCTGGGTGGGGCATGAATCAGCAGAGAGAAGCTGGCTTGTTTGTTCTATCTCGTTCCTCCATTCCTCCCCTCCCTGTATTATGCCCTAGTTTTAAAGCAATCTTTAAAGGGAAAAAAAAAATCATGTTGAAAAGATTGCTCCAGGCACACACTCATTTCTTGTGTCTGGACTGTTTGATGTGCTGTAACACAGGTGATACCCACCTGCCTTCCTGTCTGGCGGGAGAGTTCCTGCCACTCTGTCCTCCCGCATCCTGGCCTTGGCACTGCCAGCGGCCCTGGGCCAGGAGCACAGGGATGGCTGGATTCAGGCGGATCTTATGCTCTGTTCTTTTTTTTTTTTTAAAGATTTTATTATTATTGGAAAGTCGGATACCGGATATATAGAGAGGAGGAGAGACAGAGAGGAAGATCTTCTGTCCGATGTTTCACTCCCCAAGTGAGCCACAACGGGCCGGTGCGCGCCGATCCAAAGCCGGGAACCTGGAACCTCTTCCGGGTCTCCCACGTGGGTGCAGGGTCCCAAAGCTTTGGGCCGTCCTCAACTGCTTTCCCAGGCCACAAGCAGGGAGCTGGATGAGAAGTGGAGCTGCCGGGATTAGAACCGGCGCCCATATGGGATCCCGGGGCGTTCAAGGTGAGGACTTTAGCCGCTAGGCCACGCCGCCGGGCCCTTGTGCTCTGTTCTTAAAACAGAAAGATTTTTCTCCTGTGTTTGCATTAACATTAACCAAACTGAGTAACAGCACATCACTTCTGCTCCTCAACAGGAGTTTTCGGAACCAACAATTATTCTCTTTGAAAGAGAAAACTTCAAAGGGAAGAAGATCGAACTTAATGCGGAAACGGTTAATCTCCGATCCCTGGGCTTCAGCACACAGATACGCTCCGTTCAGGTCATTGGTGGCATGTGAGTGATCTAATTCCTTGTCGGGTCAGTACAGTAATTTTTAAAGTCTCATTTGATCAGATTTCTCTCACTTGACTTTAAGTGAACTGACACGGAACACCTAGTTTTCTGTAGAAATCACTCTTTATGCACTGTTGTTGTACAGTTTTTCCACTGCAGAAAACCAGGTTTAAAAACTCTTTCATATCCTTATTCCAATTTCTAGCTTATTTTGGGCTAGAACCTTGTCTTTAACATCCTCAAAATCTTTGGGGGGGGGGGTGAGAATCTTTGTACCCAAGTGCTCAGCAGATTTACTGAGTATTCTTTTAGCAGATAAGAAAGGGAGTGCTTATTTTACAAGTTCTTTTGGAAGCCGAGTCCTTTGATTCTGGAGTTGGGATTTCCCTTTGTCAGGGAGTGACGGTCAAGGCTGTGCCAATAATTAAAGGTTAACCTGGGAAGAGTTTTTTTTCTTAATGTTAAATAATTCCGAAATGGAATAAAATAGAAAGATGAGCAGGTACTATCAATGTAACAAGTGTATTTAAGGAAGTTTTCTTTTACTCGGAAAAAAATTAAGGTATTATCTGCCTGTATTTATCAAGTGTTGGAGAGGGCCGGGCCATTTAGGGTAGCAGGTATTGAAGTCCTTTCCCCAAATGACCACATTGTAGAGCTTCAGGATGAAAAACAGCGCCCTCTCGTGGTGTGTGTTGTTTGTGCAGCAGTGAGGCCCAGCAGTGGATTCTGAAACTCACAACCCTCAAGGGTGTGAAAGCAGCACTTTGAGGGGTTGTCTGGAGCTAAGAAAGATTACTCTCTCTTTAAACACACTCACACACACACACAAGATACTTTCTTGTGGTCTGTATTTCCATACACTGATAGCTCTGCAAATGTGAACCATTTAAATAACCTCAGGATCCACTGTTAACGATTGAAGGTATTTCGTAACAGTGCCAAGGAGTCCCAGTAAGTCTATATCAGGTGCATTACTGAAAAGACTTTAGATCTTTCTGGCATAAGTAATCCTACACCCACAATGTGCTATCTGTCCAGAGCCAATGGCTCTAAGTGTTCTAGAAGATGGGGTTGTTTCACCTGCCCAGCCCCAGTGGATGTTGAAGCTTCAGTCTAGAACTGGAGAGCATTCTCCGTCTGCACAGTTGGGGGTCCGCTGTGGAGGAAGACCGGCACTCACTGTGGTCCTGTTTTTTTTCCAGATGGGTCACTTATGAATTTGGTAATTACAGAGGTCGACAGTTCCTGCTGTCCCCGGCTGAGGTGTGCAACTGGTATGAGTTCAGTGGCTGTCGCCAAATAGGTTCTCTGCGACCCTTCATTCAGGTATTCCCTCCTCCTCTGGGATGTGAAGAGGGCCTCGTGTAAATGTAAGCCAAACAGGTTAGCGCTGATGCAAACTTGAGATAGGCCTTGCTTCCCTCTCCCACCCAACCCAAAAGGGGGCTGTGGCTGCTCCCCAAACACTCTCAAACCCAAGAGCAGACATGGTGTGTCCCAGGCCCTGACTTGTGCGCAGGCAGGCTGCCCGCCCCAGGCCCTTGGAAATTGTTAAATGCACCTTACCCAGTACCCTCTGCACCTGCTGGCCAGAGCGCTTCTGATCCCTCACCCACACGTGGCTGGAGGTCTGGGCTTGCTCAGGGCGCGCCTCCCCCAGCATGACCTCTCTCTGTCTGCCCTGCTTTCTGTCTTCTAGAAACGAATTTATTTCCGACTTCGCAACAAGGCCACGGGCTTATTCATGTCTACCAATGGGAACCTGGAGGACCTGAAGCTGCTCAGGGTCCAGGTCATGGAGGATGTCGGTGCCGATGATCAGATCTGGGTGTATCAGGAAGGATGTATCAAATGCAGGGTGAGCTCCGGGGAGCCCGCGGGCTGAGAGCTGGGGTGGTGGCAGACGATGGCTCGTCCTCGATTAGGCCTTTGACCTTTCTGCAAATAATAAGCGCTTTTGCACAATTCCCGGTGTGCATTCAGAGAGAAAGAGAAAAAAAAACCACCTTTCATACTCTGATAGAACAAGTCTTGATTTTGAGGTAGTCAAAGAAAAATCAAATTTTCTGTGTTGGGCTCCACTTTTCTTTAGCCTTGGTGCCATGAACCAAAGGCACTCTGGGTCACCTTGTGTTTTTGGAGAAACCCCAGGGAAGGGGATGACAGGCGAAGGGATCCCCCTGGGCCCAGCCATGCCCATTTCCCTGTGCTCCTGTGACGCAGCGGGGTGGGGAATGCCCACCCCTCAGCTCCTCCAGTGTAAGTCCTGCGGAGAGCTGGCGAGAAGCTGAATGACGGCAGGTTGTACGAGAGGACCTTGTGCTTCCACCAGGCACGTCTGCCTTTACTCCCCAGCTTCTACAGGCTTGCCCTGGGGGCTCCTGAAGGTTTTTAAAAGCATGCTTCCCCCCATCCTCACCCCAGGTGTCAGCAGCAGGGAGGCAGCCTTAGCAAGAAGCGCAGGTTGTGGACTGCTTCTGACAGGGCTGGAGGGAGAAACATCCTGGCAGCAAATAACGGTTACTGTTCAGACATGCACAGGAGAAGAGGGGTGCCAGCTTGGCCTTGGAGTTACCTGGGTGATTGGAGGAGACAGTGCCAGCCTGCAGTTGCTCAGAGGAGGTGTGTTTCTTGGCCACGCGTGGTCGCGACAGGGAGCACCTGCCCATCCTTAGGTTAAGGGTAGATAGAGTGCAGGGAATGACTCGGAAACTGTTTTCACTAAGACACCCCCAGGGAGTGTACTTTCTTGTTCTAGCTGAGTAGTGTGCCTTTTCAGGGAAATTCAGGTGTGATTTCCAAAGGAAGGGCAAGAGACACCAAAAAATGCCACCTGAATCTGCTAACCTGCCCGCTGGCCACCTGGTGCTACACAGCTACTGGACAGTCGGGCCCGCCGGACGTGACACGTCTGGTAGAAGTGGCCCTGGAAGATTCTGTGAGGGAAGGCTTTACCATCCTGAGGCTTTTCTCACTACTAAGACAGGGGGTCTTACACAGGGCAGAAGTCTCTCTTCTTGATAGACAAGAATCAGGAACTTTCCATCTAAAGCACAGGGCATAAACATTGGATGTTTGGTTCTAGTTCTTTTGGCTGAAAGCTGACATGTCTAATGTGGGGCAAATGAAGCCAGGGACCAGGAGAACTGTAAAAACTAAATAAATTCAGAGAACTGCCATGAGACTTCAACATGCACCCACATCTCCTGAGGTATCTCCTTTTCTCTAAGCAGATAGCGGAAGACTGCTGCCTGACCATTGTGGGCAGCCTGGTGACGTCCGGCTCCAAGCTGGGCCTGGCCCTTGACCAAAATGCCGAGAGTCAGTTCTGGTGCATGAAATCCGATGGCAGGATCTATAGCAAGTTAAAGCCAAATCTGGTTTTGGACATCAAAGGTAAGGATGAATTCCTGTTTTCTCTATGATCATGTGTCTTGAGAAAATCTTTTGAAAATGGTTATTCCTGGCTGTTTGCGGAGTGAGCCAGTGGATGGGAGATATTTCTCTGCCTTTCACATAAATAAAAAGGCAACCTAGAGCCTGCATCCAGAGCCAGGTTCTCTGCTGTGGGATGTGGGGATCTTAACAGCTAGATCAAGATGCTTGCCCCTGGGTTTCTTAACAGGATGTTCTTAACTGCGTCTCCCCGTGAGTTTTCTGAGGCAGCCTTAGGTTTCCCGGGTATCAGCCACAGCGGCAGGCTCTGTGCTGGCCGCTAGGGGGACCTTGTGAGAAAAGCTGCTTTGGCTTCCAAGAAGAGCCCGGTGTGGGCTGGCGGTAAGGACACCTGTTTCCTGATCCTGGCTCCCACATAATGGGTGGGACTGTCAGAGGGGCCTCCTCAGGGCTGCTCTTAATCCTTCAGTCCTAACAGCCTTGTTAGGGCTGTGTGCGGTAACTGCACTAGAACGCCGGAGAATGCTGCCATCTTGTGGACGTGAGGGAGTAAGGTCACACACGAGGTTGAACCTCACATTAAAATTGACATGAGGTGGTTGTTCTCCTAAGTATCTCCTGTGTTTGGATAATGAGTTATTTTGGCAAACATATATGATCCCAGACCTCATACCTGTTAACAATAGTCGAAACTAAGAAACAAAGGTCTGTGATGATTTGGATTCTTTCCTGAAGTGAAAGAATGAATCGTGATTTCTCAAGAACTTTCTAATCTTCAGGCTTCTTCTTGGAATTGATGTTAACGTACTCAAAAAGTACACGGAGATACCATAACCCTGAAAAGTAAAACAAAACAGGGGACACTGTTCCCTTTAGATAATGAAGATACTTTCTTAATTCTATTTTCCACAACCTTTTGGCGTTCTGGTACAAGAAAAAAGTTGAAATCCATGCATATGAAGGGCCTTGAATAAGGAATTTGAGACCCACGCAGTCTTCTCGTAAGATGGGTTTTCCACGAACTTTCTGTAGAATCCTCATACCTCCTGTAAACCGAGTGTTGTATGGGGTGTGTGTGATGTTGGAGTGTGGGGTTTCTAGTCCCCCACTGCAAACTTGCATGGGAGAGCCCCCCAGCACCTTCACCTACCTGGATGGAGGCAGCCCCTATGTAACCCCTGAGAGTAAACCTGTAAGTCACAAAAGGATGGGGTATGACCATTTCTGCAGCTGTGCCTCTTCAGACCTGGAAGGCTTGCACACCGTATAAGGGAGAAACCGGTGTTTTCTGCTGCTTGCCTGAGGCGGAGGTGGGTTATCTGATCCCGGCCACACTTTGTGTCCTTACTTGTGGCTTTGTGGGGGTCCCTGGTGGTGTGCACATAGACAGTACTTGGAAGGATGCTTACCACACACCAGGAAACAATTCAGATCTGATGTGTCCACTGCAGGAAGCCCGAGGCTGTCTTCAAGGGATCTGAAGTCCCTCTTACTGACTCGCAGGCAGGAGCCAGTTGGGGAGTTCTTGGTACCCGATTTCTAGCGCGGTGGAGTGCACCACTTCCGCGCACAGCTTTTCTTCTACACTGGAGCAGGAGTCTTCCTGTCCTACTGCAGCCTTCTGGCTGGCATCCCACGTCCCCTCTGATTTGCCACAGCCAGGCATCTGACAGCTGCACTCCCCAATGCATCTTGGTCCCTTCTGCTCCTTTCTCCTGCTCTGTGCTGGCCTCTGTCCCCTCCAACTTCTGGACTGATGGATTGGAAGACCCTCTGGGGCCGGCTAACCACCATCTCTCTGCATTTTCACGCCTTGTTGCCTGTGCTCCGCTGGTGCTGGGCTGGCGTCTGCCGCTTTGCCCCAGGCACATCTCCTGTTTTGATCACTTCTTTCTTTCCAGGGGGTGCGCAGTATGATCAGAATCACATTATCCTCAACACCATGAGCAAGGAGAAGCTAACGCAAGTGTGGGAGGCCATGGTCCTGTGAGCTGCAGCACGAGCCTGGAGGACTTCCTGTCCCCTGCGAGCCGCTGCCAGGGAAGAGCCGGCGGGAAGGCGGCTTCTGCTCCGGGGGTCGCGGAGTGGCTCTGGGGTCGGATTGCCACAGGAACCAGCTCACCTTGGCAAGGACTGTCGTTTGTCCTCCTCTCACGCCTCGTCTCTCCTTGCAGCAGCTGCCAGGGGTTTTGTCAAAATGTTGTACCCAGAATTCAAGACTATGTACCTTGGCAGTGACTTCCCAAGACGGGGACAGGAGAGAGCAGGAGCCTCAGCAGCCGTGAGCCCACAAAGCCCCTCGGAGGAAGGCAAGAGTGCAGCTTGCCCGGCACAGGCACGTTCAGTATGTGAGAGCAAGTGCCTTAGAAGGCCTGTAATCTGGGTCACTGGCCTTAATGTTTACCGGGACCAGTAATTATGTTGTATACTCATAAGGAACTCAATAAATCAACAAGATACTATCCTCTTTCAGGTAATATTAATGAGCAGTAAGTTTACAAATATTTATGCCCATGGCTGCTGAGACGGACAAGCAGGAGTCGGGTGGACAAGTCCCCAGGGGTGCCCAGCATGGCCCGGGTGGCAGCAGCTGCTCCAACAGTATTACCACGGCCTAACTCTTTAGTCCGTCTTGATTTACCCACAGGGACCCAGGCTGTGATCTACCAGGAATTTCTCCACTTGGGGGTCTCTGGCCTGCCTTCCTGCCCAGGCTGCCAGGCTCCTGATGGGAGGTGACCCCTGGTGGCAGAGCCCAACGGGACCCAAAATCAGTTCCAAAAAATTAGGGAACAACACACATGGGGTGTGTGGAGCAAACCGTGGGGCTCTGGTGTCCGGAAATGCAGTTAGTGATTCCAGGATGCTGCTCAACTCTTACCTACGGACAGGGCCCGGGCTTGGTCGTGCTGTGCACATGGTGGCTGCCAAGCCTCTCCTTGCATGCCACCTTCCTCTTTTGGGTCTCATCTTGAACATGGGTGCTGTCGTCACAGGTGGGCCAGGCACTGTTTCCTTTTTACCTGGTCCAAGCACACCTCTAAGTCCTAGAACATGAAACCTCTCTGAGGTTTACAGTATGCAGTTAATCACTAGGATAGCGTATCCTCCAGCTTTTCAAACGTTTGTACGGGTACCCAGCTTCAGACCTGTCTGTCTCGCTCTAGATGGACAGCACTGGATTTAGGCCTTCACTATGCCATTAGACTAGGGTGGGGCAAGGATGGTCTACAAGAGTCTGTGCCAAAATTCTCCCTAGAATAAACTTGTTTCTGGCTAACTGTCTGAAATTGATCAATGGGGGCTAGGGGTGGGGCTACTGACTGGACTGATACAAGAGAGCGAGTGGGTCAGCGGGGTGGGAGCCTGGGACAGTAGAGGAGCAGGCTGGTTACAGGCCATTGTGCCACGCATGCTCTGTCCGGGCTCAGTGTCCAAGGCAGTGAGCATGAGAGCGGGTGAGGTGTGGGCTCATCTCAAGTGTTTGACCCCTCTGGGGAAATGAAGTCCAGAGCCCCTGGGTTTATAACCGAGCACCGTTATCTTGCAAGGTACGTTTGCACTGTCCAAGCCCAACATGCTCACCAGTGGGTCTCGAGCAGCAAGAAAGTAAGTACAAAGTGTCAAACAGCTCTCCCTCAGAAGCTACCTGCAAGGCCCCAAGTGCAGACGCAGTGAGCATGACAGGAAGTAGTCACTTACCCTACGAGAGTGGAGCCAGAGCACGGGTCCTGGGGACAGCCAAAGGCGGCCCTCTGAGGTCATAAAACTGTCACCTTGGGACTCCATCAATTCACTCGTGGGAAGGGGGGGCCTTATACTGAGGTTTCTAAAAGCCCCTCTCCGCTCATCCTGAGAGACCAGGAGTAAACAAATCACTGGGGGATCTTGACCTAAGACCCCAGGAGGGTGGGCACGTTGCAGGCAGAGAAGCCCACACCAGAGCACAGGAGTGGGAAGGGAAGCCCAGAGCCAGTTAGACACAGTGCCCAGTGAGCACCTCAGGGCGGCGCTGACCTAGGTGAGCTTTTTATGCTAACATCCACCCACACATCCAAAGTTTTAGGGTTGGACAAACAGTAAAATTGGAATACTCAAAAAATTAATAGGGAAATGGCATTCAAAGATTTTGTTTTGGTGCCAAAAAACCATGTGAACTCACTGCACAGTTTTCCCCTAATGCATCTTTCCCATGAACTGTTTGAAAAACCCTTCTATAGCATTTACGCTCCCAGGAGAGGTGACCATGTACAAAGCTGATGGGAAAGAACAGCTTGAACCAAGGCCGAGAGCTGGTGCTGCCATTCTGGTGGCTGTTACTGGCAAATTCTGGTGGCTGTTACTGGCAAACTCCTGGTCTAAAAAAAAAATTTTAGACTTACATCACAGATTTAGGCATCAAATGTGGAAGGTTACTTAAAAGGTATGGAAACACAGGCACTCACCCAGTGAGACCCAGCAACAGCTCAACTGCACATGTTTAATGTTTAATTAAATTTAAACAACGTTAATCACAGTCTTGCCCCGGGCGTGTCCCTTTTCCACCTTCAGGAAGGCTTCAGGAACTTGAGAGAAAGGAAAGGTTTGCTCAATCACGGGTCGGATCTGTAAGACACAGAGTGGTGGCCCGGTGGGTAGGAATGCCAGGGTCTCCCCAGCGTGTCCTTCAAGGCTGGTCTCTCCTGGGCTCCTTGTGGGCCACATCACACCTGTCCATGGCGGTCACCTCAGCTCCTCCACGACCCCATCTTCTGTGCTCTGCCATTTGTCTCCCACCCCCTACCACGCCCTGGCCTGGGATGCAGAGACCACCACCATCCCCACCTTGCCTTCCCATAGATGCCATCTGTATGTACCTGGGGTGTGGAATGCTAGCACCTGTGGCTCGTGCTAGACATCCATCTCGGAGGATCCTGGTGCCCTTCCAGCCCGGGGCCCACACTCCCTTCCCAATCCCCTTTCCACTCGGCTGCTGCACTTGTTATAGCCGAGTGTACCTCTCAGCTATTGGTTACCTGCCATGGGTAGTAAACCCCAGAGCCATGTATATGTTCCTCCTGTCCCCTTCCTGGCTGAACCTACAGAAAGTAGGTTGTTTTAAGTGTCTGGCTTGTTTACTCAACTGTAACGTGAAGCACCTCTCCCTGGACCGCCTGCAACAACCAGAATGCATATGGTAGGAACTTGCGGGGGAAAGCCAGTATGCTAGCGTGGAAACAAGGTCGTGGGTGCCCTGTCCTGGGGGCCCTGCTGGTCAGGATGGCCAGGGTCTGCCAGCAGGAAGGGCCTTTGGAAATGAGGTCCCTCCTGACTCCCCTTTCTCCCCGTGCAAAACAATCCAAACTGCTCCTTTTCCAAACTCCAAAACCCAGCCATGATTGCTGTCCCCTTTCCTCCCGGTGCCTCAGCAGCACGCCCACCTCCCACAGCTGAGAGCCAACCCCACATCTTCTTCTGTAGTCCTCTCACAAGATGGAGACGCCTTCTTGTGACAGCATCCAATGAAACGTCCTCCATGCGACTTGGCGTGCAGCCCAGTCACCAAAGGAACACCTCAGACTCCAAACGCTCCCATCTCCAAAGTACCTGCACATCACAACAAGCTGCTCCTAACAGTAACAGCTGACACCTGCTGCCCTCCATGCTGACAGATGTCGCAAGAGCCCTGCGGGTTAAACCTAACTTAATCCCCATAACCCCCTTCTGGGGTAGGTACATTTTACAGATGGAAACACCACAGCACAGAGGTCAACGAACTGCCTAGCAGCACACCGCTGCTCAGCAGCAGAGCCGGATCGAATCTGCTCTCGGGGTTACACACGTCTTGCACAGCTGCCCACAAAGGCTGAGCGGACCGGTAAGGACGGGTCACAGCCTGCAGGGACCTCGTGACAGCTGTGCGGCATGTGTGCTACAGAGGACATCACTAATGGATGGCACTGAGGGGCAGGCTGAGCCTGTCCCTGGATCCCGTTCAACACTGCAGCCGAGCCGAGCTGAGCCGGTGTGTGGCCCCCTCGCTCTCTCCATAAAAGGATGGGTGGACTGCATTCAGGTGGCTTCCAGAGGTCCTACAGTCCACCTGAATGCACGGTTCTCTTGCTGCTGGGACCTGGACACAGACTTTAACAGCAGGCCCCTTGCTGGGACAGCTCCACTGAAGGGCTGGGCTGGGGCAGAGACCAGGCAGGTGAAGTCAGCATGCCAGGGCGTCTGTATGCACATGACTGTGACAATGATGCAGACTTCTGACTTAGCCTTAGGGTCCCAAACCCAAATCCACATACAACCATCCATTTCGCAAAGACCTCCTTTGAAGTGACAGGCACTAGCCGGCAGGTCCACAACACGCTGGACGCCCACGTGAACTGGCTGAGCTCGCATCACTGCGCTCCCTCCAGAGCTCTGCCTGGAGCGCCGGGGCCTGAACTGATGACACAGGCAGCCCTGCCCTTGCTGCTTTAATCTGGCTGTTTCAGGCCTATTGTGGCCAATGAGCTGAGAGGGCTGACCGTGGCATAATGAGTCATTCAGCAGTTCCCGTAAGTGACAATGAAAAAAGGGGGCTTTCACATGACAGGCAGGCAAATGCCACCGCTGGCTGAATGTGGGACAGCTAACGGAGATTAACTGGATAATGAGACCCTGTCTGTGGACAGCCTCACGGCAGACCTAGGGTGTTTGTTGGTTAGACAGAGGGATCAGAGTCAAAAACCCAGCGAGGGGAAAGCAAGGTTACTCACAGAGAAGTCCCTGCATTTATGTGATGACACTGCTGGAGTCCGCCGGGCCCCGGGAGCCCTGTTACAAAGCGGACAGGCTCGACACCACTCTGCCAGCCACATGTGCACACACAGCGCTCACCGCCAGCTACACACTCCTCCACTCGTGCACACACAGGCAGGCTCTCCTGGCCGCACCCTACATTCCTCCAATTCCATACCCCTCCACACCCCACAACTTGGGACCTGCTGCCTGACATCCCCTCCGTCCGTGAGGAACAGAACAGAGGGCCAGGGAAGCCTTTGGCCTCACCACATGTGGCCTTGCAAATTGCTGCTGTCCAGCCATGGGCAAGTCCTCCACCCAGCATGGGGCGGAGACCCTTGCTGCTCCTTGAGGGGAAGACTGGAGACCTGTGGGCACTGCCTGGAGAGAGCCATGGCCGAGGCAGGCGTGGCGGCAGGCGCAGGTACCCCTGGAGTGCCATCTTCCCAGGGCAATGCCCGAAATGGGGGAGCTGCCCAAGTTAGTCTGTTTTGAGCAGAGGATGCTGTGGCACACGTGTGTGCTGAGTGCCAGGCTGGAGCTGTCAGGAACAGTGCCAAATACAGATCCTGCCTGCACTTCCTCTACGGGACAGATGCTGACTGCAGAGACCACGTCGGCACACCCCCCAGCGGGGGCCCGGGGCCTCACCCTGCTTCCAGCACAGAAGCTACTGAGGGGAGTGTGGGGGTAGGCGAGGAACACGAAAGGGCTCTGCGAGAAGTAGAAATCCACACGCCTGTGGCGGGACCCCAGGACCCCTGCTCCAGTATCACCTCCAGGACAGGTTAGGTCCTTATTCTCTGTGATACACTGCAAGGTTCCAGGGTCAGGATAAAGAGCAAGAGGAGGACAGAGGGAGAGGCTGAGTTCTACTTAGATCTGGTGCTTCTTAGACACCCTCTGTCCCCCAGACAGAGCCCTCGATGCAAGGAGACTGGGTGGGGAGCTGGGAGGGCATGATGGATGGGAGGAAACACGCCCACACTGAAGATCCAGGGCTTGTCCCTGGGTCCCCCTCCCTTACGACCAAGGCCCTCACGCCCTCTGCACACTTTTCCTGAGGGAGACAGTGGACAGCAGAAGCCACACAAACTTCAGAGACCTCGGGGCCGGGGAGCCCTGAGATCTCAAACCTCTAGGGAAGCAATCCTGGGCCACATTCTCCCTTGCTTGGAGCAAAACCCAGCTGCCCTGGGGAACACTGGATACAGAATGCAGTTCACAGCTGACTGTAGCACCCTGCAGTCCCAGAGGAACCTGGGAAACTGTCTATCTCAGAACTCAGTAACCAGCCTTCTGGGCTGCGATGCTCCACAAAGTGGGCTCTAGATGCTGTGACTGTTTCATTGAAAGTGAGCAAATGGGGCCTGACATGGTAGCCTAGCAGCTAAAGTCCTTGCCTTGAATGCACCAGGATCCCACTATAGGCACTGGTTCTAATCCCAGCAGCCCTGCTTCCCATCCAGCTCCCTGCTTGTGGCCTGGGAAAGCAGTCGAGGATGGCCCAAAGCCTTGGGACCCTGCACCCATGTGGGAGACCGGGAAGAGGCTCAAGGCTCCTGGCTTCAGATTGGCTCAGCTCCAGCCACTGAGGCAGCTTGGGGAGTGAATCAGCAGATGGAAGATCTTCCTCTCTGTCTCTCCTCCTCTCTGTACATCTGACTTTGCAATAAAAATAAATAAATCTTTTTTTAAAAAGTGAGCAAATGAAGTGATGTTTCAGCCTCACACTGCACTAGCCACACTTCAAGTGTCCATGCAGGCAGGACACTGCCCATCACTCTGGAAGGTTCTGGTGGTAGCACTGTTGGGTGCAGTCAACACATTTCTCTATACAGGGTGAAGGAAGTTTTCTGAATTAAATAGGCCCTGATTGGAAGCAAAGCTAAATGTATGCTACTAAAGAAAAAAAAAAAAGGTATAGGGAGCCACCTGCACTGCTCCCAGTATCCGATATGGGCACTGGTCTTCGTCCCAGCTGCTCCATCTCTGATCCAGCTCCCTGCTAATACATCTGGGAAAGCAGAGGGAGATGGCCCAGTGCTTGGTCCCTGCCACCCACATGGGAGATGTGCAAAAAGCTCCTGGCTCCTGCCTGACCCAGTCTTAGCTGCTGCGGCCATTTGTGAAGTAGATGAAAGATCTGTTTCTCCCTTCTCTCTGTAACTCTGCCTTTTTAAAAATATTACTTCTATTAATTTTTGTAACTCTGCCTTTCAAATAAAAACAATTTTAAGGATCAAGGTGTACAATGGTATATTATCCATTAAGAAGGAAGAGAAGAGAAAAATACGCTTTGGGGGTACTTCAGACTTCATGAAAAATGCAATTAAAGGATCATTTTGGTGCATAAAGTTTGAAGTGTAGTCACAGGTTTTTAATATGCATTTTCTGTAAGCTCTTTGAAGACAATCACACACACACACATATACACACACACATTTTTCCCCTATTTTGATAGATACGATGTCCCAAGAATCCTAAGAAACTGGCAACTTGAGGTGTGTCTGACAATCTCAGTGACTGAGGGACTAGGACGTTGGTTATTCTTCAGTCTTTCTTTGTTTATTGTATTGATTCAAGAGGCAAGGACAAAGAATGGATGAACTCCCATCTGCTGGCTCACTGCCCAAATGTCTGCCTAGCCGGGGCTAGGCCAGGGCAAAGCCAGGAGCCAGGTATTCAACCTGGGTCTCCCACATGGGTGGCAGGGATCCAATCAGGAGCCTTTACCACAGGATTATCCATTGGCAGGAAGCTGGAATCAGGAGCAAAGCCAGGCACTCCTTATAGGTGTTTCAAACCATAGCCTAACTGGTTGGTCAAATGTCTGACCCAAAGGAAGAGTTCTTAAAAACAAAACAAACAAAAAAACACAACAACAACAAAATATCTACTTCCTGGATTTTGAACCTAATCTCAAAAAACAACTCTAGCCTTCCCTATCTGAGCCCAGATAACTTGGTCATTAAACACCCAGCCAAAGCTTGGAGGAACGGAATGCCTTGGTCCAGTTTAATGAATCTCTAATAACCATATATTCTCTAAGTACACTACTGTTAAGACTTTCCAACTTCCCAGTTTAAATAGGCAAGGACTTCTCAGGGCAGGGAAAAGACAAGACCAGAGCTCACAGTGGCAGCCGGTGGCAGCTCTCAGTGAGCACAGTCCCTGACCCCTTCCCAAGCCCAAATGGACAGGTGCCAGAGAAGAGAATCCCACCAAGAATCGGCACCCTCCATCAGGGAGTTCTGTTTTTGCCCGTGCCCTCTCACAGCCATCCTACAGGTTCCCTGCTGGCTTAGTCAGTAGATACGCACACAAGTCCCTCTCGGCTCTGTTTCCAGGCAGAGACAGCATGTTGATGTCATGTTGATGGCAACAGGTATGTGAACGGCCTGGAGGCCACAGGACAGGGACGGGCATGTGGAGGACTTCCAGAGGACAGGGTCCTCTTCGATCTTGGGACTCCACTGACTTCTCTCGTGATTATTCACTTACTTCTTCCTACACATAATATAAGCCTCCCACGGGATGAGGGGACACCATACAGAGAGGCCCCGACACAGGCACATTTAGCAGAGATCCCAGCACCCAGGCCACATTAAGCAGTCCCTGAAAAGACACACCAACCTGTTATCAGAAAGTTTTGGAGACAGTAGCAAGACATCTTTTATCACACAATTCCTTGGCTGCCACAGATCTTAAAATCTTAAAAGCACAAAACTTACTCAGTGATTCCCAAAACCATCCTTTCCAAAATCAAAATGAAAAGTTGCTGGGGCCAGTGAGGGGCAGGTGCCAGCAGAAAGCCCACCTCAAGGGGCCTCGTCCCATGTCTGAGCATGGATCACGTGACAGGAACTCTGGCCCCTGCTCCAACCTTTTTCCTGCCCAGTACAAAACGACAAGGACAAGAGACGATGTGAGCTGAGTCCCAGCCCAGATCAGCCTCAGGCTCCAAGATGGCAGCTGAAATATCTGTGAAAAATGGGACCGAAACTGTCATCTTTTGCAATCCTCCAAAATATACAAAGTTTTCCAACCTCAAATTCCATGTTAGTGCTCACTAAAACCACAAGTGCCAGCATCAGAACGTGCACTGCATTCTGAATTATTCCTCCAGAAGCGGCACATCACGGAAGTTAACACCATGTAAGAATCCAAATAAGCAGCGGGGGTAGGGGGAAAGGAAGGAAATCTGGGGAACCTGTCAGCCCCCCAGGAGCCATGGAAGGCCTTTTGACAGACAGGCCCACTGCAGGTTAGACACTGGCAGTCACAGCATACCAATGGCTGCCCCCACCCCCATCCACGCCCTAGACCTTGACCTCAGACACAGCGCTTCTCTGCCCGCGATGTCATGAGTGCAGGAATGAGGTGACGAGAGGCCTGACTGCCCGTCCAGCTATGTGGGGATTCAGACTTCAGCCAGTTGGTCGCCCTGACTCATCTGGAAGCTTGCTTCATCTCAGGCCGAAGAAGCTCCAGAAGCAACTGACGCAAAATTTTCCCACCTTTGTGTCAGACTGTCTTCCCAGTGTCATCGGTTACCAAACCATTAGCATCCCAGTGCTGACCTCAGCCCTGATGCCTCCTAACCCAGAGCCTTTGGCAAAATCACACACCTTGCCCAAGGCCTTGCCACTTCATCTGTAAACCAGGAGGGCTGGCCTGGGGGTGGGTGGGGCAAGCAGGTGTTTTTCAGATGCAGCAGTCTGACTGCCACGGAACTAGAACTAAAACTGCACACTTCCACACGGCGAGGCAGGCTGGTGGAGCCCACCTCTGGACAGCTCCCCTTGGCTCCATGGGCATGTCCACAGGTGGTGCTTTCAAACCAAAGGATTCCAATATGGGTTTGCATGCACACGTACCTTTCCTGCGTCCACCAGCTCTGCAATCTCATCCAGACATGGACCACTGGCCATGAAAAAGGCCCAGCGATAATGCACACCTTGCCAGAAATGCTGACAAAAAAAAAGATGGACAAATGTGTCAAATATAGAAATGGACAAAAATCTGACAGAATATAAATGTAGGGAAAAGCATGCACAGGATGAGATGACTTAGACACACTGACTTCCCTCCCATGTCATGGACACGGTGCTCGGCGCCGGATGTGCTGCACGTGAGTTGACAAAGGCACCGCCACAGCACTCCAGGCCGCTTCTCCAAGATGACCATCAGTCATGCACAGAGGGCTCTCCTTCAAATCATGACCTCAGCATCCTGGATTGCTTCCCTTGGAGGAGTCCGGGGTGGAAATCGCTGAGGCTTTCCCACCAAGACAAGAAGCCTAGAGCCTCCAGAAAAGAGCTGTTTACCAAAACTTAAAATGTTCAGGGGCAGTATGGCACAATATATATACCTAGATAGAAAAGAAACCAAATCTTTTTTTTTTTTTCTGACTCTGATAGCTATAAAGCACATTTAAAGGCTAAATGTAGCACAAGTTCCTTAAACACCATGACTCAGTCTTCCCCGTATTTATGGAAAATGCCAGACTATCCAATCTAAGATGGGAGGAAACCTCTGCAACTAAAGATTTTTAAAAAGATTTATTTATTTATTTGAAAGGCAGATTTTACAGAGGAGAGAGAACAAAAGAGAGGGATCGATCAATCTTCCATCCTCTGGTTTACTCCCCACATGGCTACAAAGGTTGTAGCTGAGCTGAGCTGAAGCCAGGAGGACAGTAGCTTCCTTGAGGTCTCCCACATGGGTGCAGGAGCTCAAGGACTTGAGTCATCCTTCGCTGCTTTCCCAGGCCATACGTAGGAATCCAGGTTGTAAGCCAAAGAGCTGGGACATGAACCAGCATCATACGGGATGCCAGCACTTGCAAGCAGACGATTAGCTTGTTAGGGCACTGCAGTGGCTGCAGGATGAGCAAAACCTTACATCCAAAGGGTTCATAGCCACTCTATCACACTTCTTTCTATTTCTTCATATCATATTCCTGGAGATAAACTGGGCTCTTAAGGTGAAAGTGAGCTGTGGCTTTCCAGGATTCTTCCATGAACTTCCTAACCAAATAACACTAGATGGGAGTATTCAAAGGCAATAATAATAGCAATTATTATTATTATTATTATTCAGGGAGGGCAGCAGCACTGAGGCACAACCACCAGTGCACTCAGGCTTGTTTTCCACTGAGCTCACCCAACCTCACAACCCCTCCTTTTGACAGAAACCACTAGCACAGCCCAAGGCTCTCAAGCCCAATGGAACTTCCCACTCCCCAGCTCAGGAGCTTACTAGTAGCATTATTTTGGACAGTTGTGTCTTTCAGTCCATTCCCTGGCCCATAAAAGAGTGGTCCCTCCTCTCAGCTCACAGGGTTGTTGCAACGTTTAAATGAGAAAACATATACAGTGCCTGACTCAAAAGGTATTCAGCAAGTCTTTGTCTTCAGTGCTGGCACTGTGGCACACCAGGTTAAGCTACTGTCTATGATAGCAGCATTTCATATCAGTCCCAGTTGCTCTGTTTCTGATCCAACTTCCTGTTAATGTGCATCCTGGGAAGGGAGCAAGAAATGGTACAAGATTTCAGGCTCCTGCCACCCACCTGGGAGACCTGAATAGTTACCGGCTCCTGAGTTTGGCCTAGCCCAGGCCTAGCTGTTGTGGGCATCAGGGGAATGAACCAGCAGACAGAAGAGCTACTTCCCGCGGCTATCCCCCATGACTCTGCCTTTCAAATACATAAGTGAATAAGCCATTTTTAAAGAATTAAGTATTTTTCCAGTGCTGAAAGAAAAACTTACTGAGCGAAGAATGGGACAACAGCAAATCAGGGGTTAAAATGTACAAAGAAGGAGCTGGCACCATAGCTTAATAGGCTAATCCTTAACCAGTGGCACCAGCATCCCATGTGGGTACCAGTTCGTATCCCAACTGCTCCACTTCCCATCTAGCTCCCTGCTATGGCCTGGGAAAGCAGTAGAGAATGGCCCAGGTTCCTGGGACCCTGCACCCACATGGGAGAACCAGAAGAGGCTCCTGCCCCCAGCTTTGGATCAGCTCAGCTCAGGCCATTGCAGCCATTTGTGGAGTGAAGCAGTGGCTTCTTCTCTCTATCTGTACTGTTCTCTATAAATCTACCTTTCAAATAAGAATAACACAATCTTTAAAAAGAAAGAACGTACAAGGAAAGAACTGGAGTGGCTTACCACTTGAATGTCTGTATTTATCATCTGACCCAGAACAACTGTGACTGCTAAAGGAGTCACCATTGAGCCCCAGGACAACAGTAGCAGACAGAGTCAAGCTCCCTCTAGAATCATGGTAGATATTCTAATGAGCCGCACACTTCTCTCAGTCCCAGGCATGGGAAGGCAGAGCCTGAGCTGGCAGAAGTCTCCAGAGGGACTGGTCTTGGATCAGAGCAGCCTCAGTAAGCCAGTCAATCATTATCCTCTTCTGGGCATACCATGGCATGAAAAGGGCTGGCAAGCAGTGGTTTAGGCAACGGGCTTTCAAAGAAAACCAATCACTGCTTGAAGACTTACACAGTAGATACCAGAGGCACTGAGAATGTCCCAGGCTTACAGTGGCCCCAGCTAATGGAATCATTGAAGATCTGCTCAGGTTTTCCTTTCCAGGGTTTGCCCTCACAAACCACAGTGAAAACATTCTAATACTTGTTCAGGATATTAAGAAAGGAACAGAAACAATCACATTTGCTACAACTATCAATCTTCGCAGCATGTTGCTCACACGGTGGAACCATGGGGCTGCTATAGAAGAATCTGTATGCTGCAGGCAGGCAGGGTGGGGAGGGGAGGGGGAAGGGGGTTGTGTATTTTTTTCCCCAGGCTATTATAAGAGAAAAAAAAAATAAACCAAAGTCCGCAGGAAAATGGGAGGCATGACAATGAGGCTTTCACTTGCACACATTCTAGAAAGACATTGGAAACTGCTTGAAAGGTTTTCACACGAGATTGCCACTATCATCTTTCAAGTGGACGGGGGGAGGGGGAAGAGAAAATGAAGAGTTCTGTGTCTGTTTCACTTTCCAAGGAGAACTCTGAGAATTACCTTGTAAGAGGTCTCCCTGGAGTAAAAATTGTGAAATCTGCTAGAAGAGTTAAATTTTAAAACACTGGAAAGTGAGTTTTGCAAAAAAGAGAAAGAAGACTCAAGGCACAGCTAAGATCGCTGTCCTTCCCATACAGAGGTGTGTGAATGATTTCTTGCGGTCCTCTGAGCCAGCAGAAATACAGACAGCAGAGTGCAGAGCTTGGTTATTCACCTCTACTGCCATCCCTACCAGCGTCCCCTCCATTACAGCTCTAAGTATTTGGTTGGGATACAGAATTTAAGGGACCAAAATCCCAATTAATTTCTACAATAAAGAATCAACTAAGGGCCCGGCACAGTAGCCTAGTGGCTAAAGTCCTTGCCTTGCACACACTGGGATCCCATACGGGCGTCGGTTCTAATCCCCGCAGCCCCGCTTCTCAACCAGCATCCTGCTTGTGGCCTGGGAAAGCAGTCGAGGACGTCATAAAGCCTTGGGACCCTGCACCTACATGGGAGACCTGGAAGAAGCTTCTGGCTCCTAGCTTTGGATCGGCTCAGCTCTGGTTGTTGTGGCCACTTGGGGGAGTGAATCATCGGGAGGAAGGATCTTCCTTTCTATCTCTCCTCTCTGTATATCTGACTGTCCAATGAAAATAAGTAAATCTCCAAAAAAAAAAAAAAATCAACTAAAGTCAATTATCAAGCCTGCCATGGTTGAGTGTTGGCTGAACAGACCTAGTTATTCAAAATCTTTTTACCAATGAAGAACCTCCTACTTTCTCTTACCAAAACAAACAAAAACAAAAAGCCCTACTTTTATTCTGTCATGTACTCTATTTCAATTACTAATTTAGATTTTAAGTCAGTGGCTATGAAGATCAACCGTTTATAACACAAAGTTGCATACACCTTCATCGCCAGTACAATGGCAAGAGGCGATCATGTTTAGCAGAGAGCAGACGTCCAGGCCTCTGCTCTCACTAGCTGATCTAAGGCTGAAGGAATGGATCTCCATGGTTTACCAATTACCTCTGCAGGGTATTTTTCCATATGGGCCCCACTAATTGAGTCAGGCTGACCCATAAACTCCCCGCAAGCCAACAGCAGCCAGAGTTTCAAATTCACACAGAATATGCAGGACAAGTTGTTTTAACCCAGCAAAGTCATGCTGATTCTGCAGGTCTTTGTAGCCTCACTGAAGTAAGGATGTAACTTCCATTAGGTTTGGAATTTCACAGAAAGGCCCGCATATCTCAGAAGTCTGAAAGCCTCGATCCAGGATTCACTAATATATCCCAAAGCTGCCACCACGAAAAGACTAGCTACATGTTATCTTAATGAAACTCCACCTGGAGTCAAATGGGTGAAACTGAGAAAAGAAAGTCATCTGGCATTGGCCAGGAGGCAGAGAGGGTTTCAGAAGGCATGGGGAGGGGGGTAATCATAGCTAAGACGAGAGGCTAACATTTCAGCAAGACTTTTCATGTACTAGGCATGGTGCCAAATTCTTCACATGGATTCTCTCACTTCATCCTTACAATGCAGAAGGGTAGACACATGATCATCCTCATTGTACAAAGGACAGCTCTGAAAACTGTGACATGTTAAGTAACTTGCAGAGGTCACACTAAGTGAAGGTCAGAATGTGAACCCAGTTGCTACAACTCTGAAGTCTACACTTCCTGCTGCTGCACAGAAGATGGCCATGAGGCAGAGCCAATTTCCAGCAGCAGGAGGCAGCTGTTTCCTCTCGTGGACCATAAATCTTCCTCTTACCTTCAAGGCCTTGGAACCCACAGTGACCCCTGTCTGCAACATGCCATCTGCTATGCCCAGTCGGTCCATGTTGAGGAGGAAGGGGGTCACCAAAGTCACATAGGTGGCTCCGGACCACTTCTTGAGAAAATTCAGAGCCCATGTCTCAGTGGATCCACCGACGTTATCAAGGATAAAATCAAACCTGTTGAGAAAAGCACCATATCAACACATCCTGGCACGTCAGCACAGGGTTCTGATGTACCTTCACTTCTGTGACCAGTTGGGGACTAGGGCTGACCACAGTGATGGCTCACAAACCACACTGTTCTGCACCAGCAGCAGAGGGTCAGCTGCTGTCAGTGGAGGAAGGACACACTCACTCCCTGGACCTCTGGTTTCCCTCAGGTAAACCAAGTAAGCCTGATTTTGAGGGTGCAAGGGGGAAAGCATGAAAATAATTTCTAATATTTACATGACTTCAACAAGTAGTTCTGAACTAAGGGTGATCTGAACTCCCTACAATGCATAAAAGAGCTTCCTTTGAACAACAAAAACTGTCCCGCCTTCAAGAACCCAGGGATGTCAAGGTTGGTTTTTTAGAACACTGCAGACCATCCATTGTAACACCCAGTATTACATAGTGCACGTGAACACTTCAATTTTCACAAGAATGATTTGCTTATATTCCCTCCTGTCACAAATGTAGAAGCACCCTATTTACCTTCTGGAATTTTCTACCTTTGGGTTTATCCTAATACACAGTGTCAGAACAATGCCCAAGAGAAATCAACAGCTTCCTGGTCTTCAGCTCTTCAATTCTGCTCTAATCTCTCCCTCCCCCAGCCCCTTCTAGTCATAATGAAATCTAGAGGGACTGACAGATATTCAGCTCCTGAACCTCACCTACAACTGCAATAATCACTAATGTTCTACTTAAGAGGGATTAAAAATCCTGTGTTGCTTTAAGTACTTTTGGAAACAAGATCTATTTAAAGAATGCACATATGCAAATTAAGCCAATCAACTGATGAATTCCTTTCCAGTAAGTTTTTTCTCTTCCCAATTCATCTGGATGGAGACAAGCATGAAAGTCTCTAAAAAGCAAATGTGGTCAACTTTGCAGGTCCTAAGTTTTTCATGAGACTAAAATATAAAGAGTAAATAAGAGCTAAAGGGTAGGGAATGCAGGAGGACGGTGCTACTCAAAGACTTTCTCTGAAGACAAGTTCTCTATCACTCCCAAATTCTGAGGCAAACAAACATGAAGCTACTCAGAGAAGATTCCAGGGCAGGCTGCTGGCACGACAGAACAGGCACTGTCTGAAAAACAAGTCTGAACACCATGCTGCAGATCCAGCTCTCCTACTAATGAGTAGTGGCACAACCTTGAGCATGCCACACAACCTCTGCAATCCTCTGCCTCTCATTTTTTCAACAACATGAAAAAGTTTGGGCTAAAGGATTTCCAAGTCTCTTCTTATGGCCAAATTCTGATTCTAATCCTTAAAAAGCTGCTGCTCAGAGGAATAAACAAACTAAGTCTAGCTGGATTTAGAAGTCAAACTGTAGTCAGAAGTTACCAAGATCAATCTGAACAAAGCACGTCCCTCCCCACCCTCTGAGAATACCCGTATGTGTAAGCCAGTGAGGTACCTCTAGCGGGAGGGTGTAAGCAAGCAGTAAGAGCACTCCAGAGGCATCAGGGACAGGGCAAGTTCTGGGTGGGGAGGCCAGCCTGAGCATCCTATAGGCTCCCACTGCCAGGTGATCCTGCTCTCTGGCACCCAATTTTAAGCATGCATAAACCTGAAGGTAATAGAAGGGACTGGCCTTGGTGCCGTGTTGCTATTCCTGGCAGCAGACAGGAGACCAACCCAAACTGCTGCTTTCGAAAAAGCCAGTCGCCCAGAGGGATTTTGGCCTTGCCACCCATGCAGGGAGGTAGCTGATGAGATCTTGGTAACAGTCTCTAGTTGGGACGATTATCTGTCCAGATTCCCTCAAAGATCATCAAGCACTTGTTATGTGCTACAATACCACCCCCGGTGGAGGGACTCAGCAGAGAACAGGATGGATGGGTTGTCTGCTCACTGTCACCTCCTCAGAGGCATTCTGCGACCGCCAGACCCATGACAGCCTGCTGCTCAAGCAACATCCTCCCTTGGCCTTGTGGTATCTTTCTCCAGACCACATCCCACTAGATCCTCCCCAGCTGGAGTATAAATTCTGCATGGCGGGGCGGGGGGGGGGGGGGGTGGGGAGGGTGGAAAGAGGGAGGGAGGAAGAGAGGGAGAAAGAGAGAGCGCGAGAGAGTGTGTGTGTAGTATAGTGTAGTGTAACTTCTGCATGGCAGGGGGAAGAGTTTGTGTGTGTGTGTGTGTTAAGTCACCACACTAAAGAGTTGATGCTCCATTTGTAGGAGTAAGGCTCCATGGTGGCAGGCTGCTGTGCCACTGTTGGCACTGCAAGTATTGACTGTGAAAGGCCAGTAAGCAGTGTCAGATAGGGGCTTTCTTTGTTTCTTTCCTCTTTCAACCCATGAAAATTTGCTTCTACTCAATCTGAGCTTGAATAACTGGCTTCCGTAAAACTAGCAAAACAAAGGAGGATTCTCGGAAATAGTAGCTTCCCTCAGCTGGACTCCCAGCTTCCATTATGTCTTGGCTACATGAACAGAGGACTAAGCAGGCCCCTAGTGAGGAGCAACAGGGCTGCACAGAGTTCCTGGACGTACTCCTGTTCCTACATCAGGCCAAATCATGGCCTGGACTTCAGACACGCTGAGAACAACCACAGCACTCCCACTGCCACCATTTATACTTGTTTCTCTTAAACCCTTACTCAGCCACAATACTGAAAGTGCTCCAGTGGACATTTGGGCTACTGATTAAGTACTGACCGGGATACTCACATCCCATAACCAATCCCATAGCTGATTCCAGCTACTATGGGGACAGCAGCTGATGGCTTACAGAGTTGGGTTCCTGCCATTCACATGGGAGACATGGACTGAACTCCTAGCTCCAGGCTTTGGCATGGTCCAGGCCCAATTATTGCATGCGGGTGAAGAGTTAATAAGTGGAAGGGAGATGTCTTTCACATAAATAATTTTTAAAACATTATGTTTAGTGCTAATAGTTATCTTCATATTTCTATATTACACATTCTTCCTGCAGGGAACACTTTTCCAATTTTGGCTTCAAATCCCTTATAATAAAAGTTAAAGTTAACAATAACAAAAAAAAAAATAAATAAAAGTTAACGTATATATTAGCAAAAGACCATGTAAGCAAAATAGCTTTCTTACTATTTATCACCTTAGGTTACTGTGCTATGTTAACTTGTAGAATTAACAGAAGCCAAACTAAACGACTTCTAATGACATGGAAGGCTTTCGTGGAGTTGTCCTTAGATTGCAGCGTGGCTGTGGAGCCACCAAGCCACTTCACACTTCCATTACCCACAGTCCTCGTTCCCACCTCGCCAACATGAACATGGCCCACTGGATACGTACGGTTTTAAGGACTTCAATTGCTCTGCCACACTTCCAGATTTGTAATCGATGATATCATCAGCCCCAAGCTTCGTCACAAGTTCACTGGCATCTTGAGAGCAAACTGCTGTTACATGAGCACCCCATGCTTTCATTACCTGCCCCAAAACAGAAACAAAACAAAATAAAATAAAATAAAAGGAGGGGAAAAGTAGAAAAGTTAGCTGCATTAAAAAAAAAAAAGGTAGCATCTCATATGTAAACATCAGCCTAATTTGCAGCTGGCAAAGATGATTTGGGCTCACTGAGGGGATCTCAGAAAGCAGACGGCATTGACCCTGAAGGAGGCAGCAGTCACCTATCTACTCACGGAAAAATGACTTAACGGCCTCAAATTTAGCACTTTCATTGATGACAGAGGTAAATGACAATTAGAAAAACAAACCTTGGTCCTCAGAAAATAACTACTTTACATGTGTCCCAGAATATAGACTGCAATATCTCATTTGCATCTTCAAAGAGTGTTAACACCGCCAGAAGACAGCCTTGCTGCACAGCAAGTTAAGCTGCCGCCCATGATGTTAGCATCTAATAAAAGCACAGGTTCGAGTCCCAGCTGCTCCACTTCTGATCCAGCTTCCTGCTAATCTCCTGGGACAACTGCAGACAATGACCCAAGTACCTGGACCCTTGTTACCTATGCAGGAGACCTGGATGGAGTTCAAGGGGTCCTGGGTTCAGCCCTGCCCAGACTCAGCTATTGTGGCCATTGGAGAAAGGACCAGTGAATGGAAGATCTCTTTCTCTATAAAAATAAGCCTTTCAAATAATTAAGTAATTAAAAAAAACAGCTATTATGCACCAAGATTTGTACTTAATATATCTAATGTATTTCATATTGGTGAGATATGAAAAGTGCCTTTAAAAATAGAAGAAACTATGGCTGTTTAATTTCTATATCGTATCTAAGAAACAGAGGAGAAGGGAGGGAGAAAGGCCAATCTTCCATCTTCTGGTTCACTCCAAATGCCCGAAACAACCAGGATCCAAGAACCGGGGTCTCCTATGTGGGCAGCAAGGACCCAAGTACTTCAGCCATGCTAGCAATAAGATAGAGAAGTTGAGGTGGAACTTGAACCCAGAAATTCCAACACAGGATATGAGCAGTTTAACCTGTAGAGCCAAATATCAGCCCTCCATTTTAGTGTTAAAACATGGGCTAGGGTGTATGCCCTGAGCTGCAGCCAGGCCAGGTGTAGTCCCAGCTGTTTTAGGCACTTTGGGAGTGAATCAAATATGTTTAAAATCATGCAGATGAAATCTGTTTCCTTGTAATAAGAAGAGCCTAATACATGTTCACCAAATTCAAAATACAGATGCTTAGGGGCTGGTACTGTGGTGCAGCGAGTAAAGCTAGCATCCCATATGAGTGGCAGTTTTAGCCTTGGCTGCTCCACTTTCAATCCAGCTCCCCACTAATGCTTTGCCTGGGAAAGCAGCAGGAGATGGCCCAAGTACTCAGGATTAGAAAAAGCAATTCTAAAACTCAAATGAACTCAAAAGACTCAAAGTAAATAAAACAATCCCAAACAAGAAAAATCAAGCTGGAGGCATCATAATACTGACTTAAAAGTATACTACAAAGCTAATAAAATTAAAACAGCACCGGTACTGGCATAAAAACCAATACATAAATCAACAGGACAGAATAAAGAGCCAGAAATTAATCCTCATACAAACAGCCAATGGTGCAGGCAAAACTGGATATATGTATATAGAAGAATGAAATTAGATTCATACCCCATATAAAAAAGCCAAAATGGATCAAAAACCTAAATTTAATAACTGAAACTATGAAGTTACTGAAGAAAACATATATAGAGGAAACACTTTAAAACAGTGGTGTAGGGGACAACCTCTTGGACAAAACCCCAAAGCACAGATAAGAAATGCAAATCAAAAGAGACTACATCAAATTCAGAAGCTTTTGCACACCAAAGGAAGTGATCAATGGAGTGAAGAGACACCCAACAGAATAGGAAAAAATATTTGCAAGCCACCCATCTGACAAAGGATTAGTATCACCAATATATCAGCAACTTAAAGAACTCAACAATAACAAAAAAACAATCTAAGAAATGGGCAAAACACTTTAATAAACAGTCCTCAAAAGAAGAAATACAAATGGCCAACAAATATATTTTTAAAAATGCTCAACATCACTAGTCATCAGAATGATGCAAATCAAAACCACAATGATATATCACCTCACCCCGCCAGGATGGTTAAAATCTAAAACACAGAAACAAACACTGGTGAAGATGAGCAGGAAGGATGTGGAGAAATACTTACACACTGTTGAAGAGCAAGCCAATTAATGCAACCATTGTGGAAAACAGTGGATATTAAAAAAAAAAAAAACCTAGAAACAGAATTGCCATATAATCTGGCAATGCCGGGATTGGGTATATACCCAAACGACTTAAACACATCGTGTCACAGAGATAAGATACCTACACCACAATGTTATAGCACCACCGCTCACAATTGCCTAAATTTGTAATCAGTTAAGGCACCCATCATCAGACGAATGGATGAAGCAAATGTGGCATATATATATATACACAACATGGAATATTATTAAAAAAGAATGAGATTCTGTCACTTGTAACAAAATGGATACAACTGAGGACATCATGTTGACTAAAATAAGCCAGACCCAGAAAGACAAATTCTACATGTTCTCTCTTACATGTGGGAGCTACAATTTATGTAAAAGAGATAGAGAAATGCCTGTGTATATCAGTAGTGCTGCTAATCTAGTTCTGTAAAACTGACATGATTAAGACTGTTGTACTTCTAGAGATTTATTGGCCTGTGGTTACTTTAAAATTCGCTATATTTGAGCAAAATGGCCATTTTTCTATTTCATGGCCATAGGCCATGAACTAAGGTCTTTCTGCTTTTTACTTGTTAAAGTTCTTATCTGTAAGGTTCTTTTCTGGTGAAGTATTAAACCTTGATTACTAAAATTTAAAATATATTATCTTAAAAACAAACTATATAATTACACATATATAAAGAAAGGGAGAAAGGAGGGTGAGAGGGACAAGGGGATGGAAATACTATGTTCTTGGAAATGCTATCTACAAATCACACTGAGTCTTTAATTAAAAATTAAAAATTGAAAATAATTACCATTTAAAAATAAATCATCACAAACTCATAGATTTAAATGTATTTAAAGCATTTCAATCCACTCTAATGTTCACTATCACGACTGAAGCTCAAATCATCACATCTTTGGCACTTCAAATTAACCTCAAGCTTTAAACATTTTTTCTTAATTTTCATATTCATATTTGAATGGGGGAGAGGGGGAGAAAGAGAGAGAGGCAGAGACACAAAAGAGATCTTCCACTCACTGGTTTACTCCTCAAATGCCTACAACAGCTGTGGCTGGATCAGGCCGAAGCCAAAAGCCTGAAACTCAATCTGGGTCCCCACACGGGTAGCAGCAACTCCAAGGTTGAGTCGTCATCTGTTGCATCCTAGAGTACGCATTAACAGGAGCTAGAATCAAAAGTGGAGCTGAGCTTATAGCCTAGGTTAACTATTACTGTCACACTCTCCTCTTGAGCCTTCTGATATAGCCTGGTTACTCTCTGACAGTGAATATATTCCAGGTTTACTCCTATCCATTTTGTGTTCTAAAGCTGAAACACAATGTTTCCAGCTTTTAACTCTTTCAATGAGAAATGAAAGCAGCAACTAAAAGCTTTCACTTAACATCTTGGTTTTTTTACATTGCTACCTTCTTTCTTCCACACCTAGAATCCCTGCTCTCAAAGACAGTGGGATGGTACAATTAAAATACGCCATAAACATTCCTTCGTTCTGTTACATCTTATATACATACTGGTCTGAATATAAACTAATACTACCCACTAACGTATTGCATAAAAGCAGTACAATGATTTTAATGCATGCTTTTCTTCACTTACAAAAATAAAGTAATTGCACTGTATTTACCCTGTCAGAACACACAGGTATTATACACCACACACTCCTCAGCTGTCACTTCGTTTTATTCCAGATGACTTTACAGTTAACACCAGTCTGTGAAATGTCTTCTTGGGCATTTTAGCTGTCAGAAGCTCATTCTGTAGCGAATTCCTCTTGAACTGTATATTCTCCAAGTTCCTGCGAGTTGGTGACAGTTTACACCTGCCCTTTCAAAGGAAGACCTGAGTATCTCAAATATATGACTCTGTAGGCCCTTTTTCCTTTTTTTCTGGCATTAAAGTGTTACTGCTTAGAAGAAAAAAAAATCTTTTGCTAATTCAACTTCATTTTTCTTACAGGTTATATGTTCTTTTTTCCTCTAAAAGTCTGAAAAACATTTTTCCCCTTTTTTCTGTGGTAATTTTATTAG
This sequence comes from Ochotona princeps, assembly GCF_030435755.1. Classification (NCBI taxonomy): domain Eukaryota; kingdom Metazoa; phylum Chordata; class Mammalia; order Lagomorpha; family Ochotonidae; genus Ochotona; species Ochotona princeps. The sequence goes on along the minus strand of NC_080832.1, from coordinate 55,125,699 downwards.
CATTTCTACAGTGGTTTTCCTTGCTGTTTCTTATTCTGGGTCAATGCTGTTAGAGAAGTGATATAATTATTCAATTTATAGTTGCAAATCATTTTATTATCTGCTCTAGTTCTTTATTTTGGTTTTCATCTTTCCATACATCAATCTGTTTTGCTTGCTTTCAATAGCTGACATTTTCCCTTAAATCCGTTTTTAACTTTATTTCTAATTTTCGAAAATGTCCTGCATTCTAATTCTAGCGGGCAGCAGTGTGTGCTGTCTACCTGGTAACTGCAGCTTAGCTTAGAGCTGGAATACTGCCCGTGCCTCTGTACTGACTGGCAAAGCTCTCTCACTCTGAGTCACTCCTCACACAAACTTCACAGTAACTTTCCCTGCCTTGTTTCCCTAGTCTCACTAAATTGTCAGTTCCACCTGCTCTTGACAGCCATTACATGAGATCACCACGGTGCATTCTTTCGTGTCTGTCTTCACTTAACACTCTGCTTGTGAGATTCATCTACTTTACTGTGTGCACTTAGAGTTCATGAATATTCCATTGTAAGTCAAGACCTCAGTTTCCTATCTTCATTTGATAGACATTCAGGTCATTTGCAGTTGGAAAACATTAACAGGAAAAATATTATTTGAAGAGTCTGGTATACATTTTTAGCTAAACACGCTGTGTAGCTATGCATCTTGGCGTATATTCCTAATACTAGAAACGTTGGGCTGCCAATAGTTAAATTTACAGTCCGATTTAGCAGATGTGGAGTGGTCATTCTGGGGAATTGAAGCGGTTTATGCTCTAACCAGCAGGGTAATTGATCGGTTTGCTTCTTCCCTCTTTTTCTTCCATTGACATTTTCATTCGGACAACATTTGCTGTCATACTCTCAAGACTGGGTCCTGGTGTCTACTGGTGAATATGAACACAGTCAGGTGTGCATCGCCCAGGGGTTTCCCTGTCCCTCTCAGTGCAGTCAGCCGAGGGTTGGGACCACAGTTCCATAGGGGTCCTCAGAAGGCCTGGGGAGTACACAGTACTGAAGACCTCCCCCTCACTCACTCCTGTTCTGGGGAAAGGTCCCATTTTCCCATTTTGAGAGAGGCTTAATTAGCCTCCTCTCTTAGGAGCTGGTCAAACATCTGTTCACATCAGGGCAACCTCTGGGCCCCACGCCTGCATTGCTTTCTTCTTACTTGATTACAGGTTGCTCTGGTTGAATGTGGTTTATGTCCTTACACAAAGATTCATGTGCTGGGAACTTGATCACCCTGTGTGGTGGTATTGGGAGGTGGTAGGGTGAACCTTTGAAAGGTGGAGCCCAGGGTGAGGGTCTTAGGTCAGGGGCAAAAGAGTTCTCCTACGACCCTTGAGTTTTTGGAGAGGCTTGATATAAAAGGAGCAAACCCAGTCCCTCCCATTTTCTCTCTGTTCCTGGTTCAAGAGGTGGCCATTTGCCTTGGCCTCTGCACTCCCATAAGTCCATCTACCTTCACAGTGGGACCCTCACCAGAGCAGAGGCAATGCAGCCTCCATGCCCTTGAAACTCCAAAACTGTGTGCTAAAGAAGCCTCTTTTTTTCTTCCCAAGTAGCCTGTCTCTAGTATTTTATTATAGTGAAGAAAGAAGCAGGCCATTACAGAGGTAAAATTCACACAAACTAAAATTTACCACTCTAGTAAATGACTTTTAGTACATTCGCGATATTGTGCAGGAATAATCTTGAAATCCAAGATATTTTCATCAGCCCCCAAATTAACTTCACATATAGTATCCAATAATTTCCTGCTTCCTCTCTATGGATCTGCCTATTCTGGACAAAATAGAAGTGATCCTACAGTGTCGCCTTTTGCACTGAGATGGTTTCACTTAGTATAATTGTCCAAAGGCTTCTTCCTGTTACATCAGGCATCAGAATGTCATTGTTTGTGGATGAATAATATTCCATTGTATGCTTATGACACTGTTTATGCATTCACCAGTTGACAGACTTTAGAGTATGCCCACTTTTTCAGTATTTTGAATAATGCAGCTATAGAACATGCATTTGTAAGTTCTGTTTCAATGCATATTTTCATTTCTCCTGGCTATAAACGTAGCAGGTGTGAGATAGTATCTCATCATGATTTTAATTTGCATTTCTCCAATAATTAAAGATACTGAAAAACCCTTCCTGGACTTATTGCCTAATACATACTCTAAAAAAAAAAAACTATTCGAGTTCTTTGAAGGTGTTTTCATTGGATGGCTTACCTTTTTTGTTGTTGAACTATAAGAACTGTATGTATTCTGGATACTACACCTTTATCAGAATAATGACTTACAAATACTTTCTCCTGGTCTGTGGGCTCCCCTTTCACTTTCTTGGTAATGTCCTTTGACATATAACATTTTTTTGAATTTAAACGAAGTCAATTTATCCATTTTGTTTTAATTTTGTTGCTTGAGTGTTTGGTGTTGCACATTAGAAATCCACTGCTGGGCCCGGCGGCGTGGCCTAGCGGCTAAAGTCCTCGCCTTGAGAGCCCCGGGATCCCATATGGGCGCCGGTTCTAATCCCGGCAGCTCCACTTCCCACCCAGCTCCCTGCTTGTGGCCTGGGAGAGCAGATGAGGACGGCCCAAAGCTTTGGAACCCTGCACCCGCGTGGGAGACCCGGAAGAGGTTCCTGGTTCCCGGCATCAGATCGGTGCAGTACCGGCCCGTTGCGGCTCACTTGGGGAGTGAAACATCGGACCGAAGATCTTCCTCTCTGTCTCTCCTCCTCTGTGTATATCTGACTGTAATAAAAAATAAATCTTTAAAAAAAAAAAAGAAATCCACTGCTAAAACTAAGGACATTTACATTTCTTCTAACAATTATATTATTTTACATATTAGAGGTTAAATAATATAATTGTTAGAAGGTCTTTACCCATTCTGAGATTTTGTTTCCTATACTATGTGAGGTAGACAGAGTGGCTTCATTCTCTTACACGCAGATATCTTGTTATCCCAACAGAATCCACTGGAAAACCATTCTTGATGAATTTACTGGTCTTGCCATCCTTATCAGAAACCAACTGACCACAGATGTATAGGCTTGCTTCTGGCATCCCCCCACTGATCTGTGTACTCCTATGCCAGTACGTTAACTTCATTGATGCAGCTTTGTAGTAAGCTTGAAAGTGGGAAGCAGGTATCCTTTAACCTTATTCTTTCTCAAGATTGCTTGCTCAGTTGCAATACCACATACACATTAGGACAAACTTGGGTATTTATGTAAAGACAAAAAAGGCGGTTGGCATTTTTGTAGGGATTACAGTGAATCTGTAATCACCTTAGGGAACTACTAGCATTCAGTGTTTCTTTTTCTACTGAGTTTCTGTGTATTTCAGAAGCAGCTTAACAATTTTCTATTTTAAAGGTGTGAGGACAATTTGACTGGCATTGGTGCATCCAACCATAGTGTAAACTTTCATTTCTCTGCACTGCCAATGTTCATCCTGCAGCTACTGGGCAAGATGTCCAGACAGCCTGCATCTTAAACCACTGGAAAGGTGAATACATGTCTATATTAGGACATTTTCCTCTTAGAAGAGTAAGCTCCAATCACAGTATATTCACCAGACCAATTTTTTTTCTTGTGTTTTAAGAAAAAATAGTTTATAATATGCGAACTTAAAAATTCATAAAAACAGGACCCAGAGCGATAGCGTAGGTTAAAGTCCTTGCCTTGCAAGCACCGGGATCCCATATGATCTCCAGTTCTAATCCCGGTGGCCCTGCTTCCCGTTCAGCTCCCTGCTTGTGGCCTGGGAAAGCAGATGAGGACGGCCCAAAGCCTTGGGACCCTGCACCCGCGTGGGAGACCCAAAGAGCTCCTGGCTCCTGACTCCAGATTGGCTCAGCTCTAGCCATTGCAGTCATTTGGGGAGTGAACCATCAGATGGAAGATCCTCCTCTCTGTCTCTCCTCCTCTCTGTATATCTGCATTTCCAATAAAAATAAATCAATCTTTGAAAAAGATGCATAAAAACAAAGGCTTCTGCTCCTTTGCAGTGGAGTGTTCAGTAATATCCATTGTGCTTCTGTCTGTCCTTCTGCTCTTGGTCATCGAACTTCTGCTTAGCAGATTCTTCTCCTTAGGGCAGGTTTCTAAGCTGTGTCACCCACAGGGCTACAATTCAATTTTACTTATTGTGGCTGTTACCCAGTTCTTTGTTGCAGTCACTAGTACCACTCCCACCAGTGAGTTTCAGGTCTGGACTCTTCTGTTAGGCTTCCACCAAGGTCTCCATAGCCCCTGCTCCTGGGTAATCACTCTCCACCTCCTGTGATTCCGTACTGTGGCTGCACTGTTGTCTGTACAACCTTTCTACCACTTCCGGTTGGAGCAGGTCCCAGGATTAGGGAGACACCAGGTGTCCTATATAACTAGATTGCTGTTTGTGCTGATCTTGCCGGAACCTGCTGCCCATGAGGTCTGAGGGCCACACAGACCTATTTTGACTTGTCGGTATTATTTTCCCTGCAGGACCAGTGCAATGTACTGAGCTGGAGGTCAGTTCGCTCCCAGCTCAGCATGTGCAGCTCATTTTTGTTCCTCCAATTTCACAGCCTTTGCCACACTTCACAAAATGGTGATTGAGGAAATGGGGATAAAGAACCTTAAAAACTTGTTATAAAGCTTATTATCAACAAGAAGCACAAACAGGGATTTAAGGAATATGTCACACAGGAAAACACCAACACTGAAACAAAATCAAGTAGAATTACTAGAAATGAAAGACATAATGGAGCAAATTAAAAATTCAGTGGAGAGTCTCCAAAATAGAATGAAAGAGACAGAAGAGATTCTCAGAATTGGAAAATATTTCTTGTCACAATGGTGAAACAATCAAAAAGGTGGAAGATAAACTCAGTCAAAGTAAGAAAAGTATTCAAGAATTAAGAGACACTATTAAAAAGTCCAATGTAAGAGTTATGGGAGTTCCAGAAGGTACAGAAAGAGAAGCTGGGTTTAAAAATGTATTTAATGGGGCCCGGCGGCGTGGCCTAGCGGCTAAAGTCCTCGCCTTGAATGCCCCGGGATCCCATATGGGCGCCGGTTCTAATCCCAGCAGCTCCACTTCCCACCCAGCTCCCTGCTTGTGGCCTGGGAAAGCAGTCGAGGACGACCCAATGCATTGGGACCCTGCACCCACGTGGGAGACCTGGAAGAGGTTCCTGGTTCCCGCATCGGATCGGTGCAGTACCGGCCCGTTGCGGCTCACTTGGGGAGTGAATAATCGGGAGGAAGATCTTCCTCTCTGTCTCTCCTCCTCTCTGTATATCTGACTTTGTAATAAAAATAAATCTTTAAAAAAAATGTATTTAATGAAATAATAAGGGAAAATTTCCCTAATCTAGAGAAAGACTTGGGAAGCATTATCCAGGAGGGGCACAGAACTTCCAACAGGGTTTATCAAAAGCAATCTTTACCATGACACATGATAATCAAGCTCTCTCCAATCGAACATTAAAAAAAAAAGATCCTTAAACATGCAAATGAAAAAAATCAATTAACATATAAAGGAATGGCAATCACACTCACAGCTGACCTTTCACAGAAAAATCCACAGGTCAGAAGAGAATGGAGTGACATATTCCAGATTCTAAAAGGAAAAACTTGTCAGCCCAGAATAACATACTCCGCAAAGTTTTCCTTTGGCTTTGGAAATGAAATTTTTCCACAGTGAAAAAAAGCTCAAAGAATACACCTCTTCCAGACCTGCCCTACAAATGATACTTAAAGAAGTTCTCTTGACAGAGAAAAGTAATAGTACCCACAAAAACCAAAGGTAAACATGAAGAACATCCCAGTAAGATACCAACAGAACACTAAATCAAACCATGAATCCATTGCTAAAATGACAGAATCAAGTTACCACCTATTCATAGTGACCTTAAACGGAAAAGGCTTAAACCCATAGATCAAACTTCATAGATTAGTAGACTAGATTAAAAAAAACAAAACCCATCTATCTGTTGCCTACAGGAGACACATCTCACCAACAAATATCAGTGGAAACTATATCTCATGGATTTTGATGTTTTTATTTTCATTTCTTCAAAAGTTTTTTCCTCAAGTTCTTCACTGATTCATACTCTAGCATCATTTTCCTCAAGAAGGTTCATGATTTTCTTTTGCATTTTTTCAGTGAAACATTAATCATTCAGTAGCATGTTATGTAACTTCATGGCATTGTAAATTTGTTGATTTTGTTTTGTGGCTTTTCATCTAAAGGAATGCATAGTAATTGTGTAATGGAGACTATCATTTCCAGATGTGAGGATATAATGTAGTATGCATCTCTATTTCCAGATCAAAGATCTGTCATTATCCATGCCTGCAATGATGGACTTATGACTGTTCACGAAGAACTATATTATTGTAATAATTTAGGGGAAATCAGTGTTGTGCGGGAAAGGATTTGGGAAGGGGTTGAATGAAATCCCAGAGTCTACTGAACTGTATCATAAAATAATTTAAAAAAATTAAAACTGTTTCATACAAAAACTAAAAGAACCCACAATCTTCCTAGTTATAAGATTAAAAAATGGTTTTACCTGTATAGCAAAAGTACCAACTCCACCTGAAGCACCCAAGATTAAGACACTGCAACGTAAAAACAAAAACAAAAAAATCCAAAAATAAAAATCCATAACTGGTAGAAATGTTAAGCAGCTATAAACTGGATAATGTTTTCAACATGCAACTGGCTAACAAATATTCCCCAAGGCAAATAAAATTATTCAGCCTCCCAAATTAAACTATACAAGGAGTTTTATTTTAGGCTCACCCAAAGACTGTTAAGTGCTTAAAGCGAGTGCTTTTTCAAAAAGATGTATTTATTTGTCAGGCAAAGACTCAGAGAGCAGGAGGGAGGTGAAGAAGGAACGAGAAGAGCGGGAGAGGGCACAGACAGAGAGCAAAGTCCTCCATTGCCAATTCACTCTTCAAATGGTGACAGCGGCCAGAGCAGGCCCAGGCCAACGCCAGAACTCCACTCCGATCTCCCACAAGCCTGGCAGGGGCTCAAGCACTTGTACCATCTTCTGTTGCTTTCCAGGGCGCATGAGCAAGGCGCTGGATCAGAAGCAAAGTAGCTAGTCTGGGCTTAAGGCAGCACTCCGCTACGGGGTACTAGAGTCTAAGCAGGAGTTCAACTTGCTATGTCTCATTGCCAGCCTCTTTAGCAACTCTTTACCAAGAATACTAATAATAATTAGTAACTGTCTTGTAGGGTAGCTCAGAGTGTACTTTGTAATACATCCGGGTTATAATTTTTCTAGGTTAAAATGACTAGTTTCCTTGATCAGTATGAGATTTGACACACACCCCTCTTTTTTTTTTTTCATGTTAGCCTTGGCTAACACACTAGGAGAAAGAAAAATTACATTCCTGACCACATTCCTGCCAAAGTAAAATAAGATTGTTTCATTCAGGTCTGCCCTGGCAAGCTCATCAACTGTCTAGGTGGAAACCAAGCCCATCCTTTAAAAAAATAAAAAATAAAGAAGGAAGAAAGAAGGCAACAAAGGGGAAGGAGGGAGAGGGAAAAGGGGAAGAAAGGAGCTCCCATCAGCTGGCTCAGTCCCCAGAGGTGTGCAACAGTGAGGGTTTGGTTGCACTGAAGCCAGGAGCCAGTACTCAATCCAGGTCTCCCACGCGGTGGCCGACTTTCAGTTACTTAAGTTTCCCAAGATTCGCATTACAGGAGGCCGGAGCTGGGGCGGGAGCCGAGCAGTGATCGCCGGCACTCTGACATGGGCTGTGGGCATCTTAGCGGACGTGGCTGCACGCCAGCTCCATTCCTCATTACTGATTTGATTTCCTGCTACAGCATCTGCTATGTGTCCCACCAGCCCAATCACCCTCGTGCCTCAGGTTCTTACCATGCTTACGCACTGCGGCCTCTTTGGACCCTGAGGCCAGCATGGGTGCTTGGCAGAGATTTATGTTAAGGGACAGACGAGAGGGAAGGTAAGAGATTACAAACTCTGTCCTTAAGTGACATGGCAAACTTGGTGTGACTGCATAGTGTGTACACTGTAGCGTATGTGTACTGCAAGGGGAAGGATTCTGGACTTATCACTGCTTTGTATGGTTAGGTTTTACTTTCAAGTTGAGCTTACAGCTTGGGGAGACTGCCTAGTTTCAAACCTCAGAAGGGCATTTGTCCTGAACTGCATTTTGGTGCTGTGCCACTGGTTAGGCTGACAGGGACATTATGAAGAGCGGCTGACACCTAACATTGTATTAAGTAAGGAGATGCTATTGAGGGAATTCTTCATGAGAGTTCCCTTTATGAGTGTCTGTGTAAGAATGTGTCTCTGGGGCCCCTGCGTGGTAGCCTAGTGGCTAAAGTCCTCGCATTGCATCTGCGGGGATCCCATATGAGTGCCAGTTAGAGTCCCAGCTGATCCAGTTCACATTCATCTTTCTGCTTGTAGCCTGGAAAAGCAGGAGAGGACAGCCCAAAGCCTCAAGAACCTGCACCCACATGGGAGATGCAAAAGAAAACTCCATGATGCTGGCTTCAGATTGGCTTGGCTTTGGCCACTTAGACCACTTAGAGACTGAGCTAGGAGAGAAGATCTTTCTCTTTGTCTCCCCTCCTTTCTGTAAAATCTGCCTTTCAATAAAAATAGATAAATCTTAAAAAAAAGTGGGCCCAGTGCAATAGCATAGCAGCTAGAGTTCTCACCTTGAATGCACCAGGATCCCATATGAGCACCAGTTCTAATCCCAGCGGTCCCACTTCCCATCCAGCTCCATGCTTGTGGCCAGTTAACGCAATAAAGGACAGCCCAAAGCCTTGGGACCCTGTACCCACATGGGAGACCTGAAAGAGTCTCAAGGCTCCTGGCTTCAGACTGGCTTGGCTCCAGCCACTGCAGCCAGTTGGGGAGTGAGTAGACAGACAGAAGATCTTCCTCTCTGTCTCTCCTTTCTGTATATCTGCCTTTCCAATAAAAATAAATAAATCTTAAAAAAAAAGAAAGAGGCTGGAACCGTAGCATACAGGCTAACCTTCTGCCTGTGCCACTGGCATCCCATCAGGGTGCCAGTTTGAGTCCCAGCTGTTCTACTTCTGGTACAGTTCCGTGCTTATGGCCTCGGAAAAGCAGCAGAACATGGTTCAACTCCATGGGCCCCTAAACTCCTGGCTCCTGGCTTCAGATCAGCCTTGGGATCCTGCACCCACGTGGGAGACCCAAAGGAAGCTCCAGGATCCTGGCTTCAGATTGGCTCAGCTCTAGCCATTGTGGCCACCTGGGGAATGGGTCAGCAGATGGAGGATCTTTCTCTCTGTAAATCTGCCTTTCCAATAAAAATAAACCTTTAAAAAAGAAAAGAATGTGTCTCTGATGACCAAGTGGAGAAGTATCTGTGTTATTTATCTGTCACTACAGCGTCTGTTAACTGCTAGCTGTGGGCCCCCTTAGCCTTGGCTGCCAGTGAATGCAGAGAATTTTGGCACCTACTCTGACAACTACGCAAGTTGTTGGAGTATTCTGTCCACAGTCTTAGCCCACCAGGTCTTGCCTTAACCTATATAACGTCAGAATGCCTGGGTTAAACTCTCAGTTCCCATGTTCAGCTTCCTGACAATACAGACCCAGGGAGACCATAGTGGTGGGTGAGTAACTGGTTCCCTGACACCCTGGTGGGAGACCCAGGCTCCTGGCTCTGGTTGTGACTCCGGCAGCCATAACGGGTACTGGGAGCAGGTAACCAGCAGATGGAAGCGCTCTCTGTGTCTCTCTCTCTTGCTAACTCTCCACTTCTCAAATCAGCACAACTATTTTTTAAACTTACTAAAATGCCTAGGGTCACCCTTCCCTTAAAGGCAAAGCTATTTTTTTCCTTCAAACATTATTCAATGTAATTAAAACAAGTCTCCTTGTAAAGTGTTCCTTCTAGACATTGTTTAATTTTTGTTTCAGAATAGTCTTATTTTCAAGGTAAACTGCGAAAAAAAAAGAGCTTCCATATATACCATACCCAATTTCCCCTATTATTAATGTCTCACATTATATTTTCTTACACTCAATGAATTACACCCACCCTTTAGTTTCACAGACCTCTGAATACTGAGAAACAGAAAAAATTTCAAAGATCCACTCTTCCAAACCCTGACAAACTTATACATTTAAATTTAGTGCATTAAACACTAAATTAAATTCATGTTAAACATTAAATTAAATTAACATTAAATTAAAAAACATTAAATTAAATTCAACATTAAAACTGATACATCCAACACTAACCATCCTATGGACTATCTGACCCTTTCATTTCTGCCCAGTCTTACAGGAACTAGTCACTGTACTTTTTCACAACCCAATTATCTCACCTCATCCCCACTGTCTCCTGAACACAGAACTCCTGCTCAGAGACCTGGTCTCTCTCTCTCCTTCTTACTTTTATAAAAAAGATTTATTTGAAAGTCAGAGAGGAAGGAAGTGATGGAGGCAGGGAGGGAGAGAGAGAGAAAAAGAGATCTTTTATCCACTGGTTCATTACTCAAACGGCTGCAACATCCTGGTTTAAACCAGGAGCCAGGACTCTGGGTGTCCCACATTGGAAGACAGCAGCTGGGAACCAAATTGAAGCTTGCTCCAATAATGGGATATCAAAGACACAAAAGGTAGCCCGCCCCACTGTACCACAACATGGGCCTCTGTGCCTTTTCCCTGCTCATTCCCTGCCATTCTGGTACATCCCTCTGGGCTGGAAGGTGCCTTCACTATCTGCCAGGAGCTCCCCTCCCTTCAAGGCCAAGATTATTTCTTCCACTGCATCCTCCTATCTGTGCCACACCTTCAACACTGGTCACACTGCCAACTCTTGACACACGTTCTATTTCCCCAACTCTTCTGCAAGTCCTCTAGGATACAGACCTCAAAGAATGTCCTGCACTGACCACACCAACCTGAATGGGGCAGATAACTGACCAGGTTTCCAATTAGTATCACATCCTAAAAATCAAGGTGGTGATTGTTGCTACCTCAAGTGAAGGCATCACCAGGTGACCTCCAAGACTTCACTAAGATATTCCTCCAGTACACAAAATGAACATTTGATTCACTCACTGTGAACACTGGATTAGAAGGGCAGCAAACTGAATGGCTTGGACCCAACTGCCAGACACAGCTCCCACCACGTTACTGTCAATTCACCTTTACTCTGTAACCTTTGATCCAAAACAGTCTCCAAAGAAAAGCAGCAGGGTGGAAGAAGCAGACGGGAAGGTGCAGTAGTATCTTCAGTTTCTGATGCTGCCACCTGATGGCACCCCAAAAGTACAAAAGAGGCGAGCAGCAGGCCTGGCACAGCTGTTAGCAGGCACAGAAACTAGGGGACCCAGTGCCCTCTGACCCTACAACTCCAAGCCCTGCACAGACTCAACAAGAGCAGGTTCCCTTCTTCAAATGAAGACCCCAAAGAAACAGCAGGCAGGATGACTTTTCAAGCCAGCAGTGAGCTGGCTGGTCTTCTGAGGCTGGAAGTCCTGTGGCTACATTCAATGTTCTTGCACTCTTCAAAGCGTGTTCAGTGAAAAGAGGATGTACTAGTGTGGATGACCTCAGAACATGCCCTGAGCTGCTCTCCAGTGGGATCCCTTTACCTAACTTGCTGTAATGGCCACCCTATTTATTACAGACTTGAAAAGAGTGCAGACAGGTACACTATGCTGTTTGTTGATTCATGCAGAGAAAGTACCCAAAACATGATCTCCTTAGAGAAGGTGTTGCCGGTTCAACATTGTCCATTGATGACTTCATTCCCAAGGCTGTTATGTTTTTGATTTGTTTTAAGCCTTTGTATATCTAAGTGTTCTACAATCACAATTTTTGGTGTCCCCATCTTGTGAGAGTGTGTGGACGGTTTCAAAAACTTCATGACAAAATGGAATTAAAAGTTTATATTTAGGTGTGAAAATTATTTTGCAATCTATATATAGCTCCTCCCATGAATTTCTGAAGACCCTCGGCTTTGGGCTTCATGATTCCACTCAGATTACACACTTACAGTGGGAGGCAGGTGCCTTGCAAGATTAAGAGCTCCATCTATGAAACCCTACCAGCTTACAGACAACGATACTTTAAACACAACTAAATCCTTCACCAGAAGAGACATACATGCAGTTTGGAAACAAGGATAATGCTGCGAACACAGTGAACCTTTCAGCCTGTCACAGTTCTAAATTTGGGAAGAAATTCTAAATTTGGGGGAAAGTATATCAATACAATTTAGCAAGGTTTATTTCCTTGAGTGAAAAACTTTATTTGAGCAAGTAGAATAATACAGGTATGAAACAGATCACCCAAAAGTGACCAGGTAGCCTGGATTTGTATGGTTTTTTCCTCTAAGCCTCTGTAATTCATGTGGCATTCCCAGTACTGACAAGAGTTCGTGTGTAAATTAGATGCTTGGAAATTGAGACACATTTTCCTGTAAAAACAAAGCTATTCATGCATTTTGCAAGATGCCCAGGGTAGCTGTTTCTAAGGGCTTAGTTAGCCCATAATGAACCAAGAACCTCACAGAGAGAAAGGTAGAGTAATGGTCCTATCAAGGGAAATGCATTCAGAATTCCACCAGCCGTACCAGGACCGTATCTCCCCTCTGGAATAGGCAGTGGAAACAGCCCCTAATCAGTCCTTCCCTGCTGTGCAGATGCAGTCAGAGGGAACGAATGCTTAGGACATGTGACAAAGGGCAGACGAGAGGAAGATGCAGCACAGTCAGAGCCAACTGCGCACACACGGTCCCTGAGAGAAACCCTAACATGGTATTTTTATGAACATATGCCCTTGGAAAATTAAGCTATTCACAATCAGTTAAGATTGTTGCCTTTCTCCACTCCTATTCAAGCCTATCTCTCTTCCTACCAGGTGATACCACATTTGGCTAAAGGCGAGTTGATTTGAAGGACATTTGTTTGGGTTTAGTGGGAAATACTGATATAATTCATTGTGAAGAATACATGGGGGGGTCAATATTTACTCCATCATTCACAGGGGGTTGGTGCTATGACATAGCCTATGATCCCAGCATCCTATATGGGCATCGACTGGAGTTCCAGTTGCTCCACTTCTGATTAGCTCCCTGTTGCTGTGCCTGGGAAAGCAGAAGATGGCTCAAGCACTTGGGATCCTGCAGGCACATGAAAGACTTGAGCGAAGCTCCCAGGTTTAGCCTGGCCCAGCCTGGGTCATTGCGGCAAACTGGGGAATTAACCTGTAAATGAAAGATCTCTCTTTCTCCTCATCCCTCTCCATAACTTTGTCTTTCAAAATACAAATAAGTGAATAAATAAAGCTTTTAAAATAGTATCATTTGTGGAAAATATAAAATTATCAACTTAAAAATTAGTCTCGAGAGAAGACTCGCAAGATGGCCGACACAGGAGGATGGATGTGAGGGAGCTCACAGACAGAGAGGGATAGAACGCGACAAACGCGTAAGTGGAGCAGCATAGAGCTGCAGGGAGAGGAGCGTGAAGTTCCCTGGACAGTGTGGAGCCAAAAAAATCCACACAACTCGGAAGAGCAACCAGGAAAAAACAAAACAAAACAAAAGGCAGGGAAGACGGCGTCCCGCTCCAAACCTGCTTAGTCACATTTAAGTGCAGCCGCTAGGAGACACAGCAGCCACAGCCGCCAGGAGCCGCACCTGCCACAGCCACTAGGAGCGAAGGCCCTCACCAGCGGCATAGGCAGACTGCAAGAACCTGAGGTTTGGGTGAGCTGTGCAGGGGCAGCAATGGGTCGGAGGCTCCCAGAGTTCACCCTCCAGGGGCATGCACAGAGCCTGAACATCCTTGGTGCTCATCTCCCCACCCCTCCCCACCCCCGGAGATTCCAGCGTCTTGGGACACAAGGCAAGTGCCTTGAAACTGCCAAAACCGTGTCTTGGAGGTGACGCACAGCGGTCCTGTGCACTGAGGAGACAGGTAGAAGGTGCACTGAATACTCTCCCGTGCCTTGCAGACTGGCATGCAGCTAGGCGGTACTGACCCACAGGAACCCGCGCACACCTCTGGGCTGTGCGACCCGTGCGCCTCTGGGCTGGGTGGTCCCGTGCAAGCGCTGGGGTGGGCGGTCTCACGCTGCTGGGGTGGGCAGACCTGCGCAGGAGGCGCTTCCAGAAAGCACCTGGAACACCCCACGCCCTACAGTCCCGTGCTTGGGAGATGCACCAGGAGGGCACTGCGGACCCATGTGCAGGAGGCGTTTCCAGAGAGCACCTGGAACCTCCACGCCCTGCAGTCCCTGGCACTGTGGACACACCGAGAAAGCACGTAGAATCCTCCGTGCCCTGTGATCCCGTGCACAGGGGGCGCAGCACACAGAGTGCCTTCATTCCCCCACGCCCTGTGGTCGCATATGTGTAGGGGACGAGCTGAGAGTGCGCTTTGAATCCGCTGGGCCTTGGAAGTGGCGCCCTGAGGTCCAGTGTACTGGAGATGCACCAAAAGTGCCTTGAAAATTCCCACACCCTGCTACTCCACGCCTGCAGGCTCCAATCCCTGCAGGATAGCGCTTAGAGACCCCTCAGCACACAGGTGCTTAGGTCTCTCAAAAAGAAACACTAACACAATGGGAAGAAAAACCAGAAAAGGTAATGATCCAGATGAGAGAGCCAGCACCCCACAAATAAAGGATCAAAAGCCAATGGAAATTTTGGAGATGCGAGATGAAGACATGGAAGATCTACCAGACAAGGAATTCAAAAAAATAATGTTAAAATCTGTCAGAGACAATGAGAAGAATTGGGAGGACTTCAAGGAATTCAAGAACCACATAGTCACAGAAATACAACAAATGAAAAGTAAAATCCTTGACTTAGAGCACAAAATTGAGAGCCTAACCAACAGAATAAATACAGCAGAAGAGAGGATCTCTGAAATGGAAGACACGCAAAATGAACACACCCAGCTCATTAAACAGCTGGAGACAAGTCTGAACAAAGCCAATAAGACCATACAAGAAATGAAAGACAACCTCAGAAAATCGAATATTAGGATTATTGGCCTTCCTGAAGGAGCGGAAAGAGAATCAGGAATGCAAACGATACTCAATGAAATTATACAGGAAAACTTCCAAAACACTTGGAACATGAACCCTGCCCAAATCCAGGATGGTCAGAGGACTCCCAGCAGATATGACCCAAAGAGATCTTCACCCAGACATATGGTGCTCAAGTTCCACTCCAACGAAGACAAAGAAAGAATCCTGAGACAAGTACGAAGCAGAGAAAAGATCACATACCGGGGAAAACCAATCAGAATCACTGCTGACTTCTCTGAAGAGACCTTACAAGCAAGAAGAGAATGGACAAAGATCTTCCAAATCCTGAATCAGAACAACTGTCAACCAAGAATAATGTACCCAGCAAAGACCTCATTCGTATTTGAGAACGAAATCAGATACTTCCATAGCAAAGAGAAATTAGAAGAATATGCCTGCACAAAACCAGCTCTACAAAATCTCCTTAGAAATGCACTAAATCCAGAAAAAAAGGAGGCAAATCATAAGCAAAGATGGCAAACAGGAAGGTCTCCCCACTAAAGTCCACACAAGGAGGGGCAATTACACAGATATCAACACTCACAAAAACACATACATATGGCAGGGAAAATCGCAACCTCTCAATTTTAACTCTTAACACAAATGGCCTAAACTTACCAATCAAAAGGCATAGACCAACGGAATGGATCATCAAACAGGACCCGACTATCTGTTGCTTACAAGAGACACATCTAACCAGAAAAGACTCCAAGAAGCTGAAAGTGAAGGGGTGGAAAAGATACATCACGCCAATGGACGAGAAAAAAAGGCTGGGGTAGCTGTCTTAATTTCAGATGATACAGACTTCAATCTTACAAGCATCAAAAAGGACAGGGAAGGTCATTATCTAGTGGTGAAGGGATTGATCCATCAGGAAGTAATTACCATCGTGAACATATATGTACCGAATCCCAACGCGCCTAGCTACGTAAAGCAGTTACTTACAGACTTAAGGGGAGACATAGATATGCACACAATAATTGTGGGTGATCTTAACACCCCACTAACAACAATAGACAGATCAACAAAACAAAAACTCAACAAAGAAACAACAGAGCTCATACAAACAATAGAACAACTGGACTTGGTAGACATTTATAGAACTTTATATTGTAAGGCCACAGATTATACACTTTTTTCAGCAGTGCATGGCACCTTCTCCAGGATAGACCACATGATAGGACACAAAGCAAATCTAAATAACTTCAAAAAGATAGGAATCATACCATGTACCCTCTCAGATCACCACGGAATGAAATTGGAAATCAGCAATTCAAAATGCCCCAGGAAATACAGAAACTCTTGGAGGCTGAACAATATGCTATTAAACGAACAATGGATCAGAGAAGAAATTAAAGATGAGATCAAAAAATTTATGCAAACCAATGAAAACTCTGACACAACATTCCAAAATTTGTGGGACACTGCCAAAGCAGTGCTACGGGGTAAACTCATTGCAATTGGAGCTCATGTCAAGGCCCAAGAGAGGCGCCAAATACAGGAACTAAACACACACCTCCAGGCATTGGAAAAACAACAGCAGAAGAGCCCCCCACACAATAGGAAACAAGAAATCATCAAAACAAGGGAGGAAGTTAATCAGATAGAAATAAAAAAAAATGATACACAAAATCAATGAATCAAAAAGCTGGTTTTTTGAGAAGATAAACAAAATAGACACCCCACTGGCCCAACTGACAAAGAAAAAACAAGAGAAAGCAAGAATTAACAGCATCAAAGATGAAAAAGGCAACATAACAACAGACAGCGCATCCATTAAGGCCATAATTAGAAATTACTACAAAGCACTGTACTCCAACAAATCAGAAGATCACCAAGAAATGGAAAAGTTCTTAGACTTCTACCACCTGCCAAAACTTAGCCCAGAGGCAACAAACGACCTGAACAAACCCATAACTGAAGCAGAGATTGAATCAGTGATTAAAGACCTCCCAACAAAGAAAAGCCCAGGCCCAGACGGCTTCACTACAGAATTCTACAAAACATTCTGAACAGAACTGACCCCAATCCTCTACAAACTCTTCAAAACAATAGAAAAGGAAGCAACCCTTCCAAACTCATTCTATGAAGCCAACATTACCTTAGTCCCAAAACCAGACAGAGAACCAACAGAGAAGGAAAACTACAGACCTATCTCTTTGATGAACATTGATGCTAAGATTCTCAACGAAATCCTAGCCAACAGAATTCAAAAACACATCAGACAGATCATTCATCCGGATCAAGTAGGATTCATCCCTGGAATGCAGGGATGGTTCAACATTCGGAAATCCATAAATGTGATACACCACATCCAAAAACTGAAAAACAAGAATCACATGATAGTATCAATAGATGCAGAAAAAGCTTGACAAAATCCAACACCACTTCCTGCTAAATACCCTAACCAAGGTAGGCATAGATGGAAAAATCCACAAAATAATCAAAGCAATATATGAAAAACCCAACGCCAGCATCATACTGAATGGAGAAAAACTAGAACCCTTCCCACTGAGATCTGGAACAAGACAGGGATGTCCACTTTCTCCACTACTATTCAACATAGTCCTAGAGGTACTCGCTGAGGCCATAAGACAAGAAAAAGAAATCAAAGGAATCCAAATGGGAAATGAAGAAGTCAAGCTTTCACTATACGCAGATGATATGATTCTTTATGTAGAAGAGCCAAGAGACTCAATACAGAGACTACTAGAACTTGTACGAGAGTTTGGTAGAGTGGCAGGGTACAAAATTAATGAACAAAAATCAACAGCCATAGTGTATGCAAACAGCCCCAAGATGGAAAAAGATTTAACCAGCAAGATACCATTCAAAATAACAGAGAAAAGTATGAAGTATCTGGGAATAAATCTAACCAAAAATGTAGGAGACCTATTTGAAGAAAACTACAAAGTACTTAAAAAAGAAATTGAACAAGACCTCAAAAGATGGAGTAACATCCCATGCTCCTGGATAGGTAAAATCAATATCATTAAAATGTCTATACTGCCAAAGGCAATATATACATTCAACGCAATCCCAATCAAATTGCCCAAAACATTCTTCATGGAACTGGAAACAATGATTCAAAGGTTCATCTGGAAACACAAAAAACCACGGATAGCTAGAACCATCCTGAAGAATAGGAAGTTAGCAGGGGGAATCACAGTTCCGAACCTCTGGACATACTATATGGCAGTGGTTATCAATACAGCCTGGTACTGGCACAAAGATAGAGAGGAAGATCAATGGAGCAGAATACAAACACCAGATGGGAACCACACAGATACAGCCAAATAATCTTTGACAAAAAGACAAACGACAATCCAGGCAAATCGGAAGGTCTGTTCAATAAATGCTGTTGGGACAACTGGTTGATAGCCTGCAGAAACAAAAAGACAGACCCACATCTCCCACCATACACCAAATCTAAATGGATAAAAGGTCTAAACCTACATCCAGAAACCTTCAAACTTTTGGAAGAAAATGTTGGAAACAATCTGCAAGATCTAGGGGTAGGTCCCGACTTCCTAAAAAAGGACACCAAAAGCATTAGCAATCAAGACCAGAATAAACAAATGGGACCTCACCAAAACTAAGAAGTTTCTGTACAGCAAGGGAAATAATCAATAAAGTAAAAAAGCAACCCACAGAGTGGGAGAAGATCTTCGCGCACTACGTAGGTGATAGTGGGCTAATCTCCAGAATATACAAAGAGCTATAAAACAACCAAAATGTCAAAACAAACAAGCCACTAAAGAAATGGGCATGGGAAATGGGCAAACACTTCACAAAGGAACAAACCCAAATGGCAAATAAACATATGAAAAAATGCTCAAGTTCCCTGGCAATAAGGGAAATCCAAATTAAAACATCAATGAGGTACCACCTAACGCCAGTAAGACTGGCCCACATGAATAAAAGCACCAACAACACTTGTTGGCGAGGTTGCGGGGGGAAAAGGGAACCCTACTCCACTGTTGGTGGGGCTGCAGGCTGGTACAGCCTCTATGGAAATCAGTATGGAGAACATTCAAACAACTCAAAATCAACATATCATATGATCCAGCAATAGCACTCCTAGGAATATATCCAGAACAATTGTTTTATGAGAAACCAACATGCACTCCTATGTTCATAGCAGCACAATCAGTAATTGCAAAAACATGGAAGCAGCCAAAATGCCCATCAGCAGAGGATTGGATAAGAAAGCTATGGTTCATCTACTCCATGGAATACTACTCAGCTATTAAAAAAAACAAAATGCAGTTCTTTGTGGCCAAATGGGCCAAACTGGAAACCATAATGCTAAGGGAAATGAGCCAATCCCAAAAGGTTAAATACCACATGTTTGCCTTAATTTAAGATGATATGATGTTATGTATAACATGTTATGTTATGAATGTTATATGTTGTGTATAAACTAAAATTGAAATGTCAATGAGGTGGTCACAGAAGGTGGCTAGGAACTCGCATTTACTTTTAACATATTGGTTACTCATTACTATGTCAATTAATTCCATAATGATGTAAATTTTTGCTGATGGTATGTTAGATCTTTTAATTGATCGGGATGATACTCTGCTGGCTGTGTCTTCAAACCAGAGAGGGTATACCTAAGAAGCCGTTGAACTTGACTGGACAATAAGATGCTGGACTCTATGTTTGGTATATGCTTGCAATGGGGGAATCTCAACTGAACTTGAGCTGTGGTTATGCAACAAGGTGGAGGAATCCACCATGTGGGGAGGGTTTGGGGAGGGGTGGGGAGAATCCCAGTACCTATGAAATTGTGTCACATAATACAATGTAATTAATGAATAAAATAAATAAATAAAAAATTAGTCTCTCGGGCCTGGGGCGGTAGCCTAGTGGCTAAAATCCTCGCCTTGCACATGCTGGGATCCTTTGTGGATGCCGGTCTGTATCCCAGCAGCCCCCCTTCCCATCCAGCTCCCTGCTTGTGGCCTGGGAAAGCAGTAGTGGACGGTCCAAAGCCTTGGGACCCTGCACCAGCGTGGGATACCCGAAGAAGCTCTTGGCTCCTGGATTCGGATTGGCTCAGCCCCAGCTGCTGCAGCCACTTGGAGAGTCAATCAGCAAATGGAAGATCTTCCCCTCTGTCTCTCCTTCTCTCTGTATATCTGCCTTTTCAATAAAAATAAATAAATCTTTTTTTAAAAAAAAAATCAGCCTCCTACACATTTATTGAATCTCAAGTCCCCCTGCAGTTGCCTGGGCAGAACCAGACCAACTGACTTTGCAGGTCTTCTGTAGCCTGTGGGCTGGATGTCCCACCCCTGAAATAGAACAAAGTGACTGCTAGCTGTCCTAGTTTAAGAATATCTTCTAGGAATGCTTGCACCTCTTACTGCATCCACTCATCTAGGCACTGTGACATCTTAGTAAGTAAAGACTGAGAAACTTGGTACCCAGCATTGAGAGAGAAAGCTGGCCAAGGTTTGAGAAGTACAACACCACAGGCCAGTCTATGGAACATTTTCAATTATAACATTTCAGAATGTACAACATACCACTATAGGCAGGATACAAAGGACAAATCAGTCAACGAGGGTTTGTCACTAAAATAAAATTGTCTTTCAGGCTCAGTCACTGCACAAGAAAGAGTGCAGCACCTTTAAATCTTATAGCTAATATTGAAGAAGATAATTGGAAGGTACTGTTCCAAACTTAATGATAATCCTAAATTTTACACAGAAGAATGAGTTGAAAGGGGCAGAACTTAGGAGTCATAACTGGTTTGGGCTTGAGGCAAATCACAATCAACTGGAAATTAGAAATACAGAAAAGGAGTCTGAGTAGCAGTAAGCAGATCTGGTTTTGTTTGAAACGAGGATGATTCACAACCAGAATGCCCACCTGGAATTCCGTAGAAAAATTCAGGTAGGAAAGCTACTACATATGTGAGGATGATTAACGGGCAGAGGGGTGTGTTGGGACAGGAGTACTAACTTCTAAAGCCATACCTGGCCCTGTGACTATAATTGACGACCATTAAATATTTAATAATAGCTAACAGACAGGATTTTGAATATCCTCAATACACACAAAAAATTATATATGCCTGGGGTGATGTCCATTACCCTGATCTGATCATTATACATCACGTAGAGCTGCATTCCATAAATATACATGATCACTGCATGCCAATGAAAAAATAAAAACAAACCAACACAGATCGGCAGATTACCAAAATAGAAAGAGAAGCTGGGAGTAGCTGAGCTAACTCCGAGATCCAGGAGTGTGATGGAGTGGAACACTGGGATCTGGTTAAAGGCGTAGCAGAAAGAAACAACCCTTGCTGTGAGCTTGCTGGAAGAAATTGTGGAGTCAGGGAGAGGACAGAAAAGCTGGAACCTGTGGCTTGGCACTGCGATGCAAATGAATCATCCTCCACTCCAGGGCAGCAGAGGACGGGAAAGGGCACAGTGGAGATGTCACTCTTGGCAATTCCTGTTCCGCAGGTTAACTTTCTAAGTGATTGGGCTGTCTGTGAGGGTTAACAGCCACTTTGCAGAGTGCTGTCATCTTGCTTCTAACCTTGCCATTCAGGTGCACCTGCATAGCTAAACTGCCAAGAATCTGTGACACTTTGCAACTCTTACTTTAATTTTACCTTCTGAAATACCTGACCTTGTTGCTTAGAGAAGCCAAAATACGCTGCATCAATCACAATTAACAAAGTGAAATACACACTTTGGAAATTAGAATCTAGATGCTGGACATAAGTGTAATGAAATCTCATCACATATTTTCTTCCATAAAACAGCTGTTAAAGTATTTTAAGATGCTCATCTCTCTCATCAGATTCTCACTAATAAGAACTTGGAGAGCTTTTCATTACCATAACCCATGTGACTTCTGAGAGCACCAATGAACAGATGTCATGATCTGGAAGTCTGTAATGTTTCTGTCCCTCCCACCAAAATCATATGTTGAAATCCTAACCGCTCAGGTGATGATGGTATTAGGAGGTGGGCTTTGAGATGTGAATGGAGTAGTACTCTTTTAAGAGACCCTAGAGGAAACCATGAAGTCAAGCCAGAAGGTGCTTTATATGAGCCAGAAAAGTGGTCATCGTCAGACGGTGAATCTGTTGATTTCCTAGCCTCCACAAATGTGAGAAACAAAATTCTGGTGTCTATAAGCCACCTGTTTATGGTATTCTGTCATAGCAGCCTGAACGAACTAAGACATCAAGCTCTCGCTGTGGCTCAGGACACCGGCATCTCCAGGTCATCCACAGGTCATCCCAGACACAGCAATGCAGCAGGTGTCTGATGTGAATTACTGAGGCTCTATAGTGGACCTCACTCTGCTACAGTTAACATGTCTCTAAACCAATGTTCAGGTCCAACTCAATAATTCAGTGTCTTCCTAAGAAACGTTTCTACTAGTTGAAGTTCTCACAGTCAACATGGCCCTCCACTCAGTAACTCAGAAACTGCAGAGACCATACACAGCCAGTGGTCAACAGGTTAGTTAATGTGCAGACCAGAATGCAGAGTTCCAGCTTCCAAGTTTTGGCCATAATTGCTTAAGCACAAGCTAACAATGCACCAAAGAAGTAGCTCAACAGCCAATTAAAAAAAAGGGGTGGGGGGGAAGCTCTGTTCTATGTGTCTGAGAAGAGACAGCTAGACCTCACAGTATAGAGAGAGCCCTAAAACCAGCCAAAGGAACTACAGTGCACACACAAGGGTCTCTAAAAACTTAATGGGAAAAAAAGCATCATGAAAAAACTGTGTGGATTTCATTTTTTTGGTAAACAAAGTTATCATTTAATCATGTTTTCCAAGACCATTCTGAAGTAACCCTGCATAGTCACGTAGGCAGACTGTCTAATCATTTAAGGTGGCACGTGGGGAGTCCAACAATAAAATGTTAAACATCACTGAGCCTATAGAAA
Organism: Ochotona princeps; assembly: GCF_030435755.1. Taxonomy (NCBI): domain Eukaryota; kingdom Metazoa; phylum Chordata; class Mammalia; order Lagomorpha; family Ochotonidae; genus Ochotona; species Ochotona princeps. The sequence continues at coordinate 55,102,675 of NC_080832.1, read as the reverse complement.
TAATCAAGATCTAAAAGCCTTCAATAATATTTTTCTAAAGACAGAAAAACCTCTGTGGTGAACTTAAAGAAAGTGTTTGACCAAAATGGTCATGTCAAGAAAGATAAGCCAAAAGAGCTTACAAAATAAACAGGGCTGACCTTTAGAATAAATATCCGCCTTGAATTCCAAGCCAAAGTTTTGCTCCTCACTAAGTGCTTTCAGAAAGACAGTGATTAAACTGTAAATTCCATGCTTTAAATGCAAAGTGTGTCTTTCACAACACAAACATGACACAGCCTTTAGTTATCTCACCTGTATAATCCTTAGTAATAAAAAAAAAATCCCAAGTTATTATAATTTGACCTTCAGCTCTCTCCTCCCTCACAACAATTACACGATTCTTAGTATGTAGTTTTTTCTATGTTACAATAGAGGTGACTATTAACTAAAGAGTGCCTCATATATGGTACCAATTTCATGTTCTCTCAATCCTGACAGAAAGCTCTAAGAGGTTGAGTGGCTCGCCCACCTAAAACATGGAAGAATTTGGCTTTGAACTCCAGTCCGGCTGAGACAGTTTCTGATCACTGTCTTGCTGCTAATGCAACATGCAGCATACATTCCAGCCACTGGAAAACAAGAGGACATCAAGCACAGAATCTCAGAAAGCCCAAGAGTAATGAGTGGTGTTTTCCACCCACGCATGCAGGAAGTGCAGCAGCAACTCCTGATAGGGTTGAGAGCAGCTATCTCCTCCCAGACATCATTCTGTAGAAACTGCAGGAGGTGATCTTCACCTTGTTAGAAGTATTGTGAGGCAAAGGGGAAACAGGTACAGGCTTCATCCCAGAGATTTCTACAAAAATTCTGAATCATATTAGAAGGCACAGATTCCTAGAAACAAACACATCTCACTTTAATAACTGCCAGTTGAGGGATGGTTAAGTCACCATTGGAAATGCCCACATCCCATATTAGAGTGCCTGGTTCAATCTGCACTGCTGATCCAGCTTCCTGCTAACACACACTCTGGGAAGCAGCAGATGATGGCTCAAGGAGTTGGGTACTTGCCACCTGGACTGGGTTCCAGGCTTCTAGCTTTGGACAGGTCCAGCCCTGGCCCTGGCTGCTCTGGCCATGACGGGAGCAAACAAGTAGATAACTCACTTGTCTGTCTCTCTGGTCTTTACAATAAAATAAAAATACAAGAATTTTTTTAAAATCACAAATAAATTCCTATTGACTGGGATGGGAATCAACAGAAGGAAATTTAAAAAGTACACGACGGGCCCGGCGGCATAGCCTAGTGGCTAAAGTCCTCGCCTTGAAAGCCCCGGGATCCCATATGGGCGCCGGTTCTAATCCCGGCAGCTCCACTTCCCATCCAGCTCCCTGCTTGTGGCCTGGGAAAGCAGTTGAGGACGGCCCAATGCATTGGAACACTGCACCTGCGTGGGAGACCCGGAAGAGGTTCCAGGTTCCCGGCATTGGATCGGCGCACATCGGCCCGTTGAGGCTCACTTGGGGAGTGAATAATCGGATGGAAGATCTTCCTCTCTGTCTCTCCTCCTCTGTGTATATCTGGCTGTAATAAAATGAATAAATCTTTTAAAAAAATAAAAAATAAAAAGTACATGACACCAATAAATTTCATAGGAAACTGTCCCAAATGCTAGCACAGCCCTGCTCACTTAAAGAACTTACAGAAGAAAAGGAGGGAAGGGGAAAAAGTGGGTAAAACCACTGCCTGCAGCACTACATCCCATATGGGCACCAGTTTGTACCTTAGCTGCTCCACCCCCAATCCAGTTCCTTGCTAATAACCTGGGAAAAGCAATGGCAGATGACCCCAAGCGTCCTTGTTCCCCACGTGTGAGACCTGGATGAAGCTCTTGGCTCCCTAGTTCAGCCTGGCTCAGTCCTGGCTTTTGCGGCTATCTGGGGATCGAACCAGTGAATAGAAGATGTCTCTCTGCCTCTCGCTTTTCTTCTGTAACTCTTTCATATACTTTTAACAAACAAACCAAGCAACATTACAGAAGGGAGGTTGTGATGCCCCCACTGTCAACTCACTTACCGTTTTCCTGCGCAGTTCTTGTCACTCAGCCCACCAACCTTGTTGATGGCAGACCAGGCTGTGAGTGACACGTACGGCAAAGAGGCAGCTTGAGTATGAGTGAGTGACTTGGGCTTGTGAGAGACCTAGATTTGAAGACAACCAATCACTGATAAATTACTTGCAAACACAAGTGAGCTCAACTTATCTTCAAAGGAATCCAACCACTCTCATAGATTAAATATATTAAATTCTTCCAGATTCAGTTATTCATTGTACATCCTATTCCAAGATTATCCCTAAGGAATGTTCTCCAAATAGTTCTGCCTGCCTCCAGGAAGTCCAGCAATGTTTAATGAGCTGGATTATCAGATAATGGTTACTTTGCTGTTAATAAATAGACCACACATACACATCTCTTTAGTCCTGACTACATCCAGAAACAAGCTTAAATAAACCTTGAATCCTCATAAACATAACTATTTGTCTTTGAGTTCAACTCCTTCCTTTACTCCCATTTTCTGGAAAGTAAAATGCTAGCCTTTTCAAGTCTCAGTAATACCCCCTTTTTCTTGCATATTCCTCCCTCTTGTGCAGCCAAGTTCCTCAATGCTAACTTCTCTCTTTCTGGAGATAGTCAAGTCCCCTGATAAACAGGGTGGATTCTTGTCCTTACAGCTCCAACAGCTCAGTCACCTGTGCCCTTGCTTGGGATGGATTCACCCTCTGCCCTGGGGAGGCTTGTGTTCAACCCCACACTTGGTCAAACGAAAGGCCAGAGCAGGGTTCTAGAGCTCATACCTAACCCCTGTTCCTTTTCATTAAGATGCCTTTCCTTCACCAAACAAGTCTTAGCAGAGGACACAAAATGCCTCTCTGATCTTTCAAAATGTCCTGTTCTCTACCTGGCTTCTGCGAAACTGCCCATAAAGCAAGAATCCGCTATGAAAAAGCACCAATTATTGCAACTATTTTTGCCAGTCTTTGTTTATCCATTCTAACAGTAGGTCAGTAAAACTGGTGTTACCTCATTCCCATTGACGACAACAAACTCTGAGAAAGTGCCTTGTTTCCAGGGAGGGACCGCAGCCCAGACCTGAAACACATGTGCACGCACTTCCATTATACATACAGATCTTTTCTGACCAAAGCAGAACACCAAACTGTTCCCTCACACACACACAAACCTGTGAAAACAGGACAAGCCCACAAAACACCAGAGGTTATTTCAGGGGCTGGAGTTGTGGCAAAAGCAAGTAAACTGCTGCTTGCAACACCAGCACCCCATATTGACATAGTGGGAGGAATTTCAGTTTTGTGCTTTTTTTAAAGATTTATTTATTTTTATTGTAAAGGCAGATTTACAGAGAGGAGACACAGAAAGATCTTCCATCTGCTGGTTTACTCTCCAAGTGGTCACAACAGCTGGAACTGAGCCAATCTGAAGCTAGGAGTCAGGAGCTTTTTCCAGATCTCCCACCTAGGTACAGAATCCCAAGGCTTTGGGCAATCCTCCTCTGCTTTCCCAGGCCACAAGTAGGGAGCTTATGGATGGGAAGTGAAGCAGCCAGGAAATGAACTGGTGTCCATATAGGATTCCAGTTTGTGCAAGGAAAGGATTTAGCCACTGAGTCATTGGGCTGGGCATAGGAATTCCAGTTCTAATCCAGCTTTCTGCTAACGCTCCTAAGAAGGCAGCCGAGGATGGTCCAAGAACTTGGAACCTGCCTCCCATAGAGCAGACCCAATTTGAGTTCCTGGCCCGTGACTTCAGCCTTGCCCAGCCCTGGTTGCTTGAAGATGCATCTGGGGATTAAACCAGCAGAAGGAAAGTATCTATCTCTCTCTGTTGTTCTTTCAAAATAAATAAATCTTTTCTTAAAATTATTTCAAATGACATAAATGTATTGTTTAGGGTGATTCTGGATGGATCAGGTGTGCTTGCAATACCCAGAAGATTAGTCTGTGGGTTCAACTTCTGGCGCTTGCACTTTCTAGCTTCTAGCTGGGAACCTCTTTACAGCTTGGTTTTCACATATGTACACTGGGTTAGCTGCACCTACTTCATATGGATTAAGTGGGTTATCTTATGAAAAGCACCCAGAACATGCTTGCTATGTTTATAAGCTTGTGATAATCTCTCAGCACAGAAGTTCATACAGGGCAAGTGACAGGTAAGCATAACAAACTTTACCTATTTTAAAACCACATAACCCCTATGGCAGAAATTATCATTTACAGGCTCAAGAAACAAAACAGTCTCAGTTCTGCCTATCTTTACACCTTGCAATGCTGAATCCCTGAGTTCAGAACATGCAAGTATCTATCAAGATGGTTTGGAATGGTTGAAGAAAAGTGTAAAGGAAGCAAGAATCCAAGACGCTTCCAACCAAAGCGCACCTGCTGAAAAGGATAAAGGCCAAAGGCATGGGGCAGACTTCCACATGCAGCCAGAACAAGAGCTGCACCACTCGAAAAAGAACCGAGCGTCTCCTAACTCACTTCATCTCCAGGCTTGAAGTACTTCACGTCCAGGCCACATTCCATCACCACTCCAGAGACGTCCCTCCCCAAGGTCAGTGGAAACTCCTCCCCTTTGGTTTTGATGTGTAAAGGATCCCGTTTCATGTTCAACGCTGTGGCTCCGTAACCACCTAGGAAACACAATGATCAGACTTCTCCAGCAAAGAACAGTATGATTTTAAAATCCCTGTGATCATGGGTCAGGTTCAACAGGTAGATTCCAGAAGAGCCAACCTTAGGATCTTTTCCCCATCATGGAGTAAAGCACAAAAGACCCAAGTGTTGTTTCTTTCACAGAAAATCACCCATGAAGTCTCAACCACTTTTCTACCTGAAGCCACCACTTGTACACAGTAATTTTGAAACTCAGATTCTGAAGCTGAATTTATTTTAAGCACTGTCTTTTCTAGTCTTATTTTTTAGGAGATGGCTTCTTTATTAATTTATTCATACATGAACTTTTTAAATGGCAAAGATGGCTTGTGCCAAGTCTAGCAAAGGAGATAAATGTTCAGAGCTGTTTGCAGTTAATGAATGCATCAACAACAGATGGATAGAGTGTTTGATACTGACACTGGTCTAGGCGTTATAGTCTCCACTTAATTTAAATAAGAAAGTCTCTAAAAATGATTTTTGAAATACAAGTTCTCCTGAATGGAAAAGAGTCACTTGGTTGCGGCTGTTTTAATATCAGTTGGAATGTTTCATTACACATAATCTTTAATTTAAAGGGCCTGCATTGTGGTGCAGATTGAGTCCACTGCTTGCAACACTGACAAGCCATATCAGAGTGCTGGTCTGAGGGTCCGCTGCTCTGCTTCTGATCCATCTCCTTGTCAATGATCTGAGGAAACAGTGGAAGGTGCCTCAAGTACCTGCCAGCCACGTGGGGGACCAGGAGGGAATTCTGGTTCATCCCGGTTATGGCCCAACCCAGACCTGGCTGTCACAGACACTTGGGAAGAGAACCAGTGTTGAAAGATGCCAACTCACTCACTTGCTCTGTATGCGCATGTGTGAAAGAGAAAGGGAGTCTGCCTTTTAAATAATCATGAAACACAGGGATGTGGCATGGGGTGGGGAATGAGGTAGGGAGAGGAAGAAGGAAGAATATCAGATGATGCTGACGGACAAGACAGGCTTTTCAATTAAAAAGCTACTGGGGCTGGCACACTGGTTTAGCATGTTCATCATGTTAATCTTCCACCTGCAGTACCTGCAACCCTTATGGGCATTAGTTCAAGTCCTGGCTCCTCTGGTTTCAATTCAGTTCCTTGTCTATGACCCTGGACAGCAATGGAAAGTGGTTCAAGTCCTTGGGAACCTGTACCCATTTGGGAGACCTGAAAGAAGCTCCTGGCTTCAGATCAGCTCAGCTCTGGCCGTTGTTGCCATTTGAGGAGTAAACCAGCGGATGGTCTCTGTCTCTCCTTCTCTCTTTGTAACTCTTTTTCCAATTAAAAAATCATCTTTTTAAAAAAAGATTTAGTTATTTTTATTGGAAAGTCAGATATATAGAGAGGAGGAGAGACAGAGAGGAAGATCTTCCATCTGATGATTCACTCCCCAAGTGACTACAATGGCTTGAACTGAGCTGATCCGAACCCAACAGCCAGGAGCTTCTTCCAGGTCTTCCACGTAGGTGCAGGGTCCCAAGGCTTTGGGCCATCTTCTATTGCTTTCCCAGGCCACAGAGAGCTAGATGGGAAGTGGGGCTGCCAGGATTAGAACCAGGGCCCACATGGGATCCTGATACATGCAAGGCAGGGACTTTAGCTGCTAGGCTACCGTGCTGGGCCCCATTTTTTTTTTTAAGAAAAAAAAAACAAAGACTGGATCAGAGGCACTTTTGATGACGGACAATGGCAGCTGCTGTGGCTGATATTCTAGAGAATAGAAAATCAGAAAAAATAAGGAATACTAGCTGGACAAAACAACCAAGATAGAGAAATTGGTGGCTTTAAGCGAGAGAAACAACAGCAAACATGTATGCTACAGGAAGAGGAAAAACAAAACTAAAAAAAAACAAAAAAACCTGATGATGCAGGAGGGGAGTTCAGCAACGGCAGCCCAGGGTGTACGAGGGGACAATGGGGACAAGAACACCGGAGCAAGGCAAGCTTCAGATCACACAAAGACAGAGGCGCAGAAACAGATGCTCACAGGCCGGGAACTTGGAGGAGCCGTTTTTCTAGGAAAGAAAGGAAGCAAGGGAGAAAGAGAGAGAGAGAGGGAGAGGAAGGAAGGAAGGATCAGGACACAGGGGAGAAAGTGCAGTCTCAGGGAATGCAGGCTGAATGCCACGATGCCAGCATGACATATGTAACATCTGGCTAGCGAGGACTGCATCTTTCAGGGAAGAAAACAACTTCCCTTGCAACACTCAGCACAGTCACATGCTTCACTCCGCCTGCCTCCCATTCCTTCTCCACCACTCACTAAACCCCAATGAGGTCTGGGCAGCAGAAGCAGGCACTGAGCTGCAGCAAATGTTAGCTACTGTTTCAGCACTTGCAAAAAGGTTTTTGTTCTCTTAGAAACAAAGCACATACTTGCTCCAGGTTGTTTTAGAACAGCTTTCTGGATCCCCCTGAAATGCTAACCCATCACAGATGTTATCCAAACTGGTTCCAAATCCAGTCAGAGAACCTGCTTTGTGTGCAAAGGACAGGGCCCTGCAGAGCTTTCATCCCATTGAGAAGAAGTTGCCACATCAATGTGTTCAGAGCGGATCCAATCAGGGAAATCCTAAACGTGTCATCACTTAAAGCCCATCTAAGAACACCTAACCTCCATGGTATAATGCTGTTAGCTGCATTTTTCTTCCTACTTTTAAAAGTATTAACTGCTTTGGCCACTTGTACAATGTTACTTTATGTCCAATGATAGTGGCTAACAGAAAAACAGCCAAGCCTTCATCTTTCAAAATAGAGTAAATGTGTTTTACTTTCTTGACAAGAGAAATATCTGCTTGTCAAAATTTACTCTGTTACTTGTTATTTCCCAAGCTACCACTGTAGATGTCTTCTGCAATAAGAGATATTCTCAAAAAGAATCTATGAGCAGGAGGGAAAAGAGAGGGTAACTTGCAAATCTTAGCCAAATCATTAAAAAAAAAACCCAAGAAACAAAAAACACTATGATGTTTGAAGAACACTACATAAAATGTGCTACAGTGTTATATTACCAGACACTAGACCAGATACAGCCATTCTACCAACATAAAAATGTACACAGGAGTGGATGGGTGATGTGGCCCAGTGTGTTAAGCTGCTTGGGAGGCCTGCATCCTATATCAGACCTCTGTTCAAGTGCTGCCTGCTCTGTTTCCAATCCACCTTCCTGCTAATACACCTGGGGAGCAGTGGATAATGGCCCAATGAGGGATTCCTGGCTCCTGGCTTAAGTCCTGCCCAGCCCCGCCTGTTGTGATCATTTGGGGGCATCAACTTGTAGATGCAAGGTTTCTGTCACTTTCAAACATACAAATAAATAAAACTTAAAAAAAAAAAAAGAAAACATAACACAAATTGTACAGTATATTCGAGGAAACTAAAAGTTAACAGATCTAAAAGACAAAATACAAAAATTGCTCAAAGATATTCATCCTACTCATTCAAATGCTTTAAGTCAGAATGAAAAGCAGCAAACAAATGGCTGACAACTACAGAGGTGAAGCACTGAAACAGGCTGACACCACGGAATCCTATTCCAACAACTGAGAATCAAGAAAAATACCAATCACTGAGCACAGTTTACTGCGTCAAGACATTCAATCAAAATTAGCAAGCTGCAGCTGTGGCACAGCAGGTAAAGCCACTATCTCTGGCCCCACATGCCACAAGGACACTGGTTTGAGTCCTGGCTTTTCCAATCCAGCTCCCAGGAAAGCAGCAGAGGATGGTCCAAGTGCTTGGGCCCCTGCACCCACATAGGAAACCCCAAAGAAGCTCCAGGCTCCTGGCTTCAGTCTGGCAGAGTCCTGGCCACAGTGCCCACTTGGGAAGTGAACAGTAGAAAGAAGATCTCTTTCTCTCTGTCTCTCCCCCTACAACTCTGCTTATTTTTATGTCTTAAATTTTTGTTCTAACTCTACTAAGGTAAAGATCAACACCTACAGTTTATATAAAAGTTCAATAACCTTTAGAGTATAAAGAGGTCATGAAGGCCCAGGAAGATGGCTCAAGGGCTAAATCCTCACATTGCAAGCATCTGGATCCCATCTGGGTGCCAGTTTGAGTCCTGACTGCTCCACTTCCCATCCAGCACCCTATTTGTGGCCTGGGAAAGCAAAAGAACATGGCCCAAAGCCTTGGGACCTGCACCCACCCACGTGAGAGACCGGAAGACACTCTTGGCTCCTGGCTTCGGATCAGCTCAGCTCTGGCCACTGCAGCCACCTGGGGAGTGAATCAGTGGATGGAAGATCTGTCTCTCCTTCTCTCCATAAACCTGATCTGACTTTCCAGCAAAAATAAGTAAATCTTAAAAAAAAAAAAAAAAAAGAGAGCGAGATCATGAATCTAAAATATTTGAGAATGACTATCCTAATGTATCATACCACTTATGCAAAAACAAAAAAAGGAAAAATAAATCAAAGTATGGACATTTTCATACTTCTCATAAATTCTACAAAATTGTTATCAATAGGAATTTTGTAATTAGATATATCTGCAAGGCAATTAAATGTATCACACAAAAGTCTACATGAGAATTGCTACAGAGACAACCTGTTGAATGTAACTGTAGGCTACTCATAAACGCTTCACAGCCCTGATCTATGATTAAGCTAAGCTCCACAGGGCAGTTTATCTGCAACACAGGTTAACCAATCTGTGGTTACCATAGAAGTTAATTGGCCCAAAATGCGCCTTTCCATTTCTTCAAAAGATGCTGAGTTCCTACAAGCAAAACTGACAGTATTTTTGTCCAATTTTTCCAAAGTTATTCACAAATGCTAATCAGCTTAGCATTACAATATCATTGTATTTGTGCATGTGTGTATATGTGCATATGTGGTGCTCTTAACTTTTGCCAATGCCCATCAACATTAAGAAAGATGTTAACATTACTCTCATTAAGAAAATACAACTTAAAAAAAAAAAAAAGAAAACATAACTGACGTGCAAACACAATCCTATCTGCAAAACTCCGAAATAGGGCCCACCAGAAAGGCAGCAGCAGACAAAATCCTTAAGTCCCAATTTACATAGTGTAATTGCTGGGGGCAGAATACAATAGCACAATTGAGGAATGTAAAAGAAGTCTTCAAAACTTCATGGAAAATATGTACTATGAAAAGTACGCATTTTAAAAATTATTTTGCACCAATAATTCAACTTCTTTTACTGCCATTTCCCCACATTGTGCAAGTACACTCAGACCACCAAGATATCCTGAACTCTTGTACAAACGTACCTTCCAAAACTAGCACCTCAGAACTGAGAGTTCTTGGGGGTCTCACCAACTTGCCAGGAGCAAGCACTGAGATAGCTGCAGACAAAACGCTCACATCCCAATGTACATATTAGGGATGCATGCAACAATAAAACGTCTGTTTCGTAAAAGACACCCCAATCACTGCAACTTCGACTTTTTTTTTGGAACTATCTGCAGCGGTATGATAAGAACCTGATTCCCGTGTGCTAACCAAATTGTGAGCAAATTAACCATCAGTTGATTTTGTAAACCGGCATGCTTAACGATGAAGAAGATAACAACGTCTTTTGAAAACTTACTTCTCATATTAACATCTATGGGGTTTACACTCGCAGCATGGACTTTGATGATGACTTCATTAGGATAATGGATGATGGGTATCATCATGTTCTGAGTGAACCGCAGCACATCATTCTTCCCATACTTGTCTATCACCCAAGCGGGCATGACGGTGCTCCTCGGCGAGGTAGTACTGATCTTCCTAACTGAAGGCTTTTGTACAGTTCTGCGTCTCCACAGGCACGCCGCGTTTCTTCTAAGCACACAGTACTTCAGAAATTCCATCGTCAACAGAATGGGAGTGCGTGGATCGAACTCTCACCCCTGAGTTCGGTCAAATTCTTTGACAACACACTAAATGACCTTCGAATGGAGCATCCGGAAGTGTGGTTAACCGGACCGAGCAACTGAAGGAATTCACTATTCTCTTCCTTTCTGAGTTACTCCAAGGAGCCTTCCAGTCAGAATTCTGGCCATTCCCCCTCTTCCTTACATGCCTCTCCCCTTTAACACACACACAAGCAGGTGCGCAGCCACTACTCCCACTCCCGCCCCAAGACCCAGGCCCAGTCCGGACAGCTCTCAGAGGAACAAGCAGACACCACTAGCGACCCCCAAAACCCACTGGAAACCGCACGTTTAAGCGCCTCCAACTGCGACCCGACCGGGAATCTCCTTGTCTGCCCGCTCTCCTTTTCCACCGGAGGAGAGGCGGGACTTTGCCATACCAACCAATCACGTGCAAAGATCCTTGCCGGGGACTGTGACTCGACCAATCCAAGGGCTCGGTATTGAAGGATCAATGACGATCCAAAGATGGCTGCGCCCGTGTAATCCCGGCGGCAGCTGACCTCTGATTTTCCTCGCGTCACCTGGCGCCAGGGGTTGGTTAGCTGAGCACGAAGATCATGCTGGGCCGGACCCTCCGAGAAGTGAGTGGGATGGACCAGCTCAGTCCTTCGGGAGGGCGGGAAGATTCGCGGACTCGGTGGGTCAGCAGTCCCGCCTGACGCTCCCACCTTGGTCTACCTGGTTTATAGCATTCCCTTCGATCTTTAGACTGCTCTTCGTTGCCTTTCGGGAGTTGAGGAGTTTGCGCCGCGGAGCCGTGGGCTGGAAGGTGCATCCATCGGCTTCTCGCCGTTAGACGTTAACTCGGAAGGGGCGCTTTGCCGGCCCATGTCTTTCTTTTCTGTCTCAGCTGATGCACTTACTTCCAGGTGCGGCCACAGCGTGCCAGATCCAAACAAGTAACGCCAGGCTTTCTGAAGAAAACCTGTGCTCTGTAAAATACCGCCTTTTCCTTAACCCATGCTTCTATTTCCTAGACATTGTATTTGAACTTCAGACTGCATTTCTTCCTTCCAGATGCCCCATAAGCACCTCAAACTCAACTTCAACCATCATTGTAACAGGCCTACTTCCCAACTTTCATCTTAAACTGACCCCTGATCTTTCTGAATTCTATATTCTTCTTAATGGCACAGCTATTATCTTTCTGTCTAATACATCATTAAGTCCTACTGTATTTTGCAAATATAACTGGAATTTGTTCTCTTACATCGCTCCTGCTCTTACTGCTTTAGTTCAGCTCTGCTGGATTTCTTACCCGGGTTGCTCAACCTTTAGTTCCTCAGTGGACCCACTGCTCTGGGAAGCACCTGAGATCCTTGTTAACTTCGACTCCCTCCCATCTGAACTTCATCAGACACGGGGCTGGAGGCTCCAGGTGATTTCTGGGGACCGGTAGGGGTTTAGGACCTAGCCTGCGTCCCATCTTTTGCATCTACACCTGGGAAGTCTTCCCCCAACACCTTCCCAGCTATCATGCTTTTGTTATAATGCAAACTTATTCTACATTATTTTCCATCTTAAATTGCATGCTGCATATATGCTTAGTGGAAAATCAGCGTTCCTTTTTTTTTTTAAAGCACCCAAGACTTGATGTGAAGTGAAATAACAACCGATAAAAACATGGTATTATTTCCTTTTTTTTGCCTTATCCCCCTTCTGCGGGATCATTTCTTGTGCTGCCTTTTTCTGTTGTTTGGGTAAGCCCTGGTGAGAAAGGACCTTTGCCCTGGGAAGGAAAACACTTAATAGACCTGAGGGAAGACCACCAAGACATTGCCTTGGCAGGGCTTTCACTTAATCACTCCTTTAACTAAATTAATTCATGCCTGCGGTGCTGAAAACAGTGTATGGTTATTAATTTCCCAGCTCAAATCTATGCTGTTTTTTCACACATTGCTGTACTGGTGTGTCCCAAATTGTGTCAATTAGAGGATAATTAATTCAGTGCACATTTCCCTTTAAAATCCATGCAGATGCCTAGGAGGGTTGAAAGGTTTGTTCTCTCACTATTGCAAATTACAGATTGAGATAGTCATTCGCAGAAATGGGAAGTCGGCTGGGGAAGAACTTAAGAGGACGGACTGGAAACCATGGCCAGGCGAGGCAGTTTGGGGGCGGGGGAGCAGCAGTGGAGGCTCAGTATAACAGGAGATAAATATCATACTAAATAAACACCCTTTTTGTAAATTTGACCTAAGTATTTTCAATGGGGTGGAGGTGTCTCATACCTTCTGTATTGTTGCATGATCCCTACATTTCCAGGAGGCAGACACCGACTAATAATACAAATCCTAAACTTTAATCAGCGATATATTCAGTTGGCTTCTTGGGAATCTAAACTCATGTGTGAGCACCTCAGCACTTCAGATTAGCACTGAAAACAGAAGCTCCTGCCCTCAGGAAACCTACTCTTTTTTGTGTGTTTTGGTGGGAAAGTAGGCACTAAACAGGTTTTTTTTTCTAAGTAGATAATATAATTTCAGGTAGTTCTATACAGGAAAATGAAGCAGTGGGGGTATGAGAATGAGCTGGGAGGAGCTGGATATTTTTGAGTGATCAGAACATTTAATAGAGACAGTGAGGACATGGGCCATGACCCCTGGGGAAGGGTGCTCCAAGCCAGAGGAAGAGTAGTCTCGACATCATCAGGGAGTAGCAGGAAGGCTGATGTGCCCCGAGAGAAGTTGATGGGGAAGCCATGGGACACAAAGGTAGGAGTCAGGTCATGCATACCTAATAGACCATAACAGGGAATGTAGTTTTGTATCCTAAAGATAATGGAAACCACTAGAAAGTGTTGCATTTGTAGACATGGTCTGATTTAAATGTTAGAAACTCTTCCATGTTTCTCTTACAAACCATGGTCCATAGGAAAGCAAGTGAGGAAGCAGAAAGGCGTGTTAGTAGGCTGTTGTACTGGGCAAGGGATGATGGCAGCATGATTAGGGTGCTGCAAGTGAGAATTGTGTCTTAGATCATAGCTTGTTGGTGGATTGGATGTAGGGATAGCAGGAAAGAGAAGAATCAAAAAGAATGCTTAGATATGAACCTGGGCAGTTGAGGAAATGATAACATTTGTGAGGATGGGGAAGAGTCCAAGGGAATCATGTTTAGAAGGGTAGTATCATGAGTTGTTTTGGACATGCTAATTTTTAAATATATATGATTTATTTGAAAGGTAGAGTGACACAGAAGGATAGGAAGAAAATTTTTTTCCATCTGCTGGTTCACTTCACCAGGGTTAAGCCAGACCAAAGCTAGGACTCTGGGAACCCCATTCAGGTCTTCCACATGAGTGACAAGGACTCAAGTACTTTAGCCATTATCTGCCTCCCAAGTGCATTAGCAGGATGCTGGATTAGACATTCAGATTTGTCATGAATCTGGCACTCTGATATGGGAGCAGGTATCCCAGGCAGGGGTCTCACCTGCTCTGCCACAGTGCTCACACCCTTGACATGTTAATTTTGTAATGTCTCCTAGCTTTCCAAGTGAAGAAATCATCTAAGCAAGTTGGAGCTCAGGAAAGAGGCCAGGTACGAGGGTACAACTTGGCCATTTAGGACTGCTAGTTCCTCAAGATCTCAACTCTATTCTTCTTCACTCTCATTGATTGAGGAACCTAGGCCCCATTTTGTTGTGAAGTATGTGGGTAGTTAAGTAAATGAGCCCAGGAGCAGGAAAATGTGAGACAACTAGAACTGAGACTTAGGAGTTTTTATGCATATTGGTAATGATGAAGTCTTTACTACACCCTGGTAAGTTGTGACCTTACATAAGGCCAAGAAAAGGGGGAACTTAGATGCATTGTGTTGGTGAACTTGGCCTTGGAGTTGAAAAGGAACAAGAATGACAGGAGGAGCAATGCTAAGGAAGATGGCAATAAGCTAGATGGTAAAATCACCCAGGAGGGAAAGGAACATCAGGGGGAGTGATCACATCCTCTCCAGGGCATAAGTTTGAATGAGTTGGGATTTTTGAGAAAAGTCAAAGGCATTGAGGAGCAAGGAGGACTTGTGACTTGCACACATCTGCTTTCACACTCATCTCCATCGTACAGGAAGCCAACACAGGAGAGGCAGTGGGGAAAGCCTGGTTAGCATCATGGAATGGAGTGCCAGGTTCAGTTTTTTGCAGTTCCATTTCATCTTGGATTTCAGGCGGGACACCTGCAGCTTTCTCCCAGGAGAGCTGTACAATTTACATTTCCTGCTCCTTCTGTTCAGTCCTTTAGGGTTGATTAGCATGTTCATTTTCACTTCTGTTTTCCAGTTCCCTCCTTGACTAGCTGCTCAAATCTGTGCTTCCTGGAAACTCTTCCGTTGAACAGCAGCACCGTAAGAACTGAGTGCTCCTAGGCAAGCTTAGTTCTTGCTCTTCTCACCATGCGCCCCACCAGTTGACAGAGAATCCTGCAGACTGCAGGCGCTACAGGACTTGAAGGGGTGAAAAAAAGGAGAAGAAAAAAGGCAGACACAATTTTGCTCACTACTGTAACTTTACCATGGGATAGCCTTGCCCATGTATGAGAATACTTCCAAGTGCCCATGGAAAAATGGAATTAAAAGCTATTTTGGGTACAAAGCATTTTTGAGATACATGCATAGATTTTTCAAAATTCACACTTACTATCAACTTTGAAGACACCTCATATGTGTGGATTTCAAGAAATTTTTGCTGGCCCAGCACAATAGCCTACTAGCTAAGTCCTTACCTTACATGCTCCAGGATCCCATATGAACACCAGTTCATGTCCTGGCTTCTCCACTTCCCATTCAGCTCCCTGCTTGTTGCTTTGGAAACAATAGAGGGTGACCCAAAACCTTGGGACCCTGCACATAGGTGGGAGACCCAGAGGAACTTCCTGCTCCTGGTTTTGGATTAGCTCAGCTCCAGTCATTACAGCCTCTTGGGGAATGAACTAGTGGAGGGAAGATCTTTCTGTCTCTCCTCTCTGTAAATCTGCCTTTCCAACAAGAATAAATAAATCTTTTTTAAAAAAGTTTTTGCACCCATAAAAGCATTTTTATTTCCATTTTCCATGAGTGATTTGGAAGTGCCCTCTGGTGCTGAGTTTTTGCTAATTCTGTTTTCCACATCCTTTGCACTCTGTATTAACAATATTAGAATATACTGCTTTTATTTCTAACACCTTTCTTTCAAAGAATTTGCATTTCATACAGATCTTTCAGCAGAAATCTCTTCTTGCTACTCAGTCATTTCCTTTGAAGGCAAGCCTTACTGCCCCACTGCATCCGGAATCACTCCTCCAACCCTTCTGTGGATGTGCTGTTCCTCCTCTTGTTCAAGAACATTAAGGGTTCTTTATTGGCTCTATTGGCTGTGCCCACTGCTTTTCTCATTGGAAACTCCCAGCCTTGAGAACACCATAGCTTTCACAATTTAATGGAGAGCAGATCATTTACACATTTCCCCCTCAAGTACAAGCTCCTATTGCTTGATGCCTGTAGGACATACTAAAATGCCAACAAGGGCCCAGCTCAGTAGCCTAGTGGCTAAACTTCTTGCCTTGCATATACCAGGATCCAATATGGATGCCAGTTTGTGTTCTGGCTGCTCCACTTCCCATCCAGCTCTCTGCTTGTGGCCTGGGAAAGCAGTAGAGGATGGTTCCTCACCTGCGTGGGAGACCCAAAGAAGCTCTTGGCTCCTGACTTCGGATCAGTTTAGCTCCAACACCTGCGGCCAGTTGGGGAGTGAACCAGTGGATAGAAGATCTTCCTCTCTGTACCTCCTTCTCTGTAAAATTTGACTTTCCGATTTAAAAAAAATCTTTAAAAATCAATAAATAAAATAAAATGCCCTCCAGTTAGAGAACAAACCAAGTGCCCAGCAGAGTCAGGCTAGACGTTCCTGTCACGTTCTCTTTGCATCTGACTTTCAAACAAAATAGAAAGGGGAAAAAAAAGGTTTTATAAGTTCTTGAAAAATGCGTATTTTAAGAAAATCATTTATAGATTTCAAAAAAAATTTTACACCAAAATAAATACCCTTTAATTCTATTTTCCCATGTACTATTTGGGCTACTCTCATATGCTCTACAAAGCTTTAGTGTAGTGTTTCATTTCCTGTTATTCATCCCTTTTGTCTGATAGTAAGTACACAATATTATTGTTTTCTACAGGAAATAATAAGCAGTCACCATTTTATCTTTGGCCTTGCCTCCTCTTGTCAATATGCAATGCAGGTTCTAGTCATTTTTCATGCAGTTGATTTTTAACCTTCCTAATAAAAGGCCGGATTTCAGAGCAGTTTGTTTTAGTTGGTTTTGAACCTATGTTTTGTAAGCATCTCTTTCAATCCATCCCACAACACGTACTAAAGATATTTAGAGTATAAAATTTTATAGTGCTTTGCCCGGTCGATTTCTGGGTTTCTTTCTTTTTTTTTCTTCACCCTGAACTACCTGTGTTTTAACTAAACTATCCTCTATACTTCATCTATCTTAATCCATTCTTCCCCCAGGCAAGGCCATGACTCCCCCTAGACAAACTAGCGGACCTAAACTGTTCCTATTGTTTATTCAAGCCTAGTTGAGACACAGAAAGTCAGCTGGGGAGAAGAACAGCCTGTTTTCCATCCTATCCTCAAGCTTTACCCTTTATTCAGTCTGCTAGCTGAGAGTAGAGCTAATAGGTCCCCTTGATTTGCACCCTAGGCCTAACTTGAGAATTTCACAGTTGGCCCTGTATAGCCTGCCTTCAGTATAATAAGTAAAATGTGTAAAACTCAGTAAAAGGTTTCGAACTGGATCTGCTATAGGTTTCTGCAGCTTTGAAGCAAGGCCAGATTACACCAAAAGAACTCTGTCAAAAATGCCTCTCGCTTATCAAGAAGACCAAGTTTCTAAATGCTTACATCACTGTATCAGAAGAGGTGGCCCTAAAGCAAGCAGAAGAATCAGAGAACAGATACAGAAAAGGTATGTTGCTTTTTAATTATTCTCCACTGTTACAATCGCATCTCGAAAGTTTGGTTGGATGGAACAGTTCCATTTGGCAAGTGAAGCGTTCAACACATAAAACATACCTTTAAAGACCTTGCCATGAAACAGGATGCAGATGAGGCTAATGGACATATGATGCTTTAGAATATCCAACTCTAATGATTTCTAGCACAAATTTGATTTCTGAAAGAAGTACCTTTGCCAAGAACTAGTAGCTGCTGTAATAACTGATGATAACATGTGTATATATTACAAATTGTGCTCTCCAAAGTTGTTGTTTTGGCTTTTTAATACAGGCCAGTCACTGGGGGACTTGGATGGAATTCCTATTGCAGTGAAAGACAACTTTAGTACATCTGGCATTGAGACAACATGTGCGTCGAACATGCTGAAAGGTGATCAGAACATTAGTGATTTTCTAAAAATAGGAATTTTCAATTTGTTAAAAATGCTAAGGCACAAAGATCATCTCAGACTAATTTTATCTTGAAGAATATTACCTTTTTTGTTCGATCCTTAAGAAATCAGCATTATTGGGGTCAGCATGGTGGTATAATAGATTAAGTTGCTGCCTGGTGTGCTGGCATCCCCTATGAGCACTGATTCAACTCCCTGCTACTCTACTCATGATTCAGCTCGCTGCTAATGTGCCTGGAAATGCAGAAGACAGCACAAGTGCCTAGGACCCTGTCACCCACATGGTAGTCCCAGATGGAAATCCAGGCTCCTGGCTTCAGCCTGACTCAGCCCTGGCCTAGGCGACCATTTGGGGAATGAACCGGTAGACAGAAGAGTTTTTTCCCTCCCTCTTCTCTAATTCTTTCAAATAAGTAAGTCTTTCTTAAAAATCAAAGAAGTTGGCTGATGAATAAGTGCAGTTTCAGAAACTGTAAAACTGCTTAGCAAGACTCAGTAACAGGTCAACAAAACACATTAAGTGACTTCTGCCTCCCCTTCCCTGATGGCATGGAAATAAGTGTGGTCTGGATGTTATTCCTCCTCCTCTTGTTTTTTTTTTTTTTTTTATCTTAAGGAACTTTTTTTTAATTAAAGATTTGCTTTTAAAAGCAGTGAGTGCACAGACTATTTTTGGAACCAGTACGCAATAGTGAAACATCAACTTTTGGAAGAAAGCATAAGCTGCTGCTCACATTAGGAATAATGAACATGTCAATATGAACGAACTGCTTAACTGCGTTGGAAAATCCTGCGTATTACATGTGATTTACGTAGCCACTGTTGGCTGCAATAACAACTATGTTCTATTCTTCCAGGTTATATACCACCTTATAATGCCACAGTGGTTCAGAAGTTGTTGGATCAGGGAGCTCTACTAATGGGAAAAACAAACTTAGATGAGTTTGCTATGGGGTAAGTGAAATGGGAATTTCCTTCCCTTTTGTTTCTTCTATCTGTGCCATTAATTGCATTAAAAGAAATACCTGAAAGTACCGAGGTGATTTTTAATGATTCTGATGCCAGTTTGTTAATCTTTCTGGGAGACTGTATTCAGACCAGTGGACTGTCTCATTCCACCGCACATGGAATAGGGGAACAGCTCTTCTGCTCATTTTTTCGAATCGAGTTGCTGCTTTTCTTGTTTCTGAGTTCTAGGAGTTCTCTCAAGTCCATTGTCAGATAGGCAATTTGTAGATGTTTTTCCAAGTCTCTGACTAACCTCTCTTTCTGAACAAGCCTTTCAAAGAGCAGAAGTTTTTAATTTTTTTAAGTGAAGTCCAGCTCATGGATTTTTTTCTTCTATGAATCTTGCTTTATGTGTCCTAAGAATTTTTACATAACTCACAACCAAAACTGTTTTTTCTCCTAGAAACTTAGCATTTTAACTCTTACATTTAGACCTAATTGTGATATGAACAAAGTTCATTTTGAAGCACTTGGATATTGAATAGTTCCAACATTAGTTGTAAGAAAGATTATCCTCTCCTCATTACATTTTACCTTATTTTTTGTGTGTCAGAAATTAAGCACATGCATAAATATAGATAGATAGGTAGATAGATAGAATGATAGATAGATAGATAGATAGAAGCCTGTTTCTGGACATCACACCCTATTGATATTACAGATTTATTGTAAGCCTTGAAGTTAGGCAATGAGGAGCCTGCAAATTTGTCCTTCTTTTTTAAAATGACTTTACATATTTTAAGTTCTTTGTGTTTCCATGTAAATTTTAGAATCCTCTTGGTAAAGATTTATTTATTTATTTATTTATACATACATACATACATACATATAGGAAAGGCAGATTTATATAGAGAATGAGAGACAGAGAGAAAGGTCTTCCATCCACTGGTTCAAGTGACCATAATGGCCAGAGCTGAGCTGATCCAGAGCCAGGAGCCAGAGCGTCTGCTTGATCTCCCACGTGGGTGCAGAGTCCCAAAACTTCTGGCCGTCCTCGACTGCTTTCCCAGGCTGCAAGCAAGGAGCTGAATGGGAAGTGAAACTGCTGGGATTGGAACCGGCGCCCACATGGGATCCCGCTTGTTCAAAGTGAGGACTTTAACTGCTATGCCATCACGCCATGCCCAAAAATAAAATCTTTTTTTGAAATTATTAAAAAAAAAAAAAAAGAAACCTAGGAGAAAATCTTTGCAACCCTGAGTTAAGCACAGATTTATTAGAAAACAAAAAGCACAAATCCATTTTTAAAAAACTCATAGACTTCATTGAAATAACAGATTTCTGTATTTCAAATTGTGATACTAAAAACTGAAAAAGTAAGTCATAAGCTAAGAAAATTTTTAAATTTTTCTGGGAAAGAACTAGTATCCAAAATATATAGAACCTTTCCCGACTCAATAATAAGGAAGCAAACCACCTAGTTTTAAAAGTTAAATTCACAAAGTTCCAAACAATTCAAAGTTATCTATAATGACAGAAAGTCCACCATCAATGGGAAAGTAAGTCAGGTGTTGTTCAAAGACTAAGAGCTGATGCATAGGAGGGTTGGGTATGAGAAAAAAATTTTTTTTCTTTCCACTTTATTTGAAAGGCAGGAAGAAGGAAGGTGATGTTCCATCTACAGTTCATTGTCCAACTTACTGGGCCAGATCAAAGCCAGGAGCCTAGAACTTCATTTGGATCTCCAGCGTGCAAGCTGTTATCTCCTGTCTACCAGAGCTTACATTAACAGGAACTTGGATTGGAAGACTTTCAGCCAAGAGTTGAACTAGGCATTCTGATCCTAATAGCACCTTAACCCACTGTGCCAAAGGCTGAAGGCAGGATTTTAAAGGGGTGAAAATAAATTTTAGGGGGTGGGATATGTTCAATATCTTGACTATGGCATACACATATATTTCAAAACCTACCAAATTCTACACTTCAAATATGTACAATTTATTGTATGTCAACTACATTTCAGTAAAGCTGTTTTTAAAATCCTGAAAAGAATTAAAACTTCCCAGCAACCCATGTGGGAGACCCAAATGGAGTGCCAGAATTCAGCCTGATGCAGACCAGCAATGACAGACATTTAGGGAGTAAACCAGTGCTTGGAAGATATCTCTCTCTCTCTCTGTCTCTCCCTTTGCCTATAACTCTGCCTATCAGATAAATAAATAAATCTTTATGTGTGTGTATACAAAAAGATGAAAGAATTCAAACACATGAAAAAAAGGTTAATAGTATTAATCTTTAGGGAATGCAAATTAAAAGCACAGTGATAGTCATATATATACATATATATGTAAAGTTATAGAATAGCATATATATATATATACATATAAAGCTATAGGATAGCTTTACAAAAATGACAGCATCAAATACTAGCTAGGACATGAAGTAACTGATTTTCTCATATAATGCTGGTGTGGAACACAAAATGGAGGATAGTTTGGCAGTTTGTTATAAACTTCAGGCTAATAGCATATGACCCAGCAGTCTCAGTCCTAGGCACTTACATAAGACCTAAAGGGTTCTGTCTGCACAGAAACACTGGCTAGAGCCTCTCACTACCAGGTCCACAGTGAGCCTGTTCACATACTGCAAACAGTACACTGTATGTTGGCTGGTTAAGATTTTTTTTAATCAGCCGAAGAAACAATGATTGCTAAACACAGTACCTGACTCTAGATTTGATTCTGGAAGGGGGAAAAAATGCTATAAAATGTATTGGTGAACCAGCTGGCAAAACTGGAATAGACACACTACATAGATTGATAGATTAAGGAGATTGATAACCATGGTATGACTGCATAACAATATGATCTTATTCTTAGGAAATACAGACCAATTTGGAAGTAAAGCACTATGGTATATATAATCTACCCATAAATGGTTCAGAAAGGAAAATAATCTGTAAATATCTGTATAGCCACTGACACACATAGAACAAACAATGAAGCAAATGGGATACAATTTTAACAATAAGTGCAGCTGGTTAAAGGATATAAAATACATACTGATTTTGAACTTGCAATCTAAGAATAAAACTATTTCCAAGTATTTAGCAAGAAGTTTTTAAGTATTCTGCTAAAATGTTTTCCTTGAAAGTTCTGAGTAAGAGAGATTGCTTCCAGAGCCATCCTATAAACTGAACTTAGAAGGGAAATTATATTTAGTCAGCTGAACTATATCTGATTATTCATAATCAGATGAGATAAAAATCTTCCCAGCTTAGGTTCCTCTACTTGCTATCACAGATGCTCTTCCCACCCACACTCCCCTATTGTCTAATTAAAGAAAGCTACCTCCGAGCAAATCTCTTGCATTTTCCAGTTCGAGCTACAATTCAGAGTATTAAAAGCTCAACAGGTGTCAGAAAAAAATAACATGGGCACATTCAGAAGATGAAAATTTCACACAAGAGTTTTACTCAGATATCTGGCTTCTCTTCTTCTCTCAGATCTGGAAGCACAGATGGTGTGTTTGGACCAGTGAAAAACCCCTGGAGTTATTCAAAGCAGTATAGAGAACAGAGGCAGCAGAAGCCGCACAGCGAGAGGGAGGATGCGGACTGGCTCATCGCTGGAGGAAGCTCCGGGGGCAGCGCGGCTGCCGTAGCGGCGCTCACATGCTTCGCGTAAGAGACTTTTTTGTATTTGTGCTTTAAAACCCATCCAACAGCAAGTACTCATAAACCGCATGCAAAATCTAGCAATAGACTAACGTATCCCTTGGCTTTTTTTCTTTTTTTTTTTTTTCTATTTCATGAGCTGTTTGTCCTCCAATGTACATCAAAATTCTGTCTGCCAATTACACTCAATTATATAGCATATTAAGTGTATTTTGAACCTTTTACTTGAATTTAAAATATTCAAACTTTTCCTTTATATGATCTGATTCTCTTTTAAAAACTGATTTCTTATGAATCTTGGAGAGTAAAGCATTGAGTAGAAATGGTCTTATTGAATTACATTTTAAAAATAATTATTTGCATGTTCACTGATTTTACACATACCTATAAAGACACCAACATTACATGGCTGTAGCTGAATACTAAGCTAGTAGTAGTAGTTTATCATTCAGCTCAATCTGACTTTTGTCAAAAAGACAAATGCTGGGCGTGGGAGTGGGAAGTGTTCCTAATGTAAATCAAGAAGATATTCAGAAATAGTGTTTTTATGAATCTGCAATTAAAAATGTGTATCAGTAAGTAATGCTTTTTTTCAGCTTGTTAGGAATTGATCAGTTGTAATTCTCTGAATCCATCGAAGTCCCAATTACCAACCATTTCTTGAATACCAAAAGAATAAGTAAATATGGATGTTGTTTATTTTATCAGCTTCAATTTAGCCAAACTGAATGTGTTCTTTCAGTAATGCTATATGTATTTTATGTCCTTAATTATCCACTAAAAGCAGGCTGTTTCACAAGCAATACAGCCAATAAATTATTTATAGTTTTCCAGGCTTTGGAGATTTAGGTTTGTCAGATTTTTTTTTTAAGTTTTCCTGAAATCTTGTTAACAACTAAAACCACTTCATTTTATCTCCGTGGAATTTTATAGCATTGCATTAATATTAATGAGGGCCTGACAAGCTGGGACTGCAGGATTAGGTGCTTTTTTCCCCCCTTACCCTCATCCCACTTAGTGTTCATCGCTCTGAATATGCTTTGAGAAGGTGGCATTTTGACACATAATTCCTATGGAAATGTAGGTTTTACTTTTCGTAGCCATCAGTGAATGCTAATAAGAAGATGTATCTTTTAAAATTGTGAAAGCAACAATCTGATTTTGCAGCTTCAATGCACTGGGTAAGAAAGGCGAGATAATTTGCATTTTCTATGGAGCCCAAATACCATATGTGATTGTTAGTAGTGCTATTCAGTCTAAAGCTCCGCTTTAAATACAATCAACAGAAGCCCAGATACGAGAATAACCTCAGACCGGATCTTTCTCGCAGTATAAACCATGCTGCTTTTGTTTTCTCACTTTAGATTAGTTTTCAAAACAGGAAGATCCTTGGAATACTACGCACGCACTAAACAAAATGAGATTGAGTACTATGTAGTGACATGAACAGATTATCCAGGGCACTGTGATGTGAAAAAGAGTTGCAGTCCAAATAAAATATAATATGACCCTATTTCTGTTGAAAGTAGTAATTACTTATGTTTATATGCCTGCTACAGCATAGCAGTGTCACGTAAGTGCATATCAGAATTGGTAACAGGTGTCTAGGGCTGTGATAAGAGAAACTGTTAGGCAACTGCATCATACAATGAATGATGTATTTTCCTTTTTGCAGTAGGCATGTACTACAGTTATTCAGAAAAAAATCTCTTCGTCCCTTAAATGCTTTTAAAATTTTTAGTTAAAAGTTTTATTATTTTATTCCCCAAATGCCCACAATATGTATGTGTGTTGAGGGGATGAAGGAAGTAGCAAAGCCTGCAGTTAGGAACTTAACACTGGTCTACCGTCCAGGAGGCAGTAACCCACTTAAGTGACCTCTCCCCTCTGCCTCCCAGGCGCTGTATCGGTGAGAAGCTAAAATCAGGGGCAGAGCCCAGGATCTGACCCAGGGACTGCACTGATGGGATGTGGGCATCCCCACTGCTAGCCTAAACACTTCCTCTTGCATTTTATTTCTAATTATTCATTTAACATACACATACATAAAAATTTGCCCTCTTTGTCATTTTTACCTTTACAGTTCAGTAATGTTAAGTACATTATTATATCACCAATTTCCTGTACTCTTTTCATTTCACAGAACTGAAACCCAATCCCCCTTTTAACATTAGCTCCCTTATCTTCCTCCCCGCCAGCCTGTGGTAGTCCCCCTTCCACCACTCTATGTATGTCCGTAAGTCAATTATACCGTATTTGTCTTCTGCAGTTTGCATACTTCGCATAATGCCCTAAGCTTATTTTCTTTGTTCAAATAAAAGCCAACCTCTGTCAGTTGCTGGATAAATGCTTATTCTCATAGTTGGGTAATGTAACTTCATAAAAATATGAAAATGTATTCAAAATGCATATTAATAAAATATCCCACATCAGAGTCCCTGAGTTTGATTCCTGCTCTGCCTCCTGACTCCAGCTGTGTGTCAGTGAGACCTTCAGACTACTCAGTGGTCATGGCTCAGGTCATTGGATTCCTTCGACCTCCCTGTGTGGGAGAGCTGGATCGAGTTCCTGGTTCCAGCCACAGGGCAGTGCTGGTCATCACTGGGCATTTGGGGAATAACCACCTGATGGAAGATTTCATTGCCTTTCAAATAATAAGTCTGAAAAATAACAAACACAATCTGATTTGTTGCAAGTAGCAATATAAATTGGGAATATATGATCTTCATGATATGTAATTTGATAATATATATCTTAATCCTACTCCTTGGAAGTTAGCCTAAAAAATAAGAGATTGATCTATAAAAGTGTTTGTTAAAAATACATTAATATACAGTTTTTATGGTAGTTAGAAACAGCAAAAATGTTTTAATTGTAGTGCATCTCTGTGCAGTTCTGTTTAGTTTGTAGTTTGTAATATTTTTTGTAATAGTGGCAGTATCTAAGAGAGATAAGATTTCTGTGATGGAAATTATATTGTAAATCTGTAAATTTTAGCAACATAGTGAAAAGTTTCAGAAAAAGGATGGAAACACATGATTGTACAACGATCTCACTTAACAAAAAGGTGATTTTCAAAAACACTTGAATACGCCAAAATATTAACATTGTAAAATATTTAATTATATCTTTACACTATTCTACATTAGGTGAGTTCTCTGAGATGAGCACGTTTTACTACTTTTGTGTAAATCTTTTCATTTATTTATTTTTATTTGAAAGGCAGATTTACAGAGAGGAGCGGCTGAGAGGGAAGGTCTTCCATCTGCTGGTTTACTTCCCAAATGCTGCAACAGCTAGAGCTGAACTGAACTGAACTGAAGCCAGGAGCCAGGAAACTCCTCCAGGTCTCACGTGCGGGTGCTGGGTCCCAAAGATTTGGGCCATCCTGTGCTGCTTTCCCAAGCCATAAACAGGGAGCTGGATGTGAAGTGGAACATCCAATACTTGAACCAGCACCCATATGAAATGTCAGTGCTTGAAGGCGGAGGATTAGCCTGTCTACCCACAGCAGCAGCCCCTAAAATATACTTTTTACAAAGTAGATTGTAGTGGTGGGTTTTGTGATGCAAAAGTTTAAGATGCCGCAGTTGAACTTCTAATCCAGCTTCCTCCTGGTGTGTCTGGGAGTCGACACGTGATAGGGCAGGGGCTAGGGCCCCTGCCATTCTTGTAGGAGACCTGGAGGAGTATCAGGTCCGTGACTGGCCTAGCTCAGCCCTGGCCTCTGTAGGCAGTTGGAGAGTGAACCAGCAGATGGCAGATTGTCTCCTTCTCTGTTCCTGCCTCTCCCTCTCTCTCATCCTACCTTTTAAGTAGATGAGAATTAGCCTTTTAAAAGGGGGCCTAAATGCGATAAGAGAAATGTCATTATTCTAAAGAAAGTTCCGCTTACATTCCAGAGCTTTAGGATCGGATACTGGAGGATCCACAAGAAACCCTGCTGCCCACTGTGGGCTTGTTGGCTTCAAACCAAGCTATGGCTTAGTTTCTCGTCATGGCCTCATTCCCCTGGTGAATTCAATGGATGTGCCAGGAATCTTAACCAGATGTGTGGACGATACAGCAATTGTGTTGGGTATTTATACAATCCCATATAGTTTCGAAACAATTTCACCATCAAGCAATTATGTCTGTTACTCAGCAATATTTTCCTTACAGGTGTATTGGCTGGACATGACCCCAAAGATTCCACTACAGTACAAGATCCTGTAGAGCCATTCACACTTCCCAGTCTGACAGATGTGAGCAAACTATGTATAGGAATTCCAAAGGTAAACTTCATTTCTTTACCTTATAGAAACTTAGGCTGCTGTGTGGGATGTCCACAGCCCACATCAGAGTTCTGGTTTAAGTCCAGCAGCTTAGCCCCCATCCAGTTTCCTGCTAGTGGTAACGGGAAGGCAGTAGATGATGGCCCAAGGGCTTGAGCCCCTGTCACCCAAATGGAAGACAAGGATAGAATTCTGCCTCCCAGATTTGATCTGGTTCGGACTTGGCTACTAGCAGCCATTTGGGGAGTGAACCAGCAAGTGGAAAAATCTACCTTCTCTCTCTCGCTCTCTCTCTCTCTGCCTTTAAAATAAATAATGTCAAATTACTAATTTTCAGCCTAGCAATATGCTAGTGTTTTAAACCTTTTAGAAAGCTTGTAGAAGAATGTTGCTGTGCAGAATGATGTTTCTCAGCCTCAGCACAGGACGTGTTCGGGGCTGGCTTCTTTTTATTGTGGTCAGTTGTCCTGTGCACTGAAACGTGCTTAGCAGCAGGCTTGGCCTGTGCCCCAGATACCAGAAACACCACCTCAGCCTCACAACCCAAGCTGTCTGCAGGCGCTGCCGAACATGCCCTGATTGAAGAAAAGAGAAGGCATCACCAAGGGAGATGACTGACCCAGAGAAACACTGCTTTGTTTAAACTCTTCCATTGAGGTGCAGTCAGGGCCTTCTTTAAGCAATGAGAGTACAGGTTGCAGAAAGAGACCTAGTTTAAAATCCTAGATCCTGCGTTGAACTGCTAAGTAACATTAGGAAAGTTACTGAACTTTTTCATTTGTAAAATGAGGATAATACCTGCAAATAATGGGAAAATCGAAAGCCGTAAACAAGAAAACCCCTGAGAAGTGTCTAGCAGAAGAACTGATCCTTAATGGCTATTTGACAGATATGAATTCCCCAGGCACATTTCCAATTGTGAAATTGTTAGGTGCAGCTTATTATCCCTAGTACTGTGTTATGCCATCAGCCCTAGTGGTTCGAGCTTTCTGGCTACATACCAGTAATTTCATGTGTGTTTTTTTGTTTTGTTTTCTTTTGCACATACTGTCAAAGATCCTGGTGTACACATGTATTTATAAAGCCATGTATACAGGTGTTTCAATTTCCCTTATCTTGATTTTTTCTTTTTATACAAGGAATATCTTGTACCAGAACTGTCACCTGAAGTACGCTCTCTTTGGTCCAAAGCAGCTGACCTTTTTGATTCTGAGGGGGCCAAAGTCATTGAAGTGTCCCTGCCCCACACCTGCTACTCAATCGTCTGCTACCATGTGTTGTGCACATCAGAAGTGGCATCAAATATGGCAAGATTCGATGGGCTGGAGTATGGTGAGATGGCTGCCCAGGGGCTTTCCAAAGGCACTGTAGCTCAGATAGTTGAAAGGTTCACTTATTAGTGATGAAAACTATTGCCTGAGATAATGTTAGTGATCCAGAAAAGCAAATCAGTGAATTGCTGTACCTCTGTCATTCCAGTATTGTACCTAGTGATATTTATAATAAGTATCTTTTTAAGCTTATTTCACTTCTTTGGACTGTGAATATCTTGAAGATATAGTATTTTACCTTTGTATATTCAGCCCATCTAATATGGTGCCTGGAACATGGCAGGAGCTCAGTAAATATGTGTATGGCTGGGTGGATGAATGGATGGCTGGATAGAGGGAGAGAACAAATTAACTATCTTTTTTAGTTGTTTTCTTCTTTCTCCGTCTCTGCTGTGAGCAGTCCTTTTGTCCGGTCGGTGTGCATAAGGCACATAGGGAGAAGGAAGCATTAAGTGCAAGCTCCCTAAATTTTAACCTTGAGGATGCCCAGCGCTTGCTTGTATGCTCTCACTAGGGAGTGTCCAAAACCAGCCAGGTGCCAGCCAATATGCCTTTGCCTAAGATTTACTGTATCTGTCCAGGGAAGAGAAAAAGAAAATACATAAAAGGAAATGGCTAGTTCAAAGTCCAAATTCACACTTTGTGAATGTGAAGCGTCCAGGTTCCTGCAGGACGGCCATGGTGTGCAGACAGAGGTCCTTTGTGTGGGTGTTCCGCTGTGTGGTGCCAGCCGATGGGGGAAAAGCCAAGTTCACAGGAGGAAAAGGCAACTTCCTGGGCCTGTGTTCTCACAGAAAGCCTTATCACAAGCTCAATAATTCTAGTTAATCTTCTAAGACAATGCCACTACATTTGATTTTACAAGGAGTAGGACAATGACCTCCTGTTTTGCTATCAGCTTTTCAATAAGGTTTTGATTATGGGCGATAAAAGAAAAAACATGTAATGTGGGTTACAAAAAATTAGAACAGTTAGGCTTACTTTTCAGGCAAAATCTGACTTCATTTCCTAGCAGTGTTTATCTTGCCTGTTTCCAGGTCACAGATGTAACGTTCATGTGTCCACTGAAGCCATGTATGCCACAACCAGACGAGAAGGGTTCAACGATGTGGTGAGAGGAAGAATTCTCTCGGGAAACTTTTTCTTATTAAAAGAGTAAGGCCAACAGTTGAGGAATATTCTCTGTTCGCGAAACGACAGAAATATAGTAACGTGTCTACCAGGTTTTACAGGTCAAGATTTTTACTAATGAAACAAAATCTCTATGATGCGAATTTGAGAAAGGACTTGCGTTTGACACTTTGGATTTTTGGTAATTCAAAAACAGAAAATAAAAAGCATTGACACTGTAACGAAATGATTAGTACAGCCTGAAAGTAAGACCTGAGGATTTTACTCATTAAGCGTGCCCTGGCTATGACTGTCACGTTGGCTTACTGCTGGTAGAGACTGAAGCAGGGAGTCATATTGCCCCTTGAAAACTTTGGTGAATCAACTTAGTTTTCCCTTGCACTGTGTCTGTTTCTCCAAGAAACAATTCTAAGTTACTGTGAGCCTTGCTTCGATTACCATCAGCATCAATCTGTTCAGTGTGTTATGAAGAGAATGCCAATAACTCTGTGCATGAGGATGTAAGAAGGGCAGGCAAAGCAAGTCTTGTCGTAGGGCTTCCTGGGACTTTTCTCCATGCCTTTAAGGGCAGATAGCATCTTATTCTTTGGTGTGTCATTTGATGTTTTCTTTTGCCTTCTAGAAATATAGAACATATTCATGGTAGCCATTCTAATGATCTTATTTGCTGGTTCCAACATTTATGTCTTCTCTGGATCTATTTAGATATGATTGCTTTCCCCTCACCCCCAACATCCTTATTACTGAATCACATGTGGAAATAGAAATTCTAATTTCAAAACATTTTAAGTAGATAGGATTTAATATAAAACATTTGTTTTATCAAATTCAGGTTTTAAAATCTCCGTTCATACAGTTTTTAAACAACCAGCTCTTATTGCTGTGTAAGTTTAATGTGATGCCTATATTCATACACACACACACACACACACACACACACACACACACACTTGTGATCAAATGATAGTAAGGACATGAAAAATTTCTACAGCAACTCTTAGGGTACATTGTATCATTTTATTTGCTCCTCAGCAGGACTGGAATTGTTCTATCCATCTTTGCAATTCAGGAAACTGAAAATTGGAACACTTCATTCCTTTGCAAGCCTTTTTGCTAACGGTTTTAGAAGGATCTAAAAAAATTTTCTTTGGGACAGGCAGCTGGGAGGCAGCTGGGACTTCTGCGTTGCCCATCAGAATGCCTGGGTGTGTGTGTCCCTGCTCCACTTTGCAATTCCAGCTTGCTGGAATACACACCCTAGGATGTAGCAGCAGATGGTTGAGCACTTGGGTCCTTGTCACCCATGTGGGAGATCAGATGGAGTTTGAAGTTCCTGTCTTCCACTTGGCCCAGCCCTGGCCTCTTTCCTTTTTCAATAAAGTGAGCATCTTTTCTTGAATTCTTTATTTTCACTGCTGGGCTGCGCCTCTCCATAAAATACAAAATTGCAAAGACTGCATACTTTCTTCAGTTTCTATTTCCGGAAACTGCCAGGAGCTACTCCTGGGAGTGTTTCCTAGTGTGTAATTCAGATGGTGTGTTAGAATTTTGCAGAACCTCCAACTATCCAAGCTAATTATCATTACCCTATAGATGGAATAAGACATGGCAGAAAGACGATTGGGATGGGCCTCTAGAGACCTAAATTCTAGTCGAATGTCCCAGTCCTAGTTTTATAAGTTTCAAAAGGTCATTTAATTGCTATGAACTTGATTTTCCTCACCTGAAAATGAATGTTCTGCTTTAACGGTGTTTCTGGAAGTGTTAATATTTTATGATTACACAGGACAACTTTAAGGAGTTCATGAGAGATGGAATTAAAAGATAAGTTTATTTTGGTGCAAAAAAATAAATAAATAAAATCTGGGCATGTGGTTCTTCCAAAACTTCATACATATTATGAAAAAACTACACAGGGATTTCAAATCATCACCAGGGTAAATTTATCTTTAAATTAAATGTTCCCATGACTTTTTTGATTCCTCTTTTATTTGTACAATTGTATTTAGTAATGAATTTTGATTAATTTCCAAATACACAAACTTTGAGGCTAGTTAAACATAAGTCATTTGTATATGTGGTTAGGAGTTTTAGTGATGCCTGCTCATAAAACCCGAGTCTTTAGATTAGCAAGCCTAATGTAAGAGAACTGATTCCAGGAGAAAATCCCTTACAATAGCCACTCTCTCTCTCTCACTCTCGCTCTCTTTTTCTGCAGAAACTATGAGGACTATTTCATCAAAGCACAGAAAGTGAGACGCCTCATTGCTAACGATTTTGTGAATGTTTTCAACTCGGGAGTGGATGTCCTGCTAACGCCCACCACCTTGAGTGAGGCAGTGCCGTACTTGGAGTTCATCAAAGAAGACAACAGAACACGAAGTGCTCAGGATGATGTTTTCACACAGGCTGTCAATATGGCAGGTGAAGATCCCTCAAAAACATTCTGGCTGTCTTCCAGTTCTTGGACAGATTCCCTGATCTACAACCTAGAGGTTCCAGAGAGAGTGTTCCCCACGAGCACTACCTGCTGATGATGCTCTGGGGCTTTGTGCACATTCACCACACATACTCACACGTGCATTTTTTTTTCCATCTTTAAAAATTGTCATTTTATGTGAAAGACAGAGATATTCCATTTGCTGGTTCATCCAAAATGCTTGCTACAGCTGAGGCCAGGGCCGGTCAAAGCCAGGGTGCTGGATCTCAGTCTGCATCTCCCATCTGGGTGGCAGGGACTCCAGGACTTAAGTCACCACCTGCTGCTGCTTGCAGCAAGCTCACTGGCAGGAAGCAGGAATCGGAATTGGAGTGGTACCTGGACTTGAACCCAGGTATTCTAGTATGGGATACAGGTGTCCCAAGTTGCATTCTAGCTGCTATGCCAAACGTCCACTCCTGAAGAGTTGGGGGGTTGGTTTTGTAGTGTATTGCGTTAAACTGTTGCCTGCAACACCGCATCCCATATGGGCACCAGTTCTAATCCTGGCTGTTCCACTTCCAATCCAGCTCCCTGCTGTTGTACCTGGGAAAGCAGCAGGGGATGGCCCAGGTCTGGGACCCTGCACCCTGATGGGAGACCTAGAAGAAGCTCCTGGCTACTGGCTTTGGCCCGGCCTCACGCTGGCTGTTGTTACTATTTGGGAAGTGAGGCAGCAGACAGAAGATATCTTTACTTTTCCCTCACTATGTATCTTTCAAGTAAATAAAATTTATTTTAAAATTATTAATATTATTTTTATTAAAAGCAAGAGTATTTTAAAATTTTTAGTTTGAAACCTTTCAAACCTAGATAAAAGATGAAGCATTAATATATAAATATCCACATATTTTTTCTCCTGGATTTTTGCTTGCTAACTTATTGCCTCATTGGCTTTTTGTTCTTTTTCTCTTCACACACATACACGTGTTTCTTGCTGAATCATTTGAAAGAATGTTTCAGGTACCACTGCACCTCACTCCTAAAAGCTTGAATCTTCTAAAAATAAACACATTCTTCTGCATAACTGTCATATCATTCATATGCATAAGGTAACAATCATTCAAAAATAATCCAAGTATAGTACATATTCAAATTCTATCAGTTGTGCCAAAAATGTGTTGTGGTAATCGTGTGTTAAGCCTCTGCTTGAAATGCTGGCATCCCATCTTGGCACCAGTTCACATCCCAGTGTTCCACTTCTGATCCAGTTCCCTTCTAATGGCTTCAGAATGCAGGGCAAGGTGGTCCAAGTGCTTAGGCCCCTGCCAGCCCCAGGGGACACCCAGATGGAATTCTGACTCCTGCCTTTGGCTTAGCCAGCCCTGGCTGTTGTGGCCATCTGGGTAGTGAACCAGCAATGGAAGCTAACTGGCTTGCTTGCACTCTCACTCGGTCTTTCTCACATATACACTGTAATTCTGATTTTCAATTTTTAAAAAATGTTTTTACAAAAAAACTTTTGCCCTCTATGTAGAGCATTTGTTTACAAACTTTTTTGAAATCTGGAACAGTCCCCCTGTCTCTCTTATTTTTGGTGTTATTTTTTCCCTTTAATTATCACATCAGACTGAGCTACAGGTTTTACTTCAGTGAACAATAATGTAGGATACCCGAGAGACAAAAGGTCTGTTGCATTTGCCCACACTTTGATTGACGAGGTCCAGTCTTCCTGCTTGGAGTGCTAGTCATCTTTGTTTTCATCACTCTCTGTCTGGAGGAGTCTTTTTAGCCAGCTTTTAGAGTAGCTCTGCTAATGACAAATTCTCTTAACTTTCCTACAAATCAAGTATCTTATTTCTTCTTCATTTTTAAAGATGTTTTTGATTTTAGTTTTTTGCTGGACACGGGGTCTTGTTCAATGGGGTTTGTTGTTAGCCCTTAAAAAATATTGCACTACTTCCTTCTGTCCTGCAATTTCTGATAAGAAATGTCTTTTAGATGACATTGACTGTTTTAGATGAGTTTAATCTGTTTGTCCTGTCACATTTCCATTCATGATCTGGGCTTGTCAAATTGGTAACCTATGATTGGGTTTAGCTAATGTTTTTAGCCAAAATACTACAGACTGTTCACATTGGGAAACAGTTAATACTGTGGGAGCTTGTCCCATTTGTGAAACCCAATTGATCATTTTGTTAAGGAGGTAACGCTAGGCATTTCCTTAATAAGGTTGCACTTTGATACCAGGTGAACATACCATTATGTTGAACCAAATTTTAGCAGTCATTGATAATTTTTACTTGAATGAATTACTGTCTACAGAATTACTAAACACTAACTTCTCTAGAGATTACTGTAATTATTGTCTTGATGCCCAAATTGCTCCCAATTTGGCCTGAGGGGAGCGCAAATTATATCAAGTTGTATGTATCCTTTAGATATGTCCCCATTTATTTATTTTTTTTAAGATTTATTTATTTTATTACAAAGTCAGATATACAGAGAGGAGGAGAGACAAAGAGGAAGATCTTCCGTCCAATAGTTCACTCCCCAAGTGACAGCAACGGCCAGTGCTGCGCCGAACTGAAGCCAGGAACCAGAAACCAGGAACCCCCTCCAGGTGTCCCACGCGGGTGCAGGGTCCCAAGGCATTGGGCCATCCTCGACTGCTTTCCCAGGCCACAAGCCGGGAGCTGGATAAGAAGTGGAGCTGCCGGGATAAGAACCGGCGCCCATATGGGATCCTGGTGCGTTCAAGGCGAGGATTTTAGCCGCTAGGCCACGCCGTCAGGCCCCCCTATTTATTTTTGAAAACTTCCTTGTTTTATGGCATAACAAGATATTTCAGAATCTTGCACTTCTCTGTCCCAATCTTAGAATTAAAATTACTCTAAGTGAATTTAAAACCTGGAATTACACTACCATGAACCAACTTGTCATTTAATAGATTAGCCAAAACTCAAAATTTCAGCAACATACTCTGTGGGTAAGCCTGTCAGAAAAGTAGCATTCATTTCGCCAGTAAGAATTCAAAACAGTATAACTCTTATAGGGGAATTTGGCAGTATCTAATTACATGCATGTTTAGCCTTTGATGAAGCAAACTCTTCATTTAAGAATTTTTGAAGCATACTAAAAAACATTTGAAGTAAGTCAGTGGGGGCATTATGTGACATGGTCAAATACTGAAAACAACCTAAATGCCCAACAATTGAAAAGTAAGGGAATAAATTATTGTAAAACCTTATAATGGAGTACTATACAGCTACAAAAAGGAATAAAAGTCTCTGAACTGATACAAGATAATTTCCAAGATATATTGTTAAGTGAATAAAGCATAGTGCAAGTATGTATCTGTGGGCTGGTATTATTTTTAGGTGGCTTTTTTAAGCCTTGTATGATCCAGCATGGAAAAGTAGAAGTTGTCTCTGCTTTTTGCAATGGAGAATTCATCCACTGATGGGCTTCTTTCCTCCCTTCAGGACTGCCAGCAGTGAATGTTCCTGTGGCCCTCTCAAACCAAGGACTGCCTATAGGATTGCAGTTTATTGGACGCGCATTTTGTGATCAGCAGCTTCTCACAGTTGCCAAATGGTTTGAAGAACAAGTCCAGTTTCCTGCTATCCAACTTGAACTCACAGATGACTGTTCTGTTCATCAGTCCTTGCAAATGACAAGTTAGCTTCTGTTTCTCTACAATAGTAGTGATCAATAAATGATGCAAACTAAAATTTCTAGGGAGTGTATACTCTAGAGGGTTGAGTAATCTTGCTCAGTTCTTGTAATCAGGGTTATTACCAACACAGCCATTCCTTAGAATCACTATTTCAGATTTCTGGGATATAGCGAATTAACTATAAATAATCTGTCAGTGTTTTTTAAGCACTAAGTACAGAATGCAGGATTTCTGTTGTAACACAAGACAACAGGTTCCTGAACAACACAGCATTCTACAAAATGTTGATTTTAAAGAACACTTACAGTAAAAATAAGATTAGGGATAAACTTTTTCAAACTTGTACCCCCTTGTAACTCGAGCATTAATATAAACAATAACTGTATCCCTAGAAATAGCCTAGGCCGGCAACTCTATGTAGTCGAGAAAGCCTCAGGGAACGCTCCAAAGGCACAAAAACAACTAAGTGGAAATAGTCCCGCCTTCAGAGTGTTAAGCAAAGCAGGTGAAAGGGGAGACCTATATGAAGGAGGAAGTGACACCTGCTAGGGCCCTGGAACGTGCTAGAGTCTGGGGGCGTCCTCTAGGGAGGAGCCCCAGCTGCATACCCTCTTTTGTTAATCTAACCACATAGCAGAAGTGACTGAAAACTCTTCTCCTTTTCTCCTTAGGGTTAGAGCTTTAACCATGTCTAGAAGCCATTTATTTTCCTATTTACCAGTCATAAATGAGCCCACTGAGATATCAGAGATTTCACAGAAATATTTAATGCAACCTAGCAGACTATAGTATACTGGAAACTTGGTAGACATCCAAACGTGCTTCTGATGAGAAAAGTTAAAAGTATACACATAACACACCAGTGTGCGACAAGCTTGAAGACAGTGGGGGTGAGGAAGCCAACGAGAGGTAGTCTATGGCAGGACCTTCTTAACCTACATTCTCTGTTCCTTAAGCTTTCCTTACCCTCCTGAGATATTAATGGTGCTCTGTATCTAATATTTGGCTAAACGTAATGGAAGTCATACAGTTCCTCTCCATTAGGATCCCTTTCTTTGTCCTTGCTAGAACTACTTTGTCACTCATGCCGATCCAGTGTTCCAACTGGCACTTAAAAACTGTTGGTACATAAAAGTAGAAAGCTGAGGTTTATTTAATAAATTCACATTGTTTAGTAAGCAAAACATTTTCTAAGTACGAAGTACATGAAGAAAAAAAATGAGGCAAAGACCACTGGCATTGTAACCTGCATATTATTTTGAATTCGTAATTTTTTTTTCTTCCCTGGGTTGCTTCTACTCCCAACTATTCAATCTGATAAAACTATATAAAAGCTTTATGTGAGTGCTGGTGTTACAGCAAAGAGACTTAAGCCACCACCTGGAACCCTACCATCCCGTATGAGTCATGGCAGCTCCACATTTGATCCAGCTCTGTGCTGATGTGCCAGGCAAAGCAGAAGATGGCCCAAATGATTGGGCCCTTGCTCCGACATTGCAGGATCCAGATGGAGTTCTAGGCTCCTGGCTTTGACCTGGGCCAACCCTGGAATTGCCATTTACAGATGGAATATATGTCTCTTTCAGTCTGTCTCTAGCGCTGCCCTTTAGGTAAATAAAAAGTCCTTTTACAAAAAGGCTTATGTGCCAGACCCACGTTTATATTTGTATCAGTTTAGACTGAGTCTGAAAGGAAGAAACCTACTAGAGAATTGCATTATTTCTACTACAAGGAAACTATCTTCATTGAAAGCACTAGTATGATATACAAAGCAAGCAAATAAACAAGCGTTTGCCCCAGTCTTTTGATCCACATATAATTAGAAATGAAAAACCATCAAAGACTCTTTGGCCACTTGTTCCTGTACCTACCTGAGCTGCACTAACGGCTTGAATCTGCAGAGATGTGAAACATTCCTCCTAGATAGCAATTCCCAACCCACAGGAAAGGGTACCTTACCTGTTTTCTTTTCTGCATCTTTACCCTAAATCTAGGAGCATTTGCAACAAATGGTTCCTGTGTCTCAGCTAGCAAAGGCTTCTGCAAGGCCACAGGCATTATGACGACTTCTTTGGGCAAGATCCAGCAAGACCAAAGCAAAAGCTAGAATCAACAACAAAAGCATGCCAGAGTACTAAATAAATAAAAGTGATGAGATCACAAAACTTGGCACCCTGACCCCACAAAGACTCAAAGGAGCCAACTGGGAAACCTGGTGACCCTGTAGGCCCACACTAAGCAAGCTGACTGCCACCATGACAATCACACCTGACATGGGAGGTGCAGTGTTCCCTCTGAATGGCTGAGTGCCACCAGCTCCTCTGTTAAGGCAACAAACATCAGCCATCTGGAAAAAGATGTCATATTATACAAAGAGCTCTAAAACCCACCCAAAACGGTGATTCTTGCCTGTACCTTATTGTCTGTAAAAAGAACATTCCAGATTGTCACACAGAATCTGAAGGGCAGTGAAAAGAAAGGTAATTACATGATACCAGTGAGAACCCAGGATTTGGCAAGTCGTGTGCTACATGTGCCCTTGAAAGCAAGGGAACAAACTCCCAGACTTCTTTTTTCTTTGTAAAGATTTTTTGAGAGGCAGATTTCCAGAGACAAGGAGAGACAAAGATCTTCCATCCACTGGTTCACTCCCCAAATGGCTGTAACAGCCAGAACTGAACCAATACAAAGCTAGGAGCCAGGAGTTTCTTCTGGGTCTCCATGTGGGTACAGGGGTCCAAGGCTTTGGACAATCCTTTATTGCTTTCCCAGGCCATGAGCAGGGAGATGGATAGAAAGTAGAACAGCTGGGACATGAACCAGTACCCATATGGGATCCTGGTGCTTGCAGGTAGAGGATTAGCCGATCGAGCCATCAGGGCACAGCATTTTATTACAAACAATCATTATGTACTTGAAGCCTCCCTCCCTTTCCTCAACCCTTTTATTACACTGAGATTAAATGTGTAGTGTCTATGCAGCAAGCCTAGAGTAACACATATCTGTTATGTTTAGACACTCCAGACACAGCTGAAAACAGCAAGCTTCCACAAACTATTTCATAATTCAAGCAATATGTGCACAAGAACATCAACGTGAAAATTTAAGAAAGGCCAGCAACACAAGGAAAAATCCAACAATTAGGACACGATTTCAGGAGGGGTTTTTTTTTTTTAATTTCCCTTTCTTTATACCTCCATGGCATATAAATCCTGAAAGGAGTTTTAGGCAGTTTATTTAAAAGTAGATGATTGCAAAGGTTAGAAGAGTAAATGTTCATGACACACATCAAGTGAAAATCAAAGTGGGGAGGCAAGCTAAAACCACCACTCAGATTAAAGCAGATGCTGGGGCTGTAAGCAGAGTGTGTGACACAGTGGGAAACCCCACTTGTCTTCCCAGGGGAGTAAAGCGACCAGCTTTAAACTAATCACAGAAACCTGGCCGTGAATCTATGCCTGCCATTCACAAGCTGGGAAACTCATCTGGGCTTCCACATCCTGATCTGACGTAAGGGTACTGTTCTTCTTGGGGTGGGATTAACCCTGAACCGTGCATAGAAGGCACTCAAGCAACATGATGCCTGACCTACACACCTGGTAGGTCTAAGTAGATGCAAGCAATCAGGAAGTTAAGTCATTCTGTCCCACACAGACTCATGGTAGGCTAATGGCATTTAGTCAGATGTAACCGTCTGAATGGTTTCTGCTAGTAACCAGTTATACAACTCCTACAGGATCTGGCTTCCTCTCAAGAAAAACTTTAAAAGATGTGGAAGAATGATAGATCTGAATTAAAAAAAAAAAAAAAAAAGATTCTGGGGACCGTGTTGTGACTCAATTGGCTAATTCTCTGTCTCAGGCACTGGCATCCCATATGGTCGCCGGTTCTAGTTCTGGCTG
This sequence comes from Ochotona princeps, assembly GCF_030435755.1. Classification (NCBI taxonomy): domain Eukaryota; kingdom Metazoa; phylum Chordata; class Mammalia; order Lagomorpha; family Ochotonidae; genus Ochotona; species Ochotona princeps. The sequence goes on along the minus strand of NC_080832.1, from coordinate 55,063,298 downwards.
TTCCACTTCCCCTCTGGCTCCCTGATTGTGGCCTGAGTCAGAAGTAGAGGATGAACCAAAGCCTTGGGACCCTGCACTTGTATGAGAGACCAGAAGAAGTTCTAGCTCCTGACTTCAGATTGGCTCTACTCCAGCCATTGTGGCCACTTGCGGAGTGAACAAGCAGATGGAGAATCTCTACCTCTGTCTCCTTGTCTCTGTGAATCTACCTTTCAACTAAAAATGGATAAATATCTTAATAAAAATAAATTTGGGGACATCCCCTACTCTAAGTTTCCAAATCTCTAGGACAGGTGAGGGCCCCAAGAATCTGTTGGTCTTTGCTTTCTGTTGTTGTTTTTAAGATTTATTTATTTGAAAGAGTGACACAGTGAGGGGGAGAGATGGAGAAGAGATACCCTATTCACTGGCTCACTCCCTGAAATGGCCACAACAGGCAGGGCTGTGCCAGGCCAAACCTAGGAACCAGGAATCCCAACCTAGTTTCCTATGTGGGTGGCAATTCTGTTGTCTTTACCAGACAGACACATTAGCAGGGAGCAGATGGAGTATCTGGGATTTCAACAGGCATTCCCCTAGGGAATGCTGCTGTTACACTGTAAAGGCATCCTCTGGGATACATGTTTGAAAGAATCTCTACAAACTTCGGTAAAGAATTGACTGCCACAGGGTCCAAAAGCCTGGAGGTCTTCAGAAGCTCTTAATTCCCCACTGACCTAATGAAGGCTCCCCCAGAAAGGGCCACCTCATATCCTTGAGGGGAAAAACTTCATGGAGCCAAATCCTTCCTCATAACAATCAGTTGGGTTTCAACATACAATTAAGGCTCCAAAACACTGTTTCTTAGCTGTAATTACTGTAATCTAGGGAAAACTTTTTAAAGATTTATTTATTTGAAACTGTTGCAGAGGTGGGAATGGGGAAGAAAGAGATCATCTATTGGTCACCCCCAAGGCCAGCACAAGGACAGCCTGAAACCAGGATTCAGAAGCTTCATCTAGAACTCCCATATGGACAGCAGGAGTCCAAATACTTCTGCCAACTTATGCTCATATGGAATTCTGGCATTGCAGATGGCAGCTTTGCCTGGTACACCACAATACCATGCCCATCATAGGAAGATTTTAAGGTGTATGTTAGCACCAGTCTACTTGCTAGTATATGCATCAAGGAAAGGAAGTTAACAAAACACCAATGAGACATCAATTGTAAGACCTTTCAGGTTGAAACCCACAGCTGACAGAATGATTCACATGACTCCTATAGCAGCCCTGGGTCTTGGGTTCCCAAAGAAGATGAAGTTGGTCAAAGAGGCAGATATTCAATATTCAGTTCTAGATGATGACACTTATTTCGTGGCTGTTTCTTGTCAGAAGGCCAGCTCCCCAAGGTGCCACTAATAAAAAGATGAAGAGTCAGACCCAGTGTGATGGCTCAGTGGCTAAACTCTTGCCTTTGATGTGCCAGAATTTCGTATGGGCACTGGATCATGTCCTGGCTGCTCCACTTCCCATCCAGTTCTCTGCTTGTGGCCTTGGAAGGCAAGTAAGGATGGTCCAAAGCCTTGGGACCCTGAACCCATGTGGGAGACTCAGAAGAAGCTCCTGGCTCCTGGCTTTCGATCAGCTCAGCTCTGGCTGTTATGGCCATTTGTGGAGTGAACCAGTGGATTGAAGATCTTTTTATCTCTATCTCCTTCTCTCCCTAAATACTTCTGATAAAAATAAATATACCTTACAGGAAAAAAAGAAAAAGAAAAAGATGAAGAGTCATGGCACCCTGAGCAAAGAAAAACATCTAGAACCCAAGGTCATGTGGTGGGTCCAATGGATAAAAACGTCAGTGAGCCCCAGGAAGCAGCCTCCTGGTCACATGGAGTTTCTCAGTGAGGAAAAGAGAAGACACAGTTTTAGCACCTCCGCCCTATGTCATGGCTTAAGGGTCAAGATTTCCCTAGACCCTTGCATTAATGTATTGAATTCTTGTAATTGTGAGATGGTTGCTACTACCTACCCCATCCTACAGACAAGGAAATTGTGGCATTCAGAGATAATCACATTTCCCCTGGCCACCCAGCAGCCAAGTAACAGGGATTGTACTTTGGTAGCCCAAGTCCTAAGTCACTGATCTTACTCTGAATTTCTCCTGAAGGGAATGTCCCCAGGATACTTAGAAAGTTTCTTTGTGGCTTTGGTGGGGTGAGCCTTCCAAGATTAGTTGCAAAATGGACTAGCAGATCAATCAATGATATGACAGCATTTGTGGCAGATACCTGCCAAAATGATCACTGACAATTTTAGCAAAATCCACTTAGCAGGACTAGTTGTTCATAGAGACCTCTCACAGTATGGTATACTTATCTTTCTGTTCCTATGACAGCAGCATCTGTATCAAAATTAGTTAAAACTTGTTTAACCTACAGACTAACAGGAAGTGGGGCTAGAATTCAGAGCTTACACAGTCTTATAATAACCAAGATGTTTTAATTCTAATACAATACTGGCTCAGAACTACTCAGATAAACAAACAAGAAAGAAAAATGTCTATCTTTTAACACATATGAATTATTAATACCTGTAAATAAAATTTATTTTTATAGAAATGGCTCTCAGGATGAAGGTAATTGATATAGAATCAAGATGTTACTAAGAGTAAAAGAAATGAGGCACTATAAAGTGAAAAATAGAAGAATTTAGAGTTTGATTAGAGAATATGGGAGAAAGGAAGGGGGAAAATATTTTTGTCCTCAAAAATATCCATGACTGGAAGAATGGTGTAAGCATGAACCAAAAGGGAAAAGAATAATTTTTAGAGGTTAAAGATGCACTTTATATAAATAGGAAATGAGGCACAAACTCAGTGGGGAAAGGGGCAGTTCAGTAAGACAGAATGTAGGGAGTCAGGATAGAAAGACTTAGATTAAGATCCTTTTTTTCTGCTGTTTTATTTTGAAAAGATGCAGCTATGAGGCAATGAACCCCACATACCTGCAACCTGTATTCAAACACTGATGCATTGTCCATTTATTTCTTTATAAACATATGCTCCTATCATTCATTTTCTTTTTGCTTCAATGTATTTGGTAAAGATTGCTGTGTTATATAGAAACTGAATTTAGCTTCTTGAAAAATTGCCATTATGGCCACAGATTTAATGGCTAGCACATGTCGGCAAGATCAGTGCCATCAGCAACCCACTTATGTAGGAGAGCTGGTGTCTTCCTAATCCAGGACACTGATTGAACATAAAAATCAACTTGTAGACCTGTAGGTAATACACCTTAGAAACCTGCACTAAGGATAAGATTCTGTCAACCATAATTGCAATGACAAAAGCTAAAAGAAGAGACAAAGGCACAATGAGTGCTACTGATGACTCTCTGGCAAAGGAGCAAAAGCCTCTACCACCCTCATAGTTAACTGAGAAAGACATTGAGAAAATGGGAGACATAGAATTCAGAAAAACCATTATAAAGCTTCTAACCAACAATGAGAAGCACATGAAACAGGCATTCAAGGAATTTAAGGAATGTGTCACACAGAAAATGAAACAATTGAAAGCTGATATATCAAAAATTAAGAATACAGCAGAGCAAATTAAAAGTACAGTGGAGAGTCTCCAAAATAGAATGGATGAAGCAGAAGAAAGAATATCAGAATTGGAAGATATTTTCTGTCACCAGTGGGAAACAAATGAAAAGCTGGAAGCTGGAAGCAGAACTGGGTCAAGCTAAAAGAAGGATCTAAGAATTAAAACATATGATTAAAAGGTTCAGCATAAGAATTATTTAAATTCCAGAAGGCGCAGAAAGAGAAACTGAGATTAAAGGTGTATTCAATGGGCCTGGTGCAATAGTGTAGTGGTTAAAGTCCTCGCCATATGGGCACTGGTTCTAGTCCCAGCAGCTCCACTTCCCATCCAGCTCCCTGCTTGTGGCCTGAGAAAGCAGTTGAAGATGGCCCAGAGCCTTGGGACCCTGCACCCGTGTGGGAGACACGGAGGAGCTCCTGGCTCCTGGCTTTGGATTGGCTCAGCTCCAGCCATTGTGGTGGAGGATCTCCCTCTCTGTCTCTCCTCCTCTCTGTATTTCTGACTTTCCAATAAAAATAAATAAACATTTTTTTAAAAAGGTGTATTCAATGAAACTATAAATGAAAACTTCCCTAATCTGGAGAAAGAATTGGAAAACAGAACTCCCAACAGAATTGATCAAAGGCAAACTTCACCAGGTCACATGATAATCAAACTCTCTTCAGTCGAACATAAGGAAAAGATCCTTAAATGTGCATGTGAAAAAAATCAAGTGACCTACATACAAACCCCAATAAAACTCACAGCTGATCTCTCAGAGGAAACACTACAGGCCAGGAGAGAATGGAATAACATATTCCAGATTCTAAGAGAAAAATTTTCAGCCCAGAATAATGTATCATGCAAAGCTCTCCTTTGTCTTTGAAAAGGAAATAAAATTCTTCCACAGTAAAGAAAAACTCCAAGAATTCACCTCTTCTAAACCTGCACTACAAATGATACTCAAAGATGTTGTAAAAGAGAAAAGGAATAGTAACTACGAAAACCAAAGGCAAATGTGGAAAATATCCCACTTAAATGGCCAACAGGAAACTCAGTTAAAGAACAATCCACTGCTAAAATGGTAGGAACAAACTGCCACCTATCCACATCAACATTGAACATAAATGGCTTAAACTCATCAATCAAATGCCATAGATGAGAGGACTGATCAAAACACAAAACCCATCTTTCTGGTGCTTACAGGAGTTATATCTCAACACCAAAGATCAGAGGAAACTGAAAGTGAAAGGATGGAAAAAGATATTCCAAGCTAATGGTAAGGAAAAACATGCAGGTGTGTCCCTCTTATATCAGATGATATAGACTTCGATGTGACAAGCATTAAAAGAGATGAAGGAGGACACCACATAATGATCAAAGAGAGTAAGAAGAGATCACCATAATGTATATGCACCAAATGCCAAGGCATCTAGCTATGTGAAACAAATATTAATGAATTTAAAGGGAGGAATAGACACCAATACAATAATAATGGGGGACTTTAATACCCGTTTAACATCAATGGACTAATCAATGAGACTGAAATTCAGCAAAGAAACATCAGAATTCACCCAAACACTGGAGCAAATGGACTTAGTTGATGTCTACTAAATTGTTGATCCTACAGACAGAGAATACACTTTTTTCCCCCATCAGTATAAGCATGATCTATTCAACAAATGCTGTTGGGACAACTGGATAGCAGCTTGCAGAATAAAGAAGCAAGACCCACACCTGTCACATTATACAAAAATCAGTTCTAAATGGATTAAGGACCTAAATCTACGCCCAGAAACCATCAAACTATTAAAAGAAAACATAGAAGTACTCTCCAAGATATGGGAATGGAGAAAACCTTCTTGAAAAGATGCCAAAAACACAGGTAGTCAAAGACAAAATAAACAAATGGGACTACATCAAACTAAAAAGCTTCTGTACAGCAGAGGAAACAATTAACAAAGTGAAGAAGCATCCAATATAATGGGAGAAAATCTTTGCACACTACACAAGTGATAGGGGACACATATCCAGTATTTACAAACAGCTTCCAGGTACAGTTAAAAAAAAAACTGTGAAGAAATGGGCAAAGGAAATGAACAAATGTTTTCAAAAGAACAGATTCAAGTGGCTAACAGACATATGAAAAGATGCTTAGGCTCCCTAGCCATCAGGGAGATACAAATAAAACCACATTGAGGTACCACCTAACACAAATGATTTTGGCCTATATTCAGAACTCAGGTATCAACACCTGCTGGTGTGGATGTGGGGAGAAAGGTACCCTTCTTCACTGCTGGTGGGAGTGCAGGCTAGTACAACCACAGTGGAAATCAGTAAGGAAAGTGCTTAGAGAGTTACAAATAAACCTGCCATATGACCCAGTTATCCCACTCCTAGGAATATACCCAAAGGAAATGAAAACTGCATATGAAAAGGGGATCTGTAACTTTTTAATATTTATTTTTATTGGACAGATATACAATGACAAGGAGAGAGAGAAAGACAAAGTAGCCACAATGGCTGGAGCTGAGTCAATCAAAAGCCAGGAATCTGGAGTCTCTTCTAGATCTCCCATAGATATACACCATGGGTGTAAGGCCCTAAAGCTTTGAATCATGCTTAACTACCTTCCCAGGCCACAAACAAGGAGCTGGATGGGAAGCAGGGATCCCGGTGCATGAGGCGAGGACTCCAGCTGCTAGGCTATCATGCCAGGCCTAGGATCTGTAATCCCATATTTACAGCGGCACAATAGTAAAAACATGGAAACAATCCAGATGCCCATCCAAAGAGGAGTGGTTAAAGAAATTGTGGTATGTCTACTCCACGGAATATTACTCTGCCATTAAAAAGAATGAAATTATATCATTTGCAACTAGATGGTCCCAACTAGAGACCATTATGCTCACTGAAATAAATGAATCCCAAAAGGACAAATAGCATATATTCTAATATAAGCAAGCTATCATGCAAATTTTAAGTTCAATAATCCTTTACATACTGTTCTTGCTGCATGTTACGTGTTTTGATGTTTTTGTTTCATTTTCATTTCTTCCAAATGGTATCTTTTCTCTTGTCGAATTCATCACTGGCTCATGGATCACACGGTGGCAACATTTTACCCAAGAAGTTTGTGTTTTCTTTTCGTCACCCATGTATTGGTTATTCAGTGGCACATTTTTTCAACTCCATTGTGCTGTAATTTTTAAAATTTCATACCTGTTGTTGATTTTGTTTTGTGGCTTCTCATTTAAGGGAACATATAGTGATGATGCAATGGAGACTACCATATCCAGATGTGAAGATACAATGTAACATGCATCCCTACTTCCAAATCAAAGCTAGACTACCAATGAAAATGTTAGACATGTCTAGACACTGGGATGTTGGACTGTCTGACATTGTCTGTACCAGCAATGTTGTGCACACTTAGATAACAGACTGATGGAATTATGGCTCCTTATGAAGGACTATACTAATGTAATACCATGGGGGAAATTAGTTGGGTGGGAACTTTGGGGGTGGGAGGAATCCCAGATCCTATGGAATTGTACCATAAAATTCAAAATAAAGACGTTGCCAAAATATTTTCCAAAGCAGCTGTACCATTTTACATTCCCCCCAAACAATGTCTGAGCATTGCAATTTTTTTCTTACACATTCTTGCCAAGATTTCTGTTGTCCTTTGTAATGATAGTTATCCAGCCGGTGTGAAGTAGTATCTCATTGTGGTTTGATTTGCATTCCTGTAACATCTAATGATGTGATTATCCTTTTATGTGCTTACCAGACATTCATACAGAAGGAGACTTCACAGCATGTGTGGGAAAACCAAATGAAAAGATATAAAAGTATAAACGTATTTCCCAATTTAAGTTCCATCAAGGTCAAGACACTTTGGTGAGGATAGTAATGATTTCCTCTATCTCTAAAAAACTGGGAGTCACGGAAATGTAACCAAGTCAACGTTTGTAGTTTTTCACGGCTGATCAACAGGATGAGCATCCAGGAAACAAAATGGTGATCCAGGAAAAGAATATCAGGTATAGCAGGTGGATGCTTCCCATTTTCCCACCGAAACTCTCAGAGCTGCCCTGGTTTAGTGGGCAGAATAAGAAGGAACATTATCACAACAGAGAAGAACTCTCTGGTGAGGATTTCCCAGGGAGTTTTCTTCTGTAGTGTTGCTGCACTTTCTCCAAACACTCTACCCAAAAGCACATGTTAGCTTTCTTTAGTCCTCCAGCCCCCTAAACTTTGGCCTTGACTTTTGCCCTTGACCACTCTGCTTTTGCTCTGCCCAGACCACCTCTTGGTACCCACTCCTTCGATCGTGTTTTGCTTCTGGATCATATTGGTAAAATTATGTTTTGCTTTGGAAGAAATCCTTCTGGAACTTGATCCCACTTGTTCAAAATTTTCCATTGCGAGCTGATTTTGCTTGCAGCTGAGCTGGGTGCAATGTTTTGGGACATCCTTTAAGTGGGACATTTGCTCCACTTATTCAGTCAGAATTGTGTAAACTGGACCAGTGGAAATGTCTATGATTTTTGGTTATTGATTCTGTTATTCATTGGCCCCCTTTTATTGGGTATTATCACAAGTTGACGGTGAGTGTCTGCCACTGTGGGCTTCATCTGCTAAAAATCTTACCCCTTCTTGAGGTAAGTTGTCCATCTGTGAACTGACTTTTCCAGGGGCATTGTTTCCAGAAATGTTCTTGCAAAGCATTAATGACATCATCAGTCTTCCACCCAAGCTTCACTACCAATGTGAGATTTGTTCTTGCTTCAATTTTATCAGAATTCAGGTTGTTCTCACAGAGGGTGTTTTCATTCTGGTATATTTTCCTTTTTACAGCCTGAAGTGAGATCCTGTTCAGATGTGGGAAAACAAGTTTGTCCGAGTTGATTCTGGAGCAAAATTTGTTTAAAATCCATAGTTTTTTGTAATGTGAATTTTCCATGAACTTGAAGGTTCCTTAAATTTTGGGGGGAAAGGGGAAATGTTTATTCAAAACCTTTGCTTTTAAAAAAACTTCTTTGGCATGGCAGAAATATGGAGAAAGAGAAAAATAGAACTTGGTAGGCCACTTCATTTTCCAAATGAATTCCAACAGGCTGAAGCTGGGGCTAACATCACAGGCTGGGATCTCCCAGATCTCCTGGGGTCAATCCAGAGCTCCCAGACGGGCAGCAAGAACCTGCTGTTGACTCATCTCTGCTTCCAGATGCTACAAAATGAAGAAATCTGGAGTCAGGAACCAGAGCCAGGGATCCAACGCAAGCATTCCACTGTGAACTATATCCTAAATGACCTCTTCATCACTAGGTTACATTATCACTCACTTTGCTTATTTAAAGATTTACTTTTTTTAAAGACTTATTTATTTTTATTGCAAAGTCAGATATACAGAGAGGAGAGACAGAGAGGAAGATCTCTGTCCGATGATTCACTCCCCAAGTGAGTGCAATGGCCAGTGCTGCGCCGATCTGAAGCCGGGAACCTGGAACCTCTTCCGGGTCTCCCACGCAGGTGCAGGGTCCCAAGGTTTTGGGCCGTCCTTAACTGCTTTTCTAGGCCACAAGCAGGGAGCTGGATAGAAAATGGAGCTGCTGGAATTACAATCGGCACCCATATGGGATCCCAGCATGCGCAAGGCTGGGACTTCAGCTGCTAGGCTACTGCACTGGGCCCACTTTGCTGATTTTTAAATTCTATTATTTCTTTTTTATTGTTGAGTTGAAGAAGTTTGAAATTTGTATGTATAACATTTTAGATCAAGTCCTCATCAGATCCATAGGTATGAACATATCATAATACCAGTTCTGTTTGTAATTATTCCCTCCCATTCTGAGAGTTGCCTTTTTGCTTTCATGGAGGTTTCATTGGATGCAACCATTTCTATGAAGTTTAACTTAGCTATTTTCGCTTCTGTGGCATTTGCTTTTGATGTCATATGTCAAATATAACATATGTTAGTAAGTGACAGGAGGTAAGAAGGAATCTAATTTTTTGAAGTTTACCATACACTCATTATAACTCCATAGCTACAGCTATAATAGCTAATTTAATATAAATGATAATAATAATATACATGGATCTAGATCTGATTGAGGATCACTGTTGAATCTCATCTTATTTTTTTCTTAAGATTTATTTATTTTTATTGGAAAGGCAGATTTGCAAAGACAAGAAGAGACTGAGGAAGATCTTCCATCCACTGGTTCATTCCCCAAGTGGCCACAATGGCCCAAGCTGAGCTGATTTGAAGTGAGGAGCCAGGAGTTTCTTCCAGGTCACCCACATGGGTGCAGGGTCGCATGGCTCTGGACCATTCTCTACTGCTTTCCCAGGCCACAAATAGGATGAGAAGTAGAGCAACTGGGGTACAAACTGGTGTCTGTACAAGATCCCAGTACATTCAAGGTGAGGACTTTGGCCACTGAGCCATCATGCTGGGCTCTTGTGCTGCTTTTTCTAAAGGTGATCTTCAAAGCAGCTGAGCATAACATTTAAAAGAAACAGTGATACCTAGCTTTCTTTTTCTCCCAGCTTTGTATAACCAGGTGGCTTGCTCTCCAAAGCATTTGGTGACTGCTGATTGGACTGGAGTGGATTGGAGTGGATTGGATTGACAGCTTCAGTGAGAACAACCATAACACAGCCAACTCTGTGATCCAGCCCTGCTCACTTTGTTTCCACTTCTGCTGAGCTCATCTCTGCTCCTGCCAAAACATCTCTGCACACACTGTCAATACAATTGTGGTCATCACAGGCTTTGTTTGTCAAATATTTCTAGTTCTCTCCACTTGCAAACCCTCTTGTGGCTGGGTAGGATCCTGTGCCTAGTTCTAGCTAAGGCACTGGGAGGGAATTGTCATGGATCTGGTTCAGAATTTACTGAGTTGATATCCTCGAGCTTCCTTTTCCTTCCAGAAATGTGCACAGTAGTGACTGATCCATGAGCCCAAGACCCTGACTTAACAGGCTCACAGATCTTCCTTTGTCAACCCAGTGGGTGAACAGTGTGAACAAGACACAAAACTACTGTTAACTTCTGCTCTCTTAAAGGACTGAATCTGGGGCAGAGTGTTAATGAAGCATAATAAGAACTATGCTGACCCATACAAAAATGTCTGTTTTTCTACCTCACGAGTTCATTAGCCTGCTTTTTAAATTTGCTTTTTTATTTTCACTTTATTTGAAAGGCAGAAAGACAGAAACAGAGAGAGATCATCCATCTACTGGCTCCCTCCCCTAAAGGCCTGCAATAGCCAGGATCCATCATCTAGGTCTACCATATGGATGACCAGGACCCAAGCGCTTGAACTCACACCTGCTATATTTCAGGGTGTGCATTAGTAGGATGCTAATGTTAAAGTGAAAGAGCCAAGATTTAAACAATTTACCCTGATAAGGGAATTGAGTAGCTCAAGCTGCACCAATCCGCTTTCCCCATGATGTGCTTTCCTGGATGGGAAGTAAAAGAAGGATTTCAGGGAGAGCATGAAGAAATGGAGTAAAGAAGTTGAGTTCAGACCAGCATCCTCATGCTTCCCAAAATGCATAGCAACTTGAATTACATTTTAAGATAAGCCTGCCATTTGTAAGTATAAGTGTTCCAGAAGCATGCTAGCCTCTAAAAAAAGATGCACAAACAAAACAACAACAACAACAAAAACAAACAAAAAACCAAAAAACGGATACTTCTTTGGTAAGAGAAACATCTATTTAGTTACATTTAATAGGTAGCAACTTACAGAGAAAAAAAACACCTTAATTTTCATCAGGAGGCAAAACCCTCATCATAGCTAAGAAAGATCAGTATAAAGATATAAAAGATGATGTGTGCCAACAACCCATATGAACACAGGTTCAAGTCCCAGCTCTTCCACTTCTGATCTAGTGCCCTATTAATATGGGGTGGGGGGGGGGGGAAGCAGAGGGTAGTCCAAGTGCTTGGATCCTGGCATTCACACTGGAGACCTGAGAAAAAGCTCCTGGCTCCTGGCTTTGGCCTGGCCCTTGTGATCAGAGCCACTTGGGAAGTGAACTACTGCATGAAAAAAAAATCTCTGTGTGTGTGACTTCCTTTCAAATAAAGAAAATACATCTCTAAAAAACAAAATAAGTTATACAAGATGAATTCACCAAATTTAAAAGATATCATTTCTAATCTAATTCATGGCCATTTTTGCTTCCATTTAATGAACGTACAAAACTCTTGACATTTGTGCATTCATGGTATTCTCATTTCTAAAACCTATATTGAACATCAAGTGCTCAGAAAACGTGTATGCCTCAGTAATTATTGTAAACTTTATAACAATTAATATCTTAAAGTAGATGTAAATGTAATTTGATAAATTGGTCATCTGGCAAGTTGCTGCCTTGAGCCAGAGCCTGTTTGTAATCCTGAAGCCTTTGTAATCATGACCCAGATGATACTAAGGAGACAGGAAAGCATCATCAAAGAGTTTCCTTGCATGCTGGGTTTTTTCTTGTGCATGATGATTAATTAGAATTTCAACATTTCTGCAAAAAACAATTTAGCTAAGCATTTCAAAGGAAATGGAAGCTTATTCCTCTGGCACTGTATGGAATATAAAACCTCCTGTTGTGAGAGTATTTTCAGTAGAAAAAGTTCATTTTTTAGGCATAATAAATTGCCAATATGAAATAATTATTAACAACAAGAAAATAGTACTAGAAAATTAACCTTGAAATTGGTCTACCAGATAAATTTAACCATCAATGTTAATAGGAAGGCAAACAGTTCAAAATAGCATTTTAATTTTTTAAAAAAATTTTATTTATTTGAAACAGACACGCAGAGAGTCTTCTATCTGATGGCTAACTCTCCAGATGACTGCAACAGCCAGGGCTAATAGAGGTTCAATGCAGGAACTTCTTCCAGATTTCCTATTTGGGTACAAGGACCCAAGCACTTTGGCCATTTTCCACTGGTCTTCCAAGGCATATTAGCAGGGAACTGGATCAGAAGTGGAGCAACAAGAACTCAAACTAGCATCCACTTCGTACACTGTGGCTTTACCTGCAGTGCCACAATGCTGGTCTCAGTTTCAAAGTAACTGATTAATATGTTCCATAAATATTTGATCAAATGGGGCCCAGTGTGGTGGCCTAGTGGCTAAAGTCCTTGCCATGAACATGCTAGGATCCCATATGGGCACCGGTTCTAATCTCGGCAGTTCCACTTCCCATCCAGCTCCCTGCTTGTGGCCTTTGAGGACAGCCCAAAGCCTTGGGACCCTGCACCCGCGTGGGAGACCCAGAAGAGGTTCCTGGTTCCCGGCATCGGATTGGCGTGCACCGGCCCGTTGCGGCTCACTTGGGGAGTGAAACATCAGATGGAAGATCTTCCTCTCTGTCTCTCCTCCTCTCTCTGTATATCTGACTTTGTAATAAAAATCTGATCTAAAGAGTAAACATTTTAAATTGAAGATACTAAAATATTTACATACACATCAATTACTATCTTGTCTGAAGCCCATCTCTCTTGACATGTACCTCTATATGACACACACAGACACCCCACTTACGGCTTTCTTGTATCATTCACTCTCCCCTTGTGCAAATCTTTGCGCACCCCATAACCCAGGTGTTACCATACTGTGTTATATTTCTCTACAATATAGTCTTATCCTCCACAATACAAATTCTCAAAGGCAATAAACAGGTTTTCAGTGACTTGTATCTTCTAAGAACATTTAGAAGCTAGTTAACACCTGTTGAATGATTACTGTAAAGCTATCAGTGCACCATTGTTTCCATAAAACTAAAAGACAAGAATAAACCAAAGTTATACTACTTGAAAGAAGAGGGGTAAGATAATCACTTTCTGAGTATATACTACACATCTGGCCAACCCAATATAATCAAGTGCAAAATTAATGTGAGAAGTCAGTATCTATTTTTTTGCATGTTTCTCACTTATTTGTTTTCTTTTTTTATTTGAAAGGCAGGAAGACAGAGATGGGGAGAGATCTCCTATCTGCTGGTTTACTTTCTGAATGTCTGCAATGGCCAGGGTGGGCCAGGTTGAAACCAGGAGCCTAGGATTCCATCCGAGTCCCCTACATGTATATCAGGGACACAGGTACTTGAGCCATCATCCACTGCCTCTTAGGGTGTACATCGGCAGCAAGCTGGACTAGAGTAGAAACGGGATTCAGATCAGGTGCTCCATCCCGAGACAGAAGCATCTCAAGTGGCATCCTGACCCCCGAGCTAAACATGTATCCCCAGTAACCTTTTCACCTAAAACTAAGACTTTATTAGATCTGCATTATCCAACTCAGGAACCTCTGGCCACAGGTAGATTTAAACATTTTTATTCATTAAAATGAAGTAAGATTAAATATTGATTGATTAGTAACAAGAGACACATTTTAAGTCCTCAACAGTCCTTTACATTCAGAAGAGTGTGCCCTGGATGCTGCAGTCATGACACACTCTGGCCAGGGTGAGGAAGTTGGCAGTACAGCCGACAGTGGGGTGCCTGAATTCAGGTGTAGGCTTTGTTCTTGACGCCAGCTCCTTGCTGATATGCACCCTGGAAGCATCCAGTATCTAGGTCCTGCCATTCACGTGAGACACACGATTGAATTCCTAGCTCCTGGCTTCAACTTGGCCCAGTTCCACACATGGCAAGCATTTGAGGAGTGAATTACCAGGTGGAATAGATGTCTGTCTGTCTGTCTGTCTGTCTCTCTCCCTCCCTCCCTTTCAAATGAATAGTTTTTTCCACATTTAAAAACTGAGAAAGACAAGCTGGAAATATTTTCCATAGACTACATGAAAATGCACATGCAATCCAAGCTAAGAAAACTTTTAAAAAGAATAAAAATGGCAAGGGGAACTGGTTCCATAAGATATTGAAACACATTATGTGACTACAATAATAAAAGTATTTACCCACATAAATAAACAAAACAATAAAAATTATTCTAATACCCAAAGATCTTTTTTTATGAGGCCTTTTTAGTCAATATTTGATGAATTGTTCCTTAAATCAAATTAGGATTGCTGTTCTTTAAGTCATGTTAGGATGGCTGAATAGTCATCCAGAAAAAAAAAAAACTGCTTTGCTTCCTCACTACAAAATAAATTCCATGGAATTAAAGAGATCTAAACATGAAAAAAACTATTATGGCCCTACTCATAATAGCTAAAGATCAGGAACCACATGAATAATCAAATACATTATGATATACCCATTTCATTTAATATGATTTAGTCAATGAAAGAAACGTTCTACTTCTGACCCAGATCCTTGCAAATGTGCCAGGGAAAGCAGAGGAAGATGGCCCACGTGCTTGGACCCCTGTAGTCATGTGGGAGACCCAGAAAACATTCCTGGATCCTGCTTTGGGTTGGCCCAGCCTTGGCTACTGTAGCTTTTGGGGGAGTGAACCAGTGAATGAAAAATTGTGTATGTGTATGTGGGGAGGCTGCCATTTGTTTCTGTCTGTCTCTGTCTGTGTGACTCTGCCTTTCAAGCAAATAAAAATAAATCTTAAAAAATCAAAACAAAACAAAACAAAAAAACCAAGAAAGCAAGGCTGGGCTAGGCCAAGGCCAGAAGGTAGTAATTCCTTTTTCTTTTTCTCTTGGTTTTAGGATTTTATTTATTTGAAAGGCACAGTTACAGAGACAAAGATGGACAGACAGATCTTCCATCTGATGGTTTACTCTCCAAATGGCAGAAATGGCTGAGGCTATGACAGGCCAAAGCCAGGAGCCAGGGGCTTCTTCCAGGTCTTCCACACAGGTGCAAGGGACCAAGCACTGGAGCCATTTTCCACTGCTTTCCCAGATACATTAGCAGGAAGCCAGATTGGAAGCGGAGCAGCCAGGACTCGAACTCAAACTGGTGCTCCTGTATGGGATGTGGCAACCCAAGCAGCGGCTTAATCTCCTGAATCAAAAGGCTGGCCCCATTCACGGGTTCTGTTATCAGAAGGGTCCTGAACCAATCCCCCATGGACATGGAGAGACAACTACAGATGGGAATGTATGCAACTAAGTCTGTAAAGATTCTGCTAGGCCTTGGTAACCTCCTCTACCTTCCCCCGTCTCGCTTTAAAGTTTCTAAACTTCACCCAACAATCTCCAACTTAAATTATATCTCACTTGCCAGTGGAAATGCAATATGTCTCATCTCACAATTCACCCTTGACAGGTCAGACTAGATCTTTAAAATACAAAAAAATTTTTTTTTCTGAACAGAGACAGAATGTTCTTGAAACCTAAGCAAGCTTATTATCAAAGACATCCGGGAATACACTTGTCTAGTAGAAATATATATCACATTAAATGTTTGAACAATTTCCTTTAACAGTAGCTGTTTTAAAATTCCAGAAATTCTAATGAAAACTAAAGGAAATCCACTGAGAATTAAACACGATGTCCAGTGCTTACCTCTATATTTCATTGGTAAAACAGCACCTTTAAGACTGTATTTACACACACACACACACACACACACTCACACACAGTATTCCATCAAATAATCATCTCTACTGACACTGAAGAATGTGTGAAAACAATGAAAAATATTACACAACCTCAATTTGACAATTATTATTCCTTATCTTTTTTTAAAAAAAAGAAGCCAGCAGTTCTTTCTAAATATGTCAGATTGATATTTTTCTTGCTGTTTCCTCTGATATTATGGTGGCAGGTGGCCAGCACTGAGGCAGTAGTTTCACTTCCTGCACAGGAAAATAAAACATAAAAAACTAGGTAGAAAATGCCTTTATTGTTTTTTTTTTTTTTTTTGAAAATGCCTTTATTGTTAAAAAAAAAAAAACCTTTTTGGGAAAAAAATGATGAAAATGTAATACTTTTCTGATGGGTAGTGTATCCTTTAATAAGGGGGAGAAAGGGTATTTGAGTAAATCACACCACACCTCTAGTCTATTTTATAGATTTTTTTAAAAGTTTTATTTAATTATTTGAAAAGTAGAGGTATATATAGAGACCTTTCATCTGTTGGTTCGCTCCCCTAATGAGTGCAATGGCCAGAGTTGAGGCAGCCCAAAACAAGCAGTCAGGAGCTTCTTCCAGTCTCCCACATGGGTGAAGAGGCCCAAGTAACTGGGTCATTTTCTGCTGCTTTCTCAGGTGTTTTTGTAGGAAACTAGACTGGAAGTGAAGCAGCCAGGACAAGAACTGGCGGCCATATGCAATGTTAGTATTTCAGACAGAGGTTTAACTCACCGTGCCTCAATGTTAGCCTCTATTTCATCAAGGGACCTGCACCAAAGCATAGTGGGCACTGGTTTGTGTCCCAGCTGCTCCACTTCTGATGCTGCTCTCTGCTTATGCCTGGGAAAGCAACAGAGGGTGGCCTAAGTTCTTGGGGCCCTGCACCCATGTTGGGACCCTTGACAAAGTTCCTGACTTCTTGCTTCGGATTGGCTCAATTGCAGCCACTGCGGCCATTTGGAAAGTGAGCCAGGTGGATGAGCTCTTTCTCTATATGTCTCTGTTTCTATCTCGCCCCTCGCTCTCCTCTCTGTAACTTTGCCTTTCAAATAAATAAAATTAAAGTAATAATATACCCAAATCAGCACAGATAGAATTATATTAAACTAAGACATCTCTATACAGCCAGGGAAACAACAGAATGCAGAGACAATCAATAGCATGGGAAAAATGACTGTAAACTCCTCACAAGGCGTAAAATCCAGAATATTTGTTCATAAGGAACTCTAATTCAATAAAAACAAAATCTAATTTAAAAAATGGTAAACTACACGAAAACACACTTCTCAAAAGAAGTTCAACGAATCAATAAATTTATGAAAAAAAATACTGAACAACAATAGCTGTCAGGGCCATGCAAACCAAAAACAAGTATCAGCATCCCCAAGGCAGAATGGCTGTCCTGAAGATGACAAAAAATAAATAAATCACAATGCTGGAAGGCCATGGCGTGAGGGAAACTCATTCCCTGTTGGCAGGAGATTAAATGAGGACAGGCACAAGAACACTGTGGGATTTCCTAAAAAACAAACCAAACAACAACAACAAAACCCCCCACATAAATAGGTCTTTAATATGATTCAGCTATTCTACTTCCAGACGTATGGCTGAAGGCAACAATATCAGCATCTCACAGGGATACCTGCAGTTCCATGTTAACTGCTGGACCACTCATGAGAGCTAAGACATGGAGTCAATCTGAACGTCCATCAGCAGATGAAGGGTTTAGAAAATGCAGACATAAAATACATGATGGGATATTTTCCAGCCATAAACAGACTGATATTCTATCATCTGCAACAAAATAGCACTAGAGGACATTTTGTTAAGTGAAGTGAATCAGACTTAGAAAGACAAATGCTGCATGTTCTTTTCAATTGCAAAAGTTAAAACACAGAAAGTTGGGGCTGGGTGCCATGGCTGAACAGTGAATCCTTCACCTATAGGTGCCAGCAACCCATATGGTCACCAGTTCTAATTCTGGTTGCTCCACTTCCCATCCAGCTCCCTACTAGTGGCCTGGGAAAGCAGTAGAGAATAGTTCAGATTCTTGGGCCTCTACACTCACCTAGGAGACCTAGAGGAAGCTCCTGGCTCCTGGCTTTGGATTAGCTCCATTCTGGTCATTGTAGCCATCTAGGGAATGTTTCCCCTTCTCTCTGTAAATCTGCCTTTCCAATAAAAATAAATAAATATTTTTTTAAAAAATAAAAAGTTGCTCTGAACATGAAATAGTGGTAATTGGAAGGTAGAAGAGGAGATAGGGGGAGGCTGGATATCCAGTACCAAAACCCAGTTAGACAGAAGGAATAAGCTCTAGGGTTCCAAGCACAGCAAGGTCCCTATAGTTCATCATATAGTTTATGAAGGTATAGAAACAGGAGCTGTAGATAACCAAACATAAAAGTAATGCTTCATTTGATCAGTAGACAACATGTACATTTACTGCATCACACTGAACTCCTTAAACATGTAACATTATTAACTGCTAATGACAAAGATGTTTAATGTTTAAGGAGAATGGAAATGACAGTCAATCAAGAAGCATCCTTGCTCAACGGCTGCTATGCAAGAAGTGTTGTCTTTACTAGACATCAGGTACATTTTACCAACTGTCTAAATAAGACCTCTTTTCAATTTAAGAAACTCCAGATGGAAGCACATCTTGCATATGTGTGTCAGTCTGGAACCATTCTTACAGTATTTCCTGACATCTGAAAAGTATAAACCTTTCATTTTACAGGAGGATCAGCCACTTGGATGTGTCTAGTGGATCCTCATCACCAAAACAGAGCCCTAAGATCTTGGAAGAAGTACTACAATGACCCGATGCTCTTTCCTGATGCATCCAAGCAGACAGACAGTGCACACCCATGCCACCAATAGATCCTGCTTCCATGGACCACTTGCCTGCTGGGATCTGCCTCTTTTGTGTCCTGTAAAGCCACCAACTCTACTTGCTTCAACTGATTGACATTTTGTGCAGAATTATTGCAAAAAAAAAAAGTCTGCCAATACTTGCGCCCCATAAAGGCTCTACTCACTAGCCTTAACATCCATCCACCACCTCATCAGAACAGCTGCTGGGGAAGCGGGTTGCCAAGTGACAATTATCTTTGTCCATTGTTGCTCTTCTTTTTAGGTTATTAGATGATGTCCCACTAGAAGTGAGAGCTTTCCTTTTGCTCTATTTGTGCCATGATGGAATCGTGGCCTTTTATTTTAACCAAAAGTTACAATCCTATAATTTGGTTGTTAATTTTTATGCTCAGTTTGGTCATGGACACCCATTCAAGCTAGTTCCTTTGTTCTTTCCCATGGCTCCATTCGTCTTGGACCATTTCTTTGTATTCTCTAGCATCAGTGGATGTTTCTCTGACCTCAGCCCCTTGGAGAATGGTATGGGGAAGAAAAGTTTCCTTTAAAATCTTTGGTGTTTTCAGCTGATCCCTATAATATTTCTGTGCCCTCAAAATTGCTTATTTCATTTTTTCTTTCTAGCACTAGAAACTTTCTTCAGTGCTTGGTCTTCCTTGATTATCTGTATGTGAGTGAGGCTGTGCATACATCTGTTGAAAAAATAGAGAAGTGGGAGAGAGATCATTGGCTGATGGACTTAAGTTCAGGGTTTCACAGTGATCTGGCTGGGTCAATTCATGACATTTGAGTAACGCGAGATCATTTTATTTTCCACTGAAAGGTCAGGTTTTCAAAATAAATTTCTATTTATCCATTTATTTGAGAGACAGATACAGAGAGCACACACAGCCATTGACTTGTTCCCAAAAATGCCTACAAAAGACAAGACAAGGTCAGGGCTGAAGCAAAGAGCTAGGAATGTAACACAGATTTCCAACATGTAGGCGTTAGGGACCCAAGTACTTGAGGTTTCATTCACTGCCTCTCAGAGTGCATATAAGCAGGCAACTGGAATAGAAAGCAGAGCTAGGACTTGAACCCAGGTACTGGAAAGCAGACATCCAACTGCTAGGCCATATGCCTACCTCTTGGCCAGTTTTCCCTTCTTTTTTTTTTTTTTTTTTTTTTAAAGAATCCTCAATTCTTCTCCCTCAAATTACATAGTTGGACCTATTGCTGGAGTTGATCAGGGAGCTAAAGAGCCCACTTGCATATTAAATCTTCCCATCACACCCACAATCAGCATGAAATGTCAACCTTTAGCATGTCTTACATCCCTGAGCCTGCAGTGGCCCAGCCTCAGCCTCTCCCAAGGACCAGACCTCCCTCCTACACAGACCTCCCAGCCAGCCCTGCTTCCACTTGGTCCCTCCACCCATGAACTTTCCTAAGGCTCTCTGAGCAGAACAAGGCTGCTTCTGGACTTTCCTAGGGACACCTGGTGATCTTTCTTATTTTTTAAATCAATGGATCACTACCAAGTGGCTTCAATGGCTTAAGGCAATCTGAAGCCAAGATCCGGGAGCCAGGAGCTTCTTCTTCTGGGTCTTTCACACTGGTGCAGGGTCCCAAGGTTTTGGGCTGTCCTTGACTGTTTTTCCAGATGGATTAGAACCAGCACCCATATGGGATCCCAGAGCGTGTGAGGCGAGGACATTAGTCACTAGGCTACCTCATTCGACCCAGAAAGGCAGAATTCTGAGAGGAGGAGACAGAGGAAGATCTTCTGTCTGCTTGTTTACTCCCCCAGTGGCTGCAACTGCCAGACTGAGTCAATCCGAAGCTAGGAACCAGGAGCCAGGAGCTTCCTCTGGATCTCAGACATGAATGTAATGTCCCAAGGCTTTGGGCCATCTTCTACTGCCTTCCTAAGCCACAAGCAGAGAGCTGAATGGGAAGTGGAACAGCCGGGACATCAATCGGCATTCATATGGGATCCTGGTGGTTGCAAAGTGAGGATGTAGCCACTAGGCTACCATGTCAGGCCCTAGAAAAGAATTTTTAACACATGTAGTTTTACCCTTGTTGTTTTTCCAATGGACTTTGGTAAATTAATACATTCTCTATGAAGCAAAAAAATCAAATTAACTAAACAATCACTATGATGATAGTGATTAGTATACTAGTGGAATAGACTTTTGCATCCGTTTGCAAGGTAAGCTTGTGGGTTTTCAGGGAATAAAATGCTTGAAATATAAGTGTACTTCAAAATGATTACAGAAAATGAAATTAAAAGATGTTATTTTGGTGCAAAAAATGTTTTGAAAGCCATGCAAAGTGTTTTTTTTTAATACTATGCATTTTCCGTCAACTATTTGAAGAATCCGTGTTAAGTTAGAGTTCGACGTTTCTGACACCAAAATAAACTTAGCTTCCAATTTTATTTTTTAGTTTAAATATTTTATTTATTTGAAAAACAGAATTACTGTAAAAAAAAAAAAGGGGGGGGGAGAGAGACAGAGAGAGCAAGATCTTCCATCTGCTGGTTCATTCCGCATATGTCCACAACAGCTGGAGATGGGTGTGGCTGACACTAGGAGCCATAAGCATCTGCCAGGTCTCCCACGTGAGTGCAATAGCCCAAACACTTGGGCCATCCTCTACTGCCTCCTCAGGCACATTAGCAGGGAACTAGATCACAAGTGGAACTAGAACTGGGACCCATGACGGATGCTTGTGTTGTAATTGGCAGCTTAGCCCACTAGCCCCTTGTAAATCTATTTTTAACCATCTTTTTGAAGAACCATAATATAGGTTAAAATGAGTTCTAAGGAGCAGTTCGCAAGGTTATTCTTTAAGATACTTATTCTACCTTTAACTCAAGACTTTTTTTGTCTTTAGTCAATAAGATTTTTAAAATATTTAATCGAAATAGCCCCTTTAAAAAGCTAAGTCTGTCTAAAAATCTTCGCACACTCCGTTGACATTTCTAGGGCCACTCTTTCATGAAAATATCCACAGTTCTCAACAATACAAGAGAAATGCCTCAGTAAATAGAATTTTATAAATTTGTATATTCAGCATGGAATAATTGCTTCAGAGGTGTAAACAGTTTCATTTATGGAATATTTGAAAAGTGTGTAAGTGGCATGAAAAGGAAATGCAAGCTTCAGTGTAGTAATGACTACAGATACAGCGATGCTATAACTAAAGTATTTAAGTAGTTCTTGTACAAAAACCAAATACACAAACATACCACATCATATCTAATGTCATTTCCCTTTCTCAGAAGGAAAGAAAGTAAAACCAATTGTATTTCAAATGCAGTTATATTGGTTGGCTCAGATTCAATGAATTTTTAAGTTACCAGGAAATTTATTTCTTTTGAAATATAATAGCCTGGCTGTGCTAATGGATTTTTTTTTCAAGATTTATTTACTTGCAGACCCAGCACAATGGGTCAATGGCTAAATCTCACCTTGCATGAATCATGATCTGATATGAGCCAGTTTGCATCCCAGCTGTTCTGGTTCTTATCCAGCTGCCTGCTTATGGCCTAGGAAAGCAGTAGAGGATGGTCCTAGAACCCTGCACCTATAGGGGACACCCAGAAGTTCCTGGTTTGGATTAGCTCAGCTCCAGCCGTTGTGGCCACTTGGAGAGTGAACCAGTGAATGGAAGATCTTTCTGTATCTCTGCCTTTCCAATAAAAATAAATAAATCTTAAAAAAATATTTATTTGAAAGCAGAGTTAGAGAGAGGGAGAGATCTTCTGTTTGCTGGCTTACTCCCCAGATGACTGGAAGAGTCGGGATAGAAGCCATGAGCCTGGAACTCCATCTAGTTCTCCCACATGGGTGTCAGAGACCAAGCACTAGGGCCATCTTCTGTTGCTTTCTGAGGTGCATTAGTAGGGAGCTGGGTTGGAAGTGGATTGGCAACGTCAAAGGCACGCTGTACTACAACAATGCCACAGGGAGGCTGGGCTAGGCATCTGATTAAGACTTCAGCTGAAAAAGTCTTTCCCTGTTCCTATATCTTAGAGTGTGCTTCCTATGTTTTCCTTTAGTAGTTTAATGGTTTCTGGGTGTAGATTTAAGTCCTTGAGCCAATTAGAGCTGATTTTTGTATAGTGCGACAGGTACGGGTCCTGCTTCTTTATTCTGCAAGCTGTTATCCAGTTGTCCCAACAGCTTTTATTGAATAGACCAGGTTTTTTACCTGGATTGTTTTCTGTTTTCTTGTCAAAGATTAGTTGACTATACATGTGTGGATCCCCTTCTGGTGTTTCTATTCTGTTCCACTGATCTTCTTCTCTGTTTCTGTACCAGTACCAGACTGTTTTGATAACCACTGCTCTATAGTATGTCTTGAGGTCTGGAATTGTGATTCCTCCGGTTTGATTTCTATTTTTCAAGACAGCTTTAGCTATTCGTGGTCTTTTGTGGTTCCAGATGAACTTCTGTATCATCTTTTCTATTTCTGAGAAGAATATTGCTGGGAGTTTGATTGGGATTGTGTTGAATCTATATATTGCTTTCGGTAATATGGCCATTTTGATGATGTTGGTCCTGCCAATCCAAGAACATGGTAAGGTTCTCCATTTTTCAAGATCTTCTTCTATTTCTTTTTAAAATGATTTATAGTTTTCATCATAGAGGTCTTTCACATCTTTAGTTAACCTAATTCCTAGGTATTTAAGATTCCTTTCCTCTATTTTAAAGGGAACTGTACTTACAATTTCTTCCTCAGTGGGGGAATTATTTGTATACATGAATGCCATTGATTTGTGTTCATTAATTTTGTATCCTGCTACTTTGCCAAAGTCTCTTATGAGTTCCAATAGTCTTTTGACTGAGTCTTTTGGTTCTCCTATATAGAGAATCATGTCATCTGTGAATAGCGATAATTTTAATTCTTCATTTCCAATTTGTATTCCTTTAATTGCTTTTTCTTGTCTAATAGCTCTGGCAAGAACTTCCAAAACTATATTGAAGAGTAGCGGTGAGAGTGGACATCCCTGTCTAGTTCCAGATTTTAATGGGAAGGCTTCTAGTCTTTCCCCATTTAGTATGATATTGGCATTGGGTTTATCATAAATTGCTTTGATTATGTTGTAGAATGTTCCTTCTATGCCTATCTTATTTAGGGTTTTTAACATGAAGTGGTGTTGGATTTTATCAAATGCCTTCTCTTTTTAGAAAAGACACCTAAAGCAACGGCGATCAAATCCAAAATGAACAAATGGGACTATATCAAACTAAAAAGTTTCTGTACAGCAAAAGAAACAATTAAAAAAGTGAAGAAACAACCTACAGAATGGGAAAAAATTTTTGCATTCTACACAAGTGACAGGGGACTAATATCTAGGATCTACAAAGAGCTTCAGAAACCCAAGGATAGTGAAAAAATAAACCCTGTAGCAAAATGGGCAAAGGAAATGAACAGACGTTTCTCAAAAGCACAGATACAAATAGCTAATAAATATATGAAAAGATGCTCAGGCTCTCTAGCCATCAGAGAGATACAAATGAAAACCACCTTGAGGTACCACCTAACTCCTGTGAGACTGGCCTACATTCAGAATTCGAAAAACAACACATGCTGGCGTGGATGTGGGGGAAAAGGTACCCTCCTTCACTGCTGGTGGGAGTGTAGGCTAGTACAATCATTGTGGAAATCCATATGGAGAGTGCTTGGAAAATTGCAAATAAACCTGCCATATGACCCAGCAATCCAGCTCTTACGAATATACCCAACAGAAGTGAAATCTGTATACGAGAAGGGGATCTGTAATCCTATATTCACAGCAGCACAATCCACAATAGCAATGTCATGGAAACAAACCAGATGTGCGTCTAAGGAAGAATGGTTAAAAAAACTGTGGTACATCTATTCAATGGAATATTATTCAGCTGTCAAGAAGAACGATATTATTCTATTCAAAACCAGGTGGTTCCAACTAGAAACTATTATGCTCAGTGAAATGAGTCAATCACAAATGAATAAATACCATATACTCTCTCTCATATAAGAAAGCCAACATGGAAAGGTAGAGTTCATCAAGTGCCCATAGAGTTCTGATCTAAATATAGATTGCTGCAAGTCAGGTCCCACGGCAAGAGATGGTGAAAATTCTCTGTTCTAGGCATGTTGACATTTCATGGATGAAGTAACAGCAGAGTATATTTAGCATGTTGTGAACATGAATATGGCAAATTGGCAGTTTCCGTCAGTTGCTGGCAATAGTTTAGAGTGATGACAAATATTATTTTGATTTTTTTGTGTGTTATTTAGTTATGAGGAAAGTGTATGGTAAGCAGTCCATTTGATGGTTTACTAATTTCCTTGTTGTTGAGAAGTCCGAGTTGATTATGTATTTAATATGATAACCATTTGTGTGCTGTGAATTGCATTAAGAGTTATGTAGGGCAGAGATGATGCTTACTAAATGTACAAAATGGATTGATGAGATTAGCCAGTTAAATCTTTTCATCAGTAAGGCACTCAACAGCCCATGAGATATTTATTAAAAATGTCAAGTAAATCCTCTTATTTTTGTATCATAGTGTCAAATAGCAGTAAAATAAACATGTTAAGATCCTTAATCTACTGCTATGTTTCACTGTAAAATTTACCTTTGTTAAAATTTGCTTCTGTTCAAATTTGTTGAGATCGCACGTAAAAGTATCCTAATATTACTTTGGCTGGTATTTTCTAATTACTGTATAATATTTTGAGAATGCAAATTTTATTTGAATGTCAACTACAGTTAAGCATGTGCCGTTTGTTTTTCTTGTTCAGGTTTTGTAATTTGATGGAATGTTTTTATTATAGTTTAATAAATGTTTGCTTTATTAAAGAAAAAAAAAAAAGACTTCAGCTGAGGGCCCGGCAGCGTGGCCTAGTGGCTAAAGTCCTCACCTTGAAAGCCCCGGGATCCCATATGGGCGCCGGTTCTAATCCCGGCAGTTCCACTTCCCATCCAGCTCCCTGCTTGTGGCCTGGGAAAGCAGTCGAGGACAGCCCAATGCTTTGGAACCCTGCACCCGTGTGGGAGACCTGGAAGAGGTTCCAGGTTCCCGGCATCGGATTGGCGTGCACCGGCCCGTTGCGGCTCACTTGGTGAGTGAAACATCAGATGGAAGATCTTCCTCTCTGTCTCTCCTTCTCTCTGTATATCCAGCTTTCCAATAATAATAAAATCTTAAAAAAAAAAAAGACTTCAGCTGAAATATCCACCACCCATATCAAGGTAGTTGCATCTGATTCCTAGTCCTGGCTGTTAACTCCTGTTTCCTGCTAGTGTAGACCCTGGGATGAAACAAGTAATGGCTGAAGTACTTGGGTCACTGCTCCTCCTACATGGGAAACCAGGATTGAATAGCCAGTTCCTGGCTTTAGTCTGGCCCAGCCCTGACCATTACAGGCATTTGGGGTGGGAACCACTGGATATGAGCTCTCTCTAGCTCTTAAATAAATATATTTTTATATATTATTTCATGAATAATACATTCATATATAAATAATATAATATAAAATATTTTAACATAAATTATTTAAAATATAATGAATATAAATATTATTTATACATATATTTAATGAACAGTCTACTGTGACGTGAGAGCAACATCTAGAGCTCCCATATCTATAGTGACATAGAAACTGTCATCTAGAGCTAAGCTAAAGTCATTCCCCATAGAGAGTTCTTCAGATTTTACTCTATAACATTGTTGAACAAATTGAATAGGAGCACTTATTTCTATCCTACAGTTCAGCATTGTGGCACAGCAGGTAAAGCAATCACCCATTATGATAATATCTTCAGTGGGTGCTGATTCCTGTCCCAAATGTTCTACTTCTGATCCTGCTCCATGAAAATGGCTGGAAAAAGCAGCTGAAGATGACCACAGTGCTTGAGCTCCTGCTAGTCACATAGCAGAATGAAGCTTCTGGCTCCTGACCTTGGCCTAGTCCAGCCCTGGCCATGGTAGCCATCTTGGAAGTTAGCCAGCAGATGTAAGATCTCTCTTTCTCTCTCTCTCTTACCCTCTCCACCCCCACCTTCTTTTTTCTTTTAACTCTTTAAAATAGATATGTAAATATTTTAAAAGCTTTTCTATCCTGTCAAGCACTAGTAAACAAAACTAATAACTTAAAAATGTTCCCAACCTTGAATAAAAAATAACTGTTCTTTTTAAAAATTTCATCTCCTCATAAAACTGTATCAGAAGATACAGGTGAACTGAAACAAGAAATCTGTAATCCCACCATCAGACAAAACATGGTTCTGCAGCATACGTTCCTGTAGGCTACTGTATAGCCCATGTACCCTGGGGTGTGGGGTGGGGAAGGAATGAAAACAGTTTGGGGGAAACATGTGTTACAAAAAGAATATTATAGTCTTTTTAAATAACTGAGTTTTCATTCCAGCCATGTTATGGTCAAGTCATTTCTCCCCTAGAGATCATGCTTAGGCCTGTTCCTGATGCAAAAGCTCGAGCCAGGTCTTACCATCCATCACTTTCATAGCACGAGCAGGTGGAAGCCTCAATCCGCATTTTTCATTAGCTTTTATAGAATACCTCAGCTCGGTTAGGTTTTTTTGTTGTTGTTGTTTGTTTGTTTGTTTCCACAAGCCCTGGAATAATTGGCCAGTGTTCAGTGAACATGCTTTGTCATGTTCTCATTGGCCATACCACCTTGGCAGGAAATTACAAACTTGAGGCGGGAAGCTGTACCCTTGAGGGAGGGAACCCCTGGGCCATGACAGCAAGTCATCCTCACCTAGCAGGGAGGCAACATCACTGGACAGTTTGCTTCAGCATCTCCTGTATCCATTGCTTTGGACTCACACACCACAGGAGACACTTCTCAAGACAAAAGACTTAGGGCCAACTTGTGGCACCGCGGGTTAAACTCTACGTGGACACCAGTATCCTACAGGGAGCACCAATTCTCATCCTATTTGTTCTACTTCTGATCCAGCTCTGTTCTACTTCTTTCCCAGTTCATATACCTGGGAAAACAGCGGAGAATGGGCCTAAGTACTTGGGACCCTGCTAACCACATAGATCTGGTAGAATTCCATTCTCCAGACTTTGGCCTGTCCTAGCACTGGCCACTGTGCACATCTGGAGAATGAGAGGACAGAAAATCTCTATGTGTCTCCCTCTCCTATGTTACTCTACCTTTCAAATAAATAAGTAAATTTTTAAAAAAATACAAAAAGACTAAAGATGGTACACAACTCTGGACCCAGGGGAGAAAGAGCAGCTGGCAAGCCAATTCCTTCCCTGCATTCACATGAAAACCCTGCCATGTGACCTCCTCCGGCCTTCCTAAACCTACAAGGTTTCTGAAAAGAGAGCTAATAATTAAGTAATTGCTCTGCCCGCCCCTGTCACATGGCTTATTATGAAACATTAGAAATCTAATTTCTTTCCCTCTGAGTAACAGTAAAAGGAGAGAATGAAGTGGGAGAGAGGCAGAAGTGAAACAGAGATTGAGCCAAGCCGATTGGACCCATCCACATCCAGGCGCTCCCCCTTGCAGCACCCGCACCTGCTTCCGGGCTGCCCACCTGTTTCCTGTGACCCTACACTGGGCAGAAAGGGTGGGCACACGGCAGTGAGCATCCCATTCTTCATCCAAAACAAGCAAACAAGCAGTTAGGCAACTGAATGGGACCACCCAGAAAAGTCACACATTGAGGGGCCTTTAAGGAGGTAATCAGAGTTACATGAGGTCATGCAGGTGGGACTTCATCTGACACAGCCAGGATCTTAGTATAAAGAGAGGATGAGAGGACAGGGTTGAAACTCAGGTGAAGAGGCCGCAGAAGGGCAGTTGGCACAAGCCAAAGTAATAGGCCTGAGAGGCGCCCAACCCTGCTGACACTTTGATCTTGGGCTGCCAGTCTCCAACTCTGTTAGAAATGCCTTTACACTGTTGAGACCACTACGCAGTAAGGCAGCCTAAGCTGCTGTATCCACATGGCAATGGCATTTCATACAGAATGCTGCCTTGGAGAAGCCGCTGGGCTTGCCCCTTGACTGTCTCTCCTTGGTCCACCATGCTAGCAAAACACAAAAAGGTACCTCCGTGGAAGCTCGGTGGCTGCACAATGTTTACACTCAGAACCTGCCCATTAAGAACCAATGCTGTCTTCGGAAAGGTTACAGCTTTAAAGGCTCTTGTCCTGTCTGCATGTGTTTTCCCTGGCAGCTCTCAGATAATGCTCTCAGGAGTCATTTTACAGCTCCCTAATTGGCTTTGCATTTTCCAAGTGCCACTTTTCTGATAAAAGCTGTTTACAGTCTCACTGCTGTTTGGCAGAGGAAGGAAGGCAGAGAGGGAGGGCAGAAGCTGTTTCTAAGAAACTTGTCTCTGTTTTCTCTTGATACTACGCTCTGTGATGGGGTGTGGGTGGGAATGAGATGGGGTGAGTCCTATGGCACAAACTTGGGGAACAAAATATAAAAGAGCAAACAGAGTGTGATTTCTTATGGGCTGGTTTCACGCCTCATTCCACAGCCATGGATGGCCTTCTCTATGCCAGCCACTGAGGACTTAGACACAAATGAGTTAACATTATAGTTAAGTGCAAATGTCTCAATTAATGAACCCTGAGCCTAATGCTGCTTTAAGATGCAATCACATTGCTTTCCCCAAAAATCACCTCTTGTGAAGGTTGGCAATGAGAACAGAAAAGGGAAGAAAGCAAGGGGATTTGGAGATAGTTACTGCCCTGGGGCACAGACGAAGGCAGACATGGTAATGGGGGTGAAGGAAGAGGCTGCCTGGCTGAACGGAAGAGGCCTTGGATTTCTCTCTCTAATCTCAGAGCAGGCCCCAGCAGCACACATGCTGTGGGCACCTGCTGTTTTCTTCCTCCAGTGGAGCAGTTTCTAACAATGAAATGTGAAGCAGGACTTTGTCTCTGTGGTTAATGAACATAACCGTGACACTGGAGGCGGGGATGGGCATGGGGCACCCTTCTAGGGGCTCTCCCAAGTCCTCCAAGAAGGAGGCCTGGGCTCCTGGGCCAGGGGAGAGAAGCACTGATCAAGAACTGTAAATGTCAGCTAGGCAACCACATTGAGTACCACTCCACCCATCCCACGCCAACCTCGGATGTCTGTTTACATCACCTTCCACCTATCCCCCTCAGCTGTGGGTCAGAAAGCATCTTTCCAGAGAGTTCTGCATGATTTAAATGTGCCCCCCAAAAGCTCATGTGTTGGGAACTTAATCCCCCCATACATAAGTTAACAGACTTGGAAGTGGAGATGACATGAGATCAGGAGAGCGGGGTCCTCATGGTGGCATCTGTGGCTTTAAGAGGAGGAAGAGACCTGCATTCACATGGTAGCTATTGAGCCAAGTGGCACCCTCTGCCCTCTCATGTCATAGCAAAAAGGCTAGCCAGATGCCAAGAAGAGGCCACGCTACTGCAATCCCAAGACCCCACAAGTGTAAGTCAAATAAACCTCTACTCTTTGTGAATGATCTAGTCTTGGGTATTTTATTATAGTCACAGAAAATAGGACTCAGATAAATATCTGATTCTTATAAATAACTGTTTCTTTGGGAAATCTTCCAGGTCTATTCACACAGAAAACTAAGCCACTCATGGAAAAGTGAGAGTTTTACTGTTCCAGGAAACAACTAGAGGGAACATGAATAGGAAGAAGCTTAAGAAGAAAAGGGCGACCATGGGGATACAGTTCCTCTTGGGGTGCCATCTGAAACATTTGTCACTGCTGCCATCTCTCAGCATGCAAGGCTAACCAGAGCTCAATTAAGGGGTTTGACCTGAAGGTGAAAGACAAGATTGTTCCAATTCTAAAAAGACAACGGTTTGCAAGGGCATTTAGGACAAGGTTCTTTCTTTCTCTTTAGATTTATGTATTTGAAAGACAGGGTTGCAGAGACAGTCAGAATCAGAGAGAGAGAGAAAGATCTTCCATCTGCTGGTTCACTCGCCAAACATCCAGAATAACCAGAGGTGGATCAGGATCTCCCATGTAGGTGTCAGGGGACCAAGTACTTGGGCCATCTTCTGTTGCTTCCTCATGAAACATTAGCAGGGAACTAGATTGGAAGTAGAGCAGTAGGAACCCGAACCAGCATTTCTGTGGGGAGCTGGCACCACGAACAGTGGCTAAGCTACTTTGCCCCAA
Organism: Ochotona princeps; assembly: GCF_030435755.1. Lineage (NCBI taxonomy): Eukaryota > Metazoa > Chordata > Mammalia > Lagomorpha > Ochotonidae > Ochotona > Ochotona princeps. Next base: position 55,032,165 of record NC_080832.1, on the reverse strand, counting down.
CGCCAGCACCTAGAGGGTTTTCTTTGAATTGTCTAAAACAACAAACATGACACTCTGTTTTCATAATCTTCATGCTCATTTTGACTCTTCTTGGTTTGTTTGAGTTGCTTTGTTTTCTGCCTTTACTATCCCCAGCAGTTAAGCTTCTATGTAGAGTTCCTGCCTCTCTCATGGATGATCCCTGGTCACCCACACCTGTGAACATTGTGCAGTCCCCTTCTTTTGAAGCCAAACTGACCCTTTGACCACTTTGAGTAATACAACATGATGCGAATGACATCTTGGGGCTTTTGAGTCCAGATATTAAGATCCACAAGGAACTTTTGCTTTTGTATTTGGAGTAGGATGGCCATACTGTTAGAAACCTGACCCTCATAAGACCATTATGAGGACATGAGGACGGGAAGCCCAAGCTAACCTTATGCAAAGAGTGATGTCATCTCTCTAAGCCAAGAGGCCATCTGGGGTGATTCGGCCAGCAGAAGTCATGTGAAGCAGAGATGAGCCATCCCTGCGAAGCCCCACTCCAATGGCAGACCCATAAGTATGTTATTTTAAGCTGGTAAGTTTGGGGATGGCTTGTCATTTTAATCCCTTCCTTCCAAACCCGTGTCGAGTCACTTTCAGAAATCTACATGACAAATTCAGTACAGTACACATGTTTTTAGAACTTGATAAAGAATGTGGATTAAGCAGCCTTGTACCTGCTTTAGTTCAGGCTCATTAAGTAACTTCTCCCTAAACTGAATAATGACAATGCCTGACACTGAGTATCAGACAGCAGGCACTAGCATTGGAATATTCTCCCCCAATATTTTACAAAGAAGGTCACTGGGGTTCAGTGAGGTTAAACAAACAGTGTTGAGGTGGTTCTGTGTAAGTACACTTCCACATGGCTTATTCCTCTATTGCTTTAGTGACAAGTACCCTGAGCAGCCAGTGCTAGAAAGGAAGCGATGTGGAAAAAAAACAGCATTGCACCTGCATTCAGGGCAAGGAGGAAAGACATTCAATGGATCCTAAAATGGTGGGGAGCACTGATGAGCCCTGGGCACATAGGATCATGTAAACTTAAAGTGTTGGACCAGACTAGTTTTGTGGCTTGTGGTGAAGTTTACACGAAAGGTAGCGGAATTCTGGGATTGTTGTGACACAACCTGCTGCTTTTTGTCTTGTTTGTTTCTGTAACAAGCCGTCTCTTATTTGTATTAACTTGCATGCATTTCTGACCTTGTAATTAGAAAAACAAATCTCTGAAATCTTTTCCAAGAGATCATATCTAGATGACCAAGGGAGAGGGTCATAAAATAAAATGGTTTTAAAATATATTTACTGGCCTTGCAATTTTCTGCTCAGGGAAACATAAGTTTCCTGACTGATTTTATATTAGGAGAGAAATGAAAGACCATGTCAGGAAATATGAAACTCTCAGGAAATCATTTGGTTATAAACATATTTCCTTAATAGGATACAATTAGATTCTAACACTCATTACTTTTTGACAAGAACAGTAAGACATTGGTTGTCTAGTCAATGGCTCTTGAAACTTTCTCATGTGTTCACAGCTTGGTGGGGACAGAGAACAGGTGCCAGGATGTATCCTTATTTTACCAATGGGATGACACCAGCAACCTTGGAGAAGTCAGCTTGTTCTGTAGGTTCCTGGCCCAAAGTTGTCTCTGTCACTGTGTGTTACTCCATACAAATCTAACCTTTTACTCCAGTGAGAGTGTGGCTAATGAAGAGTTAACAACAGTAGCAAGGATGTGGGGAAACATGAACTCTTACATACTACTGGTGGGAATTCAAATTAGTAAAGTCAGAGAACAGTATGAAGGTCTCTTAAAAACTAGAAAGAGATCTAGCACAGGACTCAGCATTCCACCTTGGGACACGTATCAGAAGGAAATGAAATTGACATATAAGTATATAAAGCATATAAAGGAAGATACCTGTACTCCTATGTACCCTTCAGCATTATTCACAACAGCCGAGATACAGGATCAAGCTAGGTGCCCATTGATGGATGGAGACACACACATGCACATACACCTACAATGGCATGTTTCAGTTACAATGAAGAACACAATTTTAATATTTGCAGAAAAATGGGTGGAGGTGGAGGTCGTTATGTGAAATAAGACAAACACAGAAAGATAAATACTGCCTAGTTTGTCTCAAATGTGAGGTTTAAAAAAATGCATTTGAACTGAGAATAGGAATGAAGAGATGCTTGGGAAAGATAGGGGACAGAGTTCTACAACACAAAGCACAGAAGTTAGAAGGAATAGAATTTAAGTATCCCTCAGCACAGTGGGGTGACAATAAAATATTATGCACTCTACAAAGAACCTCCAAATGGAAAATGGGCTAATTATTCATCTTGATCAGTTTGTGCTGTTTACATGTGATAAAACAGTTCACAATACTCCATAAAAATGTGCAAGCGTTACATGTTGATTGAAAAAAAATAGTTGGAAAACAAAAGACTTAAAGATCTAATTCCCTTTTGGGGCTATTGTCAAGTGGAATACAGAAAGCCTTTGGGTCTTGTTTGTGCAGATTCGAAAGAACAACACACACACAACTTGGTATATTTGTGTGAATCCAGACTGGCCTTTTCAGAAGAGCACAGACAGAAAGATTAGGATTCAAAGCACTGACAAACATCCCAAGCCGACCCTGTATTCCATGGCTTTTGAAAAACTCTCAAGTCTGAAGGAGTTTGTCTCCTTTCTTTTCATATGTTTTTATAAACACCAGGGGAGCAATAGCATGTGAACAGTTAAATTGATTTAGGCTGATAGATTTAGACCTTTTTTCAGTCTGCAAATTACATCGAACCCATCTGCCATCCTAAGGGGATGGCCCCCAGCAGCCCCACCCCACCCGTGTGCCCCTCACCGCTGCTGCTCAAGCAGCTTAGCCACACTTCTGTTTTCCTTTTAATGTCCCTGACAAAATTGCATTTTGTATTTTAGATATGACTCCCAGGAACAATAACGAGGAATTCCACAGCTAAAACGCTCACGAAGAAACCAAGAGAATTGAGAAGGGAATGGAAGAGGAGAACTGAAAATACAAATCTTTTCTGGACCCCTTGAGATGAAGGTTTGTAAAACCACACCGCTTTGCCACAGACCACATTCACCTGCTGGCTTAGAAATGCTGATAATAATAAAAAAAAAAGTCACAGTGAGCTTTGGATTGCCCTTGACGAACGTGAGGGTGAAGAAACTGATATGGCTGGGCTTGAAAACCACAAAGGTTGTTGGGGTTGGAAGGGGGTTTGGGGGAAGGGGTCTCAAGCTCAGATCCTTCTGATAGGGCAGAAAAGTACTACAAGGATTACAATGTTCTGTGGCTCCTATTCACCTTTCTCATCTTTCCCCAGGTTGCAGGAGACCACAGCAGCTACTGACCTGGACATCTTTTCCCATTGCAGAACCAGAGCCTGGAGGCAATGTCAAGGAACTGACACTGAGATGTTACCTGTCAGGTGAAGGGACAGCATGTGTGGGTGGGTGAGCCTCTTCGCTCTGGAATACCCTGGCATTTGCAAAAGCAGAAGCAGCAGGTGGTCACTCTTACCATCTCCCTGAAACAGGCCAGGAAACCTTCCATTGAGAGGCGTCCTTCCAATGTCCAGAAGAAAGAGACATCCTTTTCCCAGAAGACACAAGGACATAAAGAATCTGATATCAGGCCAGTTTCCCACTGGTAGAGCTTGCGCTCTTTAACCAATCATGCTTGCCTACAGCCACTCACTTGACTACACCGAAGCACGAAAACAGACACATTTGCCTATGTCTTTAGAGACTTCATTTCTGCAGGTTTGCCTGTCACATAAACTTGACCTTCACTAAATATGTATGTTTCTCTTTTTTTAAAAAAAAATTTATTTATTTTTATTGGTAAGACTGATTAGATTTTGGAGAGGAGGAGAGACAGAGAATAAGATCCTCCATCTGCCGATTCACTCCCCAAAAGACTGTAACTTCCAGAGCTGAGCTGATTCAAAGCCAGGAGCTTCCTTTGGGTCTCCCATGTGAGTGCAGGGTCCCAAGGCCTTGGGCCATCCTCAGCTGCTTTCCCAGGCCTCAAGCAGGAAGCTGGATGGGAAGTGGAGTATCCAGGACATGAACCAGCACCCATGTGGAATTCAAGCACTTGCAAGGTGAAGATTCAGTCATTGAGCCATTGCACTGGGTCCTATGTTTCTCTCTTACAGAGGACTCAGTTGTGAACCCAACATAAGGAAGAAAAGAACTTGCTCTCTTGTACACTTGGGGACCTCATGGCACACTACAGAACAAAACCCTAGCAAGTCATACTATCTGGAAGCTCACCTGAGATCTCAGCTAGAGAATGAGACACAGATGTGAATTATTTATAGAATCAGGTCAGAACTTGAGGTCACAATTACAGTTGGAGAGCAGCATGTTAACAAACTATTAACAATTCTCCCTGTTCTTTGTCCAAAGCCAAGGAGTCTAGTTAAGATTCTGTATGTATAAAAGAAGGTACAGGACTAGGGACTACCTTTGCTGGAAGGGAAATGTGCCCTGAAGATCTCTCAGCCCTCCTTTGCTTGTCTCTGACCCTGTAAAATAAGCATCAGAGCATTCTTGGAGTTAAAGGGCATAAGAGGGCCTGGCACGGTAGCCTACTGGCCAAAGTCCTTGCCTTGCTATATGGGCACCAGTTCTAATCCTGGCAGCTCCACTTCCCATTCCACTCCATGCTGTGGGCTGGGAGAGCAGTCAAGGACAGACCAAAGCCTTGGGACCTTGTACCCACGTGGGAGACCTGAAAGAAGCTTCAGGCTCCTGGCTTTGATTGGCTCAGTTCTGGCCATTGCAGCCACTTAAGGAGTGAATCATTGTACGAAAGATGTTTCTCTCTGTCTCTCCTCCTTTCTGTATATCTGACTTTCCAATTATAAAAAAAAATAAATCTTTAAGAAAGGGGGGAAAACAGTTTTAATATGCTTCAGTTGAGGTAGAGTATAGTATTTTGCAAATTGCAGATTGCAACCCTTTAAAGGTTAGTCAAATCAATTCTGTAGGTTGTCAGCAGCATTTTGACGACAGATAAAACACTGCCATCAGGTTTGGCTGGGAGTTTTGTAGTGTGAGGCATGCAGTCAGCATACACCTTGAATTTCTCTCTGTAGGTGCACTGCCTGCAGGTCACAGTGAGTCACAGTCACGGGGAGGGGCTCAAGGAAATTTAATTTTCACTTCAAGTACTCACTGGTTCAGCTGTGACCGAAGCTCTCCCTGACCAGTCTAATGGAAAATGCTTCTAAATAATCTCACTTTGACCATGGTCTTCCTCCCCTACATGGATGGCAGAGGGATAAATGAGTTTAAAGCAGTTTTCTTTTTAATGCAAGTTCTCCAATTAAAGGCTGCTATGTTTGAGAAACAAATATTTGAGCAAGGCTCTTGTGACTTCCTAGTGCACATTAGCTTATAAAAAGAACACAGTCGAGCTAGTACCTATGTTTAACCCAGTACATGCTAAACCTATTTGATCGTGAAGCCCTTTATTAAACAACTGCTACTACCAGTTCCACGGCCCTCAGTTCTGAGCCTGACACCTCCTCTTTCTGGCTGGATTTGGTCGCTGTACCTCAAGAATGGTGACTGCTGTCACAACACCCCCAGTCTCTACTTTGCAACTCCTGGTGGTTACCTGATGGAAACAGGAAGTAAGGTTGGCCAAGCTCCCTACTCCCACAATTTGAGGATTTTTTTCGACACTGAAGAGTCTATCATCTACTCTGGTGTTCCGGCTTTTACATAGGAAGAACTTCTCATCTAAGTTGATTTCTACAGCGGCTACCTGTGGAAAGGAGTTGAATTTCATTGGGTAATTCCTCAGCTGTTCCCTAGGTGTCAAGTGTGCATATCAGTTTTATACATGGTTTTATATTCCTTTTCCTGTTTGCTCATGCGGTGGCTGGGCTGCTGAGCGTGACCACAGCACCTGCCTCTGTGTGCTTTATGCTGTGAACTCAACCATTTTCGCGCTTTTTAAAATGTTCACATAAGAGATCAGCCATGTTGGCCAGTACGCGTGGAGTCTCTCTGGAGTTCATTAACGAACTAAACTTATATAGCATTGTAAAACAGTCAACACTCTAGTCTGTCCGTTGCAAACAGGTGCAAACAGGAAATGTTTACTATCTCTACATTGCATAGCCTCGGCTGGACAGATGGTCTTTCCAGCCACACTGCACGTGTTGACAAAGTGAAATCATAGGTCTATATTCCTCCCATGATCTGAGCAGTCCACTTAATGGCTGGCTCCTGCACAGCCTCCTGTCTGTGACCCTGCATTCTCCGTGTCACCAAGCGGCTGTGCCAGCTGTTGCTTCTCGAGACTGGGAAGCACAACCTAGTCCTAATTCTCTCCAGAGTCTGCCGATCTGGCAATTTATAAACTGCTCTTCTCAAGGCCTGGCGGCGTGGCCTAGCTAAAATCCTCGCCTTGAACGCCCCGGGATCCCATATGGACGCCGGTTCTAGTCCTGGCAGCTCCACTTCCCATCCAGCTCCCTGCTTGTGGCCTGGGAAAGCAGGAGAGGACAGCCCAAAGCCTTGGGACCCTGCACCCGCATGCGAGACCCGGAAGCTGGTTCCCGGCACTGGATCAGCGCAGCACTGGCCATTGCGCTCACTTGGGGAGTGAATCATCAAATGGAAGATCTTCCTCTCTGTCTCTCCTACTCTGTGTACATCTGCCTTTCCAATAAAATAAATAAATCTTAAAAAAAAAACCTGCTCTTTTCAATGAACTTTTTTTTTTGTCATTTCAGAAACAGATCCCTCTTCGTAGCAGCCAGACTGCATAGGGCTCTCATGGAAGCTGATTTCTCCTCCCTCTCACAGGAGGTTCACTCGCTCAGTCATCTTTGATAGAAATGCAAGGCAAAAGCTCTCCCAGGAACAGAGTAAGTCTTTCTACAGCCCATGTTTCTTCTCAGCTCAGCCTGTGTTCTCACCACCACTGTCCCAGTTCTTATATTCTGCTTTAATATTTTAGCTTCTATTCATTTGAGGGGAGAGAGACATAAAGACAAAGATCTTTCATCCCTTGATTTTCCCTGGATTTCTGTGAGGACACGGAACCCAGGAACTTGAAATTCAATCTAGGTCTTCCATTTGCGTGGCAAGGACCCAACTCATTGGGCCATCTCCTACTGCCTCCATGGTGCACATCAGTTGGAATAGGGGGCCAAGCCAGGACTTGAACCCATACTCTTGGTGCTGAGATGTGGACATGCAGAGTGGGGTCTCAATTTCTGCACCAAAAACTGTCCCTTTTTAAAAAATTATTTTTATTTATTTGAGAGATGACAGGGAGAGTTCCCATCCAGTGGTTCCTTCCTCCAAAGGCCCACAATGGTTGGGAGTAGGCCAGGCCAAAGCCTGAAGCCAGGAAGCCAATCCAGTGTTCCAACACTAGGGAACTCAACTGCTTAAACCATCACTGCTGGCTCCAAAGGTCTGCATGAGCAGGAGGCTGGAGCCAGGAGCCAATAAGGGCTATAGGCATCTTAAGCAAAATTTTCATTGCTAAGCTAAATGCCCACTTCATGTTTTAATTTTTTCCTAGTTTTTCCTTGCTCTTTGAACAGCTCCAGTCAATAAAATAATAATGTCCAATAATGCTTTTTGTGCATTTTTTTCCTAAGCATTATGTTACCACATTCTGCACACCTCTATAATGTCAGGCTCAATTGTCTAAAGATATCATTTGCTCATTTTGTCAATAAGCACTGACTCTAAGAATGTACCAAAAAGTTCTAGACTCTATATACTGGGCTGTGTCTTAATGATATGATCCTTGCCTTTGTGTTCTTATGGTGATAATCAGGGAGTTCTAGAAAACAAAACAAGTGAAACACAGGATGCTCAGGAGAGCAAAGCAATGAAGGTGAGATGTGAATTATTGGTGCACCTTAATAGGAAGTGACAGTGGGGAAGAAGAACCAGGACTTGAACCCAGGTCCTCTGACTGCTATACCAAAGGCCTACTCCTGTAACTGGGCTTTAATAAGCTTACCAGGTGATGCTGCTGTGGGTTAAATTCGAAGAACCCCTGCCCAGGTCTTGTGTTGTCAGGTTCCAAGGCCAGGGGAGACCGCACTAGGTCAATCGGTCATGTCCTTTGCTCTCTAGGACAGCAGCTCTCAGCAGGACACTATAGGATGTTTATTGTTGGAAGTTTCCTGCCTTGCGCTGCAGCTTCCCTGGGCTGCTGTCCCCCAGGCTTTCTGGAGCCTGTCCATCTGCTCTCCCTACACTGATGTCACCCACTTCTCAACAACAAAACGGCTCCAGCCAGGCTATGGGACCCACCTGGTCAACTTCCTTTACCCTGGTCACTTCCTGCAGGATTTGGAAAAGCAAATGACACTAACGGCCTGTGAGGGCTATTTTAAGTTTTGTTATTACAAAATTGAGAAAGAAAACAGCTAACTTTCCCAACCGAGACAAGAGCTGCTTCAGATTTTCAGACAGCCCAGCATATTTCTTCCTTGAGCTGCCTCTGAAGATGTTATCTCACTGTTTACTGGGAAATCAGATAGAATGTGAAGCTCCGGGAGCCAAGGTCCATTCCAGTCACGTGGCTGGCACGGAGTGGCCTGGTGACCTGTTTCCATAGGAGATGCTGTGGTTGCCTTATAGAAGCAACTCTGTCATTCGCCCCCCTCCCCCTAACCACCCACGGCCAGCTGGGCTCAGGGGAGGAGAGGTAGCAAGGCTTTGGAACTCTGATTTTGTTCCTAATCAGTTCCAACTCTCTGGTAATTTCCAATGGTCTGGTAGCCTTTCTCCGAGTCAAGCTGAAACTGTACTACCTGAGGCTCTTGCCTCACTTCTGGATTGCTGGCATTCTAGAACCACGACTTCTAATACAGGTGGTCCTTCATGGTTTTAGAATTGCAGCAAAGATGCAGCCAAAATTTATTGGTCATCACACATATATACACAAATATCTTTCAACACTGGAGGGGCTACTTCTCAGAAACAGTCTCTCATGTTCTCCTTTTATCTCCTGGAATATTTGTTCTTATTTTTAAGGGTCATTTACACACAGGGTCTTTAAAAAAACTATTGGAAGGGACTGTGGTGGCTCAACAGCCTAATCATCGGCCTGAAGCACCAGCATCCCATACGGTCACAGGTTCTAGTCTCAGCTGCTCCATTTCTGATCCAGCTCCCTATTTATGGACTGGGAAAGCAATGGAGCATGGCTCAAGTCCTTGGGTCCCTGTACCCATGTGGGAGACCTGGAAGAATCTCCTGGCTCCTGGATTCTGGGTTCAGATCAGCTTAGCTCCAGCCATTGTAGCATTTGGCGGGGAGTGAACCAGCAAGTTGAAGATTTTCTCTGTCTCTCCTTCTCTGTAAAACCTGCCTTTCAAAAGAAAAAAAAAAAACAACAACTATTTTTTTTTTTGTCATAGGAGGGCCCTATGTGGTAGCCTAGTGAGCAAAGTCCTTACCTTCCTTCACTGGGATCCCATAAGGGTGCCAGTTTATATTCCAGCTGCCCCACTTCCTGTCCATCTCACTGCTTGTGGCCTGAGGAAGCATTGAGGATGGTCCATAACCTTAGGACACTAAACCTGCATGGGCGACCCAGAAAAACTCCTGACTCTTGGCTTTGGATCAGCCTAGCTCTGACCCTTGTGGCTACCTGGGGGAGTAAAACAGCAGATGGGAGACCTCTCTTTCTGTCTCTCCTTCTTCCTAAAGAACTGATTTTCCAATTTAAAAATAAATAAATCTTTTTAAAAAGTCATAGGAGGGCCCGGCAGCGTGGCATAGCGGCTAAAGTCCTCGCCTTGAACGCGCCCGGATCCCACATGGGTGCCGGTTCTAATCCCGGCAGCTCCACTTCCCATCCAGCTCCCTGCTTGTGGCCTGGGAAAGCAGTTGAGGACGGCCCAAGGATTTGGGACCCTGCACCCATATGGGAGACCCGGAAGAGGTTCCTGGTTCCCGGCATTGGATCGGCGCGCATCGGCCCGTTGCGGCTCACTTGGGGAGTGAAACATCGGATGGAAGATCTTCCTCTCTGTCTCTCCTCCTCTCTGTATATCTGACTTTGTATTAAAAAATAAATCTTTAAAAAAAATTTTTAAAAAGTCATAGGAAATGTGTATTTTTAAAAAAAGCATGGATTTCAAAAATTTTTTTGTGCCACAATAAACTTACACTTTAAAAACTATCAGACGATACAATGCAGCATGCATCTCTACTTCTAGACAAAGATGGACTCCCAATGAAAGTGTTTACTATATCTTGACAATAGGATGCTGGACTGTCTGCCATTGTCCATGCCCACAATGATGGACATATGACTGTGTATGAAGAACTATATGTTAGTAATGATATAGGGGAGCTCAGTGGTGGGGGGGATGGAATTGAGGAGAGGATAAGGGAAATCCCAGGGCCTATGGAACTGTATCATAAAACGATAGTAATAAAAAGAAGTAAAATTTAAAAAATAAAATAGAATAAAATAAAATCTATCAGAGACAGAAAGCTAGGCAGGGTGTGGGGGTGTTGAGGTGGGGAGGGAAAGAGAGAAAATGGGGGGAGGGAGGGAGAGAGGGAGAGAGGGAGAGAGAGAGAAGCACTCCAATCTATTGATTCACTCCTCCAACTGCCCACAGGGCTGGGAAGCTGTCCTGGAGCTAGAAGCTCAGTCCAGGTCTCCCAGTGGGAGAGACCAATCACTGGATGAGCCACTGCCTCCACCCCCAAGAGTCTGCATTAGAAGGAAGCTGGAGTCAGGAGCCAGAGCTAGAGAATGAACCCTGGCACACTCCAGTGTGGAACGTGCGTGTCCTTGCTAGTGCCTTACACATTTGACCAAATGTCTACTCCTAAACTCATCCTTTTATCCCACTTTTCCAGAAACTGTTTAAAATGGCCTTAGTAAGTTTTCCTCTATTCCTAATTTACACAGAAAATGCATCAGCAAGATCAGTTGAAATCTACAAAACATGTTTTTGGTACTGATAATATTTTTAAAGTTTCACTTCTTGGGATTGGAATTGTTGTGTAGGGGGTAAGCTGCCAGTGTACAACACTGGCATCACCTATGGATGCCAGCTGGTATCCTGGCTGCTCCTCTTTGGTCCAGCTCCTTTCTAATGACCTAAAGAACAGCAGAAGAGGACAGGCCAAGTGTTGTGGCCCTGCCACCCACGTTGGAAATCTGAAAAAAAGCTCCTGGCCCCTGGCTTTGGCCTCACCCAACCTCAGCTGTCACAGCCATCTGGGAAGCTCTCTCTCTCTCTCTCTCTCTCGCTCTCGCTCTCGCTCTCACTCTCTCTCTCTCTCTTCCTTTTTCCCTATAACCTTTTCTGTCAAATAAACAAATCTTTTAAAAATTAGCTTATTGATAAAATAAATTAATAGCTTCCCTGGCACTGGCTTGCCCTGAAATTCTTTTTTTTTAAAATATGCATTTATTTTTATTGGAAAGACAGATTTAACGAGAGGAGGACTGAGAGAAAGATCTTCCTTCCACTGGTTCACTCCTCAAGTGGCCACAACAGGTAAAGCTAAGCCAATCCAAAGTCAGAAGCTTCTTTTGGGTATCCCATGCAGGTGCAGGGTCCCAAGGGTTTGGACCATTCTCTATTGCTTTCTCAGGCAGTGAGCTGGATGGGAATTTGAGCACCCAAGATATGAACCAGCACCCATATGGGATCCCAGCATTTGAGAGGGAGGATTAACCAATTGGATTATTGTGTTGGACCTGTGCCATGAAATTCTTGGGTGAAAAATCCTTTATGATCAAGGATACTCTTCTTTGGATAGACCGCTATATTCTGTGTTGCAGTTTTCTCTGCTTTAGAATTGTATACATATAGTTATATAGATATACCTAAAGATGTTATTTGAAAGTAGAGTGAAAGAGAAAGAGGAAGAAACTGAGAGAGAGATCTTCCATCTACTGATTCACTCCCCCAAGTGACTGCAACATCTCCATCTAGCCAGGCAGGAGCCACTAGCCTGGAACTCCATTCAGACCTCCAAGCCATCTTTACTGCCTTCCCTAGGCACATTGATCAGAAACAGAACATCCAGGACTAGACTGGCACACCCACATGAGATGCCAGCATCACAAGCAGTGGTTCAACCCATTGCATCACAATGCTGGTCCCTGTGTTTTTCCTCCCTAAGGCAGATTTTTTAAATCTAAGTTTCATAACACTTCTTATAAAACTTGATGTCCTTATCTTAGCTCTACTTTTCCCTCAATTCCCCTCCCTAGAAGACATGGGCTTATAATTTTTACATCTATCTCTTCTGGTTTAGCCCTGCTACTGCTAAATGACAGAAAATCATTTGTCAATATTTCAGGTTTTTTGTTTTAGAGATGTTGATGAATGGAAAAAAATATTTATTCTGACCCTTTGATGCTTAGTTTAGGTTGAATATAGAATTCTAGGGTGGAAATAATTTTCTCTGAGAATTCAGATGGCACCACACCATTGATGTTTAGAGAAAGATGACATTTTCACACCTGATCCTGTGTGTGGCTTGATCTTTCATTGTTCTGTCATGAGAACTCTACAGCTTCACGATGATGTGCTTTGATGTTGGAGATTTTCTTTATGCTTTGGGCTTAGCTCTCTGTTCTCTGAAATTTCCATGACAACTCCCTCTGCTCTCCCTTCCAGGAATTCCTTGGCATTCAGATATTGAACTTCCTCAGCTATTCTTGAACCGATCTTTTCTCTGTCTGTCTCTGCCTCATCCTCTGGTTGTGTTGCCTAAGATTTCATGAACCCGAGCTTCATTTTCCAGCTAGGGTTATTAGATAAAATACAGGGTGCACACGCAAATCTGAATTTCAGACAAGCTAAAGCTTGCATGGGATTTACTTATAATAAACAGCTATTTGTTTTGTATATGAAATTGAGATTCAACTGATAGTCTTAAGCTTTTATTGGCTAACTTTAATCACACTTCCTCCAACTCTTTTACTGAAATGTTTCTTCATGCTTTCCTAAACATTTTTTTCCTAAAGGCTTATTTATCTATTTGAAAGGTAGAGTTACAGGGAGAAAAAGAAATAGAGGGAGGGGGGGATTGAAATTTTCCATGCTCTGATTCAATCCCTAAATAGTTACAAAGACCAGGGATGGGCCAAGCCAAAGCCTCAAGGATGGTACTCCATCTGGGTCTCCTATGTGCATGGCAGGCACCCAGTCCTTGGGCCATCTTTTGCTGCCTTCCAAGGCATGCTAGCAGGAAGCTGGATCTAAAGTGGAGCAGCTGAGATTCAAACTGGTGCTTGTATGGAATGCTAGTATCCCAGAAGGTGGCTTAATATACTGTGCCACAACATCTGACCGCTATGCTAAGTGTTTTTCATCTCCAATGTGTCTTTTAGTTGATCTCTAAATGTTCCATTTTAATTCCTTCTCTCTTTTTTTTCAACACAACAACTTCATGTTTCTCTAGAGAGAGAGACTGAGGCTTTTAAAAAAGTTTTCTTTCCCTTTTGATTTTCAGAAAAGGGCCAATCAGACAGAGCCTCTTTGTACATGAAGAGCAGATCCTGGTAAGCTTTGTTGGTAACTCCTCCCTTGGAATCCACTCCTGCTTGCTGTAGTAGGAAGTTTCTTACTTTTAACAAATCTTGCTTTTCTCATTGTTTCTGTTCGTATGGAAATTCTTCTACTTCCCTTCCACTTCCAGGGACAAATGTGACTGCTTGACTGCTGATCTCTTGGGAAGTGAGGCATAGAAGCCAAACAGGGCCTTGGTGGATGGCCTATTGGCAACTGGTCTCCCTCTACAGCCCATTGTCAGTGTTATATCTTTGTCTTGGTGTGTGTCATGCCCCTGAATCCAGGATCCCTGTGGTTCACCCTCCCCAGAAAACCTTCTGCCAGGAGGCAGGGCAGGGCCACTCACCTGCGTGAGATGGGGGAATAGAACCTGGGAGCCAACTGCTCCTTGCACTGATTTTTCATAATCATATTGTCTCATCCTCATGGATTTCCCTATTTGCAGAGTTCCTTGACTGCTCCAGGTTCTGAACACACCACTCCAAGCTTAGGATTTTGCATCCCATGATCTGCTGAGTCAGCTTCCACTCATACATCGACTTTGAAACTTCTAAAATGGCATTGCCTACGTCTCTTCTGTTCCTTTTGTTCTACAAGTCAACACCACTTTAATAAATGTTACCCTCATTTTACCAACATTTTGGCTGAGAACAGTAGTAAACATTTGTGTTCATTTTGTGCAATTTAACCAAAAGGAACTGATATTTTATTTAAAAATTTGTGCTCACTCATAGATCACTTCATTTTTCTCTGTTCTCATAATAGTTTTTTTCAGGTCTTCACAGTTTTGATGGTTCACAAAATGGTTTGCCTTTTCATTGTCTTCTATGGCCTAGTGGCTTAAATAACATAGGATTTATCTGTGTTAAAGTTTAGAGAAAGCACAGCCATGACATTCCGGTTTGATTCTAATTTCAATGGTGGTTTTTCAAAATTGCACATCTAATCTTTCCTGTGGTAATAAATGCTTATGTTTTCTTCTTCTCCCTGGATCTTTTTTTATTAATTTATATTTGGCTAGAAAATCATCCACTTTCAAGTTTCTTACACTATTCTCTTATAATTATTTTATTCTTGTGTTATATCTCGTTTCTCATCCTAGCAATCACACACTTTTCATCTCTTATTCTTCTTAATAGGCTTTTGAGGGGTTCTTCTACTTTATTAGTCTCTTTGAAAACTCATCTTTTGATTTATCTTTGTCATTTTTTGCATGAATCTTTATCTTCGTTAATTTCCTTTTTAGTTATTTCCTCATTTTTTTCCTGTGAGGACACTGTTTCTGTTTTGTCATTATGTTAGTGTTCATTTTCATTTTACTTAAAAGAAAAATCTCATATACTGGTTCACCCTCTGCATTTTAGTAGTGTTTCTCTCAGTGATACATTGTATTTTTAAAACTCAATCTGATTTTTTTAAAGAAAATATTTATTTGAAAGTAACTGAGAGGGATAGAGCTGAGAGTGGGAGAATAGAGGAAGGCAGGGGGAGTAGGGAAGGAAGGAAGGAGGCGGGGAAAGAGAGAGATATAGAGATTGATCTGCTGGTTCACTCCACAAGCACCTGCATCAGCTGGGGCTGGGCCAGGCTAAGTCAAGAGCCAAAATACCGTGGGCCATCATCTGCTGCCTCCCGGTTGAATCAGGAGGAAGCTGAGGCTGGGAACGGACCAGAAGCAGAGGCAGGATGTGATTCTAGACACTCTGATAGGAAATGTGGCATCCAAGAAGCGACTTAGCCCTTTGAGCCATAATACCTACCCCCAGTAGTTTATTTTTAAAACAAAGACATTCAGTTATCACTTTTTATAATGTGAGTGATATACTTAGTTCCGTTTTTCTTTCTACTTTTATTTGTCTTGTTAATTTTTCTTTCCGTTGTTTTACCTGGGTTGAACAATTGTTCCTTTCTTGTTCCATTTAGGCATGCAGTTTTGCAGTAGCATTTGAAAACAAGATACTAACTACAGGTTGGACATCCCTACCCATAAGTCTGAAATCACCAAGGTTTCAATATCAGAAACTTTTTGAAAGCTGACGTTGATATGGTATAACTAACTCAAAGACTAGTTTAAGTCTAAGTGAGGCTAGAAGTTGCTGCAAGGCCCCAGGGGAATACTAAGTCCTTATCTGTCAATCAAGATACCCCCTTTTCTGGGATGCACCTGTTTCATCTGGGATCTAAGGAGGAAGTCATGAAAATGTGCATATTCAGCTCCATGAGGAACTTGTGGAAGTTCCATAAAATTCCCAGACGGCTTCACTCGTGTAGAAGAATCACTCCCAGCTCATAAAAGAGGACAGAAACGGAGGGAGCTCTCACCTGAATGCGTGCAGGCTCGCTCTCCCACACATACACACGCATCACTGACCATGGTTGGAGACAGCTATTCAGGTACCCTCTCTGTCCCTCACTCTCTTCTCTCTTCCTCCCCAATCCCTTATCCTGTTGGGTAATCCTCTGGGCCACTCACAGTGAAGATTTCTCTATGGGGAGTAGCCCATACTTGAGCACGAATGCATGCTATTCTTCCTCTGTTGAATAAGTTCCGTTACTATTTGTGTTACCTCCTAAATGTCTATACTTAGAAAAATCTCATCTTTTCATGAGACAAGAATCTGGAATAAAATGAACACACCCATGCCCACACCAATATGACATCACAAGTGGAAAATCCCACACCTGTTGGCATGTGGCAAATCACACCCGAGATGCAGTTGCACTATAACAACACCGTATACAATCACCTTCAGGCTGTGTGGCTGAGGTATAAGCAAAACAAATGAATTTATGCTCGAGATCCACTTCTAAGATTTCTTATTCTCTGTGTGGAGATATTGCAACATCTGAAAAAGTCCCAAACCCAAAACACTTCTGGTCCCAGGTGTTTCAGAGAAGGGACACTTGGCAGGGAGCAGCCTCGCCAAGGTGTCCTGCTCCCCTGTCCCCAAGGAGATTCTGCTGCTCCCTCCTTCCGACAGGAGGCGAGCTTGGGATTCATTTTGCATTCCCTCTGCCTTCGTCCCTCCCCTCCTTCTACTCCTGGCATCTTGTTTACTTCTCCCTGTCCCTCCACCCACCAACAGTTGCTACTTTTTCCTGGAACCCCCTAGGCCCTGTTTTGCAGGAGATATGATTTGCATGTTGGAACTGATTAGGCTCCCTCTGGCCTCTGGTCCTTTTTAAATGGGATGTTATTTTTCTTTGAGTGCTCATTAGGCCTCGGGGCATGGTATCTGCAGGTTCCTATCTCTGCCCTCACCAGCTGAGTTGTAGGAGACAGGAGCTACAAGCACCATGCTGGGCACCTGCAGAAAACCCCTGCCCACCATACTTCTCACATCTTGTTTCAACTTCTGGATAGGGTCCAGCTCCATGATCCAGTTCCTCACTGGCCTGGCCTTTTGCAGGGAAGACAACCCATCAGGCCTGTGTCGACTTCAGCTCTAATAGCCTAACCCCCTGCTGGACTTGCTGCTTTCCATACTTTCTCCCTTGACATTGCCCTATTGCCATTTGCTTGACCCCTGGGAGAAAAGAGCTTCACAATTCTCTCTGCTTGGAACCCACTGACATCCAAAGCCTCACTCACACCCGGTAGCTGTTAAGGTTCCAGAGAGGAGGGTGAGCTGGAACTTGTATCTAGGCAGTCAAATTCCCAGAACCTGCTTTGGGTTCCCATCCATGATTTCCAATAATCCTGCAGGGAGACCTGGGTGGCAAGAGTGGAGTTAGAATACACAGTTATAGGCCTGACTCAACACCTGCATATCAGCTCTCTCCACTCCCCAAAATCAGATTAGTCCATCTGGCAGACAAATGCCAACCACATTTTCAGCACCACTGCAAGCAGAGATAAGACAGAGCTCTTGCATTTACACTATGAGGGGGAAAAAAAACACCACCCACATGGCTTAGAAGGGAAAAAAAATGTAAGTCTGTACCAGCTCTCCTTTATCTGAAGACATCCACTTGCAGTGAGGAGTCACAACCGACCAACCCTCTAAGAGGGCAAAGATCGGGCGGTTCAGGAAAGGAAGATTGAGTGGGCCTATTATGAACCTAAATGGAATTGGGTTTCTGTTTCAATAGATTCCCATTAAGGCTGAAAACAATCCTGCACCAGTCATGCAGCAGTAACCGCCCACGGCCTGTAGGAAGATATACTTAAGTTACACAGAGCAGAGTACTCTGTTCTCACTTTGCAAACAGCAGTAACTTGAGGTAGACCTCTGTTGCCAGGTGTCCTTCAGGCCCCCAAGGAATCCTAACAGGGAATCAGTCCACACTCTTCAACACACCTCATCACTTGTCAGCACACACAACCAAGAGCTGACAATGATTAATCAACTCATTAGGACAGGCCTTCCTATGGGATGGGTGGAGTGCTTTTTGAATTCCAATAGGCAGTGGGAAGGATGTGACCACAGCATAAAGGAGTCTTCAAAAGTTCCTGGAAAATGTGTATTATAAAAAAAAAACCTAGGCATGGAAAGGAGTTTTGGATGCCAACAGAAACTCAGTTTTTAAAATTTCCTGCTCCATGAGCCTGCTGAATTCTCCCTCCATTCAGAGTGTATCCCTCAGTGTTACCTCCCTTGGGGTGGCGGCATCATAGGAGCCTGTCACACTGGGCAAGCAGCAGCCCTCAATCCAGTCTGCTGAAAACTTCAGCTCTCCTCCATGAAAAGGCTTGAGAAAGAAAATCACACACCACCTTGGGCCTCAGCTCTGTTTTTTGTGACCAATAGATGATTTTTGTCTTTTGTGTTTTAATAAATTCCACCTCTGTCCTAAAGGAATTTGACACAAAAACATCTGGACTTGTCTCGTTTCCAAACACCTATCTGGCTGCTGAATTAGGAGTGCAATGTGCTACAGGAAGTCAGTAGAAGGGTCCAGTCCCGTCCCCATGGACATTCAACATTACCATTTTCAGCCTTTGTTAGGTATCAGATTGCAGATACCAGCAGCTTATCCAAAACCTTCACCTGGTGTTCTTTCCAACGTAGCTCTGATTGAGAGCCTATGGGCAGGGCATAGATGCCAAATGCCTCTGCATTTCTGAGGCAAGGCCAGGTACCACAAACTGAAGGGTCAGGGAGCAGGGTACCTGGCTTACCAACTGGATTTATCTCCTGGGACAATCTGACTTCTTTTCCTGTTTCTTCAGTAGACAATACCAACTGCTCTACTTCCTGGTTCCTTCACACATGTCACTTTGAATCCAGTTGAGAAATTCTAAGACTCCCAACAGTTGCTTAGAACCCACAGGGTGTCTATGGCTTGGAAAACCTCTGTCTGTGTCACAACACCAAGGCAGCTGACACATCCTGGATCCTTAGTTAGATCCCACCCACTTAGTTGAGAAATATTACTGATAAATTCATAGAACACCAAGTTGTGTGTGTGTGTGTGTGTGTGTGTTTGTGTGTGTGTGTGTGGTGTGGTGTGGTGTGGTGTAGTATAGTGGGGGAGCTTTCTGCTGTTGTAACTCCACTAACTCAACAACAGATAAAAACACCACTTAGTCTGCAGAGCTCACTGATGAAGAATAACCCAGGAATGTTGCTCCAATGTAAATTTTGATCAGGGAAGGACCAGAGTTACTGCCTCTGTAATATGTTCTTGGGTGATGTCCATTCTGCTGGACTGGGGAGCACTTGTTCAGGGAGATGGCAGTGGGAGGCGGAGTCCAGGCAGTAGAACCAACACATACCTCTGCCCAGGCCACTCCTTTTCTCTGAGCTACCTGACCTGATTTCTGTCCTTTATCCTTCTCTCCTTCTCTCCATCCTTCCTTCTTAGCCAACTTATAATTCTTCCCAGACATCGCTACCCACCCCCAACCCTCCTACATTCAAAAATGAAGAAACTGAGTCTTCCTCCAGACAAGCATTTTCCTTCCTTCTCAGTTGCCGGAAAATAAAGGTCACACTGACAACTGTGTACTGAGAACTATCCCAGGGTGTTACTTATGGTACTTAACTTTTACAGCAATCCTAAAAAGCACAGTTTTATTGCTGTCATTTGATTGTTTTTAGATTTGTTTATTTACAAGGCAGAGTGACAGTGCAAGAGGGAAAAGCAGGGAGAGAAACTCCCATGTACCGCTTCACTTCACAAATGGCTATAATAGCTAGTTGTAGACCAGGTCAAAGCCAAGAACTCCATCCTGCTCTGCTACACAGGTGGCAGGAGGCTTAAGGGCTTAAGGTCATCATCCACTGGCTCCCCACATGCATCAGCAGAGAGCTGGATTGGAAATGGGGTAGCCAGGATACACACTGACACTCCGATATGGGAAGACAATGCTGCAATAGGCAACTTAAACCCCTATAATTGTCATTTTCGAAACAGAAAATTGAAACTTAGGAGAGGTAAGGAAACTTTGTTCTCATCTAGGAAATAGTAATGATTAGAATTTGGATTTGTGTGAAACCAAAGTCAGCGCTTTATCATGCTCATACAAGGCAGAATACAGAAGTTAGCCGGCCTGAGCAAAGGGGATGGAGTGCCACAGATTCTACTCCAGCAATCCTTTCTGCCCATTTCACCCCACTGAGACAGATGCCCATGGGACGGTGTCCATTCACAGTGGGAATGCTCAGAGCAGGTAGGATAGGCTAGGGTCTAAACAGCAGGGCAAAAATAGCAAAGCTCAAACTTGTTAACATGCCCACATTGTTGATGTCATTTCTGTCCAGGGACACAATGAGAACAACGTAAAAATCCCTCTTGGCTTTGTTTTCCAACCTAGAATTGTGCAGCAGTTCATTTCCATCAGATACAATGAGAGTTCTGACAGACAGGCTGGGCGGAAGAGGTTGGTCTTCCAGATGGAAAAAGGACTAAAGAAAGAAACCAAAAAGCAGGCTGGATGCTGTTCGGTTGACTTGCTTAGTAAAGGCTGGACAGGGAGATAGGAGATTGGAGAATGACTCATTGGCTCACTTCTGGTATTTCAGGGTTCTTGAGGGGGCACCATTACCGCACCAGGGGAGGCCAACCTGCTGAGGAATTTCGGCTGTTGCCTTTCAAATCTTAATCTCTCATTAGCATTCATTTCAACCTGGTGATGTGGAACTTGAGGGTAAGTGACTCTGTGTTAATGGAGGAACTGTGCCTGTTTAGGAGCCTATTCCAAAGTAATAACCTCCTATATTTTTTACTCAACACCCTTTCATTAGGCCCATACCTGTACACATAGTCAACTACCCAAAACAGAGAAATCCTGACATTAGTCAATCACCCAACTATGTGGCATCTGGAGGACAATGCCAGGGCCCCCATCAGTCCACACATGGTCCTTATTGAACAGACGGCCAATTCCCTCTTGTCTAGTTTCTTTTCTCTGACTTCCTCAGCAGGGTCCTCTTGGACTATTACTACTCCCTGCTCCATAACCAAGAACCTCCCAGTGTAGGCTGTGGTCACACCTGGCAGTGTGTGTCCCACCTTAAGGCCATTGTGTCCTTCAATATCCTCAGACAGCAGCTTCCACTAGACCCACAAATTTGTCTTGCTTACATTGGCTCGCTCCCTTCCTTGACGACCAGCCAACATTTTTAAATGGCAGGCAGATCAGAAACAAAATTAGATCAACACAAGTGATACCTTTTATGGGAGGTTATGGAATTTAAGGAACACGGTGGTTTCCATATTTGCAGTTAACGTGTAATTATGTTTGCTGCATGCCAACTCATGTGCCTCCAAGTGTTTCAGACTGGAAAAGAGAACAATAAAGGCTGCCTCTAGTTTCCTCCCTGGATGGAATTGCAGGGAGTCACTGTCCAATGTGCTCTGAGTATGCATCCCTATCTTTCTACTGTCATCCCACCAGTGTTAAGGACCCAGATAACCCATCTCTGTGCTGTGTAACTGTCTGACTCTATGATACAGTCCTTGCACCAATTTGCATGTACACTGTCTTCCTCAGTGCCATCCCTGAGGATGTGCTCCCACTTCTGGCCCTTACAAA
Organism: Ochotona princeps; assembly: GCF_030435755.1. NCBI lineage: Eukaryota > Metazoa > Chordata > Mammalia > Lagomorpha > Ochotonidae > Ochotona > Ochotona princeps. Next base: position 55,010,566 of record NC_080832.1, on the reverse strand, counting down.
TCTGACAACACCCGCTGAATCATCACTTATTTTCTGGGACCTGGGAAAATCAGGATGAGAGCATCAACGGAAGAGTTTTCTCAAAATGGAATCAGGAGGCCACAATAGGAGCTAAATGGGATCTCAGCCGCTGCCTGGAATGTGATGTTTAGTCAACTGTGTCCCTTGACCAAAGGCGTCTGGGAGGACCTGAATGACTGGACATTCCCACTGTGCCCCAAGGCTCTCAAGATGCTTATCGAGGGCTTACTGGATTCTCATGTTATGGACATTTCCATTCTGTTGAAACAGTGCTAACTGTCTGCCTCCACATAGTCCCTGTTCCCTTCTGAACATTCAGCAGCCCATGCCAGTCCCACTTTTCCTGCCTCTTGAGCCCACTGCTCTGGAATTGAGATTCCCAAGCTCCCTGAATACATAAAGTCCCCTTTCTTCAGCAGTTTCTGAGTTTGTATTGATCCACAGCATGATCCACGGTCAGCACAAACCATTGCTGCTGGAGGCTTCCCAAGGCACTGTCACTGAGGGTGGGCACTGCCTGGAGGACCACTGGCTAGAAGGACACCTGTGATGGTTAATTTTAGGTGTTGACTTGACTGGATTAAAGAAACTTGGAAAAGTGTTATTTGGGGGTGTGACTGAAAGGGTGCTTCCAAATGAGATTGGCACATGCATCAGAGCGGACTGGGTGAAAAGACCTGGCTTCAGGGTGGGTGGGTGAATCCAGCATTCAGTCTGGACAGAATACATGCGAAAGGAGAGCTGATCTCTCATGCAAGACTTGGGCTGCTTTCAACTCCTGCCTTGGGCAGGACTTATCGACAGTGGAACTGCAGGACTTATACCACTGGCTCCCTGCTGTCACCAAGGCTTTTGGGTTTCAGCTAAGAGTCACATCCTTTGGTTTCTTAGTTGTGAGGGCTTGGACTGGCTCAGCCCAGCTATTGTAGATATATGAGGAGTGAGTCAATGAATTGAATGTACTGGCTCTCCCTCTCTCAGAAAAAAATATACAACAAAACCCTTTTACTGTGGGGTTGGTATTGCAGCACAGCAGATATGTCTATGATGTTGACATCCTGTGTGGATACCAGCTCATATCCTAGCTGCTCCACTTCTGATCCATCTCCCTGAATTACGGCCTGGAAAGGCAGCAGAAGATGGCCCACCATGGCATCTCCCACATGGGAAACCCAGATGCAGCTCCTGGCCTAGTCCTGGCTGTTGCAGCTTCTGGGGAGTAAAGCAGCAAATGGAGAATGTCTCTCTTTCTCTCGTCTTTATCCCTCTTCCTTTAACTCTTTAGAAAAATAGATGTATATCTTTCAAAACAAATTTAATCTGAAAAAGGAGAGAGACAAAAATAGTCTCTTCAATAAATGGTGATGGGAAAACTGAATATTTACAAGTAGAAGATTGAGGTTACACCCAAACCCATGCCCATTTCTCAACATATACAAAAATTCAACAGAAAAACAGATGAAAGATTTAAATGTAAAGCATAAAACTATGGTAACACTAGAAAAACACATAACAGAAACATTTCTTGACATTGGTATGGGTCAAGATTTACTGAACACGAACGTGGAAAAATCCACAACAAAGGAAAAAATAGGATTATATCAAACTAAAAAGCTTTTGCACAGCAAAGAAAATAATCCAGAGTGAAGAAACAATATATAGAATGTCAGAAAAATCTACAAACTATCTAACAACCTAAACTATATAACATCCAACAGTAGATAAAACAATTCAGTTTAGAAAGGGGCAAAATATCTGATAGTTGTTACTCAAAAGAAGGCACGTAAATGGTCAGCAAGTATATTTAAAAAATCATTCAACATCACGAGTCATCAGAAAAATACAAATCAAATCCACAATGAGATATCATCTTATCCCAGTCAGAATGGTTTAAAGACAAAAAAATGATAGCAAGAATATGAAAAGTAATTATACATTGTAGGCAGAAATGAAAACTAGTATAATAATTCTGGAATTTAATATGAATATTCCTCATCACTCTCAGCCTTTTGACTAAGATCAAGTGTAAAATGAATATTCCTCAAAAGCATTTAAAAGCAGAACTACCATATGATCCAACTAGCCCACTACTTGGAATTTATCCAGATGAAATGAAGCAAGTATAGCCAAGAGATAGCATAATCCCATGTTTACTTATCGCTTTTTACAACATCTAAGGCATGGAATCCAAGGTGGTTTTCAACAAGGGTGGACAAAATGTGTTGTATGTATAGCCAATGGAATATGACTCTGTCATTAAAAAGACAAAGCCTATCACTTGAAGTAACATGGGTGGACTTGGAGATTTTTTTTTTTAATTGGAAAGGCAGACCTACAGAAAGAAGGAGAGATGGAGAGAACGACCTTCCAGCTGCTGGTTCACTCCACTAGTGGCTGCAACGGTTCAAGCTGAGCCAATCGAAAGCTCGGAACCAGCAGCTTCTTCCAGGTCTTCCATGCAGATGCAGAGTCCCAAGGCTTTGGGCCATCCTCTATTGCTTTCCCAAGCCACATGCAGGGAGCTAGCTGGGAAGTGGAACAGCCAGAACATGAACTGGCATCCATATGAGATCCTGGTACATACAAAGTGAGGATTTCGCCACCAAGCTATCACATTAGACCCAGAGATCATGTTAAGTGGAAAAGTCAGCCTATATGACTGGAAAGCAGAACAGTGATTACTATGGGCTGAAAAGAACAAAGGCGACGGGTGGGGGTGGTGGTTGATGTTGCTTAATGGATACCACCTCGTAGCCAGACAGGAGCAAAACTGTTGGTGTTCTATTACACACAGAGTGGAGATAGCTTACAAGAAAGGATTTTGTGTGTTCTGATCACAGAGATGAGAGCTGTTTGAGATGGAGTATAAGCCAAGTGTCCTGAGTTGATCGATGCACAGTCTACAGATGCACCTGAACATCATACGGCTTTCCTTAGAAATGTGCAGTTATCTGTCAGAGGAAAAAAAAAAAAGGAGCTGAAGTCCCTAACCTTATGAAGCCTACATTCTGAGGGGGAAGAAAAACAAATGAGAAACAAGACACATGGTATGTCACATTATACCATGTGACATGAAGCTTAGCAAGCGGCCTGGGGTATTATCTCACTTTGGATGGTTAAAAGAAGGCCTTATCAATAAGGGGACATTGAGGCAACAAGAGCAAGACTCTGAGATAGGAATGTGCTCTGAAGCTCAGTGCACAGGGAGGCAGCTGGTGTGGCTGGGGAAGGAAGGGAGAAGGTACTGGGGAACAGGCCCAGGGGCTTGCGGTTGGGCACATAGGGCCAGGGGGCGAGGGGCTCATAGCAGAGAACGTTCCTGGAGTTGAACTCTGAGAAATTTGAGAGGCCACTGGAGGATTTCTGACCTGAGACCTGCTATGCTGTGAGTCATATTGAAACAGAATCTCTCTGGCTACTGCTGAAAAGGCTTCAAGTACAGAAACAGGCCCTGAATGATAATGGCTTAGACCAGCTTGGTAGCCACAGAAGTGATTAAAAAAAATTGTCGATTTCTGGCTACATCTTGAGTACAGAACATAGAGAATTATGAGAGAAGGTACAACAGTTTTTTTTTTAAGATTTATTATTATTGGAAAGGCAGATACACAGAGAGGAGGAGAGACAGAGAGGAAGATCCTCCGTCCGATGTTCACTCCCCAAGTGAGCCGCAACGGGCCGGTACGCGCCGATCCAATGCCGGGTCTCCCACGCGGGTGAAGGGTCCCAAAGCTTTGGGCCGTCCTCGACTGCTTTCCCAGGCCACAAGCAGGGAGCTGGATGGGAAGTGGAGCTGCTGGGATTAGAACCGGCGCCCATATGGGATCCCGGGGCGTTCAAGGCTAGGACTTTAGCTGCTAGGCCACAACGCCGGGCCCGAGTTTTTTTTTTTTTCAAGTGGAATAATGGAGATTTTCTATCTGAGTTTAGCTTTGGGGACATGTTAAAAATGAGATGACATGTTAGCATTCCAAGAGATGTTTAGCAGACCATTGTATATATAAATCTGAAAGTTAAGAGATTTTGGATGGAGACGTAGAGCAGGTCTGGATGTTGTCTTGCCAATATCCATGTGGCACATCTCGGCAGTCTACTTCAAGAGGTAGACAGTGGTAGACAACTCATTTTCTTCGTGTTTTCACTCTTGTAGGATGCTTTGCTTATAAACGTGGAACTATAACATGTCAAGACTGAAGGTAGCAAGAAATGTGTATACATGTTTCTGGTTATGTGATTGTGCTCCACAAATTGTAATGTCCTTGGGTGCTGGTGCTGTGGCGAAACACATTAAGACGCAGTCTGCAGTGTCATCGTCCCATATGGGTACTGATTCAAGTCCCCAATGCTCCTCTTAGAATCCAGTTCCCTTGCTAATGTGCCTGGGAAAGCACCAGAAGATAGACCAAATGCTTGGGCCCCTTCACCCACATGGGTGCTCCAGGCTTCACCCACATGGGTGCCCCTTCACCCACATGGCAGCTCCAGGCTTCTGACTTCTACCTAATCCAGTCCCAGCCATTGTACCCCTTTGGGGAGTGAACCAGTAGATGGAAAACTTCTGTGTCATTTCACTTTTTAAATAAATTAATCTTTTTTCTTTTAAATCATAGTACCCATTTTGTTAGTGTTTCTGCCCTTTGCTGTCTGCGAGGAAGCAACTGGTCATTATGGGTAGTCCCAAGAGACAGCTCCGGGCATCCTCCCAGAGCTGAGGATGCTCTCTGGGTAATGACCAGGTAAAAACTGATGCTCTTGTTCCTATAACCATAAGGAACTAGATGCTGCCAGCAATCATGTGAGTGCAAAATCAGATCCTAAAGGTTTCCCCTTGCCACAGGATTGCTCTTGGCTTGTGTGCAGATCAGGGCAAAGATGCTGGAGAGTTAGTGTTTCCAGGAGCAAGCTTTAACTAAGGAGTAATAAAAGCTGTTAGACAAACATCAGATTTCTCAACCCATCTTGGGATATATATACCTGAGGTGTGTAGAATAGGGTTGTAATAGCTCTTTGTTACTATAATACCAGAAGCAACTGATTTTATGAAGATGAAAGTTGTATTTCAATTCCTAGTTTCAGGTTAGAAAGCCCCCAATTGGTTTGGTGTCTGATGAGGTAGTGGATGTGGATGGCAGGGTAAGTGCAGAAGAAGGATCATACCAGAGAGAGCACACAGTTCAGGTTTTTAGGACCAGCTTCTTAGAGCAGTCAACTTCTGAGGATACATCCACAATGGCCTAACAATCTTCAACTTACACATCATATTTGATTAGGTTTCCACCCTCTTAGCAGCATCAAGGCACGATTTTAAGGTTAAAACGTCTGCAGGAATTTGGGGTCCAAATCATATTCAAACCATAACAAAGCCAAGGACACAGGAACAGAGAAGGGAGAGAATCCAGAAACCGGCACATACTTGAGCAGACACTTGATTCTGACCAAGGAGGCACCAAAGAGTTATAGAAAAAGAGGTCATTTCAATAAATGACTTAAGCCCAATAAGATACTCCAACAGGAAAACATACAACTCAACCTCTATTTTATACTATACATGAAACTCAATTCTAAGGAGGTTGTATACATAGATTGGAAAGACAAAACAAAGATTCTAGACAATAATGTAAGAGAATAATTTCATATCTTTGGCAGTATACCAAAGATTTGCTCATCATGTATTACAAGGCATTATTAAAGAAAAGGTTGATAAACTGGACAAAACCTAAAATTAGAAAGCTACAAAGACATCATTAATAGGAAAAAGTAATAAATAATTGATGAAAAATATGTATAACAAAAATCTTGCATCTAAGCTGTGAAAAGACCTACCAATCAGTAGGTTAAAACTGACACAAAAGAAAATTGGGCAAAAGACCCAACAGACACCTTACAAAAGAAAATTTAAATGATTATTAATGTGCAATTGGGACTTATTATTTTTAGTCAACATCAAGTGAAAATTAAAACCATAATAAGATCTTCCCATACAAATAATCTAAAGACAAAAGTTTAAAAGGTGTCTAATGCGGGCTTGGTGGCATGGCCTAGTGGCTAAGGTCCTCACCTTGATCCCATATGGCCGCTGGTTCTAATCCCTGCAGCTCCACTTCCTCTCTGTCTCTCCTCCTCTCAGTGTATCTGACTTTGTAATAAAAATAAAACAAATCTTTAAAAAAATAAATAAATAAAAATAAAAGGTGTCTAATGCTGAGTATTGACAAAGCTGTAGAGCCAATGGTACAAGAACTTCAGAAAAGTGGCCCTAACTACTAAAGCTAAATATATAGAAACATTGTCATACACAATTTCCTGCCATGGCACCTATCTGTGAGGCAAAAACCGAAAGACTTGATTTAAAAAAAAAGTCTTGGCAGGATTATTTGTAAGAGTATAAATATGGACTCCATCTTCCATGTCCATCAGTGGAAGAATAGATAATCTAGGTTGGTATAGACATACCAGGGAATGTGCCATGCTGAGGAAGGTGCCCCTTCGGGGGAGGTACAGAGTGGAGCACAAGAGCAACAACTTTGTCTAACAGACTGTTCTCTTTTTACGAAGCTTACCTAGGAAACCAATAGAAAAATTGCTAACATGCGTTCAGTCTGGGCAATGTGTAACATTAGCCTATCTACTTTTAGGGGATACTAAAATACTCTGACCTTGCCTGTGGCAACAGAAACAAGCCAACATGTGGTCTGTTGATGCTCAGTCTCAGGCCTAGTTTTCCCTTCTATGAAATTCCCTAGCTAGTGCTACCCAGTTCAATGTTTAATTGGTGATTATTTTTCTTTCTTACCCCTCGAATCAGATTGCTCTAACAGAATGTCACAGACAAGGTGGCTTAACCAACAGACATTGGTTTCTCACAGTTCTGAGGCTAGGAAGGCCAAGTTCAAGGTGCCGGGAGACAGGATTTAGTCCTGTGTCATTCCTTGAGGCTCTCAGGCAGCTGCCACAGAGCTCACATGCTCCCTTTGACACAAGGGTGAGAAACAGATACAGCACCACCTCTGTTCACGCACAATGCCATGCTACCCAAACTAGACTGTCAATTCAGTTCAGAGCCTGAGTTCCTCTCTCTCCAGTAATTCCAAAGCTCTCCTTACATTGAAGGACACACCTTGAACTAAAATACATTGCAGTGATTTAAGAACCCATTGCCAGGAGTATATTTGCTAATCTTAGGCAAGATATTCTATGCTATATGTCACCCTTTCTCCATATGTGTGAGCTTTTTCATGTTTGTTTTTAGGTATGTCACTTACTCCCCTGAAATTTTTCTATAACAGGCCTCAAAAATTGTAAAATAAGTAAATGACTTATACAGGAGATCCACAGACCCATATATTTTCCACATCTGGCAGGTGCAAGAAATTTGAAGCTGTGAAACCTGGCAAAACACCAATAAAGCTATCTTTCTAGGAATAACACTTAAAAATATTTCTAGGCAATTACACTTGAGCATGAACAAAGAAACTGAAATGAAGCTCTGATCAGAGCAATTTTGAACCCAGGAGTCTGAGGATCACTCTGAGATTTCAGAAGTGGGGAATTGAAGCTGTTACCACAGCTCCTTGGACATGTTGTCGAAAGTTCCAGAATGCCGGGAGGCAAAATCAAAGTAGAAACAACTGGCGCTAGATTGATTCTTTGTGTTCTTTTCATGATCTGAAAAGCAGCCAGTCAGTTATCTATTCTCCTGGTCCCGTGCTGACATGATAGACAATAATGTGCCTGGCCCCTTTTCCTCTTTATGCAAACTTTCCTGGACCAGGACAGGAAATCACCAGGCAGAGTTCCTTGAGCACGTGCACCCAGTCTCTGCTGAGTCCTGGAGAAACTTGCCCTGGAGGGAGCGGCAAAGTACAGGCATTGCTCAGCTCCCTCCTCTTCCCCCTTTTCCCCCCATCCTCCCCATCTCCTTCTTCCTCACTTCTTGAAGTCCTGTTTTAAGTATGTTCCTCTTTTCAGCAAGCCTAGGGCACAGAACATGAAGATGAAGCAGTTTCTCTTTAAATGTGTTATTGCCAAGGCAGACTGGTCTGCTGGAGAAGGAAACACACAAAATAGAAGAAACTACCACATTCATTCTAGATTGCTCCAGTGGAAGGTAGAGTCTACCTGAATTTTTGCTAAAACAATGTCAGGGGCTGTGTTTTTCCTCTTCCAATTAATTTAAGTTTCCAAGCCATCTCTCTGTTGAAGCAGCACGACATAAGCCTCACCCGTTTTCATTGCTCTCACTTTTCAACTGGTTTTCCAGTGCCTTTTCTCAGAACTGCAGGATAGGAGCCACCTCCTGTCTCAATCTTGTTTTAGGTCTCCTTTGCCCAGTAAGACTGAGATTAGGGATAATTTTGGCATATCCTGCAACCCTTGGGGCAAGGAAGAGCTCCAAGGCAGAAGGCAAGTTTGTGAAGGTTTGTCTCCTCAAGTTGTTTGTTCCACAGAGCAGATTCATTTCATGTGGCAAGATCCATACATTTTATCATTATCTAGACTGGAAGGTGGGAGAGGGGGAGTTCTATCAAGCCGAATGTTGCATAAAGTTTAATTCAAAGAATAAAGCACAAAGAGAAGAAACCTGGAAATTTTCCACCAGCCACTTTACACCAGTGTCTGTTCACAACAGCCCTCCCGTCTAGATCTTCTGCCCCACTCGAATTTGCTGGCTCTAGATGCACATTGCAACCAGCATGCTTCTTGCCTCAGTAAGCCTGTCAACATGGTGACACAACCCTCTGTGAACCAGCCCCATCCCTTGCAGCAACCACACAGAGCAAGTTCCCTGAAGGCCCTGTGCTATCCTGGGACCTTGTGTTCCTCCACATATGCTGTTTCCTCTGCCTGGTACCTTCTAGCCCTCTAACTGCTAGATCATTCTTCAAAAAGCGGCTCAGCTTATCACCATATTATGATTTACCTGATCGTCGTGCCTGGAGAGATGCTTGGCTGGGCTTCGCCACAGTGCCAATGGCTCCACCTGGTTGATTTTGCCCTCCTCTTCACACCCAAATGGTTAGGATCTGGGTCTCTCACCCATGCTCTCCAGCTTAGACCCTCACAGTCTCTTCCAGAAACTTCTGCAGAAGTTTTCAAAATAGGTCTTGTTGTTCCCAAACTTTCCTTCTCCAATGTTCCCCCTTTAGTGCCTCCATAATTAGACCTGGAAAACATTTCACACTTCATTTCTTCTCCTTAAAAAAAAAATCTTCCACTCTTCCCCATTAGCCTGTCTCTGTGGCCCCAAGCATATAGCCCCTTTGCCAATCTGACCCCAAGTTTCTCCCCTCATCTTCATCCATTATCTCAAGCCACACTCCTGCAGTCAAGAGTTCTTCAAGGAGGCCACAAAAATCTCTCTCCCCACTTCAGCTCATGGAGTTCCTTCTTCTTCAGGACAATGTCCAAATTCCAATTCCAAGAATGAGTGATACCTTTCGAGCGAATGGATTCAACCCCTAAGTGAATTCATTGCAGCTGGCCCTCTGCATCTCAAGCTGCGCATCCCTGGATTCAACCAACCACAGATAGAAGATACTCAGAAGCATGTGTCTACACCAAATATGGACAGACTTTTCTCATTCTTATTACTATTCCCTTAGCAATACAATGGCTATTTATGTCATATTAACATTCCATAAGGTACTATTAGTAATCTAGAGGTATGCAAATACTATCCCATTTTATAGAAGAAATCTAAGTATTGACAGATTATGAAATCCAAAGCAAGTCCTGGAACTAAGCAAGTTCTAGAAATCCAATTCCCCTTGGACTTTGAGGGACAACTTTACTTCTCCATGGCCTGAGTAACCCAGCCCAGGTCAGCTCAGCTGTTCCTAGATCTCTGCTGTATGCTAAGATCCTGGGAAAAAGCGTTATCCATTCCAAAAGGGGATGGCAGAATTTTTATACACATGTTATTATGAGAGAAAGATAGACACCATCCAAACTTTCATCTCCTTGTTCCCTTACCAAATGCCAAAGTTGCTGAGGCTGGCCTGGGCCAAAGTAGGGAGCCGAGAGCTCTTAGGGTCTGCATTTGCAAGATGTTGGAGTCAGAATCTAGAGCTGAATATTAAACCCCAACTCCCCAATATGGTACACATTTACATACTTTTGAAACTTATTTGAAAGGCACGGAGTTAGAGAGAAAGAGAAAATCTTCCATCTATTGCTTCACTCCCCACATAGCTCCAACAGCTGGATTGGAAGTGAAGCAGTTGGGGCTTGAACCAGCACTCATATGGGATGCTGATGTTGTAGGCTGAGGCTTAGCTTGCTATGCCACAATGCTGGCTCCAGTACACAGGTATCTAATCGCTAGGTCAAACACTGGCCTCAACCATTTTTCCCCTAAATTTTTAATTAAATAATTCATCCATTTGGGACAGAAGAGGTTGGAGTCAGCCACTGGTTGCTGCTCCAATGCCTGCAAAGGATTGAGAGCAAGAAATTCAATCCAGGTTTCTCGCATACAGGTGGAATTTCATAAACTACCTTTGATCTTGTGCTGTAAGCCTGAGGTGAGCCCAGGGAGCCCAAGTAGGAATGCTCACCAAATACATTCCTTATAAACACACATGCACATACAACATGGACTCACAACACTCCATGATGGCCTTCCAACAAGACGGACTTCTCCAGTCAGAAACACATTTCTCATCATCACTAGGCTTTGTCCCAAGTCCTATTCAATATTGCTAGGTGGACAACACCTCTTTGGTGTTCTTACAACCTCATCTATCACAAAGCCAGGGTGTGGATGTCCACTGGGTCTGCTGTAGACAGGCTTCCTCCATGCTCCTTTCCACAGTGGGATCTACTTAATTGTTTCTGAAGAGGATGAGAATGAATTCTAGCAATCTGCATCAGTCTTCTCCCCAACTCTTTATGATATCTGGGGCACTGTTTTCTCAGGGAACCCTGTGCAGATCTGGAAGTACCAGAAACCAGATTTACTGGTCTTTTTCCCATACAAACACACACAGATTTACCATATTTCCATCTAAGCCAAGCACATATCACACATTGTGGTGGTCATTTTCGCAGTCAATTTGAGATGCAAAGCAAAACTAGCACAAGTTGCTTTTTGTCTTTTTCACAATCTGATAGATAGGTTTCATAATGTAGATATTACCAACTTCAAAATACAATTGTTTCTCTTTCCTAGTTGAACATCTCTCTTAAAGAATACATTTAATAACATTTTTCTGGCATATATAAATTACCAGCTCACTATTCTTGTGTTTATGAGCCACTGTTAAGAAAAAGAAGGGTCACTTGAACATAAGCATTTCAGTCCCATGCCAGTTGATCTGCTAATGGAAATGATTACAGAGTAACAATGGGCAGGTAGCATATACAGCATGAATACATGGCACAAAGAGGTGATTAACATTCCAGGTGGCAGAAAGTGCAACAAAGAGAGATTTTATCATGCCACTCAGAAGCACATGCAATTAAAAATGTACAAATGATGGACTTTGGAACTTTCCATTAATATTTTCAGATCATGCTGTCCTCAGGTAATGGAAACCCAGGAAAATGAAGCCATGGATAAGTGGGGTCTGTTAATTTAGTCTACTCCTTCCAGCACAGTTTCTAGAGGTACACCTTGCCAAGACCTAAGGAAGGACAGGCTGGAAGAACAGTGTGGGATCTGCCCCTAAAATGTACGCTGTCCCACTCAGTGGTGTCCCTCGCTTCAGGTGGAGGTGCTCCCCAGTTGGGGTTATGGATAGAAGGAGAGTCTGGGAGCATTCTTTATCACAGGGTGCAGGTAATAAGGGAACACATTGTCCATTGAGGACTTAAAAGCAATTGCAAAACCAGAAAAAAACGTGATCTGCTTTTTATCATCACCATGAATAGGCAATTTTACATCATGTCAATGATCAAATACTCCGCCCTCAGGAAATGATTTTTGGGTCTAATTTCTAAACAATTCCTGTGGCTGCTTTTAATTATATATGTATAAGCTTCAAATTTAGCAAATTATATTACTTCTCATTGGATATACATTGTCCTCAACTGAAAGTCAGTTCTGGAGTGCTCCCAGGTGCACTGTCCACTGACTCAGATGCACCTGTACAGTCTAGCTGCTCCAGGACACATCCAGAAAAGTCAGAACCTGGCTAGGCTTCCCTGGAGCCCATTGTTTGTCCAGCCCCAGCGTTGGGCTGGACAAACAGACCTGGGGTTATCAACAGAATTGAAATGCACAAGAACAGAAATATTTGTAAGGACAAAGAAATAAAAAACAACTTCAGTTACTTCAACATTTTCATTCCAGACGATCACTTGGAATTTTCATTTGTATTTAAAAATGTAGCAATGAAACAGCATGAACTGCAAGGTTTAGCCTTTTTAACCTCTTTTTAGAGTTGAGGTAAATGCTACAAAACGTAAAATAAGCCATTTTAAGATTTGTCTTCAGCAGCAGTTAGCACATTCACAGTGTTATGTACCCTCCTCGCTATCCAGCTCCAAAATGTATCCATCATCCCCAAAGGAAATTCCACAGCCATCAAGCAGTCATTCCTTATTCCCCTTTATTTTTGATTGGTGATTACAAATGTTAGTTAGTTTATTTATTTATTTTTAGGATTTTTATTTTTTATCTGGAAGGCAGATTATAGATCTGCTCTGCAAATGGCCACAACAGCTGGAGCTAAGGCAATCCAAAGACAGAAGTCTGAAGCTTCTTTTGGATCTTCCACATGGGTGCTGAGGCCCATGGACTTGGGCCATTTTCAGCTGTTTTTCCCAGATGCATTGGCAGGGAGCTGGATTGAAGTTGTAACAGTCAAAACTTGAACTGGTCCCTATTTGGAAAGCTGGCACTGCAAGTGGAGGCTTAACCTAATACACCACAATGACGGCCCCACAAATTTTAGCTTGTATGTGAAACATATTATCATTTTTAAAGTAATATTTTTAAAACTGAAATGTACCTTTCTTTAGTTATTATTAAAACCTGCCACCCCTAATGGAGTGCCTGAGTTCAAGTCCCACATGCCCTTCCAGTCCTAGTTTCCTGCTAACGCACACTGTTGTGAGGCAACAGATGATAGCTGAATACTTGGAATTGGGTGGAGTTCTGGGCTCCAGCTCCAGCTGTCACAGGCATCCAGGGGGTGAATCAGCAGATGGAGGATCTAGACAGATCCTTCTTGTTTGTCTCTGCCTTTCTCATAAAATAAAAATTAAATATATATCTACATATACAAAAATATGCATTATCTGCTTTTTTCCTTTTTATTTCACTATAATATGTATTCCATTTATTTGTTTGTTTATTTGTTTGTTTGTTTGTGTTACTGGCACAATATATATGAGGTTCAACTGAAAAAGATTTTGTTTCTTTTCTAGACCTGATTATTATCCATTTCATTCAATGATTATTATTGAAGATAATTTAGTAAAATAATGGAGACTGATAAAAATGGACCTGAGTATGAAAGAAGCCAAGTGCACACCAACCGTAGCTCCCAAGATGCGGCATCTCATTGCGGCTGACCGTGCTGTGTGGCTGGAGGCACTCACACACCTCTTCTGCCTCTTCCATACCCTGGAATCGTAGCTACATAGTGCAGATTCTCCAGCTGGACTGAAGGAGACAGCCTAAAAAGCCAAAGAACAAACACATTTTAACATGTGCAGGACACATGCACATATGGGTAACTCGGCAAGAAGTAGCACAAAGGAATTGGTTAGAAGCTGGGTTGACAGAATTTCTTCCCAAGAACAATGCATTTGGAGAGTAGGATCAGGACACAGGAAAGTGACAGGTACAGAAAAAGGGCTTCAGGTTTCCATGGACAATAAACTGTAGGAGGGCAAACACATGGAGGAACCAATGGCAGGGCTGCTCTGGTGAGTAATCTGTGTGGCCAATTACTCTTCCGCTGTCTCTGCCCTGATAAGCATGGTGCCTGGAAGGCTCCACACTGCAATCAGGCAAATAGCTGGGGTGGGGAGGCAGAGGGAGAGTTGTTTGTGATCTCTTGCTGCTTTTCGATTATCTTCAGCTCTAAACAGCCTATGTGCTGAAGTGGTGTGTTCAGATCCCCCGTGGCAGCCTCGCCTGTGCAACTCTTTGCTTAGGAGGGACAGTGGCACATCTCCAGCTTCTGCCTTCTCCCTTGGCACCTTACTTCACAGGGAGTCTAAGTTGCCAACTTTCCTGGCCTGGCATAGGCAATGGTTTGGAGATCCCCCTTCCATAAAACCAGCCGGGGCAGGTACATTTGGGGCACATCCTGACCTTTGGCCCACTGTGGTGCAAGCCCCAGCACACCCCCGGCAGATCTCATGGAGCCTCTTAATTTCACCTGCTCCCCAGAACAGACAGGCAGGGCTACAGACACAGAAACAGACAAACAACTGGCAGGTATTGCAAAATATTCTCTCTCACGTACTGTGCCAGAGGCAAGGGGACTTCCTGACTGGTTCTGTAGGTGTGTGGGCATAGTCCTGGGCCCTAGCAATGGCAAATCACTAGAGCTAATGAATTCCTGTGATAGAGGAGTGCATGTCTTTTTTTTTAAGATTTATTTTTTTATGGAAAAGGCAGATTTACAGAGAGAAGAAGATACAGAGAAAAAGATCTTCCATCCACTGGTTCATTCCCTAAGTAGCTGCAACAGCTTGAGCTGAGCTGATTCAAAGCTAAGAGCCAGGAGCCTCCTTTGGCTCTCTTATTCAAGTGCAGGGTCCCAAGGTTTTGGGCCATCCCTTGCTGCTTTCCCAGGCCATAAGCAGGGAGCTGGATGGGGAAGTAGAACAGCCAGGACACAAACTGATGCCTCTATGGCATCCCAGCACTTACAAGGTGAGGATTTAACCACTGAGCCATTGTGCTGGGTCCAGGAGCCCTTGTCTTAAAAGTTTAGGTGGATGCTCCTTCTTGGGTTGCCACTCTGACTGATAAGCATGAAAACCAAGACTGGAGCAGGCATGACTAGACAGAGAGTGGCACCTGTTGACACATGTGTGGGATGGATAATGGGGCTGGTTGGGATAAACTAGGTTTCAATGCCCATTGACATGTATGAGAGCTGAATGGAACGAGAAACAGACAGGACCAGTCTGTTGTACATACTGGCAAGCGCAGAAACCAGGGCAGGGGGCAGGCCTGGTGGGAGTTATTGTGGGTCACTCTGACTAGGCTACAACTCCCACTGGTTTGTGTGGGGACCGAGTGTGCAGTGGACAGAATCAGGATGGGCTGTAACACTCATTGGCTTGTGTAGAAGACAGGGCTGAAGACAGAACTGTCTCAGCAACTAATAGTGTGCGGTAAGGCCAATTTGGGTGACACACTGTGCTGAACCCTGTATTGGTAAACAAACACAAGAAACAGGTCTGGGATCACCTCAGATGAAGTTTCTTTGAGAATCCCCCCAACTAAATTGCTGGATTCAGAACCCCAACCATGAAGAGAATTGCAGGTTCTATGGTCTTACCATGGAATGCATGTGTCAGAGCTGGGCCTCTTCAATGGCTTAGATGGAGCAGTGGAAAGCATATACGGATGCACATAGAGGATTTGGCAGTACACTGGAGTCTGCAGAGGACACCTGGTACAACAAGAGTACGGAGGACAGAATAAATTGATCAACCACCCCAGCCAAGTGTTGGCAGTGAATATCTGGGCAAATGGAGACTCTAAGTCAACCAGTGGATTCTGGAGAAATTCCACCGTGCTTGGAGTGGAGAGATTGGCAGTTAATTCAGAACCTTTGAACTATCAAAACCACTTGAGCAGAACCCTTGGAGCTTGCCCTACATCAGGAATCCTGGGGTGGTGTTGGGTGGCTGTCCTCCATCTCAGGGTACAGATGCGGTTGGGAGGCTAGGTGTGACTTCTCCCCTTACCTCCCCTCTTTCCCTCAGAAAAAAAAAAAAAAGAATGAGGAAATAATGGTCTCGCCCACCTTCCTGTAGCCCTTGACTTTTATTACCCTAATAACTATGTAAAAATCATCAAAAATAAAAATGATTATAAATAAAAGTTTAGGTGGATGTCTTACTAGTTTAAGGAGTGTTGCAGCAATATCAGCCATTATCTGCTCCCAAGAGTACAAGTGCCTAATTCTCCACCATGCACTCAGAATTACAGGGAACTTCCCTAGGCACAGACACAAATCCCCAAAGGGCTGACAAAGCTGAAGTTGAAGCCGGGCAGCCACTCCCTTGCACAAGTGCCCTGGAAGCTCCAGGTCCAATGCTGAGCCCATTGTGTTCTTTCCCCTACAGATCTGAGACAGGAAAACAAGCTCTTTTTCTCCCACGTATTTACATCTGTGCAACCCAGTGGAATTTCTTGGACCACAGATGTAGGGGTTGTCTCCCCAACACACAGATCAACTCTTATGCAGGCACCGGCTGGGTGGTGTCTACCTGGTGACTGTCCCAGATCCCACTGGCTAAGGACTCAGTCCCATGGGACGGCTGCTCCTCCACTTCAAAGGCTGCCTACAAGCCCTGGGTTGAGCCCAGTGCTTACTCACCTCTACAGGCAACCATGGGCACTCTGCAATCTTTTCCTTGGTGTTAATGAATTTGCTGGAAGGTAGCCCCCGGAACTCAGGGACAACTTTGCTTACATCTGCCTATTTATTATACAGGATATTACCAAAGTCATGGATAAACAGATAGGAGAGGCACATAGGACAAGGCAAGGGGAAGCTGCGAGGGGTCTGCCACCAGCCAGAAGCTCAACTCAACCCTGTGACTTGGGTCTACTAGGGAGGCTTCATCGCACAGAAGCATTTTGATCAAATCAATAGTCAATTGATTGAATCAACCTTTAACCCCTCTCCGCTCCCTGGAGACTGGTGTGGGTAGGGCTGGAAGTTCCAAACTCTGTGCTCAATCCTCAGCCTGAAGTTATCTAGGCAATCCCCCCGCAGCCATGGGTCATCTCATTAGCACAGAAACACACACCAACCACTTTGGAGACTGCAAGAATTCTAGACAATATTTGTCAGGATCTGGCAGCAAAAACCAAATAGGTAACGGCTGGAAAGTTATAGAAAATGCCTGCTACCTTTTAGTTCTACTTTCTCACAGACTTTTTAAAGTCCCTTTAAATATATAAATATACCTTACATCACAGGTTAAGATACCATTGATGGTCCCCAAGTCATATAAACATCAAACTCCAGAAACTGAATCCACCCCTACTCCCGCATACCCTTTTGCTGGAACTGCACGAGAAATTCTTAGGGGCCTGTGCCTCCCAGTGGTGTTGCTGGGTCATAAGCTGTCTGCATTTCTAAGTTGCTCAGCTAGTGCCAGATCTTTCTGCAGCTTGAGCTCCAGTAGCAGAAAGACTGCCTCTCCCCACAGCTCTGCCAACACTTGACACTGTACAGCCTCCTGCCTGCCCAAGTTTTATGGCTTTCCACAGCCTCCCAGTGTAATTGAGCTCTTCTCCTTGCTTCGGTTGGCATTTCTCTGATTGCTCATGGGTAGTTTCACATCCTTCTTAGGATTTCCTGATTGGAATATTGAGTTTCTATATTTCCTGTTTTGTAATGGCAATTGTTTTCTTTTGGTGTACTCTTTTGTTGAGTGTCAGTTCTTTGTATATTCTTGGTATGTTTGTCACTTTTACACATCATACATCTTTCTCCCTAATCTGTCCTTTATTTCTCAAATGTACTTCTCAACCGTAGTACTACTTGCAAACAGAAACCTTTAATTTTGATGTAATCAGATCTACCAATTTGCCTTGTGGTTTGTACTTTGGAAATCTTTTTTTTTAATTATTTTTAATTCATTAATTATATTATATTATGTGACACAGTTTCATAGGTACATGGATTCTCCCCACCCCTCCCCAATGTACTTTGGAAATCTTAAAAATTTTTTTAAGCACCTCGGATTTCAATATTTCTTTCTTAGTATTTTTCTAATTTTCTTTTTGTATTTAGATCTCTAATCTGTTGAAAATGCTTGTATGTGGTATTAGGTAGGAATCCAACTTCTCTGCATCCTCTTCTTCTCTGCCTATTTTTTTCCACAAGTATTTATGAAACAATTTATTCACCCCCTTTAACCAGGAGTGTCAGTTCTACATTATGTGCCATGTGAGAATGTTGTAGAGTGCTTGCATGTCTGATAGACAATTGCCCCCTCTCTATTCTACCACTTCAGATATATCTACATGTGGAACTTCTATTTTCCCATATATTTCAGGATGAGTATATTAAGTTCCCCTGAAAATATTTACACCTAGAATTTTGATTAGGATTAATTGAGATTATAAATTCATTTGGAGATAACTTTTTTGTAATTTAAATCTCATAAGCCAAGATTTGACACAGATGTTACATAAGTTTTTTTCCTTTTTTAAAGATTTATTTTACTTTTCATTGGAAAGGTGGAATTACAGAGATAATTAGAGACAGGTCTTCCATCTTCTGGCTCACTCCCCGAATGGCCACAATGGTCAAAATCGAGCTGATCTGATTCCAGGAACCAGGAGCCTCTTTTAGGTTTTCCATATGGGTACATGGCGCCAAAGACTTGGGCCATCCTGAGCTGCTCTCCCAGGTCTTAAGCAGGAAGCTGGATTGGAAGTGGCAGAGCTGGGCAATGAACTGATGTAAATATGAATTGTTGGCACCAGAGGTGAAGGATTAGCATGATACGCTATTGTACCATCCCCAGTTGAAGAAGTTTGAAGTGGACATTCACAAATGCTGTTAAAAGGTCTCTCACTCATGGCCTTGCTTGAGTCTGGGGAGGTGGTACCATGAAAAAACTTCTACTAACCAAGGAGGAGCCAGATGCAGGGAGAACCCTGATCATATCACTGGATGGGAGCAGCATGGAAGAGAAGCCCTCCTCTGGCATGACACCTGCAGGGGCTGAGCAAGGGGTCCAGGAAGCAAGCATCTCTAAGACCCAGGTGCCCCCACTCTATGAGCACTGCAGACAGCAAGCAACCGAGCCCCACAGCACTCCAACACAAAGGAGGCCTAGCCCAGGAACACAGACAATGAGGCTGTGTGGGTCTGGTGACAGGAGATCATGCTGGGACTGGGGACACATATGGCAAATGCCAGCATGTGACAAAGAGGGCATGCCAGGCCTCTGCTGGGTCAATGCCTGTAGAGGACAGAGGACCATGATTAGCTAGGAACGCCCTCTCACCTTCCCCTGTCTGCTGTGGGACCCTCTGTACACAGGTATGTCATGGCCTGTAGTGGAAAGACACCTCAGGGAGGCAGAAAAATCCATAAACTGATTATTTCTTGAGAGGAGTCTGGGTTTTATCAATTAAAAAGGCAAAGTAGTGAGGACAGAGGCAGGCAGGCAGGCAAAGATACTCCCGCTACTGGAATAAAAAACAACTACAGCAAGGCAAGTTCATTCTCCAAATGTTTACAACGCGTGGGGCTGGGCCAGTTAACCTGATTTTTCATATAGGAAGCTGGGACCCAGGTGTATGGGCCACCACACTGCTTCCTAGTGTGCGCTTTAAGATATATTTTCTTACTTCTTAATTTTTAGTGGAAAGGCAGATTTAGAAAGAGAAGGGGACAGAGAAAGATCTTTCATCCACTGGTTCACTCCCCCAAATGTCCACAATGGTCAGAGCTGACCTGGTCTGAAGCCAGGAGCCAGAAGCTTCCTCCAGGTCTCCTTTGTGGGTACCAGGTCCCAAGGCTTTGGGCCATTTTCTGCTGCCTTCCCAGGCCTCAAGCAGGGAGGTGGATGGGAAGTGGAGCAACTGGGACACGAACCAGCACCCAAATGGAATCCCAGCCATTACAAGTGGAGGATTAGCACCTACATTGGAGACCTGGAAAAGGCTCCTGGCTCCTGATTCTTAGATTCAGATTGGCTCAGCATCTGCAGCTAAGACCACTGGGGAGTGCTTTGTAAATATGTCTTTCAAACTAAAATTTTAAAATATAAAATTTTCAAAGATTCAGAACACAGTGACAGAATTCAAAGCCTAAAATTAAGTTTCCTGTGGAGAGGCTTCACAGGAACCCAGTATCTTGATTCAAGTAATAACAGACCTACCCACAGTTCTTAGCCTGGAATTCACTCTGGCATCACAGCACTCTAAGAAAACATACCAGTCATCCTCTGGTCGACCAATCAAAAGAAGATTACAAGCAACCAAGGACCAACCAGACACCTGCATATGAGCTGATCACACACTGCTCCATCCAATCTCCAATTCCTATGACACCTCACTCTTAATCCATTGGGCATTGAACAATAGCTGCCTGATGCTTTGTTCTGCACAGTGCAAAATAAGTGCTACCTTTTCCCCACTGCTCCACTGTCATGATTGGCTGGTTGTGTGTTGGGCCAGTGAATCCTGGCTCTATTTGGGATTTTACAACATGCTCTACCTTGCCAAGGGGACCCTATCCTGTCACTGGCTACAAGTGTTGGGCCCAGGCAGGTCTCTCTTCCCAAACCATCCTTCTGTGAACCTGCTGGCTGGCCATCAGCCTCTTTACACCTTTTATACAAGAGGATTTAGGAACTTTGATCACACGTCCCTTACTACTTGTAGATGCTTATTCCCACAGCTGGCTCCAGGACCTCCTGGCCCGGCCAGGTGTCCTCCACTGCTCTGATGATTCTGGGTCCCAGGGATGCTTAGGACTAACCTATGATTCACTCAGGGAGGAGAGGCTCAAATCTCCATCCCAGGCACCCCTAATGTGGCACAGACACATCCACTGAGACACTACAGGAAACAAGAACCCCATGTTAACAACAATAATCTCAGTCTCTGATTTGGCACAGTCCACAAGCAACAAAAAATTAGAAGAGGAAGAGCAAGCACTGTGCCGCAATGGATGATGACCTGCTTCCCAGTTGCTCCATTTCCAAACCAGCTTCCTGCTAAATCTTCCCGGGGGAAGCAGCAGTTCCTGCTAAATCTTCCCGGGGGAAGCAGCAGTTGCTGGCCCAAGTGCTTGGGGTTCCTTCCACTCTGGTAGGAAACCTGGTTGAAGTTCCTGACTCCTGACTTCAGCTTGGCCCAAGCCTGGCTGCTGCAACCACCTGGGGAATAAACCAATGGAAGATTTCTCTTTCCCTCTCTGTCCTTTCCTCTCTGCTGCTTTGCCTTTCAAATAAATAAATAAGTAAATATTTTTTTAAAAAGTCAATGAAAAGAAGTTTATTTGGGAATACACGAAATTTATATAAAATGTGCATCTCCACATCCATATGTTTTATTGGAACGCAGCTGTATGTGCTCCTTTGCATATTGTCTATGGCTGTTCTCATGCCACCTCGGCAGAGCTGAGTAGCTGCAACAGGGACTACACAGCCCACAAAACTGACTGGCCCTTCGTGGAAAAAAAATTTCTGACCATTTCTATACTCTAGACTAAAAAGTCTTTTGTTCCCTCCTGCCATGGCTACATGCAGGAAAAGCTTGGTGGGGCAAGGCAAACAAAACAACTTTGGTCACCAGCACAGTAGCCACCGGAGTTGGGACCATGGCTTTTGTCACTGTGTGGGAAACCAATGCATCCTCCTCCTATGGGAAATAACTTTTCAATATCTCCAAATCCAGCCATTCTCTTCATAACCAAATTTATTTTTGACATATCTTTGGAAGAAAAGATTGTGCTTGATTGTTACAAATTGCCTTTCAGCTCCTGATTTTGCAAAAGAATAAATTGGTAAATTGTTGCGGCCGGCTAGGCTGGTAACATGGCACGAAGAAGGATCTGGGGATGAGGCACCGACATGGAGACCAGAGATGGTGGAAATGTCTCTCCCTGGCCTCCACTCTTGACCTCTCACCTAGTTCTTGTTAACACTTTAGCCCACACTCTCAAATT
The DNA here is from genome assembly GCF_030435755.1 of Ochotona princeps. Classification (NCBI taxonomy): domain Eukaryota; kingdom Metazoa; phylum Chordata; class Mammalia; order Lagomorpha; family Ochotonidae; genus Ochotona; species Ochotona princeps. Next base: position 54,988,706 of record NC_080832.1, on the reverse strand, counting down.
GGATACAGCTGAGTTCCATTAGACCAGGTGCTTTCAGCCCCAAGCCCATTACCTGTAGTGCTCAGTTTAGGGAGTGCTAACCAACTCCTTAGCCCACAACAGTAAATAAGTTCCACCTAGGAAGATGATCCCAAATGAGCTGAGGTTAATTTTTCGGTGCATCAGCACATTGGGTCTGTGCACTCAGGGAGTAAAAGTATTGAGTCAAAAATGATTTTGTGTGTCTGGTTGTGCTGACTGATTCAGCAAACTAGACTAAGAGTGGAAATAAGAGAAATTACCCTCAAGAGAGACTTAAAAATCTGATTACGGCTTTACATTTTTATCTCTTTAAAGATTTATTTATTTATTTGGCAGGCAGGAGACAGAGGGATGGGGGTAGAGATCTTGCATCACTGGTTCATTGTCTAAATGGCCACAGCAGCTGGGACTGAGCCAGGCCAAAGCTGGGAATCCACAGTTCCAATCATGTCTCCCACGTAGGTAGCAGGGACCCAAGAGCTTGGACCATCCTCCATCACCTTTCCAGCCCATCATTCACATGGATCGGAAGCAGAGCAGCCAGGGCCCAAACTGCTTGACATCACAAATGGATGCTTAGCCCACCGCATCACAGTGCTGGCCTCCGGATTTACATTTTTTAAAAAAAAAAATTAGAGTGCTGCTCTAAATGCATGCAACAAAAAGTCTTGGGAGCTAGGCAGGATTTCCAAGTTGTCTAAAGATCTAACAACATCACTAATTCTGGTGTGAAGCTAGATGATTAAGCAAACATCTCAGGTTCTGTCTTACAGAATACGCATGGTGTGTGTATGTGTGTGTGCATATACAGTGAAGAATTTTGATACAACTCTGGGTATGTACACAAGCCACAATAATGCAAAGAAACAGTAATGGTGCATTTAACTTGGGACCCCTACCTGTGTCACAGCTTATACTTCTAATTGTATGGAGGTCAGCAGTACAGGGCAGGAGCCAGCAGGTGAGGGGCCAGAGAGGGTAGCAACAGAGGTCAAGGATTTGCGGCAGTGGCCACAGGTGACTCAGTTGACCATGGGGTAGTATTTTATCAGAAATATCAGGAGAAAAGGTAAGGATACTTGGTCAGTAGAACCCAAGTTGTGGACCCATCTGGTATCTGTCCCTTTGACCTGAGATCTTCCACCTGGCTAAGGAGGTTGTAAGGGAATTCAGAAGGTAAATCACCACTAGTGGCAACCTGCAGCCTGAACTCCAGTTGGAGAAGGCAGGTGATCTCCCCCAGGGCTTGCTAAGAACAGGTAAAGAGGAAAGCCCTGCAGGGCTCCCTCACTCTTCCCCTCCTCTTCAAAGAGAAGGGCCTCCTGGGGCTTTCTAATTGCTCTTTAACAGGCTGAGCTGCTCCTGTGGCTTCCTTTAGCTCACCATGAAAACAATGATTTAGGTGGCAGCTCCAAGTGCTTTCACTATCTTTAGCTGGAGTCAGCTGCAGAAACACTGCTACTTAGACGATGAATGATAGAAATGGCTTCTCATCAGTAAACTTAGTGATCTGTTTATTAACATAAGGGAAGTTAGAAACGTTATCATCAATGTTACAGTTGCTGGGAAGCATACAGACAAATGAACTAGCTAAAACACTAGGAGCACACACTACTCTTGCATAACCTGAGTACAGGCTGGCCTATCCCTTGTCATTTCTAGAATGGCATCAGAAGTGTGATTTTGAGATGGTCCTATGTTCAGCCATGAATTTGGATAATTCTGGTCATTTGGTCCTAATTAAAATCGGCTTTAGATTATTGCCCTGTCACTCTTGGAAGAATATTTTGCAAGGCTGGCATCTCATACGGGGTACCAGTTTGAGTCCAGGCTGCTCTACTTCTGATCCAGCTTCCTGCTAATGGCCTGGAAAGCAGTCAAGGATGGCTTATGTCCTGGAGTGCCTTGTACCCACGTGCGAGACACAGAAGAAGCTCCTGGCTCCTAGCTTTGAAACAGCCCAGCTCTAGCCAGTGCAGTCATTTGGGGAGTAAACCAGCAGATGGATGATATTCATATTCATTCATTCATTCTCTCTCTCTCTCTCTCTCTCTCTCTCTCTCACCCCCACCTCCCTCTCCCTACCTCCCTCTCCCCTCCCCCTTTCTCTCTCTCCCTCTTTTAACCTAACCTTTTCGAGTAAAATAAGTAAAAATTTTATAAGAAAATGAATATAAGAATACATCGTACAAAGTATAAAGCAAACACCTAAATTTTTAAGGAACTGGAACTTCATTGAATAAATGGAACCAGCTGCATAACAGTTTTTGGATATCTTACTAATAAATATGCCTGTGTGACAGGATTTGTGCCAATCTGTGCTTTAGTAATAACATGAGGGAAGATGGGGCTGATGAGAGCTACAACATCTTGGCTGGGCAACCTCAGTAATGCAGAAGTTGCATATTTAATGGAGCTTGAGCAGCATTCATTCATCCATCCTCTTCACAGATCTTTCTTGTAAAACTTTCATTGGCCAGATGTATGCTGGATATGTTGGGTAATCTCCTCAAAGAAGCTTACAGCCCAGGAAGCAAATTACCAGCAAGGAAAAAAGTGGTGAGGAATATAGCCAGGAAATAGAGAAGTGGAGACACAGAGAGGAAGAATTACAGCAGCGGGAGATTAATCCGGTTCCTTCCTTCTGTTGGAAAAAATCAAGTACTAGGGTTTATCCCATAGTCCACTGGTGTGATCTGACCCTTCCACAGAATTTGAAGTTCAAGGGCATGTTTGAGGTCCATGGTCATCCTCCTCCCATAAGCATGGGGCCACAGACACACCTGCTCCCCTATTTTTATCCTGGAGGGCACTGGGATACAAATCCACATGATGCGGTTGGTACATTTTTTCCCCAGAGACTGAAGCAGGAAGAGGCTCCAGTGACTTGCCCAAGGGCATTTATTGAGTCAACAGTAGAAATAGGTATGAAACTCAGCCACCTGACACTGAGGCCATCTCCCCTTCCCTTGACACATCATCTAAGGAGGGAAAGTAGTCTTCTGTAGTATCAAATAGCTCTCGTCTTTTGATGACTGTGCAAGCCAATGAGCAAATAATGAGGAAAGTAGGTGTTAAATTTCCCTTCTCATAACTCCTTTGGAAAATGCAGTATCGGATGGAAGAAAAATGTGACTGATGTTATAACAAAAATAAAAATAGTTTAAGACAGCCACAGAGGGCTGGCTGATAGGAGGCCTAGGTGAGTGATATGGTCTGGAAGAGCCAAGAAAAGAGTCAATTCTAGGTTGTCCTGGAGTTCTCAGCTGGGCAAGACAACTGCTCACAATTCAGTTTTTATGTGTGTGGCTGAAAGTCCTTGTTTAATCCTTTGATGTAAGAGGAAGAAAGAGAGAAATATTGCTTAAACACAGGTCACTTAAGAGTAGCCCCTCCCTTACCCCCTCCAGCCCAAGGGCCTCTGGTCTGGGTCCTTGGACCTGCCTGTGAAAACTGCTCCTCCTCAGTGAAAAAGATGGAGCACTGGACAGCAGGCCTGGATACTCATGGAGGAGATGGCAGTCCATTGGAGCCTGCAGAGGACATCTGGTACTGTAGCACAGGAAAGGAAACAGAGCAAATTGGACAACTACTCTAGCCAAACGATGACAGCAAATATCTGGGCAAATGGAGACTGTGTCAGCCAATGGACATTGGAAGGGTTCCCTCATCCTTTGATCAGTGAGATTGAAATTTCAGAACTATCAAAACCACTTGAGCAGAATTCTCATAGTGTGCACCACATCAGGACCCTGAGTTGATTTGGAGAGGCCATTCTACATCCCTGCGTACTGGAGTAGCTGGGATGCGGGGTATGGCTTCTCCCCTTACCTCCCCTCTTCCCTCAGATACAGGAAGAAGAAATAGAAAATTTGGAAACATTGATTACACTCACTTTTCCCTAACCTTTGATCCTTCTCACCCTGATCAATCATGTAAATATCATCAAAAGTGTGTATATATATGATTAAAATATATATGATTAAAATATATATGTGATTAAAATTTTAAAAAAAGTTCCCCCCCCCACTTGAGATTCCGATAAGTTGACAAATGTCTGATCCCAGCTGCCACAGCCTTGCTAGGATGTCCCATCTGCTTTTGGGAATATGGGCACTAAGATTCTCTTTCTTTCATGATAAAGAGACCCAGAAGAAACCTGATCTATAAACTATGCTTCTAGTAACACTTCCTTCGGACATCCATGGAAATAAATGAAAGAATGGGCTCTAAACTTTTAGACTGAAAACTCTAAAAGTAATGCAACTGCATATGGAACTTGCAGGGATTCAGTTTGATCTGACTGTAATCATCTTAGTCATAACCACCGTTTAGCCACATCACCATGCTGTTGACATCCAAACCCTGTGGAATCAACTAGGACATTAAGAAAATCTGCCAAGTGTTTCACCATGGGTGCTGATGTCTGGAATGTTTCTTATCTGATACCTGGAGTACTAATATTTCTTGAAAAACTCCTGGGGACACTTAGAGTAGCCATGGGCCATCTGTTTATAAACCCCCTTTCTCCTGTCTCGTGGCATGGGAATTCCTTATCTTAAGACTGTCTAAGACATACTTCTGTATAATCCTGGCTTTTCAATTTTGACTCTTTCTTTGGTCTCATGACATCTTCAGCCAGTGGTTGCCTGTTCTCACTGCGGTGGGATGACCACTGCTATAGACCACTGCTGCAGACACCTGCCCATGAATCCTCCTCGGTTTGATGTTTGAAGTTGGGTCAGAGCAGAATATAGGTGTTGTGGCTGGTTATGATTTAGGAGCTAGCAATGGCCTCTGGTTGTTTGTCTGATCATTGGCTGCCAGTGTACAGAGGCCTAATTTTGTAGATGGCACAGTAGTCAACATAACAATTATCTCCTTTGCTGGGGCCAGGGAGTGGAGTGGGGGGAAGGGGATGTGGGCAGCGAGGAGGGGAAAGGGGTTGTGGTGAGGTGGGGTGGAGAGATTGTAATGTAACAACAAACCTGGGATCTGCTCCAGGGGTTAATTGTGGAGTATACACCTGCTCACTTGAAGACCACGCCCATGGAAATACGAAGGCCCTGATTCCAACCCAAGTTGTAGATCCCACCCTGTGGCAACACACGAGTATTCAAGTATTACAAGTATTCAAGTGGAGTGGGCTGCAGCAAAGGGGGAAGGATTACCCCAACTCCCCAAGTATGGGAAGACTTAATGCAAAGTAAAAGGAAATGATAACTTCATTTTGGTACCATAAGAATACTAATCTATACCTAGTTTTCCAGAAAAAATTCATGGAAACCGTGTATTACCAAAAAAAAAAAAAAAAAAGCATGGATTACAATCTTGTTTTAGGTTTGGTTTTTGTTTGGTTTTCCTGTATGAAAGCAAGTCTGTTTTAATTCCACTTGTGCACAAACTTCTTGAAATTCTCTCCTGTAGTGACTTGGCAGCAGCCACCACTTACTGTCATGTAAGCTTGTGCCTCCAGCCCTGCCACTTGTCCCACCTACAGGGACAGATACACTGAAGTGTTAAGCGGTATGGGCTGTAGAGATAGACTACATTGGTTTTTGCCATGCAGAACAGGTTACAAATATGTTTTAACCTATGAGAACATAGCCACTGACCTCACACAAGCCTTTCCCAGCAAGAAAGCTAACGAAGCAAAAAGTCTTGAAACGTTAAGTATGACGTGTGTGCCTTTGTCTCACTGGTAATGACCAAAGCATTTGCTTTGCAGAATATGCTGCCCAATGTTAAGCTCAAACACATAATATACCATAGCACTTTCATTTGTTACATAATTCTTGGGTACTATAGGTGTTTCTGGGGAAAAACAAACCCTACTAAAACACCAAATACAGGCTCTATTGGGTAAACACACCTTGACAGGCTGGGCTGAAATCCTGGGGAAAGTATTAATAGGCTTAAATATTCATATGACTGGCATGACTGCCCCTTACGAGTACCTGGGGACTCCAACCCCAAACACCTTCCATGTCCCAGTTGTACACACAGATGCCATGCTGCTCCAGGTGGTACATGAATAGACAGCATGGCTGTTTCAAACTCTGCAAGTACTAAGCCCAGGAGAGAAGATAATTAAATGGAGACCCAAAGGGTCTCTTCCCCCAGGGTGGATGGGGTATTTCTGGCTAGAGTGTGAAGCCACCACACACCTCAATTTGTCCCCATGGATCCTGGTGAATGTGAATCATGCTCTGAGTGGGTTTAAAGAAATACTGCAGGAAATAAAGCCAGCCTCATGGCATGACAGGTAGTTTTACTGTTTTAGGAACTGATGGACTCCCTCCTGTTGGCCAGCAAGGGTAGGAAAGATGCCAAGTCATTGGTTGGGTTACTGGGGCTCTTGGTGGGAAAAGCTGATTGTTACTGTGATTTTTTTTATAGTCAGCATTTGTCTCATTTCTTGCATGTCTCTACTGCTGCAATGAATTCTACTCATAAGCCAGACAAACGGTGCCATGACATACTAGCAAGATAATGTTCAACCCCCTCACGGGCTCAGGGCAGAGCCCAGAAGACAGATTTATACAAGGCTAGAAAAGTTAGCTACAAGGGGTGAATGAGGGGATCGGAGTCAACACAGATGCAACCAATTTGATTGTAACCAACATTTTGTCCATTAGATGACTCCTGCCATCATCCTGAACCCTATGGAACAAAGTTACTAAGATAGTTTTCTGAGTAGTTTTGTGCTGGGTACTGACCCCTGCCATGCTGCTTCTCTGAAGTCTGCAATGTTCAAAATTCTTGAGAAAGTCCATGTGCGTTCCTTTTATCCATGGCCAATCCTTGTCTAGAAATGCTCCCTCTGCCTCATCACACAGGAATTCTCTGTCACCCAAGACACATTTCTGTTCATAAGTGCCCAACAAGTTGCACTGCACAATCCTGGATTTGTCTGACCTTTTCTTTGCAAGTATCTTCTGCTATTGGCAGTTGGTTTTCTTACACCAGGGCTTTTCTGAAAACAGAATTCTGCATTTGTTTCCTTTTAGGTAGACTGCCTATGAGTTTCTTAAGTCTGTGGCTGGGGCCCGGCGGCGTGGCCTAGCGGATAAAGTCCTCGCCTTGAACGCCCCGGGATCCCATATGGGCGCCGGTTCTAATCCCGGCAGCTCCACTTCCCGGCAGCTCCCTGCTTGTGGCCTGGGAAAGCAGTTGAGGACGGCCCAATGCCCAATGCATTGGGACACTGCACCCGCGCAGGAGACCCGGAAGAGGTTCCTGGTTCCCGGCTTTGGATTGGCGCGCATCGGCCCATTGCGGCTCACTTGGGAAGTGAACCATCGGACGGAAGATCTTCCTCTCTGTCTCTCCTCCTCTCTGTATATCTGGCTGTAATAAAAAATGAATAAATCTTTTAAAAAAAAAAGTCTGTGGCTGTCTTGGTGTCTAAGAATGATCCTACAGGGACCTGTTGTGAGGGCTCAGTGGCTAAATCCTTGCCTTGCGTGTGCTGAGATCCCACATGGGTGGTAGTTTCTGTCCCAGCTTTTTTCACTTCCCATCCAGCTCCCTGCTTGTGGCCTGAGAAATTAATCAAGGATGGCCCAAAGCCTTGGGACCTTGGAAGAGGTTGGGAGACCTCTAGAGGTTTCTAGCTCCTGGCTTTGGATTGGCTCAGCTCTGGCTGTTGTGGTCACTTGGGGAGTAAATTAGCAGATGGAAGGTCTTTCTTTCTGTATCTTCTTCTATCTAGAGTGACCTTACAGTATTTCTGTCACATAGTTATGTGAAAACAAGATCATGTGTCTTTGCCATCTTCTACACAGTGACAGTACCTAGGGTCAGGTCGCTCCAATTATCCTTTTGCAAAATAATGTGAAGTGGAATGGGTTGGTTTTTCTGAATGTGTGTGTGTGCCAATTAAGTCTACGCATATGTGAATTTCACTAAGTCATGCCCACATAGCTCATAAAACATTATTTCTGGGTGTGCCTGTGAGGTGTTTCTGAAAGAGATGAGCATTTGAATTGGTAAACTGAATAAAGATCACCCACATGAGTATAGGTGGGCATTCTTCAAACCCTTGAGCACTCAAATAAGCACAAAAAAGTAGAGGAAGAGGGCCTGGCGGCGTGGCCTAGCAGCTAAAGTCCTCGCCTTGAAAGCCCCGGGACCCCACATGGGTGCCGGTTCTAACCCCGGCGGCTCTACTTCCCATCCAGCTCCCTGCTTGTGGCCTGGGAAAGCAGTCAAGGACAGCCCAAAGCCTTGGGACCCTGCACCCAGGTGGGAGACCCGGAAGAGGTTCCTGGCTTCCGGCTTCAGATCGGCGCAGCACCGGCCATTGCAGCTCACTTGGGGAGTGAAGATCTTCCTCTCTTTCTCTCCTCCTCTCTGTATATCTGACTTTGTAATAAAAATAAATAAATCTTTAAAAAAAAGTAGAGGAAGAAAGAACAAATCTGGTCTGTGATGGAGCTGCTGTCCCTCCTTCTTTTGGCCCTGGGCCTCAGCCCTCCCAGTTCTTGGCTCTTGTAGGCTCAGACTGAGACTCAGGCACTTGCTATCCTGGCTCTCTAAGTTGCAGATGATAGGGTTTCTTGGCCTCCATATCCTGTGAGCCACCTCTAATACATTTTTCTATATATCTATATATCTATCTATTTCTATATCTATATCTATATATATATAGATATGTATTTCCTATTGGCTCTGCTTCCTGGAGAGCCCTAATGCAATTCTCTTAATACCTTCCTGTTTGAAAGAGAAATGAAGATTAGGTAGGGAGCAAGATTGTTCTTGGATCCTTTGCTCAACTTGTAGGCTGTTCACTGATCCATTAACAAATGCAACCAAACTGAATGCATCAGTGCCACGGAACATCTAACATTCAAGTTCCTGGGCAATTAAAGACGAGAAAGCTCAGATCTGGGGGAGCCAGCTGTATTCACCTCAGTCAAATTTTCTTTCCTTATCTAGATAATATTGAAGTACCAATAGACAGATTGTATGGGCAAATGGAAAGTGGAGGTATGGAAATAACCTTCACCTTTGTAATCCTTCCCAGTTTTGTAAAGATTTGTAACATGGAAACAAATACCTGCAGGCCAGACTACATGAGACACAACTCCTGTGAACTCACCTGGGAAAACATTCTATACATCTATGCTTAGATTTTCCGTAGGTCAGTTTTATGGGAGAACCTGGAGACATCTACAGAGACTGGAATAAACTCTTCCAGATCCACACATCCAATTGCCACCTGACGTCACTCAACGAGTCCAAAACAGAACTTACTGGGTCCTCTCCCCGAGCTCCATCAACAATTTTCTTGATGACAGCAATGTCATCATCTCCCCCGGGGGTCCAGAACCAGAAACCACGGACTCCTGAGGTTCTATGCTTTTCTCTCTCACCCTCCCCATTGTCAAAAAAAGTTACTATGTGCTTTGATTTCTGCTGCCCCCTATGTCTTTCCCTGTATTTATACATTTCTCATTCCCAGTCTATATCCACAGGAGGCTTCCAGCATCTCTCACCTGGATCGCTGCATGGGGACCTTACCTCTTGCCTTCCTCTCTATCTGTTCCCTACAAGCAAGGAGAGTGATCTTTCTAAAATGCAAATCAGCTCCTTGTCACTTTCCTTCTTAAGATATTTCACTGACTCCCTCAGGGGAGCACAGGCTAAACAGGGTTTATAAAAGAACTTCATTGTTTGAGCTGGCGTCTCTCTTCCGATTCTTGACTTGCCACTCCTACCTCCTCCTCCACCATCCGTGAAACATGAAAACTTTGAGGTCCCAGATGAAACTGCTCTGCAGGTGCCTTCTGCTAGGCCTTTGCAGACACCATTCCCACAGCTTGGGAATCACTCCTCACCAGCACTGCTAGAGCTCAACCAACAAGCCCCTCCTTGGTAGCCCAATAGCACAGTCTTTGCGTCCCACTTTAGCAAAGCAGATACCTTTGGAAGTGACTATCTTTACTACTAAAACACGTGTTCTTTGCAGAAAAGGCAAAACCACAGTGACATAAAGCAGATTCATGGTTGCCAGTGTTTGGGCATACAGGCAGGAGACAGACTGCAAAGCAGCCCAAACTTATTAGGGGGCAATGGATCTGCTTTCTATCTTAATTATAGTGGTGGCTATGCTTTCTCATTTGCCAAAATGCACCACTGTACACATGTAAAATAGGTGAATTTATCCTATGGAAAAGTTTATAATTAGGACAACATCTGGCCTGTAGCTAGTGCCTACAATAAATTGTGGTTCAGGGCTTGCACCATGGAACAGCATGCTAAAACCTCTGCCTACAATGCCAGCATTCTCCATGGGCATAGGTTTGAGCCCCAGCCACTCCATTTCTGATCCATCTCCTTGCAATGAACTTGAGAAAGCAGTGGAAAATGGCTCAAGTGCTTAAGCCCCTGTACCCACATGGTAGACCAGGATGAAGCTCTAGGAAACTGGCCCAGCTCTGGCTATTGTGGCCATTTGGGAAGCAAACCAGCAGATGGAAGATTCTGTCCATCTTCCATTCTAATTCTGCCTTTCAAATAAAAATAAATGTTAAAACACATATCTAGTGGTTCAATGAGTACATGGATAAATGAATGCATATTGTTCCTTTCCCATGCTATTTTGTCCAGTTGGCATCAGCTTAAGTTACAATCAATCTTGGCATCTCATTAATGAGATTCAAATTTCTTTCAGTTGAAACATGTAAACATCAGGCCTGTGCGTTTGTATGGGAGCAAGTATTTCCAAGACAAACTCAGGAGGAGGAGAAAATGTTACACTGATCTGGGGTACTAGTCCTGCTCACTGTGGGTGCAGAGAGGGTGTAAAGTAACCCCTGAGGGAGATGGCTTATGGCAGGTCTGAAGGCGGCTCTTTGAAGTTCCTTTCTGGAGCCCCAGGCTGGGTTCTGGGTTCTGGGTTCTGGATGCACCATGTCCTGTTCCTAAGAAATGTCCTCTAGCTCTCTTCCCAAACACCAAGCAGCTCAGGAAAAGCAGGGTTGGAGTTCCTGGCCAGACCATCCTCTAACCACCCAGATGCTGACACAGACAGACAGACAGACAGACCAACTCAAAACAGGCACCTGTTCTGGCACGAGGTCACAGAGAGACAAGCAGTGCTTGCTTACCCAGTGACCTTGACCAGGGTTAACCTCTTGCTCAGATGTTCAAAATTTGGAGCCCTTTCTGTTTATGGAAACCTGTCATGGAAATCCACACCAAGAACAGAAGACTGCTTTGAACAGGAGAGGACCAACTTGTTTCTTATTCTATTTGCAGGTGAGGGAAGTGAGATGGCAAGGTTAGAAGGAGATGGCTAGGGTTGCACCCTCATCTCTGCCCCTGAAGGTCAGCTGCCAGCAGCCTCTTCCCTGTTCCCCTCGATTCCCTGGTTGGTTTGTGGGTCTTAAGGCACCACAGTGTGGGTACTACTCTTTTCCTTCCAACTAGGCTCAATTAACACTGTTTATATGATTTTAGAAAATGTTGGTATATCAAATAATAAGTCATGAAATTCAAGTTTCCTCTCGGACTTTACCCTTGAACAAATAAAAAGCACAAGAAAAAGCAAAGTTCTTTTTTCTCTAATGATTACAGGATTTAGTACCACCTTCTGTTTAACATTTTATTTGATAGGTAGAGAGAGAGAGATTGAGAACCACAGTCAGAGAGAACACTCTTCCCATTTTTTTTTAACAGCTGGAACTGGGCCAGGCTGAAGCCAAGAGCCGGGAACTTGTTATCTGAATTTTCTCATGTGGGTGGCAGGGGGACCGAACTACTTGAGCTGCATTTTCCCGGAATGTGTATTAGCAGGAAGCTGGGAGTAGAGCTAGACATGGAAGCCAGATGCTCCAATACAGGACATGGGTACCCTAACTAATGTCTTAACCACAGTGCCAAATGCCCGCCCTCGCCTCCCTTCCAATGCATCACCTCCCTCCGAAGGTGACCGCCTCTCTCCCACCTGTGTAAGCACACACATCACATCAAGTCTCCAGTATTGCTCAACAACACCTCCTTTCTCACACACCTGGCGGCCAGTGTTGCATGGATAAACAGATGGCTGCATTTGTAAGTAGGTGGCTTGGAATCCAGAATCCAGTTTCCAAAGGAAACCACGTCATGGCAGGGTTTGGGTTTCCTGAGCCTGCCCACAACACCTAATGAATCCATCACACCATCTAGAGGTTGCGTATTTCCAGCAGGAACTACAGAGGGAAACGGTGGAGTTGCCATACTAGCATCAAGTATGCAACAAAAACACATGAATGAGAAACACTGGCCTAGGACAGACCTCAGCAAAACTGGCTTCCTCAGCTCTAAACAGGAACGGGACCTCTCCCCACTTTCTTCCCCCCTTCCTTTCTCTCCCTCTTTCTCTCTTTCTCTCTTTCTCTCTTTCTCTCTTTCTCCCTTCCTTCCTTTCTCTCTTTCTCTCTCTCTCTCTCTCTCTCTCTCTGATCATGCCTAGAAATGAGTGACTTCCTTTCTTCACAACTGAATCTGTTCCTGACAGCTGCTCGGATCAGGCAGGCATATATTCCTTTCATCTTTAATAAACAGGCGCTCTCAAGTCCATGGCTTGTCGCCATAGCAACCACATCAAGTTTTTACCACTGATGTGAGGGTAGAAAGGAAGCAGGAACTGATCCATCTTCCTGTGCAAGCCCCTGGAGATGGACAGGGAGGCAGCCAGGGGCTATAATGCAGGTTCTTCCATCTCTTGAGGGCCCAGAGCCACTTCTCTACCTGAGTGGGGAGTGGCAACTGTGACCTTTCACAACACCCAGAGAGAAGAGGGATCCTGATTAGTGATCTAAGAGATGACAGCCCTGGGTGAGAGAGCACAGCATACATGGAGGCCTCACCACAAAGGTGCGGCATGCATTTGCACCCACTTTGATGCCCTTTTGCAGGAGTGCCCCAGGGACCTGCATGGCATGCTGCAGGGGTTCCCTATAGCAGGAGGACACAGACACAGTAAGGAAAAGTGATCACATGCCTCAGCTCAGCATTAGCCCAGCTCTTGCTGCTGTAACCCAGCCACACCCGGTTCCTGAGCTCTGGCCAGGAGGCTATGAGCACCATCCATCTAGCAGCTGGTCAGGCTGAATCAGCAATTTGAAAGCTCATGGATGCAGGAACCACTAAGCCTTTAACACCCAAACATTCACAGAACTTCTACCCTGTCCTGACCCTGTCCTCGTGGGTCAATTTGGCCTGCCTGACCTGGATCTGATATACTGTCCTAAGTCAGGCTGGGGCCCCAGCACTCTGCCTTGTTCTCTCACCCAACATCTTCCCACGCATATCTGATTTAGTTCCTACATATCCCCAGGCAGGTTTATATTCTAAAGGAGCTAGGCACCAAGTATAGCCCTGAATGACTTTTCACTTCATTTCAGGTACAGCTAATTGCTAGAGCAAGCTGCCCTGAAGCTGGACTTTGAGCCACAGACATCCCCTCATGTTACTATCCCAAATTCCTCATTACCCTCACAAATCAGGGATTCAACCCAAATCTCAGAAAACCATATTTTTGCACCTGAATGGTCTTTAAAGAAAGGTGGTATTTTGGGACTGGTGCTATGGCATAAAGGGTAAAGCTGGCATCACAGGCTCTATACTACATGGCTGTTGCTTTGTGTCCCAGCTGCTCTACTTCTGATCTAGCTCCCTGCTTATGTACCTGGAAAAGCAGCAGAGAATGGCCCAACTCCCTGGGCCTCTGCTACTCACATGGGAGATCCAGATGAAGCCCCTAGCTGTTGCCTTTGGCCTGGTCCAGTGCAGGCTGTTGCAGCCATTTAGAGAACGAACCAACAGTTGAAACATCTCTGTCTCCTACTCTTTCAGAATAAATAGGAGAAGGAGAGAGCAAGAAGGAGAGGGAGAAAATGAGAAGGAAAGGGGAAGGAGGAGAGGGAAAGAGAAAAGAAGTGAATCTTGAAAAGTGGTCAGGAATTGAACAAAATTACTTTCTGTGTCAGAACCAGGGTCCTTATGAGAAGCATAGGGTGACAGTGGAATCTCTTTATTCAAATCGGAATTAGATGATGTTGTAACTTCCCATCCAGGCAGTCTTGGCTAGGCACAGAATCAGCCTGCTGAGGCACCCATTGTACAGACAGGCATTCACTCACTGCATCCTCCTGGCGTTGGGTTGTGTAAATAAAACCAGTACCCTCTGAAAATCCTTAAAGTGGAATCTGACTGCCAAACTTGGTGAAAAGGAGTACAACTAAAGTTTACTAAACAGCCTCATTCATTATTTGCAAAATAGATGGGGTCTGGTTGGAATCAGGGACACATCACAAAAGGCTTCTATAGGCCACCCTGAAGACCTTGGATTTGTAAAGGAGATAGTGGTGTACGATGACATGAGTTTAAATTGCACAATAATATGGTGTGCTTTGAAGCAAACCACTGTGCTACTATGGGCATAGAGGATGCTGGGAAAAAGGGGCCAGGAGGCTGTATCCTACCCACCTACACCCTGAGGGGTCCTACAGTTTGAATGCATACCCCAAACTGCATGGTTTGGAAACTGCCAGCACAATAGTGTTGGAAGTGGAGCTTACTAAGAAGTAATCAGGTAAGGAGGTCAGAATGGCATCATCATCACAAGAGTGGGTTCGCTCCCCCAAAGAATGAGCCTGTTGGAAGACAAGGTCAGCACCCCCTTCCTGATATGCCTCTTGGCTTTCTGCTTTCCACCACAGGATGGTTCAGCATGGAGGCCTTCACCAGATGCTGGCAGCATGCGCATGCACTTCCCAACTTCCAGAACCATGAATCAATACACCTTTGATTTTTATGTCTAGTCTCGAGTATTTGGTTCTAGCCAAAGCAGGCTAAAGCAAGGAGCAAGGAGATTCCCAGGCTGTGGATGCCAAATACACACTGGCCTTGGTTTTTAGGTTCTGCTACCTGCCCCATCTCTGCTGGCTTGCCCTCCTTCACCGTGTCCCTGTAGCATTTCCTATTGGCATTTCCACTATGAATGTACCTCTACATTCCCTGCTTTTCTACCTTCCCATGCTCTTCAGCACTCTCTGTCCTCCCCGCTCCTTTTCCTGCTTTCTACTCTAGTTTTCAATGTGGAAGGAAGGCTGTGTGTTTGGCCAAAGAATCTGTTCCCCCTCACCTCTGCCAGCTTGAGAGGAAGGAACTGGTCCTGGAAAACAAGTTTTGTTTTTGTGTGTGTGTGTGTGTGTGTGTTTTTATCAGTTGGAAACAAGTAGGTTGATTTTTTTCCAGCACAGGCGCAGAACACTTAAGGCTATTGACCACACCAGTGTATTGGCAGAAACGCCTCCTAACAGTTTATTACTCATTTCTACTACATTCAGTGTAGAATATTCTCAAAGTTTCTCTTGACTCCTCCACTGGTGCCAAAAAGTCCACCATAAAGTTAGCCATTTTTCTTGGTGTTAATCATTGCCTTCTCCCAGTGGTCTTCCTTTGGACAAAAGCATATACCTCAAGGGAAAAACATGTGAATCTTACACATTGATGTAAACAGAGAATGAAAGCAGAAAAAAACCACAAAAGGTTTTCAAACCCTCTTGCAGGATAGGGGTATGGACCTAATTAGACTGAATGAGAATGAACTAGATTTACATGACAGGGTTGTTGATGCTCATGGAAGCATTTTCCTAGTTCTTTCACCTTTTCCCTAAATAAAATACCCTAAAGCATGCACATCTTAAACGCACAGCTTAATGAGTTTTTACATATACATACATCCCTGTAGCTAACATCTGGATTAGATCTATTTCAGTGACCCAGGATATACCTGAATATGTCAATATTTCTCCAAAAAGCATTAACTCTCCTACCTCTATTGTGATAGATTGGTTCTGCCTACTTTTTAAAAAAAATGTGACTGATTTATGCAAGAGGTAGGACTGGGGATGTGAAAGAAGAGGAAGAGGAAGCTCCAGCCTGCTGATCCACCATTCCCCTAACACCCGCAATAGTTGGGGCTTGGTTTGGCCAAAGCCAAGAAGAGCCAGGAACTCAACTGTTTTGAGTCTTCACTGCTTCCTCCTGCAGGGTCTGTCCTGGCAGGGAGCGGGAACCAGGAGTCAGAATCGCAGCTGAACCCAGGCAAAGGGACATGGGATGTGGCGTGGACAATCAGCATCTCAACCCCTAGACCAAACGCCTCATTCTGCTTTTGGCCTAGTCCAGAGCTTCTGAACACAGATACATGCCATCCTAGCCACTCTTGCTCAACATGCTATTTTTTTAAATTTACAAATGTTGCATGTATCCGTGGTTTTTCCTTTATAATTGCATAGTATTCTGGTGTATTAATATTCTACAGTTGACTTTTCTATTGATAACACTGGAGTTATTTATGGGTATTTTGAATAAAGTTTCTATGAATATAAATGTTCCTCTAGAACTTTCTGTGCACATACACATTGAATTTTCTGGCACATATGTATGTGTGTATGTATAATACACACGTGTGTGTGTGTGCACGTGCGCACACGCCTCGGATTGTTAGGTCCTAGAGCAGACATATATTTAACTTCATGAAACACTACCAAAATGACTAGACCTTTTTATATTCCTACCAGCAAATCTGTGAGAGTTGCAATCAATCTACATTCTTCCAAAAATTGAATATTACGTATCTCTTCCATTTTTAGCTATTCTGACAGAGAAACCTTCTGCAATATTTTTGCCTAAAAAAGGTAGATTCCTGAGCTAGGGTCCTAGGCAGGAGAACATAGCTTTCATATTAATGATGGCTCTGAGAGTAGAGTTCTGGTGTCTTTTGCGTGTTGCTTTAGTAACAAGAGATTGTGGGGACTGGGGGTGGGAAAACTTCACATCAGCACCATCTGAAAGAAAGCTAGTCCTGGGTCACTGTCACCAGTGGAGGCCAGGGCCAATTAGGCCAACTGTAGGAGAACACTCCAGATGGGGTAGACTTGAAGACAACACTGTACTCCCTTATCTGATGGCAGAGGATTCTCTGTTGCAAGCAACGAACAGCTGACTCAGCTAATAGAGTCAAGTAGCAATATCCTGAAATGTATCAAGATAGAGTATTGACAGGCTTGAGGATTGGACATAATGACAGGCAGGAATCAAGGAAGGTACACAGGCAGGGAAAAACCTGCTTGTAGGCTGTAAGAGGCCCGAGAAGTCATTTGTTCTGGCATTGCTAAGACAACACAGGCAGGATGTAAACTTCAATAAATCTAAGGCTGGCATTGTGGTGTGATGGGTTAAGCTACCAGCTGTGAAGCTGGCATCCCATGAGTGTTGGTTCAATTCCTAGCTACTCTACTTCCAATCCAGGTCCCTGTTAATGTGCCTGAGAAAGAAGGGGAAGATGATTCAAGTGCTTGGACCTTTGCCATTCATGTGAAAGACCCAGATGCAGCTCCAGGCTTCTGGCTTCCGTGTAGAACAACTCTGGCTGTTTTAGCCATTTGACAAGTGAATCTACGGATGAAAGATCTCTTTGTCTTTCTCATTCCATCTACTTTTCAAATAAATGAAACAAATATTTTGTATGTTTACTTATTTTAACATGTTTATTTTTGTTAGAAAGCCAGATTTACAGAGAGGAGAGAGAGAGATTTTTTTTTTAATCCATTGGTTCATTCCCCCAAATGGTCACAATGGCCAGAGCTGAGTTAACATAAAACCAGGAACCAGGAATTTCCTCCAGGTCACTTACATACGTATAGGAACCTAAAGACTTAAGGCATCCTCCACTGCATTCCCAGGCCATTAGCAGGGAGATGGGATTGGAATTGCAACAGCCGGGACACAAACCGGCACCCATGTGGGATGCCAGCACTTACAGGCACAGGATTAGTCAGTTAAGCCATCATGCCATCCACTAAAACAAATATTTTTGTAAAATTCACCATATCTAAAGCAGGCTAGCTTTTAAGTTGATGCTTTTGTGTGGTCTGAATGATCTTAGAAATATTCAAGTGGCCCATGGCAGAAAAAAAAAGGTTCACCCTTGAAAGTCAGGAGCAAGGAATTCAGCCTACTCAGAATGCCTCCATGCCAACCACTCCTGAGAACTCTGTCATTGGCTCCAGTTTCAAAGACCCAGAAGAGCTTATCAGAACTGGTGGCACTTTGGCTTCCCTGGGGCTGGAAGAAGCAAAATCTGGCCCCTGTCAGAGCTTGCATGGTGGGGAGCAGGGACTTCGATTTACACACCACTAAACCTGAATCCATGAGGGAAGGTAATTTAATTTCCTAAAGGAAAATAGACATGACCAGAAAGGATGCTGAGCAGGCACAGAAATGCCACCTGTGCACTACAACCCTGCCATCTACAGTACTAAATCCACTCTGTCATGCTCATGGTTACAAAGGAGATGACAGAAAACTGGCCTGAGTAAGGAAAAGGAATGTGATGTCACACACACACACACACACACACACACACACACACACACACAAAGCCTGGCTGATTCGTGAACCTGTTCTCAAATGGACACGAATGAAATGTGATTGTATAACTCAGCTTCCTGATTGGACAGTCGGTCTGGCACATCTTAATCACTTCAGGGCCCCATGTGTGTCTCATAGAGGGGACTCTAGGTATGGGTGATGGCGTGTGGGCACTGCAGGGGCCAAGGAGAGAAGATGACAGCACAGAATTATGCTTCTATCCAGGTCCTTTATGTCACAAGCTAAAAGAAGGCACAGTGTTTATGGGCTCTGAGCTTCTCAAAGATCCAAGAAAATAATGAGACTTGAGCATTTAAAATTACTCTTCTGTTTAGCTGTCAGGTACTCCTTTCCCATTTGGTGGTCCTCCAACCTTCAGTTCACTGTGCATTGTTCCAAATGTCAACGCCACAACAAAAATGGAGGGAACAATCATTGAGTGTACAGGTAACAGCAGGGGCAGGAGACCTGACTTTACCACAGGCTCATCAGTCTCTGTAACGAAAATCAGAGTCAGCTCTAGGAAGGAAAAACAAAAGACTAACGCCTTGATTTCAGGCCCAGAGACCTTGTCTTTGGATCTATTCTTTACTCCTCCAGTTGCTCACGGGCAATAACTTTATGTGGCTTTATTTCTAGGGGAAAAAAGTATGAAAATGTCTGTATTACCTAAAGCAAGCCAGCCTGAATGTTCGAGCATGGAAAGAAAACTATTGCAGGTGCCCAGTATAATCCAGGCTTTGTCATGAACTCGCTCCATAACCTCAGGCAAGTCACACTTGTTCCTTTTGTGTAAACTGAAGGGGACTAACTAAGGGCACTGAGAAGTTGGCCAAGCTCCAGGAAGGAAGGAACAGAGGAATCATGTTAGCCACTCTGGCACCTCCTCCCAAAACCCCACAGAAAACCAGATGCACATAATGAAAAAATACCTCCATCCAAAAACTGCACTCAAGCTCCTGGTTAGGCAGGCCTGTCATTAGTAGACTCCATCTTGCCATAATTGCCCTGGGTAGTTCTAGGAAAAAACTCTGAATTTCACGAAGGATGCATTCATTTGAAATGAGATCTTGCCCAAGTTACCCAGACCACTGCGCTTACATACTGCACTGATTACATAATGGGAGCACCTTCAATATCCTTCCATTTTAGGAGAACTGGTTCTCTGCTCAGCCATCTAAAGCCTGCTATCATTTACTTTGTTTGTGGTAAGTGGCAACCATGTCTAAATTAGTAAAATTACTTTAATATGTGGTTGCTTTAAGGATCAAAAATGCCTGGCCACTCCTTCCGAGGAAACCTCATTCCACAACATGTGGTCTCAATCTCCATTTTCATTTCTTTTTCTTTTCTTGGTTCTTCTGAATGACTTCATTTCGGTTGCGGATATTAAATCAACAGACATGTTGGATCTTAGGAAATACTCTAATATGTGTGCTCATCTTTTGACCATTTGCTTGTCTAGTTGGTGAGCTCCTCATTCTGTCCAGGACCAGATGCAGCACTCCCTGTGGGGAGGTTTACAGTGTGTAAATCTACATCCAGAGAAACCACTCCCAGGCAGCTATACTCTAAGCTCCTCTCATTCTCCATCCCTCTCAGAGGATGGAGCAGCATAAGTCCTGCTGTTGCTCCACATGAATACAACTTAAAAATGTGTAGACACATTATTGGCAATACGTTAAAACAGCAGCTTCCCCTTTGCTGGTCATCATCCTCTAAAGTTATAATATAATTATTCCTTCTGGCATCACTTGGGCATATATATATATATATATATATATATATATATATATATATATATATATATATATACGGCACAGCAGGAATTACATTTGTAATGAAAAATGTTATAGACAAAAATGACTTTCTGTGCCAAAGCATTTTCTTTTTAAAAAAAATATTTTTATTTATTTCTTTTCTACTGCTTGGCCACGCCACAAGTAGGGAGCTGAAAGGGAAGAGGAGCAGCTGGGACATAAACAAGTGCCCATATGGGATCCTGTTACATGCAAGGCAAGGACTTTAGCCACTAGGCTACTGTGCCAGACCCCAGTATTTTAATTTCTTAATAGGATCTGTGTACCCCTCACCTTTCTAAAAGAATTTGAGGCAAGTTACAAGCTTAACGTGCATAACATAACAGATAAAAGAGGAATACAATCTGGGTTAACTGTAGCAAAGTTTTTTCCCAAACAAGAAGTCTCAAAGTTAGAGGTGACAGTTTTGACTGCACAAAAATATTACAGGCAAACGACTAGCAGCAGACCAACAATGGAAGGGTTAATACCTATACCACTGTAGAAAATGCCTTAACATCATAAAAAATAACTCAAATGTGTATTTTGTACAAATAATATGATGATAATGACCAGAAGAAATACAATAATCAGTGGGAAAGAAATGATTGACTTTAAGTCCTACAAAAGTTTCATTGTAGCAAGAGGACGGTTTCAGCCACTTTGCATCAGTTTGAATGACAAAAATGATACAATCAGAAGAGCAATATTAAGGACTGTCATAGGAACACTTTCACTGTTGAAAACTTTTTCCAGTGCAAATGAACAACCTAGTACATGTATTTCCAGAAAATACACAACTATTTCTGTAAGGTATGGATCCATAAGCAAAACTGATTTAAAACTCAAATTTATTTTTAAAATTGGTAAGTCCTGCGAATTTACTCTCCTAAAATGTGGTACAATGTTTACTTACACCTGCAGAACATGTCTACCCATTACCTAAGTGTGCAGTTACTACAAGACCTTACACTTGTATCCTTGAGTATTCATTTCAGGAAAAATGATTACTCTTCATTTAAACATTGTACAGGAAAGTTCATAGCAATTCTGTTCATAATATCCACAAACTGGAAGCAACACAGATGTTCTTGAGTGACTGACAGACAACATAAAATGCAGTACATCCAGCTCATGGCCTACTACTCAGCAATAAAGTTGATGCACAAAACTTCAGCAAATCCCTAGGTAGTAACACTGAGTGAAAGGGCCCGTTCCAAAAGACTACACACTACATGATTTCATTGATGTAGCATTTCTGAAATGAACAAAGCATACAAATGGAGACCAGATGAGTGATTGTGGTTTTAGGGGTAGTAAAGAAACAACAGGGAAACAGATGTGGCTGTAAAGAGGCAACACCAGGGATCGCTGTGGTGATAGCACTGCAGGGGCTGTTGCCTGGGATGGCTGATTCGTGAGTCTACACATGTGAGAACATTGCGAACGGACCGAGCACACACACACATGAGCACAAGCAGAAGTGGGAAACCCAAAGACAGATGGAGTGCATCCAAGTGAACATCCTTGACGTTACACTCTACCACAACCTTGCCAGATGCTGCCAGCGGGAGAAACAGAGAAAGTGTACAAATGATCTCTCTTCATCTTTCCTGACAATTTCATGTGAATCGACCACTACCTCAACAATAAAAAGAGCTTCAGCCAAAAATATAAAGTGGTTCCATATGTAATATGATCTACTGTGGGGTGAGAAAAGCATTTTAAAAGTAACAGGAGCAGAGTGATTCTGTTGGCACTCAACAAAGCCATCTATCTGATTGTGTGAGAGGAGGAGTAGAAAATGCTGGTTGCCTCGGCCAACAGAGGTGGTGGTACGGGGAGAGGTTGGGGATTTCATCTTAGTCTATATTCTTTTGTACCGTCACGGGGAGTTACCACCCCCATGTATGACTTGTGGACTTTGCGTAGGGTTTTAAGTTTTAGGGGGTTTCCCAACTTGCCTAAGAGGGAGAGAAATCACTGATCCAGAGTCTGAGAAGGAGCAGTGTCTTGAGCAAGATGGAACCATGACAGGTGCATGTCCATGAGGACAAAGGAGCCCACATAGGCTCTGAAAGTGTAGAAAGGGAATGTATCTGCACTGGGCCAGGGCAGTAAGAAGTGAATCCTGGCAAGCATTTTGAGGAAGAAATATAGAGAATTGAGAGGAAAAAGGAAGTTGGAGAGGAAAAAGGAAGTAGGAAAACAGCACTGGCAGCTTTGGGGGGCTGCCCAGTAGTATCAGGAATAGAATACTGCTTTGGTTTTCTCTTTCAGGTTAATAACAAAGATTTGTTCCACTTGGCCTTCCTAATATTATAGTCCTCAGCGAATCAAGATGGAGCTTCTGTCCATTAACTAAGGGTGTCACCTTACACTGGACATTCTGGGACATTCTACGGTCTCCCTGAATCCCTTGTTAGACTGAAGTCAGGCCAGGATTGTATGATTTGATTTCCATTCTGAAAGTGGACTCAGAGGGTAGCTGTGGCCTCTCAGGATACACCCCCCACCCCCACTGCCACAGAGCTGGCTGTTTGCCATTCCCTGACACACAGTCACCCTGGTGATCTTGCTAAGAAAGAAGCTTCCTGGGCTGGCGTGATAGCGTAGCAGCCAAAGTCTTCGCCTTGAACACGCCAGGATCCCATGTGGGTGCTGGTTCTAACCTGGGAAGCACTACATCCTATCCAGCTCCCTGCATGTGGCCTGGGAAAGCAGTGGAGGACGGCCCAAAGCCTTGGGATCCTGTACCCACGTGGGAGACCCAGAAGAAGCTCCTGGTTGCTGGCTTCGGATCAGCTCAGCTTCGGCGACTGTGGTCACTTTGGGAGTGAAACATTGGACGGAAGACCTTCCTCTCTGTCTCTCCTCCTCCCTGTGCATCTGCCTTTCCAATAAAAATAAATAAATCTTAAAAAAAAAAAAAAGGAAAGCTTCCCTTCCATTCAGATTTGGGACACCCACAGGTGCAACTCTGACTTTGGTTCCGTTTCTATGACTTACGAAGCAAAGCACATTGACCTTCTCTGAAGCTCCCATGTACACAAGGGGCACCAGAGCCAGAGAAGCGTTCACCACTGTCTCCAGCCCCTGCGGGAGTCAGCTCTGAGCTCTCCCAGGACCCTGTGCTGTTCTCCTGCCTTAGTCAACCGCTCTCCAGGTCTGCCCAGAGCAGGGTGGAGAAGTGGAGGGTGAGCAGGCTGCAAGCAGGGACACTTCTGTGTTTCAGTTTTCCTGGGGCACCAGATCCCTCCTCCCCTGCAGCCTTGGTTACGCAAAGTGTGCTTATAGGTAAGCAGCCTTTAGGTATCACCTAAGAGCGTTTGGTTACACTCCTGAACCATACCCTGGACCTGCCACATTGGAATCTGCTGCTTAGCCACATCTCCAGGTGATTTGCAAGCACTTCATCGGCTTCACAGGGGCTGCTTCCCAGACTTTCATGTGCATCGGGTGCCTTCTAGGGGCCCAACCCCTAGAGCTGGGGTTAGTAAAGGACCAGGGTTTAGTAAAGAACCAGGCTGCTGGGGATTGGGGGAAATCTCTGTGAAAATTACCATTCTGTTGTCTGCCAGAGAAATCACAGCATTTCAACCCAAATAAGCACAGGCTATCAATGATTCCCAGCTCCAATCAGCCCATCCAGCGCATCCGAAACACCAGTTCCTGGTACTGCAACCAATCCTAAAGTCCAGCCGACTCGTCATGCCTGTGAATCCAGGCTGTTAAAGTCTGACTCCAGCCTCCTTTGGCTTTCTGAGGAGAGTCCTTCTCATCCTGGAGCAGGTATTTCCTCTTTCTCTTTCAGGACCATCATGGGATCCGATTCTTGTTACAGGATGGGCGATAAAGAGCAGGAAAGGAGAAGATCTAGGGAGAAGAGGTATCAGTTCTTGAGGCAGCTGCTCCAGGTATGTCATGGAAAAAAACGAAACTTTCTGCAGGAGAAGAGCTCAAGAGGAACCTCAAGTTGGGCTTTACGCATGACCCACTAATACCTTTCATTAGCATTAGACCCCTGGCAAAGTTGCTCTTTTCGTTGGCACCACACATTGCACCACCAGGCCACAGCTTGGTTGTTCACACTAACAACTGCTCGCTATTGAGATGCTCACAGGTTGCCATGGAGGTTCAACTCCCCACTGGTGTTCTTTAGTATACATTCATGGCTCTTGATTTTTTTTGTTTGTATATCAGGAATCCCCAAAAAGTGTGTGGAAATGTATATTATGAATACACAATGCATGGACTTGAAAGCCTTTGTCTTTTATTACACTTTTCCACTTGTTGTAGTCTCCTCATACCTTCTCTGGAGCTGCAGGAACAAGCCAGGTGACTCTACCATCTTCAAAATCACTGCCTTTGACAGGACAACAGAAAAACAGTTACTTCATCTACCAGGACCTTGTCCTCCATAGTCTATGCCTGAGTCTTGGTCATCCCATGCCATTACCACTGGGTTTTTGTTTTCTTTTTTTTCTTTTTAAATTATTATTACTATTACCATTTTATGATACAGTTCCATAGGCTCCTGGTGTTTCCCTTAGCACAGCCCCAAACTTCCCCCTCCACCTAGTTCTTCTGTATCATTACTAAGGTATAGTTCTTCATACACAGTCATATGTCCATCATTGTGGGCATGGACAATGGCAGAGAGTCCAGAATCCTATTGTCAAGATATAATAAACAGTTTCTTTGGGAGTCCATCTTTGTCTGGAAGCAGAAATGCATACATTGTATCTTCACATCTGGACATGTTAGTCTCCATTTCACAGCTACTGTACATCTCCTCAAATGAAAAGTCATAATACAAAATCAACAATAGAAAGAAAAATAGAAATTTACAATGCCATGAAGTTAAATAATATGTTACTAGATATAGCAGTCTCCATTACACAGCTACTATACATCCCCTTAAGTGAAAAGCCACAAAACAAAACCAACATCAGGGAGAAAAAAGAAATTGATAACACCATGAAGTTAAATGATATGCTACTAAATAACTAACGTGTAGCTGAAGAAATGAAAATCAAGAACCTTCGTGAAGAAAATGATGCCACTGCATGTTCTATGAGTCACTGAAGAACTTAATCAGAATAAAATGTTTTGAAGAGATGAAACTAACAGAAAATGTCAAAACCCATGCGATAGTTTCCGCTGGTTTTTCTTGGTGAAATGCATCTCTTCTAGACAACAAATAGAGGGGTTTTGTTTTTTAATCCAGTCTACTAGATATGACGTTTCATTGAGCTTAAGTCATTTACATTCAGGGTTAATACGTATGGGTGGTACTTCAGTCCTGTCCTTTTAGGAATGGGTTGTTCATTGGTTTAGTCTTCTGTTGTCATTTTACTGGGATGTTCTTCCCATTTGCCTTTGGTTTTGTTGGGTGCTATTCCTCTTCTCTGTCAAGAGAATATCTTGAAGTATCATTTGTAGGGCAGGTTTGGAAGAGGCATATTCTTTTAACTTTTCTTTACTGTGGAAGAATTCTGTTTCATTTTCAAAGACAAAAGAAAGCTTTGCTGGATATGTTATCCTAGGCCGCAATTTTTTTTTCTTTTAGGATCTGGAATATGTCACTCCATTCTCTTCTTGCCTATAGAGTTTACTGTGAGAGATCTCCTGTGAGTTTAATTGGCATTCCTTTATATGTCAATTGATTTTTTTTTCACGTGCATTTTTAAGGATCTTTTCCTTATGCTCAATTGAGAGAGCTTGATGATCATGTGTCTTGGTGAAGATCGTTTTTGATCAAGCCTGTTGAGAGTTCTGTGCCCCTCCTGGATCTTGTTTCCCAATTCTTTCTCCAGATTAGGGAAAATTTTCCTTTATTATTTCATTAAACATATTTGTAAAACCAGTTTCTCTTTCTGCACCTTCTGGGACTCCCATAACTCTTATATTTGGCCTCTTGATAGTGTCTTTCAATTCTTGAATACTTTTTTTGGCCTGATCCAGCTCTGCTTCCAGCTTTTTGTTTGCTTCCCCCTGATGACAGGAAATAGCTTCCAATCCTAAGATTCTTTCTTCTGCTTGCTTCATTCTATTTTGGAGACTCTCCACCATACTTTTAATTTGCTCTATTGTGTTCTTAATTTCTGATACATCAGCCTTGATTTGCTTTATTGCTGCTATTGCTTGTGTAAAATATTCCTTAAATTCTTTGAACTCTTGTATGTGCTTCTCATTGTTGATCAGAAGCTCTAAAATGAGTCTTATGGATTCTGTGTCCCCCATTTTCTCGATGTCTTCCTCAGTTAAGTCTCAGGTTGGCATAGGGTTTTGCTCCTTTGCAGGGGAGTTTTCAGTGATATTCATAGTGCCTTTGTTTCTTCTTTTGCTCTTGGTCATTGTACTTCTGGTTAGCAGAGTCTTCTCCTTGGGGTAGGTTTCTAAGATGTGTCACCCATAGGTCTACAATGCGATTTTACTTATTGCAATTGGTACACAACTCTTTTCTTGCAGCCAATTGTGCCACTCCCTCCAGCAAGCTCCAGGTCTGGGTTCTTATGTTAGATTTCCACAAAGAACTCCGTAGCCCCAACTCCTGGCTCACCAATCTCTACCTCCTGTGATATTGTAATACTGTGTTACTGTGCTGAGGCTGCACTGTTGTCTCTGCAACCTTTCTCCCACTTTCGGTTGGAGCAGGTCCCAGGATTAGGGACACACCAGGTGTCCTATATGGCTAGGTTGTTGGTGGTGCTGATCTTGCCAGGACTTGTTGGACATTAGGTTTGGGTGCCACACGGACATATTTTGACTCATACGATGCCACAGTCAGTATTATTTTCCTGCAGGACCAGTGCAATCCACTGAATTCAGTGAGTTCTTGCGAGCTCAGCACATGCGCAGTTCACTGTTGTCCCCTATAGTCCTAAAGCTTTTGCCACAGTGTACAAAATGGTGCCTGACGTACTAGAACTACCAGCAAGAATTAGAGTTCTTGATCTACTGGCCATCAGGTCTTAGGGCTACTCAGACCTGTCTTGGGTAGAACCTGTAGAATGCCACGTTGATGCAGTTCACTGAGTCAGAAATGAGTTCACTCCCAGCTCAGCGTATGCTCAGTCCTTTCCCTTGCCTTTGCCTCCTTACACAAAATGGCACCCAATTCGGCTCTAGGGGACTGGCTGGGCTGTGAAATCCTCCCTGTTCTCGCACTGCCCATCTGGAATCTGCTACTCTGTCTCTGCTCCTGCTCAAGTCAAACGGACCAGCAAGATGGACAGTTCTTTGTCTGGGTTCACCTCCCAAGCTCCCAGTGAAAGTTCCTTCCCACCTGGTTGCTGGTGGAGTTCAGATTGCCCATTGGCTGAATGCTGCTGGAGTATCAGTCACTGCAACACCACACCGTTGTGTCTGCTGCTTTCCTGTGTCTTTCAGTCTTCAGGTATCCCTCTGCTGTTGTTCTGTCCTCGCCTATTTCCTGGAATGTGTCCTCTCTGCTTCATCCTGATTAAATGTTTCTCCATCCATTTAAACATGTGCGTTCCCTATTCCGCCATCTTGATTCTGCTGGGTTTTTTTTTTTCTTTTAATGATACAGTTCCACGGGACTCTGGGATTTCCCATCCCCTTTCTCTCTATGTAATCATGCTTTGCTGCCCATAGGGAGCCTTACAGAGTATGCAGCTGAGTTTCTTCTGGATTACTTTTCCCAGGCGAGAAAACAAGAAAATTCTTCCTTTAACCAGAAAATCTAAGTGCTTTGCTTGAGTCTAATATAACCATTTTAAGTTGTTGCTACAAGGAAAAACGTATCTCATGCTAGCAAAAAGATTTTAGAACTGGTATAGACAAGGGACCTTCCAGCCTACATTACTATCCAGGTCTCTAAAATAGGTCTCACTTATCAGATTCTAGAGTGCAATATCACAATATATAAATAAATCTCCTTTAGCAATAGTTAGCTATACTTTGTTTGCTTTCTTACTATATAGCAAGCTCATGAGCCCATGGACTTGCCATTTAAACTCTGCCTGCATCCTGGGGACTTGTCCAGTGTCAGATAATTTTATCGTCCCTCTAGATGAGGCAAGCTCTGACAGACTGCAATTTTCTGTATTTGAGACAGTTTGTAAGCATTTTAGGTGATAGATGATATTAAACACGGTGCTGGCAGTAGAGCTAGAACGCCCACACCATCACCTAGGGAAGATGGAGGCTTCCACAAGGAAAAAAAGTCCAAGCAGTAGCAGCAATGTGACCTGGAGGAGAGAACACCAAATTTGATAAACAAAAACTTATGGGAAGAGTTTGGATTGAAAATATGCAGATGGCAATTCCCTGTGTACGTAGCCCAGCCTGCCTGTCACAGCATATAACCAGCTTTCTTAATTGTGTTTTTCACACTCAACTGCACTTACATTCTAGGTTGGCCTGTTCACTTGGGGTGGTAATCTCAGGATTAGTAATCAAGTTACAGTGAAAGAAAAAAGACTTTCTGAGAAGGCAAAAGGAAAAAAATTGGTGTGTCTGGTGCCATTGTTGACATTCTTGGATTTTTCTTAATGGTATTTGCAGCATTTGTTCAGCCATCCAAGGAGCAGCTGTAGGATCTGGAAGTTTAGAACTGTGTCATCTCTCTGGTTAGTCCCAGGCACCAGTGATAGCACCATGCCCCTGGTGACCTTGGTGGTACTCCTGCTGTCTAGGAACCACGCATTGTGCTAGATAGACTGAGAAGGTAGTTATGGATCCAAAGCAGATGTGAAGCGAGGGGGAGAATAGCACAGAAAAAAAAGTCACTGGAGATCCCCATGAAGTGCAAGGTTAAACGATACAGAGGGAGGCAGAGATGTAGGAAGTCATTTTTTTCATGGTGTTTGGCAAACTAGAAAACAAACAGAAAAAGGTAAATATCACGCCAGACTCAGCAAACAGCAGCTGGGACTGAAAAGAGCCCAGGAGAGCCCGGAGTGTGGAGAAAATACTGCTGGTCAGGCATTGTCTTCTGGAGGCAAGCTGCACACAGAGGGTCACCGTTGATGACAAAGGACAACAGAGCTGGACAAGGCGCACAGCCTCAGGAAGCAGCAGCAAGGCTTTTTAGACACAGACACAGATTTTGAAATCATGCTGTTAGCAATTCTGTTCACTAGCTGGGTCCCAGACTTGCACTGGTTGAAGCTTCTCCTCTTGATCTCTGGTCATTTTTGTATCTCCTGCTTGCATCAGGGGGCTATGGTATCTTCAGCTGCCCTTTCAAAGTCCCCTCTTCCTTCCCCAATTAGAAACGCATCTCTACCCAGAGAACATTGAGTGTCTCACAGACCCTCCCATGTGTGTTTCTCCATAGTCCTGACCAGGGAGGCAGTAGCAGCAGAACCACTTCCCTGCTCCCTGACTCAGCCCTCCAACCCTTCCAACAACCAAAGCTGCTCCCTGGACGTTCTGGTACTGTTCTTGGGACCTCCTGGAGATCCCCACACCCCCCTCATTACTTCAGTCCCATCATTCTCTTAGGAAACGTTGCTGTGCCCTTGTACAATCTAATCAGTGCTCTCAATTTCTTTTTTTCTTCCAGGGGCTGAGGAAGACAAGAGACAGGCAGCAACGCAGCCTTCCCATCCTCTTTCCTGCTGGCTCCCAGAGTGCTCATTAGCAGGAGCTAGAATCTTGACTCAAAGGTGGGTACTGAAACCAGGCACTCAGATCAGAAATGTAGGAAACCTAACCACTATGCCTGCCCCAGGCAACCTTCTTGAAACTTGAAAGGGAACCAAATTTAGAATGGTAACTTTCGACCTGGCATATTAGGTAAAGCTGCCACCTGTGAAGTTAGCATCCTGTATGGGTGCCAGTTCCAATCCCCACTGCTCCACGTCCAATCCAGCTCCCTGCTAATGTGCCTAGGAAAGCAGTGGAAGATGGCTCACGTGCTTGGGTCACTGCACCCACATGGGAGACCCAGAGGTTGTTCCTGGGTCCTTGCTGCAGTCTTGCCCAGCCCTAGCTATTACAGTTATTTGTAGAGTCAACTAGCAGATGGAAGATCTCTTTCTTCCCATCCAACTCAGCTTTCCAATACATAAAATAAATCTTAAAAAAATTAAACACACACACACACAACTCTGGAGAAAAGCAGAACAAAGAGGGAGTGAGTGAGTATGGGTGTTCAGACATGACTAAGCAGTTGAAGCTGTCAGTTCTGCAAGTCTGTTGTACCTGGAGTTTCACTTTGGGGATATAACAGATTTCTCTGTATCTTGGTCAGTTGGACACAGCCATTGCTACCGTCGTCACTGACACTGGAAAGCCCTAGTAAGTACCACAGGAACTCAAAATGCCTGGCCTTTGTCCTAGAGGTTCGGTAGGATTGCATGGGCCCTTCAAGGCCAATTCCTGCCAGTAATATTCATTCCATCCAACTAGATGTCCTGATACGGGACAATCTGTGACTTGAATCTCCTCTTGCTCTATTCATCCCCTCTCCACACCCTGTTTTCTCCAGTTCCAGATTTTTTTGTTTGTTAAAGATTTATTTTTACTGGAAAGGCAGATTTACCAAGAGGAGAGACAAAGATCTTTCATCCACTAGTTCACTCCCCAAGTGGCCGTAACGACTGGAATTGAGCTGATCCGAAGCCAGGTATGTCTTTCGGGTCTGTCCCAAACAGGTGCAGGGTCCTAAGGGTTTGGGCCGTCCTCTACTGCTTTCCCAGGCCACAAGCAAGGAGCTGGCTGGGAAGCAGAGCAGCCAGGACACAAACTGACGCCAATATGGGATCCCAACACATAAAGGGGAGGCTTAGCTAATTGAGCCACTGTGCCAGACCCCCAGCTCCAAATGTTTATTTTTTTATTTATAAAGTAAGGGTGAGAATAGTCAGAAAATCATTAAAAGTGTATACTTTCTATCAATTTTTTAAGAACATATTTACTTTGATTGGAAAGCCAGATGTACAGAGAGAAGACAAGACAGAAAGATCTTCCATCCACTGGTTCACTCTCAAGTGGTCGCAACTGCCAGAGCTGAGCCAATCTGAAGCCAGGAGCCAGGAACTTCTTCCAGGTTTCCTGTGTGAAAAGGTGGCTACAAGGTTCCAAGGCTTTGGGCTGTCCTCCACTGCTTTCCCAGACTGTAAGCATGGAACTGGATTCGAAGTGGAGCAGCCAGGACATAAACCAGTGCCTAAATGGGATCCAGGACCATGGAAGGCAAGGATTTTAACAACTAGGCTATCATGCTGGGCCCCTTCCTATAATTTGATTGGACAAATATTTAAAATAAGTTTGATAAAAATACTGTATTTTGTATTTTGTAGCATAACTTTTTTTTTCACATCAATATCATTTTACCCTGTATCTGGGGTGAGGGAAAAAAACAAAGGGAAAAGCCCCACCCAACCTCCCACCCAACCTCCTACCCATCCCAGATCCCCAACGGGAGGCGCGCTCTGAGGGTCCTGCTCATACAGTTTTGATAGTTCATCAGTTCTGGATTGCTGCCAATCTCTCAGTTCTAATCGCAATGAATCCTATTCAGAATCCACTGGCTGACAGTCTCTTCATGGTTGGGATTCTAAGATCAGCAGTTCAGTTGGAGGGATCTCCAAAGAAACTTCATGTGATGATCCCAGGCCATGCTTGCCAGTACGCACTGCAGGCTTGTCAAGTCTGTCCAACATCCTGTTTAGCTCTCGCACGTGTCGATGGGTATTGAAGCCTAGCTCAACCCAACCAACCTACTATCCAGCCCACACACCTACTGGCAGGTACCCTTCTGTACAGCCACCCCTGCCCCTGTCCTGGTGTTTGTGCTGTCCAGTGAGAGTGGTAGCCCCGAAGGAGGTGCCCACTATTTCCCTTCTAGGCCACACTCACTCCCAGATTATGCACTCTCCAGGTAGTTCTGGCATTTGACTTGACAGAATTAGCTCCAAGTGCCAGCCTCTGCCAGCTAGTACTGCAGCTAGCTCAACCAACCCTCACCCACTCTGATTTTTGCTTGCACCAGTCGGAACAGTCAGCCCACCATGGCCCTTCCCTTATCTAGCCCACATGAGGCCCACAGGTGTAACAGCCCTGCCTATTCTGATCTGCCCCCATCCCGACTCACGCTTTCCAATGGAAGTAGTTGTCCAGCAGGGGAGCCCACATTCCCCTGTCAGCTTTGCCTCCTCCCCCTGATTATCACATGTGCTGTTTGGGCACTGCAACCACATCTGGTACGGCTCATCTCACCTTGGCATTCCTTATTGTGTACTAGTATGTGTCGCAACCGAATGTAGCATAACTTAAACTGAACATTTCTTTCCTTAGTATGTATGTATGTATATACATATTTGTTGAAAGGCAGAGGGAGAGATTTCTGTCTATTGGTTCACTCTCCAAATGGCCACAATGTTCAGGAATGGACAAGGCTGGAGCCAGGACCTTGAAATTCAACCCGGGTCTTCCACATGGGGAAGAGGCCCAAGCACTGGGACTACCACCCACCTCCTTCCCAGTCTCAGAGAACATTCTCAAAGCACTGGATCAGAAGCATAGGACTCAGTCCTGAGCTCTGACATGAGCTGCAAACATCATATGTGGTAAGTTAACCTACTGCCAAAGGAAAGGCTGTCACTCCATTAACCAGGGAGAGTAGCATGGCAGAGTGATTTTCTTAAAAGAGTGAAGGTCAGAGAGGAAATATGTGGTGTTTTCAGAGCCATCATTGGTTCTGACTATCTGTACTCTCACCTCAGGCCCTCTTACCCGCCTGGAAGGTCCACAGATCACTCTGGATTTTGTCAGTGAGTGGAAGACGCTGAGTTTGGATCAGAGATCTCTATTACCCCATTTGGAGTTGGCTGAGATTATTTTTCACTTGAAAACTTTCCATTTAATATTATTTCAACAATTTTTTTAAAGTTTATTCTCTCTCCTCTTCTTCTGGAACTCTGATTACAAGTATGTTATTACTTGGTATTACACCCATAGGTCCTTTTTCTTTTTTAGATATTTTTTTCTCTCTGTTCAGGCAATACCCATTGACCTGTCTTCAGGTGCATTGGTAATCTCATCTGCTGTGTTCATGGTGCTATTAATTCCTAACTCAGAGTTTTTATTTCAGATACTAAATTTTCAGTTCTAGGATTTCCATGTGGTTATCCCTCTCTTCACCTATAGTATGTATTTTCCTGTAAATTCTTTAATAGAATATGTATCTGAATTACTAAATCAACTGAGTCATCTGTGGGTCTATGTTTATTGCCTATTGTTTCTTTTCACTAGTGGTGACATTTCCCCTGCTGCTTTGCCTGATGAATGATCTTTTTTTTTTTTTCTTGAATGATTCTTTATTGTAAAAGAAGAAAAGAAACTGAAAATGTTGTATGCCGAGCTTTGGGGGGGAAGTTAAAGAGACTTTGGATTCTGTTCTCTTCCGCTGAAAAAAAGTAGACATTTGTTCTAGCAAATTGTTAAATTACTAGAATAGTATCTTGATCCTAGGGAAGTTCAATAAAACTTCTGTTCTGGTAGAGCTGTTCTATAAACTGTGCAGCCCAATAAAATTACCATTAATAGTCACTAGTATGCCTGAGTAAGTATCTTAAATTGTTATTCCATTTCAGAGGCCACATACCAGAACATAATTGTATAATCCTGCAAATCATTTCAGGGTTTTATAGGGTGGGTCTATTTTGGTCTTTCCTTTGTTCCTAGAACATAGCTTTTAGTTTTAGGAAGCAACTGTTACTCTTTTCTCTGGTCTTTATTGTATAGATTTTATTTTTTATACTTTTTACATATTTGATTAGGGTGCGAAGGATCAAGGATTTAGGAAAGTGAGTGAGACCATTGTTTTGATATTCTCTTTTTTCCTTCTTATATCTGGAGGGTGGGGAGAAAAGGGGAGAAGGCACCCCCAGCCCAGGATTCCTGATATGGGACATGCTTTGAGGGTCCTGCTCAAGCGATTGTGATAGTTCAAAGGTTCTCAATTACTACTGATCTTGCCATTCCAAGCACAAGGAAATATCTCCACATTCCATCAGCTGACATAATCCAACTTAGGGTCTCCATTTGCCCAGGTATTCACTGCTAACACTTGGCTGGGGTTGCTGATTGATTTGTTCTATCCCCCATCCTCTGTTATGGTACTAGGTGTTCTCTGCAGACTCCAGTGTACTGCCAAATCCTCCATGTGCATCCGTATATGCTTTCCACTGCTCTAAGCCATTGTAAAGGCCCAGCTCTGACACATGGTAAGACCAGAGAACCTGCAATTTCTTCCATGGTTGGGGTTCTGAATCCAGTGGTTTAGTTGGGGAGATTCCCAAAGAAACTTCATCTGAGGTGATCCCAGACCTGATTCTTGGGTTTGGTTACCAATACAGGGTTCAGCAGTGTGTCACCCAAATTGGCCTTCATGCACACTGTTAGCTGCAATTGCAGGGTCAGTTCTGTCTTTAGCCCTGTCTTCTACACAAACCAATGGGTGTTGTAGTCCAGTCCAATCCTATCCACTGCACACTCGGCCCCCACACAAACCAGCGGGAGTTGTAGCCTAGTCAGAGCAGCCCACAATAACCCCCGCCAGGCCTGCCCCCTGCCCTGGTTCCTGTGCTCGCCAGTATGTACAGCAGACTGGTCCTGTCTGTCTCACATCCCATTCAGCTTTCATACATGTCAATGGGCATTGCAACCTAGTTCATCCCAACCAGCCCCACTATCCAGCCCACACATGGGCCAACAGGTGCCACTCTCTGTCTAGCCATGCCTACTCCAGTCTTGGTTTCCATGTTCACCAGTCAGAGTGGCAACCCAAGAAGGAGGTGCCCACTGTTTTCCTACTGGACCTACTCCCACACCTGGATATTGCACACTCCAGGTGACACTGTAGTTTAGCTCAACAGAGTTCCACCCTCCCTGCCAGCATGTGCTAGCTGATGCTGCATCAAAGCCCAACCAACTCTCACCCCCTCTGGCTTAAGCATGTACCAGTAGGTATCGTCCTCCCAGCCTGGCTTGTCCCCGATCTAGCTTACATGCAGGCCAACAAGTGTTGCAGCCCTGTCCAGTCTGGTCTGTTCCTATCCGAATTCATGCTATTCAGTGGGAATAGTAAGCCAGAAGGGAAGCTCCCTGCAGTTCCTCTACTGGGTTCACCCACTTGGGTTTCACGTGTGCTGGCCCAGTCTGGCATGTATGGCTCACCTTACCTTGGCCCGACCCAAACCCAGTTCCAGCTCATGCTGTCGGGGACTACAGCCTAGCTAGCCCAGCAGCCCCCCAGTCCCGCCCATAGTGTGAACTGGCTGGTATTATGGCCCAACCCAGCATGACCCACACATCATTCTGGCTCTTGGATTTGCCAAGGGGTGATATGAACTGGTCCTGTCTGGCTCACCCAGACTGGACCAAAATGTAAGCTCATGGGTACCATAACCTGGCCTGGTCTGATCTGCTCCCTTTCTTGGTTCTTGTGCTCACCTGCAGGGACTGTGTCCCAGCAGAGGAGTTGCCAAGCTCCTCCATCAGAACCTCTTCTAATACCAGATCTCGTGCACACTGGTGGGTCCATGGGCCAGCCCTACTTAGTCCATCTCCTGTCCTAGCAGGAACAGTGACCTTTCCTGATCGGCCCTCACCCATTCCAGTTCTTGTTTTGGGTGCTACAGCCCAGCCTAGCCTGGTCCATACCAAGACACAGCTCACACATGGCTCAGCAGGGGCAGAGACTTAACCCAACCCATCCTACACTCATCCTCTCATCAGCTCTAATTGGTGCTGGAATCTAGCCCAGTCTTGCATGCCCCAGACCCAGTCCACACTTGTGCTGAGGGAGACTGCATCCCTTACTCTGCCCCCCGTATTCACCAGTGGGACCCACAACCCAGCCAGGGTGCCCCCTTAGCTCTCAAACCAGGCCAGATCCCAGCCACTGATCTCACACATGCCAGTGGTTGCTCTGACCCAGACTGGCATCACCCCTCCCATCTTGGCCTTTGCCTTCAGATGCTGCAGCCTGGCCAAGCACAGCCAGCCCCCAGTCCCAACTCTCACTGGCAGGTGCTGCAGGCTGGCCCTGCTCAGTCTGCTCTCATCCCTGACTCATGCAAACCAGTAAGTGTGGCAGCCTAGCCTGGCTTGACCTGCACTCCATCCTGTTTTCTGCACTTGCCAGTGGGCTATGGTTTGCTCAGCCCCGCCTGGTCCACCCCCTTCCAAAACCAACTCACACACTTGCTGATGGATGGAGATGCCCTGCCTAGCCTGCTCAATATCCAGGCTTGAACCACCTGCTCATCAGCAGAAGCTATGACCCACTAGGAGAGTTTTCCAGGTTCACCCATTTGGACCACTCCCAGACAGAAATCTCATGATGCCAGCGGGTGCTTGGCCCTTACCCGGCATGGCCTGCCCCATCCGTCCCAGCCTTTGTATGAGCCGATGCGGCCCAACCCACTCCACACCCTGTTTTAGGGTGCTCATGCAGGTGCTAGAGCCTGGACCTGCCCCACTTGTTTCCAGCCCCAGTACTGGTAAGCATCAGTAAGTTCCATGGTCATGCCCACCTCAGCCCATCACCATCCCAATTCTCAAGTTAACCAGCTGGACTTATAGTTTCATTTGATTGGGCCCATGTATCCTTCACAGAATACACCGCTGGACCTGGTTCTCTTGCGTGCTGGTTGGTGTCATGGCCCAGTCTAATGTGATCTATCCCCTGATCCAACACTCACTGTCAAGTACTGGGATTTAACCCTGCCACACAGGCCCCCAGCCATAGATTGTGTGTGCACTGGCATGTGATGGTCAGCCATGTTCCATGCTGACAAGCCCAACCCAGGACTTCCATGTGGGCTAGTACACCTGTCTGACTCCAAAATATCTTCAGGTTTCTCCGCTCCGAACCACCAGGTCTCAGTTCCCTCACTTACCTACAAATACCGTGGCCCTGTTGTTGGGTGTCCCTCAGGATTCATTCCTTGCCTGGATGTACTGTGGCCTTATCCATGGATGTCCCTAGGCAGTAATTCCATACCCCCAAGACCCCAGAGCTTGCTGCTGGGCAACCAGCATGCAGAGCCCAACACCAGTTGGTGCTCTGGCTCACAACACCAGAACCCTCCCCCTTGCCCAGCAGCATTGGATGGGGAGCTAGGATCCCCAACAGGAAGTCTGGGCTGACATGGGCACCCCCAGTCACAGCCATGTGGCTGGAGGACCCAGACACCCATGCCACTGTTTTTACCTCTTTTCTCTGATTTTAATAGAAGACCTTAGTTATTTTCCAGGTTCTTCTAACTTGGTGGGAATAGAACTGTTAAGGGTCATCTCCCCAACACAAGATAGCAGCTCTTTTCTGCCTACCTGCTGTTATTTTTCCCTAGTCTCCTTACACAGTTCAGAAGATTGGGAAGTTTGTGCATAGATTTGGGGAGCTCCCCCTCTGAGGCACCTTTGTAGGATTCTATCCTCCCCAGTTTCCTGCTGCTGCAGAAGCATAAGACTAATCTTTCTGACTCAGCTCATCAGGACTCCCAACTTCTGCTGGAGCCCTCACTCCACCTGGGAAAAGCCTCTAATGTGTACTTGACCCCGTGTCATTCCCTCTTCTCAAGGGTCAGGTCTTCTGCAGTCTTCATCTGAAAACCAAACCATGTTGGTTGTTTTCCACGACTTCTCAAACAGGTTGTATTGTTTCTGCTCATGCTTTGCTTTGGGTCTAAAATTTACAATTGTGTTTGGCAGGCAGGTTAGTTCTGAATGGTCAAAATTAGGCACTCAGACATGGACCTGAGGGGCAGGGAGTTTGGCTCGCCTTTCCTTCTAGCACACACTCCTGTGTCTCCACTAGAAGGGGGTCAATATTTGCCAATTAATTCTAAAGATTAAGAACGTTCTTGAAGCCATCATCCTTAGAAGCAGGATCAACTGTTCGTGATTCAGCATGGACACTCCTTTCCCCAGAGCAGGTGTTGATATGGGCTCATGAGAAAGAACAGGGCTTCCTTAGAATGTCTGTTTTCTGACTGCACATGGTGGAAAAGCTGTCATGATTTGGCTAAGGCAAAAAGAGAATCTGTTGACTATCCTGGGTTAAAATATCACGGTAGGGTTAGCTTAGCAATAGCTGGATTTAGGGCTCATAGAGTATTATCAGAGCATAGTTTGTTTTGCTTTGGGTTTTTGTTCCCTAGCTTTCAGATCTGCCAATTGCATTGTTAAAACTAATCCTGCTGCCCGTGGCCCCAGGATGATGGGCACCCCAGTTCTGTATCCTCTCAAGTTTCTAATGCAGATGGGGAGCAGGGGATGGGGAACCACAGCCTCTTTCCCAGAAATACCTGGGAAAATCCCACTGCCTCTCAAAGAGATGTCACTTGCACCATGTGCCCAACCCTGAACCACTCATGTGGCTGTGACATTGGACACAATGATTGACTTGGATGCAGGGCACATGCTCTACCCATAAGCCAGAGTGGTAACAGCTTTCCAGGACCTCTGGGGATGGAAAGTGGGGGAAGAAGTTGTTTGATAAAAATCTTCCTTCTTAGTTACTAGAAGGGTAGAAACCATAGCAGCTCACTCATGTGGAAATTCAAGGAACACGGAAACAAGGTGCCAGGAGGGGGTGAAAAACTTAGGAATTAGGGAGACTGGGAGCCTAAAGGAAAAATGCTGACTCTTGCCACCCATTTCCTGGGCCCTGGGAGCTGCTAGAAGCAGGTGCTAGGCTGGATGGCTTGCTGCATGGCAAGCATGCTTGGAGACCTATAGTGAGCAAGATCCCCGAAATTTAGATACCTCTGGCCAGTATCTTCAAAGGGTATCAGGTGGAAAAATGGCTTTGAATGTGGAATGCAGGCCTCCAATTAGAGGCTTGTTCCACTTGCTCAGTCTGGCTGGGGTTAAATGCCCACCGACCTCTGCTCCTGGTAGCATTTCATCATGGCTATGAGTATGTGGGAACATTCCTCTCCTCCCTCATCACCCTCTCTCCTGGTACACAGCCTATACACCAGCAGTTCTCTCCAGAGAAACTGCTGGGGCCCCCTCACAGTCTCTTATTTAGCAATGAAGCAGTCCAAGGACAAAAGAAACCAATGCCTGGCGTAGCCATACCCTCCTGGGTCTACTGGGCAAGCACATTCTCTATAGTTCCCAACAGAGAAACTTGGAGGACCCCGGGGACCCCTGTAAAATCCCTCACAAGCCTTCCAACCTTTGTTCCTAAGCACCTCCTGATATGAACAGGATAGTTGTAAGTAGCCCAGAGAAAGGCTTCCTTTTGAAAGTAAGAGGCTCCTCCTTGATTTCTAAACAATGTCTGCACTACCACCCTCACCCAAATCAACAAGGTTTTGTTCCAAACATAAGTGTACATAAAGCAAAATAAAACAGGTGGGTAAGTGTTTGGTGCAGGAGCTAAATTGCCGCTTGGGATGCTCACAGTCCATAAGCAGAGTGCTGGTTCAAGTCTTCACTCTGCTTCCGCTGCCAGCTTCCTGCTGATGTGCACCTTAGGAGGCAGCAGATTCTGGTTCAAATACTTGGGCTCCTGCTACCCACACAGGAGACCCAGGCTACAATCAGGGCTCCTGACTTTGGCTTGGTCCAGCCCTGCCTATTGCAGGTGCTTGAGAAGGGAAGGAAGACCTCTCTCTTTCTCTGCCTTTTGAATAAATCAATGAATAATAATAAAACCACAAGGCCCACAAAGTTCTATGTTAGAAGCTCCTTCATGGACAAATGATTAACTGGGCAGTCACTGGGCAGATCGCTTTTGTAACTGGGACCACATAATAACAAAAGCAAAAATATAATTTGGACTAATTTCAATATGTCCCATGCAGGTACCCCACTCCCCCCCACCCTGACCCAGGGAGAACAGTTGTCCTTGCCAGCTCTGTTCACAGCTGCAGCCCCTTTGGGATTGCCTCCTGGTCTCAGCAGACTCTGTTATTTTTGTTCTCTTTTTTATGAAACAACTCAGCTCACTTCCCTCAAGTTCACTTTCTGGAGGAGCCAATGGGGTTTGGAAGGGCCAATTACTCTGCTTCCCACACTGGGAATATTTGGGGAAGTAACTCCCCTGTTCCTGCTACCCATTCTGTCCTTTCTCCACTGTCCCACCTCCCTGAGGACACCTGCCACTGACCTCATTCTCAGCTTTGTTTTCCCAATAAGATGACTAGCCAGGTGCTGTAATCTCTGGCTTGCTAGGCAATTGCCTCAAGAGGGACAGTCCCCACAGTCCCCCAGGACCCTGCATTCTGCAAAAGGCAGACATCTTCATTATTCATGACTGCTTCGGGCTCTAGTTACCAGCAGTGTCCAGCTGCAGGGTTCAGGCACAAACTTGTTGAGCCAGTTTCCTTCTTTCCTTAGACTATTCCAACACACACACATACCCCCTGCTATGGACAAAGAAACAGTTTCTGTGTGCCCTGCCCAGGGACCACATCTCACCAGAATAAGTCTCTCAGTTGGTTGCCCAATTCAGATTCTCAATCTCATTTCCCCTTTCGTCCCCACATTTCTTGGTGCCAGAGCTTTGACCATCAAGTTTTGAATGCACTGTTGAGTTGTTGATTAAAGCAGCATGCTATTTTCTGAATGTCAAACAACAGATGACAATAAAGTGAGCGTAAACTATCAGGAAAACAAATGAGGAGCTGCTTCTGTGCTGGAAACAAATGCACAAACGGCTGAACTTTCCAAGCTTGTGTGTTCCCGAGAAATCTTGAGCATTAAAATTGATGATGGTGATTAGGTTGCTTTTCAGAGCAGCAAAATCTGTAAAACTGAATCCTCATGGGGTTAGCCATTCTCAGGCCCAGCATATTAACTTGGCATGCTGTGACTATGCTTTTGTATGTACACACACACACACACACACACACACACACACACACAATCTAACTGTGAGTGCAGTGGGCTTCAAATTAAAACCATATTTTGTTAACACCACATGTTCCAGTCTTGACAGCACTTATCAAAGGGGAAGTTACTGGAGTTATTGAAGGAAATGAACTTCACCAGGATCTGGCAGGTTCAAGTCCAATAGGGAGTTGTTGTTTTTACCCTGCCTCTCTGGCATGGCTATGGCTGCTGGCCCAGGGCTGCCTCCTGGCTTTGTACACAAGTGGGCTTCTTGGCCCCTCTGCTGTTGTCCTGTGCCTACCTCCCAGTAGCCCAGCTTTAGGGGGCATTGGCATCTCCTCATAAGCTGCCACAGTTTCTAAAGGCCCTACTTGTTTCTCCCCCTTTCTTTGCTTTGTCAACCCAAGGTCATTTCATCTTGGTCTGATCTCTCCAGCCTTGCTCTAGGTAGAAGTAGCAAGGATATCACTTGGAGCTATGACAGAGATGTAGGATCTCAGGCCTCACCCACTCCAGACCTCCGGAGTCAGCATCATAGCAGGGTTCCCAAGGGACTTGCGGACAAGTTGAAGTTGCGAAGTTCTGCCCTACCACCACCTTACCTTCACTACCAGTAGCGACCACTGGAAATCCCAGTACCCACAGCAGGTGTTTGGGAATTGTACCAGGGAGTATTCCCGGCTGTTACAATGGGTGGGAAGCAAGCAGAAGCTCTACTGGCTTCCGGAGGATGCTGGCTAGCCTATAAGGTGCAGGTTATTGCAGAAAGAATTGAGTCATGGGTCCCAAGCCTTTCTGCAATATGGCCGACAGTCAATTTCAAACCTATTTTTCATTTTCTGAGCCTGAAGCCTAATTACTTTTTACATTTACACACAAGGTATTGTTTGCACAGGTCTAATGTCCTCTGGATTTTCTAGGAATTCAAGTTCTGTGAAAATCCAGAGAACACCACTCTGTTTGGTTCAGGGCTTGCCTTTGCTCAGCGCTTTGAAAACAGCCATTATTTCTAATAATGCTGCTCTCAGTACAGCCCTTTGGGCAGTTGACCTGTGTTAACCTGTCTGGGCAGCTAGCTACACCCACCACAGTGATTTTTGTATCTAGCCATGTTACTGTGGTTTTTGGTGTACACGGGATCAATCATTTATATACCCAAACACATACGGTTTTTACTACAGCCTACTTTGGTTGTTTTCCTTGTACCAGAGTGAAGGAACTTGTTAGGCTGCTTCTAAGTCAAGAGGTTTTCACAGGAAAGAGCCATGGGTGGGATCTGGAGCAGAAAGCAGGAAAGCTGTTTCAGGAAGCTAGGCCTGAAGCACACTTGACCTTCACAACTTTATCAAAAGCAAGTTGCCACCTACTAATCTAAACAAGTCCAACAATTTCAACCTAAACAATTAAAACACAAGTACCATCCCTTTCCTCCCAAAATGCATGTCAGAAGTGAATCTCCAATACAATCAGGTTACGAGGTAGGGGCCTTTAAGAAGTGACTAGGTCCCTTTTTGCCATCTCAGCTTCCACCTCCTGGGGACACATCAAGCAGGTGTCACCTTCAGGAGGATGCACCCTTCCTCACGCTGTGGCTTTGCTGGCTCCAGGAATGACAGAGAGAAATGCGCATCAGGCATGCACTAAGCAGTTCTGAGTGCTGTGTTGTAGCCGCCCATGTGCTCTAAGACACTGGTGCACCTCATTCAGCCAGCCACTCCCTCACCTACTCCCCGGGGAGCATAAGGGTGAGAAACGTGGGTAGGGGTTGAGGAAGTAAGATGGTTGTGGGAAAGCAGGGGGAGGGTCGGGGAGAGAACTGACCAATGTGGTCACTAGAGAAAGAGGATGGGAAGGAGCTGCCATAAGGCCAGGCTTGCCCCAGCATCAGCTTGACCAGTTCCTCCAATTCAGCAAGTGGGCCTTGCCACCCTCAACCCCAGGATTCTCCCAGCAGGTCAGGGCTGCAGCTGTGAGACAGGTGAACCAGCTGCAGGAGCACATCTCTCTAGCAGCCGTTCAGAGTCTAAACCTCTCATGAGGTCACCACACTCATTCTGTAGGAGGGCTGCTTGTCCCCCCTGGGGCAGCAAGCATCTAAGAGCTGCAATAAAGGCCAGACTGGGTGCTTGATGCCCAGCAAAGCTGGCAGAAGCCTGTTCCAGCAACTTCCCTCTCAAGTTGTTTTCTTCCCCCGCCCCACTCCCACCCCCCTTTTTTTTGAAAAACAGATTTCCAGAGAGAAGGAGAAACAGAGAGAAAGAGCTTCCAGTTGCTGGTTCACTATCCAAGTGGCCAGAGCTGAGCTGATCCAAAGCAAGGAGCCAGAAGCCTCTTCTGGGTCTCCCACGTGGGTTCAGGGACCCAAGGCTTTGGGTCATCCTCCACTGCTTTCCCAGGCCACAAGCAGGGAACTGGACGGAAAGTGGAGCAGCTAGGACACAAACTAGTACCTATATGGGATGCCGGCACTTACAAGAGAAGGATTTAGCCATTTGAGCCATCGCACCAGGCCCTCTTTCCCCGGCTTTAGCCCCTTTTCCTGGGGAGGGAGGGAAATGAGGACCTGGGTGACAGTTG
This sequence comes from Ochotona princeps, assembly GCF_030435755.1. Taxonomy (NCBI): domain Eukaryota; kingdom Metazoa; phylum Chordata; class Mammalia; order Lagomorpha; family Ochotonidae; genus Ochotona; species Ochotona princeps. Next base: position 54,945,042 of record NC_080832.1, on the reverse strand, counting down.
CAACGGCTGCAGTTTGATCTGCATGTCTATAAACCGCATGACACCGAGCCTCACTTCACATGCAGACCCGAGAGTACATGCTCAGGTCAGCTCCTGGGAGGGGGAGAGGGAAGTATTCAGTTCCACTCTGTGGACTCCTGGAGCATTGCCCGGCTGGGCATGGCCGGGCAGACACAGGTGGGTGGAAGGACTCCTGTCCCTATTGACTCCAGACAGGTGGAATTAGCTCCCTGCTGCAATCTCTAGGCATTAAGTCCATTTGCACCCAAAGGGAATTTTGCTTACACTAAAGGCACCTGAATTAAGCCCAGCCACATGGCCTAACAGTTTTGGCACTAGAAGCCACTTTGGGTCACTGAGTTCCCTCTCACCCTCTTATAGATGAGAAAACTGAGTCCCAGAAAGGAGAGAGATTTGTACAACCTCACAGATAGGTTCTCACCACAAGAGGAAGATTTAGCCATTTGAGTCATCACATAGGTTTGGGAACTAGCTGACACCCAGACCTGGCTACCTCCCTTCCCACTGCTGCCTCCATGGAGAATACAGAGGTTTTGCTAGCTCATCTCAGTTTCTCTGCAAGTCCTTGAATCACCAAAGCTGCTTCAGCCCATAAGCAGGAGCTGCCTGAGACCAGCACCCCTAGTGCTCAAGACACCCAAAGGCCACATGAAGGTGGTCCTTCCCAAAACATCCAAGTCAAGCTGAGAGTGAATTGTGAATTGATACCACCCACCTGAGAACTCGGTCTTCTGCATTGGTGGAAGAGACAGAAGCTTTCATTGAACTCAACAAGGGACATCAACAGATACAAAAGGGACCTTGAAGGCACGATTAGTTCTGCATCATGAAGCCCTGATCCCATCCTAGGAAATACCAGTGGCTGCCTTAGTGAGGTACAGTGGGGGCTACATGCTGCCACCCCAACATGGAGCACTTGCCATAAAAGACCCAAGTCTCAATCCAGACCAGATTTCATCAAAGGCTATGCCCCTTGTTAGATATCACATAAAACGAATCTTCAAAACAACTCTGTGTGGTGGAAGGGATTTTTCCTCTCTCTGAATCCTTCACCCTCCATACAAAAACCACACGAACACTGGGCAAGGAGGGTTGGCTTCTGTCCTTCAAAGGGTCCTTCCCTGACCCTCTTTGGGTACCCTCTGCCCATCAGGCATTGGTGTCAGAATTTAGGGAACAAGCCTGCCCAATGCTTTGATACTCAGCATCTCCCAGCTGTAAACCCACTACTGGCCTCCTTGGATCTGGCACCTAAGGCACAACCCACAGACAGCTGTTCATAAACAGCAGCTGGTAGATGTGAGGTCCTGAACATGTAAAATTGAGTCTGGGAAGATAGGGAAGAAGGTTGCTGCAGGAGGCAGGCTCAACTCTAGGGAATCTGAGAATCATACAGGCAAACTTAGTATCAAGGTAAGAAGACAGAACCTATTTTATGTTAGAGTTGTCTTACCTGATTTACATCTTTGGACATAGGGACTGGTATTGTGGTGCAGTGGACTAAGCCACCCCTAGAGTTGCTGGCATCCAGTATGGGTGAGAGTTGAGTCCTGACTGCTCCACTTCTGGTTCAGCTCACTGAATGTGCCTAGCAAGGTAGTGGATGATGGTCTCAATATATGGGCTGCTGCCACCCATGCAGAAAACCCAGAAGTTGTTCCAGGCTCCTTGCTTTCAACTTGGAGCAGCCTAAACAGTTATAGCCATTGTCTTTCAAATCAACAACCATATCTTTAAAAAACAAAATAAAGAGTCAGACATAGCAGATGTTGGATTCCATCTGCATCGGTGTCTCAGTCCACCAACGTTGGAGGTGGGCTCTTTGCAGCACCCACATAATAGGGGTTCCTATCAACAGATGATGGAGTGGCGGGCTGAGGAGGCGGGGGTGACAGGAGTGTGGTCTTGCCCTTGGAGACATCTCACCAAACACACTAGCTCCCCACAACTCCACTGATGGCCTAATTATCAGGCTCCCCGATTTTAATCCTTTATTCATACAAAGCATTTAAGCCAATTAGACTCCTAACCAAACAAAAAGTCTGTAGGTTCCACTCGATCAGGAATCCCCTAACACTTTATATGCAAATAATGCAATGGAAACTGTTGACACAGACCAGAACTGCCTGATGTGCTTTACCCATTAATTAACCCACCCTGGAGAAAAAAGCAGGCTAGGATTAATTTGTTCGCACATATCTCTATTACTCATGCTGGAGATTTCAAAAAGAGTTGACCAAAAAGACAGGATCTCAGTTGCCACTCAGGATCCCCCCACTCCTTTCATTAACCATATGTAGCAGCAGCCCCCAGAACCTACATCCAACAGGGACCTGCTAGCCCCCCAGGGGCCATCTGTGTCATCGTGTCAGGTCCCATGCCCCTGGCCTGTGCCCAGGTGTGGAGCTCTGAGACACTCACTAGTCCATATTGATGCAATCTGTCTTGTCTGCTGTGCCAGTGTTGTGTGTTAAGCAACTTCCCTTTATCTGTGTTACAAGACCCTGAAATTTTCTATTGACACCCACTTAGGGGTTTTCCATAGGCAAGTCTGACCATGACCCACCCACCACTGCTCAAACTCTGCTCACAAACATGGGTTGTTTGCATTTGGTTGTGTTTGGCAGCGTTTTCAGGAGTTACACAGCCCCAAACACAGGAACACTGTGACATGGAAAACTGTAAAGCTAACAATCTGACAGATCTTTCTAGAATCCTCTAGAAAGTCAGAGAGAACCCCAGGCAAACTAACTGGAAGGAAAGCTGTCTCACTCAGCCAGAGACAATAGCATATACAAATCTTGGTCTACAGATGTGTACATATCTCTTCACAGCTGTATATTTGCATGAACCCAAGCCTATTGTCTGTGCACATTGACTGGCATCTGCGGAGACCACCACTGTCTCAGGTGGCCTTCTTCACACACCCCTGCAAATGGCAGCTGAGTTCCAATCTCCTTGTCTAGGCCCACAGACCCGCTACTGGTCAGGGGGTCCTTCAGCCGCTCCCTACCTACACTGGGACCTGTGTGTAGTTGTATCTATACACCCCACATCCATTTCCGAGGTTCTAACCCATCCACCTGGGACACAGAATCCCATTCTCACCAACCTTCTCCCCTTACTTCTCCCTTATTTTTCTCCCTCCCTTGGAGTCTCTAGAAACTGGAAACAGGGAGGCACAGGTAGAAGAGTCCTTCCTTCACCCACAAGGTTGAGAGCCTAGAAAAACCAGAAAAATGGGTCTTCACATCTTGGTTCTGTACAGGTAATTGCTCCCTTGGGACACTGCACTTGGACTAGCCTTGCTCAGGGGAGCAAGGAGAGCAGAAGTGAGAGGGCTACGCAAGAAATAGAGGAAGAGAAAAACCAGACAACATTTCAAAATGAAAGCCCAACCATACTATTAACCTAATGTAACACACATCTTCATAGAGACACGTTGGTAGAAATAACTCACTCAAATACAATGTGACCATAACCCTCCCCTGGGTCCACAGGGCCCACAGGGGCCATGTCTCCCTGCTCACTGGAGAAGTGCAGTGCTGTGGTCACGGAGCAAACCCCCACTGCAGAAAGGGCAGCCTCTGCAGAGCTGACCATTTTCCAGACATTTTCAAACCTGGCTCCAACCTCTACTCCAGTAAAATTTGTGTCATGATTTTATTTTTCTTAATGTACGTACCTGCTTTTATTTGAAAGGCAGAGAGACAAGAGGCACTTCTCTTCTGGTATACTTCCTCCAAAGGCCCACAACAGCTGGAACTGGGCCATGAACTCCATCCGGATCTCTCACATGGGTAGGAGGGACCGGACTCTGAGCCATCAATACCTGCTGCTTCCCAGGATGCACACCTGTAGGAAACTGAAATCAAAAGCAGAGCTGGGTTTCAAATCCAGGCACTCCGATATGGGATGTGGAACAGTCGCCTACTCCTAACCCAATCCTAGAAGACATTGCTCCACTTCTCATCAAGTATTCTTATTCCTCTTGCCTAAATGGCCACTCTGGGTCAGCTAATGAGAACAAGAGCAGCATGAAAAACAATGGTGAAGGGCCCAGAGCAATAGCCTAGTGGCTCAAAGTCCTCATCTTACATACACCCATATGGGTGCTGGCTCATGTCCCATTGGCCCTGCTTCCCATCCAGCTCCCTGCTTGTGTCCTGGGAAAGCAGTCAAGGACAGCCTAAGGCTTTGGGACCCTGCACCGTGTGGGAGACCCGGAAGAGGTTCCTGGCTTCTCGCTTGGCATCAGCTCAGCTCTGGCCTTTGCGGTCACTTGGGGAGTGAATCAGTGAATGGAACATCTTCCTCTCTTTCCCTCCCCCTCTCTGTTTATCTGACTTTCCAATAAAAATAAATAAATCTTAACAACAACAATAATGGTGAGGTCAGTTTTATTCTCAACTTCCTGTCCTAGAAGTTCTGCGGGGTGGTCTGGCTCCTTCTCTGCCACGCCTGAGGGTCTCTTTTCCAAACTATAGCTTGAGCATCTCCCTCAAGAAGCACCCCTCACGTCTCTGATCCTGCTCTAATCGTGCAGGGCTAGTGCAAGCAGCATGAACCCCACCAGTGTCGTTGTGTGTCACCATTGCTTTCCATCTTCCCACCAGCCCACAAACTGTGCTGGACAAAGTCCATGCGCTAACATCCTCTGTAGCATTTCTCCACCACTTAGCTCAAAGAATCTACATGAGCATGGGAGTGCAGTAAGGCCGGAATAATTATATCAGCTTCATTTCTAGCATTTTTTTTTTTTTTTTTTTTGCAGCCCAGCTCCTGGGTAATCATTTATCAATGAGCAAATCAGTTGGTTAACCCAGCAAGTTTTCCAGGGTGAGTCATCTGGGTTTCCGCTGCTGGAAACAACACATAACTGCTTTCCCTGCATGGCAGAATTTCAGCAGTGGCTGGAAGACAAGCCATTACAGCCGATCAGACCTGCCAGGCTTGAGGCTTGTACCTCTGACCTAGAGAGATGAATCAGCTCGTTGGGATTCAGGTGTTCCACTAGATTCCTTTAGCCTATAGGCATCAAAGTCAGAGAATGTGATCACCATAACACCAGCAGTTACAATGACAAAGAAGTGAACCTACAGCTACCAGGCAGGGAATAACTGCAGGAAACCCAACCCTTCCTCACCCTGGGGGGACCTGCACACACACTCAGTGATGTGCTTGCCTGGCTGTGTCCCACTGGCTTCCCTACTGCTGCTCTCTCTCCTGCTGTAGCTGCTCGCACCAGTGTCCAGCACCTGCCCTGGCTCTGGGCCTATATGCAAACCTAGGAGAAATCTGGCCTCCCTCAGTTCCCTACTCCAGGTAAGTAGCTTCCCAGGGCAGCCCAGCTGTAGAAGACAATGTGGGGGGCAGGTCTCCTTCCCCACCTCCCCCATCACCACCCTGTAACTGCACTGGCGGGGATTGAAGACCTGCATGTGACTTTACCACAGGTTCTAGAGCCAGACAGTCTGTATTTAAACCCTGACTCCATCTACATCAACTGCTTCTCTTTTCTAAACCTCAATTTTGTCTTAAAAACAGAGCTAATGCCTGCCTTCTCATGCTGTTGGGAGAAGGAAGCAGTAAAAATAAGGGTTAATAGACATAATGACATCAGGACATCGGTGGACCAGATGTTCCTCAGGGTTTAACACAGGTTCTTGAAGTTTGCCTTGGTGGCTGGCCTGGAGCAGGTCCTCTGCTGGTTTCTTCCTCTTGGTCTTCCTACTCTTGTTATTTCTCTTTTCCTTCCTCCTCTCCCAGGATCAGGGAGGATCTGGGGTGGGAGGATGCAGGGTCTGTCCATTGGCATGGTCCTTACTGAAGCATCTTCTCTTCTTCCATGGACCTCCGGTGGCCACCCAGACCCTCCCCTCTCCTGGGCAGCTCTGTTTCCATTCCCAGCCAGGCTTCCAAGTGCCATCCCCACACCCAGAGGCCTGTACCTGGTGTCATAGCTTCCTGAGGATTATGTTTGCCCACTATTGGAGACAGGAGCAGCTCTGTACCCTCCTGACCTTTCCCACTGCAACACATGGGTGGCTGTTTGTGCTAGGTAAGCTGTCAAACACCCGCAAGACACGGATAACCCAGTTCCACAGAGAGAGGGGCTGTGCCATCAGAGAAGGGTACCAGGAGTCTTGGGAATTCACAAAGTGACCATGCCACTGTGTGCTGGCCTCTGAAGACAGACAGACACACACACACACCTACCTCTGATAGATTCTGTGTGGGGCAACCAGAAAGAATTCCAAATATCTCCACCTCCTGAGAATTGCATCTTCTTCTAACACCCAAATCAAATATAACACCCAAATCAAATGACCCAAGCCTCCATCCCAAACGCATGGGAAACCCAGCTTCCTCCTGCCATTATCAGCAACTCCCTGGGCATTGGCCTTCACTTGGCTCCCTTTCTCAGCCCATTTCCCACTCAGATCACAGTCCGGATTGGCCCAGCATCGTCTTGCCTGTGGAAGCCACTGTCCACTTCCTATAGCATTACCCTTCCTGCCAGTCGCTGCTTTCATAATCAAAGTATCATTTTTAAAATTTGTTTTTATTCAAAAGGCAGATCAGATTTATGGAAAGGAGAGACAGAGACAAAAGATCTACCAAATGGCTGATTCACTCCCCAAATGGCTGCAATGGCTAGAGCTGAGCCAATTCAAAGCAAGAAGCCAGAAGCTCCTTCCAGATCTCCCATGGTCCCAAGCCTTTGGGCCATCATTTGCTATGTTCCCAAGCTGTAAGTGGGGAGCTGGCTGGGAAGTGGAGCTGCCAGGACACAAACTGACACCCACATGGGATCCTGGTATTTACAAGGTGAGGATTTAGCCATTAAGCCATTGTACCAGGCCCTGAAAAATATCATTGTAAAATCCCTTTTCATAGGACTATGTAATAGGAATTTTCAGTATCATTATGCTCTTAGAATACAATTTTATACCACTATAACATTCCACAGTAAACCCATAAAGTAATTCATGTTGTTGTACATAGGATGGCTTTGAATTGTTCCTGATTTTAACATGGTCAGTCACCTTTATCTATAAAGTGGCGTGTGCTTTTCTAGTTGTTTCCTGTACTTCCTTAGGTCTCCTATTTCCTGCCGGTCAAGTAAGCTCCATGAACAATTTTGCCCAAATGACACAGTACACTTCTCCTCCTACACCCTCGCACACTCCCCACCCCACCACACACACACACAAATAATTAAACACTCTCTTCAAAGTCTGCCTCACTTGTAACGGATGTTGTAATTCATTGTCTCACTTACTGTGAACAGTCGTACATTTCCTGAAGAAGGGGGAATGTTTGATGACAGGGTGCTCCCCCAGGGTCCCCCAAGGCTTTCACATACTATCCAGCATCTGCACCATATTTTCCTCCCAAACTTCAACCATCTCACCCCAAAGGTTTCAGATTTTCAAAACCAGTCCAATGGCATGTCTCCTGTGAGCATTAAAAACGCTAACCATCCAGTTCTAATTCAGTGGTCTACCATAGCAGTGATTTCTAAATATACTCCTCGGTTTGAAATTATAAACTCATAAGGAGTTGCAAAACAGCTCAGAAGGGCATTGAGCATCCTTAACTCCCCTCAAGGCTAACAGCTGGGACAAAGCCAGGTCACTGGCATTAGTGCAAGCAATGGATTTTACCAATTTTACATACAGTCGTCTCTAAATGTGCATTTCTGTCCCATTTTGTCACTTGTGTATAATGGAATAGCTACCAACACAAGACACACAACTGCTCCATCACCACAGAGATCCTTGAGACACCCCACTTCCCCCTTGCCTGGTCCTCAACCTCTGCTTCCAGATGTTCTTTTTTGAGATCCCAGGAGGCACCCCACAAGACAATCCCAGATGGTTTCCCATTCTGGCTGGCAGGATGCTGAGGCCTCCAGAGGCCACTGAGAAAGCCCCTGTGACTACTGGGTCATCATTCTGCTCAAGCCCCACGCTCTGTTGCCTGGGATGTGGCCTCCATCTTCCTCTCCAAGACAGAGAAACCTCAGCTTCGTCAGATGGGTCTGTGTGTCTAACACTTGCCCATTTTCTTTTTAAGATTTCCTCGGCCCAGTGCCGTGGCCTAGTGGCTAAAGTCCTTACTTTGTATGTGCTGGGATCCCATAAGGGCACCTGTTCTAATCCCAGCAGCCCGCTTCCCATCCTGCTCCCTGCCTGTGGCCTGGGAAAGCAGTTGAGAACAGCCCAAAGCCTGGGGACCCTGCACCAGTGTGGGAGACCTGGAAGAATTCCTGGCTCCTGGCTTTGGAACAGTGCAGCACCAGCCGTTGTGGTCACTTGGGGAGTGAATCATCGGATAGATCTGCCTCTCTGTCTCTCCTCCTCTATCTATCTATCTATCTATCTATCTATCTATCTATCTATCTATCTATCTGACTTTGCAATAAAAATAAGTAAATATTTAACAATTTTTTTCTATTGGAAAGGCAGATTCATGGAAAGAAGGAGATATACAGAGAAAAACCTTCTAGCCTCTGGTTCACTCCCCAAATGGTTACCAACAGCCAGAGCTGAGCTGAACTGAAGGCAGAAGCCAGAAACTTCTTCCAGGTCTCCCATGTGGGTGTAGGCTCCTAAGGTTTTGGGTTGTCCTCCACTGCCTTCTCAGGTCACAAGCAAAAAGCTGGATATGAAGTGGAGCAGCCAGGACACAAAACAGCACCCATGTGGGATCCCAATGCTTGCAAGGTGAGGATTAGTAAATTGAGCCATTGTGCCTGGGCCATGCCCAGACATCCTGTAGGAGACCAGGAAGCTTCTCTCCCTCCAGCTCCCCATATCACCCTTACCCATATGCATCCCAAAGCAGGACTGATCAACTCAAACCACACAACCCTGCTCTTACTCACTGCAGGAACCTTGCCTTTGAAGGCCAAACCTAAGCCCAGAGATAGGGCAGAGCAGACACTGCCCACTATGGCTAAATGGTTCCCCCAATGTTTATCATGGGATGGCAGCTACACATTTCAAAGCAATCATGTTGGGAGGTGGGAGTGGCCTAAGAGGAGGAGTTTGGGTCATGAAGCTCCTGCTCCTACAAATGGACTGTTATATTCATAAGACTGGATTTGTGACCATAAAAGAGGGTTTGTTATGAGAGTCCACCTCTGGAGCCAGTACTGTGGGTTAAGACTACCTGCAGCACCAACATCCCATCTGGGTTCCCGTTCCAGGGCCAGCAGTTGCACTTCAGGGCCGGCTCTGTGCTAATGCACCTGAGAAAAGCAATAGCAGATGGCTCAAGCCCTTGGGTTTCCTCACCCACATGGGAAACCGGGAAAAAATTCCCTGCTCCAGGCTTCGGACAGGTCCTGCTCCAGCATTTGGGGAGTGAACCAGCAAAGGGAAAACCTCTCATTTTGTCTCTCCTTCTCTTTCTGGAAATTTGCCATTCAAATAAAAATAAGTGAATCTTAAAAAAAGCAGCAGCTCTCTCCCACTCTGGCATGTGCCGTCTTGCCACGATCCCACCCACTGCACGCTGCAGCAAAAGGCCTGCCCCAGACGAGAGCCTCCTTGGACTTCCAGCATCGAGAACTGTGACCCAGTGAACTTCTGCTCTTTGTGCATTACCCAGTCTGCAGTATTCTGTGATGGCAGCAGAAAGCCAACTAAGACCTCACCACACCCCCCTTCATCTCTTCAGCCCTGTCACCCCTGGGCAGGTGTTCAAAGCATCTTCCTCACCATTTCTGTTCCCTTGGTCACCCAGATTCCTGGGCCTCACTGCGCTCACATTCATCAGACATAACCAGGATGAACTGCATAATTGTAGCTTGGGCTCGGTTTGGGTGTCCCACACCTCTCAAGTTTAATTTAACTGCACAGAAGATTAAATGACCAACTTATACTCAGTGGGGGGAAAAAGTAGCATAGTGCGTTTATGATCTCACATGAAATAAGTCTTGCTGAGTTTAGCTTTGGTCAAACCTGTGGTTCTAAGCAGAATGGCCCTCTGTCGTAACTTTGCCATCTGGCCGAAGAGTGCTCATGTAATTAACCTAGACCTCAGTATTTCAATGACAGAACAGGCAAGAGAGAATGTGAGTAAACTGGAAGAGGAATTAACAACCCAGGGATAGATAGACTTAAAACCTCTCAGTGGAGAGGGTAGCACAGTCTATGCAGTATGAGCATGGTTACATCATGTCTTACATCAAGTGGGGCAGAAGCACAAAGTTGCCATTGTCTTCATTTCCAAGCTAAATACAATTAAAATAAGAGGATGTGAATGCCAAGGTGACTAGAGATACACTGTAGTGGTTTTATCCTGACAACCAAGAAAGGAACTGGACTTCCAAGAACTCTTCTTCCCTGCATGGTTCTAGGTTAGAGTTGGCCACAAGATATGTCTGGCATTAGAAAGTGGACATATGTCTGGAAGGTGGACATGAAATAGTCACCATATCCTCCAAGCTCTGAAGGTGGTCCTAGGGCAAGCAGGTGCTGTGTGACAGCTGTTGACCAGCTAGCCCGGCTTGCGTGATCAGACTCACAGCTCCTCCAGCACCTTCTCTGAGTTCACAGCCAGGTGCAAGTGCAGCTCATGGCAGAGGGCGCCAGCTTCGCTTGCAGGCCAGGACAGCACTGAAGTTGCTCGTGGCTTCCAGTTGTCTTTACATGATCCAGTGGTCCTGCCAGTGTCTCCTTTGTATTTTGCATGTCCAGCGTCCCCTCAGCAGTCTCTCTTGGTGACCTACAGAGACCTCATTCCCAATACTAGACACTGTGGGGACTATAACGTCCCCTCCCTCCTCAGGTATAGTACATTCTCTGATTCTGTACCACTCACAGTTTGGTTCTGTGTCATTGACTCAACCCTGATTGTTACAGGATTATGTATTATCAGCTCTCAGAAGAGGCACATATTAGTGAAATTGGAATTTATTGGTTGAGTATAAAATCAAGCTTGAAGTATATAGTGACTGAAGTGGAAGGTAAACCGGAAAAAAAATCCCCATGGAGATGCATAAACATACACATGTCTCCCCTAAAAACAAAATCTTGAGTAGCACTGAGCTGTTGAACTTATGCTCAAATTTATCCCAGCTCTATGCATTAACTTGACCATGTAGGTACTGTTATTTCTCAGACCTATCTACTCCATGCACTATGCATGTGTTGGACCCAAACACACACTCCCTACAGTACAAGAAAGGGACTTAGGTATCTTCCTTCCTCTCCCAGAGCCTGGATCCTAGTCTTCTTCCCTTTAATTTCATCTCCTAAACTCCAGACTCTAGACCTTGCCTGATTTCTACCTCCAGCCCTGCTGTATTTCACATTCACCCATACACATCCTTGGAGCTCAGCGTATGCTTGATCTTTGCTCCCCAACTTGGCTTGGCCGTCCAGGACCTGGCACCCCACCTTGCTCTTGGCAGGACCTCATGGCCCCAGCACCTCCAAGAGTCAACCTCCACCTCTCACTACCTGGACAGTGCTTCCCAGTGGGAAGCAGGGTGGCTGGCCTCCATTCCACATGCTTAGCCAGCAAGTCATACAGACACACAAAATAAGCATCCATGAATTATGCCTTCTATCCAATCCAAGGAAATCAGGGAAGGTGTGGGGGTGAGGGTCTTCCTGGAGTAGATCACCTTTCAAAGACTGATGAAAATTCAGCCTGGCCTCACCTATTTTCTAGACCCAGAAGAAGAGCTGATGCTATGGTCTAAATGTGTTCCCCAAAGTGGATGGGTTGAAAACATAGTCCTACATGTGCCTGGATTGGAAAGGGGGCTATGAATAGGTGGTGAGATCCCAAGGGCTGTTTTTATCTCAGAGGGGGTTAGTTATAGGAGAGTGGGCTTAATGTAAAAGGTTGGCCTCTCCTTGCTTTCCTGATCTCATCCATCTTCTTTCCCCTCCACCTGCTGCCTTAGGATGAGGCAGCAAGAAGACTCTCCCCAGATGCAGCCCCTCAGTCCAGGATGTCCCAAAACTGAGGGAAAAGTTAATTTTTTTTCCTTCAACATCACCCAGTCTAAGGTCTTCTGTTATAACAGCAGAACAGGGTCCGGCACCATAACCTAGTGGCTCAAAGTCCTTGCCTTGCACACGCTGGGATCCCATGTGGGTGCTGGTCCTAATCCCGGAGGCCCCACTTCCCATCCAGCTTCCTGCTTGTGGTCTGGGAAAGTAGTTGAGGACGGCCCAAGGCTTTGGGACCCTGCACTCGCATGGGAAACCCAGAAGAGGCTCCTGGCTTCAGATCAATACAGGTCTGGCTGAGACAGCTACTTAGGGAGTGAATCATACACAGAAGATCTTCCTCTCTGTCTCTCCTCCTCTCTGTGTATCTGACTTTCCAATAAAAATAAATCTTTAAAAAAAGATAATAGCAGAACAAAGATTAAGGCAGTTGGGGAGAACGAAGAGGAAGAACGTTAGGGTCAACACGGTGGGCTCAGCCACTACCTGCAATGCCAGCATCCCATGTGGTCTACAGTTCGAGTCCCGGCTGCTCCAGTTCCAATCCAGCTCTCTGCTAAAGCACCTGAGGAAAGCAGCAGAAGATGGTCCAAGTGCTTGGGCTCCTGCCACCCATAGGGGAAACCCAGAAGAAGCTCTTAGCTCCAGGCCTCAACCTGGCCCAGGCCTGGCTATTGTGGCCATAAGGGGAGTGAGCCAGCAAATGGAAGATCACTCTCTTTCAAACAAGCAAATAAATCTTTTAAACAATAATTTTAAAAAGGAGTGCTTTCAATGGTGAAAAAAGACACATTTTGGGCATCAAATTTTGTAGCAATAATAACTGGCTGAGATTAAAATAATGCAGGAAAAAAGATTAGGAAAGAAAAATTTCTATTTTTGGTTTAAACAGAACTAGGGAAACTACAACAAATAAGGCTCTAGCATGTTAGTCACTGAGCACTTGGTTCTCACAGTGCTGGGGTGAAAATTCTGAAGAGCAAAAGGAAAAGCCAGATGAACATGAGCTACCGAGGGCACCATTTCCACAAGGGCAAGAGACCATGGCAGCACAGAGAAGCATGGCACCTCTCCTGTGCTCCCGGAGTGCTCTTGAGGGCCCAACATGGGGGACGTGGGCAAAGGACGGGCTTTTGAACCTGATACGTAACATAAACAATCTCCAGTAAAACACACGAGGAAAAACTTCTGAAGGCATCTCTATTATATATATATTATAAAAAAAAACCCAGCACCACAATTTTTTTGACAGCCAATGGCCTTGGAGAGTTTTTCTAATAAAAGTACCATTTGAAAGGACACCAGCAAAAGTCACTGCTCCCTCTTAAAAGGCATTCTGCATACTTCTCCATAAGATGAGAGTGGTCTTCTTAGGGGTCCCTGGAAGGTGGGATGGAACAAACCTTGCAAAAAAAAACCCTCAAAGCTTATCTACCAAGTATTATTCTGGTCAACACAATTGGATCACCAAGTTTCCCATATCTCACTGCACAATCTAGCTCTAACTGGAGTTTCTCCTTGATGGTTATGGGATTGGTCCTCTCTGATCCATCAGATGCATTTAAGTAAACTCAAAGTGAATTTAAGTGAATTTCTTCTACGTTCACTGTGAATCCACCCACTTGGCCGTGGTCCATCTCAGGACTGCTTCCTCCTGGTGCGATGCGATCATGACGATGCAATCAGGCCCACAGTCGGAGGAAGCAGAGCACTGTGGGAAGCCCTAGAAGTGGACCAGCTAGCTGCAGGAACATTTTTCAGCCAGAACCCACATGACTGGGTCTCCAGCAGTGTGGTTGTAAAAGGGAAACAGTTGAGAATCTTTAAGAATTTTTTAAATTGGAAAGTCAGATTTACAGAGAAAAGGAGAAACAGAAAGATCTTTCATCCACTGGTTCACTCCCCAAGTGGCCACAACCAGGAGTCAGGAGCCTCCTCTGGGTCTCTCACACAGGTGCAGGGTCCTAAGGCTTTAGTCAGTCCTCCACTGCTTTTCCAGGACACAAGCAGGGAGCTGGAAGGGAAGTGGAACAGCCGGGGTACAAGCTGGCACCCATATGGGATCTTGGCACATGCAAGGCAAGGACTTTAGCCACTAGGTTACCGTGCTAGGCCCACAGTTGGAAATCTTAAAGACTCAACTTCTCACAACAAGGGGTATCAGAGGCCCAGCTCTTCCTTTGCAGTGTGGAGAAACCACAAAAAGATGACAATTCCCATGGCACATCTCTAAGTCACCCTTTCTGCTCCAGCTATCTCACTCCCACTTGCAGCTTACATTTGCTTTGAATCATCTCTCCCCACAATTCCCCAGGCCATTCTCGAAACTGGGCCCCACATTTGTGTGTTCTACTTCCTCTTTTCTTTCTAGCTTTGACTATGAACATTTGTACAATCCCCTTGGTTATATTTATAAAAAAAAAAAGGAATAAAAAACACTTGCGGGCCCAGTGTTCGGGCTCAGGGGGGTTACACTGTCACTTATGACACCAGCATCCCACACTGGAGTATCTGACTTCCACCTGCTCCACTTCCAATCCAGCTTCCTGCTAAAGCACAAGGGAAGACAGCACAGGATGGCCCGAGTACACAGGTCCTTGCTGCCCAGACTAAAGATCTGGATCGAGTTCCTGGCTCCTGTTTTTCACCTGGAGAGTAGACCAGATGATAGAAGATCTCTTTCTTGTACACTTTGAAATGAATAAAATAAACATTTAAAAAAATCTTCTATTGCATCTCTGCAGAATTTTGGTTATCTGGGAAAGAGAAAAGGGCTGCAGACATTCCAACCTGAACTCTTTTCATCTGAGCACTGTCTGGGCCGCACAGAGCTAAGATAGCCTCATTAATCACAAGGCCAGCGATGGGGAGGGTAGGGAACTCAGTTCAGGGACAGAAATAAACCCGGAACCTCATATTCATAACACCTGCCTTTAAAGTACTTTGGTTAGTTGATGTATTCTTCTTTATTCTAAGACAATAAAAGTAACATATTAGGCAGCTCAATGCTTTTAAAATTAAGATGAGTTAACATAAAACTTGAATGAATAAGTGCAATGAATGACAATAAAATCACACCCTCTAAGAACTGGCATGAATATGATTGTGCTTAATTTTAACAGTGTGAAGTAAGTATGAACAATATAGACAGAACGTTAAATAATCTGCAGGAGGGTGCAATAAAGGACTTATCTCCCTTATATAAAGGCCATGCCCTAACTCTCTACAGTGTGGGAAAACCTCATATAATTCACCCCTCCTAAATTCCAGGTGCTCTGCCAACTCTCAGGCCATGAGAGCATCCCAGCACCTGTGAAGCCAGCTTTGTCACTTCTTCAAGGAAAAGCCAAATGTCAAGTCCAGCCTTGATGTGATACAGCCACTCTGGAAAGGTTTTTTAGTTTCTTGACCCAGGTCAACGCAGGGATGTGGCAGAATCCTGTTGAGAAATGAGGGTTGCTGGGCTCATCCAACCAGCATGGCAGAATCATCAAAACCGGTACAGGAGAGGTCACGTGACTGGCCGGTGGTTAAGATGCTCACGATCCACATCGCCATGCCTGAGTGCAAGTCTCAGCTCTGCCTCCTCATTACAACTCCCTACCACCGCCAACTCTGGGAGGCAGCAGATGATGCCGCAAGCAGTCGGCTCTCTGCCAGCCACAGGGGAATCCTGGATTGAGCTTCTGGCTCCTGGCCGTACCCCAGCCGTGCAGTTGCAGGTGTCTGAGCGGTAACTCAGTCTCTTTCTCTTTCTCTCTCTTTCTCTCCATCTTCTTCCCCTGGCCTTGATATCTCTATCTCTTAAATACATAAGAGAAATACTTTGTAGAGGGGAGAGGCTTGGTAAGGAACTGAATGTTGTGTCCCTCTCAAATTACTTGAAGCCTAAATAAATAAATAAGGCATGAAGAGAATGCCCCAGGAACCAAACATCCTGCGGCAGCATTTGTGCAGCATGCTGCTGCAGCTTGTATCATGTGTGCCCATAAAGGCCTTCCTTCCCTAATGTCCAGATCCCACTCTACACAACAGAGAAGCCAAGACAGGATGCAGTCTCTGAAAGTAAGCAATGCCCTTCCCTCCTCCTCCCACCCTTCCCTGTCCTCCCAGAATGATTCAGCAGAGGTGGCGTGCTTGCAAGGTCCACGGCTCTAGCTAACAGATAAACAGACAAAGCTCTGCAACTTGGCCTCCAGCCAAGCAAGGACTTTATCCTGGTGGGAAAGGGACAGAAGGGGGAAAGGCGGGAACCATGAACAAACACACACAACACACATACATGCACACACACATGAATACATGCAGAATTTATAAGATCTGGACTCTGCAATGACGCAGTGTAAATTCTCTTGAATTCTGTAGTTACCTGCCTTTCCAAGCGGAGTCCCACATGAGGGACAAGAGACTCAGGGTTTGTTCACTGATGGCTTAGCTTTAGCATCAGGGAAGGAAGCTGGCCCCAGGACTGTGCTGGTGCTGGTGCTGGGAGCTGGAAAAGGCTAATTAACCTATGCACAGCTTAAGTTTCCTCATCTGAAATCATAGAGAACAAAAACCCTCCTTGTAGGAATTTCATGAACATTACATGATACTGTGTATTAAAAAAAAAAAAAACACTGGCCAGAGGCAGTAACAAGGAGAGGTGGGTTGTACCAAAAAGGTCTGGCTTGCCTCAGGATGGAGGTAAATGAGAGTAGGGGACAAGCAATCGCAACACCACACCTTGCAGCATCATCTGCAAAGATGCTCATAAAATACTCCCTGACGGGTGAACCTCCCCCTGCTGCTCCTCCCTATTCCACACCCATGAGCCTCTTGCCAAACCCAAAATGATTCAGAGGCAACTGCAGGGCTCCAACAGGCTGCCCAGCCATCGAAGTGGCCTTCCCCAGCAGGATGTGCAGGAGGAAGAATGTTTTCCAATATTTTCAGATGGAAATCACTGGGATGCAGGCTGGTGACAGAGTAAGTTGAGAAAGTTACAACATTGGCTTTCACCATTGTACGTATTCAATTGTTGATTTTGAAATGTCCCTTGCCTTGGATTTCTCTTCTGGATGGAGGAAAAGAGCCCATTCCCAGCTTGTGTTCACTTCAGTAAAGAAGCCTCCCATAACCCATCTGAGAAAACTCATAGGCCCAAAGGAAACTCGAGGGGCCAACCCTCAGCCTGGTGGTTCAAGACACTGGTGGCCCATATCGTGGTACCTGGGTAGGGGTCCACGCTCTGCTCCCGTCTCTGGCTTCCTGCTAATGTGCATGCTGGGAAGTGGCAGGTGCAGGTGATGGATCAAGTGCAAGGGTTTCCGCTCCCCACACGGGAGATGTGAGGGGGAACTCGTGGCTGTTGACCTCAGCCTGGCCCAGCCCTGGCCATAATAAGCATTTCAGGAATGGGCCAGCAAATGGAAGTTCTTTCTCACTCCTCTGTGTATGTCTCTCTCAATTAAATAAACAAACACTAAAAATAAAAACACAGCACTAGACTGCCTCTGAGTCATCAACGATCTCTGATCATGACTAAAAACAGTTCATGAGTGTTCAGCCCCCAATTCCACAGGTGTAAAACAGACCAAGGCTTCTTCATGGTTCCTTGGGCCCAGAGCACAACACACGAGGATAAACACATAAAACTGATTCTTCTAAGGGTTTGACTGTCACCTGTGGTTTCTACTCCCTGGAAGCAGTGGGGATTAGCTGCCATTTAGGCACAGGAATGTAGCTCTTTGATTATTTCGGTGTCTGTTTTCACATGCATTGAACTTGAACCGCTTAGCCGCAGCCGTGGAGATCTGACCGAACCTCTCCTCTCATCTGAAACTAGGCAGGTTAGGCTGATACTAGACACCGCACAGGGACTGCCCCCCTTACGGGGACTGCCCCCCCCCCACCAGATGCAGCTCCCATTAAACCCCATTTTGCCACTGACTGGGTGTGTGGCTTTGGTTAACCACAATGCCTCACTCTCAGACCAGCTGAACAGCCTTTCTCGGCTTCTGGCTTCTTAGTCAGCCCCTAAGGGATACGATTAGATGAGTTGTTTAGAATGCTAAGATGTTGCATTCCTTAAGGCCCTTGGCTGGGACCCAGAAAAAACTCCAGGCAAAGTGACTGGTCCCCACTGCTTCATTCCTAGGTGAAACTGAAGCCACCTGTTCTCCCTGTGGTGGCCTGGCCCTGAGAATGGTGAATGAAACCAGAGCTTCCTTGGCAGTGAAGTGAGTTGCTTGCAGCAGGTAGCAGAAGAGAGCCTTGGCTGTATTTAAAGGGGCAATTAAAGTTCAGGGAGGAAAGGAAGTGTAGTTGTGCTTAATTTTTCACACTCTCTCTGACCCTAACCTCCATGCCACAAATAGCCCAGGATCCAGTTTGCTGCCAGAAGACTAATACCTGGGGAAGGCTATGAATGATTCACAAGCTGGGTCAATAATTAAGTCACCAAGGGAATGTGTACAATACCTAACCAGCCTTAACCCCTTCTATCTCAAAAGACCTGCTTCCCAGCCTGGCAAGAGAATGGTTGGGGACAAAACAATCTCTACCGAGGTTTAAAATGCTTCAAGGTCAATTAGCATTTCAATCTCTTAACTGGGAAAGGCTGACAAATAGACCGTGTTTTCCATCTTGGCCTGTGATGATTTTCAGAACAAAGGACTGCAACCCACTGCTTCTTTCCCAAGTCCACTCGGCAAGGTGAGGTGCTTGGGACTGAGCATTCCCAGAAATACTTCCTTGATGGAGATCTCAATCCACGGTACATTCAGCCTAAGGAGAAACTTGCCATTCATCTGGCCAACAAAAGTTTGTTTTACGCACGCTGTTGAGAGGCAGCAAGAGCTTCTACCTGCTGATTTCCTCCCCATAATAACCAGGGCTAAGACAGGACCAGGAACTCCATCCAGGCTTTCCAGGTAGCTGAGCATGACCCAGTGACATGAGTCATTACCACTGCATTCTTATTAGCATTAGCAGGAAGCTGGAGTTAGGAGCTGGATTGTGACATTGGAGCCACGGACATCCTAAGCAGTGGCTTCAACACTAGGTCAATTGCCCACCCTGGAAGTTTGCTTTAAAGCAGCCTCTTGTGCTTGACTTGTAGGGGGTACAGCCATGGTGGCCTAACTACTTAAGGGGTCCAGGCTAAAGTTCCCTGAAAGACTTAGCAACACAGGACTATGCATTACACACTGGAGACAGTTACAGAATAAAGTAATCCTCTCAGGTGGGACTGGACCTTGGCCAGAGGCTCAAATGATGGGTAGGTGATGGGAGCTATCCTAGGGAGTGTCAGTAACTCTTCTGCCCTCCATGTGCCAGACACTGGTGGCCAGGTCCTGGGGGATACACAAGTGAGAGAAAAGATGGCACCTGCTATGAGACGAATCATGTCCCCTCCAAATGCATACGCTGAAGCCCTAATCCCCAGGACTTCAGAAAGTGACTGATTCTAGGAAAAGGAACCTTTAAAAGGTGAGTAAATGAAAAAGAGGTTCTTCAGGCTGATCCTAATCTAACAGGAACAATGTCCTTGAAAGAAAAGGAAATGATGCCAAAAAGAAAAAAAAAGAGGCACCAGGTATGTATGCACACAGAGCAGATGAGGAAATGGTGGGAAGGTTGCCACCTGCAAGTCAAGGAGAGACCTCGGGGGAAGCCACACCTGCTTCTTGATCCCTGGAGCTGGGAACTTCCGGCCTCCAGAATGAGTTAAAAAAAATGCTGAGTCCCCGGTCTTTGCTAGAGCAAAATCCTGCAGCAGCCTAAGAAGGTGAGCACCTTGAGCCTGTTCTTCTATGGGCCAAGTCTGTTGAGGAGTGCAGGTGGCAAAACAGGCGGCAATCCACCTTCCTGCCCATCACAGAAGACCACGGCCACGCCCACACCAAAAGACTGGTTAGCAGTGAAGAGCACAAGTTTATCTTGATAATTTGGGAGCCTCCCAGCTGAAGATCCCAAAGCCCTGGGAGAAAGATCCATATTTATGCTGGGATTCAAGAAATCACAGCCCACAGTGTAGAAATGAGTATGGCTGGACAAAGAAGGAAAGCTGCCAGACTAGGCAAAGAAACGCAGCATTGCCTGTGTTCAGATTCTTCTTGGCCCTTCTATTCAGCCTGCCTGCCTTCTGGGCACAGAGTGAGCCCCTTCTGGAGTGAGATCTTAGGACCTATCATCACACAGCTCAGAGAATTTCTTCAGGACCAGCACCAAGATGGAAAAATGGGAAGACATTTAGGATACTGCTTTCAGCTTTTAGGGCTTGTTTTGGAGGAAAGGGGCTCTAGTGTCACGGACCCACATTGGAAGAGAGAAATTCTAGTGTCCATTATGGCTTGACTTACAGAGCGAGAGCAAGAGAGAGCGAGCACGCAGAACGCAGGAGGGCTGGGGAAGGTCTAAAGGAATGTTGCTTCCGAGGCTGCTTCTGAGGCAGTGTGGTGGGGGTTTGGTTCTGTTTTCTGAGCACTTACAAGAGGATGGGACAAAAATAAGAATTATTTCACTGATGCATTCATGACAACTGTGTAGTACACACATGAAGAAGAACAGGGACAAGGTACTTAGAATGCAAAGAATGAAACATATGGCAGGGTGTAAATGAGCCCTGAAGACCAGCTCCAGGGTAGGAGAGTGGGGGATTTGGGGTGACCAGAGATGTCTCTGTGGGGTTGAAGAGATTGGCTGATGGGCAAGGAACTCCAAAATTGCAGAGCACCCTCAATTGGGTGGATACATTCAGGCTTGATCTCAAAGCTCTTGGGGGTTTCTAAATTAGAGGAGTGGCCTAAGGGAAAAACCCTTGAGTGAGAAGATTTTTCTTGCAACCTTGTGCTCCAGCAATGTGAGCTTTGAGATCCCTGGGGGAGGAGAAAGAGGGTGAATGGAGGTAGCCTGGCTGTGGAGAGGATGCCCAAGGGCATTTCAAAGAAGAGAGAGACAGGTCTTGGTGATTGGAGGGAAGTTTTTCCATGATCTGCTCCCCTCAGGGCTGCTGCTGACCTGCCAGGGAGGCCTTGAGTCAAGTGGTTGCCACAGCAGCCAGCTCTGTGCTGTCACCACTCTTCTCTGTGCCCTGAGACTTGCATCACTGACACCTGCAGTGCTGCCTAATGCAGCACAAGGAGTAGCATCAACGTGCTGGTGGGAATGCCTTGGGGAATCAGACAGAAAGTGGGACCTGTCTGACTCCCCAAAGAGCTACAGGACAGGCTGATGTATCCTGAAGATCCTGTCCTTCTCGTTGCCTTTACTGATGTTTGCAGCTGAGGGAGAGATTGGGATGCAAGGGAAAGAAACTCTCCTCAAAGGGGCCCCAACTGCCCACATTTAATCCTATGGAGTTGCCAAAGGCTGATGGACAGAAGCAGGCCACTGGTCACAAACACTGGAGCGTAAGTTCCCAAGCACCTTCCAGCACTGCCAGCCCATGGACTCATGGAGCAAGCAGATGAGCAAGTGGAAGGTAGATCCTGGGCAGTCAAGGGATAGAGGAAGCTTGGCAGCAGCATTAAACAAAAAGGAAGCCAAGCCCCTGATCAGGATACCACGGTGCCATGGGCCAAACTTCACAACCACAGCCAGCTGCTGGGGCCAGAGCTCCCATGAAGCTGATGAGAAACTACCTTCATTTTGCTACTTGCCGGGCTCATTTTCCATCCATCAGCAGCTGATGGCTAATTTGGAGATCAGATTAGAGGCAATGCCCTCTGAGAGACCTGCATTTGAAGCATTAGGCAAAAGCTAATATAAACACATGTGGGAATAAACATAGTGCAAGGGAGTACAGAAAAAAAAAATCCAGGAATGACAAGCAGACTCTAAACGCATTATCTGGATATTAGGAAGAACATTTCTAAAAAGCTCACTGTTTTAGCAAAGGATTGATGCGTTGCTGGTAGAGTTTATTATTTTATTGCTTTCTGAAACTCTTCTGTAGAACTCTTAGGCTTCAGGATGATGCCCTTTGTCCTGGGTGGGAGAGCTGAGCAATCCTGTAGAGTCAACCAGCTGCTCTGCACTTGCTAGGAGCCCGTGACAGCTACAGCATCTCAGTCCCCATCCCAGACCCATGGAATCAGAATCAGGGAATCTGCACATGTGCAAGCTCCCTGGAAGCTCTGAATGGCCTGTTAAAATTTAAAAAGCATGGCTTTAGGGTCCGGCGGCATGGCCTAGCGGTTCAAAGTCCTCGCCTTGAATGGGCCGGGATCCCATATGGCTGCCAGTTCTAGTCCCGGCAGCTCCACTTCTCATCCAGCTCCCTGCTTGTGGCCTGGGAAAGCAGTCGAGGATGGCCCAAAGCCTAGGGACGCTGCACCTGCATGGGAGACCTGGAAGAGGTTTCTGGCTCCTGGCTTCAGATTGGCACAGCACCGGCCGTTGCAGTCACTTGGGGAATGAATCCTCGGACGGAAGATCCTCCTCTGTCTCTCCTCCTCTCTGCATATCTGACTTTGTAATAAAACTAAATAATTTTTAAAAATTAAAAAGAAATAAAAAAGCACTGCTTTAGAGAAAACCAGCAAAAAGAAAAGCTGAGAAGGATGAGGGGGTGGGTGGTTAGAGACTGCCTCCCCAGCATCCTAACTAGCTCTGGGGTCTACTTCTGCTCACTGGAAAGAGAACTAGTAACTGCCCTGGGCCATGCCAAAATGGCTACGGCAGTAACAGGGAATCCAGAGGAAGAAGGCCAGGCTTCGGCTTCAAACCCAATAGGAAACGAGGGGTAAGCATTCTGAGCAGTTGTGAAGACATCCCCCAGGAACACTGGCACCATGGACAAGAGAGCCTGGATGTTGTAAGTCCTGGCTCTGCTCTGGATTCCATCTTCCTCCCGATACACATCCTGGGAGACAGAAGACAGTAGCTCAAAGTACTTGGGCCCCTGTTGCCCATGTGGGGATCCAGCTTGAGTCCATGATTTCTGCTTTATTCTGGCCAGCTCCGGCTGTTGCAGGCATTTGTAAAGTGAGCCAGCAGAGCAAAGGTGGGTGGGTGGGTGTGAAAGTGAAAAAATAAAAGGATCAAACCAAAAGCGCCTGAGCCTTTGTCCATGCAAGTCTAAGTCTCTTATGGTTCAAAGTCAGGCAAAGGAAGAATCTGCAATGTAAAGAGGAAAGAAAAATGTGCCCTCCGATTCAGAGGGCAATCAGTGGCGACTTTCTCAGAGCCATGCTTGACAGCATTAGCCACAAACTTATTTCCTTTGTGCTTACTTTTCTAAGACTGTGGCACCAAGGTTAACCAAGACAGTTTTCTTTCAGTCTGGCTAAGCAACAACAACTATTCATGGTACCTATGACACCCACCTGTAAGATCAATGAGGTGTACCAAACTGACCAAGGGAATTTGAAGAAGTTTTGGACAATGATTTTAACTGGCATGGCTCCCTGGGCGAGTCCCTTGTGTCCTTAAGCAGAGAGGGTAAAGCAAAAACTATGCTCTATGTTAACTAGAATGAGTTACACATTATCCAGTAGAAGCACGGCAGCATAACTTAACCTGGCTCAACTGGTACAACCAGTGTTAGAGTCAAGGGGACTACAGCTTGGAGCAGTATACCACAGATGCCAGAAGTGGCCACGCAAATGCCACACAGCCAGAAGTGGCAGAGCTCTGGTCAGCAGGAGCCAAATCTGCTGCTCTCAACTACCCAGAAAGTAGTTAATCCTGACACTTTCACCCTTTGCTTGGCCATGGTGCTCTCTGCCTCCCAGTGTCTTAGTCTCTGTTTCATAATTGACGCTCCCATCTTAGGCCAGAATCACAAGCCAATTAGATTTACCAAGGAGCCCACCCATGTGCGATCCGCATTAGGAGAGGAAATTCAACATCATGTCACTGATTTACTCCCCCTTTGAATGCTATTTTAAATTGTGATTTCAATATGTTTTTAGTATGGAGTCTCCTTTTCTTCTGTATCATTTACTTTTTCTCCCTGACGAATCTCCGTGTTAATGAGAAAAACATCGAAATAGGTAAAACATACATCTAGTTGGCTCTGAGTTTAAAATGATAAACTCTCTCCCACTCTCCTCACCCTGACCTCTTCCTCCCAGTTCCTTTTTTTTTCTTTCTGTTTTTTTTTGTTGTTGTTGTTTAAGAGCATTTGGCTCCTTCCCAGGCTAGAGAGTGTGCAGACCCTTAGCTTGGATGAAACAGAGAAGGCCGAAACTGAAAGAATGAAGAGATTTGAACTAATACAACTTTCTCTCAAACAAAAGCATTTAAGAGAGTTCAGCAAAGGTTAGGCATGCAGAAAATGCTGCATTTCCTGGTATCTTCTGATTAGCTTTTCAGATAATTAAAGGAGATGGGCATACTGTTGAGCAGCAGCAAGTGCGTTTCTGGAGGAGGGCAGGGAAGGCAGAGCCTGAATCTTCAGCACTAACGCCCTGACTCCCTGGCTTCTTCTACATCTGTGAATCTCTTTTCTGACTGCAGTGTGATCTGGCTGAGACCAGGATTAGGTGCCAGGCCAGCTCCCTGCACTCTGCAGGCATTCCCCTTGACTAAACATTGCACCCCCTTCCTGGGGGGAATAACATGCTAACTCCTATTTCAGGAGCAAGAAATTGCTGCACGCATACACACATAAGTGAGTTCTTACAACAATCCAATAAGGTAGCCACTGTGATTATTCCAATTTTGCTGACAAGGAAACTGAGATCAAAATGGATTTAGCCACTTTCCCAATGGCACACAATTAATATTGAGGTTGGAATTTAATTCAAACCTGACTCACGAGACACTGCTAAAACAAGAGGCAGCATTCTCCTTACCTCACTCGCGCGTCTTACACCTTCATTTCCACAATGTGAGGTAGTGGGCAGAAGCCAAAATTCTAAGAAACGGTCAAATATGTTCCTATAAGTATGAGACGGATCCTTCTCGCTCCTCCCTGTCCTCCCTGTCCTTTCCTTGCCCCTACCCCTCCACCTTCTCAACCTCTTTCTTCAAAAGAACTTCCATCTGCTGGCTTACTACACAAATGCCTGTGATT
Source organism: Ochotona princeps (assembly GCF_030435755.1). Taxonomy (NCBI): domain Eukaryota; kingdom Metazoa; phylum Chordata; class Mammalia; order Lagomorpha; family Ochotonidae; genus Ochotona; species Ochotona princeps. Next base: position 54,920,037 of record NC_080832.1, on the reverse strand, counting down.
CCTGGCAAGGAGTCTAGGTTCTGCCTCAGTGCAGAGCCAGGAACTCAATCCCGGTCTCCCACTTGGTGGCACCAACTCAGTTCCTTCAGCTATCACCATCGCCTTTCAGGGTTGCATTAACAAGAAGCTCTAACTGGGAACAGGTGCTGCAGCTGAGAATGGAGCCAGGTACCCAAATATCTCAACACCTGCCCCTGGGCTTCTTCTGGACCATCTGGCTGGCCAAAAAGCCAAGCAGCTGCCACCAGTACGAACATTAACAAGTCTAGTTTCTTTGTATCATTCCTGAACTCCTTCTGAGTAATGATCACAGTTTTGGATTTATTTCTATTTTTATTTATATCCCTCCCAACACGGCTACCTTGAAAGAGAAAAACTGTGGCATTTGTTAGGTATTAATCAGAATTGCCACTGACTCTGCCCACATTTCATCAGGCATCATTAGTCAATCACAGTTCTCTTTCCTAGCAAGACCTTGGGGTCTTTCTCAACACAATGCAGCTCCCATCCAGTCAATCAGAGCTGATCCCCTCCCAGGGTGAAAACTATTTGCTCTTCTTGTCTGCATTCATAGCTGGCGTTTTCCCTTGACCTTTGTTGTAGGAGCACTCTCAAAACCCAAGTTTTGGCTATGAGGTTGCACGGGGAAAATAGAAGTCTTCACAATACAAAAACATTCATCAAAGAAATGGACCCTTTTCCTGTTCCAATCCTACCTCGGTCAGGCCATCCCTGCTCCCCCTGTTAGACCAGCAAGTCGTGGTGCATGCTGTTTGTGCCTGGTTCTGGGCCTCTGTGTATAGGTGCAAAAATGCAAAGGAGATATCAAATTTTTTGTGAAATGAAAGAGAGTGATTTTGGCAAACTGCTCAAATCAGTCACTCGGAGCCATTACCAAATGAGAAGCTGGGAAAGTTACACCAGCTAGCCATTGAAGAAGAGAAAATGAGGGTGGGGGTGGGGTGGCAAGAAGTGCTTCCAAAGAGATCATTTGAATATCAAAGGGTTGAGCTGAAACCCTTGGGAAAATTGATAAAGCCTGGGATTTCTTTCTTTTCTCCAAAGAAATGGCGCATGTGCTGTGAAAACCAAACAACCTGGGGAAAGAGGGTGGCCTGTTCCTGTACAAACTGCTCAGGCAACAGCTACACCAAACTTCAGGGGTCGATGTTTTGGGTTCACTCAGGGACGTAAGTGGTGCTTACAATGTATTCTCATTCAACAGTAAAGAGAAGGTTGTCATCGTACCTCTAGATGAAGAAAATGCAAAGTGTAACTACCGGTTTGCTTGTTCAAAACACTCCTGTTTCAAAGGGACACGCGTGAGGAGGCGGTTCCCAGAAGCTCTCTCCCTGCATGACAAGGGGCTCCCGCACAGCCCTGTGCTCAGCCGGGCCATTGCGGCCTGGTTTTACAGGAGAGCGAAGGAAAGAACAGAGCATACCACTAGTTGATGCGGTGACCTGTCTGTGTTAGCCTAACACACCCAAGCTCTTTCTGTGATCAGAAACCCATAGGGCTGATAACTGGGTGCTGAGTGAAGTAATAACTACCTCAAACAGTGCCACCTCCCCCACCACTTAAGGTGCAGACTTACAAAAGCCCTGGAGGGGCTCTTATTCCCTGCCACCTCACAGGTCTCTCCTCCCACACCTGCTACAACCCTCCTGGAGTTTGTTTGTTTGTTGCTTTGGGGGTGGGGAAGGGGTGAATCTCAGGTCCCTGATTGAAGTCTCTCCTGGCTCTCCTGCCCCAGAATCTCACCTTCCCACAAACCCTAAAAAATGAACCTGTTCCCTGCTTGGGAGAGTCTGAGAGGGCTCCTGGCTCCTGGCTTTGGATCGGCTCAGCTTCTATCATTGCACCCACTTGGGAGTGAACTAGTGAATGGAAGATCTTTCTGTAGCTCCTTCTCTGTGTAAATCTACCTTTCCAACAAAAATGTTTTTTAAAAAAATAAAAATGAAAAAGAAATGAGCCTGCTCTCTGTGCTGCCCCCACTGTACTTCCGCCTTCTGCCTGGTTCATGCCAGTGCTTAACCCTGCAGGAAGAGCCCTCCCTCCTGGAAGTATACATTTATCACAGACCGATGTAGCAGAGTAACCACACTGCAAGGCTCTCATTCACGTGGAGTGAATAAACAAATAGATGGATAAACAAGGACACAAACGAGACAGGCAGGGTTGTATCTGAAGGAAACTCAGTGAGGAAGCAGGTCATGTGGCGGTGGACAGCAAGGTGGCTGGGCACTGGGGGAAGCATGTGCAAACATCCTGGGGCAGGAACCACACATGCACGCCTGCCGCTTTCTTTTCACGGCACTTGGACTGTAAATCCAGTAGGCATACTATGTAAGACACATAGTATTTATTTCCAAAGTCAACTAGTCATTTTAGCACACTAAAAATAATGCAAGACAAAACGATATTCAATAAAACTTTCCTCTCATCCTGCCCTCCTGCCCATTGCTCCAGACCCAACATTATCATCCAATCAGCTATCAATGTTTCCTACAAACAAGACCAAACGATATGCATTATTCCAAACCTCGCTTCTTTCATAGACAGATTTCTGAACACGTAACGCAGGTGCATGTCACCACATTGGAAAGGCACAAACAGGCATTGTCTCAGTCCCTTTATCCCTGCAGTCACAAAGTGTCCAAGAGAAGGTAGCTTATCAAGACCAGAAATGTACAAGGGACAGTCTAGGAAGCTAGGAAAACCAAAATTAAGGGCCAACAGGTTCGGTGTCTGGTGTGGGTCTGATTCAAGGATGCATCACATGGTAGATGTGGGAAAAACAAAAGGAGACACGTGCCATGCCCTTCCGTGGTGGATGAGCAGAGTGCGACAAGCGCTGAGCTAGTTTTCTCAACACATGGAGGTCTATCCCAACACGAGGATCAAATTTCAACATCATTCCATAGCATGGACACAAGGACCAGGATCTCCCAGTCCCACCCTGTGCCCTGGACTCCAATCAAGCTCCTTTGTCCTTCTGAACATGATTATTACTCTCCTGTGATTTCTGCCCAACATGATTGCCAGGATCTGAATCTGGGTGTCCGTACTTTTTCATGCATCTGCTGGAACCTTGACTCTCAAAGGGATGGTGTGAAGAGGTCTCTGGGTGGCCATCAGGTCATGGAGATGAACAATCATGTGTCCTGTATCTCATCAAAGGGACCCCAGGTGGGGTTGGCTCTGTGGCTTAGTAGGTTAAGCTTCCACCTGCTGTGCTGGTAGCTCCTATGGGGCCAATATAAGCTTGACTATTCCACTTCTGATCCAACTTCCTGTTAATATGCCTAGGAAGGGAGCAAAGGATGACCCAAGTCATTGGGCACCTGCACCTATGTGGAAGACTCAGAAGCTCCCAATTTCAGACCAGCTCAGCTCTGGCCATTCATTGCTGCCATCTGAGGAATGAACCAGTAGATGAAAGGTGTGTGTGTGTGTCTCTCTCTCTCTCTCTACATATATGTATATATAATCTTTTCTTTCTGTTAACTCTTTCAAATAAAAATAAATAAAAGCTTAAAAAATTAAAAAGGAGGGACCCCGTAGTACTAGCTAACTCCTTCCAACATGTGAGGCCACAGTGAGAAGGGGCCAGGTATACCCAAGGGAAAGAGGCCTCGCCTGACTTGGAACCATGAAAAATCATTGTTTCTACAAGCTCACCAGACTATGGAATTTTGTTATCAATGGCCCACATGGACTAGGACAATGGTTAGAGTGCATGTACACACACACACACACACACACACACACACTCCTGTGGCTACCAACTGGATAGCTACCAAGCAGTTCACCTGTAGACCTGTCTCCAACACAACATCTCAGAGAGGTGTCCATCAGGACAGGGCCACAGCACAGCCCACTGAGCCAGGCCCCTGGGTAAGGAGACCCAGGTTGCCCCTTTGCCTTCTCTGTACTCACAAGCCACATGATGATGACCAGGCCAATGTAGGTGTCCCCTCACAGACAGAGGTCTTCTCTGCCCATAGCCAGCAATATTCCTGCACTATGGCATCAGAAGAAAAAGCAAAATTTCTTCACTTAGCTACAACTCTATGGAAAATCATTAAGCAAGAATGAGCAGAGCTTCCGTGAACACCCTTGTGTATCAATCCACCAGGATAATTTAATATGAAGAAATTGGTAGATAAAATCTATCAGAATTTTATGTTTTTGCTGTATCGTCAATTTTCCTCTTTCCATGCAGCCTCATCTAAACTTGTTCTAAAACTTCCTGATGTTGGGCAGTATTAGAGATAAAAAAAATATTACCTTGCTGTTCAGTTTTGGGTATTGGTTGTTGTTAGGATTTATTTATTTGAAAAACAGAGCATGATGGCTCAATTACTGAATCCTCACCATGCAAGCACCAGGATCCCATATGGGTGCCAGTTAAAGTCCCAGCTACTCCACTTCCCATCCAGCTCCCTGCTTGTGGCCTGGGAAAGCAGTGGAGTATGGCCCAAAGCCCTGGGACCCTGTGCCCATGTGGGAGACCCTGAAAAAGTTCCCAGCTCCTGGCTTTGGATTGGCTCAGCTCCAGCAGTTGCAGCCATTTGAGTGAACTAGCAGATGAAACACCTTTGTCTCTCCTTTTTTCCATAAATCTAATCTGCCTTTCCAATAAACATAAATCAATCTTGAAAAAAATAATAGAGTGACAGAGAGAGGGAGAAACAGAAAAAGAGAAAAAGAGAACGCTTCCATCTGCATATGAATCATCCAGGCAAAGTCAAGGTCACAAGCCAGGAACTCCATCCTAGTTTCCCACATGGGTTCAGAACGTCAAGCAATTGCATTACCTTCTGCTGCCTTCCCAGGCACTTCAGCAGGAAGTTGGTTTGGAAGCAGAGCAGCTGGGGCTCACAAAGTTATTCTGATAGCAGATACTGATATTTCAAACTGCCACTTTGCCTACTGTGCCACAATACTGGCCATTTGTCCTTTGTTCTGAGTTGTATGTCCTTTCTTTATTGAATTGCAAAACTTCTTAAAATGTGTTCAGTAAATTAGCTCTGATATGCATATATATTTTTGTGCTTCTGATTTATGTTAATTATTTGCTATGTAGAAATTAAAATGCTATGAGGCTAAACTTACTGGCGTCTCTATGCCTTCTGTCTTAGAAAGTCCAGAACTAGTGTGGAGTTATTAAACTTTAAAATTCTCTGCAGTTTATTTCTAGAACTTTCTTACACTTAAGCTTCTCTCCAGCTGGAATTCATTTTAGTGTAAAAATAAGATAGGGCAGTGCATTTTTTTTAATGGAATGGTTAGTCAGTTACTCAATCCAAAATCATGATTGAGAAAAAATGGTACTTTCCCCAATGGCATGAGCGGAGTTTCCACAGGTCCTGCCACAGTTCCCAAACAGTAGCACCGTCAAACCTATGATTTGAGCACCAGCCAGGGGCACAGTGACAGGCATGTGATCTACTTATGGACGCTGCCTCCCTTCCTGCCCAGCACTCATGCATGTGGAGTTAGGGGTTCCCAGTTTGTAGTCTTTTTCTTTTAAGGATTTATTTTTATTGGAAAGTCAGATATACAGAGAGGAGGAGAGACAGAGAGGAAGATCTTCTGTCCGCTGATTCACTCTCCAAGTGGCCTCAATGGCCAGAGCTGTACCAATCTGAAGCCAGAAACCTGGAGCCTCTTCCAGGTCTCCCATGTGGGTGCAGGGTCCCAAGACTTTGGGCCATCCTTGATTGCTTTCCCAGGCCACAGCAGGAAGCAGGGCCTCCAGGATTAGAACTGGTGCATATGGGACCCCAGCGTGTACAAGGCAAGGACTTTAGCAGCTGCGCTACTGCACTGGGCCCAGTGGTCCGTCTTCTGAAGGAGCTGCTGCCCCCACATTCCTTCTTATCAGAGTTCCCAGCACCAGGTTCCAGATACTGTCTTGTAGGCACAAATAAAACTGGCTGGACACATCATTTTATAGTGCCTTGGCCTCACACCACAGCAAGGAGGGCTCCAACAGCTAATCTGCCCTCTTCCCTTCTCTTTCCTTGCTACCAAATACACAGGTGAGGCTGGAAAACCCCAAGTCCCTCTGGCAGTCACACTGGCTATCCTGGCAACCCCTCAGAGCTTCTTCCCAGGGATTGCCCCCTCCTTATTCCCAGAGGATTCTTTTTTTTTTTTTTTTTTTTTTTTAAGATTTATTCATTTTATTACAGCCAGATATATATACAGAGGAGAGACAGAGAGGAAGATCTTCCGTCTGATGATTCACTCCCCAAGTGAGCCGCAACGGGCCGGTGCGCGCCGATCCGATGCCGGGAACCTGGAACCTCTTCCGGGTCTCCCACGCGGGTGCAGGGTCCCAATGCATTGGGCCGTCCTCAACTGCTTTCCCAGGCCACAAGCAGGGAGCTGGATGGGAAGTGGAGCTGCCGGGATTAGAACCGGCGCGCATATGGGATCCCGGGGCTTTCAAGGTGAGGACTTTAGCCGCTAGGCCACGCCGCCGGGTCCGTCCCAGAGGATTCTTGATGAGATTCTTTGGATGGCTTTCATTGTCACTACTTTCAAGAGCCTCCTTTTCCCATGGAGGGTTGAGTGCTGCGTCACAGCACATTAAGCTGCTGCTTGTCCACATCCTGTATCTAAATGCCTGGCTTTCTTGGTGGTCCCGCCTCTACTACCGAGGCCAGCTGCCTGCTGATGCACGCCCTGAGAGGCAACAGGTGATGGCTTGAGTGTTTGAGTCCCTGCTATCTACACTGTGGGAGACTTGGATGAAGTTCCGGGGCCAGGGTCTGGGATGCCCCAGACCGCCTGCTAAGAAATGCACCGGCAGAGAGCATGGTGAGTCACAGTGAGAGTGAGATGGCTCTCCGGCTCTCAGCCCCAATGACTGTGGATGACCTGGTAGTATTGTCTGGGGCCCTGCTGCCAGCTTATGAATATTGATACAATTTCAACGCAATAAATTCCCTTATAAGATTCTGTACCCTTGAGGCAAATTTCCGTTAGCTGGGAGGGTGACAGTCAATAGGAATGAGATTTAGGTGGCTTAAATTGCATATAATTCACCTCAGCCCTTTTCGCCCCACCCAACCTCTCTCAAAGTACCTTCAGTTATCAAACCATGAATATCGTTAGGTGTTTTCAGCTAGTGCGTTTCACATTCACAAGCGCACACAGACTTCTCCTCCAGGTTGGCTGTCCGAGGTTTAGAACACTTAGTCAGCGCTAGTTCATGTCTTAGTCCATCACTTATCCTTCTGATTCTACCACTTCCAGCTTTAAATCTCATAGCCAAACATTGAAGCTATGTATCTTAAATACCCAATCCCTCAGTGCCCTCTTATTTATTCATTTTGGTAAAGAAGCTCCTACATACCCTCCATTATTTTCACAGATACTCTATTACCAACATCCCTATCTGAGTGCTGCTTGCTTTTTTTTTTTTTTTTTTTTTTTGAAGAGCAGAATTACAAAAAAAGGAGACATTGCCAAGGTAATGACACTGATCATAGTTGTTTTTGCTTTTATGGGTTTGGGCAGATTGGGGGAATTTTTAGGTCAAACCTCTTGGAACCCTTCCTTCGAATAGCCTAACCCCTCACTTCTGTCTCTTTCAGAAATGAAAATGGAACTAGTATCTTAAGTCCTGCATTGCCTCCATGAAATCACATATGCTGAGGCCCAGCAACGCTGCTGAGGGCTCTGAACACCCCCAGCCCAGGGATGATGGGAAGAATTCAACCCCTGTGAGAAGATGGTGGCTCAAACCTGTCCCACTACGCCAAGTTCCCACTGCCATTTCTGGCCTGTGTTTCTGGGCCACGCCCCACATAAGCAACAACCTATTCATAAACAGAATTAAAAACCAACCACGAAGCAGAAGGTTCAGCCAAGTTTTCAGCCCCCAACTTGGCATCACTATCCCGGGCCACCAGCCTCATTCCACACAAACAAGACCAAGACCATCTTACCTGTGATGCTCAGTTGCAAAGAATGATACTTCCTCGTGTGTGTGTCTGTCTGTCTGTTTTAGGAAAGTCTAGCTATTAAAAAATAAAAAATCAGGTGGTAAGTAGTATCTGGGATCTGTGCTTTGAAGCCAAGGTAATGAGCCTTTTGAACAAGGGGCAAATTCAAGGGGACTTTTGCATAGACTCTTTCTTATCACTTCACGACATGGTTTTCACATCAGATATTTAACAGCTTGTCAATCTGATTATGGTACCATTAGTCCCACTTCCAGATCTGATTAGCCACTCTGGTCTCATTTCTTACAAAGACAAACTGTGGGTTTGTGTCAATTAGAATTAAGTGTCAACCCAAATGTTAGACATGAAGAGTCTTATTAACATATAACAACTTATACGCCCTCCACACCCAAGCACATAAGATATTTGTCTACAATGTGTGATGAAAACCCTTTTCTTCCCAATCTTTTAAGAAAGGCAAAATCTGCTGATATTGAAAAGGAATGGAACATTCTGTCAAGAGGGTTTTTTTTTTTTTTTACAAGCTGCTTTGCTCTCATACATGCAAAGTCAAACCACTCTCTCCAGGATTCGGTTTAAGTGCCTCAGGTCTGATAGCTGACAAAGGTGCGGGAATCAAGCTCCTTTAAGAAACCCTAACTTTGGGAATGTCCACTGGATCCCCCACAGTCATCTACCCAAACAGTCAAATGCCCTTTATGCATTAGCAATGAGATTTGACAGAAATGATTTTCCTTGGGAATTACAGATGTTCTATTTTTAACCAGAAGCTTGAGAAGTGCGATGAGATCAATGCTTTCAATCAGCTCTGCCTGAGACCTCGAGAAAAAGTTCTTATCAAAGGAGCCAATACAAGTGCCAAAGAGCAGACGGGGAAATCCTGGCTGAAAGTCAAGACTGACAACAGCTGCCCCATTATCCCTCTTCGCCGCGACAGTCCGATGCCTATGTGATGGCTTAAGAAGAGAAATGATAGACATAGCACCCATGTCGCCAGCCAGAGACCCAAGGAAATCCCCCACTGCTTGCATGGAGGCTAACCTTGACATTTATATTCTGAACCATATCTCAAAACAGTATTTCAAAGGCAGATTCTGGAGTTTTATCCAACACAGTGAATTCGGAACTTCTTCAACTCAGGTTTTAGAAAGTGAGGAAAATTCATAAAATAATGAAAACTATTACAACCCCAAACCCAGAAATAATGAGTGTGACTTTCTGGTACTTGCAGGTGTTTCTAATACAGCCGTAGGAGGTGGAGTTCTATGTGACAGTGTACATGGTGTGCCCATGCATGTGTGTGGCTATGCATAATTGGTTAAACTGTTGGATCCTGCCACACAGAAATCTCGCAATTGATATTCAGGAAAAGACAAGCCGTGTGACACTGCTGCTCACTCCTCTTACAGGGAGAGACAGCAACAACCACCACAAGGCTGCAGGCGGAAAAACGACCTCTGCCTGTCTCTTCACAACAGCAGGGCTGGTCAGACAAGAAGTGCCTCAGTTAGCAAGCAAAACTGAAAGTGTGACAGAAGCCACCATCTCACAATGGAGAATCATGTCTGTGATTTTCAACTAAGTCAGACCGACCCTGAACGAGAATGACGGTATCTGGCCATGGGAGGATGTGATGGAGGAACCTGGTGGCTGAGGCAGGAGCCAATGACCACTGCTAGGAATATCCTGCTTCCAATGGGAGTCCTAAGACTCTGCAGAGAAGAAACCATCATCAGCCTCGTTCGCCAGTTGCTCCATTAATATGATTATCCATTAATCATTAATATGGGGCCCAGCATGGCTGCCTAGCGGCTAGAGTTCTTGCCTTGCACACACTGGGATTCCATATAGGTGCCAATGCTAATCCTGGCAACCCTGCTTCCCATCCAGATCCCTTCTTGTGGCCTAGGAAAGCAGTCAAGGACGGCCCAAAAGCCTTGGAACCCTGCACCCTCATGGGAGACTCAGAAGAGACCCCGGGCTCCTGCGTTCAGATTGGCACAGCTCCGGCTGTTGCAGCCACTTGGGGAGTGAATCATCGGACGGAAGATCTTCCTCTCTGTCTCTCCTCCTCTCTGTATATCTGACTTTCCAATAAAAATAAATATAAATAAATAAAAATTATTAATATGATTCCCTTTATCTCTTTCAGTAATTTTACCAAGAATGGGCATAGCCTTATTTTGCTATTTACAAAACTGAAGCTCAGAGCCCAAAGTCATCATGGAATAAATGACAAAGCCGTGATGTATATCTAGATCTCTTCCCATAACTCGACTCTGTACCCTCTGAACTGGAACTCTTCTATCTCAACAGTTGCACAAAAAATAACAGACTCCAAATTCACATTACGGGTCTTGAGAGTCTCACAACCCAATGTCTCAACCATCTGTCCACTGAGTGATCGCAAAGCCCCCACTATGCGCAGGGCACTCTCTGGTGGATATTAAAATTGTAGCGAACAAAGAGAGGCAAGGCAAAGGAGGACGGAGTAGTAAGTGCAGACTTCATGTCAGTGTTTCATGGCTGACATCAATTGTACAGGCCTAGTACTTAAAACCACACATGTATCCTCTCACACATATGGACAGCAGAAGTCCAGATTCAAAATGTTGGTAGACTTAGACTCTCAAGAGCTGTAGCAGGGGACCCTCCCCTGCCTCCTCAGCTTCTGTGCCCATCAGCCTTCCTTGAGGCTGCATCGTATAGCTGACGTCAACCTGCCTACATCTTCCCCTGGCCGCCTCTTCTGTCCATCTCCCTCTATCATTCTCTTCTAAGGTTGCTTGTCACTTGATGGACAGCCCGCTCAAATAATCCAGGATAATTTCAACATCCTTCCCCCACAGAAGGTCACATTTACAGGTTCTGGGGATAAGGATGCTGATTATCATGTTAGAGGGTCACCATTCCACCCCACACGGGTTGCTGTTGCTATTCCTTGGGAGGTGGTCAGAAAGGGTCTTCCTACTAAAAGTATGTCTAGGCAGAGATATGAAAAGGGAAAAGAACCCGGGAGACACCTGGGCCAGTGAACAGAGAAGGAGCAAATTCAAGGGCCCTGAGGCAGGAGTGTCAACACACGGGAGGAACAGTGGGAAAGTTGAGCAGCTGGAGTAACATCAACCATTGAGAGGAGACAAGATCAACTGGGATGAGCCATCTGGCTGCCATGTACCACAGGGTAACGTCCTGCCTCTGCAGGGTGCAAGCTGAGTCCATTGTGCAGCCCAGGAAAACACAGGGGTTCTCAAACCTGGTAGCAGGACTCCTGCAGGAACAGCACATCATCAAGTTCATTATATTTCAAGAATTCCGGCAGAAGAACGAACCACCTCTGTACTGTTTTATCAAGGGACACCTCTGGAAGAGCTCCCCTGACCCACAGTTTGCTCTGAGCCAGGTCATCTTGTGTATTTTTCTAGGCACTTCACCTATAGTACCCCACACCCATCATGATGTGCCATGACCTGTCACCCACATGTGTCTCCCAGCCACTGCTTAAGGGTAAGAAATAAGTCACCTTACCTTTCCCATACCTACATACGGTCAGGCAAAAAAAAAAAAAAAAGTAATGAATGTGAAATGATGAGGATCTCATTCCATCCATGTCTGGGAAGGTACCTCAATCGCACCAGAGAAACTTTTGTCCACAAGGCATTAATTTAAGCTAGAACCAAACGTCACTAAGAATGGTTATCCTGAAACTTGGAATAAAATCAGAGAACCTTGCCTCCTTTTAGTCACAGAGCACCAAGGGACAGGAGCCCTAGGTTCTAGTTCTACATATGCCACTGGAGTTGTGACTTTAGGCAAGTCACTTAATCTTCTGGATTCTGGGTCCCCACACGTAGAAGAGGAAGCTGATGCGAATGGAAAGGGAAGTCCTTTCTCACTCTGCAGGCTCCAGGCCTCCCAGGAGGTCCATGAAGGTCATCTGGAGCTGCCATATTTGCAACTGACAACTAGAACCCAGTGTGGTAGCCTAGTGGCTAAATCCTTGCCTTGCAACTACTGGGATCCCAACCACCGAAACCACTGGTTCATATCCTGGCTGCTCCACTTCCCATCCAGCTCCCTGCTTGTGTCCTGGGAAAATAGTAGAGGACAGCCCAAGGCCTTGGGACCCTGCACCTGCGTGGGAGACCTTGAAGAAGCTCCTGCCTTTGGGTAGGCTCCGCTCTGGCCAACACGGCTACTTGGGCGGGGGTGAACCAGCAGATGGAAGGTTTCTGTTTCTCCTCTTCTTTGTAAATATGACTTTCCAATAAAAATAAATCTTTAAAAAAAAAATCTACCAACTGCTCCTACACTTCATCTCACCCCACTGTGCTTCCTGACCTCAGTCCGTCCCTTCCTGGACATCCAATCCCAGCCGGTAAAACTCTTTCACTGTGATTGCCACCACCTGATAATCTCACGGGGTTCTGCCTAAGCTCTCTACCTTTTCTGCTCCTCCAGCTGTCTTGCTGATATATTCCCCCAAGGCATACTTTTCCTGAAAACCTGAGACTATAAAAATCAGATATCCAAGGCAGAAAGTGGAGAGATACCTCAGAAAGAGGCAAACCCATCTGGACTACACATAGTGTGGTCTTCCTAGGGGCTGAGGGGTCTAAGGGTCAGTGAGACTCGCGCACCTCCAGGCCCCCAGTCCCCCAGGCCCCCAGGCCAGGAAAAGAGCTTCCACAGTCGCAGGCCTGAAGCTAATCAGAACACACCTGGGCTTTTTCAAGAACCACTAACATTCACAAGGGACATTCTGAGGCATCAGATATAAGCAGCAAGTTATTCTTTGCAGCTTGTTGACCCCACAGGGCTTGGCAGGACCTCCAGGGTCACCAAAAAGGGCAAAAGGGTGATGTCACCCAAGATGGCTACGGTCATGCCAGCCTCCTCCATCTCTTCCCAGGAAGCCTGGAGGCAGGTCCAAGAGGACTGCTCGCCAGGCATATAACATTTGTTTTCACTGCTCTTGAGGAAATTAGGCTGAGATCTGTGTTAAACAGCTAGAATTCATATGAATGCTGTACTCTATAAAGTACCTGCTTATATTGTTATCTTTTTTAACATGGGCTCTCCCTCTCCAGGCAAATAAACCTATGAGGGAAATCACTACTCCTTGTTTATCCTGATGGAAGGTTCTGGAACACACAGCACCACTGAACCCAGGGATAGAAATTTTCCGCTGGAGAAGAGAGCTACACCAACCGACATTTTTAATAAAAACAAGACACAGAGAACAGCTGCGGGACCAGGAGTCCTGATTCATCCCGCATGTCCTTGCTCCTACCATGGCCCAGACGCCATTAGGTATCGCTCCAATAAGCTGAAACTGGGTGGGAGTTTGGGAACAACTATTAAACATTACAGAGTGTAAAGGGCAATAACCCAGAGAACAGGAAGCACAGCCTGGCTGGTTATGGAAGGGGCTGGTCTGACCTGTCAGTAGCTCCATTCCCTGGGCTGGTCCATTCGCCGTGGTGGTCCACCTACAGCACCAGCTGTTTGTGCAGTTCAGGCACCAAGGCAGCCGTGAGCATGCTCAGCTCGGGCCCTAACAGGCTTTTGTACCTTAGCTTCTCTCCTCATTTCACTCCTCCTCCATCTACTCAGCCCTGGGCAGGTGCAGCTGAGCATCATTGCTTACAACATCAACAGAGGCGTCTACACGTGTGTGGGGAGCTCACTGCCACTTTCCCACCTGCTGGGACTCATGAGAGGCATTGAGCCCCACTGGATCCCACAGGCCCTGCAGGTGAATCTGAATCTTGATGTCTTCACGTCCTTTGTGGAGGGGACTGCGTGGCAGGTAGCAAGTCTGGGTCTTACAGCAGATGTCATGGCACTCCCTCCCCCCACCCCACTCCCTCCCTCTGTGTGCTTGGATTTGGGAGGTCTAGGGGCCAGGGCATACACTTTCCCCATAGACTCCACATAATTCCTTGGAATGAAAATGCAACTCATAAAAGACAAGGCAAGAAGACTTTTTGCCAGGGTTGCCTCTGGAAGATAGACAGTAAACTGAGGCCCAAGTGCCAGCAGCATGCCTCCCCCACCCCCACCCCCTGTGGGGGGTGACTAGGAGGAGACCAGTGGCTCTGTCTGTAGAGTTTACTTGAGACAGGTAAAGCAAGGAGGGCTTCCTGCAGGAGGCAATAGGGTTGGGTCTGGAAGGGTGGGCTATTCAGCCTGTGAAGCCTTCCATAGAGTGTGAATGGGAGCTGCAGGGTGAGGCTCAGGATAAGGAAGAGGAGCTGGGGTACCAATCTTAGGCAGGTGGGGAATATCCCCTCTTTTGCAGGTGTTCTGTTCTGCCAGACCAGGAATGGGAGACCCTCTAGCCACATGCAGGTCAAGGACACATGGTGGCCTGTGGCTCCCCTCTCAGGTTCCCCACATGGCACTCCACTTACAGCCTGCCTGCTTAAAAAAGGATATATCAGAGGTTTTCTCCAGGAATACTGAACATGCCATGTTCAAACAAACCAGCAGTTTTGCCCTGAGCAAAGCAGTAGGAAAGCAGTCACAGGTACCCCTGCGAGAGCCAGATCTCCTGGTTCTGCCCCAGCCCTCTCTCAAAAGCTCAAGTCTCTCTCAAAAGTCTTATGGCTCAGTTGGCTAGTCCTCCTCTTGCAAGTGCAGGGATCCCATGTGGATGCGAGCTTGTGTCCCGTTCCTCCACTTTCCATCCAACTCCCTGCTTGTGGCCTGGGAAAGCAGCAGAGGATGGCCCAAAGTCTTGGGACACTGAATCCACACTCCAGAGGAACCTCCTGGTTCCTGGTTTTAGATGAGCTCAGTTCTGGCCATTTGTGGCCATTGGGGAGTGAACCAGCAGATGGAAGATCTTCCTCTCTATATCTTTGTAAAGCTGCCTTTCCAATAAAAATAAATAAATCTTAAAAGAAGAAGAAGGAAAGAAAGAAAAACTCAAGCCTAGGATGGGTTTCAAAGCTCTCCCACAGAGAGGTAGGTATGATCGACAACTTCACATGGAACCCCTCCACACCCCCCAAGATGGCAGGGTTGAAAGCGACTGTGGACATGCTCATGCTTTGGAAAGGTACCACTCCCCCTGAGGCCAGCACTTGGAAACTGCACACAATGGCCACCAGACAGGTGCACTTGCTGACTTCAACTGGCATGTGAAAGACGGGTGGCCCATCATGGTGCCTTTTCCAGAGAGCTTTGGTACAGGTGTGTCTTTCCTCTTCCTCAAATCAGCCCTGGGGTGGCGGGGGCAGGGAGGGTGGGATCTGGGTCAGGCCAATAGTCAGTCCCCATCCTGGAACCAGCATCGTGGATTACACTTGAATTTTTCCTCTTGCTTCCAAACCCTCTTTATGGGAGAAGTTAAGTCTCTCTTAAGCCTAACCAGTTTTTAGTCTTGGCTTCAAAGCAAACTTGCTTATATTCCTGCTACTTCTCACAACGTTGGCAGAAAGTACTTTTCTTACTCCCCTCTTACCTGCTACCTTTTATCTCCTCCCTGTTCCCCAGTTCAGTCATTTCCTTCTTGGAAGCTTCTAACCTCTTTCCATCCCTGAGTGTCATTCCATGGGAAAAGAGCTAGCTCCTCTCTCTGGGAACCCACATGCCTTGGGACAGGGCCTGGCTGTTGGGGCACAGGCCTATACCTGGCTGAGAGTCATTGAAACAGTGGAACTTGGAGACCCTGGACTTCTGGGAAATGCCTAAAGGCTCCAGAAGATCCTTTTAGACAGTTTCTGCTTTTACCACCCTTGCAGCTATGACGAACAAGGTTTTCAACCCTGATTGGTCTATGACTGACAAATGGTATTTTAAACTAGAAAGGAGAAGGACATTGCCCTACAGGCTCATCAAACACACATGCTAGGTAGCAATTAGAAGAAAGAATTCAGAAAGTTTTGTGACCTGAACAAGTCTGTGGTGAGCTGGAGATCTGAGAGCAATTATGGTCAGAAAAAAATTCTGGATGCCCAGCTGTTCTATCTAAGGCTTTGCAGAGCATAACCAAGTAGAAAGTTGGAAGGTTCCTTGGCATCTTTCAAATGTAAACTTCTGGCAAGGTGGCTTTACAAGCTAATCCTCTGCCTGCAGCACCAGCAAACCCACATGGGATTGGTTCTGCTCCCAGCTGCTCCACTTCTGATCCAGACCCTTGTTAACATGCCCGAAATGGCTCAAGTTCTTACGTTCTTGCACCCATGTGGGAGATCCAGAAGAACCTCCTGTCTCCCCACCTCAGACCAGCCAAGCTCTGCCAATAGCAACCATATGGGAATGAACCAGAGGATAGAAGATATTTCTGCCTCTCCTCTCTCTCTCTCTCTCACTCTCTCTCTCTCTCCCTATTTTTCTCTCTCTTTCTCTCTCCCTCTCTCTCTCCACATGTGTGTCCCTTTCTATAACTATGCCATTAAAATACTTCCTTAAATTTAAAAAAAACTTTCAAAGATTTTAGCTTTATTTTGGATGGTGACTAACATATTTATTTTTCAAAATGACTAAATGCCAACCACAAAGAGAAGTGCAGGTTCCATGGTCTGATCATGGAGTGCATTTGTCAAAGCTGAGCCTCTTCAGAGGCTCAGATGGAGCAGTGACAACATATCCAGGTGCATATGGAGGATGTGGCAGACCATAGGAACCTGCAGAGGACACCAAGGACCACAGCAGAGGATAGAGAACAGAACAAATCAATCATCTACCCCAGCCATGTGTTGGCAGTGAAAATCTGGGCAAACGGAGACTCTGAGGTGAACAATGTCAGCCAGTGGACTCTGGAGAGATTTCATCACACTTGGAATGGCGAGAATGGCAGCAATTCAGAACTGTTGAACTATCAAAACCACTTGAGCAGGACGCTTGGAGCATGCCCCACATTGGGGAACTGGGATGGATGGGAGGCTGGGTGGGGCTTCTCCCTTTATCTCTTCTGTTACCCCAGATACAAAAAATAATGATGATGATGCTGATGATGGTGTGGAAACAATGGTCTTACCCATTTTCCTGTAGCCCTGACCCTTTGTGCCCTAATCAACTATGTAAAGATTATCAAAATAAAATAATTACAAAAAATGAGTAAACAGACATGGGCATTTGGCACAGTAAAGATACCACTTGAGATGCCAAAATCTCACATCAGTGGAGTGCCTAATTCAACACCAACTCCTCTGTTTCTAATCCAGCCACCTGTCAATGTGCACTCAGTGAAGGGAGGGGAGGGAGGCATCAGGCTCCTGACTTTGCCCAGCCCCAGCTGTTATGGTGTTTTGGGTATTTGGTGAATAAAATAGTAAATGAAAGATATTCTCATTCTCTCTCTTCCCCGCCCCCGCCACACACACTGTTTAAGTGGAATAAAAATCATAAACAAATAAATTTAAATAACTATGTAACCACTTCAACCATTTGGTGAACCAGCAGAGTATCTTTCTCTGTCTCTCTTTCTCTCTGTAAATCTGTCTTTCCAACATTAACAAATAAATATTTTTAAAAACATGTTCTAAATTCCTTTTTAAAAATAAATAGCAGGTGTGCACGTGCATATGAACCACACACACACACACACACACAGAGCCAGAGAAAGAGCTTCTCAATAAGTGAAGTCACTGGCATTAACAGTGAGTGTAGGAACAGGCTCTGGAGTACTTAGCAATATGTACAGCACAGTACAGTCTTGGGCAGGGTAGAGTTATTTTTTCTTCTCATATTAACATAAGGAAGAGTTTACTTCAGTTTTAATCTGAAAATCATACAAATTTAAATATGCATAAATACAAACACACATTTGAGTCATGACACAGCCAATGGCAAAGAGAAAGCGAACAAAGTAACTGGCAGCTAAATCCAACCGGGCACAGTTGTGTCCTGTGCGCTAGAAACGTTATCATTGTCCATCAACAGAAGACTAATCTTCAGGGTCAGCCTGCAGGATGGGTCTCTTCTGCATCTCCTGTTTTCTCTGAAGCTTTCCTGTAAGTATGACCAATCATTGCTTTGGTGCTTGCCTCCTCCTCAAAATGTCTTGCCATCTATTCACTGCTGTGACCTGTGTATCCCCAGTTCCCATAGCTACACCCTGTATAACCATGTCTGCCGAAGCCACTATAGCTTTGAACACCGCCATGGACACAACTGTCACTTGCACATTCTTGGTTATTAAGTCCTTGGCTTCTGCTTTGGCCCTAACCTCAGCCATGACCCTTTGCCACACCTGCTCTGGCTGTAGCACATCTTCCCCTTTTTGGTGGTTGTTTTTGCTGCCTGTGTGCCTCTTTGGGTTGTGCAACTTTGATTTCACATTTCCTAGAATCGATGTGACAGTACCTGCTTTCTAACAATTTCTTGACTGGCTCTTCATCTGCATACACAACAAAAGAAAAATCTTCTTTTGATTGTTTTTGTATCCATAAAGTCAATATTTGTCAACTTCCTTTACTCGAAGAGTTCAGGTCAGATGGCAACGCCTTCAACACTTGTCTGCCTAGCAGCTCTGAAGGGAGAGGACCACTTCCTTGACTTCCAGAAAACAATAGATTTCTCAGGATCCAGAATCTAGCAGAAGAGAAACTGGTATTTCTCTTTTTTGTCAAGAGAACTGGGCATATAAACCTTTGCTGGTTTAGACCCTAAATGGAATGAACGTATCAATTCCTAACACGAAATCTCTTCTTAAAATAAGGGTTCTGTATGTTTTTGTTATGGGGCCCATAGCCTTCAATCTCCAAGCAAGTTGCACTTTTACCTCCACTAAAGAAGAGATTACCCCATCTGCTTCCCACATATCCCACTTCCTCAATCTAATCATGAGGAAGTCACACATCTCCCATTAACTGCCTATGGGGAAACTTTGCAGAAGCAGCAGTTACAGAAGAGGGACTGACCTCACTGCCTAATTCAGGTCGTCAGAATTCTGCCTGTCTCCACTGCATTGTTTTCCCTGAACTACTATCATTAACACCATGTTTTAGATTAGAAGGAGCAGTGTGCTGGTAACTAGCTCTATGGGGAAATTCACCTTTAGCATACATGGATGGCCATGATGTGAACACTCTTGACTATAGCTGATTTTTAAGTTGCCAATTGTCAGTAGACACATAAACTGGAAACTAAGATCACCAGCAGTTCTTGTAGCTGAGTTGAGCTGAATTTCTCACATCCCTAACTGTCACACTTTCATTATAATTACTGTTGTTGCCAGGTAGCCCTGGAATTGGCCATTACCTTAAAGTCATGTGTCAGTCTCTTTATTTTTAAAAACAGCAAAATAAGATCCACTTCTGCAAATGATTGTAAGATCAAAATGCACTTGCACTTCTCCAATAAAGCAAGCTTGCTTCCCTCTTTTCTGCTCACATTGCACCTTCATTCCTCTGGCACATTGTGAAGCCGCAGTGCCACTAGGAACCCGAGCTGAGGGGAGGGGTCCTCGGGGCCTAGGAGGTGGGGACATTCTGGTCACTGGCAGACTGAATGCTGACAGGACATTTCCTCAGAGGAAGTGGTTGGCCGACTCTAGAATATCGTGAGCTACCTGTTGCTTGGGTTCTGTGTTTGGCTTCTCCATCATGATGACCTCAGAAATCCTTACGGAAACAGAAGGGTACTTCAAAAAGTTTATGGAAAAAAATGGAATTAAAGGTCCCATTTCTTTGGGCACAGAAAAACACTCTGAAATCTTTGCATGCCAGGGATCTCGAAACAACTCAAGGAAAACGCATAGTACGAAGAAGCTATAAAAATAATTTTGCACAAAAATAAACTTATATTTTAATTTCATTTCACCATGAACTTTTGCTAAGTCTTGTCCTAGGGAATGGGTCCCACCTGGTGACAGAACATACACAACAGCGAAAGTGGTGGGTCTACAATAGCACTGGCATGACCTAAACTTTGGTGGCATTGCCCTTTTTCCCACGGGAAACATTTCTATAGGAAAGTACATTCCCTGTTGCAAACCTATTTAGGTCATTATTTATTTCAATCTGTTAATATTTGAAGGAATAGGGCCTGGCGACATAGCCTAGCGGCTAAAGTCCTCACCTTGAAAGCCCCGGGATCCCATATGCGCGCCGGTTCTAATCCCGGCAGCTCCACTTCCCATCCAGCTCCCTGCTTGTGGCCTGGGAAAGCAGTTGAGGACGGCCCAATGCATTGGGACCCTGCACCCGTGTGGGAGACCCGGAAGAGGTTCCAGGTTCC
This sequence comes from Ochotona princeps, assembly GCF_030435755.1. Lineage (NCBI taxonomy): Eukaryota > Metazoa > Chordata > Mammalia > Lagomorpha > Ochotonidae > Ochotona > Ochotona princeps. The sequence goes on along the minus strand of NC_080832.1, from coordinate 54,899,857 downwards.
CGGCTTCGGAACCGCGCGCATCAGCCCGTTGCGGCTCACTTGGGGAGTGAATCATCGGACGGAAGATCTTCCTCTCTGTCTCTCCTCCTCTCTGTATATCTGGCTGTAATAAAATGAATAAATCTTTAAAAAAAATATTTGAAGGAATATAAATCTATAAAATACAGACCCTATATTAATGAATGAAAATTACAGGAGGTTTAAACATTGTTCTTAAAATGGTCTATATGAAATTTCTTACCTTTATATGAATTAAAATTGAAAGAAAACTATAGGTGGTTTAAAAATTCCTCCTTCTTTAGCAACAGTGACACCTGTCATTCTTCAGAGCCAACTTTCTAGAAGAGCAATGGCTCGTGCTACCACCTCACTTGGCAGCCCCTCCCTATCAGATGTTCACTCCATCCCCTCTCCTGGAACAAATCACCAAAGGCAATGCAGCGGTTTTGAGTAGACATCCACAATGTTTTCTAAGTCTCCCTTCGTGAGGTTGAGTGCAAGTCCCCTTCCCTTGAGTATGGACAGATGTGACCTACTTGTAGAAATAGAATGTGGCACCCATGTTTGTTTGTTTTACAAAAAGTTTTACCATGGGTCATTCTTGAGCCATCCCTTGGAAAGCTGAAGTGTGAGCCAGCGAAGTGAGCCAACTCGGAACCAACTGCTTCAGGCAGCAGCCCTGTCTGACAGCTTGACCACAAACTCATTCAAGAGTCCAAGCAAGAGCCACCCAACCAAGCTGCTTCTGCACCCGTAGCCCTCAGAAACCATGTGAGACAGTAAGTATTGCTTGGAGATGCTACGTTCTGGTGTCATTCTCTATACACCGTGATGGTAAGTAATACAGTTTTCTAGAGGGTGTATTGAATACCCATGTTTTTAGCTTTTACTTAATACAAGTTCTGTCATACACAATAACTGCCTAATCCACTCTCATAATTTCATTAATCACTTACATCCTATTGAAGGTAGATGACAAATCAAACTCTCAAAAGCAGATGAAGACTGTGTTGCCTCACATTACCAGGGAAAGACACTGGCTGGAGCGGCTCACTGAATTCCCAGAAGCTCTGCAACCTTTCCAGATGGTCCTATTTTGGGTTCAGGACTTGACACTGCCCAAGCCATTTCGCCTCTGACTATCTTTTGTCTCAGCTTGCTTTGCTTTCTTCTAGGGCGTTTGCTGAATTTTTTTCCTACTACAGACTCTATCGGCAGTCGAGGAAAGATGGCACCCTGAATGGCAAGCCCTCTTTTCCAATGAATTCACCTTCTGAGGTCCTGGGGAACTCAATTCAACTGTGATGCGCACTAAGCCAACACCAGAGTAGACTCCATTGCCCTTGCCTATTCTCATCTCCCTGCCTGTTCCCACACTGCTTGCTTTCCCCATACATTTCATCCTCACTGTACACATTACCACATGCCCTGCCATCCAAACCAGAATCCTTTTTCCTTTACCCAGTCATTCACCAAGTCCTACCAGGACCAAACTTTGTTTCTCAAAATGTCCTCTTGGGACTAGCATACTAGCAAAGTATGTTAATGCTCCACTGTGATGCTGGCATCTCTTACAGGCTCTAATTTATGTGGCCACCATCACACTGAGCCTGTGCCTTTGCCCTAGTTCTTTCAAGCCAGGGTCAGCACCAAGTGCTGTCCCAAACCAGGAACCGTACCTCATCCACAATCCCCTCTAGTGTCAGAAGTGCCCATCTCTGCTTCGAGCAGAGCTGACAATCTTGGGGAGAGAGGTGTTGGTCAGAGTGATCTCTCAGACCAACCCAAGTCATGTGCCTGGACAGGCCTGGTTGCTGGTGGGCAGCAGTGGGCATCCACTGAGTCCTCTCTGGCATCAGTGAAGGGACCAGCTGGCAGCAGCCTTGTGGCAGGCAGACTGGCAAGTGATGCGATCTCAGTTCCTGGGGGCTCCTGGTTGGGGACAGGGTCCTGGCTGGGACCCTTTGCTAGGACCCCTGCCCAAGTTTTGTTAAGGTCTCTGCTTTCATGGCAACTTAAGGGTAGACAAGTTCGGTGCCAGGAATAGAGCAATAAGACCACTCCATTCCTGTTGCAGGAAAACAATCTGGTCTTCTAGACCACAATTCTAGAAAGACAGGCTCTCTGTGTCCAGGGTTTTAGACCCAATGCCAAGCACAGGCAAGGACTCAAAGAGGGTGACTGTACCAGCAGCTGTCATTGTATGTGGAAGCTGTCTGCATGATAGACACTGGGCTGGGCGAGGTTCCATGCACTCAGTCTTTGCATCTGCTGGCAGCTTTATGAAATGAGAGCTATTGGGATCTCCGCTGCACAGTGGAAATACTCAGGCACAGACACAGGAAGGTTTAAGCATTTGCCATGCTGAGCAGGGCTTTGAATTTGAGTTGTCCGGCTCAACAGCCCACCGTCTAAGCTCCTAAATTCTATAGCAACTGTTCTTAGTTAATTAAGGTGTTGCAATAAACATCTTACTTTTATTTAAATACACACAAAATCACTTCAAGGGTCCCCCACGAGGTCACCTGAGGCTGTAAGTTCTCATGAAGTTTCAGGTGAAATGGGAAACTTCTGCTGGAGATAGTCCAAGTCGAGGGCACTAAAACCCATAAAGAAACTCACCTTTGAATTTCAAACAAAAACCCACAAGACAAAGGCTCTGGTGCACCAGGTGGCATATGGGACAGTGGGCGGGCATTGTGGCTTAGTAGTGGGTAAGCCTGCAGTGTCTGATTCCCATATTGGTTATGGTTCAAGTTCTAGTTGCTTCACTTCTGATGCAGCTCCCTGCTAATGGCTTGGAAAAAGCAGTAGAAGATGGCCCAAATGTTTGAACCCTTATGTGAGACCCAGATGGAACTTCTGGCTTGGGTTTGACTTAACTCTGACCATTGTGGCCATCTGGGGAGTGAACAAGCAGGTAGAAGATCTCTCTCTCTATCTTTCCCTCCCCTTTTCTATTTTCAAATAAAAAATAAATCTTTAAAGATCTTCTCACATGGGTTCTGTTATGACTTTAACAATCTCCCTATACATATACACAGAGAGAGAGAGAAAAAAAAATGTTCTGAAACCTCTAAATGTGGGCTAATTTAGAAATAAGATCTTGACAGAGGCAATCAGATTAGAATTGAGGTCACTAGATTGGTTCTTAACTCAACGTGACTTGGGTCTTTCTAGAAAGGGGAAACGTGAACTCAGAGACAAGCACACACATATACCAGGTAAGATAAAGGCAGAGTCCAGGGTGGTATAGCCAGCCAAGGTAGCAAAGGACCAGAAGCCAGGGGACAGACTCGCTCTCACGGATCCTCAGCAAGTATGCCTTAATCTCAAACTGCTCAGCTCCAAGCCTGTGACACACTCCACTGCTGTTACAGGAACTGCCCGGCTCCTAAAGGCACGTGGTAACAGCAGCCCGAAGGAATGAGGAGAGCCACTCCTTGTCAAGTCTCCTCATTGACTGGAAGGTGCGGCAATGCTCTTGAAGGTCCTTCCGATCTACACAGGGGGCCAGTGAATGAAGGAGAGAACCGCTGAGGCATGCAGACGTCATATAAACAGCTGTAAGTTCAGGAGGGCTTGAGGAGACCTAAGGCCTGAAATGCCATCTGGAAAGGTAGAACAGAGCAGGGCTCTGGTGGCAAATAATGTGTGTGTCAATGACCTATAGAAATGAAAACTTTCAGGGCTGGAATAGTGAGTAAAACTGCCACCTGCAATGCCTGCATCCCCTCTAGGCACCAGATTCAACCCAAGCCACTCCATTTATGATCCAGCTCCCTGCTAATGTGCTTGGGAAAGCAGCAGAGGATGGCCCAAATGCTTGGGACCCTGTAGCTATGTGGGAGACGCAGAAGACGCTCCTAACTCCTGGCTTCTGCCTATTCCAGCCCTGAACATTGTGGCCATCTGGGGAGTGAACCAGCAAATGGAAAGATCTTTCTCTTCTTCTCTAACTCTGACTTTCAAATAGATAGAGAGAGTGAGAGTGAGATTGAGAATGAGAGAATGAAAAACCTTGGACTATGGCAGAGTACCATACCCAAAGTACATACAAAACCATGAGGACATTGAACAAGAGCTCTTAGATGCATGTTCCATGACACTGTGCCAAGCGTGGGCTGAATTCATGAATTTCAAAGACAGACAAAATGCTGAGATTTCAGGCCTGCTCTATCTTTGATGACAGCAGCAGTCAATTTGACTTTACAATATACCATCATATCTTAGTTCAGCTAAGTCACTTCTTCAAATAGTCTCAACACAGAATCCCTCCAAAGTCCCTGACTAGGAAGAAAATGCTTTTTAAGGGAGCCCAGAAAGATGCATCAGAAAGCCACTGGGTGGTTTAAATGCATAGTGAGGACACTGCAAGGAAGCTGGCCTTCCTGTGCCCACCTCCTGGTAGAGAAAAGCAGGGCTGAACCTGCACCCCCTAAAAACTGGGCATTTGTGGGATTTTTTTGTTTGTTTATTTTTTGTTTTGTTTTGTTTTTTAGAGTCACTGAGAGTCAATTCTTAGGCTAGAGGTTGATGGAATGTCTTCAAATGAGCCTTACCAGCTCTCCCTAATTCCCATCTGTTTTATCCAGTTCTCTGACGGCCTAGCTATACTGCTAACTCAAGTAATATTTACCTTCCGTTAGTCAATATTTGACAGATTTAGTAAATGTTACACTATTAGACTGCTTAAACATTTATTGAGCAGTTAAAATGGGATCCTTACCACATTTGTTATTTATCCTTGAATAGACCGGCGGAAGAATTCAAAACTTTTCTTTAGTCTACTTAGCTAAGTTACCTTATACACCTGTCACCGTACAGACCCACTGAGACAAGTTTTGCTGAATGCCTCCAACTCTGAAACTTACTGGAAGGAACTAGGTCGTCTTGCTTAAAAATGACAAGTTAACATTTAATTAACCATGAAGCATATGCGGTGTATGCCAGTACACTCACACAAATCTAGTACTTGGGACAATTCTTCATTTATTTTCTCTTATCCACCAGGTACAATTCCATGTAGCCAAATTTACTATGTTGACAGACCTACTTCCTTGAGAGCAGCAAGGCTTTCAAACCCCCGGAAAAGGGAGGAAGAAGAAGCCCAGGGAACAGCCTGTGGGCAATGAACCAGACAGACCAGATTCCTGCTGCCTGAGAGAGAGACACAAAAAAGGCAAATAAACAAGAAAATTTGCAGATACTGATCATGACAAGAAATTGCCAGAAAATTTTAAGAAAATGTCACTAGAGAGGTGACGGCTAAGTTTAAAAAGGATAAAAGGATCCAATTATGGAAAATTCTAGAGGAGCATTCCCAGCACAGGATGCAATTATTGCAAAGGCCCTGAGGCGGCACAGGACAGGACCTGGAAACTTCTGGAAGCAAAAAACAAAATCTGCCCCCCATCCCTTACCAACAACACCAATGTACACCATGATCACATGCTTTTTTACATTGAGGGGAAATTTTTATATTCTTTCATACTTGTAGGTATTGATCTTAAGAAAGTACTGAATTTTAAGAAAGTTACATGGTCAATAGAATTAATCAAGGCTTTTGAGATCCTGCTATCTGAAAACCAGCAGAATATAAAATTGATGAACTTGGGTATATAGAAATAAAACAGAAAAACAATATACAGACATATTTAAAGTGATCATGCTAAGGAACAGAATGTTTAAATTTTTTTCTCTATTTTTAAAATTTTTTTAAGAATGTGCATTTGGGAAGAAAAAGATTACAAAGATAAACACCTGAGCCTTAAATAAAATAGTCTTTTCTCTCCCGGCTCTGCTTTGGCCTTCCCTCCTCTAACCCTCAGCCAGGAGGGTGTGCATGCCTAGATTCCAGGCTAAGCCTCTGTGACAGACAGATGTAACTGCAGGAATAAAGACCTCTACACCAGTGAATATGTAAATACCGAGGAACCACATGAAAGCGACTGTGAAAACTGGTTAACAATGTCTATCTGTCCAGAGATGCATCAAGCTTTTATCCTCTGACAAATGAAAAAAAAAAAAAAAAGGCAAGCAGTGGAGGAGGAGGACGCATTCTAATGTCTTACTGAAAGTGGAAGCAACAAGGAGGGCCACTGCAGAAGGTTAATCGTGAGCCTCAGCCATGGGGCTAGACTTCAGAACCACAAGAAAGCTTGGGTTTGGACAGAGTCACTGCTTGGACTCCTTGGAAAACAGATTCCAAGGGGCAGATGTGCAGGCAGGTATAGGTTCTGCTGTGGACTGAATAATGTCACTCTCAGAAAAGATGGGATACAATTACGAATTCCTATCCCCGGTGACAGGGCCCTGTTTGGAAGCAGAATGCAAATGGGCCAATGCTGCTTTGAGTGGGCTCCCTGAATCCACTGTTACTGGTATCCTGAAAGAGGACGGAAATGTTGACATACACACACACAATACACACACAGGAAAGCTATGCAATCTGGCTCCACAGTCTTCAGAGACCTTGGGCCAACTGACAGCAGACTCCATGCAAAACCAAGCAAGAAGCACGATCTGCTCCGTCGTGGGCCCCTAACCTTCCCCTGCAGGATGGAGAATTCTGGCCTCTCCATAGCTGTCTGCCACCAGGTCAAACCATGTCTTTTTCACTCAGTAGCCTTCCTAGTACCACCAGACATGCTTGTGCTTTCTCTTGGGTTGTTAGCTGGGTAACTTCTCCCAGCTACCCACACCCTTTCTGCCCCTATCTCCAGATATTCGCTCACAGCTTGTGGATGCCAGGGCTCTCCATTCCTTCAGAAGGCAGCTCTTCAAATACCTGAAGACACTTCCCATCCTGCCTAAATCTCCTTTGCTCCAGGTCAACAATTAGGACTAGAGCAATGTGAAGTTCCCGTGCAGTTCTAGAATGAAACACCAGATGTTCCTTGATTCTATATGACATCGTTTCTGACATTTAGTCACTCATCGTGTCTTTACTAAGCATCTAGTTTTGACTAGCAATTTTTTGGTAGGTTCTGGGACTACTACGATAAATAAGGAAATCCCTGCTCCATGAAGTTGTACTCTATAGCAGGAAAAAAAAAAAAAAAAAAAAAAAACCTCTGAGATCTATTAAATGGCATTTAAGTGAAGAGGTCAAGAGCTCATGGTACACACCTGTACTGCAAGGATTGGAATTCCATCTTGACCACTCACTAGCTGGTTGAGTAATTTAGCCTCTCTTAATCTCTGTTCCTTCCACCTTCAAAAGCAGTGGGTGGGGAGATAGTAAGGACACTTATCTCAAAGCATGGTCATAAGGATTCAGATGTGTTAATACACATAAAGCTCTTAAAATGGTGCCTGGCATGCAGCAAGGACCCAGGGAGAGTTTCCTGTTGTTATTGCTGTTATTGCTGTTTTATGCGGGAAACGAAGAACCAAGGAGAATGAGCAGACAATGACAGACAACCATCAGGAAGAGGAGCCTAGAGTAATACATGTATGCCTGTACCTGTTAGGTTTGAAGCAAAGATAGGATATTTAAAAATAAACAAACAAACCAGCTTCCAGGAGGACAGCCAAACATGACTTTCTGGAGTTCAGCTCATAGGTATGGGATTGAATTAGAAACTCTCCCACATCCTAACTACCTTTTCTGAACCCCTCAGATGCCCAGATGTGGTCAGATCCAAGGTACACATCTGGATAGGAATGGAGAGTGGTTCATGTTCCATTGGGGAGATTGGGGGGAGGTTGGGTCCTTGAAGACATGAACACACTCCTGCCTTGAAGGGGTTTTCTGCCAGAAACCTTCTTGATTTAAATCTTAAATTCTAATAGGACCCCCGCCCCCAACACACGCACATGCACACACATTTGATGGCAGAAACTTCAACTCAGCCTTTTTGGGTTTCCCTTTCCCTGTCCCTGGGGTTGTATCTAGGTCCTAGGATATCTGCAGCATGGAGAAGGCCCTGTGATCTAACTGCCACCTGCGCACACCTGCATGTGTGGAAGCAGCCGCTGGGCCCTCTCGCTAACAGTGCACCTAGTCCGTTCCTCCTCTACTCCCACAGGGCTTCTCTGATATGGGATTCTTTCCTCCTCCCCCTCACCTCCCATTTTCTCATCTTCTGTGTCTCCTTCAAGGAAATGCTGGGAGGGCCACAGAAGGCCTGTGTAGCTCAACCTATCACAGAGCATTTTAGGTCTAAGAAAACTGTGCCTGAAAAGTGGGCAGGGTGAAAGATGGCACTTTACCACCAATTCCTTTCCAAAACAGGTGCCAAGGGCAAAAGAAATACTGAAAAATGAAAACTTTTCTTGTTATTGCCAACTATGAATCACGCCTCAAACAGTGCACCCTGTTCCTCCCCCCCTGGAAGCCCCCTGGATTCACTGTTGTATTATATTTCAGCCATGTTTGGGTTCTTTTGTTTTTTAACTTGTTATCCTCTCTATTGCCAGTCCCAGTCTCCATGGATCCTCTCCCATTCTAGTTATTCCCAACTTTCCACATTTGGCTCAGTTGGTTCTTCTACTTCACATTTTCAAAAGAAGGGTGAGGTAGAGAATCGGAGGCAGCTAGGATGAGCACAATCCAAGCAAATATAATGAAGGCCTACACTTAGGCAGGGGTAGGAGCGTTAATCCCTCTCCATGGGGCATGTCATGATCATCCCATGGCGCAGTATGAAAGGTGCGGTGCCATAGTCGAAGCTGAGTGATTGGAAGGATCATAAAAACTAGAATCATTCAAGAGAAATTGTAAAAGCAGTGTGCAGATGTTCCCTGTCACTTCTGATGACAGCCTCAAATAAGCTTGGCAGGTACACCAACTGTATTTACAGTCATCATAGGAACTAAAATGACAAAGGGAAGATAAATATTTCTTATTATTATTGCAAAGGTAGATATACAGAGAGGAGAGACAGAAAGATCTTCTGTCCGATGATTCACTCCCCAAGTGGCCACAACAACTGGAGCTGAGCTAATCTGAAGCCAGGAGCCTGGAGCTTCTTCTGGGTCTCCGACATAGGCCATCTTCCACTGCTTTCCCAGGCCACAAGCAGAGAGCTGGATGGGAAATGGAGCAGCCGAGAAACGAACTGGTCCCTAAATGGCGGAAGCAAGGTAACAATTTAGCCACTAGGCTGTTGTGCCAAGTACAAAAGGAAGATACATTTATCTACAGAATTTAGTAACAAAAAACAAAAACAAACAAAAGATTCCAGTGACCAAGGAGTATGAAGAGCAAAGTACCTATTCAAATTTCAGTGGCCAGCATTGTAGCAAAGAAGGTAAAGCTGCCATCTGCAATGCCGTTATCTCCCCAGGGCACTGGTTCATGTCCCACTTGCTCCACATCTGATCCAGCTCCCTGCTAATGTGCAAGGAAAAGCAGCAGAAGATCGCCCAACTGTTTGAGCCCATGATAACGGCATGAGAGACCTCGATGAAGTTCTTGACTCATGGCCTCAGCCTGGCCCAGCTTTGGTCATTGTGGCTATCTAAGAGACAAAAGATAAATTAACAGGAGAAAAAGCAGGTAAATCTCATCAGATGTTAATATTTCAAATTACATGCACAGAGACCTTGACAGAGGAGAAGTGAATACCCAATGAGGATTTAGACCCATACACCATGGTAACAAAGGGCAGTCAATTTACAGAGAAGTGACAAGACAAGATAGAATGGGGTTGGGCTTCTAGGGACAATAAATTATGGGGAGGTAAACATACAGGAGAAACTAATGAAAAATACGGGTTATTTTAATAAGGTTTATTTGTGTCCAGTTTCTGTCTCCAGTGATAAAGGTTGGTCTCCTCCCACTACAGGGGAGAGGAATGCTTCACAAAGGGGAATTGATGTCCTGCTTTTAGGAGAACAGGAGGGTACAGACTTTCTTCCGCATTTGCTGTGTCTTAACCAGCTTCAGCTCAAAGCACCCCTTAGGCCACAGGGACATATTTTGGGGTGGCATATATTGGATCCTTTCCATTATTCAAGTCTGGGGCTGTGAGGTGACTAGGAGAGACATTTTTAAGTTTCTGACTTGGATCCCCGGTAGGAAGTAGTAACACGAGTATAGAAAAGAAAGGTGACAGGAAAGACAGAAAGCACAAGTTAGCATTATGGAGGACTGGGCGTAGGGACGGTGAAGGCTGGACGCACACAGGTAGAGAAGCCCTGAGCAATAGCAAGGTCTAGGATATCGCCAAGATTTTGAAGCAGATTTCAACAATGTGTTGATTCTCATGGTTTTTAAAAACCTGATGTCTTCTCTCTACAGCCATACTCTTGTCTCTATGGCTCCTCTTCCATTCCATATCAATCCCAACTTTCCAACCTTGGTTCCCCTGTCTGCAGCATCGAGGGCCTAAACTCTATAGGTATTAGTTGATTTGTTGCTGCACCTGCCACGGTAGATGCCCCCCTCCTGGCATCACTGCTTTTCCTGTCACTTCCCACAGGTTACTGGGCCTCCCACCCTGCCTCTGTCACCTCAGTAGCCCATGGACATTCCTTTCATGTAGCTTGAGCCAAATATTTGCCTTGATCGTGTTTGGAGAGTTTGAGATGTTTTTAGAGTTATGAAGCATTTCACTGTCTGTAGTTAGCAGGAAATGTCAAGGTAACGAGACTGACTCTCACCTCCAGTCACTTTCCCAAGATTGGCCCTCACTCCCAGTCACTGACCCACGGCAGCTGGATCAGAAAGAGGGGAGAGGGGAGGAGGACAATATTCATCTAATGGTTTGTTTTCCACATTTTTAAACTGAACAGATAAGTCAAAATCTCCAGGGATGTAGGCCCATCTCAGTAGCTGAGCCTAAATCCTCACCTTGCATGCACTGGGATTCATGTGGGTGCTGGTTTGTATCCCAGCTCCTCCACTTCCCATCCAGCTCCCTGCTTGTGGCCTGGGAAAGCAGTCGAGGATGGCCCAAGGCCTTGGGACCCTGCACTCGCATGGGAGACCTGGAAGAAGCTCCTGGCTCCCTAGCTTCTGATTGGCTCAGTTCCAGGTGTGCAGGCACTTGGGGAGGGAACCAGCAGATGGAAGATCTGTCTCTGCTTCTGTCTGTACACCTGCCTTTGAAGTAAAAATAAATACATCTTAAAAAAACCCTCCAGGAATCCACTGAGCCCAAGTCCCAAACTATGCTTTAAAAAGTTATACTTCTCCTTTGCATGCACAATGCAAGGAGGCTCTTGGGGGGTTTGTTTTGTTTTGTTTTCTCTCTGTGTGTGATGTGCTTTCTACTGTACTTGGACTTGAAAACTTCAATTCCAAGTTCAGATCTGGAGGTAGGAAGGCAAGAGAGTACAGTAACGGGATGCTACATGTGGTGGACAGACTGAGATGGCAAGGAGCCCAGAAGAAGGGAGACAAATGAGTCAGACGACCTGGATCCCTGCCCAGGCCTCTTGCGTTCTTGGCTCTGTGGAATGGGCAGGTCATTGAAATTTGGCTTCCTGCACTCTGAGCAGGGATTATATTAGTTTACTAGGCATGGTTTATTAGGTGATCACAGGGAACAATGGCAAAATAACAGATGGGAAACGGCTGTGACAACTCTCAGTTATTTCAAGGTGTGTGTTTTATTTGCTGGGGAAGAACCGGCATGCCCGCTTTTCATATCATCTTCGAGCCTTCGTGGCTTGTTGACTCTGTGTCTGTGGCTATGCAAAATCCCCCACACCTGATTCTCAGAAAACTGCACACCCTGTCTGCGTTGCTGCCTGAACCTGGGTTCAAAGCTTCTCCTACCCTGGCTAGCCTTACCCTGGGCCTCCTCCAACCCGTCTCCACACCGGGTGGCAGTGAAAAAAAAAAAAACTCCTACCTGCTAAATATCTTACAAAGATCCCAGGCAGGCAGGGGTGCAGCTTTGGAGGGAGGAATTAGAAAGAACCCTTCAACTCTGAGGGAAGCCCTTTGAAATCCTCTTTGGCCCACCCTCTTCTGTGATGGAGGCAGCTGCGTCCCCTCTCTGGTCTTTTTCCATCATCCTGCCTCCTCCACCACCTCTGCTCCCACAGCTGACTGGGCATGCTCACCTGTGCATGGGTCATTTCTTAGTCTTTTCTCTATCCATAACCCAAACAGCCAAATACTGCCTTTTGAAGGTCAACTTGGGAAGTGCATCAGAAAAAAAGTGGTGAATGCTGATTTTTTGAGGGGGTTGAGGAGTTTGGATGGGGGTGACAATTTTCCAGCTGCCTTTGCTTGAGGCCATGTCTACACTCTGGGAGATTCAGGAGGGAAGAAGTCAAAGTGATAAAAACCCTGAAGATCATCTTCCCCTGTCTCTTAGCTCCTTAGCCTGCCCCGCCAGCACAGCTGCCTGCTCTCGGCAGCTGGAGTCCTTGGGTGGGCCGCTGGCCCCACACTGAGGCCCACTCCCTCCCTCTCTGCCCATAATATTATACCATTCCGTAACAAATCTGAGTCCTCCGGCAAGTGAGTGGCTCATAAATTGTTCAGTAAAGGGTAGTTGTGAAGACAAGTAATTACACACTGCGGCTGTGGCATCGTCCAGGGAAATGGGACTCAACTCTGCCTTGCAAATGTTCCACAGCTTCTACCAGGTGGGTGGCGCTACTCAGGGAACCTCAGTGGGGTGAGGCCTCAGGAGAACAGAAATCCAGGTCCTGACCTCTATGCAGGAAAAATATTTGAAATTCACATTGAAAGCTTTTGAAGCTAAGACCACTGAAGTGATTTTCTCAAGGTCCCACTTCTTGCCAGGACGAGCACCAAGTCTTTCCCTAGCTCTGCTGCTCTCTAGAAGACAACATTCACAGGCCTGCAGGTCTTCAAAAGGTAATATCTGCCCTCTAAAACTGCCAGGTATTTGTTGTGAAAACTGCTCGCTCTCCCATGACTTGCCTTAAGATAGAGAAGGGTTGTCTACCACTGAGGCCCTCAGCTGTGCCTTCAGACTTGCCATGAGCTGGGAGGCAGAGGAGGCAGGATCCATTCATGCAAGGAGGATACAGTGCCTTTTGGGAGAACAGGAGGATTGGGGTTTAGCCCCAGCAATGAAAACTCACCTTAAGATGCCCCCATCCTGGGCCCGGTACAGAAGCCTAGCAGCTAAACTCTTTGCCTTGCATGCCCAGGATCCCATATGGGTGCTGGTTCTAATCCTTGTGGCCCCGCTTCGCATCCAGCTTCCTACCTGGGAAAGCAGTCAAGGATGACCCAAAGTCTTGGGACCCTGTACCCATGTGGGAGATCTGGAAGAAGCTCCTGGCTCCTGGCTTTGGATGGGCTCAGTTACAACAATTGAGGCTGCTTGGGGGATGGAAGATCTTCCTGTCTGTCTCTCTCCTCTCTGTATATTCAACTTTCCAATAAAAGATTTTTAAAAATGTATATTAAAAAAAGATGCCTCCATCCTACATCATAGCACATGGGTTCAATTCCAGGCTCCAGCTCCTGGCTCCAACCTCCTGCCGATTCAGACTCTGGGGGGCAGGAATAATGGCTCAAGTAGTTAGGTTCTTTCCAGTAACCCGGGAGACCTGAACTGAGCTCCCATATCTAGGACTGGCAAGGCTCCCGCCATTGTGGGCATCTGGGGGAGTAAACCTGTGGATGAGTACTCTCTTTGCTTCTCTTTCTCTTTTTCCGTCTCCCCTCTGAGATTAAAAAGGGGAGGAAAAATTAGTCAACATTGTAACAGCAATGTGACAATAAAGGAAAGATTTTGAATATATTAACAGCATCTTCTTTATAAAAAAAAAAAAAGTAAGCCATAACATTCCTGGGAATTTACCCAAAGAAAATCAGCACATGAAAGGGTTATCTGTACCCCATTTGTTTATTGTCAGAGTGGCTAAGATACGGCATGATGGGATAAAGAAACTGTGGTCGGGCCCACCACCTTAGCAGAGTGGCTATAGTCCTCTCCTCATATGGATCCCGTATGAGCACCAGTCTGTGTTCTGACTGCTCCACTTCCCATCCAGCTCCCTGCTTGTGGCCTGGGAAAGCAGTCGAGGATGGCTCAAGGCCTTGGGACCCTGAAAGAAGCTCCTGGCTCTTAGCTTCAGATTGGCTCAGCTCTGGCCATTGCAACCATTTGGGGCGTGAACCAATGGACAGAAGATCGTTGTCTCTGTATCTCCTCTCTGTAGATCTGACTTTAATAAAAATAAATAAAACTTAAAAGAAAAAAGAAAGTATGATAAATACAGAACAGAATACTACTCATCCACACAAAGGAATGAAATCCTATCTTCTGTGACAAAACAAATGCAACTGGAGCCCATTATACTTCGTGAAATAAACCAGTATCATAAAGACAAACATCATAAGTTTTCCCTAATTTGTGGTAACTAAAATACAGAGTACAAAAGAAGTAATGTAAGTGAACAAAAGTGACATGCTGAAATTTGATTATTGTTTACAGGCCTTGCCTCCACGCTTCAGGAACAGTGGTTTTTCTACTTACTACTTGTTGCATTCTTTCTTTAGTGGAGGTTAAGCTTGCGATTATAAAGAAAATGGAAAGTAAGTACATCATTGAAATATTGAAACAAAACATAAGGAAAGGAAAAGAGAGAGCAAGAGTGAAGGAGAGAGGAAGGGAGGGAGGACCATTACGCTTTGAAAACTGTCTACAGACTACATGCAAGTTGTTCCCTTTTTATAAACAAACAAAATGTGGCAGTAGTGAAAAGCAAAGAAGCAGCAAGTGGCATCAAAGAATATCCACACAAAGACACACTGTTGAGAAACGTGGTTCCAAGGAATAACTTAAAAAAAAAAAAAGCAGGCCAGATTGTGCTACTTCGAGGAATGAGAGATGAAAATTCTCCTTGCTCTGTTTTCACCTCTCTGGTAAGCTTGCGCGCGCTCTCTCTCTCTCTCTCTCTCTCTCTCACACACACACACACACACACACACACACACACGAGTGGAATCAATATTGTGGAGGCAGCACAAAGCACCACATCAAAGCTCCTAACCACTGGGCTTCAAGGCCACTAGGTCTGGCTGCTCTCGGCACAAGTCCCCAGTTCAGAGGTTTATGTGAAGAGCCATTCAAACAAGACAGTCGACTGGCACCTCTTGACTGTAAGCGCCAGCTGAAAAGTCCCTTTCTTCCTGCCCTACTTGAGATGGCAGAGTGCGATGCCATTAGCAGCGCGGGGACAGGGAACACTGCGCGGCTGTTCGGTTGCCGGCTTCCTGAGATCAGCTTGCGGACTCCTGTGTGTTAGCAAAACACCAACAGCATGAATCGCCCAGGTGGTGACCCACAGATTCAGCTCCACAGTGCCCGCTGTCCCTGCTTGCCTGACGTTCCTCTCACATCCTTTTTTTTTTTTCCCACTGTCTTTTCATTCATAGACTTTTTTTAAAAAGCAGTTCTAGGCTTCCAGAAAAATGAATGAAAATTATTAATTTCCCATATGCTTCCTAACCTACCTGCCCAGTTTAACTACTTATTAATATTTTGCCCATATGGGACAGGTCTGCTCTCACTGATGAGCAAATATGGATACATTGCCAAGAGTTACAGTCCAAGATTCACATTAGAGTGTGCTGGGTGGGCTAGATAATGAGTTTGGACAAGTATAAAACACTTGTGTTTGTTACTGGAGTATCAGACAGAACAGTTTGCTCTCAAAATCCTCTGGGCTCTAACTTTCCCTTTTCTCTCTGATTCCCTGGGGGAAAAAAAAAACCATCATTTTGTCATCTGCGGAATTTAGGCTTTTCCACAGGCAGTGTAGTTAGGGTCATGGATTTCCCTCACCTAGCAATTGCACTTAGGGTTCCTCCGCAGCTCTGCAGTGCTTAGTAATAAGCCATGAAGTTTTTTTTGGGGGGGGGGGGCGGTGTGCAGGAAAATCCTCAACACCATGGTGAGGAGTGACTAATCTTTGTGTCCCACCCAGCAAGGCATGAGCCAATCCACACCAGCTCTTTCCTGTCAGATTTCAAGCTCTACTTTCTGTTGTTTGTCTATTTATTTTAGGTTTTTTTTTTAGTTTATATGATTGTTTGCTGTGAGGGGTTTTTGAAGCGATCCCGATGGTCACTGCGAAGGAGGGCGGGGGTCCAGAGGTGGAGCCAGGCTCGGACCAGAGAAAGCTCTCCTCCCTGGTCCCGAAGGACATTTATTGTTCTTCTGTGTCTGCGGACCGCTCAGGGCTTCTGGTTGTCTTTCCGATGACGTTGGTTTTTGCGCGGTAGTGTTTGGACTTCTTCTATCCCCTGGGGAAGCTCTGGTTGGGGGTGGGTGACCTCGGAGTACTCAGCCTCCGAGGGCATCCAACTCCCTGTGGCCTCCGTGGCAGTTGGGGTATAGTCCTTGTTGCTCGTATTAATGGTTTGTGGTGAAGGTCTGGGAGTCTTCATGGTTGGGATCCAAGCTTCCTCCTTACCACCTGCTCCACTCTGGAGTGCCCCCCTGCTCCACGCACATGACCTCCTGTTAAGAGGTTGTCAGGATCGCACCCGATTCCCCCCTCATGCATTGGTATAGTAGTTTTATTGTTGTTCAATGCCGCTTTGAGTCTGTTGTCTATGAATTACCAGATTTGATCTTGATAGGCTATATTGTACTTTTTTCTCACTCTTTTTAATGTTCTGCACCTTAAATGTCGACAAATATCTTGTTAGAGTTACAAGCCAGTCTAGATTATCCCAAAATCTGACAAGATCAACAAAATTATACTTCAACACAACAAATGGCTAAATACTAAAATGAAATAGACACGAGACAACTGAATGGTACCCTATAGCCATTTTAAGGTATATAGCAGCCGGTCCGGTCCTGTATATAAACTAAAATTGAGATGTCAATGAGCTAATCATTGGTTGTGGTTAGGACTGGTTTTTTTGGTTTTTTGTTTGTTTGTTTGTTTGTTTGTTTTTTAACATACTGGTTACTCAAAGCCATGTCAATTCCATAATATTGCAAATTGCTGTTGATGTTATATTGGAACTCTTAATTGACTGTGATGCTATTATACAAGCTCTGACTTCGGACCAGAAATGGTCTCCCCAAAAAACTGTTCAACCCATCTGGACAATAAGTAGCTGGACTCCATGCTTGGTATATGTTTGCAAGGAAAGAATCTTGATTGAACTTGAACTGTAATGCTGCATCAAGGTGGAGGAATCCACCAGGGGGGAGGGGAGGGGAGGGGTGAGGGGATTCCCAGAGCCTATGAAACTGTCACATAATGCATAACATTAATAAAAAAAAATATGCCCTTTGCCAACAAAAAAAAAAAATAAATAAGCCATGAAGTTATTGAAAAGCATCTTGGTTGCTTCTAAGTTTGGACGATGATGAAGCAAGCACTTGCAGGCTTTGGTGTGACCATAATGATTTTGGTTTTTTGTTTTTGTATTTTTTTAGGATCTATTTATTTAAAAATTTTTTTATTGGAATGGCAGATTTACAGAGAGGAGATACAAGAAGAAAGATCTTCCAACCACTGGTTCATTCTCTAAACAGTCACAATAGCCAGAGCTGAGCCAATCTCAGCCCAGAGCCAGAAGGTTTTTTTCAAGTTTCCCAGGTGGGTGCAGGGTCCCAAGGATTAAAGCCGTCCTCTACTGCTTTCTCAGGCCAAAAGCAGGAAACTGGATGGGAAGTGGAGCAGCCAGGACATGAACTGGTGCCCATATGGAATCCTGGTGCTTGCGAGGCAAGAATTTAGCCATTGAGCCATCGAGCTGGGCTGGACATAATGATTTTTAATTTTCTCGAGTAAACCTTAATTGTGTGCTATGAGAATCCTCACCTTGACAAGAAATTGCCACGTCATATTCCAAAATGGCTGTACCATTTTAATTCCCACCCGCAGTAACTGAAAGTTCCTATTGTCCCTCATATCCATTTGCACTTGAGATTGTCAGTGCTTAGGATTGCAGCTGTTCCAGCAGGTGGACAGTGGTGTGTCTGTGTGATGACACATGGTGTTGAGCTTGCCTTCTGATACTTACTGGCCATCTGCATAGCTTTGGCGGTGAGGTTTTTGTTACGGCCTTTTGCCCTTTTTTATTTTAACTCAGCTGTTTGTTTTCTTATCACTAAGTTTTAAAAGTTTGCTGTATGTTTGAGATGCCAGCCCTTTATCAGATATATGCATTCTGCAAATATTTCCTGTCAGGAACCTGAAGGTTCACTCTCTTAAAGATATAGATAGCTCAGTTTCTAATTAAATGTGTTCACTCTCTTTTTCCCTCTCCATTTCAACTGGAGAAAAAGGGGGCAGGGGGACACCTGGCACGACGGCTCGAGTACAGAAATCCTACGATGGCCCTGGTTCACACTGTAACTGCTTCACTTCCCATCCACCTCCTTGCTTGTGGCCTGGGAAAGCAGTGGGGGATGATCCAAAGCCTTGGGCTCCTGCCCACCTGCGAGACCAGAGGAAGTTCCTGACTCCTGGCTTTGGGGCTTGACTCAGCTGCAGTCATTGCAGCCACCTGGGGAGTGAACCAGAAGATGGTAGATCTTTTTCTCTGTCCTTCTCTCTGTAAATCTGACTTTCCAATTAAAATAAATAAATCTTAAAAAAAAAAAAAAGAAAGAAAGAAAAACAGCATCTGGAAGCCGGAAGCAGATTCTAAACTCTGTGAGATACAAGTCCGATGGTGGGTGCGTAGGGTGTGTAGTACTCAGTTGCAAACTCCACCCACCTTCCCTTCACAGAATCTCAGAAGGCTCTGGCAGAGTCAGGGAACCAGCTGGTCCTCATCAACCCATGAACACTGCCTGTAAACAAGAATTAATAAATCAAATCTAATAGAGTTAAAAGAGGGATACGGCTAAATCCCCCAAATAAGTTCATTATTTTCCATGCTGGCTCATCTCTGGACTGCATTAAAGAGACCGGTGGTGTTAATCTACCACAGTCCAGGCTGCCACAAGAAACAACAGGTGTGGCATCTGCCAGGAACACACTTGTAGAGAGTGCTCAAAAAGACTTAGAGGGTGATCCAAATACCTGAGGCCCCAGCCAAGGTGACCCTAAAAGGAAAATTCCTAGAATCTCCATTCTCCACCTTACCAGCTCTCATTTGCCCTGATAGCCTGGGAAAACAGGCTTTCACTGGGTTTTCTGGCATTTCCTTGTTGCCAAATAGGGGTGGCAGGGATTGCAAATTTTGCTTTAGCTCTAATTCTCTCAACTTTGGGAAGCTCGCTGTGTGACTCATAACGGGATAGTAGGAAGTAACTTCCCTTTACCTTTTAAGATCATGGGGTCATGCAGCTGGTGTCTTGGGCAAGACCAAAAGGATTCATCTCCAAGGGGAACAGTCATCCTCCCAGCTCCTAATCCCACAGAAATCAAAATAAAATTTAATGAAACCAAGGAAAGTAGAACTCCAAAAAAAAAAAAAAATCTGGCATGACTACATTTCATGTCTGAAATGCAATGCATCCTTTCCAAAGCCTTGCTCTCTCCCAACCCCACCCCACCTCAGCAGCTGATGACCTCAACACAGGCCTGTGGATGACTTCAAGGAGCCTACATGCAGAAATCCCGAAGGCCAGGAGTGGGGCAGCACAGCCCTGTGGTCATCAAACTTGCTGAGGAAGACTTCTCACCAACAGACAGCATTATCTCTGAACAATCTGTCATCACCCTCCCCTTCCATTACAAACTAACATATGATAATAGCATGACGTTTGCTATGATGGTACCTGAGGGAGGAAATGCACTTCAAAGTGTTCTTTGCTACTAGGCATTTCCTGGTAGCTGCAGAATCTGTGAAAGGAAAGCATTTATTTCTATTAACAACTACTTCTGAATTGTTACATATTCCAGCTACTTTGTCATTTGAGCAATAGATGTGAAAACTATGCCAGACAACTTTTTAAACACCTTTTAAGGATTGCAAAATGCAAACTTTCAGGCTCAGCACGATAGCCTAGTGGCTAAAGCCCTCATCTTGCACATGCCCGGGATCCCATATGGGCGCCGGTTCTAATCTCAGTGGCCCCACTTCCCATCCAGCTCCCTGCTTGTGGCCTGGGAAAGCAGTCAAGGATGGCTCAAAGCCTCGGGATCCTGAACCCGTAGGGGAGACCCGGAAGAAGTTCCAGGCTCCTGGCTTTGGATTGGTTCAGCTCCAGCTGTTGCAACCACTTGGGGAGTGAATCAACAGATGGAAGATCTTCCTCTCTGTCTCTCCTCCTCTCCGTATATCTGCTTTACAATAAAAATAAAATAAATCTTTAAAAAAATACAAACTTTCCACTCCAGTTTGAAATTGTAATTTCTTGTTCTGGGACTTTAACGTTTCCCTTGGCTGTTCAAATCCATCTGGACTTGCTTTGTTATCTCTCTCCTTCTCATGCCCTGTTCACAATCTTCCCAGCATTGAACTGGCAATTTCCTCCCATGAACTCCATACACCACTCATCAGAGCACAACACCCATCCTGGAGGGCTCAGAAAGCAATACCCCCAAAAAGTATGGTGCTGTAAACTACAGGCCATTGGGAGGCTCAGGAGCAGCCTTGAAACCACCACTGTCTCTCTGACCTTCTGCCCTCTTACCTCTTGCCTCTCGTTTATTTTCTCTTAAAGTCTTTTATGGAAACAGAATATCTCCTCCCTAAGGTGAGTCATAGCAGCCAGAGCCCCTTCCCCCAAAACAAGCTATAAAGTTATTCTAACCATGCCCTGCCTTTCTAGGTGAAAACTTGCCAGAGAATGACTCTGAGTCATCCTTGTTCAGTTGTAGGTCATAAGATGTTTGTTCCAAAGGGGTCTTAGGAGGAAGGAGTACTCCACCAGAGGGTCCAGGAAGGAAGAACAGCTGGGTCTTCCACCACTCAGTCAGCCTAATGCCACTGGGTCTCACCCCTCAACCACATTTATACATGGAAATCCCTAAGCCACTGAATCTAAAATACAGAGGCCAGCACTATGGCATAGCAGGTTGGGGCTCTGCCTGAGGCACTATCATCCCATTTGGGTGAGTCTGAGTCTCCACTGTCCTACTTCTGATCCAACTGCCTGCTGGGTGGCCTGGTGAAGCAGTGCAGCATGGCACAGGTGTTGAGTCCCCTGCACCCACAGACCTGCAGGATGCTTCTGGCTCCTGGTTTGAGACTGTCCCAACTCCAGGCATTGTAGGTTTTGGGGGAGTGAACCAGTGCATGGAAAATTCTCTCTCTCCCCTTTTTCTCTCTGTAACTCTGCCTTTCAAATAAAATGAATAAATCTTTAAAAACAACAACAACAAGAAGATCCAAGTACAAAACAGATAGCTTTCGCACTTCTTCCTCACCCACATCTTGGGGGCTTCAGTCTAAAGACTCCATGTCACATCAAGCTGCGATCAACCCTTACAGTTTGGGTCCCCAATGTGGTGCTCACTCTAGAATCTGCAGGTGGTATCCTGGGTTAGTTAATGATAAGCTGGCAGATAAAGAGCACACATTTTTACCTTGGTCAGCTCCCCAGGGCCTCTGCCCACAGACCCCAGTGCAGAATATAAGACAAACATTTGTCCGTATCCCTTCCCTCCCCAATTCAAATTACCAGGTCCAAGGAGCCTCGGTCCTCAGGCCACATCTGGACCTTCCAATGTGCTTAAGTTCCAGGTACCCAACATGCCAAAGCACCATTACTTTGGGGTATTGTTTTCCAAGTCTCAACAGGAACAAGGCAGGGGCCCCTCATATTGCTAAGGACCCAAATGTAAAATAGAGCCAAGAGAGACATGGGGTGAATGGCTCAAAGAGACATGGGGTAGTTATTTTCTTGGTGGTCCTTTCAGGAAAACGTAAAGAGTAAAATAAATAAACAAACAAACAAACAAATAAAACATTTCAGCCAAGTAGGTGGGTTCAAGTTCTGCTCTACCTAACAATGCGAGGCAACCTAGCAGTCCTGTGTCTGTGATCCCAGTGATCAGAATAGTTATCAGTTATCAGTCACCATGACTGCACAGTAATGCCCAGCTTCATAGGACCTCTTACTCCAAGGCAAAGTCTTTTGGTGCTTGATGGTAAGGTTACAGAATATTTTTAGCCTGAGAGTGCCACTAGCCTTATTGAAGAAAGGGAGCGATTCTGCCCCAAGCTGTGAGGCTACAGAATTGGACTCAGCATAAGATGAAGAATCTCATTCTCATTTTTTAAGCAATTTGCCTGCAAACCTCTCGTTATGGTGACACAGTAATTAGGTAGTGGAGGAGAGAGCTATTTATTACAGCTGACAGTCCAATAAAGCCACAGCAGGGGACTTATCCACCCATGTTATTGAGTAAAGAATGCGAAGTGGAAGCAAATTTGTAAATAAATGTCCCACTGTTCTTGAATATACTAAAATTAATGACTAGGACCTGATGATGCAATTAATTTTGATAGAACGGCCGGTGCAGGGTGCAGACTTAACCTGGCTGAATGCTGCAGATCTCTGTGCTTAGCCAAAGGGGGGAGAAGAGGTGGGTGAGGCGTAACATTTATCTCTGAGCACCAAGGCTTCTGAAATGCATCTGAATGCAGCAAAAATGCCAAGCACAGGCATACTCAGAGGATACCTGTGCTCCTTTTCCTTGATGAGCAAGTGAAAGGATTGATAAACAAATGCAAATTCCAGCCCAAATGCCAGGACTAGCTAGCCAGTGAAGCAAACCTGAGAATTCCGGGCACTCAATCAAACGAAATGTTTAGCGTTTCCAGAGCAAGAGCAGTGCTTCAAAACAAGCATCACTTCCACCAGAACAAGACCAGCAAAATGTCATTTATGTCAAAATGTTGATGCTTCCAGCGTGGAGATGTGCTTTGCAAAGGATCGCTGAAATGATTTCCATGGCCTTTTCTGCTCTCTTCTTTTGTGCCATCAAAACAACTGAAGCTCAGCGCTTCATTTTTTAAAAAGCATTTTACAATGTCCCGGACCTTAAGCCCCACGGGAGAGCAAGGCAAAGCCAAGCCCTTCACACACACCAACAGAAAAGATCTCATTAAGCCTTGCTGTCCACACATTTCCCTCTTCAAACAGACCAGATAGTGAAAGATGGGATGTTGGCGCTGGTTTCTATTTTATCTCCATTTGAAGGTTTTCCTCTTATGTGGAAACCCAAGCTTGAGTTCTTTACAGAGCTCACTTGTCTTAGAAGGAAAGAAAAACATTCCAGGGAAATTACTTTCAAAAATAAAAAAGTGTGCTTGAAATAATATTAACCGTCATTGCTCCTATAACCTGAAACACAAAATCAGCAACACAAAAAGACCCTTCAAATGTTCATTCTGATCCCTCCCCTACACACACACTCACCCCATTTTGATTTCTCTGCTACACAACAACTCTGTTCATAGCTGTTGTTTGAGGGAAAAACAAACCTCTATGCCACTTAGCCCACCGGGAACTAGTGGGTGACGGATTCAATTCAACAGGTATTAGCATATAACTAACTGAGCTACATCAGTTGGAAAAAAAAATCACAAAATATCAATACTGTCCAGGTGAGCTTATAGCCAATGAGGAAGACAAACAATACATGTTATAAAAAGTAAACTATGCAGTATGCTTGGAGTCTGACAGAGGGCAGGCATCAGCAAGACACTGAGCTGGAACGTTCAATGTTTATCCTAGCTGGAGTAGAGTGAACACCATGATGGAAAGATGACCTGGGAGGGACGTGATAGGAAAGCTGGTTTCTGCTTCCCTAAGACCTCTTGCCAAAATGATTTTGCCTTGAATGTAACAACCTTGGTCCCAGAATGTCTGTGCCATGTCTTCAAACATCGCTTAATCTGTCACTTCTAGAAATCACTCTGCAGACCTCCAGCTACTGCCACCTTCCATCCGCAAACTGTAGGATGGACACTTTTCCAATGATAGCTTTAATCATTTTGGAACCTCCTGCCTTCCTCCAAATGTTGGAAACTTTACTTTTCTGTTGCCTACAAAGTGTTGGCTCTTTCTCAGCAATGCCATTTACTTTTAGTGGCAGACATAGGATTTTCTTCTTCATCCATTTTCATCACTATAGAAGCTGTATCAAGTGAGACATTGAAAGGGACCAGAATGGACCATTTCAAAGTACACCACTTTAGCACACTGGTTATTCTGAGCTAAAGGCAACTAAGAAGCAGAAGAGGGAGGAAAAGTTCTCTGCCCTTCCCCTTTCCTGCTAGAACCTGTGCATAAACTTCCCATGAGGAAGATGTCATATCACTGGAGCTGGAGAGTCTGAGCCAAGAGAGCAAGTGAACAAAGCTTATGTTTCATTAGTTTTCTTTTTTAAGATTTATTTATTTTTACTTGAAAGAAAGAATCACAGAGAGAAGGGAAGACAAACAGATACCTTCCCTCTGCCAATTCACTCCCCAAACAGCCACAACAGTTGGAGTTGTACTGGTCCAAAGCGAGGAGACTAGAGCTTCCTCTGAGTCTCCCACAGTATCAGTTCAGGGGTCCAAAGACTTGGTCCATCCTCAGCTGCTTTCCCAGGCACATGAGCAGGGAGCTAGATCAGAAGCGTGCCAGCTGGGACTCAAACTAGCACCCCCATGGGATGCCAGCACTGTAGGAGGAGGATTAAGCTGCTTTGCCACTGTACCGGCCCCTTCCGTTAGTTTTTACCCCAAATATTTTCCAGTTACATATCCACAGTTTACGACCCCAGAAGCCCATAGTTCCTTTCTTTTGTCATTTCTTCACAACTTAGCATCCTGTTAAAATGAAAAGCAGGAAAACTTGAAAAAGTTTATAGAAAAGCAGAATTTAGGGCCTGGTGTGATAGCCAGGTGACTGAAGTCTTCACCTTGCATACACAGATTGGATCCCATATGGGTGCCAGTGTGTATCCCAGCTGCTCTACTTCCCTTCCAACTCCTGCTTGTGGCCTGGGAAAGCAATGGAATGGCCCAGAGCCCTGGGACCTTGCACCCACTGGGGAGACCCAGAAGAAGCTCCTGGCTCCTGGCTTTGGATCGGCTCAGTTCTAGCCATTGCAGCCACTTGGGGGGTAAAGCAACGTATGGAAGATCTTTCTCTCTCTCCTTTTCTCTATAAGTCTATAATTCTATCTCTATAATTCTATCTCTGTAATTTTATCTCTATAAATCTATAAGTTTTATTATAATAAAAATAAATACATTTAAAAAAAGAAAAACAGAATTTAAGGCAGAGAATTTTTTTGGTAGAAACAAAATTTGAAATTCACACATAGTTTCTTTATAATGTACATTTTCCATTAAATTTTTGAAGACCATTCATATAAGCCCCTGAGTTAACCACTTCTTGCGGGGGGTGCGGGGGAGGTTGCTTCCTTTCTATGAAACTTACTGATCTATGTAAAAATATTATCAACAAATATGACTTGTATGCTTTCCACCTGTTAATCTGTCTTTTGTACAGTTAATTCAGACCCCCAGCCCATGAACAATGGGGAACAATGTTCTCATAAAAGAACAACTATTTTTGCTTCATCAGAATGAAGGTACCCATGTTATGGTTCATTCACATCCTTTGCCTATGCTATTGTCTGAACATGACTTTTCTACTAAATTCATCATACCTTGATGACAGTTGGTGAGTGAAGACTTACAGTAACTAGGGTAATTAAAAGTGGAGCTTCTAGGAAGTGAGTAGATAGGCTGAGGGTGGAGCCCATGACTGAGTCACACAGACTTCTTATGGTTTTTTTAGATTTATTTGTTTATGATTGGAAAGTCATATATACAGAGAGGAGATACAGAGAGGAAGATCTTACGTCAGATGATTCACTCCCCAAGTGGCTACAATGGCCGGAACTGAGCCGATCCAAAACCAGGAACCAGGAGCTGCTTGTTTCAGGTTTCCCACACAGAACTAGCACTCAAATGGGATCCCGGCACATGCAAGACAAGGACTATAGCTGCTAAGCTACTGTGCCAGGCCCTGCACAGGTTTCTTAAGAAGAGACACAGACATTCTCACTCCCTCTTGCCATAGGACTCTCCCAACTACTTCGTCAGAGTTCTGCCAGCCCAAAAACCTTCACCAGAGGCCCAACCAGTGTGGGCCTGTCTGATTTTGGACTGTGAACCACCACCACCACAAGTCAAAATAAGCCTCTTGCCTTTGCAAGTAGCTTGTTAGTGGTATTTCATTTTAGTACCAAAAAGATGGCTCACATACATTCCAATTTCCTTCCTTCCCTATTGTAATTATTTCAAAGATCAATCCCAGAGAAAATGAGAAAGAATATTTTACCTACATGTGATGGAAACAACACTATTATGAACTAAGTCTAGTGTGAATTTTTTTTCTCTAGCTGCTGGCACAGTTCTCCTGAGGCCACGTGACTTAGCACTGGCCTGTGTATGTGTGTGTGTGTGAGAGACAGAGAGATAGAGAGAGTGAGATAGCACGCAAAGGTGGCATAAGCCCCTTCTAAGTCCAAACATCAACAGTACTTCCTGCAGTCCTCCACTCTCTGCCTCTCCTCAACAAACTTGGAGACACCATTGTGAACCACATCACCTCAAGGCTGCATTACAGATGATGGAAATCCGCATCCCAGCATCTCCAGCAAGAGACCCCATCTAAACCCAGTCTGCGTCACTAAGCCCCTGGGACACTAAGTCTCAGAGTTGTACATCTCTGTACTGTGACTTACAGAACAATCTATTACACTGCTTTTATTTCCGTCTCTTTCCACTCTCCCTACTCCCACCCCTGCAGACCAGTGCCGCTAACATCAGCTGAGACCTGAGGCAGCCTGTCCTCCCCAGGCCCTAATGACCCTGGGGGTGGTGCTTTCTGTTTGAACTATCTGCTTTGAAGTGTAGAAGAGGCAGAAAGAATTCATTTTCCCTCATGCCTCCTGGGTTGTCCATCTGGGGCCCTCTAAGTTACACCAACAGAAGTGAGACTAACAAGGAAAAAACAGCAGCGGATTAACACATGGATTGTGTGTACAAATGAGAATGTATGGAGATGAGACACTCAAAGGGGTGCTGAGGTCCGGGCTTATACAACATCTGAACAAAAGAACAATACATATATAGAAATGTGACTGGATGGAGGGACTTTGAACATCTAGGATGGCAGATGGTGGGACAGTCCATGAGTGAGCAGGAGGACATTAGTGGGAGATAAGGGCTAGTAAGTAAGGACTGTTGCTTTGGCTCATCTCTGGTGATTAACTTTTGTACTCCCAGAAAAGAAGGGAGAGGAGATGTCTTCCAAAGTTACATCCTACTTTTAGACAAACCAGGACAAGAGATTTTTCCTATATTTACTTTCCAGTGCCCTTCAGCTTAAAACAATCTGTATGCTAAATTGGCATTTTAGGGGATGGCATATTGTGCTTTCAGTAGTGGTCTGTCACCCTCATGGGGCCCATCATCCCAGGTAGCACACACCGATTCTCTTCAGAAACGTAGTGTATCCTTAACCATCACTATTCCGTTTAGCACAGCGAGGAGAAAGAGGACATACAGTTGCTAACTGCTGGGGGATGATATTTAGTCCATGGAACTAAAACAACAAGCTTTCTGCTCTCAACCAACAAGGCAAAAAGCAAACATGTACCTCAATAGGATCTACAAGGAGCAACTAAAGGAAAAGTCTACAGGTATGTTAAGGGGTTGAGGCATAAAAATCAGAATTCAGTCTTATGGGATATGACCCACCTTCTCATTTTGTAGCCACACTGCCATTTATAAATCATGAGGCCTCCACAAAGGTATGAATATAAATGGAACCACCATCTACCCAAAGCAAAGCAAAGCAAAAACAAACAAACAAACAAAACTCAAAATCATTCCCAACTCATCCATCTCATCCACCCAATAGTGAGTCTGTTCATTCTTTCTCCAAAACAACTCTTATCTCCATCTTGTCCTCCCTTCTGCAATACCGGCTCATCTCTCACTAATTGATGGAGCATTCCCTTAACTGGTCCCCTGATTTCCACTTGAATCTCTGTGAGACTCAATCTCCCCAGCAAAAGTGACCTGAGAACATAAGCTGGATCATGTTATTTCTCCACCTAAAATTCTGAAGTCACTTTCTTACTGCACTTAGAACTCCAACACTGTACCATGACCTCCCAGATTCCACCTGGCCAGGGCCCTAGCATCTCCCCAGAGTGATGTCACGGAGCTCTCCGTACTCCCCACCCTCTCATCACTGTTCTCTGGTAGCTCAGTGTCACCTCTGCCTTATGATTCAGTGTTGAATCATTTAACGGACATGGACACATTCTAAGAGATGAAGCATCAGACATTTCCATCTTACATAATAAAGTATACATACACAAACCAAGATGGCTTTGATGTTGCTAGGTGACCTAACCTTAGGGCGTACCACCACACATCTAGATTGTCATTGAAAGAAACACCATAATGGGATGTTACTCTCACATCTGTCTGGAATGCTTTGCCACAGCTCCATTGTGGTTGGCTTCTCAATCCTCAGGTATATACATGGATGTCATCTCCCCAAGATCATCCTGACTACCCTATTTGAAGAGGGTCCTGAGCCTAGACAATGTCTCAGTTTGCTAATACTCCACCCTGCAATCTCCAGGATTCCATAAGAGCACCAGTTCATGTCCCAGCTGCTCCACTTCCCATCCAGATTCCTGCTCATGGGCTGGGAAAGCAGCAGAAAATGGCTTAAAGCCTGTGTGAGAAACCAGGAAGAACTTCCTGGCTCCTGGGTTTGGATCAGCTCAGCTCTAGCTGTTGCAGCCATGTGAGGAGTGAGCCAGTGGATATAAGATCTTTCTGTCTTTCCTCTATGCCACAGCGTTGGCCCCCTTGAGGGACATCTTAGTGTATGTAACGCAACTGTTTTATTCTGATGGTCAGTGATTTACATATGGTACACCCTAATGTGGTCACTGCTTTCTTTCTTTTTTTTTTTAAAGATTTACATAGGTACAAGAGGATGAGGTTGGGTTCCTCGGCCCTCTTGGGCTGACTGATTGAGACCTGCAAACTGTACTCACAAAAGAAAGAACAGCTAGAAACAATTTCATTTAAGTAAGCATGGCAGAGTTTACAGGAAAAAAAAAAAGACTCAAAGAGGCAGCTAGAATCTGGGATACTTAGGGCTGGCTGCAGCACCAGCATCCTATATGGGTAGGCACCAGTTCAGGTCTTAGCTGCTGCACTTCTAATCCAGCTCCCTGCTACTGCACTTGGGAAAGCAGCAGAGGATGGCCAGGGCGCTAGGGTCCCTGTACCCATGTGGAAAACCTGATAGAATTTCTTGCTGCTGGCTTTAGCCTGCCCCAACCCCAGCCAGAGGTTGAAACCATTTGAAGGAAGGACCAGAAGATGGAAGACTTACTTACTTACTTTCTTTCTTTCCTTTTCTTTTCTTTTTTTTTTTCTTTCTTTCTCTTTTCTTTCTTTCTCTTTCTTTTCTCTCTCTCTCCCTCCCTCCTTCCTTCCCTCCCTCTCTCTCTTCCCGTAACTCTATTTTTCTTTTTTTTTCTTTTTAAAGGTCATTCTATTTTATTGGGAAGTCAGATATACAGAGAAGAGACAGAGAGGAAGATCCTCCATCCACAGACCCACTCCCCAAGTGGCCGCAACAGCTGGATTCCCACCAATCCAAAGACAGAAGCCCAAAGCCTCCCTCAGGGTATCTCATGTAGGTGCAGGGTCCCAAGACTTTGGGTAATGCTCAACTGCTTTCCCAGGCCACAAGCAGGGAGCTGGATGGGAAGCAGGGCTGCCAGGACCAGAACCAGCACCCACATTGGATCCGGGCGCATGCAAGGCGAGGATCCAAGCTGTTAGGCTACTCTGCTGGGCCTTCCCCAATTCTATCTTTTAATAACTCTTAAAAAGAAAAAAAAAGATTTTGGGATACTTGTATCTGTATCCCAAGTAACATATGAGATGAAAAGAGGCAAAGAGACATTTTCAGGAGAACAAAAGAATCCTTAGAGAGGAAGGTAGAAAGAAAGGGCATTTATGGGTGACTGGTGTGGTGGCTTAGTATGCTAATCTTCTGCCTACAGTACTGGCATCTCATACAGAAGCCAGTTCAAGTTCCAGTGCTCCACTTCCCAATCCAGGTTCCTGCTTATGGCCAAGGAAAGCAGCAGAGGATAGTGCAAAGCACTGGGCCCCCTTATGGGAGACCCAGAACAAGCTCCTGACTTTGAATCAGCTTAATTCTGGAGTGAATCATTTGGGTAGTAAACCAAGCTGACTGAAGGTCTCTCTCCTCTCCACCCCTTCTCTCTTTAATCTCATAGTTACATAAGTAACTTTTAAAAAAAAGGAACATTTATTAAGATACAGGTGACTCCCCACACTTTTTTTTTTTTACTTATCTCTAGAGCAGGAAGACAGATCTTCTACCTGTTGGTTCATTTTCCTCAAGTTTACAACAGTCAGCCCGGGGGTGGGTGAAGCCAGACCTGAGGACTCAATCCAGGTCTGCCGTGTGGGCAGCAGGGAGCCATGTGCTTGGGGGTCTGCTGCCTCCCATGGTGTGCATCCACAGGATGCCAGGAGAAGCAAGGCAGGACTCAAACCCAGGCATTCTGATCTGAGATGCCGGCGTTCCAAGGGGTGTCCTAATTAAGCAAAACGCCTGCCTCAAATGGCTGTTTTGCAAGAAAAGACTGGGTCCTGACGAGGACAGCTGAGAAACAGGAGAATTAGTGGCAATATCTGTCTGAGTACACTGTCAACGTCTCAACCGGGAAAAAAGGATTAAATTTATTCCTGGGGAAGGGACTTATCACAACTGACTTCTTCTGGGTGGCTCTGCTTTTAGGTGGATAAGGAATTACAGGATATAAAAGACCTCAGCTCAAAATAATTCTTATGCCAATGTAGCATATTTTGAGGAGGCAAATCCTGATTTCCCCAATTGTACTGTTATTACGTTTTTAAGAAACTGGTTGGGGGATAGTACATTGGCTCAGGCTTTTCCTCCCCTTGCAAGTGCCAGCATTCCATATGGGTGCCGGTCCATGTCCCAGTTGCTCCACTTCCCTTCCAGAGCATTGCTCGTGGCCTGGGAAAGCAGTAGAGGATGGTCCAAGGTCTTAGGACCCTTTACTCATATGGGAAATCTGGAAGAAGCTCCTGGCTCCTAGTTTTGGATTGGCTCAGTTCTGGCTGTTGTAGCCATGTGGGGATAGAAGCTCTTTCTGTCTCTCTTTTTCTGTAAATCTGCTTAATAAAATTTTTTTAAAAGAAACTGATTAAGCGAGACAAGTATGATGATGCATCATGAGGCTGCCATTTGAACATGGGATATCAGAGCAGCAGTTTAAATCCCAGCTGCTCTACTTCCAATCCAATTCTCTGCCAATGTTCCTGGGAAAGTGGCAGAAGATGGGCCCAGTACTTGAACACCTGCACCCATATGGAAGACCCAGGTAGAGTTCCAGGTTCCTGGTTTGGGCCCAGCCATTGTGACCATTGAGAAGTGAACCAGTGGCTAGAGGATTCTTTTTTCACTTTATCTTTCAAGCAAATAAATAATAAAGAAAAAGAAATTCATTGAGGGGTATTTTAGGTTGAGCTGTAATGTACTGGATTGTGTCCCTTTTAAAAGAATGCAAAATGGAGCCCAATTTACATATTCACACAGAATTTCTAATTCTCAGACAGATAATTATATTTAGTGAGAAGTCCTATATTTCACTGTCTATCTTGCATGGCAGGTATTTTTGCTCACCTTCCCTCTTTGTTTAAGGCACAAAAGGATCAGTAGTGGTCTTGAGATTTGCCAGAAGTACATCTGTGGAGCTGGATTCTGAGGCCAGATGTTCTGTATCCGAATCTGGATTCTTAACCACTGTACAGAGCCTAGGGGCCTGACACAGGGGAAGTCTCCATGGGTCTCATGCTGCAGTGCCAGCCGGGTAGCACATCATACAAGCTCAACTCCTACCTGTCCTGCCTGAATGAGTGAGTGCATGAGTCAATGGATGGAGAGATAGATGAATAGGTAATAACACATGAAATAACAGCATAATTGACCTGTGATTCAAAAGTATCAAGATCCTTGAAACTCAAAGACAAAGGAACTCTTCCAGATGGAAGGAAACCAGAGATACGACTTCTAATGCGGAGCAGTCCTAATTGGATCCTTTTGCTGAATGTAATGGATACAATCAATGCCATTGGCAAAACCTGAATGGAGATTGTGGATTAGATGGTAGTAGCAGGGGACTGATAACCCATCTCAGTGATAGACAGTTTACTTAAAAACCACAACACTTGAGCTACAACAAATCAAGAAAAGAAAAAAAGAAAGAAAAGAAAAGCATACCTGATTATAGCTTTCATTTTCCTCCCTCTGTCTCCAGGCAAAGAGACTTGACCTTGGGCATCAAACATTCTAAAAGATTATGTAAACAAGTCCCATGCCAACTTTCTGTCCTTGGAAATGTTAAACACCACCATCAATTTCTTATTATGTTTCTGTGTAAACTTACACAGCGGAGCCTCCTCATTTGACAGCTCACACGCGCACAAATAAATTTTCTCTTTAACCTGTTAGCTGACTCATGCAGCCTATCACCTGAACTAAGAAGGTAAGAGGGAAACATTTCCTCCCAACATACCTTAGCAATGTCAAGTTGGACTTCAATGTAGTGCTGTGCTTATGTGGCAGAATGCCTTTGTCAGAGGGATCCTTGTCATCTAGGAACCATTTTGCCTACATTGAGATGAATAAAGCTTGTATTCCCTCACAAAGGGAGAGAGAAGGTGCTTCCAAAACTTTGTGGAAAGTAGAATTAGAGGTGAGAGTTTAGTCTAGTGATTAAGAAACCAATTATGACATTACATCCCATATTGTACTATCTGGGTTCAAATTTGAGTTCCAGCTTCTATTACCAACTTCCTGCTAGTGCAGATCCTGGGAGGTAGAAGTGGTGCCTCAATTAATTGAGTCCTACCCAATTACTTCACAGGGGAGACCTGAGTTGAATTCTGAAGTCCTGACTCCAGCCCTGGCCCAGAGTCAGCCATTGTGGCCTTTTGGGGAATAAGGCAGAGACCGTAGGAATACATCCCCTTTCTCCTTCTCAAATAAAAAAGGACATGGAACTAAAACATTCGTTTTTTATCAAGCTAACAATTTCTAAATCTACACATTTTTATTAATAATAAACATTTTCCATGAACTTTTTGAAGCTCCCACATATGGTAACACACAGTTGGGTAAGTGTGGCCGTATGAATTATGGCTAGTAGGTGTCACATCTATCAACAGAGCAGAGTTAATGGAGCCCAGGAGAATCTACTCCAGGCTCAGACCTCTGAAGGTCAAGTGCTTGAGGTGTCAATGTGTAGCCACCAACAAGAAAGGATTGTGCCTTTGCCATATCCCTATTGTAGGCCACAACATCACCTTTGCACCCACACCCTAGAGCCCACCTAAGTTCCTGAGAGTGAAACTTGGGGAGATGTGGGGAGGAACAAGAACAGCAGGTGTTTCAAGAGACAGTCAACAGTAGGCCCCAATAAAAACCATAGGCCCACTCCTTGGTTCAGGGAGCAGGATCCTTCCTCCATAACCCTTAACACTCAATGGGAAATGATCTGCCCAATTTTACATGGAAGTCTGAACCCAGATGTATAATTCATTGACTCCTCTCATGTTTAGTCTGACACAATGGCTCAATGGCTAAATCCTCTCCTTGAAGTGCCAGAATCTCATATGGGCACTGGTTCATGTCCTGACTGCTCCACTTCCCATCCAGCTTTCAGCTCATGGCCTGGGAAAGCAGTAGAGGACAGCCCAACATCTTAGGTCCCTGTACCTGCGTGGGAGATCTGGAAGAATCTCTTGACTTCAGGTTGACTCTGAAGCTCCAGCCATGTTTCCCCTCGTCAATGATTTATCAGTTGCAAGTATACCTAATACAGAAGTCTTAGTAGCTGAAATCCAGCACTGAGAATGAATTTTGTGAGAACTATGGGAAAGATGTACCAATTAGCTCTGGGGGTAGGTGATGTGAGAGGGGAGAGGTTACATGCATATATCAAAAAATTGCTCTTGCCTGATGCAGTAGAGTGTCAGGGGTTGAATTGTGTCCACTTCCCACCCCAATTCACATGTTGAAATCCTAACTCCCAGGACTGGGGCTAAGATTTGGAGATGGCATCAAAGGGGTAACCAAATTAGAATGGGCTCTTAGGAGTGCACCCAGAACCAGTCTGACTGCTGGGCCTACAGAGAGGAGATTTGGACTCACAAACCATCACAGAGGGAACACAATATAAAGAGACAAGGGGGAGAGGATTGGCATACCCAAGCCAGGAAAGGAGGCTGGAGCTGATCTCTCCCTCACAACCCTCGGAAGGAAGGAACCTGCCTGGAAGGAACCTACAGACACCCAAGCAAGAACTTCCCAAGTTGAGGAACAGCCAGATAACAAAGGATTTCTGGTTTGAAACACCTGATTGTAGCGCATGGCAGCAGTGGACCTAGGACATTCATACCACTATGTAAGTTAGTAGGCTCATCCTGCCTCTTCCTTTGTTGCTGTTTCAAAATGTTCTCACCCAGTCTTTCAGAGTATGCTGCCATAGGCAACTGAGGGCACTGCCAAGTCCGCAATATCTATGCCACTGCTGATTTGCTGCAAAAGTCTGGAGCCTCACCGGGAGGCATGTTAGAGTACCCTTGGCTAGCTTCACTCACCCCTCATTTCCCTTCGATCCAGGCTTTTGTTCATGACTACCTCTTTTTTCCCATTACCAATGCCTCTAAGTTTCCATGCTCCTACCCCTAATCCCCACGGCAAACATCTGGTCTCCCTGGAAGAATCCATTGCGTTAGGGATTTCTTTTGGCAAACCAGCTCTTCTTTCTTCTTAATTCCCTTTAAACCATAAATTCATGCCTTTCAGGGTGGGCTTCCACAGCCCATTCCACAGCAAATTTATTGCGCACTCTGTCTTCCTTTCGCATCGCTTAATCTGCTGTATTTTAATTGGGTAATAAAACTCTCTGTGCCACCCAGAAAAATTCCACAGCAAGTAATCACCAGGGATATTCTCTCAGCAGCCAATTTCTAATTAGGTATTCAGACCCAAAACCTACTTCTACCTCCTAGAGTCGCGGTTCTGGGCAGGTGCACTTCCTCTTTGTGGAATCAGAGCAGGTAGTGGGCTGGGCAGGGCAACTCTTAAGGTCCTTACCAGTGAAGAGCAACTCTGACCAGAGTTCAGTATCTGACTCGATGGTATAAAGGCATGGGAGGGGTCTCTCCTCTTATTGACACAACAAACAGAAGGCTGTCCCCACACCCCCTGGGGAGGAGGGGGTTTGCCCTGCTAAGTCTCCCATCACTCAAAAACAAGACTATTGCAATAAACAAGGAAGTATCCCCAACTAGGTCATGCTGAAGTAAAAAAGGACACCAGTTCATTCCTGTTCTCTGGACAACCAATTGCCATCTGGAAACACACTGACAGTAGATAAACTCTATATATGTAAAAACAATCCTATAAAAATACATTTCTAAAACATTAGAACATGGAAGGATTCTTTTTTTAAGGTTTTTTTTAAGATTTATTTTTTATTAGAAAGGCAGATTTACAGAAAGAAGGAGACAGAAAGTTCTTCCATCCACTGATTCACTCCCCAAAGGGCTGCAATGGCCTAACCTTATCCAACCCCAAACCAGGAGCCTATTCCAGGTCTCCCACACAGGTGCAGAGTCCCGAGGTTTTGGACCATTCTCTATTGCTTTCCCAGGCCACAAGCAAGGAGCTGGATGGAAAGTGGAGCAGGCAGGACATGAACTGGTTCCCATATGGGATCCTAGCATGTGAAGAGGAAGGAATAGCCAATTGAACCTTCACATCGGGTCTCCTTTCTAAACGTTAGTCTAGTTATTTGAATGACAGAGTGCCAGAAAGAGAACGAAAGGGAGAGAGATCTTCCAACCACTGGTTTACTCATCAAAAAGCTGCAGCATCCAGAGCTATGACAGGCGCCATACAGTCCACCCAGGTCTCCTACATGGGTTGGAGGGACTTGGCCCATCTTGTACTGCTTTCCTTGGCACATTAGCAGGAAGCTGAGTCAGAAGGGGAACAGCTACTGCAGCATGCCACCAGCCCTAACAGAAGAAATTATTATTGTTGTTATTATTATTATTATATTATGATACAGTACCATAGGCTCCTGGTGTTTCCCTTAGCACAGCCCCATCCTCCTCCACCTCGTTCCCATTATCATTGCTAAAGTACAGTTCTTCATACACAGTCATATGTCCATCATTGCAGGCATGGACAATGGCAGAGAGTCCAGCATCCTATTGTCAAGATACAGTAAACAGTTTCATTGTAAGTCCATCTTTGTCTGGAAGTAGAGATGCATACTACATTGTATCCTCACATCTGGACATGTTAGTCTCCATTTCACAGCTACTGTACATCCCCTCAAATGAAAAGTCATAATACAAAATCAACAATAGAAAGAAAAATAGAAATTTACAATGCCATGAAGTTAAATAATATGTTACTAGATATGACAATCTCCATTACACAACTACTATACATCCCCTTAAGTGAAAAGCCACAAAACAAAACCAACACCCAGAAGAAAAAAGAAATTAACACCATGAAGTTAAATAGCATGCTACTAAATGACTAACGTGTAGCTGAAGAAATGAAAATCAAGAACCTTCGTGAAGAAAATGATGCTACTGTATGATCTATGAGTCAGTGAAGAATTTAATCAGAAGAAAGTGTTTGAAGAGATGAAACTAACAGGAAATATCAAACCCAATGCGATAGAGTTTCCGCTGGTTTTTCTTGGTGAAATGCGTCTCTTCCAGAAAACAAATAGAGGGGTTTTGTTTTTTAATCCAGTCTACTAGATATGATGCTTCATTGAGCTTAAGTCATTTACATTCAGGGTTAATACGTATGGGTGGTACTTTGGTCCTGTCCTTTTAGGAATGGGTTGTTCATTGGTTTAGTCTTCCGTTGTCATTTTACTGGGATGTTCTTCCCATTTGCCTTTGGTTTTGTTGGGTGCTATTCCTCTTCTCTGTCAAGAGAACATCTTGAAGTATCATTTGTAGGGCAGATTTGGAAGAGGCATATTCTTTTAACTTTTCTTTACTGTGGAAGAATTCTGTTTCATTTTCAAAGACAAAAGAAAGCTTTGCTAGATATGTTATCCTAGGCCGCAATTTTTTTTTCTTTTAGGATCTAGAATATGTTGCTCCATTCTCTTCTTGCCTGTAGAGCTTCCTGTGAGAGATCTCCTGTGAGCTTAATTGGCATTCCTTTATATGTCAATCGATTTTTTTTTCACGTGCACATTTAAGGATCTTTTCCTTATGTTCAATTGAAGAGAGCTTGATGATCATGTGTCTTGGTGAAGATCGTTTTTGATCAAGCCTGTTGAGAGTTCTGTGCCCCTCCTGGATCTTGTTTCCCAATTCTTTCTCCAGATTAGGGAAAATTTTCCTTTATTATTTCATTAAATATATTCGTAAAACCAGTTTCTCTTTCTGCACCTTCTGGGACTCCCATAACTCTTATGTTAGACCTCTTGATAGTGTCTTTCAATTCTTGAATACTTTTTTTGGCCTGATCCAGCTCTGCTTCCAGCTTTTTGTTTGCTTCCCCCTGATGACAGGAAATAGCTTCCAATCCTAAGATTCTTTCTTCTGCTTGCTTCATGCTATTTTGGAGACTCTCCACTGTACTTTTAATTTGCTCTATTGTGTTCTTAATTTCTGATACATCAGCCTTGATTTGCTTTATTGCTTCTATTGCTTGTGTAAAATATTCCTTAAATTCTTTGAACTCTTGTATGTGCTTCTCATTGTTGATCAGAAGCTCTAAAATGAGTCTTATGGATTCTGTGTCCCCCATTTTCTCGATGTCTTCCTCAGTTAAGTCTCAGGTTGGCATAGGATTTTGCTCCTTTGCAGGGGAGTTTTCAGTAATATTTTTTTAAAGATTTATTTTTATTACAAAGTCAGATATACATGAGAGGAGGAGAGACAGAGAGGAAGATCTTCCGTCCGATGATTCACTCCCCAAGTGAGTCGCAACAGGCCGATACGTGCCGATCCGATGCCGGGAACCAGGAACCTCTTCCAGGTCTCCCATGCGGGTGCAGGGTCCCAAATCTTTGGGCCGTCCTCAACTGCTTTCCCAGGCCACAAGCAGGGAGCTGGATGGGAAGTGGAGCTGCTGGGATTAGAACCGGAGCCCATATGGGATCCCGGGGCTTTCAAGGCGAGGACTTTAGCTGCTAGGCCACGCCGCCGGGCCCGCTTTTGTCTCTTCTTTTGCTCTTGGTCATTGTACTTCTGGTTAGCAGAGTCTTCTCCTTGGGGCAGGTTTCTAAGTTGTGTCATCCATAGGTCTACAGTTCAATTTTACTTATTGCAATTGGTACACAACTCTTTTCTTGCAGCCAATTGTGCCACTCCCTCCAGCAAGCTCCAGGTCTGGGTTTTTAAGTTATATTTCCACAAAGAACTCTGTAGCCCCAACTCCTGGCTCACCAATCTCCACTCCCTGTGATACCATGCTGAGGCTGCACTGTTGTCTGCACAACCTTTCTCCCACTTTCGGTTGGAGCAGGTCCCAGGATTAGGGACACACCAGGTGTCCTATATGACTAGGTTATTGGTGGTGCTGATCTTGCCAGGACCTATTGGATTAGGTTTGGGTGCCACATGGACATATTTTGACTCATACAATGCCACAGTCAGTATTATTTTCCTGCAGGACCAGTGCAATCCACTGAATTCAGTGAGTTCTTGCGAGCTCAGCACATGCGCAGTTCACTGTCGTCCCCTATAATCCTAAAGCTTTTGCCACAGTGTACAAAATGGTGCCTGACGTACCACTACTAGAGTTCTTGATCTGCTGGCCGTTAGGTCTTAGGGCTACCCAGACCTGTCTTTGGTGGAACCTGTAGAATGCCACGTTGCTGCAGTTCACTGAGTCAGAAATGAGTTCACTCCCAGCTCAGCGTATGCTCTGTCCTTTCCCTTACCTTTGCCTCCTTACACAAAATGGCACCCAATTCGGCTCTAGGGGGCTGGCTGGGCTATGAAATCCTCCCTGTTCTCGCACTGCCCATCTGGGATCTGCTGCTCTGTCTCTGCTCCTGGTCAAGTCAAACGGACCAGCAGGACAGACAGTTCTTTGAGTTCACCTCCCAAGCTCCCAGTGAAAGCCCCTTCCCACCTGGTTGCTGGTGGAGTTCACAAATCACTGTTAGCTGAATGCTGCTGGAGTATCAGTCACTGCAACACCACACGGTTGTGTCTGCTGCTTTCCTGTGCCTGTCAGTTTCCAGGTACCCCCCTGCTGTTTTTCTGTCCTCTCCTATTTCCTGGAATGTGTCCTCTCTGCTTCATCCTGATTAAATGTTTCTCCATCCGTTTAAACATATCCTTATCCTATTCTGCCATCTTGATTCTCCAACAGAAGAAATTTTATAACCACAAAATAAAGTATGTCTTTCTAGCTGTAGCATAAAACTCAAAGATTTTAAAAAGTTGATAAGCTTGCCTGTTTACAAATATTAAAACATGTTTTTCTCCTCCCCTAAACAAAATCATAATCCAAACCAGAAAATAAGTAGGTAAGAAACAATCAAATCAACACAGAATTTCAATGACCTAATAGAAAAAGTTGGAAATGTATAACAAAATGCTGATTGGAAAAAATTTTAAGTGTCCCTCGGCATTTCTAAAGCCCATTATAAAAGAAATGAAAAATGGAAACTGCTAGAAATATCACTTTTCACTTGTACTTAGTGAAGCCCCAATCTCCTACATTGCAGGTGGGAGGATAAATTAATGCAATTTTTGTGAAGAGTATTTTAGCAGTTTCATTCAAAGTACAAGCATACCCTTGACCTTATGAATATGCCCTGCTGGCAAGGTCACACAGGAGGCAAAGAAACACTGTTCATGGGTTATGCATGACACCTGTACGTAAGAGTCAAAGATGGGAAACCACCAAAATAGCTATCAGTCAGGAACTAATAGTGAACCATGGCAATCCATTGTGGTAAATCCATACCCGGAACATCCTTTAGCTGTTAAAAAAAAAAAAAAAAAAGACTGAAGGCTTTTTTATGAGTCAATGTGAGAAAAGCATGAGGAAAAATGTAAGGACACACCTCGTACATCTGTATAAAGTATACTGCCAAGTGTGTAAAAAGTGCCAAGGAGCTAAAATGTGTCCATAAAACAATCTAGAAGAATTAACAAGAATGAATGAATAGTAGCCACTTGCCTAGGGAAAAACTGAGTGATGAAGGATGTGTGGGAGGGATTGTCCAGGTGTATAACTGTTCACACTTTTGATGTTTGAAACATGCGTCCTAAGTTAAATAAAATCTGCCAGGGGATGAGGAGTGTGGAAAGAGGACCTGGAGAATTTACCCACCGTGTGGTGTCTTGGCAACCAAACCTTGCCAAATCCCCCAATCCCTGCCTCCAAAGCCTGTGGAGGTGATGACAACACCAGGAGGTGAGGGCTGGCAGGCATAGGGCTGAGGAAGCTGGAGCCGGCCAGCCATGACCTCGGCTTCAGAGATCGTTGTCAAATGAAATGACGCACACAGCAGTGTTGCTGAATGAAATGAAACACAAAATACCATGTTCGTATGTGTGCAAAAGTTCACTTGCTAAATGAACACATTGCAGCCCTCCCTGTTATGTCAATTCTTCATGCTTAAAAATAAAGCAGCAGCAGCCTGAAATAGAGGAAGTCGGTCTGGCCTTCTTGGACTTGGGAGAAAACCTACTCATAGATCTTATGTCACACTTCCTTTTGTTCTTAAAATAGCCCCCTAAGAGGCTAAAAAAAAATTGCACTGGGATGCAAGCATGGCCAGGAGTCCATGCCACGGAACCCTGGCCTGGGGAACCACACTCTCTCCACAGGCCACCCCATCCCTCCAATTTCAGTTTAGAGAAGTAAATGGGGTACAGATGCATCCTGTCCAAGGTGTGTGCACCATTTCTTAGTGACCTAATGTCCAACTGACACATAGTGACTGACCCCAAGGTAGGGGAACTCACCTACTAGGCTCTGTTTTGGTCTCAATATCAGCTGCTTATGAAAGGTAAGGTACAGGGTCTGGCGCAATAGCTCAGTGACTAAATTCTTGCCTTGCATGTGCCAAGATCCCATATGGGCACCAGTTCATGTCCCACTTCCCAACCAGCTCCCTGGTTCTGGCCTGGGAAACCAGTAGAGTCCAAAGCCTTAGGACCCTGCAGCTGCATGGGAGACCCTGAAGAGGCTCCTGACTCCCAACTTCAGATTGTTTTGACTCTGGCTGTTGCAACCACTTGGGGAGTGAACCAGAAAATGGAAGATCTTTCTTTCTATCTCTCCTTCTTTCTGTAAATCTGACTTTCCAACAACAATTAATACATATTTTTTAAAAAAGAGATAAGGGATTAGAATTTGCTGACATGGAAAAGGAATTTGATGTCCTTACAAACAAACAAAAGTGTGTAGCAAGAAAGCAGGACTTCCCTGGACAATCCACTTCCCCTGACAAGGTGAGCTATAAATTCACAATGCCACACACCATAGAGATTACATGGGAACTAGTGGGAAAGACCAAGTATGCCAACCATGGAGTGAGCACCATGCTCAGTGGACAAGCTGTTCCAGAAAGACACCACCTGCTTCTCTTGACCAGAGGCACTGGCACAGGCACGAGACACAGGGAGCATGACTTTGAGCAGCAGGAGCCACATCCAAGTACTGATGGGTTTGGAACAGCACAGCCAGGCCAGAGGAGCCACAAATGTCTTTAAGAAGGGGACAAGCTATGGTCATAAGTGAATGTCAAAACTTAATTAGACTAGAGACCAACAAGGCTAGTTTAGGGCATTGAGTGCTGGAGCCCATGATCAAATCCTAACAGCTTCCTACAGCCAGGGAAGGAGACCTCATAGACAGACAGACACATGTGCTCTTGTCATGATGGATACAGCCAAGGGGGACCCTGCACAAGCTGTCTGAAGCTTCCCCTTCTAGAACTGTGAGCCAAAAATGAACCTCTCTTCCTTACAAAGTAGCCGCCTCCAATATTTTCTTAGAATCATTCAAGGCTGACTAATACAGGGCAAGAGTCCAGAAATTAAGTCACCCAACCATGACTCAAGAGGTGTCAGAGTTAGGATGCAAAGGGTTAAGTTGCCACCTATGACAACAGCATCCCCAATTGGAGTATCAGTTTAGGTCCCAGATACTCCACTTCCAATCCAGCTTCCTGCTGATTTGCCTGGGAGAGCAGTGGATAACAGCCCCAAGTACCTGGACCCCTGCCACCTGCGTGAGAGGACAGGGTGGCATCCAGGCTGCTTGCTTTGGCATCCTGATTTTTGTGGCTAACTGGGGAGTGAACCATCTAATGAAAGGTAACTCTTTTTCTCTCTCTGCCCTCCCTCTACCGCTCTCTCTCATTCTGCCTATCAGAAAAAGAAACTCATCTTATTTATTTGAAAAGCAGAGTAGAGAGAAAGAGAGAGGCAGACATCTTCTATCTGCTGATTCATGCTCCAAATGACTGCAGAAGCTCCTTTCAGATCTGCCATGTAGATGATAGGGAGCTGAGTATTTAGGACAGCTTCCTCTGCTTTCCCAGGAGCATTAACAGGAAGTTGGATTGGAAGTGGACCCAAATCAGCATCCATATTGGCTTTACAGATGACAGCTTAACCCACAGTACCACAGCATCAACTCCAAGAAAAAAAATCTTTTCAAAATGCAATCAGGCTCAAACACCTGCCTTCATAATGCAGGCAGTGTCCTCCTCACTGCTTTCCCATTCTTCTATCTTAGCACACTCCCAGAGTCCCAGCACAGCCAACCTACTGACCACAGAATTCCCAGGAGCAAAACTACCAAGACTTCTGCTACAGGATCTTAACCCTGCAGAGTCAGAGACATGATGAGAGGTCCAGGAAGCAAGTAAACCATCAATGGAGGTCATTCTAAAGGAGTCATCATCAAGACAAGGTTGTTCTTAAGATGTGATGTGCCCACTGCATCTGCTGCTGAGGACCTTCCTAGGCACCTGGGGGTTAAAGAGGTGAAATTTGCCTAAAGAGACAATGTCGCCACCCAGCAGTGGCACTAAAATGACAAGGCATACTCTGAGGGTCTGGGAAAAGCCGGAACTGCAACCGGACCCTTCACTGCCAAAAGCAGCTACATTTAAATCCTTCTCTCAGCTATCCTGTCCCCATTGGCCTTAGCTTTCCTTCCCGCTTCTCCAGCCCTCTCTCCGCTTTCCCCATCCGTCTTCCCCTGCCCTATTTTTCTCATTCTGGCACTCGTTCTCCTTCCCGTCTTTCTCGTCATAGTCGTCGTTGTCTGTCCGTCCGTCTGTCTGTCCGTCTGTCGCTGCTTTTACCGGCTACTTTTTTATATTGTTCTCCACCAATCACTTCTCCCCATGGGTCCACTTGGCGCTACGTGATAGGCCAGTAGCAATGACATAATTGCAGTGAGGGCATTAGCCTATCCCTGTGACTTCCTGTTTACCTGCTGGCAAGACCAACTCCGCCTCCTGGCCCTGGGCCAGCCGCCATCTTATAACGGCCCCTCCCAATCCCAGGAGCGGCTTTAGCCCCCTGCTCCCCACAAGACAAACAGTTTTAGTGTCACACTGCATGACCAAAATAGAGACTGAAGCTGCTAGCCTCTGAGG
This sequence comes from Ochotona princeps, assembly GCF_030435755.1. Taxonomy (NCBI): domain Eukaryota; kingdom Metazoa; phylum Chordata; class Mammalia; order Lagomorpha; family Ochotonidae; genus Ochotona; species Ochotona princeps. The sequence goes on along the minus strand of NC_080832.1, from coordinate 54,856,240 downwards.
CAGTGGTTAAGCCACACACATCCCCTGTCCAAGCGCCTGCTCCTGGCTTTGGCCTGACCCAGCCCAGGCTGTTACAGAGACCCAGCAGACAGACCTCTATCTGTATCTTTGTCTCTATCTGCCTTGCAAATAAAATACATACACAAGATTGTCTTTTTTAAAAAAATCCTGAATGAAAATTCAAAAGGGTCATTTAAATGCCACAATGAAGGGGAGTCAGGAAACATAGGTCAGAGATCAGAAACAAGAAAGGCCTGGGGAACTTTTTGGAACATTCCTCGTTTCCTCTTGTTTACTTGTCCTGTTTTATTTCTATTATGCTTCCCAGTAGCCAAACCTTTAAAAACCCTTAAAGAGGAAGGGGTTTGTGTGTTTGCTTCGAGAGCAATGGTTTATCAAGGTTGAGTTGGCCTAACAGGGATAGGAGACTTGAGAAACAGCAAGCATGGCTGTTCCGGAAAGGAAGATGATCATTCTAAAGGGAGGGAGAAGCAAGGCAAGAACTTAGTAAGAAATGAGTACCTTCGAACTCTGCGCAGTAGCCTAACGGCTAAATCCTCACCTTGCAGCTGCTGGGATCCCATGTGGGTGCTAGTTCATGTCCTGGCTGTTCCACTTCCCATCCAGCTCCCTGCTTGTGGCCTGGGAAAGCAGTGGAGGACGGCCCAAAGTCTTGGAACACTGCATCTACGTGGGAGACCCAGAAGAAGCTCCTTGCTTCAGATCAGCTCAGCTCTGGTCATTGGAGCCACTTGGGGAGTGAGCCAACAGAAAAAGAAAAAAAAAAAAAGATGTTTCTCTGTCTCTTTTTCTCTCTGTAAATCTGACTTTCCAATAAAAATAAAACAAATCTTTAAAAAAATGAAAAAATTTTTCCAAGCTCATATCTTTATATCCTACATATCTGGGAGCTTATTTTTCAGCTATTTTTTGGTTTGTTATTAACCTGTTTTGTTCTAGAAAAGATTCATGTGGGATAGAAGAAACATGTGCCACAAAGTACAAATCCAGCAGCAGGAAAATGGAAAGTGTGTCCAAGGTCAAGACTAGGAGAAAATTAAAATACACATGCAGCCTTGGTCCCTCCCTGTTACTTAAGCAGTCCCTGAGCTTCTGGGTGCCTGAGGTGGAAAGGGAGCTAAATGGCTTAGCTGATTCTCCTGGCCTGTGAAGAGAAAGCCAATCACCGGAGGGATGGGTTAAAAAGAGAATTCTCTTGCAGTCTTTCATGGAGTGGGAAAAGAGCAGCACAAAGAAGCACAGCTATAGCTTGCTAACTTCATGAGGCAAACTCCCAGAGCTGTGACACCTGCACACTGAGAGGAGACTCCATCACAAAGCTCTATCAGTTCCTCTACGTCTCACCCCTTTTACCTAGTGATCTCCTACTCCTTTTTCAGTCTCTCCATTTTAACTTCAAGTGAAAACGTAGCATCTCGGTCCACAGGCTGGGTGAGGCCACAGTTGGGTTCTCCACATCCAGGGTTCCCTTGGTCTTCTTTCTCCTTTGTTTAATGTGTTTCTTTACTCATAATTGCAAGTTCCCGAGATCAGGGACTGTCAGGTCATCTCAATAGAGGCTGAAAAGCATTTGCCAAAATTCAACACCCATCTCTGATGAAATCTCTCAGCACACCAGGCCTACAGGTAGGCTTTCGCAACTTGGCCAACAGCATCTGAGCCAACATCATACTCAACTGTGAAAAACCAGAATGCTTTCCTTTGAAGTTCAGGAGCAAGGCAGGAATGACCACTCCTACCACTTCCGTTCAACAGGTCACCAGAGGTCCTAGCCAGTGGAATAATACAAGGGGAGAAAAAGAGACCTGGAAGACATCCAGATTGGAAAAAGAGTCATGCTGCATTTATTTTAAAAAGATATGATCACTTTGGAACGAATCTTGAGATAAATTTTTAAATCTATTAGTATAGTAAATCTGAATCATATGCAGTCAACATATAAAAATTAACTATTTCTGCAAAATAATGAAGTGAAAAAATTAAAAGGCAATAGACTAAAATAGCATCAAAAATGTGAAACACTTCGGGTTGTACTTAACAAAGCATATGTAAGACATGTAAACTAAAAACTTGGAAAAAATTCAGAGACATTAAAGATGATCTAATAATAGAAAGACAGTCTGTGTTCATTGAGGATCAGAAGATGTAATATTGTGAAAATGTCAATTCTCCCCAACTAGCTCTATGGATTTGGGGGGGGGGTTGGTGGGAGGGATGGTGAGGGTTGACAAGAATTTTTAAAACTCATGTGGACAGGCAAATGATATAGAATAACTAAGCAGTTCTGAAAAAGAATATAGCTAGAGGAATCATAGAATGATTTTAAGATGTACCACTAAACCACAGTAATCAAGACAATGTGACCTTGCCATTGAACACCAGTGGCACACAGTGAAATACTGCATCTCAAAAGGAGCCAGGTGGAATTTCTTGTCCAAAGAGTTAAAACATTAACTGCATGGCACACTTAGACCTTAAGAGAAGGATGATTCTCGGATGGAGGCCTGAAAGAACAATTTGCCATGCGTCCTCACAGAGAGAATATTGTACATCAACTTTAGCAAACTGAAGAACCTGCCCAGGACCTATGCCTAAATCAAATACTAACTCCACTCCACCATGTAGACACATCAAGGCAATAATCCCTTATGAAACAACCTGTGACCATCTAAATGGGTGGGGCCCTGTGTTCCTCGTTGCAGCATAGATACTCACAGTCACATCACTTGGCACTTTGCACAATTGCCCAAGTGCGATGCTGGCAAACACTCAAAGACTCCTGTCCACATCCTGCTGCACATACACTTCTGTCTCCACTTGCCTCACTAAGCATTCGACACAAACACACCCTTGGTTAATTCTTAGAAAGTTTTTCAAAAATTCTTTGTTGGCTATCTAAAGCATTTCCCTATTTGGGATATTTTAGTTGTTTTATATTTATCCTTGTTATTTGAAAAACAACAGGAAACAGAAATGCAAGTTGTAGAATCTTCTAAAGACAATTAGCAAAGACACTTCAAAAATTTCTGTATGATGAAAGATAAGAAGAAAGGGCAGAGACAGGGAATATTCTGGATTTAAGATGGGACAGCAGAAAAAATGTCTTTGAATTGCATAATTATAATTGAATTATAATATTTGAGTTAATCTGAGAGGGCCTAAAACTACTATAAAGGATGCCTTGGGTACACTTAGAAAAAGCTGAATACAGATTACAATTTATAAAGTATTATTCCACAAATGTAAAAGATTGAGACTTTGATAATATATGCTTCTAGATGAGAGTATTCTTATTCTGTTGACATATCTAGGAGTCAAGATTCATAATGCCAGAATTATGGATGGCCCAACAAAGGCAAATGTGTGAAACACACACATTGCATCACATATACCCACATGGAGCAATGGATATGGCAGAACACTAGCAACTGGTGAGCCTAATGAAAGATACATTAGTATTGTTATATCCTTTTTATATATCCCATTGTAGTATTGTTTTATCCTTTTTATATATTTGGAAGCTTCCAGAATAGAAAAAATGGGGAATATCATAGCAGAAAGTAGCAGAATGAGAAAGAAAGGAAGAAACTAGTATGCAATCATACTGTAAGTTTTGATTTTTTGGCAGGGGTTGACCTTAATTTCCACCACAACGACCACAAAAGAAGACAAAGGTTCTGGAATAGAGATCTGAGTATTTTCTTAGGATACAGGCCTCCAAACAAAATTCCTAGTTCAAAGAATTTACACACGTGGCGTCTTGTGTGCTTTCCCAAAAAGAACGACTAGTTCGCCAAGAATGTGTGACAGAGGAGCTGGTGTGGGATGGCCTGGGGCCCGAGCCTCTGAGCTCAGAGGGCACTGGGCACCTCCGTTCTCTGCGTCAGGGACAAACAGCCCAGTTCTTCCGTAGACACTGCCATTTCCCTTCTGCCTCCACATCAGCTGAAATGGCTCTGACATTCCTTATGCTTGCCTCTTCTGCTTCCCTTCCTTATACTCTTCCTCTGACAATGAGGAAAAAAAATGCCACCAAGCAAACGGTAAGGAAAATGGCCCTCCTCAACACAGGTGGACTACACGCTGTCCTGTGCAGGCCTGACTGGAACAAAAGGCAAACTCAGGAGAGCTCACAGCCTCTGTGTGAACCCTTCTCCTGTCTTCCTTCATGGACTCAAAGCTAAGACACAGACCCTCAGCAATGCTGGGGCTCAGGACTTCAAACTCACAGTAGAACCACAGCCTCAGCCCCCAAGAGGATCTCCAGCTTTTTGCCATTGATCCTTAATATTTCTCATTCCCAGTGTGGTGGCCTAGAGGCTAAAGTCCTCACCTTCAGGATCCCATATGCGTGCCAGTTCTAATCCCGGCAGCTCCACTTCCCATCCAGCTCCCTGCCTGTGGCCGGGGAAAGCAGTCGAGGACAGCCCAAAGCCTTGGGACCCTGCACCCGTGTGGGAGACCTGTAAGCTCTTGACTCCTGGCTTCAGGTTGGCTGAGCATCGGCTGTTGTGGTCACTTGGGGGAGTGACTCATCAGACGGAAGATCTCCCTCTCTGTATATCGACTTTGCAATAAAAATAAGCAAATCTTAAAAAAAAAAAAAGATTTCTCAGCTTCCATAAACACCTGAATCAATCCCTAAAGTCCTTATCCTAAATCTCTCTACACACTCACACAATATGTATCTATAAAAGATTATATATATTATATTTATACACACACAGAGAGACATATATCATACACTGATTTTGCTTCTCTAGAGAACCCTAACACAATGATTCACATGTGCAAAAATCGAATCAACCCCAACAAAACCAGGTGAACGCATATTTTGTTCTGGTCATTGTAATTATCCAGACAGGACTGTGGGACTCAGTTCTGCTTGGTCATCTTACCTTAGACCCTCATCTTCAGCAAGGTGCTAAACAAGAAGCTAGAAATCCTTGAACAGGTGGCATGTTTATCTCTGACCTTGTCACCTGCCACACACTCAGTCCATCAATCCCTCCCAGCAAAAATTCCCCCTACAATGCCTCACCCTGTTCAGCCCAAAGAAACCCCCCAGGAGCTCTATGCAAAATACAGTCTCATTTTGTTGTTTTTTCTTTCCCCTGTTTAATTACTCACTTCATTTAGTTTAATCTTCGCTTTTCCTCATAGGCTAATGACAGCTTTGTATTTGGGTAAACGAGCCTCGGGTCTAATCATAAAAGAATAGCATTCTTCTTTGACACTTATTACCATGAAGAAAATTCCCAAATGTGCCCTTAACCACTAACATTTACTTCTTATTACAAACAAGCTCAGAGCTCTCCTTTCGTTATGCACCTGAGATGATCTGTCTTCCTTGCCCAAACTGGCTCCTCTTGGTTTTTTGTGTTCGGCCATTGCAGTGTTGGAGGCAATTGCCTGGCCTTGTGAATTTGATTGCTTAGAGCCTGGCGTGTGTGCTTCTAGGGAAATTCGATCGCTTTACACTACACTGTTGTATGTCTTGGCACATGGCTTTCAAAGCCGGCTCTGCTCCTCACGCTGGACTCCATATGGCCAGATTTCAGTCCGTGGCACAGTTCTTCCAAGCTAAAAGTACTTCCTGTGGGCCTGGTGCTAAAAGATTGTTTCTTCTCACAGAACCTAGTTATGGTTTTTCTTTCCAGCACTAAGTGTTTACCTCAAGGCAGAGACATCCACAGAAAAAAAGAGAAGTCGCATCCACAGGTCCCCAAATGTCCCTCGGTGGCAGAGGCTGGGTCAGGCTGAAGCTGGGAGCCAGGAACTCCATCCAGGTCTCCCTTGTGGGTAGCAGGAAAGCCCTTATCCACGCCATCATCGGCTGCCTTTCGGGTCCACATTAGCAGGCAACTGGAGTCGGGAGCCAGGTCCTCCAAAGTGGGTGTGGTCATCTTCACCAACAACTGAATGGCAAAGCTAACCTACACTCCAACATGAAGTTCTGATAACATTATGAAAGCAGTGTCAATGGGGTTGTGAAAATACCTCAAGAATTTCAAAGACCGCTTCATGTGCACATCAGATCTAATTCTTTTGCCCATTAAAAGGAGCAGGAAAGATTCAATTTTCTCAATCAGCAAGAACCAAACAAAAACCCTGAAGCTTGAATTTCCATTTAAAGCAGTCAATCATTTTCTTTCTTTTTTAAATAGTCTGCTTGCATCTACTTCAGATGTGTATTTGCTCTATTATAAAACTCCACTTATATATTTATTGCATACTTATCTATATAGGCTTATTATATGATGGACTTTAGGAGTATTTTTGTGTAGGGCAAGAATGAGCAGAGAGCAATACTTGGCTCTGGCCAGATTGATGTGGTTTTAGTGAATTTGGGGCCCTCACAAGAGTAGAAGACCATAAATCCTGTCACTCTAAACCAGTTTTCTGGCAAAGTCTAGACAGCTAATGACATTTAGCATATTGTAGCTCATGTGGGCACTCAAGAGATTTGCCACCAGCTTGTGAAAGGGTTATAAAGTGAAGTTTATCTAATGTGGCAGTTGCTTTCAATAGCCACTCATTTCCTACCGCTTACATGAGCTGTTAGTTCCTAAATATGATCCAGACATGGCTGGTGGTGATTAAGAAAATCTGTTCAGCATTCCGTACAACTTGTGCCTTTGACTGACTGTCCCTCAGCAGTCTCTTCCTAGTGGGGGAACTCAGTACAACCCCTGGCCATCGTGGGGACCAGCGATCCCAGTTTCCAGGCAGCTGCTGAGGTCCAGAGGAGGATTTCCTGTTGCAAGATGTCGTGAGGGTGGTACTGTAAGCATGTGGGGCAAAAGCCTCGCAGCTTCCGTCAGCTGATCTCACCCACTCTGTGCTAGCTAGGTCCAGAGCTAAGCCAACATCACAAAGCTTAACAACACGGTGGTTTAACGAACAACACAATTCCTTCTCGTCCACAGGGCAGTGTTGAGGTGCATGGTCCTCATGGGTGGTACAGTTCTGCTCTACACAGCCATTCAGGAGTCGGCTGTTCCCCCAGGGCATTGTTACAGTTAAGGCTGATGGGCCACAGACCCAGGCCTGACAAGAAGGGAAGGTGGAACACTTGATGTACCCAGAGTAGTTTCAGACCTGGGCCCCAAAGGGGCATACACCCTGGCATTCATATGCCCATAGCAAGAATTCAGTTGTCGGGGGCAGCAGGGTGGGAAATAGAGCGTAATATATCCACAATCAACTTCAATCATGCTTTTCTCTTTTATCTAGGAGGAAATTGGCACTCAAAGAGGAAGATCATAAAATACAAGTAAATAAGTAATTTTGCTTGCAAAATACATAATTCAAATGACATTTATGCAAAAAGATAGAACATGGTTAATGTGTTAATAAATGTTCCCCTGAGCAACAGAACAAATAGGGCAAGGGCAGATTCTGCAGCAGTGAGAGCTCTGTCAAGGAACTGACTTGAATGGATAACACTAAGTTCAAAATACACAGGTTAAGCTAGCAAGCTGGAGACCTAGAGCGAAAGTCATCATTTCAGTTCAAGGCCAAGGCTGCCTGCTGGCAGCAATCCTTCATCAGGAGCCATTGGTCTTATTTCTTTTTTCATTTTATTTTTCTTAGAAAGGCAGATCCACGGAGAGAAGGAGAGACAGAAAGATCTTCTGTCTGCTGGGCCTTCAGGGTGGTTAGATGAGGCCCATCAACATTATGGAAGTTAATATGTGTGACTTAAAACCCACTCATTTAACAACCACCCTTACAGAAACACCTAGAGTAACATCTGACCAAACAGCTGAGCAAGGTAAGCCTGAGTTGACGTATGCAATTACTCATGCCAGTTAACAGCTCCAGAGATACCAAAACCTGTGCTAACCCCTTGACTCCAAGCCAATGGACCCCATGTCCATTGTACCTTTGTCAGTCACTTTAGCATCTTCCATCATCAGCTGAACCCACCGTGTGGGAAAGGCTATGACACGCTCCCTCCCACTGACAGCATAGTGGGAATTAGTAATACAGGTAATTAGGTGAAGTCTGAGCACCAGTGCACTATTTCCCCCAGACCACTCAGTCCTTTCTCAGGAGGCCACAGACATAACTTGAAAGGGAAGGAAAAGGAAAAGGTTGGGAGAGGGGGAGAGGGAGAGGGGGAGGGTATTGGCGGGGTAGTTGATCACCATTTGCCATCCCACCTCTGTCCTCTAAGAGTCCTGGATTTTGTCCAGTGTTATTCTCATAAAAAATTTACTGAGGACAGTCTTCTGCTGTATTACACACTCTATCCAGCCAACGCATGAATGTCGAGCGAGCAGGCTCGAAACCATTAGCTGTCAGGTGTTTCTGCCAGCTGAACAAACAAGGGATGCTATGAAAATCAGTCTCCATAATTTCTAGCCATTTTTCTACAAAATTACTTCCCATCTGCACATGACATAGTGTTCTGGAAAGTGTACTATGAAGCATCCTGTTCTGTTCTGCCAGCAAAATGCTGAGACCCGAAGCCTGGTCACCTGCTATTGAGCTATTGGGCTTGATGTAAGGACCTGCACGTCCTGGAATCAGGCTCCCCTGCTCTCCTTGCTTAGCTCCCTGCTGGCCCCATTCCCCCTTGGCTCTTTCCTTCTTTGCAAACCACATACTGATTTCTAAAGCACATAAACCCCTCAGCTTTGTTCTCCCAAAGATTTTTATCATTTGTGACCTAATGCATGATGTTAATGTCACTCCTTTATTTCTAAATAACACATTAGAATTGCATGTAGGGGCCCAGTGCCATACCACAGAAGGGTAAGCCTCTGCCTGCAGTGCTGGCATCCCATATGAATGCCAGTTCATATCCCAGCTGCTCCACTTCCAGTTAGCTCCCTGCTTACGGCTTGGGAAAGTAGTGGAGGATGAATCAAGTCCTTGGGCCACTGTACCCATGTGGAAGACCCAGAAGAAGCTCCTGGCTTTGGATTCATTCAGCTTTGGCCATTGCAGCCATCTGGGGAGTGAACTAGCAGATGGAAGATCTCTCTCTCCTTTTCTCTCTGCAACTCTGCCTTTCAAATAAAGAATGTGTGTGAGAGAGGGGTAAGGTGTGACATGCCTTTTTAATTTTTTAACTGCTACATAACATGGCATATGTTTATGGGGTTCCATCTAAAATCACAATAGACATACATTGCATAATGTTTACATCGCAGTAAACATGTCTATCTGTTCAATCATTTCTTTTTGGTAAAAACATTGAAAGACATTTGTCCTGAATCTTTTTTAAAGATCTGTGTATCTGTTCAAAAGGCAGTTTCAGAGAAGAGAGAGAAAGAATCTTCCACCCATTGGTTTATTCCCCAGATGGCGGCAACGGTTGGGGCTTAGAACTCCATTAGGATCTCCTACATGGAGGTCGGGACCCTAAGTACCTAAGTACCTGTCGCTTTCTCAGGTGCATTAGCAGAGAACTGAATTAGAAGTAAAGCAGCCAGGGCTCAAACAGGTGCTCTTACGGATGCTAGAATCACAGATGGAGGCTTGACCCTTTGTGCCACAACACCATCCCCTCACCTGGATTTTTTTTATTATTATTATTCTTTATTTTATTTGAAAGGCAGAGGTACAGACAGAGGGAGAGAGAATGAGGGAAAGGGAGAGAGAGGAAATGAGAGAGACAAAGAAAATTATTGAGAGAGAGAGAGAGATCTTCAATTCACTATTTCACTCTTCAAATACTCACATTACCTGGGCTAGGTCAAACCAAAGCCAAGAGGCAGGTACTTCAACCAGGTCTCCTATATGCAAGGTAGAGACACAAGCCTTGGGTCATCTTCCATTGCTTCCCCAGGCACATCAGCAATGACCTGGATCAGAAGGGGAGCAGATAGAACTCTAACCAGTGCCCAAATGGGATGCCAGCGTTGCAGGTGGTGGCTTAACCCATTGTGCCACAATGCTGGCCTCTTCTCCTGCATTTTTTTAAAGATTTATTTTATTTTTATTACATAGTCAGATATACAGAGAGGAGGCAAGACAGAAAGGAAGAGCTTCCGTCCTCTGGTTCACTCCCCAAGTGACTGCAATGGCCGGTGCTGTGCCGATCCAGAGCCAGGAGCCAGGAACTTCTTCCAGGTCTCCCACTCAGGTGCAGGGTCCCAAGGCTTTGGGCTGTCTTCAACTGCCTTCCCAGGCTAGAAGCAGGGAGCTGGATGGGAAGTGGAGCTGCCAGGATTAAAACTGGTACCCATATGGGATCCTGGTGCATTTAAGGTGAGGACTTTAGTCATTAGGCCACAGCACTGGGCCCTTCTGCATTTTTTAAAAAAATACATAGTAAACCATATATAGTCACCCTATGGAGCAATAGAACACCACAAGTTCTTTCTCTGAACTTGGGGCCTGGTAATCAGCTTTTTCCTACCCTCCCCACCTCCTACTCTTCCTAGCCTCCGTTATCCACCATTCTATTCTCCATTTGTGTGAGATCAACTTTTTTGGATTCCACATATGAGAAAGACCAGGCAATACTTATTTTTCTGTGCATGGATTATTCCCCTTAACATAATACCTCACACTCCATCTGGGCTGCAAATAGCAGAATTTTGTCTCTTTTATGGCTGAATCCACCATATACACGCACTACATTTTCTTCCTCCATCCACTGGGGTATGAGTTGTTAGCATTCTTTTCCATTATGAACAGTGCTGCAATGAACCTGGGAGTGCAGATGTCTCTTTGACACACTGATTCTAATTCCCCTGGGGATATCCCAGTTGGAGACTTGCTGGGCTATATGATAGTCCTACTTTTAGTTTTGTTGAGACCCCAGTTATCCACAATGGCTGGACTAGCTTACATTCCCACCCATAGCATGAAAGCATTCCTTTTCTCTATAACCTTATCAGTACTTGTTCTCTTTTGCCTGATAATAGCCATCTTAACTGGAGTGAGGTGAAATCTCATTTGCTTTTGATTTGAATTTTCCTGATGGTTAATGATATTGCTCACATATCTGTTGACATTTGTATGTCTCCCTTTAAGAAACATCTGTTGAGCAGCTGCTATTTGACATAGTAATGATGTAGTTGGGATTCCTGTACTCCACATTGGAATGTCTGGGTTAAACGACCTGGATTCCAATTTTCTGCTAATGTGTACCCTGAGAGACAAGAGATGATGGCTCAAGCTGTTGATCTCTGACACCCATGTGAGAGACCTGGACTAAGTTCCCAGCTCCCAGCTTCAGCCAGACCCAGTCCAGGCTGTTGTACACATGTAGAGAGTGAACCAGAAAACAGGAGATGCCAAATTCTTTGTCTGTTTCATTCTGTTCGTGTGTTTGCCTGCTTTGCAAACATTTTTTTCTAGTGAGATGGGAAATATCCTTAGTATTCGATAGGGATTGCATTGAATCTGTGCATAGCTTTGAGTAGTACAGATGTTTTAATAACACTGAAACTTCCAATTCATGAACATGGAATGTCTTTTATTGCTTTGTAACTGTATCTTTTATGTTTTTCTTTCTTTTTTTAAGATTTTATTTTATTTTTATTACAAAGTCAGATGTACAGAGAGGAGGAGAGACAGAGAGGAAGATCTTCTGTCCAATGATTCATTCCCCAAGTGGCCGCAATGACTGGAGCTGAGTCGATCCGAAGCCAGGAGCCAGGAACATTCTCCAGGTTTCCCATGCGGGTGCAGGGTCCCAAGACTTTGGGCCGTCCTCCACTGCTCTCCCAGGCCACAAGCAGGGAGCTGGATGGGAAGTGGAGCTGCCAGGACCTGCACCCAAATGGGATCCCAGGCTTGCAAGGCAAGAACTTTAACCACTACACTTTCGTGCCAGGCCCCATGTATCTTTTATGTTTTTCTTAGGTGTTTATTTTATTGTAGGCATTGAGAGTAGAATTGTTGCCTTAGCTTCCTATTCAGATGATTTAGTTTAGTATATAGTAACACAAGCGGATTTGTGCCAAATTTATTCATTAATTCTGCTATTTTAGTGGAATCTGTAGGGTTGTGCTTTTTTATACTTTGTTTGTTTGACAAAGAAAAAGAGTGAGAACAAGAAAGAGAGCGCATCCATCCTCTCGTTCACTCCCCACGTGCTGCAATGATTAGAACTGGGTCAAGTCAAAGATAGAAGGCAGGAACTCACACAGGTCAGGAGTCCTTGGGTGTCGGTAGTCCAGTTATTTCAGTCCCCACTGCTGCTTCCTGGGGCCAGAATTACAAGCCACAGCCAGGCACCTGCCTAAGGCACTCCAGTGTGCGACACAGGCATCTTAACCAGGAAGCGACACTCCTGACCCTGGAGTTTTCAAGATGTCAGTTCCTGTCACCTGCAAACAGTGGCATGTGGACCTTTTCCTTCCAATTTGGATGCCTTTTGATTCTTTTCCTTGCCTAATTCCTCTGGATTCACATTTTTCTTAAGAAATGGATATTGATAATTGAGACAGAGACGTGACTTAGAATCGTCACCTTTTCTACAATACCTCACCAAAATATGGCGCTACCTGTGTTTGAACAAGCCTACGTTAACAGGGAACTTACTGATTTCCAGGTAACCCAGTTCCTCCTTGATACCCATTGACTAACAAATATGTCTTTTTTGTGTTAACCATGACTGATTAATCAGGAACTAGAGGAACTACACAGAAAAAGATTTTTATCCTTCCATGTAGTTCATCACATAGACAGTAAAAAAAAATTTTTAGCATTTAACAGATATTGAAAAATTTATCATTGACATAACCCCCAAATACTGTAATATTCTATAAATTTAAAAATAACTAAGGGGAATGCATGCACACACAAACTATTTCGATAATTTTTACTGACTTCAATTTTTGAATATCATTAATAAAATCAGATAGTCCAAAATTTTTTAAAAAGTTAAAAAGGCCTACAGTAAAAGATCTCTTTCTTACTTCTATCACATATCCATAAAATTCTTTCCATCTCCCCCTCAAACAAGAATCCATGCTACTAGTTCTGTGTGTATTCATCAAGAGGCTTTTTATACACAAATAGATGCAAATATGCCTTCTGTCCCCTCTTTTACACAGTTGGAAGCACACCACGTTCATTGTCCTGTACCTTTTTTCCTAACAATACATGTCCAGCTTCTTTTGATGTCAGAACACAATATTCTACAACAGTACAATATTCCCATGGGATAGATATATCCTGAAACTGCGTGAGCCCACTTACCGGTACATTTCTTGATTTTGCTATTAAAAAGTATACAACAGGGCCCAGCGGCGTGGCCTAGTGGCTAAAGTCCTCGCCTTGAATGCGCCGGGATCCCATATGGACGCTGGTTCTAACCCCGGCAGCTCCACTTTCCATCCAGCTCCCTGCTTGTGGCCTGGGAAAGCAGTCGAGGACGGCCCAATGCTTTAGGACCCTGCACCCGCGTGGGAGACCTGGAAGAGGTTCCTGGTTCCTGGCTTCAGATCAGCGCAGCACCGGCCGCTTGGGGCTCATTTGGGGAATGAACCATCAGACGGAAGATCTTCCTCTCTGTCTCTCCTCCTCTCTGTACATCTGACTTTGTAATAAAAATAAATAAATCTTTAAAAAAAAAGTATACAACAAACACTAACATTGTATTATATCACTCTGCATATGCCCAATTATGTCTATAAACTACACTTTCTTCTCAAAGATTTATTTTATCTATTTCAATGGCAGAGAGAGAGAGAGAGAGACTCTTCCATCAGCTGGTTTACTTGCCAAATGCCCTCCACGGCCAGGGTTGGGTCAGGCTGAAGGCAGAAGCCAGGTGCTTCATACAGGTTTTCCCATGTGGGTGACAGGAGCGCAAGCACTTGGGCCATTCTCTACGCTTGATCTTAGCCAAAAGGCCAAGAAGAGATTGAGCCATTCTCCATTGCTTGCTAAGTGTATTAGCATGCAGCTGGATCAGAAATGGAGCCACTGGGACTCAAACCCATGCCCATATGGGATGGGACGCCAGCATGACAATGCAGGTAGAGGTTTAATCCACTGTGTCACAATAACACAAAGACTAAGTTCTTTGGAGTGGCTGCATCAGAAATGATTTTCATTCCAAATTTCAATGGACATTGCCGAATTTCTTCCATAAATGTTAAACCATTTATTATTGTTGTTCTACCAACAATACAAAGGAATGTCTTGCCAATCTAGTGTTTTATTAAATATCTGGAATTTGAGGGTTCATTGTGGTATAGCAGATTAAACCACTGCCTATGATGCTGACATCCCATATGGGTGCCAGTTGTTGTCTCAGCTGCTGTATTTCCAATCCAGCTCCCTGTTGATGTGCCTTGCAAAGCAATAGAGAATGGTCCCAGGGCTTAGACCTCTGTCACCTTCTTGGGAGACCCAGATGAATTGCAGGCTTCTTGATTTCAGTTTGGCCAACCCTGATAGTCATTAACCCATGACATCATTTTATCAGTCCTGCATATTTTATTTTCATAATATGAATTTTTCACCAATTTTTTCAAAGCCCCCTTCTAGGCAAAATTCCAAGGATTTTTTTGGGGGGGCTCCAAAATAAACATCTCTTAATTTCCTGTTCTGGAGCTTTCTGAAGTTCCCTCATAGCTTCCAGGGCTGCTTCCACATGCCAAGGGCAAACCTGAGTTTCTGCAATAGCAACAGTTTGACCTGCAAAATCAAAACCAGTTTACTCTCTAGCACTTAACAGGGAGAATTTGCCGGCTCCTGATATACATGAAGGATAAAGAGAAGGAAAGGGGAGAGAAAGGGAAGAGAAGCTGCAAGAAGGGGAAAGGAGAGGAGAAACAGTGGAAGAGAAAGAAGAAAAAGAGAAGACATTCTGAAAAAAAAAACTGGCATGAACTTGACAGGAAAAAAAAAAACCATACTACGCATTAGGGGGAAAGAATTTACTTTCCTCTTTTATGGGCTTCTGCCTTGGGAGAGCCTGGGGCGCTTTGTTTTTGGTTTTATTATACCGTAGTCCACTTCACAAAGACCCACACATATCTCATTGGATTTTCTGCCAGGCTAGGCCTCCAAGTCCCTCTGGTGGTTCCAAGTCTCCTGCTTATTCATCTAATTAATGAGGTGTGAGATGGTCTCAGGGGACCCTTGGAATGTGAAGAGCTAAGTTGTTTTTTTTTTTTTTCAACACATCCTCCCTGGATAGGATATACTACAGCCTTTCCAATTCCTTCTCCATAGCACTGACAAGCAACCCTTCCAAACAGACTCTCATTATTTTTTTAATGTGTTCTAACAGGACCCACAGGATTTCTTCCTCCAGAAAGTATAATGTTTCTTTTTTCTAAATATTAAACAAAGGAATTCCCCATTCAGTGTGACAACCATTAAACCAGTTTCTTCATGTTCCAGCTGTTTTCTCTGCTGGTCTTACACTCCACAGGTTTCTCCTGGTTACAAATGCCTCTCTCTCTTTTTTTTATTTCATTTTGTGACACAGTTTCATAGGCTCTATTCCCCCAACCCCTTTCTGGGCCCTCCCCGCACAGTGGATTTCTCCACCTTGTTGCAGTATTACAGTTCAAATCCAGTCACGATTCCTTCATTGCAAGCATGTACTATGCATAGAGTCCAGCATCTTACTGTCCAGATAAATTCAACAGTTTCTTGGGGAGACCATCTCTGGTCTGAAAGCAGAGCTGACAGAATATCATCCCGTCCAATGAAAAGCCACAACATAACATCAACAACAATTTACCACATCATGGAGCTAATTGACATGGTATTGAGTGACCAATATGTTAGAAGATACAAGTTCTTAACCGCATCCTGTGACTACTTCATTGACATTTCAATTTTTGTTTATACACAACCGGCTGCTATACACCTTAAAATGGCTAATAGGGTACTATTCAGCTGTCTCGTGTCTATTTTCATTTTTGTATTTAGCAGTTTATAGTGTTGAAGCATAATTTTGCTGAACTTGGCAGATTTTAGGATAGTTTAAACTGACTTATAATTCTAACAAGGCATATGTCAACAGTTCAGGCGCAGAACAGTTTTAGGAGGGATGTGCAGAGAAATCTTCAATACCTTAGTGAGGAGTAAATAAACTTTGTATCCTACCTAGTAAGGTATATGTGAGTCCAAGCTGACGGTTTCCTGCCTGGTTCTAAGCTTTGCTTGTTGTTCTCTGGCTATCTATTCTAATTTGGGGGGGAAGAGGGCTCCAGAGCGACCCTGATGGTCATTGCAAGATGGGGGTCATTGCAAGAGGGTGGGGATCCAAAGTTGGAACTAAGTAAGGACCAGAGAAAGCTCCCCTCCCAAGTCCCAAAGGAAATTTACCGTTCTGATTCTGAGGTCCACTCAGAGATCCCGGCTATTGTTCCGATGACATCAGATCCTGTGACAAACACCTCTTAATTAGGAGCTTGTGGGTCACCCTGAACATGTCTGACCTTCCTCCAAGGGAGCTCTTTCTAAAGACTCATTTATTCAGTATTTGAAAGTCAGAGCTCCAGAGAGAGAAAGAGAGAGGAACAGAGAGATATCTTTCCATCTGCTGGTTTCACTGCTGGGCCAGGCCAAACCCAGGCGCCTCAGCTGGGTCTCCCACGTGCGAGCAGGGGCCCAAGTATGGACCATCCTCTGTTGCTTTTTCCAGGCCATTAGCAAGGAGCTGGGTCAGAAGTGGAGCAGCCATAACTCAAAACAGTGCAGCCATGGGATGTGGTGGCTTTACGCGCTATGCTACCAGAGGCAGCTCTGAAGTGCCAGTTACAAAATGGCAAAGACCATACTGCACTGCATAAAGAGAAAGACTACAACTGGAGACCTAGCACCAAGTTCCTCTCATACGATAGCATGCCATAACAACAAGTGCTAGGACACTTCACAGACATTGGATTTATTTTGCTTCATCATTATTTCCGGTCTCAGAACAATGAAATGAGCATGCATATGTGCAGTTTATAGGTGAGGAAACTAAGCCCCACATGATTGATTATATTTGTATGTATATGTATTTATTTTTCCACAGCTGAAGCATTCATGAAATTCAAAGGTACAACATGAGATGCAGTAAAAAAAACTCCCTCTACCTCTTGTCCCAACTACCTAGCGGCACTTCCTAAGAGCAAGCAGCTACCCTCTGGAGACAGCTCACACTTAGGCAAGCATATATAGCTACACTTAATTTCTTTCTTTTTACTGAAATTCACTTCTTTAGTATGTTCACTGTTCTGAATCTAACTATTTTTCTCACTGAATACATTCTGGGAGCTGGAATTTGGTACAATGGTTAAAAGCCCCTTAGCATTCCTATATCCCATATCAGAAGCCTGGATTTGATTCCCAACTCTGTTCTCAGGCCCAGCTCCTGATAACATGCTAATGCAGCAGGTGCTGGCTTCAGAGGTTGGATTCCTGCCCCCCATGGGGGAGACTGGGATGGAGTTCCTGGCCTCTGGCTTTGCCCCAGTCCAGTCCCAGCTGTTGAGGAGATGCGTATCTCTCTGTCTCACTCTGCCATTCAAATAAGCAAAATAAATATTTTTTAATTTTTTTATTTATGAATTATTTGAAACATATAGTTAGAGAGAGGGAGAGGCATGGAGAGGTATCTTCCACCCCTTGGTTCACTCCCCAAATGGCTACAAAGGCCTGATTTGGGCCCCATCCAAAGTCAGAAGCCAGGAGTTTCATCCAGATCTCCCACATGGGTACAGGGGCCTAAGGTCTTAGGCCATCCTCCACTGCTTTCCCAGGTCACTAGCAGGGAGCTAGATCAGAAGTGGAGCAACCAGGACACAAACTGGCACTCATATGCAATGCTCACACCACAGGTGGAGGCTTAGCTTACTATGCCACAACACCAGCCTCTTAAAGAATAATCTTATGCATGTCTCATTTGCACATGTGGATCATTTCTGTATTTGAATTATTGGGTCAAAAATTAGACATATTTAGAATTTTCTCTATGACTACTTTCTCTAGTATGACTAGACAGAGATTTTATGCAACTTAGCCTGAAGAACTAACTTTTTATGGTTTCTCAAGTTAGAACAAATGGGGTGTCTCTCTCTCCCTCCTCTTTCAAGAGGCACCCCACCTCCCGGCTTTCTCTCCAGAGGTGCTTCCCCTTCCTCTCCCTTCCCTGCTCACCTGGTCCTTTCACAAATAAACTTTTCTGTCTGCATCAACAACAACAACAGAAAAGTTAGAACGAATGTTTCCTAACCAGAAAAACAAGAGAAGGCTTTAGCTTTGGTCAGCTTGTGCCCCTCTGTCTTCCAGACTATGGAGCTGCAGGCTTCTACACCTAAACCAAAAAAGGACCAGAAATCAAGGTCAGCCCGGCCATTTCAATAGAAGGCGAGAATGAGAAGAGGAATAAGTTGATGCAGACTGACAGTAATGATAAAGGTTTCAACCAACTCTCCCAGGCAGCGCTACTCTAAAATGCCCACAGTCCTTTGCGCTGACAGCACTCCTACAGGCTCAGCCAGACTGCTGCTGCTCCTGTTCCTGGAGCACTGAAGAATCCTCTACGCACTGCCCCAGCGATTCGGGGTCAAAGAAGAAGAGGAACTAGAAGCAAACAGGCATGTCCAAGGAGCACGGTGGCTTAGGAGGCGTTAGAGAAATGAGATTCAACAGAGAAAGAGAGGCATTAGTAGATGATCTGTCATGCTTTGCAAGTCATGGGTGCTGGGCCAAGCATAATAGCCTAGTGGCTAAATCCTTGCCTTGTATTTGCAGGAATCCCATATGGGCACTGGTCCATGTCTTGGCTACTCCACTTCCATCCAGCTTCCTGCTTATAGTCTGGGAAAGCAGTGGAGGATGGCCCAGAACCTTGGGATCCTTCACCCATGTGGGAGACCAGGAAGAGCTCCTGGATCTTGGCTTCATATCAGGTCATTGCAGCCACTTGGGAAGTGAACCAACAAATGAAAGATCTTTCTGTCTGTTGCTCTTCCTCTCTGTAAATCTGACTTTCCAATAAAAATAAATAAATCTTTAAAAATAAAAAACAAGACATGGATATTGAAAGATAACCTTACCTTCTTCATGTTATAGGGGTGAAGAGGGAAGGCATGTACTCATTGTCTATGCTTTCCATCATAATATTCATGTATATTTCTGAGAAAAGTAAAGTTATAAAAATGACTGTGCAGGGCCCAGGCGCTATAGCGTAATGGTTAAGGTCCTCGCCTTGAATGCACTGGGATCCTATGTGGCCACAGGTTCTAATCCCGGCAGCTCCACTTTCCGTCCAGCTCCCTGCTTGTGGCCTGGGAAAGCAGTCGAGGACAGCCCAAAGCCTTGGGACTCTGCACCCGCATGGGAGACCTGGAAAGAAGTTCCTGGATCCTGGCTTTAGATCGGCACAGCACCAACCGTTGCGGTCACTTGGGGAGTGAATGATTGGACGGAAGATCTTCCTCTCTGTACATCTGCCTTTCCAATAAAATAAATAAATCTTTTTTAAAAAATGACTGTGGAAAGAGTTCCATGGAATTTCTTGAGTGAGCAATTTGAGAAATAGAAGAGATTAGATGCCCATCAACACATGACTGGATTAAGAATATGACAGGCACACAGTGGAATATTACTCAGCCAAACAAAAGAGAATGAGATTGTCTTTCACAACAAAATGGATACAGTTAGAGACCATTATGCTGAGTGAAACAAGCCAGACCCCAAAAAGACAAATATGTTTTCTCTTATTTTTGGTAATTTATAGAAAATAAAAAATCTGAATATAAAAATATGCAAATGATTCATGGAGTTTTTTCTGCTGCTGTGGTCGGCTCACACTCAGCACTAGGATGTTAGCTAGTTTTTCAATTTTGGACTCCGATGTCTGTTTTGGTGACACAGAAATAGTTTTGGTCCAAGAAAGGTGGGGATTCAAGAATGAGATGACACAATGCTGAGAGTTGATATCAGCTTTTCTTGCTTAAAATATGAGTAACAGTAGAATACTTGTGCACATGTACTATGATTTCTGGTGATCATGAGCAGTTTTTAAGAAATAGGAAGGAAGTGGGGGAGGAAGGGAGGGAAGAAGAAAACGAAGAAGAGGAGGACAGATTCCCAATTGCCTACGCAGCTCCAACTGCTCCAGCCAGAGGCTGGGAGCAGCCTGGACAGCCTTCTGAACCCCGCAGGCTTGGAGGTTAGGTCTTCAATGGAAATATTCCTCCCACTCTTGCTCTTTACCTGCTTGAGCTTTGGGGCAGCCTGGATTTAAGCTAAAGGAACGTCACAAGATATACTGATTATTTTGTCTTCTCAAAAGTTTGTTGCCTTCAAGTGTTGTTGTATTGCACACAAGCAGTCAGCAGCTTTCTCAGTCTGTCTCTCCTTTCCCTGGCAGCAGGGAACTGGAAAATAGACATGAAATCCAGCATATTCCATCCATATCTCTGTGCCTCTCTGGAATAGAACAATCCTCCATTCACATATTTAAGTTTCAAAATATTCAAGTTTTAGGGCCCAGTGTCGTGGTCTAGTGGCTAAAGTCCTCGCCTCGAGTGTCCTGGGATCCCATATGGGCGCCAGTTCTGATCCTGGCAGCTCCACTTCCCATCCAGCTCCCTGCCTGCTTGTGTCCTGGGAAAGCAGTGGAGGACGGCCCAAAGCCTTGGGACCCTACATCCGTGTGGGAGACCTGGAAGAAGTTCTTGGATCCTGGCTTCGGATCGGTGCAGTACCGGCCATTGTGCTCACTTGGGGAGTGAATCATCAGACGGAAGATCTTCCTCTCTGTCTCTCCTCCTCTCTGTATATCTGACTTTGTAATGAAAATAAAATAAATCTTTTTAAAAATATTCAAGTTTTGATTTAAAAAAAAAAAGAATAAGAGGGACTCAATAGGCTAATCCTCCACCTGCAAGCACAGGCACCCCAGATGGGCACCCGTTCATGTCCCAGCTGCTCCACTTTCCAGCCAGCCTGCCTCCTGGCTTCGGATCAACTCAACTCTAACCACTGCAGCCATCTGGGAAATGAACCAGTGGATCTTTCTGTCTCTCTTTCTCTGTGTAAAATCTGCCTTTCAAAAATAAAATAAACATATCTTCAAAAACAGAATTTGAAACATTTGGGTTCACATAAAATTTGAGGTTTTTAAAAGGTTCTTATTTGGGTTTGGGCCTTGGGATTCGGGGGCAACTGCCGCTCTTCACAGTGTGGCGGCTGTGGGGGGTGCCCCTGCCGGGTCGGACCCAATGCTGGGGGCTCACGCCAAAGACACTGCCGCAAGGCAGTGAACGAGTCCTCGGCCTCACCCAGGGCGGCCAATGCACCATGTGGTGCCAGGCTCTGCCTGCTGGCCGCCCGGCCGGGAAGCTCTGGGGTAATGGATGTCCGAATTGCTGCTTAGATAGCTCTAGGGTGACCCCACTGTTTCTGGGTTCTGAGTCAATCCTAAAGATTCCCAACGCCAGTGGCTCTTCTTTTGGAGAACTTCTAATCACTCAATAATGCTGAGCTTTGAACACCTACAATGCAGAAGATAACCCCCAGATTATCTAGCAGGATATTTTTTTGCCTGACATGATGTTGGTTCAGGAGACTGGTCACATTAGGCAGGTCCATAATTTTAACTAGCACTCTAGAACCTTACCCTGGGGTGGACTCTGTGCAGGATGTGTGGGCCACACCCTGTAGAAAGTTTGGCCCCACTGGTAAACCTAAATTTTAGGTGGTTATGGATTAAGCTAGGTGTGACCAAGGAGCCTGCCATCAATCACAGGTAAAGGGATCCGCCATAGACTGGACTGGGCAAGGCAGCAGCACCCAAATGTGCATCCTGAATAGGTTGTGGGGTGGGCCGGGCTGCAACATTCACCAGCTCATACAAGGCCAAATGGGAGGCCAGAGTACACCGGGTACTGGCCTAAAAACCAATGGCATGTATGTAAACTGGGTTTGGGAGTGGATCAAGTGGAGGGACTTGGGAAGCTCCCCTGGCGAGTCATAGCTCTCGCTGGTGAACACGCCGTCCAGATCTGGGGGTCGGACAAGCAGGGCATAGTAGCTCCAAAATGTGTAAATTGGTAATGGAACGTAATGTACTGGGCAGGACTGAGCAAACCTTTGTTTACAAGCAAAACTAGAAACCAGGATTGAACACAGGTCATACCGAGCTAGGCTCTTGCACCTACTGGTCCTCAGAGCAACCACGGGCAGGTGCATGATTTACAGCTATAAACAAGCCCAATCGGGGAGGTAACGGGACACCCTAACTAGGTTGAGGTTCCCACCAAGGGGCGTATGTGCTAGAATTGGAGCTGCGTTCTATCTAGGAAACAGTTGCAGTCACCCGAGGCACTAGTGTGGGCTGGGATTGGATGCACCAGGCCAGTTCAGACCCCAACACCATCTGGTGTCATGGAGAACCAGGGGGTAGATGTGGGACTGACTAGGCTGGGTCTCAACCCCCTACTGAGCCATGCGTGAGCTGTATGTGGGTATGGACGAGCCATGGCCGGGCTGAAACATCCAACAACAAGAACCAGAATGGGGTGAAAGCCAGCCAGGAAAACCACTGTCCCTGCTAGGACAGGATGTGAACTGAGTTGGGTTGGCTCAAGGACCCCCTGGCATGCGCAAAACCTGTCATTGGGAGGGGTTCTGATGGAGGAGCCTGGGCAACTCCTCTGGCAGGACACAGTCCCTGCAGGTAAGCGCAAGAAGCATGATAGGAAACAGTCCAGAATAGGCCATGGGAAGTTCCCCACTGGCACACATTCAGCATGGGTCAGGAGCAGACCAGGCTCAATCAGTCCATATCACCCACTGGCAAATCCGATCACCAGATCAGAGTGTGGGATGAGCCGGGTTTGGTCGCGACAAAACCAGTACACATTATGGAATGCCAGGGCGTGGTTGCCTGTACTGGATATGAATGCAGCACCCAACCAGCACACGTGAGATCCAGGAAGGAAGGGAGGGGCAGAACTGGCGGGGGGATTAAGGGGCTGGTTCCCTCGCCGGACAGCTACTCCCACCGGAGAGCGTGGGCTGGGATAGAGACAGACTAGACTATGCAAGGCTATAACACCTGTGCGCTGCATGTGGAATAGATCAGGGAAAAGCCAGGCTGGGCTGATTATTCCTGCTGGTGCAAGCATAAATTAGAGTGGGTGAGGGATGTTTGGGCATAGCCGCAGAAGCTGGCACTGGGGACTAATTCTGTCAAGTCAAATCACAGAACCACCTAAAGAGTGCATAAACCGGGACAGAGAGACCTGGGAGGGAAAAAGTGGGTTCCCCCTTCTTGGGTCACTAGTCCCGTGGGAGGGCATGAAAACTAGGACGGGGGCTGGGATGGCTAGATAGAGAGGCACTCAACAACACCCATGAGGGCTGGATGGTTGAGTTGGTTAGATAGAACTAAGCTTTAATACCCATTGACAAGTGCCAGAGCCAAATGGGATGGGGGACAGACTGGTCTTCTGCTACACATACTGGCAACCAGGGTAGGGGGTGGGCCTGATGGGGGTTATTGTGGGTCACCCCGACTAGGCTGCAGCTCCCACTGGTTAGTGTGAGGGCCGAGTACGTGCTGGGCAGAACCAGACTGGACTGCAACACCCATTGGTTCCAGTGCAGCTCGGGACTGGAAATAGAACCAACCCAGCAATTGCAACCACCAGCTGATCGGGGTGATGGACTGTGCCGGGCCCTGTGCTTGCCAGAACATGCAAGAAACTAGTCTGGGAATACCTCAAAGTTTCTTTGGAGATCTCCCCAATCGAACTGCTAGACTCAGAACTCTAATCAAGAAAAGACAGAAGACAGAGCAGATCAATCATTCATCTCAGCTACATGTTAGCAGCGAAAAATGGGGCAAACGGAGACTTTATGATGGACCATATCAATCAGTGGACGACCTCATCGAGCGAAACTGGCAGCGATTCATAACTGGAGAACTATTAACACCACTTGAGCACATATCTCAGAGCATGCCCCACATCTGGGACTCGGGGTGGGCGGGAAACCGGGTGGGGCTTCTCCCTCAATATCCTCCTTTACCTCAGATACAAGATGGAAACAATATGGACATAATAGTATTGCCCACTTCCCTATCCCCCTGAACCTTTTTTTTTCTTTTTCTTTCTTTAACTGTAATTAACTATGAAAAGATTGTCAACAACAACATAATAAAATAGATTATAAAAAAAAAAACACACACACAAAAAAGGTTCTTATTTGTCTATACTTGGTATTGTTTTCATTAAATGGAGGGTATTTAAATCGGAGAGAATGCATATTGTTGGGGATGAAGCCAGTGATTCCGTAAGTGCCAGAATGTAATTTCCAATATTTTAAATGGTCTCACTGGCAATGCAATTGGCTGTATACACATAGCTCTGATTATAATTATTGCTCTTGTCGGGAGCACAGGTTTCAGCCTGTCTGGGCTTGGGGAGCTCTTGGCAGATCACTAGACATTGTCTCCAGGGCCCCCGTCAGTGCACCTATCTAACACACAGCAGGCCACTGGACAAGTAAGCTGTTCTCCTCCAGTGTTGGCTAGGCACTGACTCACAACCCAGCTGATATTCCAAGCTTAGGCACTGTCTTCCAGTGCTATATCAGATGTCTCTATTTCAAGTCTATGGCCCCGCTCCAATCCAAACTCCATGTAGAGAAAAAAAAGACAACATTTAAGGGAAATAGAATTATTTTTTGCTAGATCACTGTCTTTCAGTATTTTCTTCTTTTCCTTAGGCTCAATGATCATCTCCCACCACACTGTAGTGATTCTCTGCCACAGTGAGGGGAGGCAAGGCCAGAGAGCCAGTCCTTTTCTGCTCTTCCCAGAGAGACTCAATGAAATGGGCGGAGGGGTGCACTTAACAAAGTCTGCAAGTTCCCAATTAAGTCTCTCTTGACTGGACAGCTTCCATGTTTTCCTTCTTTGCTCCTAGGGCCAAAAATCTCTCAAGCTCCAACTGACATTGTGTGCCTGCCCTTAGCTTCTAGTTGATTTCAGCCAAAAACCAGCACCAGCAAGAGAACAGAGCCAACAGTTCAAGGTCTTTATTTCCTTGGCTCTCTGTGGCAGTGCCTCAGGCAGGATCCATCACTTTACCAAAAGTCATTTCTCCTGTCAGACATCCCTCTCTAGCCAGCCCCTGTCCAGTAGCTCTTTCCCCTGAAACCTTCCGAGCCTGGAAGAGGAAGTTACCCCTGGTACTAGCCACACAGTTCTGCACCATTCCTAATGGTTTCCTAGATCTACTCCCTGCACACATTTGTCAACATTCCTTTCCTCAATTAAGATTACCTTCTGTTCTCTGTAAGTATCCTGTCTGGTTCGGTGTCCATCTCCCATCCCTAACTCAAGTTTACTCTGCAAAATCTAAATACTGTAGTTTAGGTTTTTATTGAATGAAAATACCCATGTGGATAATGCATGGGAAAATAATAGTTATAAATAATAGTTAATAGTTATAAATAATAGTTCTCTCTTCCAGAACCCATTATTAAATATTTGGCTCAATGTTTGTAACATAACTAACTGCAATGACAATTTTTTTTTCACGATTTATTTCTTTACAAGGCAGCATGACACAGAGAGCAAGATCTTCCATTCACTGGTTGGTTCACTCCCCAAACAGCCACATCAGGTCAGCAAAGCTGCACCCAGGAACCAGAAGCTCCAACAGGGTCTCCCACCTGGGTGACAGAAACTCAAGTGCCTGAGCCATCATCCGCTGCTTCCCAGGCATAATAGCAGGAGCTGAATCAGAAGCAGAGAAGCTGGGACTCGAACCAGCACTGCAGTAGTAATGCTGGCATCCCAAGCAACAGTTTAGCCTGCTGTGCCACAATGCTTTCCCCTTTGACAAATTTTTAACTCAAGTATTTTTAAGACTTAAAATACTTTATCCTCAGTAATTAATTTTCCCTCTTCTCTCGAATGATGAGACTTCTACAACCTGTATCTGTGCTTTCACCCACTGACCACTAGGAAGCACACAACTAAATTTATATTTTGACATCAGAATAAATGCATAAACTTGGTTTTTTGCTGTGTTTATTTCTTCTACTTTCTACTTAGAATTTGGTGGTCTATTTTCATTTTAATGTTCTTACTAAGCATGTCTCTAATTGTAATTTTTTTAAGTTAGAAAGGCCATGTCACACATAAATGCTTGTTATGCTCCTTAATAATTATTGTGTTACAGGTTACAGAGATGTAAATGATTTTTCAATGTATACATTTATTTATCTTTCTACTTGCGAGTCAGAGCAAGAAAGAACTGCAGCGACAGAGTGGTCCCACCTGCTGGTTTGCTCCCCAAGTGCCTGTGATGGGCAGGATGAGGCCAGGTGGAAGCTGGACATCGGGAGCTTAGCCCAGGTCTCTCACAAGTGACAGGGACCCAACCGACCAAGCTACCACCTGTACCTCCCTGAGTCAGGCATTCCAGCATGGGATGCAGGCATCCCAGCCAACATATCCTAACCACTAGCCAAAACACCCACCCTGGAAAAATTTTATGTACTTGAAAAAGGAATCAACATTAAAGCAACAGCAAAACACAAAAACCCAATGAAAAAAAATGTCTTTGGGATGGGCAGTTAGCTTTCCAGTTAAGATGCCAGGTGAGAGACACCCTGCCACAGTGGGTTAGGCCACCAGTGAGATGCTGGCATCCCCTAAGGGCCCTAGTTAGAGTTCTAGCTGCTCCACTTCAGATCTAGCTCCCTACTAACAGGATTGGGAAGGTAACAGAGGATAATCCAAGTGCTTTGCACCCCACCACCCAGCTGGAAGACCTGGATTGAGTTCCAGGCTTCTGGCCCCTGGCAGCTGTGGCCATTTATGGAGTGAACCCACAAATGGAAGATTTCTCTCACACACACCCCCATGAACCCCACTGTTTTTGTAACTCTGCCTTTCATATAAATAAATCTTTTTTTAAAAATTCCAGTTGAATGGAACATTTTTATTCAAAATGCAGCTCTGGCTCCTAATCCCAGCTCCCTGATGAAGCACACGTTGGGAGGCAACAGTGATGACCCAAGTAACTGGGCTCCTGCCCAGCAGCTGGGATACGTGTATAACATTCCCAGCTGCTGGTTTCAGTTCCAGTCTAACCCAGCCATTGTGGGCAACTGAGAAGTGAGCCACTGAGTGTTAAGTGCTCACTCGTTTTCTCCTCCCACTCTCTATTACTCTGTATTTTTGTCTCTATTTCTCAAATACCTAAATCAACATTTTTAGGAAGTGTCTTTAGAAAATAAATATAAGTAGAAATGGAAGGCATACATCAAATATTAATACCAGAAATCCTGATTAACTGAATTTTTTTCTTTCTTATGCATATAGCTCTAATTGTTGAAGCACACTACTGCAGCATACTAAGTTTAGGCAAACTAATTTTCTTATAGAACTCAAAGATTATGCAGCTACTCTGCTGCAATCGAAACCTAACCTGACAAACGTTCTGATTTACTAAGAGCTTCACACTTCCTTGTTACTATCATAATCAGATACAGGAAGGTTCTTCAAAGAACCTTCTTAAAACAACAAAAGTCTCTAAATGATGGCTCTCAACTCTAAAACATCCCCACACTAGAAATCCAGTGAGCACAAGGCAAGTCTTCTATAATGCTTACTGAATTAAGAAAGGAAAATTACATACAAGTATTGAGGAGCATGCCAGGAAATGCAGCATTTAACTGCCTTATATTTCATTCATAATTTGGATAAACTTATTCAATAAACATTTTTATTGGAAGGATACTATATTTCAACAAAGTCATCCACAGAGGATTAAGTTGGTAAACCAGACAGCAGAAAAAAAATCAGAGTTAAAAAAATAATAATAATGGGGGGGCTGGCGCCATGGTGTAGTAGGCTACGTATCCACCCGCAGCACTGGCATCACATATAGATGCCGGTTCGAGTCCCACATGCTCTACTTCCAAGCCAGCTCCCTGCTAATGACCTGGGAAAGCAGTAGAGGATGATCCAAGGCCAAGGCTCCCTGCATCCACGAGGGAGTTAGGGAAGAAGCTCCTAGCTCCCAGCTTCAGCCCAGCCCGGCTCTGGCTGTTGTGGCCATTTGAGGAGTATACCAGCAGAGGGAAATTCTTTCTCTCACTCTGTCTCTCTCTGTAATTGTACTATTTAAATAATCTAAAAAATCTAAATATATATGCAAGTGTCTTCCTAGTAGAGCATTGTACAATGTAGTGAAGAAAAGTTGGTATGGCTAATGTCCCCTCTTTCTGGATGCTTCTAACTAACTGGATCAGCAGCAACTATACTATAAGCAGGAGACTCAAGAAGGTAGCTCTTGAAGAATTACAAACTGCCCCCCGGCGTGGCCTAGTGGCTAAAGTCCTCGCCTTGAATACCCCGGGATCCCATATGGGCACCGGTTCTAATCCCGGCAGCTCCACTTCCCATCTAGCTCCATGCTTGTGGCCTGGGAAAGCAGTCAAGGACGGCCCAAAGACTTGGGACCCTGCACCCGCGTGGGAGACCTGGAAGAGGTTCCTGGTTCCTGGCTTCGGATCGGCGCGCACCGGCCGTTGCGACTCACTTGGGGAGTGAGTCATTGGATGGAGGATCTTCCTCTCTGTCTCTCCTCCTCTCTGTATATCTGACTTTGTAATAAAGTAAATAAATCTTTAAAAAAAAAGAATTACAAACTGCAGCTGAAGTGAGTGGAAGGAAATCAATGATCATGCAAAAATTAAAAATATGGACAACTACAGCTTGATAGAAAAGTGCAACTTTTCAGGAAACATTAATAAAAGAAAATTGAAGAAAGTCACTCCTGTAGTGAACATAAAAATTTCCATCTGTTTTTTAAAATATTTCAAATATAAAGTTCACAGTTACAACAGTCTCAAGAATACTTATGAACGGGTAATTTTGTACCTCAAATCCAGTTTAAGAAAAGCAATGTGTGTTAGGTTACAGAGACCTCCTCCATGACTCCCTTGACACACACACACCCCATCATCCATCAAGGATCATGACCATCCACACTTCTGTAATAATTTCCCTTTTGTTCTTTTAATTTTATTCTTCTTATTTATTTGAAAGGCAAACCAGGAGAGAGAGGAAGGCAGAGAAAGAGATAGAGCGAGACCTTCTTGGTTTATTGCCCCATATCCATAAGCCATGGCTGAGACAGGTTAAAGCCAGAAGTACATAATTCAACATTAGTTTCACATATGCATGGCAGGGACCCAAGTACCTGAGCCATCACCTACTGCCTTCCAGAGCACACAGTAGCAGGAAGCTGGGTCAGAGGTGGAGGCAGGATTGGTCCCAGGCCCTCCAGTGTGGGATATGGGGGTCCACGGGTTGTTCCACCGGTCCCACTGCTTCCCTACTGTTCTCATTAGCTTAGTCACAGACTGTTTCATTCCACCTGTATATGCCATGTATCTCCACATTGCCTCTGACATTTCTTAGCTTGGTCTTACATTTATAGGATTCACCTTTGTGATGATATGCAGCTTCGGTCCCTTTGTTTCCACTGCTGTGCACCGTTGTAGGGAATGAATACAATATACAGTTGAATTTTTTTTCAAAAGTATAGTGGCTATTGTCGGATATTTACCCTCCCATGTCAACTTTTAAGTCATGTATCAAGTACCATTTAAAAAAAATAAATAAAATAAAACCTTCCTGGTATTTTGATTAGCATAGCATTGACTCTACACGCCAATTTTGCGCGAATTCACATTAATGTAGCATGAACATTTCCTCCATGAGTATAACACAGTTTTTGATCTAAGTAAGTCTTCTTTAATACCTTTCGGGAAAATATTTATATTGTGACATATAAAGACTTATACAATTATTCATAGAAAAACTGAATTAGGAGATAATGTAGAGGTTGGTATTGTGGTGCAATGGGCTAAGCTGCCACCTGCAACTTCAGCAGCCCGTACTAGAATACTTGCTTGAATCCTATTCTACTTACTGTTTTTGAGATTTATTTTATTTTTATTGCAAAGTCAGATATACAGAGAGGAGGAGAGACAGGAAGGAAGATCTTCCGTCTGGTGATTCACTCCCCAAGTGACTGCAATGGCCGGTGCTGAGCCAATCCGAAGCCAAGAGCCAGGAACTTCCTCCAGATCTCTCATACAGGCAAAGGAGCCCAAGACTTTGGGCCATTTTCCACTGCTTTCCCAGGCCACAAGCAGGGAGCTGGATGGGAAGTGGAGCTGCCAGGATTAGAACCTGTGGCCACATGGGATCCTGGTGCATGCAAGGCGAGGCCCTTAGCGGCTAGGCCACGCCGCCAGGCCCCTATTCTACTTCCAATCCAGCTTCCTGCTAATGTGACTGAAAAGACAACAGAACTCAAGTATTTTGGACCTTACTACCAATGTGGAAAATCAGGATAGATATCCAGGATCCAGCCTGGCCCCGACCTGCATGTTGTGGGCGTTGTTGCAGGTGAATCAGCAGATGACAAGATTGATCTCTCCCTCCCTGTCACTCTGCCTTTTAAATGAATAATTAAAAAAAAAAACCATAAAAAGGATAATGCAAGCTTTCTATGAACTTTTTAAAGCTCTTCAAATTTATTTCAAGCCCCTTTTATTAGTTATTACTGAACTGTCTTTTCCATTCTGTACTTTTTAAAATATTAACACAGAGAAAAAAAGAGACACGAAGACAAAGGAAAAAAGATCTTCCATTCAGTGATTTACTCCTTAAATGGCCTCCTCAGTGACCAGAGTTGAGCTGGTCCAGGCCAAAGAAGGTCTCCGGGTTTCACAAACAGGCAGCAGGAGCCCAGGCCCTGGGGCCATCTTCTGCTGCTTTCCCAGGGGCATCAGCAGGGGGCTTGATTGCTACCTATTTTTATTATAGACAATGACATCATCTGTGAATTAGCCACACCCACTCTTTGGTTTTCTTTTTCACATTGATTTGATTGTTTGCTTACTTGCTTGTTTTGAAAAGGAGAGAAAGTGAAAAAAAGAGACAGAATTAGCTCCCAGTGCCAGCCTCTGCCAGTCGATGTTATGGCAAGGTCCACCAACCCTCACCCACTCTAATATTTTCTTGCACCAGACAGAACAGTCAGCCGATCTAGCTCATGTGAGACCCACAGGTGTTGTAGCCCTGCCTGGTAGTTCTGCTTTTTATTGTATCCTGCTACCATCCTGATCAGCAAAAACAAGAAGAAATATTTGGTGAGTATTAATTGAAAGACATAGTACTGGAAGATGGGCCCAACACAATGGCTCAATGACTAGTTCTCACCTTGCAACCAATAGGATCCCACACAGTGCCAGTTCGTGTCCCAGCTGCTCCACTTTCCATCCAGCTCCCTGCTTGTGGTCTGGGAAAGCAGTCGAGGATGGTCCAAAGCCTTAGAACCCTGCACCCACATGGGAGACCCAGAAGCTCCTGATTCATGGCTTTGAATCAGCTCAGCTCCAGCTGATTGGGGGCCACTTGGGGGAGTAAACCAGCAAATGCAAGATCTGTCTGTCTCTCCTTCTCTCTGTAAATCTGACTTTCCAGTAAAAATAATAAATCTTAAAACAAAAAAAAAAGAGTACCAGATGATATGGGGCTCAAAAGGATGAAAAAGAAATTGCCTTCATTCTTGGAAAAGCATGGCAATTGAAACAATTTGTAGATTTGAAACAATAACAATTAAACAAAATTTAACAAGGTCACAATGACATTTGCAGAGTGAGACCTCATGTAAAGGAATTTCTTGTCTCCTGAGCCTAATCCACGTGCACACTGCAATCCCTGAGATGGGCTATTTGGTCTCAATGCCCACTCTCCTCCTTACTTCCCCCTTTGTCTTCTACAAATATCCAAGAATCAGTCTGAAGGTTGAGTCCCTCATATCATCATTAGAAGTACATGGAAAAGGACAAGCAAGGCCAGCTAAGCTGGGAGCAGGACAGCAGAGTGGGTTACAGCTGCTGCTGTACCTGGCCAGCCTCCTTGTCTCCTTGTCCCAGAAACAGATGCCAGACTGAGAACCCAGCAGGAACAGGAGGCAAACAAACAATGCAGGACTGCCTGGTCCAAAGGAAGAGTCAAAGGGCAAGAAAAGTAATCAAAGAAAATGGAAGCATCAAATTTGGATGAAGAAAACATCTATTTTTTTAGCCTGACTTTCAACTATCTACAATTTTGGAGTACCTTTATTATAGCTAAGATTTACCAAAAAAAAAAAAAAAAAAGGATTATTTTTATTTGAAAGACATTTTACAGAAAGAAGAAAAGAGAGAAAGAGATCTTCCACCCATGAGTTCACTCCCCAAACAGCCCAGTCGTTGAAGCTGGGCTAATCGGAAGCCAGGAGTCAAGAACCAGGAGCCTATTACACATTTCCCACATGAATGCAGGGGTCCGAGGGCCAGGCCCAAGGACCCAGCTGTTCCACTTCCCTTCCAGCTCCTTGCTTGTGGCCTGGGAAAGCAGTTGAGGTGGGCCTAAAGCCTTGGGATCCTGCACCCACGTGGGAGACCTGGAAGAAATTCCTGGCTCCTGGTTCAGAGGTCCTCCTTAGGTCTGGGAGATGTTTTAGTTGCCTTGGAAAGCAGAATCCACAAATCCATTATACTGGGCCCATGTAAGTTGCAACTGGGTACTGAAGGACAAGAAGCCTCCCACTTCCCCAGGCTTTCCTGAGGGGGACCTCAACAATTTATTATCCATGGGGTGCCCTAGCTCTTAATTCCACACAATGAACAAATTATTTAATAAATCAAATCATATCATGAATAGCAGCAAAGCAAAATGTATTTAGAACTTTAGCAAATATGAATATACAGTAAGCAGACATTGTAGCATTTCCTTCCGGTGCTCCAAAAAATTGTCTCAGTGCCTCACCCTTCCCCCAACACACACATACACCCACATCCCACTCTGAGAATGACAGTGAAATAATAAGATAGGTGACTTTTTGGGCTCGGCGGCGTGGCCTGGCGGCTAAAGTCCTCGCCTTGAATGCGCCGGGATCCCATATGGGCATCGGTTTTAATCCCGACAGCTCCACTTCCCATCCAGTTCCCTGCTTGTGGCCTGGAAAAGCAGTCGAGGACAGCCCAAAGCTTTGGGACCCTGCACCTGTGTGAGAGACCTGGAAGAGGTTCCTGGTTCCCGGCTTCGGATTGGCACAGCACCGGCCGTTGTGCTCACTTGGGGAGTGAATCATCGGACAGAAGATCTTCCTCCCTGTCTCTCCTCTCTGTATATCTGACTTTGAAATAAAAATAAATAAATTTTTAAAAACAAAAAGATAGGTGACTTTTCCCCCTAAATTTAAATAATAAATATTCATTTCATATTTTAAAAAAAATAAGAAAGAAGACATTTACACAACCCATTACCTAATCCCATCATCTGTTCCATGGGGTATTCTAGAAAAGTCTAACCTGAAAACAAGGGTCCAAAATGAAATGAGATTTGCAGACCCAGTGTGATGGCTCATTGGCTAAATCCTCACTTTGCAATTGCCAAGATGCCATCTGGGCCAGTCCATTTCCAAGCTGCTCCACTTCCCATCCCAGCTCCCTACTTGTGGCCTGGGAAAGCAGTGGAAATTGGCCCAAAGCCTTTGGGCTCCTTTGCCTGTGTGAGAGACCTGGAAAAAGCTCCTGGCTTCTTGTGGCTCTTGGCTTCAGATCAGGATCAGCTCTGTTCATTGGGGCCATTTGGGGAGTGAACTAGTGGACAGAAGATCTTTCTCTCTGTTTCTCCTCTCTCTATAAATCTGATCTGCCTTTCCAATAAAAATAAGTAACTCTTTAACAAAAAAGAAAAGAAGAAATTTGTCATGTTCAACAGTTAAAGCAGCTCCTGCCATCCTCTGCTCCCTAATTCCTCCCACCCCTCACGAGAAGCCTCTGGCAGGTGGGCTGCCCCAACAGCCAACAGGCACAGAGAAGTCCACCACCACCTCAGGTGAAGATGGGCAAGGGAATAAAATGCAAGGCAAAGGAACGTGGAAGACAATCTTGAGGAGCAAGTCAAAGGGAGCGACTTAGACATGATGTAAATGGAGAGTCACCCAGTGTTGTAGTAAATCCTCATCAAACCCAAGCTAAAATAAATAGGCCTCACATCAACACACACATAATATAATACAGCCCCCAAAGAATCAGCCACAGAAATGCATAGAAATCTAATTATTCATTCAGGTCCCCTGTACAGAAGCTCATCGTTGCTGTGAATTTTTACTATACAGCTGAAAAATGAAATATTCAGCAGTGAAAGGTTACCAGTAGCAAAATGATTCCATATAAGAGCATTAAATTAAACAAAATCCTCCCAAATGATAGCAACATTTGACCTGCTAGCCCATCAATCATTTCAGGAACATATGCTTTGCTGATGGAGATTTTTCACCACAGTTAGAGAGGAGGCCATAAATTTTGCTATTTTTTAATTAAATAGTAAAAATCCATGGCTTGCTTTCTTCTTCGGCAACTAGGTGCTAATCTGACAGCTGATCCTACTAATCCAAAGGAGCCATTTCCCCACCACGAGGGTAGGTTTAAATTTCCCAAGTCAAGTGACCACAGGTTAACAGAGTTGCTGCACAAACCCAGGATTTGGAAGACTTGAGGTTTGGCCATTAAATTGGGGGTGGGGGAGTCTTTTTCTAACTCAATCCTGAATTCTAAATTTCTGGCCTAGAGGAGTTCAGAGGGCATTCTGGACTTGAGAAACTAGCATCATGGCATAGTGAGGAAAGATACCCATGACAGCAACAACCCATATCAGAGCCCAGGTTCAGATCCTGTCTGCTCTTGCTTCCAATCCAGCTGCCTGCAAAGATGCCTAGGAAGGCAGTGAAAGATGCCCAGAGTCCTTTGACCTCTGTCACCTATATGGGAGACATAGATGCAGTTATGGGCTTAAACCTGGCCCAGCCCAAAGCCTCACAGCCATGTGGGGAGTGAGCCAATGGGTGGATGATCTCCTTGTCTCTATCTCTCCCTCTCTATCACCCTTTCAAATAAAGCATCAAAAACAAAAATGCCACTGCAGTCTCCTTATTGCTCTGGGTACTTACTTGTTCATTGTCTTATCATGTGTTGAAACAGTGTACCTTAACTACTTCCTAAAGTCCATAGGATCTAGCTTAAAAAAAAAAATTCATATGAGACAGATACTTAGGAGGGGAAAACAGTTGAAAGACATAAAACAAATCATGACCAAGGATCTAAAAGGGCCTCAGAGCAAGTCTGTTACTCTCAGGTTTGGGGGTCTTGATAATCAGCTGATGAATTCACATCTGGTTTGTACCTAATCCAATGAGTACTTCTTGGTAGATCAGACGGACTTCTCGGTGAAGTCTTAAGTAGGGGAGCTATGATGACAAGAAGTAGTGGTTTTTACAACACATTTGGAAGCTTGGTAACCTCCAAAGGCAGAGAATCTACATGGTTATCACCCACATTGGCATCTGTGGCCCCCTCTTGAACATAACTGGTGGTTCAATCTCCAAGTGCCTTCTCCATTCTCAGTCCCTTCCTGGTCCTGAGCAGCTGACTCACAAATGAACTAGACTAGGAATTGATTGGGCTGGTGTTAAATTCTTAGGTCCTTAAGGCATTAAGGCATCTTCTAGCAGAAGTAGGAATCATTTTTTTCTGCCAAGGGCCACTTGTATTTGTATTATTACATCATTTGTGGCCCATACAAAATTGTCAATTGCAAAATTAGCCTACTACAGATTTCTTGAATTGCCAGTCTCTACCATGGTTGCTTGGGCAGGCCCAGACCAGATGCTATAGGCCCCATTCCCATGAGAAAGAACCCACCTCCAATAGCGTTGCTTTTGAGAGCTTTGGTTATTGGCCAAACATTTGGGGTAGACTCACTAAAGGCAGGAAGTCTGTTCTGGGTAGTTTGAAATATGTCTAAAATTTTTGGCCTTTTGGAAGTTGTGCCAACAGTGAAAGTCAATTGCCAGATGTTTGGACAGTAAATACAGATACTGTTTAACAAAACAAATATTTGGCTCCCAGATGGCTTTAATACATATGCTGGTCTCCAACCATAGTAAACAAAATAATGGATGCGAGAAATGAACAATCAACACAGGAGACATTAAGAGATAAGTGCCTTTGAGCAATTCTAAAATCACAACTCCTTTGATGTCTAGTCAAGCAATAGATAAGGATCTTAGATTCTGGCAATTGATTTTTAGAAACTTATTTTATAAACCCATAAGAGGGTGCTTGCTGTCAGGGGAAGGACATTGGCCTGGTGTGAAATCAGGTAAAAATTCTACCCTCTAATATACTGTTTTACCCTGGGGAGGTTATTTAACTTTGAACTCTGGTTCCCTCATCTATAGAATTATAATGGGTTCAGTATCTCTCCCTCCCTCCCTCCTTCTCCCCCACCCCTCCATCTTTGTCTCTCTGCCTCTCAAGTAAACAAACAGAAGTTTTGGAAAAATATATAATATCTGTGTTGGCAAGAGTATGAGGAAATAAACACTCCTGTATACTGGGAGCATGAGTATAAGTTGGTATAACCTAACAGGTGAGCAATTTGGCCAAACCTGTCAAAAATACAAATGCACGTACTTTCGTCAGGAATTTCACTTCCAAAAGTTTTCCCTATAGACATAACCATAGCTGACTTTACCCATTCTCATCTATAATATTGTGCTCTGCAGCCTTGTTTTAATGAGTAAAAATTTTAAAATGAAACTGGCCTTGTGGTGTGGTGTGGGTAAAACTGGTTCTTGTGATGCCTGAATCCCATGTGGGAGCTAATTCATGTTGCCGGTGCTCTACTTCCAATCCAGCTCCCTGCTAATGGCCTTGGAAAGCAGTAGGCGATGATCCAAGTGTTTATGTCCCTGCACCAATGTGGGAGACCTGGTACAACTCCTGGCTCCTGGTTTTAGCCAGGAAGAGTCTTGGCCAGTGCGATCATTTGGAAAACAAACCACCAGAAGATCTGTTTCGTTCTCTCTCTCCCTCTTTCCCCGCCTCCCTCTTCCTCTTTATCTTTCTCCCTGTCTTCCTCTCTTTCTGCAGATCCTGAAAGTAAATAAATAACGGAGCAAGCATTGGGCCCAGCAGTTTCATCACTCACATCCTACATCAGAGGGCCTGGATTGAAAGCACAACAGCTCTGCACTTCCGATCCCCGTTTGCTGAAAATAGGAGACCCTGGAAGTCAGCCGGTGAGGCCTGAACTGCTGGCTCTCTGCCCCGCATGTCAGAAGCCTGGACTACGATTCATCTCACCAGCTTTTGTCCCTGGTCAAGTCCTGATCATGCAGGCTCTGGGCAGTGAATCAGGGAATGAGAGTTTCATCTGTGTCTCTCTGTGCTCAGATAATTAATTAGTTAATTAATTAATTTTTTAGTTTTAAAACATCTATATAACATATGAGCTGGAATCCAAGGAGCTAGTTAGCATAGTATAGATGAAGAAAGTGAGTTAGGAACACAGTCACCTAGGGAAATGCCCTGTGAGATGCCCCCTGAACCTCCAGGCACCCTGCCTAAAAACTTCATGACTTTCATCTCTGTAATGAGATTAGCAACACTCAGCACCTGAGAATCAGGTGTGCATACCACCAAAAATATTCACCCCAGCACCACAGACAAACCCTTAGGGTTTTTGGTAGCCCCACCTGTCTTCCTCCTTCCTCTGGTCCCAACCACTCAGGAGCCCCACGTCCCTATGCTGCCCTTTCTAGGGAACCTTCAGCTGGGCTCCTGATTAATGCAATGCAGAACCAACTTTAAGGAAACCATTTTTCTGGCTTGTGGCCTTCTTCCTCCCCCCCCCCAAAAAAAACAATATGTGCTGGCAGCCAAGGTGACTAGAAGGCCAAACTGCAGCTTTGGAACAGGCCATATACTTGGGTTTGAAACTCAGTTCCAACACTTCTCATTTGGCCAAACCAGGGATCATAATCCAACTTCTTAACCCTCTGTCTCTCATATCTTTTAAGCAAGGTGACATGTACAAAGTGCCTAGCACAGGGCTTGACACATGGCTACTTTCCATCTTCTTATGTCCCAGGCTTACTCTTAGAGTTATAAATGTGGAACAGAATTGTCTTCATATCCTTAGAGGAAAGCAATGCTATGCTACTGCCTGTGTCCATAGCTGAGTGGAATTTGATTTGCAAATTTCAGAAATGTCCTGAATATTTATAGGATGGCATTTCAGTTAACAGTTCAAATCACTTCCCATGATATAATGATGTCATAACCACTCAGATTATGATATATTGATGTAGCTATAAGTATACATTATGCTGACCTGTATCTATAAAAGAAATTAAACATTCAGAGTTCTTAATTTATTTGAAAGGCAGAGTTACAGAAAGAGATCTTTCATCCACTGGTTCACTCCCAAAATGGCCACAGTAGCCAGAGTTGAGCCAGTCCAAAGCCAGAAGCCAAAGGGTACAGGGACACAAGGACTGGAGCCATCTTCCACTGCTTTCCCAGGTCATAAAACAGGGAACATTTATTCAAGTGGCCAAGAACTGTTTGCTCAGGAAAAAGCCGCTGACTGATCCTGGGCAAATCACCTAAGCTCTCTTGGAAGGAAGCTCCCTCTTCCATGAAGTGAGACTCACCCATGACCAGGATCACGTGGGAGCTTCTGAGATGAGATCTTTCCTTTTCCTGTTCTCCAGCCAGTCAACCAAGACAAATTGCAGAGTTTCAGGTTCGGCTGTTCCTTCGGCCAGGCAGTTCTTCCCGAGTCCCAGCAACCTATGTGATTTCAACTAGAATTACGACATGAAACAAACAGCAGCCTTGCTGAGTATCTCCTTAATTTTTGGATACAGAGAGCAATGTCTACACCATTAAGTTCTTAAAAGGCTTTTTGGAGTTTGGGTTGTTTGTTTTCCAGACCAAGTCACTGAGCTTGTGAGCCACTCCACTGGCAAGCTCTTATCCTGAAGCCATCTCCACTCAATGCTCCCTCTCCAGTCCCCATGAAAAAGATTTGTTTTGCCCAAATCTGGAATTACACATATACCACGGGCTATCATTCATCAATAAGAGAGACTAAAGGACTGGAAGATGCAGCAACATGTATGGATCTCCAGGGAATTATATATACAAACTAAGTCCCAGAAGGTTACATATTGTATGAAGCCCTTTATAAAACACTCTGGAATGACAACACTTTAGAAATGGAGGACAGAAAAGTAAGTAGGAGCCTGGGTTAGGGCTGCAATAAGGTAGGAGCGAAGTGGGGCTGGGAAACAGGAGGTGTCCTTGGAATAATCCAACTGCTCCGTATCTTAACTGTGGTGGTGGCAGTTACTGAAACCTACACACGCATAGATTTGCAGTGCTCCATGAGGCTAGCAGGGATGCGGATGCATGGGTCATCACCTGGTGCTCCCTTCCAGGCTGAACATTATTAGCAGGAAGCTGAAATCAGGTACAAAACAGAAAATCAAATCCATGTACTTCACCTGTTGCTAAGTGACCACTCCAAGAATGGGTTTCCACTAGGGAAGTCCCCGGGTAGAGGTATGGGTGAAATGTTGCTCAGAGGATAGATACAAAATTTCAGCTAGACAGGGGAGAGGTAAGTTCAAGACATTTCTTGCAGAAGTGTGCACTGTAGCCCAGCTGGTTAAGCCACTTCTTTTGACGTGGGTTTGAGTCCTTGCTGCTCTGCTTCCAATCCAGCTCCTGGGAAAGCAGCTGAGTACGGCCCAAGTGCTTGAGGCCCTGCCACCCATGTGAGAGACCCAGATGGGGTCCAAGCTCCTGGCTTTAGCTTGACCCAGCCTGGTTTTTATGGACATTTGGGGAATGAACCAGGAGATAGAAGATCTCTATCTTTAATTCTGCCTTTCAAGTAAATAAATGAATTTATTTAAATTAAGGTATCAAATCCATGGCATGGTGACTAGAGTTAATTACAATGCATTGTATTCTTGGGGCTGGAACAATAGCTCACTGGCTAATGCTCCAGCATTCATCTCTCTGTAAATCTGCTTTTCCAATAAAAATAATTAAATCTTCTTATTTAAAAAAAAATGTATCCTTAAAAATCACTAAGGATGAATTCTACGTATTCTCGTCTCTAAAAATGCTAAGCATCTGACATCAATTAGGTCAATTTAATCATTAAATCATGTACATACTTCAATATGCAAATATGACAAATTTATCAATTCAAATACCATAGTGGTATAATAATTTATAATGAAATATAAGAAGCATTAGCTGTTTTTCTTGGCAAAGTTAGACTCATGAATTGGGAGCTATACCTCCCCAACACTGTATAATATAATCCACCTGCTTGTTAATCAACTCACCCTTACCCAGGTTGTACACGCCTCACCTGGGACTGGAGAGTGTTAGCATGTAACCACTCCCTTTGCCAGGCTCAGGAGAAAATAGGCAATGGGCAGGGGTGCTTTCACTCTCCCTCTGCACACAAGTAGAAACTGCTCTCTCCCACCTTCCCCTCTTCTCTGCCTACTATATCCCCAACTTTCAAATAAACTCCAATTTCCCAACCTTTCAAGTAAACTTAACCCCAAAAAAAGTTAAAAAGAAAAACAATGTAGAGTCCAGTATAATAGCCTAGTGGCTATATCTTCACCTTGAATGTGCCAGGATCCCATATGTGTGCTGGTTTGTGTTCCAGCTGCTCCACTTCCCATCCAGCTCCCTGCTTGTGGCCTGGGAAAGCAGAAGAGGACGGCCCAAAGCCTTGGGACGCTGCACCCACGTGAAAGACCCGGAAGAAGTTCCTGGCTCCTGGCTTCCGATTGGTTCAGCTTTGGCCGTTGCAGCTACTTGGGGAGTGAATCAGCAGATGGAAAATCTTTCTGTCTCTCCTTCTCTCTGCAAACCTGCCTTTCCAATAAAATAAGATAAAATAAATCATTAAAAAAATGAAAATCTTTAAAAAAAAAAGCAAAACAACACACACACACAAATAGGAATCATTGACATAATGATCAGGCAGATTATAAAAAGACCAGGCAGATTATAAAAGAGATATAAAAGCATTAGAAATAAGGAGACAACATTATCATTTTCAGAAAATCCTTTGAGGAATTCATTTATTTTCTCTTTACCTTGAAGTTCCCTCTCTCAGCTCAGATGTCATCCTTAATAACCATGGTCTGGGTTATTAAACATCAGGAGTTTCTTTCTCATTGTCCCAGCTGCTGGGAGTCCGAGCCAGGGAATCCAGGCCCCTCCGGGGCCTCCGAGAGGGCCATTGCAAGCTCATCACCTACTGAATACCTCCCGGAGGCCCCACCTGCGAATGCCATCACACTGTGGGCTCCACACCTGAGCTTTAGAGAAGCCTGTTCAGTCCTTCACATCAGCCTAAACAAGGTTCTGCTGTTTTTCCAGGGACTGTGACTAAATCAACAGAGAGGCCTTGAGTGATGGGGATACCAATTATCACCACAATGATGTATGATTCAAAACAAATCCAATGAAACGGTAGGAAGTACATCTTTCAAAGTGGCATATTAGAACCCTTGGGGGAGCTGCGGGTGTGGCTGCGCCCACGCCTCACCCGCAGCCATTCAAGTGGGACCTCAGTGTCAAGTGAGGCTTCCTGGTGCTCACCACAGGCAGGCAGAGCGGGGAACTACCACTCTAGGAGATGAAACACGGAAGGAGAGCAAGAGATTCAGGAAAAGAGAGAAAATGGGTAAGTACTGTCTTCTTAGCCATTGACATAGACGACAGTTACAGCTACTAAGTGTTGCACTAGCACGAGAAACAACACACACATCAATAGAAACACACACATACCCCCAAAAGTTAAGCACATACAAGCTAATATATAAAAAGATAGCATTTCAAATCAGCAAAAGATAATGGATTACTTTATAAAGATTGTGACAACTAGCTGACTATTCACAAAAATAAAGCTGTTAAAATAAATAGATGAAACCAATGTTAAAGAAGTTAAAACCATAGGGCCTGGTGCAATAGCCTAGCGGTTAAAGTCCTCACCTTGCATGTGCTAGAATCCCATAGGGCACAGGTTCATGTCCTGACTGCTCCACTTCCCATCCAGTTCCCTGCTTGTGGCCTGGGAAAGCAGTGGAGGACAGCCCAAAGCCTTGGGACCCTGCACCAGCGTGGGAGACCCAGAAGAGGTAATCTTCTCAGGGCTAGCACAAAATAGCCCAGAAATACAGTGCATTCTACAAGAGATTCTGCTCTTTTAAAGTAAAAACACAAGTAGATATAGGGGATGAGGCTTTGGGTTACTTGCCATGATCCTTTTAGAGAGCCTTTGCAGCAGCTATAAAAATTTTTCACCAGCCTTGGGCTGCGAGGCAAATACTTGATTTTAGCGCTGTTGCTGACACTGCTGCTTAGCGCAGAATAGGACCAGAATAACAGAGACACCATGCCAACTTCTCGCCAAAGGAGACCAACACTTCCTTTTATACCTATCTAAATATGTACTAAGTTTTACAAACACAAAAGTCCCATTGTGAACGAGCAGTAGAACCATCTGTCATTCCACCCAAGGAACTAGCTGACCTTGATAAAGGTCCCCATTTACAAGCAAACTTGGAATGAAGAGTAGTTAGGACTGGCTGCTGTCGGACCACTTGTGCTCTGTTCAACTATAAAATCCTTTTTCCCAGGGACTTTCACACCCATTTGTGGCTGTTTTCAGTGATGTCATGCCAGAGGTGTGAGAAGTCCTGAGTATGAGCAGAAATTTCTTGAAGAAATTAAAGAGGCATCAAACATGTACATTTCTGAGGTTTTCTTCTTTTTTTTTTATAATCTCACTTAGTTAATTACGGTACAAAGGGTCAAGGCCTACAGAAAAGAGGATAATACCATTGTTTCCACACTAATATCATCGTT
This sequence comes from Ochotona princeps, assembly GCF_030435755.1. Taxonomy (NCBI): domain Eukaryota; kingdom Metazoa; phylum Chordata; class Mammalia; order Lagomorpha; family Ochotonidae; genus Ochotona; species Ochotona princeps. Next base: position 54,813,433 of record NC_080832.1, on the reverse strand, counting down.
TTATTTTTTTCCCTGTATCTGGGATCAGGGGAGAAGCAAAGGAAAAAACCCCACCCAGCCTCCCACCCATCCCAGGTCCCCGATGTGGGGCATACTCCAAGGGTCCTGCTCAAGCAGTTTTGGTAGTTCAACAGTTCTGAATTGCTGCCAATCTCGCTGTTCCAAGCACAATGAAATCCATTCAGAATCCACTGGCTGACACAGTCTCTTCATGGTTGGGGTTCTGAAATCAGCAGTTCAGTTGGAGGGATCTCCAAAGAGACTTCATCTGAGGTGATCCCAGGCCTGACTCTTGTGTATGCTTGCCAGTACAGGGTCTGACACAGTCCATCGCCCCAATCAGCTTATGCACATGCTGGTTGTTGCAATTGCTGAGTCAGTTCTGTTTCCAGCCCTGTCTTCCTCGTGAACCAGTGGGTGTTGTAGTCCAGCCTGATCCTGCCCACTTTATACTCAGCCCTCACGCAAACCAGTGGGAGTTGCAGCCTAGTTGGGGCAACTCCCCATAACCCCCGCTAGGCCTGTCACCTGCCCTGGTTCCCATGCTTGCCAGTATGTACCACAGACTTGTTCAGTCTGTCCCACATCCCACTTAGCTCTCATACATGTCAGTGGGCATTGAAGCCTAGTTCAACCCAACCCAACCAACCCTCCTATCCAACCCACACACATGCTGGCAGGTGCCTTTCTGTCTAGCCACCCCTGCCCCTGTCCTGGTTTTCATGCCCTCCATTGGGAGTGGTAACCCAAGAAGGAGAAGCCTCTCCCACTCCCAGATTATGCACTCTCCAGGTGGTTTTGGAGTTTAGTTTGACAGAATTAGCTCCCAGTGCCAGCCTCTGCCAGCTGATGTTATGGCAAGGTCCAACTAGCCCTCACCCACTCTAATTTTTGCTTGCACCAGTCGGAATAGTCAACCCAACTTGACCCTTCCCTGATCTGGCTCAGGTGAGGCCCACAAGTGTTGTAGCCCTGCCTGGTCTGGTCTGCCCCCTCCCAACTCACGCTCTCCAGTGAGAGTGGTTGTCCCACAGGTGAGCCCACAATCCCCCTGTCGGTTCTGCCCTCTCCCCCCCCCCCGGTTCTCACGTGTTCTGTTAGGGCGCTGCCATCACATCTGGTATAGCCCACCCCACCTTGGCATTCTATAATGTGCACTGGGTTGTGTCGCGACCGAACCCAGCCCAACCCACTCCATTCTGCTTGGATTCACCAGCAGGTGATGCAAACGGATTCAGCCTGGTCGAGCCTCCACCTATGCCATATGTACGCTGGTGGGTATCTTCCTCTGGCCTGGTCTGGGCTGGTCCCTATCGTGGTTCTTGCACTCACCTGTAGGGCCTGTGTCCCGACAAAGGAGTTTCCCAAGCTCCTCCTTCAGAACCTCTCCTATGCCAGATCTTGCGCATACTGGTGGTTCCATGGGCCAGCCCTCATTGCTGGCCTTCAATCCATTCCAGTTCTTGGTGTTGGATGTTTCAGCCCAGCCAAGGTTCATCCATACCCAGACACTGCTCACACATGGCTCAGTAGGGGCAGAGACCCAGCCTAGTCCGTCCTATATCTACCCAAGTTCTCCAGAGCACCAGATGGTGCTGGCATCTACCCCAGCTTGGTGTGCCCACCCCAGTCCACACTTGTGCCTAGCGAGATTGCAGCCATATCCAAACCAGAACACAGCCCCTGCTCCAGCCCCCACACCTTCTCATGGTTTGGACCCAGCAAGGGTGTACTCTCACAGCTCCCCAACCAAGTCTATTCCCAGCCCTAGATTGCACACGTGCCAGTAGGTGCTCTGACCCAGTTGGCTAAGCCCCTCACCTGTTTCAGCCTTTGCCTTTGATGCTATGGCCTAGTATCCCTGGCTCATGCAGACCATTCGGTGTAACAGCCTAGTTTGGCATGACCTGTGCTCCATCCTGATTTCTGTTCTTTCTGGTGAGTTGAGGTTTTCTTGGCCCTGCCTGGTCTGCCCCCTTCCAATTGCAACTCGGCCCACCCCACATCCTAATATAGGATGCACCTTTGGGTGCTGCTGCCTTGACCTGCCCAGACTGCTATTGGTTCCTTTACCCGTGAGTGATAGCAGGTGCCATGGTCACCCCTAGCTCAGCCCATCGCCACCCCAGCTCGCAAGCTAACCTGCAGGACTTGTATTTCCACAGGGTTGGGCCCACACTTCCCCCACAGAGTCTACCCCCGGACCAAGTTCTCTCATGTGCTGGTTAGTGTCTTGACCCTGCCAAGTGTGACCAGTCTCCATTCCACCACCCAGTCAGGTACTGGTACATAGCCCTGCCAGACAGGCTCCCATCCATATCTATAGTGTGGACTGGTGTGTGGCAGTCAGTGATGACCTATGCTAATGGCTCATCTCAGGATTCCTAATTGGGCTGGTGAATCAGTCTGGCCCAAATAGATCTAATGGACAATCCCCTCCAAACCACCAGGTCTCAGTTCCCATGCTTGCCCAAACGTTCTGTGACCCTGTTACTGGGAATCACCCAGAGTTCATCTCTCACCTACACTAACACTGGCCTTATTCAAGGGTGTCTGTAGGCAGCAATTACGTATCCTAAAAACCCTAGAGTTTGCCACCAGGCGGCCAGCAGGCAGAGCCTAGCACCACTTGGTGCACTGGCCGTCCAGAGCCGAGGACTCGGTTATTGCCTTTCGGCAGTGGCTTTGGCCTGAGTCCCCAGCATTGGGTCCGGCTTGGCAGGGGCTCCCCCCACAGTCGCCACACTGCAGGGAGCTGCTTTTGCCCCCAACCCCAAGGCCCTAACCCCTCCCAAACTCATCCTGCTGCAAAATGTCTCTGAGGTTTTCAAATGCTTTTCAAAAGCAGTGTCCAGCCACTGCCAAGGCTCTGCCCCTGCTCACTGCTGCAGGTGACTTTAAACACTGCCTTTGATCATTCCACTGAACCTGAGCATGTTTCTAGAACTGAAATTGCATCTGGAGTCTACTCAAACTCAGTCCTTGCTAAGAGGTCTCAGAAACCCACCTAGCAGTAGTCAGTAGTCTCAGAGAAGGCAATTCCAATCAATCAGTTCACTAACTTCCTTGCCATGATCCCCTGCTGTCTAGTATAATCAAGAAAGAACACCATGCAAGACCCCAGCAACTCCATGTCCAGACACAAACCCTGAAGAACAGCTACACAACAAGGCCCGTTCTTGAAAGTTTACCACAACACTGTTTGTAGGCACATAATTGGAAATATCGAAAAGTCCACCAGCAGGAAATGAGAACTATAAATAGCAGGGTAATTGCATAATAGAATATTCATAGAAGGTAAGCTAACCAAATTACTCTGTGTACTAACTTAGCATAGATTGGGTGCAAACAAAAACACATGGGAGAAGCAGGGGACCAGAGACAGGAGCTCATTGAATCTCAATGACATATGACAGTTCTAAAAAAAAATCTATTGACCCAACTCAGATTTGATAGCACTCTGATTATTAAAGCTGAAATGATTCTCATGGCAAGGTGCTTTTCTGCATCTGCATTCTCTGTACCACATCAGAGATAACTCTGGAATTGACATCTTGAGGGACATGCATTGGGCAATATAGTTGCTGCTTGAGACACCCACAGCCTATTTTGGAGAGCCTGGTTCAAGTTCTCGGTCAGATTCCAATCCAGCTTCCTGCCAGTGAGCCTCGGAAGCATCAGGTGATGGCTTAGGTCCCCAAGTTCCTGCCATCCATATGGGAGACCCACATGGAATCCTGGACCCTGGTTTTCACCTGCACCAGCCCCAGCTATTGAGGTCATTTGGAGAGTAAAACAGCAGACAGGAGGCTGATACTCATTCTCTCTCTCAAACAAACAAAAATATTTAAGTAAAAAAACATTCAATGTGGGTTTTTTTCTGGTTGTCATTGTGTTAATCTCTATCAGAAACACCAAAGCCTCTTACTGAAAACCCCTCCACACAAAACTCATCACACAAGGATCCAACTTCAGTAATTTACATTTATTTGGGAAATTGTTTTAAGAAATCAAGATCTAAAACCACAGAATTTGTTTCTAAAAGATTTTTTTGTGCATACTGATAAATTGCAGCAAAAGTAACCAGGCTTTCATGTTAATTAAGCTATGATCAACTATGTAAACACCATCAAAAATGAAATTTTAAAAAAACCGGCAACAAGCTAATTAAGCTAAAATTCCCTCATAAGTTGCAAGCCTAACTCCCCAGGTGCTATTCTGTGCGAAGAGCTAGCAAGTTAAGGGATGGGCCATTCCACTGTTGGCTGTGTCTTGGTGGCCATTTTATTGTGAAGTGATCTGCCAGGAATTCCATTAGCTGGTGGGCAACACTCCTGGTCTAAGTGTGGGCCCAAGCCAGCTATAGGCTACACAAGGTCATGGTTGCTCAACACCAGCTTGTCGGGGACCCGTTTCCCAAATACAGCCTCACTCCACTACAGATATCCAACAGATCAAGCAAAGGATTAGACGGGATATTATGGCAGGGCTGCCCTGACAAAAAGCTACAGACCAGGGAGGCATAAACTGCGAAATCTATTTGCACACAGTTCTAGAAACTGACAGCCAAAGTAAAGGTCAGCAGGTGTAGAGGCCATCTCACTGTGTCCCCACATGGCACGTACTGCATGCACAATAGAATCCTAATCTCTTCTTGTAAGGAAATCAGTCGTATTGAGTTACAGCCCACCAAATGACCTTGTTTGTATGTCCTACATACAAATAGTCATATGAAGTCACAAAGGTTAGACTTACAACTTCGGTGTGCAGGAGATGCAGGTGCAGTTTGGTCCCCCTTATCTGGGAGGTGGAGGGAGCATAAAGCTGAGGTGCTTGGCTACCTGGCTTCCTCTCTGCCAGGATATCTCTGGTCAGCTGTATCCCTCCACAGAGGCCCCAGAAGCTTTCAACAGCCCCCTGCTACTTCCTCTTGTTTCTTCAGCTTGGAAGGCTAATGGTTCCCTGCCTCTGTGAGGTGCAGGATAATGCTCACCCCCCTGGTGCCTTGCTTAAGCACTGGCCACATATAGGCTCTCTGCTAAACTGTCCTCATGTTACCCAGCTGCCTGGCTGTCACCTGCTCCCTGCCAGGCTGTTCTAGATGCAGTAACAACAGCTCGCCAAGTCCTCCGTGGCCTGGCCCTTGCCAAACGCTGCATTCTCATCAGCGCTTTGGTCCTCCTCCACCACTCCCGCCATCTTTCACAGCACATATTACAGTTCTCTTCCAACTATTTAAAATTGTATCAAAACGTGTGTAACATTCCGGGGGAGGCAGGTAATGAGAAGGAGAAAGGTGGGCAGCAGGGTTACTGAGGATGCCTTGAAGGTCGGGGGAAGCATAAGTAGGCAGAAGAAGATATTGGGCTGGGAAACATCCCAGCTGAAGGCCTCATCATCATCATCCTGCCCTAAGGGAACTGGAGCTGAAGCAGCTGCAAAAAGCCATAAGGTGTGAGCCCAGAAGGCTGAGCCTTTGTAACACTTCATTGACCATCCCTGAAAGAGAGCCACCCTTGGGTTGAGACATAACCTTGGGTGAACCGCTTTCAACCCTTGTATCACCATTGAAAATGTGTGCCTGCATGAGGGCAAAGCAAACACTAATCCTGTGCATGCGGTGCTGGCATCCATACAGGCACCAGTTTGAATCTCAACTGCTCCACTTCCAATCCAGCTCCCTGCTAATGACCTAAGAAGACAGCAAAGGATGCCCAACTCCATGGGCCACCAAACCCACGCAGGAACGTGCCTGGAGCCTGGTCCTGCTCTGGCTGTTGTGGTCATTTGGGGAGTGAACCAGTGGATGAAAGAGTTTTCTCTCTCTCCCTCTCTTTCACCCTCTCTGGAACTCAGCCTTTCCAATTAAAAATCTTTCTAAAAAGAATGTTATAATATTAAATTTTTTTTTAAGATTTATTCATTTTTATTGGAAAGTCAAACATACAGAGAGGAGGAGAGACAGAGAGGAAGATCCTCCATCCAATGACTCACTCCCCAAGTGAGTCGCAACGGCCAGTGCTGCGCCGATCCGATGCCGGGAACCAGCAACCTCCTCTGGGTCTCCCATGCGGGAGCAGGGTCCCAAAGCTTTGGGCTGTCCTCAACTGCTTTCCCAGGCCACAAGCAGGGAGCTGGATGGGAAGTGGAGCTGCTGGGATTAGAACCGGCGCCCATATGGGATCCCGGGGCGTTCAAGGCGAGGACTTTAGCCGCTAGGCCACGCCACCGGGCCCTATAATATTAAATTTTAAAAATAAGAAAGGGGGACTGGAATGATGGCTCAACTCACTAATCCTCCACCTTCAAGTGCCAGCATCCCATATGGGTTACAATTTGTGTGCCAGCTGCTCCACTTCCTATCCAGCTCCGTTCTTGTGGCCTGTGAAAGAAGAAGTAAAGGATGGCCCAGAACAGTGGGACCCAGGACCCATGTGGGAGACCTGGAAGAAGCTGCAGGTTCCTGGCTTTGGATCAGCTGAGCTCCAGCTGTTGTGGCCATTTGGGGAGTGAACCAGAGGGTAGAAGATCTTTCTCTCTGTCTCTCCTTAACTCTATAAATCTACCTTTCCAATAAAATATTTTTTAAACTAAAATTTAGAACTTAAGAAAATGGGAAATTCTTTTCTAAGCCAAATCATCCGGCCCACAGGTATGGCTCCTACTTGCCTCGATGGTGTGCCCTAAACAGCTTCCTGTGTTATTGTGACAGCATGTCAGCTTTAGTTTGTACTTGACGAAGTATCAAAGCTCATGTATTTCTTCTTTTTTTTTAAAGATCTATTTATTTTTATTGGAAAGGTGGATATACATAGAGGAGGAGAAACAGAGAGGAGGATCTTCCTTCTGATGGTTCACTCCCCAAGTGACCGCAACGGCTGGAGCTGAGCCAATCCGAAGCCAGGAGCCAGGAGCTCCTTCGGGTCTCCCATGCGGGTGCAGGGTCCAAAGATTTGGGCCGTCCTCGACTGCTGTCCCAGGCCACAAGCAGGGAGCTGGGTGGGAAGCAGGGCCGCCGGGATTAGAACCAGCGACCATATGGGATCCCAGGGCACGCAAAGCGAGGGCCTTAACCACTGTGCCACCGTGCCGGGCCCTCATGCATTTCTTCTTCTTTTTTTTTTTTTTTTTAAAGATTTATTTTATTATTATTACAAAGTCAGATATACTGAGAGGAGGAGAGAGAGAGAGAGGAAGTGGAGCTGCCGGGATTAGAACCAGCGGCCATATGGGATCAAGGCAAGGACCTTAGCCACTAGGCCACGCTGCCAAGCCCATGCATTTCTTCTTAACAGCAAGGAGAAGGGACATACTTCCTGATCCTGTCCGAGAGATCCTCCAATCATCATCATAGAGACAATGCAAGGCCAAGCAGCCACAAACCCAGGTTCATCTTTGACCCTCCGCAAGTGACCCAATGCTTGTCTGTTTCAGTTTTATCATCTGTAAAAAGTTGACTATGATTCTTATGGCTCCAACCATGGAGAAATGTCACAAGTACTACATGAGTGAAGATTCGTAAATTTCATTAGACTATCAGCTGGTATGCAATGTTTGTCATTGTTAGTTTCTGCTCAAAACTGTCATGCAATGCATATTTCTATACGTTGATGCATAATCCTTTCTTTGCAGGGAGATGAGACACAAAACAAATAAGTGTATAAGCCAAGTAATAAGGAAATGCAGAAAGCAAGCAGTGAAGTCACCTACATGCCACATGGTAACACTTGGGTACAACCACGCCCCTAATTCCTGACTTTCTTAAAAATGTAGATGGGGTGGCCTGATATGATGGCTCAGTGGCTAAATCCTTGCATGCTCCAGGATCCCGTATGGGCACTGGTTCATGTCCCAGCTGCTCCACTTCCTATCCAGCTCCCTGCTATGGCCTGAGAAAGCAGTAGAGGATGAACAACTGGCACATGAACATGGGTCCATATGGCTGCCAGTGCTGCAAGGCAGAAAGCCACCCCCACTGACCTTTGTTTTCAAGTCCCCGTGCCCAACAAAAGTCCTATTTCAGGATTTTGCCTGGACATAAGTGAGGTCACTTTCTACACGGCGCAGACCCTGGGAAGCAGTGCTCACAGCTCTCATAATTGAGTGCCTGGCAACCACACTGGAGACCTGGATTGCATTCCTACCTCTGGCTCCTGCACAACCCCAGCCATTGCAAACAGCTGGAGGATGATCCAATAGATATGAGAGCTCTGTCTCTCAGTCTCCCATTCAAATAAAACCACTTTTTAATGGATATGATTGGGCCCGACACAGTAGACTAATGATTAAAGTCTTCACCCTGCATGTGCCTGGATCTCATATAGGTGCCACTTCATGTCCCTGCTGCTACACTTCCCATCTAGCCCCCCTGCTTGTGGCCTGGGAAAGCAGTAGAGGACAACTCAAAGACTTGAGAACCAGAAGAAGTTCCTGGCTCCTGGCTTCAGATTGGCTCAGCTCTGACTATTGCGGCTACTTAGGGAGTGAACCAGAGGATGAAAAATCTTTCTGTCTCTCCTTCACTCTGTAAATCTGCCTTTCCAATAAAAAGATACATCTTTTTAAAAATGACAATTATCAGACCCAGTGCAGTGGCTTAGCAGCTAAAATCCTCACCTAGAATGCGCTGAGATCCCATATGGGCATCGGTTCTAATCCCGGCAGCTCTACTTCCCATCCAGTTCCCTGCTTGTGACCTGGGAAAGCAGTGGAGGACGGCCCAAAGCCTTGGGATCTTGCACCCACACGGGATCATGGAAGGGCTCCTGGCTTCGGATTGGCACAGCATCTTCCATTGTGGTCTCTTGGGGAGTGAACCATTGGATGAAGATCTTCCTCTCTGTCTCTCCTCCTTCTCTCTCTCTCTCTCTCTCTCTCTCTCTCTCTCTCTCTATATATATATATATATATATATATATATATATATATATATATATGAAAATTATCACAAAACTGTATCTGTGTTGATAAATATGGTGGTGAAGCTATGATTTGAATAGCTTGGATTGCCCAGTAATCTATTCCATGTTAGAATGTTACAAATGTTAACATGCCTTGAGGACCAAAGTAGCAGTGACAGGAGGAGGGGCCTTCTAGGGATGGGTTGGCTAAGAGGACTAATGCCCTTCTCTGGGGAGCGAGTTCATTACCATAAAAATGGGTTGTTGTAACACAAAGGCAGCCCCTCTGATCTCCCCTGCACTGGTACTCCCATGCCCACCAGGCTGGGGTGCAGCATGAAGTCTTCACCAGAAGCTGCCTCTGACCTTGGATCTGCTGCCTCGGAAACTGAGGGCTGAATGAACCCCTTTCCTTTACAAATTGCCTGTTCTCCGCTACCTCGCATAGCAGCAGAAACCAGCATAAGGCAGGTAATAATGAGGCCGCACAGAGGCTTCCCAATTCCATTCACATTCGTGTCTCAACAAGGCTTGTGTCACAAGTCGCCTTTCATAAGCCCACCAAACAGCTCACAGCTGTTGCAACCTCATTCGAGATGGACAGGCACCACTAATTAGGCAGTCAACTGTGCTAATCTGCCATTAAATTAAGAAACCTTTCCCAAGTCTTCACAAAATACAGTAGAGTGCAAGAATGACAACCCAATGACACAACTAATGAATATGATGGAAGTCTAGGGTATTCCCTACACTGATAACAAAAAATATGCATGAATTTTTGTAGGTTCAGCTTGGAAACACCGAACCTGATTTTTCATGGCTGAGAGAGAGCAAGCTCTCAGCAAGAAAATAAACTTTGGGAGCCCAGGATTTTTTTTTAAGTTGGGTGAAATCTTAGTAATTTCAAACTGAAACATGCACCTGCAAAGAAGCTTACAGATGCTTTCGCAACACGATAATACACCCAGAGCCGAGGTCAGATTCGACGATGAGAGTGTCTCAGGGGCTGGACACAGGCAAGTCTCCCATAACGCAGCATGTCCAGGTGAAGGGGAATATGCCATCTGCACAGCTTAAATGTTTACTCTGCAGCTTAAGGAGTGGAGCCTGCCAACGGTCCGGGGGACAGGCGCCCTCCAGGGCCCCACATGCCCTGAAGGAGATTCCTGCCAACACTCAGCAGAAACACGTCAATGCCTTTTGTGGGGTTGGGAGAAATCTAAACAATGAACTAGAGGAAGGTGACTTTATAGCTCTTCAGGCAGACTCCTGAAGTGAGTACCTGTGCTGGGCACGAGAGCTTAAAGCTAAACATCAAGACCGTAAGGAGCTGAGGGTGGAGGGGGAGGGAAGAGGGTTGGAATCTGACACAGTGGCTCAATAGGCTAATCCTCTACTTGCAAGTGCCAGTATCCCCTATAGATGTTGGTTCATGCCTGGCTGTTCCACTTCCTATCCAGCTTTCTGCTTATGGCCTAGGAAAGCAGCAGAGGATGGCCCAAGTCCTTGGGACCCTGCAAACACATGGGAGACCTGGAAGAAATTCCTAACTCCCAACTTTGGGTCAGCTCAGCTCCAGCTGTTGTGGGCATTTGGGGAGTGAACCAGGGGGGTAGAACACCTTTCTTTCTGTCTCTCCTCTCTGTAAATCTGCCTTTCCAATATAAATAAATAAATAAATAAATAAATAAATAAATAAATAAACCTAAATCAAGCAGCCTGACAGCCACTTGGTCGGAGAGAGCAGAGCCACCTACGTCAACTCTCACACTTCGGCCCTTCAGTCTGCCTGTATTTTAGCATCATCTGGAGAGTTTAAAAAAAAAAACTGTTGGGCCCGGTGGCATGGTCTAGCAGCTAAAGTCCTCGCCTTAATGCCCCGGGATCCCATATGGACGCCGGTTCTTTTTTTTTTCTTTTTTTTTTTAAAAGATTTATTTATTTTATTACAGTCAGATATACAGAGAGGAGGAGAGACAGAGAGGAAGATCTTCCATCCGATGATTCACTCCCCAAGAGCCGCAATGGGCCAGTGCGCCGATCCGAAGCCGGGAACCAGGAGCCTCTTCCGGGTCTCCCACGTGGGTGCAGGGTCCCAAGGCTTTGGGCCATCCTTGACTGCTTTCCCAGGCCACAAGAGGCTCCTGGTTCCCGGCTTCGGATCGGCGCACTGGCCCGTTGCGGCTCTTGGGGAGTGAATCATCGGATGGAAGATCTTCCTCTCTGTCTCTCCTCCTCTCTGTATATCCGGCTGTAATAAAATGAATAAATCTTTAAAAAAAAAAACTGTTGATGCCTGAGCTTCCCCAGATCCATTAGGTCCAAATTTCTCAGGTCAGTAAAAGCATCACTATTTAAAAAGCTTCCCAGGTAGTTCTGCTATGCAGTCTAAGCTATAGACAAAGAGACAGCCTATCTAAGGTGAACTGAGCTAAGCTGAGAGGCCAGCCTGTTTACAAACCCCCCAGGACCCCTTCGACTTGCCCTACCCATGACCTATTAAAACACCCAAGACCAGCCATCCCCCTCTCTGTCCTGTTACTCCAACTCTAAGGTAGAACTGTTGCATTCAACAATACATGTGCACCTGCTCTCAGTCAGGCACCAGAAGTGACTAGGATGTAGTTCACACCTTCAAGGAATTCACAGTCAATGCAACTTTCATACGAAAACAGAAAAACTAAAGCTGGCCAGTATTTAACAAGGACTTGCAATAGCACAGACTCTCTTCTGAGATTTCACATATTATATCACTGAATTTTCTCAAGAACTATTTGCAAGAAGCCTGATAAGACCACCAAGCCCATTTTATAAACAAGCCTCCTGGGCCCAGAGAATTTCTGTAATCACCCAAACTTCTTCAGCTAACAGTAGCTGGACTGGGAATCAAGCTGAGGCAGCTCGTCTCTGGCATCCACATCTTTAACTGTTGCATGGTGTGCAAGAGTAGATTTGCTGATTCAAAGAACAATGAGTAATCCAGCCTGACTGGATTTGGACTGAAAAGTTGGATTAGGACCAAATTATGAAAGGCCTGATGTGTCACAAGCAGAAGTTTCTATTCCATCTCCAGGGAGACAGAAAGTACCCAGCCCAAGTTTTACTAAACTGAGAGCCACTACATCTTAGAAGCTAAGGATGAAAATAACCACAGGTGGTGAGATAGGCACGGAGAGACACAGCGGCGACAGGTGATACGTGTTGGAGGAAGACAGTGGTGAGAGAAGAGGGACAGACTTGAAGACACTTCTGACTTAGAGAAATGACAGGACTGCTGGCTGATTGGAGATGGAGAGGGAAGCGGAAGGCAGCAGCCAGGCTTCTAGTGAAGGGCGCATTGGAAGGCAGGAGCTCTGAATAGAGAACAAGTGGGTCTGTGAAGGGATGTAATGAGGTCAGCTTTGGCTGCGTTAGGTTTCCACAAGCTTTCCCATCTGCCAATTGCTAACAGGCAAGATGGCTAAGTCACTTCAGATCCTTGGCCTCAGAAGTTGCTGGTTTGGGGGTTTCTGTTTTCCCTTTTGGGTTTTTTTTTTTTTTTAATCATAAATACAGAAAATAAATTTTCATAGAACATTGATTTTTGGAATTTAGGTGCAATTGGAAGAGAAACTACTAAGCAGCAACCCACGATGAGGATTTTGTTGTCTCAAAATTACCATCCTCCCAAAATTAGCGGGGGTGGGGGAAGAGACGCTCTTTGTACTGAGTCCAGAATCCAAATATAACCACACCAACCTGAACTGAGGTCCATGAGACATGAAAAACATATATTGCTCAGCCACCTAAACATTTGCCTTCTATTTTAAGGACAGTGGTGCTATTGGGTGTGTGTGGTTAAAATATGTTTCACTCTAAGTAGATTTTCTCATCTTCAACCAGCATTGTGCTTCAACTATCTTCCCTTCTGTACTGTTTGCTCTTATCTGCTAAGGCTTAAATTCAACACAAGAGGCACTCATATCCTGGCTACCCATGACTCAGCTTTCCCGTAAGTTATATGGCTGGTGTTGAAGTGCAAACATTAAAAGTATAAAAACAGTTCCAATTAACTTAAAATCACTTACAAAGAAAAGTTCAAGAAGTAAGTGTATTTACTCTTCCACAAGCAGTGAGAATTACTTCTTAAAAATCTCCCACACAGGGCACATCAGCCCAAGTATTTGGACCATCTGCCATGGCCTCCCAGGATGGATTAGCAGGAAGCTGGATCAGAAGCAGAGCAACTGAGACCCAAACCAACACTTTGATACAGAATGCAGTCTCCCAAGCAGTGGCTTAATCCACTAGCCACAACATCTACCTCTCGTTGTCTCTTTCAAAAAGATGTATGTAGCAACAGGTGCCCAAAAGGCCTTTTCTCATCCCAGAGTACTTAGATTTGATATTCGGCTCTGCCTCCTGACTCCAGCTTTGTACTAACACAGACTCTGGGAGGCAGAGGTGATGGGTCAAATAATTGGGCTCTTACCTCCCACATGGGAATCCTGGATTGAGTTCCCAACTGCAGACTTGAACCTGGCTCAACTCCAGATGTTGCAGGCATTTGGGAGTGAACCAGCCACAGGGGTGGGAGCTCTTTTTCTTCTACTCAAGGGGAAAAAAGGTGCACCCCAACTTTGTTATGTTTTTATAAATTGATTATAATGAAGGATTAGGGCTGGTGCGATGGCTCAGCTAACTAATCTTCCACCTCCAAGTGCCAGGATCCTAAACAGGCACTGGTTCATGTCCTGGCTGCTTTGCTTCGCTTCCCATCCAGCTCCTTCCTTGTGGCCTAGAAAAACAATAGAGGATGGCCCAAGTCCTTGGGATCCTGTACCTACAATGGGAGACCCAGAAGAAGCTCCTGGCTCCTAGCTTTAGATCAACTCAGTTCCAGCCATGTGGCCAGTTGGGGAGTGAGCCAGTTGGGTCTCCTTGCTTAGGAAACCCATATCCCCGATCAGAATGCCTGGATCTGAGAGCTGGTGCTGCTAATTCCAACTTCCTCTTAACCTGCAGCTGGGTGATACCTCCAGTAATTGGATTCCTGCCACCAGCAAGGCAATACTGGATGGAGTTTCTAGCTTCCAGCTTCAGGCTCCCAACCTCAGATGAAAGATCTTTCTCTCTCTCTCTCTGTAAATCTACTTTTGCAATATAGATAAATAAATCTTCATAAAAAAGAAAATGAAGGATGGTCAGCTTTAGAATTCAAAGCAAAGCCCTCCTATCTTCTACACACAGCAAGGTTTTTTGACTTATTACTACATGTTAGTAACCATGAGCCTTTATGTGACCAGAGCTGCCCATCATTAACCAGATGTGGCCTCACCCAGCAGACCATAAAGTTGGGTATGCATTAGCACTTTATTATCAAATGAAAGTGGCATACAGGGTACTTCCAAAGCTCACGAAAACTGTTTATTATGAAAAAAACTGTGCGTAGATTTCAGAAATATTTGTATCATAATGAATTTATTTTTCTATTTCATTATCCCATGACTTTTTGGAAGCACCCTAGTGTTTGCAATTGGCCTTCAGTTGGCTCTAAAGTCGTAAGTGAGTTCCATCAAGATGTGGAGCCAATGCCCGTGACCGCTAAGGAGCCACACCGACTTCCCTCTTCCACCATGCACTTATGGCCCCATGAAGAGTTCACTAAGAAAGAAGAAACTTGGGTTAGGTTCACACAAGGTTCTTCTCAGGAGCCAGGGGTTGTGATGCAGCCAGTTAAGTCATTGCTTGTGTTGCCAGTATCTCACACTCGAGTGCCACATCAAGTTCTGGTTGCTCTGCTTCCAATCCAGCTCCTTGTTGATGAACCAGGGAAAGTGGTGGATGATGATCCAAATGCTTGGGCTCCTGCCACCCATGTGAGAGACCCACACAGCATACCAGGCTCTTGGCTTTGGTCATTTGGGGACTGAACCAGCAGATGGAAGATCTTTCTTGATCTCTCTCTCTTCCTTTCACTGTCACTCTGCCTTTTCAAACAAATAGATCTTTAGAAACACCATAGATGTGTTATTTTTAAAAGTCTGCAAAATATGCTGGCCATCTCCTAAAGTAGACATCAGAGGCAAGCATTTGGTACAGCAGTTAAGTGACTGCCTGGGATGCCTGCTTCCCATTTCAGGACACTTGGGTTCAAGACTCAGCTCTACTTCTGATTCCAGCTTCTGGATGATGCGCAGCCTGAGAGGCAGCAAGTAGCAGCTCAAGTACCTAGGTCCATGCCATCCACATAGGACACTTGTACTGATTCCCAGGCTCTTGGGTTTGACCTAGTCTAGCCGAAACATTTGGCAATATGGGCCAATTTGGGATGTGGGCCAAAAATATATCTATGTCCCACGTGAATGCTCATAAGAGTGACCCCGGTAGAGAAGGGGGTCTAATAAGCAAGTGTGTAAGGTAACCCATTCTGCTAGTCACTTTCTCCAGTCGTCACCTGTCATTGCTTATAAACGAAGTAGTCATGGTGGCAGGGGTCCAGAACAGAGAGTATTTTCACAATAGCCCACCTGGCCATAACCACCCATTAATGCCAAGTCAGATGCCACAGCTCCTCAAAGGCATCATTCCTCAGGGTGACCAGCTAGGGACTCAAGGGAAGGTGAATTACACTGAACTGCCTCCATCATGAAAGCAGTACTATGCTGTTTCTGGAATATTCTTGTTCTGGTTCTGAATTTACCTTTTGTACACACAATACCTCTGCCAGAACTGCCCCCCATGTACACACTGTTTTACCCACCTTTACAGCAACCTAGACAGCCCTGCTTCTGACCAAGGAACTCATTTCACAGCCAATGGCATATGGCAGTAGACCCATGTACATGGGACAGATCTTGTTCATGTGTTCCATGACCCTGACTCAATACAACCAAGGAATGGCTTTCTGAAAAAAGTTGCTGCACCAAATAAGGGCGATACCTTGCAGGACTGAGGCTGCACCCTCCAGTTATATATGCTCTAACCCTGATGCCATTGCCCCTGGGAAGGATCCAGCAATCCAGAGGGCGAAGTGGAGAAACAGCGCTCACCATAGCCCCCAGCGATTCGTGAGCAAAATGCTACTTCCTGTTCCTGAGCCCGGAGGCTCCACTGGTGTTCCAACGTGGAGTAGGCTTCCACTAGAAGACAATGATCCCACGGAAGGCTTAATTTGAGACAGCCACTCTCGGCCACTCCAGGCTCCAACAAGCCTCTGCATCAAAAGGTCAACTAGAGAGTTCCTGTGTTTAAGGAATGATGGATACTAATTATCATGCCAGGGTTGCTGCTATACAATGGAGAAGGAAGAGTAGGTTTGAAATACAGACCTCTCAGGCTATCTCTTAGTATCGCCATTTCCTGTAATTAAAACCACTACAGAGGCCAGCACAATGGCTCAACTGGCTAATCATCTGCCTGCAAGTGCCACCATCAATATGGGCACCACTTCAAGGCCAAGCTGCTCCACTTTCCATCCAGCTCCCTGCTTGTGGCCTGGGAAAGCAGTGGAGTGTGGCCCAAAGCCTTGGGACCCTGCACCCAGATGGGAGACTTGGAAAAGGCTTCTGGCTTCGGATCAGTTCAGCTCTGGCCATTCCAGCCATTGGGAAGCGGACTAGCGGATAGATCTTTCTGTCTCTCCTTCTCTCGGTAAATCTGTCTTTCTAACAAAAATAAATAAATCTTAAAAAAAGATTATTTTTATTGGAAAGGCAGATTTACCGAGAGAAGGAAGAGTCAGAAAAAGATGTCCCATCCACTGGTCTACTCCTCAAATGGCCACAATAGCTGGAGCTGAACCAATCCAAAACCAGGAACCAGGATCTTCTTCTGGGTCTCCCACATGGGTGCAGGGTCCCAAGCTTTGGGCCACACTCCACTGCTTTTCCAGGCCACAAGCAGGGAGCTGGATGGGAAGTGGAGCAGCCAGGACAAGAACCATTGCCCACATCACATCACGGCAAGTACAAGATATGGATTTTGCCGTTGAGCTATCATACTGGGCCCAAAATAAGTTTTTTTTTAAAAAAAATGTCACTACAACAATACAAATAAATTCAAGCAAAGGTTTGGATCAATGCTAAAGAAAAATGACCCACCAAGGTGCTTACTGACAGTAATGAAACTATAGAGCTGACAGTGGAAGGTAACCATGTAAGTAATTAGACACTAACACCTTAACAGACCTAACTCCATCAATGGACAGCACAGAACCGAGGCTCCTTGAAGACATCCTGTGTATGACTGCAATGTTTCCTTCTCCTTGGAGTTCTAGCCCACTGCCCAAAACTACTCTAACGATGTAAAATCTGGGAGTCCAGGCACACACTTGACAGGCCAAAGGAATTGATGGAAGTGAAAGAAGCAGATGGAAACAAACATCCAGGAAACCAAAGTGATTTGTAGCCCTCCATGAAGATACGGAAAAAGTGGTACAAGCCCAGACTAAACACAGGCTGTTCCTACCCAACAGTGTTGTTGTGCAGAATTCAGTTGAACACCTAAGACTCTTAGGAGAAGTCAACCCAGGAGACCTACGACTTCATCCATACTTCTCATAGCACAACTTGACAGCATTTGATGTGTGGGATCCCTTTGTCATCATATACTCCTTCTCAAGTAAAAGATTTGGTCCGGGGCCAGCACTATGGTGTGGCAGGCAAAGCCACCACTAACAGTACTGGCATCTTACATGGGGACTACTGCAGACCAGCACAGCTTTCTGTGAATGACCTGGGAAAGAGGAAGACAGCTCAAGAGCTTAGGCCCCTGCAGCCACATGGGAGATCTGGATGAAGCCCCCAGCTCCTGGCTTTGGCCTGGCTTCATCCTGGTCATTGTAGCTATTTGAGGAGTTAACCAGTGAATGGAAAATTTCTCTTTCAAATAAGTTAAAAAGATTTTGTCCACAAGTTCAGCTTTTAATCTTCGGTATCCTGACATACAACAAATACTTGTTGAAATCTAAGGGTGCCCTGTAAAGGCTTAACAATGCCAACTTTCAGATGGAATTTTCCAGTCACAACTTGCTGCTAGTTGCCAAGGTAGAAATGGGGAACTATAATAACGCAATAGGAAACTAGTGAGGTGTGTCCTTAGTAAACCAACCATGAGCACACACACATTTCTCTCGTACCAGAAAAACAAAAAATCCAAGAATTTCTGTTCCAGCCATTTATTTCTTTTTATTTACAGTTTGTGTTCAATGCAAATCAATTTCATAACATGAGAAGTTACTATGAATCAAAGCATAAATACACAAACACATATACAATTCAAAATAGTTGTACAGCGTTTAGGTATGAAGCAAAAAAAGGAGTGTTCATTCACACACACAGTAGCTTCAGATCTGTTCAACCTGGTTGTTCCCATGTAGATTTCTAAAGATGATTTTTTTAAAAAAAAGAGGAAAAATGATCTTGATTTAGCCAGACTCCTACGGCCATAATTACCTATTGCAACATCTAAGCATCAGTGTGTGACCATGCGAACAAGATTCCAGGGAGTGTTGGTTTTGAAAATGTCTCTGTAGTTCAAGGGAATTGTGAAAGATTTTTCTGCAGACTGAAGCCACTTTAGGCTTAAAACTATCAGGTGCTAACTATCTAAAAGTATGGACTGATCAGAGCGCTCCCGAGGGTGGCTATCCTGATCCATAGTTGTCGAATTTTTTTCTTAAAAAAAATGTATTTACACAAAGAGTATAAAAGTTTTTGTGAATTGAATGCAAGGAAGCTTCCAGTCTTCACTTCCCAAATACTTGACATTTTGGCTCCTTTCCATATTCACCTTCCTACTGTGGATTTCAAAATCTCCCATTTCACCTTCAACACAGACCCCCCCCCTTTTTAAAGTTGGAACAAGTCCTCAACCTCGGCAGAACTAAAGCAGAGGCCAGTGCAACTGTACTCCTTGGAATCAGTTGAACTGAACAATTCTGACATTCTCATTGAATACAAGCACCTGATGGAAAACGCCTTCGGGTTTAACTTGAGGATAAGCAAGATTCACTTGTGAATTTGGGGCTATTCCAATCCATCTTTGCCCTGGTACAAGTACTACATAAAAGGTCAAATGCAATGTCAAGTCCAAAGCCTCAGAGAGATAGAAAAAAAAAAAAAGGTCAGTTCTTAAGAGGACATAACAACAACGTGGAGCTTTAGGGCATGTCAGCATTAAATTAGTGCTGCTGCAACAACACATTGAGGATCTACCACACCTGGAATTCCTTCTAATGTACGTATAAATAGGATCATGGAAGCTTTTTGTATTACTTAACTGGGTTTATGGCCTTACACATTTAGCAAATCAAATGAAAAAACGAATCTCCATTCCACATCCCCACCATTTATCCCTAAGCAAGACAAAATCTAGTCTCAATTTTTCAAGGTAGAGGTGTTCAGTGTTCATACATTTCTTAAGCTACATTCAAGGAAATCATGTCTTTAATTTTGGACGTTGTCTCTCTTCATCTTGAACATAAAAATGCCAGTAGATTTAGTGTCGGCACTCATCATCTGGTCAAACTCTTCACACGTTTTTCAAACCAATCAAATTTGTGATTCTCAACACTTTTGGTGTCAGCGGGACAAGGCGTGGAACTAGATGCCATGAAGATTGTTTCTTCCTTGCCACGTGGACTTCTCGTCGCCATTTGGGGTGGGTTTGGAAGAGGGGAAAATGTTGATGCTTCTTGGCCTGAGTCTCTTTAACAGTAGAGATGTAGCAGGGAGAGAGAGACCATGAGGAGGCTGGCTGCTGTGGACTGCAGTGCACTGGCATCCCCCCTGGTGGTAGCATTGATTGGACTTGGAGTAGTAGTCGTAACATTCTGGGAGAAACTACTTGACACTGTTGCAAGAGTTGTTTGATTTGCATAAATCTAGAACACACAAAAAGGTTGATAAATGGCCACAGGTCCCAGCCACCACCACCACCACGTACCTTGAACGTGCAATTTTAGGTATACAATCTGTTGGACAGATAGGTCCTTCCCCTACTGTTTTCTTACTTACATCACTGAATTCTGGATTCCTGTTCAGTCCCCCAAAACAAATTACTCAAACACGCTTAAAGAAGCAAGTGGGAAGGAGCCACTGGATGGGACCACCGCCTCCCACATCAGAGGGCCCAAGTTTCAATGTGGGCTCCACTCTCCACTCCAGCATCCTGAGAGGTGCTGAGTGACGGCTCAAGCATTTAGACGCCTGTCACCTGTGTGCAAGACCCACCCCAGCTCCTACTTTTTGTCCTGACCCAATCCTAACTATTACGAGTAATGGGGAGGGGGGGTGAACCAGTGGACAGAAAATCTGTCTGCCTTTCAAAATAATTTTTTTTAAAAAGGATTCAAGTAGCAACAAAAGCAAAAAACTTCTTTGTAGGTATTCTCATATTAGCTCCCTAGAGTATGAATGCATTTTAATTCTGTGCAAAGGAACAAAGAAGCAATTCTCTAAGCCACTTTCTGAGACTACACGCATTCCCTTGGATTACAGTAATGTTTTCTCAATTTTCCTAGAAAGGGAAAGATTTTAAAGTTGCACAAAACATTCGGACTTTGCAGTAGCATAATTAAGATTATCTATAATTACTTTTGTCAATATCTCAGATGTGCTAGGTAACTTCCACATACCCACACAACCTGGTAATTTTCCCTTAAATCTAATGTACCCTCGAACTTCAGGGGACAGTCGGGTAGCTCATGTTCTCTCCTGAAATACTGAAAAATCTGCCCTGTTTTCAAAACTGGCAGTATTTGCTTCAAAGTGAAAAAACAACCTAGCCTTTGCTTTCAAAGAAGACCCACTTCAACCATAAAGTCAGAGCGACTTCACAAAAGACACAGAAGAGCTGGTGTTTAGTTTCACCAGCAGCAGGTCCCTGCCTCATCAATGCTAGGGCCAAAAACCTAGGTCCCCCTGCCTCCCCACCCCCCGGCTCGCTGTGTCCCAGCACCTCAGTGGCATCAGGTTCACCAGTGATTTTTGGAGCCATGAAATGCACAGTCCAGTTGGGGCACGTGACAATCTTTCCTTTGTCGCGGAACAAAGGCAGATCGGAGCTCTCGGCTCTACCGGCCAGGGAGGGTTCAGCAGGGCTTCTGATTACAGGCAAAGGGAAGACGTGGCACCAATAACAGCCTGGACCACATGCCCTCTTGGCTGCCTATTAATCCACAAAAGATTTTTTTAAAAAAAACACCCAACTCCCACATCTACACCGGCACCCTTTGTTGTGAGCCCATAAACAAATATTGACCCAAGAAATGTACAAAACGTATCCAAAACAGACGCATGGAGCAAAAAGTATAAATAGTATCAAAAACAGACAGATCTGGCACCTACTGCCTGTGGGACTAAGCTTGCTCTCAGAAATAACACCCCCTCAAAAGAACAAGTATTCATGCGATAAATTATGGGAAACGGGCGCTTTCTTTTGGAGAACCAATCTGGGATCCTTAAAGCTTTTCCGTTCTTTTCTTAAAAAAAAAAAAAAAAAAAAAAAAAGGAGCTTTGGTGTAGCAGGTAACTAAAAAAAAAAAAAAAAAAATCCTCGTGTTAATGCACAAATCTGAACATGTAAAAGTCCCCGACATCACATCGGGGCTCACAGACAGGCTAACCTACCCAGCGGGCACTGAACAAAAAATTTCCATTCCAAAATAGACTGACTTAAATTGAGAGGAGGCTGGGGGGGGGGGGGGGGAGTTTCTTCCTCGCAGCCGCGCCCCTCCCCCACCGGGAATGGAGTTGGGTGGGGAGGCCTGGGGAAGGCAGCCACCCGGTAGGCTACCCGAGCCCCAAGGAGAGCCCAGAGGGTGAGCGTCCAGAGACCAACGCCCAGGAGCGCGCACCCAACTTTTCTGCGCATAAAAACCGTGAAGACACGCTCCAGGGAATACCGCCTCCCAAGGCCGGACAAAAATCGTTAGCTGCCCCCCCACTTCACTACGCCACGCCCGCACTCTCCACAGGGCCTCCTAAGTCCAACTGGGGTGAGGGGGAACTACTCTGGCTCCCGTCCCGGGGACTCGCCACCACGGAGCGCATACACCCCCGGGACTGCCCAGGGACCCGCGCAGGGGCGTAGATCGTGGCCAGCTTGGAGGCTGCTCTGAGAAGGGGGCGACGGGGACGGGGCAACGCCTGGTGCAGGACTCAGACAGAAAAACGTCCCGCCACACCGCTCCCCCCTTCATCACCACCAGAGCCGGCCGGTCCAGCCTGCCGTGGGGCTCCTAAGGTGATAAGGAGTGTACCTATAAGGTCGCGCGCAGAGTGCGGGTCCTTCCCGAGGCTTAGGCGCAGGATTGGGGGATTGGGCTGAGGGTGGGATATAGGGAGAGAAAGAGCAAGCCGGGGATCCCAAGCTAGCTCCTCCAGCGGCAGGGGGATGGGGGCGGTCAGCAGCCGCGCTCTGCGAGAAGGACCATCCCCTCTCTTTGTGTAGCGCGCGGGGGAACGCGCAGACCCAGGGGGTGGTGGGGGATGGGGTGGGGGAGTAAAGGTCCTTGCCAAGAGCCGGGGCTCCCCGGGAAGGGAGGCCGAGGTGGGCACACCTTCCAGTCCTTGCTGGCAACCGGGCAGGGATAGGGTGGGAGGATGAAGGTGGGTGGTGGGTGCCAGGTTGGCTGGGTTGGGGCAGGTCCTCCGAGCCCGAGCATTGTTCCCGGGGCCCTGAGTAGAGTGGGGGCAGCCTGCACGCAGGAGTGTAAGAGAGACCCCGTCCTGTCCCCTCACTCCCCCATGTCCCGAGTCACTTTTCTAAAGATACTCTTTCCTTGTCCCAGGAGGTGGCCCAAGGTTGGGGCGCGGGCTGGAACCCCGAGGGACTGCTCCACCCTCCCAACCTACAGACACACTTTGCCATCTCCCCTAACCCAGAGCAGGGGTGCAGTTCTCCAGCTCTGCCGAGCGCTGGGTCGGGAAGCTAGGGAGAGGGCGCCTCACCTGCGCGGGTAGGAGCAGAGCCAGGAGCAGCAGCCCCAGCCCCAGCCTGACCACCATTGCTCTGCCCATGTCCGCTCCGTCGGTGCGCGGGATGCCGGGTGCGCTGGGGGAGGATCAGCGGGCTCCGGGCCGGTGCAGATGTAGGTGAGGAGCGCGGCGGGCAGGCGCCACCTTATATATCGGGACCGCTACAATAGGCGTGACGTGGCGCGTGGCGCCGCCCGCCCACCCGCCGCCTCCCCGCCCCCCGCCGGGCTCCCCAGCGCCCCCTTCTTCTCTTCCTCCTCCACTTTTCTCTCTTCCTCCTCCTCCTCCTCCTCCGCCTCGCACCGCCGCTGCGGCAGGTGGGCGGGCGCCGCAGGCTCCTGGCACCCCGAGCGGGCGGGCTATGTATGTGCTCGCACGGGAGCCCCGCGACTCCCACGCAGGACTCCAGGCCAACGCGCGAGCCACACACGCTGCTCTCGGGGCTAGGCCCGAGTTCTTTGTTTTCCCCCAGATCTGCCATCTCCTTCCCCGCCAAAGCCTCGGGCTCGCGCCCGGGCAGCCTCCGGGCCCCGGCCTCATGGCTCGGGGAGCGCCCCCAAGACCGGTCCCACTCAGGGGACAAGGACTTTCCCTGGCGATCCCACCCGAAATTCACCGCCCCTGTCCAACTATCCGGCTTGGTACAAGGTGACTTGGGTGCTGGCGCTGCAGCTTGGCGATGGCGCCCTGGGCTCGCAGGCGCCCCGGAGCCCACTGTGCGCTCGCTCAGGGAGGGTAGGAGGAAGCGGCCGCCCATTCTAACACTGGCTCCTCGCGTCCACCGGGCGGTGCCAGCTCCCCAAAAACGTTCCGGGGCGCACCCTCCCGGGAGCTAGGGGACG
Source organism: Ochotona princeps (assembly GCF_030435755.1). NCBI lineage: Eukaryota > Metazoa > Chordata > Mammalia > Lagomorpha > Ochotonidae > Ochotona > Ochotona princeps. The sequence goes on along the minus strand of NC_080832.1, from coordinate 54,789,730 downwards.
CTTTCTGCTATTGGATTTCTGCGCCTCGGTTATGGTGGTTTGTAGGACTCGGGGTTGCGGAGGTGGTCCACCCAGAGGGGCCCCTCCCGCACGGTTTAGATCTTCTAGAATTTACTGCCACTCTGGAATTCCTGGGGCCACGCTTTTTCCATCTGTTAGCACGCACTTGCTCCATCATTGGTTTCCAGAGCAAAAGGGTACGGGGTAAAAGCATTTACTTTTCCGCCGTGGCCATTAGGCAATTTACTGAACTGGCACAAAGAGATTAGTCATTCTGCGCCTTTGAGTGGAATTTTTTTTTCTGTTTTCTTTTTTTTTTTTTTTTTTTTTTTTTTTTGCTCCCATCCATTCTATGGGGAAAACTTTGAAGCCATCCAGCGAAAGTTTAGGTACAACATTTCTGGTGTAATGTTGAATTGCAAAGCTTTCTTCTTTTTGTGTAAGGTTTAACCTGAGTGCTGTGCCGGGTCTGTAAGACACAAACAAGAGAGACGAAGCCGTGGAAGGCGGTGGATTTGTTTAAATTTCACTTTTGCAGAGCAGTCTCGTAAAAGCAAAGTTGGTTTAATGGGAGGCAGGGCGACAGGGGAATCCACAGGAGCTGGTCTGAAGCAGCCGGCCAGGCTCTATTAGCTCAGTAACTTTCCACCTTTAGGATGTGCTTGGGAACACACCGAGCTTCTGTGAGGCACCACTGGATTTTCCTGTTCCACCGTGTGACCACATTGTATAGCAACAGGCTTCTGTGTCCGCCTTCCCAGCTGGAAGAAAGGACTGCTTGTGACTCGGAGCACCCAGCTCCAGACCCACAGTAACCAGCATTCACAGGCTCCGTTGCTCCTGCCCATCCCTCTGTCCGCTTTCTTGGCGTTTGCATAAGAAAATGGGCGAACTGAGCAGTTGGGAAGACAGCCTGGAGAGCCTAGGGCTGCCTGAGTTCAAGTCCAGGCTGCAGCCATTGGGAGACCTCAAGTGCCAGTTCCTCCATGTTCAGACTGCGGAGAACACTACCCTGTGACTTAGTTACTAACCAGGAAGCCCAGGGCCTGCCTTGCATTGCTGGAGCTCCCTGGCCCCTCCCTGAAGGTACCAGAACCTGCAGGTGCTTACCTGCTGGGCAACTGAGGGATTCACCAAAATACCAAAGCTCCAAATCATGCCCAGAAATGAGGGGGGTGTCCTACTTCGTGAGCCACCAGCTAAGGAGGCTGCAAAATGCCCAGAGCAAAGCCCTTCCCAGCCTGCCACCCTCCAGCTCTGCCAGCTATCTGAAAGGCAGTATTGCGTGGGACGGTGGCAATGATGTGTCGTGGTGGCTTAGCCCAGGGAACGAAAGCCTGAAAGATCCCTCCAACCACTGTTTCCTGTGCAACCAGAAACTGCGAAAAGTTGTCTCAATTCTCCTGTTAGTGATCATCCTCTTTAAGATTCTCTTTTTGTTTCCCGATTTTCCCTTAGCAGATGACTGGGGACACTCATCCATTCCCAGGAAGTGTTTTAAGACCTGTGGCCAGTTTCCCTTTTATAGATAAGAAAGGATGGCATGGCAGGACTTTGAAACTGATGGATGACAAGAACTCAGGTGTGTGTTTTCAGGTTGTTTCCCGGAGAGTCAAATGACCTAGGTTTTTGACGTTCCTGAAGGGGCAGTACCTAACATGTTTTTATTGATGTTCATTTGTATTGATTTCAAATGCGGAGAGACAGATCGTAACCAAAGACCTTCTATCCAGCCACCGGTTCACTCCCCACCTGGCCACAACAGGGCTGAGCCAGCTGGAAGCCAGCAGTCAGGAATGCCATCCAGGTCTCCCCCAAGTACTTGAGCCATCACTCACTGCCTCCCAGGGTGCACTTGAGCAGGAAATTGGATCTGAAGAGGAGACAGCTGCAGGCATTGCCAGTGGCAGCTTAAGCGACTGTGAGCCACAAAGTCTTACAATTTTTTAGGTTTGTTTTTTTTTTTTAATTGGAAAGGCAAATTTACAGAGTGAAAGATCTTCTGTCCACTGGTTCACACCTCAAATGGCTGTAACACCTGGAGCTGAGCCAATCCGAAGCCAGGAGCTTCTTCCAGGTCTACCATGTAGACACAGGGTCCCAAGGACTTGGGCCATCTTCTCCTGCTTTCCCAGGCCACAAACAGGGAACTGGATGGGAAGTGGAGCAGCCAGGACCCAAACCAGCACCCATACAGGATCCAAGCACATACAACATGAGTATTTTAGCTACCAAGCTACTGTAAAAGGCCCAAAATGCTTACAAGTTCTGATTGCAGACCTGAGAGGAATGATGGAGAAACAGATTGGCACAGCACACAGCGAAATCCAGGTTCAGACCTACTGGATCCCAAGAGGGGGACTCCTGATTACCTGGGCCAGGCCCTGAGCGTTTTCTGCATTGCCAACAAGCAAGCAGCCCATGTTTTGTCTAACCCATATCCTTTGCACCTGGCACCCAATCACTATTTGCTGATGGCATGAACTAATAGGAAGGAAGCTCGTTTGCTTTTCAGAGAAGCATTCATTGTGTTTTTTAAAGATCTATTTTTATTGGAAAGCAGATCAGATTTACAGAAAGGAGAAACAAAGATCTTCCATCTGCTCGTTCACTCCCCAAATGGCTACAACAGCTGGAGCTAAACTGAGAATTCACTGTTTTGTTATTTATTTGAAAGGCAGAAAAGCATAGAGACAGAGATTGCCCCTCTACTGAGTCACACCCCAAAAGCCCACCACATCCACGGCTGGGCTAGGCTAAAGCCAGGAGCCAGCAACTCAATCCAGATCTCCCAGGGGGGTGGCAAAGACCCAGGCACTTGAACCTGCTGGCTCTCAGGGTGCACATTAGCAGGAAACTTAAATGGAGAGTACATCCTGGACTAGAGCCAATATCGGATACTGAACTCCCATGCCATGGCTTAACTGTTATGCCACATGCCCGCTCCATTCATCTGCTCTGAAAGGCAAAAAAAAAAAAAAAAAAAAGTAAAAGTAAAAGTAAATACAACTTTTTAGGAAAACAGGAGAGACAGGAGCAACTTGTCTGACATTTTTAGCACTGTCTATCAAAATCTATTCAATATGTACTCAATGAAAAAGGTTCCTTCTGTGTTTCATAGCACAGAGTGGTTGAATAACTAAATATTTAAGTCCTCTTGTACAATATGGTAGTCTGTTCATTGGGTCTCGGTCCTTGTTTCCCCTCAATTCCGTGCCATCGTGCACCCGGCTGGCACTGGCGATTCCCATTTATCGTGGCCTTGTAGCTATGCTTTTTCCTGCAGCCTTGAGATGGCAGTGAAGGTAACCCAGTGAGCTTCTAAGGCCCCGGCTGCATGCTGAAGCCCCTGGTGGGGTGGCAGCAAATTCACCGCGGGGATGTGCTGCCCCCTGGTGGCCACAGGCGCCCTCAACTTCCACCATCACTAGAATTCTTTGTGCTGAGAAAAATTAGCTCTGAGTTAGGAAACCTTGTAAAAACTAATAAACCGCCATGAGTTTCTGCAACTGTTAACTTATTTTTTCCCTCCTGTAGCATCAGGCAAATCCTCCCGGGACTTCAGCTTCATTCATACAAGAGAACAAATGGAAAGAGCAGGAGTTGTGACTATTTTCAGATGCAAAAGGAACAATAGGATACCCTCCGACAGGCATCCTGCAGACTTTCGTTTTGGGGAAATTAAAAAAAAAAAAAGCAGCAACTCTTAACCTCCTCGGTCAGAATTGAAAAGCGGTGTCCCATCATGTTTGCAAGGAGGTGGAAAAACAGGCCTTCTCCCCCGATTGAAAATGATGGGACGGAATCTGACGGCTTTCTGGTGAAAACCAAAAGGGCACCGTCCCTCCGACCTCACCTTTCTGATTTTAGGAATTTGGCCTGCAGATGAACTAATACAAACGCAAAAGGATCTAGGTTTCAAGATTGGTGTTCATAAAGTAAAAAGCGTTGTAACTCACCGAATGATGCAAACATCTGGCAAAAGAAATGATAGCATATTATCACATTATGGGATATGATTAAAAAGAGCAAAAGGGCTTTTCTGTACTACACAGAAATAGCTCCAAGATAAAGAAAAAGAAAAACAGTGTAAACTGCTAGATATTATCCATTTAAATAACTAGACAAGGAAGCAAAGTACTTCAGATGAGCAACCTCAGAAATTGGTCATGAGGCCGCCAAGAGCTGGGTAGGCGGGGCTCCTAAGTAAGATCACATTTTTCAGGCATAAATAAACAAAACAACCAAAGGCAATTAACACCTCAGTGCCTTCCACCATTTTCGCCACCCCAATTCCCACAAAGCCAGTATGAAGAAGTTCAACCCTCTCCCACCCTCTTAGATATCACACAGGGGTCCTCTTCCCCCCCCCCGCCCCAGGAATTCTGCCTTGATTCATCATCCAGTGGCAACCCTGTGACCAAATTCTTGCAGGACCAGATGGCCACACACACAGTCTTTCAGTAAAAATAAAGAAAAAGGAAGAACCATGCCAGGGAGAAATCATTGGCAAACATCAGCTTCTGTGTCCCTGAGGCACCAGTCGGGAGTCACAGAGGCCCTAGGTAAAGAAAAGCTCCAGGGTAAGCTGGGATGGAAGGCAGGCCTGGGGCAGGTGGTCCCAATCTCCCCCCACACTCCACCACACATACAAGCTAACACTCCTCAGAGCAGAAGGCATAGGCCACAGACAGGCTCCTTCGCTTGCCATTTGCAGGCAGTCCCTGAGCGACCCTCGGCTTGGCAATAAAGAAATAACAAGAGCGGAAAATCACACACAGCCTTTGCTGTCACTCTGTCCGCTTTTTGCGGATTGGTACACCTTCTGCCCGGTTATGCTATGAGAGATCAGTCCAATTTGAAGTGGAAAGAAAAACTGGATTAGGGGTTTAAGAATCTAAGGAACAATGGCACATTTAATGTTTCTTTAAGTCCGAGATGGGGACCACATTTTCAGACTGAAGTTCTGTCTAAATCTGTCAATGTGCTTGTGCCAAATTCCACTCAACACTCTCCAAAGCAGCCCCTCCCTCCTGCCTTGTTCCGAATAGTTCCTTTTTTTTTTTTTTTGAAGATTTATTTATTTTTATTGCAAAGTCAGATATACAGAAAGGAGGAGAGACAGAGAGGAAGATCTTCCATCCAATGATTTACTTCCCAAGCGACTGCAATGGCCGGTGCTTAGCCAATCTGAAGCCAGGAGCCAGGAAATTCCTCCAGGTGTCCCACATGGGTGCAGGGTCACAAGGCTTTGGGCCATCCTCGACTGCTTTCCCAGGCCACAAGCAGGGAGCTGGATGGGAAGCGGGCCTGCCGGGATTAGAACCGGTGCCCATTTGGGATCCTGGCAAGTGCAAGGTAAAGACTTTAGCCACTAGGCCACCACGCCAGGCCCCCAAGGAGTTTTAAGATGTTGTTCTAAAGAAGCAGCAGTCTAATAGCCAGCCATCCAAAGCCCGAGGTATTGGCTGCTTAGTAAAAGGACTTCTCTGGTGAGAGCATAGGTTTTGGAGTTTGAGAGGTTCTTCTAGATATCCATCTTTAATGAGACCAACCAAGCCTGCTAAAATCTTGGCCACACCCTTCAAGTAGGTGGCACAAAAATTGCCCAGCCATATGCTAATTGGTTAAGGAGCCACCAATGGGAAACCTTTTACCTGTAGATTCCCCGCCCAAAAAGGAGGGGCCAGGGAATGCTCAAAATCGCAGGACCCTTCCTCACATGGCTGCTGTCTCTCCTGCTCTCCCAGGAGCTGCTTTCCTCTTCCGTCTTTCTCCACTCACCTGGTCCCTTCGCAAATAAAGCTTCTCCATCTGCAGCTGATGTCTGGCTTTTTATTTCTAGATTACACTTAGGAAGGAACTCAACAAGTTTTTCTGGTAACATTTTGATTTATTTTCCCCATATAGAGGTAAGAGGCATCCAATACGGAAAGCCGGGAAAACACAGCAAAGATGAGTAACATCACCCCCACTCTGCTAACCACAGTTTTTAAAAAGACATCTTATTTTTGCTTGATGCATTCAGATACAGTTGTGTGTTTATTTTGCTGAATTGGGGAGTAACATACATAATCGGTTCTACCATGTTTCCCACTCACCCAACAGAAAGCATTTGTCTTCGAGATCTATTTGAAAGGCATAGTCATGGAGAGGAAAGGAAGAATCGAGTGAGATCTTCCACCCACTGTTCAGTCTCCACATGGCCACCCATGAGTGGAGCTGAGCCAGACTGAAGCCAGGAGCTACACCCACGTGGGTGCAGTGTCTCACTGCTTTCCTGGGCTTCTAGCAGGGAGCCTGGATCTGAATGGAGCAGCTGGGACTCAAAACCAGTGCCCATCGGGGATGCCAGCATCACAAGCAGAGGCTTAACGTGCTATGCTATGGTGTCAGCCCCAGTAGAAAACTAGCTTAAAAATGAATCACAGAGCCCGGCGGCATGGCCTAGCGGTTAAAGTCCTCGCCTTGAACGCCCCGGGATCCCATATGGGCGCCGGTTCTAATCCCAGCAGCTCCACTTCCCATCCAGCTCCCTGCTTGTGGCCTGGGAAGGCAGTTGAGGACGGCCCAATGCATTGGGACACTGCACCCGCATGGGAGACCTGGAGGAGGTTCCAGGTTCCCGGGATCGGATCGGCGCGCATCGGCCCGTTGCGACTCACTTGGGGAGTGAATCATCGGACGGAGGATCCTCCTCTCTGTCTCTCCTCCTCTGTGTCTATCTGGCTGTAATAAAATGAATAAATCTTTTTTTTAAGATTTATTTTATTTTTATTACAAAGTCAGATATACTGAGAGGAGGAGAGATAGAGAGGAAGTGGAGCCGCCGGGATTAGAACCAGCGACCATATGGGATCAAGGCGAGGACTTTAGCCACTAGGCCACGCTGCCGAGCCCAATGAATAAATCTTTAAAAAAAAAAAATGAATCACAACACTTGCAATCCCATTGCTGCAGGGCTGATGAACTGACTGGGATCCCCTGTGCAAGTGGCTAGCTAGGACTTGTGCACGATCCAGATCCATCCAGGTCCTGGCTTCAGCTGGGGAGCATCCTGATTGGAGTTTATCTGTTTCTCACATCCATGGGGCTGGCTCCAGATTCCCGTTAGCAGAACTTCCCAGACAGCTGCAGCAATTCCTGGAATCTCTTGGAGCCAGACCCATGGGGGCAGGACTCCCAGCTTCCTGCTTTTTAAGAAGGAATGTCTATCCGCCTAGCCTTATCCACTTCTCTCTCCACCATCCCCACAGCCCAGAGCTAAAAGCTTTCACATACTCCATTAGGGAAAGTCATTAGACAGAGAGAAGAATCTTGGAAGATCTGAATTTGTAACATCTTGGGGCAAAATTTTTGCCAGGTTTTGCTATTTTTTGTCATAACATTTTCAAAAAATATTTTATTATGATGGTACAATATCCTTTCTCACTGGACATTAGTTTTTATTATTAATAACCTTGGGGGGGCAAACATTTGTATAGCAAGTAAGTCATTGTGTGGGACACCCACATCCCATGGCCTCTGCACGTTGACCAGATTGGTCCTAGAAATGAGTTGGAGACAGATTTACAGAGAGGAGAGACAGAGAAAAAGGTCTTCCATTCACTGGTTCACTCTCCAAATAGCTGCAATGGCTGGAGCTGAGCCAATTCAAAACCAGGAGCCAGGAGCTTCCTCTGGGCCTCCCATGTGGGTGTAGGGTCCCAAAACCTGGGGCCATCTTCTACTGCCTTTTCCAGGTCACAAGCAGAAAGCTGGATGTAAAGTGGAGCAACCAGGACATGAATTGTTGCCCATATGGGATCCCAACTTGGAAGTGGAGATTTAGCTAGTTGTGCTATTCTGCCAACCCACTCACCGGCCAGTGCCGACCGTTGGACTGTCCCATATCACCACAAGCAGAAGGAGGAACAGCCCTGACCAGCCATGTTCAGGGATTTTCAAGTGACAAAGCACTGCCACGTGATAGGAATCATTCAATCAACCAAACATACATCAGTGCACAAATACAAATTATTCAATCAACTGTAGTGGCACAAAACACACACCCAATCAGTTTAAGCATCGTGCACTTTAAACTATCCAATCGGTCAAGAGCTGCATTCCATCACATAATCAACAACTGAAACAGGTCTTTTCCAATTCCACGTATGGAAACCAACCTAGGGCAACCAGCTCTCTGTGTGAGCTTTACAGAAAAGCAAGATCTCCTCCCGCAATGAGATAAGTACTTTCACTCACATTCCTGGGACTTTCCGAGAACGCGAGGTTATGGACACCCATTCCTAAAAGTGCAGATCCGGAACTGGAAATCAGCTGCCAGTTCGTCTTCCAGAAATGTGCTTTCACAATCACTGCGTGTACTATCTGAGCTAATGACCTCTGCTCAAGGTAAGGAATACACTGCACAATACAACCTTCTGTTTCATTCATTCCTAATTTGCATTTTCACCATCAGTGAAATAAAACTGTGGTCCAGGTCATCACTGGCCATTTAGAATGGGCTTTTTATGAATCAAATGTTCCTGATATACCCATCTCTTTAACAAAAATATTATTGGGCCTGGCTTTGTGGCTTAATGGCTAAATCATTTTCTTACATGCACCAGTGTGACATATGGGCACCGATTCGTGTCCTAGTTGCTCCACTTCCCATCCAGCTCCCTGCTTATGACCTGGAAAAGCAGTTAAGGATGGCCCAAAGCCTTGGGACCCTGCACCCATGTGGGAGACCTGGAAGAAGCTCTGGGTCCCTGGCTTCAGACTGGCTCAGCTCCAGCCATTGTGGCCACTCAAGAAGTGAACCAGCAGATATAAGATCTTTCTCTCTGTATCTCCTTCCTTTTGCAAATCTGCCCTTCAATAAGAATAAATAAATCTTAAAAACACAGCAAAGCAATGCAGCACTTGCTTATAGGCTATGGTCCCCTGAGGTGGGAACCCTACCCTCTTAGTCACTTTCAGCTTCCACAAGGTAACACAGCCTGTATAAGAATATTTCTTGAAGTTGTAAGTTTCCAAGCATTTTGGGTATCAAGCTCACAAGTCCTTAGGTCAGCTATGAGGTTTGTGCCCTCACTTATGTTTTATTGTAAGAGCTCTTTATTAAGAAACATTTGCTCCTGAGCAATTCATTTGAGTGCGAGGGTCTTGCACATATAACTCTGAGTCAAATTCAAAGTGAGGACAGCTGGATAATGCCAAATGTACCAATCTACAAAGGACTCAAAAATCATCACTAGAAAAATGAGGTGAGCAACAACTGTTTCTTGAAGAGCTTTCTGCAGAATTTTGGAAATGGTTTCAAGGAATAGTTGACATGCACTTAAATAAAGGAGTGCCAAATGGTACTAACTTGTTTTGGTGTTTACTTTGTTCTGCTGGCTGCACTGCCAAGGCACAAGAGGAGATATTGAGTGGTACAGCAGCTGTGTCCCTAAACTTTCCCAACTCTCCCAAAAAGAAATCTCTGTAAGCTGAAGAAGACAGACAGACTTTCGATCCCGTGGTTCACTCTCTCCAAATTCCTGTCATGTCAGGGGCGGGGCGGGGGGCGGGGCGTGTACTCCATCCACCACGTGACTGTCAGGAACCTAGTTGCCTGAACCGTCACTATTGCCTCCAGCGATCACATTGGCAGGAGCTGAACTGGGAACTCTCACTACGGGATGAGAACAACCCAAACAATAACTAAAGTGCCAGACCAAATACCAGCTGTTAAATACTTTAAAGACTAATTAAAACGCACAGCTATAAGGCACCCCAATGTCTCCGGTTCCTTTGAGCTATTCTCTATGTTTTTTCCTGTGCTCCCACCCTGGAGGACTACAGCAGCCTCCGAGAGTACCGAGTGGCTCAAGACAGCAGTCTTCCCCAGAAGGGGTTGTGGCCAGAGCTGGAATCAGGAGCTGGGCGTGGGGATGGAGGGGACAGGTGAGGAAAGCGTCTCCCAGAGCTCAGAAGCACCCATGGTCACAAAGGATGAAGCCTACAGGGTAGAGCATTCATGAGCTACAGGCAAACATAAAGATGCGGTGCATAAACACGTAATTCAAAATAATTGGTATCGATTTCTTGAATGTGTCACTCCTGTAGCCAGTAAGGAAGTTCAAGATGTTGTACGTAATTTGTGATTTTTTTTCCCTTTTAACTGCATCTGCCACCTGCTGTTAATTTGAAACAAATTAAACCCTGGTGGCATTCCCCCAATAAGAAGCCCAAACAGATTTCACCTCTGGACAACAATTATGCAACAGCTTCAGTCACCCTCAGGGTGAAAGGCTGTCTTCCACAGAGATGGGTTGTTTTCGTTTCAACAGCGAGAAGCGAGAGGTGATGCAGCTCCCTCCAGGCTGCAGGAAATTCCTGCCTCCCTAATGTGATCCAATGCAAGCAGGGCACAAGCCACAGATTTTACTTTTTGAATTTTCTAGTAGTTACATTAAAAAGTAAAAAGGAGGGCCTGGTGTGGTGGCAGGCTATCTTCCAACTATGGTGCCAGCATCCCACATGAATTTGTGTCCGTGTCCCAGCTGCTCTGCTTTTGATTCAGCTTCCTACTAACAGCCTGGAAGAGCAATAGAAGATGGCCCAAGGCCCTGGGTCCCTGTACTCACATGGGAGACCCAGAAGAAATTCCCGGTTTCAGACCGGCCCAGCTGTGGTCATTGTTGGCATTTGGGGAGTGGGCTAGCAAATAGAAGATATCTCTGTTTCTTCCCTTCTCTGTAATTCTGACTCTCAAGTAAAAATAAATATTTTAGCATAAATAAATAAAGAGAAATGGGCAGAATTAACTTTGCTTTAAAAAGTATTCAATCTTATAGATCCAAATATTATCAATATTAAACAGAGACAGTTCATCTTCAAGAATTCCATTTACTACCTATTGCAGCATAATAAACTCCCACCAATTTGACCTGAGAGCACAGTATCTCACAGTTGCTATGAGTAGGGAAGCCAGGGATAACTTAACCCTGCTTGCCTGTCTCTCACAAGAAAGCAAGAGGGAGCAAGGAGGAATCCTCTCTAAAGCTCAAGTTGAGGAGGATTTATTTCTAAGTCCACATGCCTGCTGGCAGGATTCAATTTTCTTTCTCTTCTAATATTTGCTTATTTTCCTCTACTCAAAAGAGAGAAAGAGAGATTATCTATTCCTTGATTCCTTCCACAAATGCCCATCACAGCCAGAGCTGGGCCAGGATGAAGCCAGGAGCCAGGAATTCCATCCAGGTTGCCCACGTAAATTACAGATGCACAAGCACTTGAGCCACCATTTGCTACCTTCCCAGGAGACAGTAGCAAGAAGCTAAACGAAAAGTTGAGCAGCCAGGAATTAAAATAGGACATTTAATATGGGATGCTGGCCACCCAAGTAATGGCTTAACTCACAGCATGACGATGCCTGTCTCCAGGTTTCAAGTCTATCTATATCAACTATCAGACTAGGGGTTTCATTTTCCATGTGGGTGGTCGGCTGGAAGTTTCTTGCCCTGTGGGTCCTCCATATGATGGGGGACTATATCAAAGCCAGCAAGTGAAGAAGTGAGCCACCATGAGACCCTGCCTGTAACACTGCAGCTAGACTCTTCTGAAAGGAATCTGTGGAAGAGCTGGTCTCTCACTCTGCCATATTCTGTGTGCAGTCACAGGTCTTGCCTATAACCCTAGGGAAAAGAGGTCACACAAAGGGGTGCATATCAGAAAACAGGAATGAATGGGAGCTGTTAGATTTTATCCACTATACATGCTAAGCCTTTGAGAACTACCTTGATACTTACACTTACAACATACTGATTCAAGCACTCAGTAGCCACTGGGCAGTAGCTGCCCTCCTAGCCAGAGTCATTCTATAACAAATAACCTAAATAAATGCTAATTAAACACAACACAAACCAAACACAAGCAAAAGATGGCATAAGTACTTGTGGTCCTGCTACCTACATAAGAGACCAGAACGGAGACCCTGCATCCTGGGTTCAACCTGGCCCAACCCCAACTGTTGCGGCCATTGATGGAACAAACAAGCAGATGGAAGTTAAAAGGTGGTATGTTAAGCCTCTGCTTGGAATGCCGACATCTCTATGGGTGCTGGTTTCAGAGACCAAATCGCTCCATTTTTATTCGGCTCCCCAATAGCACACCTGGGAAAGCAATAGAAAATGGCCCAGGTCCTTGGGTCCTGGAAAAGCTCTAAGCTCCTGGCTTCAGTACAACCCAGCTGATGCAGTGAACTAATGTGTAAGTCTCTTTCTCTCTTCTCTCTCTCCCCTTCTCCAGCTCCTTTTCCCTCTTCCTCCCTCCTCTCCTGGCTCTCTTCTCTATTACTCTGCCTTTCAAATAAGCAAATAAGGCATTTTTAAAAGAAATAATTGGGCCCGGCGGCGTGGCCTTAGTGGCTAAAGTCCTCGCCTTCAATGCGCCAGGATCCCATATGGGCTCTGGTTCTAATCCCGGCGGCTCCACTTCCCATCCAGTTCCCTGCTTGTGGCCTGGGAAAGCAGCCGAGGACAGCCCAAGGCTTTGGGATCCTGCACCTGTGTGGGAGACCTGGAGGAAGTTCCTGGCTCCTGGCTATGGAATGACACAGCACCGACCGTTGCACTCACTTGGGGAGTGAATCATCCGATGGAAGATCTTCCTCTCTATCTCTTCTCCTCTCTGTATATCTTTATAATAAAAATAAATAAATCTTTTTTTAAAATTTTTTGTATTCATTAATTACATTGTATTATGTGACACAGTTTCATAGGTACTTGGATTCCCCCCACCCCTCCCCAAACCCTTCCACCATGGTGGATTCCTCCACCTTGTTGCATAACCACAGTTCAAGTTCAGTTGAGATTCCCTCATTGCAAGCATATACCAAACATAGAGTCCAGCATCTTATTTTCCAGTCAAGTTCAACGGCTTCTTAGGAAGACCCTCTCTGGTTTGAAGGCAGAGCCAGCAGAGTATCATCCCGATCAATTAAAAGCTCCAACATACCATCAGCAAAAATTTACATCATTATGGAATTGACAAAGTATGAGTAACCAATATGTTAAAAATAAATGCGAGTTCTTAACCACATTCTGTGACCACCTCATTGACATTTCAATTTTAGTTTATACACAACATATAACATAACATACATAACATAACGTATTTTATATAACATCATATCATCTTAAATTAAGGCAAACATGTGGTATCTAACCTTTTGGGATTGGCTCATTTCCCTTAGCAAAAATAAATATATCTTTCAAAAAAGAATAAATCTTTCTATAAATAAAGTATTCTCAAACCTTAGTGTAAGCAATCATGTATTCGTATGCAGAACTTAATCACAAAGCAACTTAATCACAAAGCAATTGAAAGCTGGAAGGTAGAGCTGGAGAAAAGAAGGTTCCTGGGAACAGCTGGCAAGTTAAACAGCTAAGGTTCTACAGCAAGAGCGATACCTATGATTGACAAAAATGATTTCAAACTAGCTAGGGCTCAGGATTCTGAGTCCCCATTGAAACAGATGACGTATGTCTGAAGTGAGAGACACACCCAGCCCCGACAGCTGCTCTCACCTGTCCCAACCAGCATCACGACCACTGCAACCAAACATCCCCCCAACAGCACACCTTACTACTCTGCTTCCCCAGCGCTAAGACAAAGACAATAACTAGTAAATCCTTAACAAATGAGTCACAAGAAACCGCCCGAATCCCAGCAGAGTTCTGTTTCATTCCAACTTTACCTACTACACATAATTTACATTTATTAACAATTTGGGCTAAATAGAGACCTATTATGTATTGAAACCCAAACAACAATCTTGGAAATGTTGTCATGTAACACCTAAATTGAGATAGTATTGGACCTGTTACCCAATTGTAAGGTTATTTGCACAACCAATTTTTCTTTAAAAAAAAAAAAAAAAGTCATCCAATAACAAATTAAAATTTATGTGGGTCATCCTTCTAAAATTTGTGTTTTACTTAATTTTTTAAATAACTTTTTAATTTTATCTACCTATTTGAGAGACAGATCCACAGAAATCTTGCACCTACTGGTTCACTCCTTAAATGTCCACAACAGATAGAACTGGGCCAGGCTGGAGCCCAGAGCCAGGGACTCAATCCAGGCCTCCTAGATGGGTAGCATGGACCCAATGCCTTGAGCCATCGTTTCCTACTGAGAAGGCTCAGAAAGGCAAGTGCCTGGCATGAGTGCTGAGTTGGGATCTGAACTTGGGTCTCTCCAGTCTCCTAGGAAATGGGTGAGATGGGATGCACCAGCCCCTTTGTGCCTGAGAGCGCCACGCAGTAGGCTCCGGGACTAAACTTGCCACCACGGTGAAAGAGTACTTTGCTATGCACAGCCAAGGTAAAGCCTTCCGATCCAGCTGCAACACAGCACAGGGTGGGTGGGGGCTGGTTGAGATGCCTGTGTCACACCTTGCAGTGCCTGGTTTTGGGACTCAGGCCTGCCTGCTGACTCCAGCGTCCTGCCAGTTACAGATCCCATGAGGCCTTGGTCATGACTCAAGTAAACAGGCTCTCTGCCTTCCATGTGGTGGGCCAGAACTAATCCTTATCCATGGCAGACACGTAGAGGATGAACCAGTCAAAAGGAGCTCTCTCCACCTCACTTGGTCTCTCAAATAAGTAAGAAAAACAAGTTCTCTATGGTACCATTTAAAAAACAACTCATTAAAAGACAGATATGCATATATATAAATCCGTGTGTGTGTGTGTGTATATATATGAGCCAAGGGTGGAGAAATGATAGTGTCTCATTTGACTTTCTGTGACAAGTTGGTAATGGGGGATAGATAGGACACTAACAATCATTGTAAAAGTGTCGGTAAAATTCTTGAAGTGGAAAGAGACATTCCTTAAAATTGTGCCATACAGAGTGGACACTTGGGAGAGCAGTTCAGATGCCACTCGGGACACCTGCGTCCCTGAGTTTGAGCCCTGGCTATCCTTCTGATTCTATCTTTCCATTGCTACACACTCCGGGAGGCAGCAAGGGATGGCTGATGTCCTTGGGACCCAGCCACCCATGTGGGAGACCTGGATAGAGTTCCTAGTGCGTGGCTTCGGCCTGACCCAGCCCCAGCTGTTGTTGGCACTGCAGAAGTGAACCAGCAGCTGGAATACTCCTCTTCCTGTCTCTCTACCTTTCAAATAGAGTCACTACACACATCTTCAAAAGACAATGCAAAGTAAATTTAGGGAATCATTGTGAATGACACGCATCTTTGGAGTTCATCAGCAAAACACTGATATTGAGATCCAATCAGCACAGCTCTTTCATCAGCTTTCTCCTCCTACAAGCCATCACTCCCAACGTGCTTGATTTTGTCATTGGGAAAGTGTGCGTGTGCAGACGCAGGAGGTTAACGCACAGTTAGCAGCTCCTGCCTTGATTTGTAGCCACTCCGTAGTTAGTTGTGTGTCATGTGCCTCCATCTACCCGTGATGGCAACCCCTCAGGATTGAGGAAAAGCAGCATCTGCCTGGCACATTTATTCTCAACTGAAATCTATACAATCTGTCAGAAACAAGAGAGGCACTTTCACAAGTGAAGCTCCTGTGACAGAGCAAGTAACGCTGCCAACCACATCTCATACGAGTGCTGGTTACAGTCCTGGCTGCTCTGACTTTGACATAGTTCACTCCTTATGGCTTGGGAAAAGAAGTGGGGCCTGCGTCCATACAGGAGACTCAAAGGAAGCTCCTGGTTCCTACCTTTGTTGTAGCCATCCAGGGAGTGAGCCAGTAGATGCAGAATAAACCAATCTCTCTCTCTCTAACTCTGATTTGCAATAAATCCATCTTTGAAAGTAAACACTTTACAGTGGTGCCTTATGACAGGGAGCCACAGGTAATAACAGACTGGAGCCATTTCTTGGGGAAGTTATGCACAAAGCTCCTGTTTTATAAAGAAACAAGGAGAACTTAAGCAAGTGACCTAAAGGAGATATTTTCATGTTGTGGAAAGAACCATGACAATGAAGCCTTAACATACAGAAGGGTGAGGTGTTACCAGACTTACCAGTCAGGGAAATGGGGAGAGAAATAAGTCACACTAACAAGTTGGAAATGCATCATAAAAGAGCCAGAAAAGGGCCTGGTGCGGTGGGTTAGTGGCTAAAGTCCTCGCCTTGTACGCACCGGGATCCCATATGGAAAATGGTTCTAATCTCGGTGGCCCTGTTTCCCATTCTGTTTCATGCTTCGGGCCTGGGAGAGCAGTCGAGGATGGTCCTAAGCCTTGGGACCCTGCACTCCCTTGGGATACCGGGGAGCTCCTAGCTTCGGATCGGCACAGCTCCAACCTAGCGGCCACTTGGGGAATGAACCATCGGACGGAAGATCTTCCACTCTGTCTCTCCTCTTCTCTGCATAACTGACTTTGCAATAAAAATAAAATTTAAAACAAGAGCCAGAAGTCACCAGGTAAGAGGGGAAAAAAGCAGCAAAAATTAACAAAAAAGGGGTAGACCCAAAAGCTGCCAAGCACCCACCAGGTTCCAGACCCAGTGCCAGGCACCTCACACACCTTGATGACACTTTCAACTCTGAGATGTCACTGTCATTAACAGGACTTAGTCCATGGAAGCTGCAAGAGGCAGATTCCTTCACACAGCCCCTACTGCTCAAAGCTCAGACTAGAGAGCCAAGCACAGGCCACCTCTTCCCATCTGTTCTGGCTAACCTCCTCATCTCACCATGACCTCTCCAGCACAGTACACTTCTCACTCGACTTTCCAGCATGCAAGCCAGTCCACGCCCCAATGTCCTCAGACATGCTGTCACATGCCCAGTGCTACCAGGAAACTCCTACCCATTCTTGAAAGCCCAGCTGAATTGTCAACTGCTCTGGGAAATCTCACCAAGTTGTGCATTACACTGCATTAAAATCATCCTTGAGGCTGACTCCTCCAGACGGGTGACCTAGCACCTGTACTGACTAAAAAAGAACCTTAATGAATGAATGCACAGGTGCTAATTATGGCCCAGTGGTGGGTCACCAATAAACATGTAAGCAACCAGCTAGAACTCCCTCTGTATAGTTCAGTCCACCTGGTGAGATCAGCGTTGCCCTCTGCCCTTTGAGGTACAGGAAGCACAAGTGAGTGATTCAAATAACATTAATGCCTGTCAAAATATAACAGGATTGGGCATCACCTACCATATTGGAGAGCTGCTCCGCTTTGGCCTTCCAGCTTTCTGCTAAGTCATACTCTGGGAAGTAGCACATGATGGCATAAGTACTTGGATCCCAGCTGCCTAAGTGGGAGACCCTGATGGAATTCTTGGTTCTTGGCTTCACAGGCACCTGAGGAATAACCAAGCAGATGGAAGGTCCTCATCTTTCTCCTCCTGTGTCTCTACATTTCAAATAAAACAAATTTTTAAAAACTACACTATGGCAGCTATACTTTTGACCAGCATACCAAAAAGTCCATCTGCAATGATGGAAAGAGTTTATTTCTATACTTTCTGAAATGAGAGCCACCAGCCATAGGCAACTATTAAAGACACGAATTGCATTGAGTAAATAACATTTAATTTTCACTTAAGATAACCATGTGTTTCTAGTAACTACCCTATTGGACAGCATACATTTAGACAGATTTGTTTGTTTGAAAGAGAGAAGGAGATTTTTCCCTCTGCTAGTTTACTCCCCCAAAACCCTCCACAGTCACCAGGACTGAAGTCTCAAAGCCCAGGACTCCATCTAGATCTCCCACACAGATACCAAGACTGCAAGTGCTCAGTCACCCTCTGCTGCGCCCCAGTCTGCAGGGAGCACACTTAGAAGCAGAGTAGCCAGGATCCAACCAGGCACCTGGGTATGGGCCTTAGGCCTCAGCCACTAAGCTGGCACACCCGCCTTGGAATGAACTCCTTCCTAACCCAGTAACCAAATTCTAATTCACCTTAACTTTTCTATACAAAAAGCCAAAATTTCCCAAACTTAACCCTTAGCAACTGAGACATTCATTTTACTTCTGTTTCTCAGTTTGGTCTACATTAAGTCAAGCAAGAGGGCCTAGATCCCCACACAGCTCTAGGTTGAGTGGACTGCCACCTGCAAGCTCAGCTCTCTCTGGACAGGCACACCGGAGAGAGGAGCACTCGCCACCACCTGCCCAAGCAGGGGACAGTGCTTATGTGGCCATGTAAGTCCTGGGCTTTCCTCTGCAGAATGACATATGTGGAGATTCAGTTCCAACTGGTAAGTGAGGACCCCACACTGGAAGACACCTCGGGCTCTGCTTTGGCTCCCTAGTGCAAAGCAGTGGGTCCTCAAGCCCTCAGCCCTTCCAGCTGGTATAGTTGGGCAACTCATGCTTTGCACACAGCTTCCTGCATGGGAAGCAGGAGGTAAATCAATTGACCTCTTTCCCCTTTGGTTATTGTGCCTCGAGAGCCTACCAGACATACCATCAGATGGGCGAAATCCAGTGTTCTGATTTTCATCTGCCAAAAATACTTAGCAACTCCTTCCCTGCGAAGATAGAAAATGATACATCTGTTTCCCATGTTCTCTAAGACCCTAGGAGGCCCCTGTGTTCACAACAGTTTTGGAAGATCAGTCCAGTCCCTCTCTCCCAAAAGCAAAGTGGGGGGAGGAGGGGAGAAAGGTCAGGGAAAAGGGCAAGAGAGAAGGAGTGGGAGGAGGAGGAGGGTGGGCATGCAACAGGACAGCAGCGTGGGAGCTCTGGGCTGCAGATCCTCCAAGCTGAGCATGCATGCATGCATCAGAGTCACCTGCAGGGGCTGTTAAGCCAGAGTGCTGGGCCCCACAAGATCTATTACAGACAAGAGCTGGTTGCATATATGGATGACTCTCTGTGCTGTGTTCTTCCCCATAACCACACACCCCAGCTCCTGCAGACACGCAGCCTGTGTGCCTGGCAACTGTTGCCAACCACATGACCCAGGACAAATGCCTGGGAAATCTTCCATTTGATTCCAGGTTCCTGACTGGGGCCCTTGGTGGAGAGCATGATGGCCAAGAGCAGGCCTGTGTCTAAGGGGAACAGCTTGGAGTGTCATGGCCCCCTGGACATTCAGATTCAGCGTTTTTATTTGAAAGGCAAAGTCAGAGTGAGAGAGAGAAGAGACAAAGAAAGAGATCTTCATTCATTGGTTCACTCCCTAAATAGCAGTAATGCCTGAGGTTGGGCCAGGCTTAGGACAGGAACCAAGAGCTCCATCCAGTTCTCCCATTGTGGGTGGCAGGAGTCCCAACTTTTGGGCATTGTCTGCTGCTTTCCCAGATGCATATGTAGGAAGTTGGATCAGAAATGTGGAACTGGGCCAGGCGGCGTGGCCTAGCAGCTAAAGTCCTCGCCTTGAACGCCTCGGGATCCCGTATGGGCGCCAGTTCTAATCCCGGCAGCTCCACTTCCCATCCAGCTCCCTGTTTGTGGCCTGGGAAGGCAGTCAAGGATGGCCCGAAGATTTGGGACACTGCACCTGCGTGGGAGACCCGGAGGAGGTTTCAGGTTCCCGGCTTCGGATCGGCGTGCATCGGCCGTTGCGGCTCACTTGGGGAGTGAATCATCGGACGGAAGATCTTCCTCTCTGTCTCTCCTCCTCTGTGTATATCTGGCTGTAATAAAATGAATAAATCTTTAAAAAAAAAAGAAATGTGGAACTGATACTCTAATAGTACCCATATGGGCTACCAGTCACAGGTGGAGGCTTACCTGCTATATTACAATGGTCCTGTGATATTCAATTTGCCACTACAACATGTTAAGGGGCATTCTGCCAAACAGCATTATTGCATCCTGTCAATAATAAAGAAACTGTATAAGTATGTAAGGTTCTCAGATAAGATCCTATCTTGGTAATCTATTAGAGAAGAGTTTCTATTTTGGTATAAAGCTTGAGGTGAGGATGATGAAATTGCCCCATGTAGGAGCCAGTGCCGTAGTGTAGTGGGCAAAGCCACCGCCTGTGACACAGACATCCCATAAGGGCACCAGTTTGAGTCCCAGCTGCTCTACTTTGATCCAGCTAATGCACCTGGGAAAGCAGTGGAGGATGGCCCAAGTGCTTGGAACTCTGCCACTCATGTGGGAAACCCAGGCTTTGGGCTGGCCCAGGGCTAGTCATTGTGGCTATCTGGGGAGTGACCAGCAAAGAATTTCCTATATGTCACAGATGGAGGACAGATAATATGGATTCATTATAGAGCAACTCAGCTCAGTGACTAAACGCTGGCTTTGTTGTGCTGAGTAGAGGAGGTGGATGTGCAGGCAGAGTGGATGCTCTGGCACAGCACAACTGTTCATGCAGGTGGTGTTGGCCGTGTTGAGTTTGCGCTCATCCGGCCCCATCCTCACCTGTTCTTCAGACAGTGGCAGTCTTGGCCCTTCACATGACAGCTAAAGCCAGCTGACAGTGAATGCATGAACTGACATTCTTTTGATAGTTTTTCTGTATTCTCTCTGGTTCCCCATGCCAGTTGTTCCACATCCCTAGCTGTTTAAAACAACACAAAGCCCATCTGACAACAGGTCAAGTAATCGAAACATTATCAGTCTCTCACTTCAGACTCAAAGTCAATAAAAGCCTTATTTTCTGGTCATACCTTTATGATTTGTTAAAAGTACAACCTTGGGGCCTGAATGTGGCAGAGCAGGTGAAGCTATCACTGCAGTGCTGGCATCCAATACAGGTTCTGGTTCACACCCTGGCTGTTCCAGTTCCATTCGAGCTTCCTGCTAATGGCTTGGAAAGAGCAGTGAAAAGATGACCCAAGTGTTTGGGCCCCTGTCACCCACACAGGAGACCCGCATGAAGCTCCTGGGTTCAGCCTGATCAGCCCTGTCAGGGGAAGAAACTTGGGGAGTGGACTAGCCCATGGAAAAGCTCTCTTTCCCTTTTCTATCTTCCCCTATCTGTCTGTAACTCTTTCAGATATGTAAATCCTCAACCAATAAATATTCAAATAAGTAAATCTCTTTAAAAGTTCAATCTGGGGCCTGGCAGCGTGACCTAGCGGCTAAAGTCCTCGCCTTGAATGCCCCGGGATCCCATATGGGTGCCGGTTCTAATCCCGGCAGCTCCACTTCCCATCCAGCTCCCTGCTTGTGGCCTGGGAAAGCAGTTGAGGATGGCCCAATGCCTTGGGACCCTGCACCCGTGTGGGAGACCTGGAAGAGGTTCCTGGTTCCCGGCTTCGGATCGGCGCGCACCGGCCCGTTGCGGCTCACTTGGGGAGTGAATCATCGGACGGAAGATCTTCCTCTCTGTCTCTCCTCCTCTCTGTATATCTGACTTTGTAATAAAATAAATAAATCTTTAAAAAAAAAAAAGTTCAATCTGAAGGTAGTAGCTTTGAATTTTAAAGTTTATCAACACATGACACTACCACTTTCATTTTCTCCCATTTTTCTTTTCCACAGTTGAAAAGGGAGTTTTCATGAAAGGGATGGATTCATTCAACCTCTAATTATCAAGGCTGAGCCACAGGAAACTTCTATGTTGGCTAAAAATGGTCAAGGATCAGTAATGTCATATGGTTCAACTTAGTATAAATACACATGATGCGAAACTCAACATAATGCTCCTTTCTATTAGATCCCTGGAGCCACCACAAAATCTCTCTGAAGCTACTTTGATTACCTGCATAAGATGAACCCAAATACAAAGCTTAGAAACTAGGGAAGAAAAGAGAATGAAATGTAGTGAGGGTGAGGGGCATTCATGAAAAATGAGAGCAAATTACAGATTCAAACCTTGAACATAATGACACAAAACATGAAAAATACCACCACCCTCAAGAACATTCCAAATCACATGGTTTGAAGAACTGAACCCATTTCTAGCCAAAGAACTTTTCATTCGTCTAGTAAGCTCTAATTTGGGGTTTGTTCTTCTGGCTGTGTCACAGATCTTTGGGACAGACACTGTTTGAACACATGCTTCCCCTGGGGGAGCACCTGGGCTCCAGTCTCGGCTCTGTTCCTGGTGCCGGCTTTCTGCTAGGGCTCACCCTGAAAGACAGCACACAACAGCACAAGTGCTTGAGTCCCTGCCACCCCCAAGGGAGGCACAGGCTGAGGTCCAGACTCCTGACCGTTGTCCGGTCCAGCCTGCTTATCACAGGCATTTGGAATCTTCTGTGTGTGTGTGTGTTTCCCCATACACACTTCTTGTTGTCTATCTGCCTTTCAAATAAATAAGGATAAATAAACAAAAAAGGTTAAAAGGGCCAGAGGCACCCTATATGGGCACAGATTCAAGTCCCAACTCCTCCACTTCTGATCCAGCTCCCTGCTAATGTACCTGAAAAAGCAATGGAGGATGGCCCAAGGGCTTGAGTCCTTGTACTCATTTGTGAGACCTGGAAGAAGCTTCTGGCTCTTCCAAATGACCCAGTTCCAGCCATTTCAGCCATCTAGATAGTGAACCAACAGATAGAAGAACCCTCACCCCCTCACTCTGTAACTCTGCCTTCCAAATAAATAAAACCTTTGGGCCCAACACAATGACTCAGTGGCTAAATCCTCACCTTGAACACACCGGGATCCCATATTGGCACTGGTTCATGTCCCAGCTGCTCCATTTCCCATTTAGTAGTTCCCTGCTTATGACCTGGGAACACCATGAAAGACAGCCCAAAGCCGTGGGACCCTGCACTGACATGGGAGTCCCAGAGGAAGCTCCTGGCTCCTGGCTTCAGATTGATTCAGCTGCAGCTGTTGCAGTCACTGGGAGAGTGAACCAGCAGATAGAAGATCTTTCTTTTTGTCTCTCCTTCTCTGCATAAAATCTGACCTGCCCTTCTAATTAAAAAAAAAAGTAAAAGAATATTTATGATGTAACTTGCTGCTGTCCTTGATACACTGCTTGCTAGTTAAGTAAATATTTGAAAGCTGAAACTTTCTCTTCACTGTTTCAGGTTTTGGGCCACTTGCTTCCCTGTTTCTCAATGGTGTTGTCTTACCCCATGACTCATCTGACAGGGAAGGTTCTTAGCTTTGCACAATCTTAAGAGTGAGTCACGGGGCTGTTGCTGAGGCATGGCGAGTAGAGCCACCAAGATAATGAGGCAATTCATTAAAAAAAAAAAAAAAAAAGTTGAATGATGAATAAGAAATCTAAACAGTCCATAACACTTTCAAAATAAACACCTGGTAGATGGAAGTCAATGCCTGTGCATGCATCATTTCCACACGCACACACCCCAAAGCTAATAGAAGGGGGAACCATCCATCTTTCCTTTTGTATCTTAGATTCATGACTGACATCCCTATACAAAAAAGCACTCCGATTAACTTAGTGGAAGTGTTTCATGATATGGAAGCCTTCAAAAGGAAATGAATACATGAAGCAAAGAACAAGCCTGTGAGGGTAGATGAAGAAATGACAGAGGAATCTGATTGGACGAGGGCGCCGGACCTCATGCTGACATTGCGGGAGGCGCCTCCCGGGACCTGTTTGTGCAGATTCTTTTCTGTATCCCTGTGTGCGACTCTCCCCGCCCCCACCACGCCACGAGGGGTATGGTAACCTGCTTTTAAAGAAGGTAGGCCAGGGAACTCTGGTAGGGACAGTTTCCACCAGAAAAGCAGAAGCAGGCCAGCAAGGGGCCTCCAAGGTACCCTCGGTGGGGTGGCATGTCCTAAACTCTTTTGCTACATTAGCAACCAGAAGATGCAGTAAACGAGATAGAAAGACATAGAGAAGGAAGCTGCAGTGTCAGTCGCCCAGTGGAAAAGTCGTGAAGTCCTACTCATTTAGGAGGCACCGACGAATCCCCCACATGAACTTCCTGTGGCTGCTGTGACCAAGTACTCCATCCAGTGGACCTGTGACAACAGACCCTGCTTCCCCGAGACGTCTGGAAGCCAGAGCTGGAAATCCAGGGGTCAGCAGAATGGGGTCCTGCCGCAGGGAGTGCCTGCTGTTTGCTGACGATCCCCAGCCCACTACCCTCAATGTGCCTCTTGCTGCAGCCTCTGCTTCTACTGGCCTCCTGCCCTGGGGGTTACACCTACTCGTCTCCAAATCTCCTTTTTCTAAAGATGCCACTAGAATTGAGGTCACTCCTGATCCCGTAGCACACCATCTCTATTTGCTTCTGTCTACGTGGACTCTATTTGCAAAGAGGCTCACAGTCCCAGGCAATTAGGGCAAACATATCTTCTTAGAGGAACAGGACCCAATATGAGGAAATAAAAATAGAACCAATGGACAAAGCACATAGAAGACAAATCACCAATAAATAAAAAGATGCTTATACTCATGACTAATCAGAAAAAAATTTAAATTAAACATACACTAAGATACCAGTCAGCATCCCCTATTTTATTAAAAAAAAAAAAAGGCGGGGCGGGGGGGGGGGCCTGGTGTCGTGCTCTAGTGGCCGGGATGCCATATGGGTGATAGTTTGTGTTCCAGCTGCTCTACTTTTTGTACAGCTCCTTGCTTGTGGCCTGGGAAAGCAGAAGAAAATGGCCTAAAGCCTTGGGACCCTACACCCAAGTGGAAGACCCAGAGGAAGCTCCTGGCTCCTGGCTTTGGATCAGCCATTGTGGTGACTTGGGGAGTAAATCAGTGGATGTAGGATCTTCCTGTCTCTCCTCCTCTCTGTAGGTCTGATTTTCCAATAAAAATGGGTAGATCTTAAAAAAAAAAAAAAAAAAAACTAAGCATGCGCCGTGGCATGGCAAATGCAGGCCACTCTTGGCGCACCCACAAGTTAGATAAGTGCCAGCTTGAAGGCTGGTGGCTGAGCTTCTGGCTCAGCTCCCTACTAATGCACCCTGGTGCAGCCAGTGATGGCTCAGGTGCCCGGGTCCCTGCCGCCCATCGGGGACACCTGCATGGAGTTCATGGCTGCTGGGATTGGCCAGCCCAAGCCCAAGACCTCAGCTATTGGGCACATCTGAGGAACGAGCCAGGGAGTGGACAACCTCTGTCTCTCATTCCTTCTTCCCCAGCCCCATCATTCTGCCTTTCAAATAGATATTTTTTAAAAGAAACATTATATTGAGTTAAAAAATCTTAACTATGTTGTATAATGAAATAATAGTCTTGTCTATGACATCTATAAATGTTAAGAGCAAAAACTAATCAATGTATTTTTTGCAAGCACGTGTTATTTCAAAACAAGATTTTAGATTTCTTTTTTATTTGAAAGGCAGAGTTACTTACACACAGAGGAGAGACACAAAGAGAGAGACAGATCTTCTATCTGTTGCTTCACCTCCCCAAACAACCACAATGGCCAGCCGAAGCCAGGAGCTTCTTCCGGGTCTCCCACACAGGTGCAGGACTAAAACACTTGGGTCATCTGCTGCTGCTTCCGCAGGCACATTAGCAGGAGGCTGGATCAGAAATGGAGCAGCTGGGACTTGAACTGGCCCTTATATGAGATGCTGGCACTGCAGGTAACGGCTTTACTTCCTTTGCCATGGCACTGCCCCCAAGACAAAAGAATTTTTTTGAAATGTTGAGAGAGGGTGGCAATGATGTGACATAGCAGATTAGGCCACCACGTACAGAACCAGTATCCCCATATGGGCATTGGTTCAAGTTCCAGATGCTCCACTTCCTATCTACCTCCGCGCCAATGTGCTGTGAAAGCAGAGGAGAATGGCCCAGATGCTTTGGTCCCTCCACTTGGCTTCAGGCTGGCCTTGCTGCAGCTGTTATGCCCATTTGGCGCTTCATCTGGGTCTCCCATGTGGCTGCAGATGCAGGGGCTAAGTACTCAAGCCTCATGGTTTCACCTGCTGCACCACAACACTGACCACCTTACAGGCATGGAGGTCACCAGTTCATGCCCCCGGGTGGCCAGATGCCCTGTACTGCTACAGACAACCACAAGGCTATGAACTGGCAAATCAAAGACAAGACAAGAGCCCGGCGGCGTGGCCTGGCGGCTAAAGTCCTTGCCTTGAAAGCCCCGGGATCCCATATGGGCGCCAGTTCTAATCCCAGCAGCTCCACTTCCCATCCAGCTCCCTGCTTGTGGCCTGGGAAAGCAGTCAAGGATGGCCCAAAGATTTGGGACACTGCACCCACGTGGGAGACCTGGAAGAGGTTCCTGGTTCCCAGCTTCGGATCGGCGCGCATCGGCCCGTTGCGGCTCACTTGGGGAGTGAATCATCGGACGGAAGATCTTCCTCTCTGTCTCTCCTCCTCTGTGTATATCTGGCTGTAATAAAATGAATAAATCTTTTTTTTAAAAAAAAAGACAAGAGCCAATAGCTATATGCAAAGGCTCTGTCTCATGGCCAACCTGGAAATGTTTACAGGTTAAAGCAAGATACCACTCTGCACCCATGAAACTGACAATAGTAACCAATCTGATGACAGGAACCTCTGAGAATAGGGAGTTGAGTTTGATTTCCAGAAGCTTTGTGAATGCCAACAGTGTCCCTAGGCCACCTACTGTAAGATGAGTATATTCTAAGACCTGGTGAAGCTCACACTGGATACCCTTGTAAACGCCCATGGCTATAGCACTTTTTCTTCAGGAAAAAAATGAACTTGAAATACTTTCTAAATGAATTACCAAAAGGCACAAAAATGCATGTGTAAATATGGAATAGATTAAAAAACAAAGTGCAAATAAGTACATCATTCCTATTACATTTTATAAATTTAAAATACATATAATCAAATTAAAAAGCAACACATATATCTAAGATACAGAACCCATGTACCAATTATAACAAATACATCCACTTGCGGAAAAGATCTAGAAGGATGAGAAAAACATGAGTGAGGAAAGAGGAGACGCTCTAGAGTGACCTCCTCAGCAAGAGAGAAGGGGGGAGGGGCGGATTTGGGTCCTGGTGGAGAGAGGAGCTTTGCGATAGATTGTTCTGGAAATACCTTTATTGATTACCTATGGTTTGGGACAATCAAGGTGAAGCAATGGAAGGGAAGTTTCCAACACCCAACCAACCATCCAACAAGCAGGTGGTAGATAAAACGTGAGAGGGAGGGAGGAAAAAAAACAATCAACATGACAAGGTTCAGGGCACAGGAGGTAAGGCTGCTATTCCAGCAACAAAAGGTCACATGAAAGCTCGTCCAGTAACCCCATCCCAGCCAAAAGTGCTGTGGGTTCTGAGAGTCTCCTGTGTAAGGTTAAGTATCTGAACCAGATTAAAAGAGCCCACAATGCTGTGGCACAGTAAGCTAAGCCTCCACCTGCAGCGCCCGTATCCCATTCGGGTGCCAGTTCTGACCCTGGAGGTTCCACTTCCAATCCAGGTCCCAGCTAATGACCTGAGCAGGCAGCCGAGGATGGCTCAAGTCCTTGGGCCCCTGTGGGAGTCTTGGAAGAGGCTCCTTCTGACTCCCAACTTTGATCTGGCTTACTCCAACTGTTGCAATCATTTAGGAAGTGAACCAACAGATGGGAGATTTCCTTCTCTGTCTCAAATACAAATAAATAAACCTTTTAAAAAAATGTTGGACTCCCAATAAATTGGTGCCTTGGTCTGAAAAAAGTAGACCTGTAAGCCAAAGCCCTTCCAAGCCCATGGGGTGATGTGAAACTGTGAAAGTCACAATCCCCCCAAATACCCTACAGCAGGGATTCCTGCTCCAGAAGGAAACAAAGTGGGACTGGGCTGAAAAAAAAAAAATCAGTCACATAAAATGAATATATGCAAACCTGCTCATCTCACATCAATTTTAAAATTAGCACTTTCGGGCCCAGCGCAGTGGCCTAGCGGCTAAAGTCCTCGCCTTGAACACACCGGGATCCCATATGGGCGCTGGTTCTAATCCCGGCAGCTCCACTTCTCATCTAGCTCCCTGCTTGGGGCCTGGGAAAGCAGTCGAGGACAGCCTGGGACCCTGCACCCGTGGGGGAGACCTCTAGGAAGTTCCTGGCTCATGGTTTCAGATTGGCGCAGCACTGGGCCATTGCGGTCACTTGGGGAGTGAATCATCAAAGGGAAGATCTTCCTCTCTGTATATCTGACTTAGCAATAAAAATTAACCAATCTTTTAAAAACTAACACCTTTGTTTTATTTTTTAAGATTGATTTACTTTATTACAAAGTCCAATATACAGAGAGGAGGAGAGACAGAGAGGAAAATCCTCCATCCAATGATTCACTCCCCAAGTGGCCGCAACAGCCGGAGCTGCACGGATCCGAGGCCAGGAGCCAGGAGCTTCTTCCAGGTCTCCCATGCAGGTGCAGGGTCCCAAGGGTTTGGGCCATCCTCAACTGCTTTTCCAGGCTGCAAGCAGGGAGCTGGATGGGAAGCTGGGCCGCTGGGATTAGAACTGGCACCCCTACAAGATCCTGGCTCGTGCAAGGTGAGGACTTTAGCCGCTAGGCCACAGCACCGGGCCCTAAAATTAGCACTTTTAAGTTTTAAAAACTAACTTGATTCATCCAATGAAATGCTTCCTTTTTAAAAGTCAACAATCTTGGGCAGGCAGTGTGGCTGAGAATGTTAAGCAGCCTCTTAACCCCCCACATCCTGTATCAGAGTGCCTCGCTTGGCCTCCTTCCTCTGCTTCGGATCCAGTTTCCTGCGCGGGTGCATGGTTCAAGTGCCTGAACCCCAGCCACTCACAAGGGAGACCAGAATGGAGCACAGGGCTTCTAAATTTCTCCCTGGCTCAGATTTGGCTGTGGGTAGGCCACTTGTGGAGCAAAGCACAGGAAGGAAGCTCTCTCTCAATTCCTGTTTATTACGTAACACTGCCTTTCAAATAAACACATGAATGACAACAACAAAGTTAGTTGTAATCTACTTTCACCTTATTATTTTAACTCCTTCTATAAGAGCTATATTTTATGCTTAGTTATATGCATAATTAGACACCAATTTGTCAGTTTATGCTAATTAGCTCTGTCACTGCAAGTGACTAAAAGCAGTAAATGCTACTTTGTATCGCTCACTTAACCATTCAGTTCAGCTCAATTCAACCTGTCTGAAGTGTCATTTCAACACTTGAAACAATCTGAAACTGCTAGGTTTTTTTCTAAGTTTTAACAGCACAAACCTAGCCAAGTAGCCACTGAGCAAACCCACCTGAAATCAGTAACAATGTGAATGCCAAACAGACCAGGTTCTAGAGCAGTTAAGGTAAAACATTCTGAAAACAAGAAAAAGCATTTCTTATTTGCTATTATTTGGAAGAAATCTCTTACTCACTCACTCTCAAAGCTCCATCTGGCTCTCCCACATGGGTTGGCAGGGACCAAGTCCTTGAGGCGTCCCTTGCTGCCTCCTGGAACGCTCGCACATCCGCAGGAAGCTGGAATGGAGAGCTGAGCTGAACTCAAACCTAGGCTTCCTGCTGGAGCTGGGCTTATTAGGTCAGGTGTTGAAAATTAGCTTATGTGAGAGGGGCGTAAGAAAAACAAAACACCTGTGGAAGACGATGCACCTGCCTGGTAGCAGCCCAAGATTTGCCAATAAAAGGTCAGGAGCCTGATAACTCTATAGGTGGCAGCTGCCTTCCCTTCCAAGGACAGCACAATAGGAGAAGCCTGGTGCCAGGAATCTCTTCAGCTTGATTCAAGGAGTAACAAAGCCTTGGGAGGAATTTTCCCTAATTTCTACCCAGCAAACACTTGGTCCAGGAGAAGAGTGAGGAGAGTTGGGGAAATGAAAGAACAGAGCCACATTCCATGGGAAGCCACGAGCTGCCTGCTCAGTCTCTCTCCTGAGACCCCTGCCTGGCCTAGCAGATATAATTCTCTCTGTTCGGCTATCTGTATCCCCTCCCCCCATGGCCCGCCTGCATTGTCACGTGCATTTTCTCCATCAGAGTAGGTAACCTGTTTATTTGGTTGGTTGGTTGGTTGGTTGGTTGTTTTTTTCCCATTCTGAATGGCTGGGCACTCCCTCAGATTCTGCCATGAGAGGTGCCCAACTGTTCAGATATCTGACACTATCATACCTTGCTACCTCGCTGCTTGCCACTCCCTGTTTGTCTCCATCCAAATCCTTCATTGTGGGCCCGGCGGCGTGGCCTGGCGGCTAAAGTCCTCGCCTTGAACGAGCCAGGATCCCATATGGGCGCTGGTTCTAATCCCGGCAGCTCCACTTCCTATCCAGTTCCCTGCTTGTGGCCTGGGAAAGCAGTCGAGGATGGCCCAAAGACTTGGGACCCTGCACCCGCGTGGGAGACCCGGAAGAGGTTCCTGGTTCCCGGCTTCGGATCGGCGCGCATCGGCCCGTTGCGGCTCACTTGGGGAGTGAATCATCCGATGGAAGATCTTCCTCTCTGTCTCTCCTCTCTGTATATCTGACTTTGTAATGAAATAAATAAATCTTAAAAAAAAAAAAAAAAAAACAAAAACAAATCCTTCATTGTGGGAAGGCAAGAACTGCTATATTCCACCCAGCTGGGCTAACAGCATTTCAAACAGCTCCTTAACTGCTAGGTCAACCGCCAGCTGCCTATTTCTAATTTCACAGAGCTGGTATCCCCATCAGCATTAATGTGAACACATGTACAAGTTTCAAAAACACCACTCTAAATTCTTCATGCTCTGGCTCATCTTGCTAAGCTTCAAGAGGGCTGCTTTCACAGATCCACTGCTTAAAGTAGAATGATCACGACTGGTATTTTCCCCTAGCTAACAAATCACCATTTGTGCAACAGATCCCTGGGCCACGCAGGTGTAATCTATTCCATCCTTTACATTCTGGAAAAGATGTTCCGAAGTTCTGGCTTGTACGAATATTTCTATGGAGACAACGACGAGAGTTCTCAAAGATGCCCCGGGAGGCTGCTGATTCTGGAGAAAGGGTCACTGCCTTGAAGTGTCCGGCCCTCCGGTGGGACCACGTGGAACCACGTGGAACCACGCACACGCCTGCTCCGGAAGCCCGCACAGTCCTCCGAGGCACGGCCTCCAGCAGGGGGAGCTGTGACGCCGCTGCGCCTGCCGCCCACCTGCTCGGGCGGAAGGGGCAGGGCCTGGTCGGGGGGCGGTCGGGGTGCCCGAGCCGGCGCGGCCGCGGGGAGGGACTAGCGGCCCTGACGTGCAGGTAAGTGCGCCCCTGCCGCGCCGGCCCGAGCGGGGCCCGGGTGGCCCCGCCGCCCCCGAGGGCCTCGCCCCCGCTCCTGCCGGGGTGCCCCTCGCGGGAGCTGCCGCGCCCCGCCAGCCTCCGGGCCCCCCAAGGGCGCACCGGGACCCGCGGTGAGGGGGCATGGAGCCGGCCCAGGCTGCTGTCCGCCCCCGGCCTGGCTGCTCCCCCGGCGCAGACCAGGAGCCCCGGGGACGGAGCAGGTGTCGGATTTCCCTGTGACCTTGAGGCTGGGCTGCGCAGCCGGAAGGCCCGGGAGAGGAGCGCGGGGCACCCCGAGCCCGTGCGAGCTGTCAGTGTGCTGGGTCTGCAGGAAGAGGAAGCGGGCAGCTTGGCAGCAAGTGCCGCCAGCCGGCGTGGACACGAGGCTGCCCGGACGCAGCCATTGTGAGCTCCTCGTGGTTGCAGGACGGTGTCACGCCTGGATCTCCTAGTCAGGGCCCCCTCTCCGTCTACAGGATAGGTCACAGGTTTTACACTTCTCCCTGCACTGAGACACGTGGTACGGGCCTTCCCCCTGCTCGGCCCCGGCCCTCTCCTGCCGTCTCCCTTTGGTTCCCACGCGTCTGGGTCAGGTGCAAACTTCCACATGCCAAAGACCCTTGGAGGGCCAGCTCCTTGCCCATATCAGTCCAGCCCCATCGCTGTGTGGTCTTTGCCCATTTGCTTCTGTTGCACCAGGCCTACTGGTCTACCTTTCATTGCACATGTGTTCAAGCACTTAACCATATACCAGGCACTTATCGAGGAAAACCATGGGGTGAAGATTCCGGCTCTTGTGGAGTTGATACAGTAGGTTAGGAGTTGGACAAACAAAACTCAATAATATGACCCCAGGGGGTGAATGGTGGGACACTTAGAGTGAGGGGGTTGTGGGGGGAAGGTGGAGTTGAGCTGAATCAGTGTCACTGAGTTCCAGGCACAGCTGAACAAAGGTTTCTGCAAGACTTTACAGGTGTCCCCCACGTGCCCTGCGGAAAGGAGGACTCCTTGAAAGGTGGGAAGGCTGTGTACTCACAGGCGGACGCCTGCATGCACAGGTCACTGGGTTAGCAAGGCAGTGGGCTGATTATACTTGCCCTGCCTTGCCATGGTGCTGTGGATTAAGGTAGAGCAAAAAAGCCCTCACCACATGCCACTGCCTTCTCTCCAACTTCTCCAGCTCCAGGACCATGAGCTGAATAAACCTGTGTTGTTTGTAATTACCTCATCTATGCTGTATTCCATCCCAGCAATGGAAAACAGACTAAGCAAGCTACTGAGTCCGGCGTGTGCCACAGGCCTGAGGAATGCCGGCTTGCCGGATGCTGAGGTCGGATCACCCAGAGCCCGTGGACTGGAAGGGGCCCTAGGGACACAGGGATTTGGCGTGACGTTTTTGGAAGGATCTCACGGAGGGGGCTGCCTTGCACAGTGAGTTCAGATGCTACTTTGCTAAGTTGGCATCCTATTACAGAGCTTGTGGTTCAAGTCCTGGCTGCTCCATTTCTGATAGGGTTCCCTACTCACATGCCTAGGAAACCAGAGGAAGATGGCCCAGGTGCTTGGGTTCCTACCACCCAGAGAGACCTGGGCAGAGTCCCAAAAGCCTGGCTTCAGCCTGGCTTAGCCATGGCTACTAAAAATCTCTCTCTTGGTCACTCTTTGTGATAAATTAAATGAAAAAAAAATTAAGGATGTATTTAATTGTTTTAGTTGGAAAGGCAGACGTACATATAGAAGGAGATGCAAAAAGAAAGATTTTACATTTGCTGGCTCTCCCCTTCCTCGGCCCCAGCCCCCGAGTGGCCGCAGTGGCCACAACTGAACTGATCAAGAGCCAGGAGCTTCTTCCAGGTCTCCCACATGAGTGCAGGATCCCAAGGCCTTGGGCTGTCCTCCACTGCTTTCCCAGGCCGCAAGCAGGGAGCTGGATGTTAAGTGGAGCAGCCAGGATACAAACCAGCGCCCTTATGGGATCCTGACGTGTTCAAGGTGAGGATCCCGGCGTGTTCAAGGCCATCACACCAGGCCAAATAAAACGAATCTTTAAAAGTATCACTCCTGGGCCCTGTGCGGTGGCCTAGCGGCGTTAAGTCCTCACCTTACACACACCAGGATCCCCTATGGTCATCGGTTCTAATCCCGGCAGCCCTGCTTTCCATCCAGCTCCCTGCTTGTGGCCTGGGAAAGCAGTCAAGGACTGCCCAAAGCCTTGGGACCCTGCACCCGTGCAGGAGACCCGGAAAGAAGCTCCAGCCTCCTGCCTTTGGATCAGCGCAGCTCCAGCTGTGGGGGCCACTTGGGGAGTGAATCATCAGATGTAAGATCTTCCTCTTTCTCTATATATCTAACTTCCCAACAAAAAATAAATATTTAACAACAACAAAAGCATCCCTCCTGGGTGGGCATTTGGCACAGAGCTTAATGATGCCTGTGTACTTGATCCAAGTCCCTGGGTTCCGGTCCCAGCACCCTGCTAATGCAGATCCTGAAAGGCAGCAAAAAAAAAAAAAAAAAAGGCCCAAGTCTTTGGGTTCCTGCGACCCATAGAGGAGACCTACATGAATTCCTTAGCTACTAGCTCTGACCTGACCCAACCCTAGCTGTTGTGGGCATTTGGGAAGTGAAGGAATAGATGGAAGATGTCTCAAAAAAAAAAAAAAAAGAAAAAGAGAAAGAAATGTCTTCTTGCTTGGTGGAGAACCTTCTAGTGAGCCTCTGTTGCGCTACTGGTGATGGGCAATGGGAGCGGGCACAGGGCAGCAGGGGAGGGGTGAGAGGCAGGGGCATGCCACACCTGTGCTGCAGAAGCAGTCAGTGTGACTTCCTGACATGGTGCGTGTCAGAGGGAGAGCCCCGAGAAGGCTCGGGCATGACTGCCGGCTGGGCTTCCCAGCAGCTGGGACAATGGAGAGGCCGTGGGTTCAGTGCAGCACATTTGCAGCTGAGGTCACGCCAGGAGTTGATCTGTGGATGGATTAGATTCGGTATGCCTGAGGAGCAGCCACGTGGAGGCCATGTGGTGTGGGAGACCAGTTGCCTGTGCATTGATTCAATAAGCAGATTCATGGGACTCAGCATCCAGTCACGTGGTTGTGCCTTATTAGGACAGAAGAACCTGAAGCAATGTCAGCTGAGGGAAAAAGAGGCACAAGATCCAGGACTTCCGGCATCAGTCCAAGTGTCATCCCTCGGTTGGAGTCACCAAGGACATGCTCCGATCCTCCAGGAACAAAGTGCGTGGTACCATGCATCAGGGAAGCTCGTTAGAGTCACTGCCTAGGAATTTTACTGGAGGCTCATCCTGTGGGCACTCTGCCTTAATGGAGGAGGTCTAGAAAGAAAGCAGAAATTCAGCCTGAAGTCCACTGCGCAGTTGCCAGTGAGAAGGGCCAGGTGCCAAGTGACAAAGAAGGGGCTTGGTCCTCTTGATCCATGCTGCTAGGACATCAAAAAGAACCACCTAGGGAGCTAGAGATGGTAGAATTGAGCACAGCACCATGGCTTGGTGGCTAAATCCTTGCCTTGCACATACCAGCATCCCATGTGGGTACCAATTCGTGAACCAGTTTCCCCATTTCCCATCCAGCTCCCTGCTTGTGGCCTGGGAAAGCAGTCGAGGACGGCCCAATGCATTGGGACACTGCACCCACATGGGAGACCCCAAGAGGCTCCTGGTTCCTGGAACCACTTGGGGAGTGAACCAGAAGACAGAAGACCTTTCTCTGTGTAAATCTGACTTTCCAATAAAAATAAATAAATCTTTAAAAATGATAGGATTAAGGAGAGCGGCAATAACATTTTGGAGCAGTTGGGTTTTAAGAGAAGTCAAACTTAGAAGTAACTGGAGGGGCTGGAGGGGGTTGGGAGTTGTATCTGGGTACTTGCTTTTGAGTGAGAGGATTGACAGCATGCTGATGTAACAATGCTGTTCCCCACAGCTGGGCTTCAGATGACCTCTGCAGTCAGACCTCCCTGCCTGGGCATCCCTGCTCTGGGCTCCAGCTGGGGCAGGATCCAGCCTCCTTTCAACCTGTTTTTAAGTACGTTCTCAGAGAACCGGCTTACTTGCTGGTCCAGCCCCATTCAGCTACGACTGGCTGTTTTCTGCCCAGACCCAGCTACCTATGAGTGAGTATCAGTAGATAGCTGAAGGTGGTGGTTGATGTGGGAGGTGAGCAGGATGCTCATTTCATTTCCAGATAGGGAATCGACAAGTTGTAGGGGTTTTGTTTTGTTTTTAAAAAAGATTTATTTTATTATTTTTATTGGAAAGTCAGTTATACAGAGAGGAAGATCTTCCATCCTGTGATTCACTACCCAAGCAGCAGCAGCAACGGCCAGAGCTGAGCTGATCCGAAGCCAGGAGTCTGGAGCCTC
The DNA here is from genome assembly GCF_030435755.1 of Ochotona princeps. Taxonomy (NCBI): domain Eukaryota; kingdom Metazoa; phylum Chordata; class Mammalia; order Lagomorpha; family Ochotonidae; genus Ochotona; species Ochotona princeps. Next base: position 54,754,328 of record NC_080832.1, on the reverse strand, counting down.
TTCCGGGTCTCCCACACAGGTGCAGGGTCCCAAGGTTTTGCTTTTCCAGGCCTCAAACAGGGAGCTGGATGGGAATTGGGGCCACTGGGATTAGAACCAGCACCCATATGGGATCCAGGTGCAAGCAAAGCAAGGACTTTAGCCACTAGGCTACTGTGCCAGGCCCTGTTTTGTTTTTGTTTGTTTTAAAAAGAATGTTTTTAATTTTTCTCATTTGAAAGATGGAGAGTCAGAGCAAGATCTCCCATCTGTTGGTTCACTGGCCAAATGTCCAAACAGCTCCGGCAGGCCAGGCTGAAGCCAGAAGCTAGGGATTCCGTGCAGATCTTCATGCAGGTAGAAGGATCAGCTACATGAGCCATCACTCACTGCCTTCCAGGAGGCACATCAACAGGAAACTATGGAGGACAGTGATGACCCAATCCAGGATGCCCTGGCTATGGGATGTGAGCACCCCACGTAACAGCCTGACCACTGAGAGACACCCCTATGCACTGAGCAGAGGGGCTGAGAGTGAAGGATTGGGCCCAACCCCGCACTGCCTCTTCTGCCTCAGCATCTGGGAGTTCATGACAGCCCACCTGAACTTACTAGAAAATGACAAAAGACACATAGTATTGGAGCGACCGGAACCTGGAATGGGATGGGTGGTACAAGAGTTGGTGGAAAAGGAGGATAAGCCTTGTGGAATCTGGACAAAGGGAAGACCATGCCAAAAAGGACAGAAGCATTTTCAGAGGCCATTGTGGGCATGGAAGTCAGCCACAAATAGGAGCACACCTTGCCCGCTCTCCCCACCGCTCTATTTCCCTCACTTGTCTGCATTTCCATTTCTCTGATTCAGAAACTTTAAGGATTTATTTTATTTTTTATTGGAAAGTCAGATATTCAGAGAGGAGGAGACAGGAAGATCTTCCGTCCATCTACTCACTCCCCAAGCAGCTGTAACAGCTAGAGCTGAGCCGATCCGAAGCCAGGAGCCTCGAGCCTCTTCCAGGTCTCCGGTGCAACTGCAGGGTCCCAAGGCTTTGGACTGTGCTCAGCTGCTTTCCCAGGCCACAAGCAGGGAGATGGTTGAGAAGCGGGGTGGCCAGGATTAGAACTGTCACCCATATGGGATCCTGGTGCGTGTAAGGCAAGGACTCCAGCCACTAGGCTACCATACTGGGCCCCTGATTCAGAGATTTTTAAAAAAATGATACTTGCTTTATTTCGCATTTCAGACTTAAGAGTGGAGTCTCAGGAACAGTGAAATAAAAGGGTAATGGCTGTTGTTACCTTTGTGATTAATGGAAAGAAGGAAGGGGAACAAAAGCACAAGAATTATTATCAGAGAAATCAGTCCCAGGGCAGGGATGTGGTGCAGTGGGTTAAACCACCTCCTATGATAACCAGCAGCTCGGGACAGTGCTAGTTCAAGTTTCCAGTCCAGCTTCCTGATGATGGGCCTGGGAAAACGGCAAAAGGTGCTGGAGCCCCTGCTACCATGTGGGAGACAGATGGAATGCCTGGCTCCTGGTTCAGCCCAGCCCAGAGCTGGCTGTTACAGCCATTTTGACTAAGTGAACCAGTGGATGACTGTGTATGCACAGCTTTTCTTTAATAAATATATATTTAAGCACCAACAAAAAAGTTCATGGAAAAAAAATGTACGCTGTGATGCAGCTCTACGCAGTGGGAAGGGAAGGGAAAGAGGAAATGTAACCTTGGCGCAAAAGAAACTCGAGAGAATCGCCTAGAAATCTAATGCACAGGGATACTGACCTTGTGGAAACCAAAACTGGGTGTACTCGTGGAGGTGGGCCACTGTCACAGTAAGACAGTTGGTTTTGTTTGGGACAGAAATGGAAAAGGAGGCACAGTGCAGATCTGTTTGATTTGCTCATTCCCAGCTGACTTGCTGGGGCTTGGAAGTTGAAACAGAGTTGACAGATTGGCTCTGGGTTTTATGAAGTGGTCATTGGTGTTCCTCCTTGGCGAAGTCAATATTGTACCTGGGTAACTTAGGTCAATAAACATTCACTCTCCTGGGATTTTCTTCGCTCAACAAATCATTGAAAACCACTGCTAATGTTTTCCAGTGGCAAGCCAGTACCCCAAACTGATGTGGGCCAGCCAGAAAAGTAGAAAGAGTGCTTCCGTACATTCTGTCATGTCGCCAGATGCTACCCCACCCTGCATGTCCCCCATCCTCACAACCTCCGAAGTTCAGCCCATTGTTGCAGCTTGAAAGAAGACTGGCTGTGGCCTGCTGCGTGGTCCTCGGAGTGTGCAGGCCGAGAGAGCCTTTCATAGGACATCATCAGCACAGTACGAGACATCACATGTTCACAGTGTGTGTGTGTGTGTTGACAGGACTGCACTTGTGAAATAATACTGAATTACTGTCTTCCAGGACCATGGCTATGACCAGCGTCAGGTTACTGGCAGGTGTCTTACGAAAGCCCGATGCCTGGGTTGGACTCTGGGGTGTGCTCCGAGGAGCTCCGTCACTCCAACTCTGTGCCCCCTGGAACCAGTACTTGCATTTCTCGAGTACTCAGTTCAGTGCGTCAACTTATAAAACACTCTTCCATCATATTTTCTCACTGAGGTTCTCGAGACTTTCACTATCTCCAGAATGCATTTTTCCATTCTCTGTAAGACTCAAAAGTAACCTAAGCTCGAAGAAATCCTCGAGAAAGGCAATGCAGAAGGTGGAAGAAGAGGACTCCGACGAAGAGAGTAGCCAGGCTGAGCCAAGAGAGCAGCAGGAGGAGCTTGAGGGCGACCCCAGTGTGGTGAGAGACTATAAAGACTTGGAGAAAGCCGTGCAGTCCTTCCGCTACGACGTTATCCTGAAGACGGGCTTGGACATCGGCAGGAAGTGAGTATGAGATGCATTTTATTGGGAAAAATCTGTTCAAGATTTATTTATTTTTATTGGAAAGGCAGATTTGCAGAGATTTGGAGGGACAGAGAGAAAGGTTGGAGCTGAGCCGATCCGAAGCCAGGAGCCAGGTGTTTGCTCCGGGTCTACCACGTGGGTTCAGGGTTCCAAGGCCTTGGGCCATCCTCAACTGCTTTCCCAAGCTGCAAGCAGAGAGCTGGATGAGAAGTGGAGCAGCTGGGACATGAATCAAAACCATATGGGATCATAGTGCATGCGAGGCAAGGATTTAGCTACTAAGCTATTGTGCCGGGCCCCTGGTTATTTTCATATATAGTTGATTTAGTATATATTTGAATGAGGGAAAGATCGCCCATCTGCTGGCTCATTCCCCCAAAATGTTCACAACCAGACAGAGCATTGCCAGGTCAAAGCCAGGAAGCCAGAACTCGGTCTGGGTCTCCAAAGTGAGTGGCAGAGACCCAGGTACTTGGGCTGTCACCTGCTGTTTCCCAGGGGGCATGTTAGCAGGAAGCTGGGATTGGAAGCTAGGCCCTCCAATGGGGAGTGCAGGGGTCAGCCGCCGCACCAAACACCTACCTTAAAAGGGCCTTATCAGTAATTATTTCAGTCATAAAGCTGTATAGGTGAGCAAACTGATTTCCAAACAAGTCATGTGCCATATTTCCCTGATTCAGAGGCTCAGCTGACTGTAAGGTGAGCCACTGATTTAACAGCAGCTAGCATAAGACATACCTGGATTTCACAAATGCCACAGCGAGGGAAGCTGTTGCTGAGAATCAACAGGTGGAATAGAAAACGTTGGTTACGAATGCAGGCTCTGGAGCCAGACTGCTGACTGGAGGCTCCACTCTGCTTCTCTCCGTGACCTTGTGCAAGTTCCTGAAATGCTGTGAAACGTAAAATGAGAGAAGCTTAAAGGGTGAGCACTGGAGTTGAATGAATATCCATCTGTAGCAGCTGTGCCTGGAACACAGTATATATGCAATGCATGTTGACTGTCACAAAAAGAACATTGTGTGTGTTCACATATGGGTGACTTTTAAGGTTTCTGTAATCTCATTCTGTTAGAATAATTATATTAGAATAATGACATCATGCACAGTGCATACTGTAAGAAATATGGTATGAATACATTTAGAAAGATTTAAGTGTGTAGTCTGTAGCTATATGACCTAATTTAATGGGATAGTTTTAATTTTTAATCCGTAAAGTGTAGAAGACTCATTAAAGATGACCAAGCCCTCAGGCTCCCTCGTGGCATCCCAATCAGGATTTGCTGAATGTTCTGGAAAGTTGGACAGACACCTTCAGCTGCTGCTGCTGTACTCATCTCAGGTGTCACTCATTTGCATCTTCACCTGGTCTGCTTGCCCTAGTGATTCAGATGCCACTAGCTGGACTCTAGCTTTAGGGCGGGCAGGCTGTGGGTCTCTTCATGGGCTCGCCCTGAACGTGGGGTCTGGCTTTCTTCAATACTGAGTAGGTGTCTGAGCAGAAGGAGATGCTTATGCAGGCCGTTGTGACTCATCAGATCCACAGCCTCTCTGTGAAGGCGCTGCTTGGGGGTCCGTGAAAGCCCCAGACCCCAGTGTGGAACGGAGCTTCATGCAGATGTGGATGTGAAAGCCCCCAGCCAGGGCTGCTCAGCCGAAGTCCAGCATTGCAGTACATTGGGTTAGTTGCCACCTGCAATGCCAGCATCCTATATGAGGACCGGTTCAAGTGCTAGCTACTCCACCTTCCAGTCCAGCTCCCTGCTGATGCATCTAGGGAAGCAGCAGAAGCTGGCCCAAGTACCTGAGCCCCTGCCATCCACAAAGGAGACCCAGGTAGAAGTCCAGGCTCCTGGCTTTTGCCTGGCCCAGCCCCAGTCGACTGTTTGGGGAGTGAACCAGTAGATGGAAGATTGCCCTCTCTAACTCTGCCTTTCAAATAAATAATAAATCTTTAAAAATCAAGTGAAGGGCATGAATGCGCTAGCACACCTTCACAGCAGGTCAGTGACTGTCAGGAGGGCCACTGGTCTCCCTGTTGGGAGCAGTTAGCTTTCATTTTCCCAGCACCTGAAATGGAGATTTTGTTGGTGGGAGTCTCCATCAGAATAAACATTCATGGCAGGTGTTGTGTGCAAATTTGTGTAACTATATTTTTTTCATTTTTTATTATATTTTTGACAATCTTTACATAGCTAATTAGGGTAAAGAGGTTCAAGGGTTATAGGAAAGTGGGTACGACTATTATTTCCTTCATGTATCTGAGGTAAAGGGGGATACTGAGGGAGAAGCCCCACGTAACTATATATTTTTAAACAATTTGTTGCTGTTTTTTTTTAATAGCAAAGTGGAAGATGCATTCTACAAAGGTGAACTCAGACTGAATGGGGAAAAATTATGGAAGAAAAGCAGAACGGTGAGATCTTAAACCTACAGTGATATGTAGCTATTTCTGTTTGCCGCTGTACCAGCACTCGGTTAATATTGCCCAAGTTTTCCCCTCAGGTTCCTTAGCTTGTCTGGGGGTATTCCTGACCCGGAGTCCCTGACAGCCTCACCCACACAGGCCACTTTGTGTCGTGTAGCCCTAAGGACCTGGTGACAAAGCTTGCCCATTTTCTTTAAAATAGTGAGCTACTATCAGGACCAGCAAAACTCCACCCATTAAATTGCAAGGTTCCTAATGTTAATTGGCTGTGGAATCGTAAAGTAACATTTGACCCATGCAGGGGCGTTCTCTGGTGTTACCCTAGCAGCTGTGTCATTCTGTTCACTTCGGCACTACGCACAGGGGCGTTCTCTGGTGTTACCCTAGCAGCTGTGTCATTCTGTTCACTTCGGCACTACGCACGGAGCACTTACCTCTGTCAGAAAGGACAGTCTGTATTTTTGACAGGTCTACGAAAAATACTATTTCTATATATTTGCGTGTTCTCTACTTGAAAGGCAGAACAACCAAGGGACAAACTTCTATCTGCTGGTTTACTTACCAAATGCCCCCAACAGCAAAGGCCAGGCTGATGCCAGGAGCCAGGAACTTGGTCCGAGTTTCCCATGTGCTCAGCAATGGCTTGAGCCGTCCCTGCTGCCTCGCAGCGTCTGCACTGGCAGGAAGTTGGAGCTGGAGCTAAAAACAGGTACTCCAGTGTGGCACATAGGCATTTGCATAAGTGTCTTAAGCACTCGATGAGAAAGCTTCCAGAAACATTTGCATTCACCTGGAATTGAAATGTTACTAACACTACTAGGGGCTATCATTGAGTGGGGCATTATGGGTTACAGGAATTTCCTTCATGCTTTTTATTTTTTCTTTTACCCTGACAATGGGTCATGCCCATAATTGGAAAAAACAATGCTGAGAGTTAGCAAAACAATCTTAATGCTTTAAGATAAAATGTTTGGAAGAGGGGCACGTGGGTTAAGTCTCCTCCTGTGGTGCCAGCATACAGTATGGGCTCTGATTCCAGTCCCGGCTGTTCCATTTCCAATCCAGCTCCCTGCTAATGGCCCCAGGAAAGAAGTGATGGATGGCTCACATCCTTGGGCCTCTACACTCACATGGGGAGACCCAGAAGAAGCTCCAGGCTCTGGCTTCAGACGGTCCCAGCTTTGGCCCTTGTGGCCATTTGGAGGTTGAACCAGTGGATGGAAAAAATCTGCCCTTCTCTCTCTCTAAATCTGCCTTTCAAATAAATAAAACAAATCTTTAAGAAATAAAGAAACAAAACATTTGGAAGACACGAGAATCAGGAGTGTCAGGAAGTATCAGCCCTCAGGGTTGGCAGAGCAGATGTTCCCAAGGAGTTAGAGCCACTCTGGGAAGTAGCTTCTGTTTCACCTGCTTCGTGTCTCGTCACCCTCTGAAAGTCCTGAGCTACAGGCTGCTCCCCTGGGACACAGGGTGACCCGTGAGGCCCTCAGCTGTGCATCTGGGTGAGCACTGGGGCTGCGCTCTGGCCGGGCTCTCCAAAATCATGAAAGAACCTGGCTGAGCAGCAGGAAAGGGAAGGCCCCCTCCTACCCCCAAGCCAGTCTCAGCACCCCTATCCATCCCTCTAACAGCAGCTGAGCTGCAGCTTCACCACTGCACTTTGGTTCAGGCTGCCCCTGGCAGATGCTTGTCCCTTGGTTCTTCTTTCCAGACCACTGCCCCACCCTGCTCCCCTGCAGCCCCGGGACTGCAGGACCCAGACCCATCCTGGAGTCCCTGAGGGGCCTGCCTGTGCAAGCCTTCATTACCAGCCCTACCGGCCTGCGCCCAGAGATCTCGTCATTAGCACAGCCTAATTGCTGCTGCTTCATTCTGCCTTGGGTGCGCTGCAGCTTCGGCTGCCTCCCAGATGTCTCCTGAGGGTCAGCCAAGGAAGAGGCCAGCATTAGCACTTGGTCCTAGCAGCTGCCTTGTTACTAGGAGGCCTGGTCACCATGGAAACTGCAGCTAAAGGCAGATTTGAAATGTAGATATTTGGAACAGTCCCTAATCCTGGCCAGTTTGGCTTTGTGTTTGCCAAAGGCCACGGGAGGGGATTGGGATGGGAGAGGGATAAAAAATGTGGTGCCTTGCTTGGCCTGCTCTCAGAGCCCAGGCCTGGGAGGGACAGCACTGCTGGGATGCTCCAACTGTGACTGCCTGCAGGTGAGCCGAGCTCTCCTGTGGTGCAGCAGGTGCTGGGTGGCTGGCTAGATGGAAGCCATCCTGAACTCGTGTGGGAAAGCGCCCCTCCCCTGTCCTCTGCTCTGGAAGGCAGGCAGGCATGCACACACACAGTCACCCACCCGTCCGCCAGGGAAGTCGGTGGTTTGTTCTCCAATCACATGTCCAGCCTGTGAGGGACAGGCATCAGGACACCCACAGGACAAGAGCGCTTGAGAAGGGCTGCATTCTCTGGCTGTGTCCTTTTGTAGCCCAAGCTTGTGTCATAGGCATATACCATTCATCAAAGAATTTCAGCAAAACCAGGTTAACTGCAGGAGAGGTAAAGAAGGGTGCCCAGGGCTGGCACATAGAGGCAGTGAGGTGGTCATTGTTGTCACTGGAGCCATCAGATCTGCTGGTGTGCATGACCCTCCACCAACACACACACACATAAACACACGTCCCCTCCCAAGGGGAGAGGCAGACATGATGCCTGGTGGAGCTGTGAGCCTTCTGTTCCTCAGCCCAGAGGGGAGTGAGGGAATGGCTGAAAACCTACCCTGCCTGAGCTTCACCACCTGCTACTCTGGGCTTCCCAGTTTAACCAGAATGGCGTGGCGGCATCAGGCACTGGTGCCCATCTTGTAGACTAGCCCCCAGGCTTACAGAGGTCCTGCGTTGGTGGGGGGTGGAGGGCAGATAAAGGCTTGCCTTGGTAAGGTGCTGTGTTTGGACAGTCTGAAGTCATGTCTGCCTCAGAGGACAGTCATTGGAAACTACGCTCATCCTGGGGCCAGCACCATCACACAGTAGGCTAAGCTCGGCCTGCAGCCCTGCCATTCCATATAGGTGTCGGGTCATGTCCTAGCTGCTCCATTTTTGATCTAGTTGCCTGCTTAAAACCTGGGATAGCAGTGGAAGATGGCTCGAGTCCTTGGGCCCCTGTACCTACTGAGTCACCTGGAAGAAACTCCTGGCTCTTGGCTTTGGATCGGCTCAGCTCTGGCTGAGAGTGAACCAGAGGTTGGAAGATCTTTCTGTCTTTCCCTGTGTTTGTAAATCTGCATTTCCAGTTAAAAAAAATTTTTAACCACTCCCAAATGCCTACAATGGCCTGAGTAAAGCCAAGGGGCAGAAATCCAAGCCAGCTCTGCCACAATGAGGCATCAGGTCTCAGCTCATTGAGGCATCACTACTGTTCCCCAGAGCCTATATGGGCAGAGCCTGGAACAAGCAGTCAGAGCAGAGTTGACATAAGGGCATCTTACCTGTTAGGCCAGACACCCCTGTGCCTCTGCAGCTCTTCCTGCTTTCCTGGGGTATTTTACCTTTGCCAGTTGAAGCTTGTCTTTCTTCTTGATCATGTGGGCACTTGGGGCAGTCTGTTTCCTTTCCAACCCATGGCTCCCATCTCCATGTCTGTACATCCTCTGGGCTGCAGTTTGAGAAGTATCATGCTGGAGATAATCTTTCCTGTGCCTGTAGCAGTCACTGTACACATATTCTCTGCCATCGTGCCCCACTTTGTCTTGAGGTAGTGTTACCCACATAAATGCATCCATGTCCATATTCCTTCCAGTTACCCAGCAGCGGGAGGGGAGCTGCCCACGCAGGGACTGTCCAACAGGCCACCAGGGGTCTACTGCTGAGCCCCTGGTATCTGGGTGAGACCCTTTCATGCCTAAGGCACTCAGGAGAAGGAACAGGCCCACAGGCAGTAGGGCTCCTGAGCTGGCCTTCCAACCAGGGTGCATGCCTCGGCCAGGGCTCTCTAGCAGGTGCCAGAGGCTCCGTGTCCTTCACCTCTGCAGGTGAAAGTGGGGGACACACTGGATCTCCTCATTGGGGAGGACAAAGAAGCCGAGACCGAGACAGTGATGCGGATTGTCCTGCAAAAAGTCTTTGAGGAGAAGACCGAGAGCGAGAAGTACAGAGTGGTGCTGCGAAGGTGGAAAAGGCTCCAGCTGTCCAAGAAGACTGGGTCTAAATAAACAGGTGATTTTTCCATGGTGAAGCTGCTTTCTCGTGGCGGGGTGGGAACCCAGCTTAGGCCAGCACATTCTTGTTCCGGTTTCCAGCCCATTTGTGGAGAGCCCGGAGGCTCTGGTGGAACATGGGGTGCAGATCTGAAGACTGTTCCCTCCTGGGGTCCTGCCCACCTCACCAGCACATGCCCTCTACATCCCAGGGAGGGTCACTGATTGGCTACACATCAACCACCTTACAAGTCACCACAAAGAAAACTAGCCTCCTGGTGGCTTAGGGTTTGGACCTTCTCTAGGGGCCAACTTCCTCCAGGTTCAGGCTGTGTAGGGCAAAGTCAAAGTCAGCGTCACCCCTCAGACCACTGGGCCAGATGCATTGGGGGAGCCTTTTCTCCACCCTCCCTGTGAAGTACCAGCGTGCGGGCCTTTGTCCCTTTGCTCTGTCAGCACGAGTTGGGGTGTGTGAGATGGGTTCCAGCTGGATGACCCAAAGGGCAAGCAGAGCCCACCAGCAGTTGTCTGCTTGGAGCACGGGCCGCTCAGCTTAGGCAGCCAGAGGCTTGGTGTTGGGGTGATTTTTGAGCTAAGAGTGATTCTTGCATTTTTAAAACAAGCAAACAACAACAACAAAACCCATATGACAGAGACCTAAAATATGTACTGAGTTTTTACAGACCAAATTTGATGAGCTGTAATTCAGGGTAATAGTTGAAGGGTTAGTTTTCAGGTGAAAGCAGGAATCACACAGATGTTCTCAATGAGAATACAAATTCCAGCAGACCAAACCTTCTACTTTAGGAATAGAGGAGTTATCGGTGGAGCACACATGCCTCATCAAGGGGCATCTGCGGGAGCAGGTACAATCCCAGGAGTCATTTCCCAGTGCTGCCAAGGGGCTACTCAGGGAACTGGGCTTGGCTTGAAAGGACAGGCTGTGACTGGGCTCATGCTTGTCCTCCAGTAATCCCTGGGACTGCAGCCTACTGAACTCCTCTGAACCCCAGTTTCCACTCTGACTGAACGGGGATCAGGATGTTGATACATCCTCCAAGTGGGGTCTCTGAGGAGAAAGAACCCTGCCATGTTGTATGAGGCCAGCTTAAGGGACAGGAGCCAGAGAATACAGCCTGCCCCTGGTAACTGGGATTCAGCTGCCTAGCAGGGTGTGACCCATTCCAAACCTGAGGTTTTTAGAAATCAAACAGAAAAAAAACACTTGACAACAGAAAGTGAGGGTTTGGTCATGGTAGGGGGCAAATACTAATCTCTCCCGGTTGGGTACAGTGCAGGGACTGTGGATCACGGGTAAGAAGCAAAAACGTAAAAGCAACCCCTTAAAGGGCATTGAGCTCTTGCAACTCCTGCATTATGGGACCCTGACAGTGCCTGCCAAGGCATTCTCACATCTGACAGGATTGAAGAAAACAGCTGGACATGCCCTGTGGCCATGGTTCCCAGTTGGGGAGAGCGGCTAACTGTGCCCCTGGGGACGCCGCCTGGGGATTGACTGAACATTCTGGATGGGCATGATGGAGGGGACACGGTGGGCATCCTGTGGGTAGAGACCAGGCCTAATGCTGAACAACCTAGAATGTCCAGGCAATCTGTCTGAAAGAAGCATGTCCCCACAAAAACATCCCATCAATCCCATTTTCCTGCCAAATAGAATTTACTTGCATTCCTGGAGATTTACGAGTCTAGGTAGGCAATAGCTGGACCACTCTTTTAGCATTTGGGAGATTCTTCTCAAGTCATGGTTTATTTGAGTGATAATTGGGAACCACTGGGTTCCTGCCGCTGGATCCACTCTGGCTGTTGTGGACATTGCAGAGTGAACCACTAGATGGAAAACGCTCTCTCAAATAAAATAAACAAATACAAATTAGGGGGAGGAACTCGGGAGTCAGAAGAATAATTGCTGCTTTTCAAGAAAGTAGAAGAAAGATTTGAGTTAGCACCATGGGAAATGCTCCATAACCTTCTTAAAGGGTGTGCCACATGGGAGAGCAGGCTGGAGCTTTAAGCACCAGACGGGAGCCCAGCCCAGCTCGGGCAGCTTCTGGGAAGCAAACCAGCAGTTAGGAGACTTCTATTTGTCTCTTCCAAATAACTAACAACTTAAAGGGTGCACAGTGTTAGGCAAATGAAATGACACTCCCCTAAAGTTCTCCCTTACACTTTGGTTTCAAATGATTGCTTTTGGAAACTTACCAATCCACCATCTCCTGGAGACCTCCAGAGCGTGGAGGATGGACACACAAGAGCAGACTCCTCCAGTCCACAAGACTCTGTCCACCAGCCCAGCACACTCCACGAAGCAGGGTTTCTTTCGGACCCTTGGAGAAGCAGCTGTTAGATATTTACCAATCCCAACACACATACCACGCCCACCCTCCTGTGGACCGGGTACCCACACCCATGACTGCTTCTCTGAGGGAACGCCCCAACCCCCCACCACACAGGTGTAATTCTCTGCCTTTCCCATTGGTAGGTATTTCTGCGTATCTCACCTACTCTGCCAGCCATTCTAGCGTGTTTCACAGGGGATCTTTGAGTATATACATCTGTGCACAGAAGTAGATTTGGAACTGTCAAAGCATTCTTCTGTATTCCATTGTCCCTCACCCGGTGGCCCTGCTTCCCATCCAGCTCCCTGCTTGTGGCCTGGGAAATCAGTCAAGGACTGCCCAAAGCCTTGGGACTCTGCACCCATGTGGGAGACACAGAAGGGGCTCCGGGCTCCTGGCTTCAGATTGGCTCAGCTCCGGCCGTTTTGGCCACTTGGGAAGTGAATCAGTGGATGGAAGATCTTTCTCTCTGTCTCTCCTCCTCTCTATATATCTGACTTTCCAATAAAAATATTTTTTTAGAAAGTTTTTGTTTTGCTCATCATCATTGGTTAACAGCATGGGTGTATGTGTGTGAAGTGGGGTGATCCCTCCTGAGGCAGGTCTGAAGGCCCGTCTCAATGCCACTCTGGAGATGCTAGCTGCACCCCAGGGATCTTGTCCTGGGAACCGATTCTCAGATCCTATCAGACTCCCCAGGGAAGGCCCAGTGACAGGTGGGGGTGAGGGAACACATGTCCCCAAAGGGCATTTTCTGTGCAGAGGTCAGCACCGGGCATGCTCAATCCTGGAATCTCATGGAAATGCAAGGAGAATCTTTCCTAGATTCTGCCAAGGGAATAGACAAATAGCAGCTCTTGGGATTCATCCACCACATCTAGGTCAGCTACCTGGAGAGAAGTCATCCATCCCCACAGAGCGCCCTACCTGCTTTGTGGGCCCCGGCCAAGCTTGCAGCCTGTCAAAACCCAGGAGCTGCAGGCACCCAACCCAGCTCCCAGCTCCCTGCTGGAGGAAGCAGCGATTCAAGAAGCTCTGCTGTCCTGGGGCTGTGCCTGAGGCTAGCAGCAGTAGCCTCAGCATTTGCCTGCGGGTGGGAGAGCGGAAAGCCCCAGTGTGGTTATACCCACCCCCCATCTTGAAAATCAGCTTCAGGCAAGAGCAAGAGATGTCTTACAACCCCAGCCTTCTCCCTCAAGGTCAGACAGGCCTCTTCACTACCCACTGTGGGGTTGGGACTTGTTAAGTTTCTGGAGCTAGGGCTGGCAGAGATGGCCCTGTGAACCATTCTACTGACTGAATGGACTCCTTAGAAGCAGACTAGCATTACTGAATTCCTGGTGGTGGTGCCCCCCCCCCCCCTTTTATCATCAGTGGCATTGAAAGGTTTCCTGGCTCAAACACTATCTTACTAGGGCAGACTCAGAAAACCAGAAACAGCAAAACCCCAAGTTAAATCACAGCAAGCACAAGGCAGGATAGAGACCGTTTCTTCCACCCACAGCTCCCTAAGAAATGACTTAAAAAGGGCCCAACGCAGTGGCTCAGTTGGCTAATTTCCACTTACAGGTGTCAAGATCCCATGGGTGCCAGTTCGTGACCTAGCTGCTCCACTTCCCATCCAGCTCCCTGTTTGTGGCCTTGGGAAACCAGCAGAGGATGTCCAAAGCCTAGGGACCCTGCACCTGCAGGGGAGACCCAGAACAGGCTCCAGGCTCCAGGCTCCTGGCTTTGAATTAGCTCAGCTCACAGTCATTGTGGCCATTTGGGGAATAAACCAGCAGATAGCGTATCTTTCCCTCTCCTCTTAGTAAATATGCCTTTCCAATAAAAATTAAAAAAAAAATCAAGAGCACAGGTGGGAGCCAACCCAGCCCATCTCTGCCAGCCACACTCTTCAAGTCACGCAATCTCTGAAAGGATCAATCAGAGCCTCAACTCTAACATGGGTTTCTGTGTAGTTGAAATCGTTTGTCCAGTTTCAAGCACTTCCCCGACCCTCTACAGCTGCCACTGGTCCCAGGTCACAGAATCCCATGGTCACTTGGCATTCCAGGCTGCAACACTGCAGGAGCTGCCACCCTGGCATGGGCATGACACCTGGAGCGCTCAGCCTCTGTCAAGGACCCAGTTATTCACCCAGGACACAAAAACTACTACTGAGAACACATGGGGGCTGGTTTGGGGGGCGGCAGTTAGCTGCCGCTGGCATGCCCACATCCCAGTTTGGACTGCCTAGTTGAGTCCCATTTCCTTTTCCTAGTCCATCTTCCTGCATGTGTATACCCTGGGAGGCAGCAGGTGATGGTCAACTGACTGGGTTCCTGTCACTCACACGGGAGGCCTGCAGGGAGTTCCTGGTTTCTGGCTTCTACCTAGCTGACTCCTGATTGCTATGGGCATTTGGAAAGTAAACCAGCAGAAGAGAACTCTGTCTCTCAAATAAATCTGAAATTGGGGCCAGCACTGTGTCATGAGTGGGTAAAGCTGCCATTTGCCAAGTCTGGCATCCTTTATTAGGAGCACTGGTTTGCATCCCAGCTGTTCCAGTTCCAATCCAGCTCCCAGTTAATAGCCTGGGAAAAGCAGTGGAGAATGGCCAAAGTGTTGGAACCCCCAGCAACCCATGTGGAAGACCTGGATAAAGCTCCTGACTTACGGCTTCAGCTGGGCCCAGTCCCAGTTTTTCAGCCATCTGCGGGAGTAATATCAGCCAATGGAAAACCTCTACTTTCCCACCCCACCCTTCTCTAACTCTTGACATTCAAAACAAATAAATACATCTTAAAAACAAAGCAGAAGGACCCAGCACAGTAGCCTAGTGACTAAAGTCCTCACCTTTAACGCACCAGGATCCCATATGGGCGCTGGTTCTAATCCCAGCAACCCTGCTTCCCATCCAGATCCTTGCTTATGGCCTGGGAAGGCAGTTGAGGATGGCCCAAAGCTTTGGGACCCTGCACACCTGTGTAGGAAACCAGGAAGAGGTTCCGGGCTCCTGGTTTTGGATTGGTTAGCTCCAGCTGTTGCAGCCGCTTAGGGAATCAATCAATGGACGGAAAATCTTCCTCTCTCTCTTCTTCTCTATGTATCTGCATTTCCAATAAAAATAAGTTTTTTTTAAAAAGGCAGTAAACACTGTAGGAAAAAGGATCCATGAACCACAACTTGCATCTTGCAATCCCTGAGTCAAAATAAAGACTCTTTGACGGCTTGAGACATGGCTTTCCGCAGGTTACTGATCTGACCTAGCCATAGCAAAGAGAGAAGACCTGCATCTTGCTCTCAGCTCATCACGCATCAACTTTGAGGGAACTACAGCACACTGGTCCAATAAGAAAGAAAAGAAGCTGGAAAAGCTTCCCACCACAAGCTGCGTGTAGAAACAAGCTGGGAAGACCAACAGGGTACCTTCCTGTTTCCTGAGCTGTGCCTTGCCCTGCACACCACCCCTCCGCCTACCCCGCCCTGCCCACACACCTGGGGAGACCGCAAACTCTTCCCCAGGGAGGGGGTGAGACAGTCCTGAGGCCAGACTGAAGCTGCCTTTCAAAAGGCCGGCGCTCTGACAAAATAAGACAGAGTGAGACCAGGTGTTTTCCATTTTTATAACATTTTATAGAGCTCATAAAACAGTGCTTGTATAAAAATTCACACAAAGTTGCTAGAAGCATACAATTTCCAAAAAAATGTCCTGGGTTGTTTGTTACATTCAGTTTTCTAAGGATGCACTCAACTCAATGGTAAAATGCAGACGTTAACGTGGTATTTCATTATCTTTGGTAAAACTATTCTCATGGTTTTGTCTCCTCACAGTAGTAACTCTGATATCCACTTTGTGCAGGATCTGCTAGTACTAGGGTGTCAGGAGAAGATTAAGGCTGGATCTACAAGAGGCAGGGATTTCCCGGGAGCAGGAGCAGCCTACCCCAGGCCCCACAGCAATGTCCATCTTACACAGCTGGGCAGGGGGTCAGCAATGTGGCCCCCCACTCAGGAGTTTCGAGGTCCCCTCTCGGCTGGGCGAGAAGCAAACCTGGGAGCAGGAACAGGAGGGGAGTGCGGGGAGAAGGAGGTGGGAATGAAGGCCATCGCATCAGGACCCATGTGGCTGTCTGCGGGGAGGTCAGGGTAGCGGCGAGGATTCCCCCACAGCACGGAGACTATCAGCTACTTGATGCTTGCTGGGGCTGCAGCCACCCCTCTCAGGACTTGAAGTTTGGGGCCAGCACCCCAGAGGTGAGACGCACGGAAGCGCAGGACAGCGGGCACAACCTGACCCTCCTGGAAAGCGAGAACTCGCTGTCCAGAGAAAAACACAGCCACAGCAGGGGGAAGCAGGCTTCGGACACTGGGCTCACTCACTACTGTCTTCACACATTTGGAAAGCAGGACTGCCACCTGCTACCCATCGTCACAGCACTCCTTTGCTCAATTCTCGAACCCTCCAGATAACCAGGCAGACACACATTCAAAACAATTAAAAAGCAAAGATTCAGATGTGGACAAGGACGGGGGCTGCCTACAGATTCCACAGAATGTGTTAGAATCCAACAGAACACCGTGTACCTCTATTGCTTCCTGTGAAACAAAAGCCCTGGGTGCCCCACAGACTCCCTGAGGCCACAGACAAGGACAAGGGTGGGAGCCGGGGTCGGGGCTGGGGTCCGGGGTGGTGAAGGTCTTAAGGAAATCGCCAGAACCCAGGATGCACACACTAAGTTAGAGACACACTCATTTCCTAGCAACGGTAGCTCCTGGGACTTGGGGTGACCCGGGGAGCCTGCGCAGGTGACAAATCAGAGTGTGCTTCTGAGGCTGCAGGGTCAAATCTGCCCTGGACAGAAGAGCGGGGCAGTGCTCACATGGCTTGGAATCCTGTCGGAAGCGGGTTAGCCAGCGACCAGTGGGGCTGGCGACAGGGAGCTGCAGCTGTCTTTGGGTAGGGTGTGTGCGCGTGCGCACATCTGTGCGTTGGGGAAGCTAAGGCATTAAGGCCCAAATCAGAGGCAGTGGCGGAGGGGGACAGAGGGTGAGTCTCCAGGCTGCTCCGGGCCCTTCTTTCCAGGCACAAAAATGGGATTAATTCATTATCTATCCGTGCGGGTCCCCGATAGCTCCAGCAAGGAGTGTGCCTATGTACATGGGGCATGGGGGCGCTGGGGGAGCATGTCAGTCCGTCCGTCCATGTGCATTTCCAAACTGCAATAACCTGGGCTTGCAGCTTCAACAGGAACAACCTGCAGTGACGTTTACAAGCAAAACCTTGGTTCCAAATCCCTGGGCCACAGAAGAAAAATGCCTGCTGCAGGAGGGCAGCAATGTGTCTCGTAGCCAGTGACATGCGGTCCTTCGTCAGGTGTAATGAGGGAAACTCACAGGCTACTCCGAGTATTCCTGCTGATTTCCAAGTGGCAAAATGTCAAGCCACAGTTATTGGATCTGCAACCTGCCACAAGGGACTCGTGACTACCTTGTGTGGTCTAAGTCACGTTCCGTTGTCTCGGGGACAATAGAATCAAATCAGTTCCGGCTCCACCACAACTGGGTGCTGTGTAACCTGCCCAGTCAGGCAGCAGGGACAAGGTGCCAGGAGCTGGGTCTGGGGGAGGGGACAGCAGGGCCTGGACAGTTCTGAGAGGCCCATGAGAGGGACATTGGAGCCCCAGCCCAGGGCCCGCCCTGAGGAACCAGGCTGTGCAGCTGCACCAGGTGGGTGGTTAGGTGGGTGGGTAGGGCTGATGCTGGAGTCTGGGGAAGCCAACTCCGGCTCCCAGACCCGGATTTGGTACACACAGACACATGCACGCGTGCACACACACACACACACAGAGGCAGAGTAAACAGTTTCAGGGAGCCCACAGAGGCCCAACCCTTAAACCAAACAGGAAGCCCAATGCCCCACTTCAAGGAGACATCGTCTGGCCCACCAACCAGCATGGGCACGGGGAGAGGGACTGGGGGCGGGGGCGTGGGGCCCTGGGAGGCCTCCACGGCTATCTACATTCATGTCAGCGTCAGCATCCGCGTCGGCATCCAGTGTTGTCGCCTACAAAGTGGGCTTACCATCCTGACCTGAATGTGGCCCTGGAAACTGGCAGCGCAGCACAGCCCAGGGGGGCAGCCAGAACTTCCCTCTGCCAAGCCCACGTGTAGGAAAGCTGAGGTCAGGAGAGCCGGGTCCCTCCAGCTGCCCAGCGCTGGGTCCGGCCACCAAACAGAACATGGCACTTGTCTCAACATTTCATAAATCTAAAACCATCTCAAAGAAGAAAAAAAAAAAATCTCAGTAACTGAATCAGTTTACAGTACTTCATCTCAAATATTTAAAAAGATTTGTCGGCCCCCAAAGAGCCCAATAATTTGTTTTAAAAAAAGATTTGTTTAATTAAAAAAAGGTGGGTGAAGAAGAGGATTTTGAAGGGTGAGGGGCAGGAGGGCAGAGCCAGGAAGAGAGGACCCCATTCCTGAAGCCCCTCTGCTTCCATGGTCTGGCTCCCCCCACCCCGCAACCTCAGCTGCACCACTTGGGGAACACAGGGCACAAGTCGCCGAGTACCAACGACAAAATTGAAGGCTTCTTTCCCTAGGCTGGGCGGAGGTTTGCGTGTGCAAATGCAGGAGCCATGGCCATGACACAAGGCGCCAACCACGGTTGCCACGCAGTATCCGATGTGCCCAGGGCGTGCCTGGCCTGCAGCCAGCCCACGTCCAGGCAGGGGACCTGGTGGGGGGCACAGCCAGCCAGCCTGTCACTTCTCCACTTTTTTGGCTTTCTTGAGAATGTCACATTTTTTCCTGTTGGGCCGTCGACACCGCTCGTCAATGCTGGGGATACATTCATAGTGCCACACCTCCTCCATCTTATCTACTGGGTACACGGCTTCCACGTAGTGGCGGATGAGCCGCAGCCGCGTCGGGTCCAGCTGCTTCTTGTTGCAGGCTCCAGAGTGGTTGTACTGCAGCCGCAGGTTCTCAGCAGTGAAGAGTTCGGGGAAGAGCCTAACCAGGAGGCGGGCAGCGAAGTTGCCCACTGACAGGCTCTGCTGCACAATCTCACGCACCTCCTTGTCCGACAGCAGGTACAGGGAAGGCACGGGGAAGTCGGGGGAGGGGACCACCAGCTCATCCAAGGGGATCTTGCAGAAGTCCTTGCTGCTCCTCTCTGGGGGCAGCGGGGGCCCCTCAAACTCCTCGCGGAACCTCTCGGGGTTGATTGCATAGCTCGCCAGGTCCCTGCACTCGGGGCCCGGTACATGTACCTTGCGCTGCTGCTGGTAGGAGCGCCTCTGCTCCGTGTCCCGGCGCCGGCAGCGCTCGTCCAGTTTGCCCACAAACTCCAGGGTCCAGACACGGTCGTTCTTTGCCCTGGGGTAGAGCAACTGTACATAATGGCGGATCAGCTTGATGCGCGATGGATCCAGCTGCTTCTTACCCAGCGAGCCGCTGCAGTTGTACTGCTTGCGCAGGTTCTCGTGGGTGAAGAGTTCAGGGAACAGGTGCACCAGCAGGCGGGAGGCGAAGTTGCCTATGGACAGGCTGCTCTCATAGATGCTGCGTAGCTGCTCCTTGCTCAGTAGACAGTCGGCACCAGGCAGCTCAAAGTCAGGCTGTGGGATCTCCAGCTTGTCGAAGTCGATGGGCACCAGCCAGATCTTCTTGGAGCGCCGGCCAGGGCGCTCGCCCTCGAAGCCATCCTCTACCTTGACCACAGAGATGTCATCGGGCAGGCTGGAGGAGTCATAGCAGTCGTCGCGAGGGGCCTCACCCTCACTGCCACCGTCCAGCCCCAGGCCCTCAAGCTCGTCGTTGATGCGCTGTGCACACTGCTGCAGCCATGCCTCCTCTTCCTGCATGTCGGGGAAGTAGATCTCTGTGTAGTTGCGGATGATCTGCAGCCGCTGCGGATCGAGCTCCTGCTTGCCTCCCTCGCCGTAGCAGCTGAACTGCTCACCCAGCTTGCGGTGGTCAAAGAGCTCCGGGAAGAGCCGGTGGAGGAGGAAGACGGCGAACTCACCAGGCGATGAGGCCTCATCCAGGAACTCAGTGAGGTCCTGCGTGTCCACCACGTGGTCCGAGGCGACGGTGCTGCTCCTGTCCAAGGACAAGGCCTCCTCCTGGTCCTTGCCATCCAGAAAGTGGCTGGCCTCCACCTGCTCAGACTCAAAGAAGCCGGGCACCTGGCCACCCGGCTGGCTGTCCTCCATTTCTCGCTGGGCCCAGAAGCGGCTGAAGAAGTCGTTCAGCTGCGGCAGGCACTCGGCTTGCCACATGGTGGTGTCCTTCACTGAGGGGTAGTAGACCTCCACATAGTTACGGATGAGCTGCAGGTGCAGTGACTCTAGCTTGCGCTTGGTGGCGAAACCACAGGCACTGCAGCCACGCGAGAAGTCCACGTCACTGAAGAGCTCTGGGAAAAGTTGCACCAGCAGGCGGCAGGCCAGGTCACCCCCGGATAGGCTCTGGTCTGCTAGCTGCTTGAGCTCGGCCGCCGTGAGCTGGTACTCTGGGGGTGGCTGGAACTTGGCCACAAGTTCCGAGGGACTCACCTGCTTCTTGATGCGGCTCACCTCCAAGGAGAGCAGATCCACCTTGCTGTGCAGCTGCGACATGTTGGAGGAGAGAGTGTTGAGCATGTAGAACATCTTCTGGATGAGGAAGTAGATGTTGGGATCTGCATCGCTGGTCGCCCCACTGCAGTCCCGCTTCTGGGACTCGCCCAAGAGACGCAGCGGGGAGGGGCTGTTGCCAGCGTTCGCCTTCTCCAAAAGCTCATAGGTGCTGAGCAGGTCCCCCGCTGGGGGGTTCTTCTTCTCTAGAATCTTGTGCGAGATGCTGTACAGGGGTTTCTTGTACGAAGGGGTGGTGGCATCATGGCCAGGCTCCTCCTCACCTGGCCACGCTGCACCTAGGCTCCTACCCCTGACGGCCTGCTCTCCGTTGCCCTGGCAGGGCGAGCTGTTCTCCCGGTTCCGCATGCCCACTAAGAGCCCCTGGAAGACAGAAGGTGATTCCCAGAGCGTTAGACACAAGCTCTTATCAACCACACCAGATATGAATCTGCGTGTGTATATGTGTGTCTCTTTCTCACACACACACACACACACACACACACACACACGGCAGCTCCAGGTACCCTCAGAAGCATGTGAGAAACAGTCCCTCAGCCTCCAACCAGCAGGAAGGCACCTAAGGCATGCCCACTCGTTCTACCCACTTCTCTGGGATACCTGTGCCGGACTCCACATCTATAGCGCAGGGCATGAGACTGAGCAGAACGCAGGCCAGACTGGTGGGGAGCCTGCAGCAATGCAGGGGTTCCCAAAGCTGCCTGGCCAGGGGTAGGTCACCTGATGGACCCAGGTGTCTGTCTGCTCTCAGCCAAGGACAGCAGATGCGGCAGCTGAATGTCTTTTGGCCTGCAGGCTCCTCTGAGGCACACAGTGCTGGCTCTGAGGGAGCGGCTGCTGCCAACCATTCAGTCAGCAGAGGCGGGCCTGGGACATCCCACAGCCCATTAAACCACACAGCTCTGGGAGTGACAGGCCTCTTGGGGGCCCGGGCCTTGGTCTCCGGTTCTAGCAACCGTTGCTTGTAGAACTCTGAGAGGAAGAAGGGAGAGCCCTGGTGGCCCGAGGCATTCAACTCCATGAAAGCCATTAACGTCTGGAAGTGGGTGGGCTGAGGGCTACCTGGCCAGGCTCCCAGCAGCCTCATCCAGGGATGATTTTCTTAATTCGCCTAAGGATGGCACATGTGACAGGCCTCTTCTCAGAGGATAAGCTCAATGGATTCTTCAAAGATCCCCAAGAGTCAGACAGGTGTCTGGCAGAGTGACGAGGACACTGCTCGGGATGCCTGTCTGGGTTTGGGACATAGCTGCTGGCTCCAGCTTCCAGTTAAGACTCACTCTGGAAGGTGGCAGGTGACGGTTCAGATGCTCCAGTCCCACCACCCATGGAAGAGACCTGGATTAGGGTCCACCCCCTTGGCTTTAGCCAACCCCAGACCCACATGCTGTGGGAACTCTAAATGAATGAATTAACCAATAGATATGAGTGTTTTCTTTTTGTCTCTCAATGTGACTCCTTCCCAGTAAATAAAACAAATACACTATGATGATTACTACCGCTACTACTACTAATACACTACTACCACTAGTAATATGTTTATGCATTACCATCTGGCAATCCAGAGTTCTCACTCTTCTCCTCAGCGGTTTTTATCCATTAACAGGCTTAAGTGTCCGAAGAGATTTACATCAGAGCCATGCTGTGACACAGCACTGGCAGTGGCACCTGGCCCTCTCAGCCTCTGTCAAGGACCCAGCTCACCACCCAGAACTCAAAAGACTACTGAGAACACAAGGGGGTAGGTGTCGGGGGTAGCAGTAAGCAGTAAGCTGCCGCCAGCACACCCACATGCCACGCTGGACTGCCCAGGTCTGAGTCCTGCTTCTTTTCCTGGTTCAGCTTCTTGCATGTGTATACCCTGGGAGGCAGTAGGTGGTGGTCAGGTGATGGTTCCTGTCACTCACATGCACTGTCACAAACTGCATCGAGTTTCTGGCTTCTGCCTAGCCTATCCCTGGGTATCGTAGGCATTTGACAAGTAAACCAGTAGATGGATGCTGTCTCCCAGGGACCAAATAAATACTAAATCTTAAGAAGAAAAAAATATCTTATACAAACAAGTGATTTGTGATGAAAATCAAAAGCAACCCATTGGAGAAAGGATAGTCTTCAACAAATCAACATTCTGAACACCTAGATATGCATTCAATGCTATATATCTATTTTTTATTCCAATATGTATTGGAATAAAATATATTTATTTATGTGTTTTAACATATATTTATTTTATATATTTATATTTTATATAGTTACATGTTTATTTAATATATTTATTCATATATATATGTGTGTGTGTTTTTAACTCCAAACTCAACAACAAATACAGACATCTATTCAATTGGAACACAGACCTAAACTTGAAACTTGAAATTCTAGTTAGTCTAGAAAAAAAAAAATCAGGGAAAAAAATCTGTTAAACCCAGACTGCAAGAAAGTATTTGTAAATCAACTAGGAGTATCTGATAGAGAATTTAATTCAAGGATACACTGAAGCCAACAATGACATACAATAATTAGTGATTCCAACAGGCACTTCGAATAAGACAAACACAAAGAAAACAAGCATACCAAAAGATGCTCATTAACAGCACAGAAATGAAAACCACGGTGCAATGTCGTACACCCACACTAAGATGGGTTATGACAAAAAAAGATGATGCCAAGTGCTGGTGATGATGGGGGGGATCGCAGCCAGCCCACCCTGCTTGGTGGGCAAACCCTGGGCAGCTCCTAGAAGGGCAGGCACATGTGAATCCTGGGCATTCCATGCCTCGCTATTTATTTACTGACCAAGCACAGAAGGCAGAGGTCCACACAGGCTAATGTTCATGACAGCTGCATTTGTAAAACAGCCAAGAACCAGGGGGACACAGGCCACATTTGCAAGCACATTGTAAGACACTCGCCCAGTGTGATAACACTTGGCATTAACCAGAAAGGAGCCATCAATGGTACCCAAGGCTCTTGTGACAGAGCTCAAGAGTCACTGCTGAGTGGGAGAAGCCGGGTGAACAAAGCGAGCCATGCTGAATGCTTCTGGTTCCATCCAAGTCCAGAGAGGCAGCCTCAGCAACAGTGACAGAAGGCAGAGGCGTGGCTGCCCCGGGGGCAAGGCGGATTCAGATGGACTGGCGAGAATAGGTGGGTAATGGCTAGGATGGTGATGAGCGTGATCATGATGCTGCTTTCACTGGCATGCTGCATACGAATGTCAAAACACATCCAACGGCACGCTGCCCATCCTGCTCACTGTATTTCACTCAGAACCCTATCGGCCTGCTCGGAGCAGATGCAGAATCTGACCCAGGAAACTCACTGGAATGTGAACTCGAGGGTTTAATTAAGCAGCAAGGCTAATTAGTGAAAGCAGGTGGGTGTCAAGGGAGTAGGCAGAGTACCGAGTCCACTGCTGCCACCAGCATGACCTGCCTTGGGCAACTGGAGAATGGACAAGAAGAACAAAGTGCCTCCTCTAGAATGTTCTTTCCACACCTGGGGATAAAGCTGTTTAAACTCAGTGAGCCACCAAGCCACTGGGGTCTTGTTATAGTGCAGACTCTGAGCCCTGGGGCTGCTTGTCTAATGAGCCCACAGGTGCTGCGGGTCCTCCCCACGTGGCAAAGACAGTGCCAGCTCTGCTAATCTCACCCACACACATCAGTGTCACAAGAAGGGCTTCAGTTGATCACCTAACATCAAAACCAAACGGGGCAGGAGGATGGTTCTCCTAAAACAAAAGGCACTCTCTATTGGCAACATTTGCAGGGCGTGCACTTAGGACATCACGTAAGACACACATGTCCCCTGCCGGACAGCCTGGATTTTTGGCTTCTGACTTCCACCAGCTTCCAACTGCACCCTGGAGCAGGAAATGACAGGTCAAGTCACTGAGTTCCCGCCACCCACACAGAAGACCTAGCTTGTGTTCTCAATTCCTGCCTTTGGCCCTCGACCAAGCCAAGCCACAAGTCACTATGGGCATTTGGGGAATGAATCAGCACATGGGAGTGCTCCTTTTTTTTTTTATTTTTATTGGAAAATCAGATTTACAGAGGGAAGGACAGAGAGGAAGATCTTCCCTCCTCTGGTTCACTCCCTAAGTGGCTGCAATGACTGGTACCAAGCCAATCCGAAGCCAGGAGCCAGGAGCTTCTTCCAGGTCTCCCACGCAGGTGCAGGATCCCAAGGCTTAGGGCTGTCCTCAACTGCTTTCCCAGGCCACGGGCAGAGAGCTGGATGGGAAGTGGAGCAACAGGACACAAATCGGTGCCCACATGGGATCCTGGCATGTGCAAGGTAAGCACTTCAGCCACTAGGCTGCTCTGCCAGGTCCAGCAGTGCTCCCTTTTAAAAACATCAATTTAGGGGCCCGGCGGCATGGCCTAGCGGCTAAAGTCCTCGCCTTGAAGGCCCCGGGATCCCATATGGGCGCCGGTTCTCATACTGGCAGCTCCACTTCCCATCCAGCTCCCTGCTTGTGGCCTGGGAAAGCAGTCGAGGTCGGCCCAATGCATTGGGACCCTGCACCCACGTGGGAGACCCGGAAGAGGTTCCAGGTTCCCAGCTTCGGATCGGCGCGCATCGGCCCGTTGCGGCTCACTTGGGGAGTGAAACATCGGACGGAAGATCTTCCTCTCTGTCTCTCCTCCTCTGTGTATATCCGGCTTTCCAATAATAATAAATCTTTAAAAAAAAAATCAATTTAGAAAGTTTATTTGTTTAAACAAACAAACAAACAAAAAAGGCTAAGGCAGAGGGTCTGTGTTGTGAAGCAGTGGGGTAATTCACTAGTTCTAACACTTGCAACCCACAGAGACCCAGCTCAAATTCTGGCTGCCCCTTGTCTCACTGAGCTCCCTGCTAACATGCCTGAAGACAGCAGGAAAAGGCGCAAGTCCTTGGGTCCACAAGGAATTACCAGCTTCTGGTTTTGCCCTGGCCCAGTGCTGGTGGCTGTGGCCATTTGGGGAATGAATCAACATATGGAACACCTGTTAATTCTACTCAAAAAAAAAAAAAAGGCTCAGCCTGAAATGGCACCAGAAGCAGGAGGGCCCACGTCAGACACTGTCAACGAGGCCACAGAAACATGGAGTCACGGAACCAGCACAGCTCGCAGCTCAAGTAGTCAGGAGCTGCGTCCTGTGCCATGTCCTGTGGATGACAGAACAGCCATGCTTGCCTTAGGGAAAGCCACCTTTTTCTCCAAGTCTCCACCGACAACAGCTATGTAAGGATACAACAGCCAGCTGAGTGTTTTAGTTCTCCCAGGGAACAAACCCACACTCCCTTTAGGGCTGGTTTGTACAGGAATCTTCAAAAAATTATTGGAAAACAAGTGTTATGAAAAAACTATGCAAAGGGTCCAGCACAATGGCTCAAATAGCTAATCTACTGCCTTGCAAGCACCAGGATCCCATGAGTGCCAATTCATGTCCCAGTTGCTCCATTTCCCATCCAGCTCCCTGCTGGATGAAACGGCTGCAAGTCTGTACTAAATGCAGTGCATTTTGAATTGTGGATTAGAAGATGAGGAAATGGATTTGGTGGGTCACGTTCAGTACAGGAAAAAAAGGGGGCAGGAAAGAGAAAGTAAAAAGTTAAGAGAGGAAGAAAAAAAAAGCAAGCAAGCAATACTGAAAATATCGGAGCACACTGTACAAGGTTTTGTTTCATTTCCGTGCGTGCATGTATATTATGCACATGTGGGGGTCACTGCTGAAAAGCAGTAACAAATTCAAAGTGCCTCAAGTGTTAATTCTCACAGGCTATAAATCAGATTTAGCAATTCACTCACTATTGTACTCTGTTACTTCAAAATAACTTGAGTGATTCCATGGATCAGAATACTATATTTTACCAGTACAGAGAAATCTGAATTCACAATGCAGGTTCAGTCACCTCCAAGGTACCCTATATGACTGACAACATGCCGTGTGGACACCAGCTCAAGTCCCCACTCCAGTGCATCTCCCTATGAATGCACCTGGAAAGGAGCAGAAGAGGGTCTAAGTGTTTGCAGACCAAAAGGGAGACCAGGATAGAGTTCCTAGCTCCTGGCTTTGGCCTGGTCCACACTTGGAGCTGTGGCCATTCAAGGAATGAACTTGCAGATAGAAAATCAGTCTGTCTCTGAAACTCTGCCTTCAGGTAACTCCATCTAACAATATCAGGGGTGGGTGGCTTCAGAAAATAAGTCTGTTTTTACAAGCAGTTGTTGGAGGTGGTGGTCCCCATGGAAAGGGGTCACCAGAATTGCACGGCATGTCCCCAAGAGCCCGTGCTGCAGAGGCACAGCTGCCCTCTTCTATGACAGTGTGGAAAATAAGCACTGGGGAAGGTCTCTGGGTGAGCTGACTGAATACCAACAGCAAAAAAATGTCTACGGACTCCCCCACATTCCTACGGCAGGCGGGAAGGAGGCAAGGGTACGCTGGGATTGGAAATCCCCTCTGTAACTTCAGAATTCAGTCTCGTTAATACAAAGATATCCACTCCCACCAAGCATATCAGACAACATTGCAAACAGAGACATTTTTGGCTAAATGGCTTTAACAACAACCAAAAAAGCTGTTACAGTCCCGGTGGAGGGCAATGTTCCTGGTTCCCAGGATCCCTGCCCACGAGATCTGACATGGAGTACACCGCAAGCCAGGAGAGGGTTCTGAGATAACCCCACACTTACGTCCTGACAATCAGGCGCTCCGATGAATTCCACAGGCACTGCCAAGCCGACAACAGGCTGGCTGTGTTCGCTGCTGGTGATAAAAATCTCTGCTCTGCTGTCTAGGAGTATCAAGAAATCTTTAAATCTGTGCTACTTGGCACAGAGTGTCTGGCTGACACCATGTGCGATTCTCAAGGCTGATCTCCCAACCATATGGGAGCTCTGTGGTGCGGCTCAGGTGCTGTAACGCCAGCACCCGGCCCTGGTCCCCACAGAGGCCGTGCCATTGCAGCCACTGCACCACCAGCACACACACACTCACCACACACGCTCAGTCTCTCAGCCAGGAACAGAATGAGTCAGTCAGGAAAGGCTGATGCTCACTTATAAGTGAAGGCTAAGGAGACCATTCCAAGGTCTCTCCAGGATTGGGGGGCTTCATCCAAGCAGATGTCCCAAGACTCAGACCTCTTCTTTAAGACCCCAGGTCCTAAAGCTGTCAGGAATTCAACGTAATGACTGATGAGCAGCTCAGGGGTGGCCCACACACTTGGGATGACATTGACATCCAGCGTAGGGCCGTGTGAATTGGCGGCTAAGGGGGCTGAAGCCACCCTTCTGGAATAACACGGGGAGAATGATGCTTAGCCTTCCCACTCTTCACTGGCATCATCACCCGCCACTACCTCCTCCCCACTGAAAGACCAGAGCCAGTCTGAGTGCAGGCCCTGGGCACACCCTCAAGATCCTCACCCTTGGTTATTCTAATTCTGTCAAAGGCACATGCTGAGGTTGAAGGAGGTGTGAGAGTGCCTAGGAGACAGAACCACTATAACGCAGGCAGAGGAAGGAGGTCAGAAGAGAACAGGATGTTGCTGTGCCTAAGGCTCCTCACGCACCCTGTGGGCATGCCACAGTACAGGGTCTCAGGCCACGGCTTTGAATCAAGCAGGTGTGGTGATGCTACCTCCTTGGAAGCTCATGGGATGGCTGTGAATCTATCTAGCTGTTGGGGGACTTCCTACAAAGCCCCAGCACACACTCCAGGAGTGCTTGCACTGCCTGAGATGGCGCTTCAGTCCTCTGGTTCAACCAACTCCCCCATCGCAGAGGAACAGAACTCATCTCTGTCTGGCATTCAGAATCTCACCCCTTGAATCTCACCCCTTGACCTCCATTTCAGTGAACAAAAAGATGATTACCAACAAAAACTCTGGCTCCTCACCTCCCACAGCTGCCAATACTTGGCTAGGCAAGCCTGCTCCAGCAGAAGAGCCAAAGAACTCTTGCACACAGCCCTCTGCTAGACCTGTGGAGGGTGCGTGTCTCCTGAGTATCATGCTCTGTGTTGTTCACACAGCAAGCTGCCAATGTCAAGAAGATTTCAACTGTGATAAACTTGATAGCCTCAAGGGTGCCACTGGCACCCTAGGGTGGCTATCCTGCCCGAGGAAGACAGCCACTGCTGAGAACAGACACTGGTGCTTCTTCCTACTTTTGGAAGGGATTGTTCATTTTCACCTCCTCTGGTGAGCAAGATGCCAAGGAAGCAGTGGACAATCCTTGCCCAGCTGTGCCACCACACACCTAGCAGGGGCCAGCAGAGTCTAGAGAGGGAGAAGGACCAAAGCCTGTTTCTCTGAATTGGAACGCGTGCTAGTCTGAAAAATCTCCCAAACCCAGAGACTTGTTAAACAGATAGATTGTTCTAAAGTCCTCAGGGTGCCAGCACACCACCTTACGCACACTTGCAAAACAGAAAACACTACCTTCAATGCACAGAACATCTTGTGACATGGAGTCCCTGGATTCCAATGTCTTATATAAACTCATGTTCCTCTAGAACAGGAAAGAGGGTGGGATATCAGCCCCACTTCTGTTATATAAAGGACAATTCACAAAGGGAAGAACAAAAAGCTGCATCCGCTGCCTTTGTCCCACCCCCATTAAAGCCTTCAGGGTTAGCCTGACTTTGCCACTGGGAAACCTAACAGGCTAGAACCACCTTCCCTGTACGCAGCCCACTTAAAGTGATCACATGGGGCGTTTTGGTGAGTGCGCACTGGGAAGAGGCTGCCTCAGGCCCCTTTCCCTCAAGCACACAGCCATTCCTGGACAATGCCTGCAGCTGCAGCCAGCCAGGGCACTCCCTGCCTCCCCACACCTTCTAAACTGCACTAAGGAAAGCCCCTCCACCACCATCTGGAGGTCAGAGGTCGGTCCAGACTTGCCTCAGACAGAAGCATTCAACTGAGAAAAAAAAAAAAAAACCCTTAAGAGGCAGAGCACCGCCCTCTGCTCTCTACCCCCCCGGGGCAGAGGATGCTTCCTCAGGATCCCATGACTTGGAATATCTGTTGACTTTGGACAGGATAAGGAGCAGCACTGTCAGTGCAATGAAGCAACACAGTGCCCTGGGGGGCTGTCCACATAGGTCACTGCCCAGCCTGCTCAAGGTCATAGCTAGGGAGGGCTTGGGACCAGCACACCACTCCTAACCTCGGTGCTACTGTCCCTCCACCCCCTCCCCCAGAGGTGGGAGCAGGGTGTGGAGGAGAGAAAGCTCCTTCACAGTGTGACTGGGTTGCTTCTGCCATCAGAAAAGTGGGTTCATTTTGCATTCTATGTTTAACTTTGATCTTGAGATCTGCTTTTACCAATGGGACATCATTGGCAAACCTGATACAAGCAGAGACTCAACGAGTTAACCATCCTCAGGAGACCAAGCCTGGACCAGCCTCTTGCAGGGGCAGCCAGTCAAGCTAGCCATCCCAGCAACAGGTTGAGTCTGAAGCTCCTGGCCCAACTTGCAGTTACAGACTGAAGCAAACAGCAGTTGCCTGAACCTGAGGTCTGGGCTGGTTTGTTAACATGGCTTGGGAGAGCCGAGGTCTCTTGCCTGGCCTTTCCCACTTCCTTAGTGTTGGCGTGAGTGAGTCTGATCACAAACAGCATGGCAAAGTGACACACAGCGTGGGCAATGCTCCTGGGTACCATCAAGACAGAGTGTGACCCCAGTGCGTGACAACAGGCTGAGAGCGCCAAGATGTGATGTCACCACAGTGACTGGTGGCAGAACTGTGACTGGTCTTAGCAGCTGTATGAGGAGACCCTGAGGAGGTTGCTTACCCTCTGCCATCCACTGCTCTCCTCACACGCCAGACCAGCAGGACCACAGCAGCCGCATGAACATCACACAGAGTGAACAGACATAACTGTTCTTCCTGTTATAGCAGCTTCCCTCGGCTATCTGTTACGGAAACAAAGCTGACCAGTACCCGTGTTTCCTCATGAGCTTAACACATTGTTTGCTTCTCAGTGCTCTCCGAGGAACCGCCAGGAGCCCACCTTAGTAAAACACTTAGCCGAGGCCACCAGATTTATATGTATGAATGGTAACAATCCAAAATTGAACCACACCCTAATAGCAACCTTTAGAGGACGGGATAGCCAGTTACAGTTTACTAAAACAAAAGCAGCGGCAAATGCTTGATATTCTTCCAGGGACTGGCACTGTGGCAACAGCAGTCAAGGATACCACATATCACATCAACATCCCATAATGGTCCCAGTTCAAGTCCCAGCTGCTCCACTTCTGATCCAGCTCCCTGCTAATGCGCCTGGAAAGGCAGTGGAGGATGGTTCAAGTCCTCAGGCCCCTGCACCCATATGGGAGACCAGGAAAAAGCTCCAGGCTCCTGGGTTCAGGTTGGCCCAGATCCAGCCATTTCTGGAATGAACGAGCAGATGGAAGATCCTTCTGTGTCTCTCCTTCCTTCTGTAACTCTGTCTCCCAAATAAAAATAAATAAATCTTAAAAAAAAAAAAACTCACATATTTTTTAGAAAATTCATCATTTTTTCTGAGCAGTGTAGATTTTCACAAATGCAATGCTCAGGTATTACTCAAAAAAGTGGAAAAGCATACAGGTGTTTGGCACAGTGATGAAAAATGTCTTTATGATGGACTATGTCAATCAGTGGATTCTTCAACAACTTCATCGTGCTTGGAGTGGCAAGATTGGCAGCGATTCATAACTGCTGAACTATCAAAACCACTTGAGCAAGACCTTCAGAGCATGCCCCACACAGGGGACCTGGGGTGGGTGGGAGACTGGGTGGGGTTTCTCCCTTAAAATCTCTTTACCTCAGATATATGAAGGAAACAATATGGAAATAATAGTCTTACCCATTTTCCTGTAGCCCTTGAACCTTTTTACCTTAATTAACTATGTAAAGATTGTCAAAAATATAATTAAAAAATGGGGGGAAAAAAGAAAGAAAAATGTCTCCTGAGACACCCACACCACTTCTCAGAGTGTCTGGGCCCGAGGTGTGCCTCCACGTTCCATTCCAAAAAACAGTTACCACGCACCCCAGGAGGCAGCAGACAATGGTTTGAGTACCTGGACCCCTGCTACCCACATGGGAGACGTGGATTGAATTTTAGCTTTCAGCTTTGGCTCAGCCCAGTCCCAGCTATTGTGGGTACAACGGAAGTGAACCCAAGATGGAAGTGAAGATCTATTCATCTCTCTTCCTCTCTCATATTCTGCCTTTCAAATACATTTTTAAAAATAAATAAATTAAGGGCCCAGTTCAATAGCCTAGTGGCCAAAGTCCTGGCTTTTCGTGCACCAGGATCCCAGATGGGTGCCTGTTCATATCCAGGCTGCTCCACTTCCCATCCAGCTCGCTGCCTGTGGCCTGGGGAAGCAGTCGAGGATGGCTCACAGCCTCGAGATCCTGCCTGAAGAATCTCCTGGCTCCTGGCTTCAGACTGGCTCAGCTCTGACCTTTGCGGCCACTCGGGGAGAGTGAACCAGCAGACGGAAGATCTTCTTCTCTATCTTTCCTGTCTGTATATCTGCCTTTCCAATAATAAATAAATCTTTAAATAAGTAAAAATGAAAAAATAAATTAAAAAGAAAAAGATCTGTTCTCAGGAAAAGCCCTCCAGAGCCTTGCCCACTGGGGTCTCCGCAGAACCCACTGAACCTAAGGAGAGGAGGTAGCTGCCTCTGGCCTCCTGCAGCCACCTGTCGTCTCACCCGAGAGGAGGAGGGAAGCCACAGGCCAGAGGCACAACCAAGACTGGATCACAGGGCCAAGGAATGTATCCCTTAACCCCGCAGCTCGCGGTCTCGTCACTAACCATAGTAACCTTTCACCCTCGACATCAGGTGTGGCCACCTAGGAAAAAAACCCGCAGGAGACATCAAGACCAAATCAGACTCAAGTATGGCAGGAATGTTGGAATTGCCAAACAGTATAAAACCACCATGATTAATAAGATAGGGGTTCTAATGAGTGAGGCAGACAGCACACAAGGACAGAGGCAATGTACACAGACAGGGAAATTCCAGGGCAGGAACAAGGAGAAACCCTAGAGGTGATGATGACAATGTAAGGGACAGGAAGACGGTCTCTGAAGGGCTTGTGATAGGTTGGCCATCACTAAGGAAAGAAGCTCTGGGAAACTGCACAACTGGAGGGTAAAGAGAAGAAAAACAACGGGAGAAAATCACAATAGGGGACCGTGGTATGGCCTAGCGAGTCAAGCTGCCGTGTAGGAGACACAGGCATCCCACAGGAATGACCAGTTCACATCCCTGCTGCTCCATTTCAGATCCAGTTCCCTGCTAATGTGCCTACCTGGGAAAGTAGCAGAGGGCAGACCAATGCCTGGGCCCCTGCTACCCACATGATACATAGGGATGGAGTTTCAGACTACTGGCTGCAGCCCAGCTCCCAGCAGCTACAGCTTGATACAAGGTCTCTGTCTCTCTATCTGTCACTTTGCCTTTAAATATATAAATACATCTTTCAAAAAAAAAAAAAAGAAATCACAATAGAATATATATGAACTATGGGACAATTACAAAAAGTGTAACATACATGTAACAGGAGTGCCAAGAGAGAAAAGAATGAAAGGAACAGAAGAAATATCTGAAAATGTCATAACTGGAAATGTCCCAAGCTAGTGTCAGTCACTAAGCCACAAAGCCAGGAGACCAAACAGGATAAATCCCAAAACCCCATACCTAGGAACACCAATTTCAAACTACAAGAACCAAAGGTAAAGGAAAAACTCTGAAAGCCAGGTGGGAGCTAAGGTTTAAAAAAAAAAACAACAACACTTACCTATGGAGGAGCTAAGACCATTGAGCTCCCTAACATATGCTAGGAGGCAGCAGCCGGTTAAGGGCCGGAGTCCCTGCCATCCATGTGGAAGAACCAGGTGGAGTTCAGGTTCCTGGCTTTGATCTGAGCCAGCCCTAGCTGTGACAGGCATTTGCGGAATGAAACAGCAGATGGAAATCTTCCCACCCCCACCCTATCATCCTCTCTCTCTCTCTCCCTCCCTCCCTCTCCAGAATGTGGTCTATCTTGGTGAAGATTCCATGTGAGTTTGAAAAGAACGGGAAGCAGTCTGCAGATGTCAGTTCTATCCAGTTGGTAGAGAGTGCTGTTCAACTGCATTCTTACCCATTTTCCACCTGCTGGATCAGTCTATTCCTGATAGAGATACAATTAAGTCTCCAATTACAGTTACGGACTCATCCATGTCCCCTTGCCGTTCAGCAAGTTTTTCCCTCACAAAGTTTGGTACTCTTAAGTACATATATAAGGACTGTTATATCTTGAAGGACATATCCTTTATCATTACGTAACACCTGCAACAGCTTTTGAAAAAATGCTTCTTGATTTTCATCTGCTGAAAGCAGAGACACTGCCTGGCTTCAAGATTTACTGTGAAGATTCAGTAATGAAGACAGTGTGGTATCAGTAGATAAGCAGAACAGAATGCAGCCCAGAAATTGACCCATATCCATACAGTCAAGTGATCTTTGAGGAAGGAGCAGAGACAGACGCAACTGCAACACTGCGGCACCTGCAAACCACATGAGAATACCTGAGTTCAAGTTTTGACTTTTCTTTCCTGCTATTCACACCCTGGGAGGCAGCAAGTAATGTTTCAAGTTGTTGGATCCCTGACACCCAGGGAGGCCCAGATTGAGTTCCTGCTCCTGGCTTTGGCCTGGTCCAGCCCTGGCTATTGCAGCTGAGTGAATCAGTAGATGGGAGAGCTTTCCATCTGTGGCTCTGCATTTCACAGTAAATGAATCATTCAGTGATAGTAAGCAACGTATTTGAAAGGAGTCTTCAAATTGTGTGTCCTCAGGTAGCCCAAATAAAAAAAGAACAGAGCAGTGGACACAACTACATACTTTATGGAAGGGACAAAATCCAGAACCTAGACAACGGCAAATGCTGCCCGTGCTGTAACAGCGACAGGAATTCCCACTCAAAGGGTGGGGCGCAAAGGCATGCAATCCGTTTGGAAGACAGTCTGGTGGTTTCTTATAAAACTAAACATTCTCTTACCTTTGAGCTAGCAATTGCACGTCTTGGTATTTACCAAAGGCACTACAAACCGCATCTGCACACAGTCTGTACATGGATCTTTACAGTAGTTTTGTTAATAATTCCCAAAACTTGGAAGGAACCAAGATGTCCTTAAGAACATAAATGAATAAATGTCCAGACAATAGCATATGATTCAGTACCAAAAGGAAACGAGCTATCAAGCCATGAGAAGACATGAAGGAGACTTCACCGCACATTGCTAAATGGAAGAAGCCAACCCAGAAAGGCTACACACTGGGTGACTCCAATGACGACATCCAGGAAGAGGCAAAAACCAAGGACAGTAAAGAGATCGCTGGTTGTCGGTGTTCAGGAAGGACACACAGATGAATACATCAATCCAAACTGCTTTTCAGGACAGTGAAACTACTGTGTGCACTGTAATGAATGGCAGACACATGTCACTATCCATTTGTCCAAACCCACAGACTGCAGAGGAGTGAGTCCTGCAATAAGGATGGAATCTGGATGATAATGCGGCATTAGAGGTCTGTCCATTGCACTAAATATAGCACTCTGGTGGGGGAGGTGGACCCTGGGCAGATGATGGAGCAATCATGCCCAAGATGGTGCTATGGACCTACAAGCACTCCAAAAAAGAAAACCTGTTGTGACAAATCAAGAGGAATAAAATATTGACACATGCTACAACATGGGTGAATCTTGAAAACACCAGGCTAGGTAAAAGAAGCCAGACACAAAAGGCACAGAAATATCCAGAACAGGCCAATCCACAGAAAAAGAGAGAAAGTAGAGCAGAGGGTGTCATCAGGACTTCCCTGTGGGGCTCTGCAAGTGTCGGGAAATCGATGACAAACCAGCTCATCCTTCTCTGCAAGTGTGCAGAGCCCACACTGTGCTCCCTAAGAAAGTTGCTCGAAAATCATTTAAACAAATCAGATAAATAAACAAATCACTCAATGGTCTGTGATGTAGAACACAGGACTGCACACAACATAAGCATGCATACTGAAATCCTGATGAAAAAAATCTTAGTTTTTTCATGATGCTAATTAAACAAAAGGATGGGTTATACTAACCGGCGCCTAACCTAGATGTTAAAATGCATAAATGCCCAATGTAAGAGAATCAAGCCTTACAACCCAAAGGAGAGTCTTAGGCTGGAAACTCACTGAGCTCAGCCTACTGGCAGGGAGCCCGGAAAATCCAGGTCCTGTTGCAGACACATAGAAATAAGAGTTCCTGGGCCCAGCGCCATGGCCTAGAGGCTAAAGTCCTCGCCTTGAATGCCCCGGGATCCCATATGGGGTTCTAATCCCGGCAGGCCCACTTCCTATCCAGCTCCCTGCTTGTGGCCTGGGAAAGCAGTCGAGAATGGCCCAGAGCTTTGGGACCCTACACTCACGTGGGAGACCCGGAAGAGGTTCCTGGTACCCGGCTTCAGATCGGCACAGCACCAGCCATCACGGTCACTTGGGGAGTGAATCATCGGACGGAGGATCTTCCTCTCTGTCTCTCCTCCTCTCTGTATATCTGACTTTGTAATAAAAATAAATCTTAAAAAAAAAAAAAAAAAAAAAAAAGAAGAGTTCCTTCACCCCAAGAACTCTAGGGAGGGCAGGGTAGGGCTACACTGAAGAGCCTTCAATGCCAACTGGTTTAAGGACATGTCTTGTCTCTCACTCAGACTGGAGGCAGCCAGAGGGACCATCAGGCCCACCAGCACTTCCTACCCCTCAGCATCTAGCCAAATTCTTTTTTTTTCTTTTTAAAGATTTATTTACTTTGATTACAAAGTCAGATATACAGGGAGGAGGAGAGACAGAGAGGAAGATCTTCCATCCAACGATTCACTCCCCAAGTGACTACAACGGCCGATGCTTCGCCAATCCGAAGCCGGGAACCAAGAAACTCTTCCAGGTCTCCCACATAGCTGCAGGGTCCCAAGGATCTGGGCCATTCTCGACTGCTTTCCCAGGCCACAAGCAGGGAGCTGGATGGGAAGTGGGCCTGCCGGGATTAGAACCCCATATGGGATCCCGGTGCGTTCAAGGCGAGGACTTTAGCCACTAGGCCACGCCACCGGGCCCCATCTAGCCAAATTCAATGCTTAACCAGCACATGATTAAGAAATAGAGCAAATTGGGGAGGGGGGATACAAGGGTTAACAGGTACAAAAATGAATAATTTTTTACTTTACACAGAAGCATCCAATGGGGCCAGCTGCCTCTGGCAGTGTCAGGATCCCATACAGACACTATTCCACTACTGATCCCTGCTGATGCTAAAGCAAAGGAGGATGACCCACGTCCTTTGGCCTCTAACACCTTCCTGGCCCCTGGCTTCAGGTCAGTCCAGTCCCGGCCATTGTAGCCATTTGGGGAGTGAACCAGCAGACGCAGGATCTCTCCCTGTCTCTCTCCTCTACCTGTGACTCTGTCTTTCAAATATAAACAAACAAATCTTTTAAAAAGAGCATTCACTGAAGAGGCCAGGTAGGGAGCAAGCTCTCCTGATGTACCTGATGCATTTAACTTAAGGGCTGATAGTTCTCAACTTTTCCAGGACTTGGTCTGCAGGGAGCGTCGAGCAGAGTCCCCTTACCCACAAGCACTCCACTGTTTCCTGTGGAGCACTCAAAAAGTGATGGTGCGAACATTCCCCTCACCCCACAGGAAGCAGACACTGACAGGACTTGGCCAGAGATGGGACAGCGTGAGCTAACCACTTTTCAGACCCAAAGGCTTGGCAGTATGCCCAGGAAGAGATGATTGCCCAGGAGTAAAAAGATGAGATTCGGCCCGAGCCCACAGCATCAGAGGGCAGAAGAGGCCCTCACCTCGGGTATCATCCGCCGCCGCTTCACACTGTGGACCAGGTCCAGCTGCCCGCCGCTGCCAGGCTGCTTGCGTTTGCTGGAGTCCTGCAGGGCGGTGAGGATGCCGTCCAGGGGGGGCCTCTCCGACGTTCTGGAGCTCACGGAACAGTCCAGGGCAGCATCCTCAGCCTCCGTCTCCACTTTCACCGTGCTGTTTTTCAGAACTGCGGCAGATAAGAAACAGGGCTCAGTGTGGGGCAACGCCCAGAGACAAGGGGTGTGGGGTATGCCCTGTCGCTCCCTCTCTCAAAGATTTTTTTAAACCTGTGCTTTCCAATAACACACTTCTTATTTGCTGTGAGGGCCAAATAACAAAACTAGGTTTCCAGAACATCGGGTTCGAAATGAGCTGGAATGTCTCTAGGAAACAGAAGAAAAAGTAACTTCAGAAAGATGCGTAAGATGCTTACAACAGGTGCGTGGGTACCAGGGCTGGGACTTGTCAAACACCTTTTTTATATTCCGTGTACATGCTGTCAATGGATAACCTCATCAAAACTAATACAATAAAGGCATTTTTCTTTAAAAAAAAAAAAGGGCATACATATATTTTTTACCTTCTTCTACATCTTCACTGAATTCAGCTGAGTTCATCTTCTATTCCACTAAATGAAAAGATAAAGACAAAGTCTGGATTTACTACTGGGTTTATTTCCTCACCCCTACCCGCACAGAAATCCCCTTGCCCTCCCTACGTGGGCTCTGGGTGGGAGTGAGTACACAGATACACAGCACGCACATGCCCAGAGCAGCCACCTGTGCATCTCCCTGTGGGCAGGGTGGTCCACTGAGAGGCACTTACTGAGTCAGGGCAAAATGTTCTTTGTTGTTTTTTTTTTTCAAAAGATTTAATTATTTTTATTACAAAGTCAGATATACAGAGAGGAGAAGAGAGAGGAAGACCTTCTGTCCAATGATTCACTCCCCAAGTGACCACAATGGCTGGTGCTGTGACGATCCGAAACCAGGAGCCAGGAACCTCCTCCAGGTCTCCCACATGGGTGCAGGATCCCAAAGCACTGGGCCATCCTCAACTGCTTTCCCTGGCCACAAGCAGGGAGGTGGATGGGAAGTGAAGCTGACAGGATTAGAACCGACACCCACATGGGAACCCGGGGCGTTCAAGGCGAGGACTTTAGCCACAAGGCCACGCGGCCGGGACCGCAAAATGTTCTTTGAACAAATCACATCTTACTGACAACCCAATTAGGGTGATCTCTTTTCAGTCCCTCCTTATAAGGACCAGCCACAAAGCCAAAACCAAACTCGGCAAGGAAGCAGGGTCGAAAGCTGGAAGCTGCAGCCTTTGATGTACCTGAGCTGATGCCTGGGGACTCACTCGAAATGATCAAGAGATCCGTGCTGCACATGACCATAGGCCTCAGTCACACTCAAGGCACAACTCAGCGCAGATGGAGACCCCCTGTGCACTCAAGGCACAGCTCAGCACAGATGGAGACCCGCTGCACACTCAAGGCACAGCTCAGCGCAGATGGAGACCTGCTGCACACTCAAGGCACTGCTCAGTGCAGATGGAGACCCGCTGCACACTCAAGGCACAGCTCAGCGCAGATGGAGGCGCGGCTCAGTGCACACGTGGGTCAGCTCCAGCATAGCAGGAAGAACATGAAACCTCACGCTTGCTCACATGGTAAGATGGTCCTTTCTGGGGACTTACTGGGGCTAGATGCTTCATTAAAACTCACTCGACCTGTTTTGGTAAAGTAGCCACTAGAAAAATGTTGGCTACCTATGTGGTTATGTTATACTATTTTTGGAAGCGCTAATCTAGTCCTTCCTTCAGCTCCAACAAGCAGAGAAAACATGGTGGGTTGTAACGTGTGGGTTTGAGAGCATCATACAATCTAGTCTGAACAGCAGAATGGAAGCGGTGGTGGCACCAGCCCAACTCCTACCAGTGCCCCCAGGACAGGACAGGACCAACACTGCAGCGGGGAGGAGCACTAAATTTACTATTACCTTCTCTGAGATGCTCCCAATTCCTAACAGCAGGAATGAAAACAGCACACAATGCAAATGAGTCGTATCCATTGGGAAACAATGCATATGGCAACTTGCACTTGTTTCCACAGCTATGTGGGTGGACAGACACACGGCCTTTTAATTTTACTTAAGGCTCAGGCGACAGCAGAACCAACGCGTTCCTCCCAAGGAATTTCTTTAAGAGGAAGGCCATCTACAACACATGGCAGACCAAAGGGCGGCTACAAGACGACACTTGGTTGCCACAGCCAATTTAGAGGTGATTGAGCGCATGTCACGAGTAGGGCAGGAGATTGTGCATTCAGCTGGTGCGTGCACACACCAACTTCTAAACTCACGGAACATCACGCTTGCACAGGGCTTCTGAAGACGAACCTGAGGACATGTGTCACGACAGCCCTACAGGACAGGCATGATCGAGCCCGCTGTGATGGCTCAGTGGCTAAATCCTCACCTTGCACATGCCAGGATCTCATATGGGCGCCAGTTTGTGCCCGACTGCTCCACTTCTCAAACAGCTCCCTGCTTGTGGCCTAGGAATGTAGTAGACAATGGCCCAAAGCCTTGGGACCCTGCACCTGTGTGGGAGACCCAAAGGAGGCTCCTGGCATTGAATCGGCTAAGCTCCCAACCATTGTGGCCACTTGGCCACGGAAGGTCTTTCTACTAATCCTCTCTGTAAATCTGCCATTCCAATAAACAATAAATAAATTCTTTAAAAAAGGGTGGGGGGGACAAGCACAGTCCTTATCACTTCTGTGCTAACTAACTTCCAGGAGGGACAGAGAAAATAAGCTTTACTTGAAACCACAAAAGGCTTCCTCCTACCTGAAACAACAACAAAGTGAGGCTGAGTTCAACCAACAGGGAGTCAACCTCAGGGAGGCTGGAGAACTGTGCTGCCAGGTGAAGGGGCTGGCAGCTCCCTGCACCACTCAAAGAAAGTGAGGGAGGGAAATCCTTCCCCCAGCTGGCTGTCAGTCAGTGGCTGGCAGGGTGGTGGGTATCACCAGGCACAGATTCCAACCTGCCTCCCAGCCCCGTGAGCAGGTCTCTCAGGGAAACAGAGTTCCCAAACACCCTTAGCTTGCTGAAGATCCCTGGAAGCTCTGCTATGTGGTCACATAACCCATTCCTCTCCATCCAAGGGCAAGGGCAGAAGACATGGGGAGGCACGCATGCTGGCTGCTGCGGGACAGGGACCCCGCACACAGCAAAGTATATTTTGGAGAGAGAAAAGCAGCTAAGGGAGGAGGAGATGGCAGAGAGTTTACACAAAGCAAAAAGGGATCCTGGTGGCACTCTGGCCAGGCAGGAAACAGTAGATGTGAAACGCCAGCAACCAGAATGGAAGGACACAGCTTCCGAAACTCCAGGTGCAGGTGAGGCAGCCAGGACAGAAAGGGACAGCTCCCAGAAGCCAAGGTGCAGGGAGGGTGGCGAGCTGACTCAGGGAGCTCTGCACTCGCCCTCCCTCCTTGCTCTGCTGGAACCCCCTATGGAGCAGCAGGGCCCTGGGGAGCCTGACAATGCAGAGCCTTGCTGCTGGCCGCTGGGCGTAGCTGACCAGGAATGTGGCTCCGTGAGCACAAGGGCTATTTTCTGAATCACCCGCACCACCAGTAACACCAGCACCACAGCAGAATGACCTGGGAAGGACACACACCTGATGTGCCTGCGGGCCAGGAGGGAAGTGGGGGACGCAGGGAAGGGAGCAGAAAGGCTCTCAGGGGTGAGGTAGGAGGAAGGGGCTACAGCTGCCCAGCTCCAAGTAGCCCAAGCGCATCTGCTCTGGGAAAAGCATTTCTGTGTTCATTTATAGACTGGCAACTGAAGCAGCAAGGTTAGTACCTAAGAAACCCACAGCACAGGATGGTGGGCCTCTGTCCCTGGAGAATAGCTATGCTCGCCAGGAGGCACTTGCCTAAGGCTCATTCAGGTAGTGGTGGGCGAGTACCCACCAACCGGAGTGCGCCCACCAACTGCATGAGCACCTTGGCCTTGCCCCAGGCTACTTGAATCCAGGTTCCTCCAATAGACATTGATGGCAGGGCCACTAGCCAGCCCACAGTGTCAGTCACAGAGGTGGAGCAGGATTCCTGGTGGAGGGTGGCAGTACCACTGACTGGGCAGCTGGAGGAGCAAACACAGCCCTCTGTCTGCTGCCAAGGCTCTGCTGCCAAGCACCCTGGCTACTTTCAGGCCACTCTGGGGGATCCCGGAATCTCGTTTAGCCCTAGGGGCTACCTGAAAAGCAGTTTGGACTACAACTGTGTCTGGAGGCAGACTTCCTGCCGTGGGGCAGGAGGTGTGAGGGGCCACTCCCTGTGGCCTGGAGCTGACTCAGTGACAGCATGGGACCCACTCCGGCTTACCACCCACCACAGCAGGTGGTAAGGAGATGGGTATCACCTCTCCCAGGCCATTTCCTGGTCCTCTGCTGGGTGGAGTCGGGGAGCTGAGTTGATCCAGGGCGGCCCCAGATGCCGGCGCACAGGGAATTTCCTCCTGCTTGCCTAACATGGGTGCTGGGGGAGCTGGGCCTTCTCAAGTTCACCCCATTTTTCTCCCTCGCCTGCTGGCTTCCAGGCTGTATGTCCCAGCATCCTTTCTATCAAAATCTTCTTACCTCACAGCATGGGCCATCTGGCAGCTCCTCTGGATGTCACCAACAATCAGCTCAGTAGCCCCTGCCCAGCCAAGGGAAGAGTTCAACGAGTGGAGAAAGCACAGGACATGTGCAAGCTTCAACTGCCTCCGCTTCCAATGCCGCCGGTGCTAAGACCAACCAGACAGTAGCTCTCAAGAAGACCATGCTCCGGGGCTGGTTTAATAAGTAAAAATCCTGCCTCTTTTCAAAACAAACAACCTAGAAAGCCCCAGGCAAAGTGTCCATCACTAACCTAGAAAGTTGCAAATGATGCAGGGTGGCATTGATTCTGTCCAC
Source organism: Ochotona princeps (assembly GCF_030435755.1). Classification (NCBI taxonomy): domain Eukaryota; kingdom Metazoa; phylum Chordata; class Mammalia; order Lagomorpha; family Ochotonidae; genus Ochotona; species Ochotona princeps. Next base: position 54,711,953 of record NC_080832.1, on the reverse strand, counting down.
ACAGAGGGGACCAGGGCTGGCCAGGGTTCAATTTTCCACTCCAGACCCGCAAGGCAGAGGATGAAACCGGCCATCAGCGCAGCCTTCGGCTTGCAGAAGACACAAAAGGAAGGACAGGGCCTCTGCAACTGGCCAAGCCTCTCCCAGCAAGTACTGTGAGCCCATGTTGGAGCCAACTCATGTTCCAACTGCTAGATTTCCCATCAAGTTCCCTATTCAAGCCCAGGAAAGCAGTCGAGTACGGCCCAAGTCATTGGGACCCTGCACCCACACAGGAGACCCACAAGAAGCTTCTAGTTCCTGGCTTCGGACTGACTCAGCTCCAGCCGTGTGGCCTCTTGCGGAGTGAACCAGTGGATGGAAGACATTTCTTTCTCTCTCACCTTCTCTCTGTAAATGTGTCTTTCCAGCAAGATAAATCTTTATTAAAATAATAAAGGAAGGATAATCTGACCAGCACAAAGCTTCAACCAGTCTAATATCAAACGGCAAGGAATAAATGGTCCACATTGGCTCCAGAAATGCTAAAACCTGCAGGGTTTGTGTCTATCTCTCTGTCTAACAATGGACAAGTCTGAATCCTATTACCACACACTTGGCTGGGGCTTTATTTTTATCTTTTTTTTTTTTTTAAGATTTATTTATTTTTATTGGAAAGATGGATATACAGAGAGGAGAAGAGACAGAGAGGAAGATCTTCCATCCCATGTTTCACTCCCCAAGCGACCCCAACGGCCAGAGCTGAGCCGGTCCGAAGCCAGGAGCTCTTTCAGGTCTCCCACGCGGGTACAGGGTCCCAAGGCTTTGGGCCGTCCTCGACTGCTTTCCCAGGTCACAAGCAGGGAGCTGGATGGGAAACGGGGCCACTGGAATTAGAACTGGCGACCATGGGATCCCGGCCCGTGCAGGGCGAGGACTTTAACCACTACGCTACTGTGCTTGGCCCTTGTCTTAACCTTTTTTTTTTTAAGATTCACATCTCCCTAATCACATTTTGAAGTCCCCAAAGTACACACAGGGAACATAATTCAGCAGGCATGGAAGTGCTGAGTTAAAAGGCCACTGTGATGGGGACAGGGCTTGTGGAGCAGTGGAACGCCTGCATCCCTTACTTGAGCTTCAGTTGGAGTCCCCGCGGCTCCACTTCCTATCCAATTCCCAGCCTGTGGCCTGGGAAAGCAGTCGAGGATGGCCCAAAGCCTTGGGATCCTGCACCCACATGGGAGATCCGGAAGAAGCTTCTGGCTTTGGATCAGTTTAGCTCTAGATAATAGAGCAAGTTGGGGAGTGAACCAGCAGATTGAGGATCTCTCTTAACTATGCCTTTCAAAAAAGGAAGAAAAGCAAGCAAGAACCTAGGGTTCAATTCCCCATTCCTGACTCCAACTTCCTGCTAATGTGTACCCTGGAGTGTAGGCCCCGGTCTCCCAAGGGTTAACTCCACAGCTTACCTTGTTTCTAAGGGGTAACAGAATGGGCACTCTTGGCCTGATACATGTAGCCCCTGGCTTGAATGCAGTTCCTCTTCCCTGCTTCCCCTTTGTTAAGATGCCCCCAGGGGAGCTTAGGAGTTGCTTGAGCATTGGGATAATACTGGGAGGGACTGGGCAGACTATAAAAGATGCAGGCTGACCCCAAATAAACGGCATTCTGTTTACAAGAGTGATCCACTGCGTGTTGTCTTGTGTTGTCTTGTGTGTTGTCTTTTTGTAACCCTATTCCCTCCGTTCGGCTCGGGGTACGCGGTGACGCGGGCGTTGCCGATACTGGAGGGTGGCAGTGATGGTTCAAGTAACTGGGCTTCTGCTCCCACATGGCATTCCTGGATTGAGTTCCTGGTTTCTACACAAGTCAGAGCCCACAAGATGGCATCTGAGGACTAATCCACAAGATGGAAGCTGTCTCTAAAACAGAGAAAAAAAGAACAAAAGAAAACACCTACTGTATCCAACTGGGTTCCTGGCCGGGCACTCCATGTGTCATTCCACAGATGCTTTCAAAGTGTGGTGAGCCTCAGAGGGGGCAGTGTGCTGTAGCTGGCCTAGGTGGCCTGCACTGGGCCTGGAGCTCTGGCCGACGCCACGGTCACAATCAAGTGAGGAGCCTGGAATTGGCCATGGTGGGGGTATTCGCACCAAGGTAACTGACACTGGCTACCCACCAAGGTTTTTCTCCCCTCTTTCCTGAAAGCCGCTTCACCAAAACATGCCAAGTACCACCGAGGGGTGCCACAAGATCACAGCTATTTTCAGAATAATGCTAAGATGTTATTCCCTTCCACTCTCATCTTGCCAGCATGCAGGGGAGTTTTCCACGACATGGTGTTTCTCAGAAGACTAAATACAGAGGCAGATATGAAAATTCAGCTTCTACTAAAACCAAACATGAAAGTGACTTGCAAAAATGTAAACACAGCCTCTGTTTTCAGGGAGGATTTTAAAATACAGCTTATGTCATAAAAATGATGTTGCAGCCTAATGGTTTCATTATGGTTATTTAAAAACATACACTTAAATATTTCCCATCTTTAGTTTTAAACATGGACACAATTTATGGAAATAACCCACAGACACCAAAAATTCTTTAAGATCCCTAATCATTATGAGGTAAAGGTCTTTCTGTCTTTCCTTCTATCAGCAAATCTGCCTATCTAACAAAAATAAATCTTTAAATGATTACAGACAAAAATGGCCCAGACATAGAAATGTTACCTACATCTCATACTTGCTTTAAGGTCCTTTTAATTCCAAAATATTTAAGCAAAGAAAAACTTAGATTGTTGAAGGCCATCACATATGCCAAAATATTTGGCATTTTGTATATCAAAACAAAAACAACAAAAATGTTTTAATAAACATAGTAAGAGGGATAAAAAAATAATGAATCGTAAAAAAAAAAAAGGGGGGGGGGGGAAGCTGGTACAGTGGCTTCCCTTTCAAGTGCCAGGATCCCATATGCACTTTGGATATGTCCCAGTGGCCCCACTTCCCATCCAGCTCCCTTCTTGGAGCCTGGGAAAGCAGTCGAGCACAGCCCAAAGTCTTGGAACTCTACACTGCATGGGAGACCCAGAGGAAGCTCCTGGCTCCTGGCTTGGGATCAGCTCAGCTCCAACCACTGAGACCATATGAGGAGTGAACCAGCGGAGGGAAGATCTTTCTGTCTCCTTCTCTCTGTAAATCAGCCTTTCCAATAAAATAAGTCTTTTACAAAAGAAGAAGAAATGGGATCCTAAGGCCAAAAGTTTTGAAAACCTAGTTTCCTGATTTTTTTTTCATTTACTGTACCATGGAAATGTCTCTATCACTTCTTTCACCTTGAGTTTCTCCAAAAGCAGATCTTCAGACCCTGACTGGAGATACGCCACTTCCTTCGGAGGAGAGAGCTGGAGTCCCCAGGGGCCAAGCACTATGGTACGGTGTGAGAGCACCAAGAGACACCACAGCCCTCTTTCCTACCACAAGCACCAGAAAATGCAAAGCCTTCTCGCACGTGAGCCTATCCCTTCCACCTGCTCCCGACACAGCGTGGACAGAACACTTTTTTTTTTTTTTTTTAACAATCCTGTGAGTTGCGGCCGGGCAGCATGGCCTAGCGGCTAAAGTCCTCGCCTTGAACACCCCGGGATCCCATATGGGCGCCAGTTCTAATCCCAGCAGCTCCACTTCCCGTCCAGCTCCCTGCTTGTGGCCTGGGAGGGCAGTTGAGGTCGGCCCAAAACTTTGGGACCCTGCACCCGTGTGGGAGACCCGGAAGAGGTTCCTGGTTCCCAGCTTCGGATCAGCACAGCAATGGCTGTTGCGGCTCACTTGGAGAGTGAATCATCGGACGGAAGATCTTCCTCTCTGTCTCTCCTCCTCTCTGTATATCTGACTTTGTAATAAAAATAAATAAATCTTAAAAAAAAAACAGTCCTGTGAGTTGGCAACCCTTGCTAATCCCATTTTACAGATTAAAACTGAGGCATGGCTTTTAGAGTGGCAGAGGGTCTCCTCTGCACTGTCTGGCCTGGTTTTCTGGTTTCATGGGCGTGAGACCCTTAGGTGGCTCTGCAGGGAGTGGACCCTGCAGGGAGTGAGTCACCCTGCTGTGTGACAGCCTGGCTAGCCATGAACAAGGTCCCTGCTTTGTGTGGGATAATGGCCCACTGCAGAGGTCATTTCTAGGGATCATCACCTCCGTGGCAGCAGAGAGGCGAGGATGTAGGGGATGAAAACAGGCAGAGGGCCGGATGGGAAGACGTAAGTAGCAGGAGGGAAGGAGTGCTCAGTGGGTGTTGTAACAGGTTTCTATGACAACCATAACTCAACACCCAGGCCACAAAGCTGTGGGGAAGTCCCCCCACCACAAAAAAAAAAGAAAATCTGAATGCTGATTTCTAAATGTAAATATTTTTTAACTCACAACGCAGACCTAAGAGACTTTTCCCCCCACTTCGGCAAAGAAATATTAATCGACACCAACTGAAGGGGGAAAATCCATTTACAAAATAATTGCCAATGTCACTCAAGGCAGCATCACTTGATTTCCCTCCTCACATTCAGCTCCTAAATACCTATGACCAAACTTTGGTGACCCCTGCAGGGCCGCATGCACTTGAACCTGCTGAGGCACAGCCACAGCCACAGCAAAGAGCAGAGGCCAGAGGGCAAAGTGCCAGGGCCAGGATGGCTTCCCTGGCTGGCAGCAAGTCAGGGGCAGGGCTGTGGAGCTGGACGCCACTCTGCAGCACAGGCCACCACTGTACCCATTCGCTGGCATCTGTTCTTTTTAAATGTTACTTATGTACTGAACACTGAAAAACAGGCAGACAGAGATCTATTTACATGGTTCAGCATGTAGTAGGTGGGAAGGACCAGGATGATGCTAGGAGCCAGGATTCTCATCTGGGTCCTCCGCATGGGTGGCAGGGACCAAATGAGACCCGCTGCCTCCCAGGGCCTGCATGAGCAGGAAGCTGCAGCCAGTTACACTGATGGGGGCATGGGTCTCCCAGCTAGTAGCCTTCACATTTGGCCAAACACCTGCCCCACCCCACACGCTGCAGAGATCATGCGAAGTGAAAACCCCCTGATCCCCACTGGCTCCCCCTGTGCTGAGTTGGGAAGTCAACACAGAATTCGAAAAGCTCTACAGATGGAAAGTGCTAAACCATGAGTATAAAAATTCAAAACCAAGGGTGCGTCACCAGGCCACTCGTCAATAACAAACTTCAAAGTTCATGGGGATATCTCAACTACCTGATTAAATCACACTGTGAGGTAGCAGATGGGAAACAGGCCAAAAAATTAAAGTAACCGGCAGCTTTTGGATTTTTCCTTTACATTTCCCCCTCATTTTCCTCATGTCACACCAGTGGGTATGCAATTGTTCGATACTGAAAATTTATAAATATGAAAACTAAGAAGTTTAAGGACACTCTAGTCAGATCATATTCTTAGCAACATCCGCCAATGCAAGTTGAGAATGCTTGTAAAACCTAAATCGCACAACCTCTCTAAAAACACTGCTGGTCTGAGAAACAAGGTGACTAACGCCCGATCAGCCCAGCACAGATGGCTCTGGGTGACCGATGGCCTCTCACTACAAGGAGCGCCCAGAGTGTGGAGAGGAGACCAGAGAATGCACCAGGCTCAACAGCCTGCGGGGATGAGAAGGTGCAAGATCAACCTCCAACCGCCATTTCCTGGCAGGTTCCCTGCAGGCATTATCAATACCTCTGCTTGGTCCTTGGGTTCTTTTTCAAAATGAGACAAATTTCATAATGGGTGGGTGGGTGTTAGGTGGAAATGGAGGAACCCCAGACCTAATCTTCTGGACCTAGCAGGGACCCAAGCTCCCAGAGGGGTTTCGTGGTTGTTCAGAAAGATGACCAGCCAGGGGACAGTGTTGGCAATGCTCAGCAACCTGCCAGAGGTTCTGACCTGCACCTGTAGCCCTTCCTTTCCCACTTCCTCCAAACTGGACTCTACTGGACACCCAGAGCTTGTGCCAGGGGCTGCGACTCCAGAACACAGAGAAGGCAGTGGGAGAGGGAAGCCGTGGATGAAGGCTGGGCCCCAGAAAACAGGAAGGAGCAGTGGGAGGTCACCGTGATGGGTGAGTGAGCAGGCAGTCACGCAGACTATGACGCCACAGCTCTCCTCCTGCAGGGAGGGCAGCTGCAAGCCAGAGGGCCCAGCTGAGGCAGCACCACCGGCCTCTTCCCTGACTGGCCCTAATCCTTCTCTAACTGAAGGATTCCTTCACATGGCAACAGGACCAGAGGGAGGAAGGGGTGTCCGTCCATCCATCCGTCTATCCATTCTTCCCTCCGGAAGCCCACATCATCCACCTCTCTATGAGGCAGAGCTAAGCCTGTGACCCTGTTGCACCAGGACAGCAGAGGCTTTGCGGCCAGCCCCCAGTCAGACAGAACGAGCAGCAGGGCCCGAAATGGGAAGTCATTGGGCTTCCTGAGACTTCAAGGCTCAAATCCCAGCCAGCTGAACCAGGATTCTGCCCCCCCACCCGCCCCGTTAAAATAACAACATCATCCGCCCACCCTGGGCAGCAACACTGGCCGCAAGTGCAGCTTGGGGAGCAGCTGGCCCTGTGTAACCCTGACCTTGGGCCAGTTGGGGCAAACACCCCTCCCACCAAGACCCAGATGCAGATGTCAAGCAAATCCAGACTGCGCAAGGAACTGGAGCCCAGACACAGCAATGGAATCAGAACCCCAGAAAATCAGGATACTGGCTTTTGCAGTCCTGGCCACACAAAAGTTAAAACAGAGAACACACTCGGATCATTTTAAACACAGGAACAATACAATCAACTCAGGGATTTATACTCATATCTACTTGATTTTCACGGGACTCACTCCCCACATGGCCCCAACACCAAGGACTGGGTCAGGACATACCCAGAAGCCAGGAACTCCATCGGGGTGTCCACGTGCAAGGTAAGGGCCCAAGCTTTAGGCCATCTTCCACTGTCTTCCAAGGCTCATCAGCAGGGAGCCAGATCACCAGTGGAGCAGGGCTTCAATGGACACTGCAACAAGACATCTCCAGCAATGGCTTAACCTGCTGTGCCAAGGTCTGCCCCTACTAAGGGCCAGGTACTGACGTGTCAGCATCCTGTATCACACTGCCTCGCACTGCCTGTCTCCTCCTCACACACACCCAGCAAGGCATTCGGCTCACAGAGATGAGGTGCCAGCCACCACCCTCAGCTCGTGACTTAGGCCTAGCCAAGTTCTAGTTACGGAAGTGGACCAGCAGACGAAGTGCCATCTCTCTCTCTCTCTTTCTCAAAAAGGACTTTAAAAGTTAACATCTAGAGCAGGGCATGATGGCTCAGTGACTATATTCTGGTCTTGAAACTGCTGGGATCCCATATGGGGTTCATGTCCTGGCTGTTTCGTTTCCCATCCAGCTGCTGTCTTGTAGCCTGAGAAAGCAGTCCAGGATGGCCCAAAGCTTGGGACCCCGCACCCATGCAGGAGCCCTTGAAGAAACACCTGGCTCTTGCCTTTGGATCGGCTCAGCTCTGGCCAATCGGACGATCTGGGTAGTGAACTAGCAGAGAGCTTTCTGTCTCTTCTCTCTGTAAGATAATTAGAATAACTGGAAAGTCAGACAATTGGAAAGTCAGATATACAGGGAGGAAGATCTTCCATCTGATGAATCACTCCCCAAGTAACCACAACGGCTGGTGCTACAGCAGTCTGAAGCCAGGAGCCAGGAACTTCCTCCAGGTCTCCCACGCGAGTGCAGGATCCCAAGGCTTTGGGCTGTCCTCGACTGCTTTCCCTGGCCACAAGCAAGGAATTGAATGGGAATCAGGGGCTGCCGGAATTAGAACCAGAGCCTATATGGGATCTTGGCGCATTCAAGGCAAGGACTTTAGCTGCTACGCGACTGCGCTGGGCCCAAAATACATAAATCTTTAAAAACAAAAAAAAGTTGGCATCAAAAACTGAGTGAGGCACTCTTCTACTCATCCAGTCTTAATCCTTTATTTTGTAAAATGCAGAACACATCTACTCCTGTGTTTGTGCAAATTACAAAGAAGAACAGTATCTAACGCAATACTCTACTGGGTGTTTTTAATTTTTTTTAAAGGGGTCAGCATGTGGCACAGCAAGTTAAACTAACACCTGCGACACTGATGTCCCAGGTGAGCTCCGACACTGACATCCTAGGTGAGCTCCGCTCAAGCCCTGGTGCACCACTTCTGCCCCAGCTCCCAGCTACCACACCGGGAAAGTAGGGCAAGATGGCTCATGTGCTTGTGCCCCTGCACCCACGTGGGAGAACGAATGGAGTTCCAGAAACCTGGTTTCAGCTTGGCTGTCTTGGCTGCTACCACCATTTGATGAATTAAACAGCAGGTCAAAGATTTCTCTCTGTCTCTACCTCTCTGAATAACCCTGTCTCCCAAATAAATACATCTTTAAAACAAAAGTGCTTTTTTGTTTCTTTTCTTAATGCAACAATGTTACTCGCATCCCTACTTCGGAATCAAAGATGAACTCCCAATGAAACTGTTAGACTTTGAGCCAGGTGCACTGGCCTAGCAGCTAAGGTCCTCGCCTTGACCGTGCCAAGACCCCATGTGGGCGCTGGTTCTAATCCCGGCAGCTCCACTTCCCATCCAGATCCCTGCTTGTGGCCTGCGAAAGCAGTTGAGGACGGCCCAAAACTTTGGTATCCTGCACCCGCGTGGGAGACCTGGAGGAAGTTCCTGGCTCCTGGCTTTGGATCAGCTCAGCTCCAACTGTTGCGGTCACTTGGGGAGTGAATCATTGGACAGAAGATCTTCCCCTGTCTCTCCTCCTCTCTGTATATCTGACTTTGCAATAAAAAAAAAAAAAAAAAAAAAAAGAAGAAACTGGTTACTCAAAACCATGTCAATTCCATAAGGTTGCAAATTGCTGTTGATGTTATATTGGGACTCTTAATTGACTGGGATGATATTCTACCAGCTCTAACTTTGGACCAGAAATGGTCTCCCCAAGAAACTGTTCAACCCATCTGGACAATAAGTAGCTGGACTCTATGCTTGGTATACGTTTGCAAGGAAAGAATCTTGATTGAATTTGAACTGTAATACTGCATCAAGGTGGAGGAATCGACCAGGGGGGAGGGGCGTGGGGAGGGGTGGGGGGATTCCCAGAGCCTATGAAACTGTCACATAATGCAAAATAATTAATTAAAAAAATGAAGAAGAAGAAACTGTTGGACATATCTAGACGATGGGATGCTGGACTGTCTGACAAGGTCTGTACCAGCAATGTTGGGGCACACTTAAATAACAGACTGATGGAAATAACTCCTTAGGAAGGTCTATACTATTGCAACAATATGAGGAAAATCAATGGGAGGGGGTTAGAGGAGAGGAGAACCCAAGATTAAAACAGATTTATTTGAAAGTCAGGGTCCAGCGGTGTGGCCTAGCGGCTAAAATCCGCGCGTTGAACACACCGGGATCCCATATGGGCGTTGGTTGTAATCCTGGCAGCTCCACTTCCCATCCAGCTCCCTGCTTGTGGCCTGGGAAAGCAGTCGAGGATGACCCAATGCTTTGGGATCCTGCAACCTTGTGGGAGACCTGGAAGAAGTTCCTGGCTCCCGGCTTCAGATCGGCACAGCAATGGCCGTCACGGCTCACTTGGGGAGTGAATCATCGGACGGAAGATCTTCCTCTCTGTCTCTCCTCCTCTCTGTATATCTGACTTTGTAATAAAAATACATAAATCTTAAAAAAAAAACAAATAAAGGAAGTCAGAGCTTTTTCAGTTGCTGGTTCACTACCCAACTGCCAAAACTGAATCTGTCTGAAGCCAGGAACCAGGAACTTCTTCCAGGTCTCCCACATGGGTACAGGGTCCCAAGGCCTCAGGCCATCCACTGCTGCTTTCCTAGGCCACAAGCAGGGAGCTAGAGCAGAAGTAGGCCAGCCTGGACATGAAGGACACACAAACAGGATGCTTGCATTTGCAGGTGGAGAATTAGCCTGCTACACCACCATGCCACCAGCCCTTCCTCCTTTGCCCAAGATTTTGTTTTTTTAAGATTTATTTATTTTTATTGGGAAGTCAGATTTTACAGAGAGAAGGAGAGACAGAAAAAGACCTTCCATTTTCTGGTTCATTCCCCAAATGGCCGCAATGGCCAGAGCTAAGCCGATCCAAAGGCAGGAGTCAGGAGTTTCCTCCGGGTCTGCCACATGGTACAGGGTCCCAAGGCTTTGGGCCGTCCTCCACTGCTTTCCCAGGCCACAAGCAGGGAGATGGATGGGAAGTGAGTACCCAGGATCTAAACCAGCATCCATCTGGGATCCAAGTGCTTATAAGGGGAGGATTAGCCTGTTGAGCCATGGCACCAAGGCCCCCAAGATAGTTTTTTAAAGTTCATTTTAACAGTAAACTTTTTAAAGAACTGCAAAATTAAACAATATAATATGGCTTAAATATTCTAAGTGTTCAGGAGTTGGTACTGGGCCACATTCCACATCGGAGTGTCAAGATTCCTTATCCAGCTCAGGCTCCTAGCTCCCACTTCCTGCTAAATTCAAGTCCAGGGAGGCAGTGGTGATGAGTCTCATGTGACTAGTTTCCTGCCACTCGTGTGGGAAACCTGGACTGAGTTCCCAGCTCCTGGCTTGGCCCCAGGTCCAGGACTGCTCCCTCTATCCAGCAAGTAGACAAGCAGATGGGAACTCTAGTCTCTTCGTCTCTTTTGTCCATTTTTCTTTGAAGTCAAAAAGAAGCCAGGCCCAAGTGCGCTAGCCTAGCGGCTGAGGTCCTAGCCTTGCACGTGCTATGACCCCAGATGGGGGCCAGTTCTGACCCTGGCCACCCCGCTTCCCATCCAGATCCGTGCTTGTGGCATGGGAAAGCAGTAGTGGAGGTCCCAAAGCCTTTGGACCCTGTGCTCACCTGGGACATCAGGAACTCCTGGCTTCGGATTGGTCATTGCAGCCATTTGGGGAGTGAACTAGCAGATGGTTATACCATCTAATCCTGGTTCCTGGCTTTGGATTGGTTCAGGTCTGGCCATTGCAGCCACCTGGAGAGTGAATCAGAGGACAGAAGATCTTCCTATCTCTCCTCCTCTCTGTATGTCTGACTTTGCAATAAAATAAGTCTTTAAAAAAAAAAGAGAGAAGCCAAACAAGGGAAATGGAACCCAATCAAACACCACCCACCCCTCGCCTTCCCAGGCAGAATGCACATTCCCATGCCAGTGGCTCCGGCATGGCTGGCCAGCCGGGAGCCCTTGGGGCTCTCAGGACACTGCCCTCAGGGTGGTGGCATGTTGCCCACAGGGATTTGCAAGAACTGTTCACAATTTGTCTTTATTTTTAGACACATCTGCAAATGCAGCTTGAAAAATACCAGTCCTCACAAAACCAGGGCAATTCCCCCCTGTGTTTTTCTGAAGCTGTAATTGCCGCTGCCTTCCATCATTCCGGGGACACAGCATCTCTCCAGCATGCAGCTGACGATGTGGGCACAACCTGGCCCGCCCAAGCCCTGCCACTTAACCCTCTTGCTGCACATGGTGACTTCAGAAAGTACTCCTCAGTCAAGGGGTGCCATGCAGATCCTCCCCCAATCCCCAAGTTTCTTTCACCTGAACATTGCGAAGTGGGGGCCAAGTTGGAAAGGACTGGATAGCACATGCTGTGTGACTGTGTGGAAAACGGTAGCAAGTTGTCCCAGTGGTCAAGGGAGCAAGGTGTAAACGAAGCTTCCTCCACACTCCCCATTTGTGCGTTTCTCTTGTGGCTGTCTGAGCTATTAGGGTTCAAGGCACAACCTGGTGGAGATGGTGCCCTTAGCCCCAAGTGAGCCTCAATCCTCAACTTCAACCAGCTCCAAATTCAACCAACAGCCTCTTTTTAAATTTTTTTAAAGATTTTTTTTTTTTTATTGGAAAGACAGGTTTTCGGAGAGGAGAGATAGAAAGATCTTTATGCGCTGGTTCACTCCCCAAGTAGCTGCAATGGCTGCAGCTGAGCTGATCTGAAGTCAGGAGCCAGGAGCCTCTTCCAAGTCTCCCACATGGGGGCAGGGTCCCAAGGCTTTGGGTCATCCTCTACTGCTATCCCAGGCCACAAACAGGGAGCTGGATGGGAAATGGAGCAGCCAAGAAGCAAACTGACAGCCACATGTGATCCTGGGGCATGCAAGGTGAGGACTTTTAGCCACTTGGCTACAGTGCTGGGTCCAACCAACAGCCTTTTTTGCATACACGAAATGGGCAACGAGGGCCAGTGCTATGGCACAACATGTTCAGTTGCTGCCTGAGATATCCACATCCCACAGGGGTGCTGGTTTGAGTCCTGGTTGCTCCACTTGCAATCCAGCTCCCTGCTGATGCACCTGAGAAAAACAGGAAAACGGCCCAAGCGCTGAGTCCCCGGTGCCAACATGGAGATTCAGAGAAATCCTGACTCCTGGGCTCGGCTGGGCCAGCCCTGCCTGTTGCAGCTATTTTGGAACTGAACCATTGGATAGAAGAATCTTTCTCCTCCCATCTCTAATCTTGCTTTTTAAAATAAATAAGTATTTAAAAAGGAAAAGGCCAATCAGTGATTTGTTCAACTGAGCTATCAATATCCTTACTGGTGCAGATGGAACTGTGCTTTAGACAAGTGCAGAGAAGATGGATTTTGAAGGGGGTTCACTCCAAGTATGCATGCTTCAAATTGGATTCAACACCTTGGGAAGGCATGTCATGCAGTGACATGTTGAGAAAGTGTTAGAACTGCTGTTTGGGACCCTCTATGATGGCTCAATAGCTAAACTGTTTCCATGCACCTGTGGGGATCCCATGTGAGCATTGGTTTGTGTCTCGGCTGCTCCACTTCCCATCCAGCTCCCAGCTTGAAGCCTGGGAAAGCAATTGAGGACATCTCAAAGCCTTGGGACCCTGCACCTAAGTGGGAGACCTGGAAGAAGCTCCTGGCTCCTGGTTTTGAACTGGCTCAGCTGCAGCCATTGTGGCCACTTGGGGAGTGAACCAGTGGATGGAAGATCGTTGTCTCTCCTTCTCTTTGTAAATCTGACTTCCCAATAAAAATAAATAAATCTTAAAAAAAAAAAAAACAACAAAAAAAGAGGACCGCAGTTTGCAGGGGCTAATATTGTGATGCAGCAGGGCCGTATAGGTGCTGGTTCACGTCCCAGCTGCCCCACAGCCAGCTAGCTCCCTGCTAATGGCCTTGGAAAGTGGCTAACGATGGCCCAAGTGCTTTGGCTCCTGTACCCACCCTGCAGCCCCAGAAATCCCTGGCTTCAGATCAGCCTAGCTCCAGCCATGGCCTGCCTCTGGGCAATGAACTGGCAGATACCAGATTCGCCTCCTTTTCTCTGTAACTCTTATCTTTAAAACAAATAGTTAAAAAAAAAATGTGTTTGGGCCCCACATAGTAGTGCATGGAAGATCTTCCTCTCTATCCTTCCTCCTCTCTATGTGTCTGGCTTTCCAATGAAAATAAATAAATCTTTAAAATAAAGTGTGCTCTTAATTCCAACTTCAAAAAAGTCTGCGGGGTCTGTGCAATGACACAGCAGTTTCAGCCTCCACCTCCAGTCCCAACACCTCATACAGACACAGGTTCTGGTAACACAGCTGCACTTTTTATGTCTGCTAACAGCCTGGGAAAGCAGCAGACTGGCTCAAATCTCCGCCCCTCCCCCCACTCCACGTGGGAGACCAGCAAGAAGTTCCCAGCTCCTGGCTTCAAGCCAGCTCAGCTCTGGTCCTTGTGGCCAGGTGGGGAATGAGCCAGTGGATGGAGGATCTCTCTCTCTTCTCTGCCTTTTCAAATTAAAACAAAAAACAAAACAAAACAAAACAAAAAACAGTGATATCAAACTTTCTGTCCAATTCCTGGCATTGATTGCACGGTATTTACAAGGGAAAATGGACAAGCCTCGGGTGCAGTGAGATACCTACAAGTCTGTCAGGATGTCTGGATCCCAGTCGCAGGTCCAGACTCCACTTTCTGATGAGGCACAGCCGTGGAAGGGGCAGGTGACGGCACCCAGGGCCCACCAAGACTGTGTTCCCAGCTCTGGCCTGGGGGAGGGGGGATTCTGACTGTTGTCACACTGCAAGGGCAGAGGGTCTGCCTTTCAAATACTTAGCTTAAAAAAGAAGTTAAGGATGACTGGGGAGCACGGAAGGGACCTGGGGCCACCTTCGTGGCAGAGCATACTGAGCTGCAGCCTGCCAAGGCAGGCATACATTTGCCTTCAGCTGAGAGTCCGCGCGGCTCTGCTTCCAATCCAGCTCCCTGCTGAGGTGACCCAGGGAGCAGTGGGAGGTCACCCCTGTGGCCACCAGGGCTCTGCTTGCTGGATGATCCAGACCTTTCCCTCCATTTGCTGAGTGTAATCAGTCGATCACAAAACAACTTTCTCTCCCTTCCCCACCCCTCTTTCTGTAACTTTGCCTTTCAAATAAATGATAAATAGAAACAAATAAAACGTGTGGGAGTGGAGGTGGTGGACCCTAAGTTAACCGGAGGGGCTCACTCGGTCGCCTCAGCTTCCCGTCAGCTTAGATGGCTGGCACGCGGCCACGGGGAGGCCAACATTTGTAGTTAAACATTCAAAAAGTTACTTTAAGGAGGGGAAATCCAACATGTCCTACCCTGGAGCACTCTGCCCGGCTCCCGCACAGCCCTCCGTCTGGCGGCCTTGGCTCGCGCACGAGCCGTCAGAGCGACCACACACCTTGCTACCATACCAAACACACACACTCCACTCCACCAGAACCCACAGAGGCGCGTCCCCACGTTTTTCGTCACGCAGGCCCCGAAAGCCGGCGCTGCAGACCGCTGGCCGAGGCGAAGATAAAATTAAAAAAAAAAAAATCTGCGTGGGAAATCACGTTTGCGAAAGAGCAGGCCGGCGGGGGTGGAGGGGCGGGGTGATCACGCGGGGCGGCGAGCGCCCAGGGTTTCCAGCCCCGGCCGGCCGGGAAGGCCTCGCGCCAGCCCGGGGTGGGTGCACACCCAGCGCCGCGCCGGGGCCCGCCTCCAGCGGTCGGGCAGCGGGAACCGCGAACAGCCGTGGAACGGCCGGCGGGGCGGCACCGCGCCCCCTGGCGGCGGGGCGCGCGCCCCGGGCCGCGGCTGCCGCCACCGCCGCCGGCCGGCCGGCCTCGCTCCAGGCTCGGGCGGCAGCGTCCTCCGACCGGCGGCTCCGGAGGCCTCCCGCGCCCCAGTCCCCGCCCCCTGCTCCTGCTCTGACACCCCCCCACGTCCACCAGCCGAGCTACCTAACCCCCCGACTCCCTCACCGACCCCGCCGAGGGCGAGCTCCCGGCCGGCTCCGCCACAGCCTGCCGCGGCCCTGGCCGCCTCAGCGCGGGTGCAGGGGGCCGGCGCGGCACGAGTGGGGCGCCGGGGGTGCTGGCTGGCGGCGGCGCAGACCGTTCCCCCCACTCCCCGACACACACACACACGCACGCACGCACACACCCGCGCGCGCCCGCCGCCCCCGCGCGTACTCCCCGGAACGCCATGGGGGCCGCCGCGTTCCGAGCGGGCACAAAGGGGCGCGCGGCACAATGGGTGCGGCGAGCCCGTGGGCGCCGGCTCGGGTGCCTCGGCCCCGGCGCGGAGGTGGGCGCTGCTGGCGGCGGGCGCGCTCCGGCGCAGCCCCCCTCCGCGTCCCCTCCCCTGCTCCCGCCCCCACCCCGGCATGGATGTTGCAGAGCCACGCTCCCGTCCGGTTCCCCCCCTCTCCACCACCCTCGGGAGCCGCCGGCGCGCGGCCGCCTCGGTCCGCCCCGCGCACTTACCTGGGACGCGAGTTGTCGGACTTTGCAGAGCAGGGGCCCGCGCCGCCGAGTTTGGGCGCCACGTGGGGGGAGGGCGCGGGGCCGGGAGTGGGGGGCCGCACGCGCGGAGGGGCCTGGCCGGGGCGGCGGGGCGGGCCGGCGGCGGCGGCGGGCGCCGTGTATTTTCCCCCCTCTCTTTGTGTGTCCGTGCGCTGCGCTCTCGCGTGACGTGACGGGACTCCGTGTGTCATTTCCGCACAAGGACACAGGAGCCCCCGCTGCAGTGGAACCACAACCCCTCCGCCCCCACCCCCGGCCCGCCCCTCCCCCTCAGCGGGGCACACGCGGGACCGGCGGCGGCGGCGGCGGCGGCGGCGGCGGCGGCGCTCGGGCGTGAACGGCCGCGGCGGGGAGCTCGGGCGCGCACTCCGGGGGCCCCGGGCGGCCCAGGCGCGCTCCGCCGGCGCCGCGTCGCTCGGCTCCACGTGGGCCCGCGCCGGCGGCCGGGCGGGGGGCGGTGGCCGCGCACCCACGGCGCGCCGGGCGGCGCCGGCCACCATGGCCCCTGCGCGCCGTGTGCCTGCCCTCCCCCACCCCGCCCCGAGTCGTTTCTCGGAAACGTGGCTTCTCAGACCCGAGAGTGTGGCCCCAGTGCCTCTTTTTCTTCTACTTTTTTTTTTTTTTTTTTTTTGCCCCCACGAGACGGCGACGGTGCGGAGCGTCTCCGCCCTCCCCCGGGCGCCCGCGCAGCTCTGCCAGGTTCTTGGCTTTAGGGGCCCATGTCGCTGGGCCCCCAGAGAGGGTCTTCCCGCGCCTCGTCCGGCACAAAGACAACAGGGTACGGAGGGTCCCGGGTGGCTTCCTTGCCCGCGCGGGCCTGGGAGTGTGGCAGGACGCGGGGAGGGAACCCCGGCGCTGGGAAAACGCTGGCTCAAGCCACTCCCCCAGCGGGGTGGCCGCCCTCTGGTGCAAGGATGAAAAGTAGGGGGAAAAAAAAATCTTGCTTTTTGACTTGGAAGGCAAAGTTTTTGAGGTTTGAGGGCTGCTGCGCGAGCCGACCCAGCGCGCGCGCGCGCCCAGACCCACACTCCGCAGATGCAGCCCCACGGAGCCGTCTGCGCCCGGCGCTTAAAATAGAGAAACACGAGTCACCGAGCCAGAAGAGGCTTGACTTGTTCCACTCCTCACTCCTGGGCTACAGATCGCAAGTTGATAAACATGAAACCTACCCCTCGGGTAATTTCCTCCAGTCTCAGTGATTTGGGGGTGGGGTGGGAGGTGGAGTAAGAGAAGCCTTGCTGCACAGTTAAGCCACATTTTGTCTTAGAGGAACAACGAGAATGTACCATGCTGGAAAAAAAAGAAAAGGAAAAAAAAAACCTTTCATTTGCCGATCGAAGAAAGTATAAAAAGAAAAATGCAAATGATGCCATCTGCTGCTCACAGCTGAGTGGCTGCGGCAGAGGGCCATGTGGCCCAGCCCCGCGCGGTCAGCGAGTAGGTAGAATGGAGTTTAGAACAAGGCATCCGCCGGCCCCTGGCTTACCCGGCCGCAGCCGGGGTTTGAACGCACAGATAATTTTTAGAATTACCTTCTCCTCCTCCAAGATTCTTCTAGCTGGGAATTTAGTTAATTATGCAAGTTCCTCCTCCTGGAGTTTGATTATCTAAAGAGGTTCAGCGTTTCTAGGCTCCAAGACCTTTGAGGAATTCTGTGGAACATTCTCGAGCTATATTTGGGCTGCGGACTTGGGAGAGAAGTCAGGAGTAATTGCTATGCAAAATTAGCAAGTAGCCTGGGGGACCCAACCGCGTATCCAGGGGGTGGCTGTTTTATAAAAGAAGCTATACGTGCTCACTGTCATTCAAAACAGGATGATGAAAAGAATGGGCCGAGATAGCAGCCCTTCACATTCAAAAGCCTCTGGACGCCCTATCTACATTTAAAATAGGGCGGGGGGGGGGTGGGGGAGGGAGGAGAACTGCTTGAGGGAGAATGGTTAATTTATACATTCCCGGAAGACAAAGTGGAGGCACTTGGATTTCTGCAGGGAACTTGACTTTTACACTTGCCGGTTAAATAACACGTATGATAACAGAACGACGCTTGCCTTGCTTAACAGATACAGCAGTTTTATTCTCACCTTCAATTTAATGTGACAGTTATAATTAGAATTTTAAAGTTGAAGTTGCATTTCATTAGTTGGGTTTTCTAGGATTTCCCAGAGGAAGAGTCAGAAACGGTTCGGGGTAGCATTTAAGCTCATTTTGCATTTAAGCCACTTGGCTGTGAATGGAAAGTGACCTTTTTAGAAAGGACTGGGTGAGATGTGTGTTATAAAAGGGTGTGTCGTTAGCCGGCTATTCCCAGTAAGGGCTCAGGTATTGGAGGACAATTTAAATAATACCATCACAGAGGAAAACAAGACAAACTCACAATTCTAGGTTGTTGAGAACCTAGAATTTCGGCAGATTTTACTAATCAGTAGTGCCCACAGGAGGCAGCCGCCTCGGACATAGCTGTGTTTTTTTTTTTTTTTTTTTAAAGATTTAGTGCTGCGCCAATCCGAAGCCGGGAACCTGGAACCTCTTCCGGGTCTCCCACGCGGGTGCAGTGTCCCAATGCATTGGGCCGTCCTCAACTGCTTTCCCAGGCCACAAGCAAGGAGCTGGATGGGAAGTAGAGCTGCCGGGATTAGAACCGGCGCCCATATGGGATCCCGGGGCTTTCAAGGCGAGGACTTTAGCCGCTAGGCCACGCCGCCGGGCCCAGCTGTGTTTTTTAAACACGTCCCTCAGGAGAGTAAGAATGACCTGGATTGTTATTGTGAAAGCTTGCAACTTAAATTAGCCTAACTGGATTGAGCTACTTAAAGTAAGCTGTTCAAATAAGTTATTAATTGAAATGGAAAGTCGTTGCTCTCTAAGAAAAAAAATGACCTTCAAGTGGTTTTCTTCATTTATACGAGGGAGGATGGCTAGAGAGAGAAAAGAATAAGAAAATTGCATTAAAGACAAAATACTTAAAGTCATGCTTAACTTTGGAAACTTAAAAACAATTCTGAAAGCACTGTTGAATAAAAGCAATGCCGAATGGGAAAGTGTTAATAAACATGGCTGAATATGAGGAGGATGATCTAAGAAGCACGCGTTTGCTCAGTACGCCTCTACATAATACACAACGCCCGGATCATTAGGATGCATAAAAATTAAGAAAAAAATAACATCCTAGCTTTAAGTGTTTAAGAATGCATTTTTTGTCTTTTAAAAATGCATGTACTTGGGGGAAGGATACGTGTATTTGAAAGAGAAAAGGCTTCCTTAGGCTTGTTCACTGCTGGGGCAGGGTAGGACCAGATGGGCCAGGCGGGACAGGTGGGGCCAGGCGGGGCCGGGTGGGGCCAGGTGGGCCAGGTGGGACCAGGCGGGCCAGGGGGGGCCAGGCGGGGCCGGGTGGGGCAAGGTGGATCAGGTGGGGCCAGGCGGGGCAGGCCAGTGGAAGCCTGGAGTTGGAAACTCCATTCAGGTTCTTCTGGGTGGGTGACCACAGCCCAATGACTAGGCTCATCACTGCTGCTTCGCAGAGAGTGCATTCGCAGGAAGCTGGAGTGAAGGGTGGGAGTCCGGCAGTGAAGCCAAGTATTCCAAGGTGGGATGCAGGTCTCACAACTGGAGTCCTGGCTGCCAAGGTTAAATATGGCCCCATTTCCCCATCCCAGTTTTCAAGATTTCAAATCTGAGTGGCTGCTTTTGATTTAGTCAAATCTGTTAGACCATTTCACCTAAGCAGAATGGAGCAGTCGCCTCCTTGGGCCCCGTGAGGAAGAGTGGCAGACAGACAGGCCGTTGCAAATATCTTTGAACCGTTCATCCCAAGACTTTATATCATTGGTAAAACATCTTTACAGTTGGCAAGACAATGTTTAGTAGGATTTTTTTTTTCAGTAGTTAAGTCTTAAAACAACGCAACAGATTTTACTGTTACTTGTGAGACATTTCCACTTTATTTCTTGCCTGCTGGATGTTATACTTTGCCAAGTCTTTAACAGAAGTAGCTGGCAGAGTCAGATTCTGTAAATACAACAGAAAAGTTAAAAAGATTGAAAATTTTTAAAAAATAAAAAAGAGGGGCAGAGGCACTTTGATCAGCTTTATTAAATAAACTTTAAAAAAAAAAAAAAAGATACTCCTGGCAGTTTCCCCCCGCGTGCTGGCTTGGGAGAGTGGAAATCTATTCTTCCCAAGATCAGGAGCAGGTGACCTATCATGCCTCAGTGCAGGGGGAAAAAAGTGGACTTGAATAAAATGCTACCAAACATTTACGCTGGGTCTTTTTCCTTTCATGCAAAATTGTTTAATAATGTGTAGTGGCTTCAGATGTTAAGCACCCAATTCAGCCATTAGGACCTGATTTGAGTATCTGTTTTTACACAACAGAGTTCTGCAAGAGGAAGTATTAGGAAGAGTGTGGGCTACTGCAATCCCACTGTCAGTTTCAAGGCCTTGAGAAAACAAATGCCATTCTGAACAGAAGCTCTACCTGAGCCCAGAGTGCCAACTGGAGGTGCTGGAGGTGCTGGAGGCGCTGGAGCCACTATGGCTCGAGCGCCCAGAGGGGTACCCAAGGGCCTGAAGGCAGCCATCCCTGCACTGACCACAGGGGCTGCAGCCAACAGGCAGGAAATGGGGGCTGGCTACCCAGCCAGTCAGAGCCCATTAAAAACAATGAAGGACACTGACTGCTCTGGTCATTGATTTTTTTTTTTTAAGAAATTGTTTCACACTGTACATCAAAGGCCCTATATTAATGATATATGCCAAATGAAGCACTGCATGTAAACCAACTCAAGATTCATTAATCCCACTTCTAGGAATCCATCCTGGAGAGATGTACAAGACTTTTCATTGCAAGAATGTTTGTAATAGCCAAAAATTGGGGGATGGGGGCGGGGAATGTTAACGAGTCGCCTGCTAGGGTCGATGACACATCACTCAGCAGAAGGAAAACTTTACAGGTTTATGTATGATGCGATCCTGTTTTTGTAAGAACAGAAACATGGACGTACACCTATCTGGTGTAGGCAGTAAAGCTTGGGAAAATGCAGGGGCCACTGGTGCCCTGGAAGTACGGGACACAGAGAGAAGGGCTTGTACTTGTATACGCTGTATACGTTTATGAATGGTTGATTTTGCTTTTTCCCCAATCGGTAGCTCCTGTTTTAGTGGCTTTTGTTCCTCTCTCACTAACAGCACAGTTATCACCATGGCTTATAGAGTAAAACACCCGAAAGAAGCTAAGTTATGCCACGCTGCTGTGAAAGCCTGGGTTTACTCATGTCACCAATTCCCTTTCTGCATATTTTCATGGCTTTAGGGGGAAAAAAGTTTGTATATATATATATACTTTTTAAAGTTTTTAAAAAAAATTTTTTAATTGGAAAGGCAGATTCACAGAGAGAAGGAGAGACAAAAAGATCTTCCATCCCCTGGTTTACTCCCCAAGCAGCCACAATGGCCGGAGCTGAGCTGATCTGAAGCCAGGAGCCAGGAGCTTCTTCCGAGTCTCCAACATGGGTGCAGGGTTCCAAAGCCTTGGGCCGTCCTCTACTATTTTCCCAGGCCACAAGCAGGGAGCTGGATGGGAAGTGCACCAGCCAAATTGCAAACTGGCACCCACATGGGATCCCACATGCAAAACAAGGACTTTAGCCACTAGGCTACCACACCAGGCCCATTAACAAATTTTTTTAAGATTTATTTATTTGGGCCCGGCACGGTGGCCTAGCAGCTAAAGTCTTCACCTTGAATGTGCCTGGATCACATATGGGCGCCAGTTCTAATCTAAGCTGCCCCACTTCCCATCCAGCTGCCTGCTTGTGTCCTGGGAAAGCAGTCAAGGACGGTCCAAAGCCTTGGGACCCTGCACCCGCATGGGAGACCAAGAAGAAGCTCCTGGCTCCTGGCTTCGGACTGGTTCAGCTCCTGACGCTGTGATCGCTTGGGGAGTGAATCAATGAATGGAAGATCTTCTTCTCTTTCTTCCTCTCTGTATATCTAACTTTTCAATTCAAATAAAAACAAATCTTTAAAAAAAAAAGTATTTGAAAAAAGCAAAGGTATGGATGCAGGAGAAAGCAGGGAGTATGAGAAGAGAGATGTTACATCTGCTCCCCAAAAGGCTGCAATGGTTGGGACTGAGCCAGGTGAAGACCACGAGCCTGGAACTCCATCTGGGTCTCCTATGTGGTTGGCAGGGGTCCAAGCACTTGGGCACTCTTCCATTGCTTTCCCAGGCATTCTAGTGGGGAGCTGGATCAGAAATGGAACATCTGGGACTCCAATCAATGCTCACCTGGGATTCTGGTTTTTCAGGTAGAGGGCTGACCTACAGAGCAGGCCCTTGGGGTCTTACTTTACAAGGACACTACTCCTGTCATGAGGGTCTCATGATCTCATCCAATCTGAATCATCTCCACATGGCTCCATCTCCAAATACCAACATGGTCGATTTTAGGGAGGGGGAGGACAAAGAAATGTTTCATGCAAAATGATAGTGCCTCCTGAGAAGCAGGAATGCAGGGACAGAGACAGAGGCTTGCACTCACTGATTCACACTCCACATGCGTACAACAGGCCAGGGTGGGATTAGTCCAAGTTAGGACCCTTCAACTCAGTCCAGGTCTTCCATGTAGGTGACAGAAATCCCAAACGCTTGATCCATTCTTACTGCCCACCCTGGGTGCCCATTAGCAGGAAGCTGAAATCAGAAGTTCAGCTGAGACTGGTACTCAGGCACCCTCTGATAGAAGATGCAGCTGTCCCCAGCAGACTCTTAACTGACGTGCCGGCCACCTAGCCTAGTGCTTTGACAGACTTGACAGAGCTACTACAGGTATAGCACCTGCCCACACCAATCCACTCATTTTTGAGAAAATTATGTCCAGAGAGGAAGCACACTATTTGCAACCAACTCTTTCACAAGTAATTTTTGCAGGTCTAATATGTGCTTTTTGTTTTCTAACAACTATGGCAAACTTAACATGGCTGCTAGCACTGGAGTCCCAGGCGCTCCAACACGAACTGAGTGTGTGATCCCAGCAAGCTGCTTCATTAAGCCTTTGGTTTCCATTTCCTTCTTTACAGAATGAGGGGACCCATCCTGCAGCATGGCTCTGCAGATACACAGTTACGTGTAGCCCTGCTATGCCAACTGGCATCAGGTTAGCCTAGTGAGGAGTGGCTGTCATTTTTATTGGTTACAGTTGAAGTCAGTGAACTGTTGAAATAAGTAGCCCAGGTATTCACAACACACACACACACACACACACACACTTCCAGTTTGGCAGCAGCAAAAGCACAAAGGTTCCTATGAACATCTCCAGTGCTATCTGGAAGAGTCTAGAACACACCACAGCCCACATTCATTTGCCACCCAGAAAGTGAGACAAATGCCCCCATGCCTACAACCAGTGTTTACTGATGTTATGTTTCTATGGGATCTGGCTCCAAAGCCTGGGCAGACATGGAATCGCCAAAGTCCTGAGTTAACGGTACTGGGAGGGTGGTGTCTCCACTCTTTCTTGGTGTCCAGGAGACCTGATGCGGGGTCCCTAGGCCTCTTGGCCCTTGTCTCTGGAGGCCCTTCTTCCTTGCACCCCCAACATTGCCTTCCTCTGACTTCTGCAGGTGGCCAAACCAATGGGGTCTTGGCACTTCTGAAACATTGAGCCAAAAGAAGCGTCTTTAATTCAAAGCAACCTCTCTTGGGTGTTCATTAAAGGGATAGGACAGTGAGAACAGTGACTGCTGCAGACAGACCCCCCATCAACTCTGATGTCCATCCACCTTCCCTTCTCACTCTCTCCTCCCCCTGCTGTCCCTCTCCAGGGTGCATGTTAGCAGCCTGGGACATGCAGGCACTTCAGGGTCACTGAGCTTAACAGGTAGGGAAGGAGAAAGCAGAGGGAGTGTGTGAGACCCCAGCCCACGTGTGTGTGGGGGGGTAACTCTTTCGTTTCATCCACGTTCTTCTGGAGACCCAACCTGCTGGAGTCCTTCCCCAGATACCAGGAGTTTCCGAGGGGCCTCTGTTCTATCCAGCCATCTGCCCGTGTTGGTTCTGGCAGAACCACACGCATTTCGTTCACCGTGCCCTGCAGGCAGTGGCTGCCATGCCTGACCAGGGACATGGTCCTCTCTTTGCAAGGCTGCCTGGAACAGGAGTGTGCGGAACAAAGGCCCAAAGGGAGAGGCAAAGAGGGTGCGTGGCGTCCCGGGGTTGGCCTCCTACACACAGACAAGCATTCTGTGCTTGCACAAAGAGCCCACCAGCTCGCCAGGGCCTCTCAGCAGGGGCCTCATGCAGTCTGCCTCATTTTCTTTGTTTATTAAAAGAAAAGAAAAGAAAAGAAAGATACAAAAAAAAAAAAAAAAAAAAACCTGGGTAAAGGTGAGGAGGAATTTCCCCCTCCATTGCCTGGAAAATGACAGTGCAAGGGTCCTAACAGGCAGCACCTGGCCCTTGACCTCAGTACGGGCCCTGCGACAAGCCAGAGTGTTCATTCCTGCAATGGTTGGAGCCTGATTTGAAGTTTCCTTCCAGAAGATTCCTGTGTTGAGAGCTTGACATCAGTGGAGCCATGTTAAGAGGTGGGTGATCTGGTGCCAGAACAGTGACAGAGTCAGTAAAACTACCACCTGCGGGGCCCGGCGCAGTAGCGTAATAGCTAAAGTCCTCACGTTGCATGCGCCTATGGGCACCGGTTCATACCACGGCTGCTCCAGTTCCATCCCAACTCTCTGCCTGCTTGTGGCCTGGGAAGCAATCGAGGACGGCCCAAGGCTTTAGAGCCCTGTACCAGTGTGGGAGACCTGGAAGAAGCTCCTGGTTCCTGGCTTCACATCAGTTCTGCTCCGGCCATTGTGGCCACTTGGGGAGTGAACCAGCAGATGGAAGATCTTTCTCTCTGTTTCTCCTTCTCTCTGTGAATCTGTCTTTCAAATAAAAGTAAATAAAATCTTTAACAAAACAAACAATCAAAAAACACCTCCTACAACAGCAGCATCCCATTTGGGCTGCTCCACTTCTGATCCAGCTCCCTGCTGATGGCCTGGGAAAGCAGCAGAGGATGCACCGAATGTTTGGGTGCCCCCACCACTGCACCCACCTGAAAGACTTAAAGGAAATTACTGGCTCCTGACTTCAGACCAACCCAGTAGTGGCTGTTGCAGCTACGTGGGAAGTGAACAAGAAAACAGAAGTGTCGGCTCTAATTCTGATTTTCAAAATAAATTAACAACAACATAAAAAGAGGTAGGGTCTGGTGGGGAGGAATTTGGGTCAGTAGGACATGCTCCTAGGAGGGCCCAGAGTTTGTTCTTAAAGGTGGGCTGCTAGGAAAGGGAAGTCATGCTGCTTCCAGTCTGTCAGGTTCCTGACCTCGAACTCACTGACACTCCTGCCATGACGCCTCCACCGCCAGCCCCCTTGTTGGGCAGCTGAGCCAGTGTGGCCGCCTCCTGATGGACTTAGGGTCTCCCAACTTACGAGCTAAATATGCCTCTTTTAAAAGGGCCCAGCTTCAGATACTTAGTTGCAGCAAGTAAAAGTGGACAAATACACTTCCTTAAGTTGGCAAAAAGTGGACAAATACACTTCCTTAAGCCTGTGAGGTAGACTCTGTCCCAACTTGAGCCAAATCTCATTTTTCCCAAAGTAGAAATCAGGATTCTAAAAAAAGATTTTTTTTTTATTATTTATTTACTTATTTTATATACAGTGAGGAGGAATGACAGAGAGGAAGATCTTCTGTCCGATGATTCACTTCCCAAGTAGTCGCAACGGCCAGAGCTGAGTCAATCTGAAGCCAGGAGCCAGGAGCCCAGAGCCTCTTCCAGGTCTCCCACACTGGTGCAGGGTCCCAAGGCTTTGGGCCATCCTTTACTTCTTTCCCAGGCCACAGGCAGGAAGCTGGATGGGAAACAGAGCTGTCAGGATTAGAATCAACACCCATATGGGATCCCAGTGTGTACAAGGCAAGGACTTATAGCCACTAGGCTACCATGCCGGGCTCAGAAATCAGGATTTTTCATCTGCTGTTGTTGTCTTTTTTCCCCCAAATGTGAGATGACTGAAATCCACTGTCTGCAGGAAAGACCCAGGTCACAGCCCCCAGTGTGTGACACAGGCCCACATGGCTCCCCCATTCGTGGCCTTGGGCACATTCCTGTCTCCTAGCAGGGCCCACCACCCTCTGCTTCTGCCTGTGGTGAGGAAGGCAGCTAGTCCAGGGTCATGGGCTTGGAAGTCACTCCCCCACCACCTAGGTGTTCCCTCCTGCCCACCAGCGACTCTGACCTATCACCTGAGAGGGAGTGGTATTGCACTGTTGTGTAACCACTCCCCTCACAGGCCCCTATAAAGGCTCATGATAGGGAGGGGCTCCCTCTCTTGGTCGAGTGCTTCCCTTGCTCTGGCACTCTGACTCTTGGCCTCTCCAGCACTCTTGAGGACAGGTATCCCCTGAGCTATGGGGCCTGTGTGTCTGTATTCCTCACCCTCTGTTTACTGCTTGGGTGGGACAATGAAGATAGCAATGCTAAGATGCTTTGTATTTCTAATGTGTGTATTATTGGGAGTTCCAGGAGAGGTGAGGCCTAGCAGTAGTGGAATGTGGGCAGAGAAGCCAGGGAAAGGTGAGTGTCTGCAGCTTTGTAACTGTGTCCAGGTTATTCGTTGCATGTCTCTTAGGATAACTTATATTGTTCGGGAAGCTGGGACATAGATCTTCAGCTTAACGGATGAACTTTAGGGTAATGACCATTTGTTCCTCTTGGGGTTACGACTGATTGGATTGCCATTTGGACTTGTGATTTGCTATTATGCTCTGTTATCACCAAGCTTGGTTAATAAAGACTCCTTAATAAACCTTAGACATGTCTGTTGTGATCTCGCTCACACCCCGCAACATGCCCAGGACATTCTGCACCAGGTTAAAATCCTTTCACCACTATTTTTTATTTGATTTGATTTACTTAAGGCAGAGAAAGAGAGGTCTAACATCAGCTGGTTCAATCCCCCAAATTCATTTACAAGCCATGGCTGGGCTGGGTCAAACCAGGAGCCCAGAACACCATCCAGGTCTCCCAAGGTGAGAGACGGGGTGTTTGCAGGGACCCAAATACTTTAGCCATCCCCGCTGCCTTCCAGAAGGTATTTTAGCTGGAAGCAGACTAGGGATTCAAATCAAGTGTCCTGTTAAGAGATAGGGGCAACCCTAGACCCTAACCTTTTAGAAACAAAGGCTTAAGAAAAGAAGCATAGGGCCAGGAGCTTGGCTCCGTCCACATCCACATCCACATTAGTTGCTGTTTCGAGCCCCAGCTGCTTCGCTCCTGATCCAGTCTCCTGCTCATGTGTCTGAAAGCAGCAGAAGATGGTCCAAGTTCTTGGGCCTGTGAAACCATAGGGGGGACCCAGAAGCTCCAGGGCCTAGGCTTCAGACCAGCCCGGCTCTTCCTCTCTACAAATCTGCCTTTCTAATAAAAATAATAATGATAAATCTTTAAAAGACCAAAAGGGCCCAGTGCGATAACTCAATTGGCCTATCCTCTACTTTGTAAGCACTGGGATTCAAATATCACTGGTGCCCCACTTCCCATCCAGCTCCCTGCCTGTGGCCTGAGAAGGCAGTCGAGGACGGCCCAAAGCCTTGAGACCCTGCACCCGCGTGGGAGGCCCAGAAGAAGCACCGGGCTCCTGGCTTTGGATTCGATCAGCTCTGGCTGTTGTGTCCATTTGGGAAATGAACCAGCAGATGAAAGATCTTTCTGTCTCTCCTTCTCTCTAAATTTGTCTTTCTAATTAAAATATATATATAAACAAATAAATATTAGCCTGAGGGTTATTTCCTTGTCTATTCCATGTCATCCCATCACCAAGACAATAAGCCCAGGGAGCAATATCTGCTTGGAGGCAGGGAAGGGGAAGGGAGGAAATATCAGGAGAAGAAAAGCATGGATCATGACGCAGTGGGCTAAGGTGTCCCCTGTGATGCCGGCATTCCAATACAGGTTACATCTGGGATAGGGGTGCTCCAAGCAACAGGGAATGGCCCAAGGACTTTGTTTCCCTCCGATCCATGTGGGAGACCTGAATGGAGTTTCATGTTCCTGACTTCAGCCCAGCCCAGGTCCAGCTGTTGTGGCCATTAGAGGAGTGAATCATCAGATGGATTTTTTGTTTTTTTCTGTCATCATAAGTTGTAGCCTGCCTGCATATTTACTGAACACACTTGATGTGTGGTTATGCTTTAAAGTTTCAGAATTTCTCCATGCGATTTGACCTCTAAGGAAATCCTCTAAGCAAATCCCTTTGGAAGGAAATCCCAATTCGGCCAATTAATCATACATTCTATTTCACACAGCATCATCTGTATAATAATACTGTGAGGCAACACTTTTTATTAGTAACACAGTACTTGTTTTCTTGATTGTGCTAGAAGCAATTTCTGAAATCAATCATAATTTTTAAAAAATTGGTAAGGCAGATATACAGAAAGATCTCCTATCCTCTGGTTTACTCCCCAAATGGCCACAATGGTCAGAGCTGAGCTGATCCAAAGCCAGGAGCCAGGAGCTTCTTCCGGGTCTCCCACGCAGGTGCAGGGTCCCAAGGCTCTGGATCATCCTCCTCTGCTTTCCCAGGCTGCAAGCAGGGAGCTACATGGAAGCGGAGCAGCTGGGACACAAGCCAGTGCCCATATAGGATCCCAGCACATGCAAGGTGAGGATTTAGCCACTAGGCTATAATGCAGGGCCCAATCATGATACTTTTGTAAAAACAGTGAATTGCTACATGAAAAGGCAACTAGTTCCTGGAGGGTTTGCACACTGAGTTAAGAGTAAACACAGGACGCTAGTTGGGACTGAGTTCTCATCAGTTTAAAGAACTGATTTTTGTTGTAAGCACTGATGTTTTTACTGGTTTCAACAACCCCAGCAATCCAAGCCTTGTGCTTTAGGAAGATGACAACTTTGGGAGCAAAATGTTCAGATTCAAATTATACCAGGGTTTCTTCATTTCCTTTAGGGGCAGGAGAGCCACTGGCCTCAGTGCAATGCTGATTCCGGTGGCTGGGAGAGAGGCAGGAGTGTCAGAAGCACAGCAGCTGAAAATGTGTCAGCTCAGTGACCTGCTCACCTTCCTGACCCACACAGTCAGCAGGGAGCAGAGAGGAAGAATGCCCTTTGGAGCCCAGGCGTGTGAGCTGTAGAGAAAGAGGCCAGAGGAACCCACTGCTGCCCATTCACCTATTTCCTCTCTCTGAATAGCTGCACAGCAGAAACAGGAGCGGGAATGCTCCGCTTGTTTTCATTAGAAATCAGAGCTTTGGGGCTGGTGCAGTGGCTCGAGTGGCTCCGTTTGCAAAGGCCAGCATCCATATGAGCACTGGTTCATGTCCCGGCTGCTCCACTTCCCATCCAGCTCCCTGCTTGTGGCCTGGGAAAGCAGTGGAGGATGCCCCAAGGCCTTGGGACCCTGCACCCACGTGGAGGACTTGGAAAAGGCTCCTGACTTCAGATCAGCTCAGCTCCTGCTATTGCAACCACTTGGGGAATGAACCAGCAGATGGCAGATTCTTCTCTCTCCTTCTCTCTGTAAATCTCCCCTTCAAATAAATAAATAAATACATAAATAAATAAATAAGGGAGAGAGTGAGTTTTTTCAGTGTTGCCCTGGAAGGAAGCCAAGATGGGATTTTGTTTCACTGTCTCAAGTGCAGCTTTCTCTGACACAAGCTGCTGCCACCCAAGCTTAACCAGTGATGTCCAAGGTGTAGACCTGAAGTGTGCCAGCGGCAGAGTCGCTGCCAGCTCTGCCTTGGCCTCTCCAGCAAAGGCTGGTGAAGACACGTGCCAGGACTAGAAGGGCCCGACAATCACGGGGAAACAGAATGTTCAAAAGAGACGGCCCCGTCAGCGGCACATCCTGCCTCCACCCTCATCATCAAAGCCCTCAAGGAAACACCAAGAGGCAGAAAGAAACAGAAAAACATGAAACCGAGTGGAAACACTACTTTCAAGGACATTGTCAGAAGTACCCACAAGACGCAGTGCTGATGGTTAGCCAGAGAACTCTACGGTACCATTTAAGAAATCCTAGGGATTGCCCAGCCTGTGGGTTGCACCCTTGAATCACAGGTGACATCAACAGTGGTTCAGCAGAATACACAGGTAGTTAAGAAGTAGGGAGAGCTGAGGCCAGTGTGACAGCTCAGCACGCTAATCCTCTACCTGCCAGCCTCAGCAGCCCATATGGGCACCAGTTTGCATCCCAGCAGCTCCACTCTGATTAAGCTCTCTGCTTATGACCTGAAAAGGCAGTGGAGGTTGGCCCTAAGCCTTGGGACCCTGTACCCATGTGGGAGACCCAGAAGAAGCTCCTGGCTCCTAGATTCGGGAGCCATTTGGGGAGTGAACCAGCAG
This sequence comes from Ochotona princeps, assembly GCF_030435755.1. Lineage (NCBI taxonomy): Eukaryota > Metazoa > Chordata > Mammalia > Lagomorpha > Ochotonidae > Ochotona > Ochotona princeps. Next base: position 54,681,678 of record NC_080832.1, on the reverse strand, counting down.
ATGGAAAATCACTCTCTCTGCTCTCTAACTCTGCCTTTCAAATAAAAATAAATACATCTTAAAAAGAGAGAGAGAGAGAAGTAGGGATGGAAATATTTCAGAAAAGGATCATTTGGCAGCTAAAGAAAAACAGATATTAAAGAAGTTTTGGGGGACACAAAAACCTAACCATGAAAAGACAGAAGACAGAACAAATCAATCAACCATCTCAGCTATATGTTGGCAGTGAAAACTGGGCAAATGGAGACTCTAAGATGGACTATGTCAATCAGTGGATTCTTCAATGACCTCACCATGCTTGGAGTGGCGAGACTGGCAGCAATTCATAACTGTTGAACTATCAAAACCACTTGAGCAAGATCCTTGGAGCATGCCCCACATCAGGGACCTGGGGTGGGTGGGAGACTGCATGGGGCTTCTCCCTTAAAATCTCCCTTTACCTCAGCCACATGAAGGAAATAATATGGAAATAATAGTTCTACCCACTTTCCTATAGCCCTTGAACTTTTTTACCCTAATTAACAATGCAAAGATCGTCAAAAATATAATTTAAAAAATGAAAAAAGGAAAAAAAGAAGTTTTGGGGGCCTGGTGCGATAGCATAGCGGTTACAGTCCTTGCCTTGAAAGCGCTGGGATCAGGCCCGGCGGCGTGGCCTAGTGGCTAAAGTCCTCGCCTTGAAAGCCCCGGGATCCCATGCTCCACTTCCCATCCAGCTCCCTGCTTGTGGCCTGGGAAAGCAGTGGAGGACGGCCCAAAGCTTTGGGACCCTGCACCCGCGTGGGAGACCTGGAAGAGGCTCCTGGTCCCGGCATCGGATTGGCGCAGCACCGGCCCGTTGCGGCTCACTTGGGGAGTGAAAGATCGGATGGAAGATCTTCTCTCTGTCTCTCCTCCTCTGTATATCCAGCTTTCCAATAATAATAAAATCTTAAAAAAAAAAAAAAGAAAAAAAAAAAAGAAAGCGCTGGGATCCCATATGGGCACCGGTTCTAATCCCAGCTACCCCGCTTCCCATCCACTCCCTGCCTGTGACCTGGGAATATAGTTGAGGACGGTCCCAAGGCTTTGGGACCCTGTACCCCATGGGAGACCGGGAAGAAGCTCTAGGATCCTGGCTTTGGATCTGCCTTTTAAATAAAAATAAATAAATATATATATTTTTAAAGATTTTATTATTATTGGAAAGCCGGATATACAGAGAGGAGGAGAGGCAGAGAGGAAGATCTTCCATCCGATCTTTCACTCCCCAAGTGAGCCGCAACGGGCCGGTACTACGCCGATCCGATGCCGGGAACCTGGAACCTCTTCCGGGTCTCCCACGCGGGTGCAGTGTCCCAAAGCATTGGGCCATCCTCAACTGCTTGCCCAGGCCACAAGCAGGGAGCTGGATGGGAAGTGGAGCTGCCGGGATCAGAACCGGCGCCCATATGGGATCCCGGGGCGTTCAAGGCGAGGACTTTAGCCGCTAGGCCACGCCGCCGGGCCCCAATAAATATTTTTTTTTAAGATTTATTTTATTTTTATTACAAAGTCAGATATACAGAGAGCAGGAGAGACAGAGAGGAAGTGGAGCTGCCAGGATTAGAACCGGTTACCATATGGGATCCTGGCATTTTTTTTTTTTAAGTTTTATTCATTTTATTACAGCCAGATATACACAGAGGAGGAGAGACAGAGGAGAGACAGAGAGGAAGATCTTCCGTCAGATGATTCACTCCCCAAGTGAGCCACAACGGGCTGATGCGTGCCAATCCGATGCCGGGAACCTGGAACCTCTTCCGGGTCTCCCACGCGGGTGCAGGGTCCCAGTGCATTGGGCCGTCCTCAACTGCTTGCCCAGGCCACAAGCAGGGAGCTGGATGGGAGGTGGAGCTGCTGGGATTAGAACTGGCGCCCATATGGGATCCCGGGGCTTTCAAGGCGAGGACCTTAGCCGCTAGGCCACGCCGCTGGGCCCGATCCTGGCATGTTTAAGGCGAGGACCTTAGCCACTAGGTCACGCTGCCAGGCCCAAATAAATAAATATTTAAAAAGAGAGAGAGAGAGAAGTTTTGGGATCCTTTAAAAAAAAAAACTGAATAGTATCAGCAGGAATGAGGGGCATGTGTCTGGTGCCATGGTGAAATATGTAATATGTTTTGGGACAAGCCTGGCACTCACATTGTGATTCTCTAATACTCAGTTATTTGGTATGTTCTGAATTGTCTTTGTCAAAAGATACTGATATTTTCTCTCTTTTTAAAGATTTGTTAACTTTATTTGAAATGCAGAGCTATGAAGAGACAGCAAGAGAGATCTTCCACCTGCAGGCTCACTGCCTAGATGGCTGCTATGGCCAGGGCTGGGCAAGGTTGTAGCCAGGAGCCAGGAGTTTCTTTCAGGTTGCCCACGTGGGTTAGAGGTCTGAGGACTTGCTGAGGTCATTTTCTACTGCTTTCTCAGACACATCAGCAGCGAGCTAGATCAGAAGTGGAACAGCTAGGATTTATCCGGTGCCCATATGGGATGCCCACAACGCAGGTGGCAGCTTTAGCAGGTTTGCCCAGAACTGAGGCTTTTTTTTTTTTAAAGATTTATTTATTTTTATTGAAAAGGAATATCGAATTTACAGAGAGAGGAAGAGACAGAGAGAAAGATGTCAACACTTACCAGCAGAGGATTTAACCATGGAGCCATCGTGCAGAGCCCCAGGCACGGAGGCTTTAAATCAGTATGTATAATAAAATATATCACATCCACATTGATAGTCAATGATTTAAGGACATTTAATATTTAAAAATTGAGACTCCTGTGAAGCCCAGCTTCCCAAGCCATTCAGAGTCTCCGTGGTAGGCATGTTATGACTGACCCCTGCTTTCAATCAGTCAATGTGAGTACTTGTGGAAAGGAAATCACTTCAGACACCCAAGGAAGTCAGCACCTGGGCCTTCCCAGGGCCATGTCCTCACTCACAGTTGCAGGGATAGACTTTGGCCAACGGTAAAGAGAGAGGAGCAGGACCCCTTAGGACCTAAAGACAGGAAGATGACACCTCTTCCTGGAAGATAGCCTTGCCAGCGTTCATGTGACCAGAACTGTCAGAACGAAACAGACGCTGACCAAGCATCTACAGTTACAGAGTTCTGAGTGCTGTGGGCAGTGAAGGAGAGGGTAAGCTCTGTCTTCACAGAGCTTTCTGTGGGATAACAAACCGTGACCGAAGCAGAAGGGCTACATAAGAGGCCCAGATGGGGGTGAACAAAGAGCCAGAGAGAATTCAGGAAGGCTTCCTGGAGGAGGGGACTGCACAGGATTCACATCCATAGGGATGGAGCGGAGGGAAAAGTGGGGGCTATTGGCCGAGGCAGAAGTGCAGGCCAGATTGGACAGCTACAGGCCATGGTGCTGAGTCAAATCAATGAGGAGCCACCGTGGAAGAAGGAGAGGGCCGAAGTGCCAGGCCAGGTCTGTGATGGTAGTAGGAGCACAGTGAGGCTTTCTGTCTGTGCCAAAAATCTTCCAAAACCCACCATCAGCTAGGTGCCTGACTCACCTTACCCAAGACCAGTGTGACCCCCCGCGACCATAAGCCCCCAAGACCCTGATTCCAAAGCCCTCTGCTGGGCTCGCTGCTGAGGATCTGATGCTCTCATAACTGGGAAGATGCCAGGACGCATGGAAAGTAAGCAGTCATGGGGCGGGCATGTGGCCCAGCCCTGAAGACCACACCTTAGTATGGGGGCTCAATGTGTGCTCCAGGACCTGGCACAATGGCTCAAGTGGCTAATCCTCCTCCTTCAAGCACCGCCATCCCATATGGGCATCAGTTCATGTCCCAGCTGCTCCACTTTCTATCCAGCTCCTTGCTTGTGACCTGGGATAGCAGTCAAGGATGGCCCAAAGCCTTGGCACCCTGCACCCATGGGGGAGACCTGTGGGAGGAGGCTCCTGATTTCTGGCTTAGGGTTGGCTCAGTCCTGGCCATTGCAGTCCCTTGGGAAGTGAATCAGCAGACAGAAGATCTTTCTCTCTGTCTCCTTCTCTCTATAAATCTGCCTTTCCAGTAGAAATAAATACATCTTAAAATTAAAAAAAAGTTTGGGCCCCACCACCAATTTCCTGCTTCCTGCTAATGTGTGCCCCCTGGAGGCAGCAAGTAATGGCTTAAGCTGTTGGGTTTAGGTTGTCAACATTCAGGGAGTCATGCTGATCTCATGAAAACAAGCACGTTAAAAACGACCACTTGAGATAGAATGCAAACTTAGCAAGTGGCCTCATCCTCTGTGCGGTGGGCAGGCCCAGGGGTTAGAAACTGGGGTTAAAGTTCAAAGCTAGGGGAGGGTCTGGAGCAGCGGGCTGTGAAAGTGGGGGAAGGGAGGCATGCAAACCTGTTGCACAATGAGGTGAAGGGTGAGTCTCTGGCCTTACTATTCTCCCAGATGAAGTTCTCCGAACAACCCATTCGAGATATTCTGGAACCACTGAGACTATGCTGTGGCCTCTGCTCTGCTGCAGTCATTGGGGCAGGCCCTCATCCACTATCACTGGTGTCCTTAGAGGAAGTAGGAGTGGAGGTGGGCGTGGTGAGACTGTGGCAGGCTGTGGCGAGGATGTTTGCACACCTGAAGCCCGTGCTGGAGTTGCCTGGGTTGGGATTCCGGCTACTCCGCTTTCCCGGCCAGCAGCCTGCCAGTGCACATCTGGAGGGGTAGCAGGTGACGCTGCCACTCACAGAAGTCGAGCTCCAGGCTCCCAGGTTTGGCCTGGCCCTGCACTGACTCACGTGAACATTTTGTGGAGGGAATCAATGGATGGAAGATCCTTTCCAATAAAATTTTAAGTGAGTCATTTTAAAAACACTTTTGAAAGGAAGGAAGAAAAAAAAAATATCTACGTTAGGGCTAACCACTGCCACCAGGTGGCATCAAATCACAGCTGAGCCTGGCATGGATTTAGATAAAGGCAGCTGGACTCCCAGGATCCCTTACCAGCCTGTGCTTGCTACCTGCAGGGTGCTGATGAATCCTGTCAGTGACGCCACCGGCTCCGCCCAACTCTCCCTCAGGTCGTTTGTGGAGTGATGTGAATGGTGGATCTTCTAGGGACTCCAGCAGTGTCGGGTAAAAGACACGGGGCAACTCGTCTGCTATCGGGCTCCCATGTGGATTTGTCGAGTGCCCCAGCCACCTATGGGAACACCTATGGGTGACCCCAGACTGCAGAGCACAGATCCCCAGGGTGCGGAGCCAAGCCTACTGCATGCACTCAGTTGTGCCTCAGTGCCTCTGCCTGGCTTACCAGTTGCTGAACGGCATGTGTTAATGTCTTTTAACCCAATCTGGTTCTTGCAGTCTTCTCATTTGCTTCTTGTATATGTGGAGACCATACTGTCAGATGCATACACGGTTCCTGAGAGCTTTTTTTTCTTAGATGTCTTTTTTTTTTTATTTATTTAGTTAGATTGGAAAGGCAGATAAACAGAGAGGAGAGATGGAGAGACAGAGAGAAAGAAGTGGAGCAGGTGGGACACAAACCACCCACATGGGATCCCAGTGGATGTGAGTGAGGCCCAGGATTTAGCCACTAAGCTATCACCCAAGCCCTCTCCTTTTTTCTCTTTACAAAAAAAAAAAAAAAAAGGGAGAATTATTTATTTACTTACTTGAAAGGCAAAGTGACACAGAGAGGGAAAAGCAGAGAGAGAAAAAAGAGGGAGAGAAACTTTCTATGCCATGGTTTACTCTCAAAATGACTACAACAGCAGCAGCTGACCCAGGCCGGAGCCAGACATTCCATTCTTGTGCCCTGAGTGAGAGGCGGGGACTGCGTAGTTGGGCCATCACCTGCTGCTTCCTTAGGCGTGTGAGTAGGGAACTGAATCAGAAGTGGAGTTACTGGAACTTGAACTAGGACTCTGAAGCAAGATGCTGGCATTACAACTGATGGATTGGTTCAACTCTTAAATGCTTCAAAATTTTCTAGTATTTTCTTTAAAAAGAGAGAAAAAGGTTTATTAGGCCTGGTACTGTGGCACACTGGGTTAAAGCCACCACCTGCAGTGCCAACATACCATATGGGCGCTGGTCTGAGTGAGGGCTGCTGCACTCTGTCCAATGGAACATGAGGAAGACATCTGCATCTTTGCTGCTTTAGTTCTGATCCAGCTCCCTGCTAACGGCTCGGAAGAGCAGCAGAGGATGGCTCAAGTGCTTCATCCCCTACATCCATGTGGGAGACGCAAGAAGCTCCTGGCTCCTGGCTTTAGATTAGGTCAGCTCTAGCTATTGCAGCCATTTGGGGAGTGAACCAGCAGATGAAAGATCTCTCCTCTCAGTAAGTCTGCATTTCAAAGAAAAATACATCTTTCTTTTTTTTAAGTTTTACCTATTTTTTGTTGGAAAGCAGAAATACAGAGAGGAGGAGAGACAGAGAGGAAGATCCTCCGTCAGATGGTTCACTCCCCAAGCGACCACAATGGGATGCTGGCACGTTCAAGCTGAGGACTTTACGCCATCACGCCGGGCCCTAGGGAGTCTTTAAAAGTGTGCAAGATAGCTTCTGGCCAAAGCTAGCTTTACAGAGTCAATACTCATCTATTCCTGAGTTTCCAGTTTAGCATGAGAATAGAAAGAAGTTGCCAATCACACCCTTCCGATGGCTTTCTGTTGTATCAGGCACAGGCTAGACAGGATTATCACTTCTGCCTTCTGATGGGCTTTGCCCTGCCCTGTTGATATCAGCTGTCCTTGGACCCCTGGCTTGGGGCTTCTCCTGCATCAGGAGGCTTCTATATTTAATCAGTGTTGCTTTGCAGGCCTGGAAAGATAGCCTAGCGGCTAAATCCTTGCCTTGCAATTGCCACAATCCCTTATGGGCACCGGTTTGTGTGCCCATAATACAGCTCCTTGCTTGTGGCCTGGGAAAGCAATGGAGGATGGCTCAAGGCCTTGGGACCCTGCACACGTGGGGGACTCGGAAGAAGCTCCTGGCTTTTGGCTTTGGATTGGCTCAGATCTGGCTGTTGAGGCCACTTTGGGAACGAATCAGTGAACATATCTTTCTGTGTCTCCTCTCTGTGTATCTGCCTTACCAATAATAATAATCTTCAATATAAACAAATAAATAAATAAATATTGCTTTGCTCACTGGTTTGTCTGAATGGAAATTCTTTCATGTGATATAAGCACTGAAGCAGCCTGCCTTTGCTCCAAGTCTCTGGAACAGGAACACTTTAATAGCTGTCAGTGAGCAGAACATAGGAATCCATCCTGCTTTCTTCCTTTCCTCTCAATTGATGGTGCTAAGTCAGAGGAATCAAATTTAGTAGAACCATGGAGTGAAGGACTGTCTGAGAAAACAAATTTAGAGTGGAAAATAGAAAGACGACCCTGAGTTACATGGTTGAATCGCTTCCCTGGAAGTTCCCATTGCAGCTCATCAATGTTACCTTTTGTGAAAATGTCCATTATACGGGGCTAGTGATGCCAGCTGGAGTCCTGACTGCTTCTCTTTTCTTTTCCTCACTACTTTTCTCTCTCTCTCTCTCTCTCTCTCTCTCTCTCTCTCTCTCTCTCTCTCAAGATGTATCTATTTTTATTGGAAAGGCAGATCACATTTATGGAGAAGGAACAGTGAGAGCTGAGCAAATCAAAAGCCAGGAGCCAAGAGCTTCTTCCAGGTCTCCCATGTGGCTGCAGGGTCCCAACGCTTTGGGCCATCCTCGGTTGCTTTCCCAGACCATAACTAGGAAGCTGGAATGGGAAGTGGCATAGCCAGGACATGAACCAGCACCCATAAGAAACCCTGGCACTTCCATTAAGCTATCATACTGGGCCTGGCTGCTTTACTTTTTTTTTTTTTTTTAAAGATTTATTTTTATTACAAAGTCAGATATACAGAGAGGAGAAGAGACAGAGAGGAAGATCTTCCATCCTTTGATTCACTCCCCAAGTGACTACAACAGCTGGTGCTGCGCCAATCCAGAGCCAGGAACCAGGAACCTCCTCCAGGTCTCCCACATGCAGGTGCAGGGTCCCAAAGCATTGGGCCATCCTCAACTGCTTTCCCAGGCCACAGGCAGGGAGCTGGATGGGAAGTGGAGCTGCCGGGATTAGAACCGGCGCCCATATGGGATCCCAGGGCGTTCAAGGCGAGGACTTTAGCCGCTAGGCCACGCTGCTGGGCCCACTGCTTTACTTTTTTTTTTTTTTAAAGATTTATTCAGTTTATTACAAAGTCAGATATACAGAGAGGAGGAGAGACAGAGAGGAAGATCTTCCATCCGATGATTCACTCCCCAAGTGAGCCGCAACGGGCCGGTGCGCGCCTAGCCGAAGCCCGGAACCAGGAACCTCTTTCAGGTGTCCCACCAGCTGCTTTACTTTTGATCCAGCTCCCTGCTAATACACTTGGGAAATCAGCAGAGTATGACTCAAGTTCTTGGTCCCTACACCCATGTGGGAACTTGGAGGAGGCTACAGGCTCCTGGCTTCAAACAAGTTCAGCTCCAGCAGTTGTGGCCATTTGGGGAGTGACTCAACACAGATGGTCTCTTTGTCTTCTTTCTCTGTAAATCTGCCTTTCAAATAAACATATAAATCTTAAAAACAAAAGAAATTTATAAAAAAATATCCATTATAAAGTAAGGGTACATTTATTTTCACTCTTAATTTTTAAAATTAATTCATTAATTATCATTAATGAATGTAAAACACAATTTCTTTTTTTATACAGAATGTTATTTATTGAGACTTTTTTTAAAAAAGATCTATTTATTCTTATTGGAAAGGCAAATGTAGAGGAGGAGAAACAGAGAGGAAAATCTTCTGTCTGATGGTTCACTCCCCAAGCGGCCTCAACGGCTGGAGCTGAGCCAATCCGATGCCAGGAGTCAGAAACTTCTTCTGGGTTTCCCATGTGGGTGCAGGGTCCCAAGGCTTTGGGCTGTCCTCGACTGCTTTCTCATGCCACAAGCAGGGAGCTAGATGGGAAATGGGGCCACTGGGATCAGAACTGACACCTATGTGGGATCCCAGCGCATTCAAGACGAGGACTTTAACTGCTACGCTATCGTGCCAGGCCCGTAAAATACAATTTCAATACAATTTTCTTATAGTTTATAATGTTGATGTTGAACATAATAGAGCAAGCAATTATAAGCAGTTGTAGAAAGTATTGGCTGAGGATTTGTATCCGAAATGCACACCTTTTACTGTCTCAGGTTGGCATTGTTAGCTGGGTTATAAATAACGTATCTGACATACCACAAACAGAAAGTGCCTTTTGAAAGGCACCTGCTGTGAGGGAAGAAGTGTTCAAGCTCAATATTTAAGTTGGAAAGCTTTCATTAGAACTTGCCAAAGGGGAAAGAGGTTTATTTCCTAATCATAGACTTGCTTAAGAATCCAATCATGTAGAAAGACTAAAGGTCATGATTCCTTAAAAAGACACTTTTGCTCCTTGTTGTGTAAACAAATTATATGTCCAACTTGTAAACATATTTTGACAGTGTTCATGAACATTTTTAAGAAAATGCAGGGATAGGGGGCTGGTGCCATGATACACAGGAGGCGAAGCTTCCGCCTGCACAGCCAGCATGCCAAATGGGTACTGTTTGCTTCCTCTGATCGAGCCTCCTGTTATGGCTTTGGGAGGCAGTAGACGACTGCTCAAGGCCTTGGGCTCTCCCACCCACGTGGGAGACTCAGAAGAAGCTTCTGGCATCAGAGCAGCCCAGCTCTGGCTGTTGCAGCCATTTGGGAAGTGAACCAGCAGATGGAAAAACTTCATCTCTTTGCTTTTCTCTGTAACTTTATTTTTCAAATAAAGATAAAACAAATCTTTTTTTTTTTTTTTTTTTTTAAGTCAAGCAAATGAAGGGACTGCCACTGTGGCCAGCAGATGAGCCACTGCCTGTGATTCTGGCACCCCACATGGGCACTGGTTCCGGTCCCAGCTGCTCCACCTCCAAACCAGAGCCCTGCTAATGCTTCTGGGAAAGCACCAGAAAATGAGCCAAGTGTTTAGGGCCCTGCCACCCACGTAGGAGTCCCAGATGGTGTTCCAGACTTCTCCCCTCAGGGGCCAGTTGGGGAATGAACAGAGTAAGGAAGATCTCTTTCTCTCTCTTTCCCTATACACTTTCAAATAAATAAATGAAAAAATAATAATAAAAAGAAAACGGAACTGCTCCTTTTGCATTGAGTAATCCACTGTGTATATGTGGAAAGGTGAAGGGAGTAGCAGTATGATAAACACTTTAAACTACAGTCTACATTGACACAATTTAAAGCCCATAAGTTCACACTAGGTTACTTTGCTGAAATTACCATTTTTATTACTGGAAATCAATATTTATAGAGAGAAGGAGATACAGAAAGATCCTTTGTCCACTGGTTCACTCACCAAGTGCTACAACGGCTGGAGCTGAGTCAATCAAAAGCCAGTAGTCAGGAGCTTCTTCTAGGTCTCCCAAATGGGTGCAGGGTCCCAAGGCTTTGGGCCCTTCTCGACTGCTCTCCCAGGCCACAAGCAGGGAGCTGGATTGTAAGTGGAGCAGCCAGGATACGAACCAGCACCCATACAGGATCCTGGTGTGTGCAAGGTGAGGATTTACCCACTGAGCCAGCACTCCGGGTTTGAATTTGAAACTTTAAACTTTTGAAATACCTAATTCCTGAGGTAAAACAAAAACATGCCATTCATTTTGATTGCATGAGCATAACAGTCATAATTAATAGAGAACTGTTCCGTATTGCTAGAGGGGAAATAATTCAATAAATGTTGCCATGCAGACTGCTTCAATCATTTTAAGGTGCAGGTTATAGAAACTAGTAATGACTTTGCACATGACAAACAGCAGCTTTGCAGATACCATTATATTTTAATGGGAGGCAAACCTCTGGTTTTCAACCTTTTCCCCCCTTTTGTTTTGTTGTGAATAGAAAGAGACCACAGCAGGGATCCCCAGCTGGGCTCCCAGGCAGATGACCATGGAGGCCAGGGGACTGGGGACAAGCGTCATCCTGCTCATCTGGCCTAAGGTCGCTATGTGTGTCCGACTGTCCGGATGCCATGGTGATACCTTAGCAACAGCCAGGTCCAAACGCAGGGAATCTGTCAGGTTAGCCGCTGAGCAGCAAAAGCAGGTAGGCAGGGCACAGGGAACAAAAGAACAGATGCTTAATGATCTAAGGAAAAAGACACGTGCTCTCTCTACCTGCCTCTTCATCTCACAGTCGTCAGGCTGGGGAGGAGAATTGAAAACATCTAAGCCAACCCTAGTGTTATCAAGGATTAGAGAACAGAAAATGTAGATCTTCATTTAAAACTACAGGGCCCAGCGTGGTAGCCTAGCACCTAAAGTTCTAGCCTTGGGCCCGCTGCAGTAGACTAGTGCCTAAAGTTCTTGCCTTGCCCACGCCAGGATCCCATATGGGCGCTGGTTCTAATCCCAGCTACTCTGCTTCCCATCCAGCTCCCTGCTTGTGACCCGGGAAAGCATTCAAGGACGGTCCAAAGTCTTGGGATCCTGTACCCGCGTGGGAGACCTAGAAGAGCCTCCTGGCGCCTGGCTTCAGATTGGCTCAGCTCCAGCTGTTGTGGCTGTTGGGGGAGTGAATCAACGGATGGAAGATTTTCCTCTCTGTTTCTCCTCCTTCTCTCTGTATGGCACCCAAAAGGGATCCCGGCGCATTCAAGGCAAGGACTTACCCGTTATACTATTGTGCCAGGCCCCCTTCCTTCCTCCCTTCCTTCCTTCTTTCCTTCCCTCTCTCTTTTTTCTTCCTTCCTTCCTCTCTTTCTTTCTTCCTTTCACTCTTTTTCTTTCTCTTTCAAATATTTATATGAATGTCAGAATTATTCTTTTTCTTTCTCTCTTTAAAATTTTTATTTATATGAAGGTCAGAGTCACACACACACACAGTTTTCCATCCATTAGGTCACTTCCCAGATAGCTGCAAATGGACCAGTGCTGGGTCAAGGCAAAGCCAGGAGCCAGGAGCTTCCTCCAGTTCTGCCACATGGGTGTAAGGGCTCAAGATCTTGGGCCACCCTCTGCTGCTTTCACAGGGAGCTGGAATGGAGGTGGAACAGTTGGGCTCAAACTGGTACCCATTTAGGAGACTGGCATCACAGGTAGGGCGTTAACACATTGCTCCACAGCAATGGCCTCTGATTTTTAAAATTTACTTTTCTTTGAAAAGAGTGGCAAGTGTTTGGTACAGCTGTTTGGGACACCTGCATCCCATGGCAGATTGTTTGGGTTCAAGTCCTGCCTCCACTTCCAATTTTGGCTTCCTGTTAATACACACCCTCGGATACACCAGAGTTGGTTCAAGTAGCTGGATTCCTGCATTCACATGGGGGGCCTGGATTGAGTTCCCACTCCTGGCTTTGGCCCCATCCTGGTGCTGGTAGGCATTTGAGGGGTCAGCTGGTAGATGGGACATCCATCCATCTTTTTTTCTCTGCCTTTCAAATACATAAAAGATAATTTTTTTTTCTTGAAAGGGAGAGAGAGAGATTTCTCATCTTTCATACACTGGTTTACTCCCCGAATGGTCACAACAATTGGGTTTGGGCTGAGTTAAAGCAAAGAGCCTGAGCTCCAATCCAAGTCTCCCGCTTCAGGGACAGTGACCAAGGACTGGATCCATCACCTGATGTTTTGCAGGTCGTGGAGTGTTTCACCTGGTAAGCTGCTGCATATCTATTTGCATCTCTAGACTTCAGTCTGTGAAGCCCACACCTAAGGATGCTTAAATTTGTGCACTATAGCATTAGATTCAGAGATCTGTAGCCTGCTGATTATTGGTTATAATTTTTTTTAGAAAAGATTTGTTTATTTATTTGAAAGGCAAAGGGGGAGTAAGCAGAGAGAAAGAGAGAGACAGCCAGCTGCTGGTTCTCTGCCCGGATGGTGGCATCACATAGGGCAGGGCCGGAGCCAGGAACTCAACCCAGGTCTCCCATGTGGATAGCAAGGACTCAGATACTCGGTTATCATCTGCTGCGTCCCAGGCAGAGGAGCAAGGACGGACACTAACTGGTTCTCTGCTCTAGGCTGTGTGCATTCCAGGGGGTAACCTGAGCCACAAGCCCAGGATTAACATTATTCATTGGGTAAATGTAAGTGAAAGCTGAATTATCACCACATTCTGACCAGAATAGCTGTAATTAAGACAGAATATCAAGATATGAAGAAACTGGAAAGTTCATGTGTAGCTGGGAGAAGAAATGTTAAAATAATACAGCTGGGCCCAGTGCGGTAGCCTGGCTCCTGGCTCCTGGCTTCGGATTGGCTCCTGGCTCTGGTTGTTGCGGCCACTTGGGGAGTGGTGAATCAGCGAATGGAAGATCTTTTTTCCTATCTCTCCTTCTCTGTAAATCTGTCCTTACAATAAAAATAAATAAATCTTAAAAACCAATACAGCTACTTTGGAAAATAGTTCAACATTTTTCTTCTTTTAAGATGCATGTATTTATTTTAAAGTCAGAGTTATAGAGAAAGAAAGAAAACCTCTATTCACTAGTTCACGCCAGGTCAAAGTCAGGAGTCAGGAGCTTCATCCAGGTCTCTAACGTGGACCCAGGGCACAACTACTTATACTCTCTCTCTCTCTCTTTTTAAAGATTTCTTTTTCTTTTTTTTTTTTTCCAAAAGATTTATTTATTTTATTACAAAGTCAGATATACAGAGAGGAGGAGAGACAAAGAAGATCTTCCGTCCAATGATTCACTCCCCAAGTGAGCTGCAACGGCCGGTGCACGCTGATCCGAAGCCGGGAACCAGGAACCTCCTCCAGGTCTCCCACACGCAGGTGCAGGGTCCCAAAGCGTTGGGCCGTCCTCGACTGCTTTCCCAGGCCACAAGCATGGAGCTGGATGGGGAGTGGAGCTGCCGGGATTAGAACCGGCGCCCATATGGGATCCCGGGGCGTTCAAGGCGACAACTTTAGCCGCTAGGCCACGCCGCCGGGCCCAAGATTTATTTCTTTTCATTGCAAAGTCAGATATACAGAGAGGGGGAGAGACAGAGAGGAAGGTCTTCCATCTGCTGATTCAGTCCCCAAGTGAGCCGCAATGACTGGAGCTGAGCCAATCTAAAGCTAGGAGCCACTTCTGGGTCTCCCACGCGAGTTGCAGGTTCCCAAGGCCTTGGGCCATCCTCTACTGCTTTCCCAGGCCACAGGCAGGGAGCTGGATAGGAAGTGGAACTGCCAGGATTAGAACTGGTGCCCATATGGGATCCCGGGCATCAAGGTGAGGACTTTAGCTGCTAGGTTACTGTGCTGGGCTCAACTACTTGTACCATCTCTTGCTACTTTTCTTTTCTTTTTAAGATTCATTTATCTGTTTTTTTATTGCAAAGCCAGATATACAGAGAAGAGGAGAGACAGAGAAGAAGATCTTCCATCCAATGGTTCACTCCCCAAGTGGCCTCAATTGTTGGAGCCGAGCCAATCCGAAGCCAGGAGCCAGGAGCTTCTTCCGGGTCTCCCACATGGGTGCAGGGTCCCAAGGCTTTGGGCTGTCCTCGACTGCTCTCCCAGGCCGCAACTAGGGTGCTGGATGGGAAGCAGGGTAGCTGGAATTAGAACCAGTGCCCATATGGGATCCCAGCGTGTTCAAGGCGAGGACTTTAACTGCTATGCTATCGTGCCGTACCCACCATCTCTTCCTGCTTTTTAAGCACATCAGTAGGGAGCTGGATCAGAAATGGAGCAGCTGAGATCGAAACTTGTGTCCACTGGAGATGCCAGCATTGCAGGTAGAGGCTTAACCCATTACAACACAACAATGAGCCCAGAAGTTTCTAAAAAGACAAACTTAAGTTTACCTTTTGACACAGCAATTATCCTCATAGAGATCTATCCAACAATAATGAAAATGTAAATCCATACAAAGATTTGTATTCAGTTTTCACAGCAGCATAACTTAAAGTAGGTGAAAAGTAAAAAGACAAATGCTAAACCAACTGGGAAATGGATAAACAATATGCCATGTTTCCTACACTGGGGAATTGGGCAGTAGCAGAGGGTGAAATAGTGATGCATGCTACATGACCACACTTCAAAGGCATCATGTAAAGTAACAGAAACTAGACACAAAAGACTGGATAGCATATCATTTCACTTACATAAAATGTCTGGAAAAGGTGACTCTATAGAGAGTAGCCTCGTGGCAGGCTAGGACTGAAGGTGGGAGTAGAAGTTGATTCTACGGACACTGCCAGGGTTTAAACAAGATGTGGTCTCAAACTTGTACCATTGTTGAAAACCCCTAAGTTCACAGCACATAGGTGTTGAGACTTGGTTCCATTATGATGTTCAAGAAATGAGTCTAATAAATGTTTAGTGCATTAAAAAGAGGAAGAAGAAGAAGAAGGAGGAAGGAAGAAGAAGCAGTAGTAGCAATAGCAGCAGCAGTGAGTCTAACAGGAGGTCCAATGGTTCATGGGGTGTGACTTCAGAAGGAAGCTCTCCCAAAAGGACTGTTTACAAAAGTCAAACTGGACCTGACCACTAATTCTGCTTCTTGGCTGCACATAAGATCCTTCCTGTGTCCTGGCCCCACCCCACCATCCTCCAGCCTCATCAGATGGCAAAGCCAGGGGTGCCAGCCTGATCTTAGACTGTGAATCTCCAAAGCCGGAAGTCTCCTTCACAAGTATGGTTTAGACAAACTGTGTTGCTGCTTCCTGTGCAAAGAAGCCAACAACATTCAGAGGGATGATGAAGATGCAGGGGAATTCGCCATGGACAATGAATGGGAGGTCTCAGCTTGTGAGAGGGATCCATTAGATGAGACACAAAAGAGAATTCCACACCCAGCATAGGCAAGTCCTACTTCCCTAACCAGCAGGAAGTAACTACAGCAGATGTAGTGAAGAGTCAGGACTATGTATCATAAAACAATAATAAATAATAATTTTTAAAAAGAGTCAGAAACATGAGGAGGGAGTGAAATGGATAGGTAGGTAGGTAGCTAACTCAGGTTCATGAGCTGGAAGCAACACTCCCCCTGCTCTTTGCAAATCCCACCCACCTATGTATCAATCCAATGACACTTCCTGCGG
Source organism: Ochotona princeps (assembly GCF_030435755.1). Classification (NCBI taxonomy): domain Eukaryota; kingdom Metazoa; phylum Chordata; class Mammalia; order Lagomorpha; family Ochotonidae; genus Ochotona; species Ochotona princeps. The sequence goes on along the minus strand of NC_080832.1, from coordinate 54,665,615 downwards.
GACATACCTCCCCCACTGCGGACTGGGGACAGTGTCATGAGAACACTCCCCTTCCCAGGATCACCTGCACACTGGCAGTGTGGAGAGAAGATCTGTCTTCCTGCAGACACAGAATCGAGGGCAGAAACATTTCGCTCTCTCCTGCCTTTCTCTTCCTGACCTACTCCATCCCTGAACATGTCCCAACTATACCTGTGATCTCCTTTTAAATAAAATGAAAATTTTAAAAAAAGTAAGCTCCACAATGAAGAGATGAATGAAAAACATGCTATAGGACTGCGTGAATAAGTACATGTAGTAGTCATATCCCACGTATGAGTTTAAGATACTGTACAGTTCATGAAATAAGGGGAGGGCCAGCAAGAGGACATTATGAAACGCCAAGCAAGTAAGCAGTAATGCAAAAAGTAAGGTTGTGATCATTAATGCGGAGAAAGAAGAGCTGCAAGGATAATTTACTTTTCGGAGAATAAGGTTTTCTCCTAGTCATTCATAGGCTAGAAGCTTGCTCCCTAACGTGGTGACACTGAGGGGTGGCGGATCTCTGAGTGGTGCTTGCTGGGATATTGGCTCACAGAGGCACACCCACAAAGGGGATTAATGGAGGCAGAGGGTTTGGTGCAGCGGTTGAAACACCATTTGGTATGACTGCATCTCACCTCAGAGTGCCTGGGATTGAGGCCAGGCACTGCTTCCAGTCCATCTTCCTGCAAAGTGCATCCCGGGAGGGAGCAGGAAGTGACTCAAGTGCTTGAGTGGCTGCTTCTTGCACTCTGGAGACCCAGACTGAGTTCCCAGCTCCTGGCTGTGGTTTGACCCAGCCCTGGCTGCTGCAGGAGTGAGCCAGTGAATGGAACACCTCTCTCCAATCGTCTCTGTCACTGTATCTCTGTCTTTCAGAGAAAAAAAAAATACATAAAAAACCGTTTTAAAAAGGGATTAGTTCTGTAGCTCAGGAACACAGCAGGCATCCCAGGACTGGAGTAGTTCCCACAAGAATGGGTTGTCACGAGTTTGGCTTTCTCTGCACACTCTCTTGCGTTCTCTCTCGTCATGTGGTCACTTCTCACATGCTGGTCACTTCTCTCATGTGTTCCAGTCAGATGCTACTGGCCAGCTGTGATGTAGCTGGAAGGCCTTCACCACAGGCCTGCTGAGACTGTCCCACAGACAAAATCTTACACAAAACAAGTTCTTATTTTCGTGACCACTCAGCATCAGTTACTTTGTTACAGCAGCACAAAATGGAGGAAGTTTTCAATGTTGTTTTCTAGTTCATCTGGAGGCTTAAGAAAAAAGACTGAAATAAATTAAGACAAGAACAAATACAACAGGTTCATAGTTTTTTTTTTTTAAGATTTATTTATTTTTATCACAAAGTCAGATATACAGAGAGGAGGAGAGACAGGAAGATCTTCCATCTGCTGATTCACTCCCCAAGTGACCACAACAGCCGGTGCTGCGCCAATCTGAAGCCAGGAGCCAGGAACTTCCTCCAGGTCTCCCACATGTGTGCAGGGTCCCAAGGCATTGGGCCGTCCACGGCTGCTTTCCCAGGCAACAGGCAGGGAGCTGGATGGGAAGCAGGGGCTGCCGGGATTAGAGCTGGCACACATATGGGATCCTGGCATGGTCAAGGCAGGGACTTAAGCTGCTAGGCCACCGCGCCAGGCAATTCATATGGTTAGCGCATGACAGATTTAAGTCTAAGATGATTTTGTTTTTCTTTCTTCAAACAAGCCCTTAGAAACCTTCTTCTCCCGCCTTTGAAAAAACGAAGATGGAGCTTTTTTAAAAAAATGTTATTTTTTTTAAATGTTATTTATTTATTTAGAAGGTGTGAGAGAAGACATTTTCCATCCACTGGCTCATTCTGTAAGGGTCCACAATAGCCGGGGCTGGACCAAGCCCAAGTCAGGAGCCTGTGTTTCTATCGGGTTTCCCATGTGGGTGGCAGGGACTCAAGCACTGGAGCCCTCGTCTTCTGTCTCCTAGCATGCGCACTAGCAGTGAGGAGTATCAGCCTGGACAGACAGGACTTGGATCAGGCACTGCAATATGGGATGTGGGCATCCCAAGCAGCGGCTTAACCTCCTACACCACAATGCTCCACTGAGACCGATCATCCCTTAAGAAAATGCTTTCCCCTGGCTATGGCCAATAAGAGAAGCCAGAAAAAGGGCCAGAATGTCCTTTTTTTTTTTTGTCCTAGAAGATGGGAACTTTGATAGGAACAAGAAAGTCATGTTGAAGTGTGTGTGACTGACAACAGTGAAGCAAGAGGAACACAGCTACGGTGTGGGTCTTGAGCATCCCGCGGAGTTGGCCAAGGCTGTATCAACTGAGAAGGTGAACAATGCAAGTTGAAGGGTTTCCAGACTTTACTTTGTTTCATGGTTTTAACCTGCTGCTGAGGAGCACCTGGAGGGGGGACACAGTTGGTCCTTAGCACAAGATTGGGAGACTGACTTACAAAGCCAGTGTATTTACAACAGAGAAATCACCCAGGAACAGAAATGCAGATGCCTTTCTTAGGAGTGGAAGCTACTGAGCAATAATGATTATAAAGCCGGGCAGCACAATGGGAAAATGCTTACGACGTGCTATGTGAAAACAGCAGGATCCAAAGTTGAATTTATTCAAAAATTACAACAGTATTAAAAAAAAAAAGATAGATAATGGCAGAAAAGCCTGGAAGAAATACAAAACTAGAAGCTAATACCACACATTTGGGATGGTGATTGAGAATAATTCCCTCCTCCATTTTCCAAGACTTGTTTAAATCGATTATTGAATATGTTTTTGAAAGTATTGGCATGGGTTCAGCATGGTAGCCTAGCAGCTAAAGTGCTCACCTTGCATGCGTTGGGATCTCATATGGGCACCAGTTCTAATCCCGGCAGCCCCACTTCCCATCCAGCTCCCTGCTTGTAGCCTGGGAAAGCAGTCAAGGACGGCCAGAATTCTTGGGACCCTGCACTTGGAAGGGGCTCCGGGCTCCTGGCTTCAGATTGGCTCAGCTCTGGCCGTTGCGGCCACTTGGGGAGTGAATCAACGGACGGAAGATATTTCTCTCTGTTTCTGCTCCTCTCTGTATATCTGCCTTTCCAACAATAAAAATAAATAAATCTTTTAAAAAGTGTTGCATTTGGTACAGTGGTAAAAGTCTCCACTTGGGATGCCTACATCTTACACTGGAGTGCCTGATTAGGTCTTGACATCTCTGTTTCTAATCTACCACCTTACTAATGCATTCCCTGGGAGGTAGCAGGTGAGTGCTCAAGGACCTAGGCCCCTACCCCCGCCTGAATGGCCTGGGTTGAATTCTGGGTTGCTGGTTTTGGCCTGCCCCAACCCCTGCTGTTTTTTGGGGGGGAGTGAATCAGTAGATGGAAGATCTAGATCCATGAGTCTCTCCATCTCTACCTTTCGAATAAAATCAAACTCAAATTTTAAAAAGCGAAATTAAAGCTCCTCTAAATGCAGATGGTAAGTCTTCAACTTTCTTTTCTCAGTGGCAATGAGTAGAGTGGGCTGAGAAAGCCAGATGTCACTTTTCCATGAAAATGGGGCCCCCAGCATGGCCATAAAGTTAAGACAAATGAAACCTGGGGAAAAAAAGAAAGACATAAGCTGCTGCTGGGGGGGGGTGGTGAGGGCAAAGCCTTGGAATTCAGAGGCCTGGGACAGTAGAGCTGAGCTGCAGGGAAAGGCTGCTGTCACTACCAAGTCTGGCCTTTCCCCAGCTGATTCTGGCTATGTCACCTTTAAAGTTACCAACCTGCTTAACGGAGAGGCAAGATCCATCCTGCAAGAATAAACATAAATTTGAGGAGGGATCAGGACTGAAGATTAAAAAACAAACAAACAAACAAAACCACATGATTATTTTATTAGCATGCATGCCCCCCACTTTTTTTTTTTTTAAGATTTGTTTATTTTTACTGGAAAGGCAGATATACAATGAGGAAGAGAGACAGAGAGGAAGATCTTCTGTTCATTGATTCACTCCCCAGGCGGCTACAACAGCAGGAGCTGAGCCAATCCGAAGCCGAGGGCCAGGAGCCTCTTCTGCATCTCTCATGCCAGTGGAGGGTCCCAAGGCTTTCGGCCGTCCTCAACTGCATTCCCAGGTCACAAGCAGGGAGCTGGATGGGAAGCAGGGTTGCTGGGATTAGAACTGGCACCCATATGGGATTCCAGGACGTGCAAGGTGAGAACTTTAGCCTTTTTTTTGTTTTTCAGATTTACTTATTTTGTTGGAAAAGCAGGTTTAAAGAGAGAGACAAAAATCTTCCATCTACTGAGTCACTCCCCAAATAGCCGCAATGGCTACAGCTGAGCCAGCCCAAAGCCAGGAGGTTCTTCTGGCTCTCCTACGTGGGTACAGGGTCCCAAGGCTTTGGGCCATCCTCTGCTGCTTTCCCAGGCCACAAGCAGGGAGATGAATGGGAAGTGGAGTAGCCAGGACATGAACCAGTGCCCATATGGGATCCTAGTGCTTGGAGGTAGAGGATTAGCCTACTGATCAATGCACTGGCTCCCATGCTTTGTGCTTTTTTTTTTTTGTTTTTTTAAGATTTATATTTATTTTTATTACAAAGTCAGATATACAGAGAGGAGCAGAAACAGAGAGAAAGATCTTCCGTCCGATGATTCATTCCCCAAGTGACCGTGATGGCCGGTGCTTTGCCGATCCGCAGCCAGGAGCCAGGAGCCTCTTCCAGGTCTTCCATGTGGGTGCAGGATCCCAAAGCATTGGGCCGTCCTTGACTGCTTTCCCAAGCCACAGGCAGGGAGCTGGATGGCAAGTGGAGCTGCTGGGATTAGAACCGGCGCCCATATGGGATCCCGGGGCGTTCAAGGCGAGGACTTTAGCCGCTAGGCCACGCCGCCGGGCCCTGCTTTGTGCTTTTGTAAGAAAGCATAAACATCCTCATTACTAACACATATGATTCACAATTATGTACACTGCTAATGGGATGTTCCTCAATTTCAAATCTTTCTTATGTGTTAAAAAATGGCACCATCCTGCAGTTACTCAGTGACAACAAACGGGTGAACAACAAGCTGACATGATTTATCTCTGGTCTTCTGGTCTTTGGTGAGGGTATGCTGTACGGTGATAGGTGGTTCTTACAGATGCTCAAGATAAATCCTGGCGCTTCCCTTGGTCAGAAGGACAATCACAGCAGGATTTCAAAGTGGGAAGACAAAGAAGCAGGAGAGGATCTTCTGGAAACTAGAACTGCAAGGAGCTGCTGAAAAGGGAAAGATTTTCTGAAAAGCAAGATCTCCTAACTAGTGATGCACCTGTTGTATCCAGAAGTTTTTTTTTTTCCTTAAGTTTTCCTTGGTGGGCCCGGCGGCATGGCCTAGCGGCTAAAGTCCTCACCTTGAATGCATCGGGATCCCATATGGGCGCCGGTTCTAATCCTGGCAATTCCACTTCCCATCCAGCTCCCTGCCTGTGGCCTGGGAAAGCAGTTGAGTTTGGCCCAACACTTTGGGACCCTGCACACACATGGGAGACCTGGAGGAAGTTCCTGGTTCCTGGCTCTGGATTGGCGCAGCACCGTCCGTTGCGCTCACTTGGGGAGTGATTCATCGGACGGAAGATCTTCCTGTCTCTCCTCCTCTCTGTATATCTGAGTTTGTAATAAAAAATAAAAAATAAATCTTTAAAAAAAAGTTTTCCTTAGTTACATTTTTTGATTAAACACAAGCCCCTCCTAACCCACTCGTTCAAGTCCCTTTGGTACAGCTACTTGTCTAGCTTTAGAAGAGTAATGAGGATGATGCAAGTGATTGCTAATCACTGGAGGTCAGTGTGAGGAAGCCTACCTTCTTCGGCCAAGTTTGCAGGTGCCGACCCTAGGGCCATAGCACTAACATTGTTCTAGATTAGATAAAGTCACAGACAGTGAAGAATGAGACTGTGGATGACTAGTTTCACCCATCATTTATTTTTAGGCGTGCCTGCATAGCAGCATCACAGGAGCAAAGGAGACTTGAAGATAACTGTGGAATTATCAACAAAAACTAACAACAAAGTTAACTCACTGAAGAGGGGGCCTTATCTCCCTACCAAGAAGCTAATCATGCTTGGTAAACAGTGCTTTAATCTCATCAATATCTAACGGCAGTTGCTCTTATCCCAGAAAACTATTTTTTCTGAGCTGGATGATTTAAAAGAGGGTTCAGGGAGGGTAGAACTCTTCTTTGTGGTTTTGGGGGCAACAGAATCAAAATGTTTAGAAAAGACTGGCCCCTCCTGGGGCGGTGAGGCTGAAGAGCAGGGTTGTGAGAGAAGTTGAGAAGCTGAAGCGGAGTAGATCCAGGGCCCCTGGGTTGGCACAACTGACCTGCTGCAGCTGACTGAAGGTCAGAGGGCAAGGACGTGGCTGGGGCGCCACATTTCACGGTGAAGACATCATCTGAACTTGCTCAGCAGAGCAAGCAGCATGAGACACCAGGGCCTGTTCAACAAGTATTCTTTTGAGCACCTGATACACTGCTGCTTGTTCACGTGATGGGGACCTGGCAGCGCCGCTGGTGGATTAGGAGACTTCAGGAGGCACAAGGTTAAGTCGGTTTGTGGGTAAAGCAGGTAGGAAGACACATGGAGGTTGGAAGGTTCACAGGGCCAAGCAGGAGATAGGAAGGGGGTTAGTAGGGGATGGGAAGGTTGGTAGAGGAGGGAGTAGGGGATGGGAAGGAGGTTAGTGAGAGATGAGAAGGGGGCTCATGGGGGATGGGAACGGGGTTTGGGGGGGATGGGAAGGGTGCCAGGAGAACCAAGCAGATGAGACTGAGAGCTGATATGGAGACAGGAGAAAAGATGAGGGTGGGGGTGGGTGAGAGAATGTTTTTAGTGAGAAAGACCTGGGCTCTGGGAGGGAGGCAGGGCACGTGGGTCAGCCAGTTTCAGGTGGTTCTGTCAGCTTCTGCTTCTGGAAATGGGGGCCCAATTCCTACCCCGGAGCTTTTTTTCTTTGTCAGGGGTGGGGACTACAATGCTGTAGGATGAAGCCCTTGGCAGGATGCCAGGCGCATGAGAGTCCTCATTCACACACGTCTTTATTATGTTTTGCAAATTAATTAAATCTTTAATAAGATTGTTTAAAAGGAAGAGGAGAAAGAAGAGTGACTTTTTTAATCTGCTGGTTCACTAATGCCAGGAACAGGCCAAGACAAAGCCAGGGGTCCAGAACACAATCTTTTTTTTTTTTTTTTAAAGATTTATTCATTTTATTACAGCCAGATATACATAGAGGAGGAGAGACAGAGAGGAAGATCTTCCGTCCAATGATTCACTCCCCAAGTGAGCCGCAACGGGCCGGTGCGCGCCGATCCGATGCCGGGAACCTGGAACCTCCTCCTCCTCCAGGTCTCCCACACGGGTGCAGTGTCCCAATGCATTGGGCTATCCTCAACTGCCCTCCCAGGCCCCAAGCAGGGAGCTGCCGGGATTAGAACCGGCGCCCATATGGGATCCCGGGGCTTTCAAGGTGAGGACTTTAGCCACTAGGCCATGCCGCCGGGCCCAGAACCCAATCTTAATCCTGTCTCCCACATGGGCAGCAACAACCTAAGTACCTGTACCACCTGCTGCACGCTTCCCAGCGTGCACATTAGTAGGAAGCAGGAAGTGGTACTGGACCTAGGGTCCCATGCAGGAACTTGGATATGGGATGCAGGCATTTCTGCATCTTTTTATTAATTTTTTTTTTTTTAGATTTTGTTTTTATTACAAAGTCAGATATACAGAGAGAGCAGGAGAGAGAGGAAGATCTTCCGTCCGATGATTCACTCCCCAAGTGAGCCGCAACGGCCGGTGCTGCGCCGATCCAAAGCCGGGAACCAGGAACCTCTTCTGGGTCTCCCACAGGGGTGCAGGGTCCCAATGCATTGGGCCGACCTCGACTGCTTTCCCAGGCCACAAGCAGGGAGCTGGATGGGAAGTGGAGCTGCCAGTATGAGAACCGGTGCCCATATGGGATCCCGGGGCGTTCAAGGCGAGGACTTTAGCCGCTAGGCCACGCCGCCGGGTCGGCATTTCTGCATCTTGACTGCTACGCCTGCCTACCCCATTCTGCTTAAGAATGACTAACAGAGGGGACCTGTGTGATGGCCTAGTGGTTAAAGTCTTCGCCTTGAACGCAGCTGGATCCCATATGGGCACCAGTTCTAATTCTGGCGGCCTCACTTCCCACCCAGCTCCCTGCTTGTGGCCTGAGAAAGCAGTCGAGTTTGGCCCAAAGTCTTAGGACCCTGCACCTTTGTGGGAGATCCAGAAGAAGCTCTGGGCTCCTGGTCTTGGATTGGCTCAGCTCTGGCCGTTGCGGTCACTTGGGGAGTGAACCTTCAGACAGATCTTCCTCTCTCTCTTCCTCTATATTTGCCTTTCCAATAAAAACAAACAAATCTTTTAAAAAAATGGCTGACAGAAGAGCGTGGATAGGTTCAAGGGCTTAAGGCGGAGGTCTGGAGAAGCCAACTCCCTCTCTGGACTCTCGGACAGCAGCATAAAGGCAGGTGCATAAACCCTTCCCTCTATAGGAAGCTGGGGATGTGGAGGGATGCCTCAAGGGCCATTAACCAAACCATTCATTTCTCTCTCTCTCTCTCTCTCTCTCTTTTTTTTTTGGTTTAACCATTCATTACTTTCATTGGCCCTCTCCAGGTAGTAGGTAGAAGTATGATTAAGGAATGTCTCTGCGCCCCCAATTTCACCTTCAGAGATTTTCTGAAATTGTAAGCAGCTAATAAGACTAAATAACAAATGACAATCCCTAAAGAAGGGACATGGAGAAATGCTCTGAGTATTTCAACTTTTTGAGTGGATTTTTAAAAAAGATTGTTATTTTATTATTTTTAAAGATTTATTTTTCAAAGATTTACTTTTCCTGGAAAGGCAGATTTACAGAGAGAAGCAGATACAGAGAAAGATCCTCTGTCTGCTGGTTTATGCCCCAGTGGCCACAATGGCTGGACTTAAGCTGATATGAAACCAGAAGTTTCCTCTGGGTCTCCCATGCTGGTGCAGGGTCCCAAGGCTTTGGGCAAGCCTCTATTACTTTCCTAGGGCACAAGCAAGGAGCTGGATGGGAAGTGCAGCAACCAGGACATAAACTAACCTCCATAAGGGATACTGGTACTTAAAGGTAGAGGATTAGCCTATTGAGCCACGGCACTAGCCAAGTTTTTTTTTAAAAAAATATTTTATTTATTTTGTTAAAGGATTTTTAAAAAGATTGATTTATTTTTATTTTGGAAAGTCAGATATACAGAGAGGAGGAGAGACAGAGAGGAAGATCTTCCATCCAATGATTCACTCCCAAGCCAGGACCCAGGAACTTCCTCTAGGTCTCCCACACAGGTGCAGGGTCCCAAGGCTTTGGGCCATCCTTGACTGCTTTCCCAGGCCACAAGTAGGGAGCTGGATAGAAAGTGGCTGCCGGGATTCGAACCGTCACCCATATGGGACTCTAGCGCGTTCAGGAGGAGGACTTTAGCCACTAGGCCACCGCATCAGGCCCTATTTTATTCATTTTTATCAGAAAGTCAGATACACAGAGAAAAGGAGAGACAGAGAGGAAGATCCTCTGTCCACCGATTCACTCCCCAAGAGGTTGCAACAGCTGGACCTGAGCAGATTCGAAGCCAGGAGCTTCTTCCTGCTCTCCCACGCAGGTGCAGGATCCCAAGGCCCTGGGCTGTCCTTGACCGCCCTCCCTAGCCACAAGCAGGGACCTGGATGGAAAACAAGGCTGTCAGGACCACACCCGGCACCTACATTAGATCCTGGCGTGTGCTAATCAAGAACCCTAGCCACTAGGCTACTGCACTAGGCCCTAGCCATGGTTTTATAAAAAACAAACAAAGAAAAAAAAACTTGCTAGCATATGGAAGAAGTGAGAGCTGAGCTCAGACAGACCTGGGGAGAGGCTAGGCAGCCCTAAAGGACAGATGGAGCTGTAAGTCAACAATGAGGGCATCCAGTTATCCAGGACCAGAGGACAAGGGTTGAAGGCCTCAGGAAATGAAGCAGAGCACAGGAATGCAGGTAGAAGTTGAGAGGGATGTGGGGAAATCTCCAAAGGAAGTGGATAGGGCAGAGGCTGAAAACAGAAGGGTCCAGGGCTATGCGTCATTTGAGGGGGTTTCAGGAGTTCATGGAACATGTTTAGTAAGACAAAACTTTGCACAGATTTCCAAATTTTTCACACCAAAATAAACTTACCTTTAAATTTTACTTTCCATGTGGTTTTTGAAGTCAGAAGAAGCTGCATTATTTAGGGGCCAGCACGATGGCTCAACTGGTTAATTCTCTTCTTTCAAGTGCCACAGTCCCGTACGGGCACCAGTTTGAGTCCCAGCTGCTCCACTTCCCATCCAGCTTCCTGCTTGTGGCTTGAAGAAGCAGCAGAGGATAGCCTAATTCTTAGGAACCCTGCACCCACACGGAAGACCAGGAATAAGCTCCTGGCTTCTGGATCCTGGCTCTGGATTGGCTCAGCTCTGGCCATTGTGGCCATTTGGGGAGTGAACCAGGGGATGGAAGATCTCTCCTCTCTGTAACAGAAAAATCTCTTTCCAATAAAAATAAATATTTTAAAAAATTATTAATTTCTGCCTCCCAGGATCTGTGTTCGCAGGATCCTAGAATCAAAAGCTGGAGCCAGGAATGGAAGCCAGGTATTCTGATAGGAGAGGCAGGCATCTTAACCACTTAGGCAAACACCTGCTCGTAAGAGCTGGAATACCCTTTTTCCTGAATCCCACATTAGCATCTTTGACACTTACTTGGGCAGAAATCCAAACTTGTAAGAAAGCAAAGCAAACCCGGAAGGGCGTTCGTTTATACATCATCTCATTTTGCAGAGATGAAGTGCCATGCTCAAGGTCAAAGGGCTGAACAGAGGCCGAGCCGGACACCAGAGGAGCCCTGGAGTCTTGCCCTGTGCCCCGCTGTGGCCAGCCAACCAGCTTGCACAAGTCCCTACTCACCCAAACCACACAACTGCACCAGTCCCTCTTCGGGAAGTTAATGATTAAAGCCTAGTCCCATAGCAAGCATTTTAACCATAGTTACTAATTAAGCCAATCACAGAGAGGAAAACTTGGAGTGGCCTGTTCTCTTAAACTCCATGTCTAGGCCTGTCCATTCTAGTGACACAGATGGTTACAGCGTTTCAAGTACCCACACAGGTATTTTTGTTGTAGGATACCTTAACCTCTGTCGTTTCACATTTTCCCTTTATTGCATGCCGCATGCTGGGGTCTTGATGAAATGACTCGGGTTGCTTTCAGAGTGAGGAATTGCTAAGTGAAATAACTTGACTGAATGTTTGAGTGAGCTGGGTAATAAAATCTGTTTGCCGTGTTCGCTGTCTCCAGATAGGGCTGTAATTACACCACAGAAGGAAGAAAGCAAGCTGAGCCCCAATCTAGATCATTTATGTACACTCAGCCTTCTTGTCAACCGCGTTCTCATATTGCATGCACACAGCCCACAAAGCCATCTCCCGTGAGGCCCGTGGAGGTGCTGTCCGGCGGCGGGCCCGCGAACTCCCTGTGTTCCTTCTGGGGGCTTGGGCGTCTGTGCTTCAAGGCCAAAGTTTTCACCAGTGGAGGACCCGGTACAACAATTACATTTCTTCAACTCATACAAAATAAAAATCTTTAACAAGCCAAAGGATTACAAACATACTACATGACCTCCCTCGCACAGACACCCTGTAATAGAAACTTCCTTTTTTTTCATTAAAGAGTTTGTAAAAAAAAAAATTTTCTTTTTAAACACAGATGTATACAAAAGAAAAGCAGAAAATTCCTCATCAAAGCAAGGTATTATCTGTTAACATTTTAATTTCCTAGTGCAAATATTTGGCAACTTCCCAGCTATTTCTGCCCACATTCTCCCAGTCCTACCTCCCCCTCAGTCCCCAAATTTTACAAAAGCCATGGAGCACAAAGTGTAACTGTATTGTATCTAGAGACAGAGACATAATTGCAAGATGAACAAAAACAGCATGTTCTGTTTAATTTTTTTTTTTTCCTGAATTCATCAAAATGGTCTGTTATGACAAACGGGTGGCTCATTCTTGGTTTGCTGGTCCACCCTGGCCGCTGCGGCTGGAGTGATACCTGCAGCTTGCTCTGTCCCCTGTAGGAGGAGAAACCGCAGGCCACCGCCCTGGCGCCATCCCCAGTTCAGTCCAATCAATAAGGACTTATTTCCTGTCCATTTGCTGAGGTCACGGGAGCGAATCTCATTAATTATTTCTGCTGCTGCAGCTTCAAGTGTGCTTCTGGCGTGACAAGTGAAAACTGCTTGACCTTTTTTTTTTGCTTCTTCCAAATTTTGTTGGTAGCAGTTGCGATAGGAAGGCAGTATTCATTTAGCAACATGATAAGAGGATTTGGGGCTCAGTGAGGGTGTGTGTGGCGGGTTGTCTGTTTATAAAGTCATTAACCCATTTGGAGATTTCATCACAAAAGCTCTCCCCATCACCTCCCTGCTTAGGTTGTCTCAGTCATTGGAACAATGGGGTCTTTTTAATTTGGTGTCATGAAAATCTGGTCACAGCAAACACAATGTTTTCTAAAGCAGATCTGGCCTCGGAGGGAGGGAAGCGCTGCAGGGCCTCCAGGGCCTTGTTTCCATGGTAACGACACAGGTCAATTGCTGAAGTCACACCTTTGCCAGCTTTGATTGTTTCTCGCAACTGTTAAGAAACAAATGCACAATAAAAAGTCAATTATTAAGGGACACAATCGCAATTACATGGGGGGCGGCAGGTGGGAAACAAAGACAGGCAGCAGTGGATGCAGATTTTGGGGTTTCTGCTACGTTCCTTGAAGGAAAAGAGGATGTGATTTCCCTGGTGATCTTGAGGCAGGAACATTTCCTCGGGCTGTGAGGGCACCACTGGCTCCAATCAGCTTGATTATACCTCCATGGCTGCCACCCGTGATATCGTGCCCTGTGCCACGCTGGGGTGGCTGGAAGGGAGGAGAGAGTACTTGGCATGCAGCAGAGGAAGGCTTCATCCACATCCATCTTGGTTACAAACTTTTTCCCCTCACACCATATGTTGACACAACAGTCTATATGAAGATTCAGGCAAGGTGCACAGTATTACATCTGAACACTGCATGTTTAAAATGCAGAGTTGATTTGTGTACAGAAGCAAGGAAACTAGCTGACGAGCCCTGTTGGATTTCCAATCCTCTTTGGTGACAGAAAAAGTGGTCTGCCTTCCCCCATGCCTGTGCCCCGGTAGGTCTTCTGACCTCCAGTGAGTGTCTCAAATGTCTGCCTAATTCTTGAAGTCTTCTTCACTCCTCACACCCAATCATCAAGCCAGGTGAGGGCAGGGTTGCACATCGCAGCTGAGCTTTCTGGTCCTCAGAGAGTGGGTGGGGCCAGGGCCAGGCGACAAGCGCTTTCTACTCTGTGAGCTGTGAGCTGGCCACTGCTGGGCGGCAGCACTGTGTGGTCCAAGTGAGCACCTTCGGCACATGCACCATCCTTACTGGAGCTGCCTGGATCCCTGGGAGCCTGCCAGGGTCACCACAGTGCCTCTCCCACCTGTAAGGGACATGCATCACGGCCAAGGACCTTGACTTTGTTGTTTGGAATCACGGTGGCTGTGAGACTATGTGCAGCCGTGGGAACTGATACAGTCCATAGGTCCTGGGCATCCTCTGCCCTGCAGAGTGCCCAGATTCTCTACTCCTCACTTCCATTGGCACTGTATTCGTCTGGGCTCACAGAATCTCCCGCCTGAGTTTTTTCTTGCAATAATCTGTGTCTTTCCCATCATCAGCTCTACAATTCTTTGCTTCCATAGGCCATGCCAGGTGGCCATGGAGTTCATTTTAAAATACAAATACGATCTTGCTTAAAACCCTCTACTGCCTCCTAACAGCCTTAGGAAAAGAGCCCAAGCTCTTTGAAGAAGCAGCGGACTCTCTTCCCTATCTGGCTGTCTTCCATTTTCCCTCTCTCATGTATTTGGTGGGCAGGGAAGTAGTTTGCAGTTCTTAGAGGTGACCTAGCCTCTCCCTTGGGATGACTCATCCTCTTCCAGGCCCCCAGGTTCCCCCAGGCAGGAACGTTGGGATGACTCATCCTCTTCCAGGCCCCCAGGTTCCCCCAGGCAGGAACGTGCTCACTCAGCAAGGATGATGAGTGGGGTGAGGTAGGAGGCTGGAGTCCCATTGGGACCGTGGGCTCCCAGAGTTCCCTGTCAACTCCAGAGCGTAACATCATCACCCTGTGTTGTCTTTCCATTCTCCCTTCACTTACCCATCTCTGTAAGAGGACAGAGACCTTCCACTGCTGGTTCACTTCCTAGTCACAATGGCTGGAGCTGGGCCATGCTGAATAAGAGCCTGGAACCCCACCTGGGCCTCCCACATGGGTGGCAAGGGACCAAGTACCTGGGCTCATCTCCTGCTGCTTTCCCAGACAGAACTGGATTGGAAGAGGAGCTGCTGGGACTCGAACGGGCACTCCCGTAAGGATGCTGGGAGGCCAGCACTGCATCATGGCATGGGCCCCAGTGTACAGTGAAACTTAACAGTAAAATCTCAGGACTTTCGCTCTCCACAGACATTTCCATATTACACATGAATCATGAGATCGTTTCAGCCAGATTTCTCAGGTCTGTTGCTGATCATTGGATGCACGAAGACACTAAGATAATATTGAGATATCAGAAGTCGCTGGATTCAGACTCCTAGCTTTAATTTCAGGGAAGCTACTAAATTGCTCTCAGTTCTAAGTGGGGACAATATTAGTCCCTTGGGAGGCTGTGGGGGCCAAATGAGACAGTCTGGAGTGGCTGATAGTGCCTATGTCACACTGGGGCTGAGATGACCAGCTTTCCCTTCCCAAGCCTTGAGCTGTTTCCAAGGAAGCTTCCCTTTCCACTATGATCAAGCCCACTTTGGCTTAATATCTAGTGATCCCAAAAGGTTGCTTGAAAGATTACAAAAATAGGAAGAAATTCCCTTATTTTCATTACCTTTAATCCTCTCAAGCCTAAATTAGGCCAACATCTTCTCCCAATTCCAGATTTTTAGTTTAGCCCCTTGCAAGCATGCCGATCTTTGTATGACTGGACTGGGAAGCTCAGCTTAGCAGTAAAGTGGACACCTACCACATGTGAAAAGTACAGTGCACATCAGGAGCAAATGAAGGGCAGCATGAGAAAATCAGTGAAAATGCTGTGCACATGTAGCACTGTAGCTTGGAGAGGAATGACGTACTGATTTTGACTGGAACAGACTGACTTCACAGGAACATCCAGAGAGGAGTCTGAGGAAGACACGGGGTTGTGGGCAGCAAGGGAGCTGTGGACTGCCCAGGGAGTTATGACAGGTGGGCGTGGCAGACTGCCAGGGACCCACGGGGCTCTGCAAATCAGGCTGAGAAATGTATACTTCCTCTATCCCACACCCATGATGCTACCATGGAATATCTTAAAAGTACAGAAACACTGAAAGACTGTGGCCCTGGGCTGAATCTAGTCCTTGTTTTGGTAAGCAGTTTTGCTGGAACATAGCCACATTCATTCATTTATGCGAGGTCCAGTCCATGGCTGCTTTTTGTGCCAGAAAGGCAGCAATGCAGAGCTGTTTCAGTCCTGCAAGGCCTGAAATATATACACTTGACCTTTAAGAAAAAGCCCGCTGATTCCTGGACTAGTACAGTGAGTGGCCATACATTCTCTACTGAGAATTTGATAGTTGTGAATATTTTGTCACTTTTGTTCTATCTATGGGTGTTTTTCTTTTTTCCCTGGAACCATTTAAAAGCAAGCTGCAGGCAGTGGATGCTGGTAAATGAGCTCTCCAGGGGAAAAAGCCCTCGATGTAGCATCTGCAGCTTTCCGTGGTATCAACACTCCCACCAGGGCAGTTTTAGGCTGCCAAGAGTCTTGAGATCACAAACTTCCTGAATATTTAACAGTAGACTCTGAGTTGCTAGGACTTGGTTTAGCCACCATTGGCTGAAGGATGCTTTGCCTCTTTTAACACACACCCCTCAAGATAAGAACACAGACCCAACAGCATTATCTTTGCTAGCGAAGGCAGCAAGAAAACTTAATGGGAGTCATCCCTAATACTAGCTAGCATCTCAGTTTATAGATAAATTTCCACCAAGAGGTTGCAAAGAAATGTTTATTTTAGATTTTTTTTTCACCAGAGCATGATCAATCCAGATTCACACATCACATGTGCTGGCTATGGCATTTTCACCTTTTTTCTCCATGACATTGTCATTTTGAAAGGTCCAGGTTTGCTTTGTCGAGGTCTATGTTCCTCTGATGACTTCATTTAGACTGTTTTTCTATGAATTTTCAGCCAGGCTTAATTAATGAATTTTTTTCTTTTTAAATTTGAGACAAAGATTCAGAAACCGAGGAAGTTCCCGACCACTGGTTCACTCCACAGTTGTCTGCCGGGAGCCAAAAACTCAATCCAAGTCTCCAATCACTTGAGTCATCAACCTGTTGCCTCCAGGTGTGGGTATATTAGCAGGAAGCTGAAATTGGAAGTAGAGCTGGCACAGGACCCCAGACATTCCAAAATGGGATGCAGGCATCTTATCTGCGAGATCAAATGCCTACCCTACAACTGGATGTTTGATGGTGGCTCACAAGGGTATTGGATTTTATCATGAGGAATAACTCATATTAAGACAAAGCAGCAACCAGGGGGATGCCACTGAAAGTCACTTAAGTCCTAAATGAGTTCTTCTCTTACACAGGCTGATTATTTGCTCGAGTCAATGCAGAAATTTGGAGTGCTTTCTTTACCAAGAGATCTGGTAGCTTCCATGTGTAAAATGCCCATTTCATGACTCACCTTGATGGAATGCATTGTTCCTCGTTGCTGCCTGTAAACACTGCTAACACTTAGATATAAATTATTAGCTCCAAGGAACTTCTTCAGCTATAACTAATAAACCATAAATGGAACTCCTTTTTACTGCAAACTAGACCAGGTAACACATTTATCTTGACAAGAATGATCTTGTCCTTTTGTAAAGAGATGTTCACTTCACTGCTAAAAGAAGTTCCTGAACTTTGTTGAATGCCCTAAGATTCACCTGGGGAACTTTAAAAGACTGATGTCCATGCCCTTAGCTCTGAGATGGATTTTCTGGTCACTCCAGTGATTGGCAAGACTTAAGAGTACGTTGCTCACAGGGGATTGTCTTTTGAGTTACTGAATTGTAGCGAGTTACTATATTTTTCAAACAGTTGTGCTGTTCAACTGGTTGTTTTTGCAATGATAAAAGTCAATTTAATAAGTATTTATTGGTTACCTTTATGATGTGGGCATATGATACGGGCTAGAGATACGAAAAAATATGTAGTTGCTCCCTCTCCCTTAAGACCATGTGTTAGAGGACAGTCACAAGCTGGTAGAATAGAGAGGTTTAAGTGGTACACTGAGTGTTTGGATCCATAACCTGGTTCTAATATCTGCAAGAGAAGACAGTTTATTTATTATTTTTTTTAAGTTCTTCCGTTTCTGCCTTTTTTTGCATTCTGCCTTTTGGACTGGGCAAAATCAACATTTATGCACACTAAGAATTTGCAAGTCAGAATCTGGATAGAACTGTTAGTATTCCCACACAAACAGCACTGAAATGCTAAAAGGTGAATTATCAGTCTGTGTTTTATTTCTCTGATATCATACTACCACAATTAAAATCTCTAATGAAGTCAACTGAATAATCATGTAAGTGCAGTATCACCTGAAATAAATTAAACTCAAATCCCCTGTTGGAGAATCTCATTAAAGATGTTAACAAGGAGAAAAGGATGCAAAGTATTTAAACACCTTTTTATTTAACATGTATTAAACACCTTTGGAGTGACAAATGTTGCTCTTTTGAGATCCTTTATGCCTCTGACAACTATTTTGTTTAAAAGTCCTTTCAAAATATTAAAGAGAGGGACTGGCACAGTGATTCAACAGGTTAACCCTTTACCTGTGAGCACTGGCATCCCATAAGGATGCTGGTCCATGTCCGGGCTGCTCCATTCCCATCCAGCACCCTGCTTGTGGCCTGGGAGAGCAGTGGAGGACAGCCCCAAGCCTTGGACCCTGCACCTGCGTGAGACACCCGGAAGAAGCTCCATTTGTGGCCTTTGTGATTGACAGCCTGGTGAACCAGACTTTTCTCTATTTCTCCTTTTCTTCAGAACTCTGCCTTTCCAATAAAAAAAAATAAATCTTTAAAAGCATATGTTAAAGAGAAGACTGAGGCAAAGAAGTGGAGGTAGTGGCCACTTTCACTGGAAGAAGCCAGGGAGAGACTCTGAAATTCAGACTCATCTGCCACATGGAGCAAGCCTTATTCTGAAGAAACCATTGACAGAGGGTGAGTATAAACCAATGTCGTCAAACTTTCTTATGGTTCAAAACACAGGGACAAAGGAGAAAGGAAGCCAATGGCAGTCATGTTGTTATAGGAAGACCCCAGGCCTTGTGGCTAGCTGGGAGAAGTGGATCACGCTTCCCTGGTGGGGTCACCAAGGTGGGAGAAAGGCAGGATGCAGGCATGATAGGGGATTAAACTGTTTGTTTATTTTTATTGGAAAGGCAGATCAGATATATGAAGAAAGAGCAGAGATATACAGATCTTCCACCCGCTGGTTTACTCCTCAAGTGGCCACAATGGCCAAAGCTGAACTAAAGCCAGGAGCCAAGAGCTTCTTCTGGGTCTCTCATGTGTGTGCAGGATCCCAAGGCTTTGGACCATCCTCTACTGCTTTCCCAGGCCACAGGATGGGACTTGGAGCAACTGGGACAGGAATCGGTGCCCATATGGGATCCCAGTGCATGTAAGGAGAGGATTTAGCTACTGAGCCATTCCCCTGGGCCCAGGGACTTCAACTTTCAAACATGTGCAATTTCTACTCTGAAGCTGCCAAATCCTTGGTGTGCCCTGTGTCAGAAACAGTAAGAAGCACTTCCACTTAATTGTGACAACAAAGCAAAATGTGACGCTAATAGGAATCCTGCACTGGGGTGGGTATTTGGCCCAGCAGTTAAGACGTCCATATTCAGCATCAAGAGTTGCCTGAGTTTGAAAACAAACTGGGATCCAGCTTCCTGCTAATACTAACTCTGGCAGGAAGGAGTGCTGTCTCAGATAATAGGGTAACTGCTAGGGTCAATGTGGTGGTACAGCAAGTCAGTCCTCAGCCTGCAGCGCTGTACCCATTATGGTTGCTGGTTCGAGTCCTGGCTGCTCCACATCCAATTCAGTTCCCTGTGAACGGCCTGGGAAAGCAGCAGAGAGTTCGGCTTAAATCCTTGGGTCCCTCATCTGACATGAGAAAACAAGAAAAGTTTCTGGGCAACAGCTTTGGACTAATATAGCTCTGGCCATGGCAGCCATTTGGGGAGTGAACCAGCGGATATAAGCTCTCACTGTCTCTAATTCTGACTTTCAAGTAAAAATAAATATTTTTTTGTTTTTGTTTTTTTTTAAACATATTTTTATTGCATTTCATTTTTTCAAAAATTAGTTACATTGCATTATGTGATACATTTTTTATGCACTGGGATTCCCCCCGCCCCTCCCCAAACCCTCCCCCCACGGTGGATTGCTCCACCTTGTTGCATTTCCATAGTTCAAATTCAGTTGACATTCTTTCATTGGAGGTATTTACCAAGCATAAAGTCCAGCATCTTATTGCCTTGGTAAGTTCAATGGTTTCTTGGTGAGACCATCTCTGGTCTGAAGGTAGAGCCAGCAGAGTGTCATCCCAATCAATTAAAAGCCCCAATATAATATTTCCAACCATTTACAACATTGTGGCATTAATTGACATGGTATTGATTAACCAATATGTTAATAGGAAAATGCAGGTTCTCAACCACAACCTGTGACTTCTTCATAGACATTTCAATTTTGGTTTATATTCAACCATATTCTATACACCTTAAAATGGCTTAGATTGTTATTCAGCTGTCTCATGCCTAAAATAAATATATTTTAAAAACCCAGGGCCACTGCCACCTGGGAGGCATGCCTGGATTGAGTTCCCTGCTCTTGGCTTCAGCTTGGCCCCATCCTGGCCACCCTGGATATTTGCAGAGTGAGCTGGTGAATGGAAAGCATCCCCCAAGACCCTTAGCCTGTCTTTCTGCCTGCCAAATAAGGCAGAATGAAAGTCCTGCATGTTGGCATTAGAATCAAAGGAGAAAAACAGACTAACAGGCTTGGTTTTAGACACTCAGTTCTTATGTGATTCCAAGAGCTCTTAAATGGAAATGCATTTCTAGAAGGTGGTGGTGGTGGGGTGTTGAGGGAGGGGGATGCCTCTGGCAAACTAAGTTCCTACAATGGTCAGAAGAACACAGGAAAAAGACCATGCGAAGTGGCATGAATCAGGTCCCAGGTTTTTCTTTCTTTATTTCTTTTTTTAAGGTTTACTAAGGAGTCTTTATTAACCAAGCTTGGGGATAACAGGGCCACTAGAAATAGCAAATCACAAGTCTGTATAGCAATCCAGTCAATCAAAACTCCAGGAGGAACAAATGGTTATTATCCTGAAGTCCATTCGTTAAGCTGAAGACCTATGTCCCAGCTTCCCCAGCTATGTAATCCTAAGAGACACGGAACGAATAACCTAGACACACTTACAAAGCTGCAGACATTCTGTTAGTTATTTAAAACAGAGTTCTAGTTTTACGTTATTACGCGTAGCTAATTCCCGCAGCCTGGTTCTTTACGGTAAGCCGAAAAACCAGACACAATGAGGGATCTTAGGAGGTTTAGTCCAGAGGGGTAGGAACGGGATGGGGTGGTGGGAAGGTAAGGAGCAAAGGGAAGGAAGGGGAAGGAAGGGGAGGGGAGCCGGAAAAAGAAGAGGTCCCAGATTTTCAAAGGCCTGAGCAGGAAGAGGTAGAATCCACACTCAGCTCCTTTCACTAAGCTGAGAGTACTCCGCTGACTGGACGCCCCCCCTGTTGTCACAGGAGATGACAACACAGAGGTGCAGTTGTCAGCGCTGTCTGGGACCCACTCTCAGTCGGCTCTGTCACCAGGACACTTGTCACCGTGTTTCTAGAGGCCAGTTCCTGGCAGAAGGCTCCCAAGCAGGCAACCTTATTGGGAAAGCCAAATCCCAGAGCACAGTGAAGATTCATGGGGGTGGGGTTGCCTTGGCGGAGAGACATGACGGAACCCGGGGATTACAAATGCAAGGGTACAAAGTCAGAGGAGAGCAAGTACGGCCAAATATTTGCAGATGACATGAACGATCATGGCAGAGAGGAAAGCCAACAACTGAAGGCGGAGTTAAAAATTGCAAAGACTAAAACAAACTCTGTGAAGACAGGCCTGTCAACACAAAACGTGCATTTGAACTGCCAGTGACAGACCGTGGGTGCGTGTGGCTGCAGGGCCACCATTCCAGAATGTAGCTTCCCACCAGCTGCTTGTGCTCTGGCCACCCAAGAGCACCCAGGCTCTCAGTCCCAACAATACACTGGAGGACAAACTGCTGTGGGCCAGCCCAGGGAACCCCTCCCTTCCGCTGGCCTTCCTACTCACTGGTCCTGACACTCGGGCCCTGGCCCTTCACCTCCCAGTCTTCCTTCTCTCACTGGATGCTGGCCTTCAGTCCAGGGCACCTTAGCAGATGCTTTCGTCTTGCTCCTGCAGGCCAGGGGCCTTCATGTTTGGGACTAAAAGATGGGGAAATCTCAGGGATGACAGACTCTATTCCGATACACAACCGCAGAAACAAATGAGAAACAAAGATGCATTCAGGTGTGTTGTTAGGTGACGTATGGCAAAAATCCCAGAAAGGGTCATTCCTAAACAGATGGCTTGTGGGACTGGGGACCCTTGGCTTCTGGGTGGTCATCCTTCCCCAGCTTTGCAAAAAGATCTGTCCTCTGAAGAGATCCAACCCATAAACAACCTGCTCAGCCCAGTCTGTTCGCTTCTCCCCAGCCAACAGACACCTGCAATGCCAAATGAAGTTAGGTCAACAAACACTTTAAGTTCTTCTCCATGTTGCCAGATGGGGGAGGGAGGGAAGGAGGTGGTACCTGTGTGTGTGTGTGTGTGTGTGTGTGTGTGTGTGAGAGAGAGAGAGAGAGAGAGCGTGCTCCAGCTTTGAAGCCACACACTAAGAAAAAACAAAACAAAACAAAACTTTTTAGGAAGGCGGATAATGCCAGTGGCAAGGTTAGAGGAATCTCAAGAACCCACAGGCCCAAGAAGGAGGAACACTGGCTCTTGGGAGGGGAAACGGCACAGACCCCTCATATGCCATGCATTCCAGGAAGGCCGGCTACAGAAGGAAGTGCTGGGCTCCTCGATTGCAGGATTCAGAAGGAAGCACTTGTTGCTGTCACAAAACCACCTGGTGGTGACAACAGTGGCAACAGGGTGCTCAGTTTCCTAAACCTCCCAGGTGCCATTCACTGAAGGCGGGCCTGGAAAGCAATGGAGAGACAGCCAAAACCCTTCAGTCAGCACGTTAGGAAACCCTGGGCCAGCGTCACCCCGGGCCTTCCTGCCCACCCTCACAGAGTGCCCCAGGGGCAGGAGGGTGGTTTTCCTGAAGCCGCTGGGCTTGCTGCTTGTCATAGGACTGGATTACTACAGGCAGGTTCCTCTGTGTAGAACACACCAGAAATTTGTCATTGCCACCTCCACAATAATTGCTATTAGCTGTGTGCAAATCCCAACCCATCTCAATGATGCTTATTTCAAGAGGCAGCAGCTGTGGAAACCCAGACACCAGCAAGGTGAGGTCTTTGACACAAAGAAAGAGAAATACGAGATGACTGAGCAGATCAGAAAACTGCGGACTCACATGTTTCCCCGAGAAGCAACACTGCTCCCCAGGCGCAGGGACTCCTGTGGTCTGTTTTTTGCTCTAATGAGTTGAATTCATCCTCACTGACTAGTGTTGTGAATTTCATTGGAATATCATTAAATAACTGATAATGAGAGGAAGAGAGAAAGGGAGGAAAAGGGAGGGGGAGAGAGAAAGGGAGGAAGGAAGGGAAGCGGGAGAGCAGGGAAGAAGGGATGGAGGAAGGGAAGGAAGGGAGGGAGGGAGAGAGGCAGGCAGGGAGGAGACAGAAAGACTTCACATCCACCAGCCACCACGTCCCGTCTTCTGAAGCTCTCAGAGTTCCTGTTCCTTCTGCTGCCTGCTATTCCTTGGACACTCCACAGAAGACCTCCTCAGCCTGGGGCCAAGAAACTTTGGTCATGCTTGCAAGGGGCAAATATGGCAGCACCTCCCTTAAAGAGAACGTGTTCAATTCTTTTTAAAAATCACATTTTGAGGGCCTGGTGCGATGGCTCAGTGGCTAAATCCTCATCTTGCACAAGTCAGGACCCCCTGTGGGAACTGACTCATGTCCTGGCTGCTCTGTCCCATCCAGCTCCCTGCTTGTAGCCTGAGAAAGCAGTAGAGGATACCCAAAGCCTTGGGACCCTGCACCTGTGTGGGAGACCCAGAGGAGGCTCCTGGCTTTAGATCGGCTCAGTTCTGTACATTGTGGCGCAAGGCCTGGTGCCTTTCTTTTATTCCTAAACAATTTCACATGAGAAGTAATACATACTTAGGTCATCAACAACACCATTCACATGCCTGTCCACAAGAAAAATGTTTTAAAATTCATATCCCAGGTTGGGAAAAATGGCTCAAGTCAGATAACCCAGCTTGGGAAAAAAGCGATACTTATAGAGACAACAGAAAATGGAAGCCATCATTAGATTAATTATGTACCTCTATGACAACATATACATTTTTTCTCTCACCCAACTCAAAATGCCAGATGGTTGCAGAACAAATGTCAACAGGAATGGGAAGTGGAAAATCTCCACATTTTTTGTTATGAAAAAGGTCATAAATATCTCAACTGATTAAGTACATCCTTCTGGTCAATTATATCAGAATCAGATTTAAAAAAGAAAAGGCACCAAGCAAGAGTGAGGTATGATCGCATCTACTACTGAACTGCAAAATAAAATCAAGACAGTTAAACATGTATCCTTGACTAACAAAACTCTGTTTTTACAAAAAAACTCACAGCCAAAAACACGGACTAACTTATTTCTTTCTTCCTTGCTTCCCCCACCCCTTTTTAAAAAGATTTATTTATTCTGTTTTTAGTTTTTTTTTTTTTTTTTTTTTTTTTTAGATTTATTTATTCTCACTGGAAAGCCAGATTTATGGAGTGAAGGAGAGACAGCAAGATCTTGCATCTGCTGGTTCACTCCCCTAATAACCACAATGGCCGGAGCTGAGCCAATCTGAAGCCAGGAGACATAGCTTCTTTCAGGTCTCCCACACTGGTGTAGGGTCCCAAGGCCTTGGACCATCCTTGGCTGCTTTCCCGGGCCATAGGAAGGAAGCTGGATGGGGAAATAGAGCAGCTGGGACACGAACTGGTGCTCATATGGAATGCTGGTGCCTGGAGGTGAGGATTAGCCAGCTCAGCTATTGTGCCAGACCCAATACTGAGTAGTTTCACAAAGCAACAGGACCAAGTACTGCCTCAGGGCATCTAATCTCATGTAGTATTAAGTCATTATAAAAGTTTTAGTGAGTTCAAAATGACAAATATAATTTGGGGGCATGCTGTACCATTTTTATTGTTCTAAGGTGTTAGGCTACTTTTCTTTTGTAAAACAGCTGGTAAAACCCTAATAATATGGGATTTGTATTGAGCATTAAAGCTATTCTGCAGAAGACCAGTATGGTGGCATAGCAAGCTAATCTGTCTGGAGTGCCAGCATCCTACATGGGTGCCAATTCCTGCCCTGGTTGCTCCACTTCCGTTCCGGCTCTCTGCTTGTGGCCTGGGAAAGCAGTGAAGAATGGTTCAAGCACTTGTGGCCTTTGCATCCAAGTGGGAGACCTGGGTGAAGCACCTGACTTCAGATTGGCTCAGCTCCAGCCGCTGTGGTCATCTGGGGATTGAAGATTTCTCTCCTCTGCAAATTTGTCTTTCCAATAAAAATAAATAAGTCTTCTAAAATTTTATTTTATTTTTAAATTTTTATTGGAAAGTTAGATTTATAGAGAGAAGGAGAAACAGAATGATCTTCTGTCTGCTGCTTCACTCTCCAAGTGGCCTCAATGGCCAGAGCTGAGCCAATCCAAAGCCAGGAGCCTGTTTTGGGTCTCCCACATGGGTGCAGGGTCCCATGCATGCAAGGTGAGGATTTAGCCATTAGGCTATTGCACTGGGCCCAAATGTAAGTCTTTCTTAAAAAGGTATTGTGTAGATTCCTTAACAAGCTCGTGTGTGTGTGTGTGTGTGTGTGTGTGTGTGTGTGTGTGTGTGTGATGACAAACATCTGTATAACTGTATGGGAGTCCATGATATTTGTTACAGTGCTCTCCTTTTGCCTTGCAAAGTCCTGGAACCGAAAGTCCCAAGAAGTAAGCTGGGCTCTGGGAGGGGACACAATGTTCCTGTTTTGTAGATCTGGTGGCTCTTGAGCACTGGAGCCGAATCCTCCAGCTGATGCCATAAGGGAACTTTACAAAAAATATTGTAACAGGAAGCATTCTTTAGGTGTTCTCTTTCAATAGGGACAGCTACTGAGGAACTCATTTCTGCTGTGTTTCACTGCAATGGCTGGTGCTGCGCCGATCCAAAGCCAGGAGCCAGGAGCTTCCTCCAGGTCTCCCACACGGGTGCAGGGTCCCAAGGCTTTGGGCCGTCCTCAACTGCTTTCCCAGGCCACAAGCAGGGAGCTGGATGGGAAGTGGAGCTGCTGGGATTAGAACCGACACCCATATGGGGTTCCAGCGCGTTCAAGGAGAGGACTTTAGCCACTAGGTTACCATGCTGGGCCCGAGAGGGAGAACTTAAACCCAGTGGTTCACTACCCAAATGGCTACAATAGCTAGAGCTGAGCCGATTTGAAACCAGGAGCGAGGAGCTTCTTCCAGATCTCCCACACTGAGGCAGGATCCCAAGGACCTGGGTCACCTCCACTGCTTTTCCAAGCCATAAGCAGAGAGCTGGATGGGGACAAGGAATGACTGGGATAGTAACTGGCACCCATATAGAATGCTGGCACTGTAGGTAAAGGATTAGCTTGCTATGCCACTGCACTAGCCCCGATCATTTACTATTTCATTTCAAAGGCAGCGCTAAAGAGAGAGGACAAATTGAGATAGATCTTTCATCTGTTGGTTTACTTGGCCTCAATGGCAGAGCTAGGTTTGTCTGAAGCTGGGAACCAGGAGCTTTCTCTGGGTTAGCCACATGGGTATAGGGTACCAAAACCTGGAGCCATCTTCAGCTGTTTTCTCAGGCCAGTAACTGGGAGTGAAGCAGCCAAAACCTGAACCAGCACCATAATGGTCACTGGTGCAGCAGACAGAGGCTATGCCAGTGGTGCCAGCCTACATTTTTTTAAAAATTTTGCATTGAAACGCAGATATCCCACCCATAGGTTCCTTTCCCTAGAGCACACAGGAGCCGCAGCTGGGCCAGTTAAGTCAGGAATCCAGAACTCAGTGGTAGTCTCCCATGTGGGTGGCAGGGACTCAAATGCTTGATCTGCTGTCTCCCAAGGTTTGTGTTAGCTGGAAATCGGTACTGGTGTTCCAGGTGGCATTTTAACTATTATGCCAAAGTACTATTCTTTCGGGATCATTTTTTAAGTTTCATTTTTTGGAAGGCAGAATGACAGAGAAAGATGGAGGAAGTGTGTTTATACACACACACATATAGATATATACATAGATGTGTGTATATTTTTAGTGTATATGTATGTATGCATATATCTATCTATCTATTGATTGATTTTTCATCTGCTAGGTCACTTCCCAAATGTCTGGAACAGCCAAGGTTGAGCCAGGTTGAAGCCAGGAACCCAGCACTCCATCTGGGACTTCCACACAGTAGGTAGGAACCCAGGAACTTGAGCTATCACCTTATGCCTCCCAGGGTATGCACTAGGGGGAAGCTGGAACGGGAAATGGAGCTGGAACCTGGGCACTTCAATACCTGTGTAGTCATTCTTAGTGAAGGTCTACCCTCTGCGCCAAACATCTCCCCTAGTTTATACACTTTCATCAGTGCATAACAGGTTGGGTATTTAAGGTTACCAATATGGAGTTACACTCCTTTTAGGATTAACTTTACAGGGAAAGCAATCATTGCTTTTTGTTTTTCAAAGAGAAAGTTGATTTTTAAATAATTATGGGTTTATCTATACTCTGATTTAAGGTTAATTGTTACTTTTTAATTTTAGTATCCTACCCCTAAGAGGAGTTAATTCTAAACATTGGATTTGAAAAAGCAATACAAGGGCCATGACCACTACCATGAAGCTTTTTAGCAAACTCTGGGATAGAAATTCAACAAGCAAAATATGTCACAGGTTGTAGGCTACAATAATGGACCATTCTGCCTGTAGGGAATCAATAAACTGTAAGTAATCTCATGACAAACACTGTGCTGGCTATTTAATCAAAAGGAATACTGCGGGGCAAGAGCACTCACATCAGGCGGGTATCAGATGGTCCTGGGATTGAAAAACATAAAAACAAGGTGAGATTGAGCCTTGGCTTCTATTATTTCACCTAAGTCCATATCTGACATTTCTTATCTTCTTATGTTTCAATTTTTCACACCCATCAGTATATGGATGTTGATTTTTATTTTATGTCAACATTTTTTTATTTTTTTGCTTTACTTTTTCATTTATTATCATTTTATGATACAGTTCTATAGGTCCTGGGATTTCCCTTACCTCCTCGTCAAATCTCACCCCACCACACACTGAGTTCTCCCATATCATTGCGAGAGCATAGTTCCTCATAAACAGGCATAAGTTCATCACTGTGGGCATAGATATTGATACATAAAGATCACTTTCGGGCCTGGTGTGGTAGCCTAGTGGTTAAAGTCCTCATCTTGCACGTGCCGGGATCCCATATGGGTGCCAGTTCTAATCCCGGCAGCCGCTTCCCATCCAGCTCCCTGCTTGTGGCCTGAGAAAGCAGTTGAGGACAGCCCGAAGCCTTGGGACCCTGCACCCACGTGGGAGACCTGGAAGAAGTTCCTGGCTCCTGGTTTTGGAACAGCTCAGCCACTTAGGGAGTGAATCAATGGATGCAGGATCTTTCTCTCTCTCCTCTCTGTATATCTGCTTTTCCAATAAAAATAAATAAATCTTAAAAAAAAAATCACTTGCCCCAAACTATGACAACTACCATCCATGTGACCCTGGAGTCCTAAAGTCCTAACATACAGTTGACACAAAATGAGCTTAGCATCATGTATGAATTCACAACAGAGAAACTACCTACTAACAAAATAAATGTACACCATAATTACTGCATGACTTTTAGGTAGTTTACGTCAGACAGGGAGCAAAGCAGGAATCAAGAGGGTCAAGATGTTATTACCTTTGCCTCATCAGAGTAAACTGATCTGCACGATTTCAACTCCCACAGGTAGGAGGCCTCTATGTGATGGAAGGGGAATTCGTTCCCTTCCATCTGTCCCACCTTTGGTGATGAGAACTTGTTTTACATGGTAACGTGTGTGAAACTTTCCTGACAGGCTGAAGAGCGCTTACAAGCTTAAAAAATGTTACTGTAATTACTGCACTGGCTCAGCCACCCTAATTCCTAGGTCAGTCACTGATAAAGAGTACTACGCCTGATCTCTGGATGCTTGCGAGATTAGAGCTGGCACATGACTTCTTTCTGGGTTGGGCACTGCTCAGAAATTGTATGGTGTGAACAGCACACACAGTGGGACGAGCAGAGCTGGGAAGCAGCCAGACTCCGAGAGATAGAAGCTAACGCTGTTAGGGGATCCGAGCTCTCTCTGTATAATGAGGGGTTTCAGAGACAGCATCCAGGAGAATCATTTGATCAAGGTGCTTGGGTGTGTTCTGAACATACTGCCCATCAAAACACATGCAAACAGTGGCATGCCTCTTAGAAAAAGCAGAGCACAGAGAGGTTACAAGCTGTCCTAAACAGAAACGCACAAACTCAGCCAAGTTCCACTCATTTCCTTAGGTCTCAGATAGGGGAATCTTCCACAGGAGGCACCACCGCACTGTGCACTGCTTGACCTTAGAGGGACAGCTGGCTGGCTTTGGCATTAGTGGGATCTACTGAATAGGGAGGAGTTATCACAAAGCCAGAAGAAACCAAGGGCCAAGAGCTCACAATCCTTAGTAACGTCTTCGATGCGACCAAGTTATGTTGTGATCTCTACTTATACTGCAAAAATTTTATTTGAAAATCATGGGGCCACATTCACTCGGTTACTCCAGGAGACGGCTGACCACGTTATCGGGATTCAATACTCTGTCTGCTGTGGGAGGTGGAGGCTGAACAGGGCACGCAGTGTGTGGGAAACACAGTGGGACAGCTTCAGATGTGAGCTAAATGGCTCAGAGCTATCAGTAGACTAAACCACTTGAAATCACAAAAATCCTTAATTCTGCGCACAATAGGACTGGAAATCTGCTTCTAGGATATAATGTATCTAACCTACCAGGTCTACATTCCAGCATCTACACAAAAGTCTTTTTTTTTTTAATTGTCTCAAAAGCAAACAGCAAAATAACAATAATGGTGAAAAGCCTATGCTTCTGTATGATGCCTTACCAGGGGGAGACAGCACCTCCTTCAGATGTACACACTAACTGTTTCAGTGCAATGACACAGGCTCAGCTGCAGGGAGACACCCAGGCGCCCGCTGTGCGCAGTGGCTCCTCACACCACAAACGCAGGCCCGGCAGTGCAGAGCACTCCCCTAGACCCAACCTGCGGGGCATTTCTGGTTGGCTTTCCAGACAAAAAATTTCCTTAGCTACATCTTCATTTCTTTTTTTTTTTCTTTAAAGATTTATTTATTTTTATTGCAAAGTCAGATATACAGAGAGGAGGAGAGACAGAGAGAAAGCTCTTCCGTCCAATGATTCACTCCCCAAGTGACCGCAATGGCTGGTGCTGTGCCGATCTGAAGCCACGAGCCAAGAACTTCTTCCAGGTCTCCCATGCGGGTACAGGGTCTCAAGGCTTTGGGCTGACCTTGACAGCTTTCCCAGGCCACAAGCAGAGAGCTGGATGGGAAGTGGAACTGCCAGGATTAGAACCGGCCCATATGGGAGCCCCAAGCTTTCAAGGAGAGGATTTTAGCTGCTAGGCTATTGCGCTGGGCCCTGAATCTTCATTTCAACCCAGGGGCTGTCAGGCACTGAGGAGATAGCACTGAATTAAAAGCATACTTGGGGGGAAATAAGAATGAAGGGGGTAGGGTTGGGAGGTGTGGAGGAAGGCCCAGACCTGTGGCTCAATTAGCTTATCTCTCTGCAAGTGTCAGGATTGCATATGAGTGTTGGTTCATGTTCTGGATGCTCCACTTCCCTCCCAGCTCCCTGCTTGTGGCCTGGGAAAGCAGTGGAGGATGGCCCAAAGCCTTGGGACTCTGTACCCGAATGGGAGACCCAGAAGAAACTCCTGGCTCCTGGCTTTGGATTGGCTCCGCTCTGGCTGTTGCAGCCACTTGGGGAGTGAACCAGCACATGAAAGGTCTTTTTTCTCCGTAAATCTGCCTTTCTAATAAAAATAAATAAATCTTTAGAAGAATGAAAGTGGAGTAAAATATGCCTTATGACTCACAAGAACAGAAAATAAGCACAAGCAGGTGGGATGTCTTGAGTCATTCACACAACATTTAACAAATGTTTACTGTGAGCCTACTATGTGCAGGCACTGTGGTGGCCCTCACACATCATTTCGGGCTCACGCCAAATTTGACCCTCACTGACAACCCAAGTCTGCCTTAGCTGTCTGGTTAGGGCTAGATATTATGCAGATATGTACATTTTTAGGGGGCTGGATATTTAAAATGGTACGTTTGGGGGCTGGCATGGTGGCATAGCACACTAATCCTCCATCTGAGGTGCTGACATCTCATATGAGCAGCAGCTCTCACCCCTGGCTGCTCCACTTTTGATCTTGCTGTCTGCTTATGGCTTGGGAAAGCAGAGGATCATGGTTCAAGTTCTTAGGCCCCTACAATCATGTGGGAGACTGGAAAGAAGCTTCTGGCTTCATACCAGCTCAGCTCCAGCTGTTGTGGCCATTTTGAGAATAAACTAGCAGAAAGAACTGTGTGTGTGTGTGTGTGTGTGTGTGTGTGTGTGTGTGTGTCTGTCTTCCCTCTCTCTGTAAATATGCCTTTAAAATTTAAAAAAAAATTGTTTTTAAAAGGTAGATTTTTGGGCTGGCATTATGGCTCAATTGACTAATCCTCCACCTCCAAACACAGCATCCCATATGGGGGCTGGTTCATGCTCCAGCTGCTTTGCTTCCCATCCAGCTCCCAGCTGGAGGCCTGGGAAAGCAGTAGAGGATAGCTCAAGACCTTGAAAACCTGCACCCATTTGGGAGACCTGGAAGAAGTTCCTGGTTCCTGATCGGTTTAGCTCTGGCCATTGCAGCCAACTGGGGAGTGCTGTATATCTGCCTTTGCAGTAAAAATAAATAAAAATCTAAAAAAAAAAAAAAAAAAGCAGATTATAAGAGTGGGATATTGTCCTATAAATGTTAGTTTCATGAACTAAACATTTTATGAATATCATTACATAGTTCTTCTTAATTTATTTTATTTTTATCGCAAAGTCAGATATACAGAGAGGAGGAGAGACAGAGAGGAAGATCTTCTGTCTGATAATTCACTCCCCAAGTGACTGCAACAGCTGGAGCTGAGCCAATCCGTAGCCAGGAGCCAGGAATGTCTTCCAGGTCTTCCACTAGGGTGCAGGGTCAAGGCTGTGGCCTGTCCCTGACTGCTTCCCCAGGCCACAAGAATACCATTATAAACCAAAGATCAGTAGATTAAGAATACACTGTCTGAAGAGAAGTAAGAGAGATTTATACATGTTTATACTTTAACAGTATCAACAGCATTTGAATTGAGGTTTTGAGGTGCAGTGGGTTAAACTGCCACTCGGGATGGCTGCATCCTGTTTTGGAGTGCCTGGGAATCGAGTCCTGCTTCTGCTTATACTCTAGCTGCCTGTTAATGTGCTCTGAGTGCAGGAGATGACGGCCTTGGCACTTGGGTTCCCGCCATGAAGTGGCTGGAGTTCCTAACTCCTTGCTTTGCCCTACAGTAGCCTGGTTATCATGCGCATTTGGGGAGTGAATGAGCAAATGGAAGATCTTTCCCTCTTTCTGCCACTCTGCCTTTTAAATAAATAAAAGTTAATAATATTAAAAAGAGTATTTGGGCTAACAATGAGAAGATGGTATGTTTTATGATGTCATAGACTTAACACTGAAATAACTTTTTACCTATTTATTTATTTAAAAGATTAACTTAGAGAGAGATGCCATCTGTTGGTTTACTCCCCAAATGGCCACAACAGCTGGGGCTGGGCCATGCTGAAGCCAGGAGCCAGGAGCTTCTTCTGGGTTTTCCATATGCGTGCAGGGGCCTAAACACTTGGGCCATCATACACTACTTTCCCAGGCCACTGGCAGGGAGCTGGAAGGGAAGTGAAAAACCCAGAATTTGCACCAATGACAATATGGCAAAGCAGCCCCCATACGGCATGTTGGTGCTACAGATGTGGCCTAACTCATTACGCTGCAGCACCAGCCCCAACACTGAAATAATCATTTTATTCATACCCACAGGGGAATGGAGATTATGATCATTAAATCCGGATGCCACTGAGGTGTGTGGGATTGCTAACACCTCAGAGAATAAGAATCTAATTTTAAAATAATATGCAAAATTAGAAGAACAGATCATCAAAGCAAGATGATAGTCACTGGGGACAAATGCAAAATAATACACTCCAAATCCTGCAGGGGGAAAACCAGCTTGACGCCGGGCAACGAAGCAGTGTCCAGAAGGCGAGTGCGGAG
This sequence comes from Ochotona princeps, assembly GCF_030435755.1. Taxonomy (NCBI): domain Eukaryota; kingdom Metazoa; phylum Chordata; class Mammalia; order Lagomorpha; family Ochotonidae; genus Ochotona; species Ochotona princeps. The sequence goes on along the minus strand of NC_080832.1, from coordinate 54,632,664 downwards.
GGCTCAGGAGGAGGCACAGTTCTAATTTAGGACAACTGATCACTGCTTGTGTGATTAGCACTCTGCTTTTTAAAACACTTCTTAGTCCACATCAAACTCAGAGCGACACAGAGACAGGGAGAGACATACACAGACAGACTGATCTTCCATGTAGTTTTTCATTGGCCAAATGGCCACCATAGCTGAGCCAGGGATAAGACAGGAGTCAAGCACTCAACCTAGGTCTCCCACATGGCTGACAGAAACTCAAGTATTTGAGCCATTGTTTTTTATTTCCCATGTGCACAGGCAGGGAGCTGGATCAGAAATTGAGCAGCCGGGGCTGTAACTGGTGCTCTGATATGGGATGAAGGAGCGTCCAAGTGATGGTTTAATCCACTGTACCAAGACGCCTATCCCTAGAATTCACTTTTAATATAAAATTTATGCCTATAAAAGTCTCTATGCCTTATTATAGACAGAAATTGATAACTGATTATTTTTCCATTATTTATAATCACGTTAGTAATTATATTTTAAAGAGGATTTGAAAACAAGCATGTAGTTTCAACAACTGACTTAAATAGACTAAGGAGAATCTAATGTTGTTGCCAGAAAAAACATCTGCATGAAATACTGTTGGCATATAATTGGTTTTATATCTCTCTCTTTTTTTTTTAAAGATTTATTCATTTTATTACAGCCAGATATACAGCCAGAGGAGGAGAGACAGAGAGGAAGATCTTCCGTCCGATGATTCACTGCCCAAGTGAGCCGCAACGGGCTGGTGCTGCGCCAATCCGAAGCCGGGAACCAGGAACCTCTTCCAGGTCTCCCATGCGGGTGCAGGGTCCCAATGCATTGGGCCGTCATCAACTGCCTTCCCAGGCCACAAGCAGGGAACTGGATGGGAAGTGGAGCTGCCGGGATTAGAACCGGCGCCCACATGGGATCCTGGGGCTTTCAAGCCGAGGACTTTAGCCGCTAGGCCACGCCACCGGGCCTTATATCTCTCTTTAAAAAAATTTTTTTAATAAAAGATTTATTTTACTCTTATTGCAAAGGCAGATATACAGAGAGGAGGAGAGACAGAGAGGAAGATCTTCCATCCTATGGTTCACTCCCCAAGCAGCTGCAATGACCAGAGCTGAGCCAATCCAAAGCCAGGAGCCAGGAACTTCCTCCAGGTCGGCCATGTGGGTGCAGGGTCCCAAGGCTTTGGACCATCTTTGACTGCTTTGTCAGGCCACAAGCATGGAGCTGGATAGCAAGTGAGGCCTCCGGGAGTAGAACCTGCGCCCATATGGGATCCCGGCACGCTACATCATAGTGCCGGCCAAATTTCTCTATTTTTTTTTAAGAGAAATAGGCAGTAGGGAGTTTTTTTTTTTTTTTTTTTTTAAGGTTTATTTTTATTACAAAGTCAGATATACAGAGAGGAGGAGAGACAGAGAGGAAGATCTTCCGTCCGATGATTCACTCCCCAAGTGAGCTGCAACGGGCCGGTGCGCGCCAATCCGATGCCAGGAACCTGGAACCTCTTCCAGGTCTCCCATGTGGGTGCAGGGTCCTAAAGCATTGGGCCGTCCTCAACTGCTTTCCCAGGCCACAAGCAGGGAGCTGGATGTGAAGTGGAGCTGCCGGGATTAGAACCGGCGCCCATATGGGATCCCGGGGCGTTCAAGGCGAGGACTTTAGCCACTAGACCACGCCGCCGGGCCTTTTTTTTTTTTAAACATAACTGCCTGGGGTAGATTTCGTTCTCTTTTTTTTTTTGAAAAGATTTTTATGTATTTACTTGAGAAGCAGAGACGGAGGGATGCTCCATCCATTGGTTCATCTATTGGTTCACTCCTCAAATGCTACCCACAGTGTGGCTAGGCAAAGTCAAAGCCCGGAGGCAGAAACCCAAGCTGAGTCTCTCATACGAGTGGCAGAACCCAGGCACTTGAGCCATCACCTGTCACCTCCCAGAGTGTGCATTAGTAGGAAGCTGGACTCAGGAGGGCAGGTGGGACTCAAACTTAGGTGCTCTGATAGATGCAGGGGTGACAAGTGGCACCTTAACTGCTGTGCCAAAACCCCACCTGTAGGGCGAGGGGGGGGGGTTTAGAACTTCGTGGTGGCAGTTGCAGCAGATGTTCCTGGGGCCTCTCCTCACTGGCAGGCCACCAGCCTGATGCCCACAAGGCCTGCTCGGCAGCCTAGGTTTCTTCAGTCATCCTCTGATCCTTCAATGACTCTTTAGGACCCAGCACAAACATCCACAGAGTTCAAAATTTACATTTTCCAATTGCGCATTTCTGCCTGCTAATGTATAAGTAAGCAATTCTCGAGGAACCTGCAATTAAATTCTGGTTATGTTCATGACAAGTATGATTCCAGACTACTTGTCAATTCTTACTCACTTAGGTTATACTCTGAAAAAAGTTCCACTTCCAAGGAAAGGGTATAAAGCATTTCTTTTTCAAAACATGCTAAAATGTTATCACTGCAGAGCCTTTATTTGTAGTTTTACATATTGCCTTCCAGTTTTTATGGGGTATATAAAATTTTACATAGTTGTGCCCATATAACAATTGCATTTGCATTTTGTTCCCCTTTAAATTCTGCTATAAACAAATTCCTAGTTGCACCAGTAGCGCTTTATTTAGTAAGAAACGGGAGGGTTAGTGTACCCATCCAATCTCCAGTGTTCTCGCTAAAACAGCAATCCCAAAGGTGAAGCCCTCTTTGGGAGGCTGGAGGAAGCAGGATGCTTCGCCTCAACAGTGACCATGTGTGGCGTATTTTACCAAAGGAGGTAATGTACGGTTCTCGGGTAGGCGAGGCAGCATCTGCCCAAGAAGGGGGTACTGGGAAGAGAAAACACAGCAACATCTGTTCTCTCAATGTGCCAACGTGAGAGTCTCCGAGCCAGTTAGCTAGGGTTATGGGAAAGAACGAGCAGCTCGAACTGTCTGCCAAAACAAAATAAATAAATAAATGCAGGAGTCTGGCTTTGTCTGAGAAAGGAGAACAATAATGCTAACCAAAGAAATGTCCACACTCAAGGTTTTAAAAGGAATAGACTCTTGGATTTTATAGGGAGCAAAATGGCTATAGCAGCTACGTTTAATACCAAGAAGAGATGACCAGAAGGGCAAGCACAGGAGCAGAGACAACCACGAGAGGGGAAAGGTCCTTCTCTCTCTTTTTTCTTCTTACAGGAGAGTGGTGATATATGAGTATGCATATGCAAATGTCTATGGGCATGACCACTGGCTGGTGGGAAAAGAATTTAAATGTGTACCCTATGGAAATGTATTTCATAATAAAACAAAATGTGTGAGGACGTCTGGGGGTGGGGAGGACAGAGGAGGGCAGCAGCTGCTGGGAGCTGATGCTTGAAAGGCCAAGGAGGGCAGGGCCAGGACTGGCGGCTCAGGAACCCTTGGCAAAGTCAGGTAAAATGACAGCAAAGGCCCCCCCTCCTTCTAAGAAAATGCCTCATGCATTCAGCCAGAGAAAGAGATGCTTAAAGAATTGCTATCTGGGGCCCGGCGGCGTGGTCTAGCAGCTAAAGTCCTCGCCTTGAAAGCCCCGGAAACCATATGGGCGCCGGTTCTAATCTCGGCAGCTCCACTTCCCATCCAGCTCCATGCTTGTGGCCTGGGAAAGCAGTCAAGGACGGCCCAAAGCTTTGGGACCCTGCACCCGTGTGGGAGACCCGGAAGAAGTTCCTGGTCCCGGCATCGGATTGGCGCGCACCGGCCCGTTGCGGCTCACTTGGGGAGTGAAACATCGGATGGAAGATCTTCCTCTCTGTATATCCAGCTTTCCAATAATAATAATAAAATCTTTAAAAAAAAAAATAGAATTGCTATCTGCCAAGAGCTTTCTTTCCTGAGTACAGAACCTTGATTCTCTGTGCTTACCATGAACCCTGTAAGAGGATGTTAAGGAAAACACAAAATTCACTTTGCTCTTCCGAGTCTTGGGGCAAAATCTATGAAATGTGTAGTACAGACCAGAGATAAATACAATGCACACAAGCGTAAGCCATCATTGTGTCCCAATCAGCATGCATACCAAAGCCTGTTGTAAAAGCACAGCCCTAGGCACTGGGTGCAAGAATGCAGAGGAGGCCGGCCCTACAGTGCTGAACAAGGTCTGTACGGATCCTGTGATATTCACTCATCTTTGAGTATCTCAAGCCAATTGTTAAAAAGAAATGATAGAAAAGTCTGTGTCTCTATGATGGAGATATTTAAACAAGCATTTTGAATATTAAAAATGAAGACTGTACAAAGTTGAACCATAGGTGCCATGTTTTGCCTGAAGTGGCAGAAATACCATCTGCCACCGTCTTCTAGCAGCATGCCTGTTTCAAGTAGCAGTGGGCTCCACTACAGGCAGACGCTTAGCTCCAGCTGGGAAAAACACACAGACGTTGCGAGAGGTTTTTCTAAGCCAGGAGTCAATATATTCATTTTCTTTTGGACATTCACGTTAGTTACCATAGCAAACCAAGTGTGAATGTGGTCTGAGTGGCTTCTCCACCAGTCCCCACCCATGCATATCCAAGATTCCCTGCAATTCAATAGGTGGCACTCTTCTCTAGCTCCAAACTCCATCCACTGGGCTTACCCTGGGGGCCGAAAGCCCAAGGAACATGCTACGGTCTGAGAGACACGCACACACCCTGGGCGACAGACCATCACTGTAATTAATGCACCATGCATAAGAGCAAAACTGTTAGCATCAGTTTTTCTGGCTACAATTAGCTTCTGGGAATTACTTTCTGTCTAATAAAGCTTGTGCAGTTTTAACGAGGTCAGCAAGATGTTCCTTGTTTTCCCAGCTTGGGAATGACCAAGGTGCAACTGCCTCACGTGGTGAAATGGCTTCTCTTTCTCTCTCTCTCCCTACCTTCAGGGGTGAGTTTAGTAGGGGGCAGAGGGATTCTAGCTTCTGGGATGATTACTTTCAGAATTAGGGGGAGCTGTTTAATGAATGAACAGCTGTCAAGTGTGTTTGGTATCTCAGGATGAGAGGCACTACTGCAGTAGAAAGCTTCCATATCCAGGCTCTACCTCAACAGCAACTCAATTAAAAGGTAATTCAATTTCTTATCTGAGTGTTTGAGGACCAGGCCACTGTTGTGCTGAACGTGACAAACACCCAGTAGATCCAGCTGGGATAGGGTTTGAAACGATAGCTTCTTCCCTGCTCTGCCCTGCTTTCCCGCTAGGCAGGTCGACAGTGTGAGTATGATGGCAAATGAAGCCACAGAGTGCATGACCAAAATGATGCTCTGAGGTTTCTTGAAATCTGACTTTTTTTTCCCAGACAAAAGGTGGCTTTTGGGAAACTATTCATTGCTTGGAAATAACGAGATGCTCAGTTACAAACGCATTTCACAAGAGTTTCTTGAGACAGTCACAGAGTTTCTGAAACACTGTTTTACCGATAAGCCCAGCAGAGGAGGCCTGGGCACTCTGGTTAGAGTGTCACGGGCAGCGAGACTACAGGAAGCAGAGATGAGAGGCCCTGGGTCATGATGTGTTCCTGAGTGCCTGCAACAGCCATCATAGAGGATAACACTGAGAGCTATGCCCCACAGACATCTCCATGTTACTTGATAGATGAAGGTCTCATTTTTCCCCCTATTTTCTGTGGGTGTAAGCCTGTGTACAAATGACAGGGTCTCAATTAATTAGCTCAATCAGTCTAGACAAGGTGGTTTAGGTCTTTATCAGAAGAGCCCTACAAGTTCAAGGGTTGGGGATGGGTCTTGGTTTTTGGGCATGAGCACTATGGGATGGTAACTCTGGGCAACACGGACATGGATTGTATCTATCTTACGTAGTCAATACATCCTTAAAGTGGCTAATGGGAATCCACAGTATTTGATCGCAGACCTCTCACAGCCTTCTGCACTTCTGATGTGATACGGACGCAACAGTCCTGTCAGCCACTCCTATGTGTGAACCCGTGCTGGGAGGGAGATGCAGTCACTGGTGAGGCTACTGGGGCTCCTACCTTTCAAGATTCTTACATCTCAGAAGAAAGAAGCCAATAAACCCTGATCTTATTGGACCATGCATGTGATAAGAGGGAAGGTAGAAGAGCGCAAGGGGTGGTAGCATCTGGAAACAAGGAGGTTTGCGTCCAGGCCCTGGCCGTCTTGTTCACGGCAGACATCTTAGCACCGGCATGGTGTTCTGGATGTAGTAAACAGTAAACAGATGCCAGCTGGGTGGATGAAGGCTGAGTCTGTGCTGGCACTGCAGCAGACTTGAGTGGCCTATTAAGCTGTTGCTTGTGATGTCTGCGTCCAATATGGAGGGCCAGTTTGAGTCCAGGCTGCTGGACTTGCCATCCAGCTTTCTGTTAATGTACCTGGAGGTAGCTGATACTGGCTTAAGTCCTCGGGCCTCTACCACCCACAATGTAGAGCGAAATGGAGTTCCTGGATTCTGGCTTTGACCTGGCCCCACCCTGCCTGTGGTGGCCATCTAGAGAGTGAAGCAGAGGAAGCTGTTGACTCTCAAGACAATGAAAATAAGCCTTAAAGAAAGTCTCTTCCTATTTGGAATGTGCCTAGGAGAGTGAACAGCATAATGCTCCATGGCTCACTTAGTGCTGAACCAACCGAGGGAGGACAAAAGACAGATGGTCTGATTTTGCAGTGAGTCGGTGACAGAGCCATGCTTGGTCCAGGGGTGCTCTTAACCTGTGCACTGGAGTTTTTCTCTTTTCCACTTTCCTATGCTTCCACAATTAGCAACCCTAGATGCATCCTTTGAGTTATAAATAAGCAACCAATTTATCCCCTAACTGGTTCACTCGTGTATTAGCTTGCTTCCAACACCACAGTGACACCCATCCTTTCTCTGCAGACTGGCTTACTACAAGCTTCCTAAGCAGTTTTTTACTACCTGCTGAAACCTTCACCCTAGTTCAAAAGCTTTCTTTCTCTCTCTTCATTGAGATCACAGCCCAGATATCATATTTTACTGATGCAATTTACATATTCCCAATTTACTTCAGATGTCTTCTATTTCATCTTTTAATTGTTTAAAGAATTTGAAAATTTAATTGAAGGGCAAAGTTTTACAGAGAGAGAAAGAGAATCTTCCATCTGTGGGCTCCTTTTCCAAATGGCTGCATAGCCAGGCCAAAGTCAGAAGCCTAGAACTTCCTCCAGTTCTCTCACATGAGTACAGTGGCCCAGCACTTGCGCTGTCTTCCTCTACTTTCCTTACAAAGATTTTTTAAAAATTTTTTATTCTTACTACAAAGTCAGATATACAGAGAGGAGGAGAGACAGAGAGGAAGATCTTCCATCCGAAGATTCACTCCCCAAGTGACCACAACGGCTGGTGCTGCACCGATCCGAAGCCAGGTACCAGGAACTTTTTTCCAGGTCTCCCATGTGGGTGCAGGATCCCAAAGCTTTGGGCCGTCCTCGACTGCTTTCCCAGGCCACAAGCAGGGAGCTGGATGGGAAGTGGAATTGCCAGGATTAGAACCGGCGCCCATATGGGATCCCGGGGCTTTCAAGGCGAGGACTTTAGCCACTAGACCACGCTGCCGGGCCCTCTTCCTCTACTTTCCCAGGAGCATTAGCAGGGAGCGGGATCGGAAGTGGAGTAGCTAGATCTTTGACTGGTGCCCATATGGGATGCCAGCACCACAGCTGGTAGTTTAATTTGTTGTGCCACAGCACTGGTCTCCTTCTATTTTCTTTTCTTTTTAATTAAAAGGCAGTTATAGAGAGGAGACACACATATAGAATCTCCCATCTGGTAGTTTACTTCCTAAAAAGCCAACACTGGAGCTGAATTGGTCCAGAGTCAGAAGCCAGGAGCTTCCTATGGGTCTTCCACAAGGATGCGCAGGGGCCCAGGGACTTGAGCCATTCTCTGCTACTTTCCCAGCCCATAATTAGGGACCTAGATCAGAAGTTGAGCAGTTGACTCGAACTGGTGCTCATATGGGATGCTGGTGCAATAGGTAGGCGGATGCTTAGCCTACAGTACCATAGCACCAACCTTCTTACTTGCTCACTCACTTACTCAACAATTAACCAAGTACCAAGCGCTGTTTGAGGTGTCAGGTATACAAACAAGAGTCAGACACTATCCTGGGAGAACTCACAATTTATGATCTTTCTGTAAACTGATCATGTACACATCTTGAGCTGAGAGCACTTATTCCAGCTCAGGACTTCCTACAGGAGGTGAAACTAAACTAAGCTTCCTTTGAGGATGAGTGGGCAGAGGGGGCCAGGAAAAGGGGGAAGGGCATTCCCAACAGTGGGCACAGCAAGAGGATGGTAAGTGATTCCCTATCACGGTCGTGGGTGCTGCTGGAGCAGAGGGTGGTGACGAAGCTGATCTCTCCAGGAGGCATGATCACTACTCCAGGAACGCTGGCCCAAGCAAGCCCTGCAGGTGCTACACAAACAACAGGGAGCCACTGGAGGGCACTGAGCTGGAGAAGCTGATACCTTGTGATCTGTGATGTAGTTAGACATTCTGGCTGGGAAGGTCTGCATGGACAAGAGAGGCAAGGAGCCTGGGCTTTATAATGGTTCAGATGAAGGGACCAGGCATGAGAACAATGGGAGAGAGGCCATGAGGAGGGGCTCTGGTTTGGAAAACGGCAGGGTACAAAGCAGGTGTGATTGGGCCCGGCGGTGTGGCCTAGCGGCTAAAGTCCTCGCCTTGAAAGCCCCGGGATCCCATATGGGCGCCGGTTCTAATCCCGGCAGCTCCACTTCCCATCCAGCTCCCTGCTTGTGGTCTGGGAAAGCAGTTGAGGAAGGCCCAATGCATTGGGACCCTGCACCCGCGTGGGAGACCTGGAAGAGGTTCCTGGCTCTCCTGGCTTCGGATCGGCGCGCACCGGCCCGTTGCGGCTCACTTGGGGGGTGAAACATCGGACGGAAGATCTTCCTCTCTGTCTCTCCTCCTCTGTGTATATCTGGCTGTAATAAAATGAATAAATCTTTAAAAAAAAAAAACAAAAAAAACGCCCCCAAAAAAACAAAGCAGGTGTGATCTGCCCACAGAACACAGGGGGAGGGAGGTGCTGCAGTTTCTCACCCGGCGAGTGCTTTAGAGTCAACAGTGGCAGCAACAGGACAGAGACTAGGTCAACAGGCCAAGCCACAGAGCTGAGATGAATGTTAACATGAAGAATGGATGGATGGATGCTGGATGGGGAAGTGCCAGTGGTGGCTCATGCATGGCTACAAATGCATCCACTGCTCTGGTGTGGGATACATTAGCAGGGGCGGCTATGTATTCGACTGCTCCAAGCTTTTCAGCCAACTTGGCTGTGAACCCAAAACTGCTCTAAAATATAAGGTAATTGGAAAACCACAGAGACAGGCAGGAGAGTTCTGGCTTGAGTTGAAGACGCACTCGGCTCGTATGCCTACTGCAGACCCTAAGGTAGGTCCAGAGTGTGTGCTTAGTTATGGCATGGGGTTCAGCAAACATGCACTGCAGAGCGACAAGTCTGGGAGCCTTCAGCTTAGCCGTGCCTCTGCTTCCCAGTTTACTCTCGAAGGAGGCTAAAGACTGTGCATCATACAGAAGGAGACACTGCATTTCGAGAAAGGCAAAGAGAGCCGTGGATGCGCAAACTGGGTCACCACCAGGCATGCACCAATCCAGATCGGCACAGGATTTTGTGGGTTTCCACTGTTCTGCTGCGAGCAGAGTCTTTCTGGGTCACATTTCTTCCTCCTCGTCTCTGGAGTACAGGTGTCCTAACGCCCGCTACCTCCTCCTTCCTAGATTTTCCTGATTGCTGCATCAATCAGCTGGCTGGCATGCTTCTGTACAGCCAAGCAGCTGTGTGCATGCCACACACCTGCTACATATTCTACTTGCTCCTGAGAGGAAAACAGAATGTGACCCAACTGTGCTCCCAAGCCTGCAGTGACACTCAAGATGTTGGCTTCTGCAGTCTCTGTCACGATGATCCGGGGAGACTTTTTTCAAACCCCTCCAGCTTGCCCCCTGCCCTGCTCTCTGCATCAGGGAATTCTGATCTTAGTGAAAGAGGCTATAAGGCATTAGTACCCAGGCACGTGTGTTTTCAAAAGCTGCACAGGTGATGTGAACTCTCTCCTTTAGGAGTTTGAGCGAGTCCTGTACGGTGCTTCTCAGATATTATCTGATTGGGCTGGAAGTCCACTTCTGTGTCCAAGCCACAGGCTTATATTCAACAATGCTTAGTGACCTTGGTTATTTTTCTTTATAGCGTGTACCAGCATCTAACATTAAATTATACATTATGGGTTCGGGCTTTGGGGTTGGGGGCAATTGCAGCTCCCTGCAGTGTGGCGGTTGTGGGGGGTGCCCCTGCTGGGTCGGACCCAATGCTGGGGACTCAAGCAAAAGACACTGCCAGAAGGCAGTGAATGAGTCCCTGGCCTTGGGCAGCCAGTGCACCAAGTGGTGCCAGGCTTTGCCTGCTGGCCGCCTGGCGGTGAACTCTGGGGTTTTTAAGATACGTAGTTGCTGACTGGGGACACCCATGACTAAGGCCAGTTTTAGTGTAGGTGAGATGAATTTTGGATGATTCGCAGTGACAGGGTCATGAAAGTTTCAGGCATGCATGGGGACTGAGACCAGATGGTTTGGAGGGAAGTATCCAGAAGATAATTTGGGTTAGACAGATTCACCAGCCCAATTAGGAATCCAGAGATGGGCTGGTAGCATACAACATCACTGAGGGCCACACACCAGTCCACACCAAAGCTATGGATGGGGGCCTGTTTGGCAGGGTTAGGTACCATTGCCCGACTGGGCGGTCACATTTGGCAGGGTCAAGACTCTATCCAGCACGCGAGAGAACTTGGTCTGGGGGTAGACTCTGTGGGGTTGTGTGGGCCCAATCCTGTGGTAATACAAGTCCCCCTGGTTAGCTCGCAAGCTGGGGTTGCGATGGACTAAGCTAGGTGTGACCATGGCACCTGCCACCACTCACGGGTAAATGAACCCACAACAGTCTGGGCAGGTCAAGGCAGCAGCATCCAAATATGCATCCTAAAACAGGATGTGGGGTGGGCCGCGCTGCCACTGGAAGGGGGCAGAATGGGCAGGGCCGAGCAAACCTTAACTCACAAGAAACAACAGAAATCAGGTTGGAGTACAGGTCATGTCAAGTAGGCCCTTGCACCTACTGATCTGTGTGAGACAGGGATGCTAAGCCACAGCATCTAAGGCAGGGGCCAGGACAGGTGAGGGGCTCTGCCAAGCTGAGTCAGAGCAACCACTGGCCTTCACGTGATCTAAGGCTGGGAATAGGCCCAGTTGGGGAGTTAAGGGGACACCCTAGCTGGGTTGAGTTTCCCATCAAGGAGCGCATGGGCTGCAATGGGGGCTACGTTCTAATCAGGATACGGCACAAGTGTGGACTAGGACTGGAAGCACCAAACTGGCCTAGACTCCAACACCATCTTGTGCTCTGGAGGACCAGGGGAGATGTGTGACAGACTAGGCTAGGTCTCAGCCTTTACTTTACCATGTGTGAGTTATATGTGGGTATGGACAAGCCGTTGCTGGGTTGAAACATCCAACAGTAAGAACCAGATTGGGTTGAAGGCCAGTCAGGAAAAGCCACTGTTCCTGCTAGGACAGGAGGTGAACTGAGTAGGGCTGGCTCATGGACCCACTGGTATGCGCGAAATCTGGTACTGGGAGAGGTTCTGATGGAAGAGCCTGGGCATCTTCTCTAGCAGGACACAGTCCCTGCAGGTAAGTGCAAGAAGCATGAAAGGAAACAGCCCAGAATAGGCCATGGAAAGTTCCCCACTGGCATACATTTGGCATAGATTGGGGGCAGACCAGGCTGAATCAGTTCTCGTCATCCACTGGCGAATCCAAGCACCAGAACAGAGTGTGGTTCGGGCCAGGTTCAGTTGTGACAAATACCAGTACACATTAAGGAATGCCAAGGTGAGATGAGCCGTACCAGATGTGGTTGCAGTGCTCCAACAGCACATGTGAAAACCAGGAGGAGGAGGCAGAGCCAACAGAGGAATGTGGGCTCCCCGTTGGACAACTACTTCCATTGGAAAGCGTGAGTTGGGATGGGAGCAGAACAGACTAGGCAGGGCTATAACACCTGTGGGCCTCATGTGAGCTAGATAAGGGAAGGGCCACGGTGGGCTGACTGTCCTGACTGGTGCAAGCAAAAATTAGAGTGGGTGAGGGTTGGTTGGGCTTAGCCACAGCATCAGCTGGCAGAGGCTGGCACTGGGAGCTAATTCTGTCAAGTCAAATGCCAGAACCACCTGGAGAGTGCACAATATGGGAGTGGGTGTGGCCTAGAAGGGAAATAGTGGGCACCTCCCTTGGGGTTACCACTCTGACTGAACAGCACGAAAACCAGGACAGGGGCAGGGGTGGCCAGATAGAAAGGCACCCAACATCATGTGTGTGGGTTGGATAGTAGGTTGGTTGGGTTGAACTAGGCTTCAATGCCCACTGACATGTACGAGAGCTAAATGGGATGTGGGACAGACTGAACAAGTCTGTGGTACAAACTGGCAAGCATAGAAACCAGGATAGGGGGCAGGCCTGGTACGGGTTATGGGGAGTATCCCCAACCAGGCTGCAGCTCCCACTGATTTGTATGAGGACCGAGTATGAAGTGGGAAGGGTTGAGTTGGACTATAATACCCGTTGGTTCACGAGGAAGACAGGGCTGGAAACAGAACTGACCCAGCAATTGCATAAGCTGTGCATAAGCTGACTGGTGTGATGGACGGTGTTGGAGTCTGTACTAGCAAACTCACGCAAGAACCAGGTCTGGGATCATCTCAGATGAAGTTTCTTTGGAAATCCCTTCAACCGAACTGCTGATCCTAGAACCCCAACCATAAAGAGACTATGTTTGGGGCCCGGCGGTGTGGCCTAGCGGCTAAAGTCCTCGCCTGAAAGCCCCAGGATCCCATATGGGTGCCGGTTCTAATCCTGGCAGCTCCACTTCCCATCCAGCTCCATGCTTGTGGCCTGGGAAAGCAGTTGAGGATGGCCCAATGGGACACTGCACCCGCGTGGGAGACCCGGAAGAGGTTCCAGGTTCCCGGCATCGGATTGGCGCGTACCGGCCCGTTGCAGCTCACTTGGGGAGTGAAACATCGGATGGAAGATCTTCCTTTCTGTCTCTCCTCCTCTCTGTATATTTGGCTGTAATAAAATGAATGAATCTTTAAAAAAAAAAAAGAGACTATGTTTGCCAGTGGACTCTGAATAGATTTCACTGCGATTGGAACTGAGAGATTGGTAGCAATCCAGAACTGATGAACTATAAAAACTGCCTGAGCAGGATCCTCGGAGCACGCCTCACATTGGGGATCTAGGATGGGTGGGAGGCTGGGTGGGGCTTTTCCCTTTGTTTCTCCCCTGATCCCAGGTACAGGGAAAAAATGATAATATTAGTGTGGAAACAATGGTATTGCCCACTTTCACCCTGTAGCCCTTAACCCTTTGTACCCTAATCAACTAAGTAAGATTATTAAAAAATAATTTAAAAAATCATACATTATGTAATAAATATATATAATATATAGCATATATTATGGATATATTAATTGCCTATTTTCCCCATTGGATTATAAATATCCAGAATGATTTGCTCTGGTTCACTGTTGCATTCCTAAGACCTAATACAGTGTCTGCAATAAAAAAGGCACTCAGTAAATACATTAAATATTCAGTGATTCTTAGACTTGCTGCTGTTGTCTTTTGCTTAACAGGAAATGTCACTCAGCTCTGAATGAGATGATTCTCTTTGGATCTTTCAAATATAAATGGAAACACCAAATTTAAATATCTAAAACTGAGCACTGTGTATAAAATCTACATACCTTCACGTAGTCTAATCTTCCCTTTTCTTGAGCCTGGAATAGAAGAAAAGGAAGATTGGCTTGTTAATTCTTCATGAACTATTTCATGCTTTTGTAACTTTTGCCTCTCAAAGACCAGAACTCAATTTTTTCTTCCTCTTCTTTCCTCCCATATATATGTGTGTGTGTGTGTGTGTATATATATATACATATATATTTACATCAATAGAATACATACAGACACAGATTAAACCTTACACAACAGTATTTCATGAAGTTTATGGAAAAATAGAATTAAAAGATAAGCTTATTTTGGTGCAAAAGAATTTTGAAAACTTTTGAAGAATTCATGGAGTCAGCAGTATGGAATAATGGCCCAAGTGTTTGGGCTCCTGTTCCCACAAGGGAGACACACAAGCTTCTGGCTCTTGGTTTCAGCCTGGCTCAGCCTCGGCTGTTGGAGCCAACTGGGGAATGAACCAGAGGGTGGATCTCTCCACATTTAGATTCTAACATATGGAAGAGTTGAGAGAACAGGACAACAAGCACACTCTGCTTAAACTTGGACATCATGTTCTTCATCGCACCATTTTGTGCCCCCAGCATTTTTCACATGACCACTATTAAATTTTAAAAACTAACAATAACGCCATACTATCCAACACATAACCCATATTTACTCACTGTTAACCCACTATCTAACACACAACTCATTTCCCCATTTTTTCAGGAGTATCTTTTGTAGCTCTTCCCCCCAGATCAGAATTCATCAAGATTCACAGATTTCACCTTTTAATGTTTTTCCTCACAGCTTTTGAAATCTCAACCAATTCCTCATGGTTTTTCATAAAAGGAAAATAAAAGCCATTAATGTCTTTTCATGGAAACCAGTCACTTTTGGAGACCAGAACAGCTCTCTTATGAAAAAAGGTCTCTTTAAGTTGTCCTATGAGTTGTGTCATTTAGCTTGTCTGTGTTTGGCTTGTAAGCTGCAAGTTGGGTCTACAAAAGCTTGCTTAGATTTAGATAATACATTTTGGCAAGAATATTTCTTGTGGAATATTCTATACCTCTTTCAGAGCTACTGAGGTTATCACAAACCACTCCAAGATTGTGATTTGGACATTTCCAATGACACTAAAGCCCTCTGAAATCAATATACTATTAAAAAACAATGTAGGGTTTCCAGTCAAATGTTTTCAGAGATCTAAGACTTTCAGTGAACTAAGAAGAGTTCGAACTTGGTGCTGAGATACAGTGTAGCAAAAGCAGCATGAGTCAGTTCTTGCAGAAATTTTAAAGCCAGGGTAGTAGCATTCTTGGTCCAGTTTTACTTTTATGTACCTTTTCAAAAAATAAAGTAATTGTTTTAAGATCTTTTTAAAACAATTTTTATTGGAAAGTCTAATTTTACAGAGAGAAAGATCTTTTGTCCGTTGGTGCACTCTCCAAGTAGTTGCAATAGCTGGAAATAAGACAATCTGAAACCAGGAACCAGAAGCTTCTTCAAATTCTCCCATGCAAGCACAGGGTCTCAAGGTTTTAAGGCATCCTCTATTGCTTTCCCAGGTCACAAGCACAGAGTTGGATGGGAAGTGGGGCAGTTGAGACATGAATTGGCACCCATATGGGATCCCGGAGCATGCAGGGAGAGGACATCAGCCACTAGGCCACCATGACGAGTCCAGTAATTCTGGTTATATTAAAATCTGTTCCAACTACACAGTAACTCCTGTAGGAGTGGCAGGGAGCCCTGAAAACGTTTGTCAGCCACATCCCTACTTCAGTGAGCCACCTTGATGCTGGACAAACATGCCCCGGACTTTGTTCTAGGACCATCCGTTCCACAGATGGTTGGAGACCAAAAATTTAAATAGCAACATGCTCACAATCTGTTTTGGATTCTCAAAATCCCAAATGATTCTGAAATTCATTTTAGGATAACTGGCATCTGACACTGAAGTTGATCCTGAGGTCGCAAGTATTCCACTCTTTCCATTTGCCATCCTTCTCCTTGGCTCTTGCTGATGACCATGCATTGTTCAGTTACAGCACTAACTAAGGGTCTTCAGGTTGGCTGTGTGGCTCAGCAGTTAAGACGCTGCTTGGGATGCCTGCATCCCACATTGGAGGCCCTGTGGTCTGCAACTAATTCCAGCTTTCTATTAACACGCATCCTGGGAAGCAGCAGGTGAAGGCTTAAGTACTTAGATCCAGGCCACGTATGTACAAGATGAATTGAGTTTGAGGTTTCTGGCTTTGGCCAGGTCCAGATGTGACCATCACGGGCATTTGGAGAGTGAAGCACTGAATGTGAGATCCCTCCCTTCCTTCCTGTTGCTCTGTCTCTCAAGCAAAATGAAAATATATAAAAATTAGTGTATCCTCTCTAACAATTGTACATTTGTCCTAACCAGAGCTCCTCTTTGTTTCTGCTCTCTCAACATTCTCATTTTCCAGTGTTTCAGTCTGTTCATGTTATGGCAACGCTGTGGTGATGGTGCTGTCACTTTTCATACGCTTCTACTCATTCAGCTTACAAAACATTGCAGAACTAATGTTGAGCAGATAGAGGTTGTATATGTAGCATTTCTCTGCCATCATTCCCAGTAGAACACTTCTGCTGGGTGAAAGGTAGTGGCCCAGCCAGAATTGCAAAATCAAAAGGAGAGCTTCAAGTTTAATGCACAGGGCCTATTAGGAACACAGAAAATGGTTCTAGCTTTGTTAAGGAACACAGGTATTTTAATACTGTAAGGTGAGCTGTGGAGAAACTATGTAATTTGTAATGACTGAGGGTCGGCTTTTCCTTTTGGGGGCACTAAGCCAACTCCTGGGATTTCCATTGGAAAAAAAAAATCCAACAGCAGTTTCTTCAGGAAAGAGTGAATATAAAGCTGTGACAGGAACAACTTGAGTAGCAGCTCTCCTGGAAATTTCTGTAAAACCTTTTTTTCTTAATTCATAATTTATTATTAGACAAATCACTTTAGAGAACTCCAGTGCTACGAACTACTCAGGTTTACCTACAAGCTACTTTCAAACTTGAAGCTCTCCTTTTACTTTGCAGTTCTAGCTGGGCCACTACCCTTTCACCTGGCAGAGAAATGTCACAATCTATATCTGCTCAACATTAGTTCTGCAATGTTTTGCAAGCTGAGAGTAGAAGTGTATGTAAAGTGACAGCACCATCACCAGTGGTGCCATAACGTGAACAGACTACAGCATTATAGAGCCTGGGCTTGAGTCCTGGCTCTGCTGTGATCCGGCTTCCTGCTCCTGTGCACCACTGAAGGGGAGCAGGTAATGCCTCAGGTGTCTGGGCTCCTCTACCCACACAGGAGACCCAGATTTGATTTCTGGCTCCTGGAGTCAGCCTGATACAGCCTTGGCTGCTGTAGGCATTAGGGGGAATGAACTAGCAGATGGAAGATCTTTATCTCTAATAAACTGTAAAAACCTCACCTCAGGCATTGTGGTCCTGTACAACCTTTTTATTTATGATTATCTTGTACCTAAAAGAATCATTTATTTTTAAAGACAAATGTAAAATATTTAAACCTTTCTATGTATATGATACGAATCTACTTTAAAAAATGATTTATTGGGTCTGGCGTGGTGGCCTAGCGGCTGAGCATGAACATGCCGGGAACCATATGGGCGCCGGTTCTAATCCCGGCTGCTCCACTTCCCATCCAGCTCCCTGCTTGTGGCCTAGGAAAGCGGTCAAGGATGGCCCAAAGCCTTGGGACCCTGTGTCCCTGTGGGAGACCTGGAGGAAGTTCCTGGCTCCTGGCTTTGGATTGGTGAAGCACTGGGCATTGTGGTCACTTGAGGAGTCAATCATCACATGGATGATCTTCCTCTCTGTCTCTCCTCCTCTCTATATATCTGAGTTTACAATAAAAAAAATCTTAAAAAAATTTATTCTCTTTATTTGAAAAATAAAAACTTTAGAGTTTATAAACATGTAACAATTTAAAGACAAAAGCAGGGCCCGGCGGCGTGGCCTAGCGGCTAAAGAAAAAAGCAAATGATGGATCCAGTCCCCTGCATAAGTAGTATTTCTCATTGAAAATTACCTACTCATATTCTTTCTGTAAAGTAGCTAATTTGGGAGGCCTTGCAGTTCCAGTTACACCTGATGATTGGTTGCTCATACAACAAATGGTCAGGGAGAATCTATTCAGAGTCAGGCTCTGCTTAGGCACTAGAAATAGTCATGAACAGAACAGATAAGAGCCTCCGCCTGCATGCTCTGTGGGAGGTACAAGATTTTAGACAGGCTTCATGTATAAACCACAACTTAAGCTCTGTGACAGCAGGGAAATGTTCTCTCTTGGTCATAGCTCTTATGTCTTGGTCAGTGTCTGAATGAGTGGGTGGATATGCAATTTAAAAAAGCAGGTATTGCTTATGTAGTGTCTATTTAGGGAACTCCGGAAGCAAAATTCAGTTTTCTCACTCCTAGTTTTAGAAAAGCTGGATGTTTTGTTTCAGAGCTCATAACAGCTAAGGTGGAGTCATTAGTTGGTGCTTAATAAATTTAACTTGCACTGAACAATGCCACATGCTAACTTTCTCATCTATCTCCTACTTGTAAATAGACTATATGTAGAAAGCAGAGTTAAACATTTCATGCAATTGGAACAAAAGAATGGAATGGAGAATGCACTTGTAGTTTTAGTGTAATTAAGTGCTTCAGCCTGGAAAGGCATATGTGGTGAAGAAGTAAAAGAAGTAGAAGTAGAGAATAGAAGTTAGGAAGCCTCCACAGGAGAGTTTTCAAGATGTGCCTGGCTAGCATCCTCACCTTGCATGCTCTGGTTTCCCATACTGGTGCTGGTTTGTATCCGGGCTGCTCCACTTCCCATCCAGCTCCCTGCTCGTGGCTTGGGAAAGTAGTGGAGGATGATCCAAAGCCTTGGGACCTTGCACTCATGTGGGAGACCTGGAAGAAGCTACTGGCTCCAGGCTTCAGATCGGCTCAGCTCTGGCCACTGCAGCCACTTGGGGAGTGAATCAGCAAATGGAAGATCTTCCTCTCTGTCTCTCCTTCTCTCTGTAAATCTGCCTTTCCAATAAAAATAAATAAATCTTAAAAAATGTGTACCTCAAAGCCCAGGGTATGGAATGCTTGTCTACTAGGAAAGCAAGTGTCTTAATTGTGACCACTCCAAGGGCAACTGTGACCTTCTGGGAAGATGGATAGGTTGAGAATCAGAAAATATGGTTCTTGGGAGCAGGCACTGTGGTGCAGCTGGCTAAGCCACTGCTGTGGTGCAACCGGCTAAGCCCCATCCTATACCAGAGTGCTGATCGGAGTCCTGGATACTGTGCTGAAATGTGCCTGAGAAGGCAGCAGAAAATGGCTGCAGTACTCGGGTCCCTGCCACCCATCAGGGAGAGTCAGATGGACTTTGAGGCTCCTGGCCTCAGTCAGTGATAGCCCCAGATGTTGTAGGCATTTTGGCAATCACGCAACAGATGGAAGACCTATCTCTGTGTTTTCTACTCACTGTTACTCTTTCAAATAAATCAAATAAACCAACCTGAAACTGGATTTCTAGTTCTCAACTGATTGATTCCTTGAATAGCATTAACATTTTTATACGGGTCTCCATTGCTTGTTGGTGAAGTTAAGAGCAGACCAGAAGGCTGGGCTGGCTGGATTGGGCTCACCTGGTTAGCCCGTGGAAGCTACAGCTGCTTAGCAGCCTGGCCTGAAGTCCATGATGTGTTTGTATATCTCTGTTCTGCTCTGTCTAATGTGACTTTTAGTTTGGGCTTCTGTGTGCATCAGTGTATAACCTCAAAAGCTAAAAGAGAACAAACTACATAAATTCCCTAAATCTCCTTAAGGAGAATGGAATATTAACCTACCTTCCTTTCTCTGATGACTGCCACTTATCACACATATTTCTAGTAGAGTGAGATCTTATTAGAATAACTTTCTCACTGCAGCCCCAAGCAGGCTGATAAGGAATCCGTGCAGACTGCATTTGAACATCCGCAGACTGGAGCTCTTCCTGCTCTCTGTTCCTCTCCTGCGGCTGCTGCCAATTCCACCACACCTGGCGAGTCCCGGAGGGCTTCATTATGAGGGTCTTGGAAAAGAGATGGACTCATCTCGGTGCCTCCTGCAGGTGTGCCCCTTGTCAATCCGGGTCACGAGAAAAGAAAGTAATTTTTTTTCCCACTCTTTAGCGGCTCACAGAGAATGTGTGGTTTGAACCTTGTTTTATCTTTTTTTTTTTTTTTTTTTTAAATGTGAAGGTAGACGATAGAGAGTGCGCCAGTGCTCATGACACGGGAGGCCTCCTCCGACAGCCGTGGTGAGCGCTGTAAAACAATATTCCCTACAAAAGCAGAAAAAAGCCAGCACTATGATTGGAAGGATGAACAAAGGGATTAATTCCAAAGGTTTATATACCGGTCTCTGCAGACCAAAGGCAGATAGATTCCCTGTTGGTAAGTAATGGATGTACAATGTGGTCTTTTACTTTAAGAAACAAATGCTTTTTTATATGTCAGCTAACAAAGAAGGGTTGGATGACATAAATGAACTGTTTCCAATTTCCAACCACTGTTATCTGGACTTGAAAGCTGGATATGGGGACACCTTTTTTTTTTCTCTCCCCTAAAAGCAGAAAACTAATATTCCACAGCAGGGAGCCCAGAAATCGCTGGAGAGTGATCTTCTCTGCCTATCAAGTTATTCTTCCCAAATGTTATCAGCTGCATTTTGGAGTAAGTCATTTTTTAAAAAAAGATTTTCTGTTTTAAACTGTCAAGGACAATTACCTCCCTCACCTCAAACTTTTTAGCTGAAACAAGAACACCCATTTGCCCTCCACCTGAATCCATCAACTGCTGACCTTCTGTTACTTTGGCCTTCTCATGCTATATCACCCCTCGTTATTTGAAAACATGTCTTAGAGATCTTGATGCTTCCTAAAATATTCCAGCACTTACTTTCTTCTTTTTAGAAGATTTCTTTATTTTTATTGGAAAGTCAGATATACAGAAAGGAGGAGAGACAGAGAAAGATCTTCCATTTGCTGATTCACTCCCCAAGTGGCTGCAGTGGCCAGAGCTGAGTCGATCTGAAGCCTGGAGCCAGGAGCTTCTTCCAGGTCTCCTACATGGGTACAGAGTTCCAAGGTTCTGGGCCGTCCTCAACCACTTTCCCAGTCTATAAGCAGAAAGCTGGATGGGAAGTGGAGCAGCCAGGACAAAAACCAGTGCCCATATTGGATCCTGGTGCATGAAGGCAAAGACTTTAGCCACTAGGCTACTGTGCTGGGACCCAGTACTTATCTTCAAAGAGCAAGACACATTTCTGCATAAGCACAGACTCCATGATCATCACTGTAATATTATTTGAAATACTGTTCAAAGTCTCCGACATTAACCAACAATGTCTTCTTGAGCTGCTTTGATCCCAACCCAGATGGGATTAAACAATCTCACATCGCCTTTGGGTATCATCTTACTAAGCACTTTGAATCTGCAACAGCCTTCATACCATCACCTTTGCTGTCTTTTATATTAGTGGTTATTTTTGGTGGGGTAGGGGAGCATCAGGTAAGTTGCCTGGTATAATGCTCAGCAGTCTATGTTTGTCCAATTATTTTCTCATGATGAGATGTTTTCCCTTCTGGAAGACAATCATGTATTTTAACGCTACACTCTCTTACAACAGGAGTCACCCTGGCTCCTTGGAGAAAACAGTCTTCCTGAAATAAATTTTCTGTGTATTTGCACTGAGATTTAGAGGCGAGGTTCAGTTTATTTGCTAAAAGGAGTTTTTAGGGAGTTACAGAGGAAGAATACTTCCACCCTGTTTCCAGAATTGTTTGTGTATAGTAGAAGGGGATTTGAAAAAATCGTCACAAATCGGAAATCTGCTAGCCTTAGAGTCAGGGTGGCCCAGAGAGTGGGTTGATAGAAACAGGCCTTCAGCTTCCCAGCTGTCCAGACACAAAGCAAGAAAAACATCAGAATATAAAGAAACAGGATTGATCTTATCTTTGCTTTCTTAATTCTTTGAAATTTCTTATTTGAAACAGAAAAAGAAATCTCTTCCGTCAGCTGGTTCACTCCCCAAATGTCCACAGCAACTGGGCCAGGATGAAGCTCAGAACTCCATCCAGGTCTCCCAAGTCAGTGGCCGGGCCCCTAATACTTGAGTTATCATCTGCTACCTCTGCTAATGCACATTATCAGGAAGCTGCAACAGGAAGCAGAGCTGGGACCGGAAACTTGGCACTCCGATATGGGAAGTGGCTGTGCCAAGTGCCCACTCCTGTCTTAACCATCCTTGCCTACTAAGTAGAGCACAGAGGGTGTCTGCAAGCATGACAACATCCAGAACTGGACTGTGTGTGTCGCTGATTCACAGTCTCTTGCACTTGGGAAAGTGAATCACCATTCAGAGTGAAACGTGAATGTCTTATGATGAACTTTTTCATGTTCTCTTCCTCTGGTTTAGCATTCAGTTGCAGAAGGCTGTAATGCCTGGTCTTTGACAGAGAGGGGCTTGCATTAATACATCTCAGTTACTCTTTTGCAATTGGTTTTCTGTGTGCTCTTGTAATCAGGGCAAGACATGAGGTTGCATATTGCAGTTGGACAAACAACAAAATCTACCTGGATCTTGGGCAAGCATAAGCAAGGAAATCCAGCACAGAGAATTGATTTGCTTCTTTCAATAGCAAGACCCCAAGGTGATGGCCTTCAATATGGGTGGTGCACCTCAAGTTCACTGTGTTCAAAGCCAAACTTAAGTCAATTTCTCATTTAACTTTCCTACTTCTCTTTATGGCGCATTTCTTTATGTTACCCAAGTTCTATATCTTAGTTTTGGCCTCTAGCTCTCCATAGTCCACACCTGCCAGCTTCCTCCATTTTATGTTTTTAGGTACTACGTATCTTCTTTTTTGAAGTGATTTGGCACCTCCACTCACCCATCCTTATTGGATTGAGGATTTCCTTCTACACATCGCAACAGGTTTCCATAACCTTCCTAAATAATCTTGCCTCTCTTATTTCCCCACTCCCTTCCTTTAATATAATGTAGTCAGATGTTCCCCACTCAAAAATAGTTCAGACCTTGATACCATCTGGCTCAAAATATTTCAAAATTTGCTTCATGACTTCTGAAACAAGCCCATCTTACACAGGCAAGGTTCCAAAACCTTTCCTTTTTAAAAATCTAGGTAGAACTGGCACTGTAGCCTAGTGGCAGCCTTGCATCCACTGGGATCTCCTATGGGTGCCAGTTCATGTCCCAGCTGCTCCACTTACAATACAGCTTCCTACTTGTGGCCTGGGAAAGCAGTCAAGGATGGCCCAAAAACTTGAGACCCTGCACCATGTGGGAGACCCAGAAGAAATTCCTTGTTCCTGGCTTCAGATCGGCTCAGTTCTGGCCATTGTGGCCATTAAGGAGTGAACTAGCAGGTGGAAGATCTTTCTCTCTGCATCTGCTTCTCTCTGTAAATCTGAACTTCCAATTACAATAAATAAATCTTTAAAAAATTCAATAAAATCTAGGTAAAATCCACAGTAGATAAAATCCACCAATTTAACCCATGTAAACGTTACAGTTCAGTGACATTTAGTATATTCACAACGTTGTGTTACTATTATCACTGCAAGTTCTGAACACTTTTGATCATGTCACAAGGAAGCCTGTACCCACTAAGCCATCACTCTCCACTCCCCTACCTGCCAGCCTCTGGCAAAAAACCATCTACTTTCTGTTTCTATGGATGTTTCATCTAATGGAATCACCATCTAGTGTCCTTTTCTATCTGGCTTTTTTCATTAATCATAATGTTTTTAAGGTGCACCTTGTTGTAGTGTGTATTTAGACCTCATTTGCCTTTATGGCTGAAAAATTACAGTGTGTGCCTCTACTACATTTATCTATTCATCAGGTGATGGACATGGGGTTATTTCTATACTTGGCTATTGCGAATACTGCTGATAACATTCATGTACATGTTTTCATCTGAACTGAAGGCTTTAAATATAGTTATTACCTATTACTAGAGCAGTTCTTCACCTGTCTCTGAATGGCATCCCTCGGTCTTTGCATTCTATCTAAATTATGCTCCCCCTGCTTGAATATAGTGCATGCCTGGAATCAGGGCCAGACCTGAGACTGAACATTGCACAGTCCATCTGCAACACTTTTCCATGCTTTCCTTTACCTACGAAGTTCTCCATTCCCATCTTGGCCATTAAGATCTTGTACAGAGACTACTATATATATTCACTACTTCATAAAACTTTCATTGGCTTTCCCAGCTGAACACAAATTCTCTTTCCTCTTGAGTTCCTCAACTGGCTTATTCTCATTCATCTGTTTCTTTTATCCCCCCTCAATCTTTAGTAATTTGTTGCTATATCTTCTGTACTCAATGACTTTGCTTCATTATGTGCAGTAGAAACCCTTAAGAACTATTTTAAGAACCATCAAGAGTTACTTCAGCGTTTGTGGTTGTACCTACTATGCTTCCAACTACTAACACCAGATACTTTCTGAGGTTGGAGTATTTTAATATTATTTCCTTTGAAATAATTAAAAATATCTTAATAACTAGAGATGACTACATGTGGTATAAGTGACATTTCTTTCAATGTACAATTTCTCTTTTAAGAAAACAGCCATGCTGGGCCCAGCGCAGTAGTCTAGTGGATAAAGTCCTTGCCTTGAATGTGTTGGGATCCCGTATGGATGCCAGTTCATGTCCTGGATGCTCCACTTCCCCTCCAGCTCCCTGCTTGTGGCTGAGAAGGCAGTAGAGGGCGGCCCAAGACGTTGGGACCCTGTACTTGTGTGGGAGACCCAGAAGCTTTTGGCTCCTGGCTTTGGATTGGTTTACCTGTTGCTGTAGTCATTTGGGGAGTGAACAAATGGATGGAATATCTTTCCCTTTCTGTCTCTCCTTCACTCTGTAAATCTGCCTTCCCAATAAAAAAAATAAGTCTTTTTTTTCCTTAAAGATTTACTTATTGTTATTAGCAAGGGAGATACACAGAAACAAGGAGACAGAAATAAAAATCCTCTGCCTGCTGGTTTACTCCCCAAGTGGCCACAATGGCCAGAGCTGAGCCGATCTGAAGCCAGGAATCAGGAGCTTCTTCCGGGTCTCCTATGTGGGTGCAGGGTCCTAAGGCCTTGGGTTGTCCTCAACTGCTTTCCCAGGCCATAAACAGGGGGCTTGATGGGAAATGGAACAGCCAGGACATGAATTGGCGCTAATTTGGGATCCCAGTAGATGCAGGCTGAAGATTTAGCCACCGGACTACCACAGCAGGTGGAAAAATAAGTAAATCTTTAAGAAGAATTAAAGAAAATTGACCATGTCTCTTTTTATGAAGGTTCTTCTAAATTCTTGAAAGTCCTCCTGCAAATATGGGTATATTTGTGACTATCCAATGGAGAGCTCAGTGTTCATTTAATATATTCAGCTGGATGTTTTCAACCAAAATGTAAAACTAATATATTGAAATGTAATCCAATTATAGCCACTAACACCATATATACATTCAGTTCAGAAATTAAAAACAAAAAACAAAAAACAAAACCACACACACAAATACACCCTACTAATACAGTGTTTGGTAACTAGGGGTGATGTTTCCTTGTCCTGTCCTTCACTTAACCTTTTCAACATTTTTCAAATGGGACTGATTTTATTTTGCTCCTTTTATAACTAATGTTTTGGTGCACAGCTGATATGAAAGCCTTTGCCACATCACTGATATTTTTCTTGGGACTGAATCCCAGAAGTAGATTTAGCATAACAAAGTATACAAAATTTTAACTAAAAGTTTTAAAATAAAAACAAATAGGAGAGTATTTAAAACATGAGATATCTTCACAGAAATGTACAATTATGTATCATTTATCACTGTTTTAAAGATTAAAAAGTATTGGGTTTGGTGCATGTTCCAGCAGCTCCACTTCCCATCTAGCTTCCTGCTTGTGGCCTGGGAAAGCAGTATTGGACGGCCCAAAGCCTCGGGCAGCTGCCCTCTGGCACATGTGGCTACTCTTGAGGCCTGTCCACCAAGAAAGGACCATTCACAGTACAACATGGCTCCCTGAAGGGCTCCCATCACCCACATCTGTAGATCTGTAGATCTTTTCTCTGGGATTGGACAGCACCCTTGGGAGGCAGTCTGCCAGTTTGCTACCTGGTGAATGGAGAGGAGGTTAAGGGAGCTCTCAGCATTCTGAGAGCCCATCAGGGGCAAGACTTGGGAGAAGGGAAGTCTCTCCTTTGAGAACACAGATGACCACAAGGACCTTCCGCTGGAACCACACTGCTACCCCAGCCTCAGCTGGGCCTACTGTCCCATGTCTGGACCCTTATATGAACCCAACCCATTACACACATGAAGCTGAATACATTCTATGAGGCTGCTGTATAAAAAGGAAACAATCTTTTTGCACCAATGCCTAAAATTAAGCAGAAAATATTCCCTAGTATCTGCCACCCCAACTCCATTGGGAGGAAAGTAATCAGTGTAAACCCCTTCCCTTCCCTCTGCGCTTCGAGCTTTTCTCTCCTCCTCCCTCCTGTATAACACCTCAGAATGAGTATTCAGGGTCCAAGTTTGTTTTAAAATAACCCAATGAGCTGACAGACGGAGCTCCTGGAATTCTGCTGTCTGCGCTAGAGTCCACAGATGGTTAACTGCCGGCAGTTACAGGGTGGTGCTGTTACCATACCCCAATGTTTGAAAGCCTTCAGAAAAAAAAAACTGAGTTAATTAGCATGCACCACAAGCACTTGTTTTGTATTGCAATGGTCTAAGAATTTGGATAATAAGAAAACACAACAGTGCATTCTACCAAATTCTGAGATTTTACTAAAAATGTAGATTATAAGGAAAGAATTCAACCTCTGTGAATGTGCTCTTTTTTTTTTTTTTTTAAGATTTATCTATTTTATTACAAAGTCAGATATACAGAGAGGAGGAGAGACAGAGAGGAAGATCTTCCGTCCAATGATTCACTCCCCAAGTGAGCTGCAACGGTTGGTGCGCGCTGATCCGAAGCCGGGAACCAGGAACCGCTTCCGGGTCTCCCAGGCAGGTGCAGGGTCCCAAAGCCTTGGGCCGTCCTCGACTGCTTTCCCAGGACACAAGCAGGGAGCTGGCTGGATGGGAAGTGGAGCTGCCGGGATTAGAACCGGCTCCCATATGGGATCCTGGGGCGTTCAAGGTGAGGACTTTAGCCGCTAGGCCACGCCGCCGGGCCCTGAATGTGCTCTTAAATGACTAATCTATCACCTTACCCGTTAAGAAACACTGATTATGTTGTATAATAAACTAAACAGTAATAGTAGCTAATATAGGAATAATTCTCAATTTACCTCTCTAATCTGCTTCATCCACAAATCTCTTCCAAGAAACTCCTGATGCAAGACTACAGGTGCTGAGTTCAGGTTAAAGGTCGCAGAGTCAGTGCTTTTTTCTTTAATAAAGGGCTGGAGGTCAGAATTAATCTAGAAAAAAGTTGAACGAGAGAAATCAATGCGATGTGCGTACACTGTATATTTTCGTCATGCTCAGAAAGCTAGTCAATACACTGAGAAACGAGGGTGTAAGGAATGCAATTTTTAGGTGCACTTTAATAATTTAAAGTGTATTTTAGACAATTTAACAATAACTGAAAATTCTTCAGAAGTAGTTTTCCCTAATAATATTTTTTTGGGAAGGAGCAGCATCCTCCATTTTACTTTTTGAGTCCACAGCTAATGATTTAGATAAAGACTTAATAAATGTAGTGCCTAATAAATTAACTGAAGATTTAGTAAAATACGCCAAAAACGCTTCCGAATCTCTTCCATCTAGGCATATATTTTCTAACTTTATTGAACCAATTAAACAATACTTGAAAATGTTAAATCCATTAAAAAGTATTTCTTCATTTGTTAATGTTTGCTACAGAGGTGAGGGCCTGCAGCCCATCACGGTCCACGTATCAGGATGGAGAGGGATGGGCGAGGGGGTGAGAAGGCAGGGAGCCAACGCACTGCTCTTTACTGTCAGCCCACATCAGCACCTGGGCACAAACAGCATCCTTGATGTCATCCCAGGGACCTCGAGACAGGGGGAGAGGGGATCCAATTTTTAAAAAGGCAACAACATAGCCACTAATTTGGGGGACATTTTGTATTTCATGCATCATTCAACAAATCAGTTATTACAAATAAAGCTTTTAATTTTATTAAGCATGTTCCCAATTGCATTAGCGATCTGTAAGTTGACTGACATAAGGAGCTATAAGAAAAATAAAAAATAGGAAAGCTCTTCAAAAAGTTCAGGAACACACAAATTATGAAAAAATTGCATGAATTTTAAAACTGCTTTGAACCAAATAAACTTACCTTTGAATCTTTTTTTTCTTTGTGGTACACTTATATTTTTCCATTATGTGAGTGGCATGATTACATGTTATTTAAATCTGCAAGAGTTCTCTCAAGAATCCTTTTGGGATGTAAGCAAATATAAACACCACAAATATGGTTTCAGCAAGCTCGAGTTCTCTGCCAAAATTACAGTCCTTACTAATCATATAACAACAATCACCTTTTATAACTGATAGATCTTAAGTGCACAATAAGTGGGTTTTTTTTTTTTTTTTTTTTTTTTTTGGTGGAGATACAAAAGCAGCTTTCTAGATGGCTAATGGTTTCTTGGGTAACGTGTTGGTTAGGCAAGCACTGACAGAAGCTAAAGGGCATCACATACCTTGTGACTCATGGCCAAGTGCTTCCCGTACTGAAACGCCATATCCTGCACCTTCGCACCATGCTTTGCTAACTCCATTGCAGCTTGGCAGCTCTTTGCCAGTAAGGCACCATGAGAGAGAAAAGTCTGCTTCTTCCAAGTTGATATTCCAATATCATCTGTGATATAATTTCCCTAAAAGGGTAACAACAAAAGTCAAGATTTTAAAAAGGCTTTAGGAGTAATTGTTTCTAGTTTTTGAATAAAGTTGAGAAATGAACCATCCAAAACACTAGGGTTGTTGCAACGAGAGATAACTTAAAATGCTGAACCGCGGTTCAACCCATGGAAGACTAGGGTCCTGCTGTTTAGAAATATATTACTACATATGTTATTGACTTAAGGAACTTCTATTAAAATATACTCAGTGGGATAAGGCAAAAAGAACCAATTTTTGACTTCCAAACTCACTACCTTCATCATTGATTCATACTGAATGTTTTTCTAGAACATAAGCGTTGCATTTAAGCTATGTGAAAGTGTCAATGGCTTAACAAAGGCACTGCATCCTCTTATGGAGAGTTATGCAGAAAAAAAAATCAGGGGAGGTAAACCACTATAACGAAGAGTGGTCAGATTACAGCATTCGCCAGCGCTTATTTCCCTAAGAAGCAAAGCCATAAGGGAAAATTAAAAAAAAAAAAAAAATCGAGTAGCTAAAGTCCTTGCCTTGAACACCGGGATCCAACATGGGTGCCAGTTTGTGTCCCAGCCGCTCCACTTTCCATCCAGCTTCCTGTTGTGGTCTGGGAAAGCAGCTGAGAAGGGCCCAAAGCCTTGGGACCCTGCACCCATTTGGGAGACCCGGAGGAGCTCCTGGCTCCTGGCTTCAGATTGGTGCAGCTCTGGCCATTGTGGCCACTTGAGGAATGAACAACTAGATGGAAGATCTTTCTCTCTGTCTCTCCTTCTCTATGTAAATCTACCTTTCCAATAAAAACAAATACATCTTAAAAAAATTTTTTTTTGAAAATCACTGTGATTTTTATGTGCAAGTAGGCGTATCTACTACCCTAGACCAGTGTTTTCTAACAGAAATATAATATAAGCCATGTAGACAATGTAAAACTGTGTAGGAGCCACAAAGTGCAAAGAAACAGGTGAAATTAATCTTTAATTATTATTTTATTGTTTTCCCCAATAAAGCTTTTAAAAAAAATTTATTTTATTTTTTATTGGAAATGTAGATAGACAGAAAGAGATACAGAGAGAAAGATCCTCTGTCCACTGGTTCAGTCCTCAAGTGGCCACAACAGCCAGAGATGAGCTGATCTGAAGCCAGGAGCCAAGAGCTTCCTCCAGGTCTCCCATGTGGGTGCAGGGTCCCAGGGCTGTAGGCCGTCCTCGACTGCATTCCCAGGCCACAAGCAGGGAGCTGGATGGGAAGTAGAGAAGCCAGGACATGAACCAGTGCCGATATGGAATGCTGGTGCATGCAAGATGATTTAACCACTAGGCTATTGTGCTGGCCCTACCTCAAAATAGTTTTATACTACAGGAATTCATCCCTCCCCTTCACTCCTTTCCTCCCTCCCCACTTGTTGCTACATTATCATAATAATGCAGTCCCTTAGTCAAAGGTAGAAATTTAACTTACTGATATTTAAATGTATGATGACGCGATAAGCACCAGCAAAGGTAGAAAATCTAGTATCATAAGATAGAGAGGGCCCGGCAGCGTGGCCTAGCAGCTGAAGTCCTCACCTTGAACGCCCCAGGATCCCATATGGGCGCCGGTTCTAATCCTGGCAGCTCCACTTCCCATCCAGCTCCATGCTTGTGGCCTGGGAAAGCAGTCGAGGACGGCCCAAGGCTTTGGGACCCTGCACCTGCCTGGGAGACCCGGAAGTGGTTCCTG
Source organism: Ochotona princeps (assembly GCF_030435755.1). NCBI lineage: Eukaryota > Metazoa > Chordata > Mammalia > Lagomorpha > Ochotonidae > Ochotona > Ochotona princeps. Next base: position 54,602,152 of record NC_080832.1, on the reverse strand, counting down.
ATTCCCAGCTTCGGATTGGCACAGAACCAGCCGTTGCACTCACTTGGGGAGTAAATCATCGGACGGAAGATCTTCCTCTCTGTCTCTCCTCCTCTCTGTATATCTGACTTTGTAATACAAAATAAAATCTTAAAAAAAAAAAATAAGATAGAGATATATTTGTAAGTTTCATTGGGAGTTCTACCTTTATTCAGGAGTACAGACACATATTACATAGTACCTTTACTTCCTGGTAAGCTAGTCTCCTTTGTACAGTTCAAGTGCATATACACACACATATGTGTCTGTGCGTGTGTGTTTAGATACACATGTACATATGTATATATTTTATACTTATACATTTGTATAAATATACATTGTGCTTTGCATATTGGCTGTCTTATATCAGAGAGAACATATATTTGTCCTTTTTGGATTGGTTTACTTTGGCTTTCGGCAGGGACCATTTTGCTGCAAATTGTAAGATTTCATTCTTTTTTTATGGTTGAGTACTATTCCCCAGAGTAAATGTATCATGATTTCTTTATCCTTTCCTCTGTTGATCTGATGACCACTGGGTTAATTTCATATCACCACTACTGTGAACTGGGCTGCTATGAATAAAGTGTTGCAGGTCATTCTCCCGAATGCAGATTTCATTTCATTTGGATATGTCCTCAGGAATGGGATGGCTGGGTTGTATGGCAGATCAATTTTTAGTTGTCTGAGAACTCTCCATATTAATTTCCATAGTGGTTGTACTAGTTTATACTCCCACCAGGATTAGGGTACCTTTTCCTCCACATCTGCACCCATAGCTGCTATTTGTTGATTTCTATATAAAAGCCATTCTCAACTGGAATTAGGCAGAACTTCAATGTGGTTTTTATTTGCCTTTCCTGAATAGCTATGAAACCTAAGCAGATTTTTCATGTGGCTATATTAGACTTTTGAATTTAATCTTTTGAGAAACATCTGTTCATGTCCTTTGCTCACTTCCTAACAGGGCTGTTTGTTTTGCTATGGGGAGTTTCTGGAGCTCTTTGTAGATCCTGGATATTAGTCTCCTATCTGCTGTACAGTGTGTGAAGCTCTTCTCCCATTCTGTTGGTTGCTTTCTCACTTCACTGACCACTTCCCTTGCTGTACAGAAGCTTCTTACTCTGATGCAGTCCCATTTGTTTATTTGGCTTTAACTGCCCGTGCTTCTGGTATCTTTCCTAAGAAGTCTTTGCCTACACCTATGTGTTGCAGAGTATTCGTATGTTTCTCTCTAGTAATTGGATGGTGTCTGGGTGTAGGTTTAGATTCTTGCTCCATTTAGAGCTGAGTTCTGTATAAGATGAAAGGCAGGGGTCTTGTTTCTCACTTCTGTGAGTAGAAATGCAATTTTCCTAGCAGCACTTGCTGAAGAAAGACCATCCTTTCTTCTTGGGTGGTCTGGTGAAATTAATGACATATCTAACCCATATCTAAACATTATCATTTCAACATATAATAAACAACAATTCTAAATGAGGTATTTATTATACACTCTCTTTAATGTGAAGCTTTCAAAGTCAGTGTGTCTTGCACATGACATCGTCGCAGGCCAGGAGCACTGCACTGGACAGCTGTGCCTGGGCAGTGGGCTCCTTAAGGACAGAAACAATGCTGCAAACATACAGAACAACATCCACTGCTTTGAAACCATAACTTTCACATCCAGAGGAGTGGTTAATTCATACAAACATTCTTATTTCTGCACCTCCTGCCACAACCTTTTCACTTTTACTCTTATTTACTTAATTACTCTAATTTTTTTTCCTGCAGCTCATGCCAGACTTTCTACTTTTATTCCTATTTGAAGACAAAATACAATGTATTAAGAAAACTTAAACGGAGGTCATTAAAAGGTCAGCTCAGATTTCGCTCCACCTCTTTTATTATGTTGCAGGGAACCTTCAGCCCACTGGATACATCAAATTCTCGGTTTCATTTTGTTAAGTCTCTGAACAAAAAGAAAGCTCCAAGGGGTGAAGCTGTCAAGGCAGCAGGTTAAGCTACTACCTATGGTGCCAGCATGCCATATTGAGGGTGGGCTGTTCTGTTTACAATCCAGCTCTCTGCTAATGCACCTGGGAAAAGACGTGGAAGAAGACCTAAGTATTTGGGTCCATGCCACCCTGCGGGAGACCTGCATGGATGGAGCCCCATGTTCCTGGTTTTGGTCTGGCCCAGCCCCAGCAGTATTGGACATTTGGAGAGCGGCCCAGCAGGGAAAGATCTCTTTTCTATCTTTTTGTCACTGTGCCTTTCAACTAAATATAATAAATTTTTTAAAAGATTTATTTATTTTTATTACAAAGTCAGATATACAGAGAGGAGGAGAGACAGAGATCTTCCATCCGATGATTCACTCCCCAGGTAGCTGCAACAGCCAGACCTGAGTGATAGATTTTTTTGTGTAATGAGTAAGAGCTATAAATAGGGAGGCAGGGAGACAATGTGAGAAAGTTCACATGGGTTTACCTCCCAAAAGGCTGCAATGGCCAGTTGTAAGCCAGAAGCTTCATCCAGGTCTCTCACGTGGATACAAGGGTTCAAAGCCTTGGGCCATTCTCTACTGCCTTCCCAGGCCATTAGCAGGGAGATAAACTGGAAATAGATTAGCCAGGACACTAACCAGAGTACATATAGAGGCTAGCACTATGCTGGCCCCTTAATTTCTATTAAAAAATGTTGTTGACTTATTTGAAAGTCAGGTTATACAGAGAGACGGAGAGACAGAGATCTTCCACTTTTGGCTCACTCCTCAAGTGGACGATGCACTGGTCATGCAGCAACCAGCCCACAGCCAGAAGGAAGCTACATTCACATTGTCCACATGGTTGACAGGAGGCTCCAGCACTTGGGGCCATTTCTGCTGTTTTTCCCTGGTGATTAGCAAACAGCTGGATTGAAGTCGAACAGCTGAAAAATGAACCAGTGTCCATAAAGGATGCCGGCACTGCAGGTTGTGACTTACTGTGCTATGCCACAATGCTGACCCCTAAACGTCTATTCTTGATGAGAAAAACAACAACAACAAAAACTCATAATAAAAATAGGAACTGATGTGTATGTGTTTAGTATGATAGATATGTGGAGGTGTATTTATAGCCCAAAAGTAAAAAAAAAAATTTCATGGAGAAGCATGAACCTTTCTTTGTGACAATGCAAGTAAGACAGATTTGTACACTGTTTAAGAAAAAAGCAAGAGAAAGCAATATGTCTAAAAAACAGAAAGGAAGAGTTTAAGTATCACTGTTTGAGGACAATACAACCATATTTGGAAAAACAAGAGACCAATTAAAAATTATTATAAATATGAAGATAATTTGGTAAGGTGGCAATGTGTAAAATTAATAATTTGTAACAAACATAATAAAGGTATTAATTACAGCTTTTATGCACAAAAACTAATCAGAAAGTATTGTAAACAAGGGCTTTTTTTTCCAATTTGTGTGTAAAAAGAGAAATTAAAAAATCTAGGAATAAACTTAGAAATATGCAAAATTCCTACTAAGAAAATGTTAAAATACTATTAAAGGAACAAAAGAAGCTTACGTTAATATAAAAACATGATGTTCAGAGATGGTAGGATTCAATCTCATAAAGTAATTCCAATAAAACTAGCAATAACCTTAAAAGCAAGCAACCTGATTATAAAATTCATGTAGAGAAAATAAACACACAAGAACAGCTAAGAAATCTTTGATGAAGAGCAACTTGGGAGTGTAGGAGTGGGGTGAATAGACAAAGTACCGTAATAAAAAGCCCCAGCAACTAAAAAACAAACATGTATTTTGTAAACAGATACTACAACAAGAAAGTCCAGAAAGCAATCAAGTTATAGACGAACGTAACGATATATATATATCTCTTTAAAGATTCATTTTTATTTTTTATTGCAAAGTCATATATACAGAAGGGAAGAGAGACAGAGAGGAAGATCGTCCGTCCAATGATTCACTCCTCAAGTGACTGCCTCGGCCAGAGCTGAGCCAATCTGGAGCCAGAAACCAGGAACTTCCTCCAGATCTCCCATGTGGGTGCAGGGTCCCAAGACTTTGGGCCGTCCTCGACTGATTTCCCAGGCCACAAGCAGGGAGCTGGATGGGAAGTGGAGCTGCCGGGATTAGAACCAGCGCCCATATGGGATTCAAGGCGAGGACTTCAGCTGCTCGGTCACTGCACTGGGCCCGTAACTTTACTATATTTTAGGGAAATATGATGACTGCAGTTCATACCACTGACCAGAATAAATCTAAAATGGTAAAAATAAAAGCAAAACAACCAACTACAAAACTACAGGTGATGGTAAAAGAGAAAGTGCATTTCCTATAATAGACAAAATGGTGAATCTTTTTATGGCGGATTCAAGAATGTTCACCCATGCTGTAAATATTGCTAAAATCAGTGTGGTGGCATAGTCAGCTAATCCTCAGTCTGCAGTACTAGCATCTCATATGCACACCAGTTGCAGTCCTGGCTGCTCTACTTCTGACACAGGTTCGTGCTAATGGGAAGGCAGCAGAGGATGGCTCAAGGTCTTGAGCTCCTGTACCCACTGGGAGTCAGGGAAGAGGCTCCTGGCTTTGGATCAGTTCAGTTCTGGCCATTTGGGGAGTGAAACAGTGGATGGGAGATTTCTGTCTCTCCCTCTCTCAGTACAGTCGATTTTCAAGTAAAAAAACACACACACACACACACACACAGAGAATATATTTCTAAAGATCCCTGGGATCCATATGGGGGACTGTTAGGATTCAACCTAGAATTATGGGATTGAGGAATGGGGAGAAGAAAATGTCATCCTAAGGGATCTTTACAAGATGGGTGAACATTACTGGGCCCTTGTAAGCTGGAGGCAGTGGAGTGAAGGAACGTGAAGGAATGACAGGAGGAGACCAAGGAACGGAAGCTGCTGAATTTGAAGCTGAAAGCACCATGAGCCAAAGACACAAGCAAGCAACTAGAAAAGGCGAGGGAATACAGATTCTTCCAGAGTCTCCAGAGGGAACACAACCCTGTCAGTATGTTGAACAATTAAGACAAATCCCGACCTCCCTATAGCTGGGAAAAAACAGGGTCTTCAGAAAGTAGAAAGCAGCAACTGAAGGTAACTTCACAGTGCTGTAGCTATCAAAATTACAAATGTTATTTGCCTTGTAATCCAACTACCTCACTTCCAGGAATTAATCACAGGCACATCTACCCACATGAGATGAAATATGCACAAGATCGGACTCTATTTCACCAGTGGCCCAGGGGATCCTTTTACAACCCGGGCCCAAGGACACTGGTTGCCAGAGGGTGTCACAGGCACAACAGGCAGCTCCTCCTGGAAGCCTGGCATTGGGCTGGCTGGCAGCTGCTGCCCCCACGTTTGCACAGCCGGAGTCCTCACTGCTCAGCCTTTGCAATAGCCCATCTTCCTGTCCTGTAACTGCCTGTGTTTCTGCCTTGGGTTAAGCAGTTTTTCCCAGATTCAAAGGCATGTCCGAAGTTTGCTGTCTATCTCCTTCAGGAGATTATCAGTTCTGGGAAAACCAGGACTCTCATTTTTGTCCTCTGTTGATCATCAGTGGTTAAACACTGCACTAGGTATGTAATAAACACTTGTGAAGCCTTGTGTCTTTCTTCTTCTTGGTATTTTTCTTCTTCTTTCGATATCTTTTACCTTTCTCTATCCTTCCTAATTTGACACCAAAAAAACTGAAATAATTTTCCTTTCATGTCTCTCTTCTGCATAGCATTCAATGTCATCTTCTCAAGCAGATGCTACTTTTAACACCATCTCCTACCAAATTACTCCCATTGAATCTTTTTTTTTTTTAAGATTTATTTATTTTGATTGGAAAGGCAGATTTACAGAGAGAAGAAACAGAGAGAAAGATATTCCATCCATTGATTCACTCCCCAAGTCGCTGCAACAGCCAGAGTTGAGCCAAGTTAAAGACAGGAGCCAGGGATCTCTTCTCGGTCTCCCACATGGGTGCAGGCTTCCAAGGCTTTGGGCCATCCTCTTCTGCTTTCCCATGCGACAAGCAAGGAGCTGGATGAAAGTGAAGCAGCCAGGATATGAACTGGCACCCACAGGGATCCTGGAGTATTCAAGGCGAGAACTTTAACTAAGTGGGTGGCAGGGCTCAAATATTTGCGCTAATTTCTGCTATTCCCTTGGTATATTAACAGGGAGCTGGATTGTAAGGGGTTCAGCTGGGACTGCAAATAAATTTTTAAAAATTTTACTTCTTTTTATTATTGTCATTTTATGATACAGTTAGACAGATTGTGGGATTTCCCTTACACCTTCCCCAATTCCCTCCCTCCTCACTGAGTTCCCCTATATAATTACTAGTACAGTTCTTCATACACAATCATATGTCCATCATTGTGGGCATGGACAACAGCAGAGTCCAGCATCCTACTGTCAAGATATAGTAAACAGTTAAACAGTTTCATTGGGAGTCCATCTTTGTGTGGAAGTAGAGATGCATACTGCACTGTATCCTCACATCTGGATATGATAGTCTCCATTACGCAGTTACTATATTTCCCCTTACATGAAAAATCATAAAACTAAATCAACAACAGGAAGAAAAACAGAAGTTTACAATGCCATGAAGTTAAATAACATGCTACTGGATATGATGGTATTCATTACACAGTTACTACAACTCTTAAATGAAAAGTCACAAAACAAAATCAACAACAGAAAGGAAAAAAAAAGAAATTAACAATACCATAAAGTTAAGTAACATGTGACTGAATGACTAATGTGTCACTGAAGAAATGAAAATGAAAGTCAAGAACCTTCTTGAAGAAAATGATGCTTCTGTATGATCTATGAGTCACTGAAGAATTTAATCAGGAGAAAGTGTTTTGAAGAGATGAAACTAACAAAAACAAAAACATCAAAATCCATGAGATATAGTTTCCACTGATCTTTGTTGGTGAGATATGTCTCCTGCAGGTAACAAATACATGGGTTTTTTTTTAAACATTTATTTATTTTTATTACAAAGTCAGATATACAGAGAGGAAGAGAGACAGAGAGGAAGATCTTTCCGATGATTTACTCCCCAAGTGAGCGCAATGGCCGGTGCTGAGCCGATCCGAAGCCGGGAACCAGGAACCTCTTCCGCGTCTCCCACGCGGGTTACAGGGTCCCAAATCTTTGGGCCGTCCTCGACTGCTTTCCCAGGCCACAAGAAGGGAGGTGGCTGGATGGGAAGTGCAGCTGCCGGGATTAGAACCGGCGTCCATATGTGATCCTGGGGCGTTCAAGGCGAGGACTTTAGCTGCTAGGCCACGCCGCCGGGCCCAGGTTTTGTTTTTTAATCCAGTATACTAATCTATGATGTTTGATTGAGTTTTAACTGTTTACATTCAGGGTTAACACAAATAGGTGGTACTTTGGTCCTATCATTTTAGCAATGGGTTGCTTATTGATTTAGTCTTCTGTTGTTATTTTACTGGGATGTTTTTCACATTTGCCTTTGACTTTGGTGGGTGCTATTCCTTTTCTCTGTGAAGAGAACATTCTGAAGTATCATTTGTAGGGCAGGTTTGGAAGAGGCATATTCTTTTAACTTTTCTTTACTGTGGAATAATTTTATTTCATTTTCAATGACAATTGAAGTTTTCCCTTATTATTTCATTGAATACACCTTTAATTCCAGTTTCTCTTTCTGCATCTTCTGGGACACCCATAACTCTTATATTTGGCCTTTTAATAGTGTCTTTCAATTCTTGAATACTTTTATTTAACTTGACCCAGCTCTGCTTCCAGCTTTCTGCTTGTTTCCCCCTGGTGACAGGAAATAATATCTTCCAATTCTGAGATTCTTTCTTCTGCCTCTTTTTTTTTTTTTTTTTTTTGAGACTTTCCACTGTCCTTTTAATTTGCTCCACTGTATTCTTCATTTCTGATATATCAGCTTTCATTTGATTCATTTCCTAAGTGACATATTCCTTGAATTCCTTGAATGTCTGCTGTATGTGCTTCTTCTTGTTGATAAGAAGTTTTATAACAAGTATTTTGAATTCTGTATCCGTCATTTTCTTGATGTCTTCCTCAGTGAACTCTGATGTTGGCATAGGGTTTTTTGCTCCTTTGCAGGGGAGTCTTCAGTAATATTCATTGTGCCTCTGTCTCTTCTTTTGCTCTTGGTCATTGCACTTCTGGTTATCAGATTCTTCTCCTTGCGGCAAGTTTCTAAGCTCTGTCACCCACAAGTCTACAGTTCGATTTTACTTATTGCAGTTGGTATATGACTCTTTGTTTGCAGTCACTTGTGCCACTCCTCCAGTAAGTTCTAGGTCTGGGTTCTTAAGTCAGATTTCCACCGTGGTCTCCATAACCCCAGCTCCTGGCTCACCACTCTCCACCTCCCGTGATTTGGTGAGGCTGCACTGTTGTCTGTACAACCTTTCTCCTACTTTTGGTTGGAGTAGATCCCAGGATTAGGGAAGACACCAGGTGTTCTATATAGCTAGATTACTGGTGGTGCTGATCTGGCTGGAACATGTTGGCTGTTAGGTGTGAGGGCCACACGGACCTATTTTGACCCATACGATGCCATAGTTGGTATTATTTTCCCATGGGCCCAGTGCAATGCAATGAGCTCAGGGAGTTCTTGCTGAGCTCAGCACATGTACAGTTCACTGTTGTCCTCTGAAGTCCTAAATTCTTTGCCACACTGTAAAATGGTGTAAAAAATGGTGCCTGATGTGCCACTACTAGAGTTCTTGATCTACTGGCCGTCAAGTCTGAGGGTTACCCGGAACTATCCTGGGTGAAACCTGTAGGATGTCACATTGCTGCAGTTCACTGAGTCAGAAATGAGTTCACTCCCAGATCTGTGCATGCACAGTCCTGCCCCATAGCCCTTGCCTCCTTAAACAAAATGGTGCACAAACTGGCTCTAGGGGATGGACTGGGCTGTGAAATCCTCCCTATTCCTGCACTGCCTGTCTGGGACCTGATGCTCTGTCTCTGCCTCTGGTGATATCAAACAGACCAGCAGGATGAGCAGTTCTTTGGGTTCACCTTTGGAGCTCCCAATAAACGTCCCTTCCCACCTTGTTGCTGGTGGAGTTCTGGCTGTCTCTGCAATTCAGATTGCTGTTTGCCGCTGGGGTATCAGTCACTGCAACACTACACTGTTATTTTTGCTGCTTTTCTGTGTCTGTTAGCAGGTACCACTCTGCTGTTGTTCTGTCCTCTTCTATTTCCTGGAATGTGCCCTCTCTGCTTCACACTGGCTAATATTTCTCCATCTGTTTAAACGTGTCATTACCCTATTCTGCCATCTTGATTCTCCCTATGTAAATAGTTTTTATACTTCTTGCAGTTCTTTTATTGGTCAGGCTCCCTGCACAGCAGTGTAGCTACAAAGATTAACAAACAGCCTGTCATCAAGAAGCTTCAAGTCCAGCAAAGCTTGTATGTACATGTATAGACAGATATACAGAACATACAGATATCTTTTCTATGTTGGTTGTTGTATTTCAGAATAATAAATCTAGGGTCTAGTCCACGATGATCAAATATTTAGCTTTTATCATCATAGTTTTCTTAGGATTAAGGCTCTTGATTTATTATATTTTTTCCCTTAAAATAGTTGTAAAAATTTGTTTGAAAGCCAGAGTGATGGGGACAGAAGGAAAGTGAGTGATAGAGAGAGAGAAGTGAGTTCTCATCTTCTGGCTCACTCTACCAAATGCTTGCAACAACTGGTCCCAGCCAGGCAAAGCCAGAGGCAAGGTATTCCACCTGAATGTTACACTGGGTGGTGGCAGGGATCCAATGACACAGGTTATCATTTGTTGCCTTTTCAGTCTATTAGCAGGAAGCTGGATTGGACACAGAATAGCAAGGACTTAAGTGAGTCACTTTGATAAAAGATGTAGGCCTTACTGGGGGCTTATTCTGTCAAGTCAAACCACAGAACCACCTGGAGAGTGCATAATCCAGCAGTGAGGGAGACCTGGGAGGGACATAGTGGGCTTCTCTCTCTTGGGTTACCACTCCCACTGAAGGGCACAGAAACTAGGATGGGGGGCTGGGGCGGCTAGACAGAGAGGCACTCAACAACAGCCATGAGGGATGGATAGTTGAGCTGGTTAGATGGAACAAAGCTTCAATACCCATCGACATGTATGAGAGCCAAATGGGATGCGGGACAGACTGGACTAGTCTGCTATACATACTGGCAAACTACTCTAGTTTGCCAGTACTACTCTAGTTTGCCAGTATGGGCCTGGTGGGGGTTATTGTGGGTCACTCTGACTGGGCTGCAGCTCCCACTGGTTTATACGAGGGCCGAGTATGTGCTGGGCAGAACCAGGCTGGACTGCAACACCCTTTCGTTCCAGTGGAAGACAGGGGCTGAAAACAGAACCAACCCAGCAATTGCAACCACCAGCTGATTGAGGCGATGGACTGTGCAGGGCCCTGTGCTTGCTAGAATATATAAGAATCTGCTCTGAGAACACCTCAAAGTTTCTTTGGGGATCTCCCCAATCGAAATGTCAGACTCAGAACCCTAACCATGAAAAGACAGAAGACAGAACAAGTCAATCAATCACCTCAGCTATATGTTGGCAGCGAAATACTGGACAAATGGAGAGTCTATGGTGGACTATGTCAATCAGTGGATTCTTCAATGACCTCAGCGTGCCTGGAGTGATGAGACTGGCAGCAATTCATAACTGGTGAACTATCAAAACCACTTGAGCAAGTATCTCAGAGCATGCCCCACATCCGGGACCTGGGGTGGATGGGAAACTGGGTGGGGCTTCTCCACTCAGATACATGAAGGAAACAATATGGATATAATAGTCTTACCCACTTTCCTATAGCCCTTGAACCTTTTTACCCTAATTAACTACGTAAAGATTGTCAAAAATAAAAAATAAAAAAAGATGCAGGCCTTAATCCATTGCATGCAATGGTCTTAAAAAAAATTATTTGACAAGTAATGGGAATAAAGATGAGATAAGGAAAGACAGACAGCAAGAGAGAGACTGCTCCCATCTGAGAGTTCACTTTCCAAATATCTGCAATGGTCAGGCCAAAAACCAGGAGCCAGAAACTAAATCCAGGTTTCTCACATGGTTGCAGATACTTACTTATTTGACCCATATGCTACATTAAATTATTGTTAAGTTTCTACATTGCATTATGTAAGTATTACATAATCACTGGGAAAAAAAACTTGAAAAATTCAGGTAATCAAGAAATAATCTGTGGTCCCTTGAAACATATTACTGTAAGTAGCCAATTCTACTTCTAAGTTAAGCAAAAAGTTTATGTCTATTATTACCTATCGTGAACTTGGTTACTAGAGAGAAAAATCCCTCCATTCATTTCTCTCTGTCATGTATAAACAACGACAAAGAGAACATACTTCACTATAGAAATTAGTGTACAAAGCATAAAACATCAAGAAGTTGGCAAATGAGCACTTCCAAACCAGTGTCTGCAGACATTACATACACAAAGCTGGTGTGAAATGAATGAATGTAGTTAGGGTAACCGAGACAGACATACTCACAGCATCAAGTTACACATGTGTAGTTTTTACTGAAGACTTATTATACAAAAGGAGAATCTATTCAGTGAATATTTGGTTTTGATTTAATTTTTTTCATTCCCAGAAAAACAGTATATGTTAGCATCCTTATGATTCCAGAGATTAGTACATCAATCCAAAAAAAATGTAGGTTGGGTTATACTCACTGTCACATGAGCATTTTGCTCAAGGCTGGTTCAAATAACATAGGAAAAAACACAGAAGGTGTTTCCCAAGATAGTGGCACTGGTGATTCTGCCCAGTTATAATATGCTGTTCTGATTGGGAGATGTGTACTTTGAATTCCTTCTCTAATGGCGGGGAGGTGATCACTTTGTATGTAAGATAACTGAAAAAGCTTGTGGCTCCTAGTGGTTAAGACATTGGTTAAGATTCCTACACCTCATATTGTTGCAATTCTTGACCCTGGTTTCTGATTGCAACTTCCTGCGGATGTGCACCCTGGGAGGCAGCAGGTAATGGCTAAACTGACCGGTCCTAGCCAACCATGTGGGAGACCTGGAATGAGTTCCCAGCTCCCAGCTCAGTCTCAGCTATTGCAGGCATCTGGGGGAGTGAACCAGCAGATGTGAGCTCTGTTTCTCAAACAGAAATACAAAATGAAAACACTTGGGGAAAAAAAATGAAATTAAAGATAAGTTTATTTTGGTGCACAAAAGTTTGAAATCTATGGTGGGGTGTGGTGAGTTCTTGGCTCAGAAGCCACTAGGGACTTGCACAACCTGTATCCAAATGCCTCCTCAGAGTTCAGGCTCCATTACCCACCCAACCTCCCGCTAATGTGCATCCTGGGGAGCAGCAGGCAATGACTCAATCACACCAGGCCCTGCCACCTATGGGGGAGACTCATACTGGGCTTGGGGCTCCTGGCTTTATCTTGGTTTAGCTCCAGCTGCTGTGGGCTTTTGGTGAGTGAATCAGCAGGTGGAAGATCTCCCTCTCTCTCCCTTTCAGTTAATTTGAGTAAATAAAAGCTCTTGCAACTGAAAACAACTTTTAAAATTATAACCATTCAAAAATGCATATTATGAAAATCCTAGACAGGATTTCTTTCTTTTTTTTTTTAAGATTTATTTTATTGGAAAGACAAATGTACAGAGAGGAGGAGAGACAGAGAGGAAGATCTTCCGTCTGATGATTCACTCCCCAAGCGGCTGTGATGGCCAGTGCTGTGCTGATACAAAGCTAGGAGCCAGGAACCTCCTCCAGGTCTCCCACGTGGGTGCAGGGTCCCAAGACTTTGGGTCATCCTCAACTGCTTTCCCAGGCCACAAGCAGGGAGCTGAATGGAAAGTGGAGCTGCCAGGATTAGAACCAGCGCCCATATGGGATCCTGGCGCAAACAAGGAGAGGACCTTAACCATTTCACTATTGCGCCGGGCCCCTAGACAGGATTTCAACTATCTTTACACCAAAAGAAATTTATCTTTAGTTCCATATTCCATGAAGCTTTTTTGTTTTGTCTCGTACTGTTTGTTTTTTTGTACTCCCAGATCTATTCACATGAGGCCAAAGCACCAGAGAACATGTTTAACAGGGGCTGTTCAGTATTCAAGGTCTAGTCCACGGCCAAGAACAAAGGAAAACTAACAGGCCCAGGAGGATGTTAAAGTACCAGCTAGATCCTGCCAAGCATCAGAAGAGAAGCGTTTCAGAAAATCAGATGCTGGCTACTTTGCAGAGCTAAAAGTATTTTACAGAAAACAAGCACATTTTCATGTTTTCCTGCTTCCTGCTTCAGTTTCATACTTCGGTCACTGCCTGAATAAATGAAATCTAGGGGCTGACATTGTTGTGAAACAGGTTAAGCTACTACCTGCAACACGGGCTTAAACGCTGGCTGCTGCACTTCCAATCCAGGTCCCTGCTAACGCACTTAGAAAGGCAGTCCAAGTGCTTGGGCCCTGACACCCTAGTAGGAGACCTGGATGATAGTCCAGATTTCCTGGTCTCAGCCTGTCCTAGCCCAGGTATTGTGGCCATTTAGGGAGTCAACCAGCAGATGAAACATTTCTCTTTTTTTCTCTCCATGCAACTCTGCCTTCCAAATAAATAAGTATATTCAAACTTATTTATTTTTATTGGAAGAGAAGATTTACAGAGAGAAGGAGAAACAGAAAGATCTTCCATCTGCTGATTCACTCCCCAAGTGGCCACAACAACCAGAGCTGAGCCGATGTGAAGCCATGAGCCTTTTCCAGGTCTCCCATGGGGGTGCAGGGTCCCAAGGCCTTGGATTATCCTTGACTGCTTTCCCAGGGAGCTGGATGGGAAGTGGAGCTACTGGGACATGAACCAATGCCCATAGGGGATCCCAGAGCATGCAAGGCAAGGACCTTAACCACTAGGCTATTGCACCGGACCCTGGAAAGCCAGACTTACAGAGAGGAGAGACAGAGAGAAAGATCATCCATGTACTGATTCACTCCCTAAGTGGATGCAACAGCTAGAGCTGAGCCAATCCAAAGTCAGGAGTCAGAACTTCTTCCAGGTCTCTCATGCAAGGGCAGAGTACCAAGGCTTTGGGCTGTCCTCTACTGCTTTCCCGGACTACAAGCAGGGAGCTGGATGGGAAGTGGAGCAGCTGGGACACAGATTGGCATTCAAATGCAATGCCAGCACTTTCAGGCAGAGAATTAGTCATTTGACCCACCACATCGGCCTCAGATAAACCATTTTTTTTAGTTGATAAATCTCTATTATTTGAAGGGCAGGGTAAAACCTGCCACTACCCAGTATAGTATTGTTGAGATTTTGCTCATAAGGAGAAAGACTGCCAAAGCCTTGAACAATTTAGGAACACTTTGGTCTCAGTAGGGCCAGTCAGATCCCTTGTTCCTCACACTAATCAGTTCCTGCTAAGATGTATGGGAGTGGCCAAGCTGAAAAAGGCCAATATGGAGAGAAGACTTGTACAGCATGAATCCTTCATACCACCAGGTGCATATATGCCTGGGATGAGCATGTCCTGAAGAGCCAGAGGCAGCAGACAGTTTTTGCACAGAACACATGGAAGAGGCAGAAGGAAATACTAAATAATTTATTTGAGACAAATAAGTGAGCCCCAAGGCGAAAGTTAATGTTGGTATTGACATGCTGCTCTGCTCGAAAATGCAGTGTAAGCTGGTTCTTGGCCTACCGTGTGCATGTGCAGTAGCTGCAGTTCAACTGATGGTGTGTGTCTGTGTGTGTGCGCACGCCCAGTATATGCCAGGCAATGTGGACTTGAACATTAGGTATCAGTCTTGAGCCGTTACAAGAAACAGTAAACAACTATAAAGTAGCTGGGTACTTGAAAAGAGCTGTGTTGCCAGAAAAAGGAGTGACCAGTTCTATCAGGGAGGCATTGGAGGGAACTTTGGCTGCTGGTCAATGAACCCAGTCTGCTTCTGAACAAACTCTGGAACGAGTCAGGAAGATAAGACAGTGGCTGGCTCCAGGGCACTGCAGTGGGCTCTGTACCGCTGAAAGGTACAGTGGGAGCCAATGGTGAAAAAAGCCAAGACCACCAGGTAGGTGGAAGAGGCCTAGAGAATAGGATCTAATCATTTCAGTGCTTGGCCCTACTGTTGCATCCACTTGGGGAGTGAACCAGCAGATGGAAGATCTTGCTCTCTCTCTTTCCTTCTTTTCTCTTTGAAAATCTGCCTTTCAAATAAAAATAAATACATCTTTAAAAAATTATCTACTGCTATGTAACAAATTTACTAAAATGTATCATAACAAAAAACATTAACTACTGCAGTTTGTGAGGGTGAGGAGTCCAGGAATGGCTCAATTGCCTAGTTCTCATGAAGTTTCTGTTGACTGGAGGTCTAAGTTCCCTTAGGTTGTTGTTGCCATGGGCAACACAGGCCACTCCGTAAGGCAGTTCATTTAATACTGCAGATGCAGTGGTCCAGAGTCAAAGCACACCCACAGAAGCAGCTTCAAATCCTGTATAACATAACCTGGGAAGTGCATATCATCCCTTCTGCTGTATGCCACTGCTCACACAGACCAACCCCACTACTGTACACTGAGGGATTACACAGGAACCATACCAGGAGCTGGTACTCGCTGGGGATGGCCTTGAGAGTAGTTACCACACATGGGGGTGGGTCTGTGATTAGAATTCCTGGGTCAATAGATCTGAACATCTGAAAGTCTCTTAAAACATTCTGTCATATTGCTTTCTAAAATGGTTCCTTCAACCTGCACACTGACCAGCCCAATTTGAGACTGTCTGCATCGAGCTCAACTACTGTTTCATTTGTGTAGTTGACAGTGGGAAAAGTGACACTTCATTTAAACTTGATCAGTCATTCTGTTGATTTTTCAAAAAGATTAGAAGGTCAGATATGCAGAGAGGAGGAGAGACAGACAGGAAGAGCTTCCATCTGTTGATTCACTCCCCAAGTGGCCACAATGGCCACGGCTGAGCTGGTCTGAAGCTAGGAGTCAGGAGTCTCTTCTGGGTCTCCTACATGGGTGCAGGGTCCCAAGGCTTTGGGCTGTCCTTGGCCGCTTTCCCAGGCCACAAGCAGGGAGGTGGATGGGAAGCGAGGCTGTTGGGATTAGAACCGGCGCCCATATGGGATCTTAGCGCATGCAAGGCAAAAACTTTAGCCGCTAAGATACCATGCCAGACTCCATTCTGCTGATTAACCAGGCATTGTTCTAGGGACTTCTGTCAGCGAGCAGAACCAATCCTTGCTCTCACAGTTCTTATTACAGGGTAGTGGGTAAGTCAAATATTCAGAGAACCATGTAAATGCTATGGAGCTATAAACTAAGATACTCATCCTCCACACTACCGCACACCCTAGTGGTATCAAACAAGCATTTATTATGCCCACAAATTCTGTAGATTAGATGAGGCACAGTGAAGAGATTGCTACCTTTGCTCTAGGATCTCTGAGCCCCAAGAGGGGAGATTAGAGAAGTTAGGAATGTTTCAAAAGGCTAAGGATGCTCCAACTGGCTAGGGTGTGGAACAGTTGACCTGTGGGGGATCTACTTGCAGTAAGATGGGTGTTCAATCCACATCAGCCAAGCCTTTCTGGGACTCACTAGTGTAACACCTCCTCAAAGCGTCTGCACGAGGCTTTTCACAGCCCAATGGCTACGTTCTAAGGTGGTGTATATAGACAGCAAGTATTCCAAGAGACCTTTTCAATGACTTAATCTGGTCACATGGTGTCACTTCCATTGTCCTTAGAGGTGATGTACTTACAAGTCTGCTAAGACTCAAGCCAAAAGGGACCTTGGCCCCCACCACTAGATGGGAGAAGAGAAAAGGAGAAACTTCAGTTCCTTCTTAAACTACCATAGTCTATGTTGAAGACTGTGCTCAGGAAAGCAACTGCTTTCTTGGCTCCCTCTGCTAGGCTTCAAACCAAGGAGGTGTGAGCATGGTGATGGGCAAAAGCATTGAGTAAGACTCCTTAGAGTTTTCACTTGAAGATCTGTCTGTCTTTGTGAAGACAGATAACGCTAGCGTGGTTCTGGCAGGATGGGCCACGTCCCTCTGTTAGATGTGTTGAGTCTGTGGTGCCCATGAGAGCACAGCATAAGCAATCGATCATTAGCTCTAGAGTCAGGAGTGATCCGGGATGGTGACAGAACTGGGACTCTCTGGCATACAGGAGATGGTAACTGAAGCATTGGACTTCATTGTCTGAACAGTTTATTCTTGTTCTTTGATCAAAATTGTGTTCTATTAAACACTTGCCATGCTTAAGTGCGATGTTTCATCTCTCAGGCAAATAAACTGCCTTTTAAGATGTTTTGCTGTGATAGTTATGTCAGTGAGTGACCTAGAGCACCTCCAAATGGTGTATGAATTCAATTTACACATTTAGCAAATAAACCATTAACCAGCCAGACCCTCTTGAAATCTGAGGGTCTATTTGACCAAAAGAGCTATCACACACTCTACACTTTCTTAGATACCAGTGGCTTTTTTGCCTTCTCAATAATATCTGCACCAACCTCTATGTCACCATATCGCATATTTAATACACCACCCCGGGTTTGATTTCTAACATGCTTAATTCACAATATGCTAGCTGCTGTTGAACTCCCTTTAAATAAAAATATTTTGATGATTAAAAATATAGCTGCATTTCTTAAAAGTGGTGGTACAAAGCTAGTTTTTGCTTTGTAATTTTATATGTGTATATATATAAATTATGCTTACCTATAGTATATGCTTTCATATATTTTGTAATTGAAACAATCACTTCAAAATATTCTCAGTAGTTTTTAAATAAGTTCAACATTTTTATTTGCGATGAGTGATTTAAGATTGTGTCTACTTCATGAAAAAGTAAAATTATAGGTATTTGTTATTATCGCTTCCAGCATCTTCAGTCTGGGATTTGTGAGTGACACAAGTTTGAACAGATGCCTAGCAAACACTAAGACGTGGCATGGCATGTTTTACTAGCTTGTTAATGCATGCCGTGGGTACAGTGTGAGGGACAGGTTGTGAGTAAATGGACCAATAAAACATACCCTCGAGTGTCTTTATGTTTTTACACAGCACTCACTGGAACATTTTTAAGCCTGTAAGATGTACATTTTCCCTTTTAAACAGCTTTTACATGTCTGAACATGGAATATTTTTAACTTCACAGAAAGGCAAATAAACTTCTCCTATTTCCGTTCTATAAAATGAAACTTTCAATATGAACTTCCTTCTACTTGGCTAGCGTTAATTATCTTCTCTGAACTCACAAACTCACTGATTTCCTTTCTCTAATTAAACTGTGCTGTTAACTGCTACCCACGTTTATGAGAATAGCCTTGGATCTTCCAGCACTGTTCATTTCTGCTGTTTGCAAACATGTGCGTTAATGGTTACATGGTGAACAGTGTAGTCCTCTGGCTGCCAGAGAGGTAATTGCCATCACAAACAGCATGACACCTATCTGGACTCGGAAGTCTCATCGACTGACTACCTTGATATCCTTTACCCTCAGAAGGCAACAGTAGCCAAGATATATTTCTAGGGATAACTCACCAAAAAGTACAAACCCACATTAGACCCAGAAGCTGCACTGGTAGTGACAAGACTGATTCACAATTCCTTGAACTACTTGAAGAAAAATGAAAACCGGATGGGCATTCAGTCCAACATGAGTGCTGCATTCCATATCAGAATGCCTGTTTTTGACTGTTTTAATAACTCCTCTAGCTCCTGAATCAGGATTCTTGTTAATGCAGACCCTGGGAGACAGCAGGTGATAGCTACGTGAGCCTTGCATGGAGTTCCTGGCTCTTGGTTGTGACTTGGTAATTGTGGGTATTTGGAGAATGAATGAGTGGATGTGCATCCTGCCAGACAGAGAGAGAGGGAGAGGGAGAGGGAAAGGGAGGGAAGCAAAAAAGAAATCAAACCTAGACTTGCAAGATATGACTTGCAAGAGAAAAGAAAGACTTCAAAAAAACAATTTAATAGCCCAAGAAAAGAAGGAAGAAAGGCAAACTGTTTTAAGAAAAAAAGAGCAAAGATCTTCAATGATTTTGGAGCGGTTATGTAGATTTTTAAGTAAGAGATTTAAATACCTACAAAAATTTAAAATACTGTTTGTGCTTCCTAAACAGCCCTGAATGACATTCCCAAGATTCCAACACTAACCCTTCTCTTCCTCTAGCCCGGGGAGGGTTGACATTCCAATTACTCAATGGTTCCTATCCCTGGAAGGCAGGGCTTGAGTCCTCCAGCTAGAAGCCTCCAGATAAACTCCTCAGACCAGCACCTTAATGACAGGTTTGGCCTGGAGCCTGGATCCCCAGAGGTCTTGGTCTCCATGTGACTGTACCTCACTAATGGTCAAGCTTATCTCCAAACTCAGCGGCTCCAGGCCACACTGGCTTGTTATCCTTCAAGTGTCTTTGGAATCAGTGGCTCTGCTATCACTGCACACCTCTGGTTGGTTGGAAAGGCTTTTCCTCAAGTGCCTCATTCTTGGTGAATCAGCATGCTAGCCAGGAGACACACATAGCGATGGCAGAGGTCCAAGGGAGCCTCCTACTGGATGAACTGAGTCAACAGCCAAGTCAAGCCAGGGGCAAGCAAGGAGACTAGTGTACAACCAGCACGGGAAGCTACCACAGCCACAAGGTACAGGAAAGGGATGTGCATTTAGCTATCTATTGCTGCCTAACAAATTACCTCAGGTATAATGGTTTAAAGAAATAGTGACTCATACTTTTCTACAGGACAGAAATTTAGGATCGATTCAACTAGGTGCTTTTAGCCCAGGGACCTCGCATGAAAGACTAGAGATGCTATGTTGTGAAAAGAGATGAAAATGAAATTGGGTAAATATTCTGAACCTCCAATTACTGTCTGTTCTTTTTTAAACCATATCTAGTGCAATGCAGTTAATTTTGTGCAAACATGCTGTTTAGAGGCTACTTGGTACCAAAATTAAAATTATATAAAGAATAAATTAAAAGATGGTGAATTAAGTTAAAATTAAATTAAAATACACAGTAAGAGAGTAATAAAACAGGGGGCATAAACTGTAAATCATTTAGTCGACTGTGAAGTAAGATACCTGCTGAAGTCCTGGGCCTCTTGCCCTACACTTGTTCCTACTGCCAGCCAATCTGGTCTGCTGCTTCACACCTGCTCTATGTCAACACTTCTCCAGCTGGTCTCTCTGCTTCTAAAATTTTGGCTTTCAACTTATCCTCTTCACAGCTTCTACAATAATCTTGATCAGCAATCTTCTCATTTTTATAAGATTCTATGGCAACTTCCTACAACTTAGAGTTTGAAAACCACATTCCTCATTGGTACAAATGTTCAAAACTGACCCACTGATTTACTCATTCCTTTTAAAATGATCATCCTTCTCTGATGCTTTTGTCTCCATCACTTCGAGGACACATACCTGATCTGCCCAGCACAGCTAACAGAACATAAAAAGTACTGAAGAACATCTATGGAGCGTGCAAGCCTTAGTAAAATTGATGCAGCCCTAAACAAAATGACAGATTCCTTGCTTTATCTAGGTTGAGTCTGTTCAAAGCACCTTCATGCTGTTTTACATGAAACAGTTATAGAGAGAGGGACACACACACACACACGGATCTTCCATCTGCTGGTTCACTCCCTAAATGGCTGCAACAACTGGAGCCTGTTCTGTCCAAAGCTGGGAGCTTCTGGGTCTCCCACATGGCTGCGGGGGCCAAAGCACTTCACCCTTACTCTGCTGCCTTCCCAGGCCATTATTAGGGAGGTTGGATCAGAAGTAGAGTGGTCAGTACCACAGTTAGTAGGCAACTACCTAGGTTGCCTTGTACTTAACAACTGTTACAGTGCTGGGAGAAAAGCAGCCAATAGCTGGCTGGCATTCTGGGCCTGGTTAATGCCAATGATGTTAGTGTGCCAGCATATACATATTTTAAAGATCTGTGGGGAGGGGGTGCAGTGCTCACCATGCCACCACAGGAGGCATGTCAGCTGGCTGGGACCAGGCATATGATGGCGTGCATTGCTAGAGCCCTGGGGATGGGCTCTAATAGGGGCCACTAAAGGCTTGTTTCACATATGTAAAATGATTTCTGGGAGCTTCCATGGACAAGGTCAATGCAACTGTAGGTAACTGAAGGAGATGACATGGGGTGGCTCAGAAGGGGGAATCTGGAGGGCCTCCCTGGGTCAGGCCAAAGCACCCAATGACGCACACTAGACCTAGGTCTGGGGGTGGACCAAGCCAGGCTAGATTGCAGGTACTTATGAGCCGTACTTGGGGGCACACCTGGTAGGGGTTTTTCTGGGTTGCTGACCCACGTGCATGAATGGAGAGCATACCCAGATGGACATGAAAGACAAGACAGCAGGTTCACCTAACGCAACAGAAGACTTAGTGCATCATCAAAAAAAAGGACAGGTAGAACAATACTCCAGGATGGGCTCCACAAGCACCCAGGGATACTGAGGCAGACTGGCACAGCAACAGGCCTTACAATTTGTCACCAGTGGTTGTAATGAAGCTGACAACTTCTCAGCTCAATAATCAAAACAACTCAAGTGACATCCCGGTGGCCTCAAAGGCAACACTGTATGACAGCAAGAGGCAGTACACTTTCTCTCCTCTTCCCGACACCCACCACCCCAACACAGCGGGGCAGCTGAAACATTTATCTTTTATTTATTTATTCTTATCTTTTTTTTTTTAAAAAAAGATTTTATTATTATTGGAAAGCCGGATATACAGAGAGGAGGAGAGACAGAGAGGAAGATCTTCCATCTGATGATTCACTACCCAAGTGAGCCGCAACGGGCCGGTGCGCGCCAATCCGATGCCGGGACCAGGAACTTCCTCCAGGTCTCCCATGTGGGTGCAGGGTCCCAATGCATTGGGCCATCCTCGACTCCCTTCCCAGGCCACAAGCAGGGAGCTGGATGGGAAGTGGAGCTGCCGGGATTAGAACCGGTGCCCATATGGGATCCCGGGGCGTTCAAGGCGAGGACTTTAGCTGCTAGGCCACACCGCCAGACCCTATTCTTATCTTTTTTTATCAGAAAGGAAGATATACAGAGAGGAGGAGAGAAAGGAAAATCTTCTGTCTGTTGGCTCATTTCCTAAGTGGTTGCAACAGCTGGAGCTGAGCCAATCCAGAGCCAGGAGCTTCCTCCAGGTTTCCCATGCAGGTGCAGGGTCCCAAGGGTTTTTGGGCTGTCCTCAGCTGCTTTCCCAGGTCACAAGTAGGGAGGTGGATGGTAAGTGGGGCTGCTGGGATTAGAACTGGTGCCCATATGGGATCCCGGTGTATACAAAGGACATTGCCACTAGGTTACTGCGTCGGGCCCAAAATATTTAGCTTATCTACTTTCCACCATTACCCCAACCCTGTCCGTCCTAATCAGAGGACCACATGGGTCTGCAAACCTCTCACTTTTTTTAAAAAAGGATTTATTTTTTTTTTTTTTAAAAGATGTATTCATTTTATTACAGCCAGATATACAGAGAGGAGGAGAGACAGAGAGGAAGATCTTCCGTCTGATGATTCACTCCCCAAGTGAGCTGCAATGGGCCGATGCACGCCGATCTGAAGCCGGGAACCTGGAGCCTCCCCCGGGTCTCCCACACGGGTGCAGTGTCCCAAAGCTTTGGGCCGTCCTCAACTGCTTTCCCAGGCCACAAGCAGGGAGCTGGATGGGAAGTGGAGCTGCCGGGATTAGAACCGGCGCCCATATGGGATCCCGGGACTTTCAGAGCGAGGACTTTAGCTGCTAGGCCACGCCGCCGGGCCCAAGGATTTATTTATTTTTATTGGAAAGTCAGATATACACAGAGAGGAAGAGACAGAGAGGAAGCTCTTCCTCTGCTGGTTCACTCCCCAAGCGGCCACAACAACCGGAGCTGAGCCGATCCAAGACCAGGAGCCCAGAGCTTCTTTTGGGTTCCCATGTGGGTGCAGGGTCCCAAGGCTTTGGGCCAAACTCGACTGCTTTCTCAGGCCACAAGCAGGGAGCTGGATGGGAAGCGGTGCTACCGGGACACCAACTGGTGCCCAATGAGATCCTGACGCATTCAAGGCAAGGACTTAAGCCATTAGGCTACTATGCCAGGCCCAACCCCATGCTTTTGTAATAAATATTAAAATTACAGAAAAATAAAAATACAGCAGCTGGGCTATAAACGAGCACCCATATGCAATGCCAGCATAACAGGTAGAGGATTAGGCTACTACTCCCTGGTGCCAACATCTCTCAATTCCTTGTTAAAATGATTTAACCTTGGGGCTAGTGTGGTGTGTGGCTGGTAAAGTGCTGGTTGCTATCCTGACTACTCCACTTCTGATCCAGCTCCTTGCCAATGGCCTTTGGGGAAAGTGGCAGAAGACGGTCCAAGTTCTTGGACTCCTGCCACACAGGAGAGACCTGAATGAGTCCCTTAGCTTTGGCTTTGGCCCTAGCCACTGTGGCCACTAGGGAAGTGAAATAGCAGATGGAAGATCTCTCTGTAACTCTGACTTTTAAAATGGAGTTATGTAAATTGTTCATTTTTTCTGGGGGCACAGTCCCCATAAACTTTTCAAAAAGTTTCATTATTTTTCCACCTAAGCTTCACTGTAAATTGGATTTTTCCCCCTTAAATTTTAACAGAAGTCATGTTGCTTTCCCTGATCAGAGGCTCCTTTAAAACAAATATCTTATCCTTTTAGTGCCTCAAATTGGATCTTGTTATATACATTATAACAAGTTAATGTGGGTTTATTCTGTTTCACAAATTTTAAAATCAATGCATGACTTTTCCATAACATGCATTTCCTATAAGCTTTCTGAAGAGCCTATTGTGTGGGAGCAAAATATGATGATGATAATATAAAGCCTGATGAAAGAGAACTGATAATATAGTTTTCTAAGGTTTTTATACTATTGGTAAAAGAGGTACTATCACATGTGGGCAAACTGTAGTATGTCAAAGGTGTATATTACAAACTCCCAAGCAATCACACACACAAACAAAATACATTAGAGATTTATAGCCAGTAGTAAGACAAAAGACAAAAAGGTATTATGAAAAATCCAATCTAAAGATGGCAGAAAAAAATAAGCAAAAGAAAGAACAAATGGAACAAACTGCCAATAATATGTAGATTTAAATCCAACTTTATTAGGAGGTAAAGGGTCTAGGGTCCAACGTTGTAGCCTAGTGGCTGAAGCCCTTGCCTTGCATGCACTGGGATCCCATATGGATGCTGGTTCTAGTCCTGGCAGTCCCGCTTCCCATCCAGCTCCCTGCTTGTGGCCTGGGAATGACGATGCACCCGCAAGGGAGACCCACAAGAAGCTGTTGGCTCCTGGCTTCAGATTGGCTCAGTTCTGGCTGCTGTGGCCATTTGGGAGTGAAATTAGTGGACAGAAGATTTTCCTCTCTATCTCTCTTCCTCTCTGTAGATCTGACTTTCCAATAAAAGCAAATAAATCCTAAAAAAAGGTAAAGGGTCTTAACATATATATCAACAGGCAGAAACTGTTAGATGAGGCCTGGGCATGACTGTCCACATGACTGGCACATCTTCCCTCTGCAAGTCCCAGGATCCCATATGGCTGCCGGTTCTAATCCTGGCAGCTCACTTCCCATCCAGCTCCCTGGATGTAGACTGGAAAAGCAGTCGAGGATGGTCCAAAGCCTTGGGACCTTGTATCTGTGTGCAAGACCCAAAAGAAGTTTCTGGCCCCTGGCCTTGGATTGACTCAGCTCCGGCCATTGTGGCCACTTGGGGAATGAACCAGCAGATAGAAGATATTCCAATAAAAATGAATAAATCTAAAAAAAATTGTCAGACTGGATATAAAAAGGCATGAGTCAACTAGATGCTACACATAGGAAACCTATTGTATTTATTTGAAAGACATATCTATCTACCTGCCCACCACCTACCTATGGAATGATACACACAGAGAAACAGAGATGTCTTATTTGCTGGCTTGCTCACCAACTGCTAACCACGATCAAGGTGAGGCCAGACTGAAATCTGCAAACGGGAACTCAATGCAGATTTCCATGTAGTTGTTGGACCCAACTATTCAGCCCACCTCAGTTGCCTCCTTAGGTGTGCATTAGCAAGAAGTTGGAACCAAGAGCAAATCTGGGGTTCAACCCTAAGAATTCTGATACAGGATATAAGTGGCATTTAGCATAGATACTAAAATACAGGCTGGAGGGAAATCCCATATAATCATGCCTGAGATTAAATCCTGCTTCTGCACATCTTGGAAGGCAGCAATGACAAGACAAGCACTTGGCTCCCTACTATCAACATGGGAGACCTAGAGAAATGTCTCAGTTCCTGGCTTCTGCCAGCCTAGTCCTGGGTGTTGCAGGCATTTAGTGAATGACCCAGTATGACAGAAGTTCACTTTCTCTCTCAATCTGCTGTTCTATTGCCTAAATAAAAATTTTTAAACATGCGCACTGAGGATTCTGAATAGGGTTCATTGCAATTGGAACTGAGAGATTGGCAGCAATCCAGAACTGATGAACTATCAAAACTGTATGAGCAGGACCCTCAGAGCGCGCCTCCCGTTGGGGATCTGGGATGGGTGGGAGGTTGGGTGGGGCTTTTCCCTTTGCTTTTCTCCCTGACCCCAGATACAGGGTAAAATGATATTGATGTGGAAACAATGGTATTACCCACTTTCACTCTGTACCGTGACACTTTGTTCCCTAATCAACTAAGTAAGATTATTAAAAAATAATTCAAAAAAAATGCGCACTGAGACACCATACTGAAATGCCTGAGTCCAATTCCTGGCTCCTGTTCCCGATTCCAGCTTCATGCCACTGCAGGTACAGAAAGGTGGCAGGCGACAGCTCTGGTGGATTGATCCTTTCTACCCATGGGGGAGATACAGATGGAGGTTTTGGTTTCTAGCTTTGGTCTCAGCCTCGGCCCATTATGGGAGGAGTGAACTGGACATGGAAGCTCTGGTTGCCTGCCTGTGCCTCTTAAATGAACTCAATATACATAAATAAAATCAAGTTAACCAGATTTTCAAAAGAGCAAACTGATGGGATCAGTGCTGTGAACTAGAGGGTCAGACCCCTGCTGGCTGCATTGGAATATCATATGGGTGCTTCATGTCTCAGCTGCTCCACTTCCAATCCAGCTCCCTGCTTGTGGCCTGGGAAAGCAGTGGAAGATGACTCAGTTCTTAGGCCCTTGTACTCACATATGAGACACAGGGGAGGCACCCATATAGGATGATCACACCACAGGCAGAGGATGAGTCTGATATACCACCACCCTGGCTCCTAGTGGCCGACTGTTCGTAACTGATAGAACAAACAGCATGAAAATGATTACACAGAAAGAAAAGCATCAACCAAAATGGCATACCTGATGTTTATAGAACACTCCATGAATAACAGCAGAATACTGCCTTGAAGTGAGCATGAAACATTTACTAAGAGATCATACCTGAATGATAAAACAAGCCTCAATAAATTTAAAATATTTCAAATCATACAAAATGTTTCAGACCCTAAATCAGTAACAGAATCTTCAAACAAATAAAATCTGAAATAAAATAATTTATTAAACCATGAGTTAGAGAAACAAGAGAGGGGACCAGTACACTAGGCTAGCAGCTGAAGTTCTTGCCTTGCATGCGCTGAGATTTCACATGGGTGCTGGTTCTAATCTTAGCAGCTCCACTTCCCATCCAGCTTCCTACTTGTGGCCTAGCAAAGCAGTCATGGACAGCCCAAAGCCTTGGAACCCTGCACCCACATGAGAGACCCAGAAGAAGCTCTGGGTGTAGTGGCTTAGGTTGCTACTCAGGAGCTTATATCAGAGTGCTCCTTCCTGAGTCAGCTACTTCGCTTCCAGTGCAGCTCCTGGCTGCTGCCTATTCTCAGGCTAGCAGTTGTGGCTCAAGGACTTGCATCCCCTGTCACCTGCATGGGAGATCTAAACTGAGTTCTGGGCTCTGGGCTTTTGGCCTGGCCAGTTTCAGCTGTTACCTGCAGACAGAACATCTCCCCCTTTTTCTCTCTCTGCCTTTCCAACAAAATGAAGATAACTAACTAAACAAGAATCTTTGTAAACATTTGTGCTATGCCACTAAAATAACACATGGAGGGTAACTCATTGAACTAAATGTCATATATATACATACATATATATTTTTAAAGATTTTATTATTATTGGAAAGCCGGATATACAGAGAGGAGGAGAGACAGAGAGGAAGATCTTCCATCCGATGCTTCACTCCCCAAGCGAGCCGCAACGGGCCGGTACACGCCAATCCGATGCCGGGAACCAGGAACCTCTTCCGGGTCTCCCACACGGGTGCAGGGTCCCAAGGCTTTGGGCCGTCCTCCACTGCTTTCCCAGGCCACAAGCAGGGAGCTGGATGGGAAGTGGAGCTGCCGGGATTAGGACCGGCGCCCATATGGGATCCCGGGGCTTTCAAGGCGAGGACTTTAGCCGCTAGGCCATGCCGCCAGGCCCAAAATGTCATATATTTTTAAAAGTCACAAATTAATGATGATAACTTATAAAGACAGGAAAACCTAAACTTTTAATTGAGAAAACTAAAAAAAAAAAGGCAATAAAACTCAAGTGATTAGAAGGAAAGGAAATTCAGGGTGGGACACAATGTAATAAAGAGCAAACTAGGAAAAGTTACTAAAAGCAAAAGCGGGTCCTTTGAGATCAGTAACCTGTAGAAAAAGGAATAACAAGTTCATGCACTGTCAGGAATAAAGTTACACAATCACAAATATCGCAACAATGACCGTGAGAGCTGTGGTGTGAGAGCTGCGGTGCCGCAAGTTAAGCTGCTACTTTGGATACCTATATCCCACATCAGAGCACCTGGTTTGTGTCCTGGGTACTCTGCTTCTCATTCAGTTTCCTGCCAACGATTCGGGTGGGCAGCAAATATTGGCTCAGGTGTTTTGGTCCCCAGACACCCACATGGGACACCTAGATGGGGTTCCAGCCCAGCCCTGGCTGTTTTGTAATTTTGGGGATGTGAACCAATGGATGAAAAATAACCTCTCTCTGACTCTGTGTTGCTCTGTCCTTGAGGTAGATGGAAATACATAAGCATAAAAAAAAAAAAAGACAAAAACCATAATATTATGAAGTACTTTATGACAAATTCAACAACTTAAACATATTTTTAGCAAAACATAATCTATCAGAGCTCACTTAAGAAGAAACATATAATCCAAATAGCTTGATAACTACTGAAGTCATTGAATTTGTAATTAAGAAAAAATACTTTCCCATGAAGAAAAGCCTAGATGGCTTCCCTGGCGAATCTACCAAGTGTTTAAGGAGGAAATAACAATAATTCTATGCAAACAAATCCTTTCAGGAAACTGAAAAGGAGGAAAATATTTCTCAACTCATTTTGAGGCCAGCAGTACCTTCATAATCACCTGACCAAAGTTACTACAATGAACTCAAATCACAGACCGATACATGCCATTTCACATAGATGCAAACAGTAACAAAATTTTAAAATAAAAAAATTCATACTACATAATAAGAAGACAGGTCTAGCATGATGGCCTAGTGGCTAAAGTTCTTGCCTTGAACGAATCATATCCCACATATGTGCCGTTTCTAATCCCAGCAGCCTCGCTTCCCATCCAGCTCCCTGCTTGTGGCATTGGAAAGCAATTGAGGACGGCCCAAAACCTTGGGATCCAGCACCTGTGTGAGAGACCCGGAAGAGACTCTGGGCTCCTAGTTTCGGATCAGCTCAGCTCCAGCCGTTGTGGTTACTTGGGGAGTGAAATCAGCAGATGGAAGATATTCCTCTTTGTCTCTCCTCTTTCCTGTATATCTGACTTTGCAATAAAAATGAGGGGGGAAGGTAACTGCCAAGGAGGCCACAGGGAATTGGATGCCCTCGGAGGCCGAGTACTCTGAGGTCACCCACCCCCAACCGGAGCTTCTGCAGGGGATGGAAGAAGTCCAAACACTACCGCGCAGAAACCAACGTCATCGGAAAGACAACCAGAAGCTCTGAGCGGTCAGCAGACACAGAAGAACAATTAATGTCCTTCGGGACCAGGGAGGAGAGCTTTCTCTGGTCCGAGCCTGGCTCCACCTCTGGACCCCCGCCCTCCCTCGCAGTGACCATCGGGATCGCTTCGAAAACCCCTCACAGCAAACAATCATACAAACAACAACAACAACAACAACAAAAAAAAAAAACCCTAAAATAAATAGACAAACAACAGAAAGTAGAGCTTGAAATCTGACAGGAAAGAGCTGGCATGGATTGGCTCA
Source organism: Ochotona princeps (assembly GCF_030435755.1). Taxonomy (NCBI): domain Eukaryota; kingdom Metazoa; phylum Chordata; class Mammalia; order Lagomorpha; family Ochotonidae; genus Ochotona; species Ochotona princeps. The sequence continues at coordinate 54,572,780 of NC_080832.1, read as the reverse complement.
TGCCTTGCTGGGTGGGACACAAAGATTAGTCACTCCTCACCATGGTGTTGAGGATTTTCCTGCACACCCCCCCCCCAAAAAAAAAAAATGTTCTGCACATTAAATGTCGACAAATATCTTGTTAGAGTTACAAGCCAGTCTAGATTATCCCAAGATCTGCCAAGATCAACAAAATTATACTTCAACACAACAAATGGCTAAATACTAAAATGAAATAGATATGAGACAGCTGAATGGCACCCTATAGCCTTTTCAAGGTATATAGCAGCCGGTCCGGTCCTGTATATAAACTAAAATTGAGATGTCAATGAGCAAATCATAGGTTGTGGTTAGGACTTGTTTTTTGTTATTTTGTTCTTTTTTTTTTTTTTTAACATACTGGTTACTCAAAACTATGTCAATTCCATAATATTGCAAATTGCTGTTGATGTTATATTGGGACTCTTAATTGACTATGATGATATTATACCAGCTCTGACTTCGGACCAGAAATGGTCTCCCCAAGAAACCGTTCAACCCATCTGGACAATAAGTAGCTGGACTCCATGCTTAATATATGTTTGCAAGGAAAGAATCTTGATTGAATTTGAACTGTAATGCTGCATCAAGGTGGAGGAATCCACCAGGGGGGAGGGGAGGGGGAGGGGAGGGGGAGGGGGATTCCCAAAGCCTATGAAACTGTCACATAATGCTAAATATTAATTAAAACAAAATTAAAAAAAAAATGAGGGGGGAAGAAAGAGAGAGGGAGCGGGAGAGAGAGATCTTTCATCTGTTGGTTCACTCTCCAAATGGCTGTAACATCCAGAGCTGAGCTGACCCAAAGCCAGGTGCTTCTTCAGGTCTGGTCCATTAAGACAGGGACCCAAGAATTGAGCCATCCTGCGTTGCTTTCCCAGGCCACAAGTAGGGAGATGGATCAGAAGTGGAACAGCTGGGATTCGAGACAGCACCCATATAGTATGCTGGTGCCATAGGTGAAAGCTTGGCCTACTACACTAAGGTGATAGCCCCCAGGAACTTCTTTACTAATCAAGAGCCTCCAGAAAGAATTCCACTCTCGATTCAGCTTTCTGCTAACGCATCCTACACTAACATTATACTTATTGGTGAAATACTATTTTCTCTCTAATAGCAGGAAAGAGAAAAAGAGTCCTCCCTCATTCCTTCAACACTATACTTTATGGTTTAGTTGCTGTGTCTCAGATTTGATTTTTCAATATTATATACACACAAGTGTAGCCTTATAGTGTTGTCACAACCAGAAAGATATGCAGAAGTGAAACAAGTTTATGTTTCTCCCAATATTACCTGGTGCAATAAGAGAAGAAAATATCATTCATAGTATCACAAATGAAAGATTAGAGATAAATCATTGGAAAAAAAATATATGAGACCTAGATGTTGAAGACTACAGATACCTGGTGTAATAAGAGAAGAAAATATCATTCATAGTATCACAAATGAAAGATTACAGATAAATCACTGGAAAAAAATATATGAGACCTATATGTTGAAGACTACAGATACTGGCTAAATTAATAAATTCATAATTCATCAATAAATGAAGGATTTTGTACTCATGGTTCAGAAGATTTAATATTAAGATATTGATTCTCTCTCTAAAATGAATCTATGGAGAAAATGAAATCCCTATCAAAATCCTGGAAGACTTCATCGTAGAAACTGTCAAGCTGATTCTGAAGTTCACATGGAAACAAAAAGGACCCAGAAGGGTTGAAACAACTTAGTAAATGAATAGCAAAGTTAGCAAGAAAGACATTTAACCTAACTTTGAAGCTGATAAAAAAGTTACAGAAGCCAAGACAGTGATATAAATATGGACAGACAGATTAAAAAAAATGGAAGAAAGAAATGGCACACATGATTTTTGATCAAGTATAAAGGGAAAGCACAGTCTTTGTGGCAAACACTGCTGGGATAACTGATTATCCATATACACAAGAATGAACTTCAAACCATATTCCCACTGTGCAAAAGTCAACTCAGAACTGGTCATGGATACAAATGTAAATATTTTTCATCATAGCTATCAAAATTCATTTTTTGTTACCTTTTGTTTGGGTTTTCATCTTTTCATTGTCATAATGTTCAATTAGTTTTCAACAGATTTAATATGGTCTGTAGATGAAATCCTATGAATATGATATTAACTCCCTTCCTCCTTTCTTTTCTCTTTTACCAGTTTTTGAGATAACCTATTTTAAACTTACAGTAAAACAAATCAATACCATTTCACTAAGTAAGAGATTTAACAAGTAAAAAGCAAAAAGGCTCTAGTTCAGAGGGAATATCGACAATGGCCATAAACAATAACTGAGAAAAACAGCCATTTCTTCCAAGTACAACAAATTTAAAGTAATCACAGATCATTAAACCAATATAGCATAACATTTTGAAAACTCTGAAGCCTCTAAAACCATGTGGAAAATTGTTTATGATCTTGGATTAGGCAAATATTTCTTAGATTATAATACTAAAAGCAAAATGCACAGAATATCAAAATAATGAAATAGACTTCATTAAAATGAAGAAGGGGGCTGGCACTCTGGTGCAGTTGGTTAAGCTGCTGTTTATGATGCCGGTACCCATATGACTGCTGGTTCAAGTCCCAGCGGCTCCTAGAAAGGTAGCAGAAGACATCCCAAAGACTTGGGTCTTGAATTCCAGGCTCCCAGCTTCGGTCTGCCCAGCTTCAGCCTGGTATGGCTATTTGGAGAATGAACCAGTAGATGCAAGATAGATCTCTCTCTCTCTCTCTCTTAACTACCTTTCAAATAAATAAATAAACAAATTTTAAAAGACAAGCATAAAATTAAGAACTCTCAGGACAGGTACGGTGGCATACATGCTAATCCTCTGTCTGCAGCACCAACATCCCACATGGGCATTGGTTAGTGTCCTAGCTCCTTACTTATCTCCTGGGAAAGCAGTAGAGGATGGCCTAATTCCCAGACCCTTTCACTCACATGGGAGACCCAGAGAAAACTCCTGTCCTCTGGCTTCAGATAGGCTCACCTCAGCTGCTTGGTGGTCATTTGTGTAGTGAACCAATGAGTGCAAGATTCCCTGTGTTTCTCTCTCTGTAAAACTGCCTTTCAAACAAAAATAAACCTCTCTCTCTTTAAAAGCAAAATAAAACTTTATAACTCAGCAATAAATTACCAAACAACTCAGTTAAAATGGGCGAAGTGTTTGAATAACTACTTCACATCTAAGATGTATAAACAGCAAAAAACACCCCCCTACACACAACAAGGTACTCAAGAAACACAAATTAACAACACAGATATAATTATGAAAATGCCTAACAATCAAAAGGCTGATCAAGTTATGTTTCAACAAAGATATGGAGCAAATGGAGCTTTTATGTACTGCTGATGGAAATGTTAAATGGTTAATAGTAAACACATACTCATCATATGGCCTAGTAAGACAACTTCTACTATTACTCAAAAGAAAATAAATAAAAACACATGACTAACTCTAAGTATTTATACAATAGAAATGAAAGAATATATGTTTTGCCAGGGTCAGAACCATCTAGCCCAGAAAATCATTTGGCCTGGTCCTACCAAGACAACCACAGGAAGGACTCAAAGTTAAAAACAAATAAAAAATTCTGTAACAAACATTCTCTTTTCTTTTTTAAGATTTATTTTTACTGGGAAGTCAGACATATAGAGAGGAGGAGACAGAGAGGAAGATCTTCTGTCCACTGATTCACTCCCTAAGCGGCTGCAACAGCTGAAGCTGAGCCAATCCGAAGTCAGGAATCTGGAGCCTCTTCCGGGTCTTCCGCACGGGTGCAGGGTCCCAAGGCTTTGGGTCATCCTCAACTTCTTTCCCAGGCCACAAGCAGGGAGCTGGATGGGAAGCGGGGCTGCTGGGATATGAACCAGCGCCCATATGGGATCCTGGACTAGGCTACTACACCACACCCAGCAAGCGCTTTCTTAAAAAATGATTAATTTTCAAAATCAGAGTTAGAGACAAAGGGAGATGGTAGGGAGAAAGAATGAATGAATCAATCTCCCATCTGCTGGCTCACTTTCCAGATGACCACAAGGGCCAGTACTAGGTCAGCCTGAAGCCAGGAGGAAGCAGTAGATCCAACTGGGTCTCCCATATGGGTGGCAAGGGCCCAAGCACTTGGCTGTCTTCTGCTGCTTTTCCCAGTCCATTAGCAAGGGGCTGGATCAGAAGTGGGGCAGCCAGAACACAAACAAGTACCCATGTGGGCTGCAGACATTGTAGCTCTAGGCTTTATCTGCCACGCCACAATGCTGACCCATGGGCTATCTTTCAAGTTGATAATTCTGTATGGCCTATGAATATTATAAATATCCAAATGGAGCTTGGCATAAAAAGAGTTTCCTACCCTGAAGGATATCAATATGAACCGTCCATAGGAGCGTCACTTGAAATACCCCAAATATTCATCAAAAGATGAATAGATACAACAGACTATGATGTATCTTTATTGAAATGTATTAATTAGCAGAAAAGAGAAATGAATTCTTTTTTTTTTTTTTTAAGATTTATTTTATTTTTATTACAAAGTCAGATATACTGAGAGGAGGAGAGACAGAGAGGAAGTGGAGCTGCCGGGATCAGAACCAGCGGCCATATGGGATCAAGGCGAGGACCCCAGCCACTAGGCCACACCGCAAGCCCGAGAAATGAATTCTTGATATATACAATCTGAATGTGCCATAAAACAATTATGTAGGGCTGGCATATCCCATACAGGTACTTGTTTGAGTTCCAGTTGCCTCACTTACATAATTAGCTTCCTGCTACTATGCTTGACAAAGCAGCAGAAAATGGTCCGCACCCTTGAGTCCATGAATTCACAAGGGAGACACTGTTGAAGTTCAGGATCCTAGCTTTGGGTTGGCCCAACTCTGGTCATTGCAGCCATTTTGGCAGTGAACCAACAGAAAAAAGATTCTGTCTCTCTCTCTCTCTCTGTAATCCTGCCTTTCAAAAAAAAAAAAAAATACATCATTAAAATAACTATGCTAAGTCCAAGAGACTGGTCAAACACTTCATATTCCCTGGTTCCATTTCTAACAAATTCTATACAGTGTAAACCAATCCAGAGTGACAGCTGAGTCCCTGAGGATCATGGCAGGGGAGGGGTGTGAGGGGGAGGGATTACAAAGGATCACTAAAGAGGCATGAGAAAACAGCTGAAGGAAATGTTTATTATCATGGTTGTGAGGATGGTTTCACTGGTACATATGTGGATCCAAACATATCAGATGGAGCATGTTCAATATATGCTATTTACAACACGTTAATAAGTCTCCAAAATGATAAGAAAAATCCTCTATTCTAACCATCCCAGGCCTTGCTACATCCTTAGCAAGCCATTTTGTGCTACTACTGATAAGTTAAGCACTATACTGGTATTTGGGGAATTCAACGGCAAAAGCAAAATCACTCCTGACATATAACTTATGTCCCTGTACAAAAAGACTGAAAATAAGAAAAAAGCAGCAGATTGTGGTAAGTGTGATTGAGACAAAGAGAACTGGGCAGAATGGCTACATGGGACTGCGGGGAGAGGAGTGGTGTCTCTGAGAAGATAGTAGCAGGGCGGAGTTCTGACCGTCGAGAACAGGTGAGCGATGTCAAAGTGGGAGAAGGATGTCCCTGGTCTGGGTCACTATTTTGGATTCCCAATTGTTTTCATTTCCCTGCAGTCTCCTTCTGCAAAAGACCATTGTGAGTGAACTTGCCCCAAAGCTCATCTCATTATACAATTCCTTTGCTCAAAAACCTTCACTCTTTCTCTAATTCCAAAGAGGACTTAGGGTATTAGTAGTTCACTCTGGCATTGCACATCGTCCACCATGTGTCATAAACCCACTTTTGCAGTGGTTCCTTTATTCTGACATGAAAGAAGCCCTGACCTTAAATAGGCTTCCCTTCCTTTCATCACGCTGTTGCCTCGGTATGCAATGCCAACCTTCTCTATCTAGAGACGTCCTTGCTTCCTTTAATGTCTGTCTCAAATATCACATTCTCCTTGATGTCTCCTCTGATTTCCCCCACCAGATATGACTTTTAGTTCACATTTCCCGACTGTCATTTTTCTCAATGGGCAAAACTCATCTGGCTAATCTTTTTATAAATTTTGATGGTGGCATGGGGGCTTTGCAGGTAGGGGATGAGCCATAACTTTCTGCCTGAGTTATCTTTTTTCTGTATTTTACTTCAAAAGCTGCCTGAGAACCAAAGGATAAGACACATCAACGGATACACATTACCTTGTCTCACAAAAACACAGTGATATTCATTATAATCTCCTGAACAATCCACCATTACTGAAAAGTATAAACTGTGCATAAAAAAAAAAAGACTGGATTTTTAGTTTCAGGAACTGCTATTTCCTAAGAGAACTAGATCCTCTTCAGAAAGCCTCTGACCTTCTGAGTTGGGGTCCAGTCAGTGTGGGCAGCACTTGTGAACACGGGGAAGTGGTGTGTTGTTTCCAATCTCCACACTGGAATGAGCCAGAGACCTTCTTTTGCCCAGGACCTGGACTAGACACTGAAGGAGGAAACAGAAGTGGATCAAGATTATACAGAATCACGGGGCAGGTGTGCAGGGGTCCATAAGACACCCCCCCACAAGGGGGTCTACCCTGCATCAGATGATTTATTGGGATAACATGTGTTACCACAGAAGAGTCAAACTCACAGCTATGATCTTAAGAAAACCACATGAAAACAAACAGGGCAATATCTACAGAGGGAAAAACTCCAAAACAATGAGGGCTGGAGGAAACAAGGTGTACATCTCCAAGAGTCCTCTAGTTGTGGAGTCACATAGCACGTGCTAGACTCCTCCAATCATGAGCTGCGATGACATGCATGAAATACTGCCCACCAGGAAAATTCACTGGACATGCTCAGGGTTTTTGGTGCTGTTGGCCATGCAGGCACACTCTACCCAGTGTTTCCAAATTCAGGACTCCCAAAAGGAAATCCGGTGTTCAGCATAAACCACACAGTTTGCAGAAACAGTGGAGGCACTGGGAGTCATTCTTCTTAGCTGGAGAAAGGTGGGAATGCTTCTCACACACAGCATCCCAGTCGCCAAACAAGGGCGAACCTTCCAAACAAGCCTTCCCAAGGACGGTAAAGTGCACAGAGGTGTACTGATAGCAAGCTCACTGTTTAATTCAAGAAACTCACTTTCAGGATTAAAAAAAAAAACCAATATGAAACTCAACAAAACAGAAGTATGAAATAGAGCAAAGTTATATGCATTAACATGTTATCACCATGTGGTTTATTTATTTACTGCTAAAATTTTATTGATTTATTTAATTGATTTAAAAGGCAAAGTTAGAGTATGAGAGACTGGTTTCCACCTGCTAGTTTACTCCCTTTGGCCAGCTTCTACTGCCTTCTCAGTCATAGGAGCAGAGAGCTGAGTGGGAAATAAAGGAGCTGGGACTTGAACTGGTGCCCATATGGGAAGCTGGCATTTCAGGTTGGCTTAATCTGTTACACCACAATGTCAGCCCCATTATTCAGCTTAAATGAGTAAAACACTGAACACAGTAAGTGTCTAAAAATTGTAAAGTGGTGGCTGGCATTGTGGAGATGAAGGTCAAAAGGCTACCCGTGTCACAGGCATCTCTTATTGAAGTGATGGTTTAAATTTCAGTTGCTCCAACTTCCTGCTAATGCACCTGGGAAAAGCTGAGGATAAGCCAAGTGCTGAGGCCCCTGTATCCATGAAGGTACCCTGGATGGAATTCCTGGCTGGCCTTCAGCCTGGCCCAGCCCTGGCTGTTGTGGTCATTGCAGAGTGAACCAACAGATAGAAGATCTCTTTCCATCTTCCTCTTTGTCACTCTGCTTTTCCAAATAACTACAAAAATATTTTTGTAAAATTCGGATGTTTTAGTAAACTATAGCACAGCAAATACGAAGAAATATTAAGCAGCCATTAAAATGATCTTTTGATGACTTTTAATGACAATAAATTAAGATCAAAATGTTATCCATATCAGAGGGTGGGAGGCTGGGTGGGGCTTCTCCCTTTATCTCCCCATTTACCCCAGACACAGAAAAAAAAAAGCAATAATGTGGAAACAATGGTCTTACCCACTTTCCTGTAGCCCTTGACCCTTTGTGCCCCAATTAACTATGTAAAGATTGTCAAAAATAGGGTGTCTCTCTCTCTCCCTCCTCTTTCTTTTTTTTTTTTTGCTTTATTTATTTTTATTTTTTTAATATATATATTTTATTATACTATTTATGTATCTGAGGTGAAGGGGGATATTGAGGGAGAAGCCCCACCCAGTTTCCCACCCGCCCAAAGTCCCGGATGTGGGGCATGCTCTGAGATACTTGCTCAAGTGGTTTTAATAGTTCTCTAGTTATGGATCGCTGCCAGTCTCACCACTCCCAGCTCGATGAGGTCACTGAAGAATCCACTGATTGATACAGTCCATCATAGAGTCTTCATCTGCCCAGTATTTCGCCGCCCAACATTTAGCTGAGGTGGTTGGTTGATTTGTTCTGTCCTCTGTCCTCTCCTGGCTAGGGTTCTGAGTCCAGCAGTCCGATTGGGGAGATCCCCAAAGAAACTTTGAGGTATTCCCAGATCAGATTCCCGTATGTTCCAGCAAGCACCGGGCCCGGCACAGTCCATCACCACGATCAGCTGGTGGTTGCAGTTGCTGGGTTGGTTCTGCTCTCAGTCCCGACTTGCACTGGAACCAAGGGTGTTGCAGTCCAGCCTGGTTCTGCCCAGCACATACTCGACCCTTTCATCAACCAGTGGGGGCTGCAGCCCAGTCGGGGTGACCCACAATAACCCCCACCAGGCCCACCCCCCACCCTGGCCTGCCAGTATGCATAGCAGACTAGTCCAGTCTGTCCCGCTTCCCATTTGGCTCCCATACCTGTCAATGGGCATTGAAGCTTAGTTCCCTCCAACCAACTCAACTATCCAGCCCTCATGGATGTTGCTGACTGCCTCTCTGTCTAGCCACCCCAGCCCCCGTCCTAGTTTTCATGCCCTCCTGCGGAAGTAGTGACCCAAGAGGGGGGAACCCACCATTTCCCTCCCGGGTCTCTCTCAGTCCCAGTTTATGCACTCTTTGGGTGGTTCTGTGGTTTGACTTGACAGAATTAAACCCCAGTGCCAGCTTCTGCCAGCTGTCTGCGGCTAAGCCCAAACAACCTTCACCCACTCCAAGTTATGCTAGAACCGGTAGGAATAATCAGCCCAGCCTGGCTTTTCCCTGATCTAGTCCACATCTCCCTCCTCTTTCAAGAGGCACCCCACCTCCCGGCTTTCTCTCCAGAGGTGCTTCCTCTTCCTCTCCCTTCCCTGCTCACCTGGTCCCTTTGCAAATAAACTTTTGTTTGCAACAGCAAAAAAAAAAAAAAAAGATTGTCAAAAATAAAGAAAAAAATATGCTAAAAAATGCTATGTACAACTGGGAGCAGCACCCTTCCTCTTCTCCCCACATCCCACCCTGCCCCCCAGACGGAAGACATGGGAAGAAAAGGAAATTGGAAGCATTTGACCTACCATCTTCCCTCATGCCTGGACCCTCCCCACCTAATCAGTGGTCCTCAAGGGTGTGCATCCTTGTCAATTATGCAAACAACATCAAAAATAAAATTAAAAAAAAAAGAAAAAATATGCATAGCAATAGCTCAGAAAACAGGAGAACTGCACAATGAAATCTAGAAAGAAATATGTCAAAATGTAATTATGATTCATTTCTGGGGGATGGCTATACAAAACTTCCAATTTTCCTCTTGATCTTTTTCTGTTTTCACTTTTCACTTAATGAGCATACATGGGTTTTTCTAACATAAAAATAAGTTATAATAATAATTATGCTAAAATGTTTTTAGGTACTTAAAATTCTATGAACACAAAGTCACTGTAATTGCTAAATATCCTATTTTAACAAAATTGAGTATGATATAAGGCAAGGCTTAAGGAGGGAACACTTAGAATGGCAAGTAACCAATTACAAATCAATTTGTAAAAATTCACATACGTTAAAAAATTGGGTAACATGAAAGGGCAGGCAGAAGGGAATTTTTTTAAATACTAAAGAAAGCACATGACTAATTGCTGTAAAGAATGGTTTACAAACTAGCAAATGCAAAAATACCAGTATTTTCCAATGTAGGAAACAAAGGATAGATTTCCTAAATTAACTTCATAGGCTTTCAGGAGCAGAATCTGCCTTCAGTCTGTTACATATTAGTAACATAAGTTACACGGCTCTAAGAATTAGGTAATGATTCCACAAGTGCCTTTGGAGAAGGTGATTTCCAACCTATCCGATTCCAACTCTCCTGCTTGCTTTAATAGCATCTACTCTGGTCACACAGATGCCACTCCACAAAAAGGCGCTTTCCTGCAGCCCCGATTCTCCATCACTGCATTAAGCTGCCATATAGAAAACAGACCACTATTGTATCCCCTTATCCCTAGAGGAATGAAATGGTTTGCAGCTTACTTGAAATTACAAAGTAATTCTTTTGTGAGCTGGACTGGCCCAAGGCTACCGAGGTTGGGTTGTGCAACAGAGATGACCGGGAGGGTCTGACTTCCCATGTGACCTCCACTTGCGGCTCCTTCCCAATCATGCCAGAACATGAAAACCTGGAAGGCACTCCATGCCGAGGTAGAGCTCTCCCTGCCTCTCCAGGGATCTCTGAAAAGGCACTGTTATGGCAAGCACCCTGGGGGGAGGAACACACACACACACACACACACACACACACACACACACGCACACGCCCTTTTCTGAGTAGGAAGGTAAATGTGCTTAAGCTAAATTGAAGCAGGGATGTAAGTGGAGGCAGTGAGAAGTACTCCTGCTGCTCCCGTCCAATTCTCCATTTTCGTTGCCATCATTTAATTAAAACAGCTCTTTACATGGTCTGGTTAGTATTCAAAAATCTAACTGCTCAAAAGGGAGCTAAGCACCCTAAGCTGTTTGGGGAGGTGGGAGAGAAGCAGCACAGATGAATGAAGCATTGCTGCAGATTCTTCTGAGTAAAACTGACTAGCCAGTGAGAGTCAGTGACCGGAGCTTGCTAAGTGCACTGACCAAGTATGAGCCACAGTCCTTCAGAGACTAGGTTGCTGCTGCTTTTCCATTCCCCAGGAAGAAACAGATCATACGAGAAAAAGCAGAGGACATGGAGTGAAGAGTCCTGGGTTCGGAACAAGGCACTGTTAGTGTTCTGACACTGTGTTTCCATGCCACTTGTCGTCTTGGTATTCCAGGCTTTTCCTATGTGAAACGGAATGTCAACACAGGACACCCAGGAGACTGCAAAGAAAGCACAAGCCAGCTGTCCCATGCTCACCAAGCATTTATGATGGTTGTACCTATTACCTGACAAAGGTTCACGTATTTGTTAATGAACTAAGCTAACTGTAGTAGACAAATGGTAAAAGTAAATTAAGGATCCTAAAATCAACTACCGTAACTTTCACTTAAAGAACAGATATTTTGGGCCCAGCGGTGTGGCCGAGCGGCTAAAGTCCTCGCCTTGAACACGCTGGGATCCCATATGGGTGCCGGTTCATATCCCAGCAGCTCCATTTCCCATCCAGCTCTCTGCTTGTGACCTGGGAAAGCAGTCGAGGACGGCCCAAGGCTTTGGGACCCTGCACCCATGTAGGAGACCTGGAAGAGGTTCCTGGTTCCCGGCTTCGCATCGGCGCAGCACCAGCAATTGCGGCTCACTTGGGGAGTGAAACACCGGACGGAAGACCTTCCTCTCTGCCTCTCCTCCTCTCTGTATATCTGACTTTGCAATAAAAATAAAGAAATCTTAAAAAAAAGAACAGATATTTCACTGAAAAATATTGATATCTTATATGGAAGTAAGGTGAGCCCAGGAATGCCCCAGGAAAAAACAATGATCCTCCAGTGAGAACAGGTCGCTGTCATTATATAGTGGCAGATAGATGCCAGTAAGATACAGGGCAATGGGTGCAGAGACAGAGAACCTGGGTTCCCAAGCTCAGATCTCAGCTAACAGATTATGTGACCTTAGGGAAATCACTTCATCTTTCCCCAAACCTCAATTTTCACATCCACAAAATGGGAACAGTGGGATACCTACCTTTCATGATCTCCATGAAGATTAAATGAAGAAGCCCAAGTATATCACTCACTACAGTGCTAACTGTTTACCCACCACCATCTTCAGAATCCTATACATAAGGTAACATGGTATGGTAGAAATACGATGGTAATTCAAAATATTATGAAAAATGGAATTAAAAGATAAGTTTATACTTTGGTGCAAAATTTTCTGAAATCCCTAAATACATAGGAACTTCCAAAAAGTTCATGGAAACATATATCATGAGAATGCTATATATGGATTTCAAATTGTTTTGCACTAAAATAACCTTTCAAATTCCATTTTTCTATGAACTTTCTGAAGTGTCATGTGGACCAGAAGTCACCCATTTTACTATCTGATAGTAACACTCAGCCTTAGCAGTACATAATGTGTGCTGATGAAAAGTACTTCCCTGTGGCTATACATCGAGGACCCCTATACCAATCTGCATGCCAATCTGCTCCCTAGGTAAGCGTAGAGGTGCCTGTCAGGAACTGTGGTACCCTGAACCACACAGTTCAGTGGGTGTTAAGGGGCAATTCTTCGTGGTTCCCTAAGCATGTTCTGAAGCATCCAGAGTCTCTGGGTTTTACTGGACATTTTCACATTTCTTATCTAAGTTGCTTATGCACTGTGTGTTCACATCTAGTATGATTTGTCTGTTTTCAAGTGGAAATGGTATAGCTTAAGCTATGTATAAGTGCATATTTTTCCCTAATTTTCGGTGGGTGAAATCCTCCTAATACAGAAGTCAGAGAAGTTCAAATAATGAAGACTGAGATAGAAATCCCTTATAACAGCATATACCATGTTAAATGACGGTGCTGGTCAATGAAGCAACCGCTTCACTTCTAATATCCTACAGAAATGAGATAACCGCATAAAGGAAATAAAACCTAACCTTTCTTGAGATGTCCTGTTAAATGAGTCAAAAAAGCCTAATCCTAGACCTATAAAATTAATCAAAACAATCCAACTGTGCAACCAGCTTAACTTCTTATCGGAAAGAATCTAATAATGCAGTACATTCTGGATCTTGGACATTCTGCCTCCATCTCTCCAACAGTCATCTTCTTGAAATTACGGTTCACACATCCGGGACAGGGAAGGCCCTGTTCCTCCTGGGAAAGGCTGGGCCTGGCACAAGTTGTCCCTTTAGCGTTCCTGACAGTTTTGCCTCTGGAGTCCTGGCGTCTCCCAGGCTGCTGCCCATGAAACAGAATGTGGATCCAGCATGAGGATAAGAGGTTGTTTTAATTGGCTAAATCTGCTATGTACTAAGCGTATGGCCATGAATTTGTAGCCAAAACACTCATCTCAAAAAAAAAAAAGTCATGTACAATTTAAACACAAAACAGGAATGATATTTTCACACAATATTCAAATTTTACCATGAAAGTTTCTAACCTGATATTTTACAATGACTCCAAAATTCTTTACCTTTGCTGAAGTTGAATTTTCATGGTATACTCCTTGTACCAAGTCCATAAGAGCACTTGCTATTAGTTCCACAACCTAAACATGGTGGGGGGAGAGGAGAAAATAAATTTAAAATTCATCTATTTTAATCTGAGAATGCACAGAAGGCTTGGTTACAGGTCAGGATTTGTGCTGCTAGAAAGGAAAAAAAAAAGGATTTATATGCAAAATTCCTGGCAAATGGCTATGCCCACCTGGATATTTAAGCTGTGATCCAATTTTTAAAAATCATAACTTAAGGGGCCCGGCAGTGTGGCCTAGTGGCTAAAGTCCTCACCCTGAACGCGCTGGAATCCCATATGGGTGCCGGTTCTAATCCCGGCAGCTCTACTTCCCATCCAGCTCCCTGTTTGTGGCCTGGGCAGGCAGTGGAGGAAGGCCCAAAGCCTTGGGACCCTGCACCTGCGTGTGGGAGACCTGGAGGAGGTTCCTGGCTCCTGGCTTTGGATGGACGCAGCACCGGCTGTAGCGCTCACTTGGGGAGTGAATCATTAGATGGAAGATCTTCCTCTCTGTCTCTCCTCCTCTCTGTATATTTGACTTTCCAATAAAAATAAATAAATCTTTAAAAAAATCATAACTTAAGTTAAAAAAAATCATGTAAGAATGCCATTTAGCTCATACACATGAAAATCCTGTAACAACCACTTCAAACATGGCTTAAGTTTCAGATAAATAATGAAACCTTAATTTATTTTCTGCATGTCTATTTCAATCAGGTGCATTCTTTTTCAGTTTTCCCATTCTGGGAGTCATTATCATGCTAATTTTCATAGTTAGATACAGAAAGAAAAGCAAAAGCAAGAGAACAGTTAAGCTTTCAAATATGTTCATTCTGTTATAGTTAAATGCACTGCAGATATATTTGGTGTAGGGCCCCTGGGTCAAATGTACCATAAACACTGAACATTTTTACAGAACCACAATACTGAAACTGTATTCATCAAACCTGTATTACATTCAAAGCTCAGGCTATTAAAAAAAATCAAGCAAAATCAAAAGCTTTGAACTTGTTCCAGAATGTAAAACAAGCAGAAAACAGTAAATGGTCTCTTTGGAACTACTGTACAATTTAGAGTTGTTTGCATAAAGCATATTAATTCAAGAGGATAAAAAGGTGGTATTTATGATAATGTTCAACACATCCATTTCAAATAAAAATTCCTCAAGGCAACCCCATCCGCTTCTTACGAAGCCTTAACATCTTGTATATTTTGCTTCCTATGTTATGCAGCCCCCTATCTGATTTCCACTCTTTGCGTTCTAAAATGCAGCTCTGTCTTGATTGAATTAAAGGATTTGGTTTCAGCTTTTATCATTCTTGTAATTGAAGACATTAAGCCCAAGGATACAGACCCAAACAACAAGATACTTCAATCTCAGGTACCCTGTATTTCACAAACATTTTTCAGAGGCAAATTGCATTAATTTGTTAGAAAGATTTGTTTTAAAATTTTAACACATGAGCATTTATCTCATAACACAAAGGGCTGCTCAGAGGGAACTTTTGCTGATTAAAGGCATATTCTTTTTCTAGCTCTGTAGATGGGTTAATTTGTAAGAACTATACAGCCATTTTTTTTAACCACATTGTCCTTTAGGTAACCAAATACTTAAAAAAATATTGTAGCAATATGAGCTGCAGAGGAACTGGAAGGACAATGATCCTACAGTATAACCAGATGTGTTGAGCTATTTAAGTGGGGAAAAGAGGAAAATGAATGGATTTTTCTCCCCCTGAGGTATCAGATAAGTCCTATTCCCAAATCCAGGAGGATTGAGTATCACCAATAGGTGTATGAAAGACTGTAACTAAATGCACAGCATCAGATTGGATTACAGTTTATACAAGCAACATCCCAAGATCCCCTTGACGGCTGGACACATAATACAGATCAATCATTCATTGAAAAATGCTAGGGTTTTAAAACAGTTTGAGCTCTGGGACCAGCAGCCTTAATGTAATGTGCAGAAGGATTTACAAAGAAAAGTCTGACACTAAATGTCAAAACGAAGGTATGAACTTTTAACAGTGGATTTGTCTCTGGATAACTAGTGTGTTCCTTCACTTGCTGAAATTTCAAAGAGGCAGAAGCAACAATAACATCCTGTTCGCATCTTCTTAACATAGTAAACATAGGCATATCTGTAGTTACAAATTCACAATTTGTAAATGACTTGTATTTACAAATGGTCAAGCTTAACTAAATGTACCTTAGCAACCAAGAATAACCATTAAAGAAAAAGCTTAGGACTTCTTTAAGTGAATAAGTCAAAAGTTATGAGAAAAGCAGGAATAACTTAGGGAGGTTGAAGATGTCCCAGGCTAGTGATTTGCCTAGTGCTTATATAAATTCCTTTCTGTTTCCTGAAATGTATAAAAATCATACCAAGGATGAACTGGTGCTGTGTGTGAAGTAGCTGACTGCAATGCCAACTTCCTATTTAAGCACCAGTTTCATTACTGGCGGATCTGCTTGTGATCTACCTGGGGAGGCAGCACAGAACGGGCCATGTCCTTGAGCTCCTGCCCCTAAATGGGAGACCCAAATGGAATTCTAGATTCCTGGCTTTGGCCTATTCAGCCCTGGCTATTGTAGTCGTTTGGGGTGTGAACTAGCAGATGGAAGATCTCTCTGCCTTTCTAAATCAGCCTTTCAAATAAATCAATAAACCTTTTAAAAATTAGGAAAAATGTTACCTTGGAGTAACACATTAATTTTTACATCATGTTTATTTATTTACTTTTCTTAACTTGAAACACAAGAGTAGAAGATTCTGAAAAACCCTAAAGACCAAAGGGTCTCCCCTATGGGCAGCAGCAGTTGGGATAGTTCTGTCTAAAATCTGCAGGAAGCTGGACTGTGAGTGGAATGCCTAGGACTCAAACCAGGCACTCAGACTTGGGATACCAACATTCAAAGTGGATGTTTAGCCCACTATGCCAGAACATTAATTTTTTTGAATCAGCAATCTCAAAGAAATATGTTAACTGCTTCTTTGTCTTTTGGCAAGGGTCGCTATAATTTAATGAATGTTTTAAACCCAAAGACTAAGATGATATATCCTCACAAAAGATGTATGATAACTAAGCATTGACCTATAATAAATTCTCATCATAAAAGACAGAAATTGAGAGAAGTACAGGGGTGGTAAGAGACAAATAAGGGGGTCCAGCGGTGTGGCCTAGCAGTTAAAGTCCTCGCCTTGAACGCCCCGGGATCTCATAATAATTCATGTTCTGGATGCTCCACTTCCCAGCCACCTCCCTGCTTGTGGCCTGGGAAAGCAGTCAAGGACAGCCCAAAGCCTTGGGACTCTGCACCCGTGTGGGAGACCTGGAAGAAGTTCCTGGCTCCTGGCTTTGGATCGGCATAGCATCGGCCGTTGCGGCTCACTTGGGGAGTGAATCATTGGACGGAAGATCTTTCTCACTGTCTCTCCTCCTCTCTGTATATCTGACTTTCCAATAAAAATAAAATTAAAAAAGAGACAAATAAGAATCAGAAAAAAAAATTCCCTCATTGCTACACATAAAGGTTTGCAACATAATCTTGAGTGACAAACAGCTGGTTACAAAACAGACCAGTAGGACAGGTGTTTAAAAACAAAATGAAGAGCTATGGGCTTACATAACACAGAGAAAACAGTCTGAAAAACAACATAATGATAATGGTAACAAACAAGAGTTTCTGGATGATTTTTAATTTAAAATATTTTACTTTTCCAGTCTGATGCAGCAGACTAGCAGCTAAAGTCCTTGCCTTGCACGTACCAGAACCCCACATGGATGCCGGTGCATAACCCAGAGGCCCAACTTCCCATCTAGCTCCCTGTTGTGGCCTAGGAAAGCAGCTGAGGACAGCCCAAGGCCTTGGGACCCTGTACCTACGTGGGAGACTGGGAAGAAGCTCCTGGCTCCTGACTTTGAATCGGCTCAGCTCTGGCTGATGCAGCCGCTTGGAGAGTCAATCAACGGATGGAAGATCTTCCTCTCTGTCTCTCCTCCTCTCTGTATATTTGACTTTCCAATAAAAATAAAATAAATATTTTAAAAATATATTTTAGTTGTCCACATTTCTGAACTTTAAATTTATAACTGCTAAATTAAAAAATCTACAATTGCTAAGATATACAATGTATAATGCTTTATCTTTCTTTTTATTGTATTGCTTTTATAATCAGATGAAATAAACTCAACTCCTGAGTGGCAAGAAAGGGAGGGAACAGACCCTGTTTTTAGTCTCAGAGTTTCTTCAAGCTAACTTCTGCCTGCCTTGATTTACAGAGTGTATCCGTCAGTAGCACCTGGACAAGAAGTCAAATCAGTAAGGGGTGGGAAGTGGTCTGGGTAGACAGATTGTGGCTTTCTCCATACGCGCAATCCTGGAGTGCTGTCAGTCAACACTTGATAGATGGACTAAACAGGGTTGCAGACCCATCACTAGCACACCAAATCACTTTGGTTTGAGCAAAGGAGTGTCTATCCTTAACAGTAAAACACAACAAAGTCTTAAGAAAGAATGGTTCAATGAAAGTTCAGTCTGCATGAGTTGAGCTGACATAATAAAGTGGCCCACCTGAAAATGGCTGTTAGAACGCAGCTTGCTTGGCATACAACAACTGTTTTGGCCATTCCTGATATCTAATCTGCTTTGATCATTTTCTCCTCAAAAGGTTTTTCTTTAAAAAAGATTTACTAGGGCCTGGCGGCATGGCCTAGCGGCTGAAGTCCTCGCCTTGAACGCCCCAGGATCCCATCTGGGCACGGGTTCTGGTCCCGGCAGCTCCACTTCCCATCCACCTCCCTGCTTGTGGCCTGGGAAAGCAGTCGAGGACGGCCCAAAGCTTTGGGACCCTGCACCCACGTGGGAGACCTGCAAGAGGTTCCTGGTTCCCGGCTTCGGATCGGCTCAGCACCGGCCCGTTGCGTTCACTTGGGGAGTGAGTCGTCGGACAGAGGATCTTCCTCTCTGTCTCTCCTCTCTGTATATCTGACTTTGTAATACAAATAAATAAATAAATAAAAGATTTACTGGCCCTGGTGCGGTAGCTTAGTGACTGAAGTCCTCGCCTTGCACACACTGGGATCCCATACAGGCATTAGTTTGTATCCTGGTGCCCCACTTTCAATCAAGCCTGTGGCCTGGGAAAGCAGTTGAGGATGGTCCAAACCCTCGTGATCCTACACTGAAGTGGAAGACCTGGAAGAATCTCCTGGCTCTAGGTGTTGGATCGGCTCAGTTCCAGTTGTTGCAGCCATTTGGAAGATCACTCCGCATCTCCTATCTCTGTAAAATCTGCCTTTCCAATGAAAATAAATAAATATATTTTTAAATACATTTATTTTCGTTGGAAAGGCAGAATTACAGGGAGAGAAGGAGAGGCAGGGAGACAGAGATTTCTATCTGCTGGCTCACTCCCCAAATGGTTTCAACAGCCAGAACCAAGTTTATCCAAAGCCAGCAGCCAGGAGCTTTCTTTGGGTTTTCCACGTGGGTACAGGGTTCCAAGCACTTGAGCTGTCTTTTACTACTTTCCCAGGCCATTAGCTGGGAACCAGATTGGAAATGGACTAGCCAAGACTTGAAATAGTGCCCATATGGGATGCCAACATTGCCAGTGGAGGCTTGGCTAGCTATGCCACTGCACTGGTGCCTCCAAAAAGTGCTTTTAATGATTCGCACCCCCACCCCCACTACAGCAGGAAATAACAAAACAATGTATGATCCATCACTATTTTGGAAACAAATGAATATGAGGGTTTCAGCTTAATACTCCAACACATGCTAGCAAAGGCAGGGTGTGTATGTGTGTGTGCTCACTTTGGTACCGCTGATAGCATTGATGTCTGTGTGTGCATGGGCATGTTCCCTTTGGCATACCCAAACTGACAGCATTAATTACACATCAATTTATTCTACTACTTTCTCTGCACCAGAAACAAACAGCAATGCATGAAACAGAAGCAAAGTTAAAACACTTGGAGAAGCCTGAATTTTTATATATATCTTAAAAGGAATACAAGGTGGATTTTCAGCATAAATATGTCCTTTATAAAGGGTGTTAACTTTTTAAAAAAGATTTATTTATTTTTATTGGAAAGGCAGATATACAGAGAGGAGGAGAGACAGAGAGGATGATCTTCCATCCAATGATTCACTCCTCAAGTGACCACCTCGGCTGGAGCTGAGCCAATCCAAAGCCAGGAACCCGGAGCTTCTTCTGCATCTCCCACGCAGGTGCAGGGTCCCAAAGCTTTTGGATTGTCCTTGGCTGCTTTCCTAGGCCAGAAGCAGGGAGTTGGATGGGAAGTGGAGCCACCAGGACATGAACTGATGCGCATATGGGATCCTGGCGCATACAAAGTGAGGACTTTAGCTGTTACGCTACAGCACCAGGCCCCAGGGCACTAACTTTCAAAGTGATGATTGTCAAGGGTCCTTTTTAAGGCACAAAGTTCAGTGATATTGTTAAAATATTTTACAAATATAATATTAAAGCAGGCACTGAATAGCCTGTCTGGTAACCGAATAGTTTGTCTTCACACAGATGCACAATGGGGTGAGATGAACGAGAAGACACATCACCAGGGGAAGGCAGAGGGACTGGCTGAGGAGCAGTGCTCTCCCATCGTGGTGGCTCATCACACTGGACATTCACAAGCACTTTATCATTTACAAACTGGGGCTAAGCAGAGCCCCTCCTTCCAGGAGGATACCGTTCCCAACACTCAGCAAGACCTCCCTGGTTGGCAGTCTCCACTAAGAAGCGCCCATGAGGAACACAGGGAGCACCAGCAGTGGCCAAAGGGCGAATTCTGCTCACGCACCACCTGAGCACAGACAACCCCAAAATGAATGCTACTCAGCACGCTGATGAATAGAAATGAGGGGCTTAGATAAAGCCATCACTGAGGTGCATGGGAGAATGGCTCTCTCCATTCCTTCCTATCTGACAAGCACCAGGTTTAATGAAGACAATGATGAAAGGTCTGTTGCAATAAGCAGCTCACTAACTCACGGGAGTTCTGGAGGAAGCATCCAATTCGGCACTTTGAAGGGTGCCTTTTCACTGCTGCCAAATGTGTAAGGCCTTGTTTTTTTTGTGGGAGGGATGGCAATCTGTTCTACGGAGCTGGAAGTTCTTTTTGGCTAAAGCGGGAGAGCAAAGCCAGAAAGGAAGGGATGGCACAACCAACAGGACAGGTGCAGCAAAAAACTAAGCAAATTGATCATCTTAATTTTTAATTTAGAACAGCTGATACATTGGTTTATCAGCTCACGACTGGTAACATAGGTGGAAGAGGTTTCAGGAAAATTCAACAACAGTATAAAATTGCCACTGACACTACTTGAAAGAAACAGGCTACAACTTTGCAAAAATGGCTTGAATAAGAAGTGGTGAGAT
Source organism: Ochotona princeps (assembly GCF_030435755.1). Classification (NCBI taxonomy): domain Eukaryota; kingdom Metazoa; phylum Chordata; class Mammalia; order Lagomorpha; family Ochotonidae; genus Ochotona; species Ochotona princeps. The sequence continues at coordinate 54,551,724 of NC_080832.1, read as the reverse complement.
TTAATTTTGTATTGGCACTATATTCATTCAGAAACTCTGCTGACAACCTACTATGTGCTTGGTACTGCACTATTGAACTGGTCTCCTTAGGCCAGCCAAACCTTTAAGGCTCTCACTCCCCATAGGGAGATCTCCATCACAATCTCTCTGTCCGACTAAAATACATAAACACATTTCTTGTTACAACACCCCTATGAGATCAGACCTAATGCACAAGTTCACTACACTGTACATGTTGGGGCAGTGTGTTTTTGCTAATATTTGTAAAGCTTACCTTCTTTGGAAAAATAATTCTATCAAGGTCATTAGTTTGCCTTTGATAATACACAGATGAACTAAAAGAACTGGGACAAAGCTTTGGACCTCAGCTTGCTTATTAATTGTGTATTGTCAACAATATGCCTCCAGATCAGTATAATTTAAATGTGTCATTGTTTGCCATTTTTATTTATAACCATTGTGAGGTATAGTTGTCTAGCTACCCCAAAACACATACTTCATTTAGTAACAACCTAAACAAAATAAGAACAAGACAGCTGAGTTTAGTTCTTAAATTAAAGTGCATAGCTTCTGGCTTTGGCTTTGGTTTCCCATCACTGACCAATGCCAAATAATCATTCACAGACTTAAATAGTGACTAAGTCCCTTAAAAAGTGACAGATAAGTTAAAATGCTTAAAGCGAACATTTTCTTAATAAAGGAATAGGATATGTTTTCCAGTTGGTTTGTAAAAGTTAGTTGTATCAAGTATTTTGCATTACTATAAAAACAACAAGCAGTGGATGAGAACTGAACGTTTAGGCACAAAACAGCATTCTGCTATATTACCAGCCAGCAGTGAGTTGCTTTCCGTTCCACCTTCCATGGCACGGGTATTCCTGAAAATGAAGTCTGTCACACACAGGCTGTCCTGCTCAGTCCCTGCACGATCCTCAAGGCATAGTTACAAGTTGTTCTGACAGAATTTTGAGAAATCATGCCAGCCTTATCAGTGCTCTATCTACAATTTTCTATGTGACTGATAACTTCCCTTTTGGTTTTACTGCTCCTTCATCTAGGGGCCTCTTCCTCTGTGGTGTCCATAAACAAAGCTGCTGTTGGCTGCACCAGTGCCTTACAGCAGTGGCTGTCAAAAATTCTAAAATTCAAACGCACAGTAAGAGCTGTACTCCATGTGGTACACACACGTAAGTAAACTGAATGTTTTAGAAAAGGAACGTTTCATTATGCCTCTATTTTCTATTGCACTTAATTTTTAAAATGTCTTGATAACAATTCACTAAACTGCTTTCATCACTCTTCAATGAACAGGATGTGACCTGTGGTTTGAAATATTATCTAACATCATGCTGATTTATGTCATGTACATCTAATACCTGTGTCTTATTGCATGTGAGGGCCCTCAATTTTTGACAAGCCACTGTTATTCTGTAACATATACTTACAGGTGCTAATTTCTTCATGACTTTATACCAGGAACATGAAATTCACTGAAGATGAAAGGGCAGGATTAAATGGGATTATTGTTGGGTATAATGGGGTATGTTCTATTAGGGTAAATTTCAATTTTATAGGTTTTTATCATTTAGAGTGATTCTTACTTTGATCCTGGTAGGTTCAGGAAAACAAATGGCCTTAGACCATATTAGGCCAAAAAGTTAAACATTAATTTCCTAGAATTCACAAATATAACTTGCAAATGCCTGGGCTGCTGTGTTTTTGAGGCAACACAAATCACTTTTCACTCGATCAGTTTCTCTTCAAATTGGGTCACATCAAAGGATGTTTGTAATTCAGAGACATTCCAAGCTGTGCACTGTAAGCATAGGCCCAAGAAGAAAAGCATGACTCTGATGTAACTAAATGCCAAAGAAGTAATATTTTTTCCAAATACTTTCACAGCTCTTCAAAATCCTTATCAACTGAATTTTCAAAATAACCAACCTACTGGGACTGTGTTCTAGAAAATAAGGTAATTCTTTTTCTCTTCTCTCTTTCAAAAAAACACAAGTAGTAGAAATTTGTGGGTGGCTGGAATGACTCATAAATTAAGGACTGTCCCTGGCCAGACTGTCTTCTCTATAAATGCGTACAACTGACTCTCAGACTGCTATCTCTAAAGCTGAGCATAATACACACAGAAAATTCTGCTGAATTACCAATAACGTTATGTGAATCAGCTGTATAAATCATAAATGCATCAAAATAAATTTGAGTAATTACTTAATCACTATTCAGGAATTTGTTTTCATTGTATCCAATGACTTTTAAAGTACTTAAGAGGCCTGGTGCGGTAGACTAGAAGCTAAAATCCTCGCCTTGAATGCACTGGAATCCCATATGGGTGCTGTTTCTAATCCTAGCAGCCCTGCTTTCCATCCAGCTCCCTGCTTGTGGCCTGGGAAAGCAGTCGAGGACAATCCAAAAGCCTTGAGGCCCTGCATCTGTGTGGGAGACCCAGATGAAGCTCTGGGTTCCTGGCTTCGGACTGGCTCAGCTCCAGCCATTGTGGCCACTTGGGGAGTGAATCATTGGATGGAAGATCATCCTCTCTGTCTCTCCTCCTCTCTGTATATCTGCCTTTCCAATAAAAATAAATAAATCTTTTTTTAAAAAAAGACTCACTATTGTGGGGATGCTCCCTTTAGTGTGGTGCCTAATTCTTCAAAAAAATCAAATCAAAGTAGTTAAACAAATGAAGCTGTACAAGGTTCTCAACACAAATCTGCTAAGAAGGTAAGGTTTACTAATGTATGTATCAAATTACTGAAAAATACCTACAAATGTTCAGATATTTGATATATTCTAAAAGATATGGTTACATACTTCAAATTCAAGTTCTTTATTTATTTGAAAGGCAGAGCTGGGGTGGGAGCAGAGAATCTTCCATCCTCTAGTTAATTCCCCAAATGGCCATAATGACCAGGTCTGGGCCAGACCAAAGCCAGCAGCCAGGACCCTCATGTGGGTCTCTCTCGTAGGTACCAGGTGTCCAAGCACTTGACCCATCTTTATTGGTTTGCCTTGGTGCACCAGTAAGGAGCCAGATTGGGAGCAGGGTATCCAGGACTTGAACTGGAGCCCATATGGAACGCTGGTGCAGCAGGTGGTGGCTCAATGTACCATGCCAACACAGCTCCATGATCTTTCTTCACAACACTGAAAAGTTTACGATACTGGAACTGACATGCATAAAGACGGGTACAAGGCTGGCTTTATTTTATAGAGGAGAGAAAAAGCAAAAATAAGTTGATTAGGCTTATTACTTACTTTTCCGAAATATTTCTTAAGCCATTACTTATGCTTGTATTGAAGTGTTTATTCTAAAACTTAGAAACTGATTGCTTAAGACACAGATTTTAGGATGCGCAACTGCGTCATGTGTCATGGTAGTTTGCTGGTAGGCTGGTCCCCTCTTTTAGCTGAGCAGGAGGATTTTGGAGGCAGGCTGCTGGGACTTACAGAGCTGTTTTTGCCCTTACTTGTGTTGTCACCTAAGTGACACTGTTTACTCTTTTTTTTTAAAGATTTATTAATTTTTATTGGAAAGCCGGATATACAGAGAGGAGGAAAGACAGAGAGGAAGATCTTCCATATGATGATTCACTCCCCAAGTGAGCCGCAACAGGCCGATGCATGCCGATCCGAAGCCAGGAACCAGGAACCTCTTCCAGGTCTCCCACACGGGTGCAGGGTCCCAAAGCTTTGGGCTGTCCTCGACTGCTTTCCCAGGCCACAAGCAGAGAGGTGGATGGGAAGTGGAGCTGCCGGGATTAGAACCGGCACCCATATGGAATCCCGGGGTGTTCAAGGCGAGGACTTTAGCTGCTAGGCCACGCCGCCAGGCCCCAACACTGTTTACTCTTATCCTAGGCCTTGGATGACACAAAATGGGTCACTGCACTTAAACATTCAATACAGTCCCCTCCCTGTGGGAAGTGCTCCAATATTTAAGCTAGGGTTTTAAAACTATTTGGAAACCATTAAAAAAAAAAAACCTTCGGTAAAGATTAAATTTTCTATACTATGAAGTTTCTAATTGCAATGATGAAAAACAGATCATTGAGACATTAGATCGAAGGTGATGAATGGTCTGTACATGGAAATTTGAGAAATAAGATGATATGTTCAATGAGAAGTTGTTAGAAGAAAAGGAAAAATCTCAGATTTAGAAACAAAGTTGTTGGAATTCTACCTCAGTGTTCTTTTCATTTCTCTCTGCAACTTCATGCTATCTCTAGGAGTTTAAAACAGATGAGTGCTACGGAGTTCAAGAAATTATGAAAATGTAAGTGATCCACAGAGTACAGTTGAAAAGAAACAGTTACTGTAATAGTCTCCACATGGAAATTGGCCTTTAAAAAACTATGTTGGATGTACAACATAGTTTCGTAGTGTTTGGTGTTTTCTGAAGTCTGGCTGACCTATTGTGTACAGTGAGACTGGTTCCAGAACAAAGACAATTAAGCCATATAAATGACAACAAATGACTTAATGCATTTTCCAAGATGTGTGTGTAAAAAAACAAACTTTCTTGGTACAGCTATACTTTCCAAAAAAACTCACTTTAATGTTTTCACAGTTTACACTATCAGAAATGACCTTGGGGTCAGACATTTGTCAGTTAATGATCTGTCCAGCTAATGGCCTTCAGCTCTGCCATGGGCACACAAGTCCTCCAGCAGGTCATTAGTTGTCAGACGGGCTCTCTCCAATCACTATTGCTAAATAAATAAAATCTGCTTCTGGGCTTAGGTCTTATAACCCAACTTCAGTTTAAACATTTTTCCTTGAGTATGTACAACTGCAAGGGTTTATTTTAAAACTAAAATTACCTCAACACAACTGAGCTATGTGTTGTCATTAATGAAAAGAGGTCACATGATTTCTTTTGGATACCCTTAGATTTCTTTTGCTTATGGTGTCCAAACACAGCATTAATTTAACAGAGCAGGCCCCAGATTATATGTGCCCTGATTTTTGAAATTTTATCTGTCAGTCGGTTGTTAGGAGCTGATAGATAACAACACACTTTCCCCAACAAATCAGTGTAATTAAAAGGGCCTCCCACACATTTGACATAGGCAGTTAAGGCACTGCTTGGAAAATCTGCATCCCATATTGGAGTGCTTACATCCCATATTGAGCAGTGCCTGGTTCTGCTCTGATTCCAACTAAAATAGGCATGCTGGGAAGGTGATGGCTCAAGTAGTTGAGTTCCTATCACCAAGTGGGAGACCTGGAATGAGTTCTGGGTTCTTCGATTTGGCCCGTCCCAGCTCCAGCTTCATGGGTATTTTGGGAGTAAATCAGCAGATGCAAGATTTCTGTCTCTCTGCTTTTCAAAGAAAATGAAAATAAGTTAACAAAATTCATAAAGGGCAGCTCACCAAAGTTCAGTGTGCTTATAGTTTTAGAAAAACTGTACACTAATTAAAAATAGCAGAAAACCATTCTGTAACAAAACCCTCAAACAATACAGAAAAACAAAACTGAACAGGAAGTATTGGTTTAACTATGTTTTAAGGTTGACAGCTAAAAGAGAACTTGATTCAATAAAAGGAAAGGGGTAGAGACACTGGTTCTTTCACGTACCTACTTAATTTCTAGTATTAGAAATTTTCTTTTTTATTAAGGCAACAGTTTTTTGAAATAATGGGTATAAGAAGAATGAAAAACTGGAGGCAAAGTGTTGCCTGAGCTTCAGTTACCTTAGTAAGAGATCATGTGAAGTGGCACAGTACAGGTCCCAGGAGAGAAAGAAATGATGGGTTAAGAGAGGCTGGGTCAAGCAGCTAGGGACGCAGGGGAAGCCAACAGGCAGTCCCCCACTCATGATGTTTGCTAAGGTCATAACTCAGGAAGCTCCTAGGATAAGAGTATTAGAAAGTGCAAAGAAGAGCACTGAACAAGCATTTCTTGAGAACAGATCCCACCCTCCACCCCCTGGCTTTGGAAAAATTTATATCTGTGAAAACGGAGGCCGCAAAACTTGATTTAATTAAGTTTGCTTCTGGAAAGTGCAAAACAGGACTCAGAAATGAGCCTGCTAAATGTATCATAAGATTGCTAAATCAATACATTTCTCTCTCATGGCCAACCATATTTTGGCATTCAACTCTACCCATTTCAGAAGATACATTTTTGCAGAACACAGGTTTTGGTTGTAATGGTCATTTCTGCACAGTAGGCACATGAAACAGATGTGTAAGCATCCCTTGCTCTCGCTCCGTATCAGACATCTGATTTGATGGACACTCAGAGAAATGTCCATTGCTGCAGCCTTTGATCTTCCCATAGCAAAGAAAGAGTGTCCTCTATTGCTGGATAGCATCAGAACAGGGAAAGGTCAAGAGTTTGCTTTTTTTTTTTTTCTTAAGATTTATTTATTGTACTTGTAAGAGTTACAGAGCAAGAGCAAGAGAGACAGACTGACTGAGATCTATTTGCTAGTTCACTTCCCAAAGTTACAAGGCTAAAGCTGAGCTAATCTAAAGCCAGGAGTCAGCAGCCTCTTTGGGTCTCCCATGTGGGTGCAGGGCCCAAGCAAGGCCTTGGTCACTTTCCACTGCTTGCTCAGACCATAAGTACGGAGCTGGAATGCAAACAGAAGAGCAAAGACTTGAACCAGCATCCATGTGGGATACTGGCTCGCAGGTGGGAGATCAGCCTGACCTGACACAGCACTGGCTCAGAGTTCCAAGTATTAACAAGATACATTTAACATACTTCTTATTTCTAGTATACTTTGCATATACCAATTGTTTTTAAAGACCAAAGCAGCAGGCTCAGAAAAGGATTATAACATTTGTTTTAGGACTATCTTAATAAATGATTTTTAAAAAGCTGGAGTGCTTTTAGGGGGGTTTAAAGACATCAGTTTTACAATGGCATTTTGACTTCTCCGCTTAATTAAGTAATCGTTCGTGGATGACTCCCACTTACCTTTTGTGCTAATGCTCCACCCCACCCTCTGGGACATTTGCATTTGAGGTGCTAGGCTTATATGCAGTGAAAATACTGATCTAGGCTATCAATCTAATGGGACAAGATGAGATATTCAACTATTTCCACAAAACAGTACTGGCAAAAAATACAGATACACACTGTCCTAATAATGACTATTTTAAACGAATAGAATAAGAAAACACTAAAAGGTTCCACTTTTAAATGAATTTGAAAGTAAAATGAATGTAAAAGACAACACAAGTTAAACAATAGCAGTCTTTTAATTAAAATGTATAGACAGTGTAAAAGGAGATTTATATGCATAAATTGAACATGTTTATACAAACAAAATCCTTCCTTGTAAACAACATATTTATGCCTTTAGGAAAACAAAGTTAACATAAGGAAACGCATCAGCTATGGAAGGAGTACATCTGTGCCACTGGTTATTTAGAAACATAAATCACTAATGCTTAATAGAACAGCCCCAAGGCGAGACATCATGGCAATGCTCTTGACTGTGTAAGCAAGACCCAGGCTGACTCACTGTCTGCGTGTCAAGTGCTTCTATGGGTCAATTCCATTAAAATGACTACACATTAAAAAAAAAACAAACACCATAATGAGCTCAGTTCTTTAAATATTATGCTTATCACTAGACACAGAAAATAAAAGACACTAAAAAAAAGACAGCAACACTACGATACCAGGTTGTCCTTATGTTTATAACTGAAAATGAATGAAAACCCAAGTATAAACCAAATTTTTCAACTCAGTCAAATTCAAAATTCTTATTAATTAGCACACAGTGATCCTGGCTATAATAGTAAGAAGACAGTTACCAGAGGACTAATATAGTAATTTTATAGTTAGAGATATTTAAATATCTAAGTGTTACCTGAGACAATTACGTTGAAGACCCCTAATATCTTCAGCGAAAAGCCAAAGGGAGAATAATTGCTAATCTTACCCTTGGCGATTATAATACAGTTCTGGATTTCATCTGATGGCTGAAGTACTTTTCTAATGCTCTGTCCTGGGAGAAGTCCAGACACAAACTCATCATATAGAAATTCCAACAAAAATCCAGTAGCAGAGGAAATTGGTAGGTAAATCATAAAAAATTAAAGTTGTTACAAATACGCCAACTTTAACTGTCATTTTAAATACATAGTCTAAAAAGAAGGATGTCATTGTAAAGAAATGGTGACATACTATAAACAGAAATTTTGCATCACGTTCTGCTTGCTCCCTCATTGGTCTGGTGTCTATATTGCTAATCGCTGATAAACTTTCCTTCTTAGAAAACTAAGACATCATTACATAGTCTCTAACTTAACCAATACAGTAACCATATGTAGGGAGAAGAAAAGAATACTACCCAAAGATACTTATTGTCACCCCCTCTTTCCAAAGAGCAAGTACACAAACAAAAAACCATAACCCTATATGGGTTAATTAATCAGTCTAAACTGCTGGGAGCTAAATTTAATAAGACCTTTTCTGAGAGAAATATAACACTGTTTCCCTTGAAAAATAAAAAAGAAAACTCTGATGAAAATACTATCAGGTATTTAAATTACAGGAACTGGTTGCAAATGTGGGAGATATATGCTATACCAAAAAAAAGAAAAAAAATTCTTGACTTTTAAGCACTTTGAGTACGCCTTACCATCACTTCAGTTTAAAATACTGCTCATGTGATTTGGATGCCGTCTACTATGCTTTAAAGAGGGCTACTAGATGTGTAGAAGCTCAATCAGGGACCCCTGGACATGGTACACTGGGTCTTTTAATAAGCCAGGGAAGCATCTTTTGAAATTGACCTTGCAGCCATCAATGACCCTTTGAAGAATACGGTGCAAAGAATCCATGTTTTGGATGAATAGGAGGGTTACATAGAATAAAGGGCTTCAATTCAATACAGAATTATCAAATTCAGAAAAAATATCCAGACCATCACTGCCTAAAAAGAAAAGGATTCCTGATCAGAGAAGCGTTGATAAAATGCCAAATGGTGCAAACCTGTACACAGATCATGGAGAAGTAGGACTCATGAAGGAGAAGGAAACGCCCGCTCACTCCTACTTCAAGCTGAATTGTTTTTCCCCTCCTTCTCTTTGTAGATCATGCAGTGCTACTGAAATCCAGTGCCTAATGGAGCAGATGGTGGAGGTCTTAGACTCTGGAACATTTACAGTGATGCTTCTGAATGCAAAACACCAAGAGTAGATTTCACAGGCTGTGAATGCGATTTGCTTTTGATGGGAATAAAGCTTCCATTTTCACTGAACTTGAACCAGACTGAAAGGAAGAATGTGTGACTGACACAGGGTAGCGAAGAGAAAGGAACATGGTGAATGAGTATTACTCCCATAAAAGGGAAGTGGTTTAAATAAGTAATTATTTATTTGCATTCACTTACAGCATGATTTTATTTGTACATAATGCCATCATCTCAACCTTGGGTAAGATTTCATCAGAATATCTCAAAGTAAGTTATGACAGATGGTAAGGGAAAACAGAAATTTGTCAAAGGCAACAGGCCTTAGTGGGGACCATACTGAGTTTAGCTACGTGATACGTTCCGAATATTTCCTCCCCTGAGCTGTGTGGGTCTAATTCGTGAGCAGTCAGGATACGGCTAGAGCTGATCAAGTGCAGATGAAGGCCCTCACACTTGTACTTTGTAAGGTCTCTTCCTTCTCTGAGTTAGGACCAAACTTCCTCACATACCACTGGAGGTGTGGCAGAGAAAAGGATGGACTGTGCAGCTGGTGACTCAGAAGGATAGGAATTTTCCATTAACATGTGAATTCCAATATGAAGGGGAACATTTAGGAAGACCTAAGAAGGGACACTCTACACAGAGGAGAAACGGGGAGTGAGTAAAGAATGCCCGATGGTAATGAATCTCAGAAAAGATATTTGACTGTCTCTTCCTCTGCTTCACATGGCCAGTTCATTTATCAAAGTTTTCTCCCCAAGGGGATAAAAACTGGATATTACATTATTTTCTCAAATCAGTACATCTATCTGATATATACACATGCTAGCCAAAAATGAGACAGAGCACAACGCTACTTGTCTCTCAGTATTTATTTTCTGTCTCTTTCAGATTTCTAGCTGGGTACATGGCTACTTGTCATAAATACCACTTGCCCCAGTCTCCCTTACAACAATATGTTGTCCTGTGATCTTTAAACTTTTTGCAAAATCAATCAAATCAATGACTGATTAAATTTTTAAAAATCTGAGAGGGGAAATTGGCACGGTAGCCTAGTGGCTAAAGTCCTTGTGTTGCATGTGCCAGGATCCCATATGAGTGCCAGTTCATGTCCTGGTTGCTCCACTTCCCTTCCAGCTCCCTGTTTGTAGCATAAGAAAGCACTTGAGGAGAGCTCAAAGCCTTGGGACCCTGCACCTGCATGGGAGACCCGGAAAAAACTACTGGCTTCTGACTTAGGATCAGTTCAGCTCCGGCTGTTGCGGCCACTTGGGGAGTGAATCAATGGATGGAAGATCTTCCTCTCTGTATTTCCCTGTTTTTATACATCTGCCTTTCCAATAAAAATAAATGAATCTTTAAAAAAAATCTGAGTGGGAAGAAAGACACATGGGGTACAGGGGATTCTGTTGGTTTATTCCCAAATGTGTGCAACAGTAGGGGCTGCATTAAAATCAGGGCTTGGGAACTCAATCCACACTGGGGCACAGGGATCCAATTACAAGAGCCATCACTGCCTCCTCCTAGGATACACTAGCAGGACAGATGAAGTATTAAAGGCAGGCACTCCAGCGCAGCCTTAACTACCAGGCTTCTGGCCAATAGGACATAAGCAGAACAATTGCATCTGAGAAATGCCCTCAGAGTACAGACACTATACAACGTCATCCAAAGAACACTGAAGAGTAAAAAGGAATGCTAGAACAACTAACATTTCATGATTTTTTGGAAACACATATTAACTAACAATCGATTTCATTACACTTTTGAACTCGATGAGTTCATTCAAAAATCTTTAAAAAATCTTTCAAAAGTAACATTTCAGAAGTTAACATACATCCATGTACACTAAAGATAGAATAATTTATGCTGATTATCTAAATAGTAAACATCTCAAGTACAGTAATTCTTCATGTATTGTCATCTATTTTTTGGCCATTTCTTATTCATATCTAATACTGGGTTATTGGTACTCTTCTGAATAATGCAGGTTTTAAAAATGTGGTATTTTAAAATAAAACTGCCAGGATCAGCACTGTGGTATAGTGGGCAAAGCTACTAACCATAGCACCAGCATTCCACGTTGCGCTGGTTTAAGTTCTGATAGCTCCACTTCTGATCCAGCTTCCTGTTAAAGTGCCTATGTCCCCAGCTGTAGGCAACTGCTTGGGTTGCCTTATACCTAGGCAAGTGTTACAGTGCTGGGAGAGAAGCAGCTAATAATTGGCGGGCATTTTGGACTTGGTTAATGTCAGTTTTGTGTTAACTAGATCAGTATGCCATTCCCCCCACCTTTTAAATTTTGAATTTTATGGTACAATTCCATAGAGTCTGGGATTTCACCCCCCCCCCACAAATTACCACTCCTCCCACTGATTTTCCCTATATTGTTATAATAGTATAGTCTTTCATAAGGAGTTATAATTCTATCAATCTGTTATTTAAGTGTGCCCTATATTGCTGGTATAGACAAGGTCAGACAGTCCAGCATCCCATTGTCTAGACATGTCCAACAGTTTCATTGGAAGTCCATCTTTGATATAGAAGTAGGGATGCATGTTGTATTGTATCCTCACATCTGGACATGGTAGTCTCTATTAAGGTGGGGAATCCCAGACAGGTTCATGTCATCCCTGGCTCTCAGGTGGGGGGACAGCAGATTGCCCAGGGAAGGGGCCTGGGGACATATTGGAGTAGGAGCAGCTGAGGGCTTGACAAGGGAGGAATGACTTTTGGGGGTTTCCACGGATCGGGTCATTGCACTTGCAGGTGGGTGAGATGGGAACTGAGACTAAGTGGTTTACAGGAAGGAAACTGGAAACTGTCTCTGGGTCAGGCAAAGGCACCTGCCCATATGGGAGAGCTGGGCTGGGCTAAATTAGCATCACTCACAACCTGCTGACACTCACAGAAGCAGGGGAAGTGGGGGCATGCCCAGCTGGGCTAGGAGCCAGCTTATTTAGGTCAAGAGAGGATGTCATGAGCCTCATCAGAGGATGGAAGGCAGAACAGGTTGGACAACTCTTCTGTCCACATTTTGCTGCATGTTCCTGGGCCTGTGCTGGCACTAAGGTGGATCTGATCAGCCAACAGACCTTGGAAAGATTTTCTCAAACCTGGTGCAACCTAGCTGATTGATTTCTCTTTTCCCTTCTCTGCTACAAATTAATGTGTTCTTTTTAGAATCCAGCATGCATTTGATGGCCAATTTAGAACAAAGTTCAATGCCAGTGTTGAACACAGATGTTTACAAAGATTTCTAAAATCTGACTGACAGACAATAAAGAGCAAAGGCACTGCTGTGCTCAAGGGTATTTTCAGACTCAACACTGGCTCTATTCCTCAAACCTCACAGTTCAGCAACTCCAGCTATAATGTAATACAATTATCACTCAGGATTATCTCTTTAAAAATGGAAAACGCAGGACAAAAGTTAGGCTACACAGGATCCCAGGACAGTTGCCTTACTCGGCAACTGCCTGTAGTGAGTGAAGCAGGAAGCACACTCCTCTGACCTCCATGGAAAGCAAATCTGCCGCTCTTTGTCCTTTCTCCTTCTGTTTCCCTACTAACTGGAGCTTAGGCCTGATGGAGTCATACTAACCCATGAAGTGGCACAGTAAGGAAGGCAGAACAGTAAGACACAAGGAGCCTGGGGCCCTGACTTTGCAGAATGTCAGCATCAACTTCCAGGTATTTACACATAAGAAGTCAGAAAACAAAACAAAACAACAAATCTCTGACTTTGTTTAGGCCAAAATTATCTTAGAAACAAATCTAATTTTACTTGATATATAACCAATACCACTTTACAATCTGTGGAAAACAGTTCGGAAATATGTATTGGAAACACTATAGAAGTTGAAAATCTTTAAACTACTTCTCGGTATTTATTTAAAATACAAAATCTGAAAAGGGGAAGGTTGACGTGCAAAGACATTTTATGCAGATCTATTTAAGAGAGCAAAATAAAGAACCATAGGCTGGCATCGTGGTGTAGCCGGTAAAACCACTGCCTGCAACACAGGAGCCCATATGGATGCCAGTTCGTGTCCTGGCTGCTCTGCTTCTGAGCCAGCTCCCTGCTGACAGTCTGGGAAAAGCAGAAGAGGATAGTTAAGCTGTGGGGTGGGGCTCCTGACATCCATGTGGAAGAACAACGGTGCTGTTCCTGGCTTCGAACTGGCCTAGCACTGGCTATTGCAGCCATCTTGGAAATTAATCAGCAGGTGGATACTTCTCATCCCCCCAACTCTGTTTGCTTTTAGAGATTTACTTATTATTATTACTTTTTTAAATCTGAAAGGCAGATTTACAGAGAGAAGGAGAGACAAAGATCTTCATCCCTAGTTTACTCCCCAAATGAAAGCAATTGCCAGAGTTGAGCTGATCCAAAGCCAGGAGCCAGGACCTTTTCTCTGGCTCCCCAACCTGAGTGGGAATCTCAAGGTTTTGGACACCCTTTGCTACTTTCCCAGGCCACAAGTAAGGAGCTGGATGGAAAGCAGAGTAGCTGGGACACAAACCAGCATTCATATGGAATGCAGGTGCTGCAGGCAGAGGATTAGCTTGCTCTACCACTACGCCAGCAACAGAACTCTGACTTTTTTTTTACTTTTTTTTTTTTTAGATTTTTAAATTTTTATTACAAAGTCGGATATACAGAGAGGAGGAGAGACAGAGAGGAAGATCCTCCGTCCGATGATTCACTACCCAAGTGAGCCGCAATGGGACGGTGCTGCACCGATCCGATGCCGGGAACCAGGAACCTCTTCCAGGTCTCCCATGTGGGTGCAGGGTGCCAAGGCTTTGGGCTGTCCTTGACTGCTTTCCCAGGCCACAAGCAGGGAGCTGGATGGGAAGTGGAGCTGCCGGGATTAGAACTGGTGCCCAGGAACTCTGACTTTTAAATAAATAAATACATATTAAGAAATGGAAGATGCAACCTAAAATGAGTAAAAATTGGGACTGTGAATGATATTACATATAACTGACTGTCTACTATGCAGCCATTAGAAAGTTTACAATGGATGTTAACAACATGGTGTCTGATCAATGGCCCTGTGGTGCAATCCTTGGTTTGCATGCACCAGGATCCCATATGGGTACCAGCTTGTATCCTGGGAAAGCAGTCGAGGATGGCCCAAAGCCTTGGGGCCCTGCACCTGCATGGGAGATCTGGAAAAAGCTCCTGGTTCCTGGCTTCAGACTGGCTCAGCTCCAGCCATGCGGTCACTTGGGGAATGAATCAGCAGACAGAAGGTCTCTCTTTCAGTAAATCTGCCTTTCCACTAAAAATAAATAAATCTTTTAAAAAAATGTTGTTAATAATATGGAGATAAGTCTACTTTATAACATAAAGTGGGAAAAAATAGAAAATTAAAACCTTACAATTACACAAGTTCTTACCTGTGCTATAAAAATTCACATATATGAAGACAAGTTTGAACATCTAAATAGCAAGGAAGTAAATCAAATATCAACTAATTGTGTTTATCCCTGGTAAATAGGTTATATCTTTCTTATTTTGAAATATTTATTACTATCCTACAATTAACAAACATTTTCATCCATAATTAGGAAAAACAGAAATTAATTTCCAAACACCTCCCTGCCAATACTAGTCTTTGCTGCTGTTGATACTGCTACTATCAGCATGTACTAAGAATGTATGTGATCTGACTTGGGCAGCAAGGCGTGCAAATACCTCCATGGCTCTGGCAATGAACCAAGTGCCAGCCGAGGCCTTCTAGGCACAGCAGATCCTGCCGGTTCTTACCTTGGTGTTCTGGAGAAGGGCTAGTCCATTGCAGGCATTTGCTAGAAGAAAGTCTCCACTCAGGATGGCTATTTTATTTCCAAACTGCATATCTTTCAGTGGCCCATCAGAAGACTGCAATTCACTTAGATTCACAATCCCGCGATGTACAAGAAGAGCGGTATGGATAAGTTCTGTGATCTCTGCCAAGCTTCTTTGACTAAAACAGAAGGGTAAGATGTGTCTGAGGGTCGAGAATACCATGTTACACTATCATTGAATGCCAATTTAGGACAAGTGAATACTTCATAGAGTATTTCTTTTTAACAGCAACTTCCCCCCAGAGTAGTCAGGGATCCACAAGGAGATCTCAAGGCTCAGTACAACAGACCTACAACACTCTCGGCAATGTTCCTTACTCTCTAGCCCAAAGACACCAGGTTTCCCTGGTGAGAAACTGGCTGGTGGCAGTCCAACCATCACAGATCCAGTTAGATGCTTTCATCTCAGCATCGCCTTCTCTGTTATAAATTACACAGTTTTGAGTTTAAAACTAAACAAGAATTCAATCTGTGCTCACACCAAACTAAGTAGTTTATATAAATGATCTCTTTTAACCCTAAGCAAGATTTATGGGGATGAATGGGGTCCTTCAGGGGCCTTCCCTATTAGAATAAGAATCCACAGACAGACCTGCAGCAGCGAATGAGACAGGGCTAGTCCTTGAGGATTTACACTGCAGCACTGTGTCAGGTAAGGGTTCGGGATATTTGTTTTCTTCTTAACTCATTTTCTATAATGGGTACATTAATATAATGATAAAAGTATTAGTTAAAATTTTAAGAATTTATTTGACAGGCACAGAAGCTGAGAGAGATGCAGAAGGCAAGAGAGCACCTTTAATCCACAGGTCCACTTTGCAGTCGCTTGCAATGGCTGGGCTAGGTCAAGTGCAAGCTGTGAGATGGGAACTCAGTCTGGGTGTTCCACATGGCTACCAGTCACTCGAGCCACCTCTTCTGTTTCCCATGAACAGCATGGATCCTGAACACCTAGAGCCAGGTATCAGATCTAGGTACTCTAGGTCAAATGTATACTCAGGGTATTATTTTTATAATCAGAAAAAAATCCAATAAATAGCCATTAAAAATTTAAATCTCTTCAGAATCCTATAATAGGTGGTATACTTTTTTAAAAAAAAGATTTATTTATTTTTATTGCAAAGTCAGATTTACAGAGAGAAGACTTCCATCTGCTGTTCCACTTCTGAAGTAGCCACAAAGGCTGGAGCTGAGCCAATTCAAGACCAGGAGCTCGGAGCTTCCTCTGGGGCTCTCATGCGGGTCTAGGGTCCCAAGGTGTTGGACCATTCTGTTTTTCCAGGCTACTAGCATGGAGCTAGCAGGGAGCTAGAAGGGAAGTAGAGCAGCCAGGATACAAATGGGTGTCCATATGGGGATTGGGCTACTGCACCGGGCCCTATAATTTCTTAAGAACAGTATTATTGCGTACGAGTGCAATAACTTCTCTAAGGATGTGCAGTAAAATTCAAGTAGACATCCATTGGATTCTGTTACAAACGGCTCCATGTGAATCATTTCTCTTGGTTTCCATGCTTCAGTGTAATTTCCTTCATACTGACTCGAAGTTTGGTCATGTGACTTGCTTTGACCAAACAAGATGTAAGCAAAGCCTGATAAGCACCCATGCAACTGGCAGCCTTTGTTTATCACAACTGCATGAGCATGTAAAGAATCCATATAATGGTAAGAAATAAAACTGGTGTCTAAAGTCACTAATTGGCAGAGTTCAGTGTTTACCATGCAACAATAGGTATGTAATACAGAAACTGGTACATCTAATGGGAGCATGCTGTCATAACAAAAGCCTACACTAGGAGTTCATGGCTTTGAATTTGAGCAGTGGGAGCTGCAGGCAGAGGCTGAAGAAATGGCAAACTCTTAGTGGAAGCTGGAAAAAAAAGTGAGGAAATTTATTGGAGGACTGAGGAAGAGAATATCGTGTCAGAAGGGAATGAAACAGTCGGAAAAACAATTGCCTTTGGTAACATGAACAACAGAAAATGCATCTAATAAACTAAGGAATATAGGATTTTCAGGCAGAATGTTGAAAACATCAGGTTCTTTTAGCCACATGTAATATCAAAGACAGAGATGAACCAATAAGAAACGTGTTCAGTTGGCAAACACATTTTAGAGTAGCAAGGCTTATGCAAGGGTGAAAATAAAACTGTTCTTGTTTAAATTTTCTTTCTTCTTCTTCTTCTTTTTTTTTTTTTTTTTTTTTTTTGCAAAAATAAGTCTCAATATACGATCAAGGGTCTGGTTAGTAAATTCCTAACCCTTGTAAAGACCTTGTAAAGACCTGAAAAATGCAATGGCTGGACAGAAGTACTTCTCCAACTTTTGAAGGTATTGTTCCGTAACAGCGTTCATCCTGGCAGTAGAGAAGTCTGACTCACAAAGAATCATGAGTGTGGTTTTGAGGGAAGGAAATGAATTCTAACTCAATTCAGAGAAATCCTGATAGGTTTTTAAGGCCATTTTATGAGTTCGGGCTAAAAGTCACAGAGGCAGTTCAAGGTGAGGGGAATAGGGCTCAACCCCAAACTTCCTACGCACAACAAAGAGGTTGAGATTGGGCACTCTGCTCCAAGTATGAGCCATTCCCTACTGAAAAGAGAAGGTAGCTCAGAAGGCACAGCCAAGAGCCAGAGAATGGTGGATTAGACAGCCACCTCCAGGGAATAGAACTGGGTCCTGATAAGGAAACATTCTTTGCTCCTACAGCAGGTGATCCTGACACCAAGTATCCTGCTGAATTTTGGAATTGCTGTGGACCAGTGACTGGTCTGTGTCTCCCCTTGCTCCTTCTCCTCCTTCTTCCTTTTTAAAGATTTATTTATTTTTATTACAAAGTCAGATATACAGAAAGGAGGAAAGACAGAGAGGAAGATCTTTTGTCCAATGATTAACTCCCCAAGTGATTACAACGGCCGGTGCTGTGCTGATCTGAAGCCAGGAGCCTGGAACTTCCTCCAGGTCACCCATGTGGGTGCAGGGTGCCAAGGCTTTGGGCCGTCCTTGACTGCTTTCCCAGGCCACAAGCAGGGAGCTGGATGGGAAGTGGAGCTGCCGGGATTAGAACCGGCGCCCATATGGGATCCGGACACATTCATTCAAGGCGAGGAGTTTAGCTGCTAGGCCACTGTGCCGGGCTTGTGCATACACTTTTGATATCCATGCACTTTTCTTAAAATAATATACATTTCCCATCAACTTTCTGAAGATCCTTTGCATGACAGATGGTGATGATGGAGTGGGAAGGTAACTTTGCCTTTCAGTGCCTGCATCCCTGACTCAGGAGGGATTGTATCCATGCAGCCACCTCTAGATCACAACAATCCTGAGCTCCTGGACTCTGAGCTGAGGTCATGACATGGGTAAGAGTTCAGTGTCCAGTGGGTGGGATGTTTTGCATACAGAAGGGATGTGAATCACTGGGTCCAGAGGGCAGATTATGAGACCAGCAAGTCACAACTCCCAGCATACATGCTCTATATGGTCTCCTTGTTGACTTACCCAGAGTTGGACCATGTGACTTGAGTGGTTAGGGTTAGGGTTAACTGGAACAAACAGGCCTGATGAGCATTTTTGCATTGAGGCCTATCTTCTCAGAATGCTGTTTTTTTTTTTTTTTTTTTTTTAAAGATTTATTCATTTTATTACAGCCAGATATACACAGAGGAGGAGAGACAGAGAGGAAGATCTTTCGTCCAATGATTCACTCCCCAAGTGAGCCGCAATGGGCCGATGTGCGCCGATCCGATGCCGGGAACCTGGAACCTCTTCTGGGTCTCCCACGCGGGTGCAGTGTCCCAGTGCATTGGGACGTCCTCAACTGCTTTCCCAGGCTACAAGCAGGGAGCTGGATGGGAAGTGGAGCTGCCGGGATTAGAACTGGCGCCCATATGGGATCCCAGGGCGTTCAAGGCGAGGACTTTAGCCACTAGGCCACGCTGCCGGGCCCCAGAATGCTGTTTTGTTAAGAAACTCTGTTGGGTGAGTTTTGCCATTGAGATACCCACAATCAGAGCATGGTGGCCTTGCAGGTAAGGTCTTCGCCTTGCATGCCCAGGATCCTACGTGAGTGCCAGTTCTAGTCCTGGTGGCCCCACTTCCCATCCAGCTCCTTGCTTGTGGCCTGGGGAGGCAGTTGGGGATGGTCCAAGGCCTTGGGACCCTGCACCCATGTGGGAGACCCAGAGCAGGCTCCTGGTTCCTGGTTTCAGATTGGCACAGCACAGACTATTGTGGCCGCTTGTGGAGTGAGTCTACGGACGGAGAATCTTCCTCTCTGTCTCTCCTCGTTTCTTTATATCTGACTCACCAATAAGGATAAAGTGAATCTTAAACAAACAAACAAAAAAAACACAGATAACGTACAATCCACACTCGACCCAATGTTTGAGAACTGGCTTTGTTTCTGATTCCAGTTTCCTGCTTCTGTGGACTCTAGGAGGCAGTATGTTGGTGCCTAAAGACTCTGAGGCCCTGGATTGAATGCTAGGCTCCTGGCTGTTGTGAGCATCTGGGGAGTGAACTAGGAATGCAAGATCTTGATCTATCTGTCCTTCTGGCTTCTAAATGAAGGCAGCAATCTGGGTGATCCTCCTTGAGGACAAGAGACAGCACGAAGAGAGGCCCAGCTGTCCCAGCCAAGCTCCCAGCTGCTCTACAAAATCAGCAGGGGAGAGTCCAGCAACCCAGGGAAATATGAGAAATAAAATGGCTGTTGCTTGTTGTGTTAAACCATTAAGGTTTGCTAGACAGCAGTAGGTAAGCGAAACTTCGAAATCCAAACTTATCTTTACTACATTAGACTGCCTCCCAGATGTACCAATCCAAAAGGTTTTTGGAGGTTTCCTCAAAGTGGTTAAATTTGAGCTGGACATTGAATGATAAATAGGATTTCCATACCTAGAGAGGAAGGGCAGAAACAAAACCAGGAATTAGGAATCTCAGAATAAGGAAGACCAGGAATGGACATTTAGAGCAGGCAAGAATACATTATGTGATGAAATGGTGAGACTAAAAAAAGGGCTGTGTGGTAAAGTGAGAAATAGGAATCTAGAGTTAGTGTACAGGAAATTCCAGGGTCTACGTTTTGTTGCACAGATAATATTTCTGAAAATAGGATTGAAGGTGAGATATGGGAAAATCTGGAATAGTAGACAGGAAAGTGGGGAGAATGACAGAGGTGGTGGAATGACAGAGGTCCCTACGAGACATACCAAAAAGACTTTACCGTGGATGATAGCCTTACACATGGAGAATACGTATAAGATCATCAAATATTCAGGCCCGGTGGCGTGGCCTAGTGGCTAAAGTCTTCGCCTTGAACGCACCGGGATCCCATATGGGCGCCAGTTCTAATCCCGGCAGCTTCACTTCCCATCCAGCTCCCTGCTTGTGGCCTGGGAAAGCAGTTGAGGACGGCCCAAAGCTTTGGGACTCTGCACCCATGTGGGAGACCTGGAAGAGGTTCCTGGTTCCCGGCATCGGATTGGCGCAGCACCGGCCCGCTGCGGCTCACCTGGGGAGTGAAACATCGGATGGAAGATCTTCCTTTCTGTCTCTCCTCCTCTCTGTATATCCGGCTTTCCAATAATAATAAATCTTTAAAAAAAAAAAAGATCATCAAATATTCAATGTTTAAGACCTATCCCTTAAAAATGTTATTAGTTTGGGCCCGGGGGCGTGGCCTAGCGGCTAAAGTCCTCGCCTTGAACGCCACGGGATCCCATATGGGCGCCGGTTCTAATCCTGGCAGCCCAGCTTCCCATCCAGCTCCCTGCTTGTGGCTTGGGAAAGCAGTCGAGGACGGCCCAAAGCTTTGGGACTCTGCACCCGCGTGGGAGACCTGGAAGAGGTTCCTGGTTCCTGGCATCAGATAGGCGCAGCACCGGCCCGTTGTGGCTCACTTGGGGAGTGAATCATCGGATGGAAGATTTTCCTCTCTGTCTCTCCTCCTCTCTGTATATCCGGCTTTCCAATAACAATAATAAATCTTTAAAAAAAATGTTGTTAGTTTAACAACTTTAACACCCTGATTATATATAGATACAATTAAATAAAATTAAGGAGCCAAATAACTTGGCTTCATTGGAAGAAAAATTACATGTGTAAGGTTGACCTGGTGGACATATTCTACTTGATTACAAATTGGGGGAATATGAACAGGAGATGACCCAGGGAGTTAAACAGCTTCCAAGAAATAAACTGCATTCACAGTTAAATTAAAATCTCATTACATTTTGAAGAAAAATCACTAAGGATAGATGCCCACAAAACTATTAAGAAGCTAACAGAATGCATTAAAAAAATTACTGTTTTGAAAAAGTAACTAATGGAAAGGAATACAAATATGTTTTATTACCACCCTACAAACGCTTTGTAGCTTACAAAATCACTCACTGAAAAAAAGAATCACATTGCCATATTTCACAGAAATTACACAGTGGAATTACATGTAAGTATAGAACTTGAACAGGGTAAGTTAAGCATTTGGACAAATGTCTCATATTGTTTAGTTTGTGAAAGAAAGTAAAAACTCCAAAAGTAAGAAGTTGTAAGTGTTCTGAACTACCCTAAGCATGAGAATGAGTAATGGTGAGCTTGTAGTAAAGACACCTAAAATCATAAAACAGCATTTATCAAATAAATAGCAACTATTAAATACCACATAGTCAAAAACAAACAAAAAGCCACAATGTAACGAAAGTGAAAACTCGTCATTTGTTCAGTACTCAACATTTACAAACAAATGTCATTTATATTATCTACGTGTGATTCTAACAGCAGCAGGTCTGGAGAAGTAAATACTTGATAAAGAACATTCAGTTTGTAAAGGACAAAGCTGGAACTGAGTTACCTTGTCAAAGTGACCAAGGACAATTTAGAAAGGCTATTTACCTAATGAGTCATAAAGGAGGAGAGAAAATAAGCCAAAGTTACCAACTCTAGTCTAGGCCCTCTACAAACCCATCCTATTTTCATCCCTAGTTTTTAAGCACTACAGAAGAGAATTTTGCTAGGAGAAATTCTATTAAGAATGGGCTTGACTCATTATTCAAATTTATTGGGAAAAGTAAACATGTTGTTTCCAAACCATTTGATGAGACTCAAATCAACTGATTTAGCACAGTCACAAATCTGGATTACAAGTTTTCCATTTTATCTATCACATGAGCTAATTCATGGGCAGATCCCTACAGTCCCTGGCCATTTCATCACTGGAAAGAAGAGACTACAAATTCAAATCCCAGCATGGCATTGTGATATTGTGGGCTGACACAGCCAATGATGCTGGCATCACATGTGGGTGCAAGTTCGAGTCCTAGTTACTACACTTGGGATACAGCATTCTTGCTAATATGTCTGGGAAAGCAGTGCAAGATGGGTCTACCACTTGTGACTCTGTTTCCACATGGGAGATCAAGGTCATTGTAGCCATTTGGGGAGTGAACCAGTGAGTAGATTTTTCTATCTCTTCTCTCTTTGTAATTCTGCCTTTCAAATAAATAAATATTAAACACATGCACACAATCCTTTCTAGTTCTCAAATTCTTAGATTCAGGGTTTTTTTTTTTAAAAGAATCACCAACTCTGGCAATTTTTTGTTTAAAAAATTTTTAAGAATCGGTCCATTTGTGACATCTTCAGAGAAGCTTGCCCTGGCTAATCAGCGTTAACTTCTGTACCTGAAAGCCTTTGAATGCAGTGATGGGGCTTGTTACACTTCTCTGTCATCATATCTTCAGCTACTAATCCCTCCCGTCACCACGCTGTGCACACTGCCCACTGCCCTGGGTTGCCTTCCCTGTATCTGTTCAATAAACAGCTCTTTACTCACTAACAGTGATGGGGGATTGCTATCATTCTTAGGTTCATGAAGGAAGGAAATGATATACACAAAAAATGACAGAATCAGAGATGAAAGTGACCCCAATTAGTCCCTTCCAGGGGTGAGTGATAACTACTTCACAGGAGCAAGTCTGCTGATGAATAGCTTTAATTATTAAAAAAAATTATGCCTTATAATAACTTGAAATCTGTTTCAATGCTTCACATTTAGATTGGCATTAAGAAAAGTCCATTTTGTTTTACAACCCAGGAAAAGGACATAAAAGACAAGAAAATCTCCTTTTTCTTTCTCAAGTTTTCTTCTTCCTCCCCTGTTCTGTATAGGCCTTTTTTTTTTTCCCACTCTGAGAGGTGTTAAACAATAGTACAGAGGGTAATATTCATACAGCCTTCTATTTAAAAATTTCAATGTATATTTTGACATTTTAACATCCTTTAAAGTTTTTTTTAAATTAGAACCCTTTTTATTTTGGAAGTTTTAGAACATATAAAGTCAACAATATACATCTGAGACCTCTGCGGACCTATCACCAGCTTCCGGGAGGTACCCATGCACAGTAACCTTCCTGCTTCTCCCTTCTGGATTATTTTGAATTAAATACCAGACATTATGTGTTTTTATCTGAAAATAGTTCAAATATCCTATTTTTGTTTAAATCCCTAAATGGTGATTAAGGCTACCACTTACTGAATTAATTACTTGAAGCCAATTAATTATTAGATGGTGAGTGTTACATATAAAGTATTTTTGCAAAAATAACTCCATTAGCCAATTAATAAATAAAATCACGTGAAAATAACAGCCTAGAAGGTAAGGTGTATTATCTTGGCTGTACAGAAAGGAGTGGGGCTGACAGGCTAGGGAACTTGTTTAAGTGCACACAGCTAGTAGACTGTAGAGCTGGATTCATGGCCAGGATGCTCAGATTCCAACAGCCAGGCTCTTTGCATATCAATAGGAAACTAATAAAAATCCCAAACACAACATGCATAAAATCCAGGGTCTTTCTAAAAATATTAAAACAGAAGGAAAGAATCATTTAAAGTCAGTTCAGTTCACCTGGAAAGAATAGATTTAAAAATGAGGCTACTGCAACTTTAGTAAGTATGGTAATATTACAAGAAAAGATTTAAAACATTAGTGGAATAGAATTAAAAAAGAAATACAAACATGTTAGAAAAATTAACTGCTTATATGATAAAGATAACATTTGAATAATTAGGAAAAACATAGGTCATTCTTTTTTTTAAAGATGTATTTATTTATTTTGAAAGCCAGAGTTATAGAGAGAGCTCAATTTTTCACTCCCTGGTTCACTCCCTAGGCCAGGTGGTGGCCAGGAGCTTCCCTGAGGTCTCCCACAGGAGAAGCAACAGCCCAAACACTTGGACCGTTACACAATGTTGGTACTGCAGGCTACATCTGATAAGCCACAACTGCCTCCCCAAGATGGATGGATGACTTCTTTCTTTCCTTCCTTTCCTTTTCAAAAGATTTATTTATTTTTATTGGAAAGTCATATATACAGAGAAGGAGATACAGAAATATCTTCTGTCTGTTGGTTCACGTCTCAAGTGGCCACCGCAATAGACAGAGCTGAGCTGATATGAAACCAGGAGCTGCTTCTTCTAGGTCTCCCATGCGGGTGCAGGGTTCCAAAGGCTTTGGGCCATCCTTGACTATTTTCCCAGGCCACAAGCAGGGAGCTGGATGGGACGCGGAGCAGCTGGGACATGAACTGGTGCCCATATGGGATCCGAGCACATGCAAAGTGAGGACTTCAGCCACTAGGCCACCGTGCTAGGCCCAAGATGGATTATTTCTACAATTGATATTGGGAAAACTGCTTACCAATAAAGGAAAAGCGTAACAAAGTTAGATCCCTATATTATAGCAGATACGTACATAATTAGAGGGATTAACAATCTAAAGGTGAGAAACAAAACCATACAGTTAGAAAAATATTCTTGTGACCTTCAAGAGAGAAAGTCTTACAAGGGAATTCAGGGAACTGTAAAGTAATATGAAATAATGGATAAATCTGAATAGTTAATACATATGAAAAGTTTAACAGTAAAACATAAAAATGAAGGCAAATACTGGCTTAACGTTTTTTGCAACATACACAATAGATGAAAGATATGTATTCAAAAGGTATGTGGAAATTGACAGAATACGGGCATCTTAATTGCTAAGCTAAATGCCCATCATGAGATTATAAACACTTCAATAACCATTTTTTACTTTTCACTACTTAACTTTTTAAAGTTGTGGGAACAGAACAAGCAAATATTTAAACCTGGTGGAAGTGTGATACATCTGCTGGACAGTTACAGGTTAAACCATTCAACAGAGGGACACATATGTGGATGATTCATGGACGAAAGAGAACCTTGAATTCAGCCAAGATGACAAGTGTGTCTAAAGAGTGTAGCCATGAAGTAGCTGAGAGGAAAGATGAAGATGCTGAGATGAAACTGGCATCCTTTTGCCTTCTTCTTTACTGGAAAGTCACAAATAGAGAGGAGGAGAGACACAGAGGAAAATCTTCCGTCCGTTCATTCACTCCCCAAACAGATGCAAAAGCCAGAGCTGCACCAGTCCGAAGCCAGGAGCCAGGAGCTTCTTCTGGGTCTCTCACACGGGTGCAGGGTCCCAAGGCTTTGGGTCATCCTCAACTGCTTTCCTAGGCCACAGGCAGGGAGCTGGATGGGAAGCAGGGCCACCAGGATTATAACTGGTGCCCATATGGGATCCCAGCGCCTCCAAAGTGATGACTTCAGCCACTAAGCCATCATGCCAAGCCCTGAAACTGGCATCTTTATGAATTGGCTCTATCATGTAACCCAGGGTGCAGTGAGGTAACTGTCAAGTAAATCAAGCTGAGTTCTAGTTGCAATGAGTCCACGGGACTAACTAGTACAAGCTCCCATTCAGTAAAGTTACTCAGTTTCTAGCTGAATATTTCCAAGGACAAGGAGCTGATGATTTCAGAGGAGACTTATTCTATTAAAACAAGTTTCAAAGAAGTTTATTTCTGGTTTTACATCACAACTTGCCAACCTATCATCACAAAACTGTTTTTTTTTCCTCCAGTAATTTAGGAGTGGCATGACTAGAATTTGGACTCTGACAATAGGGTAGACAGGGAGTGACAGAGGACAACCCGCTGGAAGAACTGCAATGCAGTATTTCCGCCCCCACAGCCCATTTATGCTCATGGGCATACATCCCAAGACCTTCAGTAGATGCCTGAAACCACAAACAGCACCAAACCCTGTTGAAACTGCCATTTCCAACACATACATTCTTATCATAAAGTTGACTTTAGAAATTAGGAACAGTAACAGATTCATAACAATGAATAAAGCATTTTTAATAACAATACACTCTAATAAAAATGGCATGAACGCACTCTGAGAATATCACTTCTTTTGAGATGTTTTGTTTTTATTTGACAGACACAGTTACACAGAGAGGGAGGGGAGAGAGGGAGAGAGAGAGAGAGAAAGAAAGAGAGAGAGAGAGAGAGAGAGAGAGAGAGAGAAAGGTCTTCTATCCACTGGTTCACTGCCTACATGGCCACAATGGCCACAGTTGAGCAGATCCAAAGCCAGGAGCATCTTCCACATCCATCATGTTCGTGCAGTGGCACAAGTACTTAGGTCATAAGCAGGGAGCTGGATTGAAAGTGAAGCAACTGGGACAAGAACAGGTGCCCTTCTGATACGCTGGCAGCCCAGGTAGAGGTTTAGCATACTATGCCATAAGACCAGCCCCTAGAATATCTTACTGTATTCTACTCATTCTCCTCTTGCTTGCGATGCTGTAAGACAGTTAAGGAAGCACCCCTGTCATCTCTCTTGTATATGCTAACTGCTGGCATCACTACTCTTGGCCTATGGACCCACAGTGCAGTAAAATAAAGATTATTTAAATGTAAGCATGAATATAGTCTGATAACAGCTACCAAGTGACTAATGGGCAGGTGACATCTACAACATGGATACACTGAAAAAAGCAATGATTTTCATCCTAGACAGGATGGAGCGGGATGGTGTAAGATATGTTGTGCTACTCAACTATGTGCAATTTCAAACAAAAGAATGATTGATTTCTGGAATTTCCCCTTCAAAATGTTCAGATTGGTAGACTGCAGGTAACCAAAACCTTGCGAAGTAAAACTATGGCTAAAGGAGGACCACTGAATTGCTGCTTAACTGGATACGCAGGATGAATTAGACTTCTCAAATCTGAGGCAGTAGATAGAAGACAAGCAGGAAAATTAAGGAGCCACCACTGCTTTACTCAAAGCTTTCATCTCACTCACCGGTAAGAGCCCAAGCACCTACAGTGGACTTTCAGGTCCGATAAAATGTGCCCCACCCTCTCTGCCTTCATGCCCTCTCGCTCACTGTTTTCCTGCCACGTAGTTTCCTTGTTGGTCTTTAAACATGCCAAGTCTGTTCTTGCCTTGGGTATTTGTCTTTCCTGTTGAACTTTCTTCCCTTTGCATACAGGGCTAGGTCATCCACCCACTTCAGACCTCTGCCAGACTTGCCCCCTGTTTGGGTAAGGCTTTGTTACTCACTCCATTTGCTCTGGCAATTCTTCCTCCCTATATGCATGCCTGTCCTTCCTCCCTCCACAGCACATCTTGGCACCCAAAACACTAGTTATTTGAGTTATCTGTGCCTTGTTTATCTTTCTGACAGTCCTGTGGATAAGCTCCTTTGAGGTAAACAAAGAAGATGAGGAATGGAGAGAAGAAGCAGGTGAGAGCCCCCAAATCCCTAAAACACATGTCAAAAGCACCAAGCTTAAAAGGTAAAAGGCATGGCATCAACTGCTATTAAAAAAAAAGGGGGGGACAGAAAGGGGATGAGCATGGCTTTGGTAAACACATGCCAGGTAAAATAATCTTTTCTGGGCCTGGTGCAGTAGCCTAGTGGCTACATGTGCTGGGATCCCATAGGGACACCAGTTTGTTTTTTTTCTTTTTTTTAAAATTTATTTATTCATTAATTACATTGTATTACGTGACACAGTTTCATAGGTACTGGGATTCTCCCCACCCCTCCTCAAACCCTCCCCCCATGGTGGATTCCTCCACCTTGTTGCATAACCACAGCTCAAGTTCAGTTGGGATTCCCTCATTGCAAGCATATACCAAACATAGAGTCCAGCATCCTATTGTCCAGTCAAGTTCAACAGCTTCTTATTGAGACCCTCTCTGATCTGAAGGCAGAGCCAGCAGAGTATCATCCCGATCAATTAAAAGCTCCAACATACCATCAGCAACAATCCAGGTACAATGAGGCTGGTGCAGAGTCCACTGATTGACATAGCCCATCATAGAGTCTCCCCTTGTCCAGTATTTCGCTGCCAACATATAGCTGAGGTGGTTGGCTGATCTACTCCATCTTCCATCTTTTCTTGGTTAATGTGAGGGAATCCCCAAAGAAACTTTGAGGTGTTCCCAGATCAGGTTCCTATATGTATTAGCAAGCACAGTGCACGCCTCAGTCTATCACCCCATCAGCTGGTGGTTGCAACCGCTGTGTTGGTTCTATTCTCAGCCCCGACCTCCACTTGAACCAATGAGTATTGCAGTCCATCCCGGCTCTGCCCATCACACACTCGACCCTCACCTAAACCAGTGGGAAGTGTGCTGGTTGGGTGCTGCGTTCCTAACAGGCACAGGCAGCCTCGCCTTGGCATTTTGTGTTGTGTACTGTTTTTATCACAACCAAAACTGGCCAGACCCCCACAGGGACACCAGTTTGTGTCCTGGTGGCTCCGCTTCCCATCTAGCTCCCTGCTTGAGGCCTGGGAAAGCAGCAGAGGATGGCCCAAAGCCTTGGGACCCTGCACCCGTGTGGGAGACCTGAAAGAAGCATCTGGCTCCTGGTTTTGGATTGGCTCAGCTCTGGCCATTGCGGCCACTTGGGGAGTGAAGCAGCAGATGGAAGATTTTCCCCTCTGTATATCTGCTTTTCCAATAAAAATAAATAAATCTTTAAAAAAAGAGAATCTTTTCTGGGAACATTTAAGTCATCACAAATACTAAATTTGAAACTCATATAAGTAGGTCAAACCAAAGTCTTAAGAGATTTATTCTAAGTGTCAATAATTACAGAAAAATAAGAAATTTCCAATTTCAACATTTAGTCATGTTGATAAGATGGAACTGTGACTTTCAAGGTTTCCACAATCACAGAATTAAAGACTAATTTTGTTTCACTCCTGAATTTGGAAGCAAGAACTCTGATTTTATTTTTTTTTTCTAATTTGATTTTTTATTTTATTTTTGACAATCTTTACATAGTTAATTAGGGTAAAAAGGGTTCAAGGGCTATAGGGAAGGGGTAAGACTATTTTTTCCATATTGTTTCCTTCATGTATCTGAGGTAAAAGCGGATATTGAGGGAGACGCTCCACCCAGCTTCCCACCCACCCCAAGTCCCGGATATGAGGCATGCTCTGAGATATTTGCTCAAGTGGTTTTGATAGTTCACCAGTTATGAATCGCTGCCAATCTCGCCACTATAGGCACGATGAGGTCGTTGAAGAATCCACTGATTCACATAGTCCATCATAGAGTCTTCATTTGCCCAGTATTTCGCTGCCAACATATAGCTGAGGTGATTGATTGACTTGTTCTGTCTTCTGTCTTTTCTTGGTTAGGGTTCTGAGTCCGGCATTTCGATTGAGGAGATCCCCAAAGAAACTTTGAGGTGTTCCCAGAGCAGATTCTTGTGTGTTCTAGCAAGCACAGGGTCTGGCACAGTCCACTGACCCAATC
This sequence comes from Ochotona princeps, assembly GCF_030435755.1. Lineage (NCBI taxonomy): Eukaryota > Metazoa > Chordata > Mammalia > Lagomorpha > Ochotonidae > Ochotona > Ochotona princeps. Next base: position 54,522,039 of record NC_080832.1, on the reverse strand, counting down.
AGCTGGTGGTTGCAATTGCTGGGTTGGTTCTGTTTTCAGTCCCGACTTCCACTGGAACCAATGGGTATTGCAGTCCAGCCTGGTTCCACCCAGCACACACTCGGTCCTTGCATAAACCAGTGGGAGCTGCAGCCCAGTCAGAGTGACCCACAATAACCCCCACCAGGCCCGCCCCCTACCCTGGTTTGCCAGTATGTGTAGCAGACTAGTCCAGTCTGTCTCACATCCATTTGGCTCTCATATATGTCGATGGGTATAGAAGCTTTGTTCCATCTAACCAGCTCAACTAACCAGCCCTCATGGCTGTTGTTGAGTGCCTCTCTGTCTAGCTACCCCAGCCCCATCCTAGTTTTCGTGTCCTCCCGCGGGATTGGTAACCCAAGAGGGAGGAGCCCACTATTTCCCTCCCGGGTTGCTCTCACTCCTGGATTATGCACTCTCCAGGTGGTTCTGTGGTTTGACTTGACAGAATAAGCCCCCAGTGCCAGCTTCTGCCAGCTGATGCTGCGGCTAAGCCCAAACAACCCTTACCTACTCTAATTTTTGTTTGCACCAGTGGGAACACTCAGTCCAGCCTGGGCTTTCCCTGATCTAGTCCACATGAGGCCCACAGGTGTTGTAGCCCAGCCCAGTCTGGTCTGTCCCCATCCCAGCCCATGCTCTCCAGTAGGAGTAGCTGTCCAGCAAGGGAAACCGCCCCTTATTCCCCTGCCGGCTCTGCCCCCTCCCTCCCTGGTTCTCACGCGTGTACTGGTTGGGTGCTGTGGTCACATCCGGTACAGGAAACCTCACCTTGGCATTCTGTATTGTGCACTGGGTTTTGTTGTGACCAAACCTGGCTCGACCCACACTCTGTTCTGGTGCTCGGATTTGCCAGTGGATGATGTGAACTGATTCAGCCTGGTCTGTCCCCAGGCCCACGCCAAATGTATGCCAGTGGGGAACTTTCCATGGCCTATTCTGGGCTGTTTCCTTTCATGCTTCTTGCGCTAACCTGCAGAGACTGTGTCCTTCCAGAGGAGTTACCCAGATTCTTTCATCAGAACCTTCCCAATGCCAGGTTTCACGCATACCAATGGGTCCATGAGCCAGCCCTACTCAGTTCACCTCCTGTCCTAGCAGGTACAGTGGCTTTTCCTGATTGGTCTTCAACCCAATCTGACTCTTGCTGTTGTATGTTCCAGCCCAGCCATGGCTCATCCATACCCACATACGGCTCACATATGGCTCAGTAGGGGTTGAGACCTTGCCTAGTCTGTCCCGCATCTCCCCTGGTCCTCCAGGACACCAGACGGTGTTGGGGTCTGACCCGGCCTGGTGCATCCAATCCCAGTCCACACTTGTGCCAAGGGAGACTACAACTGTAACCTGATCAGAACGCAGCCCTATTCCAGCTTGTGCACCCCTTGGTGGAACCTCCACCCAGTTAGGGTGTCCCCTTAGCTCCCCTACCGGGCCTGTTCCCAGCTATAGATCACGCGCATGCCAGTGGTTGCTCTGACTCAGCTTAGCTCAGCTCCTCACCTATCCCGGCCTCTGCCTTAGACACTGTGGCTTAGTGTCCCTGTCTCATGGCATGACCTGTGCTCCATGCTGTTTTCTAGTTTTGCTTGTGGGCTAAGGTTTGCTCAGTCCTGCCCGGTACACCCCGTTTCATTACCAATTCACACATTAGGCGGCTGTTGGAGCTACTTTGCCCAGCTTGTCCAACCTCCAGGTCTGGACCACATGTTCTCCAGCGGGAGCTATGACACGCCAGGGGCGTTTCCCACGTTCCTCCACTTGATCCACTCCCCGACCCAGTTCTCATACATGCCCATGGGTTTTACCAGTGCCCAGCTCAGTCTGGCCTTCCATTTGGTCATGTATGAGCTGGTGAAAGTTGCAGCCCAGCCCACCCCACACCCTATTCAGGATGCACATTCGGTGCTGCTGCTTTGACCAGTCCAGACTGTTGAGGGTTCCTTTACCTGTGATTGATGGCAAGCTCCTTGGTCACACCTAGCTTAGTCCAAAACCACCCAAACTCTTGAACTAACCAGTGGGGCTAAAATTTCCACAGGTTGTGGCTCACACATACCCCGCAGAATCTACCCCCGGATATGGTTCTTGAGTGCTAGTTTATGTAATGGCCCTGCCTAATGTGACCCATCTGCTGATCCATCATCATGCCAGGTAATAGGATATCCTGCTGGACAAGCCCAGAGCCTTAGCTTTTGCATGAACTGGTGCTCGGTGCTCAGCACTGTTAAGTGATTACAAGTTCTTCAAAGGAAGAGTTACTATCATTGGGAATCTTTAGGATTGATTCACATCCCCAAAGCACTATGGGTTCAACCTGGAACTACCTAAGCAGTGATTCAAAGAACCAAAACCCCAGACCTCCCCGTCCAGGCCGCCAGCAGGCAGAGCCTGGCGCCAAATGGCACACTGGCCACCCAGGGACAGCTCCCCACATGCACATGATGGCTGGCATGTGGGATCCAGGCATGAGATGCCCCGTCCTGAGGCCCATCAGCAGCCGGGCAAGAACTCTGATTTTAAAAACCAGAATTGGTGTAACAAAGGCCCAAATGCCATCTTTAACAGCTAAGATGTCTCTTGGGACACCCTATAACTGATCCTGGAGTGCCAGGTCTGCAGTGCAGGCTGGACTCCCAATGTGCGTCTCGATCATGCGCACTCTGGGAGGCACAGATGACGGCTCAAGTGCTTGGGTCCCTGGCATGTGGCAGACCTGGCTTCAGCTCTTGTTGTTAGGGGCACTGTGTGTCTGTGTGTGCATGGGGCGGGGAGGAAGCAGAACATGGAAATTCCCAGTCTTCGCCTCTCTGTCTCTTTCAAATTAAAAAAAATACATTTTAAAAACTAGAGGAAAAGATTGAGTATGGGAAGAAAAAAGAGAAAAGTGAAATAGCACAGCGACAGATAGAGTAACGGTGAGCTCCAAGTAGTAACTGAGTCACCCAGGTTCAAGGGCTGGGAGGAATGATTGGCTCTTCCTTTTAGCTTGATCACACATGCTGAGCAGTCACTGGAGCTACTGAGGACTCTGTCTCATAGAAAATCTCACTCAACATTCCGAGCACGTGTGTGTGGGGGGGGGGAGGGAATAAAACCCAGAAAACAGTGTCTGCTTTTGGACGCATTTCAAAGAAAGATGGGATGCTTGAGTCTGCTCGGATCTTGTTGTGCCACGAACACACACAGTCTGAAAGTGTGGGGGGAGAAAGGACACAAATGGTTGCGATTCGGTCTAGCAGTTAAGAAGCCTGCGTCCTTTAACAGAGCACCTGGTTGTGTTTGATCTCTGGCTCTGGTCCCTGATTACAGCTTCCTGCTACCTCAGTCCCTCCGGCCACCGACATGGGAGACCAGGATGGAGTTGCCTGTTCCCAGCTTCAGGTCCCTGGAAGTGGCCAGCACTTGGGGGAGAGAACTGAGAGGTGTAATCTAAAAAAATGACAAAAAAAATCCTTAAAAGACTTCTGCCATACTCAGCACTGCAATTCATAATTACCAGTAGTTTTGTAAAAACACAATTTTAAAATAATCACAGCTTAAGAACAGACTTGTGTTTATTTCCCAAACTCGCCTGGCTTTATTTCCAAAAGCAAAGTCCAGCATTGATATGCTCTGTGATTAATTCTCTCCACATCTGCCAACCAGTATGCAGAGGGGAGAGCTCTTTCAGTGGCGGCAGAGAGATGCTGGGACTTAGCAAGGAGTCACCCTATTTGCCACTAAAAATTAGCCAAGCAGAAAACAATTTGTCTCTTTATGTAGGAACAAAATTCTGCTCCCCGATCGATGGACATGTCTATAAAACCACTCTAAACAAAGCCTAACATGGCCAGATTGCTCACTATACTTAATACCATTCATTTGAAAAACATCATCTTTAACACCTCAGGCACAAACTTGACACTGTCTGCACTTACTGATCCTGCAGCACAAGCAGATGCTTCTGACAAGGCCGGTAGGAGAACCTCACCTACAGTGCCCAGTTTGGGGGAAACTCCTCCCTGCCACCCTGCCACGGCAACAGAGGGAAGGCCTCCCAAGGCATGCTTAGCCAGGTCTCTAAAAGGTCTGCCGAGTGTGGATATCACAAAAGGGGTTAAAAATACTCGAGTCTACCGGAAAGCCTAACAAGACATCTGGGTGAGACGTCTGTCACTGTCAGGGCAGCCCTGGGAGGGCATGCCTGTATCAATCGGGTTTAATCAGATGGACAGCTGATCAGCATTAAACAGACTTGCTCTGGGCAGCCTGAGCCGAGTTTCCTGACATGAATTCCAATGAGGGCCCTCTGCACTCTCCCACCGAGCTCTGCCATCCTTCCGCGGTAGCTCCCCGGACATATGGGAATCCCTAGTGATGAGAGCATGAAGCTGCCTTTAACTCAAGTGGCGGCTCATTTCCTCCTGTTGAAGGCAGACATTAATATCCCGAGGAGCTCAGGCCCTCCTCGCTGCCCCCCTCCACCCAGGCCCAGCCACTGTCCTACTTCTTCGTTGAATAGGCTTGTAATGAAGAAAATCCAAACCTCTTTCTGACTGCAGCACAGTTCCACATGAAAAGGTTACACAAATATACCAGCTTCCGTGTCAAAGTTTCCCCAAACAATTGCCCCACCTCACTCCTTACCACCCACTTTCCCTTATCCCTGTTCCCCGCATCACTGCAGAGTAGATTCTGTTGTCAAACCTCCCATAGCGCTTTCTGCCGAGGTCCGGAGTTCAGTTCTCCGCTCTGATAATTATGAGCAGTCTCCAAGGCATGGCAGGTGGAGGATTAAAGAACTGATTACAAAGAGCATGCCTGTATTTCCATTTCATTTACAAACCCTTTCTTCGAGGTTTCAGCATTTAGCCATGAAACTGCTTTGGGCAATCAGGCTGGGAGAAACGGTAGTCCAGTGACAGCCCAGAGCAGACAGCAGACAATGCTGCTGGGTGTAGCCAGAATACACATCATTTGGTGAATTAGATAACACATAGTTTGATTTTAGAAGGGACAGAGGCAATAATGGGTGCTAGTAGATGAAGACAAGCCAATTTTTTTTTTTTTTTTATGGGGAAACTGGAGACTAATTATAAATTAGAGGAGCTTGAATCGTTACTTAAGTTTGGTGCTGGGCCCAACCCCCATTGCCAGGGTCCCGTGAATTCCAAATTGCTTTACACAAGATTACAGCGTGAGTTCTCTTCTTTAGAAAGTAAGCAGGGGTTAGGAGAAGTGTGAGTGCTGTGTGTTAAATGGGCCACAGTAAGCACTGGCAGGAGGGAAATGTCATTCTGCAAAGACCTCACCAACTCAAGAACAAGAGGCAGGGGCTAGCATTGTGGCATAACATATTAAGACATGCCCTGCAGTGCCTGGTGTGATAGTGTAGTGTTTAAAGTCTTCGCCCTGAATGTGCCAGGATCCCATATGGGCATCAGTTCTAATCCCAACAGCCCTGCATCCCATCCAGCTCCCTTGCCTGTGGCCTGGGAAAGCAGTCGAGGACGGCCCAAAGCTTTGGGACCCTGCACCCATGTGGGAGACCCAGAGAAAGTTCCGGGCTCCTGCCTTTAGATTGGCCTCAGCTCCAGCCATTGCGGACCTTTGGGGAGTGAACCATTGGACAGAAGGTCTTCCTCCCTGTCTCTCCTCCTCTGTATATCTGCCTTTCCAATAAAAATAAGTAAACCTTCAAAAAAAAAAAAAAAAAGACACAACCTGCAAATTTGGTATTCCATGTGGCACCAGTTCATCTCCCAGCTGTTCCACTTCCAATCCAGCTCCCTACTAATGTGCCTGAGAGAGCAGCAGAAGATGGCCCAAGTGCTTGGGTTCTTGCATCCATGTAGGAAACCAGGAGGAAGCTCCTGGTTCCAGCCTCAGCCACTGCAGCCACTTGAAGAATGAACCAGCAGACAGAAGATCTCTCTTTGTCTCGCCATCTCTCTGTGAGACTTTCAAATAAGTCAATCTTAATAAATAAACAAATAAATAACAAGGAAATGAGGCAGATTTCGAATGAAAAGAGAATCTTGGAAGACTTTATTTAGACCATGAGGCTTGGCTGTGGCTGGGAAATGTGTGTGATGGTAAAGAGGAAATAAGGAGCCAACGCTGTCTGAGTGCTTGGGTCAGGGCACAGGCTGTGTAGAGAGGAGCTTTCAGTTTGCTTACCCTGATACCTGATCAACTGAAGCAACACAAGGCACAAAAAGAAATTCTAAATGTTCCCCAAATGTTTTGCTAGGTCTTCATGCATGTATGCAGTGATTCCCAAGCACGTCTAAACCAGACACACAAGAAGCCACAAGCAGCAACTCAATGCATAGTTAATGACAGTTGATGAGATGTTAGGATTTTCATGTAGACTCTTATTTGATCTTCACCCAGTTAAGCTGTTAAGTTCCTATTTGTGGATGAGGAATTGGAAGCTTAGAAATCAAGTTCTTTGCCTAGAATCTCTTAAAAAATTTGTGTTCTTGCTTATTTGAAAGGGAGAGAGACAAAGAGATCTGTCATCCATTGGTTCACTTCCTAAATGCTCATAGAAGCTGGCAGTGATCCAAGCGGAAGACACGAGGCTGTTAATTCAATCTAGTTCTCTCGTGTACATGCATGACGGGAACCCAAGTACTTGAGCCCTCAGTTGCATCTCCTGGTGCTTGCTTTAGCAGGCAGCTGGACTGGAAGAAGTGGAGCCAGGACTAAAGCCAGGCACGTCCAGACATGTACAGAGATGGTCCCTATTTAATGATGATTCAGAGTACGAGTTGTCAACTTTACAATGCTGTGAAAATGCTACACACTTACAAACTATACTTCAAATTTTGAACTGTTAACTTTTCCTGAACTAGCAATGTGTGGTACAACATCCTCCTGAGGCTGGGCAGTGCCAGTCTGCCACATGAGCCCCCAAACTACAGTGTGCTGTGTTATTATTTGCTAGGTTAGGTGGATTAAATGCATTGTTGGTTTCATATTTTTTTTAAAAAAGATTCATTTATCGGGCCCAGCGGCGTGGCCTAGCGGCTAAAGTCCTCGCCTCGAACGCCCCAGGATCCCATATGGGCACCGGTTCTAATCCCGGCAGCTCCACTTCCCAGCCAGCTCCCTGCTTGTGGCCTGGGAAAGCAGTCGAGGACGGCCTAATGCATTGGGACCCTGCACCCGCGAGGGAGACCCGGAAGAGGTTCCTGGTTCCCGGCTTCGGATCGGCGCGCACCGGCCGTTGTGGCTCACTTGGGGAGTGAATCATCGGACGGAAGATCTTCCTCTCTGTTTCTCCTCCTCTCTCTGTATATCTGACTTTGTAATAAAAATAAATCTTTTAAAAAAAAGATTCATTTATTTTCATTGGAAAGGCAGATATACACGAGAGGAGGAGAGACAGAGAGGAAGACCTTCAGGCCACAAGCAGGGAGCTGACAGGAAGTGGGTGATTTCATGTTTTTAAATACTATTTTTTTTAAGCTTATTACATTGTCAACCTATGGCGGGTTTAAGGAGATACACTCTCCATAACTGGAGGAGCACCTGCAAGTGAACCAAAGCCAAAGACAGATGACACATCTGTTAGGTGTCTGAGAGTACAGACTGCCTATAAAAATGGATGCAGAGAGATGTTCTGAGCACTTTTTATTCATGTACTACTTTCAAACAAACTTTGAAAGGCAAATGTATACCATTTGCTTACTTACTAAAATTAACCTTATTACTTCATATTCACACTACATATACCAGGCAATCTTTATGCTTCACATTTTTCATTTACATGTTTTTTGTTGTTGTTGACCCATGGAAATAAGATACGTTCAAAAGGCTGCCAGGGTCTTGCACGAAAAGGCATAACGCACATACAAAAGTAATGAAAAAAACTTCATGATTCAGTTTGTGCGCCATGAAAAGCCAATCATTCTTTCAAATGTATCATTTAACTTAATTCAAGGATGGAATGTTTAATGCATGTTCACTGGACAAAAATTTATAACTTTTATTTCAAGTGAAATAGGAATGCCATTCAAATTCCTTTTTTATAGAAAGCTGGTGCCAGAGGACTAAAAGGCAAAATTACATATCATCTTATAAAGAAAATCACAAATATTAAAAGGTCTATGTTAAAAAAATGTACAAGTCAGATGAGAGAATGCCCTTAGTGTAAAAATTAACATGATATAAACGGATACAGTACTTACCTGTTCAGACGATAACCACCAACTACGGAAAGCTACTAAGCATTTAAAGCAGATGTGCTGGGCCTGGGGGCGTGGCCTAGTGGCTAAAGTCCTCGCCTTGAACACACCGGGATCCCATATGGGCGCCAGTTCTAATCCCGGCAGCTCCACTTCCCAGCCAGCTCCCTGCTTTTGGCCTGGGAAAGCAGTTGAGGATGGCCTAATGCATTGGGACTCTGCACCCGCGTGGGAGATCCGGAAGAGGTTCCTGGTTCCTGGCTTCGGATCGGCACGCATTGGCCGTTGCGGCTCACTTGGGGAGTGAATCATCGGACGGAAGATCTTCCTCTCTGTCTCTCCTCCTCTGTGTATATCTGGCTGTAATAAAATAAATAAATCTTTAAAAAAAATAAAGCAGATGTGCTATAGTGAGGAAGGCTTATTACCAAAAACAGAATATACAATCTCAGGAAGCGCCTTACACTAATTACATGTTGACGTGACAACATTTTAGACATAGTAGCTTAAATAAATACTGAAAATTAATTTTACTAATTTCCTTTTATATTTCTGGTGTGGTTACAAGAAAATTTTAAAATATATTCCTTTGGACAGACACAATGTTACAATGGTACTTCAAAAAGTTTATGGAAAAATGGGATTAAAAATGGGATTAAAAGAATAAAAAATTTTTTTGGCACAAAAAATTTTGAAATCCACATATAGATTTCTATTGTATGCATTTCCCAGGAACTTCTTTTTATCAAAGATTTTATTTATTTTTATTGGAAAGGCATATGTGTACTCATAGACATCAGATATACAGAGAGGAGACAGAGAGGAAGATCTTCTAACTGCTGATTCACTCCCCAAGTGGCTGCAACAGCTGGAGCTGAGTCATTCTGAAGCCAGGAGCTGCTTCTGGGTCTCTCATGTGGCTGCAGGGTCCCGTCCTCGACTGTTTTCCCAGGCCACAAGCAGGAAGCTGGATAGGAAGCGGGACTGCCGGGACTCAAACCAGCACCTATATGGGCTCCTCGTGCCGTGGAAGGTGAGGACTTCAGTCACTAGGCTACTGTGCTGAGCCCAAACATCTTGCATGGACTTTAAATTTTTTTTTGTACCCAAACAAACTTATCTTTTAATTCCATTTTCCACAATGTTTTGATGTTTCCCTGTACCTTATCTTTTCACGGTACCACACTTTCACCATCTCTGAATTCTTACTGCTCTCCCCCAGAAGTTCTCTTATAGTTTAACATACTTTCTTTTAATCTTTTTTTTCTTAAATGCTTTCAAACAAATGTTTACAAACATAAATCAAATGCTAAGTATTAATAAACATGAAGCAAATGCCATACATCCTCTCATATAAATGTTTTCATTATATATATGTATACGTATGTATGTATACATGCTTTCTTCATTTACTTAATATGAGAACAGTTCACATTTATTTAAAGAGTATAGTTTTCTATAGCACAACATCTAGGGAATTACCAAATCCTTTTTAATGATGGATATTTATCTATAATATGTATTAACCACAATGTTCTTCAGACCTTATTAATAAATATTTAAGTCATTTTTTATCCCCATTTATTATATACACACCTGTAGTGAACATTCTCATAGATTTATCTATGGGTATATGTGGGAGACTTCTGAGGGATATATTTCTAAAAAAATTAGAACGTCATACACATTGCATTAAATGCTGCTAAATGAACTATTTCACTTTCAAAATGAAAATACAAAATATCTAGATTGTGATCAGCTATAATTTCCTCATTAAGTCTGTGAAATGACAAGGATGTATGTTTCACATCCAGGGTTCAGTGAGGCAATCCTAACACAAGCCTTGAATAAGCCTGACTATTGGGGTGATTCTAGAGAACCCGACAATGACCTCCCCTTCTCTGGAAATGCTACCTCTCTCCATAACCCCCAGAGTGTAAGGTGGTAGTCACTGTTCGAATGACTGACAGTGTGGCCCAAAACTGAGCACTTGTCCAACCAAGGGCATTCAAATTCTTTCCCCAGAATGCAGACTTTTTTGGAAGATGCCAGAGCAGCATTCAAGAAGAACACTGAAACTTATGTGGGGGCTCATTAGTAACTGACTGTACATTTAGCCCTTAACACAAAAGCTTTACATAGCAAATGCTTACCACTTGCTAAATGTTAACTTTCAACTGCTTTCACATCAACCCATCTTTTTCTTCAGAAAATTTCCAGAGAAAATTGTACCTGTCAGCTAGCTGATACGTACAGGTCATGACTGAGTCACTCACAGAGTAGCAGGTCCCCAACTTGTGGCAACAGGGAGTCATTCACAGCATCACCACATCCATGATATTGTAGGGGCATCCTGGGCTTGGCACAGAACTCCGAGTCCCCTGGACTTTTGCATGCTTTTTTCGTGACAGGCAATCTTTTTCTACCCCTCTAGATTTTCCACAGCATCCAGGCCTAATCAGCCTTTGACGTTCTTGATGAACCTGTGAGCAATGACTTATTTAGACTAATACATCTGTGTTACAGACGAGACCCAGCAAAGCATAAACGCTGACTTGAAAGTAATGCCTCAGAGGTGGTAGATATTAGAACTATTAGTTAAGTCCCCTATCTACTCTCTGGGGCTTTTTTTTTTCTTACAACCAATAAGTCTGTTTCATAAGCAAAGAAAATATTTTCTTTAAAATCTCAACAACTCACCTCAAAAAGACAACAGTCAATAACCTAAGGAATCTCAATGGCTGGATCAGGCACAACACTAGAAGCACAGTAAACTGGCTTTCTGACTCCTGTTTGCTTGCAGTCTGAGCATCCTCCACTTCAGATACTCACTGCCCTCTCATTTCTACCTCGCCTTCTCACATCAGAGCCTTTCTGTGGTGATAATCCTGGGTCATTTGTACTTTAGGATGAATGTTAACTTAACTCATAAATTTACCTAACCAATGAACTAAATTAGAAGAAAATCCTAGTTTTCTATTTTTTTTCACCATTTATTTATTTGAAAGAGGAAAGATCTTCCATTTGCTAGTTCACTCCCCAGATGGCTACCATAGCCAGAACTGGACCATTCTGAAGCCAGGAGCCAAGAGCTTTTTCCTGGCCTCCCACACTGGTGGTGCAGGGGCCCAAGCCCTTGGGCCAAATTACCTCAACTGACTTCCCATGTGCGTCCGTCACTGCTGGCTATTGGAGGTGTGAATCAGCGGATGGAAGACCTCTAGTCAACTTCTAAAAAGATAATAAATGTTAAAAAAAATTCATAACACAAAAGCAAATATCTCAAAATGCCTTCTTGTTAGCTTCAGAAAACATGTGAACTCTGCTAAGGAATACAACTATACATTCAGACCAGCAAACACTTTATTCATGTTTTAAGGCAAATGCAGGCAGCAGATTAAAAAGTGTGTCATCTAGAACTACACGGAGAACTTAAACACTTTCAGTTCACAGTGGGGGCACTACTCCTACTTCAGACTTTTTTTTTCTTATTAGAAAGGCAGAGTTGCACAGAGAAGGAAAGACAGAGACAGACAGGCAGAGATTTTCCATCTGCTAGCTCACTCTCAGAACCTGGGAGCCAGAAGCTTCTTCCGGGTTTCCCACATGAGTGCAGGGGCCCAAGTCCTTAAAGCCATCCTCTGCCGCTTACCTTGGCCATCAGCAGGGAGCTCACGCTCAAGTGCAAGCAGAGCAGCTGGAACTCAAATTGGCACCAATCTGTAAGTCATTTAAGGACAGGGCCTGTGCAACCACCAGCTGATCGGGGTGATGGAATGTGGCAGACACTGTGCTTACTAGTACATATAGGGACCTGGTCTCGGAACACCTCAAAGTTTCTTTGGGGATTCCCTCAATCAAAATGGAGGAATCAGAACATTAACCAAGAAAAGATGGAAGATGGAGTAGATCAGCCAACCACCTCAGCTATATGTTGGCAGCGAAATACTGGACAAGGGGAGACTCTATGATGGGCTATGTCAATCAGTGGACTCTGCAGCAGCCTCATCGTACCTGGATTGTTGCTGATGGTATGTTGGAGCTTTTAATTGATTGGGATGATACTCTGCTGGCTCTGCCTTCAGATCAGAGAGGGTCTCAATAAGAAGCTGTTGAACTTGACTGGACAATAGGATGCTGGACTCTATGTTTGGTATATGCTTGCAATGAGGGAATCCCAACTGAACTTGAGCTGTGGTTATGCAACAAGGTGGAGGAATCCACCATGGTGGGAGGGTTTGAGGAGGGGTGGGGAGAATCCCAGTACCTATGAAACTGTGTCACGTAATACAATGTAATTAATGAATAAATGGTATTACCCACAAAAAAAAAAAAAAAAAAAAGGACAGGGCCTGTGGTCTGAGGGCTAAGACCTTAGCTGGGGATGCAAACTGTAAAAAGATTTAACAAGGTAAGTACAAAGCGTGCCAAGAGTAAAATGGATGTCCACAGTTGTTGTAGGGGTATTTGATTGGGATCACTAAGGATTTGGTCTCGGGGGGTGGGAGGTTACAGGAGAGCTGGGTTTTTTGGGGATGCTCATTGAAGGCAAGGTGGCTGCTGCCTCCTTCTACTCCAGCGGGGAAAAAGGGGTGCTTCCATGAGGTGCTTGCTGCTGCTGGTCCAGCAGGGCTCTCCTGCCAGTCAATGAACAGAATCGACAATTGCCAGCAGAGGCTTTACAATGGTGGCAGCCAGGAGACTGAAAGTGGAACCTGGGTGGAGTGTGGGTTTAGGACAAAGAGTTAAGTATCTCATCTCAGGGCATGAGAGAATAGAAATGAGTAGGAAAAACAGAAATGAAAATCCAGGAACATTCCTCATAGCCACAGCCCCAAATAGTTTGGGTAAATTAAGAATAAAATGAGCGAACTGCTATTGTCTGCCAAAAAGTCATTTTCACAGAGACAAAAGAAAATCAATATGCTTCTTATTTATGTTTTGCTTAGGTACAATTACTTCAGCTAGTGACATACACATTAATGGTTGGGCCTTATTTTCCATGGAAAAATATTCATTGCCAATTAATTATCTGAATGATCAGTCATTAAACTACATAATTTCACCAGCGCACTTTCATCTGTACCAAGTGCCCTGCTGTGGTCTAAAACTGGGGTCTACATATTAATCAGAGTGGCTTATCAAGCTAATTCTATTTGAAGAGAGCAATGAATGAACCTAATAGCCTGTCTTCCCTTTCATTCTAGCAAAGAATACCTTGAATATTTCTACCAGGAGAGCTGATACAGAGAACACTGGCAAGCCATCTAAAAAGGCAATAATGTACCTGTTCAGCTTGCCTTGGCCTTAGGTTTAATAATAAACGAGATGCTTCCTAGTCAAGCTCCCCTTCCATTGTGCGGGTCCTGCCCTACCATGGCCCCTTCTATAGGGAAGGACTGAGCTGGGAGTCCTGGAAGGAAACCAAGCAGGTGACACATCAGTGTCCACACTGGGGGAAAGAAGAACACTGGACTGCTCCTCAGGTGGCTCATGGTAGATAGCTATTGTTCTGATCCCTGATAACATAAGCACTTTCATTTCTCTTTACAAAGTTGTTCCATAGTTACTCCAATTAAATTCTTCATCTAAATCTTGAGCTGTTATATGATACAGCCCATAGCTGTAATTTATCACATTAAATGAAGAATTACAAGCATTTCTCCATATAATATATTACTTTAACTCTAAAGCAAGAACATCTAGAATAGCCTACTTCTGTCAGTCGACTATCTTAGAGGGCTATCTTCCTGCTTCCAGACAGCCATCTTCTCCTTGCGAGCTCACACGACCTTTCTTCTGATTGTGCATGATATGAGAGGGATCTCCCTGGGGGCTCCCCCTCTTCTCACAGGGGGAAGAGAGTCCTAGGAGACTAGGGACTCACCATTACTACCCCATGTAACCTTAGTTTCTTCCCTTAAGGGCATCTTCCCAGAAGAAGTCACATTAAGGCTTTAACATACAAATTTTGGGGGCTACAACTCAATCCACGAATTGTACAATTCAGTTCCTGACATTTACCATGCAATATCTATGTGTTGTGTTTACAGTTTGATACTATATCAAGTCAAAATAACATTAAACTCATTTAACTAGAAAACACAACTGAAGCTCATTTGTAAAAGTAAGCACATTTTAATATGTATTCAGTTTCTTTACTCTCTAAAGCACAATTTTGATAGAATTCAAGACAAAAGTTGAGTAAGACAGTGCAGTCCAGGTCTTTAAGAGTTTATAAGCCAATTATGACAAAATAAAAGCAAACAGTATCAATTAAGTATGGCAAATATTTCTAAAAAGTTCATGGAAAATGGAACTTAAGTTTATTTTGGTGCAAAAAAATTGCAAACCATGCATACCAAATATCTTTTTAAGAAGTTGATGGGAAATGCGTATTATTCAAAAGTAAACATGGATTCAGAATTTTTTTACACCAAGATAAACTTTTCATTCGATTTCTACAAACTTTTGGAAATGTCCTTATACGCTACAGTTATTAAGAATATAAGCCTGGAGATGGGCTTCTGGCATAACAGTTAAGACGCCAGTTGGAGTTCCTACCTTCTAGTTTCAGCTCTGCTTCTCATTTCAGTTCCTCACTAACGTACTCCTGGCAAACCACAGAGGATGCCTCAAGTAGTTAAGCTCCTCCCACTTACGCAGGAGACCCAGACTGAAGTTTAGCCTCTCAGCCTCGGCCTGGTGCAATTCTGCTGTTGCTGGCATTTGACCAGTGAATCAGTGTCTCTGTTTCCTTCTGCCTTTCAAATAAATAAACATTGAAATAATTAAACTTTGAAGAGAAACCTGTTTTAAATCTCAGATTTACTATTGATTGGCTATGTAGATCTTAGCAAAACTATTTAACATCTCTAAGCTTTAGTATATCTATTTATATAAAGGGAGTATCAGTACTGACATTTAATGATGGCTATAAGATACAAATGAGGAAACACATACAATGTACTTTCGACACAATGTCCTGACACATGATCTGTGCTCAATTACGTGGGAGCTATTGCCAATGTTTGTGTAGATTTGAGCTACAGAAGTCTAAAAACGTATACTTAGGGGCCTGGTGCAGTAGCCTAGCAGACAAAGTCCTCATCTTGCATGCGACGGGATCTCGTATGTGTGCCAGTTCTAGTCCTGGCAGACCCATTTCCCATTCACCTCCCTGCTTGAGGCTTGGGAAAGCAGTCGAGGATGGCCCAAAGCCTTGAGACCTTGCACCCGTGTGGGAGATCCAGAAGTTCCTGGGTCCTGGCTTTGGATAGGCACAGCTCCAGCCTTTGCAGCTACTTGGGGAGTGAATCAACGGACGGAAGATTTTCCTCTCTGTATATCTGCCTTGCAATAAAAATAAATAAATCTTAAAAAAGAAAACTAATTAAAAAAAGTGTACTTAGTTCTTCCTGGGGATCAAGGAAAGTTTCCAGATATGATGACAGTAGAACTCCATCTTAAGGAACAGGTAAGTTAGCTTGCTAAAGAAAGAAAGGCAGTGTTCCAACACAAACAAAATAAACACACAGTATACGCAAAACGCTGTTGGTACCGTGCATTTACCAACAGATTTAGCACATGAATAGTTACTACTCAGTTTGCCCCTTTCCCTTGGCATCCCACAACATAGTTGGTTCTTTCTTCACATGGCTTGCCATTCATCTTCCCCAGAAATATGCTCCTACACCCTTGAACAGCTATGCTGGATTTGTCTTTCATGAATAATTCAGGCACAGGTGTTTGGTGCAGTAGTGAAGATGCTGCTGGGAGTATCCGCATCCTTTACTGGATGGATAGAGTCTGGGCACAAGTCCTGGCTCCCTTCAGAATCCAGCAGCAGAAGGCTTCATTTATGTGGGAGACCTAGACTGAGTTCCCGGCTCCTCTCTTGGACCTGGCCCAATCCTGGTTATCAAAGGCATTCAGACAGTAAATCAGCCAATGTGAAACCTCTTTCTGCTTATCAAATAAAATGGAAATAAATGAAAAACAGTTTCCAAAAAGAAAAGAAACTGTCTAGACAAAGTGCACAGGCCCAGAGTTCAAAACTCTGGTGGACAGAAACAGTCATGTTAGCCCAAAAAGTTACTTCCTGCACCTCCCAGGCCTCCATTTTCTTACATTGAGAATTACATCAGACACCACATTGCTAGGAAGAAACCTAAGGGTTGCCTAATTTTTCACATGATTTTCTAAGTCTATTCCAGGAAATACAAACATGTGCTCATGTTCTAATTTTACATGCTAGGCTGAGAAATTTACTTCATAAAGATGATGAATTATAGCATATAAACCAGGAATACACTTCCTTATCCAGAAGTTCAAAATATATTACAATTACACTTTGGGTAACAAAGCATATATAATAAAGAGAACTCCAGTTCTCTGTTTTCAGAAATTATAAACTGACTAGGTCAATAACATGAAGTATAACATGAAGTAATACAAAACTCTAATCCTGAATGCATATTTTTTTTCAAGTCTAACTATCATGTAAAGTATCCTATGGGCCTTTAATTCCCTTAGAATTCATATTTCATATTAATTTGGCTTGTTAGATATCTTTTTCTTTCTGTCAAAGAACATAAAATTCTTGCAACAAAATGAGAATACAGTTAAAAATAAACTTAGAGACAATTATGGGAAATGTAAATAGTAAAAGGCTGCCAGGACTGCCTTCAAAGCATCAATTCCTGGGCTGAACCCAGGCCAACATACACCTGCTAGGAGCTCTTCGTGTGGAAAGACTTTCATATCTCTCTCTCTCTCTCTCTCTCTCTCTCTCTCTCACACACACACACACACACACACACACACACACACACACACAGTGCTGTCACATGTTGGCCCCTGCACTGATAAGACAGCAGCAATCCTTAGGGGAAGCTTCACATATTCAAAGACAAAAGTTACAGACATGGGATAAGGAAGCAGACAGTCTCCTATAGAGACATTTTATATTTTTATACACACACACACACACACACACACACTCTCTCTCTCTCCCCCCCCCACCTTTTAACCTAAAATATATATTTTTTCCTTTAATTACAGTTTCCTGTATAACCATTAGTGGGCTCCGGTGATGCCAGCCATATTTATTAGAGGCAGCATGTCAAATAGGGGTTGACAATTACAGTCTCTATCAATATATATTATGCCAGATGGTAATGAGCCATCCACAAAGGGCTAGCCATCCAAAATAATCACGTCGCTTTCCAGAGAAATGTCGAAGAGGTTATGGTTTATTACACAGTGCTCATTAGATATACAGTGGCAGCATTAGCAATTTTTCCTTCATTTGCGTCTCATTTAAGGATCTGCCCCCACAAGCACAGTCAAATTAGTACACAAGGTTAAAACCATTATGCCTAGAAAAAAATTAAGTTGCATTTTATTTTACAGTAATGGTGGATCAAAGGTCCTTAGAATCTATTATTTGTGAAACCATTATCTAACACAGAATATTAACACAAGAGAGAATAAAAGCAATGCCCTGGCAGCATGGCTGTGACAGGAACAAAGGCAGATGGTTTGAAATCAGCAAACACCACATTACTTAATTAAATACCACTGGAAAAGATATTGTAAAAATAGACTAAGTTTGTGATATTAACTGATAAAAGTCACCAACTTAAATTTAATGAGAAAGCACCAAGCTATACTTTGATGTGCCTTGTTTACATTAACTTATTTTTAAATCTTTTTCATATTGCCTTTGTGTGCAATCTGATCATGAATTCACCTACTATTGTATTTACTTTCTTAAAAAGATAACCTGATTTCTCACCCTTGTGGCAAAGCCATGTTTCCTGATAGTAAACTATAATTTGCAGATATCTATTACAAGTAGGAACATCTGGTTGAGAAGGCAGAACTTAGAATGATACAAAGATTAAAATGAGTACTGCTAGGTATTATTTAGCAGAATTTACCAAATCAGCAGACAACCAGTTAACAGCATCTCAGTTACTAGTAGACAAAACAGGCATAGCAAACAGACCATTTGAAGAGATTTCAACTGTTGATAAAATGCTGTTATTCATTAGAATTAGAAGGATGATACAGCCAACGTACTTTCCTCATATTTTATCATTCACTGACTATTACTGTAGTGATTATTCAAGGATCTCCTGTTTTCATTTAATCAGCATTCACTGAGTGCCTGTCATAGGCCACACACTGATAGGCTCTGGGAAGGCACTGGAGGGAAAAGACAAAAGAGTAAAAGCCATGGCTAAAGAAGCTCGTGGCCAAAGCAGTGACGGATTTAGACAGGGAACTGAATGATTTCGACCCTGAGCACAGATGGCCAAGAGAGTCAGAGGACTCGAGTCTCACTTCAGTGTTCACAGAGCGAGCGGAGGACATCCAAGGAGGGGCACTCACAGTGCGGAGTTCCCGTCAGCGACAACCCTGGGGGAGAGATCCACTCAGAACAGGGAAAAGCGGAGACGGAGGGGCCCAGATGGAATCATTTACTTCAGAACATACATAAGGAATCGGCTTTTAAAAACTGATATAAATGAGAGAAAACATCCTGACAGTATGCTGCTGCACATTATGAACAAAAAGGAAGCCCTGGATGCTTTAGATCTTTTTCTTCCTTCTTTCCTTCCCTCTCTCATTTCTTCCTTTCTTCCAGGAATCTTAAGGAAAACAGTGCTTTCAGGTCCATGTCTGAGCAATCCCACCGCGGCTCCCAGCTAGAGCACCTGAAAACAGAGGATGGCCCACGCATGCGCCCCACTGTAGCTATGTGGGCAACCTAGATGAAATTCCCGTTTGCTCCTGCTCTCTGTTCCTCTCTCTCTAATTATGCTTTTCAAATAAATAAACACATCACCTCATTTTAAAAATTTATTTTTACTGGAAAGTCCCATATACAGAGAGGAGGAGAGACAGAGAGGAAGCTCTTTCGCTCATTGGTTCACTCCCCAAGCAGCCGCAATGGTTGGAACTGCGCCAATCCGAAGCCAGGATCTTACAGGTCTCCCATGCGGGTGCAGGGTCCCAAGGCTTTGGGCCGTCCTTGACTTTTTTCCAGGTTACAAGCAGGGAGCTAGATGGGAAGTGGGGCTGCTGGGATCACTACCGGTGCACACGTGAGATCCCAGCGCATGTAAGGCAATAACTAGCCACTAGGCTACTGTGCTAGGCCCTCTCTCTTTTTTTTTTTTAAAAATGTATATATCTTTCTAAACCAGGCCCTATATAACCTATTCTGACTTAGCATTCAAAATGTGTTCTGAAAACACTTCATAAGTATTTTCCTTTAGCTGTATTTGACCTTCTAACATATTTCATCTAATGAACAAATAAGTACAGACTCCAAGAATTTTTTAAAAACCTACTTAAAAGGGCCCAATGCAATAGCCTAGTGGCTAAAATCCTCATCTTGCATGTGCTGTGATCTCATATGGGCGTCAGTTCCCAAGGCTTTGGGCTATTCTCAACTGCTTTCCCAGGCCACAAGCAGGGAGCTGGATGGAAGCGGGGCTGCCAAAATTAGAACCGGTGCCCATATGGGATCCCGGTGCATTCAAGGTGAGGACTTTAGCTGCTAGGCCATCTCCACACTCTCCCCTTTTTAAAAATAGATTTATTTATTTTTATTGGAAAGGCAGATATACAGAGAGGAGGAGAGACAGAGAGGAAGACATTTTTTTTCTTTTAAGAAAAGAAGCAAAAGCAGAAAGAAAGGTAACTATCCAGGACGCTGTCAGACCTTTGGATTCCACCTTCGACTTGTTATTTTAGGGGTAAAAAATAAAAGTACCCAATCCAGTATCCATTATGTACAGCAATAACTTGGGGCAGTCATTGTGCTGTCTTAAAATAGCACTAACTTGATAATGGTCTCTACTTCCATGGGAAAGAAAGTAAAATAGTGAGCCCTTATTGCTTGATCATGCTCCGTAGAGCAGCAGTCCCTAGTGTGGGGTACTCAGGTCTTCAAGCATTTTTCAGAGCAGGTGAAGAACTCTTTATAGATGTTATTTTCCAAAATATATATGAAAGCCATTTGTGCATCTTTAGAAAAATGTACATCTGGGCCTGGTACAGTAGCCTTGCATGCACCAGGATCCCATATGGGCGCCGGTTCTAATCCTAGCGGCCCCGCTTCCATCCAACTCCCTGCTTGTGGCCTGGGAAAGCAGTGCAGGACGGCCCAAAGCCTTGGGACCCTGCACCCATGTGGTCTAGGCTCCTGGCTTTGGAGCGACTCAGCTCCAGCCTTTGCAGCTGCTTGGGGAGTGAATCATCGGATGCAAGATTTTCCTCTCTGACTCTCCTCCTTTCTGTATACCTGCCTTTCCAATTAAAAAAAAAAAAACTTAAAAAGGTACATCAGCAATTAAAATTTTCAGTTGTCTTTAATTCTGTACTCATTAGTCAGATGTGCTGGTGGTCATCAGATACTCAGCTTGGCAATAATGAGTGTATCTAAGGAAACGTAAAACCAAATAATCATGATTTTATGTAAAAAAATCTTTAGAAAATTGACTTTTTGAGATAGAATGGTAATATGTGGTGAAGAGGTTGGGAGATGATTGCCCTGGTTAATTTCCTCTCCTGTTGCTTGACTAGCCCCTTCTCCTACCACGGATGACAGGAAGTGACTGTCCACTCAACAGTACATCTAACCGAAGGCCAGAAGGGGTCAGTGGAGAGCAGTGCCAGGCACCATCCTGCCACCCAGAGGGCTGGTTCCCGGGCAGGTCAGTTCTGACCCAAAAGGCAGCAACTAACAAGACAGAACAAGCCATTACACTCATTTGCTCACTCTTACAGAGTCAGAAATGATCCTCACATTGTTGAAATATCGAACTTAAAACAAAAAGGCTTGAGATAGAAGACAGAAACTTTCGGGCATTATTTAACAGGTAAGATACACCAAAAAAATTCCTTGAAGAAGACATTGAAGATAAAAAATAATGCTTGATTGATGTTGACTTGACGATCCTATTTTCTCTGAGAAAATATAATTTCTCAAAAACATACGAACTGTAGGTATTTAAAACTTCCCTTTTAAATGTAACTCAGTATCTGTTTATTTGTGCTACAGGGGAAAATGTGTAGTTAGAAGAAAACTGATCAAGAATAAAGCTCTTAACTTAGAAACTAATTCACAAATTAGAAAATAAAAAAAGTAAGCATGTTTTAAATTTTTTGAAGAAGTTATGCTTTTATTTTTTCACAAGCAAAACTGAAAAGTGGCAATTTGCCTTTGTAAAAGACATTAAGAAATCTGAAAAATAAGCTATCTATCTCATAGAGACAGTAACATCGGAAAGATTATTATACAGCTTTCAAAGTTCTCTTAAATAAATCTCAGAACCATATATTTCTACTAAATCGACCAAACATAATCAATACATCATCAACAACAAAAAAATCATATGGAAACCACAGAATGAGTATGTGAAGGAAAAAGGAAAATCTAGAAGTTCATCTACTGAGTTCTCTATTAAAATTAAGGTGGTCCAAACCCAAGTTGTTTTTAAAATATTCATGGCTATAACTGTCTTTTTCTAAATGTTTCATTAGTGATACTTAGTCTTGTAAGTCTTGTTCCATAATAATCTATAATGTAACTACTTCCATCTGAAGGTGCAACAATCTGCATTGAAATAAGAATGATATCAATTAAGCTCCCAATACCACAAACCTCGACAGTGCAAAACTTTAACAAACCCAAGGCAGGGTATCCAAGGTAAAACCGATCTGCTCCCAACCATCCAAGAAAAACAGACAATGCAACTGCCACTTTATAGGAATAGGCGTTTACATTTTGGCAAGAAACAGGTTTCAGAAAACCAATTTCATTTCCAGTAAAATGTGTTTCATTGCCACTGGAATCCTTACAAGTTACGTTGGGTGCTGGAAAACACTGAACATGAGCTGTGTAGTTTGTACAGTTAACTGGTTCTTGTGTAGCATTATTTATTTGTGGATCTTTACAAATGTATTGTCCCACTCTGAGGTCCTGTACTTGAGCGTCTCCTTGCCCCCAGTAGTGGCAGTGGCAGCAGCCCCCGAAGGGCCTGTACTGATTGTCACCAGCCACAGGACACTGAGGAGCTGAGTGGCCACGGCCTCCGAAGCATGGAGCCCTGACAGCCAGGGGGCCACCATGATGGGCATGTTTTAAATATTTAAATATACTTTTTCCTTCCTTTTACCTCCAAGGACGTGTAAAAAACCAGAGAGCTCTGCTCAGAATCTGCAGGGAAAGGCCCATGTAGACTTGCAGCTACCAGCTCTGTGCTTTTCCACCTGCCTCCTTCTGGATCCTCCTTTGAAGGTCCATCTGGGACACCCCATGCCAGCCTTCACCACTTACCCAATCCAATCTGACCCGAGGAGTGTTTACTGAGGGTAAACTTGTAGCAGGGTACCAGATACTCAGAGAAGGATAGCCAACCAGATTCTGTGGTATCCAATGACAGAAGAAATTGATTAGATGCTAAGGAAAGACTACGGTTGTGGCTCTATTCAACAAATTACAGAGAGGACTAAATCACCTGACCTATTCTTACCATTTCTAAGGAAGATTAACCTTCAGTCAAGTGCTGTAGCAATGTAAAACAAACCTTGTACATGGTACTTCGGAAACATGTCTGTTAAGTACTAAATGTGTGTCAGAAATAAAATTAGTTAAAGTCATAAACTGAGTTAAATCCTAAGTTTAGTACTACTGCATTAAAATTTCCTGACAATTTCAATTTTTTTTCAACTTATTGTTCCTATTAAATTAAAACTGCCCTGGACTATCTATAAAAAGAGATGAAAAGTTAATGCCTGTATTTTAAAGTTGTGAGTTGAATGATGTACAATTAAACACAGAAATGCATGTTAAGTGCAAAGTATCCTTCTACTGTTGCCAGAAAACAACAAAGGGGAGAGAAGTAATTTCACAGACATATTTTCTCACTCTTCCTTCACTGGGAACACAGTCATTTGCATGGCATAATAAGCTGTAAATTATAAACATTTTTACATAGCCTGCTGCAAAGAAAAGTCTGCCAGCTTTCTTCTATATTGGCTAGTGTTCAAGTGATTAACTGCAGCTTTGGAAGCAAAGGGTGAAAACTTGTTTTATGTCTCAGTTTGTTGGTTCTCTTATATACAACCTCTAAAAATTCGTTATATCATTATTTGCAATGAATATGTAAGTAATTATAGTAGAGTAATAGGAATTTTGTATTACTGGAAGATACAAATTACCCACGGATAGCAGTAAATCTTGTAGGTGCATAATCATTCTGAGTATTTCCTTGATATGGTGCTTCCAATACCAAAACTCATAACACTAGGCATTTCGGGACTCGTGACAAATGAATTGAACTTCGCTCCCTGTCTACAGGAAAAGCCCATCAGAGCATTTGTTTTGGGGCACAAGTCTATTTTTAAAGATGGTTTTTGTGTTAAAGAAAATATACAGGCTTCTAATTCCACAGCAGGATAAATCTGTGGAAGGAAGTGTCTTGCAAACATAATGACTGTATTGTTAAATTGTACAGTGCTCCACCACAATTCTCATTCAACTCCATAAAGAAATTTTGTCTCAATAAATTCACAATAATTCATGGAACACTTGAGTGCTGACCAGAGGGCTAGCACTTTGGAAGTCAATGAAAAAGTCTTTAACCTGGTTGCTATCCATTGTACAATTCAATACCACCACACTCAGCAACTAAAAGCTGTGCTCAATGAGGTTGTCAAGACGACTCAGGCGGCACATTTAGGGCACCCTAATCCGCAGGCTGTCTTCC
The DNA here is from genome assembly GCF_030435755.1 of Ochotona princeps. Classification (NCBI taxonomy): domain Eukaryota; kingdom Metazoa; phylum Chordata; class Mammalia; order Lagomorpha; family Ochotonidae; genus Ochotona; species Ochotona princeps. Next base: position 54,498,053 of record NC_080832.1, on the reverse strand, counting down.
ATAATGGGAAGGACATGGGTTCTATGGCTGAATACAGCTTGAATCGCTTACTTACACTATAAAGTATAACTTTGAGACAGTTATTACAACTCTCTCTCTTTTTCTAAAGTAAATGATTTGTTTATAAACCACTGTCATGAGAAAATGCATTAGTATACATAAAGAACATGGAACAGTACTAGACTTACAGAAAATTCTGTATGGGTTAGCAATGTAATTATTGCTTTATTTCCATATTTATTATTATCAGCTTTGCAGGTGCTCAATAAGTGTTTGTTGAACAAATGAGTACATCCATGAACAAATCTAGTAGAGGGAAAATTACGACTAGACAGACAGGAAGTACTTCAAATATACCAGAGGCTCAGTGTGGGAGATGTGCTGGGTGGGAAGATGACACAGGCCCTGACCTCTCAAGCCTGCTTAGGGAAAGAATATTACAAAGCGGCTACTCATAAACAATGTACTACGAATTTATAGAACAGTGCCCCATGGTTTAGCTGGCTCCAACTAAACCATGGCTTCTTTTAAGGGGCTTACATCCTGCAGCTTTTTTAGTAGGTATCTTTGACCTCCTCCAAGTCATAAACAGAGGTGTTCAGGGTTCATTATCTCCTCACATCCTCGGGTGTAAGCAGCTTCACTTTCTACTATCATTCATCTTCTTTCTCATTCTGCATTCACCAATGTCCTTGGCCTTGTTTTCCTGGTTGACTTCAATCATGTGAGCAACTCACCCTGTAGTTTCTCAACCCACTCAACGCCATCTCGACTACATTCTACGTAACTTACTCTCAATGACCATTTAGAACTGCTTCATTTTTGAAATCTTCATTTTAAATGTCTTACTGTATAAAGATGGCTTCCCAACCTCTTAGCTCTCGTGTTACTACTTCTGCCCTTATAACCCAACTCCTCATGACCTTCAGTCCCTTGATCATACTTCTTTTCCTTGTATTAATCAACACACTGTCACACAAATCCTTCAGGAGAGGGGCAAGGAAAAGCCCCTGATGGTGCTTTTCCCTTCTTCCCTTCTACTCTAGGGAGATACCAGTTGCTGTACTAGGGGTTTATATTGGATTCTGCAGGGAATGACATACAATTGAAGACCGGACACTTTACTTCACACAAAGGCTTGGGAAGAGGGAATGGGACAAAAAATTTTTTTTTAAGTTTATTTTATTTTTATTGGAAAGTCACATATACAGAGAGAAGGAGAAAAAAACAGAGAGGAAGATTTTCCATCCGATGATTCACTCCCCAGGCAGCTGCAATGGCTGGAGATGAGCCGATCCGAAGCCAGGAGCCAGAGCCAGGAGCTTCTTTCCGGGTCTCCTATGTGGGTGCAGGGTCCCAAGGCATTGGGTCACCCTCTATTGCTTTCCCAAGCCCACAAGCAGGGAGCTGGATGGGAAGTAGGGCTGCTGGGATTCAAATCAACGCCTACATGGGATCCAGGAGTGTTCAAGGCGAGGATTTTAGTGGCTAGGCTACTGCACTGGGCCCAGGACCACAATCTTAATAAGAGAAAATGGAAACCCATACTGCCAGGACCTACAGGGTAGAAGAAAGTCAGGATCAGAGACACCCATCCTGAGAACATGACCTCTGCCTCTGTCCCCAGCACCACCCAGCTACGTGGTGTTCAGGAGTGAGAAGCAAAGAAGCAAAGCCAGAGAGCAACACAGTGAGGCCTGAGCTCCTCAGGCTCTAGGCCACCTGCTCTTACCCAGTGTCTCATGGGAGTGGCGGGGGGAGGGGGTTAAGGCATCTGTCCGTCTCTCAAACAAAGGGACTGTCACAGGACAAGGGTAGACTGTACACCCTGTGGACTATGGATACAGCTCTAGCAGCTAGAAATAACACTGCATCATAATTCCATTATCATTAATGTCAAAATGACATGGATCAATAAATGTAGGCTGTTCATTTGAGATATGAACTATTTCCTTGTTTTAGCATCTGAAGTCAAAGACCACTTCTTATTCATACTTGCATTTCCCTCAAAGCCCAGCTCCGTGTCTTGCAGATGGGGTGGTCAGACAGGCTACACTGGACCACAAACTACTTAAATCTATCAAGATAGATGCTGTTGGTTTAATTTATGATTTGCAGCCCGCTGTTACTCTACTTTTACAGAAAAGTAATTCCATTGAGTGATTAAATAACTAGCTTAAGGTCAAATAACTAATCAGTTACAGATCTCAGGCAAGAATTCAGATCTCTGGCCCTTCAACAGTGCCTCTATTACAACACATTGAAATGTTCATTACTGGGGGTGCCCTAAGTTTAGGGTCAAAGGAATTGCATTGAAATCGGGAAGCTATTAAGTAGGCTCTGCCACTAAACATTTTAAGTGACTTCAGGTTTTTTTAAGTAGCAATAATTGTGTCTATTAATGGGCCACAGATTTCAATGCATGAAACCAATATTTTACTGGTGAACCTCAAGAGTTCAACACTTTTTAAAGTGTGGAATTAGGCACAAGGCATTGTCTTTGACTTTGGCTTCTTTCAAGCCAACATGTTGTCCTGTAAAACAATTTATGCAGCCTGTTTTTTTTTCTTTTTCTGCTGTGACGTAGTCAGGCAGGCTAATCTACATCGTGCTATTTGTATGTGATAAACTGACTTTGAGTTGAGTAGATTAGTAGCTGAGCCCACCTATTTTCGTGGTTAATTACACTTATTGTATGATGCTGTTCTTATTTTGTGTGTTTCCAACAGCTCTGCTGAAGTAGTAACTTCTGCTGTGTACAGTACAGAGAACATATAGAGCCTTCCCCTCTCTTGCTCAACATATAATTGCTGCTGTTGTGTATGCTATGTAAGTTGTAAATGAGAATAAGAAGTTAATGAAGAAAACAAGTACTGGTGGTAGTGAATTAGTAATATTCTAGATTTGTACGTGGAGTTTATTTTTATTGTTGTAAGTGGCATACAATCAATAGGAATCTGTAATCAAACTGTGTGTGCTTTCAGCTCTTGAGCACTCCCTGAATGGGAGCCGAGATATCTATAGGAAATTAGTTTCAAAAGCCTACTCTAAATTCAATTATTCAGCATAATCATTTCAAAGCACGTTCAGTAGCATGCCTCATATACAAGGGCTTTACAGCACAAAAAGACATTTCTCAGATGGGTTTTCATTGCTTTACAAGAGCAAAATAAAAGTTTCTTTTATTTTTAAGTTAACTACACAAAACATGAATAAATTCTCTTTATTAAAAGACTGAAACATTATAAAGTTTGTCTTGACCATTTGTATCCCCTGTATCTTTTCCTAAATGGCCCCATCTCCACTCTGCAACCCCACTAGTACAGGTGAGTGAAGTGTCTTCCTTTTTCTACACCTTTTTATGGATTTTTTCCCTCTAAAAAATATTAATGATTTTTTTTTAAAATGCTAACTACCTCAAAATTAGTTATTTCTTATTAATTATATATAATTAAATCCTAAATAAATAATATGATCCACATGCTACTACTTAAGACTCATTCCTTCAGATGTTTTTGATTTGATCAGCTCCAGAAAGGATTAGGAGCATAGTTTGCTAATTCTGTTTGGCATTTAAAGTGCTAGACTAACCCCAAGAAGTGGAGTGAAGGTGAGGATTGACAATCACAGTCTATTGTTACTATAATTAGAAGTCATCAGATGCTAATTAGTACTACATTAAGATGACAAATTATTAATCACAATATTTGCAGCTGAGACCCAATTCAATTCTCTCAATTTAAAGATTTATACAAAAAATAAAATAACTTGTCCCTTTCACAGCTTTTTTCCCCCCATCTTTCCCAATTCTCTTGAGATCATCTGAGTTTCCAAACATTCCACCACCATTTCCTTTAACACTACACCGAGTATATCCAACTTTCAGAAAACATGATCATTCATTAGCTCAACCTGTCCCTAAAAGTCATATTACTAATAAGATAAAAAACTTACTGGCTTTGGGGCCGGCATTGCAGCACAGCAGGTAAAGGTGCCACCTACAATGCCAGTGCATCCCATATGGGTAGTGGTTCCTGCCCCATCTGCTCTACTTCTGATCCAGCTCCCTGCTAATGACCTGAGAAAACCGCTGAAAATGGCTCAAGTGTTTGAGCACCTGCCACCCACAAGGGAGGTCTAGAAGAAGCTCTTGGCTTTGGCTTGACCTTGTCCTGGCCACTGCGACTTTCTGGGGAAGTGAACCAGTGCATAGAATGGTTTCTTTCTCTCTCCTCTTGTCTCTGTAACTCTTTCAAATAAATAAATAAATAACAAATTTTTAAACAAAATGTACCTGTTTCACAAACACTTGACATGCTTTAAAATGTCAGTGTCCCCTGTTATTTTGGTGTATAATACAATGTTTTATACAAGATTCAAACATCCGAAGACTTAATACTGTGTCCAAGGCTCCAGATACATACTGAAGATGAACAAAGCTAAGTGTCTACCCTGAAGGACCAAAAGATGTAATAAAGGCCACAAGGTGGCAACCACTGGGATTCGGAACAACAATAACAGGCAATCCTTGTTAAATACAGGCCAAGAGTTTTACACATATTACCTTCTTCAAGTCAATGAACAGAGCTACGAGCCATAGGTGGGTTACCTGACTTGTTTGGGATCACACAGCTAGTAAGAGATAAAATAAGGATTTGAACTCATGCAATGAATAATTAACACATTTCTACCCCTGCTTCATCATTAGTGTGGGACCTCAGAAAGTCACTTTACCTTTCTGGGCTTCAGCTTTCTCACTGGGGAAAGTATTATTTCAACCTCACAGAATTCCCATAAGGAATTCAGACAGCCTGAAAGAAAATAACTTTTATCAAAGTTCTGCAGCAGTCCACAAGACAGTAGGTACTGCGGATAGGGACTGAAGGGCTGCATCTCAAATAATGAGGAAATGGTATCTCTTTGCAGATCCATGAAGCATTCCATATACATGCAAGAACTCCTACAGGATTTTGAAATCAAGAACCCCTTTAAACTCTGTTTAACTCAGCACATTAACTTTTCTTTACTATAGCTAAAATATTCAAGAAAAGACACAAAGGAAGAGAGAAGGTTTATTGCAGCTTACAGATTTGGAAATTCACAGTTCAAGGTTGAGCAGCCCACTTGTCTGACATCTGATGAGGGTGATGGGGAGCCAGAAAGCAGAGAGACAACAGCTAGGCAGACCCTGACTTGCATAACCAACCTCCCTATGAGAACTACTTTCTGAAGGCAAGACCTCAGTAACTAAACAATCCTCTCACTGGACCCGCCTTCTAGATGTCATCATTAGACAAAGTCTCCACTCCTAAGTCATTCATTCACTTTGGGGATTAATTTCCCCCAACACATGTGCTTTCAGGAAAATTCATGCTATTATCTAGACCATAATACCAACATTCTCACTCATTTGGTCATATGATTTTTTTTCCTGCCCAAACACCAAGCTGTACTGTAGTCCTAGAAATTGGGGAAATATAGGCCAGAAAAAAAGTTGCTAAATCAGAGAATTTAATGGGTCTGAGTCTGGTTTAGCCAAGTTTCAAATGACTGCTTTGGATAACACCTCCACAGGCCCTCCAAATCTGTTTTTCATTCATCTATTTCAAACTTTAAAAAATCATATATCTAGCGTCCGTTTTAATTGAAAAGCAGATAAAGAGAGATCATCAGAGACAGAGAAAAGACAGCTGGTTCATGCACCAAATGCTAGCAATAGCCTATGCAGGGTCAGGCTGGGGCCAGGACCCAGAAACTCAATCCAGGTCTCCCATAGGGATGGTAGGGACTCATGAACATGAGCCATTGTTGCTGGCTCTCAGGGGACTCTAACTGACACCCAGGCACCGATATGTATTGTGGGCATCACACGAGTCATCCTAACCTTTGTGCCAAATGCCTGCCTCTCATTTAATTACTTTTTAAAAAGATACATTTGGTCATTTTGAGGACAGGAGAAATGGGGGGAGGGGACATCTTAGAAAGAGAGCGATCTTATACTCATGGTTATTGGCCAAAAAGCCAAAATAGCCAGTTCTGAGCCAGAAACCAAGAACTCAGTCTAGGCCTCCCATATGGGTGGTAGGGACCCAGGTACTTGGGTTATCATTTGCTGCCTTCCAGACAGGTTAGCAAGAAATTGGGTTAGACACAGAGCCACTGGGGCTTGAAAAGTGATCCGTTGGGCCCAGCAGCATGGCCTAGCGGCTAAAGTCCTCACCTTGAAAGCCACGGGATCCCATATGGGCACCGGTTCGAATCCCGGAAGCTCCACTTCCCATCCAGCTCCCTGCCTGTGGCCTGGGAAAGCATTCGAGGAAGGCCCAAAGCTTTGGGACTCTGCACCCACGTGGGAGACCCGGAAGAGTTTCCTGGTTCCCGGCATCGGATTGGCGCGTGCCGGCCCATTGTGGCTCACTTGGGGAGTGAAACATCAGATGGAAGATCTTCCTCTCTGTCTCTCCTCCTCTCTGTATATCCGGCTTTCCAATAATAATAAAATCTTTAAAAAAAAAAAAAAAGTGATCCGTTACAGGATCTTGTTCTAAGTAAGTGTGGTTTAACCAGCTAGACCACAATGTTAGTTCCTCATTAAATTCTTAAAAACATTTCTGGAGACCTGGCAAGATAGCCTAGTGGCTACATCCTGACCTTGCATGCTCCAGGATCCCATATGGGTGCTGGTTCATATCCCAGGCTGCTCCACTCCTCATCCAGCTCCCTGCTTGTGGCCTGAGAAAGCAGCAGAGGAGGGCCCAAAGTCTTGGGACCTTGCACACACATGGGAGGCCCCCCAAAAGCTCCTGGCTTCCAAACAGTTCAGCTCCAGCTAATGTGGCCACTTGAGGAGTGAATCAGTAAAGGGATCTTTGTCTTTCTGTAAAACTGCCTTTTCTTGGAAGTATACACAGAAGCCCACTAGTAGGTGTTACAGTGTGTTTACAAATTCCAAGTCCTGTTGCTTCTTGGGTGGCTCCTCGTTATTTCTGCAGGAAATAGCCCTAACTTCTCAGGCCTATCAAAATCTGATACCTACCATTCTTTTCTGTCTCACCACCATGCCCTGATTCTTCACTGTATGTGTTTGTGATGCCTATCAGGGAAGGCTTGCAGATGGCCACCTTCAGCTCACAGAGTCATTTCTGTATGATGTGTCAGTGTCATAAGAACATTAGTTAGAAAAGGCACATTTTGGGCCAAGCATGATGGCTCAATTGGCTAATCTATCTACAAGCACCAGCAAGGCCTGTAGACCCCAGTTTGTGTTCCGGCTGCTCCATTTCTTATCTAGCTCTCCGCTTGTGGCTTGGGAAAGTAGTGGAGGATGGCTGATAGCCTTGGAACCCTGCACCAGCGTGGGAGACCTGTACGAAGCTCCTGGCTCCAGATTAGTTCAGCTCTAGCCGCCATGGCCATTTGGAGAGTGAACCAGTAGATGCAAGATCTTTCTCTGTGTAAATCTGCATTTCCAATGAAAATAAATAAATCTTGGGCCCGGCGGCGTGGCCTAGCGGCTAAAGTCCTCACCTTGAACGCCACGGGATCCCATATGGGCACCGGTTCTAATCCCGGCAGTTCCACTTCCCATCCAGCTCCCTGCCTGTGGCCTGGGAAAGCAGTCGAGGACGGCCCAAAGCTTTGGGACCCTGCACCCGCGTGGGAGACCTGGAAGAGGTTCCTGGTTCCCAGCATCGGATAGGCGCGCACCGGCCCGTTGCGGCTCACTTGGGGAGTGAAACATCGGATGGAAGATCTTCCTCTCTGTCTCTCCTCCTCTCTGTATATCCGGCTTTCCAATAATAATAATAAATCTTTAAAAAACAAAAGAAAGAAAAGAAATAAATCTTAAAAAAAAAAAAAAAAGAACAGGGCCAGGTACGGTAGTCTGGTAGCTAAAGTCGTTGCCTTGTAGCCACTGGGATTCCAAATAGGTGCAGTTTCATGGACCAGCTGTTCTACTTCCCATCCAGCTCCCTGCTTGTGGCCCAAAAAAGCAGTAAAGGATGGCACAAAGTCTTGGGACTCTGCACCCAAATGGGAGACCTGGAGGAAGCTCCTGGCTCCTGGCTTCAGACAGGTTTAGTACTGGCCATTGCAGCCATTTAGAGACTGAACCAGCAGAGAGAAGTTCTTTCTTTCTCTGTCTCTCTTACTCTCTGTAAAAATCTGCCTTTCCAATGAATATCTTTGAATATTTTTATCCAATGAAAATGTCCCATTATAACAGAATAGGGGGTGCAAATTTTTTCAATTGTGACTAGGGCTATCTAAAAATGTAGTAATATTCATTAGCCTGAACTTGCAATTGATTTTTTAAAAAACCAGGTTGGCGTAATAAATCTAAAACCCACATTTTCATTAGCAAGCCTACAGTATGTTTATAAATGGAACTCTCTTGCCTGATTTTCAAAATGTAGTTACTATATTCTAGACTAAATTTGACCTATCTTGGCCATTATGTGATAAGTTCACTAGAGCCATCTATAGCACTGGTGTTAACCCTTGGCCAAACAAAACAGATTACCATACTTCTATTTCCTTGGGTAATGTACTCGGGTCCCCTTGTCTGACATTAAGTCAAAAGTTTCTGAGAGAGAAACACCAACAATGTAAAACCAGTACAGTAGTACGGAGATGAATTAAAAAGCTCCCAACTTCCCTCAAATCTTGAATAATTCACTACGGCATTACAAATACAAGCCTCTGGCAAGTTACACTTGAACAATTAAGGAAGCAGGAGCCAATAAATGACTTTAGTAGTAGAAAAACAAATTAATGGTTTCTCCCAGTACTGTACTTTAGCACATTAACACATGTGTAAAACACTCAAACACACCAATGATTTACTAGATCCAGTTTGGTTATGGAAAGCAGTCAGGATTGCTCCCAATAGGTAACTATGGCTTCTTTACACCTGAATGCAAAACCCACTCATTTGGAAAGTTTTTTCATGTTCAAAATGTACACCTACCCTTTTTACAAGTTCTTAAACCGAACTTGTTCAGGTTACAATGGCCTTCTACCAAACAATAGATTAAGTGAAGGGTTAGAAGCAATGTGATTGCTTATTAGAAACATAATACCATGTGCATATGGGCCACAGCCCCTGCATAGCAGAAAAGGTACACACTTTACATTAAAAACAGAATTTCAATTCCATGACTGTCATTTTCTACTTGGAAGATTTTAGACAAATCTTAGCCTTAAGTACTGATTATCTCTTCTGTAAAACAAGGGATGTGATGGGTCAAATATTCACAGAACATTTATATGTGTCAACTAGTGTTTTCCAAGGGTATTTTGGGATTAATGTCAATAAAACACTGCTGATGTTCCTTACACGTATGTGATGTCTGACTAGTAAGATCAAAGTCAGCAGACTGGACACCAACAAGTATTTTGAACAGGAAACAGACAATTGGAATAAAAGGTGACATGAAGTCAAGCTGCTTTCCAGGATCTAAGGACTAACTGTCATTCCAGATTTTTGGTTTTTTTCTAGCTAGCAAGTTTGACAGAAAGATGTACACACTCAAGAGTACTTTTAAAAAGTTCATGGAGGGCCCAGCGTGGTAGCCTAGCACCTAAAGTCCTTGAACTGAACGCCCCGGGATCCCATATGGGCGCCAGTTCTAATCTCGACAGCTCCACTTCCCATCCAGCTCCCTGCTTGTGACCTGGGAAAGCAGTCGAGGACGGCCCAAAGCCTTGGGACTCTGCACCCGCGTGGGAGACCTGAAGGAAGTTCCTGGCTTCAGATCGGTGTAGCACCAGCCAGTGCGGTCACTTGGGGAGTGAATCATTGGATGCAAGATCTTCCTCTCTGTCTTTCCTCCTTTGTGTATATCTGACTTTGTAATAAAAATAAATAATCGTTTAAAAAAAATTTCATGGAAAATGGAATTAAAAGGTAAATTTTATTTTGGTGGTAAAATCACCTTGAAATCCATGTATAGTTTTCATGGTAGACATTTTTCACTAGCTTTTTGAAGTACCCTCATGTCAAAGATCTGCCAAGTTACTTTCAATTTAGAAACTTTTAAGATGTACAAGAGGACTTTTGTAGAATATTAATTTAATGGCTACTCTAATCTATAAGCAAAAGAAATTCTTTGAAACAGACTAGAAAGATGGAATGAAAGCAAGAAAAAAACAAAAACAAAATATGATATATGGAGAGCTTTTCGCATTTGCCAACAATGTCATCCAAAAAGATCTCAATATTTCAGAATCTGTCTCCTCAAAAGAAACAGACTTAACAACTCTTACCACTGGTGTTATTATAAAGATCAAATAGGATAACTGAGAGATAAAAAATGGTCACTAACCTAAAAGCATTAAACAAATACAAATCACTTCAGAGGGAGTTGGAGCTAAACTAATGTCAAGATATACCTTGTAGTGAAGATACTTGTATGAATAAATGGTAAAAGCCTACACAATTACACTGACTGGAGGAGTCACTGTAGGCAGCCAGAGGCCGCAGCAGCAACTTTTGCTTGCTTGTTAATGAGGAAGGATCACTGGACTTCAGAGCCAGCAGGCCAACAGTCATCTGTAAATACTACAGAAGAAAAAGAAGGAAGAAAAAAACCCCCTTATGGACAGGACTCCTAGCAACGAAAAACTCCCCAAGATATAGATTGATTTTTAAAGTAAACCAACAGGGTCTATTAGCCACAAGCCAAAGTTTCCAGGGGGCTGGCACTGTGTAACAGCCTGTTCAGTCTCCACCTGCACCTCAGGCAACCCCTCTGGAGTGTCAAGTGAGTCTCAGCCACTGTGTGCCAGACGAAGCAGCAGAAGATGGCCCAACCGTGTGGGACCCTGTCACCCATGTGGGAGACTGGGATGAAGCTCATGGTTTGTGACATCAACGTGGCCCAGTAAAGGCCACTGCAACCAGCTAGGGAGTGAACCAGCTGATGGAAGATCTGTTTCTTCTTTTCTGTTATGCTACCTTTCAAGAAACAAAATGCTTCTAGGAATGCTCGTGTGTGTGTGTGTGTGTGTTTGTGTGTGTGTGTGTAAAACTGCCTTGTCATCATTGTCGTCAGAGTGGTTTTAATTTCACATATCAAAGTCTATCTGCAAACTGTTGCTTTTATGTATGCCTTCACCACACTGCCAAGCACATTTGATAAGAACAAATACATTATTGCTCATATAGTTTCTAAAAATATTAGTGATTTAAAAAACAGAAAATTAAGTTTATTTTATATGCAGCAGAAAGCGAATAACATATACTTACAAATTTGCTGTTGAATCTAAATGCATAAAATACAGTGAGTAGTGAAAGCACAGGGAAGAGAAAATGCTGCCATCACAGGGGGAAGGAGAGTCACAAACAGAAAATGGTAGAAGGTCCAACAGAGAAACATGTGGAGATACCAACATCATGCATAGGCTCGTTAAGGACTGGACTTCAAGGAACAGTAAAAATCCAACAGTCTAGTCTCACATTGTAATCTTCCTTGTATTAGAGAATAACAAAAAGCAAAGTAATGATTTCTAACATCTACTAATACAAAAAACAAAAAAGACAGAAAAGAAAAAGCTTAGAGAGCAATGTGAAAACATTAATTTCTTCTTACCATGAGTAGATCCCACTGACCATGTCATAGTTTTGACATGAGGCGTCCACACTGCTGGGCCCAGCTGCCTTGGAAATAAGCAGCACCACCAAACCCCTCAACTGGAGGTTGTGCCGGCTGTCATGAACAAGTCCCCTGTCAGCAAGAGAAGAAGGGAAAGGATTAACAGACCCACTCAGGATTGGTCAGCTCAGGTGGGGAAATGGCTACAAATAGGTCCAAACTTCTAAAAGCAGACAAGGGCACTTACTGAAAAGGAACAGGATTGGGGGAAGAAAGAGTTAACATGTGGACTCCACGAGTTCAGGAAAAGAGCTGGACACAGTCCTCAAGGCCGGGTTTCAACGTGACCTTGAGGCCGTGAGGCTTGTTTCGGCTGCTTACGCTCCACCTGCTCTGATGGTAAGAGAGTCTGTGGCTTTAACGTGCTTTGTGGCAGCGGACAGTAGCGGCAGCATAAACGATATGGCTTGGATAAAGTAATATTATTTGGTGGTGATGCTAGTAAAGAGGAGCTATAAAAAATAATTTGTCTTCAGAGGCAGAAAAATAACTCAGAGAATGAAAAAGATTAAATCAAATCCAAAACAGCTTAAAAATTTTTTTGATAGTAAATGGAGATGAATGGCACCAGCAGAAACCTTGCCAGTTCCTATTACTTATGGAAAGTATTATCATTCCAGGCAACAATAGGGCTTTAACTCAGAATGTCATATTTCTTTCATTATGAGGATTGAACTCTCATAATTTCTGCTATTACTGAGGTTAACTATAATTCACAGAGATAGATTTTCTTTTTAAAGTATTACAAATGGTTGTCACACAAGAACTAAATGGCACCATCTTTAAAAAGAAAGAAAACTATGGGTAATATATTACAATGAATTAACACTTGGACCAAAGCTCACACACACTAATCAAATATTCAGATATATTACAGCAAACATAAATACTATTCAAACTGTTCTTGAATGTGGTAAGGAAACATCAAAAATTAGTATTATAATACTTCATTGCATTATTAAGACTTCCTTGGTGAGTTCCACAAAAAAGGATCAGTTTAAGCTAATTAAGTTAGCGTTGCCACACACACAAAAAGTTAATCCATTTCTTAAGAAAAATTCTTGCCTGTCAAGCCTCTAAACAGAAAATTTAAGAGGGCTTCCTCATTAGTTTTAAAATAAGACAGATCTTCTCTCCAAAGGTAAGCAACTGCATAGGTTGCCTTGTGCCTAGGCAAGTGTCAGACTTCTGGGAGAAAAACAGCCAATAGGCATTCTGGGCCTGGTTAATGCCAAATCTATGTTAACTATATCTGTATGCCAGCATAGATGCCTATTATTATTATTATTGTTATTTTAGAGAGATGCAGGGATAGTACCTGCCCATGAGTGCTGGAGCAGGGGGTGGGCCAAGTCGGGGTGGGCCAAGTCGGGCTGGGCCACAGCATTCACTACAATGTGAGGACCAGATCGAGGGGCAGATTCTGGAGCGGGAACTGTGCACTCACCCTCTGTGGGACTGTGCAACACTGGTTTATCGGGACAGCTGGGGTGGAAACAAGCCAGGCTAGACCACAGAACTCACTTGGAAGGAACCCACCTGGCTCATGGGGGCTGGAACTGGTCCTGGGAGAAGACTGGGTGGGTGATGTTGTAGCACCCACTAGTGCATTCAAGTGCTGGGACTGCAGGCAGACTGTGCCAAGCAGGGCCACTGGTATGCATGAGGTCTACAGCTAGGATCAGGCCTGGTAAGGGAACCTGGGGAACTCCCCTACTAGTCTGTAGCTCAGTCTGGGAAGGATGGGAACTGGGTACCTCCCACACGAGTGCAGGGCCTCAACAACTTGGGCCATCTTCCACTGCTTTCTCAGGGAGCAGCTAGGACAAGAGTTAGTATCCATATGGATGCCAGTGCTTACAGGTAGAGAATTAGTCAGCTGAACTATTGTGCTGACCTCAAAATCCTTTTTTTAACTCCAACATTTTTTCTTTCCTAAGAGTAGCCAAAACTGGGCCTGGCGTGGTAGCCTAGTAGCTAAAGTCCTCACCTTGCATGCGCCAGGATCTCATATGGGCGCCAGTTTTAATCTCAGCAGTCCTGCTTCCTACCCAGCTCCCTGCTTGTGACCTGGGAAAGCAGTTGATGATGGCCCAAAGTCTTGGGACCCTGCACCCATGTGGGAGACCAGGAAGAAGCTCCTGGCTCCTGACTTCAGATCGGCTCATCTCTGGCTATTGCGGCCAGTGAATCAGCAGACAAAGTTCTTCTTCTCTGTCTCTCCTCCTCTCTGTATGTCTTACTTTTCAATAAACATAAATAAATCTTTAAAAAAAAGAGTAGCCAAAACACCTGCCCCTGTATTTTCTTCTACTCTCTTACATTTCTCTCAAAAAAAGTCTTTCCTGTTCTATCAGCCTAAACACTAACCTGTGAACACTGTTATATCTTCTGCCTCCCCCAAAAGGCAAGTTAAAGATTTCTTTCCACTTCTGAATCCTCTTAATCATTGAAACAATTTCTGAAAAGACCAGGAAAAGAAATATATGAGATTGGTTTACAAAAATCAAGACAGCGGGCCCAGCGGCGTGGCCTAGCGGCTAAAGTCCTTGCCTTGAAAGCCACGGGATCCCATATGGGCACCGGTTCTAATCCTGGAAGCTCCACTTCCCATCCAGCTCCCTGCTTGTGGCCTGGGAAAGCAGTCGAGGACGGCCCAATGTATTGGGACCCTGCACCCGCGTGGGAGACCCAGAGGAGGCTCCTGGTTCCCGGCATCGGATTGGCGCAGCACCGGCCCGTTGCGGCTCACTTGGGGAGTGAATCATCGGACGGAAGATCTTCCTCTCTGTCTCTCCTCCTCTCTGTATATCTGACTGTAATAAAAATAAATCTTTAAAAAAAAAAATCAACAGAGCATTCTGACCATTAGTTCTCACTTAAGACAGTTGGTAGCAACCTGGAGGAGAGATTAACAGCTTGACTAAATCAAACAACTGTTTCCAAAACACCATTCCTTTAAATTCACTTCATTAACACCTTTAAGAAAGCAGTACTGAAAAAAACTGACAACGCCCACAGCTCAAAAATTAGTTCACAAGAGAGAAGAGAAGGAGATTTCATGCAAAGCATATATATGTATCTCAAATCCCTAGGATTCTAAAATCATAGAGATAACATGTTTCATATGGTCTTAGTGGTCAGACTTTACCTGAAACACTGATTTATACTCAGCTCCTCTTTGAAGCAGGGATACTGACAAGCTGGGGCCTACATCAGGAAGATGTGCCAGCGTATACACAAGGAGCACAGGCACTGGCTTAGGGAGTGGTAACGCAGGTGTAGACAATGCTCGCTACAGGTCAGTCATGGTGCTGGGTAGGGGAGGGCATCAGCAGTGCTAACGCATGCACTCCCTTTTCATGAACAGTCTAGATTAACACATCACCATCAAAGGCAACAAGACTTGCTTGAGGGACGAACAAGGGTGTGGGAACACAAGAAACACAATGTAAGGTGTGGGGGTGTCAAAGAGGCTTCCATTAGATCTACAAATGAGGAATAAACAGCCACAGCAGCTAGCTGTGGGAGTATGTGTGTGGGAAAAATGTTCTTTAAGAGAAATGGTATGCAAATATGGCAGAACTGAGATGTTTCCAGAACCAACAGCCCCGGAACCCAGTCCACAACAGTAGGAGCTGGGAGAAACCAAATTGAAGGAGCACCCAGGGATCCATGAGGATAGATAAGCCTCATAAACATAGCAACAGATGCCAACAGAGGTGGACAGAAAAGACACAGAGCCCAATCTAGAGAAGAAGTAATGCCGGGTCCCCTGTTACCAGAGGGGTGGAAGTCGCAAAGGAGCTGAGGCTGTAGCGCAGCGCGTAAAGCTGCTGCCTGTGGCCCTGGCATCCCCTATGGCCACGGTTTCGGGTCCCAGCTGCTCTGCTGCCAATTTAACTCCCTGCTAATTGGCCTGGGAAAGCACAGGAGGACAGTCCAAATGCTAGAGCCCCTGCAACCACATGGGAGGCCTGGGAGAAGCTTCTGGCTCCTGGTTTTGGATCTGCCTAGCTCCACCTACAGTGGGAATTTGGGAAGTGAACCAATGAGAGATTTGTCTGCCTGTTTCTCTCTGTAACTGTGTCTTTTAAATCAATCAACTTTTAAAAGGTTTACTATTTATTTTTACTGGAAAGTCAGATACACAGAGAGGAGGAGAAACAAACAGAAAGATCGTTGACTGATTCCAAGTGGCCACAACAGCTGGAGCTGAGCCAATCCAAAACCAGGAGCCAGGAGCTTCTTCCTGCTCTCCCATGTGGGTGCAGGGTCCTAAGGCTTTGGGCTAACCTGTACTGCTTTTCCAGGCCACAGGCAGGGAGCTGGGTGGGAAGCCGGGCCGCTGGGACACAAATCAGAGCCCATCTGGGATCCTGGTGAGTGCAAGGCAAGGACAGCCGCTAGACTACTGCGCCAGAGCCATAAATCAACTTTTTAAAATAAAGCAAAATAAACTGCACAGGCTCTGACCTGACACATTAACAAAGAGCCTGCACTGACACCTAAAGTTGGCTCATACACTGTGATTCTATGTGATCTTTGTCAGTGCCACAAATCAAAGTGTTATTTAGTACCTTTAGTTCTTTATCACTAACATTCAACAGGAGTGTTTTCCTTCGAGCTGATATGAACAAGAACTCCATCACATATGTATTCATTCATTCAATTGCTATCAACTGAACACCTTCCACACAGCAAACACTATCTTAAGCAGGTAAGAGCTAAGTGGGTATGAAGCCTGAGGAATTGAGACTCTAGTCAGAGTTACGGGTAGCAATGAAAGACACACAAATAAATGGAAGCTACAATGCTAATAAGTGGTACAAAGGAAAAAGAGAGACAGTGCCATGAGAGCTCATCTCAGAGGAGAAAGCGCATCAGGACAGGCCAAAGGCGGCGGGGCGGGGGGGCGGTATGGGGACAGGGCAGGCAGGGAGACGGTCGGTACTCCCAGTACAAGTCTGAGTCTATGCAAGAGCGAGAGCACTGTATGAGATGCAGCTGGAGACAAACAAGCATGAAACCACGCTGGTAGAACAAACCATCACCAAAACCAGTGTTTAGAGAAAAATGAAAAGGCACTGTGGCAGATTACTAAGCAGCCAGTGAAAGAATTGGATTTTTAGAAACAAGCCATCCCTCCCCCACAGTTCTCTATCACCAGTTTGGAACACTGGCTTGAGTGGAGGAGAAAGCACCCCAAGCAAGCAGGAGGAGCCAAGCGAGAAGGCCTCTGCAGTGCTGACGGAGAAACAAAAACCAGAGCTCACACCTAGAATCGTATTTTGATTCAATTCAGACAAATGTTCTCTATGGAGTCCTAGAAAATGAGCTCACTCATGTAAGTCACAAATTTTTTTTTAAGATTTATTTTATTTTTATTGGAAAGTCAGATACAGAGAGGAGGAGAGACACAGAGAAAGATTTTCCGTCCGATGATTCACTCCCCAAGTGAGCCGCAATGGCCGTGCTGTGCTGATCCAAAGCCAGGAACCAGGAACTTCTTCTGGGTCTCCCACGCGGGTGCAGGGTGTCAAGGCTTTGGGCCGTCCTCGAATGCTTTCCCAGGCCACAAGCAGGGAGCTGGACGGGAAGTGGAGCTGCCGGGATTAGAACCGGCACCCATATGGGATCCCAGCACATTCAAGGCGAGGACATCAGCCACTAGGCCACGCAGCTGGGCCCATAAGTCACAAATTTTAAACAATCAATATATGTTCTGAAAAGTCCATGAGTTGAATTTGGGGGGAGAAATTTTAGCATCCTCTAAAATTTTGCTTTCGGTTTACAAAAGATACTAAATACTAATAAAACAAATATTCTAGTGAGTAGACAAAGATTAAGAAAGATGAAATTTGGATAAGTTATTTCTGCACCCTTCTTACTACATAAGTTAAGACGGTTGACAGTTCTCACTGATCTTTACACAACCACTAACTCATTGTTTTTCTCTCTTCCCTGCTCCCTCTTTCTCTCTTCTAAAGATTTATTTATTTACTTGAAAGGCAGAGTTAGAAAGAAACAGAAAAAGGTGTTCTAGTTGTCAGTTCACTCTGCAAATAGTTGTTAACAGTCCAGACTGGACCAGTCCAAAGCTCCGGTCCCACATGGTGGCGGTATTGGGTCATCTGCTGCTGCCTTCTGAGGCATTGGCCGGCAGCTGGATTGCAAGTGGAGCTTCTGGGACTTGAGTTGGAGCCCACAGAGGATGTTG
This sequence comes from Ochotona princeps, assembly GCF_030435755.1. Classification (NCBI taxonomy): domain Eukaryota; kingdom Metazoa; phylum Chordata; class Mammalia; order Lagomorpha; family Ochotonidae; genus Ochotona; species Ochotona princeps. Next base: position 54,480,176 of record NC_080832.1, on the reverse strand, counting down.
GTAGCACAGACAGCAGCTTAAGGCACTAGGCCACAACAGTGGCCTTTGGTTTCCCTTTCTTCACTCCATCATTTAAACCACTGCTACAGGCTCATACCTCCTCATAAATTCCATCCCAAGTGTGAGGGAGGTATACAATGACAGAATGAGACCTGCAAGAGTAGACCAGTCATAGTAAGCCAATGATACAGCTTCACTGAGTAATACAAAGAACAAGTAATAAAGACAGCAGAGTAACAAGGATAACAGTACACAGAGGAACACTGCCAGAGGTGCTCCTCAAAGTGGCGACAGCCCTCAGTGTGGGCCTGAAAGATGGCCAAATCTCCAGGAGCAAAATGCAAAAGGGGTGGGAAGGAACAAGGGGGAAGGCTATTAAGGAATGAGAAACAGGGGAGTAGTAACAACAAAGTGGAAGAACAGGAACCAGGCTTGTGAGCTATGGGGCTATCCATCGGGGCTACGTGGAAGCTGAACACGCCAGGAAAAGACAGCCTAATGAGCAGAGGGCCTTGAAAGTCATGTTTACAGTCTGGACTTCATTCTGCAGGCAATCTGAGGAATGGATGGCTTGTCAGCATGGGAATCTCTTGACGAGAGTTAAAGAGAACAGCCATCGCTCTGGACCTACTACCACTACTCAGGAATTAACATATTGGGTGTAGCAGAAAGGAGAAGAAAGATGGGTAAGGAGCAGCATCTTCCAGTAGTCCAGGTAGGAGATAATGAAGGCCTGAATTAATGTGGTGGCAGTAGGCACGGAGAAGAAAAGCTGAATAATGGCTGCAGCATGGGAGGCAAACAGGTTAGACTGGCCAACTGACTAGATGAGGGAGGCACCAGGGAGGGTCTGAGAAGCATGGGAAAGATAAGGGCTGAATTTAAGACTCAAGCCTGTTCGCTGGAGGTAATGCTGCTGCCATTAGCAGAGGGTTGGAAACGAGAAGAGCTAATGGAGAATTAATGAGTTCAGTTTTGGACGTGTTAACTTTGAATGCAAGAAGGACTTCCAGATGGAGATGCCCAGCAGGCAGCTGGAAATGCCGTGGATATAGATCTGGGAAGCCTCTTCGCAGAAGTGATGGCTGAAAATGTAGGAACTGATGGGTGAGTTTTTGAGAACAAAGGAAAAAGAAGGGAAGACAAAGAATGGGAAGGGAAGATACGGAAGGCAAGAAAAAGGAACAGAGATGGGAAGAGCCTACATGAGAAGGAAAAGGAAAAAGGAATTAAAAGAAAAAAGGAACCCTGGAGATTTATCTACGCTTATGGGTCTAAGGATGAAAAAATGCATTATGCCCACAAATAAATAAAAAGGTTTAGACTATAAAGAAGTGTATATACAAAAGGACAATAGAGGCAGAGAACATGACAGTACAGTGGAGAGAAACTAGTTGCCTCCTCTGTGAGCTTTTATGAAACTTTTATAAACTTCTAGGTTGGCACTTAACACACTAAGTAGTAAGAATGGTATTAACAATGACCCAGAGAAGAGCTATCGCATACTACGATGCCAGGCATCCACTGCATCACACGCATGTGCTCTAATTACAGTAAAGATCAGTCAAGGTGGCTAGTAATATCTCTTTACAAATGAGGAAATTAGCAAGGAGGCTTAGAAAAGTTAAATAATCACTAGTCACAGTCACCAAGTGGTAACGGAAGTGCCAAGAATTAAACTGAATTCAGACTCTAAAACTTGTGTTCAGTTTTGCTCTGTGGCCTTGTTGTAACTCAAAACTTATGTCAGTGATCTCAAAACTGCCATCTTTAGAGAAATTTGGAATCTAATACGACAGAAGACAAGTTCCTACCTCTAAGGGGCCACTGCCCTTGAGACCCTGCAAAGCACCCCAAAGTAAAAACTGAGTAGAAAGGAAGCTCCCTGAGGGGAGGAACTCCCTCCATGGCCGTGAATTGGGGAACAGGTTTCACCATCTTTTTAGCCCACTTTTTAAATGCTCAGTCCCAATAAATCTATCCCGAAAAACCTAAGCATAAAACAATGTTCATGTCTAGCATACACAGAGTTGGTCCCCTTATGACTAAGATCCTGAATGAAAAATACAAATATGTATTAAACACAGACAATTGAAAGAAAAGGATTTACTACGACATGTATTTTCTCCCAAAAAACCAAAGAATTCACTGGCTTTTTTTATTCTCTTGCTTTTTATTTTTGCAATGACTATAACCTCTTAAGCTCATTTTTCTGACTCTCTAGTCAGCTGCAACTGAAGTTTTTTGAAATACAGTGATTTAAGTCATAGTATATGACACAGTAAGTCAAAAGAACTAGAAATATAATGTACGGAAACAAATCATGTTTTAAAAACAGAATATCTGTCCATGCCTAAGTGCAAATTTAGTGTTGTAATAAAATATTTTAAAAACTAATGCCATGGGGAAAGACTTGGTATGTTTAATAAAGACAATACAAATCTGCGTATGTGTGGCTGGTATTATGTCAGAGTAGGTTAAGCCACTGCCTGCAACGCTGACATTCCCTGTGAGTGTGTATAGGGTTGAGTCCCAGCTGCTTCACTGCTGATCAAGCTCCCTGCTAATGTGTATGGGAAAGCTGTGGAGGACAGTTCAAGTGCTTGGGCCTCCATCACCCACATGGGAGGTCTGGCTTTGGCCTGGCCCAGCTCCAGCTGGTATAGCCATTTTGGGAGTAAACTAACAGATGAGAGATCTCTTCTCTCTTTCCCTGTATCTATATAACTTTGCCCTTCAAATAGATACAGGATTTTAAAAACTATATAATGTCTCAACTACGTTTCAAAACATTCACTTAATATAAAACAAGGTTGACAAAATTATAAAGAAACTATTTTAAATCTGGATGTCAATTTATAGGTGCTCCATATGCAAATTATTCTTGCAGTTTTCTATATGTTTGAAATGTCTTATTCATAAAAAAACAAGAAATGTTATAGGAAAGGACTACCAAATGGTAACAAGTATCAATCAGCAAATTTCTAGATCAGGAGTAAGTTTCCAAGATGCACAGCAGAGCATCGATCTGTCTTTTATGTCTGGAAAAAGAACAGTGTGTTTGAAAATCAGAGTCACATTGGGTTTGTTTCTTTTTTAAACAAAAAAGCTTAATCTGCATTGAATGAACCTCAGAGCCCTCTATTGAGTCCATTTTAGGTTCTCATAATGCACCTGTAATTGTTCCAAGATTTAGATAAAGGGTCAAAGTTTGGATATCAAAAAAGCGACATTAAAACAATTTATATAATTAGCAATTCAATGGCAATAATATTACTCAGTTGTAAGGGGAAAAGTGACACTCATGAAAATTGTTTTAAAGCACTACAATTTGAGAGAGAATAAAAATAGCCTGCTTGTCACAGATTTTTATATAAAATTAGCAGAAGAACTGGAGGTTAATTTCCATTGACAAAATGACCCACATTGTATTATTGCTGCCATATCTATGCTGGGACTAAACTGTGCTAGACTTGAAACAACTTTAGGGCCTGAGGTGACCAGCCTTCCTGATCTGGGAGCCATGGAAGCCAATGACATGGCTCGAGGGCCACATGCACGCCTCACTCTCAGCCAATTCCAGAGGGACGGCAAGGTGCAGGAGCTGCCTCACCAAAGCCCTTCTGATGGCACAATTAAGTTTGATAGGCATATGGCAGAAGACAGATGCCTAGGGGAAAAAGGGGGAGAATGCGGGGGGAGGAGAGAAGAGAAAGTAGATAGGATAGGATATGGACATTGTTGAGCAGACAGGACACAAAGCCAGAAACTTTTCAGAAAACGATTCCCGGCCACCAGTAGTTTATCGAAGTATCACTGAAATGAAAAAGCAATCATGGAATAGTGTTACCCTGATCAGCTGCAGCAAGATGTAGCTGGCTACCTTGGAGTTAAACACACTGCATGGACGAAAAACAACACCGATTTCCCTGCGAGAATGATAACTGAAGAATTACAGCAAAAATAGGGACATTTAAAAAAGTTAACATTTTGGTCACAAACACAAATAATCTCATACGATATGTAATTGTATTTTTGGACAGACCCTTTTGTTCATAGCTCTAGAAAGCTATTTTATGTTGAAGCGAGGTGGGGTGGGAAGAGTGAGCCCTGGAACACAGGCATCATTACACAGCACAGACACACTAGCCTCATACCGCCACTCACGTAGAGACACTGGCTAAGAGCTAATGTGCTGTGAACTACACCTCCCACCGCCACAGCACGGCAGTGCGCAGAATAAATCAACCAAACATGAACGAGCGTTGCCTCAGTACTCGGGGAGTGTTTTTCTCAACTTGTAGCCCCGGTTTCCATAGACTCTGCCACTCAACTGCAAGGGGACCGAATGCTCTCAGATTAACCTACGATACTTGCTACAGTTTGATTCGGTTCACATGTAGGCTAGCTCTTTATCAGAAAGAAGGTACCAATATTAAGTAATGAATATTTAGCACTTTAGAGTATCAGTTCCACTAGCTAATGAAGGCAGTTTGTGCAAAATTTAGAATATCTGTATTTGAATAAATTGAAAAGGACAAGAAGGTAGGACATTCAACTGGCATTTACATAAAATATCAAGACGCTAAGGCCAATGTGAAAGAAAAAATAGCATAGGATGAAGCCAGCAAAAAGGTGGGGGGAGGAGAGAATACAATGTAATAGTTTTTGGAGAAACAGACAATATCTCAACCGCAGATTGAGGATGGAAGAATAGCAAAGTGAATGCTTGAGATTTTAGGAAGGAAAGTGTGTCTTTAAAAAATGAATGGTTGGCTTTGTAGCTAGTATGCTGTTTGGGATGACACTGGGGCTCCTCAGTGGAGTGAGTTTGATCTCCTGTCCCTGATTCCAGATGCCTGCTCATGTAGATCTGGGGAGACCTGAGTAATCCACACGGGAGCCCCGGATTCTAACTTTGCTTGTCCCCCTCCCACAAGTCCTGGCCATTTTGAGTATTTTGTGAGATGAGAAATGTGTCTCTGTTTCTCAGATAAATAAACACAAATTTAAAGATTGAGTGGAAACCAGTCCAGATATAAAACTATACTTGTTGCAACATATGATCCAGAAGTGTAACATCTCTTGGAAATCATCATTTCCCCCATTTCCCCTCCCTTTTCAAATCATCACAGAATGCAAGGTATAGGAGAATAACACAGGAGAGGATTTAATATGACTAAGGTGGCAGGACAGACCATTTGCTTTTGTCCTCCACAGAAAGAAACCTCCACCAAAGAAAAGATTCCCGGGCTGGCTGCCCAATTTCAAATCTATTAGTTCTCATCACCACCAATGTGGTTATCAAGCTAACATTAAATCTTTACAAGTATTTAAGACAGGCTACTGGGATAGAACCATCACTCCAACTCTGTGGACAGCAAAATGTGGCTCAGGATGTTAAAGTTCTATTTACACAGCACTGACTGCTTAGACCTGCACCTGTACAAAGTGATACTTGTATTAAATTGCACACAAGATATTCCAACCAATGTAAGCCTCAGAGGACAATAATACTTGCTGTACTCTGTTAGGTCAAGAAGTCTGGGAGGAAACTTGTAATTCACCAGCCTGTCAGTGAGGCACCTGGAGGCTGGCTGTCACCCTCACTGTGGTAATCCCAAACTTTCACCAACAACCGTCCTGGGAGGTGGCAGTTCTCTCCATTTGGTTGACAAGCAGACTGAGGCTCACAGGAATTGTACAGTCCCCATCTCAGTGATTCTCACCTGATAGCCTACACACTTGCAGTATATACTGCAGACACCACTATATCATGTATTTCGGTCATTTTTTGTCTTTCTTGACTACAATATAAACATTTTACAGCATAGCTGCTTCCCTACAAATGTATTACCAGTATCAGAATAGTGCCTGGCATACAGAGGCATTCAATAAACACTTGTTTAAGTAACTGATAACATGGCATGCCTGAAATTACATACCCAGGAAGTCATAGGCCTGGGGTTCCATTTAGATATCTGTCTCCAAAGCCTACTGGTCTCCAAGCTAGAGAGAAAAACAATCACAGAAGAATTAAAATACAGAGTAGAAAAGAAAGATGGCTTAGGACTAGGGCTCCAAAAGTGCCTCCGAGCGAAGAGGTATATAAGATTTTTCTTTTTAAGTTTGTTTCTCTGACACCTCTGTTGTCTCCTGACAGCAGGTGCGGTGGACTCCAGAGTGCGAGCAGCGGGCGCTCGCAGCCTCTTACCTCACAGGACTGTTCCACAGAGCTTCCTGGCAGGACAGAGCGGAGAGCCTGGGAAGCCCTGAATAACCCCCATTCAGGGAGGAGAGTCTGCAGAGTACAGTGTCCTGCTTCAAACCAAAACTCAAAGACCAAACAAAAACAAAGCCTCACAGACTGCAAGGGCGGCCGGCGTCTCCCTACAGCCATGGAGTGCTCCTGAACGAGAAGGACCTGCGCAGGCCCAGCTGGTGGCATGTGGCCCTGCGCCCTCCGGGTGGTCTGGGACAGCTGAGCCTCTTGGCAAGGCCACAAAAATCCCAACTTTCAGGGGAGGAGGAACTCATGTATTTCCTTCGTTCTTCTCTGAATACCTTGGGTCCTCTCCTCAAAACTGGGAAGAACATGAATTTCCCAGCAAAAAACAAGCTAATTTAAGAGTTACTTATTTACAAGTAATGATATGATTTGTATATACTCTATGTTCTTATTCCCAGGAATACAGTAAAATAAGATAGGAAATCTGTATCTGACACCTTGCAACTTATGAGGTTTAACTTTTCGTTCTCATGTGAATAATTGCATTTTGTTGTAATTAATATTAAAATCACCTATTTTTAAAAGGTAGAGTGAAGGCAAACACAATCCTTTTAAGGTACTAGGAAATACTGAAATGCTGTGGTCATTACTGGGCCTCACCTCATTAGCATGCCATTTCTCTCCCCCAATTTTCCTGCCTGAAAAGTTACTGGGCATGAGCTGAAAATGACAGTTTTTATTCACTGGAAACGAGGAAAAAAATAAGAGATAAGTTACATACGTAACTCTCGCATACCATTGCCAAACAAGACAGTGGAACCTGGGGACATCTACAACCTACATGGTTTCAGGGTGAGGAGATGAGCAACGCAGGAGGAATGGTGGGGGGCAAGTTACTTTCAACACTTATTTAATCATTTTTAATGATTCATTTATTCTACTTAAAAGGGAGAGAAAGCGAGGGAGAGATCTTCCATCTGCTTATTCACTCCCCAAATGGTTGATAATGACCATAGCCGTGCTGGTCCGAAGGAGGACAGACAAAGATCTTCCACCTCTGGTTCACTCCCCAAGAGGCTGCAAAGGCCAGGCTTAGGCGAAATCAGAGCCAGGAGCTTCATTCATCTGTGTCTCTCACAAGGGTGCAAAGTGCACAAGTACGTGGGCTGTCCTCCAACTGCTTTCTCACACACAACAGCAGGGAGCTGGATTAGAAGTGGAGCAGCTGGGACTCAAATAGGTATCTCCATAGGACGCTAGCATTGCCAAGCAATGGCTTTACCCTCAATGCCACAAGGCTGGTCTAGCAAGTTGACATTTTATTTTTACAACATTGACTATGGGCTATAGACTTTACACAAACCTATCAATTTTATGAAGCAATTACACAGCAGAGAAAGCTAAGGCTAGTTTAAAAGTAGGCAGGAGAGTCAGAATTCAAAATTGACAATTTGACAGGAGAGTTACTGTTATTGGGTTTTTTTTTGTTTGTTTTGTTTTGTTTTGGGGTGAATCAAGTTCTTTGGCATCCAGAGACCAAAAACGTTGGATAGGACTCCAACATGAATGCGCAGATGGAACTTAGAAACAAACACGGCAGGTTTAGCTTTAGCTTATAATTGGTAAAGTTTGAAGTATGCAGACCAGGCCGGGTTGGGACACAAACACCTGCCAGTTCACAGGAGGGCTGGGACTGGGGGCACGCTGACCCGGCAAAGGCTGCAGCACCCACTGGCAAGGGGAATACCTTAGGCTGATCTTCCATCATCAGCAGATGGAAGATCTCTGTCTCTCCTCTCTCTCTCTGTAACTCTTGTCTCTTAAATAAAATCAAATCTTAATCTACCCAATCTACCCAAGACTGAATGAATTTCAGAGGCATGTTAACAGACATGTTTGTCGCAGCACACAGGCAATCACTTCCCTTGGTCTAAAGTTCTAGTGTGGCTGTAGGAATGAGAATTGCCTTTCTGTACCACCTGATATAAAAAGTTCTCCCCTTCCTCAAGCAGAGTAGTCAAACACTAAATTTAAACATCAGGTGAACCCTGTGGCCTATATATTTCGGGATGGTTTTGTTTATGTCATTTGTGCACAAAATGAAGCAAATTATCAACAGATCAGTCAGGTAGACTGAAATGCTTGACTTACCTTCTCATGTGTTCCTTACCTTCTAATAATTTTAACCGAAACCAATGCCTGGTGAATGGTCCTTACTGCTAGCATTTTATTCAAAAACTGAAAAGTGCTCTAAAACATACAAGTAAGCATAAGCACAATCCACATAGTTTACTCTGGTTCCCCTCAGCTCTGACTTCAAAATACAAAAGCTGGGTAAACTACCTGCTTACATTAACAAATACTTAAAATTTCAGTGTAAATGGTTTTTTTTTTTACAGCTATTTATGTGTATCTGAAAGTTCTAATATTCTCTTACTTCAAAAAATTATTTTCTACATTCTCTCAAAATGTTCTTTTAATTAATTAACAACAGAGAGATTCAGCAGTTTCCTACCCAACAGAGTCAGACTAATACACATGCCAAAGCAATCTGTCCGGTGATAGATAAACCTTATATTGCTATGAGAACTTTAAAAAGTGGACTAATAAGCTAAGCACTTTTTTGTAAAGAACATCAAGAATAACTCTTAAGACAATGACAGATAATTTTTTGAAGCATATGATAAAAAGTTTTGAGTGCTTATAAAGATACCAGGTTTGCATAAACACAACATGTAGACACAAACCATCATCCTGGATTAGAAAAAATTAGTTCTAGTAAAAGTTCCAGGACTAACAATTCATTTTATTTAGGTGGACTTTTTAAAAAAATTTTTTATTTATTTTATCTTGGAAAATCAGATTCATGAGAGAAGGATAGACAGAAAGATCATTCATCCACTGGTTCACTTGCCAAGTGGCTGCAACAGCCAGAGTTGAGCTGATCTAAAACTAGGAGCCAGGAGCTTCTTCCAGGTCTCCCACGTGGCTGCAGGGTCCCAAGGCTTTGGGCCATCTTTAACTGGTCTCCTGGGCCACAAGCAGGGAACTGGATGGCAAGTGGAGCAGCTGGGATACTAACCAGCACCACTATGGGATCCTGGCATGTGCAAGGCAAGGACTTTAGCCACTAGGCTATTGTGTCAGGCCGGATTTTATTTAGTTATTACAATAAAGTATTTTTAAAAGTCACACTTTTAAAAGTTTAAATCATTCTGTTTAAAATCAAGTATATTCCTGCTATAACTTTCCAATAATAGCTAACAGGACAGCAATAACTAAACATGGTTAGCCACCGTAATTACAACATAACAGCTCTTCCTTCCCAGATACTATGGTATTCTATTTGTTTAACTCTTTCAAACTTCTTGTTAAAGCAATCAAAAGTTTTTTCAAAAGAAACAGTCTCCACTTATCAAAAGATAGGTGGCATCCCTCAACACAACAGTGGTAGCACTTCCTCTTCAGTTTTTGAAAATGCAAGATTCTCAAACTAAGTGCCTCTCAATTTAATTCACGAAATTTTGAGGCAAAATATCAGGCTAGACATAGATGAATTTTAGAGAAATGACTTTCAGAAAAATCACTGGGAATTTTAAAATGTATTTTTCTATTCTTTTTCTCAGGAAAAAGCATATGACTTTAGAAGGTTAGAGAATTTAAGCAAACACTCAATGGTTTTGGAAATGTAGTTTCCATGGCAACCAACATGGTCTTCTTTATATAGCATTATAAACAGATGGTAAAGAGTGGTCATGTTTGTTTCTTTGCCAGTATATCAATAAAACTGCTGCAATACTGTATTAAATACACTAAACCTATTCAATAAACTTAATATAGTAACCATAGGATGTAGTAATTCAGATGAATATAATTAACTAATATCTGAATATTTTAATAAACACAGATTTTGAACAGTGAAGTCCCTACATTTCATGTTCTCAACAGTCTTGCTTGGCAAGACTCTGTACAAATGTTTTCTCAGCACTTGCCATGCAGGACATATAACCACAAATATGTATCTGATGAGGAGAAAATAATGCACTGAAATAAAAAAGTGGAATCATTTCTGTTATTACATCCCTTGGCCATCTTGAAACAAAGTTTTTTATAATACACTATAGATTGTAATGTAAATGACAAGAATTGTTGTATTTAAAAACCAGATTTCATTCCATGTATGTAGTAGCGGTTTTCAAAAATTACAGGTGCTCTGAGTTCCACTGTTTTAACTGCAGTTAACTTGCTAGGTATTACTTGTTAGAAAATCAAAAGCAGCCAAGACTATAAATGATTTGTCTGACAGTGGAAGTTTGAAAAGTTAGACCTGCTGGTGAGAGACAGGAATTGGTGTGGAAGCCAGGCAAGGACACCGTACCCACTAGGGAATGCTGGCACTAGAGGTGGGCCATGTCACGCTGGGCAAAGCACCCATTAGTGCTTGCAAGATCTGTAACTGGGAGCTGATCTGACAAGAAAGCTTGGTGAATTTCTCTGTTAGGACACAGCTCCCGCTGGTGAGCGTGCAAGCTGAGGCTGGGGCAGCCCAGGACAGGCCAGTCTACAGTACCTATTAGCATACGTATGGGCCAGGTTTGGGCCAGTCTGCAGCATCTGCTGGCAGGTGTGAGAGACAGGACAGTGTACAGACAAGGCTGGGTTAGGACATAGAGACTCACCAGTTCCCATGAAGGCTGGGACTGGGGGCAGGCACAGCAGAGAAAGGCTGCAGCAGCCACTAGCACGTACAAAACCTTAGGCTAGGGTTTGGGGAGGGTCAGGATAGGCTATGCCACCACATCCATTGGCGCATGTAAGGGAAAAAGTAAGTGTGGGCTGGCCAGGTTTTGCTGCAGCATCCACTGGCAAGTGCCATGACTAGGTACAAATCATGTCAGGCTAGACCACAGTACCTTCTGGCAAGCACAAGATCCAAAGCTGGGAGCAGGCTTAGTAGGGGAACTGTGGGCACCCCTTTGCTGGGCTGTAGCTCCTAAGGGTGAGCATGACAGTCAGGACTGGGGCAAGCCAAGCTAGTCAAGGCAGCAGCACCTATCAGTATACATGTAGGTTGTGTCCGGAGGTGGGTCAGGCTGAACTAAGCCATAGCACCCATGGGTGTGTATGACAACTGGCTGGAATGCAGGAAAGGCCTGGGGACAGATCTGGTGGGGGTTATTTGGGGTCACGCCAACTAAGCTGCAATTCCCACTAATGTGCATAAGGGCCAGATTTGTAGTGGGCTGGGTTGGGACAGCTTGCAGGACCCATCAGTTTGTGTAGATAGGGCTGAGGGTGGAACTGACCAGGCAATTGCATTCAAGATATATGTGGAGGCTGATGCGGGTGATGGACTGAAATGGGATCTGCATTGGCTGTCACACACAAGAATCAGGTGTAGGGTCACCCCAGGCTCCCAGGTGAGGTTTCTTGGGAGGACTCCCCAACTAGACCACTGAACTCAAACAGGGAAAAGCACAGGATCAGTAGTCTGACCTTGGTTTGCCTTTGTTAGAATTAGGCCTCCTCAGTTGCTGATGCCTATGCAGTGGGATGGCATGCCCAGGAGCATATGAGGGCCATGAAGGCAAGCTCATTTAGGCCAGCCCGGGACATCAGGCGGCTCTTACAAAGGATGGAAAGCACAGCAGGTTGGACAACTCTCCTGGCCAAGCTTTGCAGCAAGTGTCTGGGTGTGTGGATGCACTAAGGTGGACTTTGTCAACTAACAGACCTTGGAAATATTTTCTCAGTCCTGGAGCAAGGAAACCAAGAACTTATTAGAACTAGGAAGACCATTCAAGTAACACCTTCTTACAACAGGGGTCTCTAAGATGACATCAAGTGGTCATTGCCCATTCCTGGGTGCTAATGTAGTTTGACAGCAAGGAGTGGTTCCCTATCCTCCACCTATCTCATTCCCCCTTCAGATACAGGAGAAAAAGGGGAAAAAAATGGAAATACTTGTCCCACCCACTTTCCTCCATGCCTTGACCCTCCCCATCCTAACCGGTGGCCCACATAGGCATACATCCTTCTCAACTATGTAAACAACATCAAAAATTAAATTAAATCTAATAATTGTTTCGACAGCTAGTCCCTGCATGTATTACCAACACATTCAATGCAGTAAAACCCTCTCTCTGTCTGAGTCAGGCAGAGGAACTAAGAGTAAAGCTGGAGCCCCATCAGGGCACTGGCAAGCCTCTGAATAAACACATCTGATAGGACTTTATTTTCCAAACTAGGTTGACAAATGCTTACCGTAAAAGAAAGTTGAGGGCTTGGCAGCGTGGCCTAGTGGCTAAGGTCCTCGCCTTGATCCCATATGGCCGCTGGTTCTAATCCCGGCAGCTCCACTTCCTCTCTATCTCTCCTCCTCTCAGTATATATCTGACTTTGTAATAAAAATAAAATAAATCTTTAAAAAAAAAAGAATAAACCTTTTTAAAAAAAAGTTGAAAAAAAGATTCACTACTTTTACATATATAAATGGCATTATATCTAATCAAATTTTTGACTGAACTTGTAAAACAATATTTGGTAAATAGTACTTGTCCTACATCTTCCCTCTCAAAAAGTCTTAGTTTCATCCACCTATCCTAATCTTGCTGGTTTTTAGCATTTATAATTTCTTGATACCCTTCTTAAAGCAAAGAAAATTTATTAGAACTAAGTTATACAATGTGAACATAAAAAAGGGTATGCATACTTATGAAAGGACTTTTACAATGTAAGGTATGTCGTGTTTTAACTAAAAACCAGAAATGTTCAATTAAAACATTCTAAGGCTACAGAGATTGCCCTAGAAGTACATTTGATTCACAACTGGGGAAATATTTTCTAAGTCATGTATCTTTGACAAACTACTGTGAAATCCACAATCTATTATAAACCTTGGGAAATTATTTAAACATGGGAAAACCTAGGAAAGTGTCCCCTTTCTCATGTGACTAGGAGTCGTCAACCAATTATCAAGTTCATCCACCTTCAGTTACTACTACCCAAGCGATCATCTAACTGGAAGCCTCTTTCAGAGGGTTTTCAGTTCACTTTCCATACACTATTACAAGTAGTGTGGAAAAGCTTGCAGAAACTGAGAGCTCTGTTTAGCTTAACTACTTAGTGGTTCTCAATCTTGGTTGCAAAACCAAATCATCCAAAGAGCTGTAAATGAAATATTGACATCTCATCAATCAACTCTGGCAGATTCACTGGGGCAGGGCTCAAGTGTGAGCATTAAAGATTTTTCAGGTGTAGCTTTCATTTCAGTGATGGGTTAAAAAACACTGGCGAGAACAAATCCGATAACTACTTGGAAATGGAAAGATTCCTAGACTCCCACCACTTACCAAAACTCAGCCCAGAAGCAACAGAAGACCTGAATAAACCCATTACCGAATCAGAAATAGAATCAGTGATTAAAGAGCTCCCAACAAAGAAAAGCCCAGGCCCAGATGGTTTTACTGCAGAATTCTACAAAACATTCCAACCAGAGCTAACCCCAATCCTTTACAAGCTGTTCAAAACAATAGAAAAGGAAGCAGCTCTTCCAAACTCATTCTATGAAGCCAATATCACCTTAATCCCCAAACCGAATAGAGAATTAACAGAGAAAGAAAACTACAGACCGATCTCCCTGATGAATGTTGATGCTAAGATTCTCAACAAAATCCTAGCCAATAGAATACAAAAAAACATCAGACAGATCATCCATCCAGACCAAGTAGGTTTCATCCAGGGAATGCAGGGATGGTTCAACATAAGGAAAGCCATAAATGTGATACATCACATCCAAAAACTGAAAAACAAAAACCATATAATAGTATCAATAGATGCAGAAAAAGCCTTCGACAAAATTCAACACCACTTCATGTTAAAAACCCTAACCAGGGTGGGGATAGAAGGAACAATCCACAACATAATCAAAGCAATATATGAAAAACCCAATGCCAGCATCATACTAAATGGAGAAAAACTGGATCTCTTCCCACTGAGATCTGGAACAAGACAAGGCTGCCCACTATCACCACTGCTATTCAATATAGTCCTAGAGGTACTTGGAGAAGCCGTAAGACAAGACAAAGAAATCAAAGGAATCCAAACTGGAAATGAAGAAGTCAAGCTTTCACTATTCGCAGACGACATGATTCTCTACATAGAAGAACCAAAAAACTCAATACAAAGACTCCTAGAACTCATACGAGAATTTGGCAGAGTGGCAGGATACAAGATAAATGAACAAAAATCAACAGCCATAGTGTATGCAAATGGCCGCAAGATGGAAGAAGATCTAACCAACAAGCTACCATTCAAAATAACAGAGAAAAGCATGAAATGTCTGGGAATAAATCTAACCAAAAGCGTAGATGACCTTTATGAAGAAAATTACAAAACACTCAAAAAACAAATAGAACAAGACCTTGAAAGATGGAACAACATCCCATGCTCCTGGATAGGCAAAATTAATATCATCAAAATGTCTATACTACCAAAAGCAATATATACATTCAATGCAATCCCAATCAAATTACCCACAGCATTCTTCATCGAACCGGAAAAAATGATACACAGATTCATCTGGAAACACAAAAAACCACGAATAGCCAGAACCACTCTGAAGAACAGGAACTTAACAGGGGGAATCAAGTACCGGATCTATGGACATACTATAGGGCAGTTGTCATCAAAACAGCCTGGTACTGGCACAAAGATAGAGAGGAAGATCAGTGGAACAGAATAGAAACAACAGATGGAAACCCACACAGATACAGTCAATTAATCTTTGACAAAAAGACAAACGACAATCCAGGCAAATGGAAAGGTCTGTTCAATAAATGCTGTTGGGACAACTGGTTGATAGCCTGCAGAAACAAAAAGATAGACCCACATCTCTCACCATACACCAAGATCGAATCTGAATGGATAAAAGACCTAAACCTACATCCAGAAACCTTCAAACTTTTGGAAGAAAATGTTGCAAGCACACTGCAACACTTAGGGGTAGGCCCTCACTTCCTAAAAAAGACTCCAAAAGCAGTAGAAATTGAGACCAAAATAAACAATTGGGACCTCATCAAACTAAGAAGCTTCTGTACAGCTAGAGAAACAATCAACAAAGTAAAAAAACAACCTACAGAATGGGAGAAGATCTTTGCACACTACATAGGAGATAGAGGGCTGATCTCCAGAATATACAAAGAGCTACAGAGAAACCAAAACACCAGAACAAACAAACTGCTCAAGAAATGGGCACGGGAAATGGGCAAACATTTCACAAAAGAACAAACCCAAATGGCAAACAAGCATATGAAAAAATGCTCAAGTTCCCTGGCAATAAGGGAAATCCAAATGAAGACAACAATGAGGTACCACCTAACTCCAGTAAGGATGGCACACATACATAATACCACCAACACTTGCTGGCGAGGTTGTGGGGAAAAGGGAACCCTTCTCCACTGCTGGTGGGACTGCAGACTTGTAAAGCCTCTATGGGAATCAGTTTGGCGAATACTCAAACAACTGAAAATCAGCATACCATATGATCCAGCAATAGCACTCCTAGGGATATATCCAAAAGATCTTCTACACAAGAAACCAACATGCACGCCTATGTTCATAGCAGCACAATCTACAATCGCAAAAACCTGGAAGCAGCCAAAATGCCCATCAATAGAAGACTGGATAAGAAAGCTATGGTTCATCTACTCTATGGAATACTACTCAGCTATTAAAAAAAACGAAATGCAGTTCTTTGTGGACAAATGGGCCCGAATGGAATCCATCATGCTAAGAGAAATGAACCAATCCCAAAAGGTTAAATACCACATGTTCGCCTTAATCTGAGATGAAAAGATGACAACTTGAAAGATAGTACCTGTATATTGTAATATTAGTGCAATCTCTAACAACCTGTATCCAATGCAATAAGATAACGTGATATAATCTATAAACTAACAATTAATGTCAGAATATTTAAGATCTACATCGTAAAACTGTAAAACCTACTATACCCTCAATACACTATGTTAACCTGTAATGGGGAGGGAGTGCAGGGAAATCTTTCAGGACCATACAAAGAGTGAGAAAAAAGTACAATATAGCCTATCAAGATCAAATCTGGTAATTCATAGACAACAGACTCAAAGCGGCACTAAACAACAATAAAACTACTATACCAATGCATGAGGGGGGAATCCGGTACGATCCTGACAACCTCTTAACAGGAGGTCATGTGCGTGGAGCAGGGGGGCACTCCAGAGTGGAGCAGGTGGTAAGGAGGAAGCTTGGATTCCAACCATGAAGACTCCCAGACCTTCACCACAAACCATTAATACGAGCAACAAGGACTATACCCCAACTGCCAAGGAGGCCACAGGGAATTGGATGCCCTCGGAGGCTGAGTACTCCGAGGTCACCCACCCCCAACCGGAGCTTCCCCAGGGGATGGAAGAAGCCCAAAAACTACCGCGCAAAAACCAACGTCATCGGAAAGACAACCAGAAGCCCTGAGCGGTCCGCAGACACAGAAGAACAATAAATGTCCTTCGGGACCAGGGAGGAGAGCTTTCTCTGGTCCGAGCCTGGCTCCACCTCTGGACCCCCGCTCTCCTTCGCAGTGACCATCGGGATCGCTTCAAAAACCCCTCACAGCAAACAATCATACAAACTAAAAAAAAAAAACCTAAAATAAATAGACAAACAACAGAAAGTAGAGCTTGAAATCTGACAGGAAAGAGCTGGCGTGGATTGGCTCATGCCTTGCTGGGTGGGACACAAAGATTAGTCACTCTTCACCGTGGTGTTGAGGATTTTCCTGCACACCCCCCCAAAAAAAAAATGTTCTGCACCTTAAATGTCGACAAATATCTTGTTAGAGTTACAAGCCAGTCTAGATTATCCCAAAATCTGCCAAGATCAACAAAATTATACTTCAACACAACAAATGGCTAAATACTAAAATGAAATAGGCACGAGACAACTGAATGGTACCCTATAGCCATTTTAAGGTATATAGCAGCCGGTCCGGTCCTGTATATAAACTAAAATTGAGATGTCAATGAGCTAATCATTGGTTGTGGTTAGGACTGGTTTTTTTGTTTTTCTTTTTTGTTTGTTTGTTTGTTTTTTAACATACTGGTTACTCAAAACCATGTCAATTCCATAATATTGCAAATTGCTGTTGATGTTATACTGGAACTCTTAATTGACTGTGATGATATTATACCAGCTCTGACTTCGGACCAGAAATGGTCTCCCCAAAAAACTGTTCAACCCATCTGGACAATAAGTAGCTGGACTCCATGCTTAATATATGTTTGCAAGGAAAGAATCTTGATTGAATTTGAACTGTAATGCTGCATCAAGGTGGAGGAATCCACCAGGGGGGAGGGGAGGGGAGGGGTGAGGGTATTCCCAGAGCCTATGAAACTGTCACATAATGCATAACATTAATAAAAAAAAAATTATAATCACAAAAAAAAAAAAACCACTGGCGAGGCCTGGAATCATGGCGCTATCTGTTAAGCTGCTACGAATGTCCCATATGAGCACACAGCACTGTTCAAGTCCCAGCTGCATTACCTGTGATCCAGCTCAATTCAAGCGCATCTAAGAAAGCAGTGAAGGATGGCCCAAGTGCTTGGGCACCAGGCATCCACATGGGTGCTAATGTCTCTGGGAAAGAAATAGAGGACTGGTCCTTGCACCCACCTAGGAGACCTGAACAAATTCTTGGCTCCTGGCACCAGCCTGGCCCAGCCCTGGTTGTTGTGGGCATTTGGGGAATGAACCACTGGATGAAAGATCTCGCTCTGACCATCTCAAATTAATCAATTTTTTTAAAAAGTAAAATTAGGTCTTTAAAAAATAAAGACTGAAATGTGAAAAAAAAGTTTCCATATATTTTTCTGAACAGCAATCTTCACCCATTAGAAAGATTATTATCAAGAGCTGTGACTAGTAAATTTGCTCTCACTCCTTTCAGGACGCACTCAGAGTACTTGAGCTGATTTCGATGTATTCACATGGAACAAAATAAATGCTTTCTGAGCTTCTAGTGCACTTACCAGATTCTGAAGAACTGGTTTTGGCCATGTAATTCTAACTTCTTATTTCCCAGATAGCACACTCCCTTTTTCAAGATGACCTTTCAAGTATCACTAACAGTATTGAAAATTCAGGTGTTGGAAAAGGAAAAACTACAGAGGTAAGGAGGACACCTTCTCCCTTCTTCTGTAGCACCCAATCAAAAAATGGCTTAAAAGCCTCTTAACATGCAGGTGGAAACAAAAACCTAAAAAGAGTAGAAATGAAGGTCATAGTTCACAAATGTTATTTCAGCCTACACATTTATAATAAAATTTTACCAGGTGGAAGGGAAAAAAAAGAATGTCATGTAGAGTGTGATAACACATCTTTATGTTTTCTCCTTTTAAACTATTTTCAATGGCTTACCTGATTGATACAAAATAGAAAATGTAAATAAAATAAATATAAGCTTTTCAAGTTTTCACTGATGGAAAATAGAAAGAGGTACAATTAAGTAATTTCAGAGGATAAAACTTGACATTAGCACTTCTGAATGGTTTCTCTACTTTTTGTTTTTGGGCATTTGTAAAGGCTACTTAAATTTCCATAAGTCATTTATTCCTTCCTTGAGAAACTTTATTTGGCTATTTGTGTGTCTGGGGCTATTAACTCATCATAATTTTACATCAAATCCTCATATAACATAACGTGATTAAGGTTTAATTCTAAAAAGCAAAATTCAAAACACACAATACAGGAAAAAGTATCACCCTAATGCATTTTGGAACAAACAGCCTATTAAAGAGAATAAGTGTGTCTGGCAGTGTTCTGGAGATGACAGAAAACAAGAGGAAACAACATTTCTTAATGTTATTTAAATATGCACACAGGAGACAGGGAGATGTGCAAGGACAAAGAATCAACAGGAACTCTAGTCTTCCTGCACGAAAAATAGGGCTTCATTAACAATAAAGGAACAGGTGTCCTGGGACCCATTTATACAGGCTATTAACTATTATGAGCTGCTGGTATCCAAATTTATTTTAGTACTAGGCAACTGATTAAAAATAAATACAAATTTAAAGTCCATCTATTAGCATGTGAAAGCAATTCCTAGCTTTCCAGAGTCTAATTTAATACAAAGGTATTTTCCTATGGTCCTGATCACAGGAGGATACAGAAATTCATGAGAATATTTCCCTAAGCCCCCCCCAAAACAAAGACTTTCATATTAAACCTTATTTGAATGTAAATCAAAAATGTAATGGCCCTTTGTCGTGATCTGCAAAACCCAAATACAGATTATTTATTGTGAAATAATTTTTATTTAAACTTTAACAAATAATTATATCCATCCTTTAAGAGTTGGAAAGGGAATCATACATACAAACCTCTTTCACTAAATTCAGTACATCTCATCACAGTTGACTTATTTTGAAAGTATGAGTGCAATGTTATCCTCTGGCAATTTTTTACCCTCTCAAATAATTATTAGGAAATCAAATGTTTGAACTATTTGAGTACTCTTCACATTTTACTAAAAGATGCTTAAAATGTAAGAATTGGGGATGCAGTAGGGATAATCCTAATTATTTTATCACAGCCAAGAAAATAAGGTACAGTGAGGCTAATTAATTTGGCAAGGTAAATATTGCAACATTTTGACCACATAATGTAAGTGAATACTGTTTTATTATAAAATGAGGATAATAGCACCCATCTCCCAAGGATGCTATAGAAATTCAGTAGGTTAACTGTTAATGTTTTATTTGAAATGGTTGCATTCATCTTTCTCTAGCGCACGTACACACACACACACACAAACAGCAAGGTCTCCCATCTGCCGAGTCACAGTCCCTGTGTCCACAACAGTCAGGCCTGGGCATGCTGAAGACAGGCACTGGGAACTCAAGGCAGGCCTCCCACACAGGTGGAAGGGACCCAATGACTTGGGATATCACCTGGTGCTTTCCACAACGTGTACAAGCATGAAGCTGGAGTCAGGAACTGAGCCTCAAACTCAAAATCAGGCACTTTGAAAAGGGATGTGGGCACACCAAATGGTCTCTCAACCACAATGTTAAATACCAATCCTGGTGATAGTTTAAACAGAAACAATTTGGTAAGACTGGAGTTTGCCAATCTTGCCAGTAACATAACATGGAGAAAGATCTCTGTTGGGAGGGGAATATGCATTTCAAGGGTTTACTAGCCTCCCTAACCTTTACCTGGCTAGACAGATGCCAGCAGCACCCCAAACAACAACAAAACAATGACCAAGATACAGCCAAAAATCCACAGGAGGGCAAAACCACCCTTGGTTGGAAATCAATGGGTAAAGCAGACTACTATGAATCAATATTCCAGTTAAAGAAAATGACTAAATATCAACCAGAGACGGAAGAAACCCAGGGCTTTAGTTTCATTTGATAGTTTCAGATCTAAGGTGTCAGGTTTAAAGATCCCTGAAGAGAAGACTACAACCACATTTCCAACACCAAGGTGTAGGTTTGCTCTGACTCACGGTTTTCTGCTGCCAACTGTCAAAAAATCCTTCCTAATGAGAAACAGGTATCTTGTATTACACTTTTCAAATCTGAAATAGTTTCTCTTCCCTCGTCAAACACAGCTTGTCATTTTGCTTAAGCACAAATTTCAGTCAAATGTATTTTCACCTTGGTGTCTAGGAGGAAGCCATTCAGTTCATATGCAACCTATCCAATGACACAGGAGCATTAAACCCATGTGGCTTTGTCTTGTGTATGTGAATATTTTTTATACATGTGTTAACTTATTTCCTTGAAAGGCAGAATTACAGACTGAGAGACAGACAGCGATCTTCAATGCACTAGTTCATTCCCCAGATGGCTGCAACAGGCCAGAAATGAGCAGGGCCAAAACCAGAAACCTGGAACTTCGTCCAGGTCTTTCACATGGATGTCAGGGATTCAAGTACTTAGACCATTTTCTGCTGCTTTCCTAGGTTTGCCCAGCAGGCAGCTGGATCAGAAGTGGAGCAGCTGGGACACAAATCAGTATTCACATCAGGGAGCAGCTTAACTTGCTGTGCCACAATGGATATGTTCCTATATATAAATTTTACAGCCAAAAAACAATTACAAAATCATTTTTAAATATTATACTTTGCAATGATTTCAAGAGTTCCATGAGTTTATTACTCTGGAGATTGCCAAAATATTAAGATCAAGGGCCACAGAGCTGAGATGGTGGGATAATATCCATCCACGGAGCCGAGTAAAGGGAGGCGCTGGCCTCCGCTGCCTCATGCACCCTCCTCTGTCCTCTTTCAGCACACAGGTTTCATAATGGCAGCACTTCACTCCAAACGCAGGGCACAGGCCATGTTCAAAAGCTCTAGAAGAAGACATCAAGACAGAAAGACGAAAAAGAAAATTTGAGAATCAGGTACCACATGTGATTTGGTTCAGGATCAAGGTTAAAAAGAATCAGGACCACCCCACAGGGATAGCCCATGAGATAATCCCACCATCAGCGCCTTCTGTTTCCCAGAAGCAACAGGCTCTGTACTGACAAAAAAAAAACAACCAGACTGCAAAGTGGATCAACTTCAGATTCACGAATCATAAAAAGATAATGTGGGCCTGGAGTGATGGCCTAGTGGCTAACTCCTCGCTCTGCATCTGTCGGCATCCTATGTGGATGGCAGTTCATGTCCCAGCTCCTCCACTTCCCATCCAGCTTCCTGTTTGTGGCCTGGGAAAGCAACAGAGGATGGCCCAATGCTTTGGGAGCCTGCACCCGAATGAGAGACTCTGAGGAGGCTCCTGGCTCCTGGTTTCGGATCAGCTCAGCTGCAGCTGTTGTGGTCGCTTGGGGAATGAACCAGCGTACAGAAGATATTTCTCTCTGTCTCTCCTTCTGTGTGTTTGCCTTGTCAATAAAAATTAAAATAAATCTTGTTTTTAAGACACTTGTTCATTTTGGTTTCACCTTCCTTTGAAAAGTTACCAAGTGGTCTCAATTTCTCATAACTCAACAAACTTTTGTTTCTTCAACATTGTGAAAGATGAGAGTGGCCTGTGTTTTCACAAAGAAATGCCTACAGGCTGAAAAGTTCCGTTAATATGGTTTTGTTTTGGCTTTATGTATAGTGGTATCTCCAACATTAGAGATTTGGACATAATTTGCTAAATCTGAATTTACATACTGGGCAGTATTTCCTTTAACAGGAGGAGCACTTCATGCTACATGAAAATTTAATTTCAAATGTTAGCAGTACAGAGAAATCCAATTTATAAAGAGGACAACTTATTTTTATTCAGAAAAAACCTGCAATGCCAAACTATTCTGCATTTAATGTCATAATTTACATGTATTACAATATTCATGATATATCATAAACACTCAAACCCTATTTGGAAAACCTTCATTGTGAAAACATTATAATTCGAACAAAATGATGATGTACATTTTAAAGAATGTTCTTATTTTTAAAAGTAAACATACTAAAATGGCAAGAGGTATTAATTTTACTACTAATAAATTCAGATTCCTTTGATATTTCTTGAATAATTCTAAATACTAAAGATGGATACTATATAAATGCCAGTTAATTTCTAAATTTCTAAAAAAACACAAATTAGCACCCTCCATTCTAAGCATATATCTCACATCCTGTAGATGAATTTAACACAGGATTCCTTAGTTACAATGGGCAACCTGCTGCTGCAAACTACAGAGGAAAAGAACTCTGAAATAACTGATGCTCTCTGACCCACTTCACTTTCCAATTTGTGTTTCAAAGAAAACTTCGGGGGTGACATTTTCTATCTGAACCTACAAATGTCTTTTTCTCTAAAGTATTATTTCACTTGGGCAACAAACCATCTGTATTTCTACACAATAGAAATTAACAGCCCTTCCCTCAAAAGACAAACCAATTGAGCTCTTCATTGTAAAGACTACCATCATGAAATATGGACCCACACATTTAGCACAACCTAAATAACCTGTGCTTTAAATTGTACAGACATGACTTCTGACGATAATCATGACAGAATGAGGTAGTTGACAATTTCTCCCTCAGAAAGCAATTCTAAAGCTGACAAAATAGCCAAAAACAATAACAACCAGAGGCAAATACTTTATGAAACAACTGAACTTCCAGGGAGAGTGGTGGAAATCTACCAGGTTCTTGCCAGGGTCTCCTCCCACCTCCATCCCCTTCCTTTGCCAGTGCAGTAGTTAAATCGGAGCAGGGAAGGCTGTGGAAACCAGCAACTGTGTAACTGCTACTGATAGGGGCACACTTGATTTGGAGCATTCTTCCGAGCAGAACTCTGTAGCAAGCAGAGATGTATGGTGGCTCCATAAATCTGAATTAGCAAAACGGACTGGGCAAGCCACAGACTAACATTAACTGCCCAGGACTGGGCCCAGCTGCGTGGCCTAGAGGCTAAAGTCCTCGCCTTGAACGCCCCGGGATTCCATGTGGGCGCCGGTTCTAATCCCGGAAGCTCCACTTCCCATCCAGCTCCCTGCTTGTGGCCTGGGAAAGCAGTTGAGGATGGCCCAATGCATTGGGACCCTGCACCCATGTGGGAGACCCGGAAGAGGTTCCTGGTTCCCGGCTTTGGATCGGCGCGCATCAGCCCGTTGCGGCTCACTTGGGGAATGAATCATCGGACGGAAGATCTTCCTCTCTGTCTCTTCTCCTCTCTCTGTATATCTGACTTTGTAATAAAATATAAATCTTAAAAAAAAAAAAAAAAAAACCTGCCCAGGACTGAAAAGGAGCAGCCAGCCAGAAGAAATGGACCTCATACATTCAGGGCTGCCTAGCAGCTATGTGCAAAGTCATACAGGCCACAGAAGACATGCATGCGTGCACACACACACACACACACACTGGTTGATGTAGTCTGTAGAGATGTACAGGTGAGAAATAAGAAGCCTTAAATAGGAAGTAAACATGTGGGTAGGATGGAAGTTTAGGGTGCTCCCCAGCTCACACAGATATTCAGGATATTCAGAAGATACTGGCAACCTCAAGATGCTTCAGCATACTTCGTAATTACTCTTAGTCCGATCACTAAAATATGCAGCACAGGAACAACTACTGGGAGAGCAAGCTTATACATAAAAACAAGAGGGGGAAAATAGTGAGCAGAGATACTCCAGTTGCACACTTGTGAGACACACACTTCAGAGCTTTAGTTCAAACAAGTCAGAAAGTGAGCAGACAGTAACAACTATAAGGGAAAAGCCAGATTACTACAACATATTATCTAAAACGCAGTATTTGACAGAAAGTTAGAAGTCATGCAAGATACAAGAATACATAATCCAGAAGTAAGCAATTACCACAAACTCTCTCTTAGCAACCACTGAAGATTTTAAATCAGCTGATATAAATATATTTTCAAACAAAACTCAAGGAAATCATGTTTAAAGAAGTAAATGATTCAGTGGACACAGAATGTCAGTGAAATGACAAATTTAAAATCCAACAAATACCTACTGGTTTTCATTTGATATAAAATGATTCCACTATATTCTGTCAGTACATTTCAAGACATAAGATCACATCACTCTCAACACGATCAGATCCTAAGATTCCCCAGCTTTTTGGTTCCCAGGCTCAACTATCAGACACATCCTGCACTCTTCACACTTCAGTTTTAAGACATGCCCCAGAAACCAAGTAGCTTAAAAATCACTCCACCCAGAACAATCTTCTCCTTCTTAATTCAATGTTTGTCAATCTATTTGTATCCTCCGGGTAAATCTGTTCATCCCACTAACCTATAAACTCAACTGAGGGGGTGGAGGGGAACTGCATTTGATTCATCATTGTATCTTTTATATTAAAATAATCTGTATATTATATACTTCTAAAATTAGTGTTTAAGTATTCAAAGAATTTCAATGTGCCCACTGCTTGTTTCATTATGTCAAGATCTTGACATAAACATTAACTTTATCTACTTCTTGAACAAAAAAAATTCCTTTCTTAGTTAAGACAGAACCTCTAGCAATATTAACAGAATGCTAACACAGGAGGATATTTCAGTTTAGAAAATACCTAATCTGTTTTATTCCTTAGATACCAAAACTAGCTATGGAATGTGAACAGAGCATTGGATTTTAAATCAAACAAATTCGACTTGATATCACCTTGACCGCATGTTATATGAGTGGTTCAATGCAAATCACATTCTCTGAGATTCAGTATCCTTATTAGTAAAACTAGTATAAAAAAATCCATTCTCAGGGCTTTGTAGAGAGTATAACAAATGCCTGGAAATCAGCTTCCTGAGCAAGTTTCATTGGATCTGAGCACCAGAGAGATAACAAGACTTCACCAGCAGTTCAGTTTTCCAGCAGTGTTTGTTTCATTTTATTACATCAAAAATGTCACAGAGCAGATTATGGTCAATTCATTCACTTCTCTTACACAAAAGTAAACACATTTTCACCAAGTGTTTGGTAAATTTTTTTTTGGAATAAAAAGACTATATTTAGTAACAGTAAGGGGAAAAAATAATTGGCAAAACATCCTTCAGATCCAGCTTTTACAACTTCTTCAGGCATTCACTGTCATCTGTTATGTAGGCTCAACTTAACTCTTTAAGCAGTTCAAGTGAATTTCAGGGTACTTATTCTTTATTGAGATGCTTATTTTTTATTTATACATAGGTAAATCCAGGGAATAAGCATTTATATACATCTACATAAAAGTTAATTCATAAGTATGCTAATGGAACTAATATCAATAGGATGATTTATTATCAAAAATTTGAATAGTCAAAAGGCTAAATAAAAAGGAAATGATTAGATTTGCTGGACAGAATGCTGTATAGTTATTAAAAATAATAAAGACTACAGTAATATGAAAAATACTTATTTAGCCTAAAGTAGAATATGGTATGTATACACTACAACACCACTTATGAAATTTAATTAAAAAAAAGAAACTTAATAAATACAAATAAATTTGAAAAGGCAAAATATTGGAGGGTTGTAAAAAAAAAACTACATTATCATGATGGGATTTTAGCTAATATACCCATAAAAATGAAATTAAAGTTTTACTTTGATGAGGAAATATTAAGATCCATCAATTTTTTCATAACTGCTTCCACAAACTTTTCAAAAATCCCTTGAATAGGGCCCGGCGGCTAAAGTCCTTGCCTTGAAAGCCACGGGATCCCATATGGACGCCACTTCTAATCCCGGAAGCTCCACTTCCCAGCCAGCTCCCTGCTTGTGGCCTGGGAAAGCAGTCGAGGACGGCCCAATGCATTGGGACACTGCACCCGTGTGGGAGACCCGGAGGAGGTTCCTGGTTCCCAGCATCGGATTGGCGCAGCACCGGCCCGTTGCGGCTCACTTGGGTAGTGAATCATCGGATGGAAGATCTTCCTCTCTGTCTCTCCTCCTCTGTGTATATCTGGCTGTAATAAAATGAATAAATCTTTAAAAAAAAAATCCCTTGAATATTATACACATTGATTTGGGTTTGTTTTTTGTTTTTTTTGATTTTTTTTTTTTTTTTTGGAGTGTGTTTTGTTTGTTTGCTTTGTTGTTTTATTTTCTGACTCAGGATAAAGCTGACAACTGTTTTTTCAGATTTTTTTTTACCACTAAGAGATAGAAACTATTAGAAAGGGAATAACATACACATTTCTACAAAATTTATTACTTAACACTGCAAATTTAAACTGAATTTAAAATACAGAAGAATCTCAAAAGATGCTTAACAGTGAGAAACAGTTCTGCAAATTCTGAAAAATAAAACACAGCCTTGAATTTCTGAGTTGTGGAGCCACAAGATAGCAGAGTGATGAAGGGTGACAGAGACTTCTGGAGTAGTTGGGGAGTTCTGAAGTAGGCTCAAGAGCTTCAGA
Organism: Ochotona princeps; assembly: GCF_030435755.1. Lineage (NCBI taxonomy): Eukaryota > Metazoa > Chordata > Mammalia > Lagomorpha > Ochotonidae > Ochotona > Ochotona princeps. The sequence goes on along the minus strand of NC_080832.1, from coordinate 54,453,026 downwards.
TTTGCAAAAACCTCGTGGAATCCTCATTCTGTGGTCCAGGTGTTGTTAGTACAAATTACGGGCAAGATCTTAAGTCATTCAGAGAATCTCTACCAGCGACTACTAGGATGTGTTTCAGTGAAAGTGTCAGCAATTCTTCATTCAGATCATTTACCCAAGATCACCTCCAAGAATGATTACCATTTGAAGATGTTAAACATATTACCAGACTCTGATTTCCACAAAGCATCTCACCAAACACAGCTTCTTGTTCTACAGTTTCCATTGGGAACTTTGCATCAATAACATTTGCAAGATTAAACAATCTCCAAAGATAGCATGGTATGGTTTACAATGTTGAATTTTAAGCTTGCCATTTAAGCACAGCTGGGTGTATTTCAAAGATAAGGAAGTGCATATTAAAGAATAATGAAATATTAATTTCTCCCTCTCTTGTTACAATGCAGGGCATTCATGTATCAATTTTGTTCTTTCCCCATTTAGCAAACATCAATTCTAGTCCTACAGATAACAACTCCGGAGTAACTTATCACCTCCTCTCAAGTGGCAGAAGGCAAGATCATTCTTGATGATGCTAAGAAAATCAGGGTACCCTCAGAGCTTCAAGTTTCCAGGTCACAATCAGAGCAATTCTCTTTCTCTCTTTAATTATAGATGTAGTGAAGGCTTTAAGATGTCAAACACCAGCAGACAAAGAAAAGCATACTAAAAACTTTCTTTTAAAACATCATTGAACAAAATCTATTTATGTTTTTATTGTTATTCTGTTACAGGAATCCTTAGCCAAAGGATTTAGGAACTCAAAATTAAGGTGTAAAGGAAGGGGCAACAGAATATTTTAAAGTTTATTGTTAACTCCCATACAAGGGGAAACAGCCTAAGAATTACCGGAATAAAGCAAGATTAAAGAAGAGTTTGAAGTTGCAAGACATTACCCGCAAGTTACATATTCCCATGTGTTCATTTACTTCAACTGACACATTTCTTTGCAATCTAGTAAATGATGATATTAGTTCCTTTCTCAAAGTAAATGTTAATCCTCTGCCTACATGGGTGCCAATTCTAATTCTGGCTGCTGCACTTCCCATCAGCTTCCTGCTTGTGGCCTGGAAAAGCAGTGGAGGATGGCCCAAGTCCCTGGGATCCTGTACGGGTACAGGAGACTGGAGGAGGATCCTGTCTTCAGATCTGCTCAGCTCCTGTTATTGAGGTCATACGGGCAGTGAACCATAGGATCGAAGATTTCTCTCTCTCTCACTTTGTCTCTCTCTGTCCTTCTGTCTGTATATCTGACTTTCAAAATAAAAAGAAGTAAATAAATAAAATCTTTTTTTAAAAAAAGGAGCTGGGAACTCCATCTATGTCTTCCATACATACAGGCCTGACATCATCTGCTGCCTCTCAGTGTGTGCGTTAGCAGGAAGCGGGTTCAGAATGGAGGCAAGATTCAATGCCATGCACTCGGTATGGGATGCAGGCATCCCATGAGGCAGTTTAACCACTATGCCACAACAGCCATCCCCAGATTTATCATTTAATGCCATTTTCCACAAAGTTTGTAGAGTACCCTTCCACATTAGCAAGACTAAAGAAGAATGGAGGCAATCATCAACTATTAGATAAGAAAAATCCAGCTGAACTGTAAAGCACCTTAAAGTCTAGATACCAGTTCCCTAAGGAACTCTTACAATTTAATCAATTTGTCACAGGCTCTAACAAGATGGGAAGAGACTTAATGCCTGCTCTAATGCAGGTATGTTAGGTACATTTCACATAATCTTTATAGGTAACCCTGACAGGCAATCTTTGTCTGATTTATGAAGAATCTGATACTTAGTGGAATTAGGTAACCTGCTTTCAGATAAATTGGTAACCTAGGCTCTTCCTTTTTTCTTTTGCTACTCACTGCAACCATAACACACTAAAGATTATACATTTCTTAAAAACTCAACTGAGTAGACATACGGTTGGTCTAGCAGTTAAGACATCAGTTAAGACACTCCATGTCCCACAGTGGAGTGTCCAAGTTTGATATCCACCTCCTGCTCCTGAATTCTGCTTTTCTGCTAACGCAGACCCTAGGTGGCAGTGCTGATGATTTGGGCTCCTGCCAGCATGTGGGAGACCCACACTGAGTTCCAGGTTCCTGGTTTTGGTCCCCATGGTCACAGACATTTGGAAGCGAAGCAGCATATGGGTGCTCCCTGGTTCTCTGCCTCTCAAATACACCGTTTAAAAAGTAAATTTTACAAAAGACTCAGTAAGGAAGAACTGATAAACTATCTATCATTGCCCAATGTTATGGACGTCTCATACTCTATTAATCAGGGAAGTAAACAACAAATTGAAAGCTGAAGACAAAGTAATTAGGCAAAAGGTTTCAGCAGGTACAATGTTAAAGCTTAATAAAATTAACCTGTTTATTTGAAAAGCAGAATAACAGAGACCGAGAGACACAGAAGGAGATCTTCCAATCACTGCTTTGCTTCCCAACTGTCCATGACAGCTGGGGCTGGGCCAGGCCAAAATGAACCCCATCCTAGTTTCCTCCGGATGTTTGGGTGGTGGCAGGGACCCAGGTAGTTGGTCTATAGTTCAGTGCCTTCTCAAGTGCATTAGCAGAGATCTGAACAGGAAGTGGAGCAGCCAGGACACAAACCAGCACTCTGATATGGGATGTGGGTGTCCAAAATGATAGCTTGCCCTGATAATGCCTGTTCTTGGCTGGCTGGCTGGCTGGCTGGCTGGCTGTCTCTCTCCCTTCCTTCCATGCTTCCTTTCTTCCTCCTCCCACTCTCCCCCTATCCTCTTTCTTCTTCCTGGTTCTTAGTTTCTCTCTCCTTATCGTATACTGGTGACTTAAAGATGTTGAATGAGTGAATCAAAAAGTGAATTTAAAAAATTAGTGAATTCAAAAGCTCTATAATACAGCTGCCCTAAGATTTTCTAGGTATACTGCTTTTAGTGAAAATTAATGGCAACACCATTTAGTCCTATGAGTGAGTATATGGGGAGGAAATTGGAATAAAAATAAATCTCTTCTTGTTAGAAAGTTTTCATCAATATCACATAATTGATGCCAGTTCCTAATCTATGTTAACAAAGAAAAAATTAGAATCATCAGTTTCTAATCAAATAAGCATTTAATGTAGATTATCACTTTCAAAGTCCAGGACTCAATTTTTCATGTTTCTCAGTACACACAAAAAATTGTAAAAGAATTCCAAAACTATACTTACACATTTGTGTGGGTTTTTTTGCTTGAAAGTTTAATAATCAATGCTGTAAATATACTGAATGCTTTCTTAGTCTGTGACACAAAGTGAAAACAATAGACCTTCAAAAGTTTGAAGAACTTAAAAGACAAAAATATGCTTATGAAATAATTGTAACATTTCTACACTATTATGATATATGCTGTCTATAAATAAGAAGCAAAACACTTAGGGAGCTTGTTTTCAATCTAGAGCTAGCTAGTGGTCTTGTCTTGTTTCCCACTGTTGCTTATACTCCTACATGCTCCACTAAGAATTCTCATGCTGGGGCCTGACTATTTTTCCTTCCAAAGTGCCATCAATAACTTTTAAGGAAATCTGAAAGGAGAAAGAAACAGCCCTTCTTTTCTTTCCTTGAGCAACCTGCCAACCAGTCTCTCTGCAGAGTCCTGACAAGAATTACTCCCCATCGTCTCTCTTCCAGAGAGCACAGTTTATGGAATCACAGAGGTTGTGGTTCTGGAGGTCAAGATTGTCCCTATTTCCCCACCCAAGATGATGGATAAAGTAGATGGATGATGGATAAAGTAGAGGCTCAGGCACGGATCTCTGCCCCACTTCCTTGACTGCACTGTTACTTCCAGTAAAAGCGAAGTACCTCAATTTCCTGAGGCAAATAGATATGTAAAATTTCATTTTCTAATGTCTTAAAAATTACTGCTATCAAAGCAACCAAAGGTAGCAAACTCATAAGCTCTGCTGCCAATGTTAATGCTTAATGTTAGGTACAAAAATTTGTTCCAGTCTTCCAAACTGATCAACCAAGCTTATCTCATTTTTGTTTCATATTACTTAGCATGCAGTTACACAAGGCATTGGGACAGTGTTTAGTGTACAGGTTAAGATGCTGCTTAGTACAGCCACATGCCTTCACAAAGTGTGTGATTTACGGCTCCACTCCACTTCCAGTGTCAGTTTCCTACTAATGCACACCATGGGAAAAGGAGGTGATGGGTCAAGCTCCCTCACAGCCGAAGGCCTGTGTGTGTTGCTGTAGGTCAGCCAATTTCATAAGGAACAGAGATGTGAGAAATCACATGTCCGTAAGAGAGACTATAATTACCTCTCTGCATTTTAAAAGCAAAACAATATGCAAAAAACTTCTGTAGCAGAATTGAGGCAAAAATACAACAAACATCCTCCGACTCCCTTGGATTAGAGAACAGGGCGCTCTGGTAGCTCCAATGTACTATATATAGATGGCATTTATTAAATAAATTAGAACAAAATAAACGAGTTCAACTGACCAATAATCCTGCATTTCTGGGATAAATACGGAAACATGGGTATCTCTCAGTGCTTTAGGGCCATTGTTATAATCAACTATCATTATTTTCTATCTTGTGCTGTTTCTGCATGTGAAGTCAGGAAGGAATTTCAGTTGAAATAATGCCAGCTGCTTTTACACCACACCTTTTACTGTAACAGAGTAAAATCAAGACCACTGACAGCTCGAACCTGAAAGCTGAACATTTTTAAAAAAGGAATTAAGTAGCTAATTCACTAATAAATCATGACAAAAAGCAAAGAATTGGCTGAATTAAAGCTTAACAATGAGAATGCCGGCATTGAGGAATCCTTCCAGAGGGGAGAGGACAAGGAAGTGAGATGGGGTTTTATACAATCTTTCAAGTAGGAATGATTACTGGTGGGATGTGAAGAGACCAGGGAGAAATGGAGCTCTAATGGCTCGATGAAGACTTGCAAAGAGACAAGTCCATTTCTCTACTGGCACTATGTCCATGCCAAGAGACATCCACACTAGGCTAAGCACACTGCGGCAAAGCAGCCATAATGCTCCTCCAGGTGTAGTTTCACAGTAACAATTTTATGTAATGTGGAAATTTCTCTAAGTTTTCAGGTATTACCAATTCTACCTTTAAGAAAGCACAACATTTGCTTTCTGGCATTGTGGCATAATGAGTTAAGTCACTACATACAATGCTGCCATCTCATAATGGGCCACCAGTTCAAGCCCCAGCTACTACACTTCCAATCCAGCTCCTTGTTGATGCTCCTGGAAAAATAGCAGAGGAGTTGCTTGAGCCCCTGCAAACACAAGGGAGATCCAGAAGAGCTCCTAGTTTCAGCCTGGCTCAGCCCTGGCTGTTATGGCCATTTTGGAAATAAACCAGTAGATAGAAGATCTATCCCTCCCAATCTGCCTCTGTAACTCTGCCTCTCAAATAATTAATCTTTTTCTTAAGAAGCACAATATTGGGGGCCACTGTTCTGGTGCAGTGGGTTAGACAACAACTTGTAACACTGGCATTCCATATTAGAGTGCTGGTTGTGCTGGATCAAGTCCTGGCTGTTCAGCTTCCTGCCAATACACTTGGGAAGGTAGCAGGCAATAGCCCAAGTGCCTGGGTCCCGGCCAACTACTGGGAAGATCAAGATTAAGCTCTTGGTTGCAGCCATTTGGGGAACGAACCACTGGAAGGAAGGTATCTCTCCCTCTCCCTGCAACCTTCTCCTCCTGTGGGTTCTTTTAAATATGTAACCAAATTTTTAAAAGCATTATTGTACATATGTCAGCATAAATAAACAACTCCAAATACATACCAGTTTTGCTTAGTGGAACAGATATAATTCCCTGAAAGAAAAGTACAGTAACAGGTCTGTGTAAAAATCATACATAGGACTTGAAGCCTTCACAAATTACTTGCTAAGTATATAGAAATCCTGTCTTAAACTTCATTAGCAACATCAAAATAGGTAAAGTTGGTCTCCATTTTCTCATCTTTATTCACTAGATGTCATCTTAATAGCCTTTGAAAAATATTTCTTCTTGTTCAAATGTGAATCGGTTAGCCGTGATGCCAAAGTAATATTACTAACATCATCCCATGGGCAAGTAATTTATGAGAAAAGCAGCTTAAAAAAAAAAAGAAGTTTAAAAAACAACTCTAGGAGGACTCGCAAGATGGCCGACATAGGAGGAAGACTGTGAGAGAGCTCACAGACAGAGAGGGCTAGAACGCGACAAAAGTGTAAGTGGAGCAGCATAGAACTACAGAGAGAAGAACGTGAAGTTCCCTGGACAGTGTGGAACCAAAAAAATCCACACAACTCGGAAGAGCAACCAGGGAAAAACAAAACGAAGGGCAGGGAAGACGACTTTCCGCTCCTGACCTGCTGAGTCACCTTTGAATGCAGACGCTGAAAGCCGCGACCGACCCGCAGACGCTGTGGCCGTGAGGACCGGCGGTGATCGGGACCTGCTGGCATCTGCTCACCCTGGTCACCAGGACCCGCCAGGACCTCCGCCCGCTGCGGACACCAGGACCCTGAGTCACCGGGACCCACCGGCATCCGCCCACCCTGGTCGCCAAGCCCCACTGGGACCACCGCAGCCTCCAGGTTCCACCTGCCTACACCCGCTGAGACCAGCAACGGACGCAGTAGCCGGGAGACGCACCCGCGGCGAGGGTTCCCACCAGAGGAAGAGGCAGACTGCAAGAACCTGAGGTTTGAGTGAGTTGGGTGGGGACAGTGGTGGGTTGGAGGCTTCGGGAGTTGGCCCCCCAGGGGCATGCACAGAGCCTGAACACAATTGGTGCTCGTCTCCCCGCCCCTCCCCCCCCCGAGAATCCAGCGTCTACAGACACCGGGAGAGTGCCTTGAAACTGCCAAAACTGTGTCTGGGAGAAAGGCAAAAGGCATACTGAATACTCCCCCGTGCCTTTCCGGTCTGGCACTCAGCTGGGCGGTGCTATCCCACAGGAACCCAAGCACGCCTCTGGGCTGGTCAGTCCCGTGCTAGCGCTGGGGCAGTCGGTCCCCTGCAAGCGCTGGGGTGGGCGGGCCTGCGCAGGAGGCGCTTCCAGAGAGCACCTGGAACACCCCAAGCCCTATAGTCCCGTGCTTGGGAGACGAACCAGGAGAGCACTGCGGACCCGCATGCAGGAGGCGTTCCCAGAGAGCACCTGGAACCTCCACGCCCTGCAGTCCCTGGCACTGGGGACACACCGAGAAAGCACCTAGAATCCTCCGAGCCCTGTGATCGCGCGCACAGGGGGCCCGCACAGAGAGTGCCTTCACTCCCCCACGCCCTGTGGTAGCATACCTGTAGGGGACGAGCTGAGAGTGCGCTTTGAATCCGCTGGGCCCTGGAAGTGGCGCCCTGAGGTCCAGTGTTCTGGAGACGCACCAAAAGTGCCTTGAAAATTCCCACACCCTGCTACTCCACGCCTGCAGACTCCGATCTCTACAGGATAGTGCTTGGAGACCCCTCAGCACACAGGTGCCTAGGTCTCTCAAAAAAAACACACTAACACAATGGGAAGAAATACCAGAAAAGGTAATGATCCAGATGAGAGTGCCAACACCCTACCAATAAAGGATCAAAAGCCAATGTCTATTTCGGAGATGCGAGATGAAGACATAGAAGATCTACCAGACAAGGAATTCAAAAAAATAATGTTAAAATATGTCAGAGACAATGAGAAGAATTGGGAGGACTTCAAGGAATTCAAGAACCACATAGCCTCAGAAATACAACAAATGAAAAGTAAAATCCTTGACTTACAGCACAAAATTGAGAGCCTAACCAACAGAACAAATACAGCAGAAGAGAGGATCTCCGAAACGGAAGACACACAAAACGAACATACCCAGTTCATTAAACAGCTGGAGACAAGTCTGAACAAAGCCAATAAGACCATACAAGAAATGAAAGACAACCTCAGAAAATCGAATATTAGGATTATTGGCCTTCCAGAAGGAGCGGAAAAAGAGTCAGGAATGCAAATGGTGCTCGACGAAATTATACAGGAAAACTTCCAAAACACTTGGAACATGAACCCAGCCCAAATCCAGGACGGTCAGAGGACTCCCAGCAGATATGACCCAAAGCGATCTTCACCCAGACATATGGTGCTCAAGTTCCACTCCAATGAAGACAAAGAAAGAATCCTGAGACAAGTACGAAGCAGAGAAAAGATCACATACCGGGGAAAACCAATCAGGATCACTGCTGACTTGTCTGAAGAGACTTTACAAGCAAGAAGAGAATGGACAAAGATCTTCCAAATCCTGAATCAGAACAACTGTCAACCAAGAATATTGTACCCAGCAAAGATCTCATTCGTATTTGAGAACGAAATCAAATACTTTCATAGCAAAGAGAAATTAGAAGAATATGCCAGCACAAAACCAGCTCTACAAAATCTCCTTAGAAATGCACTAAATCCAGAAAAAAAGGAGGTGAATCATAAGCAAAGATGGCAAACAGGAAGATCTCCCCACTAAAGTCCACACAAGGAAGGGCAATTACACAGATATCAACACCCACAAAAACAAGTATGGCAGGGCAAAATCACAACCTCTCAATTTTAACTCTTAACACAAATGGCCTGAACTCACCAATCAAAAGGCATAGATTAACAGAATGGAATATCAAACAGCACCCAACTATCTGTTGCCTACAAGAGACACATCTAACCAGAAGAGATTGGAAGAAGCTGAAAGTGAAAGGTTGGAAACAGATATTTCATGCCAATGGACGAGAAAAAAAGGCTGGGGTAGCTGTCTTAATTTCAGATGATGTGGACTTCAATCTGACACACATCAAAAAGGACAGGGAAGGACATTATATATTGGTGAAGGGACTGATCCATCAGGAAGTAATTACCATTGTGAACATATATGCACCAAATTCAAACGCACCTAGCTACGTGAAGCAATTACTCACGGACTTAAGGGGAGACACAGATATGCACACAATAATAGTGGGTGATCTTAACACCCCACTAACAACAATAGACAGATCAACAAAACAAAAACTCAACAAAGAAACAACAGAGCTCATACAAACAATAGAACAACTGGACTTGGTTGACATTTATAGAATTTTTTACCCTAAGGCCACAGATTATACATTTTTTTCAGCAGTGCATGGCACCTTCTCCAGGATCGACCACATGATAGGACACAAAGCAAACCTAAATAACTTCAAAAAGATAGGAATCATACCATGTACCCTCTCAGACCACCACGGAATGAAGCTGGAAATCAGCAATTCAAAATGCCCCAGGAAATAAAGAAACTCTTGGAGGCTGAACAATATGCTATTAAACGAACAATGGATCAGAGAAGAAATTAAAGACGAGATCAAAAAATTTATGGAAACCAATGAAAACTCTGACACAACATTCCAAAATTTGTGGGACACTGCCAAAGTAGTGCTACGGGGTAAACTCATTGCAATTGGAGCTCATGTCAAGGCCCAAGAGAGGCGCCAAATACAAGAACTAAACACACACCTCCAGGAATTGGAAAAACAACAGCAGAAGTGCCCCCCACACAATAGGAAACAAGAAATCATCAAAACAAGGGAGGAAATCAACCAGATAGAAATAAAAAAAACCATACACAAAATCAATGAATCAAAAAGCTGGTTTTTTGAGAAGATAAACAAGATAGACACCCCACTGGCCCGACTGACAAAGAAAAAACAAGAGAAGGCAAGAATTAACAGCATCAAAGATGAAAAAGGCAACATAACAACAGACACCTCATCCATTAAGGACATAATTAGAAACTACTACAAAGCACTGTACTCCAACAAATCAGAAGATCACCAAGAAATGGAAAAGTTCTTAGACTTCTACCACTTGCCAAAACTTAGCCCAGAGGCAACAAACGACCTGAACAAACCCATAACTGAAGTAGAGATTGAATCAGTGATTAAAGACCTCCCAACAACGAAAAGCCCAGGCCCAGACGGCTTCACTCCAAAATTCTACAAAACATTCCGAACAGAACTGACCCCAATCCTCTACAAACTCTTCAAAACAATAGAAAAAGAGGCAACCCTTCCAAACTCATTCTATGAAGCCAACATTACCTTAATCCCAAAACCAGACAGAGAACTAACAGAGAAGGAAAACTACAGACCTATCTCTTTGATGAACATTGATGCTAAGATTCTCAACAAAATCCTAGCCAACAGAATTCAAAAACACATCAGACAGATCGTTCATCCAGATCAAGTAGGATTCATCCCTGGAATGCAGGGATGGTTCAACATTCGCAAATCCATAAATGTGATACACTACATCCAAAAACTGAAAAACAAGAATCACATGATAGTATCAATAGATGCAGAAAAAGCTTTCGACAAAATCCAACACCACTTCCTACTAAAAACCCTAACCAAGGTAGGCATAGATGGAAAAATCCACAACATAATTAAACCAATATATGAAAAACCCAACGCCAGCATCATACTGAATGGAGAAAAGCTGGAACCCTTCCCACTGAGATCTGGAACAAGACAGGGATGTCCACTTTCTCCACTACTATTCAACATAGTCCTAGAGGTACTCGCTGAGGCCATAAGACAAGAAAAAGAAATCAGAGGAATCCAAATGGGAAACGAAGAAGTCAAACTCTCACTATATGCAGATGATATGATTCTTTATGTAGAAGAGCCAAGAGACTCAATACAGAGACTGCTAGAACTTGTACGAGAGTTTGGTAGAGTGGAAGGATACAAGATAAATGAACAAAAATCAACAGCCATAGTGTATGCGAACAGCCCCAAGATGGAAAAAGACTTAACCAGCAAGATACCATTCAAAATAACAGAGAAAAGTATGAAATATCTGGGAATAAATCTAACCAAAAATGTAGGAGACTTATTTGAAGAAAACTACAAACTACTTAAAAAAGAAATTGAACAAGACCTCAAAAGATGGAGTAACATCCCATGCTCCTGGATAGGTAAAATCAATATCATTAAAATGTCTATACTGCCAAAAGCAATATATACATTCAACGCAATCCCAATCAAATTGCCCAAAACATTCTTCATGGAACTGGAAACAATGATCCAAAGGTTCATCTGGAAGCACAAAAAACCACGGATAGCTAGAACCATCCTGAAGAACAGGAAGTTAGCAGGGGGAATCAAGTACCGGATCTATGGACATACTATAGGGCAGTGGTTATCAAAACAGCGTGGTACTGGCACAAAGATAGAGAGGAAGATCAATGGAGCAGAATAGAAACACCAGAAGGAAACCCACACAGATACAGCCAAATAATCTTTGACAAAAAGACAAACGACAATCCAGGCAAATGGGAAGGTCTGTTCAATAAATGCTGTTGGGACAACTGGTTAATAGCCTGCAGAAACAGAAAGATAGATCCACATCTCTCACCATACACTAAGATCAGATCTAAATGGATAACAGATCTAAACCTACATCCAGAAACCTTCAAACTTTTGGAAGAAAATGTTGGAAACACACTGGAACACTTAGGGGTAGGCCCTCACTTCCTAAAAAAGACTCCAAATGCAGTAGAAATCGAGACCAAAATAAACAATTGGGACCTCATCAAACTAAGAAGCTTCTGTACAGCTAGAGAAACAATCAACAAAGTAAAAAAGCAACCCACAGAATGGGAGAAGATCTTCGCACACGACATAGGTGATAGAGGGCTGATCTCCAGAATATACAAAGAGCTACAAAACAACCAAAATGTCAAAACAAAAAAGCCACTCAAGAAATGGGCACGGGAAATGGGCAAACACTTCACAAAGGAACAAACCCAAATGGCAAATAAACATATGAAAAAATGCTCAAGTTCCCTGGCAATAAGGGAAATCCAAATTAAAACATCAATGAGGTACCACCTAACGCCAGTAAGACTGGCCCACATGAATAAAAGCACCAACAACACTTGTTGGCGAGGTTGCGGGGAAAAGGGATCCCTACTCCACTGCTGGTGGGGCTGCAGGCTGGTACAGCCTCTATGGAAATCAGTATGGAGAATATTCAAACAACTCAAATTCAACATACCGTATGATCCAGCAATAGCACTCCTAGGAATATACCCAGAACACTTGTTTTATGAGAAACCAACATGCACTCCTATGCTCATAGCAGCACAATCAGTAATTGCAAAAACATGGAAGCAACCAAAATGCCCATCAACAGAGGATTGGATAAGAAAGCTATGGTACATCTACTCCATGGAATACTACTCAGCTATTAAAATAAACAAAATGCAGTTCTTTGTGGTCAAATGGGCCAAACTGGAAACCATAATGCTAAGGGAAATGAGCCAATCCCAAAAGGTTAAATACCACATGTTTGCCTTAATTTAAGATGATATGATGTTATGTATAACATGTTATGTTTTGAATGTTATATGTTGTGTATAAACTAAAATTGAAATGTAAGTGAGGTGGTCACAGAAGGTGGCTAGGAACTCGCATTTACTTTTAACATATTGGTTACTCTCATTGATATGATTGTTATTTTTTGAAAAATTACATATTTATAACTGCTTTTAAATGGGAATTTGTATGTTGCTGTATTTGTTTTTCTTTTATAATGTAAAGTTTTACTAGCAGCTAAAAAGATAAATACATATAATTCACGTAACCATGGAAATACAGTTGAAATACTTATGCACATATTGAGGAACTTTAAAAAGCTCACCTATTTACACATACAAAAAAATATATAGAAAAATATGTATAAAATGCATTTGCATCTATATATATTTCAAATAGACATTTTTATATATGAATGACATCTTAAGGAAATGATAAGGCCATAGTTGGAAAATAAACTATGTAATTAAAAGACCAACTAAAATCACACTTAAAAGTTAAATGTGCCATGTTTCTCTAATAACAAGGATCAGTGGGGTACATTAAGAAACTCATTATGTCAATGGAAAGAGAAACTGGACTCTGTCAAGATGTTTACTCACTTGTTTAGTGAAATAGAAAACAGGAAAACAGTGGACACATTCCAGTTTTCCTCAGGTTGGACTGAATCTGATAGCACGCTGCCAATGCAAAATGAAAATGTCTAGCTTTATTAATCAAAACATAAAATGTATGAACTACCTAAAAAATTAAACCTGGATATTTGTATAATACAAAGACACTACAATATCTAAAATATAATCAGTTCACATAATAAAAAAAAAGTGTGAAGAAAAAAAAAAAAAAAAAAAAAACATATTGGTTACTCATTACTATGTCAATTAATTCCATAATGATGTAAATTTTTGCTGATGGTATGTTGGAGCTTTCAATTGACTGGGATGATACTCTGCTGGCTCTGTCTTCAGACCAGAGAGGGTATACCTAAGAAGCCGTTGAACTTGACTGGACAAAAGATGCTGGACTCTATGTTTGGTATACGCTTGCAATGGGGGAATCTCAACTGAACTTGAGCTGTGGTTATGCAACAAGGTGGAGGAATCCACCATGGTGGGAGGGTTTGGGGAGGGGTGGGGAGAACCCAAGTATCTATGTAACTGTGTCACATAATACAATGTAATTAATGAAGTTAAATAATAAATAATTTAAAAAATGAAAAAAAAACAACTCTAAAACATTTAAAAAATTAGGATTGCATCAAGTATTTAATCAGTTACTATACACACTTGTACAGAAAAGAAATCTGCACTGAGAATAGTGATATACTTTTCTTTTAGTCCCTTTTCAAATAAGCGACAGGGTTGGCAATTTTTTGCTAACCACTGCACTCTTGTTTGGTATCCTGACTGTTGGGGATCAGGCATTCCCAAGGAGAATCTGACTTGACCTACTTGAACCATGACATCTGTAAGATTCCTTATTCCACAGATTCTCCCTACAACATGTGAAACAGACCAGAAGGTTTGTTGGCTGTGCTTGCAGATGAGATGACAGGCCTGCAGGTGCACCTGTAGCCTCTGACATGCAAGCACAACTCTTACTTATAGTACTAGCAGAAGCAGTGGCTTCCAGAAACTCAAACACATCTCATTTCCAATAACTTTCTCTAGAGACTCTGTGTAGGTGACATGAATGAGCTGCTCAAAATTTCCCTCAGCAAACCTTTAACTCTGATTTCTGTGACACCATTACACTGGTATGCATAAGGAAGAGAGATTACAGAGACAAAGGGGGAGAAAATTTTTAAATTAAGAAAGGTGGTGTTTACTGTGTTTAAATTCAAGATGGGTAAGAGCAGTTACCCAAGGCTATTATGCAACATATCAAAGGTATAACTGCATTATCTTAGTCCTGGAATATGAAGGATATTAAAATTAAAATACCACGGAGGCAAAAAGGTCTGAGGGATAACAGATTCTCAAGTCATGAGAGTGAGTCTTGGGCCCTACTGTCCAGCCAGGGAGCTTTTGGAGAGTCTGACTCTTGTTATTTTATAAATCAGACAGATTTCCTTTTTGCTTTCTATGCTTGATGTTAGCCAAAAGGCCACGAAGCAATCCTTTCCACCTTCTCATGAAATGTTACGAAAGGTCCAAATGACAATTTGGATACTTGACTAAATGTAAAAATATACAAAACTACTTGTGATATCACTGAAGAAGATCGATATGCAGAAAGGAGAGGAACAGTATGACAGTGAGTGAATTCAGAGGCAGGCATTTGGTACAGTGGTTAAGATGCCACTAGAGAGGCCCATAGCCCACACTCCAATCCTGGTTCTCAATCCTAGCTCCGCCTCCCACTTCCAACTCACTGACAATGCCGCCACCCCTGTGGGAGATCTGGACTAGCCCCCAGCTCCCAGATTTGCCAGGCCAGGCACGAGCTGCTGCGGGCATTGGGAGTGAACCAGCAGATGATGATAACTTCGGTATCTCTTTCTCTCTCAAAGTTTAAAATAGCAATTTAAAGCAATTTTTAAAAATGCGTAGTTTTATTTGAAAGGCAGATCTACAGAGAGGAAGAGAGAGAAACAGAAAGGGAAAGAAAGAGAAAGAGAAAGTCAGAAAGAGAGAGAGAAAGAGAACGAGATCTTCCATCCTCTGGTCCATTCTCCAAATGGCCACAATGGCCACAGCTGGGCTGGTCTAAAACCAGAAGCCAGGAGATTCTTCCAGGTCTTTCACATGGATGCAGGGGTCCAAGGATTTAGGCCATCTGCTGCTGACTTCCTAGACACTTTAGCAGGAAGCTGTATCAGAAGTGAAGCCACCAGGACTTGAATTGGGTCCTATATGGGATGCTGGTGCCTCAGGTGGAGGCTTAGCTTGCGACACCATAGCACTAGGCCCCAAAACAATGTTTAAAAGACACATTTGGCTCTATTTCCTCATTACAATCACAGCACATAAGAAAAGGAGAAACAGTAAGCACATTTACTTAGTACAGCAGATCATCATCCTACCCAGGACACTTCTAAAGGTGAAAGAAGGCACTACTGTAACTCATACACAAACTCTCATTCACTGCTGATGGAAATGAAAAACATTATTTGTCACTCTAAAAGATGTTTGGCAGTTTCTTACAAAGTTAAGACTCATGGCACAACTTAGTATTCATCTCCTAGATATTTACTTAAGTGAACTGAAAGCATATTCATGAAAAAACCTGCATATGAATTTTTACAGAAGTTTCATTCATAATCACTACAAATCGGGAGCAGGTAAGATGTTCAATAGAAATTCGGGTAACCAAACTGTGGTATATCTATACAAGAGAATACATGTTATTCAGCGATAAGAAGGAAAAATTGATTTATACAACAATTCATTTTGCTTAAGTGAAAAAAGAGGCCGGATCTGGAATGCTATTCTATTAATCAGTGGTTAAGAGAATATGGAAGAGCTTACTACTAAGGGGATATAGGATAAACTTTACAGTGAGGTGGCAGAAAATACATATTTGCAAAATCCAAAAAGTTACACAACAAAAAAAGAACTAATAATAAATACTAAGTAAAAAAAAATCAACCAGCAGGTAGGAGATCTCAGGATGGAATGCCAACTGTGATTAAGGAATCTAACTGTAGCTCAGCTGTAGGCAACTGCCTGGGTTGTCTTGTACGTAGGCAAGTATTACACCGCTGGAAGCAAAGCAGTCAATAGCTGGAAGGCATTCTGGGTCTGGTTAGTGCCAAATTTGTGTTAACTATACCAGTGTGTCAGCACAGTTACTTATTTTTCTTTGTATTTTATTCAAAAGTGGAGATGGCATGGAACACCAAGGCCAGGACACGCTTGCCCTGATCCCTGGGCAGGGGGCTTGCAGTCTGCCAAGGGAAGGAGTCTAGGGATGTGCTGGAGTGGGAACAGACGAGGGCATGTTTGACAGGGGATGAATGACTTCTGTGGTCTTCCATAGACTGTACCACCACACTCACAGGCAGGTGAAGGAGCCGAGATGGAGTGGTTTGCACAAGGGAAACCAGAGGGCATGTCTGGGTCAGGCCAAGGCACCCACCCATATGGGAGACCTGGGCTGGGCTAAACAGCATCGCCTACTGCCTGTTGGGGCTCACAAAAATTGGGGTTAGGGAGCATGCCTGGCTGTGCCAGAATGAAGTATCTGAGAGTGTCAGCAGGGGGTGGGCCATGTCAGGTTGGGCTGCAGCATCCACCAGAATGTGACAGTACTAGGTCCGGGGGAAGATACTGTTAGGGGGATTGTGGCCTTGCCTCTAGGGGACTGCAGCACATGCCAGTTTATGTGAAGATCTGGGGCAGGAAGGAGGCCAGATGGGGCCAGGCTGCAGTACCCACAGGCACATGCAAAGGCCATGACTGAGAGCAGATCATGCCAAGTAGGGCCACTATACCACCAGTATGCATGGGATCCAGGACTGGAACCAGGCCTGGTGGGGGAAATTGGGGAATTCCCCTACCAGGCTGCAGCTTCCACTAGGGACCACAAGAGCCAGGATTGAGGACAGACCAGGCCAAGCTATAGTACCTGCTGGTACACACAAGAACCCGGACAGGGTGTTGGCTGTGCTCAGCTGTAACACTGGCAAGCAAGAACTGAGACAGTGGGCTAAGCCATACCAGGTCGTGTCAAAGCACCCACCAGAATGCAGAAGACCTGGGACTGGGAACATGCCTGTTAGGGGAGCTCTGGGAACTCCCCTGCTGGATTGCAGCTCCCACTGGTGAGTGTAGGAGCCAGGGCTGTGGGTGGGGACCAGGCTGGAAAAGGCTACTCCACCCACTGGCATGTGCGTGGGATAAATATAAAAGCAAGCCAGACTGGGCTAGGCTCTAACACTCATTGGCTCTCACACAAACCAGAATGGATATGAGACAGTATGGTCTAGGTCACAGCACCCATCGGGTCACATGACAACCAGGTCTGGGAGTGGGTTAGGCTGGGCTAGGCTGTAGCACCCTTTGTGAGAGCCAGAATAGGTGTGTACCGGTCAGGCTAGACCACAGAAACTGCTGGTGAGTGCCAGGACTGGGGGCTGGTCATGTCCATCGGAGCAGCGGCACCTACAAGCACAGGCCTGATAGGGGAATTTGAGGAACTTCCCTAATAAGCCACAGTTCCTGCTGGTGAGTGCAAAAGCCAGGACTGGGGACAGGCTAGACCAGGTTGAACTATAGCACCTGTTGGCATATGTGTGAGCCAGGTCTGGTGGCAAGATGAGCAGTGACAGTTCACAGTACACGCTAGCACAGTTGAGAGTCAGGACAGAGTGCAAGCCAACCCAAGTTGGGCCACAACTCTTGGCAGTTTACATGAGAGTTGGAGGCAGGATCTGACCAGGCTGTAGCACCTGCTGCTGAATGTCTTGACGGAGCAGGCCATCTCAGACTGGGCCAAGCACCACTGGCACATGCAAAACCCAGGGAAGGAGTAGGTCTAGTAGAGGAGCCTCTGGGACTCCAGTGCTGGGCCACTGCTTCCAAGGTGGGATGTGAAAGTTGGGACTGGGTGTGAGCCAGACTGGGTTAGGCTAGCATCCTCTGATATGTGTGAGGACTAGTTCTGTAGCAAGCTGGCTGGGCTGGGCATCTGCTGGTTTGCAGGAGATATGGGCTGGTGATGGAACTGACCAGGCAGCTGCATCCACCAGTATTCGTGTTGGCTAGTGCTAGTGACAGACCAAACTTGACCTTGCAGTGACTGGTGCACACAAGAGTCAGGTCTGAGGTCACCCCAAGTGAGGGTTCTTGGGGGAGAGAGGACTCTCAAACTAGAACACTGGACTCAAACTCCAGCTACAGTGAAAATAACAGGATGTCTATCCAACCTTGGAGTGCTTCTGCTGGAACTGGGCCTCCTCAGTTGCAGATGCCTGTGCAGTGGACAGCATGCCCAGATGCACATAGGGGACATGAAGGATAGTTCATATAAGTTTATCCTCAAGAAACCTGCCACTCTGTATACTTGGCCAGTTGATCCAAGGTTATGTTAACAGTGATAAGTCAACATGATAAAAAGGACAACTCCCCAAAACACATGACTCTAGGCTACCTCTGAAAAACATTAGGTGAGCCCAAACTGGGGGACACTCCACAAAACAGCTAATACTCCTCAAAACTACTGAAGTCAGGAAAACAGAGAACGCAGGACACCACACAGACACGGCATCCAAATATAACATGGTATTCTGGGCAGGATTCTATTATAGAAAAATAACACTAATATAAACTTAGTAAACCTGAACAGAGACTAGAGTTAAGTTCATTATAACACACCAGTGTTTGCTTTCCTAATTTTTACAAATATAACATGGTTGTATGAGATATTAACAACAGAGTAAAGTGGGTGATGGATATATATGAATTTTCTAGAACATCTTTGTAATTTCTGTATAATCTAAAACTATTCCAAAATGAAAAAACGTATTTTGAAATTCTTCCAAGAAAATAGATACAAACCAGAACCATCCTAAGGAAAAAACAAAAAACAAAAACACAGGACAGTATGCTCATCTGACATGTGATCCAAATCTACTTTCACTCTTAACATACATTAACTGTTGAAAATTAGAGAATAAAAATTAAGTTTATGTTATTCAGTAACTAATGAAAAATCTAATTGCATTCCATTCTCTAGGGGGAAAAAAAAGGTCTTTCAGTTTTTCTTTTCTGTGTGTTTACAAATGCCCTTCACAAAATTCAAAACATATTAGGCCCCTTGAATTGACGAGGGGGAAAATGTAGATGATTTGTAATTAAAGGAGTTTAGTTTTGTTTTATTTTTTAAAGACCACTTAAGATAATAAAAGAAGCTGCCTGAAACTAAGTAGCCTTCTATCCTTGCTGTTAGCAACCATCCTCTACTCTAAATTAACTGTGTACCTTTGTTGTTAGGAAGCATTCCTCTCCGGGATCTCCCGCTGCCACAAATAGTTTCTGTTTCAGTAGGGCAAAAAATCACAGAGCAAGCACAGAAATCATCGTAAAACAAATATTTTTCTTGATGCTTTTCCCCTTCAATAGTTGTACAAGACAGGTGCATGTTCTGAGGGGCTATAGGTTTTTCTGGTATAATCAAACTATATAAATGTGCTTTGTATTTCCTTAGCAGGGGCGATTCACTGCCAAAAGCACTGCTTGCTATGTCCAACGGACCAATGCGTACTGTAACTGAGCCTAATGTAAATTCGCTTAATCATTCATTTGTTCAATAAATATTTACTTTGTTTCTTATACATCAGCAATTTTTCAATGTCTCGTCAGTTTTTTAAAAACATTGTTCATTAGTTTAAAATTCAAGCATAAAAATGATGAGGGGGAGAGGAATAACTCTACAACTTACTCTCCAGAACTTAATATTGTGGTAAAAGCAATCTAGACACAATTGTAATTATTTTATAAAAATCATGTGAGCCACTTCTTAAACACTAAGTTTATTTTTTAAAGGATTAACCAACTATGTAGTTTCAATTTTATTTCAGTATTAATTCATTAACAATCTGACAGTTAAATTATTTTTTCACCTGAAAGATAACTTCACAGGACTTTTGTTTAATTAAAAGCCTGGACTCCAGATGAAAGTAAGCACATACGCACACAGGCTTTAGTACAAGTTTAGGGCTGTTTGTTCTAAAGAAGTTGATCATAGAGCCAATGCTGTGACACTCCAAGTAATTCCACTTCCTGTGGGGCTGGCATTCCATGCAGGTGTTGGTGTGAGTCCCAGTTGCTCTGCTTCTGCTCCAGCTCACTAGCCAGCTCTCTGCTAACTCACCTAAAAAGGCAGCAGACGATGGCTCAGTGCTGGGAGTCCTGCGCTCACATGGCAGGCAGTATGAAGCTACTGGCTCCTGGCTTTGGACTGGTCCAACATTTGCTAGTGTAAGTATTTGGGGTGTGAAACAGCAAACGGAAGACTCTCCCTTTCTTCCCCCACTTTTTTTGTAATTCTGCCTTTCAAATAAATAGTTGAGCACACAAATAGAAAGGCTAATCAAAGTTGGTTTTGCCAACACTGAAGTCAATGTCAAACGACTTCCTAGTTCTATTTGGTGCACAGGAAATAAGAAATACAATTACCAGACTCTGCCAACTTTGCCAACAGCACCGTGAAAGGTAAAGAAAGAGGAAGCGAAGAATTACAGGGACCAACATTGTGCAGCAGTAGGGTTAAGTCACTGCCTGTGACACCAACACCCAAAACATGTGCCAGTGGGAGCTCTGGTTCCTATACTTGCCATGCGGATCCCTGCTAATATACTTGGCAAAGCAGCAGAAGATGGTCCAAGCGCTTGGGGCCATCCGAGTGAGAGACCCAGATGGAGAGCCAGGTTCCGGGCTTCAGCCAGGGAGATTCTTTGTCTCTCAACTGCGTTATTCAAGTAAGTTTTTTTTTTTTTTTAAGATTTGTTTATTTTTTATTGGAAAGCCAGATATAAGAGAGGAGATACAGAGAGAAGGATCTTCCATCCACTGATTCACTCCTCAAGTGGCCACAGTGGCCAAAGCTGAGCCAATCTGAAGCCAGGAGCCAGGAGTGGCATCCAGGTTTCCCATACAGATGCAGGGTTCCGAGGCTCTGGGACGTCCTTCACTTCTTTCTCAGGCTACAAGCAGGGAGCTGGATGGGAAGCAGGGTGGCCAGGACATGAACCAGTGCCCATATGGGATCCTGGCGCATGCAAGGCAAGGATTCAGCCACAGGCTAACATGCTGGGCCCTCAAATAAATTTAAAAGAAGAATTATAGTCACTATTTAAAAATCTTCTTAAGAGGATATGGAGAACAAGCAATTGCATGCTTTTCTTGATTTTTAGCTCTAATTTCATCTTTAAAATTTACAAAAGAAAACTTTTGGTAATGTTCTTATTAAGGAAAATTTTAAAGTAACTGAAGCATGATTAGTTTACATCTGAGAGTGTCGCTGGGATCACACTAAGGCTTTCACAGCATCTAAATTTTTAATGCAGGAATTTTTCACACGGGAAAAGCAAATATTACTCCCTCCTAAGTGGTACATTAATTTTTGCTCTCTTCCTTTCATTCTCAGTTAATCAGTGTTAGTACACATTACTTGCTGGGGCCCCTGAATTCCACCCTTTCCTTCCTCCACGTCCCCTCTACTTAACTCCTCCTACCATGAGAAAAGTACAGGTAAATCTTTGAGTGACCCCGGAACAACTTCACCCAGACCTCCAGCTTGGAGTTCCCCCTTTGAAGCTGAGCCTGTTTTGGCTTCTCCAGCACTATTCCACGTCTAATACACTGTCTATGCCCAGTCAGGAACTGCTCATGATTCCACCTACTCTTCTTGTCAACAGCAGCTCTTACACTGGTGGATCTACTGGGAAAAAAAAAAAAAAAAAAACCAAACCAAACAACAGAATTTGGGGCCCAGCACGATAGCCTGGTGGCTAAATCCTCACTATGTCACGGCTGAGATCTCATATGGATTCTAATTCATGTCCTGGCTGCTCCACTTTCCTTCCAGCTCCCTGTTTGTGACCTGGGAAAGCAGTAGAGGATGGCCCAAAGCCTTGGGACCCTGTACCTGCATGCTTCAACCTATATAGGCACTATTTTCTTCCCCAGGATCAATCACTACATCCCATCAAATGAGATATGAGATAGACTTTACATTTTCTCTGGATTGTTTCACTTGTTCTTATTTTCCATTTTCCTACTTATAATGTTCATGGTTTTCCTTTAACTAGTTGAATATATTGAGTATGTTTAGTGTAACTGTTTCATTACTCTTGTCTGCGATTTCTATCATTTCTGGATCTATTCATTGACTTTTTTTTTAAAGATTTATTTTTATTACAAAGTCAGATATACAGAGAGGAGGAGAGACAGAGAGGAAGATCTTCCGTCCGATGATTCATTCCCCAAGGGAGCCGCAACGGCCAGTGCTGCGCCGATCCGAAGCCGGGAACCAGGAACCTCTTCCAGGTCTCCCACGCAGGTGCAGGGTACCAGTGCTTTGGGCTATCCTTGACTGCTTTCCCAGGCCACAAGCAGGGAGCTGGATGAGAAGTGGAGCCGTCGGGATTAGAACCGGTGCCCATATGGGATCCCGGGGCGTTCAAGGCGACAACTTTAGCCACTAGGCCACGTTGCCGGGCCCTATTCATTGACTTTTATGTTGCTTATGAGGTGCAATTTTTTTGCTCTTTGCCACATTAAATTTTTGTATTGTAGGTCAGGTATAGATTTGGGTTATTCAGTGTTAGATTTTGGTATATTCATTTAAGAATGATGGGACTTTCTTCTAGCAGGCAGCTACATCACATGTAAGACAATTGCATTCCTGTGTATGTTTAGGGTAGGTCTAGAGTTGTCTTTATTCTAGGAGTAATTCAGTTCCACTACGAAGGTGTGAACCTTATGAATTCTCTTCTGGACATCACATGTATTCAGTGGGGTATTTTTACTCTGCCTCTTGAGAGCTCAGATGATTTCTGGTCCTGCCTGACTTGTTTCCCTAGAAGTTGTTTGTCCACTGTCCTCATGGAATTTCCCCCTACCCAATACTTGGGAGTCAAATGGACTCCTGGACAGGTATCCAGGGTTCTTATCACATCCTCTCTGGCATATTGCCCTGTTGCAGTCTAGCCACCAGGACCTCCACAAACCCTGATTTATATCTCACGCCATTCATCAATACCTCAGGGTGCTGTTTGGATCTCCCCGCCTTACACCAAGACGTGGAAATCGCTCCAGGCAAAAAGCCAAGACAAGCACAGAGCTACCTCTTTTGTTTCCTTCTCTCAGAAATCACAGTGACAATAGTAGCATGCATATTGTCCAGTTTTCTACTTGTTTATAGACGAAAAAGCAATTCCAGATTCTGTTTCTTCCTCCTGCCTAGAAGTAAAGTCCTTTCTTAGACTATCTGATTAGATGTCAATCACTGTATATAAAATAACTGTGGAGCTGCTAGTTGATGTAATTTGCCACAAAGGACTTACCCTTTGCTCAGTTAGGCAGAAAGGCATTGAGCTGGGATGGAACTAGAATGCACCTTTAATTAGATTCCACACACCTCAATATTCCAATGTCTCAAGTGTAAAACTGTCAGATGTTAGTACAGCTCCTTCTTTTAGATTAATACTTCTCAAAATACAGTCTGCAGACTCCAGGGGTTCCTGGGGTTTTTTTTCAGGCTTTGGGGGTACATGTATTAAAAACTGTAATATAATAAGTTAGTATTTGCCCTGCTCACTGTGGTGACATTAGCAGTGATGGTGCCAAAGCGACGGTGAATCAAGGTATGAGAGCTTTAGTGTGAATCCAGGCCGACAATCACAACTAATACTCTTCAATGTCACAGACTTGCAGGCAGAGCTTTAGTGTGAATCCAGGCCGACAATCACAACTAATACTCTTCAATGTCACAGACTTGCAGGCAGAGCTTTAGTGTGAATCCAGGCCGACAATCACAACTAATGCTCTTCAATGTCTCAGACTTGCAGGCAGAAAGGATTTACAGTTTTACCTAATGATTTGACGAAACAGTAAAAAACTGCTACTTTTGTAAACTTCTGATCCCTGAGCTGCTTGTTTTTTATAATAGAATTTTTAAAACAGGAAGAATGCATAAAGCATTTCTGCTGTATACCAAAGTACAATAGTTATCTCAAGAAAAAGTATTTTGTAATTTTTTTTTCAGCTGAAATTAAATTAGCTCCTTTTTCTTTCCATGAAACATTTTTCCTTGAAGAAACAATCCATACACAAGTTACGGTATTTTCACTGGGCTATTTAACAGGTGTTGTTCCAAAAATGAATGCAGCAAGTTTGCATTTTAGGAGATAAAAGTAACAGTATTTGTTGTCAATGATAAAACTTGAATTTCCACGCAAAAACTCTGAATTCTGGAAAACTACATCAGTCACTATTATGTTGAAAACTTAACAATTCTTCTGATGAATACTGATACTAACAAGTGAGTTTTTTTAAATGTATACAATGAAACATTTTAGAATCTGGAAGAGTTCAGTGAGCCAGTGTTTACTTCCAAGTGATAGATGCACAAAACACCTACTCATAACATATAAGCATAATGGACTTTTTTTTAAAGATTTATTTATTTTTATTACAAAGTCAGATATACAGAGAGAAGGAGAGACAGAGAAGAAGATCCTCCGTCCAATGATTCACTCCCCAAGTGAGCCGCAACGGCCAGCGCTGCGCCAATCCGAAGCCGGGAACCAGTAACCTCTTTCAGGTCTCCCATGCGGGTGCAGGGTCCCAAACTTTGGGCCGTCCTCGACTGCTTTCCCAGGCCACAAGCAGAGAGCTGGATGGGAAGTGGAGCTGCCGGGATTGGAACCGGCGCCCATATGGGATCCCAGTGTGTTCAAGGCGAGGACTTTAGCCGCTAGGCCACGTCAGGCTCAAGCATAATAGACTTTTAATGTAATCAAGTACACTGGTTTGCTGATACAGCTTCAAATTCCACAACACACTAACTTTGAAGAATCTACTATCTGCAAGTTTTGGTATTAAAAAAAGAATATTTACAATTATTTTTTAAAATGCTATTAAATTGCTTCTTTGTTTTCAACCATTTATCTGTATGAAGCTAGATATTTTAAATTTTACTTCAACCAAAATATCTGCCACAAATTAAAGGCAGAATACATATAATTCAGCTGTCTCCCTATTATACCAGACAGGAAAGAGACTGACTATAAATGTTAATATAGAACAGATTTACTATTTGTCTCCTAAAAGTTATATGAATGCTTTAAGCATTTTCTTATTTCTAATTTATAGGCTTCTAATGTACTAAATATTGGTAAATATGAACCTTTAGATACAAAACCCTCCTGAGGTTCTCAAATTCAGAAATTTGAGGACTTCACCAGTCTCCTAAGTACCATGAGACTGCCAGATTTCACACAGCTCTTTTCGTCAAGCCCCACCTGCACGCTGCCGTAACACTTAGCACACGTCTAACTGGGGCAGACGTAGGCTGTGTATTTTGAGCTCTCAGATTTCCTTCTGTCAAATCAGCCGTGTAACTGCTGAAAGGTCTCATTTCTTTTTTCCACAGTGGAATCCCTCTTCCTAGACCAAATCTGGTGTAGGATCATGCCCATATTTGGCAACTACTATCCAGACAAAGCTGTTGGGCCTGGTACAGTAGCCTAGCAGATAAATGGCTTGCCTTACATGCACAAAGATCCCATATGACTACTGGTTTGTGTCCCAGCGGCCCCACTTCCCTTCCAGCTCCCTGCTTATAGCCCAGGAAACCAGCAGCGGACAGCCCAAAGCCTTAGGACATTGCACCCATGTGGGAGACCCAGCAGAAGTTCCTGGCTTCAGATTGGCTCAGCTCTGGCTGTAGCAGCTACTTGGGGAGTGAATCAGCAGACGGAAGATCTTCCTCTCTGTTTCTCCTCCTCTCTGTATATCTGCCTTTCCAATAAAAATAACTAAATCTTTTAAAAATAAAAAAGGACAAAACTGCTGACCACACCATTTTACAGAAGGGCTTGCCCCTCATACAATGTGAGTTAATCTCCTCTTGTTTCCACTGCTCCTCTATAACCTTAATAAAGTTTGGAAAATTTACATTTAAGACAGCAGCTATCGTCTGCCACTACCTACCATACTTTACTCAGGAACAGACGTCTTAAGCTGCTAGCAAATAGCAGTAGCCAATACATATAATTTACTAATTGCCAAGCAATATTCTAAGTACTTCATGTAGCAGTAAACTTAATTGATTCTCAAGGCAATATAATAAGCTGGCTGCTACAAATATACCCACTTAAAGTTAAAAAGCTAGTAAGTAGTGAATTGAGGATTCAAACCAGGGTAGTTTCACAGTTCTCACCCTTAACCTCTAGCAACTTGGCTTCATTTGTAACACACTTTCCCTCAAAAACTTGGCCCACTTTCATGATTGTAACTACCTCTTCAAGATCAAAGCATAAATCTTCTATTTTCAGATCTAACCTGACAAAATGCTCCTTTGGACTTCAACCTGGATAATCAGTTTATCTAATCAGCAAACCATATTCTCTAATCTCCTGAAAACTTCATTTCTGAAAAAACTGCTCTCTTATTGCTACCAACTCTTTCTCCATCCTTCCTATCCTTGGCCTACCTAGCCAATTATAATTTTCTTTCCCTCTAAATTTCAGAAATATTTGTTTCTTATCAGTAATCCCCAAACAGCAACTTACAACCAAGTTGACAACAAGGCATAGAAAAATGAGAAAAAACAGAAATGTAATGGGCTGCTCAATTAAAAAAAAAACTGTCATTTAGTGTGAGGTTATCCCTACATTTTACAGTTAAACATATTTTTGTTTTCCACTTAGGAAATAGTGATAATGGATCATGTTTGACTTGTAATTTTTCCTAGGTAAACCAAACGCTGACAACACTATGGTGTTAGCCCGTTAGTTGATTCCCCAATTTTGGAATTTCATTGAATCAGTAGATTGCAAAATCTGCAGCAAACTATGGTTAACAGCTTTGATAATTTGTCAGGGTCTGCCTTTGACTCTTAATACTTCCTTTTTCTGACAGTCAGGTTTATCAAATCAGTCAGCTGTTCTGCCCAAAACAGGCCCAAAAGAAAAGAAAGGCAGCTCAGGGGGCTGTACAAACAGTGACAGAACACACTGAAATTGTTCCCAAGCACCAGTTGGCCTTTCAAAATGCTCAAAAGAACGTGCTGGGATTCCATGTGAGCGCCAGTTCTAGTCCCGATGGCTCCACTTCCCATCCAGCTCCCTACTTGTGGCCTGGGAGGGCAGTTGAGGATGGCCCATAAGCCTTGGGACCCTGCACCAGCATGGGAGACCTGGTGGAAGCTCCTGGCTCCTGGCTTCAGATTGGCGTGGCACCAGACCTTGAGTTCACTTGGGGAGTGAATCGTCGGACGGAAGATCTTCCTCTCTGTCTCTCCTCCTCTCCGTATATCTGACTTTGCAATGAAAAATAAATAAATGAATCTTTTTAAAAAATGCTCAAAAGACACAGAGTTTCTTCTTTTTTAGACTCAGTTAACTACTCCTAAACACTCCTTCTTCACTTCACAGCCCATTTACCTACATAGTAAGAAATTAAGTTATTTTATTTCTAAGAGTTTTCATGGAAACCTTTTCACAGTATTACAGCAAAACCAGTTTTACCAAGCATTCTTTAACATACAATCTTATTGGTGGTTTTCACCTCCCTTGCTCTTAACCTGGCACCGTTTTAGCATCTTATGCTAAGGATCAGAATCTCAGATGCCTACAGAAGCCAGAGGCTAGGCAGGTAAGGCATGTAAATGGTGCAACAAACGAGGGGGACAGTTCTGGGGACCACAGAACAAACGCTGGATCCACCTAGAGTGCTTTGGCCATAGTGTGGAGGCAGTGCCGACTGTTACATGTGCCAATGCTGCTTCTTTGCTGTCAATGATGTATTCTTACGTTTTCCCACTGTTAACATGCCTTCTGAATTATCAAAACAGATACCTTTTCAATATAGTCAAAATAGAGCTGAGCAAAAACCAAAATAACTCTCAACTGCCTACAGATCCCAAGTTTGTGTTTTCTGACAGGAAATAATACATCCTAGCTACAAATATCTGCATTCGGATGGCCAATTCCCTACGAGCAGTAAAGCAGGGGACATTCAAATAATGCAAAATAAAGAAACAAAGGAATAAACTGAAAGGGCAATTTCCTTAATATCTACTTAATACACAACAACTGAAAAACCTGGCACTTAAAGTATATGTTCAAATAATTTGCCAACTTTTAAAATGTCAGGAACCAAGATGAGGCCTTGGTAACTGGGGAACAATGGAAGAAAAAAGTAAGCAGCAGGGATACAATTGTGAAGGTTCTTTGAAGCCACGCTGGAAACACATGCTAGAGACTCTGACCCCAGGGATTTAACACAAGGCTGTTCTCTGCGCTGCAGCCACGGAATGCCTGCTGTGTCCTCCTGGATCTCATCATCCTAAATTTTACAACTTGGGTTGACATGACAAATACAGATGCATAATTACATGCACTGACTTCCTTTACTCCAACTGGAATTTTCTATATGAAACAGTACATTGTTTGATTTACCAAAAAAAAAAAAAAGAAGAAGAAGAAGAGGAAGTAAAAAGAAGAAACATGACAGGAAAACTATTTTGGCACAAACCTTTTCTTACAATCTGTTTCAGACAAAGAGTCAAGAATAATGAGAATTATAGCTATTTTGTTTTTCTCATCTCATTAAAAGACTAGCTACTTTTGTTCAAAAGTAGTACTTTTTAAGGCAAAGCAATGTCAGAATTTTTCCTTAAACTTCAGCCACTTACTATACTTAAAAACACTGTAATTTCCTTTGGCAATGTACAGTATGATCTAAGCTCTGCATTAAAAGGGAAACAGAAGACTAAGGTGCTACTGAGGCATGTACATGAAGGGAACACTGATTTCCCAGGATTCTGAGGGGATCGAGGGAAGGCAAGTTTTAAATAGTCTGAGACATGTTGAAGTATGAGGTACAGACCAAAGACCAACATGGCCAAGGCAGAGGGAACAATGGTGGGAGCTGGGACAGGCTGAAACCAGGAGCCAGAACTTACCAATGCCTCTCCTGTGGGTGGCAGAGACCCAGCACCTCGAGTCATTACCTGCTGCCTTTTTTTTTTTTTTAAAGATTTATTTTTATTACAAAGCCGGATATACACAGAGGAGGAGAGACAGAGAGGAAGATCTTCCATCCGATGATTCATTCCCCAAGTGAGCCGCAACGGGCCGGTGCGCGCCGATCCGAAGCCAGGAGCCAGGAACCTCTTCCAGGTCTTCCAGGTCTCCCACGCGGGTGCAGTGTCCCAAATCCTTGGGCCGTCCTTGACTGCTTTCCCAGGCCACAAGCAGGGAGCTGGATAGGAAGTGGAGCTGCCGGGATTAGAACCGGCGCCCATATGGGATCCCCGCGCGTTCAAGGCGAGGACTTTAGCCGCTAGGCCACGTCGCCGGGCCCTACCTGCTGCCTTTCACAGTGCTAAGAGAGCTGGGATTGGGAGCTGAACCACACACTTGAACCTAGGCACATGAACACGAGATACAGATGTTCCATGTGGCTTCCTAACTAGGGGAGCCTCATCTTGAATTTTCCTTTTGACTTAACGTAAGGTAATTTTTAGCTATTCAGGTTTTTGTTTTGAGATTTATTTACTGGGGACTGGTGCTGTGATGTAGCAGTTAAAGCCACCACCTGCAGCACCAGTATCCCATAATGGATGCCAGTTTGAATCCTGGCTGTTCGACTTCTGATCCAGCTCCCTGCTAATGTGCCTGGGAAAGCAGCAGAAGACTGATTAAGTCCTTGGACACTGCATCAATGTGGGAGACCTGGAAAAAGCTCCTGGTTCCCGGCTTTGGACTGACTCAGCTCTAGCGGCCGCAGTCATTTTGGGAGTGAACCAATGGATGGCAGATAACCTCTCTTTCTCTAACCCTGCTTTCCAAATAAATAAATCCTAATTTTTAAAATTGACTTATTTACTTGAAAGACAGACTTACCGAAAGAAAGGGAGACATACAGAAAGAGAAAGAAAGAGAAATTTTCCATCTATTAGTTCACTTCCCCAAATGGCTGTAAGATGCTGAGATAGCTAGGTTGAAGCCAGGAGTTTTTCCTGGATCTCCCACGTAGGTACAATGGTCCAAACTCTTAGGCCATCTTATACTGCTTCTACAGACACATCAGCAGGAGGTTGAATTGGCAATGGAGCAGCCAGGACTTGAATCCATGCCCACATGGCATGCTGGATTTGCAGGTTGCTGCTTAATACACTATACTGCAACAATGGCTCCCATTCAGATTTTTTAAAGGCAAATTTACCAATCTTTTGACTTCTGGATTTGAGTCACAGTTTTATAACACTTTATAACTCCAAGGTTATAGTTAAAATTTCCCATGAACTAATGCTTTTTATGTCTAAATCTCTGACCCATCTGGAGATAACAAAGTACAGATTTAATATTTTCTCCAGATGGCCATAAAACTGTACTAATACTATTTATTAAAATCTACTTGTATTCTTGATACAAAATACTGCTTTTAACGCATCCTAAATTGTTTATTCTCTAGTTTGTTTCTGTGTGCTCAATTCTACCACATTAGCTCTTACTAAAGCTTTAAGTTGTATTATAGTATCTGGAAAGACTCCTCTTTTGTTGCTCTTCTTTTTTTTTTTTTTTTTAAGATTTATTTATTTTTATCGGAAAGACAGATATACACAGAGGAGGAGAGACAGAGAAGATCTTCCATCCGATGATTCACTCCCCAAGTGATCGCAACGGCTGGAGCTGTGCCGATCTGAAGCCAGGAGCCAGGAGCTCTTCCGGGTCTTCCACACGGGTGCAGGGTCCCCAGGCTTATGGGCCATCCTCAGCTGCTTTCCCAGGCAACAAGCAGGGAGCTGGATGGGAAGTGGAGCTGCCGGGATTAGATCCGGCACCCATATGGGATCCCGGGGCATAGGACGAGGACTTAAACCGCTACGCTATCACGCCAGGCCCTGCTGTTCTTTTTCAAAGTCTAGTGGGCACTTATCATTTACTTCTCTAATATTTTTGTTGGAATCACTTTAATTTATAAAGTGAGTAAGGGACCATACTTTATGATACTCAGATTACCTACCAAAGAACATGGTATGCTCTCCCAAACCTTCACGGTCCACTTTTATGTCCTTCAGGAAGGAGGAGCATAGCAGTAAACTGAAAAGAAGACAAGCAGATCTAGTTAACTACTGAAGACCATTTCTGTTAAAGGAATGGATAAGACCATATTTTTGGCAAGTTTCAACTAGGCCAGACCTCCAAGCTGAGGTATGAGGAAATGTCACATAATGGAGTATGAGCTATAGACGAAAGACCAATGTGGCCAAAGTAGAGGGAGCCGGGGAAGCATGTCCATAGTTGAGAGTAGACTGCGGACAGCCAATTCAGTGAGCCTGCTACTGAGGGGGAAGGGGGCGGCTAGACAGTTACAGAGGAAATGAAGAATACTTTAAGACAGGTAGGCAGATAGATAGATAGACAGATTTGAAAGTCACAGAGCAAAAAGAACTCCCATCCCCTGGCTGACTCTCCAAATGAACACAATGGCTGGGAAGCTAAGGCTCAGCCGAGAACTGAATCTAGAGTGCCCCCGGAGGCGGCAGGACTCAGCCATCTGGGCCATGCCGCTGCCTTCCAGAGTCTGCGTTCCCAGGAAGCTGGAGTCACGAGCCAGAACTAGGGATTATACCCAGGTACTTCAACGCTGAATGCATCCTAACCAGCATATTAACTGCTAGGCCAAATACCTACCCCGTGAAAATTGCCTTTTTTTCTTTTATGGGAAAAAGAAACTTTTAACAGTGCAATTAGATTGAAAACTAAAATAAACTGATTAGCTTTAGTGATATGGAAGTGCTAGTAAGATCTATTTGGGGAAGCAAAATAGGCTGGAAGTGGAGCTTATACTCCAGTATAACCAAGTATGGCTCTTTGGCCTCAATGTGATCCTTCTCTTTTCTTTTCAAGATTTATTTTTTTCTATTGGGAAGGCAGATTTACAGACAGAGGATATATAAGGATCTTCCATCCATTGTTTCACTCCACAAGTGACCGCAACAGCTAGAGCTGAGCCAATCCAAACCCAGAAGAAAGAAGCTTTTTCTGGGTCTCCCATGGGGGTGAAGGGTTCTCAAGGCTTTGAGCTGTCCTCTACTGCTTTCCTAGGCCACAGGTAGGGAGCTGGATGAAGAAACAGAGCAGTTAGGTTCTTTTTTGTTTTTAAGATCTATTTATTTCTATTGGAAAGACAAATATACAGAGAGGAGGAGAGACAGAGAGGAATATCTTCCATCCGATGATTCACTCCCCAAGTGACTGCATCGGCCTGGTGCTGCGCCGATCCGAAGCCAGGCCAGGAGCTCCTCTGGGTCTCCCACAGGGGTGCAGGGTCCCAAGGCTTTTTGGGCCACCTCGATTGCCTTCCCAGGCCACAAGCAGGGAGCTGGATGGGAAGTGGGGCCCTCCAATGTGATTCTAAAAGGTCTTCATAAAGACCAAAGCACTACTGAGTCCAGCGTGAGAGTTTAGTAGCTAAAGTCCTTACCTTGTGCATGCTAGAATCCCACATGGGTGCCAGTTTGTGTCCTGAATGCTCCACTTCCCTTCCAGCTCCCTGCTTCTAGCCTGGGAACATAGCTGAGGATGATTCAAAACCTTGGGACCCTGCACCAACATGGGAGACCCAGAGGAAGCTCCTGGTTCCTGGCTTCAGATTGGCTCAGCTATGGTCACTGTCGTTACTTAGGGAGTGAACCAGAAGATGGAAGATCTTTCTCTCTCTTCTTGCTATAAATCTATCTGACTTTCCAATAAAAAATAAATCTTCAAAAAACAAAAAGATCAAAACATTACTAATTCCTGAATCTAGCTATATAGTGATTATTCATAAACTGGAGTTCAAACATACTCTCAGAAGAAGGTTCCTGCATAATTCACACAGAGAATTCACAGATCCAGAAAATGTTGCCAATAGAAGGAAGTATCAAGAACAGAGCAGGAAGTAACACCAATAGAGCCAAGGAGGTGGCAAACATGAAGTAAATTTTCTCCAACACAAACGAGGCTCTAACTTTGGAGAAGGATTTGGCTTGGCAAAGCTCCTGCAAGGGCACATGTACATCCTCAAGCACAGTCAGAGTGCTGGATGAAATACACAGCTTACTAAACTGTGCAAAGCCAGGCCTTGGCTGCCCAGGAACACTTTCTTTTGCATCTGATTAAGATACCAACTTGTTGAAAATCCTAATCATGGTTTTTCTCATCAGTTAGTTCGGACAGCAGTATAAACAGGCTTCCATAGGCAGGAAAATAAATGTATTCCTTAATCTCTGCTAATATTCACACACAGTTTAACACACATGCTCTAACTACAAGGAAGTAGAAATGGAAGTCAGGAAACACAGCAGTGATGACAGTTTGATCACAACCAAAATAAGGCTGAACAAGCCACAGGAATGACAACCTGGGGCTGTGTGAGGGTCGGAGACATAAGGAGGAGAACATGGCATTCAAGTAGCACAATCTTAAAATCTTCTCAAGTTCAGAGAGAATGCAAAAGCAGAGAGAAAACAGAAACAGAAAGATGACTACATCACAATTTTATCACTTATATTTGAACAAATAAAATTAAGAACCCATATGTTTTTTTAAAAATGCTCAACATCACTAGCCACCAGGGAAGTGCAAATGAAAACCACAATGCGATGCCACCCTGCCACTCATGTGAAACAGAGAGAATAACCTATGCTGGTGAGGGTATGGAGACAGGGAACTCTGATGAACACTCATTGTCACTGTGGAAAACAATATGAAGATTTCTTTAATAAACAAATAAATAAAATAAAATAGTAACAGACCTGGCATATGATTCAGCAGTCCCATCATTAGGCATATACCCAAAAGACTTGAACACAAGGAACCAAATACACACCTGCACCACCACATTTACAGTAGTAGCACTGTTTATAAGAGCCAAAATTTGGAATCAACCAAAGTGTTCATCATCAGTTCACTGGATTAAGAAAATGTGATATGTGTATCTATCTGTAATCAATCTATATGTACACACAAACACAGCATGATAATATTCAGCTATAAAAACAGAAAAAGCCACAAAGAATAAGGGTGCTGACACCGTAGCTTGGCCTGCTGCACTGGAAGCCCATTTGGGTATCAGTTCGAGTCCCAGCTGCTCCACTTTCAACTTGGCCCCCTACTAATGCGCCTATGAAAGCAGCAAATGATTCAAATGCTGGCTGCTCCACTTCCCATCCAGCTCCCTGCTTGTGGCTTGGGAAAGTAGTAGAGGACAGCCAAAGTTTACGAACCTGCACCCACATGGGAAATATGGATGAAACTCCTGCCTTCTGGCCTCGGATTGGCTCAGCTCCAGCTAGTGAAGCCATCTGGAGAGTGAACCAGCAGCTGAAAGATCTCTGCCTCTTCTTCTGTCTCTACAATTTAGCCTTTCTAATAAAAATAAACAAATCTTTCCCCTTCAAAAAGGCATTCTACCATTTGCAGCAAAATGGACTCAGATTAGGATTCACTGGAGGACACTACAAATGAGTGAAATAACTCAGACCAGAAAGACAAACACAGGATGCTCCCCTCATATGTGGAAGCTAAAATTCAAAATGCAAACAAAGCAGCCAGTGTAGTATTGCGTAATAATCCTTTGCCCTGTTCTCCAGCATCCAGTATAGGTGCTGATTTGTGCCCCAGTTGTTCCACTTCCAATCTAACTCTCTGCTTGTAGGCTGGGAAAGCAACAGAAGATGGCCCAAGTTCCTGGGGCTCGGCATCATGTGGTAGACCCAGAAGAAACTCCTAGTTCCTGGCATTGGATTGGTTCAGCTCCAGCTGTTGCAATCATCTGAGGAGTGAACTAGTGGATGGAAGATCTTTCAGTCTTCTCTCTGTAAAATCTGCCCTTCAAATAAAAATAATATTTAAAAAGTAAAAAGTATCTACTATTTAAATAAATAAATACAGGGGGAAATGCCTAAAAGTAACAGTACCACTGCAAATATAATTTTGTAAACTTTGTTTTATCTTAGTCAAACCAGCAGTTAAGAATATAACTATAATTTTAACGATCTATGATTACTCTAAAATTTACTGTATATGGGTGAAATGGTCTTTTTTCCATTCAACTATTCTTTATAATCATTGTCTGTATTCCCACCAAACTAGGGTCTTTCTGTTTAAGCCTTTTTACTGTAATGTAAATTTAAAATGTTGTATTAGAAACTGAAAAAAGAGACAGAGAGAAGAAAGAGGGTTGGTTGGAGGGAGAAAGGGAATATCATTATACTCTTAGAATTGTATCTATAAATCACATTGAATCTGTTAAAAACTAACTAAAAATTAAAATTTAAAAATTTAAATTTCAAATGCAACTTGTAACCTGAAAATCACAGGATAATAAACATTTTTTAAAGTACGGATCCTACAGAACAGAAAGGACATCTTAGTTGTTTTGCATACCAAAATCAATTTTCAACATAAGAAAATAGAATAGTAGAACAAATCGATACATATTTTTACTTCCTATCTTAACAGTCTGGACCAACAATTAAAAAAACAAAATCACAGCACGATACCTGAAGTTCCAGGTCCCTTCCACTGCTGACCAGCTACAAGACCCCGGCACGTCTGTACTGACAACAGCACACCAGAAGGCACCGGGAGCTCTCTGCCATGCATAAGATCCTTGCTGATAAACAGGGGACTGGAGGGTACGGAAACATATCCTCCCAGACCAGAATTATTATCCTCTTGTGTTGCTAGACACACTAAGCAAGGTCGAAGATTCAAAAACCGCTTAAGAAGACAATCTGTAGCTCCATCAGGAGGCTGGTGATACATGCACTTAAGTCATCTCACATTGTTTTTTAGTCTCCTGTTGCCCCTCAAACACACATACTCAGGGGCTCACCCAACAAACTGGCATTCAAAAATATTTCCTACAAATTTTTCCAAAATTACTCTATGGAAATAGTGTCATAGGGTGTTAAATCTGCCATCAGTCTTAACTGGTAGAATGATAACAGAGTATTGCATCAGAGGTCTACATTCACTTAGTAAAATCTCCTCCAGGTATCAATTCTCTGTAGAAGACCATCTCCAAGGAAAGAATCCAGGGCTGGCTGGTTGCATAGTTTAATTTACACACCCTCTTTTTGGAACCAAAGGGAAGTAATAAGACACTAAAGGATGTGGTGGCTATTCTCAGGGGCAATGTTTTTATTTGTTTATAGAATTACAATTGTGCTAGTTCTTACCAGGATAGCAGAGAATAAATCATGTATTAGTACATTATGGTGACACTTTATTCTATTTACTGTCATCGGAGGGAAATATATTTTATTCCTATGGTAAAACAACAGAACTATGTTCCCAGGCATGTGCCTCTTATTTCAAGGGGAGAAAAACATAAGCACAGTATTCCAACTTGCAGCAGGCAGTATGGGGGCGCACGGGCCATGAAAAGAGAAACAAACAGGAAAGAGACTCGGCACAAGCATTTGGGGGTAATAAACATGATAGCAATCCAGAAGATAAACAGTTCATGTTGTTTATGATTACAGCTTGATTACTCCTCTAAGTGCAAAGGCTATCCAATAAGTCATATCCGGGTTGATTTGTTAGTAAGGTACTTTCACCACATAATAAATTAGAATGTAATTAAAGTGCATTTTCTCTGTTTATCATGGACTAAGATAGCTTTCTATAATTCTCAATTATCTGCATGAACACACAATATGACAACATGGTGGGAAAAAACCTTTGAGCAAAGAGCAACAAACATCTTAAAGATTCCATTAAAATTGCTGGATTTCTTCTCTAGTCCTTTCAAAAAACTGTTTCCAATTTTGGCAAATTATGTAATAGAGAAAAAAGTAATCTGGTACTTGCTTTGACACAATAAATCAGAGTAAGATCTGAACTCACAAGTCCTATGACTTGTTTATTAGTAATTTGGCAAGAGAAGCAACTAAACCGTGACAAAAACAGAACTGAATACTTACTGCAAAGCTTCATTACATGAGAAATTTAAATGTAGAGAAAACAGAAGAATCACAAAGAAACAAGTATCTGTATTTAAAATTAAAAACTGCATAAAAGCACACTTGTGGCATATAATACAATAGTTCCATTTATATAAAGATCTCATAAGAATTAATAAGAAAACAATGGAGACTGTGATAAATGAACCAAAGGGAAACTGAAAAATAGAAACATAATGTTCAAATACTTTACACTTAAATCAAGGTAGCATTTTTTCACCAAATTAATAAAAGTCCTTTTTAAAAGATTTATTTGTTTATTTGAAAGTCAGAGCTACAGAAAGGAGCAGGCGGGAAGAGAAGAGACAGCACACATGCTTC
Source organism: Ochotona princeps (assembly GCF_030435755.1). NCBI lineage: Eukaryota > Metazoa > Chordata > Mammalia > Lagomorpha > Ochotonidae > Ochotona > Ochotona princeps. Next base: position 54,415,604 of record NC_080832.1, on the reverse strand, counting down.
CCTCATGAGCTCACTCTCCAATGGCCACCACCGCCAGCACTTCACCTAGGTCTCCCACGGGGTAGCCAGAAGCCCAACCCCTGGGACCATCTTTAGCAGCTTTTCCCAGGCCATTAGCAGGAGCTGGATAAAAGCTGGAGCACCCAGGACACTAACCAGCACCCATATGGAATGGGCAAATGGGCACCACAAACTGTGGCATTATCTAATACACCACAAAGCCAGCCCTAAAACTGATAATGATCAGTAGTGGAACCCTTACATACCGCTTACAGTGTTGCAAATATCTAAGACTCTTCAAAAATGCAATCTCAATGTATAAATACTACAGCAATGTTTATTTCAGCTCAGCAAACCCATGTCAAAAAATTTTAATAAAATTATTTAGCTTTGGGCCCGGCGTGGTGGCCTAGCGGCTACAGTCCTTGCCTTGAACACGCCGGGATCCCATACTGGCGCCAGTTCTAATCCCGGCAGCTCCACTTCCCATCCAGCTCCCTGCTTGTGGCCTGGGAAAGCAGTCGAGGACGGCCCAAAGCTTTGGGACCCTGAACCCGCATGGGAGACCAGGAAGAGGTTCCAGGTTCCCAGCTTTGGATCGGCACAGCACTGGCTGTTGCGGCTCACTTGGGGGGTGAATCGTCAGACGGAAGATCTTCCTCTCTGTCTCTCCTCTCTGTATATCTGACTTTGTAATAAAAATAAATAAATCTTTTTTTAAAAAAATTATTTAGCTTTGTTTAATCAATAATTAATTATTGGAAAAAACATGGAAATCAAACAAGGTAGAAGCAAATGTTTGATTTAGTGGTTAAAACAACCATACCCCATATCAGAGATGTCAATTTCTTACTAATGCCAACTTTGGGAGGCAGCAGGTGATGGCTCAAGAAGTTTGGTCCCTGCCACTCAACTGAAAATGCAGACCAAGATTCCACATCCTGGCCATAAGCTGTCTCAGCTGTGGCCACTGTGGACATCTGAGCAATCAACCTAGCAGACGAAAATACCCTATTGCTTGAGTGGGCTCTCTCTCTCTCAAAAACAAAATAAATCCCAACAGAGTAAAGGTACATTTAAGACAACGTAAGATACAGCCATCGACACAATCCTATATAACAATCCAAAATGGTGACAGAAGCCTATGTAGGAATGGATACAAAATCACATGCACCTAGCCTGGCGTTGTTGTGGCACGGTGGGTTGTCATCTGCAGTGAGAGCATCCCAAATAAACTCTGTTTCAGTCCTAGGAATTTCACTTCCAACCCAGCTACCTGCTAAATGCACTGGGAAAGCAGCAGAAGATGGCCCAATTACTTGGGCCTTTGCCACTCACATGGGAAACCTGGAAGAAATTCCTGACAACTGCTTTGGGCCTGGCCCAGCCCCATCCATTGAGGTCACCTAGTAGATACAAGACAAGGGAACTAGTAGATACCAGATCTTTCTCTCTGTTACTTTCCCATTCAAATAAATAAATGCACCTGATTATTACATTCAAATAAAACATGCATATTAAGGAAGATTAGAAAGGAAAATAGCAAAATGAAAATCACTGTGTTCAGATGATGGTAGGCAGGTGTTTTCCAACGAGGTCCACATCCATATGGTTTGAATAATGTTTCAATATCCCTCAAATGCTCAGGTTTTGGGAACTCGGTTCCCAGTCTTATGTTACTGGTTAATGAGTGAGATGGAGATGATTCCTCTGACATCTGGGAGATGTGGCCAATGGGAGGCAGTTAGGTTACTGGCTCGCCATGCATATGTTCCTTCCTCTGCATATGTTCCACACTAAAGCTGCCCAACCTTGGGCTGTGAACTCCTACGCTTTGAGCCAATACAAACTCTCTTCATTCCTATGTAGCTTTTCTCCAGTACCATAAAGTATCCAAAGTCATTGAAAATTGCCTAATACAACATCCTAATCTTCCCAAACCTGTAAATGTACTTTATATGGCAAGAGGGAGTTTGCAGATGCAACTCAAAAGATCTTGACATGAAGAGATTACCCTGATCAACAGAACGGCTCAATGTAGTCATCAGGGTCCTTACAGGAAGGAGGTAGAAGGCAATTCGGAGAGGAAGACATGAGGACACAAGCAGAGGTCAGAGCTGAAAGCCTCTGTAAGTCAGAAAAGGTAAGGAACAGATCCCCCAGAGCCTCCAGGAGGAGTGCGGCTGCTCTGCCCACTCCCGCATTTTAGCTTCCAAAGATACAGTTCAGGTATCTAACCTCCAGAACATAATTAATAAAATTGTGTTAATTTGTCACAACAGTAACAGGGAACTAATACACTTGATAAGAATGATCTTTCTAAGCTGTAATATTTCCTTTTACTCTTACTCTAAAATGTAAGATCCTATATGTATATGTGAGTGTGTCTATGTATGCATATATAAACATACTTTGCTACAGTTTTCCTCAAGCCTAGTTCCCACATTTGAATGAAGCAGTTAGTTTCAAAAGGGGAGAGGATACTGGGCAAACAGAGACTCTAAGGTGGACTATGTCAATCAGTGGATTCTTCAATGACCTCATCGTGCTTGGAGTGGCGAGACTGGCAGTAATTCATAACTATTGAACTTGAGCAAGACCCTTGGAGCATGCCCCACATCAGGGACCTGGGGTGGGTAGGAAACTGGGTGGGGCTTCTCTCTTAGTATTCCCCTTAACCTCAGATACATGAAGGAAACAATATGGAAATAATAGTCTTACCCACTTTCCTGTAGCCCTTCAACCTTTTTACCCTAATTAACTATGTAAAGATGGTGAAAAATATTAAAAAAATGGAAAAAGTTTAAAAAGGGGGTGGGGAGAGGATGAGAAAGAGAACAGCAGTGCCATGCCTTAATCCATCCACTTTAAAAGCTTCACAACATGAAATCTAGCCAGGCTTGAGAATCACTAACATAGCACCTCAGAACTGACAAGTTTCTCTAACACAAAGCAGGAACACACATCGCTTGAGACTGCATTTGTTTAAAAAAAGTCTGCAAGTAAGAACCTTCAGCAAGAGTCTGTATTAGCTTGAATTTGGGACTGAGAATTGCATCCTAGTTTAACTGACACTTTGTCAAATGAGAAACAAAATAAATCACTCACTCTACTTCCTCGATGTTGTTCATTCATGGATTTCGAATAGAGATACAGTGCTCCAAAGGTTGGGGGCTCCTCATTAACTATTCATTCGCTATTACTTGTAGGATCCAGATTCCTCTAATTTCATAAAGATTTATTTATCTTCATTTGAAACAAAGAAAAAAGGAAAGAGAGGGAGAGAGAGATCTTCTATTTGCTGGTTTACTCTACAAATGGCCACAACAGTCAGAGATGGGCCAGCTCAAACCCAGGAGCTTCCTCTGGGTGTCACAGTTGGGTGCAGGGGCCCAAGGACGTGGGTCGTCATCTTTTGCTGCTTTTCCAGGTACATTAGCAAGAAGCTGGATCAAAAGTGGAGCAGCCAGGAACAAACCAGTGCCCAGATGGAATGCTGGTGCCACAGGCACAGGCTTAATCTATGCTACAGAGACTGCCCCTGGGATCTAGATTCTAATTAAAGCAGCCATTAGAAATGGAGTGCCTCCAATCAGTAATTGCAAAAACATGGAAGCAACCAAAATGCCCATCAACAGAGGATTGGATAAGAAAGCTATGGTTCATCTACTCCATGGAATACTACTCAGCTATTAAAAAAAACAAAATGCAGTTCTTTGTGGCCAAATGGGCCAAACTGGAAACCATAATGCTAAGGGAAATGAGCCAATCCCAAAAGGTTAAATACCACATGTTTGCCTTAATTTAAGATGATATGATGTTATGTATAACATGTTATGTTATGAATGTTGTATGTTGTGTATAAACTAAAATTGAAATGTAAGTGAGGTGGTCACAGAAGGTGGCTAGGAACTCGCATTTACTTTTAACATATTGGTTACTCATTACTATGTCAATTAATTCCATAATGATGTAAATTCTTGCTGATGGTATGTTGCAGCTTTCAATTGACTGGGATGATACTCTGCTGGCTCTGTCTTCAGACCAGAGAGGGTATACCTAAGAAGCTGTTGAACTTGACTGGACAATAAGATGCTGGACTCTATGTTTGGTATACGCTTGCAATGGGGGAATCTCAACTGAACTTGAGCTGTGGTTATGCAACAAGGTGGAGGAATCCACCATGGTGGGAGGGTTTGGGGAGGGGTGGGGAGAACCCAAGTACCTATGAAACTGTGTCACATAATACAACGTAATTAATGAATTAAAAATAATAATAATAACCCCCCCAAAAAAAAAGAAATGGAGTGCCTCTTTCACTTTCTCCCAACAACTGACCTTATCATAAAAATTACTAAAATTATGGAAGACATATTGTTTGAATTTTAACAGCATGTTTTAGAAATAACATAAAATAGTTGTGGGAACAGGTCAGTGAAATTCTCTGCTAATGTGTCCTTCAGAATCAATTTTCTCTGTATTTCCTAAGTGTCAATCTCCCACATTAAAAAACAATGCGAACACACACACACACACACACTTTAGTATGCCTTTGAGCAAAGTAATGATAAAGTTTTCAAGCGTGCAATTAAACTACAGAGACACTGCTAGGCAGTCTTTTGTAGCTCTTGGTCAACTCACAGCATCATCTCACATTCTTTCAGCAACAAAATTCATACAAGAGAGATCCTTACCAACCAAGTATGTCCAAAGATGTATCTCCACAGCAACTGTAACTCTGTCTCATGTGGTGCATATAAGGCAGAGTTAAGACCACAGTGCACACAAAATGATAATATTACATAATCTAGATTGTGGTGTCTGTAGAAACCTAAACCCAAGTCATAACACCCGTGGATAAAATGAAAGAACAGCAGAGGGTTCTTGAGAACTTATCCATTTACTCTTTTGCTTCCAGCAAAAAAATGCTACCCTTAAAACTCTACTAGCCTTGTACTGACAGCACTAACAGAAAATTTTCTACACAATGCCCTTGTTTAACATTAGGGACCACTTGCCACTTTGTAAAAATTCTCCCTCCCACCTTCTGTGCAATTAGATGATCAGAAGTTCATAAAGTACATAGCCAACCAAGAACTGTCACCTTCTCCTAGCATCTGTCATAGTCGGTCCCACACACAGGAAAGCTAGGGAAGAGCCAGCATCTTGCTATAACAGCTACAAAAAAGCTCAAGCTAAAACTTCTTTGCAAAAGAATAAAGCAGGAAGGTATCATTCTGTCTGATGTCAAGCCTTACTATATAGTGATCATAACTAAGAGTGTAGTATTGGTACAACATACACATAGAGTAATATAGATATGGTACAAGGATCCAGATAGATCAATACAAATGCACCAACTGATTTTTTTACAAAGATGCCAAAGCAGTTCAATGGAGAGAGGAGAGCAGAACAGTTCTTTCATTAGATTGTGCTGGAACAACTGGATATCCCATAAGGGGGAACATTTTTTGACAAAAAATTTACACCATATACAAGAATCAAACTGGACCACAGATTCAATGTGAAATACAAAATCATGAAACTTTCAGAAGCAAACACATGAGAACATCTTTGAGATATAAGGACTTAGAAAAAAGTTATCCGACATGACATCTACAGAAGATCTTGTTAAGACAGAAAGAATAGCCACAGACTAGAAGAAAATATTTGCAAATCACACATACAAAGAACTCCATAAACTCAAGAATAAGAAAGCAAAGAATCTATCTGAAAATGGGCAGAGTCGTGAGCAGAGGCAGCACTGTGGTGCAATAGTTTAAGTCACTGTACGGGACCCCCACATCTCGTATCAGAGTGCCTGGGACAAAACACCACTCTTGCTTCCCACCCAGCACACCCTGGGAGGCAGCAGCTAACAGCTCAAGTGCTTTGATCCTTGCCACCACATCGAAGATCCAGATAGATCTCTGGGTTCCTGATCAGCTCAAAGGACCTGACCCAGGCCCAGGGTCTGTGTTTATTTGTGGAGAGAAATAGCAGATATAAGATGTTTCTGTTTCCCTCTCTGCCTTTCAAGTTAGGAAGGAAGGGATTTTTTTTTAAAGACTTTGACACTTTACCAAAGAGGATATGAGCATGGATATTAGCATATGAAGACATGTTCAATACCATCAGTCACTAAGGAAACTGAAATGAAGGTGAGGTGTTAGTTTACATCCATTAGAACAACTAAAACAAATACTGATAACAAGCAGAGAAACTGATATTCTCATACATTACTGGAAAAAACATAGGACAAAAGAATCTGGGGAAAATGTGGCTTTTTCTTATGAAGTTAAACATATTCTTATCATACAATCACTTTCCAAGCATTTATTTTAGAGAAAAGAGAATTTATGTTCAGATTTTTTAAAAACCTTCACATAAATATTCATAACATTATTTGTAATAGCCCAACCAAAAACTACCCAAATGGCCTTTATTGTAGAAGAAAACTACGGCACCTTCACAATGGAGTAGCAATTGGCAATTTAAGGGAATAAACTTGACACAACTTTGATGAATCAAAAGGATATCACACAAAGTAAGTCACATACAAGTCATTCTCCAGGGATGAGCATTGTAGTACAGCAAGTTATGTGACCTCTTTTTTTTTTTTTTTAAAGATTTTATTGTTATTGGAAAGCTGGATATACAGAGAGGAGAAGAGACAGAGTGGAAGTTCTTCCATCCGATGTTTCACTCCCCAAGTGAGCTGCAACGGGCCAGTACGCGCCGATCCGAAGCCAGGAACCAGGAACCTCTTCCTGATCTCCCATGTGGGTGCAGGGTCCCAAAGCTTTGGGCCGTCCTCGACTGCTTTCCCAGGCCACAAGCAGGGAGCTGGATGGGAAGTGGAGCTGCCGGGATTAGAACCGGCGCCCATATGGGATCCCGGGGTGTTCAAGGTGAGGACTTTAGCCGCTAGGCCACGCCGCCGGGCCCAAGTTATGTGACCTCTTGAGGAATCTGCATCCCATATCTGAGTGCTGCTTGGACTCTGGCTGCAATGTATCCTTTTCAGCTTCCCGCTAATGCATCCTGGGAGGCAACCAAATGATGGTTCCAGTGCGGAGGTCCACGCCTCCCACGTGGGAGACCTAGATGGAGTCTGATGCTTCTGGTTTCAGCATGGCCCAGCCTAAGCTACTGCAGACATTTAGAAAGTAAACCAACAAATGAAAATAATTCTCTCTCACTCATAGATGAAAAAATATAAATATTTTGAAGTCAATCTCCAAAGGTTACTTATTATACAATTCCATTTATATAACATTTCAAAATTACAAAAATGCATAGAAGGACAGACATTGGATGCCTAGGGTTAAGCAAGGAGAGAGGATGGGACTCGCCAGGGTAATACTAGGGAGTTTCTTGGTGATGATGCAACAGTGCAAAACTGTTTGTGGGAGGTACACCAATCTATATGCGTGCCAAAATGTCACAGAACACGCAACGATATACAAATGAATGCGGGTGAGAACGTGAAATCCAACTCAGGAAGGTCCGGTTTTAGTTGCTTCAAGCCAGTGTTAATGTCCTGGTTTTTCATAATGTTTTGTAGCTATGCAAGATGTTACCAATGGGGAAAAGCTGAATAATGGGCACTGGGGACTTCTCTGTGCTAATTTTATAACTTTTTGTGAGTCTGCAATCATTTAAAAATAAAAAAAAACGCAAAAAAGAAACCTTATGTACAGTAAAAATCAGTGATAAAATTTTAGGTTGGAAAAAGTATACAAAATATTTGACAAAAAGACTTTTCACAGACAAGAGTTCTTATACATGAAGAAAGTGATAATGTAAGAAGAATGAGCAAAGGGTATAAATCAGCTATTCAAAGAAAACTTGCCAGTAAACATAAGAAAGCATATGTTATCTCATTTGTACTCAGATATTTGTATAGCATTTAGTATTCAACATAAAACAAGATAGCTTTTATAATCTATCAAGTTGGCAAAAACGTTCCAACATTTGAGTATTAGAAGGAACAAAGAAAAACAGATATTCTTATATACTATGCACACAGTATATTAAATATGAAGATATTTCCAAAAGAAGACATGGTCCTGAAAATTCTGGAAATTTATCCCAAGGAAATTTATCCCAAGGAAATAAACAAGGTGCAATGACATACATGAAAATTTCATCATGGAAACACACATTTCTGCATTAACTAATGGGGCATTTCAAAACAAAAAGTTAATTTTCATATTTTAAATAATAATACATATTAAAGAATGGTATGGTCCTAGCATGATATTTTTTTAGTTTCACAGCAAAAGAAATCATTACTTCTTGGCCTTTTGGTTAAGATCAAGTGTAGAAAAAAAGAATAGAACTACTTAGCAGATCCGTTTGTTCATCATGATTTCTCCACATTCCAGAAAAGATGTCATTCATTTTCCATTTAAAAACAAACAGAAGAGTTTGAACACATTGGTTTTAAAGAAAAAAAAAATCAATGCAACTCAACAACTATGTGTGTGCATATTCATCATGAAGTTGATAATCTCTGTATATACCCAGTGTTAGGGGCCAGTGATGTGTTGGTGGCATGCTAACTCTTTGCCTGCAATGCTAGGATCTGATATGGGCTCCAGTTTGAGTCCTGGCTGCTCCACTTCCAATCCTTGCTTATGGCCTGGGAAAACAGGAACGGAAATCCCAAGGCCTTACATCCCTGTGACTATGTGGGACACTATAAGAAACTCCTAGCTCCCAGCTTTGGACTGGCTCAGCTCTGGCCACTGCCGTCATTGGGAAGTGAACCAGTGGACAGAGATCTCTCTTTGTCTCTGTCTCTGTTTCTCTCTCTCTAATTCTGACTTTCAAGTAAATAGTAAATAAATCATCAAAATAAGATACATCAAGCTGTACATAGCAATGGGTACAGTTTCAGATTTTTTAACCAGGGGTAATGTCTACTTGTAAAGGAAAGATAGCAAAAAGGATAAGGAGATTCTAATGGTAATAATAATGCCTTATCATAATCTGAAGAACAATACAATCAAGTTCTGAGGATAAAGAGTAAGGATGGCATACAAGAAACCTTTTCCTCCTTAGATTGGTAGCTTGCATTGAAATCAGAACCTCAAGTCTGTAGCTACCAAGGCTTACTGTTAAGCTGAGAAGTTCCTCTAGTAGAGACACATAGCTTCTTTGTGTGTGTGTGTGTGTTCTTTCCCTCAGTTAAACAGCCTGTACTATCCAAATACCAATAAAATACTACCGATTTCACACTGAATAACTTGGGTTATAATCATGGTCCCTAAACTGTTCCAGCAGATTTTGAACTTTCTTGTTTGTGTTTTATGGGTCTCAAGAAAATGCAGAACACTTGTACACTGACATCATCACGAGTTTTTCCTGGGCTCATTAACTGAAAATTCTCCCGCATGATTAACTGTTGATTTGATGCAAAATTAACACCATACTAGCTCTGCTCTTCATAAGTTTCATACTGTGCTGCAGTTAAAGCAGAGACAGGAGCAATGTCTAATTTCCATCTACCCAAATTCTACCCATTTCCAAGCAGCTTCTTCAAAGTATTCATCTATAGAGCCCTTTGTAGCCAGTCCATAACAGTCTACCCTGAACTCCTGCAACATTGGACTCTTCATTCAGCAATTACTAATAGTTAGGATTATTTTAATCTTGTACCATGTAAACTTTCACATGTTTACATCTAATTTCCTCATGAATATGCTTAAGCTCTCTTACAGGAATCCTTTCACTTCGACACATCCCTCATTATTTTAATACTCAGTAGATGGTCAATAAACATTTGGAGACTCATTGCAATGAGGTATACCTTTCAAGTCCACTTCTTAATTGATAATGAGTGTTCTGTTCTGTTTCAACACTTAAGCTACAATTCCTACTATCACCTGTCTTACTTACAGCAACAAAAATACGAATGTGAGGATGAAGACAGAGGTTTGATGGGCAATGCTGCCTCTTTGCCTGCCTACAGCAAAATCAGTTTAATCATGTGAAAGAAAAAAGAATGTATCTTTGGCACACGTCTTTCAAAGTAATCAATCATCATTTAACAAGGGCTTAGAAGTTTTTATTGAGAACATTGTAAGAGAATAACACTTGTGCATTAATGGATTATTTCCTTTTCAAAAGTACATAAAGAAAACCATCAGTCTTGGTCCTCAATACTCCCAAACTTTATACTCAAGATTTCAGAGGGCTTTTATGAATTCAAAAATATTTTTTATTAATCATATCAATCCTATCTTCTTGGAAACATTTTTTCAGATCGTGCATGATAATAGAACCATTTTTTTTAACCTTCTAAAGAACAGCTGTTTCGGAAGAATATAGGCAAACGGGGGAGTGGGGTATCTTTAATCTGCTAGTTCACTTCCCAAATGGCCTCTACAGCAAGGCTGAAGCCAGAAGCATGCAACTCCATTAGGTCTCTCCTGTGGGTGACAGAGAGTTAAGTCCTCAGGCCATCTTTGGCTGCTTTTCCAGGTTCATGAGTAGCTAAGACACAAACCGCAGCTCACAAGGGATGCAAGAACTGCAGGTGGCGGCGTGGCGGCAGCTTAACCCATTGTGCCACCTTTTTGGCCCCTGGAGATCCACTCTTTCTATCCCACCCCAAAGATATATTTATTTATTTATTTATTTAGTCCATTACAGAGGGGAGGGGGTTGTGGTTGAAGTGGAGGAGACCTTCTGTCTGCTGCACAGCCTCACCAACCAGCACAGACTATGCCAAAGCCAGGAGCCTCCTCTGGATCTGAGATCCACTCTGTTAAGAATAGTTATGCTGCCTTGCTGCCTAATAAATCCAGATATTTTAGACTAAGGGGTAGGAGCAGGACAGTAGAAACCAAAATAAGAATCCTATTAGAAATATTTGCCATTCGAGGTTGTGGGGAAAAGGGAACCCTACTCCACTGCTGCTGGGGCTGCAGGCTGGTACAGCCTCTATGGAAATCAGTATGGAGAATATTCAAACAACTCAAATTCAACATACCGTATGATCCAGCAATAGCACTCCTAGGAATATACCCAGAACACTTGTTTTATGAGAAACCAACATGCACTCCTATGTTCATAGCAGCACAATCAGTAATTGCAAAAACATGGAAGCAACCAAAATGCCCATCAACAGAGGATTGGATAAGAAAGCTATGGTTCATCTACTCCATGGAATACTACTCAGCTATTAAAAAAAACAAAATGCAGTTCTTTGTGGCCAAATGGGCCAAACTGGAAACCATAATGCTAAGGGAAATGAGCCAATCCCAAAAGGTTAAATACCACATGTTTGCCTTAATTTAAGATGATATGATGTTATGTATAACATGTTATGTTATGAATGTTGTATGTTGTGTATAAACTAAAATTGAAATGTAAGTGAGATGGTCACAGAAGGTGGCTAGGAACTCGCATTTACTTTTAACATATTGGTTACTCATTACTATGTCAATTAATTCCATAATGATGTAAATTCTTGCTGATGGTATGTTAGAGCTTTCAATTGACTGGGATGATACTCTGCTAGCTCTGTCTTCAGACCAGAGAGGGTATACCTAAGAAGCTGTTGAACTTGACTGGACAATAAGATGCTGGACTCTATGTTTGGTATACGCTTGCAATGGGGGAATCTCAACTGAACTTGAGCTGTGGTTATGCAACAAGGTGGAGGAATCCACCATGGTGGGAGGGTTTGGGGAGGGGTGGGGAGAACCCAAGTACCTATGAAACTGTGTCACATAATACAATGTAATTAATGAATTAAAAATAATAAATAATAAAAAATCTAAAAAAAAAAAAGAAATATTTGCCATTGCATCCTAAAAGAGCCCTTTCTTATATTTTGGCTTGGAGATCATAGAATATAAAGTTATAACACTCACTGAATGCCAAAACTTGAGAATTTAGATAGGACTTTTACTAAAAAAAATTTTAATGATGTAGATACTTGAATCTACATTATTTCTGCAAACCACAATCATAAAACAGAGGTTGCCTTCTGTATGTGTAATAAATTTTCCTTTTCCAATAGTAAGAAGCCCTATTAGAAGATAGCCATTTTAGACAGAGGGAAAAAATCTTGGAACAGTAAATTCCATTTTTTGGTAGAAGTTATGAACCTGCTGGTTTAGAGTCTGTTTTCAAATTTTATCTATAAATTAAGACTAATACATTTTCATACTATATATAGTCAAAAATTTCTGAACCATTTTGGAGTCAGATGCGCTATGAGGTCATGAACCGTGCTGATTATGTGCTAGAATACTGCACAGACTCAGGGTTTATGTTGTCCTTTTCTGTGTCTTCAAGGTATTAATGCCAATCCCACCAAAGATTTCAAAACAAAAGGAAGCAAAACGGGCTGGTACTGTGGCATGTTGGGCCTGCAGTGGGGCATTTTACATGAGTCCCAGTTAGAGTTCTGACTGGTTCACTTCCAATCCAGCTCCCTGCTAACCCGCCTTGGAGAACAGAGGAGGATGCCCCACGTCCTTAGGCCCCTGCATCACAGGAGAGATTCAGAAGAACCTCCTGGCTTCCTAAAAACCTAGCTCCTGTTGTTCTGGCCACTGGAGGAGTGATTCAGTGAGCACAAGATCTTATTGTATATCCCTCCGTCTCTCTGCAACTGTCTTTGAAATAACTTTTTAGAAAACAAAAACAAAAATATGAAGTAAAATGTTCTGGTCGTCCATTCCTAACAACTGTAGCTAGGAAGTTTCCCTGTCTAATTTTAATTAACCATGCTACCATTTAAGTGCAATCTTTCTTGTTCTGTCTTCAGGAAGAGTTGATTGCTAGCTTCAACCACGTGGCTCCATACTGAGAAGATTAACATGGAAGATAAACACTGTGACCTAATTAAAGTAATAATTTAGGCAAAGGTCAGGAAAAGGGCAAAATCTCCTGGTTAGGAAAGGTTTTAACTTCATCCAATTTTTTTGAGACTACTCATTGGAAGCTCTCAGTTTTTGGTTTATTATTATTTGATATTAAAGGAGGGAGTGAGAGATGAATACAGGCAAAGACAGATGGAGAGAGAAGAGGGGAGAGCCCTCCCATCTGCTGATGCTACCCCAAATGCCTACAACGGCCAGGGCTCTGCTGAAGCAAGGTCAGGGCAAAAATCGAAAGCCAGAGAAGCAATCCAGATCTCCCACATGGGCAGCAGAAACACAATTACTTGAGGCAACATCACTGCCTTTCAGGATGCACCCTGGGAGCAAACTGGCGATGGAGCAGAGCCAGGAATCTACCCCAGGTGCTGTGTTGTACCATGTTAACTGCGCTGAAAGGCTGCTCATTATTGAAAGCTTTCTGTTTCAAGCATACACTGAGCCATAGAAATTGAAGAAGAAAAATCCCTCTTTCAAAAAATGCAGTCTTGGGGGAATCAAGATGGTGGAATAGGGTAAGGACACGTTTAAACGGACGGAGAAACATTTAATCAGGATGAAGCAGAGAGGACACATTCCAGGAAATAGGAGAGGACAGAACAACAGCAGAGGGGTACCTGGAAACTGACAGACACAGGAAAGCAGCAGACACAACCGTGTGGTGTGGCAGTGACTGATACTCTAGTGTTATTCAGCTAATGGGCGCGGTGAACTCCACCAGCAGCCAGAAATCCACCAGCAAGCAGGTGGGAAGGGACTTTCACTGGGAGCTCAGGTGCTGAACTCAGACCAGGAGTAGAGACAGAGCAGCAGATCCCAGATGGGCAGTGTGAGAACAGGGTGGATTTCATAGCCCAGTCAGTCCCCTAGAGCCGAATTGGGTGCCATTTTGTGTAAGGAGGCAAAGGCAAGGGAAAGGACTGAGCATACACTGAGCTGGGAGTGAACTCATTTCTGACGCAGTGAACTGCATCAACGTGGCAGGTTCCACCCAAGACAGGTCAGGGTAGCCCTAAGACCTAACGGCCAGCAGATCAAGAACTCTAGTAGTGGTACGTCAGGCGCCATTTTGTACACTGTGGCAATTGCTTTAGGACTGCAGGGAACAACAGTGAACTGCGCATGTGCTGATCTCGCGAGAACTCACTGAGTTCAGTGGATTGCACTGGTCCCACAGGAAAGTAATACTGACTGTGACAGCCTACCGGTCAAAATAGGTCCGTGTGGCACCCAGACCTAACGTCCAACAGATTCCAGCAAGATCAGCACCACCACCAACCTAACTATATAGGACACCTGGTGTCTCTCTAATCCTGGGACCTGCTCCAACCAGAAGTGGGAGAAAGATTGTACAGACAACAGTGCAACCTCAGCATGGTATCACAGGAGGTAGAGACTGGTGAGCCAGGAGCTGGGGCTGTGGAGACCACGGTGGAAATCTGATATAAGATTCCAGACCTAGAACTTGTTAGAGGGAGTGCCACAATTTGCTTCAAGCAAAGAGTTGTGTACCAACTGCAATAAGTAAAATCAAACTGTAGATCTGTGGGTGACACAACTTAGAAACCTGCCCCAAGGAGAAGACTCTGCTAACCAGAAGTGCAATGACCACGAGCAAAAGAAGAGACAAAGGCACAAAGAATATTACTGAAGACTCACCTGCAAAGGAGCAAAACCCACTGCCAACCTCAGAGTTAACTGAGGAATAGCACCAAAGTCAACGGCAAATATGAAGAAGATCCCAGTAAAATGACAACAGAAGACTAAACCAATGAACAACCCATTCCTAAAATGACAGGACCAAAGTAACATCCATATATATTAACCCTGAATGTAAATGGCTTAAGCTCAATCAAACATCATAGATTAGTAGACTGGATTAAAAAAAACAAAACCCATTTACTTGTTGTCTGGAAGAGACACATTTCACCAACAAAAATCAGTGGAAAAAATATCTCATGGGTTTTGATGTTTTCTGTTACTTTCATCTCTTCAAAACACTTTCTTCTGATTAAATTCTTCAATGACTGATAGATCATACAGTAGCATCATTTTCTTCAAGAAGGTTCTTGGTTTTCATTTCTTCAGCTACACGTTAGTTATTTAGTAGCATGTTATTTAACTTCTTGGTGTTGCTAATTTCTTTTTTCTTCCTGATGTTGATTTTGTTTTTTGGCTTTTCATTTAAGGGGATGTATAGTAACTGTGTAATGGAGACTGTCATATCTAGTAACATGTTATTTAACTTTATGGTATTGTAAATTTCTATTTTTCTTTCTATTATTGATTTTGTATTATTACTTTTCATTTGAGGGATTTACACTAGCTGTGAAATGGAGACTAACATATCCAGATGTGAGGATACAATGCAGTATGCATTTCTACTTCCAAAGATGGACTTACAATGAAACTGTTACAATGAAACTGTTACAATGAAAACGTAAAAAAAAAAAAAAAAAAAAAAAGTTAAGATTTTTTTAAAAATGCAGTCTTGGAAACACACCTAAATTTTAGAGGGCCAAAATATAGGTGGCTTAGTTAAGCCATAAAGCATCCAAGCCTCACGGAACCATCTCAAATGGTGATCTAGACGACATGCCCTGCGAACAGGGGCGGCCTGAGGCTTTGATGCAACACAAGCTCAGCGGTGTCATGGCTTTCGACTTTTTGAAAAAACAGAAAGCTGTAAGAAACAGTAATCTGACCAGAGGAATCAAAGAAAACTTAGCAAAAATGCTAACATTTGAACTGAGTTCTGAAGATTAACGTAGATTATGTTTTTGCTACTAGTGGCTACCATGTAGGGTAAAAAGTGAGGAGTGTCAGGAGAAACAACTGGAGAAGGACACCCACAAAGCAGGAAGCTCCTCAAGACTGCAGTGTGACCCTGGAGCACAGAGAACCACTCTATCTGCAGGAAGCCTTACCACAGCCATCCCCTAAGATGTCAAAACTTCAGATACATTGAAAGACAGGCACCTTCTTTTTCATCCATAAAGCTAGCGTAAGGATCACCACATAGAAACACTCTTATGAGCCTAACTATTTTGAAATCTCAGTGCCTGTGTGGCTCTAGTAGCAGTAAAACCTCCATAAACAGAGAGCAGCCAACTTATTCATAAAAATTTCACCAAACTCAGGAAGAAATATTTTTTTGTAAGATTTACTAGCCTTAAAGCTTTGTCTTTACTCTGGGCAAGGGCAAAAAAATTATAACACATTTTTCATAACTAAAATGGTTTATATACAAAACCTCTTAAAATACATTATTGTAGGGCCCGGCATGGTAGCATAGTGGCTTAAGTCCTCGCCTTGCATGTGCCAGGATCCCATATGGGCACCAGTTCGTAGCCCGGCTGCCTCACTTCCCTTCCAGATCCCTGCTCATGGTCTGGGAAAGTAGTCGAGCATGGCCAAAAGCCCTGGGACCCTGCACCCGTGTGGGAGACCCAGAAGAAGCTCCTGGCTCCTGGATTTGAATCTTCTCAGCTCTGGCCATTGCAGCCACTTGGGAAAGTGAACCAGTGAGTGGAAGATCTTATTGTCTGTCTCTCCTTCTTTGTGCAAGTCTGTCTTTCCAATAAGAAAAAATAAAATTTTTTTTTTAAGAAAAAGTTACTCACCATTATCTTTACCAACAATGTCATGATACACTTAAGTAGAAAAATGATGGGCTGTGAGTTGTCGAATGATTATACTATTGTTGTAATATAGAAGAAAACAGTGGGGGGAGGGAGAGAAGGGCAGGGGAAATCCCTGAGCCTAACCAATTATACTACAAAAAGTAAAATTTTTAAAAAACATATTATTCCCACCTATCCTCATACCCCTAATTTCTACTTCGCCTGCCTTGACAACAAACCCACAGCAGTCAAATTGCTTTCCTTCTTTGAACTCCTTTCCTTGTATCTTACCACCTAAACATTAAACTCCTAAAACCTGATTCAGTGGCACATGCTAACCAGCACCTCTACTTTTTGCACTTTTATACAGTAGTTCATCCTGTTTTCAACCTGCAATTTATTAATGAAAACATGATCAACTTTAGTATAAAATTAATCCATATTGTGTTTCAGAAAGGATGAATATTGCTGCAAAAGGAATCTTCTATCTTCCAGCTGGGAAGAGGAAAGAAAATGTTAGACTATGTCACCCAAGTCTTTCATTCAGTGATTCTCACAACAAGATAGCTATTATTATTCTACAAGATAGGCATTATTATCTCTATTTTCACTGATGAGAAAACTGAAGCTGTAAGTACTTAGCTTGCCCAAAAAGCAGGCAGAAAATAAGCCAGATCTGTCCACTCCGTAAGTATGTTCTTCCCACTACACCACACAAGTGCTACTATTTCTGGTAATAACAATCATGATACTCTACTTCTACCTCATATTTGTACAGTGCAGCATACCTTTCATATAATTTTCATCTGTAATTTTGTGAGTTCATAAAACTATCCATCAAGAAAACCTAGGTAAGAGCATGGGAAAAAGATGGCTACTCAAAGATCACAGAGAACTGATAACTGGATGCAAATAATAGCAACTATATTTCCTGGGCACTAAGTCAGAGATTTTACAATTTATTCTTTCTTTTTTTTTTTTTTTTTTTTGAAAGTGGGTAATACCATTGTTTCCACACTAATATTATCATTTTTCCCTGTATCTGGGATCAGGGGAGAAACAAAGGGAAAAGCCCCACCCAACCTCCCCCCCATCCCAGATCCCCAATGGGAGGCGCGCTCCAAGATTCCTGCTCAAACAGTTTTGATCGTTCATCAGTTCTGAATTGCTGCCAATCTCGCCATTCCAATCGCAATGAAACCTATTCAGAGTCCACTGGCTGACAGTCTCTTCCTGGTTAGGGTTCTAAGATCAGCAGTTCAGTTGGAGGGATGTCCAAACAAACTTCACCTGAGATGATCCCAGACCTGGTTCTTGCGTGAGTTTGCTAGTACAGACTCCAACACCGTCCATCACACCAATCAGCTTATTCACATGCTGGTCATTGTGATTGCTGGGTCAGTTCTGTTTCCAGCCCTGTCTTCCTCGTGAACAAATGGATGTTGTAGTCCAGCTCGATCCTGCCCACTTCATACTCGGTCCTCACGCAAACCAGTTGGAGCTGCAGCCTAGTTGGGGCGACTCCCCATTGCCCCTACCAGTTCTGCCCCCTATCCTGGTTCCCATGCTAGCCAGTATGTACTGCAGGCTTGTCCAGTCTGTCCCACATCCCAGTTAGCTCTCGCACATGTCAATGGGCATTGAAGCCTAGTTCAACCCAACCAACCTACTATCCAACCCACACACATGCTGTTGGGTGCCTTTCTGTCTAGCCACCCCTGCCCCTGTCCTGGTTTTTGTGCTGTCCAGTGAGCGTGGTAACCCCAAGGGAGGTGCCCACTATTTCCCTTCTAGGCCACACCCACTCCCATATTGTGCGCTCTCCAGGTGGTTCTGGCATTTGACTTGACAGAATTAGCTCCTAGTGCCAGCCTCTGCCAGCTGATGCTGCGGCTAAGCCCAACCAACCCTCACCCACTCTAAGTTTTGCTTACACCAGTCGGGACAGTCAGCCCACCGTGGCCCTTCCCTTATCTAGCTCACATGAGGCCCACAGGTGTTACAGCCCTGCCTAGTCTGATCTGCTCCCATCCCAACTCACACTTTCCAATGGAAGTAGTTGTCCAACAGGGGAGCCCACATTCCCCTGTTGGCTCTGCCTCCTCCTCCTGGTTTTCACATGTGCTGTTAGGGCGCTTCAACCACATCTGGTATGGCTCATCTCACCTTGGCATTCCTTAATGTGTACTGGTATTTGTCACAACTGGCTCGACCCACACTCTGTTCTGGTACTCGGATTTGCCAGCGGGTGATGTGAACGGGTTCAGCCTGGTCTATCCCAAACCCATGCCATGTGTATGCCAGTGGGATAATTTCCATTGCCTGTTCTGGGCTATTTGCTATTGCGCTTCTTGCGCTTACCTGCAGGGACTGCGTCCTGCCAGAGAAGTTGGCCAGGCTCCTCCATCAGAACCTCTCCCAGTGCCAGATTTTGCACATACGAGTGGGTCCATGAGCCAGCCCTACTCAGTTCACCTCCTGTCTAACAGGAACAGTGGCTTTTCCTGACTGGCCTTCAACCCAATCTGCTTCTTACTGTTGGATGTTTCAACCCAGCCTTGGTTCTTCCATACCCCCATACAGCTCACATATGGGAAAGTGAGGGCCAAGACCTAGCCTAGTCTGTCACACATCTACCCTGGTCCTCCAGAGCACAAGATGGTGCTGGAGTTTAGGCCAGTTTGGTGCTTGCAGTCCCAGTCCACACTTTTGCCAAGTGAGATTATAATCGTATCCTGATTAGAACGCAGCCCCATTCCATCCATGTGCTCCTTGGTGGGAAACTCAACCCAGCTAGGGTGTCCCCTTAGCTCCCCTACCAGGCCTATTCCCAGCCTTAGATTACGTGAAGGCCAGTGGTTGCTCTGACTCAGCTTGGCAGAGTCCCTCACTTGTCCTAGCCCCTTAGATGCTGCAGCTTAGCATCCCTGTCTCACACAGATCAGTAGGTGCAAGGACCTACTTGGCATGACCTGTGCTCCAACCTGATTTCTGTTGTTTCTTGTGAGTTAAGGTTTGTTCGTCCCTGCCCATTCTGCCCTCTTCCAGTGGCAGCCCAGCCCACCCCACCCCACATCCTGTTTTAGGATGTACATTCAGGTGCTGCTGCCTTGATCTGCCCAGACTATTGTGGGTTCCTTTACCCGTGAGTGATGGCAGGTGGCATGGTCACACCTAGCTTAGTCCATCGCAACCCCACCTTGCAAGCTAACCAGGGGGACTTGTATTACCACAGGGTTGGGCCCACACAACCCCACAGAGTCTACCCCCAGACCAAGTTCTCTCGCGTGCTGGATAGAATCTTGACCCTGCCAAATGTGACCACCCTACCACTCCACCACCCAACTGGGTAATGGTACCCACACTGCCAAAGAGGCCTCCATTCATAGCTTTGGTGTGGGCTGGTGTGTAGCGATCAGGGATGTTCTATGCTACCAGCCCATCTCCAGATTCCTAATTGGGCTGGTGAATCTGTCTAACCCAAATTATCTTCTGGATACTTTCCTCCAAACCACTGGGTCTCAGTCCCCACGCATGCCTGAAACTTTCATGACTCTGTAACTGGGAATCATCCAAAATTCAATACTCACCTACACTAAAACTGGCCTTAGTCATGGGTGACCCCAGACAGCAACTAGATATCTTAAAAACCCCAGAGTTCGCCACCAGGCGGCCAGCAGGCAAAGCCTGGCACCCCTTGGTGCACTGGCTGCCCAAAGCCGAGGGCTCATTCACTGCCTTCCGGCAGTGTCTTTGGCTTGAGTCCCCAGCATTGGGTCCGACCTGGCAGGGGCACCCCCCACAGCTACCACACCGCAGGGAGCTGCAGTTGCCCCCAAACCCAAGGCCCGAACCCCTCCCAAACTTGCCTGCTGCAAGATTTTAGCAGCAGGGCGGAGCTAGGAATTTTAACCCAGTTCCCAAGTTCCCTCATGGCGGACTTACCCTGAGGGAAGAGCTCTCTTGGGTCCTGGGGGAGGCGAGGACTCATTCACTGCCGTCCAGCAGTGTCTTTGGCGTGAGTCCCCAGCATTGGCTCCAACCTGGCAGGGGCAGCCCTCACAGCCGCCACACTGCAGGGAGCTGCAGTTGCCCCCAAACCCAAGGCCCGAACCCCTCACAATTTATTATTTCATAGATTTCTCATCAAAATTCTATGAGACAAAAATAACAAAACTATCACCTTTTTACTATACTTGGAAAAGCGGCAGAAGATAGCTCCTGTCACCCATGAGAGCCCAGTGGAACTATAACCATCAGCTTGGATCAGTCCCCCACTGTAGCCATTTGGGAGGGAACCAGCAGATGAAGATCTCTCCTGGGCTCAATACAACAACTCAGTAAACTAATCCTCCCCTTGTGAGCACCAGGATCTCATTTGGGCACCAGTCTGTGTCCAGCTACTCCATTGCCCTTCAAGCTTGTTGCCTGGGAAAGCAATAGAAGATGACCCAAAGCCTTGGGACCCTGCACCCATGTGGGAGACCCAGCAGAAGTTCCTGGCTTCAAATTTGCTCAGCTCCAGTCACTGCAGTCACTTGGGGAGTGAAGTAGTAGATGGAAGATCTTTATCTCTGTCTCTCCTTCTCTTTGTAAATCTGCCTGACCAATAAGAATAAATAAATCTTAAAACAACAACAACCAAAACACAAGGATATGCACTACAACACTGTAGTGGAGTCGGGGGAACCTCCGTAGCCCAAACAGAAAATAACAGTGCTTAGAACTAAAATCCCGGTATTGGATGATCCACAAATCCATGACCTCATTTACATCACCAGAACTGCCCCCCTAAACTCCAGTGCTGTTTTATAATTAAGTCATACTAAAATCAAGATTACAAGTTGAAATGAAAATCATTCTGCATTCCCAAACCCACTCCAAAGTGAAAGTGATAGACACAGTGAATAGATGGTAGGATTTTACCTGCTAGAAACTCAAAAGAATTTTCTAATAGGTGATGAACACACAATAAAAAAACCAAAGACAGAAAATGGGGGGAGACAGTTAAACCATCAAGATTTCAGGACTGTCCTCTTTGGGACAAGAGACACTACCCTGACCATTTAACAAACGCACCGCTATTATAATATATTTTCAAATAAGAAAATGCTATTTTGTAAAGTTCTACTAAGGCACAATAGAAATTAGCAGCATGGAAAAGCTCTACCCAAGACTTTTCCTGGCCTGAAGAGTACATTCAGAAGTATTTTTATAGTTGGACTTAAGTGCTGTGGCAAGGATCACTACCTTCTAAGTGTTCATTTCTGGAGCTTTTTTCTATATATTCATAAAATTATACCATATCTTTTGTCACTGTAGTATAGTCATGCTTATTTTTAATTACAGTTACAAAATAAAATGTACAAAAGAATATAAAAGACCAGAAAATTGTGAGTGATAAAGAAATTAAGCATCATCTTGTTCAAAAGGGACAGATGACCTTCACGGGCAATGGAAGGAATCCTAAGTTGAGAAATTCCCTAATTAAAAAAAAAAAACATTGACTTTAGATAATCTTGCTTTATGTTACACAGTAAAAAAATAATTATAACAAACTTTTTTTTTAAAGATTTATTCATTTTATTACAGCCAGATATACACAGAGGAGGAGAGACAGAGAGGAAGATCTTCTGTCCGATGGTTCAATCCCCAAGTGACTGCAACGGCTGCAGCTGAGCCAATCTGAAGCCAGGAGCCAAGAGCCAGGAGCTCCTCTGGGTCTCCCACATGGGTGCAGGGTCCCAAGGCTTTGGGCCGTCCTCGACTGCTCTCCTAGGCCACAAGCAGGGATCTGGAAGAGAAACGGGGCCGCCAGGATTGGAATCGGCGCCCATATGGGATCCCAGCGCATGCAAGGAGAGGACCTTAACCACTACACTATTGCGCTGGGCCCCAAAAAGGCTTTTAATAACAGCTTTGTGCACACTTTAGTTCAGTCCTGAAAAACTAAATGGCATTCCTTTTAAACGCACAGCAGCATAAAAGACACAGCATAAAGTTAGAGAGAAATGCTAATGCAGTAGAAGATTCATGAAGATATTTTTATTCCAAAAATAAAATTTTTCATGTGGTGACACTGAACAATTTGACAGAAATTACCTGTCACAAATCCCCATAATTGTTAACACTATCAAAAGTATATTCAAAGTATTAATGTTTGAAGAATTCAAAACACCTACTGCTAAGTTTTTACATTATGATATAATACTCATTATAGTTAGCTCTAGTTTCACAATACTAGAAATGAAACCAATTCAGTTTGCTAAAAAATATTTGAACCAAATAACATTCAAAGGAGATTCTGGGAGAACAGTAATTTAAAAGCTATTTTAAAATGTTTGTTATAATGAAGTTTCAGCACACAAAAATAGAAAAAGATGACAGGCTTTACGGCGACTTTGGTGAGTCACAGCAAACCCAGCTGCACTCCATGAAGATTTGTATCTAGAACTTGGAGTAAGCATTAGAGACAACTATCTGAAGAGTTAAAAATCTAGTACCCATTTTTAAAACCTACTCTCAAGTGGCTATTTTTGGAAAAGCATTCATTAAGTTTTTCTCCAAACCATAAGCACAGATGATTATTTTTCTTTATCTAATGTGTCCACATGACATTTAAAAATGAAAGAAATTTCTGAATGCTATAGAACAATGAAGCGTCAATCACAGGATGCAGTACTAAAGAAAACTAGACAATTAGCTGCACCAAGCAATATGAGGAAAGCGTATACAAATTCCAATTTGTTGGAATCTAAGGAAAAAGAATTAACTTGAGTGCTACAGCACTTAGGAAGCAGAATAATACATTTATTTTCACTAACTAGGCTTAGAGTTAACAACAGACTCTAGTCCTCAATTTTGAGTAAAATAAATCCTCATTTTTTTTTTCTTTTTGAGGATTTATTTATTTACTTGAAAGTCAGAGTTACACAGACAGGCAGAGACAGAGAGAGTTCTTCCATCTACTGGGTCACTTCCCAGATGGCCACAATGACCAGGGCTGGGCCATGTAGAAACCAGGAGCCAGGAGCCAGGAGCCAGGAGTCAGGTCTAGGTCTCCCATATGGGCGCAGGAGCCCAAGCACTTGGGCCATCCTCTACTGCTTTCGCAGGTTATTACCAGGGCCTTTGATAGAAAATGGAGCAGCCAGGACTCAAACTGGTACCCAAATGGGATGCTGGTTACACAAGTGACAGCTATACCTGCTATGTCACAATGCTTGCTCCACAAAGTCTTCTTAGAGGGTAAAAATTCAGTTTGTTAGTACTGCCTTACATGTTTTTAAGATTTATTTTTATTGAAAAGACAGAGTTATAGACAGAAGGAGAGACACAGAGAGAGGTCTTCCACGTGTTAGTTCACTCCCAAAATGGCCTCAAACAACCAGAGCTGAGCCAATCTGAAGCCAAGAGCCAGGAGCTTCTTCTGGGTCTCCCAGGTGAGTGCAGGCACCCAAGGTTTGATCCATCCTCTGCTGCTTTCTCAGTCCATGAGCAGGGAGCTGGATGGGAGTAGAGTGGCTAGGATTGGAACTGGTATCCATAAGGGATACTGGCCCCACAGATGGGAGATTTAAGCATTATGCCATGGTACCAGTCTCACCTTAAATCATTTTTATTAAAATATTATTACACTTGTACAAACAGAAATTTTTAAACTACCTATGATTGCAGTTCTCACACGACTGAAACAAATAAAAAACTGAAAACATAATATTCATATTGGTCCTAACTCCTATGTCAAATGATGGCATTTGCATGAAACTAACCTGCTATCCCCAATAGGAAACTGCTGCTGACTGCCTTGGTGTAGGTAGGTTTGAATAAGGGACATTTATGATGAAAATACATTTTCTCACAACTTTCATGTGTTAAAATGGTATGAGACTGTTGTTTATGTAACACACTGCTCTTATATCTCCTGATAGGGTCCAGAAGATTCTTCTTTCACTCTTTCATTTCTTAATTTTATGTTTATTTGAGAGAAAGAGAACACAGGGTTCGCATCAAGTTGGTTCAGCCAGGAACCCATCTCTCCGCACGGGAGCGAGAAACCCAACCACTAGCTAACACTTGCAGCTTCCTTGGGTTGGTATTAACAGGAAGCCGGGATCAGGAGCACAGCTGGAACTGTACACTCTGATACAGGATACAAGTGCCCCCAACCAGAGTCTAGACCAAATACCTGCCTTCATTCTTAACCCTCCCAAAGACAGAAAGAGAGATTTATGAGGTGCACATCACAATGGTTACTAACTCCTTCAGCAGTTCTTATTTCTAGGACTAAGGATTTTGGTTGGAGAGATTGCTATTCAATAGATTCCCAGTACTCAGAAATTAATGAGAGATCCCAGTAGTGGCTGCAATCTGCCAACAGCAAAATGGGTGTGATGATCCCAACAGGCAAAAGATGGATATGGGTTATCCAGTCACCTAAGATTTTGTTGTGAGAGGCAGAAATCCTCATGAATTCAAATCAGTAATCAATCTACTAAGATTTGTTTTTCTTTCAATAATCACAAAGGGATAACTCCAGGACTAACAAACTTGTCTGAGATAATCCAGTACAGAGTCATAAACCTTCACCCAAACCTGAGACCCTTGAATGAAGTGGATGCCAAGTCCCTTTTAAAAGGTTTTCCTTTCCTTTAAATGGATCTCTTGCCATTTACCCAGGTAATCATCATGAGCTGACAAAACAGAAATATTCAATCGTCTTGACAAGGCAAAATTGACTACAGACTAATTCTTAGGAATTATAAATATCATGAATCTATCAACTGAATCGATGACTTGCAAGGGTTATGAGATCCCAAACACATCGCAGTTTCACATATCCCCAAACACTGCCAGAATCCCCACCATGGCTGCCTGCCTCAGGAGGACTGCGTGGTTGAGAAGCACAAACTAGAGGCTCGGTGTGATGGCATAGTTGATTACGTTGCTGCATGCAATGCTGGCATCCCATACGTGCACTGGCTCATATCCCTGCTGCTCTACTTCCAATTCAGCTCTCTGCTAATCAAGTGGAAAACCAGCACAACATGACCCAAGTGTTTCGGATTCTGCCACCTGTGTAAGATACCTAGATGAAGCTCCTGGCTTTGGCCTGGCCGAATTCTGACTGCTGTGGCTTCTTGGGGATTCAGTCGCATGGAAGATCTCTCTGTTTTTGTCCCTCAGTCTCTGTAACTCTTTCGAATAAATCTTAAAAAAAAAAGTCAAAGTGGAAGCTGATCAAATTCTCTTTCCTTGTAAGAATCACTACATTTGGGCCCGGCGGCGTGGCCTAGCGGCTTAAGTCCTCGCCTTGAACGCGCAGGGATCCCATATGGGCGCCGGTTCTAATCCCGGCAGCTCCACTTCCCATCCAGCTCCCTGCTTGTGGCCTGGGAAAGCAGTCAAGGACGGCCCAAAGCCTTGGGACCCTGCACCCGCGTGGGAGACCTGGAAGACCTGGAAGAGGTTCCTGGCTCCAGGCTTCGGATCGGCGCGCACCGGCTGTTGCGGCTCACTTGAGGAGTGAATTCTCTGACGGGAGATCTTCCTCTCTGTCTCTCCTCCTCTCTGTATATCTGACTTTGTAATAAAAATAAATCTTAAAAAAAAAAAAAAAAGAATCACTACATTTGGGACCAGCACAGTAGCATGCAGGCTAATCCTCTTAGCACCAGCATTTCATATGGGCTTTCCACTTCTGATCCAGCTCCTTATTGATGTGCCTGGGAAAGAACAGAAGATGGCTCGAGTGCTGGGACATCTGCACTCATGTGGGAGACCAGAAGGCGCTCCTGGCTACTGCCTCCAGGTTTCGAACTGGCCCAACCCTGGCTGTAGTAGCAGCCACTTGGGGAGTGAATCAACAAATGGAAGAGCTCTACCTCTGACTCTCCTTATCTCTCTCTGTAACTCTGCCTTTCCAGTAAAGATGAACAAATATTTTTTTTAAAAATATCACTACATTCCTAAGGAAAAATTTTATGAGGGAAAAGCAAGATGTTACAAGACAAAAACATATCAGACTCTGGACAGTACACCCCTTGCTTGAATACTAAGTATACACACCACCCTCCTCCCCTCATTTACTTCCTCAGTAGACAATTTAAAACAGGTAATTGGCAGAGCAGCTAAAACACTGCCAGGGATGCCTGGCCCAGCCTTAACCCTTGCATGCATTTGGGGAGTGATCAGCAAATGCAAACTTTGCCCTTTTATTTCCTAATAAAGTTTATTTACAAAAGTCTTTTTAAAAAGTCTCTTTAAATGATGTTGTACTGAACCTGCAGAAAGGCAAAATGAATCTAACACAGCCCTGAAAGGATTTGAAGTAAGACCATGGTCATTTCAGTAACAACTAAAGTAACTGCTTTGGAGAAACAGCTCCTGGTTTGCTGCTACACTCCATTAGCACACTGAATAGAACACCAACGGACGGTGTGGTGGTGGCCCTGTGCCTCAACAGGCTAATCCTCCATCTGCACTGGCATCCTATGTGGACACTGGGTTGTGACCTAGCTGCTCCACTTCCCAATTCAGCTTTCTGCTTGTGATATTGGATGGCAACAGATGGCTCAAGTCCTTGCCCACCCGCTCCCTATCCTGCACTCACAGGGGAGACCAGAAGAAGCTCCTGGCTGCTGGCTAGAGTCAACTTAGCACTTGACTAAGTGGCAATGGTGATAGTAATGGTGGTTATTTATGTGCTAGGTAATGGGGATTTCCTGCAACTAAGACTGCACAAGCAATGCTAAGTATTTCAGTAACATATACAGCTCCAGATGAACCACCCACCTCAAAAGCCATGGACTACAGAGCCCCTTTCATCATAAAGAGATTAGCAATTGGGGCTGGCTTGTGAAGCCTCAGCCTATGGTGGGAACCAGTTCAAGTCCTGGCTGCTCCATTTTTTATTCAGCTGCCTGGTTATAGCCTGGGGAAGCAGCACAGAGAACCCAAGTCCTTGGACCCATGCACTCACATGGGAGACCTAGAAGTTCTTAGCTCCTTGGCTTCAGACCAGCCCCAACCTAGCTATTATAGCCATTTGAGGAGAGAGCCACCAAACTGAAGATCTCTCTCTCTCTCTCCATCTCTCTATAACTCTGCCTTAAAAATAAACGTAAATAAATAAATCTTAGGAAAAAAAAAAACATTAGCAGTCTGTCTTCTTCAGAAGAGAGGTTTGTTCTGTGTTGGATGTGATTTCCCTGTCATGCTGCTACAATGTCCCACTCCAGTGCCTCTGGTGAATAAAATCACTACCCAACAAACAAATGTAAGCTGACTTACTGGTGACCAATGGCTTCGCTGGTCCTCACACACATTCTTCGCACCTTCTAGAATCAGCCAGCACACATCATGGTGAAACATTCTGACTAAGCACTTCTAGTGAGGAGTCACCCAGGGGGAGGCTGGGCTACTGCTACAGAACACTGTCGGGGTCGAAACCAGCACTTTCCCAAGTGGGTACTGAACACTGGACTTCTGATAAATATGGTCAATGACCTCTCAAGATTTATTCTGTTCCCTGCCACTAAGACTGGGAAGTACTAAAAGTTTAGTACCCAAGAAAGAATGATTTCACCGAGAGAAGTCATAACAGCACTGCTGAGCTGGATGCTGAGATTTCTGCTTAGTTCAGCAGGCCAGAAAAAGCTGAAGAAAGGCTGAAATGGGTTTATAGATCAGCTAACAAGAGAGCCAGAACAATGGCAGATGAAATATAAGAAATGCTCTGTAGTGTCTCTACAAAAAAAGAATAAAAGACCATTAACAACAGTGTGTAGGTTGGGCCACCAATGGCTTAGAATATGGGCATAAATCAATCAAGCAGAGCTATTTGTAAGGCATTATTCTAAGCATCCTACCTGCAGTAACTCAATCAATCCTCACAGAACTCTACAACTGGGGGGTACTGTAACATCCCAGTCTTACAGATAAGGACACTAAAACCCAGCGAGTTAAGGAACATCACCCAAGACCACATAACTTAGTAATGGGAGAGCCGGATGGGAGCCCGTACCATCTGATCGCAGAGCTCACACTCACTGCAGTGTTCCTCAGGAATTCCTGGATGGCAGCAACTGGGCTTTTTTCCTGTTTGTCCATCCCATGCCCAGAGCACCTCAAATATTTGTGGAATGAATTAAAATTTATAATTTTCTCCTACTCGTCCAAGAAAAAGTTCTGTACAAGTAATGCAGGTTTTTCAGTCAGTAATTACAGGAATGAATCTAGAAAGGGCCTTTCACAAACATGGATGAAACCAAAAATTAATTTTCTAATAATAAACTCAAAAATCTCTAAAGAATTTTACCACACAGAAAAGACCAACAAAATTTTTTGGATAGCCAAGTAACTAATTGAACTCAGGGACAAAAACTCTCTACCAAGCAATCAATGCCCCATAAGAGACTAAAGGTAATAATTTGTCTCCAATAAGTGAATACTAACTTAGTCCCATTTATCTACATCTGAAACAGAAGGTAGAGTGTTTTGAAGGCAAAAGCAAAAGAGAGAATAAATAAGAACTATTACAAAAGCCAAATCTGTCTGGTGGACTCAAATGAAAATCAAGCCCACTACCCAAAGAAATTAGCCAAGTTTAAATAACAACAAAAACCCAATTCTATAATAGAAAAATATTAATCATCAGGTTTCAAACAATTAATAATCCTCTACTTGATACTCAAAAGTACTTGAGATCTTGGGCCCGGAACAGTGGCCTAGCAGCTAAAGTTCTCGCCTTGAAAGCCCCGGGATCCCATATGGGCGCCGGTTCTAATCCCGGCAGCTCCACTTCCCATCCAGCTCTCTGCTTGTGGCCTGGGAAAGCAGTTGAGGACGGCCCAATGCATTGGGACCCTGCACCCACATCGGAGACCTGGAAGAGGTTCCTGGTTCCCGGCTTCAGATCAGCGCGCACCGGCCCGTTGCGGCTCACTTGGGAACTGAATCATCAGACGGAAGATCTTCCTCTCTGTCTCTCCTCCTCTCTGTATATCTGATTTTGTAATAAAAATAATAAATCTCAAAAAAAAAAGTATTTAAGATCTTGACAGTGGTTATTATACAAAGCAAATTTGCAGAAAAGCTAAAAGCACTTCTACATTAATTACTTATACAGAAATGAGATTAAATGTACATATATGAAGGTATATAACACAACTGGATAATTACAATTAATTAGAGAGGCAGTAATGAAACCATAGAGTGCCGGCTGCAGTGGGAGGAGGTAAAGTTGATGCTGTTACCACCTTCAGATTCCTCCACATTACCAAGCTACATCCCATTCCTGAGCAACCTACAGACCATTGCCCAGCTTGGACAGGGCCACAATCCCTCATCCACAGCCCCTAAAACCAAATCTCTTTCAGAATTCAAATATTTTTCTGATATGAGTGAGGTAACACATTACCGAATACTCCAACAGAAACTGGGGCAGCACCCTACAATCAAATGCATTAATATTTAGGCAATAGAACGTATGAATATTCATAAAGTAGGATAAATAAAGACTATAAATAGTCTCAAATATTTGTGAGCTGAAAAGATACTTTGTTTTCTGAGGGTTAGAAGTTTTAAATTGTGGACTACAGACTTGTACTGTCATGTGGTGTACAATGCATATGCTCTCCATTTGTAAACTGATAATGGTTTCCCTATCTGGCACATTCAGTTGCCACGCTAATTTTCAGATAAGTCTGTTTCAATGCTTAGGAAACTAAAGCCCAGATGGATGAAGGGACTTCCCTGGGGTCACCAGTGACACACTGACAGATGAACACAAAACTGCACCACTCTCCAGTAGTCTCTGCCTAGCCCTCCCCGCTCTTCAATCCCTCACCCTGGACTTGAAGTGATTTTTATAAAAGCTTTCCAAAGGAACAAAATTATTGTCAACAGAAAGTTGCAAAAACAGCATAGAATGCCACAAATCCTTCACTAAACTTTACTCATTGACAATCTCTCTTATACTATAGTAGTAACACAAAACAAGACAAAAAACTGATATTGGTATACTAATGATAACTAAACTACAATATTCATTCTATTTCCAGCATTCTAAAAACATGCGTTGATTCATGTGTGTCAGTGAATATAGTTCTATGCAACTCTGTCCGACACGTAGACTCATGGAGCCCCATCAAGACTCCACACTACCCCACCAACACAATAGTCCTCTTCATTTTCTTACTACTCCCTGTTCTCTGCATTGCTCCTGATTCGATATACAACTAATCTGTTCCCATCTCTATCACTTGTTGATTTTTGGAAGCAACATTCTATGTAAACAAAATCACACAATACAGATAAACTTTTGAGACCGACTTTAAAAAAACTGTGAAAAAATGCACACCCATAAAAGTCACTGTATAGTTTAGTAGTGAAAAGCATATTTATATTGTCATGTATCATATCACCAGGACTTTTTTATCTTGCAAAACTGAAACTCTTTACCCATTAAACAACTTCACATTTCCTCATGTGTCCTTTCCCTAGCAACCTCTCATTATTTCTGCAATCTGTGTCTCTGAATGTAACTATTCTAATACTCATTTAAATGAAATCAAACAGCTTTTGTCTTTTTGTAACCAATCTATGTCCTCAGGATACATCCATATTATAACATCTGCCACATCATCTTTCTTCTTAGGACTAACATTCTACCATATACAGTTAATACATACATTTTGCTAATCCATTCCTTCGGCCATCGATGGACACTTAGATTGCTTCCAACTTTTGACAACTGTAAATACTATGTTTCTATGAGCATAGGTACACAATATTTTAAGATGCTACCTTTTATTCTTTTTAAGATGTATTTATATTCGGTCCTGGCAGCACGGTGGCCTAGCAGCTAAAGTCCTCGCCTTGAACTCTCCCCGGGATCCCATATGGGCGCCGGTTCTAATCCCGGCAGCTCCACTTCCCATCCAGCTCTCTGCTTGTGGCCTGGGAAAGCAGTTGAGGACGGCCCAATGCTTTGGGACACTACACCCACGTGGGAGACCTGGAGGAAGTTCCTGGCTCCTGGCTTCAGATCGGCACAGCACCAGCCACTGCGCTCACTTGGGGAGTGAACCATTGGATGGAGGATCTTCCTCTCTATCTCTCCTCCTCTCTATATATTTGACTTTGTAATAAAAAATAAATAAATAAATCTTTAAAAAAAAAAACTCAGGACAAAAAATGCGAACAACCCAAACTCTGATTAAGAGACAACTACAGTAAATTCCCACAACTGAATTTCTATACCAATGGAAAACAAATGAAATTGTTAAAGACACAATGATGGGCTTAAAAAAAAAAACCAGTAAGTCTGGTAGTAGGCTAACCTCTGCCTGCCACTGCCACTGATCACATATGGGCGCCATTTCGAGTCCTGGCCATTCTAGTTCCAATCCAGCTCCCTGTTTAAGGTCAGGAAAAGCAGCAGAGGATGGCCCAAGTCCTCGGGTCCCTGTACTCAAATGGATGAACCAGAGCACCTGCTTCAGATTGGCTCAGGGCACTGCAGCAACCTGGGGAGTCAACCAACCGACAGATTTTAGCCTCTGTCTTTCCTTCTCTTTCTGTAATTCTGCTTTTCCAATAAAAATTAAATAAAATAATTAATCCTTAAAAAGGAGACCCAGCAGGGCCAGTCTACCCTCAAACTGCACCTGTTCTCAAACGTGGGAAGCCAGGGAATCAGGCCAACAGTTGCCCATGACAGAAACCAGCTTTCAAACAACGCTGTCAGCTCAGCCAAGAACGAGGTCACTGGACATTAACTGCCCTGGGGACAGAAGGACCCCTTGGTGGGAACCACTCTAGGCCATAAGCTATAAAGCCTTTTCTCTTTTACTTGTAACAAAAGGAGTGTTAAGCAGCCATGCATATTAAACCTTGGGAAAAGTGTCTGCTGGGATCAGTGTGATGGCTCAATTGACTCAAATCCTCCCCTTGCAGGTACTGGGAGGCCATATGGGCACTTGTTCATGTCCCGGTTGCTCCACTTCCTATCCAGCTCTCTGGTTACGGCCTGGGAAAGCAGTAAAGATTGCCCAAGTCCTTGGGTCCCTGCACCCATGCTGGAGACCAAGAAGAGGCTTCAGGCTTCTGGCTTCAGAATGAATCGGCTCCCAACATTGTGGCCACTTGGGGAGAGAACCAGAGGATGGAAGATCTTTCTCTTTTTCTCTGTAAACCTTGTATTTCTGATTAAATGAATACATCTTTTTAAAAAGTCTCTGCTAGCTGGCACTGCAGCTCCCTTGAAGTCACTTTCTGCTGGAGTCCTGACTTGACCACAGGCTGCTACTTTGTTCTCACTCAGCTCAAAAAAAGCTAAAAACAGCCACTCTAACTCCCGACAGTTTCCATAAGCAGAGAGGGAGGGACTGAGGGAGCCTAGGACTAGAAGCAGGCCAGACTAACTCCATCACACAGCTTCTTACCAGCGCCTACACACTCCTAGCCTGTGCGTTTTCCTTTGCCACACTATGTACATTATTTTTTGTTTCTTCTTTCACACTGCTTCACAAGGCCTTCGTTAATCAATCTTTCAATCAACTCTTCCTAGACCAGTATAACCCATTGTCCACTAATATTCCATCCTAATACCCAGTGCACCCCTTTCGCAGCCAGAGGCAAATGGTGACCACCAATACCATAAAGCAAAAGGCGGCAATGTCAGGCTGGGCAGAGCACAAGTGACTCCATGGTGGCCACCCAGACTTCTTAAGGCAATACGCTCACCCAGGAATGTTTGGAATGTGCTGTCAGGACCACCCAGACCTTGTCTTAGCAAGAAGAGGTCAGGAACATTGGCCAGACTGAGTACCCTGAACTACAAATCACAGGCATACATAATCTGAGGAG
Organism: Ochotona princeps; assembly: GCF_030435755.1. Taxonomy (NCBI): domain Eukaryota; kingdom Metazoa; phylum Chordata; class Mammalia; order Lagomorpha; family Ochotonidae; genus Ochotona; species Ochotona princeps. The sequence continues at coordinate 54,382,207 of NC_080832.1, read as the reverse complement.
CTGTCATTGTCCTCCATCCCTAACGCATAAGACATATAGAGCCCAGTGCCATACACTCTAGGTGTATGTTTTCCTCATGCATGCAGTTATGCCCCCCACTTCCTCTACCCTGTCCCTCTCCCCTTCCCCTGCCATGGAGTGGTCCTGAGTCATCTCCCATGAGGGAATTGCTCATCAGCCTTCCCCTCCCCCCCAGTCTTATAAAACCATTTGTCTGGAATAAAAAAAAAAGTTATGTCACAGGAACCCATATGCAATACTATTGTTTAGGGAAATACCTCCACACTTTTATTTATGAAGAGACAGGACAGAGTGAGCATCCACTTGCATTCACAAACACCCAGACTGCCTGGGACTGGGTCAGGCCTCAAGCCAACAACCCAGATCACCCACAAGAAGCAAGCAGGAACACAGACACTGGAACTATTATCACAAAGCCCACACCAGCAGGAAACGGGACTTGGGAGCTAGAGCTGGGGACTGAACACAGACGCACCAATGTGGGAAGTGGGCATTCCAGCTGGCAGTGTAACCTCCAGGCCAAATTTCCACATTCATGGCCTTTAAAAAAAAAAACCAATAACCTCCAATTAAAAACAAACAAACAAAAAAACCCAAAAACCCAGAATAGTGTGGTGGGGTCAGGAAGACAGACTTGGGAATGCAGAAGTAGTTTCAACAGGATTGATAAAATAAACAGGGTAGTAGGCTCATTTACCTCATTAATAAACTTTAAAATAAGCACACACATAGACACATGTGTTAGTATGTGAGTGTTCTGAATGCCACAGAAGAACTAATATTCCAGCTATTGAACCAGTTTAGTCTGAATCAAAGTAATCTTCCTGACAGCCAGAAACAACCAAGGAAACAAAGTCATTATTAATGCTACTTGATACCTTTTGTAGTAAGAAAATGATAGGTATCTCATAAAAACTAATCTACAGGGGTGAGCAAAGCAAGTGGGTATGGCTGTAAAAAGAGCAATAGGAGGGAACCCTGCGGGAATGAAAATGTTCTGTGTCCTGAATGTATCTATGTTATTATTTTGCTTGTAATACTGTACTAGTCTCACTACATGGTATACTGGGGTCCCTCCTTATTCTTTCTTCCAACTACATATGATTCTACCAGTATCTTAAATGTTTAATTAAAACAAGAAGAACAGGGCCTGCATTGTGACATATTGGGTAAAGACACCGCCAGCGAGGCCAGCATCCCATATAGGCTTTAGTTCAAGTTTTGATTGCTCCACTTCCAGTTCTGCTCCCTGCTCATGGCACGGGAAAAGCAGTGAAGGATGGCCACCTAAGAGCTTGAGCCCCCACCACCCATAATGGAAGACCTAGTTGAAGTTCCTGGCTCAGTTCTAGTCCTTGAGGTCAACTGGGGAATGAATCAGCAGATAGATATCTCTCTCTCTCTCTCTCTCTCTCTCTCTCTCTCTCTCTCTCACACACACACACACACACACACACACACTCCTTAACTTTTCCAAATCAATGTAACTCTTTCAAATCAACAATTCTTTTTTTCATGAAAAATGGAAAAAGAACATCAGTTTTGGTTCAGATTTCTACTTTGGTAGTTGGTGACATTTTAGGTTACATAATTTAGGGCTGTCCTAGGCATCTTAGGATACTCAACTCCTTCTATTAACACCCCAAAATATCTCCATACATGGTCAAACATCTCTGGAGATGAGGAAGAAGATGCTGAGAACCAGTGCTCCAACTGCAATAGCCAAGAATAATTTTGGAAATGCTGGTTGGAAGAAGATTAAAGAGGATATAACCACTAAATGTCATGCTAAATCAAAGGTGAAATCATGAAGTAGACGGTGAACAACCTTATCTGGTAAATAACAAAATTTGAATATGAAGGGTACATTATTCTATCAATATTTTTTAAAGATTTATTTAATTTTATTACAAAGGCAGAATTACAGAGAAGAGAGACAGAAATATCCTCTATCCACTGGCTCATCCCCAGCTGTAACAGCCAGAGCTGAGTCAATTCAAAGCCAGGACTACGAGTTTCCTCTAATCTTTCATGTGGGTGTAAGGTCCCAAAGCTTTGTGCCATCCTCCCTGTCCTCTCCAGAGCTAGATAGGAAATGGAGCAGCCAGTGCCCACATAGAATACTAACCCACACGGGACATAGCCAGTTGAACCATAATCCATCAATATTAAAATATACCAAGTTGATAACTGTTCTGTAGTTTTATTTTTAATTTTTAAATGTAATTGGGAGGCAGAAAGGTACAGATAAAGAACTCCTTTCTGCTGATTCACTTCCCAGATGACTGCAAGCTAATTCCATTACACAGCAACACAACTGGCAGGAACCCAATGACTTGAGCCATCAGCTCTGCCTCCCAAGGTCTGCATTAGCAGGAAGCTAGAACCAGAAGCCAATTACACATCAAACCCAGACCCTGATGTGGGATGTGAGCTCTGCTAGGTAAAATGCTCGCTCCTGAACTTGAACTCTGTAAGGATACCCCAAAAGTGCCTGTGTACTGGGTGAATCTAATTAAACGAGTTCTTTGTATTACTTTGATTTTTGCAATTTTTCTGAAGGTTTGAAATTAATTACAAATCAGGTGTGACTTAAAGAGGGAGAAAAAAATCTCAAAGGCTCTAACAACAAGCCTCATAGCAGTAAGGCAGCATAAGCAACAAAAACCCCAAGCGGATAAACGACTGCGAAAGTGTAGTCAACCCTTAGAAAGAACCACGCACTCTCAGCCTGCCTCTCCTGCACTCTTCCTGAAGGCGATCCAGAACCGAACGTCAAACCCACCCCACTTGTAGAAAGTTTCTAGAAAGTGAGTCGATACACTTGCAGCCCTGTTCGATTTCTCCACAAGTCCAGATACTTTCACTCTGAAAAGTTAAGAAACGCAGTCGCCTACAAATGTTCTGAAGAACACCGTTTTCCGTTCGTTGGACCTGTGGAGGAAGACTACGCAGAAAACACGCCACGGAAGGTCTAAGCGAGCTGAGGGAAGGTAGGAGTAGCCAGAACTGCCGCCCAGAGGTGCGAGCGAGCCGGGGCAGAGAGGGGAGCGCTCACCTGGCCGTGGTAAGCAGCGGGTGCTGAGTGCCCACCAGCTTCCGCACCTGCATGGCGATGTTGCTGAGCTCGTCGCTCAGGAGGCAGCGGAGGCTCATAAAGGACGTGGGGTAGCCCACTATCTTCTCGGCCTCCGACACTACCTGACTCCAGTGCGCCGGAGACCTGGAGGACTGGCCTCGGCAGGAGCCCACGAGGACCTGGCGTCTCCAGCCCGAGCAGATGGTCTCGGCTGACGGAAACCACCGCCAGCCACTCCGGGGCAAGTGTAAGTGCAGCTGCCGAAGGCTCATCCTTGGAGTCAGAGAGGGACCTGGGGGACAAGCGGAAAGGGGTTTCTCCGCGGAGCTGGCGCGGGAAACCGGGACAGAGGAGGACCTCGCAGGAACTAAAAAGAAGAGACGACTCCTGACGCTTGTCAGGGTGTGGCTGCCTGGAGCCCAAATGAACTTTCAACTGTGGCTCTCTTTAGGCAGGGATGGACAGACCGCAGCCCCAGATCAGCACTACTTAGGGCTACCTAGAATAGGAACCACGATCCCTGGCCTGTGTGGGGGACGCCATACTGGAGGCGTGGAATACGGCCTGCCGTAAAGATTCAAGAGGGCTCTGGAGAGGCCCAGCGCGCTGCCTGCTTTACGGCGCAGCCGAGACCCCCCCCCCTCCTTCGCAGGGGCGGGGCTTGGGAGCTGAAGCGCCGAAGGCTGGGCCGCTTTCAGCGGTGCTGACTGGAGGTGTACTCGGGCATTCCTACACAGCTCTGTCCCCGGCCCTAGGCGATGGAGGCGCTCGCCTAGCGTCGCCATCCGCCTCTCTCCCCTGGCAGTGACCCTACACGGCGGGGCTGTGTGGTCGCTGAGCCCATGGGCCAGGAACTCAGAGAGGGAACACCTAGTGATAAAGCCCCCAAGACAATGCTACTGGCTACTTCCTCCTGGCTGAGCCCAGTGGAGAGGCTCCCCTTGTCCTCGGACTACCAGACTCGCAGCACTCCATCTGCGCCTCCTCCCCAAGGATGCGTTCAGTCAGTCAGCTCACCACCTCTCAACGTTTTCTTACTCACACCTCCGGCCTTGGGACATCCGCTCAACCATCCATCATTCCAAACTGTTTCATTGCCTCAAGTGCTTTTCTCAAATTAACATCCTTAGCCCTCAAGCCAGCTCCATGTTTCCTGGGCAGTGACTGAAGCACAGCCCCACATGTCAATGGCCTGAGATCACACGACAGGGCTGTGAGCTCTACCAACCTGGTTTCTGCATGTAGACTCCGAAGTTACTGTCTTAAGGAATAGGCTGGCATGCACTGAATTTTCCTGATTGCTGAGGGGAAGCAATCAATGTAGCTGTTGGTTCACCAGTCCTACCTAATTGCCTTTTGTCCTTGCCCCCCTTTCTCATCACTCAGATGTTAGCAAAGTGAAGAACACAGGCTTTACCCAGTTTGTACACTCTTGGAAATGGCTTGCAAAACTCTTTTCCTCTCTCCAAACCTTTCCAAATTCAAGGTTGGTCTCTTAAAAATTAGTATCATGCATACTATTGGATGAGTAAATATCAAAGTTGGAAATATAAAAAGCAAAATCAAGAATAATTGTAGGGCCCGGCACAGTGGCCTAGCGGCTAAAGTCCTCACCTTGAACACCCCGGGATCCCATATGGGCGCCGGTTCTAATCCCGGCAGCTCCACTTCCCATCCAGCTCCCTGCTTGTGGCCTGGGAAAGCAGTCAAGGACGGCCCAATGCCTTGGGACCCTGCACCCACATCGGAGACCTGGAAGAGGTTCCTGGCTCCTGGCATCGGATCGGCGCGCACCGGCCCGTTGTGGCTCACTTGGGGAGTGAATCATCGGATGGAAGATCTTCCTCTCTGTCTCTCCTCCTCTCTGTATATCTGACTTTGTAATAAAAATAAACAAATCTTTAAAAAAAAGAATAATTGTAAACTTTGCAAAGCAAGATGCTTTACGATTTGAAAGGCAAATTCCCTTGTGATTTGAAAACTTAATTTCAGGGGTCGGAGGTTTAGCTCAACAGGCTAATCCTACACTTCCATGAGCCAGTATCTCATGTGAGTGACAGTTTGTGATCCCTCTGTACGGCTTCCAATCCAGCTCCCTGCTAATGGGCCTGGGAAGCTTGGGAGATGGCCCAAGTCCTTAGCACCCAACCAACACCCACAAGGCAGACCAGGAGGAACCTCCTGGCTCCCAGCCCCTGCAGCTATTTGAACTTGAACCAGTGAATGGAAGATCTTTCTGTCTGTCCTGTCTGTAAATCTTTCAAATAAAAATAAATCTTAAAAAAGAAAAACTTTTCAGGCATACATGTAACATTATACTTTAAGTATTAAACACAGTCTAGTCCCTCAAAATGAGCTGAATTTTGACAATAATTCCTATGAAAGAAACTACTGGTAATAAAATTCAGGTCTGTTACTAGATTAAAATGAACATGGAATGTAAGATACCTTATTGTTTCAAAACAGTTCCCAGGCCTGGGCTTCTGGGTCATCCAAGGTGAAAGAAGTCATGAAAATACAAAAAAAGAAGTCTGGATGTGATCTATTGTGCACCTGAGGCTGCTTTCCTCCAAATCATGGTACTTTAAGAGTGATTTTTTATGCAGTTTCCTCAATATCAATTCATATCATGTACTTTAATTTCTCCACAGAAGCCAATTGCATTATTCTCTGGTCATACTCTATTAACCAAGTTTTTGATTATTCATGGGACTTTGGTTCCCATTTACTTTATGTAATCAGCCCTTTCCATTTATGCTTGCAGTTAAAAAGTTGCATTACCACTAATGATGATCAGGGGTTTTTTTTAAGAAGGATAAAATAGTATTTGTTCTCTAGTCTTACACATAAATATATAATTCTTTAGTATCTCTATGATTAGAGGGATTTCTGAATTGCTGGTGAGGAGAAGGAAGAGGGAGATTCTATAATTCAGCCCTTCCTTGTTCACTGATAATAGTCATTTTAAGGATGTCTGGGAATGTGTGCATGAAGAAAAATTAGAGCAGGGTTTCTCAGCCTTGGCATTATTGGCATTTTAGACCAGATGATCTGTTAGTGGGCAGGGGGAGGCCTGTCCTTGTGCTCTCAGACGTTAAGCAGCATGCCTGACCTCTTCCCGCTAGATACCACGGTATCCCTCTCCATGTTGTGACAACCAGCTGTCTTCAGATACTGCTAAATATAGTCCCCCAAGGGACAAAATCACCCACTGGAAAGTAGAGAAATGAGAGATATCAAACAGAAAAAAATATATGTATCTACTCATGATGTTTACTTCTTCAAAGCAGTAAAAAAAGAGATCCTGGGAGTAAAAAGTCCTGCAGGTTAGAGACTAGTCACTTAACAGTCTGGAGGAACCTACAGCTGCACACAGGAATGAATGGTCTGAACACAGCAAGCTGACAAAAAGAAAACCCGGAGGGGGGCGATATGGGCACAGTTCCTCCTTTGCCTTTCTCAGGATTGTGAGCTGGAGAGAGTGCGAGTGGTGCCTTGCCAGCCTGTCTAACCTTTGCAGGAAATGGGATCATATTTGATATTGTTGGTTAGCTAGAAACCCAAGCCTATCTTTGGAAATATATGCTTTTAGCAAGAATTGTTGATACCATGAGCCTTACCATTTCCATGATTAGGTACATGGAAATAGATACTGCAGCCACCTTGTTATCACAGTCAACACAATCATCTGTTAGATATCCTGGAAAAGTCGTTTCAAAAGCAGAGAAGAGAATCATGGATATCTTGGGGGCAGAATGATTAAAGAAGGAAAATAATGACACTAGCAAAAACCTTAAAGTTTTGACTTCCCACTTGATTGGCAACTGTGGGGAACAAGGATGGGACATATTTTCATTAAGATTGCAAAATGTGAAAAAAAAAAAAAAAGGAAAAGATTGCAAAATGGTTCCTAGCTCCTATGGAAGGAAATCTGAGCATTCATAGCCAAAAAACACATACACATTTGCCTTTTGATTCAGACATCTCAATTCTTGGAAGCTATCCCAAAGTACAAAATGACTTATGCAAAAGGTTAGTGCTATGTTTTGGATATGATTTGGCTCCCCAAGTCATCTGTTAGTGGTAAAGAGGGTGGAATCTTAATCCAGTCATGGTGTTTGTGAGGGAAGCCTGGTAGAAGATCCTTAGGTTATTGGGATGTGTCCTTGGAGAGCAGTTCTCTTAAGAGGATTGATTATAAAAGCCACATTGAGCCCAGCCTCTCTCCTCTGCTTTCTGGCACTCCATGTGCTCCATCCTCCTCCCTGAATCCACACACCACCACCACCATCTCATCTGAGCCCAAACCCATGGGATCACCTAGCTTTGGTTTAAATTTCCAGAACTGAATAGAATAAACCTCTCCTCGTTATAATTTCTTCAGGAATGTCGTCATCACAGTGAAAAGCTGATGAATGTAGTTATTCTTTGCAGTGCTATTTTTAATACTAAATTGGAAGAAATCCAAAGAACTATAAGCACGGGGCTGATTAAATACTCTGTGATAATTCTACACAATAAAACCCAAGGCAACTTGGAAAAACAATGATAATCATCTCCTTATACCGCTGGAGTCTCCAGAATACACATGGACACTACAAAAAGTTCACAGAAAGTAGAATTTTAAAATAAGTTTATTTTGATGTTCCAAAAATAATTTGAAATTCAAATTGAAGCAAATGATCCACTGTCTATTAGGTTGGTGGCAAAACCATACCAAGCAAGCAGTGAATTGACTTTGGAGAATGATGTTCTCACTGTAAATTTGTAGTGGACTATATTATCACCATAAATAAGCCTACAACAAGAGCCTAAGTTTTGGGCCCGGCGTGGTGGCCTAGCAGCTAAAGTCCTCGCCTTGAATGCTCCAGGATCCCATATGGGCACCAGTTCTAATCCCGGAAGTTCTACTTCCCATCCAGCTCCCTGCTTGTGGCCTGGGAAAGCAGTCGAGGACGGTCCAAAGCCTTGGGACCCTGCACCCATGTGGGAGCCCGGGAAGAAGTTCCTGGCTCCTGGCTTCAGATCGGCACAGCACCAGCTATTGCGATCCCTTGGGGAGTGAATCACCAGCTGGAAGATCTTCCTCCCTGTCTCTCCTCCTCCCTGTATATCTCCTGCCTTTCCAATAATAATAAATAAATCTTAAAAAAAAAAAAAGGAAGCCTAAGTTTCATTCATACCTTATCACTAGTAGAAATACAAAGACTCTTTTTTCAAATTTCTTACATACTATGTTTTGAAGCAAACAGAATTTGTAGGACAATGACTTTCAGAGTAAACGGAATCCACATAATATAAATAGTAAAGTTGGATTGAAAATATTGTGAATTTACAAGATTTTCTTTTCATTCATTTTTACTCTTTTGAAAAGTAGAGATCAGTGAGACAGAAACAATGATCTTACATCTGCTGGTTCAGTCCTCGCATGACCACAATAACCAAGGCTAAGCCAGGCTGCAGCTAAGGCAGCAGGGACTCAGTATGAGTCATCTCCCACTGACTCCCAAGGTGTGCACTAGCAAGAAATTCAAATCAAAAGCAGAGCCAGGATTCAAATTCAGGCACTTTTGAAAGTGGTATGTGGATTTCTCAAGTGATATGTTAACCACTTACAAAAAAAGCTGTTTCTTATATTCCAATAAGGATTATACATTTATTGTAAGGGAGGCAAAGAGGGGGAGGCATTTGCCCACTTAGTTCCTTGAAAAACCTTAGTGGTAATCACAATCTTGTAGAAATAAGCACCTTTGGCATTTATATTGTATTTTTACTATACCTATTTCTTATGAAAATAATGAGATTCTTTGGAGGAATGTCAGATTTCAATCTGGGGTAAGAAATGTGTAGGGAAATGCTAAGGGAAATGAACCAATCCCAAAAGGTTAGATACCACATGTTTGCCTTAATTTAAGATTATATGATGTTAAGCATAACATGTTATGTTATGGATATTATGTCATATGTTGTATATAAACTAAAATTCAACTGTGAATGGAGGGTCACAGAAAGTGGTTAAGAAATCGCATTTATTTTTAACATGTTGACTGCTCAATACCATGTCAATTAATTCCATAACGATGTTAAGTGCTGCAGATGGTATGTTAGTGCTTTTATTTGACCGGGATGATACTCTACTGTCTCTGCCCTCAGACCAGAGAGGGTCTACCCAATAAGTAGTTGGACTTGACTGGACTATAAGATGTTGGACTCTATGCTTGGCATATACTTGCAAAGAGGGCATTTCAACTGAACTTGAACTATGGTTATGCAACAAGGTGGAGGAACCCACCATGAGGGGAGGGTAAGGGGAGAATCCCAGATTCTATGTAATTACAACACAATGTAATTAATGAATAAATTTAATTAAAAAAAAAGAAGTGTGTATGACGAACCGGAAACACTTTGACACATCATAAATCAAAGAAAGTATTAACGTCTGATGGGTCAGGTCAGAAGCATAAAGGGATTAGCATTAAAGTGCTAAAGATAAAGGACTTTCGGCTGATTGGAGTTCATTCAATCACTCGTTCATGATTAGATGTGTTAGGGTAATATTCCAAATATTTTCAATGTAGTGAAAGAATTGAGCACTTATCCTGCCTTTCCTGTATGAATTATATTTAGTGGTGTCTTAGCCTGGCTTACCGTTTTGAAAGCTGAACCTGCAACAAGGGCTTAGTTTTTGGGTAGCTTATTTTGGGCAGTGATCTCAGGAAATAGCGGTGGAGGACTTGGGAGTATGAAACAGGGAAAAGTGAATACAGTGGTATTCTCAAATGAGTCGTCACACTGGGCCAAGAGGCCTGGAATCAGGTGAGGTACAGTCAAAACTGTCAGCTTGACACAAGAGGAGAGCAGTTATCTACCAAATCTTTGCTCCTGTTGGTCTAAGTTCCCTGCAGAGGTCTCAGCTCCCTCAGACTCCTAAGCTGCCGTGTGTGAGTACTAAGCAAATATCTCGCTCAGAGTCAGAGGAAATGGGGGAGGAGGCAAGGACAGAAAGCGAATCCTGTGCCATGCATATGAGATACCCTCGGATTATTCCTGCTACAGCAACGTGTGTAGAGAAAGACAGGCTGAGAAATGTGAAACAGGCAAGCAGTGGTTTCTAATGGTGTGACAAAATTGCCTCAGTCCATGAGAGAAAGTTCTTTTAGTTTTTTAAAGAGGTCAATTTATTTGAAAGGCATAGTCCATCTTCCGGTTCACCCTACAAATACCTGAAACAGCCAAGGTTGGACCAGGCAGAAGCCAGAGCTGAAAATTCCTTCTGTTACCTCCTAGACACGTGGCCAGAGAGCTGAATAGCAGGTGGAGCAGATGGTATGCAAATAGCACTCCATTAGGGGATGCCGACGTCACAATCAGTGGCCTAACCTGGTGCACCACAATGTAGGTTCTAAGAAAATTCTTTTTTTCATAAAAATAATTCCATAAAAGAGACAGGACGTAATGAGGAAAGCACCATCTTAATTTTCATTATGAAGTAATAAATTCAGGCAAGAGCATCAGGAGAGGAGAGGCTGGTGAGAACTTTGCTAGAAGGCTCTGAGCTGACAGGACCTACAACTTCTCACCAATCTCTGCAACATGGGACTGGGCATCCACACTCAAGTGCATCCCTTGCAGTGAATTAAGGAATACACAACAGCACCTAAGAAACAGTGTAACCTGAAGAGTTGGATCCCCATCTACATGAAGTTTTTGGGACTAACCTCCATTCTCCCCTCTTTAACACAGTAGGGTGCAGGACACGTGAACTGGCATCACAAAGAAGCCAGCTGACAGATCCATCCCGAGGAATATTCTATCAGTCTAGTGTTAGGATTTCTTCAACAAGACAAGGGGTTCCAAAGGGATTAAGCCAAAGAAACTCTTCTAAATAGCAAGCTTTTAGGAGACAGAAGCCAAATCTAAGGTGTAGACCTTGTTTAGATCCTCATTCTATTTTTTTTTTAAAGATTTATTGTTTTTATTGGAAAGTCAGATATACAGAAAGAAGGAGATACATAGAGAAAGATCTTCCATCTGGTGGTTCACTTCCCAAGTGGCTGCAACGACTGGAGCTGAGCCAATCCGAAGCTAGGAGCCAGGAACTTCCTCCTGGTCCACCACTTGGCTGCAAGGTCCAAAGGCTTTAGGCCATCCTCAGCTGCTTTCCCAGGCCACAAGCAGGGAGCTGGATGGGAAGAGGAGCAGCTGGGATATGAACCAGTACCCTATAGGATCCCAGCACATGCAAAGCAAGGACTTTTAGGCTACTCTGCCGAGCTTACCTCATTCTATTTTTAGAAGATTTATTTATTTACTTGTTTATTACAAAGGCAGAGAGAGAGAGAGATTTTCCATGTAATGGCTCGTTACCCCGTATGTCCACAACAGCCAATACAGGGCCCTGCTGAAGTCAGGAGTCGGTAATTCTATCCTGATTTTGTTTAATTTTTAATTTTTGATGATGTTTAGATAGTTGATCAGAGTGGTAAGGATAAAGGATTAGGAGATGGTGAGTGAGATCATTGTTTACAGATTTTCTTTTACTTCTTTCTGTCTGGGGACGTGGTGAAATAAAGGGAGATGTCACACCCAGCCTCCCAACTGTCCCAGTACCCAGGGATGGATAACAGGACCCTGGATTGATATCAATCCTGTAATGGAGCATATTCAGAGGGTACTGCTTAAGTGGTTTCGATAGTTTTGAAATAGTGTCAATCTTGGCCAATCCAAAGATGAGGAAATCCTTCCAGTGTCCATCAGCTGACATAGTAAACGACCTTAGAGTCCTCATATGCCCAGATACTTGCTGTCATCACTTGGTTGGGGTAGTTGTCCAATTTGTTCTGCCCTCCTTCCCCTGCTATTGGTACTAGATGTCCTCTGCAGGCCTCAATGGGCTGCCATATCCTCCGTGCGCATCTGGGCTTGCCATCCACTGCTCTGTGTTTTCCACTGAGGAGGCCCAGTTCTGACACAAGGGAAAAGAGGTGGTGAGAGAGATTGATCTTCCATCCTTTGGTTCACTCCCCAAATGGCCTCAGCCTCTGGGGCTTGACCAGGTTGAAGTCAGGAGAGCTTCCTCCAGGTCTTTCAATTGTGTGCAGGGGCCCAAGCACTTGAGCCATCTTTTGCTTTCTCAGGCACACTAGCAGGGAACTGGATTGGAAGTGCAGCAGCTGGGTCTTGAACTAGTGCCTATGAGAGTGCCAGCATCACAGTCAAAAGCTGCTATGCCACAATGGTGGCCCCTCAAATAAAATTTTTTTAAAAATATATTTAAAACAAATAAGCTCAAAAAGAGATTTTTTGTTTTGTTTTGCTTTGCTTTGCTTTGTTTTGTTTTGCAAGCTACAGGATCCTCTTATTGTTAGGTCAGAAAAATGAAGCAGCAGCCAAGGACTCTCAGTTTGGCTTTTTTTGCTGCTCCTCACACAAGGAGGAAATCTGTGCATAAAACACATCACTCAGTCCTGGCCGACTCTCAGAATCTCACTTGGACACTAAAGTGCATCTGCTTGGTGATGTTGTTCTTCATTCAGGTCTTCAGCATCCACTTTGATTTCATCCTCTGATCACACTGCATGTCCTGCTCTCACGTCAGGGCTGCTCCTATGCTGCTAGTCCATCCGAGGGCTCTGTACTACTGCAGCACCTCATCCACAGCCTTCTGGTTTTTAGCAACTGCAAAAGCTCCTGATAAGCCAAATCGCTGTCTATAGTATCTCATCAAGGAACGATGGCCCACCCTGGCACCAGACGGCAGAATCAACTCCATGGTTTCATTGTCATCTTCCAAGTTCTTTTCTGAGGGCAATTGCTCAGCTCTCTTGAGGTCCTTACCTTCCTTGTGGTCTGGGTAACTGTTCCTAAAACCATAGAAGTCTGCAAATTCCAAGGTAGCATCTCCATCTGTGAAGAGCTTACAGTGGCTTTTGTCATTCATTTGGGCCAGTACAGCTTCTGTGGAGTGGAAGGATTTCCCCTACTCATTGCACCACAAGCAAATCTTTCCAACACCGATCTTCTCACCTAGGTATTTAATCAGTCCTACTAAAGTCTAGAAGGTTGTTGAGTCTGGATTCTGAACAGATAGCATTCATTATACTGTTCTATTTTGTATATGTTTGCATATTTCATAATAAAATTTTAATAGGAACATATATATATATGTGTGTATATATATATATATATATATATATATAGACACACACACCCTCATTAGTATTTCACAAATGGAAAGGATCCAAATAGCTTGCACAAAATCATAAAGCAAGAAAGTGGTAGAGCCTCGAATTGAGTAAATTCATCGCAATCCTTTCCTGTGTTCTGTTACCTCCAAAACTGAATGCAGTTTTTTTTCACTCGTTTGTTATTTTGAGCCTTGGGTACCCAACATTATGTTGTGACACAGTCATCACTGGTCCATGCTTCCTTACTCTGTGTTACTCCAGGGTGGTGCCCTATGAGTCCTTTCTCCTTCCACATTGTCCCATGATTGATCTTTGTGATCAGTAGCACCTAGCAGAAATGGTGATGTATCATTAGCAATATTAGCTTTATATAAGCCATAGCAGATTTCATGCTGGACATTTTTTGTTCTCTCTCTTCTTTGCAAGACCTATCATTTCTTGCGCAGTCCTATCAACAGGCCCATGTGGAGAGGACTGACCTTCCTGTGAAGCAGCCTTTTCGGAAGTGAATCCTTCAGCGACTATAACCTGACTGACAGCTTGATTGAGCTCGGATTCCTGCCTCTGGAAAAATTCAAACGTTTGTTGTTTGAAGTTGCTAGTTTTAGGTGATCGTTTCCTATGTTGCAATAAATAACAGGATTACGGAGCTAGTTGGTGCTTCAACAGGGTTATCTTCTGTTTGCTAGTACCAACATTCCATATGGGCACCAGTTCACATGCTCGCCACTTGACTTTAGATCCAGCTCCCAGCTCATGGCCTGGCAAACCAGAGGAGTATGGCTCAAGACCTTGGGCTCCTGTACCCATGTGGGAGTCTGGGAAGAGGCTCCTGACTCCCGGCTTTGGACCAGCTCAGCTCTGGCTGTTGCAGCTATCTGGGGAGAGAACCAACAAATGGAAAATATATCTCTTTTCTCTCTGTGAATCTACCTTTCAAATAAAAAACAAAAATCTGCAAACCTAATGCATAAAGTGAATCCACCACAGAAGAATTAGAATGTTGTTAATAGCTTATTTGTGTCAATGTGACTTTTCTCTATCCCTTTCCCCTGACTGCGGTACCCAAGCTTATCTTTACCTTGAATCATTTGTCATTCTCATCACCTTTCAAAGCTATAGTTTTTATAGTTTGGTAGCATGCTTACTACTAGAAATATCAGTCATTTTGAACTTACAAAGAGTCCATGTGAGATGTAATTTCCTGTGATCTTTTCCACGTAGCCAACGTTATTGTGCCGCTCTTCACCCTTATCAGTGTGCACAGCAGCAAGTTCATTTGTTTTGACTGCTATGTATTATCCAATTGTGTGAATCTACGACACTTTCTCCATTCTCCTGTCAGTGCATATTTGGACTGCTTCCATATTTCTTTCTATTTCAACAGTGCTACTATGCACAGGTTTACAAATGTTTTCAGGTGCACACAACAAAAGTCTATGTCAATCATTCAAATCGTTGGATTGTATATTATGTGAATATTCAACCTTAAGAGATGACACCAAACAGTTCTCCAAAGGGGCTCTATCAATTTATACTCTCCCTAGCCAATTATGAGGTCCTGCTGATAACACCCTCTTAACACCTAATCTTGTCAGACTTCTGAAGATTTCCAACAAACAAGCGGAAATGTTAATACAATGGAGTGTCCTGATGGACTAGATCTACATCTCTTGTCACCAGGGAGACAGCTGGATGCATTTTCTTGTGGATTAGCCTTCAAGGGGAAAATGGGACGTTATGTATAACCATGATTTTCCAGTGCAGGCTTTCTTTTTAGGTTCATTTTGTAGGTCTTTTATTTTTTTCACAACCTTAGCTCTTATGCTCGGAATAGTCCTTTCTTGCCATTTTCTTCTAATGTTCTAAGTGTTTGACCTTAGAACAACTGTAATTAGGAGGGAAATGGGCCAAGACCTACTCCCTTTTCTAGTCTCTTTCTCTACAGGGCAGAGTGCGGACTTGACTAGCGGTGCTGATAGTTAATTTCACACTAGGATTAGCTCAACAGGAGAAGAAGTTGGACCTTTTCTCTTACAAAGTCTCTTTCCAGGGCACTATTTTCTTTTAGAAACTTGGAATGGGGGAAAAATTGCTGAGAAGGTTTTTACTTGAACACAGACAGTGTTCACTTAAGTGTGAAAAATGATTTTATTTCAGGAACAGAATCAACTAGTAGACCAACTTGATTCTTATGGCCATTTCGTTCCTTTTGTCTCTGTCTCTATTTCCTCTGGCAATAATTCCTCCTCCTGCCCCACCCTCATCCCAGCAACCAAATGCACATAGGCTGAAACTGGAATGTTGTTGTGTTTCTTCAATCATTTTGTTAGCTGTTGTGGCCCCCATGCTCGATACAGTATCTACTGAAGAACATGTGCCACATACATATTTGCTGGTTGGTTGAGTGAAGAAGAAATGAGTGAGACAGGACTTCATTCTCCATTCCTGCTACCAAACTCAAATCTAGAAGTTATATGAGTTGGATTTTCTCTCGTATGATTAGATCAAAAAGTGAGTGAGAATATTTCTCTCACTACAAATCCAGCTACCTCTCCATGACCATTTAAAGATTTTCATGAATACCAAAGTGGACACTCAGCAGAATCAAAATCTCTGGGCTTGAGAAAGATCAACCAATAGTAATCTTCAAATGTGCTGTGAGAGATTCTAGTGTACAATTAGGTTAAGAACGCTCAGAATCACTGTACCAGGGAATCAATCCAGTCTTCCTTCTGTTATTTTTTAGCTTCTCTCTCCCTTTTGTTCTCTCTCTTTACATCTTAAATCTTTCATTTGTCTATGTTTCTTTCTCCTTTACTTTAGAAAATATTTATTTGTATTATTGGAAAGGCAGATTTACAGAGAGAAGCAGAGAGAAAGAGAATCTTCCATTTGCTTCTTCACTCCCCAAATGGCTGCAATGGCTGGAGCTGAGCCCATCTGAAGCCAAGAGCCAGAAGTGGCTTCCCAGTCTCCCACGTGAATGCAGGGTCCCAAGGCTTTGGGCCGTCCTTTGCTGCTTTCTCAGGCTTTTAGCAAGGAGCTGAATGGGAAGTGGAGCACCTGGAACATGAACTTGTGCCCGTATGGGATGCCATTACTTGCAGGCAGAGGATTAACCAGTTGAACCATTGTACTGATCCCCTCTCCTTTACTTTTTCAGGGAAACAGTGCTCAGACTATACTACTACAGTTCTAGAGGAATTCTGAAGGAATTGTGTATACAGAAATGTTTTTTCCCTCCAGAGAATGTAAGTATAGGTAGTATCAGGTAAAAGGAGTCAGAACATAGGACATTTATTATGTGTATTTAGACTGATAATTTCAAATGATGGAACTTGTCAAGGCATTTCTTAGTAACTACTGCCCAATGGTAATAAGGGTCAACCCCAAACTGCATGAATATATTTCCTCTGTTTTAGGTTTCCTCCAAAGTTAGAAAATAGTTCATTCAGGGATGGTTGTTTCTATTGCTGAAAAAACACAGCAGCCTGGTTGGTTATTTCTTTGAAAACAAAGATTTATTTTTATTGGAAAGTCAGATTTATACAGAAGGACAGAGACAAAGATCTTCTGTCTGCTGGTTCACTCCTTAAATGGCTGCGATGGCCAGAACTGAGGTGATCTGAAGCCAAAAGCCAGGAGTTTCATCCAGATCTCTCACATGGGCGCAAAGTCCCAAGGCTTTGGATTGTTTTTTAATGCTTTCCCGGGCCACAAGCAGGGAGCTAGAAAGGAAGTGGGGCACCTGGGACACAAGTCGGCACCCATATGGGATCCTGGCTCATATAAGGCCAGGACTTTAGCCACTAGGCTATTGTACTGAGCCCTATGGTTAATTCTAAGAAATTACTTTCCACACATGTAAAGGAAAAGTTCAAGTCTTGGGTGTTGATAAGCTCAATAACCTATTTAGTTAACTAAGGTAATGTGGTGATGTCACTTGGAATGCCTGCATTCCATACAGGTGTGCCTGGATTGCAGTCTAGGATCATCCTGTCCCAATTCTAGTTTCCTGCTAATACACACCCTAGGAGGCAACAGGTGATTTCTGAAGTCCGTGGGTCTTTGCCATCCATGGGGGAGACAGGAATTGAGTTCTGTGCTGCTGACTTTGTCTCAACCTAACCCTGGGTGTTGTGGGTATTTAGGCAGTAGACCAGCAGAATGAGCTAATCTCTCTCTCTCCTTTCTTTTACCCTCTTTCTCTCTGGTTTTATACTAAGTTTTAAAAATAATAATACACAAATGTTCCTAAATAGAAGTCACCTTATTCAAAGATTATTGTGATGCGACCCAAAGGTAAATGGATATCTGGAAACTTATGTCTTCCCAATTAAGTCATATATCTGAAGAGAGAGAGATTCTTCCGTTATTAATGTTAACAATATGGCAATACAAGAAGAAGGCATGATATCAACTTGTTGGGATTTATTCAGATGCAAAAAGCCATCTGAATAAATCAAGTGATTTGGAAAAAAATTGCAAGATTGTTTCCCAGAAACTGACACATAAAAAGATGTCATTGTGTGCTACCACAGTGTCAGGATTGATTCTCAAAACTGTCCTGGTTTAAATCAACTATAAAGGCCTTGTTCTGATGCTTTTGTTCTCAGAAAGCATGCCATAAACATCTGTAATAAATATGTTTGAACATCATAGGGCTGGTATAACTATGTTGTAGATTTGAAGTGCATGACACAGTAAAAGAAATAACCTCATGTCAGAGGGAGTAAGAGCTGCTTTGAAGAATAAAGAGACTGGATTTCCAAAGCCTAAACAAAGACTAAGTGTAGACAAGATGCTCTTCCCATGGGCAGTGACAGAGGTCAGTGATTAAGGAATCAGCCATGGGAGTCAGACACTCTGGGTTAGAGCCCCAGCTTTGCTATCAACTAGCAGTGTCTGGCTGGGTAAATTATATAATCACTTGCTGCTGTTGTCTTCTTACGTCTAAAATGAGAAAACAATTAATACATATATCAAGGAATAAACATGAAAATTAGCATGAGTCCTAAATACAAAAAAACCTATACCAAAGCTTGACTAATAGTGGACCGAGCACATAAACCATCATTACATTCCACAATTCAAAAGAAAGTCCTTCTAGCTTCACGTCAATTAAGAAATAGAGATACAAGGCACTTTAGTTTCTTTTAGGAATACAGCTGTTTTTGATTCTAGGTAGAATCATGTCATTTATCCACAAAGCATAAACATAAATTTATGTATGTATGAAAGACAATTGAAACACTGTGTGTATGATTGTGTACCTTTTGAATCAGAGTTCAATGCTTAGTGATCTTTATGTGGCGTTTTCAAATGTTTTTGTTTTGTTTTTATCCTTTGTTACAGAAGCTTTCAAGCTTTACACAGAAGTAGTGAAAATAGGATAATGAGTTTCTGTGTACTACTTATCCAGTTTTGTAAGTTATCAAAATTTTGTATTTTCTGGACAGGCACAGTAGCCTAGCAGCTAAAGTCCTGCATGTGTCAGTTCATGTCCTGGCTGCTCCACTTCCCTTCCAGCTCCCTGCTTGTGGCCTGGGAAAACAGTCAAGAATGGCTCAAAGCCTTGGGACCCTGCACCCGTGTGGAAGACCCAGAAGAAACTCCTGGCTTCGGATTGGCTCAGCTCCAGCCATTGCAGTCATTCGGGGAGTGAATCACTGGACAAAAGATCTTTCTCTCTGTCTCTCCTCCTCTCTGTATATCTGACTTTGCAAAATAAATAAATAAATACATACATACATACATACATACATAAATAAATCTTCAAAAAATATTTTGCATTTTCCTTTCCAATGATGCTTGAATATTTTGAAGCAAAATTCAGATATCATCATATTTTGCCTATAAAGATTTTAATATTTTTTTAAATTCTTCTTTTTAAAAAGTAACCAAGGAAACATAAAATTACCAAAGTTCTTAACATTAAAATTGAATAGAAAATGTCTTTACAAAGTTTATTTACTTAAATCAGGATTCAAAACAAGATTAGAAGTTGTAACCATTTGGTTTTATGTTTTTGAAGATATTCTAGTTTTATACTCATTGCAAAGGAAAATGCGTGGCCACAGTGAGAATTTGCTATGGTACAGCAGGGTCTCTGTGGTGCAGGGGTCCTAGGTAGGTGCTAGTTTGTGTCCCAGCTGCTCTACTTTCAATCCAGCTATGTGCTTAGGACCCGCAAAAGCAACCCAAATGGTCCATGTTCTCGTGACCCTGCACCCATGTGGGAGACCTAGCTGAAGCTCCTGGCTCCAGTTCAGGCTATTGTGGCTGTCTGATAAATGAACTGGTAGATGGAATACTCTCTCTCTTTTCCTTTCCTTTCTTTTCTATTCTTTCTCCTCCTTTTCTTTCTTTTTTTTTTTTTTTTGAGCCTTTCATTTCCTATCTCTCCTCCCTCTATAAAATTTGCCTTTCAAGTGAAAATTAATAAATCTTTTTTTTAAAATAGAGAAAACAAGAGAAATGAGTCTTGTGGTAGGTTTAGATTTCATTGATACTGATATTGGATTCCCTTGTCACTAAGGAAATAGAAAATAATCCATCTAAAACACTTGTACTATAAGAAGCATAGGGAGTAAAACAGGCAAATGAACACCCAATTAGGCTTTCTAGGGTGTGCATCAGGAGGGTTAGCATTGAGATGCTAGTTAGGGACATAGTGTCCTACTTGAAAGTACCTGAGTGTGCAATACTATATCAATTAATTCCACTACGAAGTTAATTGTTGCTGATGGTATGTTGGAGCTTTTAATTGATTGGGATGATACTTTGCGGGTTCTGCCCTTGGACCAGACAGGGTCTCCCCAAGAAGCCGAGGAACTTGACTGGACTATAAGATGCTGGACTCTATGTTTAGTTTATGCTTGCAATGAGGGAATCTCAACTGAACTTGAACTGTGGTTATGCAACAAGGTGGAGGAATCCACCATGGGGGGAGGGTGTGGAGAGGAGTGGGGAGAATCCCAGCACCTATGAAACTGTGTCACATAATACAATGTAATTAATGAATAAAAAAAAAGAAATTGTATCATAAAATAATATAATCATAAAATAATAATAATAAATGGAAAAATACATCTAATAAAACATATTTTACTGAAAAAAAAAAAAAAGAAAGTACCTGAGTGTGACCTGGCTGGGCTTCAGCCGCTGACTAGCTTGTGCTGGTGGCACCTGCAGCCGCAATGCTCAAGCAGTTGTGTTCCTGTCCCTAGGTGCACTGAAGGCATTTGGAGAGTTATTTCGGGGATGGAAGCTCTGTCTCTCTCTGCCTCGCCAATGATTTTTTTAAAAAGAAGAACAAATAGCTGGGTTATGGACACTGCAAACCCTGATGTTGCATGATTCTGGTCAACCTCTCTGTCTTCAGGAGTCCTCTGGGAGTGGATTCTGTTCCTCATCTGTTTCCAAAGGACTTACCTGTGACATTTACATCTTGGTTGTCACATTTCATAATCACATCTCAGCTTTCTCTTTCTCTACGGGACTATTTGCATGCCTCTTAAAGCTTTATCTAAGGTTGTTACTAGACTTCATTGTTTTTAATGTTGATTTAATATGACTGCCACTGTATCTCTCAAGTGTTTTTACAAGAAAATTCCTTTTAATTACTTTATGGATTATTTGTAATTATCAGAGTAAGTGAGGTTTTTCCTTTCAGAGTAAGTGAATAGAAATAAGTAGCAGAGGTAGGATTTAAACAGATAAAGTGTTGATGTCTTCGTGTGGGCAATTCTAAAAATAAGCAAACCCACATCCTTCAGTGGATTCCTATAATACACCTTCTTATAGCTATGGAAAAAAACATCTTTATTAAATAGTCCTTTATCTTGTCTGCTCCTTTCCCTCCTGATTTTTTTTTGTCATACAAATAGCACTGCTATGCTTCCTGTAATGCCTCCTGGAGTCTGGTTTGCTGAAGACTTCCAGGGTGCTGGCTAAGACCCTGGAGTGTGGCGAGGGGGCAGGTGGAGATAATGCTGTGGCTCCTAGCTTTGCTGTCTCATATCACAGTACTACTCCATTTCTGAGTCAGCTCCCTGCTTTGCAGCTGGGGATGCAGAGAGTGATGGCTCAGGTACTTCAGTTCCTGACACTCACATGCCACACTCAAGTTGAGTTTCTTGGCTTCAGTCAGGTATTTATAGCCCCAGCAGTGAGCCAGCAGGTGAGATCTCTCTCTCTCTCTCTCTCTCTCTCTCTCTCTCTCTCTCCCAATCCCCTCCTTTCTCTCTGTCTTTGCATCTTGCTCTGTTATTCTGCCTTTCAAATAAGCAAAATGAATGAATAAATCAATTAATTAAAAAATAGACCTGGAGCTGGCATTGTGGCAAGTGAATGAAGTTGCCACCTGCAGTGCCAGCAATCCAAATGGTCCCTGGTTTGTGTCCCAGCTGCTGCCTTTCTGAACCACTCTTTGATAATGTGCCTGAGAAAGCAGCAGAAGACGGCATCCACGTGGGATAGCTGTGAAGCTCTTGGCTTCTGGCTTTAGCCTTGTCAAAAGTGGCAGCCAGTGCATGGAAGGATGGAAGATCCTTCTCTCTCTCTAAGTTTGATTTGCAACTAAGTAAATAAAGCTTTAAAGAAATAAAAATAGGCCCGGTGTGATAGCCTAGTGACTAAATCCCCGCCTTGCATGTCCCGGGATCCCATACAGGTGCTGGTTAATGTACTGGCTGCCCCACTTCCCATCCAGACTCCTGTTTGTGGCCTGGGTAATCAGTGGAGGATGGCCCAAAGCCTTGGGACCCTATACCTGCGTGGGAGACCCGAAAGGAGCTCCTAGCTCCTGGCTTCAGATTGGCTCAGCTCCACTTGTTGCAACCACTTGATAAGTGAATTGTCAGACAGAAGATCTTCCTCTCTGCCCCTCCTTTTCTCTGTAAATCTGCCTTTCCAATAAGAATAAATAAAAAGATCTTTTAAACTGAAAAAAGGAAAAAGAGCCTTTTGCCTCATTGCCCTCCTGAAGACAAGATGGATCACCAGCAGCTCTATTGGGCCAATGAAAATTTGATCAAGGTTCCCGCTCTTGCCCAGTGTGCTGTAACCGGTATATTCTGATCTGGAAAATGGCCTGAACATGTATCACCAATGTTTCCATCAGAATGTGAAGGAAATTGGCCTCATTAAGTTGGTCTAAATCATTGTCCTTGAATGAATGCTCCAAGACATTGATGCTTTGGAAAATCATGCTAGCTCTTTGTCCATAAAACATATACACACTCAAAATTTCACTTCACAAAAAAGAAAAGAAACAAAATGAAAATAAAAGAAAAGAAATAAATAGGGACATAAGCTTTCCCCCTGCAGTGCCAGTATTCCATAATGGGCACTAGCTAAGTCTTGGCCATTCCTCTTCTGATCCAACTGGCTGATAATGCATGTGAGAAAGCAATGAAAGATGAAGTAGTCTACAGCCCCTTGCCGCAAGCATGGGAGATTCAGTTGAAGTGCCTAGTTCCTGGTTTTTGTTTAGTGCAACTCCAGCTGTTGCAATAATTTTGGGAATGAACCAGCAAAAAGAAGATTCTGTCAATATAATCTTTCTGTAAAATAAATAAATATTAAAATAATTTAAAAAATAGATTCTACACTCTCATATCAGGTACCTGGATCCAAATTCTGGTTTTCTAGCTTCCCAGCTGTGTGTTTGGATACAATGTTTAATCTTTCTGTTTAAAATGTGTGGCAAATACCTGCCTGCCTACCTTATTACATATTTGATCATACTCCAACATTCACTCTCATGTTTTCTTCTGTGTCAATGTTAGTTTTTGTTATAGAGTCTGGGTAGATGTGATGGTGTGTCAGTTCAAAGGTCGACATTACATTTTGTTTTGACTGTCCTATGTGTACACCACAGTGAGAAGACTTTGCCCAAGGTAGCTGTTTGTTTCAGAATGATGAGAGACAAATAGTATAACTTAACCAAACACATATGTTGGAGTCAAGCATACCAGATCCAAAGCAGAGTTGTGTAGCACAACTCATCCAAGGGCATATGGACTTCAAACTGATCAGAAAGAGGTAACCATGACTGCCCCTTACTGTGTTTTGGAGGTGATTTGTTATAAAGCAATCCTGCAGCAGTAACTGTCTAATAGATCAAGTTACTGCAAGGAACAAATGAGATCATTTATGTAAATCTTTTAACAAAGTGTTAGGCATACACTCAATGTTCTATTCAATAGTCGCTATTATTGTCATTACTATGGCATCATCATCATTAATTTATATGCAAGCTGTGTATTGTGATTCATGAATATCAATGTTAGGTCACCAACAGTGAACAATACTGCAAGGTGGCTTCCACACCATACTTACTATTGATGATAGATTATGCTTCACCTGGCAGAGTCTGACATCTCATCTATCTTATCTGCTTGTGTCTCATGTGGTTCCTGTTCTTCCTTCACCTATTCTATCTCCTATCTAGTTTGGAATGAAAGAAAGCCTGTTTTCCAAGAATGCATCTAAATATTATGTCTTATGTTTATGCCAGTACTGCTGAACTCCATTTTTGCTTCTTGTGTGTTCTCATTTCTGCAAAGATTCATGTCTAGGTGTGTAGGCTAAAGACAGTGGGAGAGAGAGAAGGAAATCTTTTAGTGTGTAAATCAAGAAATTACATGCAGTAGCAGAAGAGTGGGGATGTATGAACAGCCACAACTAAAATTTCTCTTGGTGTGAACTTTGCCTGCTATGTAAACTTTAGTTTCCATTATGGTTAATGTGTAGGATACACTGTTCCAACATATAATACATTGATTAAGAGATTTTTTCCAAAAATATGAACTTTACATCATTATGTACATAATATCAAATCAATAAATATTTATTAAACACCTACCAAATATTATGTACTAATTATATGATTACATATATGTTATAAAATTATGTTTTATTGATTCTAAACATGCAGTTGCTTACATTTCAACATCTTGGAAATTAAGATGTACCTTACCACTGATGATGTGTGGTAGTTTATTGTTATAGTTTTTGCTGTGATCATCAGTATTCTGGTAGACTACAATGAAACTCATTTTTAGCTTTACATTATGTGAGCGCTATGGCTCCCTTATCCTTTGCTATGGATGGCTTAGCTCGGCTTGACTTAGTTTTGCACAACTACAAATGTTATTCTGGAACATGGAAGGAAGAGCCACTGTCAGGGACTGCTCTGGGAAGGAGTGAACACTCATTCAAAGCTGCCTGGATAGTGTCTTTGTCACATCAGTTCACAGCATATTGGCCAAAGTTGATCAGTATCAGGTTTGCCAATGGAGTGCAGATGTGTGCTCTACTTACTGCAAAGCTGAGAAGGGGCAGCAGGGATGAAAACTGCGAGGAATAACACAATTGACCAAGAAAGTGTGTTCCCAAGGAATGGCTCCAAGCTGGGCCTGCCTGAAGTCACCTCGAGCTTGCATACTCCTCAGGAGTGCAGGCGACTTTGGGGGCCTGCTGGGGTCTTATAGCCCTCAGCCCAGCTGGCAACATCGGCAGGGATGGCTGTAAGTTGGGCGGCGCGAATGCCAATGGCACTGGGTACAACCCTTGGGCTGCACGGCAGTGCACTCCAGGAACTTTCGCTTCAATTTGCAGGGAGATTAGGGGATCACACAGTTGAAGGAGAGCAGTGACCCGTGGATTCATGCCCAGGTGAGAAATTACTGCTGAGGGACATCCCTGGAAAAAACTATCATAAACGTAGGTAAGGAATAACTGCTGAAGGACTCCAAAAGACAAGTCCACTGTACTTGCAGGTAAATGAGAGGACTGAGACCTGGTGGTTTGAAGGGGAGAGACTGGAAGACCTTTATGGGTCAGACTGATACACTATCCCACATGGGAATCTTGAGCTGGGCTTGTTGGCATGAAACATGGCTAACCACCACATGCCAGCCCATATGAACACTAGGGCCCGGGGCCTGTCTGGCAGGGCTATGTCCCAGTACATGACAGTGAGTGTTGGAACAGTGCAGGTGTCAAATTTTTATGCTGGGCCATGACACCAACCAGCATGCAAGAGAACCAAGCCTGACGGTAGATTCTGTAGGGGATATGTGAGCCTAATGTTGTGGAAATCCAAGTCCCACTGGTAGCTTAAGAGCTGGAGTGGTAGAGGCTGAGCTAGATGTGACCATGGGATCTGCCAACATTCATGGGTACTGGGGCTGCGAAAAGACTGGCCAGGTACAGGCTGCAGCCTCACATGTGCACCCCTACCAGGGTGAGGAACAGGCTGAGTCTCCCCATCCAACAGCTCAAACAAAGGCTGGGACAGAGGGGGCAGGCAAGGCCCGGTAGGAGCCAGGCACACGCGGGCATGTGTGGGATCTAGGTCTGGGAGTGAACCAAGTGGGGGAACCTGTCATAATTTCTGCTGGCAAGCACATGGTCCAGGCCTGGGTGTTGGGCAGGCTGGGCAAGGCAGTTCTATCTGTTGGCAGCATGCCAGCTGATTTTGGAAGGGGGCGGACCAGGCAGGGCTAAGCAGATCTTAACCCACTGGCAAGGGCAGAAATCAGGTTGGAATGCAGATCATTCTGGGCTAAGCTATCACACCTGCTGATTTGCAAGAGCCAGGGATGGGAGCAGACTGAGCAGGTCCAGACTGCAGCACCCACCAGCAAGAGTTGGGACTGGGGGCTGGCTGGCTCAGGTCAGGCTGCAGCATCCAAGGGCAAAGGCCAAGACGATTGGCAGGGGGCTATGCCAAGCTAGGTCGGAGTAACCATTGGCATGTGTAAGATCTGTGGCTGGGAACAGGCCTGATTGGGGAGCTAACCTGGTTGGGTTGTGGTTGCTACTGGAGAGTGCGAGGGCCAGACTGGGGGCTGTGGTCTGGACTGGACATGGTGATAGTCTCCATTGGCACAAGTGTGAACTGGGTCTGGGTTGTGCCAGACTGGGCTGGACTCCTCCCACTGGAGCTCATGAGAACCAGGATGGGTGTAGGTTGGGCTGGGCTAGGTCTCTGTCCCTATTGAGCCATACGGAAGCTGTGTCTGGATGTGGACCAGGCTTGGTTGGGCTGTAACACCTAACATTAAGAATCAGAATGGGTGAAGGCTAGTAAGAAAAGGCCACTGTTGCTGCTAGGATGGAAGGTGGACTAAGTAGGGCTGGCTCATGGACCTACCAGTGTGTGTGAGATCTGGCATTGGGAGAGGTTCTGATGGAGGAGCTTGGCAACTCCTCTGTTGGGACACAGTCCTTGCAGGTGAGCGCAAGAACCAAGACAGGGAGCAGCCCAGACCAGGCCAGGGAACGGTACCCATTGGCATACATTTGGCACAGATCTGGGGTGAGCCAGGCCAGGCCAGTTTATATCACCCACTGGCAAATCCAAGAACCAGAATGGTATGTGGGTTGGGCTGGTCAGGCCACAACACCAGCCAGCTGGGACCAGTAGAGCTGGGACTGAGAGCTGCTTGTCCTGGGCTGAGCTAGGCTGTAGCCCCCAACAACCTGAGCTGGAACTGCAGGCAGCATCTGACCCAGCCAGGCTACAGCACCCACCGAGGTGAGGTGAGCCATACCAGACTGGGCTGCAGTGCTCAATCAGCTCATACACTACCAGGGGTGGGGGGGGAGTGGGAGGAAACGAACACAGTAGGGGGACTGCATAGGGCTCTCCTTCTGGACTACCAGTCCTATTGGTGAGCTGGGATGGGGGCAAACCAGATCGGGCAGGGTTATAACACCTATTGGTCTCATGTGGGCTGGATCAGGGAAAAGCTAGGCTGAGTTAACTGTTCCTACTGCTGCATGCATAAGCCAGAGTGGGTTTGGGTTGGTTGGGCTTTGCCACAGCATCACCTGACAGATGCTAGCACTGGGGGCTGATTCTGTCACGCCATACTGCAGAACCACCTGGTGAGTGCATGATTTGGGAGTGGGAGTGATCCCATTAGGGAAAGATAATCTGTTAGACAATATAATGAACAAGTGTGGCCTGAAGGCCAAGACAACAAGTTTGGACTATGTTCTGACTTTTAGAGATCAATTGTTTGCCGATTTCTACCAAATCAACAGTTATTTCTGTGGGGCAAGAATTTGGGAGCCTGATAGCTTGTCCTTTGGGTAATTGAATTGCAGATACTAGCCAGGGCCACAAGCATCTGAAGGCTTTACAGGGG
This sequence comes from Ochotona princeps, assembly GCF_030435755.1. Classification (NCBI taxonomy): domain Eukaryota; kingdom Metazoa; phylum Chordata; class Mammalia; order Lagomorpha; family Ochotonidae; genus Ochotona; species Ochotona princeps. The sequence goes on along the minus strand of NC_080832.1, from coordinate 54,354,752 downwards.
CTGGGAGATCTGCTTTCAGATTGTTTATCCACTTGCCTGTGGGAGAAGGCTTGGGTCCTGGCTGGCTGTCGGCAGGGGGCTTTATTCCTTGCTGTTCACACCTCTCCAGTGGGGTGGCTTGGGTGTCATGATGACAGGTGCCTTCCAAGTGATTGACCCAAGGTGGGGGGTGAAAGCCTAATTTCAGATGCTGCCTGCCATTATTTCATCTTATTTCTTGGAAGTGAATCACTAAATATAGCCTTACAATCAAATAGAGGGAAATCAGGATCCATCTTCTCAGGATTTAATTTAAAAACTATCACAGTATGATAAAAAGTTGTTTGTTGGAAATTTCCTTTTTCTTTAAAGATTTATTTTATCTTTATTGGAAAGTCAGATATATATATAGAGAGGAGGAGAGACAAAGAGAAAGATGTTCTGCCCGTTAGTTCACTCCCCAAGTGGCCGTCATGGCTGGAGCTGAGCCAGTCTGAAGCCAGGAGCCAGGAGCTCTTCTGGGTCTCCCACATGGGTGCAGAGTCACAAGGCATTGGGCATCTTTGATTGTTCCCAGGCCACAAGCAGGGATCTGGGTGGGAAGTGGAGCTGCTGGGATTAGAACCAGCGCCCATATGGGATCCCGGGGCATGCAAGGCAAGGACTTTAGCAGCTAGGCTACCACGCCAGGCCCTGTTTTTTGATTTGGTTTGTTTTGTTTAGTAGTTTTACAGCGTAGTTAGTTCTTATCCACATTGACTGGCTCTAGATTTATTTTAAAGTATGATAGATACGTAGGTAACCAAAAGGTAGAGCTTGTGGGAGAATCTTCATCCTTACTATGTTTTCTGGATAGTCTCATGCAGATGCAGTAAGGAATGTTCCTTAGTTCTTCGGCCCAGGTGGCTTTATTGAGTCTGGTGTCAATGCATACATGTGGAGTCTCCATCTCTTCCACGGAAAGCTCCAGACCTCTTTGCGTACCCGAGGGCTGATTTCTTCAAGCTCATTCTACAGATGGACTTGTGAGAGTTGATGGTGGGATCTTGGATCACCACTTCACTGAAGGCAGAACAATCCTTCTTGCCACTCTTCTTTGTGGGAGTCATTTTGGGTCCAAGACAGAAAGGAAGAGTGTGAAGGACTGACTGCAGGAATATTTTGAACAAGAGAGTACATGGTCTGTTTTTCACCTGAATAGTTGTTTTAGTTGCTTTGTGGAAAGTGCGTTGCATGGGGCAAGAGTGGAAGTGATGAGCCCGGGTAAGTAAATGTTACTCAGACTTGAAAACTGGCAAATATATCGAAGATTCACAGCAGACAAAGCGGGGTTAGAGGGAAGTGGAGGGATTTCGAGTGTGCCTCAGAGGCATACATGAAAGGACATGCTAAAGCAACACCAATTTCGTGTTTTTGTGTGCCATATCCTTTTCATATTCTCAACTGCAGTGCTCTTTATCAAAGTAGTTGATCATTGGGGACCCTGGACAGTTTTAAAAATATGGATGAATGATCTTCACTTACAAAATGAATGGGCTCTATAATCTACTCATTTCTTCATACAACACCCAAATACCCCCACCAGGGGCAGATACTAATTTCTGTAAAATAACTATTAAAAATAAGAGAAATGTATTTATTTGAAAGACAGAATTGAGAGAGAGAGTGAGAGGGAATCTTCCATCTGTTAGTTCAGTTCCCAAATGATCACACAACAGATGGAGCTGGGCCATGCCAAAGTCAGGAACTTCTGGATCTCCCACATGGTTGTGGAGTTCAGGTACTTAGGCAGTCTTCTACCTTTTCCCAGATGCATTAGCTGGGAGCTGGATCAGGAGTGGAGCAACTGGAAGTCAAACTGATGCCCATATGCATCGGTGGGCTTGGCTTTGAGGCCACCATGGAGAGGCTGAGGAGCCATGCTGAGCAATGGGGTCATTCCTGGACTGTGTGGTGATGAGAGATCACCACACCCTGTACCCCAGGGGCTTTGGGTTTGCTGACACCCTGTGCGGAGGAGGCGGCTGTGGTCCTTGAATACATAGCCACATAAGGTGGATGAATGAACTGCGAAGTCACAGAGGGCTGGTGCCCAGCTAACTGCAGAGAGGATCTGTGTTGTTGGCTTTAAAGAAGGTACTTCAGAGGCTAGTTTTGAACCTTGTGGGAAAACTGAAGTGACCGACATCATTGCAAGAAGAGGGGCTTTGCTTTGGTGACCATGCCTTTGTGGAGAAGATTGTCATTCAGCTCTGCGGATTGGGCTTCCAGTGCAAAGGCCACGGACAAGATGGTGCCATTGGGGCAGGTGCCTCCGCTCATCAGGCTCGGCCTCTACTTGGAGCTGTTCCTCCACGTGGAGTACAGTCAAGCCAAGCACCCACTTGAGGCCACGCACGAAAGAGGAGAAGAGGGTGGCGGCAGCAGAGAAGCTGAAGCATATTGTGAGAGCTGTTCCAAGCCCAAGATGACAGCATCCTGAGGTGAGGAGGGGTCACCTGGAGCGCAAGAATGAATAAAGTTCTGACACTGCAAAAAAAAAATTGTCATTTAGAAATATCCTGTGAAAGGCCTCAGTTGCTGAGTCAGGAAAGTCCCATGGAAGCTGGAGATGGGCAGTTCTTTGTCACACCCCAAGAAGTGGATCTGGTGGCATCCCAGGTAGTTGTGGGTATGAGAGCATCAGGGATGGGTACAGTGGGTTCAGTAATGATGGAAGCAATTTTGTAGACCATGGAAGATGAAATGGCTTTGATAATCACAACCATGAATCTTCAAATTTTAAGGAGGAGGCTATGAAGGCAGAAGTTGTTATAGTGATGGTGGCCAATATTTGGCCAAACCACAAAATCAGGGTGACTTTGGCAGTTCCATCAGCAGCAGTAGCAACAACAGTGGCAGAAGTTTTTACTGAATGCCAGGAAACAAAGTTAAGCAGGAGAAAACAGCCAAAGAAGTTGACAGGAAAGCCACAGGTTACAACAGATTTGTGAAGTCAGCCAAGCACTGCGGTGGCAAGTCCAGCTGCAGTGAAGACATTTTAGACAATAATGTGCATGGGTAAAAAGCAAAAGCAAAAAAGATCCTTGAGCCCTGGATTTGCGACTAATAGTCTGACATGTTATCATAGTTTTTATCCTATGGAAAATTCAAATCATTGCAACAACGGGATTTAATGAAGCTATTTTTCCTCTGCTTTTTTTGAGGGGGTATGGAAATCCATGTTATTGATTGCTAATATAATATTCTTTTTAAAAATTAATTAATTTATTTATTTTTAAAGATTTATTTTATTATTTTTTATTACAAAGTCAGATATATATATATAGAGAGGAGGAGAGATAGAGAGGAAGATCTTCCATCTGATGATTCACTCCCCAAGTGACTGCCACGGCTGGTGCTGTGCCGATCCAGAGCCAGGAGCCAGGAACCTCCTCCAGGTCTCCCACGCAGGTGCAGGATCCCAAAGCATTGGGCCATCCTCGATTACCTTCCCAGGCCACAATCAGGGAGCTGGATGGAAAGTGGAGCTGCCAGGATTAGAACCGGCGCCCACATGGGATCCGGGGTGCTTTCAAGGCGAGGACTTTAGCCGCTAAGCCATGCCCCCGGGCCCAGATTGCTAATATAATATTCTGATTATAATGTTGAATAAATGTGTCTTTAAAAAGCAGTGTTTCAGAGAACAGTACTGTGGTATAGCAGCTGCACCTGCATTGTCTACATTCCATGTGGGTGTCAGTTTGAGTACTGGCTATGCTACTTCCAACCCAGCTCCCTTTTAATGTGCCTGGAAAAACAGAGGCAGATGGTCTAATAGCTCTGGCCCCTGTACCCACCTAGGAGATACTGGAGAAGCTCCTGGCTCCTGGGTTTGGCCTGACTCAGCTCCAGCTGTCACAGCTATTGTGGGGTAGACCAGTGGTTGAAAGATCTCTCTCTCTCTCTTTCTCTCTCTCTCTCTCTCTCTCTCCATAATTCTGCCTTTCAAATAAAAATAAATACATCTTTTTAAAACTTGCAGAGACTAGACATGAAACATAAAGGTTCATGAATTTTTTTAGAGGCTCATCACAGCTAGTTAGAGATTTCAGTTAACAGGAACATTTGATTCCTTAAACATCCTAATTAATTGATGTTTAGCATATGGGTTACCAAATTTGAGTTTCAAAGTTTGCATTTAAAGATTGCAAATACATCTATTAGGATGAATTTCTAGGTCAGTCAGGATTTGATTTGCAGAATTTAATGTTTGCATAACTCAACCTTTGCCTGACCTGTCAAAATGATTTTACAGACCTGCATTTACTTTCTTAATGGAATTATTTGCCACAGAGTTAGCTGCTATGGGTTGTCCGGAAAGACATTGCAATACTCTCTTGAGTCCTTACCTATAGAGAGAATTCCTCACTGAATATCGTGTTGTTGGGATTCTAGAATTTTCCTTCTACAGTGAAAGCCAGCTGAGTTCCAATCTTGATCTCCCCAGCACGCGGAGCCAGATCCTGACAACTGGCAATTGCCCCTCCCTTCCGTTCCCATGTTCCCCAGGCATGCAGGCAGTTCAGCAGCGGGGTTGCCTGATGTGTAGCAGTGGTGACGCAGGGCTATAGAAGCAGAGATGGTAATAACTTGGAAAGCCTCTTCCTGGGATCTGGTCTCCTGAGGTTCTGGGCTGCTTTCTGCCTCTCCAGCCTGCTCTCCTAGCTGCCAGGGCTCTATGAGCACTTTCTTTTTCTCTTTCTCTCTTTTTTTCTTTTCTTTCTTTCCTTTCTTTCTTTCTTTTTTTCTTTTCTTTCTTTCCTTTCTTTCTTTCTTTTCTTTCTTTTCTTTCTTTCTTTCTTTCTTTCTTTTCTTCCTTCCTTTCTTCCTTTCTTCCTTCCTTTCTTTCTTTCTTTCAAAAAGATTTTTTTAAATTGAGCCCACATTGCTCCCACAGATTCTGCTAACTGACTAACCTCTCTCACTCTTGTTCTCCCCTCCAAACCACTTTGGTGTGGCTTCCATACATACTTACATATGTAGTGTACTTGTCCATAGAAGTCCCTCAGCTGTAATTCCTAACCTGGCCCTAAAAACCAAAGGTCATCTCCCACTGCCACCTGTGCGATCCCATCATCCCCCTGTAAATCAGGACCCTCTAAATACATGTACCCCTGCGGGTCAAAAAACCTCGCCTCCAGGTTTGGGTGGTCCTGGAAGCCTGCTGAGCCTCCCTGCCCCAAGAGAGCCAGTATGCTATGCTGCTCATGAAAAGGCAGATACACAGAGAGAAGGAGACACAGAGAGGAAGATCTTCCATTTGAGGGGTCATTCCCAAAGTGGCTGCAACAGCCAATCCAAAGCCAGGAGCTTCCTCCGGGTCACCTGCATGGGTGCAGGATCTCAAGGCTTTGGGCCATCCTCCACTGCTTTCCCAGGTCACAAGCAGGGAGCTGGATGGGAAGTGGAGCAGCTGGGTTAGGAACCAACAGTGCCCTTATGGGATTCAGGCACATGGAAGGCGAGGATTTAGCCATTAGGTTACCGCACCCCCACACACACCTCTTTCAATGTTTTATTTCATTCCTTGGTTAGAGATCACCACTGCTGCTTCTAGGTAAAACTCCTGGTGGAGACCTTCAGTATTTCAAGGGAACTGAGAGGCCAGACTCTAAAGTCAAGTGGTTTGGCCTCTCCCCATCCCTGTACTGTCATGCAAAATGCTTCATCTCTTTAACCGTCCACTTTCTCTAATGCCAGTAACCATATCATAGAGCTGCTGAGAGGATTGAATAAAATAATCTCTGCAAACAGTTTAGCACAGTCTCTGGGAGCATAAAGAAACATTCGAGAAAGATGAGCTTTCTGGATTAACATTCCAAGTGACTTGTCCATGTGTTCAGGCCACAAAACTACCACTTGCAACAGGAGAAGTGAGCCCCAGTGTGTGCTGTGTGTTCAGTGCGGTACCTTATTTCCTTTCCCCCCCGCCCCCAGACTGGGTTTTTCTTTTGTTTTGCCTTGTTTCCCAGTTAGGACTTCAGCTTCTCCCCTTACTGTCTACCCTGAACTTTTCTTCTGGGTTGCAGCCTCTAACCACAGCACGTGGATTTTCTCTGTCCTGACGGTTCATTCTCCCTCACCTGGAGGCCTCCAAAAAGAGATCAGCGGCAGGTGGCCAGGATGGAGCTGGCACAAGCCAGTCCATCGTCAGCAGCTGAGATACAGAGTTCACAGCTTTAATGCAATTTTTTCGAAAACAAATGTCCCAGGACTTATTATGGAATCCCTAATTTATCTGCTTAGCTTTGACAGATTCTTTCCCCTTCCGCTGAAATGTCTAATATCTTCTCACAGTTAAACTGCAGAATCTTCTCCACTCAACTTCCTCCCTCTGGGATGTAATAAAGAGACAACTTATGGCCCAACAGCACATTGGAGACAAATTTTCTGTGATAGAAAAATGTTTTTTACTACATGTAATGTTTCTCAAAGGAGGCAGGTCAAAACATAGATATCAATCATCTGTAACCATCCACGAAATATCATACTTGGTTGGAGAATATTAAACTGTGGCATGTTACTTTTGAAAGGTTGAGGATTTTGTACTAGCTGCTTTAATGCCTGTAACAGTCATGTGTAAATGAGAGAGAGAAAAAAAGAAAAGTATCATTAAAATAAGAAATTAAAATTATTTGCCATCTCTGCATGCTTCCTCCCCAAGCACCCCTTAACTCAATCCTTGGCCAAAAACTTTTTTTTTTTTTTTGCTATGTTGAAAGGCCCAAGTGAAGACAGACAGCAGCAGTGTAGTATCAGGGAAAACATCCCTCACCTGTGTGGCAGTTGGGGACGTGGGCACTTTTATTCCAGGTCAGTCATGTCATAGTGTTCAGTCTCATTTTCCTAAGGTACAAAATGAGGATACAAAATACTGGGCTTGTGGGAGCATAGTTGGTAAATCTGCTGCCTGAAATGCCAGCATCCCATATGGGTACCGGTTTGGGTTTTGGCTGCTCCGTTTCCAGTGCACCTCCCTGTCCATGCCCTGAGAAAAGCGGCAAAAGATGCTGCGAGTGCTTGGACGCCTGAGACCTACGTGGGAGACTTGGAAGAAATTCCTGTCTTCTGTGGCCTATGCCCCGCTGTTAAAGCCACCTAGGGAATGAACCAGTGGAGGAAAGAGTGCTCTCTTTGTAACTCTTTCAAAATAATACATAAATCCTTAAAAAAATAAAAAGGCTGAAAGAAGGAATTCAGTACTAAATATCTAATGTGACAGCTTGAGATAATCACAGGTTCAAAGATTTAGATGATGTTTGTTCATAAACATAAAGGAAATACATTTTTCTATGTCTACATTAGTATGTATATAAGTAAAATAAACACAAGATTTCACGAATAAATATCTTCAAGGAAGGCAACACAAAATCATTGTAACTCAAATATTAAGCTTTATATTTACCAGGATTTGACTAATTACTGAAAAATGCCCTATATTTGAATTGATTTTTTTTAAATATATATTAATTGTTTTATTTGAAAGGCAGAGTTGCAGAAAGAGCAAGAGAGACAGAGATCTTCCATCTGCTGGTTTAGTCCAAAGATAGCTGGAATGATTGGGGCTGGGCCAGGCTGAAGCCAGGAGCCAGGAGCTTCTTTTGGATCTCCCACATGGGTGCAGGGGTCCAAGCACGTGGGCCATCCTCCACTGTTTTCCCTGCACATTAGCATGAAGCTGAATGGAAAGTGGGACTCAAACTACCACCCATATGGGCTGGTGCTGCCATCAGAGGCTTAGCTTATTATACCACAGTTCTGACCTCTTAAATTGGTCTTAATATGATATTTCTTTGGTGTTATAACCTGAAAAATACAGCTGAAGTGGTATTACTTATATGTTAATTAGGTAGATAATATCCTCAAATTACTTAAGGGCTCACAAAATTGCTGGAAAGTAAAGTTGAGTCATAGGATAAGTTACAAATATCCATATAAAGACCTTACGTGTTTGATTAAAATAAACTTTGCTTTCTTGTAACTAAAATTTGTTTCGCAAGACTCCTCTATGGAAATGAATTCTGCAGTTAATCTGAGGTGATTTGGATTTCTCTTTAGCCTAGTCCCTGTGCTTCCCTCAGTTGGCTGGCATGGAAGAGGGGTTGGCAGGGGGGTGGCATCTACTCAGTCACAGTCCTGCTGCGAAGTAATGCCTTCTGAGATGGGACGCGGGAGTCTGAGAATCATGGGTGCTGGAATTCTCCAATTCTGCCATTTCTCCAGTCTCCTCTATGTCCTTCTCAGTCATACAGGAAATGGTTTTATTGTAGTGGAGAACACTCACAGCCCAGGCCCTTTCCTATGCTCCTTGCATCTGCCAGGCCCTGTTGGGGTGGTAGACCCTGACTGTATTGCTTGCTGCTGCCGCTGTGGGCTGTCTCCAAAGGCAAAATTCACCTCTGCTCTCTGCTGTTTGCCTTCTTCCTTTTTTCTTTTTTTTTTTTTTTTGAGACTTATTTAATTTTTGTTAGAAAGTCAGAATTACAGAGAAGAGAGACAGAAAGAAAGATCTTCCATTCACTGGCTGGTTCACTCCCCAAATGACCACAATGGCTGCAGCTGAGTCAGTCGGAAATCAGGAGCCAGGAGCTTCTTCTGGGTCTCCCAGGCAGGTGCAGGGTTCTCAGGCTTTGGCCCATCCTCCATTGCTCTCCTGGACCACAAGCAGGGAGCTGGATGGGAAGCAGATTAACTGGGGCATGAGCTGTTGCCTATATGGAATGCTGGCACTTGCAGGTAAAGGATTAGTTAATTTCAGGTAGATTGAGCCTTTGCACACAGTCTCCCTGCCTTCATCTTTACTCAAATTTATTGCAGTAGTTCTTCTAACTCCCAGCTGGGACCTGGGCAGAAGTCTACAGTGAGCACCATCCAATGCCCAAGTGCTTTGGTTTCTTCTGTCTCCCAAACCCAAATTGTGATCTCCTTCCAGATTGGGAAAACCCCCAACTAGCTTGTCAGTTCTTTTTGTAAATCAATATTTTTATGGCAGTAGTTTGAATCTGGCTCTTCTATGTCATTGAGTTTTACAATATAAAGTTTGAGCTTCACAGACTCAAATAAAACATTTTTTTTCTCATTTTTTTTTCTGTCTTGAATTTCACAGATCCACTTAAAAATTCAAGTCATGACAACGTAGATGTGAATTTTCTTTGTAACATTCTTATCCTGAAGCAATGGATGCTAAAGTCTTGCTTGAATGAATGATGATATGTAGTAGCAAGAAACTAGAGGGCATAAGAAAAGCAAAACATTTAATATATCAAAATATTAGCACATCATTAACGGAAACTGCTTTATACCTTGATGTGTTTTCTTTTTTTTTCTTTTTTAAAGATTTATTTATTTTTATTACAAAGTCAGATACACAGAGAGGAGGAGAGACAGAGAGGAAGATCTTCTGTCTGATGATTCACTCCCCAAGTGACCACAATGGCCGGTATTATGCCCATCCGAAGCCAGGAACCAGGAACCTTCTCCGGGTCTCCCACGTGGGTGCAGTGTCCCAAGGCTTTGGGCTGTCCTTGACTGCTTTCCCAGGCCACAAGCAGGGAGCTGGATGGGAAGTGGAGCTGCCGGAATTAGAACCGGCGCCCATATGGGATCCCGGGGCGTTGAAGGCGAGGACTTTAGTCGCTAGGCCACGCAGCTGGGCCCGATGTATTTTCTCTTTAATAGTCTGGCCTAAGTTACTTCCTACTTGACTTGAGAGATTGACTCTACACTTGAGTGATAGCTGGATCGTATGTGATGACAAAATTGTGACACTGGCAGCGACAAGCTACAGAAGCCAAACTACCATTTGTGGATGCAATCAGAATGGTTAAAGCTCCGTCAATGAACACCAACTTTCCAGTTCCTTATCATGACTCCCCATCCAAGCAGGCCCAACCAGAGATAGACAATAATCCCCAGATGAATCCTAAAGGATGCTCTGCTTCTAGTTAACTGCCTTTTTGCAGAGTCTTCTTTTTGCTTCTCTATACCAACAACTACAATCAGGACACATCTGATGTTTTTTTTCTTTTCCCCACTGCACAGCTTTCCCACTCCCATTCCTGCCTTTGCAACTCCACGAAATACAAGTGATGGTGGCCGATCATGCTCTAAACAGATAAATAACTGTTGTGCTTACTTGGAGCGGTTTTCATTTACTTCTCATAGGCTTAATCCGCCTACGTGCATTATGTACATTGACATGTTGAATCCACTTGTGCTGAACGTAGGGATGCTTGCAGTAAGTGCATACTGAGCTTTGACTTCTACTTAATCAATGAGAATTAAGTATTATAACTTGAAATGACCTTTCTTTAAATCTATAGATACTAGTATGTTTACCTTGATGGGTATAGTTTGAACATTTTTCGAAGTGCACACAAAAATCCTATTTTTTCCAAATTAACATTATAATACTTTAGAAAATTATTATTAAAAGGAATCCTATCGTACATTCATTTGAAAATGAAGAACATTTTTATTGGGAAGACAATTATTCTTTTTGTGAGGTTTCTTTAAATTAGCATACATATCTGTATTAGGCTGTGTCTATAAACCCAAGACTACTGCAAAAACAATAATGATCATCAGAATAAATGACACACATTTGTTCATGGAAATGTGCTGCTTCATTTTTAGCGCTCTGTATTAGACAGAATGTCATATTTCATTTCACAAATGAAGACATAAAGTCATATCCAACGACAGGATCGAGGCCCTACTCCGAAGAATGAAGCTCCTCATCTCCTGTAAGGAACCTTGAGGTTGGAAGCATGAGCCAGGGGGCTCTCACACCCTGGGACTGAGGGAATGCTCCGTCCTTCTGGAAAAGGCATCATTTTCACCGTGCACGGAAAAGGTTGGGAACATGTTCCAGCATCAGCAAGGAGGGAGAGGGTCCCTAGCCAGGGGCCTAGTCACAGTTTAGCATGGTGCTCAAGGCAGAGGCCAGTGACCCATACGTACCCATAAAAGAGGCATGAAGAAGGAAACTTAGGCCTTCTCATGCATGGGACGTGTGTCTGCCAGCTGTGTGTGTGTGTCCACATTGGTCTGGATATCCCCATCGCTCACCGCAGCCCACAGGCTCCATGGATTCTGGTCTCTGTTTTCCTCTTTCACATCTTCTCCTACTCACTCTCTTTCTCAACGTACCTTCCAGTTTCTCAGGCTGAAATTTGAGAAGCGAGAAATGGAACCAAGCACATCCATTCTCCAGATCCTTTGTAAAGCCTCAATTGGAGTACTTTCCCCCAGAATGTCAAATTCTCTGTTTGGGTCGTCCCTTTCCCTCATCCTCAAATCTTTCCTCATGAGGACTTTCAGGACTATTTAAGCTAAGCAGATCTTCCCCTCCCCAATTCCTGCACACCCCCTGCCACATTATCCTTTCATATCAACTGACTGGATCTAAAATTCTGTTCCTTATTACTTGTCTCCTTTCCAGAAAGTTCTGTGAAATCAGGCAAGTTGTACCAGAAGTTTCATATATATTTTCAAGAGATTCCAGAGCACTGGGCTCTTACCTATAAACTCCAATTTAAACTCCTACTTAATAATTCAATCGTTTTCACTTTTTTAAAGAGGTTTTGTTCTATGCAGTGAAACATCTTTTGACAATATGTTTTGGAAGAACCATGACAAATCACAGGCCAATCACTGCATGTGAGTTTTGAATGGATTCCTAATATAAATGCCAATGCATCTTAATCACCATGTTTCAGTGCTTTTGTGGTATGAAACATTACATGCTCACCCATATCTAGTTCACCTCCCCTTTGTACTTGGGAGAGATTTAAATTTCCCAGCTTCCTTAGGAGTTGTACAGATCCATGCGATTAGCCTTGGCCAGTGGATTGGAGGCAGAAGGAACATGTGCCACAGCCAGGCTGGAGTGTCCAGCTGCTGGTGAGATACTCACTCCAGGGTCTCCCTTCTCCGAGAGTAGTGATGGTGGAAGCACTCACGAGGATGGAAGAATGGAACCAAGACATCATGCGAGACACGGCTGCACCAGAGAGTCGTGGAGCTCTTGGTCTGACTTTGAACAAGAAGCATCACTCTTGGTGATTTCAGGTCCCTGTGATTTTCCGAAGACTTGTTATTGTAGCATAATGCAACGTAATCTAGTACATCACTGAATGGGAAATGTGCTGATATTTTATAGGCCACTGAGAAAAAAAAATGATACCATTCATAATTCTAAGAACTGAATGTAAAATGCATCATAGTTTCGGAGATGTTAAATGCGAAAAATATGAGCCCTAGATTAGATAAAACACAGATTGCCAAAGGAATTCATTAAAGCACATTTGCATTCTGTTAAGAGCTCCAAATGCTAGAATTGTACAGGAAGCTATGAATTCAAATTCCAATACTTATTGGCTTGTGGCTTAGTAGCTTCTATTACCCTTGGTTTCCTTATCTATAAAATGGGGATAATAGTAGATATGAACTCACAGATGTTCATGAATATTAAGTGGTACAGTTCTTAAAATCTGCCTAGTATAGTACTTATTCCATATATTTTACTCTCATTACTTTGGTAGATCTGAGAGCTAATTCAAGGCAACATTAATTTTAAACAGGAAATACAATTTTTTTAAGATTTATTTATTTTATTACAAAGTCAGATATACAGAGAGGAGGAGGAGAGACAGAGAGGAAGATCTTCCGTCCGATGATTCACTCCCCAAGTGAGCCGCAACGGGCCGATGCGCGCCGATCCGAAGCCAGGTACCTGGAAACTCTTCTGGGTCTCCCACGTGGGTGCAGTGTCCCAAGGCATTGGGCTGTCCTCGACTGCTTTCCCAGGCCACAAGCAGGGAGCTGGATGGGAAGTGGAGCTGCCGGGATTAGAACTGGTGCCCATATGGGATCCCGGGGCTTTCAAGGCAAGGACTTTAGCCGCTAGGCCACGCCGCCGGGCCCGAAATACAAATATTTTAAAGTTTCTTCCTAGGTCATATTAATCAACCAGCAAATATTTATTAATTCCTCACCAGGCAGGAAGACTGGACCCGTGAGGTAGGAATTTCTGGAAATAACACAGGAGCAGATCCAGAGGTGGGGGCCCAAGTCAGATCACCCCAACGTCTTCCCATATGCTCTCTGATCAGTTTTCTAGCTGTAGTAGGCCAGAATCAACCCCCTAAACAGTCCTGAAGTGTGAAGGATTGACAAAAAGGCATCTAAGGAATGCATTTCTTCAGACTTGAAGAAGTTTTCATGACTGCCAGGGGTGGCAAAGGGGAAATTGAGGACTAATGGTACTTGAAACCTTGACTGCAGCCTGTGTGTGTGTGTAGATAGGAAAGGAGGGAGAGAGAACTAGTGTTGGTGCTGGCGGTTGGGAACATACAGTCACAGTGGCAACACGGTGGTATTCTGAGATCTGTCTATGGACAGGAACATAGCACCCACCTAGGGTATACAGGTATAGACTATGAAGTTTTCCAGGGAGCTAATTTGACTCAGGGCATGTCCAGATTAAAAAAAAAAAGTAACAACTTGTATGAATACTGTCTTCATCTATAGCACATTGGACAAAAACTCCAACAGGGTATAAAATCATGAATTCTGAAGTTCATTGTGTAAGTTTTCAGGGCCAAAGTGTGCACAGTGGATTTTAATACAATCTTCTCATTTTGGTTTTCAGGAGCACATATGCCTGTGAAGGAACAGGTGGTTCATTAGCCTCATTTCTAAAAAAAAAAAAAGCTGTATTTGTTTTTTTTTTTTTTTGACATAATCACACACACACACACACACACACACACACACACACACACACACGCAGAACCTGATCTTCCATCCACTGGTTCATTCCACAAATGGCCACAAAGGCAGACCTGGGTAGGTCAGAGCCAGGAGCCAGGAACCCCATCTGGATCTTCCATGCTGGGTGGCAGAGGCGCAAGCACTTTCCCAGATACACAAGCAGGAAACTGGGTTGGAAGTAGAGCAGCTGGGCCTCCAACCATTGCTCTGACACAAGCTGTGGTTCAATTCATTGCACTACAACCCATACAGCACTCTGGTCCTTTTCTGATTAAATGCCTGAATCACCTCAGAGTAAGTAATTTTCTTTTAAAAATGTTTGTTCAAAAGGCAGAATTACAGACAGAAGGTGAGACAGATATATATATATATATATATATATATATATATATATATATATATATATATATATATGGAGAGAGAGAGAGAGAGAGAGAGAGAGAGAGAGAGAGAGAGAGAGAGACTTCTTCCTCCTGGTTCACTCCCCAAATGGCCACAACAGAAGAATCTGGAGGGATCTGAAGACTGGAGCCTCCCACAGGTCTCTCACATGGGTGCAGGGGCCCAAGGCCTTGCGCCATCCTCTGCTGCAGTCCCAGACCATAAGCTGAATGGCAAGTGGGGCAGCCAGGACACCAACCTGGCGCCCATATGGAATGCCAGCATAGAGGCAGAGGTTTCTGCCATGGTGCCAGCGCCTCCCCAGAGTAAGTCATTTTCTTTGAGGAAGTAGAGCTGCCTCTAATTATAACTCTGGGCTCTGGTTCACCTTTTCTGTTTATTTTGTTCTTAAGTTGTGAAACTGTATCTTAGGATCTCGGGTATATAAATTGTTATTTGATATCAGCTGAACAACAGTGAATTAATTGTAATGGTTCTGGCACCAAAGAAAACAGAGAGTACTTAAATACCAGAAGACCAAAAAAAAAAAAAAAAAAAAAAAAAAAAAAGCTGCTCTGTGGCTACAATTTACATCTTGGGTATACAATACAGTTTCAGAATATTTCAAAGCTCAAATAAAAAGTTTTCCCATTGCTTCACCCATTGAAGATGAAGAGGACAACACAAAAAATGAGCTTTGGCCCACACACTTTTTTATCAGATATTATAGAAGAAACTCAGAATAAAGAGGCCTCTTCCCCTTCCTCTCTCCCTCCCAGGAACAGCACTGGGGACAAAGTTCCCACCGCAAAACCTGGCCCCCCACATACGCCCCCCCCTCCCCCGACTCACTGGCGAATGCTGCCATAGCTGCTGGAGGCAGAGGCGGTGTCCCCCGAAACAGGTTTGGGCCCTTTCCCTTGCTCCATCCTCTTTACCAGTCTGTGGTGGGCTGTCGCTAGCTTGGAGATGTGGCCAAAAGGACTTGGCGGGCCCGGCGGCGTGGCCTAGGGGCTAAAGTCCTGGCCTTCGACGCCCCGGGATCCCATATGGGCGCCGGTTCTAATTCCGGCAGCTCCACTTCCCATCCAGCTCCCTGCTTGTGGCCTGGGAAAGCAGTTGAGGACGGCCCAATGCCTTGGGACCCGCGTGGGAGACCCAGAAGAGTTTCCAGGTTCCTGGCTTCGGATCGGTGCGCACCGCCCCGTTGCGGCTCACTTGGGGAGTGAATCATCGGACTGAAGATCTTCCTCTCTGTCTCTCCTCCTCTCTGTATATCTGGCTGTAATAAAATGAATAAATCTTAAAAAAAAAAAAAAAAAAAAAGGACTTGGCGTTCCCAGCCTGGGTCTCCCCAAGATACATACCTACAGACAACGGGGAATTAAGCGGCAGTTTCTGCCAATTCTTCCTCCCCTCCCACCCCAGTGCCCCGCTGTCTCGACTTTCCCGCATCCCGGCCAAGCGTGCCAGGACTTCCCACCTTATCTGCGAGTCCAGCGGTTCGCGTGGAGCCCTCTCAGGCGCGCGGTCTGGCCGGTTCCCTCCTCGTTCAGGCCTCCCGAGCTGGCCCGGGGTGTGGGCAGCTACGCAGAGCCGGTACCGGGAGGAGGCGAGAAAGAGTATTCAGCCCTTATGGGTTCCCTCCCAAATACTATGATTCCGCGTGTACCACGCAGAACAACCTTTAAAAAATTCAAAACAGGCCACGCCGAGGGTGCTCAGCCCCCCTGGGTCCCCTTCCAGATTTTTTCAAGTTGAAGTCTAAGAACAAAACAATGCTAAAATGCAAATTAGGCAACATGATACCTTAGGTTGTACCTCGTTTGACAAGCCAACCTGAAGTCTTAATGGAAAGCTTACTCCCAGCCCCGCACCGAATTCATTCTTTCAAGTACTTAAAAAAAAAAGTGCAATTTTAAGTTACACCGCTGTCATAATGAACACTACATAGTAACAAGAAAGGGAACAATGGACACCCCCCCCCCCGCACTGCATCGCGCCAGGTAATTACAAAGTGTCGTGGAGCAGGAGAGCGACCGAAAGCCTAGAACCTCCCTGTGTCCCCCGCGGAGCGATGGGACCGGCGTCCAGGACTGCTGGGCTAGTCCGAAGCTCACGCAAGATGCCTCAACCGAGAGGCTGGACCGACGCCATCCGACCTCGGACACTCGGCCGCCGCAGGATCAAGACAAGGCGGGCGGTGGGGGCAAGCATCGCTCGGCAGAGCGCAGAAGCGAGCGGCCCAGTGGCCGAGGAGAGAGAGCGCGCGAGCGGGCGGCGAGGCGAGTCCCGCCCGGGCGTGGTGAGGCCTCCGGGACCCTGCAGAGTAGACCCCTACGCGGGACCTCACGCTGTCCCCGGCACCCACTCAGCCTTGCTCACTGCCGCACCAAGGCATCCGTGTAAGGGTGCGCACCAGGTCACGGAGTAAAGCTGTTACTTTGTTACAGGGCACACGTTTGTGTGAGGAAGGGAGAGAGGACAGGGAGCGAAGTGTGTGGGGGGGGCAACCACAAGCGGGAAGAGAAAAGAGAGACAGCGGACTAAAGGATAAGTCCCACTTGTAAGTGTTTTACAGAGAGACAAAAGCTTCCTTGCGGGCTCAGTGGGAGGCCACGCTTTGGCAACTTGCTGGGCTGGGCGCGGGGACCTCTCCAAGGGGCCTCCAGCTTCCACGCGCCCCTGCGCTGGCCCCCCGAGGGGGACGCAATGCCTTGGCAGCTGCTCTGTGTGTGTGTGTGTGTGTGTGTGTGTGTGTGTGTGTGTGTGTGCTGTGGTTTCTACCGCAGTTCCGAGGTGGTAAGCTCTGCCAGGGGTTAGGGGTGGGAGAGAGGGGGCCTCTCGCGCCGCGAAATCTCGGGTCCAGAAGCGCTCAAGCCTCCTCCCCTTACCCTCATTCATTTTTTATTTCCGCAGCTTCTTGTAGGACGGGCTTTAAAAAAAAAGCCCATAACAAAACAAAAACCTACCCAACTCCCAAACCCACAGGGAGCTACGGAGAGGGGCTGGGGTCCGAGCGGGCGTTGACGCCAGTGGGGCGGGGAGGGAGAGGACCGGCGGAGAGGCTGGGGCCGCAAGGGGCGCCTCATCCCGCCGCCCGTGCCGGCCCTGGCTGCACAGGCAGCTTCGAGCAGCCCCCGGATCCGCACAGCATCCGCGTGCTCAGTGACGGGGGAAGCCACGCCCGCTCCGGAGCCGGGGGGCCGGCCTAGCCCCCACTATTCCTACACCGCCCCCTCCTCCCTCCGGCCCCGCTCGCCCGTTCGCTCGTTCTCTCGCTCGCTCTCCCTCCCCTCCTCCCCGCGCCGGCCCCCGGCCCGCCCCCGGCTCGGCTTGCAGGAGGCGCTGGGCGCCGGGGCTGGCGCGCTCTCCCGGGCGCACACATACACACACACACGCACACACACACACACACACACACACACACGCGCGCGCGCGCATACACACACACGTCCCCGCGCGCACGCCCGAGCGGCTCTCTCCGCGCCGGGCCCTGCTCCCTTTTCGCCCATGCCGACGGACGGAGCGACGGAAGATGGCTGACGACTCCACGGGGCACCGAGGATGCAGCCGTGCGGCGGCGTTGGCGGCGGGAGCAGCAGCGGCAGCAGCGGCGGCGGCGGCGCGGGCAGCGGCGGCGTTGGCGGCGTTGGCGGCGTTGGAGGCGGCGGTGGCGGCAGCAGCAGCGGCAGCAGGAGCAGGAGCGGCGGCGGCGGCATCCCCGAGACTCCCCGAGCTAGCTTCCCCAGTGACAGCCGCTGACGTGCTCCGCCGCTAGACGAGAGACCCCGGCTCCTCGGCGCCGGCCTCCCCCTCGCGCGCCCCGGCCCCGCCAAAGCCCCGCCAGCGCCGCTACCTCTCCGCCAGCGTTGCCACCATCAGCACCACCTCCACCGCCACCGCCACCACAGCCACCACCGCCAGCGCCGGCGGTGGCGGCAGCAGCCATTTCATCTCCGCAGAAACCAGACACAAAAACATGGCAGAGATGGAGAAAGAGGGGAGACCTCCGGAAAATAAAAGGAGCAGGAAACCGGCCCACCCAGTGAAAAGGGAAATCAACGAGGAGATGAAGGTATTTCTGGACCACGGGGCCGGGAAAGCCCGAGTCCCTTCTGTACCCCTTACCCCCTCGCCTCCCGCCCTTTCGTTGTGTGGCTTCAGGGGGGTCCGGGCGCGCCTGACAGGTTCGCTGGACGTCCCGAAGAGCCCTCGGCTCCTCAGGCGACGAGCCGAGACCGGCTTGCGGCTGCATTGCCGAAGTCCGGCACGCTCCGATCTGACGGGGGTCCAGGGTGGGGTGTGTGTGTGTGTGTCCGTGCGGTGTCTGTGTTTGGGATGGGAGGGTCGGGGAACATACTATTCCACCTTACACAGCAGCCTGAGGTGGGTTGGCACGGGCTCGTCCCGGGGAGACTGGCGGGGCGCCGCGGCGGCAGGCGCACTGAGGGCGCTCTCTGTGCGCCTCAGGGTGAGGGGGGGGGAACTCTCCCTGCTCCGTTAAGGGCTCCCCGGACCCCTCCAAAGTTAGGAGGAACGGCGGCGCGGCCGAGGCAGCCGAGAGTGCGCTCGCCGTCGCCCGCTCCCCGCCCCCGTGTCCCGCCTGCCGAGGAGTCGCCCGTTGCTTGGCGCTGGCTCGCTAATGGGCAGGCGGCGCGGGCCGAGGTGCGGCCGGGGTTGGCGCGGGGTTGGCTGGGGTCCTGTGCAGCAGGCTCGCCTCGCCCGTCTCTGCCTGCCTGCTCCCTGTGGCCGCCGATGGCTCGGCTCGCCGCTGCCCGCCTTCCAGCCACCTTCCTCCTTTGACCCCCACCGGAGAAACAGACCCCTGGAGATCTGCTTCTGGCCGGGCGGCCTGCGCGAGGCGCCTGGCCATTGTTCGGAAAGGCCAGCCCCGAAGGCTCCCCGCGGGCCGGGCTCCCCGCCAGGCCAGCGGTGCCCAGAGGTGGCGAGCACAGTGCCCCGTGCGCGCTCTAGCTGTTGGCGTCGCCCACAGCGCTGCTGGGTTCCGGACTCCCCTCTGGTCAACCCCACTCCCTGGTTGCCCACCAAGTTGTGGCTCCTGCCTGGGCGAAGGTTTTATTCTAGGTTTTGTTTCATGAGTCTTTCTGAAAAAAAATTATATATATATATATATATAGTTACCAAACATTTTTAAAAATTAATTTTTTTCTTTCTGTGAGTTACTAAAAAGTAGCGGAGCTGCCTTCTGCAGCCTTCTTGGTTTTCCATATCTTCTGCATTGAGCACTTTATTTTGCCGGGTGACGTGGTCAGGTTGGCTTCATTCAGTGCTTCACAGACGAAACTGCAGGATAGCCCAGGGCCACTCAGTCAGGTTCATTGTGTTTGACGTCTTCTTGGTTACAACCACCATCGTGTAGGGAAGTGCCCGGTTCGAAGCCTGCCAAGGGGGTGTGTGGATGGACAGCCTGTGCCTACCTTGCCAGCATTCCAAGTTTTGGAATTAGGGTCTTTATTTGTGAGTGAGGAACTTGGTGTCTGGAAGCCCTAGGTATGGTTCGCTTCAAAAGAAAATCAAGGAAGATTTACCTTGGAAAGCAATGTCCTGCCCTGTGATAGGTCCTGCCATTGATGCCAATGATAGTTAAGAGCCGGTGGTGTGGGGGTCAGAAGGAGAGAGACAGATTCCAAGAGAAAGAGTTTTTTCTTTTTGTCTACACTAACCCTTCTTCCTCCTTTACTGTTCCCTCCTGCCCAGTACTTCCCGATTACTTTTCCATTTCATTTGAAATTGGGCATGGGGGTGGGAGGTAGGGGGAGGAGGAGAGATGAAGGCAGCTAGGAAATTTTAGCCTGCCCTGGCCCTTTAAAACTCTGCCTAATGTGATCTATATGGATGGCAGTTTTTAAGTTTCATAGGTTCTAGAGTTACAAATTAGCTAATTTTAATCAAAACATGTGAAATGTTATCCCGGCTGGCTATAAAGGCTGACTGTGCTCGATGCTCGGGGCTCGTGTTGTTGGCTTTGGCTGCAGGCGCACTCCGTGGTTTGGGAGATAGTTGTCCTTCTACAGTATAACAGATGTTTGTCTGAACTGGTGAGGAAGAAACAAAAACAACATTGTGTGAAGGGGGAAAATGACACAATTTTTTGCCAGGACTGCAAGGACTAAGCATGGAATTAACCTTACTGCACAAGAGTTTCCTCTTTTTAAAAAATGTTATTTTCCTTCCAGAGCACCACCACCTACTATTTGAAGTTTTAATTCTCATCAGTTCCACCCAGAGTAGCCACGCAGCAGCTCATTCAGTTGCCTGCAGGGTCATTTTTTTTTTCTCTCCGGTTTGGGACCAAGTAAGAGACCCTTGGCTAGAATTTCTGGTCATGTCTGCAGATACCATGCCAGGGCATTTGGTAGGACAGCACCCCCAATCCTCACTTAATAAGTAATTTCTCAAAGTTGAAAGGGTTATTTGAACTCATTGACATGGGTCTGTTTTTAATATCAAGCGCTGCATCAACAAGACACCTCTCCCCTCGCTGCCCACCCCCAGAGCTGGCAGTATTGTTCTCCCCCTAGCTCCTGGAGCTCCAAGCGTAGAGTAACCTAACAAGTGGGTTGCCCTGTATAAAAATGTGTGCAGCAAAATGTCAGCCGGAGCACAATGTGGCCTTGTGCAGCTTCCTATCGGTGCTGCTGGAACTGCCTGGCTGTGTTTGCCTTCATCTGAACAGCTTTCATCTGGACCAGTGTAAACTAAGCCCTGGTAAGTAATCACTGCCCAGCAGAAAGAAAGGAATGTATACAGCTAGCCGGGGCCTAAGCTGTAAAAACGGAAACCTGAGCCCCCACGTAGGATCACATATCAAGGCTGGAAGGTAGGGGAAATGAAAGGGGGAAAGAGGAGAGAGCGAATGGAAAAGTCAGCCTGGGAAATGGGGGATCAGGAGGAGCCCCCACTTCCCTCCCCCCAGGGAGATTTGGCTCAGGGATTAGGGAATTTTATCATGGTGTACAGTGACCTACTCGGGTTTCAACATGGGGTTGGATCAAGTTGCTTCTGAGAGCAGAGAGAAAAAGGACTGGTGTGTCTGTCTGTGGTTCCCGTCCTGGCCCACCCCCTCCCTCCTCCTCCCAGTACTAGAAAGGACGTTGGTACAAATGTCTATTTTAAGTACAGCAAGTGCAGAGTATACTGAGAATGAGCAACAAAATGGCCTCATCACAGAGACTTCCTTCAAGATTTCTTAATTGAGATAATCACATATTGATTTTAAAAATGCCTGGAGAGGACAAACTGGCTGACACCAGGAATGGCAATGGAGATGGACTTCATGTGGCTGGCAGCTAATGTTGCTTGCTGTTTCATTAGATGAGATATTGAGTTACATTTTCGTTATCACTGGTTTAATGTACATGGCATTGGAACAAATTTAAATTTGATACAATATAATTTTGTGTGTGTGAAAGTACATGACTTGGCATGCTTGCTTGTAGTTTCCTGTAGTGGAAATATCTTGGAGTAGAAGTGTTCGCACCGCCCCTGCCTCCCGTGACCTTTATAATGCTTCTTTATCTTCCCTTTCCCCCCTTCCCTTCATCCTGGTTTTCCTTGATTAAAAAGACTGGTTATGTTACTATGCTTACAATTAATATGCCTTATTTAATTAGTGACTAATAGAGAGACTTTAAGAAATTCAGATGGCAATGCAATTGGTATTTTGACTCCTTTGTTGTTTTTAAATGAATGTTAGGATTGTATTTAATGTAATATCTCTCTGAAACACTGTTGGCTCACATGTATTCTAGTGGATGGATGTCAGGAGGGGATTCTGACATATGGAAGGGTTAATTAGTTTCAGGAGTTCATCCAGAACATGGTAGATAGAATATAAAAACTGATTTGTACTAGTGAATGTGTGAGTATAAATACATGTGTAAGTATAAATATTGTCACACGTAGGGATATGTATTTTGTGCGTATATAGCTTAGTGAACTCTGATCAGTTGCTACCAAACAGTAATACAAAAATCTAAAGTGTGAGCAATGATAATGAATCAATGGATTGTAATTTTATCCTTTCAAACTCTTCGACAAAACGAACATGACTAGATTAACCATGCTGTCTTGGAAACTTTCCTGAACAAACCATGTTCAGTGCATCTATCATGTTTGCTCTCTTTATCAATTGCTAAACCGTAAGATAATCTGTGTTATGTGTCATGGGGTCTTTCTGTTTTGCTGAAGAAGTGTCCTGTCTATAAATATTCTCAGTGAGTAATTTGTACCTAAAATTATGCTTCAGTCCGATGCCTGCAGTTTGAGTTGAACACATCTGTTAGAGTTTAGTAGTAAACGCACCACAGGATTTTCTGGTTTGGTTTCTGACCGTCTGCATTTGGCATTCAGAATGACCTGTGTCAGTTGCATAGACAGTAGAGCAAGTTGCAGAGCTGAGCTGGTGAACGCCATGAGATAAATAGCTAGACATTAAAGAAGAAAAATCATAGACCTCAGAATGTGGACTAGGAAAGTCAGCATGTTTAAAGCTGAAATCATTATGTTACTGAAACAGGTATATTTTATGTTTGCTGCTAATGCTCCACTCTGGTATCAGACACAGGAAGTCTCTGGGACTTAGAAAGTGAGTTTCGGGCCTGGTCCCACTGAGGCATTTACAAATTATGTCTGACCTCTCCTGCTAAGCAGTGGCCTCAGGTGTTGCCGTGTGGGGACACAGCCCTTGGCACTCGCAAACAGCTAGGGGATGCTCCTGAGCCCTTAACTTGGCTCCCGGCTGTTCTGCTTAAGACTCTAGGCTCTCCCCGGAAGAATGCTAGGAAGGCTCTGCTGTTCTGCTCCGCTCCAATGGAGGGGTTTCTGGGAAGAGACCTTCTCTCCATCTGGGAACGGGTAAGTGTGATTGTGGTAGAGTACGTTCTCTAAGCCTCATATGACTCGCAGGTTCCAGAGGCGAGCGAGGAAATGGAAAGGAACCACTCCACTTCCTCCCAGATCTGAAATAAACATTTGAACTAGAAGAAAACGAGCCTGACAGACTCATTCCCTTCTGCGTTTCCTGCCTCAGTGCTTGCCAAGCACTGCATGGAGAAGCCAAATCCTACTCTCCTTGTGTGAAAGACAGACTTATAGAAACCAAGAGCTAACAGTTTTAAAGGAAAGTCAAAACAGGCCTCAGAAAAGGGCAAATATGAGTGAACACAAGTGGTTCTCTGAAGAGTTGAGAGAGGGATACTGTCTTGGTCGTGTGGCCACATTTGCTGTGTCTTTATGTCTTCTAAGAAAACGTCTTTTGAAATTTATTGTGTTTTTATACTTTTTTTTTTTTTTAAGTATTAGGAGTCGTAGAAGGTGGAGCATAAAAATCCCTGAAGTCTAACACTTCCTCTTGTGGAATGGGAAGTTAGCCACAGTTGTACTCTGAAGCTAATGAGATTATTGAATATTTTCCTAAAAGGGAAGGGATACTACAGGGTAGCAGGGAAAGAAAAAATAGAGTGCTTTGTCTTTGACAGTGCCAAATGAAACACGTACACAGACATGAAAGCATGTGGTGAATGAGCTTTGCTGAATGTATATTTTAGGATCTGTAGACTGATGGGTGTTAATATCTTTTATATAATCAAAAGCCAGGGAAACTCTGTGCCACTGCTTTAAGGCCAGTGTCTTTGGCACAGACAGGGAAACAGTGTAACAAGTCTTGGTGATTTTTTAGGGCGGTTCTGCAGCTGTGATGGGAGGCAGCTGCACACAGCTGTACACCTGCCATGACTGCCACAGTGTTAGCTGAAAGCCGTGATCTGTAATTTTACAGTATCGTTTGACCCTTTTATGACATTTGATATCTTAGCAGTAGATTAAAATGTAGGGACAAGATTGTCTGCTCTGTCACAAGAAGACCGTGTTAACAGTATAGATTTTCTATGCAGAAGCATATACTTTTTTTTTTTTTTTTAAGCTTTATTTGGAAGGTGGAGGGAAGGAAAGAAGGAAGGAGGGAGGAAGGTTGCAGGGACAAAGACACAGAAAATCTTTCATCCACTCATTCACTCTCCAAATGCCAAATCTGGTTCAGTCAAAGTCAAGAAACCAGGAACTCCATCTGGGTCTCCCATGTGTGTGTCAGAAACTCAAGTACTTGGGTCAGCATCAGCGCCTCTCTGAATACACGATAGGAGGAAGCTTGAAGAGAAGTGAAGGCAGGACTTCATCCCAGGCACTCCCTTCAGGGATGGGAGCAGCCCAAGCTGCAATCAGACCTTCGGTACAATGCTGACATCACAATTTTTGCTTTATATACTAACTATAGCTATTCAATTCAGAATATATTGATAATAAGAGGACAAGCCTTTTTCCCCCCTCAGGCTGTTTCAAGCCAGAGTTGGGTATTAGTGTTAGAATGTGTCTTCTGCAGTTTGCATAGTGATGAATCATGCAATGGCTGAGAACAATGTGGGAAAACCCACTGTAATGGAGTACAGTGAGTGACTTATCTGCAAAGGATAGAAAACTGCAGTTGAGCTAGAAAGAGCAGCACTCAGCACAAAGTCTGCACTAAGGGGTGTGACTCTGGCTACTGTAATTATTTCATGCATATTCATGCATTGAGTCATCTCTGGACAATAGCTTATCCTTACTATACTATCCAACCATGGGTAGGAAGGTACTTTGAAATCTGTAATGGGCTTTTTGGATATTTCTTTTGCACTATGTAAATTTTTACTTCCTGATCATTTTCTTTTCTTTATTTAAAGATTTATTTATTTTTTATTGCAAAGTCAGATATACAGAGAGGAAGATCTTCCATCCGATGATTCACTCCCCAAGTGAGCGTAATGGCCGGTGCTGTGCCCCGGTGCTGTGCCCCGGTGCTGTGCTGATCTGAAGCCGGGAACCAAGAACCTTTTCCAGGTCTCCCATGTGGGTGCAGGGTCCCAAAGCTTTGGGCTGTCCTCGACTGCTTTCCCAGGCCACAAGCAGGGAGCTGGATGGGAAGTGGAGCTGCTGGAATTAGAACCGGCGCCCATATGGGATCCCGGGGCTTTCAAGATGAGGACTTTAGCTGCTAGGCCACCAAGCTGGGCCCATCCTGACCATTTTCAACTGGATTTGTGTTAACAGAGACAATGTAAGACTTGGCCCTGGCCTAAGCCTGGGGAGTAGAACTAGAAACTGACTTGTAATTGACTCGGAGCTCCATTCTGGTTTTACTCTGGAACTTGACTCTGCCTTTCCCCTGTAGATCTCCACTTCATCTCTGTCACAAAGACCATGATGCTGAATAGAAATCTATCCCAGAAGTTAGAACCCACAGAGATGAAAAGGGAGAGAAAATGTTTTCGAAAAATTATCATTTTATTTTTCATCTCTGTAAATAGAAGAGATCCTAGTATTTTTTTCCCCTGCCTTGTAAATTGTTCAGGATTGGAAGTTCCTTTTTCCTTCGAAAATGTTTCTGACGTACTCTGGTTTTTTTTTTTGGTGTCAGAAGGGTTTGGAATGAAGTAATGTGACTGACAGATCTTTTTTATTATTGTTAGGACTGTAAATAAGGCCGACGAGTGATGTTATGTGCTAATTAATTTTTAAATAGAACTAGTATTATATTTTTACAAAAATAATATACAGGCATGACAGAAATAATAGAATAATGAACAGAAATAAGCAAAAAGAAAAACAAAACCTCCAATTTTTCCTACCAAGACACAATTACTGTCAACATTTTGATGTACATTTTTTCATCTTCTTCCCTTGTCTGATACACAGTATTTTAAAAAAGCAGAGTGATCGCCTAGTGTACCAAGCTGTGCTTTAAAAACTTCATATATATTGTTAATAGCTTCTCTATAGCATTTATTTTAGTGGCAACATAGTATTTTATGGTTAAACCATAACTTATTTAACCAAGTTTCTATTCGACATTTAGTTTGTTTCTAAGAAATAACACTGAGATATCCTTTAACATGCATATTTCTATGCTTATTTACTTAAGATAGTTTATTTAATCTTTAGGAATCAAATGATTGTGTCAAAGGGTAGCCAAGATTTTTAAGGTTCTTAATGCATAGAATCAAAATATTTTATCTAAAAATACAAATTAAATTCCCAATAGTATGAGAGTACTCACTAACACTAAGTAATTTAAAAATACTTTTTCATGGGCCCGGTGGTGTGGCCTAGCGGCTAAAAGTCCTCGCCTTAAACGCGCCAGGATCCCATATGGGCGCCGGTTCTAATCCCGGCAGCTCCACTTCCCATCCAGCTCCCTGCTTGTGGCCTGGGAAAGTAGTCGAGGACGGCCCAACGCTTTGGGACCCTGCACCCGCGTGGGAGACCCGGAAGAGGTTCCTGGTTCCCGGCATCAGATTGGCGCAGCACCGGCCGTTGCGGGTCACTTGGGGAGTGAAACATCGGATGGAAGATCTTCCTCTCTGTCTCTCCTCCTCTCTGTATATCTGGCTTTCCAATAAAAATAAATAAATCTTAAAAAAAATACTTTTTCATGTTTACTTTTAGAATCCTATTTTCCCCAAATACTTCTTTTTATTTAAGTGTTTTCTCTGATATTTGTGAATGTATCCAATGTGTTTGCCCGTTCATAGAGTACATTCTAAATATTAGGTTATGCTAGGTGAGGCATAAAGTTGAATGAAAAGCTTTTGTCCTCAACTTAACTCATAGTGTATTTGTGATAAATAACATATTTTGCTAGGAGTAAGACTTGGATTAAAATAGGAATTGAGTTTATGGGGAGAGGGAGGGCATGACTTTTCCCTTATTTTGTGAGTCACTGAGAACTCTTTGAATACATCATGCTAGCTTGGGTAGGATATAGATTTAAGAGCATATCAACATTAAGTTATACAAGCCAGGTATGAAAAAAACGTATTACTAGCGTTTATGTATGCTTCAGAATCTGGTGTGTCCAAAATAAGTGAAATCAGTAAGTCCTTTTTGAAGACCTTGAAGTTTTTGTTTTAGAGATGCTTTCAAAAGATTGTGATGATTACTATTTATGGAGTACCTGGAAGTTAACTCTTTATTATTCACATGCTGGAATATTCGACTAAATTCATTGAGACTGAATTTTGACATTTGTGTGGGATTTCCAATTGAACAAGGAGGATGTCTAATGAATATCCTGTGAATTAAGATCTCTCTCATACACTCAAAAAGAATTTTTCTTACTGCAGAAAGAACTCAGAAGGAGTGAAAAAGTAGTAGAATTTCTTTTCCATCTGTCTCAGTTATGAAGATATTACACGTTCAGACTATACATCAGCATTGTCTTTCCCTTAGGAGACCTGGAGGTGCGGGGAACTGGGGAGGGTAAGCAGGAGATAGGGGATTCAGATAGGCTTATTAGAAGTACAAAGCAATTACAGATAGATGTGATGTCAGGGAATTCTAGAATGAGAGGATTCATTTTTTAATTGTGAATGTTGGGCTCTTCGCCTTCAACCATACAAGTAAATAAAAGGAGCTGAGGCCAATGATCAAATCTGAAAGCAAGTGAAATCTCAACAGAGGTTGTTACATTCTGATTGACAACCTCTTCATATTTGATATAAGCATCTGGTGGAATGATTTCTTTGTAAAGTGAGGCTACCACTTAGGTTCACTCGAAATTTATTGTGGAAACTAAATACTTAACATATAGGGTTATTGAAAGGAACAAGAGTGTTAAAAGACATAGAACCAGGACCGGCATGGTGGCGTAATGGCTAAAGTCCTCACCTTGCATGCGCCAGGATCTCATATGGGCGCCGATTCTAATCCCAGCAGCCCTGCTTCCTATCCAGATCCCTGGTTGTGGCCTGGGAAAGCAGTCAAGGATGGCCCAAAGCCTTGGGACTCTGCTCCTGTGTGGGAGACCTGGAGGAAGTTCCTTGCTCCTGGCTCCAGATCAGCACAGCACCGGCCATTGCGGTCACTTGGGGAGTGAATCATCGGACGAAAGATCTTCCTCTCTGTCTTTCCTCCTCTCTGTATATCCGACTTTGTAATAAAAATAAATAAACCTTAAAAAAAAAAAAAGACACAGAAACACTGTAAGGTATTAGATGCTATGCTTGTAATGATAGTGACCTGTTTTCCAAATCCAAGTTGGACCACATGGTGGGAGAAAGGATTTTTGTGTTACTTCCAAGGGAGAGAGGTGGTCTACAAAATGTAGTTTGGATGCCAGAGTACTGAAATCTGTGGCACATTTGGAAAGTTAATGGGA
The DNA here is from genome assembly GCF_030435755.1 of Ochotona princeps. NCBI lineage: Eukaryota > Metazoa > Chordata > Mammalia > Lagomorpha > Ochotonidae > Ochotona > Ochotona princeps. The sequence goes on along the minus strand of NC_080832.1, from coordinate 54,326,359 downwards.
GCAATGATACGATATTTGCAATAATGAATGTTCAATAAAATCTGTGTTACCACTGTAATCATATCTAAGATATATACACATATATATATACATATATATGTATTTTATCTATAATGAGTAAGAGTTCTTTGATTCTTTAGGATCCTCAAGCTATGAGGGACTTCTGAGAACCCCTGTTTTGTTTTTTTTCCTAGGTCTCCAGCAGAAACAGTGAGTAAAAATTTGGGTGGGAACAAATTTTACAACCTCCAGGAGTCAGTAACTTATTTTATTACCAAACATCTTGACCTCAGAATTTCTGAGTTTCAACTCTAATCATCTTTTTTTTTCTGTTTTAAAGAATGAGAAATATAGTTAAGAGATATGCTTTTGAAGACAAACTTCTTCTTTAAAGGATTTTTTTTAAAGAAAGGTTTGTTTATTTTTATTGGAAAGACAGATTTACAGAGAGAAGGAGAGATAGATCCTCCATCTGCTGGTTTACTCTGCAAATGGCTGCAACACCCTGAGCTAGGTCAGTCTGAATCCAGGAGCCAGGAGCCTCTTCTGGGTCTAACATGTGTGTGCAGGGTCCTAATCCTTTGGACCATCCTCCTTTGCTTTCTTCGGCTACAGACAGGGAGCTGAATGGGAAGTGGAGCAGCTGGTATACAAATTGGTGGCCATATGGGTTGTTAGAGTTTGCAGGTTTAGCCATTACACCAGCCCCTAATGGATGTTAATACAAATAATGCTGTGAAAAAGAGATCTGCAGTAATTCTCTGCCAGAATGATTTGAAAATCCTTGAAGGCCATAAACATTACACTCATTTCCCCCAGAAAATGTGATATTTCTTGGGTGATAACTGCAGAAGTCTATTTTACTTGCTTTCACTTAGCACTATAATAAGTCCATATGATATCTAGCATTGAACTCCGCCTAGGAATTTAAAAAAATGTTTCCTGGGGTTCTTTGATTTCTTAATGCAGTATTTAAGACAGAATTAATAGTCTGCTTCTTGTAGCTATCTTAAAAGAAATTTTGCTATTCTCTCTTTCATCTGGCTCTTTTTTTTATGAAACTTTGGAAACTTACGGTTTGAGATTATACAAGCTTTTTGTTTTCTGCTTTGCAGTTCTGTATCAAAGCATTTTTAATCTTTATTTTTGATGACATAAGAGAATGTTTTAGGGTTTGTTTTCCCTGACACTTGTAGTAACTCAAAAATCATAGACTAGATTAAGTTCGTATTGATTGTTCCATGAAGTCTTGGAGTTTTCAGCAGAAACTATGAACTAAATGGTACAGTTAAGGTGCCCAAACAATACGAATTTGGTGTTAATCATCCAGTTTCGTTTGCCATTTTTATTCAAATGTCTGAAACTTCTGGATCCCATCTCTAGGATTGGTCCTGAAAGGCTTAATGGATTTGCAGCTGGACAACAAACAAATCTATATCCTTGGCTGGGAAGTTGCTTCATGAATTATGCATCTACAGCCTTTGTGTGACTTCAGAGGTTAGACAGAATTGGAGAAAGTGGTGCCTTGATTGGAACACTAGGTAGGGTAGCCAGGAGTTATTATGCAAAAGATTTTCTGTCTTGTTGACACAGTTCTTCTAGAGATTGGGGCAAACAGCACCTGGACCAATAGGCTGGCTTTTACATGTCTTTTAATGCTGTTGGGAATTGGTTTTTGATGCAAGCTCTAAGCCTCATCCTTGGAGATTTCTGCTGCCAGACCACTGATGGAGGACCTCGGTTTGTGTGCTTAAGGACTGTCATTCCCAAGTCAGGCTGCCTGCTCAGGGAAAGAAATTAGGTGTTAGCGAAGACTGACACCTTCTTAAAAGGATCACCTTTGATTGAATGGAGCAGTGTTTAGCCCAGTCCTCCTTAGTGGTATTCCCGAAGTTGCTGTGCTTATTATTCATATCGATCATAACATCTTTGTGTGTTCATGAAGAGAATGTCTATTTAATGTGGACATGACCAGCCATCAAAGAATAAATGCCTCGCTGAAGCACAGTGTGGCTGTCTGTTGGCCTTGTGGATGACAACCCTGAATCACCCCGGCTCTATTTCTTTTTTTAATTGCTAGTGCATGGTACCTTCACAGATTGACCCCATTGGAGCCCGGAATTTAAGTGAGCACTAAAGCGAAAAACAAACAAACAAACAAAAAAAACAAAACAAAAAAACCCCCTGCGCACCTTGTGGGTGATTTGAAATGCTATGATAGCTTTGTTTTTTTGGATTCAGTACGGAATAGCTTTTATTTTTTATGCACCCTACCCCCTGGTGAAATCTAACGTCATGAAATTCAGGAAAACATGGAGTCCACACACTGAAGCCACTCACACCCTGGTTTAGCCTTAGTGCTTTGTTTCAAGCACATGTGTTATACTTAACAGTGTAATTTAGAAATGACAGCTTTGAAGGAAAACAGTAAGAGATTCTTTGGGTCACAGAGGTTTTAATATACGGTTTTTCTAGCTTAATGCAGGAGACTCTTAGTCTGTTGCCAGGCAGAATTGTTTAAGGTAGAAATAAACATTAAGATTTTAGCACACAGATTCACATTTTGTTTCCAGACCTAGCAACTGATCAATTGATAAAATAGTGATCTGCTCTGTAATACTAAATTTGTCCAATTATACTTGTTATTTTTGGCTTGATGTCCGTAATAACAGGCACAATAATAATGTCCAACATTTATAGATTGATTTACAGTTCATAAATCTGGGCTGGCTAATAACCTTGAAGTTACTTGTACTTTTATGTTTTTGTCAAGAGATAATCATGGTGACCTTTGATTTCATGGAGAAAGAATCTTAATGAAATTTGCAAAGCAAATTATGCATTGACCTTAAAAACTGCTCTTCTGAAAGGGAAAGCTAAAAAGGGAGACCCTTATACCCTATTGAGCTTTCTGTTGGCAAGGGTTGACAATTGAGAAATTATGTCTTTGTTAAGACTTTGTTTTCTCTGAAAGAAGAGTCCTGTTAAACAACACTGAACTCAGAGAGCAATGCTAATTTAAAACTATCTGAACCACATAAAAGTTGATTGTTTCCATTTTTCAATTTTTTTCTTAGCTTGTTTTGTCCTCTACCTTTCAATATTTTTATATTACCATGGAGTATAGACTTTGCAGAAGAATATGCTAAAATATGACTTCCCATTCATAAGAGAAACTGACAAATGCCTTTTCCTTATTATCTTTGAATTGCAAATGTCTGAGGTCCTGCTGTAATTGGATGCATCATTCTGAGATTTAAATGCATTATAATTTTTGAATGTGACTTGAAAAATGAATACTACTCTGGGGGAAGTGGGGCTGAGCTGGCAATAAATGGTGTGGAGCAAACAATTCAATTTATGCATTCTTTTCAGTTATTGATTATAGAAATAAGTAGTTGCTTATGCTTCTCTTATAGAACTTTGCAGAAAACACCATGAATGAACTCCTTGGCTGGTATGGCTATGATAAGGTTGAATTAAAAGATGGTGAAGATATTGAATTCAGGAGCTACCCTACAGATGGGGAGAGCCGGCAGCACATTTCTGTTCTCAAAGGTAATGACATTTAATGTCCCTTTGTTCATTCAGAGAAGGATTAACTATCTCAACCTGCCAGAATTGAGTTGCTTTGGGACTCATTTTGTTGATTGTGCCCAAGGTTGATTTAAATATACATCCTCAGCAGTGTTTTTCCCAAAAGCGGAATTGCACACAATGTAAGAACACAACCTAAAACAAAAATGGACTTGACTTCATCTCCTTCCAGTAGTGGGAAAGGAGACAGGGGCTAGTGACCTTCAGGGCTATTGTACAAATATATATATATAGTACAGGGCTATATATACAAAGAGACAATGTTGGCTAACTGACTCTAGATTTACAATCCCTATAATATATTCCATCAGACTATTGAGGACTGATCTGTTATGTTCAAAGTTTGATTTAGATTTTCAGATTGCAAGCAAGATACATTGTTATTTTGCAAATCCCCATTTTCTTTTTCTTTCTTTTTTTTGGTGAGAATTCTAAAGGGAAGCTCTATTTTCATTTTGTATGTAATATTTCTGTCTTTCTCTGACCCCACCGTCTTGACTAGGGTAAAAAAAATGAATAACAGAAAGTAGTCAATAATCGCCTCCCATATTATTTTCTAAGAAAATTCAGGAAAGCCAAGAGAAAGAGGAGAAATTACAGAGGCTCAACAGAGTTGAATGAGCATTGATTTTCCCGATCAGTATCAGTGCCAGGTAGCTCATGGAAGATGTTTGTATGAGCACCAAATTTATGAACCTGTATGTGTTTGCAAAGGATAAGAGAAATAACCCGTTTGGGCAACTTTATAAGATGTAGGTAGAGCTAATTGTATATCATCCCTGGCGGTGTCACCAGCATTCGCATTGCATTCAGAATCTATTGGTGTAAATAAGCATTTTATTTTCAGTCTTTAAGATAGTCCTTGTCCTTATATGCCCAGGAATTGAGTGTAGAGGCACTGTCCTACAGGCATGTGGAACTGAATATATTGACTTTTATGTTAAGCTTGCTATGAAATTGTGCATACACATCATGTTAGAGAGATAGCATCATCCATTTCATTGCAAGTGAAAAATGCAAGCTGTGAGTTTGTATTCTATAAACTAATAGCTCTTATACTAGTTGGCTCAGGTAACAATCTTTGCCTCTGGGGAATGTGGAAAGAGAGTGTGCCAGGATACATCACTGGAGGGAAAAAGTTGCTTTCCATGGTTGAGAGTGTGTTTAATGATTCATTTGCAAGGATGAAATGTGTGCGAAGTTCATAACATTCTCATTTTTCTTTACATTCATTTTTGTTAATTTTTAATATTACCAATCACCTGTAAAATAGTAGCTCTCTTCTGAATTATCTGCTTCTTTCTTATGTTTTCATTTGATTATTACAGCCCAAGTTTATGATACAGTGGAATCTGGTTACAGTGTTGGGGGAAGGCACATTTTAGGCTTTCTCCCTGGTACCTGCTATATATCACTTTCCACATGGAAAAGGTTAATTGCCTCTCAATTTTCTATGGGATTTTACGGTGCTAAAATTCATCGCCATGATTCAGCTGGGATATTAGCTATCATAGTGGAGCAAATTATAAAGAAGCTTGTTGGAAATTTATGGTAACAGGACTAAAAAGGTCCAGAATGGACTCTAGAGTTCTAATAAATTGTATAAAGATTTGAAAGAAAAAATGTGTTTTGTTACATGACCATTTTGGTTGAGAAAAATAACAAAAATTAAGTCTGCTGAATAAATTCTTCTGTCATTTTGAATATGTATATATTCTTTTTTTTTATAGAAAATTCTATGCCAAAACCAAAATTACCTGAGGACAGTGTTATTTCGCCATACAATATAAGCACAGGCTATTCAGGGCTTGCCACTGGAAACGGACTCAGTGACTCACCTGCAGGGCCCAAGGATCATGGCAATGTGCCCATTATCGTACCTTTAATTCCACCACCTTTTATAAAGCCACCAGCAGGTAAGCTACTACTAGGGTTTCTGCGGCTAATGATTCTGAGGAGTTTGTTTTCACTGTCTTACAAATAATTATTAAACGTTTCAGCTACCTTGGTAAAGTCCATTTCAGGAATTTTATAGCCTAGTTAGTGCATGTATTGTTTAAAATATTATTGTATTATTAGGAGAATTTTCTGCTGTTGTTTAGGCTGTACACTTTCAACCAATAATAAATTGTTTCTACCATTAGCTTCAAGAAAATTTTCTTCTCTGAAGTCACCTGCTTAAAAAATGGATGAGACAATTAAAAATAAGTAAGATACATGTAAATGACTGGCTAGCAAAAAAAAAAAAAAAGAAATTTTGGTTTAACTGTTGATACAGAAAGAGAGCCACATCTTCTCTGCATTTTCTTTTTTTTTTTTTTTTTAAAGATTTATTCGTTTCCCATTAGAAAGTCAGATATACAGAGAGGAGGAGAGACAGAGAGGAGGAGAGACAGAGAGGAAGACCCTCCGTCTGATGACTCACCTCCCAAGTGAACGCAACTGCCGGTGCTGCACCGATCCGGACCAGGAGCCCAAATAATCCTCTTCCAGGTCTCCCACATGGGTTCAGGATCCCAGGGCCTTGGGCCGTCCTCTACTGCCTCTCCAGGCCACAAGCAGGGAGCTGGATGGGAAGTGGAGCCGCCGGGATCAGAACCGGCACCCACATGAGATCCTGGTGCCTTCAAGGCGAGGACTTTAGCCGCTAGGCCACGGCACCGGGCCTTCTCTGCATTTTCTGAGAAATGGGTTAATCTTGTAAAACTTCATAAAGGAGCATGAGGTAGCGTGTTTCTTATCAAGCCTTCCTTAAGTTCTGTTCAAGAGATAACTTTGGTTGTGAATCTCCACAGATTTCCTTCTAATGCTTGCAAACCCCTCTCTAAGAACTTTTAAAGAAATGGCGAACTGAATATCACATACATGGAAATATAATCAGTTCCTTTATATTTTTAGAAAATAAGAAGACAGTATATTGGACCTGAGTGGGAGTGGGCTGTTACGTGATGAGGCAAACAGATACGTTACACACTGAGAAAGAAGTCACGTAACATTCTGTCCGTCTTGCTGTGAAATGCTGGGATTACGCTAGGCTGTGCCATTGTGACACTAGTTATTTTTCTTTGTTTTGAGTTGAATCTGATAAATGCTGATTTTCAAAACTGTGCTTATGGTAACATACAACAGATAATGCTTTTAATTTTATTAGTGGGGTTTGGTTATGTTTCCATAAGCAGAAAAGATATGTTAGATGAAAGTAACTCAGCTTGTATTATAGATATATTCACGTTCTAAGTGTCTTTTCCTTCATGGGTATGGCTAAATTCTCTTGCTTGGCCTACTACATTTTTGCAGTAGAACTGTCCTTTCAGACTAAGTCTCTTACATATGCCATTTATTCTACTTCCTTGTCAAAATGGTTTGTAATTGTCTTTGTCTACTAATTGCAGATATAATTGGTCTGTCATATGAAGTGTATCTTATTAATGCCTCTATTCTTCTTCAGGTGGTTGTTTTGTGATATGAAGGGGACCAAATTTATTTCCCAAGGATCAAGGGCAAGCTTTGCACAGGCCAACTGGGGAAATAGTTGTGATTGCTTTCGTAAGCACAGAGTTCATGCTCTCACGCATGTTCATGTAGCTTAGGTGAGGGGCGGTGTTGGCAATGAGGCTATCAGTCAGGCAGTATGATTGACTCACAGGAACAGTGGCTTCAGATTCAGACAGATGGAGTTCACATCTAGGCTTTCTCGTTTCCAGCTCTGCAGATGTGGACAAGTTCTAAAAGCTCTCTGCCCTGCAATTTCTCTTCTGTAAGATGATGGGGATAGTACTGCCTCAAAGGGGTCGTTCTGGAGAGGTTATAAAAATCATCTAGCGTAGTGTCTGCCTCACAAATCAGTTAGTAAATACCATACCTCTTTTTTTTTCTTTTTCAATTCTTATTCTGGCCTAGAGTTATCATGCACATAATTTGTGCATAAAAAGCTGTGCATCCAAATGCAGATTTATCCCCGAGATTTATTGGGGCAAAGCAGACAGCTTTAGAAATTAGCATAGCTGAGGCAAACAGGAGTTTGGCATGCCAAAAAACCTGCCCTGAAGTTTCCTGCTGAGCCAGCCACGTGGAATTCAAGCACACAGCTTCTATTTAACTCTAATTCCACATCAGATCAGGAAATAAATATGAAAAGGGATAGATGCCAAAAACCGAACCTTGGAAGTCTTAGGCATAGGAGCTCTGGGGAGTTAGAAGCCAGAGTGACAGAACACCAGTAGTTTTGTGCTGTCTTCCATGAAGTTCCAAGGCGCTATCTGTTGAAAACAAACTGTAGGGAAGGACATGTTTAATTTTCTGTGTCTGCTGTAAAACTTGGCTTTGTCCACCTCCAGGGCTCTCTATAAAAAGACAAAGATGGAGAGTGGTTCTTTGCTTTCAGTTAACTTACTCTGTTAGTCTCTCAGCAGAAACTTATGTGGGAAGATGAATTTTGCTTTAGTTGCACTAGGTCAGGAGTCAACAAATCTTTTCTGGAAGGTGCCAGGTAGTATTTTAGGCTTTCTGGGCTGATTGTCTCCATCACAGCTGCAGGATTCTGCTATTGTAGCAGAAAGACAGCCATGGAGGACAGATAAACAAGTGATCGTGGCTATGTTCCCATAAAACTTTATTTGCAAAAGAAGCAATGTTTGGGGTTTGGCCCAGGGACTGTAGTTGGCTGAGCCTTGCCTTGGGTGAGATTAACCAAAGTCTTATGATAATAGGAGGTTGAATAGTGTTTTAAAGAACCAGGCAGTGAACTTTGCTGAGATACTTCTCTGTGTGATAGCATAGTGAGGAGACAGTAACAGGAACAGGAAACTGTGTTTTCAGGGTATGTGATGGTCTCTGGCTCACCAGAATTGGTGAAATGAATGGCTTATATTCTAATTCTATGGCACATGTATAGGGCAAGGACCAACAATGTTGCTGTTCCCTGAGAGACAATGTTATTATTCTATATGGTTTAATTCCAACCTGTTCAGACAGCTGACCTTGATGCCATCATTCTTGTTTATCTATGGCTAAATAAAGGCCATAAATTTTTCAAAAACTTCCACCTGGTTGATTGTTTTGGTTTTTTTCTTTGCTGAAGCTTTTAGCCAAGTTTTACTTGAGGTACACCCATCATTCATTCTGTGCATGCGTAAAGGTTAACATGGCATTCCTGATAGGGAGTAATCAAGGGCAGTGACTAGAAGCAGAAGGCCCCTTTACTAATCAGCCCCTCTGAATAATTAAGATTTTATTGCATCACGCAGTTGTCTACAACTGAAGACTGGGAAGATGCAAATTTTGTGTGTACCTTATGCTATACTGTACTTTTGTCCTGAACCTGGCTGTACAAGAATGGTGGTGGTAATGCTGTATGTTTGTATTAAATCTTTTACAGTTTCTGAAACTCATTGACAATCATTATTCATTTAAACTCTACAATTACTCTGGGAAATGGCATGTATGATATAATTAAAGAACTGAAGGTAGTAAATGATTTTTTCAAAGTCATGTAGCTTCTAAATACTCAAGTCAAGAATAGTACTAAGGTCTTTCTGACTACTAATACAGTATTTTTTTTAAAATATAAAGTTACCTTTTCATCATATTTTAAAACTTTCCTGAGCTGTTTTAGTATCATTTAGGGTGATACTACTTCCAGACTCCCCAGTAATCGGATATTTTCCTGCAAATGGTTGTTTTTCGAAGTTCATGTCTCCTGGGAGAATCCGTGAATTCTTCCCCAGCCCTGAGAGCCAGTGGTTCTGTGAACCTGAGTGACCTGGCAGGGGTAGAACCCAGGTTGGTTTTGAAGTACTTGTCATGATGAGGCTAGTTGCATCTCTTTCAGGGTGCCAGAGGGCTCCATCCGGTTCCCAAGAGTGCATTCGTGCACTCAGACAGGCTGAACTCTGGATCCCACCCATGGCTTGGCAGGCAGTGGGCCCAGTGGAATACTTGTGATTGGGAACATGGTGATACCCTGTTTTCTTGCATTTCCACTCTCCTTTTTCACAGCTGCATACGGAAGTATGAGTGTAGCTTTTGGGCCTGGAGAACTGCTGTTCAGGCTCTCCCACCTCCCACCTTCTTGTGTTTGGTGATGAGCACAGCATTGGCCTTGCTTTGGCCTCGCTTGTTTGTGTCTGTCTTCTTGAGCAGAGTTGCCTGCCCTCCCTTCCCCCTCAGAGACAGCCTTTGCTATGCCATTTGTGACATCACAGGTGTTACTATGGTAACAGACTTGCTATAAACAGACGATAAAGGTCCTGATTTTGCTTTTTTTTCCTCTCCCATACAGGGAAGGGACTCACCATGATGCCTAAGTAATAATCACAGACTTTTCTTTCTGCAGACTCTAGGGGGTGAATAGAATAGTCATTTAAAAAAATGCTGTAATAATATTAGAAAGTAATAGAAACCATTGACCAGCTCTTTCTGTTCAGTCCAACATACCTTGATCGTTTAGCCTGAACAAAAGCAAAAAGCTTCTTTGCTGATCATGAACATAGGCTTCAGGGATAAGACATTTATCAGCGGGAGATTTAGAAGATAATTCAGGTTAATTATATCGTAACCTTGCTGTAATTCTTCTTGCATTAGAAATTTTCATGTGGGTCCTACCCTTTGGGACTTTCGAGAGGGTTGTGTCTATCCGGGGCTTTGGTCTTGGATTGTGAGCACAGTGCTATAGTGTATCCTCATTAAAACACTTGTCCCTGCCCCGCTCCTGCCAAGTCCAGTGAGTGAATTTAAGCATTCAGAGAGGATTTTTTTTGATAACGCGGTTTTTACTGAGACCCCATCAGGGCCTTTGCTGCTATATGAGTCTGATGGCACCTGCTTCTGACTGCCATCATTCTGGCTGTGTTGGATCTTCCCTGTCTTGTCAGTCCGTGGACAGAGGGAAGACTTTGGGCCATATGGGATTCAAACTAGGATTGTTGTCTCCTTGTTTCATTCTCATGCTTCACCTCAATATTTTGCTCCCGAGAGTTAAAAAAAAAAAAAAAAAAAAAAAAAAAAGAAGAAGAAGAACTGTCGGTGTAATTGCTTTGCTTCACAAGGAAAGAGAAGCAACTTTTAGGCCCGGCGTGGTGGCCTAGCAGCTAAAGTTCTCTTTGAATGCGCCAGGATCCCATATGGGCGCCTAATCCCGACAGCCCCGCTTCCCATCCAGCTTCCTGCTTGTGGCCTGGGAAAGCAGTTGAGGATGGCCCAAAGCCTTGGGACCCTGAACCTGCATGGGAGACCTGGAGGAGGCTCCTGGCTCCTGGCTTCAGATCGGCTCTGGCCATTGCGGTCACTTGGGGAGTGAATCATCGGACGGAAAATCTTCCTCTCTGTCTCTTCTCCTCTCTGTATATCTGACTTTGCAGTAAAAATAAATAAATCTTTTTAAAAAAAGAGAGAAGCAACTTTTCTGCCTAGTGAAAGTGCCATCACTGCAGAAAACACAGTACCTGGGAAACCACAGTTTAGAACTGAGTCTTGACAGGTTTCTTCAGAGGCTTACAACTTGCTTCTTCTGAGTCCAGAATCCCTGCACATCTCCGAGTACTTTAAAATGCAAGGGCAGGTGAAACAAAGGAGGGAGTAGACTACCCCTAGTGCATTTGTGTTAGTTTTAAATCCATTGCCTCGCCTGCCAAGTGATAAGTGCCGTTCCTCTTCCTCTCCACCACACTCGGAGGGCTGGGGCGGATGGTGGGGTGCATCCACACTGCGCACTAGGAAGAGCAGCTGCAGCTCCTGAGACCGCCTTGGGTTCCTGTGTGCTGCTGCGTCTTGTCTTTCTTTGAAAACAGTGACCGTTTCCTGTCCTCCAGGATGACTTGCTTTCAGTGAGCTTTCCAAACTTTGTGTTCAGTCATAGTCATGGAAATCTGATATATTTTTTTCAGGCCAATCGTGAAATTCCTAAGAGGTTCTAAGAACTGGGCTTTAAGGAACCGTTAGCTTAACTGAGAATATGGAAACATTCTTGTGATCTGCTAAGCTCTGTGTATATAACTGAGTAACCCACAGTTAATAAGCATGTTACTTTTTGGCTCTGAGCATTCTTACATGGAGTTGTGCTTTCAGGGAAGTCAGAATCAGAATGTGGTTTGCATTATGGTCATTGTTTATTTTATCTGATATTCAATATTCTTAGGGCTTGCATGTGAATGATGTATTCCAAATAGCCACCGAGAAAACAGGATTTAATCAAAATTGCCTTGGCATTTATTTATTTGTCCAGCTTTCAAAATATGATTATTAAATAAAATTACCTAGCTTTAATGGGATTTGGATGACTTACTATTCTGAGTTCACCAGCTCTAGTTCTCAAAAATGATAGAGGTTCACTGAACCCTCAGTTTTATAAACCACCTAGCTCAAGGACAGGATGGCTTATGATGGGTGTCAGGAATAGGAGGAGTTAATGACATGATGATATAATTTCATCACAGCTAATATTTTTGAGTACCTATTATTGTCCAGACATTGTGCTACAAATAAATCATATCACCTAATTTTTCCAACGAATTTCTGTGGATGCTATTATTAATCTTGTTTTACAGATGAGAAAACAGATGCAGAGAAATTAGGCAACTTGCCTGAGGTCACAAAAGTTAGGAGAGCTGATATTTGAAACTCCATGTTGCGTTTCCTTAACCCTTATTCATAGACACTGGATTATTCAAAACACGAAACCAGTCTTTCAGTCCATGAAGGATTTATTGAATGGTTCTTATATAGTACCAAAGAGTACAAATGTATGTCATCATCTGCATCAAGCAAGCACTTACAGTTTGCTTGGGTTTTTTTTTTTTAAAGATTTTATTATTATTGGAAAGCCGGATATACAGAGGAGGAGAGACAGAGAGGAAGATCTTCCGTCCGATGATTCACTCCCCAAGTGAGCCGCAACGGGCCGGTGTGCACCAATCCGATGCCGGGAACCAGGAACCTCTTCTGGGTCTCCCACGCGGGTGCAGGGTCCTAAAGCTTTGGGCCGTCCTCGACTGCTTTCCCAGGCCACAAGCAGGGAGCTGGATGGGAAGTGGAGCTGCCGGGATTAGAACCGGCGCCCATATGGGATCCTGGGGCTTTCAAGGCGAGGACTTTGGCCGCTAGGCCACGCCGCTGGGCCCTTGGTTGGGATTTAATTAAGACCATTATTTTAGTTTGACTTGGAAGGTATGATACAATTTTAGCTATCTTTGGAGGGTGCATGATTAGAGAACAAGGGCTAAAATGGAGTAGCAGAAAGTCTAGTTACTTTACAGAAAGCAAGAAGTGATGTATTTTATTCATTTATAGAGATATGGCACCTATAGCAATGTAGGCTAGAAAACAGTCATTTTCAAATTCAAGGGGATAAAAAAATAAAAAAAAATACGAAAGCCGAAAATGTTAGCTACTATGGTATGCATCCCATTTTATCTTTATACATATTGACAAGAGTTCTTGGAAAAGTGTCTTGCAAATTTTAGTGTGTTCAATTGTTCATACATCTCGGTGGGACATGCCATTTGAGTGGTGGCAGAATGTGTGGAAAACGTCCAGAGCAAGAGTTGTAAGACCTGCTAACCTTGCCGTTGCTTGCCCTGTAGTCCTTGAAAAGTCATTTGGCCTTTCTGATCCTCAGCTGCTTGTCTGCAAAATGATGTGATCTTAGGTGATGTGTAATTTCCTGACATTTAAAAAATCCTGATTTTATGACTCCTATGGTTCATTGTTTCTCTGATTTTGTGATTTGAAACAGTATATTTTAATATGCCATAATACTTGTTAATTGAGGAAATTGAAAGCAAACTCAACTATATGTGTTGACAGAGAGAGAAGTAAGAGGAGAATTAGATTGAAAGAGAGTGATACTGTCATCTGATTTATTACACAGTACAGGGCAAGGGCTGCAGCTGGGAGTTGAGAACTCAATCCAGGTCCCAACTGGTAGACAAAAACCTACTTGAGCTGTTATGTCCCTTCCAAGGGCCCACCTTAGCAGGAAGCTGGAATCAGGAGCTGGACATTAAACCCAGGCACTTCACAGAGAGGATACTGTGTACTCACCAGCTGCTTCAACCTTTAGACCCCACATCCATTCCTATGACAACTTTTAGTGACTGTTAGTTTTTTTTTTTTTTTTTTTTTTTTTAAGATTTATTTTATTTTCATTACAAAGTCAGATATACTGAGAGGAGGAGAGATAGAGAGGAAGTGGAGCTGCCGGGATTAGAACCAGCGGCCATATGGGATCAAGGCAAGGACCTTAGCCACTAGGCCACGCCGCCGAGCCCAGTGACTGTTAGTTTTTACTCTGAATCAAGGAGTGCCTTGAAAGACTTTTCCACTGAAAAAATGTAACATTTTAAGAAATAAATTTTACATTGAAAAAATTGAAAACTAGCATTTTAAGATTAAAATTAGCATTTTAAGAAAAATGTTAGAATGTATGAAAAACAAGTAAACAAATGTCACCCATATATTTTAGACGTAACTATTTTGGTGTTACACATAAGTAATGATTACTGGAAATAATCACTAGAATTTCTATGAAATTTACTTTGTATTTAATTTAGTTAGCTCTTCAAAACAGGCCTGGAAAAAGTAGAAAGCCTCAGTAGTTCTACATTTATTAAGGTAAATCAAGAATATTGTAGATATAGATGCCTCAATGTTAAATGCTATGAAATATTTAAAGAAAATAATAAAATGCACTACATGTTAAGGGCACATTAAGTAAACAGAATGATCATTTAAATGTAATTTGATTAAATTAAAATAAAACATTCTGTTTACCATGATCACTGATGAAAAAATTCATATGAAATTATAGAAAATTAAAGCCAGTGATCTATTCAAAAGAAAAATAGATTATACCTAATCTGTGTTTTTTAATAGGAGTCAAAGATTGGCTTAAATTTTAAAAACCAGTCAATATATGAGTAGTTAACACATCAGAAGAATAAAGTAAAGCTTCATGCAGTTTTTCTATTAGATGCAGAAAAGTAATTTGATAACATTTAATATAAAAAGTAATAAAAGCTATTGGCAAAATACTGATAGAGCTGCCTTTATCTGAGAATAAGTATCCACAAAACCCTACTGCAGATGGTGTACTTAATAGTGAAATGCTGAAAGATGTCCTCTTGATATTAAGCATAAAATAAAGATGAGCACTATCATCATTTCTGTTCAGTTTCATCCTGGAATTCACTGAGAATGGAATAAGGCAATAAAAAGAAATGTAGACCTTAACATCTGGTAGATAGAAATGTCATTTTTTTATATACTCTCTTCCCAGCAGTCTATAGTGTATGAGTAATAGGATTGAACAACTTTTTATTTTTTACCTTTGATAAAGTTTGTTTAAAAGGTGGGGCAATCACAGCAGCACATTCAGGGATACCGTGGGCAGAGAAGGGGAAGGTGGGAGAGAGAAGCTTCTGCTTTTCTCTTGTGTCCACAAAGGAGAGAGAGGTGCACCTCTCCCCATTGCCTGGCTTCTCCTGAGCTGGGCAAGGGGAGTGGCTACATAATACTCCACTCCAGTCCCAGTTGAGGGGGAGTACAATCTGGAGAAGGGATCGAGTCAAGTAGGCAGACTGTACTGCATGGATGGGGGAGGTATGGTTTCCAGTTTGAGAATCTAAGCTTGCTATTAGCCTGTCCAATTTCATTCCCTCCTGAGATTTCTGACCCATATTCGTAAGGATTGATGAGAGATACAGATTTATCTCATCTTCTGTAGCTCCTTTCTGCTGATTAGGGGTGTAGGCCTTGCACGTCCTGGGTTTGGGACTCTTTCACTATGTCATCTAATGGATCCATCTCACAAGCCACAGAAAGTGTAGCTGATGAGAATGGCTGTAACTAAAGATAGCACAAATCCATGTAATCACTCTTGAAAGCTGATTAGCAATATCTGTCAATGAATTATACACATATACTGTCAATCAAATAATTCCATCCTAGATGTATATTCAGTATAAATCTATATGAAAATACTTCAAAACCTTCATGAAAAAAAGTGAAATTAAAAGTTAAGTATTCTGGTACAAAGAAACTTTGAAATTCATGTGCAGTATCTCATAATATGGATTTTCCATGAGCTTTTGTTGAAGTCCACTCATAGAAAAGAATCTTTGTAGTAGTAGTTATTCATAATAGCTAGAACAACTCAAAATGTTCACCAACAATCACTGACACGGCCTCCTAGGTGGATGGGCTTGTATGGGTAAGGCTGCTCCTTGGAGTTGAATGTGAAATTGTTTCTATATATAAATGACTTAAGGAAAGGTGATTTTTTTTTTTCTTTCAAAGATTCATGTTTCAAGAAATGTTAAGAATCTCTGGCTGGAATAATTTTTCAAATCTGATAGAATATTTTAAAATTTCATTATTTGATATTATTAAGTTATTCCATATTATTAAGTACCACCTAGTTAAAAGCAAATAAATGTTATGTTATAAGCATAAGGCATTATATCATCCACAGTGGTCTGCTTGAGAGCTGCCTTTTTTATGTGTGAAGTGGAGAGAAGCCAGGGGTATTAAGTGATTGGCCAAAGCAGAATACACAGTATCTCTGTATCAGTGATTCTTATCAGAGAAGTGGTAACATTGCCCTCCAGGGGACATTTGGCCAAATGTCAGCAGTGCCATGCTAAAGGAACCAGACTCTGGAGCAGGTGTCTGAATCAGCAGTTAAGCTGCCACTTGAGATGACTGTACCCTATGTCAGTCACAGTCTTTAGATTTGAGTTCCAGTTCTACTTCTGCTTCCAGTTTCCTGTTAATATGCACTCTCAAGCACTTGGGTCCCTGTACCAACATGGAAGGTCTGTTTTGCATTCTAGGCTTCTGTCTTCAACCTGGCCCAGTTCTGGCTGTTTTGGGCATTTGGGCATCCATTTTGTGGTTGAAAGGTCTCTGTGTCTCTCTATATCTTTCTCTACCTTTGAAATAAATTTTTAAAAAGAAACAAAAAGATATTAGGCTCAACACTGATGGTAGCCCTTGTGTGTGGGACACTTTTGTGTAGCACTCCAAATTCTCTTGTTGCGCTTCTTACTCCAGCCTTTACTATAGTCATTTGAACAGTTTTGGCATGTGTATTCTAGAAGCACCTTGTCTTATCTGTGCTATGTGTCTGTAGTTTCCTATTCTGGGCTTTTCTGACATGGTAGCATGGGTATCCCACACGGATACTTTGGCACTCACATGCGCAGAAAGGAAGTGGAAGAAGACAAGAAATGATATATAAATCATTCTTATGTCCCCTGGGTGTAGAGTTATGAAATTACTTATGCGATTGGAACCAATTTCCCTTAGCATTGGCCAACTCAATAACCTGTTCTTAATTGGCTCCCCTGTGTCCACAGGTTCATCCTTCCTATCCTCAATTCCGATTTCCTGGAATTACACACCCAACAAACCACTTACATGCAAGTGTTTGACTTAGATTGTGTTTTCTGGAAAACTGAGGCTAAAAATACCAGAGGTAGTATAGCAGTCCACAGAGAGATGACACGTTAATGGAAGAAACTATAAGCTAAAATTTTATAAACATTTGTTTTTCCCCTTCAAGTTCCGCATTAATATGTAATAGAAGAATAAAATGAGGATAACAAATTCTTGGTGGTGAAAATATGATGCAGTCAGGGTCATTTCTAAAGTTGCAAAAGGCTCTGTGGCAAAAGTATGGCAATAGTACTCACACAGAAGGGGAAAAATGAAGAAAGTAAACCAGGTGTTCAAGAAAAGGAGGGAGGGAAAGGGGATGTATTCTGCTTGCACTCCTTTAAGTAGATTTTGTTATTTTGAGCAATTTGGAATCACAGAGTTTTAGTTGGAAGTGATCTAGGAGACCATTTAGTTAAAGGTTGTCTTTTACAGATGAAGAAAATGAAGTCTAGAGTGGTTCAGTGACCTTCTCGGGGTCATCCAGTAGTGTTCATGACAGAAACAGGATCAGAACTCACTTCTAAAGTGGAAACGCCATCTAGTCATGTAACTCTGTGGTGCCTGAGGCATTCTGGCACTTTTCCTGGCATTTATCTGAATGTTCAGATAATGCTTTTAGGATACCCTGCCCTAGGTCACCAAGAAGCTAGGATGTCAGCAGGAAATAAGAGGAAATGTCAGCTGTGCCTTCTCTGGCTTGTCCAAGGGTGGCTATGTTTCTGGAATTTCTTGTTATCCTAGGGACATTCCCAATGCTGACTTTCAGAGTTCCTGTTAAATTGAGAAGATTTAGTTTGTGCCACTTGGCCATGGAGAGTGGAAATAATGACCCCATTCTGTTCTGGGGCTTTTTCACTGGTGTTTCCCTCTAAGGCAACTTTGTTCTGAGTGATCACCAAGTTGGTGCCACCCTGGGCAATCTGACCACCCAAGGTGTGCCTAGTAGGATTCTGTGTTCTCTCTTCCTTAGGCAGAAGCCCCAGACCAGTAATTTTTTTCTAGTGAACAAGACAGACCTGGTTCCTGTCTTTCTTGTCTCACAGTCTGGTAGAGGAGACAGAGGATTATTTTTGTTTGTTTCAAGTGTGAGTATTGTCAAGTTCAAATGTGGCGTCTTGAGGATGGTGAAACCCTTTAGGAACATTGAGCAGGTGAGAGCAGTGGTCCGACTGGGGTGTTCAGAATTCCCTGTGTGCTGAGTGGCCATTGTGCACTTGGCAGAAGTGAGTCAGGAAGGCACTCGTAGTAGGGACAAGAAGTAATGGTATAGAGAGCAATATTCTAGAAGGACAAGTCATTCTGGCACATAAGTAGCTTTAATACTAACTGAGTTGGTTTGGGGTAGTGTAGGATTTGTTGGTGCATATTTTTTGACTTGATTCCCTGCTCCCAATCATGTGCATTTGTGGACTAAATGCTGAGTGGGCTTCAGCCCTAGAGGAGGAGGACAGACCCATGACTGATTGCAGCATTGTTGTTCCAAGGCATGTTAGATTAGCCAGAGGAGCAGATCTAGCAGTCAGGGATTGGGGGCAAGACAAGATTTTGCTTGAACTCATTGTCTGTGGCAATCATCCAATGAATATGAATTGGCCCATCTGTTAAGAGCAATGTTTCTTGGCCTTTGATTTCTTGTTGGTGTCTGCCATTTTTCCTGCAGACTATGGGAAAAGGGGATTGCTTTTTCTGTGTTTGATGTGTGTTAGCAGACTCTGTGGAACTTGGTGGCTGTGGAGTGTCTTTCGTTGGTTTGGTGGTGTTTATTGAGGACTAGTGGTGTTGGGGAACATGCCCAATTCTGGCCACATGGCTGAAGGCCTTGTCCTTCTGCCCAGTGTAGACAAAAGAAGCTCCTGGCAGCAAGCATCCAATTCTGGGCAGAAGAGGAGAAACATTTCTGATAATTAATGATCCACATGGAAGGATCCATGCCTCAGTGTTAATGTAGGGCAGTAGAGCAGCACATTTTGGGAAGGCTTTCTGTGGGGGTGGTGTGTGTGTTGGGGGGTCCAGTCTGGGGAATTTTATATGAAAAGATGTTCTGTGGTCAAATTTGAAATATAGCAGGTTCCATTTCCTTTTTGAAGATTCTTAATTATACCTGGGTGGAACCAAAATGTCCTAGAATAAAAAGGCTGTGTTTAACTATTTAGCCTGGTATTTTCCATTTATATTTAGCCATGCAAATCTTTTTATTTTAATAACACTCATTTCAGTGCCCCCCAGAGGGTAGTGTTTGGTGGAATGTGTGTAGAGAGATGTAGCATATAGGACTTTGGGTTGTCCTTACTTTGGCATTCTGTGAATTTCCTCTTCTACTCCAGTCTGTGAGAAATGAGGGAACCGGAATGACAGACTCCCTACAGTGAACTGCGAATCAGGCTGAGGTTATCAGATACTTACAAGATGAAATCCCTTTGATGGCAATTTGGTGAAATTGTGGGGAGTGATTCAGATGAATATCAGGAAACCAGAGACACATGTGCTTGGTGGGATCATGATAAAGAAACCGAGTTCAGTGATGGAATTTAAGAGAGAATCACAGATTGAGTATTCTTTATTCAAAATGCTTAGAACCAGAAGTGCTTTGAATTTTTGATTTTGGAATATTTGCATATGTTTAATGATATAGCCTGGGGATGGGACCCAAGTCTAATTATGAGATTCATTTGTCTTTTATATACACCTTAAACAAATAGCCTGAAGGCACTTTTATGCAGAATTTTTTAGTGCACTTATGTTTTGACTCAAACTCATCACACAAAGAAAGTCAAGTGTGGAATTTTCCATTTGTGGTGTCATGTTGCACTTAGAGTTTCACATTTTGGAACATTTCTGATTTTAGATATTTGGATCAGAGATGCTCAGCCTAAACTGCTTTGTGATTTTTGCGTTTCTTCCTTGAGTGTTGGAAAAAATAAATGGGGCAGAGACACTGGATATAAAGCTTTCTATTTGTTTAAATTTAACTCCAGAGTCGATTTCCATGAAGAGCTTTTTGGACTTCTCCCATGTTTGTTTTGACTAGAAACACAGGAGGATGAATTCTCTGAAATCTGAATTATTTCTGAGTCTGTTTTATCTCTGCATCTTAATAATTGTTTTGGTTTCACTCATCGTTTCTACCATCCGCCTAGAGGTTCAGGACTTTATGTCTCCTCTACATTCACTCATTCATTCATTTCCCATGATTTGAGCACTGCCGTGTGATAGGAGCTGAACAGGCAAGGATGGATGAGACATGGCCCCTGTCTCACATTGCTTAGTGAAGCTCATAGAACTGGAGTCCAGTCCTCCTTAGTTCTTTTTATTTATTTATTTATTATTTTTAATTCATTAATTACATTGTATTATGTGACACAGTTTCATAGGTACTTGGGTTCTCCCCACCCCTCCCCAAACCCTCCCACCATGGTGGATTCCTCCACCTTGTTGCATAACTACAGCTCAAATTCAGTTGAGATTCCCCCATTGCAAGCTTATACCAAACATAGAGTCCAGCATCTTATTGTCTAGTCAAGTTCAACGGCGTCTTAGGTATACCCTTTCTGGTCTGCAGACAGAGCCAGCAGAGTATCATCCCAGTCAATTGAAAGCTCCAACGTACCATCAGCAAAAATTTACATCATTATGGAATTAATTGACATAGTAATGAGTAACCAATATGTTAAAAGTAAATGCGAGTTCCTAGCCACCTTCTGTGACCACCTCATTGACATTTCAATTTTAGTTTATACAGTCCTCCTTAGTTCTTATCCTTCCCTCTGGAGTAACAGTTCTCACACAGGATCCTGCCTTGTTCTATTGAGGAACATTCAGGAATTACTTATGGCTTGTGGAATAAAGATCAGTCTCCTCTGTACTTACATAGAAAATTGACTTTCAGGAGATTGCTTGTTCAGGCTGCACCTTTTCCAGGTCAATTTACTTTTCCTTTCACATAGTCTTAGTCAACTAGATGAATACAGGACTTCTGTCCACCCCAAATCTTTTTGCCATCCTCTGTCTCTGGTAGTTCCTGTTTCCTTCCTGCCCTCCAAATCCTTCAAGTCCCCGCTAAGATGCTGTGTTCTAATGAGCAGCTGTCCTCACTTCACCACTGCTAAGTTCATCTGCAGATGATGAGCCGGCTAGCTTGCTTTCTTTTCCACTATGAGGCAGACTACATTCTACTAACGTGACATTCTTGTTTAGTTATCCAGCACAGGGATCTGTATGTAAATGTTTAATTGTTTCTGAAATCATGTGATTTATATCTGTCTGTATCTACATGTATCCAGTACATAACTTAAAAGCATTTAAAAAGTCCCATTAGAAAATTGAAAATTAACTTTAGATTCAATAATTTTCTATAATTTTGTGGAGTTACTTCTTGTACACATTGGAACCAAATTTTGGTTTCTAGATGCAGATATAGATTTATTTGAGGTTAAGTCCTGTAAGAGGAATGTGGACCATTTAAATTCTTGAAATCACTTCAAGTATGTTTTCAAAAGAAAATTAGGCATAGACTTAAGTACTGCAAAGACTCATTTAAGTGGATGGACCTCTTATTTGGTAGTATCTATCCTTTTCAATGGAAATGGATACAATAAAGTTTTGTAAGTTGAGACGCTACTACTTAAAAATTTTTAAAGTTCACTTACCCAGGTAGCAAATGCTTTTAGTCGTTATTCTGATACTTTTTAAAAGAGCAAACTTCTCAGGCACTTAGGAAGATTCACCCATGTGTGGATAGCTAATGTAATAATTACAAAGAATTTCCATCTATTAATTACAGAATATCTGGCAGTGCAGTGATATATTTGGCAACATCTTGTCAACTATTAATTCAAGTTAAGTGCTTTGAAAAAAAGAATAGCTGTAACTGAGGCTTTTATTAATTCTAATGGCTTTACTCAATTCCAGGTAGTGAGATTTAACCGACTTCTGGGATCCTTTTGTATTCAAGGATATTGGTTTTGCAGTGTCAGCAGGTAAAGAGACATGGTTAGAGATGAAGATGCGTGGCAATCAGCCATGTTCAGATTGTATATGGTTGACACCCAACCTTTTCTTACAGCGCTAAACAGCACTAATTCTAAGGCAGTCTCATTTGCATATAGTATACGCATATTTTCTCTCATTTGTTCCTCACCACAGCTGTACTTAGAATGAGCATTTTTATCTGTTGCATGGCTTGTTGCAACATATAACTTAGTATGGGCAATATTAGTACTTTGACCCCATCTTCTTGTCTCCATATCTGTGTACTTGTGCCACAATATCTTTCAAATAGTGATGACTTAGGTTTGGAAACAGTGAATATAGATTACTTCATTTGCTTTAAATAAATCACCCCGTGAGATTGCCATAAGTGGATTTTTTTTCCTAGCAATTGCTTAGCTATTTGTTCTTGCCTGTCCCCTTCAATGTCTACTGTGCTTTATATTCACACTTAGAAGACATTCTGAAAATATTTGACATGATGCTGTAGTGTGATCTGATGGTATTCTTTTGCTGTCTACTTTGCCTTCACATGGCTGTGCCTGGTTTGCCTTAGCTGTGTACCCAAGCTAGACATCAGCTACCTGGTGACTAGAACTCCTGTGCCCTAGCATCTCTCAAATCTGCCCCTCTACCTTTCTCATTGTAGCCCTATCCTGTCCTCAGCATATCACCTATTTCTTGTGAAAACTTTTTCTTAGGAAAGAACCTCTCATTCTAAAGTACACTTTAAAAAAAAAGTTATATTTATTTTTTATTGGAAAGGCAGATTTACAGAGAGAAGGAGAGACAAAAGAAAGATCTTCTGTCTACCGGTTCACTCCCCAAGTGGTTACAACGACTGGAAATGAGCTGATCTGGAGCCTGAAGCCAGGAGCTTCCTCAGGGTCTCCCACACAGGTGCAGGGTCCCAAGGCTTTAGGTCACCTTCCACTGCTTTCCCAGGACACAGGCATGGAGCTGGATGGAAAGTGAAGCAGCCAGGATGCAAACTGAACTGGCACCCATATGGTTTCCTGGAGTGTGTAAGGTGAGGATTTAGCTGCTGGGCCACCACACTGGACCCTAAAGGATAAATTATTGTATTTACAAATATGTATTGAGCTTCCCTTTTAAGGAATTTGTACCTTAATGGGACATAAGAGACATTTAGTCAAAGAAATGGCCCTCTGATGGTAGAGTTTCATGTTAGTGGGCAAGTGATGGATAATTTCTTGAGACAGGATATTCTTACTGGCATCCTCGAAGTTACAGATGGTGATCACATGGAAAGCCAGTCTTATCCAGGTCCTGCTGTTTTCCCTCTTCCTGAAGAAAAGAGTATTGCTAGCCTATGCCTAGAATAACAGCTTCCTGAAATGCAAATAATATGGGTTCTATCTTATTATTTGGTGTTTAAGTAGCATTGATTGGTGGATAGACCTGCAGCATGTGCATGTCTCATGGTTATTAAGGAGGAAAGGCTTACACAGTGGGCCTTTGGCTTGGTTTACAAAAAAAAATCAAAAAGAATATTGATGAGCACTTAGCTGTCTGAGACACATTTTGACCTTTTTGATTCTAAGTTCTTTGTCTCTTGGCGTATCACTGACCATGTGTTGCTTGAGTGTATTTAGCCCATACTGTAGAGGAACATCTGTGTGGGTGGTCTGTCATCTCACACACTTGGTCTCTAAGGTGTAATGATCAAGAGGATGGGCTCTCCAGTTATGTGGCCTTGCTTCCATCCAGTTTTCAGTAATTACTTACTGTGTGATTTGGGGAAAACGAGTTAGTCTGTAGGTTCATTTGTCCCACTTGCACAATGGGGATAATTAATGTTAATGCATGGTGGTGGTGATTCAGATGCTGAGTTATTGAATGAACCATGCTCTGTTCCTGGCACCAACTGAATCCTGAATCAGGGCTAGATATGGCTATTTCCCTTTTGATCCAATGAGCCAAGTTTTTTCTCGTCTCCTTGTGTGTTTCCTTCTAAGACACAAGGAATTACAGAGACACTGTAGAGCAGTTGAAGAGACTTTTAGCTTGGGCCAATTAAACTCTTCGGGACTGAACTCTTCTATGAAGCAACTAAATTATAGAAGGATTGCAAAGAAGCAAACATTAACTCTGTTTTCTTGCCCACCTTCCAGGCTAGGTCTTTATTCTATCCTTAAATAAAGGAGTTCCATGGTCTAGATTGATGGAGTACGGCTCATGCCATGCTTTTGTTTCAAGACTTGGGGAACACAAAGGCCTCCCCTCAGAATGCTTTGCAACTTGTCTTAATAGAATTCAGATCTTTAAATGATTGTCTGGGTCAGTGCATCCAAAAAGTGTTTGGAGGAGGCAAACATCACCAGCAAGTGCTTTCAGAATTTTTCCTGAGTCGTGTCAATCCAAAACTACGATTCACTTGCTTGGAGTCTGTTAAAGCCTGCCCGATTTTCCTTGGGGTTTACTCAATTAAGCCAGTGTTTCTGTGTTTATTTCCAACTCAAATGTCCCAAGATCAGTGACCAATGGTCATTATTATTTTCAGAAATCATCAGATGTGACCATTTTTCAAGCAATTTCAGCCGGACATTCAGAAATGGTTGATCTCACACTTGTCTGTGCTGTATTAAGTAAATACAATTTCATCTTAGAATAATTAGTCTGAACTTTTCCTTCTGGGATATAAAGTAGAAAAAAAATACTTCATAGCTCTTTGAACAGTAGATTGGAAAGAATATGCCCTAAACATTTTGCCTAATTAAATCCCGCAGAGGTGGTATAAACTTTTCGTGATTAACTTAAACTTGCATATTTTGATTGATATATATTTTTATGATATTATAACGTGAAAATTTTATCATGTTATGCAAACTATTTGCTTTGGGATATGACTTAATGCTATAAATATTTTGTGTTTATTGCATTGTTCATTATTAAAAGTACACAGGTGATGGCTATAAGATAATGTAATATAAACATTTACTTTGTAAATCTTTGATACAGTCTCAAGCCTATAATAGCAAAATGTTTCAGCTTAATTATAAGATAGGAAATTAGGCTTTCCCTAGTTTTTTCTTTAATCCAAAAGTTTTAAGTGGATAAGTTAAAAGCGAAAAGCTAAAAGTGCTGGGGCCTTCTACTTTGCTGTTGGAAGCATGCATGCAATTACCAGGATTCAGGTGTAAAGAGATGTGATTGAAATGAACCAACTCCTTTGGAGATCAAAGCACTTAAAAGGGGAGACTACTTTTCCAGGAATATAGCCATGCTGTTTAGGATGGGGGTACCATTTCATGTCTGTTGCCAGGATTTTGAGCCAAAGTTTGGCTGACAAATTAATCTATACCATCATAGTTCTTTAGCTTCTTAAGCAGAATATTGATATAGATGGCTTTTTAAGCCTAAACTACTTGAGATAGTTCTTGAGGTCTTAGAATAACCACTCATCAAACTCTTCTGTGGATCCTTAGCTATTGGTAACAATTTGATGGCAGCAAAGAAAAATCTGGTGGAAAATTTCCAAAGTGTTTGCCTTTGTGAAACAGAATTCTATGAAAAAATGGATGGGAATGCTGGTTTATTGAAACAAGACAGATGCTGACGCCATTCTCAGCCATTCTCAGAATTTCCCAGCTTCCAGATCACAAGTGATCATTGCTTTTACGTCATCTTCTCATACTGTTGTTTTGTAGTAAGAATGGTTTATAAAAGTAATTTGTTTTAAAATTATACTATTATGTTTATTAAGTAGGTCTATTGTAAGAAAGCATTCTTACTCCCTTTAAGCAATTGGGGCCTGTCTGGTGAGGATGGAATGAGTGAGAGAAAGACCAGGAGCTGCTTCTTCCCCAGGTGTCATTGCTCTGTTGGGCCCCACACAAAGTAACTTTGCCATCACTCTCTTACCTCAGTTTGAATTCCTTAAGATCAATGTAAGACTTAAGAAATCTTATATTTTATTTCCCAAATCAGGCCATTTTAAGGAATAAATAACAAGGGAACTGAATGCGTGTTCTCAGATGACTTTTTCTGGAGTAAATGTCCTCATTAAAATGCGAAGCCAAATAATTTCCCCCGTAAATTTTTTTCCTTACAGATTTCAAGCTTACTGCTGAGGATAATTTGTGAGAGTTCTGCTGTGTTGTTTTTTTTTCCAGGAATTTGAGATTTCAGAGTGTCTTCCTGATTAGGAAAAATAGAAACTATTAATGTTAGTTTAGTAATGATGGTTGATTATTTTAAAAATATGTTATTTCTGATAGAACTGAAGAAAATGTTCCCACATTCCAAGGGAAATTGTAGAGCTCTGTTAATTTTTCAAATCATGTATAATATCTACATGTAGACAGAAGCCATAGAAGTCATATAAAATGTAAATGAAAGCCTTCTTTGTATATAACATGTTATTAAATTCAGTAATTGACACTTGAATTCATATTATGACTCCATTTAAAGAGTTCTGCTATCGAAGATGTTTGACAAACATCAAAGATAATTTTTCTGCTGTCTCATTGGCTAATTAACAATAGATCATGATGTATAATTTGTGAGATAGGCTAGGTCATTAAAATGACAATATTTATTCCATTAAGGTAAATAAAATGTTGCACGTTGCTGAGTGATGATGCTTTGGGGAATAAAAAAAAGCCGTATCAGTGCACTACAAATTAGTTTGCTTCTAATTTTGCAGGCTGATGACCGTACTGCCTCAAACCAAATCTTTTCCCTGGAAATGGAATGATTGTATGACAAACTCTGTGAACCATGAATATGTCAACAACCCATGGACCAGGCCTTGCTTAGCAATTAGTGTTTGGGGGATTTTATTGAAAATCAGACAACACTGTACCAGAGGTTGTTGGGAATTTTGATTACAATTCATGTGTGGTGTATGAGTCTGAGTTAGTACCAAAAAATTTCCACAAGAGAGGAAGATGAGACCAATAGTGGCAATCACACACACACACACACACACACACACACACAGAGTCAGGAGGATAGAGAAGACTCAAAATGTGGCAGAAGGTCTTAGGAGGGAAATATTTCTTGGGCGTTTACTTGGGATCTCCTTTTATTTTCCCCTAAAGAGCACAGTGTTTCCCAAGCTTCATTCATTTGACTATCACCACCATAAATTTTGCCGTAACTTCTTCCCACCTGCGCCATTATTTACTCAATACATTCTATTAAGGGACTCACTTTGAAAGCCTGTCTTTGTTTTAAGCAGTAATATATATGACTTAATGGGCTCATTATGTTACATTCCCCCTCTTCTCATACAAAGAAAAGAAATGCAGCATTTTAAATAATGGATATATTTGCATCTCACCTGAAACTCACAATGAGCATCCCCTTACATGGGCATGCTGCTTCCTCCAGGAGCTGGGAGAGTTGTCCATTGGACTGAGGATGACCTGACAGCCCTATCCCCTACCTACCTCCACCCAGAGATAAGGATCCATATCACACGAAGGGCAACTTTACAGCAGATCTGCACCTCCCTGAGGGCAACAGCCCACCAGGAGGATACAATGTAGGATGCTGTTCTATGAACCAGGCTTACCTTTTCTGTGTCCACAATCTGGGCTCTCACATCTTCCTTTTTTTGAGTAGCCAATCATTTGGGGATCATTACATTGCAAGGGTAAACCACAGTGGTTGGGAACATGCCATTGTACAGCCAGGCCCCTGTCTGTCAAGGTTCACACGAGGTCATCACATCTGTAGGTTAAAACCCTACACATGGTCCCATCTAGTGCAGATCTTGCAGGTTTGTGGCAGATATTTGAGGAAATAGGCCATTTTTTTTTCTTGCAAGCATTATCAGTAATGGGGCTAGTTTCACTGGGCAGATTAGGCACTTTGCTTAGGCCAAGAAGCTCCAGAAACATCCATGCCTCTACAGTCATGCTTTGATATTTAAATAAATCTCTTTTGGAAACTTGGGGGAAAAAAAGAAGTGGTGGTGCTAGCTCAAGAGAAAGAAACAAAAAGCAAACCCTATTCCATTGTCACCTTCCCACCCCCACAAAGCTAGCTGTTCTGGGTCAGAAATGGTGAAATCTGGAAATGAATGAGACTCAGGGTGTGTCTTAAGTTTGAAGGGATGTTTGCTTCTGATATGAACATTTTTCTTATACTTTTATTATAGAAGATGATGTGTCAAATGTACAAATAATGTGTGCCTGGTGCCAGAAAGTGGGGATCAAGCGCTATTCCCTGAGTATGGGAAGTGAGGTGAAAAGCTTCTGCAGTGAGAAGTGCTTTGCAGCGTGCCGGCGAGCCTACTTCAAGAGAAACAAGGTAAGAGCGCCTGGGAGAGGCGGCCGTGCCTGCTCCGCCGTGTGCGCATGTGCTCCTAGCTTCTAGCTGCCAACACTGCGCACCTTGTACTTGTGTGTGTTTTTCCTCTCTGTTTTGTCCATTCTCTTCACTGTCATGCCTAACCTTTCGGAATAAAAAATCCCCTTCTCCTGTGTAACCTGTTTTGTCAGTTGCTCTTGGCTTGGTGTTTGAGCTCTCAGAGCGTGAATGAAGCTGATGAGGATGCCAGGGTCACAGCTGGTTTCCTCCTCCACAGTGTCTTTCCAGCAGGAGGGCACGAAGGGCTTAAATTTTCTTAGAGAGCCAAGAAACTAGCCACAGAAGCATGGCCAGAAAGTTCTAGTCCACTCAGTTTGTCTCCCCAGTGAGGGTGATTGTTGTGGCTCTTTCCAAAATCTGACCCACATGTGCTAGTCAAGAGAAACGTCCAAGCTCTCTGGAGACCTTGTGGGAAAGTTGACCGATATGGAGAAAAGGGAAAATGAGTACACGAAGCAGCATTGCTCACACAGCCAAGCATTTGTGAGAAGCGTGATGGGTAAACACAGGAACAGCCATAGTTATAGTGTGTTTCTGTTTCTTATGAGACGCCCTGGATCTGAATATGTCTGTTTAGAACAGTAGTAGCTGCCATGGATGGGAATGCCATGTGTGGTGATTTTGTAATCACACGTACACATACACACACAACTGATTTCTTCATCTTTAGAGCTTGAGGTCAACTTCTAGTTCTCTTATTATTTGCTATGGATCTGGAAACCTTTCTTAATTCATAAAAGTTATCCTTAGTTTGCTAAGCTTTTCCAGAATACAGTATGAAGATTTGTCCTATCTTGAAATAGTGATTAAAAAAATGTATTTGCAATTCTGAAATGCTAATCACAGGCTCCCTGCATTGCAAGAAGTACTGTTGCAACAAATTCTCCCTTGCAAATTTAGGTCACATTCATTCTGCCAAAAAAGAATTGGGCTGCAGAATTCAGTGGAGATGGAGTTATAGTAACAGTCTCTAAGAATTAGGCTCATAATCTTCACTGGAACAGAGAGGCAAGTAAGCCAATTGTTTGGAATTCTTTTGGGACAGTCAACAGTGGAGTTCACTTGCCCTTGGGAGGGACTGGGGCAGCTGGGGAGGCTGGGGAGGAGGTTGGAAAAATGACACATGGGAGACACATTTTGTTTTAATATAGAGGGATTAAAATGATCTCCAAGACCCTGGGGCTCCTGTTTTGAATGTCCAGCATTTGGGGTAACAATCCCAGGAGTGGGCCTAGCTTACTCTTGTTCAAAGCCCTACTTACCACAACAAAATGCTTGGCATTCCATGCCAGAAGATGGCTATAGAACAGGCCTTTTTGTCTTTCAACAATTCTGAAGGGTTATGTGTCTGAATCTTGACGGGCTCTGCTTAATAGTAAATAAAATCATGCAAGATGGATTTGTCACAGACCTGGTGACACAGGTTACACTGGCAGGGCGAATTTACTTCATAGTGTGCTTGCGGAGAACGGCACCCGAGTCCCCTTGGATAAATAGTCCAGAATACATATTTGCATCCCTATAAAATTTTATGTCAAAGTGCTTTGAGACTTCTAAAAGCCTAGATTTTGAAAAACAGATAACCAGAAGCCAAGATAAGAATTAGCCTTTGGAATATTCCACAGTTGTTAAATTCAGCAGTTGGAGGGGGGGATGGTATATTTACCTTCTCCCAGGAGCAATTGGTGTAGATCTTTGAACATTGTGCAACAACTGGGAGTTGTAATGGTATGGTGTTTAGCACTAACTTTGCTAGCTCATGTCAGGAGTTTATTAGTGCACATACAATCCCTATCTTCTCTGCCGTCTACATCCTTATCTACAAATTCTATGGTTGTACCGTGCTACACCACATTTAAATTTTTTTTTGAAATAGAGAAATTCATTACCTGCTGGATTCCTTAAGAGTGTTATCTCTGTGACAATATTATATCGTATTACCATAAACATATACAGCTGCTGCATTTCTGTTAACTGCGGTCATTCATGGAGGGCTTGGGTTTCCTAGATACCAGTCTCCGTCCTGCCATTTCTAAGAACTGCTGTAACAAGCCTCAGGATGTTTTCTACTGCAGACAATAGCAGATAGTTACTTCTTTCTTGTATCTTTGAACAAAGCCCTTAGTCCTCCTTGTAAGAATTGTGGAGTTAATCTTAGAAAAAGGGCAGAATTCCTCCCATCCCTGAGTAGATTTTCCTGCCTGAATTGTGCAGTTTTAAATATGGAGCAGCGAATAGAAAACAGAATGAGTCATGTGTGTACAGAATTTTGTCTGAGGTACAGTGCAGATTTAAGACAAAAACATGGAAAATTAACTAGGCTGTAAATCATGCTTTATAATAACAGGCTGTTTCTTGCTGGATAGCATGCTGGGATCTATAAATGGTCTCAGAGTTGAACTCGAATTGCATGAATAACTTTACAAAGGAAAGTCCTAGTAGAAAAGGTAGCTAATTAGGAGCAGTCTTCAGCTGACCTCTGCTTTGTGCCCGACCAACACCTGCATTTGTGAATATAAATTGAACAGCTGTGCTTGTGGTCCCTGTGCTTTCCTCCACACAAATGCAGGAATTGGCTTGCTGCTAAAAACAGGAGAAAAAAGCGCCCACCTCTCAATATGAAGGCTTACTGAAAACAGGCTCTATTAGGTTTCCTTTGCCTCTCAACCTTCCTTTGTGGTTGGGGCTCTATGTCTGTTTAATGAGGTAGGCTGAAAAATGTTAGCTTCTTTGCTCACAAACCCTGGCTCTATGAAATAAGGTGGGATAGATTGAAGTCACATTAATGGGTGATGGCATGCAGGTTATATGTTAAAACCAAACCTACAATGTTATCTAAAGAGTTGTGTGGATGGCTACCAGGAAGTAGCCTTTCTTCAAAATGCTTCCACTAAATGCGGCTGGGAGAGGCCTGTGAATCACAGCTGTATTCACTCACGGAATCTAAATACTAGTTTACACATTTCAAGATGTTGACTCTGAGAAGCATTTAGTATTAATTCCTAATATATTTTGTAGGATCCTTATCCCCAGAAGGTCCAATTGCTGGCTTACTTTTTTGTTGTTGTTGTTGTTAGCAGTTGGTAAGAAAAATGACTATGTAGTCTAAGGGCATTAGATGAACAATGGGATGTCAGACTCATTGTTTGAAACACTGGGGACTTTTCAAGGGGCTAATAATGCACTCTTTTCCCAGCCCCCTTTTGAGGCCATAATGCAAAGGCCTTGAAAACACCTAGGACTTGGAGAGTTGTGGACTCTTTAGCGTTTTACAAGAGATGCAGAAACATTTAGTTCAACTTGCTAATACTGGCTTTACTTTGCCCAATGAAAGACACTTAAACATATTCTTTCCTAAGGGAATAATGCTTTGTAATCATGACCCCCTAAAAAAGAGTAACAAACAAGAACAAGACCACAAATTGTAGTCATTTTCGAAAAGTCTGTATTTGATCTCTTTCTTTTTGTTTGGGAAATATCCCACTGTCTAATCTAATACCCCAAACCTAGCAGGAAGTTGAAACTCCAGACAGACTGCCAACGCAGGCATTGTAAAGAAAGGGTGGTTGTTTTCTTTGATCAGATCTCAAGTGTTCTCAATTGGTAGCATTGATAATTTAGTAAAAACCCAAAATTTCTAAGAGCACCGAAGTTTCGCTTTTTTGTTTTAGGTTTTTTTCCTCTATAATTTGATGCAAGAAGAGATAGAAATATTTGTTCAGTGTCATAATGCCACTGTTCTCCAGCAGGCCCATAGTGGGAAGATACCTGTGTGGATAAGAAATAAGGATAAGGTTGCTTTAAAAATAGAAAAGATACAAACAGAAAAAGACTTTGTGAATGATGCCATGAAGATATCTCAACAGTTATTATAGTGAAATATCTTTTCAAGAAGGGGTCTGGTGGAAAATGAGCATTTTCTTTTACTTTCAAGCTGTGGCCCTGGGTACGTGGAAGTGATCTCCTAAGGAGAAACTCAGTTCTAAGGAGCATGCGTTAAGTTCTTTGGAATTATATTTTATTTAGACATAGATAATTTGTCTTTTTATTAAACTTGAATATATCCTTGGAAAGATTTATCAGTTTTGGCTATAATTAAAGAATCTGGCAGTAAATAACAATTATGTAACAATTATTCTCTTCATCTTGTGATTGACCTACCTATGCTTTATTCTGTAAACACCTGCAGGCTTTAATTTGCCAAACGACTACCATTCATGAGGATTTAGAAAAATCAGGAAATTACTTGCAGCTAATGTCCCCTGACTACCTGAAGCTCAGGCCACTTTGACCTGTTTTTTCCCATACTCCTTAGTCTACTACATGCCCCCAAGGAGCCCAGGGTTTGTCCTGTGGATTCATTTTTTTTTAATATCAGGTGTCAGTGAGCCTGTTGGATCTGTCAGCTGGCAATTTGGCCTGCAGGGTGATTTTCTTGGGTTTGTAATGTCTTGGAATCATGCTTTAAACCTGCCCATGACCGCCTCTTCCCAGAGCTTTAGTCTGCAGGCCAGCGACTGAGTTGCCTTTCGGTTACAGCAAACAGGGGTGTCCTCAGGAAGCTCTGGGGGAAAGAACAACAAGCCCAAGTGTTTTCTTATTCTCTCATATTTTGAAACACGGAGTGGCATATTGATGAGCTGCCATGAATGAGTGCCTGTGCAGAGTGCAGTAGCAGAGAAAGTGGAAAAACGGTAGCTTGTGAAATATATTTGGGATGGGATTAGGATACAGAGAGTAGGTTAGTTTCAAACAGTATAGAGGCTTTTGAGGAAAGAAAGGTCAAGGTTCTCCAGGTGGGGTGAGACAGAGCCTCAGGGAGCCGTCAGAAGCACAGGGAGGAGGAGTGTGATCTCCATGTTTACCAAAAGCTGAGAACCACTAGTCTAAGCAAGACCTGGTAAGCAAACACAATTGGGCAAGTGGGCTTGTACTGAAAGAAAGGATTAGCAACCACTGATGTTTAAAAGACATTTCTGTCTAGTTAATTGGGAGGCAGAAAGGGACAGAGGAACTCCCATCTGTTGGTTCACTTCTCGAATGCCCTCCATGACCTCAATCTAGAGGCTGAAGCCAGGTGCTAGGAACTCAATCTGGACCTCCCAGGTATGTGGCAGGAATCGAATTATTTGAGCCCTATTGCTGCTTCTCAGGTTCTGCACTAATAAGAAGTTGGTGTCAGGAGCAGAGCGAGACATTGAACATAGGCACTCCAGTATGGGATGCAGGCTTACTGCCTGGCCAAATGCCTTCTCCTCTTTTAGTTTTTAAAGGGCCACATTCTGGGAGATTGTGGGACAAACTAATCTGAATAATATTATTTCAAATTAAATGTGAAGAGAGGATCAAAACTCCTAATAGCTTTAAGCCTCAATGTGTGTTTGGTATTTCTTTCCCATGAGAGGGAGGAAGCGGGGAATTATTATTATTATCAATCTAAATCTGGTCACCTAGAAATCAATACTTGGGCTATTGACATATATGCTGCAATGTTAATTTTCAGACACAGTAAATCTCTGACTGCCTTCCTGGTGATAGCTAATGCTGCTCACTTAAATCAAGTTTTTCTCATCTGAACTGCTGGTAATTATCCAATCCATCTAAAAGGCACGCTCCCTTTTAACATTAACCACAGTGTCAGATTGCATCAGCCACATTGTGTTCTGGTGACTGCTGCTCCGGAGTGATGAATGTGTGTGTTTGGAGTTCACAGTTCGGACTGTCTGTTTGGGCAATGGACAGTTCAGTGAAACAAATGAAACAGGAAGGGATCTATTTATTTGGAACGTACGTTCTCCTTATTGATCCAGTGACTTGCCTCGCCAAGTTTCTCTCCTTGCTGCTAACAGTGTGCAGGTTTATCTCAAGAACGATCCCGTGGGTCTTTTTGATGTGCTTCTCCCACTGTAAGCTGCATTCAACAGAGTTACTCTTTGTGGCTGACTTTAAAAGGAAGGTGGTATGAGCCATCTAGAGAAACCAGAAGAGAAAAAAACAAAAAAGCAAAAACGGTGTGTTTTCCTGGGGTTGTGGTTACGCTCTGTTAATTCAAGTGTTTTGTTCAGCTTGTTAAGATCTCAATAACTGCATGTGTAAGAAAACAAGTGGCTTGTCTTGAGGTGGTAAATTGAGCCCAGAATTTTCATCTTACATGTTTGCAGTGTCTCTTCCAAAACCTAGTATAATTAAGGACCATATACAGAAAATTCAAGGTATAGGCATGCCCGTGGTCATTTAAATTTTTTTCTACTTCAGGACATTTCCATAATCTTTATACAGAAGGAAATATGTGATCAGAGCAAGGCATGTGTTGTTCTTTGTTCCTTGAGCTCTCTGCTCTTTGTTCCTTCCTGTGAACACAGATTAGGATGGAATAAACAAAATCTCGCTGCAGACAGCCACTTCATTTCTGCCTCAGCAGTTCCGTCTAAGAATGGGAAATTCCCAGTGTTACAGAATACTCTTAGGATGGCTGCGCACACAGTGGAGTCTAATGTCTGCTGACAGACTGCCTGTGGAGGTGGCAAACATCAGCCCACTGTACTCTCTGTGAACACAGGCTGTGGGCCAGATCTAGGCACTATTAGAAGCACTAGAAGGCAGATCAATGGTTTAATGAATCCATAAAAGATGCTTGAACTGCGCTACGATTTGCACAGCAATCTAGTTAAATGAAACTCCTCTTGCCTTTAACAAAGGTAGAGAGAATCAATGGCCAGGGGCAGAAGTCAGGCTCCAAGACTCAGACCCTCCCAAAATGTGGGTTGTCTTCTTGGGATTGGACAGTTTGTCAGATGCAGGCTCATTGTTGATATTTGATCAATAGTCAGGGACTAACTGGGGTCCAGAGGTGACATAATCTTAAGTCATGTCCTAACCACTGTGATTATTTGTAAGCTATGGACTATCGTTTGACATTTCTTTAAAGTGACAAGATTAAACTCAGGAGTCATATTTATTCTACATGTAATATCTTTGTAAGTCATCCTTATGATGAAAAGCAAATAAGAGAATAAAATCCATTTATGATTAAGTCCTCAAATGTCAAATTGGTAGTGTTGGAGAGCCCTGATTAATCCTCCCATGGTAAAATATTTCTCATTAGTTGACTAATAGTTAAGGGTTAACCAGTACTATTATAAATTATGATAAAATATCTTCTGCCTAATTCATCTTCGAGTAGAGGAAATATAGTTAGTAGACATGAATTTTTTACTTCCAAATGTGCTTCGGGAACATTATACTGATTTATGAGCAAGCTTTGGAGGCGTGTAGGAGAATTCCTTCATAAATATGTAGAAATGTATTTAAAAGTATTTAACCACTTTTGATAGTGGAAAAGCTACTGTATTTAAAAGTATTTAACCACTTTTGATAGTGGAAAAGCTACTGCCTTGACTTTGAAGTGATTATTTTTTCCATAGAAAATGTGGAATTTATGACAAAAATAAAATTTAATACATAGACTGTAACCTTTCTTAATGTCTTTGGTTCTTGATTAGTTCCTTTTGGGGTTAGAATTGGATCCTACTCCAGTGAGTTATTTTGGGGGAATCAATGGATCATAGCAATTTTTTTTAAAGATTTATTTATTTTTATTACGAAGTCAGATATATAGAGAGGAGAGACAGAGAAGAAGATCTTCCGCCCGAAGTGAGCGCAACGGCCAATGCTGCGCCGATCTGAAGCCTGGAACCTGGAACCTCTTCCGGGTCTCCCACGCGGGTGCAGGGTCCCAAAGCCTTGGGCCGTCCTCAACTGCTTTCCCAGGCCACAAGCAGGGAGCTGGATGGAAAGTGGAGCTGCCAGGATTAGAACCGGCGCCCATATGGGATCCTGGTGCGTTCAAGGCGAGGACTTTAGCCGCTAGGCCACCAAGCTGGGCCCGATCATAGCAATTTTAAGATGTTTTGCCTACTAATCACTTTAATAGGCATTATGCCAAATATTCCACAGTCAAGTGGCAATTTGTATGAATCCAATAATGTTATCTTAGAATCTGTTTTGAAAGAATGATTGTAATTTACATTATGGTGGGCAGGTATGTGACTACACTTCCAATTCTTTACTAAAAGAGGAATCTTCTCAAAATTGTTGATTTAAAATTTTATTTTTAAAAGAGACTGACACCCATCTTATGTCTGCTAGTTCATTCCCCAAATACTTTGAATGGTAGGAACTGGGTTAAGCTGAAGCCAGAACCCAGAACTTGATCTGAGTCTTCCATGTAGAACCTAAATATTTGAACTATCACCTGCTGGCTCCCAGGGTATGCCTTTAGCAGGAAGCTGGAGTTGGAAGCAGAGCTGAAAGTTAAAACTAGGCACTCAGAAAGGAAATGTGGCCACCTCAGCAGTGTCCTAATCACTGTGAAAGGCACCTGCCCCTAACAGGTGTATTTGAAGCTCTAATACTTTCTGTAATTAACTTTTGGATTGTGTGTTTCCTAATTTTGGTCAGTGGAAATTGTTGATTCAAAGACAAGGGAATTTTGCCCAAAGGAGATGCCTTTTTTTTTTTCTTTTTCTAGCTAAGCTTAAGAAGATCATCAAATTATTTTTCTATTCATCCATTGAGCAATACAGTGAGGAGATATATAAGCTGTTTTTATGCACTAGGCATGTTTTAAGTTTGGTGCATACATTGGTGGACAAGACAAAAAGTCCCTGTCTAAATGGGACCTACATTCTGATGAGGGAGAGAAATAGTATACAAGCTTAAACATATATATGTCATGTAATTTCGTGTAGTCATAAATGCTATGAAGAAAAAGCAGAGTAAAGATGGATTGTGGTGAGGTACTGTCTTATATCTGTTGATCATAGAAGTTACCTTAGAGGAGGTGAAAGTGGGTGGGGACAGGAGGAAGTGAGAGTTAGTTGTGTGAAGAACTTATAGCAGAGGGTCCCAGGGAGGATGACGAGTGACAGAGAGACAGAGAGGCTAAGGCTGAGGCAGACTTAAAACGTCCTATTTGCTGAATTATTCCTTTATAGCTGTGAAATACTTAATAGCAAAAGTTTGTTGGACTAATCCATTTTGGGGGGCCGGGAGAGCGGAGAGAAGGGACATGTTAAGGTGCAGGAGGAGGAACCAGGGATGAACATTCTGGGTTAAATATTCTGTCACAATGTGTTTTTTCCCCCTGTAGGGCAGTTGGAGTCTGACCCCAACCCAGTGTGCTCACACCCAGCAGGAAGAGTGTCTCTGCTTAACATTCCAAAAAAGAATATGAAAATTATGCTCATTACCTATGCTTGCATCACATGCTTACGCTGAGTGAAGGACTGTCATCAGGGCAATGGAATGTTCTGATTAGCTTGGGCAAATCAGGCTTTTTGTCTGATGTGGTAGTTGAGCTCATTTTCTTCCAAAACCTGCAGGGTACAGAATGAAAATCTGGAAAGTCAAAAGAGGGAGGGGATCAGAGTTGTATGTGTCAACAGATGTCTGCTCAAGAGAAAGAGAAGTGGTCTTGTAATGCTGTTGCATGAAGATGAATATGAAGTCTTTACACAATGAGTATGCCATGCCCATCAAACCTTTGTCATGTGGCAGAAGTAATTTGAAATCCAAGTGTGGAGTAAAAGATACAAATGGGTTTTGCACTCCCTAAAGTGTACTTAGCTAAATTACCTCTTCTACTCATCAGCTGTTTTGAGAAACCTGGTTCAATATCTAGATTGACTCAGTATTAAATGCTGGCTGAAGTATCAGGACTATAGTACTATTCTTTTTGTACTCCATAGGACGTTAGAGTGCATAGAACTAAATCAAAGAGATTGTGGTTAACTCAGCTTCTTCTTTTTTTTTTTTTAAAAAGATTTGTTTATTTTTATTACAAAGTCAGATATACAGAGAGGAGGAGAGACAGAGAGGAAGATCTTCCGTCCGATGATTCACTCCCCAAGTGACTGCAACGGCTGGTGCTGTGCAGATCCGAAGCTGGGAACCAGGAACTTCCTCCGGGTCTCCCACATGGATGCAGGGTCCCAAAGCTTTGGGCTGTCCTCGACTGCTTTCCCAGGCCACAAGCAGGGAGTTGGATGGGAAGTGGAGCTGCCGGAATTAGAACCGGCGCCCATATGAGATCCCGGGGCTTTCAAGGCCAGGACTTTAGCCGCTAGGCCACGCCGCCGGGCCCAGCTTATTCTTTTTTTAAAAGATTTATCTTATTTTCATTACAAAGTCAAATATACGGAGAGGAGGAGAGATAGAGAGGAAGATCTTCCGTCCGATGATTCACTCCCCAAGTGACCGCAACGGCCGGTGCTGTGCCGATCTAAAGCCAGGAGCCAGGAACTTCCTCCGGGTCTCCCACGCGAGTGCAGGATCCCAAGGCTTTGGGCCGTTCTCGACTGTTTTCCCAGACCACAAGCAGGGAGCTGGATGGGAAGCAGGTCGGCCAGGATTAGAACCGGCACCCATATGGGATCCTCGCACGTTCAAGGCGAGAACTTAAGCCATTAGGCCAGGCCGCCGGGCCCAACTCAGCTTATTCTTCCATATCCCTTGTTCTGAAGAGAAACAATGGTGTAGGAAGAGTAGCAGGTAACCCCATTTATAGTGTCTCATTAAGTGGCCTGGAAGAGGTTGAATATAAGAAGGCAGGTGGCTTGGATTTAATGTATGATAGAATGAGGCTACTGTTGCCCGTCCACAGTTTGCCTGCCCCTGTGCTAGAGCTACTTTGTCTGTGGCTGGAAAATGGCTATATAGAAGGAAAGGAGGCATGTTCAAGACAATTATGATTCAGTATGAAGCTGAAGGCATTAACTTCAGAAGTTGAAGTCATGAAGGCATCCAACAGTTTCAGGCCAAAGGCATAGGGGTCAGGCAGGTTACAAGTTTTGCACTTACTGATTAGTCTATTTGTTTATCGGTAAATATTTGTTGAGCTGTTACCATGTGCCGGATACTGTGGCCATTATTGGAGTTAGAGTAGCCAGCAAAAACCTGGTCCATGTCTTTTTGAAGGTTGCTGTGTAGTGAGAGACAGAGACTTATTGAAATAATCATGCAAGTGTGAAACTACACTGTGACACAGAGTTACAAGAGCCTCTGACACGTGGTTTAAACTAGTCAGAAAATCTGAAAGCTCCCTTGAGAAAGTGGTGTCAGAATTGAAATCTGAAGGATGCATAAATATTAAGCAGGTGAAGAGTGGAAGAAAAATTTGATGGTCTGAGAATATAGCACTGTGATTTCTAATCTGGTAATAATTAGCTCCTTCTTTGCTGATTTCAAGTTCTTTGTGAAGAAATGGAGCTTTACATCCAAATAAGGAAACAAGTAAAGAAGCAGAATATTCCCTGGAATGATAATCCTATTTATCTATTTGTAAATTCATTCATTCATTTGTTCTGGCAGTTCCTTCGGGATTCATTGCTTGACTTCATAGAGTGTAGAGTTAGTGCATTAACAGGAATTCATTTCAGAGTGCCTGTTGACAGCTGGTAGCTTCAAAAGGTAGAAACCGTGTGTAAATAACAAAAATAATAACTGTAAGAGGTCAAGTGCTTTTAATTTTGTATGTATCAGAAAAGCAATAATGACAACAGAGCAGAGATTGGATAGACATGTCCAATAGTGTCATTACCATCTGAGGATGTGGTTAAAAGCAAAAGGGTTAAGTCACGCTTTGGTAGAAAGAGCCACAGAGTAGTCAATACTCACCACCATCCCTTCCTTTTCCTTCATTACTGAGTGTGGAGCAGAGGTGTAGGTTTGTTACACACACACACACACACACACACACACAGAGCAAGAGAGTATGAGTATAACATGTTCTCAATAAAGCAAGGACAGACAGGTAAATTTGGGTGAGGATAAGTTCCAGAACCAAGAAATGCTTATTGAC
Source organism: Ochotona princeps (assembly GCF_030435755.1). NCBI lineage: Eukaryota > Metazoa > Chordata > Mammalia > Lagomorpha > Ochotonidae > Ochotona > Ochotona princeps. Next base: position 54,286,140 of record NC_080832.1, on the reverse strand, counting down.
ACTTGAATCCCTAGACTAGACTCTCGTGATCTACTGGAAGCAGCATAGCACTTCCGCTGGCATGAGAACAGAGAGCTATTCTCATGGGGGGCCGTGGTGTGGCGGGAAGAAAGGGATTCTCCTCCCTTTCTTTGTATTCTTTGTTTCAGCCTGGAATCTAATTTTAGTGCCTAGGATAATGATGACAGCTCTGTAGAAATGTAGTGACAAATAAATAGGCAGGTAAGTCATTCAGATTTTATCTTCCTGACTGTGCGCTGGGCAATGCAAACATTGATGTTCTAAATGAGAGGTGTCTCAGTCACTCTTTTGGATACCAAAGGGAAGAGATGACCCAGATAAAAGGTAACCACACTTGCACCTGCCTTGAGTGATTCAGTTCACCTAGAGTCTTAGCCCCTGTACCCATTGCAGGAGCCCCTGAAAGCCACACATAGTGACAGTCGTTTCCAAAAGAAGCTGATTTTTAAAACTGCGATGAAAATGGCTAACAGCAGGCTGAAGGTTAAAGTAAAAAACTTAAAAACCATAAAATCTGCCTGGAGGCTATTTAAGCAAACCGTTTTAGAGGCACAGATGGTTCATATACCTCTGAGCCAAAAAACAAAAAAAGTAAAAAGGGGACAGTAAAGCTGGCATGATTAAGCAGTGAAAGTATGAAAGTTTTATTAGTACTGAAAAGGCATCCTTTAGAAAAGTGCAAAATCTGTCTCAGAAAACTCGGAAAACGTGTCAAAGCCCAGTGGACGTGGAGAGGGCTAAGAGACAACATTTCACACAGCTAACAAGGATAGTGACAACACACAGTAGGCTGTTGTACACTGCTTGTTGGGATCTGTGCTGTGAGAACAGTAGAAAGCTGTGCAAGGAGAAGATGGGAGTGTGGAAAGAGTTGGGTGTGGCTTCTCTGTCCTGCATTAGTTCTTGATGCGGAGTAGTTTCTGATAGAGATTCGGTGCAATGTAATTGGTAGTGTGAGTCTCCAAGGCATATCAGTTGAAGCAAATTTGAGAAGTTTAGGTGTCGTAAATCAGAAGGAAATCAAGTATGATGTTGGTGATAGTATGATAGAAGATTGTGAGCATGCCTGTAAACTAGGAAATTGTAGGGGCAGGAGAGCAACCAGCCTCTTTGGAGAGTATCCATGTCTGCGTGGGTGTAATCTCCCAAATATGTTACTGTGCTCATGCACATGCATGCACACACAGATGTACACACAGAAAGCTTCTGGATTTGTGATCTGTGAGCATCTGTCATATTTTGAGAAAATGTAGACTGAAAATTTTCAATCCAGAATTTGCAAGATCACTCCTCTGGAGAGAAAAAAAAATTGTTGTGAGTTAACATTCAGTAAACTCAAACACCTTAATAAAAATGACCAAACATATAGCTTTGTTTAAAAAAAAAGTAATGTAAATTGTTTGGATTTTCAGAAAATTCATGTCATTCACTTAGAGTTTGGCTGACTCCCTCAAACGAACCCTTGAGAAAAAACAAACAACTGACAACTAGGAATGAAGCCTTGTCCTGGATTAAAAGCTTGGGTTAAAGTGGGAGGTCCGCCTCAGATAACAGGTGGATTAACAGCAACCATTCCAAGAGTGAGTTTTAGAAGTAGTGTCATTTAATATGCTAATCATTTATTTAGAGTAGATGGCAGGAAGAAGACATTTGCTACTTTCTCTAAGTTGCTTTCATTTGAAAAATTACAGAGGATTATCCTTCTCCCACCAAAAACAAAACAAAGCAAAAACTGCACTAAAGGTTTGGTTTAGATGTTGTTTAAGATGCCCACATTCAATTTTGGTGTACCTGATTTCAACACCTGCCCCAGTTTCCTGTTAATGTAGTCCCTGGCAATGTGATGGCTCAATTATTTGGGTCCCTGCCATCCACATGGTAGACCCATATAGAGTTCCTAGCTGCTGGCTTCAGCCTAGCCCAGCCATAGCTATTGCAGGCATTTGGGAAGTGAACCACTAGATGAAAACATGCTCTCTCTTTCTCTCTGCTTCTCACATAAATAAATACTGGAGGAAAACTTCACAAACATTTACATACAGTGAAGGAAGCTGCTCTGCAAATAGGTCAATCTAAGGAGGCAACCTGACATCAGATGCAGTTCCTTTCATCCACTTGAGAGCACAAGGGCACCAGAAGCTTTCATTTGTATGCAACTTGAGTTGGCTTCCTTCACTGCATCCCCAGAAAGAGGAGCTTGGTCTGTTTCACGGAGGCCCATTCTATTGCATATCTAGAGTTAAAAAGAAAATTCGCTCTCAATGGCTTGATTGCAGTAAAGACCTTTTTTAAAGTTAACAAAAGAATATCAAACATTAGGCTGAGAATTGGGCTCTGCCCCATCTTCACAGGGAATGCACAGTCCATTCTTGAACCTGATTTTTGTAAGCGGATAATGCTGAATTTCAAGCAAGTTGACATAGAGGATTAAAAGTAGTTTCATTAGACTCCAGGCTACACAAATATGGGATACAAGAGAGTGATAAGGTATACAGTCGAGGACAAAAGAACCAATAATAAAACGAAAGATCTGGTGAAGGCAGATGTAATGAAAGTGTACCCTGCTCTGCAGCCCTCAGAGTAACCTTTGTGGCTGGCCACCATGGAGGGGGACTGGGCCAAACTCGGCGGCAGATGGTTTAATACACAGTGCATACATTAGCCCACCGAGGCAGCCTTGGAAGTGCAAGCAGGTTGTTAATGATCATGCATAGCAATTGTGATCTGCTCCTGCTCTTGCAGTTAGGTTTTCCGATGTCATGCTTCAGGGTTCAAGTTGATGAGTTTCTGGGTTGGGAAAACATCTCCCCTTTGTACTGCACTGTGCAGATGATGAAATGTGCATCAGGGAAGGGCGAGTGGGAGAGAAAGAGGTGAACAGAAGAGGCAGACAGTGAACTCACATCTCTGGTTCATGATTTAAGGTGATGAGAATGTTGAAGTGGCACTATTGAGCACAACTAGTATGAAGAATTTGTTAGTGAAATGTGAAGGCAGCAGACAGGCATTATTGCTTTGAATCTAACAGAACTTCAGATCTGACATCATGTCAATACTGATTAAACAAACATGGAGAATTTCCAGTCTTATGGCCTGTTGGCGTTAGAGAGTGCCTTATGACACTGATTTTCAGCATTCCATATCCCACATTGTATAGTAAGTAGAAAAAAAATTGGCCTGCTGTATTCAAGGAAATTTTAAGTTGACTTAAAAAGTGGATTAAAGGAACCAACCAGCATTGTGGTGTAGCTGGTCAAGCTGCCTGCTGCTTGATGGCATTCCATTTGAGTACTTTTTCAAGTCCTGGATGCTCCACTTCTGCTCCAGTTTGTTGTTCATGTACCTGAGAAAGCAGTGGAAGATGACTCCAGTGCTTGGGCCCCTACACCCATATGGGAAACTAAGATGGAGTTCCAGGCTTATGGCTTTGCCCTGGCCCAGCCCTGGCTGTTGAGGTGATTTGGGGAGTGAACCATTGGATGGAATCTCTTTCTGTCTATCTGTAGCTCTGCCTTTTAAACAAATTAAATGTATCTTTTTTTTTTAAAGTGAGTTAAAACCCAGGGAACAAATCATGAAGAGATATACTGCCAGGCTCTATAACTCCAGTTGAGTGTGGAACTCGTAGAAATTGTTTGCATTTATGGCAGTTTAATTCAGGACAAACAGAGCTAAATGGAAATTTGGGAAGAGTTAGACAAAAAGTTAAGATATCTTATTTTTATGTTCAGTTTAGAACATCATTTCAGTTAAGTGAATGGGACACGAAAATTAAAGTACATTAAAGTAAGTGGAGGTGAAGCTTAATTTTCCTATTTCTTCCTCAAACACTACTCCCCTACTCACTGCACTCTCTTTGCTCACTTTTTTGAGATTTTTGATGCTGCCATTAAGCATTTGTGAGTGAAATGTAACTCCTTATGACAGTGTAGTCTGGCTCTGGATGTAGCCCTAGGACCTCGGCAATTTGGCTTCATGTTTGGTCAGAGACTTTTCAGGATAATACAGAGCTCACTATGTGGGGAGATCAGGTGATATGTTGAATAAAACCTGTATCAAAGTGATTTTTACAGTTATCCTATATTACTTATACTCTTTAGGGACATCAAAGGGCCTGGCAAGTTGTAGACATGGTCATGTTGCTCTAAATTAGATGTGTATCAGAGGGGAAGTTGAGAGATGGGCTTTGCTTTACTGTCCAGCATCCCTGGGGTCCTTCCACTCCAAACCTGGGTGACTAGTAGGGATGGAAAGGAAGTCAATTGCTTCTACTTTGGTTTTAGGTAGAGAGACTGAAATATCCCTTTCTGTCACTCAGCCTTCTCTCAGGGACAGCTGCTAGCCAAGGACACTTTGACCCAGACTCTTGGCTTGGGCCAGGGAGATGGAATAGGCTGGTGAGTGAAACGCAGGAGAGAAGCACACCAACATGCATTTGTGAATAGTTGGTGCCTGTGTAAAAAATGTGTGAATCAACAACTTGGGAGGTCTTCAGGAGCTGGGGCTTGTCTCAGGGATGGGTGCCCATGGAACATAAAAATCTGAGAAGTATGTCGGTGTTTCTATGCTTGTGTGGAAGTTGATCTTCATGCTGTGCATTTATTTACTTATTTATTCGGAAAGCATTACAGAGTGTTTGTAGCATGCTACAGTTGTTCTGTGGCTGGGAATGCAAAGGTAAATAAGGACAGGCTTTGCCTCTTAAGGCTCTCACAGTTGAATAGGGCAGTAAACAAATTATATGGAGGCGTGCTGCAACAGATGTGGGTAAGAACAACCAGGAACCGTAGGATGATTTAACCCCAGGCCAGGGGCCAGGCTCTATGCATGAGTGAATGCATGCTAGTCCTGAGACCAAAATGTAAACTCAGGAAGTGGGATGGATAGAAAACTAAGGATGATGAAGCTCAAAGAGGATATGAGTCAGGAAGAACTGTGCATGTCACACATTTAAAACAGAGATGCACATAACTCTTACTGCAGTTCCTGTATTGCATTTTGACATTTCCAAATACCACAAAACTTCATAGGAATGCCTAAAACATGACATGACATAGAGAATTGATTTCTAACATCATAGTGTTTTTCCGGTTGATTTATGAAGAATCTTCTTCAGCAGATAGGAAATGTGACAGCTCATGAATATACTGATGTAGAGACTGACAAGCATGTTAAGAGTTTATTATTAAATTGCACATTTCCTGAATTAGTCGAACTTGAAGTGATGTTAGAAACTTCTCCAACATGCTCATTTCACCAATGGAGCAACTGTGGCCCATGCAGGAGCCAACACTTAGTGAAGGGCAGACAGTATGTCGACTCTGATGACATCATCAGGAAAAGGAGAATTATAATTGTAGATGCCCAAAGAGTAAGAGATGCCAATCTTATTTATGATTAGAATATTAATATTTGCAACTGTATCTGTAAACTTTTAAAAACAGCTTGATATGCTGTGTTTCAAGCTTGAACCTATAGTAAAAAATACATTTTGCATTGTAACTTACAAGACACACACAAATTCATAACCTGTTTTATAGAATGTGCGATCAAGATTTTCACAAAATCATGTCACAGCTTCATACTGGCTAAACTAACAATTGTAAAATGCATTGTGATTTCAGAATTGTTAAAATGTGAAAAACATTTGGATTTTAGAATGCACAAAGCAGGGAATATGTATTTAAAACTGAAATGAAATTTCAATAACTAATACTTACCTTCCTAAATGATACATTAGTATTTTCTATTTTGTTCTATTCTAGTACCTTAAAAAAGCCCTGACATTTGGACTCACTACTGCTTTGAGAACTCGGATCAAAAATACTAGATGAATGCCTATCATGTCACTCTTATTGTAGGTTAGGAGACCTCTTAGGTATCACCATTGGACTCTCCTTGACCTCAGCCCTGCAGTTTCACCAAGTTAAGCTGGGGTGTTATGAGTTACTCTAAGAATTTATTGTGGGTTTCATATGGAATGACACTTATCGCTTAACATGTTCAATGGCTGTTCTTTTATAATTTTATAAATGGCTCTTCTTTAATCATTTTTTTTTTAAAAAGTATTCATTTGTCTTAATGGAGGACTGGAGGCATTGGGTTTATTGATCAGTCAGTAAATAAAAGGGAATAAATAAAAAGAAACACTGAGTTTATGAAGTGTGCTATGTCAAGTTCTTATAGCAGGTGATAATGGATCAGAGGAAGGCAGAAGTGACTTGGTGTGGAAGGGGTTAGGATGAAAAAGCAAAAGAGGCAGAGGAAGTCCAGATAGTGCAGAAGGCAGTTTCTAAGCAGCCTCTCACTATATTCCTTAGCCTTGGACCACATTGGCCTTTTTTTTGTTTCTTAATGTCACAATCCAACGTTCAGGCTGGATCTGCAGAACTGAGTTACTCATCATGGCGTTAGCTAGTCCTTCACAAGCTACAGACCCTTATCAGGGGGATTGCTGAAAGGACAACTTGACCACCAAGCACAAAGGGTGGCTGAATCTGTTTTAAAGTAGGCTGATGAAACGATAGCAAAGGCCTCTCCATCTGATAATTTGCTACTCAGAGCCAGGTTAGAGATGGGGTAGGTGTGGTATAGAAATTATTTTTTTAAGGTTTATTTACCTACCTATTTAAAAGAGTTACATAAAGAGGGAGGAAGAGAATGAAACAGGGAGAACCTCCATTTGCTGGTTCACTCCCAAAGTGGCTATAATGGCCAAGAGCTGAGCCAATCTCAAGCAGGAGCCAAGAGCTTCCTTCAGGTCTCCTACAGGGATGGCAAGAGACCAGCAAAAAGATGCTATCTTCTGCTGCTTTTTCCAAGCCAGTATCCCGGAGCTGAATTGGAAGAGGAGCAACCAGGCACATAATGGGCCGCTGACTTCACAGGTTGCAGTTTTACCTACTACAACCACAGTATTGGCTAAGATGGTAATTTTTGAGCTTTTCTTTGAATCATGGACTTCTTCGGTTGTCCGCAAGAAGTTTCATGTTGTAGCTTTATTTAGGGTACAAGTATGTATGCAAACTTTTATGGATAATTTCATGGAGTTTATATGGACTCTAAAATCTCATCAGTGAATCTCTTGAGTCCAGATTTAGAGTCCTAGGTAAATGTAACTGGATGTGGAAGAATTCAGCTTCTGCCCTCCTCTTTTAGAAACTAGGTTTTTCTGCCTTAAGCCAGAGGCAGATGATAGGTTTTATGACCTGTGTTTCTGGAATAGGTGCACATCAGCTGTGAATCTATCAGCATGATAGATAGCACAGCCAGAGTGGGGGTTGGCTGGTACTGCTTGATGGCCCCTGGCAGGTTTTTAGAGTAATTCTCTGAGATTTATTTATTTATTTATTTATTTATTTATTTATTTATGTGAAAGACATATTTACAGAGAGAAGGAGAGACAGAAAGATCTTCAGTCTGCTGTTTCACTCCCCAAATGGCTGCAGTGGCTGGTGGTGGGCCAGCCCCAAACCAGGAGCCAGAAGCCTCTTTCTGGTCTCTCACATGGGTGCAGTATCCCAAGGCTTTGAGCTATTCTCCACTGCTTTCCCAGACCATAAGTAAGGAGCTGGATTGGAAATGGAGCAGCTGAGACAAAATATGGGATGCTAGAGCTTGTAGGAGAATTACCCAGTTAAGCCACTGCACTAGCCCCAGGGTAACTGTCTGTTAATACACTATAGAATCAGGAGAAGGAGTGGTTCTGCCTCTGAGTTGGAGATGATGCTACTTGCAAGTGGTAGGCTTTGAGAATCAGATAACAGTCTTTTTCAGTAGACCATTCAGGACACAGAGCAGACGTAGAGCTCTTGAAGTAGATGGCAGTCAAGTCACAGGCTGGTGGTGTCACAGAGATTCCTCTGTTTGCATCATGGAGACGTAATGGATGTGGGTAAGCTCCTTGTCTTAGAATATTGGGTTAAGTAATGTGTGCCACCTGGTAGTCCTCCTGTCAAATATATTCCAGTTCTTAACAGATCTCCTCACCACCTCTGAAAGGAATGTCAACTGTCAGTCCATTAAATATTCATCTCTAATATGAAATTTTCTGATGATGCCAATGTAGCTTGACTTACCAAGACGTCTCTTCATGTCCAGGAGGACAGTGGATGGGCATCGAGGGGTTGGGAGTGGATTGGTGTCCTTTGGAACTGTCTCTTTACAGAAGTCTAGACAATGCAGGACACAGCATGGCTTTTGTGGGTCCCTGTGGCACTTGTCAGAGAAAAACACTGGCTTCCCGCTGCCTCCTGCTCTCTGGGGAAAAGGTTATCTTTCATGCCACCCTTCCAGTTGACACAGGAATTCCTCTTGAGTTTTCAGAATGGTCCTGGTGTTGATGGCTCTTTATGCAGACATCTACAATGTTGTGGGGAGAAGCCATTGTTCTGAGAGCCTGCTTGGTGCTGTGGATGAAAGGGCTTGGTCAAGTGTAGCAGTGTCTTTGTGCTGCAGTTGGTGGGTTTTGCTGTTTTTTTTTTTTTTTTTTTTTTTTTTTTTTACATTCCTTTCTGAGGGAAATCTGTGATTACATTTTTTTCTCTGCACAGGTGCGAGAATGCATTGCGCAAATATAAACATATCCCACTCCATGGGAAAATTTGGAAGTCATTTTGCTTCCATCTGTCTGAAGTAGACCGTGCTCTAAAACTAGCCACCCACCCACCCGTTCTCCCACGCACCTTTTCTCAGTGACAAGGAGGAATAGCATTGTAAGAGAATGGGAAAAAAAATGGTAAAGCCCAGAAGGCATTTCAAAGGATGGCTTATTAGGATCATTTGGACAGCTATGAATAACACATGCTCGCTTCTGGGGCTGCATATGATTCACAGAAGAGGATCCTTAATTTTCCATCTCTCTTTTCCCATCTCAGTGTCCCTTTACCACACATAGTCTTTTCCCATCAGATTCCCAAATGCTTGCTGAATTTGAATGTTCTTTGATCACCGATATTTTCCTATTTGCACAGTGAGTGTTCGCCCACATAGGTAGCAGGTAAGCAGCGTTCCTTCAGAAAAAGGAGGCAGCCCTGTTTCCAGAGGCCCGCGCAGCTGTAAGCACTAGGCACTCAGACAATCAGAGGCCCAGCAGGGCACCTCCGAGCGCAGCTGCACAGCTCTGTTCCTGGGCTCTCCAAGGCACTGCGCCCTACATGCAGATTCCAAGCTACATTTAACACAATTGCCCATCAGCACTTAGGAAGCAGTTACCACAGAAACCCAGCAGAGACCAATTAGTCACATGATTAAATTAATTAAAATAACCCAGGGCATCTGCCATCTTGCCTCTTTCTGCTATGGATAGTGCATGACCCAGACAGAACCGTGATTGGTTAGCAGTACTGTTGTGTTTCCTAGTCGTAGGATTGTCTTCTGCAGGAGGAATAGGCTCTCTGGATTTGCTTTTCTGTCCTTCAGAAATTGCGTGGGTTGTTTTTGCAAGATACTCCCCTACTCACCACCCCCCCACACACACACCATGAGCCTGGCAGTAGGAAATTTACCAAACACTGGATTTAATAAACAGTGGATTTGTTACCTTGATCTGGAGACGGGAAGAGGATTTGTAAACATTTTTTCCAATTGCACCCTTGAAGACATTTGAATGTTTTTACCATGAGGACTTTAACAATACATGTCAGAGGGTGCTTGGTAATACGCACTTACACTTGACCCGAGAATTCTGTGACAAGCTGCAGGCCATAGTTCTGGTTGAAGTAGAAGGAAAGTTATAACAGCGTACTTGTAGCCTGTGTTTGAAAATGGTTTGAAAGTCTAATAATCCTGCTCAGTGACCTGTCATTGGCAAAATGCAGAGACACTCTGGTGCTAACCCATAAATCGATGCTTTGTCCTTCATAGGCTGAATAACCCAGTCGTGGCCTCTGCAAAGTCTTAATAGAGTCAAAGATTTTCTAGTGTACCAGTGTTGTACATCTGTGCACCTGTATGTTTGCACACACACACACACACACACACACACACACACACACACACAGAGTTTACCTATAATCCCTTAGCACTCAGTGCATTGTGATTTCCCTTACCTCACACACTTTCTGGAGACAGACCCCTCTGATGTGTCACACCAGAGAGCAAATGACTACTCACAATTTGGAGACAGCACGTGAAGTATTGGCTTAGCTTCCCAATGTGTGTGTGTGTGTGTGTGTTTTCTTTTGTGAATTAGCTTGATAAAATGGCATGAATTAATTATAGTTTGCATTCATTTGTGCCCAACAAAGCAAGTGGGACAACCTCATCTGTAAGCCTTGGCTGAGACATAAGAGAGGCCTACTATTACAAGAATAAGAAGTAAGTATGTGCAGTCAGGTTGGTCAGAACTTTCAGCAGCTTTAGGAACCAGACTAGCTTGGACCTACTTCCTGGGTGAGACAAAGTCTAGTCAAACCTCAGAGCGGATGTGTCCATCTGGCAACTTGGAACACCAGGAAACTGAGAAGAGAGCCATGTGGTAATTTAAAAGGCTGTGGCCTAATAACATTATATATGAGCCTCAAAGGAAATTAATTAATACAGTGTCATCAATAGCAATAACAAGAATATATGCATTTGAATTGTATTTTATAATACATAAGGCATTCATATATCTCCAGAGTTCAATTTAATCTCTCTCATCTTTCCCACTTCTCTTATTTCATGTACAAGTATTTTATGGATACTTGGCACTCCATTTTGTTGTTGACGCAAGTGACTGTTTCGTGCATAAAATAAATGTGATCTGAACACAGGTCAGAGGTAAGACAGGTATAGAAAGTGTGTTTCAAAAAAAAAAAAAGAAAAAGTGTGTTTCATGCTTTAGAATTTCTCTTTCTTTGAAGTCAGCAGGCAAATGAAAGTGAGATTTTCCTTACATATGTAATTAATAAACACATCTGTAGAGGTAATATGAAAAGCAAAAATATAGTTTAAATGGATGTTTTAAGTATATATCCAAAGGTAACTCTATTAGTGCTTTTGTGAACTATAGATTTGCTTTGTACAACAGGAATCTGTTTCTGCCACTTCCCTATCAAATTGCTCTCAGGGCCTAGCGTGGTGGCCTAGCAGCTAAAGTCCTTGCCTTGAACGCACTGGGATCCCATATGGGTGCTGGTTCTAATCCCGGCAGCTCCACTTCCCATCTAGCTCCCTGCTTGTGGCCTGGGAAAGCAGTCGAGGACGGCCAGCAGCGGACGGAAGATCTTTCTGTCTCTCCTCTCTGTAAATCTGACTTTGCAATAAAAATAAATAAGTCTTTAAAAAAATTGCTCTCAAGCTGTTAAAAAATTATGGGTGAGCATTTGGCTCAGTGGCTAAAATACACTCATTCTGTATTGGAAGCCTGGGTTTGATACCTAGTTTCGGTTCTTGCTGATTTAGGCACTGGGAGGGAGGCAGAAAGGAGTAGTTCATGTGGTTAGATATCTGCCACCTGCTTGGGAGTTCTGGGTTGAGTTTCTCCTGGGTCAGCCATAGCCGTTGTGGACATATGGAAGGTGAACCAGTATATAGGAGCCATCTCTGTCTCTTTCTGTCCATTCTATGTCTCTGGCAAATATATAAATATGGAAGACACAATCTTTGGAAACTTAAACATTACTCTTTTGGGAAGGGCAAAATAACCACAAATCCCGACACATCCTTTATTTGTATTATCAGAGACTTAGTCAAAAGAAGTCAAGCTTTTGAGAAGTTGTTATTGAGTGTTGCAGTAGATGGACCCTGAGTACTAAATTCTGAATCTGAAACAGAAGTTTTGTTTTATTCACATGTTGTGTAGATGATACTTGATTATTCACGAGTTCAGCTCTAATACCAACACAGGGGATTGCCCTTCATCATTGTTATTCTAACTTCTGCCTACAGCTTGGGGCCCAGCTTGGTTATGCAGATTTCCTTGTAGTTTTTAGGTTATCCTTCATCTTGTGCCATTCTGTTTATGTAAATATATATACATTTTAACTAAGGAAGATAAAAAGTATAATTTGTGACGTGCAGTTGATCATTTCTGCCTGTTTTGGGGACCTTCAGTCTCCCATGGCACATTGATGTTCATTGTATATAGACTAGTATGCAAATTTAAAAAAAAGATTTTATTTATTTTTATTGGAAAGGCAGATGTACAGAGAGGAGGAGAGACAGAGAGAAGATCTTCTCTCTGTTGATTCACTCCCCAAGTGGCTGCAACGGCCAGAGCTAAGGCAATCCAAAGCTAGGAGCCGGGAGTCTCCTCCAGGTCTCCCACGCGGGTATGGGATTCTTCCCAAGGCTTTGGGCCGTCCTCTGCTGCTTTCCCAGGCCGCAAGCAAGGAGCTAGATGGGAAGCAGGGCCACTGGGATTAGAACCGGAGCCCATATGGGATCCAGATGTATGCAAGGCGAGGACTTTAGCCGCTAGGCTACCACGCCGGGTTCTAGTATGCAAAAATTTAAATGTTTAGGCGGAGATGCTGATTCACCAGGTCAATGCTGGTGTACTCCTGAGACAAACACATTGAAAAAAAAAAAAAAGACCAAGTTAAATTTTGCCAGAATATATATAATTGTCAGAATGAATTGCTGTCTGGATTGATTTTAATCTTTTTATTAAATCTTTCTGGCAAATCTCGGTTCTATTTACTGACACACTTAAATTGTCCAAAAGAAAAAAAAACACAACTTCAGATGAGAGAAAATAAAATGCTTTGGAAATGAGTTTTTATCTCTGCTATTTTTGGGAAAGACCTGGCTCGTTAATAGCAAGGGGGCAGGGAAATTTGTGCCACTGCATGGCAGTTTTACCATAAATCCTTCCTGGAATAGGGCAAAGTAAATTAATAAATAGAATTAATAAGTAAAGTCTCAGAGTATCCTGGTTAGTACATTCATTCTAGCATGCTAATTCATAGCACACTAGGGAAGATACGGAAAATTTAAGTCACCCTAGTGATATTACACTTTGAAGGCTTTATTCAACAAAAAGCTATTTAGTTAGCAGCTGCCATCACTCCTTAAGCTTTTATAGCTCTTTTTCCTTTTCATAGCATTTACCACTGAACACCATGTATTTTTATAGATATTTATTAGTCTATTTTCTGTACTTCTAGTTATAAAAATCCCCAAAGAGAGTAGTTTTGCCTGTCTTGCTCACTGCTACATACCCAGTGTTGCAGACTGTATCCATCATATAAAAAATTTCTTGACAAATATTTCTTGAAAAAGTGAATCAAATGGGTCTGAATTAAATGAACTAAGCCTGGCTTTTAGAAATAAGGAGCATTGGCTGGCATGTTATTTTGCCTAACAAATTTAAATTAATCGATCAAAAGAAAAAGCTGACTTGCAGGCTAATAGGTATCTTCGTTTGTACCCTTAAGTGTTGAGTGTGGTTTTGGACCCCAGGTATCTAGCAGATGTAGAGGATGAGAAAAGAAAGAATGCATTAGGTGGGTCTCATTTTTCTTTCTTTCTCTCTCTGCCTGCCTGCCTGCTTTCCATTCTTCCTTCCATTCTTCCTTCTCTTTTTCTCTCTCTTTCTTTCTCTCTTTCTTTTAAGATTTACTTAATTTTTTTACTTTGAAAGAGTTACAGAGAGAGACCTTTCATCCACTGGTTCACTCTCGAAATGACCACAACAGCCAGAGCAGTTAGGCTGCTCCAGAGCTAGGAGACAGAAATTTTCTTTAGGTTTCTCACTAGATGCAGGCTCCCAAGCAGTCTCCTCTGCTTTCCCAGGCCACAAGCAGGAAGCTAGTAGAACAGCCAGGACTCGAACTGGTGTCCATTTGGGGTGCTAGCTCTGCAGGTGGAGGCTTAGCCTATAATGCCACAGCGCCAGCTCCAGCTGATCCTTTAGTACAAAGAATCTAGATGGACCAGAGTTGGAAAAATCAAGAAAAGATTTACTTTGAGAAAACAATTGTAGATAGTCATGGAATAAGAAAGAGATATTTCCAGAAGACTGAGGGTTACCTTGTGTTTGTAATCCTGCCTGGGGCAAAGGCACCCATAGTCCTTAGGCTCCTGATCACCCATTCACTTGGCTTCACCACCAAATCACAGGAGTATGAAATACTCCTGTTGATTGATCAGTTTTCCTGAGCTTGTAGTAAGAGGAATTAATATTTTATGCTCAGCCATTCAGTGGTTTCATAGTATAAAGCACCTTACATTGTGTGAGAGAATATGGATTGGCTTAAAGTTGGTCCACATAATACCATCCACGTGTAGTTTGTACCTCCCAGCAAGCACAGATTGTCTTAATTTATGGTAGAAATTCCAGTCGTGAAAAACTCAGTGGTTTGTAATATACATGTGTCAGTTTCTCTCTGCAGAAGGAACTGTGCTGCTTCAGAACTGATTCATGACCTTAGGGTGGGGAGGCAGGGGTGTGGAAGAGGGTGGTCTGAGGCCCCCTTGGATATCAGATGGAGCCTAGAAAAGGCAGGAAGAAACTGATCTGAAATGATCTCTGCAACAGTTGGAATAGTGCTCTGTGCTGCAGATCAACCTTTCTGTTTCCCTCCTCTGGTCTGTCTACCCCCTTAGCAGCTTCCTGCTTTCATCTTACCAATCTGTTGCTTAATATCAGGATTTCAGGAGCTTTCCCTGACATTCCCCATCCTCAAGGACATTCGTATAGGTTTCACACAGCTTTCTCCTGGGTCTCCTGTGCAGATCCTTGTGGTAGAGACAGGGCTAGCCCAGAAAGGACTCGGGGCTTTTCCTGGGACACTACTGTACAACAACACAAAGCCTGAGTGCAGAACAAGCCAAATTTGTTGCTCTGGAACTCGGCCTGCTCCACACCAGGCTCTCACTCCGTACAACCTCCCAAGAGGTTCCTTTTTTTTTTTTTTAAAGATTTATTTATTTTTATTGGAAAGTCAGATATACAGAGAAGAGGAGAGACAGAGAGGAAGATATTCCGTCCGATGATTCACTCCCCAAGTGAGCCGCAACGGCTGGTGCTGTGCCGATCCGAAGTCGGGAACCAGGAACCTCTTCCAGGTCTCCCATGCGGGTACAGGGTCCCAAAGCTTTGGGCCGTCCTTGACTGCTTTTCCCAGGCCACAAGCAGGGAGCTGGCTGGGAAGTGGAGCTGCCGGGATTAGAACTGGCGCCCGTATGGGATCCTTCTCCTTCCAGTACCTTGGCTTTCAAGGCCTTTCTCACCTCGCTGCTAAATCTGGCCCCAAGAATGTTGAGCACAGCAACGCCTTCTCCATATACGTGCCGATACTTGATACTTGATACTCCCAGTTCCTGCCCTTTTGAGAGTTCTCATTACACCAGACTAAGCATTTGTGTTGTTTAAATCTTCTCTGCACTCTGATGGAAATGATGTTTGTGATCCATTCTACATGGAAGGCACCTGAGACTTACAGGAGTGAATGGAGCTTGCCCAAGTCAGGCAGCCCAGGTATGGCCAGGCTTCATTGCCCACCTAGCATTGGGTGAGAGTGGGTGTGCAGGGCTTCAGGCTTAGTAGTGCCAGGTAGGCACAGCAGGACCAAGTATGCTGCCCCTGCTCTGTCCTGCCCTCCTTTCTATCTAGTCCTTCTTCTGCTACAACGAAAGTAGTAGGCAATACTCAACCACTTGTAGAGACTGCTTTTCCGGAGAGATTCGGAACTGCTTGCATCCAGCTGGGAAGCAACATTGAATCCACTGTAGATAATATTTCATATACTATCTTTCACATAAAAGCAAGTATTTAATATACTTGCTTTCCATTGCTTAAACATTTCTGAGGTTCTTCTTTCTGGTTAAGTCTCTGGGGTAAGTTGACCTATCAGCTTGAGATATCAATCAAATCCACATGGAATATATGCATATTCAAACCAAAAGATAGGTCATATCAAACCTGTCTGTGTGATGAGGCTGGGTGACTTCGCATCTCGAGGGTACCCAGGTTGAGGGATAGAAGTGTATAGGTGAGTGCTCCTTGCTGTCTTGAAACAGTTCAGCTGAATTTGTGCTGAAAGATATTACAGAAGGGGAAGCAAGATGTGCACACTTTTTAAAAAAAAAAATTAGAACGGATTAGACAGAAAAATCCCAGCCAAATATCCCATCATGACCTGCAGAGAAGTTAGACGAAGAGAAGTTTTCAGTCATATATGTAGACAGTGTTTGCAACAATAGCCATCGAAGGGGGAGTATTTTCCAAAGTCTTTTGTTTCATTGAATAGTCAGGGCATGCATAACATGGTTCCTAAGACTCCTGCCCTGGCTGCTCCCTGAGGCTGGGGCAGCAAGTCCGGAGGGGAGGAGGGACCTGCCTGGTAATTCTGTGCTCCTGCAGAGCGGCCTTGGGGGGCACCGGGAAGCGGGGGAGCCCTGAGGATAATAAAGGAGCTTGGCTAGTCAGATTCCTTGTCAGGTTAAGAAGCCCTTTGTTTCTGTTTAGTTTTCTGAAACAAGACAAATTATGATATTTTCTGTTAATTTCTTTCCTTAATGAGTTTCATTAAAATCAAAGCTTCCGGAAGACTGAGCCCTGACAGCTGTCTGAGGGCTGTTTCATTGACTGGGGGCTGCTTAGACTGAATAATTGTTACAGCTTGATCGTTTCAAAAGAAGCCAGAACAACAGAGAGAAAGAGATGCCCTGAATGGCATGTCATACATATCTGCTTCTTCCCTGCCTGAGATTCTGTGGTGTTCAAATGAGATCATTAAAATCGTGCATTCTTTGAACTGAAATATTACTAAATCATCTCATGCATGCTTCTTCATGGGTCCCTGGTTCTTAAATACTGAATTTCAGTTAATGATGATAGGTTCACAGGAAGTCTTTTTGAGATTAGTAATTTTTTTTTAAAAGATGGTCTTTAGACATTGCCGAGTCATTTGGTATGTGTGCCAGGATGTCTTGATGAGATTATATATGATTGATAAGACGAAGATAAATGGAAACAGCGTTTTATTTTATTTTATGCTGAGGAGCATAGTTAGCACCTTTACTTGTCTTTCCCAAGTAATCTTTATATGCCAAAGAATCATAAAATACTCTTTAATGACTAGAATGTCATATTTTGGTAGAGACTGAATGTTCTTGTTTGCGTCCAATTTCATTCCCTCCGTCTTAAAAGCAGAGTGACAGAGTGTGATTGTAACACATTGAGAGGCTGAGATTTCTTGAGGAAGGGACCAGACATTCTGAGATGGTTTGCCAGAGGGTGAAACCTGAAAGATATCAAAAAGGGAAATAAAATAAAAAGTAAAAATTGATAACATGAAATGTATATCACTGTATGTGATATGACGTTTCACAACTTTCAGCTATGAAAACTTCAGTAATTGGGATTAAAATATTCATTATTGTTGATGCTCAGTGATGATAATTTGGGAATTCCTCACATTTGTTTTTGCATACAATAAAAGAATTCATAATAAAAAGTTTCAGAAGTGTGGAAATGACAACAGAAGCATGGCACAGGACAGACAGAACAATGAGCATGGTAAGTTGTAAGAGTTTGATGATCAAAAATAATTTCACAAGAAAAGATTTTACATTATTTCAGAAAAAAATTCTATCATTGGGGACTTAATCCTTTTGGTTAAAAAATTTTGTCATGAAGAAATTTATATTCTTGAGAAAAAGAATGTGCTGATTCTTTTCAGCACACAAATTTAACAGTTTAGGAGAAATTACATTTTGTATTTTGGGGGAAGGAATTCTAAAGATAGATCTAAAATTTCGCTAAGGAGTTGACCATAATGAAAATGAGTTTAGCGGCTCATGTGGGAGAAAGTAACATATAAACAGCGAGAAACAGACCCCAGAAAAGAGTCCTCATGTTCATTGTTCTTCCTTGATCTCTATGAAAACAAACAAACAAACAAACAAAAACACACAGGGCATTGCTCAGTGACAAACCAGAATGCCAGGAAATAGTCTCTTTTCAATGGTGTTTGGCTTGTAGTGGTTGGACTGTCCTAGCCCATGAATGTTGAGGTTCAGCACAGCTAAGGGAGGTCTCCACAACTCAAGACAAAAAGCAGATTCAATTCTGTTGACTATGGTGGTAGCTCTTGGTAACATCCGGGCTGTTGTGTGGACCTCTGGAGCACTTCCAGAAGCTTGGGCTGGGTGCTGTTTTCTTCCAGTTCTACCAAGTGGTGAGGTTGGACAGGGAGTTGGGTGGGAAAATGCGAAGCTGTTTTTTTTTTTTTCTTTTTTTTTTTTTTGGTATCTGACATTTTAGGATTATATAAAACAAAGAGAAATGGAAAAATTTGGATGCAAAATAGGTATATCTGTGTGACTGCACACACCCATGTGTGCACGTTTCCCTGTGAAGGAAGAGGAATCCATATTGTGAGCCATAGGCTGGCTGCCCACCAAGTAGCAGACTGAATGTAATCTGGCCCTTGTATTTCTTAAAGCTTTTAATACGAGGGAGCCTGGTCTCTCTCAAGAACTCCTCATTAAAGCATAAAACACTCTCCTGTAGTTTCAACTCTAGGAAGGCGCGCTCCCTCCATAAAGTCTATCACTATCTTATGGAAATCTCTCCCCTAGGAGGTCACTGAGCCCAGAGCTGCAGCTGTGTTTTAATAAGGGCTGGATAATTTTATGACCAATAACATTTGTCGTTACACATGCTACAAGAAGGTTAATCAAATCTCAGCCTTCAGGGCATAGTCTGGGTTCCCACAGGATTTTTCCTCTAGAATTCTGTGTTTAGCGGGGGCAGCTGATTTCCCTCCTCACATTAATTGTTGACTATGGCTCCGTGGTTCTGGATTTGTGCAAAGAGACTGTTTCTGTCACCCTGAAATCTCAGCATTCAGACTTTTGGGGAGCACAGACCCGAGTGGTGTAGCTTTAAGAGGCTGGCTTTCAGAGAACTCTGCTCTCTGGACAACCTTCTACTTTTTAACTTGAAACTTTGGTGAGACTGGAATATTTAATCTATCTGTTTCATTAGCCTTGGGGAGCCAAAGCTTAAGGCAACTTGCAGACCTGAGATACCAAATATTTTTCCAGCATTTCTCTGTTGCTTAGGAAACCCATAAACTGGTTCAAACATCTCACTTGGGGGAAATACTGAAGTGACATTTAACTCAGAAACAAACTGCCTTTGGTTTGCTAAAGAAAACAGCATCACTGCCTGAAAGGGCAACAGATCAAAATAAAGAGGGCAAGAAGGAAAGAAGAGATGACTATTGAAAGCTGAAGTTAGATGATGGCAGCCCAAGTTTTGAGATGGTCAGTGTTTTTTTTTGCTTCGGTTTGTATTAGAAGGCTGTTTCAATCTATGGTTATTTCAGCTCATGCTGTAATGGAGGAATAAAGTCTGCCTGTCATTTGAAGAGCAAAGAGAGATGCCAAGCAGTTACCTTCCTCTCACTCGTTGGTATTTCATGAACCAACGGAGGGGACACAGATGGTCAGAAACAAGGCCTAGTTGGCCGTAGGTGCCAAAGTCTCTGGCAGGTCCCACAGAGCACCTTTCTGTCTTGATCCACTGTGGCATCTGTGTGCACAAGGCTGTCCTGGCAGGTTCAGTCTAACCAGAGCCAAGTTACTTCCCAACCTACACCATACAGGAGGAGTCTGTGTTTCCCTGCTTCTTCTCATGCTGGATCCCTAAGGGCAGGTAGAAACAACCTTGATGCAGATTGGCTGGTTATTGGAAGAAAAGTGTGTGTGTGTGTGTGTGTGTGTAAGAGAGAGAGAGAGACCTAAAATTGCCCCTCTTCCTATGTTCATCTGGGTAGGAGGTGACTTAGGCCTTCCCTGGGTTCTCAGGCCTATAGAGCTGGAGGCCGGTTGCAGGGAATACAGGATGGAGGGGTGAGTAGAGCCAAGGGAGAGGAGGTAGGGCTCTAGGGAGTGACTCTCTGCTACTCAGTACTTTTTTGGGTTTTGACCCCAACTGTGGATATCAGGAGATAAGTGGAATGAGTGAGTAATACTGCCTAAGCCACAAAAACAGAAGAACAAGACTCTCTTACATTATGTGGTGTAGATCTCCCATCCAAGTACTAACCAGGCCGACCCTGCTTAGCTTCTGAAATCAGACGAGATCAGGCGCGTTCAGGGTGGTATGGCCATAGACTATGTGGTGTGGATCTAAAGCCTCCGCATTACTGCAGAACCAGAGGAATTGAAACCATGAACCTGAAAGTCATCTGAGTATGCACACTGACCAGTCTGCACTTTCCAGACCTATAAGCAGGAATGCTCTGAGAAGTACAAAAGGACGCTAGAGTGGGAAGGCTTATCCCCTCACCCCTACCGTTCCCTGCCACACTACAGGGGAAGCAGTGGATGCTACCTCCTCCAATTGCCTCAACTACAGGCTGAAGGTCCCCTCCCCCAACTCCTCCCCAGCCGCACCACGGGTTTCAGCTGAGCTTGAGTCAGCTTCTGTGTACAAACAGATTTTTTGAAAAGTTGTCCCTTGCTAAGGGAGCTGACATTTGCCACTCTCAGAAATTAGAAATGACAGACACCCTGAAGGCTGAAAGGCTGTGAACTGATCGGCTGATTTTCCATCAAAAATAGGATCCACTCAGCCTTCATTAGTCACTGAACAGACAGCATTGTCTAGTCCATGCATTTGGTGATTTCAGGTGACAAAGGGAAGTGGGCCATCTCATGCTTGTGAACATTGCTGTCTATTCCTGGAAGATGAAAGTCATTCCCAGCCATGTGTGTGCTCTTCGCTGGGATTTCCTAGAGTAGGTCCACTGGACTCACAAGGAGGGGTTGTGGTTTCAGCTTGACACAGCTGAACTGCAGGCTTTGAGATGCTTGATTTTTTTTCCTTTGAGGCTCCTGTCCTCTACTGTAGTCTTCCCTCTCCAGCAGGGGAAAGTTAGCATGTAAGCACCAAGACTTCTGAAAGGAAAGACAGTAGAGTTGAGTTCAAGACAGATGTGGGGGCAGATGTTGGGTACAACCTGTTAAACCTCTGTTTGGAACACCCGCAGCCTAAACTGTTGTGCCACTTCAAGTCCTGGACACTCTGCTTCTGATCTACCTCCCTGCTCATGTGCCTGAGAGGCAGCACATGATGGCTCAAGCACTTGAGTTTTTGCCAGCTGCATGAGACACCAGGATGGAGTGCCTGAGACCTGGCTCAGCCTCAGCTGCTGTGGCCATTTAGGGATGAACCAACAAATGGAAGATATCTCTGTCTCTCTTACTCTCTGTCAGTCTCCAAAATTGTTACGGTTATGCTAACCAGGCTCATCAGGAAGAGCAATTGGTACCAGAAGCTGTGGGAACACAGACATCTTTTGGGTTTGTCTCTTTGCCGCTTCTGCTTCTTCATTTATGGTATCTCTGATTTTTCCTATTGGTTTCTTATTTTAAAAAATATTTATTTATTATTTTTATTGGAAAGTCAGATCAGATTTATGGAGAAAAAGAGAGACAGAGAGAAGGATCTTCCATCCACTGGTTCTGAGTCTCCTGTGCAGAGTCTTAATGCTTTGGTCAATCCTCTACTGCTTTCCCAGGCCACAAGCAGGGATCTTGTTGGAGATTTGGCAGGATGTGAACCAGCACCCATATGGGGTCAGGGCACTTGGAGAGTGAGGATTTAGCCATTGAACCGTTGTGGCAGGCCCAGTTTCTTGTTTCTCTTTGCTACTGTTTTTTTTTTTTTTTTTTTAAGATTTGCTTATTTTTTATTGTAAGGACAGATTTACAGAGAGGAGGAGAGACAGAGAGGAAGATCTTCCATCCTTTGATTCACTCCCCAAGTGGCCGCAACGGCCAGAGCTGCACTGTTGTGAGGCCAGGAGCCAGAAGCTTCTTCTAGGTCTCCCACACAGGTGCAGGGTTCCAAGGCTTTGGGCCGTCCTCGACTGCTTTCCCAGGCCACAAGCAGGGAGCTGGCTGGGAAGCAGGGCTGCCGGAATTAGAACCGGCGCCCATATGGGATCCCGGCACGTGCAAGGCGAGGACTTTAGCCTCTAGACTACCGCATCAGGCCCTCTCTTTGCTACTCATTACCCCCTGTCCGGCGTATACAGATTCATGATAGTCTTTCCAACGCCTTTCAACATCATGCCGTTTCATTTAAGCCCCTAGCATTACCTGCTGCCATCTCTTGATATATTCCCATTCACGTTCCTGAGGGAGAACATCTGATGGAAGCATTCCATCTTTTTTGCACCAGGCTACATGATGGGTTACCAGACACCAAATCTAGTGGCTACCTTGGGGTCATGTGGCTAGCTGTGTTTCTGTCAGCTTATGCTGGGTCATGTGCTACAAAGCTGCTACACGGTCTTTTAGAAGAGAGTGTGGTGGGCCTGCCCTTGATTGACATCTCAGGTTCACTGCCTAACATTTGGTGAAGACATGTGTCAAGCATGGTGCATATTGTAGAGTGTGATCAGAAGCTCTGAATCTCTTGTTTTAAAACCTGAGAACAAACTTTCTTGTGTATTTCCAGGGGCAAAAAAATGGTCATAACTAGAAGCAGATAAGAAATGTCAGGAGCACATTTGGGAAGGTGATAGAAACAAAGGGATTATTAACAAGCCGTACTCAGATTTGTGATTCTGAGCTAGAAGCCAGATACATTTTCCCCCACACTTTTGTTTTTCTCTTTGAGTATAAAATTGAAGAATGCACAGATCTTTAAAAATTCCTATTGTTGGGGGGAGTGGCAGTAGGGTCTGGCACAGTGGCTTAATTGGCCAATCCCCCTCCATCAAGTTCCTGGACCCCATATGGGTGCCAGCCAGTTCATGTCCTGACTGCTTCAGTTCCCATCCAGCTCCCTGCTCAAGGCCTGGGAAAACAGAACAAGATGGCCCATGGAACCTTGCATGCATGTGGAAGACCCAGAGGAAGCTCTTGGCTCCTTCAGATCTGCTCAGCTCCAGCTGTTGCGGCCGTTTGGGGAGCGAACTAGCAGATGAAAGATTTTTCTCTTTCTTTTCTGCTCTCGGTGGTTCTCCTTTTCCAATAAAAATAAATACGAATTTTAAAAAAAATTCTGTGAAATCCTGCTGAGGAGACTCACCATAACTCCATCTTCCATCTCCAGCCTAGAAAGATGGCTCTCTCCCATTGCCTTGGCTAGCAGGCCACATGCCAAACAAGCCTCTTGCACTCATTTGATTTTCTTTTAATGAGTGTTATGTTTCGTGTGAACCAGACAAAGGACTCCTTGAGAGAAGAGCTCAGGTCTTACCCACCCCCTTTTTCCCATACTTGACATTCTAGGGTAATGAGTTTAGAACATGGAAAGATGTTTCTCTAGGAAGATCCTTGGTTAATGATTCTATGTTGCAAACCCCAGCCCAGCCCCAGAATTTGGTGAGTAAAATATGCAGAAACTCGGATGTTGCACCCTAATAGTACCAGAAATTCCCAAGAACATAGACCTTGAAGAAGCAACTTCTTGATATGGGGCAGAATGTGCTTGCTTGTATTGAAAATATATATTTCCCCGGGAGGCCTAGCACAAAAGCAGGTTCTTACAGAAGAATTAGAGGAGAGACCCCAAAAAGCAGACCAGAGAATTCTCACAGCTGTACCTTCTCTGGCTTCAGATAATACTGTAGAAGCAGGAGCAGAATTTCAACTCAAGGCGGCTTCCCTGGTGACCCTGCTAAAAGGTCCATTTTAAGAATCCTAGTCTTGGCCTACATATGGAATTTCCCTCTCCGCTTGGCTTATAGATAGCTCAGAAATATCTATTAAGAATTTCAGATGTAGTGCTGGTGTTGTGACACAGTGGGCCAAGATACAATGTGCAGTGACAACATCCCTTATGAGGAAGCTGTCTGAGTCCCAACAGCTGCATTTCTGATTTAACTCCCTGCCAATGTGCCTGAGAAAGCAGCAGAAGATGGCCTAAATAGTTGGGTCCTTGTCCCCATAGGAGGAACCGAAATTGGATTTCTGTCTTCAACCTTGCCCAGTACTGACCACTGTGGCCATTTAGGAGTGTAAAACATTGGATAGAAGATAGCTCTTTTTTTCTTCTCTCTCTCTCTCTCTCTCTCTCTGTCAGAGCCTTTCCAAAAATAAGTCTTAAAAAAATTTCAGATGTGACGGTAAAGACCATCCTACACTATTGTTAGTGGAGCCAAATGGCGAGTCATTTTCGGTTATTGACTTCATTATGTTTTATGCATATCTCAACTCCTTAAAAGGAAAAAGCAGGCAGCCACACATACACAAAACAGAAAAGGAAATGTGGCCCGAGCCAGTGCTGAACAGTGAGAAGTGCAGAAAAGTTGCCTGTGAAGTCCTTGTAAAGCACAATCTTTGAAAAACGTATTTTGTTGTTCACAGCAATTCAACAAACTAAAACCATATTGAGAATGAACAACTGACACCAATGAGCCAAAGCATGCCTCAGGCAACTGTACGCTTCCCACCAGTTTGGGGCTAACTTCCATCACTCCTCAGATCTGTGAGAGGATGTGATTCTAAGTAACATGGAAACGAAATCCCCCAAAATACACACAGAATGAATGGGAGTAGGAGTGGCTCGCCCTTCAACATTCACTCGGCTGCCCTGTTACCACCTCTGTTCTTGTACCAGACCAAAGGGTGAAGGGCAGAGGTGCACCCTTGCATGAGAGCGAGCAGCTGGACGCACATGAGCATTCCTTCTGCCTTTCCCCTCTAGTCTTTTCACAAGCCTTGTCTATTGGAAAATCCTGGGTTAGAGTTCTTCTGTGCCTTTCTTCTGATCACCTCACTGCATTTAGGGCTTCTTATTTACAAACAAGGAGACCTTACCATTCGTAACTGGCAGAAGGTGCTGGAAACCTTTCTGCCTGGATCCCTATCAACACGGAGCTTAAAGGCTCTCACAGTTTTGCCCTTGTGTGTGCAAGGCTAGTGGAAAAGAGGAAAGATCCATGATTTGAAGTGAGAAAGGATTTTTCTGTCTCTCTCTTCACTGAGGGACCATTTGTTTTAAAGAGTTCTGTTAAAATTTTAGTAACAGAGAGAGGGAAGAATGGGCCAAGAAGTCAGAGCCATCCACTCCTTTGCCCTCCCTGCATCTCAAATATACAAGGAGTTCTGAATCCTGAACAGTGTCAGATTTTGCTTATAGCAACATTCAGGAAACAGAAATGATACCTATGACTCCGCTAGGGCAGGACCGTGGGCTGAGACCTCAGGATTCAAGGACAAAAAGTTATTATTTTGTTCCCACCCCCTGTCAGGGTAAATCAGACATTTCACCAAAACTGTTTTCCCATACATATTCCAAATGTATCCCCAAATAAAACTGCACTGGATCCACACAGAGGTTCCCAGGGGGCAGTGTGTGTGTGTGTGTGTGTGTGTGTGTGTGTGCATGCAGGTGTACAAGGGGAGCCCGTGTTGGGACCTGGAGCCACAGAATGGAGGGAGATGTAACAGAGGCCGACTGTGAGTCCCCACCCTAGAGAGCTGCCTTGGTTGCCATGAGTATAAAGCACACGCCTTAACTTTTCATTACTTTGGGGATTTTTTTTGGCTCAAGTTGCATCTTCTAAGTCACAGTCTAGCTTCTCCTGTCCGTATTTTTACTGCACAGAAGGTTTCCCAATTTGCAAGCGTTTGCAGCACGGCTGGGCCCAGAGATAAAACAGAATGTGTATGGAGTACAGTATGCATTCAACTGATGCACAAGATTCTCCCTGCCATATGTGCTAAGTAGTGTGCTTTTCACTCGAGGTGCCACTGCCAAAATTGCCAGGAGCACATGAATAAGTGGAGGAGACACCCTGTGCACAATGCAGCACCAGGCTGCTGCTACACCTTGACAGGAGACCTTGCCTTCAGCAGCTGCTGGCATGTTTGTTCACAAGGGCAGGTCATGTATTGCCCAGATCGCACTCATCTGCAGGTAACTCTGTGCTAGTCCTTCTCCTTCAGTCTTGGTCAGTGAGGACAGCTCTTGTTAAGGCCAAGACAGAGTTCCAGTTGAAGGGGTATTTAACACAGAAGAGGAAAAGTCCATGGTTGAAACCTCCGCATCTCAGCATTTGCAGAGGAACGACTTAAGGGGAAAGCCAGTAGATGCTTATTTTTCCTCTAAATGTTTATTTGTCCATCCTCCTTATAGTGGAATGGACCAAACATTTCTGTAGGAAAAGATTGTTGGTATGATTTTTACAGGCAAGTCTTCCAGTGAGGGAAAAAAATGATTTCATGATAAGAAAAAAAAAAAAAACGAAAGAAAGAAAAGAGGGATATAAAAGAATTGTTCTTCCCAATCATCTGTTTGAATTTGTCTTGAAATTCTTTGTTTGATTGTCTAGGATCTAAACCATCACTTCCTTTGGCTTCGCAGCAAAGTTCATATTTGTTGGTCAGCATGCAGTATTTCTAACAAGAAGAGGTCGTTGGGCACACAAATCAGTCTTGAGTTGTTACCGGCAGTTGCAATTGCTCTCACTCAACCAAGTGTAACAGGCCCTGGCCCCATTCTGCAGGTGGAAATAAAGGTACAGGGCAATCAGTTCCTTTCACCTGCTGTTGAACTCTTCAGCTCCAGACCCCGAAACAGGATATGTCTGACAGAGAGGAGAGGTTGGTCTGGGTGCAAAGAAAACCCACATAAGTTTATAGTCAGGACACCATTATAGTCAACCCATTGTCAGTAAGTCAATATCTTAACTTTCGTCACTGCCTTTATTTGAGTTACTTGCAAGTTTTCTACCATGGCTAACAAAGTACCAAATAAACATTGGGCCAATAAAGTGGCATTTCTGTGTGTGTAGTTTTCATTAATCAAATCCTTTAGGATTTGCTGCTCTTGACCATGTCCACACCTGACTACCTAGGTTCCCTGTGGTCAGCCTTTGCTGCCCGGTAGAGCTGGGGAATTCTTTGCCTGGTGAGGGTAGGTTTTCAATGACAGGGTTCTTGGCTTTCAACCTTTGTGCTTTGTCCCTGCAAGGGGAAAGAGAAGTATAATGGTGCAAAGGCCCTGTTCATGTTGAAATCCTGATGGGCAGAGAGACAGCTGTCCCAATGAATGCTGAGACAAATGTATGTTAGGGTGAGGTCAAAGACAGGAAATGGCAGGGATGATGTCCAAGAACTATAACTAGCCATGCATCATGGCTTCATTGGAATATTCAGTGACAAAGAGCAGGGACCAAAGAAGGAATGTTCAATGTTTTATTAAATTCATCACAACCACAGAGAGAGCATCCTCAATGGAAGAGAAGCCAGGGCAGAGGCTTTCTCAAAGCCTGTGCACTTTGCAGTGGTGACCGCCCACCATCACCCTGGAGCTCCATTCTTGTTCATTTGGTAATTGGTTATTTTAACACAAACTGTGACTAAGGAACATGATTACACACCTGTCAGCTGTATGATGGGCAAGAGAGCTGTCTGGGAGCCAGGAAAGAGGCTGTATATCTAACCCAGGTCTCCATGGCGTCTTTCGCATCAAAGAAGTCATTTTTCATTTTTACCTTGAAACAAGACAGACAACAGATCTACTGCCTTGTCTGTATCATTTACAGGAATTGCTGCCCCAGGTGCTAATCTAAGCTAATGCAATTACATTGTGATAATATCTTTGTAGGCTTTGGATCCTAGAATACAGGAGGGCACGGACGAATGTAAAGAGCCAAAGGAGCATGGATGCTCCGTGATAACCTTTCGAGCACAGGTCAGGGATGGGGAGAAATTGAATTTCAGATTTTCTCTTTTTACAAGGAGTGCATTTTACTTTGAGATGAAATAAACTAGTGAGATAAAAGCAGGCCTTTTCAGACTACACAGGTGACCAAGGGAGGGGAGTTCTGTCTAAGCAGAAGAGATGAGGTGATGTAGTCACGCCTAAGGATTGCACAGAGGAAAGGGGCATCAGGCTTATGCGGATGATCACATTACACGAAGCCGAGCCTCAAAGACGGCAACTTTGCACTGAATTCTAAGATGAATAAGAACCTGCTTGAGGTTATAATATTTAATTCAAAAGGAAAGACCCAGACTTGCATGTGAGAAAATCACTTCTGCTCATTTTTGCACTTTTTGGAAAAGGTGAGAATATTACATTCTTTGAAAATTCTCCCGGTCCTTTACTATATTGGATCTTTGGCGAGGCTCTACAGCTTACTTCTGTTTTCTTATCTTCTGTGGCTTACTTTGATTTATCTTTACAAGACTGCAATTGTAGAAAGATCTAAATTTTAAGTAAGATATAAATATGTGATATTTGACGCTCCCGATTCTGCACAGATAGAGCCTGGCAAGAGACCATTTGCTTTATTGCGATTGTTGAACTTAAAAAAGATTAAAATGTGTTGAACATGCAGACTAACAGTTCATTTTGAATGCTTGGTAATCCAGTTGCCTACTACTGCCAGGTACACCCTAGACATTTGGTAATTGATGAACAAATGAATGAATGGAGGCCTGGGGGAAGTGGTGGCTTTTCTATGGGGTCACTGTGCCATGTATAGTGGTTTGGTATAAATATAGAGTAGTGTGAATCCTATAGTTTATGGAACTGGACAAAATGCTTTTATAATTCAAAAGCAAGAACGAATGGATTTATTGTTTACAGATCACTTGATGACATGTCAACTCTGCTTTTTGTTTAATATAAGGAAATCTAATATTAGCAGTAATTTTGCCAAGTGATAACTTGTGTTTTTCTCTTAGTATTTTCTAAGTGAAACTATATTTGATTTCTATTTTGGGATTAGACACAAGATGCGCAAAAGAGGTTTATCAATCTTGAATGATGTGTCCTTGAAAACATGTTTTCAGAGGAAAATTTGAACTTTCACATTTTTTTTCATTGTCACCTTGGAATTCCTTAGTGTCTATTACATGTTGTATGCACATGAAACACAAATATACAGATTTCAAACTAAGCAACCCTCTTTTTCACCATCCCCTCATTCTGCAGTGAGAAATCATTTAACTTTAGAATGTCTCATTCCCTGTATCCTTGCAAGTTTTCCCAGAAAGCTACCTGTGACCTCGTCCTTCTCCCTACCACTTGTGTGAGGTGTGTGGTCCCTGTCCTTTCTCTCCTCCCATCTCTGTCCCATGTCTCAAGTGCAGAGTCCTCTGCACACTGATGGGTTTTAAGGTGAGATCTGCTCATCCTTTGGCTGTGTGTTGTTGTCTGGATTGCCTGCAACCTGTCAAACTAGCCCGCAGGACCTCAAGGGCTAGTCTGCCAGTCTCACCCATAGTCAATGAGCTGTGTTGAGCAGTGGGGTTTCACTAGGAAGGGGGAAGGGAACCCATAACAGTCTCTTCCTCTCTCCTACAAGAACCCACAGCAAATGAGGATTTGACCCACAACTTCTCCTCCTTCCAGTTACATCAGCAGTTGCTAGCCCCTGTCATTGCCAAGTTTCCTGTTTTAAAAACTGTAGAGATCGAGAGCCTGTCTCAGATGTCACCGTACCTGTGCTCAGAGCTAGCTTTGCCTTATATCAACCCTGTTCTTGGATAGGTTACTTCACCTCTGCTCACTAGTGCTGTGGAGAAGGAGTACTGGTAGTTATCATAAGAAGATCTGGGGAGCTTTATTGGAATGAACTCTATGCAATGTTGAGGACAGTATCTGGCAAGGTTGGGTAAGGGAGAGCATGGAGTTAGCAGAAGGGCTGGGCTGCTCAGTGGTCAGGGGTGACCACTTTATTGTCCTTAGCTTATACTGAGTAAAGAGATGTGGAAATCAGGCCGCTTTTTCTTTACCTAGGCTTCACCTCAAAATATACCCTCTGGACATGTCATCCTAACAAAGAGGGTGGGGGCAGGAGAGCAAGAATTCAGTCAAATTGTTATACAGAAATGGAGCTTAACCTGAAACTTAGCTGTTGACTTTAGCAGGCTCATCCCTAGACCCCAGTCAAATTCAGCTTACATAATTATCCCTGATTTAAACAAATCCCACATTTTATTACCTTCATCCATCATCTGTGGAATGGTGGAATGGCTGGGGGTTTCAAGTGAAGGCTCCGGAGAGTGTCATTGGAGCAGGCATCATTCTTTATGAAATCCCTTTGCTGCTGTCTCTGCATTTGGCTCATTGGAGGGACTGATCTGAAACAGGGTAATTTAGATTTTTGTCCTTTTTAAGCCTGATGGTGCTGCATGAACAGATCAAGTGGCACGTCGATCATAATTGAGGCTGTCAGGAGGACCGTCATGTTCAGAGTCACATCTGGACTTTGCACTCTGAAAGAGCCAGGGGGCAAAGCCAGTGAATGTGTCACCCTGTCCTCCTTTGCCTTCACGCCCTGGCATTAATCACAGCATCCCTACAAGTTGGGTGGAACATTTGTGTGGGCAGTATGCAGACCAGTCAGGATTTTATCCCAGTATGGGACTTTCTTCTTCATGTTCAGGCTGACTTTAGATCTTTGCAAACATGATGTAACCTTTATGTATGCTTTTTCCTGAAGAAATCTTACCTTTTGCAACAAATTATTTTTGGGATATCACTACAGGATACTGTCACTACAGGAATACTGTCTCAAATCAGCACAGTGGCCAGGGTGGGAATCCTTTTCTGCAGGTATCAGAAGTGAAGATTAGATGGGGCAGCAAATAAGGCCAAACCCCAGCCAGGCCAAGTACATGGATCAAAGAGCCTGAGGCAAAGCCCAAGTCAGGGTGTGGGTCAAGAACTGGGAGTGGTTTGGAAACAGGGCTCAAAGGCAGAGCTGGCAGGGGATCGGTGACAAGAATGCAGAGTGTTGGCTGAACAGAGCCTTGGATAGTCTCAGACCTATTCTAATGAGCGGTGGGACTGGGGAACAGGGTGGACTCAGCTAGGCATATGAACAATCCACGAAAGATATATACAGACACTGTACATGCAGACACTGATTATGACATTCTGTGGTTGCTGGTGGGAGAAAAGAAAAGAACATTAAGCTGGTCCCAGGGCTGAGCCCTTGTTGCAAGTAACAAGTGTGACATCATGTCTTTGACAACTATTGCTGCTCTAGTCAAGAATTTATAGTCCTTGACCTCAGAATGAGAAACTAATTCAAGAACACCATTCGTTTCAGTTCATGAGTCATGGCTATCTGTGACCACCCTCCCTAGGGTCTGTCCTGTGAATTTTTTTTTCCAAGAAGTGGTGAGAAATATGCACTGATTCATCCACATCCTCTCACATGTTTTCCACTGTTCATCTCCCCTTTGCCAAACCCCGAGCACATGTAAGATGGCAGGTTGAGATGAAGGGTTTGCTCTGTGGCTGTGGTGCAGAATAAGCTGACTTGCCCAGGATGGCAATTCGGACCTTTTGCATGGTGCTCCCACTTGCTGAGTCAGTTAACCAGGTACCTGCTCGTAGCAACATAGTTGTGTCTGTGTCTCAGTGATTCCTGTTAATAGTGACTTGAGCAGAAAAGACCAAGTGCCCTGTGAAGTTCTGCCTCCTCCATTCCCTGAACAAAATTAATGCATTCTAGACTGTTTTACAGGAAAGCAAGTCAAGGAACTGAATTTCACCAGTCTATCCTAGGGTATTTGCTACTTCGATGAACTATAATAGTACCAGGAATAAAAGAGACAACACAAATGCCCATGATAGCCTGTGCAGCGTCATCTGTGGACCTTAGGTGCAAATACTGTAGCATTCATGATGCTTTTAGCAATTCACAAAGGTTACCGAAGGATCTGAATAGCTGAATGAGTTTTGTAGGATAAATATTCTGTTGTAATCAGTGAGATGAGGGTTATTTAATAATCAGGGTAAATAAGTTGGTTTAAAAATTCATTTTATAGATTTGAAGGTACTGTCTCCCTAGGCTGTGACAGCAACTTACTGCCATGTGTCACGCCACCTCTTTTTCCCTCAGTTCTTTTCTGACTGGTGCTCCTTCCACCCTACACCTTCCCCAATTCTGTTGTATTTGTCATTAACCATCTTCTTTCTCTAATTGTCTTGATATATTTGATTTTAGAAATCAAAAAACTAGGAAAGCCTCCCATCATTTTTAATATGTGTTTTGGGTTTAATGATACCAGTATTTTCAGGTTATGGCACACTGGTTTGTTTTTAATTTTTTAAGATTAAAAAAAAGATTTATATATTTTTATTGAAAATTCAGATTTACAGAGTGGAGGAAAGACAGAGAGGCAGAGCTCTTCTGTCCATTGATTCACTCCCCAAGTGGCCTCAGTGGCTGGAGCTGAGCTGATCCAAGGCCAGGAACCTGAAGCTGCTTCTGGGTTTGCTGCATAGATCCAGGATCCCAAGGCTTTGGGCCATCCTCTACTGCTTTCCCAGCCCACAAGCGGGGGCTGGAAGGGAAAAAGAGCATCTGGAATTCGAACCGGTGCCCACATAGGATCTCGGAGCATGCGAGGCAAGGACTTTAGCCACTATGCTACTGTGCTGGCTCCCATTTTCCCCCAATATTTTAAACTAATTTTATTTTTTAGGTTTTGTAACAGATTCAGTATAGTGCTTAGATACAATTCTGTCAATGCAATGATGCTCCTTTCCTGTCTCTTTCTTTTCTCTCTTTAGTGTTTGAAATATTTTTTCCGTTTAATTTAGTATTTTTTTTTAAGGTTTATAGACACGAGTCTGTTGTTATCATTGACATGAGGGGTAGGAAATCATCCAGTATATAAAGTGGGACTCAGGAGCCAAGACTGCTTGGATTTGAATCCTGGTTCCAACCTTTGTTAGCTGTGTGAGTTTGTGAAAACTCCATAAGCTCTCTGTGGCCATTTCCTCATCTAGTACCTACGTTGTAAGGTTTCTTTTTCGCTAGAGGTAGGGATGGGGTTGTGAGTTAGATGTTTTAACACATATAAAGCACTTAGAATGATGTCTGGTGCCTATGTAGGAGCTGTGGAAATGCTCATCTCTGTTCAGAGCAATGTATCTAAGCTGGTTGGGACTGTTTCCTGCTTCCATCAGAGGCTAGGTTATTTCTGGTGGAGGTGTCCTATAGATTGCAAGTCTCCCTCCTAATACGGGGACCCTTTTCCAGCCTTACAGATGAGGTCCTGCTGTCCCCTCCTGACCTGGCCTGCTTCACATTTTCTCTAAGTGCTTAGGTGCATGGCAACATCTGTGTATAAAGATATGTGCCTAGCTCTT
Organism: Ochotona princeps; assembly: GCF_030435755.1. NCBI lineage: Eukaryota > Metazoa > Chordata > Mammalia > Lagomorpha > Ochotonidae > Ochotona > Ochotona princeps. Next base: position 54,253,094 of record NC_080832.1, on the reverse strand, counting down.
TCTCGCCCTTGATTTCAGAGAGCCGTAGGAAAAGGACTGCCCCAAATGCCTATCATTGGCCAGTACTGTAGGCATTTTGTCAGTGCCATGTATCAGCAAAGTGTAATCATTCAGGTGTCCCTGTCCTTTGTCACCCCTCATCAGTCCCTGGGTAATAATAGATGCAAATGATAGTGGACAAGACAGAAGTCAGGCTGGCCGTGGGAGCAGCGGGGACAAGGGAAAGCACGCCATCACGATGCCTGAAGAACTCAGTGTGGATTAAGGTCCTGGAGTAATCAGAAGTAGTAGAGTAGCTTTAGGAAAAAATAATACAAGGAGGGAGGGGAGCTGGGTGCTTCAGCTGCCGGGCCTCACCTATAGACACAGTTCAGACAGAAGCACTCAGGGGACTTGACAAAGAACCGTGCAAGATACACACGGAAGGGTCACCTGTCCAATTAAGGAAAAATAGATTTGCAAATTACGAGTAAAATCAAGGATTTTTCAGAGGCACTTAACAACCACTCTGATTATTCTAGACACAGCAGTAATGTGCTGGGACAAGCATGATAGATTCTAGTTCATGGAGAAGCTATATTTCAGATGGATGTGGAATCTGTTATGCAATCCATTAGGGCCTGAGTAAGAGCGGTTATTCATCAGGCACAAGCTCAGCCCCTTACCCAGGAGGCTGTGAGTGACTTGCACCTGACAGCTTTAAGGAGCTGCTCAGGGAGGCCATAAATGTGAATCAGTTCCCATTATCTCTATGTTGTGAAAGTCTTCCTGTTATTCTTTGAAGATTCCACATTGGATATTTAATGTTTGTGATATATAAAAGTTTGCATGGAGTGAAAACATAGCTGCAGCAAATAAGTCTGTGTCATCCATCAGTAATACATGAGCTGTTGGAGGAGCCCAGAGAGGTATAGAGAAGGCCCTCGCTTGCCAATGGAGGAGAACGTAGTATTTAGGAGGAAGTTTAGGGGGGGAGAGGTAGCTTCTCTTTCCATACACAGGTTAAAGGGGGAATTTCAGTGCATTTTGTACAAAAACAAAGTAAAACAGCATTATTGCAGGAGTCCTTATAGATAATCCAAGACAAGCAGATGAAAGGGATGGCACAGAAAGCTGACATGAAGATGAGAGGGTAATGCAAATTGAGCAGAGGGCTGAGGACTGAGATGGATGTTCTGGGGTTCCAGCAGCATTTCCAGAGCAGGGATTTTGGTGCTAGGAGTCAGTCCTTGGTTCAGGACAAACCTCTCAATTTGAGCTGCATGCATTCCCAATCCTGTCTGTAAGCCATGCAGATCTCTGCAGTTTAACCAGTGAATATTCACATAGACATGCCTCATACTTAAAGGAGATCTATTTGTAGACGTGTGCTGCTCAGAATAGGAAAAAAAAAAAGCTCCACCTAGAACACATCTGGACTTTGGTCTAATGAAGAAGGAAGAAAGAGTGAATCTTTCCAGCAGTGTTTACAGGTTTATTTGCTAACTGGATATCTGGAGGCTTTTTGTAGAATGCATGGTTTCTGCCCTTAGGAAGTTTCCAGTCTTGAAAAATATATAAGATATGAGTCATAGTCAAGATGAGTTACTTATTGATCTGGGGATCTAGGAAAAAGTGGGACACCGGAAACAGGGAACAAAGATGCTGGGTTGGTCAATCTAATCTAGGAGTGGACTTTGATGATGAGAATAATTGGCCAAAGACCATAGGATCTGTTTAGGGAGGATTTTGAGGCCAGGGAGTACAGGGAGATGGAAGAGAGAAATGTGGGGCAAAAAGATTATTGACCAAAGTGCAGCAGAGAACAAAGTCTCACTAGACTTAAGACCCCAGAGTCTAACCATGTGGGAGGACCAGCTGTTGGGTAGAAGTGCCTTGCTGACACCCAAGTATGGAGAGAACTCCTGAGATTCAGGGACAGAACACTCAATCTCTGGGAACTAAAGTATAACTGAGAATGTCCAGTGCTGGGGTTGAAGGATTGGAACCTCCCCGCCCCCATGGAGCCCTGATAATGTGCCAGGTGTTAGCACAGGTTCTGGAGATTTGCAGCTGAACAGAACAGTTTCTACTTAAGGACTGCACTGATTAGTGGGGAGGGAGGGAGGTGAGCGAAAGCACACCAAGGGTCCTACTTTGGTGCAGTGAAGGAAATGGAGATGAACTCAGGGACAGGGAACAGAGAGCTCAGGTTGGGACTAGCAAGAACTCAGTGTAAAGGAAGCATTCGAATTTTCCAAAAGTGGGAATGAGAGATGAGATCTAGTTTTACCCAGAGGAGATGGTGGTAAAGGATGGGAAACCAAGTCAAAGGGAACCGGAGATATGGTCCTGGAGAGTTGGGCCACTGATAGGAGCCCTAACTCAAGGGACGCTCCCAATGTTATTTGAACAGAGCTTCAAGGTGTCTGTTTACTCAAGGGCAAAGAAACTGGACCAACCTTTGTTTCAAGTTCACCATGATGATGTTCACATCACATTGGATGGCAGTATGTGAGATCTGCTATTTCTTCCTCTCTGGATTCTCTCAAGAGAGTGTGTGTAGCCATTTGAGAAAGACAGGATGGACCAGAAATGGACTATCAGACAGTGAAATTCCAAGTTTTCTGAAGTGATGTCCTCAAGATTTTTACTCTGTATTTTGAGGTTACATTCTATTACTTCTGGTTCTAAAAAGTTCTTTAAAAATTAGTGTTCTTCATTTTTTTTTTTTTTTAGCATTCTTCTTTTCTAAAGCTGTTCCCACGACGTTGAGCTGTATTGTTGTTATCACACATCTGAGCTGACAATGCTGTGTCTGCTGCAGCGCTGGAAGGCTGAGTCTGGATACTCACAGGGCTCTCTCGAACTCTGATTCCAGTTCCAGGCTGCCTCTTTGCTTGTTTTCAAAAGAAAGCCTGAAATTAGAAGGACCTGGAGGTGTGATCGCCTACTCATCACAGGGAGATACAAAGTCCAAGACTAATTATGATGTCCCTGTACCTGGCAGCAAGGTTAGCCGCTCTGCTGAGCCAGAAGCAGCATATTTCTTTGGGCTGGGCAAATGATACTATTTCTAGAATGTTCCATTATTTTTAAAGGAGCTATCCAGTAGAAAAAGAAGGTAGAGATGGCTCCAAAATGTGCAGGACATCAAGACTTTGGCCCCAAGAAAGAAGTAGATTTTGAAAAAGCCAAACTTGAAGAGAACTAGTGGTAATTCACAGGGAAAGAGGTGAACACAAAATTTAAGGCAGAGAAACAATCAGTCTGACTTGCTCAAATAATTGAATATTTAAATGGTAAGCATGGCATGAAGACAGATGCAGAATGGGGAAATCCCCTTGCAGTTTGAGGGATTTTTCAGTTCTGTTTCTGTGATGGCAAAAAATATAGGTTTCTTAGAACAATACATCAAAAATGTACCTTTGATCTGACAGTCTCATTTATACTAAAATGCAAACAATAGTGTCCCATTTGCTTTTCCCTATGGCGTAAATATGTAACCCCTTAGTCAGAATGAAACCATTAGGCTTAGGACACATGGGGAGAGTTAGTTCTTTACAACAGGGCCTTGATGTTGCCTGCTGTTTTTGAACTTGTCACTTCAGAACAAAGTCACAGCCACAGTAGATGCCAGCAGCTGGCAGTGGGGTGGTCCACTTAGACATAAACCCTCAGAGAATACATGGGCTGTAGAGAATTGAAGAACAATGATAAAACTAGTTGTCAGACAGCCTGCCTTAGGTCATTGCCAAGAGCCTGTGATTTGGATGACTCCGTTATTCACACACTTTTCTCTGCAGGGATAGTCAGCTCCCTGTGTCTACACCCCTTCTCTAGCTCCCCAGTGGACATGTATAGAATGAGGCATGGGCTTCAATATGTAAGAGGGAATCAAACGTTCTAAAATGATCCTACCTATAAGCTAAGGAAGTGAAGTTCACATGGATTTTAAATCCAGCATGGAGCACATCTTATGAAAGGATAATAAAGCTCATTCTTGCAGGGCAGTCACTGTGTACGAAGCAGTGGCTGAGGCTGAAGATACATACTGAGCGAGCCAATACCATTCAGCCCTTGGTAGAATCACAAATCACACCCTGTACTTTGTCAAGTCTGAGAGGACAGAGTGGAGACCTTGATTTGGGCAGCATGGTGCAGAAGGGCCTTTTTGAGGAACTGATACGTTAGTTCTTCCAGGATTTTTTTGCCAGACCAGAAACCAAGAAAGAAATGGTGAGGATTTTTGCTCACAAGCAGCTGATGATATAAACTTGGATCTGTAGGGTAAGACATGCTATGTCTACGGCCATACCAACCTGAACGTGCCTGATCTCTAGGGTAAGACATGCTGCAAGTGCCATTTCCTGAACCCTCCTGGCCTTGCACAGTCGGCTGGGGCCTGGTGAGAACATTCTGTCCACTATGCCAAGAATCTCCCTTGTTACCTGTAGGTGCTATCCTTACCGCAGTGGTTCAGGCAGCTGTTTGTACCTCATAGCCACCTGAGAACTGTGAAATAGATAAGCCACCACAATCAGGTTGTATCCTGTACTGATTAAATAAAAATCTAGGACAGTGGGAGACTGGTCAGTATGTTCAAACAAAACAAACCCAGATGATTCTAATACGCATTTATAGCAGAGGATTATAGTCCTAGATGAATGCACTTAGTCCTACTTAGTTCTGTCATCATCATTTCCATTTTCACATCAAAAGTCTCCAAAACACGAAGAGGATTGCTTTGGGGAGATGTGTAAGCATTCATCCTACACATATGCATGGAGCTGTGGCATGTGGTGGAAATGCAGTGAATTGATGGAGAATGGAATTTCGTGGACTCGGGAGTCAGCTTAAGCATCAAAGGGTCCTAGGCCATGGGCGTTTGATGCAGACATAAACAGAGCAGCTCCATAGAGAAACAAATTTCTAACTTTTCCTTCCATACTTCTCAATGCCCCATGCTCCTGCTCCTTTTTCTTGCACTGTTGCTTTATTTAGGGCCTCACTAATTATGAGGCTTTATGTGAAATCGCTGGCTCCTTTGAGGAAACACACTTGCATCTTAGATAATGGGGTATTTTTGGTCCTTTAGACACATAAAAAGCATTGAGAGCACCTTACATGTAAGTGGAATGAATGTATTTTCACCACTAATGTTGAAAATATCCCTAGGCATCTGGTGTGTATGAATGTGTATACATAGTACATGCATAATAAACATATTCCACCTTATGAATATTTATACACAAGATCCATATATATTGAATATAGGCATACATATGTAAATAGTAGCCCCTGTAAATTATATGCACAGTATGTTTCCAAGCATATGCATCATAGTGCATTGGGAATAGAATAAACCTACCATCAAGTTTAACATATTTTGAGGTGGCTTTTTCTACAGAGTTGTTTATGGTAGGGTCTAATTTCTACCCATGTCTGGCTTTCTTTTCTACACTTAAATGTTTGTTAAATACTAACTGAAAGTAAGGCACTAGACATGGCAGACTTTGAAAGATAAAATGTAGTACCTACCTGTAGGACACCTAAACCTCAAGGCCAACAGTGTGGTGCAGCAGACCAGGCTGCTGCCTAAGATCCCGTATGAACATTGCTTCAAGTCCAGGCTGCTCTGGTTTTGATCTAGCTCCCTGCTAGTTCACCTGGGAAAGACATGGAAGATGATCCCAGTACTTGGACCCCACTACCTATGCGGGAAACCTTGATAGAGTTGGGCTAGCCCGAGCCCCAATGTTTGTGAGGTTTTTTTGGGGAGTGAACCAGCAGATGAAAGATTCTGTCTCTCTCTCTCTCTCTGTCACACACACACACACACACACACACACACACACACACACATCTTTTCTCTAACTGGCTGTAACTTTCAAATAAATACATTGTTTAAAGAGACCTATGCTTCAGATTTGCTTAGGATTTTGCTGGGAGGACTTTACTATTGCAGCTGCCCACTGGCATCTCAGTGCTTTCTCAAACTGGCTGTTGTTTATGTGCCTCTTAGCTGCCCCAGGTGTAAGATGGGCTCACGTGGAGCCGCACTAACCCATACCCCGGCTTTGCTGCCATGCAGGACTGATGCAGGGAGAGAGCACCAGTGCGCCTTGGTGCCTTTCTAACCTCCAGACATGAACAATACTAATACTTTCTTCTCTGTCACCTATAGCCAATTCTGTAACTGCATTATTTGACCTCAATTTGGTGCAGGGAAAACAAACAAAAAAACCAACACATTAAGAAGTTTCCAAGTCCCAGAATGTGTATAAATCTTGAAAATGAAGCCCAATCCAAGCTATTTCTTTTTACCATGAACTTCTTGTCACTCAGCTGTGGGAATGACGATGGTATTCCATTTGCCGGTTGCATCAGGTTCCCTCCTTGGGACGAGTAGCAGAGCCTTTATTTTTAATAAAGCGAGCTATACATTCTAATGTGTGCAAGATATAGATCCTTGTTTAAACCGACAACCCTCGGTCCATCCAGTGAGCTCTGAGAGGTACTGGCTGGGCAAATCTCACCCTGTTAATTGAGAAACTATACAGATGCATTGTCATTGCTATGCCTTGGATGTCCCCTCATTGTTTTCTCCCCTTCAATCTATACATCCCAACAGGTAGTTCTCAGTTGTTCCCTTGGTGGCAGACATACGTTTTGTCTAAAGAGACAGCAGACAGAACTACCTGCTGCTTCCTAAGTGTGGCTCTCCCTGTGTTTCTCTCCTTTTTCTTACTTTGCTGGGGCTTTTTAAAATCAGCTGGCAGGGAGCCAAGAGCTCATCATTTTAATGCAGTGCAAAATGGAATATGCATAATTATATGCAAGCCATATGTGAGGGAGACAGCTCAGCTGTGAATTTCAGGAGGCCAGGAAAGAGAGAGCAGTTCAGGCTAAAACGAGATGAGAGTAGAGCGGAGTGCAAGTGTCACCCCAATGAATGGTTTAATGAGTGTGCTGCAGACACGCCCCCTTTCGCCTAGCTCTCCCTTCCCTCCAACTCCAAGCCAGAAACCAGTGGAGATTAGAAAGAGAAGACTGAATGCAAGTGGTATTGCTAATGGGTTCTGTTAATGTCTCCATTTAAACTTCAGCGTTCTTAATTAACAGTGTAGATCAAAATAACCAGTAACTTTTAATGCAGCTTCTTAATTAAATCTAATTTTTTACTGCATTTGATTAAAGAATCATTGTTCTTACTAGATCATTGCTCCTTTCAGATCTTTACTTAAAAATGGAGAGGAATCAGTTATTACAATGCAAAATATAACTATGCAAATTGCTTTTCTTATGGCCTTGCTATTAGAATTTCTTAAAAATGCATTATCTAGAGATTGCTTAAGCATGCCAAGAAGTTTAAACACGTACGTATGTCATATAATCCTAAATGTGCAATGACCAGAAAACTAAAGTGGTGGTAATCTCCAACAAAATTATTTGACTTTGGTTTGCTTCATGTTGTTTTCAATATTGCACCACAATGAATTTGCATGTTCAAACTAAACAATATAAAGAAAAACAAATCCCAAATTTTGATATCTAAAAGGCGTACTGCGTATTTAAACAAACTTCTTAATGATGTTGTTATTTCTGGATTCCCGTTTGTTTAATGATCTGAGCTGTTATGCTTTTAGCTTTTTTTTTTCTTCCATTATTTGTAAGTCCCTAAATAGGCCATTATATTTCCCTTCAGGCTAGAGATGAAGATGGACATGCTGAAAATTTTCCCCAGCAGCACTATGCTAAGGAAACTCCAAGGCTTGCCTTCAAGAATAACTGCGAACTACTTGTAAGAATAACATACTTACAACAAGTCTAGAATGTTACTTTAGCACAGTGAAAACAGTTTTTGAAAGGGTTTGTTCATGATTACATAATTTATGAAATATTGTAGTTTTCTGTATAGAGTTCTAACTGCTAATTCTGCTATCACTGAATATTAATTATAAGCTCTCAAACTGTTTACGCATCTTTGATATCTGGTTGTAGAACTTGAATGGCCCTGTCTTTATCAGCTTGTTTTGTATGGAAGTTGGTAGCGCAGCCACTTGGAGAATGGCTAGTGGAGTTGAACAGGTAGAGAAAGAAGGTTGGTGTGTGTAGCCTGGGATTAACTCAGCCACGTCTCTCCTCCCGTGTCCTCATTGTGACTGTGAGGAGACGACACTGTAGAATTTTGTTCTGCGAGGAAAGAGAGCACAGTTGACACGCAGTACTCCCTTTAGAATTCAAGCTCCTTCCCGCCCTTGCCAAACTCAAGTCGCCTCCCCTCTGCAGAAGATTCAGAGCAGTGACAGGATTCGGAATGTTTACAAGTCGTGAGACAGAGGATATCAGCTGTGACAGAAGCTCTGTTCCAACGCAGGGTTAATTTGCTGTTCATTTTAGCGTTTACAGCGAGGCGAGATGAAAAGCAAGCAGGAATGCCTATTATATTTCTATTAAATGAATCTGTTGGGACCTAATGTTCTTGATTAGCTTTTGAAAATGAGTGCTCCGCAATGCATTTTCTGTTTACCTAAAGTAAACAGAGAATGAATTGTCATTTATTTAGAGATTCAAACACTGCTTTTGAAAATGAAGCTTTATGAGGGCTTGAGCTGTGTTGTCCCCAAATGTTCTTTTTTCTTTTCAATAGAATTAAAGCAAAAACATTTGCTCCGACTAAATGAAAATGCCGAGAGAGAGAGAGAGAGAGAGAGAGAGAGAGAGAGAGAGAGAGAGAGAAGCTGCTAAGTTGTCATGTTTTGAGGAAGTCTAATTTCTATTTCGTTTTTTTGGCCAAACACAGTGCAGCTCTGCCAGGTCTGTGCGTTAGGAAATCCCACATGTAACAGTCTTTGGATGTAGCTCTGCTACCAGCTGTTCATGAAAAGCAAGGTATCCAAAGGGCAGGAGAAGAGAGAAAAATGCAGTTTTTACCCCTTCCAGCCACAGGAGCTAGCTGTGGACAGCAACAGCCTCTGGCTCCCCATTCTGCAATCTCCACAGTTAGCAATAGCACAGCTCGTTCTGTGTGTGAGCAGGAAAATTTGCTGTTGATAAATCTGACTTTCCTTTCTAAAAATTCCACTCACCTTTATATTTTTATTTTAGAGCTCTCATACTTCCAAGCCTGTTAGTGTCACTCATTTGGGGGAAATTCTGTTCACTGATTTCAGTGTTAGTGGTTTCTCTTCATAACTGGCTAGACTTTAGGGGTCATGGATGCTGTGTTTTGCTATCAGATAGCTTTTGGGTGTAACTTCCTTATTTTTAGAGAAATTGTTAAAAACAATAATATGCCATAATTATTTTTTTTTAATTGGGGGAAAATGCACATGTTTGAGTCCTGGTTTTGGTCAGTCTATATTGGAGAAAGTACCTCATCCATGTGAAACAGCTACCTTTATAGCAAACAGGTGCTGCCTCAGGGCTGTGTTTCAACACAGTGCTGTGTTGGCAGCAGTTTTGTGAGAGTTGTTATGACCCTCCCCCTTCTAGTTCCTGCTAAAAAGGCTTTCTTTGGGTCAGCATGCTTTCCTGCAAGAGAAGAAAAAGTAAAGAACACTAGTGAGATGATTTTTCCAAAGAAACATTTCATTTTCAGTTGCAGGAAAAGGGATGGTGTTTGGCTGATTGTGAAGCCTAGAGAAGTTATATTTCTATATGAAAAAGATGTGTTCATCCTTAAGGGGGAATGAGAAGTCCTTGGTGTTTTCCTAGAGCAGCTGAGAGCAGGTTTTTACCGAAGCTGTCAGGGAAGATTGCAAGCTCGGCATCAGCGTGCTTTTGTAGCTGAATGGGGGTGGGGGACAGTTCTGCCATCTTCCTGCATGGTTCGCTGCAGCCGGAGTAGCTTTCTCTCCCCCACAGAGCTCCTGCACCACAGTGAGGGCGCAGCTGACTTCTGGGCTCCCAGACAACCAGGAGCACGTGGCTGACAGGCTCATCCTCCGGGCCACCCGCACAGACACAAAGTTCCCTGGCCAGGTAGGGGAGATGTGGCCTTGACTTGATGATTGACTGTCGCATGTCTGTGCCTTCCCTGCAGCTTCCCTCCGCCCTCAGCCTCTGCTTCTGGAAAAAGATAGGAATATTAAGTAAGCTAAACAAAAGCAAAGTAAAATCGTTGCCTGGAATACACAAGCATGTGTAATCAGAAGGCAGCAACAAAGACAGCATCGGCAGAGAGAAAAACCTGCTTTGCAACTGTAGATTTCCTGTAGGATATTGACTTTCCCATTGAAATCCCAAACTGTGATATGTGCCTTCACACTTAATGTACAACACAGATGACGAGCTGTTTAGCTTGGTGGTCCAGATTCTTCAGTTGGTGATTGCACAACAGTTTCCTTATGTGTTTTTAAAAATTATTATTAATTTTGAAATTCAAGACTGTCAAGATGAGTGACATTAGATAAACAAGTATTATCTGCTGTATCAGAATTTAGTGTGGCCCCAGCTACCCCTTTAGAGATAGATGTGTGCTGCAAATGTGTGTTTGCATGAACCTACACACACACACACACACACACACCCCAAAGTATTTTTCTGGGGTTTAAGACCATTATGCTTACACTATAGTGATATGGTTTACAAGAGGAAATATTTAGAATCAGCCATGGGTGACTAGCCCTTATCTCAAAGTGTAACTCCAGGGCTTATATTTCTATCATTATTTCTCATTCTTCTGAGACTGGAAGGCATCTAATTTCATTGATTTAAATGTCTGGTTCAATGGTAGGAGTTGTACTAGGAGCGATAGCCAGGGGAGGACCTTACATGCATTGCGAGCTGTATCAGCTCATCAGCCAGCATATGCTCAGTTCTTGAAAACCAGATGAGAACTAAGATCTTGCAAAACTAGGTGTCAGCTGGATCCTTGGACAGAAAAAGACTGATAGCTAGAAGAAGAGGAATGTTGGAAAGGTTTGGGAAGGGGTTGAAAGGCAACTGAGCCTACTTCCCCCAGGTGTCCTTAGGACCAATCCAGAGAACATGGTTGTATTCAGCAAGAAAGTCCAAATATAACCAAAGAATAGCAGCAACCAGTGTAGTGTTACTTTGGTTGGAGGAAAGCCAGGTTTGGGAAGTGTCAAAGGGAAATAACAGAGAGGCATATCAGGAGTGGAGTTTCTCCCTCAGCTCCTGATCCCCGAGTTGTCATCCAAAGTCTAAATCCCTGTGGCTTTTCCCCAGGCTTAGGAGTAGAGCTCCACAGAGGGAGAGAGAGAGAGTGCACATCTGGGAGGCAAATAAAAATAGCATTAGGGAAGAATTCTTTCTGGTCACTTACAATGTCAGTGTGGAGACGAGATGAAAGCTATTTTAGTTTTGTGGCCTTGTGAACAGAGATGTTGGGGAAGAGTGAGCTTAGGCAATTTTGTGGACTGATTTTTCCATCTCATTTCCTTATGGAGGCTGACAAGTAGATTTGAAGAGTTGTATGCAGTGCTTAGGAAATGGAAATGCTCTGTGTTAGTGCAGTGTTCATTTCACAAGGTCTATCGGCACCTTCCACCTATAAAGCATTGTACTGCATGACACCACTGAGGGCACAAAATGGTGAAGGGCACAGTTCCTTCTCTGGAAGAGGTTACAATTCAGTAGAAGTAAGGTCCATGCAGTATCTAGTCATCAGTTAGGCGGGTTCCCAGGTCTCCTGAAAGTCAAGTCTGCCTCTGTTGTGATGTATCTGACATCACATCACATTGCATCCCTGTTTTCACCTCTTGGATGTCTCTGAACTTCAGATTTTCATCACTAAAATGAAATAGTAATAGGTTAGAACCTCAAAGGATATTGTAAGGGTTGAATGCCATGACATTTTTAAAGTGCTGGGTACATAGTCAGCACTCAGTTTGTATTAGCTGCTGTGGTGATCCTCATAATCATAATGGTTATCATTGCGCACTGAATTGTGTCCCATAAGAGCACTGGGAAAGTTCTGGAATGCCAAGGGGGAAGAGATTGTTTCCACCTGCAGGAATTAAAGACTTGACAAAGGAGTATTCCTCTTGCCTAGGTCTTCTGTGGGTTGAAGTTTGATTATTGGAGCTGGAGTGTAAAAGAAGGGAGTGTTCTCAGCAGAAGAAAGTGGCCTTAGCCAAGGCATACAGGTGAGAAAGTACAGGCCACACGTCTTGCAGCCCTGGTAGAGTCCAAGTCGGCCTAGCGTAGAGTATCAGAAGGCTGAAGTGTGGCCAGCTGGGCAGGCCCCACTGCAGAGGTCTCCATACCTGACACCATTCTACTGAGTCGGGATTTTAGTTGTTCTGCTTCATGCAAATGCTGAGTGTTTCTGTAGTTTAAAAAAATATTTCAGAAAGTTTCAAATGTACACAAAAATTAGGGTAGTGAGAACCATATAGTGAACTCCCAACTGCTTTTCAACCGATTCTTACAATCATCAACTCAGATTAATCTTGCTGATCTTTTTCTTTTCCTCCCATCTTTCCTTTTGTTGCTAGATTATTATGAAACTTAGATGCTTTTGGAGGCTGGTTTTTGTTTTTAAAGATGTTGGCACCACTCTGCCCTGGCTAGAAGAACTCATAAATTGTGACTGAATGGGGATTTGGAGCTTTGAGACTATGCAGATATAGAACAAATGACCCTTTTGTTATGTGCTATGAGCTTTCCCTCCTAGTTCAGCACAGTGTTGGAAGGCTTGGGTGATCAGACCAAGTTTAGAAGCCTTTGAGGTGAGACATACTATCATACCACCAATGACTTGGATTTTTTTTCTTCCCTCTCAAGATTGGGGTTCTCAATGCATTTATTTTAAAATAGGATCATTTATTTTAAAATAAGATCTCTTTGTTACCCAGTCCAGCTCACTAATATATAGCAGCCCAGCAACAAAAGAAAGCTCTGAATTGCTGTCATGGATTAGCCAGTGCTGGAATCTTTCTGTTAGTTCATGGAGATAGAATGAGAACCACCAAAAGGTGATTGAAACTGCCACATTTCCTTAAAAACTTGATAGCCTTTCAAAATTGGTGCAATTAACCAAATTAGCCTGTAATATTGTTGTTGTAGCAAAAGCCAGATTTATGCCCCTTTTCAACTTAAATTTACATAGTGCTGCTTTGATGTTTGGATAGGCACTGAAAATTAAAATTCATGGTGACACACATGAACTCCCGTCACATCAAATCAAACATTGCATGATGCGTGGTCCACTGTGTGCCAGCTTCCTAACGTAGTAATTGTAATAGCCCCGGAGGTATAAGATAGCCAGAAAACCCCAGGGATAGGTTGCTGTCTAGAGAGTTGGACTGTCTCATCATCGTTTTCCACCCTCTTCAGGTCCCTTTAGCTTAGAGTGAGTCCTCTGATTTTTCTGACTTATTATTTAGAAAAACAAAACTTTCTGGCACTAAAGAGGCAATCATAGACTGTGCGAGGGGCAGTTCAGTGGAGACCACACACATAGGTTCACCAGCAAGATTACCTAGATAGATGGCAAGGATGGATTCCACTGGCCTGTCATAGTTCACCTGCACATCCTGCTGTTCCCATCAGTACTGCCCTTTGACCATGCTATCCAGCTGGATCTTTGGCTCTCATTTCTGCCATGATCTTGCAGTTCAGATCCTTTTCTGTTTCTCTGCATGAAGATCTTCTGACCACAGGGGACCATCTTCCCTCCCCTTCCACCCATGCGAGCCTTATAATTTGAACTCTATTTTTATTTCCTTTTTGGGAGAGAAGCCCCCCTCAGAGGAATGCATAGGTGCTCTGACATAGGTGCTTTTTGCAGAGGCAATGGCTTTGATTTGGTCGTGAATCCTTGGTTTGCTGCAGGCTCCCTTTTCCAAGACATGGCAGAAACTTTGCCTTTCTCATTTCAAGGCCACTGCTCAAAAGGACAGGGGAATAATGGTTTGGTTTACATCCTAGCTTCTCATACAATACAGTGCAATAATTCTTGGAGCCAGAGGGACGTATGTGTTTTATAAGAAGACATTGCTGTCTGTTGGAGTTCTAGTCCTTGCTCTATAGCTAGGTCAGCTGTGCAACCCAGACAAGTTTCTTGTATTTCTGATTCTTAGCGTTTTTATCAGTACAACAAGGATCAACACTGTACATAATTAGCTCATATAGTGGTTATTTATTTTTACTTGAGAAACAGGAACATAGAAAGGGGAAAAGGGAGGGAGGGAGGGAAGGAGATAGAAAGAGAGAGCAAGCTAGCTTTTATCTATCAGTTCGCCCCCAGCAATGGCGGGGGCTGGACAAAGCCAAAATCAGAAGTCAGAAATTCAACCCAAGTATCTCCCATATGAAGGGATATTGAACTGCTTGAGCTCTGCATTGGTAGGAAACTAGAATTAGGACCAAAGACTGGTATTAAAGCCAAACACTCAGTTATGGAATGTGAGTGTCTTTGTTGCTAGGGCCAAATGCCCACTGTTCTATAGTTGCTTTGAGGAGACCATGAAACCACGGATTTGAAGCAGTCAGTAAGCCTTGCACATGGTAAGAGCTTACTAAGTTGTAGCCTTACTATTAATGAAATGGCTCTAGAGCAATGCATGAGGCCTGTACAAATTCTTGAGGCAGACACTGGAGTACCTGTTTTTATTTTCCAATTGGAGTCTGTTTTTAACTGGTTCGGATCCAAATTCAAATATAATACTTGAATCTAGGTGAAAGAACTTTGGTGAAACCCTGGAACATTCATTCTATTTATGCCTAAAGAATTAGAGAGGCCTGTTGGCCACAGAGCCAATGTTGCTGATTTGTGGAGTCCTGCAGTGTCTGAGTACTTTTTCAAAGAAGAATCTGAAACTTCCCCTAAGCAGTGTGGTGGTGTGGTGAAGAACTTGGCCTCTTGAACCAGATTGTTTTGTTAAGATTCAGGAATCTCCAGTAACCCATCCCACTGGCTGTGTAGTTTTGGGTAAATCACTGAATCTCTCTGTGTTTGTATCCTATCAGCTTCCTAGTAGGGTTGATGTAAGGGCTAAGGGGATGAAGCCTACAGGTGCTTAAATAGTATTTCATAGGCAATTGGCACTGAACCAGCTTTGCTGCGATTATGATTACTTGTTTCAAGGCTGCTTGCTTTCAAGCATATCTTGAACTATCACTTAGCCAAATTTTCTAACAGTGGATTTTTTGAAAATCTTCTGTACATTTTCATATAAAAGCTACAAAATGTTCTTGTGAATTGTAAGTACATAGTACACTAAGCAGATAATTGCAGATAAGCTTTTTCTTTTTCTTTTTTTAAAGTATATAAATCAGAAGGAATATTCTCTACATGATCCAAAACCGTTTTATTATGTCCAACTGCTGAATGGTAAAATTGTTAATCTTAGAAATATGCAACTAAGAAAATAAATGCAAAACAAGGGAAATATTGGGTTTACACAGGGAAATATTTGCAGTGGTGCATAGCTGTGCCTCTGATAGTGTGTTGAGGGAAGGAGACCAGAAAGTATCGTTTGTGGGCACCCCACAGTGATCCTGCACTGTGCTTGTTCTCATTCATTCTGCCTTCGATCCTTTCTTCTCACTGTAACTTTGCCCAGCAGGTGTTGTTTCCATTGTAGAAATGGGAAAATGAAATGTAAAGAAGTCATACTTCTTGCCCTGGTGGAGAAGAGGGGGTCCGGTGGGCGCACAGAACTGGAGTTTGACCCACATCTTACTGACCTCACAAGCAAAACGACGCTCAAGGGCAACACGTACTGCTGCCTTATTAGCACAGGGGACAAGGTCGTATATCTATAGGGTCTTCCATCCCAGAATCAGAGAAGTTCAGTCTAAGGTGGTGATGGAGGAGTGTGTGTGTGTATGTGTGTGTGTGTGTGTGTGTGTGTTTTGGGAGGGGAAAGAATGTATACAGGAGTTACGAAATTAAACTCAAAATCATTCTTTTATGCTTCTTTTTAGTAACAATTCTTTTGTAGAATCCTCAAGTCAGAACACTTATGGGGAAAGCTAGAAAGCATGGTTTTATTCAAGAAGGCACATCAGTATTTGAGAATTCTCAGCGTGTAATTAATTACAGGGAACAGAGCCAAAGTATATGTATTTTTAATTTGATAGACTTGAGACATTAACAGAAGAGCTGCAGACTATGGAAAATATATAATTTTCAATGTGACGTAAATATTTGAGTGTTTTTCCTTAATCTGATAATTTTAAGTATGGTAAGTGCTAACTTTTGAAGATTTTGATTGGTTTCTCAGAAGGTTTGGACTGTTTTGATTGGGTAGAAATATATTCCTCAGATGTAATGGAACTATTTCCTTGGAGACTTCTGTTATAAAGCAGCATGTGAGAGTCAGATGTCAGTCAGGCTCTCCCTCATTGTTTTGGTTGCTGGAACTTAACGATTACCTATATTAGTGAGGAGAATTTGCCTCTGATGGCTTCAAGGAAACTATAGGTCATATATCAAGCAAAAGCAGGAAAACAGATAGGATATCAATTATCAATGTAAAAATACAGAAGTAACCAGCCAGAACTAACATTAATCGTATTCAGTCATATGCTTGATTTATAGTTAGAACAAGTTAATGAGAGTCTCTTGGGAGAAAAAAAAAAGGAAAGAGTTTAAAAAAATATTTGGGATTGGGAAGAATAACAGTCATAGGGAAGGCAAGAAATTATGGAGGGTGTGTGGAGGTGATGGAAGACTAGTGAGAGGGAGCTTTTCAGGGGAAAAGATAGAAGCCCATGATTAAGCTGCAAATGAACAAGTCCATTCAAATAAGACTTTCTGAGATAACACATTCGTCTCATTGTGTTTTTCGGACCTGTTTTCTGGACCTGAAGCACCAAGCTTTCCTGGAGAACTCCCTTCCCAGCTCCTCCCTCCCTCTTGCATGGCTGTGTTCATCAGAAACCTGGACCTGCGCCAGGGGATGGCACCCACTCTTTTGATTCCAAAGGCAGCTTCCCTGGCTGCAAGTTTTGTGAGGTAGAGCTTTATATTGTTTATCACTGGGCCCATGGGAACATCGTTTGGCCCACACCATTTTTTGTGCATGCTAGATTCCATGTTTTTCAGTAGTATTTTAATACCTCAGAAATTTCAGCCATATATTACTGTTGAGGATCTGTCACTGTTTCATCGTCAGTGTTCCCCTTCTTCCCCAGAAGTACTGAAATCACAGCATCTTAGTAACTGATGGTGATATGGATGCAGTGAGCCATGGAGATAAATGCTCAATATTTACTGGCTGAATGAATGCATGGAATAGCACAGCTCCCTGATTTTAGTTCAGTTGAAGATATAACGCTTAGAGGTTAGTTGCAGATTGTGTGTCTGTTATTGATGATGCTGAGTCTAAGGTTGGCCTCTGGTTATTACGGTTGAGCTTATTAGCACTGTACGCTCTTTCAGTGAAGAGATAGATGTTCATTCTTGCAAAAGAAACATTGAAACAGTTAACAAATATATCATATAAGCTGATTTTGAAATAATAAATAGTACTTTTTCTTTAATTATTTGGAAAATTGCTTAATATTTTACTTTGGACTTAGCATCCATTAATATTTCTGTTGAAAATTATTGGCAGTGGTTTCTCTCTCTGTCTCTCTTTCTCTCACCCTCCCTTCCCCTTCCTTATCCCTCTGAATAGAGCAAACTGTGGGTGGTATTACAACAGAGTATACTTGTATGAGTTAAGATGCTCTTGACCATCATCACCACTACCACCACCATTCTCTCTTAGGTTTCTCAACTACATAAGAGACAAAATATATTTGTTTGATTTTCTGATCTCAATGTGGTTTAGTTTCCTTTGAATTGAAAATCTGAATCAGAATGGAGTGTGTCATCCACTTGTTTGTGTGGACAGAAAAGAGAAAAACACCACATACACGTTTCAAATAGTGGAGCCTGAGGAATGGAGGCAATATTTCTTTTTTATTATTTTTTGATATCATCTGAGAGAGAAAAAGAAAATAGAGGAGAAGAGAGATAGAGAAGAGAGACAGAGAGTGAGAGAAAGAGGTTTCATCCACTCATTCTTTAAATACCTGCAATTGCTAGGGCCAGAGCTAAGAGCTGGGAGTGCAATTCAGGTCTCCCTTGTGGGTGGTCAGGATCCCAAAATTGGAGCCATCACTGCTGGTGAGGCAACATTTAAATACTGAGCATGTGTTACAAGAGGGCCTTTGTGTGGAACTTGTAAAGTGAAGGAAAAATGAAGATTATTAAGATATGTGAAATATTTTAGAGGCTTCTCTTATATAGCCATTTAAATCAGTGATGCCTTCCAAATTGTCTGATAAATGTGTTAAGACATTCCCAGGAAGCGAAATGCTATTTTTGGCTTAGAGAAATGTTTATGTATTTATCAAATTGCTTAAATTTTAAAAATATACACCATCATTGCCTGCCTATATGTAGATATAAAATATAATAAAGGCAAATTTAGATATCCTATGTAGAAAAATGGATTATATATGTACATATAATAGACTATGAAAATAAACTGAAGTGTTGCTGAAGTGCTTATGAATTGATGGCATTTAACTCATCTCAAGCGTTTATGTAGTATTTTTCTGCACTAATTTGATGTTTATGTATGAATACATAAAAATACACGGAAAAAACCAAGTTGTAATGAAATATTTATTTTCATTTTTCCTTGGCCTTCATGCATTTTGATTTTTAAACAATGCACTGACTGTCATCAAATCAGCCAAGTTGAAAATTGAGCTGCGCCAGTGGAGACAGCCGGTCTTGATAATTCAAACCCAAAGGCCTTTTCTCAAGAGATATATTCTCCCTGGCTTATTTGTTCTGAATAGTTTCTTAGCTCTACGATCTGTAATTTATTCTTTTGTACACCCTGCATGAAGATAATGTCTATAATGCAATGCAATTTGTCTATAAAGATTTAAAATCTAAGTATTAGTGTCATGGACACAACTCAAAAATTCAAATTAGAATGAGGAGATATGGTTATGGATTTTGAAGATATTTTTCCTTCTTTCTTTTTAATGATTTATTTATTTGTTTATTTATTTATTTGAAAGAGTAACAGAGCAAGCGAGAGAGTGATATCATCTTTTGTCTGCTGGGTCCCTCCCCAAATACCAGCACCAGCAGGACCTGGGCCAGGTCAAAGCCAGGAGCCCAGAATTCTACCCACTTCTCATACAAGGGTTTTAGTTACCCAGATACTTGGATCTCCATCATCTGCTGCCTCCTAGATCCAATAGCAGGAAGCTGGATTGGAACTGTTGTAATTGGGATTTGAACTGGCATGTCAATATGAAATAATACCCAACTTACAATCTTCTTTCCATTATCATGCATTTGTTTGGTTCCTACTTTCTCTCAGATATTGAGCCTAAAAGACAAACATTGCAGTCCAGAGTATAAAATGTGGATCTTTCTCATAAGCAATGTAGGAAGAAACTGAAAAGTTGGGGATGGATGGCAGTGGATCCCACAGAAAGAGATGTGGGATGGTGGGGAGGAAGGTGAGCATCCTGCACGTGTGGAGGCACTTGGGGGACTGCACAGGCATTGTTGTGTGAGTGATGAGAGTACAATTCATTCAGCTGGTTGTGACCAGGTGCTAAAAACAGCAAGAGTAGAGCAGCAAATGTCCTTTTGGTGTCATAGCCCATGGGTATCTGCATTAGGTAGCTAAGCAGGGAGGTACTGTTAGGAAAGCAGCTGGAGGAAGGGGTGAGGGATACTTCTAGAAAGCAGTTAGAACAGTGCAGGCACAAAGACCTCCCACATCTGGAAAGATGAGATGAAGACTCTGTAAATGGCTGTCCAAAAATACTGGTCATCAGATTCTTATGACCATATTGGTATAAATAACTGGCAGTGATTTCATCTCAAGTCAACTTTCTTATAAATTTAGATTCTGAATAATAGTCTTAATTGAGTGACTACTTGGGTGCTAGGGGAAACCAGATCAAAGTAGAAGAAACTGAAATTGAAAATACTTGTAATCCAGAAAGATGCAGGATTCATTTGGTGTAAGTAAAGCTGTAAAAATACCGACAAGGATGGGGAGAAGGTTCTTAGATCGGGGTTATTGAAAGAGGTTTGGAATGTCCATTTATAGGAATGCAGTAAACCCTTCCCTCTGAAAATAGCACAAAAGTCTTATAGATATATATCCTGGAACCCCAAAGCCTGCACTCACTTCCTGGCTTTGTGACATGAGGAAGGTAAAATACCTGTATATGCCATTTAGAATAGCCCTAAGGATTAAATGAGATAATATGCAGAACCTGCTCAGTGTTTAATAGTGTTCAATAAAAACAAAGGGCAATAAACCATTAGTACTCATCTGTTAACAGAAAGAAGGAATTGCTAATGAAAAATCTCACATAAGGAGTCAGCATCGATGTTTTTAAAAATGATGAGAGAATCTCACAGTGCTCAACTTTTGACCATATGGTCTTATTGTTCATATTGTGTACATGAATAAGGTGCTGAATGGAGAACAAGTATGTAGCCAACAATAAATCTAAACATTTTCATTTTCGTAAAACATTGTATTGAACTTATTTGGTTTACTAAAGTAGAACATTAGACTAACATAAAATGATTTTTGAGAAGAGAATGTCTCACCCAAAAAAGATTTGCTAGCTGATCCCCCAAATTAAATTTCTCATAATCCCACATTTACTGATTCTTCTAGTTACCTGAGCATTTATAATTCCACTTTTCTTTCAGAGATGAACACAATCACCCACCTTTAGGGCCATCTTCTATGTTCGTATAAAAATATGTCCAATTTCCTGTGACCTGATGTAATTGTCCCCAGCACATTTGGAAGTTGTTACAGATACAAAAATGAGAAACAAAGCAACAAAAATCCCAAATAATGTGAGCACAGGGTCATTTAGTGAATTTGTTAAAACTCAGAAGCCTCGCCCTCCATCGGAGCTCCTGTTTAACATAGTTTGGCTGCCCATATGTGGATTATCAAGGCCATGTTCAAGATTAAAATGAGCTGTGAGACAAGGAGGTGCCTATTATGGCAGGATAACATGCAAGCAGAAAATGAGACCTAATGTCTTTGCTGTGCCCTGGCCTTTCTCTTCTTGAGTCCAAAATACCTATTTAATTTTAACTGTTGGTATGCTTTCTAAAATGACAAATGTGTGTGGGGATTGGAATTTTTTTTCTTCCACCAGGAATTGCCATGTGTATAAAATGGCTTTACCACCTCTTCTGGGGAATGGCAAGAGTCTCCAAGCCCCCACTATCTAAGTCCAGTCAGGGTCAGCCTGTGGATGCCTCTCACTGGGCACAGCGTGGGAGCCTCCACCGAGGGAGCCAGCAGACATACAGCCTTGCCTCTGGTGGCCCCGCCTGTCGCTTCTTCGAAGTGACAGTGCCTGTGAACATTGTAAATCCAGGGACTGCTTTTCAGATTGTGAAACTACCCGTACAAGCTATTTTAGATTTTGACATACACATTTTTAAAACATGGCTGAATTCACTGCTTTTAAAATAAATGACTAAAAAATTTGTGGATTTATAGTTTCAGTCTTCTATAGCAGGAAGCAAGGGCAGGACTTGTAGGGATGCTGCTGGCTGGAGCTAAAGTTTGGGTGTTAAGGTTCTGGAATCAGCTCTCGCCGCTCGGTTGGTGTCATCACCATCTTTTTGGCTTATCCTGGCCAAGACATTAACATTTAAGGTCTAATCTTCACTGCTTGCACAAGTGAAATAGAGAACTTTACCCAAATGCCACACACTGTCACACTTCCTTCAACATCCATGTCACTGATTGTCACTCACCCAGCAGGCTTTTACTGAGGACCTACTGTGCTCATCTTGGATGATTTCAATTGTTACAGAATTCACACCTAGTATTTTTATCTTTTGCATGTGCCTCATCCTATTAAATTCTGTGTAGTTTTACTATCACATTATGTATGTATAAATGTCATCTGCAGGTTTTAAATAGAGTTCGTGTCTGAATGAATGAACGAATGAGCTGCACTGGTGTGGCTCCCTTGTGGCAGTTCTCCATGAGCAGCTCAGACTCCAAGGTCTTTCCTGTGTCTAGAGAGTGGTGAGGAATGTCTGGAACGTGGCAACCTTGGCTGAATAGAGTTCCTCCCTGACAACGTGGCTGTGTTTTCCAGTTTTGTGGGCAGAATGAATAGTGGCAGAATGTGTGGGGAGTCACCTCTGGGTGCTGAGATCTAGCCGAGGTCTGGCCTCATCCTTGTCCCTCATTGCCACATGGGAGTAGTGTATGGAAAGAATTTTCTCCAATATGCATATTCATTTTTTACATTTAAGTTTAGCTATTAGAGTATCAATTGCAGTACTCAAGGCTGTAGACTTTAAAAACAGATTTATGAAACTTTTTTTGTTATTTAGATTAAGATTTTATTTTTTTTTAATTATTTATTATTTTACTTCATTAATTACATTGTATTATGTGACACAGTTACATAGGTACTTGGGTTCTCCCCACCCCTCCCCAAACCCTCCCACCATGGTGGATTCCTCCACCTTGTTGCATAACCACAGCTCAAGTTAAATGAAAAAATTGCTTAGGAAACACAACTATATTCCTGGTAAGTGACATGCTTGCCCTGACTGGTGGTGTTTGGGAGGGCATGCAGAATTTCCAGAAACACCGCTCCCCCTCATCTCTTTTTCTCTCTCAGGAGATGTTCACGTAGGAGGCCACATGGCCCAAGATGTAGTTCTCTCTGTGGAATTCTCATTCTGCTCAACTGATCTCATAGAGTTATCATGCTTCTTTATGAAATAGAGCTATGCAAAGTCTCGAATTTTATTACAGAATTTAATACCAATAATTACTTAAAATTTAATGAATTTCACTGCCAACTTAATTGCTTTTGAGTAGTTCCACTTAACTTATTAAAGAGAATCAAGGACATATTCATTTAATGAGCAGCAGAAGTCTTGCCCTCACACCTGCCTACATTCTCTTTTCAATTAATCAATTATAGTCCGATGGTGTATAATTACATATTAAGAAAGTTATTGGATAGCACGGCATGCCTGTCCCAGAGGACCCATGAATACACTAATATAGCACACCTGTAATGACCTACGCTCAGATCTGCAAATTGTATTCATTTCTCTTTCTCACGTTCTCTGTCTTTGCTAAATTAAGATGAGAGCAATTAGCATTAACTTTTTGAGTCATATCTTATCCATGTGATAGGGAGAGAGGAAGTTAAAAAGAAAGACCAAAAGAAAGGTACAAGTGGAAGGGAAAAAAAACTGTATCTGCAATCATAAGCGATCTGTCTTTTGAAATTAGCTTTGAGACACACAATCCTGACCAGAGAGTGGTAGCAGCGCTTCAGAGAGGCAGGGTCACCCATCTGATCTGTCTATTGAATCATACCAAATACCTGGGAAAAGCAGGCCAGCATTATTTAGACTCAGAGACTTGCCTCTCCGCTTCCTCCAATCTTGTGATGGTATAAATAGAAAAACCTTTTGAAATCATATTTCGGCAAATTTGCTTGGCTTGTTTCATATCAAACCAGAGTCTGGAACTGATCCCCATGCAAGAGCGCTAAGCCTCTGCATAGTAACCAAGCCATGTTTAATAATAATAATTATAATAAAGGAAGGAAAGAATGAAAAAAATGCAGCATGAACTAAGAACGGATTTTACTCCATCAGTAACTTAGCAAAGGTTCTGGTTAGGTGAAGGAGTCTGTTCCACTTGTGTCCTGTTTAGGTTACACCAGTAAAATCTAACAAGGACTTCTCCATCCAGATTATATAGTCAGAGACGTTCTAAATGCCTCCACCCACCAAACGATTTTCAGCAAAAGGCTCTGTTAAAATAAGCTTTTGATGTCTGCACAGCTCCAACTCAAGAAGCAATCTGTTGACATTTTCAGCAAATGCTATCCTAGCCCAAGACGGAGGGAGCAGTGGTTTCCGGGGAGTATTCCTCAATGGGAGTCTTCTCACTGCCCCCCCCCCCAGCTTCTTCATCACGAAAACAGCCTTGCGTTCTTGATCTGCTTATTGAGGTGCTGACAAGGTCAAATCTACCATGATGAATATCTGTCCCTCTAAACAGAGAGAAGGATGCATTGATTCTGAGCCTGCAGATGCTCATGGACATGCCGAAGAATGCAGTGAGCCTCCTTGGTAGGGGGAAGATTGCTTTCTTGAAGTTGTAAACTTCACAGCCAGTTCTAGGCATTTTTGTGTGGTGCTTTCTCTGCTTACAACCCCTGGCACTGTACAGCCCACCATCCCTTGGGCCAAGCCTGCCTTCTCGTGCACCTTCCTGGGATGCCGAAGACCCCATTGGCCCTATTGGGAGGATGTGTGCCAGCCATGGAGGCACCGCTGTGTACTCTCAGGGTGTGTCCTTTCCTGACACTCTTGGCTTGGTGGGACAAATGGCTGTGCCCAAGGGGCTGTCTTCCTGTGTGGGCTATGTTTGTGGCATCTCATGGGCCTCCATGAGCTTGAATTGTAAATAGTGGCCACCACATAAAACATGCCATCTGTACCCCTGTGGGTAGTAGGATGGAACACAAAAAAAAATTTATTCCAGGAATATGAACTAGTGTTTACAGACATGCCAGAACTGGCTTTTAAAACACAGTGGAAAACTGTCTCAAAAGCATTTTAAATACTGTGTAATAGAACCGCCCCCCACAAAGTGTTATGGAGGCATAAAGGAAGCTTCTGTGTTCAAGAGCTGCATCAGGCTGGTAGATCCACTCCAGGCCCATTTGCCTGGAGATAGGAGCTACTCTGAGGTCTTTGGGAAAGAGGGACCGGAGGCTGTGGGGACCTGTGGCACTTATGCTCTGGGGGCTGGAGTTCCCCCAATCTGTACAATCATTAAAACACACAGACATGGGAAGGGGATTAAGTTTGGATTGAACAAATTTTCTTATTTACTGGGCTAGGAGTCAAGGCTATATGCGGGGGCATCCTTTGCTGAGGGCATTGTAGCTATAGCTAGATACAAGCTATGTGTGTGACAAACTCATATTTCAAGATTCACACAGCCTTCCCTATTGTATTTATATTGTCTGTTTTCATAGATCACTGATCCTCAAGTGAATTTAGGTGGCTGAGCATTTGGAAATGGTGTCAATCTTTTCAGAACTCTGTGAGTTATTGACATATTTAATCCCCGTAGTGTGAGCTGGAAGTCATTTTTGCCATCTATATTACATATTTGAACTATAAAAGTCATAAACAAGAGCCAACAGGTTCACAAATATATAATCAAGCTGTCTGCGCAGGACTGACTGTGTCTCATGTTCTGTTAGGAGTCCTTTGCTGTTGCCTTGTTGGTTTTGTCATCTCTAGATGCATATTAGCAGATACAGCAGCCCCGGTTTATGAGTTAAGTCCTTTTCCTACTGAATTCGAGTAGTTCTCGCTTATGCTTGCTGCGGTCATTGTTTCGCTGCTCATCTTCTCAACCCCTGGCTCCTCCCTTGGTGAAGAGTGAGGCCTTACCTGAAAAGAGCGTGGTGTTCTGCTTGTGAAATGAACCCTGTTCTCAGACCCAATGCTCACCCCACATCCACCCCTTTTGGCACCTCCCTTGCTGCCAGCCTGCATCCCTTTGGAACCCAGCAAGGGTGACCACCGTCAATAGGCAGGCTCCCCTGGCCTTTATACTGCAGCATTCCCACGAGGGTGCCCCCTAGAGATGTGTGGTGTAATAACACCCTCTGAGTTGATCCTGAAAGGAGGTGTTTGGACTTGGGCCTGCAAATCATGCCAGCACTTTGGAGCCTGTAAGCTTGATATTTTAGATTTTCCAGACCAGACTCTGGTGTGCACATGTCCTCATATGCATGCGGCAACTTTTACTGAAGGTTCCTGTTAATGAAGAGCTTTCATTCCACAGCACTGTGGAAAACTTCAAATTATCAACATTGCGGTTCACAAAAATTCTTTGGCCACCTGGCCCTGGGAACTTGTACCTGGTCACTGCCCTGGCAGGTGCCCATGCTCTGTCATCCTACTCAGAGCTCCTTTCTGCCTTCACACTCTGTTCTCTCGACTCCCTCAATCTGTCATGCTGAATGGATTGGCCATTGTGCTTTCTGTATTCTCTGGATATAGTTCCCTGTTGTTCTCATGGATTATGTACCTCACAACTCTGTTTTTTTTTTTTTCAAGTGCCAGTAGGACTCAGGGGAGTTTGCATGCTTATACCAGAGCCTTGAAGGTCAAGCACTCTGTCTACAGGCCCGTGTGGGACCATCAGGGCTAAAGATGGAAAACCCCAAAGGGAGTAGAGCTCAGGGGTCACTGCCTCTTGCTTGGCCAGCTGCCCTGCAGAGATTGTTCTCTGCCTCCACTTCCTTGGGACGGTTTCTAATTAAGGATTAGGAGAATCTATGGAAGAAAATCTTCTATTTGCAAGAATCAGTATATTAACATTTCATCCCAATGGTCTGGGAGAAAACAAAAGTGACTTGATTGCAGCAGCAACCCCAGCTGGTCCAACTCACAGGCGTGTCCCTAGAAGCTAAGTTTGAGAATCACTGTCCCCAGTCTCTAAGAATGTCCCTTTAGTATGAAGTTTCTGATGTGGCTTTCAAATTGCCTGTGGCTCTAAGAAACACACCCAAATCTTTCCTGCAACCGCATGTCCAGGGTTGGGATTCAAAAAATATCGGGGACTTACAAAAAAATGCATGGAAAGGTGCAACTAAAAGATAAGTTCATTTTGGTGTAGAGAAATTTTGAGACCCTGCATGTTTTCTTTTCACCTAGTGCGCATTTTCCATTAACTTTTTGAAATAGTCTTGTATGGTGTGGAGTGATCTTCCCATCTCAAGCATGTAGCCCCTCACTGCTACCAAAATGTGGTTGGCCACCAACTGCTTGGGCCCCTGTTAGGAATACAGAGTCTCAGGCCCTGACTACACCTCCTAAGTCAGAATGATATTTTAGCAAGATCCCTGGAGCTTATTTTAAAGTTTATTTATTTGAGAGAGAAACAGACATCTTCCTTCTGCTGATTCACACCTATATTAACTGGGACTGGGCCAGAGCAAAGCTGGGAACTCAATCTGGACCATCAACTGCTGCCTCCCAGGGTTTGCATTAGCAGGAGGCAAAACTGGGACTCAGACCAGACACTCTGATATGGGATGTAAGCCCAAAGGAGCCTTTCTAGGGAAAGAGTTTAAGTTCCATTGTTTAATCCCTGGAAAGATAAGAGAGGGTGTCATCTCACAAGACTTGTTAGGGATGTCAGAGCTTGCACCAGGGTCCCCCTTTGCCATTATTTCACTTTTTGCAGGCAGGACAGGAGAAGCTGGACTTGCTGAGGCAGGTGGTCCTGCACTGGGAGGGGCTGCTGGTACAATTCCAGACTGAACCCTGCAACTTTAGAATTGCTGCTCACAGTGCCCAACTTGGCACTTAGGATTGTTCACAGTCTGTCCGTCCTTATTCTGAGTGCTGTTGTTTACTCTGAGGACTGGATAGAAGGTGTTTCTGACAAGACACCAGGCTGGTGAGCATTGGCCAGGCCCAGGGATATATTCTGTGCGGTGTTACTGATGTCACTCCTATATATTTCCAGGGCACTTGCTTGTAAATGTTTTGCTTGTTGTCACCGTAAGTCATAGAGTGACTTAGGTCTCCAGCTATCCTTCCCAGGTTGCCTTATATATCCCATTCATGGAGAACAAACATTGGTCCAACAATGTGTCCTGATTCTTTTCAGGCAATTGGTGACAATTTGTTGCACAACAGGAAGTGGACAGCAACTTAAAGGATCGTGTCTACGGCCACCTGGAATTTCTGGGCCAGGCCCAACATGGACTATTCTGGTCTGTTATCACTCGGCCACCCAAGGAACACGGGTGTGCTTCCAGCTGGCCCCTTGTGCTCTGCCGCTGACGTCAAATGCTGGCATTGTTGCAGAAAAAAAATTGAGTTAATGAATGTAATTTTTTTTTCTATTTAAAAGTTTGCTACTTTTTCATATACATTTGGCACCTGGTACCTATTGTAGCAAACACATGCTAATGCTTCTGAGATTGAACAAGCAATAAAAAAATGAGTACTGATGAACTCACTCAAAAAAGACCTGATCATGTGGTTTGGCAGCCTTTTGGGTACATGAGGACAGTGTGTGCCTTGGAGTAGAGCTCTCTGGGTTATATGTGTGCAATATGGCCCATACAATCATATTTTATGGTCATAAGATTGGTTTTTGCTTAAACAGTAGAATGAATCATATCAGCATTTTATGGGGTTCTCTAGAGAACTTTGCTCCTGGCCAGGTAGGTATGAGGTTGTGTGATGCTGTATGAGTTCAGCATCCTAATGGCTACTGGAGCATTGGATTTGTTTGTTGGGCTGGCTCCACAGAGAGATGTATTTGTCTGTAGCCATGAACATATTGTGATATGAGAGGCTACTCAAGCGGAAGGAATAAGCTGGCTACTCACCTGAGATTCCACTGTTAGAGACTACTTCCTTTGGGCTTTGAATGTCATCTTAGGCCACCATGATGTCTTACGAGGATTCACATCTTGAGTTCCATTTGCCTTGGACCAAGGCCCTGAAGGATGGCTAACCAAGCAGATGACAGACTGATGAGGAAAGAAAGGAAGAGACAGACATCTTATACAGAGCTGGGCTTGTCCTCTGATCGTGTGAGGGAACAAACTGCTCTCCAAGGGAATGGTGTATTGTTGCTTTCCTTCACCTCCAAGAGGTACGCATAGGCCGTGGAAAGAGATATGAGTTTGTAACAGCTTTGAAAATGCCCCAAGCAAATCTAAAAGTCTCCAAAATGTGAAACCTTTCCAGGGCTGACCTGATACCGATGACTGATATTTTAATGTCACAAATTTTGCTTCATGCAGAAAATTTCCAAGAGTTTGTATATTTATATTACCTTCAAAGCATGTATCTAGGAAACAGATGATTTTGTATCTAGATATAAGTTCTGTTTATGTGACTTCTGAACTATTCCAATTTTTTTAAAAAAATCTGAAGTCCATGCATTTAGGACAAGGGATAGTCAACCTGTACTAACTCTTACAGACAAGAGAAGCCTGGGATATCTACTTCCATAAGTACAGAACAGATCCCAAGCATAAGTTGGTGACTGGATGACGGAGAAGCGACAGAATGATGGTGAAGTAGAATGCAGAGGGTCTTTGTGTAAGATTAGCTCATAGCACAGAAGTTGCGTTTAATACATCAGCACTTGTACATTTTCCAGACCTCCCTGCTTGATGTTCAGGCACAGGAGCAAGTCTGGTGGGTGGTCCTGTGCCCAGCACCGTTAGGCTCCAGGAGTCACAAGCAGGAAGAAGAGGATAGAAGTTCCGAGTCCTGGCGTGACACACATCATTACTGGCACAAGAGGCCTCACCTGAGAGGGGAGCATTACATTGGCACTGGTCGGCAGGGTCCTGATCTCTAAGTGCTGAGTGTTACCAGCTCTCCGACGGTCTGGTGCGCTTCAAACCACTCCTGACAGAGGATTTATGATTCTGTGAGCTCCTCCAATTCCCTCTTCCCCCATAAAGTACAAATCTCCAGTTTCCATAAGCTAAGATAGAGCTCACCTAACACTCAGTTCATAACCACCCCAAGTCACCTCTCCTCTCCCAGTAGATGGGAACCTGTACTGCTACATGGCCTGCAAACTCTTGGGAAAACACATACCACTCCAGGGCAGCTCCATCAAGTACCTATCAAGCATGAGGCACTTGAGGGGGCAGCTGGAGCAGAAAGGGATGAAACGGACTCCTCCCTTCCCACAGTGCCCATTTGATTCAAAACTATTGGGCTCTTTCTGAGCAAGACAGCCTGGGCAAGGCTATAGAGATGGTCTGTCTTCATTTCCTAACCTCTCTGGGCTGTCTTTTATTAGATAATTCATGGCCAGAATCCTTGCTAGCTTCTGAAACACAGGGGAGTGGCCCACAGAGGGACCATTGGAGGGGATTGGTTCATGGAGGCAGCATGGAATGAGAGGGACAGCAGGTCTGAGATCCATGTGCTAAAGTGTGGCCTTTGCTCGGGAGTCTGTGGCTGGTGCCACATGTTGTCTCACACACACCCAGGGGGAGGGACACTCCCACTCCCACTGCAGGGCAGCTGAATGAGAATCCTGGGAGTAGGGGCCAGAGAAAAAGCTCTTTGAATGATCCTAATGTGTTGCAAGGTACTTAGCAGCTTTCAGGACTGATTCCAAACATGATCTTATGGTGGATTCTAAACACATCTAAAGCAGTGTTTTCATTTGTTTGAATCCCAGACCCATCCCCTTCCCCACCTCTGTCTTACTACACACACACACACACACACACACACAATCACACGCATATGCAAGAGAGAGAACTCATCAAGGAAACTAAATACTTGCCTTGAGAAAAAAATCAACATTCATTCCATTGGTCATTTTTAAAATTAAGGTACATGGGAAGCAAAATTATTCCAACTGGGACAAGCATTGTGGTGTAGTGGGCTAAGATTGCAATGCCATCATCACATATCAGAGCACACTGGTTCAAGTCCCAGATGCTCTGCTTCCACTCCAGCTCCCTGGTAACATGCCTGGGAAAGCAGTGGGTGATAGCTCAAGTGCTTGGATCCTTACCATCTTGTCTCCTATATGGGAGATCCAGAGGGAGGGAGCTCCAGGCTCCTGCTCTCTGGCCTAGTCCTGGCTGTTGCAGCCATTTGGGAAGTGAATCAGCATCTGGAATATCTCCCTCTCCTCCTTTCCCTCTCTTCCTCACCTTCTCTCTCTCCTTCTGCTTCTCCCTATCTTTCTTCTCCTTTCTTTGTCACCCAGCCTTTCAAATAAATCAAACAAATCTCATAAAAGATTCAGGCACATTGGATGGAGCCGATTGTCTGCTGGGTCACTGCTGCCCAGTCAGTCCCAAACATGGAGTCTTCCCTCTTGTTCTGCTGCCCAGGCTGTCCAGGCAATGCCATCAACCTCCAGTCCTTCACTTCTGAAGGTCAAATGATTGTGCCCCTTGTAACTGCCCAAGTCCAGAGGTGGAGGCCTGTTACAATAATGGAGAACCCACATGAGCCCTTTGTGGTGCTGTCTGAGCTTGGGGTGCTGATTGTCCTTCTGAATGGCATTCTCCCCGGGAGGGATAGATGGGTGGGGGCTCTGGCAGGGGCCAAAGAACAGTAATATTTGGGAAAGAAAGGAAAGGCCAGCAGTGGCAACATTAACTTCCTGCAGATGTGGAATCTGAAGGGCTCTAGAGAAAGCAGGCCTATTTTTAGCAGGAGTTAAGAGTACAAACCGTGATAGACGCCACAGGCTGCTGTCACTAACATTTGGCTACAAGCAGCATTTTCGTATTTAAACATGACAGCCCTGCAAATTGAAAAGTACCAACACTATCTGCTTGCTTCGGCAGAGCTCTCGCCTTGCCTTAAGTCTGGTGGGAGGACCAGCTCCGTGGGGTGTCCGGCTGACCGGCAAATGGGTTCACCTGGCGTCTGGCTGCTTCACAGTGGTGACAGGAGTGTGCTGCTTTCTGGGTGGAAAAGCTGCATAGTGTTACCTCTGTAGGGAAAAATGCCCAGCACACTTTGTTCAACTAAGTGTGCACGTGCAGAAATACAACACTCAAATGAGCAGGAATAAAACTATATTAAATTTGAAGAAGTTAAGTAATACCGTCGGGAAAAGTAGTGAACTCGAGGTGAACCCAGAAACGTCAAAAAAGAGAATCCCAGAAACATGAGCTCTGAGGCAGTTTAGCAGACCCCAGATGAGGCATCTGTGTGCCATCCTCCCTGCCTGTATGCGTGCCTGGCGCAGAGCAAGCCCAGGAGGCCTGGCACATGAACGTTTTTGCAGCTTTAAGCAGCGTGCATTTTCTGATTCCTATTAGAAAGCTTTTCTCTGCTGACACAGTGAGTTTGGGTTTGCCTGGCACGATGTCAGAGGACCAGGCCTGAGAGATGATTTCTTTATTCGCCCAGTGCCCATTCTGGCTTGCACCTGTTTTTGCCCTGTTTGAGTAGGTGTTAATTATTGGCACTCCCACTGGTCCACTGTGGCTCAAAACTGAGAGAGAAGACCATGCGACAGAGTGGATGGCCCCAAGTCAGTCTGAATGCAAAATGACAAACTCAGCCGTTTTTATTATTTCCAGTACGTGTTGACAAAGGCACAGGCATTTGAAATTTTTGAGACAATCAGGAGGGAATTTGAAGAGTTTGTTTAACCATCCCTTTGCTGGTCAAGAGCAAAGATATCAAAATTACATCCTAAGGAATTAGAATCACCTGGGAACTTATAAGAAATGTAGATTTTTGTGTCTCTTTCAGATTTATTGACTTAGAAACTCTGGGGTGGACTTGCAAACCTGTGGGTTAATTTATATATTGCTTTTGGAAAGAAAATATTTATGTATTTGAAAAGGCACAATGACAGTCACGGAGAGAAATCTTCTAGCTACTACCTCACTTCTGAAATGGCCACAACTGTCTAGTGTGGGCTAGGCTGAAGCTGGGAACCAGGAACTCCATCTAGTCTTCCCTTGTAGGTGATAGGAGCCCAAGCACTTGGGCCATCTTCTGCTGCTGGGAAAGCAGCTATTGGGAAAAGTAGGGAACTGGATAGATAAACTTGAACTGGCACTCAACATTTGCCATATTTTTAAGTGTGTAATTTACTAACAGTAAGTGAATTCATGATGTTATACAACTGTCACCACTAGTTATGCCTGAACATTTTTCATCAACCCATGCAGAAACTCTGTAATCATTAAGCAGTAACTGTTCACTCTCCTCCAAACTTGGCTCATTGAAAACATCTAATCTACTTTTCTGTCTTTCCGTATTTGCCTGTTCTAGATATTTTATACAAGCGGATCACATGTAGCCTTTTGTATTGGGCTTCTTTCACTTAGCAGATTATTTTTAAGATTTATGCCCATTGCAGAGTGCATCGATATGTCATCCCTTTTATAGCAGGATAATATTCCATTGTATGGATATGCCATTGTTTTTCTGTTCACCCGTGGGTGGACACTTGGATTGTTTACATTTGTTGGCTGTCGTGCGTAATGCTACTATGAACATTGATGTACAAGTATCAGCATTTGTGTTTTAACCAGCCTAAGAGGATATGGATACACACTCAAGGGACAGGAGCCCTGGCCCAGAGTCTAAAAACTGCCCTAGGAGCCCAGGAAACTGTGTGGAGGCTGCAAGCCTGCCCTGCTGCAGTTTCCACATGCTCGCCCAGTCTCAAGGCTGTGGCCACTCACATTTGTTTTCTGCCACTAAGATCAGTAAGTAGCGTTGTTCAGAGGTCTTAAGATGACAACTGGGAAGAAAATGCCTTTTCAGAATAGGGGTTCTCTTTGATCTTGCTTCAAAGCACTTAAGAGGATGACAGAAAAGCATTTGTTACAAATACATATTCATTCAATTATTGTTAACTGGACTTGCTGGTCCCAATGTAAGTGTGTTAGGAAACTCCCTAACCACCTTGTCACTAAGTAAAGTAACCATCGCTCTATTCTTACCTGTAGAAGTCAGATTTGCTTTCTGTGGATTGCAGATAGAAAGTGAAAAGAAGCTGAGTAGAGGTGTGTTTACTGTAAATACACAGAGGCTTGGCTGGTGGGTGAGGATTAGTGTCTCAAGAATTTATAGACCCAAATGTTCTTCCTGTTCAAGAGGAACCACATCCTGAGTGCATGAGCAACTAGGAAATGACAGAGTCAGGATCAGAATCCAAATGTTCAGTCCCACTTTCTGGAATAAGTCAACTTGTATTTTCTGCTAGAGGCTTGAACCCCTTCAGAAATGGCGATTTTTAGCAGAGGATTTCTGGATTTGTAGTATTTTAGGAACCTAAAGGAGCAAGTCAAGTAGAATATCATACCTGAGAGGAGGAAAAGGGAGACCTTTTCAGCAACCACAGGCTCACACCATGCAGTCTCCTGCAGGTTCCACTCTCACAGTCCCCTAGGTGCCAGTTCAGAAGAGGGTTATGTTTCACTTTATGTCACATGGTGAGAATGAAGCAGAGGTGTGAGACAGAACAGTCCAGACTGCACCAGTCTGGATGTCATGATGCCTTAAGGACAGTGGGAGTGACAGAGGATAGTCCCTCTAGGACAACAGAAGGCCAAGAGAACACACGTCCTGTTGCCAGGTGTGGGAAGGGCTGCTGTGTGGAGGAAGGTACCATTGTGCTCTGAGGGACTCGGAGAGAGGCAGGGAAGCACGGGGAGGGGCTGCAGAAGGCAGTGCTCTTCTCGGCGTCAGGATGGATTTGCTGCAGGTGAGGTTGCTGTTGGCAGAACCTTCACAGTGGTGTCAGATGACCAGCATCCTCATTGTAGTAGGGCTTCTTGCACTGGTTGGGAAAATACAGTGAAATGACCCCAAGGTGCCAGTTGGAGCCCAAGGCAGGATGACTTTGACTTGCCAGAATTGTTCAATTGTTATTTGCTGAAAGCAGCATCAAAGGAAACGTGATAACCATCTTTCTTGTTAGCTGTTTAAAATATGCCTCTCCTTTGAGGGAAAAAAAAGAAAACATTAAGCATTATTGATGGAAATTTCTGAAATATTTAGAATGAATATCTGTTAGGGAATTGATCTCCCTCTGGTTATACATTCAGGGGAAACCTCCATTGGATGTTTTTCTGAGAATGGTGCACTGCTTTGACCCGGCAGCATTTCCCTTGTTATGCTAATGAGAGAGACGATCCAGCCACGTCTGAGGCACATGTAGGGACTGTTTGATCGTCCTTCATCATCCATGTGGCCTTGGTTGAGTGAGGTCTGAGGACTGGGTGACTGGCATGATCATAGGCTGCAGACATCTGAAGAACGTAACTAGTGGAAAAAGAATTGATTTTGCTTGAAGCAAGGGTTATCCTTAGGATAGGAATAATGGAACAAAATTAAGAGATTTAGACTGGATATCAGCAGGATATTTCCAAGCAGAAGATGGATGAAGCTTTCAGGAATTTCAGGGAGAGTTGTTTTTTAAGTTACTTGGAAATCAGAGAGGCAAAAGCTGAGGTAATCTTGAGGAAACCATGGCCTTTGGGGACCAAGCAAACCATGGACCACTGGTGAACTCTGCTCCTTTTAGCTTGTCTTACAAGTGTGAGGAGCCTAGTGTTCGGTCCCCTCCTGAATGACTGCTGTCCATCCCTAACACGTGCTTGCTGACTGCACCAAGCTGGGAATTCTTCAAAGGATGGTGTGGAGTCCCCACAGGATGTGTCTTAGTGTGAGAATCCCGGGAGAGCTTCCTCTTAGTGCTCACCTCCTGTTTGTTTATGCTGCCTCTGTAGGGTGGGATGAGGAGGTGAAAGCGAGCCAGTTGGCCAGTTCTTGTGAGTTGGAGAAGAGGAAGATTTGAAAACTCAGGATGGAATGGAGATGTCCTCTGCAAGAAGGGGTGGGTACAGCTGGGAAGGATGGAGATGCTAGCCACCTAAGCACAGGGCTTTTCCTCCCCCCTGTAGCATTTCTTTGGCACTCCTGGAATCTACTTGCCATTTCCAAAGTCTGGTATAGCCACCCATGGAAAAAGAGACACCCAACTTTCTGCAACCACAGCACACGGTGTTACTATGGTATTCCTGGACCAGCCTTTCTAGAACAAGCATTACCTAGATAGGGTGCGGGGACCCAGGCCTCCTTCTTAGACTAATAGAGAGGCCTTTGCATTCAGGTGTGTTTTATTTTTTTGCATAAGCTTTGAAATAATCCAGAGACATAGGACAATAGAAAGATGCACTGACATTTGAAGATTTTGTGTTGAAGTTCTGGGGAGTTTTATTACATCTTGCTGCCTCTGTGGTCACAGGGGTCAGTGGGCAGTAGAGGACACATTTTTCTATTACAGGATAGCTCCCATGTAATTTTCCACACTGAATCCTACCTCTTTTTTTTATTATTAAATAAAATGTTGTCTTGCTTGAAATCACCCTTCTAGCATGTCTGATCTGCACGGCTAGCCTTGTCTTCAAAGGAAATAAAATTCTCACTTCGAAAACAAATAAGAGATTGTTCTATAGTGCGCTCTGCAAGGGGCTGAGTGCAGATGTAGCTCTAATGATTGCCTTGGCTGCAGACACAGTGGGGTCCATAATCTGTAGGGAAGGGATGCTTTGCAGTGTTCATTCGCCCTACCCCTTGACTTAGACAGCCCTTGATTGTCATGCATGGCCCAGAATTCCTGACCTCAGGCCATGGTCCTGGGCACCATTTACATTTATGAAGACCTCATCTCTGTCTTCATGGTGCTCTGCCTTGGAGCCAAGGGAGAGGACGAATTGGCTACAAAAGCAGGAGTGGAGGGTGGGGCTGCTGGGGAGTAGCTGAGCCGCTGTCCATGCTAGAGTCTGACAGAGATGGTGAAATGGGAGGAGGCAAGAACATGCTCAAAAGCAGCAACATCCGCTGGGAAGCAAGTGGCCTCTGAGAGCCTGAGCTGAGGTCCTGCTGATGTAAGGCTCTGTGTAAAGCAGGGCTATCCTTTATTGCCTTGTGTGTGTTTGAATTTTTATGCTGCATCACAGTGTGGAGTAATATCATGGAAGCCTTTGCAGCCTTTGACCCTGATTCTGAGGAGGGCAGGGCACCCCAGTGATCTTAAGAGATGCGTGTAGAACATAAAATAAGATGAATTTGGATTTTTGCTCATTGACAAAGTCCATGTAATGATGAGGAAAGTGTGTGCAGAAAACAATGAAACGGGGCTTCTTCTCCCAAAGCTGGTACTGTGCAGCATCGGGCTGCGTGGAGGGCAGGTGTTACTTTTACTGTTGGTGAACATTTAAGATGTCGTAGGGTAAGATCACAGTTGTCTGTCTCAGTGTGACTCCCAATTACTTCATGTCAAGATGTGGGACATCCAGCTGATGTAAATAGATTAATATTTAAAAAGTAATACAGAAGAATGAGTTTCTAAACATGTACTGTTTAATTATTAAAAACCTGTAATGGAATTCCAATCCAAACTCATCTCTCATGTCTCACTGGTATACGGCAAAAGCTCAATTAGCTGGGAGCCTGCTTTATTCCACAGTTCATTTTAACTATCACCAGGCCAAGCCCATGCTTTCTTTCTTTTCCCAACAATTTGACAGTTTTTTTTAATCTTACAAAAACATTTATTTGAGAGACAAAGGTAACAGAGAGAGGAAGGGAGAGGAGAGAGCTCCCCATTGCTGGTTCACCCTGCAAATGGTTGGGGAGGTGGTGAAGCTGGGAACTCAGCACAGGTCTTCTGTATGAGCGACAGGAATTTAGTCACTTGAGCTGTCATTACTGCGTTTCCACATGAGTAGGAAGCTAGAATCCAGAGACGGAGCCGGGAATAAAACCTGGACACTGAAATGTGGGATGTGGGTATCCTAACCCATGGCTTAACCAATTGGTGAACACCTCGTCACCTCCCTCACCCCCAGATCTCTTCAGCTGTCTAACCACATAGATACAGCAGGTGGTTTTACTCTTTTTCATTAGGTAATTGTTGCAACCCTTTGTAGTCAGATTGATTGTATGATGCTAATGGGACTTGGCAGAGAACTTGAGTGACTTCCAACTGGTAGGACTTGGGGGAGTTGGGTTACCTTCTGCAAATCGTAGTAGTAAGGACAACTATAACACTTATGGATTTAACAGGCTCTCAAATATGAATAGGATGTAGGTTCTCATCCAAAGCATTTCCTTGGTCAAGGGTAGCCATTACCTTGTTCTTCTGGCCCTTTAAGACATGTGTGTCACTCACTCTTAATGAGAGTGAATTTGCCCAGTAGCCTATGGCAGTGAATGGAGGAGATAAAATAATCAATATGAGTTGGACTAGGAGAAACCTTCATATACCAATTTATTTCAAAATCAGTCTGCTAGCAAGACTGATTGAAGTAATGTTTCTTAGTTTTGTGTTTTGATTGAGCAGATGGATAAACAGGGTCCCCTGTGTGTGAATATGAAAATACCGCCAGGCTCTTGGTTGTGGCCATGGTGCTTGGGAGCACATCAAGTGCCCATCCGTGGTGGTGGTTCGCTGTGCATGAGATGCTCCTTGATCAGGTGTTATGCAGAACATGCAGCTGGATGGCCTTCCATGCTCTCTGGTGCAGCCTCCAACTTCGGAAGGTCACACCCTAGGTAACAGTATTCATGACATCCTGCTGCACTTGCGGGCTGTGTGGGGTAACTAGACCTGACACGACAGAAATTGAGTTTGTAGCGACTGCAGAAGCAAAAACCACAGGGTGAAATGTAATAGGGCCTAGGCCTCAGTGAGCACAGGAAGCTGATCAGAGGTGAGTGGGGAGCTGTGAGACTGAGAAAAATGCCATCAGGGAACAAGTCACCTTCATTGCTGGCAGGAGAGAGCCTGTTAACATGCTGCAGGGCCCAAGCATGGGGGTGGACTTCACCAGCTCTGATAGTTCAGTTACAACCGATACTTGTATAGCGAACTCACCTCGTGTGCAGGATGGTACTCTGGGAAGTCTTAGTGCTGTAAGACCCAGGCCTAGTACCAAAAGGAGGTTTTCCTTACGGGAAAAATGATGAGATCTAGGTTTCCTGGCTGTGTCTTACAGGTATCCAGTTCATTAAAATAGCATTTTCTCAGATGTTTTCTTACAAAATCCTTCTAGCAAAAAGAGTGCTATTTGAAAAGTGAGGGAAACGCTAGGTGGAGAAAGTCAGCCATATTTTGTTTTCCTCAGAGATTCTCAGAGACTCAGTTGTGGCAATGTGCAATGACAATCTCAGCTGGGAGCATAGGGTCTTCTACATTTCCCCAGCTTCACTAATGACTCCTTTTGGGGGTGGAACATAGCGTGGGTCTAGTGTCTCTCAACATACACATTGGGCAGTAGGGAGTGGGAATGGGAATGGTGTATGAGGAGGGCGCGGTTGCCAAGATTTAGGAAAAGGCAAGGATCCTACCGAATATTCACATTTCTTCCTGTGGGTACCCTCATAAACAATAGTTGTCCTAAAGAGCCATGTCCCAGTACCAGCTTGCTGCTTCTGAGACTGCAGAATGCATGGCTGTCTGCCACTTGGGTAGGAGTTGGCCCACCCTAGCCTTGCCTGAGAATGTCCATAACAGGGAATGGGACAACATACCACAGGGAGGATAGATTGTGGGAGCTTGAAGTCACTGCACCTTCCTAACTCTGCCTCATCTTTGAGCAGAGAGAAAAACCAGGAAGGGTGGTGGTAAGGATTAAATGGGTTAAAGTGTTCTAAATTGGGCTAAACTTTTGGTAGTCCTTAAAGTTATGGGAATTCATGACCTAGAAGTCCAGGGAATTCAGCAAGATGCAGATAGCCACTGCTCTTCATCCTCATTGTTCTGATGATGATGATGGTCCCAGGGTATCCCCATGAAGCAGGCAGCATTGCTTCCTGATGGTGCACAGCTTTTGAAAATTTCCTACTCCAGCCATTTCCAGCTCACTTCACCATCCTCCTGACCCATCACGACCTAAGCTCTCCCTGTGGGATTTGCTAACTGCCTTTCCTCCATGTTTCTCTGGCTTTATTTCCATGACTGCTGTCTCCACCACTGTCTAGACTCTTGGCATTATCTTGATTTCAGACTCCCCAAAGAAGAAAATATGACAAGTTCAGTGCATTATTGTGCCCTTCTGAGGCAGATCCCATACCAGTGTCTTGAGGTACCTTTGTGTTCTGTCAGCTGTATAGCCAGGGAAGTCATGAGACCATGGCCATAGCAGGCATGCAGTGTCCAATGGTTTCTGTTCTGGTGCGTTAGTTAGTAACCAGCTCTTTCTCTCCTCTTTCTTCCCTTCCCAGTTCTTTTTTACTTTATGACATGCCAACTTGTATCAAAGGCATGCCTTGATGTAACAGAATATGCCCAATAATGCTGCTTCTTTCGCTTTTATATATGAAGCCCCCCCCAAAAAAAAGACAGTTTCACACATTTAGATTAATACCCATATCCCCTAATATTTCTTTCCTTTT
Organism: Ochotona princeps; assembly: GCF_030435755.1. Taxonomy (NCBI): domain Eukaryota; kingdom Metazoa; phylum Chordata; class Mammalia; order Lagomorpha; family Ochotonidae; genus Ochotona; species Ochotona princeps. Next base: position 54,213,163 of record NC_080832.1, on the reverse strand, counting down.
GGTGTCACCAAATCTGGAGCCTGCAGCATGGACTTTTTGGATTAAGCAACTCTATCATCATCTTTGATTAAGGAGCCAAGGGTCCAATTGTATGATTCATCCAACAGGAGTATTGGGCCCAGCATGATAGCCTAGTGGCTAAATCCTTGCCTTGCATCTGCTGGGATACTATATGGGCACTGGTTCCAATCTTGGTTACTCCACTTTCCACCCAGCTCCCTGCTTGTGGCCTGGTTATGCAGCAGAGGATGACCCAAAGCCTTGGGACCCTGCAGCCACACAGAAGACCCGGAGGAAGCTCCTGGCTTCAGATTGGCTCAGCTCCAGCCCTTGCGGCCATTTGTAAGCAATGAACGAAAGATCTTTACTCTCTCTCCTTCTCTCTGTAAATCTGTCTTTTCAATAAAAAAAAAAAAGACACACAAAACAAACAAAACCAGAAGTATTCCTCACATTCCTCACATCATTAGGACGATGCAGTTAGTTACTCAGAGGTTAGGAGGGGAGGCTTTTCCCCAAGTGCTAACAATTGATGTACAATTGTCGCTAATCTTAATTATCTCTGCAACAAGATATGTTATCTGGCTGCTGGTCTCTTTACAGACCTGCAGTGAGTGGTATTGTGATAGTGTCTGCAGCTTCTTGAATGTATTGAAAAGAGCTCTGTAAATAACAGGTGCATTTAAATAGATATGAATACATCTTTGTATCCCAGTTTTTCTTGCTTCATTCCTCTTAGCAAGTCAGCCATTCAGTCTGGGGAGGAGATTAGCTTGGGATAACCCAGGATTTGCTGAAGAGAGTGAGTTGTAAGAGGGATGCTTAGTGGAGAATTTAGCATTGTGAGGTGTTGGTTTCCAACCAGGTAGTTAGCACAGCAGGATGACTAAAGTTTCAGAGCAAAGATGGATGAGAATTAGACCAACTGTCAGACCAGAGACGGCCAGGAAAACTTTCCAGAGACAAAGGAACCAGCATGTGTGTTAAAAGAAATTGGAAGCACTCTAGCACATCCTTCCCAGATACCTGAAAAATTGTCATTCCATAGGTCTTAATCCATTAAAAAAGAAAAGACAATAGGAACTCAAATTGTTCCTTCTCCACAAGTTTCTGAGCCCAGCTCAGTGGCCTTATGAATTTGCAGCTTTGTGCACCAGATGCCATAAATGTCACATTTGTGTGTGGCAGAGCATAAGGGATTCTGTTGGTGACTCTGACCCCAGTGACTGGTGCTGGCCTGGAGCAGAGCCTAGGGCTAAAACAGCCAGAGTGAGCTTAAGACCACATCCTGGCCCCAAAAGCTCCTCATTATTGCAATTACATCGCTGTCAAACACTCCACAACCCATGGGAGACTGAGGAGAGGGGAAAGTCTGGAGGTCAAGTGTTTTGTTGATTTGGGTTTCTTAGTTTTATTTCTGTGGTATACTTTTTACTTTGATGTATATACATCATGGGAAAATTCATAGCAGTGGGTTTTCTCTTTGTTTTCTAGAACTGAAATTAAATAGAAGAATAATGAGTAAAGAGTAGATTGTATAGATTGTAGGTAAACCAGTTAGCCCTCTTTTTTAAAAAAAAAAAAAAAGGATGAAAACATTATTTCTGTGTATTTATAAGAATGTGCATATTTACATGGCACTTTATTTTTTTAGAGTGCTTTCATTTGTACTGTTTGAGCATCACAGCAGACGTTGAAATGTGAGCTTGGGACCTGAGGACACAGAAGCAGGGCTCCAAGTTGTAGGGGAGCACTGAACGTGGACATTCCAACTCCTCATTTATCATGTCTCATTGCAGACCATGCTGCTTTCCAAATGAAAGAGGTCAAAGTTCTGATTTTTTTAAAGGTTCATTTATTTTTATTGGAAAGGCAGATTTACAAACAGAAGGAGAGACAGAAAGATCTTCTATCCACTGGTTCACTCCCCAAATGGCTGCAATGACCAGAGCTGAGCCAATCCAAAGCCAGAATCTAGGAACTTCTTCTGGGTCTCCCACATGGGTACAGGGTCCCAAGACTTGACTGCCATCCTTGACTGCTTTCCCAGGCCACATCCAGGGAGCTGGATGGGAAATGGAACAGCTGAAATTCCAACTGTCACCCATGTGGAATCCCAGCACATGCAAGGCAGAGGATTAGCCAGTTGAGCCATCGCACCCCCCACAGTTCTGATTTTAAAGAACCTAAAATTGTGAAGTGGGGAGGAAAGACAAGAAAAAGTAAAAATCCTAACAAACCCATGCAACTGGACAGGATAAAAACAGCAGGTTATGCTGGAAGACGTAGGTTAGTGGAGAAGAAGCCTGCTCTTTGCACATATAAACGAGCTGGAACAAATGACTTCTGACGTGACTGATGAGTATTCAGGAACATACATCCTTGTATGGCCAGCCACATGCTTGAGGGACCACGTGAGATGGGAACCTTAGGAAAGTAAAAGGAAGCATCAGAAGAGTATTATTGAGGTATTTAATACAAAATCTGCAGTAAACACAAAAGATAGGTTAAACAGTAAAGAAGCAATATATGGGACAGTTTACCAAACTGTCCATTGAGACTATCATTTACTTTAAAACTAGCAATTTAAAATTTTCCCCATGTCTTGTGAACACCCAGAGAAGGTGGAAAAACCTTGAGGGTGCGCATAGCTAGACCACCATTCTGATTACTATTTAGAGTAGAGATGCGTGGATGTGGATGGAGAGAGAAAGTAACTGAGCATTTTGGAACAGGCAGTGGCAGAGGAAGAGAATCCTGGATGTGATTAGCCATGTTCCCAAGAATTTAGAAAACTAGGTCGTAAAAACATAACCCATGAAATGATGGATTTGATCCCCTTAAGCAGATGCTCAGTAGTATTTAGAGGAGGAGGGCAGTAAGTTCTGAAATGCTTATTTTACCAGGAAGGCTAAGATGCAAAGGTCCCAAGCCCATAAGGAAGTAAATGTCCAAGTTAGTCAAAAGACCTAGGAAGTCGATGGAAGCAAAAACAAGTAGAAGTGGATGGATCAGAGTTAAGAGGATGTTTTGTCATGTTTAACAAAAGACAGTGAGAAGGCAGGACTGGGAAGCTTCTATTTGGTTTCCGCTGTGTCTATAAAAAGAATGTTTTCTATACTAAAAATGGTAGGATAAATACCACAAAGAAGACCACACATCTCAAGTCAGGGAAGGAGAGATAGGCAGAGAGCACCTGCTCTGCTAAACAAATTTGAATCTTCTAGCCTCCTTAAGGAAATTCACAGAGAATTTTATATTTACTTTTGGATAATCTTCACTCTTTCATGAAGAATAGGAGAGGTTCCAAAAAGACAGAAATGAACAGATGTTGACCAAGTTTTCAAGACTGGGAGAGGGTTTCTGATTTCTGAAACTCAACACCACCCCCAAGCTGAATGGCTTGCCTTCGGAAGTCCTTGTATGTGTCATGGAACATGTGGTTGATGAGCATCCAAGAGAACAAGGTTTTGGTTGACCAGAAACTCAGAAATAGGCAGCTCAACAGAATGAAGAGGATGGGCTGAAAGTTCTAGATCTGAAGCCTGGCTCCACTGTGTATGGACTGTGAGACTGGGAAAAATCACACAATCCCTCGGAGTCTTCATTTTCCCACCTTCAAGTAAATCGGAGGGTGGGGAACCCCAGTAGTTTTTGTTTGTTGTTTTACAAGTTTGTTGTCAGAATTCAGGGGATAATCTAAGTGAAATCTTAAAGTTATCTCAAAGGAAATAATGTAAGTGAAATTGGCGAATGAGGGTCTTCAAAATGTTTGTGGAAAATACATGTTATTAAAAAAAAGTGTCTGGGTTTCAACATTTGGAAGCACTGAAATAAACATTTTTTCATGACATTTTCTGCAAATTCTTTGGAGTACCCTCATATAACACACATTCCTTCAGTGTTTATTTCTTAAAGTGAAGATCTAACAGCAGGGCATGTGTGTGAAAAAGCGTATGCATTCTTGGGTGACATTAACAGAGGTGTAGTAGTATCCTGCAGGAGGGAGGAGGCACTGGACTCTGCCGGTCAGGCTGCAGCATCTGTTTCTGGGCAAGGTAAAGCATCTGCGGCAGGAAGGTCTCTGGACCCTCGTCTCCTGGGGACAGGATATGGACAGTGGAGATGTGGAAAAGTCATTTAGACGAAGCACAATGGCTCCTTTCAAGTGTTTGAAAGGCTGGGATTTTGGAAGCATGGTCATGTGTTCTGGGAGACCCTGGAGAACTGCATGACCGCCAGTCAGTGGATGTGGCAGGGAAGTCAAGTGCTTTTGCTTCCTCACCATCAACACTGCCCAGTTCCAAAATAGGATGTCTTGTGAAGCACAGAGCTCTGCATTTATTTTGCTACTGAGAAGCTGGTATGAAGGAGAACCATTGCAGTCGTGTGACCCTCCCTGTGGCTGTGTAGTGGATGTGGAAGGATATTCTCTCTCTCTCTCATGGGAAGTTGAGTATCACCAGGGAGGCTGCTTATGTGCAGATGGAAATCCACACTTGCTAGGGGAGACAGGTGCTGTTCAATCTGTGTGTTCAGTGTCTGCATTTCTGGAATTTTTAAAGAGCAGGTTGTCAACTTTTAGGCAACCATCTTAACCCTGTGCTTCTGAAAGAAAATGCAAAAATCCTTTTGCGGTAGTGAGGCAGGATCCGCCATCCATTATCTGCACAGGTAATCTGTAGCAAGTCATTTCACCTGTCTAAATTCCAGTTATCTATATGATAAGGCACTTGTGGAGATTAGATGAGGTCATCCATGCAGCATGGTTACTAGTGCTGAAAGAACACCAGCCCCCCATTATGGCTATAATTTATTAGGATTACATTGGAATAGTGTCTGCAGTAGACACTGTAATAAAAGCCATGCTTCTGATGGAGTGTCCTGGAGAGATTTGAGAACTGGGAAAACCAACAGCAGAGGCTGAAATGGGGATATTGGAGCACACACAGGGAGAATCAGGCTGTGGCCCAGGGTGCACTTAAAAGATAGCTGAGTGGGGGGTTCGGCATGATAGCCTAGTGGCTAAAGTCTTCACCTTGAACGCCCCGGGATCCCATATGGGCACCGGTTCTAATCCTGGCAGCCCCACCTCCCATCAGCACCCTGCTTGTGGCCTGGGAAAGCAGTCGAGGACAGCCCAAGGCCTTGGGACCCTGCACCTGAGTGGGAGACCCAGAAGAAGCTCTGGGTTCCAGCCTTCAGACTGGCTCAGCTCTGACCATTGCAACCACTTGGGGAGTGAACCATCAGCAGAAGATCTTCCTCTCTGTCTCTCCTCCTCTGTGTATATCTGCCTGCCTTTCCAATAAAAATAAATAAATCTTTTTTTTTAAGGTGACTAAGTAAGGTAATGCAAGTTAATACTTTAGCCAGGTACCCAGCAGGTAGGGACCAAGCCATCAGGAGGTAGGTAGTTGGCAGATGAGATCTCCCCAGCAGTAGCCACAGGTCTTTGAGAATTGGGCTGAGGTGGGGGTCACAATGTAGAATTGTCAGAGGGGCTGTTTAATTTTCTCTAGCAGTGCCCTTAACATGAGCCACCTGCACACACATGGCCTGATCCTGTGGCATTTCAGTGGTGTTGCCTGCTACATGCTAAATTACAGCCCAGTGGGTGAGGGTGCTGAGACTGATTTGAATAAAATCTGTAGAATAAACAGAGTTGCAAACATCACTGACAATAACAGCACTTCTCCCAAGAAGTCTCATCATTAATGTCTGATGAGCTGCATTTAGTTGGCTCTGACACTCAAACCAGTATTTTTGAAAAACTGGACTGAGGCATGATGGAAGAAATGAGGTGAACACTCACCTATGAAGTGAGCAGTCAACCCATTTCACTTATTTTCACATCAGGTTGATGGGTCTTCTTTATATACCGGTCCCAAAGTCACCCTCTGGCACATTTCCCATATAGAAAGGGGCTTTTATGCAATGAAACTCCAATTAGCCATGTAGACAAAAAAGTTGATGGACTTTTAATTAAATTTTTTTAATTCCATTTTTTCCATAAACTTTTTCTGAAGCTTCCCCACCCCCTGTACATTTTGTATTTAGAAAATAAAGGGAGAAAGAATACACAAGACCAAAGGCACATTTGAAAGAGTCAAGTATGTAAATGTAATGTAGGCACTAATTCTCCCACTGTTAGCAGATAGCTTTGAAACTCCTTAAGGCCAAGGACTGAGTGTCATGCGCTGCATGTTTACTTTTGAGTAACTAAGATCCCTACAATTAGACAATCTTGTCGTAAGCTTCAGGATGTCGCAAATAAAATCAGTAAGGAGAACCTGTTTTCTGTGAGCTTCAGTTTGCAGCAAAGATGGTCGAGTAGAAAACGGTGCACCCCTCATTTCCTGCAATAGACTCTGCTGTATGAGTACAGAGGCTGCGTTTTTGTTTTCCGAAGATTTATTTGTTTTTATTGGAAATTCAGATCTACAGAGAGAAGGAGATACAGAAAGAAAGATCTTCCATTTGTTGGTTCACTCCGCAAGTAACCACAGTGGCAGGAGCTGAGCTGATCTGAAGCCAGGAGTCAGCAGCTTCGTCCCGGTCTCCCACGTGGGTGCAGGGACACAATGCATTGGACCATCCCCGACTGCTTTCCCAGGCTATAAGCAAGGAGCTGGATGGGAAGTGGAGCAGCCGGGACGTGAACCAGCACTTATATGGGATCCTGGCACATGCAAGGCGAGGACTTTAGCCACTAGGCTACCATTCAGACCCAGGGGCTGCCTTTTCTTCAGCTTAGATCCCGAGTTCCTAGCACAGTGCGTGACACACAGTGAGCTTTCAAAAAATGCTTATTCTTTAATCCACAAATATCATTATGAGATGGCAATTTTTCCAAGGTAGGTGATCAGTATATATGGAGCTGGCAAGGAGAGAGATTTGCTGAGCATAACAAACTCATGACCATGGAGAGAGAGTAGCAAACGTTCCTTTTTTTTCTTTAAAGATTTATTTATTTTTATTTGAAAGGAAGATTTTACAGAGACTGAAGGATATAAAGGGTCTTTCATTCACTGATTGAATCCCCCAAATGGCCACAACAGTCGAAGCTGAACTGATTCCAAACTGGGAGCCAGGAGCTTCCTCCAGGTCTCCTACATGGGTGCAGGATCCCAAGGACTTGGACCAACCTCCAGTACTTTTCCAAGCCATAAGTAGAGAGCTGGATCAGAAGTGGTGGAGCCAAGACATGAAGCAGCACCTATATATAGGACGCCGGCACCACAGGTGGATATTAACCTACTGTGCCACTGCACCAGCCAACACCTTGTTTTTCATGTAGTAGGTTTTTCATATCTGTAGTCACATGACAGCTTTCCTTCCTCCTCACGTGTTTCCCAGGCAGTGCTGTCACTATTGGTGATCTCGCATCCCAGTGAGCACCTGAAGCTGAGTGATTAAATGCCTGCATCTGTTCTTCCCCGCCCAGCAAGTGGATGCTCTCTGAGGTTGCTTCCAGGGCAAAATCTCATTGCTCTGGGATTTTGGGGTCCATTTCTGTAGCTTCTCAGAGCCAAATAACAAAGATGAGAGAGGTAGGCATGTAGCACCAGGTAAAGCGAAGTTTCTGATGCTTGAATATTGGTTTCTAGCTGGATGACTTGTGTTGGGAAGATGTAAGTTGCATTTATTCCGCTTTAAACAAAGTCAAGAATTTTGTGATAATTGGCTAAAGCTCTTATGCAATCAGATATCTCAGCCCAAGGGGAAAGGCGCCTTCTTCTGAATCATGTGTTTGGTTGTCAGGACAGACTGGAAGTCATTTAAAACAGGCCAGGATTCTACCTCTTGCTTTAACTGTGGTTTCAGAGACTTGGGTCAGTAATGAGCCATTTGTCAGTACTGATTGAGATCCTGGCAACCAAGCCCATTTCTGCTCTACAGAACTCATGGCATAAGAGAAAGAGAAGAACCTGTGACCTGGCCCAAGGTTTCTGGAATCTAGCTCAAAACTTATAAGCAGAACTTGAGTCATGATGTAAAGTTCTTTAAGGGCTGCTCCCTGATCAGACTTTTCAAATGTAGCAAAGATACTCTGAGCTTCTCCTTGAATTCCAAATTCTGTTTGGAGAGCAAAAGGTGAAGAAAAAAACAAAGCGAAACAAAACCAAAAAATTTCAGTAAGATGGCTCAATAGGAAGAAGTGTGTAGAAGTGTGTAGAAGTGTGTAGAAGTGTATTGGAATTTCAACCTGCAGAACATTCTATTTTGAAAATGAACTTTTTCTGTAAATTTGCCTTATTATTCAAGAGCCCTTGCTATTTCTGTCGGAATCACTCTCCTTAGTTCTGTATGACTTTGCCCATTCATTGCCAGACCACCTTCTTCCTCTCTCCATCCTCAGCTCCAACTTTGCAAGGAAACGGGGCCACCCACCTCTCTGAGTGCACTCCCCTCATACATACACTCGCTCTAGCAGGCCGGGTTGGCCTGTCCTCAAGGTGTCTGATACTGTGTCTTCCTTTGGAAGACAGTTCTACCATGGGATGAGTCCGGCAGATCATCCATCAGCTCTGTTTTTTAATAAAACATACACAGCACAGTTTATGGCTTCCACTATTCAAACAGCAGAATTATTCATTTTAATGGTTCTAACCCTCATTTCCAAGCATCATGCTGCTTTATCAAGCTTTTGCCTGAATTAGGGAATGAGTGGCCTGGGGAAAAGATGTCGGCTCAGCCTCAGTTGGATAGTTGCTTCTCAGGCAGGTGAGTGGCTGCGGTGCAGGCAGAACTATCTGGCTGCTATGAGGCTGGCTCCTCATCACTGCAGGTCAGCCCTCTGCTACCTCTGCAGCCATCTCCTGGCAAGCAGGTAGGGGCTGGTAGCTGTGTACCTGCCCAGCGAGTTTCATGCTTCATTTTATCTCAGAGACACACAGGCTCATAGGAAACTGGTGAACAGAATCTTCTCTTCCCTTCTTGCACCATCGTAGTTTCATTTCCTTCCTACAACAAAATGAGCTGAAAACATTTGGAACACTGAACTAGAACCCTGCTGGAGACAGTGACTAGACCCAAGGGAACAGTTACTTCTGCAGCTGTGGCACCGCTCCAGGGCAGGGAGCAGGTGCTCGGGTGGGGTCACGTGGAAGCCCCCAACTCCTGCATGAGGCGAATGCTTACGGATGGGGTGGACCCCAGAATCTTAACCCTGAGCATCCTCTTCATTCTTGAGTGAGCTAGTGATTTTTTTTCCCCCAAGCTTGCCTGGTTGACAAGTTCAAAGCTACATTTAACATGCCAAGGCTTAGAGAATCACCCTCTTATGACAAAGTATAAATGTGCTCAAAGAACTACAATTTATGAACTGTTAACCCAGGTGCTATCTTCATGGATAGAAGCACAAAAAGATTCTAGGTGGTGTTTCAAATTGTTGACAGCATTTAAGAAGATGCTAAGTTTTTTTAACTGTTCATGTATGGTAAATGTCTTTTGGACACTAGATAAGAAAGATTCCAACAAAATGGCTTCTTAATCAAATACTGCCTGATGTCAGATTACTACTCACAAGGTAGTGGCGGGTTCCATTAAAAGGATGAACTTCACTCCCAGGGCTGACAGCTGATGAATGTGTTAATTAGGAACCCTGCGCCCCTCCCCCAGCTAATTGAATCTAACTCTTAAGCCCAGCAGAGTGTATACATTGGGCCCATGTGGGTAACCTCGTGGCATACTTGGGCTTTGACTTTGAATGTCTGCATAAAAATAAAAGCTCAGTTGCTAACATGAATAGTTTTCTTTCTTTCCAGGAGAAACACAAGATGGAAAGAGTTATAGGAACCAGAAATCCTGCCTTTCATTATTCTTGTATCGAGAGCAAGTGATCTTTCTGCTGAGGCAGTATCTTTTAAGCAGTTTAGCGGTGTAGGTTGCCACACATTTATTTCATGGGGAAGGAGTGAATCTATCAGGCCACTGAGCTTATAAGTACTACCCTGGCCATCAGCCACCAAAATATAAATACTCTAAATGGACTCAAGGAAATGTTCATTCTGTTGTTTAGAATTGGACACATCCCAGGGAGGTAAATCTAATCTTTGTGGAGGACTGCTATTACAGGGTTGAATGGAGTACACATTTGTTTATCTCCCCTGTGATCTCTTTGTCTTTCTGGTGATACATGATGGATTTGTGATACAAAGCATTTCAGCTGTCTTGCTCAGTGGCTTCGCATTTGCTGACTGTTCAGATTGGCATCATGAACCAGTTTCAGCCTCTGTCCAGTCTTGGATCTGTTAGGGAGGGAAGTGGAACCCAAGAGGCTAGATGCCACCCAAAACAAAGGCGGTATGGAACGCGGGAGAAATCATTCCTGGGCCCTGTGAGTTAAATGTCATACTTCTTCATCTTTTATGATACCGGAAGGAGTTTTGGTACTTCTTGGCATAATGAAGTAAAAATATTGCTTCAAAAAGTTGTTAAAAATAATGTAAAATTTAAAGACATCTGTGCGGAAGAGAGAGGAAGAATACCCTACAACACCGCAATTCAGAAAAAAAAAAACAGTTTATAAGATACATGCTATGTATCTCATGGATATGCAAATGTTATTTTATTAAAGAGAGAGATGAAAGATATATTTTCATCTAACCATCACATCTTAAGTAATCAGCAGTGGCACTTACGATGAAATCTTTAATTACTACTAGTGTGTCATTAGATAGAGATAGAATGAATAATGGGACTGCCTTTTATTGCCTTGCATGATATAGCCATTTGTGCCATAAATTCATTGACCTCATCTTAAATAATGTATCCTGTAAGGCAGACTTGATTCATTATTTCTTAAGTGACAGTTATTTTCCCTGTCTAATAATTTTTTTTTTTGCTTCATCAGGATTGCTTTTCTGTATTTTTAGGTTTCTGTTCTGAGCTGACATGTAATATGGCAAGGGGTGACATTGCACACTCTTACTGCTCCAGAATGGGGCCATGATGAGGTGCCACACCAGCACCTTCATCTGGGGTGCTGCAGAACATCAAATAGCTCACACCAGGATTTTGTTCCTAGCTTTGATGTAATTCTCTTAATGTGAATATAAAGAAAACATAGTAGATATTCTCACTTGATAACTGGGGTAGATCTTGAACATTCAATGAATTATTGAAAGAAAAAGACATTTCAGTTATATTTAGATTTTTTTACTCCACTTGAAAATACTTATTTAGGTTGAGGAAATAGGAACTCTTGGGAGGCAGATGATTCAATCTGCCAGTTTAAACTCAACTGAGGATTTCAGAAAACTTTCACCTCATGACTAAAAAATAAGAACCAAGTAGTATGCCAGAAAAACTGGTATATTATTTTAATGATGTTAATTTACTGGTAATGTTTTTCATAGTCTGTTAGTAAAGAAACTATGTTTGATTCTGCATTAGGCTTATGAATTTTCCATTTAGGATTCTCATGGATGTCTAATAGTGAAATAGAAGCAAGTGGCTTTATTTCATGACAGAATTTATAATGCATCATTGTGTGTACTCTTTATTTAAATTATCATGTTTCCAAAATAGGAAAGTGTACAAATCATGTTTTCACTATCAGTTTTCTTAGACTTTCTCCAGAAGAGAATTTTTCAGATTGTGGTAGGGACTGTGTAGTTCTCTACTTGTCAGAAGCAGTTCTGCAGTATCTGGACATTGGTTATCTCAACCATAAGAAAGGCTTTCCTTAATCCAGGCAGAACTTAAAACACTATAGTCAAATATAGGCAGATATATATATATAGAGAGAGAGAGAGAGAAAGATCTTCCATCCATTGGTTCACTCTTCAAGTGGCCACAATGGCCAGAGCTGAGCCAATCTGCAGCCAGGAAACAGGAGTTTCTTCTGGGGCTCCTACACAGATGCAGGGTCTCAAGGCTTTGAGTCGTCCTCTACTGCTTTCCCAGGCCACAAGCAGGGAGCTAGAAGGGAAGCAGAGCAGCTGGGATAAGGAACAGTGCCCACATGGGATCCTGGCACGTTCAAGGCAAGGACTTTAGCCACTAGGCCACCACACTGGGCTCTGGCATGTTTTTCCCCTCATTCCAGCAACAGTAAAACTTTGGATAATTGAGAAAATACCTGTCTCATCAACCAAGATCACTTGGCAATCTCTCACTGCCCTACAATTTTTGTTGACAATTATTGTGAACAATCAATGTGATATGAGACCAAACACAACCTAAGGCGTGCCAATAAGTATGCTCTTCAACCTCACACCATCAGGTGTGTTACCTGTAAATGTCAGTGAAGGTTATAGTGGGGTGGGGGTGGAGAGTGAGAAGGGAAAGAGTGGATCTACCCATACAGACTCACATTTGCCACGTGGGTGTTCTCCCAGTCATGTGCTAGCAGGCCACCATTGTTTACAATCAGGGAAAGCTGAGAGGTAAATGAGATGAGTAGTCAAATGCCCAGCATATGTTGTTTATGCATTGCTTATGTGACCAATCACTATGAAAATGTATCATCTTTTAATTATATTGGTTTAGGATAGTTTAAAAAAAAAAAAAAATATATATATATATATATATATATATATATCACCCAACAACAACAGAACAAGGCAGCCCCAAAGAGCCAAAAGCAGATTCCATTTAGAACTGTCTTGGAGCCAGTGCCTTTGAGGGCGCGGGGGTGAGGGTTGGGGAGGGCTTAAATTCAGTAAGCCCACCATTGCTCAGTTTCACAATCCCTCCTCTGCTGCTATGTGGCTGGAATGCTAGGGAAATGAAAAAAAAAAAAAAAGGAAGAGAAAAAATAGGGACAAGAATAAGGAATAGAAATAAGAATAAAGAAGAGAAAAAAAGATGGTGTGTGTAAAATTCTGTCAAAAAAAAGTAAGGCACTGAAAGAACTATTGAAAATTTTGACATCTGTTTATCTGTTTATAGCTATGGCAAGATTACTCATATTAATTCTTGTTTAAAATGCCATATGAAGGAAAGACATTTGTGCAAACAAGAGTCATATTTGAATTGTAGATCATGTCTTCACCATCTGTGAGAGCTGATGGTGTTGCAAAATTAATGTGTTAATGAAATCACAATAATTTCTCCAAAGTAATGGGTTCTGAAGCCGAGAATGACTATTTTTTGAACTTTGATGTCTAGTGGTTTCCAGTTGGGAAAAGCTCTCAGCCTTTAATTAGTTCTGCAGCCCAACTTTAAAATAAATTTGGTGATGTCTTCCTTTTGCCAGGAGTCGATACGAAGGCGGGGGTTGGTGGGGAGGAGAGGAGGGAAGCCGTAACAACTTTTGGAAAATGTTCTCTGGTGTTTGAAAAGTTGTTAAATAAGACTGCCTGCCAAGAAATGTCACCAAAAATTCTGACTACTGAGAGAGAGTGGGCAAACAGCTCAAGAAATAATCCGAGCTTGCGGCAGCATCACAGGTTGGGAATAGCTGAACCTCACACAGACTTCAGGACTAATTCCAAGGTTCTCCTTGGAAGCCAGACATAGCGATGTTCAGTGCTTTGTATTCTTGGCTAACACCATGTACCCTTTCCAACTGTATTATCCAACACTGAAGTGACTTTGCATGAGCGGAATTTGCAGGGTTGTATTGCAAGTCCTTGGAGCTTTGTGCTTGCCTCCCAGGCTACTGAGCTTGGTATCTACAATGATCCATTCCCTATCTCCCTCCCTCACCTTTGAAGAGTGGAGATAGGAGGGCAGATATACTCCCGGGATATCCTCCTGTTTGTATAGATCCATCTTTAAATCATGCTTGAGGGGGGAAGCAAAATAAGTTAGTAAGAGGTATAGGAAACTGAGATCATTACTGTCCCAAAGTTACCTTTAAAAAAAAAAAAGCAAACCCATCATTTCACTCACCCTTCAGAATATGCCCTTTCAAAGGAAACTTCCCTTCTGCCTGTTTTTAAAAATAAGTGAATCAGTCTGAAACAATCCTTTTATGTGAGGTGAAGCGTCCTTTTGCCCAAGGAACTTGCTGATCTCACCTGTGTGGTTTTTCTATTGCTGTGTTGTAGGTATGTGACTGGTGTAAGCACATAAGACACACAAAAGAATACCTGGATTTTGGGGACGGGGAAAGGCGGCTTCAATTCTGCAGCGCCAAATGTCTCAATCAATACAAAATGGACATTTTCTACAAAGAGACACAGGCCAATCTTCCAGCTGGGCTGTGCGGCACACTGCACCCTCCCCTGGAAAATAAAGCAGAAGGCTCCGGGGTGCAGCTGCTCACGCCAGACTCTTGGAATCTCCCGCTCACAGATGCCCGCAGGAAGGCCCCCTCCCCGGGGGCTGCCGCTGGCCAAAATCAGGGCCCCGGACCCTCGGCGGCGGCGGCATCGTCCACCACTGTCTCTCCCTCCGACACTGCCAACTGCTCTGTCACGAAAATCCCCACGCCAGTGCCCAAGTCTATCCCCATCAGCAGCGAGACGCCAAACCTCCCACCTGTCTCCGTCCAGCCTCCTGCGGGCATCGGGCCTCCACTGGGCGTCCCGCCTCGCAGCCCTCCCATGGTGATGACCAACCGCGGCCCGGTGCCGCTGCCCATCTTCATGGAGCAGCAGATCATGCAGCAGATCCGCCCGCCCTTCATCCGCGGGCCCCCACACCACGCCTCCAACCCCAACAGCCCCCTCCCCAACCCCATGCTGCCCGGCCTCGGCCCCCCGCCGCCTGGCGGCCCCCGCAACCTGGGCCCCACCTCCAGTCCCATGCACCGGCCTATGCTGTCCCCTCACATCCACCCGCCCAGCACGCCCACTCTGCCCGGGAACCCCCCGGGCCTGCTGCCCCCGCCGCCTCCGCCCCCTCCACCGCCGCCGGGCGCGCCCTTGCCCAGTCTTCCCTTCCCGCCGGTGAGCATGATGCCAAACGGCCCAATGCCGGTGCCACAGATGATGAACTTCGGGCTGCCGTCGCTCGCCCCGCTGGTGCCGCCCCCAACCCTGCTCGTGCCATACCCAGTGATCGTGCCCCTGCCGGTGCCCATCCCTATCCCCATCCCCATCCCCCACGTCAACGACTCCAAGCCCCCCAACGGGTTTTCCAGTAACGGGGAGAACTTCATTCCGAGCGCCCCTGGTGACTCCTCGGCGGCGGCGGGGGGCAAGCCGGGTGGACACTCCTTGTCCCCGCGGGACTCCAAGCAGGGTTCGTCCAAGACGTCCGACTCTCCGCCCGGCTGCTCCGGCCAGGCCCTGAGCCTGGCGTCTGCCGAGCCCAGTCGGAGCGAGGTGGTGGACCTGACGCGGCGCGCCACCAGCCCCCCGGGCACGGGTGGCCCGCTAGGTGGTGGCTTCCCGGGCAGTATGCTGCTGCACGGCCCGCAGGACGGCGTCATCGACCTGACCGTGGGCCACCGGGCCCGGCTGCACAACGTGATACACCGCGCGCTGCACGCGCACGCCAAGGCGGAGCGCGATCCGGGCGCCGCCGAGCGCAGGACCTGCGGCGGCTGCAGAGACGGCCACTGCAGTCCGCCCGCCGCCGGCGACCCGGGCCCGGGCGCCCCCGCAGGCCCCGAGGCCGCTGCGGCCTGCAACGTCATCGTGAACGGGACGCGCAGCGCACCTGCAGCCGCCGCCACCGAGGGCGCCAAGGGCGCGGAGCCTCCGCCCGAGCAGCCGCCGCCGCCGCCACCACCCCCGCCGCCACCTCCGCCCGCACCCCCCAAGAAGCTGCTGTCGCCCGAGGAGCCGGCCGTGAGCGAGCTGGAGTCGGTGAAGGAGAACAACTGCGCTTCCAACTGCCACCTGGACGGGGAGGCGGCCAAGAAGTTGATAGGGGAGGAGGCCCTGGCGGGGGGCGACAAATCAGACCCGAACCTGAATAACCCCGCGGACGAGGACCACGCCTACGCTCTGCGAATGCTGCCCAAGACCGGCTGCGTGATCCAGCCTGTGCCAAAACCCGCCGAGAAGACTGCCATGGCGCCGTGCGTCATCTCGCCCATGCTCAGCGCCGGGCCCGAGGACTTGGAGCCGCCGCTCAAAAGGAGGTGCCTCCGAATTAGAAATCAGAATAAGTAAAAAAAAAAAATATTAAAAGGTTTGTATATTCTCCCTACCGTCGCTCTGGCAACACGCTGGGCCAGAGTTAAGAGTCGCGGTCGGGCCTCACCTGTTGTTCCCCAGGCACAGCCCATTGTGGGCGCATGCCCACAGGTCAGGCCTCATGCTTCCAAGGCCTACCTGATTCCACAGTGAATCGTTTCTTGTGACATCATTCCCATTTTAACTACGAAGAAACGAAGCCCACACGGTGCGCTTGGCGTGCCTCTGGGGGTTACTTACAGTAAGTCGTGTCTTGAACCTACCTTAAAACTCTTATCTCTTTCTTTACCTTTGCTTGGGTCAGTCACTGGAGCTCTCCATGTTGGAGAACACGAGGAGGTGGAAAGGATCACTGGGTCACTCCCCCTGTGCAGTCATGAGGTTCCAGGGCCATGGGGTGCTCCACAGCTGGCTGTGTCCTAGACAGCGGGGTGGCTTCTTGGGTAGAAATGTTACAGCTCCAAGCCTTTCTTGATCACCGCAGGGTTCCCCTTTGCTGGATGCAAATAAAAGCGCGGTCAAGAAGCCGCATTCGCTTGAACCATGGCTTATAGCGCCTCTTCACGGGGGGGGGGGGGGGGGGGGCACTAATCAGTATCCCTCCACCACAGGACAGACTTCAAGCATCCCTGATCAGCTTTGCTGCTGCCGCTTTTGGGCGGCTGGAGAAGCCCAGTTGATAGAGCCTTCACCTCCACAGACCCTGAAAGGTTTAGTTGGGGGAGGGGAAAGGCCAGCCCTGCTGAAGCAGGTGCACACCTTTGACCTCATTGGGGACCCATGACAATTAGTATCCCCTGGGTCACTTAACAGTGAGTCAGAATTCGACAGGTAGGGGAAGAAGAGGCAGTCTGTCCACCGCTGGTGGCCAGAGGTGATCTCTCTTGCAGCTCCTGCTGCTCCTAGTGGAATACACGGCATCTGTGTGTTAAGGAAAAAAGATACAGGCAGAAAGACCCTTCCTGAATTCCCAAGAGGGAAGCGGTATTCACCTCAGACCTTGTAGCAGCTTCAGCCCTTTCTCTCTTCTCTATCCAGGTGGATAGACAAGAGGCCAAAGTGCAGTTGTGTTTATCAGCTCTTTCTGGAGAGGGAGAGGAAGCAAGAATTGAGCAATAATTCTTTGAGCCCCCAGTTGTGCACGGCCCCTTGCAGGGGCTGGGACAAGATGGAGGAGAACATGATGCGCCACCTGTTTATTTCCCAGGATGGAGAAGGCCAGGTGTAAGAGCGGTGGATGGGCCATGCACAAGGAGTTCTAGCATTGCAGGGTGCAGGTGCTTAGCTATTTTTATTCATATCTGTGTCCATAGGGCAGTTACTTTGTTCTGCTAAAGAGGAAAGTGAAACAGAAATTGCATCACCCGCGGGGGATCTGATTCCATGTTAGCAGACAGAGTTGTGATTCTGGTGGACCCCAGAGTTAGCGTTTCCTTGAAGCCACTCTAGGAATAAAGACACTATTTAGTTCCTTTGGTGATCTATTTAATAAGGTTCTTTCATGCACCTCAGTTATCTTGGGGGCAAAGTTCCTTTTGAAAAGAAAATGAAACCAACCAAACCTTCTCACCAACATCTCTAGTGCTGACAACAGTGCTCAGTTCCTATCTGATCAGCAGCAAGAGAAAATCTGGGCTTCCAACACATGATTCTGTAGTGGGAGATAAAAATACATCTGAGTGACACTTGAAGTGGTGTATCCTGCCCTCGTCTTAGAGTTAGCCTACTTATGTGGGCACCGACCTTATAGCAGGAGACATTCCTTGGGAGGCACAGAACCGGAGCAAGGGACTTTGTGAGTGGTACAAAAAGGCTTTCTGTCAGCATAGTCTGAGATTTCGTTTGCAACCACTGAACGCTAAAATTGACCTCACCGTTCGTGCCTGACTTTACATCCTCACGTTCTACTGGCTGAAGATAGATGGCCCTAGGCATCTGAATTGAAAATGCCCCAGATTTCTTCGCGGGGGTAGTTTAATCCATTTGACAAAAGTGTGAGTAATGGGGAAAGTGTGTGACAGATAAGTACCAGCCTTCAGACAGCCAGGAAGCATTCGGAATTGTCATTTTAAACACCTTCTAGCATCACTCATTCCAATAACCTGAAAGCAAGAATGGGAGGCTGATCTCCTACCACTACTGGAGTGAGAAGTAACCAGGTCCAGAATAGTGGCATGGACTGGTAAGTAGCATGGGGGACCCATAGAACATAAAAACCTAGAATACATGATGACTTCTATTAGATGTTTCTGAAAAAAGAATCAGGCCAGGGCCTTGTGTCTGGGAGCCAGGATCATTACAAAAAATTTTAAGCTGGCTTCAGCCGATTTTAGAAGATACCATGACAAGATTGCCCGATCATCCCTCTTGAGATTGGAGAGTTCTGTTTATGATGGGTTCCCTAAGAAATGACAGTTTTTCCTCAGAAGCCAGAAATACTCAGGCTCTGGCAGCTACAGAGAGGTGACAAGACAAGTGATTTAATGGGGGGGCAGAACCATCATGTCTCTACTAAATCACATTCCCTCTTGCCCTCGGTAGTTGCGTCTCATCTCGCTGCAGCCTCCGCCTGCCATAATTCACTGGCCCTTCCTGATTTTCTGTGCACACTTGGTGCTGTTTCTCTTCTTTGTCTTCAGAATCCTAGCCCATTCATACAGTTGGGGCCATTGGAAATGCATCCGTTAAATGAAAAGATTGCATGGCTTTGGGGACCTGATGGCGAGCACCATTTGATAACAGGTGAAAAGTGAAAGGCATTAAATGCCAATAGTAAATCCCAAGCTGATGTGTGGTGGGTGAGGGGCAGGTGAATGATAGCTTCCTGTGCTTGTTGGTGACTCATTATTTGTCACAAGAGAATCTGTCAGTAACGTAAACCAGTGTTCGTTACTCCTCTCACTCTACCCCCCTCACTGGTGTACCTATTAAAATAAAAAAGTAGGTCCAAAGCAGCATCTCAGGCAACTACATCCAACTCTTTGCCAAGAAATCATCACATTTGCTGGTTTATTTGTAAATTGCAGCCCCTGGACCCCACCCACCCACTCATTTTGAAGTAATTCTGTTCCAAGCTACCTGACTTTAGGCACTCAAGTATGTTGATGTGATTACAAGTTATTTCAATGGGCAGATACTCTCCCCAGATGCAGAACCAATTAAGTGGAGTTGAAGAGTTTGAGACGTTGCAAATTCTCTTCTTTGATCTTAGAATGTTAAGCCTATAAATACTAGTTCCACAACTTCTGTAAGCTAGAGAAAAAATCCCCCCAAATAATAAAGAAAGCAACATATAAACATTTCCCAAACTATCTGTCCACAAAGAATCCTATTTATAAGTGGAATATCCTCTTCTTTGTCTTTTCCTGTTAGTTTGGTGGACAGCTGCTTGTGTTTGTACATTTTTTGAATGTCTATTGTTTACATGTGTTTATGGCACTTTGGGGGAGTTCACAGTAACCATTGACAAATGTTTGAGAATACTCCCCCTCCTCAGTTTTCCAGGGAGATGACATAGCCTCTTTCAGTCAAAGAATCAGTGCAAAGAAAATGTGTACCAGCAGCAACCTTTTCAGAAGCCTCGCTTTTTCCATTCTCAAAGAGCAAGAGATTCATGCAACTGGTCACCTTGTGGCTTCCCAGTTGCTTGCATGCTCCTAAAGCCAGAAAGAACATAGAAGACTCTTTTTTTTTTTTTTTTTTTTTTTTGCCCCAGCCCTAATTCTGTGATGCTACTCCAGCCTCCACAGCAGGAAATTAATCCCACTTCCTCAGGGAAAGTTGGAGGATGTGCCTGTAGTTAGAGCTTCTCAGAGCCTCCTGATTGGTCTGGTCATAGAGCCGCCATGCCAGAACCAAGCATTTCATTAGGAAGGCCAGGTGGCTGAAGGTGACAAGTAACTCTTTGCTCCTTGACTTTCTCAAGAGAGGAAGCAGTCTGGGAGGAGGTTGAGAAGGCAGCCCAGATTATCAAAATCATCCTCTAGATGCCCACTTTCATCGCAAAGAAAAGAAGGAAAGCAAAGAGTGACGAGAGGAAAGCAGTCCAGTGGGACATTCTCAGATCCCAAACCAGACATGGGCTATTTCGTGTCCCAGCATCTGTTGCGTAGATCTGTTCATTGGCAATGATCCAGAAATCAAAGGTTAGCCTGTCCATCAGGATGCAGTTGCCGGAATAGTTCTAGGGCCCTATTCTGAGGGGCAGTGAGATGCCATTAGGTCTGTGTTGTGCATACCTTTGAGTGGTAAGGCTCCCTGGAGGGTGCTTGCTGTGAGCACTTCAGACCTGCAAAGTTTACTGGAATGGACGGTGTCAAGTTTGGAGTCATTGCTGCTGAGCCCATATGACAAAGGGTTTAAAGGCAGGGTTTTCATGGGCAAGCATTCAGCTTGTAGCTGAAATGTCAATCAGATTGCAATGGAATATGAAATGGCATGCAAATGTAACTGGGTAGCTAGAAGGCCTTAGCTACCTTGTCTTGAGAAGGGCTGGGCTGAGAATGAGACAGTGGAAGTACTGAGTGCAGACTCTCAACAAGGACTCCCTCAGAACATGTGAACAAGTGCTGTGATCCCCTGTCTTCTGGTCCATGGGGCAGCTCCCTGAAGCTGCTCTCCAGCTGCCTGGACTAGTCTCTGGATGACCTTGAGCAGCTCCCCCTGAATCTTGCTGGAAAGTTTTAAGTGCCTTTGCACAGAGGAATTTTTTGGGGAAGAGAGGCCCATAGACTTTTGGCTTCAGAAAAGTGTGTTCTGCATCTGCGAAGGATTATCTTACACATGATTTTAGAGCAATATCTGAAATGTAATTTTTCTTGTTGCTTAGAAGAAGCTGAGTGAGTCACAAATTTCTCTTAAAACTTATAATGCATGTTTTGACAATTAAATTTCTTTTGTGTGTGGTGAGCCTAATGTTGCAGACTCACAGCTGTAGTGTTTGCTCCAGGAAAGTGTGTTTGGTGAGGCAGTGGACAAATACAGGCTGTTCCTTAAGTGACCAGATCCTGCAAGTGCCAGTGAGAGAAAGTAGAAGAGGGAACCAGGAAAAGAGACATGCTGGAAATATCTTTGAGTTCTCAGGTTTTCAAAGTTGATGCTAGAAGGAGGAGCCATTGTTCTTCTCTAGAAAACCCTTCTTATTACCTGCCTTTGAAGTTGGCACAGTGGAACGAGTGACCGAGTCAGGAGAGTGGCATGGCAGTAAAGACTGTGGTGCAGAGGTGGGAGGTCGGGTCGGGGTGGGCAGGTGCACTGTATTTTCCTTCGCCACCCCTCGTCCTGCACAGAGTTGCCCATAACGCTTTGAGGAGCAATGTTAAGGCAGTACATTCTGCCTGTGTCACCTTTTTTTTTTTTTGCTTTAAATACCTCAAAAAACAGCACAGAAATTCATTTGGAGCAAAAGAAAAAAGTAACTTTAAGGATCAGATCACCAGTTTAGCACTGGCATTGTTACCACAGGGAACAGGGTCCTATTGCCAAGGAGGGAGGCCCGTGTCATCTCAGAAGGCAGCTACAGCACCTGAGCTGTGTATTTCCAGCGCTGGTCGTTTTCTGCAGTGTTTTGCTTATAGGAAAAGTAGAATAGGATCAGGATTGAGACCACGAGGACATCAATAGGGATGGGATTAGGGTTAGGGTTACATTTCTAAGATTATAGTAGAAATGAAGGAAAGAAAATGACCACAGCAGAAGTTTGCAATTAATCTAGAGAACAGTTGCTGAGCGTACTACCCAGTATTCGTAAATTAGACACCAGACAAGTTGCCCCCTGAGATCTCTCTGTCTCTCTTGATTTATTTGCTTATCTGAAAGAGCTACACTGCGGGAGGAAGGAAGAGACAGAGATCTCCATCTACTGGTTCACTGCTCATATGACCACCGGAGTCCGGAGCTTCCGGCTCTCCCATATTCTGCACATTCGCAGGGAGCTGGGTTGAAAGTGGAGTAGCCAGGACTGAAATTCGTGCCTTATGGGATGCCAGTGTCACCGTCACTAGCTTTAGCTGCTATGCCATGGCACTGGACCCTCTCCTGAGATGTCTTAACTCTGTCACTCTTTGGACCAGGCTGGAATTGCAAGCCAATTGACCCCATTGCCTAAATGCACACGTGCTGAGTAAAGAGACCGTGCCGGGAACAGAGCTGCCTTTTGACGCAGCCCAGGAGTTGGGACTGGAGCAAACCAAAGCTCCCACTGCTCCCCAGCCAAATTCTGGTCCAGACATGCAGCTGCTACAGTACTGGTTGTCTCATCACTCACTCCTCTCCCCTTCTTCCCCTTCCCCACTACCCCTCATACCTCTGACTTGCTGTCTTTGTTGGATAGCAAGCAGTTTGGACTAAAGGCAGAGTAAGATGGTGGTTGATGGTATTTAAAGAACAAAGGGACAAAATGCACTGTATGGCCTGACGGGATATGAAACATTGACCTAACATTTAAAAAATGCAACAAAAAGTTTATGTCCCCCTCATTAGCATGGCTTCTTTCCCTGGACATGTTTTGGGTATTGAAAATGAGTGTTATTCCCATTCACCAAGCTTCTCAATTCGTAATGATATCCTCCAGGCAGCTGGCTTAGTTCTCCAAGTGTTTCTAAAATGTTACTTTCTTAAATTTGAGCCATCCTACAATAACAAATTATCTAGAAGCAAAGTGGCTAAAAGGCATTTGGTGAGAGAAGGGGAAACCCTATATTTCATCCTTCAACTCTTGTTTTGGAAATTCAGATTGTAACATGATCTTTTTCTGAAGAAATCTACACACACACACTATAAAAATTGTGCAGATTGGGTGTTGTGGGAGCACGAATCATCAGGTTTAAGTTTCTCTCCAAAGTTCTGCATCCCATCAACAAGCTCTTTGATATTTTAAACCCATATTTAGAGTAATTTCAAGATATTTGGAGCACATGTGGTTAAATGTAAAACTTTGTCATTATGATTTGTTAGATGCTTATACTTTAAATATTTATAAGCCATTTTTAAGTACTTTACCCAAAAAGCATATCTGACCAGAATACTGTAATTGAATGGTATCTGAGCATCTTGATGGGTGATGCTGGGAGGAGTTGCCACAGCACCCATGTGTGTTCTTGCTTCTCTGGTTTTAATTCAATTGCCATTTTTAGTAGATTCAGATTATTTTAAAAATGTGTAAAATGTCATCAGCAGGATTGGTTGTCTGTGATTCTAAAAAAAATAATAATCCTCAGTTCTCAAAAGCCAGGGTGTTCTAACTGGGGTGTTACTGAGTTCTACTTTTTCTTTTTATCCGAGGCATAATTACTAACACTTCCATTTGTGCACTGGATCTCAGTGTCTATGTGAGCTCTGAGTGTCCCAGGGACGCTATACTGATGAATACACCGAATTCTCCACTGTTCCCCATTTAGTCATGTTTAAAGCTAAGACTTAGCATCCTGTGCTTATAGTAGGTAACCTGTTGGTGTATGTGTTATGAAAAAAGGAAAGCACAGAGAATATTGGAGGCTATAAATTTCAAACAGAGGCCTCAAAGCCTCTACACTCTTCAGTGGCTGGCAAATCCAACTTTGTGCTAAGAAGAGGGCGAAAGAAGACTTACGAAGGCTCAGAAACAAACTTGGACATCTCTTAGCACTCACCAAACGGCGTTTTCATGAGTTAAGTGTAAATGAGTCAGAAATGTATAGATTGAATTTCTCATAAAATATACATGGGTTTAAAAAGTAAGGCCAGAGTGCTTGGCAAAATAAGTTTTGGGTTTAGCCAAACCCTGAATACTTGAAAAAATAATCAGAGGGTTTGCCAAACCAAAAACACACCCAAGTCTCTCCACACCCTCCCCCCATTTAATATGATGACATCATAAATATGGCCCTTTATGGCTCTTTTAATAGTTCCAGGATTTCAGCAACATGAATTTCAAATACTAATTGGAAAAACTGCGGAGAAATTTTTTTGTGTGTGGCAAAGCATGATGACCTTGCCCATGAAGATGAGGGCCATTGTTATGTTCATAGCCTCTGCCTGTCTGGTCAGCCCACTGCCTTGTTGTCTCAACTAAGAGAGAGAGAGAAAAGAGGGGGGCATATACACAGGAGTAGCAACTGTAAAATCTTTTTTTTTTTAATTTTTTTTAAAATTATTTATTATTTAACTTCATTAATTACATTGTATTATGTGACACAGTTACATAGATACTTGGGTTCTCCCACCCCTCCCCAAACCCTCCCACCATGGTGGACTCCTCCACCTTGTTGCATAACCACAGCTCAAGTTCAGTCGAGATTCCCCCATTGCAAGCGTATACCAAACATAGAGTCCAGCATCTTATTGTCCAGTCAAGTTCAACGGCTTCTTAGGTATACCCTCTCGCAACTGTAAAATCTTATCTGGATGCTATAAGTTCTTCATGTATACTCCATTTATACATTACAGTCTTCAAAGTTTAATGAAAACCTCATCATATCCACGTGCTGGGAGACCGCTTTTGCTTGTGCACACTCCAGAGACTGCCTTCACCTATTTCACTGGAGTGTGAACCATTTTTGCCATGTCTAGCCCCGACTTTATTCAGGTCTCTGGGTTACTGAGAGAGGAAGAAAAGTGTGATAGGAGTTCTTATTTTGGAGAACCAATAACTAGGACAGGCATCACAGTACAGCATGTTAAACTGTTACCTGCAATGCCAGCTGCTGGCTTGAGTCCCAGCTGCTCCACTTCCCATCCAAATTTCTGTTAACAGACCTGGAAAGCAACAAAAGATCACTGTGGCCATTTAGGGAGTGAACCAATGGACAGAAGTTCTCTCTGACTCTGTAATTCTGTTTTTCAAATAATCTTTTTTATAAAAACGGACCAATAGCCTCCTGATTGTGGCAAGAAGTAACCCAGGTCCTTGTCCCCAGCCTTGTGCAGAAACTGCCCCCTGCCATGCTTCTGCAGGCAGTAGGCTTCCTCTGGGCACAGTTTGTCCATGCCGAACCCAGGAAGGCTGAGTGTGCACATCAGTGTGCACTGGCAAATGAGGAAAAAGGGTCTCGGTAGAGATACAACTGATGCATTACCTTGCTGGTGCCCCTGACACAGATGAACTGGGGGTAGATTCTTTATCTGAGCAAGGACATGAGCTGACAGTGGAGGAATGGGTGGTGCAGTCAGATGGCACAAAGCCCAGATGCAGCCAGGGACACACAAGGGGGGTATGGGGACAGCTTGACATGAGTCCTGAACTTGGTGGTTGTAAAGGGTAGGGGAGCAGGAGTCTGGAGATGCAGGAATAAATGTGTCCTGACTATCGGAGACTATGAGAATGACTGTGAACACAGCAGCATGCAAGGCTCATAAGCAGGTGCATCTGTGGTCTAAATGCTGAAGCCACTGGAACCATTCAGTGCAGGGAATACTTTTCTCCCTGTGCCTGGAGTGGGCCCCCAAAAATTCTAGCTCATGCTGCAAGGAAACACCAGTAGGACTGTTGGAAGCCCAATAGAGTGTTTGCCTGTGTGTCCCAGATCTTGGGTCGGGGGGTTCTCCATTCCCACAGGCCAGTGGTTTCTCAAGGGCATTAGGCAGTAGGTGGAAGCTGTCAAACCAGCAGACTCTCCTGATGAGGGCCATTGTGTGGAACATAACGGCATGTTGGTGCCCAAAGTCCATCCTTGGACAGGCATTGGAGGCTTACTGTTGTTCAGACAATGACATGGAATTTCCCAGAACCAGAATCACAGCTTTCCAGGGCCTGCAGCTATGGTGAAGGGTGGATATGGCCTTCTACTCTTTCCTGTAACTGGAACAAGGCCATGAGGGATGGGGGTGGACGTACATGTGATGTGTGACCCTTCATATGTACCCCAGCAGTGACCATTACTATCCTGCTCAGAAGGCCACAAAACTGGAGTGAGAGCACACGGCTGGGGAGACCTGCCTGCATTTGTGAAAAAACAGGCTGTGAGGGAGAGATCAGGACTAGTTTGACAACCTTCCTGGGCCTGCACTTTTTCACTAGGTAATGACAACAGCTCCTGTGAGAACATTTCCGAAAGCGCATGGGAAGCTAAAATCAAAAAGATGAGCCTGTGTTCACAATCCCCAAATGTGAAATCTACACATACAAAAAATGTTTGAAAAAGTTCATGGAAAATGAGTATCCAGAAAAATCCATTCATGAGTTTAACACACTTTTGCACCCAAATGTAGGTAGTGTTCCATACCCTATACACTGGCCCTAATGTTATGGAACCATTATAAACACATCTTACAGGTGAAGAATCTAAGGCACAAAATGATTGAGACTCTTCTGCAGATTCATGTAGCTAAGAAAAGGCAGCTCTGCTATCCGACCAGCAGCTGGGCTGGCTCCAGATTCTCCTTATAAGACCACTGTACATGTCCTCTCTGTTACAACTGAGAGTCATAACCCTGCTTCATGAAGTGGGCCAGCTCCAATGCAAAGATGCATAAGCCAAAATGCCCCCTCGAGCTACCTGGTTGTAGGTGGGACCTAAAGCTCAGAACTTCTTCCAAGAGCTGGGGGATGTAAAGTATCATCAGGTCACTGCATGTTATCCACTTCAGGGGTCAGGACAAGCACTGCAGAAATTCTAAGATCTCACGTTCCATTTGTGCAAGTAGAGACTGGGGCAAGAAGGGAGAATGCTCAAGGGCAGAGTGGAGCAGCCGAGATTGGAAACCGAGTCAGCATCTGCCTTTCCTCCCCATCAGACACAGGATCTGACTGAAGCTGCTTGAGTTACGACTCCCTGGTGCCAAGGACAGGCAGCATATTTGAGCCACCCACTGCATGGCTTCCTCCCCCTCGGGCAGAGGGCAAGTGGCTCACACCTGAACATCTGGGGCTGAGGGATTACTGGGGAGAGAACAGTTCTAGTTAGCCCCACTCCCCATCTCCTGTGCTATTCATCAGAGAAGTCAGCACCCCAATTCTTATTTTTACAGTGGAATTTCCACTAAGAGGACGCCCTGCCCCCTCACACACTCTCTCTCCCGCTCTAGCCAGTGACACCTGCTCATGTAGTCACACAAGAGAGCACAGGGAAATAATCATACATGCTTTAGTAACATCTTTGCTTTCATGAGATAAAAGTACATAAACTATACTCATTTCCCAGGGAAATTATGAAAATGCTGAACATTGCTATTTGACATGAAGTAGGTGCTCAGTTGAACTGACTCCTTTCTTTGGAGATACTGCTGCTTCCCCAAGCTGTGATGGGGCATTCTTATTCCTGAAGACTAAAGGGTGAAGAGTTCTGGCCCTTCTGTGAGATTTCCAGCAGGACATTAGGTATATGAAGTAATTCTTTTCTTTTCTTTCGGAATAAGTAGTGTAACTACCTGCTCCAGTAAGTTTGTTTAAAAGGAAAGTGCACTGCTAATCACATATTCCTCTGAGCTCTTAGAAGACAGACAGGGTTGTTTGGTTTGCTTAATGTCCCAGGTTCCAGAAAGAATTTGAGGTAGAAACGGCCAGTGGTCCAGTATGAAGTTGAAGATTAGATGAGTTCCCAGGAGGAAATTTTATGATTCAGGGAACTTTTATCCTTTAGGAACTTTTGGAGACCAGCAAGAGTTCTAGAACAGCCATTTATAAGAGCAGGCAGGCCCCTCGCCATTCTGCTCACAGCAGGAGCCAAGCAAAGAAAACAGAATTTTCATTAGAAATGACTGATGCAGTTATTATCGTGGGGAGTGTTATTATGGTTATTGTGTCATATTATGGTTAAAATTGTTTTTAATACAATACACGAACCTTATCAGAGCCACAGGGTGAGCAGTTCCTGGGCCAAAAGCTGAGATGCAGAGCCCAGTGCCAGGCTAGACTGGAGCTCCCTGTTGGTCTCCACACCCTGGCTTCATCACGGGCTATTTCCTCCCTATTTACATTAGTGAATGACTGCTAAGACAAGAGATGCTGTCATTTTCAAAGCTGGAAGGCATTTCCAACCAGGTAAAAACTATTTCTAAACTCTGCACAAAGCCATGGCGGATAAAGGAGGGAGGGAAGCGCTCTTTGGCCAAAGCCGCCCTTCCCAGGTTGTGCTTACTTGTGGGCCCACTATCTGGCATCACTCTCAGAGTTTATCAGCTGGTGCAGGCAGCTCTGTCCATTGACCGCTGGGCTCTCCCCTTGTGAGTTCCCAGAATAGCTGCAGCTACCTGAGAGCGGGTCAGTCCTCAGGGACTCGTTATTGTCCCAGATAAACAGCATCGTGGCAGCCAGCACGTAATGGCTGTATTTAACCGTGATAAGTGATGGGCAGCCACACCAAGTGAGTGGCTATGTGCTGCAGCCGAGGTAGTTGCACAAAGGCAAGCTGACTGGGCAGCAGGCGTTTCTGAAACATTGCAGAAATGGTGCCACTGGGTCGGAGACTCGAGGGAATCAATATGACAACCATGGGGTAAGGCTTTCCTTCTCGACAAGCAGTGCAGGACTGGCCTGCTGGATTTTGATTGCACACATTTCAAATAAAAATTGAGAAAGGACATAGGAAT
Organism: Ochotona princeps; assembly: GCF_030435755.1. Lineage (NCBI taxonomy): Eukaryota > Metazoa > Chordata > Mammalia > Lagomorpha > Ochotonidae > Ochotona > Ochotona princeps. The sequence continues at coordinate 54,184,616 of NC_080832.1, read as the reverse complement.
AGAAGTCTAGAAAATGGGCTCAGTGGATAGAGGTAGGCTTCCTGGTTAAAGGTGGAAGATGCTGGCTGGGATGTGTTGGGATGTGAAATAAGACACTCCTCACTTTGAGGAATAATAGCCTGGAGATTTTAGGAGATGTTCTTGGCTTACCGTCTCATGCTAGAAAGATCAAAGAAATTGAAGTGAGGATGGCCACCCTCAGACAGCATTGACACTGAGAGAACATATTAGTGTTTGGACCCATCATGATCCTCCACAGTCTTTGGAGACAGAGTGCCTACCAGTTCACTCTCCCACACACTGGCCATCTAGGTTTCCACCGTGGTTAGCTGGAACCTGATTGCCAGAGCCATCACCATGGCCTCCCTGAGTCTGCATTGGCAGGAAGCTAGAATTGTGAACCAGAGAGTGGGAAGACAGCATTTTAACCGTGAAGCCAAACACCTGCCCCTGAGAGGGCATTTCATTGCTTTGGTCAAGAAGGTTGGGCAGGCCTGTCTGAAATTGTGAGGATAACTGGTCATACCAGCCCAGTGGGGACTTTGCATTGTGTTGTTGTGGTGCTGGTCTTCATTCATGGTACATGTGTGTATTTGGTATGAGAAATGAGCTTCTTTTTGTGTCATTGCATGTTGATGCTTAGTGTAACACAAATGGGTTATCCTACCTTACAAAAATCTCCACAATGCAAAGGAAAATCCTAGAGGAAATATAAACACCACCAGTTCCCCCAGGACCCTGTGTGTGTGTGTGTGTGTGTGTAAGAGAGAGAGAGAGAGAGAGAGAAACACTCAAGTTTTAGACTTCAGGGTCTAGAAATTGATAGGCCTCCTTAAATATCAGTACCAGATTCATACCCAGCTGCTCAATATGTAGACTTCTACATATTTGATGCTGGCCTTGCTCCAAGGATCCCACAATCACCACATGTGAGAGAGGGAAGATGGAAGAGAACATGTGCTCCAAGCCTCCATCTCATAGAGGAAGAGTCAAGGCTTGGGGCATGGGTGAGGAACAGATCCAAGCTCTCATGCCTGCTTAGGGGCAAGCTGGACTGTGACTTGGTTCTCTTCTCACTTCCTGGAGTAAAATACCGCTTTGCACAGATAAAACAAAAATTGCAACAGAGAGGAGCCAGATTTTCTGTAAGATCCCTGTGTTGGCAAGGGCTCAAGGCTCCAGAATTTTATTCCATGTTCGCTTGCAAAAAAATCTAAGCTTGCATCGTCCCCACTCACTCAACAGATTTCACTCCTTGTGTGCCAGCGAAAGCCCCAGAAATTGAAGCCCAACCATGAGTCGTTGTCGTCATTGGATTGAGTGTTCTTGGATCACCAACACCAGGTGTGCCCTGAACCAGAGTCAGAGGACTGCACACAAGGATGCTTTCAGTGTGACCCCCCCTCCTCAAATGCCGGAAGCATTAGGGGACTGGTACTGCCGCCCCTGGCCTTGGTGGGTGTCCCAGGCACCACAGCAAGGATGTGCTGACAGGGAAGTGCATAAATGGTCTGCTTTGCCATTCTTTTAAAATAAGCCCAGGGTGAGGAGGCTTTCTGAGGAGCAGAGAATGGGGGCTGCAAAAAATAGAGTGTGGTGCAGCTGCACCCTTTGGAACTTTGGGGGAAAACACATATTATTTACCAGACAATAATAGATCCCAGGGAATAATAATGATTATTATAGTGTTTGGGATGGCCAAGGCTGTACTTAGGTTCCAGAATCGCTCTCATTATAATCCCCGTTTTCCCTGTCCGTTATGAAAGCTTGGACATTTTTCCTACAAGTCGGCTGATGCTGTCCACGTTTGGCTTCTGTCCAAAGGTGATTGGAATATAAGGAAACTTATTTGATAAATTTCTTCTCTCTCTGTTCCTCATAGGGGTTGTATTCAAAAGGAAGCTATGTCATTGAAAAAGCAGTTGCAGCCTTCTTAAGTAAGCCTTTAAGAATGGCAGTGTTTCCCAGTGAGTGGAGGAGTTTGTTAAACACCTCTTTTCTCTCCTAAATAAAAAATACAAGGAGGACCCTGTTGGCCTATAAGAGTCAGTCTCTCGGGTCCGGCAGCGTGGCCTAGCGGCTAAAGTCCTCGCCTTCAATGCCCCGGGATCCCATATGGGGGCTGGTTCTAATCCTGGCAGCTCCACTTCCCATCCAGCTCCCTGCTTGTGGCCTGGGAAGGGAGTCGAGGATGGCCCAAAGCTTTGGGACCCTGCACCCGCGTGGGAGACCTGGAAGAGGTTCCTGGCTCCCGGCATTGGACGGCATGCACCGGCCCGTTGCGGCTCACTTGGGGAGTGAAACATCGGGTGGAAGATCTTCCTCTCTGTCTCTCCTCCTCTCTGTATATCTGGCTTTCCAATAATAATAAATCTTTAAAAAAAAAAAAAAAGAAAAAAGAAAGTGAAGTAGTACTCTGGGCTTCCTGTTTAAAAAAAAAAAAAAAAAGAGTCAGTCTCTCCTGGTCGATCCAGAGCAACTTGTGAGCAGTGTGCCCCAACTGCAAAACTGCCCATTGCCCCCGATAAGAAGCCAGTCTTGGGTCTTGGGATCCACTTCTCATTTCCTTGACTCTTCCCAATCTTTTATAGCCTCATAGTGGATGGTGACTCTTAATGCTTTTGAATTTCTTGTCTCTCATTGTCAGGAAAAACAGAAAAATGAAGGAAAGAAGGGAGGGGGGAGGAGACAAAGGGAGACAGGCAGGAAGCAAAGAAAGGAGGAAAGGAATGAGGAAAGGAACGGAGAAGAGAAAGAAATCAAATGCGAGCTCACTATTCAGAGATAAATACCGACATTTACAAATCAGACCGTGCCAGATGCAAAGGTTTCCATGGCCTTGTAATTCAACCCCCACTGCATATTTGTGGTGTTTTGCATTTTCACTTTGGTTATTTAATATACATATTAAATGCACACAGATCTGGTGATTTAATGTGATTTGGGGAACTCAGGCATTTCCTGTCGTGCACATTGAGATTTTCAAACCTTGCTTTTGGCTGCTGCTTATTATTGTTGCCGTTAACACCAAGATCTGGGTAGCAGGGTTCAAAGCACAGGCTTCCACTTAGTCCTCCCCACGGGCATTCCAACCCCCTCACACTCATGCTGAACCAGTTTCCAGGTCTCTTTGTGGCCTCCATTTCTTCATCTCTAAAATAAGGAGGTTGTAGCATAACATCTCTGGGGTCCCTGTAAACCCTACTGTCTACCACCTCTCTGAAGTTACATGTTCATTGTTATAAAAAGAAAAAGTACTCTCAGTGCCAAATGTGCCCATTCGTGTTTGACGTCCACAGGTACTGGGAGGAGGCAAAGGCTCCGTGTGAGAGGCATGATGGAAGAGAGCTGTACTCTCTTACATGCACCAACTCCAGTGTCAGCCCAGACTCTGCCCCAGGGGCTGGGTGCCGAGACTTGAACTAAGCAGCCCCAGCCCCAGACAGACAGAGTCTATCTTGCTGTCTAACTGGGTGAATAAGGGACTGGGAGTACATGCATGTGTCGCTAGGGATGAGCAAGCAGGGCCCAGGGCTGCGTGTGGACATGGTGATTCCCAGATGAAGAACCCACGTTTATCTTCTGCCCCCAGGGATGCCACGGCCCTGTGGCTTTATGATCTTCCAGCTTGAAGCCCTGGGTTGGTTTTGGAATTGGAAGTGTCTATGGCTCATCTAGCTCATGGGCAAAATCTGCAACTTGAGAGTCACCCATTTGTTCAGGCTCAGTTGCCTCTGCAAGGAGACGTCCAAGTAATGTATATGTCCGCATGGTCATTTTTTCAGTTACTAGAAAGTGAGTTTCTTACAGCAAACTCTAGAGCTGTTACACTGGAGAGTAGGGCTGATGTTCAGAGCTGCAAGGCCCCCTCCCACGACCCTCTCAACCAGAGACCTTGCCTGGCTTTGAGGTGACCTTGGGCAGCGCCAAAGCCCAGTCATGGCCAGACATGCAGTGATGGGGAGGGGAAAGTGGCTAAGCTGCAAAGGATTCTGGGGTCAGGGAATGAGGCTGTGGTACGTCATGCAAGCCATTGGCGTCTCATTTCCTTACCCAAAACTGGCAGAGCTGGCCCATGGATGTAACTTGGGCTGAACTCACACTGCACTACCTCGGGTCTGAGGGTTCCTCCTGGGTTCTCCCTGGACAGAGGTGGGTAGAGGGGACAGCTCTGCGGATTCTGATGGCTGTCTCTTCTCGCTTTCCAGGACCGCTCGCTCACAGGGTACCTTGCATGGAGAGAGGGCGCAGAGCAAACCATGTCAACGCCATCCAATGACACCAGCTGGTCAGCTCACCACCCCCTCTGGCAACAACTCAAGCAAATAAAACTGCTTCCTGTCATTAAGTGTCTTGGAGGAAACAGCCCTCCCTCGGTGGCCTGGAGCCCAGAGAAGTCAGTGGCGTCTTGGACCCACCTAGCGGGCCCAGCCTTTCTGCTGCCACCATCTCTGCTTCTTCCTGGAGGAACTGAGGGATTTTTGTCCCTGGTTTCTGGTTTTCAAAAGAACAAACAAAAAACAGAGCACCACCAAGCCACAAGGACCAATGTAGGTATTCTCCCCGCCCCATCTAGGGCTCAGCAGCTGAAGCTGGAAGAGGATAGTGGATTGGAAAACAGAAATCTTTTGTTTTTAATCTTTTAAAAAAACTGCTGTGGTTTTGCTGCTACACTAAGAATTGTGATTTGCATTGTACAGTTTTCGAACCTATGCTGTCCCTGTTTGGATGGCAGAGAAGGGGGGGTGGCGCCGGCGTCCCCGCACCTCAGGTGCGTCCCCACCCCAGCCCAGGATGCACTTTGAAATGAAGAGTTAGAATATTTTATTGGCTAATATTACTTTTCTTGTTATTTTTTACAAAGGCCACCTTTATCCTTTAGGATGCCATATTTTCAGTGTTACACTTTTCTGGCTTTTAATTTTCAAGTTGACAGATGTAAGAAGCAGCATGAATAGTTTATACTGTGGTTTTTTTCAGAGACTGAATGCCAAGAGACCTCGGTCAATGTTTATTCTTCTCAGCTTTCTCTTTAAATCCAGCCCCCCCACCTCCTCAATAGTGCTCCATTTGGGAACAGAGCAGGAGTGTGGAACTGAAGACCAAAATGCCCTCAAGGTGTAAAATAATCCGAGGGGAGGGGAGGGGGAAATCTTTGCTGGGCGTCACGAAAGACTCAGATGAAATTCCACCCCCCGATGGTTTTCGGTGATCCAGGAAGTCCATGAGACAATCTCCCTATACTCAGAACCCTTTCATGATAATGAGAATGGTATGGACAGACCAATGAAAACAAGCGGGAAAGTGAGAAAGATTGCCCGTGATTCTGTTTCACTGTTTGCTTTCTCCTGTCATGGTAAAGAGAAATGTGCAATTGGATCCTCGGTCGGTGGTGGAGGGTAACAGGGTAGATTTACTTGTGTGCACTTGTGCAGTGGTAGCTGCGCGTCCAGCGTCCTCTAGAGCATGTGTGCTGGCACTGAGTTGGTGAGACAGTCGTGGAATATCCCATTCTGATGAGTACAGAAAAAAAATTAAGGAAAAAAAATCAAAAAGAAAAAAAAGGAAAAAAAAAAACAAAGCAAAACACAAAAACACAAAAACAACACCTTGTGATGATTCAGTGTATCTGTTTACTAACTCCAATAAAGCAATTGTCCCCTCTGGAGGGGGTCCAGGTGCCCTGCACACACGGCTGGCCACAGCAGGAGGAGGGCTGGTGGTTCCCGGCAGTGGTCCCCTGGTGGTGGTGACGGGCAAGGCTGGGGCCAGGCCGGTATGGTGGTGACCTTGGAACACCGTGGGGCCGTGGTTGTGGTTGGTGTACATACTGTATTTCTATATTCTCCTTTGTACAGTCACTTAACAAGTCAAGCTACTGTTTTACAGGTGCTCCTTATTTATTAGAGCTGTGAGAGCTTGGGGGACACACCTGGCGAGCGAGCTCGCTTTTTAATAATGAAATTTGTTGGGGAAGGGGGGGTGGTTAATGGGGGAGCAGGGAAAAAGTGGGGAGGGTGTGGGAGGGAGGGGAAGCTCGCAAACCCGGGGGAAGAGATTTATAAAAGTGAACAAAAAGAAAAACTTCCAGCAGCAAACTAAACCTACCCACCCACCCATCCAAACCCCCCACCCCTTTCCCTCGCCAGGCGGGAAGAAGCAGGCCCTCTCTCTCTGGGCACTGGCTTCCCTACTGGGCTTACCACATTCTGCTCTCTCCCTGACTGGTGTCAGATTCATCAAACAAAAATAAATCTCTAAGGAAAAAAAATGCACTCATATGTACGTATTTGGCTTTTCTCATTATTATGATTGTTATTGTTATGAAAGGTCTTCATTTCTCTGCTCCCGCCTCCAGCCCCACTCCACTCCCACCAATGGCGCTAGCCATCCCAGACCTGCAGAGCATCACCTGTTTGTGAGGCAAGAGCCCGCTGTGTCTGCTGCAGGGCCTGCTTCTCACCACACCCAGGGTGGACAGCAAACTGTGCCAATGGTGTGACTTCTTGGGCACTATAGATGCCTTGCAGGGTCATTTTTTCTTTATTTTTGACATTCTTTACATAGTTAATTAGGGTAAAAAGGTTCAAGGGCTACAGGAAAGTGGGTAAGACTTATTTCCACATTGTTTTTGTCATATATCTGGGGCAAAGGGGGAGATAAAGGGAGAAACCCCACCCAGTCTCCCATCCATCCCAGGTCCCTGATGTGGGGCATGCACAGGTGGTTTTGATAGTTCAGCAGTTATGAATTGCTGCCATTCTCGCCATTCCAAACATGATGAGGTCGCTGAAGAATTCACCGATTGACATAGTCCATCTTAGAGTCTCCCTTTGCCCATTTTTTCACTGCCAACATATGGCTGAGGTAGTTGACTGACTTGTTCTGTCCTCTGTCTTTTCATGGTTAGGGTTCTGAGTCCGGCAGTTCGATTCGGGAGATCCCAAAAGAAACTTTGTGTGAGGTGTTCCCAGACCAGATTCTTGTGTGTACTTGCAAGTACAGGACCCGGTACAGTCCATTGCCCCGATCAGCTGGTGGTTGCAATTACTAGGTCGGTTCTGTTTCTAGCCCTGTCTTCCACTGGAACCAATGGGTGTTGCAGTCCAGCCTGATTCTGCCCAGCACACACTCGGCCCTCACATAAACCAGTGGGAGCTGCAGCCTAGTCGGAGTGACCCACAATAACGCCCACTGGGCCCGCTCTCTATCCTGGTTTGCCAATATGTGCAGCAGACTAGTCCAGTCTGCGCCATATCCCATTCAGCTCTCATACATGTCAATGGGTATTGAAGCCTAGTTCAACCCAACCAGCTCCACTATCCAGCCCACACAGATGCTGTTGGGTGCCTTTCTGTCTAGCCACCCCAACTTTGTCCTGGTTTTTGTGCCCTCCAGTGGGAGTGGTAACCCAAGAAGGAGGTGCCCACTATTTCCCATCTAGGCCACTCCTACTCCCGGATTATGAACTCTCCAGGTGGTTCTGCAGTTTAACTAGACAGAATTAGCCCCCAGTGCCAGCTTCTGCTAGCTGATGCTGCGGCTAAGCCCAACCAACACTCACCCACTCTGATTTTTGTTTGCACCAGTAGGTACAATCAGCCCAGCCTGGCTTTTCCCTGATCTAGTCCACATGAGGCCCACAGGTGTTGTTGCCCTGCCTAGTCTGGTCTGCTTCCATCCCAGCTCATGTTCTCCAGTGGGAGTAGCTGTCGAGCAAGGGAGTCTTCCCACATTCCCCCTGCCGGCTTTGCCCCCTCCCTCCCTGGTTTTCACATGTACTGGTTGGGCACTGTGGTCACATCTGGTAGAAGTCACTTCACCTTGGCATTCCGTATTGTGGACTGGTTTTTGTCGCGACCAAACCTTGCTCGACCCACACTCTGTTCTGGTGCTCAGATTCGCCAGTGGGTGATGTGAACAGGTTCAGCCTGGTCTGCCCCCGACCCATGTCAAATGTATGCCAGTGGGGAACTTTCCATGGCCTATTCTGGGCTGTTTCCTTTCATGCTTCTTGCACTTATCTGCAGGGACTGTGTCCTGCCAGAGGAGTTACCCAGGCTCTTTCATCAGAACCTTCCCAATGCCAGGTTTCACGCATACCAATGGGTCCGTGAGCCAGCCCTACTCAGTTCACCTCCTGTCCTAGCAGGTACAGTGGCTTTCCTAACTGGCCTTCAATCCAATCTGGTTCTTGTTGTTGGATATTTCAGCCCAGCCACGGCTCGTCCATTCCCATATACAACTCACACATGGCTCAGTAGGGGCTGAGACCTAGCCTAGTCCATCCCACATCTACCTTGGTCCTCCAGAGCACCAGATGGTGTTGGAGTCTGGCCCGGCTTGGTGTGTCCAGTCCCAGTTCACACTTGTGCCAAGGGAGATTACAGCCATATCCAGATTAGAACACAGCCCCATTCCAGCCCCTGTGCTCCTTGGTGGGAATCTCAACCCATCTAGGGTATCCCCTTAGCTCTCCAACTGGGCCTGTTCCCAGCCATAGATCGCGCACATGCTAGTGGTGAAGCACTTGGCACAGTCCCTCACCTATCCTGGCCCCTGCCCTAGATGCTGTGGCTTAGCGTTCCTGGCTCATGCAGACCAGTAGGTGCAGCAGCCTAACTCGGCATGACCTGTGCTCCATCCTGGTTTCTGGTTTTGCTTGTGGGTTAAGGTTTGCTCAGTCCTGCCTGGTCCACCCTGTTCCATTACCAATTGACACCTTAGCCAGCTGTTGGAGCTACTTTGCCCAGCTTGTCCGACCCCCAGGTCTGGACCATGTGTTCACCAACAGGAGCTATGACCTGCCAGGGGAATTTCCCAAGTTCCTCCACTTGATCTACTCCCAGACCCAGTTCTCATACATGCCAGTGGGTTTTAGGCCAGTGTCAGGCTCAGTCTGGCCTTCAATTTGGCCTGTATGAGCTGGTGAATGTTGCAGTCCGGCCCACCCCACACCCTATTCAGGATGCACATTCGGGTGCTGCTGCCTTGACCAGTCCAGACTGTTGAGGGTTCCTTTACCCGTGATTGATGGCAGGCTCCCTGGTCACACCTAGCTTAGTCCATCACCACTCCAACTCTTGAGCTAACCAGTGGGGCTAGTATTTTCACAGCAGGGTCATTTTCTTTCTTTCTTTTTTTTAAAGATTTATTTTTATTACAAACTCAGATACACAGAGAGGATGAGAGATAGAGAGGAAGATCTTCTGTCCAATGATTCACTCCCCAAGTGAGCGCAACGGCTGGAGCTGTGCCGATCCGAAGCCAGGATCCAGGAGCCTCCTCCAGGTTTCCCATGTGGGTGCAGGGTCCCAAAGCTTTGGGCCGTCCTCCACTGCTTTCCCAGGCCACAATCAGGGAGCTGGATGGGAAGCGGGGCTACCGGGATTAGAACCGGCACCCATATGGGATCCCGGCGTGTTCAAGGCAAGGACTTTAGCCGCTAGGCCATGCTGCCGGGCCCAGCAGGGTCATTTTCAAGTGCTTCTTCAAGCCCAGGTCTTTTTCTGCCTCTGAGGGGTCAGGTGTAAGGTTCAGGAAGCTCTCTTCATTGGCCGCGTCCCTCCCCTATGGGGCTTGCTCACACCCACATACTGTCTCACCCTAATGGATTGGGGGATGATTAGCCTTTATTTTATATGGAACATGGAATGGGTCTCTTTGGCTTTTTCTGCATCAGGAAGTTTCCAAGGTTCAACATAAGGCCTGGTGCTAACTCACCTAAACTAACCCAGTCTTCTTGTTCTGCATATGAAATACGAGAAGCGTAGCAGAGCACCTTGTCTGGTCCAGGGTCCTGCACCCAGTGACTCAGCTCATTCAATTCTCAGACTGCTCTGCTTTCTCTTGCCAAAGCCAAGAGTGTCCAGGAGGCCTCCTGGTGTGTGTGTGTGGGGGGGGGGGGGTGGCGGGGAATGCTCATGGCAGTGACTCCATTGAAACTGAGCTGGGGACTCAAGTCAGGGATGTGGTAGGAGCCAGGACCCCTGGTCACAGTTGTCAGTGGCCAACTCCTTGGTAGCATCGTTCATAGAGATGCTCATCCTTGATTTTGCTTCTGCCTGCAGTCCAAGACTGTTAAAACAACATTTCAACCCTCGAGAAACAAAAGGAACCTTTGCTCCCACACTCAAAGATTGTGTGGCATCCTTTTAACTCCTAGCACCTTGCCTCCTCTTCTTCCTCCGCTTGATCTTTGCACTTTCTGAATGCACCATTCTCCCAGGTTCCATAAACTATAGACAAATAAAGATGAAAGCAATGACATAATCCATAGCTAGTGTGCAGATTAGTAACCCTATGAGGAAGGGGCAGTTGTCTTTCCTGTGTTCCATGATAACTTGGAACTTGATGAACACAGTCAACCCCCAAGTTCACATGGCAGTTGACTTACAGAATGGAATGGGTTTAGGGCAAGAGCCCAGGCCTGGAGTTCCACTCTGAAGAAAACCTCTTGCCATTTTCACCAAGATGCTTTTTGACTTTAGGTGTATAGGCAGCGGGAAGTTCAGTCTTATTCTCAAGTGCTCAACTAAGCTGGAGAGAGTCACAAATTAATGGGTGTCACCCATCACACCTTACCAGTTGTAGGGAAGTGCTGAGGACACTGTGTTTTCTAAGGAGAGCATCAGGCGGTGACTTCCCTGGTGGTTCCTAAGCTCCCATTGTTCACAAAGCCCCAGGCCCTGAGCTGATGTTGAGAGAAGGTCAGCGAAGAATCAAGTGCTGAGCCCCTGCCTCAGTGGCTTCTCCTTAACGGGAAGACAGGGCTCTGGGAAAGATGGGCCACTTGTTGGTCTGCTCGGGACTCCTTCTGGATGTTGTACAGGGTTATATAATTGCACATCTGGAGCTTTGCAACTCTGCAAAGCTGCCTTCGCCATGTAATTCCCTCTCCCCTCTCTGCTAGGGTAGGCCAGCTTGAACTCTAAGGGGAACCAGTTTGGCAGGTGCCAGCCATGTCTGCCTGTACAATGACAAGCAGCAGGCCCTGCTACCTCTCCAGTCCTCTACCCCAGCATGCGTTAGGTTCTCTGCTCACTCCTCCACGACTGCCCTTTACTGGTCTGCAAAGTCCTTGAGGATGGGCCTCTCTTGGCCTGGCACATGAAAAATCACAATTATTAATATTACCTTAAAAATTAATACACCAGATTTTTCAAGGCTCAGCGCACATATCACCCATCTGTGAAGCCATCCCTGACTCCCAAGGGGCAATCAGTCACTTTCCCCATGGACGCCCATGGCTCTTGTGGTCTTGTACAAAGCAGCCTGTCCCTGTCATCCTTGGAGGCAGATATCATGACCCTCCTCTTCACTGCCTTTGGCATTGAACGTGCTGGCTGAGTTGAAGCTTCTTGGTAGCCTGATGACAGAAGAGGGATAACCACCTGCCAAGACTCAGCGCCAATGCTGAGGACACAGAGAGAAGAGACTGGAGTTTCACTCTGTGTTTCTGCTGCTTGGGGTAAGGGCTGTTGGTGCCACCTTCTCCCCACCACTCAGCCTCATGGTCAGCACATCTTTGGGGGGTGCTTCTGAATGCAAGGTTAGCACTGTGTGCAGAAGGCCATACAAAGGTCAGGTTCAGGCACTGCCCACGGTGCTTCTGTGCTTGAACTCCTGGTGGTAGGCCATGGAACGATGAACATATTTCACCAAAAAAAAAAAAACCTCTGTTGGAAGTGAGATCATTCCAAAACCCTCAGACACATTGATAGATGAAAAATAGTCCTCAGAACCTAGTAAAGACCTCCTACCCAGGCTCACTGACTGTGGTTGGAGCCAACAGTGGCCACCCGTGTCCTCCTTCTAGCCCAGGTGGAACATGGGCTGAGCAGATGGCTCCTACCCACAAGGGGCTTGCATGGGTGCAAGGGTCCTGTCTCAGGGTCTTACTTCTGGTCACTGATAAGAGTTTCATCACAGCCACATGAGAAGGTAAGCATCACCACTGGTTCCACGTCATAGCAAGGACACTGGGTCTTCAGCAAGACTTAAGTCAGAGCTAACACTGCGTGGGCAGGTAGTGTGTGAGGGGCCTATGCTAGCAGCTCAGAGAAAGGGCCTATGCCAGCAGCTCAGAGAAAAGGAGAGGTTAAGAGGCAAGTTGGCATCCTTATTAGATTTCCTGGGGCAAGCAGAAAACAGTCTGTGGTTCCAGATTCTTTTTCTGTTCCATGTTCTCCTGATTAGTTTCTTTAAGATTTATTTTTCTTTGAAAGGCAGATTTATAGGAAGAGTAGAAACAGATCTATATGCTGGTTCACTCCCCCAAGATGGCCACAATGGCTGGAGCTAGGCAGTCCAAAGTCAGGAGCCAGTTTTTTCCAGATCTCCCACATGGGTGCAGAGCCCCAAGGAATTGTTTTCCTAGACCATAAGCACGGACTTGTATGGGAAGTGGAGCAGGCAGGATCTTGAACCTGCACCACATGAAATGCTGGCACTAGCAGGTGGAGGTCTAGCCTCCTGTGTCACCACGCTGGCTTCTGTTCTGAGTTTTTGCGCTTATCATACTGAGTTTCCTCCCATGGTCCTGGTTGAGATGGATGAAGGGATGTGAAACAGGAGTAGCCACTTGGGAGCCACACAAAGAACAGGGCCCGGGATCCAAGCCTGGTGGCCCCTCCTGGCTGATCAGATGACAAACGGAAGGCCAGACAGCTGGACAGATAAAGTCAAGAACTTCCATGTACCGGACACCACAACATTCACCTACTCTGAGCCAGGCAGTACTCACTAAGCACCTGCTTGCTGCACGTATGGCAGCATCCTTGTTTCTGGATGAGAAAAACACAACCAGGAAGGGCTCAGCAACCCACTCAGCCTGTCCAGCTGGGAGGGAATGGAGTTCAAATCTGAGCCCTCTGTCCCTGGTGCCACAGGCTCTTGGTGGCTGCAGAAATGAGAGCAGTGTCAACTCAGCTAGAATCCAATCAGCCAATGGGACACATGTCTGATGATGTTCCTCCAAGCCAGCTTCCAGACCTCAGCTAGGGCTGGCGCTTCCTCCCTGCCCATTCCTCTTCGGCAGGTTTGGTCCAAACCAATAGACCGTGAACCCTCCAAGCAGGAATGGATGACTCATGGTTTTCATAAACTTTTTATCCAAAGCTGACTGAATGTCCCTTCATTGCTTTGCTCACAATAACTCCAAGAGATCCATTCTGTCATCCTGCTTTTGTAGATAGGAAGCCAAACCCACGAAGACAGAGCCTGGCATAGTCTTGGGGGGAGGGGGCATGTGATTCCAGAGGCCACACTTTGCCAGCATGGCTGGATAGAAGCCACCATCCTATGAGTGGGTGGACACCTCCAGTCACTCTCAAAGATGAAGTGACTTAGGTGTGAGATGTGGTCATGTGTGACTTCCTCAATACACACACTTCATCTTTGAGATTGACTGGAGCATCCAACCAGAAATGACATGGAGGAGCACAAAATGATTCCCATGTCTTGAATGGCCCTGTCCTGGGTGTGACAGCTTCCTAGCAAACCCTGCCACTTCATGATCTTATCAATCACAATGCTCACAGCTTCAACCCCAGGGCCAATGAACTCGCTGCTATGACATACATTGCCCTCTCTCTTTGCTAACCTGGTCTGTGGTTTGAGAGTTCCTTGAACCTCTGCTTTCCTCCTAGAGGAACCTTGGGGACCCGGGCCAGGACTCTGTCACGTGCATTCTGGGCATGCAGCCTCTACATAGGACACATTCCGTGTTGACTGATGCAGTCGTGGGTCCTCTGCCTCACCTCCAGTACCCAACAAGCTCCTTCCATCTTCTCCACATCCTCCGTGTCGTTCCAAAGCCACTTCCCCAGTTCCTACGACAGAGATCACTGGGTAATCCTGGTGTCGTCCACAGCAGGTGAGGAGTCACCGCCCTCCCCCTGCCCCCGGTGGTGTGAACAAGGCCAGCTCCCAGAAGGGCACTGGAAGAGCAGCATGCAAGGCTCTGTGCCAGAAGGCATTCAGTTGTGGGGATAGCCAGGAAAATCTCCAGGAGTTTTGCCTCTCCCGTGACTCCTGCGAGCCCGTCACATTCCATTCAAGGGTTCCATGTCAAATACTTTCTTAGGAGAGGCTAGGTTGTGAGTGAGTGAGCTCTGGAGGACATGACCTTGACCTTGGCAAAGAAAAGGAAGGTGGAGGCTGAAGCACATTTATAGCCAGAAACTTTAGACTAGGTGGTATTATTTTTTCTTCTTTCTAGGTTTATTTAAACAAAAGGGAAGGATTATAAGCAAATAAAAACAATGAGAGCAATTTTGAAAAAAAAAAGTTTCATGAAACACACCACCCAACACTCCTGAGCACCAAGCAGGACTGGGGGTTCCTCCGTTGTCAATCTGTACCATGCAGCTTGGTGTCTCCCCACATACACACAGTAGCTGGATTAGGGTTCATGACCAGAGGTCAGGAATGCAATGAGTACTTTTATATCTATTGATCCTTTTTAAAAAAAGTGTTTACACGAAACTTTAATTCGATTTTTTTTTGTTGTTTAGCTTTTTAGCCTAACTGCTACACATTTTATCCCCATTCTTTGTGAAATGTTAATCCAGTCCAGGGTTTCCGTTTTCCGGGTGTAACTTTTCAGAAATTGTATATCTGCATAGCAACCCTGCTAGAGCTGCCTAAGTCACGGTGTCACATGTCAGAAAGATGAAAAGGACTCCAAATCTAGGTTCTCCACACACTTGGCTCTCCAACGCTGGGGCACTGAGCTGCTTGGCCTCTGCATCAACGGCAGGAGGGGACATTGCGGGTCCAGAGAGGTGCAAACTTTTATCTTGTTGATGACAGAACCGACACATGACCTCAGCCTGGCTCGACAGAGACCATCAAAGCAGAAACAAAGGCTGTATTTTTCTCTGCTCTTGTCCCTGCTGTCAGCTTCCAAGTGCAACCTGAGCCTGGATTCCGAACCCAGTGTCCAGATTAGAGATTGTTGACTCAGATTTAGCGGTGAAACCTGAGCCGGACCCTGTTGATGGCAGACCTTGAAGGAGCAAGTTTACTTAAGCCAAGAGGGAGATCGTGTGTCAAGCAAGAGAGCCTGGCTTTTCTTTATCACAAACTTCCTGATCTGCCTCTGTTTTAATAGTTTCCACTAGCACCACCAAAAAAAGAGCGAGAGGGCAGTTGAGAAGAGACAGAGAAAGAGAGAGAGAGGAGAGAGAGAGAGAGGAAGCACCTCTCTCACTTCCATCTCTTCAGCACCATAAATCAGGAAATTAACAAGTGTCTAAAAAAACAGCGAGCCTTTGTGTTTCTTTCCTGGTGGCCAGCACTTAACATCATCCTGTTCGGTGAGGTTGAAAAATGGGGGCTCCATGGATGGAGATATTTAAAGGATATTTCCCCATACTCAGGCACACAGCTTTTATGAGACTCCAGCACGACTTACTCGCCTTTGGGTCTGAAGGCAGCTCATTAGGAGAAGTCATTACATCGCTTTCCCCGTCTCAATCTCCTTTCTCTCTCGCCCCGTTTCTGCTTTGGCACCCTCCCGGCTTTTCCTTGGCTTTTCACTTCATCCCTCTTTTAGATTCTCTGCGCCTTCAGTAATTTATGTGCACGATATTTTCCCAACCTCCAAATGTTTTTCCATTTGGCAAACCTTGTCCCGAAGCCTCCGCACGATGTAACTGGAGAGTTCGTTTCTGCTCAAAAACATGAGCTCGGTTCACGGAGGAGACTGAGCGCTCGACCACCAGTGACCCTGCCGGCCTGGGCTGACACCGGCTGACAACCAGGCTGGTCCTGGGGATGGCAGGGAGGCGTTGTGTGATGGGAGGGAGCGGAGGAGATGGTGTGAGAAGAGGGTCTTTTCCAGGCTGCCACAGATGCCCGCCTGGCTGCGACCCTCCTTGCCTCTGAAAGGGAAGCATTCCTTCCAGGCCCCTTTCTCATCGTTTTTGGAAGCTTCGAGGTGCCATATGGAGAATCGTTTCATGAGTCTCCTGATGGCTTTTACGTGAGCAGCGAGAAACTGGCAGCTTTCCTTCAGGTCTGACATCTCTGCAGTACCTGCTGGGGCTTGCTGGGAACAGCCACACTGCATGTGTTAGTCCTGCACTGCTTTTCCTAGGAAGCAAAACACACACACACACACACACCCCGCAGGGGTGGTCGGGACCTTGGGAAATGGGAGCTGGATGGGAGCTGGTTGGGGGAGGACATGTCCTTTTCCCGCGGGTCACCAGGGCAGTGTTGCCCTAATGTTGGTTTTATTCCAAACTCCTGGAATTAGGTGGAAGGCGGAGAAGCAAAGCTGGTGCCTTTTTCCATATGCAGAGCTCACTGGCTTCTGGCTGGGGCAGGCACCTTTTGAAAGTGCAGGTTAATGGCTGGGTTTTTGGTCAGTGGCTCCCAGGATATAGCTGGACAACTGTTGGCATCTGGGCACACCAGCTGTCTTCTCAGGGTCACGGGCATGTTTTCTCCCAAAGTCCCCGCTATTTCCCCCACTCTTTGTAAAGATGAAATACTTTCTTGATTCTTGCCCCAGATCCATTCTTGCAAGGACAGACTTCAGATGAGTTCTTGAAGGAGTGATGGGGCTGAGGGAACGAGTCCTTAGCTCACTGAGTCCCCCTGGACCCCTCCATGAGGGTAGAGTTATAGGTTAGATTAGAGGGAATTGCCTGGCAAGGAGGAGCTAAGCCCTAAACTGTTTCCCTAGCATCTCCATGAAAAAAAAAAATTTTTTTTTACACAAATTACAGTACTAAAGATGGGTTGGCTCTGGGAATCCACTCACTCAGATGTATTTTTAGGCGTTTGTTTATCGTTCTTGATTGATAAAGTAATTATCAAAATGCGTTAGAAAATAATAGCCAACTGGTGAGAAAAAGGAACAGTTGGAGGAAGCAAAGCAAGGGAGAAAAAACCGTCTGTAGATTCTACCTCTGGCTTCCCAGGGAAACTTCATGGAAATTCATCCTCTTTTCCTGCCCCTTCTTTTAGAGGGGTCAGGGGGTGCCCTGGCTTGAGAACACCTTCCCCACTCCCCACCACCAACACTTGGTATCTAAGGAGCCACAGAGGCTGCCCTGTGCTTCTCCGTCCCTCCTCACTGCCCCTGATGTCTGCATCGGCAGATGTTTGTGCTCCATGAGCCAAGTGGAAGCCTGCAGGCTCCACCAAATACCAGCCCCACTGAGAGGGGTAGCCAGGCCATCTGACTTGAGGGACATAGATGCTGGCCTATCCAGCAGTGCCAGGCTTCCAGGGAGCAGAAGGAGGGCTACATAATTAGCTGGCACTACCACCCAGTTGGCCTGTGCCTCTGCCCTTCTGAACATCACACAGAAGCCTTTGATGGAGGCTTGGGGAAGGCTCCACACTAGTCCACTTCCATGGCTGGCAAAGCCTTGGTGCCAGAGCACCATGTGGTACCCTGATGGTGGCTCCTGGCACAAGAGTGAGCAGGAGGTGAAGGATAGCTTCCAGCCAACAGGCTTGGAAGAGCCGTGCTATTCCCAGGGACATCCCTGCCCCCGCCCCCAGCACTGCTTGGCCTGGCCTGGCCCAGAGCAGGCATGGATAACAGGGGTGGACAGATGGAGATGGCCCCATGGCCCTGGCCTTTCCTGCTGTTAGCTGTATTGGCTGTATTGGCTGTATTGGCTTTTGATGGCTGAGGTTCGGCCTCTGCCGTCAGCCATAGGGAGATTCCAGTTTCTACCCTGGAGGGTGATTTCTGGGAGTCAAGAATGGTAAGTGTGCAGGCTGCAGGCCTGTTTACAACAGTCCTCACCCCCTACCTTTCTCTGCTCTTCTCTAGCTGCTGGGGCATCTGGCCCTGGCTGAGGTCAGGCAATGGGACCCTGGAGAAAAGGTCTAATCTCTCTACCTCAGCAGCTTCTCCCCAAGGAGCGTCTCCCCAGACCTCTCTAAAAGCCCACAGGAGCTACAGCCCCCACAAATGGCCTCCTCTCTTTGTCTCTCCAGCCTCAGTGTCATCTGACTGCTCACTGTGCAGTGTCTCAGTGCCGCCATAGCCTTCTTCTAGAAGCTGGTGCTTGCAGCACTTTCCGTCCTCCTGCTAGGCCCTTGACTTGGCTGAGTGTGTGAAGCTGTTATACAGCTGGATGACCACTGCCCTCCTGAAGACCCCTGAAGGTTATGAGGCATAAAGGGGTGGGGCTGCTCATCTGGGTCCCATCCTGAGCATCCCACCTGACAGGTGAACCGTGATGTCTGTGTTTTCTGGACCAATGATCCATTGCAATCATTTCTAGCTTGGGACTTTATAAAGATAGAAAAACATGGCTGACATGGTAGATAGCAAGTGCCATGTGAAAGGGTGACATCCCGTATGAGAGTCAGTTGAGTCCCTGCTCATCTAGTTGCCGTTCACCTCCCGGTGAGTGCACCTGGCAAGGCAGCGGGAGATGGTGCAGGTGCTTGGGCTCCTCCCACCAGTGTGAGAAACCTAGACAGAATTTCAGGCTCCTAGTTTGAGCTCAGCTCAGCCCTAGCTACTGTGGCCACCTGGAGAGTGAACCAGTGGATGGAAGAGCTCTCTCAGATGTTTCGTCCTCTCTATCTATAACTCTGCCTTCCAAATAAAACACAGCTGTAAAAAGTATAAAAATGAGAATATACACACACACGCTGTACATAATACAGTAACCTAAAAATATATACCTTGATAAAAATGTCCTGGCTTTCTGGTCTGCCTTTCACACCCTTTGCTGGGTGGCCTGGCCTGCCTGGACTTAGCTTGTAGGTCCTGCTGCTCTCTGGTGTGTCCTGCTGTCCTGTGCCATTTCAAGTAGCACATCCTCGTTGCCTAGCCTTATACTGTGTTTCTGTGAGTGCACTGAATCTCTTCATCCCTGTACTGCTAAGGAAGGTGGACTCCTGGCTCCCTCAAGCTTTCTTGCTCCATTTCTGGCCAGGTTTACTGGCCTTTGGCATTCATCCACTCGGTCTGTGTTCTGTCTTTCCCTTCTGCTGTTGCTGTGGGTGTGGGGGAAGGCTGAACTCCACTGCTTTTGGCAGGAAGAGTAACTTCCGCCTGGAGGTCAGGATTGAAAATGGATTTCCCCATTGGGCAGAGAGATGGAGGCCTCCACTTCCTGTAGAGTGTAATTAATTGGCTGTCCCTTCCTCCCTTCGCTGCCTGCAGCTGCCCCAGGCTCAGGGCCATCCCTGCTTAACTATTCCTTGCCCTGTATGGCTCAGACTCTTTCCGAGCCTTACAGAGCTCTCTTGGTGCAAATAGCGTATTGGATGGGGCCTTGCCTTGCTCCCCTGGGCAGGGCCCAGAATCCAGGTGCTCTCTGTTGCATTCCTGTAACTTGGGAAGTGAGTCTACTTACAAAGCCCATCAGTTACAGCCTTTGGACTCTGAAAGAACTCTGATTACATTGCTTCATGTCCTCATTTTGTGTGTGGAGGAGCTGAGGTGCTGAGACAGCCTAAGTGCCCTGTCCAGTGACTGATGGCTTGGGGGTGGCCAAAGCAAACCCCCCCAAGGGTCCTCGTGGACTCTCAGTCTAGTGCTTTCTTCATAATCACCATGGTAGCATCAGCTTCCACTCTCGGCCCAGATGGGAGCGAGCTGTGTCCACAGATATAAAGCTCCTAGGAGACTCAGGGTGTGCTGATGAATGTTGAACTACAGGCTCTCTTGAGGGGGAAAACGTGTGCTTGTGCATAGACACTTGAGTTTATTGGAAACTTTGCTGGTATTAAGGAAGTGTAACACAACATACCACGATAAAATATATACCAGCCTTTGTGATCAACTTCATAGAGCTGGTAGATTCCCAGTGAATGTCTTGGCTGATTTTGGCTGAATTCTTATCACTACATGTGATTGCAGTGGTTGGATGAGTTTAGCTCTGACGTAAATCTGGATTGTTGTTTCTTTCAATTTTTGTATGACAAAAGAACAGTCACACATGGGAACTACCCTTCTGGGTTTAACCTTCATCGTGAAAATTTACACTCACTTTCCCAAGTCTAGGCAAACCACCAAAAGGATCCATCAAGATGTGAATTTTAGCATTTTCCCAATTGAACCCAGGATGTGAATCTTCTCGCCGTGAGAGGTCTCAGGCCCACAGGGTGATGCCACTAAGCTCGGAGCCCAGGGGAACCTGGGCAGTGCACGAAGCAGGCATCAGACAGCATTTCCACTTTGCAGATCTAATATGTAAACAACCCCAAGAGCATAGATATTAATGCAAAGTAGTTGAGTAATTGAAAAATGATATGTTTTAACATCTATTGCCGTGGGTATTAGTATCACTTATCAAATTTTACCTGCATGTAATTTCATTTTTAATAATGTCTACATTGAGCCTTGGCTCATGAGATACCTGGAAATTTAGCCCTGCTCATGTGAGCTTCTAGAAGCAGTGTGCATGCAGTGTGTCACGGGAGATGGCAAGGTTGGTTCCTACTGTGTCTTGACTTCTCAGTTTGTGACCATGGCCATTGGACAGAAGAGACCAGGGGTGTGGCCATTGGTTCAGAAGGCTTGGGCCAAACTCACACTGAGGAGCAGAGGGAAATTGGTGGAGAATGATGAGGTAGCAGGAGCAGAAAGGCAAAGACGTTCTTTGGGTGCATAATTCTAGAAGCTAGAGAAACACAAACAATGTTGAAGATGAGACCCTCGAAGACATCAGAAGGAAAAGGGAAAGAAAGGAAAAGATACATGCAAAGAAAAAAAATACTAATTTTTAAATATCATTTATTAAGAAGGGTATTTGCTGACACAAAATTCTAGGTTTGCTTTGTGGAAGCGCCTGCCCCACGACCTCCGTGACCCTCCCGCGTGCCTGCTGTGGTGCACCTGCGCTGAGCACCGCATGTATTCCTGGAGCAAGGCCCTGACCTCACTGTGCATCTTTGGAAGGAGAGGATGAGGTTACCAGAGCTCTGGATCCATTTTTGGATCCAGTGAAAACCACAGGCTAATCCCTAGTGCAGCCCTCTCTTACAGGCACTGGCCTTGCTGCAGGTGGGGCTCCAGCCCTTGGAAGGGGCAGGTCACATGCTGCTGACACCTGTGGCATCCCCCCCCTGCCTTGCTTTCCTCACTCCCTTCCTCCCCTGCTTCCTTCTTGCACTGTGCACCTGGGGAACACAACTTTCCAGACTATCGAACGCCTCCTCTGTTCTCCACCACCCCTCCTTTCTCCTAAGGCATCTGTTGGAGTTTGCTGAGCCTTTCTGCTCATTTGTCTGTGTTTTCAACAGGCCTCTGGGCTCTTCCAGATATGAGATCTGCTATCATAACTGCCTGGGGCACACCACATCCCCACAGAATAGGTCATAGACCCAACATTAATTTACTTCATGACTGTCAGGCAAGTATGGCATAGGAAGTACTTGAAGAATGGATTAACACACACGTATCTGCATCTTTTATTGAGACCTATGCTTTTTTATGCATATACACCTTTGTTCACCAAGCACACCTTAAGAAATACAGAATTGTTCCAGCTTCTCACTTTATAAGGAAGCAAAGGCAGGGTTGTAGGTTTAGGGATAGAGTCAGTACCCTTGGCCACATTAGACTAAGGGGAGATCATGATGCTATCAGGAGGCTTTCAGATGGAACGACTTTCAGTTCTTACGAAGTTAGATAAGCTAACCACTGCCACACTGATGATCACTGTTAGGACAGCTGAAAATAGGCTCAACTGAAATCATTGCTCATCACATTCGAGAAGAGGGATGGGATGCTGTAGCCAGATGCATCCACAAAAAAGGCACCTCTCTTCCTCCCATACTTGTGAACAGGCTCTCTTCAGAGGGCTATTTTTGTTCCTTGGTGACTTCTGTGTCTTGCAGCCTTATTCCCCTCCATGCTGTCACCAAGGGCCATCTGTGGTAAGCTTTGTTTCCTACAGGATATCCCCTGACTCTCCTGACACTTGCAACTAGTAGTAGCAGACAGCATCCAATCTCCAGGTGTTGGGCTCACGCCTATTTTATGAACATATCCCTATGTCATCTGTCAATTGTTTGTCAAGCACTATGCCTGTTGGTTCCTGTCTTGGGTAGCAGGTGCCACCTAGAGGGCCCTGTGACTGCCACAGTGGCTTGGCAGGAACTAGGCAGCCTGGGCCCTGAGGAAAGTCTGCAGAGGCCCAGTGAGGATTCCACCAGTTCCGTAGCGTGTCTCTGGTCCTGTGAGTTCAGATGAAGGGCCCATGGGGGTCCCTGAAAGGACCCAGGGCTGGCTGGAGGGTTCCTAGCATTTAGACACTGAGCTGGGTGTGATTTGTTAGGAAACAAGCAGGAGTGCCATTGACCACCAGGTGTCAGCAGTGGCCTGGCCAGGTGGTGGCTGGTGCACAGGCCCCAGGAGGAATGCCAGGCATGCAAACCAGGGTCTCTAGGGTTGCCTTTGAAATTCCTAAGGGAAAGAGAGGGAGGGCACCAAAGACACTCCCGTTAGTCTTGCCTGGCTACTAGCCCCATTCCTCTCTGCCTTCTGATGGGCAAAACTGCTGACTGCAACTTGCAATGCTCAGAGCAGGTGGGACCACAGGAAGCAATGGTGTATGTTGGGTGGCAGGGAGTGGGATACGGACAGAACCGTCAGGATACTGGCTTTCTGCAACTCTGAGTACGTTACAGCTTGTCTGCCGGGAAAGTGAAGTCTGGGTTTGCTTTCCCATAGCACCTGTCCCAGTTTGCAGATGACAGATCACAGGGCTTCTTGGTGGGTCAAGTGAGACCCAGGAGCTCACGACTTGTGAGGTGTTCTCTGCAAGTGGCTGCAGGGGTGGGGCTCCCTTTTTGACCAGAGCTATGACCTGCAGCTTGCTTCAGACAAGAGACCCAGACAACTGCAGCAGGCAGCCGTGGCTGGCCCCTCCCCAGTGGGTCATGTGGAGTCTCCAGGGTGCTCTCGCTGCCAGCCACAAACTTGCGATCCAGCCTGATAGAGTCATCTTCCAACTCGATTCTTCCTGGATGCCTGTCCATGGCTTGTTTCCAAGCAGAGTGCTGGCAGTGCAGTCGCACTCCTCCTGCTTGACTGAGCCTGCTTTTCCATCCTGGAAGATGAAATGCACATTGCAGAGTAGAAGTTTTTCCTGCAGCCCTCTATCCCCAGTGGTGGAGTGATGGAGGAAAGCTATGAGATGAAGTCAGGGGATAACTGAGTAACATGCTGAATTATAACCTCATGGAATGGAATGAAAAGGGTTTTTTTTCTCCACTACTAAGTTTATTTATTATGTCCTGGATGGCCATACCCCAAAGCAGCAGAGGGTTTGGTTCCTGAGCAATAACAATAGCAGGAATTGATTTTCTCCAGCTCAGCTGATGTTGAAATCTCTCCCAGCCATTGGCCCAGTTGAGGTTCACCTGCTCATGACCTGCGGGGTAAATGCGAGTGGGGCGCTGGCCTTGTCACACTTGGAAGACGGTAGAGAAACAACGAAGCTATAACAACTGGTTGTTACACTTTTGTGACTCTCCCTTCAGTGAAACAAGCTACCCAAGAAACAACCCAAGAAAAACTCTTGATGGGGTTTTCACTATAGATTTACAGTTACATGATTTTTTTAATGGAAAAGTGGCATCTTTATGACATAGAGTTTTTTATTTTTGGTGACTTCTGAAGATACATCATGAACATGATGTATCTTTCCATTTCTTTGGTTTCTCTTCCATATAAAATATATTAAGTTTCCTTATAGTACTTGGGACATTTGTGTTAGATCCTCCCCTAAATAAACTTGCTTTTCATGGCTATTGTAATGAAATCATTAAGAATATCAATATCACTCTAATTGTTACTGGTAAATGGATGGTTGGTTGTGTGTATATATACTGATCTGATCTTTTGGATTGTCAATATAAAAACCATACCATATCATATCATAATAATATCTATTTTTTATTTTTCCATTTGGACCTGATGCATCTCATTTATTTTTGTTTTCTTATGGTGCTGATGATCCTGATATCCTTGGATATTAGTAGGAATTGCTTTTGCATGAATGCTTGATTTTGGAATAATTTCAGATTTATTCAGGAGCACTGCAGATGGTCCTCACTCCATTTCCCACCTTGTTAACATCTTATGTGACAAGCACCTATATGAAAGCGAACTAGGTGCCTGCTCCTGTCCCAGGATCCAGTCCGGGAGATCGCATTCTGCCTCTTCACATCCTTGACAGCATTGAGAAATGTAGCTCAAGCACTTTGCAGAATGTTCCTGAAGGTTGGGTTGGTCTGCTCTTCTTTTGAGTTTTTGGAACACAAGTTTGAAGTGCGCTTCTCATGACATCCATTGCAGCTACATGCACACAACTTGACGTCACTGGTGAACTTGACCTTGTCACCTGCCTGAGGCAATGCTTGCCAGGATTTCCCACAGTGAAGTTGTCTCCTCATTCTCTTCCCATTCACTATTCTAACCCAAGTGAGAGTGTGGATGGGGGCAGAGGGAATTAAGATCCACCTCCTAGGGGTGGATATTCTTGCTCATAGTAACTGGAATTTATCTATAAGGAAAACTTGGTTCTTCTATCTGTTTATTCAATCATTTATTTATATCAGTATGGTATTGTGTATTTTTGAAGTATTTTGGGTTATACTACATTATTGTTATTATATAATTTGCTCAAGTTGCTTCAGCTTGGCCATTGGAAATAACATGTTCCAGATGCATTTTGTGTCTGCCCAGCTCTCTCTTATCAATCATTTTTCCCTGGAGGCCTGGTTCTTTGTACTGGAGGATGGAATTTAGACACCAAGGCTTGAGTGATGTGTGTTCATTACAACTAGGATGAAACCATTTCTTAGAGCTCTCAGCAGACAGATGCATATACACATTTCTAGTATTATGCGTGAATGCATCCATTTGCATCTTTGCTAAACTCCATGTGACTTCAATTGATGTCCCTTGTGATGCTGTTGTATCACACAGCTTTTTCTAGTATTCCCCCCCTTATTATTTGCAATTTCTCTGTCAAATGGAAACCTAGCTTCCGTCATCCATCATCAAATTTCGATGTTCCATCATTAAGTTTTATGTTTTGAGTTGCTATCCTTCATTGGGTTAAGTGCATTCCCTTCAGTGGCCAGCTCAGTCAAATAGTAGATTAAGCCTCCACTGTGGTGCTGGAATCCCATATAGGTGCTGGCTCGAGTCCTGGCTGCTCCACTTCCCATCCAGTTCCCTGCTAATGTGCCTAGGTAGGCAGCAGAAGATGGTACAAGTCCTTGCCTACTTGCACCCACGTGGGCGATTCAGAAGAAGCTCCTGGTTCCTGCCTTTGGATCAGCCCTGCTCTGGCTGCTGTGGCAATTTAGGGCACTGAACCAGCAGCTCTGTCTCTCCTCTCTTGGTAAATCTACCTTTCAAATAAAAATGAGTAGATCTATAAAAATTAAAAAAGAATGTCTCCCTCCATTCTTATTTGTTTAAAAAAAACTAATATTGAATTACTAAGTTATATATTTTAACCAAACCATCCATGTGTTGATAATATGAAGTGACAACTCTAACTTAGTCACAGAATTTTTTATTGGCTTGAAGTAAACGAAGATGGCTGTGTTTTGTCAGTCAACGGTGGTCAAATATCAGCAACTTATTACAGTATTCTGTTTGCTAATGATTTTTTAGAATTTTTGCGCATATGTTCATGACTGATACTAGTCCATAATTTGCCCATCACTGACTGTCCTTTTGCCCCTAACGTAGAAGGAACTGTTCTTAATAACAAAGGATACATTTTAGTGATCACAAGG
Source organism: Ochotona princeps (assembly GCF_030435755.1). NCBI lineage: Eukaryota > Metazoa > Chordata > Mammalia > Lagomorpha > Ochotonidae > Ochotona > Ochotona princeps. Next base: position 54,158,864 of record NC_080832.1, on the reverse strand, counting down.
GAAGGTCACACAAATGAAGGTCATTGTCATTACAAAGAAAGGAGATGAAAAAACAGAGACACAGAAAGAGGGTGGGATGCTCCAGAGAGGGGTGGGAGGACTTTGACTAATTCTTGGTGGATCGCCTAGTTTATCTAACCGCTTTAAAAACTTCAGTTATTCCTGAGGCCCTCTTTGCACTTACCATTCTAGCCAAACACATCCTTAGGTAGAGTTGGGAAGGACAAATGTCATTGAGATGCTACCCCATTATCTCCAAAGCCTGGAGTTAGGGGATAGAGAGCAGAGTAAGAACTCTATCCTGTGTGCTCTGGGAGAAAATTTTTGTTTGTTTCCCGGCCTCCATCCCTCCTTCACTCAGATGACAGAATACTTTCTTCCTTACAGAATTGCTTCTCCATCTTGTGTCACAGTTTCTGATGGGACACCATCCCCATATCTCATCACCTACTACATCAGTTGGCATGAGGTCCAGACTCAGTCCATGGATTAGGAGACTCTAATCCCAACCTTTAGTGGCTTGTCCAAATGAAAGCAGAACACCCAGGTTAGTGCGGTTAAAGCAAGGCTCAGAAAGTAAATGTATCAGTAGTGTTGGAAGGCTTCTTTTCTTGCCCCCCACGGTCTTGAGCGACACAGTGCAAGAGAGTGGAATGGCCAACAGCCAATCTTCCTTCCCTCTGTGTTATCCACTGCAGTGAGTTTCTTGAAGAAGACACCATGAGATCAACACAGCGAGGAGTTCAGATGCAGAGATGATCCCACTGATGCAGTTAAGTCCCTGGATTGGGCCCCTATCCACTTTGACCAGATAAAATACAAATAAGTCTTTCTGCTCAAGTCACCTGAGTTGGTTCTCCTGAGTAGATATGTGGGGCTGTCAGTTGAGTGGAGTCAGGACTGAGGGTGTCTGTGCTGCCTTGTGTTCTCAGTTTCTGAATCTCACTTGCAGGTGGCATAGCTATGACAGTTGGTAATGATGGCTCAAGTAAGCTGTTGTGAGTTGTTAGTGGGGGAAGGGTTGTAGCCTCCTGAGAGACCCGAAGAATGCCTGATGCCCTGTGCCACGACTGCATTGACTACACCAGTCAATGGAAAGTGTGTCAGTGAAGTCGGCATGTGAGGAGGGCGTACACTTAGGGTCTTTGTATCCATTGCTTGATGTGCCATAAGACGCTCCTGCCTCTTCAACCACCCTAAGCCCAAGCGTGCTGGTGTGCAGCTGGATTGAGTGTCTGGTTGCATCGCCTTGTGCAGAAGAAGAACGTGAAATGCTGAAGGCCAGCAGATGTTCAATGACCAACATGATCATTTCAATGTATTTTTTCTTCTGAGGTATAATGTGGCTGTAAAGGTCGTTTCTGCACATGGAATTCAGAAAAGTTGAGTAATTGATCCAAAGACAAAGAACAAAGCAGTTTGAAAACAGAACTTCATGTTAATGACAATAAAGAAAGATAATTCTTTCAAAGTTTAATAAAGACCCAAAAGTAACGTGAAATCACCCAGAGATAACTGTTTATACTTGGGTGGGTATCTCCTGGCTTATTTATGCAAAACAAACTCAGAAGCTAAATCCAGATAGAATAGGGGTCTCTTGGAGACTTTCAAAGTATTTTGTTTTTGTTTTTTATGACATATTTCAAGTACATGATTCAGTGTAAAAAATATGAAAAAAAATTCATGACCCCTTGGTCCCTGTATAATAAATGCTAACATTTTCTGTCTTTACTTCAGATATTTCTTGTTTTCAATAAGCTCAACATTGCAGGTTACCTGAGCCCCTGAACTCTGCTATGACCCTTTTGTCCTCTTCTGGAAACAGCCTCTATCCTGAAGTTGAGAGTGTTTTTCTGTGCAAGGGTTCTCTAGAGCAGAATCAACAGGAGATACAGAAAATATGAGAATATGTGCTGAGGCAGGGAGAAATGAACAAACTCTCCTTGCTCCAGCTCTGGTTGCATTCAGACCCCTCCTGGACAGGTCAATGACTAGGGGCCTGGGCAAAGGCTGTTTATTATATTGAGCCCACATTTTCAAATGCCAGTCTCACTCAAATGCTCACAGTCTCACAAATGGGCGGGCACACACACACTGTGCGGGACCCAGTCAGATGGACACATGGTTAACCATTATACTCCAGAATGTGTGTTTTCTGTTTCTCGCATGTATGATTGCATCTTAAGACAATATGAGCTGCCATTCCCTGCATTCTTTAAGATCTAAACAACTGTGGCACTGTAGTGCAGCTGATTAAACTGTCACCTCTACTGGCAGTTTGAGTCCTGTCTGCTCTACTTCCAATTCAGTTACCTGCTGCTGGAAAAGCAACTTGAAAAGCAATGGAAGATGGCCCAATACTTGGGTCCCTACCACCAATTTGAGAGACCCAGATGAAGCTCCTAGCTCTTGAATTTGACCTGGTTCAGCCCCAGCAGTTGCAGCCATTTAAGGAATGAACCAGTAGATGGAAGATCTCCATCCCCTCTCACTAACTGCCCTTCAAATAAATAAACAAGTGTTTTTCTTAAAAAGTAAACAATTTACACAGGGGTACTTCAAAACGTTTAAGAAAAATGAAATTAAAATATAAGATTTGTTGGTGCAAAACCCTTGAAATCTCTACATAGCATTTCCCACAATGTGCATCTCCACTTTTTGAAGAACTCTCACTCAAGTCAATATTTCTACTTCTCTATTTTGCTAAACTCCCCACTGTATTTCTGACATTTATTCATGTTAATGCATCTGTATCACTTTCTAGCTACCATCTGATAATTTCCTAAATTAGTATATTAGCAATCAGATGTCCATTTGTCCACTCTCATATTAATAGACTTTTAGGTTGTTCCCAAAGTTTTGTGATTTCAAATAATGCTACTGTCAACACATTTGTTTATGAGAATTTATACAGGTGGAGTAAAGTTGGAGAGTGGGAGCATCTTCAACTTTGAAATATATTTCCACACTGGTCTCTTACAATAGTTGTATACCTTGCAGTGATTCAGGTTAGGACCACAAAGAGCCACACCTTCTCTCTGCCTTTCATTCTACGCAACTCCAACCACCAGTTGTGCTAGACTGTTTTGGAGCCAGGTGGCTGCTGTCATCTCCTCCATAGTCCAGCAGTTTACTTGTAGGCATAAGACAATGATACCCACCATGGATTGTTTGCAAAGGCAGCTGCAAGAATCTGCATCATGCTATGCGTATCCCGCACAGCACTTTAAATAAAATAAAGGGGGTTCACCTAGCCTGGGGAATGGTCCTCTAAGAGTCAGTTCTTGCCTGGAACAGAGATCTGGTTACATCTTCAGCATCTGAATGTGTCTCGTTTTGTTTGAAAATATCTCAGGCACACAAACCTGCTGGGAGTCTTTTGGGAATCCAGTATTGACATCGTGTTGGAGAAAGGACAGCAAAGAGACTTCCACCATCCCAATGTCTTGAGAACCCATGTTAACTCCATATTGCTTGAGCCCCCATAGTCACTGATGATCACTAACTGGGTCATCAGTGAAAACAGTGGTTATTTCTTTTAGTCAAATAGTCTCCAGTTATCTCTTTCTGCTGTCAATTGGATTTTAACAGCTCCATGGCCAGGAAATCCTCCAAAGTGAGTAGAAATTCCAAAGAAGGTAAGGTTCAATGCAGATGACCCAACTGTAACTAATAGGGCTGGTCAGACAAAAGATGAAGGGAGCACAGAATATGAACACTGTGTCCTCTGCTTAACCTGTGTCTCCTCCTCTGAAGTTGTGTTTAATCACGCCCTCCTTTCCTTCCCTATAAATCATAACCATAGCAGCATTATTATTTGCACAAATGTAACATATGCATGGAAGAGATGGCTGGATAATTACTAACTCCTTTTATTTCTGCATACAACCCAGAAAGATAGTTATTTTTCAGCATTTCGTGCAATTAGATTGGATTTGGGTCAATATAGGTAGAGTGATACGCACAGATTTCAGGTACGACAAAATCCATCCCCTGAGCTAGCCTTATTGTTGATTTTTTCTTTCATAGTGACTGCAGAGGACATGTGGTGAAGACGGTGCCATCACAAACTGAAAGATAGTGTCATTACAAGATGGAACGAGACGGATCCCATAGTGGGCTGTGAGATAAATGAGTCATAAGCCTTTGTAAACTCCTGGTATTTTGGATTGTTGTTCCAGTGGCTTGCATTGTTTACCCTAATATGAGAGGTACTGACCATACATGACCTCATTAGATGTATCAGTCCAATGAGACAGGTTAGCTACTAACACCTGCATTTTACCAATGAGAATAAGAGGACAGAGACTCATAGCTAGGAAATGGCCGAGTCAAAAATCAAATTCTGGTAGTTTGACACATCCAGTTCCTGTGCTTGTCCTTCCTGTTGTATTTATAACTGCACTGACTACTGCAGGATCTGTGCAAGTGACAGGACATCACCCGAGGGTTACAAAAGAACACTATAACAAATGCGTTGGAACAATTGGATAGCAGCTTGCAAAATCAAGAAGCAAGACCCACACCTGTCGCATTAAGCAAACATCAACTCTAAATGAATCAAGGACCTAAACCTATACCCAGAAACCATCAAACTATTAAAGGAAGACATAGGAAGCACTCTCCAAAATATAGGAATGGGGAAAAACTTCTTAGAAAAGATCCCCAAAGCACAGGGAGTCAGACAAAATAAACAAATGGACTACATCAAACTAAAAAGATTCTGTACAGCAAAGGAAACAATTAACAAAGTGAAGAAGCAATCAACAGAATGGGAGAAGATCTTTGCACACTACACAATTGTTAAGGGACTAATAACAAGGATCTACAAAAAGCTTCAGAAACCCAGGGACAGAAAAAAAAAAAAAAAAAAAAAAAAAACAACCAAAAACTGTGAAGAAATGGGCAAAGGAAATGAACAGATATTTTTCAAAAGAAGAGACTCAAATGGATAATAGCCATATGAAAAGATGCTCAGGTTCCCTAGCTGACAAGGAGACACAAAAAAAAACCATATTGAGGTTCCACCTAATTCTAGTGAGGTTGGCCTACATTCAGAACTCTACTAACAACACCTGCTGGTGTAGATATGGGAAGAAAGGTGTGGGTGGGAACCATTATGGAAGTCAGTATAGAGAGTGCTTAGAGAATTACAAATAAATCTGCCATATGACCCAGCTATCCTGTTCCTAGGAATATATCCAAAGGGAATGAAAACTGCATATGAGAAGGGGATCTGTAATCCTGTATTTACAGCAGCACAATCTACAATAGCAAAGACATGGAAACAATCCAGATGCCCATCCAAACAGAAATGGTTAAAGAAACTGTGGTACATCTACTCCATGGAATATTATTCAACCATTAAAAAGAATTAAATTATACCATTTGCAACAAGATGGTCCCAACTAGAGAACATTATGCTTGGTGAAATAAGACAATCCCAACATTACAAATATCATGTGTTCTCTCTGATATAGTCCAGCCTTCATGCAAATTATAAGATCAATAACCCTTTCCTTATTGTTTCTGTTGCATCGCATGTGTTCTGATGTTTTTGTTTTCAATTTCATTTCTTCCAATTTCTTTCCTCTTTTCAAATCCATTGCTGGCTCATAGATTGCAAGGTGGCATAATTTTATCCAAGAGTCTTTGTCTTTTCTTTTCTTCACCCATGTGTTGGTTATTCAGTGGTGCATTTTTCGACTTCATTGTGCTGTAAGTTTTTTGTTTTAACTTCATACCTGTTGCTGACTTTGTTTTGTGGCTTCTCACTTAAGGGAATGTATAGTGATAGCGTAATTGAGACTATCATATTCAGATGTGAAGATACAATGCAGTATGCATTCCTACTTCCAAATCAAAGATGGACTGCCAATGAAACTGTTGAATATATCTAGACAATGGGATACTGGACTGTCTGACATTATCTTTATCAGCATTGTTGGGGCGCACTTAAATAACAAACTGATGGACTTATGACCGCTAATGAAGGACTATACTATTGTAATAATATGGGGAAAATCAGTCAGGGGTGGGAATTTAGGGGGGAATCCCAGAACCTATGGAATTATACCATAAAATTCAAAATTTAACATGTAAAATTTTAAAAAAAGAAACAAAAATAATCTTTGTCGCAGTAACTCCAAGGTGCTGTAGGCTCGATTCAACACTAAATGCTCCCATTTTATAAAAATCAATCATTCTTTCCTTTCTTTGTCCTGTCTAGTTCTGCATACATGGCAGCAGAATGGTCTACCATAGCCGGTTTCCTTTTTGGTGGGTGAATGTGGGAAGGCTAACTGGTAACTCCTTCAGAAGGGGGAAATAGTGTCCATCTTGATCCAGAAAAGGAAGCCCTGCTTAGCCCTTTCCTATAGCTTCTCCCATCCTCCCTGGAAGCTTCTGTGGTCCATAATCGCAGGACAGAGACAGCTGGTCGTCTCACCAGCCCATGCCTCTGTATCTCAGAGATGGGGAAAAGGGGAGATAGGTGGGGATTCTGTAGATTATCGTCCTGTTGATTCTGTCACTATCCAAGCCACTACCCAATGGTGATGCTTATGTTTCAGATGAACAAGCAGAATCTGAGACAGGTTGCTGCTTGCTCAAAGTTCTGGGATTTGGAAGAGGGCGGGATCTTGGCCCCAGGTGTGAAGTCTGTTCTTCCAGGAGCCTCTTCGGTGGGACCCCTTTTCTACCAGCTTTGTAGTGATCATTTGCAAGCTTCTCATAATTACAGATACATTGAATTTTCTGGAATACGAACAGCACCACTCAACAATCTTTCTCTTCTACACTGACTGCCCTTGCTACTTCTAATTGTTTAGAGAAAAGGCACTTTTTGTGGTGGTTGGAGCACTGCCTCCAAGGTTACCTTGCCTTCCATGGAGAACAGAGGAAACTTAAACTGGCCCCTCTGGGCTGCTGACAGGATGTCTACCTCTGGGAGTCTTGGGATCTTTTGCATTGATGATGAATATGCAGATTCCTTGAGGCTCCACACAAAGAGTTGCCATGGAGCTTGGGTCTGCTTAAAGACCATTCCTGTTGCTGGGGAATGAAGAGAGGTTGGTAATATGCACAGCCTGAGGTGGGCTCATTCTCAGTGGAGCATGCACTTCTGAATAATTCCATATTCACATTTCCTGGGCTCTCTAAATCATAATACAAACCTAAGCAGATACGACCATGATGATGATGATGGCAGTTCACAAAAGTGGTACACCTTGCAGGAGAAAGAATAATATTGGGAATAGAGAACTACACATTTGAAAATGCTGCATAAAACCAGTGGCTTCCAAGATCATTTTTTCTTGCTTTTTTTTAAGATTTATTTATTTTTATTGGAAAGGCAAATTTTCAGAGAGAAGGAGAGACAGAGAAAGATCTCCCATTCACTGGTTCACTCCCTAAGCAGTCACAATAGTCAGAGATGAGCCAACCCAAAGCCAGGAGCCAGCAGCTTCTTCTGGGTCTCCCATGTAGGTGCAGGGTCCCAAGACATTGGGTCATCCTCTATTGCTTTCCCAGGCCACAAGCAGGGAGCTGGATGGGAAGTGGAACAGCCATGGAACAGCTGGGGCATGAGCTGGCATTTGGAATCCAGGCGCATGCAAGGCAAGGATTTAGCCATTGAGCCATCACACTGGGTGCCATTTTTTCCTTCTAATACAGTCTCCGAAACAGATGAAAGTAGCTCCATATAGAGGAGGAAGCGAAGTCCAGGCCCTGACCTCCCTGGCCTCACTGGCCTCCCTGCTCCATGGCACCTTAGAACACGGTGAAAAAAGTACAGACTTGACTTCTTAATTTTACAGAAGAAGAAAGAGGAGGTGAAGTGGCTTCTCAGAGGTGTGGAGAGAATGTGGAGACGAGCTGGGCCAGTAGGCAGGTGCAGCACAGCCTCTTGTTCTCTGGATGTGCGCCTAACAGGAAATCAGGCCAGGTGAGACTCCAGCTCAGCCAGTGGCTCTGCTGGACCGGATGGAGGGGCCAAGGCTATGTGGCCCTGTCACACTGTCCTCTGCTGGTCACTGGGCCTGATGTGCAGCGGGCTGTGGTGGACTGCCCAGGCTCCCCTTTCAGGACACAAACACGAGCTGTAGGGCTGGATTTTCCCTCCTTGGCCTCAGAGCCAGGTGAGGAAGAATCAAGGATTAGAGGCTCCTGCTCCAGTCCCAGCTTCCTCCGGGGTACCCTGTACCCACATTTCTCTTCAGGTGCCAGAGGCCTTGAGGCTGCAACAGTGAGAAATCCAAGAAGCACCCCAGGGCCCAGGCCGCTTCCAAAGGTGGCGGGTCTCTCCAGAGCCAGGTGCAGTGCCTGGCTCTGACTCTCCCTGTCCAGGACTTCCCATCCATGCAATTAGCTCAATAGCTTTCTCCCCAGGGGACACGGCCCTGCGACAGAGCCAAACATCAACAGCCCACTCGAGGATGAAGGTTTGCCCGAGTCTAGATCGGCTCTTGCTGTCACAAAACCACGGTTAGCCCTCCAGGAAGGGCGGGTGACCCAGGACGTGCTTAGCTGCAGGATGCACAGGTCCAGTGTGTGCCAGTGCAGTGTACACAGGCATAGTAACGCAGGGTGGGAAACGTGTCAGCATTACCTGGCACCACTCGCCGGCCTGTCTGCCATGGGCAAGGGGTGGCCTCAGTGATCTCTCCTGTCCCCAGGCCAAGTGTGACTCCCTCAGCTCGGCCTCCTCGGCACGAAGGAGACATGGGCCACACAGGGGTTGCTCCTGGAAGCTTTGGTGCCTCTTGAAAACTGTCTCATGTTCATGAGCAAACCTTTCAGCCACCTTCCAGCTTCCCAGAGACGGGTGTGGAAGGAATTGTCACAAGTCACCAAGATCCCTGGGAGTGCGAATTCTGGTGGAAAATGCACATGGGAAGCCTAACCCTTCTCACCCGAAAACAACAGAGCTAAGTGCTCCCAGGGCCTGGCTGTGGACAGATGCCAAGTGGGCCCAACTGGGCGGCAGGGTCAGGACGCTGTGGGCCAGTGGAGAGGGGTGTCCCCCAAGGCAGGTGCCAATTCGGCATGAGCGTATAACATGCACAGCAAGCTGCCACGTCAGACCCATTCTCTCCATAGCTTTCGAGGCCAAAATGGAAACAGACCCAGCGATAGCGAGGGGGTGGTGGGTCCGCCTGGAACGAGGCCCAGCCCCACTGCAGGGGATGCCTGTGTGCAAAGTCCCCGTGGCGTGTTCCCCCTAGTACCTCCGGTCCTATGTTCTTTGCTCAAGGAGCAACTTTCTTGGAGCCCCATCTGCCGGGGCGGGGGTGCCCTAAACATTTCCTGTCCATTGCTTGACTTCAGGTGGTTACACAATGTGGGACGATGGCACCATCAGGGTTGCTTAGTGCCACTGAGCTCTCCAGGGTTCCTGGGGCGGGCAAAGAAGAATGATGGGTCCCTGTGTGATGGCTCAGTGGCTAAAGCCTCACCTGGGATCCCATATGGGAGCCGGTTGGTGTCCTGGTTCTTCCACTTCACATCCAGCTCCCTGCTTGTGGTCTGGGATAGCAATAGAGGATGGCCTGATGTCTCGGGACCCCGCACCTACATGGGAGACCCAGAAGAAGCTGCTGGCTCCTGGCTTTGGGTTGGCTCATCTCTGACTATTGTGACTGCTTGGGGAGTGAGCCAATGAATGGGAGATCTTTCTCTGTCTCTCCTTCTCTCTGAAAATTTGCCTTTCCAATAAAAATAAATTAGTCTTTAAAAAGAAAAAAATATGAGTGAGTATGTATACGCTCCATGCAGGAATTTGTCTGATGAGGCTATGGGATTTGAACAGCAGCGTGAACGTAGGGTCAATGAGGTGGGGGAGAGCAGGGGAGCCACAGTTTGCTGCCTGTGGTGAGTGGCAGCCAGGAGCCACAGGGACTGGGGAGGTGGTTTTGTTTCACAGTTCCCTCCTGCCCCAACTGCCCACCTCTGGAAAGGCTCATGAGCTGAGGGACTGGGGTTGGTGGTGACTTCATTGAGCCTTTGACAAGCCTGTGAATCCCCTCTTCTTGGACACAAGAGGTGTTTCCTTCAGCTGGGGATGAAAAGATGGTTTTTCTACCTCCTTCTTATACCCATTCCAAAGCAGCAGCAAGCCACAGGGGACAAGGCCAAGGGCAGGCTAATGGGATTCTACAATTCTAAGGTAAAAAATTCAGCCTGAACTGCACACAAATGGCATTTACTGTGTGCTTCTGTTTCCCTCTGGTGAGGTACTGCTTGTAGATGCAAAAAGGAAGTTACAGCCAGCCTGGGGAGAAAGAAACTGTAATTTGCAGCTTTTGCAAAGAGTGCTAACCTTATTAAGTAATGGAATTGGTTGATTAACTCCCGCTAACAAAACATTGTTGCCAAACCTGTTAGCCTTCAGATTGATAATAGAGGTCCTGCCAAGTCCATTTGTTCAACCCTCCACCCCCCAGCCCCTGCTGGGCGGGTGGGGGATGGGTTTTACAGAAACATCTCTCATTTAAATAGCTTCATTGTTCAGTTTTTAAAAGTTATTACATCTGGGAATAGGTTAACAATGAGTTCAGAGGTACTCATACATGGATTTGGAGTCAACCCCGGCAGAGTTGAAGCATAGAAACAATTCCCTCTCAAAACCGTGTCTTTTTATGACGGCGTAATGGAGACATGTGCGCTGAGATGAATGGAAGCTGTTAGTGCGCGATGAGAAGGCTGCGCCTGTCCTTGCCCAGAGCCCGGGATGCCACTTTGAGTCCCCACAATGGGGTAATAATTCTTTTACAGGGATCCACATGGTAGAGGGGTAATTCTCTTTCCTGGTAACTTGCCTAAGAAATCCAACTCCATTTCTGGATTTAGGAAACATTCTCACAGTTATGTTCATAAAAGAGACCGTTGAAGTGAGTCAGGTATCTTGGGCTCAGTTCCACTGTAAGGATCTTAGGAATTTGTGGAAAATGGAATTAAAACATACGTTTAGGGTAGGGGCAAAATAGCTGACATCCATGCAATGGTTTTTTTTTCAAAATACACATTTCCCAAAAACTTTGTGAAGCTCCCCAGTATAAGCTCCTATAATTCTTCTTTCCACAGGGCCTGTGAATTCACAGGCCTTCAAGTGGGGTGGTCCTTCTAACTTGGGACCTCAAAATTGTGAAAAGACAGCCTAGTGAGAAGTGCCCTGCTCACCGTAACGTCATAGACCTGGGGCTGTTGAAACAGGCCAGACTCGGAGTGTCTGCATGAGAGTCTTGTCTGGTACAACTCCCTGGCGTGCAGGAAGAAGAAGAACCTTCCCCAAGGCCTGAAGCTCATCACTGCGAAAGCCAGGACTAAAGCGGAGTTTGCTCTGGTCCAGTCCCCCTTCCAGCTTTTTAAGAACTGGGCAGTGTGTGTGTGCACATTCAGGTGTGTCTACACGCCTGCGCGTCAGCTCAAAGCTCCCGTGCTGTGCTGCTGCGCTTCTGCCTCTCCCAGTCATGTCTGATCTCTGTGGGTGGCACGGGGCCCCAGCTGTGTCTGCTTCAAGTTCTTGTCCTGAAGTGAGAGAACAGAGACACAGAGAAAGTGCAGAAAAGAAAACCAGATTTATTTAAAGTATGCTTTCATATGTGATGCAGGCAACCTTGTGGAAAGACTGGCTAATGCCCTTACCCCAGCCTGGCCCTTCGCTTTATCACGTAGGAGGTGGTGCCTGCAGTGAATATACAAGGGGCGTGGCATCTGGGCAGGTGAGCTCCAGAAAGGGGTCGTGGTGTCCCCACAGGAAGCTTCGGCACACACGGTTCTCAGGGCATCTCCTGCAGGAAGTGAAGTGAGGTTCAAGCGCATATTGGGGCAGTGAGGGTGCTGAGCCTACAGCCATGGGAGGGGGTGGGGTTCTAGGTGGCCCAGAGTGCTCCCTGTTTAACCCACTAAACCACTGCTTCAATCTAAGGTAGGATCACACACACACACACACACATACCCCTACCATGTGGTGCTCTTTCCAGGTCAAAGAGTTCAGGTGGCCAAATCTGACAGATAAGATTTAAAACATCAGGATTTTAGAATTAGGATACTACCATTTGTCCAACTTTAATGAGACAAAGTTGCTAATGAAGTTGGATATTTGGAGCTCTTAACTATTGGAAAACCTATGCTCCGAGAAGAGCTCCCTGAAGGGCAATGAGGGAGGACACTCGGGTAGGGGAGTTTCCTCATGTTAGCTCAGGGACTTTAAAGGAATGGGAAGAGGGCTGCCCAGTAGCAGTCTTTGCTGGGAGAATGGGAGAAGATGGTCTTGTTTGAGGCAGGGCAGGGCTCAGGCCCTTGCAGGCCGTACCCCCAGCTCCCCTAAGAGCTGCCCCCAGGGCTTCCCAGGGAACCTTGACCTGCTGCCCAGCCTGAGGTGTTCCTTCCCCTGGCTGGAGTACACCTGTTGGGAGCCATGTGGCCTTTGACAGTAATCACAGCTAAGCAAGAACAACAGAGCTGACTTCTGAGCTGGGAACTGGCAGGTTGGTTTCCAGGAACAATCCTGAAGCCTAAAGTAGAGCCGTGGCAGAGCCATAGGAGCAGCACCCTGCATAGGATTCCAGCTGTGACCAAGGCCATTTATGGGACTTAGGTCTTAGTAGTCTCTACCTCCACAGAAGGGAGATACTCTTGTTCCTGAATCCTGATCAGAAAGGGGATCCTGGCGGATAGTGTGGGCCAGAAGGACGGAACCTGGATGCTCGCTGGAGGCTTGGAGCAAATCGCAGCTTCCTTCCCTGCGTCTTGCTGCCCCCTTGTGGTCACGGGTTGGAACAGCTTGAGCTGGTCACAGGTTGGAACGGCTTGAGCTCTGCAGAAACCCTAGGAAGGGGCCAGTCCGAATTGAGCTCTGCAGGAATTCCGGGCTCCTTCAGGCCTCTCCGCCCTGCACTGGCTGCCTGGTGGGAGCTGCCTCCCAGGGCAGTGGGGAATCAAGCCTGAGAAGTTGTGGCTGGTCCAGGATCCCCTTAGGAAGACTTTTCCTTGCTTCCTGGAGGATAGATACCTCAGGAAGTGCATGGGAAAATGGAATGAAAAAGATCAACTTATTTGAGTGCAATTAAATAAGTGAGATTGAAATCCAGGCATAGTTCTTCTATAACATGCATTTTTCACGAATGTCTTGATGATCTCATGTGCATGAATTTCATTTTTTTAACACACAAATAAACTTAACATTTTCATTTTGTTTTCCTTTTACATTACATTGATTTAAACAGTGAGCAAGAACTTCCGTCTACTGCTTCGTTCCCCACGGTAGTCCAAGCTGAAGATGGCAACGGGAAGCACAACCCAGATTTCCCGTGTGGGTGGCAGAAAAACAATTACTCCCCTCCCGGGGTCAGCATTAGCAGGAAGCTGGAGGTGGACGACTGACCTGGGGACTCAGTGGTTTAACTGCCAGGCCCAAACGCCCACTCCTTCATGTACTCTGAAAGGCACCATTGTCCTTATGGAATCTATTGGTCTAATGAAGCAATAATGAACATAAAGAAGTAGGTCAGATAAAATACTCCTAGGCTCACGTAAATTCCACTCTTTACTAAGGATACAGAAGTAAGATTTATATCATTAGTATAAAACTCTGCATTATCTTGAAACTTTAAGATTTCAAAATCTTATTGAATTACCCACAAGTCCCAATATACTACACTAGAAAATAATACTGCATTGAAAATTGAAAGCACATCCTATTAAAATCTTTAAGGCCCGGACTTGGTTACTTAAACTGCATATTTACTGACAGTGTACTTCCCAGATACCACTAGAAAACAGAAAGCAAACCCTTAAGTAATGAAAAAAGAGCAAGAGAAAGAAGTTGTATTAACAAAGCCATAGAAACTTAAGAAAGTCTTCGAAAAGTTGGTATCAAGTTTTATCGATACTGCTTTTGATACAGAGCCTTTTTTCAGGTTTGTTTATTTATTTGAAAAGTGAAGTTATGGAGTGAGAGGGAAAGACAGAGCGCTCTTCCACCTGCTGTTTCACTCTGCAAGTGCTTGCAGCAGTCAGAGTTGGGCCAAACTGAAGCCTGGAGCCAGATACTCCATCCGTGTCTCCCACAAAGGTGCAGGGGCCCCAGCATGTGGGCCACCTTCTGCTGCTCTCCTAGGTGCATCAGCAGGAAGCTGGATCAGAAGTGAAGCAGCAGAACGCAAGCTGGCATCCATAAGGGATGTCAACATTGCAGACAGCACTTTAATCCACTGAGCAACAACGCTGGCCCCTGAGATGGCATCTTGTATATATAGTGCTATGTGCATCAGATACATCTTGTATATATGTTTGTTAAATATCCTACATTATAAGAACATGAGTGTTTAACTCATTCCCAAAGAATGGTAAACTTGCTATGTAGTTCCAAATAAAAGATTTATAAATATTCATATATACAATTAGAGCATGTGTGTATTCATGAACAGATAAAGTATCTGTATGAACAGGATGTGATGAAATTAAGCTAGTGGATAAATAACTGCAATAAAGTCTACGTTTCATGGCACATGAGGAATAAAATCTGTGTTGCCTCTAAGTTACGGACCTGGCCTCTTCCCCCTCCCTGTTTTTCCGTACCTTAGTGTAATGCTTATTTACATTTAACCTAGTTATCTTATGTTTGCTTGCTCTGCAAACTGAATTACAGAACAAATTGCCTGTTACGGTGACACAATTACAGAGGAACACTTTGAGGTGAGAGACTTGTCCCAGTGTTAGGAAGTGCCAGTTGCATCATGCTTGCAAAGAGCAAAAATCCAGGAGACACTCTTTCTCCAGAGACTGGGTTTGTAGCTGTGTTCTCTGATGTAAATACGGCTCACCAGCCCAGTGACTTCACCACTAAGAGCTCCTGTGCAAATCACATTCCTCAGTCCTTGCAGAAGAGCAACGGGGTGGGTACTGTGGCTCAGAGGGAAAAGCCGCCTCCTGAGAGGCCACCATCCTATATGGGTACTGGTTCGAGTCCCGGTGACTCCACTTCCAATCTACTTCCCTGCTGATGCTCTTGGGAGATTGATGGAGAATAGCTCAAGAACCCTGCCACTGACGTGGGTGATCCAGACAGAGTTTCAGGCTCATGGCTTTAGTTCAGTACAGGTCAGCCCATTGTAGCTATTTGGGTGGAATGAACCAGTAGGTGGAAGATTGATCTGCATGTGTGTGTGTGTGTGTGTGTGTGTCCATCTCTCTCTGTAACTCTACCTTTCAAATAAATAAATCTTTAAAAGAAAAAAGAAACATAGTACCTAGAATCTCACCCCTCTCCACAAGTGCTTCTATTTCATAACACAGAGTTAATGTCGTAGGACTCCATGTGTGCACAGGGAGTGGAAGCCCATAGACTGTCACACCATCAGAGCATGCTCAGCACCTACAGAAGTCCTTGCCGTCAAACCCCAGCATGAGCACATAGTGCACAAGCTGCAGCTGGGCGTCCTTCTGCTAATTCCCAAACCCAATTATAGACGCACGCATGAACACGCACACCCTTTGAAAGCCTAATGAGCAGGGAGGAGAGGCTGTCTAGGTGGAGCAAGGTAGAGAAAGTCACTCTGTCTTTATCTTCCCAAGATGACCTACTTACGCCCCCAGTTTCTGGCAATTCCTTACTGTTATGCTGAAAGTACTTTCACCAGGAATAGCAAACAGCTGCTCCCCTCTCCCAGTTGGGGAGAGATCAGAAAGCTTCTACAGTGGGCCCGTGGGGTAGAGAAATGAAGGAAAGATCTAGAAACATGAGCTGAACTAAGGCTGCATCGAAAGAAAGAATTTGAAAATGAACTCACTTGCAGAACAAAACGTCATCCTCATCCTCTCACTTCACAAACTCAGAAGCCACGGGTTTTCAGTTCCACCCGGGCCCTTGTGCCTAGTGGTCTAACAAGGGCCTCGCCTCATCGTGACAGCCGAGCACAGCTAGTTTAACACACCTTTGGTCTCTGAAGCTTTGTGACTCTACAGTAGTACCTAACAACAACAACAACAAAAGTCTTCACTGTTAGCAAAAGGAAAAATAGCAACAGCAGACACTACACAGTGATTTATTTCATCCATTGATTTAGTTTTCTTGTGGGTGCATTGACTAAAAAGTAATGTAATTAAAGTATGAAATCTTTGTGTTCATGAAATTACTTTTGGGTAGACAGAGGACAGAGAGAGACATTCTAATCAACCAAGTCTACCAAAGGAATGCTTTGTCATATAAAGTAGCTGAAATTTTACATTTTTCTGGGTTTGACATGAGAGTGGCCATTTTCTTCAATCTTCAAGTGATCAAAGATATGTTTGGAAGATGATGGCAAATCCAATACTGCAGCTTAAAACAAACGATGAGATCAAAGTCTTTACAAATCCCTCATGCTTGGGCAGAAGCATTCCAGGTCCTGAAAAAACAACTTCGACTTCTAAAAAGACCTTACAGCTGTTTGGCAGTGCTGGAGAAAGGCCACAAATTGAGAATTCCCTGGATATTTTCTGCCTTTGTCACTTCTCCAGACCCCATTTTCCTTTAGAAAATAGATCATGCTCCTACGCTATTCACTCGAGTCACACACATCTCAATAGACGTGTGCGTGTCGAAACATCCAACTACCTCAAAGCCTTCTGATGAAGGTGGCTGCCCAGCATCTTTGATGTGTGCTGGACGTCCCTTGATTTAACTCCAGACTCTGCCCTGGTTTGAGTAACTTGGAGGTGTGGTCAGTGCCAAGTGGTTCTAGACCATACATGTTCTTTACAGAACTAGAATGACTGAGTTTGCACCTGGATGTCAAGGCAAGGTGTCCAGAGGGAAAGATGTAGAAGGGTCTGCACTGGACAGTGGTTGTCCAGGAGCCCCCCTCCCACCTTTCCCCTAACCCCCGCCATGGCTGCTTCTCCCCAGCATCTAGATTCTAGGTTTCTGGCTGTGAGACTGGTCTGTGTGCGTGAACAAGCATTCACCATGTACAGAGTTTAGTGTGTCTGAAGATAGAGCAATTATAATTACCCCAAAATGAACATATTGAATGTCACACATCTAAGGAATGGTGCTGTTCAAAGTCATCTCTATATGACAGCTCCTTCTACTGACATCCAAAATATTGAATGCAAGAGCTGAGGCTGTTACTGCTCAAGCCATTTGTATCAAGCAAGGAGACGCCGAGGAGAAGGACGGACGAGTGTGTATGAAGCTACAACAAGCTAAATCCCCGAGTGGTTACCTGTGCTGTGCACCAGGCATGGCGCCTGTGGTTTTGGCTTGCTGCAAAAGGGGGCGGAAATCTCCCTCAAGAAAAGATGATGGCAGTGGGCTCTGGGCGTTCACAGAGTGCTTCCCTTGGTGGTGAAACTCCCTGTGTTACAGGAATGGTTATAACCCAATAGTTACAGCAAAAAACCAGTCAGGTGATTATACTCTCAAGGCTTCTGTATAACCATTGTTTCGGGGAGTGGGGAGAGAAATCCCTGCTTTTTCTTAATCAGCCTCCAAAGGCTGCGTGTCATCCATCAGCGTTTCCTGGAGGCACAGTAGCTTGTAGGGAAAGTCCAGCCCTGCCACCTGCCCTCTTTAAGGAGAGCAAGGTATTGAGAGTATAAAGTTCATGGAGGGAGCTCTCTGCCCCTCCCAAGGAGCGGCTCACCTTCGTGGCCCAGCTAAGCACCAGAGGATTAGCTATTTCAAAGGCAACACTGTAAGCCATCAGTTATTACTCGTATTTCTTTCAGCGGAGAACCAGGATGAGCAGCAGTTTAGATCTGAAGACAAAACGAGAGGAATGGGGGCAGGCTGACTTCTTCCTGGAGTGTGTGGAGAGCCGACCGAAAGGAAATGTTACATGGCTTCGTCTTTTGGTTTTCTTTTTAAAGATTTATTTTTATTTTACTTGAAGGAGTTTGACAGAGTGGGGAGCCAGTGTAATGTCTCAATTGGCTAGTCAGCTGCCTGGAAGCATCCTATATGGCCTTTGGTTCATGTCTTGGCTTCTCCACTTCCCATCCAGCTTGCTATGTGTAGCCTGGGAAAGTAGTAGAGGAAGGCCAAAAGCCTTGGGACCCTGCACCCACATGGGAGACCCTGAGAATCTCCAGCCTCCTGGCTGCTAATCGGCTCAGCTCCAGTTGTTGGGATCATTTGGGAATAAACCAGCAGATAGAAATTTTTCTATCTCCTTTTCTCTGTAGGAAAAAAAAAAAGAATATATGCCTTTCAAAAAAAAAAAAAAAAAAAAAGGAAAGAGTTTGAAAAAGTTAAAGAGAGACAGAGTGAGGAGAGATCTAGAGACCTTCCATCCACTGATTTATTCCCCAAATGATTGCAACAGCCAGAGCCAGATCTGCTCGAAGCCAGGATCCAGAAGATTCTTTAGAGTCTCTCAAAGGCCTTGGGCCACCCTCTATTACTTTCCCAGTCCGCTAGGATTGAAAGTAGAGCAACTGGGACTCAAACCAGTGCCTACATAGGATGCCAGGACCATAGGCAGCAAATTGGTCTGTTATACAACCATGCCAGCCCCAAAACCTGTATTAAAAAAGAAACTCATGGGCTTGGCGTGATAGCCTAGCGGCTGAAGTCCTCAGCTTGCACACGCTGGGATTCCTATGTGGGCGCCGCTTCCCATCCAGCTCCCTGTTTGTGGCCTGGGACAGCAGTAGAGGACGGCCCAAACAATTGGGACCCTGCACCTGTGTGGGAGACCCGGAAGAAGCTCCTGGCTCCTGACTTCAGATTGGCTCAGCTCCGGCCATTGTGGCCACTTAGGGAGTAAATCAACGAACAGATGATCTTCCTCTCTGTCTCTCCTCCTTTCTGTATCTCTGACTTTCCAATAAAAAAATGAACCTTAAAAAAAAAAAAAAGAAACTCATGACTTTGGGAGAAAAACGTGGAAACTGGCTGAGGACTCACTCATTTGGTCAGGCTCAATGACTAGTAAGGGGGCCGTCTGAGGCGGCAGGTGTGGCTCATATATACTTTTTCTTAGCATCAAGATTTAAATATTTTCACAGAAAATTCACTCCATAGTCCAGAATTTCATTTAAGCATGCTAATAAACTATACATCATATGCACTTTTGTGTCTGATTTTGAAATCATTGCTAGCAAGTTCTGATTTTTGCAATAGAAAGCAAAAATCTCCCCTCACTGTTCTTCCTCTAAAACCTTTGCAACGTTCACTTTAGTTGCATTGACTTACAAGTACACGGCTGTTCATGCTTGCAAAGAAGCCCAAGACAGCCTCCACGAGGGTGCACATAGCACTGAACACTTTGCCAAATCCTCTCTAGACGATGCTTGCTTCCCTGTTACCGATCGTGGCGTATTTCTGCCTAAAGTAAAGTGTTCCTTAGCTCCTGATACCACAGATGAGTACAATGACGTGTCGAGCCTCAGCATCTTCACAGCTGTTAATGAGCCGCAAGATCCGACAGATTCGTTCACACGAGCTTGGGTGATCCAGACGCCTAGGTGGCCGCTGCCAGGTTTCTAGCTATCCCGGAGAGCCTTGGTGTCAGCCCACGATCTCATGAGATGGCGTCAGCTCAAACGACTGTGTCTGACTCACAGACGTCTGTGTCTGAGCACTTGTTCACAGCCAGAGCTGGGCCAACGAATAAACAAGCCACTTCCTGAGGGACTGAACTTCCTGCGTTGGGAAGGGGCCAGGACCGTGGGGCAGTGGTCCCAGCACTGGACAGGGGGTGGCAGAACCTTCCTGAGATCTCAGTGTGCTACATCTGTGATCGAGGTGGCCCTTGGTCACCCACGATTTTTGTTAAGACAGCATCCAGTAAGCAGCTGTGTTTTTGTAGGGAGTGAGCAGATTGGAGAAGCAAGACTTTGGGCATGCTCCCCAGCTGGGTTCAAAGCAAGGTGTTTATGTGGCATACGCACACAGCAAGCATCTGTGTGCAGACCCACCCTACAACCCATGCCACGTGGCAGAGCTACCAAGCAGAGTGCAGCGGGTTGACAGCTGTGAGCAAGCCTAAGTGGGGCGGGCAGACTTTTGGACAGAGAGAAGCCACTGTCACCACACTGCCTGGCAGCATTATGTAAGCCAGTGTGGAGCCAGCTCTCACCCTTCTGGTGTTTCAGCACCCACCCCTGGTGCAGACTCTGACCCCAAGGAAGAGCCACATAGGCAAGTCGTGTCTGCCTCCTTTTCCTGCAGAGGAGGTCAAGCTCTGTGCCAAGCATGCCCAGACATCGCTTGTTTCTTTCTTTCTGTAGGATTCTAAGATTCCCAACACGGGTTTGGGGTACAGCTTGGGAAGCTGGAGGATAGACGACAAAGCCAGTCTTCTAAAACAGTGCTTTTGCCTAAAGCTGCTTCTTGGCAAGGGGCATTTCCTGAAGGCTGGGAGAGCTGGAGTAAGCCTTCATCGAGGCCAGCGTCTCGGTGAAGTGGGGCAGCGATGACACCACGGAAACCACAGAGGAATAGGCCACAGGAAGCGTCCCAGCTGCTGCTGATTAGCATTAGGACAAATTACACACAGCAAATTGTTAGCAGACATGTTTCCAGACTCTTTCACTGGTGGCAATAAAGAAGAGCGATTCGCTTTTAAGAAAATGCTAGAGTTCAAAAAAGAAAAAGCTCCCAACTGTGTGTGAAGGGATACTCTTGGGTTAGGGGAACCACAGGAGGGAATGACAGTGGAAATGGAAACTCACAGGCCACCACCGGATGTGGGGAGGGCACAGACGATAATGATGTGTGTGTAAGTGCCTGGGACAGATGATGTGTCTGTGTGTGTGTGTGTGTGTGCCTGCCTGTGCATAGATGATGTGTGTGTGTGTGTGTGTGTGCCTGCCTGTGCATAGATGATGTGTGTGTGTGTGTGTGCGTGTGTGAGCCTGGGCACAGATGATGATGATGATGATGATGTGTGTGTGTGTGTGCGTGTGTGTGTGTGTGCCTGGCACAGCTTTTGTGTGTATATGTGCATGTGTGTGAACATGCCTAGGGTATTGCTGCTGGGTTTGAACCCACACAGTGGGAGCTGGGATATCGGGCCTTCTGGATTCCTCTCTGGGGGTGGCAGTGTGGTACTGTCCCCAAACGGGGGCTGCCAACACAAGGCAAGCCAGGGATAAGTCTGCACCGCTGTCCTTTAGCAAGACACCAGGGGATTTCAAATTGCTGGTGGAAAATGGAGTGAAGACAAGATTATTCTGGGGCAAAAATACTGTGAGCTCCACATACAGGATTTTTTCAGTTTGTATTTTCCACAATTTTCTGAAGACCTCCTCCTATAGTATTGACAGAGTTAGCTATTTATTCCCAATCCTATGTTTTCTTCCAGGTCGCAGCCCCTGTGATGGAAAAGGGGTGCAGAAACAGCCCCATTCAGGGTGCACAGTGGGTGGTGCCCACCCACTCCATTAGGGAGCAGGAGAACTGGCTCTCTCCCTCGCTTAGGACTTTCTGAGCACAGAGTCCAGTCACCAGGCACCTCTGGGTATTCCCAACTATCTGCAAAATTTGACAAACTTCTCCTGAAGCAATCTTTTGGGGGAAAAAAGGTTTAAACATAGTTTTAGTTAAGAGCTTAGAAAATGCTCCATTCAGAATTATCAGTATACAAATGTGTGGATTTGTGCTCCCTCCATGGCTGATGTTTTTCTGTTATTTTTCCAGGATTTATTTATTTATTTGAAAGGCCATGTTAGAGAGAGAGAGAGACAGAGAGACTCTCTTGTCTGCTGTTTCCTTCCCCAGATGGCTACAACAGCCAGGGCTGGGCCAGGCTTAAGTCAGGCGGCAGAAGTTTGTATCCAGGTCTCCCACATGGGTGGCAGGAGCCACTGTTTTCCCCCAACCTTTGGCAGGGAGCTGGATCAGAAGTGGAGTGAGCCGGCACAGAACCGGCTCCCATTGGGAATGCTGGTGTTGCACGTGAAGACTTGACTGGCTGTGCCGCCGCTTTGGTCAGAGCTGGTGTCCTCTCCAAGCAGCGTTGCTAAGGCCTAAGGGCCTGTCCCTTACTAATGTCAGGTTCAGCTCTCCCGAGGGGTTCTTCGCTTTTTTGTCCTGCTGGAAAGGGACAAGTAGCAACAGCCCGTAGGGAGCCAAAGTATGCTTTGGCTCTGTACCCCTAGGCTGGGGTATACTTGTCCCTCTCCTAAGGCCCCACAAAACACACCCAATCCCATGACACCCACATCATCACCTCCAGCCTTCACCAAGGGAGTCCTGAGCTCCACCAAACAGCTGCGAGGCCCCAGACAATGGAATGACCTCCTGAGCTTTCGCTCTAGGTATTTAAGAGAGAAATGCCACTGAGATATTTGCAGCATGAGCACACACAGAGGCATTCACTGTAATCTGAAATTATGCAAAACTAGTAGGATCTACTGTAGCTTGTAGCAAAGCTACTCTGTGCCTGTGAAGGGCCTCCCAGGAGACTGGCCGTGACCCCCACGGCCTGGCCCTGCAAGGCCAGCTTGGAGGAGACAACCTGGCATGTTTTATATTCGTGCTACTCTTCAGCCACCTGGCTTGACAAAGTTACTGAGCAGAGGATGGTTTCTCATGGCAACATGGTCCCAGTCATTTGGACAGCTGCTGGGATGAGCTGGGAGGAATTATCTCTCGGGTCATTTTCCGCTGTGGTCACATTCATTTTAAGAGGAATGCAATTAAAAAAAATGTCGAACCTTAAATATCAAGGCTCTAGCAATTTCAAGTTGAATGTGGAATGAGATAGCTCAGTGAGAGTGGCTCTGCATGAAGACCGATCCTGTTTTTTTCAGCAGCTTTGGGGACAAGCAGGGCACTCTGCCCCTTCTTGGAGCTGGTGGAGCTGGTCTGAACTCCTGGTACAGGAGGACTCCTTGAGGCCAGGCAGGGAGTTTGGAAAGCTTTAATAGCGAAAGCTGTCCATAAACGAGGCATGAGAGTACTTGAAAAAGTTTGTGGAAAACGTGCAGTCAAGATGTATGGCTTGTTGCAAAAATGTTGAGATCTATGCCTACGAGCGGATCTTGAAAAATCTCACAGAAAATGTGTATTATGCAAAAATGTGTATTTCAAAATTTTATTCATTTATTTGATAAACAGAAAGACATCAGAGAGTTTCTATCCGTTGGTTCACTCCCTCAAATACCTGCAACAGCCAGGGCTGGTCTAGGCTTGAAGCTGGGAGCCAAGAACTCCATCCAGGCCTCTCAGGCATCCCATGTGAGTGGCAAGTGCTTAGCTACATGGTCTTTCATCTGCTGTTTCCCAGGAACATTATCAGGACGCTGGATCACAGGTGGAACTGCTGGGACTCAGACCAGTACTCAGATATGGGAGGTGGCCAGGCCAACCAGGATGCCTGCTCCTCAAAACAATTGGGGGTGGGGCAGCGTGATAGCCTAGTGGCTAAATCCTTACCTTGCATACACCAGGTTCCCATATGGGCACAGGTTCATATCCCGGTTGCTCTGCTTCCCCTCCAGCTCCCTGCTCGTGACCTGGGAAAGCAGTAGAGGATGGCCCAAAGCCTTGGGACCCTGTACCCACATGTAAGACCCAGAAGAAGCTCTTGGCTCCTGGCTTCAGATTGGTTCAACTCCAGCCTTTGTGGCCACCTGGGGAGTGAACCAGCGGACAGATGTTTCTCTCTGCCTCTCTTTCTCTCTGTATATCTGTCTTTCCAATAAAAATAAATAAATCTTTTTAAAAATTAATTCAAAATTAACCTTAAGCTTTTTTTATTAGAAAGGCAGATTTATATAGAGAAGGAGAGTTTCATTCCCCAAACAGCCTCACTGGCAGGCTCTGAGCTGATCTGAAGCCAGGAGCTTCTCCCAGGTCTCCCATGCAAGTGCAGGCTCCCAAGGCTTCGCACCATCCTCCGTTGATTTCCCAGGCCATGAGCATGGAACTGGATGGGAAGTGGAATAGAACCAGTGCCTTATCAGATATCAGCACTTGAAGGTAGAGGCTTCCACTTTCCATGAACATTTTAAATTATCCTTGCATATGTCAATGAACAAGGCATCACAAATGTCAGAACACTGAACAAAGCCAATGAGTGAGAGATGTGAGGTGTTTTAGATTTCCTGGTTTTCACAAATAGTCTCAAATACACAAGCTCTATGTGACTTTGGAAGAAAACTAACTTCAGGGCAACAATGAGGACTTAGGACACAGTATCAAAGGATAGAGCCTGTTTATTTAAGATGTTGATGACTGAGGCTGGTGTTGTGGTACAGCGGGTTAAGATATCATCTGCAACAGCGGCATCTTATAGGGACACAGGTTCAAATTCCAGTTACTCCCAGTCCAGCTCCCTGCCATTGTGCCTGGGAAAGCAGTGAAAGATGGCCCAAGTACCTGGGCCCCTGCCATCCATGTTGGAGACCTGGGTGGAGTTCTGGGCTCCCGGTTTCATCCTGGCCACGGACACCATATGGAGAGTGAACCAGCAAATGGACGCTCTCGCTCCCTCCGCCACTCTTTCAAATAAATAGCCTTAAATAATTCCCCACTCCCCAGAAAAAAGGATGAAGATTATGAAGGCTTTGTGCCATCGCTTGACTAATGGCCGTTTTGTCCTAGGCTGAACCTTTTAGACATTAAACTCTTCCACAACCCAGGTGGTCAAGTACAACTGCATGGGGTGCTGGGCCCTCCTCCTGCCCTTATCTGCCACCCCCTAGCTGCACCCCCATTCTTGTATCCCAGAAGGAGCCTGCTTGGCTGCACTGTTTAAAACCCTGTTCTTCAAAGGGTGCCTAACAGCACACCATGGGCTTCACCCGCATCCTGATTTGTGGAGAGTCAACAGACAGATGCCCCGCCCCTCCACTCCAGGGTCATCGTCAGGGTCGTCTACAGCAGGTCAAGAGGGGAGGGGACCAGACCTTGAGTCAGCTAAGACTGCTTTCCTAGCAGAAGAGGTGCTGTTTCCAGTTCCTATTACGGTTCCTATGGGGGCAAGCTAGCCTTGACCTTCACACTTCAGGAATCACAAAGTCTAGAATTCACCTCATCCCCAACAAGCACAAATGCTCCTTCAAGGGGGGGATGCTCATGGCAAAGGTGACTACACTTCCTGCTGAGGATGAGGAAGAAGGAACGGGCTGAGCGGGAGCAGAGGGAGAGAAGGAAGAAAGAATGGCAAGACAGAAGTACTGGCTTCCTCAGCTGCCATGGGCTGGAAAATCAATTTTTCCCTTATTATTCCATGGTGCGAAAGGAAAACCTCTTTGTAAATGGAATTGAACTCAATAGCAGCCTGCCTGTGTATTCGCAGAAGACTGCAGAAATTAGCAGGCAAAGTAGAAATCCGTGCGTGCCCATTTCAAAGCCTGGTTGAGATCATTTTCTCTGGTTTGTAAAGAAACACACCCACAGCTGTCACGAAGCACCCCCGGTAAGCCAACCTATCCACCCCTCAGAAGGACTCTATGAGGGAAGGGGTCCCCCAGATCCATCTGGTAAGGCCAGATTCGAAATCCTTGCCTCATCCGTCAGTCATCCACCGTGATTGGATATGAGTTCGAGCCCGCTTGATTAAGCCGCAATCTGTGGCACCGAGTCAGGGCCTATATGTGAGGGCGCCACTTCTCCTGACCCACCCAGCCATCAGCAAGTCCCAGTTCATCAGCACTGTGCCCTCTGGTGGGGCGATCCAGTACTTCTGCTAACTGTGAATAGCAAGGCGGTCGTGGTGATCCTCAGAAGACTTTCAAAAGAGAATTAAACCAGGCTCATACAGATAGGTCCTCAGGTCAGAGCAGAGGTAGGAGGTGGGGGGGGAGGCACATCTCAGATGTGCAGGGGCTAAAGAGCTTTTCACGGCCTTTGAACCTCAGGGGATTCTTCTGGGACAAGTGAGTCCTCCGCTCTCTCATTATACAAACAACACCCCCTCTACTAATGGGGTCTTTGTCATTCCTTGATAAGTCATAAACACACTTGGGCCTTTTGAAAGCAGCTGTGTGTGTGTGTGTGTGTGTGTGTGTGTGTGTGTGTGTGTGTGTGTGTTTAAGGTGAAGATGCATATGTTTTATTAAAAAAAAAAGCAACAAGTCACTGTGGCAGCCACTGGGAAGAGGAGCCCCCATTTCATGGTGCAGCTTGCCGTCGGTAAGGTGGAGGAGCCAGGTGAGCTCTGCGGTGTCGGGGTCTGCTCCCGTCTTCAGAACTTGGCTTGCTTCAGCTTGTCGATGTGGTAGCAGAGTTTGAGGGCAGGCCCCAGCTTCAGGCCCAAGTACTTCATGATCATGTCACTCTTCAGCAGCAACAGGGCGTGGCCGTCAATCTCCTGGAGCAACAAGACCAAAACAAACACAAAAAAGTAAACAAATCAAAGACTTGGAAGGGATGAGTGAGATTAGAGAGAGCAGGGAAGGCTAGGTGCAGTCACAGAATGGGGGATGTGGTCACAGGATGAGGTCACCCCAAATCAGGAAGAGTGAGTCCCCTCTGCTGGTGATCCCAGAGTGAGGGCTTCTTCAGAAAAACGTGACCACATGCTTAACGCTGCCTGGGTGCCCAGGATTCCAAATGGGATCTCGGTCCAGTGTGTGGCTGAAGGAGCCAGGGTGTGGTCCCCCAGATCCGGGCATGAGACCTACAGAACTCTAGCAGTAAAACAGTGAGATAGTTTTAAGCCACTACATTAGTGGCAGAAAACCAAAGCAGTAACCTTGGTCATTTCATGTATGTCAATATCTCCTAAATAACTGTGACAGTGCCTAAGAATGGGCCTGGCATCATGCGTTTTCTGATCTCATGCTAATCCAATGCACAACAGCCCATGAGTTTGCCTTCCTAGTGGTTACTGCATGTCCAGAGGGTGGATGGTCAGGGAAGCAGCTCCATTAAGGCTGACAAATGAGACAGATAAGACTTACAGACACACCAGGGTCTGGGGACTCCGCCCTGAGAGGCTGTGCTTGCACCTGTCTCTCCCGTCTGGCTGCCCCAAAGCAGTCCTAGAATCCCACCCTTCCCCCCCACCACAGTCCCCAGTGGCTCCCTGAGTTTTCCCTGTCTTCCAGTCCTACCCCCATCCCCATGGCGTACATGCTTTCTGAAGAGCTCCACGTGTGGCCCCAGAGCCTGTGGGTCGGCGTCTTTGACGAACCACACCACGTCCTCTACCGTCCAGGTGGACGGGTTCCTGCTCCGTGGCCGCCGGCTGTCCTGCCTGTCCAGAGAGGGGCTCGTCGTCATCGTTGCTGAATGGGAGGAGCACAGAGGGGGAGACTTGAGTCAGCAGGTCAGGGGCTTCATGCCTGCCTGGGGCTGCCTGCCCCACATTGAGCCCAGGGTCCTTAATGCTCTCATATCAAGCCAGGGACTCCAGGGACCTCCTGGGCCAGGGAAACGCTGTGGTGGCTTGCGCTATCAGCAATTGGGAGCACAGGAAGACAACTCTCAGAGGCATCACACTGCCCAGCCTTGGCAGGTCGAATGCATCCCACTGAAGTTCCTGTTAGTACTTAGGTCAAGATGCAGTGTGGGGTGCCTCTATCCCACACTGGAGTGCCTGGGTTTGAGTCTCAGTTCTGCCCCTGATCCTAGTTTCCTGCTCATGTGCACCCTGGAAGGCAATAGGTGAGGGTCAGGTGCTTGGTGCCCACATGGGGAACCTGGGTTGATTTGCTGGCTCCTGGCTTTAGCTTGGCCTAGCTGGCTCCGGCTGTTGCAGACATTTGGAGAATCAAATCATCCAGTATATGGAAGACCTCTGATTTTTTTTTTTTAAGAGGAAAAATACTTTTGAAAAAGATGTATTTGTTTACTTGAAAGTTGATCTGGGAGGGGCAAGGGGGGAGATAGGAGAGAAAGAGTGTTTCATCCACTCCCCAAATGGCCACATGGTCACAGCTGGGTGGATCCAAAGCCAGGAGCCAGAAGCTTCTTCTGAGTCTTCCACTGGGGTGCAGGGACACAAAGACTTGAGCCGTCTTCTGCTGCCTTCCAAAATGCATTTTCCAGATGCTGGATTGGAAGTGGAGCAGCCAGGACTAGGATAAACACCAACCTCTATGTCACAGCACCAGCTTCAGAAGCATTAATTTAAACAATATCTCATGTGTTAAAAGGTTGGGTGTTCTGTGGGGGCAATGTTTGGGAGGTGGAGCCTTGTGGCAGGTGTTTAGCTCATGGGGAAAAGTCTTCAGGAAAGGATGAATGCTTTTTCCTCAAGGGAAGATAATGAGTTGGCTGCTGGGGCATTCCACCCTCTTTTCTCTCTCTTACACCTGCTCTCTCCACCGCTCTGCCACGGGTAGAAACAACACAAGGCCCTCACCAGAACCTGAACAGATGCCAGTGCCATGCTCTTAGGTTCCCCAGCCCCCAAACTGGGATCCAAAATAAACCTCTGCTTCTCATCAGTCACACAGCACCAGGCTTCCTGATTTAGCAGCAGGACACAGAGCAAGGCGCTCTCTGGCCACAGCATCTACTTTTGGAGGAGTGAAGCATTAGACAATGGATTTCCTTCAACAGGTTGGAGCTCTTGTATGAGTAGACTTTCCAGGCCCCTCCTACTCCATTCTTGTGGAAGATGGCTACTTGGTGCCCAGGCCATGTGTGGTGAAGTCTGAATGGACCTCTCTACTGTGCTGGGTTCCTGGCCACCTCCGTAGGTTTCCCTCGAAAATGACATAGTAGAATTCAGGTGCCTTTTGGTCCTGTCCTTGGTTCCTACAGAATAGTGAATCTGGTACCACATCCTCAAAACCCCTGACTGCATGGGAGACCTGGAAGAGGCTCCTGGCTCCTGGCTTCAGATCAGCACAGTCAACTAGGGAGTGAATCATCAGACAGAATATTTTCCTCTCTCTCTCCTCCTCTCTGTGTATCTGACTTTGTAATAAAAATAAAATAAAATTTTTTAAAAAGGTGTCATGTACACACTCTGCCCCAGGCACCCACGCTGAGTGCCCTGCCCTCAGCATCCAAGAGCACTCACGCTGGTCTCCCCTCCACCAGCTTGGGAATTCCTCAGTATTTGTCTAACCCCATGCCTGCACCACGATGGGTCCTTATGAACAGTGGTACGAGTGCCATTTCCAATTGGGCATGGAAGAGGTCCAGCACATGTGAGGGAGGGAGATGCAGCCGCCACCTGGTGCTATTTAGGGGTCAACGGTTTTAGTGAGGTTCCAAGCCAACTCACCTGCTTTCCCTGGAGCCAGCTTCTCCCCCTATCTCCTATGTTTTTGAGACCAATCTTAGCTCCCCACCACATTGCACCATCCTGAGACCCTCAGCATGGGGCCTCTCATGCTGCCTCCCAGTGCCAGAAGCTCTCACGGAACCCCTACAAATGGTTCTCTAGTCTCTTTGCCCAATGCTCTTGTCAGTGCATTTGCCTGACAAGGCACAAACCAAGCTCCCTGGGAGCCCTTTGACCTGTTCCCCAAGTCCCTACTCTAGATCAGGTTCAAAGACCTTCTTTGGTCTCCATTGTGTCTTTCTTTCCTAGGCAGGACATTGAAGGTACAGAAAGAAATCACAGATTGGGGAGCTGCCACCTACTTGCCACCCCCAGTTGGTGAAGTGACAATGATGGGACTTGGCAGGTGTAATATGGCAGTGCTCTTGACCTGGAGGTGTAGGTGTGACATATGAAAGGGGACAGTGCCCAGCACTGTGCCTGGACATGCTCATGACAGCCCACATTTCCCCTAGCCTGTTCCTTCTCCACCATTCACTGCACTTGGGCTTCTTCTATGGACAGTCCTACCCTTCCCCCTCCAGTGGCATTGTCCCAGCCACCTAGTCACCAACCAACACCTTCATGAGCAATACTTCTGCCCCTCTTCTCCTGTAAGTCTTCCCCTGCAAGACCCTAGAAAGGTCTTCTGGGGTGTTTTCCCCATTCTATCATGCACAATGACTTCATGCACTTCTCTCCTGGGGACCCCACTACACCTGCCTCACTGCCCCCTGTCCTTTCATTCCAGGTGTATTTTCTGTCCCAGGTGCTGGGTGAAGTGTTGAGGAAAAGTACAAATGAGACCCCCCTCATTTGTAGGAGTGGTCATCAATGCTTCCTCCACGATGGCAGGTACATCACTTCTACATGTAAGTTTAGTGAGATGACGAAAATCTTAAATCAGCTTCAGGCCTTTGTGATACAGCAGGTTAAGACACTGCCTGCGGCATCAGCATCCCATATATGGGTGCCTGTTCAAGTCCCAGCTGCATCACCTCTGATCCAGCTTCCTGTTCATGTGCCTTGGAAAGCGGGGAAGATGGTCCATATGCTTGGGCTGCTGCACCCACATGGGAGCTTGGATGGAATTCCAGGCTCTTGGTTTTGGCCTACCTTGGTTATTTGAGGAGCTTATCCTAAACACACTACAGTTTGGTTGAAAACTAGATTTATTTTGAGGTTTTCTTCCCTCTTGTCTTTTCCTTGTTGGACCTGGAAGGGTCTCCTAAGGGTGGTTTCGCATGGGCGGTGTTTTCCTAATGCACCCCCAGAGCCATCTGAATGCTGATACATGTTTATTAAGGCCTATCGCATTTATTTAAAAACATCTACACCCAACCTAGAGACAAGGAGTCCCAGAAATCACAGCTGCCTTTGGGCCTCGCTCCCATCCATGCACCACTGTAATCAGTGATAAGTGAGTTCTAACGACAAGGGCTGACAGAGGATCTAAGCGTGATCAGAGAGGATGTCAAATCTAATTTCCTGTAGCTGTCAGGAAGGGAATAAGTGAAAGGCTAGGACAATCAACAGGATCCTTCTAAAGTCTTTGAGCCAGACCTGGGCCACATGCTCCCATGGGCCTGGGCCACGTGCCCCCATGGGACTGAGAAATGTGCCCCCATAGGCCTGGGATACGAGTCCCCATGGGCCTGGGCCACACCCCCCCAAGGACTTGGGCCACACACCCCCATGGGTCTGGGTCACACGTCCCCATGGGCCTAGGCCACACGTCCCCATGGGCCTGAGTCACACACCCCCAAGGACCTGGGCCACACACCCTCATGGGTCTGGGTCACACGTCCCCATGGGCCTGGGTCACACGTCCCCAAGGACCTGGGTCACACACCCCCAAGGACCTGGGCTACACACCCCCAAGGACCGGGGCCACACACCCCCATGGGCCTGGGTCCCACGTTCCCATTGGCCTGGGTAGAAGATTTATCTTTAAGGAGTGGGTTCCAACAGCAACAGCTGGGCAGGGAACTGAGCCAGGGAGAGGGGCACTCTTCCAGCTCTCCGTGCTTGGTACTTTTTTTTTTTTTTTTTTTTTCACTTTTGTAGGATGCAGTAGCAGTGATGATAGCTGGCCTGGCCTGGCTCTTCCATCCTCGAGGGGTCTCTTGAGTGAATACAAGAGAGGAAGCAGCAGGCAGTCGACGTTATACTTTGTGGGAGTTGTTCCCAGTTCAAAAGCACAGAGACTCATTCTGGAAGAAAGAGAAATGGAGCTTTGCCACCGTAGGCTAACGACAACATCACAGTGGTGCCCACTTGCTCACAAAGGTCAGAAGCACAACCCTTGGCCCTCCAGGTGCCAGAAGGTGTCAAGGAGACAGGTGGGTCCCAGCCAGAGCAGGAGGATATGGGAGGTCAGAGTGTGAGAAGGTCTTGCTCCTGGGCCAACAGAGAGTGCAAGGTGTTCGTCAGCATCCCGGGAGCAGGCAGCTGCCCCCAGTGCAGGGAACCCGGTGCTTAGTCAGTTCCCTGGATGCTGCAGGGACATCCAGCTATAGGTGAATGTGCTAAGTAGATGTCATTC
This sequence comes from Ochotona princeps, assembly GCF_030435755.1. Lineage (NCBI taxonomy): Eukaryota > Metazoa > Chordata > Mammalia > Lagomorpha > Ochotonidae > Ochotona > Ochotona princeps. The sequence goes on along the minus strand of NC_080832.1, from coordinate 54,127,157 downwards.
TTGTGGCTGAGCAGATTTTCCAACTCTGAGCTAGCCATAGAGTGGCAAGGAATAACAAGATCAGCAGCAGGCCAGCGGTCGGGAGGCCTTCCCAGGGTGTCTGGCATGGTCTCCAGGGTCTCTTGACCCAAGAAGCTGTCCACACAGCTGCCAAGGCCTCCTCTTCATGTCCATGTGCAAAACCTGTGCAAAGAAGAGCCACTGCATTGCCTGGGACCTTGTCCTGGTTCAGATGGTTGCCCGTGGATCTCGATGCCTCACCTGTGAACTGCGCATGTCATGTGTGGCTTCTTAAGAGGATTTCATGAAGCACATGACTACGAGGTTTAGGCAAGACCCTGGCCCATCATGGGATTTTAATTAGGATATTCTTTTCATAGCTGACCCACCTATGTGAGAAGAGAGGACGCCGAGAGAACAAGAAAGAGCAGGCAGGCCAGACATCGTCTTGCCAGAGAGCAAGGTGACCTCTTCAGAAAGTCTTCAGCCAGCCCTCCTCCCACTGCCCTTCCCTAGCCATCTGCTACCTACGCTACTCTGCTCCCTACCGCCCTTCCCAGTCAGCCCCTGCCACTTCTTAAGGAAGCCTTCCTGGCCTCCCAGGGCAGGTGCAACCATGCCCCACCCCCCAGCTGAGGTGCTTCTGGCAGCCACACCTGGCCTTGACCACTGTGGTCGTGGCAGTTGGGAAAGGCCTGCATCCTTTGTTCACGTCTGTCTGGGGGAGCGGAGGTGGGCACCCCACACTGACAATGGGGCCTGTGTCTGTCTCATTCATAGCCCTAACCTCAGACCCACCAACAGCCCCTGCTGCATTGCGCTCAGTGTCTACTGACCAGGACACCCAGTGCTCTCCGAGTCTTAGCTGCCCACCTGGAAGACACTCCCTGTGGTGGGTGGCTGTGGAGATTCAATGGGATGGTACTGTGAAACATCAGACAGTCACACATTATCAAAGGCTGTGACTATTATTACTGCTATGACACATGATGGCCAGCAGATGCAGCTTACTAAACCCCATGGCCTTCAGCTCATTCCCTTGTTAATAATGTCCGATTTCCATCACTACAGATGCAACCCAGTATATGCCCCTAACAACTTGGTGTGGGACCCCTCAGTGCCCCCTGCACAAACTCTTCTTGCTCTGGAACCAAAAAGTCCCTGATTTGGGGTCAGCTGTGACATAGTAGTAAAAGCTACTGCCTGTGGTTCCAGCATCCTGTATGGGCCCTGGTTTAAGTTCTAGCTGCTCCGCTTCCAATCCAGCACCCCGCTAATGTGCCTGGGAAAACAGTGGAGGATGGCCCTCATGCTTGGGCCCATGAACCCAAATGAGAGACCTGGAAGAAGTTCCTGGCTTCTGGCTCCTGGCTTCAGACTGGCTCAGCTCCAACCATTGCAGCCACTGGGAAATGAAAGATCACCCCCACACACACTGCTTCTCTCTCTCTCTCTCTCTCTCTCCTTATTCTTTCTCTGTAATTCTGCCTTGCAAATAAATAAAAACAACTTCATCTTAAAGCCCCTGCTGCATCTTTGCCAGCCCAGTTCACATCACCCCTACCACCCCTTGCCTAAGAGCATCATCCTTCTCTTTCTAGCAGAAGCTCCCCATACCTCTCTCATCGCCCTGTGGTGACAAAAGCCAACCTGCCCAAAAGCAGTAGGACTGAAATAACCATGTCATTCTGCGTCTTGTGCCGAGCTGGGGATGCTGCAGCAAGTACAGATCCGTGCAGAAGCCAGGAGGCTGTCAGACCTCCCTGCAGTGCTCAGTGATGTCATCTGGATGAGGGGCAGGGAAGAGCTCTCCAGGCTGCATCTGGGCATCAGGAACACCAGGAAGCATGCCCTGTGCACACGGCCCGCCCACCAGCCCACTGGTGTGGAGCTAGTCCCATCCATCACTGCAGCAGGAGGTGGAGGTGAGCGTCCACCTGAGAGGAGGAGGTTGAGAAATTGTCCTGTCACCCTTACTTCCCTCCTGCCTGCAGCCCCATGCAGTCAGCCTGCTGCTGTGGCTTCAAACCATTTTGATTTGTGCTTTAGGGAGGAAAAAAAAAAAAAAAAAGATCTATTTCTAGATGTCTTCCAAGGTTTATGGCTGGGGCCAAACCCTCATAAAATGTGTGTTTTCTTGATGCCAATGTATTTCATGTGAGATTCAATGTAGAGAAATTCAGAGTAGTCCTCTGGGCAGAGGGAAAAATATTCACGGCCTCCTTGAGAGCTGTCAGGTGGGCAGGCACGCAGGCAGGTGGACTGTGTAGGGGGTTGCTCCTGCTCTTCTTGCCCACCACCACCAACCAACATTCAGGCCAGTAGGGTTCAATGCCAGTTTCCAAACATGCTAAGCTGTGCAAGTTTTGTTCAAGCTAAATATGAGCAGAATACCATTCTGCCAGTGTGGAGAGGCCCCTTTTAAAGACACGCAGGAGGTGGAACTGAAATCCTTTCTTCTCTCATCCCTTCTCTTCATCCTCCAGAACCAAAAACAGGGGATCCCCTTGGTACCCAACAAGTTTGTGGAGCCAGTCTGGAAGAGCCAGGCTTTCCAGGCAGCTGAAATCACCCTTGGCTCTGCACTTGCTAGACCTTCACTGTCTTATCTATATATTAGATGGAATAACGCATACTTCTTACAAACACCAGCCTATAACACATCCAGGAAAGTGTGTGTGCCTTCTTCACCCCCATTCTTCCTCCTTCTTCCTACGGGATATATGGGGGACATGGAGACTTCGGGGAATGACAGGGTCACAGGATGGACACAGCCTACAGCCCTGCATTGAGAGGTACCCACCAAATAGGAACACTTACCTTGGACCCTTTAGCAAAAACTTTGATGACATTTGAGCCATTGTAGATTTCAAAGTCTACCTGGTTCTATGGCATGGTCTACCTTAATGTACCATTTTCTCTGCTTAAGGTCAACAATCAAGATTGGCTGGCTTTAAGCACCATAATAATCCATGTTGGGGTCTGTGGATGCTTCTAATCTCCAATGCTGCCAAGTTCAAATGGCCATGCCTCCCTCCTCCCCAAACTGTGTCCCCAGGGCAAGGGCAGAAGAAGCTGAGTGACTGGGAAGCCAAGCCATGCATTACATTACCACGTCTGTTCCCTTCCAGCGAGGCCCCGTTTCTCTTCGGGCTGGGGGCAGGAGTCTTCAGTGTAGGTGTAGAGGTGACTGTGGAGGACATGGGACTGGTGCAGGGACCCCTGGCAGCAGTGGTGGGGTCTCCTTCAGGGTGGCTGTCTCCAGAGTTCTTCCTTTTGGAGTAGAGTGAGGAGGAGGAGGGCAGCAAGGAGCCCCTGTGGCCGAAGGGGGAGCCGGAGGGGTCTGCATCATAGCGATTCATGTCCACAGTGCTGACTAGGCACTCTTCTGTGATGACTGTCTTGGCTAAAGGAGAAGGCAGTGCAGAGAAGCAGAGATGAGACAGGATGGCCCAGGGAGCTACCTGATCCCAAGTCAGTGCGGAGCAGGGTGTAAGGATGGGAGATGAAGAGAACTGAACTTTTTAACTCTCAGTCAGCAGATAGGGGTATCTGCTGGAGAAAGTTGCCTTCTAAGTCATGGAAAACTTGGAGATAAAATCAAACTGAGCTCTTATGTCCCCAGGGGCTCTACCCTCCAGGTGTCTTGCTGGTTTCCCCCAGAACCTCCCTGTGTGGTTCTGACTAGGAGCTATCCCTGTAGCTGTACGGTGTGTTTTTGTTTTCTTTCCATTTTTATTTACATGGATTTTTGTTTGTTTTTAGACAAAGTCCAAAAGAATGACAAAGCCAGGAAGCAAAAGGAAACTTCTTCTTGCCTCTCCCACTCCAGATAAGATCACACATGCTTAGTCCCATCATTAGTTATCTGTATTATTAGACCCCACTGACACAGACAGTGACAGCCCCCTCCAAAAATACAATAAGCAACAGAAGAGAATGGATTCTATCAAGTGGCACAGGGAAACACATTTGGGCCATGAGATTCATATGTCTCCCCCACGTATGATTCCTCCCGTACTGCAGGTACTGAAAGGTGGAGCTCACAGATCCTGGGGAACTCAGCCAGGGATAAGACACTCAGAGGGCATGCAACTGAAGTTGTGTCTAGTGCTAAGTTTATACTTGTAAATATCTATTTTAAAAAGAAAAGATTAAAAGTAAATAACTGAAGCTTACACCTTAAGATGCTGGGGGCGGGAATGAACAAACTAAAAATCAAGTGAGCAGAAGACATGAACTCATAGAAATTTAAGCAGACATTGATTCAATGGAAAACAGGAAAAAAAAATGATAAATGCAACCAAAAGCTGTTTCTTTCAAAATATCAATAAAATTTGCAAACCTTTGGCTACAATGACTAGACATCTTAGATTGCTAGAATTGGGAGTGAAACAGGGAATATTACTGCGAAACTTGAAGAAATAGGATGAACTAGTAAAGAATAATATGAACCAATAAAACTGGTTACTTCAGGGAAATGGAGAGACCATTGGAGCTAACCCAAGAAGAAGCAGTCTTGGACACTGCATGATGACTTATTTGGCTAATCCTCCCACTGCAAGTGCCAGAATCCCATATGGGCGCTGGTTCATGTCCCAGCTGTTCCATTTCCAATCTAACTCCCTACTTATGGCCAGAGAAAAAAGCAGAGGATGGCCCAAAGCCTTGAATCCCTGCACCTGCATGGGAGACCCCGAGAGTCCTCCAGGCTCCTGGTTTCAGATCGGCTCAGCTCCAGCCATTGTGGTCATTTGGGGGGTGAACCAGTTGATGGAAGCTCTTTCTGTCTCTCCTTCTGGAAATCTGCCTTTCTGATTAAAAAAAACTCATCTTTTTAAAAAAGTGGTGTTATAGGTCTCTAAAAAAGGAAAAGAGAAACAATTCCAACTCTTCAAAACCGCTTCCAAAAACAGAAAGGAGGAAGTGCCTCTCAGCTCATCCCGTGATGCCAAAGCCAACACAGAGACTGCACATGGAAAGAAAACGAGAGCCATAGCTCTCATTCATACAGATATAGAAGTCCTCACCAGGGCCCGGCGGCGTGGCCTGGCGGCTAAAGTCCTCACCAGGGCCCGGCGGTGTGGCCTGGCGGCTAAAGTCCTCGCCTTGAAAGCCCCGGGATCCCATATGGGCGCCGGTTCTAATCCCGCCGGCTCCACTTCCCATCCAGCTCCCTGGGAAAGCAGTTGAGGACGGCCCAATGCACTGGGACCCTGCACCTGCGTGGGAGACCTGGAAGAGGTTCCAGGTTCCCGGCATCGGATTGGCGCGCACCGGCCATTGCAGCTCACTTGGGGAGTGAATCATCGGACGGAAGATCTTCCTCTCTGTCTCTCCTCCTCTCTGTATATCTGACTTTGTAATAAAAATAAATCTTTAAAAAAAAAAAGAAGTCCTCACCAAAAAACCAAGCCTTTGGCTATCACAATATGTAAAATCCAACTAACATAATTCAGCAAATCAGTAAGACTGCAAAACCAAAATCACATAACCATCTCAATAGATGCAGAAAACGCATTTGCCAAAATCAACACCTTTTCATGTTTAAAAAAAAAAAATTCAACAAACCAGAAAGAGAAGGAAAACTCATTGACAAAGGTCATCTACAAAGGGCCCCAGCCGCCATCTGTAAGTAATGGTGAAAGACCAGTTTGTTGCCTCCTAAGAAGAGATACAAAACCAAGATATCCATCTTCACCCCTTCTGTTGGACATTGGATGGATGGTTCCAGCCAAAGCAATTAGGTAAGAAAGAATAAAGCACCCAGTAAATTAGGAAAGAAGAGGCAAACCTATCTTTTATATGTACATGCCCTTAAGGTATGACTATCAGAACTAATTATGAGTTCAGCAAGGTTGCAGAATGCTAAACTAACATGCGCATGTATCGGTTGTATTCCTACACACTTTGAGTTTAACAGCATGAGAAGCAAATTATGAAAACAATTTCTTTATGATAACACTCCCAAATACAACAAACTTGGGAAAATTTAGTAAGAGAAGTAGAAACATATTTTGCCCCCAGCTGTAGGCAACTGCTTAGGTTGCCTTGTACCTAAGCAAGTGTTACATTGCTGGGAGAAAAGCAGCCAAGACTGGCAGGCATTCTGGGCCTGGTTAATGCCAACTCTATGTTAACTATGCCAGTGTGCCAGCATAGTTGCCTATTCCCTTTTTAAATGTTTTTCTAAATGTGGGAAACACTGTGTGCCACCATACAGTGCAGCACAGCAGAAGGTGGGGGACACTGAACTGGGACTCACCACCTTCCAAGCATGCCATGCAAGGTAGGAGGGCTGCAGATTTCCTGGGGGAAGGGGTATGGGGATGTGCTGGAGTGGGGAACCACTGAAGTCATGTTTGACAGATGAGAAGTAACTTCTAGGAGTTTCCATAGACTGGGTCACTGAACTCTCAGGTAGGCAAAGAAGCTAAGATGGAGTGGCTTAGAGGTGGGGAAACCAGAGGGCATGTCTGGATCAGACCAAGGCACCTGCCCACATGGGAGACCTAGGCTGGACTAAGTAGCATCACCCGCCACCCACTGATGCACATGAAAGCTTGGGCTGGGGTGCATTCCTAGCTGCACCTGCAAAGGCCTGGAATGAGGGCAGATCATGCAAAGCAGGGATGCAGAACCCACTGGCCTGTGTGAGATTTGGGGCTGGAAGCAGGCCTTGTAGGGGAACTTAGAGAAATCCCTGCTATGCTGCAACTCCAGCTGGGGAGCACAACAGCTGGGGCTGGGCACAGGCCAGGCTAAGCAAAGCTGCAGCACATGTCAGCATTTGGATGAGACAGGTCTGGGAGCAGGCTGGGCCAGGCTGCAGCACCCGATTTTTGGACACATGAGAGAGCCAGCATGGGGTGTTGGCTGCGCCAGGCTGGGCTAGGCTGCAACATTTGCCAGCAAGAACTGAGACTGGGGACCATCCATGCACCTCCTCCCTCTGAGTGGAAAGGTATCAGACAAAAGATTCTTAGAAAGACATGTCAATGCAGTTATGTACTAATCAGCATCCTGAATAGTGATAGGGAGGAAAACATTTACTGGGCACCTATGACAGGTACCTGTCTAGCATCAGTAAGCAGTAGGGCTGTCATAACTTCCCTTCTGGAAAGCTTTCCTAGTCTGGGATGCCAAACCTTGTTGTGTCCCAAATGGCAGGTGCTTTGATATATGTAAGTAAGCCACACACAGTGTCTGGCATGCTAGCTGTCCTAAAATAAGTACTCAACAAATACTTATTTTTAAAAGATTTACTCATCTGAAAAGCAGAGAGACAAGGAGGGATACAGAAGGGCGGGAGATGGGAGTGAGAGAGAGGAAAAGAAAGTATGATGTCCTCTATCTGCTGGACCACTCCCTCAGAGCCCACAATAGCTAGGTCTGGACCGAAGTGAAGTTAGGACTCAGGAAATCCATCCTGGTTGCCCAAGCACTTGGTCTGTCTTCTGTTGCCTTCACAGACACATTATGAGGAAGCTGGATTGGAGGTAGAGCAGCCAAGGACTTGAACTGGTGTTCTGACATGGGATGTTGGCATCACCAGCAATGGCTCAACACGCTGTGCCCACAGCGCCAGCCCCTCAAATATTTTTTGAGTAAATACTTGGGCTGGTGCTAGTAATAACGCTGGCATTCCATAGAAGATGCATTAAAGTTGATATTATAAAAGGCTAACACATAACCTCTTCATTTAGATTTTTGACAATGAAAAGATTTTAAAAAAATACTTATTTTGTTTTTATTAAATAGTTTAAATCTAAAGTAGATATGCCTACATAATTTTGCTAGACTCAAGCAGAGAATGCAGATAATTCCCTAGTCAGGACACAGATAGAAGCCCATTCTGTCTTGACTAGGTACCATAATGGGGAACGTGGGAAAATGTACTTTGTGCATTTAAAAACTGTTAACGACCACGGATGAGATCAAAGGCTGTGCAAACCAGCCTCTGGGCCATGAGCCAGATGAGCTCATCAGAGGGAAAACCGACTTCAGAGAGCACCACGCAGCAGCCTTGAGATACACAGCAGCAGTTAGAGGCAGTCACTGCAGCAGCTTTCAGAGTTGATGCGGCGTGTCTGTTCCAGTCCAGTTAAAACAGTGTCTTCCTTGTGACAACAGGGGGACTTGTGCATCGTCTCTGTGTGTAGCAACGACTGACACACTGGTGGTCATTGCTACCATGGGAATGAAAAGGGCCTTCCTAGGGGCCCAGAGCCTGCGCTTCCTGTGTTAGATGGGTCCCACTGGTGGGCCAGGAGACGTTAGGTCACAAACAACAGGCATCTGTTCTCCCACAGTTCTGGAGGCCCAGAGTCTGGATTAGAGGAGTCTGCAGGACTATGCACCTGCTTATGGCTCAAGGGTGCCACCCCTTCTTGGCACTGCCTGGCTTCTGGCATTGCCGACGCTCCTTGGGGTTCTTGGGTTATAAATACATTGCTCCTCTCTTTACCCTCATCCTGGGGTTCAAATTTTCTCCCCCTACCCACTGACTTGTCAAAAAAAAAAGCCTGTTCCCTCAACAAGGTTCCAGGGTTCTGACTTTGAAAAAGAACATTTGTGTTTTTGGAGAACACAATTCATCTTACCATAAGCAGTAAACGTTATTTTCATAATATTTTTGTAGTCATATATCATAATGGGCACCAATGAAATATAACATGAAAAAATTATTTCACTCATCTACCAACTAAAGGCTGAAGTTAATAGACACAAAGTGTTTCAAAGGAATGGTCTTGAGGAGGCAGTTCAACAGCTGCTGTTCCCAAATGCAAATTGTGAAGGGGGCACAGCAGAGCTGAACCAGCCCCCGTCTCTCTGTCTAGAAAGGAAAGCAAAGCAGGTGACGGATCCTCTTATTGAGACGTATCCCAAGGACATTGTATAATCTTTCTCATATTCTCATTGCAATGGCTGGAATTCTTCCTGACATCCAACCCTAACAGTCCTCCCTGCTTCGGCTAAAAAGATGAGTGCTGGATACACGCCATTCGCTGTCCTTGGCATTCAGCCATTCAGCATACAAGTAGATGAATTGCTAATAGGCACAACTTTGAGTAGCTTCAGAAAGTAACTGACACATGTTTGTTAGCTGAGTCCACCGTTGACAAGTTGGCAAAAAGAAAGGAGGAGCAAGTCTGTGATTGGAAAGAGAGAACCGTGCTTTTCGGGAGGTTTTGTGGCTGACTGATGAATGGAAAACCAGGTGAGGCCAGTAGACGTGGGAGTGTGCCCAGGAGATCTAACTCCTGCACATGGAGTCCTGACAACCACGTGGTGACCGATACAGGTGTTCATGGTCATTTCCATGTGGATTCTTACAAAACCCCTTCCTGTTTGGAATAAGCTGTCTTGTCACCCCAGCATATCTCACGAGCAAGAGCCCCAGCCCAGCTTCCAGTTGAGGCCTTTTTGCTGCTGTAGAGGTTACCAGTGAAAACACAGCTGGGCAGTGAGCGAGCTCCTTTAACGCACTTCTACAATCACCAGCATCCATCTGAGTGACCAGGAATGCTTCTTGTAAGTCACTAAGTCTTTCCTTCAGAAAACAAAAAACAACAAAACAAAACAAAGAACCTATTTCTAGTACAACCCCCAAAGTATGCTTAGGTAGCAAGGCAAAGAAATAAAAGCGGAGTTCAGGGCTTGGAGTCTGGCAGTGTTTCAGAGGAGTCTGGCGTTCCTTTCTCAATGTTCACTAATCTGTTGGTCGACTGTAAGTTCTTCCAGCTGCTGTGCGCAAAATGTGCCTGTTAGACAAGCCCCAAGAACAACGCTGTAGGACAGCCCAGGCCCACTCAATCTCCTTGGATGCCCCCATTTGTTTATGAGTCTAAGCTATGCTATTTGGGAAACAAAACCCCAGGGTGTTGGAGCCACAGACCTCCCTTCTGCCCCTCCCCTGCTGGGGTCAGGGCTGGAAGGTGGGGTCAGGGGAGAGAGCCTATCCCCTCCCCGCCCCTACTTTCTTGGCTTCCAGCCCCCTCCCTGCCCTGCCAGCGCAGCCCATTTCTGCTGCAGCCCTGGAGGGTCAGGTGTGAGCCCTTGGGATAGAGTACCTCCAAAGGGGAAGGAAAAAAAAAAAAAAAAAAAAAAAAGAGGAAGAGAGGGGTAGGAAGGAGAAAGGTGGAGAGAAAGTCCCAGGTGGGATGATTACTTTTGTTTTGAAAAGTTAAATTGGCCTTTTCCGGGGCTTCTCTAACCAAAGCCAGTCTGGAGAAGCAATAGTGCCACCATCTGCCCAATTCTCACACCGGATCGCTCGGGCACTCAACCAAACAGGCACAGTCTGAGATTCTTGTCTCTCCCATCTCTAAACAGTCCTCTCTCTGTCGCTCTCTGACACACTCCCATCCCCTCCACCTCCCCCCACCCCCATCGGCCATAATTTCTTATTCTTAGGAGCCAGGGCAGTCACCTCCTGACCAGAGGGGTCCACGGGTTCATCTGCTTAAAGAGACGGCAGCACCACAGTCCCTGCTTAAAACCCAGACCCGAAAATGCAAAACCGCAGCTTGGAGATTGGAAGGGCTGTGAACTCACTACCACCCGACACTTAGCCACAGGTTGGTGCCAACACCTGGACAGGGCAGCCAACACGCGCACTGAGATGCAGAGAAGTGGGCAGGGGCAGAAGGGGCGGGTCCAGGAAGTAGCAGCAGGTGCAAGCCAAGGTGGGGAGGGGGGCTGCCCTTCTTCCAGGCAGCCTGTCTGCAGGTACTTCGGTCCCTACCTTGGTGGTCAGGTCCACACCAGGCTGCCTTCCGATGTTCCTGTAGGTGGGGGACAGCGTGAGACACGGACGACAGGCCTTGGGCTGTGGACCTCGGAGGGATTTCTCAGTGGCAAAAAAACAGTTTCCTGCTTGCCCTGGTGCAGCCGTGCAGCCTTTTCTCGCCGCCCCGGGAGGTTTGCAGATGGCTGCTCAAGCTCAGTCCCGCCCCGTTGTTCTTGCAGATAAGCTCTGTTTTCCCCCAGGCCCTCGGTGGCCTCTTGGCCCAGCCTCCCTAGTTCAAAGGGCATTAGCCACACCACCTATGGGGCTGTGCATTTCATTCGCCTCAATTACATTTCCCAGTATCTTGGTCTCTGGCCAGTATAGATTTTTTTTCATCAGGCCTGTCTCTGTCGTTCAGATCACTCAGCCAGAGACTCAACCTGGACTCCCCTTGGGTCCATTTAAGTGCATTTGTGTTTTCCCCGCCTTCCCTCGCCTAATGAGATGCACAGAAAACCGACCATCATTTCCATGCCTGACACCTGAACATCCTTTCATCCTCCCAGGAGGTTTCGAGTCTATCCAAGTCTTTGTTCTCTGCCTATGGTTGGTGTCTTCCTTGGGAAGTGATTTTGACCAAAGGCAGCTGTTTGGCATAATGAATGCCTTTGGGGTCTTAAGAGCAGTTCCCCTACCCACTGTCTGCAAGATATGGCAGCTCCTTGCCAAGTCCCTGCCCCAGGCCTTGGGGGAACTCCCATGTGGCAGGGGCAGACGAAGGGAGGTAGGATGCCTGGCAGCATGGGATCGGCTTCTTTAGTCGCCCCCACACTTTTTTGATCTTTCGTAAAACTTGGCAAGAAATGGTAACGGTGATCCTTAATCAGGAAAATGTTGGAGTTCCTGGAACAGAGCTGGAAGCAGACATCTCCACTTGGAGGAGGGCTTGTTGTCTCTAGTCCCTTTCAGCCATGAGGGCTGTGGTCCAGGGCCCCCCGTGCGGATGCCTGAAACGGCAAAGGAGAGAACTCTAAATGCACTGGGTCATCCAATGCAGGCACATCCATAATGAAGTTTAATTTACACATTAGCTGTAGTAAAAGATTAACAAAAGTGAATAATAAAATAGGACAAAGACATAGTATAATAACAATCAGGTGAATGTAAATTCTCCCACTATCAAAATGTTTTATTGTTCTGTAATCATCCTTCCTATAATAATGTGAGATGACACATACCTACATCATGAAATGAAGTGAGGAGAATATATAGTCATTGTGACACAGTACTAGAATACTATGTAGATGTCACTAACTTGTCCCAAGGACTATGGTGTGACCACAGCCAATCTGATAACTGAGATGGCTACTAAGGGACTAATGGGCAGCTGGCATTTACAGTGTGGCTATGCAGCACAAAGTGATGACTAAGGGCCAGTGTGGTGGCATATAAGACTGGTCCTCTACTTGCAGTGCCAGCATTGCATATGGGCACTGGTTCATATCCCAGCTGCTCCATTTCCAATCCAGCTCCCTGCTTGTAGTTTGGAAAAGCAGTGGAGGATGGTCCAAAGCCTTGGGCCCCTGCACCCACATGGGAGACCCAGATGAAGCTCCTGGTTCACAACTTCGGACTGGCTCAGCTCTGGCCATTGTGGCCATTTGGGGAGCAAACTAGCAGATGGAAGATCTTTCCCTGTGACTCTCCCTCTCTCTCTGCAACCCTGACTTTCAAGTAAAAAATTAATAAATCTTTAAAAAAATAAAGAATGGTGCACATCCTGAGTGGTATTGCAAACAGCTCACCATTTGGTACTAGAATTTTGTTTTTAATATTTTAAATGGAGGTTGACAGCAGGTAGCAAACCGTGGATAAGGGAGGAACAGTGTAATATTGTATGCTGTTGTAGCCATCTGCCATGCTGTTGGTGAACCAACAGCTCATAGGAACCTAACCCTGGCCAACAACCACAGGAAGGAGCTGCAAAGGGGATCCTACCTTCCTTGAGCTTTAGGATGCATGCCACCTTGTAAAAGTCCCAGAACCAGAAAGCACTATCAGTTGTACCTGAACTCCTGAACCCCCAGAAACTCTGAGGAAAAGAAATGCCGCTGGTTGCCATTAACATGTGGGGGAATTTGTTACACAATCATAGATAACTAATGCAGATAGAATAGGGGAATTTGTGCCATTGTTCTTGACTCTGTACTTCCAGGTTGAAAGCTGTAATTGTTCATTCAATTGTAGCTGGTCTATTTATTTCTGCTCCAGATCCATTCTGTAGGTCTAGCTTTGGACCAGGAAGTCTAGGATCCTGTTCTCATACAGTTTACTGCGTATGAATGGATTTGGAATCCAGCCACCAACACAGGAGAACTGAGGAGGTGACTCTCAGAAGCCTACCTGTAGGTCTGCTAAGCTGCCTCAGGTCCTCCTGGCACGTTTTGCCATTTTAACCATAGCAGTGATGCGTGGCCAGCAGACAGCAGATCCCACTTGGGACCCAGAGGTTTGGGGTGGGCCCTAATCTCACAGTCTTTGTGTAAGGAGTTATCCCAATATCCCTCCCTGGACCTGGCGCCATTCCTTCTTCCTCACAGCTCATGAAGTTCCCGCAGGTCCAGCCGTCCACCAATCAGATGTAACCTGGCATTCCACCTGAGAATCCCACCCCCCAATCTTCCAGCCCCCTCCCCAACCCCGCCCACTCACCAATCATCCCTAGGCATTCACCTGCAGGCACCAATCCCCTGGGGGCCTGGCCTCAATCCCTCCCAATCCCCACCCCCTACACCTGGCAGACAAAAAGGATCCCCCAGGTGTGGCTCACTCTCTGGTCTCTCTCTCTCTGGTCTCTCCCTCTCTCTCTCTTCTTTCTCCTCTCTCCCCTTTTTTCCTGATCTTCACCACCTCACCCTCTTCCTGCCCCGTTGGAATAAACCTCCTAAGATATCTCGTTGCGTCTGGTGATTTCAGCTCACGGTAAAGAACCAGGTTGCGGGAATTAGCTGTGCGTAATAATATCGTAATATCCTATGAACTAGAACTCTCATCTCTTTTTAAATAAGTAACACTTTGTCTCTCAGTTTCCCCTAATCAGCCTTTCCCTTGCTCTGATGAATCAGAGGACGTGGCTGCTGTCTCCCAGAGCCCACTGAGAGTCTCTGCTCTGAGTCTCCTCTCTGGAGACAGGCCAGCCGGTGATGCAGATGATCCTCTACCAGGGGCCTGCTTTACTGCTTGACGTGGGGACCAAGAGCCTGGTGCATCAGCCAGCGGCTCTGGTGGCTCGGGAAGTGCACATCACGTAAAGGACTGTCCGTCTGGAAGGAGGAGATGCGCAGGGGAGGTTTCTTGAAGGACAGGGCACATGATAGAGAGAGCGATCTCTTGGAAAGAATTCTGAGCTCAACATTCTAGGAAGATAGTTTGTTTTTTGGTTCTTTTGGAGTGGGGCAGGGCAGGATGCCAACTGAGACACTGTTTCAGTTCCCTAATGCTAGGAGCATATTTTGTGCCTTAAAAAAATCCATATAAACTAGAACATATATATATTTTATTTTAAAATACATTTATTTAAGAGGCAATCACACACACTTAGCATACTCCCATCTGCTGATTCATTCACCAAATTGCTACCACAGCTTGTTGCTAGAGCCAAAACCAGGAGCTGGGAACTCAGTGCATGTGTCCCACGTGGTGGCAGGGACCCCGATACTTGAGCCAACACCACTGAATCCCAGGATACTCAGGAGCTGGGAGCTGGAATCAGGACCCGGGGGTGAGAACGGAACTGCAGTACTGCAACTTGGGACTCTTCTCCGAGCACTCCTAGGAGGAGCTCCGATCCATGGAAAGCCTCCAGGAAGTTACAACCACCGCCGCCATTCTGCTCCTCAAGCCATTGGTGCTGTCATCCTTATTATTTAACAATTTTGAGGGAGAAGCATGTTATTTCAAAATTGTATCTGAATATAGTTTTCATTAGAATATTGTCAAGGTGGCCAACCTGATCCAATAATATATGAAGGGGCCTGGCGCCATAGCATAGTGGTTAAAGTCCTCACCTTGCATGCCCGGAATCCCACATGAGCACCAGTTCTAATCCTGGCAGCCCTGCCTCCCAGCTAGCTCCCTGCTTGGGGTCTGGGAAAGCAGTCGAGGACGGCCCAAAACCTTGGGACCCTGCACCCACGTGGGAGACCTGGAGGAGGCTCCTGGCTCCTGGCTTCGGATCGGCGCAGCACCAGCTGTTGCAGTCACTTGGGGAGTGAATCAAAGGATGGAAGATCTTCCTCTCTGTCTCTCCTCCTCTCTGTATATTTGACTTTGCAATAAAAATAATGGAATCTATTAAAAAATAGTATCTGAGGACCTTTTAAAGGCCTCTGGTATACATGGACTGCAAAATTTTAGCACCAAAATAGTCATTGTTTAATTCCACTTTCCAGGAACTTGTTTTTTTTTTAAATGTCCTCCTACCATTTATCCCATATTTGTGTTTAAAGTACACTGGACAGGTACAACAGCTTAATTGGGTCACTCATTCATTTACCCAGTGGTTCCTGAGTAAACAGCTTCCCCAGTGTCCACAGCATCTGAGAGAGAACCCAAGCCTTACAATGCAAAGAGATTCAATAAATCACAGGACACCCTATAACTCCACTTAAAATTCTCCAAAACCCAGAATTCTCCGGATTTGCTTTTATTCAACAGAAATCATTTCCCCTCTTAAAGCCCTCTACTTGAAAATATGCAAAGATACCAAAATTTCATGAAAGAAATCATTGAAAAGACGATCAGTAGGTCCTTCAAAGTGATTTACATTGGCACACAGAGGAAAGCACGAGTGGGAATCTTGCGCTAGCCAATACTCCCTGCTGCACATGGTGTAAGGCCTCTGGCTCGCCTTCTAGCGGCCCTCAGAGCCTGACACTATATAAGAGCTTTGGTATTTCCTACAGAACTTGTGATCACTCAACCTTTCCACCCAAACTTGCTGCAAGGATCCTGAGCTTGCCCCGGATGGCTTACTCCTCTTCCAGATGCCCCTCTTCCAGTGCTCAGTTTGCGGTCCAGGTAGCTCGCGTTGTGCTCTTGGTCAATGGCTGGGTCGGAACACACCTGGTGCTGCTGCATTTGGGCCATGTGGCCTGTAGTGGGAGACAAGCAACTATAGGTAGTCTGGAGAACCAGGCCTTCCTTCGATTCTTTTAGGCAGAGTGCTGGTGGGGCTCCCACTTTCTTCCCTGCCCCCATTATTTTTTATTGTGGTAAAATATATAGAGCACAGAACCTATTATTCCCACCACTTTCAAGCACACCATCCTGTCCTACAGAATGCATACCTGATGTACAACCACCACTGCCATCCATGTCCATAACTTTTTGTCACTCAAAGTTGAAACTGTATCCATTAGCCAATAACTTCTCCTGCATTTTTTGTTCTATCTTCTCTTATTTAAAATATCAAATCAGAGATGAATATCTTCTCAAGTTAAGATGTTGCATGCATAGGAGTTGGTTCTTCGGCATAGCAAGTTAAGCCTGTACCTGTAACATCAGCAGCCCATTTGGGCGTGGGTTCGTGTCTCAGCTGCTCCACTTCCAATCCAATTCCCTGCTAATGGTCTGAGAAAGCAGCAGAAGATGGCTCAAGTCCTTGGACCCCTAGCCCCATATGAGAAACTTGGAAAAACCTCCAGGCTCCTGGTTTTGGACTGGCTCAGCTCTGGCCATTGTGGCCATTTGGGGAGTGAGTCAGCAGAAGGATGGTCCCCATCCCTGTCCCTCCTCTCTGTAACTCTACCTTTCCAATAAAAGTAAATAATTTTTTTTAAAAGATGCTGTATGCCATTTTGTAGTACCTAGGTTCAAGATAAGGCTCCATTTCCTTTCAGCTGATGCTCAAGGACTTGGGTCCCTGCCACCCACGTGGTTGACCTGAATAGTGAGCCTGGCTCCTGGCTTTGACCTGGCCCACCTCTGTTGTTGTGGACACCTGGGGAGTGAACCAGCTGATGGGTGCTCTTTCTCTCTGCTTCTCAACTGACAAACTTGTAAATAAATAAATAAAACATCATATCACATTACGCTCCATGTTTGGTAGAGCAAACTGCTTTGGGTGAGTGAAACAGTGGGCTGGTGGCTAGAACAATGGGCTCGGCCAGCCTTGTAATTCTCACTCGGTACTGAAGTGACCCACGCACATGGGCCCGGGCAAAACACTCACTGCAGCCAAGGTAGAAAACCCAGAATGAGAAAAGAGAATACACCTACTTGGAGTGCCGTTTCCTCCTTGTCTTGGTTCTGTAGGGGCCAATTTGTTTTATTTTGTTTACATTTTTGCTAGAAGTGACATGGGTATACCACAAGCCACTTATAAACATGCATTTTGTGCAATCTGCTTTCTCAGCTGAGAAACAGGGCAGCCAAGACACAAAAGATATTATATCACCTGGGACACCAGCATTCCAAATCGAAGTGCTCAGGTTTGAGTCCCAGCTCCACTCCCATTTCCAGGTTCTTGCTAATGTGCACCCTAGAAGACAGCAGCTAACAGCTCAAGTCCTTGGGAGAGCAACCCCAGTTTAGTGTCTGGTTCCTGGCTTCTGCCCGGCTCAGCCCTGGCTGTTGCAGGCATTTGGGAAGTGAATTAGCTGATGGCAGAGCTCTCTCTTCCTCTGTGTGTGTGTGTTTCTCTCTCTTTTTCCCCCTCAGCCTTTTAAATAAAAGGAAAAGTTAGTTAACTTACAAATAGGAGAAGTTCAAATGCCTGCCAATGCTTGGGACTATGTAATGAAACTCACTCTGCAAACATTTTAGAAGGTAAGGATCATTGGAGAAAATAAATATTCTCTCTAAAGTCATCTTCTATGATGTTATTATAGTAGACAGGTTTATTGTTGAACAAGAAAGTGTATCTGATTTCTAAATGCTGAGTGGAAAACAGGTCCAACTGTAATGGTCACACTGAAGTGACTATGTCCTGATGTCTGATTCAAAGACCACCAGCCAAGACCCCAAGGATAGGCGACCCTCATTCACCTCCCACCCTACCATCTACGGGCCAAAGCAGCCACTCAAGACAAAGTAAACAACTTGTTCCCCAAGCGCTGCACCTTCAAAAGGCAGGAAACCAGCTGCTCAACTAGATCTCGCACAAGAGCTCAGCGACCACACTTGTGGTTTCCAAAGAAGATCCCCTTCTCTCAGGGAACAGTTTGTTCTGTCCCAAGGCGCACAACTCAAGTCAGCAAATATTTACTGCTTCCTGTTCTGTTTCCAGTTTTGCTGTGGTTGGCATCACCCTGTTCTCTGCCCCACCTAGCAGGGGACATGGGACCTGGGGGCAGAGTCCCACACTCTAAGATCGTCAGATTTCACTGTAGACAAGGAAGAAAGGGGGTGGGGAGAACAGGTGGGCAACTGTTTGGGGCTGCCGGGTACCCATGCCCCTGCTGTAGTAGCTGGTTGCCTGCACACCTTCTTTTTCTTACCTGGATTCATACACGTGCCAGCTGGGCCCTTCCACTCTGCCCTCTATGCCTGGCTTGTCCCTCTAGGCCTACAGAACACATCCATTGCTGCTCACCTTCTTCACTGGCAGTATTTGTGCAAGAGAGGAACTTAGAACAGATAGACGTAAAACCTATGTGAACAAGATCCCATTAGTATGTGTCAGCAAGGCAGAGTCTCAGCCTCCCTCCCCTCCCCAGGCCTACTGGATCCAAATCTACTGTATAAGATGCTTGAGTGGGATCCTGTGCACCTGGAAGTTTGAGAAGCACTGGCTAAGCCATGAAAAGGTACTTCAAACCATTCCTCTGGAAATAGAATTTAGAAACATTATCTTGATGCAAACAACTCCCAAATCCATGCCTACAAGGGGTCTTTGCTAAGTTCACAGAAAATGCATGGATTTCAAAAAGTCTATGCATGGATTTCAAAAAGCTTTTATACCAAAGTAAATTCTTTCGAGGCACCTGTGTATTTACATTTGAGACTTAAAAAAAAAATACTCCAGGTAAAGTCACATTTCTCACTATGATCTTTTCTTTAAAAAAATTGATTTTTGATATTATTTACATAGTTGATAAGGATGCAAGTCCATGAGGACCACTGATTAGGGTGGGGAGCGTTGAGGCATGGGGGAAGGTGGATGCACCTTTTCTTCCCTTTTCTCCTGTACCACCATGACCTCTGACAGTGGCATGCGCATCAAACCTAGTGTTCTACTTCCTCCCTCCTAAAGCACTCAGCCACTCACTCTCCTGCCAATGTAAGCCTATTCTATGGCAATGAGCAGAATTTGATGAAAAGGATTGGAGTCCCTGAGCTTAAGCCAAAAGCTCAACCCTGTGGCTGGATTCAGGAGCTAAATCTGACCAAACGCAGGATTTCTTTTCTGGACACAAAAACACATCATCCAAAAAGGAAGTTTATACGTCAAAGGTTGGAAGAAGAGATTGGAGCATGCACTCCTTCACTCTCTGTCTCTCCTCCTCTCTGTATATCTAACTTTTCAATAAAAACCAATCTTTAAAAAATAAGTTAATTTAAAAATAGGAGAAGTTCAAATGCCTGCCAAAAAAGTGTAACTTCTCATGAGAGCCACTCATCCCATTGTCCTTAGCTCCCTTCCAGGGCACACTGGGCTCGTTTTGTCCTTGGCTGCCCTTTGCTGCCACCAGTTCCTGACTCACAACCTGTCAGGGGAGCCTTGCTCTTCCTCCTCTGGGTTGTGAGGTTCTCCCCAGTGGCCCTAACAGGTGCACATGGGCATGTGTTGGTCACCAGGAACAGGAGATCTGCCCCTGCCAGCAGAACAGCCCCTTCTGAGCTTGGTTTTAACTTTTCAAAGCTTTTAACTCCGTCAGTTTCACCTGCCTCCTAAGGACCTCACCTGTGATTTAGCTGCCGAGTTCTCTGCCTGGCAGAGTGGTACTTACACCCAGGCTTTTCAAGAATCGGGGTTTTGTTTGTTTTGTTTTGTTTTGTTTTTTCCCAAAACACTTGGAAATCTGCAATTAAAGGGTGCATGAGTGAGGACAGGCATGTGACCTAGCGGTTGGGACACTCACCAGCCAGTTCCCACACTGGTGCCTGAGTGAGATGCTCACACCAGGCTCCCAATTTCCATTTCCAGGAGGCAACAGGTGAAGGCTGAAGTAATTGGGTTCCTGCATTCTACATGCGAGGGCTGGTTTGCATCCTATCTTTGCTCTGGGCCCTGGCTTAGCCCCAGTCTTTACAGGCATCTGGGGGAATGAACCAGCAGATGGGTGCTCTCTTGGCTGTCTGCCTGAGTCTCTCCTCATAGATCTGCCTCTGAAACAGCCACTGAGCTTTTACTTTCTTATGTGAGGACAAAGTTCCTGGCCTGAGTTTAAGAGACAAAAATCTTAGAAGTAATGAAATCTAGCTTCCGGCGACTTGGTTTCAGTAGTCCCTTAGTGAAAGAGACCAAATCCTTATGACCTGTAGTCATGGACTCCATCAGACCTCTATTTCTTCCCTCAACTATTCCACTTTCTTCCATAGTTCCTTAGGTGTATGTTCTTCCCATCTGGTAACTCTCTTTGCCAACATTCCCGTGTCGACAAACCCTCTAA
The DNA here is from genome assembly GCF_030435755.1 of Ochotona princeps. Classification (NCBI taxonomy): domain Eukaryota; kingdom Metazoa; phylum Chordata; class Mammalia; order Lagomorpha; family Ochotonidae; genus Ochotona; species Ochotona princeps. The sequence continues at coordinate 54,106,811 of NC_080832.1, read as the reverse complement.
GAACGTGGCACATTCCTCTTGCATAGAGCAACCTTATAGCACAGCATCACCACGCCTTGGTCTGGTTGGTTGCAATGAGCTCAGTATCTCTTTTAAGGGACAGAGTGGGTCTCAGGATGGACTTGTGAGCCTACGGAAAAAATTCCTGATGGCTTCCCCCAACCCTTCCTTTACAGAAATGCACATATCTTTCTGGTGACAAGGGAGAGAAAGTGGAGGGCAAAGTATTTCATCCTCTAAAGTCATAATTACCTGCGGTGCCACTCCTTACAGGAGTTCGACCAAGGTCCCCTGTGACGTCTTTCTGTGAAGGCAGATGCCTGATGGTGTTGTTTTAGGGCTGCTGGAAGACTGGTGGGAGTCAGGAACACCATGTAGAGGACACAGTGTCATCACTGCTTCCCCCACTCATCTTGAGGCTTCCTATGCAAATGAAACACACAGCTCTGGGTTCTGCGATTCCCAGGACATGAGCCCCCAGGGCTTCGGGGTCACTGGATTTTCAGCAGTTCTATTTTTCAGAGTGATTAGCACCTGGGGAAGGGCTCATAAGGACAAGAAGGATCACAACTTCCAATCTCTGTTTGGCAATGAAGAAGGGAACCCAGCTCGGAGCTGCAGATACCTGCTTCAAATGTGGCTGCCATCCGCTTGAGAGAAGACGCTAACACAGAGCTGTTTCAGATTCAGCTTTAAGGCTGCAGGACCATAGCCACTGCATTTTAGATGAAGTGTGCCAATCCTGCCAAAAGCATATGGTGGAGAACCAGGTGCACACCAAGAGACAGCCTGCACATGCCATCATAGAAACTGAGAAGCAAGGCAAATCCCAGGACGAGCTGGCCAGTATTTTGTCCCTGGCTTCAATCCAGCCATGTGGGCAACTAGGCATATGGCCTCTGGATTGTAGCCAACACAATGGAGTATTAGATTCCCATGGGAGATTCTAAGAGCTGCAGTTGACTGGTGGGACAGAGGATGTGGGCCCACAGGGGTGGGCCTGCCATCCCAGGGTGTGTCTGGGCAGAGAACTTGTGTTTCTCAGGACTGGATGTGGGCCATCTGAAGGGGCACACGCAGTGGGACCATCTTGGATGCCTTCTATGGGTACAAAGGGACTGCTGCAGAAAGGGTCTCCAGATTCATCCCCATGGGTTCTTGTCAGGGACAGAGCAGGTCACAGATGGTGGCATTGTTGAAGAACTCACCCAAGAGTCTTTGAGGTGAAGAATCAGCTTGAAACACCTGCAAGAACCAGGCTAGTGTGATGGTAACTCACAGGAGCATTCCTGGAACAAACATTCTCCTGCCCCTTGCCTTTCCTCCCTTCCTATACTGCAAAGGAGTCTGAAATAAAATTGGCATCACAGAGCGGGCATGGGAGGAGACGTCAACCATGTCCTCCTGGCCTGCTGTGGGCAATTGGCCTGCAGCAAGTCTGAGCTGGGAATGAGCAATAGTTCTATCTAGGAGTGAAATTTAAATGATGGTCACCACATCGACACAGTGACCTGTGCATATTAATTATTGCCTGGAGGACATTTTGCATCCTGAATCAGAAAAATCAAAGGGATTGTGATTTCTTTCTTTCTTTTTTTAATCCAGGAAAGGACCTGGAGGATGTGTCCATAGGACACATTTTAAGGCACACAGGAGACATGAGCTGTGTGGCTTGGTGAGGTCATGTGGCCTGTGGGTCATCATTTGTTCCTTGTAACAAGGATACAAGTCTGAGAAGTTAGTGTCCCTTGTCCCTATCTTGGAGGGTGTGGTTTTCATTATTTATAGGGATCACCCTGGTCCTTAAAACCCATCCTAAGCTCATGCATTTGTTTTTTCTAAGACAGAGCCTCAGGCAGCACCTAGAAAAGGATCCAGCAGATTTTGCAGAACAGCATGGTTACAGGGCACCACCCTCACCTTTTCTGAGCTATCCTCATAGCAACCACATGGTTTTCAGAGAGAGAGAGAGAGAGTGAGAGCGAGAGCGAGAGCGAGAGCGAGAGAGAGAGAGAGAGAGAGAGAGAGAGAGAGAGAAAGCAGGCACCTTTTCTGCTACTCTGAGTTTCATGCTGCGGTCTCCACAAACCCCTACTGCAAAGAGCTGTGAGCTGTGTTGGGAAGGAGCCCTGCCGTTGGTGGCTGGTCCGTTGCTTAGACAGTAGAGTGTCAAGGTTGTCTATGTGACCCCATGCCCTTCCTCCTGGCTGCTTTCCCATTCTGGGTGACTCTGTGGCTGCAGGAGAAAAGGACCTCAGCCTCTGGGTGTTGGCCTTGTGATGAAAGGGAAAGCTGAAATCTCACCACAAAGTATGTATGATGTATGAGCCCAGTGAAATTCCTGCAGTCAGGGACACACTGGTGGACTTTGTCTTCACACGGGGAGACAACTGAAATTCTGAGCAGGACCGACATTGAGGATTCTTTAGGTCCAGGTTCTTGGGCATTTCTGAGTTCCTTCTGAGTGTTGAGTCCACAGATCTTTACTCATGAATGGCAAATGGCAAGAGCTTGAATTAGAGGACACGGCAGAGACCTGCCTTGACGTACTGTGCTGTCACTGTACAGATGTAAATGACATTGGCTGAAAGGCTGGAGTGTCCACTCTCAGACGTTGCTCTGACCATTTCTGTCCCCCTGCAAGCCTGGGGTGGGGACTGCCCGGGCACCCCTTAGTCTCAGCCTACCCCAAGTGTTCCCCAGCCACTTCAGCTCTAGGGTCCCAGCGATTGCAATAGTTCCTGACTGGCAGCCATCCCACCTGCCACCTGGAGGGTTAAAGAAGCAGGAGCCAACCTCCCTGACTCCGTCTGCCCTTGCTCTTGCTCCTGGGCCTTCCCAGGGGCACAGGAGCCCCCAAGAAAGGGCTGGTACCTGAAGAGGTTGTCACACAGCAGGCTCCAGCACAGCTTGGCAAGGGAGCAGAGGATGTACCCCACACTGTTCACCACAGGGAGGTTCCACAGGTACAGTTTTCCATCAAAGGAAGTGAAAACTGGAAAACCACAGACCAGCCACCCACTCAGGTCTGGGGCAGGGCATTCTGTTTGTCTGCATGGGTTTTGATTTTTGGTAGGATTCATTCTGTCTTTCCAGAAATGTCTCTATTCCCAGGCGCCATCCAGGACACCAAAATGCTTGCAGCCAGCACCTTTGTCGCCTTCGTATATGACAGCTTCTGAAGACCTTCAGTGTGAAGGATTGTACTGGGCAAATGTTGGTCTAACATAGCCTTGGTGCAGGTGTCTGATAGCTTATCACGATTATATCGGAGTCAGGAAGTTTATGGGGGAAGAGAATGACAGTTCTCACTTTTCGTTGCTGGGGATGTTTTAGTCCAGACAGAAAAGCTCACATTCTTCCATTGTGCTCTCTCTTGCTCTCTTTCTTTTTTAAAAAAGATTTATTTATTTATTTGAAAGTTACACAAAGAGATGAAGAGACAGAGAAAGGTCTTTCATCCACTGGTTCACTCTACAAATAGCCATAGCAGTCAGCGCTGAGCCAAGCCAAAGCTAGGATATAACAGCTTCATCTGGGTCTCTCAGGTGGGTGGCAGGGGAGGGGTTCAAGCTTTCTAAGCAATAGTTTAACCTACTTTGCCACAACATCCACCCCTGTTCTCCATTTTCTAATCCTCTGAAACAAGTCTACCCATAGGGGTCAGGGGACAAGGATAGTGTGTAGAAAATAAGCTTCATCTCCTACAGGGGGACCTTCTATTAAGAGAGAGTCTTCCATCTCCTGGTTCACTCCACAAATCACCACAATGACCAGGGGTGGATCAGGCTAAAGCCAGGAGACAAGAGCTTCTTGCAGGTCTCCCATGTGGGCTGAGGAGCTCAAATATTTAGGCCATTCTTCACTGTTGTTTCCGACACATTAGCAGGCAACTGGATGAGATGTGGGGAAGCCAGGATTAAATTGTGCCCATATGGGAGGCTGGCATCACAGATGGTGGCTTCATTTACCGTGCCACAGTGCCATCCCCACCACAGCTCATCATGTATTCTCCATGCTCCAGTCCTAGAATCAGCGACTCCAGCAGCAGCGCTGTCTGCTTGTGTGGAAGAGTGTAACACAGATATGAACACAGAGCCCTGGGTGTGCTCACTGCTCCTGGGGTGTGAACAGCTCTGCACAAGCTCTGGATAGAACTAAGAGAAGTATACATGTAGACCATGTTGTGTTATGGCTTCTCTCTCTCTCTTTCTCTCTCACTTTCTCCCCCTAAGTCTCTCTGTGTAGCTACATCTATACAGTTAATGCACCTAGGAAATCAGTGATAAGATCTACCAACCGATGATTCACTCCCCAACTGGTTGCAATGACTGGAGCTGCACTGATCCAAAGCCAGGAGCCAGGAGCCTCTTCTGGGTCTCCCACATGGGTGCAGGGTCCCAAGGCTTTGGGCCATCCTCGACTGCTTTTCCAGGTCACAAGTAGGGAGCTGAATGGGAAGTAGAGCAGCTGGAACACAAACCAGGATGCATGAGCATCCTGGCACATGCAAGGTGAGTAATTAGCCACTAGGCTATTGCATCGGGCCCTTTCTTTCATTTTCAAAGACAAGGGAAAGCTTTTTTGGGTAAGTCATTTTGGGCTGACATTTTTTTCCTTTTAGGATCTGGACGGTGTCACTCCATTCTCTTCTGACCTGTAGAGATTCCTCTGAGGGGTCATCTGCAAGTCTGATTGGGGTTCCTCTACAAGTTAGTTGATTTTTCTTGTGCATATTTAAGGATCTTTTCCTTATGTTCAACCAAAGATAGCTTGAGTATGATATGTCATGGCGAGGATTGCTTTTGGCTGACTCTGCTGGGACTTAGGTGCCTCTCCTGTATTTTGTTTCCCAATTCTCTCTCCATATTAGAACTTCTCAATTATTATTTCACTGAGTACATCTTTGAATGCAGCTTCTCTTTGCCTTCTGGAACTTCCATAATTCCTATATTTGGTGTTTTTATGATACTTTTCTCAGCTTGACTCAGTTTCTCTTTCAGCTTTTTGACTGTTTCATCATTAGTGAAGAGATGTTCTGAGATTCTTTTACCACATTGCTTCTATTATTGAGACTTCCCACTGAATTTGTAATTTGTTATATTGTGTTCTTCATTTCTAATAATTCAGCTTGATTTTGTTTCAGTGTTGCTGTTTACTGTGTGGTGTATTCCCTAAATGCCTTGGACTCCTGTAAATGCTTCTCAGTGTTTTTAATGAATTTTAGAACATTTTTAAAATTTGTTGTCCTCCAGTTCCTCAATGTCAGCCTTAGTTACATCTGAGGTTGACATAGATTTTTGCTCCTTTGTGGGGAAGGCCTTAGATCTTATTCATTGTGCCTATGTCTTCTTTCACTCTTGGTCATTGGAACTCTGATGAATGGATTCTTCTCCTTGGGGCCGATTTTTAAGCTACATTGTCCATAGTTCTACAGGTCGACTTTACTAATCCTGTTCAATACCTGGTTCTTTGTTCACCATCACTCATGCCACTCCCTCCAGGGAGTTTCAGTTCCAGGTTCCCAGGCTAGGCTCTCATCAAGGTCTTTGTATCCCTGGCTCCCAGCTCCCCATTCTCCACCCTCTGTGGTCACACTGTTGCCTTTTCAGCCTTCTTCCTGCTCCCAGTCCCAGTAATGCCTGGGATTATGGAGACACCAGCAATCCTAAATCATAGGGTTGTCAGTGGTGCCTGTTGCATGGATTTTTTTTTCTTTCCTCTTCTTGCTGGAACCTGCTGGCAATTAGATCTGGGGAGTGAGGCACCCAGATCTATTTTGGATGGAATCCATGGGATGCCAATTTGCTATTGTTTTCCTGGTAGGATAAATGCAATGTGTTGAGCTGGAAGTGAGTTTTTTCCTGGCTTAGCACATAGGCAGCCTGTTATTATCCCTCCACCACCCCATTCCACCCCACCCAGCCTTTGCCTCAGTACACAGGATGGCACCCAATCTGATACTAGTTGGGGTCTGGGGTGTGAAATCTACACTGTTCCTGCACCAGGCTGCTTGGGCTCTGCCACTCTGCTTCTGTTCATGGTTGGATTAAACAAATCAGCGTAGCAGGCAGTTCTATAGCTGGATTCACCTGCTGAGTTCTCCTTCCCACCCCACTGGGGTATCTGATCACTGCAGCACTGTTCTACTGTCTCTGCTGCTTCCATGTGTCTGTAGGTTTCCAGGTGTCCCTGTGCCATTGGTCTGTCCTCTCCTGATTCCTGAGATCACTCCCTTTCTGCGTCACCTTGGCTAGTCCTTCTCCGTCTGTTTAGACCCGTCCTCACCTTATTCTGCCATCTTGAACACACTCCTCAAATTTTTTAAATTTTATTTTTATTGAATTTTATGTAGTTGGTTAGGGTATGAAGGGTCAAAGGTTAGAGTAAAGTGGGTGAAACTATTGTTTCCACATTCTCTTTTTAATTTCCTGTATCTGGGGGAAGGGAGAGATAAGGGGAAAAGCCACAGCCAGCCTCCCAACCATACCAGGGTCCCCAATGTGGTTCCAAGGGTCCTGCTCAAGTGTTTTTGATAGTTCAACAGTTCTGAATTGCTGTCAGTCCCACCAGTCCAATCACAATGAAATTTCTCCAGAATCCACTGGCTGCCATAGCCCACCTTAGAGTCTGTTTGCCTAGATATTCACTGCCAATGCTTGGCTGGAGTAACTGATCGATTTGTTCTGTCCTCTGTCCTCTGCAGGTGCCAATGTACTGCCATACCCTCCATGTGCATCTGGATATGCTGTCCACTGCTCTGTCTAAGCCACTGAATATGCCCACCTCTGACACATACGGTCAGACCATGGGACCTGCAATTCTCTCCATGACTGGAGTTCTGAGTCCAGAGGCTCAGCTGGGGGAGGATCCCAAAGAAAATTCATCTGAGATGATCCCAGATCTGATTCTTGTGTGTGCTTGCCATCCTATTTCCTAAGATCACTCCCTCTCTGTTTCACCTTGTCTAACCCTGCTATGTCTGTTTAAACCTGTCCTCACCTTATTCTGCCATCTTGAAAACCCTCCCAAAAATTTTTAGCTGATTTACATGTTTATACTGAAGACATTTTTTAAACTGCACAGTGTGCTAAAGGTACGTCTTCATAACAAAACAATTCTCCATTTTATCTAGAACACATGTGGGGAGTGTTTAGCCTAGTGGCTAAGATGTATCCTGAATCCAGCTTCCTGCTGATGCACATTCTAGAAGGCAATGGCGATGGCTGAAGCTAGTAGGTACTTGTCTCCCATATGGGAGATCTGATTTGGATTCCCAGCTGCTGGCTTCTGCCTGGCTTGGTTTGGCCCAGATCCTACTGTTGTGGACATCTGGGGAGTATAGCAGTTGCAGATTTTTGTTTTCCTGTCACTGTCTCTCAAATAAGTACATGCAAGAAGTAGATAATTATTTTCTATCAGGAGACATCAAGGTTGTTTAACTGATCTTGTGGCTGTTAAGTTAAAGCAGTTGGAATCCCATAGTGGAGGGCTGCTTTGGGTCTTGGATGCTCTGCTTCTCATTCAGCTCCCTGCTAAGTCACATGATACTGGATGATGACTAACTACTTGGGTCCCTGCCACCCACGTGGGAGACTTGGATGGAATTCCTGGTTTCTTGCTTCAACCTGGTGCAGCCTATTGGGATATGAACAAACAGATGGAGGTTCTGTCTCTCCTTTTCTCTGTTTCTCTTTCAAATAAATAAATAAATCTTTTTTTAAAATGAAGGCAAAAAAAAAAAAATGAAGGCAAGCAAAAAAAAAAAAAAAAAACAGTAACAGGAACAGAAGGAATGGGGGAAAATACAATACAAGAAAAAGATACAGATTTAAACCCAAACTTACTAATAGTTCCTTTAAATGTAAATGGATTAAATGCTTAGGTTAAAGAATAAAGATTATCATATTAGACATAATTAGTTGAAATATTTCTTTCAAAGCAGTATCAAGGTTCCAACCTCCTGTGCCTGTGAATGTAAATTAGTTGAATATTGCATCTTTGCAGAGGGTCAAGTTAAAATTAGGACATTAGGGTGGATTCTAAGTCATTATGACTGATGTCCTTACACAAAGAAGAAATTTGGACATAGATACAGACCCACTGAAATGAAAGATGATGTGAAGACATGGGGAGAAGGCAGCTAGAGCTGAGGAGAGTCTGATCTTATCACAAGTTAGAAGAGCAACATGGAATAGATTCTTCCTTGCGGAACTCAGAAAGAACCCATACTATGAACCAACACTTTGATCTTGGGCTTTTGACTTTCTAAGCTGTGAGACAATAGGTTTTTGAATCGGCACCTGGTTTGTTGTATTTTGTTGCAACAACGCTCAGGAACGAATGTGTGTGCTAGATTTAAAAAATCATGTTCTCTTCTTCCTTTCCAGGATGAACAGAATGCTTTTCTTCTCCTACACAGGGTCTGTTGAAGCACTGACTGGCGCTGCAAAGGCATTTGGAGGTGGGGATCCATGGGTCATGCGGACGAGATCATCCTGGTGGTGTCAGTGTCCTTAGAAGGAGAGGGAGAGAGACCAGAGTTCCCTGTCACTCCACCACGTGGGGACACAATGAGAAGGAAGCCATTGCTAAGAGATCCTACAACAGAATTGAACCTTATTGGGCTTTGATCTTATGGACTTTCTAGTTCCTGGAATTAGGAGAAAACAAATGTCTGTGTTTAAGCCATTTAGTCTCTGCTGTTTTGTTACGGCAGCCTGCGCTAATTCTACCCCCACTCCTATTGAAGGAAGAACAGTGTTGCCCACATCCCTGTTCATAGATGTCCTCGAGGACACATTTCTGCTTTAGATTCTCACTCTCTTTGGGCAGAAACCCCTCAGGGTTCTAAGGAGATGCTGTGCAGGAACAGTTATGGAAAATTAAATATCTCACTGTGTTTCACCTTAGATGTCAGCCTAAGAAAATGCAAATTGGTTTGAATAAAACGAAGTTTGTGGCCAGTGATCTAATTCAATTCCTGAAAGCCTGCAATTGAGCTTATCTGTCCATCCATAGTTTTGGTGGGAAGAGGTAAAATACCCAAGAGATGGAGGAGCTATGATCCATTGGCGCTGAGGCCTATTTTGGTCAAATCTAGGCTCCTAATGAACTAATCTTTGCACTAAGACTTCCTTGGGAAAATAAAACTATCCAGATCAAATAGAAGGCCTGACTGTGAAGGCAGAGGAGATGCCTGAAGCTGGGAGGGGGATGTGCCTTCGAGACGTGTTAATGAGGTGTGGTTGGAGGAGGACGCTGGGACTTCCTTCCACCCACTCCAGGTTAGAGTCAGAAATGTGCTGAAACTGGTGAGGAGGTGAGAGCGCTGCTGCACTGCCTGGGATGGAGAGGAATGGTTTCACTTACTTCAGAGAGGAGCCAAGAAAGGGGATGATGAAGTTGGTACTCCCTGAGGAGAGAGAAGGTAGCAAAAGGACCACAACAAAAAATGCAATGGCTGGGTGTAGCAGAATTCAGAAAATGTGTATTCATAAGTCTCCTTGAATGAAATAATGTCCCTTGTGCATTGTGAGCCTCAAGATTTGTTAGTCAAGACTCTATACTTCAAGGAATACTTAGTGCTATGTGAGTTCTCACAGAAACGAGAGAAACAGCCAAGCTTGTGAATCAACAGCTGTGGGTTCAAAACAATCAGTGCTCTTGAGGATACAGGATGTTAGTCCTTTCAGAAAACTAAAATCTTTTTGGGATTTGCCACAATAAGCCCAAATACCAGATGCAGCAAGACACCTAGGAGGCCCATTATTCCAGCAGGGTAGGGATAGGAGTGGAGGCAGAAGGAGAAAGTGAAAAAGGGGGATGTCTCCTGCCATAGTGGCAGGAAGGGGCTGCAAGGGAGGGGAGAGGAAGGGTAAAATGAAGGAGGACAGGGAAGGGCCAGGCAGGAGAAGGGGTAGCACACTTCAAGGGTACAGGCGGCCCACAGGAGTGTTCCTGCTTTCTGGCCAGGGGTAGGCATCATGGGGCCACAAAGGATTGGGGGATAGGATTGTTGGAGCCTCGGGGGGATTGGCAGGTGCACTGGGGATTATGGGGAGGGGCTATGAGGGGTTGGCGAAGAAGGCTGTCAGGTACTGTGCCATGATGTTGCAGCAGATTGGTGGGAACTCACTTCTCCTGTCCTGCTGACCCAGAGAAACAACCAGATGCATGGCACAGCCTGTGTATCACGGGATGGAGCATGAAGGCAGTGGCCTGTGTCCATCCCTGAGCCAGAGAGTCCCCTATCTGCATACCGAAGTGGGTGACAAAGCAGCTCAGGGCAGCAAGAAGTGACAAATGTCAACAAGACCTGTGACACAGCACAAGAGATCCCCAGGATTTCCTGGGGAAGAATCTATCAGAGGTCAAGGAATTACTATTTTATTATGATATGATTAATACTGATGTACTGTGATAATAGTGCTATTGATATGATAAAGTGATTTTGTTACTTAGCATTTTACAATAGTTACAATGCTGTTATATTGTTTAATCATTCTATGCTGTTTACATGTGAGCATGGCATTCTGATGCTCATTTTCTTCTTCTATGTGTGCTGTATTCTCCCTCAGATTCCTTCCCCTTCAAGTCTAAGGTGAGAAACTTCTGTCGTTGAGCTTGCAAGGAGTGTGTTTGAGATCAAGATAAATGGAGCTGGACGCAAGGCTTGGTAGTGAGTTTTTTCTTTCTTTCTTTTTTTTTTTCTTTTAAAGATTTGTTTCATTTTATTTTATTTATTGGAAAGCCAGATCTACAGAAAGAAAGAGAGACAGAGAAAGATATTCCATCCGCTGTTTCACTCTTCAAGTGGCCACAATGGCCAGAGCTGACACAATCCAAAGCCAGGAGCCAGGAGATTCTTCTGGGTCTCCCATGAGAGTGCAGGGTCCCAAGGCTTTGGGTCATTCTTGACTGATTTTCCAGGTTACAAGCAGGGAGCTGGATGGGAAGTGGATCAGACAGAATACGAAATGGCACCTTTCCTTCCTCCCTCCCTCCCTCCCTCCCTCCCTTCCTTCCTTCTTCACTTCCTTCCTTCCTCCCTCCCTTCCTGCTTCCTTCTTTAAAGATTTATCCATTTATTTTGAAAGAAAAAGAGAGGGAACAATAACAAGTTCTTCCATCTGTTGGCTCACTCCCCAGATGGTCACAAGGTCCAGGGCTTGGCCAAGCCAAAATCAGGAGCCGGGGCTTCACTCAGATCTCTCATACAGGTGCAAGGGCCATCTTCCACTAATGTTGTGGGTTGTAGAGCAGTCAGGACATGACCCAGTGCCCATATGGGATGCTGGCATCACAGGCAAAGGCTTTATCTGCTAAGTGACAATGCTGACCCTAGCAGCTTTTTCTTAGTAGTAAAATACAGACTCTGTAAGGTCAGACCAAATAATAGGTTTAAAACAAATGTGTATTTAGGGCTGGCCCTGTGGTTTCACAGGCTAATCCTCTGTCTATTAATGCTGGCTACTGCACTTCTGATCCTGCTCCCTGCTTTATGGTGTGGGAAAGCAGCAGAGGGTGGTAACCCTAACACTTGTATCATTATATGTGTCTTTCTAGTCACATTAGTATGAAGCAGGCTAGGAAGCAGAGGTACCAGGAATCCCACTGGCACTCTACATGGGATGTGGGTCCTTAAGTAGCTCAGTCTTCCATAATACAATGCTCAAATGTGATACTTTATTTTGTCTTGTAAGGATTTAAAAAACAAAACCAACTTCTGACTATCTGGCTGTGTCCCACATAGCTAAAATTGCTGCATTAATCATCAGGTAAATGGAGTGAAACTGTATAATGTCCTTACTGGCTCCTCCACAATTAAAATCCTCTCATTAATGGTAAAATGGGGTGTCAAAGTCTGGGAAATTGTCAAAATAAAACTGGAGAGACTTGCTATGTTGCCAACTCAATTTTGTCAACGAAGGCCATTTTTTAAAAAAAGATTTGTTTATTTTTATTGGAAAGGCAGGTGTACAGAGAGGAGAGACAGAGAGAAAGATCTTCTGCCCAATGGTTCACTCCCCAAGCAGCTGCAACGGCTGGAGCTGAGCCAATCTGAAGCTAGTGGGTCTCCCACGCGGGTGCAGAGTCCCAAAGCTTTATGCCGTCCTCAACTGCTTTCCCAGGCCACAAGCAGGGAGCTGGATGGGAAGTGGAGCCACTGGGACTAGACCCAGAGCCCATATGGGATCCCAGCACATTCAAGGCTAGGACTTTTAACTGCTATGCTATCGTGCCAGGCAACTAAAGACATTTTTTTTTAAGATTTATTTATTTTATTACAAAGTCAGATATACAGAGAGGAGGAGAGACAGAGAGGAAGATCTTCTGTCCCATGATTCACTCCCCAAGTGAGCCGCAACGGGACGGTGCGCGCCGATCTGATGCCGGGAACCTGGAACCTCTTCCTGGTCTCCCACGCGGGTGCAGTGTCCCAATGCATTGGGCCGTCCTCAACTGCTTTCCCAGGCCACAAGCAGGGAGCTGGATGGGAAGTGGAGCTGCCGGGATTAGAACCGGCGCCCATATGGGATCCCGGGGCTTTCAAGGCGAGGACTTTAGCCGCTAGGCCACGCCGCCGGGCCCAACTAAGGACATTTTTAAGGCTATCACATCTTATCAGTCTACAACATTGCATTAAACCAAGGAAAAATTTTAAAAGATGCTATTTTTTAAGTTTAGTTTTTAGGAAGACAGAGGAAAACAGAGAGATTGCCAATGTGCTAGTTCATACCCCAGATGCATGCCATGGCTAGAGCTGGATCTGGCCGAAGCCAGGAGCATGGGAACTTAGTTCTGACCTCTCATGTGGGTGGCAGGAACATAGTTACTTACATGTCATATCTGCCTTCTAGGGTCTACATTAGCAGGAAACTGGAGTCAGGAGTCAAAGTGAAGCACTAAACCCAAGCACTCCAATGTGGAACACATGCGTATTACCTCTAAGGCTTAATGCCTTTCCCAACAAAGAAGATGTTGTCACCAAAATAATAGGATACAGGCACTTCAGGAAAAAAAGAACTATCTTTTAAAGGGAATCATTTTAGCTTTATGAAGACATTCAAATTGTTCTTATTTCTCATGTCATCACGGATGGTGGGAGCTTGGTGCAGACCAACACCTGGTTTGAAGCTATTCTACCACACCAAGCCCAAATCTTGGAAAATTGCCTGGAAGTTGATGGCAGGAACTGCCAGACGGAATTTGGAGGGAGTATCATGTCTGAGAGCAGGTCACGCGAGGAACTGGCAAGGTGGGCAGCCAGTCGAACTTCTCTGGCAGCACGGAGATCATCGAGGTCTCCTGAGCATACAGGCCTGTAAGACTGTATGGTTCAATCTCAACTGAACTTGAGCTGTGTTCATGCAACAAGGTGGAGGAATCCACCATGGTGGGAGGGTTTGGGGAGGGGGTGGGGAGAACCCAAGTACCTATGTAACTGTGTCACATAATACAATGTAATTAATGAAGAAAAAAAAAATAAAACACACAAATCAGAAAAAAAAAAGACTGTATGGTTCACAGAAAAATTCCCTGTAAATCTGAAATACATATATGTACAAACATATATATATATATATATGTATTTGTACATATATATATATATATATATATATATTTGGAAAATGGAGCTATGATGTAAAAGCAAAACAAAATCATTTCTGTTCATTTTTCTAAATATTTAACAAGTGGATTCAGAAAAAAAGCTGTGAATTCTTGTCACCAGAAGAGAAATAATGTGAGGCAGTGGGTATCACCTTGCCTGCTTTGTGCCAGAGCCTGGATAGACAACCAACCAACCCATAGCTTCTGCTGTGATCTGAGTTGGCCTCAAGTGTTGGGAGCACTGAAACCTGCCCTTTGCAGGAGACAGAATTGCAAACTCAGATTCCTCCCATAAAGTGAATTTCCATTCCTTCCCCCATCCCTTTCTAGAAATGCTGCGTCTGTTGGTAATTTCCATTCTTGGGTCACAGTCTCCAAAGGAACAGGAAAAAAGCCAAGCAACAGAGAAATGTGGTCTGTGTGTTTCTTCAGTCCTGGATGTACTCCCTGGGCCTGGATGTAAGCCCGGGCCTGGGCTGCTGCAGGATTCTGGAGGCAATCCCTGGAGCTGCACAGGTACCTCAGCAGGTGGCACCTGCCCTTGGCTGGCTTCCAAGGCCACCACTAGAAATCCGGATAAAAGAGGTTCTCCCATACTTGGGGCTAGAATGTGTCAGGTATGTGTGGACCAATCCCCGTGGAAATTCTGACCCCACTGGATGGTTTAGAAGGGCCGGTGGAGTCTATGCAGGAGGCCTGACAGTCTATGGGGCGCACTGGGCTGACCCAGAGCAACCTCTGGCATACTTAACACTGGCTGGGAACAGGCCTGGTTGGGGAGCTTGGGGGAGGCCTTGGCTGGGTGGAGCTTACCACTAAGGGGCACAGGAACTGGAAGGGGGCTGAGTTCTGGTCAGGTCACAGTTGTAATCCCTTGGCACAAATATGGATTCGGCTTGACGCACCATGCCAGGTTAGACCGCAACACAGTTTGGTGCTCCGGAGGACCAGGATAGATGTGGGACGGGCTCGGCTAGGTTTCAACCCCAACTGAGCCATATATGAGCTATATGTGGGTATGGACAAGCTGTGGCTGGGCTGAAACTCTCAACAGCAGGAACCAGAATGGATTGAAGAGCGGTGCTGGCCGAAGGACCTGCTGGTATGCGTGAAGCCTGACACCAGGAAGAGGTCGGATGGAGGAATCTGAACAGTTCCTCTGACAGGACACTGACCCTACAGATAAACGCAGGAAGCATGGAGGTAAACAACCCAGAAGAGGCTTTGGAAAGTGACCCACTGGCATACACTTGGCTCGGGTTAGGGGCAGACCAGGCTGAGTCAGTTCACGTCATCCACTGGCAAGTCTGAGCGCTGGAACTGTGTGGGGGCCTGGCCAGGTTTGGTTGCGATAAAAACAGTACAAGACACAAAATGCCAAGGTGAAATGGCCTGTGCCAGTAGGGAATGCAGCACCCAACCAGCACACCTCCCACTGGTTTAGGTGAGGGACGAGTGTGTGATGGGCAGAGCCGGGAAGAGCTGCAATACTCATTGGTTCCAGTGGAGGTCAGGGCTGAGAATAGATCCAACCCAGGGGTTACAACCACCAGCTGATCGGAGTGATGGACTGTGGCGGGGACTGTGCTTACTAGTAGTACATGTAGGAGCCTGGACTGGGAACACCTCAAAGTTTCTTTGGGAATTCCCCTGAACAAAATGGAGGAATCAAAACATTAACCAAGAAAAGATAGAAGATGGAGTAGATCAATCAACCACCTCAGCTATATGTTTGCAGCGAAAAACTGGACAAGGGGAAATTCTAAGATGGACTATGTCAATCAATGGACTCTGCACCAGTCTCATCGTACCTGGACTGTTGCTGATGATATGTTGGAGCTTCTAATTGATCGAGGTGACGCTCTGCTGGCTCTGCCTTCAAACCTGAGAGGGCCTCCCTAAGAGGCTGTTGAACTTGACTGGACAGTGGGATGCTGGACTCTGTATGGTGTGAGCTTGTAATTAGGGAATCCCAATGGAACTTGAGCTGTGGTTATGCATCAAGGTGAAGGAATTCACCATGGGGGAAGGGTTTGGGGTGAAGGGGGGAGAATCCCAGTACCTATGAAATTGTGTCATGTAATACAATGTAATTAATGAATAAATGAGTAGAAAAAAAAAGTTCTCTTCGTTAAAAAAAAATCACTGACTGAAGACTCTGACCTCCTGAGATGAGTGAGCAAAAGCTGCTTTTGCTGAAAATAAATGACCCCAAAATAACTACAGGTATCCTTTCCTCAACTACTATTTTTCGTTTCCAGTATTGGCAAGAGCTCCAGAGAACCATACGGATAAAGACTTCAGTCATTTCCAACTCTCTCAGAAGTTCTTTCTGCTCACTTAGAATGATTCCCATACATTCCCCTAAGTAAGCAGGAGTTCATCGCTTTGCAACTGGGTTGTCGTATTCAGGTGTCAAAATAGAAACCTAAGCTTTTATTATAAGAAAAAGAAATAAAGGAACATACTTCTGAAGTTGATTGTCTAATGTCTGCAAGGATTCTTTCTTTTCTGGGAATCTCTTGAGAAGCAGCTTGGAGAATGATCCCTTCCTAGGGCTTGGGGTCTCCCCTCTTCTGGCACTTAGGAGCTTGCCTAGTGACAGTCACCAGGGCAGGGAGAGAGGTGAGTGGCTCTCACTCACTTCTCAGGAGGGTCACAGGCTTTCTGGCTAGCGGCGGCCAGACTGGCCTATTGATCACCAGGGTAGCCTGGTGGAGCTGATCCCCTACCTTCCCTTCCTGCTTTGGAAGAGGAGAAGAGAGATACTCTCCATGCCATGGCAGGTGGACAGTTGTAGAACATGTTGTATTTTGACCAGGCTGTCAAAGAAAAGAATCCTACGGAACTGAGCTTTGTCCAGGTCACAAAAAAAAGGGAGTGGGGAATCAGGTCCTGGGGCATGGTGCCTGATAGCTCCTCCCTGACTCACCCTGCCAGGTCCTTGCTGCCTGGTGCTCCAAGGGAACTCTGGCTGATGGCTGTATAGGATGTATGAGCCAAGGCTTCTACAGCTATATTCCCTAAGTGCTGCTTCCCCTTCCCTCCACTTCTAGCTCATTCCAGAAGCCTTCCTTAGACTTGGGTATAATAGTGAAATTAACCTGTTAGCAGTCAGAACCGAAGATAGGAGGAGAACTCAGTGTAAGAAAGTTGGATCACAGTATGTTGCAGGAGTCTCTGGATGGGTGGCTGCCTCATGGTTGTGTAGAAGGCTGGAATCAAAAGAGTAAATGCAAGGTCTCTGCTCAGCTTTTTCAAGAGTGCAGCTATTCTATTTTCCTACATGCACCAGCATCTGCCTGGGCTGTTTGTGAGTGAGCATTAGCATCTGACTAGACACAAAA
The DNA here is from genome assembly GCF_030435755.1 of Ochotona princeps. NCBI lineage: Eukaryota > Metazoa > Chordata > Mammalia > Lagomorpha > Ochotonidae > Ochotona > Ochotona princeps. The sequence goes on along the minus strand of NC_080832.1, from coordinate 54,089,850 downwards.
GAGGCCCCTGCAAAGGCTGGCATGTCTCAAGCAGTGGTTTTCCAAGAGCTTCTCCTTTCATCTCAGGAATGATTAGTCTATTCTACACCCTTCCCAATGGTTGAGATTGAGCCACTTGTAATGGAGCACCTACAACCTGCTATTCCACCTACCTGCATCTGTGTCTCACTCCCAGCATTCTTGAGTTCCTTGAAGGAACAGCTGGGTCCAGATCCAGTCACCTACTAGTAAAAAGCAGTCCGATCCTACCCCAAGGCTTTCATGTAATCCCCTATAGCTGTTGAACTGGGTCTGCCTCGGAGAGAATTCAGGCTGCCAAAAATGGAATTGACCAGGTGAACAGAAGGGAAACCTGACCCTCCAGGTCATGTTTCCACGCCTTTGTGTGATATCATGAAATACATTGAAGCAAAGGGAAGCCTTAATGGCATAAGGTCACCTGGGCAACAAGCAGCACTCAAGGTGACTGGATAAACAGGAGAGTAGAAATGTAGCCAGTGCCTAGACACTCAGAACTTATCCACAGAGTGCGTCAGATTATTAACGAGTCATTACAGGCAGCAAGAAGGCAGCATTAGCTGCAAGTCACTCGTCTCTGCTAAGGAGCTGGCAGCCAGCCACTTTTCTGTCACTGTCTCTGAATTTGCATCCCACGGTGTCAAGGAAAAGCACTTTACCCAGCAGCTACAAGCCACAAATCTTTCTCTTTTTTGCAAACCACTATTTCCTGTTTTGCTCTCTATTTATACTTGATATGTAGTTTTGAGAAAGCACTGGTGGTTTGGTGTTTGGGTTATCTCTAGCTCCATCTTTAATAAAGCAGACACTGCTTTCAAGATGCTTTTTTTTTTTATTAGAAGCCAACTCTAGATCAAGATTTCTTTCAAAGATTCTTCAAGTAAAACATCTTTAAAACATCATCAACAAGGCAACAAGACCCACATGATACCTCTCATAGTGTGTTACCCAGCAGGAATCGAGGACACTCAGTTCCTTAAGGACAGACCTTCTCTACACAACAGTTGCACGCAGACATCCTCACTCAGGTCTCTAGGCTCACAGCTGCTCATCCTGCAGGACCAAGAGGCATTTCTGCAATAGCTTCATTGTGATATTCTATCTTTGGGAAAACCTGGAGTACTAAGACACTTTGTTAAGGCTAATGTATAGGGCCAGTGTGCAATAGACTAAACCTACAACTGTGGCTCTGGCATCTCATGGGTACTGGTTCATGTAGCAGTTGTTCCATTTCCTGATCCAGCTCCCTGCTAATGGCCTGGGAAAAGAACAGGGCATGGCTCAAGACCTCGGGCCCTGCACCCACATGAGAAACCTAGAAGAAGCTCCTAGAAACTTACTGCTGGCCTTGGAGAGTTCTGTAAGACAGATGCACTGCCTTGGACCCACACGGTTAGGACACAGCAGTTGGCAGACAGCAAACACAAAAATAACAGATACCAAAGCCCTAACCTTGTATGCAGGCCAAAGAAAAGTACATTTTCAAGGCAAAAGCAGCACATGGTTATCTGAAACTGAATCATTTGTCAGGTACTAAAGCTTTGCTTCTCTGAAAGAAGAGGTCTGTGTTTCTGCCAGGATCAGCAGAGCTGACTTCGAGTTGGGTAGTAAGTAGAAAGGTGAGCCCTGAGTGTTAGTAACAAATGACAAAGATGTTAGCTGACACTGCCAGGACCCCACCACCAGGTTACTGCTAAGACTGATACTAAAATGGCTCCAAAAATCCCACGGTAATTTGCAAAGTCACATGGTAGAAAGGACTATATTTGGGCCCGGCATAGTGGCCCAGTGACTAAACCCTTGCCTTGCACATATTGAGATTCCATATGGGTTCCAGTTTGTGCCCTGGCTACTCCACTTACACTCCAGCTCGCTGCTTGTGGCCTGGGAGAGCAGTAGAAGTTGGTCCAAAGTCTTGGGACCCTGCACCCATATGGGAGACCTGGAAGAAGTTCCTGGCTGCTGGCTTCACATTAGCTCAGCTCTGGCCATTTTGGCCATTTGGAGGAGTGAACCAGTGGATGGAAGATTTTTCTCTCTGTATCTCCTTGTCTCTGTATTTCTGCCTTTTCAGTAAAAACAAATAAATCTGCAACAATAACAAAAAGAAAGGACTACATTTCCCAGATAAATAATCCTTTCTTCTAGAGAGCAGAGGGTCCCTAGGATTTCCATTTCCTGACTAGCTTGTCTTCATCGGCCCAAAACACAACAAATAGACCATTCATTGGGATTTGCTAAGAGAAAGTAATGCACCCACATGCATCCTGATGCCACCACATTTCTCCTCCCTCCTTGCAGTGTCCCATTGGCCCAGCTCCCACATGGAGCACACCTGCCTACTGAATTCTCCAGCACTGGGAGGGGCTTCAGAAGGAGCTCTCCAGAAAGCCATGAGGGTAGCAGGAGAGGCAGGTGTCCGACACTTGATATCATCAATGGGCACTGCCTAGATGTGAGTCACACTGCTTCATGTATGCTCTGTTCATGCTTATTACTCTCTTTTTCTTGATTTATATAATTTATTGAAAAGTCAGAGTTAGAGAGAAAGAGATATTCTTACATTTATTGGTTCACTTTCCTAATGACCACAATGGCCAGTCCTGGGCTAGGCCCAAGCCAGCAGCCAAGCGCTTCATCCAGGTCTCCCTCATAGTTGTAGGGGTCCATGTATGTGAGCCATCTTCCATTGATCCATTCCCTAAGACCATTAGCAGGGACCTGGATTAGATGTGGAGCAGCCAGGACACAAACTTGTGCCTGTATAGGATACCAGCAACATTGCAGATGGCAGCTTACTCCACTAATGCCACCTGCTTCTCCCCTTGTGCTTCACAAAGAAATAATCCCAGAGTCCTCATTATGAGAATGGCCAGGGCTATGGCTGTGACAGAGAACAGAATGCATGAAACGCAGTTAGAGCTCGGAGACCAGGAAGAACTCCCTACTGCATGTCTGTCCAAGCTACAGGAAAACAAAGCACAGCCCATCTAGCTTCTTGTCACCAAAGACCACAGAAGCTTCTTAGCTGCCCCGGGAAGGCAGTGGTAAGCAGTACTCCCCAGGCACGTAGTGGGCAGCTCACTACTGTTCTGGCCAATGTGACCCAATGGCCACACCTACAAACCCAGGGTCAAAGACAAACTTTTATCCCTCAAGAGGGAAGCACTATGGCCTAGTGTATCAATCTACCACCTGCAGTACTAGTATCCCATATAGATGCTGTTTTGAATCCAAGCTGCTTCACTTCCCATCAGTAACCTGCTTATGCACCTGAAAAAGTACTGGAAGATAGAGCAAGTCCTTGGGCCCCTGTTCCCACTTGGGAGACTTGGAAGAAACTCCTGGATCCTGGCTTTCAGACCACCTAGTTCTGGCATTGTGGTTGTGGTCATTTGGAGTAGCAAACCAGTGGTTGAAATATTTCTTTCTCTTTCTTTACAACTCTTTCAAATAAATAAATACATCTTTAAATTAAAAATAAAATGGGGAAAAATGGGCCAATAATTGGGGTATTTCTTTTCTCCCCTTCCATATCCATTCAACCACACTGTACAATCTATTGGCAGCACCTACTGTGTGCCCAGCACAATGCAGAGCCCAGGGAATTTGAAGAGGAGCCCAGCATGATGCTTTCCCTAGGCACAGAGGCACAGATGAGCAGAGTACCTAAAGTCATCAGTTCCTTCTCACTCCCACCTTCCCCTACCTACCCCAGGTCTCTCTTGGGTGGGGTGGGTCCCACTGGCACTGTGTGCCGTACAGACAGAACACGGCTGAATGCCCCATGTTCCCTGCCCAGCACACACAGCTTCTCCCTCTTGCCACTCCCAGAATGGCTCTGGGCCTGGTGCACATAGCATCATTTCACCTGGAGCTGCCACCATGTGCACATAGCCAGAGCGGCTGGCAGGGAAACATGAAGACAACCCAGTAGACCCAGTTCACAACTGAGCCAAGCTGTGGTGTCTACCACTGAAGTCTTCCCTGAACCACTCCTTCTTCCTTCCAAGCACCACCCACTCCACCCCAGGAGACAGGAATACCAGCCCCTCCAGCTCTAGGCAGCTACTTCCTGGGTTGCTGGCAATGTCCCTGGTACACACAGTGACACCCAGGGCTGTTCACAGGACCCACTAGGCAACAAACAACGGATGAAGAAATCAACGGGCTCAACAAGGCAGAGACACACGTGTTATCACTTGACTACATTCTCACTCCGTCTTTTAAGGCAACCATTATTTTTTATGTTCTATGTTATAGATGGGGAACCTGTCAGCTACATGCAGGTGACATCTCTGAAGGCGTGCAAGACAGTCCCAGCACAGCCTCTTTCCACCAGGACCTGGTTCAGCAGATGTGAGCTATGTGGGGCCTCCCACAGAGCTCTGGCTTCTGGCAGGAGGTTGTGAAGTTTGCTGAATTGGAGCAGTCGGTTCCTCTAGTTTCAAAAATCTGGGTACCTTGTGGTGTTGTGATCAGTGTCCCATATCTGGACTCGTGTAACCTTTTTGGGTCTCACTGTGAGTCTTCAGTCAAGATAATTTAATTGTCCCATGAGAAGAAAGGGTGGGAATTGCCCAACATTGCCTCTGGGGGCCTGGACTAAAGGTGTTGCTAAAGGTAAAGTAGGAATGGGAACCCAAGACCCACTTGTCCTACTGCTACTCCACCGGATGAGGACTATCTGGAACACTTTCTGGATCTTCTGCCCTCTCAAAGTTCTCCCCAGACAGCACGATTGCAGGTAAATCAATTCCTCATTCATTTTCAAAGTTTACTTTCTGCAAAATCCTATCTACGTGAATATTTCTTGGATGTTTACTAAGGGCAAGGCAGTGGTGCCAGGCCTTTAGACATAAATGGCCATCATAATGCAAACCAAAGGCCCTAGCCCACAGTATAAACATGGATCTCAGGCTGACTCACCCAGATTTAATGAGCAGGAGGAGACAAGAAGGCAAATGCCCCAGAAGAATCACCAAAAGCAAAGATGATGGAGGTGGCGTTGGCTTCAGGTTTAATTTTCAGAGCAAGATAAACAAGACTGGAATGAGCCTGTTGCTTACAGTAGAGTGGTGAGTGAGCAGGTGGGAGCGCTTAGGGACTGTGTTACACAGCAAGGGGAAGATCTCCACCTGGAGGCAGCAGAAAGCATCCTGGGAGATGGGCCGACCTGAGACCATGTCCCCTCTCCTGACATCCAGAAGGACACCCTGGGACTTGACAGATCCCATCCCCAATTTGCCATCAGGAAATTTTGGAGAAATCAATGAGAGGTGAAACCACAGAAAAACAGGGAGGAGCATATTTAATCACAATTTTCAAACGACTTAGTCCTGGAGCTGGTGCCATGATGTAGCAGGCTAAGCCTCTGCTTGCAGCACTGGTTTGAGTCCCAGCTGCTTCTGATCCAGACCTCCTGCTTGTAACTTGACTCAGGCCCTTGTGTCCCTGCACCTGTGTGGTAGACCTAGAAAAAAAATTGCTGGCTTCGGATTAACTCAACCCCAGCCATTGTGGTCATTTAGAGAGTGAATCAGAGGATGGATCTCTCTGTCACTTCTTAACTCTGTGTAACTCTACTTTTCAAATAAAAATAAATACAAAAATACTTAGGATTGTGGACATGATTGATTGGTTCCAGAACTGATCATGAAGCAAGCTGTTAAGGGTTTACACAACATCACTTCTATCAGGACATAGGATCCCTATAAGTTCCCTGAAAAATCATTTAAAGTCTAATTCTCAATATAACTAAATGTATTGGTGCTTGGAGATAATGAGTTTGGAAATGAAGGAAATTTTACAACCATCGGCCATTGCAAATGATGATAAAGTATTTGACAGATTTTTCCCAAGATGATTTCCGGATCAGAGGGTGACAAAGAGATAATGCTTTGGATAGAAACCCCACGGGCAGGCCCGGCGCAGTAGCCTAGCAGTTAAAGTTCTTGCCTTCAACTCGCCCCGGGATCCCATATGGGCGCCGGTTCTAATCCTGGCAGCCCTGCTTTCCAGCCAGCTCCCTGCTTGTGACCTGGGAACGCAGATGGGGACGGCCCAAATCCTTGGGACCCTGCACCTGTGTGGGAGACCTGGAGGAAGTTCCTGGCTCCTGGCTTCAGATCGGCGCAGCACCGGCTGTTGCGGTCACTTGGGGAGTGAATCAAAGAATGGAAGATCTTCCTCTCTGTCTCTCCTCTCTGTATATTTGACTTTGTAATAAAAATAAACAAATCTTTAAAAAAACCAACACCAAACAAACAAAACCCCACGGGCAAGTCACTAGCCAAGTTCCAAGCTGATTTATTAATGACGGCACCAATGTGGAGGTTGTCTCTAATGGCAACCCGTAGCCTCTGATTTTAGTTGCATTTCCCTGAAGGAGACAAAGATCAGCAAAGTAGGCCTATCAAAAACACAGGTGATACAGGACTGACCAATGCTACAGATGACAGAATCGAGATTCAAAACGTTCTAGGGGAGTAGGTTAAATCAGGCCCATGGAAGTTTAAAAAGAGAAAATAGCTGAAGTAGCATTCACAGATGCACCAAGGAGGCTCGAAAGGAGAGACTTCCTGTGTGAAAAAGATGGAGGAATCTTTGTTCCCGAGCCTCATTTAGCTTTGTCTAGGGGTCATTTTACAAAGAGCTCGCGTGACAACAGACTGCAGATTGTCTGCATCAAAGGGAAACGCAGCTCCATTGTCCACAGAACATCTGGAGTTTTACCCTTGTTTCTGGGAATGAGGATTACAATAGAGATGGAATCCAAACGCAGGGAAAAGAAAGATACGTGGAACTCTCCTTTGTGAAACAGTCAGCATCACTGAGGGCACTTAGCCTGGGAAGAAAGAGAATTACAGGAGACCCATGAGACAGAACCGCAGCATGGTGCCAAGCCCCGCCCCATCCGTAGGAGGCCGGCAGGGCTCCCCACCCACCTGGGCAGGGAGTCTGCTCTGACTGTCCACTAAGAATTCCATCCCTGTTACATACAAGGATGAGACTCTGGGCTCTCACTGTTGAGGATGCTAATTCCAAGGTGGGAAAGCAGCACTTACTGAGCAGCAACAAAATGAAACAAGAGAATGCAGGGCAGCCAGCTGGGGGGGCATTTGCTGCCTGCACAAGCCAAACAGACCGGCTGTGCCCAGGTGGGGAAAACCAAACCAAAGAGTCATCCTGGGGCAGGACACAGAGCTTCCTCCCTGCGTTAGGAGCACCTGCGTCTCAATGTGATTGGAAGAATCCCATTCTTTCTATAATTTCTTTACAGGGTGACAATTACTCCTACCCATATGGGCGGGTAGCAAATCTCCAACACTAAAAAGCCCACACTAGGAAGGATATTAGAATCTATTAAAATAAGGAGGTCAGCAGAGAAAAAGAAAAATATTCTCTCCATGCCAACCCCATCAGTCTCTCTTATTACAGTCTGTCAGTCTCTTTCATAATAGCTTTTCAGTAAGTGTCTTTGCTAGGGGAGACCTGAGAAACCATGGAGAGTCAATGAAAATGAAACCAAACAATGTGATCACAGCAGAGGGACGCCTTCAAAGAAGAGGCTGCTTGGATGTTTCTGGAATTGGTTTGCACTGGGTTGGAGTGAATGGAGCAGATTTGATTTGAACCGCTCAGGGTGAAGCATTTAATAGACTTCATCTAATTGAACTGTGCTGCCAAAAGAAATAATGATAAATCCACATCCTGGAACATGGGGCCTCCTGTAGGAGTAACCTTCCTGATCTCAAAGTGGCCAGAGAATCCCACCCAGACTTTTCTGCATGCTAATAGGAATCAACAACCAGGAGTAACAAATGAGTAGGGACACTTGTGTGTTATTGTGATCAGGAAAGATGTGCAAAAGCACAAAAAGCCCAACACAGGCAGCTCTCCACATGTTCTCCAGATTCAAAGAAGCTGGGATAGACACAGCTTCTTAGAGTTATATCTGCATTGAACGTGCATGCATTTCTTTTTCTGACCCTGGTTTCCTAAGCAGCCCAGTAAAACAACTATTCACACAATATTTACATAGCATTAAATATTACAGGTAACCTAGAGAGGATGTGCATAGATTATGTTCAAACACTGTGCTACAAGGGACCTGAGCTACAGAGGAATGTGGCATCTAGGATGATGGGGCCTGGAACCAGTTTTCTGTACCGTGTCTCTTTCCTGCCCTTTGGCTGCAGCCTCTACTCCCATTGTCATGTGGCCTTCTCTTTCTGTGAGTCTGTATGGCCGTCTTGGTATGACACTTATTGTTGGATGTACATGTGTACATCCTACTGTCATCTAGTACAATGTCATCTTAACTAATTCCATCCTCAGAAACCCTCTTGCCAATGAAATTCACTTTCTGAGGTTCTAGGTGGATATGACTTAGGAGCAGGGTGAGCACTATTAAACCAAAAGCAGACAAGATGCATCAACATTTCACTTGGGCGATCTATTGCTTTGGTCTGAAAGACAACGGTTGTGTGTTCACTAACTCACATGTTAATTTGTATAGAAATTTTGATATTATTTAAAGACATTTAGAGGTGCAGTGGTTTGGTCTAGCAGTCAGGATGTGGCCTGCATTCCAGATTACAGTGCTGAGTTCAAGTTCTGATTCAGCTTCCAACTCCAGCTTCTAATATTGTAGATTGTGAGAAGCTCAAGTAGTTACTTTCCTGCCAGCATGTGGGAGACCTGAAGTATCTGCCCTCCAGCTTCAGCCCAGCCCTAGCTGCTGCAGGCATCTGGAGCATGTACCAGTAAATAGTGCCTCCCTCTCTATGTTCACCATTTTTAATGTGTGTATATATATATATATATATCCCAAAATAAATAAATAGGGCCCAGCATGGTTGGGGTCCCATGTGGGCACCGGTTCTAATCCTGGTAGCCCCGCTTCCCATTCAGGTCCCTGCTTGTGGCCTAGGAAGGCAGTCAGGGACAGTCCAAAGCCTTGGGACCCTGCCCCTGCATGGGAGATCCGTAAGAAGCTCCTGGCTCCTGGCTTTGGATTGTCTCAACTCTGACTGTGGTGGCTGCTTAGGGAGTGAATCAGCAGATGGAAGATCTTCCTCTCTGTGTCTCCTCCTCTCTGTATATCTGACTTTCCAATAAAAACTTAAAAATAAATAAATAACTCTAAATGCATTTTTCTTGCTACATGTGCTACAAACAAAAGAAATCTGATAGCTTTTCTTGTAATATTTCCATAATTTCTTTTCTTTCCAGCTAATTTGTGCAACTAAATATTTCCCTCCAAATTCAGATACTCCAAATCAAAATATATATCTTAATTGACAAATAATTTGCTGGTAGCAAAATTCATAAATCTTGAAGGTGCAGTTTGAGTTTTGAAAATGCATACACAAATGTGTACACAAAGTGTAGATTAATCAAAACATGGGATTTTATCAATGCCTTAGAAAGTTCTCTATGCCTCTTTCCAGTCAGCTCTACTCCAAAGTAACCACTACCCTCATTCCTGTCCCCTTAGTGTTGTCTGCTCTTCAGCTCCACGTAAGGGAACCACATAATACACCTGTTTTGCATCTGATTTTGTTAGGCTAGCCTCATGTTTTTTAGTATATTGGTAGCCCAATTCTTTTTATTGCTGAATGGTAACCCATCGTGTGAATATACCATAATCCATTCTTTTAACTTGTGGTGGATATTTGGACTATTTCTACGTTCTAAGATATTTTGGGAAAAAAATCTGTCAAAAAATACTCACATCCAAGTATTTGGTGAACATACGCCTTCATTTAGAATTCTTGGGTCAGAGGTCAGATGTATGCCTCATTTCAGAAGGAACTGCCAACGATTTTCCAGGGCTTGCACCATCTTCACTCCTTTGCCATGCGAGAGACGGCCAGTGGCCACATAGTCTCACCAACACTGTCACTCTTTCATTTTAGCCATTCTTGTAGGTAGATTTTATTCACTTCTCATGGATGGGCAGTGATGGGCAGTACCACTTTACATGTGTGTTGGACATTCGCATGGATTCCGCTTAAAGCAACTGTGCAAGTCTTTGACTCAACTTTTAATTGAATTTTTTAAACCATGGAACACAAAACTTCTTCTATGGTCTGGAGACAAGGCCTTTGTCAGAGGTACATACTGTAACATTTCTCTTTTATCTGGCGACTTGCCTGTTCACTCTCCAAATAGTGTCTTGTAATGGACAAATGCTTTACTTTTTGGTGAACTTCAATACAGGAACCTGTGTTTTTGCAATTACTCTAGAAAAAGTTCCCACTCCAAGACCAGGAAGATGATCCCCCATGTTTTCTTCTAACTTAGAAGCTTTATAGCTTTAGCTGTTACAAGTTGGATTTCTGATACAACTTTGTTATTGTAGGTAAGCTTCAGGTTCTGTTTTTCTTCTGTACAGGTATGTAGTCATCCTAATACAATTTGTGCAAATGACTTCGTTCTCCCATTCGCGTGCTCTGTAAAAACCAATTACCCTTTGACTTTGAGTCTACTTCTGAACTCTTTATGCTGTTTCAAAGACATATTTGACTATCCTTACATAAATGCCAATACTTACTTGGGTTCCTGTGCTTCTTTCAACATTACCTTTTAACTTTTCAAAAGATTTATTTTTATTGAAAAAGCAGATTGATAAAAAAGAAAAAGAAGAGACAAAGACAGAGAGATCTTCCCTCTGCTGGTTCACCACCCAAAATGCCACAACAGCCAGACCTGAGTTGATCCCAAGCTGGGAGCCAGGAGCTTCTTCTGAGTCTCCCACTAGGTACAGGCACCCAAGGACTTGAGCCGTCCCCTGCTGCCTTTTCACGCCACAAGCAGGGAGTTTGATTGAAGTGAAGTAGCCAGGTCCAGAAATGGCGAATTTGTGGGATGGTGGCGCTTGCATGCGGAGGATTAGCTTGTTGAGCCACTGCACCAGCCCCTACTTTTAATTTTTAAAATTTTATTTTATTACTTTGCTCAGTAGCTAGAAGATAAAATAATGCAAATTATATGCAAGAGGACATACCAGAGTATCCTTAGTTTTAGGAGGAAATCTTCCAAGTTTTGATCTGTAAGTATTATTGTTAGGTATCCACGGGCTCCCTTTACTATACTGAGCAAAGTGCTAATTATTCCTAGCATCTGTTATTTTTTTTAATACGAATGGATATTGAATTTTTAAAATGATTTGTCTACATCCTTGTAGATGATTATCTAATTTTTGTCTTTTTACCTTATTGTGGAAAACAACATTGATGAGTTCCAAATGCTAACCAGCCTTGCATTCCTAAGATAACCTCCACTTCTTCCTAATGTGTTATACCTTTTATGAACTGATTAATTTTATTTGATAATTTCCTATGGATTTTTACACCTCTATTCCTAGTGATACTGACTTCATTGTTTGTATCATTGTCAGATTCACTGACAGGGTTTGGGGGGGGCCTCAAATAAAATAGAAAGTACGAGAAAATAAGAGAAACTTTTCTAGTTTTTCAAGGAACTATATGCTCTGGTGTTATCGCTCCATGGAGAGCAATGGAGAGTTGATGGAGTTTTCCACTGAAATCATCTGAGTCTAAAGTTCTACTTGTGGGAAAGCTTTTCATTATAAACTCAATTTACTGAAAAGATAGGTAATTCTGGTTTTCTGTTTAATTTTTTGTGTCAAATTTGGTTGGTAATGTGTATTAAAGAATTTGTTGAGCTTGTTTGTTTGCTTAGCACACATGGCTCACAATTCTTCCTTGGTGTCGTTTTAGGATATAGATAGGAGGACAAGGACATGTTCCTTCTTCCGCTCCTCTGCAAGCTATTTGCATTTCTCTTTTCTTATGGCCAATCATGCTAGAAGGAAGAATTTTATTAATCTGCTCCAAGAACGTCTGTTGATATTTCTCCAGTTTCTTGTTTCTTAGTCCATGGACTTCAATTTTGTAATGTCTCTTGAATTCAATAGTTATTTGTTAGAATTTTTAAAAATTAATTTTTATGTATTTGAAAAGCAGAGACACAGAGAGGTCATCCATTCTGTTTCATCCTTCCCCAAAGTCTACATTAGCCAGGAGTGTGCCAGGTCAAAGCCAGGGACCAGGAATTCAAAACAGATCCTCTGTGAAAGTGGCCGGGCCCATGTACTTAAATCACCACCTGCTGCCTCCCAGGGTCTGCAGTAGCAGGAAGCTGGACTGAAACTCAGATGTCCCAGGTGGGATCTTTGCTATTTTCTTCATTTCCTCAAGTTCATCTCTCAAGAATTCCTCAAGAATCTCCCAAGGTTCCAGAAGGAATCTCCAGATTATAGACATCAAAGAAAGCTAGTTAATGAGATGAAAGCTAGACCAACAACTGTCATTCAGAATCCTCATCCTCCAGACTCCCCCTCCCAACTGGCACAGCAGGTGACTCAGAATATCTCCCTACTGCTGTGGGAGCATAGGAGTGGTCTCCTGTCTGCCCAACATAGGTAGAGCATCCAGTGGGAGTTGTCCCCAGAGGGGTAGGACCGGCATCCTTATAAGAGGAGGATGGAACACTTGGAGTGCAGGTGCACAGAGGAAAGGCCACTTTAGGACATGGTAACCATAGCCAAGGTGGGACCAACCCTGCTGACAGTAGACATCTGGGACTTCGGGTCGCCTCCAAAGCTGCAGAAGAAGGAATTCTAATGCTTCCAGCACTCATTCTCAAGTAGTTTCTTGGGGTAGACCCCATAAGTTTGTGCAATCAACATGAATACATTTCCTTCTTTTTTTGATTTTTAATTTTATTGTTATTTTTTAAATTTTATGATACAATTGCATAGGGCATGGGATTTCCCTACCTCCCCACCACTACCAATTCTCAACCCCTGACTGATTTTCCCCATATTATTACAATAGTGTAGTCCTTTATAAGCAGTCATACGTCTAGCAGTCTGTTACATTTCCGTCTTGCACACAGGAAACATATCACTTCTGTGTTCATCTTACACATACACAATCAAAATAAGCACAAGTTGGTTTTGTGAGCCTGTGTGCTTTCTGTATTGTGTGGTATGATTCTTGGAATGCTCTGTATTTCTTAGGGACTAAGCTGACTCCTACTCCTGTCTTGAGTCCTCTCCCCTCCCCAGGAGGGTGGAAATTCCCTTCCCTCTCTGACAATGAAGGCCAAGTGAGGACAGTCACAGGTGACCTTGTGCAAGCAGAGGGTGGCCCAGAACGCCCAAACCACAAGCAGTCCGTCTAAAGGAAATGCTTTGTCTTGTTCAAGCCCACCAAGGCTGCTGTCGCTGACTTTCTGTTCTGCAGTGAGATTGCTTATCAAAGAGACAACTGCTGACTTCTTTAGAGACTTCATCCTAGGGCTGGCCACGGTGCCTGTGGCACTGGAATCCCCTATGGGCGAGGGTTTGTGACCCAGCTGCTCCACTTCTGATCCAATTCCCTGCTTATGGCCTTGGAAAGCAGCAGAGGATGGCTCAAGTCATTGGGCCGCTGCACTCACTCAGGGGACTCAGAAGAAGCTCCTGGTTCCTGGCTTCAGGCTGGCCCAGCCCTGGTCATTGCGGTCATTTGGGGAGTGAACCAGCGGATGGAGGATATCTCTCTGTCTCTCCTCTATAACTGTCTTTCAAATAATAAATAAATACATAAATGTTTTTTTAAAAAGACTTCATCCTGCTTCTAGGAGATTTTTGTACCCACAAATGCAGAGAGTGGGCAGTGGCAGGTAAAATTAATCAGGCCACATGGCATTTGCTAGACAAGTAGGATCCAGAAGGGGTCTGAACATGTCCAGCTTCCTTCACGGCTATGAGTCACAGACCTGTCATTGCTGCCACAATGTCATCTCTTACACATCATGTTTGAGCTATTGAGCAATCTCTTCTGTGTCACCTGTGGCCCAGACTCGACATTACGTAGTGACAAAAGGATTCCAGGAACCCTGATTCCCCAGGGAAAACATCCTCTCATGAGAGTGGAGAAGCTTGTTTGCTGCCAAGGGCTATTGGGATATTTATAGCACCAATCTATGTGGAATCACCAGCTATAAAATGAGCCCACTATGGATACATTGAATTTTGAGCCCAGCCTGCAATTGGCTTGGCAGGACCATCCTATGATCTTCAGTTTGGATATTCCCAAACCCCTGCACTAGAGGACCGAGCTTGCTGTGGCATACGATGTACAGGAGCCACAGTGAACCTTTACTACAGCTGTGGGACTTCGCCCTGACCACAAACACGGCAGCCAGCTGTGGAGACAGGAAAACTCCCAGTCCTGGGACAGCAGCCCATAAATCTCAAACATCCCCCAAGGCCAGCAATCTTAAAGGGACATGCTCTAAAAAGCTACACTGCAAACAGGATAAGCCTTCCAGCCGAACGTATGGGTAGGACTCCAAGAACCACAGTCCCAGAAGATGAACTGGACAGTTCAGTTCAGCTTGGCATTTCAGGCCTAAATCCTAGAGAACGGAGATAGGGACAGTCTAGCGCTCAAAGCAGTGCTTACCACACTTTAGACCCCTAGGGTAATGAGCTGTTGTTCTGAATATTCGTGTAATTCAACTGATGGTTCAACTTGACTGGGCCACAGGGTTTCCAGTCATTTGGTCAAATTCAATTTTGGATGTGTCTGTGAGGGTGTTGGCAGAGGAGACTGACATTTAAATGAACAGATGCAGCGAAGCACGTGGCTCTCTCTAGTGTGGGTGGACCTCATCCACTGCATGGAAAGCTGGGAAGCAAAAAGGCTTGCCCTCCCTTGAATAAGAGAGAACTCCTGAGAGGGGTGCCATATCATAGTAAGCTGAGCCCTCATCTGTGGTGCTGACATCCTTTATGGGCACTGGTTTATGACCTAGCTGCTCCACTTCCCATCCAGCTCCCGTTTGTGGCCTTGGAAGGCAGAGGATGATGGACCAAGGCTCCCTGAACCCACATCAGGGACCTGGTAGAAGCTCCTGGCTTCAGGCTGACCCAGCCTCGGCTAGCTGTTGCAGCTATTTGGAGAATGAACCAGTGGATGGCCTTCTCTCTGTAAATCTGCCTTTCAAAAACAAACTCCTCTGCTTTGTTGAGAAGCTGGTTTTGTGTGTGTGTGTTTTGGTTTGGTTTGGTTTGGTTTGGTTTGGTTGTTTTGTTTCCTTGCCACTGCTTTAGACTTGAACTCCATCATTAGCCCTTCTTGGGTCTCAAGCCTTTGGGACTGGAATTGCATTCTGAGTCTCCCGAGTTCCAGCTTGCTGCCTGTGGATTTAGGGGTTTCTCAGCCTGCAAAATCATGAAGTTATGACCTTTACTAGTTTTCTCTTCGACAACTCTCTCCTCCCTTCCCCCACCTCTCTCTCTGTCTCTCTAATGCACACACAGAGAGAGACAGACAGACAGACACCGCAAACAGCATGGCATATTGTGCAAAATGAAACTAAAAGATGCATTTGTTTGTTGCCATACCATTTTTTAAGATTTATTTACTTTTATTACAAAGTCAATTATACAGAGAGAAGGAGAGACAGAGAGGAAGATCTTCCGTCCGATGATTCACTCCCCAAGTGAGCGCAATGGTCGGTGCTGCACTGATCCAAAGCCAGGAGCCAGGAACTTCCTCCAGGTCTCCCACACGGGTGCAGGGTCCCAAGGCTTTGGGACGTCCTCGACTGCTTTCCCAGGCCACAGCAGGGAGTTGGATGGGAAGCAGGGTTGCCAGGGTTAGAACCAGCTCCCATATGGATCCCGGCACGTTCAAAGCGAGGACTTAAGCTAATAAGCCACTGCGCTGGGCCCTGTTGCCATACCATTTTAAGAAGCCAGCATGCAAGAAGTCTTCAAAGAGTTCAAGGAGAAAGCACTGGTCTCCAGGGCTGCCCCGTGTGGCTATGGCCAGCTTAGGGTAGTTGTCCTTTTGTCACAGTACTTTGTGGCTCCTAGAATGACACCTCCGTGGACCAGCTGGAGCTTTCAGGAACCTTGTGTCAGCTCCAGAAGATTATTTCCACCAATGTCATAAGCCAAACAAATCATTTAGGACAGTCCAGAGTCTAGGAGGGGAATTAGACTTCACATTTTAAGTGGAAAGAATGTTGAATAATTTGGGGCAACTTCATTTCTCCAAACTATTATTGTGTTCTGAACCAAGAGTAAGAGCTCAGACGTGGGACTTGTGCATCCTGGATAAAAGTACACCATGTGTCCCCAACTAACACAGGGACAAAGCAAGGATTTTTGAAGTCAGAGACACCTGACCATGAGATCCAGCTATTGTATTCATACCAGGTGACCTTGAGCCAGTTGTTTAAACTCATAGAATCTCCAGATTTAAGTCTGTTGACGTGGAACACTGATAACGTTGTAAGACTAGTGTGTGGATGCCTGGTATGACACCAGCAATGTCATTGTCTCTCAAGTATTCAGAATACGAAGCTTCACAAAGTTCCTGGAAAACACATAGGCTTTTAAAAAAAAAAGTGTGGATCTTTTGGTTCCATTTCCCTCTCCCCAAAATTTTAAACTACCTTTATAGTAAGATTTTACAAAGGTTTAAAAAAACTTTTTTGAGAGGCAGAGAGAAAGTGACAGACATACAGACATTTCCAATTTGCTGGCTCAATTATATAATGCCTGAAATAACCAAGACTCGGCCAGGCTAAAGTTGGGAGCTGGGAATGCAATTCTGGTCTACCTTGGTGGGTGCCGGGACCCCAGATACTTCAGCCATCACATCTGCTTCCTCGAGTGTGTGTGAACAAGAGCCCAGGGTTGGGAACCAGAGCTGGGTGTCAGAGCCAGCTATTCCAATATGGGACATGGATATTTTGACAACTAAGCTGCTCCTACAAAAGTTTCTTTTTCAAAATTCAATTATTTATCTAAAAGGAAAAGTTACATTGAGAAATGAAGAGAAAAAGAGATGGTTCACTCCCCAAATGCCCATAGCAGCCAGGGCCATTGGTTCCCACGTCAGTGGCAGGGACCATATTGAGCCACCATTTACTGCATTCACAGCATTCCCAGATGCCTTGGTAGGAAGGTAGTGGCGGGGTAACCAGGACTTGAACTGCACTCCAATATAGGATGTAGATGTTGCAAGCAGTGGATCAACTTGCTGAGTCATGCTGCTTGTCCACAAAAGGCTTAAAAAAAAAAAAGATTTATGTATTTATTTGAAAGAGTTACAGAGAAAGAGAGGGAAAGACCAAGAGAGATCTTCCATTCAGTGTTTTAGTCCTCAGACGGCTGTCAGAGCCAGGACTAGGCTAGGCAAAAGCCAAGAACTTTTCTCGGGTCTCACACATGGGTGACAGGAGCCCCAAAACTTGAGTCATCTTCAGCTACTATTCCCGTGCCATTACAGCAGGGAGCTGGGTCCAAAATGGAGTAGCTGGGACACGAACTGGTGCCCACATGGAATGTCAGCTACAGGCAGCAGTTTTATCATAACACTGGACCCTACAAAGGTATTTTTTAAAATGCACTATTTATTCTAAAAACCATGCATAATATGGAGGAAACCTATACAAGATAGAAAGGGTCTTGGGAGCTGATGTAGTTTGACAGCAAGGAGCAGCCCCTTCTTCTTCCTCCCCTGCAAAAATAGGAGAAAAATAAATTGGAAAATTTGTCCCACCCACCTTCCTCCATACCTGACCATCCCCACCCTAATCAGAGGCCCACATGGGCATTCATCCCTCTCAATTATGTAAACAATATTAAAAAGAAAAGAAAAAACGGGTCTTTTCATTTGGTGTCAGCTGCTTTTTTCTTTAAAGGAAATTCACGAGCAAACATCTTCCCAGAATATCAAGGGTGCTCTTAAAGTCCCTTGCAGAGTCTTTAAGAGGGCTCTCTGAGCAAAACAGCCCCATCCTTTTTCCAAGCCCTAATTAAGCAAGTGTTTGGAGAGGCAGGCGAGAGTTGAAGGAGTGGCAGGTTGGCAGGCTCTGATCCACAGGTGCCCAGCGGTAGGGAAAACAGCCTCCGCAGGGGGCTGTTTTGGAAATGTGTGGGTGGTAGTTTCCATTGGCGCAAGGTTGGGGCAGCTTGGGCGTTCCTGGCACATCCAGGGCAGAGACTCAGGATGCTGGCGAGATGAGGGGAATGGGGATACGCAGGGGAGTCCCACACAGTGGAAGCCTGCCTTACCATAGAGGAAGCCCTCAATTGTCTGAGCCCATTCATAATTTAACTTCATGTGTAAACGTCAGATTTCCCACCTGGCGCCACCTGGCGCATCTTCCAGGAACATAATCAGTGGGGACATCAGAAACTCCAAGGAATACCGTTTCTCCCAGTTTGTTCAGAATTCCAAAGGTTATTTACCGTGTAGTCCAGTTTTGATTGCCTCAGTGGAGAGTGGGGCCACCCCCAAGCTCCCAGGAGCAGATGTTAGGGCCTGAGCAGCCCACTGTGCCAGCCTGAGCAGGGGCCCACATGTACTACTAAGTCCTTGTGACCTCCTTTGCCTCTGTAGTTTCTGGTTATGACATATTTATTTTGCATAAACAACAGGTGGTGGTGAGTTATATTATCTGGAAATTTCAGGATTCTAAATAGAGGGTTTGAAAATACTTGTAACAGGGTCTGGCACGGTGGCCTAGCAGCTGAAGTCCTCACCTTGAATATGCTGAGATCCCAAATGGACACTGGTTCTGATCCTGGCAACCCTGCTTCCCATCCAGCTCCCTATTGTGGGAAAGCAGTCGAGGACGGCCCAAAGTCTTGGGACCCTGCACCCGTGTGGGAGACCTGGAGGAAGTTCCTGGCTCCCGGCTTCGTATCAGTGCAGCACCGGCTGTTGTGGTCACTTGGGGAGTGAATCAAAGGAAGGAAGATCTTCCTCTTTGTCTCTCCTTGTCTGTGTATACCTGACTTTGTAATTAAAAAAATAAAATAAATCTTTAAAAAAATAAACAAATCTTCAACAAAAAAAAAAAAAGAAAGAAAAGAAAAAGAAAATACTTGTGACAAAAACAAGTGTTGAGTCTGACAGGCATTGCTTTAAAAGAAGTTTGCTGGGGCTGAAAAATGTTTTGGCAGGCGACAACACCAGGCAATCATTTCCTTTCGGGAACCCGCGGGGCTGGAGCAGCCTAGCTGGGCCAAGCAGGAGCAGACGGCTCTGGGAAGTGAAAGAGCTCTTTGTTCTGCATCCTTCTCCACTGGACAAGGAAGCATTCGGCAGACTTCCTACGGCCCACGACAGGGTGGCTAACACATGTCTCAGTTCCCCCAACTGTGAGACAGAGTTAAAAATATCTGCCCCTCCCCAAAACATGCACAGTGACTTCAGGTGTGTATAATGCCAGATAAGTAAAACAAACAAAGAAAAGCAAGCTTAGTGCTTGCATCAGCATCCCTGGGTTTATGATGCTCAATAAAGACAAACACGCATGTTAGTACCACGCTTGTGGTACTCACGGCTTACATGTCCTTTTCCACATGCTGCTTCTTTGGAGCCATTCAGTAGTGACAGCTGACAAGGAACATTGGTCCCCGAAAGGAAGGAGGCATCAGCAGGTGCAGGGATGCCACGACAATGGCCCTGGGTCTCACTGGTAGTCAACCGCTGCAGCTCCATTTAGAGTGATTCTGTACAGCTCTGGGACCCAAGGAAGCCCTTGGGAGAAGCAGCACACACGGGAGAAGGAAATCTGGGGAGGTTCTGGAGGTGGGGACAAAGGCAGGAATGTCCTTGGTCGCAGCTGGAGCTTCCCATGTGGTCTACATCCCTTGAAGCATCAGGGCAAGCTGGGAGCCTGCCCGGGAGGGAGACCTCCGAACCCATGCAGCGGCTGAGTCTGGGATGCAGCCTGGTGCTTTTAGTTCTTTCCTCCAGGGTCAGATGTTTATTCCTCCCTCTTGCTAAATATTTGGCTTGTTTTAAACTGCCCGCTTCCAGGGGAGTGCACAGGCTGGAACATGATCCAGGACCTACGTGGATCCAGTGTCCATTCTTTTGACTTTGTCCCAAACAGGTGTCTTCCGGGATGAGAAGGGAAACCCTTGACAACATCCGTCAATGCACACAAACACACCGTGGGAAATCTCCTCCAATGGCTGGCCCAGGCGGACTGACTTTGTCCAGGAGCCCGTCTAACTCTTGTCTTCTGCTTCTAGCCATCTACCAGGACACACTGGGTTTTGGGCCCAATGGAACTTTCTCTTTTCTTCAGGCATGAAAATGTCACATATGGTCATCAAAGCCACCCTCACCTGCGCCCAGAAGTGCATGCTTTCTAAAATGATGAGACTTCTGGCTTACGCCACACCTCACCAGTTCAAGCCAATGCATGTGAGGTCAGTTTCACGGCACTTGACCTGAACAGAGACATGGGCTGCTAGCAGGGACTTGAGCAAGCCACAGATCGTTAAAGCCACCTTTTCCTCCCTCAGTCAGCACAGCACTTGCAGTTGCTTTGTTCTCCACCGGAGGGCAGGAGTGGGGCAATGTGGACTGAAAGACTGATTTGGCCACACATCATTGACCCTCCACACATTCTCACAAACGCATCACACCCCAAACCTGAACTTCAAACTTCATATTCCTGGAGAGAATTTACAGTCACCTGGCCTCATGAAGCCAACAAAACCTTGTAAGGCTTCCCACTGTGGAACTAATCAACCATTTTCATGCCAGATTCTAACAACGCCTTTCCTCTCCTCTTCGTTTATGTTGAGTTTTTAGGATTTGTTACAGCACCAACACTCAACCCCAAGATCTCTGTATGTGAAACTGTGAGTGGTGATGGCAAACATCAGAGCCAGAGGTTTTTTGCTTTTGTTTGTTTTCTGGTTTTCTATTCTGATGCTTGTGTCATTTGCATGCCCAAATTTGCATGTCCCCTCCTTGCATTGTTTTGCAAATGCAATCCAAAAAGTGATCCTATACGTAAAAGTACCTTTGGCATCTGCAAAGGCAAATTCCAATAGACAGGGCAACCCCTACCTAGATGGCCACAGGACTGACCCAGCAAGTTGCATGGCAACCCACATTTATCCCAGGTTGCAATGGCAACAGCAGGAGCCAAATACGTCTTCAACCAGTGACTGCAAATTTCTCACAACTGAGAACTATGGAAATCTGTTATCAGAGTGGAGTCTTTTGCCGATCAATAAATCCCACACCTTAGCATTTGTGAGCTTTTCTCTTTGCCATAACAGCTTTTCTCGTAAAGCTAATTGTCTCATGAAGTCTTGCCATCACCATAATTTCCCACAAACAAGGACACCATATCCCAGACAGCTGTGAAAGGAAAAAGTCAACCACTTGCATGTAAGACCACAAGAAGAGAATAATTCTCCTACTCCTGCCCTAGCTCAAAAAAATGGCTAGACCCAAAGGAATTGTTTGAGTCACAGGACCGGCCACCACATCCTGTCTCTGAGACCATAAGCCTGCAGGTGCTGAAGCTGGCTTTGGCTTTGTGATTTCTTCTTGCCTCGTTTTCCAAGGCAATGGCTACTGGTCAGAAAAGGATCCAAAACCTGAGACAAGTCCCAGGCTTTTTCGCAGGCAGTACCCCAGAAGAACCTCAGCCAAGGTCACTTGGAGCTGTCCCTGGGCCTGTTGAGAGCACTCGGAGGCTAGATCTAGACACCAAGGACAGAGCCACTCCAGCTCTTATGATCCCTGGGGACGCGAGAGGAGCAGAGTGGCCAAGGCATCCTTGGAAGTGAGGTGAATAGGCTGTCTCCTCTGGGTTGTGTCCCAGCTCCGCTTTGTTCTGTATCATGCTCCCCTGGCTGGACTTGGACACAGTCAGGGTTCCTCTTGGCTTTGCCAAGAGTGCCAATATGTTTAAGACCTTGCTCCATCAAAAGCTGTGCATCTTCTTAACATAGGCTTCCCAAGACCAGATATCTGATTTTACTTTGAAAGAATGAGAGCGTTGACTGAAGAACAATCTGTCCAGGGAGAAGGAAGGGACTTGGCAAGAAGGGCAGAGGCTTTTGCTACCAATAGTCTCTCCCGAAAGCTGAGTTACCAGCCAGGGTGAAGCAGACAAGTACCTCCTCCTCTCAACGTGTGGCACTGGCACTGTCATTTCCTCCCCGGCCCCTGTCCCATGTTCTATCCACCCTGTGCCTGAAGGAGGAGAGTGCAACCCCTTTTGTCTCGCCCTCCTCCAGAGCCTGGGGCCGCTTGGTGGCAGCAGGAAAATGCCACAAATCCCAAAAAAATCCACCTCAGTGGAAGCAGGATCATCTACCTGACCTAGAAACGCAACTGCCCAAACCAGAAATGCACAGCCACAGGGTAAGGAGCACGCTGGGGGGAGGATGAAGAGGAGTTGGCGTGGCTTCACATCACTGGACTCCGCAAATCACAAGGGGAAGGCTGGCGCAGTCAAGGGCAGGCCCTCAGTGAGGCTCTCACCATGCACTCCTCCAGGCTGGGGCATCAGCCAACTGCAGATGGAGACCTGCCCCTGAATCACTCAGTTGCTTCCTGTCCTAAGTAGCAGCCCATGCCGTGACCATCGATCGTGAGAAGCAGGAGGTGTTAAATGCCGTCGGGGTAGCAAAGGGACCCTTGCACTGGAGAAGCTCAGTGGTTCCAAATGCACCAGTCTGCTGGTTGCTGCTCCTTCCTCCACTGGCCAAAAGGCAGAGTTAGGGGCCGGCACCAGGGCATAGCAGGCTGAGCCTCCAGCTGTAGCACCCGCATCCCTCATGGGCATTAGAGTCCTAACTGCTCCACTTCCCATCCAAACTCCCTACCAATGTGCATGGGAAAGCAGTGGAAGATGGCTTAAGTCCTTGGGCCTCTGCATCCATTCACATGGGAGACCCAGAAGGAACTCCAGGCTCCTGGCTTCAGACTGGCTCAGTTCTGGCCATTACAGCCATTTGAGGAGTAAACCTGCAAATTGAACATCTCTCTCTCGTCTGTAAAAAAAAAATTTTTCTAATCAATTAAAAAAAAAAAACAAAAGCAGGGATGTCCCCATCTGTGTTTCAATGTCACTTCATCCAGCAGGACTCCTTGTCACCAGTGTCCCTCCCTGGCCAGGTCTCTCTGAGGGAAGCAGGATGCCAGCAACGCTAATATTTATAGAACCCACAGAGAAGAGATAGTTCTGCCTTCCAAACGAGTCATGCGATGGTGCCTTGACCTCTGGCCACTTTCCAACTGCTGTGGCCAAACTCCCCGGTGAGGCTCTCCCTCGATGCCACCTGTCAGTGACCAGCAACAGCACTCCTAAGTGTGTGTGTGCATAAGCGTGAGGAAGAGGAAGACAGGGAGGGAAGGTGGGAGAGAGGAGGCATGGAGCAGAGAGAAGAGAGAGATGTTTGGTGGACCAGGCTGCTGTGCAAGGCAGCCGTCCCTGGAGACCCCTCCGTGTAGCTCAGAATCAGCCAACCGCTGTAAGCTCCTCTCAAATGGCCCCCTGGCGACACCTACTCTCTCTCCCTGGAAATCTGAGCGTCTGACAAACCGCGACTCCGAGTCTGTGGACCGGCGCAGGAGGGCACACCTCTGCCAGAATTCAAACCGCGAGGACCGCAATCAAAATGCAGAACATGGAAAATTCCGGGGGCAGGCAGCCGAGCACGGACCGCAATTTGGGAGCGCCCAGGATGGGTAAGCGGGCTGCTCGCAGAGATCTGCAGCAGGTACCGGAGTCCTGTGCTGCGGAGGGGGGGGGGGGGGGGGGAGGGGGGGTGCGGGGGAAGAGAGAGAGAGAGAGAAAGGGACAGATCTGAATGCTCCCAGTGTCCTGGGCCACAGCTTGCATCTCAGAAGTTCTTCTGCCGTCTGGATGATCCCATGGCTCTGGACCACGTGAGGACCTGCCACAATCAATATCTGCATTAAATCCTGGTAGTCTGCCAGAAAACCGATTGTTAAAACTTGGCTGTGGTCCAGAGAACTTCCCATGATGCTGTGGACTATCCCCAGAAGGGGGAGAAGGGGGATAAAAGAATTTTTCATTCCAGAGAAAGTTAATTATTGCCTCATTGATGAAGGGGTAATTTTTAAAGCTTTTGTGATGTAGTTTTTGTGACTCATTCATTAAAATTGGGAGCAATTTCCTAGACACCCTGGTGGTGGCTGAGTGTTCTCCCAGGGGGCAATTAAAAAAAGTTTAAATCTCAAACTAACCTGGGAAATCACTTGATTAACAAATAAGATGTCTGGGGCCCGATGGGATGGCTCAGTGGCTAAATCCTCACCTTGCAAGCATCAGGATCCCATATGGGCACCAGTTCATAGTCCCGGCTGCTCCACTTACAATCCAGCTCACTGCTTGTGGCCAGTTGAGGATAGCCCAAAGTTTGGGGACACTGCACTCATGTGGAAGATCAGAAGAATCTCCTGGCTCCTGGCTTCAGATCGGTTCAGCTCTGGCCATTGTGACCATTTGGGGAATGAGCCAGCAGGTAGATCTTTCTCTCTGCCTCCCTTTTACCATAAATGTGATCTGACTTTCCAATAAAAATAATAAATCTGCCAAAAATATGTCTGTTCTGGGGGGACAGGGTAAGGGTTTCTAAAAGTCCTGCTTAGAAACCTCAAGTTTATTACCAAAAGAGAGCCTGTGAGCTTACACCCAAGGAGCCACTCTCACAAACTTCACTCTCTAATGGTGAGGCCAGATTTCCTGGATAAATATTTGGTCTCTCCTCCAGTTCTTTTCCCTGCTGTCCCACTGCACCACCAAAGCAAGCCTGAGGAGCCACAGGAGAATGGAAGTGGAGCTGCTTGGAATCATAAAATCCCGCAGTCAGAGAGGCCCCTTTCAGGACATGTGCCTGGAGCGCCTGGAACACATCCCAGCTACCTGGCATTCTGGGGCAGTGCAGAGCCCTGCTGGGCACTCACCCACCTGGAGGGGAGAGCCATTCAGACTCAAACTCTGCCCAGAACAAACCCTACTCTGAGGTAGGAGTCCTAGGGATGAGTGTGTGTGTGTGTGTATGCTGCAAATCAGAACGCAGAGTCTTGAACCTTTCAAGAAAACGAAGTTATTATGGAGCAGGGCGGCAACTATTGTATAGGATAGTGCACCGAGGGGAAGGAAAACGCAGCTTTAAGTTAAAGTAAATATACACAAAAAGAATGCTACATGCACAACAACAGGGTCATTGGCAGCAATCTGTTAATTCTAAAAGCAATAACATCTCAGCAGACAAAGCAAAAGTTACCAAGATCAGCATGCCCTGAAACGGACAATAACATTAAACAGTTTTCTAAGAGCCTCACTCGAACTGGCACTTTTGTGGCGTTCGTGGTTGGTCATGTCACCATTGTCTGTCTTAGCTGACCCATAGCAGTGTGAGAGACAGAGTTGTCCTCCATTCAGGCAAAATTGTACATTAGCTATCCCAACGCTCAGAAACTTAGCCCCCAACTACTTCTCCGATTTCAGGGAACTGCACTCAAGCTTCCTTAAACTTGCTGAAGTGAATTATTCCAGATTGAAAATCAGGATGAAAAATACACAACAGGTACCGCGTGGTGGGAAGCTTAAGGCAATCTGCAATGTTTCCAATCATTTAGAGCTTGAAATTAAAAAAAAAAATCCATCTCTGTACTTCACAGTATTGCTTGCATTGTTCTAAGACCAACTCTTCTTTCATAGTCGGCTTGTTGTTGAGCAGCTGGCCTGCTAGAGGCACCTGCTGCGGGAACCAGCCAGACACCCTCTACTCCAGGAGCAAGAGCCAGAAAGTGAAACTATTTCTGCTGGTTCCACTTACTTAAAAATGGAGGACAACTCTGTCTCTCACACTACTGTCACATTCCCCTGACAGCATCTACACCAAGGCCGCAGTTCCAGGGCCCACTGCTTTCCAGGTCCGTTCTACCAAGTAACACAGAAAAAGTCCCACACAAACATACCACTTGGACAGGTTCCCATTTCCTGAATTCTGTAGAGTGATGCATTTTCACTCGACAATCTGTTTCATGTGAAAATGAAGCCATCCCTCCTTTTGCAAAACTGGTCTCTTGGGTTGTAAGGAAGGAAACCGCAGGGTCCCTACTCAGCATCTGGATCCCAGCATCTGTGACCGACTGTAAAGTGCCTTCTTTGAAAGCTTCCAGCAGCTGGTCCCTCACTTGAGCCATCACACAAGCTACCTGTCATTTTGTGGTCACACATAGTGGTTAAGACCCCAGCCTCCAGCTCAACAACTGTCCCACTCCCTAGACAGCCTACACCTCCCCATCTTGTGCCTCACCTCACAGTGGGAAGGCGGAGTAAGTGGATTAAGGTACTAGGGGGCACAAGTGGGATGACTCAGTTGGCTAATCCTCCTCTTGCAAGTATCAGGGCACTCGTGTCCTGGTTGCTCCATTCCCCATCCGGCTCCCTGATTACGGTCTGGCAAAGCAGTAAAGGATGGCTCAAAGCCTTGAGACCCTGCACCTACATGGGAGACCCAAAAGAAGTCCTGACTTTGGATCAGCTCAGCTCAAGCCGTTGTGGCCAATTGGGAAGTGAACTAGTGGGTGGAAGATGTTTTCCTTTGTCTCTCCTTCTCTCTGTAAGTCTGAAGGTCCCTCCTGATAGTCTTTAGTTACCTACCTGCTCTCCTTTCTGAAGCTAACTGAAACCGGCAGCTAGCAAGAAACATTATTCTCCTCTATGCCTGGTAAATTGGGGAAAAAAAATCTACCACCAAGACATATATCATCTGAGATATTTTTAAAAATTCACTTAATGAGACATGTCTACCTATTTGTAGCCTCCTAGATTGAATAGTTAATGTTGAATAAATTTTTATCCAAAATATACTGAAACTTTTAGAAATTAAAGGCACAAGGCAAAGCAAAATTATCACAGAGGGGGAAAAACCCTAACAACTGTCTGTGCTCCTATTTGGAAAATGAAAACAACTTGCTATTTATTTAAGTGCATGTATCCAAATTTATTGATGATATAGTTCCATGCTACGTCTTCTCCTTCTGAGATCTTAAGAAACTGAATGCTGTATTTTTGCATAGGAGGAACTACAAGTTTACCTGCTGGGCTGTGTTTTGGTTCAGGACACTCAGATATTGCCAGAAAGCTAGGCATGCAATCCAGCAAAACTGAAACAGGTAGCTGCCCGTCACGCTGGCAGTCACAAGAGAAGGATCCCACATCAGCGACACAACCCCCGAATGAGCCCCCTATGGCACGCTGCCCCACACCCTGATCCACTGGTTAATCAGGCCAGGAGTGTTGGGTTGGGAGTCAGATGATTTTTGACACACTCAAACCGAGTCCTGCCAAAGCGATTGTTCACCTGCAGGTATGAGGAGCCCACAGTTAGCCTCCAGTGGTCCTGTTCCCTGGCTGCAAACATCTCATTAGACTAACGCGTTCAGCCGAGGCAGAAAAGTCAGTTTACCACAGTTACAACTATGAACTTCCATTACGATGGTAGCTTCAATCACATCATGTCGGAGAAGCAGCCAACCACTGGCTTTTAAAGCACATGCACGTTTTACATACAGAAAACATAGCGTGTATGTGTTTGTTTTCAGTTTCCTTCCTCTTAGCAACCAAAAAAAGAGAAACGTGCCACATAGGTTTTAGTCGACATGATTGATTCTCTGGTGTTTCCATCCCTGCGATAACCTGAATCATCTCCCCATTGTCAAAATGGGTGTTTCTAACATTTCCATTTTTATTACCTCTCCTCTGTTGCCATAGAAACAGCCTTGTAACATCCTCTCTTTGTCCCAGTCCTGCGGTGGTGTGGGCCAACACCAGGCTTATACAATACTAGTAAGCTGACAAACGAACAATGAACTTCGAACAGTTAACGCAGAAATGTTCCAACTCACCCTTGCTCAGGAAAGCTGCATGTTGGCCACAGGAGTGTGTCAATGCAAAGATTGTTCAAATAAACTCTGCAGCTACCCAAAACACTTGTGGATGATGCATTAAAAAAAAAACTGGCCTTTTGAAGCCAATGTGGTGGCATATTAGATTAATTCTCCACCTGTGACACCAGCATCCCTTGCGGGCACTGGTGTATGTCCCAGCTGCTCCACTTCCCATCCAACTCTCTGCTTGCGGTCTGGGAAAGCATAGGAGGATGGCTCAATTCCTTGGACCCAGGCAGGAGACCTGGAAGAAGCTTCTGGCTCCTGTCTTTAGGCTGCCTCAGCTCCAGCCATTATGGCCATCTGAATGAATCAGTGGATTGAAGATCTCTGGCTCTCCCTTTTTCTGTGACTCTGCCTTTCAAATCAAAATAAATCTAAACAAAACAAAACAACAACTGGGCCCTGACTCTGGGTCCACCTATGCGTGTGGAAGCTCCCGGGCTTCTCTGTACTCTTGCATGTCTGGAGGGCCTGCCCGCGGGGTGAAGTGGTGCTCACACAGGGACTGGGCAATACCCCACTGCCTCCTCCACGCCCACTGCCTTCTCTGGAACAAACTGTAAAATGGAGAAAGGATCCAGCCATTGCCCCTTTCTTTCACGTAATTCTTGCCGGGTTGAAGTATCCATTCTCCAAATGTTTAGACTAAGGTGAGCCATCCACAAGCCCAGTCAGGACTATGGCCTCAATGAGAGCTAATGAAGGTAGAGGCTAGAGCTCAGCCAGCTACTGAGAGTGGAAAGCCGTGCAGTTACAACTTGAGGGTTGTTTGAATATACTGCAGAAGTTCAAGAGACAGATATAAGGCATCTCACTTCTTGAATTATGCAGGTAAGAAAAATTCATTTGTTTTTT
The DNA here is from genome assembly GCF_030435755.1 of Ochotona princeps. NCBI lineage: Eukaryota > Metazoa > Chordata > Mammalia > Lagomorpha > Ochotonidae > Ochotona > Ochotona princeps. The sequence continues at coordinate 54,061,177 of NC_080832.1, read as the reverse complement.
TCAAGTCAAAACCTGATGCTTCTCGGGCAAGAAGTCATTCAGCTATTGGTTCACTTCATCTTTTGAGTTTTTGTTGTTGTTGTTTGATGTAGAGAAAAGCAGATTTGGTAATTTTTCATTTTCGTCATGTTAAGTTGATTTCATTAAAGAAGCTGGAGAAAGGGGAAGGGTAGAAGGAGAAAAGAACAAGGCCAGCTGCCCTGCTTGGCCTCACGCACAGTCGTACGTCACACTCAGCTGCAAAGCATCTGAGAAAAGCTGAAACACAGATATGCCTTCACCATAAAACATTTCTCCAGAGGCCTGCATCAAAGTGCCACCCTTGGGGCACCAGCCATCCATGTTAGATCTCTGGTTTGAATTACCAGCTGTCCCACTTCCAATCCAGCTCCCTGCTAACGGCTTGGAAAAGTAGCAGGGCATGGCCTGGGTGCCTGTGTCCCTGTACACATGGGAGACCAGGTGACCAGACACTAGGATGGAATTTCTGATTTCAGCCTAGCCTACCTCTGGTCATTGTGGCCATTAGGGTAGTGAACCAGTAGATGGAGAGATGGAACATTCCTTTATCTCTCTGTCTCTCTCCCTCTCTCTCTCCTTCTCTCTAACTCTGCCTTTTAAGTAAAAACAAATAAATCTTACAGATAAAATAAACAAATGATTCCTTAATGACAAGATTATCAGTGATTTTCATCTTTGTTTTCCCTTTTTATATCTTCTTCAAAGGAATACCCCCTTTTGTGACAATAAAGAGTTGTATCATTGACTGATCAGTAGCAGAATTCTTCTATGCCATATCAACAAACATATTTGCTTATAATCTTTATAAATCTTCAAGTCTCAGACTTAATCACTGTGATAAAAATATACCCTTGGTCAGCCTGGTGGTTGCAGGGTACGCTCGGCCACTGTATTATCTGGTGCTTCCAGTTTGAAGTCGGCTCTCTGTTCCTTCGTTAGCCTGCTTTCCTCCACTTGGGGCAGCATCCCTGGAAGTGTTTCCAGGTACTATGCAGGACGCTCAGCACAGCAGACACAAAATCTGAACCAGACTCCTAGTCTTCCCCACCCAAGAGCTCTTGGGTTGAGTTGAGAGAGTTGTCTCAGAGCTGATAATCTTCACTCTTCATAAAGCCGCGTACTAAAGACACAGAAGCCGGTGATAGAACATATCCCATTTGGCAGCTCTGGGCTTGTGGCCTGGCTAACAGTTAGGCATCAACTTGGCGGAAACTCTTATCTTGAGGAATGGCATTTTGGATGGAAGCACAGGCCAGAGATCCCAGTCCAGGAACACAGTCTGGTGACAGAGTTGATACAATGGGGCATGTGGCTGACAGCCAAGGGAATGGAAAGCGACCTTGGGGACTTGTTGGGTCACTAAGCTGTGTCCAAGATGGCAGGAAACAGGTCTTGCTCTGTTGTCCCCTGCATGTGATACAGTGCAGGTCTGGATTAGAATATCAGCAAATAACCACTAATGAATGAATTAAATTATCTAAGGATTAATTTGTGTGAATTAATTAATGTTAGTTTATACATTATAAATTACATAATTAATTTTATTTTAAAGGGAGAGAGATTTTGCATTACTTGTTCACTCCTTAGGGGAGTGAACAACAGTTGGGCTGGGCCAGGAAAAGGCAGGAGTCTGGCACATGGGTGGCAGGGATCCAAATGCTTGAGCCATCTCCCACTGCCTCCCCAGGCTGCAGTAGCAGAAAGCTGGAATGGGACACAGAACAGGGATCCTAGCTTAGGCACTTCCATATGGGATACAGGTGTTCTAAATGACATCTCACCCACAGCGCCAAGCATCTGCTTCTTATATTTAAAAAACAAAACAAAACAAAAAGGCATCTGGTTGGTAAGCAAAAAAGCAACTGAATGAAAAATTCCCCCCAAGGACAAATAGCATTAGTGTGGCCCATGCCTTTGACAAGCTTATAGGACACAGAAGGTAAATATAGAAATTAAATACATGGAAAGGAAGAGGAATGAAAGGAAAGTAAAGAAACAGTAGAAAACATCCTGAACTGGCTTGATAAACTGGGAAGCATCCATTGGCAGCGAAACCAAAGAGATTTAGGCTGACCCAACAGCTCAAGACCCGCTCAAAACCATCTTTGGCCTGACTTCCCTCATGGCCACAATATAGCTGCCAGCTGCTTGCAGGCCACATAATTCTCCATTCACATCCAGCACAAAGCAGAGCCTGTCCAGATAGCTTCCAGAGGTGCAACGAAGCTTCTGCTCTAGAACCTTCTGTCAACATATCTCTCATGTCATTGGCTGAGATTGGGCCACACTCCATCCCTGAACCAATGACAGCCACTGGAATATGCTAATTGGCTTAAATTCACCTCTGAAATGGGAGGAAGAGAGGGAACTCCATTCTCCCAGCTACTGGTGATGACAGAGAGGGCAAGCCACCTGAATGCAATGTGCATGTCCTTCCTTACCAAGGGGACCAGATTGTGTGCAAAAGGGCCCAAGTTAGCCAGAAGCCACTGCCTGCTAGCAGCAAGGGGGAAGGCAGCAGGGAGGGGGAGGGAGACAGTGTGCAGAGACAAGGAGTTAGCTAGATGTGAGGCATTACACTCGTCATCGCCCCCTGCTGTCCCTGATACCATCCACAGGAAAGAGCATAGAAATTAGGTAGCATGGGATGGGCTGAATTTCTTGCAGAAATGGGATGATGAGGCTGGGCTTTGCATGCTGGGTCCAAGCAGGAGGAGCCAGGAAAAAGTGTGTGCGGGCAGGGGCCAGGCCCAACGAATTGCAAGACTAAGTCCGAGAAGAGGCTGCCATGCCCAAGGATTCCAGCCCGCCCTGGGATGAGGAAACTGGGCAAGTTAAGGGGCAAGAGAGCGGCACCCGACACAGGCGCTACAGCCATGTAGTTTGGGTATGTCCTGTATCAGGGCCAGGGGTTGGCGTGACTTACTGAGAGGAAGTCCGTTCTGAATGTGGGTGCTCTTGGGATGCGCTAGTTAAGGTTGAGAGCAATGGGCTGTAGAGAAGCATTACGTGCTAATCAGACTGCCTTATCCATCAGGTGTCAGCACCCTGTGAAGGGGGCTTGTGACAGATCATCCGTCAGCCCAGTGTGACACTAGGACAGCCAGTTGGCTTCTGTCTTACTCCAGATGTTATCCCACTGAACTTCATTGAGAAGGCTGAACAGGAGTCACCTCCAGGTCCCTCCCCCACCAAGGAACAGGACAGATGCACCCTGGTTTACCCTCACCCCATGAGAGCTGTGGTCCTCCAGAGTCTTGGAGGGGGCCATACATACCCCTTTCTCCCCATGTAGCAAACACCAGGGGTAGGAAAGGAAACACTTACTTAGGTCTGGATAGCACTTTTATCAGGGACAATGCGAGAACTACAGCCAGCAGCTCCAATGTGTCATTGAGCTTCAAGTTTTCAAGCTTCCTCCAGAGGGCTTCTAAGGCTCAGTGCAAAGGTTTCCAAAGATGAACAGGTTAAGTCATCACCATCACATGGTACTGGGTGAAAGTGATTCATTCCAGAACCCTGATTGGAGGCAATTGCAAGGTGACAGAAAAATGATGGACCCCAACAGGTGTTCACCATGAAGAGAATTCTCAAAGGAAAAATTGAAAAACCAGGAGGAAGAAGAATGCTTGACTGTGATGGAAGTGTGGAAACTCTACAATTTGGAGATAGAGCTGAAAAAACTACTTGGAAAACAAATAAATGAGTGAGCAGGAGGGAGAGCCAGGGAGAGAAGGAGAGAGAAGGAGAGAGAGAGAGAGAACAGAGTGGGGAGAAAAAGGGAATGAAACAGATGGCTTAGTTCTAATATGCAGTCATCTTTTGGTATCAATGTGGCATTGATGGCAAGTGTCTGTAGTTTTTAAGTCTATTATATAAATAGCATATAATATTTGCTTGGAACATCCTTCTTTTAAATTATCTCTAGGGAAAGTCTAGTGGTATAGCAAGCTAATACTGTGCTTGTAAGCACTGGTTTCCCACATGAGCTCCCGTTCAAGTCCTGGCTGCTCCACTTCTGATCCATCTGCCTGCTTATGGCCTGGGAAAGCAGCAGAGTCCTTGGGTCCCTGCACCCATGCGGGAGACCAGAAGAAGCCCCTGGCTTTCAGATTCAGACCTGCCCACCTCTGGCCACTGTGACCATTTGGGGAGTGAACTGGTGAATGGAAGATCTCTCTTTGTCTCTCCTTTTCCCTGTGTATTTCTGATATTCAGGTAGAACAAATATTTTTAAATCACCTCTAGATTACTCACAACACCTAGCACAATGTAGTGCTGTGTAACTAGTCACTACGGCCTATTGGCTAGGGAATCATGAGAAGGAAAGAAAGACCCAGACATATTCCATGCAGATGCATTTTCTTCCCAAACATTGTTTATCTGCAATTGGCTAAATCCACAGCCAAAATCTCAGTTCCATTTTTGAAATGCTCCTGTATGGATGTTTATCTGGCTTCTTGACTCCTTCCCTACTGTAGGAAGCAGCTCCAGGAGGGAAAAGTTATATCACTGGCTTAGCACAGTCCCTGGCACTGCCACAGAAGCTGATTTGTGAATGAGTGAATAAATGAATGAAAGTCCCAGTTGTCTCAGTAAATGAGAAGGACGCACAGCACCCAGGGACATAGGGCACCTGCTGCCTCAGACAGTCCCCAATATGCACGAGGCCTAGGCCAGGACCTGCCATGTCCTGTGAAGAAACAGGTGCACATTGCTTAAGCCAGGACTTGCCATGTCAAGAACATACCACAAGCGTCAGCTGGACAATCCTAAAAAGCACATGTAGTCTTTCTGAACACATCCACAACACGTAGTTTTCAGTCTTGGCTGGGAAAGAACTGACGGCCACAATCTGGGCCTGCGTGACCGATGGATTCCACGCCTGTGTGCATCTGCCTCCATTGGCAGGCACAGAGACCCGGAACTGCCCCGGGAGTTATTAGAATACCCCACCAGTGCTCCTTTCGGAAGTTGTCAGTCTGAACTGAAAAACAGATCCGGAATTGGCTTCAGCAAGCTGAAAGCGAGGTAATGCGCAGCTGCCTAAGAACGTGCCCATGACCTTCAGAGGTTCCAAAGCACGGAGAAGCACCTTATTCAAAACAGACGGGATACAGGTAAACATGTATATACATGTGTTTACTTATAGGAACTGTCTAATGGAGACTAGCATACCAGGAAATAAAGATACATTGTAGCATGGTCCCTACTCACAAATAACAGATGGACAACCAATGAAACTACTAAATATATCTTGGGGCCCAATGTGACAGCCTAGTAGCTTAAGGCCTTGCCTTGCATGCTGCAGGATCCCGTATGGGTGGTGGTTGTGTCCTGCTGCTCCACTTTCCATCCAGCTCCCTGCTTGTGGCCTGGGAAAGCAGTGGAGGATGGCCCAAGGCTCCTGGCTCCTGGCTTCGGATCAGTTTAATTCCAGCCATTGCAGCCACTTGGGGAGTGAATCATTGGATGGCAGATCTTCTTCTCTGTCCCTCCTCCTCTCTGTATATCTGACTTTCCAATAAAAATAAAAAATATATCTTAAGAAAAATGCATATCTTGACAGTAGGATACCGGGCTTTCTACCATTGTCTATATCTACATTGTCATGATACACTTAAAAGGCAGAATGAAGGACTGGCGACTGTTACTGAAGGTCTATATGTTATAATAATATGGAGGAAACAGTGAGGGGGGAGGGGAGATGGGGAGGAAAATCCTTGAGCCTATGGAATTGTATCACGAAAAATAAAAATTAAAAAACAGATAAATAAAAATGATTAATTATAAGAAAGAATCTTGGAAATAGAACTCCCTCACAGCAAGTATACCTCTCTCTGCTGCCTGAGCCTTCATCAATCTGCCCACTCTTTCAGGAACCCTTCAAGTGATTTCCGTACTATTGGCATCCACAGGCCCAGCACAGGGGGAGACTCCAGAACAACAGTGCACACCTAGGCACAGTCAACTCCAGGGGAGGAGATCAGATTTGGGATGGTAACCACTGAAGACAAGTAGGGAGAATTAGGATAGCCGCTATGGAAGAGATGGGAACGTGTAGCACCAGAATGGTAGGAGATGCGTCATGGGCCAGCCATACACCTGCTCTGTAGTGCCCCACCCCTGGAAGAGAAAGAAGACAAACAAAACAACACAGAAAAATCTAAGAATACCGGGATAGGCTTTATAATACAGCAAGTTAAGCAGCTGCTTGCAACTGCACCCATACGGGTGCTGGTTTGAGTCCCAGCTGCTCCACCTCTGATCCAGCTCCCTGCTAACATGCCTGGGAAAGTGGTAGAAGATGACCTTAGACCTATATCACCCACATGACAGACCTACATCAAGTTCCAGGCTTCCCACTTTGGTCTAGCCCGGTTGCAATTACTGTGGCCATTTGGGGAGTGAACCAGTGGATGAAAGATTTTTCTCTCTCTCTCTCTCACCTCTTACTCTCTCATTTTCTCTGGTTTTCTTGATCTCTCCCTCTCTGTCTTTAACTGCCTTTCAAGTAAATAAAAACTAGATCTTTTTTTTAAAGATAGATGTAAAAATTTTAAAAGACACTTTAAGTATGGGAGAATTGTCAAGCACATGGTATGAGAATGAAATGAACATGTGTTTGCTGAAGAAAAGCTAGATGGGACTGCTACAGTGGCTCAACTGGTAGGCTGTGGGTGCCAGTTCATGTCCTGGCTGCTCCACTGCCAATTTCAGCTCCCTGCTTACAGCCAGGAGCTGTGATGGAGAACAGCCCAGGGCATTGGAACACTCTACCCATGTGGGAGATCTGGAGAAAGTTTCTGGTTCCTGGCTCCTGATTGGCTCAGCTCTGGCTGTTGTCATTTTGGGGGAGAACGAGTAGATGGAAGATCTTTCTCTCTGCGTCTCTCCTTTTCTCTATGAATCTGCCTTCCCAATAAAGGCTTTTTTAAAAGTTGAGGGGGAAAAGCTAGATGGAAAATGGCAGACAGGAAAACCCAATGGGTAGAAAAGATTTCCACGGGCGCTTCAGTTTTTTCACAGTAGGTATTTCCATTAACACTTTGAAGACTTCTTTTTTTTTTTTTTTAAAGATTTATTTATTGTGTTACAAAGTCAGATATACAGAGAGGAGAGGAGACAGAGAGGAAAATCCTCCGTCTGATGATTCACTCCCCAAGTGAGCCGCAACGGACCGGTGCGCGCCGATCCGAAGCCGGGAACCTGGAACCTCTTCCAGGTCTCCCACACGGGTGCAGGGTCCCAATGCATTGGGCCGTCCTCAACTGCTTTCCCAGGCCACAAGCAGGGAGCTGGATGGGAAGTGGAACAGCCGGGATTAGAACCGGCACCCATATGGGAACCCGGGGCATTCAAGGCGAGGACTTAAGCCTCTAGGCCACGCCGCCGGGCCCAACACTTTGAAGACTTCTAAGTGTGGACTTTTTTTTGTATTTTTCTTTATTTTGATAATATTTACAGTTGATTAGGCTACAAAGGGTTAAAGGTTACAGGAAAGTGGGTAAGACCATTGTTTCCACACTAATGCCACTTTTTCCTGTATCTGGGGTCAGGGGAGAAACAAAGGGAGAAGCCCCACCCAGCCTCCCACCCACCCCAGATCCCCAATGTGGGACATGCTCTGAGGGTCCTGCTCAAGCAGTTTTGGTAGTTCAACAGTTCTGAATTGCTGCCAATCTCACCATTCCAAGCACAATGAAATCTCTTCAGAATCCACTGGCTGACATAGTCTCTTCATAGTTGGGGTCCTGAGATCAGCAGTTCAGTTGGAGGGATCGCCAGAGAATCTTTGTCTGAAGTGATCCCAGACCTGATTCTTGTGTGTGCTTGCCAGTACAGGGTCTGGCACAGTCCGTCGCCCCAATCAGCTACTGCATGTGCTGGTGGTTGTAGTTGTTGGGTCAGTTCTGTTTCCAGCCCTGTGTTCCACGCAAACCAATGGGTATTGCAGTCCAGCCCAATCCTGCCTACTTCATACTCGGCCCTCACGCAAACCAGTGGGAACTGCAGCCTAGTAAAGGTGACTCTCCATAACCCCCACCAGGTCTGCCCCCTATCCTGGTTCCCATGCTTGCTAGTATGTACAGCAGACTTGTTCAGTCTGTCCCACATCCCATTTAGCTCTCATACATGTCAGTGTGCATTGAAGCCTAGTTCAACCCAACCAGCCCTGCTCTCCTGCCCACACACATGCTAGCAGGTGCTATTCTGTCTAGCCACCTCTGCCCCTGTCCTTGTTTTCATGCTCTCCAGTGGGAGTGGTAACCCAAGAGGGAGGTGCCCACTATTTCCCTACTGGCCACTCCCACTCCCGAATCATGCTCTCTGCAGGTGGTTCTGTAGTTTAACCTGGCAGAATTAGTCCCCAGTGCCAGCCTCTGCCATCTGATGCTGCAGCAAAGCCCAACCAAACCCCACCCACTCTGATTTATGCTTGCACCTGTCGGAACAGTCAGCCCAGCCTGGCTTTTCCCTGACCTAGCTCACATGAGCCCACAGGTGTTGTAGCCCTGCAGGTCTGGTCTGCCCCCATCTCAACTCATGCTCTCCAGTGGGAGTGGCTGTCCAGCAGGGGAGCCCACATTCCCCTGCTGGCTTTGCCCCCTTCCTCCCTGGTTCTCATATGTGCTGGTTGGGTATTGAGGCCCAATATGGTACTGCCCACCTCACCTCGGCATTTTCCAGTGGGTGTTGTAGCCTGGCCCGGCCCGGCCCGGCCCACCCACAATTCCAGCTGACGCTGATGAGGGTTACAGACTAGCCCAGCTCAGCAAGCATCCAATCCCAGCCGTAATGTGCACTGGTATGTGTTGCAACCAAACCCAGCCCTATCCACACTCTGTTCTGGTACTCGGATTCGTTAGTCGATAATGTGAACTGGTTCATCCTGGTCTGCCCCAACCTATGCCAAATGTATACAGGTGGGTACTGTTCCCTGGCCTGGTCTGGGCTGCTCCCTGTCATGGTTCTTGCGCTCACCTGAAGGGACTATTTCCCGACAGAGGAGCTTCACTAGTTCTTGCGCATACCGGTGGGTCCATGGGCCAGCCCTACTTAGTCCACCTCCTGTCCTAGCAGGAACAGTGGCCTTTCCTGACTGGCCTTCAATCCGTTCCGATTGTTATTGTTGGATGTTTCAGCCCAGCCAAGGTTCGTCCATATCCAGACACAGCTCATACCTGGCTCAGTAGGGGCAGAGACCTAGCCTAGTCCATCCTACATCTACCCAGGTTCTCCAGAGCCCCAGATGGTGCTGGAGTCTAGCCGGGTTAGGTGCTTCCAGTCCCAGTTCACACTTGTGCCAAGGGAAACTGCACCATATCCACAGCAGAACGCAGCCCCCACTCTGGCCTCCGCACTCACCAGTGGGAGAGCCCCAACCCGGCAAAGGTGTACTCTCATAGCTCTCCAGCTGGGCCTGTTCCCAGCCATAGAGTACGTGCGTGCCAGTGGTTGCTCTGACCCAGTTGGCTTAGCCCCTCGCCTGTCTCAGCCTTTGCCTTCAATGCTGTGGCCTAGTATCCCTGGCTCATTTTTTTTTAAAGATTTATTTTTATTACAAAGTCAGATATACAGAGAGGAGGAGAGACAGAGAGGAAGATCCTCCGTCCAATGATTCACTCCCCAAGTGAGCTGCAACGGGCCGGTGCACGCCAATCCGATGCCGGGAACCAGGAACCTCCTCCAGGTCTCTCACACGGGTGCAGTGTCCCAATGCATTGGGCCGTCCTTGACTGCTTTCCCAGGCCACAAGCAGGGAGCTGGCTGGGAAGTGGAGCTGCCGGGATTAGAACCGGCACCCATATGGGATCCTGGGCGCGTTCAAGGCGAGGACTTTAGCCACTAGGCCACGCCGCCGGGCCTTCCCTGGCTCATTCAGACTAGTTGGTGTAAGATCCTAGCTCGGCATGACTTATGCTCCATCCTGATTTCTGTTCTTCCTTGTGAGTTGAGGTTTGCTTGGCCCTGCCCGGTCTGCCCCCTTCCAGTTGCAGTTCAGCGCACCCCACATTCTGTTTTAGGATGCACATTTGGGTGCTGTTTTGACCTGCTTTGACTGTTGTTGGTTTCTTTACCCGTAGGTGATGGCAGATCCCATGGTCACACCTAGCTCAGCCTGTCACCACCCCAGCTCTTGAACTAACCAGCAGAACCTATATTTCATGGAGTTGAACCCACACTTCCCCCACAGAATCTACCCCTGGACCTAGCTCTCTCATGTGCTAGTTAGTGTCTTGACACTGCCAAGTGTGACCTGTCCCTGTTCCACCACTCGGTCAGGTACTGGTACCTAGCCCTGCCAGCCAGGCCCCCAACCATAGGTTTCATGTGGACTGGTGTGTGGTAGTCAGTGATGCTCTATGCTAACAGCCCATCTCAGGACTCTCACATGGGCTGGTGAATCAGTCTGGCCGAAATATATCTATGGACCCTCCCTTCCAAACCACCAGGTCTCAGTGCCCATGCTTGCCAGCAAGTTCTGTGACCTCATTGCTGGGAATCACCCAGAATTCATCCCTCACCCACACTCACACTGGCCTTATCCATGGATGTCCCTAGCCAGTAATTACATGCCCTGAAAACCCTAGAGCTCACCGCCGGGAAGGCAACAGGCAGAGCTTAGTGCCCAACAGCCTTGGAGTCGCTCACTGTGTGGTGACAGTGTCCATGGGCCAAGTCCCATGCGTTGGGTTTGACCTGCCTCAAACACCCTTTGCAGCCACCACACTGCAGAGGGCTCCTTTCGCCCCAACCCCCGGCCGAACAGTGTACAGACTCTTCCTGCCCCAAGATGGTAGCAACGGGATGGAGTCAGGGACTTAATCCAGTTCCTAAAATTCCTTCACAGTGTACTTACCCAGAGGGAAGAAATCTCTTGGTCCTGGGAATGCCTAGGACTCACTCACCGTGTGGCGATGGTATCCATGGACCGAGTCCCAAGCATTAGGTCTGACCTGATTCGGGCACCCTTCACAGCCACCATGCTGCAGAGGGCTCCTTTTGACCCAATCTCCCGGCCGAACCCTAAGTGTGAATTTCAAGGCCTTGCGCCTACATAAACATTTCATTCCATTTTTCCATGAGCTCTGTGAAGTGTCCTCATATGTGGTAGTAGGAGGAACACTGTCAGTGAAATGGCCTTCTACCTGCAATCTCTCTGGGGCTCAAATTGCTTAAGAAAATGACTAATGCACTCCCAGTGCAGGAGGAGGCCAGCGCATTTACAGCCCATGCTCCACCTGCTTTGCCCACGTACAAAATTCAGCATCTCCTGCATGCACTCTGTATTTTAGAGAGGCTTTAAACACACACACACACACACACACACACACAGCCACAAGTTAAAGATACAAGAAACATCACCTGGGCACATACAAAGAATATCTGAAAATAGGCTGAAGGGTTAAACAAAAAAAAGGAAGGGACAGACATTGGCCACACAGCTAAGGTGCTGGCTGGACAACCATTCCAACTCGGAGTACCTGGGTTTGGCTTCTTACTCCACTCCCAGCTCCAGCTTTCTGCTAATGCATGCTTTGAGAGGTATGACAGCTCAAGTAACTGGGTGCTGGTTCAAGTCACAGCCTCTCACTTCCAATCCAGCTTCCTGCTACTGTGCCAGGGAAAGAGTAGAAAGTAGCCCAAGTGTTTGCACCCTGCCACCCACATGGGTGGAGTTTGGGGCTCTTGGGTTAATTCTGGTCCAGTTCTGATTGTTGAGGTCATTTGTGTGTGTTTGTGCATGCGTGTGTGTCCTAGGGCACTGCACATGAAATGGTTATCCAGACAGAAGCTCTGGTTCAAAGTTGTGCCCAGCAAATGTGGTGACTTCCATACTTCTACCAAACAGAACAACTCCTTGTCAATCTACACCCCAGGCAGAAAGCAAATCCTCCTGTAAGACAAGGAACGAGACATTCTCGCTGGAGTCAAGACTACAGCTGAAAGACTCTTCTATTGTAAACACAGGAGAGGGGAGAAGAGGGAGGGAGGAAAGAGAGGGAATGGGGGAAACCATAAACCTACAGAACTGTACACTGGGAAATAAGAATTTTAAAAAAATGTTTTCACAAAAATAAACTAATATAAAATATTAAGATCCTTAAAATTAAAAACTATTTAGACATAGAGTGTAGCAGCTTGACCTGAGAGACATGCTTAAAATTACCAGGAGCTTTTTAAAGAATATATAATGTTGGACCAGGTGCAGTGGCTCAATTGGCTAATCCTCCTCCTCCAAATGTCAGCGTATGGGCTCCGGTTTGTGTCCTGGCTGCTCCACTTCCCATCCAGCTCCCTGCCTGCGGCCTAGGAAAGCCATGGGATCCTGCACCTACATAAGAGACCAGCTTGGCTTTAGATCAGCTCAGCTCCTGCCATTGTGACCACTTGGGAAGTGAACTATCTGATGGAAGATCTTTCTGTCTCTCCTTTTCTCTGTAGTTCTGTCTTTCCAATATAAATAAATATATGTGTGTGTACATATATACATTACATATGTGTGTATGTGTATGCATATATATGTATGTTAAGAAGGGCCAGTGGGTAAAGCTTCTGCCTGCAATACTGGCATCCCATATGAGTACCACATTGAATTCCAGCTGCTCCACTTCTGATCCAGTTCCCTGCTAACACACCTGGAGAAAGCCCGACCCACGTACCAGACAGCCAAAGTGTGTAGGTCCCTACACCCACCTGGGAAACCTGGAAGAAGCTCCTGGCTTCTGGCTTCTGGCTTCAGGTTGACCCAGCACTGACATGGCCATCTCGGGAATCTTCCAACAGATGGAAAATCTCTCTCTCTTTTTCTCCCTCCCTCCCTCCTACCCACCCTCTTTTTTTCTTCCCTTAACTGTTACTGTCTCAAATAAATAAATATGGACCTTGGGCCTGGGGGTTTAAATTTCCAGCAGCCGCCCGGCAGCTGGGGGGCCTCAGGACGGGGCGTCTTGCTCAGATCCTGGCTCCAGCCACCACGTGCACGTGGTGAGCTGTCCCCAGCCGGGGAGCTCTGGGATTTTGGTTCTTTGATTCGCTGCTTAGGTAGCTCCATGCTGAACCCACAGTGCTTTGGGGATGTGAATCAATCCTAAAGATTCCCAATGACAGTAACTCTTCCTCTGAAGAAACCTGTAATTCCTTAACAATGCTGAGTACCGAACACCAGTTCATGCAAAAGCTAAGGCTCTGGGCTTGCCCAGCAGGATGTCCCATTACCTGATATGATAATGGACCAGCAGAGGGGTCGCAGTAGGCAGGGACATGACATTAACTAGCATTCAAGAACCATATGCAGGGGCGGATTATGTGGGGGTTGTGTGGGCCAAACCCTGTGGAAATTCTAGCCCCACTGGTTAGCTTAAGAGTGGGGGTGGTGATGGACTAAGCTAGGGGTGACCAAGGAACATACCATCAATCACAGGTAAAGGAACCGATAACAGTCTGGACAGGTCAAGGCAGCAGCACCCGAATGTGCATCCTGAGTAGGGTGTGAGGTGGGCCGGGCTACTACGTTCACCAGCTCATGCAAGGCCAAATGGAAGGCCAATCTATGCCAGGCACCGGCCTAAAATCCAATGGCATGTATGAGAATTCGGTATGGGAGTGGATGGATCAAGGAGAGAAACTTGGGAAACTCCTCTGGTGAGTCAAAGCTCCCACTGGTGAACAGGTGGTTCAGATCTGGGGGTCGGACAAGCTGGGTAAAGTAGCTCCAACTGCTTGTCAGTGTATGAAAAGGCGATGGAACGGGTGCACCGGGCAGTACTGAGCAAACCTTAGCCCACAAGCAAAATTAGAAACCAGGATGGAGCACAAGACATGCCCAGCTAGGTTCTTACACCAACTGGTCTGCGTGACCCATGGACGCTGAGCCACAATATCTAAGGCAGGGGTCGCGACAGGTGACGGGCTGTGCCAAGCTGAGTCAGAGCAACCACTGGCATGCTGAACTATGGCTGGGAACAGGCCCGGTTGGGGAGCTAAGGAGAAACCCTACTGGGTGGAGGTTCCCACTAAGGGGCACATGTGCTGGAATGGGGCTGCGTTCTAATCTGGGTATGGCTGTAATCTCCCGTGGCACAAGTGTGAACTGGGACTTGACGCACCAGGCCGGGTCAGACTGCAACACCTTCTGGTGTTCTGGAGGACCAGGGTAGATGTGGAACGGACTAGGCTAGGTCTCAACCCCAACTGAGCCATATATGAGCTACATGTGGGCATGGACGAGCCGTGGCTGGGCTGAAACATCCAACAGCAAGAACCAGAATGGGTTGAAGGCCAGAAAAGCCACTGCTCCTGCTTGGACAGGAGGTGAATTGAGTAGGGCTGGCTCATGGACCCATTGGTATGCGCAAAATCTGGCATTGGGAAAGGTTCTGATGAAGGAGCCTGGGCAACTCCTCTGGCAGGACACAGACCCTGCAAGTAAGCACAAGAAGCATGGAAGGAAACAGCCCAGGAGAGGTCATGGAAAGTTTCCCACTGGCATACATTTGGCATGGGTTGGGGGCAGACCAGGCTGAATCAGTTCACGTCATCCACTGGCAAATCCGAATACCAGAGCAGAGTGTGGGTCGAGCCAGGTTCAGTCGCGACAAAAGCAGTACGGAATGCCAGGGTGAGGTTGCCTGTGCCAGATGTGACCGCAGTGCACAACCAGCACATGTGAGAATCAGGAAGGGAGGGGCAGAACCGGCAGGGGAATAAGGGATGGTTCCCTTGCTGCACAGCTACTCCCACTGGAGAGCGTGAGCCCGGATGGGGACAGACCAGACTAGGCAGGGCTACAACACCTGTATGCCTCATGTGGACCAGATCAGGGAAAATCCAGGATGGGAGGATTATTCCTGCTGGTGCAAACAAAATTAGAGTGGGTGAGAGTTGTTTGGGCTTAGTCGCAGCATCAGCTGGCACTGGGGGCTAATTCTGTCAAGTCTAACCACAGAACCACCTGGAGAGTGCATAATCTGGGAGTGAGAGAGACCTGGGAGAGAAATAGTGGCCTCCTTCCTCTTGGGTTACCACTCCCATGGGAGGGCACAAAAAACTAGGATGGGGGCTGGGATGGCTAGACAGAGAGGCACTCAACAACATCCGTGAGGGCTGGATGGTTGAGCTGGTTAGATGGAACTAAACTTCAATACCCATCGACATGTATGAGAATCAAATGGGATATGGGGCAGACTGGACTAGTCTGCTACACATATTGGCAAACCAGGGTAGGGGCAGGCCTGGTGGGGGTTATTGTGGGTCGCCCTGACTGGGCTGCAGCTCCCACTGGTTTATGTGAGGGCCGAGTGTGTGCTGGGCAGAACCAGGCTGGACTGCAACACCCATTGGTTCCAGTGGAAGTCGGGGCTGAAAACAAAACCAACCCAGCAATTGTAACAACGAGCTGATCAGGGCGATGGACTGTGCTGGGCCCTGTACTTGCTAGTACATACAAGAATCTGGTCTGGGAACACCTCAAAGTTTCTTTTGGGGATCTCCCCAGTCGAAATGCTGGACTCAGAATCCTAACCAAGGAAAGACGGAAGACAGAACAGGTCAATCAACCACCTCAGCTATATGTTGGCAGCGAAATACGGGGCAAACAGAGACTCTATAATGGACTATGTCAATCAGTGGATTCTTCAACAACCTCATCATTCCTGGAGTGGTGAGATTGGCAGCGATTCATAACTGGCGAACTACCAAAACCACTTGAGCAAGGATCTCAGAGCATGCCCCATATCCGGGACCTGGGTTGGGTGGGAGACTGGGTGGGGCTTCTCCCTTAAAACCCCCTTTTAAGCATGAAGGAAACAATACGGAAATAATAGTCTTACCCACTTCCCTATAGTCCTTGTACCTTTTAACCCTAATTAACAATGTAAAGATTGTCAAAAATATAATAAAAAAGAGAAACAAAATAAATATCTTAAATCAATCAATAAGAAAGTTACTGGCTGCAGGTCAGACAAGATTGTACTGCGTCGACCTGAAACAAAACAGAGAAGCAGGATAGTTCCAGAACTGGCTGGAAATTTACAGTGATATTTACATTAATGTAGATAGGTAGAAATTCACAAACCCAAGCAGAAATAAATTCATTCCTGGGGAAAAAAAAAAAAAAACCTACCACAGGACAGAACATGTAAGCAAATTTGAAATTCAGATAAGCAAGGGCTATTTAGGATGCATTTTACACTAAAAACTCTCCCATTGTTTATCTGAAATTCTAATTAAGGTGGGCATCCTCTCTTGGGTGTCCTAGAAGTAGCAGGCAAGCCTACTCCAGGCCCCAAGGCCATCCCAGCGGGGATCAGGGTAGGATACGGGATCTAGTAGCACCTCAAGGATTAAAGCCAGGGATCCAGGCCTTGCAGACGGCGAGCAGCGGAGGGCAGCTACCAAGGCGGTCCAAGGAGAAGCTCCTTGCTCCTGGAGTGGACTCAGGGTCCGGGACACACGGATGCTCACCAGCTACCCTTCACTCCGAGGTGGCTGCGAGAGGCGCGGGCAGGGATGGAGCAGCTCGGGCTGCCCTGGCTCTGCCACCTGCGCCTCCAGGGCCGGCCCTCGGCGACCACCTTTCGCCCCCTGGTGGCCACTGCTGGAGAAGCCGCTCATTCATCTCACTTGGAAACTGGAGGCTGAGCCACTGCAGTAACACAAGTCAAGGGCTTGGGACTCCATTTGCAGGATTCCACGCCTCTTTCCTCTTGCTACAGTGCAGTGGGAACTTTCTTTAGCTAAGGCAAGAATCAAGAGGCCGCCGCTCTGAGTGACTGCCACAGGCCAAAGGTGTCCAACTTTCACCCTCCCCACCTTAAGCAAGGCAACTGATTTTAAGGGTCAGTTTTAGCTCAGTAAAGCTTCTGGAGTTGTGTTCAAACATTGATCTGGTCGTGAGAATTTTAAGCTAAAATTCGTCTTTGTTGTAAACCTAGAAAATTGCATTCACCCCCTTCTCATATGGATGGACATGTGGGTCATTGCTGGCTTGGAGCCATGATAGTGCTTCTACAAATTTCCTTCTATAGGGTACTTGCATGCACACAACTCTGTCAGCTGGGGAAATACTCGGAATAGTCTCTGCCTGTGCACACCTCAATTTTACTATCCAATGGTGAATTACTTTACAGAGTGATCGACACATTGGCACCCCCAGATGCATATGAGAGCCCCAGCTGTGGCATGTCCTCAACACCACGTGGTCCAGTCGAGTTCCTGAACTTAAGCTATGCTGGTGAGCATCCAGTGACGTCTGACCCAGGTTTTCATTGGCATTTCCCTGATGGCTACAGGCTTGGATGGGGTTTCATGTATTCCTATCGTGTTTGGCGAAGGGTTCTGGATGTGTAGAGAAGATGCCCAGCTCTTCCTCCAAGGAAGGGCTTGTTACCCAGCTTGGGAGAGAGCGGTCAGTTAACAGCTGCCAGCTCCTCCAGCGGCTGCCTCCATTGCAGAAAGCCTTAGTCCTAGGTCTCGCTCCTGCTGGGGGAGACCTGGCTTCGACTAAGCAAAATGGGACTAAAGGCACCGCCCTTCCAGCCAGGCATGGGAGCCACATTCCCTGCTGTGCTCCTGCCATGGGCTTGGCTAAGCCTATGTCACAGCCCAGCTCCTTTCTTTGCCCCTGTCCTGTAGCCTCCTGCTTTTGTTCATCATAAACACTTTGATTCCTAATAAACATCTTGTATCACACACACTGTTCTCAGGATCTATTTCTAAAGAACTAACCTGTGACATGCAGTGTATTTTTAAAATCTACTGTATGTTCTTTCTATTTAGTTTCTTTTTAATAGTAAATTCCTATTATTTTTCATGAAGTTTAATAGTTGAGAGGGATGCTTGCCCACGTGGACCACCAATTAGGGTGGGGAGGGTCGAGGAATGGGGAAAGGGATTAGACAACTGCCTCCAATCTCCTTTTTCTTCTGGTATCTGGGTAAAGTGGAGAGACTGGGAAAGGGCCGCTCCCAGCAACTCAGCTGCATCAGTACCAAGGAACGGGAGACAGCAGCCACCTGATGTCATCCCAGGGTCTCCATTGTGGAGCATGATCCAAGAATGACGCTAGAGTGGTTTTGGCAGTTCTGAGATGCTGTTGATTTCAATGCTCCAAGATTGAGGAAGTCCTCCCAAGGTCCACTGGCTGGCATAGTCCACCTTAAGAGTTTCCGTTCGCCCAGATGCTTGTCCAAGAGAGCTGTCCAATCTGTTTTTCCCTCCATGATGCTAGATGTCCTCTATAGGTCTCAATGAACTGGTTGTCATGTCTTCCATGAGCATCTGTGCGTGCCACCCACTGCACAGCCCTCAGTAGCTGAGGAGATCCAGTTATGACACATGCACTCTTTGGTCAGGTCACAAATCCAGTGATTTTCACAGTGGTTGGAGTTCTGAGTCCAGTGATCCAGTTGAGGTGCTGGGGGTTCCCCAAAGAAACCTCACCAGAGGCGAACCCAATCTGACGCCTGTGTGTGCCAGCCAATGTGGGGACCATCTCACTCCACCACCCATATTGGCCTATACATACACAATGGCTGCAGTCACCTGGTCAGTTCTGACCCCAGCCGCATCTCATACACAAACCAGTGGGTGCTATGGCCCAACACTGTCCACCACACACTCAGCTCTGGGAACTGCAGCCTAGTCAGAACAACCCTCAATAACCTCTACTAAGTCTGCCCCTCAGCCTGGTTCCAGTGCGTGCAATATGTGCAGAGGATACTATTCAGCTCTCACACACATCAGTGGGCATTGAAGCCTAGCTCAACCCAACCGATCCCACTATCCAGCCCGTACTCATGCTGGCAGGTGCTACCACCTGTCTAGCCAGGCCCATTCTTAGCCCTGAAACTCATACTCACCAGTAGGAGTTGCAGCCCATAATGAGGTACCCACCATTTCCCTACTGGGCCCACTCCCAGTCCTGGATCTTGCACTTTCCAGGTGATTCTATGATCTAGTCTGACAGGACTTACTGCCAGGCCCAGTACTTGCTAGCCGATGCTGTGACAAAGCCCAACCAGCCAGCACTTATTCTGGCTTATGCATGCACCAATGGATAGAGTCACTTAGGACAGCCTAGCTTTCCCCTTAAAGCAGCTCACATGCAGGCCAATGGATGTTGTAGCCCTGCCTAGCCTGGTCTGCCCCTAGTTCCAATACTCATGCTCACCAGCAGGAGCAGTGGCCCAGCAGGGGAATCCTCCTGCTATCCTCACCCCCATCCTGGGTCTTACACGTGCTGGTGGGAGCTGTGACCCAGACTGTCATGACCTTACCTCAGCATCCACCAGCAGGTGCTGCAGCCTGACTTAGCTGAACCTTTCCCCAGTTCCAGCTCATGCTGGCAGGGGGTACAGCCTAGCCCAGCCCAGCCAGTCCTCAGCCCTGGCCCACCATGGCTGGTGTTGTGGCCTGAACCAGCCTGTCCTGCGTCCTGTCCTGGTTCTCACATGTGCTAATGAGTGCTGTGAACTGGCCCAGCCTTGCCTGCCCCAGACCTGACCCACATGTATGTCAGCTGGTACTGTAACCTGGCTTGGTCTGGGCTGCTCCCAAACCTTGGTTCTTGTGCTCACCTGCAGGGACTGCGTCCTGACAGAGGAGTTCCCCAAGCTCCTCTATCAGGTCATCTTCCAGTGTCAGATCTTATGCAAACCATTGGGTTTTTGACCAGTCTGATTTGGCTCACCTCCTGTCCTGGTAGGAATGTGACCTTACCTAACCAGCTCACACTCATTCTGGCTCACTCTTTTGGGTTTTACAGCCCAGAAAAGCCTGGCTCACCCCCAGACCTACTCAGCCTGTCCTACACCTACCCTGGCTCTTATGAACCCCAGTGGGTGCTGAAGTCTAGCCTAGTCTGGCACACCCCATACCCAGTCCACATTTATGCCAAGGGACACTGCAGTCATGTCCAGCCCAGTTCACTGACCCATTCCAGCTGTTTTGCTCATCAGTGGGAGCCACAACCCAGCAGGGATATCTCCTTAGCTCCCCGACCAAGCTCATTCCCAACCACAGATCTTGTGCATACCAGTGGTTGCTCCAACCCAGCCTGGTATAATGCATCACCCAGCTTGACCTTTGCTATCAGATGTTGCAGCCTGGACTGGCTTGGCCTGGCCTGCCCTGAGGCCCAATTCTCATTGGTGGGTGTGGCAGCCTAACCCTGCCTGCTGACATCCCTGGCTTGCATGCAAAGTGGTAGTTGTGATATCCTAACCTAGCTCAGCGTGGCCTGCACCCCATCCTGGCTCCTGCACATGTCAGTGTGTTAGTGTTTGGCCTGGCCCTGCCGGATCTACCTCCTAAAGAGCCAATTCACACACCTGCCAACAAGTGAAGCAGCCCTACCCAGCCTGATCAACACCCAGCCCTGTCTCACATGCTCACCAGAGGGAGCTACAGCCCACCAGGGGAGTTCCCTAAGTTCCCCCACATCCAGATCTCATGGCTGCCAGTGGATTTTAGCCCCTTATCTGGCACAGTCTGTCCCCCAGCCTTTATGTGCTGGTGGATGTTTCAACCTGGCCCACCCCTCCCCCAATTCTTGGGTGTGCCTGCAGGTGCTACAGCATGGACCAGCCCGGCCTATTCCCAACCCCAGTATCCATGAGTGTTATTGAGTTCCATGGTCATGCCTAGCTCAGAACATTACCACTCCAGTCCTCGAGCTAACCAGCTGGTATGGTAGTTCCACAAGGGTAAGCCCACAACCCCCCCCAGAATCTGCTCCCAAACCCAGTTCTCTTGTGATCTGGTTAGTGTCATGGCCCCATCTTATATGGTCTACCTCCTGCCTCAACACTCACTGGCAGGTACTGTGGTCAAACCCTGCCAGGCAGGCCCCTCACCCAGCCATGGCTTTTGTGTGTGCCAGTAGGTGGTGGTTGATACCACCACCCAGGTGAGATTTTCCATGTTGGCAGGTATATGGTTTGCCCTAAAAAGGCCTCTGGTTTCCCTCCTCTAAACCACCCAGTCTCAGCTCCCTCATTTACCTGCAAGTGCAGTTATCAGGTTGGTGGAAATCCACCAGAAGTCACTCCTCACCTGTCAGTTTCTCCCTCAGCAGTCCTCCCTCCCACACATCTCCAGTCGGGCTTTCCTGAGGATTCCACAGCCCTCCATGCCTGTGTAGATCCCCAACCCCAGTCCTCCGGTGGTGTGCTCTATCAGTCTGGGCCCTATCTGCCTATCCAGGGCCCAGACACACATGGGTCCCCTGACCCTGCTTATTGGTGTTCTTGTGTCTGCCCTCCCACACAGCTTAAAATAAATAAATAAATAAAATATGCTGGCACACTAATTCAGATAACATAAATTTGGCATTAACCAGACCCAGGATGCCCACCAGCTATTAGCTGCTTTTCTTCAGCAGTAATACTTGCTAGGTACAATGCAATTTAGATCCCTGCCTACAACTAGGGGTTTTTTGAGTTTCCTGTCATTTTTGCCTTACCAATTTGTAGGCTTTTTTGTTTGGGGGGGGTTGTTTGTTTGTTTTTTAGTATGGAAACAAGTTCTTTGTCAGTTACATGGGTGGTAAATATATGCTCCCACTCTGTGGCTTGCCTTTTAAACTTCTTTGTTATGTCTTGGAAGAACTTCTGGGCTTCATTTTTATATAATTCAATTTATCTAAAAAATTTGCCTTTTTAGAAATACTCTGTATTCTGTTTAAGAAATCGTTTCCTACCCTGAGGTTATGAATGTATTCCCATAGATTATAAAATAGAAGCCTCATTATTTTGTCTTTCCAAATGTAGATTTATAAGCCACCTGGAATTAATCCCTATTTAAGGCACAAGATGGAGGCCATGTATCCTTTTTTGCCCCCCACTTGATGTCCTATCATCCCGTATTTTGGGAATACCTTCCTTCCCCCACTGGGCTGCAGTGTCCGCATGTCACCTACATCATGTGGGTAGGGCCAGCCACCTATCTGGGTCTACGGCTCTCTTTCTGTATTCTTGGCCTCTTTGTTTTGTTTCAGTACTACCGTCTAATTCCCATTCTCTCTTTTGTGCATTTTAAAAATTATTATTGTGGGCCCAGTGCAATGGCTCATTGGCTAAATCCTCACCTTGCAAACGCCAGGATCCAGAAGGATGCCAGTTCATGTCCTGCTGCTCTACTTCCCATCCAACTTTCTGCTTGTAGCCTAGGAAAGCAGTGAAGAATGGCCTAAGCTTTGGGACCCTCAACCTGTGGGGGAGACCTGGAGTAGGCTTCTGGTTCCTGGCTTCGGATCTACTCATCTCCGACTGTTGTGGTCACTCGGGGAGTGAACCAGCAGATGGAAGATCTCTGTTTCTGTCTCTCCTTCTCTTTGTAAATTTGCCTATCCAATAAAAATAAACAGATTTTTAAAAATTATTATTGTGAGCCAGGTACAGTAACCCTAGTGGCTAAAGTCCTTGCCTTACACACACTGAGACCCCAGTGGACGCCGGTTCTAACCCCAGCTGCTTCACTTCCCATCCAGCTCTCTGCTTGTGGCCTGGGAAAGCAGTTGAGGACAGCCCGATGCCTTGGGACCCTGCAACTGTGTGGGAGATCTGGAAGAAGCTCCTGGCTCCTGGCCTTGGACCAGCTCAGCTCTGGCTGTCAAGGCCACTTGCGGAGTGAATCAGTACATGGAAGATATTCCTTTCTGTCTCTCCTCCTCTCTATATGTCTGACTCTCCAAGAAAATTTTAAAATCTTAAAAAATATATTATTGTGAGAAAATAAGTATTACTTAAAATTTATCATCTTAACCATTTTTAAGTGTGTACCTCCATGATACTAGATATGATGTTGTGCAGCCATTTCTAGAACTCTTCTCAGCTGCAACTCTATGTCCACTCCCCTCTCCTCTCATTCCTGGAAGATCTTCACTCTGCTTTCTGTCTCTGTGATTTTGACTACTTTAGTAATTTATGATACATGGAATCACACAGGATTGGTCTTATCACTTAGTAAAAAGTTCTCAGGGCACATATTGGCATTTCTTCCCATTTAAGGCAGTATTTGTTTATTTCTGTTACTATAACAAAATACCCAAGACTGGGAACTTTATGAAAGTCCTTCTTGGTACACCCCCAGCCCTGGCTACCATGCTCACCAGCAGGAGCTGCAACCTAGCAGGATAGTGTCCACAATTCCCCTCTCAGGCCCACTCCCAGTTCCAGCTTTTTGGGGGTACTGTGGTCCAGCCTAACATGACTCGTACCCAATCCCAGCACTTGCCAATGGGTATTACAGCTTAGTTCATCCAGGCTGCACCCCATCTGGCTCTCATGTGCAACAGCAGGCGCAACACTCTAGCCTAGCCTGGCCCACCCTCAGACACAGTTCTTGTGCTCACCAGTGGAAGCAGCAGCCTCTCAAGGGAGTCCCTGAAGTTCCCCTACCAGGCCTGATCCTAGCCCTGGGTCTTACATGTGGCAGCAGGTGCTACAGCCCAGTCTGACTGAGATGGCCTGTCCCAAGTCCTTATACTCACCAGCAGATACTGCAGCCTAGTCCTCCATCCCAGACCTGGCTCTCTCTCATATGACCAGGTGGTGCCACAGCCTAGCTTAGACTGTCTCACACCCATCTGGCTCTTGCAAGCACCAGAGAGTGATGGGGCCTAACACAGTCTGATCTGCCTCCTGATCTAGTCCACACACGTACCTGAGGGTGTTGTAGCCTTGCCCAGCCTGGTCAGTCTCCCAGCCCGTCAGTCTTCCAGTCCCCAGATCTTGCACTCTCCAGTGTGAGCTGCAACCTATCAGGGGAGTTTCCAAAGTTCTTCTACCAAGTCTGTTTCTGGCTCTGGATCTTGCATGTGCCAGCAGGTACTCTGACCCAGCCAGGCATGTCCTGCCCCCAGTCTCAGCTGTTGCTGGCATATGTTGAAAACTAACCCAGTCTGACGTGTCCCCATACTCCATCCTGCCTCTTGCACGTGCCAGAGAGTGCTACAGCCTTGTCTGGCCTGTCACACCCCTCCAGCCCTAGTTCTTGTGCTCCCTAGTGGGAACTAAAACCAAGCAGGAGAGTTGCCTAAGTTCCCCTACCAGGCCAGCTCCCAGTTCCAGATCTTGTGCATGCTGGCAGGTGCTGTGGCCCTGCTTGGCATAGTCTGCCCGCAGTCCAGCTTTTGCGTGTTCCAGCAGGTGCTGCAGACTGGCCCAGCCCAGCCTTATCAGCTGTAGCTTCCAGCAAGTGTTGGTGAGTTCTGTGGCCCAGCCTGGCTCAGCCTGTCACTGCCCCAGCTCTGGGGTTAACTAGTGAATGCTGCAATCCCGCTGAGGCAAGCCCACGATTCCCTATAGAATCTACCCCCAGGTCCGATTCTCTCACATTCTGGTGGGTACCGAAGCCCAGCCCGACATGGCTCACCCCCTGCTCCGACATTCACAAGCAGTTACTGTGACCTACCCGAGTCAGGCATGTCCCCCGGTCCCAACTTTCATGTGCATCTGTGGGTGGTGGGAAATGCTACTTAGCCCAGCCCAGGTCTGACCCAGATATGCCCTCCAGTTTCCCCCTCTGAATCACCCTGTCAGCGCTTTCACCTGAGAGCGCAGTGGCTGGGTCTGTGGAAGCCCCTAGAAGTCACTCCTCCCCTGTCAAACATGCCCTCAGCACATCCCCAGTCAACCTGCCCAGCAACCACTCCAGCATATCCCCAGTCAACCTGCCCCTGCAATCTGTAGCTTCCCCGCCAGGTAAAAGCATGCAGTGTGCCTGGGGCCTGGCTGGCATGGCCCAGACTGGCATCCCCCACGTTTAGTGGTGCTTAGAATTCCCTGCGTAGGGGCAGGAGGAGAGCAGGGTGTGGGAGCAGGGGGTAAAGGGAGGTCCCTAGGCTGACATGCTGGCGTGGGGTGCTGGTGAACTGGGCTTGGGGAATCCTGAATGTGCTTGGGTCCCCCAGGCCAGCATGTGTGCCAGACTGTCTAGGGAACTGAACATGTGCTTGGGTCCCAGGTAGGCAGGCAGGGCTCCAGGGCAGCACGCCACCCAGCTGGAAGACTGGGCTGGGGAACGCATGCATTTGTAGGTCCGGGGACTGTGGATTGCTCAGAGAAGAGGGTATGGAATGTAAGAGAGGGGAGACCACTGAGGGATTATATTGCAGGTGAGGAATGACTTCTGGGAGACTTGCATTGACAAGACCACTGTACTTGCAGGTAAGCAAGGGGACTGAGACTGGGTGGTTTGGAGGAAAACCAGATAAATTTTCTGGGTCAGACTGATGCAACCACACACGTGGGAGACCTGAGCTGGGCTAGTTAACACTGACCACCCCTGACCACCATCCATCGACACACCCTAAAGCTAGGACTGGGAGGCCTACCTGGTGGGGCTTGACCACAGTACCCACTGGTGAGCATAGGAATAGGCTGGGCCATGACATTAACCAGCACAAGAAAGAACCGGACCTAGATGAATATTCTGTGAGGGATTTGTGGGCTCACCCCTGTGGAACTGCAATTACTGCTGGTAGCTTAAGAGCTGGCTGCCGTCACAGCTTCCTCCCTCGGCTTCTGGCACACAATACCCTCTTGCTTTTCTTTTTGTCACTGTTGGCTGTTGCTTGGTCCCCTCCACTACATCCTGCTCCTCCCCTTGGTCTCCTTATGACCAACCCTCTCCACGCTGCTTTCTGCCGGGCTCTCACTCAGCCGTTCAATCCCACATTTGTATTTCTAGCCAGATCTTGTTTTCAGAGTCCAGACGCGTGCATCCAAGTGGCTTCCCTAACTTTGCCACTTGAAGACTTTCACATCAATGTGACTAAGACAGGACTTCCAATCTTGTCCCCAACACCTGCTCCATGCCTGGCTTGGTACCTTCTCAGCCACATCTTCCTAGCTGCTTAACTCAAAATCTCAAATGCATATTCACTCTTCTCTTTCTCTGCTAACAGCATATCCAGTCAACTAGGAAATCTTGCTGGATTTATCTAACAATGCACAGCCTGTATGCACAGCCGTCCCACCTCCACAGCTCCAACTGGCCACAGCTTCCATGCAGATGGACATCCAGACCGCATGCAGAGCTTTACAGCACACATGAAAACTCCGAGGGGATTACAGCATTAACTTTCTAAGAAGATTTACATTTGTTTTCATTTAAAAGTTTGGCATATGAAAATTGTAGATTTTATCTATAATGTTCTACAATTATTTTCTATAATATTCTATTACATATATAAATGTATGATGCCCCCAGAACAAGGGCATTTCTGGCATCTGACATTTCCCTATGGTGAAAATATCCAAATATTCTATCTTCTATTGTCACTCCATTGTGCAATAGAACTCCAACACGTTCTCCTGACCAGCTATCTAGATAAAAACCTAGCCAAGCTTTCCAGTTCCCCCTTTCCCACTTTCCTCTGCAGCCTCTGATAACCACAACTGCATTGGGAAATCATATGAGATCATCTATATTTTTTTTAATTCTACATATGAGATGTGTGATACTTACCTTGCTGTGGTGGCCTAGTTCACTTAACAATCTTCAATTCCTTTCATGCTGTTGCAAATGACAAGTTTTCATTGCCTTTTAAGACTGTGTGATGGGCCCAGTGTGGTAGCCTAGTGGCTAAAATCCTTGCCTTGCATGTTCCAGGATCCCTTGTGGACACCAGTTCGTGTCCTGGTTGCTCCACTTCCCTTCTGGCTCCCTGCCTGTGGCCTGAGAGGGTAGTGGAAGATGGCCCAAAGCCTTAGGACCCTGCATCAGTGTGGGAGACAAACAGACCTGGCAGGGATTCTGTCCAAGAAAAAAATGAAAAAAAAAAAAGGGGTTGTATTTCCCAAATAAATCAGAACTGCTTGGACAGAATCCCTGCCAGGTCTGTTTGTCTCTCACACACCACGAGGCTGGGTGGCAGGCAGTAGGCTCACCCCCTCCGAAAATGGGGTATTAGAGGAATCTATGGGGGGAGACCCCACAATCCAAAGCCACAGGTGCCCGACGCCTGCACCTCAGGTGGAGGGTTAGCTTGCTATGAAACTGCACCACCACATCCTCTCTCTCTCTCTCTCTAATTGCGATTGGAGAACTCCTATGACACAGACAGATCCTACCACTATTCTGCTCAAAGCCCTGTGGTGACGCTCACGTCACTCATCCTGGAAGCCCAAGTCCTTTCAGTGACTAACAGGACCCTTTCTCTGAGCTCATGACACTTGCTGTCCTGCTGTCACTTGCCCTGCTCCAGCAGCTGGCCTCTGGAACACTCATCCCTCAAATATGTACACAGTTAACTTCGTTCCTTTGAATCCCAGCTCATATGTCAGCTTTAGCATCAGTTCCTTCCTGGCCATGAAAATTAGAACCTACTGTCCCACCTCTGCTTCCCTTCCCACTTCCTTACCTTGTTTCACTTTTTCCATGGCGCTTGTCACCGTCACATGTGACACTTCAACTGCTTCTCTTTCACACGGATTGCTCGTCTCTTGCCCCACTTCTAGACCGTTGGACAAGGAGTGTATCGGCTTGTTTGCTGTTCACTCTTCTGTCGAAGCCCTTGGAAGAGCAGGCAACAGAGCCCACTCATGGTTTTGTCCTCTGCATCTGCCTAGATTGGCAGGGCCCTGGACTGGCACTACACGTGCACAGCTGAATGCTCTGGTGACACGGGCTTCCCACTGAAGCTCTGCTCCAGAAGCACACACAGTAGATGGAGTATTTGGAGAACCCCTTTCCAGCCCTAGCTCTAGTGCTACACAATGTGTCTTCTGGCCTATGACCCCTGATGTCTCTGGCCTTGCACTTGCCAGCTTCCCGGATGGTGATACCTTCCCATCCATCCTGTCTGTGGGACTCGTGGGAAGGAGACCAGTGCAGTAATTCAATTGATCAGTCCTCCACCTGCAAGTTTCAGGATCCCATATGGGTGCCAGTTCTAATCCCAGCAGCCCCGCTTCCAATCCAGCTCCCTGATTGTGGCCTAGGAAAGCAGTAGAGGAAAGCTCAAAGCCTTGAGATCCTGCACCTGTGTGGAAGACCCCGAGGGGCTCCTGGCTCTTGGCTTCATATTGGCTCAGCTCTGGCGATTGCAGCCATTTGGGGAGTGAACCAGAGGATGGAGGATCTTTCTGTGTCTCTTCTCTGTGCATCTGCCTTTCCAGTAAAAATTAATACATCTTAAATAATAATAATAATAAATCACTCCTGGGAAGGCCAAATAAGACAATGTGCTTGAACGTGCCTTGTGGAGTCTGGAGGAGCAAATCTAAGCTACCATCATCGTCACATGGCTCATCCCTCCCTCTGCTGTTCCAAGGACAGGGTGCCAGGTCTGGGGACCCTGGACCAGAGCTGTACCCTGCGCAAAGGACATTATTTCCAAAGAACTGTTCTCAAAAGTAAAGTCCGAGGAGCGAAATGGAATGTTATGTGTGCACTGAAGAGCTGGATCTGAAGATAAGGCCAAAGGACAGGAGCATCAGATTTTTCCCATAATACACAGGCATCGAGAGTCATGCTTAGAGTAGGTCTGTGCCACACAAGGCAAAAATCATAGGAGGAAGACCATCAGTCCTTTCACCAACAATGTATACACTCCTGTGGACACAGGTGTTCAGCTGTACCACGGCCCCTTCTCCAGCCGCACCCCACCTCACAGCCTCCCCTGGGAACAAGTCAATTGCTCTTGAAAAATTGAAATCCTCCTTGCTCCTAGTGTAGGAGAACTTCCCCCACAAGCTACTCTCTAGAGATAAAAATCAAAGAAGTAACTACTATGTGGTCCTTGTCCACCGACTCCTCCACAGTGGACACTGTGATAACTGTTAGATGTGCAGAGTAGTAGGAAAAGCAGGCTTACTGGCATAACGTGAGGAACCCAACCTTCTAATGGTTCAGAGTATATACTTGGACTGCAGTTACATGAAATACCTTCCACACAATGAGTGAGAGAGTTCTGCAACCTTCAGAGCATCCATACTGGTCAGGGAAAAGAGGCCAAAGCAAGAAACTCAGGCAGCCTATGGCCAATGCCACGACAGAGGCCCTAAACATCTGGTTTCATTTTGCATTGGCACACTGTATAGTACTGATGGCTGCAGAAAGCAGGTGTAAGAAGAAACGTGAGCTTGATTCTAAGCCGAATCATCATTTCTGAGGTTCCATTCTTTACAGAAGAGTAAGCCTGCTTTCCCCTAAGCTTCAGTTTTTGGTCCAGATATTAAAATATTGAACTACAGGGCTGGCACCGTGACGTAGTAAAAACCTCTGCCTGTGGTGCCACCATCCCATTTGGGTGCCAGTTCTTGTACCGGCTGTTCCACTTTGCATCCAGCTCCCTGGTTACGGCCTCGGAAAACAGCAGAGGATGGCTCAAAGCCTTGGGACCCTGCAGCTGCGTGGAAGACCTAGAAGAAGCTCCTAGCTCCTGGCTTTAGATCAACTCAGCTCTAGAGGTCCTTGCGGCCATTTGAGAAGTGAACCAGCAAGTGGTAGATCTTTCTCTTTCTCCTTCTCTTTGTAGTTTTCCTTTTCAAATAAAAATAAACCTTTTACAGAATATTTAATTGCACTCAAAGAAATTTTCTAAGAAACACTCAGCCCAGTAAGAAGTGAGGTTTAGTACGAGAACATCAGGCAGATCCTTCAGAATGTTCTAGGTTCAATAGGTGAATATTCTACTAGCCTCACCCTGTAGAGAGAGTGAACGGGGCCAAGGAAGGTAGCCTAAGCAGCATACACCACCATCTCAGCGTCCTTGGTCAAGGAAGGGATGCCCAGGGGTCCATGCTCTGCCCTACCTCAAGGTAACCATGGCCAAGGCTGTAGGAGAACCCACTTCTTCTCTCGAGACAATCATCTAGAATTGTAACACTTGGTGAATCTTGAAATTGGGAAGGTCTTAAAGGCTCCTTCATCCTTTTGGTATATAGATGGGCACACCAGGATCTCACACAGTATGAGAACTCTGCAAGAGAGAAGAATGGGACTCGAGTCTAACCCTGGGAGACCAACCTCCCATACACTGGACCTGGTCCTGCCAGTTTCCATGTTAATGAGAGCTGTGTGTATGTGTGTTCCTGAAGAATGAGGGTTGTAAAAGGGCCCAGCACCTGAGCCCCTGCTCCAGTTTGTCAGCCATAAGTCACCTCCGGAGCGCTTCATTTCTATCAGTGTCTGGGAGAACTCAAATTACTCTAGAACAGAGCAGCAGAGGGAGTCTCCCAAGGCCCGGCCCTGCCTGAGAATGCACAGAGGTCCCTCCGAGACGAAACATTTTGAGTCCATGCCTAATTATATTAGGTTGGGCTAGGGTCTGGGAGCAGAGACTTGGTTCTATCAGGGTTAAGCCCCCTAATACAGAATAAATGCAAAATAAGTACAAAAACAAAAGACTGTACTGCTCACACTGAGTGCAAGATAGCTTAAAAAATTTTTTTTCTCACTCTCAAAATTCTTCAATACCTTGACTCATTCCAAATTGTACTCAAGATGGAACCCAAGCTCAAGGCAAGACTGAAACGTGCTGTTCTGGCAGCATCGTTTGTGCCAACGAGGGAGACACCCTGCCATTAAGTCAGCAGGCTTGAAGGATGTGGGGGTTCCCGTGTATAAAGAAATGACAATACAGGTCACAACAAACTCATCTATGACTCATCTTTCCCTAAAGCACTTTGCAAAGGATCACATTAATCCTTGTCATTTTCATAACAACACATGCAAAAGGGTGTTTTGTGAGCAGGTGTGGCTGGGTGGATGGGGCACCAGCTCCTGGGGACTGTGGGTGGCGCCGTGGAGGAGCTGGCCATGCAGTGAGCAATGCCTCCCAGGTGTGGGAAAGGGCTCCCAATGCCTCACAACTCAGGCACTGTTCCTGGAGCCCATCCTCCTCCCCTCACCTCCCTTCATGGGTTGTCATGTCCAGAAGAGAACAGTAAAGGAACACAGTCCCTGGAGTCCCAAGAACACAGGAAGGAAGGAAGGAAGGAAGGAAGGAAGGAAGGAAGGAAGGAAAGGAGGGAGAGAGGGAGGGAGGAAAAGGAAAAGGAAAGAAACGAGACTTTGGATGTGACTCTAGTGCAAGGAGCCCAACTTGACAAAGACACAGCTGCAGACAAGGCATACAAGTGACTCAGTCTGAAGATGAAGAAGGACTCGTGGTCTTAGTCTCAAACACCCAGCAGTGAATGTGATGGCCCTCCCGGCTCACATTTCATGCTTCAATATCCCTGGAAGGAAGGCTGGGACCCAGCTAGTCTGTTCAGAAGATTCCAGAGGTTCCTGTTACTTCAACCAAACACCTAGTAAGGACTTAGCAAGGGCATGGACGGGCCTCCAAGAAATCTTGGGCTGACTAGAAGGTAAATGCTCAATCCATCCTGAAGGGAAGAGGAGGTTTTATTTTACTTATTTAAAGATTTATTTTTATTGGAAAGGAAGATCAGATTGACGGAGAGGAGACAGAGACAGCGAGATCTTCCATCCACTGGTTCTTTCCTCAAATAGCTGAAATGGTCAGAGTTTAGTGGATCCGAAGCCAAGAGTCAGGAGCCTCCTTTAGGTCTTCCATGTGGGTGCAGGAGCCTCTACTGCTTTAGGGAACTAAATGGGAAGTGGAGAAGTTGGGACACCAGAACTGCAGGTGGAAGACTCACCTGTTGAGCCACTGCTGCAGCCCTTTCAGAGGCTATCCTTGATGAAGCACCATTTGCAAACAAGCATTGTCTTCTCAAGGACGACGTCCTACATTAGTCGTAATCTTTCTCCCCTTTGAAAATAAGTGCCCTGTGCCTCTTTGGAAAGGAGATACTGTGTGTATCAAATCCTCACTTTGCTCAAGTCTTGCCTGCTTCTGCACCCTATGAGCAGAGGCCCACTGCTCCTGTTCTAGAAAACTCTTTTCCAGGATATTTGGGCTGCAAGGACTCTTGGGAGCCACAGCATCCCTCCACCCCCAGGAAGACAGTGAGACTGTTTGCCTGCAGGCCCTTTCAGAGCCTCAGTTTCCCACATTCAGTGTCTCCGTTTTGCTGCATGGGCAGCATCCCAACCCAGCATCAGGCATTCCACAGCCCCTACCACAAACACAGAGGACTGGAGCAGCAGAGGACACGACACTCAAGCAGCCTGCTCTGCTTCTGACAGGACACCATACAGGTTCACTTGTGAGCACACCTTTCCTCGTTGACACCACCAACCATGTAAAAGCTTGACATGCAGAGAAATGCCTGTGTCTGACCTACCTGGCAGCTTGCCTCTGCTGAGTGCACCACCTAACAGAATTCTGGCACCACAACTTCTGGAGCCTGCTGCATGGGGCTTAATGCAGCCAGAAAATCCTGCATGCAAACTGACGTACTAAGGAACATGTCAGACACAGGTCAGGAGGACACACAAAGAACAAAGATGCTGACAGCAGTGAATTAGAAAGCATTTCTTTAATCTTGGTTCTGAGTCCCTAAAATTCCTTTGTTACAGAAAGTTATAGCTAGTGTCCTCTACCGGAACCAGGCTAGGAACTACAGGACACTATCTGGAGTGGTCCTACATACACCTGCCACTATCAAGGTTTTCCAATGTGAACTGTGGATGCTGGGAAAGTTTAAAAGGAACAAGACCCCTTTTTTGGACCCCACGCCAACAAGTTTAACACTCAATGCCTTTGGGCAGAAAAGGGGGAAGTCCTTGTCACACCATTTTAATTTGCATCAGACACTGGTTGTCGAGACCAAGAACACAACTGTGGCCTTTACTTTGTCCCACACCTATTCCACAGACAATACCTGCTTCGGAGCCTCCCCATCTGTTAACCCCACCAAAAACCTACTCATTCTTGCCTGCCAGTGAATGCCAACTCCCTACTCCAACACGTCCCAGCCTTCAGTTTTGCTTAAGCAACAGCCCAATACTGCCACCAAGCAGTGAGGTCCATGTTCGCATCATTCACCCAAGTCAGACAAAATGGGCCTAATGCACCAATAAATGTATTATTTATTTATAAATTATATAAGTGTACAATTGTACAATATATTATGTACATTAGAAAACACACAAAAATAGAAATTTAAAAGGATGAAGATTAAATACAAATAATCATTTTTAACATTTTCTCAATGGGTCGATCTGTGTACCCTGGAGATGTACACAGTCCCGCACCCGAAGCCACAGCCCTGAGACACAACAATAACCGCTATTACTTGGGTTTTTAGCTCAGGTTACAAGATAACATACAAGATTACATTTATTGTTTGTCTTTAAGTGTTGCAAAGTAGCCCTAGCTTTAGGTCCCAATGTGTGACAATGCCTGGTGCTAATTTCTTGAAGACATAGTTGGACTAACCATGACACAGCTGGCAAAATGTCATATTACAGTTCACTAATTGTTTTACTTCAAGGCAGACTAAATGGGATTTTACAGAGCTGAGTCAAAGTGTGCAGGGAAAAACACTTTCAAAAAGGATTTAAAACAAAGGATTAGAATTTGTCTGTATATATTTTTAAAGCCAAAAATTAAACAGCCCCAAACAATAATTCCTCTGCCCAAAATAGAAAGACATAAACTAGCCAAGGCAAATGGATTAACACAGATTGCCATAGATCTGCCTGGCTCAGCACCAGGCTTCTTAACTCAAGCACTCCAATTTTGACAGCCCCTATATCCCATCACTAGCCGGGCACATAGAAGCTCAGAGAACAAGCAAATGAATAGCTTCTCTAAAAGCTTGGAAGGTGCTGAATTACATCTGACATAAGAACTATTGCTAAAGCACACTCCAGGATATGGCTTTGATGGGTTGAAGCAAGTACTGAATCAATGCTGTGGCCAAGAACTGGCTCAGAGTCCTCCTTACAGTCCTCCAATCTGCCCCCGCCTCCAGCATTGCACACACATTTCCACATCCTTTGCTGGTCTCCACCCACTCCTGCTCCCACCCACCTGAGCGCCCCTTCCCACAGGGGGCGCGCACAGCAGGACTGCCCTCACCAACCCCCAGGACAAGCTGAGTGGAGTACAACAGAGCCCAAGATACTGCTCCACAGAGTGCAGCTTACTTGGTGTGCCCAACGTTTAAAATTCACAAAAACGAAACATTTCAAAGAACTTAAAAACATCTGCTTAACATTCGAGCTTGGAGATACGCACATGGAAAATCCCATGGAGACTCAGTCAAGGTTTGCACTGCTGCCCTTCCAATGGCTTTTGAAGTGTCCTCATGGAGTCTCTATCTTCAAAGATACTGCCTCGATGTTCAGAGGTACACACTACAGTTTAAGTTACTGACTTTCACATTCCACACACATACATTGGTCCCATCTACATGCTTACCTGTTTACCTGGTAAGCTTCCAAGGGGTGAAATGCAAAAGAAACCAGGGCAAGCTAGGAAGCCCATTCCAGAAACACAAGGGGGATGGGGTGTTCAGTACATGCTGGGGGAGGCCCCCAGCTGAAGGCCCAGGTCTCCGCCTCCTGCAGCACGCCCAGTGAAGATAGTCAGCTGGGAAGTGTGCATGCGCACGCGCACACACAGCGAGGGCAAAGGAAAAGACTTGTGGCACTCACCAAGGTCAAGGTGATGCTGTTTCTGTGAGCACTGTGGTGTTACTAAGTTGTATTATCAAGCAAGGTTCCAAAGGAAACACATTTCTTTGACCATTTGATGGGAAATAGGATATCAAATTTAGAAGCGAAAGAAACATTCGTGGTTAAAAAAAATTTTTTTTTAAATTTTACTTCTAACTACAGCAGTAACAGAACACCAGTGGTAATTCTGCATAGAAAGCAGCAACCTCTGCCACCGCAAGGTCTCATGAGAGCATCCCAACGTGCTTTGCTACAGAGATGTCAGAGCTGAGGATGTTAGCAGCAGCCCTGTGGCACGACAGGTGCTTCCTCCACATCCAACAACAGTAGTCAAAGTACCCATCTGGCCTGGGAGACCCATACGCACATCCTATAAGCACAAGCATGTTTCCAGTTGCCTGAGGGGAGGGCAAACACCTCTCCTGTGGAGGCTTTCCTAGAGCACACAGGAACAGCAGTGGCTTCAACAGTAACAAACAATATTGTTGAATTCTAAGTTGAAAAAGAATGGATTACTGTATTTATGTACTTTCTCTGAGAATAAAGAAAGACACACACTGTTACAAACGTAAAACGAGTCAAACTTCTATTTTATTGACAGGAGTCCAATATGAATACAAAAAAATTGCCTCCTCTGCATGTTTTTTTTTTTTTTTCCCTTAAAACGCTTCTGATAGAGTCAGGTAGATTAAAAGCTAAGAATGTAGTTCAGCTTTTTAAGTAAACCTTTTGCAAAAGATTTAATAACATAAGCTACCAACATCAGAGAACGTATGGTCCCACACTTTTAAGTCGAAAGGTTATCAAAATAATCCTGATTTGCTGAGCAAGACTTAAAAAATGTTTTAAGCCTTTTTTTTTCATCTGATAACTCTGGGCAATTAAGAATAGGAAAAACCCACAATGTAGCCCTCAGTATTGTGTGGAATGTCAGAGAATGTGAACTTGCAACCCAGATAGGTGAAAATAAAAGGTTTTAAGCTATATGTGGAGCTGTTATGAACAGTCTTAACCACCTGCAAAATATCAATAAAGGAATAACAGAGTTTACCAAGAGATCAAAACCTTGAGATGTTATTTAAAACATATTTGTGATGTTTATCATACTTCATTTACTAAAACTAAAGCTGAACAAATAAAAATTGCTCATTCATAGGTTATTTTTTTATGTACCTTTACTTTTACTGGGACCATAAACTGATCAGGCAATACACAGCCCACGCTCTAGACAGTTACAACAACCAAGGATTTATTATCATCTGCAGATGAAGTAAATGCACCACCCCATACTTGCAGGCTTGAACAAGCTTTTTTCAGATTGTGCTGAGGCATTCCCCACTGCTGGGCTGCTTTATGCACCCAGGCCCAGGAGAGACACTAGCATTCCCCTCCCAACAGCTATGTACTGTTTCAGGTTTATTAGACACATCCAAACCAGCAACAACTTGGCAAGTCTCTGCAAACACTGTGGTCCATTCAAAGTACTGCTTAGTCATCATCTTCCTCTTCCTCCTCCTCTTCTTCAAAGCTATCTTCAAAGCCCTCACTGTCCTCCTGGTCTTCATCTCCTTCTATTGCTGTATCCCACTGCGGGTGATTCTCTGGCACAGGCTTAGCCTCATGAACTTCCAACTAAAAAATTAAATGTACATGTCAGAAATGTGTGGAGACAGAAATTATCTGGCTAAAAGAAGTTTTCTTTAATCATAGCAATTACAAATAAAGAGATTCTTAGGGGTACAACTCTAAATTTAACACACTCATTTAGAACAGATATTTTATCCCTAAATTTATTAACATGTAAATATTATAAAATTTATAATAGCTGGATATTTTCATTTTATACAAATTACAGTTTTGAAAGTATTTTTGTGGCAAAAAAGATTAATCACTTTAATATTGAGGTAAGAAAAAGTGACATCTCAATATAAGTTTTCTGCTAAATAAAACTCATATGTTTTTCAGGCATATTTTGCAGCCATCACTCTTGTTAAGTAACTTCTGAAGCTGAGGCTGGTGTTGCGGCATAGCACGTAAAGCCAGCACTGTGCTATCTGCAAGGCCGGCAGCCATAAAAACACCACCTACTGTGGTTGCTCCACTTCTGATCCTAGGCCAGGAGCAAGGAGCCTGATGGAACTTACACTGAAGACTTTGTATTTTTACCTTTTAATTCCACTTTCCACAAACATTTCAAAGTCACCTTCCCACTCCTTCTTTATAACTTAAGTCTACTGTTGAAAGAACATAAGGTGACTTCCTTTTCCTTACATTATTCTTT
This sequence comes from Ochotona princeps, assembly GCF_030435755.1. NCBI lineage: Eukaryota > Metazoa > Chordata > Mammalia > Lagomorpha > Ochotonidae > Ochotona > Ochotona princeps. The sequence continues at coordinate 54,024,324 of NC_080832.1, read as the reverse complement.
ATTTCAAAACCACAATGCTTCCCTTGTATACTAAGCACTTATTAAGACAACTGTTTTCATTGAGAAGTCATGACTCTTACCTTCAATGGTTTAATTTGATCCAAACCCATATAGGAATCTGACCTCAGAAACACTGTATATTGGTAATTTCCAGGTTTGCCTGGTGCAGGAAACTTTAGTTCTACCTAAAATATAAAAATTAGCACTTAAAAATCTGTATTTAAGATGAAATAAAGGTTCAATCCTTCAATTCCTGGACTACAATATTTAGTAGCCAGATGATACAGAAAGAGCTAGCAAATGTGAGAAAAAACACGTAAGACACATTTTGCTGCATACTATATATACTGCAAAAAAAAAAAAAAAAAAAAAATTAAGCAGAATTTGAGATTAATTTGTATGTCCTCTGTCAAGAAAGCATACTTATTGCTGTTATAAGCTGATTATCATGTTGATAATCTGACATAAAATCAAAACAAAATGCTAGAATTAACAATGATTGTATTAGAAAGTAGATAATCTGGGGCCAGAGCAGTGATACAGCAAGTTAATCCTTCCCCTACAGTGTTGGTACCCCATATGGGTGCAGGTTCATGGGTTCAAGTCCTGAAAGCCCCACTTCCCAACCTGCTTGTGCCCTGGGAAAGCAGTAGAGGATGGCTAAAAGCCTTGGGACCCTGCAACCGCGTGGAAGACAGAAAAAAAGCTCTTAGCTTTGGATCAGCTCAGCTCTGGCCACTGCAGTGACTTGGGAAGTGAATCAGTGGGTCAAAAATCACTTTATTTGCCTTTTTTTTTAAAAAAAAGGAGATAATTTATATGAAGTTTTGTTTATACTTGCATGTCACTCACAAAGTGACAAGCACAAAGGGATACAATGTTTCACCGTATGTACTTTTATATGATATGTTCTAAAGCTTTAGGTAAATGCACCGTCTTCAGAAACAGATAAAAATTAAAAAAAAAATTACATTGTTCTGTCAAGAAAATGCCTGAAGTTATTTTTAACATTAGGTGTCAAACAACACCAAGCTACTTCATTACATGTTTACTGCTTGGTTATCCAACTTAATTTTTTTTAAGTAAAAAATCAGCATCAAACAACTCTGGAAGTCAGCGTCTTGCCCTGCTTCACTGAAGACTGATCTGAGTGAATGGCAACAGTCCCAGCGACTGCGTCCTGCCATTCACATGCAGACCTGCACTGAGTTCCTAACGCCCACTGCAGTCCCCGCCCAGGCCACTGTGGACATTCACATGCAGACCTGCACTGACTTCCTAACGCCCACTGCAGTCCCCGCCCAGGCCACTGTGGACATTTGTACAGTAAACCCGTGGGTGACAACGCTCTCGTACCCTCTCTCTGCTCCTCCAAAAGAAATCTTTTTTTTTTTCAGATTTATTTGTTTTTATTGGAAAAGCAGATTTGCAGAAACAACAGAGAAAGACTTTCATCTGCTGGTTTATTCCCCAAGTGGACAAAACGGTTGGAGCTGAGTTGATCTTAAGCCAGGAGCTTTTTCCAGGTCTCCCTAATACAGGTGCAGGGTCCCAAGGCTTTGGGCTGCCCTCGACCGCTTTCCCAGGCCACAAGCAGGGAGCTGGCTGGGAAGTGGGGCCACCGGAATTAGAACCGACACCCATATGTGATCTCAGCACATTCAAGGCAAGGACTTTCGCTGCTAGGCTACTGCGCCAGGCCCTGTGTGCTGCCTTTTCTGATAAGAAATTTTGCCTGCCTGGAACAGATGGACAAAAGCAAAGCTTTCTTTTTTTTCTTTTTTAAGATTTCTTTGGGCCTTGCAGAATGGCCGAGCGGGTAAGTCTTTGCCTTGCAGGCCAGGCAGCGTGGCCTAGCGGTTAAAGTACTTGCCTTGAATGTGCCGGGATCCCATATGGGTGCTAGTTCTAATCCTGGAAGCTCCACTTCCCATCCAGCGCCCTCCCTGTGGCCTGGGAAAGCAGTTGAGGACGGCCCAAAGCCTTGGGATCCTGCACCCATATTAGGGAGACCCAAAAGAGGCTTCTGGCTTCAGATCGATGCAGTTTCGGCCACTGTGGCCGCTTGGAAAGTGAATCATTAGGTGGAAGATCTTTCTCTCTGTTTCTCCTCTTCTCTGTACATCTGACTTTGCAATAAAAATAAATAAATCTTAAAAATTCAACATTAAAATCTGGTTGAGCAGTTCTAAGATATTTTAGGACAAAAGGTCCAATATTCAGCACTAATCCAGTGAGGACAATTAACATATTTTTATAAAACATTCACTTCTACAACAATGGTGAGAGGCTGCACTTTGCTGACAATTACCTCTTCTGTATCTTTCAGCGTACACACATGATATGGCATTGATATTAGTGTCTGCTCCTTCCTGTCTGCAATATAAAGCCACCACCATTCTTGTTTTTCCTGGAAAGAATAAAACAGAAGAAAATGAGAAACTAGAAAGAGTTACAGACATACAATGTGGACTTACCTTATTTTAGACATTATTATGCTTCTTTTCTTCATTCTTGATACTTAACTAAATGAATAAACTGGAACTAACTATGTGCAGATTTACTGTACATTCCCCAAAATAATTCTGCACACGGTTTTTCTGGAGGGTTTCAATGACTTCTGAAAGCCTACTGCTGTGCCTCAATATTAAAAACCCTGATTTCCCCTAAATCAGAAAATAGGTTCTAGCAGGCAGACTTTTCTAAAAGTAGTTAATATGTGAACTAGGAAGCTCATGTCCCATAGCTTAGTGCCAAGGTTCAACCTGGGTCCACTCCTAATTTCCTACTACAGTATCCAGGGAAGGCAGGAGTGATAGCTCAACAAGCTGGGTCCCAAGAGTGAGCCTGGTGGGGGAACTTGGGAAACCCTTGGTGGGCCTTGGCTCCCACCGGTGAGCATAGAAGTCAGAGCTGGGTGTTGGTCAGGTCAGGCAGGGTAGTGCCACCTGTTGGCAACTGTGTAGGTTGGCTCTGGAAAGGGGCAGACCAGGTAGGGCCAGACCAAAGTTAGCCCAATGGCATGAGCCAGGGTGTAATGTGGGTCATGCTAGGCTAAGCTAACACATCTATCAGTTTGCATGAGCCAGAGATGGGATCACTTGGGCAGGAGCTAGGCTACAGCACCCACCAGTAACAGTTTAGACTGGAGACAGGCCAGAACAAGCCAAGCTTCAGCATCTGATGGCAAAGGAGAAGATGGGGGATGAGCTATGTGGAACTGGGTCAGAGCAACCACCAGCACACACAAGATCTGTGCCAGGAGCAGGCCTGGTTGGGGAGCTAACAGGATGCCCCTGTTGGCCTGTGTTTTCTACTGGTGAAACGTGAGAGCCAGTATGGGTTGGCAATCTGGGCTGGAATCCAGCACCCACTGGTGCTTGTGAGAACCAGGGTGGGTGTAGGAAGGGCTGGGACTGGTCTTGGCACTCAACAGTAAGAATGAGTATGGGCTGTTTAGGCAAGACCACTGTTCCTGCTAGGACAGAAGTGGACTAAGTCAGGCTGAGCCAAGAACCCACCAGTGTGCCGAGACTGCCATGGAAGATGACCTAATAGAGGAACTTGGGGAATCTTCTCTGCCAGGATGCAGTCCCTGCCGCCAAGCACAAGAACCAAGGCTAGCAGCAGCCCAGACCAAGCCAGGCTATGGTACTTGCTGGCAAACATGTGGGTCAGGTCCGGGGACAGGACAGTCTGGGCCAGTTCATAACACCCATTGGTGGATGTGAGAACCAGAATCAGCCTCAGGACAGGCGAGGTCGGGGCACAACACTAGCAAGTTCACATAAGGGCCAAGACTGGGAGCTGTCCTAGCTGGATTAGATGCTAGCACCAACCAGCATTAGCTGCAACTGGGAGCAGACCGGGCCAGGTCAGACACAACAGCTGCTGGCAATGCCAACGTGAAGCTAGTCATGCCAGACTGGACCACAACTCCCACCAGCATGTGTGAGACCCAGGGGTGAGGGATGGCTAGGGAGGATGTGAGGCCGCTGCTTCCACTGGTGAGTGTGAGAACTGGGATCAGGAGCAGAACTCCAGGCAGGGATACACCTGTTGGCCTGCATGTGAAATGGGTCAGGGCGAAAGCCAGGCTGGACTAACCAACTGTACCCACTGGTGAACGCTTAAGCCAGAGTTAAATGTGGGCTGATCAGGCTTTGCCACAGCATCTGCTAGCAAGCGCTGGGACTGGAGGCAAATTCTGTCAAGCTAGGCTGCAGAACCTCCTGGAGAGCGTTAGTGCCAGGACTGGGAGTGGGTCCAACATGGAAACTATGGAAACCCCTCTGATGGGCTGCAACTCCCACTGGTGAGCATGAGAACTGGGGCTGGGGTGCACCTGGATGGACAGCTGGTGGCACCCACCAGCATGAGTATGGACTGGACAGTGGTGTTATTTGCACTGAGCTAAGCTTCAATGCCCACTGATATGTACAAGAGCTGAATGGGACGTGGGACAGACTGGACCAGCCTGCTACACATTCTGTCAAGAAGAGGAACCAGGACTAGGGGTGGGCCCAGAGGGAGTAACTGGGGGTCACTCAGAGTAGGTTGCAGCTTCCACTGGTGTATGCAAGGGCAAAGTGTGTGCTGGGCAGTGTGGACTGGGCTGTAACGTCCATTGGTTTATGTAAGAGATGGGGCTAGATACAGAATTGACCCAGCAACTGCAACCATCACTGTGTGCATAGCCTGATGTGGGTAACAGACTGAACTGGACCCTGTACTGGCTAACATACACAAGAGTCAGGTCTGTGGTCACCTTAGATGACAATTTTTGGAGGATCCCCCAAATGAACTATTGGACTAAGAGCTACATTCATGGGGAGAATTGCAGGATCTGTGGTCTGATCATGGAATGCAAGTGTCAGAGCTAGACTTCCACAGCGACTTAAGATGGAGTAGACGGCATACCCAGATGTACATGGAGGATATGGCAGTCCACTGGATCCTGCAGAGGATATCTTACACTATAGCAGAGGAAGGATGGCAGAACAAACTGGTCAATTGCCCCAGCCAAATACTGACAGCAAGTATCTGGGCAAATGGAGACTCTAAGGTAGACTATATCAGCCAATGGACCCTGTGAGGATTTCCTCATCCCTGGATCAGTTAGACTGGCAGCACTTCAGAACTGTTGAAACCACTTTGCTATACTTTTAAGGCACGCTCCACATTGTGGACCTTGGGATGACATTGGGTGGCCATTTCCCATCCCTGGGTACTGAGGCAGTTGAGATGCTGGGTGCGGTTTCTCCCATTATCTCTTCCCTTCCCCCAGATATAGGAACAAGAAAAAAAAATTTGGTAACAATGGTCCAGTCCCGCCTACTTCCCCCTAATGCTCAGTCCTCTCCACCACAATCAACTATGTAAACATCATTAAAGATAATTGAAAAAAAAGGGATTTCCACTAATAATATGGCCTAAGGGAGTGAATGATGCATGAATGTTTCACTTATTAACTAAGCATGGTCTAAAATGAAATATTGTTCAAATGATTGTATAAATGATTCAGCTCTGAGCATCCCATGGCATTTTCTAAACCAATCAATCAATTTGTTTGATTTGAGGATGTGTGATGATGGCAGACTTCATCTGCTATGGCAAAACATCCCTAACATACAGGCTTGAGCTCAGGAAAAGAAAGATCAGCGTGTGCACTGAGTTGGAACCACAGGCAGACTTCTGTCCAAGTCAAAACAATAGTCAGCTGGGATCAGGAGAACCACATAAGGTAGCAATCTCTCTTCAGAAGCCTGCAGCTTCTCTGGACCGACATCCTCGCAGAAAAGCAGACCTATCCATAACTCTGCTACCCAACCTGCCCAGGGAGCAGAGTGCTCTGTGGCAAAGCTGTGGAGCAGCCTGCAGAAAGTTGGCCTGTGCTGTGAGGAAACCAGTTCTTGGCCTCTGCTACAAACACAGAATCTCCCTCAAAAGCAAAATGTCAAGAGAATCACAAAGTAATTTGAAATACAAACAACAGAGGCTAGCAAGCAGATCAGAAGTTTAGCCTGACACAGCCATAAAGTAAACAAGGACAAAGGAACAAATAGCACTGTAATTGCTCTCATTGCTACAACTGGGACTCAGTCACGCTCAGCTCTTTTTCTACTTTGTATTCAGAGTCAAGAACACAGCTGGTCGCACAGGCATGGGCTCTCCCATTGCATGGGCTGGAACTACAACAGTGGGTCAGAGCCAAGTCTAGTGGCTTATATGGGATCCTCAAAGAGAAAATTCAGGATTTGGGCGGGGGGGAGGACATCCTATTTAAACTTCAGCAGGGGTAAGAGAGTCAAAACAGTCAAGGAATCAAAGGCAAAATATGTACTTGTCTAGTTTGGGGAGGGGTGGGGGGAATCCCAGTACCTATAAAACTGTGTCACATAATGCAATGTAATAGAAAAAAAAATGTACTTGTCTAATGAAGACCCCTGCACTGCTGATGAGCACCATCAACAACAATGTGTAATCTGCTCAGAAAAAATAAGCACAGGAAACCACCTACACAATTTAAAAGTTAACAATTCCTCTTTTAAATAACACATTCACCAAAGAGAGTACATCTGCACATCTGTACTCACAGGGCACAGAGGGAAGAGAGTGAATGGAGCAAGGAGAACACTAGGCCATGTGGAACTCACCTCTGGAAAGTAGAGACTGTACACAGGGTGGGTTATCTTGGATTTGGTTTCCAGGAGCGCTCTCTCCTTCCGCTGTATACTTTGCTGAAGTTCTTGCCACTCCTAGTAAAGGACAAATAAAAGTATCTGAAATGTTTATTAACATGGTGAGGTGTTTTTAGCTGTACTCTCTGAGTGCTAATTAACAAGCTCACTCTGGCCAGCCTACATGCTCAGGTACTGGTGTGGTTAGGCTGCTGGGAACGGCCCTCTCCTAATCTCTTTCCTTTTCCCCCAGAAACAGAAAGGAAGATTGGAAGCAGTTGTCTCATCCCTTTCTGCCATTCTAAGATGCTTCAAAAACCATTATTTGTCTATCAAACAATGTCTGGTTCAGTCATGCACCTTCATGCCATGAGACCTTTTCCTATACCCTAGACCACTAACCATTTTCATCAATGCCTCTTACATCTTTTCTTCCTTATGAAACCAGGTGCTAGCTTTCCCTGAACTAACCTTTCATTATCAGGGCTCACAGTAATGTTGCCTTATCCTCGATTACTTGAAACTTGTACAAGCCCTCCAGCTGTCACCTGTTTCTCAGCCCCTGTCTCTCACTCATATTTCCACAGACATCCCCAATGCTGAAAATCCATTTTAGAGAGCAAACTGACCACACCTCAGATGAAAGGCATTTAAGATTTAAAAAACGAAAATCTCCTGTCTCTTTAACAAACTACTTTTCGGGCCTGGTGGCGTGGCTTAGCAACTAAAGTCCTTGCCTTGAACGCGCCATGGGATCCCATATGGGCGCCGGTTCTATTCCCGGCAGCTCCACTTCCCAGCCAGCTCCCTGCTTGTGGCCTGGGAAAGCAGTCGAGGATGGCCCAAAGCTTTGGGACCCTGCACCCGCGTGGGAGACCCAAAAGAGGTTCCTGGCTTCGGATCAGTGCAGCACCGGCCGTTGTGGCTCAGTTGGGGTGTGAATCATTGGACGGAAGATCTTCCTCTCTGTCTCTCCTCCTCTCTGTATACCTGACTTTGTAACAAAAATAAAATAACTCTAAAAAAAAAAATAAACTACTTTTCTTCAGAAGCCCTGGCTGTCATTTCTCAAAAAAAGCCTTACAAAGTAATTCATTTGTAAAATACATGGATATTATTTAACATAAGTAAACAATCAAGCAAATAAATGTAGAACATAAAACTTAAAATGGTTGTCAGAGTTGTAATTCCAAATATCTCAAATATGTCAAGACATACTGCTTCATCAGGCTCGGCGGCGTGGCCTGGTGGCTAAGGTCCTCGCCTTGATCCCATATGGCTGCTGGTTCTAATCCTGGCAGCTCCACTTCCTCTCTATCTCTCCTCCTCTCAGTGTATCTGACTTTGTAATGAAAATAAAAAATAAATCTTAAAAAAAAAAATTATAAAAAAAAAGACATACTGCTTCATCATCTTTGTTTTGTTTTTCATCTTGTTCTCTATCAGATTCTCTGTCACTCCCATCATCCTTTTCACTCTGGGAATCCCTATTGGCTTCCTCTTCTTCGGAATCACTGCCTTTGTCTGACATTTCTTCTTCATCTTCTTTTATTCCAGCTTCCTAAGAAGAAAAGCAGGCATGGAAAGCTCTAAATATCACAGTGAATAATATCATCCTAAATCCAGAACCTAAGTTACACTGACATAACTAGTTTAAGATTAAAATTTCATGATTCATACACCATTTTAGAAAAGCATAAACATATGTAAAAAAAAAGGTGAGCATCAATCAACATGAAGACTTTAATATTTGGCTTACCTATCAGTAATCATTATATTCATTTATCATAGCTTACGAACCATTACAAACCACTCTATTTTTATCTACAAGGCATACTAGTACAATGGTAGAGATGACAACTCAGCTTTTGAAAACAAATTAATAATTATACAAAACACTTCATTTGGGGAGAGGAAATTGACAATTTACAACAAAGCATGCTTTTGGAATTTGGTATCATTTCCTATAACTGACAGGGTGTAATGCAGAAAAGAAACACAATATCCCAGGCAAAATGCTTACCAAGTCAATAAGAAAAAGACAGCAAATTGAATGTTAAGAAAGAAGTAAACAGTACAGAGGAAAAAGCAGATACATAACACCCCTCAAACCCAAAAATAGTTCTCAGAAAATTAATCAGGAAAGATCAATACAATTGATAAATCTCTAGGCAACACAACAAAAGAGAAAAAAGAATACAAACAAACTATCCATATAAAGAACAAAAAAAGGTGGGCTCCAGGATGGGGCGTCCTGCTCAGATCCTGACTCCAGTCAGCATGTGCACGTGGTGAGCTGTCCCCGGGCCTGCCTGGGTTCAGAGGCTGTTTCCTTAGGGGTGAGTACACTGAGGGGGGAAGTCTCCGTGACTGGGTAGGTCTGGGGACCACCTACTGCCCTCATTGGGCAGTGAATGGGATTGGGGAGGGGCACGACCTTGGGCCTGGGGATTTAAACTCCCAGAAGCCGGGAGGCTGTTGGTGGGCTCCAGGATGGGGCAACCTGCTCGATCCCAACTCCAGCCACCATGTGCACGTGATGAGCTGTACCCGGGCGGCAAGTGCGCCATATGGCGCCAGGCTCTGCCTGCTGGCCGCCCGGCTGGGGAGCTCTGGGGTATTCATTGTCTGAATCGCTGCTTAGGTAGCTCCAGGTTGATCCCACTGTGCTTCTGGGATCTGAGTCAATCCTAAACATTCCCAATGGCAGTAACTCTTCCTTTGAAGAACTTGTAATCACTTAACAATGCTGAGTGATGAACACCAGTTAATGCAAAAGCTAAGGCTCGGGGCTTGTCCAGCAGGCTATCCTGTTACCTGACATGATGATGGATCAGGAGACTGGTCACATCAGGCAGGACCATAACATTAACTAGCACTTGAGAACCATATCTGGGGGTAGATTCTGCGTGGGATGTGTGGGGTGTGTGGGTCACACCCTGTGGAAAATCTAGCCCCACTGGTAAGCCCAAGAATTTGGGTGGTTTTGCATTAAGCTAGGTGTGACCAAGGAGCCTGCCATTAATCGCAGGTAAAGGAACCTGCAGCAGTCTGCACTTGTCAAGGCAGCAGCACCTGCATGTGCATCCTGAATAGGATGTGGGGTGGGCCGGGTTGCAACATTCACCAACACATATACGGCCAAATGGAAGGCCAGACTGAGCCGGGCACTGGCCTAAAACCCACTGGCATGTATGAGAACTGGGGTTTGGAGTGGATCAAGTGGAAGGACTTTGGAAACTCTCCCAGGGAGTCATAGCTCCCGCTGGTGAACATGTGGTCCAGACCTGGGGGTCGGACAAACTGGGCAAAATAGCTCCAACAGTTGGCTAATGTGTAAATTGGTAATGGAACGGGATGTACTGGGCAGGACTGAGCAAACCTTAGCCTACAAGCGAAACTAGAAACCAGGATGGAGCACAAGTCATGCCAAGCTAGGCTCTTGCAGCTACTAGTCTACATGAGTCAAGGATGCTAAGTCACAGTGTCTAAGGTAGAGGCCAGAACAAGTGAGGGACTGAGCCAAGCTGAGTCAGAGCAGCCACTGGCAGGCGCATGATCTATGGCTGGGAACAGGCCTGGTTGGGGAGCTAAGGGGACACCCTAAGTGGGTTGAGGTTCCCACCAAGGGGCGCGTGTGCTGGAATGGGGGCTGTGTTCTAACTAGGAAACAGTTGTAGTCACCCGAGGCACTAGTGTGGGCTGGGATTGGATGCACCAGGCCAGGTCAGACCCCAACACCGTCTGGTGTCATGGAGAACCAGGATAGATGTGGGACAGACTAGGCTGGGTATCAAACCCTATTAAGCCATGTGTGAGCTGTATGTGGGTATGGACGAGCCATGGCTGGGCTGAAACATCCAACAACAAGAACCAGAATGGGTTGAAAGCCAGCCAAGAAAAGCCACTGTTCCTGTGAGGACAGGAGGTGAACTGAGTAGGGTTGGCTCATGGATCCCCTGGTATGCGCAAAATCTGGCATTGGGAGGGGTTCTGATGGAGGAACCTGGGCAACTCCTCTGGCAGGACACAATCCCTGCAGGTAAGCGCAAGAAGCATGATAGGAAACAGCCCAGAATAGACCATGGAAAGTTTCTCACTGGCATACATTTGGCATGGGTTGGGGGCAGACCAGGCTGAATCAGTTCATGTCATCCACTGGCAAATCCGATCACCAGAACAGTGTGTTGGTCGAGCCAGGTTTGGTCGCGACAAAACCAGTACACATTATGGAATGCCATGGTGTGGTTGACTGTACTGGATGTGACTGCAGCACCCAACCAGCAAACATGAGATTCAGGAAGGGAGGGGCAGAGCCGGCACAGGGATTAAGGGGCTGGTCCCCTTGCTGGATAGCTACTCCCACTGGAGAGCGTGGGCTGAGATGGGGACAGACCAGACTAAGCAGGGCTACAACACCTGTGCGCCGCATGTGGACTAGATCAGGGAAAAACCAGGCTGGGCTGATTATTCCTACTGGTGCAAGCATAAATTAGAGTGGGTGAGGGTTGTTTGGGCTTAGCCACAGCATCAGATGGCAGAAGCTGGCACTGGGGGCTAATTCTGTCAAATCAAACCACAGAACCACCCGAAGTGTGCATCAACCGGGATTGAGAGAGACCCGGGAGGGAAATAGTGGGTTCCTCCCTCTTGGGTTACTACTCCCACGGGAGGGCATAAAAACTAGGATGGGGGCTGGGATGGCTAGACAGAGAGGCACTCAACAACATCCGTGAGGGCTGGATAGTTGAGTTGGTTAGATGGAACTAGGCTTCAATACCCATTGACAAGTACGAGAGCCAAATGGGATGTGGGACAGACTGGACTAGTCTGCTATACATACTGGCAAACCAGGGTAGGGGGCGGGCCTGGTGGGGGTTATTGTGGGTCGCTCTGACTAGGCTGCAGCTCCCACTGGTTTATGTGAGGGCCGAGTATGTGCTGGGCAGAACCAGGCTGGACTGCAACACCCATTGGTTCCAGTGGAAGTCGGGACTGAAAACAGAACCAACCCAGCAATTACAACCACCAGCTGATTGGGGTGATGGACTGTGCCGGGCCCTGTGCTTGCTAGAACATACAAGAATCTGGTCTGGGAATACCTCAAAGTTTCTTTGGGGATGTCCCCAATCGAAATGCTGGACTCAGAACCCTAGTCAAAAAATGACAGGACAGAACAAGTCAATCAACCACCTCAGCTATATGTGGGCAGTGAAAAACAGGGCAAATGAAGACTCTATGATGGACTATGTCAATCAGTGGATTCTTCAACGACTTCATTGAGCTGGGAGTGGTGAAAATGGCAGTGATTCATAACTGGTGAACTATCAGAACCATTTAAGCAAGGATCTCAGAGCATACTCCACATCCGGGACTTGGGGTGGGTTTGAAACTGGGTGGGGCTTCTCCCTTAGTATCCCCCTTTACCTCAGATACAAGAAGGAAACAATATGGATATAATAAGTCTTACCCACTTCCCTATAGACCCTGACCCTTTTTACCGTAATTAACTATGTAAAGATTGTCAACAATTAAAAAAAAAAATAGAAAATGCAAAAACAAAAAAAAAAACAAAAAAAAAAACCACCTTTGGGTGGCTGTTTGCCACAGTGAGGACACATATGCATCCCATGATAACCTGTTCGGGTTCAACTCCCAGTTCTGCTTCTGACTTGAGCTTCACACTAATGCACAACCAGTGAGACAGAACGTGATGGCACAAGTACTTGCAAAGACCCTGCCTGAGTTTACAGTTCTTGGTTTTGGTGGGTATTGGGGAGTGAAATAGCAGATGGAAGATGTGTGTGTGTGTATAACAAAATATATAAAATAAATAAAAATTGTAAAAATAAAAAATTAATTTCATGCCAGTAAATTTAATCTTAAAAGAAATGTATAAATTTCTTGAAAAACAAAGCTTACACCAGACCTAAAAGTAAAAGCAAAATATATTTAAACACGTTCTGGGGCTGGCACTGTAGCATAACAAATTAAGCCACCGCTTGCACTGTAGGCATTACAAATAGCTGCTAGTTTCAGTCACAGCTGCTCCACTTACCATTCAGCTCCATAATACTCCACTTATGTGAATAGGCTTAAAACTAAACTACAGAGAGTCATGGAGATAGGGAACTAACCAGATGAACTGTTGTTAAGAAGGGCACAAAAGAGCTTTCCACAGTAGTAGTAAGGCTTTTGTTTTTTAAAGTATTAATCCAGGCTTATTAAGTGCACACATATATAAAACTTCAAAGCTGTTCAGAGACTTTAACTGATCAACATTCTAGTGGATGTATGTTATGCTTCCTTAACAACGATGAGGGGCAGGTGTTGGCTCACATCCCCTGCATCTCTGTAAGTGTGCCTCGGTTCCAGCCTCAGCTCTGTGCCCAGTTCCAGCTTCCTGCTCATGCACATCCTGGAAGCCCAGCAGCCTCGGCTGTTTTGTGCTCTCAGTTTTGACCTGGTCCACTCCTGTAACTGAAGGCATTGGAGAGTGAGCCAACAGAGACAGCAGCTGGTTCTTGTTCTGTCCTTTTCTGCCTTTCAAAATAAGTAAAGCAACAAAAATAAACTTACACTTCCAACAACTCCATTGGCCTGCTTCTGTTTCTGCTGTTTTGTTTGGGGTAATGGCACAGGTGTAGGTTTTTTTTTTAAAGGTTTCTTTTTTTTTGACTTAGCAGTTTTCTTGGGTCCTTTACTCTTCTGTTGCCATCCTCCTTTTGCTTTGTTCTTGTTAATATCAGCTGGCTGTAAATCATAACACATATCACACAAGTCTTAGCAACAGGTTCATTTGGAACTCACAGTAGCTCTTTGATGGAAATGTTGAACTGAATGCTTCCATAAACGAAATTACACTCCAACAGTGACAGAATCAATTATGGAAGTAAATAAAGCCTTTATTTCACCAGGAAAGAGAGGCTCAGAAAACTTAAGTTTTTACCCCATCTTCTGCTGGCTGTTCCTCTGCAGCACAGATGGACTGTTCCTTCTCAAATACTTCCTAAGGGGAGAAAGAAAAACATATACAAAAATCTGTAAACCTATATTATATCTCTAAGATAAACAACCTTTAAAATATGATCAGCAAGTTTTATCCAACTGGCTACAATGGGAGAAGGAGGCTGCAGAGCTGCTAACTGAGCCATATCACCCATAGCGATATTCTGACGGATCTTCAATACATTCTGAAAAAGTATAGTCTGCCTAAGAAATAAAATGCCTTAAGAGATATAAATGTATTATAGAGTCAAATAATACATCACAGTTTAAAATACCACTTATTAGCAATCAAATGTGAGATGTCAGAATTGGGATATATCAGATCATTTTCTAACATTAAAACCTCATTAATGAACCTCTTTACCACTGACACTGTTCATGGATCTCTGACTAAGATGTGGATTATCAAGAAAATCCATAAATTATAGAACGTATTCACCACCTGTATCATTGCTTGGAATCAGTGCAGAAGTCACAAATTCAAGATATAAATATCATAAAGACCCCAGTAAGAATCCATACCAGAAAATGACGCTGTACTTTATAAACTCCTTAGAATTTACAGCTAGCATAAAAACAAAGTCTAATTATAGTCTATGTAAGAGCACTGGAAAAAGTTCATGGAAAATTGAATTAAAGTTAAGTTGAAAGGTTTGTGGTAGGCACATGCTTAGCATGCCTGCTCCCATATTGGAGTGTATGTGTAAAGTATTAGCTCTGCTTTTGATCTAGCTTCCTGCTATTGTACAGCCAGGGAGAAAGCAGGTGATGGCCCAAGTACTTGGGATCCTGCCACCCCTGACAGTGACTTAATTTCCAGACTCTGGACTTCAGCCTGGAACAGGTTAGGCTTATTTAGGCATTTGGGAAGTGAAACAGCAGTTGGAAGATTTCCTTCTGTGGCTCTCTGTAAGTATATCATAATGTCTTTCAAATAAACAGATTGGTTTTGTGGCCAGAGCAAGTTGAGTTGCTTCTTGAGACCTCTGCATTCTGTTTTGAGGTGCTGGCTCAAGCCCCCGGCCCCTCTATCTCCCATCTAGCTTCCAGTTAATGCACCAAAAAGCAGCAAATGTTGACTCTAGTACTGAAAATCTACCACCCACATGGGAGACGACCTGGATGAAGTTCCTGGCTTCACTGTGGCTCAGCTCCCGCCATTGCAGCCAGTTGGGGAGTGAACCAGTACATCAAAGATGTTTCTTTTTCAAACAAATAAATGTTAAAAGAACGAGGGACAAAACTATTCAAAACAACGTACCTGACTGCCCTAAAAGACATGAATGGGCAGATAAATATTATTTTCCCTACTCAAAGCAATTTGGTTTTTTCTTGTATCAATTATCTCAGAAATGTCAACAGGCATTTTTTTTTTGTTCATATTTCAGGATGAAAATCCCAAAGCCATATGGACAGTGTAAATGAAGATGCTAAACCCACTTCTGGCACACGTTTAAAGTTTCCTTCTGTTCCAGAAGGCATCTCTCAACCAGTCCATGACACAAATAGTTCCTCAACACTTGCTATCACAAAATCAATACCTTGAACTTGGCATATCTTATCAAAAAGTAAGTCTCCTAATGTTCATTTTAGACATGGAGTTTAAATGCAAATTTCTTACAGACGCTTAGAGGATAAGCCAAAAACTATCAATTTGTTGACTACTTAGTTGAAATACAGCAGTCTATTAAAAATAATGTTACAATTACACTGGTTGACTTGGGGAGTAGCATAAAGATGCACAGAGCATATACATTATGAACATATTTAACAAAAAAGACTGAAAAAAGAAGTGATTCTGGCCGCTGGGATTGCCAAGAGGTTTTACCCGTGTTAAACACACCACTGAAATCCGCAAGGACACATACACTACGAGTGTGTGTATTACAGCTCACATGGATGAGCTGTAAAACTAGTCATCTCAAAGTTGTAGCACTGTAAAAAATCTTAATTTCTTTATATTCTTTTTTTTTTTAAAGATTTATTTTTATTACAAAGTCAGATAAACAGAGAGGAGGAGAGACAGAGAGGAAGATCTTCCGTCCAATGATTCACTCCCCAAGTGAGCCGCTACGGGCTGGTGCTGTGCCAGTCCGAAGCCAGGAACCTGGAACCTCTTCCAGGTCTCCCACACGGGTGCAGTGTCCCAAAGCATTGGGCCGTCCTCAACTGCTTTTCCCAGGCCACAAGCAGGGAGCTGGCTGGGAAGTGGAGCTGCCGGGATTAGAACTGGCGGCCATATGGGCTCCCGGGGCTTTCAAGGCGAGGACTTTAGCCACTAGGCCACGCCGCCGGGCCCTCTTTATATTCTTTTAAAAATGATGTTCAGGGCCTGGCGGCATGGCCTAGCAGCTAATGTCTTTGCCTTGAACGCAGCACCAGGATCCCATGTGGGAGTGAATCATCGAACGGAAGATCTTCCTCTGTCTCTCCTCCTCTCTGTATATCTGACTTTGCAATAAAAATAAATAAATCTTTTTTAAAAATAATAAAAAATAAAATAAAAATGATGTTTATTCTACAAACAGCATGAATTTTTCACATCAGAAGTTATTTTCACTGTAACTTCTAAATTTTTTTTTAAAGATTTATTTATTATTTTTTTTTATTACAAAGTCAGATATACAGAGAGGAGGAGAGACAGAGAGGAAGATCTTCCATCCGATGATTCACTCCCCAACTGAGCCACAACGGCTGGTAGGCTGCGCCAATCCAAAGCCAGGAACCAGGAACCTTTTCCAGATCTTCCACGCTGGTGCAGGGTCCCAAGGCTTTGGGCCGTCCTCGACTGCTTTCCCAGGCCACAAGCAGGGAGCTGGATGGGAAGTGGAGCTGCCGGGATTAGAACCAGCACCCATATGGGATCCCAGGGCGTTCAAGGTGAGGACTTTAGCTGCTAGGCCACACTGCCGGGCCCAACTTTTAAATTTTTTTAAGTAAACTCTTCAAGTAATTGACTAAAAATAAGTAGTTGGTGAAATTCTTGTCAGCAATGACCCTTTGTATAGTACTTTACACTGAAGAATCACAATTTTATTACTTTGTTGTGATGTTTTATAGAGAATTAATCTGTCATATGAAGAACTAACCCTCTTTTCTAGGCTTTTTTTTGGTGTGATAGTACGTCTTAAGACAATATAAAAATAAAAAACAGCTAACAGAATTTGCAAAATTAAACTTAAAAACAGTTGTTACTTCAGCAGTTTCAACCTTGAGAAGGAGTTAATCAAAACAAAAATAAATGTAAACATTTTGATTTTTTATTTTTGAAGAATAAAAACATAAACAGAAAATACTTACTGCCATCGTTTGTCTTGTCAATTTAACCAACACTGTAACTAGAGATCCTACTGTGATATTGTTGCTATCTTCATCATCCAGTACTGTAAGATGAAGGGAAAATAAAAAGCAGAAAATAAGGTTCTATGTCAACACAGGTAACAAAATTTTACTTATATAAATCAGTTTGGTGCTTTCATATTTTGAGCATAATGTGTTTTAAATTTGGACCATTCTGTATAGGTCTCTAGTAGATGCCTTCAAACTAATTCTCATTTAATATTTACAATAACCTCTGCAATGTACTACTATATTTCCACCTCAAAGAACCTTAAGTTCAGAAATAAAGTAAAATGCCCATAGACACATGCACTGAGACTGGGTATGACAGTTACTGTAACACAGTTCTTTCATAGTGGTACAAAAATAAAGCTGTCCTGTTGAACTGAGGAAAGATTATATTCAAAGTTTTATCTGTATAAATACTGTCAATAGAAACAATGAACAAAACAATGAAAACTAGTGTCCTGAACCTATTAAGGCTCTACTCCTGACTCCATCTTCTTGCCAACACATCCCTTGGAGACAGCAGGTGGTGGTTCAAGTGAGCTGGGTCCCTGCTTGCCACATGGGAGACCTAGACTGAGTTCCTGGTTACCAGCTTTAGCTTAATCCACCCCTTCCTACTACTCTGGATGTTTGTGCAGTGAACCAACAACCAGGGTTTTCTCTCTCTCAAACAAAACTTTACTTATTTATTTACTTACTTACTAAAAAAGCAATTTTAAAATAATTTCCAAGGGGCCAATATTATGGAGTGGCAGGGTAAACCACTGCATGTGCATTGCTGGCATCTCATATTAGAATACAATTCTACGCCGGGATCCCATATGGGCACTGGTTCTAATCCTGGCAGCTCCACTTCCCTTCCAGCTCCCTGCTTGTGGTCTGGGAAAGCAGTCGAGGACGGCCCAATGCTTTGGGACCCTGCACCCGCGTGGGAGACCCGGAGGAGGTTCCTGGTTCCCGGCATCAGATCGGCGCGCACCGGCCCGTAGCGGCTCACTTGGGGAGTGAATCATCAGACGGAAGATCTTCCTCTCTGTCTCTCCTCCTCTCTGTATATCTGACTTTGTAATAAAATAAATAAATCTTTAAAAAAAAAAAAAAAAAAAAGAATACGGTTCTAGTCCTGACTGCTCCACTTCCAATGCAGGTTTCTGTTACCCAGCCTGGGAAAGCAGCAGGAGCTGGCGTAGATACCTGGGTTCCTGGAACCTATGTGGGAGACCAGGATAAAGTATGTGCCTCCTGATCTGAGCCTGGCCCAGACCTGGCTGTTGTGGCAAGTGAACCAACAGACAGAAGATGGTCTCCCAGAACCCAGATAAATAAACCTTTCAACTTATATTCTATAATAAATGCTAAATACATTTCTACAATAATTTTTTAAACTACAGTCTCAGTAGTGAGACTAGCACTACTGCATAGCAGGTAAAACTGTGGCCTATCGCACCCACAACTAAGTGGGCACCGTTTTGAGTTATGGCTGCCCAATCCAGCCCCCTATTAACGTGCCCGAAAACGCAGAGTAGGATGGTCCAAGTACTTGAGTCCCTGCACCTATCTGGTAGACCCAGATGATGCTCCAGGCTCCTAGCTTCAGACTGGCCCAGCTTTGGCCATTGCGGCCACTTGGAAGTAAATCAGCAGAAGGAAGATTCTGTCTCTTTCTTTCTTTCTCTCTCCTCCTTTCAGATAAATAAATCTTTTTAAAAATTACATGTGTGTGTGTATGTAGAACTACCAAAAGTCTAATTAAAATAAGCAGAAAATTATTACAACTTTTCAAATACACCTTCCATTTAAAGGACATAACTTGCTTTTTCTGCATATTTTATCTGTAAGAGATTTCCCATTTGTTTTTGCCTATGGTTCTAGACTCACTTATTTTAGACAAATTCAGATTGACACATTACTGATATTCCAACAGCTGGAAAGCCATATTCCAACAACTTTTAACTGCTAACTCATGACTGGCTGTGAGGTGTGACCACTGGAAATCAAAAAGGTGGCGGGTATTCTTTACCCTGAAAGTCTCCATTACCCAAAGTCAAATGTAGGACACATATTCACCTACATTTTTCATTTTGCAAAATTCAATACGCTTGAGGAGTACATTGGAGAAATAACTGCTATATCAATGTCTACAGCCATGTGATGCTTTAAGATGAAGAAAAAGATTCCAGGAAATCATTTATAGCCGCCAGCAATATGGGGAAGGAAATCCACCATCTTCAGCACTATATTATAACGTCTTTTCTGCTTCTGTAATTATTCTACTTTTCTTTAAGTAACTACAAGTTATTGTAAAAATAAAAGTCATAAAATGTCTATATAAGATGCAAAGCAGGGAACATGTGGCAAAATTTCTTGGGGAGAATGAATATTTTTCTACTTACACAGTTCCATGTCAAATTCCTAAATATATCTTTTATATTTGTTTTTAAAGTTTGAAAACTCAAGGACCCAAAAGGAAATTCAACATCTCACCAAAGTGGTCCAAATTTTCAGATGCATCCTATACTCTAGCCAAAGACTGAACTGTCTGCCTTCATTTCCTAAACACCCTGATATTTGGGAGTCATTTATCTCTGCCAATTCCTGTTAGAATGTAAATAATGTAAAGACTGTTACCACTGTTCCCCCAGCACCAAGAAGAGCACATGCCATTCAACACTGGCTGCATGAAAACCTGGCACAATATGTGTGTCAATCATTCAATACTTGGCATACTTCCTGAACAAAGATACACAGAACATTTCTAATAGGTCCCTGAATTCTTGGGACCTACAAGAACACTTTTACAACAGTGATTCAGTGACTGTTAAAGCTCTCAGAAAAATACCAGAATGAAAGAATTGGAGCAGTAGATGACTAACATTATCAGTACGCGACAATGTTATTATCCAGCTATCAATACTTACAGGGGGAAGTATATGGATTAAAAAAAAAAAGAATCTATTTTTCCCTCAAAACAGATGGAAAGGTAAAATGAGAACAAAAAAACAAAAAACAAAAAAAAAACCTTGAAATGTGGCAGAAAACAAGGTAATGTTCAAAGCTTAATTAACAAAAATAAATTTCCAAAAATTAATTTTAGAAACTAGTGACTTTTTTATGCTAACAATATATTTCAAATATCTCCTGTTTTATTACACTCAGAAACCTCCTTCATGTTTAGAAAAGTCAAGAAATTCCTGAAAGCTGAATTACAAAACAGGGTCCTCAGTCTTAATCCCATTAACAAGATCATAAAAATGAGGCTTCATCAGTTTTCTAAAAACTAGGAAGTGTGTATCATTTTCCAT
This sequence comes from Ochotona princeps, assembly GCF_030435755.1. Taxonomy (NCBI): domain Eukaryota; kingdom Metazoa; phylum Chordata; class Mammalia; order Lagomorpha; family Ochotonidae; genus Ochotona; species Ochotona princeps. The sequence continues at coordinate 54,003,986 of NC_080832.1, read as the reverse complement.
CCTAGTAAACCTTACAGCTAAGCAACAAATCCATTAAGCCTAATTCCAAGTTGTGTGGTCACTTGAGAACTTTAAGTCAAATTACTAGGAATCAGGCATCTAATGATCATTTCAATGTTTACCATTGAAGTCTCCCACTTACCCTGTGATTTTATGTCCATGGTCACATATGGAAAACTCCCAAGGACAGCCATAACCTCTTCATATTTTTCATCTTCAAGGAAGTGTAGTAGGCTATGACGATCTGATTCTTTTAAGCTCACCAAATCCTGGATAGTTTTTATTTTGTACTAAATAAAAGAAAGGAAACAGATTCTTAATCTACAAAACTTCATAAATAGAAAATTATTAGTACGTTGACTTTCAGCAACTTTCAGGGGGGAAAAAAGCTAAAACACAATTATTTCAAATCACTAAACAAAACAAATTGTAAATGCATAGCTTTTTAGTCCAGTATGGCCCAAGGCTTTGGGACCCTGCACCCACATGGGTGACCCAGAAGAAACTCCTGGCTCCTGCCTTTGGATTGACTCAGCTCCGGCCATTGTGGCCACTTGGGGAGTGAACAAGAGGATGACAGATCTTTCTGTCTCTCCTTCTCTCTGTAAATCCAACTTTCCAATAAAAATAAATAAATATTCTAACTTTTCTTCCAAATTTATAAGGGTAACCCAATTACCAAGAGAGACCTCCAACAAATTTCTAATATATATTTATTAATTCTAACTTCAAATTCAGTGTGTATCTATTGCTCACTTTGTCATATACAAATATTCAGAAGCTACCAGAATTATATTTGTTTCTTTTTATTTTGTTTTGTTTATTTTCTTTTGATTTGAAAGAGAAACACAGAAAAAGACCTACTACATACTGGTTCACTCCCTAAATGCTCACAATAGCTGGAGCTGGGCCAGGCTAAAGCTGGGAATCTAAAACTCAGTCCAGCGTTCTGAAGGGGGTGGCCAGGACCCACCTGAGTCATCATTTGCTGCTTCCTAGTCGATGAATCAGATGGGCTAATAGGCAGATAGGTCAGGTCTTGCTGAAAGGAGTGCATAAGATGCTTGCATGTCAATTACCCCTTTGAGTTTCTAGATTTATCACAAAATGCATGGGAATAGTGATCCCACTCCTCTGTATTATGAGAATACAGTTACCTCTTCCACTCTTCAGATGGCTTTATTTCCTGAAAGGCGACACAGGACTAGTCCTGCAGCCTTACCACGGGTTCCATCCTACCCTTGATCAATTGACAAATGCTACTCCCTGAATTCATTTTGACGAGCCTCTTGGGCCCTTCTTCTTCCGGAGAGTTCCCTGTGACTGCTGTGGCGGAGGTTTCTGACTTAAATAACTGCCCTGCCCATGTGAAAATTCTACGTGGAGTAAGAACTGAGCTTGCCTTTATTTGCAGTTTCCCCTTTAACAATATCTTCACATAAGATAAGGAATAAAGTGTCAATTGCTAAAATGCATTGACCCCTTTAAAACAGGGGAATTATCTACAGCAGTAAAATATTCTAAAATAAGCCACCTATTCTAGTGAGCATTAACAGAAAATTCTGGAATAGCTAAAACATTACAAATCTAAGAAACTGGGTCCGGCACAGTGGCCTAGCAGCTAAAGTCCTCGCCTTGAACGCGCCGGGATCCCATATGGGCGCTGGTTCTAATCCCGGCAGCTCCACTTCCCATCCAGCTCCCTGCTTGTGGTCTGGGAAAGCAGTCGAGGACGGCCCAATGCATTGGGACCCTGCACCCACTTTGGAGACCTGGAAGAGGTTCCTGGTTCCTGGCTTCAGATCGGCGCATACCGGCCCGTTGCGGCTCACTTGGGGAGTGAATCGTCGGACGGAAGATCTTCCTCTCTGTCTCTCCTCCTCTCTGTATATCTGACTTTGTAATAAAAATAATAAATCTTTAAAAAAAAAAAAAACCCAAATCTAAGAAACTCACAGTAACCATTTTTAGCGCATTTTTATCCGTATCAGCACCTTTAAGAAACATCATTCCTAAAAACTAAAGTAGTAAAGAACTACCTTTTTATGATTGGAAACCCGTCTAAGATTGTCCTCTTCAATGTGAGGGAGCTGCAGAAGAGGAGACTTAAACTGCTGAAGGCCTTGGACAGCCATCTGGGAGAGCTTCATGCAGTTTTCTAGGGATGCCAAAGTTGGAGCACGAAACTCCCTTTCTTAGAAAGAACAGGAAAAAAGAAACAACAGGGCTGGATTTTTCACTAGTTCAGAAATACACAATCTACCAGAAATGCAAAATTACGATAACATCATTAGTACCTCAAATTTTAATAGCATGATGTTTTCTCCCTAAAAGTTACAGATGAAATATTTTAAAATATACACACTTAGTCAAATGTACATTGCTGACCAATAGCTATTGACTTAATGGGTAACTTCATTTCACTTCCAACAGCAGCAAATTTTTGAACACTATCATTATTCAGAAATTACAGCCAGCAGGTCAACGACTGACATCACAACTGCACCTTAAGGCTCTCCTTTCCATCACCTCTGAAACCCCAACTCTCTCTCTCACACACACACATATAATCTCTATTCCTTTCCTTTCTCTCTCTTTCAAATCAGGTGAATCATTACATCAGTTAAATCATTATTTCAAACTGGTAAAATACAGAATAACCTAACTGGGAAAGTATTCAGACAAAGGAAAAGAAAAAAATTTTTAAAATCTTGGCACATTAAACAATTAAGAAGAGTAATCTGTATACGCTTGCAAGAAAAAGAGAAACCCAGGGAGTGACAGCTCTTCCTCACCTTCCCGGCTGCGGGCCATGATTATGAGCTGGCAGATCACATTAACCATTTCTTGAAGTAGGGCAGGGCATTTTTTCAGCATAAATTGTTGATCTGTAAAACAATCAAAAACTTGAAACAAACCATCTTAATTTTATAGCTAAAAGTATCTTTATCACATGCAGCTCAAGAATAACATTAAATTGAAGCTGTACCACAACTATGTCACATGGTCTCACAATTTCACCGACCAAAAAGAAGTTTCTCCTAGTTCAGCATTACTGTGTCAAAATCCAGTCAGAAAACCTTGGCTCCTACTAGAAAACCAAGTACCTCACATTACTGTCTTTGAGTTAATGAGTTTTTACAAACTCTTCAAATTTAACCTTAATATTGCTGTAGTTGAGGATTTTGAGAATTTCTTTGTTCTGTACTTAGGTTTCTATAGGTGTAATAATAACTAAGACCAAAACCCAACAGTAATAATTTATAGAGGTAAAAGAAAAAAGGAGAAGGCAACAGAGACGGAGTGAACTATTACAACCACGCATTGGGCTTAGAACTAACAATCTGCGCCCTATTTCTCACAGATTCACCACAAAATGAGGAAGCCACATATCTGCACAAAACATTACCAACAGAATGACTAATTAACTCTTCAACTCTAGTTGAAGTCCCCAGACAGTAGTCCCACATTCTGCCTTAAGTATCTATTCTATCCCAACATTTTCCAGAGGCATTTGACTGTATTGTTAGCAGGGCAGGAGTAGGAAGAGCTCATTGAGAAAGAACATTTATTTCCAAAGGTAACTTTCTTTGAACATTTCAACTGAAACAATGCAGATGAAAGGTCAAACTCAATGGAAAATATGGAAATCATGTCCCAATTCACTTCTTTTTAATAGACAGTTTCAGGTATTATGAAGCTTTGAATAAAGATGAAACACTTCTTAATGCCTTTTCTTAAAAAAAAAAAAAAAAAGTCATTTGGAACTTTTTCTGTAACCTAGCATAATCCAAATATTCTTTTATTTTTTCAAATATTCTTTATATAGAGCATTTCATCACCATGAAATATTAAATTTTAACATTTGCCCAAATTGCTGATTTACTTAATCCTTCAAACAATTTGTGAAATAATCATGTAGCATATAGATTACATGACTGAGCAAAAAGGAACAATGGCAAAAACACTGTTCTACGGAGTCTAATTAAATTTGGCACTATTAAAACTCTAAAGATATGAAGATTACAAATACCTTCTTCAAGGGTCTCAGGAATTTTCATTCTAGCAAGATGAGACAGTAAAAGAACTCTGGCCTTCAGACTATATGGACAGGTAAGTGGAGGCTCATTCTTCTTCAAATTAATGCTGCCAATTTCTCTGATTAGCTAGAGTAAACAAAAGTTATTAAAAAAACACATACTTTAAAAAGCATTCATTGTGGTGCTTAATGCACAGATGATCCTAACCTGTGGTATTAGAATATTATCCGTCGGTCTGCTCGTGGCATCTTTATTATACTGAGGATCAAATTCAGAAGCTCCAGCCAAAACCATGATAAGACCTATGGAAATCAAAGACATTCAGGAGGATAAGCACGTCTGCTTGTCTGTTCCTTTCAGAGATACTTCATCAATGTTACAGTAGGACACTTCGCAAATTATGCACACTGCTAAAAAGCATCTGAACACCACTACTTGGAATTAGCAATTCTGCCCATTTAAAAAAACTCCACCTTTTAAAATGTACACATTACCCAGCCCCAGTGACGTGTATATCAATTAAAAATGAGAGGTTTCTTCCCTGCATAAGCTTATCAGAGCTCTGAGTTAATTAAATTAAACTAGATTACAATTTCCAGAAATCGTACTGGGAAAGCCAAGAAAGTTTTGTAGAAATTTACATGACTGACACTCACAATTCAAAGCCTCATATTTAGTAATACTTTGGTTAGCCTACATAAGCTCTTTAAGGACTGGCACTTTGGTCATCAACCTCACATTACAGCAGAAGGTTCCGGAATGGACTCACAGAAGGCAGGACAGTACAGATGGTAACAGCAAAGACATTCAAGTTGGGTCACCTCCTAACTAAATGATCTGGGACAGCACATGCCACCTTTCTTGCATTTCAATTTCTTCAACGTACTTGACACACAGCAGGCAGTCTATGTTCTTACTACCTCAAATATTTTCATGAAAACAACTGTCAACCAGTGGGTGCGAGATCTTTGTCTCTCCTTCTCAGAGAGTTAACCGTACCTTTCAAATAAAAATAAATCTTTAAAAAAGAAATGAGAAACAGTCCATCTCTGTTTCAGCCTCAGTTACATTAACTGATTATCTATAAAACTTAAATGAAATCAATAGTCAAGGAATATATAGCCATTCCATTTAAGTGACTCAGAAAGTGGTGTGACTAACAGTTATAATTGCTCACTTACGTTTCATGTCCATATTTCGAGTTTTATAAACAAAGTATGTGTAAATCTGTGTTGTACGTATTAAAATCTGGTCCCCACTGTAACGAATTGAGCGATACCACCAAGAACCCTACAACATAACAAAATCAAACACAAAACAATGCATAGGTATAATGCTAAATGCAGTCTGACACATAACATGATAAGGGTCAACTTTTCCAAGTTCTCATAAACCAATAAAAATATCTGAGCTTTTGAACAACCGTCTGTTACGTATTTCAGATGATTTATTTAGCCAATATTTATATTGCCTACAGCCTAAATACCAACTAAGTCATTGCATATTTATGACTAAAACATGTGACCTTTATGTAGAAACTGTCTGAGAATAAAATAAGAATAAAGCAACAAATTTGTTCCAGATACCTAGCATGTCTTACATAATTAATGGATAAATGTATGAACAATTTTGCAGTTGACATGATACTTTCAATCACATGATTTCAAATAACTGCATTATTACACAGCAATCCTATGGAAGAACGCAAGATAGGTCAATTGTTAGCCTAAATATGAGACTCAAAAAACTGCAGGATCAGAAAAACTACAAGTCACTGAAGTAATGATACATAATCTTTATGAGACTTTCATACTAGGGTACCTATGCAATTGTTTATTAAGATGAGGCTAGTTGGTATGTTGTACCCTCTACATAATAAGCAGCAAAATACAAAGAACAACAGTTATTTTAAAATAACATCAAAGCACAAAAACAAATGTATACAAAATGCATAAAAAATTATCTGAAAGAGGAAACACAAAATCCAGCAATGATATCTCAAAAAAACATAGGGTTCAGGGCCCAGCACGGTGGCCTAGTGGCTAAAGTCCTCAACTTGAACGTGCCAGGATACCCTATGGGAGCCCGTTCTAATCCCAGCAGCTCCACTTATGATTCTTCTTTTTTCCTGTTTTTTTTTTTAATTTATTCATTAATTACATCGTATTATGTGACATAGTTTCATAGGTACTGGAATCCTCCCCACCCCTCTTCACACCCTCCCCCTTTGGTGTATTCCTCCACCTTGTTGCATAACCACAGTTCAAGTTTAGCTGAGATTCCCTCTTTGCAAGCATATACTAAACATAGAGTCCAGCATCTTATAGTCCAGTCAAGTTCATCGGCTTCTTAGGGAGACCCTGTCACTTATGATTCTTATCTGCCTTCTTTTGAGAAGGGGAAAAGTCTCAAATCAGCTAAAAGAAGGTAATCTGAAAAACTTGCTGCTTCCCGGTTTTGAGGCAGGTTTGTGTTAAAATGTGTTTGCACGAATTGGGAGAAATCGTTGAAGATAGATAGATAGATAGATAGATAGATAGATAGATAGATAGATAGATAGATTTGTTGAGTATATATATATTCAACGATTTCTCCCAATTATATAGGGTTCAAAAAGATGATGAAGTAAGACTTTCATTCAAGGCTTTAAATATATCTGTACTATGTCAGTTGTGTGGTTCTGGACTGGGAGTGGTTATACATTTACAGACTCAAGTGAAGTCACCTTTAAAAGATCCTAAATTGTCCAGAAGATTCTTAAATTCAAGGATCAAAGGATCAAATTGGGGGTGGGAGTTTGGGGGGGAATCCCAGCCTATACGAAACTGTACTACGTAATTCAAAATTCAAAATAAAAATATATTAAAAAAGATTTATATTCTAATAAAAATAAAATTTTATAGGAAGATTAAAATACGACTTAAAAAATAGGGCCCAACACAGTAGCCTAGTGGCTTAAGTTCTCATGCCTTGTATGTGTCAGGATCCCTCTGGGTGTTGGTCTATATCCCGGCTGCTCTACTTCCCATTCTCTTTCCTGCTTGAGACCCGGGAAAGAAGTAGAGGACGGCCCAAAGCCTTGGGACCCTATACCCACATGGAAGACCCAGAAGTTGTTCCTTGCTCCTGACTTCAAACTGGCTCAACTCCAGCCACTGCGGCCACTTGTGGAGAGAACCAGCGGGTGGAAGATACGTCTCTGTCTCTTTCCAATAAAAATCAATAAATCTTAAAAACAACAACAAAAAACCCAGTTTGAACTTACCACAACAACGGGCAGGATAACCATAAATGCCAATCCATACACAAGTAAAACCTAGAATTGAAGAGGACAAAAGTATGGCCTTAATCAGGTAGACGGTAACAATCCCCAGGAACACTGATTCCCAAGTACACAATGGGAGAAGCACTATCAAAACACTCCTTGTATATTATCTCATTCAAGCCCTATTATCACTCAATAAGGAAGAGACCATCACTGCTTCTCTTTTGCAAACAGAGTACCTGCTATACATACAGGCTATACAGCTTATCTGATGTCACACTGCTAGTAGCTAAGTGCAGTCTGGACCTGTGGCTGAAACTCTAATCTACTATAGTAAATTTCATGGGACCAATGCAGTGCCATAACACACTAATCCACCACATGCAGTATTAGTACTCCATATGAGTGCCATTTCAAGACCTGGCTGCACCACTTCCCAACCCACTCTCTGCTTGTGACCTAGGAAAGCAGTACAGGACGGCCCAGATCCTTGGTTCCCTGCACACGCGGGGGAGACCCAGAAGAAGCTCCCGACTCTTGGCTCTAGGGTGGCTTAGCTCTGGCTTTTGTGGCTACTTGAAGAATGAATCAGCGGATGGAAGGTCTTTCTCTCTGTCTCTCCTTCTCTCTGTAAAATCTGCCTTTCCAATGAAAATGAATAGATCTTTAAAATAATAAATAAATCTTAAAAATAAAAAAATTAAAAGTACATAAATGTACATAAATTTTAAAAACAAATTATTGAGCCTAGCACGGTAGCCTAATGCCTGAAGTCCTCGCCTTGAATGCCCCGGGATCCCATATGGGCGCCGGTTCTAATCACAACTGCTCCACCTCCCATCCAGCTCCCTGCCTGTGGCCTGAGAAAGCAGTGGAGGACTGCCTAAAGATTTGGGATCCTGTACCCTTGTGGGAGAGCTGGAAGAAGCTCCTGGCCTCGGATCAGCTCAGCTCCGGCCATTGCAGTAGCTTAAGGAATGAACCAGTAGATGGAAAATGTTTCTCCATGTTATCTCTTTCTCTCTGTGTATCTGCCTTTCCACTAAAAATAAATCAATCTTTAAAAAATTATCATATAATTTGCTGGCAATGACACAACATAGATAACTCCACAGAACAGTTTCATTATTTTCCCTTCCAATCAGGTATAGTGTTCTTTATCAAATTTTCCCTCGTTTGACCTTAAATCTAGTAGCTATTTTTCTCCTCTTTATTTCTCTCAAAGTAACCTTAAGCATGATAAACATTTAAATTCACTTACCAAAATTGAATTTTTCTGGTCAACTATCCAAGCTGGCAGGGCAATTCCAAAGCTTGTGGCTGAAACAGGAAAAACAGCAGTTTCTGAATAGTAGCTACTCCCAGTTAAAGATGCGTATCTCAAAACTTCTTACTGGGAGGACCCCGCGGGCAGCACCTGCTCCCCTAAGATGGCGGCGCCCGCATGGATGGAGCTCCCTGCCTGTGGCTAGCGGGGTAACCGGGTGCCGTTCGCTGCGGCCCTAGTGGCCAGATCTGGAAGACCCGCCGCCAATCCCACGCTGGCAGCTGGGGCCATGCCACCCGGAGGCGGCAGCAGCAGCAGCAGCAGCAGCGGGAGCCCTGGGAGAAGGTGCAGACCCACTAGGAGAGGAGGGCGTGGCTGCAGAACGAGGCCCAAGAGCGCCTGCTTCCAGGAGTTGCCGCAGGACCTGGAGAAGCAGCAGCCAAGCCCCTCTAGGAGAAGCGTCGGCTCAAGAAGGAAGCACCAGCACCCGCCATGGCTCCCACCGCCACCGCCGACCAAGACCCTGCTACCCCACCCCAATAAAGACTGTGAGCCTGGGGGAGGGGGGACTTCCTCTCAAAAATAAACAAAAGTTGAGAAAAATTAAGTTGGTCCTCGTTACAAAAAAAAAAGAGATGTGCTTTATATCATAAGTTTCAAGTTTTTTAAGCAATAAAACTTTGTACACAAAGGCTTCTTCCCTAAAAACAAGCTGTTCTTTATCGATCAAGAGTTCATCTATGTACCACATATATGAGAAAATTTAAGTCAGTAAAGAAAAACATTTTCAGGGCTGGTGTGGTGGATCGACCAGTTAATCCTCCACCTGCAGCACCAGCATTCCACACAGGTACCAGTTTGAGTTCCAGCAGCTCCATTTCCAATCCAGCTCCCTGCTTATGGAATGGGAAAATAGTGGAGGATGGCTCAAGTAGTTGCCCACATGGGAGACCCAAAGAAAGCTGGCTTCAGATCAGATCAGCTCCAGCTATTGTGGCCATTTGAGAAGTGAGCTAGCAGACAGAAGACCCTCTCTGTAACTCTGCCCTTCAAATAAAAATAAAACGAATGTTAAAAAAAAACTTTATCAACTAACTTGAAATGATTACATATACTGATTACTATTCTCTCCAAAGTTTTATTTTCAATTTAGTCTTCAGAAAGAAAAGTAAAGTTAAAATTAAATGAACATCAATGAATGAATCTGTTCAACGCCTTTTGGCTGTAACATGCCTGTTCATTAATTAGATCAAACTTTTCAATACAGTTAAAATTTCCATAATATACACCATGGCAATAATATTTTAAGACCATCATTTACCACACCTTGTGGCCCATCTGGATTTCCAAATTCTTCCCAATTTTTGCGGGACTCTTCATCTGTTAAACTAGCATTAAAAGAACAGTTACAAAATTAGACAGCTGTATCCGAAAGCAGGTATTCACAATGACAAACTCAATTCATGAGCCAACACATTTCTTAGAAGGTATTAGTCCATGGAATGAACAGAGGTCTCTCTAAAATCAGAGAAAAGGGGACAGGAATACCTCACAGTGTATCAGCAGAAAGCCCTACCCATAGGCCTTGATACAAATTCCTGGTGGGCCTATGAGTGCTCAAGTCTAACCAGTTCAAACCAGATAAAAATTTACAGGCCACCACATTTTCTAAGAGGGTAAAGCATTTATAGGTGACTTTTTTTTTTTTATCAATACTCAATGTACTTTCTAAAACTTCAATACTCATGCACTTTCCAAAATTCCTTCAGTAGATAAGTTTAATAACACTACAAACACACATAAATTAGAGGCTACTGTTGTGGTGTAACAAGCTAAATGGCTGCCTACAACACCAGCATCCCACATAGTTACCAGTTCAAAACATGGCTGGCAATTCCACTTCGAATTCAGTTCCCTGCCAATGGCTTCGGGAAGCAGAAGACAGCCCAAGCGTGGGGTCCCTGCAGCCAAGTGGGAGACCCAGATGGAATGCCAGCCTCCTGGTTTCAGCCTAGTCTAGCCTCAGCTGTTGTGGCCACTTTGGGAATGACTAGTATATAACAGCAGCTCCCCATAAAACATTGGCAGCATGCTAAAAGACAATAAATTCCATTGCTGGTTGGGGCCAGCACTGTAGGGCAGCAAGTAAGAGCAGCTGTCCTGGCACAGTGGCTCAACTGGCTAATCTTCCATCTTCAAGCACTAGAATCCCATACAGGTGTCGCTTCATGTCCCAGATGCTCCACATCCCATTCAGTTCCTTGCTTGCGGCCTGGGAAAGCAGTAAAGCACAGCCCAAACCTATTGGACCCTGCATCCACGTGGAGACCCAGAGAGAGCTCATGGCTCCCGGCTTGGCTCTGGCCTCACCCTAGTAGTTTCAGCCATTTGGGAAGTGAGTCAGCAGATGCTTTTCAAATTTTTTTTTAATTTTTTAAAAAATTAATCAAAAAATTTTAATTAATTATTTTTAATTTTTAAAAATCTTAAAATACATATCCACATGCCACTTTCACAGTTCGCTATTAAATCTACTGGTCTTGTATAATTTGTGTTTTTTAAATTAGCTCACAGTCTTCATACATTACCTCAAGTCTTCATACATTTTACTCTTCAATGCAACCATGAGTGAAGATATATCAAGTCCCTTCCTGAAGAATCCAGCTAATCTAGTGTAATCTATTGTAATACTGACATCCAACAGTACTGCTTCTAGCTTTATATATTTACACTCTATTTTGTCTCCATAAAACTATGCACAAATATACCTATGTACCTGTACACATACTGCATGTATAAATGTGGCATGGATCCTGACATTAACACTACATCTCTCTAGGCTGCCAAAGAAAATACTATTTGTAAGTTCCTAAAATATCTTTATAGAAAAATTCTCTAGGCATTAAAAATGCAGATTTTAGAACTGCAGATCACAACATGCATAGTAATTAAAAAACAATAACCAGGAATAATCTATTATGATGAAATTTGAAAAATAAAGACACTAGAACTGAAGCACTTACAAGTAGTAAAAAAATTGAACTTTTCCATAAGTAGTCAAATGAGATAAGTTATACTAGCAAAACAAGAGAAACAGATTTCATGAAAAAATAAAAGCAAAACACACTGAAATGAAAATTGGAGGGCATATGCTAAATTCTAATCCAAATACTGAGGATACAGTTCTTTTAACTTATCACTTCTTCTCTAATTTAACTAAGTCCACATGGCAAAAGCACTATTTTAATCCAACTTTGTTACTTAAAGGTTTAACTGTATTACTAGTTTAGAGGTAAACAGTTCCATTAAAAAAAAAAAAACAGAGTAATCAGATGAGGTAAGCATTTAATAAATTAATACAACATCTATTTTAACTACTATCTTATTAAGAAATAAAAAATTATCATTACCCCTCTTACAAACGTATAACAGGTCCTTTGGTACTTACGCTGCATAAGCTTTTGCTATCCTCATGAACATAACCTCATCACCTCCTTTATCTGGATGATATTTAAGCGATAGCAAACGGTACTGTTTCTTAATTTCTGCTACTGTTGCTCCCTGCAAGGAAAAGTTTTGTATTAGTAAAAATAATCACAATGCTGTAAAGAAGTAATCCATCTACTTCTTAACTTTAAACGTGAATCATTCAATTACTGAAAAAGAAAATGAAGCTTTATTTCATGTACTTCCTTTCCTAATTCTTGTTAAAAATTTGTCATTTTTTAAACTTTTATCAGAAAGCCAGATATACAGAGAAGAGGAGAGACAGAGAGGAAGATTTTCCGTCTGATGATTCACTCCCCAATTGGCTGAACAGCCAGAGCTGGTCCACTCTGGACTCAGGAGCCCAGGGCCTCTTCTGGGACTCCCAAGCGGATTTAGGGTCCCAAGGCTTTGGGCCGTCCTCAACTGCTTTCCCAGCACACAAGCAGGGAGCTGGATGGGAAGCAGGGCCACTGGGACATAAACTGGTGCCCAATGGGATCCTGGCACGTTCAAGGGGAGGACTTTGGCCGCAAGACTGACACCCGGGGCCAGTAACTTTTTTTTTTTTAAATAAATGGTAGTATTAGTTTGTGCAGTCTTTATTTCACTGAGCTCCTGCTGGGAGTCATGCAGTACACTAGGCACCAATGATATGAGTGAGACAGCACAAGGAAATAATAACTAAAGGAATGCTGGAGTTTTAATCTGTCAAAATAGTGTCACACCAAATTCAGACTGGCTCCAAGAAGCCTTAGAGTGACAACTTCCTTTACAATCTGGGGGACAGCAGGTAGCCTCATCTGCCAACATACTGCCATATTAAGTACACATTTACTAAGCTGGCCCATGCCCTAATTAACATCAGTGTCTACTAAGAATTAGTCTGTTGGGCCCAGCGCGATAGCGTAATGGTTAAGTTCCTCGCCTTGAACACGCTTGGGATCCCATATAAGCACCAGTTCTAATCCCGGCAGCTCCAATTCCCATCCAGCTCCCTCCTTGTGGCCTGGGAGAACAGTCGAGGATGGCCCAAAGCCTAGGGACCCTGTACCCACGTGGGAGACCCGGAAAGAAGTTCCTGGCTCCTGGCTTCGGATCGACGCAGCACCAGCCGTTGTGGCCACTTGGGGAGTAAATCATCGGACGGAAGATCTTCCTCTCTGTCTTTCCTCCTATCTGTATATCTGCCTTCCCAACAAAATAAACAAATCTTAAAAAAAAAAAGAATTAGTTTGTTACCCCCAAACCTTGCAATGCTGTAAAATCTGTCCAGGTAATCATAGTCATCATAAAAGGGAAACGCATGCTATGTAAACTTTTGTTTTGTATGGCAGACTGCTACATGATTGATACACTCCTTCCAGGCATCTGCTGAGTAAGGGCAAAAAACTGGAAATAGTAGGAGATTCAGCTTAGTAAGAAGTCTCATTTTTTTCTATCTGAAAAAGGGTCAGGGGGCTGACACTGTGGCAGAGCAAACTGGGCTTGTTTAAAAAGTGTAATCTATATGTTTTTTTAAAAATCAAAGCTAGATGATCTTCTATTAATTTCAGTTCTGATACTCCCTCCAAAACACTAAAAAGATTAAATTTCTTTTAGGACTTATCAATCAAGCTCAATCAGGAGATCATTCAAGGGGGCTACCCAAGGTTACTCTGAACTTCTGCAACAACAGTAATTGTTCTTTACAAGACTATATAACGGACTTAACCTAACTGCCTAATTAAAACAATGTTGTAAGATTGGTGTCACTCTGGGACCCCTGTACAAGCTAAGTAAGCCTCCCCATCTGCGGCGCTGGCATCCCTTATGGAGACTGGTTTCTGACCCAGCTGCTCCACTGCTTATGGCCTGGACAGGCAGCAGAGGATGGCCCATGTCCTTGGCCCGCTGCACCTATGCAGGAGACCAGAAGAAGCTCTTGGCTTTGGTGCCAGCCAGATCCAGCTCCTGCAATCATTGGGAAGCGAACCAGCAGAAAGAAGACCTCTCTCTCCATCTCTCTGTATAATTATGCCTTTCAAAATAGTCTCTAAAAAAAAAGATTTTTATGATTCAATTAACATAAATCATCCAGCTTTATAATTTTACATTAAATGAAACTTACAGATGCCTTTGAAAATCATGCACAGTAAGTTCTCATTTCATCTTCAAATATTCTTAAATTTTAGCAAATGCAAACCAATCCTGAATACAGCAATCATTAATGATAGCTTAAAAAGATACACACATCAGAAGTGGTAATTAATTGTCTTACTTTAATAAACAAATCTAACTGACCAAATGAGGCAAAACTCGGGAGAATCAAGATGGAGGAATAGGGTAAGGACACGTTTATGCGGATGGAAAAACATTTAATCAGGATGAAGCAGAGAGGACATATTTCAGGAAACAGGAAGGGACAGAACAACAGCAGAGGGGTACCTGGAGACTGACAGACACAGGAAAGCAGCAGACACAATGGTGTGGTGTTGCAGTGACTGATGCTCCAGCACGGCGATCTGAACTCCACCAGCAGCCAGAACTCCACCAGCAACCAGGTGGGAAGGGACTTTCACTGGGAGCTCGGGAGGTGAACCCAGACAAAGAACTGTCCATCTTGCTGGTCCGTTTGATTTGACCAGGAGCAGAGACAGAGCAGCAGATCTCAGACGGGCAGTGAGATAACAGGGTGGATTTCATAGCCCAGTCAGCCCCCTAGAGCTGAATTGGGTGTCATTTTGCATAAGGAGGAAAGAGCAAGGGAAAGGACTGAGCATGCGCTGAGCTGGGAGTGAACTCATTTCTGTCTCAGTGAACTGCAACGACGTGGCATTCTACAGGTTCCATCCAGGGCAGGTCTGGATAGCCCTCGGATCTGACGGCCAGCAGATCAAGAACTGTAGTGGTTGTATATTAGGCGCCATTTGGGGCACTGTGGCAATAGCTTTGGGACTGCAGGGGACAACAGTGAACTGCGCATGTGCTGATCTCGTGAGAACTTGCTGAGGTCCGAGATTGCACTGGTCCCACAGGAAAATAATACTGACTGTGTCATCGTACGGGTCAAAATAGGTCCGTGTGGCACCCAGACCTAATGTCCAACAGGTTCCGACAAGATCAGCGCCACCAACAACCTAATTATATAGGACACCTGGTGTCTCTCTAATCCTGGGACCTGCTCCAACCGGAAGTGGGAGAAACGTTGCAGAGACAACAATGCAGCCTCGCCACGGTATCACAGGAGGTGGTGAGTGGTGAGCCAAGAGCTGGGGCTGTGGACACCAGGGTGGAAATCTGACAAAAGAACCCAGACCTGGAACTTGCTGGAGGTTGTGGCACAAGTGGCGGCAAGAAAAGTTGTGTACCAACCGCAATAAGTAAAATCGCATTGTAGCCCCCTGGGTGACACAGCTTAGAAACCTACCCCAAGGAGAAGACTCTGCTAAGCAGAAGTACAATGATCAAGAATAAAAGAAGAGACAAAGGCACAATGAATATTGCCGAAAACTCTCCTGCAAGGGAGCAAAACCCTATGCCAATCTCAGAGTTAACTAAGGAAGACATCGAGAAAATGGGGCACACAGAATCCATAAGACTCATTTTAAAGATTCTGATCAACAAAGAGAAGCTTATGCAAGAGTTCAAAGAATTTAAGGAAGCAATAAAGCAAATCAAGGCTGGTATATCAGAAATTAAAAACACAGTAGAGCAAATTAAGAGTACAGTGGAGAGTCTCCAAAATAGAATGAAGCAAGCAGAAGAAAGAATCTCAGAAGTGGAAGGTATTTCCTGTCACCAGGGGGAAGCAAACAAAAAGCTGTAAGCAGAGCTGGATCAGGCCAAAAAAAGTATTCAAGAATTGAAAGACACTATTAAGAGGCCAAATCTAAGAGTTATGGGAGTCCCAGAAGGTGCAGAAAGAGAAGCTGAGTTTGCAAATGTATTTAATGAAATAATAAGGGAAAATTTCCCTAATCTAGAGGAAGAATTGGGAAACAAGTTCCAGGAGGGGCACAGAACTCCCAACAGGCTTGACCAAAAGCGATCTTCACCACGACATATGATCATCAAGCTCTCTTCAATTGAACGTAAGGAAAAGATCCTTAAATGTGCACGTGAAAAAAATCAATTGACATATAAAGGAATGCCAATTAAGCTTACAGGAGATCTCTCACAGGAAACTCTACAGGCAAGAAGAGAATGGAGTGACATATTCCAGATTCTAAAAGAAAAAAATTGTCGGCCTAGGATAACATATCCAGCAAAGCTTTCTTTTGTCTTTGAAAGTGAAATAAAATTCTTCCACAGCAAAGAAAAGCTAAAAGAATTTGCCTCTTCCAAACCTGCCCTACAAAGGATACTTCAAGATGTTCTCTTGGCAGAGAAGAGGAATAGCACCTACCAAAACCAAAGGCAAATGGGAAGAACATCCCAGTAAAATGACAACAGAAGACTAAACCAATGAACAACCCATTGCTAAAATGACAGGACCAATGTAACACCCATGTATATTAAACTCTGAATGTAAATGGCTTAAACTTAATCAAACATCATAGAGTAGTACACTTGATTAAAAAACAAAACCCATCTGCTTATTGTCTGGAGGAGACAAACTTCAACAAAGATTAGCGGAAACTATATCACATGGGTTTTGTTATTCTCTGTTAGTTTCATCTCTTCAAAACACTTCCTTCTGATTAAATCATTCAATGACTCGTATATCATACGGTAGCATCATTTTCTTCAAGAAGGTTCTTGATTTTCATTTCTTCAGCTACACATTAGTCATTTAATAGCATGTTATTTAACTTCTTGGTGTTGTTAATTTCTTTTTTCTCCCAGATGTTGATTTTGTTTTGTGGCTCTTCATTTAAGGGGATGTGTAGTAGCTGTGTAATGGAGACTGTCATATCTAGTAACATGTCATTTCACTTCAGGCATTGTAAATTTCTATTTGTTGATTTTGTATCATGACTTTTCATTTAAGGGGATGTACAGTAGTTGTGTAATGGAGACTGTAATATCTAGTAACATGTCATTTAACTTCATGGCATTGTAAATTTCCTCTTTTCTTTCTATTGTTGATTTTGAAACATGACTTTTCATTTAAGGGGATGTACAGTAGCTGTGAAACGGAGACTAACATTCAGATGTGAGGATGTAGTGTGGTATGCATTTCTGCTTCCAGACAAAAATGGACTTACAATGAAACTGTTTACTGTATCTTGACAATAGGATTCTGGACTCTCTGCCATTGTCCAGGCCCACAATGATGGACATATGACTGAGTATGAAGAACTATATGTTAGTAATGATATAGAGGAACTGGGGGGGGAGGGAACTGGGGAGGAGATAAGGGAATATGAAACTGTACTATAAAATAATAAGAATAATAATAAAATGTATAAAAAAAACAAATGAGGCAAAACTCAATCATAACTTTCAGGATACAGGCTTATTAAACTGATGATGTGCACTATGCAGAAATACTCACAGGATCCAAATTTAATACTTCGTAAGGATTGTATTCTTGATATTCTCGGTCTGTCTTGGAAACTTTGTATGCAAGGAATAAGAACAATGCCCATCCTGCAAGCAGAACTATTTTCCTGTTTAGAAAAAAAGTGAAGCGTAAGTAAACACATCTGAATGGCTTTGCTTTAAGAGTCTAAAGACACGGTGCCTTCGCTGTGGCACTGAGCCCATCCGTACCGCCCACTTCCAATCCAGTTCTCTGCCACTGCACTTGGGCACTCAGTGGAGGAAGGCACAGGTGCAGGATTGGAGACGCTCATGGCTCCTGACTACAACCTGGCACAGTCCTGGTAATTTTGATCCTGTGAATCATGAACAAGCAGATAGAAGAGCTCTCTTTCTCCATAACTCTGCCTTTCATATAAATAATCATTTTAAGCTACCTTTAATCAAGACAAAACACAATCTAAAGCAATTCTATATCACTATGCTTCTAACTCAAATTCCACAATCACCCAGTTGTAAACACCTGTTATCACAAGAATAGTGTATCTTTCTCCCAGTTCTCAAGAATTTAGCACAATGCTTTGCATGTAATAGATTTTCTGTTACTCTTCACAGAATTTTAAGGACATATGTTAATTCAGCTGGATGACTTATTGGATTCATTAAATCATAGCAAAATATATAATTCTAAGTATTATCTAATTAAAGTAAAAAAGAACTGCTATCTTAATAATTACATTCAGTAAGTGTAGAAATGCAATTTATCTGGGGAAGGAGGGATATTTGGTTATCTTCTAACAATTTTACCTACAGGGACTGGCACTGCAGTATAGCAGCAAAACCTGCTGCTTGCAACACTAGCATGCCATATGGGCACCGGTTCATATCCTGGTTGCTCTACTTCTGAAACAGCTACCTGCTAATGGCGTGGGAAAAGCAGAATAGGTTGGTTCAAGTACTTGGGTTCCTCCTACACACATGGGAGATGGAAAGAAGCTCTGGTTCCAGGCTTCAGTCTGGCCCAACCCAGAACAGGGGAACACAGTCATTTGGGGAGTGAACCAACAGACTGATCATCTCTCTAGAATTCTGTCTTTCAAATAAATAAAACCTAAAAACAGAAGTTCAGGGAGAATAAAATCACGTTTTGATGCAAAAAAGGAAAAAAAGGGAATCTATATATACAATGAATCTCCAAAAAGTTCATACAGAAGGTGTAGTACCAAAAAAAAAAAAAAACTATCCACAGAGGCTGGTGGCATGCTACACAGATTAAGTTGAATCTGCAACACTCACATCTCACATGAGTGCCAGTTCAAATCTTGGCTGCTCCTCTTCCAATGCAGCTCCCTGTTAATACACCTGGGAAACCAGTGGAATTTGGTCCAAATGCTTGGGTCCCTACCATCCATGTGAGAGGCCTGAAAAGAGTTCTGCGGTCCTGGCTTTGTCCTGCCAAGTCACAGCCAGTGTAACCTGGAGCGTTAATCAGAAGATGAAAGATGTGTGTGTGTGTGTGTGTGTGTGTCTCTATCTCTGTAATTCTGCCCCTCAAATAAGCCCTTTTTAACAAGAAAACGAGAATTACGGATAGATTTCAAAAAAGTTTCACATCCAAATGAATGTATTTTTATTTCTATTATCACTGCCTGTTTATTTCCAGTATCTTCATGACTTAGATGCTGACCCACATCTATTTTATCAGAGTATAGCCAAACACCTGATATAACTGATATACAGTAAGCTTAGAATAAGTACTGAATGACAAATGAAAACAATGAAAAATAACACATCTGTAACTCAAAGTTTGGTATAACCTCCAACACAGTGAAAAACACTTAAAACCAGATTTTATCTCCAAATAACCACAATTTGCCTTGCCAATTCCTACCAACGGCAAACATAACAAACTTCACAAAGCACAAATTAAGAAAAAAAAATTTAAAAATCACGAAAGCAAGATTTTAAAACAAATGCAAAGAGTATAACCCATGCAGAGTGATAGACTGTCACATGCTTTACAAGCAGCACCTGGTCTCAGACCCAAGAACTGTGGTGTGGGGATGCTCATGCAAGAAGCCCCCAACCCACAACACTACATCACAACCAATTACCATGCTCAAATCTCCCGAAAGCCAGAACAAAAGAGTAAAAGATAACAAATTAGACCACACTGTACACAAAAACATATTTGGACCCCGATTCACAAAAAAAGCATCCTCCCTGCATATGGTCTTAGGAACTAACTTGTGAAATCTTGCATTTTCTTCCTATAAGCATAATTTTCTTTTCATTTTTTTTAATTGGAAAGTCACAGAGAAAAGGAGAGACAGAGAGGAAGATCTTCTGTCCATTGATTCACTCCCCAAGTAGCCACAATGGCCAGAGCTATGCCGATCCTTTTTTTTTTTTTTTTTGAATTTATTTTATTTTATTGTATACTTGTTGACAATCTTTACATAGTTAATTATGGTTAACAAGAAAAGGTTCAGGGGGTACAGGGAAGTGGGTAATACTATTATGTCCATATTGTTTCCATCGTGTATCTGAGGTAAAGGGGGATATTGAGGGAGAAGCCCCACCCGGTTTCCCGCCCACCCCAAGTCCCGGAGGTGGGGCATGCTCTGAGATCCTTGCTCAAGTGGTTTTAATAGTTCTCCAGTTATGAATCGCTGCCAGTTTCGCTCGATGAGGTTGTCCACTGATTGATATAGTCCATCATAAAGTCTCCATTTGCCCCATATTTCGCTGCCCACATATAGCTGAGATGAATGATTGACCTGTTCTGTCTTCTGTCTTTTCTTGGTTAGAGTTCTGAGTCCAGCAGTTCGATTGGGGAGATCTCCAAACAAACTATGAGGTATTCCCAGACCAGATTCTTGTATGTTCTAGCAAGCACAGGGCCCGGCACAGTCCATCACCCCAATCAGCTGGTGGTTGCAATTGCTGGGTTGGTTCTGTTTTCAGTCCCGACTTCCACTGGAACCAATGGGTGTTGCAGTCCAGCCTGGTTCTGCCCAGCACATACTCGGCCCTCACATAAACCAGTGGGAGCTGCAGCCTAGTCAGAGCGACCCACAATAACCCCCACCAGGCCCGCCCCCTACCCTGGTTTGCCAGTATGTATAGCAGACTAGTCCAGTCTGTCCCACATCCCATTTGGCTCTCGTACTTGTCAATGGGTATTGAAGCCTAGTTCCATCTAACCAACTCAACTATCCAGCCCTCACGGATGTTGTTGAGTGCCTCTCTGTCTAGCCATCCCAGCCCCCATCCTAGTTTTTATGCCCTCCCGTGGGAGTAGTAACCCAAGAGGGAGGAACCCACTATTTCCCTCCCGGGTCTCTCTCAATCCCGGTTGATGCACACTTCGGGTGGTTCTGTGGTTTGATTTGACAGAATTAGCCCCCAGTGCCAGCTTCTGCCATCTGATGCTGTGGCTAAGCCCAAACAACCCTCACCCACTCTAATTTATGCTTGCACCAGTAGGAATAATCAGCCCAGCCTGGTTTTTCCCTGATCTAGTCCACATGCGGCGCACAGGTGTTGTAGCCCTGCTTAGTCTGGTCTGTCCCCATCTCAGCCCACGCTCTCCAGTGGGAGTAGCTATCCAGCGAGGGGACCAGCCCCTTAATCCCCGTGCCGGCTCTGCCCCTCCCTTCCTGGACCTCACGTTTGCTGGTTGGGTGCTGCAGTCACATCCAGTACAGTCAACCACACCATGGCATTCCATAATGTGTACTGGTTTTGTCGCGACCAAACCTGGCTCGACCAACACACTGTTCTGGTGATCGGATTTGCCAGTGGATGACATGAACTGATTCAGCCTGGTCTGCCCCTGACCCATGCCGAATGTGTGCCAGTGGGAAACTTTCCATGGCCTATTCTGGGCTGTTTCCTATCATGCTTCTTGCGCTTACCTGCAGGGATTGTGTCCTGCCAGAGGAGTTGCCCAGGTTCCTCCATCAGAACCCCTCCCAATGCCAGATTTTGCGCATACCAGGGGGTCCATGAGCCAGCCCTACTCAGTTCACCTCCTGTCCTCACAGGAACAGTGGCTTTTCTTGGCTGGCTTTCAACCCATTCTGGTTCTTGTTGTTGGATGTTTCAGCCCAGCCATGGCTCGTCCATACCCACATACAGCTCACACATGGCTTAATAGGGTTTGATACCCAGCCTAGTCTGTCCCACATCTATCCTGGTTCTCCATGACACCAGACGGTGTTGGGGTCTGACCTGGCCTGGTGCATCCAATCCCAGTCCACACTAGTGCCACGGGAGACTACAACTGTTTCCTAGTTAGAACACAGCCCCCATTCCAGCACACGCGCCCCTTGGTGGGAACCTCAACCCACTTAGGGTGTCCCCTTACCTTCCCAATTGGGCCTGCCCATGGTTGCTCTGAGGACCAGCAGGTGCAAGAGCCTAGCTCGGTATGACCTGTGCTCCATCCTGGTTCCTAGTTTTGCTTGTAGGCTAAGGTTTGCTCAGTCCTGCCCAGTACATTCCGTTCCATTACCAATTTACACATCTTGGAGCTACTATGCCCTGCTTGTCCGACCCCCAGATCTGGACCACGTGTTCACCAGCGAGAGCTATGACTCGCCAGGGGAGTTTCCCAAGTTCCTCCACTTGATCCACTCCAAACCCCAGTTCTCATACATGCCAATGGGTTTTAGGCCAGCGCCCGGTGTACTCTGGCCTCCCATTTGGCCTTGTATGAGCTGGTGAATGTTGCAGCCCGGCCCACCCCACATCCTATTCAGGATGCACATTCAGGTGCTGCTGCCTTGACAAGTGCAGACTGCTGCAGGTTCCTTTACCTGCGATTGATGGCAGGCTCCTTGGTCACACCTAGCTTAATCCATAACCACCCAAACTTTTAGGTTTACCAGTGGGGCTAAACTTTCTACAGGGTGTGACCCACACATCCTGCACAGAATCCACCCCAGGATAAGGTTCTAGAGTGCTAGTTGATGTTATGGCCCTGCCTAATGTGACCAGTCTCCTGAACCATCATCATGTCAGGCAAAACAATATCCTGCTAGACAAGCCTGAGCTTATCTTTTGCATTATAGGTGTTCACAGCTCAGCATTGTTAAGTGATTACAAGTTCTTCAAAGGAAGAGTTACTGGCATTGGGAATCTTTAGGATTGGCTCAGATCCCAGAAACAGTGGGGTTAGCCTGGAGCTACCAAAGCAGCGATTTGGACAACCAATACCCCAGAGCTCCCCAGCCGGGCGGTCAGCAGGCACAGCCTGGCGCCAAATGGCGCACTTGCCACCCGGGCCCAGCTCACCATGAGCACATGGTGGCTGGGATCGGGATCCGAACAAGACGCTCCTCCTGCAGCTCCCAGCAGCCTCCTGGCTGCTGAAGTTTAAACCCGCAGGCCCAAGGTTACGCCCCACCCCAATCCCGTCCACCGCCCAATGAGGGCGGTGGAGGGGGGGCACCGGACCCAACCAGTCCCGGAGACTCCCCCACCTCGGTGTACCCACCCGAAAGGAAGTAGTTCCCGAATCCAGGCGGGCCCAGGCCCAGCTCACCATGAGCACATGGTGGCTGGGATCGAGATCCGAGCAAGACGCTCCTTCCTGCAGCCCCCAGCAGCCTCCCAGCTGTGCCAATCTGAAGCCAGAAGCCAGGAGCCTCCTCTGGGTCTACCACATGGGTGCAAGGTCCCAAGACTTTGAGCTGTCCTCTATTGCTTTCCTAGGCCACAAGCAGGGAGCTGGACAGGAAATGGGGCTGCCGGGATCAGAACCGGAATCCTTATTGGATCCTGGAGTGTGCAAGGCGAGGACTTTAGCCACTAGGCTACTGCGCCGGCCTAAGCATATTTTTCTTTTTTTTTTAATTAATTGATTAATTTTATTATTCCACGATACAGTTCTATATATGTATGTTAAGATTTTTTTTATTGGATTTAGAGAGAAGAAGAGACAGAGAGAAAAATCTTTTGTCTGCTGCTTCACTCCCCGAGTGGCTGCGATGGCCAGAGCTGAGCCAATCCCAAGTCAGGAACTGGGAGCCTCTTTCATGCCTCCCTCGGGTATGGGGTTCCACGGCCTTGGGCCATTCTCTACTGCTTTCCCAGGTCACAAGCAGGGAGCTGGAAAGAAGTGGAACAGCCGGGACTAGAACTGGTGCCCACATGAGAACCTGCCGCATGCAAGGCGAGGACTTTAGCTGCTGGGATATTGCACTGAGCCTAGTTCCATATTTTTTAATGTGATCTCTGTTTGTGAATTTAGTTTATGAAAGTCCTGCAGAGTTAATTCTAAGCATATTTTTCTATGAGCACTTTGGAGGCAATTTTCAGGAATGACATACCTTAGTTTCAGAGATGCTACCAGAAAGGAAACATTATACAACGGCTGCTTAATTTTGAAAGAAAGTTCCAGGAATGACTAGTAAAAACGTTTTAGTTGTTTATCTAAATTACCAGTATTTACTCAATTTTCCTTCACTTCAACAGTCCTTAGTTTGCACTCTAAGTAAATCAATTTATTAATCACTGAAAAATCCTTTTTTTTTCCCCCTTGAATGTTGAGGTTCAGATATCTACAAACTGTTGGGAAGCCAAAAGAATTTGCCTGGATGTTTCTTTTAAAACTGGCACAAAAGTTTAATTTAACATAAAAACAAACAATAACAAAAGTGTATAGAAAGCTATTTTGGGGCCAAGAGTAACAGATGAAACAGCCTAATGACACCAGCACTCCATACGCATGTCAGTTATACTCTAGCTGCTTGCTCCATTTTGGATCCAACTCCCTGCCAACATGCCTGAATGGAAGACGGCCCATGTCTCCGGGCCCCTGCACTCATTTGGAAGACCCAGGGGAAACTCCTGGCTGCTGTCCATGGCCTGGCCAGCCCTGCCTGTTGTAGTCATTTGGAGAGTAAACCAGCATATGCAACACCATTCTGTCTCTCCTCTCTTTGTAACTCTGTGCTTCCTTCCTTACTTTCTTCCTCCCTCTCTTTCCTTGCTTTTCTTTTTAATATTTGTTTGTTTTTTATTGGAAAGGCAGATCAGATTTACAGAGGAGAGACAGAATGATCTGTCACCTGCTGATTCACTCCCCAAATGGCCACAATGGGCAGAGCTGAGCTGATCTGAAACCAGGAACCAGGAGCTTCATCCGGGTCTCCCTCACATGTGTAGGGTCCCAAAGCTCTGGGCCATCCTCTAATGCTTTCCCAGGCCACAGGCAAGGAGCTGGATGGGAAGTGGTTTGGGACATGACCCAGTACTGATATAGGATTCCCAGAGTTTGCAAGGTGAAGATTTAGGCAATGAATCCATTACATTGGGCCCTCTAACTGCCTTTCAAATAAAGAAGGTAAATCTTAAAAAATAAAAGTGCCACTTGTCAACATCAATTTTGCCTTTTGTTTTACATCACTGAAGCTCTCAACACTAAAGTTAATCTTTGCCTCTTCTTACAAAGCCTTACAAACGAAAAAAAAAAAAGTGGGGGGGAGGATTCAAGCCACCTAAAGTAACACAACTATGATTAAAACTATCATAAAGTACCTGGCATACAGTAGGTATCCAACAAACTCTGTTATTCTGGAATGCAACTTGACCCTGGCATCTCCTTGCTTTTGCAAACTTTTTTTTTAAAGCTTATTTATTTTTATTGCAAAGTCAGTTAAACAGATAGGAGGAAAGACAGGAAGATCTTCTGTCTTATGATTTACTCCCCAAGTGACCACAATGTCCAGTGCTGCATCGATCCGAAGCAGGGAGCCAGGAAATTCCTCCAGGTCTCCCATGTGGGTGCAGGGTCCCAAGGCTTTGGGCCATCCTAGACTGCTTTCCCAGGCCACAAGCAGGGAGCTAGATGGGAAGTGGAGCCGCTGGGATATGAACAGTTGCCATATGAGATCTTGGCACTTTCAAGGCAAGGACTTCAGCCGCTAGGCCACCGTGCCGAGCCCTGCTTTTGCAATCTTTTACAGATGTCACAGTCAGGATTTGTTTTCTTACATTGTCCACCCTTCTGGATCTATGGATTTCTAATCCATTCTGTTCACAGTTCTCAAACTTACTAATTCTGTCTTACACCTATTGCAGGCTACATGTTCTTTACATACAATGTCCGATTATAGTATTACACCTCTATTTGGTGTGAATCCCAAAGAGTAAGCACTACGTATTTTTAAAAATTGAAACCATTACTTACTTTACTGTAGGGATAATATTTGGCTGAGGTTTTAGCAACCTTAAACGATACCACATACATCTTCCATACACTTTTCTGATATTCTTTAGTCGAATTTGCTCTGTCAAAAAAAAAAAAAAAGATGGGTTAAACCATTTTCCAACTAAAGATAAAACCAGAGTTAACACAATATTAAGCATCATTACCACGCTACTATCTACTCGAACATTAAGGTACTTAATGTCACTGAAGGCATCCTCAATTATTGTCTTACACAAAATAATTTTGATGTGGACAATTTCATCATGCAAAGCAATATTTATGTAAGATAGAGGCTTCCCGCCACAATGACAGGAGTAAAAGCGAATCCTGAAAAACTCCCTCTTGGGTTGCCACTTCCTCTGGTGACCATGAGAACCAGGACTAGGGGCAGTCATGGACAGACAGAGTGGCATCCACTAGCATCAGTGTGGACTAGATAGTAGGGCTGATTGGGATGAACTAGGCTTCAGTGCCCATTAACACGTACAAGAGCTGAGTGGGATGTGGGACCAGTCTACTATACATACTGGCAAGCAGGGGAAACAGTGCAGGGGACGAACTTGGTTGGGGTTATTGTGGGTCTAGACTGCAGCTCCACTGATTTCCGAGATGGTCAAATGTGGGGTGGGGGACAACACGTATTGGTTTGCTAGAACACAGTGCTGGAACAGAACTGACCCAGCAATTGCAGCTACCCATGTATGTGTGTGCATAGGCTATTTTGGGCAAGGGACTGTGCTGGACCCTGTATTGGCAAGCACACACAGTAATCAGGTCTGGAAACACTTCTATACAAGCATCTTTGTGGACCTCCCCCCACCACCAACTAAACCACTAGACTCAGAACCCCAACCATGGAGAGAGTGGCAGGTTCCATTAAATGACCATGGAGTGCATGTGTCAGAGCTGGGTCTCCTCAGTGTCTTAGAGCAGTGGACAGCATATCCAGATGAACAGGAACGATATGGCAGAATACTGGAGTCTGCAGAGGACACCTGGTACCACAACAGAGGTTGGAGGAGAGAACAAATTGATCAACTATCCTAGCCATGTGCTGGCAGTGAAAATATGGGCAAACGGAGACTCTAAGATGGACTATGTCAGCCAGTGGATTCTGCAGAGATTTCATCGTGATTGGAGTGGCAGGATCAACAGCATTTTAGGACTGTTGAACTAACAAAAATCACTGGAGCAGGACCCTTGGAACAAGCCCCCACACTGGGGCCCCTGGGATGATTGGGAGGTTGGGTGTGGCTTCTCCCTTTATCTTCCCTCTTCCTCCAGATACAGGAAGAAAAAAGAGAATGTGAAAACAATGGTCTCATCTACTTTCCTTTAGCCCTTGACCCTTTACAATCTAATCAACTATGTAAAAATCATCAAAAGGATAAAATTTATTTTTAAAAAAAAGCTGAAGCTGTTATGGGTGCAGCCAGTGATAGCCAACACCCACTGACAGTGGGCAAATGAAATGTGGCTGTGTCCCCCGCCCTCTGACCTGAAGGTGGATCCTAACAGCAATGGAATGATAATTTCATCCTCAGCCACTCCCCCCCCACCACCTAGGTATTTGCTCCTGCCCACCTGTGACTCACCTATCACCTGAGAGAGGGTGGTATTGCATTGTTGTGTAACCACTCCCCTCACAAGCCCCTTTAAAAGGCCTGTGAAGCTGGGGCTCGCTCTCTTTCTGGTCAGGTAATCCCCGGAGCATGGTCCCTGTGTACTGCTTAGATGGGACAATGGATATAGTAGCGTTGTTTCTGGTTCGTGTACTATCAGGAGTTCCAGGAGAGGGGAGGCCTAGCAGTAGTGGAATGTGGGCAGAGAAGCCAGGGAAAGGTGAATGTCTGCAGCTTTGCATGTGTCCAGGTTATTCGTTGCATGTCTCTTAGGATAACTTATTGTTGGGGAAACTGGGGCATAGGTCTTCAGCTTAACAGATGGACTTCAGGGTAATGACCATTTGTTCCCCTTTGGATTGTGTTTGGTTGGATTATGATTGGTTGGATTGCCGTATGGACTTGTGATCTGCTTATTTCTAGTATGCTCTATTATCACCAAGCTTGGTTAATAAAGACTCCTTAATAAACCTTAGACATGTCTGGTGTGATCTCACTTGCAACCCGTAACAAAAGCAAGGTCTAGATCCATGCCTTTTCCCTTAGCCGCAGGTATCCCTGTCTGTCTGCCTTAGCACAATGTATCCTTGCCTGCTTTTTATCAAAAGGAATTCACTTCAGAGAGTGATTTCCCAGGAGTCTTTTGCTTCACCAGTAGATAAGAACCTTGAGGGTCTGGAAGGAAATCCTGTAACTACATTCAAGTAACCCACACACACATACACACAAAGGTCAATAATCCCTTCCTAAAGATCACCGCATAGCTGACCAATCAGGAATCTTGCATGTACACACCTCTCAGCCCCAATTTTCACTCTATAAAAACCTTTACCCCGACTACACGGAAGCCCAGGAATGAAGCAATAACTGTCTGGCTCCTAGCTCTATGCTCTGCAATACAGATCTACCATCTTCCACTGACCCGAATGTCAGTGACTGGCTTTTTGAGTATCAGATGATCAGATCCACTTTGGGGGTTCCACAACAACGCCTCCAATCAGCAACGGGGAATCCAAGAGAAGACAGACCCAGGAAAATGGTGGGAGTTGAGTCTTTTAAGCACCATTTCAGGGAGGAAGGCAAAATGAATTAAAGGGTATGGAGGGGAATTCCTGTCCAGTTCCTTCATCAAAATAAAAAGGTCATCAGAAGGGTGTGACTAACAGCCCCCCCCCCCATCGTTATATGGTAACTAGACTTCGGGGAGGTGAGGGTCCACTTAATGCCCATTGGCTTCTCTTTAGCGTAAGACAAAGAGCTAGGAGGAACTTGGAGCCAAACATCCACCCAAATCAATGTATTGTAATAAAAATCATGGATACAGCCCTATCTGTGTGACAAGAGCCCAGGAGCAGCAAAATGCCAATAGTAATGAACACATCCAGCAGCCTGATCTTGACTTCTAAACATCATTTTTGCTAGTAATAGGAGCCAAGAATTCCAGTGTATTCCACTAAAATATTAATTACAAAGGAGAAAACAATGACATTACATTGAGCAAGTAAAACAGGCTAAACAAATGCCCACCCCAAGAGGCCCACAGCCCAACAACTGCAACCCATCATTTTAAGTACTTTATAGCAGCTGTGACTAAATAAAGAATACTGAAACAAGGAAATTATCCTAATATGACTCATTCAATCACAGCAGTGCTTAGAGAGGCAGAAGGTTCAAAGGTCAAAAAAAAAGTGATACAATGAAGAAAACCTTGGAATAATGCTCTTTTTAAAAGTGGGGCACACAAGCAACCTCTGGAAGCAGAAGCAAAGAAGCCAATTCTACTGCAGAGCCTCCAGAAGGAACCTTCCCCACAAACCACGGCTTCAGCACAAGTAAGTTGATTTTGGACTTCGGGTTTTCAAAACTGGGAAAGATTAAAGCTGCTGTTTTAAGCCACTGAATTTATACTAACTTATTACAATAGGGAACTAACACAATCTGGCAGTGACCACTTTTACCAAGGGTTCAATAAACATCACCAGTACAAGGACAACCTGGAGTCATTTGGAATGCAATCGGAACAGCAGACAGTGTTTTGTGGTAATCCTGCCTCAGAAACTATCTGAATCTAGTGACAACCTAAATTTATAGCTCATTCCACTAGATAATCGGCCTATAACAATTAAAGTAAAGGCCAATCAACTATTCCAGACTGAAGGAAGAAACATGCCAACGAAATGCGACAATGTTCCGTTGCATCAGGCCCATATATCATACTCTCTCAACTTAAATCTTCCCTTTGAAGAGGACAATTAAATCAATCACTAAGTATCACAGAGCATGCTTTATATATTAACACAGTGGCATTTATAATTCCAACACAACTAAAATTCCATGGCATATATGGGAGGAATGACACGAACATCAGTCTTGAAGACTGATAGGACCCCTGCCAATTTGGATTCTAAGCCATTTTACCTCACAACCCTGTACTCCACCAACCTGCTCTAACTTCCTAACCGTGTTATCATCAACCCCTTTAACCTCATGGCACCGCATGTCCCTATCCACGAATCCTTTGCAGCCCCACCCCCTAGGACCCGCCTATTACTGCATCTACAATCCCCCACAGCCCCTTGATACCCACCGCAGGCCATAAACCCACACCTCTGTGTGCAGGGCACCCCTTCTTGCTCTTTCCCCATGCTGGGGTCCTTTGGGCCCCCTCTTGCCACTCTTTCTTCCTCTTGCTCTCTTCTCTTCCGGTTCTAGGTTCTCAGCTCTCAGCCCTGTTTTCCCACCGGCCTCCCAAGATGACCCTCCTGTTACCATGACAGGAAAACTCTTTCTCTCTCTGAAAGCCCTTCCCTGCAGCCACCTCCCCCGCTGAAATAAAGACCTCCTATGTGACTCCCTGCATCGGACATCTTGGGTTAATGGTGAAAATTCCTAACAAAACATTCCAAATCTTTGGATCAGGCTGAAGCCAGGAGCCTCTTCCAAGGGCTCCCACGTGGGTGTAAAGGCCCATCTGGGCTACCCTCTGAGTTGGCTCAGAAGTAGAGCAGCCAGGACTAGAGACAGTGCCTGTGAGAGTGGCTCGAATAGCGCTCAGGACTGATGAGATCCCTCCATCTTGGATGCAGCACCACTTCCTGCTTCTTCCCACTGCTCACAAGTTTCAAGTCTTTCTGGCTGCCCAACAATCGGCAGTAACCTCATGGTGCTGACAATCCTAACCACCAGTCGCTCACGGCTGCCCTCCCTTCCTCTTCCTCTCTCCCAGCTGCACACGCTGCCCCTTTCCCGCCAGGCCATTCCTTGTCCTCCTTCATCTTGCCCCCTTACCCTTCCCTGCAGCCCCCTCCTGCCACTACGGCAAGGAAACATTTCCCTTTTTGCTCTCTCCCCTCCACCTCCAGTCTGTTCCTTATACTGCTGGAATAAAGAACTTCCTAAGTACTTCGTTGGGTCTAGTATTTTGGGTTTGCGGCAAACTTATCCTGGAGAGAGGACTTGGGTGTGGGAATTAGCTGCATGTAACGACTTGAATGCAAATAACAGCGAACAGTGCCCACACTGAAAGATGGTGGGGACCGCTCAAGTAATTGGTTCCTGCCACCCACACAGACACTCAGGTTGAGTTCCTGACCCCTACCCGTGGGCAGGCCCAAACCCAGTCATTACAGTTACTTGGAGATTGAACCTGCAAATGAGAATACTCTGACTTCACACATTCTCTTTTTTCACATTCCTACAAATAAAAATTTATTTTTATTCCCTGTGACTATGAAGTGTTGTCCACTTTGTTTTGCTATATTTATTTATTTAAAAGAATAACAGAAGCAGAGACAAAAATAGAGCTAATCTCTCTATTGGCTCACTCCCTAAGTGGCCACAAGAACTGAGTCTACACCAGGCTGAAATCCAGGGCTGAGTTTAACAAGTGCGTGGCAGACTGACATACTCGGGCCATCAGCTCGTGTTCCCCGGGCACATTAGCAGGAGCTACATCAGTAACAGAGTAAGCAGGACTCTTAACTAGCATCCCATAATAAAGGATGGAGGTACCCTCAAGCAGTAGTTAAAACTGCATCACAGGACTTGCCCCTCCCCCTCCACTTGGCTTCAAAAACATTCACACGGTAAGTTGAAAGAACATTACAATAAACAACATTCTTCACTCAAATTCACCAATCATTAACAGGTTATTTGTAACTCTTGGCTTTTTCTCAATTGCCTTCTTCTCCTTCCCTCTTCCGTAGCGGCTCACTTGGGGAGTGAATCATCGGACGGAAGATCTTCCTCTCTGTCTCTCCTCCTCTGTGTATATCTGGCTGTAATAAAACGAATAAAAAATAAATAAATAAGTAAATACAAAGGCAGGTATTTAGAGAGTAAGGCTACTTTGGATGTTTTGGCTCCACCTCCTCTATCCATTCTAGCTCCCTGCTGATGCATACCCCTGGAGGCAGCAGGTGCTAAGTCAGAGTTGGGTTCCTAGAATCCCCAGGGAGATCCAGGTTTTAAGGTTCCTGGTTCCTGACTTTGGACTGGCCTGGCTTTGGCTGTTGTGTGCATTTGGAGAGTGAACCAGCAAACATGATATCTCTTTTCTCTCTTTCAAATAAATAAAAATTTAATTTTAAATGATCTTATTGCCATTAGAAAGGCAGATTTACAGAAAGGAGATATGGAGAAAGACCTTCCATCTAACTGATTCACTCCCCAAATGGCCACAATGCCAGAGCTGAAGCCAGACACCTCCTCCCAGTCTCTCCCATGCAAGTGCAAGCTCCCAAGGCTTTGGGCCATCTTGCACTGCCCTCCTAGGCCATAAGCAGGGAGCTGGATTGGAAACAAAACAGCCAGGACATGAACTGGTACCCATACAGGATGCCAGCACTACAAGGTAGAGGACTAGCCAGTTGCGCTTTTGCACCAACCCCTTAAATTATCTTTAATGAAACAAAAAGTTCTGTCAATATGGAACACAGAGTAATGCAGTTTTATTCTATTACAAGCATATTTTGTCAAAACATGGAGGTTCCAGATTAGCTCATTCAATTTACAGGAAATATATACTGCAGAACCTAAACAGTAAAGGAGTCTTCAATGTTAAATCAACAAAATCAAAATGTGAAGAAAAGTGTGACCTAATCTTTCAGTGACAATATTTTAATCCTTTGAGGATTACAAAAACCACTAACTATTGAAGCCAATCAAGTAACACCCTCAGAACACTCTTCTCTACATCCGTGCCTCTGCAGCGTCATCAAAGGACGCTTCCCCGCCCCCAGGTGTGGATGAGGTTTGACAGCAAGCAGCAAGCAGCCATCTCCCCTTCCTCTCCTGTGGACACAAAGGGGAAAAAAAGACTGACCCATGTGTCCCACCCACCTTCCTCCTTATCTGACCCTCTCCACCCTCATCAGAGACTCACTGGGCATAGCATCCCTTTCAACTATAAGCAGTATTAAAAATAAAAATTAAATTAAACACACTGAGAGATTTTACAGTTTTTTGTATATAAATTAGCAAAATTAAGAAAGCCAAATGACAAACATCGTTTATTTCACTGACATTTTATTCATTTACAAGAAAAAACTCTGCATGCATTTCAAAATTATGTTAATTCCATTTTCCATGAACTTGTTGAAGTACCTTCATATTATCTCACTGTGGTAACACTGGCTCACTTTTTTAGACAATCTATTTGCTTCACTAATGCTCTCCTTCTCTGCTATGAGGAGTTCATCAAAGGCAAGTTCAATGACATGGCCTACAGTTCAGGGACAAAGGAAAAAGAAGACAGGATAAGCTACAAGAATAAAAAGAAGTAAAAATGAACTGATCATCTTGCACATTCTCCTAAAAAGTACTCTTCAGAAAAAAGAACCACTCAGTATCTGAATGATTATGGAAAATAAGAAGAGTGGGGAATTCAGCTTAATTATTTACTTTAAAAGTCTAAAACAAATACAAAACAAACTAAATTAATGCTTGTTTGGCATTCTTAGTCACTTGAAGTAAAAGTTAATTAAAACTCTCGCTGTCATTGTAAACTATCTTTATAAAGGTTACTTCAAAATACAGTTAGTGGTTATATTACAAACAACAAAAATATACATCTATAAGATGATGAAAATACCCAAAGCTGTATAATGTTACACTTCACAGCTTAAAAGGAAAATTTCCAGTGATAGTTTCACATGCAGAATCCCCAAGAGCTGTATTCCAGGACTGGCACTGTGGCGGCAGAAAGTTGATCCAATTTTAATCCCTGCATCCCCTATCATAAGTGCCAGTTTGAGGCCTGGCTGTTCCACTGTCATCCAGCATTCCTGCTAATGAGCCTGGGAATCTTGGAGCCCTGCCAGCCATGAGAGAAATGATGCAGTCCCTGACTCTTGGCATCTATCCAGCCCAGTTCTGGCCATTTAAGGAGTGAAGCAGCTGATGAACAAATCGTGCCCTCTCTTTCTCTTTCTTTATCCCTTCCTCCCTCCCTCTAGGAATGATCTGTATTTCAAGCCCAGCATGGTAGCCTAGTGGCTAAATCCTTGGACGTCATGTGGGTGCCAGTTTATGTCCCAACTGCTCCACTTCCCATCCAGCTCCTGCCTTGCGACCTGCAAGTAGTGGAGTATGACTCAAAGTCTGGGGATCCTGTATCCACATGGGAGACCCAGAAGAAACTCCTGGCTCCTGGCTTCAGATCAGCTCAGCTCCAGCTGCTAGGGCCATTTGGGGAGTGAACCAGCTAATAAAAGATCTTTCTCTCTCCCTCTCTCTATAAATCTGTCTCTCCAATAAAAATAAATAAATCTTTAAAAAATAAATCTTAAATTCTTTAAAGAAAAGCACATATCCCAAACAAAGGCAAATAAATTCTGAAAAACAGCTCAAAAATTGATCTGGTGGCACAGGCATCAAGCCATAATCTACAGGGTCAGTAGCTTATATGGGTGCCAGCCCAAAGCTGAGATCCTCCACTTCTGATCCAGTTACCTACTAATGCCCCTGGGAAATCAGCAGAAGATGGCCCAAGTACTTGAAGAGTTCCAGGCTCCTAGTGTGGGCTTGGCTCAGCTCCACTCACAGCAGCCATTCTGAGAATGAACCAGCAGTTGGATGATATCTCTCTCTTGTTCTGCCTTTCGAATAAATAAATCTTTTTCAAAAAAAAAAAATCTTTCATGATGATCAAAGATACCGAGGTTGAATACATGAGAAATCTGAAAATAACTGTTTACTAAAGTATAAGTAAAACTGACATAAGTACAGCTATATTTGTTAGTAATTTTCAAATATGCAACTAAATTTCTAAGTAAAAATTTTATGACTATCTCTCAAAGCTAGCCAAAAAATGATTTCTTCTCATTGAAAAGAAGAATAGTAGTAAATGAAGTATTGTCACTTCCCTGCTTTAACAGCTCCCTGCTGTACCTAGAATGAAACCCAGGTTTCTTACCTGACTTAGAGACGTGACTTGGGCCTAGCCTTGACTTCATCTCAGCCCATTTTTACCTCACCTGTCACACCCTGCCACTCCATCTGCTCTGTTCCTAGAACATGCCAAACTCTTCCTTGCCTTAAAGGCTTCTGCGCACCAACTGTCTCTCTAGCCTGAAATAGGCTTTTTCCACCCAAATCAGGACTTTAAATTGCTGGTACTGTCACTCAGCTTTCAACTTGAAGTCACCATCTCAGAAAAAACCTTGAAAGAACACTTTATTTCCCAGCAAAGCATTCATCACTATGCCAAACTTGTGATTTGGTGTGCCAACTACCCTCCTCCCTCCCCTTATCTCTTCAGGATGTAAGTAAGCATCCAGAGAACATCCGTCTTTGCTTCCGCCACAGTGGCACCTAGGCCCCTTGCTTCCACCACTGTGGCACCTAGGCCCCTTGCTTCCACCACAGTGGCACCTAGGCCCCTTGCTTCCACCACAGCAATGCCTAGATGGGCTGGGGACTTGGGCTGGCGGCAAGGGGGAGCAAAGCAAGCCTTGTTAACATGCTTGAGTTCTACCTGGGCGGAGGAATAGCAGCCCAAGCCAGCACATCAGAGGACTGGTTCTAGGATCCCAATTGGGAGAACAGGGCTCCACCCTACCAGAAGACTGGGCTGAGAACCTATGTGCTCCCAGGTGCAGGGACTGTGACTTGCACAGGGAAAAGGATAAGGGATATGTGGGAGGGAAGATCACTGAGGGAGTACATTGCAGGTAAGGAATGACTTCCAAGGGACTTCCACCAAGGTCACTATACCTGCAGGGAAGCAAAGTGGCTGAGATGCAGCGGTTTGAAGGAGGGAAGCTGGAGGACTTTTCAGGATCAGACCTATGTACCCACCCACATAGGAGACCTGAGCTGGGCTACTTAGCATCAACCACTGTTGACCACTGTCAAGCACCACTCACTGGCACACACTAAAGCTAAGGCTGAGGGCCTACCTGGCAGGGATACATCACGATAGGGAATAGTAAAACTTAGGCAGGGCCATGACACTGACCAGCACGCAAGAGAATCAGGTCTGGGGACAGATTCTGTGGGGGATATGTGGGCTCAGCCCTCTGAAACTGCAATATTGGTTGGTTTCTTCAAGCGCTGGGGTAAGTGATGGGCTGAGCTAGGCAGGACCACGGAATCCCCTGACATTCATGGGTACTAGGCTGGGAACAGCCCAGGCTGGTCCAGGATATAGCACCAATATGTGCATACAGGAATAGGGTGTGGGTGGGCCAAGCTACAACATCTGTCAGTTCACACAAAGGCCAAAACAAGAGGGGGAGCAGGGGGTGGGTGGCAGGGAGCAGAATGTACCAGGTAAGGGCCTAGCACCCGCCAGTACATGTGAGATCTGGGTCTGGCAGTGGGCCTGGTGGGGGAAACTTGGGTAACTTCCCTGGTCGGCCATAGCTCCCACTGGTGAGCACAATTCAGGGCTGGGTGTTGGTCAGGCTGGACAAGGCAGCTCTACTTGTTGACAAGCATGTGGGTTGGTTGGGGATGGGAGTGAGGGGGATTTGGGCAGGGCAAGGTCAATCTTAGCACACTGGCATGTGCATGAGCCAGAATGTAGTGTGCACCATATTGGGCTTGAGCTAGGCTATCACACCTACCGGTTTGCATAAAAGCCAGAAATGGGGTAGACCAAGCAGAGCTAGGCTACAATACCCACCAGTGAGAGTTGTGTGGGAGTAGGCCAGGCCAGGCCAGGATGCAGCATCTGACAGCAATGGCCAAGAGGGGAATGGGCTACGCCAAGCTGGGTCAGAGCAACTACCAGCATGAGCAAGATCTATGGCTGGGAGTAAGCCTGGTAGGGAATTAAGGAAACACCTGGCCAAGTTGTAGTCCCAACTGGTAAGCACAAGAGCCAAAATGGGGGCTGTGAACTGAGGTGGACATGACTGCAGTATCCCTTGGTGTGGGTGTAGACAGTCAAGGGTGTGCCAGACTAGGCTGGGCTCCAGCACCCACTGAGCTTGCAAGAACCAGGGTAGGTGTAGGACAAGCTGGCCTAGGTCTCGGCACTTGTTGAACCACGTAACAGCTGGGTCTGGGCAAGCAGGAAGAGGTGTTGGCCACTTGGGCAAGGTCACTGTACCTGCCCTGCCGGGATAGGAGACTGGGCCAAGAACCCAACAGTTCATGCGAGATCTGCCACTGTGAGGTAACCTGATAGAGGAGCTTGGGGAATCTCCTCTGTCAGGATACAGTCCCTAAGGTGAGCACAAGAATGAAGATTGGGAGCAGCCCAGACTGAGCTAGGTTACAGTATCCAACTGCAAACATTTGGGTCAGGTCCAGGAGCAGCCCAGACTGGGTTGGTTTGTAACACCAGGCAGTTCACATTAGGGCTGGGACTAGGGAGTAGGACTAGACTAGGTTGCAGCACCCACCAGCATAAGCTGGAACTGGGAGAAGTTTGGGCCAGGCTATTGCATCCACTGGCAAATGCCGAGGTGAGGTGGGCCATGCCAGACTGTACCGTAGCACCCACCAACACATGCGAGACCTGGGGCATGGGAGGAAGGGGCTGGCAAGCCTGGAAGGAAGGCAACAATAACTCCCCTTCTGGGCCATTGCTCTTGCTGGTAAGTGTGAGTACTGGAACCGGGGGCAGACCAGGCCAGGGGCAGGGCTACAACACCCACCGGCCTGCATGTGAGCTGCATTAGGGGGAGAGCCAGGCTGGTGTAAATGACTATATCCAATGGTACATGCTTGAGCCTGAGTAAATGCAGACTAGTCAGTCTGCCACAGCATCAACTGGCAAGTGCTAGGAATGGGAGGCAAGTCCTGTCAAGTTAGGCTGCAGAACCACCTGGAAAGTGCAAGATCCAGGAGTTGAAGTGGGCCCAATAAGGAAACAGCACTCCTCTGATGGG
This sequence comes from Ochotona princeps, assembly GCF_030435755.1. Taxonomy (NCBI): domain Eukaryota; kingdom Metazoa; phylum Chordata; class Mammalia; order Lagomorpha; family Ochotonidae; genus Ochotona; species Ochotona princeps. Next base: position 53,966,279 of record NC_080832.1, on the reverse strand, counting down.
CTGCAACTCCCACTGGTGAGCATGAAAAGCAGGACTGGAGCACAGTGGGGTCAGTTAAGTTGAGCTAGGCTGCAGCACCCACTGATGTATACAAAAGCCGAATGGAATGCGGGATGGACTGGACAACTCTGCTGCACATACCGGCATGCCCAGAAATCAGGGTTGGAGACGGGCGTGGTGAAGGCTAGTGGGGTCACCCTTCTGGGCTGCAATCCCTGCTGGTGTACATGAGGGTTAAATGTGTGGTGGGCAGGGTTGGGCCGGACCGTAGCATCCATTAACTTGAGTATGAGATGGGGCTGGGGATAGAATTGACCCAGTGACTCGAACCACCTCTGTGTACATAGCTGATGTGGATGACAGAGTAACCTGGACCCTGTACTGGCTAGCACACACAGGAGTCAGGTCTGGGGTCACCTCAGGGCAAGTTTCTTTGGAGAGCTCCCATCTAAACCACTGCACTCAGAACTCCAACCATGGGGAGAAATGCAGGATCTGTGGTCCTACCAAAAAGTGCATGAGTCAAAATTAGACTTCCTCAGTTGAAAATGGAGCAGTGGACAGCATGCCAAGATGCACATGGGGGACATTATAACCAGTTCATTGAGGCGTGGAGATGACATCCAGTACCATGGAGGGCAGATCAAATTGGACAATTTTCCCAGCCAAGCACTAATAGCAAATATCTGGGTGAGAGGAGAGTCCAGGGTGGACTATGTCAGTCCATGGACCTTGGAAGGATGTGCTCATCTTCTGATCAATTAAATCAACAGTATTTCAGACTTGAGCAAAACCCTCAGAGCATACTCAACACTGGGGATTCTGGAACGACATCAGGTGGGCCGTCCATCCCCGGGTTCAGTTGCAGTTAGGATGCTGGGTGTGGCTTTTCCCCTTTTCTCCCCAGTTCCCTCAGATATAGGAAGGAAAAAAAAAAAAAAAAGAAAATTGGAAACAAATTTTCTCATCCACTTTCCCCATCCCTCAACCCTTCCCACCCTAATCAGTGGTCCATACGGGCATGTATCCTTGGCTATGTAAATATTATCAAAAATAGGAGTCCAGTGTGCTAGCCTAGTGGCTAAAGTCTTCATCTTCCATGCACCAGGATCCCATATGAGCACTGGTTCATGTCCTGGCTGCTCCACTTCCCATCCAACACCCTGCTTGTGGTCTGGGAAAGCAGTTGAGGACTGCCCAAAGCCTTGGTACCCTGCACCAGCATGGGAGACCCAGAAGAAGCTGCTGGCTCCTGGCTTTGGATTGGCTCAGCTTCAGCCATTGTGGTCACTTGGGAATGAATCACTGGATGGAAGATCTTCCTCTCTGTCTCTTCTCTCTGTATATCTGACTTTGCAATAAAAATAAATACATTTTAAAAATAAATAAATAAATCTCTTTTTTAAATATTTCTTTCAAATAAAAATAATCTTTTTTTAAAAAGGTTAAATTCATAAAACCTAAATATAAGTTAAAACCATAAATCAAAAATCTTTGATGTAGACTCCATTATCCAAACAGATGTAAATATTTATCTAATATATTATCCACAGCAGTTGTTTTGATTTCTTTTGCATTTCTGAATCTGGATATAATTCATGGATTTGTCTAATCCTAGTGTTGCCACAGCCCACTCACATATGAAAACAAAACTATATTTATATTGCATTCAACTTTGTATCATCTGTTGTACCTAGCACAATCAAACAAACTGACTGCTCAGTCAATAACAACTGGATTTAACAACACAAGAGCATACTAGATTTCTTCATCCAATGACACAAACACAATTCCAAGAAACACCCTGTTACGACAAACAACAGACTGGGCCTTTCAAGCATGCAACAGTGGAGCTGCTATTATGGCACAGAAAGTTAAGCAAAACTTGACATCAACATCCCATATAAACACTGCTTTGGTTCATGTCCTGGCTGCTCCATTTCCACATTTCCAATCCAGCTCCCTGCTAATGTACCTGACAAGGCGGCAGAGGATGACAAAGATGGAGTACGAAACTCCATGCTTTGCCCTGGCTTGGCCCAGCTCTGGCTATAAGGGCAATCTGGGAAGTGAACCAGAGAATGGAAAATCAGTTTCTCTCTCTCTCTCTTTCTCTCTCTCCAATTCTGCTTTTCAAATCTGAAACAAAAATGAATGGTAGCATGGTATAACAGTATTTCTCATCAATAAAGCCTGGCAATATTTTAAAAAGGAAATCTAAGAAAATGAATATATTGGTAATGACCTTCATTATGTCTGAAAAAAAGTGTGACTAAAGGAATAAACACCTAAGAAAATGAAAATGAAACTAGCTTTGTTTTTTAAGTTCTCCTAAGATCAAGAAACTATGCAATATAATCTTTAAATGGAGGCAAGTTTACATAATGCAATTACTAATCCATGCTTGTCACCATACCTATACAGTCTAAATACAGTACTGTAATTCTTTCTGACACCAAGTTCCCAGCTGGTTTCCTCTGTGTGGGACGTAAGTGCTTATACAGATGTCTGATGTCCTTCTCTTTCAAGCTAGAAAAAGAGGGAATGGATTTTTTTAAGAAAATTCAAACTTCTCTTAGATTTCTAATATCCCTTCAAGATCTAAAGTCTTAGCAAGACCATGAGTCCTAAATGTAAACAGATTAAAAACAAAAAATAATTCCTTTGAACACAAAGCTTATACCACTTTTTGCAAGTATCCTTTTTTCTTTTTGTGACTCATATTATACAGTTTTAAAATATTTATTCATTTAGCACCATGGCTGAACAGGCTAATCTTCCAACTTCAAGTGCTGGCAACCCTTACAGGCACCAGTTTATGTTCCACCTGCTTTACTTCCCATCCAGCTCCCTGCTTATGGCTTGGAAAGCAGCTGAGGACAGCCCAAGTCCTTGAGACCCTGAACCCTCATAATAGACCCAGAAGAAGTTCTTGGCTCCTGGCTTTGGATCAGGTCAGACATGGCTTACATTTAAACACAGTAACAAAAAAAAAGTAAATGCTGGAAAAGGGGGGCGGAATCTGATTTCCAGGGTTACCACAGGTTTGTCCAGTTTTCAACAACAGTAAAGCCATAAGGCATACAAAGAAACAGTTAACTATAGCGCAAAGGGAAAAATATATCCACAGAAATAAAATCTGGGACCAGAGTTGGCAGTGTAGCTGGTCATGCTACTGTCTGCATGCCATAATTAGGTGCCAGTTCATGTCCTAACTGTTCCATTTCCAATACCGCTTCCTGCTAATAACCTGGAAAAGCAGGGGAGGGGTGGCCCTGTCATCCATGTAGGAAATCCAAGAAAGGTCCTGACTCTTGGCTTCCTGCCTGACCCAGCCCTTGCCACTGCAGTCATCTGGGGCGTGAACTGACAGAAGAGCTCTCTCTGATTTTCAAAATACATTAATTAATCTTTTAAAACACACACACGACATTTAATCAATTCTACTAAACAATTTTTAAAAAGATGTATAAAGAACTAAAGGAAGTGAAGAAAAATGTCAAGATATTTACATATGAGCAAAACAAATTTCAACAGTCACAAAACCTAAAAAGAAACCAGAAGGAAATTCTGGGACTAAATGCACAATAACTAACATGAAAACTTTGTGACCAGCATTGTGGTATAGCGCCTAAAGCCCTCAGCTGCCTTCTGACATCCTATGTTGGTGCTGGTTCCAGCCAAAGCTGTTCCGCTTCCAGGTCTAGGAAAGCAGTAAAAGGTGGACCAAGTTTTCAGGTCTTTGCACCCACATGCAAGACCCAGAAGAAGGTTCTGGCTACGGTCTGGCCCAGTCCCAGCTGTTGAAGCCATTTTGAGGGTGCAGGGTGAAACAGTGGATGAAAGAGCTCTTTCTTTGTCTCTTCTCTTTGTCTTCTGGATTAAAAACAAGTAAGTCTTTAAAAAAACCTCAGAAGATCCTCAAGGTTAGGAAGCTGACTACGTGTTACAATGCTGGGAGAAAAGCAGTCAATAGCCGGTGGGCACTCTGCCAAATCTGTATTAACTACACCTATGTGCCAACAGAGTTGTCTATTCATTTTTCTTTCTTTCCTTTTTTTCCCTAAGATAAATAGGAAGGCAGGGAATGCCAGGTCGGACATGTCATGTCCCACCATGTGTTGGCTGGGAGGGCGCTGCAGCTTGCCCAGAGAAGGGGGACTGGAGATAAGTTGGATAAGGGCTGCTGAGGGCATGGTTTGACTGGGTAGGAATGACATCTAGGGTCTTCAACATATCAGGCCACACTGTACTGACAGGTAAGTGAGGGAGCTGAGATGGGGTGGTTTGGAAGGTAGGAAGCTAGAAAGTATGCCTGAGTCAAGCCAAAGCACTCACTCACCTACGTGGTTAGGCCTGGGCTGAGCTAAGAAGCTTCGCCCACAGCCCATTACACACACAAAAGCTAGGGTGAAGACCTGGCTGCAATAGGCCATAGTACATACCCACAACTGTCAGGTCAGGGGGTAGGCCATGTAGGGCTGAACATGTAAGGAGTTATTCAAATATCCCTCCCTGACCCGGCGCCATTTCTTCTTCCTCACAGCTCATGAAATTCCCGCAGGTCCAGCCATCCACCAATCAGATGTAACCTGGCATTCCACCTGAGAATCCCACCCCCAATCTTCCAGCCCCTTCCCCAACTCCACCCACTCACCAATCATCCCTAGGCATTCACCTGCAGGCACCAATCCCCTGGGGGCCTGCCCTCAATCCCTCCCAATCCCCACCCCCCACACCTGGCAGACAAAAAAGGCCCCCAGGTGCGGCTCTCTCTCTCTCTCTCTCTTGCTCTTCTTCTTTGCTCTCCCCTCTTTCTCCGGCCCCCCTTCCCCTCCACCCTGTTGCTGCCCCGCTGGAATAAACCTCCTTAGATACCTCGTTGCGTCTGGTATTTTCAGCTCACGGTAAAGAACCAGGTTGCAGGAATTAGCTGCACGTAATAATAATATCGTAATATTGTATGTAATAATATTGTAATATCCTAAGAACTAGAACTCTTCCACTGTTTTAAATAACTAACAGAACACAGCACCCACCAGAACACAAGAGAACCAGATTCTGCAGAGGATTTGTGGGCTCACCTCCAGAGGACTACAGAATCTGTCAGTTTGCACAGAGTTGGAGATAATGATGGGCCAAGCCAGGCTAAAGCACAGAATTCACAGACACTCATGGCAGCCGGAAGAAGGCAGGCTAAGCCAGGTTGCAGTACCCACCAGCACAGAGGCCAAAACTGAGGGCAGACTATGCTAAGAAGGGTTGAGGCGCCTGCCAACACAGGGGAGCAGGCCTGACAGAGGAACCTGGAGAACTCTAATGCTAGGCCACAGCTCCTGCTGGGAAGTACAAGGACTGGGCCTGGGCGCAGGGTAGGCCGAGCCAAACAAGCATGCAGCACTTGTGGGCTTGTGGGCTGGGTCTGGGTACAGGCCAGGCTGGCACAAGCCACAGCATCTGCTGGTGCTGACAAGCGCAAGGACAAGGTGTGGGCTACGCCTGGTTGGGCTAGGCTGCAACAACCCACAGGCAAGAGCTGAGCATGGGCAGGCCATGCCAGGCTGGGCTGAAGCGCCTGCTGGCACTCACAAAACCTGGGGCTGGGAAATGGGTCCGGTAGGTGAGCTTTGAGGACTCCCCTGCGAGGCTACAACTTCTACTTGTAAGCCCAAGAGCCAGGGCTAGGGGCAGACCAGGCTGGGTGAGGCTGCATCACTCACAGGTAGGCTGGGTCTAGGGGTGGGCCAAACTAGGCCAAGGCCCACCACCCACTGACCCATGCAAGAGCCAGAATGTGTACAGGCTGGCTGAACCAGGCCACAGTACCTGCTACGAAGTGTCAGGAATGGGTGCAAGGCATCTCAGATTAGACTGCAGTACCCCATGGCAAATGAAAGATCCAGGACTGGGAGTGGGCCTGGTAGGGGAACTGTGGGCACATCCCTGATAGGCTGCAGCTCCCACTGTTCAGCACAAGAGCCATGGCTGGGGGCAGGCCAGGGTGGACAAGGCAGCAGCATCATTTGCATTTGTGTGAACCAGGTCTGGGGGCAGGTGTGTGAGCTAAACCATAGCACATGATGGCACACACAAAAACTGAGGCTGGAAGCAGGCCTGGCAGGTGTTATCAGGGTCATCCTGACTAGGTTTGTGTGAGGACGAGGCCTTTGGTGCGCTGGGCCGCAGCACCCGTTGGGGCTAAGAGCAAACTGACCTGGTAGCCACATCCATTGATAAGTGTGTTGGCTGGTGCAGGTGATAGACTGAACCTGATCCCACACTGGCTGGAGCATGAGAGTCAAGTCTGAAGTCACCCCAGGTGAGGTTTCTCAGGGGGCTTCCCCCAACTAGATCATTGGACTTAAACTCTGGAAACAGAAAAAAATCACAAGATACATAGTCTAACCTTGGAATGTATGTATCAGAACTGGACCCCCTCAGTTGCTATTACCTGTGCTATGAAAGCACATCCAGATGCACACAGGGGACATGACAGCCAACTCATTTAGGCAAGCAGAGGACACTGAGGGTCTTTTCAGAGGTGGAAAGCAGAACAGGTTGGACAACTCTCCTAGCCAAGCTTTGCAGAAGTGTATGGGTCTGTGGATGCACAGTCTTTGCAGCAAGTGTCTGGGTCTGTGGACCTGGTCAGCCAACAGACCTTGGAAAGATTTTCTCAACCCTTCTGCAACAAAGCTGAAAACCTCAGAACTATTAAAACTACTCAAGTAACACCCTTGGAACATTGTTCCCCACATTGGAGTCTCTAAGGTCTCATCAAATGACTGTTCCCCATTCCTGGGTGCTGATACAGTTTGATAGCAAAGAGCAGCCCCCTCTCCTTCCCTCCTCAGAAACACAAGAGAACAGCGAAAAAAATTTGTTCTGTTTACCTTCTTCCATATCTAGACCCTCCCCATCATAATCAACACTTCCCATCCTAACTGGAGGCCCGCATGAGCTTGTATCCCTCTCAAGTATATAAACAATATTAAAGATAAATTTTAGGCCCAGCGCGATAGTGTAGCAGTTAAAAGTCCTCACCTTGAACGGGCCAGGATCCCATATGGGCACCGGTTCTAATCCCAGCGGCCCCATCCAGCTCTGTGCCTATGGCCTGGGAAAGCAGTCGAGGACAGCCCAAAGCTTTGAGACCCTGCACCCGCATGGGAGACCCGGAAGAAGCTCCTGGCTTCGGATTGGCTCAGCTCCAGTCATTGCGGCTGCTTGGGGAGTGAATCATCGGATGGAAGATCTTCCTCTCTGTCTCTCTTCCTCTCTGTATATCTGACTTTGTAATAAAATGAATAGATCTTTAAAAAAATTTTATCTTTAAAAAAATTTATCTTTTTTTAATAGCTTTTTAAAGCTTACACGACTAGGTTTTTTTTTTTTTTAATTGGTAAGGTAGATATACAGAGAGGAGGAAGGACAGAGAGGAAGATCCTCCGTCCGATGGTTCACTCCCCAAGTGAGCTGCAACGGCCGGTGCACGCTGATCCGAAGCCAGGAACCTGGAACCTCTTCCAGGTCTCCCACGCGGGTGCAGGGTCCCAAAGCATTGGGCCGTCCTTACTGCTTCCCCAGGCCACAAGCAGGGAGCTGGCTGGGAAGTGGAGCTGCCGGGATTAGAACCAGCGCCCATATGGGATCCCGGGGCGCTCAAGGCGAGGACTTTTAGCCGCTAGGCCACGCTGCCGGGCCCAAAGATAAAATAATTTTTTAAAAAACTCCTCAAGAAGGATACAAGGGCATTTGAGTAAGCAGAAGAAAAATGACTGGCCAGGATTGTAGTACTGCAGGTTAATCACTACTGCCTACAACACTGGATCCCATATCAGTGCACTAGTTCAATTCCCGGCTGCTCTGCTTCTAGTCCATCCCTCTGCTAATGTGCCTTAAGGGCAGTGGAAAATGGCCCAAGTACTGGGACCCCTGCCACCCACGTGGGAGACAGAGTTCCTACTCCTGACTCCCGGGCTCTTGTGGCCTTTTGGGGAAAGAACCAACAGGTGATAATCTCTTTTTGTCTCTCCCTCTCTCACTCTGCCTTTCAAACAAATCTTTCTAAAAAATAATGAAATGAAGAAAGGATAAGCGAGGCAGCTGAGTATGAGGAACAAACTAACGAATATGAACAAAACCTAGGAGACATTTTCAAGCAGACCAGTATACACATTACAGCCATCCCAGACAAGAAAGAAATACGCAGACTAGGGTAAGACCAGCCAGGGTGGGTGAGGGACAGCCTAGGAGGAGGCTGGGAAGGGCGGCTGAGAAGGTCACACATCCTGGACCAGCAGTGATGCATCAAGGCCAAACGGAGCCTAAGACACTCTGGAAGGCACACTCCTTTGCCCCCCAACCCCACCTCTACAGCCCCCTGCTAAAAACAACCCCTCACGTCCCCTGGGTGCAACTTCCCTGGCCCGCTGTCTATACAAGACCAGTGAACCTCAATCAGGAACACTCCCAGTAAAGCTTGTTTTAAGCTGAACTCTATTCTGTTTGGATTTCTGGTTCTGAACATGAGCTCCAACTTTACAATTAGTTGACAAAATAATGGCTAAAAATCTGATGAATATAAACATCCAGGAGGCTTAACGAACTATACCACTATAATCCTGCTCCGAAAAGACAAAGACAAGGACAATCTTAAAAGCATCAAAGAGTAACTAACCTGTCACATACAAGGATCTTCAAACTGATTAATTTCTCATCAAAGCCTTCAGAAGCCAATAGACAGTGAATCAATATAGTCAAAGTACTACAAGAAAAAAATTGTCAGCCAAGATTCCCACTTCTGGCAAATGTGAGAAACTAAGGCATTTTCAGAGAAAAGCTGAGGTAGCTGGTTAATAGCCAGTACTGCATAAGGGGAAATACTTGAGGAATCCTGCCAGGAAAGAGGAAGGGCAGCAGAAGGTAGCTTGAAGACAAATATGAGCAAAGATCTCCAAGCAGCTAAATACATAATCTGCAAAAGCCAGTGTTATTATAACAATAGTTTGTACCTTCACTTTGTTTTTACTTTATATGCCAAAAAAGGTGCTAGTCTAAAAGCTAATATCATTGCCATTTTGATTTGTAATTGTCACTTCAATTTGTATTTTATGAGACTAACATATTTTTAAAAACCATCAGGGTATGTTTTAGGAAATACAATATATAACTTTATACCATTGACTGAAAGGGGTGGGGAAGAGAGCTATAAAACAGCAGAATACATGTCACTGAAATTAAACTGGTATAAATTCAAATCAGAGTGTTACAAGTACAAAATTTCAGTGTAATCCCAGTGGTAAACACAAAGAAACTATCTGGGACCAACGCGATTGCTCAGTGGCCAGATCCTCACCCTGCACACACTGGGATCCCATACGGATGCCCGTTCCTGTCCTGACTGCTCCACTTCCCATCCAGCTTTCTCCTTGTGACCTGGGAAAGCAGTAGAGGACGGCCCAAAGCCTTGGGACCCAGAACCCACGTAGACCTGGCAGTAGCTCCTGGTTCCTGATTGGCTCAACTCTGACCGTTGTGGCCATTTGGGGAGTGAACCAGAGGATGAAAGATCTTTCCTGTTTTCTGTAAATATGCCTTCCCAACAAAAACAAATCTTTACAGAGAGAGAGAGAGAGATAAAGAAAGAAAGAGAGAAAGAAGAGAATATCTATAGAACACACACAAGAGGAAATAAGATATTTGAACATTTCACTACAGGGTGGGTTTTTGGCACAGGCTTTTTCAGTTGCCACTTGCAACACAAATATCCCATATCAAACTGCCTGGTTCAAGTTCTTGGTTCCCCTGCTTCCTACCAATGTGCATCTTGGAAGTTAAAAGATGATGTCTTAAGTACTTGGGTCCCTGCCACTCCACGAAGCACCTGTATGGAATTCTGGGCTCCGGCTTCTGTCTAGCCCAGTATGGCTAAGATAGGTATCTGTGGAATGAACCAACAGGTGGAAAACATCTCCATTTCTATCTGTGTCTCTCTCTTTGAAGTAAAATGAAAACAAATTAAAAATAAACATTTCAGTACAAAAAAAAGAGACACATAAAACATTAGTAACACAAGAATTGAAAAAAAAAAGTTGTGGGCCCAGCGGCGTGGCCTAGCGGCTAAAGTCCTCGCCTTGAGCGTCCCGGGATCCCATATGGGCGCCGGTTCTAATCCCGGCTGCTCCACTTCCCATCTAGCTCCCTGCTTGTGGCCTGGGAAAGTAGTCGAGGACGGCCCAATGCTTTGGGACCCTGCACCCGTGTGGGAAACCCAGAAGAGGCTCCTAGTACCCGGCTTCGGATCAGCGCACACCGGCCGTTGCGGCTCACTTGGGGAGTGAATCATTGGATGGAAGATCTTCCTCTCTGTCTCTCCTCCTCTCTGTATATCTGACTTTGTAATAAAATAAATAAATCTTTAAAAAAAAAGTTGTAAGGCATATGAAAACAAGGGACAAAATGACCAAAATCCTGCCTTATTCATTATTTTAAACACAAATGGATTATATTAAAATGGTAGAATGGATGGATTACATGATCCAACAAAATGCTGTCTACAAACGACTCACTTCAGATTCAAAGACACAAAGCAACTAGGTAGTCAAAGAGCAGGCAACAGTCATTCAGTGCAGGCAGTAAGCAGGAGAGCAAGGAGGCTGTGTGTCACACCAGAAGTAGTTAAGGCTTACTATATTTAAGAAAACAAATACAAGTAACTTCTCTGAACACAACAGATGACATTACAGATCAGTAACAGAGGGACCAGTATTGTAGCACTACAAATTAAGCCACTACCTGTGACTCCAGTACCCCAAATAAGTGATGGAGTATGGGCTGCTCCACATCTGATCCAGCTCCCTGGCAATATACCTAGAAAAGCAGCCGAGGACGGCCCTTGCCACCCACATGGGAGACCCAGATGGCATTCCAGGCTCCCAGCTTTGGCCTGTGCTAGCCTTGGCTGTTGCAACCATTTGGGAAGTGAATCAGCAGATGGCAAGGTATCATTCTCATTGTCTCACTCTCTCATAACTGCGAAAATTCTCAAAGAATGAAAACCAGAACACAACATAGCAAGATTTATGGGACACACAAAATCAGTGCTAAGGGAGAAATTCACAGCTACAAACACTTGCACTACTTTCATCCCCACAGGAATAAAAAGGAGATGTACACACCAAAATCATAGTTGTCTTTTGTTGATTTGGATGATGGTATTACAAACATTCATTCCTCTGTGCTTTTATGTACTGAATAAACAAAAATTAGGAACAAAGGTACACTCAAAAAATCTGATCCATCAAGTCCTGCATCCAATTCCAAATCAGCTTCCAGCTAACATGTACCTTGGAAGGCAGCCCATGACATTCCTGTGCTCCTGTGGGAGACCCGAATGCAGCCTGAGGCTCCTGACTCAGGCAGGGTCCAGGCAAGGCTGCTGTTGGTTGCTGAATGAACCAAAGAATCACGACAAGACGGCTCTCTCTCATTCTGCCTTTCAAATACTCAGGGAAAAAAAAACAAACTGCGGGCCCGGCGCCGTGGCCTAGCAGCTAAAGTCCTCGCCTTGAACACCCCGGGATCCCATATGGGTGCCGGTTCTAATCCTGGCAGCTCCACTTCCCATCCAGCTCCCTGCTTGTGGCCTGGGAAAGCAGTCGAGGACGGCCCAATGCATTGGGACCCTGCACCCGTGTGGGAGACCCGGAAGAGATTCCAGGTTCCCGGCTTCGGATCAGCGTGCACTGGCCGTTGCAGCTCACTTGGGGAGTGAATCATCGGACGGAAGATCTTCCTCTCTGTCTCTCCTCCTCTGTGTATATCTGGCTGTAATAAAAATGAATAAATCTTTAAAAAAAAAACTGCATTTAGCACAAAGACAACACTACAGGTATTTGTAAACAAAGAAGTTTCTATAGTGCCTGAGTTTTGTCTATTTGCTTCTAAAAATCACTTCTTGAGGAGACCCAGATAGATTATTATTACCCTTAGAAAACAAGGCTGAGATTTCAGTGATAACTAAACAGGAACTAATGTGGGACTTAAAAACCAAAATTTCCAGACCAGCCCTCTTATGTAGTACACTTCCAACTACAGTGTCAGTGTCCCATACGGGAACCACTCAAGTCCCAGCTGCTCCACTTCCCATCCAGCTCTCTACAAATGTGCCTGGGAAAGCAGCAGAAGATGGCCCAAGGACTTGGGACCCTGTACCCATGTGGGAGACCCAGAAGACACCCTGGCTTTGGAGCAACCCAGCTCCAGATGTTGCAGCCATTTGGGGGGTGAGCCAGCAGTTCAAAGATCCTCTCTCGGGCCCGGCGGCATGGCCTAGCAGCTAAAGTCCTTGCCTTGAACACCCCGGGATCCCATATGGGTGCCAGTTCTAATCCCGGCAGCTCCACTTCCCATCCAATTCCCTGCTTGTGGCCTGGGAAAGCAGTTGAGGACGGCCCAATGCATTGGGACACTGCACCCGCGTGGGAGACCCGGAAGAGGTTCTAGGTTCCCGGCTTCGGATCGGCGCGCACCGGCCCGTTGAGGCTCACTTGGGGAGTGAATCATCGGATGGAAGATCTTCCTCTCTGTCTCTCCTCCTCTTTGTATATCTGGCTGTAATAAAATGAATAAATCTTAAAAAAAAAAAAACACAAAGATCCTCTGTCCGTAAATCTGCCTTTCCAATAAAAACAAATATATCGGGCCCGGCGGCATGGCCTAGCAGCTAAAGTCCTCGCCTTGAAAGCCCCGGGATCCCATATGGGCACCGGTTCTAATCCCGGCAGCTCCACTTCCCATCCAGCTCCCTGCTTGTGGCCTGGGAAAGCAGTCGAGGACGGCCCAAGGCTTTGGGACCCTTCACCCGCGTGGGAGACCTGGAAGAGGTTTCAGGTTCCCGGCATTGGATCGGCGCGTACCGGCCCATTGCGACTCACTTGGGGAGTGAAACATCGGATGGAAGATCTTCCTCTCTGTCTCTCCTCCTCTCTGTATATCCGGCTTTCCAATAACAATAAAAAAAAAAAAAAACCAAATATATCTTTTGAAAAAACATTCTCCCTTTTCAAATTATGGGTTTTCCTACTATACTAATAAGCACCAGCAGTGGTCTCATATTCATACTCTCAAGTAACAGTTCACGTAAGTACTGTTTGAAGGGGAGTAAGTAAGCAATAACAAATAAAAGTATTTTTTTTAAGTTCCATTATTCTTTCAATGAAAAACAAGCATGTTTTAGTACCAAATCAAACTATTCCACAAAGACCAGGCAATCAGCAAAGATTTTCAATCCTCACTTTCAGGTGAAACAGACTACTGTCTCTACAGAAGAGCACAATGAAATGCACCACTTACCTAAAACCATAGTTGGTTACTATTTTTACCAGAGCAAAGCTTCAAATCCAAGCAGTTTTGAAGAAATAAAATAGAGGAGGTAAGGTCAAGCTTTGGAAAAGTAAGATGCAGCCCCAAGAGTAAGATCAATAAGCCACAAAACAAAAACCAGGAATATGCAACATTTTATTTTCTCTCAATTCAAAAGATCTATGCTTCTTAACCTACAAAAGAATGAAAGCATTCTTTTGATTATTTGAAATTCTACAATTACAAGCTATCAATTATTTTCTCTTAACAAATACACTAACATGAACCTGGCACAAACAGTAAGAACCATGTTTAAAATTACTCCTCGGGCCCGGCGGCATGGCTGAGCGGCTAAAGTCCTCACCTTGAGCAAGCCGGGATCCCATATGGACGCCGGTTCTAATCCCGGCAGCTCCAGTTCTCAGCCAGCTCCCTGCTTGTGGCCTGGGAAAGCAGTCGAGGACGGCCCAATGCCTTGGGACTCTGCACCCGTGTGGGAGACCCGGAAGAGATTCCTGGCTCCTGGCATTGGATCGGCATAGCATCGGCCGTTGCGGCTCACTTGGGGAGTGAATCATCGGATGGAAGATTTTCCTCTCTGTCTCTTCTCCTCTCTATATATCTGACTTTCCAATAAAAATAAATAAATCTTAAAAAAAAAATTACTCCTCTATTACAAACCAAAGAAGTAGTAAACAAAATTAAGTACTTACACTAACAGATTGAAATTACATATAAACGTTAAGAGTACTCATAAATAGTACTGAACAAGACAAGCATTAACATTGTCAAGAGGGAACAAAGTGCACAGTAGACACAAACTGTCACAGTACCTAATTATAAGCAACACCAAAGTTAGGTGGTAGCTAAGGTAATTAGATAAAATTGTTTCAAAATTTAAGGATACTCAAACTACCTAAGGCTCCAGTCACAGCACAATGTCTAAATAATAGATAACTTCGGTATATTGGCTACAAACCCGTATTAATAATCTATTATTGTTGGTTTCCAACTATCAGAACTTTATAGCACGGGGCCTGGTGCAATGGCCTAGTGATTAAATCCTCACCTTGCAAGTACCAGGATCCCACTGGGGCACTGACTGGTTCATGTCCCAGCTGCTCCACTTCCCATCCAGCTTCCTGCTTGAGGTCTGAGAAAGCAGTGGAAGATGGTCCAAAGCTTTGGTACCCTGCACCCACATGGGAGACCCAGAAGCTCCTAGCTCCTACCATTAGATTGGCTCACTTCAGGCCATTGTGGCCACCTGAACCAGCGGATGTTTGAGCTTTCTTGCTGTATCTCCTTCTCTCTGTAAATCTGACTTCCCCCCCCCCCAAAAAAAAGAAGAACTTTACAGTGTTATTTTATAATAAGCACTACTTAGCTTTCTAAAATAAACAAATCTAAAACACTAGTTTTCTAGATTTTAAGCAAAAAGCACATACCAAAACAAATATACTATCTTCCAAATGACAACTCCAGCAAAAGACCAATCTAAGGAAATCTTACTATAATCACCACTTTTCAAAAACACTACAATTTGGAATCATATAGGGACCTTTCAAAATTCAAATACGCTGCAGCACTGCAGACCAATTAAAGCAGAATAACTGAAGATGGCAGAAGTGCTTTTAAAAGCTCCCCAAGTTGTGCTAATACGGAGACACAGTTGGGAGCCATTGTTCTTGGGAAATCTAAATCCCCCCATGTTATTATTTTTTCAGTTTTTGTCCTCAACTGTATAGAAAAGCATTTTGTGATTTTATTCAGCCAATTATAAGTACCTTAGTCCAGCAAATCAAACAAAATCAAGGCAAAAGAATTCCATTAATAATATTCTTGGTAACAGCATAAGTTCAGTTCACACGTCAACCCTACAGTCAATAACCAAACTCTATTTTTCAAATCCTAGTTTTTACAATCTGTAAAAAGGCATTTGTGTCTCTGATACAAGCTGCCAACTAGGAAACTCAAAGCCCCTGACGTCATTTTAACAAAACCTTCAAGAGTACTTAAACTCCAAGGCTGTAGGACTTGACTGTGGCAAGCAAATCTGCTCATATTTTCATGCAGAAAGTATCCCTGAAAAAGCATGACTGTCAGAACTTTGAAACTCATGCTTATACTTTTAATTTGGCTATTGAAGAGCTTCACAGGAAAACCAGATAATCTTTAAAAGCAATTACTAAAATATGCAGAAACATGTTGTTACTCAGGTCCACGGCTGAGCCGACTGATCCGCAGAGCCCATGAGGGAAGACATGCTCCAGACGGTCTCTGGATTTCAAAAGGAAGGCAGTGTTTAGACCCTGCCACGCCCCGGGGGCTCTCACAGACCAAGAGCCAGATAGATACCCTAAACACAAAACAGAACTTAAAGTAAGATGAATAAAGATTAAATTGCCCCCATCAGTAAAGGCAGCAAATTATTTTTCCGCAAACATCTGAAATAAACTCTTTCCGAAGCTTTGGGTGAAGTTGTAATTCAACATTTCTAATTGATTTTCAAAATACTGTTACTAGGCTTTAGGGTGGGGAGTAGCCACTCTGAAGACATCCTTTTAATTCCACTGTAATTCTAAAGAAACAAGGTATTTCAGTAAACCCATGGTAAAAGTCTGAGTGGTGCCCAACAATCTGCACCATGATCAGTGTCCACTTTAACAGAGAAATTTGGGGCAAGACCAAACAAATCCATCAACATATGCATACATTTCCTAATGCAAGTCTGAAGCAGAGGAACAGATGTCAGGAATGGGCAAATCAACACCTAGAGTTCATTGAGCTTTCTACGCATGGGGGGAGAATGGGGGAGGGGGCAGCAGGGGTGGGGGACACGCAGAGCTTTGATTCACCACACAGAAAACTTTCTTATCTCCCCCCACCCCAACCTCCAGCTGTCCAACGGGGATAATCACGGTGACAGTACCTCATTACATTTTTAACAAGATTCAGCAAAGTAACATCTGAAGTTGTGACTTACAAGTACACAATTCCTTCCACCCAAACTACCACCACTTGGGCCCGGCGGCGTGGCCTAGCGGCTAAAGTCCAAACTACCACCACTTGTCTAACGCCCCTTATAAATGGAAGGGGCTTAATTTGTCTGTGTCATTGTTGGGCAAATTTTATACTGCACAAGTACCATGAAAACGGAGTCAAATATCAGACATTCAGTTAGTGATTACCAATCTCTGAAAAAGGCAGCTGCCAAAACCACATTCTAACAAAACCCACCTATCTTCCCGGTAGCCTCTGTCTTCAACACAACCAACCCCATGCACAAATGGGAGACAAACCACCACGCCAAAAAGTGGACCTTTCTCATTTGAAATACCAAGAGACTGACTTGGGTTCTACAGATGAGAGAAACCAATACATTACTTAAAACTAATCCCTTGCACACAGACACTGCCAAAGAGCCCACACAACTTAAATGCACCCAGGAAAAGACACAACAGCCCCAAATCCACGTGTGAACCACTACCCACTCAACGAGAAAAAGGTAACAACTGGAACTGGGGCAGACTCTTGCACTGACCGCGTATTTAAACTTAGTCAAGAAGGCTCAAAAAAGATGAGTCCTTTGTCGCTCTTGTTTCTAAACGCAATGTTTGGATTGCATCATGTGTAACTTCAGATTTGTACAGATCTTTAAATCAGTCTTAAAGTGTAACAAGTTCTGAGTTGATCCCCAAAGGACAGGACAACAAAGCAAACCGGACAACCTAGAGAATTCCACCACACCCAAGAGCCTTAAGCTAGCATATGTGATGTCAAACAGAAAGCAAACATTAACACTAAAACGCCACTGGTCACTGTGGCCGCGACCATCCATCCACCAGGCAGGGAGACCCCTGCAAGTTCCAGCCAACTTGAAGAACATCTCCTTCGGACAACAAATGAAATTTAAACAGCGCTCCAGCACAAACATGACGTTTTAAGAACACCTCCAACAGTCTGTGTTCTAACCCGACGTGGCTTCACGCGAAGAAGGGATGCAGAACTAAAAGCAAACGGAGCCGCCGCTTCGCAACTACCCATCAGATCAATTACAGGAGGCTTAATGCTCCACACTTGCACTTTCCCCGTCATAAACAGGAAACTCCAAAGATAGACGCCTTTTTTTTTTTTTTTTTTTGGCTAGGAGGAATAAAGACATCGCTTTCAAACTCACCCCCCAACCCCCACCATCGTGTCAGTGAAGAAAATGAAAAAGCCACGGGGGAAGTGACGGGGTGGGAGGCTGGTGAGCCGGGTTGGAGCGTCTCGAACATGCCACCCAGCTCGGAGGGCGCCTCGAACCCTCGGTACCGCGGGCTGCAGCGGGGAACCGGGGGGCTCGGGGTGCGGGGCTCCGGGGGCTGTCGGCCCCAGCGGCCCTCGCCTGCGCCAACTCTTCTGTGACCTCCCCATCATCCCACCCTGCCGTCTCCGCTAAAAGCCCAAGAACAAGCCAAAAGAGCTCGTCGCCAGCAGCGGCGGGAAGACAAAAGAGGCAGGAGCAAGCGGCCAGGGGCGTCCAGAACAATGGGGGACTGAGGGGCGGAGGACCATGAGGCTCGGCGGGGCACCGGGCGCACCGGCCGCACGGCCCCGGCCAGCCGGACGCGGCGGGGCCTGTGCCGGTCCGCGCGGCCCCGGCACTCACCGGCATTCTGGTCCCGGGGCCAGAGGTAGTAGGTGGCCGGGATCACGATGAGCCCCACGAAGGAGGTGAGGAAGTAGAAGAAGGTGTTCCCGCTGTCATCGTACTGGAACTGCTGGCCCGCCATGGCACCACCCCCTCCTCCTCGCTCCGGTCACCGCCGCCACCGCCACGACCCCGCGCGTCGGCGCTCCGGTCCCGGCGCCCCGGCCCCGTGTGGCGTAGCTCGGACGCCGCCACCGCCGCCACCGCCGTCTCGCTCCCCGCCCCCACGCTCCCCTCCCCGACACGCCGTCGCCGCGGCTGTGTCGACGCCAGGTCTCGCGAGAGGAGCTTAGTTCCCGCCCCGCTCTGCTAGCCCCTCCTCCGGGCCTGTCACCCCGACGCTCACTAAGGGCGACGTGGCGCGCGCAGCGGCGGAACTCGGCGAGCTCCTCCCCTAGCTCCGCCCCTGATCCCCTTTAGGCCCGCCCTCGGCCCCGCCCATATCATCCAACGCCCCGCCCCCTTTCTGCGTTTCCTTTCCCGGCGCCCCGCGCGGGTTTCCGGGTTCCTACCTGTGGGGTCAGGGCGAAGGCTTGTTGGCAAAGCCAGCGGAAGCGGGTTGTGCCGCCTGGGCTGCAACTGGGGTCTGTCACCCGTCCTGGCTTCTGGCTATCTCATTGCCCCGGTCGTGGTTTGGCCAGGTCCTGAGGCGCTCCCGCAGAGCCCCATGTGGAAATAAACGTTATTCAAGGGGAACCCCTACATTTAGGGGGCGGGTGCCCTAGCGATCCCAAACCCGCTAACATCCCTAGCCTCCAGTTCCTAGCGCTTCCTGAGACCGGGCGCTGTGCCAAGACCTTTATTAATTCCTGTCACTTTGATCCTCTTAGTAAACCGGGCGGAATAAAGCAAAGCAGTCCTGCTTTCCAGATAAGAAAATGGAGGCCCAAAGTCACGCACGAGGAAGGGGAGGGCTCGGGTTGCTGCCCGGACCCCGCTGACGCCACAAAGCCCGTGCCCTGGGGCACCTCGACATGGTGCCCTGCGGGTCAACAGCTGGAGGAGGGACTGCTGGGGTGGAGCGTGGAGATTGCTCCCTAGATCGCTCCCTAGTCCTGTCTGAATTCACCCTGCTTGTCTTCCTCCGGGGTTACATTCCTGCGTCTTTGCCTGCCGTTTCAAACTTACTGCCCACCCCCTTGGAACTGTCTCTAACCGGTTTTCCCAGCATTGCCCCCGCTGTTCGGGTCTGCGTGGAACTTCCAGGCTGTAATGGAGTGGAAAAACCTGAAACAGGGACAACCCGACTGCGAAGAGAACTGCGAAGGGACAGCCCGGCGCTGACCTGCCCAGCGCAAGTTATTTGCTTTGCTGCACCAAGAATAAATGCCAAACGTGACTATACTCCCCTCAACCTCCTTCTGTTAGTGTCGACTGTGTTACTGAGTTCTTCCCAGCTTTTAATATTGTTAAACTGGTTAATTATTTATTGCTGCAATTATGCTCTGCCTGGCCTTTGTGGATAGTACATCCATGTTATAACCTTGAGGGGTTGTAAATCATGGACAGTAAACACACCCCTTCTGACTTCCTATCTGTGGGAAAATCTATTGGGTGCCTTTTGGGGATATGCAGGAGAGTGGCTTGAACCAAACTCAACCACAAAATAACAGTTTGAGTAAATAACGTTAGTTTGCCAACCGCCTACCAGTCCAAAATAAGATTGCTTTTTACAAAGCATATTAAAGATTTGGAAATATGTCTTCCACTCAAAGAGGATAAATACCTTTTATCCTAAGAACTTAACACCACTGAGCATAGCTAAACTCCGACCACTCAGGTAGTCTCCAAATCTAATCACACTTTTAATAAATTTCTTTCACAATTTCTGATTTCATTCATAATAGTCTTTCCCTAACAGTCATTTATTTCCTTGAAGAGATCATCTTAGCGAAATATTTTACAATAGTAACTGAATATGAAAAAAGCACAATTATCAGCATGTTTTCTCCCACCTAATATGCACATGTTAAAACGGGTTTTTTTTTAAGATTTATTCATTTTTATTTAAAAAGCAAAGCAGATTTACAGAGAGAAAAATCTTCCATCTGCCACCAGTTCACTACCCAAATGGCTATAATGGCTGAAGCTGAGCCAATCTGAAGCCAGGAGCTTCTTCCCGGTCTCCCACGGTGGGTGCAGGGTCCCAAGGCTTTAGGCCATCCTCGACTGCTTTCCCAGGCCACAAGCAGGGAGCTGGATGGGAAGCGGAGCTGTGGGGATTAGGATCGGCGCCCATATGGGATCCTGGAGCTTACAAGATGAGGATTTAGCCATTGAGCCAACGTGCCGTGCCCTAAAAGGTATCTTAGTATCATTTCTATTTGTGCCTGTACATAAATGTTTTAATTCATTTCATTGTGATTGCTGGCTAGATATTGCCTCCTAAGTAGGGAAAGCTGATACTTTTAGGTTCATCTTAGCACTTTGCTTTTCCACACAGTGAAACTTTCCTTCATCAGAGTCATTTTCGTGTTGCTGGTGTTGACTTAGATGTACACATTTGTGTAGTACATTTATGTAGCCACAATCAGCATCATTCACTTTGTTACTCAATGGAATTAGCTGCTGGGAGACCTGAAAGAACCGGATTACACAGGTACATGCAACTACGTCCAGTCTTCTTCCCCTTCCCTCATGCTACCATGGACGGGCAATGTTTACTGCTGATGCCTAGAAAATCCTATTTATTCTTCGTTTTAATTTTAGTATATGTGCTGCCGAAGCGAGCACACAATCCTATTTATTTTTTTTTTTTAAAGATTTATTTATTTTATTACAAAGTCAGATATACAGAGAGGAGGAGAGACAGAGAGGAAGATCTTCCATCCGATGATTCACTCCCCAAGTGAGCCGCAACGGCCGGTGCGCGCCGATCCGAAGCCGGAAACAGGAACCTCTTCCGGGTCTCCCACAAGGGTGCAGGGTCCCAAGGCATTGGGCCATCCTCAGCTGCCTTCCCAGGCCACAAGCAGGGAACTGGACGGGAAGTGGAGCTGCAGGGATTAGAACCAGCACCCATATGGGATCCTGGGACGTTCAAGGCGAGGACTTTAGCCGCTAGGCCACGGCGCCGGGCCCAATCCTATTTATTCTTAAACCACAGTCAGAGTGCTATTCCGTTAAGAGGAGAAATGTCTTCTGGTATAAATTAACCAATTATTCGTGTATTTACTAGCAGCGACATGCTGCTGTCATGATGACAACAGTAGCATCAGCAAAGCAATATTTGTGCAACTCTTACCATGCAAAACTCTTCTACATCCTTAACCCAGCATAAATTTCACATCAAGATGCACATTTTAGGATGCTGACTGGGGGGACCAGGGTGGTATAGCCTAGCAGCTGAAGTTCTCGCATTGCACTTACATGCACCAGGATCCCATATGGGTGCCAGTTCGTATACAGGAGGCCCCACTTCTCATCCAACTCCCTGCTTGTGGCCTGGGAAAGCAGTTGAGGATGACCAAAAGCCTTGGAACCCTGCACCCGCATGGCAGACCTGGAGGAAGCTCCTGACTCCTGGTTTCAGATCGGTGCAGCTCCAACCATTGCAGCCACTTGAGGAGTAAACCAGTAGATGGAAGATATCTGTATTTCTATTTCTGTCTCTGACACTCTCTTCTCTCTGTCTCTGTTTCTGTCTCTCTCTCTCTCTCATTCTTCCTTTCAAATAAAAAAAAAAAAAAACACTTAAAAATTACAGGAAGACTGCCTGGTGCATTGGCTCAATGGCTGCCAGGATCCCATGTGGGTGCTGGTTCATGTCCCAACTATTCCACTTCCCATCCAGCTCCCTGCTTATGCCCTGGGAAAGCAGTCGAGGACAGCCGATAGCCTTGGGACCATGCACCTGCATGAGAGACCCAGAGGAGGCTTCTGGTTCCTGGCTTAAGATAGGCTGAGTTCCAGCTGTTGTGGCTATTTGGGAACTAAAGCAGCAGATGGAGGCTCTTTGTCTCTCCTTCTCTGCATAAATCTGATCTGCCTTTCCAATAAAAATAAATAAACCCTTTTTTAAAAGAGGAGGGGCCCTCATGATTGAAAAAATCAAATTATAAGTTATGTACAAAGTTAATATAATTTTGTGTTTCACAAACAAAAAAATTCTGAACAATGAAAAATTTGCATGGTTTCCATCAAATTATTTAATGTGGGACATTTATTACTGTATTCACTGTGTATGTGGTCCATTACTACTAACAAAGATGTTTCCTTCTTTAGTTTTTTTGCAAGTTTATTTAGTTTTGTTTAAAACACAGTTACCCAAAAAAAAAGACAAAAAAAAAAAGTTACAAGGAGAGCAAGTGAGCATGAATCTTATGTAGCTTATGTCTGCCACTTCATTCCCCAAGTGGCCATAATGGCCAGGGCTTGGCCATGGCTTGGCCAAGTGGAAGCCAGGAGCCCAAAACTTCATCGAGGTCTCCTACATCTCCTACATGATTTTTAGCGGCGCAAGCTTTTGGGTCATCCTCCACTGCTTTCCCTGGTTCATCAACAGGGAGCTGGATCAGTAGAACAGACTGGACTTGAACCCATGCTCCAGAACCCATTAAAGCACAAAGCTGACCCAGAGATTTCATTGCTGACAAAGTTCAAACAAGAGAACCAAACGAATCCTCTGGTTACAATTTTAGAGTCTGGTAAGCAGAAGAATTTTCCAGAGTAGTTTCTGAATTCCTACATTTTAAATGATGTTTCTCCCCGAACACATATATCCTCAGACACCAAAGCCCTTGGAATATGTTCATGTTGTGAATCAAAACTTAGCACCCTTTCCTGTTTCAGGGCTGTTCGGTCCTCTAGGTGGAAGGGCTATGCCGAAAGTGACTGAAAACTACACAGCATACATATCCCTAGAGCGCCAGAGGAGCAAATAATTGTAGACCTAACAGGGTTCCCAGCTCTTCCAACTGAATTGGTTTAGCCAGACTCCAAATACTCTCATCGAAGCTGTTGGTCATCTGCCAACAAGTGTCAGCATAAGTGAACACCTCCAGTTCACCAAATGCAGATTGGTATGGGCCATCCGTGCCAACACTAATTAGATGGGACGAAGGAAACTCTGAGCTTATATATTCAGCCCTTATTTTATTTTCTGATTCACTGGGCAAATTGGCATGGGACCAAAAGTGTCAAGCAAATGAATAAATTTGCCCTCTGCAGGTTAAATTGTTTTGATAGATGGTAAGGCAGTAGCCAGAATTATATGACAACAGAACTCTGATCCACAATCCACCCAGCAACCAATCCAGGAGGCTATACCACAACTTGGGCACCTATTGGTCTAGAACATGAGTGCTTGGTCAGTGACTGATGATTTTCCCCTTACTTTCAAGCCACGGTCAAGCAGACACATCAGGGCTAATCACACTACTTCTCCTTAGCCTTCCTCTAGCTTCTCCAGGCCAACTATCTACAAGCCACACATAGCTGTAATTTCCTCACTTTTTACCTTTAAGCTTCTTCACTCCCTTCCTGGGTTTGGGTCTCTGCCAAACTCAAGTGATAGTGGTGTAATCCTTGGCTCCATAGTACCTGTTCTCATCTGGGAGGTCTGCATTTCTCTCTTAAATAGGTAAATGCTAAAAGATGACTCAGCAGTCAAGTTTATGGTAGTCAGCATGGATGACTTCATGGTCAGTCAAGTGCTGGCCTTTTTCACTAAACCCTTTGACACTCTGGGAGTTAAAAAAAAATTTATAATAATCAGACCACCAAAATTAATAATACTAAACCACCAACCTCAGACTCCAGCTCACTGATAATAATGTAAAGCCCACAGAAGCAATAAAGCCTTCTTTAGAACATAAGGAATATTAATTTAACACTTCTCATTAGCTGTTGTATATGTGTGTGCATGTTTTATTCCCAGCTGCCACAGAAGACCAGCAACTATTAAATCCCATACATATTCAATAATGCTCTTCAAACTCTATCTTCACAAGAGCTATTTACATTATGACTCAGTATGTTAAAAAGTGTTATTAAAAAATACTTGGGCGGGCCTGATGCGATGGCCTAGTGGTTAGAGTCCTCGCCTTGAATGTACCAGTATCCCATATGGGCGCCAGTTCTAATCCTGGCAGCTCCACTTCCCATCCAGCTCCTTGCTTGTGGCCTGGGAAAGTAGTCGAGGACAGTCCAAAGCCTTGGGACCCTGTACCCCGTGTGGGAGACCTGGAGGAGATTCCTGGTCCTGGCTTCAGATCAGCTCAGCACCAGCCGTTGTGGACGCTGGGGGAGTGGATCATTGGACGGAAGATCTTCCTCTCTGTCTCTCCTCCTCTCTGTATATCTGACTTTAGAATAAAAATAAATAAATCTTTAAAAAAAATACTTGGGCCCAGCATAATAATTTAGTGACTAAACCCTCACCTTGCATGCGCCAGGATCCCTTTTGGGAGCTGATCTGTATC
The DNA here is from genome assembly GCF_030435755.1 of Ochotona princeps. Taxonomy (NCBI): domain Eukaryota; kingdom Metazoa; phylum Chordata; class Mammalia; order Lagomorpha; family Ochotonidae; genus Ochotona; species Ochotona princeps. Next base: position 53,941,796 of record NC_080832.1, on the reverse strand, counting down.
GTGACTGTTCCACTTCCTGTCCAGCTCCCTGCCTGTGGCCTAGGAAAGCAGTCAAGGACAGCCCAAAGCCTCGGAACCCTGCACCTGCGTGGGAGACCTGGAAGAAGCTCCTGTCTCCTGACTCCTAGCTTCAAATTGGGTCAGCTCTGCCCATTGTGGCCACTTGGCAAGTCAACTGGTGGATGGAACATCTTTCTTTCTGTCTCTGTTCTATGTCAAGCATATGTGTCTAGCAGGATGACTATGACCATCATTTGTGTAATATGTACAGGAGATTAAAGGTGAGAAGAAGCACAGGGAGACAGCCTGTGTTTGGGTCCTTCCTCCAGCTACTTTGCTGCCCCTTTTCAGTTATTTACCTGTTCGTTCATTTAAAGATTGAGATCCTTTGGGCTGGTGCCAAGGCCTAGCACATTAAACCTCTACCTGTAGTGCTGGCATTCTACATGAGAGCCAGCTCCAGTCCTGGCTACTCCACTTCCAATCCAACCCCTGATAATGTACTTGGTAAACCAACAGAAGATGGTCCAAGTCATTTCTTAGGTCCCTGAGCTGATGTGGGAGACTCAGAAGAAGCCCCTGGCTTTCTGATGAGTAAGTCCAGCTCCAGCCATGGATGGTTCATTTATGAAGTAAACCATAGGATGGAAGCTTTGTTTCTCTGTCTCTTCTTTTCTCTCTGTAAACCTGCTTTTATAATAAAAATGTTTAAATACTAAAAAAAAAAGAATTAAGTCTAGATTACAGGTGGATTTAGCATATTTAGAATCCATTTCCCTTTGGTCCAGTACAATGATTCAAATGGCTAAATCCTCACCTTGCAAGCACCAGGAGCCCATATGAACGCCAGTTCATGTCCTGGATGCTCCATTTCCCTTCAAAGTCCCTGCTTGTGGCCTAGGAAAGCAGTTGAGGATGGTCCAATGCCTTGGGACCCTGCATCTATGTGGGAGACCCGGACGAGACTCCTGGCTCCTGGTTTTGGATCAGCTCAGCTCCAGCCATTGTGGCCATTTGAGAAGTAAACCAGTGGATGGAAGACCTTTCTATCTGTCCTCTCCATAAATCTGATTTACCTCTCCAATAAAATTTTAAAATAAATATTTGAAAAACATCCATTTCCCTGCAGAAGGCTGTCAAGCATGCAAAATCCAATTCTTGTTTTTATTTGCTGCAACTCAATAATTTTGTATTGCAACTAGAAGGCAATACATCACAGAAACTTTATGGTAGCTCTGGGGAAAAGTGTTGTTTACAATAAAGGATGAGGATAGTTTGTCTTCAGCAAAGTAATTACACAAAAAGAATGCAAGATGCAAGCATGGATGCCCCCAATGCAATGCCATCAAATCCCTACAGTTGATGGCATCTGTTCCACACTGCTTCTTTAACACAAACACAAAGGAGCATCAGTCTTTCTCCCTTTCTATACCTCATATTGGCAGTATAATGGAGGAAAAGAATAATCCTAAACCCATTTTTTTTTTGTCCTTTTAAAACCATCTAGTTCTTGATGGTAAGGATCAGGCGTCCTTTCAGACCCTTCCAGAAACAGGAAGATAGGAGATGATAAAAGCAGATAACTGTTGTGGGTGCTCGGGCTGCAAATCCACTGTTCTTGGAAGGCTGTATTTCCTGATCCTTCCTGTGATAACAGGAGCCTCTGGGTGCTGGCTAAATGACAGCCCCCCAAATCCCTGGTGATTTCAAGGCAGTGAGTTGAGGGATAAGACCTGTGGATCGTATTCTAAGCAAGTACTTCCTGTGAGTCTTAAAGGAGTTTGGAAACACTATTTTTAAAGCATCTCAGACTACAACAAAGATCCCAGAACTGTGTTGACCAAAAAGGGAAAGCATTCACAGTAGTTTAAAGGTCCACAAGTGTTGCTATATATCAGAAGCACTTGGGGAACTTAAAAATTTCCAGTGCATAGATCATTCCAATTGGTTTATTCATTCTGAGCTCAATTCTCCTCCCCTCCACCACCACCACCACAACTGCCAGGGGTTCCAATGGACAGCTAATTTTCAGAATTGATACAACTGTTTGTGGAAGTTAAGCCCCCTTCATGCTGAAGCACCTTTCATAACCTCTTCACATTGTAGCTGCCTCTCATCACAACAATCTAAATTCTTATTTTTTATTCTCTTAAAAAATTAATGATTTGAGTAAATAAAGCAAAACACCAGAGGAGTGCGGGGAATACCACGAGATCTTTCCATCTCTTGGTTTGCTCCTCATCTCACCACAATGGCTGAGGCTGAGCCAGGCCAATGCCAGGTGCCCAAGTGTCCAGATCTCACACATGGCAGCAGAGTCCCCAAATACTGGAGCATGTTAGCAGAGAGCTGGATCAGGTACAAAGCACCTGGGTCTCACACTGACACTCCAATATGGGATGCTGGTATCACAAGCAGTAGCATAAGCTGCCCCCAATATCCCATTTCAAGTGCAGGGGGATGTCTAAGTGCTGGGGAAGCAGGAGGGCTCTCATCAGGTGATTTTGAGGCATCTTGATCTACTGAGGCCAACAACTATTGGCTTCTGACAGTGCAGTAAGGGGCTGGGAATTACCCAAAGTGTGATGATTTCAGGGCTTCTACTCAAAGCTGCAGACCATCACCTCTCCAGCTTTCATGTGTGGGTGAATCCCCTGGAGAGGTTAATGAAATAAAGGTTTAAACTCTGGTCCAAGGTAGGGCCTGCAATTTCCACATTTTTTTAAGATTTATTTTTTTTTTTATTGGAAAGGCAGATACACAGAGATGAGGAAAGAAAGAAAGCTCTTTCATCTGCTGAGCCACTCCTCAAATGGCCACAACAGCTGCAGCTGAGCTGATCCAAAGACAGGAACCCGGAGCCTCTTCCGGGTCTCCCACATGGGTACAGGGTCCCAAAGCCTTGGACTGTCCTCAACTGCCTTCCCAAGCCACAGGCAGGGAGCTGGACGGGAAGTGGAGCATCTAGGACATGAACCAGTGCCCATATGGGATCCCAGCTCTTATAGGCAGATCACCCAACTGAGTTATTGTGCTTAACCAAAAACAAATAAATCGTAAAAAAAAAAAAAAAAAAAAAAAAGAAGAAGAAAAAAAAAAGAAAAAGAAAGAAAGAAAAGAAAAAGAAAAAACACCTGGCATGGTGGCCTAGCAGCTAAAGTCCTTGCCTTGAACGTGCCTGCCAGGATACCATATGGGCACCAGTTCTAATCCCAGGAGCCCTGCTTCCAATCCAGCTCCCTGCTTGTGGCCTGGGAAAGCAGACGAGGATGGCCCAAAGCCTTAGGACCCTGCACGCACACAGGAGACCCAGAAGAGCTCCTGGCTCCTATCTTCGGATTGGCACAGCTCTGGCCATTGTGGTCACTGGGGGACTGAAACCAACGGATGGAAGATCTTCCTCTCCGTCTTTCCTCCTCTATGTGTATATGTCTGACTTGGCAATAAAAATAAATCTTTTTTAAAAAAGAAATAAGTTAAACTACTACAATACTGAAATACCTGGTTAGAGGGAAGATAGATGAAAAAACAACATAGCAAAAAGGATAAAAGCATGGGCTTCCAAATTGTATTAACACTGAAAACCTGGCTCTACTACTTACTACCTGCAGAAACAATTTCTTCTGTAACAGGAATAACTGTTGGACCTTGGTAGATGAGTTGTCTTAGTCTATGTTCTATTAACAGAATGCCCGAGGCTTCTTCAGCTCGCAGTTGAGGAGGAAAGGCAGCCACCTGCGATGCATGCCTGGTGCTCCTTCAACCCAAGGCAGAGTGCAGGACAAGTAGACACAAGGGGCTGGATCTCTAACAACTCTTTCTCACCATAACACTCTCCTAAGTGTAGAGCCCCCATGACCTTAACCTTTTCAGATCCTCACCACCTCTCAATACTACCACCCACACAAGTGAATTTCAGCTGAGTTTTGGTAGCAACAAACAACACCTAAACCATAGCATGAGTTGTTATTTGAAAGGTGCCCAAGCCTAGGACTTGGAATTGTAAGTCCTCAATCAATGATTGCCATTATTATGTAAATATCTCCCAGTGGTCCGGAGCTTCACTAAGATGACTTCAGGGCCCAGTGCAATAGTCCAGTGGCTTAATCCTCACCTTGCACCTGCTGGTATCCCATTTGGATGCAGATTTGTGTCGGGCTGCTCCATTTCCCATCGAGCTCCCTCTTGTGGCCTAAGAAAGCAGAAGATGGCCCAAAGCCTTGGAACCTTTCACACTCATGGGAGACCTGCAGGAGGCTCCTGGCTTCAGACTGGCTCAGCTTCAACTGCTACAACCACTTGGGGAGTGATCCAGCAGACAGATTTTTCAATCTGTCTTACCTCCTCTCTGTAACTCTGCCTTTCAAATCAAAATATATAAATCTTTAAAAAATGATGACTCCAGGGCTGATGTGGGGGAATCTCATGTGTGTTTCAACAGGACTTGCTCCTTACTCTCTGCCTTGGCTGAGTAGGTTACCACCCAACAGGCTTATCACTATTACCTACATCTTAAAGCCTTTCCATCTTAGTTGTTGAAATCGATGCCAATTTCTCTTGCAAAACATAACATATCAGAAGTGTTACGTGTTTTTGTGTTTTGCGATGCTGGCCAGGTATTCTCAGAAGTTGGAGTGGAGGTAGAGAAGTCCACAGACAGAATTGTCGACCACCAACTCGTGGCAGGACCCCCAGCTCACACTCATGAGCCCTTTCTCCCAAGAGTACAGAAATGCAACGGAAGCCTCAACCTCAGTCCTCTTCTCTACTGAGCTCCTTAGTCCTGCGTCTTTAATGCTAAAGCCTCCTTGCTGATAATGTGAGTAGCTGATGGGTAGTATACATTCTATGGTACTTCAAAAAGCCTGCAGGGAAATAGGATCATAAGAGTACATCTATTTTGGTGCCCCAAATCCCCCAAATCCAGGCATCTGAGGGGGTCTTCAAAGAATTTACAACCAATGAGCCTAATGAAAAAACCAGGCACAAATTTCAGAAAGAAAATCTGACATCCAAGTAAGCTTATCTCTCAATTCCATTTTTTTTTCTGCAAACCTTCTGAATTAGCTTTGTCCATCAGCCTGGCTCGTTTCTTCTGCAAACAGCTCTGTGAAGTGAAGACTTTAATGAAAGCACCCTTTTCCTGCAGGAGGAGGACAAGGCTTTGAGAGACAGATAAACATGGCCAAGGGCACACAGAGCGATGTGGATACAGGCAGGCAGACTCTGTGGTAGAGCTGGGGGGCTTCCCGTCCTCTCACCAATCTATTCCCTGCTTCAAATGTTTCTGTCTTGCCCACATGTTCTCTGTCTCCCAGAAGGCTGGCTTCCCCTGCAGCCCCTATCAATCAGACACTCTGAATGACAGCTGTGGACAGAACACAAGTATTTGTCCAGAGACTTCTTCTATCCTGGTGCAAATCAGCAAATGCAACCATAGGGGTGCTGGAGTCCAGCTCCAGCTGAGTTTGGAGCTCAAGAAAGGTGCGTGGAGTGGGCGTAAGGAGAAAAGAAATGACCACTAGGATTTCATGATCATAATGGACAATTCAAGAAAGTTGTCCTTTTTATTTATACAGATGCAGTCACAAGCTCTGGCACAGACTTTCTACATCACGGTCAAGTGGGTGTTTCCAAGAATAATTCTGCTGTTTGTTTCACCTTAAAGCGGGATGTTATCCATCCTGACCTTGTGGTCAGGAATTTCTCAGTAGACGTGCATATCTATCAGTAACACATTCCTACTACAATCCTCATTCTACAACTTAATCTTGAATCAGTTAAGGGAGGAAATGCATCACAGAAGGAAGGACCCAAAGATCAAGGAAAGAAGAACCCTAAACAGATTCCCACTACATCCAGGGACTTAACACCCTTGATTAGCATATGGTCAATGGGGACAGCGGAGACAGCATGAATAGTAAAAGGTCCTTTTGCAAGGCATTCTCAGCAACATCAACTTTCAAGCCCACATTAATAGTAAAAACCAACTCCAACACCAATTCTGCTTCTGATCCAGCTTCCTGTTGATTTGCTTGGGAAACCACCAAAAGATGGCCCAAGTGCTTGGACCCTTGCACCATATAGAGGATCCTTATAAAGCTCCTGGCTTTGCCCTGGCCTGGCCCTAGTGGTTATCGCCATTTAAGAAGTGAACCACAGGATGGAAAATCGTTCTTTCTTATTTTCTGTGCCTCCCACACACACCATCTCTTTCTTCATCTCTTCTCTCTGTAACTCTGCTTTGCAGAAGAAAAAAAAAAGCTTTTTTTTTTTAAGATTTATTTTATTTTCATTAAAATGTCAGATATACAGGGAGGAAGAGAGACAGGGAGGAAGAGAGACAGAGAGGAAGATCTTACGTCCAATGATTCACTCCCCAAGTGAGCCGCAATGGGCCGATGCTGCGCCGATCCGATGCCCGGAAGCCAGGAATCTCCTCCAGGTCTCCCACATGCATGCAGGGTCCCAAAGCTTTGGGCCATCCTCGACTGCTTTCCCAGGCCACAAGCAGGGAGCTGGATGGGAAGTGGAGCTGCTGGAATTAGAACCGGTGCCCATATGGGATCCTGGGGCTTGTTTAAGGTGAGGACTTTAGCTGATAGGCCACGCCGCCGGGCCAAAAAAATGTATTTTTTAATGGACAAAAAGAGGATCTAGGGCATAGCACAATGGCTCAGTAGCTAAATCCTCACTTTGCAAATACCAGAATCTTATATGGGCGCTGGTTCATGACCCAACTGCTCCACTTTCCTTCCAGCTCCCTGCTTGTGGCCTAGGAAAGCAGTAGAGGATGGCCCAAAGCCCTGGGACCCTGCACCCACTTGAAAGACCCAGAAGAAGCTCCTGACTTCGGATTGGCTCAGCTCTGGCTGTTGTGGCTGGTTGGGGGGTGAATCAGCAGATGGAAGATCTTTCTCTCTGTCTCTCCTTCTCTCTGTAAATGTGTATTTCCAATAAAATAAATAAATACTTTTAAAATAATCATTGCTTTAAAAAGATCTAGTGTTTTGAAAACAAAACACACACTTAGGGAAATTCTGGTCTACTACTTTTGGCAAAGAAGGTTCCACTGGTGGATGGTTTTCCCAGGAAGAGTCTGTATGGCGTGGGTGGGTTGGGGAGCACCCAGTATGTAGGGATGCAAGGGAGGTGTCATATCCAAGTGAGCTAATACAGAGGAGCACCACATTGATTAAGATTTCAAAGTCCTTGGCCCAGCATGATGGCTCAATGGCTAAACTCTCACTGTGCAAGTGTCAGGATCCCGTATGGGGACTGGTTCTTGTCCCAGATGCTCCACTTCCCATTGAGCTCCCTGCCTGTGGCCTAGGAAAGCAGTAGAAGATCGTCTAAAGCCTTGGGACCCTGCACCTGCTTGGGAAAGCTGGAGGAAGCTCCTGGTTCCTGGCTTTGGATTGGCTCACTCAGGGAGTGACTGCTAGATGGACTATCTTCCTCTCTGTCTTTTCTTCTCTTTCTAAATCTGATATGCCTTTACTAAAAAAATAAGTAAAATCTTTAAAAAAGAAAAGATTTGAAAGTCTTGTCTTGCAGTGCTGAGTAGGGGACCCATGCCTTAAGGAACTTTAGACCCAAAACCACAGAACAGAGGGTTTATAAAAGCAAAAGCTACAAACCCGGAGGGTTTATGGGGGACTGAGCTAATGAGAAACTACCTTAGGGATAAAGGAATGACTAGCTTTGCAAGCTTTTGTTGCTGTATCAGGTGAAACTCATTTTTCTCCTATTCATGCTCAAATAGCCTAGTCAGGGGGTCAAGCATTCTTGCCAGGCAAGCTATGGTTTTCTTGGCCTGGTTACAGTCTCACAGGTACATCAGGGAGTACTTCACTGAAGATGGAGCCCAGTTCAACATGGAGTCCCTCCCGCCAAGCCTGTGTTTTCCCTGAGCATCTGTGCTGCTCTGCCAGGAAGGGAAGGAACAGGAGGGAGAACTGGAAGAAGGGCCAGCCTGCAGGTGGCTTCAGGTGGCTTGCTGGTGGCTCTGGGTGCTTATGTGGGAGAATTTACTGGGTTTCTGTAACACACTGTGTTGTCTGTCCTTTGCTGGAAGCTTCTAGCTGTCCTCCTGCAGGGTGAGGCAGGGTAGTGGGGGCAGTATATTATGGAAATCATCTCTGCTGTCACACTCTGGGGTTGGACCCCTTTTTGTTCAGACACAAAGTTTCCATGCTGAATGCTAAGGGGCCTGGATCCTTCTCCTGTTTTATATCACATTACTTTACCTCCAATCCCTACAGACAGAAGATTTAAGCCGTAATGTACTCAAAGGTTCAGAAATGAAGCCCAGAAGGATGCTTTATTGGGACCAGGAGTTGGGGGGGAAGGGGAGAACGGGGGTCCTAGGAGTAGGAGAGGCTATTTATGGTAAATTTCCTCAAGCTCTTAACCAGATACTTTGGATCCCAGGTACCAAATGTCAAGCCAAGTCACCAAGATTTTTCTGAAATCTTATAATCTCTACTTGGGTTGATCCTCAACAACCAACCACAGGCCAGTCTCTGGGCCTTTGGGTAGAGGGACAAATAAACACTCTAGTTGGCCATGGTATTAGTTCCTTCTAACCTAGAACATGTGATAACTAAGTGCTTCTGTGTCTTGGAGCGTGACTTTCAGACCCCACCTGGTGATTTTCACAAATCTTCATATCTCCTAGTAGCTGCACTCTTAACATTCTCGTAAGCCCATGAGCCTGTGTCACTTTGCTAAGAGAACAAACACCTCTTCCCTTGTTCGCTTTCAAATCCGGGGAGAGGGGTTGGAAAGTGTATGGATATTCATCAGCATTAGGCAACGGGGAGGACGAAAACTTAAAACCTGATTTATTACTGCTGGCTTTTTTATTTTCAAGATTTTATTTATATTTTTTGAAAGCCAGATTCACAGAGAGGTTTTCTATCTACTGGTTCACTCCCCAAGTGGCTGCAAACATCGAAAGCTGAGCCAGAAGCCAGGAGCTTCTTCCAGGTCTCCAATCTCGCAATAGGGGCCCATGGACCTGAGCTATCCTTTGCTGCTTTCCCAGGTGTATTAGCAGGGAAATAAATAGGAAGTGGAGCAGCCAGGACTAGAACCAGTGCCCATACAGGATGTTGGCACTGCAGGAGGACTAGTATGCTATGCTACTGTGCATGGCCCTGAGCAGTTTTTTTTTAAACATTTTTTTAAAGATTTATTTTTTTATTATTATTATTATTTTTTTAAAGATTTATTTTATTTTTATTACAAAGTCAGATACACTGAGAGGAGGAGAGACAGAGAGGAAGATCCTCTGTCCGATGATTCACTCCCCAAGTCAGCCGCAACGGCCAGTGCTGCACTGATCGGAAGCCAGGAACCAGGAACCTCTTCTGGGTCTCCCACACAGGTGCAGGGTCCCAATGCATTGGGCCGTCCTCAACTGCTTTTCCCAGGCCATAAGCAGGGAGCTGGATGGGAAGTGGAGCTGCTGGGATTAGAACCGGCGCCCACATGGGATCCTGGGGCGTTCAAGGCAAGGACTTTAGCTGCTAGGCCACGCCGCCGGGCCCCCGAGCAGTTTTTAAAGTACATGATGAGTTTCACTATACCTAAACTCAGTTATAAGTAAGTTATAAAATAAGCTTAGCAAGAAAACAGTGTGATTTATCATCTAAAGGGAAGAAGCATACATTCACCATTAAGACAAATGCTTCTTGAAGATGAAAGTCCTACATGAAGCAGCGTTGTGACCTTGGGCAAGACAAGGGAAGGTGCACTTCCCAAGGGAATGTTTACTTTTCTCTGAAGAATGATACAATAGCACACACCTTATCTTCCTGCTATGAAGGTCCATCAGGTTACATGAGAATAGTTATAATTGCCTGCATTTGCATAGTACTTTACCATTCACAAAGCACTCCCGCATATATTATTCTATTTGCATGGAAAGCTTTGGAAAGTTATACCACGGCATAAAGGGCATCACCATCTCATACTACTCCGACTTGTTCCTAAGTGTGAATGCTTACACTAGTACTTACTGCAGAGATGGTTGAGAACATTCCATAGGAGGCTTCCTCGGAGGCTTTGGTTCAGGAACAACACACTGAAATACCAGACAAAGCCCACTTTGTTCAGATAAGCAGTTGAGTGTCCCCTGTCTTTGCCTGTCTATCCCTGTTGTGGGGTGCGAGAGACATCAGGCCAGACAAGTCCAGAATATATTAAGGAGTCTTTACTAACCAAGCCTGGGGATGGTGGTGCCTGGTAGAAATTAGCAAATGAAAAGTCACCATGGAAATCCAGTCTGAATCCAACCCCTGACAGAAACAAATGGCCCCTACGGGAATTACATCTGTTAAACTCAAGACCTGTGTTCCAGCTTCCCCTGCAATGTAAATTGTCCTAGTTGCCTCAGACCATAACACCGCTCCCTCCAGTGTCACTTTCTGGTCCCCTGGCCAGCTTTATTATGCTGAATCACACTTAGCCCCCTCCTTATTTACTTACTATCCCCTTTAAAGATTTACTTATTTTCATTGGGAAGGCAGATCTATGGGGAAGTGTTGCAGGGTGCGAGTGAGATTAAGGCAGACAACTCTGGGGTTTATTAAGGAGTCTTTATTAACCAAGCTTGGGGATAACAGGACCCACCAGAAATTAGCAATTGACAAGTCCATATGCCAATCCTGTCTGAATCATAACCCCAAGAGGAACAAATGGTCATTATCCTGAAATTCATCCACTAAACGCAAAAACTATGTCCCAGCTTCCCCAGCAATATAAGATATCCTAAGAGACATATACAGTGAACCACCTGGACTCACAAAGCTGCAGACACTCACCTTTCCCTGGCTTCTCTGCCCACATTCCATTTCTGCTAGGCCTCACCTCTCTCAAAAGTACACACATTAGAAATACACAGCATCTTAGCATTAACATCTTCACTGTCCCACCCAAGCAGTGAACAGAGGGTGAGGAATACAGACACACGGGCGGGGGCAGGGCCATGCTCAGGGGCTACCTGTCCTTGGAGTCTGTCAGTGGGAAGCCAGAGACCAAGCAGGTACTGGAGTGACAGAAGCATTCAAGACAGAGCCCCTCCCTCCCTATCAAGGGCCATTATGGGGGTTTGCTAGGGGAGTGGTTACACAACAATGCAATACCGCCTTTCTCAGGTTCCAGGTGATAACAGGTAAATGTCACAGGTGGGCAGAAGGAAACACCTAGGTTGTTGGGTGGGGGGAGTGATTTCCAAGCTGGTGACCCTGAACTAGCTGCTTACCCCACAACAGAGGAGACTGAAAGATCTGCTGGTTCACATCTCATTATGCACAACAGCCAGAGCTAAGCTAATCCAAAGCCAGGAACCAGGAGCTTCTTCTGGATTTCACATGTAGGTGCAGGGTCCCAAGGCTTTGGGCTGTCCTTCACTACCTTCCCAGACCACAAGCGGGGAGCTGGATGGGAAGTGGAGCAGCCGGGATGCAAACTAGTACCCATATGGGATCCTGGTGGTTGCAAGGGGAAGATTTAGCCATTGTGCCAGAGCCACTGTGCCAGGCCCTGCTTACTATCTTCTACATTAGAAGATATTCTTGGGTCTGATGTGGTAGCCTAACAGCTAAAGTCCTCATTTTGCATATGCTGGGTGCCGGTTCGTGTCCCAGAGGCTCTACTTCCCATCCAGCTCCCAGCTTGTGGCCTGGGAAAGCAGTATAGGATGGCCTAAAGCCTTGGGACCCTGCATCCGTGTGGGAGACCCAGAGGAGGCTCCTGGCTCCTGGCTTCAGATTGGCTCAGCTCAGACCGTTGTGACCACTTGGGGAAAAAACCAGTGGACAGATGATCTTCCTCTGTTTCTCCTCCTCCTCTCTGTGTATCTTTCCAATGAAAATAAATAAAATTTTTAAAAAAGAATAAATTCTCCATGGAAAAGAGGACGTGATCCGTCTATTTGTCTTGTATCCCCAGTATCTGAACAACAGAGGACACTCAATATTTGAGGATTGAACAGTAGTAAATGTAGCTTTTGTCTAGAGTCCCTCTATCATTCCATCTTTGTTTTGTGTCATCTTGGGTATAAACAACATTCATTATTCATTATGATGCAGTGGGTTTAAGCCTCCACTTGTGATACTGGCACCCCACATTGGACATCCTGGCTGCTTCGCCCCGATCCGGTTCCCTACTAAAGCTCTTTAAAACAAACCAACAGAAGATAGGCCCAGGGCTTGGACCCCTGCCACACACATGGGAGACCAGGATGGAAGTTCTTGGCTTCTGCCTGGCCCAGATCTGACTGTCACAATCATTGGATGACTCAATAAGTGGATAGACAATCTCTATCTCTCTCTCTCCTTTCTCCCTGCTCCCTCTCCCATCACTTTACCCTTTCAAATAACTAAAACTAAAACTTTTTTTTTTTTTTTAATAATAACATTCTCTACAGTTGCAAGAACTCCTTAAGTCAAACAAGAACCGCGTTTTGGGCCATAACAGGTAAATCTGTCACCTGCTGTGCTGGCATCCCATATGGGCTCTGGTTGGAGACCTTGACTGCTCCACTTCCCATCCAGCTCCCTCTTAATGCACTGCTGAATGTAGCAAAGTGTAGCTCCAGTGCTTGGCCCTGCAGCCACGCAGGGGACAAGGAGGAAACTCCAGTCTCCTGATTTTCAGACTGGCATAGTCCTGGCCATTGTAGCCACTTTAGGCATAAACCAGCAGATGGAAGATCTTTATCTCTGTATCTCCATCTCTCTCTGTAACTCTAGCTTTCAAAATAATCAATAAATAAATCCCCCTAAAACAAAAGCAAGCAAACAAAAAAAGAACCAGCTTGTTACAGCCTTCCTAGGATTTACGGTCTAGTATGAAAGATCACCAGCAGATGGCAATCAAGGAATGCAAAATGTGAACTTATCCTACTCAAGATTTTGGTAACTCATCCTACTCAAGATTTGGTAATGTGTAAGTAATACAATGATAAATTTACATTATGCAGAACATTGTATTCCACTTCTTGAGTATCAGTTGTTATGGAGTCACAGTTTCTCATACTTCAAACAAATACATTTCCTTCCATTCATGTCTGAAAAATGTTCTAGTTTCCAAAAAAATTTAAAAATTACCAGAGGCAACGCTTAGATTCTTTAGGTAAGCAAACACATTGGTTACTCTTTATGAACGTTAGAATTAGAGTCTGTTTTTTAGCCATCATGTTTCTTTTAGGTTTTCTGCTTGTATCCTAAGCAGAATAGTTCTTTCCTATGAACTAACAGACAGGCAGTTGGTGCCATGGTTAAGTCACTAAGATATTTCCTGCAGCACTGACATCACCTATGCTTGTCAGTTCGAGTCCCTGATGTTGCACTTCTGAGGCAGCGCCCTACAAAGTCCTCTCTGCTTGGGAGTCTACACCCACCACGGGAGATCCTGATGAAACTCCCGCTCCTGGCTCCTGCTTCGGCATGACCCAGCCCTGGCTGACTGCGGCCATGTTGTAAGTGAATAAGTGAATGTGACCTTCCTCTCTTCATTCTGTCTTTCAAATAAACAAATTAAAAAAAAAAAAAAAAAGACTCTCCTTGGGTCACCTGCATCCCATATTGAAGTGGGTATAGATTTGATTCTGAGCTCCACCCTTCATTTCAGCTCCCTGCTAAGACACACTCTGACTTTTCAAGGATTTGGGTCCCTGTCATTCATGTGGGAAACCCCAATGGAGTTCCCAGCTGCGGGCTTCAGCGGGACCCCACCAAGCTGTTGTGGCACTTGGAGAGGGAACCAGAAGATGGGAGCTTTCTCTCTTTCTCTTTCTCTCTCTCTCTCTCTTTCAGCAAAAATATCTGATTTCACTCAAACAGGAATTCCCCCCACCCCTTTTTTTTTTCTGTTTTGGGCTTTTTTTCCCTGTCCCTCTAAGAACATACCAGAAAGTAGATACTCAGTTACATTAAACATTCTCCATAAAGTGACTATTAAACATGTAGGGTAACTGAGGGCTTTGTCCTTACTAGAAAACACTGATACCTATGTTTTCCATTTGCTCAAATGCTGGGGGACTACAGAGCGAGTTTCCATGTGGTGAATTCTGTAGAAAGCTACGATTGCTAAAGTCACTGTTTGGATGAGATTCTTTCCATAATTTCCAATTCAGGCATATTGATAATATAATAAAACCCCTTTCTACATGACTGGTCTTTGTAGAAATGCTTTGTTGGCTTTGTTTTGGCAATACCTTTATTTTATTTTTTTATTTTTAATTTAAGACTTTTTTTATTGAAAAGTCAGATTTACAGAGAGAAGGAGAGAGAGAGGAAGATCATCTATCCATTGATTCACTCCCTAAGTGGCCACTTACTCCCTAATGGCCAGAGCTGAGCTGATCTGAAGCCAGGAGCCGGGAGCCTTTTCCAGGTCTCCCACGCAGGTGCAGGGTCCCAAGGCTTGAGCTGTCCTCAACTGCTTTCCCAGGCCAAAAGCAGGGAGCTGGATAGGAAGCAGGGCTGCCGGGATTAGAACCAGTGCCAATATGGGATCCTGGCATGTGTAAGGTAAGGACCCTAGCCACTAGGCTACCAAGGTGGGTCTATTTAATTTTATTTATTTTATTATTTTATTTTATTTTATAATTTTTTAAATTTTAACTGTCTCACCTGACACGTAAAACAACAACTATTGAACTTGAAGTATTCACACACCTACACCTGACTGTGCAAACCAACTCACTGCTTATCCAATGTCCCTTCCTCGCATGCCATTGTGGGCAGGCATGAATAGTGGTGTGGCTCTAGGGGCTGGAAAGTGTCAATCTCTTCCTGGGGAGGGGAAGGGATTTTGAGGGTGAGGCATGTTCCTGCGTGATTCCCACCCACTCATTGGTTCAATGATCATTTAGTGATGCCTCACTGTGGTCCACCATTGTGGTGGGCTCAGAATGTTAAAGTCCAGTGACAGGCCCAAAGAAGCATACCCATTCTCCAAGAGGGTCCATGGAACCTAAGCATATGAGTAAGCCAGAGGCAAGAATGTGTTGAGCCCAGAGGGTGGGGTATGTGCACATTTGCCCAAGAGCTGTGGATGTGTGATTTCAGAAGTCTTCAGGGCCAGTGCTGTGGCTCAACAGGTTCATCCTCCACCTTTAAGTGCTGGGATCTCATAAGGGTGCTACTACATGTCCCAGCTGCTCCACTTCCCATCCAGCTTCCCTGCCTGAGAAAGCAGTAAAGGATGACCCAAAGCTTTGGAACCCTGTACTGTATGGGAGATTCGCAAGAAGCTCCTGACTTCAGATCCGCTCAACTCCAGCCAATGCAGTCATTTGGTGAGTGAACAAAAGAATGGAAGACCTTTCTCTCTGCCTCTCCTTCTCCCTGTGTATCTGCCTATTCAATAACAATAAACAAATCGTTAAAGAGGAAGCTTTAGCAAAACATAGGTGTGTGTTTTTCTGGACAAATGACCCCAATTTAGAAAGCCTGTGCGAGGCAGGCAGAAGAACATTGAGTGTGGAAGTTGGGCAGATGGAAGATGGATGGATCGCAGGGCAGGGGCAGGTGACCTCCCTCCCCCAGGAAAGTGAGCTGAACATACCAAGGGAGAGGGGTCCGTGGGCTCCATCCTAAGCCAGCCCTGGGTGGCTCAAAGGCAGTAACATCTTCAGGCAGCAGTCACATTGAATTCCTCTCTGTCTCCATGCACTTTGACAGTGAGCTCCATGTGCTTGAACTTCAAAGACTGCGGGGGCCAGCATGTCTTACCATCTGCGGGAGCCACCTGGGTGCAGCGGCTGCCATCTCTCTGCAGGACCGTGGAGTTGGCTTTTCTGAACAGCTCTCCCTACTCCATCCTCACCCACCCCTGCCCAGTGCTCCACCTCGCATCACCCCCGGGAAATTTTTGAAAAACTGAAGTCAGATCAAAGCACTTGTCTGCTGAAAACCCTTCAAAGCTTCTCTTTCACCAGGGCGAAACTCCAAGTCCTTACAAGGTCCTCAGAGCATGCTGGGTTGCCACCACACAACGACCAACCCGAGCCCCCACCTCACTGCTTCTCTTGCACTTGTTCTGTTGCAACCACACTGGCGATCTCCTAGCCACAGGCCCAATCTTCTCCCTGCTGCTCCCTCTGCTCAGCCCCCAGGTTTCATTCTGTTCATTCCCTGCTTCTCCCCAGGCCTGCTCTGTGGTCTTCATCCATCAAGGCCTTCCCATCCTCCATCGTGGCGAAAGGTTAGATCACACCTGTGCTTGAAGGCGTTTTTTATCCAACTTGCTTTAGCAGCACCATCCTTCTTATTTCACACTTGATTTCTCATTCCCATAGCACTTACTGCCACTTGATAAC
Organism: Ochotona princeps; assembly: GCF_030435755.1. Taxonomy (NCBI): domain Eukaryota; kingdom Metazoa; phylum Chordata; class Mammalia; order Lagomorpha; family Ochotonidae; genus Ochotona; species Ochotona princeps. The sequence goes on along the minus strand of NC_080832.1, from coordinate 53,925,460 downwards.
ACAGTTGTCCCTCAGTGCCCTACTTGAATACCCAAATCCTTCATAGAAAATGACATAACATTTTCATATAACCTGTGCAATCCTCCCCTATGCTTTAAATCATCTCTCCATTACTTCTAATACCTGATACAATGTAAATGCTATGTAAAGAGTTGCTACGCTTCGCTGTTTAGAGAATAATGATGGGGGAGGGGGAAGCTGTCCAATGTAAATGCAATCACTGTAGGCTGAAGCACACAGCAATGAGATGCAAAGTGAACAATGCTCAGATAACAAGTGCTGGAGGGGATTTGAGGGCCTGGGAGATGGAGTGAGGGGGTTTACAGCAGGATGTGCACACACACACACACACACACACATCATTCTTCCTCATGAATTCAGTGTGGTGCTCACTGCAGAGAAAATTCCCAGTTTTGCTTCTTGCAAGTTACTGGAATTTTTTTTCCCCTGATATTTTTGATCAGTGGTGGGTTGAATCCCAGGATGTGGCAGCTGACAACACACAGGGCTGACAGCGTGGTATTCTGAGTTGCTTGTGCATTGTGTGTCTCTCCTGCTGGCTGGGCAGTGCCACAGGCAGGGGGCATGTGGTTGTCTGCTCAACGTCAGCCCCACTGTGAGTCCTTAAGGGGCAGGGTGGGAGGGCGCGGTGGGAAACAAATGAGTGAGGAATTGTGGAAGGTTTAACTGAAGTCAAAACACCCTATTCCTCCCCCAACACCAGGGGCTGACATTGAGGCAGGGAGACCAGCAAGAGGTAGGAGGGCACCTGCTGCCGAGCAGAAGGGGATTCCGGCACATTGGTGAACCGAAGGGATCAAGAGTGTGTGCAGACTGGTGATAGCGAGCAGAGTCAGCAGTTCAGAGTAAATGCAATCTCTTCTCAACCTTTCAGCTAAGATTAAGTGTGAATATTTAGTGTGTGCTGTTGGCAAAGGGTCACAGGAGAAACGGAGAAGGGCTTAGATGGCGGTGGGTGTGTGGCAGAACTGAAGTCCCTCCTGGGGATGCTTGCAGCCTATCCTGGAAGGCCACTGTGCTTCTGGTCCAGCTTCTTGCCAATGTCCACCCTGGAAGCCAGGTGGCCTCCACCAGCTGGCTAAAGTACCTAACTATACCTGTGGGAAAACTCAGATTGAGTTCCCAGAACCCAGCTTGGTCCAGCCATGGCTGTTGTGGACCTTTGGGAAGTAAGCCAGCAGATGAGAAATATCTTTCTTTCTCTGCCTTTAAAATATATATATTTATTTTTATTAGAAAGTCAGATTTTATAGAGAGAAGGAGAGACAGAGAAAGACTTTCCATTTGCTGGTTTACTCCTAAAGCGGCCGCAACAGCTGGAACTGAGCAGATCCGAAGCCAGGAGCCAGGAGCTTCTTCCAGGTCTCTCATGTGGGTACAGGGTCCCAAGACCTTGGGCCATCCTATGCTGCTTTCCCAGGACACAGGCAGGGAGCTGGGTGGGAATTGGGTCATGGGGCATGCATGAACTGGCGCCTATACAGCATCCCAGCATGTGCAAGGCAGGGATTTAGACAGTAGGCTACCTCACTGGGCACTCTCTGGCTTTCATATAAAAATGAGAATAAAAGTTTTAAAATAAATAAAAATAAAGCAAATCTAGGACATAGTTAACTCTTACAAAAAAAAAAAAGTATAGGCAATATGCATTGTGCTTTAAGACAGCCATGATAAGGTATTGAGACCAACCAGGCCTGCTGAGGTCTTGGCCACACCTTCAGGTGGGCGACACTAGCATTGCCCACCCATTTCCTAACTGATTAAGAGACCACCAATGCGGAGTATCTTACCTGTAAGTTCCCACCCAACAAGGAGGGGTCAGGGAATGCTTAAAATCCCAAGATCCTTCCTCAAACCTTCGGTGTCTTTCTCACTCCCCTTTCGAGAGATCCCCCACCTCCGGGCTTTCTCTCCCTTCCCTGCTCACCTGGTCCCTTCACAAATAAATTTTCCAGTCTGCAACAGATTCCCAGCTTCTTACTTCTATACTAAGCTGAGGAAAGAACCCACCTGGCATTTCTGGTAACAGCATTGTGGGGTAAGCAGCTAGTTCAGAGTCACCAGCTTGGAAATCACTCCCCCCACCCAACAACCTAGGTGTTCCCTTCTGCCCACCTGTGACATTTACCTGTTATCACCTGGAACCTGAGAAAGGCGGTATTGCATTGTTGTGTAACCACTCCCCTAGCAAACCCCCATAATGGCCCTTGATAGGGAGGGGCTCTGTCTTGAATGCTTCTGTCACTCCAGTACCTGCTTGGTCTCTGGCTTCTCACTGACAGACTCCAAGGACAGGTAGCCCCTGAGCATGGCCCTGCCCCCGCCCGTGTGTCTGTATTCCTCACCCTCTGTTCACTGCTTGGGTGGGACAGTGAAGATGTTAATGCTAAGATGCTGTGTATTTCTAATGTGTGTACTTTTGAGAGTTCCAGGAGAGGTGAGGCCTAGCAGAAATGGAATGTGGGCAGAGAAGCCAGGGAAAGGTGAGTGTCTGCAGCTTTGTGAGCCCAGGTGGTTCACTGTATATGTCTCTTAGGATATCTTATATTGCTGGGGAAGCTGGGACATAGTTTTTGCGTTTAGTGGATGGATTTCAGGATAATGACCATTTGTTCCTCTTGGGGTTATGATTCAGACAGGATTGGCATATGGACTTGTCAATTGCTAATTTCTGGTGGGTCCTGTTATCCCCAAGCTTGGTTAATAAAGACTCCTTAATAAACCCCAGAGTTGTTTGGCGTGGTCTCATTCATACCCTGCAACAAAGGTAAGTAGAGGGCAGAAGTTGGTGAATGTGCTGGTGCTGGGAGGGGATGAGGAAGAGTGCAGCAGGCGGCAGGAGATGCCTGAATTCCATGGTGACAGATATTGGCAGCGATTTGGGAAGGAGACAGAGGATGGCGTTGAAAAAGTTCCTGGCTCCTGGCTTTGGACTGGCTCAGCTCTGGTCATTGCAGCCATTTGGGAAGTAAACCAGTGGATGGAAGGTTTTCTGTCTTTCCTTCTTTCTGTAAAATGTACCTTTCCAGTAAAAAGTAAATAAATCTTAAAAATAAAAAAGCTGGGGGAGGGGAATCGAGGAAGGTGTCAGGGAGAGGGGAGTGATTAAGTTGACTCTTGAAAAATGCCTTAAAGTTCAAAGAGAGGGCCTGAGAAGAGCAGAGCGGGAATTTGAATTTCTGCCTCTCTGTTCTCTCTCACATGACTTCTGATGGCGTTGTTAATGCTTTGAAAGGCAGTTCTTTCTTAAAACTGAAAGGTAGGTTTACAGAGAGGAGAAAGAGAGGGAGGTCTTCCAGCTGCTGGTTCACTCCTCAAACAGCTACCATGGCTTGTGCTGGACTAGGCAGAGGCCAGGAGCCATGAACCCCATCTGGGTCTCCCATGGGGGTGGCAGGAATCCCACTCAGTCCATCTTCTGCTGTTTCCCAAGGTACATTAGTGGGAAGTGGAGCATCCAAGACTCAAACTGGTGCTCATGGAATGCTGTTAAGCCATACCTGGCTTAATATTTTTAATCTTTTTTTTTCATATATTTTTATTGCATTTCCTTTTTGTTGAAACTAATTACATTGCACTATGTGATACATTTTTTTATGCACTGGGATTTCCCCCCGCCCCTCCCAAAACCCTCCCCCCACGGTGGATTGCTCCACCTTGTTGCATTTCCATAGTTCAAATTCAGTTGAGATTCTTTCATTGGAGGTATTTACCAAGCATAAAGTCCAGCATCTTATTGTCCTGGTAAGTTCAATAGTTTCTTGGTGAGACCATCTCTGGTCTGAAGGTAGAGCCGGCAGAGTGTCATCGCAATCAATTAAAAGCCCCAATATAATATTTCCAACCATTTACAACATTATGGCATTAAGTGTCAATTAGTTAACTGGCTAGTTAAAAAAAAAAAAAAGAAAGAAAGCCGCTTATAAGATTGTTGCGAATGAATATAACTCTTTTTCCTCCAGCAAAGCATATGCTTAAATTGTGCAATTAGAAGAAGGGCCCCCTCCCCCGGCCCCCTAGTGGAACACGTGCAGCTGGGCCAAGGCACTTATGACACCTGGGAAGGGCCAGCGTCTGGAACTGTGCCTTATGGTATTACAACACATTACAAAATCACTCCATTCTGTTATTCGATCTATTTCCAAGCACCTGGCAGGCAGCGAGCCACACACTACAAGCTACAAAGCTGATTTGGGTGCAAGGTCTTACGATGATTCAGCTGTTACCGCCTCCAGCGTCCCCTCCCCGCCACCTCTCCACCTCCCCGCACCAGAGCTCACCCGGCCATCCCAGCTGGCCTGTCTGCTGGCTGCTTCTGTTCCTCCAAGTTCTCCTCTGAAGGTCAGCACGGGGAGCGTCAGGCCACAGCCAGCCCCAAGGAGGGCTTGGTGAGTTTCAAGCCAGAGGGTCAAGTGGGTCATTTGGGCTCTGAAAGAAAAAGCATGATAAAAAGAGAGTCCAAAAAAAAAAAAAAAAATCTTTAAATAAGTAAGTACTGGGTCTGCCTAATTAAACAGAGTAACCAATCAGTTCAAATGATGAAAGGGCTGTTGAAAACCATTTTTCCATTTCTTAATTTTTTAAAGATTGATTTATTTTTATTGGAAAGTGAGAATTACAGAGAGAAGGAGAGACAAAGATCCCCCACCTGCTGGTTCACTCCCCAAGTGGCCGCAACTGCCGGTGCTGAAAGGATCCAAAGCCAGGATCTTCTTCCAGGACTCCCACACAGGTACAAGGTTGCAAGACTTTGGGCCATCCTCTGCTGCTTTCCCAGGCCATAAGCAGGAAGCTGGATGGGAAGTGGAACAGCCAGAATATAAACCAGTCCCTATATGGGATCCCGGCGCATGCAAGGCGAACACTTACAGACACTAGGTTATAGTGCCAGGTCCCCATTTCCTAATTTTTAAAAATATTTTTTTGAAAGGCAGAATCATGGAGAAGAGAGACAGATAGAGATTTTCTATTAGCTGGTTCATTCTCCAAATGGCTGTAGTGGCCGGAGCTGAGCTAACTTGAAGCTGGAAGGCAGAAGCCTCTTCTGGGTCTTCTACATGGGTGCAGGGTCCCAAGGCTTTAGGCTGTATCAGAAGGGAGCAGCTGGAGCTTGAACCAATATCCATGGAATACATGCATGGCAGGATGAAGCTTAGCTTGTTATGTCAGGGTGCCAGCTCTTCATCTCCTAATTTGAGATTTTTTTTTTTTTTTTTTTTTTTTTTTTTTTTTTTTTTTTTTTGTGAAGAGTCAAATGGGCTGAGGCAGTTTGGGTCTCTGGTCCCTGGTGAAGTGACTTTTGTAAAATGTAAAATTTGTTTCCCCCCGTTTCGTACCCTTCCAAGAGCACATTCTCCCCATGAACGAGAATAAAGGTGCAGAATCAACACACCAATTCCTCTCTTAGGGTTCTCAGTTTATTATCAGAACAGAAAGAAGTAGCCACCAGTCCCATCCTTTTTTTTTTAATTCTTTTTGCAAAGGCAGATATACAGAGAAGAGAGACTGAGAGGAAGATCTTCACTGATGATTCACTCCCCAAGTGACCACAATGGCTGAAGCTGAGCCAATCCCGTAGCAAGGAGCCAGGAGCCTCTTCCAGGTCTCCCACGCTGGTGCAGGGTCCCAAGGCTTTGGGCTGTCCTCAACTGCTTTCCCAGGCCACAAGCAGGGAGCTGGATGGGAAGTGGAGTTGCCAGGATTAGAACTGGCACCGATATGGGATCCCGGGGCAAGGACTTTAGCTGCTAGGCCACCGTGCCAGGCCCAGTCTCACCCTTCTGATGCCCTTTAGTTCTCAATGTGGTGATAGACATTGTAGCTCATATGAGTGTTGGTTTGTGTCCTGGCAGCCTTGCTTCCCATCCAGCTCCCTGATTGTGACCTGGGAAAGCAGTCAAGGATGGCCCAAAGCCTTGAGACCCTGTACTCACATAGGAGACCCTGAAGAAGTTCCTGGGTCATGGATTCAGATCAGCTCAGGTCTGGTCATTGTGGGTGCTTGGGGAGTGAATCATTGGACGGAAGATCTTCTCTGTCTCTCCTCCTCTGTATGTCTGACTTTCCAATAAAAATAAACAAAACCTTTTTTAAAAAAAAAATCAGTCTTCTCCTAGGGTAGCTTAAGCATGTCAACAAACCTGAAGCAAAAATCTATACAGCACACTACAGGAGTGGTTATTGCCAGGTGAGGGGTGGGCAGATATTTGGTCTGAGCTTATGATACTGCTGGGGTGCAGGGAGTGGGTGGTATTGAGGCTGTGGCATAGCTAGTTAAGCCTCTTCCTGAGAGGCTGGCATACCATATGGGCCCTGGTTTGAGCCCAGCTGCTCCGATTTTGATCCCATATGGAGATGCCAATGTTGCAGGCTTGCCTACCACAATCTGGCCCTCAATGTGCATGTTTATCTAGTAACTGTTTAGTATTTCTCACTTGTAAAACTAACAGCCAAACATGTTACAGAGTATTCTTGTTACTTCACCATTGTGGACATGGAAGGCTCAAGGGACTTACAATGGCAGAGAAACAAGGAAGCGGTTCAAAAGCTGTGGCCTGTATCACTTTGAAGAGTCAGCTTTGTTCTGCTAACTCCCCCAGAGCAAAGCCGCACCTTCCCATCCTTCTTGCCCCGCCCTAGCCAGCGGAGCCAATGGCCTTGGTGCCAAAGAGAGTCTCTCTGCTTCTCAACTGTTCCACTGGAAGCCTATTGGACCAGCTGGTATTGAAGCGAGCTGTGAGTGACCAAGAACCCCAAAATAATGATAGCCTAGACGAGGTAGCAGTTTATGCCTTCTCCACATGAAATCTTGGTGGGCAACACAGAGCTGAAAGGGAGCTTGCCTGGTGCCGGGGACTTTGGCTGCTTTGGCCTTGCGGCTTTGCCATGTGTGCCCTCTGTACTTTCTTTCACAAGCTCCACATGGCGCCATGCCCGGGACCAGGAGGGACAGAGAGGAGAAGGAGATCAGATGACCAGTGGCTATGAGGGAGGCTGGGAAGTTACTACCACCATGCTGTGAAGTTGCTTGTCTAAGCTAAAGCCTCCATAGTTAGCAGGGAATGTGGAGTGGATGCTGGGAGCAGGCTCTGCCAGCATCTTCCCTTCCGCTATTCTTCCTCTTCCTCCCAGTGGGCAAAAGAAAGACAGAGTTCATTTGCTTGTTTGTTTGTTTGTTTGCTTGTTTGTTTTTATTACGTTGCATTATGTGACACAGTTTCATGGGCTCTGGGATTCCCCCATCTGCTCCCCGTGCCCTTCCCCCAAGCTTGTTTGTTTTTAAAGATTTATTTATTTTCACTGGAAAGACAGATTTACAGGAAAAGATTTTCCATCTGCTGGTTCACTCCTCAAATGGCCACAATGGCTGGAGCTGAGCTGGAGCAGGAGTTTCTTCAGGGTCTCCAACGTGGATGCAAGGTCCCAAGACTTTGGCCCATCCTCCATTGCTTTCCCAGGCTACAAGCAGGGAGCTGGATGGGAAGTGGAACAGCCAGGACATGAACTGGAACATATATGGGATCCTGGCACTTGGACATGGATGATTAGCTTGCTGAGCCATTGCGCCAACCCTGACTTTTTTTTTTTTAAGATTTGTTTATTTTTTATTGGAAAGTCAGATTTTAAAAAGAGATGGAGAAACAAGATCTTCCATTGTTGGTTTATCCCCCAACGTGGCCATAACGGCCTGAGTGGAGCCACGTGCTTCTTCCGGGTCCCCCATGTGGGTGCAGGATCCCAAGGCTTTGGGCTGACCTCAACTGCTTTCTCAGGCCATAAGCAGGGAGCTGGATGGGAAGTGGAGCAACTGAGACGTGAACTGGTATTATATGGGATCCCGGTACTTGCAAGATGAGGATTTAGCCACTAGGCTACTATGGTAGGTCCAAGAATTTTCTTTTTAACTTTCAGCATTTTTACAGTATGAGAAGCCATATTTTTGTAGTTATTGTTTCTAAGATGTGTATACACACACACACACACACACATATATATATATACATTTAATTTGAAAGTAAGAGTGACAGTGAGTGGGCAATATCTTCTTTCTGTTGGTTCACTCCCCACATGTCCACAACAGCTAGGGCTGGTCCAGAACCAAGCTAGGAGCCCATAGTTCCACCCCAGTCTCCTACCTTGGTAACAGGTGCCCTAGAATTTGGGCCATCTTCCACTGCCCTCCCGGCTGCTTTAGTAGGCAGCTGGATGGGAGTGGATAAGTAGACAGCTGGGACTTGATCCAGCACTCTGACATAGGATGCCAGGTCCATGAGCAGCGGCCTACCCTGCAGTGTCACAACCTGCTATTTTGGAAGCTGTTGTTTACTGCCCTCAAAGATGAGGCTTTTTGTTCTGATTTCCCTGCAGTTGGCAAAACCTTTTCATTACCAGGTAATAGCACAGAATGACAAATGACCCACTGGTGCTGAGACAGCACAGGAACAGCTCTTCAGTTTATGTAGAAACACAGAGTTTTCTACTGGATTTGTTTCAGTGAGATACTGACTAGAGTGCCACTAGTTCCCACTTGTTGTGATTCCGTACTTTACCAAGTGAGGGGGGGCCCAATTTGGCCTCGACATCTGACACACTGCTGGGCATGTGGCTAGAGTAGTGTCCAGATGCTGGCGCTGTTCTCTGCTCTGCAATGTGTCCCATGCCCTAGGCTGCTCCGCGGTTGTGGACTTGGTGGGTCAGGAGCTGTTGCCCAGTGTCTTCCACCTGGGCTTTGGAGCACAGCCCACAGGGTGAACGTTAGGCTGGACTGGTGTCCTGGTGTTTTTCAGCGTCACCCCTTGCGTATGCTTTCTCCCATGTGTCCCATGTCCCTGCTCCCGTATACTCCCTGAGTTGCTCGGACAGTTTACCCAGGTCTCTTTTAGAGCAGAGTGTGAGCTTGGACAGGGCCTCAAGTTTAAGCCAAGAGAAGACTAAAATTTTACTGGTTTTCAGTCGCACCACTCAGAGCACAGTTTGCTAAAGTGAGCAGTAGGTGGCCCTGGGCTTGTGTTGGTGCCAAGGCCCCAACATAGCCAGCAGGCAAGCAGCAGAATCTGGCTAGATAGGACAGGACACTAACTATGGGGACAGCCTAGGGTGGCAGTCTGACATGTATTCGTAACCATGAGGCATGGCTTCAGCAGGTAGCCTGCCAGACCTATTCCCATGACTGTTTGGGCACCTCCGTAATTCACAGGACCAGTGACACACTAGTGATTTTGCAGTTGCTGGCCAGGGTGTTAAGTGACTAGGAAAAGAAGGGAATGGAGCTGACAGCATACGAAGACACTGCCTTGGTCCCCACCAGCAGGAATGACGACTGAGACTCACCAAGACAATGGACTGGCTCCAGAAAGGGCTTGACCCTGAAGGATTAGGAAGTAGCCTGCCTCCAGGGGGGGACTGGGGAAGGACATTTGAAGCAGAAATCTGCTCATTTTGTCTTTTCAGAATTTCTCTCTTTCTCTTTTTAAAAAAATACTTATTTTTATTGGGAAGGCAAATTTAGAGAGAAGGAGAGATAGAGAGAAAGATTTTCTGTCTGCTACTTCACTCCCCAAGTGCCCACAATGGCTGGAACTGAGCTGGTCCAAAACCAGGAGCCAGGAGACTTCTCTAAGTCTCCCACATGGGTGCAAGGTCCCAAGGCTTTGGGTCATCCGCTACTGCTTTTCCAGGCCACAGCCAGGGAGTTCTAAGGGAAGTGGAGCAGCAGGACACGAACTGGCACCCATACAGGATCCCAATGTGTGCAAGGTGAGAATTTAACCACTGAACCATTGCGCTCAGTCCCTTTTCAGAATTTCGTTTTGAGAAATGTTCCTTTGCCACTCTGCGATTTCGGTGAGGCTGCCAATTGTAGGTGTCTGCTCTGTGACCACAGAGGGCGGTGTGTGTGTTAGTGGCAGGAGTGACCAAGCGTAGAACCCATGCCCAGCCAATCATGTACTCACCCACAGGGCACAGTCATGTGTCCCCATCTAGACAGTTGCTGCTTTTCCTGGGACTTGCCCATTTGGGCTGGAGCAGAAGGGCACTTACCTTTAAGCAGATGAAGGGTGCAGCTGGCAACCTCCTGGGAGTTCCGGAGTCAAGTCAGATTGGAAGCCAGATCAATTTCTCAACTTGCCAGTTACATGATCCAATAAAGCTCCTTTTATGCTTAAGCGAATCGAGTTGAGTTCCTGTCACTTGGAATTAAAAACAAGCCTGAATTAAAGAAGGCAGAGATGAGGAGTTAGGTAACATGCTTTTTCATGTTAGCAACAGTCTATAGACCTGTAGTAGTTCACAGTAAATTCAGGGCAATGAACCTTAAGCAGATGGGGTGCCTAAGAAATATGTAGTAGCAAGCTGTGGACAAATCAAAGGTATTTAGGAGAATGTTGAAACAACTAGTTTTGTTCTAAGCTATGCTCCTTCTTTTCAGAGTTTTGGAGTTTGAAATGGTAAAAGCAAGGTGGGCCAGTCAAGAAAGAAGAGACAGACCACAAATCAGAGAAAGGAGGTATGAGACAAGAGAGGTAGAGAAAGGAGCAGTGAGAGATGCCATAGCCTGCAAGACAGCTACATCCTTGGAGCTGGGAGACCCGAGTCACCTCCCAACCCCGCCCCAGTGCTCCATCAGCTTAGGTAAAGCTACCTCGCCGGGGTCGTCATTTCCACATTTGACATAAAGGAGGCTTGGGATAAAAGAAGATGAATGTTTCGGGCTCTGGCAATTTATTATTATATTAGATACCCTCTTTCTAACAGGAGAATGAAGGAAGCCAGGCATTACTGTTTTAGTCAATAGCTGTTGCGAGGGTGACCTCACAGTTCCCAAGAGTCCTAGGTAAGAGCACAGATGCTTTAACGCCACCCGAATAGACTTCAGGTCATCCATGGCCCTTTCCCTGGCAGGTCATGGCCAAAAGGCGGGTAGCCAGGGCCAGTGCGGTAGTATAACAAGATAATCTTCCATCTGTAGCACCAGTATCCCATATGGGCACCAGTTCATGTCTTGGCTGTTTCACTTCCCATCCAGCTCCCTGCTTGTGGCCTGGGGAAGCAGTAGAGGATGGCCCAAAGCCTTGGGACCCTGTATCTGCCTGGGAGACCCAGAAGTTTCTGGCTCCTGGCTTTAGATCGGTTCAGCTCTGGCCATTACGCCTTTGGGGAGTGAACCAGCAGACAAAAGATCTTTCTCTCTGTAGATCTGTCTTTCCAATAAAGATAAATACATCTTTTTTAATAGTAAAATTATTTTATTTTTTATGATGTTTACCTAGCTGAGAAGGATCATGCCTCAGTGGACTGATTAGGGTGGAAAGGGTGAAGAAATAGGGGCAATTGAATGAGACAATGTTTCCATTCTTTCCTTCTATTCTCCCTGTATCTGCAGGGGAAGAGGGCCGCTTCCAGCAGCCTAATCGCTCTAGTACCCAAGAATGTGGGACAGCCACTCCATGTCATCCTAGGGTCCCCAGTGTGTAGCACGTCCAAGAGTACTGCTCAAGTGATTTCAATAGTTCTGAGATGCTGTTGCTTTCATCGCCCTACGTTTGAGGAAATCCTTCCAAGGTCCATTGGCTGACATAGTCCACCTTAGAGTCTTCACTCCCCCAGATACTCTCTGTCAAAGCTTGACCAGGAGAGCTGTCCAATTTTTTCCACCTTCTGTGATACTAGACATTCTCTGCGGGCCTCAGTGAATTGGTTGTCATGTCCCCCATGTGCATCTGGGCGTGCCATTCACTGCATAGGCTTCAGCAACCGAGAAGGCCCAGTTCTGACACATGTACCCAGCCCTGACACACCTCCTGTGATTTTCCCCGTGGTTGGAATTTTGAATCCAGTGGTTCAGTTTGGGGGAGGTTCCCCAAAGAAACCTCACCTGACATGACCCCAGACCTGACTCCTGTGTGTGCCAGCCAGTGTGGGGTCCAGCTCAGTCATTCACCCACATCAGCCTACACGCATACACACGAGATTACAGTTGTCCTATCAATTCTGTCCCCAACCCCATTTCATATGGAAAATAACGGATGCTGTGGCTCAGCCCAACCCTGCCTACCACACACCCTTGAAAAGGGAGGGGAGAGGAAAGGCACGTGCCTTTGTTTCACTAAACAGCACATCTGATTTCCCTGGTGGAAAGCGCAGAACCAACCTAGGCTCCCCTCCTTCCACCTTGCCCATTTTTCACTCAGTGATGGAGTCATGACTTAAACTAAACCTTACCCAGAACAGCACACTTGATATCTATCCATCCTTGCCAGCACCACCTTCCTAGCAGAGATCCACACAAACCTGTGTCAGAAAAGAAAAACCCACTTGCCTGCTATCCCACAGCCAGGAAGGTGGCTGAGCAGTCCCACCTCTCCCGGCCATTTATGCAGCTGGCACAGAGACTGGCAAGTGCTAAATGAACATGAACAAAAGGAAGTCCATGGAAATTTGCTGCCCTGCCCAGCTGAGTTAGAAGGGTGAAGTATGTGATGGAGTTTTCTTCTAGGTCTTTCCAATTTTCTCCCAGCTAGAATGCTCAGTAAGGAGCTTCTCATGAGAACATGAGGGAGGCAGCAGGTGTTTAATAAAGACTGGATGAACAAACAGAAGGATGGATGGACCAACCTGTTCACCACCATAGACTTTTGGTGGTCCTTAAGTGTGATGCAGCTCAGAAACAAAATGTGCTCCCAGGAGGGAAGGCATGGTAAAGCCGGGATGCTCTGCAAACTCGACCAGTGCTGCCTTCCATCTCTCCTGTCTGGGGAGGGTCACAGGGTCCCAGTGCATAGAGGGTGTCTCCTACAGTCAAGGAGGGCAGCACAATTAGTGCCTGACTTGAGAGATCTTGCGGTCCAGCTGAAAAGATGGTGCTAGCTCGTATTCAACAGTGATATGAGTCACATAGATCAGTAAATGACCGGCCCTGAAGATGGTAGAGAAAGTCTCATTACTGCTAGAGATCAAAGAAAGGAGATGAGTAGAGCTCAGTCTAGAAAACTCCATGGAAGAAGTGAGATTTTTTTTTTTTAAGATTTATTTATTTTATTACAAAGTCAGATATACAGAGAGGAGGAGAGACAGAGAGGAAGATCTTCGGTCCGATGATTCACTCCCCAAGTGAGCCGCAACAGGCCGGTATGCGCCGATCCGAAGCTGGGAACCAGGAACCTCTTCCGGGTCTCCCACACGGGTGCAGGGTCCCAAGGCTTTGGGCCATCCTCAACTGCTTTCCCAGGCCACAAGCAGGGAGTTGGATGGGAAGTGGAGAGCTGGGATTAGAACCGGCGCCCATATGGGATCCCGAAGCATTCAAGGCGAGGACTTTAGCTGCTAGGCCACACCGCCGCCGGGCCCCAGAAGTGAAATTTGATCTTGATGCAGAGAGCAGGTGAAATATTCACTGACAGAGGGGAACTTGGGTTCACTTTCTGGACTTTGGCCCCTCTTGGGGGCGTTGCAGTATTGTTTTCTAGGTGCATGCTTCCTAAGTGCCCTTACAATCTTCCTACCATGGTCTGCACGGCAGGCAAGATTCAAACTGCCCTTAGAACTGGAGGGGCTTCACAAAGAGCCATGCAATCAGAGTGCTGCTGAAGGTCGTTATTACTGCCAGGCTGTAACCTAGCCATGGAAATTCAGCTGCTTCAAACGTTCCATCAGGAGAGTCAGCTGGAGAGTGCTAATCCTCACCAAGACCATCTTGATTACCAGGAAAGAAATGACAGCAGCTATGGCTTAACTGCTGACCCTTACAACGAAACACAAAGCAGCATTAACGTCCCCAGCTTGTAATGCCATGGTTTAAGCAGTTAATCTTATTTTAGCTGAATGGCATGTTCATTACAGCAAATAAGTAGGTAATGTATGGGATTACTGCAGAGGAAAAGAGAAATTAAATCAGTTATGGGCATCAGGTTGATCGTCTGAATTGTCCAATTTAACTTGGTAGTTTTTCAGCAGTCAGATCTAATGAATGGGTGTTTATCAGAGACTAAGAAACAGATGGGACTTCTGCCCAGAAAAGGCATTATGGGTGAGTTAAAGTACTAGATTTGGGGAACAGTTCACAATACTGCTTCTAGCTCCAACGGAAGGGTTCTGGAAGTCGAAGGTGCACTGTGCACTTTCCATTCAATGGCTGCATTTTCACAACTTCTCATGGGCAGCTGAAGGACTTCTCTTCAAGGTCCCAAACATCCTTTTACCTACACCTGTCACAAATATGCCTTTCAATGTGACCCACTATGGTTCAAAAATGTATTTCACCATCTTTCTTCAAATGAGTGTGACTGTCATGCTAAAATCCTTCACTGAAGCACAGGTATAAAAAACAAAGCAGGTACAGTCCCTCAATGGCAAGCTTATAAGTCCAGTTGGGAGAGGAGGGAGAATAATCACAAACATGAAGAGTCCACAAAACAGTGGAAGAGGACTTAATTAAGTGCTAAATTGCATAAGGTAACTTGCATATGTTGAGCTGGTAAGAAAAAAGGATGGACTAGTACTTATGAAGCAGTATGGTAAGTGAAGTGCTAGGAGTTGGACATTATACTGTCTATCTGAGTATAGTTAATCTCATTTGAGTTGCATAATAAATTGCAAAGCCAGCCCATTTCACAGGTGTGAAAGCTAAGCTCAGAGAAATAAGCTACTTGTCTGAGTTCTAACAGAAAGATCAAGAGCTTAATCCTCAGTCTGATTTCCAGGTCACTGATTCTTTTATGGCAAGTTATTCCTTATCAAGAGCCAAAGGAAACCATGCAAGATGGCACAGACAGTTTACTAGTGCCAGCCATTTGCTATTCAGTTCTGCTTCCAGGAAAGAAGTACTAAGAATTAGAACAGTTTGTACTCATTTTCAGTCTTTTTTTTTTTTTTTTATAAAAGATTGATTTATTTTTGTTGCAAAGGCAGATATACAGAGAGGAGGGGAGACAGAGAGGAAGATCTTCCATCTGATGGTTCACTCTCCAACTGACTGCAATGGCTGGAGCTGAGCCAATCTGAAGCCAGGAGCCAAGAGCTCTTTCAGGTCTCCCACACAGGTGCAGCATCCCAAGGCTTTGGACCATCCTCAAATACTTTCCAGGCCACAAGCAGAGAGTTGGATAGGAAGCAGGGTCACCGGGACTAGAACCAGCGACCATATGGGATTCTGGCGTGTTCAAGGCTAGGACTTTAGCTACTACGCTATTGCTCCGGGCCCTGATTTTCAGTCTTATGGGAAGCAACAGAAATCCTTTTTATCAGTCACCATCACTACTGTTACCATTTGTTTGGGTTTTTTTTTGTTGTTGTTGTTTTTACCAATAATCCTTTTGCTGGAATACAATACCACTAGGCAGTTGTAACTTGTTTAATTAGCTCAAATGCCTACTCACCTGCATGAACTTACTTTGTCTAGGCTTCTCTTTCCTTCGCTAATTTTTTCTATTAACTTGAAAATAATTTTAAGTGTCACAAATTCACATGTTAATGATCTCATCAATCTGCAACATTTTATCTAAGGGGACTTGAAAGATTTCATGGATAAATGGAATTGACAGACAATAGGTATTTTCCTAAAGTCCCCTCATCTGTTAAAATTTTTTCCCCCAAATCTTAAGCTATGAGAGGCAGAGACAGGATGAGTGAGAAAGAGTTCCCATCCACTGGATCACTCCCCAAAACACCTGCAGCAGCCCAGGATGGTCCAAGTCAGAACATGGGTGGCAGGGACACACATCTCTGAGCCTGAACCTGCAGCTTCCCCGGTGGTATATAAGCAGGAAGCCAGAATCATGAGAACAACACAAACAGAGGCACTCTAATACAAAATGCAGATGCCCAAACCGCTAGGTCAAATGCTCATCCCTAGTATTAGTAATTATTTTTTTTAAAGATTTATTTATTTTTATTACAAAGTCAGAGATACAGACAAGAGGAGAGATAGAGGGGAAGATCTTCTGTCCTGATTCACTCCCCAAGTAAGCCGCAATGGCCGGTGCGCACCGATCCGAAGCCGAGACCCTGGAACCTCTTCCAGGTCTCCAATGTGGGTGCAGGGTCCCAAAGCCTTGGGCCGTCCTCAACTGCTTTCCCAGGCCACTAGCATGGAGCTGGCTGGGAAATGGAGCTGCCGGGATTAGAACCGGCACCCACATGGAATCCCGGTGTGTTCAAGGTGAGGACTTTGGCTGCTAGGCCAAGCCGCCGGGCCCTGTATTATTAATTATTTATGTTGCATTTTACTTCTCCCAACAAATCTTTCATTTTCTTAAAAAAAAAAAAAGATACAAGTATTTTTTTTTTTTTTAAAGATTTATTCATTTTTATTACAGCCAGATATACAGAGAGGAGGAGAGACAGAGAGGAAGATCTTCCATCCAATGATCCACTCCCCAAGTGAGCCGCAACGGGCCGATGCGCGCCGATCCGAAGCCGAGAACCTGGAACCTCTTCCAGGTCTCCCACGCGGGTGCAGTGTCCCAATGCATTGGGCCGTCCTCAACTGCTTTCCCAGGCCACAAGCAGGGAGCTGAATGGGAAGTGGAGCTGCCGGGATTAGAACCGGCGCCCATATGGGATCCCGGGGCTTTCAAGGCGAGGACTTTAGCCGCTAGACCACGCCGCCGGGCCCAAGATACAAGTATTTTGTTTTTATGTGAATTAGTCTTTTTTAAAAAACAATATTTCCATATTACTTAGAAGGCAGAGAGACAGAGACAATGAGAGATCTTCTATCCACTGGTTCACTTAAAATGCTTGCAGCAGCCAGGACTGTGTCAGGATGAAGTCAGGAAGCTGGAACTCCATCCTGATCTTGTACGTGGCTGGCAGGGACCCAGGTCCTTGAGCTGCCTCCTCCCCGGACGCACATGGGCAGGAGGCTGACATCGGGAACAGAGCCAGGACGTGAAGTCAGAGACGCCGGCATCCCAGTGGTGTCCTGCCCACTGCCCCAAACACCTGCCCTGAGCTGTCCTCTTCAGAACATCTGCAGCAGCATTCTAGAAATAAGGTCATAACAAAAAGTAACTTCAGGCTTTCTGGAAGTGGATGGCGCAGGTGACAAGGGACAACTGAAGCAGATGTGTTCAACTTCTGAAAAAAAAATCCTCAAGGATCACACCCTGCAGCTGTGCAGACTTGGGTTTCCAAAGATGTCTGTGGGGTGTTAGAGGGATAGTGACCAATGATGGCTGTGAAGCTGAAGGACACATCAGTCACACTGATCTCGTAGTACCTGGGCCTCACAGAACACAAACTCTAACTTGTGCAGGGTGTGCTATGCTTTTGGCACGTGGATGAAATGAGTTCATGTACCCTATATGGAGAATTTTTGCCTCTATTGTTTTGTGAGGTTTTTTCACTTTTCTTTTTGATGCTATGTCCGTTGGTTATGACAGAAAGACGAGTCTTTCTTCTTCCTTCTTTCCATTTATATGTATTCTACTTACTGATATTTGGCCTAGATCTACCATTTGTCTGTTCTGTATTCTCATTTCCCTCATATCTTGATTTCTGCTACATTGGTGCTTTCCCCTTTCGCTAGTTTAGTTTTACACTTTGTTCGGCCATGGGGTTGGGGCAAAAGCAGCTCCCTGCAGTGTGGTGGCTGTGGGGGTGCCCAGCCAGGCCGGACCCAATGCTGGGGACTCAGGCCAAAGTCACTGCCGCCAGGTGGTGACCGAGTCCTAGGCTTTCTCCAGGCCTGAGACATCTCTTCCCTCAGGATAAGTACACCGTGAGGGAAACTTGGGAACTGGATTAAGGCCCTGGCTCCACCCTGCCGCAATCATATTGTGGCTGGAAGAGTTTGGGCAGTGTTTGGCTGTGCGATTGGGGCAAAAGCAGCTCCCTGCAGTGTGGCAGCTGTGGGGGTGCCCAGCCAGGCCAGACCCAATGCTGGGTACCCAGGCCAAAGTCACTGCCACCAGGTGGTGACCGAGTCCTAGGCTCTGGGCGGCCAGTGCACCTGTTTGGTGTCAGGCTCTGCCTGCTGGCTCTCCGGCGGTGAGCTCTGGGGTTTTTAGGATATGTAATTGCTGCCTAGGGACATCCATTGATAAGGCCAATGTGAATGTAGGTGAGGGATGAATTCTGGGTGATTCTCAGCAATGGGGTCATGCAGACTGAGACCTGGTGGTTTGGAGGGGAGAGTCCATAAGATCTATTTGGGACAGACTGATTCACCAACCCAAATGGGAATCCTGAGATGAGCTGTTAGCGTAGAGCATCACTGATTGCCACACACCAGTCCACACCAAAGCTACTGATGGGGGCCTGTTTAGCAGGGCTAGGTACTAGTACCTGACTGAGTGATGGAACAGGGGATGAGTCACACTTAGCAGAGTCAAGACACTAACCAGAACATGAGAGAAAGAACCAGGTCTGGAGGTAGATTCTGTGGGGGAAAAAAAGATTCTGTGGGGTAAGTGTGGGCCAAACCCTGTGGAAATACAAGTCCTGCTGGTTAGCTCAAGTGCTGGGGTGGTGATAGGCTGAGCTAGGTGTGACTAGGGCACCTGCCATCACTTATGGGTAAAGAAACCGACAAAAGTCTGGGCAGGTCAAGGCATCAGCACCCGAATGTGCATCATAAGATAGGATGTGGGGTGGGCTGCGGTGCAACTGGAAGGGGGCGGCAGACCGGGCAGGGCCAAGCAAACCTCAACTCACAAGGAAGAACAGAAATCAGGATGGAGCACAGGTTATGCCAAATAGGGTCTTATACCAACTAGTCTGCATGAGCCAGGGATACTAGGCCACAGCATCAAAGACAGGTGAGGGGCTAAGCCAACTGGGTCAGAGCAACCACTGGCACATGCGTAATCTAAAGCTGGGAAAGGCTCAGTTGGGGAGCTGTGAGAGTACCCTTTGCTGGGATGGGGTTCCCAAGGGAGAGTGCGGGGGCCAGAGTGGGAGCTGCGTTCTGCTGTGGATATGGCTGCAATCTCCCTTGGCACAAGTGTGAAATGGGACTGGGAGCACCTAATCTGGCTAGGCGCCAGCACCATCTGGTGCTCTGGAGAACCTGGGTAGATGTAGGACGGACTAGGCTAGGTCTCTTCCCCTACTGAGCCAGGTGTGAGCTGTGTCTGGGTATGGATGAACCTTGGCTGGGCTGAAACATCCAACAGTAAGAACCAGAATGGACTGAAGGCCAGCAAGGAAAGGCCACTGTTCCTACCAGGACAGGAGGTGGACTAATTAGGGCTGGCCCATGAACCCACCAGTATGCGCAAGAGTTGGCATAGGGAGAGGTTCTGATGGAGGAGCTTGGAAAATTCCTCTGTGGGGACACAGTCCTTGCAGGTGAGCACAAGAACCACAATAGGGAGCAGCCCAGACCAGGCATAAGAAAGATACCCACCTGTATACATTTGGCGTAGGTGGGGGGCAGACCAGGCTGAACCAGTTCACATTACTGACTGACGAATCCGAGCACCAGAACAGAGTGTGGGTCAGGCTGGGTTTGGTCACGACACAAACCAGTGCACATTACGGAATGCCAAGGTGAGATGAGGTGACTCATACCAGATGTGGCCACAGCGCCCAACCAGCACAGGTAAGAACCAGGGAAGGAGGAGGCAAAGCCGGCAGGGGGAATGTGGGCTCCCCTGCTGGACAGCCACTCTCACTGGAGAGCGTGGTTTGGGATGGGGGCAGACCAGACCTGTAGGGCTACAACACCTGTGGGCTTCATGTGAGCTAGGTCAGCGAAAAGCCAGGTTAGGCTGACTGTTCCGACAGGTGCAAGCAAAAATCAGAGTGGGTGGGGGTTAGCTGGGCTTTGCTGCAACATCAGCTGGCAGAGGCTGGCACTGGAGGCTAAATCTGTCAAGTTAAATTCCAGAACCACCTGGAGAGTGCATAATCCGGGAGTGGGAGTGGCCTAGTAGGGAGACAGTGGGCACCTCCCTCTTGAGTTACCACTCCCACTGAACAGCACGAATATCAGCACAGGGGCAGGAGTGACTAGACAGAACGGCACCTGCCAGCATGTGTGTGGGCTGGGGAGTAGGACTGGTTGGGTTGAACTAGGCTTCAATGCACACTGACATGTATGAGAGCTAAATGGGATGTGGCACAGACTGAACAAGTCTGTGGTACATACTAGCAAGCATGGGAACCAGGGTAGGGGGCAGGCCTGGTGGGGGTTATGGGAAGTTGCCCTGACTACACTGCAGCTCCCACTGGTTTGCGTGAGGGCCGAGTATGAAGTGGGTAGGATCGAGCTGGACTACAACACCCATTGTTTCATGTGTAAGACAGGGCTGAAAACAGAACTGACCCAGCAACTACAACCACCAGCATGTGCATTAGCTGATTGGGTCAACGCACTGTGCCAGACCCTGTACTGGCAAGCACACACAAGAATCAGGTCTGGGATCAACTCAGAAGAAGTGTCTTTGGAGATCCCTCCAACTGAACTGCTGATCTCAGAACCCTAACCATGAAAAGACTATTTCAGCCAATGGATTCTGAAGAGATTTCATTGTGCTTGGAACGGCGAGATTGGCAGCAATTCAGAAATGTTGAACTATCAAAATTGCTTGAACAGGACCATCTGAGCATGTCCCACATTGGGGATCTGGGATGGGTGGGAGGCTGGGTGGGGCTTCTCCCTTTGTTTCTCCCCTGACCCCATATACAGGGGGAAACAAATGATGATATTAGAAACAATGGTATTATCCACTTCCCTGTAGCCCTTGACCCTTTGTACCCTAATCAACTAAGTAAGATCATTTGAAAAACAAAAACAAAATAAAACATGTGAGAGATCTAGAAGCAGCTTTGGGTTTCCTGGCTTTGGACTGACCCAGATCCTGCCAGTGTGATGACTTGGGGAGTGAACCAGTAGATGAAAGATCTGTTTCTTCTCTCTCTCTCTCTGTAGATCTGCCTTTCAAATAAAATTTTAAAAAATAATAAAATCTTTTTTGAAAAAAGTTTTATTTATTTTTATTGGAAAGTCAGATTTACAGAGAGATCTTCCATCTGCTGGTTCGTTTCCCAGATGGCCACAATGACCAGAACTGAGCTGATCCGGAGCCAGGAGCCTCTTCCGGATCTTTGATGCAGGTGCAGGGTCCCAAGGCTTTGGGCCTTCCTCGACTGCTTTCCCAGGCCACAAATAGGGAGCTGGATGGGAAGTGGAGCAGCCAGGACAAGAACTGGTGTCCAAAAGGGAAGCTGGCACATGTAATGTGAGGACTTGAGCCATTCATTACACTGCCTCAATAGGCCCCTCCCCCAAATAAATAAAGGTGGTTACCTTTAAAAGGCAAAACAAAACAAAAACAAATACAGCACTGAAATGTCCTTAAGTTACAGTCTTTATTTTAAAGTCAAAAAAACTTGTTCTTCTACATACATATCGGCTGCATATCTCAGGATTTGCACATACACATAAGCTGCGTACCTCAGAACCCAGAACTAGGCAACTCTTCACCATGACTACACCACCAAGCACTGCACACACTAGTGCACAGCACTTGTTTCTAAAATCTATTGCTGATGCTACTTCTTTTAAACAGCAATGATCCAGCGAAAAAGAAAAGGCTGCCTTTTCTTTTTTTTTAAAAGATTTATTTATTTTATTTGAAAGGCAGATGTACAGAGAGGAGGAGAGACAGTGTGGAAGATCTTCTGTCCTGATTCACTCCCCAAGTGACCGCAACGGCCAGTGCTGCGCCAATCCGAAGCCAGCAGCCAGGAACTTCCTGCAGGTCTCCCATGTGGGTCCAGAATCCCAAGGCTTTGGGCCATCCTCAACTGCTTTCCCAGGCCACAAGCAGGAAGCTGGCTGGGAAATGGAGCTGTTGGAATTAGAACCGGTGCCCATGTGGGATCCAGGCACGTTCAAGGTGAGGACATTAGCTGCTAGGCCACGGCGCCTGGCCCTACCTTTTCTTTTCCAAAGTGCTTGTTAGTTTTATATCCAAAAGCAGTAGCTGCTACAAATTTATAATACTGAAAGGTGCTCCAAAAGTCACTGCTTCCAAAGTTGGATACCTCAATTTTTACTTTGCACATGTAAACTGGCTTTCTCTGCATTAGTGAAGACTGTTTCAATGGCCCTCAACCACATACTTCAAATCAAGCCTGTACCGTGAGTACCAGCAGCGTGAAAAATGACGGGACGAGCCCCAGCTCTTTTTGAACAGATCACAGGACAGGAAAGCTGTAACAGCTTTTGTAAATGTCACGTATCCAGGGCAGAGCCTTCTCCTTCAGTCTGTGTATAGGGTAAACAAAACAAAATAAAAAAAATAGAAACATCTGTTGTCTATCTGTAGGGCAGCTTACAGCAGATGACTGGATTCAATTTCTCTCGTTATTTTAACCAAGCTCTTGTTTCTATGCAGAGGAGACTTCACACTGTCAACATTTAAAATAGAGCCTGTTTCCAGCAAGCAAGCATGAAGGAATTAGCAAATGAATCACCTGAGAAATACAACTGTGCAAAATTGGGAAATAAAGCCTTTTTCAAACATCAAATATTCCAAACCAAAATTTCTGAAGAGTGAATGTGTGACTTCCTCTCATTTCAGCTCGATCTGATCTGAAGCAACTCAAGTGCAATGGATGAGCCTCACCCTGGGAAAACCAGCTGCTTCATCACGGTGTCTCCCCTGCCAGGTAAGCACTGAATTTGAGCAATTCAAAATAAGCATCGTCTTCATGTCAGTACATGCAGTGTGAGAACATCATCCTGCCTCCCGCCTCCCTTTCAGCTTCTCCACTCCTCCTTTCTCTTCCCCATAAAATTCCCATATTTCACCGTTAAAAACATTCACAATTTAAATACAGTATGAGTGCTACATTTGATTTAAAGTACTAATAATTTACAAATTGCCAAATAACTTAAGGTAATTCACAATGCAAATTCCTGGCATAAGAAGAATCCATCTTGTTCTAAATACAATAAAGCAGTGAAGTGATTTCAAATTACTTACGAAATGAAGGCAAAAATAAGATGTAAAATACCATTTATAAAAGTCAAGTAAGAAACCAGTTATCATAAATCTTTCATACAAAGATAAAAGTGACTTTAGAGAAAGAGAATACTGAATCTTACACCATTTTAATATATGACATATTAAATATATACATAATACTTTAATAAGGAAGAGTTTACTAGTTGGACCTATTACCTTGGGCAAGTATATTTCTTTTCCAGGGCCTTTTCTTGTAACTGGTTAAATTTTAAGTCCTTGTTTTCAAAAACTTTTTCACTTGAGGTACTTTTGTTAATAAGGAAAAACCAGAAGTCTCAGATGGCAATAACATGTCGTAAAAGCCAAGATTGCGGTTGTGTCTTCTGTTGCTGTAACAAATATACTTTAAAACAAGACAACACTGCTCTTCCTGCAGATTAAAAATGTACAATCCTTACAAAAATGGGTGGAAAAGGAAAGAAAGATTGAAAATTTTTATTTAAAAATAACTCTGGAGTTCTTGCATTTCTCAGGAGCTTGACCTGTCAAATCACAGTTTATCTTCTTCTGACCAAGTTTTGTCTTTCACCGTTCATCCAGTGGTACACGATACACAGTCTCCATTTCGTAGGTTTCAGTTTGAATTTTCTTGGATGTTTGCGAAACTGGTACTGGACTTGAGACGTTTGGCTGTATAAACCAAAAAAAGCATAGTTTAACTGAAATCTAATTCTTTGAGCATGATTATTCACTATTGTGATGCAAACTATAACATTTGTCTATTAATTCTGCTTGAATCCACACAGATCGAATCTTCTAAGAATTAACATGTAAGTCAATTTTTTCTGCCAACTTCAAATGATAGAGAACTTGGCTGGAAACTACCGTAGGCCTGTGAGAAGCCACACTAAACAAAAGAAATATCACTTACAACCTTCCTGAATATTCTAGTCTCAACCATGTAATGCAGCTGGGTCATCCACTTAAAACAGCAAAATGCTGCAAGCTATTATAATACTATATATTTAAAAGTTTAAAAAAAAAAAAAAAGTTTATGTGGGGAAAGTAAACTTCACTGAAAACCATTCAGTGAAAGCGTCCTCAGCCTGTTCAAGGGTATCTCCAAAGATTTCTATACACTCAGTAGCTTAGTTGTGAGGGAGAGCATGACTTTCCCCTAAGATGTGGAACAAGACAAAGATACCTGGGGTTTTAAGATCATGCTACCAATTTGGCCTCAGTGAAATGAGAGAAGGAAAGGCTCACAGATGGGAAAGAAAGTTGAAATGGCCCAGACAGGAAAAGAAAACAAAAAAACTTCAGTGGAACAACCTGTAACATTAAAAACAACAAAACAAAAAGTCAAATGACTTAAAAAGAAAAATGATTGTACATACACACATATGCACACAAATATATATGGCTGCAAATGAGATCTGTCACAATTGGAACAGCTATTCACATACCCAGATCTACCTTTACAAGAGGTGGGGGGCCAGGTGAGATCAGTGTCTCGTTTCAGAACAGTAAGAACCAGTGCTTGAAGACAGGCAGGGAGAGTGTCTGCTCACCCCTCCCTCAGTTACAGGAAGCACGGCACGGAGAGCTTCCTCCCCCAGAGAAGGGAGGATGAATTAAGTCCAGGCCTTAGTTCCAAACACCATCGCCTACCTGGATGAAATCCAGTGCGAGGCAGAGTCCCAGGGTTCCTGCTATCAGACCTGAACTCGCCAATGGGCTGAGGCTCTAGAACCTCTACAGCCACGTGGCTAAGGGCCGGCCTCAGTACCTCTTCCTGCACCCTCAGGGAGTGGGTGGGCCAGGGAAGGGAGTGCGGGACAAGACCTTGCCAAGGCTGCAGACACACAATAACCTCCTAGGAAACAGGATGATGCATAGAACATCTGTTTGGCACCTCAACTTCAACTCTGAACCCACAGGGACTTTGCTTGGTGGGAAAGGGAATGCAGCCAGCTCTATTCAAGCCATGGACAGCAGAAGCACAAGCTCTATACCCAGTGTAGGGAGCTGCTGGGCTGCACTGCCTGGGGAAAGCGCCCACTCACATTGCACCCTACACATCCAGGCTCTTGCTGCGGGGGATCATCAGAGGACGTCACCACATTTGGGGTATTGTGAGGCAACCGCTTCAAGCACCTCTACAGTTTGCACATCCCCTCTCCCAGCCCAGAGAAGATTCTGGGAAACAGATCCTGAGCCTGAAGAGCTCTCATCTACTATTTTGCTGCACAGACAGCTAGGAGGACTGGCTCACACAACCTTGGCCTTGGGAAGCAGCCAGACAAGCAATTCTGAGTGCACAGGCAACCACAGGCCCAGTGAGGCAGTTCCACCACAGGAAGCAGCCAAGCAGTCTTTCCTGAGTGGTTAGATATACAATGGGACCCAAGTATCTAACTGTTTTGTAAGCTCTGTAGATAATTCTGTCAGGCAAAGATGAGAATCCCTGCTCTGGTTTCTATCAGATTCTCCCCTGACCACTACTCTGTGTGTAAATGATTGCATGACTTCTTGGACTAGTCTAATGCTTTGACCTAAACCAAAAGGTGAATTTTAAACTAAGGCAAATAAAATCAGTGGTTTGGATTTTCTTTTTAAAATTTGTTGACAATTACTAGATGTGATCTAGTTTCCTAGCAATTATCAAATTACTTTAGCCAAACAACCAGATACCAGTACCAGTGGGGTACGTACCCCTAAAACTTCCTTGCCTCTGTTTCCTCTACTTGGTAAATCCTGCCATCTTTTCTAGTTCTACCACAGGTACCAACTACTGGTGATGCCAGCACCGCAGGTGGCCCTACTCTCCACTGTCCACACTCCACTTATTCCTACCACCTGGAGAGCACAGGGGGCGCCACCTTTGCTCCTGATTCTCACCACAGTGTAAGCACGCTGGCGGACACTAAGCAGCCTGTGAGGAACCAGGACAGGACTGGTCACCTATACGAGCATCCTGAAGTGGGCTTCCTGCATGCTTCCACACAACAGTGGTAGGTACTGCTGGAAGCTACTCCCTGCAAGTTTCCCAACATGAAACCTTAGCGCTTTTAACTTATAATCAGGCACATGAAAAACACATGGGATAAAGCACTTCCAGGTCTTATTTTATCCATAACAATTTTCTTTTCACAGGACTAGTATTTTGAAGAACACACTCTTCAATTAAGTAGAGTACAATGTCCTTTCATTCAATCATTCTGAGTATTTACCATGAAAAGATTAATTCAAACAATTTATTCAACTGCAATTAGTTTAGTGATTGTCATTAAACAAAGACAACAAGTAAGACAGAAAGAAAGGCTGTGTGTTTAGATTGGGAGGAAGGTCCTAAGCGTCCCTTTGAACAAGGAACCTGTGGGCTCAGATCTGGCTGGGGTTTGAGAGGACAAGAAAGAACAGTGTCACGAACTAGGAAGGGAGGAGACAGATGAACTTCAAAAAGTGTGTGTTGGGGGGGCACATCATGCACAGTTTGGGGAACAGATACTGACACTTCAGTTTGAATTTCAGCCTAGATAAAACAGGAACACATTAAAGATTTCATGTTGGACAGGAATGTGGTACAAATTCATTCTAAAAAATTGATCTTGGGCCCAGTGCTGTAGCCTAGTGGCTAAAGTCCTTGCCTTGCATCTGCTGGGATCCCATATGGGCACTGGTTCATGTCCCAGGTGGCCCTGCTTCCCATCCAGCTCCCTGCTTGTGGCCTGGGAAAGCAGTCGAGGACGGCCCAAAACCTGGATCCTGGATCCCACATGGGAGACCTGGAAGAGGCTCCTGGCTCCTGGCTTCAGATTAGTTCAGCTCTAGCCGTTGGGGAGTGAATCACCAGATGGAAGATCTTCCTCTCTGCCTCTCCTCTCTGTAAATCTGACTTTTCAATAAAAACAAATAAATTTTAAAAAATGATCTCATTACTATATGGGGTGTGATTTTTAGTTCAAGAGATGGAGGCAGGAATATCAGGCACACCTGTGGAGCTACAGGTAAGAGAGGATGATGATGGGGCAGGGCTGACAAGTGGAGGCAGAGAAAAGAGGACTTAAGACAGGCTTTTGGAAGCAAGACTGGCAGCAATCTTGCTGACAAACTGGAAGGGGGTGAGGAGGGAAACACTGGTGAAGAAAAGAATTAAGAAACATCTATAAGGTTTGTGGCTTGCACAGCAGATGGATGAAGGTAATCCTTACTGTGCAGACAAACAAAAAGTCCCAGTCAGAAGCAGTAAATGCCTTCCACAAAGTTAAAAGGCTGGGAGGCTGGCTTTGTGACACAGGCACCCCATCCAGTGCCAGCTTGAATCCTGGCTGCTCTGCTTCCGATTCAGCTCTCTGTCCATGCACGTGAAAAAGCAGCAGAATATGTTCCAAGGACCTGGGGCTCCTGCTACTCCCGTCGGAGAGTCCCCCAAGCCCAGCTGTTGTGGCCATTTGGGGAGTGAACCAGCAGATGGAAGATCTCTTTCCATCCCTGTCTTTCAGAGAAATAAATAAATCTTTAACAAAAAGAGAGAGAAATTAAATAGATTTGCAAGACAAGCAAGAGGCTAATCCTTTAAAAGTACATCACACCATGAAAAATAAAATTTCTCAACAGTCATGTCCCTGTAATTTTTGCTGCTTTTCTAGCTATTCTAAATACATGCTTTGGGAACCAAGCTATTATGTGTGTGAAAGATGCTGGGAAACTTCAGCAAGTCTCACTAAATACACCCATTGCAAAGTAGGTAATATTGATACATGATGGCATAAGTTCAGGTCAAACTGCTCAACAGGCATTTTTCAAAAAAGTGAACAAATGAAAATATTATACATGAAATTGGGTTAAGAAGTGTCAGGAATGTGATTTCAGGTTCTTTAGAATACAAAATAAAATTCGAAGGGAAAAATATTTTAACAAAAAAATCTTTTTAAAAATTGAAATTAATAAAAGATAAATTCATATTGATAACAAACAAGAAAGCTGTATGCTGATTAGGGCTTCCTGCTTCTTTGAGCATGTGTAGACGTCATACCCTAGGACTACGCTTAGGGCTTGTTTGTAAGCTTCCTGCATGCCAGCTATCACGTGTTCCTGCCTGCTGTGCTTTCAGGTGGTGCTAGCAGAACTCCTCCAGCCCGGGGCTGCCTCCATCTCAGCACTATTGCTACGCCTGGCTCACAAAGTGTCCCAAGTGCTCCTCTGTCACTGCCAGCCTTGTTCTGGAGGTGATCAAACTTTCCCCAGTAAATGATCTGAAAGATGCTGTGCTTTGATTATATGTACTTACAAAAATCCTCACCCATCTCCCTCATCAGTAAGCATAATTGCAAAACACAGCATGTTTTGAAATACCAGACTACGTATTATTTTAAAAACAGGCCTAAATTCTTTGAATAAGGACTTTTATTTGAACCAATGAATAGTCGTAAAAAGAAACTTACGTAGAATGAGTTTGCGCTTCTTTTGCTCTGAATGAAGGAAACTGCTAAGGTAGAAGACCACGGGCAGGAAGAGAATAAACACAGAGACAGCGATTACGGGCACCGTGTCACTGCGGGGCACCGAACAGTTGAAAGTTCGACTCCAAAGTTTTCGAGTAATGTTCATCTGCAACAATAACAAATAGTATTCTATTTTACACTTAATTGTCTTCAAGCACATATCCCCAAAGATCTATTAGCAATTGAGAACAATTTCTTGCCAGGAAAATGAGCTGATTCACAATTAGTCACTGTATAAATTTACACCTACATGAAAATTTCCTATTCCAAATCTATAACACTAACTAAAGCATTCTCTAGAATATCAATCATTTATAGCATTGTATGGACTTAGATTAATAGTTAAGTAGTTACACTGCTTTCTTTATTAAAAAATCATATATTATTTGGGGTGGACATTTGGTACAAGTTTAAATGGATACCTGGGATGCCTGCACCCCATTAAAGAGTCCTGACTACTCTGATTTTGTTTGTTTGTTTTAAGATGTATCGGAAAGTCAGATTTACAGAGGGAGAGACAGAGCAAAAGACCTTCCATCCGCTGGTTCACTCCCCAAGCGGCTGCAATGGCCGCTTAAGATGATCTGAAGCCAGGAGTCAAGAGCTTCTTCCAGGTCTCCCACCAGGATGCAGAGTCCCAACTGGGCATTCCCTCAACTGCTTTCCCAGACCACAAGCAAGGAGCTGGAAGGGAAGTGTAGCATCTGGGATATGAACTGGCACCCATACAGGATCCTGGCGTATGCAAGGTGAGGACTTTAGCCACCAGGTTATCGCACCAGCCTGTTTCTTGCTAATGTGCACACCAGGGAGGCAGCAAATAATGGCTCAAGCACTTGAGACTTTGTCATCCATATAGGATATGTGGATGGAGTGAGTCCAGGCTCCTGGCTCTAGCCTGGCCAGTCCCAGCTGTTTCCAGCTTTTAGGAGTGAGACAGCAGGTGGAATATCTCCCTCCATTAATCTCTTTCTCACTATCTCTTTCAAATAAAATGAAAAAAAAAAATCTTTTTGTTTTTAAAGATTTATTTATTTCATTACAAAGTCAGATATACAGAGAGGAGGAGAGACAGAGAGGAAGAGCTTCCATCCAATGATTCACTCCCCAAGTGAGCTGCAACGGCCGGTGCGCACCGATCCGAAGCCGGGAACCAGGAACCTCTTCCGGGTCTCCCACGCGGGTGCAGGGTCCCAATGCATTGGGCCGTCCTCAACTACTTTTCCCAGGCCACAAGCAGGGAGCTGGCTGGGAAGTGGAGCTGCCGGGATTAGAACCGGCGCCCATATGGGATCCCCGGGGCGTTCAAGACGAGGACTTTAGCCGCTAGGCCATGCCGCCGGGCCCAATAAAAGCTTTAATATTATTATTAAGAGCCTACAAAAAACTAGACACTGTTCTAAACAAGAGGAATAAGGTAACAGAAACAAAAATCCTCATGGCATAGCTATCTGACATGGTTTTTACTATCCTTATTTTTTTGGGGGGTGTGGTTCCAATTTGTTTATTGAGTAACCTGTGTGGGACACAGTGAATGATCTGACATTAAGGAAGCCAAAGATATACCCCTTTTCCGTGAAAAACTCACCCCATCCCCATACAATAGTGAGAAAAGGCACAGTACATGTACACACACAATGTGGCCCAGCAGAGGACGGGTGCAGGAATGAAAAACATAAAATAAAGGGTGGGACATGGGCAGACTCAGTCTGAGTGCCCCATCACAGGGGCCCCTGCACAGCGCATCCCCAACCTGCCCTGGGCCTCCTGCCCCAGTGTGGTCGCAGGTTGCCGTCCAGGGCCCACTGCAAGGAGGCACTGGTCCCAGCCACATTGGCTAGTTTTCAGGTCTGAAACATTGATGGAGGCAGGCGCTGGGGAAGTCGGGGAGGACCCTGGTCCCAGCGGTGGATTCCCTCTTCTTCACCCTTGAGCCTGCCCTGAGCTGGGGCCAACGGCCCAAGAGTGGGAAGGGGTGTGAGAAAGAACAGGATTATTAAATAACATATGGCTTATTTAAATTTAAAAATAGTTAACATTAATATTACTGGTCCACTATGCTTCACTCTGAGATGCCATGCTAATTTACATTCATTATTCTCACCATGAACCATCAACTCTGACCCCCCAACTTCTCTACTTGGAGACAATAATTTCCATTCTTGGGCTTCCTATTGCCAAAAAAGGCAGGATTGCCATCTAGTGGTGTCCTGTGTAAAGGCAGCCTATACAATGACTCAAATGCTTTTTGTTGTTATTCATTCAGCGTATATTTATCAAAAACCCATTACATACCAGGCACTGTCCTAAACACTGAACAGTGAACAAAAACGACTAGGTCTTACATTTTAACGAGACAAATTATAAATGAATAAATGCATAAAGATGGCAAGAGGTACAGAAATAAAACAATGAGATATGAAGTGATGGAGGAATAGCTTCTGAAACAAGCTGTAGTAAAACCCAGAAACTTCCTGAATTGGCACCAAGTGTGCCAGAAACTCAATTGTAAACATGCAATAATACCCACATATCTGAAATGAACACATTTTCAAACTAACAAAAAGAAAAGCACTAAATTAGCTCACTTATGAGTGCCTGATTAATGTCCATTTTAGTGTGACCGCAGTTATTTCTGGTTGAGGACAGCATGTGCGATTCGGCTGCCCCTCCCAAAGGGATCCGAGGCCCATTCAACGTGTCACCTACGCGTTCCACTGGAAGCGAAGTACTCACAGCGTCCTCTACGTCGATGCATAAATGTGTCCCAGGTTCAGCCTTATGTTCACGTTCGTTCGCTTTCTGCATTTCACTGTACAGATCACTCAATGTTTTGTAGGCAGCCTGACAGTTTTTGCACACTTCTGAGTAATTTTTTGGTGGTAGAAGACTCACCTAAAAATGACAAAGGTGCATTTAAGACACACAAAAACAGTACATTTGGTAAGTCTTTCATGTGTGAGCCATCTGCCCTCCAGAAGTGAGGGAACAATATGGTGTGTTGGAGTGTTGAGTTGTGACATTGGGCAGGTTACAGAACCACTCTCAGTCTTGGGCTTATACATCTATAAAACAGGGTGACTACCTGTATTAGGTTTCAGAGGCAACAGACCTGATGTGGAAAGCACATGGCAAAATATCTGGCATCTTTCAGATGCCTCTAAGTTGATTTTTTTGTTTTGTTTTTAGGATTTTATTTTTTTAGGGCCAGAATTGTGTGCTTGGCCCAAGTGCTTGGGCCCCTGCACCCATGTGGGAAAGCTGGGTGAAATTCCTGACTCCTTGCTTCAAACTGGCCCAGCTTTGGCCATCTCAGCCATTTGGGGAATGAAGCAACAGATCTCTCTTCTCTCTGTAATTCTCTCAGACTTTCCTTCCCTCTGTAATTCTTTCAAACAAAAATCTTATATATATATACATATATATATACATACATATAATTTATTTGAAAGACAAAGTTACAGAGAGTGAGAGGAGAGAGACAGAAAGAAACCCTCCATCCACTGGGTCACTCCCCTAAATGACTTACATCACTGAAACTGGGCTAGACCCAAGCCAGGAACTGGGAACTTCTGGAAGGTTTCCCACAGGAATGCGGGGGCCCAAGCACTTGGACCATCTTCCGCTGCTTTTTTTCAGGCCGTTAGCAGGGAGCTGGATCAGAAGTAGAAGTACCCAGGAGTTGAACCAGTAACCACATGGTTGGCTTAACCCATTGGGACACTAAACACTGAATACCAAAAATGACCAAGTTATCTTGTCATTATCTGACTGCATTTCTTTCTCCGATTTTAACAAAGTAAAAAAAAAAAAATGTTTCTGCCTGTGTGGACTTATTGAGAATCAACAATTTTGTACAAATTTTTAAATTTAAAAAGAGGAGGCAGGAAGAGGACACACACACACACACACACACACACACACACATACACAGGCATTGATTCTGCCACTCACCAGCTCTTTCCCCAAATACCCACAACAGTCAGGGTTGGGCAGGGGAAAGCTGGCAGCAAAGGAATGTTATCTTAGACATTGTTACTGGCTCCTGGGGTGTATGTGATAGCAGCTGGAATCAGGAGCAGAGCTGAGCAGGGACTTGAACCAGGCTTTCTGAGTATGGGATGGGGGTGTCCTCAGTGGTACCTTAACCACCGCATAAAACGCCCATCCCCAATTGTGACATTTGGGGAGCAAACCAGCAGCTGAAAGATGTCTGTTCGAAAAAAATTTTTTTAATAAAAATTAGAAATGTATACTATGTCAGTACAGGCAACCTTTTCCATTTATCTTTTTTTTTTTTTTTTTTTTAAGATTTATTTTCATTGGAAAGGCAGAGTTACAGAAAGGAGGAGGGACAGAGAGAAAGATCTGTCATCTGCTGGTTCACCCCCCTAAAGGGCTGTAACAGCTGGAGCTGAGCCAATCCAAGGCCAGGAGCCAGGAGCCATGAGCTTCTTTAGGGTTTCCCACATGACTGCAGGGTCACAAGGCTTTGGGCCTTCCTTTACCACTTCCCCAGGCCACAAGCAAGGAGCTGGATGAGAAGTGGAACCCCCAGGCACAAACCAGTGCCCATATGGGATACCAGGTGTGCAAGGCGAGGTTGTAACCACTGAGCCATTGTGCCAGGCCCTATGGACTGCATTCTAGTCTACATGCTTTACCTTGTAGCACAGAGAAAGGATATTAACTGCACATTGGAATGAAAGAGAAAAAGGGAGAAAAACCAAAGCAATTAAACTGACACAGCCCCTACCATGTTAGCTTCATCACTTACTGAGAGCAAAACCAAGTCTCCACTTGGTGTGTCAAAAGGAATAGCCCACTGCCTGTTTTTCACAAAATAATTGCTCATTTAGCTAAAATCAAGATTAAACAGTGAGCATAGGGTGGGGGGATTCCCAGAGCCTATGAAACTGTCACATAATGCATAATAATTAATAAAAAAAAAAGTAAAAAAAAAAACAGTGAGCATAGAATCTTGGCTTAATCATTTCTATTAAACCAATTCTATCAAAACTTTAAAAAGTATACATCTTTTGATGGAGCAATTCCATTTTTAAGTTATACCAAACAAACTTACATAAGTTCTCCAAAAATACATGGGAAAAAGCTGTCTACGGCAGCAATTTGTAAAACACTGAACCAAAACATCAATACAGGCACTAGCTAGAGAAATGGTAGTATAACCACACCAGGGAAAGGATTCAGGAAGTGATGACGTAGCACATGCCCTGTTTCCTGACTTCTTGGGGCAGGTGTACTGGTGCCACGGGTGGAATCCAGCCTGGGATGCCCGCATGCCCTGTTGCAGTGCCAGTCTCAGTGCTTGCAGCTTGGCTTCTGGTCCAGCTAATGCACCTGGGACAGCCGTGTTATGCGGGTACTCTGGTCTTTGTCACCCATGCTGTAGACCCAGATGAAGGTCCAGGTTCCTAGGGCCCAGCCCTGGTTGTTCTGGGCATTTGGGAAAATAAACTTCCTCTCCTCTCCTCTCCCCTCCTCTCCCTGTCTTTCCTTTCCATCACTCTGCTTCATAAATCAGTCAATCAATATATTATAAAAGATAAGGCCCTGGGGCTTAACATTGTGGCTCGGGGGTAAATCCACTGTCAGTACCTGATACAGGCATCTATTCAAGACACAGCTGCTCCACTTTTGAGCCAGCTCCCAGCTACTGTGCCTGGGAAAGCAGCAGAATATGGTCCAAGTACTTGATTCCATCCACACATTCCTGCCAGCTACACAGGCCAGTCCTGGCTGCTGTGGCTATTTTACGAGTGAATCAATAAAAGAAAATCTCTCTCTAACTCTGCCTTTCAAATAGATAGATAGATAGAAACAGAGAAAGAAAAGATGAAAGAGAGAAAAAAATAAACAAAAGAAAAAGATGTCTAGATCCCAGTTGGAGTATCTTGGTTGATTCCCAGCTCAAGATTCTGCCACTAGCCTCCTAATGCAACCCCTGGGGGCAGGGGTGATGGCTCAAGACATAGGCTCCTGCTACCCGTGTGAGAGCCTGGCTTCAGCTCCCAGCTCCTGGCTTCTGCTCAGCGTTAGCACTGCATTTGGGCAGTAAACTGATGCTGGCAGAGCTCTCTCTTCCTCCCTCTTGCTTACCCTCTCTCTCTGCTCATCAGAATTAGTTTTTTAAAAAATCATTTACAAAATACCTGAAGGTTATGTTCAAAGCAGGTCAGGGTGCTATTAAATAGACTGAGGAAATGTACTGTGCTGTTTGATAATTCATCACTGTTGTTTGTTAAACAATCTGTCAAAACAAAACAGAAAAAGCATACTAATATATCTCAAGCAACAATTACATAGTTATTTATTTCTCTAGCCATCACCTTCTGTTTTGCACTATAAATCTTTACTCAAACAAGCATGAAGAACTCCACATAAAAGAATTTCCCATATACATGAAGCTTACTCCTTTTAGTTTCTATAAGCTTTTTTAAAAATCATAACCATTTTCATGAAAAATTTTAAAATAATCATATACCCTCCTGTTTCTATACAAGCAGTATAACAGGAACACTTATTGTAGTTCATGGAATGAAATGTCCAATTATAGAATCACACAGTCAATTAAGGTTGCTAAACTAAAAGACTGACAAATTTAAATTGACTTTGGATACCAAAGATCAGAATCCTAAATACCAGCTTTAATAGTACTGTTGAGGCAGAAGACTGTTTATCGTGTACTAATTCTAACACACACATGCCTTTTAATCCTTTCCATGTTAGATTTAGCAGTTCTGTATCTCTTTCCACATCACAAATGGTTCATTTATTGTACAGCATAACATTTTTTTGATTAGTGCTCTAATCTATCATGAGTTATAAGTCCTGGAATTTTGCCTAAAATACTGATTAGAATTCAGGTAAATTATGTTTACGTGTTTTTAAAAACTCTTGTGTAAATAGCCTTTCTCTGCAACATGTTGCCCTAGGTAGGCATCAGCTTACTCCTCTGCCTGCAATGTCAGTACCTGACACGTGCGGTCTATGTAGGATCACTCCAGAGGCTGCTTCCCCTGCTCCTCCAGGGGCATGTCCTCACGAAGCTGTGGCCTCTCCCTGTGTTCCCAGCTTGCTCCAGTCAGCCACCTCATCTCACACTCCTGGCATGCTTACCCTCTCTCCCTTCCACATCTACATAAATGTCTTCAACCCTGGGCAGCCTTCATTTACTCTGTACTCCCCACTATGTTAGAGATTCATGTCTCTTGTCTCAGGTCCAT
Source organism: Ochotona princeps (assembly GCF_030435755.1). NCBI lineage: Eukaryota > Metazoa > Chordata > Mammalia > Lagomorpha > Ochotonidae > Ochotona > Ochotona princeps. Next base: position 53,889,766 of record NC_080832.1, on the reverse strand, counting down.
CAAACAATTTTTTGTTTTTTCACCTTTCCTTAGGTTTATCTGCACCAACAGCACACCAGGACACTAGCTCCAAGCAATTGTGGGACCTGCCTTCTTCCAGTCCTTCTTATTGTGCTTCTTGGCAAAAAGCATGTTCCTCAGCAACGTGGGGCTAACATCCTTCACAAATGCCTATCTTTGTGATCTGAATTTCTTGATGCTATTTCTGTGCCATTTGCAGAATTAGCAACCTAACACTGTGCAAACTGGCAAAAGGCATTGCCCCAAGGTAGATGAATTATAACAAGCCAACTCCTGGCTCCACAGCCAATCTTGGGGTGAACCCTATCCACCTCCTCAGCATGCCCCGGGTGCAGCGCCCTGCCTGCGCACAGGGTGCTCAGAACTCTCTTGGTGCTCCTCACTCTGGATTCCTCTACTCTCTGCTGCTTTATCTTAAGAACATGAGTCCCACTGGCAAAGCAATGCACAGCAAAAGCACAGGCAATAAAGGCAAAACAGACAAATGGAATTACAGCAAACCAAGAAGCTTCTGTACAGCCAAGGAAATAATCAACAGAGCAGAGACAATCAACAGATGGGATAAAATAGTCATATACCCATCCCGCTGACAAAGTGCTAGCATCTAGAATATGTAAGGCAATCAAAAAGCTCAACAATTATTGAGTTGAGAAATGAGCAAATGATCTAAATAGACATTTCTCAAGAAGAGATCCAAATGATCAGTAATGTAGCAAAAAAAGCCAAGTGTCACTAGCTATCGAGGAAATGAAAATCATCATGGGGTATCACCTCACTGCAAAGAGAAAGGTCATTATAAGACAAAGAAGTGTGCCTGGCGTGGTGGCCTAGCAGCTAGTCCTCACCTTGCACGCACCAGGACCCAGATGGACACTGGTTTGTGTCCCAGCAGCTCCATTTCCCATCCAGCTCCTTGCTTGTGGCCTGGGAAAGCAGTTGAGGACAGCCCAAAGCCTTGGGACCCTGCACCTGTGTGGGAGACCCTGAAGCTCCTGGTTCCTGGCTTTGGCTCAGCTGATCTGCGCCCATTTGAACCCACTCGGGGAGTGAATCAGCGGATGGAAGATTTTCCTCCCTGTCTCTCCTCCTCTCTGTATGTCTGCCTTCCCAATGAAAGCAGACAAATCTTTAAAAAAAAAAAGTTGCAAATGCTGATGATGATGCAGAAAAAAAGAAACCCCCTAAACACCATTAGTGGGAATGCCAATTAGTATAGCCACTAGGGAGAACAGTGTGGAAGTTCCTCAAAAACTTAAAAACAGATATATCTTATGTGGCGGCTGTCCCACTTGTGGGTATAAAATCAGCATCTGAAAGAGACACTTGTATTCCCATGTTCACTGCAGCACTACTCACAACAGCTAAGATACGGCTCAACTCAAGTGTCTGTTAATTGATGAATGGATAAAGCAAATGTGGTCTATATACATGATGGATTATTATCCAGTTGTGAAAAACAATGAAATCCTGACACTGGGAGTAAAATGGATGACACTAGAGAGCACTATGATGAGTGAAATAAACCACACACAGAAAGACAAATATTCCATGTTCCCATATATGATAATGCAATATACACAAGTGTACTTAAATTGCATATATGTATATATATTCACTTAAAAATATAGCTGACCTGTATTTAAGACAGAGATTACTAGAGGCTGGGAAGGGTGGGGAGATGCTTGTATTTGACAGCACCACGTGGCAGCTACAGCTCAGGATAATGTACAAAGAAGTGGAAAAGCTCCAAAAACAAAGAAGCAATAAGGAAACAAAAAGGCTGATTATATGGAAGGATTAGTTTATACTATGCATATATATTGAAATATTGCACTGTACCCCTTAAAATGCACACATATTATGTGTTAATACTTTTTTTAAGTAAGTAAGAAAAATCAAGAAACTTATTTTTATATGTCAAAGAAAGGGGGGGAGGGACATAAATTCCATTTCTATCTGAGTGCTCTGTAATTTAAAAATCAAAGGCATCATAGGAAACTAAGCCAGAGGAATAGGTGATATTCTAAGGCCTATACACAAAATTAATTTTAAGACACTGAAATACACACTTTCCAAACTCGCAAGTACTCTATTATTTTTGCCATGTTTTCTTTAGTATTTAAATATGTCACTCATCTGTCAGCTTTCACCAAGTTCAAAGCCCAAATTGTTTAAATAATTATAAGAACAACATCAGCCACCCTTAATGTTGGCTAGTGATCTTGAAGTAGCCCTGAATCCTTGTAGGGATGAGGAAGACTGGACAGAAACACAAGGCAAACTCAGTTACACAGATGCAGCCCATTGCATACTATCAGGCTAAGGAGCTCGAACAGGCTTTAGCTTTTGTAGCAGATGTTGTGCGGGGAATTCCAGTTCAGGGAGAACAATTTCCTTTACAGCAACTACACACCTGTACTACATACAGTGAGCGGTCAAGACTTCTGTCATACCCCAAATATGAATCAAAGAGCGCATGGCCCCTGCCCCGCCCACCAAAGCAAGGCAAAGGTCTTTCCTGGGAGAGTGCGGTGGCAAATTTCTTCCATACAAGACATGTAGTTATAACAAATAATTTCTTTATTCAAAAGTAATTCACAAAGAAATCTTCTCAGTAGAATAATAGGACTTAATATCATCAATTTTACAGTCAGTCATTTGCTTTTCACTTAGAAGAATTTGAAAATTAAACTAAACGCTTGCACAGACCGGTCATCTTCTTGAGTGCTGCATTAAGGTTGCAGGAACATTTTTTCAGTCACCATTAGACAGTGGCATGACAAAGGACTTCATTTATATAATGGGGTTAAAAATACCTTCATTACTAAAGAGTTCTGACTTTCTAATTCAAAACAAAGGAATTCCAGCAAATTCCTCTTTCACCCCTTTGTAGGAAATGGGAACAGAAGGTTATAAACAGTGAGAAACCACATATTTTAGAAATTAGTAAGTTAAGGAATCCTAACAATAATAAAGCTTCCTCTAAATGAAGTGGTCATTATGAATTTTTGTCAGCTCAGACAATCAACGGAGCCTCATCAAGGGCAGATTAGCGTCACATCTCTTTCAGTAAGGGCTCAGTCATCGGCTCAAGAGGCGTTCTTAAAGGCTTTAGGATTCCACTTAGATTTACATAGAAAACCTATGACATTATCCTAACAGGAATTACACATCTTTAAATATAGTATCTGGAATCTATTGGGAATTTCCATAAAATTCTCTGCTGTTTTTAAAAACTACTATTATAGAAAACAACAATCAACTACTTCTTTAAAAAGAGAGGTTCTGATAGTATGGAGTAAGCGTGGGATTTTTGTACCTGAAGTCCAGTTACATTGAACAGACATTAAAAACTAGGACATACCAAGCTATGAGATGCAAACAAATAGATCAAACACTTAGCATACTTCTATCTACATAAAATATGTGAAAATGGCTGCTGGCTGGTTAGCTGACCTGATTAGGCATTGCATTTTATTGCTTATTTTAAAGCATTAAGACTTTAGTAATATGTATTCACTGCATCTTAATTTTCCTTTGATGAATCAGAATGTACGTCAGGACTGCAGTGGCTCACCAGTACCACTATTATCACCCAGATCGCTGCAGATACGGTACTCATAGGGCCCGGCACCATGGCCTAGTGGCTCAAGTCCTCGTCTTAAACATGCCGGGATCCCATATGGGCACCAGTTCTAATCCTGGTGGCTCCACTTCCCATCCAGTTCCCTGCTTGTGGCCTGGGAAAATAGTTGAGGACAGTCCAAAACCTTGGGATCCTGCACCTATGTGGGAGACCCAGAAGAAGCTGCTGGCTCCTGGCTTCGGATCAGCGCAGCTCTCACCGTTGTAGTCACTTGGGGAGTGAATCATTGGATGGACGATTTTTCTCTCTGTCTCTCTTCCTCTATATATATATCTTACTTTGCAATAAAAATAAATAAATCTTTTAAAAAAACATGTTACTCACAAAGAAAGTGGGTTTTCAGAACGTAAGGACAAACATCTGAACTAATAATACGGGAGTAAATCTTATTATAGCAGTTCATATAGGATACTGTTTACCAAAGAACCAAAGCACTACTGGAAAACCAATCTAGTCAAGGGCTGGTATTGGCCTGCTGTTTCAGATGCCTGTAAAAAGCCCACATCCCGTGACAGAGGGCCTGAGCTGCACTGTTGGTTACAGCTTTCCTGGAGTACAACCCCAGGAGGCAGTGATGATGCCTCAATTAGGCGGGTATCAAATGTATATGTTTCAAAGAGTAAAGCATAAATACAGTGCACATAGGGCATTTTCCTTCCCAGGCTCAGCTATCCAATTTCCCTCCCTCAAAATCTTATTAGGTAATTTTAGGACAAAATATACCATACTTCCCTGCACCTGGTTTCTTTCACCTGACTGTATATGCCAGGGCCAAGTTAATTGTAACTGGAAAGTAAGGATTTTATGAATAACTCATATCTAACTGCTTAGCATTTTATTTGCTGTATAGAAGTTCAACAAAGAATATTTTCAAAATAGGATGCCTAACAGAAGAACAAACAAGACCTCCAAGCATTCTAAAAGGTTTAATACCCATCGTGTTCAGCAAATACATAGTAAGCTGTCTTTTTTGTTTTTTTTTTTTTACTGGGGAAGAATGCTATTTGGAGTTAATAAAATCTTCATTTTGAAATGCTTAAAAAAATGTATTTGTATTGGAAAGACAGATTTACAGAGAGGAGAGACAGAAAAAAAGATTCCTCATCTGCTGGTTCACTATCCAAGTAGCCATAACAGCTGGAGCTGAGCTGATCCAAAGCCAGAAGCCAGGGGCTTCTTCCAGGTATCCCATGTGAGTGCGGGATCCCAAGGCTTTGGGCCATCCAACAATACTTTCCCAGGCCACAAGTGGGGAGCTGGATGGGAGCTGGATGGGATGTGGAGCAGCCAGGACATGAACTGGCACCCATAATTGGATCCTGGCACTTGAAAGGTGAAGTTTAGCCAATTGAGCCATTCCACTAGACCCTGAAATACTTTCAAAGAAAAGATGTTTTTCCTCACAAAAAAGTAAATCCCAACACGTATCTCATTTATTCTGATTTATTGTTATTGATAATTAACATGTTTTCCCATATCAATGAGTTTTTAAGAGCTTATAATTTTTTAAATTTATTTTTATTGGAAAGATTTACAGAGGAAAGCAAGAAAGATCTTCTGTCTGCTGGTTAACTCCCCAAGTGGCCGCAATTGCTACAGCTGAACCGACCTGACGCCAGGATCCAGGAACTTCCTCTGGCTCCCAAGGTGATGACTTCTGTCACTAGGCTACCATTATGGGTCCTTATGATTGTTCTGAGGCAGGTCTTTTAAGAGGTTAAACAAACTCTACTCAATCATATCTACACCAGAATTTTTCACTCTAAATTTTTTTCTTCTGTAAAAAAGTACCCATCAAGTAAGCCCCTGTTGAAACTACCAGAAAGTGTGAATCAATAGAGACAAAATTAAAAGTATTCTGGGGTAGACATCTGGTGCAGTGGTTACAATGCATACTAGAGTGCCTGGGTTTGAGACCCAGCTCCAACCCTAATTCTAGTTTCCTGTTGATATGCACTGTGGGGGCACCAGGTGAGGGCTCGGGTACTTGAGTCCACGCCACCCGTGGGGAAGTGAATTCTTGCCTCCTGGGGTTGGCCCTGCCCAGATCCATTTGGCAAATGAGAGTGCTCTCTTTCTCTCTGCCTTTCAAATAAATGGAGAAATAACATGCTCTGAAAGAGAGTCAGTATTCAATATAGCATGGTACACCAGGAAGAAAGGAAACTTGGCAGAGGGGCTTTCTCCCACCCATCAAGCTAGTTAACAAAATACAAGAACACAGACCTTCACCCTGCCTTGTCCTTTCTACTTCCAAGATCCCCACCTGCATATTTCCTTCGCTTCTTGCCCAAACTACTATTATAAACTCCTTAGCGGTCTCTATCTCTTGTAATGGGGTTCCATGATAAAGAGTCTTTGATGTTTAAAAAAAAAAACAGCTTCAGCCTGCAATACTTTCCCTTGCCTTTAATATTCCATGTGCACTTTAATATTCAATGTCCCAGTTTATAACCCACTATACGACCGTGTTTTAATAATATTCTGATGGTCTAGACAGTATAAGGAATGTTTAACTCTGGGGCCAGCATTCCGGCTCAGCAAGTTAAGCTGCTGGTTGCCATACTGGCATCCCACAGTAGTGGTTTGAATCCCAGATGCTCCACTTTCAATTCATCTCTCTACTCATGCACCTAGGAGAACAGCCAAAGATGGCCAAAGTGCATGGGCTCCTGCCACCCATGTGGGAGACCCAGATGGAGTTTCCAGCTTCTGGGTTCAGCCCAGGCCGGCCAGGCCAGTGTGACCATCTGGAGGGTGAATCAGCAGATGAACGACTCATGCTCTCTCATTCTCTCTCTGCCTCTCAAATAATAAATAAATCTTCTAAAAAAAGAAAAGAAAAAAAAAACTCAGGCCTGGTGCAATAGCTCAGTGGCTAAATCCTCACCTTGCATGCATCAGGATCCCACATGGTTCATGTCCTGGCTGCTCCACTTTCTATCCAGCTCCCTGATTGTGGCCTGAGAAAGTATTGTTGATGGCCCAAAGCCTTAGGACCAAGAATCTGTGTGGAAGACTCAAGAGGCCAGGAACCATGAGCTTCTTTTAGGTCTCCCTAAAAGACTCCCGTGAGTTCAGGAACCCAAGGACTTGAGGCATCCATCCTCCTTTGCTTTCCTAAGCCATATGCAGGGAATTGGAGCAGGAAGTAGAGCAACCAGGACTTGAACTGGTGTCCATGTGGAATGCCAGAACTAGAAATGGAGAATTAGCCGGCTATGCTACCACACTGCTCCCCAGTTATGTTTTCTTTTTTTTTTTTTTTAAAGATTTATTCATTTTATTACAAAGTCAGATATACAGAGAGGAAGATCTTCCATCCAATGTTTCACTCCCCAAGTGAGCCGCAACGGCCGGTGCGCACCGATCCGAAGCTGGGAACCAGGAACCTTCTCCGGGTCTCCCACGCGGGTGCAGGGTCCCGATGCATTGGGCCGTCCTTGACTGCTTTCCCAGGCCACAGGCAGAGAGCTGGATGGGAAGTGGAGCTGCCGGGATTAGAACCGGCACCCATATGGGATCCCCGGGGCATTCAAGGCGAGGACTTTAGCCGCTAGGCCACGCCGCCAGGCCCCCCAGTTATGTTTTCAACATCAACTATGTCCTAGGAAGTCATTATCTTTTTTATTTTTCCCTTAGATTTACTTATTTATTTGAAAGGCAGAGTTATAAAAGAAAAATGGTGATATTAACTTCTCCAGAGAGTATTTGAAAGATTTTATTACAGATACACACAAATCTGTAAAGGTGATGAAATCAGTGTTATCACCACCCCCTGCAAACACATTATTTGAAAGATTATTATAAAGATAATTATTGTGACAGTAAATAGCTAGCATTTCTTGAACAATGAAGTATATCTCAGGCTCTACGCTAAATATTTATAAAACAGTGATGCAAGATAAGTTCTAACATTGACATTAATTTGTAGATGGAGAAACTGAAATTGCAAGACACAAATTTGCCCTAAGTAACAGAGCTCAGAACCAATCCCATTTCCACCCTACTCCAAAGTTCCTACCATTAACTGCTACATGTTTTTGTCAATATTCGTCCAAGCAGTCACTGCTAAAAAATCATAATGCTAATGATAATTCATTCAAAGTTGGTAATAAAAAGTATTATCCAGATACAACCATTCAAGTAAAATCTCACATGTATTCTGCTGATCTAGAATTTCAACAGCAAAATGACTTACTTGCACAATTTGCCTCCTGCCAGGTGGTATTAAAAAATTCAGAGAGAATCAAAACTACTTGCATCCTATCGGCCATTAAGAGACTTCTGGCACAACTCTGACTCTCGGAAGTGTTCTGGAACAGAAAGAAGATGGAAGAACACAATCTTGAGCATTTTAGACTTTCCAAACAATTTTGAGGCAAAAACACTAATGTACTTATTCAGTATAAATCTTTCAACATTTTCACATGCTCAGATTATGATTGATGGCACGAAACAATGGTGATAAAACAGCTAAAGGGGCCAACCCGACGGCTCAAAGAACCAATCCCCTCCCTTCAAGTGCCAATATCCCATCTGGGCATGGGTTCATGTCCCGGCAGCTCCACTTCCCTTCCAGCTCCCTGCTTGAAGCCTGAGAAAGCAGTGGAGCATGGCCCAAAGTTTTGGGACCCTGCACCCATGTGGAAGACCTAGAAGAGGGTCCTGGCTCCTGATCAGCTCAGCTCCAGCCACTGTGGCCATTTGGGGAATGAACCAGCAGATGGAAGATCTGTCTCTCCTTCTCTCTGTAAATGTCATTCCAGTAAAAATAAACAAATATTAAAGAAAAAAACACAGCTAACATTTATTGATACAAAGTTTACTTGCAAGGGAAGAAAGTCTTTGCTGCTTAAATATGTATTTGCTTCCGCAGTGCAATCTCAAGTGCTTGGGTCAATTGCTTGTGTTTCACATGCTTTATCTGTTTTCCATACGAAAAACTCTGGAGAACTTTTCACCAAAATGTAGCAGTGTCTTTTAAAAACGCATTTCTGTATTTATTTTGAAGACAGATCTTCCACAAATGTGGTGATTTTATTTTCATTTATGCTTCTCTTATGCCTCTGAAAGCTTTCTACGGTGAGCATACATTATTTATATAACATTTTGTATATAGTGGGTCGATGCTACACATCCTTTGTTTTCATGTTTTTGGGTAATTTTTTGTTCAATGGTTTAGAATTCCCAAGAAAATCCAACAACACATTCTATTTTACACTGTTTAAATTCAGGAAAAAGATACGCTACCCATAGATAATTTTTATAATGAAAGAAGCTCATGCTACACAAGTAACAAACCCAAGTTCCTAATTATATGATCCAAATTTACATCCTTTCCTTTGGTCCCAGCAGGGAATAATTCTGCTGAGGTTTCATTCTTTAAAAAATGAACTGCTACTGTTAACTGGTTACTGTTAAGAATCCTAGAAACAGAAAGATATGAGCCCCAACACTGAGGCTTCAAGAGCCTTCTTATCTTACATAATATAGTGAGTAAGGAGATGTAACTCTAGATAAGAACTAGAGCCACACTGGGTGAGGAAAGGAATGTAGACTTAAAGAATTCTTGCTCGAAAGTAACACTGACAGTATTTTTTCAGAAGCTTACTCTCTTTGTGGTTTACTTTTGTTATTACATCATTAAACATCACATCAAATGGTCAGCACCATGGCACAGCACGTCAAGCTTCCATCTGCAGTGCCAGCATCGCCTATGATTCTGTGTAAGTAGCTGGCTGCTTATTTGAAAACTCGGGAGGGCACAGTATCTAGCAACTCCAGCTGTTGCGGTCACTGGGGGAGTGAACCAGCAGATGGAAAATCTTCCTCTCTGTCTCTCTTCTTTTCTGTGTATCTGAATTTCCAATTAAAAAAAAATAAAATAAATCTTGAAAAACAAAACAACTCCCTGACCTGCTCAAAACTGAGTGCAATGCCAGGCTACTCCCTGCTGCAGGTGACAGGAACAAGCCTTTGGTAACTTATTTTAAATCACATATATATAGTCATATATACATATATACATCTTGTATGAGATATCTATGAGATGTGTGTGTATTTTTCTTGCTACAGCAAATAGAAACAGGGCTGGAAAACACTCCAGGTAATCAGCTCTTTTAAGCTACCTTGCAAACTAGCTCTTTATACAAAACTGGACCGGTGAATTTACTGAATTTATGCGCCCCCACTCAAGCAAAATAGAAATGTATGTGAAGTAACATCAGGCTGCCTTAAAGTAGGATACACTACCCACAAGTTTCTATTGAGTCAGATCAACCGTGACTTAGGAAGTTGTTCCAGTGTCATGAGATGCCTAGGCCGCCCGGCACATCCGGCCCACACCTCATGACTCTCACTTGCTCCGTCACTCCGACCCCTTCCTACTCCGACCCCTTCCTACTCCAGACGTACAAAGCACTTGAGAGCAGGGAAAGGACTTACGTGTCTTTCTGTGTTTAAGTAAATTAAATCTCTGCTAGCACCAACCAGACAGATGGCAAGAACAGCCTTCGGGGTTCCAACAACTGAAGGCCAACTGACCATTTCTGAAAATGTTACTTCCCATTGCCTGACAACTACTGCTATGTTCCCATTTCCCAAGGCCTCCCAGTTGTCCCCAGGTCACAGGTGAACGAGTGTGAACACATCTGTCCAGATGTGCTGACTGGCTCCACACCACTGCAATCAAAAAGATGAAAACCCACCCAACATTATGCATTTTAACCCCTCACGGCCACACCAGGCTGGCTGCCGCTTAAGAAGACAACTTACTCCACAAAGTTAGCCTGCTAGGACCTGGCGGAGCTGATCTGAGCAGTTAAACTGGCTGCAGGCTCCAGATTCCAACTACTGCCAGGCTCCTCAGTGGGGGGGTCTCAGGGCAGGCCCTACTCCTGCCATCCTGGAGAAGATGGGATGTTAGGGTGCACTCAGGGCTTAGGAGTGGGGAGGGGGAAGTAGGGTGCCCAATGGCCTCCGTGGAGGCTAAGACCACACCCCAAGAACCCTAATGGCCGGCTCCTTTTTCTGACACCCCGAATTCCAAACAATCCTTTTCTTAAGTGTTGGGGGAAACAGAGAACCTAACCCCACCTCCCCAGGACTGACTCTCCTTGCCCAACCCTCCACGCCGCAGGTCCCCGGAGAGCTCCTCTACCCACCCCCACGGCTCTGCTGATGTTGTCCATCTTGCTGACGACCTGTTGGAAGAGGGGGTAGCAGGTCTGACAGAGGCGCACAGGCCGAGCGCTGCGCACCAGGCACCCGGTCAGCTCGGCGCTGCTATTGGCGAAGTCGAGCAGCAGCTCCCGGCACTCCGGGTCCAGCTCCGGCAGGTCCGAGGGGAGCCACAGGGGCCCCAGACCCCCGCCCCGCAACAGGGACAGGCTCAAGTCCTCCACCTGCAACCACCGCTGCTCCGACAGGTCAGGGAAGACTCGGGGAGGACCGCTGCCGAAAGGGAGCGCGCCTGCAGCCAGCCGCGAGCCCAGCAGCAGCAGCAGCAGCAGCAGCAGCCGCAGCGCGGCCGCCGGCTTCGGATCCATCCCCGCCTTCTCGAATCTCAGGTCGCTCCTCCGCCCCCAGCGGGCGCGCACAGACCGCCGCTTCCGGCTTCCGCGACGCAGGGCGGAGCCGAGTCACGAGGCGCGCGTCACGGCCCGCCCCGCCCCGCCGGCGCCGCGCCCCATTGGCTGCCGACGCTGGGCATGCGGAAGCGCGCCTGGGGCGGCTTGGCGCGCAGGCCGGGCTGTGGGAGCAGGTGCATACAGTGCTCCCTAGGCCTGGGAGCGCTGAGAACAGCTCATTCCCGGCGGCTTGGCGCTGCAGAGCCCAGAGGTCCCTCCGTCTGCGGGGTGTCCTCGAAGTAGCTTCCCAGGGATGGCCCATTAGCAGGTGCCTTGGCTAGTGTTTCTTAGTCTGTTAAGTGGAAAGAGTAATCGCGTCCATTCATTACTATTGGTTTGACGCCTAGAGGCTCCCAAACCTTAAGAAAGAAACACACAGAAACTCTCAATAAATAGTTCTTATCGTCCTTAAAGGGGTCACGGCTGGCCACATGTAGCTGTGAAGCCCTTGAGATGGGATTACTGCGAATGAGGAACGGCATTTTAAATTTCCTTCCAATGTAAATGGTCATATCAACCTGTTCCTAAATTTGTTTCTAATAATTAATGTTGTTTCACTTTTGTTACCAAGAAACAATGTAGTAGGAAATTGGATTTGTATAAGCAATAAGTGCATTTCCAGAACAGAAAACTAGTTGTCTTAATTTTTCTTCAAGTGTCATCACATGAACTTTTGGTTCCTGTATGATTTAGAGTTATCATTTTTATTTTTATTATTTTAAGTTTTATTTTTGATGATGTTTACATAGTTGATCAGGGTAGGAAAGGTCCAGGATCAGGGAGAAAGTGGGCAAGACCATTGTTTACACATTTTGTTTTTCTTCTTCCCGTATCTGGGGGAGGGAGGATACAAAGGTAGAAACCACACCCAGCCTTCCAACTGCCTCAGCATCCGGGAATGGGGAACAGCCACCAGCTGTCATCCCAGGGTCCCTGTTGAGCATTTTCTGAGGGTTCTGCTCATGTGATTTCGGTAATTCTGAGATGCTGTTGATCTCAGCGTTCCAAGGATGAGTAAATCCTTGGTCGACACAGTCCACCTTGAAGTCTCCATTCCCCAAGAAGTTTGCTGTCAAACTTCGTCCTTCTCTTCCCTTGCAAACCAATGGGTGCTGTGGTTCAACACTGCCCACCACACACTTGACCCTCATGTGCACGAGGGGGAGCTGCAGCCTAGTCACAGTGAACCCCAATAATTCCCACTGGACCAGCCACTGGACTAGTTCCTGTGTTTGCCAGCATGAGCAGTGGACTGGTCCAGTCAGCTCCTCAAGAGCTGAGGGTAGTAAAGGGCTGAACTAGGCATGACTGTGGAACCCTGCTACACTCATGGGTACTAGGATTGGCAACAGGCAGGACTGACCCAGGCTGAAGCACCCACAGATGCACCCAAGAATATGGTGTGGGGTGGGCAGGGTCACAACATTCACCAGCTCATACCAAGGCCAAGACGAAGGGGGCAGACTATGCCAGGTAAGGGTCTAGCACCCATTGGCACATGTGAGATCTGGATCTGGAGTGGGCCTAGTTGGGGAACTTGGGAAACTCTCCTGGTGGGCCATAGCTTCCTCTGGTGAGCATGTGATTCAGGCCTGGGTATTGGTCAGGTTATGCAAAGCAGTTCCACTTGTCAGCAAGTGTATGGATTGGTTCTGGGGTGGGGTGGAGTGGGGATGCAGGCTAGGCAGGGCAAACCAACCTTAGCCCACCTGTGTGCAGGAGCCAGGATGGAGTGCGGGTTAGGCTAAACTAGGCTATCACATTCTACCAGTTTGCATGAGCCAGGGATGGAGGCAGACTGGACGGGGCTAGGCTGCAACACCCACCAGCAAGAATTGTGGTTGGGGCAGGCCAGAACAGGCTAGGCTGCAGCATCAGATGCCAAAGACCAAGATGGGGGATGGTCTATATCATCATTGGTATACTGGGTCATTGGCATGTGCAAGATCTGTGACTGGAAACAGGTCTGGTTAGGTAACTAAGGGGATGCCCTGGCTGGGTTGTGGTTCCTACTGATGATCATAGGAGCCAGAATGGGTTGGCAATCTGGGCTGGACATGACTGCAATATCCATCAGCATGGGTGTGGACTGGGTACAAGGCATGCCAGACTGGGCTAGACTCCAGCACTCACTGGTGCCCGTGAGAGACAGGGTGGATATACGACGATGGGCTGGGCTAAGTCTTGGCACCCACTGAACCACATGAGAGCTGTGTCTCGGCATGGAACAGGTGTGACTGGGCTGTAGCACCCAAAAGTAAGAACTGGGTTGGGTGTGGGCTACTAAGACAAGGCCACTGTTTCTGCCAGGACAAGAGGTAAACTAAACCAGTCTGTGCCAAAGACTCACTGATGTGCACAAGATCTGCCACTGGAAGGTGACCTGATAGAGGAGCTTAGGCAACTCCTGTCAGGATGAAGTCCTTCTTCGTGAGTACAAGAATCAAGGCTGGGAACAGCCCAGACCAGGCCATGTTATAGTACCCGCCAGTATATGTGTGGGTCAGTTCTGGGGGAAGGCCAGGCCATGCCAGTTCATAACACCCACTGGCAGATGTGAGAACCAGACTGCAGGACAGGCTGGGTTGGGCTGCAACACCAGTTAGTTCACTTTAGGGCCAGAACTGGGAGATGGCTGGGTTGGGCAGGGAAGTGACACCAACTAGCATGAGCTGGGACTGGAAGTCTACCAGGCTGGGCCAGGCTATAGCACCCAGCCAGCAAATGCCAAGGTGCGGCCGGCCATGCCAGACTTACCTGCAGCACCCACCAGCACACATGAGACCCTTGGAAGAAAGGATGCAAGCACCAAAGGGGGCCTGTGGGTGGCTCCCCTGCTGGGTCACTGCTCCCACTGGTAAGTGTGAGAACTGGGACAGGGGCCAACCAGGCTAGGCAGGGCTACAACACCTGTTGTCCTGCATGTGAACTTGGCTGTGTTAGCTAGGCTGGGCTAACCGGCTGCATCCACTGGTGCATGCATAAGCCAGAGTAAGTGCAAGTTCATTGGGCTTTGCCACCGCATCAGCTGGCAAGTGCTGGAACTGGAAACAAATCCTGTCAAGTCAAACTGCAGAACAACCTGGAAAGTGCAAGATCCAGGAGTAGGAGTGGGCCCAGTATGGAAACTGTGGGCACCTGTCGGGCTGCAACTCCCACTGGTGAGCATGAGAATCAGGGCTCGGGTTGGGCCTGTCCAGACATGTGATGGCACCCACAGGCATGAGTGTATGCTGAAGGGTGGGGTCGATTGGATTGGCTCCAACACACATTGATGTGTATGAGATCTGAATGGGATGTGGAGCAGACCGGACCAGTCCATGGCACTTGCTGGTAACCACAGAAATCAGGGCTAGGAGATGGGCCTAGCAGGGTTATTGGGGGTCACTGTGACTGGGCTGTGGCTCCCCCTGGTGGACAAGAGGGCCAAGTGTGTGGTGGGCAGTGTTGGGCTTAGCCATAATAGTATCCTTTGGTTTATTATAAGAGATGGGGCTTAAGACAGAACCAACCCAGCAACTGCAACTATCTGTGTCTGCATAGGCTGACATGGGTGACAGACTTGCAGAGCCAGACCCCACACCAGCTAGCACACACAAGGGTCAGGTCTGGGAACACCTCAGGTGAGGTTTCTTTAGGGATCACCTCAACTGAACTGCTGGACTCAGAATTCCGACTATGAGAACAGAAGGATCTGTGGACTGACCTTGTGTCAGAATTGAGCCTCCTCAGTGGCTAATGTGGAGCAGTGGATGGCATGCCCAAATGTACATGGAGGATACAGCAGCCCATTGGGGCCAGCAGAGGACATCTGGCACCATAGCAGAGCTTTAAGGCAGAGCAAATTGGACAACTACCCCAGCCAAGCTTTGACAGCAAATATCTGCGTGAACGGAAACTATGTCAGCCAATGGATCTTGGAAAAATTTTCTCATCCTTGGAGCAGCAAAATCAACAGCATTTCAGAACTATCAAAATGACTTGAACAGAACTGTTGGAGCATGCTGCACATCGGGGACCTGGGACGACATTGGGTGGTTGTCCCCCATTCTCTAGTACTGATGTGGTTGAAATGCTGGGAGTGACTTCTTTTATCTGTCCCCTTCCCCTAGATAGAGGAAGAAGAAAAAGAAAATTTGGAAACAATGGTCTCATTCACTTTCGCCTACTTCTCAACTCTTTCACCCTAACTGGTGGTCCACATGGGCATGCATCCTTCTCAACTTTGTAAACATCATCATAAAAAAAAAAAAAAAAGACTAAGCAGGGCCAGCACATGGTTCAATTGGCTAATCTTCTACCTGCAAGCACCGGCATCCCATATGGGCACCAGTTCGTATTCTGGCTGCTCCACTTCCTATTCAACTCCCTGCTTGTGGCCTGGGAAAGCAGTTGAGGACGGCCCGAAGCCTTGGGACCCTGTTCCTGTGTGGGAGACTTGGAAGAAGCTCCTGGCTCCTAGCTTTGGATCAGCTCAGCTCCGGCCATTGAGGCCACTTGGGGAGTGAACCAGCAGCTGGAGAATCTTTCTCTCTGTCTCTTCTTTCTCTCTGTAAATCCGACTTTCCAATCAAAATAAATATATTTTTAAAATAAATTTATAAGATGTCTTGCTTGGTGACCTAGTGGTGAAAGTCCTCACTTTGAACATGTCAGGATCCTATATGAGTGCTGATCCGTGTTCTGGTAGCTCTGCTTCCCATCAAGCTCCCTGCTTGTGGCCTGGGAAGGCAGTCGAGGACAGCCCAAAGCTTTGGGATCCTGCACCCGCGTGGGAGACTTGGAAGAAGCTCCTGGCTTTGGATTGGCTCAGCTCCGGCTGTTGTGTCACTTGGGGAGTAAGTCAGTGGATGGAAGATCTTCCTTTCTGTATATCTGGACTTTCCAATAAAAATAAATGCATCTTTTAAAAAATGAAAATTAAAATAAATTTAAAAATCAGCTCATTATCTCCCAATCTTCAAATAAATACTTAAATAAAGTGAGCCTGGCACCTTCCCCTGAGTCTTGTAAGTTCATTTGTCCTTTTGTCTCTGACATGACGTGAAGGAGCATGAGGCCCTTGCCAGCAGCAGCTCAGTGTGGGCACCAGAGTGTTGGGCTTCCAGAACTGTGAGCCCAAAATAAACCTGTTTCCTTTATGAACTACCAAGTTTAACACAGCATTAATTTATTCTGAGATTATCTGACCAAGGATATATGTATAATCAAGAAATGTGTGTGGGGTGGGGGAGAATGCAGCAAATCATGGATTGAGATCACCATAGAAAAACAGACTTGCTGGCCTGAATTGATACAATTCCATTCCAAAAGAGAGAAATTCCATCTTTTAGGTGGCTTATGACAGTATTGCATTAGGTACCTTTATTTATTTGAAAGGCAGAGTGACAGGGGAAAAAGGAAAGACAGTAATTGAATGAGAGAGAGAGGGAGAGAGAAAAAGTTATCTTCTATCCACTGATTCACTCGCTAAATGACTGCAAATCTTGCCAAAGCCAGGACAGGAAACTCCTTCCAGGGCCCCTGCGGGGGGGTAGCAATTCAAGTACTTGAGCCATCTTCCGTTTCCTCCTAGAGTGCACATAAACTGGGAGCAGGAGCTGGGTTGGAAACGGAGAGGCTGGGACTCCTATGGGATACCAGCATCGCAAGCAGCAACTTAACTTGCTACACCACAACTCATCCCTGCATGTTTATTATTTCCTTTGGACCTCAGGAAATGTTAGAAATAGCTTACGGGTCTTCAGTACTTGTGGGGTCCTTGCAGGTCTGGGGCTGTCAGGCTGGAATACACAAGATTAGAGAATGGAAACGCTGAGTCACTGCTTACACATTCTGGTCATTTCAGGCACTATAACTGAGTTGACTGTGTGCAAATCTGCTCCAGTCAGCCAGCATGCACTTAGGTTTGAAGATAGGTAGGAATCCTACCAGAGACCAGCTCCGGCCGACTGAGAGCTTGCAAAGGATGCATGGGTCGGCGAGAAGACAAGAAGAGGAAGACTATGGCATGATGCTCATAATGGACAACTCAGAAAAGTTGCCTTCTTTATTTATACACAAATCATCACAAGCTTTTGCACAACATCCAATTGTTTCATTTTTCTTCATTATAAAAGAATAATTACAAAAACAGTCCTAGAAAATATCATTATTATTTTACTTCAGAGAAAATATTTTCAGCAAGCTATTACTCATTCAAACCTGTAGTGACCTGGCTGAAGCCAGGAACTCCATGGTTGGCAGCACATGCAGTTACTAGTGACAAGTGGTTTACTTACATCCAAAATCAATTTTCACTGAACACAAACTAACTAATATTACTTAAAATATCAAGAGTACAGAATTAAAAGAAAAGCTCATAAATGAAAGGAATTTATAAAAGCATATATCATAGATTCTTTTTTTTTTTAAATTATTTATTATTTAACTTCAGTAATTACATTGTATTATGTGACACAGTTACATAGATACTTGGGTTCTCCCCACCCCTCCCCAAACCCTCCCACCATGGTGGATTCCTCCACCTTATTGCATAACCACAGCTCAAGTTCAGTTGAGATTTCCCCATTGCAAGCGTATACCAAACGTAGAGTCCAGCATCTTATTGTCCCGTCAAGTTCAACGGCTTCTTAGGTATACCCTCTCTGGTCTGATGACAGAGCCAGCAGAGTATCATCCCAGTCAATTGAAAGTTCCAACATACCATCAGCAAAAATTTACATCATTAGGGAATTAATTGACATAGTAATGAGTAACCAATATGTTAAAAGTAAATGCGGGTTCCCAGCCACTTTCTGTGACCACCTCACCTACACTTCAATTTTAGTTTATACACAACATATAACATTCAAAACATAACATGTTATACATAACATCATATCATCTTAAATTAAGGCAAACATGTGGTATTTAACCTTTTGGGATTGGCTCATTTCCCTTAGCATTATGGTTTCCAGTTTGGCCCATATACTTTCTGCTTTCCGTGGTGAGAAACCAAAATGGTGTCATTTCATGTGTTGTAACAGTTTGAGGCACATGGTAAACAAACTCTTTGTACATCCATGATTACCATCTGTTCCAAGATATCATCAAGCCATTTCTTAAGGAAAACATTACTTATATTAGGACAAGCTCCAGGACAAAGGTGGGCACATAACAGGATGTTTGGAGACATTGTGGGCTCAATTGTACTATTGTATGCTTTGAGCTGTGTGTCATTGCCTTGAAGACGTTTTTATCATAACATGATTGATCAGTTTGAGGTGTTATGCCAGTTGCAGGAATCATCTCACATCTGCAGAAAAACAACAACACTCTCGGGAGAATTCTATGAAACATCAGAGAGGTGATTGAGTGTCCATACAATGGGGTGAGGCAGCAGTGAGGTGACCAGAGACATTCTGCCAGGCCTTACCTCGCAGCCAGAAGGCTACTCCTCATAGCCTTGTTAACCAAGGAGCAGTGCTCATCACGCACCCATGCCATCCAACCCAACTACATGGCTTCCCGCAGAATCCAAGAATAAATTTGCAGTAATCTCTGTGTAAAACTGGTCCAAGTCATAAGCTATATTTTACTTATTTTTTAAAGATATATTTATTTGAAAAAGAGGGATCCATCAGCTGGTTTACTCCCCAAATGACTACAACATCTCTCTAAAACAGTATCTTCTGCAGGATCCTTAAACTTTCATCTCAAAGCATGTTAAAACATGAAGTGCAGGAATTGTGGCATAGTAGGTTAAGGCACTGCTTGATCCCTGCATCCCATGTTGGAGTGCTGGTTTGAGTCCTAGCTACTTGGTGCTTCCAGTCCAACTAATACATTTGGGAAGCAGAGCATGATGGCTCAAGTATGTGTGTCCCTGCTACACACTCAGAGTTCATGGCTGCTGGCTTTGTCCTGGCTGTGGTGAGCACTGGAGGATGACCCAGCAGTGGAAGGGGTGTGTGTGTGTGTGTGTGTATGCATATGTGTGTCTCTCGGTCACTCAGCCTGTCAAATATATAAACATATAAATCTCACCCACCCTGTAATTACAAGTTAAGCTGATCAGGATTGTATATTGTCTTGCTGACAGAGACTGGTGGGTAATAAGCTGTTTGCATAAATGCTCTGCCTTTAGAGCATGAATCCAGGTCATCCTGGGAACAGCCAGGGTTCCTGCACTTCCTGGTCTCCACAGATCACAGGTCCTCAAGCACTTAGTTACTTTCCAGGAAGAGGCCCTGTGGATCCAGATATAAGGCACACTACAGATAGGAGAGGATTCTAGAGTTGGAATTTCCTACATAGAGGCCAGACTTCCCAAAGCATTTCAAGCCCTAAATGATTACACACAGGATTGTCTGAAACTCATTGTGGAGTAAAGTCCCTTTCATTTTCTACATCGAAGTGAAATGGGTCATTTTTCAGCAGCCCTGAATACTTTTCTTCTTCTACACCTAAGCTCACAGCTTGCTTCAAACTTTCTGCCTCTCTTAAAAGGCACTAATTTGTGGCTTTGGATCAGCTCAGCTCTGACCGTTGCGGTCACTTGGGAAATGAATCAACAAACAGAAGATCAATACCCCAGGTTGCAAGTCACCTTGGAATGTATTTCAGGTGCATATGCTTCAGGCTTGGAAATGATGTGTCTAAATTTGAAAAAAAAATTAATGGTATTGGAAATAATAATGAAAACCCAAATTCTAACCAATGTTAGGATTTGTTTTTTGAAATATTGTGAATTCATGTGGGGTGGACAAATCATTTCCCCAGTGTTCTTTGTGAGGCTGTGAAGGAGGGGGAGGAGGAGCAGGTGAGACCTACACTTCAATGAACAGTGAGGTCTTCTCTCCATCCTTAAATGCACGTACAGGAGGCTCTTTGTAAAGCAAATGAACTGAAAATTCTCCTCTTCCTTGCAGCATCTGCGAGTCTTTCTTTTTTAGATAAAATGAGCCTTTTTGGTGTGTGCATGATGAGGAAGAGGTTCAATGCCACAAGCAATCATGTTATTTTAGAACGCCCTATCTCAAATTAGGTTTACATATGGTGTTTTTGAGGAGGTTGAGTTGCAACATGTGAGCAGTTTATCAGTGTAACATTTCATTTACAGGTTCAGAGCAGCGTTCAATTCCTTCACTAGTATGCTTCTAATTAAGCCTTAATTGGACTAGTGATTGTGAAATGAAAGAAATTCTGTTACACTGGATGTTTCCCCAAGAAGAAATGAAACTCGCCTCATGAAAATGGCTTACAGATCAAAAGGAAACAAATCCATGTGGGAATGAGCCTTAAGGCTAAACCCTAACATTTGGATTTGCATAATTATAAAATTATCATAGGTAATATTTTTGATAACTTCAAATGATTTTTTAAAGATTCATTTATTTTTATTGGAAAGGCAGATTTACAGTGAGAAAGAGAGACAGAGAGAAAAATCTTTCACCTGCTGGTTCACTACCCCAAATGACTGCAATAACCAGAGCTGAGCCAATCTGAAGCCAGAAGCCAAGAGCTGCCTCTGAGTCTTCCATGTGGGTGCAAGGTCCCAAGGCTTCAGGTCATGTCCCGCTGCTTTCCCAGAGCACAAGCAGAGAGCTGGATGAGAAGTGGAACAGCAGGAACAGGAACCACTGCCTTTCTGGGATGCTAGCGCTTGGAGGTGGAGGATTAACCAGTTGAACCAAAGTGCTGGTTATGACTCAAACGATTTTAACACAGTGACTGGTTGTGGTTAATCATCTGAATGTGTGAAGGACGCCGAACAGGTGGCAAGATGCAATAAGAATGAAATATCCAATATTAGATTGCTCCTCTATCATGCAGCAATTCAAAAAGGTATCTTTGCAAACATCAACATCTGAGAGTTGAAGTCAAATAAAGAAGGGACCAAGGGTAAGGAAGCACAATGCTGCTGTTCTGTTGCAGAAGAGGAGCTTGGTCTCAACTGTAAAACAATCGCTTCCCTCGACTCCTTACACCTGCTGGTCACGAACTTAAGTAACGCATATTTTCAACTTTACATGAAATAACTGTCACCAACAAATCAATTTCACTTCTATTTTTAAGTCCTTCTATATGCGTAACTATTATTTTTGAAATCTGCTCATTTTGAATTTGGAATTTCATGGACTTTACTCTTTCATTTCCAATGGTAAATTGTAATTGAACAATACACCCCCCCCCCAAAAAAAAAGGCTCTAATAACTTTGTGGAAACTGAAGTCGAAAATAAAAAGTAGCCTCAGTGTGATGGCTCAGTGGCTAAATCATTGCCTTGCACTTGCTGAAATTCCATATGGGCGCCAGTTCGCGTCCCGGCTGCTTCACTTCCCATCCAGTGCCCTACTTGTGGCCTGGGAAAGTAGTCAAGGATGGCCCAAAGTCTTGGGACCCCCATGTCTGTGTGGGAGACCTGAAAGAAGCTCCTGGTTCCTGGCTTCATCTAGGCTCAGCTCCAGGCATTGCGGTCACGTGGGGAATTAACCAGCAGACAGAAGATCTCTTTGTAAATCTGCTGTTCCAGTAAAAAGAAATAATTCTTTAATTAAAAAAAAGAAAAAAAACAAAAAGTATATTTCTTATAGTCAGAGACTGAGAAAATAGCAATCTAGTCCTGGCTTTTCCTGAGTCTAGGATTGGTGATTTGTACTTTTTTGGGTCGGGGGGAGCAGAGAAACACAAATAGAGAGCTGCCATTCGCCAGCCCACTTACCACAAGCCCACAGCAACAGGGATGAGATCAGGACAATGCTTCAAGCTGATAACTCAATCCAGGTCTCCCACCTGATGGTCAGCACTCAATTACTTGAGCCATCACTGTAGACATCGGCAGGAAGCTGGAGTCAGAAGCTGGGACCAGGCATTGAACCCAGAAATACAGTATGGGACACAGATGTCCCATTGGCGTGGGGGTAGGGAGAGAAGGAGGGGCAGTCAATCCCTGGGCCAACACGCCTGCAGCTGGAATGTATTATTTTCTGAGAAATTAGTGCAACAAAGTACAAATAATATACCAAATACTCATTCGTCTCTACAACCCAGAGTCTGATGATTATTGACATTCTGTCATGGTTGTTTAAAGTGGTTTTTTTTTTAAAGTGGGAGCTTGTATTATAGTGTAGTAGGTAAAGCTGCTACCTGTGATGATAGCATTCGTTATGGGCACCAGTTCATGTCCTAGCTGCTCCACTTCTATTCCAGCTCCCTGCCAATGGTTTGAAAAAGCACCAGAAAATAATCCTAGTCCTTGGGCCTCTGCACCCACATGGGAGAACTGGACGAAGCTAGTGGTTCATGGCTTTGGTCTGACCCAGCCCCAGACACTGTGACCATTTAGGAGGATTAGCTAATTGAGCCATCACACCAGCCCCGATATTTCATAATGTAACCATACCATGTTGCCTTCAACTTTTTAATAAAATGAACATCATAATAAATACTTCCACATATTTAATATTTTCCTGTCTTTTAGGTTTTTGTGGTTAATATTGATAAGTGTAATTATTGGATCCAAAAATAATCATTTTTGTGAATTTGGATGTAGATTCCAATTGTATCACAAATGACAATGTCAGTTCATCCTGCTCTCTGCAATATATGTGTACCCTAATTATCCCAAAACCTTGCCAAAATTGGATAATTAAAAAAATTTAGTATAAATGTTCTTTGTTATTAATTACAATGATTGAATGTATTTTGCTTTTTTTAAACCAAATTTGTTTTCATAGAAATATCTGTTCATGATTTATTCCACTTATTTAAATTTTAATGTTTCCTTTTTCAATATACATGAGCTATTTTAATAAGATATTGTGGCTATAAATAATGTTCCCTGTTATAAAGGAACATTAACACTAAAATATACATAATCATAATGCTAATACAATAAATTTCTTTAAAATTATTTAAATTTAATTCTAAAACTGCTAAGATACAGATAAAAATTGTACTTATTTATGGGATGCTACATGAAGGAAATTGTTTTTGATGAATAAAACTGGCTTTAAAGATAAAAGGAAGGCTAGCATTGTGGCTCAACAAGTTGGATCAAGTCCTAGCTGCTAGTCTACTTCTGATCCAGTTACCTGCTAATGAACTTGGGAAAGCAGCAGAAGATGGCTCAGGTCCTTGGGCACCTGTACTTGCTTGGGACCTGACAGAAACTCCCCCTCTTGCAAGTGCAATCATTTGTTCCTCCGTGTTTTCCCCTATGCTAGCATTCAGCATGATGCTCTGGTGGGCTGCAGCCACCTGGTCTTTGATTTCTATCCCCAAGAACTGACAGCTAAATAGACCTCTTTGGTTTGTCAGCCACCCCGTGCTGAGTATGGTTACTGCAATAGAGCAGAGACTAAAACACCCAGGCCTAGCATTGAGGATAATCTCTTTCACTTCAAGTTAGCTGATGGTAGATGTTAACTGTGCCTGAACACAGCAACACCTGAATCACTGACTGCTGGACACACTATGCTGACAAAGAAAGCTACCACGAAATAGGTCCAAAAGTCAGAGGCTATGGACAGGCGTTTCCTTCCCTCGGCCACCTGGGGAGGGCGGACAAGCCTCGGGTTCAGGTAAGGAGCAGCCACTTGATTAATTCTATTTGCCTTGGCGATGGTAATGTGACATTTAATTGTTATGGTGGATACAAGATAGCAGCTGTTAATGTTGTCAGGTATGATAATGCATAGGGGTTATGGACACAACCTGTTTTTAGGGATGTCAGAGTATACCGCATGTGTTTTCACCAAAATTTTCAGGGGCAAGCACTTAGCACTAGGCTTTCACATCCTAAGCATTATAACTGTTAGACTAAACACATGTTCAGTTCTCAGCACAGGCACAAGAGTTGCTTCCCTTCTGTCTCAGGCATTTGGGAAAGGAACCAGAGGCTGGGAGGTTTCTCTCTAACGTTCCATCTCACCTTTCAGATAAAGATAAACAAATATTTAAATGTGAAAATAAAAAGAAGCAATTTGATCTTTCCAGGAAAAAAAGTTAAGTGAAACCCAAGAAGCAAGTATGTTAAAATATTAACAATTGCTAGATATTGGGTATTTATCATACTATTCTGCCTATTCTTTGTTAGATTTAATTTGTTTTTTCCTAGTGCCTCATCAGAGGATGGAAAGCAGAACAGGCTGATCACTCTCTTGGCCAAGTTTTGTAACATGTTCCTGGGCCTGTAAATGCACTAATGTGAACTTGGTCAGACTTCAGCTCTTGGAAATGTTTTCTCAAACCTCGTGCAATGAAGCTGACAATGCCTCAGAATCATCAAAACCACTCAAGTAACACCCTCACCTAACACTGAGGTTTCTGAGGCATCCTCAAATGACTGTCTACATCCTTGACTGCTGATGTAGCTTGCCAATAAGGATCAGTCCCCTCCCCTTCTCTCCCTGTGGACACAGGAGAAAAAAAATTGAAACATGTATCTCACCCGCTTTCCTTCATCCCTTGATCTTTCCTACCCTAATCGGGGACCCCCATGGACATGTATCTGTCTCAACTATGTAAACAATATTTTAAAATAGTTAAAAAATGATTTTTAATAGAGTAAATTATATTGATTAGGAAAAAATTCCAGAAATGGATTGGCATTATGTCACAGCAAATTAAGCTGCTGCCTGCAACACCAGGATCCTAATTGAGACTAAGTTGCTCCACCTCTAGTCCAGTAAAAGATAGCCAAGTGCTTGGGTCCCTGCACTCACATGAAAGTCTCTGAAGAAACTCCTGGCACAACTGGCACACACCCTACTGTTGCAGCCACTTGGGAAGCAAACTAGTGGATGAAAGATTTTTTTTTTTTTTTTGGTAAAGGTAGGATTACAGAGAAAAGGAGACAGAAAGATCTTCCATCCTCTAGTTCACTCCCCAAATGACAGCAATGGCCAAAGCTGAGTCTACTCAAAACCTAGGAGCCAGGAGCTTCTTTGGGTCTCCCAAATGGACAAAGGGTCCCAAGGCCCTGGGCCATTCTCCACTGCCTTCCCAGGATACAAGCAGGGAGCTAGATGGGAAGTGGAGCAACCAGGACACATATGGGCTGCCAATGCTTGGAGGTAAAGGATTAGCAAGTTGAGCTATCTTTCTTTTTTTTTTCCAGTAACAAATGACACATTATATTACTTCAATGATCTCACAATAAAACCAGCAAGAATGAGAGACACTATGTTGGCTTTACAATTGTGCTGTCACGGGAAGTTAAAAGTTCCCATGTGTATCAGTGTCAGCAAGCCTGTAGGCAGCCTCAGGGACTTATCAGTGATGAGAGAGGGCCCAGGAATGTGACTTTTTAACAGTGGCTCCAGGAGGCTTCATAGCTGTGCTGGTGCAGAGGCTAGCAGAGCCCACTGTGGGGACTTGCACAGGCACTGGTGGGACGTGCTGCAGAGTGCATCAGAGGAAATGGCCCATGCCCTAGGATGGTACAGGAACAGTTCAGTTCCCACCAAGAAGTGCTGGCTGTGACTATCGTTGTGATTTGCAAAGCATAACCCACACTGCTGTAACAGAGCTGTCACCTTCTGCTTCTTCACACCACGCGCTGTGTCCCTCTCCTCTCTACCAAGGTCCCTGAGAAGCTTAGAGAAGCTGACACTGACTCCTGCCAAGTGTCTTCTTGGTGTCTTTTACTGCAATTCCAACATTCTGGGAGAATGAGGGTCAGGCCCCAATCTTGGGAATGCACCTATTATCAGCTGAGGGTGGTCATTTGCGGGTTGGTCTTCTGAGTGAGCTGTGGGAGTTTGGACAGAATCTGAGGAGGCATTTGAGGGAATCAGCCTCTCTCCTACCCAGTGCATCCATCTTGGAGGGTGGGGCAGGGGGATTTTTCCTGCCAATTACCTCTTAGATGTTTATAGCATCACTAAGGGTCCATGAAAAACCCGTCAACTAAAATATCTGCCTGCCTGCTATAGACACTTGCAACTTCACATCCCGCCAGACCAAATGCTCTGACCAGCTGGATGTTCCCGGCCCTTCAGAGCGTGAGTTTCGGGTCTCCCTGAACAAGGATGAAGGTCTCTAAGCAAGGGGAGCAAAGCGTGTCTCGGAAGCTGGATTATCCATGAACATTCATGCAACTAAGATACACCAGCTGAGCTTCATTTGCGGATACCTCTTTGAATCCCAAAAGGCAAGGAAGCTTTATTCCCTGTTGGGTTTTTGCCATAAGAAAGAATTTGGGAATTAGTAGACTTGCATTCCAGTTAACTTGAGAAGCTCCGTGTCACCATTTCCCCTTCCCTTTCCCAGTGATTCCTATATCAGTCCTCTATAGGGAAGAAGGCAGACCCTTACCTAGTTCAGTGCAGCCACAGCAGTAATAACAGACATTAAGAAATGCTTGGGACGGGGAGACACCTGGTGCAGTGGCGTAGTACACTAATCCTGTCTGAAATGCTGGCATCCCATATGGGTGCTGGTTCAAGTCCTGGCTGCTCCATTTCCCATCCAGCTCCCTGCTAATGCACCTAGGAAAGCTGCAGGAGATATGTCAAATCCTTGGGCCCCTGAACCCATGCCGGAAAACTAGAAGAAACTCCTGGCTCCTGGCTTTGAACTGGTTCAGCTCTGGTCATTGTAACCATTTGGACAGTGAATCAGCAGATGGAAGTTTTCTCTCTGTTTTCTTTCTCTCTCCCTCCCTCCTCTCTCAATAACCCTGCCTTTCAAATGATATAAAATGAATCTTTAAAATACTCTAGCCAAACAAAGTGGGAAATATGAAACAAGAAGGCAAAACCGTGATAGCTACTGAAGCCAGCTGATGGATGGGTAATTATTCTATTCTACTTTTGTGTCTGGTAAAAAGATTTCAAGATGGGCATTTGACAAAGCAGATGAAATACTGTTTGGGATGCCCACATACCATGCCAGAGTGCCTGATTTCAACCCTAACCCTGCTTCAGGTTCCAGCTTCCTGCTAATGTCCACCTGGGCCACAGCAAGTGGCATCTGGGAGACCTGGACCGAATTCAGGCTCCTGGCTTCAGGCTGGCCCAGCCCAGCCAATTGCAACATTTGGGGAATGATCCAGCAGATAGATTTCTCCTTCTTTAAAATAAGTTTTAAAAAAGAGAAACTAAAAATCGCTTTCACAACAAAAGTTACAGAAAATATGAATATGACATGCTATATGATATATTGTCAAAGTTTGATGGCTTAAAACTAATTTCTTTTGGGCCTGGGATGATGGCTCAATGACTAAGTCCTCACATTGTGTCAACATCCCATATGAGCACTGGTTCATATCCCAACTGTTCCACTTTTTACCCAGCTCCCTGCCTATGATCTGGGAAAGCAGTAGAGGATGGCCCAAATCCTTTGGACCCTTCATCAACATGGGAGACCTGGAAAAGCTCCTGGCTGCTGGCTTTGGATCAGCTCTGCTCCAGCCATTGTGTCCACTTGGGGAGTGAACCAGCAGATGTAAGATGTTTCTCCCTGCCTCTTCTTCCCTCTGTAAATCTGATCTTTCTTTCCAATAAAAATAAATATTTTAAAGATTTATTTATTCCTTCCTTCCTTTCTTTCAAAGACAGTTACAGAGAGAGAGAGATCGATCTTCCACCCACTGGTTCACACCCCAGATGGTTCAACAGCCAGGGTTGGGCTAGGCTGAAGCCAAGAGCTTGTTCCAGGGCTCCTATGCAGATGACAAGATCCTAGACAATTGGTCCATCCTCCACTGCCTTCTCAGGAGCATTAGAGGGAACTGGATCAGAAGTGGAAAGATCAGGGTTTGAACTGGCCACTCACGTGTATGGGATTCTAGCAGTGGCTTAAGCCACCTCACACAATGCCAGCCCCCCATGAGACTTCAACAGTGGATAAAAGAATAAGCAGAAAACATTTCTGGAGGAGTAGAATTTACACTTTACACGCAAGGACCAGAGAGCATTCAGTAAGTGGGTGCACTGGTGTCGCGAACACCAAGCCCGGTCACTCAAACAAACGCCACAAATCGAGAGAATGTATGCTTGCAATCAGACGTTTATTCAGGCAAGCACACACCAAACAGAATGAGGGAAGCCACCAAGAGTGCCTCTTAGCTTATCTGTCGTGGAAGCCTGCTGGGCGTTGGCTCTGGTCTGGTGGGAGCCTGTTGGCTTCAGGTGACTGGGACCAAGGCATGGGTTTATATACAATTCAGGGGGTCAAGCCATTAGTTGTTTACAATGTTTTTGGTTGGTTATTACATGTTTACAAAGTATTTCCATTGGTTATTTTCACTTTCACAAACATGTTTACTTATTTCTAATTGGTTATAACTTATCTATCGGTAACACTCTTTGCTTTTTCTTAATTCTGCAAAACATGGGTTTTTTTTACATATTTGTCAAAACATATTTTTCTTCTTTTATCATTTTTACCAGAACTTGCTTTTTTTAACATGTTTACTTGCAATAGAGCTTCTTGACAGAAGTGATATGAGAGATGACTCCACTTTACCAGTAGTCTAGGAAGATGGAGTCACTTCTGTTCAAAAGTACCAACATACACACTATATCCATTATTAAGTCACAGCATAATTTACATAAAAGGTCTATTATTGTAGCTATTTCTAGATCATCAGTCTCAGATAAAAGTGTAGTAATATTAAGAATACAATTAAGATTATTGATAATATTACTACCCATATTTCCCGTGGATTCATTTTTATCTATACCCATTCAAGTATGTATTGATGGAGCAGTGTAGATGTAAGTGGGAGTAAATAAACACTTATAATCAGACTGTTCCTATCAACTGGGGAGGCTTGGGGTGCTGTGGCTTCTCAAGGATGTGAAAGACCCAACAGAACATCAGTGCACACAGAAGAGTGTGAGAGACTGGACAGAAAAATTCAGGAGGGACAGTGGAACATCTTGAGGCCAGATTCAAAAGAGTTCAAGGACACATCCGCTATCCTGCACACTTTCTTTAGTAGCGCTCACTCCAGGTAAACAATGGCATGCTAATCAGCAAGAGCCTACCTTTGTGGGGTCACCTTTCCTTTCTCCCTTCCCGGTTAGCTGCTGGGCCCTGGACACCAAGCAGAAGCAGACGGCACAGCTCTCCCTGCTCTGCCCTGCTGCCTTAAGTCCCCTCTTGCCTTGGGCTCCAAGTATGTACCCAAACATTCCCTGTTACAATAACACATAAATACCAGCGAGGAGTGGGACTGGCTTTCTCAGCCTATAGCCTTTGGTAAGTCTGATTTTTATTTTTATTATTTTCTCCTCAGATACCATCACCTGTTGGAGACAGAGATCAAGGCGGCAAGAGACAAGGGCTTGTTCAGAAGAAAAGTAAGAAGATGGTGGAATCGTGCGGCTCTCTGGGGCAAGCAGGCAACGACGTTGCAGAGACCGAATAAGATCCGAAAAAAAGCGACACCTGCCAGGCCCTAAGGGTGGAAGAGGAAGTGTGGCTTGGCTAAGAACACAAACTCTCTCGAGCTGCATTCTATCCAGCTCTTGCTACCTAATTCCACCTGCTGGGCAGCCACACCCTCTTTGGCCTCCTCTAATTAGCTTTTTCCTCCAGAATTTGTGTCCTCCCTTCCACTCGCTCCCCTGCCAGCTCAAAGGCTGGGTCTTGTCTGTTTAATTTTCATTTTCTTCCACCAGGGGTCGGCTTTGTTTCTTCTTTCCGAGGCTGAAACGGATGGCTCGGTAAAACCAGAGGTCCTAGTTTAGAAACCGACAGCTACCGGTTGTTCAGTCCAGGCAGCTATAAGCTCTTCCCTGGGTGCGATTTACCCAACGGGTGAAGGAAATGGCCAAGGGCGAGGCTGGACCCTCCGTGTAGCCAGCCGGTTCACCGCCCAGGAGAATCAAACCAGCACTGCCTGTATGGGGAGATTAAGAAGCGCTGGCAGACAGATGGGGGCGGGGGTCCTGCCTCGTGGCGTCCACCGCAAAATCCTGGAGGGTGCGCCCTGCGGGGAGGCCAGGAATCGGCCGGGAAGAAGGACCTGCGGCCAAGGCACGCTTCGTCCCGCAAGGGTCGGTGCGCAGGTTCAGAACGCCAAATCCCTGAAGGTCTAGGCTAGGCCTGGTGCGCTGTGGCAGAGACCATGCAGCCAAGGTCTGCGCCGATGGCTAGCGCACCTGCGAATGTGCCGGGCGCGAACACTGGGGTGGGCGGGGGGCGTTCGTCTTCCACACCAGTCTTTTCTTTGGGTTGGTTCATTCTTCCCATTCGCATCGCCCTGGCTGCCGACCAAGAGAGAAGCTCCCAAATGTAGTAAGTCAAGCTGACTAAAAGCTGGTGCGCTGGTGTGGCTGGTGCGCTCCCCGACACGCACCCTCTCCTTCTCCCTCCCCCCTTCCACCCTCCGTTTTTAATTGTGTTTCAAAACAACGTGGTGACTTTTGGATAAGTTTTTGTTTTTTTTTTCCGTTTCAGCGGTTCCACAATAGAGCCGCGATGAAGGCGACTGGTTGCAGTGTTTTTGGCTGTGTCACATTCAGTCCCCCAGGCTGGCTCGGGCCAGCACTTGGGGCTCCCGCTTTGTGTTATGTTCACGGAGAAGATATTAATTAAAAGAAATACATGATTAAAAAGTAATGAGTTGAATAAAAATTATCTCCGCTCATTTTCTGATTATGTTAATTGTTAAAAACCCTTCAATCACGCCGTTGCAGTCAATGGGCTTTAATGTGAAATTAGTGGGCTCTTGATAACTTACAGTCCAGAATAATCCTGGCGGCTTAGTCATCATTCCTAATAACAAGGATGTTGCTAAGAACAGAAATTTTACATGATTTTGATACATTCAGCCCTTCCCCCACATATATGTATATATATATGTATATATAATTTTTTTTTTTTTTCAGAAGAAAAGGCTTAGCCAGCCCGTGATTTCCAGATTCTTTCACTAAGGCACCGCCGCCTGGGCGAGAACTTGAGTCGGTCGCCCCGCCTCTCGCGCGGCCGGCGTGCCGCAGACCCCGGATCCTCTGGGGTTTGCTGGTTGCTGTTTCCGACCCAGCCGCCCGGCGCTCTGGGGAAACCCAGCGCGCAGCTTCCCTGGTCCCTGAGGGGCCTGGGCGCCAGGCTGCTTTCGGGGTCCGTGTTGTGTAGTGAGGGGCAGGGTGGGGGGGGATACGAGGGCGGAATCCGCAGCGATCAGGGCTGGTGAGCCCGCCGTCATTGGAACCCCGAGCCAAGCGGGTGAGCGAGTAGGCTTGGGCATGTATGTGTGCAGTCAGTCACGGGGAGGACATGGCAGGGGCCGGTATGGCCAGGCCCAGTGCGTGTTTGCGTGGGTGAGCGTCTTGGGGTGGTGGTGGGGAGCCCGGATGCCATAGATGTGGAGAACTCACCCAAAGTGCCTGGGCCGCATTCCCAACACGGTGCCTTCTATCTACTAGGGGACTCTGCAAAGATGAGTCTACCAGATCAAAATGACAGCAGGTAAAATTGGTGTGTAACTCTGATGAGCTGGTATGGCCCTGGAAGCCCCTCCAACCCCCCCCCCGCACCCTACCACATACCAAACGCAGAGCCGAGTCTGGGCTGGATAGGGAGTCTCTGGTGTCTTCCTTGGATCAATCCCAACACCACTGCTTGCCTGAATGTCGAAGGAAAGAAGAGATGCTCCCACGCCATCTTTTTCAGCCGCATAAGGCAAAGAGTCGCTTCAACTAACGCACGTGTTAAAGATGTGAGAGGAGGTCGTGGGGTCCTGAGCCTGCCTTAGATGTGAAATGGCTTGCCTGAGGCTGAAAGGATGGGCTCCAGGTCTCAGGGCACCTGCTGCTGGGATGTGGAGGAATCTGAAACTTCCCAGTGGAGGCGTTTTGACGCCTTGGCCAACCACCAGCTAACTGACCAACTAGGGTTGAGGGGATATTTTCTGCTACTCAAGGGATCCCAGCCCCATTTGCTTCCCAGAAGTAATAGGGGAAGAATTGCATTTCCCAAAGTCAGTCTAAAATTTACACCCAAATATCCAAGTCTGTAGATACTTGGGTACAGAGAGTGTGAGTTAACAGACAGGAAGTGTCAGAGCACAC
Organism: Ochotona princeps; assembly: GCF_030435755.1. NCBI lineage: Eukaryota > Metazoa > Chordata > Mammalia > Lagomorpha > Ochotonidae > Ochotona > Ochotona princeps. The sequence goes on along the minus strand of NC_080832.1, from coordinate 53,857,458 downwards.
AGGTGTCCCAACGTGCTTCCCACCCCGCACCCCAGGTTCTTCCGTTAAGAATGTCAATCTTGGGGCCACAGCTGTGACCTAGCAAGTTGTTTCCCCTTCCCACCTTCTCACCAGACTGGTTCAAGTCCTGGCTGCTTCATTTCAGATCCAGCTCCCTGCTAATGCACCGAGGAAAGCAGTGGAAGATGGCCCAACTGCTTGTGCCCTGCACCCACATGGGAGAAAAGGAAAAAAAGCTCCTGGCTCCTGGCTCTGGCCAGTCACTGTAGCCATTTGGGGAGTGAATCAGTTGATGGAAAATTTCTCCCTCTCTCTATACACATAATTCTGCCTTTCAAATAAATAAATATTAATAATATATAGTCTATCTGAATGGGGTGGAAGGAGAGGCCTGGTGTTTGAATTTTTCTGTTTCCCGGGCACCTCCAGAAGAACAAATTTTTTTAAAAGGCTTTTAAAAAGAAAAGAAAGGAAAAATGTCTCCACCTTCTCAAGTTCAAACAGCAAGGACTCCTCTCTGGGGACGGGGTTGGGGGGAAGTTCCTGGGACCGCCTGGGAGGAGTTCCAGGGCTGGTGTTCCACGTTTTGCTCTCTATTTGCATGCGGCTGTTCGGCTGAGGACCATTTTAATAAATAACAATGAACAGGAATGGCATCTAGAGGGCTTGTCGGCAACATTTAAAAGCCAATAGAGTTTATAATTCTACTCTATCATTTCTTATTGATTAGAGTAATCAAGATAAAAAGCTAGCCGGGCTCCGGAGAACTTCAGCAGCATATCATTAAAGATAAGAGTCAGTTAATTCCGGAGCTGGGGTAATGTGGCTGAAATGAAGAGTTCATTTGCATGAGATGCCGAGCCCAGTAACAAGGGGACAAAAATCACTAATTAGGATTGCAGAGTGCTCTCCACCAAGCACCCTTTATAGGCCGCGGACGGAGCCGGGGAGGTTCTGGGGACGGACCGAAAAGCTCTGGCTTTGGAGGAGAAGGCGCTGTCACCTGGCCGGCTCTAAGCCACTCCGCCCCGCCCCGCCCCGCCTCTCGCCCGGGACCACACAATCTGGGTGGGGACGGGGCAAGGGTCTGGAGGGTTGGAACCTCTCCCTCCCCAAGAGTCACACTTCACTCACTAGGGTGGCCACGGGAGGGCGTCCTGCCTACTCTAAAGGAGTATGGGACCCGCTGGGCGGGACTCTGGCGCCTGGGGGAATGGGAATGGGTCCCACCTACTGGTCTTCGCCTAGGAGTCTTGATCTGGTGGAAGTAGCCATTTGCAAAGATCCCCCTCCCACCTCCACCTCAATTCCCAAGCCCCTTCACAGGTGCAGCGGCTGTAAAGTGAGGCCCGCGAGTGCAAACCAGGACTCATGGGAAGCTCGGGACACTTTGCCCCCGGCGAGGGTCACTGAATTAGGCCCTGGATCTGGCGTCTGAGTCCTTGACATGCGCACACATTCCTCACGCCATCCCCGATCCAATGGCAATCCCGTCTGCCTGCATGCCTTTGCCGACAAAGCCGCCCTTGGACTCCCAGAGGGCGAGCTTACCAGGGAACAGGTGCAGGTGCAAAGTGTTCCTGTCTGTGCAGGGATATTTGTGCGGATGCCCAGCTCTTGTGTGTATGCGTGTGTGTTTCGGAAGCGGGTTGCAGAACGAACGTCGACTTGGTGTGCACAACAAGCGTGTGCACGTGGAGGTAAGTAGCGTACAATGTGTAATACACGCACAAAATGCGCCTGGTGTGTGATGCGAATGTGGCACGAAAGGGGGCTATGGCAGGAGTGGGTCCTCAGGAAGTGCGGTGGAAATATGAGGTGGTTCCGGAGGTACCCTGGGAAACTGCGTTGTCAGGAAGCAGTCGGGACCGAGGCTATTGAGAGGGCACTGGGACCAAGGCGTGGATAAGGCGAGGAAAGAACCTCTTTGCGCCGCACACGGCCTTGTCCCAGGTTCCCGGGAGAAGCAGCTGCGCCTTTCAGCCGTGGAAGATCCTCGGCCTACCCGAGGAAAATGAAAGTGGTCCCCAAGGCCGCCAGGAGAAGGCCCGCAGAAAGGGGACAACTGGCGGCCCGGGCCTAACTCTGCCTTGGCGGGCCTTGGCTTCAGGTCCTCTGCGGCCTTCCCAAGTCCGGTGGCCGAGAGACGTGGGGTCGTGGAGGACGCGTCCTCAGGCGCAGGAGCCGCCAGCGACTTCTAAGTTACTTGCTGGGAGGGAGAGGGGCGCGTGGCTACTTGGGTGACCGCTCCTGGAGACGGGCGGAGGCGGCTTAGGCGCCTGGAATCCGATCCCACGGCCCACTCCACAGCAGCCTCCCGAAAACTAACTTGAAGATGCGACAAGGAAGAACCAAGACATGTATGGGATAATTGCAAGTATCCGCGTGGAAAGTCGCGGCACACTTGCAGGTCTCGCTGCGCGCGCCAGCGCCTGGGCCCGACTTCCCGCACCACCCCCAGCTGTTGTGCGCGCGCGCACAGCGCACCTGCGCCCACACCAAGAATGTCCATCCTACCCCCACTCTCACCGCCACCGCCAGTAGGAGCAGCAGCAGCCATGGAGGCCCCTCGCCTGCAGCACGCGGGTGCAAGTGTTGGTGCGCCCCGCCGCCGGGCAGCCTACGGGCACGCCGTTCCTGCGGGGCACGCCGTTCCTGCGGCGCAGACTCCCCGCCTCCTCCCACCCCCACCCCACACCCACACTCCCACCCCCATGTCTCTCTTTCCCCCTTTCCCCCTCTCCCTCCCTTCCCCCCAACCCCGGGTGTGTTTTGTGTCCCTTCACAGCCGGGGGGCTCCCTCCCCACCCAGCCCAGGGCCTCCCCATACAGAATAAAGTCAGTCTGTATTTAATGGTTATGGCGGATGCGAGGGGGATTTGGCGGAGGCCGAAGAGAGGCCTTTGGCTCTCAAACATCGCTCCTGACGTCGTGTGAGTCTACCAACCCACCACGACCCCATATTCTTGCTGTGGTGTCTGACTCGCATGACAAGCGAGCTGATTTTTTCAGTACATAGCTGGGAAATGTAGTGAGTGATAATAGAGATTTCTCTTTCATTTTTTACGCTTGACTTGGTTATTGTTGCTTTTCTTTTCCCGCGATTCCTTCTGAGGATTAGCCCTGACTTCCCCACTATTGGCGGTCCGAGTGGCCCCGACTCAGGGATGACAATTGACGGGGATCAAGGGATTGCCCATTCTGTGCCTGTAAGGACGGATTCGTGCCGGAGAAAATCATCAAGTGGAGGCGGAGAATAAAGACCGTTCGGGGGTAAATGTATTCATTGAGGAGGGTTCTCCCAAATTGCTTCTAAGTTTTTTTAATGAAAAGTAACGATTGCAGCAATCAGCGGCTTTTTGGCGGATTACAAATCTGGAGGGAGCTGCCGGCTCGGCATTGAAAAGTGCCCCCGCCTTCACGCGGGGCAGCCGGTTCACAGGAGCAGTCCGAGAAGCGGGGGTCTTGCCGCCACACAAAGCGGGGAGGGGGCGAGCCGAGGCAGGGAGGGGGTCGGCGATAGGGTGATGCGCACCCGGGACGTGGACGCCGAGTTGTCTGCTCCCCTGGCGCAGGCGTGGCTGCGACTGGGCTCCTCCACCACCACGTCGGAGGAGCGCGAGGGCCAGGGTGCGGGGCAGGTTGGTCCCAGGAAGGTCGACCGCAGGATCTCCACCTCCTGGGCAACTATGGGCCGAGCTCGTCAACCCTGGACACCCTTGGAGGATGCGGGAGTGAAAGGTGCATGGTGCAGCCTGGGCCTCTACCAGGTCCCCCGACTCCCTATTGGGTAGTGTTTTTGTTTGTTTTGTTCTTTTGTTTTCAAACCTAATTAAAAAAAAAAACGCCTGGTACAGGCAGGAAGAGGGTAAGCCTGGGTCATTCCTAGGTGAGCGCAGGACCCGAGGGCCCGACACGCTTCGCTTCCCTTTGGCGCGCCTGGGTGCCCAGCGCCGTCGCCGCCGTCGGAGCTGCCACGCACGCAGGCACGTCCTGGCATCCCTGGACGTTGCGGGCTTTGGGGAGAGCCCACACTGCTCTCTTAGGCCCTAGGTCGTCGCGGTCCCTGCCTGGGGAGGTGGAAAACCGTCTGGGAAATGGAGAGGGCATGTTCCCACCGAAGCTGCCTGATTCGCAGGCATTTTTATATATATATATAAGGAAAGTCTCTTGGCAGGGGCATGGGAGGTTCCCCCCCCCCCCGGACTTTCTCCAAGCCCCCTTAAGTAAATGAGAGCCGCTTCCAGGAGGGCAGCCAAGGCTCCCACCTCTCCCAGCCCCCTCCTCCTCAAGTTTAAGAAGCCAGTCCCGTGGGCAGGTCCGCGGCAGCCCCGACGGTTTAACTTTTTTTCCCTTTGCAGCTTGTCAAGGCGCCCAAGGCTTTGATGGGAGGCTCCTCAAGGTGACACATTTCTGAACTTCACCCCCTTTTCAAACGAACTCCCTACCTCCTTGTTAGTGGCCAGCTCTGAACTTCGGGCAGCGCGGGAGTGTTTTTTGTGCGAGGCCGGGCTCATTCACGGGGCGCTTTTGTGGGCCTCTCCTCCTTTCAGGCCTCAGCGTGTTACACCAATTAAAGGCCGACGTGCTGCAAATGTAATGGGCCGCGCGGCCATTGTTTCTGACGAGCAACAAAACGCGGAGACCCACCCCTTAGATTAGGCCGTTGAAGGGGAGGTGGAGGGCGGTCGGCGGCACTGAATAGTTTGTGAACTGTCATTCTGAGGACTCATGTGAAAAAAAAGTCTCTTCCTAGCTCCCTCGCGCCCCCCCTCAAAAAAAGCTGCAAAAAGAAAAAAAAAGTGACATCCAGGGGGCAGAATGGGGTCACTAGAGAAAAAAAAAATGGGTGAAGGGCTGGGTCTGCTCCTTGTACCGCCTAAAGAACGCCCAGCTCGTGACACTCCCTGCTTTTTCCCTTTGAAAATGTCTCTAGCTTGACCCTTCAGTTTCTTCAGCCCCAGTTCCCTGGTGTTGGGTCTGGTTCCTTCCCCGCCCCCTCCCCACACTTTGGCACTGGTCATTGGGAGTAAGGAGTGTGGAAAAAGTCAGGTTGTGTTGGAAAATTCCAGTGGGGTTTGAGTGGGTCCTGGTGGCACTCCCATGAGTGAGGGACCTCCACGTGTCCAGTTCCTGGCTCCCCACCAGCCTCCAGTCCTTCCCACACGCCCAGGGTGCCTCAAAAGCCTTGGATGCCAGCCCTCTGCCTCCCCCCCCACCCTCTGGGCTCTTTGTCCCCTCCTGGGACTTCCTGCTCTTTCCTAGTCCTTTGCATCCAGCAGGCTTCTGGAATGCTGTGACCTTTTAGGGAGCCTGGCATAGGAGAAGGTTATTGCCTGTGGACTTTACCCACCTCACCAGTCTGGACAAGACTGGACCAGATCACAAGGCAGAGTGTCAAGCTGCAGGTGGCTCAGAACTCTCGTCCAACAGACCAGACCAGCCTCTTGCTAAAGCATTGCCACCTTCCCAACTTGCCTGCAGAATTCATGTCCTCGCCTCACTGTCCTCTGATGCTGCAGCCCCCGAGGCTTTGCTGACAGCTAACCTAACACTGGAATTCCCAGCCTCCCCTGGCCCATCGTAGCCTTTCCAGTCCCACTCTGATGAACACACAGTTGTCTCAGAGATGGACAGAGAACACTGTGTCTTTTCTATGGTCCTCCTCCTTATATTCTTCCCCACTCTGACTTCTACCTGGAATTCCACCTCCCTTGCCATCTCTTCATGCTAGAAAATGCTCTGGCTTCTTCAAGACTCTGCTCAGAGGACGTGTCCCCTGCGAAGCCATCACAGGGCTGTTGGAGCAGAATGAGACTGGAGCCCAGGGGCAAAGATCACATCTCAAAGTCACCTGGGCCATGCGAAGGTTGGGAGTTGGACCCTGACAGCCATGGAAACCATTGAAGGCAGTGATGCTCCATGTCTGGACTGAAGTGGAATTCTGGAGACTCAAGATCACATCCTTGTCATGTTTGTGCCCCTCTGGCACAAACCCCAAAATGTGGGCTGAACCCATCACTTCTCACCCAGGCCTCTGTTAAAGAACAAGAGGAAATATGTCATCATGCCCTTTCCTGGCACACATCTAAAAACTGCTCCCTTGGTCTGCAACCCAAATCACTATTGTAGCAAAAAGGCAACCCAGAATGCCACCAACTGAAAATATCCAACGTGACCTGTAGTCCACTATAATGCCATTGTAGGGTAACTATGGCTGACACCACTATTCTCATGATGCACCTGACACCATGACACCCTCAAGATTGGCCAAGAAGGCCAGAAAATGAGTATTTGCCAAAAACCTGAAAATTATGTCCAAACCACACATACACACACACACTTCCAGACCTCATAAAGCAATGACCCTGAACCTGCTGGTTGCTGGGGAGCTTGGCTTACAAGCTGGTACCTTACGAGGCCAAACATCATGCATAGGAGAACCAGTAGGTTCTTCTGAAGGATTGTATTCCTGAATGAAGATGAGAACACAGCTTTAAAATGACCAAAGCTGGTTGGTTAGGGGCAAAAAGAATCTCAGAGAACCCCTCTGCCTGTGTCTTGGCCTCCAGTGGCAGGCTTTTCCCAGTGCCCAGCAGATCCTACAGCAGTGTCTTCTCCTGATTCTGTCACAGTTGCTGGTACTCCTGTGCACTTACTGTGTGTATGGCTGCTGTAAGATGCTTGGCTAGGGCCCGGCGGCTAGGCCTAGTGGCTAAAGTCCTCACCTTGAACGCCCCGGGATCCCATATGGGCGCCGGTTCTAATCCTGGCTGCTCCACTCCCTGCTTGTGGCCTGGGAAAGCAGTCGAGGATGGCCCAAAGCTTTGGGACCTTGCACCTGTGTGAGAGACCTGGAAGAGGTTCCAGGTTCCCGGCTTCGGATAGGCGCAGCACCAGCCGTTGTGGTCACTTGGGGAGTGAATCCTCAGACGGAAGATCTTCCTCTCTGTCTCTCCTCCTCTATATATCTGACTTTGTAGTAAAAATAAATAAATCTTAAAAAAAAAAAAAGATGCTTGGCTAAAAGAAGCCCACATTTGTTGCTGCTCATGGAAAACTGCCATGGTGGAAATCACGCAGACTAATGTCTGTCAAGAACCAGGCTGCAGAAGCATATATGGAGAGAGCACTTGGGCCACCTCAGCTTGTTGACCTCTCAACAGATGTCACTGCCTGGTGACTGGTTGGAATGGGGCTGCCTGTCCTGGTGGCTCCCAGATCTTCATGGATGAAATTTGAGTATAGGAATAGAGGCCTCCTGGGCTGGTACTGTGGTGTAGCAAGACACTAAGCCTCCACCAGTGGCACCAGTATCCTATATGAGTGCAGGTTCTGGTCCTGGCTGTTCCACTTGCTGGTCCAACTCCCTGCTAAATGACCTGGGAAAGCATCGGAGGATGGCTCAAGTTCTTGGGCCCCTGCAACCACATGGGAAACTCAGAAGAGGCTTCTGGCTCCCAGCTTTGGACAAGTTCAACTCTGGCCGTGGCAACCATTTGGAGAGTAAACTTGCAGATGGAAGAGCTCTCTCTCTCTCTCACATCTCTCTCTCTCTCTCTCTCTCTCTCTCTGTGTGTGTGTGTGTGTGTGTCTTCTGTGTAACTGAGCATGCTCACTTGTGTGTTCCAAGCCATGTCGGCAGGAAAAAAAACTCCTCAGAGAGAAAGGGACATCTCTTTACAAGTTTCTACACCCATTCTGAAGTTTTCTCTGAAAACAACTCTAATCGTGAAGGACAGATGGACAACAGTTACCAGCTGCTTCCCTTTCCCTGCCGCCTCTTCATCTGAACATATTGTTAGTCTCCAGGAACAGGTTAGAAGCTAACATTCATAGGCTCTGTCACACAGTCAATTTAGCTCTAAGGATGCCCTCAGCACCAAGGGGAAGCCCACTGGCTGAAGAGAATTGTTTGACAAGTGCTGTCTTTCCCAGTAGAGATGGCTTTCCAGAGGTAAATAGATGCTGAGCCAGAGGCCCGCTTCCTCCAAGGCTAATGTGGGGAGAGGGAGAAGCAGTTCCTCCCACCCTAACCTGTATATAGCTAAATCCCATCCAGGCCTCTCTCTCCATTCTCTTAATTCATGGCTCATTTCCATGCAGCTCAAGCAAGCACAGTCCTGAATGATGTCCATTGAAAGTCCCAGAACTCCTCTCACCAGCTTCCTGCCCAGGTGTGCTTGGTAGATGACCTGTCCTCAGCTATTGGAGGCATTTGTTTGCGTAAGGAAGTTAACTTCCATAGTTGGGCAGTGCAGAGAGGTGCAGGGCGGCCAGAGGAGCACACCTGAGAGCACCATGCCTGCAGAAATGGGGCAGAGGGAAGAGAGCAGCTGTGGAAGGAGCAACTGAGAGGCTTGGAGATGTCTGGCAAACCTTTGGATTAAAAACAGAGGGGGCAGGGCCCAGCGCGATAGCGATAGCGTAATGCTTAAGATCTTCGCCTTGAACACGCTGGGATCCCATATGGGCGCCATTTCTAATCCTTGGCAGCTCCACTTCCCATCCAGCTCCCTGCTTGTGACCTGGGAAAGTAGTCAAGGATGGCCCAAGGCCTTGGGACCCTGCACCCATGTGGGAGACCCAGAAGAAGTTCCTGGCTTAAGATCGGCTCAGTTCCAGCCATTGCCACCACTTGGAGAGTGAATCATCAGACGGAAGATCTTCTCTCTGTGTACCTGACTTTGCAATAAAAATAAAATAAATCTTATTTTTAAAAAAGTCTCTGGGACAGAGCATTGGCTCAATTGGCCAATCCTCTGTCTACAATCACGGCATCTACTATGGGCGCCATTTTATGTCCTGGCTGCTCCACTTCCCATTTAGATCCCTCCTTGTGGCTTGAGAAGACAGTGGAGGGTGGTCTGAATCACATGGGAAGCCCAGAGGATGCTCCTGGCTCCTGGCTTTGGATCAGCTTAGCCTGGTCATTGTGGCTACTTGGGGAGTGAAGCAGCAGATGGATCTCTCCCTCTCTGTCTCTTCTCTCTGGAAATCTGTCTTTCAAATAAAAATAAATAAATCTTTAGGCTCTGCATGGCTTAGCAAGAAGAGAGAAGACACTCAAATAGGACAAAGTTGGGTTTAGTTGCATTGTGACCTTGGCCATGGGCCACTACAAGCTGCAGTTTCCCAACATGCAGATGGAGAACTATGGTGACATCTGCCTTGCAAAGTTGTTGTGTGAACTACAGACCAAAACGGAACATGTCCAGCATGGCATGTGACCCTTCCAAGGCTCTCAACAAGTGTTGATTATTTCAGATTACAGGTCTCTGAGGACGATCTGGACCACTGAATAAGCCTGCCCAGGTAGTCCCCAGACAGAACAGCTAGCAGATCAAGAACTCCATTAGTTTCACATCAGGCGCCACTTTGTATAGTGTGGCAAGGCTTTGACAACAGTGAGCTGTGCTTGTGCTATCATCCTGGGAACTGTGTGAACTGCAACTGGGAGAAATGAACAGACAACAGTGCAACAATAGCATGGGATCACAGGAAGTGAGGTGCTGCGCTAAGAGCTGAGCTACACAGACCATGCTGGAAGTTAAACATAAGAGCCCAGATCTGGGGCCCGGCGCAGTAGCTTAGTGGCTAAAGTCCTTGCCTTGAATGCACTGGGATCCCAGATGGGCCCTGGTTCTAATCCCAGCTGCCCTGCTTTCTATCCAGCTCCCTGCTTGTGACCTGGGAAAACAGTCAAGGTCAGCCCAAAGTCTTGGGATCCTGCACCTGTGTGGGAGACGTGGAGGATGTTCCAGGCTCCTAGCTTTGGATTGGCTGTCTGGCTATTGCAGTCATTTGGGGAGTGAATCATTGGACAGAAGATCTTTCTCTCTGTCTCTCCTCCTCTCTGTATATCTGACTTTGCAACAAAAATAAATAAATCTTAAAAAAAAAAAGCCCATATCTGAAACTTGCTGGAAGGAGTGGCATAAATGACTGCAAACAAAGAACCGGGTACCAACTGCAATAAGTAAAATCGAACTGTAGACCTGTGGGTGACACAGCTTAGAAACCTGCCCCAAGGAGGAGAATCTGATAACCAGAAGTGCAATGACCAAGAGCAAAAGAAGAGACAGAGGTACAATGAATACTACTGAAGACTCCCCTGCAAAGGAGCAAAACCATTTGCCAACCTCAGAGTTAACTGAGGAAAACATCGAGAAAATAGGGGACACAGAATTCAAAACACTTGTTATAAAACTTCTTATCAACAACAAGAAGCATGTAAAGCAGACATTCAAGGAATTTAAGGAATATGTCACACAGGAAATGAATCAAATGAAAGTTGATATATCAGGAAGAAAGAATACAATGGAGCAAACTAAAAGTACAGTGGAGAATCTCCAAAACAGAATGCAGAAGGCAGAAGAAAGAATCTCAGAATTAAAAGATATTTCCTGTCACCAGGGGGAAACAAGCAAAAAGCTGGAAGCAGAGCTGGGTCAAGTTAAATACAAGTATTCAAGAATTGAAAGACACTATTAAAAGGCCAAATATAAGAGTGATGGGTGTCCCAGAAGGTGCAGAAAGAGAAACTGGGTAAAGGTGTATTCAATGAAATAAGAGAAAAATCTCTCTAATCTCGAGAAAGAATTGGGAAACAAGATCCAGGAGGGGCACAGAACTCCCAACAGTATTAACCAAAAGTGATCTTCACCAAAACACATGATAATTAAGCTCTCTTCAGTTGAACATATGAAAAAGATCCTTAAATGTGCACGTGAAAAAAATCAATTGACATATAAAGGAATGCCAATTAAACTCACAGGAGACCTCTCACAGGAAACTCAACTGGCCAGAAGAGAATGGAATGACATATTCCAGATTCTAAAAGCAAAAAATTGTCAGCCCAGGATAACATACCCAGCAAAACTTTTTTTTGTCTTTGAAAATGAAATAAAATTCTTCCACAGTAAAGAAAAGTTAAAAGAATATGCTTCTTCCAAACCTGCCTTACAAATGATACTTAAAGATGTTCTTTTGACAGAGAAGAGGAATAGCACCCAACAAAACCAAAGACAAATGTGAAGAACATCCCAGTAAAATGACAACAGAAGACTAAATCAATGAACAATCCATTGCTAAATTACCACTCATTCATATTAACCCTTCGTGTAAATGACTTAAGCTCATCAATCAAACATCACAGATTAGTAGTCTGGATTAAAAAACAAAACCCATCTATTTGTTACCTACAGAAGACATACTTCACCAACAAAGATCAGCAGAAACTATATCTCATGGCGTTTGATGTTTTTGGCTTCATTTCTTCAAAACAGGTTTTTTTTCTCATTAAATTCTTTAATGATCGGGCCCGGCGGCGTGGCCTAGCGTCTAAAGTCCTCGCCTTCAACGCCCCGGGATCCCATATGGGCGCCGGTTCTAATCCCGGCAGCTCCACTTCCCATCCAGCTCCCTGCTTGTGGTCTGGGAAAGCAGTGGAGGACCACCCGCGTGGGAGACCCGGAAGAGATTCCTGGTTCCCGGCTTCGTATCGGCGCGCATCGGCCCGTTGCAGCTCACTTGGGGAGTGAATCATCGGACGAAGATCTTCCTCTCTGTCTCTCCTCCTCTGTGTATATCTGGCTGTAATAAAATGAATAAATCTTAAATTAAAAAAAATTCTTTAATGATCATTTAAATGATCATTTCTTCATTTCTTTAAATTCTTTTTTCTTTAAATTCTTTAAATTTTTTTCTTTAAATTTTTTAATCTTCATTTCTTCAAAACAGGTTTTTTTCTCATTAAATTTTTTAATAATCATTAAATTCTTTAATGATCATACAGAAACATCATTTTCCTCAAGAAGTTTCTTGATTTCCTTTTTCATTTCTTCAGCAACACAACAGTCATTCAGTAGCATGTTATTTAATTTCATGGTGTTAATTTCTTTTTTTTTTCCCTTCCTGTTGTTGATTTTGTTTTGTGGCTTTTCATTTAAGGGGATGTATAGCAACTGTGTAATGGAGACCATCATATCCAGTGGCATATTGTTTAACTTCATAGCATTGTAAATTTCTGTTTTTGTTCCTGTTGTTGGTTTTGTGTTGCGGCTTTTCATTTAAGGGGATGTCTAATGACTGTGTAGTGGAGACTGACATGTCCAGATGTGAGGATACAGTGCCCTGTGCATCTCTGCTTCTGGATTGAGGAAGGACTCCCAGTGAAAGTACTGAACGTGTCTTGACAATGGGATGCGAAACTCTGCCATTGTCCATGCCCACAATGATGGACTTATGACTGTCTATGACGAATTACGCAATTGACATGATATGGGAGAACTCACATGTGGGGGAATGAAGGGAAGCGGTAGGGGAAATCCCAGGGCCTATGGAACTGTATCATAAAATGATAACAATGATAATAATAATAAAAAATAAAAGAAAAAAAATAAAATGCTCAGGAAAAAAGAAAGATCATAAAAAATAATAATCCTTCAGTCCAGAGAGTTCCCTGTCTCTGTTTTCTGTCTGTTGTCTGCCAGTGATCAGTCTCTGCTCAGTGTCATCACATCTCTATGTCTGGCTTTGGTTGGGGTGACTGATGAGGACTGGAGTTCCCACCTGCCTTTGCATAGCCATCAAATGGTTGCTTGGCCACACCTTTGGTGTTTTTTCAAACACTTTGTCTCCATTTTTTACAATATGGAATACCACAGAATTTTTCAAATATTTCCATTTCTCTCTTTTTGTATTTTGTTGTAAGTAACGAAGAGAACCATGCCCCATGTTCCATACTTTGCTTTAGAGATACCCTCTGAGGATAGCTGTTTGACAGAGAGCTAAGATAATACTTAGGATACTCGCTTCCCATTGGGTTTGAGTCCTGGCTCCACTTCTGATTCTAGCTTCCTGCTAATGCACACATTATGAACAGTGGGTGACAGCTCAAGTACTTGGTTCCCTGCCACCCACATGGGAGATCCAGACTGAGTCTTGGGCTCCTGGCTATGGCCAATCCAGCCCGGCTTAACTGTTTTAGGTATTTGTAGTAGTGAACCAACAGATAGAGGACATCTCTTTGTTTCTTTTTTTTTTTTTGTAATTATTTTATTTTGATAATTTTCACATAGTAGACTCAGACACAAAGGGTCAACAGATACAGGAAAGTGGTAAGACCATTGCTTCCACATCCTCTCTCTTTTTTCTTTCTATATCTGGGGTGAGGGGTGAGGGGAGATAAAGGGAGAAGCCCCACCCAGCCTCCCACCCACCCCAGGGTCCCTGACATGGGGCATGCTCCGAGGGCACTGCTCAAGTGGTTTTGATAGTTCCACAGTTATGAATTGCTGCCCATCTCGCCATTCCAAGCAAGATGAAATCTCTTCAGAATCCACTGCCTGACAGTCTCTTTGTTTATTACTGCCTTTCCAATAAACTGTCAAAAAATTAATCTCCTCTGCCTAATTTTTGAGTTTATTGCGTACACATTATACCTTCTTGAAACCATAGGACCCAGTTCAGTGAAGTTCTACACAGCCTTGTAACAAAGATCACCTTTTCTCCAGTGCTGAATCATCTGTTTCTCATCGATTTCTTAGATCTCATTGACTAGCCTGTAACGCTTGTATTCCTGCCAACATTGTGTGCACAGTTACATACACAGTTTCCACCACACACCCAAAGCCACCCTTCAGGAAGATGCACAAGTTTTTCGGAGATGTTGTGTACCCAAGAGGGATGGCCTTAGTGCCTCTGAACTGTGCCCTTTGGAATGGAATTGGGAGGAAAGAAGCCACGTTAAGAAAATGAAGGCATCCCATGGTCAGAAGTAACATTATATGGGTCCAAGGTACGGTGTACTAAGCCTCTGCCTGCAGGCAGGCATCCCATGTGGGCACCAGTTTGGGTCTGGGCTGTTCCACTTCCCGTCCTGCTCCCTGCTAGTGCCCCTGGGAAAGGAGGATGGCTCAAGTATGTGGGGGCTCCTGTACCCTTGTGGGAGACATGAAGAAAGACTCCAGACTCTGGCTTCGAACCAGCCTGGTTCCAGAGGTTGTGGCCATTCGGGAAGTCAACCAGCGAATGAAAGTTCTCTCTCCTCTCAACTCTGTCTTTAAATAAAGAGATCTTAAAAGAAGAAACAGGAGGCGAAGGAGAAGCTGTTCTGTTTAAAAAGTAACATTTCTACTGACTTTCCTAAACGGATCTAAAGCTAAATCGGAAATCCCAGGCTCAAACGTGTAAGAGAAGGAGGCAAAAGATGGGACGGCTGAGCTCCCACGCCACCGCCCCTCGTCGCCCTCAACGGGGTCTGGTCCACGTCCAGACTTTGTTTCTGCAAAGAGCTGGTCAGAACGCGGTGGCCTTGGTAAAGAACATGCACAGAACCTGGGAAGACCTGGCCAGGCAGGGGGCAGTAGAGGCAGTGTCCGGGGCCCCACACCGAGCTCTGGTACCGGGCAGCTCAGGGCGCAGCCTTCCCCCGGGGCTGTGCGATTAACTCCCGGGCCTCCTGCGGTTGCGAGGCGGCCGAGGCAGCGGCTTCAGCCGCCTCCCGCCCGCTCCCTCGCCCTCCAGGTTCAATGGGGATTACATCACGGCGCAAGTATGCGGGGCAGCCTTGAGAAGCGAAGGCGGTCCGCAGGGGCGGCTGTTTAACTGTACAGTCGCTGAAACGCACGTTTCCCGCCCAAGGACCTCCGCCTGCCGTACCTTTTAACGCCAGCGTCCGTGGGGAGACGAAAATCTGATCAAAACTGTCCATCGCCAAAACCCCAGATTTTTTTCTTTGGATTTCGTGAAGGCCACCTTAACGATTTCCCTAATTAATGGATGACATCTTGGGCTGCAGGAGAGAGGCGGTGGCTTCGACTCTGTCTTGGGCTTTGTTAACCTTCTAATTAACTTTCGTAGGTCACCCAGGTCTCCCAAACCCCCCAAAAAAGTGAAGAGGCCCATTGTGAGGGGAGCAGTAAACTTCACTTTTTCTGCTTGGGGTACTTAAAAGGGAGAACGATTCGAGGCCGAGAAAAATAACTCCATTTAGAAGCTTTGTGGCTGCAGAGAATGCCTCCCCTTCCCTCCCTTAAAAAATAATTGAAACACCTTTTATGCCAATATTTCTGTGCATAATAAAAACAAATTAGCAAAATGCAGCTAAATTCAGCAGCACTCTTCAATGACTTTTTTTTTTTAAAGGGGGAAGGGGATGTGAGCTTCTGCAAGCCAACAAAAGGAGTTGGGTTGAGAGAGAAAATTACATCTTGCAACAGCGATCACTCTTTATGTGCCGTAACTGCACACAGGGGCCAGGGCCCAAGTATCCCACCCTGGCCTGGGCTGTTGCCTAGCAGACAAGCAGAACTTTTTCTGGACACAGTGGGTTTGGAAGGGAGGCTCAGAAATATTTTTTGCAGTCTTAATGAAAAATCATGGTGCCCAGAGGAATGAAATGGATAAGCAGACCAACTGTTGTTTGTTTTTAAAGTGGCAGAGGCTTCGGGTTGCTGGCTTCGGATTGGCACAGCTCCTGACGTTGCGGCCACTTGGCGAGTGAATCATCGGACAGAAGATCTTCCTCTCTCTTCTCTCTGTATATCTGAGTTTCCAATAAAAAAATAAATAAAATAAATCTTTTTTTAAAAATCAGATCCCCTTCCTACTGGCAGATTATTTGGTCGGTGGCTTTGCCAGATTCTGCAGACAAGCTGAGGTGCTGTTCTCGTTCATAAGCCAAGAAGGGAGCCACACACAGACATCCACGTTTGCTCAAGGGAGCTTCCCTGACACCTCTAGCCAGGGAATGAGATTCATAATCCTAGATCCATGGTGGCAGCAGCCTGGGACAATGATGCTGTCTGCAGAATCAGAGCCAGTTGTAGGAAAGTACAAATCTTTACATCCTACTGCTATTTTGAGTCTACAAGGCCATTCCTTTTTCTTGGCACCCAAAAATATTGACACAGGTCCCATTCCCATCCTTCCTCTTTTATATTCCCTTAATCCCCATCCCAGGAGCACTGCTCTGTGTTGTTAAAATGGGAGCAAGATCCCTTTTTGGTCTTGCTCACATGGACAAATTGGAAATGAGGGGCAATTTGGTGACTTCTCTCTTCTCGAGAGCTGACCTCTGGGGGAGGGGAAACAAGAGGCTTCCTGCACGCCAGGGGAGTTTAACTGGCTGCAGCCTCTCTGGAGGGCAATGTAGCATTATCTTTGAAAATGACAACGTGCATCCTTTGACACAGTCGTGCTTCTCCAGGACTTCTCCCAGGACCCATATCTGCACAGGTACAAGATGTTTCAATCCCAGCATCCAAAATGTTCTGAAATGCATGACACACAGTTTGACTTTGTCCACCTCTTGTGCTAGAGGGAACAGTGTTCTTGACCAACTGGTTCATACCCATACTGTGTTTACTGTTGGGTGTGGCAGCCCAACCACACCTGGTCCACACCCAGACACAGTCATCATGTGGTTCAGTGGGAGACAAGACCTACTTAGCCCAGACTGTTCTACACCCATCTTAGCTCTCATGAATACCAGAGGGTGCTGAAGTCTAGCGCAGTCCGGCACTCCCCAAGCCCAGTCCCTACCCATGCCAGGGGGAAACTGCAGCTCTGTTCAGCCCAGCTCGCTACTCCCGTTCCAGCTCATGTGCTCTCCAGTAGGAATTTCAACCTAGTCTAGGCATTCTCGCAGCTCCCCAACCAGATTGTTCTCAACCACAGATCTTGAGTGTGCACATGGAGATTGCTGTTCCACATGGGTAAGCCTATATACTTCCCCACAAATTCTGTTCCCAGATCTAATTCACTCATGTGCTGGTTAGTGTCATGAACGCGCCTCACATTATTGGTTTTCTGTTCCAATGCTCACTGGTGGGTTCTGTGATCTAGCCCTACGAGTACAGTGATATTACCAAGGAAGACCATCGTAAGTTGTTCCTCACCTGCACATGAACTCTCAGGTCCCTGTTTGCCCCCACCTGTGCCATCCCCCAGACCAAATGTCAGTCTATACCCCTAAGTTCTCAGAGCATGTCACCCAGTGCCCCAAAGGCTTTGCCCAGTGCCACTGGCACCCGAGCTGCCCAAAGCCTCTCCCCACCTCTGGGAGTCACTTATTTTACTTTAAAGGCAGATTTACAGAGAAAAGGAGAGACAAAGAGAAGATTTTCCATCCCCTGGTTCATTCATTAACTGGCTGCAGTGGCCAGAGCTGAGCCTATCTGAAGCCAGGAGCTTCTTGCAGCTGTACCACCTAGGTGCAGGGTCCCCCTTGGGCCATCCTCTGCTGCTTTCCCAGACCATAAGCAGGGAGCTGGGTGGGAAATGGAGCACCTGGGACATGAATCAGCATCCATATGGAACCCCGGCCACTGAGCCATGGCACCAGGCCCTAAAACTTTCCTATTTTAAATTTTGTACTGTGTCAATACACTGCCTATTCAGAAAATAAAGGAAACTATGTATTTAAAGAGAATGGTTGTCACTTTCCAGTGTATTCTGTGTTCAGCTCTGTACAATTCAATGATGGCCCAGTCTTAAACTGTCCTGTTCATTTTCATATGTTAAACACTATATTTCAAAGTCTAAGAGCTGGTGCTGTGGCCAAGCACATAAAGTAACCACAGAAAGAACCAACATCCCATATGGGCTTTGGTTTGAGTCCTAGCTGCTGTACTTCTGATCCAGTTTCCTGCTAATGTGCCTAGAAAAGTAGCAGAAGAGGGCCCAAGCTGTTTTGGCCCCAGGAAGAGGATGCTGGCTTTTGGTTCAACCCTAGCCATTGCAACCATTTGGGCAGTGAACCAATAGATGGAAGATTTCTCTGTCTGCATTTCTCTCTCTCTCTCTCTCTCTCTCTCTCTGTAATTGTGCCTTTCAAATAAATAAGAACACTCTTTTTTTAAAAAAAAATCAAAGTCTGCTTAGATTAAATAACTCTTGGAGGGGAGATACACTCTTTTTCAAATTTTTTAAACATTCCTTAATGAAAGCAGGAAAATGAATTCTGTGATTTGAAAATTCAACATACCATCAAGACTGCAAATTCCTAAGCAGTGCATGTGCAACAGGACAAATTCTATGGGCCTTGGAATTCTGGGGCTATTTCCTAACATTTGAGATATGCCAAGAAAGAGATAAAGAAGTCAGGTAAGATCTGTCATGCAAATTCCCTCTGTCCACCAGAGTCTGACTTATTTCAATCAATTTAAGTGATTCACACTTCATGAGCTGTATAAGTGATTGAACTAAACGAACGTGGGCCAATATTATTCTCTCCCCCACCTCAGTCCAATCTGTCTGTCTAAATAACATGAGAAATCATTGCATTGAACTCTATGAAATTAGCAATGTGTCAGTGGTTCACTAGCAGCAATTTCAGGATTCAACCTCATAGTTCTTCTCAAAATGCTGTAGTTTGTAGTAAAAACACTCAGTTGCCTGCCCAACAAAAATTTCTCCCTGGTCTCTTGTTAGCAAAATTCCCAGCCAGCTCCAATTTAAGAGGTGAGTCCATCTCTCTTTAACTAATGTTCATTGCATTCCCATTTCTTTTGCCTGTGATTACTTTAGATTTGGGTATGTGATGCAGTTCCAGCTAATAAGATATAAGAAAAACAGCCAGAATCCCCCATTTACAAGTGCCAGCATGCCAAATGGCCACCGGTTCGTGTCCCAGCTGTTCCACTTCCCATCCAGCTCATTGCTTGCAGCCTGGGAAAGCAGCAGACGATGGCCCAGCTCCTTAGGCACTTTCACCCACATGGGAGACCCACAAGAAGCTCCTG
The DNA here is from genome assembly GCF_030435755.1 of Ochotona princeps. Classification (NCBI taxonomy): domain Eukaryota; kingdom Metazoa; phylum Chordata; class Mammalia; order Lagomorpha; family Ochotonidae; genus Ochotona; species Ochotona princeps. The sequence continues at coordinate 53,838,709 of NC_080832.1, read as the reverse complement.
GCTCCTGATTTCAGATCAGCTCAGCTCTGACCATTGCAGCTATTTGGAGAGTGAACCAGCGGATGGAATATCTTTTTCTCTGTCTCTATTTCTCTCTATAAATCTGCCTTTAAAATAAAAATATAAAGAAATCTTTCAAAAAGAAGAGAAAAGGTAGCCAGAGACTTTCGGGAATAATTTCTTTTCTACTGGGCATTTTTCCATCTAGATCCAGAACTCTGAATCCCAGTAGTCAGCTTGCCACTAATACAAAGGTTGTAAGTGTATGAGAAAATGGATTACATTAGCAGAAAGGAAGAAAATTGGATCTCAATGGTATTACTGAACTCTTTATGAAACAACTCTATAATCCCATGATCTTAGACTTCTTGCTCTATGAAATAATAATTTTCCTTATTCTTTCAACCAGGTTGAACAGAGCTTTTTAAATTTTTATCAATAGACTATTCTGGCAAATATTTTCACCACTCTAAGTGGTGTGAAGCCCAGGTTGTATTTTATGAAAAGTTCCCTAAATCATTCTATTATGCTCCCCAATCAAGATTATTTTAAATCATAAAAACAAGTGCCTCCTCAACTTAATTAGTCACTAGGGAATGAATGGAACTACAATGTGATACCAGCTTCATCTGTTATAATAAAAGATGGCTATGATTTAAAAAAAAATGAACAATAGCAAGTGTTGGTGATGATGTAGGAAAATTAGAGCCCACAGACATTGCTGGTGGTAATGCAAATGACACAGCCACTTAGAAAAACAGGGTGACATAGGGGCTAACACTGTGGCACAATGAATTAAGCAACTACTTGAGACATCAGCATCCCACATCAGAATGCTGGTTCAAGTCCCAGCTGCGCCACTTCAATTCAATTCCGTAGTAATGTACCTGGGAGGGCAGCAGATGCATAAAATTTTAAAAGAGCGAATGTTCTCTTATTTGATTTGCATTTTGGCAGTCATTTAAGTAGAACGGAGTGAAGATTCAGCCTAGCTATCAACTGTGAGCTCCATGAGGAGGGTGTCCTCTCTTTACTGATCTGTAAAATGGAATTAAAGCAGCAACAGTTTTATAGGGTGGGTGTGAGGGTTAGTGGGAAAATAGAGTTGAAATTTTCCATAGTTCCTAACAAATAGTCAAAAATCAAAAAGAGATACTCCTGGTGGTTTCATTTTGTTCTTGTTTTTGCTATTTTCATTAGTATTACAATTGGGCACTTTATGTCCACTCATCACGAAGGATAGCTGTTTCCTACCACAACTGGAAGTTTGATACAGCAGTGAAGACACCATGTGGGGTGGCCCCTTTCCATGGTGCAGTTCCTGGGTTCAAGTACTAACTCTACTTCTGACCTAGTCTCCTGTCACGTTCGACTTGGGAAGACAGCAGAGACTGGCTCAAGGACTTGGGTCATTATCATGCATGTCAAAGACCCTAGTTGAGAGCCAGACTTCTAACTTCACATTAACCTGGTCACAGCTGTTGCAGATATCTGAGGAGCACATTGCAAATGAAGGATCTCTCTGTCTCTACCTGAGTCTCTTTTTGTCTCTGCTTTTCACTTTGAAAAATAAATAAATACGTTTTTAAAAAGAAGAAGGTTCTTGGACCCGACATGATAGCCTAGTGACTAAATCCTCACCTTTCCCGTGCCGGTATCCTATAGGGAACTAGTTTGTGTCCTGATTGCTCCACTTCCTATCCAGCTCCCTGCTTGTGGCCTTGTGGAAGCAGTGGAAGATGGCCCAGGGCCTTGGAATCCTGTAGTTATGGTGGAGACCTGCAAGAAGCTTGTGGTTCCTGACTTTGGATTGGCGCAGTTCCAGCTGCTGTAGCCACTTGAGTGAGTGAACAAGCAGATAAAAGATCTTTCTCGGACCCAGCATGGTAGCCTAGCAGCTAGAGTCCTCACCTTGAACGCGCCGGGATCCCATATGGGCTCTGGATCTAGTCCTGGTGGCCCCACTTCCCATCCAGCTTCCTGCTTGTGGGCTCGGAAGGCAGTCAAGAATAGCCCAAAGCCTTGGGACCCTGAACCGGCGTGGGAGACCCGGAGGAGCTCCCGGCTCCTGGCTTCGGATCGGCGCAGCGCCAGCCCTTGCGGTCACTTGGGAAGGGGGTGGTCGGATGGAAGATCTTCCTCTTTGTCTCTCCTCCTCTCTGTATATCTAACTTTCCAATAAAAATCTTAAAAATAAGACGAAGGTTCTTGCTAGTTGGCATGAGTATATCTCAAATGGTTATTTTAAAAATATATATTTCAGGGCTGGCATAGTAGCATGGGAAGCAATTCCTCAACTTGCAAGTAGGAGTACCAGTTCTATTGCCAGCTTCTCCGTTTCCAAGCCAGCTCCCTGCTTATGACCTGGGAAGGCAGCAGAGGATGGCTCAGGTCCTTGTGACCCTGCATCCATGTGGGGAATGGGAGAGATGCTTCTGGCTCCTGGCTTAGGGTCAGCTTAGTTCACCGATTGTAGCCAGTTGGGGAGTGAACTAGTGGGTAGAAGACCTCTAGGTCCCTTTTTTTCTCTCTGTAAAATCTGCCTTTCAAATAACAGTAAATAAATCTTAATATATACATAAATAGTTAATATAAATATGAGGAAATAGGAATTATCAGTTTTGTGTGTGTGTCCTGCTAATTTTTTAAGAATTTTACTTCTTTTTATTATTATTATTTTGTGATACAGTTCCATAGGTTCTGGGATTTTCCTTATCCCCTCCCCAAACCCATCCCCCATCATTGAGTTCACCTATACCATTATTATAGTATAGTTCTTCATACACAGTCATATGTCCATCATTGTGGGCATGGACAATGGCAGAGAGTCCCGCATCCCATTGTCAAGTTACAGTAAACAGCTTCATTGGGAGTCCATCTTTGTCTGGAAGTAGAGATGCATACTTTACTGTATCCTCACATCTGGATAAGACAGTCTCCATTACACAGTTCCTATATATCCCCTTAAATGAAAAGCCACAGTACAAAATCAACAAGAAGAAGAAGAAATAGAAATTCGCAATTCCATGAAGTTGAATAACATGCTGCTAGATATGATGGTCTCCATTACACAGTTACTATACACCCCCTTAAATGAAAAGCCACAAAACAAAATCAACAACAGGAAGGAAAAAAAAAAAGAAATTAACAATACCATGAAGTTAAATAACATGCTACTGAATAACTGTTGTGTCACTGAAGAAATAAAAATCAAGAAACTTCTTGAAGAAAATGATGCTTCTGTATGATCGATAAGATACTGAATAATTTAATCAGAAAAAATGCTTTGAAGAGATAAAACAAAAAATATCAAACTCCATGAGATATAATGTCTGCTGATCTTTGTTGGTGAAGTATGCCTCCTGTAGGCAACAAACAGATGGGTTTTGCTTTTTAATCCAGACTACTAATCTATGATGTTTGATGAATGAGTTTAAGTCATTTACACTAAAGGTTAATATGAATGGGTGGTAATTTGGTCCTGTCATTTTAGGAATGTGTTGTTTATTGATTTAGTCTTCTGTTGTCATTTTACTGGGATGTTCTTCACATTTGCTGTTGGTTTTGTTGGGTGCTATTCCTCTTCTCTGTCAAGAGAACATCTCTAAGTATCATTCGTAGGGCAGGTTTGGAAGAAGCATATTCTTTTAACTTTTCTTTACTGTGGAAGAATTTTATTTCATTTTCAAAGACAAAAAAAAAGTTTTGCTGGGTATGTTATCCTGGGCTGACAATTTTTTGCTTTTAGAATCTGGAATATGTCATTCCATTCTCTTCTGGCCAGCTGAGTTTCCTGTGAGAGGTCTCCTGTGAGTTTAATTGGCATTCCTTTATATGTCAATTGATTTTTTTCACGTGCACATTTAAGGATCTTTTTCATATGTTCAACTGAAGAGAGCTTAATTATCATGTGTTTTGGTGAAGATCACTTTTGGTTAATACTGTTGGGAGTTCTGTGCCCCTCCTGGATCTTGTTTCCCAATTCTTTCTCGAGATTAGAGAGATTTTTCTCTTATTTCATTGAATACACCTTTACCCAGTTTCTCTTTCTGCACCTTCTGGGACACCCATCACTCTTATATTTGGCCTTTTAATAGTGTCTTTCAATTCTTGAATACTTGTATTTAACTTGACCCAGCTCTGCTTCCAGCTTTTTGCTTGTTTCCCCCTGGTGACAGGAAATATCTTTTAATTCTGAGATTCTTTCTTCTGCCTTCTGCATTCTGTTTTGGAGATTCTCCACTGTACTTTTAGTTTGCTCCATTGTATTCTTTCTTCCTGATATATCAACTTTCATTTGATTCATTTCCTGTGTGACATATTCCTTAAATTCCTTGAATGTCTGCTTTACATGCTTCTTGTTGTTGATAAGAAGTTTTATAACAAGTGTTTTGAATTCTGTGTCCCCTATTTTCTCAATGTTTTCCTCAGTTAACTCTGAGGTTGGCAAATGGTTTTGCTCTTTTGCAGGGGAGTCTTCAGTAGTATTCATTGTACCTCTGTCTCTTCTTTTGCTCTTGGTCATTGCACTTCTGGTTATCAGATTCTCCTCCTTGGGGCAGGTTTCTAAGCTGTGTCACCCACAGGTCTACAGTTCGATTTTACTTATTGCAGTTGGTATTCAGTTCTTTGTTTACAGTAGTTTGTGCCACTCCTTCCAGCAAGTTCCAGACCTGGGTTCTTACGTTAGATTTCCACCATGGTCTCCGTAGCCCCTGCTCCTGGCTCACCACTCTCCACCACCTGTGATGTCATGCTGAGATTGCACTGTTGTCTGTACACTCTTTTCTCCCACTTCCGGTTGGAGCAGGTCCCAGGATTAGAGAGACACCAGGTGTCCTATATAGCTAGGTTGTTGTTGGTGTTGATCTTGCCAGAACCTGTTGGCCGTTAGGTCTGAGTGCAACATGGACCTACTTTGACCCATACAATGCCATAGTCAGTATTATTTTCCCTTTGGGACCAATGCAATGCACTCAGCTTGGTGAGTTCTCGCCGAGCTCAGCTCATTCACAGCTCACTGTTGTCCCTGTAGTCTTAAGATTTTTTCCACACTGTACAAAATGATACCCGATCTGCCACTAGTAGAGTTCTAGATCTGCTGGCTGTCAGGTCTGAGGGATACCCGAACCTATCTTGGGTGGAACCTGTAGGATGCCACATTTTTGCAGTTCACTGAGCCAGAAATGAGATCACTCCCAGCTCAGTGCATGTGCAGTATTGTCCATAGCCCTTAAACAAAATGGCACCTGATACAGCTCTAGATGGGTGGACTGGGTTGTGAAATCTACTCTGTTCTCGCACTGCCCATCCGGGACCTGCTGCTCTGTCTCTACTCCTGGTCAAATCAAACGGACCAACAGGATGAGCAGTTCTTCTTCTGGTTCAACTCCTGAGCTCCCAGTTAACGTCCCTTCCCACCTTGTGGAATTCCAGCTGCTCATGGAGTTCAGATTGCCATTCGCTGAATACCACTGGGGTATATCAGTCACTGTAACACCACACCATTTTCTCTGCTGCTTTTCTGCGTCTGTCAGTCTCCAGGTACCCCTCTACTATTGTTCTGTCCTCTGCTATTTCCTGGAATTTGCCCTCTCTGCTTCACACTGGCTAATGTTTCTCCATTTGTTTAAACAAATCCTTACCCTATCCCGCCATCTTGATTCTGAATTATCAATTTTTACTCTTTGAAATAAAAAATCCAAAAGTTCAGTCATCATAAATGTTATAATAGCTTATTAGTACATAAAAAATGAAAAAAATCATAGCTTTAAACACCTACAAATGATTAGTCTGAAATATTTTTCTAAATATCATTTCTTTTAGTTACTTCCTTAAATTTAAAATGCTGAAGACCTTTCTGTTAATTGATATGCTTTTAACCTCTGCTACCTTCAAACCTTTAACAGTTTATTTAATTTTTAAATTTTGTATGTGTTTAATTTACTTGGAAGTCAGAGGACAGAGGTGTGGATAGACAGAATCTCCTTCACTGTTTCTTTGCTCCAATGCCCATCACAGTTCCTGAGCCAGGACCTGGAGCTCCAGCCACATCTCCCACATAGGCAGCAGGAGACCAACCCCACACTACCTCCCTGAGTGGACATTCCTACCCAGTTGGAGCCAACAATACAGCCAAGAGTTGAACCCAGGCATTCTGCAACAGGATATGGGTGATCCAAGCAGCAACTAAAATACCCTCCCACAATGTTTGACGTCTTCTCCTCACATACCTTCCTCTTTGCCTTCCTCACTTATCAACTTAGAAAGGCCTCCTGGGACCGGCACTGTGGCTCCATAGGCTAATCTTCCACCTGCAAAGGCCAGCATCCTATATGGGTGGTATTTGATGCCCTAACTACTCCATTTTCCATCCAACTCCCTGCCAATGACCTGGAAAAAGCAGCAGAGGGCTGCCCGTGTCCTTGTAATCCAGTACCTATGTGGAAGACCATGCTCCTGGCTCTTGGCTTCAGCTCAGCTCAGTTCTGGCAACTGTGGCCATTTGGGGAGTGAATCAGTGGTTGGAAGATCTTACTCTCTCTGTCTCATCTTTTCTCTATAAAAATCTGCCTTTCCAATGCAAATAAATAAATCTTTTTTTTTTTAAAGATTTTTTATTATTATTGGAAAGCCGGATATACAGAGAGAAGGAGAGACAGAGAGGAAGATCTTCCATCCGATGTTTCACTCCCCAAGTGAGTCGCAACGGGCCGGTACTGGGCCGATCCGATGCCGGGAACCAGGAACCTCTTCCGGGTCTCCCACGCGGGTGCAGGGTCCCAAAGCTTTGGGCCATCCTCGACTGCTTTCCCAGGCCACAAGCAGGGAGCTGGATGGGAAGTGGAGCAGCCGGGATTAGAACCGGCGCCCATATGGGATCCCGGGGCTTTCAAGGTGAGGACTTTAGCCGCTAGGCCACGCCGCTGGGCCCGAAAATAAATAAATCTTTAAAAAAAAAAAAAAAAAACTTGTTTCAGAGTGTAATCTTTTCACCTTCCGATGAAGTTTAACACATGCTAGTGGGCTACAGAGTGAGGATACATTTGTTTGGAGGCCAAACTTTGGTCTTCACACATCAGAAAGAAAAGTTAGAGCCTGGCACAGTGGCCTAGCGGGAATACACCGAGATCCTAATGGGTGCCGGTTCTAATCCCGGCTGCTCCACTTCCCATCCAGCTCCTTGCTTGTGGCCTGGGAAAGCAGTAGAGGATGGCCTAAAGCCTTGGGACCCTGCACCTGTGTGGGAGACCTGGAGGAGGTTCCTGGCTCCTGGCTTTGGATCTGCTCAATACTGGCTGTTGTGGTCACTTGGGGAGTGAATCATCATATGGAAGATCTTTCTCTCTGTCTCTCTCCTTCTCTGTATATCTGACTTTGTAATAAAAATAAATAAATCTTAAAAAAAAAAAAAAAAGAAACAAAGGTTAGGTCAGAGACTCATCCAGCATCACAAAACCAGCTAAAGGAGATTAAAAGAAAAGGACAGGAGAGGATGATTTTTGTTTTTCCACCTCTCCTTCTTGTCCTTACCTTTCTGACTGCCAGGACACACTGGAAGCTCCTCCATTGTGTAACCCCTGGAGAAGCAATAACGAAGCAGGCACAGCAGACCTGCTGCCTCGGTCCCAATGCTGGCGTCCACAGCTGGTTGCAGCTCTTTCCACCTTGTCTGTTCTTCTGGAAAAAGTACAAAGTTCAGGAAGACACCAGGGAGGAAGATAAGAAAGGTGGTGATTAGCTAGAGGGATTAGAAAACTCTGGTGGGTAAAAAAAAAAAAGAAAACTCTGGTGGGTCAGTTCTTCTTAACATTGCTATTATTTTTTTATGAGACAGCAGAAAGTCCATTCATAGCCAAAGCTGTCCTTCCCTTTGTATTTGACCAAAACACAGAAAACAGATTTTTGTTAACATGGGGCAGTGACAGGGTGAGAAATCACCGATGTAAGCAGGAAGAGTGATGGTGGCCTCTGCCCTGGCATAGTGAGTGAAGCAACTGCCCGTGACACCAGCTTCACATACAGGCTCCAGTTTGAGACTCTGCTGCTTCAGCCTGTGGGTGGAAGATCTCTGTTTCTGTATGCTCCATCTTTCAGATAAATGCATGTTTTAAAATTTTTATTTATTTTAAAGATTCACTTACATTTTTTACAAGATTATTCAGAAAGACAGAGTGGCAAAGAGGTACCTTCTATCGAATGCTTTACTCCTCAGATGCCCATGACGCCAGGCGTGGGTCTCTGATGTAAGCGGCAGAGACCCTAGGCTGTGGACCATCATCTGCTACATCCCAGACACATCAGCAGGGAGCTGGATTGGAAGCAGGTAAGCCAGGACTTGAACCTGCACTCTGATGTGGGAGGTGGATGTCCCAAGTGGCACTTTAACCAATCACACCACAACATCCACTCAACATAAGAAGGCATTCTCTTAAATGGGGAGGAGGACTGAAACATATTTAAACCTGGCAAAAGAGAATTAAAAAACAAAAATGTTTTGCAGAATACAGTCCATAAACAGAGATGGAAAATATGATGTAGGCATAGAGTTTACAGGAGCAATAGAAGAACAGGGATAGGACAATTTCCAAAGCCATGTGAAAAAAAAAATCTGAGGCCTGGTGCCAAAGTGTAGCAGGCAAACTCTGCCTGTCGCACCAGAATCCCATATGGATACCAGTTCATCTCCCAGCTGCTCTACTTCTGATCCAGTTCTCTGCTTATCACCTGGGAAAGCAGTGGAGAATGGCTCAAGTCCTTGGGTACCTATATCCATGTAGGAGACCTGAAAGAAGCTCCTGGTTCCTGGCTTCAAATCAGTCCAGCTCCAGTGTTGCAGCCATTTGGGGAGTGAACCAGTGGATGGAAAATCTGTCTTTGTCTTCCCCCAACTCTGCCTTTTAAAGAAAAAAAAAATAGCTGTTGGCTGCTGGTGGGTGCCAGGCTGGGACAGTCTCCACACTCGGAGCCCTGATTCCAGCCACTGCATCCAAGTGGTGACCTGTCCCTGGGCGGCCAGTGTGCCATTCGGCGCCAGGCTCAGCCTCCTGGCCATGCTGCAGCCAGCTTTGGGGTTTTGGGGCTTTGAATTGCTGCTTAGGTATCTCCATGTCAAGCCCACTGTACTTCTGGGATGTCAATCAATCCTAAAGAATCCCAACGACAGGGTAACTTTTCCTTTGAAAGTTAGCGAGGTTAATGAGACCTGGTAGGTTGGATGAGAGGGACCAGATGATCTTTATGGGTAAGACCGATATACCAAACTCCTTTAAATCCTGTGTAGAACTTGTAATCACTGAACAATGATGACTACCTAACACCAGTCCATGCAAAAGCTAAGGCTCGGGGCTTGTCTAGCAGGATCATATCCTATTACCTGACATGACAATGGATCAGGAAACGGGTCATATTTGGCAGGGCTATGACATTAACTAGCACTCAGGAGAACCATATCTGGGGGGTAGATTCTGTGGGGGATGTGTGGGCCAAACCCCCTGGAAATTCTAGCCCCACTGGTTAGCTCAAGAGCTGAAAGGGTGATGGACTAAGCTAGGTGTCACCAAGGAGCCTGCCATCAATCACAGGTAAAGGAACCCGCAACAGTCTGGACTGGTCAAGGCAGCAACACCCGAATGTGCATCCTGAATAGGGTGTGGGGTGGGCTGGGCTGTAATGTTCACCAAATGGAAGGCCAGACTATGCCGGACACTGGCCTAAAACCCACTGGCATGTATGAGAACTGGGTCCGGGAGTGGGTCAAGTGGAGGAACTTGGGAAACTCCCCTGGTGAATCATAGCTCCCGCTGGTGAACACATGGTCCAGACCTGGGGGTTGGACAAGCTGGGCAAAGTAGCTCCAATGGCTGGCTAATGTGTGGATTGGTAATGGAATTAGATGTACCAGGCAGGACTAAGCAAATCTTAGCCCACAAGCAAAATTAGAAATCAGGATGGAGCACAGGTCATGCTGAGTTAGGTTCTTGCACCTACTGGTCTGCGTGAGCTCGAGACACTAAGCCACAGTGTGTAAGGCAATGGCTGGGACAGTTGAGGGGCTGTGCCAAGCTGAGTTAGAGCAACCACTGGCATGCGCACAATCTATGACTGGGAACAGGCCTGGTTGGGGAGCTAAGGGGACACCCTAGATGGGTGGAGGTTCCCATCAAGGAGCACGGGGCTGGAATGGGGGCTGTGTTCTGATCAGGATATGGTTGTAGTCGCACTTAGCACAAGTGTGGACTGGGACTGAACGCACCAAGCTGGGCTAGATTACAACACCATCTGGTGTTCTGGAGGACCAGGGTAGATGTGGGACGGACTAGGCTAGGTCTCAGCCCCAACTGAGGCATGTGTGAGCTGTTTGTGGGTATAGACGAGCTGTGGCTGGGCTGAAACATCCAACAGTAAGAACCAGATTGGATTGAAGGCCAGTCAGGAAAAGCCACTGCTCCTGCTAGGACAGGAGGTGAACTGAGTAGTGCTGGTTCATGGACCCCCTGGAATGCGCGAAATCTGGCATTGGAAAAGGTTCTGATGGAGGAGCCTGGGCAACTCCTCTGGCAGGACACAGACCGGGCATGTAAGCGCAAGAAGCATGGAAAGAAACAGCCCAGAACAGGCCATGAAAAGTTTCCCACTGGCATACATTTGGCATGGGTCGGGGGCAGACCAGACTGAATCAGTTCACATCATCCACCAGAACAGAGTGTGGTTCGGGCCAGGTTCAGTTGCGACAAAAAACAAAACAAACAAACAAAAAAAAACAACAAAAAAAAACAGTGCACATTAAGGAATGCCAAGGTGAGGTGACCTGTACTTGATGTGACCGCAGCACCCAACCAGCACACATGAGAACCAGGAAGGGAGGGGGCGGAGCCAGCAGGGGGAATATGGAGGTGCTACCCTATTGGATGACTACTCCCACTGGAGAGTGTGAGCTGGGATGAGTGCAGACCAGACTAGGCAGGGCCTCATGTGAGCTAGATCAGGGAAAAGCCAGGCTGGGCTGACTGTTGCTACTGGTGCAAGCATAAATCAGAGTGGATGAGGATTGGTTGGGCTTAGCCGCAGTATCAACTGACAGAGGCTAACACTGGGGGCTAATTCTGTCAAGTTAAATTCCAGAACCACCTGGACAGTGCATAATCTGGGAGTGAGAGAGACCTGGGAGGGAAATAGTGGGCTCCTCCCTCTTGGGTACCACCCCCACTAGAGGGCACGAATACCAGGACAGGGGCAGGGGTGGCTAGACAGAAAGGCACTCAACAACATCTGTGTGGGCTGGATAGTGGACTTGGTTAGATGGAACTAGGCTTCAATACCCATTGACATGTATGAGAGCTCAATGGGATGTGGGGCAGACTAGACTAATCTGCATATACTGGCAAACCAGGGTAGGGGGCTGGCCCAGTGGGGGTTATTGTGGGTCGCTCTGACTAAGCTGCAGCTCCAACTGGTTTATCTCAGGGCCAAGTGTGTGCTAGGCAGAACCAGGCTGGACTGCAACACCCATTGTTTCCAGTGGAAGACAGCGCTGGAAACAGAACCAACCTAGCAATTGCAACCACCAGCTGATTTGGGCGATGGACTGTGCCGGGCCCTGTGCTTGCTAGTACATACAAGAATCTGGTCTGGGAACACCTCAGACAAAGTTTTTTTGGGGATCTCCCCAATCGAGCTTCCGGACTCAGAACCCTAACCATGAAAAAACAGAGGACAGAACAAGTCAATCAACCACCTCAGCTATATGTGGTCAGTGAAAATCTGGGCAAACAGAGACTATAAGATGGACTATGTCAATCAGTGGATTCTTCAACAACCTCATTGTGCTTAGAATGACGAGACTGGCAGCAATTCAGAATTGTTGAACTATCAAAACTACTTGAGCAAGACCCTCAGAGCATGCCCCACATCAGGGACCTGGGATGGGTGGGAGACTGGGTGGGGCCTCTCCCTTAAAATCCCTCTTTACCTCAGATACATGAAGGAAACAACGTGGAAATAATAGTCTTACCCACTTTCCTGTGGCCCTTGAACATTCAAGGAGAGGACTTTAGCCACTAGGCCACTGTGCCAGAAGAAATCTTGTACATGCATACTGGAGCCAGCACTGAAGAGTAAAATAAATAAATAAATAAATAAATAAATAAATAAATAAATAAATAAATCTTTAAAAAAAGGGCCCAGCGGCGTGGCCTAGCGGCTAAAGTCCTCACCTTGAACGCCCCGGATCCCATATGGGCGCCGGTTCTAATCCCTGCAGCTCCACTTCCCATCCAGCTCCCTGCTTGTGGCCTGGGAAAGCAGTTGAGGATGGCCCAATACATTGGGACACTGCACCCGCGTGGGAGACCTGGAAGAGGTTCCTGGTTCCCGGGTCTCCCCGCCTTCCTCTAGCAGCCTTCAGAACCTTTCACTCTCATCTTGACTATGGTCAAGAACAGACCTCTGGCCCGAGTGCTCCTTCATCATGGCTGATGTTTTCTAGATCGCTGGACTGGACCCTGCTCTGCCATGATCACAAGTTCTATATCCATACTTTCCCAGCCATGTGGGCTTGGGTGGTGGGGCAGTGCCAAGACCATCACCCTTCCTGTGCAGAGGTGTCTGCTCAGCCTCCCAGGATAAGAGGGATAACAAAGGGACGATAAACAAAGGCTCATCGATCTCCAGGAGCTTCTTCCTCTGACGGTGTCTACATAAAATGACCCCAAAATGTTTTTTGCAAAAACATGGAGCTAACTTCCAAGGCTTTGAGAGCTACAGAGTGAGTGAGAGACAAGTGGGATATGAATAAGCCACTCACCCCTTTCAGAGGGGACCATCTCAAAAATCCCCCAGGGGCCCTCTTTGAAGACCTTCAGAAATGAAAACCATTGTGCCATGTATTCCTAGAAGCTGTGACAATATCTTCCTTTTTGGGTGTGTCTGTTTTGTTTCTTTTTATTACTTTATTACGTATACAGTTTTGTAGGTATAGCGTTTCCCCCTTCCTTCCCTTTCCTCCATCCTCCTCCTCCCCATACCTTTCTTTTTTTTTTTTAAAGATTTATTTTTTTTACAAAGTCAGATATACAGAGAGGAGGAGAGACAGCGAGGAAGATCTTCCATCCAATGATTCACTCCCCAAGTGAGCCGCAACGGACCGGTGCGCACCGATCCGATCCGAAGCCAGGAACCTGGAACCTCTTCCGGGTCTCCCACACCGGTGCAGGGTCCCAATGCATTGGGCCATCCTCGACTGCTTTCCCAGGCCACAACCAGGGAGCTGGATGGGAAGTGGAGCTGCCGGGATTAGAACCGGCACTCATATGGGATCCTGGGGCATTCAAGGTGAGGACTTCAGCCGCTAGGCCACACCGCCGCGGGGAGGCCCCCCATACCTTTCTATTAAGACACACCAGAGCCTGTCAGCAGTTCCGTCTAAACCTACACATTCCTCCCATTAGGAGGTTTCATCTGATTCTCGTTTGTATTTTGCTTTTGTTCTTCCTAACAGCTGAATCTCGGTCTTCATACCTTCACTCAACTTTGACTGGCAGGAACATGTTCAGACATTCTCAAAGTTGCCAATGGTTGGGGGGGGGGGAAGCAAACAAACATGGGACTGCTGCTTTGACATATTAGGCTAAACATCTGCCTGTGGCACCAGCATCCCATATGGGCACAGGTACTGGCTACTCCACTTCCCACCTAGCTCCCTGCTAACAGCAGAGGATGGCCCAAAGCCTTGGGCCCCTGTACTCACATGGGAGACCTAGAAGCAGCTCCGGCCATTGGCATTCATTTGGGGAGTGAACCAGTAGAGGGAAGATCTTTATATGTCCCTCCTTCTCACTGTAAATCTGTAAAACTTTAAAAAAAAAAAAAAAAAGCCTTGCAGAGGCATCTGCTAAGGAAAAAAAAAGAAGCGTTGACTCCCAAATGCAGCCTTTGCCAATCCAAAACACACAATGGAGCAACAGCTGTTCTAGATTTACCCCCCAGAGTTTAGCAGATAAGTTATTATGGAAATTCAAAGTTGTGACATCTTTAGATAAATATTTGCCCTTGATTTTCACAGCCTCTGATTCAACAGAAATCTGGAAGGGTTTGCAGTTTGGCCCAGAGAAGATGCTTATCAAACAACAGCTCTTTTTTTTTTTTTTTTTAAGATTTATTTATTTTTACTGGAAAGACAGATCCCCAAGTGGCCACAACAGCCAGAGCTGAGCCAGCAGTTTCTTCCAGGTCTCCCACACGTGTGCAGGATCCTAAGCCTTTGGACCATCCTCTACTGCCTTCCCAGACGATAAGCTGGGAGCTGGATGGGAAGCGAAGCAGCCAGGACACAAACCTGTGTCCATATGGGATCCCGGAGAGAAAAAGGTGAGGATTTAGCCACGAAGCCATCCTATGGCCCCCTCAAGTGACAGTTTTAGCTTGAGGTTGACAAGCAGCCCAGATTGGATGTACCAGCAGATCCTGCCAGGGCGCCTGCTCCCTCTCTATTTCAGTCTAGATCTGTCTGCAGCTGTTTTCCCTTGCCCCTCTTACACTGAGCCCACCAGACTTAGGATCTGGTCTGAGTTCCCGTCTGACCTGGCCCACCCAGAGGGTTGCTAATACGCTAGCCAGGTGCCTTTGGAAGGACAGAAGCTTGGCTCTTGGCGTCAGCCCACACACAAAGTCACTTGGTCCGCCTGAGAGCATGCAAGTTCTCTTGGTCCGCTAGAGAGCTGGCAAAGCCAGGAACAGGTGCACCTGCCGCTGGCTAAATGCTAAACGCACTCGCTGGGTAAAAACCTAGGCAAATGGCTTTAGCTCTCCCCTCTCTCCAACGCTCACTACGGAATGCACCCTAGGCATTGCCAGCCCCACTGCCGGGTGAAAGAGAGTGGGGGTCTCTTGCCTGGCCGCTGAACATTTAGGTTGCGCTGCAGCCTGACAGGCTTGGAGGGAGATGTTAAGAGTGTTTCTCTGCTCTTTGCGGGCCTCCGCGCAAAGCACTCTCCGCCCTCGTTCTGTTCTGAAACCAGAGAAGTAAGGGGGACCCAGGTCTCCACCGCCCCCCAGGGCTGTTTGGACCAGTGACTCGAGTATGTTTTTACACCACAGACAAGCTTCAAGCACGGCTTGTCCAGGGAGTCATTAGCTCTCTTTTTTCCATATGGCACCCTGGCAAGTCCTCTCCCGGTTTCTGCAGAGGAGGGGCAACTTCTCCGCCAGCTCTTGGACTGCCCCTTTCCCTCAGGGCCCATCTCCTCTGCCTCTCACCCTGCCGGCAGACTCACTTCCTCCGGTTTCCTGGTAGCGTGCACGCAGTAGGCGCTCCGTAAGCGGCTGAGGGACAGGGGTCTAGCCTACAGAGGATGGGTAGCGAGCTTCTTTGCTTCTTTCCCTCCTCCCAGCCACCCCATCCCACTCCCACAAGAGACCTACTTGGGCTGCCCCACCTAGCATCACCACAGCCGTCCCCGCTGCTCTGTGCCGACCAGAGGGTGTGCCCCGCCTCCGCGTCCTGGGGTCACTACAGCCACACCCGCGGGCCTGTCCACTCCCGGTGCACCCTGCCGCACCTCCCACGCCCTCTCCCTCCCTCCCGGGACAGTGAGAGGAAGGAGCCCGGGGGGGATAAGGAAGGGTGGGGTGAGGTGTGTGTGGGGGAGAGTCTTGGCCGCGGCCTCCCCCCCCCCCGCCTTATAAAAAAGAAATTGACTTTTGTTTGGAGTTTGTGAAAAGTGGGGCTCGGGGCCCAGTCAATGGGGCGCCCCGCGGCGAGGGCTGAGTGGAGCTAGCGCGAACCGCTCAGCCGCGGCCCCAATTAATCCGCCCTTTGTGCGGCCGCCCGGCCGCCCCCGCCGCCGCCGCACCAGCGGGCCCATTGTTAGGCCGCGCCGGGCCGCGGGATTTACCCTTTTCAAACAGCTCGTTTTGTCCAGGGCAGTTCGAGCGGAAGTTTCTCACTGACAATTTGCCCCAAATAGATAGATTTGTCAGAAGCGACCTTCGGGAAGGAAGCAAAAAGCCACCAAGCCCCGCGAGGTTGCGCCTGAGGCGGGAACCGGGCATCCCACCCCGCGGGGACCAGGGGGAGGGGAGGGAGAGCCTCCCCATAACCCCTCACTCCAGACCCCCTCTGTGCCGGGGCACCCCCCCTACACACACACACACACACACACACACACACACACACACACACACGGCACCGGCTGAGCCCGACCTCTGTCTTCCCCATCTGGGAAATGGGGAAGCTCAGGGTCTGAGGCTCCTCCGGCTCCCCCAGGGCTCCCTGGTGGGTCGCCAGGCCCACACCCCTGCCTTGTTCTAGACTGGTGAGCGCCAACGCCGGGCGTGTGGGCAGGTGCACGTGAGGGCAGCGAGTGCGGAGGGTGCGCCCGCGGTCAGTCCCGCCTTCCCTGGTGGTGCCTCGGTGAGGCCACCTGCTGCGCTCCATCCTAAGCCCAGGGAGCAGGCGCTTAGTGGCCCGTGGCCCATAGCTCGCAGCCCTCCACTTCGGGCGTGAGGCTATGGAGAGTTTTCCTTTCTCACTCCACACACACACACACACACACACACACACTGACACGAACCCCAGCCTGGAGTCACTCGGTTCGCCAATGACCCCACTTCAGAAGCAAAATGTAAATGGAGAGAGGAACCCAACAAGCTGTTGATGAAAAGAATAGTTGCTGATTTCTTCACACTTCATGGCGAGGATGAGTCTTTTAAAACCCAGCCTCCCACCAAACAGATCCGCGCATTTTAAGCAGAACTGAATTGTATTAATCAGTTGATGGGGTCGTTCATTTTCTCTCACTTCGAGGAGTGATACAAAGGCGAGGCTGCGGCGCTACTCCGGCAATCTCTGCTTTTACTCCAGGGCATTGCCCGCAAGGGAGATGGAAACAAAAATCTGTTTTCTGTTTATCCAGCAGGTGAATACACACTTCAGCATCCTACAGAGGAAACCCTAGGTGGTCTTTAACGAGATCTCCTCACTGAAGAGCTACAATTTAGCAAAGATACCAATACAGACTCAGTGTCGGTGGTATTTAAACAAACATCCCAGACAACAGGAGGATGGTTATTAAGCATGAGAAACCTCCGGCTTCTCACTCATTTCCCATGTCTGCCTGCAGCCTCAAAGCTGCAAGATTCTCCCACCCAACCCCTCAACATAACGTTTCTGAGCATGATTTTTTTTTTAAATGGCATTGAACAACCAAATTCCCCAGAACAGTCTCTGTGTGGAGTGAACTGGGGTGAAGTGAGGTGGTCAGTTGTAAGACAGTTTTTCATGCCAAAGGGACAAGGACCGCGCTGCTACACGTTGCCCATTTTCAGGGGCTGACCTGTTGTGGACTGCAGTGGGCTGCTGTCTGACCTTCAATAGGCCTTGCACATCCAAACCAAAGAGGCTCATCCTGCTGGCCTAAATGTGATCCAAAAGGAATGAAATTGTGCAACTGGCCCGGAATACACCTTCCTGAGGCTTGAAAATATTAGACAGCCAAAGAGAAGGTAAGGTTAATCTTTTTTTTTTTTTGCATGATTTCTTCGTCCAGGCAAGTATTAAATATTTTTTAAAGACTTCACTAATCTGATCCTTAAAATGAACGCATTCTTGGTACACCCCAAATACGCAATTCAGATCATTATGCAGTTAATGCAACTGAAAGTCAATACAGTTAGGATAGAACTGTGCAGTTATGAATGCTTCGATCATGATAATTATTGTGACAAATCATAAATGTATGCATTAACATTAAATCAGTTCCAGTTTTCATTGTGGTTGCTTAGTGCTTATTAAGCATCCACTTGTCACTAAAAAAAATTGATCAAACAGAATTTTAAAAAATTTTTCAACCTAAAAAAAACACATGATCCTGTCTTTGGAGAGAGATATATGCATGGCATATGATGTCTGTTCATGTTTCAAGTATCTCGTTTTTTTCATGTCCTGAGCTGCTTCTAGAAATATTCGACTTCAAGTCACTGGCTCATTTACCCTGGATTCCTGTCAGGTACACCTGGAATTTTAGGGGCCAGACACAAAGGCTACCTCCTACCTTCTGATCCTCCCTACCTACAAGACCAAATCCCCTCCTCCCAGCGGGCAATCATCTTATGCCCTGAAGCATGAGATCTGATTACCCCTATCATCATCTTAGCTTGCAAAGATACAGATGTTATTGACGGCTCTAGTTGATCCAGCCCTTTTTAAAAACGCAGCTGCAGCATTTGACTTGGGGACCCCCTTGAGAATCCCTCTGGTTGACTCTGTTTTGCACAAAGCACGTGGGGTTTGCAAGGAGGGAGATGAGAGGGGGGAGGTTTGTTTTGTTTTGAAGGTTTTTTTTTTTTTAAATCAGACTTCTCTAAATAGCCACTTGGCATCTTTCTAAGTGATGTGAATTCTGAAATTACTTACTGGAATAGGACAACAGGACTGTGTGAGCTAGATCCACAGCAAACAAAGCATTCTAGAATGTCTGATGCTTTTCACTGCATTGGTGGAAATCAGATACATGGCCCTGATATATTGTTCATGTAATGAAGAGGAATCATAGCTTGTCCTCACATATGTCAGCCACATTTAAACCAGGCCATTCAGTTTTGCATCACAATTGTTTCTGCTGGTGTTGAGACACTAATCTGGACAAAGCAGATCCTAGGCTTGCTGTGGAGAAAGAGGCTAGAGGAGTGATCCCTGCTGATGGAATCCAGCGCTGAACTGCTTGATCCAATCAGTAACTTCTCAGCACCCTAGATGCCTTCAAGTGCCTCTCTTGTAGATCATCCCTCTACAAAGGAAAAAGAAACTTCACAGGACATGGCAAATATTAAACATCAACAAGGAGGACATTAATACGAAGAAAATGCGAAACTTGAAGGGGGCTGAAGTTGCAGAAATAATGAATTATCACTTCACGTGGTACCACTCTGCTTAGTTCTGATTGCTTTACCAGTAAGTGAATAAAATTGCCCGAGCTGGCACATCTAGAAGCCCTTGTGGCAACAAGGGAGTAGCTCAGGACAGTGCAGTATTTCAAAGAGCACTGGGAGCCAGGAATGTGGAGATAGTCCCTCTACAGAAGAATGACCCAAGATAAAACTACACCTCAGCGAAATCTGTTTCCTCATCTGTTAAACAATGGAGGGGCTGGCTCCTCCATTAGCAATAGCAAGCTAAACCTCTGTATGCAGCACAGGCATCCCATATGAGTGCGGATTCATGTCCCAGCTTCTCCACTTCAGATCTGGCTCCCTGCTAATGGTCTGTGAAATCCTTGGACCCCTTTACCCACGTGGGAAACCTGGAAGAAGCTCCTGGCTCCTGGCTCCTGGCCTCAGATCAGTTTGGTCCAGTTCTGGCTGTTGCAGCCATTTGGGGAGTGAGCCAGTGAATGGAAGGTCTCTTTTTCTGTCTTTCCTTCTCTCTACGTAACTCTTCATTTTGAATAAAAATATAGCTTTTTGAAAAACGGAATTAGATGAGGGCTTTGGGTGTACTCTGAGGCTCTGGACTAGATGGGAACCATGACAGATTGCAGAATCTGCAGGAAAGGAGCCACTGGGGAAGGGGGTCACCCTTCCTGCCTGGAGGGGAGTTACTCTGTCATTCCACTTATATTGCTTCTACTATTGGGGAAGCTGCCCCCACCCCCTTCTGTGCCCATTGCCTAGGGCTCAGCAACAACCAAATAGATTGATGATAGATAGATGATAGATATACACACATAGAGGATTTCGTGGCAACTTCCAAAGGTCAGCTTTACTCACATCATCACCACCGTGGGCCAAGGACCACCAGGTGCCAGGTGGGAGGGGCTAGCAGGATGCCACTGTGCAATGAAAGTGCCACCTCTAGCTCCCAGCCCAGCTCTAAAAATGAGTCTCCTCTGTCACACCAGGGCATGAGGAGCTGCAGAGACAGGACTGGGAAACCCAGAATGGCATCATGGGTGGCATCAACTTGCTGCTGTCACTGTCGGCTGTGTTTCTGCTCCTCATCTTCCCACTAGCACAGAGCAAGGCACCTGGCAGCACAGTTCTGGAAAGTGACAGGAAACAGCCACAAGCAAACAGGTGCTGGCTCAGAGAGCACCTTGGTCTGGGGGGGATGGGGGGAGGAACAGATCCTTTCTGAGTAGTTAGATGCCAGCTCAGGAGAGAGCCACAGTAGGGGCAAGCCTGGCAAGCCTGTTGCTTTCCTGTTGTCCCTTGCAAGGCTTTGCTGAGCAATCGGCATCTTCCTCCCTCAATCCCCATCCATCAGGCCAACGGGACAATGGTAAGGTTCAATCATGTCTTGGAAATGCAAGGAAAGTCCATTTTCTTCCTTAATAAAGCAAAACCTACATCAGGATGTCTTTTGGAATCTGCAGCTCACCAGTCAGCCAAGCTCAACCGCCAGGGTTTCCCAGCCCTTACCAGGGTCTGAGTACAGCTTAACTCTTGCTTGTCCAGGCTGGAGGGCAAAGACATTTTAAAAGGAATGAAGCGCTAGAGGTGGAATGGCTCTGATCACTTCTTGGAGGACTGGGGTAGGGGAGACCTCTGTCCCATGCTAGCTCAGCCTGCGGATGGGGACAGCTTCCTTTCTTCTTGGCTGTGTTTCATTTTGGAGAAGGAACAGGGTCAGGTAACGGGAAGAATGGCATTGTTTTTGTTTTTGTTTAGAGAAGTAAGGGTCTGGCAGAGGTGCCATGAAACTTGGTTAGTCTGAGGCTTGGAGGGTCGCTTTGGACCCCACCTCATACAACCTAGTGGCCAGGACTCCTTTCTCAAAGTGATGGCAAACAGGGACGTTCACAGAAGGAGCTGTCATACCAGATAGTTGTCAGAGGCATCAAATTCCCAAAACACTGCAGGCATTCTCTGACATCACTGTACAGCAGGTCCTGCATGCTTCACCTCCCACCCCACACCTGCCTCCAATATAAAACAGATCACCTTTTATGCATCTGTTTCCCCTGTAGACATTTCCAGAAAGGGATCCTGTCTTAGTTGCCTCAGGTTCTGCATGCAGGGCGTGCTGCTCAGCATTGGATAGATGAGGTGGACTGTTGGGACAGACACAGCGACCTCTTAATCCACAGTCCTTCTTGTGGTCTATCTCTGAGACTAAAATGTACACACACTTGGATGAAAGATGCCTTCTCAATGCAGTAGGCTTTAGTATTCGTTGAGTTCTATCCTTCACTAAAGAGGAAGTAAGGGGCTGTGTTTGCATCTGCTCAGGCAGCTTTCCTCCCTGTAACTTCATGCCTTGCCTCTGTCAAAAAGGTGTGTGTGTGTGTGTGTGTGTGTGTGTGTGGTGGGGAGTGTTTCCAAGCTAAAGTTGCACAGGGCAACAGTCCTACAAACAGTCATCTGAAGCTCAGACAGGTCTAGTCACTTACTGTAGGTTGCACAGCTACGTGGAAATAGGGCCTGAATCCTATCTCTTAGCTTCCAGTTGTTAGCCTTCCTGGCCCTCTCTTCCTGTCTCCTCCTCCTCTTCCGGCAGCTACCAAAACCTGTGCAGCATCTGCACTGAGGCAGGAGGTGTGCAGAGGCCAGTGGCTGGAAGAGGAAAAGTCACATCTTGGAGCTGCAAAAGTTTGTTGCTTGGAGCTGCTTTCACAGGAGCCCAAAGTGTCCCAAGGTCCCTTCGTGGTCCATGGCCTGTGACGGCTTCACTTCACATGAGGGGGTTGGGGGCAGGCGGGTACTGGACTCCATGCTTTCCTGAGGACCTGGCCTGACTAGCCGGGAGCCCCAATACTTCCTGCCTCCTCTGGCGTTCATGGTTGCAGTTACCACCAAAACGAACTGTGCCAGAAAGTCATCACGATGATTTCAGAATTGCATTGTGAATTATGCAAAATGCCGCGATAATTACAGCCGGAGCTCAGAACGCAGGACGCATATGCTGTGTGTGTGTGTGTGTGTGTGTGTGTGTATGTGTGTGTGCTGTACCAGCAGCACCCACCGCCTGTTGTTGCCTGTTGCCAGGGTTGGATGAGGCGTGCAGTGTGTGTGTGTGTGTGTGTGTGTATGTAAATCCCGAGGTCTTGGCCACCCAGCTGGCTTATGCACTCAGGGAATGGGAGAAAGAGAGACCAGTTCCCGTTTTAGTTTTGTGGAAATTTAAGGGAGCATTGACAGTTATTTTCCAGAAGTTTTGGTGCCCTGCCTAGGAGCCAGCCTGGCTGGAGAGAGTGTAAAAGAGCAGGAAGAAGTCTGTATCTCTCGCCCTCCTACCTCCAAAACCATCGCGCAGAGGCTCCTTATTCTCCTTCTTGCCAAGGGTTCCCAACTCCTCACCCGCGCCCTATACAGCCCGCCCAAGTGACCGGCCAGGGTCTAGCGCCCCCAGCACGCCCCACATCTTTGCCTGAGATCAATTAGTGCGACTCTCCAAGTTCTTTGTCCTTCACCAAGCGCCCCCTTTCGCGACCGCTCCGTAGTGTGGTGGTCACCGCAGCGGCAAGTACATTTCTGGCGAGAGTCCAGGACCCGAGCATCCAGAATGGAGCCTGGCAACTTAATTGTGCTTTGTCAAGCTCTCCTGGATGCCTTTTCATCCTGCGGGCTCTGAGTTCAACTTAGTGCTACGTGCCGAGTTCTGCCCAACTTGCCTGTCACCTAGAAGAAAAAAAAAATCCAGGCTATGGATTTGTCCCACAAGGTCCTAATTCTAATTCGAAAAACTGGCGGGGACGAGTTACTTGTGGGTGGAAGAAGATAATCGGCTGGCTTTCTCTCTCCCCCAAATCGAGGGAATGAGGCACTGTAGCACCGTGCCTTGGCTGCTACGCAGCCAGCGAGGACGCAGACTTTTGCTCCGGGTAAAATCGACGCCGCAGCGAAAAGTTGCGATCACGTGCTGCAGCCAGCCCCCAGAGCGCCCCGGGGATCAGCGGGCGAGGAGGACGGCCAGCGCCCGCCCAAGACTGGGGAGACGCCAGCACTTACTTGCACAAGTCGCAACTGGGTTCGGAAATCCGAGCTGACCCGGAGTCCGGAGGAATTGTGGGGCGCGAGGGCGCTGGCGGAATTGTGCTGAGCCGCGCACGACCCCCCCACCCCACCATCATCCCTTTCCTAGGACAACCCGCGCTGAGGGCGGGAGGTGTGACCTCTGACCTCTGGCCGGGACCACGCCCCCCAAGGAGAGGCCGACCTGTTCGCGTTCGACAAGTTCAAGCGGCAGAGAGAGCTAGAACAGAATCTCTTAGAGATGGAGAGCACAGCTCCCTCGGCCGAGCGCTCTACTCGGAGCGCGAGAGGGCTCTGGACTTTGCGGAACTGCTAGCCGGGTAGGGTGCGGCCGGAGGAGGCCGTCCAGAAACCCTGCGCCGGCGTCGTGAGAGCAGGTCGAGCCGAGCGCGGGAGGGAGAGCTGGTCCTTGCCTTCCAGCCACTCCGATGGCGGTCACGGAGGCGTCGCCCGGCTCCGGGTGGGCCCGTTTTCGCGAGGGGGAAGCTGGCACCGCCCTCTGCGAGGCTCAGGCCCCAAGTCCACGCACGGCGTCCTCAGCTCTGATTCTCTACAGCACAGTTGCAAAATAAATAAATTACTCACCTCGGGCCAGATTCAAGTTTTACCCAACGGAAGGGGCAAGGGACCAAGAAATGAACCAACTCACATGGCCACCACGTCCGGCGTGCACAATCACACGCAAAGACACAGCCACCCCTTGGCTTCCAGGAGCACGTCTGTATGCCTGGCACTCTGAGCGGAAGGGGAAGCATTCGGAGGAAGCCCCATCACCCCCTCCCCTCCTCCCTTGCCACGAAATCTAATAATTCATTTTTTTTTTATTACAAGAGCGGCGCCGTCCTCGTCGCCGCGCCTGCACAGAGCCGCGCGCTCCCTTATTCACTCTCCAACTCGTCAGCTCTGAGCGCGCCTGCATTTTCTTCGCAAGCCGCTTGGAGGTTCATTAATATCATTAGCATTTAACCCCCTCCCTCTTCCCATCTCCTCCCCGCACATGGCTGACGTCAGACCCCGCCAGGAGTTGGGGGAAAAGCTAAGTGGGCCAGGGACGCCCTATTCCCCTCCCCGCGGCTGCCTGTCAGGGCGCTTCTGGAGATATTACAGGGGGACCCAGCCCGCAGCGACAGGCACAAAGTCACAGGCTGATGAACTTCGGGGACCCTTGGCAGCTGCGTGCGCGGCTCTGCTCGGAAGCCGGGAGCCGACCGCCGCTTCCCGCCCAGGGTTACCCTACGTTCCGGCTCTCCCAGCCGGCGCTGGGGTCCGGCGACGCCGAGCCCAGCAGCAGCCTGTGAGACCCGGGCCGTGTCTCATGTTTTGCGTGGAGGAGCACCAGGCTGCGGAGACCTGCCCACTCTGCACGCCTCTGTAGCAGCGCTTGAGATCGAAGACTGAGTGGCCGGGATGGGGAGAAAGAGGGCTTGCGCCCTTGCCGCCCCCTAGGAAAGCCGTTTTCCTGTCTCCATCCCTCTGCCCTTCGCTACTCCTCCGGCTGTCTCCCTTCCTTCTGCTCTGATCCGTCCGCCTGTCCCTCTCCATCTGTCTGTCCATGCGTGTGTCCATATTCAGCAGCAGCCAACTGCAGCAGCAACTCCAGCAGCTGCGGTTTTTGCTAGAGCCGGGAAGAAATTTAAGGATGCTTCGATTTCCACCGTGGAACGAATTCTGAGAGCTCGGGGAGCTGCGCAGCGCGCCACCGCCACCCACCTGTCCGGCTCGGGAGCCCCGCAGGCTGGAGCCCGGCGGCTGGAGAGCCGCGGCGCCCGGCGGCGAGGCGGGCGCTGCCGGCCGGGACTCGGGCAGCGCCCACCAACCACTCCGCCCCGGGACCGCCAGCATGAGCAAGCCGGCCGGATCAACAAGTGGGTACCTCTGGGGGCCGCCGCGGGGCTCTGGCGCGCAGCCTGGGCGGGCGGGGAAGCCGGGAGGTTCTGCCCCCCCCCCCCCCCGCGCAGCCTCTTCGAACAACTCCCTTGCACCGTGGAGGGGACTCCAGGGCGCTGGCTTGTGTCCCTGGGTCCTGCTGGTCCCCCGCAGAGAGAGTTGGAGCGTTTGGTGGTTTGCGGAGAGTAATCTCGTTGCCTCGGAATTGCCTGATTTTTCTCCTGGCCTCTGGTGTGTGTGTGTGGGGGGGTGGAAATTGGAAGGTTGTGACCCGTACAGTCGCCCACCCAGTCCGGCGTGTTTGCCCCCCATCCAGCAGCCAGGTAGGGTGGGTGGGAGGGGTGCGACAGGGGCGGGAACTGGGCCGCAACTCTCCGGAAGGCTGCACAATAATAAACTCGCTCCAGAAACTCTGAGATCTCCACGCAGCGCTCAACAGCAACTCGGTGCAAAGCGGATTGCGAATGGAATGCCGCGCACCCCGTTTCTAGCCGCCTCCAATAATCCTGCAAAGTGGGAAGCAGAGCCCATTGAAAAGTCACATTTTTCTTTAATCCTAAATCCGCGTAGGTCATAACTGGAGAATTTTAAGTATGACGAACCAACTGGAGCAAAAAACAGGCGCAAATCCCTAATCCCAAACGACTGGAGGCACTGCGGAGGCGGGAGTCCGCGGCCTGCGGGCGGCCTCGGCGGGCTTCTCGCCTTCCAGCAACTTCCTGAAGCCGCCAGCTCCGGGGAAGGCCCGCCGGGCTGGTCCATTGCCCTCTAGCCAGCTCCCGGGCGCCGCGGCAGAGTGTACGGGGGACCCTGGGAGGACAGGCCGGCCTGAGCTTGAGTCGGGCGCCGGCCAGGCCGTCACAGTGGCTGGCTGGCTTGCTCTGGGGTCTCCCCGGGGCGTCCCAGTTCCCGCCTTCCGGGTTCCAGGGTCCGAGACCGGAGGGTGTGTGGGGGAGGCGGGGGGGAGGGAGGAGGGGGAGAGGAGAGGGTTGCAGCCAGTGCCTACGCAGCGTATGAAGTTTACCAGTCGCTTTTAATTTTTTTATTTTTTTGGCGCTCGGTGCGTTCCTGCCCGCTCCCTCCCCCGCACTCGTCCTTATTGTCCCCCTGGGCCTTGAAAAGTTGGGAACGTCCACGGTACTTCTGAAGACTGATAATGAAGTCTTGCTTCCTAAGTGGGATGCCATTCCCACCTCCCCCTCTTCTCTCCGCCAAGAAGTGGGTTGTTTTCACTTGGTCCGTTTGTTTTGGTTTGCGTGCTTCGGTGGTGATAGGGGGCAAAGAAGGGAAACCAAAAAAGGAACGGGGCAAAAAAAAAAAAAAAAAAGAACGTAAACGAAAAGGGAAGAAAGGATGCTGAGAACTAGGGAGCGAGGAGGACAGAAAGACCGAGTTCAGAGAGGACGCCCCTCCTTTGGCGGGACTGGCCTTTCCCGCCAGCCTCGGGCCTACCCCGGCGCTCTAACCACTGGGGTCTCTGGGAAGCCGGGAGCGCTCGCTCTCGGTCGCCCGCCTTCCCTGCGCGAGCGTGCTTCTCTCGGAAGACGCAAGGAGGCCCCTTCTGGGTTGCCCTTCCAGATCTCTCCATCGCGAGCCCTGAGAACCATTTCAGGCCTTGCCAGGCCTCCCGCCTCGCCCACCCCGGGCCTTGCGAGCGGGGAACTCGGGGTTTTCCGCTCCCTTGGCGGTGCGGAGCTGCTGAGGAAGGAAAGGCGAGGGAAGGGGCGCGCCGAAAGCGCTGCGCGCTTGGAGGCTGGCACGCCCTTTGGACTTGTCTGAAGAACCGGAAGGCCCTGCGCTGCACGCAAGGGAGAAACTTGAGAGCCTTTCCTCTACCCCCAAGAGCCTGGAGGCGGCCTCGGAAGGCTCCAGCGCCCGGCACAGGTCCTGCCGCCACGGCTGGGCTTGCTGGGGCGCACTGGACAGCCGCGCCGGCTGCGGTGCGCTCTGCAGACCTGTGGCGGCAACGGGGCCGGAATCGCGGCCCCGGGAGGCTAGCAGCTTGGCGCGCCCCGTGCTGGGTCAGTGGTCCAGGGGCAGGTCCGTGAGGTCTCCCTGTCTCCCGCTTGGCTGGGCTTGGAGCGGCTGGAGGGCAGGGTCCTGTCATCCAGAGCCCTTCCTGGGTGGTAACGAGACCCTGGCCAGTCACCCCCTCAGCCCGGACTAACTTCTTTCAACAGCCTCTGATGGTAATTACAGTAATCGAAGCTGCCATATATCTTTAGGCAATTATGACACACAAAAAGCCCCGAGGGTACCCCCTGGCGAGGGAAGTTAAGAACGGTTTTGCAGCCTAGACTTGAGGGAGGGAGAACTCCGGCTCGCCTCCCTTCGCGGGGCTCGCTCCGCTTGCTGACTTCGAGCAGGGTCAACTAGCTTGTCTCGTAACACTAAGTCACCTCAGCGTGGCTGGGTGGCGGAGTCAGAGACCCACGCTGGAGCGGTCTTGGAATGTTCGCGTCCTCCCACCCCCACCACCCCTCACTCCATCCCCGCCCGCCCCGCCCGCGCCCCTCCCCGCTGTCTCCACTCGGCCTCCAACGTGGTGGCGGTGGGGGGGTGCCTCCGGGGCTCCCTCCAGGTAGAGGCGATCCGAGGGGGAGTGGGGGTGACCTGCGGTGGCCTGGTCCCGAAAGGCAGCAAATGTGTTCTTGGCCTCGGGTCCCATTGGGATGCGGGGGTGTGGAAGAAGGGACCCTGGCCACTACTCCTCCCTCCCATCCGCTCTTCTCGCCTCGAAGGGGGCCAACGAAGACGTTAAGTGTTGTTGAGGCCCAGACTCGGACCCCAGCGGTCACAGCCCAAGTGGGCTAAACCCTCCCGGGTTCGCTCGCTGCGGCAGAAGCCCAGCAGCCGGCAACTTCCAGGGCCACCCGGAGTAGCTCTGCGGGCGCAGTGACAGGCTCCGCGGGGGTGCAGGACGAGCCCCGCAGCGGCCTCGCCGGCAAAAGGGGGCGTCCCCCTCAGTCTCTTCGTCTGCCAGCCACAACCTCCCCTCTCCCGCTCCGCGGGGCGGCAGGGATGGTGGGGGGGAGAGGGGGCGCCGAGTTGGTGGCGGCCGCGCCGCGCGCCTCCCCCGCCGGCCTTTGTGGCCGTCTGAATTCCCATGCTACTCTTTTTGACGGGTCACTGGTGGCTCTATAGGCAGGTGCTGCGGCAGGGTTGTAATTACCCGGGCAGAGCCTGGTCGTTACCGAGCGCCCCCCACCCTCGCTCCCGGTCCCAACCCCTCCTCCACCCACGCTCCTCTCCGCCCCCCACCTGAGGCCTGCAGCCCGGAGCGGGGTCCCGTCTCCCCCTCGGCTCCCCCAACCCCTCGAAGTCCAGACCCTCAGGCTCCAGCCTCTCCCCCACCCAGATCCGCAACACTCATGCCTCGAGTTGGGCCGGACCCAAATTGCAAGCTCTGGACAGATAGCCCTGGGAAATTCGAGTAGTTCCAAGTCCTCTCTTGTTTTTAAGAAGATTTTTTTTAAGTGTTAACGCTTTGGTTTTACGGGAGGAAGGAATTTCCAGGTCCCCAGGAACGCTTTAGGCACTTGTAAGATTCCTGAACTTGAGAAAGAAAGCGAGATTCCTGGGACGTGTTTCTCCGGTGACCCTCTCCTGACGCTCGGCCTGGGGTCCCTGGCCAAACGCAGGCCTGGGGAGGGGGCGGTCAAGCAGAAGAGTCCAGGCAAAGTTGCCTGGAGCCTTGGGGTCTAGACGGATCAGCTAGGTTCTCTAAAAGCAGCGGGAAACCCGGAAAGACCCTCGCGGGACCAAGCTGTATAGGTTGGTCATTAGGGGAAAAGGTTAGGGGTGCAGGGGCGCCGGCTCCGGCTCCACTCGAGCGCTCTGGGAATCTGCCACTCGCCTCGCTGTCCTCTCCCTTGTCCAGTCCGATCCCTGCTCTGCAGAGACACCCCCCCTCAAAAAAATAAATGATTTCTCCCCCAGCGATCCACGCAGCATTCTTCGTAATAGGTAAAGAGAAAGTTAGACAATTACCATCACCCTGATTATCATTAATAATCTGAGTATTAGCATCACAATAATCATCCTAATAATAACAACCGCCCGGCAAAGCTCGGAGAGAACTCGATTGCCTTCCAGCTGCCATCCCCGGTTCCAGCCGTGTTTGTTTTTCTTCTTTTCCCTTTTGCATTTCAAGTTTGTCTCCGCGCGCTAACAACTTTGCTCTGTTAAATGCGAGAGCCGAGAAAAGGAGGGAGGGTGGGAGGGAGGGAGGAAAGGAGGCGGCCAGACTTGGCCAGGGGAGCAGAAAGGCAGCGGGC
Organism: Ochotona princeps; assembly: GCF_030435755.1. Classification (NCBI taxonomy): domain Eukaryota; kingdom Metazoa; phylum Chordata; class Mammalia; order Lagomorpha; family Ochotonidae; genus Ochotona; species Ochotona princeps. The sequence continues at coordinate 53,809,577 of NC_080832.1, read as the reverse complement.
TGGGCCGTGTTGCCTCCCCGGCCCTGCTGTAATCTTTGATTCCAAAATGGGTCTCGGCGATTAGACGAGACCCAAATACACGTAGCGGTGCATGAATAATGCTCATTGTAGAAAACTGACACTTGCTCAAGGGAAAAAAGTTTGGCTATAAAATCACTTCATTATTTGCTTTTACCGCAGCTTCGGTGCTAATCCTTTCAGAGGTCAGATTGCCTAGCGTCTTTCTCCCCCGTCCTCTTTCCTCCCGTTCCTCTGTCCTCCTCTCGCCCCTTCCCTCCCACCGCCTTCTCCCCTTCCCCCCTTCCCTGCGATTTCAGGCCGCATTTTAGACATCCCCTGCAAAGTGTGCGGCGACCGCAGTTCGGGCAAGCACTACGGCGTCTACGCCTGCGACGGCTGCTCGGGGTTTTTCAAAAGGAGTATCCGAAGGAACAGGACGTATGTCTGCAAATCTGGAAATCAGGTACCTGCGCCAGCGCTCAAGGGGCGTTCCCTGCCCGAGCCGCTCTGCTGCCGCCCCCTCCTCTATGCGTGCCAAGGCCACCTCTGATTTTCCCGTGCCTCTGGCAAGGTCTGGGGCTCTGACCTCTCCTTCCTGCCTCCCCCTGCCAACCTCATCTCAGAGAACTTTGGCTTCTGGACAGATGGACTAAGGTGATTCCAAGCAGGTGTATAGGAGGAAATCTGAAAACCAGCATCTCCATTTTTTTTCTCCATCATTGGACTCACCTTGACCCTAGATAAGGTCCACACCTGGAAAACTTTGGAGTCTAAACCACAAGTGGCCAGTAGGAGAGGGAATGTTGTCTGCTTGTCCCCTGACTCCCATTCCAGCTTAAGTGCCCCCCCCCCCCACTGCCTGGGGTGTAAAGTAAAGGTATTTCTGGCATCTGAGGCGAGTCCACCACCCTAGGAATCCACGGAAGAGAGCTGTGGTGCTCTGCAGATGGGTCTGTGCCCTTTCAGCTCCTGAAGCAGTCAGGCTACTCTGGAAATGGGCAGCCTGGCCCTCGGGTGGGGACTTGTCCATGAAGGACAAGCTGAAAGGGAAGGTGCAGCTGGGACCTTCCCCCAAGGTTTTGTAGCTCCTCGAAGCTTTTCTGTTGGTCTGTTGAGTTTGGTTGGCTCAATTTTGTCTTGAGCAGGTAAATCAGTCTCAAAGACATGGAGGAGTCTGGGCATGGGTAAAACAGAAAGCCAAAGCTTCCAGAAGAAGCTGGGAGAGCCAGTTTCCCACTCGGTCACAGGCTCAGCTCAACCTTGGGGACCAACCTCTGGCTCCAGGCTTTTCCGTTAGACAGATGGACCCACAGCCAGGAGATGACCAACTGCATTCCTGGAAGGATCCCAGAGAATGCCTTAGTCAGGAACAGGGTTTTATTATTATTATTATTATTATTATTATTATTATTATTTGCAATCACGGGGTAAAACATTTTCATCCTGAATGTAAACGATGCACATATGTCCACTCATGGTCTGCGGCTGGTGGGTTATTCTGGTATGCTTTCCTGAAGCCTATTCATGCTTGATTGATTCAGAGATAGCTGCATTAGCAGCAGAAACAAGAAGACTTTGGTGTGTGGATCCATTAGTTTGCAGCTTGCAGCCCTGTCACCTGTCAAATTGGGTAGCTGCTCAAATCAGCATCCTATTACTTCAACCCAGGGACACATCACACCATCCATTCATAGGACTGCCTCCCTGTAGCTGTCTATGGGATTGCTGTGGACTGTTAGGTTTGATCGGGTGTCTGTAGGGGCTAACTACATCCTACTTTCATGCAGTACACAAAAATCTGAGAATCAAAATTTTGGATCTTATGCTTGCCCTTAAACAAGGAGACAGCTATTAAGGCAAACGTATTGATATCAGCTCAAGCACGTGGCAAGGGAGCAATGAGAATCCTCCAAGCTGGTGTCCCTCTCTTTGCATAGAGGATAAATGGACCTGGTAGAGGCATTCACCCTTCCCGTGGGCCCTAGATACTTAGATGTGCTTGATCTGATTGGAAGGTTCCCGTTTTGTATTTGCATGTTTAGTAAAAAATATTGGTTGAGGACAGACCCAGATTCCATTTAACAATAAGTTCTTGCAACCAGTAAATTGTCCTCAAGAATGCTCTCAAGAATGAAAATTATTTACTTTCTCTGAATCTGAGACTATGCCCATATTATGCATACTATGCCCATGTACATACTATGCCCATCATTTACAAACAGTAATAAAGATGCTTGGATTGTTAGGAACTTTTACCCCACCTTCTTCTGAAGCAAATTAACACATTTTAACTTAAACATTAAAGGAATTCTAGTATGTCATTTATTCCCTAAGGCATACCTCAAGGGTGAAGTGTACTCACTTCCACATCAGCGTTTGTGACTTTTGGAGATTATGAATCAAAATTAAAAGACCCATATTGGATTCTCTTTCCTGCACCACATATGTAGCAGCAGCAACTTACACAAACGCCTGGCTGCACTGAGCTTGTCAGGTGTTTTCTATGAACAAGATTCACAGACACATGTTCCCACACCTGACTGTGTTGGCCTGTATGTGTGCCCTTAGACAGGACACCTGACACTGAATACAGGATGACATTTTATCTGTAGATTTCCTCTTTCCATGGTCAACACACCCCGCCTGCCCCATGAAACTGTCCCAGGTAAAGCATTTGTTTTCTCATGCTAACCGTCTTTCTCATCCATCACCAAGGTTTCTCAAGGTGTCAGGTCTTGGGAATGTTGCTGCAGTGGGCGTTTCCAGAGCTGCCCAAACCCTAGGTGCTTCCCTCAGTTCCCACCCTACCAGGGCAAACCTGCCTCCCCCCTCAGGCCACTCTGCTTTGCCTTCCAGTGTGTAGGGGAGATGGGGAGGAGAAGAATGCTTCCCTCCACCCAAATACAAAACCCGAAGTGAGTGATTTCCACTGGGGAGAGAGTGACCTGACGGGGGAAAAAAGTGTGGGTGGGTGGGTGGGTGGGGGATAGGTCTCGTTCAAAAAGTGACAGCACAGGGTACACCCAAGACTTGACAGAACGGAGCAGGGAGCGGGCAGTGGTGATGTGGGAGAAGAGGCCGAGGCCTGGCTCCCGATCACCAGTCCCTTCCAAACCGGGGTCAGAGGCCGCTGCTCCCTGCTGGGTCGCTGTCTTGGGTCCTGAACACCCTACCCTGGTCCCCGCCCCACCATTCTGCGTCCTGCGGGAGACATTGCTTTAGTGATTCGCCTCGGGGCATCGGGGTCTGGCACACCCTGCGTTCGGTTACTTGGAGGCGAATTTTGCCTCCTCCTCGGATTCCTTGGGGTCGAAGCCTGCCCCCTTTAAAAAGCCCAGGGGGTGTGTCCCAGCCCATTGTACCCCCCTTCACCACCCGCCCCCCAGGCTCTCGCGGTGCGCAGGCCGGGGCGCACAGCTCCAGGAACCCGCAGCCCAACTGGGCCCGACCTGATCCGACCCAGGGACTGCCTCCACGCCCTTTCCCCCTTTCGGGTTGCCGCCCCCTCTATCCCCCGCCCTGGTTCCTGTTTAAAGCCCCTTGGGAACTTCTGAACGCCCGCGCTGTGTTCCAGGGAGGCTGCCCAGTGGACAAGACGCACAGAAACCAGTGCAGGGCGTGTCGCCTGAAGAAGTGTTTGGAAGTCAACATGAACAAAGATGGTAATCAGTGCATTTCTTTCTTCTCGTAATGTTGGTTGAGTAGTAAGTAAATTAGATGTACAGAAAATACACGACATTCCTGTGCATGGAAATCATCTAGCCACAGCCTCTTTCCAGACGCTGGAGACGGGCCTCGGGTGCCGCACGTCACCTCCCCGACCCTAGGCAGGTACCCGTGGTGAGCGAGGTTCATGCCTGCAACCCCCACCAGCTCAGAAAGGAGGACCCTTGCTGGGGACCCTGAGTATGTCCTGTCTCCCATCTGAACTCGCTCTCCTCCTCGCTGACTGCAGCCTTTCGTGACCTCCTTCGAAGCCTATTAGCCTTCCTCGGGCTGGGCATTCTTGGAGAGTCTCCGAAGAAGTGGATGGTGGGCACTAAGGCACCGCGGTGTATAGGAGGAGTGAGGGCACTGGTTCGAAAGCGCGGGGTTTTCGAGCCCTCGTTGGCGAATGCACCTAGATGCCCACGTCGGTGCGCCCAGTAGGCCGATTTGGAAAGACAGAAAGGAGGCTGGAGAGGTCACGGGACGCCGAGGGGGTGCGTGGGACACCCAGCTCCCGCAGAGATCTTCAAGGGGCGCAAGCCCGATCGAGGCGACTAGGATGCAGTCCAGCTGCGTCCCCGTCGTGGCCTGGCGAGGGCGCCCCAGGCTGGGGGACGGAGATGCTGGGTGGGAGGGCAGAGTGCAGCCCGCAGGAGGCGGTGGCAGCCGCGACCGCTGCCGGAGCTTAGAAGACAGCCCGGGAAGGCTGCGCGCCTACCAGGCCGAGCTCTGTCCTCCGAGGCGCAGGAAGCAAGAGCGAGGGTCCAACCTGTTGCACTGTGTATTGACAAGTTGTCAAGCTCGGCGGGCGGAAGATTGCCCTGAATTAATTTGTTTGTTTAAACTGCTGGTGGTAATTGTCACATCTCCCCTGCCTTCCTCCAGCACTCTCCAAGACAGGCTGTCTCTCGTCCCATTCCCCGCGCCCCCGGGGCTCGGCTTCTCTCTCTCTCTCTCTCTCTCTATCTCTATCTCTATCTCTATCTCTATCTCTATCTCTATCTCTATCTCTATCTCTATCTCTATCTCTCTCCTCTGGCGCCTTCAGAATAAAGAAGCCAATACTTTTTTGGGGGGGGAGGAGTGGCTGTAACATTGCAAATAGGGACTTTGAATCCTGAGCGAGCTGGGAACATGCCTGTGCCTAGCTGTGCTCGACGTTCCGCAGGCCTGGTGGGGTCTGTGGCGTCCCCACCCCTCCCTGGGTGGGAGGAGATCCGAACCCACAGAGAAGGCACCTAGGGCGCTGTGAAGCCCGGCCACGCTGCTAGCACCTGGGATACCGCGCCTCTGCTTCCCAGCCCACGGGACTTGTGGGGTTGGCCATTTCGGGGCGCCTCCCGCCTTCGCGTCTGCTTTCCTTTCCTCTCGTCTCCCTTTGAGTGACCTTGCCCGCCCCGAAGGGGATGGTCTCTGAATAGGGTCCTTCCACCTGCTTGGCGCCTCCAATCAGAAGCGCACGTGCGTCCTTGTGTCTCCGCAGCCGTGCAGCACGAGCGCGGGCCCCGGACATCCACCATCCGCAAGCAGGTGGCCCTCTACTTTCGCGGGCACAAAGAGGAGAACGGGGCGGCCGCGCACTTCCCCTCGGCCGCGCTGCCGGCGCCCGCCTTCTTCACCGCCGTCACCCAGCTCGAGCCGCACGGCCTGGAGCTGGCCGCGGTGGCCGCCACGCCGGAGCGACAAACCCTCGTGAGCCTGGCTCAGCCCACGCCCAAGGTCAGTGGCCTTGCTGAGGCGGGGCGTGGGGGTGGGGAGAGGCACGCACCCAGTGCTCTGCGACCACGTCGAGGTCAGGCGGGCAGCCTCACCCCTCCACCCCACAATTCCTTGCTTCGTGCCTGGAGCGCCTGGCGGAGGGTGGGGGCTTCTCGGAGCAGCTGTGTGCACTCCCCCTGACGTTTTTGTTCAGTGAATTTGGTGTGGAGCCCGCAGCTTTGGGGAACACTCATTGGTGTCAGGTGGTGGTTTGGGTCCTACATAAACCGAGAAGAAGGCGGTAGGTGTTGCTGGAGGCGGGGAAGAGAGGAGTTACAGGGTTACAGATCTCCTGGATCCGCTATTTGGGAAAAGTGGTAGATGCCTAAGCATTGCTGTGTTTCCTCCCCTCCCTTCCACCCCCTCTTTTTTTTTTAAATACAATTTTTTTTCCAGTTTATAAGGCAGAGTGACAGAAAAAGAGGGAGGGTCCGATTTCACCTCCATCTACTGGTTCACTCCCCAAATATCTGCAACATCCCAGGCTGCGCCAGACCAAAAGCCAGGAGCCAGGAACTCTATCTTGGTCTCCCACACTAGTGGCTGGGACCCAAAGCACTTGGACCATGCTTGGCTGAGTTCCCAGACACATTAGCAGGGAGTTGGATAGGAAGTGGAGCAGCGTGGACTTGAGGAAGAACAAAGGAATCAGCACCAGGAGGTGGGATGCTGGTGGGTCCGGTGGCAAGTGATGCCCTAACCCCAAGCATCACATCCCCACCTGTGGAGCTGACACCTGTTGCTAGCACAGGCTTCAGAATCAGCCTCATTGCCCCCACTCCTTTCCTTCACTTCTGAGCTCAAGCGAATTCGCACCACGACGGGGGCTCCTACTAGCAGCGACACTGGCTGAACCATCTGGCAAGGCTGCCACCTAGGGACTACCCTTCGGGACTCCAGCTAATATCTGCTCCCCCAGCCCCCCAGAGCAGGGCCAGCTGCAGCCCCCAGCCCTCCCACCCACTGCAGGAAAGCCAGACACCTGGGCACACGCACACACATGCAACGTTGAATATTGCTTTCTTACCCTTGATGTGTATAATAAGCTCGGGGAAGTAGTGTTATGAATATGTTGTCAGTTATGAATGGGAATGTTCTGTGAATGATTAAGATGTCTAATTGAAATATTTCCATAATATACTAATCCTTTCTAAAAATACTCATATGCATATTTGTGTTTGGGATGCCTATTAATTTATACTTTTTTCACATCTATTTTTATTTACACAAATGCAAGCAGCTCTTGACTAAATTGGGATCCAGGCCTGGCTCAGCCCAAGAACCGTTTGCTGTAGGGGAAAGAAAAGGGAGAGAGGCCTCCAGGGAGTGGGAACGGGCCTTCTTGCCCCCAGGGATTGACTCCCAAACTCAGAAAGACTTGTGTTCGCTATTGACCCACCTCTGGCGCCTGCGCACTTTGAAGCGGAGTGTACAAGTTTCCTTAACTCCTCCTTCTTCCCCTCCCGGTCCTCCTCGTTTTAATTAGATAAGAAAGAGGCCGGGTCTTCCGGCCAAGCTGTGGTGTTCCTCACTTCCAAAGCGTCGCTCTGTCTTCCCTTCGCAGTACCCCCATGAAGTGAATGGAACCCCGATGTATCTTTACGAAGTGGCCACCGAGTCTGTGTGCGAGTCGGCGGCCCGGCTGCTCTTCATGAGCATCAAGTGGGCCAAGAGCGTGCCCGCTTTCTCCACGTTGTCTCTGCAAGACCAGGTACGACCTGCAGGGCCCCTGAGGTCCCGTGGTAGCACGGGACTGGGAGGGAAGCGAGCTCAGCCTGGACCAGCTCAGTGTCATTCAGCGCGCTCCCAGGCTGCCTTGGAGGAAGTCCCAGGACCAGCTGCCTAGGGGACCCTTCATCAGAAGTGCCTATGCCATTTCAGGGAAGCTGAAACTGGTCTCTGAGGAACACATAGAACATTCTCTCTCTCCCTTTCTCTCACAAAATCATTAAATTTTATTCAAAATTTACGTGTTCTAAAGATCTTTGAAATGATCTGTAAGTCAGTGTTTCTCCAAGAGCATTGGACTCAGGAGAAGTAGATTTTGCGCGCACCTTGGTGTCTTTGGTTTGCGTCCTCCAGGCTGTCTTCTCAACTGTGAAATTTATCTTTATGGGCTGTGGAATCGCTGCATGCTTTGCACAGCGCCTGTGACCCAGCAGCATCTGCCTGGATTCTTTAAGTGCTTTTAGAGATTTCATAAATACATGGGCATTTTGCATAATTCTGCAGTGGTTAATAAATGACATTCAGAGAGAGGAGAATTATGTGCAGTTAAAAATTGCATTGGGCCAACTTTCAGACATTTTGTTGTTAAGGAGTCCCCGACAGGGCCTCTGTCAGCGTTTTTTCTAACCTAAGGAGAAAAGAGGAAAATGAAGTGTCCATCATTGCAGGCTGTTACTGCAGATTCGCCGAAGTTAATGACACCCCCCCCCAAAGGCTACTCTATGGTTCTAAGAGCAGAGGGTTTACTTCTTCAGCTGCTTTATTCAGTTCCCAAGGAAAGCATAGCAGTGCCCCTTAGATGAGGCAGTTGCCTACAGAAAGATCAGCCAACATGCTGGAAACATTACAACTCCAACATGAGACATTGTTTTCATTTCATGTTGTAAACTTGCAGACATGACCAGAATGATACAGTATTTACCTTTCATATGAAATTGTTATTTCCTGTGCTTAAGGGAATAAAACTAAAAGTGAAAAGCATTTGAAAATAAGACCTTTAGGTCTTAAGTTGATTTTCTTCACAAGCCTTCAGGATGCAGCTCTCGGCTCCTAAAAGGGAAAAAAAAGATTTTTCTTTTCTTTGCACAAATCATCCAGAATTGGCTGTTTTGAGAGGTTTTTCAAAAACAGATTTTCCAATGTAGTTGGGTCTTATCTTTGATTAGCTTACTTGGCAGTAGCCCTTCTCTCTCTGTGTGTAGGTGTAAGTTGCCTGTTTTTTCTTAAAATAGGTATTTGTGGACTCTTTAATCCAAACAAAATTTACTTTGTCTGCCACTTAACTGGTGGAAAGCCTTAGACAACAAGCAAACAACAGTGAAGTGGAAGCTGGTCCATGAATGTGGAAGACAGTTTCTCGGTTTAAATATTCAGGACCACATTGTATTAGAATGAAAATGAGAAGCACCTTGATGTTGTCCACTTATGAGTCAGAAAAATCAGGCAGCGAGATGAGGTAAACTCCCTCCACAACACTCCATTAACATAATTACGGCCTGATTTCCCTGCCTGCCTCTTGGGGATTAGTGCTCCTTCTCTCCTTGTCCCCTTCCCAAGCCCAGCCCCCCATGCCTCCAGGAAGGTGGGATTCTTTACCCTGACACAGAGGGAGGAGGCCACCTGCTGGGGCATGTCCTGTAGCCCAGGACCAGGAAGTATCTGAGTGGTCAGCAGCCAGGCAGATGCAGGGCTGGAAGGCTGACAAATCTGGGGGGAGTTGGGAAGGCTGACATTCAGATGCTTGTGTACGGCTGGAGGCACCTTTGCAAAATGGAACCTATGGAAACAGAAGGGAAAACCAAAATACTCAGGAAAAAAAAAATTAATTTTATCAAGATAAGCGTTTCAAAACACTTTTTGAAAATAGTGGAAATTTACCTATTGAAATTGTTTATAAATCTATAAATGACACACTGTATTATATTATACATCTGTTGTATGGCAGCTGATGCTTTTGGAAGATGCTTGGAGAGAACTGTTTGTTCTAGGAATAGCACAATGGGCCATCCCGGTGGATGCTAACACTCTACTGGCTGTATCTGGTAAGAATTGCACCATTTAATGACTTTGTTGTAGAAATTACCATAAAAATACATTACTGAAAAAAGAACAACATGTCAAGAATAACAAATTCCTGTGGAACAATAGAGTCTACCTGTCATTTCTAAATCTATATTTAAATGCAAATAATGTTGTTTTGTTGTATTCATGACTGCTTCCATTGTTATTTAAATGCAAATTACTGTGTTTGTTATCATCCAAGAGAAGATTTTATATTAACTTTCATACACGATAGCCAGTTTACATGGAACCAGATATCTTAGAGTGACAATTGAATAGATATTTGATATGCAGAATTTGGTCAAAAATCAATATTAAATCATGGAAATGCCTTCATGGGAAAGTATCTCTCTCATATTTTGATTCTAGGCATGAATGGTGACAATACAGATTCCCAGAAGCTGAACAAGATCATATCTGAAATACAGGCTCTGCAAGAGGTGGTGGCTCGGTTTAGACAACTCCGGCTAGACGCTACTGAATTTGCCTGTCTGAAATGCATCGTCACTTTCAAGGCTGGTAAGCAGACATGGACCCCTGGCTCTACTCCTGCCCCACTTTTGTCACCTCACTAAAAGTCCAGACTGACCTTCGCCCAAGGAGATGATGGTGTCTGAGGGAGCTGATACTCCTAGGGGGCCGGCACCATCTTTAATAGCCATGGGACCTGTTGATTCCCCTAATGAGCACCCACTTCCAAAGTGGAACCCCCTGCAGCGTTTCCTGTGCTACCTGTCACAGTTTCCTGATCTCCATTTCCAGTTCCCACACACAGCGGCTCTGAACTGAGAAGTTTCCGGAATGCTGCTGCCATTGCAGCTCTTCAAGACGAGGCTCAGCTAACTCTCAACAGCTACATCCATACCAGGTGACCTTTGTTTGCCTTAAACATGGACTTCAGAAAATTGCTTCCCTTGTGAATGTGTGAGCAGGCGATAGCAAGCCAGTTCAGACATTGTGACTGATCGTCCTGTTGCCAACCCATTCACCTAGAATCCACAGCTTCACTTATTTCCTAGTGTGGACAGAAGGAGCAAATCAATTTAGAGGACCTCAGTGAAAGCATTGTCAGACATGTCACAGCTGTGCTGGCCGAACAAATCAGTTCACCCAAACAGTAGAATACATTTGTGTGAGTGGATAGGGGAAGGGTCAGGGTCGAAGGCGAGAGGATTGTGATGACACATTAGAGAGTAGTCACATATCCTCTGAAAAAAGAGGCAGGTGCTTTTCTTTCTTACTGTTTTTCTTTTTAAAGATTTATCTTTTTTAATTATTATTATTACAAAGTCAGATATACAGAGAGGAGGAGAGACAGAGAGGAAGATCTTCCGTCTGATGATTCACTCCCCAAGTGAGCCACAATGGCCGATGCGCGCCGATCCGAAGCCAGGAACCTGGAACCTCTTCCAGGTCTCCCACGCGGGTGCAGGGGCCCAATGCATTGGGCCATCCTCGACTGCTTTCCCAGGCCACAAGCAGGGAGCTGGATGGGAAGTGGAGCTGCCGGGATTAGAACCAGCGCCCATGTGGGATCCCGGGGCGTTCAAGGCGAGGACTTTAGCTGCTAGGCCACGCCGCTGGGCCCCAGAAAGTCTCAATTTCTGTGATTCCAGCAAAGTATAGACTTTCTGATTCCATTTTCAGTTGAGAGAGAGAGAGAAAGCCAGGCTTTTGAACAGCACTGGAATCTACCACGGGACTGTGGTAGATCTGAAGTTAGAGTAGGGGGGCTGTACTTGTTTATTCTCTTCATTGATCTTGGTCAGGACTCATGTCTTCCAGTTCTATCATCTCAACTTCAGCCACCTACCTTGTGGTAATACCTCCTTTCATCTTAGAGCCCTCAGAAATCTCAAGTCCCCTATGTCTGTGGCACATTGCTTCTTAAGTCTCATTTGTATCAAAAAGCCTCTTGAGATCATGGAATGAATAATGCAGTTCTTTGCCCATGGAATATCTTTGGGACTATTGGGTGATCGTGCACATATACATGTTTTTCTACTTTGAGTACAGAACATGCCTATAGTGCCCCACTGATATTTATTCAACATCGTAAGAAGGGGGCAGTCCATAATTGGGACACTTGTTTCCTCCACTTAATACCAACTTGCCTTTCATAGCTGTCCGTTGACATTCATAGCCATTCCTGTATAACTGGCAATACATGAAGAGAATGGCAAGGCAGTTAATGGATTCAGTCCAGATTCTGCTGAGTACCTACCTGTGACATGCAGAGAACTAGAAGGGCATCATGGGATGCCAGAAAGAACCAAGGGCTGACCCCTTACCAGAGGACCAAGTGGGTAGACATGTTGTCTAGTCCAAAGCAGAGAGGAGAGGAATGTAAAGTGGAGAATGAGACACCAATTCCAGTTGCAGGGGAGAAGGGTGAGGGAAATCAGAAAGGCCAGTTGGGGCCCAGCACAGTGGCCTAGTGGCTAAAGTCCTCTCCTTGAACGCCCCGGGATCCCATATGGGCGCTGGTTCTAATCCCGGCAGCTCCACTTCCCATCCAGCTCCCTGCTTGTGGCCTGGGAAAGCAGTTGAGGATGGCCCAATGCATTGAGACCCTGCACCCGTGTGGGAGACCTGGAAGAGGTTCCAGGTTCCCGGGCTTCAGATTGGCGTAGCACCGGCTGTTGTGCTCACTTGGGGAGTGAATCATCAGACGGAAGATCTCCCTCTCTGTCTCTCCTCCTCTCTGTATATCTGATTTTGTAATGAAAATAAATAAATCTTTAAAAAGAAAAAAAAAAAGAAAGGCCAATTGATGCAGGAGTCTGTGAGTTGCTCCTTGAACGATGGCAGGGCTTCTGTGGGGCAGAAGGTCTGAGTGCAGAGGCAGTGGGGAGCAGGTGGAGGTGCAATGGAGGGTACCAGGAAAATAGGTGATGGGAGCTGGGGAGCCTGGCATATTAGAAGCTGCTGATAGGATGACCCAGATTTCAACCCCAGATCAATGGGTAGAGAGAGAGAGAGAGATGTCAGCCTTACTTAACTATAACCTTGGTTAGAAACTATGTAGAGAGAGTATTCCCATCTGCTGGTTCATAAGCATATGCCTCAATAACTGGGGCTAGTCCAGTTTGTAGGCAGAAAGGAGAGACAATCTGACTGATCACAATTAATTTTTAAATTTATTTATTTATATTGGAAATAAAAAGAGACAAAGAGAAAGAATTCCATCTGCTGGCTCACTCCCCACATGGCTGCAACAGCTGGTGCTAAACTGATCCGAAGACAGCAGCCCGGAACAACTTCTTAATCTTCCACATGGGTGCAGGGTTCCAAGGACTTGAGCCAGCTTACACTGCTTTCCCAGGTCATAAGCAGGGAGCTAGATGGGAAGTGCAGCAAGCAGACATGAATCAATGCCCATATTGGGTACTGGCACTTGCAGATAGAAGATGAACTAACTAAGCCATCATGCCAGCCCCTGCTCACAATTGTTTCTTAGAATGCCTGTGCCCTGACTTCACTCATTAGCATGAGCAATTGGAGGTTTCTCTTCAAGTTTAAGTGTTTGGGAACTAGCACAGACTGAAATATTTCCACTCAGGTCTCCCACAGAGTGTTGGGAGCCCGACGACTTGAGCTGCTGTCAACAGGAAGTTGGAGTTAGGAGCCAGAGCTGGCTATAAACTCTGGGTGCACTGACATGAGACACAAGCATTCTAACCAGTAGGCTAAACACCTAATCCTCACAGCAATCTATCTCAGAGAACCAGCACATACGCCACATTGCCCTCACCCCTAAACGAGGACATTATTTGGGAAAGGAACATTTCCGTTTTGGAGTGGAATTCTTACTCCATGATAACTAGAGCAATAATCCAATATTAATGTATAAATGTCTAGGTCATGCATGTGACAAAAATTACTTTGCTTTCTTTCTTAGCTCCTTCCAATCAATGAATGATCTTTTCTCCAGCACTTTTCTGTCTAGAAAAATTACAGCCTGGACTAAAATGAAGTGTGAGCATGCGCACTGAGCTAATTGTATGTTACAGCTCTGTGAGCTCCTTCTGCAATTATCTAAGGGCATAAGGAGAAATGTAGGAACAGACTTTTTAATAAAGATTTATTTTATTTTTTATTAGGAAGTCAGATATATAGAGAGGAAGAGAGACAGAGAGGAAGATCTTCCATCTGATGATTCATTCCCCAAGTGAGCGCAACAGCCAGAGCTGAGCTGATCCGAAGCCAGGAGTCAGGAGCCTCTTCTGGGTCTCCTATGCAGATGCAGGGTCCAAAGGCTTTGGGCCGTGCTTACCTGCTTTCCCAGGCCACAAGCAAGGAGCTGGATGGGAAACGGGGCCACCAGGATTAGAACTGGTGCCCATGTGGGATCCTGGCATGTACAAGGCAAGGACTAGCTGCTAGGCTACTGCACTGGGCCTGGGACAGACATTTTATACAGACTCTATGGTGTAACTGAAGTTTGAGTAATCCAGTTTGTGCCAGTCCCGAAACAGTTAACCTTGATGAGAAGCTTTCAGTTACCCATGCTGGTGGATGAAGTCAGGGCACAGGTGTTCTTAAAAATTATCGTGAGCAATTGTTAGTGTGTCTGGAGAACCGTGCTCCACAGGTACCAGGCAATCCTTGGTAACTGGCAGCTAAAGAATGAAAGATGTTGGTGAGTGGATGAGTCATCATTGATTCACAGCAAATCAAGAGCTCATTGTCTACGGATTCACCAAAGCCTATCCTTCTGAAAGGTAATCTCACCCGGGAGTGGATGCACAGTCTTGGGCAGCCAACGTGCAGCCTAGCACCATTCCCCTCTCACTCTAGGGGTAGCTCTCTTCTCTGCCTGGGCCTGGGAGGGAGACAGCTGTTGAGGAGGGGAAATGTCCAGGGTATAAAGAAGATGTAGGGTCTGGGAAGACTTTTCAGGAAACACAAGGAAGTGCCTACAGTAAGGAGAGCAAGTGGTGAGATTTCATATGTTCTTCCAAATGCAGGTACGGTTCACCACCTCCATAGCACATGATTAAATGTAGGCTGGTAGCCCCTGTCCATGGGTGATCATGATGCAAGACAGTCATAAAGCCAACCGTCCCTCCCAGAGCCCCAGGGTGAATGTCAAACATCATATGCACTTGAAAAGAGAGATTCTCACATTCCCAGAGCTAGAGATGAATATCAAGGTCAAGGGTGTTCTAGAGTCTATATGTAAGGTAGATTTAGCAGACTGTGCAACACAACTTCCATATTCCTTTGAGCAAATGTAGGCACCTGCTGGCCTGTATGGACACTGGCTTAGTCACAGACGTGTGTCCCTGGGACTTGGTGTTTCAGGTGTTTGTTCAGTATAAGGCACACTAACTTCCAACCCCAAGCTCTTGGCTGGGGATGCAGCTGATCCTTGGAACGCATGGGTCCTTAGAAGGAGGTGGCGCACAGGCGCCTGAAGATGACAGACAATTGAAGGTGCACATGAGCACAGATGCCTTTTGGACACCAAAAGAGGAAATTGTTCAGCAATTTTTCACAACTTTAATTGTATGCCAGTTTCATTGACACGAAAGTTGGGTGGTCTTGCCACCCAACAAAACTGGGTCTTTAATTACAGGGTAATAAGGATGGAATTATTCCCGAGAGCAACTAAGTGTAGTCCCTGAATGATAATTTGGAGAACTGCTTGGAAAAAAGGAGATTTTTTTTTTTTTTAAGGAACAAGCCTTGCAAAGGAATCTGGACAATTTTAAAAGATGAGTTCTATTGCTACGTTTGTCATAGCCACCCTGGTATTTTTCTATAGTGACAACCTTAAGTTTGTTATTTGGTTTAAGATTAGTGGTGTGGGTTTTTTTTTTCTCTCCAAACTACATGCAATCTCTTTGTTAACAGAGATAGAGTGCGTACAAGAGAGAGTCACCGTGTGCATTTGGTACCACAGTTAATGTTCTCCAGGTCTCCAGTTATCTGTGTACAAAACATGGACACTCGTGCTTGTCCAGGACTTCACTGCCCATTTCAGTTCAAAATGCCCAAATCAGAAAATTATTCTGGGGATGATGTGCATCCCATCATAGGAAGTTGTTTCTCTTTGGTAATAATGGACTCTGACCTTGCCTTCACTGCTTCTCCTGTGCCAGGTACCCCACTCAACCCTGTCGCTTTGGAAAACTACTGCTGCTCTTGCCGGCTCTACGTTCCATTAGCCCATCAACCATAGAAGAGGTGTTTTTCAAAAAAACCATCGGCAACGTGCCGATTACAAGACTGCTTTCAGACATGTACAAGTCCAGTGATATCTAAGCTCCCCGCTTAGCAGGCTGGGGAGTGCATCAGATGGACTTCTACCCGTGCAGAGCAAGCCTCAACTAACACACCTGGGAATGCATAGCCTTCAGGACCAAATGCCAGCTGACACAAAGCCGTTGCACATAGCTGCCACCTGCGGCCTGGGAAGGAAAGGGAGGAGCAGTAGGATCACCTGTTGCCCTGCCCTGGGAGGGGTTCCAGTGGGGTCGCCCCAGGCTGCGCGGTTCTGCCTCTTCCCTGGAATATGAGGCTGAGCTAGTACCTTCCTTCCTTTCTTAGCAAACGCAGTTAAACAGAGCTCTGAGCACAGCATTGTCTTGCGGCCCTCCAAACTGTTTTATTGGAGCACTTATCCTAAAAATAATGGTTGGAGTTTCAGTTACTGTTAAAAAAAAGTTCCCATGCATTGTTATACATTATCAAGTGGCCTTTGGAACAAAGTTAATGAATGAAAAGTAGCTTATGATGTGTGATTGGCATTTTCTCTTCATTTTTCTTTCTTCCTTTTTCCCTTTGTTCCTTCTCGCCTCATTTCCCCCCTATTTTTATTATTATTTTAAAAATACCACAGGCGAGGCAACCTTGTCAAAAACTTAGTGGACCAGGACTTTGGGTTGGATAACATCTCAGAACTAGACAAGCTTTATGATGAGAACATGAGCTGAGGGAGGGTGTATAAAAAAAAAAAATAGCCAAACCAAATAAAGTGGAGCTGAGTGATGGAGAGAAGGGGACTGCTCTCCTGCTAACCCAGTGCTGACACCAAAGGCAGGGAGGGCCCAGCACTCGGGGTTCAGTGAGTCACACCAGACCCATCATGGGCACACGCTGGGAGGAACTTCAAGATGGACCTGTTGCTAACAAGCCTGAGACTAAGATGCCTTTTGGGAAACTCTAGTTTCTTAGTAAAGCCTTGAGTGCACAAACACACACACACACACACACACACTTACACTGTAAGCTGCTCCTTCGAAACCGATCTATCCTTTGGAAACGTAGAAGCCAACAGTTTTAAATAGCTGCTGTACTTTTCACACTTTTGATTTCTTAGGTACTAGCCCCAAGGGTAAAACTCGAGCACTTGGACTATCCATAGGATGCATTAAAAAGTTCTCTTGTACAAAGCGGATTAACGGATCGGTGAAGTCAGAAGGTTGTCACTCATTGTATTTACAAAGAATAAAGATATATTGAATTTCCGTGCTCTCTTTCCTGATTCCTGAGCCTCGCTTGCGAGCTACTCCTCACCCATCAGATCCAAGGTGGCAGCAGCTGCTGTTGAAAACGAAGCTGAGTCCAGAGCTGAAAGGAACGACAAAGACAATTTTCCTCCTTACAGCGAATTCCATTTGTGAAATAATGAATCAAGAAATAAAACATCAGACTCTGTTCTCTGCAGCCCTCAAATGTAATTACATCTGTTAGAAAAATTGCTGTACGAAGAAGAAAGAGGCAGATTAACTGTCTTCCTCCTCTCTTCTGTTTCTAACTCTCTTGCCAGCATTTCAATCCCAACCAGGAACTTGAAATCACTTAATGACCAAAAAGACAAAGCAGGAACGATTCCGTCGGTGAGTTAACTGAGGAAGGAGCTGTAGACAGATCATCTAGATGTGTTCAGCCTGTCTCGGGGCGCCAGCCTCACAGCCAGTGACCAGCAGCGGGGGTCTGAGGTGTCCAGGCCTAGGGGCCATCTGATCTCCTTTTGAATGGCAGCTCCACTTGAGCTGCTCTTGCTCTTGGCTAAAATGACCTTGCAAGATACATAGGAGAAACTTCAGCCAGCCACGCTGGTTGTACCTTGCCCCGCTGTTTACGTTTAATGAGTTAGGTGTCTATCAATAGAGACCAGGGCCCAGCATTGTGGTGTTGCACAACCTCTTGCGTTGCCGGTGTCCCATATCAGACTGCCAGTGGGGATCTCAGCTGCTTTGTTTCTAATTCAGCTCCCTGCTGTGCCTGCAAAAGCAGCAGAAGATGGACCCAGTGCCTGAGTCTCTGTTAGCCAGCCAGACCTGCGGTGGGGGTCCTGGATGAAGCTCCTGTCCCCTGGCTTTTGTCCACTGTTGCAGTCATCTGAGGAATGAACCAGCCGATGAAGACCTCTCTCTGTCTTTCCTCCTCTTTCTCTCTGTAACTGCCTTTCAAATAAATAAATAAATTATCTATTACAATCATACTTAACTTCAAATCCTCTTAAACAGTGTCAGCAAAATGAACAGGGAAGGGGATTGCCATGGCATGCCACAAAATAATGACTCCCACTGGAATTGCCTTTGGGACAACACTGCTATTACCAATGAGATGAAACCTGCCATTCAACACTGAGAAAGCCTGGAACTATATAGGGATTGAGGGCCATGCCAGAGGCAGCCCTAGGATGTGCACCTGAGGTTACTGTGCAGCGTCCCCACTCATGCACAGTTAAGGTAGACGTCCTCCATGGCTGGTGGGCCTGGGGGAGCATCTCTGTGGGCCACAAATGCACAGAAACAAGATTTACAACTGGGATGTACAAATGAGATGAGCCCCACCATGTGATTCCTGCAGAAAACAAACAAACAAAAAAAACCACAAATAAAAATCTATCCAGTGCTTTTTTTTTTTTTTTTTTTAAATCTGGAAGAATCATTTTGGAAAAAAAAAAGATTATTTACATATCCTAACAACCAGCCATAGAGCTTTCAATTTCTATTTGAATTACTTTTTTTAAAAAAAAGATTTATTTATTTTTATTACGAAGTCAGATATACAGAGAAGAGGAGAGACAGAGGGGAAGATCTTCCATCCGATGATTCACTCCCCAAGTGAGTGCAACGGCCGGTGCTGTGCCGATCCGAAGCCAGGAGCCAGGAACTTCCTCCAGGTCTCCCACACAGGTGCAGGGTCCCAAGGCTTTGGACCGTCCTCTACTGCTTTCCCAGACCACAAGCAGGGGGCTGGATGGGAAGTGGAGCTGCCAGGATTAGAACCAGCGCCCATATGTATCCTCGCACGTTCAATGCAAGGACTTTAGCCTCTAGGCCACGCCACCAGGCCCTTGAATTACTTTTATAAAAAATATTTACTTATTTGAAAGGCACAGTGACAGAGAAAGAGGAAGATTTCCATCTGCTGGCTCACTCCTCAAATTCACACAAGAGCCAGGGGCAGGATCAGGCTGCAGCTAGGAGCCTGAAGTTCCCGCCAGGCCTTCCACGTGGGCTCTGGGAAACCAGGCACTCCGGCCTCTCAGGCACAAAGATGGAACTGGATTGAAGTAGAGGTGGGACTTTATCCCAGGCAATATGAGGTGTGAACATCCCAAGCAGCGGTTTAACTTGCTGCACTACAGCAAATGCCTGCCTAGGTGTTATTTTCAGTCATTCTTTGATGCAAAAGAAGATAGAGAATAGGGAGTGAGTTCAGGAACTGAATTCTGATTCCAAAATTATTTTACTCACAGTTAACATTTTGTTTTGTTTTGTCTTTTTTAAATCTATTCATTTTTTTGAAAGGGTTACAGATAGCTTAGTGGCTAGTGACTTGCAAGTGTGGGATCCCATATGAGTGCCAATTTGTGTCCCGGCTGCTTCACTTCTCATCCAGCTCCCAGGAGCTTGTGACCTGGGAAAGCAGTAGAGAATAGTGCAAGGCCCTTGGACCCTGAACCCACGTGGGAGGCCTGGAAGAAGCTCCTGGCTCCTGTTTTCGCATTGGTTCAGCTCTGGCCATTGTGGCCACTTGGGGAATGAATCATCGAACAGATTTTTTTCTCTGTCTCTTATTCTCTCTGTAATTTTGCCTTTCCTACAAAAACAAACAAATAAAAAAGAGTCAGAGAGAGGACAACAGAAAGAAATCTTTCAAGTAGATGAAAATCATAAACTTCTTTTAAATACAAAGACTACATGTGTTTTCTGCTCTGCATATGCTCCTGCTACCGTCCCCGCTAGACTATGTAAGTAGGCCTTGCTCCGTATCCTCAGGTATGGCTTGGTTCTCCAAATTTATCAACTTAGGTACTTCTGCGGACTTTTGAAAGTATCCATTTCACTATTACAATTGGGAGAAAATGGATGAATGAAAAAAACAAACGGGCCAGTATTGTAGCATAAAGGGTAAAAGCCACCACTTGTGACATTGGCATCCCATGTGGGTGCTGCTCCTATCCTGCGGCTAATGCAGCTGAGAACGCAGCAGAGGATGGCCCAAGCGCTTGGGCTCCTGCACCCTCGTGGGAGAGCTGGAGGATGCTCCTGGCTCCTGGCTGTGGTCTGGCCCAGCCCTGACTGTTGCAGCCACTTGGAGACTGATCCAGTGGATGGAAGATCTTTCTGTTTCTCTCTCTCTCTCTGTAACTCTGTCTTTCAAATATATAGTAATTTTTTTTTTAAAGAAGAAAATGTAGAAGCAGCTTGGCTGATGCTGTCCACAGCTAGGATACCTGTCTAAGAATCTGACACGATCTATTTTACAAGTTTAAACATTCCTTAATTGATTTTATTTGAGAGAAAGAGAAAAACAGAGAAGTCTTTCAACTGCTAGCTTATCCGCACCCCCACCCTTCCTTCCCCCCCACAGCCAGATGCTCTCAACAGTCAGGACTGGGCTGGGTCAAGGCCAAAGTCAGGAACCAGGAGATCAAGCTGGGTCTCCCACTGGGTGGCAAGGGTCCTGAACCACCAATTGCTGCCTCCCAGGTGTGTATGTCGGCAGGGGGCTGGTTGGGAAGCAAAGTAGCTAGGGCCGGAATCAGGTAATTTAATATGGGATGCAGGAGTCCAAAGACGTGTCCTAACTGCTGTGCCACTCACCTCAATTGCTTAAAAAAAATTATTTATTCTTACCGGAAAGGCAGAGTTACAGACAGAGAAGGAGAGAGAGAGAGAGAGAGATCTTTGATCTGTTGATTCACTCCCCAAATGACTGCAAAAACTGGGCCTGAGCTAGTCCAAATCCAGGAGCTAAGAGCCTCCTCAGGGATTCTCAAGTGGGTACAGGGATCCAAAAACTTGGATCGTCCTCTGCTGCTTTCCCAGGCCATAAGCAGGGAGTTGGATCAGAAGTGGAACAGCCAGGATTAGAACCAGCGCTCATACAGGATTCTGGTGTTGCAGGTAGAGGCTTAGTGTGCTACACTACTGCACTGGCTCTACCTCAACTGCATTTTTAATTTTCATATTTTAAGTTTTTCCCAATACTTTTAAAAATGATTACTTCTTGGGCCTGGCATAATGGCTCAGTGGCTAAATCCTCGCCTTACAAACTCCGGAATCCCATTTGGGTGACGGTTCATGTTTCAGCTGTTCCACTTCCCATCTAGCTCCCTGAGTGTGGCCTAGCAAAGCAGTAGAGGATGGTCCAAAGCCTTGGGACCTGTACCAGTGTGGGAGACCCAGAGGAAGCTCCTGGCTTTGGATGGGCTCAGCTCTGGCTGTCGTGGCCACTTGGGGAGTGAACCAGCAGATGGACAATCTTTCTCTTTGTCTTACCTTCTCTTTGTAAATCTGACTTTCCAATAAAATATATACATGTTTTTAAAAGAGTAATGACTTCTTGGGATGGGCATTTGGTATAGCAGTTAAATCAGGACTTGAGAGGCTCATATTCCATCTTGGAGTTCCTGGGTTTCAGTTCCAGCTGTTTTGATTCTGATTCAGCTTCCTGCTCATGGTTACCCTAGAAGGCAGCAGATGATGGCTCAAGTATTTGGTTCCCTGCCACCCCGTGGGAAACCCGGATGGAGTTCCTGGCTCCTGGTTTAAGCCAGGCCCAGCCCCTGCTCTTGCCAGCATTTTGGAGGCACACCAGGACACGGAGCGCACGCGCGTGTGTGTGTGCGTGTGTGTGTGTGTGTGTGTGTGTGTGTCCTTGCCCTTCCTCTCCTATAACCGACAGACTGCTTATTCTCTCCCTGACCTGTCTTCAGGCAGTGGCTCTGAACTGAGATCCATTTTTATCCACGAAAGGGCTGTCTTCTCTGAACATCGCTGTTTCAGAGGCTCAGCAGCACAATCAGCTTAGCTAGACTTGTCAGCAGCATGGCACGCAGACATGCCGGGGCGGAAACCAGAATGTTGCTACCATACCCTGTGGCTTGTGAGTGACTGCCACCGTGCTGTGTTGCACTTCTGAAAAAAGCATGAGTGGAGGTTGTGCCTGGGGAAGGCTTCTTCCCATGGCACTGTGTCCACCCCAGCAGCAAGCCCCATGGTGGTGGGAGCACTGGCCGGGTCAATTTGCTCTTCTGGTTGTGCCTCCCTGCACCTCTGGGTGTGCACCTGCGATGCCTATGTGCCCTCCTGGTCTAACATCTCATGCTTATTACACTTGACGGGGCCCAGGAGACCACCAGAGGGAAAGACCGCTGCTGGTAAGATGGGGACTTGAACAGGAAACAGTCTCCAGTGTGCTCAGTGTCTTAGCTGCGTGCTGCCAGAGCCTTGCATGAAGTACCACCCGGTGGCACCCGGGGAGCTGTGCCATCTCTCCCACAGCCAGGCTGTAGCCCAGCCCAGCCCTGCACACCAGCGATTCTGAGCTGGGATTCCAGCAGCTGTGTTCTCTTAGGCAAGTCCAGCGTGCAGTTCAGGACGAACATCCCAACCTGCCAGGAGTCTTCAGGCTGCAGGCCCCTCTGCACCCGGCAGTGAGCTCGCCCCCTGTCCTCGGCGATGGATGACCTCTGAGGAAGTTAATGCTTTCTTCTCTCTCGCCCTGTGCTGGCCCTGTCCTTGAACTCACCCAGCTGATTGTGGCGCCTTTGATTGAGAACCTCTTCTGACCGCTTCCCTTTCCCCCGAAATTAACGTGATCATTAAGGCTTATAATTTTACTCACCAGTGCTATCAATCAAGGGGCTGCAAAGCAGAGTTAAGAGTACTCTGATAATTCACAGCAGCTTGTGATTCCGGGCAGAGCATCCAGGGACTGTGGGGAGGCCGGAGGAGGGGGAGAGCCAGGGGCAGGGAAGGGCGGCACCCCCTCGTGCTGACTTCCAAATCCCTCCCTCCCCAGCCCTCTGCCCCTGCCAGCCCACGGAGGCTGCTTAGCTAGAGCAGCCTTCCCAGAATGTCAAAATGAGGAAGCCACTTCTGGCCCAGCCCTGCCCCCACCCCAAGTTCCTTGCCAGCCAGAGGAAGGTCTGCATGGAAAATGATGAGCGGATTCTGCTCCTTTTTAATGTGAAACGCAGAGACAGATGCATACACAGAGACTGATCTCCCAGCCACTGGTTCCTATGTCAGAGCATGCAGCCAGCAGCTGCACCAGGGATTCCCACATGGGAGGTGGAGGACCAGGTATCAGAACAATAACAACTGCCTCTCACCTGGCATGTGCAGAACAGGACACACAGCAGCATGGGAAACCCAGGCGCTCCCCTAGAGGATGCAGCTAGCCCAAGGGGTCCCTATCCTGAAGGCCGGCCCCCAGAGGACCCACTATCCTGTGCAGCCTGAGAGAGGTGTCGTAGGGGTGGGTGGTGGGTATGGATCATCCGTAGTCCAGAAGTGGGGTTGAAGCTGTTCAGACCTACCTAAGCAGCAATGCATTCCCACCCAGTCGGCTTGGTTAGCAACCACTTGACCCTCATCAACAACAAGCACGCCCACAGCAAGGCCTGCCTCGGACCCTTAGCTGCAGGACAGCTGTGCACAAACAGTGACCTTGGACAAGGTTAAACTTCCGTTCCAGGACTCTGACGTATGCAAGACCTGGGCAATATTTTCTGTTTGTGGCTACGTGGAACATAGAGAAGGGGATGAGCAAATAGCTGTGTTACTTGAAATATGATATTATCACACCATCAAAAGGAATTTCCATTTTGTTTGAAAGGAAGCCGGTTCTCTCCCCAAATGCCCACCAAAAGACTAGACAGAGCCAGGCCCTGGCCAGGAACCCACAACTCAACTTGGCTCTCCCTCCCTGGGTGGCAGGGTCACAACTGCTTATCACCTGCTTGCTCCCAGGGCATGCACTAGTAGGAAGTTGGAATTAAGAACAGAGCCAAGACCTGAAGCCAGGTACTCTGACCTGGCATGTGGGTGTCCCAAACATTTAGGTATAATACTAAGAAAATCTGGAGGCAGAATAATATACCCATAGTCCACCCTTCTAACACAACTCTTTACAGTTTTGCCTTTCTAGCACTTATATGTTTTTTGACTTTTTATTATTATTGTATTCATTTTATGATACAGTTCCATAGGCCCTGGGATTTCCCTTGCCTCTTACCCAAGTTTCTTCCCCCCCACCACTGAGTTCCTCTATATTATTACTATAGTACAGTTCTTCATACACAGTCATATGTCTGTAATTGCAGGCATGGACAATGGCAGAGTTCAGCATCTTACTGTCAAGATATAGTTAACGATTTCACTGGGAGTCCATCTTTGATCTAGAAGTAGAGTTGCATACTGCATTGTATCCTCACATCTGGATATGATAGTCTCCATTACACAGTTACTATGCATCCCCTTAAATGAAAAGCCACAGTACAAAATCAGCAACAGGAAGAAAAATAGAAATTTATAATGCCATGAAGTTCTCAAGAGGTTTTGATAGTTCAACAGTCCTGAATTGCTGGTGATCCCGCCACTCCAATCGCAATGAAATATCTCCCAAATCCACTGGCTGCTATGGTCCACCTTAGGGTCTCCATATCCCCAGATATTCACTGCCAACACTTGGATGGAGTAGTTGATCAATTTGTTCTGTCCTCCATCCTCTGCCAGGGTACCAGGTGTCCTCTGGAGGCTCCAATGTACTGCCATATCCTCCATGTACATTTGGATATGCTGTCCACTGCTCCGTCTGAGCCACTGAGAAGGCCCAGCTCTGACACATGCATTCCATAGTAAGACCAAGGAACCTGCAATTTTCTCCATGGTTGAGGTTCTGAGTCCAGCAGTTCAATTGGTAGGGAATCACCAAAGAAATCTCATCTGAGGCCATCTCAGACATTATTCTTGTGTGTGTTTGCCAGTACATGGTCTGGTACAGTCCATCACCCAAATCAGCCTACGCACACACTGGTAGTTGCAATCGCTACATCAGTTCTGTCTCCAGCCCGTGTTTTACACAACCCAATTGGTATTGGAGTCCAGCCCAACCCTGCCCACCACATAGTCAGCCTTCACATAAACTAGTGAGAGATGCAGCCTAGTTGGTGTGATTCACACTACTCCCACCAGGTCCACCCCTACTGTGGTTCCCATGCTTGCCAGTATGTACAGCAGATGGTCCTGTCTGTCTCGTATCCCAATCAGCTCTCGTACATGTCAATGGGCATTGAAACACAGTTCACCCCAACCAGCCCCACTATCCAGTCCACACTGGTGCCAGGGGGTGCCATCATCTGTCTAGCCATGTCTGCGCCTTACAGAATTTGCACATGTCAGCATATGCCAGTTGATGTTGCAGCAAAGCCCAACCCACCCACACCTACTCTGGGTTATGTATATACCAAAAGGTACAGTCAGCCCAACCTGGCTTTTCCCTGATCAAGCTCAGATGTAGGCCATCAGATGCTGTGGCCCTGCCCGGCCTTGTCTCCTCTCATCCCAGCTCTCATGCTCACCAGTGGGAGTAGTGACCTAGTAGGGGGGACCCTACAGCCCCACTACTGGGTCCATCCCACCACCACATTTGCAGCCCAGGCTGGTACAGTCTGTCTCACCTAGGCATTTGCCAGTGGGTGCTGTAGCCTGGCCGAGCCTGGCCCACCCCCAATTCCAGCTCATGCTGGTGGGGGCTACAGCCTAGCCCAGCCTTGCCAGCCCCCAGTCCTGGCCTTCATGTGGACTGGCTGGTATTGCGCCCTGACCTGGACCATCCCACACCCCATTTTGGCACTCAGATTTGCCAGAACTGACCCAGCCTGGCCTGCCCCCAATCTGTGC
Organism: Ochotona princeps; assembly: GCF_030435755.1. Lineage (NCBI taxonomy): Eukaryota > Metazoa > Chordata > Mammalia > Lagomorpha > Ochotonidae > Ochotona > Ochotona princeps. The sequence goes on along the minus strand of NC_080832.1, from coordinate 53,784,162 downwards.
CATATATATTCAGGTGGGTACCATATTTTGGCCTGGTCTGGCCTGCTCCCCTTCTTGGTTCTTGAACTCACCTGCAGGGACTGTGTCTCAACAGAGGAGTTTCCCAAGCTCCTTCATCAGAACCTCTCCCAATACCAGATCTCACACACACACACACACCAGTAGTTCCATAGGCCAGTCCTGCTTAGTCCACCTCCTGTTGCACAGGAGCAGTGGCCTTTCCTGACTGGCCCTCACCCATTCCAGTTCTTGTTGTTGGGAGCTACAGCCCAGCCAGACCTGATCCATACCCTGGCATGACCTGCACTCCAGCCTGGTTTCTGCACTCGCCAGTGGGCTAAGATTTGCTCGGCTCTGCCCAGTCCACCTCTTCCAAAACCAACCCACACACTTGCCAATAGATGGGCTACCTTGCCTACCTGGCCTGACCCCTAGGTCTGGACCATGTGCTCACCAATGGGAGCTATGACCCAGTGGGGGAGTTTTCTAGGTTGTCCCATTTGGCCCACTCCCAGACAGATTTCATATGCATCGGTAGGGGCTAGGCTCTTAGCCTGCCTCTTCCTTCTTGGCCTTTGGATGAGCTGGTGGATGTTGTGGGCCAGCCCACCCCATACCCTGTTTAAAGGATGCACAATTGGGTGCAGCAGCTTGGACCTGCCTAGCCTATTCTCGGCACTGTACATGCAACAGCGGGTTCCATGTTCATACCTAGTTCAGCCCAACTCTTGAGTTAACCAGTGAGACTTGCATTTCCACAGGGTTGGGCGACTTATCCCCCATGGAATCTACCCCCAGACCTAATTCTCTTGTGTGCTAGTTAGTGTCATGGCCCTGTCTGATGTGACCCGTTCCCTGTTCCGACACTCAGTTAGGTACTGGGATTTAGCTCTGCTAGACAGGCTTCCAGCCTTAGCTTTTGTATAGGGTGGCATGTGGCAGTCAGAGATGCTCTGTGCTAACAAGCCCATTTCAGGACTCCCATGTGGGCTGCGGAATCAGTCTGACGCATACAGATCTTTTAGTCTCTACCCTCCAAACCACCAGGTCTCAGTCCCCTTGCTTACCTGCAAGTACAGTTGCCCTGTTGTTGGGCGTCCCTCAGGATTCACTCCTCATCTATATGTACTGTGGCCTTATCCATGGACGTCCCTAGGCTGTAATTCGTTACTCCCAAGTCCCCAGAGCTTGTCGGCAGGTGGCCAGTGGGTGGAGCCCAGTGCTGATTGGCATTCTGGCTGCCCTAGTCAAGATGGCCATAGCCGCTCCAAATCAGCCAGGTTCGGCCACGCCCCGCACCCCAGCCAGAAGTGGCTGATTGGGTGAGGGATCCTGTTTGCACAACCAGCCCTCCAAGCCCTCCAAGTCCTCCAGTTTTTTGTGTGTTTCCTCCTGGTGACAGGAAATATATTCCAATTTTGAGATTCTTTCTTCTGCTTGTTTCATTCTGTTATGGAGATTCTCCACTGCACTTTTAATTTGCTCCACTGTATTCTTCATTTCTGATATATCAGCTTTTATTTGATTCATTTCCTGTGATATATTCCTTAAATTCCTTGAACTCCTGCATCACGTGCTTCTCACTGATGATAGGAAGCTTTATAACAAGTGATTTGAATTCTGTACTCCCCATTTTCTCAATGTCTTCCTCAGTTAACTCTGAGGTTGGTTCCTTTGCAAGGAAGTCTTCAGTAATATTCATTGTGCCTTTGTCTCTTCCTTTGCTTTTGGTCATTGTAATTCTAGTTATAAGATTCTTCTCCTTGGGACAGTTTTTTTTAAAAGAATTATTTTATTATTATTTTTTAAGATTTATTTATTTTTATTGCAAAGCCAGATATACGGAAACGAGGAGAGACAGAGAGAAAGATCTTCCATCCGATGACTCACTCCCCAAGTGACCACAATGGCCGGTACTGTACCGATCTGAAGCCAGGAGCCAGGAGCTCTTCCAGGTCTCCCACATGGGTTCAGGGTCCCAAGGATTTGGGCCATCCTCGACTGCTTAGGGAGTTTGCTCCCAGCTCAGCTTATGCACAGCTCACTATTGTCTGCGCAGTCCGTTTTTCCACGCTGAACAAACTGGCACCTAATGTGCCATTACTAGAGTTCTTGATCTGCTGGCCATCAGGTCTGAGGGCTACCTGGACAAATCTTGGCTGGAACCTGTAGGATGCCTTGTTGTTGCAGTTCACTGAGCCAGAAACGAGTTCACTCCCAGCTCAGTGTATGCGCAGTACTGCCCCTTGACCTTTGCCTTCCTATACAAAATGGTGCCCGATTCGGCTTTAAATGGCAGTCTGGGCTGTGAAATCCACTCTTTTCCTGAACCACCCATCTGAGACCGGCCACTCTGTCTTTGCTCTTGGTCAAATCAAACAGACCAGCAGGATGGGCAGTTTTTGTCTGGGTTCACCTCCTGAGCTCCCGGTGAACACCCCTGCCCACCTTGTTGCTGGTGTAGTTCCAGCTGCTGGTGCAATTCAGATCACAGCTGGCTGAATGCTGCTGGAGTATTAGTCACTGCAACATCACACCATTGTCTCTGCTGCTTTCCTGTGTCTGTCAGTCTCCAGGTGCCCCTCTGCTGTCATTCTGTCCTCCCCTATTTCCTGGAATGTTCCCTCTCTTTTTCACATTGGCTAATGTTTCTCTGTTTAAACATATCCTTGCCCTATTCGGCCATCTTGATTCCCCATCTACACTTATATATATTTTTTTTATATTGTTTTTTTAAAGATTTTTTTTATTTTTATTAAAGTCAGATATACAGAGAGGAGGAGAGACAGAGAGGAAGATCTTCCATCCAATGTTTCACTCCCCAAGTGACCCGCAATGGCCGGTGCTGCACCAGTCCAAAGCCAGGAACCAGGAACCTCTTTCAAGTCTCCCACGCGGGTGCAGGGGCCCAAAGCTTTGGGCCATCCTCGACTGCTTTCCCAGGCCACAAGCAGGGAGCTGAATGGGAAGTGGAGCTGCCGGGACTAGAACCAGCGCCCATATGGGATCCCAGTGCATTCAAGGCGAGGACTTTTGCCGCTAGACCACGCCGCCGGGCCCTATACATATTTTTAATTTACTTAAAAACAGAATTATGGAGAGAGGGAGAGACAAATACCTTCCATCCACTAGTTCACTCCCCAGATGGTCACAATAGTTGAGAATGGGCTGGAATAAAACCAGCATCCAGGAACTCTATCCAGGTCTCCCACGTAGGTGCAGAGGCCCAAGCACTTGGGCCATCTTTCACTTTTTTCCCAGGTGTCTTAGCAGGAAGCTGGATCCGAAGTGGAGAAGCTGGGACTGGATACTGTCATTGCAAAGCAACAACTCAACCCACTGTGCCACCACAATAGCCCGTTTCTTAATTATTATTTTCTTAAGATTTATTGAGAGTTACAGAGAGGGAGAGAGAGAGATATAGACAAAAGCACGTACACACAAACACATACACAGAATTTTCCATCTGCTAATACACTCTGCAATGGCTGCAACGACCAGGGCTTGGCCAGACTGAAGCCTGGAGCCAGGAGCGTCATCCTGATCTTCCATGCAGGTGGCCCCAAACCTTTGGACCATTTTCTGCTGCCTTCTGATGGTGTGACTCACATACTTAGGCTCCTGCACCCATGTGGGAGACCTGAAAGAAGCTTCTGGCTTTGGAATGACCCAGCCTTGGCCAGTGCAGCTATTTGGGGAGTGAAGAGTGGTTAGAAGAACCTATTTGGGCCCCGTGCGATAGTCTAGTGGCAAAATCCTCACTTTGCATTTGCCAGCATCCCACATAGGTGCCGGTTATGTCCTGGCTATTCCACTTCCCATCCAGCTCCTGTGTGTCACCTGGGAAAACAGTGAAAGCCTTGGGACCCAGCACCCACTGAGAGACCCGAAACAAGCTCCTGGCTTCAGATAGACTCAGCTCCGGCCAGGAACCACTTGGGGAGTGAACCAGCAAACAGAAGATCTTTCTATATCTCCTTCTCCCTATATATCCGCATTTCCAATATAAAAATCTTTTTTTTTGTTTTTTTAAAGATTTATTCATTTTATTACAGCCAGATATACACAGAGGAGGAGAGAAAGAGAGGAAGATCTTCCGTCCGATGATTCACTCCCCAAGTGAGCTGCAACAGGCCGATGTGCGCCAATCCGAAGCTGGGAACCTGGAACCAGGAGCTTCAGGTCTCCCACACGGGTACAGGGTCCCAATGCATTGGGCCGTCCTCAACTGCTTTCCCAGGCCACAAGCAGGGAGCTGGATGGGAAGTGGAGCTGCCGGGATTAGAACCAGCGCCCATATGGGATCCTGGGGCGTTCAAGGCGAGGACTTTTGCTGCTAGGCCACGCCGCCGGGCTCCCAATATAAAAATCTTAATGAAAGAGCCTCTTTGCCTCTCTCCTCCTCTTTCTGTAACTGCCTTTCTAGTAAATTAATCTTTTCTGAAAGGGCGGATTCCCACTTGTCAGTGGGCCCCACCCACAATCAAGGGTCATGCGGTGTCCTGTCCCCTCTGACGACCATGACCCCTGCCGACGGCAGCCATGGGTTCCCCAGGCTTCCGGCTTTCCATAGGGGTAACCATAAGGGAGTCCAGGAGATTGGCAGGAAAGGGGGCTGTGAAGCCAGCTCTTCTCTGGTGCAGAGTCTATCTCCAGTCCAGGCCACGGCTCCCACTGCAGTGTCTTCTCCCAGCAGCTGCACGTCCAGCCAGCAGGTCCACGGCTCCCCTGGGCCAAGCATCAGGGCCAGTCCTTGTGGCTTCTCTATGTCTTGCCCTTGTCTTTGCAGATAATTTTTTGCTGAACTCTCCTCCAATTACACAATGTGAGTGGTTAGCTCCTGTCTCCTGGAATCCCAAGAATGTGGATAATATTCTGAAAGGGAGTCAATCAGCTTTGTGCTTGTAGCCCCCCCCCTTTTTTTACATATACATTTACATATTTAATATCCAGATTATAAGATATTTAATCAAGTAAAATGCTAACTTTGAATATATATAACTATATAACAGTGTCATATAACAACGTATTGTTAATACCTTGCCTCTTATCCTAGAAAGTACAGATATTTAGTAATTTAATTATATGCTTGTAGCCCTTATAGGTGATCCTGCGGCACCAGTTGCCTAACATACACATGTATATTAATATTATACCACATTTTATACATTATATAATTATATATTAAATAAGTTAATACTTTAAACATTATACATAAATATATATAATATAGCATGTTGATATATATTAAATCTATAATAACTATATCAATAATATGTACATAGTATGTGAATATCTATGTTGTTGGAATGAGAAAAGGAAGCAGAATCTTCTTTTTGGGACCAGCGTAGTGACCTAGTGGCTAAAGTCCTTGCCTTGCATGCACCAAGATCCCATATGGGCCCCAGTTCATATCCTGGCTGTTCCACTTCCCATCCAGCTCCCTGCTTGTGGCCTGGGAAAGCAGTAGAGGATGGCCCAAAGCCTGGGGACCCTGTACCCGTGTGGGAGACCTGGAAGAGCTTCTGGTTCCGGGCTTTGGACTGGTGCAGCACCAGCTGTTGTGGTCACTTGGGGAGTGAATCATCGGATGGAAGATCTTTGTCTCTCCTCCTCTCTATATATCTGACTTTCTAATAAAACAAGTAAATCTTTAAAAAAAGAAAATAAATATATCTTTTTTTTTAAAGAATCCTCTTTTCATACTGATAATGAGCTGGAGGGGTGGGTGTTGTGGTACAGCATGTTAGGTGCTGCTTGTAACACACACACACACATCCCTCAGGGTGCAGGTCTCAGTCCTGGTTACTCCCATGCTTGCAACCCAGCTTCCTGCTGATGCACCCTAGCAAACAGTCAATGATGATGCCTGAGGTGCTTGGGTCCCTGGCACTCAGAGAGAGTTCCTGGCTCCTGGCTTCAACTTAGCCCAGCCCTGGCCATGACGGCTATTCAGGGAGGAAAGCTCTCTCCTCTCTTTTTCTGTTGCTCTGCTTCTCAAAGCAAGTAAATGAAAATAAATATACATTGAACGAGCAGACTTAGATATAACAAGCTTACAAAGCAAAACTACTATTTTGAGCATTCCAAATTCTTTAATTCTCTCCTTTCTTTTAAAGATTAAAAAAGATTTTTTATTTATTTAAAAGATTTAGACAGAGAGAGATGAAAGAGAAAGCTCTTTCACCTGCTTGTTCACTCCCCAGATGATGCAACAGGCAGGGCCGGGCCAGGCCGGGCTGAAGCCAGGAGCCAGGAGCTTCTTCCGGGTTTTCCATGTGGGTGCAGGGTCCCGAGGCCTTGGGCCATTTTCTGCCGTTTTCCCAGGTGCATCAGCAGGGAGCTGGATCAGAAGTGGAGTAGCTGGGATTCTAGCGGGGGCATGTGTGGGATGCTGGTACTACAGGCGGCAGCTTTGCTGACTGCTTAGTTTAGTTGTGTTCAGCCATCTCCCAGGGAAGTTGCACCATTCATGTTGCCAGACAGTATCCCTGAGGGCCTGTGGTCTAGCACGCCACTTTTGGACAATCCCCTGCGGAATGCTGTCACAGACCCCTACAGTGTCAGGCCACAGGGACTGGACGGGCAGTCTAACAGGGACCAAGCAACCAGACAGCGACAGCGGAACTGCAAAAACGCTTCCTGACAGCAACACCTACTGTCCCCAAGAGGAGACCTCCCGAAGGCAGTGTGTGTGGCGCGGCACACAAAGAGTCAACCTTCTCTGCTGTGCTCCTAGGGGTGGGGGTGGGGGGCGGATTACAGCCCCAGGAAGGAGCTCAACTGCACCCAACTCTCCTTCCCCCTTGCCCACGCCCACCAGCAAACCAACCGGTTCAGCACGGCTAGGACTCGCTAAGGCCCAAGCACCTGCATGAAAGGGTCAGGATGTGGGCGGGCAAAGCTGCAGTGTTTGCACCCCCATCCAGCCTTACAGCAACTTCTCTGCAACATTTGCTTGTCCTTGGCCCAGCCCTGCTCCCCAGGGCTGTTGGCCAGCCTGTCGTGCAGTCTGCATCCCTAATGGTGGTGGTGGTGAAGGGGCAGCATCCAGGGAACATGTGCAGCTTCTATTGGCACGAAGACTTGGGTTTGAAACCTCTTTTCATGTTTATTGGCGGTGACCTTGGGTGTGCCAAACTCTGATCCAGTTCCTGTTTTAGTCAAACCAGGAAAATATCCTTCAATTGGGGTTACTCTGGGAAGTCAATGCGATATCAGCACAGGTGAAGGGCCATGGTTGAAACCACAGCCACGGTTTCTCTTCCTCTCAAACACCCATAACCTGCTTCCCATAAGGCGGATTGTCACACTAGGGTACCTTCACCTCATTTTTGTTGTTGTTGTTGTTATACCAAAGACCTCTATTTGCGTATCAGATTCTTAAAACCCGAAACACGCAAGATTACACAAGAGGGAGCAGTGCTCTGGTGTAGTGTGTAAAGCTGTAAAGCCATAAAGCGGCCGCATGACGTGCCACCATCCCATATGGGTCCTGGCTGCTCCACTTCCAAGCCAGCTCCCTGCTCATGTGCCTGGGAAAACAGCAGAAGATGGCCCACGTGTCTGGGGCTCTGTACCCCACATGGGAGATCTGGATGGAGCTCTGGCTTCGGCCTTGCACAGTTCTGGCTGTTAAGACTGTTTAGGTAATGAATCAGCAGATGGATTCTGTCTCTTCCTCTCTGTTTTTCAAATAGATGAAAAACCAATTTATTGCAGTATTAGTTACATGTATGCTACACCTGTAAAACGATTTGTCTCCTTTCCTCTCTGTATATCTGACTTTCCAATTAGAAATAAATAAGATTGCTATGAAAAAGGTGCAATTTGCAAGATCTTCCACATGCTGATTCTCTCCAAGCGGTCACAACAGCTGGTGCTGAGCCGATCCAGAGCCAGGAGCCAGGAGCTTCTTCTGGGTCCCCTACATGGGTGCAGGCTCCCAAAGCTTTGGGCCATCCCTGGCTGCTTTCCCAGGCCACAAGTAGAGAGCTGGATGGGAAGTGGGGCAGCCAGAACATGAGCTGGCCCCCATATGGGATCTCAGCATGTGCAAGGTGAGGATTTTAGCCACTAGGCTACCGCATCAGACCTAAATAGCAATCTTTTTTTTTCTTAAAAATTAATCTTACTTGAAAACAGAAGGATACAGATAAAAACAATGATCGCTCATCCAGTGGTTCACTCCCCAAATGCCCAGTTAGAGCTGGTCTAGGCTGAAGGCTGGAGCCTGGAACCTTATCCAGGTCTCCCATGTGGCTGGCAGGACCCAAATCCCTGAGCTGTCATAGCTGCCCCCTTAGGTGTGAACTTGCAGGAAGCATGAATGAACAGTGGAGCCAGGCCTTAGTCCCAGGCACTCTAGTATGGGAAGCAGGCATCCCAAGCGGCAAATCAATCATCCTGTTAGATGCCTGCTTACTGCCCTGCACCCCCATCAGAACCTCGGACATTGTGATTCATTTGGTTATCTGAAAAGTAAAGAACAAGACCCACAGAAGGATCTTCCACCCACTGGTTCTCTCTCCAAATGGCTGGCAAGAGCCAGGGCTGGGCCAGGCCAAAGCCAGCAGCCAAGTACCCCAGGTCTCCCCACATGAGTACCAGGAACCCAAGTACTAGGACCATCACCTGCTGCCTCCCAGGATGCAGTAGCAGGAAGCTGGGCACGAGAGGTGGTGGAACTTGAGCCCATGCACTCCAATATGAAATGGGGCAGCAGCTTTACTCATTATACCGCGCCAACCCGGCTTTGGTAATTCCAAGTGGAGACATAGCTGACTCTACTTCTGATTGCTTCACCTCTTCACACTCTTTTCTTGCCGAAGATGTGCCACTGGGTGACACTGTGGACATGGCTGGTGCTCTTTCTGGGGGGCATGGATGCCCGAGGCTTCTCCTCTCCTCTTGTCCCTTTTTGCTCCTCTCTCAACCTTGGCTTTCCCAAAGGACTCCTCAAAGGAGCCTTCACCATTATCCACATGGCCCACACTGGAGCCCACCAGGATGGGTGTCAAGGCAGGGGACAGGCAGGCTACACCAGCATTCCTGTAGGGCTGTGATCATCACAAGTGCTCCCCCCACAGTGTGGTTCTTGGCTCCTATTACTTGCCTGGCTGCCACATTTTTGACCCATCTCTTCCAAGGCCTGACCACTCACTGTTGACTGCTCTTCCTAGGGCATGATATGAAGGTAAGCAGCAGGGAAGGCTAGAATGGCAAGAATGACCAGCTGGACCTGGCACAACAGCTCAGTGGCTAAATCCTCACCTTGCACACACCGGGATCCCATATGGGTGCCAGTTCAAGTCTCGACTTCTCTACTTCCCTTCCAGCTCCCTGCTTGTGGCCTGGGAAAGCAGCAGAGGACGGCCCAAAGCCTTGGGACCCTGCACATGTGTGGGAGACCCGGAAGAAGCTCCTGGCTCTGGATCAGCCCAGCTCTGGCTGTTGCTACCACTTGGGGAGTGAACCAGCGGATGGAATATTTCCTTTGTCTCCTTTTCTCTGTAAATCAGCCTTTTCAATAAAAATAAATTTTTAAAAAAATAAAGTGACCAGCCCCCAACTTGCATAAGCTTTCATCTGGCAGTAGGTCTTTCTGGCTAAAAAGCTTCTAGCTGTTACTTCACAAAGGTTATTCATCTGATTCCCTTTTCCTGGATTTCACAGTGAGGCTCTGGTGTGGGGTTGTTGGAGCAGAGGCCATGAACACACAGTCTGTCCTAAGACTGCAATTCTCCAGCAACTCATTCACATTTTCATGACAAGTTTTATAGCCCAGCAACTTCCATTCTTGCTAATCCATGTTGGCACTATTTCTAAAACTTGGGGATGGTTTGACCCTACAAACTTCAATTCTCCAATGGGCCCTATAGTCATTGATGTGGCCTGTCCACCTTTTTTTGGCTCCAAGAGTGCCAACTCTTGAGTGCTTTACGTGTAGAAGCCGCAACAGGAAGTATTCACTTTCAATGACCATCCCCCTCCTCTGCATTCGAATCCCAGGCTCTCCCTGCACTCTCATTTACCAGGCAAGACCGGCTGGAGCTAAGTGCTGCCCTCTATCTTCCCCTGTGTGTACTGCACTGTAGTCAGATGTAGCACCAGCTGTCGCTGCTGTACTTCCAGGCTGACATTCCTGGCCTCAAGTCAGGTCTGATTTCTTAAATAAGATGGGAATATGGCTAATTGCACTTATGCTAGGTTCAACTTGCAAAAATGGTATCCTAAGAACAAAATTATTTTTCTCAATTTCCTGGTTTATTTTTCTGATGAATAAGGTAGGCAGGTAATATATGTATATAATATAAATATGTGAGCCTCTCCGAAGTCAGGAGTCAAGAGCTTCTTCTGGGTCTCCCATGTAGATGCAAGGTCCCAAGGCTTTGGGCTGTCCTCGACTGGCTTCCTGGCCACAGGCAGGGAGCTGGATGGCAAGAGGAGCAGCCAGGCCACATGCTTAAATCCCATGTGGGATTCTAGCGCTTGAAGACGGAAGGTTAGTCAGTTAAGCCATTGTGCAGGGCCCAGCTGTGTAACTTCAAAATCTCATTACATCTGATCAAATTTTAGGAAAGCAAAAGGTCTCCAAGTTAAGTGCTCAAACTAGGCTATTGCAGTTTTTTATTTGTTTTTAAATATTAAAAAATGAAGACAAAACAACCTGGGTCGGTCCAGGTTGTATACAGCTACATTTAGGACAAGATGGTACCTCATTACATAAACTCTCCACGTACACAAGAGCTGTGTACAAGTTGAGAAGCAAGCCAAAAGTGCTTCCACTTAGCTCGCAGATATGGGAAGTGTTACTGAGGCCTGATCCTTTCGCTCACTCACAGTCACTGAGTGAAACTGCCCCCAGTCTCACATCCCTACAGTCTAAACCAAGCATGCACCTGGGTCTCCTCATCTGGAAAGGAAAGCACTGTGAGGGTCCAGCATGGTAGCCCAGTGGCTAAATCCTCACCTTGCACACATTAGAATCGTAAATGGGCACTGGTTCATATCTCGGCTACTCCACTTCCCTTCCAGTTTCCTGCCTATAGCCTGGGAAAGCAGTAAAGGATGGCCCATGGCCTTAGGACCCTGCACCGGTGTGAGACCCAGAAAAAGCTCCTGGTTTCACATTGGCTCAGCTCTGGCTGTTGTGGCCATTTGGGGAGTGAACCAGAGAATGGAAGATCTATCTCTATCTCTCCTTCTCTCTATAAATTTGACTTTCCAATAAAAATATTTAAAAAAAAAACAAAAAGAAAAAAAACACTATCTACTTCCAAAGCTGTGATGGAGCTCAGAGTGGGACAGCTGCAGAGGAGCCCTCTTGTGTCCCAGTGCAAACACTGGCCTGCTGTGCGGCAGCAGGCAGCCGCTGGGCCTTGATCCACAGGCCTAACAGGCTGTTCTCTCAGCTGCTCCTCCTGTGAAAGCCAACGAGCCTGCAATCTTCTCTTTTGGTTGGGTCTGGTCTTCCCCAATCCTGTAACTGCCACAACTTTTTGCTGGGTTTCAGTGACACTGTCTTAAGTGATCAACACCCAAAGGGCCCTCAGAGCCCGTGGCCAGCTTTCCGCTGAGCGGGACCATCCTGGGCCTCCCCCTCTGGGATTCCAGTAGCTTCTCCTACCTGTAACAACCAGACTACATTTAGGCAAAAATGAAATGTCCCCCCCGGGGGGGGGGGGCAAGCCATCCCTGGCTGAAAGCCATTGCTTTAGGGAAATCATTCAGTTTAGCAGACTCATCATGCCCTTTTCTGCCAGCCTTGGAGTTTCTTTCTCTAGCTCATGGAAATGCAGTCAGGGTGCTGCTTAGCTTTGTAGCTTTTGCAGTGACCAATGTACTCAGTATCCGGGAATTGTGAAATACTGCTTGAGCAATGAAGGGCCTTACCAGAATGCAACTCTTGGCTTCTTCCTATATGACTTCCTATTCTCCACCTTTGTGGGGCCAAGACCTCAACCTCTTTCCTCTCAGATGGACTGGTCTGTGTCAGAGAAGAGGCATATGATATAGCTGGAGAACACTTTCCAGGTCATGGTTGGTCCCTAGATCAGCAGAGGTTGTGCAGTTCATCTGGAGACCCCATCCATGGCTGCGAGCAGCTGGCGACAGCACAGGGCAAGGGCAGGCAGCCATGGCCTTTCTCATCTCCCATCACGTACCCGAGTCAGGGTAGAATGCTTCTCCCCTTAAAGAGGATAATGCATGCCACTACCCCATGTCAAATTAAGCACAGCACAAATCTGCTAAGGAGAGGATTATTATACTCTTGTGAAGTTTAAACAAGTCACTTGGACGAATTAGGGGAAAAAAGTTCTTCTGAGAAGTAGGAGGTATGGTATGGACTCAAATGGCCTTTTAATGAATGACTTGAGATCATAAGCTACTTTTTTTTTTTTTAATATGTAACGCTTCACGAATTTGCGTGTCATCCTTGCGCAGGAGCCATGCTAATCTTCTCTGTATTGTTCCAATTTTGGTACATGTGCTGCCAAAGCGAGCACATAAGCTACTTTTCAAATACACAGAATGCTGCATAACAACTCGCTAAGCTTTAAGGAATGCCTCTTTTTTTTTTTTTTTTAAAGTGCATCACGTTTTATTGTCTAAAACACCCCATTCAGGGGGCGGAAGCACATCTGATATTACCTCTGTTGGAAGAGGAATGGAGTTACAGGACTGAAAGGCACGATCAGTAAATAATCCCTCTCAACAAGGGAGCCAAGCAAAGCCAGGAGGGAGAAGAGTCAGAGGCAACACAATTAGTACATATCAGAAATGCATTTCCATTTTTATTTGAAAACAACCTAAATTTTTAGACAAACGATTTTAGTATATAAATTTTATTTTATTTTTATACAGAATATAAAGATTTCCCTCATTAATCTTCCACGTGAAGGGTCTTACAGGCCTGAAGGAAGAGACTTTTTTGCACACAAATGTAGATCTCACATGGTTGGTACTGGAAACATGGTGTAGTGCTCCTACACATAGATTAGGCCGAGTGATATCACACACGTAAAGGGGCAGGGAGAAGAAATATTCTAGTTAATCAGATTCAAGAAGCAAACATGACACAAAAACTGTGCAAATGAGACAAAGTAATTTTAGTTAGGACAGAGTAGATTGTACGAGGAGAATTGTGAGGCTATAGTGTACACCACACCAAACAGCAAGGAAGAGCTATTCGTATAGAAAGGCTGGGGTGAGGGATTTTCACTAAAGCAAATTAACTTCTTGTCAACTGCCAAAACAAAACACAACTGAGCATGTGAGTGTTAGTATACTGAAGGCATGTTACACCAGCTTCTGTGCAGCATGCTAAAAGTTAGAACTTCTCCACCGGTGCCTATGAATCACAAATGGTCATGTTTTGCCCCTTCTCACCAAATCTCAGGCATGTCTTATTTTAGATGGAGTATAGCTTTTATCTATGATTTCATCCTGTAAAAACATGTGAAGACAACGTTCATTCTGGGCCAGCGGGTGACCAGCAACCCTGGGAATAAAAAATGCACATTTAAATTGAATACAAGAGCTTAGTAGCGGTGCAAACACACACAAGCAGTTTACTACTGACAAGTCTTACCCTGGACCGCCCATAAAGCTACACTCTATCAACTAATGGTATGTCTTCTCCTCTGGTTCACAAGATTAATTCAGAACACAATTAAACATAGATCAATCTTGCACAGCTTCCTGGCATGGTTGCCTGATTAACTTCCTACACATTCACTGATGTATTCATAAGGAATTTGAGTGAATTTTATGTTAAAAGTGAAATATGTCAATGGACTAAGAAATTACAGTCAGTCTTCTCCTGGCATAACATTGGCTCTGAAAAACAGGCACAGAGAATCCTCAAATCTTCATGGACAAATACACATATGGTTTTTTAAAAAAATAAATTTCCAACTTTTTTTGCACCCAAGTAATTTAATTTTTCCAGACATTTTGAAGCCTTTTTGTCTGACAGTTCATGTAGGAGTAAATTAAAAGCTAGAAATATTGGTCTAGTTTTATCAAGCGTTTCTACAGAAAAAAGCAAACAGTCCTAAGTTTTACATTTTCAAAAGAATACATTTTGCATTAAAATTAAAAATGTACACCTTTACGTAAGACATGCTGATAATAAGCTCCATCTGCAATCAAACAAAATGATTGCAAGTGTATTGTTAGCTTTATTGTTCATGCTAGAGCATACCGTAAATCAGAAAGAATCATAAGTAAAAGTATATTTTTTAAATGCTGTAATTTTAAATGTAATTTGCATAAATTATCCAAGAAAAACAAATAGAAAACTTAGGCCAACACAAAGCTATTCATTTCAGTTACTCAGGTGTGTTAATATTTATCACATGATACTCAACTTGTCAAATACTTTTATTTTGCTTAAAAAGAAAGTTAGGAAATGGTCAGAAGCAAAGGCGCGTTCATAGTTGAACTCACCACCGAGTTACTGGCAGTCACCTAAAAAGAGTCTCCAAGCACCATTCACATACACATTGTGGAACAGAAAGCACTTACTTGTTTATAAACTGCTCCAGCCCTTGCTTCCTTTCTTCAATAAAACTGTCATCAAATATTCCATCATCTCCTCTAAAAGGCAGTTGTCGCAAAAATGCTTTCCCAGGGAGTGGGGGGACTACAACCTAAAAGGTGAAGAAAGAACATTCCTGACTTCACCAGCTGGGCTGTGGGAGTTTACAAAGCACATCCTGAAGGTCAAGTATACCTCCTCCATGAGAGCCATCTTACTCTCACACTTGTTCAAATAGAAGAGAGTTACTTTCAAAAAAAATAAACATTGAAAAAAAAAGACTGTCCCGGAAGCAAGATAACCAAATGTGGCCCAAAGCTCCTCAAAGGCTTGGGTCTGGCACTCCAGAGAAGTGGTGTACAACGAACATTCACTCAACCGACGTGAGGGTGCTATGCACCCCTGGAGCTGATGACACACGGGAATGAAATGCGGTGTTCCCACCGCACATGGCTGGATTCGAATTTTGTGCTAACCATCTGCAAGTTTCTTCCTTGTGTCTGAAGTGATGACAAAATACCCAACCACATCTGTCACCACTCTTCCAACTTTCTCCCCAATTTCCTACTCTGGATCTTTCCCTATAGACCTGTCATTTCATCTTTCCACACTACCAGAAAGTCCTAAATTTAGCCCCCACTTACGTTCAAAACCTAACAGAACCAACTTGGGTTGATCTTTCCTCCTGGAAATTATCTGAGGACCAACTCACTTCAGCTAGCGATGAGCTCTTCATCTCACAGTTGACTTGGGCTTCTCCAATGTGGCATCCTGCCACTCTGAACCATGTGATTCTGTTATTGGGGGCTGCCCAGTGCACTGAGCCACATCCAGTAGCACTCCCGCACTCTCTACCCAACAGCTGCCTGTGCAGCCAGCCCTCATAACAAGAAAAAAAATCTCCAGAAATTGCCAAATGTTGCCTGGAGGGAAACTGTCCTATTAACACCTTCAGACGGAGAACTCTGCTTTAGGATTCTAATGGTTCAAAAGAGTTGGACATACTGTAGAAGATCAAAGGTCTTCAACGACCAGTCACTTAGCTGGATCCTCATCCTATATCCAAACAGGAAAGGTTTCAGCAAACAATCAGTATGTGGAAAAATGAAAATAACAAACATATATTCAAAATACTTACCGCAGGTAACACATTCTACCAGAGTGAAAATTTTAAGTCCTTGTTTTAGTTGCTCTCTCTAGAAACTTTTCCTAAAACAATGACCTTATAGAACAAAAAAGTGAACTAGCAATTCAACAGCATATAAATAAGCAAAAACCAAACGATAGCAAAGAAACATGAAACCAGATGCCTAACACATGTGATAATTCCTCCCAGATATTCAATGATTAAACACCCAAGGTTTTATTTTACAAAGTTTGCTCTATCATTCATTAATCTCTCCCATAACAACACTGTTAAGTCACAAGTTGCAATCTGCAAGTTCTACCCTTGGGAAACAAGGGATTCCAACCACTGAGTACCTGGTGAGCAGGAGAAAAATATCACTCGTTACAAAGCTATGAGCTACAGCCTATGATATGAAAAGAGACTTGAGAACCTACATACTAAATAAATGACCACTATTAACCCAGGGAAGAATGTAACATGAAATTGAGCAACAAGAACATGATGTATGTAAAGATACACTCTAACATATACTAAAAGAGTCCTTCAAATGGTCGGTAAGACTGCATGCAATGGAACTAATCACCCACAATCATGAGCAGCTCGTATTGGCTGAGCTCCCAAAGATCCTCTTCAACATCGCATTCTTTCTGCTTAAATAGTCTGAAAAGATCTAATTAGACTTTCTTACACCACTTTAAGTTATGAATCCAAAGATTCTGGAAGCCAGAGCACACTCAAAGGAAAGCTGAGAGACCTAACCAGTACCACCAGGAAAGACATAAAAAGTCACCTCATTTGATCGTAGTTAAAAGTACTAACACGGTAACTTGACTATACTATTCTTAGCAATACAATACCACGAGTACAACTTCCACATAGGGTGAATGTTAAATGTGAAGCACATGCTTCAAAAGACACCACGAAGAAGGTGAAAAGGAACCCACAGCCAGGGAGATTTCTGCAAATCCTGTATCTGATAAGGAAACTGTGAGAGTCTTTTGTGCATTGTAGCTACAAAGCCAAGTAAAGAAACAAACAACAAGATAAATAGGCAATGGGCTTGAATAAACATTAGTCCAAAGAAGGCACCTACATGGCCAGTAATCACACCAAAAGACCATTCACATTATTAGCCATCAGGCACGAGAAAAATCAAAGCCAACAGTAAAGGAGACAGCACTTTCACAGCTGTAATGCAGAGGAGAAGCGGGTGGAGAGAAGTGAGACCTTCACATGGCTGGTGGGGATGGGAACAGGGCAGCTGCTCTGGAACACAGCCTGGCAGAAATGTTATGCCTAAGAGAAATGAAAGCAGGTCTGACAAAAATATGTGCATAAACGTTCACAAGAGTACTAATCACAGTCTCAAAAAAATAATAACCTGAATAGCCACTAAATGATGAATGGACAAATAAATCATGGCATATCCACAACAGGATGTCATTTACCAACACAAAGAAATGAAGTACTGATACATGTTACAACTGGCTGACCCTTAGAAACCTGCCAAGTGAAATGAGCCACACACAGAAGAGCACATATTCTATGATCTTCTGGTTATTTTAAGCAAAGCTGGATATACAATTTGAGCTCAAATATTTGTTAAATGCCATGTACCATTTTTGTCCCTGGGGAAAACAGCTTAGCGGTTACTTATAGCTACAAGAGGAGAAATTAGAAGTGACTAATGAGAATAGGGCGTCTTTTAAAACTGACAATGATGTTTGTACAGCTCTAAATACTACTGAACTGTACACTTTAAATAAATGAATGTCGGTGGGCATTTGGTCTAACAGGATGTCAGTACATATGTATTCCACATCAGAGCATCTGAGGCTGATTCCTGGTTCTGGCTGATTTCAGCTTCCTGCCAATGAGGACCCTGGCAGGAGCAGTGATGGCTCCAGCGTTGGGGACCTTTTCCTCATGTGGGAGACACAGATGGATTTCTGGGCTCCTGGTCTCAGCCTGGCCAGGCCCGCATTGTTCCGGGTATTTTGGGAGAAGGAACTAGCTCTCTCTTGCTCTACTGATTCTCTGTCAAGTACATGAAAATGAAACACTAAAATATAAAAAAGGTGAATATATTGAATACACTTTTAAAACATTCCAGCACGCCATGCCTGGAACAACACACAGAAAAGCTCCTAGCCTATGATCACAATTCTACTTCCCCTAGCAAAAACACTGTATCGCCCCTTCCCTTCTACTAGCTGTCACAGGCCATACCCTGAGGCTATAATAGATAAAACAGCAAGGAATTGCTTGAGGTTGGGCATATAGATTAGCAAAATGTTATAACTTAGAAACTGACCTTTGTGCTTTAGGGAGCTTAGTTAATAACAGAAATATTGTCAGTGGGAAAAATGGTTTCATAAGTGGCTGACACATTTGCTTGCCTATTTAGGAATAAAGATTGATCAACCAAATGCACACAACTTACAATTGGCTAGAAGACCTAAATGTGTGTGACAGACCAGCTGGGAAAGGAGGGATGATGCAACAGTGCTCCTTTCTTTCTACTACATCTTTTTCTTTTTCTAAGATTTATTTATTTTTATTTGAAAGGCAGATGTACAAAGAAAAGAGACAAAGATCATTCGTTTGCTGGTTTATCTCCCCAGGTGGCCGACAAGGCCAGAGCTGAGCTGATCCAAAGCCAGGAGCCAGGAGCTTCTTCTGGATCTCCCACACTGGTGCAGGGTCCCAAGGCTTTGGGCCGTCCTCTACTGCTTTATCCCATCACAAGTAGGGAGCTGGATGGAAAGTGAAGCTGCCAGGACGTGAACTGGTGCCCACAGGAGATCTTGGCACTTGAAGGGAGATGATTAGCCAATCAAACCATTGGACCAGACCCACCTGCTTCATCTTCCTATTTATTCAGCAGAAAGGGACAGACACAGAGAGAGAACACTCTTATGTGCTGCTTCACAGCAGCTAGGGCTGGGGCAGGCTGGAGGCGGAGCTGGGACTTCAATCTGGGTCTCTCACGCGGGTAGCAGGGACCCAACTAATGGAGCAATCACATACTGCCTCCCATGGTGTTCATCTACTCCATTTCAGTCACAAAGTAACTTTTCACCAATGACTCCAAGCCTCTGAAGCCATTTTGGTACAGGGCTGAAATAGGGACATTAGGGATGGACTCTGCTCCACCTCATTTATTCTGAAGCCAAAGCCACCGTCAAATTTTCTTCTAAGAGAAGCCAATTCTTATCAAGGAAATGTGTTCTCCAAGTTACAGACAGCCACCCCTGATCAGGGCCACCCCTGAGGAAAATCTAAAGAATTTGTACATCTTACACAAAGATAACTGCTGTTTTACAAAAACCGTTCTTTGTACAATGTGGTGATGGAAAAGTATACTTATGACAAAATTGGAAATACACTGACAGGAGATGTATGGAGGAAGAGAAATGCCAAGAGGAATGGAGAAGGTGAGGTGGGACAGAAGACAGAAAGGAAGGAAGTGAAGAAGAAACTCCTGAGAAGTGTTTCTCAAGTGATTTGGCAAAGGCCGTGGCTGACAGGAGAGTTCGAAGCAAAACTACAATGGCTCTTCTCCAACTCCTGTGAAATCATGTGAGACTGAGCTATTTGAAAACAAGAAATTGTGTCTGCTTTTCTACCCGACTTTATCCAACATAATTTTCCTGAAAGGTCTTCAACATTGAAACCTGAGACATTTTCATTTAAAACCAACTCTTACCTTGCTTTCTCTTTCTAATTCACTTCGCAGCCACTCAAAGTCACTGTATCTTCTTCTAACGGTTGATTCCTTCAGCTTGAAAATTGGAAGATTTGTCTGAAACAAAAAAGTCACTGCTAAGTTGAAATGGTTAAGGAGGTTTCAAGAAAAGGGGTGGGGTGGAGGGCAAATCTGTCAGATTAACAATCTTGTTACCTTAGATAAAAAAAACCATTAACTTCTTAAGACTTTTTAAAAAACCTATAACAACACATTGCTGGTGGTAAGAGTAACTTGTTTAAACTAGAATACAATTTCTAAAATACATCTTTATGGGTCAGTGCTACTGGCTAAATCTTCACCTTGCAATCACCAGGGTCCCATTTGGGCACTAGCTTGTGCTCAGGTGGCTCCACTTCCCATCCAGCTCCCTGCCGGTGGCCTGGGAAAGCAGTGGAAGATGGCCCAAAGCCTTGGGACCCTGCACACACGTGGGAGACCTGGAAGCAGCTCCTGGTTCCTGGCTCCTGGCTTCGGATCAGCTCAGCTCCCAGCCCTGAGGGAGCAAATCAGCAGATGGAAGATCTTTCTGTCTCTCCTTCTCTCTGCATATCGGTCTTTCCAATAAAAAAAAAAAAAAAATCTTAAAAAAAAATCTT
The DNA here is from genome assembly GCF_030435755.1 of Ochotona princeps. Classification (NCBI taxonomy): domain Eukaryota; kingdom Metazoa; phylum Chordata; class Mammalia; order Lagomorpha; family Ochotonidae; genus Ochotona; species Ochotona princeps. The sequence goes on along the minus strand of NC_080832.1, from coordinate 53,764,141 downwards.
TACATGCACGTTTTGATTGTCACTGCCTGAGGTTATTTACATAAAGCCAGCTCTGTTACCTAGCTTAGCCAGTACCTCACTATTTAGTGTCCAGAGGGAAATTAGACGCTACCTACTTGTAAATGAAATACAAAACACTGTTATTAGGACTAGATTAAATCTTGCATAATCAAAGAAATGAGTAAGGCTTTTTAAAGTTTTACTTCTTTAAGCACACATTTATGGGGTGCAAAAACCAGAGAACTGAGTGAGAACGTAGATACTGCTTGTTACTGGCTGCAGTCCCCGGATTGAGCCCGAGCAACAAGCACTTAGCCTGCTCACCCACAGAGACGTCCACCCACCAGCCTCTGCCCTCTTTCCTGGCCTGTCCCACCTCTGACTGTAAAACATCCTGCTTAAATTATTATTATTCCTCCTAAAGAAAGTAAGGAAGCATATTCCTTGATTCAACTTTTGCTTCTAGAACTACAAAATATTTTCAAGTTGAAAAGAGAAAAAATTCCATCTGAAGGGCAGGCAGGTGTTCCACTTTGCACACGGGAACATCTCCGACTTGTAAAATCATTGCTAGGAACATTCTTCTCATGTTAAACCTAATGCTACTGGTAAATACTTGTCATTCAGCAAAAGAAAAGCTCTTTATTCAGGTCCTTAAATCCATTTTGTAGTGGCCTCAAATTTTTTCCCCGAGTATATTAATTCCTCTGTGTTGTATACCTTACAGCCTGGAATCTTCTACAGATGCGATTGGGCATAACAGTGTATAAGTTTCAAGCATGAAACTCAATCTCAAAAGAGGTTTAAAAGCACTTGAATTTTCTTTCCCAGGTAACCACAACATTTGTTCATTGTATTAATGACTCAGAGCAAAACTGCACCTAACAAGACTCTCATTATACTAAAAGTCAAGCTTATATTTAGAGGTGCTGGTTTGTTGTACAGAAAGGTACTCTCATTTCCCACAGGGACTAAAACCGGGTCCCCCGGAGAGCAGGACGCTAATTCCCAGAAAGAAAGCACAGGATTATTTCTCTCTAATTTCACCCATTGGCTTTTTAACCAAGTTCACCCTTCCGCATAAAAATATGAAGTCTTTGTAAGTGTCTAAAGATAGAAAGGCCTTTACAGAGCAGTGTTTTCTACAGGTGAGATTTTACATTTTGAATTCCCTCCTCTCAAATTACTTTACAAAAGGGATTAACTGCTCTCTTTATTCAGTATGTTAAGATCAAGCCTGTGAAAAAGAGTTCCTGAAGAATTTTCATACTTCTGGGTACGGAAGTCTATAAAGTTAATCTCTGAAACAACATATCAAGCTTACAGGTACAATGTTGAGGGAAAAGTGCCAATTCAGCTCATTTTACCTTCCATTTTCCCTTTTGAACTTTTGACACAATCACGGTTATATCTGATTCACTTTAATCGAGGGGGGAGGAGTAAGTGAGGGAAAAGTCCCTTCCCTTCATGATTAGCTAAAAATCTGATATATTACACATTAAAAAAAGGATCACGGTTGATTGAAGAAAAATTCTTTTTTTTCGTGCTTGCACCTGGCTGTGATGAGTGCTGTTTCAGAGTTTTGACAAAGTCACATCAAGAAACTATTATCCGCTTACATTGAAAGCGGTAAGTCCACTTTGTTCACCTTTTGGCATGTATTACCCAACATTAAAATGCCCCCTGTCCCACACTGCAGCACCTGGTTCCAGTTACTTGCTAATGCAGACGCGGGGCAAGGAGGGGGTATGTCAGAGGTGGGGAACAGCAGCTGACTCAGGTAGCCGAGCTCCTGTCACCACGTGCAAATCAGTTGGATTAAGTTCCCAGTATCTGCTTCAGCAGGTTGCCTGCCGCTATTGTGAACCAGAAGAAAGGGTGTGTCTCTGTTCCTCCGCCTTTCAAATGAGAATTTAAGTAAGTTTTTAAAAATTAGGATGGGCGAACGGCATTGTGACACGGCAGGGTAGCCACTGACTGCAATGCCAGCCAGCATCTCTATGGGCACTGGTTCTAGTAACTAGCTGCTCCACCCCCAGTCCGGCTCCCTGCTGAGGCACCTGGGGAAGCAGTGGGAGAAGCGCCCTCCGTCCTCGGATTCCTGCCACTTATGCAGGAGGAAACCCGGAAGAAGTTCCTGGCTCCTGCCTTTGGCCTAACCCAGCCTCAGCCACTGTAGCCATTTGGGGTATGAACCAGGGAATGGAAGATCTCTAACGCTGCCTTTCAAATAAATGTAACTTACAAAAAAAAAAATTTCTCTTATGTAACCACAAAATAAGCACCAAATACAGGACATTCAACATGACATACATATTCAAAATTTCCTCATTGCTTCAATGGTATTTATGATTTTCACTTATTTTATATTTATTTTTCTAAAAAGATCTATTTATTTTTATTGGAGGGCAGATTCAGAGAGGGCGAAGGACAGACACAAGACGGATCCTCCATTTGTCAATTCACTCCCCAAACAGCCACAATGGCCACAGGAGGGCCAGTCTGAAACCAGGAGTCCAGAACCTCCCCCAGGCTCCCACACACATGCAGGGACTCAAGGACTTGGGCTATCCTCCACTGCAGCTGAATCGGAATTGGGAGCAGCCAGGTCTGGAACCAGAACCCAAATGTGATCTGATACTGCAATCAGAAACAACTTGCTACACTAGGCACCAGCCCTCTTTATAATTAAAAAAAACAAAAACAGAATCCAACGAAGATTCAAGCACTAGGGATTTAGTATTCCAGTGGGTTAAGCTGTTGCCTGGATGCTCATATCCCATGACGAAGTAACTGGGATTGAATCCTGTTTCCATTTTCAACTCAGCTTCCTGCTAATGCATATCTTGAAGCTTACATACTCAGATCTCTGCTACTCGTAAGGAGGACCTGGTAGGAGTTCCTGGGTCCTGGCTTCAGCCTGGCACAGACCAGGGCATTTGGAGATTAAACTAGCAAATTGAAGATCAGACTCTCTAACTGCCTTCAAATAGATGCTTTAAAAATAAAAACCAGGTATTTAAATAAGAAAAGTGTGGCAAACTGGTGAATGAAAATAACCTTTAGGGCCTGGTGTGGTGGCCTAGCAGCTAAAGTCCTCACCTTGAATGTACCAGGATCCTGTATGGGCACCAGTTCTAATTCCGACAGTTCCACTCCCCATGCAGCTTCCTGCTTGTGACCTAGGAAAGCAACCAAGGACGGCCCAAGGCCTTGGGCACCCTGTACTGGCATGGGAGACCTGGAGGAGGTTCCTGGCTTCTGGCTTCAAATCGACGCAGCACCGGCCATTGTGGTCACTTGGGAGTGAATCATCGGAGGGAAGATCTTCCTCTCTGTCTCTCCTCCTCTCTCTGTATATCTGACTTTGTAATAAAAATAAATCTTTAAAAAAAAAGATTTATTTTATTTTTTTATTACAAAGTCAGACATACAGAAAGAAGGAGAGACCGACAGAATGTTCTTCCGTCCGATGATTCACTCCCCAAGCGAGCCGCAACGGGCCAGTACACGCTGATCTGATGCCGGGAACCTGGAACCTCTTCCAGGTCTCCCACACAGGTGCAGTGTCCCGATGCATTGGGCCATCCTTGACTGCTTTCCCAGGCCCCAAGCAGGGAGCTGGATGGGAAGTGGTGCAGCCGGGATTAGAACCAGCGCCCATATGGGATCCTGGGGCTTTCAAGGCGAGGACTTTAGCCGCTAGGCCACTGTGCCGGGCCCAGCGTATGTGTTTTTAAATAGCCTTCTGGACCATTTTATGTTTCTACATATGAATCTTTGCTTCACTTACAATTTTTTTAGAGCATTCACTTTTTTTTTTTTGAAGTTGGAAAGGCAGATGTACAGAGAGAAGAAGAGACAGAGAGAAAGATCTTCTGTCTGCTGGTTCACTCCCTAAGTGGCTGCAATGGCTGGAGCTGAGCCAATCCAAAGAAGCCAGGAGCTTCTTCCGGGTCTCCCATGCAGGTACAGGGTTCCAAAGCCTTGGGCCATCCTCTACAGCTTCCCCAGGCCACAGCAGGGATCTGGATGGGAAGCAGAGCCACCAGGATTAGAACCGGAACCCAAATGGGGTCCTGATGAGTACAAGGTGAGGATTTAGCCAACTGAGCCATCACACCAGCCTGTACTTAAAGCTTAAAAAAAAAAAAAAAAAGACAGATGAATGTTGAAAGGCAAAGTGCCAGACACAGACAGACAGACAGACAGACACACACATACATACATATATACAGAGACACACAGTGATTATCTTCCATTTGCTGGTACATTCCCCCAGTGCCTGCCAACTGCTGGGGTTGTGTTAGACCAAAGCCAGGAGCTTTAAGATCATCTAGATCTTGCATGTGGGTGAGGCCCAACTATTCAGACTCTTCTCTACTGCTTTCCCAGATGATCTGAACTGCAAAGGAACTGGACAGGATGCACGGTATCAAAAACTCACCCTGGCCTTTGAACTGGGTGCTCCAGTACGAGATGCTAATGTTGTGGATAGCACTTGAAGCCACTGCACCATGTTGTTGGTACCTACTGCTAATTTAAAAGAATTCCAAAAACTGGCACTGTGGCTCAATGGGTTATGACGCCCTACTTGACAAATAGGGCCAATCATTTGTGCTTGCTTCTTAATAAAATAGAGCAGTATTTTATTTATTCTTTTTTGTTGAGGTGCAGAGAGACAAAAAAAAGAAACTGCTACCTGCTGGTTTATTCAACAAATGTCTATAATGGCAGGGATGGGCCTGGGGCCAATTATTTTAGTCATCACTGATATCTCTCGAGGACTACACTGAATGGAAGCTTAAGTCAGGAACGGAACCAGGGAAGTGTAATCCAGGCAAACCAATGCAGGACGCAGGTGTCTTAACCACTGGGTTAAGCAATTATTCCAAAAATATTTTTAAAAAGATATTATTTAGGGCCCGGCACGATAGCATAGTGGTTAAGGGTCTCGCCTTGCATGCCCAGGATCCCATATGGTCGCTGGTTCTAATCCCAGCGGCCCTGCTTCCCATCCAGCTCCCTGTTTGTGGCCTGGGAAAGCAGTTGAGGACTGCCCAAAGCCTTGGGACCCTGCACCCGTGTGGGAGACCTGGATGAGCTCCTGGCTTCGGATTGGCTCAGCTCCAGCCGTTGCGGCTCACTTGGGGAATGAGCCATCAGAAGGAAGATCTTCCTCTCTGTCTCTCCTCCTCCCTGTATATCCACCTTTCCAGTAAAAATAAATCTTAAATATATATATATATATATATATATATGTAATTTATTTATTTTTATTGGAAAGTCAGATTTACACAAAGAAAGATCTTCCATCTGCTGGGCCACTCTCCAAGTGGTCACAATGGCCGGAGTTGAGCTGATCTGAAGTCAGGAACCAGAGCCTCTTCCAAGCCTCTTCCAAGCCTTTTCCAAGGGTTCCTGGGCTTTGGGTCGTCCTCCACTGCCTTCCCAGGGCACAAGCACAGAGCTAGAAGGGAAGTGAAGCAGCCAGGACACGAACTCATGCCCACATGGGATCGCAGGCATGCAAGGCAAGGACCAGCCACTAGACTACCACGCAGATCCTTTATTTATCCCTTTTAAATTAATTTTGGGCCTGGAGCAGTAGCCTAGCAGCTAAAGTCCTCACCTTGAACACACCAGGATTCCATATGGGCGCCAGTTCGAATCCCAGCAGCCCTGCTTCCCATTCAGCTCCCTGTTTGTGGCCTGGGAAAGCAGTCAAGGATAGCCTGAGGTTTGGGACCCTGCACCTGCATGGGAGACCCAGAAGAAGCTCCGAGTTCTTGGCTTCAGACGGGCTCATCTCTGGCTTGAGGAGTAAAACAGTAGATGGAGGATCTTCCTCTTTGTATATCTGACTTTCCAATAAAAATAAAAATTAAAAAATTGATTAAAAACAAGAAATTGAAAAAATTATTTTTATTTGAAAGGCAGACTATTTGTAAAGAGTGAAAAGACAGAGAGAGGGATTTCCCATTTGCTGATTCACTTCCTTGGCCAAAATGGCTGGAGCTGGGCCAGTCCTAAGCCAGAAGCCTGGATCTTCTTCCGGGTCTCTCATGTGGATACAGGGGCTCGCATTTGGGCTGTCTTCCACTGCTTTCCCAAGCTCATTGGTAGGCAGCTGGATCCAAAGCAGAGTAGTCAGGACTCAAACCAGGGTGCATAGGGGATGTTGGCACTGCAGGTGGAAGCTGCACAGGGCTCCAAAAAGATTAATTATTTCTATTTTTATTTTATTTATTTATTATTTTTTTAAAGATTTATTTTTATTACAAAGTCAGATATACAGAGAGGAGGAGAGACAGAGAGGAAGATCTTCCCTCCGATGATTCACTCCCCAAGTGAGCCGCAACGGGCCGGTGCGCGCTGATCTGATGCCGGGAACCTGGAACCTCTTCCAGGTCTCCCACGCGGGTGCAGTGTCCCAATGCATTGGGCCATCCTCGACTGCTTTCCCAGGCCACAAGCAGGGAGCTGGATGGGAAGTGGAGCTGCCAGGATTAGAACCAGCGCCCATATGGGACCCCGGCGCGTTCAAGGTGAGGACTTTAGCTGCTAGGCCACTGTGCCGGGCCGATTAATTATTTTTGAAAAGATTTATTTATTTTTATTGGAAAGTCAGATATACAGAGAGAAGGAGAGACAGAGAGGAAGATACTCCGTCCAATGAATCACTCCCTAAGTTACCACAGCAGCTGGAGCTGCACCGATCTAAAGCCCGGAGCCTTTTCTGGATCTCCCAATGCAGTGCAGGGTCCCAAGGCATGGTGGTGCAGCCGGTTAAGCTGCCACTTGTGCCAGCCAGTCTCAGCCGCTCTGCTTCCAGTTCAGCTCCTTACTAACGCACCTGAAAAGCAGTGGATAATGGCTCAAGTACTTGAGTCCCTAAAGCCCACATAGAAGATCCAAGATGGAATTCCAGTTTCCTGACTTGAGCCTGGCCCAGCCCCAAACGCTATGGTCATTTGGGGAATGAGCTAGCCGACTGAAGCTTGTGCATGCTCTCTCTCTCTCTCTGCCTTTCCAATAAATAACACAGACTGAATTCACATTTTCATGTAGTTATTTGGTTTTAATCATGGGGAGTAAGAATGTCACAGAACAGCCACACACCTGGCCAAATTTAGAGTAAATATGCAAATTTGTAAATACAATAGGCTCACAATTTAACAGACTATGAGGAGGGTTTGTCTGTATGGTCTATTTTGCTAGAATGAAGTGATATTTAAAATTCAGGACAACTCTTATTCTTCTGCATGACTTGGCTTTGCCTTTACAAAATCATCATGTATTCTGCAGTACTACCTCATGGAAAGGTGATGGGCCAACTGTAAGCTCTAAGGATAATGATAAAACTAGGAAAGAACAAGACTAAAAGCCTGAGAACCATCTAATATTATCTGGTTGCTGTGTATTTGCTCTGATAATACACCAAAAACAAAAATTGTAATGAAATGAGACATATTTGTATGCCTGACACTCTGAAACTGCTATATGTATCAAAGAATAAGAGCAATGTTCTACAAAAAGTATTACTAACCACAGAAGTGAGATTATCAGGAATCCAAATGGGCATCATACACCAAAGAACAGATTTTGAAACCATGATATGGTATGGAAATCTAAAACAAGTGCTTCCTTCCAGTCTGAGCACAGGAAACTGCCACAAAAAGGCAAGTCCTACACACTTACACAGGCTCATCTAGGAAAGTCAGCAGCTCGCTGATACCCTATCTATACCCTGATTATCACTGATAGCCAAGCAGAAAATCAATCCTGAAAATGTGATCCCCTAAACTAGGTTCAGAATAGATGTCAGAGAATTGTTTACTAGGTGTGTCTAGTATTTCTTCAGATAGTGTCACGTGTACATTTGAAAGAGACTGGCAACAACATCAAAAGTATTCTCAATAGGCCACACTCTATTCACCAATCCTAAGAGATGTAAATGGATGCCCAGGACCGTTCTCATTGAACAGTTGCATTTCTTCAAATATCTACATCTAGAGATAAAGGATAAGCTGAGAAGTGCTTAAGCTATTACCTCCCCCTTCAGCACTTTGGATACTTGTTTTACCCTATCTGGAACAGCATGAATAACTGGAGATATGGTTCATAACCTAGATGAACTCTAACTATGGCTACAGAGAAGTCACTTAAAGGAAGAATAAGCTTTTAGTCTGGAGAACCTTTGAAATGTAGATTGTCACTAAGCCAAGGTATTTGGTTTCTCTCTTTTAAAAAATAAGGACATAGCCTTACAGTGATACAATTCCTCACCATTTTAAAAGCAGTATCCTTTATGGTATTATTTCTAAAACAGTAGAGAATTATCTGGTTTAGCTTTAATGCATAAACCAAGTAATTCCATATACCTTTCCTACTTTTGTCCATATTCATTATTTGAGGATTAGCAACAAGCAACATTTGTGTTACACTGCAGTTTTCACTGAATAATCTTTAAACGACCTGTGTAATAGTTATTCTATAATAAAGAAATAACAGTTTGTAAACATTTACATAATTCTACAGGCTTATGGGGAAAGAAAACTGCTTGTTAACAGCCTAGAAGCTTTCTGAACAACAGTAGTGGAGTATTTTCTTTATCTTTCCAACTCATATCATTCTAAAAATCACACCCCTCAAAAGTGTCATTATCTGGAGAATCTCATTCAACTTTTCATGACAGAGTTTGAACACTAGTATTTTATCAAGTACACAGAGAGAAAGATAGCTCCCATCCACTGGCTCACTCTCCAAATGCCAGGAGCCTCTTCCTGGTCTCCCACACGGACACAGGGTCCTAAGGCTTTGGGCCGTCCTCCACTGTATTCCCAGGCCACGAGCAGGGAGCTGGATGGGAAACATGGCTACTGGGATTAGAACTGGTACCCATGTGGGATCCTGGCATATGTAAGGTAAGGACTCTCTAACCACTAGGCTACCACAGAGGGCCCCAAAATAAATAAATCTTTAAAAAAAAATTAAAAATGGGCAAAGATCGTTCTTCAAAAACAACAAGACACAGTATGTCATCTTTTTGGTACAAGCAAAAAGGGACTGAAATCGTCACCTCCTAAAGCCACCTGCACGGCATGTGCACGGCAGCACTGTTCCCAGCGCTATGCCTGCACAACTGAGAATCATCAGCTCTGAAAAAGGTCACCCTGCAAGGGCCATGACTTGAGTGGACCCAGACATCATCATGCTAAGTCAAGTAAGTTAGACACAGAGAGAAAAATGACATGACCTCACTTACAGGTGAGTACTAAACTGTAGATAATTAAAACAGAGGTTACCAGGATCAGGCTGGGAAGGAAAAAACGGGAAGATGCATGCCACAGGATACTAAATGGTAAACAGATAAAATGTAAATTACGGTTGCAATTCCTAAATGTGATCAATTTTGGAAGTCTGCATTTTCTTTATTCAGAACCTGAAAAAAAGAACTGCTTTTTATTTTCTTTCTAAATGGAGTTTAGCTTTGGTCCATCTTTTCCTTCACCATCAACTTCCTGTTAACAGTCTGTTGCTCAGTGAGGTTGAAACACAACAGTGTTCATTTTTTTTTAAAAAAGATTTATTTATTTTTGGGCCCGGTGGTGTGGCCTAGTGGCTAAAGTCCTCTCCTTGAACGCTCAGGGATCCCATATGGGCACTGGTTCTAATCCCAGCAGCTCCACTTCCCTTCCAGCTCCCTGCTTGTGGCCTGGGAAAGCAGTTGAGGTCAGCCTAAAGCCTTGGGACCCTGCACCTGCGTGGGAGACCTGGAGGAAGCTCCTGGCTCTTGGCTTCGGATCAGCACAGCACTGGCCGTTGCAGTCACTTGGGGAGTGAATCATCGGATGGAAGATCTTCCCCTCTGTCTCTCCTGCTCTCTTAAAAAAAAAAAAAAAAAAGATTTATTTATTTTTATTGCAAAGTCAGATATATAAAGAGGAGAGACAGAGGAAGATGCATCCGTCCAATGATTCACTTTCCCAAGCAGCTGAACCTATCCGAAACCAGGAGCCAGGAGCCTACTCTGGGTCTCCCATGTAGGTACAGGGTGCCCAAGGCTTTAGGCCATCCTCCACTGCATTCCCAGGCCACAAGCAGGGAGCTGGATGGGAAGCGGGGCTGCCAGATTATAACCAGCGCCCATATAGCATCCCGGCGTGCTCAAGACAGGACCTTAGCCACCAGGTCCCGATGTGGTAGCCTGGTGGCTAAGGTCCTCGCCTTGAACTCACTGGGTCCCAACATGGTTCATTTTTTACCAGATGATCTATTTCTAGGCACCAAGTATGGAACTGATATATGAGGACTCTTCAAAAGTTCACAGCACAGGTGAGCACTGCAGCCTAGTGAGTTAAGCTACCACCTGCAATCTGGATCGCATAGGGATGCTGGCTCCAGTCCTGGATGCTCCACTTCCAAGCACCTGCTAATGCACCAGGGAAAGCAGCAAACTGCCCAAATGCTTGAGCCCCTGCTCCCACCAGGGCAACTCGGAAGAAGCTCTGGTCTCCTGGATTCAGCCTTCGCAAACACTTGGGGGAGTGACCCAGCAGATGGAAGATCTCCATCACTGTCTCTCCGCTTTGTAATTCGCCTTTCAAGTAAGTGAACACAAATCTTTAGAAAAAAAAGTTCATACTATACAGCTTTAATGTTTTTGTGCCAAAATAAGCATATTTCAATTCCATTTTCCATGAACTTTATCTTCATCTACTTGAAAGGTAGAGCCACAAAGACAAAAGAAACCCCTAAATCTGTGGGTTCACTCTCTAAATACGCAACAGCCAGGGCCAGGCCAGGCCATGCGGGCGTAGGTACCCAGGCCACTTCAGTCTTCATCTGCCACCTTGCAGGATACACCAGCAGAACGCTGGATGTGTAGTGGAATAGCCAGGACAGGAAGGAGTACTCTAACCTCACAGCTACAACATCTGCCTCTTCATGACATTTGGAAATTTTAACTAACTTACTTCATTTTATTTGAAGGCAGAGCAACAGAGAAAGGAGGAGTAAAAATCTGTCCACTGGTTCACTCTCCAAATGGCCACAACAGCTGGAGCCAGGTCAGGCTGAAGATGGGAACCTGGAACTCCATCTAAGTGTGTGACATGAACAGCAGGTGCCCAAGCACTTGGGCCATATTCTGCTGTTTTTCTGGTGTGTTTACAGGGTCCTGGATCAGAAGTGGAGCAACCAGAACTCAAACCAGCACTTGTGGGACATGTGCTCTCAGACTGCAGTAGCTTAACATGCCGTGCCACAACAGCTGCCACTCCATGAACTTTTAAAAACATGTTCACAAAAAAGGTCATTCTCAACTTCTAGTTAACAGCTAAACCCAAGTTCATGAGGAAAAATATTTCAGCAATATGTCATTTTCCTAGATTTTTAAAATACCCTCATGGTAATCACAGTATCTTGGTTTATAATGAGGTATTCTTGGGAAGGATTTTGCTTTTGTATTATCCATGTAAATGGGGGATTATAGTTAAATGATTTGTAAACAATCAGGTACAAAAACTGGTAATACTACTCAGCCACCCCTCTAAACATACACACACATACACACATACACTCCAATTTTTTTATACTCTAAACAAAGTTCTAAAATAATGTAAGATTCAGCTACGCTTTCTATAATAAATGACATGATAAACCTCTAAGGATAGATACTAGAAAACAGTATGTCATCTAAAAACAAAAAAGGGAATGGGCAGGTTTTTTCAAAGCATGTAATTCTACCTGGAAACGTTAAAAAAAAAAAAACCACGAAAAGGATACTGAACGAGTCTTAATTCTCTAAAACATATTAATAGACTTCTTTCTCTTGCAGGAAGTGATTAGCTATAAAAAGAGCAATCAGACAATGACATTAAATACTATACACATGCGTGCTTGACATTTGCAGACTGACAGTGGTGCCACTGCAATACTTTATTCCTTTCACAAAGTCCCACAAAGAATAATTACTGTTATAATAGCTTGACAGTACTCAAGTCAATAACAGAAATCCATTAGAAACAGAAAATAACTCTTTGTCTAAGAATTCTCATCGTAAACCCTGCCTAACAGTACAAGTCAGCAGAGGAACTGCAACTTGCCATCAAAGGCTTCCAGACATTTAGTTTGGCACAATTTAAAATATTTTCAAGCTAGGGGCCAGTGTTGCAGTGCAACAAGTTAAGTTGTCACCCAGCAACACCAGCATCCCACACAAGTGCAAGCTATAAGTTTTGGCCGCTCCATTTCCCATCCAGTTCCCTGCTAATGTGCCTGAAAAGCAGAAGATGGCCCAAGTCCCTAGACCCTACATTTGCGTAGGAGACCCAGAAGCTCCTGAAGCTCCTGGTTCCTGGCTTAGCTCCAAGTTACTGCAGCCACTTGGGGAGCAAACCAGTGGATAGAAGACCCCACTCTCTTTCAAAAAAATAAAATAAATCTTAATTTTTTTCAAGGAACACACCACCTGTGTTGGGGGTCACCAGATGTGAGGTGGGACGAGGGAACATGGTACTCCGCTGTTTCAGGCTCTTCTCCCAGTCCTCCGTTCCAGTCTTCTTCGTGCCCATACTTCTACCCCTTGCTAAGTTGTAAAGTTTGTAAGGAAAGGAAGGCACTTCAGATCCTTCACCAACACTTCCAAACCTTGCTAGGAAGAATGGTGAATGAAGGATTTAAGTTATGCCATTCATAAATATTAATTATGAAGCATTACAGGCTATTAAATTCATGCTGCTGAGACTGTCATTAAGTATAAAGCCTAAGACATTACATTAAGAATCTACTGTAGGGACAGGTACTTGGTGAAGCAATGAAGTATTTATTTGGGTTATTCACATCCCACATCAGAGTGTGTGAGTCCGAATCCTGGCTAATGCACACTCTGGGAAGTAGTAGGTGATGGCTAAAGTAGCTGTATCCTTGCCACTCACAGAATTCAGCCTCCCTCAGCCCCAAATGTTGCAGGCATTTAGGGAATAAATTAATGGGAAATCTGGTTCACCTCCTTTCAAATTAAACAAAGTTTTAAGAACAATTAATTTAAAGTTTAAAATAAAAAAAGAACTGACTGTGACCGCTGCACCATGGGGTACACGGACCTGGTCCCTGGCTTAGCTGGTCTGTAACACAGGTAAGCACTGTAAGCGGAAACCAAAGCAGACAGGCCAGGCCAGAGAGGATGAAGGGTCCTGGAATATTGTTGGGGAACTTCTGTAACATATACGTACATGCAACCTAAGGGTTCTATTTACTGCTGTTTACACCAAAAGTGTTCAAGTTGTGCTGTTCACCTTTGAGGATGAAGAGTTTATAGTCTCTGTTTCTCCACTGGCCTAAGAAGTTTAAGGTTACATTAACACTGAACCTCAGACACAAGGTTCAGACTGCTCCATTACTATTTGTGGAAGTTACTGACATGTTGCACTGTTGAAGAAAAAAGTGCAAGCAAATACATGAGTATAATTCAGTATTTGCTTTGTACCAGGATAGTTGATTTAGCATAACAGGAGCTAATCACCAATTTGACAGCATTTCTCATTTCTGGAGGTAACAAGAAACAAATCCATTAATCAACCTGATCTGGGTTCAATTCTTCCTCTGGAAATTATTAACAGTATACCAACTTACTATCTCTAAATCTGAACCTTATAGTTTTATTTATTTTAAAAAGACCTAATTATTTGAAAGGCAGAGTGACAGAGATGAGAGATAGAGATCTTCTGTCCACTAGTTCATTCCCTAAACAATTGCGATTGGTCGGCAACGATCAGGACTGGGTGAAGCCGAAGCCAGGAGTCAGGAACTCTCCCAGGGTGTCTCACACGGGTGGCAGGAGGCCAAGCACAGGGCCACCTTCTGCTTTCCCAGGCACACTGGTAGGGATGGGACTAGAACTGGTGCCCTGATACAGGATGCTAGTGTTGCAACTGATATAACGTAATCTACCAAAACACCAGCCCCATGAGTTTCATCATTTTTTAAATGAAAATGCTGCCCATAATTAAAGGAACTATTACCACCTCACACAGCTTATCAGTTTGCATATTTAGTGTATGGCAAATGCCATACTTTCTGTCACAGTTTATTCTCACAATTTACTTTTTGGCCGAAGAAATGCAGAGAAGTAACTTGTTCAAGGTCACAGGTATACTGACAGACAGATTCTGCCCATGGATACAAAAATCCAAGTTCTGAAGGCATCCTGTAGTTACAAGTACCTGACTCACAGCAGAGATTAAATAAATAAAGCTTTAAAAGTACACTAAAATGACATTTGAGAAGCATTTTCCTCCTGGCTGTTATGAAAAGCCATCTTTGCCATGTTCCCGGACGGGCTCCCCGCTGGCAGTGGCCACCCATAGCAGCTGTGGTCACCCTGAACTTCTGCTCGCCTTGAACTCTTCTGCAGCATCAGCTCACAGGTGTCCCACAGGCCATAAGCTCCATCTCCAAGATCAACACCCAGGACTTAGAGGAGGAAGTTGTGGGGAGAACGGAAGAGTCACTAATGAGCACACTAATGAGGAAAATGGGGAGGAGGCAAAGACTGAGGTATAAAGAAGGGGAGGAACAGGTGGAAGAAGAATAGGGTGATGGGAGGAGAAGAACGGAGATGACGATGAGATGGCTGGGGGAGTTACAGGCAAACTGGCAGGTGAAGACGATAAGGATGGTAATGGTGACACCAAGAAACAGAAACTTTTTGAGGATGACCAGACAGCAAAAAGGGGAAAATCCAAAGCAAAAGGTCACTTGCCAGTATGGGAAGTGCCACCAGCAGATAATATATGCTCTCCACCACATAATGGGAATTTGTAATAGGAGAGGAAAAAAGAATCAAAATGACTATTGAACCACAGTGATGCTAGTGCTCAATGGGCTAATCCTCCACCTGCAAGCTCCAGAATCCCGTATGGGTACTGGTTCCTGTCCCAACTGCTCCACTTCCCATCCAGCTCCCTGCCTGTGGCCTGAGAAAGCAGCAGAGGATGGCCCAAAGCTTGGGACTCTGTACCTTCGTAGAAGACCCTAAAGAATCTCCTGAAAGAAGCTCCTGGCTTTGAACAGGCCCAGCTCTGGCTGCTATGGCCACTTGGGAAGTGAACCAGTGGATGGAAGATTTTTCTCTCTCTCTCTCTGTAAATCTGCCTTTCTAATAAAAACAAATCTTAAAAGAACTAAGACTCTTAAAAGGCAGAGTTAGAGGAGAGATTCACCATGGGCTGGTTTACTCCCCAAACACCACAATGCCGGGAGTGGGCCAGGCCGGAGCCAGGAGGTTCTTATGGGTAACCCCAGCGGGTGGCAGGGACCCAGGCACTCAGGTCATACCCTGCTGCTTTCCTAGGAGCATTAGCAGGGAGCTGGATAAGAAGTGGAGCAGCCAGGACTGGAACGAGCCCTCATGGGATGACAGTTCAGCACAGCTGCAGGAGGCAGCTTACACCCAGCACACAGCACTGAGCCTTTCCAGGTGTTTTGAAAACGACAATGTGTGGAAAGAGGACATCTTGAATACAGAGCTCGTTCCTTCCCCAAGACTGTGACTTTCAAAGTCAACCCTGCCCTCACCGCCTCTTGTCTTTGATAAAGAGTCTATATTTTACCCTGATATAATGATTAAAACATTCAAGAGAACAAAAAAGGAAAAAGTGCATTTTTTTATACTTTATGTTTACATATATTATTAGGGGGCCACCACTTTTAATGGCCACTTTTAAAGACCAAGCCAGTCTTTGGAGCATCCCCTGACTTCTGACTTGACTTTGCTTTGACCACGGTCACTGCAACCTCAAAGGAGGAAGAAAAAAAAAAACAAAAAAAAACCCACCGGTTTTTCCCCTCCAAAAACAAGTAAGTGATCTCATTCTGAGCATTTCAGTGACCCGTTTGTGTATGTACATACGTGCACTCTAAGTGGCTGTACTTTATAACCTGCATGAGATGGCTAAAAAGGACAGAGACAAAAGATTTTTGTCCATTTTTGTCTATAAAGTTACTGTTTATGTTTTGCTGTTTGATGTATGTGTGAAATAATGTCCAAAAATAAACTGGAATTTTTTCTTTAAAAATTCCAACAATTATGTTAAAAATATTTTTTGAAGTTTAAATGCTACATAAAGAGCACTCTTGAGCAACAATAAATTGTCATTAAAAGCTTAGTAATTTAAGAGGCTGGAGGCATTGCACAGCAGGCTAAGCCTCTACCTGAGGCCCTGGCAACCCAACTGGGCGCCAACTCAAGTACCAACTGCTCTACTTCTAACACAGCTCCCTGACAGTGGCCTGGAAAAGCAGCATACCTTGGCACAAGTTCTTGCTCCTGGCCTTGGACTGACACAGCTCCAGCTATTAGGCCATGTGAAGAGTAAACCAGCCAATGGGAGATCTCAATGTCTTTGCCACGCCTTCTCTCTGTAAATCTGCCTTTCAATAAAAAATATATCTTTAAAAAAAGCTTGTTAATATCAATAAATAGGGTTAAGGTCCTCGCCTTGCATGCGTCAGGATCCCATATGATCACCGGTTCTAGTCCCGACAGTCCCGCTTCCCATCCAGCTTCCTGTTTGTGGCCTGGGAAAGCAGTTGAGGATGGCTCAAATCCTTGGGACCCTGCACCCACGTGGGAGACCTGGAAGAGCTCCCGGCTTCAGATTGGCTCAGCTCCAGCCGTTGTGGTCACTTGGGGAGTGAACCATAGGACAGAAGATCTTCCTCTCTGTCTCTCCTTCTCTCTGTATATCCGCCTTTCCAATAAAAATAAATAAATCTTAAAAATATATATATATCAATACATAACTGCTAAAAAGTGCTCCAAGATAAGAATAAGATCTTTAATCCGGGGTCCGGTGGTGTGGCCTAGCAGCTAAAGTCCTAGCCTTGAACGCCCCGGGATCCCTTATGGGCGCCGGTTCTAATCCTGGTAGCTCTACTTCCCATCCAGCTCCCTGCTTGTGGCCTGGGAAAGCAATTGAGGATGGCCCAAAGCCTTGGGACCCTGCACCCGCGTAGGAGACCCAGAAGAGGTTCCAGGTTCCTGGCTTCAGATCAGCGCACGCAGCACCGGCCGTTGCGGTCACTTGGGGAGTGAATAATTGGACGGAAGATCTTCCCCTCTGTCTCTCCTGCTCTCTGTATATCTGACTTTGTAATAAAAATAAGTAAATATTAAAAAAAAAAAGATATTTAACCCACACATTTACAGAGTTAAACAAAGCCCAAGCAAGATAAGCACAGACATCTCCACCAAAAAAACATCAGGTCATGGGTGGGCATCTGTGAGTGGTCAGTAAGGGGGCCAGGGTGGTGGTGTACATACTAACCCTCCGCCTGTGCCACCAGCATTTCTCATATGGGCACTGGTTCATCTCCCAGCTGCTCCACTTCCCATCCAGCTCCCTGCTTATGACCTGGGAAAGCAGTGGAAGATGGCCCAAGGCCCTGGGCCCCTGCACCCATGTAGGAAACCTATGAGAAACTCTTGGTCACGGTTCTAGGCATCCGCAGACCTGGCAGGTCCTGTCAGGGCTGTTGGCTGCTGCAGTGTGCAGATTATAACTGTTTTTATATATTGTAAGTTCCCAAAACATCAAATTTGGTTCCAAGTTTTATAGACGAATCACTATAATTTGTATTATGCTTTCTGATTCCATAAAGGTTTTCTTTAGACTTAAGAATTAAAAAAAAAAAAAGGAAGATAAACTGTCCCACCAAAAAAGAAGCTCCTGGCTTCAGATCAACTCAACTCTGGCTCTTTTGGCCATCTGGGAAGTAAATAAGCAGATGGAAGATCTTTCACTGCCTCTCCTTCTCTCCATAAATCTGCCTTTCCAAAAAAAAAAAAAAAAAAAAAAAAGAATAAAATCTTTACAAAAAAAAAAAGTTCACATGGAGCCCCAAGACAAAAACACAAGAACACAAGCACCAAAATGACAGATGCAAATCCAATCATCCCAATAACTTCATCGAGTAGATTAAATAATGCAATCAAAGGGTAAGATGGTCATATAGAATAAAAAGTAAAATTCTATCATATGTCTCTATAAGACACACTGGGGGCCAGTAATGATAGCTTAGCTAGTTAAGCCTCTACCTGCAACACTGGTATCCCACAAGGACACCAATTCAAGCCCTAGCTGTTCAACTTCCAATCCAGCTCTCTGCTAATGGCCTGAGAAAGCAGTGGAGGATGGTGCAGAACATTGACCCGAAGCCTTGAGATCCTGCATCCATGTGGGAGACCAGAAGAAGCTCCTGGCTCCTGGCTTCGGACTTTGCTGCTGAGGCCATTTGTGGAGTGAATTAGTGGACAGAAATTCTGTCTCTCCTTCTCTTTTATGCTGCCCTTCAAATGAAATAAACAAATAAATCCTTGAAAAGAGACACACAGTTGGGCCCAGCGTGATAGCGTAGTGGTTAAAGTCCACGCCTTGCACGCCCGGGATCACATATGGTTGCTGGTTCTAATCCCGGAGGCCCTGCTTCCCATCCAGCTCCCTGTTTGTGGCCTGGGACATGGGAGACCCTGAAGCTCCTGGTTCCTGGCTTGAGATTAGCTCAGCTCCAGCCATTGCGGTCACTTGGGGAGTGAATAATTGGACGGAAGATCTCACTCTCTGTCTCTCCTCCTCTGTGTATATCTGCCTTAAAGTAAAAATAAATAAATCTTAAGAAAGAAAGAAAAAAGAAAGAAAGAAAGACAAACAGACAGACAGTGAAATTTCAAAACAAGGTTAACAGTGAAGAAGGACAGTATATATTCTGAAAATGACCCTGAGAGTGCTGAAAGGTGTGGGCATCGTAGTGCAGGGGTTTAAATGCAAACTTTAACACCTAAAGCACATCCCGTCGTGCCTGGACTGTATACAGACTCCTCTGCTGCCAATGCAGCTTCATGAGAATGCGCTCAGGGGGAGCAGATTATGAGTCCAGCGCCTGGAGTCCTGCCAACTACACGGAGACTCAGACCTGGCTTTGTGGGCACTGGGGGATCGAAACAGCAGAAGGAAGGTCCCCCAGCCTCTGCCTCTCTTTCTCTGTTGCACTCCCCTTCAAACAGTCAAAAATAATAAATACGCATTTTTTAAAATAATGGAATGGCAGTGTTCTATTGCATGGCAAGGCAACTACAGATGACAATTCATAGTTCAAAAAAGCTTGAAGGAAGGAATTCTGATTATTTTCATCATAAAGAAATGATGTATGAGAAGACAAAAATGTTTACCCTGATTTAAACATTACACAACGTACACAGGTATTAAAACATTTTTGTATCAATTAAATAAGTAAACTGGATTATTTTTATGTCCATACCAGATTAAGGATATTGTATTAAATGAAATAAATCAAGGAAGCCAAGTTGTGGTGAAGTGAGTTAAGCCACCGCCTGCTTCCCATAAGCATGCCCACAGTGGTTACCAGGATGGGCGAAGCGGAGAGGCAGGCAGGCAAGGGAGAGGGGAAGATGGAAAGGAGATGGTTAATGTGACAGTGGCGGTGGTGTGTGTTTGCCATTTAAACACATTAAACTATCAAAAGGAAGAAAACTTGTCCAAAAAAAAGATGTGTTGAAACAATTCAAACAATCTTTACACAAAAGGATCTGTCAACAAGAACTGAAATCAGGAAGTTACAAAAACGGAAATTCTCAGAGGCATTTCAAGAAGCGACAATGGAGGTTATTTCTGCTCTGCAACTCGTGCAGGATGACCAACACTGAGTCCTTACCAACTTCAGGTGTTCTAGAACATGCATGTTCTTGTGCATACTCACGACAAAAACGGTTCATAAAAATGCTTTCAATTCTAGGGCCCAGTGCCATGGCCTAGCAGCTACATCCTCGTCTTGAATGCACTGGGATCCCATACAGGCACCGGTTCTAATCCCGGCAGCTCCACTTCCCATCCAGCTCCCTGCTTGTGGCCTGGGAAAGTATTGTTGGATGGCCCAAAGCCTTGGGATCCCGCACTCACATGGGATACCTGGAGGAAGCTCCTGGCTCCTGGCTTCGGATCCAGCACAGCACCAACTGTTGCAGTCACTTGGGGAGTGAATCATCGGACGGAAGATCTTCCTCTCTGTCTCTCCTCCTCTATGTATATCTGACTTTGTAATGAAAATAAATAAATCTTAAAAAATATTTTCAATTCTAAATATCTACGCTGGATTACCTTAGGTTTGTCTATATGAGAACTTACGTCACAAACTTTTATAGTTTATTCTTTCCCTTTCTGTATAAACAGCCTACTTTTGTTATTCTGGCGACTGATGTCAAAAAACTTTGAGATGACAAAACGTAAAACAAATACAAACCCTGGTCAACAAGTCAGGTGTTAACTGTGCTGTCATGCGGACACACTAGGAATGCGGCATGGGTGAACAAGGCGGGCGGCCGCACAGCTGGGCTGCTGTGACGCTGCTTGTGTTCACAGGGTGTGTGTGCTCACAGAAGAGGAAGGGGTGCGCATGCCTGGTCAAGACAGGGGCGTCCTGCTCTTACCACACCCCCTTGTTCTCGTTTTTACTGATTAAAAGTATTTATTGATACAGAAAACATAATTTTTTAAAGATCTATTTATTTTTATTGGAAAGTCAGATATACAGAGAGGAGAAGAGAGACAGGAAAATCTTCAGTAAGCTGATTTACTCCCCAAGTGGTCGCCAACAGCCAGAGCTGAGCCAATCCGAAGTCAGGAGCCTCTTTCGGGTCTCCCACGCGGGTGCAGGGTCCCAAAGCTTTGGGCCGTCCTCGACTGCTTTCCCAGGCCACAAGCAGGGAGGTGGAAGGGAAGTGGAGCCGCCGGGACTAGAACCGGCGCCCATATGGGATCCCAGTGCATTCAAGGTGAGAACTTAAGCCGCTAGGCCACGCCGCCAGGCCCGAAAGTGTGTTCTTAAAATTATGTTTTCTGGGGCCTGAAGCAGTAGCCTAGTGACTAAAGTCCTCGTCTTGAATGTGCTGGGATCCCATATGGGTGCCAGTTCATGTCTTGGCGGCCTTGCTTCCCATCCAGCTCCCTACTTGTGGCCTGGGGAAGTAGTGAAGGACGGCCCAAAGCCTTGGGACGCTGCACCGGCGTGGGAGACCTGAAAGAGGCTCCTGACTTCGGATCAGCGCGCACCAGCCGTTGCGGCTCACTTGGGGAGTGAATCATCGGACGGAAGATCTTCCTCTCTGTCTCTCCTCCTCTCCTTGTATCTGACTTTGTAATAAAATAAATAAATCTTAAAAAAAAAAAAAAGAACACACTTTACACACATTTTGAAGGGCTTATAAATCACAAAGAACCTTTGAGGAGGTGGGACAGGAAGGGAACTAGGAAGCACTTCCTCTTCCCCTGTCAGTACAGAGGTAGAAGAGGAAGTCACTTTGAGACCCTGAGCTGACAATTCGAGGGAGGGCCTAAGGTTGTCCACAGAGGTAAAAGCAGATCCAACAGATATCCATCCAGGAACAGGCACTTTCAGATTTTTAGCATCCAACACGGACAGGTCTGAAAGAAATTAAATCACTGTCCATAGCAAGAGGAGCCAATGACCCTCATCTTGGCTCACTGTAGCTAAGCTGCAGTCTAATACAAGACTATAGCCTTTAAGATTATATTTAATTTCCCAACATAATAAAATATTCTGGTCAAGACAGTAAGTCTTTATTCTTTGGCTAAGCAATGTTTTCTCCTTTATCTTGATCTGCATGTTCAAGTCTGTCATCCCGTGGTTTGTGGCACAGTTGTGGCAAGCCAACTAACAGATGCTTAAGCCGAGACAGGGTGAGCCAGACTGATCAGAGCAGCTCAGGTGGAAAGCTCTTGCATGGGACACTGGTCCCTTCACATCCCAGCAATCCTGAATATTCCAGAGAAGCTGATATCAGGCATAGTCACGAATGACAAGTCTTAACACATCAACTTCAATTCAAGGAAACCGAACTAACAGAAGTCTTGTGGTTTTAGCAGAACACTTCAATTGAAACAGCCATGGGTGGCCACTGGCTACAATATTTAAACAATTTTAACGAAAAACAGATCAATGAACATTTTCCCTCTAAACAATCAAAGAACTAAATTGAAAACGGATGGCCTACTCCAACCTTTAAAGCTTTTCTTAATTTTATGAATGTTTTCTCTGATTGTGATTTATAAATTTGCTTCTACAATGTAATCCCCACCCTTTATTTTGCCAGTTAGAGACAAGATATTGATCTTCCATCCACTGATCCATTCCTCAGATAAATGCAACGTCCAGGGCTGGGTTAGGCTGAAGCCATGAACCAGGAAATTCATCCAGATCTCCCAAATGGGTGGCAGGACCATAAACGTTTGAGCCATTTTCCGTTGTTTGTTTCAGACCATCAACAGGGAGCTGGTTTGGAAGTGGAGCAGCCAGGACATGAACTGGCACCCATAATGGGATGCTGCACCACAGGCAGAGGCTTTTACCCGCTATATCACAGCACTGGCCCCCCCTTTTTTTTTTTAAGACTAACTTACTATTTAACTTATTAACTTACTAAGTTAACTTACTTAACCTAATAAGTTACACATAGAGAAGGAGATTCAGAAAAAAGAGATCTTCCATGCACTGTTTTACTCCCCAGTGCTGGGCTGGGCCTAGGTCAGGTGCTAGGGCTTCTTGGAGGTATCAGTTGCTTTCCCACGCCATCAGCAGAGAGCTCGATTGGAAATGGAGTAGCCGGGACTCGAACCAGGCCACATAATATGGCAACAATGCAGGTAATGGCTTTTTCCGCTGAGCCACAACATCTTACCTATGGTATTTTCTTATGTTGTATTTTTAGTTTCTGACTCTTTTTTAAAACAAATTATTCTTAATTATTTTAAGTGACTGAAATTATAGTGAACATGTCAACTAAACACAGAAACTAAAAAGTCATTTGACATTAGAAAAAAAAGTAACTACTCATATATTTAATATAATGTCTCAGATACCAAAACAAATTTTAGATAATGGGACTTGAGAGTCACCAGTTGCAAAAGCGAAGGGACTGGCAGATAGGGAGGGAAGGCCTGAGGTCTCGGGCAGCTTTGCCGCCCACACACCTTAACTGTACCCCAAGGGCACCAGTGGCAAAGTCAATGCCCTGCCTGCCTTGGCCACAAGACCAAGATCTGCCTCCAAAAAAGGCTGGTGAAAATACTGCCAAGCCTTCTGGGAACCGGAAGAGCCTGAGGGTCAGAGGGCCCTAATTCAGTGGCAAGTCCTGCCTCCACCCTCATCATCAAACCCTCAAGGAAGCACCAAGAGAGAAAGACGAAAAAACATCCAACACGGTAGAATCTTCCCTTTGAGGAGTCTGACACCATTACCCAACAGAAGTGGCACTGACCTTCAACCAGAGAATTCTCTCAAGCCACTGAGGAGCTCCTAGGGACTCCCCAGTCTGTGAACTGTCACCGTGACATCATAGAAGACCAACAGAGGATTTGTAGAATGTCTGGCTGATCACAGCTCTGCAAACACAGTGAGGCGGATGGAGACAACTGGGAGGCAGTGCACTTGGCCTGCCAGTTAGGCAGCTGGTTAGGATGTCCACATTCTGCGCCAAGAGTGCCTGGACTCGAGCCCAAGTCTGCTACTGACTCCAGTTTCTTGCTGCTGCACACCAAGAGAGGCTGCCAGGAATGGCTGAATTTACTAGATCCTTGCCGCCCATACGGGTCACTGAGACTGAATTTCTGCCTCCTGGCTTTGACCCACTACTTCAGTTTTGTCACTGCTTTGATGGCCAGCTCTAAATTATCAGGAATCTGTCTTCCTATTAGTTTTATCAGCAATAACTTCCACTTTAGTTACTCAAAGATGTTCATAAAAGGTATAAATGAGAAAAGAAGTCTGTAAATTGGGCTCGGCAACGTGGCCTAGTGGCTAAGGTCCTTGCCTTGATCCCATATGGCTGCTGGTTCTAATCCCGGCAGCTCCACTTCCTCTCTATCTCTCCTCCTCTCAGTATATCTGACTTTGTAATAAAAATAAAATAAATCTTTTTAAAAAAAAAAGAAGAAGAAGTCTGTAAATTGAAACAGCAGAGTAACATACAGAGTCTACATAAAACTTGGGACTCTAGAAAGAAAAAGGAATGTCTAGGGCCCAGTACGATAGCCTAGTGGCTAAAGTCCTTGCCTTGAGCGCACCAGGATCCCATATAGGCACTAGATCTAATTCCGGCAGCCAGCTTCCAATCCTGGGAAAGCAGCCCAAAGCTTTGGGAGCCTGCACCCAAATGGGAAACCTGGAAGAAGCTCCAGGCTCCAGACTTCTCATCGGCACAGCTCTGGCCGTTGCAGCCATTTGGGGAGTGAATCAGCAGACGAAGATCTACCTCTCTGTCTCTCCTTTTCTCTGTATTTCTGTCCTTCCAATGGAAAAAAAAATCTTAGAAAAAAAGTCAGGGCCTGGCACAGTAGCCTAGCGGCTAATGTCCTCGCCTTACATGCGCCAGGGATCTCATATGGGTACTGGTTCTAATCCCAGCTGCTCCACTTTCCATCCAGCTCCCTGCCTGTGGCCTGAGAAAGCAGCAGAGGATGGCCCAAAGCTTGGGACTCTGTACCTTCGTAGGAGACCCTGAAGAATCTCCTGAAAGAAGCTCCTGGCTTTGAACAGGCCCAGCTCTGGCTGCTATGGCCACTTGGGGAGTGAATCAGCTGATGGAAGATCTTCTCTGACTTTCCTTCTCTCTGTGCATCTCACTTTGCAATAAAAATAAATAAATCTTAAAAAAAGAAAGAAAAAGTAGTGCCTAACATAGCATTCACTCAGCAACAGGTGTATGCATTAATATCCTCTTCAGGGCTGGAGTTGGCACAGCACACTGTCTCGGCATGCCTGACGAAGCTCCAGCTCCTCCCGAGGGACAGAGGAGAGGGAGAAGGAGAAAGACAGGGGAGACAGGGAGAGGGAGCTGGGTGCTCATCCACTGGCTCACCCTCCAAGTGCCTGCCTTGGCCAGGGCAGGCCTGGAGTCAGGAGCCAGAAAGCAAGCTGGGTCCCCCAGATGGGTGACAGTGAGCCTGAGGGTCATGACCACAGACTTCAAGGGTCTACATTAGGTGTGGGCAGCTAGTGTCAGGAGCGGCAGCCTGGAACCGCACCAAGGTGCACTGATACGGGATGCATTTCCATTATGTCATTATTTCAGTGCCTCATAAACAAGCTTCAGGCCAGAGATTGGGAAGTTTTTTCAAACATCGTCTTTACTTCTTAAATTTTACTTAAAGATTTAATCTGAAAGTTACAAGGAGAGGAGAAAGAGATCTTTCATCCACTTGTTCATTTCTTAGATAACTGCAAAGGTCAGCGCTTCACCAGGTGCTTCATCCAGGTCTCCCATGCCGATACAGAGGCCCAATGCTCTTCCCAGGCCACAGCAGAGAGCCTGGATGGGAAGCGGAGCAGCGGGGACACAATTTTTTTGCTCCCACAGAAGGATGTCTGTCGCAGGCAGTGGCTTTACCCTCTACATCACAATGTCAGCCCCCAGGAAATTTTTTCTTAAAAACAGATATTAAATATTTTAGGCTACTGCAACTATTCAATTCTGTTTGATACTATGTGCATAATATAGTACAAACATCAAAGAACCTAACAACAGCCCAGTACTTGGGGGGGGGCGGTGACAACCATAATTACGAAAGTGAGAAGTAAAGGAAAACCTGTATTATATGGAATCACCGGATTGTTGAAAACTAATCATGGTTAGACTTTGATCTTTAAACTATAGACAACTGGGCCCAGAGCCATGGCTCAGTAGCTACATCCTCGCCTTGTACATGCCAGGCGCTGGTTTAATCCTGGCTGCTCCACTTCCCATTCGGCTCCCCACTTGTGGCCTGGGAAAGCAGCAGAGGATGACCCAAAGACTGGGGACCCTGCACCTGCATGGGAGACCCAGGAGAAGCTCCTGGCTCCTGGCTTCGGATTGGCTCAGCTCCAGCCATTGTGGCCACTTGGGGAGTGAACCAGTGCATGGAATATCTTTCTCTGTCTCTCCTTCTATAAATCTGATCTGCCTCTTCAATAAAAATAAATCTTCTAAAAAATATATAAAAAGTTAAACAAAACTTTGGAGAATGGCAATATTTATAAAATACAGATTCCTTTCTTAAACGAACAAACATTCTGTCTTTTGGCTTCCTTCCATGATTATGCTCAGGCTTAGCTGCATACGGTCCACACCTGCCCCTTTTCAAAGGCGAAGCTGTAGAAGCTGGCATGCCTTCAGCTCACACTTAAATCTCTGCCCTTCAAAAAGTTTCCTCTCTGACAAATACCACTGCTTTTCTCTCTGCTGTCAGGATCTGCTATTTTTTGGTTTTGTCTCATATACCGACTACAATTTTAGAATCTGCTTTTTTAAACCCCATGAAGGTTTCCAGTCGTCGTGACTGTTTTTCTCGTTATTTCTCAGTGACACAGAGAACACAGTGCAGCCTTGCTGTGAATCAGTCAACACCCTTACTGGAATGCCTTTTAAATTCGCCACTGCCCAAATATGACCTCATTTCGATTTTTAAAATACCTCAATAGTTTCAAAAGCTGCTTAGGCAATCTGAATGTTTAGTGAGGGTGAAAGAAAAATAATGGGTTCCTAAGCTCAGAAGATTGATTTAGATCGCATTTTAACCATTTAATAGACGTGACCTGGGAATTTTCCTAAATTTTGTTTATCACAGAGCAATGTGAGGCATTGCATTAGGGTGACTTAACAGTCCTGTCCTCCAGAAGTTTACAACAGAAAATAAAGGAATCACAGAAAGCCACAGAGAAGCAAACAATTCCAACAGAGCTACTAGGACATGCAGGAAGCACAGGGATCAACAAGCCCGGGTGCTGAGACCTCAGTACAGCCCCGCTGCCAGGTGAGATTGCTAAGGGAAGCCCACTGCCAACAAAACACAAGTGCCTGCCAAGGCCTGCATGTAACAGAACTCAGCTTGGTCAGCAGGACTAAAGCATAAAACAAGTAAGGCCCAAGAGATGAGGACCCACAGCAATTTCAGCTTCTTAACCTGCAAAACAGGGATAGTATCTCCTCTATTCAGTTACCTGGACCATGGAACTATACACACACAATACATATACACATACACTTAACACAATGCCTTGTACAGAACAGGTACTCAGGTGAAAGATTTCTTTATTACTCAGTTTTAAAATCTACAGAAAAAGAGCCTTTTACAGGCACCCCTAGAGAATCACTAACATACCTTCCTGTTGAACTCACACCTCATCAGAGCATTCCGTTTAATGCTGAGCTCGCTCTTCATTTCTCCTGGGTGCACCTTACCTGTGCTGAATCACGGGGCTGAAGTCAGCTCCCAGGTATCAAGGCTGGCATTTCCTTCAAAGGGTCACACACTGGAAAGGGCCCCACCACTTCACTACATGTAACACAGACCTGAAAGTACGCTTGACTTTTTTCTGGCTTTAATTAAACGGGCTGCAGCTGCTGACCTATTCAAACCTAAGCTTAAATACTGGTTGACATCAATTAGATAACTTGGTTGAGAGAAAATCACCTGCACCTTGGCTCTGTGATAGGTGAAAATGAATAAAGTACAAAGTTTCTAAGAACCTGAAAGATAAGAACAGCAACGTTTGTATTCATGTTATAATTCTTTTCATTTTACTTGAAAGAAGGAGAATGCTATCTGGTATGGTAGCCTAGTGGCTGAAGTCCTCGCCTTACATGTGCACCGGTTCTAATCCCGCAGCCCTGCTTCCCATCCAGCTCCCTACTTGTGACCTGGGAAAACAGCTGAGGACAGCCAAGGCCTTGGGACCCTGCATCCACATGGTAAACCCAGAAGTGGCTCTTGGCTCCTGGCTCCTGGCTTCGGATCGGCACAGCTCCACCTGTTGCGGCCATTTGGGGAGTGAATCAGCTGTTAGAAGATCTTCCTCTCTGTCTCTCCTCCTCTCTGTATATCTGATTTTCCAATAAAAATAAATAATTATAATTTAAAAAACTCAACTTCAAAAGGCTAAGACAGCTTCTTGTCACAACACACTTGCCTCAATGAAAGTGCATTTCCAGTCCAAGTGTTTTTTTTTTTTAAATTTACTCATTTTTATTGGAAAGGTAAATCTTTTTTAAAAGATTTATTTATTTATTTTTTATTGGAAAAGCGGATATACAAAGAGGAGGAGAGAGAAAGGAAGATCTTCCATCTGATGGTTTACTCCCCAAGTGACCACATCAGCTGGAGCTGAGCCAATTCAAAGTCAGGAGCCAGGAGCTCTTCCGGGTCTCCCACACACGTGCAGGGTCCCAAGGCTTTGGGCAGTTCTCAACTGCTTTCCCAGGCCACATGTAGGGAGCCGAATGAGAAGCAGGGCCTCTGGTTTTAGAACCGGCAACATATGGGACCCTGGGTGTACAAGGCGAGGACTTTAGCTACTACCGTATTGCGCCGGGCCCTGGAAAGGCAAATTTCACAGAGAGGACAGAAAGATCCTCCATCCACTGGTTCACTCCCCAAGTGGCCATAACGGCCAGAGCTGAGCTGATCTAAAGCCAGGAGCCAGGAGCTTAGTCCCATGTGGGTACAGGGTCCCAAAGCTTTGGGTCATCCTGTACTGCTTTTCCTGGCCATAAGCAGGGAGCTGGATGGGAAGTGGAGCAGCTGGGACATGAACCAGCACTCAATTGGGACCCTAACACATGATGGGGGAGGATTAACTACTAAGCCATCACACAGGACCTAAACATGTTTCTTGAAAATGAAAACTTTTAATGTTGGTAATTGAACTGCATATTAACACAGAAAATGTCTCTGGGCCGAGACATTTTATTTAGAAGACACATGTTGGGCCAGGCACAGTAGTCTAGTAGCTAGAGTCCTCACCTTGCACACGATGGGCACCAGTTCATGTCCCGGCTGCTCCACTTCCTATCCAGCTCCCTGTGGTGGTGGCTGGGTAAAGCAGTCAGGGACGGCCCAAAGCCTTGCGTCCCTGTACCTGCGTGGGAAACCCAGAAGAATTTCGGGTTCCTGGCTTTGGATCAGCTCAGCTCCAGCTGTTGCGGCTACTTGGGGAGTGAACTAGTGGATGGAAGATCTTTTTCTTCTCTCTGTAAATCTGACTTTCCAATAAAAATAAATCTTAAAAAAAAAAAAAAGACACTTGTTTTCAGAAAAATCTAACCTCTGTGTGTGTGTGTGTGTCAGTGCTCACGAGGTTGATGTGTATTATCTCAGTTCTGGGAGTGAAGTACAACCCTCAGCAAGCTATTCCACAGAGGGGAAGTGGAGCCCTTCCTCTGCTAGTAAATGATGTATTTATTCTTTGAACCCAAAACTATACCAGAGCTCAAGAATGCTCCTTACCTCCAGTCCTGCTCAAAACAGTCATGTCAAGGTACAATAGATCTTAATTAATTAAAAATATTGGAAAATTAAAGTTACAACACACTTCAAAAACAGTGACTGAATTTCCCTTCTCCAGCCTTCCCTTTAATACGCCAAAATAATTCTAGCCCCTGAGCTTTCCTAAACCTTTAATCACTGATGGTACTCTGTGCTGTACCTAGCCATTAGAACAATTTAAAAAAAATGAACACTGTGCCAATTATCTTCAACAGCCCAGAGATATCAATCAAGTGATCCTAATAGTCCTAAACACCACCCTCAAACCAAAAGAGAAATGGAGATTGGAAAACTTGCATTCTAAAGTGCTGCCATCCAGACAAAATTACCCTGTGAATTAGAGTAATTTCAATCAGATCCTGTAAAATTGAACATTTTTCTCAAAACCAGAATTACAGAGTAACTATTAAATTTGTTTAAGGGCCCAAAGCCTGGAACAGAAAATGGTTTTCTCTGTGGTAAATTCGATAGCAAAAGGCAGGAAGCAGGAGCTAAGGAGAGGAGCAACAGTTTAGGAAAGTAGCAATAAATAAAATTACAAAACGATTAACCTATTCATCTACCTTAAGGCAAGATCTCACAAAACCACACACTGCTGAAATAAGGCCTAATGTCTTACTCTCCTATGGGGGCCTGAGATTTCAGCTAACCCCACTGCACGTTCAAGGTGCCTCCAAGGCATTTCAGAAGTGTTAAAAATTCACCTGTATTTTCATACAGGGCAACTGGATTCATGACTGTAACAGTCTTTAAAAGGCAATGGTTTGGGCCCAGCGGTAGGGCCTAGCGGGATCCCTTACGGGCGCCGGTTCTAATCCCGGCAGTCCACTTCCCATCCACCTCCCTGCTTGTGGCCTGGAAAAGCAGTCAAGGACAGCCCAATGCTTTGGGACCCTGCACCCACGTGGGAGACCCGGAAGAGGTTCCAGGTTCCTGACTTCGGATTGGCTCAGCTATGGCTGTTGCACTCACTTGGGGAGTAAATCATCGGATGGAAGATTTTCCTCTCTGTCTCTCCTCCTCTCTGTATATCTGACTTTGTAATAAAATAAATAAATCTTTTAAAAAAAAAAGGCAATGGCTCGCCTAAAAATACAAACCAGAACAGGAGTGCTTTTTCATTCCCTAAATCATAAATCACTCTTAAAAAGGATTACTTTCTCTAATGCACAAATCACAACATCATAAACAATCTGAGCATCACAAAAGATAAGCTACCTGGTAAATAACCTATCAGATGTATAGAAAAGGAAAGGCTTAAATCACTACTCTAGAATCCATTTAAATATAACCCACTCAGCAAGATAAACACGAAGTTAGTGAAGTGGAGGAAGTGGAGGGAGGAGATTCCATTCAACTGCTTGACAGGAAGCTGCCAGGCAGGGAAGTTCAGACACAGGAATACCAGTTTTGTTTCAGCAAAAGAATAAAGGGAAAACACTGGTGAGAGAGGGCCAAAGAGGAAGTTCTTTTTAGCGAACAATCTGCCATATATTAAAGACAATCCAAAATCATTTAAAAAAAAAAAAACCCTCACTTTTTCATGAATTCCATGTGCAAATGTACTTGCTAGGCAGACTGGAGCCTGAACTGGCAGCTTCCCTGCTTCCCTATAGCAAGAACGCATCAGGGTGACTGACAACAGTCCATCACCTTCAAAATAAATTTTGATGATTAGCCTTTTTTAAAAAATCAACACTTTTAAGAGGAACATTAAGTTTCACAACTATGTGAATATACTTAACATTAGACATTTCAAAAACGGATAGGGTGGCAAATGGTGGCTTTGTGGGTTTATTTATTTATTTATTTATTTACCACACACACAAATGAGTAAGTTGAGAAATCATTCCACTCAAATGTTGATAGTAGCTTGTTACATAAATCCTGAAGTACCCTAAAGGAAATAATCTTTCACTTATTTTTCTTTAAACACAGTAACTTGTGGTTGTCTTTAACGACTAGGTTATTTCTATGTATACGTAACTGATCTTGAAAGATCCCTTCCACATACTTGGGCAAGGTCTTTAGAGTGAATACAGAGTGAAAATGAAGAACCCTTCCCAATTAGCATCTTTCAAATCCTCCGAAAGACTCTCTGCCAACCAATACCGCCTGTGAAATTCTAAGTTGTGTGTGTGTGTCAACTTCAGCTGAGTCCTTCATTCCGCGAAGTGTAAATCTCGAAATTAAAAGAGGTAAGACTCCCCAAACCAACAAGCATGTCTTTAATGCACTTGTCATACTGGCCAGCGAAGGAGGGACACCTCCCCACATCCTAGCCTTAAGCACCACTGCGGTCACCGTGCTAAGTCCTTTGCAAAGGCCTTGTGGGCGCTCCCATAGGTTTCACCCTAAGACTCCACAGGGCACGGCTTAGGAGCGCGGCAAGCCCGGCTTTGGCAGCCCAGGGGGAAGCCTCCTGGCGAAGAACCTCGGAAGGCTCCAACTTTGCGCAGACACCCTTCCCTGCGACAGGCGATGTTCTCGAAAGATCTACTCCCTTCCCAACTCAGATGTCATTCCCAGATCAGCTGCCTCAAGGGCTGGCGGCGCTCAGCCCACGCCCTCTTCTTCGAGCACCTTGTTCGGGGGGCCAGCGCCGGGCTCGCACCGCAGCCACCTCCCAACCCCCAGCCCCCACAAACCAGCAGCGGCTCTGGCTCGCGACCCCAGCCTGGCCACAGGGCTGCCCGGCCGAGTCCGCAGGCGGGAGGGACAGGGGGAGGGATCGCCGGGCCTGGGCGATGCGGAAACCCGATCCGCTGAGGGGAGCAACAGGGCGGGCGGGCGGAGCCTTTCCAAGGGGTCCGGGGGCAAAGACGGCCTCACCTTGACTCTGATTTCGTAGGTGGTGAAGCGGCCGCGGCCGACCCCCACGGTCTGGGGGTTGCTCACGTCGATCTCGAGGAAGTTGCTGGGCGGCCCGTAGGCGTCATTCAGATTCTGCGGCTTGGTGATCAGCCGTCGGGTGTCCGCCACGGTCTCCGCCATTTCGCTGTAGCCGCCGCGGGCTCCCTCCGCCCCCTGCGCCTGGCGCCGCCGCTGCCGCCCGCTGCGGGGACACGGGGCTCGCGCGCTGCGGTCGCGAGGGAACGAGCACGTAGGGCGGGCGTTCTCCCCGACGCGCGAAGCCCCTCCCCACGCCCCTCGGGTTTCCGCCTCTCGGAATCCCAAGGGACAAACAGCTGACTCGCCGCGAAGCCGCGCCCCGCGGCCCGGAGGCCCTGCGGAGACAGGGAGGGGCTCTGCGGGCGCGGACCTGAGCCTCAGCGGGCTCACGCGATCTGTGCCCGGCCTCGGGGCCAGCCGGACTACAATGCCCATAATGCAGCGGGCGAGCGCGGTGTCACCAGGCGGTGGCTGAGAGGCCAGGCGCTCGCCGGCGGGAGCTTCCTGTGTGCCGGCTCCAGGCTAGGCCGGATTGGGCTTCAGC
Source organism: Ochotona princeps (assembly GCF_030435755.1). Lineage (NCBI taxonomy): Eukaryota > Metazoa > Chordata > Mammalia > Lagomorpha > Ochotonidae > Ochotona > Ochotona princeps. The sequence continues at coordinate 53,731,306 of NC_080832.1, read as the reverse complement.
CCCCCAAAGGAAGTTTTCACCGGTTGCTTTGGGGGTTGCGAGACAAGTTTAAACGACAAGCCTGGAGGGGAAAAAGTCTGCCTCTGCCTTAGGCCGGTCTAACCACTCTCATTTTGAACACATGAAATTGTCTTTCTAGATAGCCTTTTAAACATTAATGCAAATGATGATTTTAACTTTGGCCGGGGTTTCACCAGACATGTTTCTGGTAAATTGAAGGCGGTCAGTGAAGGAGAGGAAACAAATATTTAAAAGCCTGGCGATGGCCCAGCACGATAGCTGTGGATAAATCCTCACCTTGCATCCACCGTGATCCCATATGGGCACCAATTCGTGTCCTGGCTGCTCCACTTCCCTTCCAGCTCCCTGCTTGTGACCTGGGAAAGCAGTGGAGGATGGCCCAAAGCCTCGGGACACTGCATCTGCGTGGAAGATTCGGAGGAAGCTTCTGGCTTCGGAATGGCTCAGCCTTGGCCTTTATAGCCGCTTAGGAAGTGAGCCAGTGGATGGAAGAACTTTCTCCTTTTCTATATCTGCCTTTCCAATAAAATAAATATTAAAAAATAAAAAAACCTGGCAAGATTATGGCGCTGATATCAGTTTTTGGAGACCGATCTGCCTGCTAAAACCATGAGGAGTTGACAGGCTGAAAGCTACCTAGAGTAGCCTATGTCTGGAAGATCTCTCTGGATTCCTCATTTCCCACAAAGTCCCTTTTGTTTGTCAAGTGGTAACTATGTCGCTACGACACTTCAAACACAACTCAGACAAGTTTTCTAAAAAAACAACGAGACAATCAGATCCCAGTTCATCTCTCCCGGTCCAACAACAAAGGCAGATTTGAACTTCGACAACCTAAGATGATTTTCCAGCTCTGCCTTGTAGTCATGACGTCATCATGAGTGACATCTTAATATGGTAAGTATCACTAACTTCATTTTGATCTGCCCCTCCTGGAAAGTTTTCCAGATCAACAGCAGCTATTCTTTCTCTAAGAAAAAAGAGAGAGAAGGAAGAAAAGAAGGAAGGGAAAAAAGAAAAGGGCCTGGCACCGTGGCTTAGGGGCTGCATCCTTGCCTTGGCTATGCTGAGATCCCGTGTGGGCGCTGGTTCGTGTCCCAACTGCTCCACTTCCCATCCAGCTCCCCGCTTGTGGCCTGGGAAGGCAGTGGAGAACAGCCCAAAGCCTTGGGACCCTGTGCCCATGTGGGAGACCTGAGGCTGTTGCTGGCTCCTGGCTTCGGATCCCCTCAGCTGCAGCCCACTGCAACAGTTTGAGGGTGGGCCAGCAGATGAGGATGTTTCTGTGTTGCCTTCTTTCTCTGAATCTACTTTTCTAAGAAGGCTAAATGAATCTTTTGGAAAAAAATTATTCATTGTTATTGGAAAGGCAGAGTTAGAGAGATGTTATATCTGCTATTTCACTCTCCAAATGGCCTTAACTGTAGGAGTTAGGCTGGTCTGAAGCCTAAAGCTTCTTCTAGGTCTCCTTTATGGGTGCAGGAACCCAAGGCCCTGAGCCATCTTCTGCTGCTTTCCCAGGCCCTAAGAAGGAAGCTGGGCTGGGAAAGCTAGATAAGAACCAATGTGCTTATGGGATTCAGACATAGGGCCAGTCTGGATGCTAACCCATGACCATGATGTACATTTGGTGGGGATGTCTGTGTTTGTCTTACTTGGATTTTGTTTAGGTTTATAGATGGGTGGGTTAAAGATCTTAGTCAATCATATTGGGGGACTTTTCAATGATTATTTACTGATATTTGTATTAGCCTTTTAAAATATATATATATATATATTGTTTGTTTGTTTCAAAAGCAGGTTTACAGAGAAAGAAGGAGAGGCATAGAGAAAGAGATCTTCCATTAACTGGTTTACTCCAGTGTCTGGAGCTGAGCCGATCTAAAGTCAGGAGCCAGGAGCCTCCTCTGGTTCTCCCACGCAGATGCAGTGTCCCAAGGCTTTGAGCCATCCTCCATTGCTTTCCCAGGTCACAAGCAGGGAACTTGATGAGAAGCATAGCCACCAGGACCCAAATCAGTGCCTGTGCAGGATTTCAGGAGCATGCAAGGATCCAGCCACTGGGCCATCACACCGAGCCCATATTACTAAGATTTTAATGTCAATTTATTAGTCCTCAAGAGTATTCTTTATGTAGCATTTAAACGTTTTAAAATATTTTAAACGTAATTGTTGAAAAATTTTAAAGAAAAAAGCAAAATTCTGGTTTATTGACAAACAGAATAGTTTCATTCATCAAACAGAACAGAAAAACCAAGCAGGTTCATAGGCAAATAGGGAAAAAAATCTTTTATCTTTGGCTTTTTTAATCATCTCAGGCAAACTTATAAAGTACAGCTACTGATAGTACAAGTAAGTATGTACACAAAAAAATTTACTGGAATGCTCAGTGTGACACTATTTTAGAAAAAAACAAGGATTTTCTTTGTTTTCTTTCTTTCTCCCTCCTTTGAGGTTATAGCAAGTTTGGTCAAACTAAAGTCAGAAGTAAGAGGGGGCCCGGCGCGATAGTTTAGCAGCTGAAGTCTTCGCCTTCGTGCCAGGATCCCATATGGGCGCTGGTTCTAATCCTGGCGGCCCTCTTCCCATCCAGCTCCCTGCTCGTGGCCTGGGAAAGCAGTCGAGGACAGCCCAAAGCCTTGGGACCCTGCACCTGCGTGGGAGACCTGGAGGAAGTTCCTGGCTGTTGGCTCCGGATTGGCGCAGTACCAGCCATTGTGGTCACTTGGGGAGTGAATCATCAGACAGAAGATCCTCCTCTCTGTATATCTGCCTTTCCAATAAAAATAAATAAATCTTAAAAAAAAAAAAGTAAGAGAGTGCTTCCGAAACTGGTTTGGTCATCCTAAGGTTATTAAAAGTGGTGGAGTCTTCATGAGTGGTTTCCTCCTTTGTCTCTCCCCTTCCCTCAGGAACAAGAGGCAGCAGCAGCAAATTTGGAAGCAAGGAGTTCACCCAATTTTCCCTAACCCTATGTCCTTCCCACTCTGATCAACTATGCAATCATTATTTAAAAAAAATAATAAAACAAAAACAAAAAAAGTGGTGGACTCTTAACAGCCAGAAGACAAACTCCAGCTCTTATGGGATGTTGGCAAGGCTTTAGCCTGCTACAGTCAGTAATGGTTCCAACAGTAATAATTCTTAGTAACACTTTGAAAGTTTGTAATAAAAAGAAATTACATGACGTATATTAATGATGCAGATTATTTTCTAGCAAAGTCAATGCACAATGAATATGTATTGAAGGCCTAAATGTGTTTTTCATCTACAAATTTAACTGTAAGTTTATGGTCCTCCTAGAAAATTCGATCGTACTTGCCATTATGATTGATATTATGAAGAAAATAAAACTTGGTGATACAGCAGACAAAGACAAGCTTATTAGATGCTATAATGAGAGAAGCTTCAGTATGTTTCTCTTTCAAAATAAATAGTATATTTCTCTTTCAAAGAAACAGATTTTTTGGCTTGAAAGAAACCAAGTGGGAACTGGTATAAGCCCAGCAGTAACCTGAACAGATGAATTAAGCAAAGTGTGGTTTGTGAGAGCTGAGAGAATCTGTGCATTGTGATGTCATTCATGACTCTGCCACAAAGCAACAAGTCTTATGGAAAGCTCTTGTCTCATTCCTTGGAGGCACCTAGGACAGCATAACAAATGCCTATGTAAGGGAGGGGGCTGCAAAAGGATGTCAGCCCAGCCTTGTTGTACAGTCAGCCAGCTAGATCTTCTTATTGTAAAACTCAGGGGGGAAAGGAATTTAACGTTTTAGGGACTAAAATTGTTTTTTTCTGATGCCAGCACGGTGACTTAACAAGCTAATCCTCCTCCTGCAGGTGCTAATAGCCCATATGGGTACCAGTTTATGTCCCGTCTGCTCCACTTCCCATCCAGCTTCCTGCTTGCGGCTTAAGAAGGCAATAGAGGATGGCTCAAGTCCTTGGCCATTTGGGGAGTGAGCCAGTGGCTGGAAGATCTTTATCTCTCCTTCACTCTAAACCTGTCATTCCAGTTTAAAAAAATAATAATAATAGGGTCCAGCGCCGTGGCCTAGCGGCTAAAGTCCTCACCTTGAATGCACTGGGATCCCATACAGGCACCGCTTCTAATCCCAGCAGCTCCACTTCCCATCCAGCTCCCTGCTTGTGGCCTGGGAAAGCAGACGAGCACAGCCCAAAGCCTTGGGACCCTGCACCCGTGTGGGAGACCTGGAGGAAATTCCTGGCTCCTGGCTTCAGATCGACGCAGCACCGGCCGTTGTGTTTACTTGGGGAGTGAATCATCGGACATAAGATCTTCCCCTCTGTCTCTCCTCCTCTCTCTATCTGACTTTGCAATAAAAATATAAAATAAAATAAATCTTTAAAAAATTATAATAATAATAAAATGTAAAAAAATTAAAAGAAAAAAAAAGGGTGGAGAGACATCTTCTATTCGTTGGTTCACTCCCCAAAGGCCCACAACAGCCAAAGCTGGACCTGGCTGAAGCCAGGGTTCTCTCACATTGGACAGGGAAGATCCAAGTATTTTGAGCTGTTGTCTGTTTCCTCCTAGGGTATCTGCTGACAATACTGCTTCCCACAATGGCATGAAGAATGTTGGAGAGATTGAGAAAATCAGAGGTGAGACAGACAAAAGCTAAAGACTGTGAAAGCAGGCGGCCAGAAGGAAGGGCGAAGAGGCAGAACTGGGAAGCCTCCCTTCACTAAGTAAGGGAGGTCGACCTAGAAGGCTCGATGCCAAACCTTGTTTTGAGCTGCTTTTGGAAGTTCAATAACAGGAATTGATGTGGTACAAACTTTGGAAGCTACAACCCATACTGATGTTTATCAGCCAATGCTTGATAATCAGGAAGCAACAGTGTGACCAACCACAGAAGTCAGTACATGATTGTCTGAAGGAAGTTCTTAAAACACACAGGTCTGTAGCCTTGGACCATTGCCCACTGGCACACACCTGTGGGCCTCAATCTTGGCCGTGGACTTTTGCCCACTTACAGACGATTGTCCACAGAGGTAGACCTCAGTCTCTGGCACCAGCAGTCTGTGAACTCAAGATTCCAGGCACAGTCTTTCCTGCTCTTCCTTAGCTTGTCATGCTGTCTTGTTTGTGGCAAGCAAGAAGTTGAACAGCTGAATTAGAGGCAGAGGCAGGTCTCAACTCCAGACAAGTTAATGTGGAATGTGGCATCTCAGAGAGACAACCCAGCTCTGCCACAACGTCTACCCCATTTATTTATTTATATATTTATATGAAAGTCAGAGTTACAGAGAAAATGGTTTTTCCATCCCCTGGTTTGCTTCCTAAATTGCTGCAATAGCCATACTGAACCAATTCGAAGTCAGAAGCTGGAGCTTTCTCCAGGTCTTCTATATGAGTGCAGGTGCCCAAGCAATTGGGCAATCTTCGACTGCTTTCCTAGGTGCATTAGCAGGGATCTGGGTTAAAACTGGAGCAGCTAGGACTGAACCAGCACCCATGTGGAATGCTGTTGTGCAGGCAGAGAGTGGTTTTACCCACAATGCCACCATGCCAGCCCCTGGTATATGCTCATTTAAATTTTGCTTATTCTGAGTGCATTTGAGCATCTTTTCATGTTTAAAGTCATCAGATATCCTTTTTTGGTAAGCTACTTTTACAAATTCTTTGTTCCTTCCTCTCCCCCCTTTTAAAATTTATTTATTTTTATTGGAAAGGCAGATTTACAGAGAGAAGCAGAGACAGAAAGATCTTCCATCTGCTAGCTCACTCTGCAAGTGGTCACAATGGTCAGAACTAAGCCAATCCGAAGCCAGGGAGCCAGGAGCTTCTTCTGGGTCTCACACACAGGTGCAGGGTCTCAAGGCTTTGGCCAGCCTTGACTGGTTTCCCAGACCTCAAGCAGGGAGCTGGATGGGAAGCAGGGCCACTGGGAATAGAACTGGCACACATATGGGATCCCAGCATATACAAAGTGAGGACCTTAACCAGTAGGCTACTGTGCCAGGCCCTCCCCTCCTCCTTTTTTAAAAATTGTGATTGTTTCTGGTGAGATATCAGAATATATTGAATATAAATTGGATGGGCAGTGTGGCACAGTGTGGTAAGTCATTGATTGGCATGCCCATGTCAGAGTGCCTGGTTTGTGTCCTGGCTGCTATGCTTCCAAATCCAGCTCCTGCGAATGAGCCTGGAAAGGTAGGCAATGATGGCTCATAGGAGGTCCAGCTGGAGTTCCTACTTCTGACTGTTGTGCAGTTTGTATAGTAAGCCAACCATAAGAAAATCTCTGTCCCTCTTTCTGTTACTCTGGCTTTTAAATAAATCTTTTAAAAAATATATACATAATAAACCTTTCATGTTATAGAAATCAGATAATCTCCTTGCTTTAATTGATTACATTACTAATAGTTGTTTTTCAGACATTTTGTAATTTTTTATATAGCTGGCTTTATTGCTTGCTCCTTTATAACCTCTAAGTTTTGAATTATTACTGGAAAAATAATTGTGATCCTTTATAAGATGGTGAAAAATGTTTTTATTCAAGCCTGTTGGCAGTTAGGAATCATGATTATTTCATTCAGGGACAGATACTGGGGTCAAAAAGCATACAGTAAAAACAAGTGGAGATTTATAGCCAAGGGGAAGGATGGGAGGCGTCAGTGGATGGAGAGCTAACAGCAGTAACAACAGAGGCATGGGGATTCTTGCTAGACCGAGTTAACAGGAGTCTTACGAAAGGCCAACCAAGGATTTGGGTGGTAAAAATTTTGTTTATTTATCTGGAAGACAAATTTACAGAATGAAGGAGATAGGGTGATCTTCCATCCATTGGTTTACTCACTCAAATGGTCACGAAGGCCAAATCTGAGCCAATCCAAAGCTGGGAGTCCAGAGCTTCTTCCGGGTCTGCTTTGTGGGTGCAGAGACCCAGGGACCTGAGCTGTCTTCTGCTGCTTTCCCAAGCCATAAGCCTGGAGCTGGATCGAAAGTGGAGCAGCTGGGACCAGAACCAGTCCTTGGGATACCTTGTGCTACAAGGCAGAGGATCAGCCTGTTGAGCGACCACTCCAGCCTCTAGGGAATAAGCAACTTGATCAGATGTCAAGGGTGGTAAAGACCTAATGGAGCAGAATCCAGAGCTTGGTCAAGGAGTTTGTCTGTAGTTTTGGGGCTCAGGAAGTGATACCTGCAGTCCCCTAGTATGGTGACTTCGAACTAAAATAGTAAGCTCAAATTTCTGTACTGACCTCCTCTTCCTCCACTACCACTGCCCAGACTCTCAAGTACATTTCTTTGTGTGTGTGTGTGTATATATATATATATATATATATATATATATATATATATATATTCATTTTTGTTGGAAAGACAGATTTACAGAGAGAAGGATAAACAGATCTTCCACCCACTGGTTCACTCCCCAAATGGTCACAATGGCTAGAGCTAGGCCTAACCAAAGCCAGGAGCCAGGAGCTTTTAACACTTCTGTAAGTTTATTTAGGATGTTTTGTTTTTCATGGGCTTCTCCTGAAATGCATTAGCTAGGAAAGATTAACCACTGCCTGGGATAGCAGAGACTAAAGGTCTTAGAATCCAGGACTCTAGAATAGACTTGTCATTTGTTCATCTGAAAACAGCTCACCTCATAGGCTGTCTTCAGGGTGAGATGACCTTTGTTCCTTGTTGTCCCCTCCCATGGCCGCTCCCCCCAGCTGGTTCTCATCACCTTCCAGGATACACCAAACTCACTGCCAACCTGCTGTTCTCAGTAGCTCCTGAAGTTACGTATGCAGCAACCATCTGGCACTTAGGGGTGGCTCATACTTTGTATGTGTCCCATGCTGTGATCCCAAACTCTGACATATGTGTGTCTCTTTTCTCCTTTTTTAGTCTATCTTCAGCTCATTTTTTAGGGTGGAAGGAAAAATTTTCTCTTTATTACTAATAGGTCTCTTTAAAAAGCCCTTCCTTCTGTTATTTAAAAAATTGCTTGTTAAAAAAATGTATTAAGTTTTTAATATTTCTGCATTTTGTTTACCTGGACTTTATTTTTTAAAGACTTATTTATTTAAAAATCAGAATGACAGAGAGAGGAGAAGAGATGACAGAAAGATCTACCGACTGCACTCCTTAAATGGCTGTAACATTCAGGGTGGGCCAGGTTGAAGGCAAAACTTCATTTGGGGGCCCAGCATGGTAGCCTAGCAGCTAAAGTCCTCATCTTGCATGTGCCACAATCCCAAATGGGTGTTGGTTCTAATCCCGGTGGCCCTGCTTCCCATCCAGCTCCCTGCTTGTAGCCTGGGAAAGCAGTCAAGGACAGCCCAAAGCCTTGGGACCCTGCACCCATGTGGGAGACCCGGAAGAGATTCCTGGCTCCCTGGCTTCGAATCAGCACAATTCTGACCATTGCGGCCATGTGGGGAGAAAAATTAATGGACAGAAGATCTTTCCTCTGTCTCTGCTCCTCTCTTTATATCTGACTTTGCAATAAAAATAATTATTAACAAAAAAACTTCATTTGGATTTTCCACTTGGGTAATAGGGACACAATTACTTGAGCCATCACCTGCTGCTTCCCCGGCACATGAGCTGGGGATGGAACAGAAGTGGAGTAGCCGGGACTGGAACAGGCAGTCCACCTGTAAGGCAGACTTCTGAATCAGTCCGTTAATGTGCTTCACCTCAATGCTTGTCCCTGGATTTTATTGGCATAAGAAAATTATGGATCTAAATTTTTTCCGTATTTATCTATCCAGTTTTTTCCAATACTGTTTGTCAAACAGCTCTCTTTTACTCGTTGATTTCAGTGTATTATACATAAAGTTTCACGAGGGACAAATTTCTTAGTCTTGTGGATTTCTGTACCTGTGCATGAAATAATAAAAGCTATATTTGGGGAGCCTGATGCCATAGCATGGCAGTTTAAGCCTCTGCCTGTGGTGTTGGCATCCCAAATGGGCATTGATTTGAGTCTTGATTAGTCCACTTTCAACCCAGCTCCCAGTTTGTGGCCTGGGAAAGCAGCAGATGGCTGTTTTTTTTTTCCCCCTGCACCCACTTGGGAGATGTGAAAAGAGCTCCTGGCTCCTGGCTGCAGAACAACCTGGCTCCATTGCAACCATTTGGGAGTGAACCAGTCGATGGAAGATCTTTCTCATTGTCTCTCCTTTTCTCTCTGTAACCATGCTTTATGTGTGTGTCTATGTGTGTGTGTGTGTGTGTGTGTGTGTGTATACATATATACGCTGTATTTGATTTTTGTCTCCAGTTCTTAGCATAGCTTTGTGAAAACCTTGAGTGATAACAATGTTGTGTTTTTCATAATAAGCCCTTTTGGAAAACACCTGAGTTTATCCTAATAAGGTGGCTGAAATAGGGACCAGATAGCTTTACTGTAGAGACTGGGCTTCAGAAAGACCAAATGTTTTTGAACCAAGGATGGAAATTTTCTTTTTCTAAAATATTTTTTAATTAATGTTACAAGCAATAAGTTCTTTTTTAAAAAAAAACTTATTTTTATTGGAAAGGTAGATTTATGAGAGGAGAGACAGATCTTCCATCCACTGGTTCGCTCCCCAGTTTGCCATAATGGCCAGAACTCAGCAGATCTGAAACCAGGAGCCAGGAGCTTCTTTTGGGCTTCCCACGCAGGTGCAGGTCCCAAGGCTTTGGGATGCTCTACTCTGCTTTCCCAGGCTGTAAGCAGGGAGCTGCATGGGAAGTTGAGTAGCTGGGACATGAACTGGCACCTATATTGTATTCTGGTGCTTGCAGGAGGAGAATTAGTCTACTGAGCCATTGTGTCTGGCCTGGATGGGAACTATCAACACACTCTGTCACCAGGCATGGAGAATGTCTGGATATTGGGTTCTAAAAACTCAGGAATTCAGGAAGTTCCTAGATGGGTGAACACATGGACATGCTGGGGTAGTCTGAGCATCCCTTTTGCAACTGGTGTCTGAAGTGTAGACAGTTTTGGGGGACTGAGTCCTTCAGCTGTGGGATCTGCACTTTCTTCGGAGAGTTCATATTCAGAATTGAGTTGAACTGTTGGATACCAAGGCAATGTCAGAGAAACGAAGAGTGAATACAGTATTACCTTGGGGATGATGCTCCTATTCTTTGAGGCCCCCAGAACTAGACTCTGGATCCTCTTAGTAAACCTCCACTGGCTCCCCTGAAGGTTGCTTGTCCTGTTGAGCTGCTCCAGTGGCAAAGGAGATCTCTCCGCGCCTAACTTCCCAACCACCACAATTAGGAAGACATCAGTATGTAGTTAGCCCTCTGCATAAGAATGTCATGTCTTCTTGAAGTGACTATTTAAGCACATCTTTATCTTGTTTTTCTAAGACATTTATTTGCTTTCTGTAGAGAAAGAGGTTAAGGGTTGCTGAAGACCAGAGCTGGAAAGAGCTAGTGCCCTATTTGGATGTTCCTTTCAACAAAATAAGCCTGCAGGTCGCCCAGTCTCCCTCCCGGCAGACTAGGGAGTTAGTGCTCCTGTGTTTAGGCAACCATCTCCTCTAAGGGATCTCCCTTGTTGCCCTGAGATAGTTTACAAAGATCTCTTTCAAAATACACATGTAGAGTTACATTTTTGGTTTTGTTGGTTTTTTTTTTGCATTTTATGTATTTTTGTTTGTTTGTTTTTTATGTATTGGTAAATTAAGCAGTGCCCAACTAGTTGTATCAATATCAGTACTACTGCCACTTGCTTTTTCCAGGATCTTCAGTATCACAGTTATTATTATTTTAAATTGTATTTATTTTTATTGGAAAAGCAGATTTACAGAGCAAACAAGAGAGCAAGAGAGAGAGAGAGAGAGTGCTTCCATCTACTGGTTTCCCAAATGGCTGCTAACAGCCGGAGTTGAGGCAGTCCTACCTAACCCAGGAACCAGGAACTTTCTCTTGCTCTCTCCCATGGGTACAGGGGCCCAAGAGCTTGAGCTATCCTCTGCTTCATTCCCAGGTCATAAATGGGGAGCTGGATGGGAAGTGGAGCAGTTGGGACATGAACTAGTGTCCATATGGGATGCCAGCACTGCAGTCAGAGGGTTAGCTTGATATATCGCTATTCTGGCTCCACCAATTATCCTTCCCCTGCCCCATCTTCATATCCCATGTGGTAGTCACAAGATGATGCCTCTCTGATTTCCAACTGTCTGAAGCATCATTTACCAATGTCCTCAGCTGCTGTGCTTTGAAATTCATTACTGCATTTACTCTCTGGTCACACTTCCCAAAGGCTGCTCTCTGCCAATGCCTAAGCACACCAGAAATACTAATGCAGGCGAGAGGAGGGACAAATGACATTGAATCGGATGCCTGGAGGAGTCAGTGACACCTAGGGCAAGGAGCAGTTTCTATCTTCAGTCAGGTGGTTGATGTCCCCTGGGGTTAAGTTCTGAAAGCACAAGGCAAAACAAAACAGGATTCCTGCAGAGATAGGTGAGTCCCTGATGTCATGTCATGCTGAGTGTAAAGCCAGATAAGGTTCATATAAACCTGGATTAGGGGGCTATTACAAAGGTCACTGGTCACCCCGTGATGGCTCACAGTTAAATCCTCAACTTGCAAGTGCTGGGATCCTTTATGGGTGCCGCCTCCTATCCCAGCTCCACCTCCCATCCAGCTCCCTGCTTTTGGCCTGAGAAAGGGACCCTGCAACCACATGGAACACCTGGAAGAAGATCCTGGCTCTTGGCTTCAGATCGGTTCAGCTCTGGCCATTGGAACCATTTACAGAATGAACCAACAGGTGGAAGATCTTTCTGTCTTTCCTTCTTTGTGTAAATCTGATCTGCCTTTCTAATAAAAACAAAACAAAAGTTCTCCACTGATTGAACACAGGGAAGCAGGAATCTTTCTTGCTCCATAAGTTGGATTGCCAACATTTAAAGTAAAGAAATAGTGTTTCTGGGCCCGGCGGCGTGGCCTAGCGGCTAAAGTCCTCGCCTTGAACACCCCGGGATCCAATATGGGCGCCGGTTCTAATCCCGGCAGCTCCACTTCCCATCCAGCTCCCTGCTTGTGGCCTGGGAAAGCAGTTGAGGTCCCAATGCATTGGGACCGTGCACCCGTGTGGGAGACCTGGAAGAGGTTCCAGGTTCCCGGCTTCGGATTGGCGCAGCGCCGGCCGTTGCGGCTCACTTGGGGAGTGAATCATCAGACGGAAGATCTTCCTCTCTGTCTCTCTTCCTCTCTGTCTCTCTTCCTCTCTGTATATCTGACTTTGTAATAAAAATAAATAAATCTTTAAAAAAAAAAAAGAAATAGTGTTTTTTAGAGTACTGTTTCTCAAGCCTTAATTCATATAGTAGATTAAGCTCTCTGCCTGCAGTATGGGCATCCCATATGAGTTCCAGTTCAAGTCCTGGCTGTCCATTTCTGACCCAGGTCCCTGTTATTATGCCTGGCAAAGCAGAAGATGGCCCAGGTCCTTGGACCCCCTGTGCCCACTTGGGAGACATGGAAGAAGCTCCAAGCTCATGGCTTTTCATTGTGACCATTTGGGGAATGAACCAGCAAGTGGAAGATCTCTCTTTCCATCTCTCATTCTCTCTGCTGTGACTTTGCCTTTCAAATAAAAATAAAGAAATCTTAAAAAGAAACAAAAAGGCCTTGGACTTTGTAAAAACTGCACGTTCTATCAGTACTTCTAGGATGAGGCCTTGGATTGAGTAGTTCTAACAAGTTCCAGGTGATTTTAATGTTGCCAGTTCCCAAAACCTTCCCTAACGTAGATGGAAGTATCTAGAATGTTAGATACATTTGATTAATTAGTGAGTTGTGGGGATTGCTCTGCTCCGGAGCCAAGGGCATTGCTTGGCCCCTTTAGCTGCATAGACTTGAGCTGTTTACTCAGGTGACACAAAAACTTATTTTACTAGGTGCATATGAAATGGAGGAAGAAAGATGGTGAACAAGGTATACTTTTTGCTTCCTCCTGAATGTTTCAGTCTGGTCACAGGAACAGAAAGATGGAGCAAGCCATGTCACTGGATGTGTGATAGGAGCCACGCGGTCTAGCCTTGGAGGGAGAGGAGAGGGGAAAAATTTCAGAGTGAACCAGCAGTGAGATGGAGACATAATATTGGTGCTTGACAGGCAAATTGTGACTCAGGTGTGCTTGAGTCACATTCCACAGTCAGGGAAGACCCATGAAGGAGCTCAGAATGGAAGAGCATGGCCCATCCAGGCGATTGCACTCAGTCAGGAGCTGCTGGGATGAAAGGGTGGTATGAAATGGCCTAAGACCAGGGGACTAGGCCAGAGAGGCATTGCATGTTTGTGTAGTTCTGTACATTACCAAGCGATGTTGTAAAGGAAATCATTGAATGGGATGACTTAATTCCATTTACATATGTTTTTAATTTCATCTTACTTAAAAGGCAGAGGAATATTTTCATTTTAATAAATTTATTTTTACTGGAAAGGTAGATTTATGAAGAGAAGGAAAGACACAGAGAAAGATCTTCCATCTGTTGGTTTACTCCCTAAATGTCCATAATGGCCAGAGCTGAGCCAATACGAAGCCACAAGTCAGGATCCTCTTCAGGGTCTTCCACTTGGTTGCAAATTTCCCAGGTTCGGGGCCATATTCTGCTGCTTTCCCAAGCTACAAGTAGGGAGCTAGATGGGAAGTAGAGCAGTCAGGACATGAACTGGGATCTAAATGGGAGCCTGGTGCATATAGGGGGAGGATTAGTCAATTGAGCCATCAGGTCAGGCTCAGAGGGATATTTTTCGTCCTCTAGTTTATGCTCCAATTGCTAACAATAGCTAGGGCTGGGGCAAACCAAGGGCAGAAACCAAGAATTCAATCTGGATTTCCTGCATGGAAGGCCGGGACTCAAGTGTTTGGGTCATCTATCACTTTCTGCCTCCCAGGGTACACATCAAGAGGAAGCTGGAATCCAAAGAGGAGTCAGATACTGAGGTGTGGGATAGAGCAGTCCCAAGTAAAGCATCTTAAATCACTGCACCCAACTCTCATCCAAAATGATGTCATTTTTAATTTTGAAAGAGTATACTGATAAAACTAAGATAATACCAGTGGAAATGTGGAGAAATAGATGAACTTGAGCTGTCTCTGGCTAGACTCAAAAAAGGTAAAATGGAGGGGATTCCTCCGACCAGAAGTCTATGAGATGCCAGGTCAGAGGAAGGATATGAAGATGCTAACAGCATCACGACTTCTGTGGGGAGTGGGAGGGTGTGGCCAGTGAACTGCTGTCACTGTTCTAGAGGAAGGCTTTACTCACAGGGACAATGTAACCCCACACACACTGGGTTTGATTCGTAATTCTATTTGAATGCAAGTTAACACTTCTAACTTTTCATTTGGAAGCACATTGGTATAGGAGATGTATTTGTCCAAAACCTGTAGGTTGGGATCTGATATAGAGTCTGACTAGATCAAGGTTTGGCCCCCCTCAGCTGTCTAAAACTCCTAAATCTATACTTGCCTCAACCAGGAAAGTGGGCTTGTCATGGCAGCATACATCTTTAAACATACCACTCACATAGGCACCCACTTGTTATTTCTGTTTGTAATTCTACTAGCTCAACTCAAATTGTCTACAGTCTGGCTTGGGCCAGTTGTTGAGGTTCACAGAATGCCAATTAAGACAGCTGTGTCCCACATCAGAGTACCTGGCTTCCACACCCAGCTCTGGCTCCTGACTTCAGCTTCCTGCTAATGTGGATGCTGAGAGGGAGGGGTAATGACTCAGTAGTTGGGTCCCTGCCACATGTATGGGAGACCTGGATTGAGTTGCAGTTCCCAGCCTCAGCCTCAACCCACTTCCAGGCGTTGCAAGCATTTGGGAAGGGGATCAAGGGAATCAACAGATGGGGGTTCTCTTCTGTCATTCTTCCTCAAGAAAGAAAGAAAGAAAGATGGAAGGAAGGAAGGAAGGAAGGAGAGAGAGAGAGAGAGAGAGAAAGAAAGAAAGAAAGAAAGAAAGAAAGAAAGAAAGAAAGAAAGAAAAAGAGAAAGAAAGAAAAAGAGAGCAAGAGAAAGAAAAGGAAGGAAGGAATTAAAATCAGTCTCATTCCATTTGCCCCAAGCAACTCCCAATATTAACATCATTTTTTTTTTCTGTAAATGACATTATTATTCTACTTATTTGAGCTGATAACTGCAAGTCATCTTTTTTTCTGTTTCACATCTACCCTTCATCACTCTGTCATACCTGAGTTCAGTTATTGTTCGATTCCAGAGATCCTCATCTTGCCTTGTTTTCTCCCATCCCTCAGGCCCATTGTGCATAATGCGAGCATGATTTGCATATGCCTATTCTGGTATGTTTGGCCTTTCTATTATAAATATCTCTTGGCTAGCGTGTTATATAAATCTGTCTGGCTTGAAGACAATAGTTTGAGCAAATCAATGCTGTTTCATCAGGGCTTGATAGAAGAGATGGGCAAAATCATTTAGTAACTGCATTAGCCTGGACAGGTTATTTCTCCTGTCTGTGTCTCCAACTCTTTCAGTATAAAATAGGGACAATAATTGTACCTATTTAACAGGGTGCTTGTGAGGCTTGAAGGAGTCAGTGTGTGCAAATCATCTGAAACAGCGCCAGACACACGGTAAACCCCAACATGCCAGGAATCTGTACGTGAATTACACGGGAAAGAGGCTTATCTTGAAAAGAATGTGTTTGGAAATGACAAAATAAGGTCTTGAATGCTGCGATAACTTTGGTTTGGATGGGTTTGTGAGCTGGGAATAGTAGAGAAATGAATCTGAGGGTGGAATATCTGAAGAACTTGGGCTTCCACCTACTAAGAGAATGTTTGAGCACCTCATTTACTTACTGTTGATTTAGATTCAAAACATTGGTTTTCACAGGTATTCCAGTAACACGCAGTGTCAGTTATGTCTCAGGTAGAAGAGTTGCCACAAGAGGTTTACATTACCCTCCTTTGCATTTGAGAAAGCCAAAATTCTTAAAATATGGATTGTTCCAAAGTATATCTTTGATAAAGCAGCTTGAATACTGCATTGTGGATAACAAGGTTAAATAAAGGTTCTAATAAGACAAACAGTGACAATTTAAATAAATCAGATGTTTTTGTGGAAGATTACTCTGTGATTTTCTCCAATTATTCATGACATTTCACCCATTCATATTGTGATCGGCTTTAATAGTGGAAGGAAAAAAAACCCCTTGTCTCCTTGTTTATTCTTTGTTCTCAAGGAGATAAGCTGTTTATAAAGATACATTATTTGTTATTTAAATCACTTTTACTGAAGTTGTTTATTTCCTTGTTTCAGTTTCTAAAAATATTGCAACAATTGTAATGCTTCTTAGAGATGTCTATTCAATTCAGAGTGATTTGTACTGAAATTCTTTGCTAAATGGGCACAGGTGCTGGTGTATATAACATACTAGAGTGAGTCAAAACTAATTGATGCTTTTTTAAAAAAAAAGGTTCTTGTGTCATCTAATAAGGTCTGTGATTAAAAACATTTAGACTTCAAGTCTTAAATATTTGTAAAGATTTGCCTTTACATACACCATTTTGTAAGTATTTAATAATAATAATAATGTCCAGAATAAATTAGACATAACACTGAAATTATATGCAGAAACATTGTGTAATATAAATACAGAAATCTATTTCTTAGACAGTGCCCTTTAGTCACTTTTTGCACTTTCAAGATCAGAATTATTATATAAGGGTAATTACATTAAAAGATAATTTACCTGGTAGTAAAGTATCAAATTAAAGCTGACAGACAGTACTTGTAAACAGAATTTTAAATGCATACATATATTTAAAAATTGTTGAACAGCAAACATGTGAAATTATATCTCTTGCTCTCTTTGCTGTGAATAAAATTGCCTTCAGAATAAATTTTGGCAATTTGATGCTCTACAACTAGATAACAGTATAGCCAACAGCTACATCCCATGCCTTGCGTATCAATCTGTTCACCATATACTATAGCTTATCTAAGGTAATCAGCAAGATTAATGTATGAAGTAAAGCCAAGTGGATTTGGTATCTTAAGGGACCATTGATTATTTCCAATAACTGAAGGTTCAAAATCCTGCTGGGATGATTTGGCTTAAAAAAAAAAAAGTAAAGCCTGGTGCCATAATTTATAGCCTATGTTCCTGCTGAGTAAGCCCTGGGAACTGCAAACTTGGATCTGTGGGCGCACATCTCTCCCTTTGAAGTTGATGAGAATTGCTTGTGCTAAATGAGATGCATGCTGGGAAAATTGGGCCTTTACAATTGGTGTATATAGACATTAGAGGTTTCATAACACTTTTCTCTTCTGGTCTCTCAGTTTTCTCCAGTCCTGGCCTTGGAATGAAGGAACACTCTGAATTAGATATGCCTGTTACTAACGGCCATGTCGGTTTTGTTTTGTTTTTGTCTTAATTAGGAATTTCTCCATCATCAGTAAAGTTGGGTAAATACAAGTTACCTTGATCTAAATCTTATTCAAGCAATCTCCATTGGCTGTCTATTTGAAAAACAAAGTGAAACAATGATTGATTTCGTTGAAGTTTAGGTCAAATCCTGATTTCTTCCATGTGTTGTCACCCTGAGCAAGTACTAGACTTAAAATCACAGAAGTTTGGGCCCAGCACAGTGGCCTAGCAGCTTAAATCCTCGCCTTGGGATCCTGCACCCACATGGGAGACCTGGAAGAAATTCCTGGCTCCTGGCTTTGGATTGGTGCAGCTCCAGCCATTGTGGTCACTTGATGAGTGAATCATCGGATGGAAGATCTTCGTCTCTGTCTCTCCTCCTCTATGTATATCTGATTTTGCAATAAAAAAAAATAAATCTTTAAAAAATAGTCATTATTAAAAAAACATGGAAGCTTATAAATTGTATCATGGCATTTTCAAGTTTTAAATATTGACTGCACTTTAGATCGACTTTATTTCTATAAAAATTTAAAAAAAGACTTTAATTGTTTTAAGTAGGTCGTATATAGAACTGAGAGAACAGCAGGACCCTTTGATTCCCCATAGCATAGTATCAGATCCAACTAACCAGTCAGCAAAACCATATTGGCTATGGCCATTTATCAGCAGCCGTCAAGGCTCTATGTGGCAGTCTACTTTTTTCCTTTATATAGATCTGGTGTAAGGGCTGTTGAAGAACTGCTTCACAAAGTCAGGTTTCAGTCCTAACTGTTAGCTTCAAGAAAGGTATTAGCTGTGTTGCCTTGGACAAATCATTTATTGTAACTCATATATAACATGACTGTATTAAAAATCAGGTCTGGAAGGTCCTTTGAGAATGAACTCTATATGTCCATACTACATGAAGTGCATCATGTGAATGCAATGGGTCATATTAAACACATACACAATACTAAACTCCAGAACATTTTTGAGGTTGTCGTAGAAATATTGAAATTTAATTAATAATTGTTAAAGATTATGTACATTTTTTTGTGATTTACACGCTATTAGGAAAAAGTATCATTATGTTTAGGAAATGACTGAGCCAGTCAGTGGTTGGATGAGACCAATTTTTTCAGTTTTTCCAGAGTAGCATGTACTGGTTCATTAAAACAAGATGTTTTGATAAATCATGCAGGCCAGGTGATTTTTTCTGGGTTTAAAGCATTTAGGTGATAAAAGATGGAAAGGTAAGAAGAAACCAGTCCTTGATTTTCTTCATTTTTTTTAAAGATTTATTTTTTTTTTATTACAAAGTCAGATATACAGAGAGTAGAGACAGAGAGGAAGATCTTCCGTCTGATGATTCACTCCCCAAGTGAGCACAACAGCAGGTGCTGTGCCGATCTGAAGCCAGGAACCAGGAACCTCTTGCGGGTCTCCCATGCGGGTACAGGGTCCCAAATCTTCGGGCCATCCTTAACTGCCTTCCCAGGCCACAAGCAGGGAGCTGGATGGGAAGTGGGGCTACTGGGATTAGAACTGGCGCCGGCGAGGACTTAAGCCGCTAGGCCATGCTGCTAGGCCTGATTTTCTTCTTTAAAACATTTTTTTAAAAGATTTATGTAGGGTATCTCTCTCTCTCCCTCCTCTTTCAAGAGGCACCCACCTCCCGGCTTTCTCTCCAGAGGTGCTTCCCCTTCCCTCTCCCTTCCCTGCTCACCTGGTCGCTTCGCAAATAGACTTTTCTGTCTAAAAAAAAAAAGATCTATTTACATGAAAGGCAGAGTTAGAGAGAGAGGGGAAGACGGAAAGATCTCCCATGATCTGGTTCACTCCTCAAATGACTGCAATGGCCAGAGCTGGGCTGTTCTGAAGCTAGGAGGCAAGAGTATCTTCCATGTCTTCCACATGGATGTAAAGGTCCAAGGACTTGGGTCATCTGTTTTGCCAGGCTTCAGACTGGCTCAATTCCAATCATTGTGGGCATTTTGGGAGTGGAACGGCTGATGGAAGAGCTTTCCGTCTCTCCTCTCCGTAAATCTGATTTGCCTTTTCAAAAAAATAAAGAATAAATTTTTTTAGGTTTTCTTTTTTTTTTTTTAATTTGCAAAATCAGATATATAGAAAGAGGAGAGACAGAGAGAAAGATCTTCCATCCGATGATTCATTCCCCAAGTGACCACAACAAACGGTGCTGAACCGATCTGAAGCCAGGAGCCAGGAGCTCCTCTGGGTCTCTCATGTGGGCACAGGGTCCCAAGGCTTTGGGCTGTCCTTGGTTGCTTTCCCAGGCCAGAAGCAGGGAGCTGGATGGGAAGTGGAGCTGCCGGGATTAGAACTGGCGCCCATATGGGATCTCAGCGTGTTCAAGGCGAGGACTTTAGCCACTAGGCCACCATGCCAAGCCTCAGGTTTTTAAAAGATTTATTTGAAAGAAAGTGATAGAGAGGCAGAAGATCTTCCAACTGTAGCCTGAGAAAATAGCAGGCGATGGCTCAAGTGCTTGGGGCCCTTAAGCCATGTGAAGATGGAGACGTAGCTCCTGGTTCCTGGCTTTGTCCCTACCCAAACCCAACCGTAGTGGCCTTTTGGG
Organism: Ochotona princeps; assembly: GCF_030435755.1. Lineage (NCBI taxonomy): Eukaryota > Metazoa > Chordata > Mammalia > Lagomorpha > Ochotonidae > Ochotona > Ochotona princeps. The sequence goes on along the minus strand of NC_080832.1, from coordinate 53,711,316 downwards.
AGAGAACCACAAGGTGGAAGATCTCTCTGTTTCTCTTGTCTGTAATTTTGCCTTCAAGTAATAAAATAAATCTTTAAATACACACAGGAATATTATCAATTCTTAAAAGTGACAATTCTTGTCACTTGCTACAACACAGAAGGACCTAGAAGACATTATTCGAAAGGAAATAAGCTAATATTGAAAGAATCTTGAAAACTGGGGGAAAAAAAGTCAAATGTACAGAAATAATGAATAAGCAGTCACTACCAGGTCAGTTTAGGAGAGGAGAAAAAAGTAAGATGTTTAGGTCAAAGGTTCAAAGTACGAGATAGGATGAACAACTCTAGAGACTTAATATGTAACATGAAGACTCTTGTGACTGAAAGAAATGGCATGGTATTTGGAGTCTGCTAAATAGGCAGATTTCAGCTACTATTGCCATAAGAAAATAGCTGTGTGGGATGACAGGTTAATATGCCTCAGTATAGTAACTATTTTACAATCTAAGTGTACAACATTGTACTGTAAACTTCAAGAACATCATATTCATTTTTAAAATTTGTTTTTATTGGAAAAACAGATTTTACAGAAGAGAAAAAGAGACAGAGAGAAAGATCTTCCATCCGCTGGTTTACTTCCCAAATGGCTGTGAGCTGAGCTGATTCCAAGTCAGAAGTCAGGAACTTCTGGGTTTCTCACATGGATACAGGGTTCCAAGGTCTTGGGCCATCTTCTACTGCTTTCCTAGGTCACAGGCAGGTTGCTGGATAGGAAGTGGAGTAGCCAGGACAGGAAGCGGTGCCATATGGGATCGTAATGCATTCAAGGTGAGGATTTAATCACTAAGCTATTGTGCCGGGCCCAAATAAACTTATCTTTAAAGTTTCATTTTTCCATAAAGTATGCTTGTATATCCTCTGATTCCTAAAATTGTACATTTTCCACTGACCATTCTCTTTCATTTATTTCATTAGTTTATCTGTCCTTTTCTAGATACTTCTTTTTAAAAGATGTATTTATTTTTATTGGAAGGGTAGATTAGGTTTACAGTGAGAAGAGGAGACAGAAAGATCTTACATCCATTGGTTCACTCCCCAAATGGCCGCAAGGGCCAGAACTAAGCCAATCTGATGCCAGGAGCCAGTAGCTTCTCCCAGGTCTCTCAGGAGGGTGCAGAATCCCAAGACTTAGGCCTTCGTTGACTGCTTTCCCAGGCCACAAGCAGGGAGCTAGAAGGAAAATGAAGCAGCTCGACCACAGAATGTGGTTAAGAAATCGCATTTGTTTTCAACATATTGGTTACTCAATACTATATCAATTAATTCCACAACGAAGTTAATTGTTGGTGAGGGTATGTTGGAGCTTTTAATTGATCGGAATGATACTCTGCTGGTTCTGCCCTTGGACCAGACAGGGTCTCCCCAAGAAGTCGAGGAATTTGACTGGACTATAAGATGTTGGACTCTATGTATAGTTTATGCTTTCAAAGAGGGAATCTCAACTGAACTTGAACTGCGGTTATGCAACAAGGTGGAGTAATCCACCATGAGGGGAGGGTGCAGGGAGGGGTGGGGAGAATCCTAATACCTATGAAACTGTGTCACATAATACAATGTAATCAATGAATAAAAAAAAAAAGAAAAAGAAAATGAAGCAGCTGGGACACGAACCAGCACCCATAAGGGATCACTGTGTGTGCAAGGTGAGGATTTGGCCACTATGCCATCAAGGCACCAGGAATTGTCAAGAGAGAAAGAGAGTAAGACAGAAAGAGAGAAGAGAAGAGAAGAGAAGAGAAGAGAAGAGAAGAGAAGAGAAGAGAAGAGAAGAGAAGAAGAAAGATATTATTTGAAAGGCAAAGAGTTTTTAGAAAAGTCCCAAAATTACTATGTTGTGCCTCATTTTCCTCACACTTGATCTTAGCCAAAAAGCTGAGAAGCGATGCCACACTTTCTCCTGTTTGTTTTAAATTCCTTCTCAAGTGTGGACCAATTGATCAACTTTCTGGAGCTCTTCTTAGTGTTGTCTTTGCATCTGTTTTCACTCACCTAAAACTTGACTTTCTCCTTCCTATGTGCCAGACATTTTGCTTGCCTTTGTTCATACTATTTCCTGTTCTGGAAGGTTTTTATTTATTTATTTTTCTTTGTCTCTTTAAAGATTTATTCAGTTTGGGCCCAGCGCGATAGCGTAGAGGTTAAAGTCTTCGCCTTGAACGCGCCCCGCGATCCCATATGGGCGCCGGTTCTAATCCTGGCAGTTCCGCTTCCCATCCAGCTCCCTGCTTGAGTCCTGGGAAGGCAGTGGAGGACGGCCCAAAGCCTTGGGACCCTGCACCCAGGGGAGACCCGGAAAGAAGTTCCTGGCTCCTGGCTGTTGTGTTCACTTGCGGAGTGAATCAACAGATGGAAGATCTTCTTTGTCTCTTCTCTTCTATGTACATCTGCATAAGTCTTAAAACACACACACACAAGATTTATTCAGTTCATTTGAAAGGCAGAGTTACAGAAGAGATCTTCTAGCTGCTGGTTCACTTTCCCAAATGGCCAGGCCTAGCTCTGGGTCTCCAACATGGGTGGCAGGGATAGGGTTGTCTTTTGTTGCTTTTCCAGGTGCATTAGCAGGGAAATGGATTGGAAGTGCAGCTGCAGGGACTCATCCTGTGACCTAGGCAGTGGCTTAACCGGCCCCAGCAGGTCTTCTTGATTGTGAAAGTTTTGGAAACCGTCCCTTCACTCCCAAGCCAAAGTTATTCCATGAGTTACACCAGAATTTGAATTGTTTTCTTTGTCTCATTCTCCGCCTCCTGCCTATGATAGTGTTAGCATCTTTTTTCAGTGACATTTTCTGCAGTGTCGCATGAGGGAAGATCATTTAGAAGTTCCTTTCCAGGGCCCTAGCGGCTAAATCCTCACCTTGAAAGCACAGGGATCCCATATGGGCACTGGTTCTAATCCTGGCAGCCCCACTTCCCATCCAGCTCCCTGCTTGTGGCCTGGAAAGCAGTTGAGGACGGCCCAAAGCCTTGGGACTCTGCACCTGCGTGGGAGACCTGGAAGAGGCTCTGGGCTCCTGGCTTGGGATCAGCTCAGTTGCAGACATTGGGATCAGTTGAAGAGTGAACCAGCAGATGGGCAATATTTCTGTTACTCCTCCTTGTAAATCTGACTTTCCAATAAAAATAAATAAAACCTTAAAAAAAAAGTTCCTTTCCAGCTGCACCATCCATCCTCCAGTCACTCAGAGCCATGGGCTTTCCTATGTCTTAGAAAATCTTTCAAAATATTTTTGAATGTGGGCCATATTGGAAGCTAGTCATAATTTTTAAAATACTGACAGGAATAGTGGTGGGAGAATATTTTAGGTACACTCCCAAGGATGAGTTGGATACTAAAACAAAAGAAAAGGAGAAAAAAAAAGCAAGGGCGGAGAGGGCTATTATTTATGAGGGTGGGAGGGTGTAAGGAGATAGTCAATACTTTGTTCAAAGATGACGGCCCACCGAGCCACCTCCAGGTTATCTGGATTTCAGTGTATCAATCACGTGCGTTAACTTTCCAAGCCAAGGGAATGATACACATCATAACCGTCTCCCCGTTCCTCAAAGCTTTGCGTTCCCTAGCGGCCCTCGAGAGCCGAGAACTCTCCCTTCCGCCGCCAGAGCAGACCTTTGCCCCGCCCACCCTGGGCGGCGCGTTGCACGCTGGGAAATGTAGTCTTCGGCCGCTCCGGAAAAGTCTGAAAGGCACGGAGTTCAGGCAGCCAGCTTCTCTTGTTCTGGAGGTCACGTTCCTTGGTTGTTCTCTCTATCACTCGAGAGGAGCCGTCAGCGAGCGAGTACGGTTAGATTGGACTGTGCCACAGCCTCTGTTCTGTGTTTCAATATAGTTTTCCTCTTCCTCTCTTCAAGATGGCGGCCTCCTGGTCGCCCTTGGTTACCCTGCGCTCCTTAGCGCTGAGCCGGCTGAGAGGGCGATGTTTGGGTTTCGGGGCCTGGGTCGCCGCTCTTGCTCCTCTAGCCACCGCCCCAGGAAAGCCCCTTTGGAAAGGTCAGTGACTGTGACATGAGTAGGCTGAGCGTCTGGGGTCACTCTTCCGCTCCGCGTCGCCCCCAGCTGCCTCCGGGGTTCATGGCATTTCGGAACTGAGGGTGCCTTCAAGAGGTGTTTCTGTGTCTCTTTATTCTGCCTGTGCCTGAAGGGAGGCCTGAGCGCAGAGGGCTCTAGCCCGGAGAGACTTTCTTTCTGAGGGCCAGAGGTGCCTGGCCCTTGTCCGACATGAGAGACCCGTTGAACCAGGTGTGACAGTGACTGACTCGAAGGACCCCCAAGTGTGGGTCCCCGGCACTACGACCCTTTCCCAGACTATCCCGGCTGGCCAGGGGGCTCAGGAGGAGCTCCGCCTCCGACCCCTGCAGGCCCCTGGCTCCCGGGATTCTGGGAATGCCAAGTCCGGAGCGTTCTCAGAATGTGGGTTCGGTTCTTTTCAGGGGGGCGGGGGTGTAGGGTCTTCGGGGGTGAGGTGAGGGTGTTTTTCTCCGGGATTCATTCATTCATTCGTTCTGTATGCATTCATGAGGGAATGAATGTGGATTCTTTTGCTTGGCCTCTAGCTGGACAGCAGGATACAGAGGGGCAGGGAGCTTGTGTAAGGTTTCCTCCGCGCTAGGCGCCGTGATTGGTACCTCATGGGCAGATAGGGTTTTTGAATGAGGTTGTTCTGGTTGCCCCTCCCCTCCATATACCTTTCTCATCTCCAAGCACCCCTTCTTACATACTTAATACATGGATATACTGTAATAAATATATGCCTTTATGAATTGATACTCATTGGCCAATTGAGCTAAGAAAACTTTAGTCCATTTTCATCGATAATGGATACTGCAAGTGTGGTTAGGTCACCTTAGATTTTTTCTGCAAAAATCAGTTTATGCACCTTGTATGATAAACCAGGATATAATATGTACTTTGTATAATAGGACATAATACGTAATTTTATTTCAGCTATTATTTTTGGAATAGTTCATACAATAATGATCTACATTTTTTTTAAAAAAAATGCAGTATTGAGCATAGTAAAATGTAGAATTTTTCTTTTTATTGCTTTTTAGTTGCTTAGCTTTCCTGCCCCATAGGCAACTTCTCATACCGGTTTATTCTTAAGCATACTCTTGTGCTGCCAGTTTATGTGTGCACAGAGGTACTTGTATGTAAATATTTGGATTTTAAAATCCAGTAATGGTAAAAAAAAAAAAAAAGAAACAGTAATGGTAACATACTAAGAAACTTCTATGCCTAGGACAGTTACTTCTATTACTGCTAATTTTATTTTCAATTTAGTATATATTGGAGATCATTTGTGATCAGCAAATGTGGAACTTCTTCATCTTTTAAACTGCTGAAATAGCATTGCAGGCTACGCATGAGCCATAATTGATGAAAATTAATGTAACATTTAAGGAATGTTGTTACCACAATGCATAAAACTTACTGTGTGCTTATTCTGCATCGTGTAATACAGTAAGTACTTTCTACTTATCGTATCTCATTTTGGAAATCGTGTGACTCTAAAGTTCCACAGGTGATGTAGTTACCAGGCGGCAGAAAGTGTGGGCTCAGGTACAGGCTATCCCTGAGTTTAGATCTGATCCTAAAGACCATGCTACTGCATTTATGCCCTCCTGTGCTCAAAATCCAGCCAGTTCTGATTTGGGGGAATTGATAAAATGCAGTTAGGGAAGAGGTCAAGGTAATTGTAATCTAACATGTTTCATTCCACTCTAAAGGAAATTTTGTCAAAATATTGTTCAGTATTTAGGAAGTCTGATTTACAATTTTGACTTCTGTCCTCTTCTTGATCTTGTGGAGGGGCATTATGTGTAGTTTATATTTGTGTTTCATCTCAGTTTTCTATTTTGAATTCTGTTATTTCCTACGGAGTAATGTGAGTGAAGCATTAGGTTAATGTTAAAGCAGAGAAAGAAACGAAGACAGGAATGAGGAGAGGAGGAGCATGTTCTTGGCTTTCTGTTTATGCCTTGTCTCAGCAGAATGCTCCTAAGCTTTCTAAAAATTAAAAATTTGCATGTCTTGAATTGCTTTAGCCAAAGCACCCTTAGAAATTGTTTATTTTGGGCCCAGCATGGTAGCCTAGTGGCTAAGGTCCTTGCCTTGAATGCTCTGGGATCCCATATGGGTACAAGTTCTTATCCCAGCAGCCCCACTTCCCATCCAGCTCCCTGCTTGAGTCCTGGGAAAGCAGCTGAGGACAGTCCAAAGCCTTGGGACCCTGCACCTGCGTGGGAGACCTGGAAGAGTCTCTGAATTCCTGGCTTCAGATTGGCTCAGCTCCAGCCATTGCAGCCGCCTGGGGAGTGACCCAATAGGTGGAAAATCTTCTCTGTCTCCCCTCCTCTCTGTGTGTCTGACTTTGCAATAAAAAAAAAATTGTTTATTTTATACAGGCAACATAATATGCAGAGTGTACATTGTTACTGTGTCCTTCTGTATTACAGTGCTGTATTTTTAGGTATGGCTAGTAAATGATGACTCATATTTACCTTTAACTCCAAAATCTTTTTTTTGGGTCTATATACATAGGCAATTATTCCCAATTTGATATTAGTGTGAGCAGAGTTAAAACTCTCTACCCCTGTCCTGTGGCCTTAAGAACTGGCATAATTTATTGGTAATACAAATTAGCTTAATTTTTTTGCCATTTATTTGAGAGAGAGATTGAGCAGTTAGGAGAGAGACAAATATGCAGAAGGAAAGAGCTCTCATCTGCTTGTTTACTCCCCAAATGCCTGTGATGGCTGCGGCTGGCCTTCAACTCAATCCAGGCCTCTCACACAGATGGCAGGGAGCCCCATGACAGGAGCCAAAATCTTCCTCCTCTCAGGGCACACATTAACCGGAAGCTGGAGTGGGAAGTGGAATCCATGCATGAAGCCAGCACCTTGACATGGGATGTGGCTGTCCCAAGTGATGGCTTCACCACTGTACCCCAGCACCTGCCCCCTGAATCTTTCTTTTCACAATACACGGTTTTGTAGGTGGTACAACCACCCCCCATGAAGCTGGAGTCCCGTATGGGTGCTGGTTTGTGTCCTGTCTCCACTTCCAATCCAGCTCTCTGCTAAAGGCCTGAGAAAAGCAGCAGAAGATGGACAAGCACTTGGTCCCCTACCACTCACGTGGGAGACCCAGATGAAGCTCCAGGCTGCTGGTTTTGGCCTCGCCCAGACTTGCCATTGCCATCTGGGGAGTAAACAAGCAGATGTCTCTTTCTGTAACTCTGACTTTTAAAAAAATATGTGTATCTTTTAAAAAAGATCACTTTTATTAACAAAAAAGAAACTACAGAACTAATAGACGTAGAGTTTGGAAATTGATATTTCAGTTTGAGACCTGGAACTGTAATACACTATATAAATCCTCTGATGAAAAATCATTTAGGTTTGGCTTGAATGTATCCCACCTTTGATTTCCCAAAGTCATGTTTATAATTTTCTGATGTTTGACCAAGATTTGTCTAAAATCATGTTCTGCTTTAGAAACATCTAGACAGATTCTTCCTGCTGGGATTTGTCTCCTTTGCTCACATTCCTCTGTTGGGGTCCCATTTCTTCTTTCCTTCTTTCTTTCTTTCCTTTTTTTTAATTGTTTATTTTTGAAAGGGACAGAGAGCGAGCGAGAGCTTCCATCTCCTAATTTGCTCCCTAAGTGTTAGCAACAACCAGGGCTAGGCCAAGCCAGAGCCAGAAATTCCACCCCATCTTCCACATGAGTGGCAGGCTCTAAGTTCTTGATCCATCATCTGTTGGCTCCCATGCTGCCTTAGCTGCAAGCCAAATTGGAAGCAGAACACTTGAAAATGAGGTGCTGGCATTGCAAGTGGCAGCTAAACTCACTGTACCACCATGCTGCCTCCTGCTCACTTCTCTTCCTTGCTGCATTCCAAGAGGCTATTCTCTCTTAACAACTTATCTATCTAATCTTGACCAGGCAATTGTCAATGTGTGAAAGTATGAAGGTGTATTGTTTTTAAAAAGATATATTTATTTTTATTGGAACAGCAGATCTACAGAGAAGGAGAGACAGAAAGATCTTCCATTCTATGGTTCACTCCCCAAGTGGTCGCAATGGCCAGAATTAAGCCAATCCAAAGCCAGGAGCCCAGAGCCTCTTCTGGGTCTCCCACGCGGGTGCAGGGTCCCAAGGCTTTGGGCTGTCCTCAATTGCTCTCCCAGGCCACAAGCAGGGAGCTGGTTGTGAGCTGGAGCAGTCAGGACATGAACTGGTGACCTTATGGGATCCTGGTGGATGTAAGGCAAGGATTTGGCCACTAGTCTACTGTGCCAGGCCCATGAATGTGTATTTCTTTCTTCCTTTATTTTTTTTAAAAAGGTTTATTTTATTTTTATTGGAAAGGCGGATATACAGAGAGGAGAGACAGAGAGGAAGATCTTCTGTCCGATGGTTCACTCCCCAAGTGAGCTGCAACGGCTGGAGCTGAGCCAATCCGAAGCCAGGAGCCTCTTCCAGGTCTCCCACGCAGGTGCAGGGTCCCAAGGCTTTGGACTGTCCTCAGCTGCTTTCCCAGGACTCAAGCAGGGAGCTGGATGGGAAGCAGGGCCGCCGGGATTAGAACTGGCGTCCATATGGGATCCTGGCGCGTGCAAGGCGAGGACTTTAACCACTATGCTATAGTGCCGGGCCCAAATGTGTATTTCTTTTTTTTTTTTTTTTAATTTTTTTTTTAATCTATTTTATTGTATTGTTGTTGACAATCTTTACATAGTTAATTACAGTTAAAGAAAGAAAAAAAAAAGGTTCAGGGGGATAGGGAAGTGGGTAATACTATTATGTCCATATTGTTTCCATCATGTATCTGAGGTAAAGGGGAATATTGAGGGAGAAGCCCCACCCAGTTTCCCGCCCACCCCGAGTCCCAGATGTGGGGCATGCTCTGAGATATGTGCTCGAGTGGTGTTAATAGTTCTCCGGTTATGAATCGCTGCCAGTTTCGCTCGATGAGGTCGTCCACTGATTGATATGGTCCATCATAAAGTCTCCGTTTGCCCCATATTTCGCTGCCAACATATAGCTGAGATGAATGATTGATCTGCTCTGTCTTCTGTCTTTTCTTGATTAGAGTTCTGAGTCCAGCAGTTCGATTGGGGAGATCTCCAAAGAAACTTTGAGGTATTCCCAGACTAGTTTCTTGCATGTTCTAGCAAGCACAGGGCCTGGCACAGTCCATCACCCCGATCAGCTGGTGGTTTCAATTGCTGGGTTGGTTCTGTTTTCAGTCCCGAGTTGCACTGGAACCAATGGGTGTTGCAGTCCAGTCTGGTTCGGCCCTTACATCAACCAGTGGGAGCTGCAGCCTAGTCGGGGCGACCCACAATAACCCCCACCAGGCCCGCCCCCTACCCTGGTTTGCCAGTATGTATAGCAGAAGACCAGTCTGTCCCCCATCCCATTTGGCTCTTGTACTTGTCAATGGGTATTAAAGCTTAGTTCTATCTAACCAACTCAACCATCCAGCCCTCACGGGTGTTGTTGAGTGCCTCTCTATCTAGCCATTCCAGCCCCCGTCCTAGTTTTCATGCCCTCCTGCGGGAGTAGTGACCCAAGAAGGGGGAACCCACTTTTTCCCTTTCAGGTCTCTGTCTCGGTTTGTGCACTCTTTAGGTGGTTCTGTGATTTGACTTGACAGAATTAATCCCCAGTGCCAGCTTCTGCAGCTATGCCCATACATCCCTCACCCACTCTAATTTATGCTTGCACCAGCAGGGATAATCAGCCCAGCCTGGCTTTTCCCTGGTCTAATCCACATGCAGCGCACAGGTGATGTAGCCTTGCCTAGTCTGGTCTGTCTCTATCCCAGCCCACGCTCTCCAGTGGGAGTAGCTGTCCAGCGAGGGGACCAGCCCCTTAATCCCCCTGCCGGCTCTGCCCCTCCCTTCCTGGATCTCACGTGTGCTGGTTGGATGCTGCAGTCAAATCCAGTACAGGCAACCACGCCCTGGCATTCCATAATGTGTACTTGTTTTGTCGCGACCAAACCCGGCTCATCCCACACTCTGTTCTGGTGATCGGATTTGCCAGTGGGTGACATGAACTGATTGAGCCTGGTCTGCTCCTGACCCATGCTGAATGTGTGCCAGTGGGAAACTTTCCATGGCCTATTCTGGGCTGTTTCCTATCATGCTTCTTGCGCTAACCTGCAGGGATTGTGTCCTGCCACAGGAGTTGCCCAGGCTCCTCCATCAGAACGCCTCCCAATGGCAGATTTTGCGCATGCCAGGGGGTCCTTGAGCAACTCTACCCAGTTCACCTCCTGTCCTAGCAGGAACAGTGGCTTTTCCTGGCTGGCTTTCACCCCATTCTGGTTCTTGTTGTTGGATGTTTCAGCCCGGCCATGGCTCGTCCATACCCACATACAACTCACGCATGGCTCAAGAGGGGATTGAGACCCAGCCTAATCAGTCCCACATCTACCCTCTGGTTCTTCATGACAGCAGATGGTGTTAGGATCTGAACTGGCCTGGTGCATCCAATCCCAGCCCACACTAGTGCCTCGGGTGACTACAACTGTTTCCTAGATAGAATGCAGCCCCCATTACAGCACACGCACCCCTTGGTGGGAACCTCAACCCAGTTAAGGTGTCCCCATGCCTCCCCAACTGGGCCTGTTCCTAGCCGTAGATCATGTGCCTGCCAGTGGTTGCTCTGACTCAGCTTATCTCAGTCCCTCACTTGCCCTGGCCTCTACCTTAGACAGTATGACTTAGCGTCCTTGACTCAAGTAGCTACCTAAGCAGCGATTCAGGCAACCAATACCCCACAGCTCCCTGGCCGGGCGGCCAGCAGACAGAGCCTGGCACCACATGGTGCCCTGGCCGCCCTGGGGGAGGCCGAGGACTCGTTCACTGCCTTGCGGCAGTGTCTTTGGCGTGAGCCCCCAGCATTGGGTCCGACCCGGCAGGGGCACCCCCCACAGCCGCCACACTGTGAGGAGCGTCACTTGCCCCCGAATCCCAAGGCCCGAACCCCCAAATGTGTATTTCTTATAGTGGTTTCTTCAGTGGCAGATTGTAATATATGTCTTAAATATGACCCTTGTAGATTCAATGTACAATTCTCATTTATGTAGGTATGCACATATGCAGTTTGAAATAACCAACATAGTGAATACATCTGATGTGTTTATAGTCTTTTGAAAGAGATAGATCCCTTAGATCTCATTATTACATGCTGCCTGAACAGAGTGAATATTAAGGAGTTACCCAGTATGCTAGGCCATGCCGATATTGCTGCAGAATAATTTTATTCAGATTTTCAGGCAGTATTTTACTGATTTGTTATTTTGAAATTTGAAATACTACTTCTTTCCTTTTGTAAAGTTATACACATTTAAGATAAACATCTTCTTGAGGAAAGAATGTTAACCAGGAAGCATTTAGTTTTAATTTTCATAATTTGTTCTATTTAAATCAAAAGCACCCTTTTAAAGCCTCTAAATCAGCCTTTTATAAATAAAGTAAATCATCTTGTGATGCATTCCTTGATGATGGCTTATGTTGTTTTTCTAAAGAAAGAGTTTAATTAAGATTTGATTTTCTTCCATTCCACGCTTCTCCTATTCATCACTGAATCACACACAGGTCTTCAACGTCACTGATCAGTTTGACTTTAAGGGGCCATTGATGATGGCCACAGTTTCTGATAAAGCAGCTGAATGTTTATCTTCTGAGTGTCATTAAAACCAATCGAGCGTAAAGGGGCTGGCTGTGGCCTTGGCATGGGTCTCTGTCGTGCAGCACAACAGTTCTGGTCAGTGGCTACTGTTCCCAGTTTGTGAAATTCATACAAATGTCTAAATAACCCATGAATAATTGTGAGTACTGTATTTGAATGGCTGTTTAATCAATATGCATTAAAATCTAATTACAGTAATGAAGTTTACTGCTGAAATTTTAATCCAGCCCTTTAGAAATATTAAATGTGCTTTTCCTGATTGTGCATTTTTTCTCACAGCAGTTGGGTAAACATTTTAAACTAGGAATCTAAATTCCTATATAGTTTTGATTTCACTTAACTAGACATGTGTTCTTTTTGGCAACAGTCTTCTTTCTCTTTGTGAAGAAGTGAAGCCTCATTATTCCATAACTGTTATTTTGAAGAATTTTGATCCATTCTGTGTTAGGACTGGTGAACATATGGGATGCCAGATGACTAATAAAGCCTGACCTGAGAAGATTGGAGTGTAGATTTGGTTTCAGTCTGTACTACAGGACCAATCATTTAATTTTTAAAAAAAGATTTATTTATTTTTGTTGAAAAGGCAGATTTACAGAGAGGAGAAACAGATCTTCCATTCACTGTTTCACTCTCCAAATGGCTGCAATGGCTGGAGCTGAGCTGATCCCAAGCTAGGAGCCAGGACATTTTTCCAGGTCTCCAAGACGGGTACAGGGTCCCAAGGCTTTGGGTCATCCTCTGCTGTTTTCCCAGGCCATAAGCAGGAAGCTGGATGGGAAGCGGAGCAGTCAGGTCAAGACCCAATGCCCATATGGGATATCCGTGCTTGGAGGTGGAGAATTAACCAGCTGAGTCATTGTGCCAGCCCCAAATTATTTACTTTTGTATTTCTATCTCCTCATCTGTAGAATGGGATTAGGTTTCCTAATTCTGCCTGCTCTGCAGAAGCACTTATAAGGCTCAGATAGGTTAGCATATAAGAAAACCCTTAGGAAACTATGAGAAATGCTGCATAGGGGCCAAGTGTAGAGGAATAGCCTCATCTCATCAGGGTACTGATTTGAGTCTTGGTTGCTCTGCTTTTCATCCAGCATTTTAGCAAAGAAGCAGATGGTGGCTAAAGTGTGTGGGACATTGCTATCCACCTGGGTGGCGGCCTGGATGGAATTCCTGGCTCCTTGAGTCAGCCTGGCCCAGCCCTGGCAGTTGTGAGAATTGGGAGTCAACCAGGCAATGGAAAAATCTGTATCTTTTCTTATTTATCACTCTGTTTTTATCAAATAAGTAAATAGCACAAAAAATAGTATCTCATGTATATTCTAATAGAAAAACCAAGACTTCATTGGTTTAAAAAAAGAAATGTTATATAAATGTGCAGCTATGCTAGGAATAAATTAAAATAGTAATACAGAGGCAGTGGATTCCAGTCAGCGATTAGAAATGGAACGAACCCAGCTCTACACAGATTTACTAAGGCCATTCTATTTCTGGTAAATTTTGGCATTGGCAAAGGAGCCAGTCTGATTTCAGTGCTTTGAATTCTAGAAAGTGTAGTTTTGATTTTTCTCACACTTTGCAGAGGGCCCTGTAGATAACCACGGATGGGTTTTGTTCTCCAGGACTTCCCTGCCTTTTTGTCTGGATGCTCCGCACCTGGAGGCTCATAGGAATTGGGTATTGCTGTTTTCATCATGAGGTTTCCAAGAAAGCTGTTGAGATTTGACATACAGTATGTAGATAAATCACTCAGGTTATTTCTCTCCATCTAGTAAGAAATGGAAAAGTATTTTCCATGATTTTTTGTGCAGCAAGCTATAAAGACATCAGTGCATAGAACTGGAGAACTGAAGAGGCTGTTTGGGTTATGTTGATATTACACAGGCATGTAGTTTATGTTCTTATTTGGATAACCCTAATTGTGAAAAACTCTATGCTTAAATTTGAGTCTTTCTGTAACTTCTCTCCGAGGCACAACATCGATAAAATGTTCTTAATTTCATGTGAGACAGATGTTTATACCTATCAGCACTGCTAGTATCTAATTCACTTACTTACCCATGCATGCATCAGATTATTGAATGCTACCTTGTCCGAACTCTACCTGCCTACCTTTAAAACACTGAAGACTTACTATATTTCTCTCATTCATTCATTTCCCATATATCTCTCGATGTCATCTATATACTACACAGAGGTGCCGGGATGTTATTCAGCCTCAGCATCAACTGTTCTTTGTTTTATCACTAGTCTCATTGCATGGTTTATGGATGTGTGAACTCCTTCCCTTCTTGAGATTACAATCTGCAATATGCTTTTTGAATGCCCTTCTGAATGCAGGGTCCCTAGACTTTGGGCCATCCACTGCTTTCCAGGCCACAAGCAAGGAGCTGGATGGGAAGTGGGGCTACTGGGATTAGAACCAGTGTCCATATGGAATCCCTGTGCGTACAAGGCGAGGACTTTAGGTGCTAGATTAGTGTGCTAAGCCTATTAATATTTTTTTTGTTATTCTTTCTTTAAAAGGACTTATTTAATTATTTATTTGAAAATCAGAGAGGTAGATGTGGAAGAATGAGAGAAAGGGAAAAAGAGAACTTCCATCTGCTGGTTCACATTCATGTCTCTCAAGTGAGTGACAGACTGAATTAATTCAGCCGTAGGTTGCTTCTTTCCAGGCACATTAACAGGGTGCTGGATCAGAAGCACAATAGCCAGAGTTCATACTGGTACTAATTTATGTTTTAAGATTTAAAAACTTAAAAATTGCGGGAAATGCACTGGGTTGAAGCTGCTGCTTGTGATGTCAACATTTCAGATTGCAGTGCTGGTTCAAGTCCTTGCTGCTTTGCTTCCAATCCTGCTACTGCTCTTCAGAGACAGCAAATGATTGCTCACATATGTGAGTCTGTGATACCCACTTGGGAGACCAAAATGGGGTTCCTGGCTCCTGCTTCAGCCTGGCCCAGACTTGACGGTCGCAAGTATTTGGATAGTGAATCAGTCACCAAAAGATCTTTCTTTTTCTGTTTCAGGTAATTGAATGTATCTTTCATAAAAATTGTGGGATAAAGCTCCTGTTGATAAAGCTCCTGTAAAGTTAATGAATATTCCTAAAACTCATCAACTTTTCTGCAAGAAATTGAACAAATACCAATCCCACAAAGTGCTCCCATAAAAGAGGGGCAGCAATTCTTTGTGTGCCCTGGTAAAGTGGACAGGGTTGCTGTGGTAGGAAGACTAACTAACCGGGTTACTTGGAGAAAGGCTAAAACCATATCGAAGATTGTGTGAGATTTCAGTGTCTTGTACTCAGATGCAAATACAAGAAAATTTTGGCCAAGAAGGGATGTGGCCCTTGTGGAGTTAAAGGGGCATGTGATCCAGTTTTAAATGTCATTATTTTAAAATGAAGACAACAAAATCCTTAAAAAAAAAAAAAAAAAAAAAAGGCTTATAAGGAGAGAGAGAATGTTTTTATTCATTGGTTTGCTTTTGAAATAGCCACAACAGCTTGGACTAGGCCAAGCCAAAGCCTGGAGTCTGGACCTCCATTTGGTTTTCCCTCATGGTTAGCAGGGGTCCCAGGAACTTGGACTATCTTTTGCTGCTTTCCCACATGTGTTAGCAGCATGCTGGATTGGAAGTGGAGTAGCCAGGACTCCAACTGGCACCTATATGGGTGTGTCAAAGGCGGTAGCTCAACCAACAAGCCGCAACATTGACCTCCAAACAACAAAATATTAAAGCTGTGTTTACATAATGATGGCAGAAAACAAAGCAATCGCACACTTTCATCAGAGCCCAAGAAAACTCAGTTTTACCCCTGGGAGAGGTTAGAAGCAAATTAGAAGTGATTGTTGAAATACTATGTAGGAAGTTTTAATGAAATGTAATCATTCAGAGGCTAACACTTGAAGGTACTGGCCACATCTTCTAAGCAAAAGGCCTGTGGAATTTAGTAGAGTTTTCATGAATTGGTTTAGGAGTAAATAGTGCAATCTGGTTCGAAACTGAGGTATTAGAAAGACACAGAGTCTTTAGGCCTTTGAAGTTCTTCCATTTATGTTTGCAGATTAGCGCTGGAATTTCAGAATGGCATTTTCCCCACTGTCCATTTGGAGTACAATAAGACAAATTAATACAAATCAAAATAATATGGCAGCAGCATCACATAATTTGTGTACGCTGATGTAGTAACAGACTTAATTTAATGCAGCTTTTGAGAAGGCTTTTGTATTTCAATTTATACAGCTGCTCTCCAGGGCTAAGCTGGCCAATCTCAGCCTTGCGTATCTTGCCTGATTGATTCTCCCCCCCACCCTATCCTCTCTCTCTCCCATCCTCTCTCTCCCATCCTCTCTCTCTCCCATCCTCTCTCTCTCTCTCTGCTGATTCGCTGAATCCATTTCAGTGCCCCTTGATTTTCTGTTCTGAGAAGTGGGAGTGAAGCTTGCACTAGTACCTAATGATGGTAGGCTGGTGAAATTACAAGTGGAAAGGAAGGACTTCCAGCTCTCCCTGGGCAGATGAAAAAAAAAAAGTCAAACCAAAAAACCAACATGCGTGCCCTTCAGGTCTGACAGTTCTTGTGAATAACTTAATAAAATGAGATATTTCAAAAGTGAAATCAGGAGCGTGAAGCCTGAGGAGTAGCTGCAGGACTTGGCAGCAGTTGGCCTTAGGAGGACCTGGGCAGAAGCCATGTCACATGGGTTAGCAGTAAAGGTAATGTGGCTGGTTTGGCTGTGATGAGGAGAGCAGGTGAAGAGGCAGATGTCCCATGGCTGTGGGGTCAAGGAAATTTAGCTGTGGCTGTTAAAAAACACAGGAAATGAGGTGGGCACAGGGTGTGGTAGTTAAGTGACTGCTTTGGTCACATCCCCCATTGGGAGATACAGTTCAAGTCTTGGTTTCTCTGCTTGTGATTCCAACTTCCTGTTAAGGTGCCTCCTGGAAGGCAGCAGATGTAGCACCAACTAGTTGAGTCCCAGACACCCACGTGTTCCTTACACAGCCCCAGGGAGTGAACTAATGGATGGAAGATTATCTCTGCCTTGCAGCGCACACACATGCACACACACACACACACTCACACACACATACACTCAAGGATTCTGATATTCCCTTGTCACCCATGTCATGTGGTGGACCCTGGTTCATTTCTGGAATTGATGAATGCCTTTTGGAGAGCAGAGGGACAACAGTCTTGTAAGGCAGGCAAGAGCTGTTTTGAGGACTCCTTGATCCCCAACTTGAGGATACTGTCTGCATCAAGGGCTCCCAGAGGAGCTGCAGGTTTGTTGATTCTCCAGGAGGACTGACAGGACTCGGTGCCAAGTTGTCCTCACAGCTATGATTTATTACAGCATCAGAATCAGAGCAAAATCAGCAAAGGGAAAAGGAGCAGGGAGCAGGGCCTGGAGGGTAGCTGGAGGCGTACAATACACACTTATTTCTACGAGCAGGCAGTCGTGAGAACAAGCGTGAAGTGTTTGTCAGGGACACTCACTAGAGATGTAACACCTTCAGTGTCTTATATGGGGAGATCATGAAGTGGGTACCAAAATGCCGGGCTTATAGAAATGGTATTTTTTTTTTTAAAGATTTTATTATTATTGGAAAGCCGGATATACAGAGAGGAGGAGAGACAGAGAGGAAGATCTTCCATCCATTGTTTCACTCCCCAAGTAAGCTGCAACGGCCAATGCGCGCCAATCCGATGCCGGGAACCAGGAACCTCTTCCGGGTCTCCCACCCGGGTGCAGGGTCCCAAAGCCTTGGGCCGTCCTCAACTGCTTTCCCAGGCCACAAGCAGGGAGCTGGATGGGAAGTGGAGCTGCCGGGATTAGAAGCGGCGCCCATATGGGATCCCGGGGCTTTCAAGGCGAGGACTTTAGCTGCTAGGCCACGCCGCCGGGCCCCAGAAATGGTATTTTGCATAAGCTACTTTTGTTCATCAGACAGTGTAGGTGTAGGAAACCACTCTTAACATTCCTGGGCTGGTGAAAACTCTCATGGAGCTCAAGTTCCCAGGACCATTCAAGGCCGAGTCTCACAAACAGGCTGTCTTAATGGACAAGCAGTCTCACATTTTAAAGTGGGGAAATGGCATCAGGGGATGTTGGCAAATGCAGACAGTCTGGGTGAAAGAATGAGGATTCCCTGGGAATTTTTGTACATTAAAAAGGTGGTGCTACTAAAATTTGAAAGTCACTCCTTGAAACAGATGAATTTCAAATGTTAAACAGCACCCTACGGGAGACTATATGGACTAAGCTCCTGAGCAGGGCCTAACAGATAAAATGGAAATGGAGTCCGCTCAGTGCTGAAGTTCCACGTCACCAGCCAGTTGTTTATCTGACCTTCCCAGGAATCAGCCCAAAGTCTCCAGTGGGCCAGTTGTAGCTGCCAAGATAAGGAATCTCCTCTGCTTTTACCTTTGCAAGGAAAGTAGCTCATTTTTTGTGTCTGCTCTCCTCAGCCCCCTCTGGGAGGCCAGCCTCTGCTTGGCTCCTCAAAAGGTTCTTCCTGTTTAACGAAAAGAAATGTTGCCCAATTCTTTTCGTCTTGTCTGCCTATTAACATCTTCTTGTCTGCCTATTAACATCTTCACATTTGTGGTAGTTTTGTGTTTCGACCCAAGCAAGAATTTCATGAGCTCACACTTGGAGTTTACCAGAGTCATCTGTGGAGTTGGAGGAAGGTCTTTCAGAACTCACAGCTAGGGGAGTGGAGGCTAGGGGAGAAGGGCTACTGTGAGAGCCTGAGCTAAGTGGAAGGGTGAGGAAGCAGCTTAGGACATGGGTGTGCGATTGGGTAGCATTGATGATTCATTGGCTGAGCACCGGGTTGAGGGGTGGTGGGGAAAGGGGTGGAGTGAAGAAATTACTGTTCCTCTGAGCATTCTTTTTTTTTTTTTAAAGATTTATTTATTTTTTATTACAAAGTCAGATATACAGAGAAGAGGAGAGACAGAGGGGAAGATCTTTTGTCCGATGATTCACTCCCCAAGTGAGCTGCAATGGCCAGTGCTATGCCAATCCGATGCCGGGAACCAGGAACCTCTTCCGGGTCTCTCACATGGGTGCAGGGTCCCAAGGTTTTGGGCCGTCCTCAACTGCTTTCCCAGGCCACAAGCAGGGAGCTGGATGGGAAGTGGAGCTGCCGGGATTAGAACCGGTGCCCATATGGGATCCCGGGGTGTTCAAGGCGGGGACTTAGTTGCTAGGCCACGCCGCTGGGCCCTCTCTGAGCATTCTTAAACTTGGCTCATTCCAGAGCATTATAAAGGAGGATTTGCAGAAGAGTTTTCTGCTGGTTGTGGAAGTCTCAGATCCACTGGCATCCTTCAGTGTCTGACACTTTGACTTCATTCTGACTTTCAACCTGGAGTGAGCATCAAATCTTAGAGGTAAAAGGCTCTGTCGGTCCCACAGAATGTCCCCACTCCAGATTCCAATTGCAAATGAGGTGTCCAGGCTGCCTGCATGCTTGCCTGGTTCACTGCACATCTGGAAATTCCCATACCCTCCCTCCTGCTTTGTTTCTGTAGATTGCAAGAATGGGTGATAGAATATGCCCCTGGTTTATGATAATAAATACAACTCAGGAACAGCCAAATGGAAGACAGGGTATATAGAGGTGGGTGAGGTGGGCTGCGCCACCCTTCTCGTACTTAATGCAAAGGCTCTGCTCATCTTTTCAAGAGTATTTACCACTCCTCCTCCCTTCCTAGAGGTCAGTGGTTCTAACCCTCTTACCAGCTGATTGTTCCAGTTACCAGTCCTTTGCAGAGGGCCTTAGAGTAAACTCAGGTGTGGTGGTAAGGACTCCTTGCAAATAATGGCAGGCACTCCTATTAGAATGTTCTAAGGGTTTTAAGTGCTGTGGGCCAAGAACCAGGGACAAACACTAAATGTATTTATCACAGTGCTACATGGGCACATATCTGAAGCTGCTGGCTTCAGCCCTGGACCCTAGCTCCATCCTGCGTCCCGTGAGACCCCCCTGTTTCAGAGGACCCTTACTTTTCTTTTTCAGGTTTTCAGCACCCTATGTTATGGAACAAGCTAGGATTCTGTAACACAGAGCCGCCAAAACACATTGTTTTATAAAGAAGAGATAAGCTGTTCTAATTCATACCAGTTGTTGATCTTGTTTCATGGCTTCTCATTTATGGAAATGTATAGTGATGGAATACTGGGGTCTACCATGCCCAGATGTGGGGGTACAATGCAACATGCATCCCTGCTTCCAAACAAAAGACAGACTCCCAATGAAACTGTTGGAAATATGTAGACAATGGGATCCTGGACTGTCTGACATTGTCTGTACCAGCAGTGTTGGAGCACACTTAAATAAGAGACTGATGGAATTATGACTCCTTATGAAGGACTATACTGTTGTAGCAACATGGGGAAAATCTGTCGAGGGTGAGAGTTTGGAGGGGAATCCAAGTCCATATGAAATTGTACCACAAAATTCAAAAATTCAAAATAAAAATAAAACAAAAAGTCATTAAAAAAGAAGAGATAAGCTTATTTTTGTTGTGCACAACTGGCCATGTGGATGGTTTCAAGCTGGTTTGGCAGCTTGGCCTCCTTGTAGAACCAGGCCTGTGCATCAGGTCTCCCTGCCTTAACTTTCTGCACTTCCTTGCTCATTGGGCCATCCCAACAGGGTGGGGAGGCTAGAGATCACCTCACTCCATGTCGATTCTTAGATGGACTTTCAGCTGTGTTTAGGAGCCCAGCTGTCCTCAATTTAGTTGCCAAGGCAGGGGTGTGGAGGAGAGGTAAGAAATCAGTGAAGTTATGGGCCCAGTGTGATAGTGTAGTGGTTAAAGTCCTCACCTTGCACATGCTGGGATCCCATATGGGTGCCGGTTCTAATCCTGGCAATCCCACTTCCCATCCAGCTCCCTGCTTGTGGCTTGGGAAAGCAGCTGAGGACAGCCCAAAACCTTGGGACCCTGCACCTGTGTGGGAGATGCGGAAGAGCTCCTGGCTCCTGGCTTCGGATTGGCTCAGCTCTGGCCATTGCAGCCACTTGGGGAGTGAAGATCTTTGTCTCTGTCTTTCCTCCTCTCTGTATATCTGCCTTTCTAATAAAAATAAATAAGTCTTAAAAAAAAAAAGAAATCAGGAAAGTTAATTAGTTAACAGTTATAGGAGAAACCAACAAAAACTGATTCACAAGCGTATGTGTTGGACTCTTCAAGCTCATCATGGCCCCTGACCCCTGTTATACTCTAAGCTTCCTGGACTGTGGACCAGAGCCGTTCCAGAAGCAACAGTGTTTTTTTTTTTTTTCTAAAGATTTATTTATTTTTATTACAAAGTCAGATATACAGAGAGGAGGAGAGACAGAGGGGAAGATCTTCCGTCCGATGATTCACTCCCCTAGTGAGCTGCAATGGCTGGTTGTGCACCGATCTGAAGCCGGGAACCAGGAACCTCTTCCGGGTCTCCCACATGGGTGCAGGGTGCCAAAGCTTTAGGCTGTCCTCGACTGCTTTCCCAGGCCACAAGCAGGGAGCTGGATGGGAAGTGGAGCTGCCGGGATTAGAACCGGTGCCCATATGGGATCCCGGGGTGTTCAAGGCGAGGACTTTGGCCACTAGGCCACGGCGCCGGGCCCGCAACAGTATTTTCTCTGGGTGGACTGTCCTCCTATCTCCCCACACCCTACATTTAACCTCCCATCTCCTTATTTATAGCCAATGTAGTATCAATGTAAATAGCTAGTCTAACCCCAATTCATCAAAATACTCTCAGCTCTAGGTCCAGTGAAAATTTTCTGTCTTTTTTCTTTTTAAACATAAGATCACATGAAATTGCTTTCATTTATTTTTAATTTTATTTTTATTTGAAAGCTAGAGTTAAACGGGGAGGAGGAGAGAGGGAGAGAGCTCTTCCATCCGTTGTTTTCCTCCCCAAATGGTCACAGAAGCTGGAGCTGAGCTGCTCTGAAGCAGAAGCCTGGAGCTTCTTCCTGATCTTCCATGTGGGTGCAGTAGCTTAAGGACTTGAGCTTAAGGACTCTGCTGCTTTCCCAGGCTATTAGCAAGGAGCTGGATCAAAAGTGGAACAGCCAGGACATGAACTGGCACTGATATGGGATGCCAGCACTGCAGACAGAGGCTTAGCTTTTACTACATTGTGGCACTGGCACCCCACTGGGCATTTTCTTTAAAAAAATTTTTTTTTCATTGCAAAGTCAGATATACAGAAAGGAGGAGATACAGAGAGGAAGATCCTCCATCTGCTGATTTACTCCCTAAGTGGCTGCAACGATCAGAGTCAAGCTGATCCAAAGCCAGCAGCCACGAGCCTCTTCTGGGTCTCCCATGCGGGTACAGGGTCCCAAGTCCTTGGGCCGTCCTTGGCTGCCTTCCTAGGCCACAAGCAGAGAGCTGGATGGGAAGTGGGGCTGCCTGGATTAGAACTAGCCCTCACATGGGATCCCGGCACACGCAAAGCGAGGAACCTAGTGCTAGGCTACTTACTGCGCTAGGGCCCCGAGTGGGCGTTTTCTCACTGCTACTTAGATAGCTTTGCAAGAATTTGCCCCAGGACTTCGTCCTGCCCCAAACCGCTTTTTTCTAGCTTCCGTAGTGGCTCAATACACCCTTTTATTTCTGAATGCCCTCAGTCTCTAGGGTTTTGGTTTGCCTTAGACTAGCAGAAGAAAAGCAAATACATTCCATTAGAACTTTACACGCACATGAGAATCCTCACACAGAGGGAAGGAATGGCCAAAGTTCAAAGTTTTTTTGCTCTTGAAATAAAGAATGGTAGATTTTTGTGAAGAAATGACAAGACAGAGGCATCTGGCCCAAGGGCTGTGGATTCCAAGGGGCACAGTAGGAGCTCCACATGGAGGGTGTTAAGTCATTTGGAGAGAAGGGTCTTTTCGGTAAGTTAGTTTATACTGATCCATTGCACTGTAAGTTTTCAGTTGCTGACAACAAGGTGATCTTCTCATGCTGGCACAGGGAGGTGGTGGTCTTTCAGGAGTTTTCTTAATGGCTTGCTGCATGCAGCAAAGGATAGCTCAGGCAGCCCTTTCTGTAGCCACAGGTTCTCCAGTGCTTTCAACTGGAGATAATCAACATACCATTCAGCATGTTCTGGAGTAGATCTCCCTAATCCATTTCCAGCTGTAATCATCACACAGTTTTTCTTTCCTTTTTAAAAAATTTATTTTATTCATTTGAAATGCAGAGTTACTGAGAGAGGAAGGAGAGACAAAGAGGAAAGATCTTCCATCTGCTGATTCACATCCCAAATGACCACAATGGCTAGGGTTGGGCCAGGTGGAAGCCAGGAGCTTCTTCTGTGCGGAAAATAAGCTAGCAGGTGAGAGCCCTTGGGACTCATCTCTAAGTCTCTGTTTTAGGGCCCAAGACCAACATCTAGGCCTAACTCAATGTAAGAAGAACTAATGGACCAGGTGGTTCATTTAATGGAGCCAGGGTAAAGCAGCGACTCCAGCAGATTGGACATTCTAGAGAGCAGCGACAACAGCAACTTATGACTTGGGGCTTACTTCTTTTGATTAAATATGAAACAATTATGTTTATTGTATACTTTGTGTTTTATATTATGATGATCAAAAATGGCATTTGCAGAATCTACTCCAGTAGGTAACACTGATAACAGGTTAAAAGCTTTACTGCGACCCTTATGAAACACATGTGAAGCCTAATGACCGCTCTCAATTTGAAAGAGACTAAAATTGGGTGGGTGTTTTTGTTTACAGCCTATACTGTTTGGACACCAGAGAATGTGAC
This sequence comes from Ochotona princeps, assembly GCF_030435755.1. Classification (NCBI taxonomy): domain Eukaryota; kingdom Metazoa; phylum Chordata; class Mammalia; order Lagomorpha; family Ochotonidae; genus Ochotona; species Ochotona princeps. The sequence goes on along the minus strand of NC_080832.1, from coordinate 53,687,769 downwards.
CCCAGCTGCTGCTCCTGAGTCTTACTCCAAAGCCTTGGCTGCTTGTCATGGACCCCTGGACCACTATGACTTTCTGATTAAAGCTCATGAGCTGAAGGATGATGTACATCAAAGAAGAGTCATCCAGTGTTTGCAGAAATTACACGAGGACCTTAAAGGATACAGCATAGAGGCAGAAGACCTGTTTTCAAAGGTGAGGTTTTGTTTTGTTTTCTAAAATGTACTTGCTTATTTGAAAAAGCACAGCTTCAGGGAAAGAAGGATTGAGAGAGAGAAAGGGGTGGTGTGAGAACGTCCATTCATTTTGGTCCTCTTCCCAAATGACAGTGGTAGCCACATCTCTTCTAGGCGCAATCTTGTAGCCAGGAACTCCATCCAGGTCTCCCTCTTGTGTTGTCTTCCATTGCCTTGCCAGGTGCATTGGCATGAAGCTGGGTTGGAAACCAGCTCACTGGGCCTCAAGCCAGGGTACTGTGTTAGAGAATGCTGATATTCCAAGCAGCAGCTTAACCTACACCACAATGCTGGCCCCTTAAAGATGATATTTGTTTGATGATAAAGGTTTTTTTTTTTAATTACAAAGTCAGATATACAGAGAGGACAGACAGATAGGAAGATCTTCCGTCCGATGATTCACTCCCCAAGTGAGCCGCAACGGCCCCGGTGCTGTGCTAATCTGAAGCCGGGAACCTGGAACCTCCTCCGAGTCTCCCACACGGGTGCGGGGTCCCAAGGCTTTGGGCCATCCTCGACTGCTTTCCCAGGCCACAAGCAGGGAGCTGGATGGGAAGTGGAGCTGCTGGGATTAGAACCGGTGCCCACATGGGATCGCGGGGCGTTCAAGGCAAGGACTTTAGGCGCTAGGCCATGCCGCCGGGCCCGATGATAAAGGTTTTGAACAGTTAAAAGCACGTCAGTACATTAATACAGGAGACAGTCAAGAAACAGCTTGAGCATTTCCCACCAGTTCCTTTACACAGGCTGTTCTGAATCATTCTTTCTGACCTCATAATACTCCATCACATGCTTTTGCTTCAGAATGGGGTATTACAAATGCAGCCCAGGAGCCGGCACTGTAGCATAGCAGTAAGGCTGCTGCCTGTGGCGCCTGCATCCATGGGCTGTTCCTCTTCCAACTGAGCTATTTGTAGTAGACCTGGGAAAGCAGCAGAGGATGGCCCAAGTGTTTGGACTTCTGTACCCGCATGGGAGTCCTGGAAGAAGCTCCTGGCTTCTGGCTTTGGACTGGCCTAACCCTGGCATTTGCAGCCATGGGGGGTAGTGAACCAGCAGATGGAAGATTTCTCTTTCTTCCATCTCTCTGTGCCACTCTGTCTTTGAAATAAATAAATATATATTTTTAAAATGTAAAAATAAAAATGTCTCATTTAAGGGAGAGCATCCATGCAAGGTGCAGATTTCCTCTTCCTCTAGTTTAGGCCTCCCCCGGAAGGGGTCTGCAGTGGTGGAGGAGGAGTGTTGTGTGCTGCCCTCTTCTTCCCCTCTGCTTGCTTGCTTTGGGTAGGGTCAGAATGAGAGGAGGGAAAGATGAATGTATGACTGCAAGATTGCATCTGGCCGGTGAGCTGTGGGGCCTGTGTGTGTGTGGCCAGGCTGGCTGCTTGCTGAGGGCCACTCAGGTGGGTTCTTTAGGATGCCTGTGGGGACTGGCTGGCCATTCTTGAACTCTCATCTCTTTTGTTTATTTTTATTTATTTGAAAGGTGGAGTGGAGAGAAAGAAGGATAGAGAGAGAGGTCTTTCATCCTCTGTTTCACTTCGCAAATGGCTACAGCTGCCAGGGTTGAGCTAAGCCAAAGCCACAAGCCAGGAGATTCTTCCAGGTCTCCCATGTAGGTGGCAGGGGTCCAACCACTTGGACCATCTTCTGATGCTTTCCTAGGTGCATGAGCAGGCAGCTGGATTGGAAGCACAGCACAACCTGTACTCCTGTGGGATGCCGGCATTATAGGCAGAGGATTGGCTTGCTGTACCACAATGCTGTTTCTCTCACCCCCCAACAAATTCCTACTTTGATCAGTGCATTCAGCCATCAATTCCACTTTGGTTTTGGAGCCTTTCCTTCCTTCCTTTTTTCTTTTAAAGTAATTCTTGCATGAATATGATTAATATCCCCTTCTTTTTTCAAGATTTATTTATTTATTATTGGAAAGGCCGATTTACAGAGAGAAGAAGAAACAGAAAGAAAAATCTTCCATCTGCTTGTTCACTCCCCAAATTGCCGCAGTAGCCTAACTGAGCTCATTGGAAGCTGGGAGCCAGGAACTGTTTATCCGGATCTCCCATGTGTTTGCAGGGGCCCAAGGACTCGGGCCATCTTCCAGTGAATTCCCAAGGTACATGCAGGGAGCTGAATCAGAAGTGGAGCAGCCAGGACATGAACCAGTGTCCGTATGGGATGCTGGCATTTGCAGGCAGAGGATTAACCAGTTGAGCCATCACGTAGCTCCAGTTAGTGCCTGTTTTTAGAGTGTGGGAGAAATTTATCTCCTGTTGTTTCCATTTTGAGTTTTTCCTAAAGTTCTGTGGCAACAGAAAAACTCCCATTCTTTATGCTATTATGGAAACCAATGTCATCTTTAACTTTCAAGGGATATCTGTAGGGATAAGAAGCTACTTTTCCTTCAACTGGCCACACTCTTCTGTCCTGTGGCTGGAATCTTCTTTTAGTATGAAGTCTTCAGAAGAGAGGTACTGTGTAACATATCTTGGTAATACTTTATTTAAAACTCTAATAAAAGTAATTTTATGTTTTTTTGAAGCCCTTGAAAGTGCAATTAAATAGTTTTATTTTTATAGGAAGAGAAAGGCTCCCATTGTGTTAATATCTTTGGTAGAAAGGAATACAGACTTAGATTACAGAAAAGGATGGAGATTTAGAGTGAGATTATGGATGGAAGAAGCAAGGAATAGCATCTTCATTATCCTGGCAGACCCAGGGGTGCACTGCCTGCTGTAGCCAGCAGGACCTGGGTGGTTCACAGACCACAGGAAGCCATTTCTCAAACTTAGGGAACATAGAAAGCCTGAGATCTGGGTGCTGTGCTGGCAAATGCAGTGTTGGTGAAGCCCTACATCCTGTTACCTTGGGCTGCATCTGCACATGCTGGATGGGGCAAAGGTGCCCTAGCATCTTCTGTAAGGGACTGGTGCCACTCATGAGGTTTTGTGGTTCAGATGTGGTTGTCCATCAAAGGCTCATGCAAGATGAGTTTGGTCCCTAGCAGGACCATGTTGAGAGGTGCCTGGCATCTTGGTCAGTGGCTTTAAGCTGCTATGCCACAGTGCTGTCCCTGCCTCCCCTCCCCACAGAATGCTTTAACTGTGTGTTTTGATTATCCAGGAGTTGAATTTGAATTTCTTTCATGAGCTTTGTGCCTTGTTTTCTTTCCTGTTCTCTTCCTTTTGGAAATTTACCGCTATTTTTCCTCCTGCTTACTCTGTAGCATTGCAAAGGCTCATCTTCCAGGGGTTAGTGAACTTCCATGCACCACAGTATCCTTTAATCATTAGCTTAACTGGTTAGTAATTCACTGACCGTTTTGTTATTGTTTTGGCTTTAAAATCATTCACTGTTTAGGACCCTCCTCTCACTTGTCTACTCCTGTCTTAGGTGTTGGCCATGATGGGCTAATCTAGTGAATAACCCTGGTTTTATTGTGTAGTTGCAACCTGATGGAGATGAAAGGTTTGATTTGTCAAGGTAGAGTTTTAAATGTATCTAGTGAAAGTTCATATTTTTTAAATCCTAGTACATAAATTAAAAAAAGTTTATCTCTTTGTAATAGTATTTGTTCTGTAATTTAAGTCAACTAATTTTTCTAAAATAAAACTACCACTTTAAAAATTACTTTTTTGTTTTAAAGTCAGAGAGAGGGAGAGAGGGGAGCAGGTAAGGGAAGAGAGGAGGAGAGAGGGAGAGACAGAGGTAGAGAGAAACAGAGAGATAGAGAAAAGAGAGAATATCTTCCATGTGTTGGTTTACTCCTCAGATGTCTGCAATAGCTGGGACTGGCCCAGGCGGAGACTAGCAGCCCAGAATGCTATCTGGGCCTCCTAAGTGGGTGGCAGCTGTGCAAGACTGTGCTACGACCTCCTGCTTCCAGGGTGTGCATTGGTAGGAAGCTGGAGTTAGAAATGTAGCCACACTTGAACCCAAGCACTCTGGTAAAAGATGCAGGTATACCAAGTAACATCCTAATTGCTTCACCAAATGCCTGCCCTATCTATCAAATATGTAGAGCATCAAAAAAGTTCCAGATTTACAGCATAGTTTGAGAAAAACATAGAACGTTTATTTCTGAAGATTGTAAAGATGTCACATATAGGGTTTATTTTTAAAAGATTTCATTTATTTAAAAAGCTGAGTTATAGGGAGAGAGAAACATACACACACATATACATGGCGAGAGAGATCTAACAATACACACAGAGATCTAACAGACACACACACACACACACACACGAGATCTTCCATCTGCTGGTTTACTCCCCTAATTGCCTGGATGGCCAGTGCTGGGCAAAACTGAAGCCAGAAACCAGGAGTTTCTTCTGGGTCTCCCATATGGATGCAGGGACCGAGTGCTTGTGCCATCTTCTGTTGCTTTTCCAGGCAATTAACTGTAAGCTGGATTGGAAGTGGAGCAACTGGGACGTGAACCAGCACCCATATGGGATGCTCGTGTTGCAGGCAGCAGCTTTACTTGCAATACCACCATGCTGGTCTCTCTCTCTTTTTTTAAAGATTTATTTTATTTTTATTGGAAAGTCAGATATACAGAGAGGAAGATGAGCTGATCTGAGCTGATCTGAGGCAAGGAGCCAGGAACCTCTTCCAGGTTTCCCATGCAGGTGCAGGGTCCCAAGGCTTTGGGCCATCCTTGACTGCTTTCCAGGCCACAAGCAGGGAGCTGGATGGGAAGTGGGACTGCCGGGATTAGAACTGGCGCCCATATGGGATCCTGGCACATTCAAGGCGAGGACGTTAGCCAGTAGGCCAATGCGCTGGGCCCAATGCTGGTCTCTTAAAAGTGAATACTGATGTACCAGTTTTGGGAGAAAGGAAAAATTTGAACTGTTAGGTTTACCAGTGATGAGAGAACTCTACTGAGTTCTCAATTCTGGTGAGTGGGAGTTGGACGTTAGCCAGTAGGCCAACGCGCCGGGCCCAATGTTGGTCTCTTAAAAGTGAATACTAATGTACCAGTTTTGGGAGAAAGGAAAAATTTGAACTGTTAGGTTTACCAGTGATGAGAGAACTCTACTGAGTTCTCAATTCTGGTGAGTGGGAGTTACGATTTTATAAATTTTGTTGTTTTTAATGCCAATGCTTAAACATTCATTATGATGGGTTTTCCTTGTTCTCCACCATTGTTTTCCAAAAATCCTTGCTAAAACTTGAACAGTAATGTTAAATTCATCTTTTTCACAAAATGCCAGGTTATCAATCAATGAGGAAAAATTGGTGGTGGAGCTCTAAGATGCTTTCACCTGCTCATATGGCCACATTTTAAGAAACATTTAAAGAAGTTGGGAACTGGTGACCTTAGCATGCAAACCACCAGCTGTGAGAAATTAGCATTTGTGGACACTACCTTTGTTACCAAATAAAACTTAGAACCTGGTTAGTCTGACACATTTAATGTATGCATAATTGTTATTGTGCTGGGAGGTAATTAGGCATAAATGGCAAGTAGTTCATGGAAATCACTATAATTAGAGTTACTTTGACACAGCCAAATCAAGCATTTCTGGAGTCAGAGAGGGAGGGAGAGATTGAGTGCAGAGCTACTCTGAAATGTTTCCATCAGTCAAGGGCATGCATCCAGCTAGGGCTCTCCATTTCTCAGGAGGATACTTTGTAGCCTAAGAGACCCAGGGTTTAGGGGCCACAGGACTTCTCATTTTTCTGTTGTTCCCCACCAAATATTTTTGTTTTTCTCTAATGAGAAATCATTATTTCCATGTTTCTTTTAGATCTTGCGATCTGGTATTTGGGTACTTCCAATTCATTCTCCCAGTGCATATATATTATATAATATAACTTTCTCTCTCTCTCTCTCTCTCTCTATATATATATATACTCTCATATGTATATGCATATACACACACATACATGTATACATCTATAAATATTATATATATGTGTATATATGTACATTTACAACATTATATATGCTAGGTGGAAAAGAGCCAGTCTCCCCTACATATGGGATCTGGATGCATTTCTTGTTCTGGCTCCAGCATGGGTAGGCCAGAAGCAGGATTCCCACAGTGTTTGGGTCTTGGGAGCCTCAGGCAGCCTACTTGTTTGATCCCTTCAGTTATTGATTCTAGAATTTTCCAGAGAGATCTCCAGGCAGTTTGCTACCTTTTCTGTTTCTCTCGTCTCTCCCCTAACTAGGCCAGCATTTACTCCCTCTGTTCATCTTCTTTGCATTGCCATTTCTTGTGGATACAGTGGTGTGTGATTCAGGTAAAACTTCCCTTATCTCTGAAACTTTCTTCTTCAGAGAATCATAAGAAACATTAAGAATAAAGTGAACAATGTCTCATCACCACAGTTTATTAAAGATCAGAAATCTTTTAAAAATGAGTATTTCTTATGTTAAAAACAGAAGCAAAGTATTGTGTTCTAACCCAGTGAAGGCATACCTGTGAGGAAGTGAGGTTGAAGATCAAACTACATTGCTTTGGTACAGCCAAACTGAGCATTTCTGGAGTTAGGGAGGGAAGAAAGGAGAGATTAGAGCTACTCTGTACGCAATGAGTCACTAAAAAAATCTTAAATCTGAGAAACAAAATGTAATCAGCTCAAATCAGATTCCAGAAAAATTAATCAATGTACTCCATTCTATCTTAAGCTTTGTCTTGGTTCCAAAGGATGAAATGATGCCATCAATGTTGATGAGAATGTTTTTAACAAATCTCTGAAAATGTGTTTATTTCTATAATTTTCAGGATTGACGTTTTTATTTGTTATCCTCAGTCAGAACTGGTTACTTTGGTTCTGACAGTGATATTACGAAGAAGCATGCGTACCATGGGATCCTTGTTGGGGTTCTAGTCAGGTCATTAGATCAGGGATTGGCAGACATCTTCTGAGAGGGCTAGGTCAGCAATCTGGTTAGCTGGACTGCATGGGTCAGCTTTTCCTGTCACAGGTATGAGAGAAGATACTAATGATGGGAGTTATCCTCTTAGACACTCAGTGGTTCAAGATTGAGTGGTTGCATTAGTCATGCATCTGGGAGATGGGGAAATTGCAGACAGGGGAAGGAGCACCTGGTGAGCCAGGAAGCAGAAATGGGAGGGACAGTTTATCTTTTATGACCAAGCCTATTGTGAAAATCACCCTCTGATACCCAAGAGGCCTCCCTCCAGGCCCACTTCCCAGTCATCACAACTGAATTAACCCTCCAACCTCCCTAGTGATGTTAATTTATGAAGGTCGATATGATTTGTGAAGCCAGACTGTTCAGATAGCAGCATGGACCATACAAACTCTGTCCCAGATCTTCAGTTCCACCATTGTAGTCAAAGCAATGCTAGCAACATATAAATGTATTTCAAAAAATATTTGTTTATAGAAATAGGTGACAGACTGGATTTGGTTCATGATGGCCATAATTTGCTTTTTGAAGGTGATTGCTACCTGGTAGATTGGAGGACTGGTAGACAGTAGATCACCATGTTCTAGGTTCTTCTTAAACTGCATTCAGGCGGGCCTGGAGTGCTAGCCTAGTGCCTAAAGCCCTCGCCTTGCTTACCTGGGATCTCATGAGGATGCCAGTTCATGTCCCAGCTGCCTCACTTCCCTTCCAGCTCCCTGCTTGTGGCCTGGGAAAGCAGTAGAGGATGGCCCAAAGCCTTGGCACACTGTACCTGCGTGGGAGACTTGGAAGAAGCTCCTGGTTTCTGGCTTTGTATCAGCTCAGCACCGACTGTTGTGGCCACTTGGGGAGTGAACTAGCAGATGAAAGATCTTTCTCTCTGTCTCTCCTTCACTCTGTAAATCTGACTTTCCAATAAAAAAATACATCTTACAAAATACTGGACTCAGTCTAATTTTCCAGTGTAGTATCCTATTATCTGCCATGTATCTTTTCCTCTAGTCAGTGTGCAAGTATGTAGGCAAACAGACAAGAGGAACAAAATACCAAGTCCAGAGCATGCATGGGAACTTGATAGGTGATTTATTTCACATTGAAAAATGCTACTGAAAGATGTAGATAGCCAGAGAAATTGCTTGGCAAGAAGTTATTTATGGGGTGGGAAAACAAAGACCTCTGATACAGTGATTAAGATGCTGCTTGGGATATGAGTGAGCTTGAGTTTGAATCCTAATTTCACTTCTGATTTCAAGTTCAGGTTCAAGTTCTTGGAACCCTGACATTCAGTTTGGAGACCCAGATTGAGTTTCAGCTATTGTACTTTGACCTTGCCCAGCCTGGGTATTGCAGGCATCTGGAGAATGAATCAGTGGGTGGAAGATCTCTCTCTCTCTCTCTCTGTCTTCCTCTTCCAATATAAATTTTAAAGATATCAGAATTAGCCTAGCCTTATGTTTTATAATGTATTGTATTTTTTTCTAGGTAGCATGCTCATTTCATGTATTTGGGAAATAATTTGAGCCATGTGTCCACATGTCTAAGAAAAATTAATACATCTCCAGAGGGAGCACTGTGTTCTACTTTTCCTAGCTGGGAAAAACACATGAGTTCTATTTTTATGCAAAAGTTCATTATACCTAGTTAGAAAGTATATCTCTTATTTATCAGAGGACATGGAATTGTGAAATATAAATCCAATTGAGCAAAAATAGAGCTAGTCCTCATTAAGTGTTATGCTCCATGCTTGGAGCCAAGGATATGAGTGTGAATAACGTTAATGGTTTCCAATTTCAGTGATCTCTTCTTTAGTGGGAAAAAAAATAGTCAAAGTTGCTTGCTACTCAGTGAATTAAGTAAATAATAATAATAAAAAAAACCTGGGCGGGTATAAAATGTGTCAGTGGGTGCATTACAGAACCTTCCCATAATAAAGCGGTGTTGGGGTGGAGATGGCAGCAGTAGTTGGTCCTGGCCATTTGCACAGGCTGACCTGGATTGAGCTCAGAAGACCTACACTGAGTGTTGGGTACCTGACTTGTGCCTGGCCCATCTCTGGATGTTGTAGGCATTTCAGGAGTGAACTAGCAAATGGAATGTCTTTGTCTTTGTCTCATTGTTTTTTAAGTGAGAATACGTAAATAAAAAATACAAATGACATTACTAGTGATTTATTCTTTCTTTTTAAGTTTTATTTATTTGAAAGATAGAGTTATATGTAGAGAGTGTGAGACAGAGAGAGGTCCTTCCATATGCTGATTCACTCTCCAGATGGCTGCAGCAGTTAGGGCTAGGTTGGATGAAAGCAAAGGTTTAGGAGCTTCATCTGGGTGTTCCATGTAGGAGCAGGGATGCAAGTACTTGGGACATATTTTGCTGCTTTCCAGACCGTTAGCATGGAGATGGATGGGAAGTGGAACAAACAGGACATGGTCTGGCACTCATATGGCATGCCACCATTGCAGGTGGCTGCTTAACTCGTTATGCTACAATGCCAACTCCTGGTGATTTATTATTGAAGGACAAGATTCCAAATGTGGGTGCATATATAAAAATTAATAACAATATAAAACTCATGATGATTATCTGATGCAAATATACACTTATTTAGATTTATATCTCTGTTCCTGGAAAGAATTGATATGACTATCATTATGTTTAAAATATTTACAGTTTTTAAAGAGCTTTTACGTGTTTTTAAAAGATTTTTTATTGGAAAAGCAGATCCACAGAGAGAAGGATAAATAGAAACATTTTCCATCTGCTCGTACACTCCCCAAGTGGCCATAATAGCTGGAACTAAGCCGATCCAAAGCCAGAAGCCATGAGCTTCTTCTGGGTCTGCCATGCAGGTGCAATGTGCCAAGGCTTTGGGCCATCCTCTACTGCTTTCCTAGGCCACAAGCAGGGAGCTGGAAGGGAAGTGGGGCAGCTGGGACATGAACTGGCAACCCTATGGGATCCCAGGCATGCAAGGTGAGGATTTAGCCACTGAGCTGTTGCGCTGGGTCTTAAAATACTTACAAATTCTAAAAAACAATTAAAAATGTATTCAGGTTACTTTTGTATTTGTCTTTTTTTTTTCTTTAAAAAATTTATTTGGAACGTAGAGTTACAGATAGATAGGAAGGGCTAGAGAGAGAGAGAGAGAGAGAGAGAGAGAGAGAGAGAGATCTTGGCCACAGTGACCAGACTTTGGCCAATTAGAAGCCAGGATCCAGGAGCTTTTCTTGGATTTCCCACATATGTGCAAGGATCTAAGCACTTGGACCATCTTGTACTGCGCTTCCATGTGCATTAGCAGGGAGCTGGATTGGAAGTGGAGCAGAAATGGTCAAGAAAGCAGTTCCCTGATGGGATGGTTACATCACAGGTGGCAGCTCTACTTGCCATACCGTAATTCTGATGCCTCACATTTGTCTTATAATTAGAATAAAATACTATTTTGGGCATATAGAAAAGGCTTTGCCATTTTAAATTTGTCCTATTTTGAATTGGTCATGTAATAGTGTTAGCATTGTATAAATAATTTTTGATATTTTTCCTGTAGTAATAGACTATTAATCAAATAAAAAGTAGAGAATATTATAAAATGTAAATAATGCACTCAAGATTAACATTTAATTAAAATTCACTTTTGAAACACTTCTTGGAATTATTCTGTAAGCTTCCTATTTAGGCAGAAGTCTATCATTGAAATAAAAGCTATTTTTAAAAATAAAATTGAGCATTCAGGATTACATTTGAAGAGAGACAAAAATAGTCTTAAATTGTCAAGATGTTCAGCAGTAGAAGCTTGTATGAAAATGGAATCAACCCTAATGACAGTTCTCATTTCAGGATATGGGTTTGGTGGAGGGAAGTTCAGCACGTAGGGGAGAACAAACAGGAAAACTTTTTGTAGGCTACAGAGATGCAGTCACCCTGGGAAGTGTCTTAGCAGAAGGGTCCTCATGGGACTTGCTCTGAAGAGCTGTTGTCTTGCATCCACTGGCAACAGGAGGTTTGATGTGGGGAAGCAATGGGAAGGCAGGCAGCAGGTAGGTAGCAAGGCTGAGGCTTTGGGTACAAGAGAGTGGGAAGACTGCCTGTGATGAAGGCCAGCTATTGTTGGGTCAGAGCTGGTTGGGAAACACCCCTGACATGATAGATCTTGATTTGTGTTCCAGTGTGTTTCATCTTTCTTGGGAAGTCACCTGTCAGTTCCTCTTGTTTTGAATTGTTTTATTTCCATGTGTCTGGGTATGTTTCTACAAAATTGACTTCAGCTTGCAAATCAGTGCGCTTTCCCCCACTGCCTTCCCGGCTACACTTGTTTCTTTCTTTCTTTCTTTTTTTTTTTTAAGATTTATTTTTTTTTATTGCAAAGTCAGATATACAGAGAGGAGGAGACAGAGAGGAAGATCTTCCATCTGACGATTCACTCCCCAAGTGACTGCAATGGCCGGTGCTACGCCGATTCAAAGCCAGGAGCCAGGAACTTCCTCCAGGTCTCCCATGCAGTGCAGGGTGCCAAGGCTTTGGGTCGTACTCGACTGCTTTCCCAGGTCACAGGCAGGGAGCTGGGGCTTCTGGGATTAGAACCGACACCCACAGGGGATCCCGGCGTGTTCAAGACGAGGATTTTAGCCACTAGGCCACTGCGCCAGGCCCTAGCTGCACTTCTTGACATCTCCCTGGGAAGGTGGCCTTGTAAGGGAATGTTCTCTTTGAGTCATACAGAATTTTTCAGAAAAATAATACATTTACCTTCCACGGGTTTTTGAAGTTGCATAAGCTGATTTTTGCCTTATTCCAAATGGATTTTTTTTTTATTGAGTGAAAACACCTTACTCCAAATCAAGAGAACTATAAAAAGCATAGAATAATTTTTTTCCTGTGTTGCCAGCTCCTGTGGAAGCAAGCAATTACTAGGCCCTGAATGCATATTTCAGGCCCCACTGCCATGGCCATATAGAGTTTCTCCAGGGACAGGTAGAAAGTGTAGCTTCAGGTCTGCAGGTCACCATTGCCTCACTGTGTCACAATAAAGCTCCCTGAGTTTCTCCCACCCCCATTTATTTTTCTTTTCTGTTTTTCTTTAAATATATATATTTTTAAAGATTTATTCACTTTCATTAGAAAGGCAGATCCACAGAGAGAAGGAGATACAGAGGAGAAAGATTTCCATTCGCTGGTTCATTCCCCAAGTGACTGCAGTTTCTGGAGCTGAGCCGATTTGAAGCTAGGAGCTATGAGCTTGTTTGGAGTCTCCCACATGGGTGCAGAGTCCCAAGGCTTTGGGATGGAAACTGAAGCATCTGGGACACAAACCAGCACCCATATGGGGTTCTAGTGTGTGCATGGCAGGGATTTAGCTACTGGGCCATTGCACTGGGCCCCTGGCCCCATTTCTACCTGACCACTAGTTGGGCTTTTTAGAGGAAAAAATACTGGTGGTTGTGGTGGGTGTCCATGCCCATGATTTCCTCCCATTCAACCTATTGTCCACATTGGGTCAAGAATGATTTTTTTTTAATTAAAAAAAATTTTTTAAAGCCTCTTATTTGAATAGCAGTGTTTGAGATGGGGGTGGGAAGGGTGGGGAGACCGAGAGAGAGAAAGATGTATCTGCTGATACATTCCCTAATTTGCTGCAGTCAAATGCTGGATGAGGCTGAAGCCAAGACCCTGAAACTCCATTCAGGTCTCTGTGTGGTTGGCAGGAGCTCAAGCACTTGGGCCACTGCTTTCCCAGGCACTTGAGTATGGAGCTAAATTAGAAGTGAAGCAGCTGCAGCTGGGACTAGAACTGGCACTCAAATGCATCACAGGTGATGGTTTAACTCACTGTGCCACAGCACCAACCCCCAGAGTAGTATTTGTGGTATATACATCTGATCACATCATTCTCTGCTAGAGGCCTTCAGTGCCTTCTGGATAAAGTGCAAGTTGGGTAGCATGTTTTTCAAGGTCTTCGAGAGCCTCCTGGGTCATTGCTCTCTGTAGGTATTAGAAACATCAGCTGTGACGAGCTGCTTGGAGATCACTGGACTGGAGCCTTCCGTTGCCTTTAGGTCTTTGATGAAGCTGGCCCCTTTTCTTTCCCACTATTCATGCTGGCTTCCTGGGTAAAAACTGTCTTTGGTTTCTTGGTCTTCCGTACCCATACAACCCAGTTCACTGCTTGGTGCAAAGTAGATGTTCAGTGCTAAATATGCATTGAATGAGTGGAAAATGAATGACTAACTCACCTATCACTGAAGATGTACAAGATAATGCTGTGCTGACTCTGAAGGCAGTTGTAGCTGTGGACCCATCCATATGTCAGTGTGAGAGGGCAGGGTCTCAGAAAGTTCCTAGAGCCATGCGTCTCTGACCATTTCTGAGATGAACTAACCGATTACATTGTCTGGAAGGCCAGTTAAATTTCTCAAAGATGGAACCGCAGGATAGTTCACAGGGAGGGAACCACTTGCTTTTGATGAACTCCACATCCATTTGAGAATTACACTTGTGCTTCGGACATTTCTCAGAAATTGTGGTGCATTGTGGTTGGCCAAGCCTATGGAGTCTCTTCATCTAGGCCAGAATCAGAAAATCAGGAGTGAATGTAGGATTTTGCTGGAGAAGCTACTCCTGTCACCTGTCTCCCAGGGGCTCAGAGAAGCTTTTGTAGATGTTGCTTGCTTGAATATTTGAGGCATTAACAAGTCTTTATCTTCAAATTCTGCTGTAATCAGATTGAGCTGTTTCTTATGTTAACTGTGCTAGAATTTTAAGCCCCTCCTCTGCCACCTCTCCTGGTTATTTAGATACTTTAAATGGGCTTAATTATGCAAGTAAACTGAGTGAATTGATGTACTTTGGGTGATAAGGGTTCCTCTGCAAATCAGCACAAGGCGTTAAGAAAACCATTTTCACTTAGAGAACATTTATCAGTGCTAACATATAGTTCAGTTTTTTAATTTTAAAGATCTCCTTGGAACTTTAAGTGATCTACTTTTATCAAAAAGTGGTCCATGTTGAGAATGATATAATGCCAGTTTTTAAAAGATGTAATTATGCTCAACATTCCAGCTGGAATCATTGTCTGTGATCGTTTTGGGAGATAATAATGCAGTGGTGGGGGGAGTGGGGAGAAACAGGAAAAGTAGTATTCCTGCATTTTAAACAAATTGAAAACAACACTCTTCATTTTAACAGCATCATCTTTATTATCTAATTGTCCTAATGGAAATTGTGCCAGAGAAGCAGGTGTATAGTAATCCTGAAAGGCAGAGGACAGGCTATGTTAATTTATGAATTTGATGAGAACCACCATGGGTCATTTTAGAATGCTGGAATATTAATATCACAGAGAAGAAAGGAGAAAGTTAAAATCACTCAGTCAAAATATTTAGAATGATGGATAACAAATGTTCTAGTTCTAGCTCAATGAAAAGAAAGGAATAGTTTCGATCATTTTGAAAGCAAGTGTCTATAATGCAACTATACAGACACTTTTGAATAATTTTAGATTTAGCTAATAGTAATGTAATTTTAATATTATAATATTAATATTACATTGTTAATATTATGACCTTCACATTTTTCCTGATTTTTAAATGTTTTAATTTGAAAACATAATGGTTAACATTGACCACATTTTTTCTGTCTCCCAAATGTATTTTTTCTTGGATTATTTCTAGATCAGTTGCAACATTTTAACCCCTAATCTCTAAATACATCATGTGTAACTATAAATCATTACATTCAAGATAATTAGTGCTCATTTATTCATATTATTAAAACTAGGGTGGTGGACTTTTGGCCTAGTGATTAAGACCTCAGTGAAGATGCCTGTATCTCATACTTCTTTTTTTTTTTTAAGATACTTTACTAGAAACAGTGGTCTTACCCAATTTCCCCTAGCCCTCTATCCTTCCCACACCGATCAACTATGTAAACACCATAAGAAAATAATAATAATAATGACAAGGAAATCCCCCACCAAAAAAGATTTCTTCACTTGGATATCAGAGTTACAGGGAGGGAGGGAAGGAGAGAGGGAGAGAGAAATATCTCAAGATCTTTTATATCTGATTCTCTCCTCAAATGGCCACAATGGCAGGGGTTAGGCAGACCAAAACTAGGAACCTGGAGCCTCACTGGGGTCTTCCACATGGTAGTTGTAGGGAGCAATGTCTTGGGCCATCTTCTACTTTCCCTGGCATATTATAGCTGGGAACTGGATGAGAAATGGAACAACCTGGACTTGAACTGACGCCCATATAGGATGCCAGCACAAACAGTGGCTTAACACGATGTCCCACAGTGTTGCCCCCCTGCATCACATATTAGAGTGCCTGGGTTGGATGACTGCCTTCCAGAACCAGCTTCCTCCATCTACATGGGGAGCCTCTGTTGAGTTCCCAGCTCTTGATTTCTGACTGGCCAGGCACAGCTCTGGTGGATGAAGGCTCTCTCTGTCTCCCTGCTTCTCAAGTAAGGAAACAATTAGGGGCCAGTGTTGTGGTGCTGCAGCTTAAGATTCTGTCTGCAACACAAGTATTGCATGTTGAAGTTTCAGTCTGCATCCCAGCTGCTCCACCTCTGATCCAGCGCAATAATAATACACCTGGGAAAGCAGCAGAAGATGGCCCAAGTTCTTGGACCCCTGGGCACCCACATGGGATGTCCAGGTAAAGTCCCTGGATTCTGGTTTCAGGCTGGCGCAGTCCCAGCTGTTACAGCCATTTAAACAGTTAGCCAACAGGTGAAGATCTCTTTCTGTCTCTTTCTCTTTCTCTCTGTAACTCTTCTTTTCAAATAAATAAAATAAATCTTTAAAATGTTAATAATTTAAAAGTGTCTTACAATATGATTGCTAGAACTAGCAAATACAATTTAGGATGCCCAGATAAATGTGATTTTCAAATAAATAGCAAAATTAAAAAAAAAATGCATTGTGTCATGCAATATTTGAGACCTACACATACTAAAAGACATTATTTGATGCTAATCTGAAATTCAAATTATTCAAATATTCTGTATTGTATCTGTTACCCAAAAAAGTGTGTGTGTATGTGAGAGGGAGAGAGAGAGAGAAAGAAGAACTAGGATCCACATTTTGCATTTGATTTTGTCTTATAAGATTAGAATGCAATAATTATTAGTTATCTACTTTTAGAAAAACCATGTTCTAAGATTCTTTATATGGCAAATGGGTTTTATATGTGTAATATTTAAACCTAAATGCTATTTTTAAAAACAAAATTTTAAAGATTTATTTATTTTTATTGGCAAGCTAGATTTACAGAGGAGAGACAGAGAGGAAAGATCTTCTGTCTGATGATTCACTCCCAAAGTAGCCACAACAGCTAGGGCTGAGCCAATCCAAATCCAGGAGCCAGGAGCTTCCTTCCAGGTCTCCCACACAGGTGCAGGATCCCAAGGCTTTAGACCATCCTCTGCTGCCTTCCCAGGACACAAACACAGAGAGCTGGATGGGAAATGGAGGAGTTGGGATTAGAACTTTAATCCATGAGGCATGCAAGGTGAGAACTTTATTTATTTATTTATTTATTTTAAAGATTTATTTACTTTTATCGGAAAGGCGGATATACAGGGAGGAGGAGAGACAGAGAGGAAGATCTTCTGTCTGATGGTTCACTCCCCAAATGACCGCAATGGCTGGAGCTGAGCCAATCCAAAGCCAGGAGCCAGGAGCCAGGAGTTTCTTCTGGGTCTCCCACTTGGGTGCAGGGTCCCAAGGCTTTGGGCTGTCCTCGACTGCTTTCCCAAGCCACAAGCAGGGAGCTGGGTCAGAAGCAGAGTCGCCGGGATTATAACTGGTGACCACATGGGATCCCGGCACATGCAAGGCGAGGACTTTAACCACTATGCTATCGCGCCAGGCCCAAGGGGAGAACTTTAGCCACTAGACTACCGTGCCAGGCCCAAAAACAAATTTTGATTTTTTTTTATATGAGAGGCAGAGAAAGAGAAAGGGAAACATTTTCCATCTACTGATTCACTTCCCAAAAGCTTGTAACAGCCAAAGCCAGGAGCAAGAAGTCAATTTGGGGCTCCCATATGGTGACAGGGACCCAAGGACTTGAGTATCACCTCCCAGGAAGATGGAATTGGAATTGGAGATAGGGGTCTGGTGTGATGGCCTAGCGGCTAAAGTCCTCACCTTGAGCCTTGACCACGCCAGGATTCCATATGGGTGCCAGACTAGATTATTGCCGTCTTGTGGGACTGAGCTCTTGCTTACACAGGCTGGGTTGGTAACTGTGAGAATCAGTTATAAAGCAAGTTTGGCTTCCTCACTTTTCTTCTGCTTCCTATTTTGCTGTGTGACTCTTTTGCTTATACCTGCTTGTTATTCAAACATGAGGCCCTCATTGGAGGAATTTCAGATCAGTGCTCATATCCAGATGTTTGCCAAATTATTTGCTGCCTTGTACTTTCATGGACTGTGGTCATTACAATGCTTTAATCTAGAGGATTTCTGTAATATGGTGGTTATCATGTTCACCTCACACAATTCTCTAATTTGTAATTTAATGCATGAATTCATTTAATGCATGTGTGTGTGTGTTTACTATGTATTTATATATTTATCCTCCCATCACTAACCTCCTGTAAGCTCCATGAAAGCAGGAACTGTTTGTTCACTAATGTGTACTGGTTACTCTATTTAACCTATGTAATCGCAAACACACACAAAATTTATTAGGGATAAACCCCCTTTTCCTTGCTGAAGTGGCATATTTTGGTGTGTATTCCACTACCATTCATTATTTACTGGTGTGTTGTTTTATGAGTGCTAAGTGCTTAAGTCTATATGTCTGCCATGAGGAGGTCCTTTCTAAATTTTTTAAAGATCTATTTATTTATTTGTTTTGAAAGTCAGAGTTAGCGAGAGAGAGACACTGGTGGACCTGGGGGAAGAGGGAGAGAAAGAGATCTTCCATCCCTTGGTTTATTCTGTAGATGGCTACAGTGGCCAAAACTGGGCCCGAACAAGCCGTAGCTTCATCCTGGGTGGCAGGGGCTCAAACACTTGGGACAATCTTCTGCTGCTTTTTGCAGGCCATTTACTGAGAGCTGGGTCGGAAGTGGAACAGCTGGGACAGGAACTGATCCCCACGTGGGATCCTGGCACCACAGGCAGCAGCTTTATAAGCTATGGCACAATGCTGGTCTAGAGCTTGAACTTCAACAGGAAACTTAAAATATGACAGTGTTTGGAATTGAGGGCTGTGTTCTGTGTGGTCTGTTGGCTATACACAGTGGATGAGAAAGGTTCCCTGTTGGCATGGAATTCCTAAATTGTATGCTGGTCTGAGAAGCTTCCGTGGAGTACAATACCTGTCTGCAGGGGAGAGGTAGGCAATAGGAGTGGGTGTACATGACCTTCCAATATCTGATGTCTACTTCATTCTCTTGTTGTCTGCCCATGTTCTCCTGAGCATCCCTCCATCCTTGCTGGTAGTCCTCATCAGAGCGCCTTTCTCCCAGCCACTGTTGGCTCTGCCTTTCCATCCTTCAGATGCCACTCCTTTGCCAATGCTCCATGTTACATAAGGTTGTTAAAGTCTGTCATCAGCTGAAATTTTATTTATTTATTGTTGTGCTATGGTTTAGGGGTCCTCAAATGCAAGCACTAGCTATTCTTCTCTAAAGTGCCATTTTGTTAAGATTGATTTATTTTTATTTGAAAGACAGATTTACAGAGATAGAAGAGACAGAGAGAGAGATCTTCCATTCACTGGTTCACTTCCCCAGATGCCTGCAACGGCCAGAGCTGAGCCAATCCAAAGCCAGGAGGCAGGAGCCAGGAGCTTCTTTTGGGTCTCCCACATGGGTGCAGGGACCTAAGGTTTCCCAGGCCATAAGCAGGGAGCTGGATGGGAAATTGAGCAGCAGGGACTCGAACCTGCACCCATATGGGATACTGGCATTTCAGGCAGAAGATTAGCCTGATGTACTACTGCTTTAGCGTCTTATGAAAGGGCCATTTAAAAAAAGTTTTGTTTATTTGAAAGAGAGTAAAAATGAGTCTTCCATCTACTGGGTCACTCCCAAATGGCTACAACAGCCACGGCTGGGCCAAACTGAATCCAGAACACAGGAATTCTGTTCAGATCTCCCACACCAATGTCAGGAGCCCAAGGACCTGGGCCATCTACTGCTTTTCTAGGTGTATTAGCAAGGAGTTAGATCAATAATGGAACAGCTAGAACTCAGACCAGTGCTTATATGGGGATGCTCCTGCTGCAGATAACAGCTTAACTCATTGTGCCACAGCAACAGCCCCTGAAATATTCCCAAACCTTTATCAACTCACAGAAGTATGTGAATTCCCACAAAGCCTATTTCTTATTAGGTGAGATATACTTTATTCTACACTTAGAAAAAAAAGCACTCTGTCTGGTAGAGCACCCTCCATCAGACTTTTTGGTATAATATAGGAATATTCCAATGTGTCTTTTTAATGGACTCAAGAGGGTTTTCCACTAGGAACTGTTCAGGTTATATTTACTTTATAGTCTAACGGACAATGCCAGATTGAGTCAAAAGACATCGCAACAACTGATACTCAGTAGTTGATGAGCTTGCCTCTTGTCCTGCCTCTTTGACAATACTCTGTCCTCCCAGACTTCTAGATATTTGTTGTGGCAGTGTTTCACTGTAATTTGAAGCCACGTGTCTTTTACTATGAATGAAATTAAGAGTTGTTTCAAAGTGTAAGCTAGTTGCATTTATTTTTCTTACTGACTTTTCTAAAGCTGCTTGTTTATTGAGGAAGCAAGTTCTTGTTTATAATACTTGACGCATTCCCCTCTCATCTGTTGTTGACTCTTTTACCTTTCTTACATGCTTTTCCAAACTGAAAAATTTTAATTTCATTGTTTTACATGTATCTCTACTTGATGGGTTATGACTGTATGGCTTGCCTGTAAGATCTTAAACTTTAAGACTGTAGAAATGAATAGGAAGATATTTATTAAAAATGTTGATGAAGACTACAAAAGAAGGAGTGATTCCTGAGAAGGGGTGTGTATGTGTGTGTGACAGGGTGAAATCTAACAGTTGCTACAAGAGCGGAGAGGAAGAGGAGGAAGGGAGGAAAGGAAGAGTTCAGATGTGGGATTTCATATGGGAGTTGCAATTTCATTCCTTCTGCTTTCTTTTTGTGAAGAAGTAAGGGGACACCTGGTGAATTCATGGGAAAGAGTATGCAGCTTGAGGAGAGCTGAGAAGCTTGCAGAGAACCACTGCAGACACAGTTAACTAACCAGGGCAAGTGCAGTACAGACAGTGTGGAGGGGTGCGTGAGAGAATTGCCTCCACGGACTGTGAGACTTTTCCCATCAATCTGCAGCTATCTGGGTGATGGTCTTAGGAGGACAGATATCCTAGCATGAGGATTTTTGTTTCATTTATTTTTTTTAGCTATCCTGCCATCATTTATTTATGATCTTATTTATAATCTTCTAACATTGTGGCTACAGTACACTTAATTCTTCGAAATTTATTGAGGTTTCCTTAATGCCTTGACAAATGCACTGTGTTGGAAGATGTGCCACGTATTTTTAAGTGTGTTATTGATTGGTTGGTTAGAAACTTTGAAGTAAAACCCGTTGAGCTTACTGACAGTGTGGTCAGATCGTTGAGGGGTGTGTACCACAAAGTGTGTGCTCCTTCATTTCTCATGGTCCACAAGACTGGGCGTTAACAAGTATCAGTGAGCACGCGGAGTTTGCCATCTTCCAAGTGACTGAGTGTGCCTTGTAGGCAGTGAGTGGGCCGCTCCCCCTGGCTGTGGCCTGCACCCTGGAGATAAGGGAACAGCTCGTTGGCAAGTTGATGTGGCTTATCCAGGGCCCCCTATCTAATAAGTAGCAGACCGAGGATTTGCACCTGAATGTTTTGGATTCTGCCCCAGTCCTCTTCTGCCATTCCGTTAATGCTGAGCACATTCTAAATGGCAGCATCGTTGTATGTTTTATCAAAAACCCACTAGAAAAAGTATCATTTTCCTACTTTATAAATTCTTTCCTGAAACCTCATTTCCAGGTCATGTGACCTCCGGATCCAGCTCTATGCAAACTACTCACTTAGTCACAAATGTGTGTGTGTTTTAATTTTATTTTTATTTGAAAGATAGATTTACAGAGGGAAGGGGAGAGAGAGTAACTTCCATCTACTGGTTCACTCCCCAATTGGCCACAATAGCCAGTGTGAAGCTTAGCCAATCTAAAGCTAGGAGCCAGGAGCTTCTTCCAGGTCTCCCATGCAGGTGCAGGGATCCAAGACCTTGGGCCATCCTCTGCCACCTTCCCAAGCCATAAACAGGGAGCTGAATTGAAAGTGGAGCAGCCAGGACACAAACCAGTGCCCATGTGGGATACCGACGCTCAAAGGTGGAAGAATTACTAGTTGAGCCATTGCACTGGCTCTGTGATATATGTCATTTTGATTCAGGGATGCTTTGATTCTTAAACACTTAAAATTCTCCAGGACTAATAAATTTGTTTTGTCTCGAAAAAGAATTAAAACAAAACAGAGAATCAACAAATTCCTTAGGTTAAACTAGGACAAATCTTGTAACCGATCATTAGAAAAATGTATTCATTTTACACTGTTGTGGGGTATGAGCGATATCACGCCAGGCATGTCTAAGGTTTATTAAGGAGTCTTTATTAACCAAGCTTGGTAATAACAGAGCCCACTAGAAATAGCAAATCACAACTCCATATGACAATCCAATCAATCACAATCCAATCAATCGTAACCCCAAGAGGAATAAATGGTCATTACCCTCAAGTCCATCCATTAAACTGAAGACCTATGTCCCAGCTTCCCCAACAATATAAGTTATCCTAAGAGACATGCAACGAATAACCTGGACACACTTAACAAAGCTGCAGACATTCACCTTTCCCTGGCTTCTCTGCCCACATTCCACTACTGCTAGGCCTCACCCCTCCTGGAACTCCCGACAGCACACAAACCAGAAATACAAAGCATCTTAACATTGCTTTCTTCATTGTCCCACCTAAACAGTAAACAGAGGGTGAGGAATACAGATACACACAGGAGCCATGCTAAGAGGATACCTTGTCCTGGGACAGGCCAAGAGTTTGGTGCCAGAGCAACGAGGGTGCACATGACAAAGAGAGCAAGCCCCTCCCTATCATGAACCTTTAAGGGGGCTAGTGAGTGGAGTTGCTACACAACAATGCTATACTGCTCCCTCTCAGCTGATAGGTGAGAATCACAGGTGGGCAGGAGGGAACACCTAGGTGGTGGGGAGGAGCAGTTGAGGGTTTCTCCTTAAGGATGGAATTAACATTCCATTGCTGTTAGGCCCCACCTTCAGGAACTCTTTTGAGAGCACATATTTAGAAATATAAAGAACATTAACATCTTCACAGACTCGCCCAAGCCTTGAATAGAAGGCGTGGGACACAGCCACATTCCATTTGCCCACTGTCAAGGGTGCTGGGTATCACTGGCTGCATCCCATAACAACAGTTTTTAATCTGAGTCTAGTGTTCAGTGTATGTCTTTATGTAGGCAGGAGACAATGCAAGCAGGTATTTCATATAAAGGTTAAATCAAGCCCTTACCTAGAGAGGCATGGCCAAGTCTAAGGCAGCAGGCAGAGGGGAGCCTGATGAGGGGTGAGAAGGGGGGCAGGTGCTGTGGCCTGAGGATGGGGCACCTGATTACCCTAGGGGTATGCAGCGCTGCCGTTGAAATCCCTAGCTGAAGGGAACCAGAGAAAAAGATCAGATCCATCTTTATCCCCTCTTCCCTGTCTTCTGTGAAGAGCATGCCAGCCAGTGAGGTCAGCCTCCCGAGGTTCAGGAACCAAACTGAAATGGTTTCTTGTGGGGAGGAGAGTACTTGGAGAATGACCAGCACTGATAAGTCATGCAAGGATCATGTCCATGGTCAGTGTCACAGTTACCTGTTGTTTCTAAGACATATAATAACTTACAGGAAATTAGAGCATGGGAACAGGAATTGTAATGAAACTGAAGTGAAAATATACATTAGGAGCATGCAAATGATGTGGGTTCCTGTGTGACAGTCATCTTGAAGCAAACCGTGTGAGCCTGCCTCTCGTTGAAATCGTAATTAATAAAAAATTTAAGAGGCCAATGTCTCATGTACCAGTTAAGGTCATTCACTTCCAAAATCGCAGTGCCTGGTTCCAGCTTGTTTGTTATGCCAGTATTCTGCTGTTTTTGAGAAGGAAACAGAGAGAGAGCGAGAGGGATCTTCCTTTTGCTGGTTCACTCCCCAAATGGCTGCAATGACCAGAGCTGAGCCAATTCAAAGCCAGGAATCGGGAGCTTTTTTTCCCATGTCTCCCATGTGGGTGCAGGAGCCCGAGAACTTGGGCTATCTTCCACTGCTTTTCCAGGCCACATGCAGGGAGCTGAATTGGCAGAGGACCAGCTGGGACACAAACTGGAGTCTGTATGGCATGCTGGTGCAGCAGGCAGAGGATTAGTCTTATATACCACTGTCCCGGCCCAGTTTATCTATCTATCTATCCATCTATCTATCTATCTATCTAATCTATCTATCTTATCTATCTATCTATCTATCTATCTATCTATCTATCTATCTATCTATCTATCGGCACTGGTTTGTGTCCCAGTGGCTGTATCTCCTTCTCTCTGTAAATCTGCCTTCCAATAAAAATAAATAAACCTTTAAAAAAATTTATCTGAGAGGCATAGAGGTACAGACAGACATATACAGAGATCTTCCACCCTCTTATTCACTCCTCAAGTGCCTGTCGCACCAGTGCTGGGCTCAGCCAAAGCCAGGAGCCTAGGATCAGTGTGAGTATTTTCTGAGTGGTGGGAACCCATGTGTTTGAGCCATCACTGCTGCCTCCCAGGCCTCACATTAACAAGCTGGATTGGGAAGTGAAGCCGGGACGCAAACCTACACACTCTGATATGAAATGTGAATGTCCCAAGTAGTGTCTTCACTGTTGTGTCCAAACCTGCCACTTAATGCAAAAATGTGTTACAAAAAGTTATGGATTTCAGTCACATTCCTAGTTACTTAATATAGAATGTTCCTTGGTTTGTTTTTTTTTTTTTAAACTCCTACTGCCCTCCATACCTGTCTTTATTTCTTCCAATGGAAAAATGACAGATTTGAGCACCAGTATATGAGGTCACACAAGATTTTCCAGATACTTCTGATGACTTCTTTTTAATTTATTATTTAAAATATATATTTTAATTTTCATTTTTTATGATATAGTTTCATAGACTCAGGGATTTATCCCTTTTCCCTTCATGATGTCTTCTTAAGGTCACCAAGCTTGCAGTTACATGTGTCTCTGGATCTTCCCCTTTTTCTATGCTGCTGTTGTGCTGGGTTCCACTGCGAAGCTTCTGGTTCTTTTCCTTTGTTTTGTGAAGGCCTTCTGCATTTTTATTCATTTCCTCATTTCCTTTACTTATTGTTTGTTTCAGTTGTTAAGTCCTCATCTTGCATGTTAGCGTTTTCCATCCCAGCTGATCTGGAATCCATTTTCCTGCCACAGCTTTTAATATTTCTTTTTACAAGAAATATTTTCTTCTTTCAAGTTTTGTAAATAAATGTCATGCAGTCGTGGCCATCAAAGTAGAGAAAATTTCTGCTCTGGACACTGATTATTAGATTTCATGGCAGTTTTCTCATGTGAAGCTGTTCTAAGATTAAGAGCACAACACACCTGGCCCTGCCTGACCCTCCTGGGCCCAGCCTGAGCTCAGCCCTGTGCTCATGAGGGGATGGGGGTGCAAGCTTGTGGGGAGCCTGGGGGATGCTGCTGGCAGGAGCATGGGGAGATGTGGGGCTTTGTGTCCAGGCAGGTGGAGTGAGCCTGGAAATTTCCCCATGTGCGGGGTCCATGGATTGATCAGGGAAGGGGGTAAGGAGATGTGTGAGAGGGAAGACTGCTGAGGGAGTATGTTGCAGGTGAGGAATGACTTCTGAGGGACTCCCATTGACAAGCCACTATATTTGCAGGTAAGTGAGGGGACTGAGAGTGAAATATTTGGAGGGTGGAAGCCATAGGACTTCTGTGGGTCAAACAGATGCAACAGTCCACATAGGAGATTTCAGCTGGGTTGGTTAGTGTGGATCACAGCCGACTACCACTCATGGATGCATACTGAAGCTTGATTCGAGCACCTGCCAGTGAGAATCTGAACAGGGGACGGATGGGTAATGTTAGGCTGGGCCATGACACTAACCAGCACTCGAGAACCAGGTCCGGGGACAGATTCTATGGGGGATATGTGCACCCATCCCTGTGGAACAGCAATTTGTGCTGGTTTGCTTAAGAGCTGGGGGTGGTGACAGGCTGAGCTAGGCATAACCATGGAACTCTCCATGTTGAAACCTGGTTGTTGTTGGGCTGCAACATCCACCAGCTCATACAAAGGTTGGGATGGAGGCAACAGACTATGCCGGGTAAGGGCATACTACCCACCAGCACATGTAAGATCTGGGTTCAGGAATGGGACTGGTAGGAGAACTTGGAAAACTCCCCCAGTGGGCCATAGCTCCTGCTGGTGAACATGTGATTCAGACCTGGTGTTGGTCAGGCTGCGCAAGGTAGCTGCACTTTTTGGCAAGTGTGTGCGCTAGTTCTGGAGAGGGACAAGCCAGGCAGGGCCAGACTAACCTTAACTATGGCATGTGCAGGAGCCAGGCTGGAATGCGTGTCAGGCTGGGCTAGGCTATCACATCTACGGGTTTGCATGAGCCAGAGCTGGGAGCAGTCTATGGCAGGGCTAGACAACCAACAAGAGTTGGATTGGGGTTGGGCTGGGACAGGCCATACTGCAGCATCCGATGGCAAGGACCAAGATGGGGAGATGGACTGTGTTGAGCTGGGTCAGGACAGCTGCTGGCACATGCAGGATCTGTGGCTGGGAACAGGCCTGGCTGGAGAGCTAAGGTGGTACCCCTCCCTGGGTTGTGGTTCCCACTGGTGAGTGCAAGAACCAAAATAGGGGCAACAGTATGGGCTGGTCATAACTGCAGTATCCCTTGGCATGGGCATGGATGGACCCCGGGGTTTGCCAAACTTGGCTAGACTCCAGCACCCACTGAGAGCTGGGCTAAGTCTTGGGCCAGGGTGGGTGTAGGAAGGGCTGGGCTAAGTCTTGGCACCGGCTGAACCAAGTGAGAGCTGTGTCAGAGCATGGGCCAGGTGTGACTGTGTTGTAAGAACTGGAACACGTGTGGACCCATTGGGCAAGGTCACTATTCCTGCCAGGACAAGAGGTGGACTGAGTCTAGGCTAGAGACCCACCTGTGTGTATGAGATCTGCCACTGGGAAAAGGCCTGATAGAGGAACTTTGTCAGGATGCAGTCCCTGCAAGTGAACGCGAGAACCAAGGCTGGTAACAGCCCAGCCCAGACGAGGCCAGGTTACCGTGCCCGCCAGTATACATGGTGGGTCAGGTCTGGGAGCAGGTCAGGCTGGGCCAGTTCGTAGCACCCGTTGGCATATCTGAGAACCAGGACAGGGTACAGGACAGGACAGGTCAGGCCGCAATACCATCCAATCCACATTAGGGCCGGGACTGGGACTGGCTGGGCTGGGCTGGGCGGCTGCACCCATCAGCATGAGCTGAAGCTCGGGGCAGACCAGGCTGGACCAGGCTACAGCACCCCACCAGCTAATGCTGAAGTGAGGTGGGCCTTGGCAGACTGGGCCACAGAACCCACCAGCAAACATGAGACTCAGGGTAGAGGGGTCAGGGGGTTGCAAGCCCAGTAGGGGGGCTTTTGGGGGCTCTCCTGTTTGGCCACTGCTCCCATTGGTGAGCATGTGTATTGGAACCGGGGCAGACCAGATCAGGCAGAGCTGTAACACCTGTTGGCTTGCAGGTGAGCTGGGTTGGGGGAGAGCCAGGCTGGGGGTGAGCCTAGTGTGAAAATTGGGAAACTAGGCTGCAGTTCCTGCTGTTGAATGTGAGGGCTGAGTGTGTGCCAGGCAGGATTGGGCTCATCCACAGCATCTATTGGTTTATGTAACATACAGGATTGGAGATAGAACTGATCTAGCAATTACAGCTGCCAGAGTGTGTGTGTAGGCTGACATGGATGGCATATTTAGCCAGACCTGTACTAGCAAACACATACAAGAGTTAGGTCTGGGATTGCCTCAGAAGAGTTTTCCTTGGGGATCCCCTCAACTGAACTGTTGGACTCAGAACTCCAACCATGGGAGAATCACAGGATCTGTGGATTGACCGTGGAGTGCATGTGTCAGAACTGAACCTCCTTAGTGGCTAAGATGAAGCAGTGGAAAGCATGCCCAGATGCACATGGAGGATGTTGCTGTCCACTGGGGCCTGCAGAACATCTGGTACCATAGCAGAGGATGGAGGACAGAACAAATTGCTCAACTTCCCCAGCCAAGCATTGACAGCAAATATCTGGACAAAGGGAGACTTGGGGTGGGCTGTGTCAGCAGATGGAACTTGGAAGGATCTTCTAATCTTTGGATCAGTGAGTTCGACAGCATTTCGGAATTGTCAAAACCACTCAAGCAGAACTCTTGGAGCAGGTCCACATTGGAGACCCTGGGATAGCATTGGTGGCTGCTCCCTATCTGTGGTTACTGGGGCGATAGGGAAGCTAGGTGTGGCTTCTCCCCTAATTTCTCCCCGTCTCCCAGATACAGGAGGAAGAGGGGGAAGATTTGGAAACAGTATTTTCACCAACTCTCCCCTAATCCTTGACCCTTCGCACCCTGGTCAACTATGTAAACATCATCAAAAAAAAAAAAAAAGCAACACTCTTTCTGACAAGTTGAAAACATAATAACCAGTGTGCATTAATGATTCATGCAAAAAGAAAAAAAATTAAGAGGCTTTAGTAGGAGCAAAAATTTACTTGCAGTTGAGATTTAAGAATATCTGGAGTATGTTAACATGCAAGAGGCTGTTCAGGTGGAATACTCATTTCTTTAGCCTGGCCTACGTTGTGAAGATATCTACAAGCTGCATGGTTGCACCAGGGATTGCATTTAATAGAGAAACTCAAGAGGAACAAGTAGGCAGGTTATGATTCAAAATCCAAAGCACTATGGACTAGATCCTGAAATCTAGCTTTTGAGAATGTTCCCTGCTAAATGATTGGCCATGTTGGTCAATACTGAGTCATGTAACCTTTGCTTTTCATCTGCTTTTTTCTTTTCCTCGTTCACACTGTTCTGACTTACCTTGGTTTTTGCGTAGGGGCCTGGGAAGTGCAGCCAAGGTTGAAGGTCACTCATAAAGGGAATCCCATCTGAGATGGTTATTCAGGCTGATGATCCTATCAGGTGAAGGGCAGTTGTGTTTTGTTTCCTGTCTGGAGCCCTGTAATCCAGTTCCTGGGGTGTTTTCCTGGACCTTCTGTGCACTGTAATCGCCAAGTAGTCGTCCACTTTTCCAGAGTTCACTTCCGGCCCAGAAACCCTCTGTGGTTCCTGGAGCCCTAGTTTTCCTCCATGTGGGAGGGTTTTTGAGAACCTACATATTTGAAATGTCAGTTTTTTTCACTGTCACATTTGATGGATGGATGGAGTAGATAAATTAGATTGAAAATCATTTGAGTGGCAGAGACCCACAGTGACTTGAGCCATGATATCTTCCTCTCAGGATTTGCGTTAGCAAGAGGCTGGCATCAGGAGTCAGAGCTTGATATTGACCCCAAACACTCTGATATTGAATGTAGATGCCTTAACCTGCACCCTAACTGCTGGGTCTCATAACTCATCCTTATTAATTGGTCTTAGTAAAGTTCAGTGATATTAAATTTATTCACAATGCTCTGCAACCGTCAGCACCATCTGTCATCCACCTTGTGAGTGGACATCCTGTGCCAATTAAATACCCCTCCCCATTTTCCTGTGCCACCAGTTTCTGTCTGCTGTTTTTCCTACTCTGTGTCTCTATGGTTTCTAACCACTCTGAGTACCCCATGTGAGTGGAATTGTACCATGCATATCTTTTTGTAACTGGCTGATTTCACCTATACGTCTTTCAAGTTCCTGCATGTAGCAGGTGTCAGAATTGTCTTTCTTCTTACAACAATGTACTTTTCTGGCTTCGTGGCTTTTGATATCCAGCTTTTTCTTACTTATATGTGTAACGGCTCCTTCTTGGTCCTATGATATAGCGTTAGGAACACTTTGTATGTGATTTTAATTATGTGCATGGTAGAGATTTATGATCTGTTCTTGATTTGCAGCTTTTTTCGAGGAGCAAACCTCCAAGGGGCCTATATGTTTACGGAGATGTTGGTAAGTGTGTTAAAGCACGTTTTGGGTGGGCCATGCAGAAAGCTTTCTAACCTCACTCAGGGATAAGGTGCCTGCCTGTCCATCCCTTCATCCTCCTCCAACAGGGGGATGGGAAACAGGAGGAGGCAGAGGAGCTTAGGGGGAGAGACCAGGTGCCAGGAGGGCAGCTGTCTTCAGCTTTCGCCTTCTCAGGAATCAGTAGGGCTACTGAATAAGCTGAGGTTTGTTAGCAGGTTAGCGTGCAAATGTTGTTTAATGTGCAAAGTGAGTTGATCTCAAGGGACCAAATCCTCCAGAGATAATTAATAGGTAAATCAGGAGCTCAGAGCCAGTGCTCTCTGACTCTGTTTAATATTTTCTAAAAAAAAAAAAAAGTTGTGGGGGGGAGGTAACTTTTTATTTCCACTCATATTCTACTTACAGCCAAAGCTCTTAGATGAATAACTTGTTCATAAATTTTTTTGAGCTTAGTTGCTAGTAGATACTTAAAAAAAAAGATTTGTTTTATTTTTATTGGAAAAGCAGATTTACAGAGAGAAGGAGAGACACAGAGAGAAAAATCTTCTATCCATTTGTTCCCTCCACAGATGGCTGCAATGGCTGGAGCTGAGCCGATCCAAAGCTGGGAGCTGGGGCATTTTCTTGGTTTCTCATGTGGGTGTAGGGACCCATGGTTTTGGGCCATCTTTCACTGCTTTCCCAGGTCATGCACAGAGAGCTGGATAGAAAATGAGGCAAGTAGGACAGGAACCAGCATCAGTATGAGATGCTGGTGCTTGCAGATAGAGGACTAGCTAGTTGAGCCATCCTGCCAGCCCTGCTAGTAGATGCTTTTAATGTAGAAGTGGTAACATATCTTTGGTAACATTTGGGGCCAAAAAGAGGAGCAATTGGTTAGCTCCATCTGAGGGAGTTCCTTTCTTTGTAGATTTTCCTTGTCAGTGATGTCTTGCTTCTTCTTTGGCTTCAATCCTACTGCAATAACAATCTGTTTTCTGGCTTTCATTTCCTCTGAAGGACTGCTCCCCACCTGGGCTTACACCTTTGTTTGGTTACTGCCACTCACTATGTTGTGAAGAAGGCCTGCACTTTACTGGGCTTCCATGCCTTCAGCATTGTCAGTTACTTTTTTGTATACTCAAGATTCCCATTTCCATCTAAGAAGATTGGTTTTGCCAGGCTAACACTGTGGTGTTGCATATTAAGCTGTTGCCTGCAATACAGACATCTCATCTAAGTGCCAGTTTGAGTCCTGGCTACTTTACTTCTCATTCAGCTCCTTGCTAATGCACCTGGGAAAGAAGTGGAGGAATGTCCAAGCCCTTGGGCCTCTGTACCTACATGAGATACCCAGAGGAAGCCCTTGGCTCCTGGCTCTGGACTGGTCCAGCTCCAACTATTGTGTCCATTTGGGGAGTGAACCAACGGACAGAAGATCTCTCACTCTGTGTCTGTAACTTGCCTATCAAATAAATAAGTCCATTTTCTTTAGAAAGATGGTTTTGCACCCAGATTTCTAAGCATACTTCAGGCTCCATTAGATCTGTAACACATTTGTGTTGGGAAAGAATAGTGGCAGGAATTATTTTCTTAGTAAAAATTTCAGGACAAGATACCAATAGGAATTGAATGTTGAGTTATAGTGACCTTAAGATAAAACCATGGTGGGCATTTGGCCTAGTGGTTTAGCTGCTGATATGGGTGCCCATGTCCTACATTGAAGTGGCATGTCCATGACTGTTCTTGATAGCCAATTCCAGCGTCCTGCTGATGCAGGCACTGGGAGGCAGCACATGATAGCTCAGGTAGGTATTTCCCTGCCATCCACAAGACCTGGAGTGATTCCTGGCTACCACCTTCATCCCCTCTGCGTCCTCCTGGCTATTTCAGGTATTTGATACATGAACCAGGGGGTGGGAGAGCGCACGCTCTTTCTTGCTCTTTCTTTGCTTCTCAGAAAAAAAAAAAACGAAGAAAAGGATAAACAGTCCTTGCCTTTCTCCTCTTTTGATTTGTCTACAAATGCCTTTTCCCATCTGTTTTGCATTTGAGACTTAAACTTATCTAATAAAAAGAATTATATAGCTTACAGAAGTGGAAAATAAACGTTATTTAAAATTTGTCAGAGCTCAAAACTGACAGATTTAAAAAATAATCAAGGAGTTTGAACTATTTTTTCCGAGTCCATTTGCCAGGTGATAGGTTGGAGACCAGTGTGTACTTGCTATTTTAAAGCTGTTTAGACAAGGAGTTGCTTCTGCTTTGTGAGCCTGCACCTTTGGTTGCTGCTGGCAGAGCCTGTCCTGCTGTCTGCTCTCACCCCTGGCCTCCTGCAAGCATGTTACTTCCTGAACCTTCACTTTCAGATTCACTTATTACTAAAACCAACATCATCATTTCTCCTTTTGCCTTAACCGCTTAACCATAAATGGAGACATTAGGAAAACACTATTGCTTCCAGTTCTACAAATGGACTTTTATTACTATTGTTATTATTACTAGTAAAGCCTATTAAAGTTGTTGAATTATAATTTGAAAAATGCTCCAGTGTGCTTAGAAGAATTAGAAAAGCTGTGGTAACATGGGAGACTCTCATGGCGTTGGGTGGGTGGCAACTTGAGGTTAGAGAGGGGAAGAGAAAGGAACTGTGAGATGGGAAGTGAGATGAACACTTGATGGTAATGCTTACTTTGTTTCAAATACTTACATAATGGGTGGTGAAAGGCAGGCCCCTTTTTCATTTTGGGGTATGTCAGTGACATCATCTGCTCTTCCTCTTTACTGCTGACTATTTAAAAGAATATTTATTTATTTTTATTTGAAAGGCAGAGTTTTACACACACACACACACACACACTCACTCTCTCTCTGTCTGAGAGAAAGAAAGAGAGAGATCTTCTTCCACTGGTTTACTCCCCGAATGGCTGTAATTACCAGGCCTGGGCCAGTTCTAATCCAGGAGCTAAGAGCTTCTTCTGGGTCTCCCACATGGGTGCAGGGGTCCTAAGACCTGGGATATTGTACACTTTTTTCCCAAGCTTATTAGCAGGGAGCTGTATCAGAAAGTGGAGCAACTGGACTCAAACTGGTGCCCATAAGGGACATTGGTGCCAAAGTAATGACTTTACCTTTTACAGCACTGTGATGGCCCCCTAGCAAGCTTTCTTATGACAAAGTTTCAGAATTTTTCTTAAGAAAGGTTTATTTTGTTTATTTGAAATGGAGAGAGAGAGAGAGATCTTCCATCTGCTGGTTCACTCTAAATCCCTATAGTAGCTGAGGCTGGGTCAGGTCTCATTCAGGAATCTGAAACGCTATCTGGGTTTCCCACATGACCAGCAGGGTCCCAAGTGTTTAGGTTTTCTTCTGCTGCTCTCCCTATCGTGTTAGTAGGGAGCTGGATAGGAAGCAGTGAACTGGTGTTCTGTCCCATTTGGGATACTGATGTAGCAAGTGGTAACTTAACCCTTTGTGCCACAATGCTGGCCAGTTTCAGCTCTTGGCCAGCAACCTGTAGCATTAATTAATGTCAGGGTTAATGATTTCTCTGACACATTAGAAAAGAACAAAGGTGCATTTTGCTTGTCAATTCCTTCTCTACTCGTTTTTATTTTAGCATCTCTCGTTTTACTTTTTACAGTGGGTACTAATTTGTACTGTTGAAAGGTGGGCTGATTTTAAGGTAAGGAAATGGGAAGCATGGTTTTGTAAGGCTTGGCGGCAGTGGTGGAGGACCGCAAGTTTTCCAGTTTTTTTCTGCAGGTGCTTGTTATAAAACGTGATGGCTGAGTAAGAGGGTAGGGGCTCTCTTGAGTAATCCTCTTGGGCTTCCTAATTTTTTATGGATTTGAATGTTAGAACTAAAGAGTTAGGGTTTAATGTAAATCCCTTGTGAATCTTCCTGAGAAAAGTAGAAGGCTTTATGTATGGCTCTGTAGAGACTAAAGCAAGATCAGTATTGGTTTCTTCCTCACCGATCACTGTCTCCTGTTTTCCTTTTTCCATTCCCTTGACAGGTCTTTGTTGAACATTTGCTTTGTTGCCATGCAGTGTATCATTTCTGGAGATGTGATGGTGAACAAAGGAAGATACAGTCTTTGTTCACCCATCGTACAAACTGGCTCAATAGCTTTAAAATACATTTTTTGGAAGCATCTTGAAGCTGTTATTCTTACCACTGACCCAATGTTATATATGTACATATAGAGATTTACATAGGCACTTGGTGTGCACATTTATGCCTGGAAATTAGTTTCAGAAGAATATCTCACCCTACACGTGATGCATTCTGATCATTTTTGTTCCGTTTCATTTCATGATGTGGCCATTGCAACTGTGGTGGCAATTTGGAAAAGCTCTGGCCCCATGTCTCTGGTTTCCATTGCTTCCCATTGGTCTGCTGGTGCTGGCTGCTGTTTAAATTTGTCAACTGATCTGGTGTAATGGCTCAACTAGGTAATACTCTGCCTGTAAACTCCAGCAAACCACTTCCCATCCAGCCAGCTTCCTGCTTGTAGCCTGGTAAAGCAGTGGAGAATGGCCCAAGTGTTTGCAAGTGTTTGGAAGAAGCTCCTGGCTTTAGATCAGCTCAGCTCCAATCATTGTGGTCATTTGGGGAATAAATCAGCGAATGGAAGATCTTTCTCTCTTTCATTCTCTTTGTAAAAATCTGCCTCTCCAAACAAACAAATAAATCTTAAAAAAACCCAAAAGACAGAAAACTTGTCCTTGCAACTTCTCCAGACTCCTTACCAAATTGAGTGGGTGCCACTGCAATTGTAGCTTCATGCTTCACTAGATTTTTATTGTTTGATGGAGACCTTTAGTGACCCTGCTGGCCCACACAGTGATTTGAAGCACAAATCTTCTGGAGTTGCTGAACTGGCCCAGCCAGGATCCTGTCCATCATATGTATCCAAAGTCCTACTGAAAGAACTTGGCGTTTTGGACAGTCCTTGTTGTCTTTTTCTGTTTTGTTCATTATCACGAACTGAACATTCTTATCTCATGTTCACTCTATGCCCTATTTGGTGCTGGAGTGAAAAAAAATCAATAATTGCTTTGGTATAGCCATTGATCTCTATTAAGGTTAGGAAAAGCAGATGTGAGTAGGAATTCATGAGAAAAGGATGAATGCAAAATAAGTAAAAATTTAAGTATGACCTCTACCAGTTCACCTTCAAAAAATTAACAGTATTTTAAACTTCATCTAATAATCAGTTATTCAGACTTCTAATTGTGACATAATTATTTTTCTTTTCATTGTGATGTTGATTGAATTTTTAGGACATTTCAGCTATCTTTCTGTGTTATTTCTCTCGTTCTTTCTCTGGACTTGACTCTCCTCAGGAACCTTGTATGAGTGGACTCATACAATTTCTGCCCTATCTCATCCATATTATTTAGCAAAATATCTTCAAGATCTGCCTGTGTTCTGGCATGTGTCAAAATGCCCTTCCTTGTAAAGAATGACATTCTTGGGCCCAGCACATTAGACTAGTGGCTAAAGTACTCGCCTGCATGTGCCAGGATCCCATATGCGTGCCAGTTCTAATCCCAGTAGCCCACTTCCCATCCAGCTTCCTGCTTGTGGCCTGGGAAAGCAGTCTAGGATGACCCAATGCCTTGGGACCTTGTACCTGTGCAGGAGACCTGGAAGAGGCTCCTGGCTCCTGGCTTTGCTCTGGCCAGCAGAGCCAGTAACGTGGACACAGCGAGGGTCTGGGGATGAGGCACAGGAGACCAGTGATGGTAGAAATCTCTCCGAAGCCTCCCTTTATTACTCCTTATATACTCTTTCCCCCAAGCCCTTTATCCAAATAATAGGATGCCAGTGAGTCCCATTAGACAGGGTGCTCTTAGCCGCAAGCCCATTTCCTGTTACTGCTCAGTTTAATGAGTGCTAATCAACTCCTTAGCCCACAACATGGCTTCAGATCAGTTCAGTTGTGGCCAGTTGGGGAGTGAATGATCAGATAGAAAATCTCCCTCTCTGTCTCTCCTCTTCTCTTTCCAATAAAAAAATATTTATATATATGAAGAAAGAATGGCATTTGCTTCTATGTATATGTTACATTTTGTTTGACCTCTCTCCTACTGATGGATGCTTGAATTTTTTAACCTTTTGTTGGCTTTTATAAATAATGCAGCATAAGCACTGATTTGTGTTTGTTCGAACCCATGATTTCAATGTCTTACTGAATAAAAGGGTTCCTATAAGTGGGATTACTGGATTGTATGGTTGATGATATGATTATTCTGTGTTTAATTTTTACCTAGTGTCAGTATTGTTATCATTCTCATTGATAAAACAAAGGAGATCTAGGTTTTATACCTTCTCACTAAATTGATTTTTTATGTTTTAAAAAAATAGTAGCCATTTGAATATATGTGAATATCTCCCAGTTTTGACTTTTTCTAAAATTTTTTTTTTTAAATTGGAAAAGTAGGTTTTACAGAGAGAAGGAGAGACAGAGAAAGAAAGATCTTGCACCTATTGGTTCACTCCCCAAATGGCTGCAATAGTGGGGAGCTGAGCTGAGCCAAACCTGGGAGCCAGAAGGTTCTTTTGTCTTCCCAAGTGGGTGCAGAGTCCCAGTGCCAATCTCTGCCACTTCTCCAGGCCATAAGCAGGGAGCTAAATGGGAAGTTGGGCAGCCGGGATATGAACCAGTGCTGATATTGGATGCTGGTGCTTGAAGATGGGGGATCTGTTTGTCGAGCCATGGTGCCAACCCTGGACTTCTTTTTTTTAACCCCAATGATCAGTACTGTTGAATTTCTTTTCATTGTAAATTTTTGTGTTTATCCTTTATGCTTCTCCCAGCTTTCTAAACTTTTTTGTCATAAAGTTGAAGTTTGTTAACACTTTTTTCCAGTGTTGTGATGATATGGTTTTTCTTCTTAATTTTCTTCACATGGCTACTTTTAAAATTTATTAAGCTGTTCTTGGATTTCTGGGCTAAGCTTGATTCCATAATGATGGATTTTTTTAAATCTATTGCTGGTCTCAGAAAATAAACTGGGATGAAGCCTTTCGCCCCTATGTTCTGAAGAGTTAATGTAAGATTGTTGTTCTTTAAATTTAAAATATTCAGTAGTTCTAATAATAGATTTAATAGTTCTTGCTAGTGATACCTGTGGGCCCTAGAGTTTTCTCTGTGGGAAGGTTATTAATCATAAACTCGCTGTTATCAATTATAAAGTTGTTTATAATTATTTTATTTTTAGTATCTTTAAGAGCTCTGGTGATGCTTTCTTTTATTGCTGATATTGGCAATTTGACTTGTTCCTCCTTTTTCTTAATTCAAGTGAAAGTCTTATCAGTTCTTTTTTTTTTCAAAGAGTCTGCTTCTGCTGTCATTGATATTTCTGTTATTTCATTTCTTTTTTAATTTTAACATTTACTTATTTATTTGAAAAGCAGGGTTTCAGAGAAAGAGAAGGGCACACACACAGGCACACAAGAGAAATAAAGATTGATTGATCAATTGATCTTCCATCCACTGGTTGGCCACAATGGCTAGGACTGGACTAAGATGGTACCAGGAGCCAGAAACTTCATCTGGGTCTCCCATGTGAGTGTCAGGGACTGAAGTACTTAGGCTATATTTCACTGCTTTTCCCAGGCCATTAGCAGGGAAGTGGAATAGCTGGGGCTCAAACTGCCACCCATATGGGGATGCTGCTGTTGCAGGAGGTAGTAAATTAACATGCTATTTTTTATTGCCAGCTCTTCATGGGAGATCTCTCTGTTTCTCTTCCCTTTCCTGTAACTCTCACTTTAAAACAAAATAAATGTTTTAAAAAACATAAAAGCTTATAAATAATCATTAATGCAATCAATACATGCTGCTTATCAGTATTAATTTTTTATTTTTAAGGGACAGGAAAAACAATGGTGATGGACATGTTTTATGCCTATGTGGAAATGAAGAGGAAAAAACGGGTCCATTTTCATGGTTTCATGCTAGATGTGCACAAAAGTAAGTTAATAATCTGGAAGAAATGATTTTCCAGTGGACCATTGCCACAAAACAAATTAGATTTTTACTTGAAGTAAAATTTTATTTGGCTTCATTTGTGGGTTTTTTTTTTTTTTGGTATGTTAAAATCATCATGTAGCCAGAGTTGGTGCTTGAGACAAATTCTGTACTTCCAAACCAGAAAACCAAACTTATTATATTAAGTTTAGGTATATTATATTTCTATTAAATGTTGGTTTTAAAAAAGGCATGAAAAATGCACCTAGAAGAAGTTATTTTTCATTAGGACATTTATTTCTTTCCCTTGGTTATTTCTTGTACGATTTGTATCTTATTTTTCAGTACTTATTTGTACCGGCTTATGTGTTCCTAGGTTAGTATCAGGGTAACATGCAGAACCAAGAATTGTATGGAACCAATACCAAGGCCGTGGGCTGAGATCCCTTGCTGGAACCCTGCCTTTGAGGCGTCTGTAATCTGATGCCTTGGGTGTCAGTGTGCATCCCTTGGCTATTGGCTCTGCAGTCAATGTCCAGAGCCCCAGTTTGGCTTGATGTTGTTGTCCTTGAGTTTGGGAGAACAGAGCTGATGCATGACTGTACAGCAGCCGAGAAACACTGGCTGTTTGGAAGAAAGCGTTTTGGAGACCGATCAGCTGTGCTTAGAACTTTTCTAGTGATTCAGTTGCCTCAGGTTTCTGAACCCCAGCAGATGGGTAATGAAGCTTAGCCTTAAAAGCACCCTTGAACTAGTTAGAACCATGCCAGAACCTAGCAGCTCTGGAGTGAGTGGCTTTCAGCATCTGAGTCCAAATGCTGAACCCAGAAATCCTCTAACACTGTAGAATCCAGGCTGGCAGAGACCACCCTCCATGCCAGGGTCACAATCACAGGAAGGCAGAACCCCCAGGAGTCTCAGACCAGGATTCTTGGGTCCTTGACTGTATGACTTTAGCATTCAGTTTGTACCATCCTCTATGTCTGGTTGCCTTGCCGGCATTGTTATGTTGTTTCAGTTTGGCATGATTTGTCTACCAGCTTCACTTTAACTTCCCCAGAGTAGAAATATCTGAATTAAAAAAAATTATATTTTATTTGACATATGCGTATTGTACTTGTTCATGGGGGTAAAGTGTTTTGATGTTCTGATCCATGTATACAATGCATAACTGTATCTTTTTTCCTAATACTTTTCAGCATTTAGTGCCCACACAAAGACTGGTGTTAGTGCATTAGGTTAGACCAGGGGACATTCCGATTAGATAGGCTAAACAAAATTGGGACTATGTAGGGCAGAATCACTTCCTCTGCTCCCTTCGCTGAAATCCTCAACACTGATTTGTCCATCCATTTCGTCACCTGTCTACTGCTTTGTCATCTCTGAAGTGACTGAACAGTGCATAGAGTTGGAGTTTTCTTACAATTAAAAGCATGATACAGTGATACCTGAATAAGTTATTTTCGAGGCAGAGAAATGCAGTCAGTATCAAGAATCAAAATTGTTTTATGCACAGAATTTGAACTGAATTTTTATGTCCACACTGACATTTCATTTAAAAGTTTAAAAATTATAGTAATCCAAAATATACTAGTAATACAGTTTGCCTGTGTTTGATTTCATGCATTTAAGGAATACATCGCCTTAAACAGAGCTTGCCAAAAAGGAAACCAGGATTCATGGCCAAGTCATATGACCCCATAGCTCCCATAGCTGAAGAAATCAGCCAAGAAGCGTGTCTCCTATGCTTTGATGAATTTCAGGTAAAGTTGGGATTTTTTTCATCATTGTAGAATGGTACATTGAATGAATTGCAAAGATTCAAATTTTGTTCCTGGTTTTATTATTTAGTGAATTCACTAGACACATCACCTCTTACCACTTAAGTTTTACCATCTGGCTCAGGGGTTGGAAGCCAGGGTCTGCACAGGACCCTCCCATTTTTGTATGACTAGTGAGAAAGGAAGGGTTTGAAAATGTCTTAAAGTGTAGTCAAATGAAGGAAAAGAAAATACAACAGAGACTGAGACTTATGAAGCCGAAAGTATTTACTGTTCAGTATTTTCTGCAAAAAGTTTGTCTACCTCTAAAGTGCTGGTTAGTGGGTCTACATTTGTCCCACACCATAAAGTGCTTTTAAAGATGTTTGTTTGTTTGTTTGTTTTTTGTGGGGGAGAGGCCACACACAGAGAGAGACAGAGCTGGATCATGCTCCCATCTGCTGGTTCACTTTGCAAATACCCACGACAGGGGCTGGGGTACTGCAAAGCCAAGAACTCAGTCCCTCCCTCTCACTCTCTTTCCCGCTCTAGAATTTTGGCTTTCAAATAAGTAAGTTCTTTAAAAAAGAAAAGAAGATCTTCCAAGGAAACACTTAAGGAAAAGGAGAGAGATTTTCCCAAAACTCTAAGGCAGTATAATATGTATGACAATGTATTATAAAGAGAGACAGGCTTAATGTAGCTGTCTAAAAGTAGAACCAAGTTAACTTTAGAGAACAAAATTAATGAATCAGTGAGGTCCATTTCTGTTGAGTTTTCATTACTATCTGTTTAGCCAAAACATTTCTAAATAAAATGGAGTTGGCAAGGTTTACCACATTTTTCTTCTTCCTCGCTCTCTCTTTTCCTCCCTCCCTCCCCTCCTTCCTTTTTTTTTTAAGAGGCAAAAAGAGACAGGGACCAGAAAGAGAAAAACATAGAGCTTTGATTTGCTTGTTTCCTGCTCAATTACCTGTAATAATCTTGGGCTGGGACTGAAGCTGGGAGCCAGAAATTCATTCCAGGTCTCTCATATGGGTAAAGGAACTAATAGCTTGAGCCATTACCACTTCCTCATCAGTCTGCATTAGCAAGGAGCTAGGGTCAGGGACCAGAGCTGGGCGTCAAACCCAAGCACTCCAATATGTGGCCTTCTTAAACCGGTAGCCCAAAAGCATACCCTTTTCCCTTAAAAAGTTCTTTTTTATTTATAAATTTTTGATTGTGATTTTGGAAATAGAAAATTTTATAGGAATATTAATAGTCAAGCTTTGTAAAATGGTTTATAGTTTACAAAGTATTTTTAAAAATGCTTGCTTCATTCTATAAAATTATGATTTTTTAATCTGCACATATATAAAGAATCTAAAAGCATCTTGATTTCCTAGGTGTCATTTAAAAAGCACTACTCTTAATTGTAAAACTGTTAAGTTCTAAACATTCAGAGAAAAATGATTGGCATGTTTCCATGGCATGATGGCTATTGAATAAGAAGCCTGAGAAGGTTAGGAAGTCGTTAGAAACTCAGCTGCACAGAGCACATGATCCTGAAGAAGGTGCTGAGCAAGTAGGGCACAGCAGGCATGGTGGTTGGGGTCCTTGATACTTTCAGGGGTTGCAGAAGGTGTTTTAACCTAAAAAACAAATGTATCAATCAGTTATGTGTCTAGGCTGTGTGTTACAGCTGTGTTACATCTGTGTCTGTTTATCTTTGTTTTTAAATTTTAAAAAATTTAATAAGGGAGAGGACTCATGAAAATAAAAGTACTTATGGCATCCAAAGTCATAGTGCTACTCTGAAAGTGAAGCCTGAATGAAGACCTGACCAGTTACTCTGGGCATGCTCCATTGAGTTCAGTTTGTTTGTTTGTTTATTTCAAAGACAGACTTACAGAGAGAAGAACACACACACACACACACACACACACACACACACAGAGACAGAGAGAGAGAGAGAGAGAGAGAGAGAGAGATCTTCCACCTGCTGGTTCACACCTCAAATGGCTGCAACAGTGAGAACTGAGCCAATTTGAAGCCAGGAGCTTCTTCTGAGTCTCCCACATGGGTGCAGAGGTCCAAGAATTTGAGTTGTTCTTGGCTGTTTTCCCAGGTCATAGCAGGGAGCTGAGTTAGAAGTGGAGTAACCAGAACTAGAACCAGTACCCATCTAGAATGATGGCACTACAGGCTGGGTGTTTTCTTGTGGTGCCACCACGCCAGCCCCTGAGTTCAGATTTTTAAAATGTTGAAATATGGACCAGAAGAAGGATATCAAAGCAATTGTCAGGACTCTAATCTTGCAAATTATCAGGTCATTCAAAAAAAATAAAAATACAGGCAATGAAAAGCAGTTTTTAAGTTATATGTTTAGTGTTCAGAGAGTTCAAGGAGAAATAGACCCTCATACGATGCTACTTAATAAGAGAGAAAGAAGAGGTTATCTGTTACTCCCTGACCCATGCAGACTTGGTTTGATATTCATTCATTCATGTGTTCATTCATCCAATTGCGTGAGAGAGCAGTATTCCATGTCACAGGATCCTGTCTCTCCCAACAGTTAAATAGACTGTGCCTACACATCTGATCTGCATGTAACCAGTCCCCTTACTTGTCAGCAACACTGGGCTTGAGTGGTTGGTGTGTCCTGGGGAATGGACCACTCATATTCTGTTTCTCCTGAATTTGACTGAACTGGCACAAAAGGAAATGATCACTTAGCAGTGACTCAGGCATAAAGAAGTACAGAAAGTAACTGAACTGCTTGAAGGGAAAGGGCACGAGGGTGCTCCCTAGATAGCTGATGAGCTCTGAGCATCCACCTCCAATCTCAAGCTGCAGTACTCCTAAGATGCCATGAGTGTGCTACT
This sequence comes from Ochotona princeps, assembly GCF_030435755.1. Classification (NCBI taxonomy): domain Eukaryota; kingdom Metazoa; phylum Chordata; class Mammalia; order Lagomorpha; family Ochotonidae; genus Ochotona; species Ochotona princeps. The sequence goes on along the minus strand of NC_080832.1, from coordinate 53,645,727 downwards.
TTCATTCTGAAGTCTCCAGGACATCACTTTCATTGAATTGGATTTCCTATGCTTGTGACAGTGGCATGATCCAATTCGTGTTTTATTCCTGTTTCTCAATCAAAAGAGATTTCCCTATGACTTGGTTTTTAAAATTTATTTTATTTTTTTAATTTTTATTTTTTTATTATTATATTTTTGACAATCTTTACATTGTTAATTATGGTAAAAAGGTACAAGGGAAGTGGGTAAGATTATTATTTCCCTATTGTTTCCTTCACATAGCTGAGGTAAAGGGAATTTTGAGGGAGAAGCCCCACCCAGTCTCCCACCCATCCCAGGTCCCCGATGTGGGGCATGCTCTGAGATCCTTGCTCAAGTTGTTTTGGTAGTTCACCAGTTATGAATCGCTGCCAATTTCACCACTCCAGGCACAATGAGGTTGTTGAAGAATCCACTGATTGACATAGTCCATCATAGAGTCTCCATTTGTCCAGTATTTCGCTGCCAACATATAGCTGAGGTGGTGGAATGACTTGCTCTGTCCTCTGTCTTTTCTTGGTTAGGGTTCTTAGTCCACCATTTCGATTGGGGAGATCCCCAAAAGAAACTTTGAGGTATTCCCAGACCAGATTCTTGTATGTACTAGCAAGTATAGGGCCCAGCACAGTCCATCACCCCGATCAGCTGGTGGTTGTTACAGTTGCTGGGTTGGTTTTGTTTTCAGCCCCGACTTCCACTGGAACCAATGGGTGTTGCAGTCCAGCCTGGTTCTGCCCAACACACACTCGACCCTCACATAAACCAGTGGGAGCTGCAGCCTAGTTGGAGTGACCCACAATAACCCCCACAAGGCCTGCCCCCTACCCTGGTTTGCCAGTATGTGTAGCAGACTAGTCTAGTCTGCCCCATATCCCATTTAGCTCTCGTACATGTCAAAGGGTATTGAAGCTTAATTCCATCTAACCAGCTCAACTATCCAGCCCTCACGGATGCTGAGTGCCTCTCTGTCTAGCCACCCCAGCCCCTGTCCTAGTTTTTTGTGCTCTCCCATGGGAGTAGTAACCCAAGAGGGAGGAGCCCACTATTTCCCTCCCGGGTCTCCCTCAATCCCAGATTATGCACTGTCCAGGTGGTTCTGTGGTTAGACTTGACAGAAATAGCCCCCAGTGCCAGCTGATGCTGTGACTAAGCCCAGACAACCCTCACCCACTCCAATTTTGTTTGCACCAGCAGGAATAATCCGCCCATCCTGGCTTTTCCCTGATCTGGTCCACATGAGGCGCACAGGTGCTGTAGCCCTGCCTAGTCTGGTCTGTCGCCATCCCAGCCCACGTTCTCCAGTGGGAGTAGCTGTCCAGCAAGGGAACCACTCCTTATTCCTCTGCTGGCTCTGCCCCCTCCCTTCCTGATTCTCACATGTGCTGGTCGGGTGCTGCAGTCACATCTGGCATAGGCAACCTCACCTTGGCTTTCTGTGTTGTGTATTGCTTTTGTCGCGACCAAACCTGGTCTGTTCTGGTGTTCAGATTTGCCAGTGGATGACATGAACTGATTCAGCCTGGTCTGCCCCCGACCCATGCCAAATGTATGCCAGTGGGAAACTTTCCATAGCCTGTTCTGGGCTGTTTCCTATCATGTTTCTTGCGCTTACGTGCCGGGTCTGTGTCCTGTCAGAGGAGTTGCCTAGGCTCCTCCATCAGAACCCCTCCTGGTGCCAGATTTCGCGCATGTCAGTGGGTCTGTGAGCCAATCCTACTGAGTTCACCTGGTGTCCTAGCAGGACAGTGGCTTTTCTTGGCTGGCTTTCAACCCATTCTGGTTCTTGCTGTTGGATGTTTCAGCCCAGCCACGGCTCGTCCATACCCACATATAGCTCATACATGGCTCAGTTGGGGTTGAGACATAGCCTAGTCCGTCCCACATCTACCCTGGTCCTCCAGAACACTAGAAGTGTTGCAGTCTAACCCGGCTCGGTGCGTCAAGTCCCAGTCCACACTTGTGCCAAGGGAGACTACAATTGTTTCCTAGTTAGAACGCAGTCCCATTCCAGCCTGTGCGCCCCTTGGTGGGAACCTCCACCTAGCTAGGGTTTCCCCTTAGCTCCCCAACCGGGCCTGTTCCCAGCCAGTGTTCAGCATTCCAATGGTTGCTCTGACTCAGGTTGGCACAGCCCGTCCACCTGTTGCAACCTCTGCCTTAGACACTGTGGCTCAGCTTCCGTGGTTCACGCAGACCAATTGGTGCAAGAACCTAGCTGAGCATGTCTTGTGCTCCATCCTGGTTTCTAATTTTACTTGTGGGCTATGGTTTGCTCAGTACTGCCTGGTGCACCCGTTCCATCACCTTTTCATACACTGACAAGCAGTTGGAGCTGCTTTACCCAGCTTGTCCGACCCCCAGATCTGAACCACCTGTTCACCAGTGGGAGCTTTGATTCACCAGAGGAGTTTCCCAAGTTTCTCCCCTTGATCCCCTGCCATACCAAATTCTCATACATGCCATTGGGTTTTAGGCCAGTGCCTGGCATAGACTGGCCTTCCATTTGGCCTTGCATGAGCTGGTGAACGTAGTAGCCCGGCCCACCTCACACCCTACTCAGGATGCACATTCGGGTGCTGCTGCCTTGACCAGTCCAGACTGTTATCGGTTCCTTTACCTGTGATTGATGGTATGTTCCTTGGTCACCCCTAGCTTAGTCCATCACCACCCCCACTCTTAAGCTAACCAGTGGGGCTAGAATTTCCAGAGGGTTTGGCCCACACAACCCCCACATAATTTACCCCCGGATATGGTTCTCGAATGCTGGTTAATGTCATGGCTCTGCCTACTGTGACCCCTCTGCTGGTCCATCATCATATCAGGTAATGGGACATCCTGCTGGACAAGCCCAGAGCCTTAGCTTTTGCATGAACTGGTGTTCGGTACTCAGCATTGTTAAGTAATTACAGGTTCTTCAGAGAAAGAGTTACTGTCATTGGGAATCTTTAGGATTGATTCATGTCCCCAAAGCACTGTGGGTTCAGCAGTGAGTCAAAGAACCAAATTCCCAGAGCTCCCCGGCCGGGCGGCCAGCAGGCAGAGCCTGGTGCCAAATGGCACACTGGCAGGCCCGGGGACAGCTCACCACGTGCACATGGTGGCTGGAGCCAGGATCTGAGCAAGACACCCCTTCCTGAGGCCCCCCAGCTGCTGGGCGGCTGCTGGAAGTTTAAACCCCCAGGCCCAAGGCCACGCCCCTCCCCAATCCCTATCACTTGTAAACATAGCATAAGCATTGGTCAGAGCTACTACAAGGAAATGTCTCCCTCCTTAGTGTAGTATCTGTTACCTGTAGTGGAAGTACTGATGAACTGAATCCCAAGAACAAAGATGAGGAATCTACTAAAGATGCCTTTGGCTGTAGGTAATTGAAAATCCAACTTGACAGGGTTTGTACTCTGAGGAGGAAATACTTGATCATTTCTGTCACTTAAACCCTCCTGCTTTCTTTTTGTCCTTATCTTCTGTACATTTAGGTTCACTATTTGCAATCCTATTCTCTTCATAGATCATAGAGTCCCTGTCAATAGTTGAGTGTATGCTTATTTCCTGGCAGGTGTCTGAAGAAGTCATGTGCTGAGATGACAAGGCTAGATACAAATCCAAGAGTTTTTATGGAACCCCATATTTTGGGTAGCATCCCAGTCTGTTAGAGGTAACCATTTTTAGAGGTTCTCTTCCCTTGTGCAAGGTTGGCTTGTTATGTCCCAGAATGAAAAGTGTTAATAGTTTTGCTCTTCCATTTTCCTCCACAATTACAAATTTAAATCTTGAAGCTGACCATTGCCTGCAAAAAAAAAAAAAAAAAAAAAAAAAGCCAATATCTATGTGCATGTGACAGCGAGAATGCCAGGGAATGTGAGGATGCAAGGACAGGATTGTGTCCGGTAGGGCAAGAGGCCATCTCCAAGCAGAGCCTGAGTGTCCTGGTTCCAAATACCTGACCTATGCTGTCCTCTGCCAGGCTTATGGCAGCTCCTCCAGCACATCACAATTGCATCATTGTGAGTGCAATTCTCTGCTTGTCTCCATTCTTCAAAATTCAAGATGATACCCCCTGAATATTACTTTCCTTGTACCTTGATCCCCAGCAGCCGTACAAGTTAAAAAAATGGGTACTGGTCAACTCTGCACAGAACAGTCTCTTAACACTGTTAAGAGAATTCCCAGACACTTTGGGGTTCTAGTAGCAGGCCAAATAGCACTTCCTGTGTGTCTATCATAGGATACTTCTTGTACCCAGCCTAATACCTGTTGTCTGATAATGACTGGGAGGGAAAACTTGTATAAATGGACAAATGTCCTTGTGACTCTTGTCTGACCCACATCTAGTCTGTTCTGCCTGACAATGGCTGTGGTGCTGGGAGTCTGTTCATTCGTTCTCTCCTGTATCCCAGGCAAACATGACTTGGGGTAGCCTCTGCTTCATCAGGTGGAAGGTGGATATTTAATACATCACCACAATGGAAAAAAGGGTTAAAAATTTTGCTACTTTAAGATTCTAAGGGTTTAGTGAGTTGGGGTCATCAATGAAGAGCTAGACAGGGACAAATGTGGTGACTAGCAATATGTATAAGTACATCAGAAAGTTCATGGGAGATGGAATTATGCAAAGTTTAGGAGTGGGAGTTTGGCCTAGAGTTTATATTAGTGTGTTTGAGTTTAATCTCCCTTTCTGTTCCTCATTCCAGTTTCCAGCTGATGCAAGCCATGTAAGATAGTGGCAGTGGCTCAGGTAATTTGGGTTCAGGCTTGAATTAAATTCCCAGACCCTAGCTTCCTCCCAGCCCAGTTCAGGCTGTTTTGGATATTTGAGGAGTGAACTAGCGGACAGGAGCTCCGTCTGTTTCTAGAACACATTAAAAAAGGAAAAAGGAGAAAATTCATTTCAATGTACATTTCTTTAATCTGTGCATTCATGCAATCTTCAAAAGGTTTGTAGAGAATATATATCATGAAAAAAATTATGTAGGGGATAGGATAGCGTTTACATCATAGGTGGAAACCTGAATGGTGCATTAAAATCTGCAGCAATAGCTGGGAGTCCCATTTGCTAGATGGGGAGATACTTCCAAGTTTTTATCTCTGGCCACAGCTCAAGCCATTTGGGTGTGGTGTTCTGCTCATAACTGTCTACGCCTTTCTTGTTATAGTGCCCCTAGATCCATAAGAGTAACTCCCTTACTCTTCAGGTTTTTGCCCTGGCACCTCCTCCTTACAAGGTCTATCCCAAAACCCTATTTAAAATGGCAGTTTAGGGACCCGCACTGTGATACAACAGATTAAAATGCCACCTGCAGTGTCAGCATCGATATGGGTGCCCATTGGAGTCCCAATCACTCCACTTTGGCTCCAGCTTCCTGCTAATGCTCCTGGGAAAGCAGCAGAATCTTGGGTCTGTGCATCTATATGGGAGACCTGGAAGCAGCTCCTGGCTCCTGGTGAGCCAGCCAGGCACAGCCCAGACTGTTAGTGGGGTGGGGGTGAACCAGTGGATGGAAAATTCTGCTATCTCTCCCTCTCTTTCCATCTCTATCTTTCTCTGTAACTCTGCCTTTTAAATAAATAAAGTAAATCTTTTTTAAAAATCCGGCAGCTTGGCATTCACCTTCACCCTTCCCTTTTTTCTGTGGTGCACAACATATAAAATATTTATTATTTTTAGAATTATTGAATTACTTAAAAATATTTGAAAGAGTTGGGGGGAAAGAGAAAGAGAGAGAATCTCCCATCACTGGTTCACTCCTCAAATGCCCAGCACACCTGGGGCTGAATTCTCTCAAAACCAGGTGCTGGGACTCAATCTGAGTCTCCTACATGGGTAACAAGGACCAAAATACTTGAGCCATCATCTTTTATCCCCCCAGGGTGTGCATTAGCAGGATGATGAAATCCGAAGAGAGCAAAGACTGGAACCTACACAGTGGGATATAGGATGCAGGCATCCCAGACAGAGTCGTCATTGCTAAGTGCCTGCACTGTGTTTATTGTTTATTATCCATATTCTTCCACAAAATATAAACCTACATAAATGAATGTTTGTTTTGCTCATTGATGTATCTCAGGTATCTAGAACAGCTTGAGAATTAATAGTGAATGAATGAATGACTTTTAGTATCAGATGATAGCTATTATTAGTATAGTTCCTCTTTAAAGTCTCATACCTTGTATATTTAATTTTTAAAAATTTTGCTTATTTTTAGTGGTAAGGCAGATTTACCCAGAGAGGGAGAGACAGAAAGATTTTCCATCTGCTGGTTCACTCCCCAAAAGATTGAAACAGCTGGGGCTGAGCTGATCTGAAGCCAGGAGCTTCTTCTGGGTCTCTGAAGTGGGTACAGAGGTCCAAGGATCTGGGCCCTCCTCTATTGCTTTCCCAAGCCATAAGCAGAAGCTGGGTGGGAAATGGAGCAGCTGGCACATGAACTGGTGCCCATATGGGGTGCTGTCTCTTGTAGGAACAGGATTTCTCCTGTTGAGTCACCATGCTGGCCCTGCATATCTAGTTTTTTTTTAAATGTTTATTTAGTTATTTGAAACCCAGAGTTATAGAGAGAGTAGGAGTGGGAATGAAAGGAGGTGGGGAGAGAAAGTGAGCTTTGACTTTTTGGTTCACTCCCCAGATGACCACAATGGCAAAGACTGGGTCAGTTCAAAACCATGAGCTAGGAATTTTATCTAGGTTTTCCAAGTGTGTGCTAGGGGCCCAAGTATGTGAAGCCACCTTCCTTTTTTTTTTTTTTTCCTAGGCACATTAGCAGGGAGCTGGTCTGGAAGTAAAGCAACCAGGACAGGAACTGGTGCCCACATGAGATGCGAGTGTTGTGGGCAGTGGCTTTCCCTCATGCACCACAACGCTGGCCCTTTCCCATGTAGTTTAAAGTGTTTCTCAGGTGAAAGAATTTATAGAAGCTAAGGCATATTACAACATCAACTCCAGTATTTTTTCTATCAACCTCCCGGATTATCTAAACATTTGTATGTAATTTAATTAATACAAGTTTGTTTCTTGGTTGATTCAGTTTGCATTGTTGTAATTATGTGGTTGATTCTTTCCCTCCACTCATGTTTGATTATTTATTAGTTACATCTATTTTTAACCAACTGAAATGTTGCCCATTCCATTTATTCCATCTACCATGCATATTCTGTAATAATAACTACTACTTGTTGAGCAAACTCTATTTTATTAACAATTGCAGAATACTGTGTATCAGTGCATTTAAAGCTAAAATGCTAAACTCTGTCCTTTAATAATATGAATTATATTAGCATACATGCCATACAGAGAACTTACTATATGTCTTGTAACAATTTTACAAGGTAGATATTGTTACTGCATTCATTATATTGAGGAATTTGAGGATCCGAGTGTTTAAATAATTTGACCAAGGTCACACAATTAGTAACTAACAATTTAAATCTAATGGCAATGCTCTTATTCACTGGTGAAAGTTATGCTCCATGAGTTTCTTGGTATGAAAACCTAAAAATTATCTTTAAGCCCATTAAGCCTGGTACAATACTTGCTGATTTATCAGAAAAAATAATATTTTAAGCACTTTATTCTCAGTGACAGTACATCTACAATCACCACTTCACTTTCAAAATTGAATCATACTAGGAGCCTTGATTTTTTATCTAATTATTACTGGCCTTTAGGTGGTGTTAATTAGAATAATATTTATTTTACTGGGAAGATGAATGGGAATTATTGCCACTTAAATACAAGGATATACCTTTTCTCTTTTGCATGCTGGAACCTGAGGAAGTTTTAAGGTCATACTCTGGTAACAATCAGATGACATTTACAGAAAGCATTTTTTGCTAGCTAGATCGTCTTTCCTATTGCCAAGGTGGCACTGAGGTTTCTGCGGTATTAGATAAAGTACTCTTACTTTAATTGGGAAATGTGTGTCTTTTGGTTATTTTTTTGTATATTACTGAAATAAAAGCTTATCCGCACAGTTTTCTCTGGGATCTTCATTATGTCCTTTTTGCATGTGTGTGTTACTTGTTAAATCGTTTGTGAGTGTGAAGACTGTCAGAATAACAAGAGAAAGATTTCTTTTTTCAAAATGTTATTTCTTCATGTCTTTCTTTAAAGACACAAAATAAGTTTTACCACTGTGTCCCACCTCCTTTCCTCCCTGCCGAAAAAAGAAATTCTGTACAGCTTCATCCAGAATTGTCCTCTGTGAGCTATCAATATCATTGAAGAAATAGTCTTAGCCATTTTTATAGAACAGAAAAGCTATTAAAAACTGCTAATAAAAAAAGGTGCTTATTTTTGTGCTAATACTAATTACTGATAATGCATGCTTATGTTTGTCATTCATTATGTGGCACTGTACCAATCAGCCCATGACTGAGACTCAAGCACTTACACATGTAAATTAACCATTAGAGTTTTTTTTTTTCTTTTTACTTAAGTGAGTCATAATGGAAAGCAACTCTAGGTCATAAAAAAATCTTTTCTCTTTAATGCTAATGAAATGTCTCCACTCTCTGTATTAGCAGGCTAGCCTTATTGGTAATCTGTAGCCTTCTCTTTTGTTCCCCGGGGGTAATGAAATGCTGGGTGCTGAAAAAACCGCCTCTCCAAGAATGTGTAGCCAATTGTCTTCTGTTCACTTGTACTGTAAAATTACTGTTCCCCGGCAAAGCTGAACAAGTGCAGGGACGAGATCAAAAGAGGATACGCTGGCACCCGGCTACCCCAAGTGACTCTTGCTTTATTAATTAGTCATAGCTTCTCCAAGTTAATTTACTCTGATAGGGCAAAACCATTCTGCAGTATAAAGACAACAAAGTAGAACTCAACCCCAAGCCTTTCCTGTTTGCTTTTTTCAGTTTCCAGTTTAAACCTTTACACTGTGTCATATCCTAAGCTGAATGGGCCTTCCATTTTCTGAATCTTAAGGCATAAAAGCCATTTTTTTTATTTTTTCAGAAACATTAATGATAAAGCAAAATGATCATCTTTATGTCCTAAAATTAGATAACCTTTAATTGACGTCATTCTTTTAAAAACTCAGGGCATTGGGAATCCAGTGTCAAAGTGTGCATGCTGTCAAAATTTGCAAGCTTGTTCTGTCCGCTCATCAGAAATGCCACTCATGTTTTAAGCATTTGAAAAGGACCCTGTTTGTGAGAGTGTGTGTGTGTGTGTGTGTGTGTTTTTCCTCTGCGGAAGCAAAATTTGACAGTGATCCTAAGCTCCAAATCAAATAACATCAACACCATTTTCTATTTGTTTTAATCACTGTCCTAGAAGTTCATGAAGTTGCTTTAATTTAAGGAATTTTTAACAGTGTCTTGGTTAATGCTTTCAAGATATAGACTGAAACAGCAAAAACATTTTTTTAATTGACAAATACACAATCCCATTTAGTGGTTTTGTTTTGTTTTGTTCAGGTGGAAAGAAATAATTCAGCTTTTGAATAAGATATCAACAGTAAGGGGAAAAGAGATTTAGACCTGCGCAACCCAACGTTTGTGTGATAACCATTGAGTTGGCATCTTAGTATTTTGATGTAACTAAAAAAACCCTAATGATTTGTATGTTCTCTAACACAATCTGAAAATAACAATGTGGCATATTTGTGAATATAATTAAGCAAGTTTCATTGAGATTATTTGAAATGTGCTTTTTGAGATAAAAATATTTTTATACTAGTATTAACAGAAACTTATGTTATAGGCTTAAGGAAAGTTGCAATGATTAATATCAAGCCTCATCCATGCATTTGTTTTGGAAGTCAGCTTCCTTCTTGGTGAATCTTAAAAGCTTTTTCAAAAGTTATCGTTGCACTTACTTTTAAATTATGAATTTTAGAAAGAATTTCAGAGAAGAGCCGTAATTATGCTTGTCTGGAACCTGGCTTAGATGAATTAGTTTTGTTTGCATCATGCATTTCTAAGTTCTGCCAGAAGTGATTTTTTATGCACTGTATTAACCATTCTTGTAAGGTTTGTTTTCTTTCTTTTTTGGGGTGGTGGTAGAAGGAATATTTGTGTTTGTGGAGGTTAGCAGAGGCTGGCTGTGCTGGAAGTGACTGCAGTGCCTTTTGATTATTCATGGACAGTAATAGAAGGCACTTAAAAAGAACAATGAAATTGCTTATTTTTGTGATGGGCCATCTGTTGAATTGTTTTGTGCAACAATTGCACAATAGTATCTATGTCATATCATTCTATTTTCAACAGCAGCTGATTATGTCTCACTGGTTACTTGTCCTTATTTCTGAAGTCCCATGACCATTTGAAGTCACCTTTCAGGGGCATTTGCCAGAAAGGTATTTGAAATCACAAAACAGCCTGCATGTTTTATTATTTCTCTCTCTCCCACACTCTCTTTCTTTTTATTTTTGTTTTTCTGGAGGGAGGGGGTGAGTAGCAGTAAGAAGAGGGAGTTGATCGTGTTCTCATTAATTCATCTTCCTAAATGCTCAGAATAATTATCTGTGCTTTCCACCTGTAGTTCCATAAAGGAAGTTAACAGTATCATTTGATAATTCATGCAGAAATGACAGGCTTGCAAAAAGAAGAGTCAAGTTTAGAAGACTGTTACACAGTCTTTCATGTGTTTAATTATCTACTCTTTTCTTCATTATGATAATTAAAATTTTTTCTTGGACATCACTTCCATCTTAAAAAAAATAAAAGCTGAGCCATTAGCAAATTTGTTAGAGCAGAAGTGAAATTAAAGTAAAACAAATGTGTTGTTGTCCATAGGTCACTGACATTGCTGATGCCATGATTCTGAAACAGCTTTTTGAAAATCTGTTCAAAAATGGGGTCGTCGTTGTGGCAACGTCCAACAGACCACCGGAAGGTAAAAACAGAGATCGGCTGGTCTCAGCCAATTAGGTGGAAACTAACAAGCTTTGAACAATCCATGATTTTGTGCTGATTTCGTTGTTAATAAATCTGATGACTTTGCTCATTGTTAACTTGGTAACTGGTGTAATCTGAATAAAAAAATCAACCAGTAGCCGTATTTTAAAAATGTTTGCAAAAAAAAGTTTGCATTCTTAGCAAGGTAATCCAGTTGATCTTCCATATTTGATGCATTATTGCCCCCCCCCCCAACCCCTGTCAGATATGAGATGTCAGATAATACAGGCCTTCCAAATGGCCATGAAAAAACTCACGGGAATGAAAGATGAGACTCCTAATTAAACGTTAGAAAAATACTTAAAGCTCACTTGTATGAGTAGTTTCTCATCCTTCACTTAATTTATCGTTTCTGAAATAGCACTTGTAGCTTATTAGAAAAGTATTTAAGAATTAAAATGCAAGTAACATTTAGATAAAAGCAACAAGTTTAAAATCTTGCCTGTTTCAGCATGGTCAGTTAACAGTTGGGGAACTGAAAAGAATGTCATATGAGAGCTTCCATGGCACGCTGTCCCCCTAGACATCTGCCTGGCTGAGTCTGTCCGACCAAATCTTTACTAAAGTTGCTTTGCCACTGAGGTGGAAACTCATGTGCCTGTTTGAATCCACAGCACAGCCCTTCTATTCTGGTACTGCTGCCCTGGACCTGCTCCACATTTTCCCCAGAGCATGTATGGATCCACGATATGATTCGGTTATTTGTTGTATTTGTGGCTTATTATCTGTCCCCCTCTTGGATGTGAAGGCTTCCAGAGGGCAGTGATGTAGTTTCTGAACACTGAATGAATGGATGTTTGAGCAGAATGTCCCTAACTGCAGCATGCAGAGTGACTGTGGGGAAGAGGTATCAATGGTAGAAGGAAGGAGACCATGTGGGTGACCCTGCCGTGTTCCTGCAGGCATGATCCTGATTCCAGCTATAGTAGAAGGTAGAATCAGTAGGATTCACTGATGGAATGGATATACAGTATGATAAATAAAGATCAGGAATGATGCAGAGTTTTTTTTTTTTTTTTTAAAGATTTATTTCTTGGGACCCGGTGGCATGGCCTAGTGTCTGAAGTCCTCACCTTGAACACGCTGGGATCCCATATGGATGCCAGTTCTAATCCCGGCAGCTCCACTTCCCATCCAGTTCCCTGCTTGTGGCCTGGGAGGACAGTCGACGACGGCCCAAAGATTTGGGACCCTGCACCTAAGTGGGAGACCTGGAAGAGGTCCCAGGTTCCCAGCTTCGGATCGGCGTGCACCAGCCGTTGCGCTCACTTGGGGAGTGAATCATTGGACGGAAGATCTTCCTGTCTCTCCTCTCTGTTTATCTGGCTTTGTAATAAAAATAAATACATCTTTAAAAAAGATTTATTTCTTTTAATTAGAAAGGCAGATTTACAAAGGAAAAGATAGACAAGAGACAAAGATCTTCCATCTACTGTTTCACTCCCCAAATGGCCTCAATAGCTGGATATGACTGGACCAGGAAGCAGGAGCCTCCTCTGAGTCTCCCACACAGTTGCAGGGCACCAACCAAAGCTTTGGGTCATCCTTTCCAGCTTTCCTAGGCCACAAGTAGAGAGTTGGGTTGAAAGTGGAGCAGCTGGGGCAGGAACTGGAGCCCATATGGGATGCTGACACTGCAAGGCAGTTGTGATATTGTACCATCTCCAATGTAAAGGTTTTTGCCTGAGCGATCCCAAGGATGGAGTTACTATTTTTCTGAGATGGGAAGACCATGGGGAAGATGGTTTTGGGCTGGGTGGTAGAAGTAGGGGTTGCTGTGATGGTGGGGCAGATGCCTGTAAGAACCTGGGTACCCTTGGAAAGGTTTGGACTCAAGGTATTTGGGAATCATTGATCCCAGAGGAAACCAGAGAGTTCAGCCAGGTAGCCAAGATAGGATTAAATGAGGAAAAGAGAAGTGACAAAGAATGAATGACACTCTTGTTAAACACTGCCACAAGGTGGAAATGAGATTAAGAGTTGGATTGACAGCATTGCATTCATTCATGAATCTGAAAAAAAAAACCAGTGTAATAGTGCATGCTTTTTTCAGAAGAAATTATGCCTCACTGATGACTTATTTTGAATTCATGATTACGAACACACTCAGATACACTATTGGAACTACTGTCAAACTACATCTCTTATTCTGTGTTTGTGTTGTGATCTCTTTCTCTTCCTGTTACATTTCAGCCTTCCAGTTTATCTGTTTTGTTCCATTTGATTGGTTTTTGATGAAATACTTTAAAAACTAGTTCATTTTATTTGAAAAGCAGAGAGATAGAAAGAGAGACAGAAATAAATCTCCTACCCACTGGTTTACTCTCCAAGTACACACAATCCTTGGAGCTGGGCCAGGCCTAAGCCGGGTGCTGGGCCACACAATCCTGGTATCCTCTGTGGGATACCCTCACCTGCTGTCTCCTCGGGTACACATGGGCAGCAAGCAAGAATGGAGAGTACAGTTGGGATGTGAACCCATGCAGGCATCCCAAACTATGTTACCAGCTATACCACATGCCTGCCCAAGAAATCTTTTGGAAATATGACTTTAACATAATTTTTTGACCCTCCCAAATATCTATGTTTATAAATTTGCTAATAGTATTTCTTTATCTTTAGCCACTCATTAAAATGTGGAAAAAGGAAAAATCTTAGTTGAAATCACCGGTAGTATACCACTGGAGCCCCAATTTAAGGGCAATATAAATTACTTAATGAACACTTTTTGGAATCAGTCATGTAAACAATTATAGTTAAACCTTATGTGTTGCACCACAGGAGAATTTTGAATGATTTTGTCAAACATAGCTATTAAATCTGTATGGAGTTAGGTATAGCATTCCTCCAATTTACTCGTATTAGCACCTCTGTGAGCCAAGGCAGTGAGCTTCTTCTTTTTTTTTTTTTTAAAGATTTAGTTTTTTATTTTATTACAAAGTCAGATATACAGAGAGGAGAGACAGGAAGATCTTCCGTCCAATGATTCACTCCCCAAGTGAGCGCAACGGCTGGTGCACGCCGATCCGAAGCTGGGAAACTGGGACCTCTTCCAGGTCTCCCTCTTGGGTGCAGGGTCCCAAATCTTTGGGCCGTCGTCGACTGTCCTCCCAGGCCACAAGCAGGGAACTGGATGGGAAGTGGAGTTGCTGGAATTAGAACTGGCGCCCATATGGGATCCCAGCGTGTTTAAGGTGAGGACTTTAGCCACTAGGCCATGCCACCGGGCCCCAGTGAGCTTCTTAATAGTAGATCTGTGTAGGTAGATGTGAAGTTGGCTTCTGCTGTAGACAACATGTTGGAATACAGTGTCATCAGCATTTCCTTTAGGCATTCAGTGACAATGTCTATAAACGGCAAGATGTTACAACAATTTTGGATGCCCCTAGTGTAGATTACTGACAGGAAAACTGCAGTTGGCCATTTAAGCCTCTTGCAGCATGGTAAACTGAGGAAGGACAAAGTCACAGAGAGTTTATGGACTGTTTTAGAGTTCATGGCTTTGTAGGAGTGAACAAAGATACTGGTGTACCAAGGGAACATGCAAAGCTAGAGCCAGCCTTCAATAAATAGACAGGAACAGGGCCCGGCGGCGTGGCCTAGCGGCTAAAGTCCTCGCCTTGAAAGCCCTGGGATCACATATGGGCGCCGGTTCTAATCCCGACAGCTCCACTTCCCATCCAGCTCCCTGCTTGTGGCCTGGGAAAGCAGTCGAGGACGGCCCAAAGCTTTGGGACACTGCACCCGCGTGGGAGACCCGGAAGAGGTTCCTGGTTCCCGGCATCGGATCGGCGCAGTACCGGCCCGTTGCGCTCACTTGGGGAGTGAAACATAGGATGGAAGATCTTCCTGTCTGTCTCTCCTCCTCTCTGTATATCCGGCTTTCCAATAATAATAAAATCTTAAAAAAAAAAAAAAAGAGACAGGAACAGGAGGCACAATTTCAGATGTTGAATATTGGTCACAAACTTAGAGAGAAAACCTTTCCTGAAAAGGAACTTCATAAGGGTGCTTGTGTGTCCAGCACAATGGCTCGATTTGCTTATATTCCTGCTTCAAGTGCTGGGATCCCATATGGCTTTGGATTAGCTCAGCTCCAGCCATTGTGGCCATTTGGTAAGGCAGAGGTTGAAAAATCTTTAAAAAAGAAAAAAATAATTAGAAAGGTGCTTGACAGATGCCAGATTTCTTTTTTTTTTTCTTTTTTAAAGATTTATTTATTTTTATTGGGAAGGCAGATTTACACAGAGAAGGAGAGACAGAGAGAAAGATCCGGCTTGTAAGCCAGTGAAGCTTGTCTTCAACAGGGATTGGCTGATTAGATTGGGAGCATGGCTGTAGCTGTGGTGTAGAGGCTAGACTTCTGCATGTGTGCCAACATCTGGTGGGGGCAGAGATAACAGCTCTTAATGCATACTAGCTAAGAAGGGAAGTCACTTAATAGAAGGAAGTGATACCCATTTGGGATTGGGAGCTGGGGAACTTTTTTTTTTAAGATTTATTTTTATTTCTGTTGGAAAGTCAGATATACAGAGAGGAGGGGAGACAGAGAAGAAGATCTCCCATTCGTTGATTCACTCCCCAAGCAGCCACAGTGGCTGGAGCTGTGCTGATCCAAAGCCAGAAACCCAGAGCATCTTATGGGTCTCCCACGCAGATGCAGGGTCCAAGGCTTTGGGCCAGCCTCTACTGCTTTCACAGGCCACAAACAGGGAGCTGGATGGGAAGCGGGACTGCTGGAATTGGAAGCGGAGCTGCTGAGATTAGAACCGGTGCCCATATGGGTTTCTGGTGCATGCAATTTGAGGACTTTAGCCACTAGGCTACTACAGCGGGCACTGGGGAATGTTTCTGATTGTCCCACATGAGAGTTGGGGACCACAATGGCTTCTGGTATGTAGTGGCCATGGGCATTTCCAAAATATCCTATGAAATACCAGGTGACTTCCACTGCCCAGCACCATTCTGTAGCCAAAAATCTCAATAGTGCTGAAACTAAGGATTGCAGTTGTAGAGAGTTGCTGTGGATGTGGAGAGAAGCTATATTTGAAAAAGATTTAGGGAGTAAGATGGGCAACATCTGAGTATATGTTGGATCATTAGGAAAAGGGGCGAGACAGTGTGTAAATGTCTGGCTTGAAGCTGGGTGGATGGAGCACTTGGGACTCCAGAGGTTAGGAGTCTGTCAGACAATGGCTGGGGGAGAACATTTGATTTTTTCTTCTTTGTTTATCCTTTGGTATGTTTGTTTATTTATTTTTTTGCTTCATTCATCTTATTCCTTTCATTTCTAGTACATCAACTTCCTGGGAAAAAGAGGATCATTGATGGTGGTGCTGGGATGCTGTAAACACACCCTGATATTTTACTAGCTAATAACTTGCTCATTCATAGACAGGTTAATTATAAAGTTAACACAAAAGGATAAGGAACATTTACTAACCGATCATTACTTTTAGTAGAAAATAACTGTTTAGTCAAGTGAAAGCAACACCAGAACATTGAAATCTAGGACCTGAATGGCTGTGGAGTGGCATGGCCTGGAAAACCTTGTAGAAGAAAGCAGAGGGGAGCAGTATTTGAGGCCGAAGGGAGTAAGATGTAAGGACTGATTATCTGCATACCACTGTTTTTTTTTGTTGTTAAGATTTTTGTTATTTATTTGAAAGGCATCATGATAAAGATAAAGAGAGATCTTTTTTCTTTTCTAAAGACCCAGTTATTATTATATCTAATATAATTATATAATATAATTATTATGTTTAACTAATTATTATTATTTTTAATTTTATTGTTTATAATGATTACATGGTTGATCAGTGTGGAAATGATCAAGGCTTAGGGAAAATTGGGTGAACTTATTGTTTCCAAATTTGCTATTTCTTCTTTTTGTTTCTGGAGGAAGGGGAGAGACAAAGGGGGAAGCCACACATGACTTTCCAAACGTCCTAGTAACCAGAGATGAGGAACTGCCACCTCATATCAACTCAAGGTCTCCATGTGTACATATTCAGAGGGTTCTGCCCAAGTGGTTTGGATAGTTCTGAAATGTTGTTGGTTTCACCTATTCAAGGATGAAGCCACTCTCCCAATGTCCATTGGCTGACATAGTAATCCTCAAGTTTCCATTCACTGAGATTTTTTGCTGTCTTTGTTTGACTGGGGTAGTTGTCCAGTTTGTTCTGTTCTCCTTCTGCTGCGGCACCAAGGGAGCTGCCATATTCTCCTTTTATAGCTGGGCCTGTGTCTACTGCTCTGCCTTTTTCACTAATTAGGAAATGCTTTAGCAGGTGAGCCCAAGGTCAGTGGTCCCAAGCCTCACTGGGTCCCGCACCCTGAACTCATGAACCCAGCACCCACCTTGCAGGTTGGCCAACAGACCTGGGCCAGGTAACCCAAACCCCACCAGATGCTCCACCCCTGAGGCTCATGAACCTAGCACCCCCCTCATACGTGGGCTCAAGGACCTGAGCCAAACAACTTGAACCCCACCAGATACCGAACCCCTGGAGTTCAGGAACCCAACACCCCCTCACTGGCAGGTCCCAAGGCCAGGTAGGCGACTCGAGTCCCACCAGTTCCCCCATTCTCTCGGGGCTCACTAACCCAGCCCCACCACAGAGGTGGGCCCCAGGACCTGAGCCAAGCTACCCAAGCCCTGTCAGATCCCATGCCCCTGGACTTCACAAACTTGGCCTCTGCTGGCCCCAGACTGGCATGACTCACCTCACCTCAGCATCCACAATCTTATTGCACAACCTGGCCCAGTCTAACCTGCCCCCTGTTCTAGCTCCTGCTGGTGGGTATTGTAACCTATTCCAGCCCAGCTTGATTATTGTACTGACCCTAATGTGAACTGGCTGGAGTTGCGGCCCTATCTGGCACCTCCCTGCTCCTGTCCTGGTTTCCTGGTTCTCCAATTTGCCAGTGGATGTTATGAATTGGCCCAGACTGGTCTGTGCCCAAATCTGACCTACATGTGTGCCAGCAGGTACTGTAACGTGGCATGGTCTGGGCTGATCCTTGCCTTGATTCTTGTACTCATCTGCAGGGACTGTATCCCAATGAAGCGGTTTCCAAAGCTCCTCCATTGAGGTTCCTCCCAATGGCAGTTCTCCCGCACACCAGAGGGTCCTTTGCTTAGGTTGACTTTGTCTACCTCCTGCCCTGGCAAGAACAGTGGCCTTGCTCAACTGACCCACATCCATTCTGGTTCTTGCTGTTGGGTGTTGCAGCCCAGTGATACCTGGTCTGTGCCCAGATACAGCTTTTACATGGTACAGCAGGAGTCAAGACCTAGCAGGGCCTGTTGTATATCCAATCTGGCTCTCATGAGTACCAGTAGGGATTGGATTCTAGCCCAATCTGTCACTACCCAGAACCAGTGCACACCAGAACCAGTGGAGGCTGTTGCCATGTCCAGCCCAGCTTGCTGCCACAAATCCTACTCTCATCCTCACCAGTAGGAACCCAAAACCCAGCTGGGGCTTCGCCTTTGATCCCAAGCTAGGCCTGTTCCCATTGGCAGTTCTTCGGTGAGCCAGAGAGATTGCAGTTCCACAGGGTTGAGACTACACTTCCCCCACAGATTCTGCTATGAGATCCTCTTCTCTGACTCTTGTTCTCCCCTCCAAACCAACTTGGTGTTAGTCCCCTACTTACATACCCATGTTGTGGACTTATCTATGGAGGTCATTCAGGTGTAATTCCTAAACTTTGCATAAAACCACAGGTCATCACAAACTACCACCTGTGTGATCCCACCATTCCCTGTAAATACATACCCATCAAACCCCGGGAAGGTAATGTGCTCAGCTGTGCATGGCTCACCAGTTAGATAGGGCTCCAAACTGGGGCTCCTGAAGGTCTGTCACGAATTCCCCTCCCCCAAGGGACCCACACAGCCTAGCTACTTGCACCTGTGCAGGTAAAAAAACAAAACAAAACAAAACAAAACAAAAAAACACTTTTGGGCAGGGTGGTCCTGGAAGCCTGCTGAACATTCCTTCCCCCTGGGAGACAGTGTGCTCAGCTGTGTGTGTGTACCTGCGCTGGTTAGAAAGGCCTCAAAGCCAGAGATCCTGAAGGCTCTCCATGAACTCCCCTCCTCAAAGGGAACCATATGGCCCAGGTACATGCACCCGTGCAGGTCAAAAAAACAAAACAAAACAAAACAAAACAAAACCAGATTAATTTATTTTTATTGGAAAATCAGATTTACAGAAAGGAGGAGATACAGAGAGAAAGATCTTCCTTCCACTGGTTCACTCCCCAAGTGGCCACAACAGCCAGAGCTGATCCTAAACCAAGACCCAGGAGCTTCTTCCAGGTCTCCCTCATGGGTGCAGGGTCCCAAAGCTTTAGGCTGTCCTCTGGTGCTTTCCCAGGCCACAAACAGGGAGCTGGATGGGAAGTGGAGCAGCTGGTACATGCACTGGCACGCATATGGGATCCTTGCATGAAAGGTGAAGACTTTAGCCTCTGGGCTATGCACCAGACCCAAAAGGAAAGATCTTTTAAGTGACTGCAGCAACCTGGGACTGGATCAGGCCAAAGCCAGCAGCTAAGTGTTTCTGCCAAGTCTCCCACATGGATGACAGGGTATGGGACTTGGGCCATTTTTCCTGCTTTCCCAAGCACATTAGCATGGAGATGGGTTGGAAGAAGGGCAACCAGGATTTGAACAGGCACCTATATGGAATGGCGGCACTGCAGGCTTAGCCTATTATGTTAAAACGCCAACCCCTTGCAAGTTACTCATGTTCCTAGTCCTAACTTTCAGTTCCTGCCTTGCCTGTATATGTCACGTGGTTGTTATAACCCAAAGCCAATTTATTTTTTGGTCCCTAAGAATTTTTCTTATTTCTTTGTAAATACAAAATATGTGTGGTTTATTTTTTGCAACAGTTCCAGTACCTTGAACCAGCTGCTGTTTTATATCTCATAGAATAATCTACTGAAGATTTTGGAGGCTGAAGCAGAGAGAATCTTATATCAGATCCATAGGAATAGAAAAATCCTAGAAAAGTTTCAGATAAATTGCACAAAGAGTTTGTATTTTTAAAATAAAACTTCAAATGAATAGTCTTGTCATTCTGTGTTGGCTCTATAAAAACAGATGGTCTCTTATTATTAATGTATTTGAAAGGCAGAGTTCCCTCCACTGGTTCATTCCACAGATGTCTGCAATAGTTGAGGCTGGACTGAGTGGAAAGCAGGAACTTAGAACGCCATCTGATTCTTCCGTCGGGTGGTGGGGGCCCAAGGGAATGGGCCATTTCCACAGCTTTCCAGGAGGATCAGTAGAGAACTGGATTTGAAGTGGAGCATCTAGGACTCCAACCAACGCATGTATAGGGTGCTGGCTTCACAGGTAGTGGCTTAACATGCCATACCACACCCGTCCTGAAAAGAGCAAAGTGAATTTTGGAGTTTCTGTGTATTTATTGTTCATTATAATAAGATTGTATTAGGTAGCATTAGATGTCAAATATAATTCCTTTTTTTGAAGATTTACTTATTTTTATTGGGAAGGCAGATTTATAGAGAGAAGAAGATGCAGCGAGAAAGATCTTCCATCCACTGATTCACGCCCCAAATGGCCGCAATAGCTGTATATGAGCTGACTCAAAGGCAGGAGCCTCCTTCGGGTCTCCCACATGGATGCAGGGTCCCAAAGCTTTGGACCATACTCTTCTGCTTTCCTAGGCCACAATCAGGGAGATGGGTGGGAAGTAGAGCAGCCAGTATAAGAACTGGTGGCCATGTGAGCTCCTGGCATTTGCAGTGGGAGGATTTTAGCCAATTGAGCCATTGCACTGGGCACTAATTCTATATTCTGTAAATTGTCGGGCAACAATATGATTCTTACTTGGGTCACCAGAGCCATCATTAGTAAAATGATAGATATCACTAAAAAGTGATAACAGTTATATGTAAATGTATATACATGTATACACATTAATGTAATTTATCATTTTGATAGTTCTAGATGGAAGAATCCAATAGTCATTATGCTGAAGACTGGAAAAACATTTGGAAGAATTGAGCATCCTTTCTTCTTTTAATTTGTTATTGTTTATTTATTTGAGAGCTAGATACACACACACACACACAGAATGAGCCAGCACTCCTGTCTACTTATTTATTTCCCACATGCCTGCAATGGCCAGGGCTGGGTCAGAGCTTGAGCAAGAAGCTGGTATTGCAATATCATTCTACCATGTAAGTGTCTGGAATTATGTTACTTTACCCATCACCAGAGTGAGCATTGATTGGAAACTGGAAGGAGGAACCAGAGTCCAAATACTTTGTTTCTTTCTTTCTTTTGACTTATCTGTTTTTGTTAGAAAGGCAGATTTACAGAGAGAAGGAGATACAGAGAGAAAGATCTTCCACCGATGGTTCACTCCCCAAGTGGCTGCAAAGGCCAGAGCTGAGCTGATCTGAAGCCAGGAGCCAGGAACAACTTCTGGGTTTTCCACATGGGTGCAGGGTCCCAAGGCTTTGGGCCATTCTCTACTGCTTTCCCAGGCCATGATCAGGATGTTGGGAAGTGGAGCAGCTGGAGTATGAACTGGCATCCATATGGGATCCTGACGCATGCAAGGCGAGGGCTTTACCTTCTAGGCTACCTCACCAGGCTCCAGTAGATGTATAATTTTTTAAAAATGTATTTGTTTAACTTGAAAGAGTTACAGAGAGTGAGAGAATCTTCCTTCTGCTGGTTCACTCCACAGATGACTGCAATGGCCAGCGATGAGCTGATTTGAAGGCAGGAGCCAATAGCTTCTTCTGGGTCTCCAGCATGGGTGTAAGGTCCCAGGGCTTTGGGCTATTCTCTACTACTTTTGCTGATTATAAACAGAGAGCTAGATTGGGAAAAAGAGCAGCTGTGACTTGAAGCAGCACACATATGGGATGTTAGCCCTATAGGCAAAGGATTACCCTGAAGTGCTATCATGCCAGTCCCAGTATATTGATGATATCTAAATATGTGAGATTGTGTATATACCTAATGGAGAAACTATGAGATAATTTCTACAACTACTACAAACAATTCAAGATGAAAACGGTCACATTTTCTTACTTTTTTTTTTTTCCTTTTAGGATTTATTGAAGGGAAGGATATCACACAGAAAGATTTTCCATGTACTGGTTCACTCCCCAAATGGCCGCAACAGCCAGGTTTTCGGTCAAGGCTGAAGCCAGGAACCAGGAGTCAGGAGCTTCATTTGGGTTTCCCACGTGGGTGTAGGTGTCCGAGGCTTTGGGCCATCCTCCACTGCTTTCCCAGGCCACAAAGCAATGTGCTGGATTGGAAATGGAGCATCCAGGACATGAACTCATGCCCATTTCAGATGCTGGCATCACAGGCCATGACTTTACCCACTATGCCACAGGGCCCGCGTCAACTCTCACTTTTTAATATTGAACCAAACTAAAGACAGCAACATATGAGAACAACTAGATAGATAGTGATAGAAACCAAATAAAAGCCACGTGTATTGATTTTCCTGAATGCATGAAGATTAAGCATAGCACCCCATGTCAATATTATATAAGCTAGAAATATCTAGCTTGGGAAGATTAAATATGATTATTAATGGTAGAAATATAACATCTTCCAAAGCAAAGAGAAATATGTTTAAGGAATTTCTATTTTGTATTTGTTTAGAAGCAGGAAAACATAGACTTGGTGACATAGAAAATTTAAGCTGCGAGAAGAGGACAGATTGTACTGAAAGGTTGTATATTGAGAGGCCAGCTGAAAAAAGAGATAAATGAAATCAGAAGTGATTAAATTAATCAAGATGGACTCATGTGAATACATTAGATTACAGAACTGAATCTATGGAAGAGAAAACAATGTAGTAAGGAAACTAACTTAAGAAGCTCTGGGGGTTGGCATGTCTCATAGTAGGCTTACTTCTATCTGCTGTGCTGGTATTTCACATGGGTGATGGTTCATGTCCTGGTTGCTCCACTTCTGATCCAGGTCCCTGCTTATGACCTGGGAAAACAGCAAAGGATGGGAGATAGCTTATATCCTTGAGCCTCTGCACCCATGTGGAAAACCAGAAGAAGTTCCTGGCTTCAGATTAGCACAGCTTCAGCCATTGTGACCATTTGGGGAGTGAACCAGCAGGTAGAAGATCGCTCTGTCCCCCTCTCTCTCCTTCTTTCTGTGTAATTGTAACTTAAAAAAAAACTTAAAAAAGAAGCAGTTCTGATAGAATATAAAAATAAAATAATGAAAAAGGATATGTAAATTCCCTCAAGGAAAAAGAATTTAATGTGAATTTAAGAAAACAGTGTTTGAAGAGAGGAAAAATTACCAATTGCAATTTGACTATGAATCATGATTTTGTTTTATTTACTAGGAAAAGTTTATGGATTCTTAAAAAATATTTATTTTTATTGCAAAGTCAGATATACAGAGAGAAGGGGAGACAGAGAGAAAGATCTTCTGTCCAATGATTCACTCCCCAAATGACCGCAATGGCTGGTGCTGTGCTGATCCGAAGCCAGCAGCCAGGAGCTCTTCCGGGTCTCCCATGTGAGTGCAGGATCCCAAGGCTTTGGGCCGTCCTCGACTGCTTTCCCAGGCCACAAGCAGAGAGATGAATGGGAAGGGGGGCCGCCGGGATTAGAACCGGTGCCCATATGGGATCCTGGCGCATTCAAGGTGAGGATTTTAGCTGCTAGGCCACCATGCCGAGCCCAAAAGTTTATAGATTTTTGAGTGAAATCGTTTTTGATACATATACAGTCAAGTGTATATCCATGAGAGAAAAAAATCAACAAATATTGGTATGCTCTACAGGGGCGAATAAGGGCATTAAAGTAGCAGTGTAATTATAATTGCTGAGGAAATGAGGTATGGAAAATACGTTCATAATGAATGCAAAAAGAAAAAAAAATCAAGAAATAACAGTAGAGAAATGAAACCTTAACCACAGCAAGGTAAGTTAAGTTTTAGACAAAGACAGTATCTTGAGTAACTTCGTGGGCTTAAAAGCAAGATAGAGACAATGGCAGAAAGAATAAGAGAATTTCACATTTTAAATTAGCTAATGTGAAGAATAGAAAAAATGACAAAAGAAATAGCTTTAAGAATTTTTAAAATCGTGCCCGGCAACGTGGCCTAGCGTCTAAAGCCCTCACCTTGAACACCCTGGGATCCCATATGGGCGCCGGTTCTAATCTCGGCAGCTCCACTTCCCATCCAGCTCCCTGCTTGTGGCCTGGAAAAGCAGTTGAGGATGGCCCAAAGCCTTGGGACCCTGTACCTGCGTGGGAGACATGGAAGAGGTTCCAGGTTCCCGGCTTCAGATCGGCGCAGCACCGGCCGTTGAGGCACACTTGGGGAGTGAATCATCGGACGTACGATATTCCTCTCTGTCTCTCCTCCTCTCTGTATATCTGACTTTGTAATAAAATAAATATACAAAGAGAAGGAAAGACCAAGTGAAAGATCTTCTATCTGCTGATTAACTTCACAAGTGGCCACAATGGCCAAAGCTGAGCAGATCTGAAATCAGAAGCCCCGAGCTTCTGCTGGTTCTCCAATGCGGGTATAGGGTTCCAAGGCCTTGGACCATCCTCTACTGCTTTCTCAGGCCACAAGTAGGGAGCTGGATGGGAAGTGGAGCTGCCGGAACACAAACTGGCACCCATATGGGACCCTGGCACATGCAGTGTGAGGATTAGCCCTAGGCTGTCATGCTGGGACCCAGAGTCTGTAGATTTTTATTACTGTTGAAAGCCTTTGGCTCTAAGCTTAGATCTACCAGTTACTGGTTAAGAATTCATCGAATAGGGGAGTGAATCATCGGACGGAAGATCTTCCTCTCTGTCTCTCCTCTTCTCTGTATATCTGACTTTGTAATAAAATAAATAATTCTTTAAAAAAAAAAGAATTCATCGAATTAGTATTTTTTAAGCCATAAATTATTTTGTTTATTTGAGGCAGAAAGACAGCTGTCATCTACTTATTCACTTCCAAAATACATGAAGTACCTGGGGTTGGGCTAGGGCTGGGCTGGGCTTGGGCTGAAGTCAGGAACTAGGAACATAGTCTAGGACTCCCTTGTGATGTCAGGAACTCAATTACTTGAGCAGTGCTTTCTGTTTGTAAGGATTTGTATTATCAAGAAGCTGTAGTCAGTAGTTAGAGGTTGGTATCAAGCCCAGGACTTTTGATAAGGGAAATATAACCCCTTTTTAATTTTTTTTAATGATACAATTCCATGGGCTCTGGGATTTCCCTTCCCCCTCCCTTCCCCCATTGATTTCCCCTATATTGTTACAATACAATAGTCTTTCATAAGTAGTCATAAGTCCATCATTCTGCTAGGGCAATATAACTCTTTTTTTATTTTTAATTTTTTTTATTTTTTTAAACATTTTTTAATTTTTATTACAAAATCAGATATACAGAGAGGAGAGACAGAGAGAAAGATCTTTCGTCCGAGGATTCATTCCCCAAGTGACCCCAACGGCCGCTGCTGTGCCGATCTGAAGCCTGGAACCTGGAACCTCTTCCGGGTCTCCCATTTGGGTGCAGGATCCCAAATCTTTGGGCCATCCTCAACTGCTTTTCCAGGCCACAGCAGGGAGCTTGCTGGGAAGTGGAGCTGCCGGGATTAGAACTGGCGCCCATATGTGATCCCGGGATGTTCAAGGTGAGGGCTTTAGCCACTAGGCCACGCTGCCGGGCCCAGAAATATAACTCTTAATCACTAGGCCAAAATGATGCGCCTCTCCCCAGAAAATTGTTTTTAAAACTCTGAATATCAGTTTCTTTATCTGTAAAAATGGAGGTAAAAGATCCATTACAGAGTTATTATGATTTCTGTATAGCACTTAGCAAATTACCAGGCTTCTTATAGTTATTCTATTGTTATTCCTCCTTTTGTCTCCAGCACTCACTTCAATGAGTATAGTATAGTAGCAATTTGTGAATATATGTTGAAATGACTATCAAAATAATATCGCATGGGAACATTTAATTAGCTGTATTGTCTACAGATAGATTTAGTGAAATATTATTTTAATTTTACCTCTTATTTTTTTTTAAAGATTATTTATTTATTTTACAGACTTACAGAGGAAGAAAGACAGAATCAGAGAGATTGATGTTGCATCTGTGGGTTCACTCCCCACATGGTGACAGCAGGCAGGGCTGGGCCAGGCTGATGCCCCAAGTCAGGAGCTCTGTCTGAGTCTTCCATATGGGTGGCAGGGACACTGGTTTCTCAGGCCATTAACAGGGAGCAGGAGGGGAAGTGGAGTAGCTGGGACATGAGCTAGCACCCATATAGAATGCCAGCTTCTTCACTGGCTTTACCCTTTATGCCGTAATGTCAGCTTTTTGTTTGTTTATTTTTTAAGGATCCAAGTAGCTATTGTTGCTTAAAGGGTCGAAAGTACAGTTTTCTTTGAATCTACAATAAAATAAGAACTTTCTGGAGGGACAAATCAGATTTTCGTGGATCCATAAAACCATTTCATTATTTTTTTAATTTTTGGGAAAATGTTTTAATTGCCTAACTAAAAGTTTTTTTCTACTCTAAACTAATGTGTTCATAGATGAAAAAGCATTATTCACCCTATTGTTCTGAGACTCAGAGTTTTAAGGCAGAGATCCACCCAGCCTTGTGCAGCTCCAAAGTATTGATGTAGGTACTTATAATTACTTTAAAAATCCTCTTTGCATGTATTTTCTCTGTAAGTATTATGATAGTTATTCACTGTGAAGAGTTTTAAGGTCCTTATACGAGTGAGTGCCCCATAATTCCAGTGCTCTGTCTCATATGGCCAAATATTCATTTATCTCTGTTTAGAGATCATTAAAAAATCCTAGGCAGCAAGTGCTGAATTTTTAAATAGTATTTAGTAAATAATGACAAATGTTGACATGAATGTATTATGAAATCTTTATGTCTTAGAAAAATAATATTAAACAACTAATATTAAAAATTTTGGTAGCTAAATAACATTTCAGGAGATGGATCTATTGCATTGATAATTAGCATAATATTTGAATTGCAGAAAAACTCTTCAGTTTAATGAGTACAATCTTTTTTCACTTAAGTGTCCTATAAAATCCTAAAGATTTTCAAGCCAAATGATTCCTATTTAGAATTCTGTTTGGAAAGTACTTTTCAGAGAATAAAGTTTTGAATTATATGTCTTTGAAAAGGCTGATTATTTTTAAAAGTTAACCCTTTAAAAATTAAAGGCATGAAGGCATTGTTATTTTGTTTTAACTTTGCTGATGTGTGTGACTCTTAAGAATGTAACAAGTGAACTTCACATCTCTCATTGGTATTAACATGTTAAAAGATGCATGCTTTAAGGTTTATCTTAAAAATGCATATATACAAATATTAATGTGCATCTACAAATAAGACCAACGGTTGTCTTTATATAAACTTTCATTAGTTCAACAATTTTAGTTGTGTAATAGTGATGTATATTGTTTCTAATGAAATTTTGAGAGCTTTTTGAGGAAAAGCTGATAAGTGGTACAGTTTAAAAGAGGCCATTTCAAAATATTAGCATATGCACATATCGGTGAAACCATCCTCACCATCAACATAGTGAAGATCCTTGTCCTTCTCAGAAGTTTTTTTTGGTGCCAACCCGCTGGTTCACTTTCTTTTTTTTTTTTTTAAAGATTTTTTTATTATTATTGGAAAGCTGGATATACAGAGAGGAGGAGAGACAGAGAGGAAGATCTTCCGTCCGATGATTCACTCCTCAAGTGAGCCGCAACGGGCCGGTGCACGCCGATCCGAAGCCGGGAACCAGGAACCTCTTCCAGGTCTCCCACGTGGGTGCAGGGTCCCAATGCATTGGGCTGTCCTCAACTGCTTTCCCAGGCCACAAGCAGGGAGCTGGATGGGAAGTTGGAGCTGCCGGGACCAGAACGCTGGTTCACTTTCTGTTCTTATCCATTACTTTGCATTTAAAAAGTTTTGTCTATATGGAATCACACAGTATGTGCTTATTGTTTTATTCTGGCTTTTGTTAGTCTCTGTGTGTGGGATTCATCACTTGTTGTGTGACTGAGTCATTTGTCCTTTGTATTGCTGAGTCATGTACCTGGACAGATGTGCCATGATTTGTTTCTCCATTCACCTACTGATGAGCATTTGGATTGCTCTTGGTTTTTCACCGTTACAAAAAAAGATGATGTGTTCATTTGGTATAAACACTGAGTGTGGGGCCCGGCGGCGTGGCCTAGCGGCTAAAGTCCTCGCCTTGACCGTCCCAGGATCACATATGGGCGCCGGTTCTAATCCCGGCAGCTTCACTTCCCATCCAGCTCCCTGCTTGTGGCCTGGGAAAGCAGTTGAGGACGGCCTAATGCATTGGGACCCTGTACCCGCGTGGGAGACCTGGAAGAGGCTCCTGGTTCCCAGCTTCGGATCGACGCGCACCGGCCGTTGTGGCTCACTTGGGGAGTGAATCATCCGACGGAAGATCTTCCTCTGTCTCTCCTCCTCTGTATATCTGACTTTGTAATGAAATAAATAAATCTTTAAAAAAAAAAAAAAAAAACACCGAGTGTGTTTTAAAAACTATCTTGTTTTCATTTTTACCACCTCTTGGAAGACATGGCTCTCACGTCTTATTGACAAGCAATGTTTTAGCTGCCTTTCCCAACAGCTTGGTAATTAGGGAAGAATATGAAAATACTTAACTTTAAACTTATTTCCTGCATTTTACTCATTAGACATACTGATTATAGGAAAGAAAAGATTTCATTTTGAATTTTGAAATCCTAGCAGGCTGGCCAGCATTATCTTACCTTTTATAATAATACCCTTAAATAAAAATTTTAAATGTAACTAAATTGAAACCTCTAGTCCTTAATTAGCCAAAGAACTTATGCAAATACTTTCTTCACTATAATGATGTTATGATGAATATTTTTCTAAAGAGAATAAATGTTTCCTAATGACCATATTTTATTTCCATAAGTAAATGTGACAGTTGAAGTCTATCATAGTTACTAAGTTTTCTCTAAACAAGGAAATACAGAAAAGATCCTGTAATGCCATAGTCAAAAATAATTGAGATGCATAATCTAGTTTGTATTTTTTAACAATGTGAAAACTTTTTACTATTTCTGTTTTTATCATAGTGACTATTAAAAGGAATTTCTTTTATGCAATCAATTTCAAACTCTTGAAAAAATATTTTTAAAGAAAATTAAGCAACGCTTAAAATTTACTACTTGTTTATCCTTAACAGTCAGTAAGTGTGGGTGTTAAGTGTATATGTGTGAATGAAATATATGTATATATAGTATATAGATATATTTCAGAACATCTATCTTGTTTATGATACAATTGCATTACATGCAAAGTTTAAGATTAGAATTTTAATTTTTTAGGGACTTCATTTAATGTAAAGTGGAATTTATTTTCCTTGATATCAAGGATGAATTCTTGATACACAAAGCAGTTTTGTCTATTAAAGTATTTTCTAACGAGGATATTATTATGTAACCTTTAACTCTTTACTGAAAACTTTTTATTAAAGAATGAATAAGGGATTCCCTTCCCAGTAGGATCCTATATCCAGGTGTTGAAATATCAAGTACTTTTAGCTGCATCATCTTTTTTATTTTGGATTATTGAGTTAGGATTTGAAAGTGATATCTTCTAAAGTATTTCTTGATGCGGTGTAAGCTAATCTGATTCAATGTCTATTGATTTTCCTGTGACTGCTAATTTTTTTAGTTAATTAAAAAATGGTAGAGCCTGGTGCAATAGCGTAGCAGCTAAAGTCCTCACCTTGCATGCACCAGGGTCCCATAGGAGAGCCGGTTTTAATCCTGGCAGCTCCACTTCCCATCCAGCTCCCTGCTTGTGGCCTAGGAAAGCAGTTGAGGACGGCCCAAAGCCTTGGGACCCTGCACCCGTGTGGGAGACCTGGAAAGAAGACCTGGAAAGAAGTTCCTGGCTCCTGGCTTCGGATTGGCTCAGCTCTCGCCATTGTGGCCGTTTGGGGACTGAACCATCGGACGGAAGATCCTCCTTTCTGTCTCTCCTCCTCTCTGTATATTCACCTTTCCAATAAAGTGAATAAATCTTTAATAAGTAAATAAAATAAAAAATGGTGAAGAGGACAGAATGACAGCAGAGGGGCACCTGGAGACTGACAGACACAGGAAAGCAGCGGGCACAGCAGTGTAGTGTTTTTTTTTTTTAAAGATTTATTTTATTTTTATTACAAAGTCAGATATACTGAGAGGAGGAGAGATAGAGAGGAAGTGGAGCTGCCGGGATTAGAACCAGCAGCCATATGGGATCAAGGCAAGGACTTTAGCCACTAGGCCACACTGCCAAGCCCACAGCAGTGTTGTCTTATAGTGACTGATATCCCAGCGGCATTGAGCCAGTGGCGATCTGAATTGTACTGGCAGCTGAAACTCCACCAGCAAAAAGGTTCCGGCCAAGATAGGTCCGGAGAGCCCTCAGACTTGATGACTAGGAGATCAAGAACTCTAGTAGTGGCACATTGGGCACCATTTTGGACATTATGGCAAAGGCTTCAAGACTTCAGGGACAACAGTGAGCTGTGCATGTGCTGAGCTGGGAGCAAATTCACTGAACTCAGAGCATTGTACTGGTCCCACAGGAAAATAATACGGACTTTGGTATCATACAGGTCAAAATAGGTCTGTGTGTCCCTCAGACCTAATGGCCAACAGGTTCTGGCAAGATCGGCACCACCAACAATCTAGTTATATACGACACCTCGTGTCTCCCTAATGCTGGAAACTGCTCTTACAGGAAATGGGAGAAAGGTTGTACAGACAACGGTGCAGCCTCAGCATGGTATCACAGGTAGTGGAGAGTGGTGAGCCAGGAGCTGGGGCTACGGAGACTATGGTGGAAGTTTAACATAAGAACTCAGACCTGGAATTCGCTGGAGGGAGTGGCACAAGTGACTGCAAACAAAGAGTCATGTACCAACTGCAATAGGTAAAATTGAACTGTAGACCTGTTAGTGAAACAGCTTAGAAACCTGACCCAAGGAGAAGAATCTGATAGCCAGAAGTACAATGACCAAGAGCAAAAGAAGAGACAGAGGCACAATGAATATTACTGAAGACTTCCCTGCAAAGGAACAAAAAACCCTTTGCCAACTCCAGAGTTCACTGAGGAAGACAACGGGAAAATGGGGGGATACAGAATTCAAAACACTTGTTACAAAGTTTCTTATCAACAACAAGAAGCACATAAAGCAGGCATTCAAGGAATTTAAGGAATATGTCACACAGGAAATGAATCAAATGAAAGTTGATATATCAGAAATGAAGAATACGGTGGAGCAAACTGAAAGTACAATGGAGAGTCTCCAAAATAGAATGAAGGAGGGAGAAGAATGAATCTCAGAATTGGAAGATGTTTCCTTTCACCAGCTGGAAACAAGCAAAAAGCTGGAAGCAGAGCTGGATCAAGTTAAATAAAAGCATTCAAGAATTGAAACACACTGGTAAAAGGCCAAATATAAGAGTTATGGGAGTTCAGACAGTGCAGAAACAGAAGCTGGGTTAAAGGTGTATTCAATGAAATGTTAAAGGAAAATTTCCCTAATCTAGAGAAAGAATTGGGAAATAAGATCCAGGAGGGGCACAAACCCCCAACAGGGTTGACCAAACTTCACCATGACACATGATAATCAACCTTTTTTCAATCGAACATAAGGAAAAGATCCTTAAATGTACACATGAAAAAAAATCAATTGACATATAGGAGAATTCCAGTTAAACTCACAGGAGATCCCTCACAGGAAACTCTACAGGCAAGAAGAGAATGGAGCAACATATTCCAGATTCTAAAAGCAAAAAATTGTCAGCCCAGGATAATATATCCAGCAAAGCTTTCCTTTGTCTTTTAAAATGAAGTAAAATTCTTCCACAGTCAAGACAAGTTAAAAGAATATGCTTCTTCCAAATCTGCCCTAGAATGATACTTAAAGATGTTCTCTTAACAGAGAAGAGAAATAGCACCCAAACAAAACCAACAGCAAATGTGAAGAACATCCCAGTAAAATAACAACAGAGGACTAAATGAACAACCCATTCCTAAAATGACAGTACCAAATTACCACCCCATTCATGTTAACCCTGAATGTAAATGGCTTAAACTTATCAATCAAGCATCACAGATTAGTAGACTGGATTAAAAAATAAAATCCATCTGTTTGTTGCCTACAGGAGACATATCTCACCAACAAAGATCAGCAGACATTATATTGCTGAGGTCCGTGCAGTGGATGTGGTGGACACGAAGGTGTGAAGAGTATTGTTCCATTGCAGTCAGGGTCACAAGGAATTTCCCACTGTATGGTAGGGCCTGGCAGATGTCTCTACAATCACCTGAATGCAACTCCACCTTCCTTTGCATGGACACTGGACCACCCTGCGGAAGAATTCTGCAATCCATTCAGGCATTATTTGGTGCGGTGGAGTTGGTTTTTTACTATCAATGTGACCTTGGAGGTCAATATTGCTAATAAGGTTTTTTATTATTCATGCTGTCCCAATTGACTTTATGCTAATCAAGGGACCTATGTTTAGGGTTTCATTCTTTTTTTTTTTTTAAAAAAGATTTATTTATTTATTTTTATTGGAAAAGCGGATATACAGAGAGGAGGGGAGACAGAGGGGAAGATCTTCCGTCCGATGATTCACTCCCCAAGTGGCTGCAACGGCTGGTCTGCACCGATCTGAAGTCAGGAACCTGGAACTTTTTCTGGGTCTCCCGTGCAGGCACAGGGTCCCAAAGGCTTGGGCTGTCTTCAACTGCTTTCCCAGGCCACAAGCAGGGAGCTGGATGGGAAGTGGAGCTGCTGGGATTAGAACTGACACCCATATGGGATTCTGGCATGTTCAAGGCAAGGACTTTAGCTGCTGGGCCACGCTGCCGGACCCTAGGGTTTCATTCTTTCCTTGATCTTTAGGTTCTCCTTTTCTTTGTGATACATTTCTTCCCTTATGCTAATCAAGGAACCTATGTTTAGGGTTTTATTCTTTCCTTGATCTTTAGGTTCTTCTTTGTGATACATTTCTTGAATTGTAGTAGGAATGTGTTACTGATTTATATGTACCCTCTATTGAGAACTTCTATTGAGAAACTTCTATTGAGAGTGTTTTTGTGAAGCAAATGGCAGAATTACTCTTGGATACACTCACTTGACCAAGATGTAAAAAGTCTGTGCCAGAGTTTGTGACTGCTTCTGTATAAATAAAGGGGACCGCTTTCTTGCATCATCCATTATGATCCTGAAATTGTAGTTTTTCGTTTATTTTTTTCTCACGTCTACTGTATACACCCTTTGTGAGTTCCAAACTTTGCTGGAGCTGGACTCTGGCATTGTATCTCATGGATTTTGATGTTTTTAAATTTAATTTCATCTTTTCAAAAACACTTTCTTTCTCATTAAATTCTTCATTGAGTCATAAATCACATAGTAGCATCATTTTCTTCAAGAAAATTCTTGACTTCCCTTTTCATTTCTTTAGTGACACATTAGTCATTCAGTAGCATGTTACTTAACTTCATGGTGTTGTTAATTTCTTCTTTTCTCCCTGTTGCTTCCTGTTGTTGATTTTGTATTGTGGCTTTTCAGTTAAGGAGATGTATAGTAGTTGTGCAATGGAGACTATCGTATCCGCATATGGGGATACAATGCAGTATGCATCTCTACTTCCAGATCAGATATGAACTCCTAATGAAACTGTTAACCATATCTTGACAATAGGAAGCTGGACGCTGCCATTGTCCATACCTGCAGTAATGGACATATGACTGTTTATGAAGAAGTATATTATAGAAATGATATAGCGGAACTCACTGACGAAGGAGAGGCTTGGGGAGGGAGTAAGAGGAATCCCAAGACCTATGGAACTGTGTCATAAAATAATAATAATAAAGAAAATAATAAAAAAAATAAAGTAACATGATTTAAACTAAGTAAATAACTAATGGCAATATTTCCTTTCAGATCTCTATAAAAATGGACTCCAACGAGCTAACTTTGTACCATTTATAGCTGTCCTGAAGGTAAGAAAACTCACATGTATTTTGTGACTGAGATCATATTGGCTGATAATCAAGGTCTCTACAGGATTGCTTAGATCTTGCATTCAAGCAGGATTTATTGTGATATTTGGATAGACAATAATAGTCAAAGGCGCTTAAGGAGAAAGCAATCCCTTTTATGTAGTTTGTTCATTTGTACTTGATAGAAAATCACAAAACATAGTCTAAGTTACTTTAACTGAAGCAATTGATAGTGTACATTTTATAAATTTTGATTTGAGGTTAAGAAAAAATAGTGTAGAGAAATGTTTAAATTTATACATTTATTTCTGAAAAAAAGAATGTTTAATATTCTTTGCTTCCTTCAGGTTAATGACCATTACATGTTTTCCTAGCTATTAAACTTGCTATTCTAGGGTAGTATTATTTAAAAAATATTCTAATATATTTAAATGTGACTGTCATCAAGTTATCATGAAATTATATGAAGTTGAGGTACCTAAATAATTTAAATATTTGTGTGTGTCTTCACTGCATGGATTTTAAAAAAGCCTTCATTACAATATGATTAAGAATAAAATAGCCTCCTTTTTGCTGTTAATTCTAAGTAATTTTAGTATAATTATTTAGTATCTCCACATTCTATCATTAATTGTTGAGAACCTACAATGTTTAAAGTGCTACGTGAGTCAAAATGGGCACTGTCATTATGAAATGGATCTTGTGTTCCTTGTAGACTGTTTTAAATGTAGTTGGAGATAAAGTATAAACACAAGTACTTATACCAGACAGTAAAATACATAGTAAGTACCAAAAGGAAGCACAATTATATGCTAAGGTATAATTTCTATAATTTTAGGAAGATAATTTTTCTCAGCTCATGTCAATATATCTTCAGTAAAGAATGAAGTATTTTTCTAAAGTTAAAAAAAAACTTAAAACTTTAAAAATTCTTACCAAGAAGGAGTTAAAATACTTTATCTTCACATACTCTAAAGGTATACACAGTTCTATTGATGAATTCCTTTGGTTGGAGTTATTGTTAGTGCTGAATTTTATACCCTAGGATATACTTAGGAGAATTAACACATCTGTTTCATTGAGCAATTTTAGGTTCCTAAGGAAATGCATTTTTCTGAAATATATATAAATATAGGGAAAAGTACTTTTGGAAGTTTTTCAATGTTATTTCACTTTCTTTTCATGTTAGGTATATGGGAACTGGTAGATTTTCTGTATTTTCTCTATACTAGGAATCTAAAGTATTATGTCTATACAAACACCTTAAGATATTTAAGTAAACTGCAAAGTGCTAAAAATAGCATAAAACATGCAAAATTGAAAAAGAGAAGGCTTGAGGAATGAAACAAATTAATACAACCTCAGGAAACTGTGTAGCTGTATCTTTTCTTCTTTTTTCTTTCTTTCTTTCTTTTTTTTTTTTTTTTTTGGTCCAGTGCTGTGATTTGGCTAGGATATAACTCCCAAATTTCTGTGGAGTTCAATCTCCAATTCAGAATGTAATAATACAAAGAGGGTAGATGCTGAGTTCAGTTATATCTGATATTTAGGAGGCAGGCCTTGGGGGTGGTCTTTACTTCACTGAGGGTATCCCTTGGGAAGCTGACTCTTGTGACAGGATTGGGCATCAAGGCTGAGATGGACCCAGCCACTCTCTCTGCTTCCTGGCTCATTACGTGGTTCTTTCTTTGGACACTCTTCACCATTGCCATCCTCTGGCCTCACTGGTGGCAGAAGCAGTGGGGCCTACCTGGTCTTGGATCATGAACCTCCCAAAGCATGAACTGAAAGAGACTTCCTTAATATGCTTTCAATTACCTTCATATACCTTAAATATTCCTTCATATTCTTTCAATACCAAGGCTTGGGTATTTTACTAGAGTAGTAAAAAAACTTCTCATTGACTTATACAGCCAGGAGTTTGTCAAGTGACTGGAGCTGTACCAACCCAAAGCCAGGAGCCAGGAGCCAAGAGCCTCCTCAGGGTCTCCCACATGGGAGCAGGATTCCAAGGCTTTGGGCCATCTTCAACTGCTTTCCCAGGCCACAAGCAGGGAGCTGGATGGGAAGTGGAGCTGCCACGATTAGAACCAATGCCCACATGAGATCCCGGCGCTCGCAAGGCAAAGACCCTAGCCACTAGGCTACTTTTCTGGGCCCGCAGACCCATTTTTAAAAAATATGAAGTGTTTTAGAAAATGCAAATCAGACAAGCATTAAAAATCAGAAAAAATCAGATAAAACTGAAATCATTAACAAAGAAATCACTCATGAAAAACTCATACAAAACAAATTTAGAATCATCAGAGATAAAATATTACAGAGAAAATATTAGTTATGGAAAGCAGACAGCAGAGATCATCTATTCACAGCATTTGTATAGTTAAAGAGAATATAGGGGCTGGCACGCTGGTGCGGTGGGGTGCACTGAGATCCCATGTTTGAGTCCCAGTGGCTCCATTTCTGAGCCAGCTTCCTGCCAGTGTGCCTGGGAAAGCAGCAAAAGATAGCTCAAGTGCTTAGGTCCCTGAGCCCACATGAGAGAAGCAGATGAAACCACTGGCTCCTGTCTTGGTAC
Organism: Ochotona princeps; assembly: GCF_030435755.1. Taxonomy (NCBI): domain Eukaryota; kingdom Metazoa; phylum Chordata; class Mammalia; order Lagomorpha; family Ochotonidae; genus Ochotona; species Ochotona princeps. The sequence continues at coordinate 53,609,136 of NC_080832.1, read as the reverse complement.
TGGAGTGGTTCAAGCCATTGCGGGCATTTGGGGAGTGAGACAGAAGGTGAAAGATTGACCTCCCTTCATCCTTCTCTTTCTCTCTCTGTCTCTGTTTATCACTATCCCTCTTTCTGTAACTTTGCCTTTTAAATAAGTGAGTCTGTTAAAGAGAAGGAATATAAAGATTAAATAGAACAAATTTGATGTGAAGGAATTAAAATACTCCCTATGTATTTTCCTAACACCATCAAAAGTAATTTATTTTTCTGATGCATAACTGAATTTTTAAAATAAAGATAGGGTTGACATTACAGTGTTGTTTATTAAGGCACCTGCCTGTGCCCAAAAATCAGCAGAAGATGGGCCAGTTGCTTAGGCCCTTGCCACCTGTTTGGGAGCTTCTAACTGCAGTTTGACTTTTGTGACCATATAGAGAGTGAACCAGCAGATGCAATTTCTTTCAAAATTTGATTCTTAAATAAATATTCTTATTATTATTATGAGATTGGCCTACATTCAGAACTCTACTAACACCTGCTGGCGTGAATGTAGGAAGAAAGATACCCTTTTTCACTGCTGGTGGGAGTGTAGGCTAATGCAACCAGCATGGAAGTCAGTATGGAGAGTGCTAAGAGAACTGAAAATTTACCTGCCATACGACCCAGCTATCCCACTTTTGGGAATATATCTCTCTGTTGTTGACTTTGTTTTATGGCTTTTCATTGATGGGGATGTGTAGTAACTGTAATAAATAGAGATTCTCACATACAGATGTGAAGATATAATGCAGTGTGCATCTCTACTTCCAAATCAAAGACAGACTCCCAATGAAACTGTTGAGTGTATCTTGACAATAGGATGCTGGACTCTGCCAGTGTTCATGCCTGTAATGTCAGGATACACTTAAATAGCAGAATGATGGACTTGTGACTGATTGTGAAGGGCTATACTATTGTAATGACAAGGGGGAAATTGGTGGGGAGGGTGAGATTTGGGGAAGGGGAGAAGGGAAATCTCAGAGCCTATAGAACTATGTAATGAATAATAAAAAATATAATATTAAAAAATCTTAAAGCTAACAGGGAAAAACAAACTGGTTAGGCTTTTTCACTACAAGAAAATATTAGACTATAATGAATATTATACTTTTTACTATAATTAAAATGAAAAATGTGGCATCTGGTTAGTTGGGCTATCAGACCCATCCAAGTCCATAGATGCATATTTTGAATATATGATAATTTATGAATTATAGCTATCAAGAATCTTCCTGAGGAAGGTACTTAAAAATTTTATGCCAACAGCCAAAATTATAAAGGGAGACTTAACAGCAAGGAAAGGTTGGTATTAGTAATTGAATCCAATTAAAAATTGTCTTATTTTGATATGTAAGACTGTCACGATTTTTTCTTGTATCATGTAATATCTTCCATTGCTGAGTCAACTGCAGGATAGTAAAGGATCTAGAAAAGGGGCCTGAATCAGACCAAGAGGTGGCACATGTTAGAAATATTTCTGAAGAGCAGGTAATGCTTTTTTGAGATTCAAAAGACAAAATCAGGCAAAGTCAGAGGAAAAAGCCTGTTGGAAAAAACAGAGAAGCATGAGAATTATCATTTAAAAATTCGGTGGGTAGCCATCAGTTTGCTGAGATTTTCATAAGATAATAATTATTGCCGCTTTTTTGTTTGCTCAGAGCTTTATTTAAGAGAGATTTATTTAAGAGAAATTTATTTATTATTTATTTATTATTTATTCACTTATCTATTATTTATTCATTTATTATTATTTATTTATTATTTATTTATTATTATTATTTATTTATTATTTATTTATTTGAGAGAGATTTATTTAAAACTCTTAATCTTTTTTATCCCCACATAAAAGCAAGATTTTTTGTATTGTATGCAAATTTTAAACTTTAGTGGTTCACACTCTGATTTACATATAAAGATGGTTAGGGTCGGATGTTTGGTGCCGCAGTCAAAGCACTGCCTGGAGACATCTGCATCCCAGGTGGAATGTCTCGGTTCAAGTTCCAGCTCGACCTTGGGAATCAGTGATGCCTGTGGTACTTGGGTCCCTCCCACCTGTCATGAGCAGCTTGGATGAAGCAATAGGCTTCAGCCTAATGCTGCTCCAACTACTGAGAGTCTTTGGGAGTGAACTGGTGGATGGAAGATTCCTCTCTGTATGTCTGTCTATCTGTTTCTCTGTGCCATTCACAAAAACCATGATGATCATAGACCTTTTTGTTGTAACACAGACTCACTGAAGCAGACACAGTTACGAAGTTGAAGCTTCTTGATGACCGTATGGTGTACTACCCTGACCTTATTGATTTATTCTTTTTTTTTTAAGATTTATTTTATTTTCATTACAAAGTCAGAGAGGAGGAGAGACAGAGAGGAAGATCTTCCATCCGATGATTCACTCCAAAGCCAGGATTCCGGAGCTCTTCCAGGTCTCCCACACAGGTGCAGGGTCCCAAGGCTTTGACTGCTTTCTCAGGCCACAAGCAGGGAGCTGGATGGGAAGCGGGGCTAGAGGCAAAGAGACAGAGAGTTTCTTGAAAGTTTAATAGGATGAACAGATATCAAATAATCATGTCCACATGGGAAATGTTTCTGTGCAAGATGATCTGTAGTGTTTTTGTTACATAGCAATGGATTCTAATGTCAGCAATTTAGCACTTTAAGTCCCATTCACAGTGACCTCTGGTCAGCCATGTCCTTCTTATTTTTTTTATTTCTCCGTAACATTGAATGTTAGGTATTTAGTGGATTTCTGAAATGATAGTTGTAATCTGGTGAAAAATAACCAAGAAAGCATTCTGCAATTTCTGTAATTTTCTTTTTGCTGAATTTATTAGATGATGAAATTAGAGAAATGCAAGATTTTAGTGGTAACTGTTATAACTTTCCCCTTTCCCCCCTAAAAATGCTGTCCATCTGGAAGAAATAATCTGATGTAACATTTGCTAGATTTGAATATGGCACACCTAAAGATTCTTTATAATCTTAAGGGAATAATAGTTCTAAATTTGCTTAATATTCAGGCAAATCTGGGTTTTTAATTTAATTGCTAACGTGTCTAGAATAGCATGCATCCTTTAAATAAAACTTCATGAAATACTAAGTTAACAAGTGTTTTCTTTGTTTGTTTTTTTCATCCTCTGGAGGTGTTTCTTCCAAGGAATTTTAACCTGAAAATAAGCAGTCTGAGAATATTCTCATGGTGTGATCTGCAGTTCCAAGCGTAGAAACACTGTTTACAACCCTTAAGGAAATGCTTCAGTGTTCAGCCTGGTCAGATCATCAGCATTTGGATTGAGAGATTTGTTAAAATAACTGTCTATTTGCTCTTCTTTGAAGTTGTTGTGCCGGTTTGTTCATCATAACTTGCAATCCTGGAGCTCTGCAAATCAGCCTGGGGCGGGTGTCAACCTCCCTGCCCTCCACTTGTGTTGTCACCTGAATCGGCCTCAGAGGGATTAACCCTTTGTCAGAGTGATAATGTCTTTTTGGCTTTTTTATGCTTAAGAATGAAAGAAACAAAAGACAGCACCAAAGTAATAGTGAATTCTTGAACTGAAAAGAATTGTGTCTTTCTCCTCCAAACCATGAAAAAAGTGTTCAGATTTAGTTTTTGCTATTTTACAAGACCAATAAATGATCAATTTGGTTAGAAAAATATCTCCATAGTTATCAAGTTTTAGGCTAAATAAATTAGATAACTTCGTAAATGAACTTACTTAATCTATGTTTAAGAGACTCCATTGAAGAGAATTATATACAGTAGTAGGCATTCAACTTTATTTGTAATGGTGTTTTTGTGCTATGTCTTTAAGTTGATAAGTATTTAAGATTAAAAGTGTCAGGTGGATTTAAAAATGCAATTCTTATCATTTTCCTTAAGAGAATGTAGCCTTTGTAACAGTCAGGGCCACCCTCTGAAAAAGTAATATTGGGCAAAAACTTCTAAACATATTCTCTCTAATTGTCCCATGTAAAAATGACAATAAAAAGTTTCCTGTGAAGACTAAGAAAAATTCATATGTATTTACCTGGAATATGACAAACTTACTTATATGTAAACATAGATTGTTCAGAGCTTAAATTCTTTTCTCAGGGTAGCAAGTAGTCATTTCTCTTTTAACTAAAAGAAAGCAATTCTTTAATGACGGAAACAGTGTAAAGGAAGTGTGCCTTAAATATGAATTAGTTGGTTCTTGGTTCTTTGAATCATGAAATGAATTAGTTTAATTGCACATGGCAATTTTCTTGACTAGTAATGTAATATGAAATAAAATTCTCCCTGTCCCCACCCTGAAGACTCAAGCCAATTAATAGAACTTTTAAGCTCTTTGTCATAGGCCACCATGGAGGTCTGTAGAGAAGAACTTTAATCCAATAAACATTTCATTTAGATCATGAAAAGAAGGCATGACGAGAAGCTCCTGGAAGAGAGGGTGTTACTATGATTCCAACCATGAAGGGATGGGAGGAATTTGCTAAATTAACCAAGAGGTCCTCATATTGAACGCATAAATGTGTCAGAACTCACAGAATCATTATTTAATTTGCTTGAACTCTATATTGAGGAAACTGAAAAAGCCACAACTGTTTTCTTCAAAGTTTTCTCTGTTGGGATGCGTGGACAGGGCAGAGGGAGGTTGTGAGAAATCCAGATAGCAAATAATACTGGCCGAAGCCGGTCAGAAAAGGGAATAGATAATTAGGTGTAATTAGCGTGTATGAATCGTTGTCTCTCTGCCCTTCGCTTGAATAAATTTTCAAGGAAAAAACCCTAGTGGTGGAAATCCTTTGATGTAGGAAGAGTCATTGTGTCTTGGCAGCATAAAGGCAGTGTTTTATACTTTTTACATAATGGCGGTGATGCAGAAAGGGTGAATGGAACCTCCCCCCTCCCGCCCGTCTGCCTCAGTGCAAGGACTTCTGGATTCTCTTGAAACAAAATGCATCACAAGTTTTCAGTTGTTTGTAATGAGGTAGTGGACCTCAGCAGGGCTCGGAGGAAGCCATCTTTGGCTTTTGTTTAAATCTTAATCACAGCTTTTTTTTTAATTTGTTTTTTTTCTTTCTGGGAAATTGTTTTCTTAAATCAACACTTCACTTACACATCCAATAAAAAAAAGGAATAATACACAAGCAAACTAAGCAGAAAGTTATAAATTATCGCATAAAAGGCTTATACATTTTTGTGTTTTTAATTGCAGGTAAGAAAGAGGTGTGCTATATTCCTTTTCGTTCTTTGAGTCGGTAGCATTGTGGGGTTTCATAGTAAAAATGTAGAAGAAATCTTAGAAGGGCTTTTAGAAAGTGCTTATTTTTAAATTGGAATTATACAGAGTAAAATGGAAGTATGCTGCTATTTCACTGTATTTAAAATATTTTGGGTGGAAATCTGGCAAAAAGGATTACTCAGTAGTTTTAGCATGAACTTTATTTGTTTGAGTGAAGTAGTTAAAAATAGGTTTGAAAATCTAGCTCTGTGTCCAAATAGTCCATTATTCCATATTCGCTATTGGAAAGACAGAACATTCTTGCGAAGGAATTGTGTTTATTTCAAAATTTTCCAACAAAACTGAAACAACAAAGTACCTTAAAGTTAGTTTCATTGTATTCTGGTATTGAATTCTGTTTGTTTGACCATTGGAAAAAATCTCCAAAAATTAGTTCTCAGCAAAAAGAGAAGTTAGCTATCTCAAAAGTCTAAAGTAAGTAAGTGTTTTGCATGGGGACAGGGAGCTGAAACAATTTGCATGTTAATCTCAGAATCAGAATTGTGTCTCTAATTTTTCTATTTCTGATGACTTTTCAACCTTTTCATCAGCTACTTTGAAATTACATTTAGGAAGAAATTTATTCTTCACATATTAAAATGCTCAGATTTCTTTCTAATTAAAATCTTTGTTTAAACCATTTTTAATTATAAGACTTTCTGCAGTAGTCATCAGCATCCCATTCCTTAATGTGTAAATTGTGAATCTATTTTTATAATGTTGCTTCGCTTTAAGGTAGTTTTATTATGACGTTTTGATTCCGGATAGCCTTCTTTCAAGCCACAAGGCTCTGAGATGCTTTTGGCTACTTAACCTATTTTGCATATTGTGCCATTTGTAGAATAAAGTAGCCTTTTGTACTTGAAGTTGATTTGAACTCTGAAAGGCAACACCTGAACATCTCACAAAACTGGATAATTATGGCTGATTGTGTTTTTCAGGTATAGGTCACAGGAAATTCATTTGGGGTAAAGTATGTACAAAGCTAAGAAATATGCAGATTTTCTGTTGTAGGATTGTGTAAAAATTATTTACAGTTAATACTTGCATAAAGGTTAGAAAGGTTGATGAAGTGATATTTAGTTTTGCTTTACTATTCACTGCATGTCAGAATGTAATTATGACTGATTCATGAAACTGTCTTAGAAACGAGCCATCTTTATTAAAATGCTGATCAAGATAAGAGCTGACAGTAATAAAGAATAGAACATTTTAGTCTTGTTGCTTTTGAATGATTGCTAATTACCCCAGAGGTCACGTATAGTGCTTGGTAGGATTCATTGACATTATTTCTTTTAAGTCTGCTGTTTCAACAACATCTGAGCATGAAGACACAAACTGTGTGAGCATTGAACAATAGTTTGACCAAGTTTTAAGGCTTCAAGAAATCTAAGAAATTTTTTTTAGCCTTAGTGCATTTGGCTTTTCTCTATCAAAATTATAGAATAATAGGGATATTGGGACCAAATACTTTTTATATTCATTTACAAGGACTGTGTCTACACTTCCTATTTTTCAGTTGGCGTTGAATTGGACATAGGTTCTTGAGGCAATGTCAGCTCTGAATATTCTTATAAGCATATCAAATTAGTAAGAATAAAAATATATATTGACTCTTAAAATCCATACAAAGGACTTCTGGTGTTTAAGCAGAATGCACTCTGTCAGTAGTTAGTGTCAAGTTTGTTTTCATTCAAAGTGAACTTTGTCTCTGAGTTGTTGTGGAAGTCTTTCTGGTATATTCCTTAGCCAATAGTGATTATTAGGATGTATATGCAGCACAAAAGATAGTATATAAACTGAAGGAATTCTGGAGTAATATCTGCTATAACTTAAACCTTTAAGATTTGTAGCAAGCAAAAGTAGAAGAATGTAGAACAGATATGTAACACATATAAATGCACATCCATAGTATGTACATAGGCAAACCTGTAATCATGTAACACATATTTATGTGGTTTCTATAATGTAATAGGACATAAAATGGGTTAGCAGGGCAATTTTTGTGAGCCTGGCTTTGTCCCTCACTTTTTCCAAGCCTATTAAACCTTCTTGAACTTACTTTTTTTTTAACCTGTAAATGGACTGGACCATGGACTTGCTAAGATTCTTATGATGTTCTGAATTTTTCAAAAGGATTAAGTTTGAAGTTTGCTTATAAATTATTTCTTTTGAATTATGATCAATTTCTTTCCCAAACATTGTTCTAAATGTAACGTTGAAGACCTAGAATAGTTAGTCTACAAAAGCTTGTCCCAAGAGCTTAAATATTATACCCTTGTAAAATAGGGAAAAGCCATACTTATATTTCTTTTTTAAAAAAGATTTATTTATTTTTATTGCAAAGTCAGATTTACAGAGAAGAGGGGAGACAGAGAGGAAGATCTTCCATCCAATGATTCACTCCCCAAGTGACCGCAACAGCCAGTACTATGCCGATCCTGCAGCCAGGAGCCCAGATCCTCCTCCAGGTCTCCCACGCGGGTGCAGGGTCCCATGGCTTTGGGCTGTCCTCAACTGCTTTTCCAGGCCACAAGCAGGGAGCTGGATGGGAAGTGGAGCTGCCAGGGTTAGAACAGGCGCCTATATGGGATCCTGGGTGCATTGAAGGCGAGGACTTTAGCCGCTAGGCCACTGCGCCAGGCCCCATATTTACATTTCAACATTAAGTACTTAGTCACTAAGGATACAGTGATGAATGTGTTACAGAGACAAATCTTGCCACCAAGAAAATTAAATTGTTCTAGTAGGGAAAAATAGATGCCAAGAAGTAAAATATTTTAGTACATATTGAGTGTTTCTTTGCCAAAATATTAAGGCTAGAACGTTTTCAGACATTTAAAAATTGTTTTGGAATTCTTGCATATACATAACTAGATATCTTGGTCATGGAACTCAAATCTAAGCACAGAATTATTTAGGTTTCATATACACCTCACTATACATCTTGAAGGTAATTTTATATGGTATTTTTCTTGCACTTGCATTTTGATTGTGAAGCCATATGTAGAATTTTCCATTTGATAGTATCATATCATATTGGTGGAAAGTGTCAGATTTTGGAGCATTTTGGATTTCAGAATTTTGAATTGAGGGTGCTCAGCCTGAAAGGAAAAAATACTGTAATAGACAATGAGTAGGAGTGGTTAGCATATGTTGGGAGGATGTAATGCTAGCAATAAAATAAATGAATCCACAAGTTTTAAAAATATTTATTTTTATTTGGAAGAGTTGTATATATGTATGTATGTATGTATGTGTCTCTGAAGTATACACACAGGGAGAGACAGAGTATACTTATATGGAGAGACAGAGAGCAAGAGATCTTCTATTCCACTGGTTCGGTCTTCGCTTGACTGCAACAGCTACAATGAGTCAAGCTGAAACCAGAAGCCAGGAGCTTCTCCTGGATCTCTCGTGTGGAAACAGCAACCCAAGCACTTGGGGCATCTTCCACTGCCTTCCCAGTCCATTAGCAGCTAGCTGGATCAGAAGTGTAGCAGCTGGATCTCCAACTGACACCCACATGGAGTGTCAGAATCTCAGGCAGCAGATGAACTTACTACACTACAAGGCTGGTCCCACAAAACTTTTTTAATTATTTATTTTATTTGAAAGACTGAGTTAGAGAGAGAGAAAGGGAGAGACAGAGATTTTCCATCTGCTGATTCATTCCCCCAGCCGGGGTTATGCCAGACTGATGCCAGGAGCTCTGGGTCTCACACATGGGTGGCAGGGTCCAAGCACTTAAGACATCTACTGCTTCCTTGGGAACATTAGTAGGGAGTTGGATAGGAAGTGGAACAGTCAGGACTCAAACCAGGCACTCATTTAGGATGCTGGAGAATTGTAGGTGGTAGCTTGATCTGAAATGCCACAATGCTAGCCCCAAACCCCAACATTTTTTCCTTCTATAATAGTGCTGCTTATAGAAGATGAATGAATAAAGTGGGAATGTGACTTCTGAATGGATTCCTGTATATGTTTATGAATTTTAATGGCTGTGAAAATGTAAGTTTGTGACACCCTTCTCTTTTTTTCTGTGAATGTATCACTTCCATTACTCTTGGTTTAATAGTCATGCTTATAGTTTTGTCTTTGCATCAATTGTAACAAAGTGGATGTTTTCCTGAGAAAACTAGGTAAGGTTTAAAGGAGAGAAGTACAGGGAAGAGAAAGCTAAAACTCTGTGTGGGAGAACCTGCCCAGTGTGGAGCCAAGCAAGTTATAGAGGGCAAGGCACTTGTACAAACTTTTGTTGGGGGTGGGAGGAATGAGAGGAAGCAGGAGGAAAGGGACAGTGCTCCCATTTGTAACCAGAGCTGATTTAACTCATAGAGTATCCTCTGTGTGTGAGGAAGACAGAATGCAGACCGAGGTTACACAAGTTGGGCATTTCATAATTTCAAGAGTGCTTGTAAATAAGGATCATCACTCAAACTTTTTAGCTCCTCCTATTTTTAAAAGGTGCAACATTAACTGCTCAGTATGTGATTGGTTTTTTTTTTAAAGATTTATTATTATTGGAAAGCCGGATATACAGAGAGGAGGAGAGACAGAGAGGAAGATCTTCCGTCTGATGATTCACTCCCCAAGTGACTGCAACGGCCGGTGCTGCGCCGATCCGGAGCCAGGAACCTGGAACCTCTTCCAGGTCTCCCACACAGGTGCAGGGTCCCAAAGCTTTGGGTCGTCCTCGACTGCTTTCCTAGGCCACAAGCAGGAGGCTGGATGGGAAGTGGAGCTGCCAGGATTAGAACTGGCGCTCATATGGGATCCCGGGGCGTTCAAGGCGAGGACTTTAGCTGCTAGGCCACGCCGCTGGGCCCTCAGTATGTGATTGTTGTAATTTTTCTCCTACTGCGATAGTGCTATAAAGATGACCATGACCAAATGTTTGTCTTCTGGTTTAAGTGGCAGCAGGGAATCTTCTGTATAATAAGTAGAAACTTAAAAGCTTATAGGCTCGATGTGGTTCAAATGTTGTTACTCTACTGTGGCTAGAAACAACTCTTCATACTAATGTTATGATTCTAATTTTGCTTTCTATCTCTGTACCAAGGTATTTTGCACTGAAAAAGGGCAAGACTTTTTTTCGGTTTTCACTTTCTCACCTGATGCATGATGAGTTGAATGCAAACTAGCATCTTAGATCATCCAAATTAATAGTCTTATCAGAAAACTGATATGCTCACTGCATCCAAGGTCTTGACCAAGTTCACAAAATTGGTATAGAGCTTTGTTCTCTACAGTTTCCTGTTGACATTCCAATGATGAGAAATACCATAATGTATTTATTACAAGACTGTAAACACCGTATAAATCAGCATGATTAAGAGAACATCGAGGAGAGTAGTCTGGCATTCTGAATCTTTAAACCAAAACAATAATTATACCTTTTCTTAAAAAAACCCATATATGTTTGCTTATTTGTTTGTCTATTTATTTATTTATTTATTTATGATTGGAAAGTCAGATATATAGAGAGGAGAGACAGAGGAAGATCTGATGATTTACTCCCAAAGTGGCCACAAAGGCCAGAGCTGAGCTGACCTGAAGCCAGGAGCCAGAAACCTCCTTTGGATCTTGCATGTGGGTGCACAGTTCCAAGGACCATCCACCACTGCTTTCTTAGGCCACAGGCAGGGAGCTAAATGGGAAGTGGGTCCACTGGGATATGAACCTGTGGCCATATCGGATCCTGGCACGTGCAAGCTGAGAACTTTAGCCACTAAGCTACCGTGCTAGGCACTATATATATACATATACATGTTTTTAATATATATGTTTTAAAAATATATATATGTTTAATATGTTTAATATATATATGTTTTTAATATAAACACACATGTATATGTTTTTAATGTATTTGAAAGGCAGAGAGGGAGTGGGAGAAATCTTTTTGTTGTTGTTATATTTCTATTTTGAAATTTTGAATTTTGTGGTACAATTTTGTATAGACTGGGATTTCCCCTCTGCAAACTCCCACCCCACAACAGATTTTCCCCATGTTGCTACAATAGTATAGTTCTTCGTAAGGAGTCATAATTCCTCCAGTCTCTTATTTGAGAAAAATATTTATTTGTTAATTTACTCCCTTAAGGATCCATAACAGCCAGCATGATGCCGGGTTGAAGCTGGTAGCTAAGAAGTGCATTGCATATGGGCGGAAGGAATGCAAGGAAGGACTGAGGGTCGCCTTGCTACCTGGCAGAATGCTGCTTAACAGGAAGTTAGAATTAGGTGCAGAGCTGGAGCTTGAACCGAGGCACTCCCATGTGGGATGTGCGTGTCCCACCTTAACTGCTCTATGAAATGATGCCTCTGGCCTTTCCTTTGGTAGATGGTGTGACCTGTGAAGCCTCGTGGTCCATCTCTGGGTCCCACACACTGACAGAGAGGTCCTGACCACTGGGCTCCAGTTCTCCACTTAGAGGTTGCTGTGGCGTTGTACCAGATGTTGATGCTTTGCCTTCTTCCAAGGAAGAGCAGGAATCCAGGTAGTTTGAAGACAGAGGAAAACTTCAGAAATTTTGGGAAGAAATGAAATTAAAAGCTAAATTTATTTTGGTGTGAAAAAAATATTGGAAACCAAGGTCCATTGTTATGGCTTTGTGGATTAAGCCAACCACCTGCAAGGCCAGCTTACCATATTGGCGCAAATCTGTTAGAATCCAGGCTACTTTGTTTCAGATCCATGAACCCCTGCCACCCACATGGGAAATCAAGATGGAGTTTTGGACTTTTGCCTTGGGTCTGGGCCTGCTGTAGCCATTGTGGGCATTTGGAGAGTAAGCCAACAAAAATGGAGATCTCTTTCATCTGTCACTTTGTCTACAAACACATAAATAAATCTTTAATAAGTTTTTGGAAATTCATGCATAGTTTTTCATAATATACATTTTCTGTACTTTGCAGGACCCCTCATAGGCATTGTTTTAGTTTTTCACCTCAAAATAAATAACTTTTTGTTTCCTATTTATCTTGTATTTTGAGAGGAAAAAAAAAGACAAAGGGAGAGAGAGGGAGCTCCCATCCACCGCCTTATTCCTCAAATATTTTTTTACAGCTGGGTCTGGAGTATGAAAAATCTGGAGTCTAGAACTCAATCTAGATTCTCTTACAAGGATGGCAAGAATCCAGTTAGTTGAACCAGCTGTACTACCCTGCAGGGTCTGCATGAGCTGGAAACCAGAATCAGGACTTCAACCCAAGTATTCAGACACAGTATAAAAGCATCTTAACTTAAGGACTTAACTGCTGGACCAAATGCCCACCCTGAAACTTATCTTTTAATTCCATTTTCCATGAACTGTTTGAATGACCTTCCTACTTTCAGCCCCATGACCATGGGGCTCTTTGTTTCATGGACAACTGAGAAGTTTGAAATCATATCGGTACTCAAAAATATCAGGAGGTAGTCTCATTTATAATCTAAACTGCAAGTTGGAGACCTAACAATAAATTTAGATCCTCTAGTTTGAGTTGTTGAAGTCTTGTTAGACCCATCTAGGACACCTCATCGCCCAGGTCGTTTAGCCCGCTTTGCATTCTCCAGGCAGCTTTCATGGAGCCCTCTTAATCTAATCAGATGATTCCAGCTTCACTACTTTTCTCCAACTTTACCCCTCCTCTGTTTCCATCGTATGCTGCTTTTCCTGCTCTGTTCATCCAAGTGTTCTGAGCATCCCACATACTTATGTCCTTTACCTGCAAAACAGAGTAAGTAGCACTTTACTTTTCATTTTATTTTATCCCACCTATGTAATAAACCAGAAGTCAGTGCTGCCTATCTCTAGTATTGTAAATAGCAACCATGGGAAGTCCCATGGCTTTCATTACCACCTATGGTGAATATTGTTGTGTCCCAAAACATATTCCATTTGACGACATTGTGTAGTAGTTATGTGATTTAGATGGGACTTGGTTAGGCTAAGTCAGTGGTCATCAGCTTAAAACAGCACAAAACAATGGCAACAACAAAAAATCAGTTAACCAAATTCTGCTCCTCCAAAATGCCTGTGCTTTCCAGATGGTTTCCAGCTGAGCAGCAGCCATTGTTGAGAAAAACTGGTCTACCATCATCACTACCACTTGTCAGTTCGACTGTTTCTCTGCCTTTCATATACATAAAAATAAGTGAATAAATAATGAGATTTGAGCAGTTACATTACAATGTATTATGCTTTAAAATAATTTGAAAAGATACTCTTCCACTTGATTTGGGGGGTGGTTTGAGGCTCAGTGCCGTGGTATAGTAGGTTAAGCCTCTGACTGCAGTGCTGGCATCCCCTATAGACACTGGTTTCAGTCCTGCCTGCTCCACTTCCAACCCAATTGTCTGCTTGTATGCCTGGGAAAGCAGCAGAGTATGATGAAGGCCTTGGACCCTTGTACCCCCATTGGAGACCCAGAAGAAGCTCCAGGCTCCACTAGCTTACTCCTCAGATTGGCTGTAATAGCCAAAGTCAAAAGACAGGAGTTTCAGCTGTGTTTCCCATGTGGATGAAGGAAGCCCACACACTTGGGCTGTTTTCCCCTGCTTTCCCAGGCCATTAGCAGGGAGCTGGATGGGAAATGGAGCTGCCAGACTTGAAGCATTGACTATATGGGATGCCATACAGGTGAGAGCTTTATTGGCAACACCACAAACACTGGCCCCAATTTCTACTTCTGATGTAATTTGATTTTTTTGGCAGTGAACATAGAAATCCTTTTAGGTCAAAAATACATTTTAAAAGAATTAGGTAAAAATAAAGGTCTTAGTTATTCAATTATTTAGTGGCCTCAACTCCTTTTATTGTTGTTTTCTAATTAAAATTAACCAATTTAATTTTTTTTCTAAAATATTTATTTATTTTATTGGAAAGGAAGATGTCAGAGAGGAGGAGAGACAGACAGGAAGATCTTCCACACGATGATTCACTCCCCAAGTGGCCACAACAGCTGGAGCTGAGCCAATCCGAAGCCAGGAGCCAGGAACTCTTCCAGGTCTTCCACGCGGGTACAGGATCCCAAAGCCTTGGGCTGTCCTCAACTGCTTTCCCAGGCCACAAGCAGGGAGCTGGATGGGAAGCAGGGCTGCTGGGATTAGAACTGGCGCCCATATGGGATCCCGGACGTGCAAGGCGAGGACCTTAACCACTACACTATTGCACCAGGCCCTAACCAATTTATTTTTATTAGAACAGCTAGTAAGGCTGATCTCTTCATTTCTTTTTTAATATAATCACTTAGATACGATATTAAGTTTGATTTATGTAGTTAAGATTTTTCTCTTTTGTTTCAGATTTCCTATAATTAAGCAGTCACTTTTACAATAAAAATGGTTAACGTAGCCAAATTTTATTTATTGTTTCTGTGTTAATATGCTGTGGTTTTAAAGGACTTTCCCCCTCCATATTTATAATTGTTTTACTGCACCTGGGAATGGAGACAGAACTACATGAAGTCTTGTGATGTGGAATTATTCAGGATAGTTCACAGGTACACAGTAGATCCCGAGGAGAATGTGAATTGCTGTCGTCCCATTCTTTTGGTCAAACGCTTCTCTTTGCAGAGCCAAGGTGTTTGCTTTATGCCAGGTCCCTAAGGCTGAGTTCACCTCTGTCCTCTTCCTCTCTTCATTTCCTAATTGCATTTTTAGATCCTGTAATTGTATTTGTCCTTTGTGTGCATAAATATACAAACTATTTTAAAGTAAATTTCATTTTGACTGATTAATGCTATATATGAGAACAGGTTGGCAATAAGAGGTCACAGATCTTATCAACACCCTAGGAAACTGGGGGATCACTTAGAGACCATGCCCTTTGGTGAGATTCATGCTCAACCTGGGAATAGCTTAGCGCTGACCCCCTCTACCATGTGATTTGCAGAATCTGATGTGAGTTGAATCTGAAAATACGAGGTTTGTTTTTCTTTAAAAATGTAAACCAGGCGTTAGTATTTTTCAGACAATTAAGAGCTAACATCTGAGGGCTTTGGTTATAGTTTTTCTTTCCTTTCTTTTTTTACCCCTGCTGATTAGGTATTCCTCCATGGTGATTAGTGAATGTACAAATGTAATCATTTGGTAGAGCTTAATCACTCATATGATAGAGAAGTTAGTTATCCACAAAGCAAAATTGAAGCTTGTGTAACTCACATTAGCTTTATTTTTTTAATGGCAAAAAAAAAATAAGATTTTTTTCCCCACTAAATTAGAAATATTGAGTCTTGGGGGATAAACTACAGATTAAAAGAAATCAAGAACCTGAGCAAATGCATTGGTATGAACATGTTGCAACACTGCATATTATATTGTGTGTCCTGTGGTTGGTCATGAACAGTTGCCTCTTGGTTACCTTGTCAGGACAGCTTTCCCTCAGAGTGGACAAGTGAGGACCTGCTTCCTAAGCAAGAACATTTCCTTCTTTCTTTGCATAGGTTGACCGAGCACCCTCCATTAGAGCAGGGGCAAAAACAGGGGCATATCTCTTTTTCTAAGTTTACTATAGTACTTGGAGCAGATTAGAAAAAGACATATCTAGGACTCCATTTTTTTCCTAAAATATTTATTTGTTTTAATTGGAAAGGCAGACACACACAGAGAGAAGGTGATACAGATAGATCTTCCATCCACTGGTTCACTCCCCAAGTGGCCACAATGGCCAGAGCTGAGCTGATCAGAAGCCAGGAGCCAAGAGCTTCTTCTAAGTCTCCCACGTGGATGCAGGGTCCCAAGGCTTTTGGGCCATTCTCTACTGCTTTCCCAGGCCACAAGTAGGGAGCTGGATGGGAAGTGAAGCAGCCGGGACACAAACTGGCACTGTGGGCCGTGGGCCTTTTTTTTTTTTTTTTTTAAAGATTTATTTATTTTATTACAAAGTCAGATATACAGAGAGGAGGAGAGACAGAGAGGAAGATCCTCCGTCCGATGATTCACTCCCCAAGTGAGCGCAACGGCCAGTGCTACGCCAATCCGAAGCCGGGAACCAGGAACCTCTTCCGGGTCTCCCACACAGGTGCAGGGTCCCAAAGCATTGGGCCGTCCTTGACTGCTTTCCCAGGCCACAAGCAGGGAGCTGGATGGGAAGTGGAGCTGCCGGGATTAGAATCGGCGCCCATATGGGATCCCGGGGTGTTCAAGGCGAGGACTTTAGCTGCTAGGCCTAATGCAAGCCATGTGAAGCAAGAAGAGAGAGAAAGGTATTTATCCTGATTCTCTTGTATTGGGGGTAGGCTCTAGGGCCCAGGTTGTGAATGAAGGAGGCCTGAGGAGTGGGTTTGAGCCACAGGGTGTGAGGAACCTGGGAGCTCTGTCTGTAGAGGCCCTCTGGCTGCTCAAGTCAAGATTAAGATAGGGAGCCAAGGCTCTGTTAGGTTCAGGGTTGCCCTTCAGTACGTAGGTCAGAAGCTTGGCTCTGTAAGCTGCCCTGGAGGGCCCCCTGGGTTTGATCACCCTGCTTGACTCCCCCAGTGTGGGCGGAGTGCTCACGTCCTCCTGCTGCTGCTGAGCAGATGGCCAGCAGTCCTTGGCCTTTGTGTGGTTGGTGGTGCCTGCTGCCATGCTGCTGTTTCAGGGAGGAAGAATGTCAGCATTTCTTAGGTGTCTCCACATGTTACTGTTCTGGTTATCTCTTACTGTGTGATGAGTGACTGCCAAATTGGGAGAATTAAAACACAACATTATTATTGTTGTTGTTACTCTCTTTATTTTATCTCTCCTGGTTTCTGTGAGTCAGGATCACCGGGCAATTCTACAATGGCTGTAGGCTGGTCAGTCTCTTTAGGTCAGCTCAGTGTCTCTCCAGGGCTTCTTTCCAGATGCCCTTGGTTGGCTTTCTATTGACCCCCCAGGCTGCCAGATGCCTGCCTGAAGCTTTTGTGTTCCAGAGCAGATGCTCTAGGCAATAAGCAGAAGCTGCCACACATGTCTGATAGCATAGTATTGCAAAACATCATTTGGAGTCACCTGAGTCAGGGGGTGGGATATAAGGGCTGGTATCCCCTAGGGCACTGGTTCAAGTCCTAACTGCTCCACTTCCAATCCGTCTCAGTGCTAATAGCCTGGGAAAGAAGTAGAAAATGGCCCAAGTGTCTGCTCCTGCACCCCTGTGCAAGATTTAGAAGAGACTTCTGGTTCCTGGGTTCAGCCTGACGCAGCCCTGGCTGTTGCAACCATTTGAGGATGAAAGATCTGTCTGTCTTCTGCTGCCTTTCAAATAAAAGAAAGAAATCATTTTTTATTTTTTAGTAGGGGAAGAACATTGACTGCACTTTTCATTGAAATTTCTTTATTCTTATTTTTTTACATTTTATTATTATTATTATTATTATTTTATGATACAGTTCCATATTCCCTTATCCCCTTATTCCTCCCCCACCCCAGTTCCTCTATATCATTACTAACATATAGTTCTTTGTTGTGCCGGATTTTGATATCCCCAGAAAATCATCAAGTCTGAAGTTGGTGCTAAGGCATAAAGGTGGTTTATTCAGGTTATCCTAGGTCTCCCAGCCACCTCCCCCAGCACAGCATGTCTGGCCAGGGGAGGGGCAGCCGCAGCCAAGGCTGCAGGATCCGCAGGGAGAGCAAAAAGGAGAGCCCAAGACAGAGTGAGAGAGAGCCCATGCCCCCCAGTTCTTATACATTTTAGGCTATTAGTTATACAGTCATGGTGGGTTTGAAGCAAGCAACTTGCAAAAAGTACAAATCGGGGCTCGGCGGTGTGGCCTAGTGGCTAAGGTCCTCGCCTTGATCCCATATGGCTGCTGGTTCTAGTCCTGGCAGCTCCACTTCCTCTCTGTCTCTCCTCCTCTCAGTGTGTCTGGCTTTGTAATAAAAATAAAATAAATCTTAAAAAAAAAAAAAAAAAAAAATTAATTAATAAAAAAAAAAAAAAAAAAAAAGAAAAAAAAAAAAAAGTACAAATCGATGAGCTATAGGGCGGTGAATCTTATCAAACACCAGGTACCTCCTTCTTGAGGAGTGGTCTGCCTACGTGACCTGCCAGGTGTCCTGCCGGGTGTCACATAGACTGTCAGGCCCAGAGTTCACACAGCCCCCAGCCAAGCCATTAAGGCAGAATCACAAAAGGCAGAAAGCATCCAGGTTCTTCATCTTCATACTCAGTCATATGTCCATCATTGCGGGCATGGACAATGGCAAAGAGTCCAGAATCCTATTGTCAAGATATAGTAAACAGTTTCATTGTAAGTCCATCTTTGTCTGGAAGCAGAAATGCATACTACACTGCATCCTCACATCTGGAAATTTCTTTTTTAAAAAAATTTTATTAGTGATGATGTTTACATAGTTGATCATGGTACGAATGGTTGAGGATCAGGGGAGAGTGGGTAAAACCGTTGTTTACACATTTTCTTTTTCCCATATATTGGGGAGAGGAGAATATAAGAGAAGAAACCATGCTCAGCCTCCCCACTGCTGCATTACCCAGGGGATGGGGAACTGCCACCTGATGTCATCCCAGGATCCCCACTGTGGAGCATTTTCTGAGGGCTCTGTTCATGTGTTTTTCATAGATCTGAGATGCTGCTGATAGCATTGCTCCAAGGGTGAGGAAATCCTTCCGAGGTAGATTGGCTGTCATAGTCCGCCTCCAAGTCTCCACTGGCCCAGAAATTTGCTGTCTAGCTTCACTGTGGTAGTTGATCAATTTGTTTTACCCTCCATCTTCAGAAAACCAATGGGTGCTGTGGCCCAGCCTGGTCCAGCCCTGCCTAACACATGCTTGGTCCTCACGTACCACAGGGGGAGCTGCAGCCCACTCTGGTTCTTGTGCCTGCCAGCATGTGCAGTGGATTGGTCCAGTCTGCCCCACATCCCAATGAGATCTCATATACATCATTGGACTTTGAAGTCTAATTCAACACAACTGACTCCACCGCCTAGCACACACTCACGCCATCGGCTGCCATCACCTGTCCAGACAGGCCCACCCCCAGCCCTGTTTCTCATGCTCAACAGTGGGAGTTGCAGCCCATCAGAGAGGAACCCCCAACCTCCCCATGGACCTGCTCCCTGCCACAGATCTTACACTATGCAGGTGGTTCTGTGGTCTAGTTTGACAGGACTTACCCCTAGTCCCAGCATTTAATAGCTGATGCTGCGGCAAAGCCCAACCCACCTGCCTTTATTATGACTCATGCCTGTACCTGTGGATATAATCAGATACCCCAGTCTGGCTCTTCCCCAAACCCAGTTCATATGTAGGCCCGGTGCAGTGGCCTAGCAGCTAAAGTCCTCATCTTGAACATACCGGGATCCCATATGGGCTCCACTTCCCATCCAGCTCCCTGCTTGTAGCCCGGGAAGGCAGTTGAGGATGGCCCAAAGCCTTGGGACCCTGCACCCGCGTGGGAGACCTGGAAAGAAGTTCCTGGCTCCTGGCTTCGGATTGGAACAGCACCGGCCGTTGTGGTCACTTGGGGAGTGAATCATCAGATGGAAAGTCTTCCTGTCTGTCTGTCTTCCTCTCTGTATATGTGACTTTGCAATAAAAAGAAAATAAATCTTAAAAAAAAAAAAAAAAGATGTGGCTACCAGTGTTCTGACTCAGATCTCTTAGACTATCTCTCAGCTGTAGGGGAGCTTAGGATCCATGAGGTGTTCTCTCTGGTAGCTTCCAGCTTCTCATTCCAGGTTATGAAATTGAACTATGTAAGAAAACAAACAATTATGCAGTCATTTGGGGAATTTTCTGGACAACCATGTTTTGGTAAAGCTTCAGAATGGCATGATCCAAAATCTTAATATTTTTAAAAGATTTATTAGCTTATTTCAGAATCCATTATACAGAGAAAAGAAACAGAGTTGTCTATCTACTGGTTCCTTCACCAAATGGCCAGAATAGCTGGAGCTGGGCCAGGCCAAAGCCAGGAGACAGGAGCTCCTCCAGAGTCTCCCATAAGAGTAGCAGGGTCCCTGACATTTTTCAGCTTCCACTGATTTCCCAGGCCATCAGCAGGGAGCTGGATCAAAAATGGAGCATCCGGGACATGAACTAGCACTCATATGGGACCAGCATTGCAAGTGGTGGCTTTATCTGCTATGCCGTAATGCTGGTCCCAAATCTTATTTACATATATATTTATTTAGATGATGTTTACATAGTTGAGAAGAACAGATGCCCATATGGACCACTGATTAGGGTAGGGAAGGGTCAAGGAATGGGGGAAGACAGATGAGAGAATTGTTTCCCATTTTTTTCCCTTCCTGTATCTAGAGGAAGGAAGGAACGAATGGGAGAGAGCTGCTTCCAGCTACCTAACTGCATCAGTACCTGGGGATGTACCTGGCCACTCGATGTTATCCTAGCATCCCCAGTGTGGAGCATGTTCTGAGGGCACTAACCACATGGTTCCAATAGTTCTGAGGTGTTGTTGGTTTTGTTGTTTCAAGGCTTCCAAGGTCCATTGACTAACATAGTCCACCTTAGAGTCTCCACTCACTCAGATACTTGGCTGACAGAGCTGTCCAATTTGTTCTGCCCTCCATGATACTAGACATCCTCTGCAGGCCTCAATGATCTTTTTTTTTTTTTTTTTTAGGATGTATTTATTTTATTGGAAAGGCAGATGTACAGAGAGGAGGAGAGACAGAGAGGAAGATCTTCCGTCCGATGATTCACTCACCAAGTGAGCGCAACGGCCAGTATGGTGCCGGTCCGAAGCCAGGAGCCAGGAACTTCTTTCCTGGTCTCCCACACGGGTGCAGGGTCCCAAGGCTTTGGGCTGTCCTCAACTGCTTTCCCAGGCCACAAGCAGGGAGCTGGATGGGAAGTGGAGCAACTGGGATTAGAACCAGAGCCCCTATGGGATCCTGGCGTATGCAAGGTGAAGACCATAACCATTATGCTGTCGCACTGGTCTCAGACCTCAGTGATCTATCCTGTCCCCCATGTGCATCTGGGCATGCTGTCCACTGCGCAGGCTTCAGCAACTGAGGAGGTCCGGGTCTGACACATACACTCCATGGTCAAGCCACAGATCCTGTGATTTTCCCTGTGGTTGAAGTTTTGAGACCATTGGTCCAGTTGGTGGTGGGGGAAGGGTCCCCAAGAGAACCTCACCAGAGGTGACCCCAGACCTGATTTTGTGTGTCCCAGCCAGTGCAGGGTCTGACTCAGTCTGTCACCCACTTCTGCCTACCAGCTTAGTTGCCCAGTCGTTCTGTCTCCAGCCCCATCTCATACACAAACCAGTGGATGCTCTGGCCCAGTCCAACCCTGCCCATCACACATTTGGCCCTCATACACACCAGTGGGAATTGCAGCCCAGTTGGAGCAACTCCCAGTAACTCCCACCAGGTCCACCCCCAGCCTCAATTTGTTCGCATGCCAGTATGTGAAACAGACTGATCCATTCTGTCTTGCATCCAGCTTGGTTGTTGTACACACCAATGGGTGCTGCAGACTTGCTCAGCCCAACTGACTCACTATCCAGCCCACCATTATGCCAGTGGATGCTACATCCTGTCCAGCCAGGCCCACCCCCAGCCCTGGTTCAAATGCTCACTGGTGGGAGCTGCAGCCTATCAGAGGTGTGCCCACAGTTTCCCTAGCAGACCCACTCCAAGCCCCAGGTCTTCCGCTTTCCAGGTGATACTACAGTCTAACCTGACAGGATTTGTACAACCCCCCTCCACCACTCCTTCACCTCCCTCCCCCAACTCCACACTGGTCCCAGCACTTGCCAGCTGATGTTGCAGCCTGCACTTACTCTGGCTCATGCATGCATCAGTGGATATGGTCACTTAGCCCAACCTGGCTCTTCCCCTAACCTAGCTCACATGGAAGTCAAAGAATGTTATAGCCCTTCCCAGCCTGGTCTGCTTCCAGTAATAGCTCTCAGGTTCCCCAGTGGGAGCAGTGACCCGGGAGGGCAGCCCCTGCAGCTCCCCTACTGGGCTCACCTCCAGGGGGTGTTACATGTACTAGTGGGTGTTGTGACCCAGTCTGGCATGGCGCACCTCACCTCAGCATTCGCTGGGCTGAGCCTGGTCTGACCCGAGTCCCCGCTCATGCTGGCAGATACTGCAGCCTAGTCCAGCCTGGAAAGCCCCCGGTCCCAGCCCTAATGTAAACTGACTGGTGTTGTAGTTCAACTTGTCCTGTCCTGCAGCTGGTCCTGGGTCTCAGGTTTGCCAGTGGGTGCTGGGAACTGGCCCAGCCTGGCCCACATATGCTAGCAGGCATTGTAACATGGCATGGTCTGGGTACTCCCAGCCTCAATTCTTGTGCTCACCTGCAAGGACCGTATGTGACAGAGGAGTGCTTACTTCTTTAAAAGACTTACTTCATTAGTTTAATGTATGTTTCATGTCACAACCTTACCTACCTTACATGTTCCTAATTTGTTCCTAATTTATCATATCATATCCTAATCTTTTCTTAATTTATCATATCATCCTCCTGAAGGAAATTTTCATGCATCAAAAAAATGTAACACAATAATGCCTAGCTACTGCTGTGTCTAAGACATTGTCTGTGTTTTGATGGTAGGAGTACTGTAATACGGTCCAGCTGGATTCTGGAATAGATTACCGCAAAAGGGACCTTCCTGCTGCTGGAAAACTTTACTACCTGTAAGTTGTTTGTGTGTGTGTGCTTTTAAAATGTTGTCAGTTTAACATCTGATCAGAAAAAGGTGAGAAAAATGAGTTGTAATGATCGAAATAGGAAAGCCTGGTTTTGAAGGCTGTGGCTTTTAAACTCCAAAATGTTGTGATGTTAACTTCCTTAAACTGTGTTTTTACTCTTGGTCTTTGCATCATTTATAATGTGTGATTGGATGACAACCTAATTAGGTTTTTGGGGAGGAGGGATGACAGATGGTTAGAAAGTAATGAGTATCCTTACAAGAACTTCGAATATTAAAAGAATGTCTTATAATGTGCTAAAGTAATTAATTACTTGTGGGCATCTTCTAATAAGTGTGCCATTTCCATTCCGCTCAAATTATTGTTTTAGTTTGTTCAGCAATCTGTTTGTATTTATCGTTGTTGATTGACTTCCATATGGAACAAATGGAAAATATATAACATATGCAAATACAACTGGATGTATTTTGACAAGTTTATGAGAAGATCCTCCTGAGTAGGAGCAATTTTTAGTAGCAGCCCTATTTGGCACATGCAGTTAACGGTGAAAAACAATTAGAGTTTGCTTTAAAATGTCATTTGTGAAAACTTGAGAAGGAAAATGCTTTGCAAAAGCAAACTGTTGTTTAGTCTATGCCAACAATGTTTGGCACGTAGTGGGTTCTCAGGACAGATCTGTCTAAGGGCTAATTGTACTTGAGCTAAAAGCATGTTTCTGGTAATTTAAATTTTGATGACAACGTGCATATGAGAGGTTCCAAAAAGTTTTTTTCTTTGCCACCTTGTAAACAAAAGTACTTTACTGTTTTTGAAGCAGAAATTAGCTAAGAAAAAAAATCACGTAATTAGAATTGTCTGCTTTACAGCGTACCAGGGGGACTATTTCAGTTTATTATTCAGATTCTGATGATTATTATAGGAGCTTCTTCATCTATCCTTAAGTACTTTGTCTTTAAAGTACTTTGTAATTTCGAAAAAAATTCTTAGAGCACTAGTTTTTCCTGCTTTTACTTGGACTTTTTTGCTGTTTTTTTGCTGTTTTCTGCTTTTCTACCCCCAATCTGTTTTTTTAGAGATTTATTTTATTTTTATTGGAAAGTCAGATGTACAGAGAGAAGGACAGACAGAGAGGAAGATCTTCTGTGCGTTAATTCACTCCCCAAGTGGCCAAAATGGCTAGAGCTGCTACGCCGATCTGAAGCCAGGACCCCAGAACTTCTTTCCGGCCTCCCTCGTGGGTGCAGCATCCCAACGCCGTGGCTGGCCTTGACTGCTTTTTCAGGCCACAAGCAGGGAGCTGAATGGGAAGCGGGGCTGCCGGGATAGGAACCAGCACCCATATGGGATCCCAGCATGTGCAAGGCGAGGATTGTATCCGCTAGGCTACTGTGCCGAGTCTCTCTACCCCCACTATGTTAAACCTTGCTAATTATTTCTGGCTATTCCAGGTATGCAGTCCTTTTACGTGAATTATTACTGTTCTCTTTACCATTTAATGCCTGTTCCTTGTCTTTCCTCATGGTAACTCTTTATATGGGAGAATTGGAACTTTTCCTAGTGAGAAGCTCCTTTGGTAAGGCTAAGAGCCTGGATCTAGATCACAAGC
The DNA here is from genome assembly GCF_030435755.1 of Ochotona princeps. NCBI lineage: Eukaryota > Metazoa > Chordata > Mammalia > Lagomorpha > Ochotonidae > Ochotona > Ochotona princeps. The sequence goes on along the minus strand of NC_080832.1, from coordinate 53,584,638 downwards.
TTTGCTTCATAATGCCAGAGAAGTCTTGGTAGGAGACCGGAAATGTCTTTGAACTTGAAACACAAGGATTTTTTTTTTTTTTACCCTCTTTCCTGTGGGTGGTATTCCCTTTCTGATAAAAGAAGCACAATTCTGGGATAGATATTTGGCCTAGTGGTTAAGAAATCCATTTCCCACACTGGAGTTCCATGGTTTTGATCTCTGGTGCCAAAAACTGGACTTGTTTCCACCCATGTTGGTAGGCCTGGATTGAGTTCCTGGTTCCTAGCTCTAGTCTGTCTGAGCCTCCGCTATTGTGGGTCCTAGGGAGTGAACGAGGGATGGGAGAGCTCTCTGTCCCTGCCTCTCAAGCAAAGACAATCACATAAGTAAGATGTCACTTGAAAGAACAACAATGAAGCATTTTTTCAAAGTTTGTTTAAATCCTTGTCAAATTGTGAAGAATTATAATCTGCCATAGTTTAACAATCTTGTGACTTTTTAACATTTACTTTTTATGAATAAAATTGAACATCTTTTCATTTAATTATTGTTTATAGCCCTTGCCTACTTTCAGACTCAACTAACAAGCTTTTTACTTTTCTATTCATTGAACTCTCTATTTAGTAGTACACTAAGCCTTTGACTATAATGGAAATTATGCATGTTATCTCAAAGATAAAATAAATAAGGTTTTAAAATAAAGAACAGTAATATAATTATTACACAATAAAATTCAGTTTCATTCTTAGGACACATATTAGAGGGAAATTTTTAGAACTCCAACATAGTTCCAGAGTCCAGGAAACTGAAATCTACAAAGAATATCATGGAACATTGGAACATCTTTCTTACAAATAGATAAATGTGTTTACGTATTTAATGTCAACAGAGTTTGATCATCATCAGGTAACCAAGAATGGAGTCTGGGTTCCCATCTCAGTCAGAGGGTAAGGCAAGTGTGTGTTCCTGGAGGGATTTAGGGATGAAAGCCCCTGAAAATAAGGAAATGATATTAGATATCAGCATGTTTTCAGGGAAACAACATCATATTGCTTCACATGAGCACTTGGATAGAACTCTTCATGGTGAAGTGAAAGAAAATTTCCTGAGGGATAAGCATTATGGCACATTTTGTTCAGCCATTGCTTGGAATACCCACATCCTATATTCTAGTGCTGATTCAAGTCTTCAAGTTACAACAGTTCCAATCAAGCTTCCTCCTGTGCACATCCTGGGAGGCAGCAGGTGATGGTCAAGTTCTTGGGTTCTTTCCGCCCACTTGGGAGACTTCCAGGCCCTTGGCTTTTGTCTGGCACAGCCAGCCCTGATTGTTGTATTTGTGAAATGATTCAATAGATAGAAGGTATTTCCCTATCTCTGTAATTGTATTCAAATTTTTCATGTTTCCTGAGATCATGTTAATACTTCATTTTTAGTTTAGTTTTTATCTTGTATTTATAGAAAAGCTCAATTTCTACCTGTAACAGACTTTAAGGTGTTGTGCTATTTGTTGCTCTATTAAAGTATATTTCTCTTTGTTATCTTCTGGCAAAATACCTGGGATTAGTTCACGAATATGTGAATCCAGACTGTCTACTTGTCAATTTCACTGGAGCATCAGTAGTCTAAAGAGAAAAACCAACCAACCAACCAACCAGCAAACCCCAAATCTCAGTTTCCTTTCAGGAATATACCAAGTACTATCTCAGAATTATCTGTCAGTAGAATCTCATATAGGAGTTTTACCTGAGTAGAAATATTCACTACATTAGTATTTTATTAGTTTAACTTTGTAGAAGCCGGTTAACAAAATGTTCAAAATGCAATCCAAATACTGTTGATGATTGCTGGAGACTTTAAAAGCTACCCCTGATGCTTTCACAGAATAATGTGTAGTTAATAAAATTATCTTGGTTCCACAAGAATGATTCTTTTAAAATATTACATATTTGTATGTGATCTATTATTCTTGAGAGACAGAGTAACAGAGAGACAGAGCTTCCATCTGCTGATTTACTTCCCATATGCCCATGTAATTTATTATTATCATTATTATTAATAGAGAGGTAAATGACAGAGACAGGCAAAATTTTCATCTGCTGATTCACTCCCCAAGTGCCCTCAACAGCCAGGTCTGGGCTAGACTGGGCTGAAGCTAGAAGCCAGAAATTCAATCCAGATCTCCCACCTGAGTAACAAGAACTCAATTACTTGAATCATCCTCCCTGTCCTCCAAGGTCTGCATTAGGAGGAAGCTGGAATCAGGAACCAAAGCTGACTATTGAACCTAAGTCCCTATGTGAGATACAACTGCTGGGCTAAACCTCCTCCCCCAGTTACAAGTTTATATCACTAGAAACACTGGATTACTAGAGTTGTTCCATTTGCTGATTTGCTTGCAAATACCTGTGATAGCCAAGGTTGGACCAGAATGAAACCAGAAGCTGGAACTCCATCTGGGTCTCCCACATGGGTGGCAGGGATCCAAGGACTCGAGTCATCCTCTACTACCTTCCAGGGTGCGCATTAGCAGGAACTTGAAGTGGGAAGTGGAGTAGCTGGGACTTTTGCCAGGCACTGTAATTGGGATGTGAACATTCCAGGCAGTGACAATTCCTGTATCAAACACCCACCCCCAGGTAATTATTTTGCTGTGTTATAAAGTCTATAGTCCACTCTGCCAATGTCCATACCTACAATGTCAGGATACACTTGAATGGTGGAATGATGGACTTATGACTGTTCGTGAAGGAGTATGCATTGGACTAGTAGAGGGGAAGTTGGTGCAGGAGGGGAGGGGACTATGTGAGGGGAAGGAAATCCCAGAGCCTATGGAACTATATCATAAAATGATAATTTTTAAAAATTCATAGTCCATTGAATTCATTTTTGTTTAAATAATATTTTAAGTGACTTTTTAAGATAAGGAAAAGTCTTTCACCTACGTATCATTTTCTGTACTCTTTATTATGTTGTATAGATGAGAATCTCTATCTGGTATAATTTTGGTTTTTGTCTGAAGAACTTTAAGATTTTTTAGCAGCATTTATCCACTAGTGATGAGTTTTGTTTTATTTTATACATCTCCTATGCCTCAAAAAGTCCTTATTTTGCTCTGAACTCTGAAATAGTTTTGCTAGCTAGCTAATTCTCAGTGGCAGATCTTTTTCCCCTTTATTTTTCTTTCTTCCTTCCTTTTTGCTCCTTAACAATATTGCTTAATTATTTTCTGACTTGCATTGTTTCTGCTGAGGAATCTGTCATCTTTGACCTTCTCTATGTAAGGACATATGTCTTATCACTGACTGTGTCTACAGTTTTCATTCTATCGTTGGTTTTAAGCCATTTGATTGTGCTGTGCCTTGGTGTGATTTTCTTCGTTTTCTTTTTTTTTTCGTTTTATTTTTTCACATTTTTTTCCCTCTACTTTCTCTTCTTCCTCCACTTTCTTGGAGTCTAGACATATCTATACTGGACTGCTTTATGTTTCCCATAGATCATGGATGTCTTGTCCATTTTTCTCCAGCACTTTTCCATGTTTCATTTTTGGTTGTTTCTTTTACAATGTTTAATGTGTTTCTGATCTTTCCAATATATTGCTTACCTCAGGATGTGGTGTTTTTCTTTTGTAGAAGCTCAACTTGTTTTTTTTCTCAAATATATCTTCTTTGTCTCTTTGTATATTGATGCCTTTTCCCACCTTATTGAACAGATGGGATATATTTAAAAACACTATTTTCATGACTTTATATTTCAGTTCCATCATCTGCATCATTTTGAGTCTGTGTCTAAGAATGGATGTATATTCTCTTTATGTATTCACTTTCCTGCTTGGTACTTTTTTTTATGGAATGTCAGACATTCTGAATTTTGCATGGCTGGGTGTAGAGTTTTTGTCCTTCTTTCTGTTAGGGCACTTTGTTCTGGAAGGGGATCACATCACGTGGAAACAAACTTACCCTTTGGAGATTAGGCTTGCTAATGTGAAGTGGAGTGCTTTTCTTCTAGGCTAATTTTTTCTGAGGATTCGCTTTGATACTGTAGGTGTTGGAGGGCTTTGTATTCTCACTGAAAGGAACCTGAACTGTCACTGGTCATGTGGGAGATGCTTTGCAGTTCCAGTGGGAATTTCCTCTGTAGAGAGCAACTCTCAGGTAGCAACTCCAGGGACCCTCTGCAGGTCTCTGGACCTTACCCCTGTGTCACTCTACCCAGTGCACTGCCATGGGCTTCATAAACATTGAATTCTTTTAACTCACAGAGTCCACTTGACACTGTGTCTACACTTCCGTAGCCTGGAAACTCCACAGGACCAAGTAGCGCTAACCTTTCTGGGATCACTGTCTTGTGCTTATGGTCATCCCACGTCTCAAAGCCATTGTTCCATAGCTTTAGACCATTTCTAGTTGTTTAAGGGAGAAGATAGATCTGGGTCCTTGTTAATGCATTGTGATCAGAAACACAATTCTCTAGCCTGTTGTTCTAAAAGCAAATAGATAAAAGAAAAAGAAACTCAAATGTTTTCTCTGCGTTTTTTTTAAAGCAATTCTTAACATAGCAACATGATTAAAGAAGAAAGCTTCTGTTTGTACACTTTTCACAGGTAACAAATGAAAAAAAATGAGAAAATTTGAGTACAACCAGAATATCACCATTTTGCAAAACTTCCATAGTTTAATGGACCTCATTCATATTCTATAATAATTGCCACAAAAGACAGAACCTGAGTTTTATCAGTTTACAGAAAAAAAGGAGGGGCAATGGAATATGTCAAATAACATCATGTGATAAAATCCATCGAAATGTAAACTGTAGATTTTTTTAATGACAAATAAATTGCTTCTTTAATAAACAAGACAAAAAAAGTGACAGAAGGGAGAATTTAGTGACCATGACAACCTCCTGGAGGGCAGGAACCCTATATGGATCCCGAATCAAACTGTAAGAATAAAAACAAAAAGGAAACAAAACCAAAATTATGGCACAATCAGAGACATTTAAACACTAGTTAGGACCTCATGACTCTGAATAGTTATTAACTCTGTTGGGTGTGAGAAAGATGTTATACTTCTTTTAAGAACTTACTTTTACGGCTTTTTCAAGATATAGTTCACACATAATTCACACGTCTAAAATCATACAACTCAGTGGTTGTTGGGTTTGTATTCACAGATTTGTAGACTGATTACCACAATCAATTTATAGTAGTTATTCATTCCCCCAAAGAAATGCTGCATTCTTTATCAACCACTGCTACACAAACATCCACTAGCTTTGCCTGTAACAGAATCACACAAGCTGTGGTTCTTCAGGATGGACAGCCTTCACTTAACGTAACTAAGGCTCACTCATGCCCAACTTCACTCCTTTTCCTTGCTGAATGATGTTTTGTATGAATCATACCTTTTGAAAAAACCAGGAAGTTCTTTGTGCCTGGGAGGCAGCACACAGCAGTTCTAAGTTGGCCATCATGCCACAAAATGCATACATTGAGTTACATTATAAATACATTCTCATTAGATTACCATGAGAAAAAAAGAAAAAAGAAATGTTGGGATGCTCATATATGATCAGAGAAGGCAAAAAAGATGATTAGTTTGAGGGCCAAGTGCTACTATAAGCAGCACCATGCGGAGAAAATATAGATGATAAAGAGAAACACCAAACAAATGAACAATGAGAAGACTCCCTAGGGAGCAGTGTCTGCCTATCTACCAGTTAGAGCTAAATCAAAACGAAGAAAGAAAGGAGAGGGATGTGCAGAAATGGGAATGCCCTCTTCCTAAAGTTCGTGCACAGGAGCAAACAGAAGTATTACAAGTTATTCAAGGACCGGGGCCCAGCAGAATAGCCAAGTGGCTAAAGTTCTTGCTTCGCCTGCACCGGGATCCCATATGGGCACTGGTTCTAATCCTGGCAGCTCTGCTTCCCATCCAGCTCCCTGCTTGTGGCCTGGGAAGGCAGTACAGCACAGTCCAAAGTTTTGGGATTGTGTACCTTTGTAGCAGACCTGAAAGAGGCTTCTGGTTCCTGGCTTCGGTTCGGCTCAGCTCTGGCCGTTGTGGCCGCTTGGGGAGTGAATCATTGGATGGAAGACCTTCCTCTCTGTCTCTCCTCCTCTCTGTATATTTGACTGTCCAATAAAGATAAATCTTTAAAAAAAATTATTCAGGGACCAGCACCATGGCTGATTAGGTTAAGCCTCTATATACACCCCCTTCCCACTCTCCCCAGTATGTGCCCATTTGAGTCCCTGCTTCCGCAACTCCTGATTCAGCTCCCTGCTAATGGCCTGGGAAAGCAGTGAAAGATGACTCAGTTTCCTGGGCCCTTGTACCCACATGGGAGACCTGGAGGAAACTCTAGGCTCCTGGCTTCAGATGGGCCCAGCTCCAGCCCCTGGGGATTGAACCAGAGGATGAAAGATCTCTCTTTGTCTCTCCTTCCCTTACTGAAATCTGCCTTTAAAACAAAAGTAAGTAGGTTTTTTTAAAAATTATTTGAACAGGAAAAAGAAAAAGGAAGGCATGAAAGAGGATGGATTACCAAAGTATGCTTTATTGGAGATGGCTTTACAAGAAAACCACCTAAATATGAAAGAATCATTAGAACAGTGGGCTGACATTTCAAGAAAGCCCACGTAACATATTCAGAACTGAAACCCACCTCTGTCTGCCAATACTTGGTATAATAACCACAGGTAGTCATTGATGTGAATGTGAGTGAGTTAGGCCTTATGACACAAGGAGGCAAAGTTATATGGCGGAGATATGCCAGGTCACCAACAATCCTGAAAATGGCAGATACATAAATACTCTTATTCTTTTGACAACAATATAATGTAAGTAACATGTAATCATCGTTGAAGATCACAAAAAGACTGTCACTACTGTGATGTTTCTGAGAACTACCAAGCATCCTTATGTATCTGTGCTCATCAAGATAACTACTTATTAAGCTTTAAACAAACAAGCATTAAGAAGACCCACTTTAAGGGGGAAAAGCATACTTTTTTCTTTTTTTAGATTTTATTTTATTTTTATTGGAAATGCAGATCAGACTTACAGAGAGAAGGAGAGACAGAGAGAAAAATCTTCTGTCTGCTGGTTCACTACCCAGGTGGCTGTGACAGCCAGAGCTGAGCTTATTCAAAGCTAAGAGCTAGGAGCTTCTTCTGGGCCTCCCACATGGGTGCCGAGTCCCAAGGCTTTGAGCCATCCTTTACTATTTTTCCAGGTCACAAGCAGGAAGTTGGATGGGAAGTGGAACAGCTGGGACATGAACTGTCACCCATAAGATATTCTGTTGTGTGTAAGGTGAGGATTTAGCCATTGAGCCATTGGGCTTGGGCCCAACACATAACTTTTGTTTGCCCATTTTTCAGTTGTTGGCCATTTGGTTTGTTTCTGCCTTTAAGCTATTGTAATAATGCAGCAATGAGCATTTTTATATGTGTTTGATGTGGACTTACATTCTTATTTCCCATGACTGTATGATAGGGTTACTGGCTTGTGTAGTAATTCTATATTTAGATTCCTAAGAAACTTCCAAATTGTCTCCTTCAGCTGTATCATTTTATAGGCCCACTAGTAGTATATGGGGATTCTGATAGTGCTCACTATCTTATTATCTGTCTCTATGATTATACTCCTGTGATAATTTTCTACTGCATCTGCAATAAAGTACCACAAACTGGTCAATGAAAAACATCAGAAATATGTCTGCTCTGAGCAGATGTTTCCCACAATGGTTAAGAGCTGACTGGAATGCCCATGTCTCATATTGCAGTGCCTGGTTGAATCCTGGCTCCTCTGCATCCAGTTCAGTTTCCTGCTAATTTCTAAGTGATAGCTTAAGTAGATGGATCACCAATCAGGTGGGAGACCTGGATGGAATTCCTTGCTCTTAGCTTTGGACTGAACTAGCTCAGGCTGATGAGGGCATGTGGGGAGTGAATCAACTAATCAATGATTGACTCTCTCTTTCTCTCTCTCTCTCTCTCTCTCTCTGTCTCTGTCTCTAACTCTCCTTCTCCCTCTCTTTCTGCTTTTCTTCCTTCCTTTCTCTGCCTTTCAAATAAAATGAGAAAGATAAAAACAGAAAAAAAATAAAATCTTATGATTTCAGAGACCAGAGGTCCAGAATTGAGGTGTTGGCAGGCCGTGATCCCCAGAGGCTTCTAGGGCTGACTTCTTCCTCACCCCATGTACCATCTGTCATTTCTTGTGCACACATGGTGTTCCTTTGCTTGTAGATGCATTGCTCCTATCTATCTCTGTTGTCATGTGCCAGCTTTCCATATGTTTCTCTCCTTTTTTTGCAAGGTTAATAGTCATATTGAACTAAGGGGACCACTAACATCTGTAGTGACAATATTGCTTAATCATTTTGAGAAAGTGGGGATTTTGAAATTCTACTTACCTTTTTAGGAGATATAATTCAGCCCACCCTAATGAGTAGGAAATAGTATCTGATTGTGACTGATTTGTATTACTTTGATGGCTAATCCATATTGACCATCTTTTTATACAATTACTGCAATTTGTGCATCTCCTTTTTTTAAAATATTTGTGTATTTATTATTGTAAAGTCAAATTTACAGAGAGAAGGAGATACAGAAAGATTTTGTGTCCACTGGTTCACTCCCCAAGTGGCTGCCAAGAACCAGAGCCGAGCTGATCCAAAACCAGGAGCCAGGAGCTTCTTCCTGGTCTCCCAAGTGGGTGCAGGGTCCCAAGGCTTTGGGCCGTCCTTGACTGCTTTCCCAGGACACAAGCAGGGTGTTGGAAGGGAAGTGGAGCAGTCAGGATATGAACCAGCACCCATATGGGACCCTGGTGCATGCAAAGTGAGGACTTTAGCCTCTAGGCTACTGTGCCAAGCCCAATTTGTATGTTTTTTTTTTTTAGGAAAAAATATGTTTAGATATTTTTCCATTTAAAAAAAGATTTATTTATTTTATTGGAAAGGCAGATGTACAGAGAGGAGGAGAGACAGAGAGGAAGATCTTCCATCCGATGATTCACTCCCCAAGTGAGCTCAACGGCCAGTGCTGTGCCGATCCGAAGCCAGGAGCCAGGAACTTCCTCCGGGTCTCCCATGTGGGTGCAGGGTCCCAATGCTCTGGGCCGTCCTTGACTGCTTTCCCTGGCCACAAGCAGGGAGCTGGATGGGAAGTGGAGTAGCCGGGATTAGAACTGGCGCCCATATGGGATCCTGGCGTGTTCAAGGCGAAGACCTTAACCATTATGCTATCGTGCCGGGCCCTATTTTCCCATTTTTATAATTGGGTCACTTGTCTTTTTTTTGTTGTTGTTGTTATTGAATTTAAGTTTTCTCTATGTATGTTGCATACACATTCCTTGTTAAACATGTAATTTACAAATAAGATCCTTACATTCTGTGGTTTGTCTTCATGCTTAAAGAACAAATGTACTTAATTTTGATGATGTCTCATTCATCTTTTTTTTGGTTTATGCCCATATCCTATTTTTAAAATCTTTATTTAATCCAAGGTGATAGAAAGATCCAAGCCTGTAATTTCTTCCAAGAGTTTTGTGGTTTTAAGCTGTTACATTTAGGTATTTGATTAATTTAAATTTTTGTACTAAAGTATATTAAAGTAGGGATCCAACTATATTCTTTTTCCTTTCAATATCCAGTCATCTCTGGACTACTTATTAAAAAGGTTATTCTATTTATTGAGTTGTGTTGATACCCTTGTTGAAAAATGAGCTGAATTATTTCTGAACTTTCATTTATACTTAAAGATGCTTCTGAAAAAATGAACTCACAGATAACTTTATTTTTATGCAAGAAAGTTGAGGTCCATAAAATAGTTTTTTGATGATATTTGCTTTCCATGGATTTTTTAAAAATCTCATTACACTTTTTTTTTCTCTTCGAATGTCAGTACCACACTGTCTTGATTGCTGTGCCTTTGTGGTAAGAGATCAGCTCGTATGGCCCTCCAGTTTTATTCTTTTTTCCCCCAAGGTTTTTTTAACTAGTCTGAATCTTTTTTATTTTTTAGCTTACTTTTACTTTTTATTGTAAAGGCAGAGTTACAGTTGAGGGGGAGAGACATAGGGGTGGGGGAGAAATCTACCCAGTGGTTTTCTTCCCAACTGGCTGCAATGATTGGTCCAAAACTGGAACCAGAGGCTTCTTCCAGGTCTCCCATTTGAATACAGGGATGTAAAGACTTCAGCCATCCACCACTGGCTCCCTAGGCCACTAGCAGGGAGCTGGATCAGAAGTGGCATAGCTGGGACTCAAACTGGCACCCATAAGGGATGTTGGCACTGCAGTTGGAGGCTTAGTCAGCTACACCATGATACCGACCCTGTTTTGAACCCTTTTAATTCCTACATGAATTTTTTTAGCTAGCAATTTGTTAATTTCTACTAAGAAGCCAGCTGAAATTTTAATACAGATTGTGTTGAGTCTATAAATCCTTCCAGAAATATTGTCATCATAATATTAATTCTTCCACCCCATGTGCATGAAATGTTGTATTAGTGCCTTAGGACTACCAAAACTAAGTACCATGAGGCAGTGTTTTAGGATAATAACAGTTTACTCTGTCTTTATTCTGAAAGCTTGGAGTCTGAAATCAAAGTGTAAACAGGTTGGTTTCTTCTGGACATTCTGGAAGAGAATCTGTTCCGTCCCCTCTGCTGGTTTCTTCTGGTGGTTGTTGGCAGTCTCTGGGGTTGGGAAAGCCTCACTCCAGCCTCTTCCTCTGCTTCCAGTGATGCTTTCACTGTGCGCCTCTGCTTCTGACTTTCCTTTATTTGTAAAGTCTTCAGTCAGTGATTCAGAAACCACCCAATATACTATGCCATGGTTTCAGTACAGGTTGAGTGTCCTCACAGCTTTGTATGTTGAAATTTAATCTTCGGGCCCGGCGGCATGGCCTAGTGGCTAAAGTCCTCGCCTTGAAAGCCCCGGGATCCCATATGGGCGCTGGTTCTAATCCCGGCGACTCCACTTCCCATCCAGCTCCCTGCTTGTGGCCTGGGAAGGCAGTCGAGGACGGCCCAATGCTTTGGGACCATGCACCCACGTGGGAGACCTGGAAGAGGTTCCTGGTCCCCGGCATCGGATTGGCGCGTACCAGCCCGTTGCGGCTCACTTGGGGAGTGAATCATCGGATGGAAGATCTTCCCCTCTGTCTCTCCTCCTCTCTGTATATCCGGCTTTCCAATAATAATAAAATCTTTAAAAAAAAAAAGAAATTTAATCTTCATTACAGAGATTAAATTGTGGAATATTCAGACAATGGAAACTTAATCTGACTGTGATGTGTAGAAGTAGGGTCTGTAAGAAGTAGTCAAGATTAGATAAGGTCATTAGTGGGAAACCACATGACTGTGTCCTGGTGGCTTCATGAGAGGCAGAGAGAGATCAAGCAAACACAGGGGGACATATACGTACTCCCTGTCACTTGTCTTGTGATTCTCTCTGTGCCACTGGGCTGCCAATAAGAAGATCATCTCCCTGTGAAGCTGCCAGAACTTCAGATCTGTGAGAAAAAAAGAAAAACTTTTCAAAAAAGATTGACTTACTTTTATTGGAAAATCAGATTGACTGAGAGAAAGATCTTCCTTCCGCTGGATCACTCCACAAATGGCCATGATATCCAGAGCTGAACTGATCCGAAACCAGGAGCCAGAAGCTTCTGGGTCTCCCATGTGGTGCAAGGCTTTGGGCCATCCTCAACTGCTTTCCCAGGCCATAAGCAGGGAGCTGGATGGGAAGTGGAGCTGCTGGGATTAGAACCGGCGTCCATATGGGATCCTGGCATGCTCAAGGCAAGGACTTTAGCTACTAGGCCACGCCGCAGGGCCCAGCCATTTCTAATAGTAAAATATCCAAGGTAAATTATTTTATGAAGAAAAAAAGTTTTGGGGCTGGCACAATGACTCAATTATCTAATCCTCCACCTACAAGCTCCAATATCCCATATGGGCACTGGTTCTTGTCCTGGCTGCTCCACTTCCCATCCAGCTCCCTGCTTGTGGCCTGGGAAAGCAGTTGAGGACGGCCCAAAGCCTTGGGACCCTGCACCCACGTGGGAGACCTGGAGGAAGTTCCTGGCTCCTGGCTTCGGATCAGCACAGCACCAGCCGTTGTGCTCACTTGGGGAGTGAATCATCGGATGGAAGATCTTCCTCTCTATATCTCCTCCTCTCTGTATATCTGACTTTGTAATAAAAAAAAAAAAAAGAAAGAAAGAAATGGCTGAGATGCCATGGTGGTGCTGGCTAAGCATTTTCCTGTGGAACAAGCATCCCATATGGGCACAGTTCAAGTCCTGGTGGCTCCGCTTATGATCTAGCTCCCCACTAATGTGCCTGGGAAAGGAGCAAAAGATGCACCCACATGGGAGACCTTGAAAAAGCTCCTGACTCCTGGCTTTGGTTCAGCTCGGCTCTGGCCATTGCAGCCATTTAGTTAGTGAACCAAGAGATGAAATAGCTCTCTCTGTTTCTCTTCTCTCTGTAACTCTGCCTTTCAAGTCAAGGCAAATACATCTTTTAAAAATAACTAATATGAAATCTAACTTCACTTTAATTTGAAGTTAAGTGCCTGTTTCAGAATAAGGTTATGTTTAAAGATACATGGGAATAGAACTTTAACATGTCTGTTTGGCGGATTCAGTTCATCCTACAACAAGTGTGTTTTCATTTATTTTGGTCTGATTTCTTTCTAACAGTGTTTTCTTATTTACAATACATAAGTTTTTATACATTTTTATTACATTTATGTGTAAATCTTGATTCTCTTTGATTCTAGCTAGCATAAATGAAAATATTTTCTTCATTACAACTATATAGAAATACAGTTGGTTTTATATATATATACATACATATATATGTATGTATATATATGTATATGTATATATATACACATATATATGTATGTATATATATGTATATGTATATATATATATGTATATATATATATATATATATATATATATATATAGTCGATTTACACAGATAAGAAGGGGTAGAAAGATTTTTCATCCACTGATGCACTCCCTCAGTGGCTGCAATGGCGAGACATGAGCTGATCTGAAGCCAGGAGCCACGAACCTCCCCTAGGTCTCCCAAGTGAGTGCAGGGTCCCAAGGATTCAGGCAATCTTTCGCTGCTTTCCCAGGCCACAAACAGGGAGCTGGATGGGAAGTGGAGCAGCTGGGACGTGAACCAGCGGCCATATGGGATGCTGACACGTTAAGGCGGAGAATTCGTTGAACCATTGTGCCAGGTGTACCAACTTTCCACCACTGATTATAATGATGTTATCTGTAGGTTTTGCATAGATGCTCTTTATCAGGTTGAGGAATTTCCTTCTGTTCCTAAGTTACTGAGTGTTTTTTATGTCTGTCGAGATGATAACATGGCTTATGTTTATTTTCCATTGACATAGGTGTTTCCTTAACTGGGATTTGATTTCAAATAAATCTTGTGTTTCTGGGGTAAATACATCCTGGTCATATTTATTCTTATTTGTAGTGTTGCAGTTGGCTTGCTAATCTATTGTTGAGAATTTTTTGTTTATATTAATTGTAGATACTGGTCGGTTGTTTTTTTTTTTTGTTCTGGCAATGTCATTGTCTAACTTTGCTCTTAGGATAGTGCTGGCCTAGGACAATTCATTTGACAGCATTCCTTTTATATTCAAATTTTCTTTCCTCTTGAATCAGTTTCCACAGTTTGTGTCTTTTCAGGAATTTGTTCATTTCATATAGACTACCTAATGTTGCTAAAGAGTTATTCGTAGTATAGAAATAATACCCTATGTAGAATGTTACAGGCCAAAAGTATTTTGGATTTCAGACTTTTTTGAAATATTTGTGTAGATTTTATTGGCTGAAGTTCCCTAATCTGAAATTTGAACATATTTTGAACAGAGTGCTCAAAAACTTTTGCATCTTCAAATTAAGAATGTTCAATCTTTTTTTTTTCTAAAGATTTATTTATTTTTATTACGAAGTCAGATATATAGGGAGGAGAGACGGAGAAGAAGATCTTCCATCTGATGATTCACTCCCCAAGTGAATACAACGGCTGGTGCTGTGCCGATCCGAAGCTGGGAACCAGAAACCTCCTCCGGGTCTCCCACGCGGGTGCAGGGTCCCAAAGCCTTGGGCCGTCCTTGACTGCTTTCCCAGGCCACAGGCAGGGAGCTGGATGGGAAGTGGAGCTGCCGGGACTAGAACCGGCGTCCATATGGGATCCTGGGGCTTTCAAGGCGAGGACTTTTAGCCGCTAGGCCATGCTGCCGGGCCCAAGAATGTTCAGTCTTTATTCCCTTTTTATTTCTACAAGTTTGGCAGTGATGTCCTGTTTTTCATCCCTGGTTTTTGGTTCATCTAGCTGAATTGAATCAAAATTTGTTGATTTTGATTTAGTTTTCTAAGAACTGACTTAATTCTGTTGTTTTTCTGTACTGCTTTTATTTCAGTAATTTCTGATAAATGTTGTTATTTCTTAAAAAAAAAATGTTTAGTATTGGGTTCGACACGGTTCCCTCATGTCTAAATGCTCTCCTTGCATGTACCAGGGTCCCATGTGGATGCTGGTTTGTATCCTGGCTGCTCTACTTCCCATCCAACACCCTGCCTGTGGCCTGGCAAAGCAGTAGAGGATGGCCAAAAGCTTTGGGACTCTGCACCCACTTGGGAGACCTGGAGGAGGCTCCTGGCTCCTGGCTTTGATTGGCTTAGTTCCAACTGTTGTGGCCACTTGAAAAGTGAACCAGTGACAGAAGGTCTTTCTCTCTGTATATCTACCTTTCCAACAAAAATAAATAAATCTTAAAAAAAAAAAGTGTTTAGTACTTTCATCCATTTGAAAGGCAAAGTGACCAAGCAGAGAAGAGAAAGAGACAGAGACACACACAGACAGATGGTGATATTGACTGATTCCACGCACTAGTTCATCCCCCCCAAATGCCTGTAATAGCCAAGGCTGGGCCAGGCTGAAGCAGGAGCCAGGAAATCCATGAGTCTCCCACATTTATGGCAGGGGTTCAGGTACTTAGGTGATCATCTGCTGCCTTCCAGGATGCATTAGCAGGAAGCTGGATCAGAAGTAGACTAGCCAGTGCTTGAACTATTACTCTGATGTGGGATGCAGATGTGCTAAGTGATGGGCTAACCTTCAGATTCATAACACTCCCCGCATCTCGTGAATATTCTCTCCTTTCTCTTGTTTTAGGTTTTCTTTATTTCTCTCTTTCTTTCTTCCTTCTTTCCTTTCTTTTTTCCCTTTTTTCCCAGAGTCTTGTGGTGTGAGTTTACATTGTTCATCTGGTAGTATTTTTTAAAAAAAGAGTTATTTATTTTTTAATTGGAAAGTCAGATTTACAGAAAGAAGGAGAGACAGAGAGAAAGATCTTCATCTGCTACTTAATTTTTCAAGTGGCCACAAAGCCAGAGCTGGGCTGAGCTGAAGCCAGGAGCCAGGAGCCTCCCCTGGGTTTCCCCTTGGCCTCCCACACAGATGCAGGGTCCCAAGGCTTTGTACTGTCCTCTACTGCTTTCTCAGGCCACAAGCAGAGAGCTGGATGGTATGTGGAGCAGCCAGGATATGAACCGGCACCCATATGGGATCCCAGCTTGCAAGGACCTCAGTTATTAGGCTACTGTACTGGGCCCAGCTTTCTTCTCTTCAAGTTAGGTATTTATGACTATAATTTTCCCTGTAAGGATAGTTAAATATATTCTAAAATTTTTGATGTATCCTACTTTCTTATATTTCAGAGTATTTTCTGATCTTTGTTTTTGACCTGTTGCCTGTTTAGGTGTGTAATGTTTAATTTCCACATATTTGTGAATTTCTCAAATATCCCTTATTTGTTTGGTTTTATTTTTATTATTATTTTACATGATACAGTTTTGCAGTCATAGAGGTTCCACTCTCCCTTCCTGTTTTTCCCTCCTGCCATTTCCCCCAAATTATCACAATATTATCTCAAATATGTAAAAATTCCTCACCTCAAATTTGACACCAATGTGATTAGAGAGCTTATCTGTATAATTTCCATCCTTTTTAAATTTATTAAGGCTTGTTTAATGGCATAGGATATGGTCTTTTCTTGGGAATGTCTCAAATACACTTGAGAGAAACATGTGATTTGCTGCACATACTGCTTGTATAGATGTATAGTTTGTGTGTAATGTATTTGAGCTTTCATATTTCCTATTAAGCTTCTCCCTAATCATCTTATCCATTATTGCAGGTTCAGGTTGGAAATGGAAATTTCCAGTTATCATTATTGCATTGTCTAGTTATTCCTTTAATCATATCAGGTTTTGCTTCAAGCGTTTTAGAGCTTTTTTATTAGGTACATGTGTTGGTATTTGTAATATCTTCCTGACAGATTGATCCTTTTGTCTATATAATGACCCTTTTAATCTCTGATCACATTTTATTTCAAAGTCATTTTGTCTGATATTAGTATTAGTTGCTTGCGTAATGTATCTTTTCTATTTTTAAAAATTTTAAACTGTATTATTGAGTGTGAAGCCCATCTCCTAGTCACAGTATATGTAATCAGACCCCCAATATCCAGGGGATCTGTGTTAGCGGATTCAATAAACTAGAGTCCAGAAGTATTCTGAAACAAAAAATCCATCTGTACTGAATGTGTGTAGACTTTTTCCCTGTCACTGTTCTCTAAACAATATTCACAGAAATGGTCTCTGTCTTGTAGTGGTTCAACATATGTTTATTTTTCTTCATAATGGTGCAAAAATGGTACTTTAAATTTTGAATTTTGATCTTTACTTGGGCTAGTTATATATACTACCACACTCTCCCATGATGCTGAGCAACAAGGTACAGCTCCAGCCAGCCACATGACCACAAAGCTGAACTCCCAATATTAATGGTGCAGTGTGTAGCAAAGCCATGAGATTTGGTAGAATTGATGTATGAGATGCATTTTCAACTTAGTAATGTTTTCAATTTGTGATGGTTTTATTGGAATGTAAGCCTATCATAAGCTGAGGGCCATTTATACATTCTAGAAACTATTTATGAAGCATTTACATTGCATTAGGTATTGTAATTAAGAGGTGGTTTAAAGTATACATAGTATAATATACATAAGTTATGCATAAATAATACACCATTTTCATAATGGTTTGAACATCTACAGATTTTGATATCTGGGAGAAATTCTGGAACCAATACACCACAGATACTGAAGGGTGACTGTCATGTTATTTTGCTTTTATTTAGCTTCTTACCTCAGCTCTTTAACTATATTTTAAAACCCATTCATAAATCATTTAATTTCTGTCACAATTGGAATTACATCTGATTTTTACTTGAAATTATTATTTTTTACCTATTTGAAGGTTAGAATACATAGATAGGAAGAGACACAGAGAGGAAGATTCTGCATCTGCTGGTTCACTTCCCGAATGGCCAAGCCAGGAACCAGAACTCCTTCCGTAGGTGGCAGGAGCCCCAGCACTTATACCAGCTTCTGCTTCCTTGCCAAGAGTGGCAGCAGGGAGCTGGGTTAGAAGGGTCCTGGATCAGCCGAGACTTGAACTGGCAGTGATATGGCATGCTGGCATTGCAGGTGGTAGCTTAAGCCACTGCACCATGATGCTGGCACCTTGCTTTATTTTTTTGTATTGTTTTAATGAAGATTTATTTTATTTAGTTGAATGACAGAGTGAGTGAGTGAAAGAGAGAGACTCTTTCATCCACTAGTTTACTCCTCAAATGGCCCAACTACCGGAACTTGGCTAGGTCAAAGCCATTCTGAAGTTCCATCTGGGTTTCCCATGTGGGTGCAGGGACCCAAATACATGGGCCATCCTTTCTGCTGTATCAAGCACAGTAGCAGCAGCAAGCTGGATCAGAAGCAGAGTAATTTAGACTCCCAGCACTGTAATCATGACACTGTATCACAGTGCTGGCATATGTTTTGTATTGTTTGAGCCCTGTTCTTGATTACATAATTTTACACTAACTGCATTCTATATATTTATTTATTTAAGAGGCTGTAGACATACACAAAGAGAGACAGAGCTCCCATATGCTTTTACTCCACTAGCATTTGCAGTGGTTGAGGTTGGGTAGGCAGGGCTGAGGATGGGAACAGGGAACTCAGCCTGAGTCCTAGGTCAATGACAGGGACCCAAGCACTTGAGCCATCAGTGTTGTTGCCCAGGGTCTATGCTGGTGAGAAACTGAAATCAGGAGTTGGAGCTGGTACTCCAAGTGAGGTACTGGGATATGGGATGTGTATATCTTAATCAGTATGATCAGTGCTCATTCTAAGAACTCCCTTTTACTATCTTATCAGTAAGTTGTTTTGCAAAGTTATAACTGTGTATTATAAACAAAAACAAGAACTTTGTTTTATGTCCTGTAGAACACAGTCAGGCAGACTATTTGCAAAACATTTTTGTCTGTTAAATCACAAAATTATTTGATGCAATTTAGATGCACATTTAAATATTCAGTAATTAATCTTAATTATTAACTCAAGGACTACTTAATTAAAAATTAGTTTCAAGGGCCTGAAACTGTTTGAAGCACAACCTAAAAAGTGGAATAGCAGCCAAAGTTTAGTTTGTGTAGACTTCACTGTTAGGTTCCAACAGTATGCTTAGTGTAGCTTTTGTCTTCGATTCCTTGATCAAACTATAAATTGACAATAGGGAATGTCACTGTACTTGCTTTCTAGAAGGCCAGACAGGAGCAGAATAGAGCTGGATTATCATTTCTAGCTAAATTCGTTAACAAAAGAATTCAATTGTATGGCCATGCTCATTTTGTAAGACATGTGACTAATATTGCGTGTTTATATATATATACATATATATATACAAAATATCACATAAGCAGATAATATGCATCCTTAATAGATAATATGCATACTTAGAAAAGTGTAGAAGAAAGTTTTTAGATGTCTCTAGTATCCTTATTTCATATTCATATAGATTACAGTTATATAAAAGTCAACCTCCAGTGTAAGAAAAGCAGCAAAATTCTTGCTCTTGAGTTGGTTGCTATGGATATTCTTTAGCTATAGAACTTCTTGTTCTGTCTTTCCCAGATGGTTATGACCATCTTTTACTCCTGAAGAGATGTTAGAACTTTTTACTTTGCAGCTTCTCCTTCAGCTTTATCATATATGTATGTGTATCTTAATGTTTAATCATTGTGAAGAAGAAATATGTTTAGATCCTTCAAGCTGTTATTCTCTATACTTATTTTGGGCTGGAGGGGGAAACACAATATATGGATTTGATAGATATTTTATCAGGAGTTTGGGGTTGAGAACAGGAGTGAAGGTCTGGAATTTCAGAGCCAAAAGCACAAGATCCTGCTTTCTGTATTATACATGGGTCGAGATTAATGGAACCAGGTAAGTTACTCTCCAGGCGATTGAGAAGGGTGGGAAATTCAGAGACTGAAACAGATCTCAGAACAGTCAATTAAGCCTCTGAGTGATTGAGAAGATAAATACTCGGCCAAAATCCATTCTAACAACTGATTCCGTTATGTAAAACACACCTACAGCATTTGAAATGCAACCAAGTCTATTTTATATGAATGCAAGTATAAACCAACTTAATTTTAGACCTGCCTGCAGCCCCAGATTATGTTTGGTGTGAAGACAAAGAGCTGTACAGCATGAAAGCACAAGGCATCAGGAAGGTTGAGAAGGCTCCCTGCCAGGGAAGTTTGGCAAAGAACTCCAAGAGGAAGGAGAAATTTCTCTGCGAATCAACTTTGGCTCTCTGGAATAGAGAACACGGAGAGAGAGGGACTAAGGAAAGCCAGCCCTATTCTACTTGTTGATACCTTAACAAGCTGTTGGTTTTTGAAAGGGGATAAAGGAGCAAAGTGTGGGTAGCATTCTGTTCCCCTGAGTCAATCCTAATGAAGTGGGAGGTTCTTGAAGAAATTAATTTCCATTTAAATTCATGCATGACCCTCTTCCAGAAACCTCCAAGTGTTTTGAAATTTTTGTTGAGAGTTTCAAATGATCCAGCAATAATAAGGTCTTCTTTGACATGTTCTGTTTCTTTGGGCCTAAGCTTTACAGTAGAGACCTGATTTCAGCTGGAGGAATTTTCTCCCAACATTGGAACAACTGATTATGTTCTTCTCTGTTTACTAAGTTAACATGGGAACATAAATCATGATTCTCATATTCTCAAAGCAATCACGTTTTTAATCCGGGCTACTCTACTCACTGGATTCTTGTAGGAGCTGATGCCAAATTTCCTGGCAACTAAACAGGAGTTGATTCCAGGGCTTTTCTGACTTAAAGACACAGTGGAACTACTCAACAGAAAATAGAAACCTGCCCCTCCACTGCAGTTTCTGAGCTTAACAAAAGGTGACAGAAGCAATGAAATGGGTGGATTTTACCAGGGCACTGGAGAACAAAATCAAAAAAGGGTCCATGCTTTCTTTGCTCTGTCCCCTTCTCCTCAAGAAAAAAAAAAACCCTACTTGAATAGAGTGACCCTGTTTTCTCATCAGAAATGACTTTAATTCTTTTTCCTGTGGTCAACGTTTGAGGAGCTTTGGGTAGGTTTTTCTATTTTGCATCTTATGTGCACAAAGGGCACAGTATCTAGCAGCGCCCATTGATGGGGAAATTACCCAGAGGCGAGCTGTTTCACAGGAGTTAAAGGAAGTCAGTTTGATTATTTGCCCTTATTCAGCGTCTCTCTCCACTCAGGAGAAAAAACATGGATATGATTCATGACATCTGAGCTTCACTCCTTTATTTTCTCCTGTTGATGCTACCCTCAGGCCAATTCTCTTTGTGATTAAAATGAAGTGAACAAAGCCGAGCAGAATATTTTCTCTCCTGCTCTATGATGTAGTCTTCCCATAGCCCTCACAGGGAACTTTGTATTTAGCAACTTTTTCACATTGAAAACATTGTGTGAAATTCATCAAAGTCTTCAGTGGTACCTTTTTCTCACCACTACTATTCATCCCTGGTATGTTGACTTCCTTAAATTTCAAAACGCATTTGTAATGTAATTTTCATCGTATTTTTGTGTCATCTATATCCTTTTGTGTTTCTGTACATTTGTTTTCTAAACAGACCAACCTTAGGTCTTGTTGCTATTCACTGTTTCGCTCTTCCAAATACCACAGTAGCCAAGGCTGGGGCGAGCTAAAGCCAGCAGCCAGGAATGCTTTCCAGGTTTCTTACGTGGGTTGCAGGGACTCAACCACTTGAGCCATCATTGGTCCCTTCCTAAGGTCTGCATTAGGAGGGACCCTGAGTTATGACTCAGAGCCAGGAGTCAAGCATAGGTACTTGAATCTTAACTGGCATTATAAATGCAAGCCTAAACACATACCCACTGTCGTCATAAATGGTTTCAGTCCAAAACTGACAGGCATTTCTTTAGCTTTTCTCCATTGTAAATGACAGGTATCCCTGCTATTATAAAGTTAAAGGTATTTTCTCAAACTTTAGGTCTTCAAAAAGATTTATTTGAAAATTTTTTTTGCCTGAAAGACAGAATGGTAGAAAGAGAGAGAGGGGATGAGAGAGAGAGAGAGTGAGAGACAGAGAGAGAGACAGAGACCTTCCATTCACTGGCTCATCCTTCTCCCCCAAAAGATTTCAGCAGCAGGACTGAGTGAAACAGGCTGAAGCCAGGAGTCAGGAACTCCATCAGGGTCTCCCACAAGAGTGGCATGTCGGGGCGGCCCAAGTACTTGGATCATCCTCCTCTGCGTCCTCAGGCACATTAGCAGTGAACTGGATGAGAAGTGGGGAGCATCCAGGAATGGAACTGGCACTCTGTTATGAGATGCATATATTACAGACAACAGCTTAAGCCTCTGTACCATGAAACTGGCCTCCTCAAGCTTTTATATCAGTGTAGGCATTCTTGTACATATTCTTAGATATTATGAAGAATATATTTTATAATTTTTACATTTATTATAATGACATTGGGTGTTTCTGGATTAACTATTTCAGCAACTAAATTATATTTATATTTTATGTCTCATTTGTGTCCAAAATTAATTTGAGGCAGCTTACACTGAAGTCATTTATAATACATCTACTATAATATCTAAAATGGAAGAAATGGAAAATACCAAGTGTTTGCAAGAATATAGAACGAATGGAATTTATTGTACATTGCCAGTTGCGGTATAAATCATTACAGTTCCTCTGGAAAACTGATTATTTCTGCTAAGCTGATCCCAGGTGTATCCCAGGAACAGCAGTTCTACTCTGAGATGTGTACCTAATGGACACTTATGAGTGAGTTTACCAAAAGGCATGTACAAGAATGTTCACAGTAGTGCTATTCACACTAAGCTCAAACTGTAAAGTATATAAATGTTCACTGTTGTGGATTGAGTTGTGTGTCCCCCAGACCCTAACCTCTAATGTTACTATACTTGGAAATGCAGCCTTATAGAATTAAGGTTACAAGAGTTCTTTACAATGAACTCTAATCCAGACTGGCTGGTATCTGTACAAGAGGAAATTTGGAGGTTGAGCATTATAACACAACAGGTTAAGCTCCCTGTTGGATTTCTCAGAAGCCATTGGAGAGCTGAGCTCAGGTTTCATTTCATTTCCTAACCAGCTTCCTGCTAAGGCCCCTGAAAAGCCCAGATTCTTGGGTTCCTGCCATCTATATGGGAGACCATGATAAAATTCTTGGCTCCTCGCTTCAGCCTGGCCCAATCCCAGGTGTTGCTGACATTTCAGGAGTGAACCCCATATTATTGTGTGTGTGTGTTTCTCACTTTGCCTGTGAAACAAGCAAATAATCAAACTTAAAAAAAAAAAAAAGACGAAGTAGAAGTTTCCACACAGGCATGTATATACCTATTGGAAAGACCATGTGAGTACACAATGAGAAGTCAACCAGTTACAAATCAAAAGAAGGAGGACTCAGGTGGAACCAAACTGTTCTATCTTGACCTTGGACTTGCAAATTCTAGAACTATGAGAAAAGAAACTTCTGTTTAGTCACCAAGTCTGTGGTATTATGTTGGTGCTGCTCTAGCAGATGAAGACACGTACCAACAGTAAGATAATGAACTGTGATATTTTTATGTGACAAAACCTAGTATAGCAGCAAAAATTACTTCTATGTACATTGATATAGATTCATTTTAGAAACATACTATTAAGTGAAAAAAGCCAGACACATATTAATAAGGGAGTTGAACTTGTATGAAATAATATGCACCTTATACTTGACCCAAAAATGATTTAGAAGAAACTCTTAATGATTCAAACAAAGTTAGTACAAAAATCAAAGATATTTTCCCACTTCCTGTGGAAAACAACCCTAAATTATATAAATTCCTTTTATGAACTATTTGTAGGCCATTTAACTCCAATTGTATTTTTTATCTTGCAGTTTGTAGCTTCTGAGTAACTTTTTATGAGACTATGATAGAATTGTTGTTAAGATATTGTGGTAATGAGAGTAATTTTGAAATTTCACATATATTTTTACTATATGTGAAGTTATATACAGTAATTTCACAGATGACTTAGGAAATGCAGACTGTGGGCCTGGGCATGGTAGCCTAGCGGCTAAAGTCCTTGCCTTGCACGTGTCAGGATCCCATATGGGTGCCAGTTCTAATCCCAAAGGGCCCTCTTCTGATCCAGCTCCCTGCTTGTGGCCTGGGAAAGCATCTTGGATGGCCCAAAGCCTTGGGACCATGCAATCGCATGGGAGACACAGTAGGGGCTTCTGGCTCCCGGCTTAACTCCGGCCGTTGCAGCCTGTTGGGGAGTGAATCAATGGATGGAAAATCTTCCTCTCTGCTTCTTCTCCTCCTCTTGTATATCTGACTTTCCAATAAAAAATAAAATAAGTCTTTAGAAAAAAAAGAAAATGCAGGCTGTTAATATGTTAATATCATGTTAATATATTTGATCAAAGCACAAAGCAAAAAAAATTCACCTTTGAGTAAGTTGGTACACAATTGTTGATTCACAGAATATATTTAGAGATCTAATGGTCTCTGTCTTGATTATTTCAGAATTGAGTTATCTGCACATGTGAAAACAGTGCTAAGGAGAGGATGACTGTCTAGAAGGCAGAAGACATTGGGTGGCTAGCATTGCCTTCTCCTTGTACCTCTCCAGAAAGTAACTCACTTCTCCAGCTGTGCTGGTGTGTACCACCACTGCAAGGTGGAGACAGTTCCAAGTGTACTCTCAAGAATGATATCTGATTATCTATTTGCTTTACATGGCGTTGACATTAGCTTATGTGATTTCTTTTTACCTTCAAATTGTTTTTTATTTTCATAATCACTCTTTGCATAGTGTCATTTTATAAACTTAATATGACTGCTTTACAATGTCACATAAGGCTATGTGAAAGCTAATTTTTTATTAAATTTTTAAATTTTATAAAACAATTTATTTTATAAAAAACATTTTTACAAAAAGTTAACCATGGCAAAAGGTATTTCTGAAAATATTTTTTCTTAATTGCAAAAGATGTGTTTAACGTTTTCTGAAGAGGAGTGATTACCAATTGGAATGTGACAATTCCAAACCCTTAACAATGACCGTGAGCTAACTGTGCTGCATTTTTAAGGCTCTAGAACAGCTGAAGCACTAGGTGTTTGTGTCTGCTAAATGCCTGCCCTCTGATGATTATTTCAAAGGAGAATGATTTTATTAGTTTAAGCTCAATCTAAATGAATGATAATCTGTCATACTCACTTTCAATAAGACTTTATTAGGATAGATGTCCAGGGCCCGGCGGCATGGCCTAGTGGCTAAAGTCCTCACCTTGAACGTGCCGGGATCCCATGTGGGCGCTGGTTCTAATCCCGGTGGCTCCACTTCCCATCCAGCTCCCTGCTTGTGGCCTGGGAAAGCAGTCGAGGACGGCCCAAAGCTTTGGGGCCCTGCACCTGCGTGGGAGACCCGGAAGATGTTCCAGGTTCCCAGCTTCGGATTGGCACAGCACCGGGGCCGTTGGGGTCACTTGGGGGTTGGGTCATCGGATGGAAGATCTTCCTCTCTGTCTCTCCTCTCTGTATATCTGACTTTGTAGTGAAAATAAATAAATCTTAAAAAAAAAAAAAGATGTCCAGACTTGAGTTAATTGCATCTACAATAGATTAATTTTTGTGTCAAAATTAAGCAAATTGGCAGGTCATCCTGCATAACTTCGATTCTAGCATTGAAGTAAACTTATATTTTCACTTTAAGTTTTTTTTTTAAACAGCATTCATTTCTTCTGCTAGTGATTTTATCTTATTGACTGTTAATTTATCAACCCCTCCTCAAAAAAAAAAAAAGTGAGAGGAGGAAAAGAGGACACAGCATTATCACATTTGTACTTCTGGGTTTCCTACACCATATGGTGATTTCTAATTAGAATACAAAAGATCGTGTGCCGAGACCCACCTCGCAGTAACGTGGTTGGTGGGCACCACTGAGAGAGTTTCTTGAATTTCCAATGAGGACAGTTTTGAGCAAAGCTGTAAGGTCTATAATTGTTCTGACACTAGAAGTCTGATAAAGTTACTGAGGTGCAGATCAAGTTGGTATTTTGAAGCTCATGATTAAATTCTGGATGTTTAATCCTCTCAGTCAGTAGCCTGACTCAATTTTTTTCCCTTAAATCAGCTTCAATATTTAATTTTATGTGTACCCTCTCAGGAGAGATTTCAAAGGATGCTCTGCTAGATGCTTGACTGCCTTGTCTATTTGCTCTTGTTTTGCGTGCAAGAGAAAGCCAGAGGCTTTCTTCTCATTGTGTACACATAGTATTAATGGATTTACTCTGCCTGTATCGTCTCATTACTGGAAACAGCTAGAAGCACAGAAGTCTTTCAGTGTATGCAAATAAGGCCAAATCATCTACCTGAGAGTTAATATTCTCTGCTTTTAAGTGTATTCTAAATCTAATGTTTGTATTTAGAGCATAACATCCTGTTCTCTCCTCTCTCTCTCTCTTTTTTATGGGCAAAAAGCTAAGCAGGCTCAGGCAGCTGTTTGATGTTGGCTTCAAGTGTTATTAATTTCATATTCTATTATTCTTTTCACTGTAGCACAAGTGAAGCTGATGTGGAGGCTGTCATGGATAAGTTGTTTGATGAGCTGGCTCAGAAACAAAATGATTGTACGTAAGTTAATTTCTCTTGAAAGAGAATACATTTAGAACACAATGCCCAATCTCCACTGACCAATTAATAAGTTCCATTGCTGTATATGGGTTGATGCCACGCTCAAGTGGCAGTCATTGTATCAGCATTTTGTCTAATTTATGTGTTGAATCATGTGCTATTATTCATCAAGCTATGCATTTCCTATCTGTAAGAGATGAATTTTATAGTAATTATCCAGACAAGATTGAGTCTTTGTTCATGTTCCCATAGTAACTAGACCAAGGATTCTAAAAGTGCAAGGCAGAGAGCTGCGGCTGAATAAAGCCTGTGGAACCATTGCCGACTGCACATTTGAAGAGCTGTGTGAGAGAGTAAGTATCCAGGCACGGCCAGGCTCATTGGCCTTTTCACGTGTTAAAATACTTCATGTGTTCCTTGCTGCCAGTTTTGGATCTTCAGATACTCTTCCTAGGGGCAGAACTTATGTGAAAGTCTCATGCTGGCAAATAGGCAAATATCAGGAAGGGACACACTCATCCACATTTGCCATTACTTTTTATAGATATGGGCACAAAAATCTGCACCGAGAGGAGCTCACAAACAGGTTAACAAATGCAGAGAACCATCCACTGTTGCTGGAAGCAAAACTAATAAAATCAATTTCAGGGATATTTTTTAAAAAGCAAAAAGAAAAGACAAATTTAAGAAATTGAGATGAAGTTGGTGGGGAAAAAAAAATATGAAATAGTTCTTACCACCTGCCATCCCAGGAAGCATGCGTAAAGAATTTCCAATCTTTATATTTATTGTCCACCTTCTGTTGTCATAACATCTGACCTACAAGTACTTGGCCAGAGCCCAAGCAAGCGGATTTTCATAACTGTGAAATTATGTTCTATAATAAATATTACATTCAGCAGAGAAAAAAGTATGTGTACACCTACATACATATGCAAGTGAGAAAGACTTGACTGCAGGTTCATTCAGTATGAATTCTATCCTTTAAAAGCTCTGCAATTTCAGTACTCAATAGGTGTTTGATTATAAAGTAGACATAATGTTAATCCAAATCCCTTGATTGACATGCACAAATGACCTTTTAAGTTAGTCTCTGATTTATCTCAATCTGTAGGTAAGTAAAGAAGAGTTGGTTTCCAATGAAGAGGGAGAAAAAGTTGTCCTATCTACCAGCCCGCTGTCTCATAAAAGCTAGTGACTTCTAAGTAGCGTACACTCGTGGTCCAAGAGATGAACCCAGTTGTTTAGCACTTCAAAACCAGTGCAGCTTAGCAATCTTCAGGATTTCCCAGCAGGATGGTGATGCCAGGCTGTTAGTGAACCCAGTCTCATGGTGTGGCCCCTGACGAAGTCCACCCGTCCATCTCCTAAAGGCCCTGGGAACTATGCATCTTAGATGTAAGTTGCTTTAGGCTTCACTTGCTTGGTAATTGTTTCGCCTGAGAATTAAGACGACCCTAAAAAGCAGAATGTGCTTTCCTTCAGGCCTTGGGGAGGAGGAACACAAACACAGGCCTTTTGAGCAACTACAAAGTGTTTTTCTCTATTTTCTTTTTTTTTTAAAGGTTTGTTTTAGAGTTGTGGAGAGAGGCAGAGACACAGAGAGAGGTCCTCCATATTCTGGTTCATCTCCCAGTTGACTGCAACAGAGGGGGGTAGGCCAGGCCTGAAGCCAGGAGCCAGGAGTGTCCTCTGGGTGTCCCATGTGGGTGCAGGGGACCAAGCATTAGGAGCATCTTTTGCTGCTCTCCTTGGTGCATTTGCAGGGAGTTGGATCAGAAGTGGAGCAACCAGGACTTGAACCCATGCCCATATGGGATGCTGGTGTTTGTATACTTGGTATGTCACAATGCCAAACCCTCTTTCCATTTCTTTCTTTTTTGTATGTTTGTTATTTCAGGAGACTTAGTACACAGAAAAGGCCCAGTGAAAAATTCTTCAAAGTCCGTTTACTTACTGTATGGGGGCTGTAGGAATGAAGGCTAGTTGAATCTGGATCTGAAAATTACAAATAATACTTATAGAAATATGTTTTATTTTTTATTGCATGTGACAAAATCCCTATTTATCTTTGGCATTAGTTTCTTGACAAAATTCTAGGATGAGTAAGTAGTACATCCTTCACAAATTGGTGGTTTACACATGGCATAATTTTTCCAAAAATATTTAATAATTGTTTAGGTCTTTAAACATGAATATTTCAGTTAATTCTTTTGAAAAAAATTTTTAAACAATTTATTTATTTGAAAGACAGAGGGGTGGTGGGTAGAGGCTGATCTTCCATCTGCTGGTTCACCTCCAAGTGGCCACAATGGCTAAGGCTGGGACCAGGCCAAAGCCTGTTATCAGTAATCTTCCATGCGAGTGCAGGGACCTAAGCACCTGGGCCATCTGCTGCTTCTTTCCCAGGCACATTAGCAGAGAGCCATATTGGAAGAGAGCAGCCAGGACTTGAACTGGCACATCACAGATGGCGGCATAACCCACTTAGCCACAATACTTGCTCCATTTTGGAAATTTTTTGTGGTATAATTATTCTTGATTGTTCTTCTTTGAGTTGGGCAGACCCTCATTTGTCAGTGTCTTGTGTGATAAAAGCTTGCCTTTTATTTGAATCATGTGTACTACATCAGACAAGTTCTGAATGATTGACAAGCCAAAGACGTGAGGGGTGAGGTTAGGTCCTAGAATTAATCTGTGAAGTACGTTTGAGTAAGGGTTAAGTATTTTAAGTGGTCATTTCATTTGTGACTATTTTCTTGCTGGGATGATTCTTCATTTCTCTGCCATCTTATGACTGGCAATTCAGATGGCGAATACTTACATGAAGAGGATCCTTGAAATCATTCAAGTTCAGATGCAGCTTCAAACTCTTAATTAGTTATAATGTTCTTATGGGCCAGGCAGGATAATTGCCCAAAACTTCTCAATAAACTAAAAATTGCATCCAACCCACAGTAAAGAAGCAGACATCTAGTGCATATGAAAGTCCCAGTTTTGGATATAGCCTATGCTAGATATCTGGGAGGTGCTTTGACCCCCGGTTCTACCCAGCTGCTACTACTGGTATCATCTTGAAGTTTAAAAAATGTTGGCAAGGAGTGAGGTAACCATCTGTAGGGATGACTTTTGAGCCATAGTCCCAGGGAAAAAGTTATGTATTATATGTTACATAAACATTGATCCATGAGGTCTTGATAAGTAAAAGCAGGGAATTCAGCTGAATGCCCTTGACACTTACCACTAAGGAGATGAAAGAAGACCAGCGCATTCTGCTCTTTGCATCCCTCCTCTCCCTGGTCCCAGCTGTTCCTCAGGTGTGGAATCCTGCAGGCGGACATCTAACTTCTTGGTATCACCAGCAATCTCTTTCTTTGCAAATGTCGTTCAACACTGCCAGGCTAAGAGAAGCATCCCCGTTAAATGTCCTGATAACTGCATAAAAATTATATGTAGCTAACACAACCATGCCTCAGGTATAATGCTAAGTATTTTTTATTTTGTACCTTATCTTATAATATACAGGCCCTGTATTGTTTTCATTGCATAGGTGGGATAATCAAAATATCAAGGTGCTAGGCTCCTTTCCCAAGATCATTCAGCTAGATTGTGGCAGAACCAGTAGTTGAACCCCTTAGTGTTTGAATCTCAGATTTTGTGCTCTTAATTGCAACATTGTTTCTGAAAGTGTTATGGACTCATTAATATAATTTAGATTCTACTGTGAAGTACAATCAGATGTCTTTTGAGGGGCAGAAAGATGGAAAAGGAGACGGGGGAGAGAGAGTTCCTACTTACTATTTCACTCTTTCAAGTGCCTGCAACAGCTGATGCAGATTGGGTCTGGGCTAAGGCCAAAACCTAGGACTGGACACTCAGTTCAGGTCTTCATGGTAGGGGGCAGCAACCCATTTCTTGAGCTGTCTCCATAGGCTCTCAGAGTAGGCTTCAGCAGGAAGCTGTGGTTAGGAGTCAGAGCTGGGAATTGAATCTAGGTGCTCCAGTGAGGGATGGTGGGATTCAGGCTTTTTTTTTTTTAAAGATTTATCCATATTTATTGTAAAGTCAGATATACAGAGAGGAGGAGAGACAGAGAGGAAGACCTTCCGTCCCATGATTCACTCCCCAAGTGAGCCGCAACGGCTGGTGTGCGCCAATC
The DNA here is from genome assembly GCF_030435755.1 of Ochotona princeps. Lineage (NCBI taxonomy): Eukaryota > Metazoa > Chordata > Mammalia > Lagomorpha > Ochotonidae > Ochotona > Ochotona princeps. The sequence goes on along the minus strand of NC_080832.1, from coordinate 53,554,338 downwards.
CGAAGCCAGGAGCCAGGAGCCTCTTCCAGATCTCCCATGGAGGTGCAGGGTCCCAAGGCTTTGGGCCGTCCTCGACTGCTTTCCCAGGCCACAAGCAGGGAGCTGGATGGGAAGTGGAGCTGCCGGGATTAGAACCAGTGCCCATATGGGATCCCGGGGCATTCAAGGCGAGGACTTTTAGCCACTAGGCCATGCCGCCGGGCCCGGGATTCAGGCTTTTTAACCAGTAGGCTAAATCCCTACTTCTGAGTAAGCTTTGAAACGTTTGTGGAGCATGAAGCTGACCAGGAAGCAGTTGTCCTCCATTCCTGAGAGCCCCCTGTGTCCCAAGACTGTTGCTACAAAACTGTCCAACTTCCCTGCCTTGACATACCCACTGGGAATGGATACCGCTGCTGACCCTTCTGCCTCCTTGTAGTGCTTGTACCTCCAAAGTAGGAACTTCTGATACCTAGGCAGCCTCATTCCCTACCCTTTCATGAAAATATAATTATTTTCTCTCCTTGCCATTCTGTAGAAAGACTTGGGAAGTCCTTCCCTAGAAAACTGTGTATGTCAAGAAGAATGTGTGCAGGTGGTCTCCGTTCCCTGCCATGCCCTGCTATCAGAGCCATGGCAAAGGACGTCAAAGAAGATTCCACTCTGACTTCAAGCTTTCATCTCCTCCGTGATGCAGCTACCTGGTTTAATCAGAGGATAGTGGAGACCTGAGGATTATTCATTCATTGTTCCTGAAGTGAGGCTCATATACTCTGAGACCTTTTCAAAGGTCCCTAAGTTCAAATATCCTTACAACTCTATTAGGACACTTTCTGCTTTTTCACTGCCATGACATTTACAGTAATGCTGCAGAAGTAGCATGAATCAAAATAGTGACACCAAACCATATTGTATTCTTTACTGCCCATGTACTCACAGAAAGAAAAAAATAAATCCAGTTTCATTTAAAAATGTCTTTGAGGGGCTGGTACTGTGGTGTTGTGGGTGAAACCGCCACCTGCAGTGCCTGCAACTCATATGGACAACAGTCCTGGCTTCTCCACTTCTCCAGTTCCAGGTGAATACACTTGGAAAGCAGTGGAGGCTGGCCTCTACATCCACATGGGAGGTCCAGAAAAAGTTCCTGGCTCCTGGCTTTGGCCTGTCCCAGGTCTGGCTCTTGGGGCCAACTGGGCAGTGAACCAGAGGATGGAGGATCTCTCATTCTGACTCTCCTCTCTTTCCCTGCAACTCTGCTTTTCAAGAAAATAAATAAATAAAATAAATAAAAAATAAATAAATCTTTCTTTTTAAAAAATAATATCCTTCAAGAAACAGTGAAACTTGCAAGCTTTGTTCAATCTAAACTGACAAAGCATGTCCTTCAAATATTCTTGATGACAAAAATGAGCAGCTGTGCATGATAAAGCGCTTCTGGACACCAAGTGCAATGGCTGTCCTGAGAGGCAGGGTGCGGCTGTGTGAGTTGCCAGCTGAACTAGCCGCTGGAAGCCATCTTTTCTCTCAGCCCACTGTTCTGACCCAGCTTCTCAGCTGACAGACAAACCATGGCACCTTAGGTTTGACAGGCCTTATAGTGTTTGACAGATATTTTCTTGAATAGCGAACAAAAAGGAAACTGTCATCTCAGAGGAAGCAACTGACAGTATTTGTTGCCAGTGACAAAATGTGAACAAACAAGTGAAAATTACAGTTTTGGAAAAGTTGTTTCTGCCATAGTGAGCTTGACAGCATCTTAATTCTTAGAATTTTTTTTTCTGCTGCAATTGATGGCAGTGTTTTGATAATTATAAAATTAAATGTGTCAGTGTTGAGAAGACCTACATAACTCAAGGAACTGATTTTCTAACAACCAGAGCAGGATCTTAAAAAAGTATACGTTTCAACAGATCCATTTAAAATGCAAGAAAGACTAATACATTTTAATATTATAGAATTTAAAAAGGATCCTAATAGTTTCAGACCCTCCATTGCAACTGACATTTTAAAAGCTACCTCTTGTTAGATTAGAAAATTCTTAATAGATTTTGTTTTTTTTTTTCTGTAACAATTTAGGCTTATAAGCAAATAATAAGATATTGTAAAATTTCTATAGCTGAGCAGTCTGTATTCTAGTTTTTCCTTTTATTAATATCTTGCATTAGTGTTATACATTTATTACAATTAATGAATCAATATTGATAAATTATTACTAACTAGAATCCACCTTTCCTCATTTAAAAATTTTTTATTTTACTTATTCAAATAAATAGTGCTTTCTAGAGGAAGAGAGAGAGAGGAGAAGAGGGAGAAAGAGATGCTCCATCTGGTGGTTCACTTTGCAAATGGCCACAACAGCCAGAGCTAGACCGGGCTGCAAGCAGGATCCAGGAACGCCATCAGAGTTTCCCACTTGGGTAGCAATGATCCATGATTTCAGCCATCTTCTGCAGCTTTCCCAGGCATGTTTAGTGGAGAGGTGAATCAGAAGTGGAGCATCCAGGACTTGGAACTGCCACTCTGATATGGGATGCTGGCATCACAGGTGGTGGCTTAAACCACTGTGCCAAAAAAGTGGTCCAAAATTTCCTTTATTTATACCTAATATCCTTTTTCTGTTCTAGGATCCCACCTGGAATATCACATGATCCATTTTTATTTGTTTAGAGGTAAAGAGAAAACAGAAACAAAGATCCACTCCCCACATCTATCTGCTGGTTCACCCTCCAAGTGCCCACAATGGCTGTAGCTGGAATTGATGCTGGGCTAAAACCAGAAGCCAGGAGCTCCATCCAGATCTCCCACATGAGTGGAAGGACTAACTCGCCTGACCCATTTCCTGTTGCCTTACAGGGAATGCATCAGCAGGAAGCTGGAGTCAGGAGTGAAAACCAAGACTTGAACCCACTCACTCCAGCGTGGCATATGGATATCTCAGTTCAAGTCTTAGCACGGGGCCAAATGCCTGCCCCAAATTACATTATTGTGTCTCCTAAGGCTCCTCTTGGCTTTGAGTTTCTCAGACTTTTCTTGTTTTCCATGATCTTAGAAGTCCGAAGGAATAGTAAGAGTTTTGCAGTTTCTTTTAACAGAGATATAGCTGTTTTTTGTTTTTTTTCCCCCTTTAGTAGACTAGCTTTGGGAAGTAGACCACAGAGATGGAGTACAATTTTTCTTTTTTTTTTTTTTTAATAAAGATTTATTTATTTTTATTACAAAGTCAGATATACACAGAGGAGGAGAGAAAGAGAGGAAGATCTTCCGTCCGATGATTCACTCCCCAAGTGAGCCGCAACGGCTGGTGCGCACCGATCCGAAGCCGGAAACAGGAACCTCTTCCATGTCTCCCACACGGGTGCAGGGTCCCAAAGCCTTGGGCCGTCCTCAACTGCTTTCCCAGGCCACAAGCAGGGAGCTGGATGGGAAGTGGAGCCACCGGGATTAGAACCGGCACCCATATGGGATCCTGGGGCGTTCAAGGTGAGGACTTTAGCCGCTAGGCCACGCCGCCGGGCCCGGAGTGCAGTTTTTCATCACATCACGCAAAGGTGCATACTGTCAGCATGTCTTATCACCACTGATGTTAACCTTCAAGACACTTGCCTGAGCTAGTGAGTGTCAGGTGTTTCCACTCTAATTATTTTCTTCCCTTCTCTCTTATTCTCTTTGAAAAGAAACTTCTCAAGCTACTATAATATTTGTCTCTTCTGCAACTAAATATCTATGTGAAACCAAGTTTTCTTATGGACTTTCCCCAAAACAAGTTCATTGCAAAGGATGAAATGTAGAAGCAGATAAGAGAATCCAGCTGTTTTCTGTTAAATTAGGCATTAAACCAGATTTACAAAAATATAAAAAATTGTCACCATTCATGCAAATTATTTTCATTTTAGAAAATATTTTCATTAAAAAAATATTCATGTGGGCTCGGCGCAATAATGTAGCAGTTAAAGTCCTCGCCTTGAACATGCTGGGATCCTGTATGGGTGCTGGTTGTAATCATGGTGGCCCTGCTTCCTATCCAGCTCCCTGCTTGTGGCCTGAGAAGGCAGTCATGGACAGCCCACTGCCTTGGGACCCTGCACCCACGTGGGAGACCCAGAAGAAGCTCTGGGTTCCTGGCTTCAGATTGGCTCAGCTCCAGCCGTTGTGGCCTCTTGGGGAGTGAATCATCAGACGCAAGATCTTCTTTGTACTCCTCTCTTTATATCTGCCTTACCAATAACAATAAATAAATCCTTAAAAAAAAACTATTCATGTTAGTTTGGTAGATTTGATGCAATGGTTTTATCAGTATTGTTTAAATGAATTAAAATTTGTAAATATCCTGAAATTTTCTCAGTTTTAACATCTGCCACAGTAAACATTAAGAGATAACCCATATAAACAGAAAAACTCTGGGTTCATCAGTAATTTTTAAGAGTGTAAAGGGGTTCTAAACTTCCAAAGTTTGAGAACTGCTTGCTTTAGGGTTAAACTTTTGTAGACAAAAAAATGAAAGAATCATATTTAAAGAAACCTAGCCAGTGCTGAATTCTAAAGGCTTAATGAGTAAACTGACTACATACCTGAATTTTCCTTATTGAGAAATAATTTTTACAGCTGCAGAAAATTGTTTCCTCTACCAATAACTGTAACTATTTGCAAGAGCAGTTTGTTATTTGTGTTATAAAAATAATGACAGGTGCCCAGGTGTGTTTGCAAAAGTCTGGGCAGAAAAAAATGTCTATGGGTTGATGCATATGCATGGGTACACATTGCTCACCATCAACTTCCTGCTTGTTAGCTCACTTCTTTGGTTCTTAGTACATAAGGAATGGAGGCATACACTGTGTGTTAGCTTTCATGTGACTATTAATCTTGAAGATTTAATATGCTTTATTGTTAGGCGTACAACTGCACCAAATTGTACCTCTTGAGGAGTTGAGAAGTGACATTTCTCTTCTCTTCCTCTTTCCCTTCCTCTCCCTCTCCATTTTCCTCTCTTTAAATGCTTTGGTTGTATTCCAGATGAAACCACTAGTTGGGAACTGCTTTTGGTTTGTCCTGTGCTTGGTACCCTGTCAGTGAATAGTAAAGATGAATGGCTTTTATCTATACTATTTGGCCAAGAGTCAAGGCTGATGGTGTTTGGATGCCAACAGTGGTGATTAGAATCAGGGAAGAAGGGCATTAATCATCAGAGCAGTGGCAGTCCAGGAATCTTGGCCCCTCACCATCCCAACAGCCAAATCATTCTTTTAGCATTGCGGATCTGTGTCGTCCTCTCCCGTATGTACCGAATTCTGGAAATACCACAGCTAGGTAATTCCAAACAAAGCAGAGGTGACAGGGCAGAAGTAAAATTGAAAGGAAAAAAAACAAAACAAAAAACAAAAAACATTGGCAGAGAATGCATCAGATTCTTGTGGCAAGGTTACAAGTGAGCCCCATGTCTTTTGTCCTGTGTCTCTTCCCTTGACACATTCCTAGCCAACCTGTAAGGTAAAGAGCCATTGTTTTGGGGTTGGCAGGTGTCTTGAGAGTCATCTAATCATTCAACAAATACTGAATCTTCCCTGTAAGATGTTGTTTTTCCACTTGCCTCGCAGTGTCAATTCGGGAATGCAGTTAAATATATGAGAAACAATTCAGAAAATACTCAGGGATGAAATTTAACTGTACATAGAGGTACTTAGGCCTGGCCTATCTCTTATGGGTTCTCAGAATTAGAAATGTTTTGAAATAAAATCTTGTAAGTGACCAATACCAAACTTGATTTTTTTTAAAGAATTACTTTTATTTGAAAGGCAGATTACAGATGAGAGACAGAGAGGGAAAGATCACATTTGATTTTCAAAGGTGAGAAGTAGCTTTTATATCAGTAGCTTTTGCCTCAGTTTATTTTATTAGTCTGCAACTTTACACATAAAAGTCTTCTACTTCACTTCCTTATTAATGTACCTGAGAGGCAATGGGAACTGGGCTAAGTCCTTGAATCTCTGCCACTCACAAAATGGGCTTGGATGGAGTTCCTGGCTCCCGGCTGCACCTTGACACAGACCTGGCTATTGTAGGTGGTAGACTTCTCTCTCCCTTTCTCTTCCTTTGTCACTGACTTTCCAATAACTATTCAGGCCAGGGTCGAGACAAAGTGAAGAAAGAGAAATTAGGAGTAAAGAAAAAACTGAGCCAAGAAAACATCTTCCTACTTTCTTCTTCCTTATTTTTAAAGATTTGTTTATCTTTATTGAAAAGGGCAGATCAGATTCATGGAGAAAAAGAGAGAGAGAAAGATCTTTCTTCCACTGGTTCACTTTCCAAATAGCAACAACAGTTGGAGCTGAGATGATCTGAAAACAGAAGCCAGGAGCTTCTTCCAGGTCTCCCATGTGGGTGCAGGGTCCCAAGGCTTTGCACCATCCTCTACTGCTTTTCCAAGCCACAAATAGGGAACTGGATGGGAAGTAGAGCAGCCAGGATATGAACCAGTGCCCATGTGGGCTCCCCGGGCTTTCAAGGTGAGAATTTAGCCACTGGGCCATCGCTCTGAGCCTTCTGCTTTCTTCTTCATGGCATGTTTTCTACTAATGGGGAAAACAGTGAGGCTGGACAGTCTTGCCTCACTTCTGCAGTTCTGGTCCCAATCCTGGGCAAGAATAGCTTCCCAGACTCTGCTGCTTACCAGCTGTAGATTGTAAACTCCAAGAGCCATGAACTTCTCAGATTCAACTACCTGGAGCATCTCTCAGAGAGAAGGTAGCTTTTGTTTTCCATAAAAACATTAATCTTACGCTGTTCCCTGAATTGGCTTAAAAGCATGTCCAGTCCCTGTAACGGGTTGAAAGTATCCCTCAGGGTTCCAGAGAATGAAGAAAAGAGAAAGTGAAGTAAGTGTGCCCAGAGTTGCTTCCTTTCTTTCTTTAAGATGTATTTATTTTTTTCAGGGGCAGAACAACAGAGAAAGACAAAGGTGGAGAGGAAAGGGAAGATGAAGAGGGGAAAAGAGGAGGGAGAGGAGGGGAAGTATAAGGCCGGGGTGGGAGGGTAGAAAGAGGAAGGTCTTTCACGGGCTGGTTCACTCCCTAAATGCCAGAAACAATCAGGGCTGAGCCAGGAGTTCCATCTGGGTCTGCTGTGTGGCTGGCAGCAACTGAATTACTTGGGCCATCATCCACTGCGTTCCCAGGCAGATTGGCAGGAAGTTGCCTTAGAAGCAAAGCCACTGGGACTCAAATTGCCACTGTGGTTTGGGATGTTAATGTCGTAAGTAGTGGCTTAACATTACTGTGCCACACTACCCATCCTGAATTGCACATTATAAATGTGTTCTCTGATTCAGGACTAAAATCATTTTGAGAATTACATCTAGTTGTAGTAGACACGTCTTTATTGTAAGATCACTTCTACGATAGGAAAAAGTGTGGTAAAGTCATATTTAATATTCTGTCTTTGGAGAGAATATGCCATTTGCTTGCTCATACAAAGATTGGATAAAAAGCTTTTGTTATCATTAAGTTTTAAGTAATAGAATTCAAGGTAAATTATCTCATATGGCTTATAGTAATTAATGTTTGAGAGTTCTAAAGAAACAGAAGACATCTATGAAAAAGGGATTGAAAAGCAGTAGCGAGAGAAAAAAAATCTAAGCCAACCAGTTGATAATGATCATAAAACATTAGAAGTGCTTGTCTGAGTTTTTGGAATAGTCTTTTTTTTTTTTAAATGTATTCATTAATTACATTGTATTACGTGACACAGTTTCATAGGTACTGGGATTCCCCCCACCCCTCCCCAAACCCTTCCCCCATGGTGGATTCCTCCACCTTGTTGCATAACCACAGCTCAAGTTCAGTTGGGATTCCCTCATTGCAAGCATATACCAGACATAGAGTCCAGCATCCTATTGTCCAGTCAAGTTCAACGGCTTCTTAGGGAGGCCCTCTCTGGTCTGAAGGCAGAGCCAGCAGAGTATCATCCCGATCAATTAAAAGCTCCAACATACCATCAGCAACAATCCAGGTACGATGAGGCTGGTGCAGAGTCCATATGATTGACATAGCCCATCATAGAGTCTCCCCTTGTCCAGTATTTCGCTGCCAACATATAGCTGAGGTGGTTGATTGATCTACTCCATCTTCCATCTTTTCTTGTTTAATGTTCTCATTCCTCCATTTTGATTGAGGGGAACCCAAAAGAAACTTTGAGGTGTTCCCAGACCGGGTTCCTACATGTACTAGCAAGCGCAGTGCCCGTCACAGTCCATCACCCCAATCAGCTGGTGGTTGCAACTGCTGGGTTGGTTCTATTCTCAGCCCCGACCTCCAAAGGAACCAACGAGTATTACAGTCCATCCTGGCTCTGCCCATCACACACTCGGCCCTCACCTGAACCAGTGGGAGGTCTTAATGCTGATGGCTTACCTAACAATTGGCTTGGTTGCTCTTAAGCGAGGAATAACTATTTTATCAAGTAACTCTTTGATTTTGTAATGTTTTAAAAAGATTTTATTGGAAAGGCAGATTTATAGAGAACGACAGACAGAGAGAAAGATCTTCAGTCTGCTGGTTCACTCCCCAAAATGCCATTATAACCAGAACTGAGCCAATCCAAAGCCAGGATCCAGGAGCTTCCTCTTTGTCTCCCACATGGGCACAAGGTCCCAAGGCTTTGGGCCATCCTCCACTGCTTTCCCAGGCCAAAAGCAAGGAGCTGAATGGGAAGTAGAGCAGCTGAGACCTGAACTGTCATGAATATGTAATCTCCATGCTTGTGAGAGGAGGGTTAGCCAATTGAGCCATCATACCAGGTCCTGATTTTGTGATTTTTAAATATTTATTTCCTATTGTAGGGTACCTGATCTGATAGATTCTCAAGTGCCTTTCCTTAAATCAGCTAACTCAAATCAATAATTACTACACTACCAATTAGCTTTCAATTTCAATGAATTATATTCCAATAGATATTTCATTATTTGATATATATTTTGAGGATAATATTTGGAAATTGTTAGAATATACGATTTTATGTACTAAAATAGCTTGATAAAGATATTGAGTCAGGAAAAAGAGTTTGATTAAAAAACTGGACATGAGTTGTAATATGACTAGAATTAGAAGTTTTCCACAGTTTTTGTGTCAAACATTAATTTTTTCATTTTTTATTAATTGTGTATTATATAGTTTATAATTTCCCCTTCCCAAGAAAATTAAATTGATTTAGTGGTTAGAAACTATTTCTTAAATGCTTCCCTATCTGTATACCCATGTTATGAGGGATATTAAAAAAACCTAAAAAGTTTCTTTCCCAAAATTCACAATTTAGTAGAGGAAGTAACATGACTTGGATACCAAATAGTGCAGCAGAGTAGAATAAGACCTGTAATAGAAAAGTAAAGACAAATCAATTCCAACCTTTACTCAGATACTCCTTGGCTAGGGACCACTGCTGTGACATTGCAGGTTGAGCCTCTGTCTGTGGCACTGGTATCCCTTATAGGCATCAGTTTGAGTCCTGGCTGTTCCTTTTCCAATCTAGGTCCCTGGATCCTTGAACAGAGAAACATAGACTTCTTATCATGGTCCACAAAGGATCATTCTAGGTTCTGAGCAGGAACAAGCAGATCTAAGATTAATGTCAGGGGTAGGGTGAGCTGCATTGTAGCATAGCACATGAGGCTGCCACCTGTAAGTCCAATATCCCATATGTATGCCAATTTGAAATTCAGCTGCTGTGCTTATGATGTGCCTGTGAAATCAGTAGGGGATGGCTTTCAAGTGCCTGGGCCCCTGCACTCACGTGGGAGACCCAATGCAGCTCCAGTCTCCTGGTTGTTGCTGCCATTTGGTTTTAAATCAGTGCATTGAATCTCTCTCTCTCTCTTTCGCTCTCTTCCCCTTTCTGTCTTAACTGCCTTCCAAACAGATTTTAAAAAACCCACAGACAATTCAAAAAACGTTAATGTAGCAGTACACTCCAAGTGAAGTACACTCCAAGTGAAGTTGCAACTTTGCCCAGCATGCTCCAGTTGGTCAGCAAATAATTTCTCCCCTGGGCTGGGGAAGATCTTTCTTTCAGGGAGGACTCTTGTTTCAATAACCAAACACTGAATAGCTGAGGATACATCAGAAAGTTTATGGAACATGGAGTTAAAGCTTATGCTGGGGACACAGTGAGTCAAGATGCTGTCTGCAACTCTGGCATTCCAAATGAGTGCTGATTTGAGTCCTGGCCGCCTTGCTTCTCACTCAAGATCCCTCCTACCATTTCTGGAAGAGCCACAGAGGATGACCTAAATCCTTGGGCCCCTGCCACCTGCATGGGAGACTTGGGGAGGAATTCTAGGCTCCTGGCTTCAGTCTGGCTCAACCCTGGCCATTGCAGCCATTTGGGGAACAAACCAGCAAACAGAAAAATCTGTTTGTCTTCCTTGCTCTGTTACTCAGTTTTCAAATATATGATTTTTTTTAAGTTTAGGGTGGTATAAAAATGTTATTGTGTATTACATTAAATGCATGTATGAGGAATCTTCAAAACTTAATGAGAAATGTTACAAAAAACTATAAATGACTCTCAAAAATGTTTTACACCAAAAATCCCATTTTATTTCCATTTTTAATGAACTCTTTGGAGTACCCATTTATTTAAATTGCTTTGTGCAAAGTAACGGGCAGAATGGCAGAGTCCTACCCTTTGTATATTTTATGATACTTCTCAAACAATCAACTACTGAATGCTTGATAGGGTGGCATGGTTTGGGGTGCTGTGACAGGGAGGATCACAAGATGATAACAGGCAATCTCCACTCTTACGTGGTCTCAATTTGGAAGCGATAATGTGGTCACTACCTAGATCCTGGAATGTGAGGCACAGATACTTACAGGCTCCAGATGCTGTGGATTTCTAAGGAATGACTGGGGCTCAGATGAGTGAGGAGCCAGTTATTGGTTCTTAAGCATGTATCAAGCGTGCAGGGGCATGAGGGAGACCTTCATGGTCTCTTCCTGCTTTGAGGATCTTGGTTTCTATGCCAAGACAGTCTCCAGAGAGATCTATTTCCATTATTTGACTATCTCACCTGCTAAGCATATCTAAGCAATGGATGAAATTTGAAAGTTAACTGTCCCAGGACCCAACATGATGGCTCACTTACTGAATCCTCACCTTGCAAGTGCTGGGATCCACATGGGTGCTGATTTCTGTCCCAGCTGTTCTACTTCTGCTGCAGCTCCCTGCTTGTGTCCTGGGAAAGCAGCAGAGGATGGCCTAAAGCCTTGGGACCCTGCACCAACATGGGAGACAGAAGAGGCTCCTGGCTTCTGGCTTCAGATCGGCTCAGCTCCAGCCATTGTGGCCATTTGGGGGTGGACCAGTGAAAGAAAGATTTTTCTCTTTGTCTCAGCTTCTCTATGCAAATATGATCAGCCTTTCCAATAAAAATAAATAATAAATATTTTTTTAAAAAATTGATTGCCCAGAAGGTACTGTTGTACAAAACCAGAGAGAAAATTGGAATGCCATCAACATACAGAAGAAAGACCTAATACCAGTGAAATCCTTATTTTTAAGTTTTTCACTTGGGGACTGATCCAGTTGGACTTGTATGAACCTAAAAATTGAAAAATCACAATATGTGCTTGCTACCAGATTTCCAGATGTCAGAAGAATTTGTGGACCTGAAGACAGATGAGTAGAAAGTATACAATATAGAAAACAAGGTTAGAAAATAAAATTCCCCAAACTCTATGTTTAGAAACTCTGTGTTTAGAAACTTTATCTAAAGCTTTAACACATGGCTTTGGGTTCTGAAGGGAAGGGTGTCTCAGGGTAGGTACTGTGGCCTGGCAAGTTAAGCTGCTACCTGTGACTCCTGTAGCCCATAGTGGAGTGCTGGGGAGTCTCAGTCGCTCTACTTCTGATCTGGCTCCCTGCTCATGTGCTTGGGAATGCAGCAGAAGATGGCCCAAGGACCTGGGCCCCAGCTATCCTCTGCTGCTTTCCTAGAAGCATTAGGAGGGAGCTGGGTTGGAAATGGAGTAGCTGGGACATTTAACAGAGCCCACCGGGTTGCTACTGTCACCTGTGGTGGCTTCACCTGTTATGCCACAACACCGGTGACATCCCCTTCGACTCTAATGTCTGTTGAGGCCATAGAATGGCAGTAATAAAGTGTGTGCAGAGTAACAATCATGTGGTGGACTAGGAGGCAGAGAGAATTTCTGGTCCTCACTCAGGTGTAGACATGGCCCCAGGACACACAGCCCTCTTCCTTGGGCCACCTCTTAGACACTATAATGGAATCAAAGCTCCACCCTCTTAGTTCCACTGTCCTTGCCTTTGGGACTTAGGCTACGGAGCTCAGGAGCAAAGATGAGCAGTGTCTTGAGATCTGGATGCTACTTTGTAGAGGGTGTTAGTATAGCAGGTCACTGTTCTCCCAAGGTTACTAATAACCTGAACCTTTATGTAATAAACTATAATATGTGAATTACTGTTACATATTTTATGGGGATATAAAATCATCTTGTATTTCTTTTAGCACGGACAATTTCTTTCTCAGACATTCTGTACCATCTCCCTGCTGTGTCCTAATGTAAATAAAGATTTTTAGATAGTCCTGCCATTCTGGACTGCTGCGGCCTTCACAATGCATTTCCTAATCTCCTGCTCACTTCTCCACTCCATACCAGGTTCAGTTCAGTTCCATGTTCAGAAGTAGATTTCTGCTTTCCTACAGTATCTGTTGCCCTCTCTGTTGAAAGCCCACCCTACTCTAATAGTGCCCCTCATTACATTCGACACTGTACTAATGACACTTGCTCAATACATACTTGTTAACTAGCAGAATGAAAAGAAGCCTTGCTGGTTTTTTAAAATCGAAAGTTCTTATTAACATTTTCTTTTTCAGTTTCCTTTTTTCATTCTTTTTAACTAAAAACAAAGTAAACAAGTAAACTTCAAAAATAGAACAGGAAGACTTTTAGCATGTATTTTTTGATACTTTATCTGATTCCAAAAAAAGTATTTTTAGAATCGTATGTATGGTAGCCTAGTGGCCAAAATCTTGCCTTGCACATAAGCCAAGATTCTGTGTAGGTGCCAGTTCTTTCTTTCTCTTTTTTTTCTAAGGATTTATTTATTTTATTGGAAAGGAAGATGTACAGAGAGAAGGAGAGACAGAGAGAAAGATCTTCCATCCGATGATTCACTCCCTAAGTGGTCGCAACAGCTGGAGCTGAGCCAATCCGAAGCCAGGAGCCAGGAACTTCTTTCTGGGTCTCCCAAGCGGGTGCAGGATCCCAAGGCTTTGGGCCGTCCTCAACTGCCTTCCCAGGCCACAAGCAGGGAGCTGGATGGGAAGTGGAGCAGCCGGGATTAGAACCGGCGCCCATATGGGATCCTGGCGTGTTCAAGGCGAGGACCTTAACCATTACGCTATCACGCTGGGGCCAGGGCGCCAGTTCTAATCCCAGCAGCCCCGCCTCCCATCCGGTTCCCTGCTTGTGGCCTGGGAAAGCAGTTGAGAATGGCCCAAAGCCTTGGGACCCTGCATCTGCCTGGGAGACCCAGAAGAGGTTCTGGGCTCTTGACTTTGGTTCGGCACAGCTCCAGCTGTTGTGGACACTTGGTGAGTGAATCAGCAGATGGAAAATCTTCCTCACTGTCTATCCTCCTCTCTGTATATCTGACTTTCCAATGAAAATAAGTAAAATCTTAAAAAGAAAAAAGAATTTTATGTATGCATATATGTATTTTGAGAGACAGAGGTTTTCCATCCACTGACTTACACGCCAAATGCCCACAACAGACGAGGCCGAGCTGGGAACTAGATCCGGGTCTTTCTCATAGGTGGCAGCGACACGATTACTTAGACTGCGCTATCACCTGCTGCCTCCCCCATTACCAGGAAACTGCCAGGACTTGAACCCAGTCACTCCAGCCTGGGATGCAGGTGTCTTTGGAAGGCTACATCAAATGCCTGTCCCATACCAAAGTATTTGGTATGTGAGTACATGTACAGATTTCAGCAGACCCACAGGGCCAGCAGGAAACAGAGAATGGTGATCTTAGAAGACAGAAGAACTTGTCCAGATGCTCCTTTGCATGTAATGAAGTTACGTTCTGATAATCCCACCTTGGGCTGAAATATGAGTTGAGAATTCATCCAGTTCACCTAACCTACTTTACAGCACAGCTTAGCCCAGCCTACCTACAATGTGCTCACTTACTAGCCTAGAGTTCGGTGAAATCATCTAATACAAATCCTGTTTTGTAAGATGTGTTGAAGAGCTCACATAGTCATTCAGAAACTGCACCCAATAAGCACATCATAAAATGGATGGTTGAGTACTCACCATTAACTCGCAGTCACTTCTGCATCATCACAGAAAAAAATATATATATATATCACAGGATGTCAAACTTGTGTAAGTAGGGGACTATCTGTAGATGAATCCATGTCATAAACTCCTGCACAGTTCTTGACACTGAGCAATTCAGTCAACCCTGTCAGTCAAAAAAAAGAGGGGAGTATCTATAAGTTGGGAGACAGAATCAAATCGGTCACTCAGAAGGGGGCAAAAAATCCAGCATGTGGGGGTTTCATAAAGGAACTTCTAAATGATGCCAGTGGACAGCTCCTGCAGCCCCACAAGCACTTCCAGGACACATTTCTGCAGGAAAGATTCTGACCTCAAGCTGGGGAAGGGGAGTCCTAGGGACGAGGCCAGAGTCTAGGAGATTGGTGTTACAAAGTCAGCAAAGTGCTTCACAAGTCAGCTTTCCTCTATTATTCCACTGGAGTCAGAAAAAGTTTCAGATGTATAAGGATGGGGATAAGTTTACGGCGTTCAAACCTTGCCTGAAAAGTTTTATTTTTCTGTGAAACTCGGGCAGTGGATACTTCAAAGCTGTGTTTTGGCAAGAGGATGGAGTGCATAATTCTGAGTCTCATTCATGGTTTGAAGGGGTTGGCCTTTGTTGTAAGCAGCAGCTCTGGGAGGCATTCAACCTTGCTCTGATTTGCTTCTTAATATCCTTAGAATATGAATTAGCATTTTTTTTTACTGAGTATTGACATGATTTGGAAAGCAGGAGAGTGGGAGGGAGAATAATAACTCCTTGATATCCATGTCCTTTCCAAGTCTGTTTAGGCTTTTCAGATACCCACGCCTGGAAGACTTCGTTTTCTCCAAAGAGAGCAAAACAAACCAGAAAGCCATGACAGAAACAAAACAACAGTAGCAAGACCTCTGCAACTTACAGGACTTCATGCACACATTCAGAATTTATGTTTCTCAAAATTAAAATAGGTTCTCAGCTCTTCTAAAGCCCTCAGCCTCTTTTCTTTTTTGGCATTCTAAATGTCCCTCTTTGTGTCACATCGCTCTGAATTCCAAAGGAAATGGCATTACTTGACCTCTCCTTTCACTCCCCCATAGCAGAGGGTCTAGAACCTGATCTTGCCCTGAATGGATCATTTTTAAAATTTCCCTTGGGCAGATAGCAAAGGCAGACAAATTCACCGCTTTCCTCTCCTGGAGACTCAGCAAACACTGCCCTCTACTGGGGGAATGCTTGCCATGATTTGCTTTTTGTTAATGATGCAAACCTTGTTCTTGCAAGGCTGATTTTAATTATTTTGGAAGAATAAGCTGTTACTAATGACTTTGTTATAACTGCCTGTGTTCCTATTAAAAATAGAACACAAAACTACGGGACTGTGTCTCAGCCTTGACCATGTGGTCAAGCCTTGACATTGTGGTCTGTAGAATCAGGTGTCTGAGCACCATGTCCGAGGCACCAGTGACAACACTTGCTGAGAAAGTATCTTGATGCATGGGAAATTAGAAGGGATAGGTCACACCATTCTTTTCATAAGAAAATTTGAAATAATTCTAGCAAAAGTCGGGCAAATATTTTGTCTCCTTTTCAAAATTTGTTCAGCATCTGGTAATATATTCAGATCAGTAATTTCAAAGAACCATAATAAACTGTTTTCATCCTTCAGAATTTTATTTATTTCAATTTAAAAAAGCATTTGAGGAGGCCAACACTGTCACAGCCAGTTAAGTCACTTTCTGCAGTGTCAGCATCCCATGTGAGTGCCAGTTCAAGACCCAGTTCTTTGCTTTCTGTCTAGCTTCCTCCTCACGCACGTGGGACAGCAGGAAAGGATGGTATAAGTCCTTGGGCCCCTGTACTCCAGTGACAGACCTGGGAAAAGCTCCTGACTACTGGCTTTGGCCTGGCCCAGCCCCAGTCATTGCAGCCATCTGGGGAGTGAACCAATGGATGGAAGATTCTTTCTCTCCCTCTTTTTCTCTCCTGTTTTGTATAACAATAAAATCTTTCTTTTTAAAAATTTATTTGAATGGTAGAGTCAGAGGCAGAGAGCTGTCTTACCTGCTCTTTCACTCCCCACGTGCTCACACTGGCCAGGCCTGGCAAGGATCTGGGGTGAAGCTGAGGGCTGGACTAGGACTGATGCCAGGAGGAGAGAATGAAGTCCAGGTCGCCCATGAAAGAGGCACAAACTCGGCTGCTCGAGCCATTGCTGCGGCTTTGGCAGGAGCAGGAGCTAGAGATTCAGATGTGGGATCTATATATATATAAATAAATAAATATAAAAATATAAAAAATATATATATATATTTGTGGTGGGAGAAGGAACTCATATATCTTAACAGCTGGGCAAAAATGCGCATTCCAATCCTGCATAATTTTAAAAGGTGAATTGTTCATGTTTAATCATGGAGGCTCACATCAAGTTTAATACCTTTGAACCAAAAACTCATCAAAGGGGTACTACCCTAACCAAATGAAACCTGTCTCTCTCTCTCTCTATCCACCTGCTTGCCTATATGTTTATGTATATACTCACACATTTGCATGTGGCCCTTTCAGAATGTTGTGTCACGTGTGTTTCCTGCATGTGGGCGATGCAGGCTGTCTGACTAGGCTAAACACTCAGCCCATTGTGCTGCTCAGCTCACATGTTTTCCCTGGAACCTGCTTTGCTTACGATCATCTGAAGCTACACAAGTCTCAGCAAGGGGACCATGAGAAGCAAAATCTAACAGTCCAAAATGTCCCCTGGCTTTGCATGAAATCTAAAAGCCTAAACCTCTCACTGCCTCCTTTCCGAAACCTTAGATATGGGGAGAATTAGCAGGAGGGTCTAGCCAGGGTGAGTAGCATGTCCAAGCCATGGTTGGCCTGTCAAAGCAACCCTTGCCCTCTTCGTCCCAGCCTCACAAATCAGAGCCGCAGCTGTGTCTTTGATGGACCCTAGGCTGCTTGCTGACCAGCCCTCACCTTGCAGTTACACTGACAGCTGAGTAGAGTAGTACTTGGGCGGGACTTTCGACTTTCTAATCCTGGAAGAATTGGCGGGGTAGGGGGGAATCAGGGAATGTTTTTCTGAGTGGCCAGCTCTGAGCTATACTAACTCACCCTGTTAATTCTGCTGTGGTGGCTGAACCCATTTGATCCTATTTCCAAAAGGGTCAATTTTTAACTATCCTCCCCCCTGCCGAATTCTCAATGTCAACTTAGTTATTGAACATTCCATCCTAGTCTGATTCATCGTCAGTAAAAAATTGATAGCTGACTTTCCTCAAGTTCCAGTTACCAGTTGCACAGATTCATCCCCACCTCTGGAGATGGGCTTGCAGCGTTTATGTATTGCCTTGGAACTGAACTGGTGCTGACATGCGAGGTTGCTTGTTAATAGTGACTATGCTGCTGCTGGTGATGATGGTGATGATGGTGGTGGTGGTGATTTTTCGCTTCTTCACAGTGTCATAACCCTGTGTCCTTAACCTGTTGCCACGTTGTTTGGTTGGTTGGTTTTCATTTTGATTTTCTGTGCCACAGGCTAGAAGGCAAATGTTTTTAGACCACTTGTTGAATTCCTATCCTGTCTTTGTACAAACCAGAAGTTTCCCAGGAACCAGCACAGTGCAGGAGCCTTCCACATGGCAGGCTCCACATGAGTAGATCTGACTTAATGTGGCTTGTGTTCTGGGGAGAGCATCAGTTCCAGGAGCTCCAAAATTAGAATCTCCAGAGTTTGGCTGTTTCTTTATTTCAAACACAGAGCTGGTCAAATAGGGGAGGGGAGGGCACATTCTCCTCAAATTTGCTACTATTGTCTTTTTTTGGGGGGGGGGGGTTAAACCATTGTTTCTGCAAGTTCTCAGTTAAAAATAAAACACCCACACATCTCTAGAGTATTGTCATTAATAAGAGATGGCAAGTTTAGCAAAGGCCTGGGAGATTTTGGCTATTGAGACTAGAGAAGTCAAGTAGTGGAACTGGCTCAGCACCTTGAAGAACTCCTTTCTGAGGCCGACTATGTAAGAGCTGATAGTGTTTTCCCAAGTGGTGAGCTACTTCCCAGCTGAGAGCTGTGGATTCTGTATAATTAAGGATTCTCATCTTAAGAAAGATACCATATGAATGTTGGCAAATTATTTACTCTGCAAATCCACACATTTCAGCCCTCTGTTTCTCCAATTCTATTTAGTAGTTTGGACTCTGGCACGTATAAGTTGTTTAACACCAATCTCTATGGTATTTTCAGTTTGTTTTGAAAAGGGTGCATCTATCATAATTCCATTCAAGCGTTTTCCCCTCTAAGGTGCTTCTTTGTCTAAGATAGGAGGTATTGTCATTTCTGTGTAAACAAAGCAGGATGCCACACATACTTGTTTAATGAGGAGCTGTCAGGTTATCACTACACAGGCTTTGTAAAGAAGAGTCTACACAGATAAAGGGTAACCCTCAGGATAGTATAATTCAGACAGAGCTTGAAATCATAATCGTCCTACTTGAACCGAAATAACAGTGACAGAGCAAGCATTAGTAAGCCGTAAGAAAGAGACTCAGGCTGACAGCTCATTCGTGAATGAATGCTCAAGTGGATCAACCACTCCTTGTAGGGCAGAAGGCAGCCTGCTGGTTCACGTGTATGTATCATATTGGTGTGGCCCCGAGCAGGATCCTCTCTCCCTGTGTTAGGCTGAAAACTGAGGCAGACAGGCGATGCCAGTTCTGCTAGGATGGGAAGAAGGGAGCCAGCGAACTCCTTATCCTGAAAGTTTGTTGGAGAAACTGTGCTATGTATAATCCAGCTGTATATTCCTGGTGATTAAAGAAAACAAATGCTCTTTGCAAACTTATTATAGATTTACAATTCTTTAAGTTTCCATCAGGTTTCCACAGAAACAAAGAGTTGCAAACAATAGTCGAGAATGCGCAAACCACCAAGTAAGTGGATTTTAATTGTCCCTGCATGGGAAATTATTCAGGTAACCAGCCACATCAAAGACTATTAAACTTTTTAATTGCTCAGGTAGAAAGATGGAAAGTGTCATCATTATCGAACATAAGAAGGATCTGCATTAGACAATGCTACTTGAATTCTGAGCTAGAATAACATACTCAAGGATGCTACTAACTGAAGTGCCATTTAGTACTCAAAAGTAATCATATGCTTTAATTATTCATGGGGAACAATGCATGAATTCATAATGCTAATTATGGTTTCAAAATGTCTTATGCTATGGCTTACTTACAGAGGAGGATCAACTAACATGAGACACAAGTATAAATATTTGCAGCCGTCATAAATAGCATGTGCCGGCACTTTAGTTGTATGTTACTGTGGCCTCAAGGGTGGAAACATGTGTTTCCTCTGTGCTTCGCAAAGTTCTTGGAGGATTTAGTACAGTGTTTCATGTTTCCTAAGCATTCAGGGTTACAATTGATTTTAAATAAGGCTTGGTGTTAGTGTCTTCATTTATTTAATAATTATGCATTGTACAGACTTGAGCAATGGGCTAGAGACACTGAGTTGAATAACACGGTATGGATCCTTCTGACACTCCCAGGCTTGTATGATGAAGTAGATGAGGCTGGCAAGTTTGAATAGATTTACAGTTCCTTAAGCTCTTTAGCATATGGATTTATGTTGAATATTTAATAACAGATTAATGCTACATTATTATTAGAGAAGATTCAGGAAAAATAAAAACATAACAACTCTACTGTATTTGGATTAATGAAGCTTCTCAGCATTGATTCTCTGCATCATTGCATCACTTGGGGGTTACTCTTTGTCACAATATTTATTCCCCTCTTGGAAAATACAGAGAAAGTAAAAAATAATTATCCTGAAACATACCTCTATCAATTAGGCCATTTAAATATAAAAATTTTGTGTAATCACGCCTTTTGCTCATACATCTGAGTAAAACATGTGTCTTAATATAATTATGTAGCATTTTGCATTATGCTTTTGTCATAAGCTTGTCTCTGTGTCATGAAATATTTTTCACAAGCACTGTCATTTGTTGACAGCGTGGTATTTTATTGTTATCAAAGCATCTTCATGTATCGAGTCACTCTTCCGTTAGACATTGAAGTGGCGCTGTGGCCACACGTGCTAAATGTCGTGGCCTTTGGTTGGATTTCCGACCACCTCTTCCTGACTGATTTCTAGAAGTGGAATGACTGGGTGAATTTTACACCTTTTGGAGGGTTCTTAATACAAGACAACAAATTATTTTCTGAAACAACTGAAATATCGGTTCTTCCAGCAGCAATGACTGACCCCCCACATGCTTACCAAGCATTTAGTAGTATAATCTGTTTTTCTTTGCGAAGTTTCCATGTGGAAAATGATAGTCATTCTTCCTTTATTCTTTATTTAGCTTCTTTTTTGAATTTGATACTATTTTTCATTTACTTGTAGCTACTTATACTTTTTATATTTTGTGTTCCATGAATTATCTATTGAAATTTTATATCCTTTTTTTCCCCTTGGGCTGCACTTAAAATTTTATCTAATTGCAGTCAGTCCTAGTCTTAGCCAGCTCCCTCTTGTTGTCAGTAAGTTTACTCTTTGTGGGTCTCTGCATTTTGTTTTGTTTTGTTTTTGGGTGGTGATCCTATCTTCTTGCGTTCTATAAGCATGCCACATAATATTATTTTAAAAACTTTTTATTTATTTTATTTTATTTTTATTGGAAAGGCAGATGTACAGAGAGGAGAGACAGAGAGGAAGATCTTCCATCTGATAGTCCCTAAGTGGCCGCAATGGCTGGAGCTGAGCCAATCCGAAGCCAGGAGCTCTTCCGGGTCTCCCACACGGGTGCAGGGTCCCAAGGCTTTGGGCCATCCTCAACTGCTTTCCCAGGACACAAGCAGGGAGCTGGATGGGAAGTGGAGCGGCCGGGATTAGAACCGGTGCCCATATGGGATCCCGGTGCATTCAAGGCAAGAACTTTAACTGCTACTTTATCGCGCTGGGCCTGCCATATAATATTCTAACATCAAAATTTTTGTTTTCATGTGTTTATTGAGGAATATGGAGGGCCAGGGAGGACATAGAGAAAGGCACCTGATTGTTAGTTCACTTCTTCAGTGGCACATGGAGGGGCTGAAGCCAGGACCCAGGAATCTAATTCAGGTCTCCAGGATGGGTGACAAAGACATACTTATCTGAACCAGCTCTGCTGCCTTCTGTGGTCTACATAATAGGGAACTATACTTACGAGTCCACAGTAAAAGCCAAGTACCCCTGTATGCAACATAGGCATCGGAACCTAGACCAACCACCTGCCCAGAATTTCTTTTTTCTAGTTCTCATGTGTAGTATGTATTGGAGAAACAGAAAAAGCCTCTCTGGCATAATCTGATTGTATTGTATTACTACTTTCTAGCACTCCAGTAAGAAGGCTGTCCAGTTCTTCAGTCTGGACTGGCCTTGTAACTTACCATGGCCAGTAGAGCAAGGTAAAAATGATGGATTTCTAGTTCTCACTTAGGTTTCAAGAGGTCTAACACACTTTTGTCACTCTGGTTTTTTTTAATTTCCTTCCTTCTTTCCTTCTTTTATTTTTTCCTTCTTTCTTTCCTTCTTTTTCTTTCTTTTCTTTCTTTCCTTCCTTCCTTTGAAAAGCCTTGAGACAAAGAAAGAGAGAGAGAGAGATTTTGTCAATTAATTAATCTTCAAATTACTGCAACAGCCAGAGGATGGCCGAGACCAAAGCCAGGGATCAGGAATTCAACCTAGGTCTCCCATATGGTGGTAAGGACGGCCTACTTGAGCCAGTATCTGATGATTCTCAGGGTGTATACTAACAATAAAATGGAATCCAGTCAGGACTTGAATCCAGGCACTCTGATTCTGGATTTAATCCCATATGGATTTGAGTCCTGGCTGCTCCACTTCCAATCTGACTTCATGCTTGTGGCCTGGGAAGGCAGTGAAGGATGGCTCAAGCACTTGAGCCTTTGTATCCACATGGGAGACCCAGAATAAGCTCCTGGCTCCCAGCTTCAGATCAGCTCAGCTTGGCTACTACAAGCATTTGGGGAGTGATCCAGTGAAGAGAAGACCTCTCTTTCTCTCTCTGTCTCTCCTCTCTGTAAACTCTGCCTTTCAGATTAAAAAACAAAAAACAAAATAACCTTAAAATATATATAGGGGCCCAGTACAGTAGCCTAGTGGCTTACATCCTCACTTTGCATCCTCCAGGATCCCATATGGGTGCCAGTTCTATTCCCGGCTGCTCCACTTCCCATCCAGCTCCCTGCTTGTGGCAGTCAAGGACAGCCCAAAGACCTGCCCCCTTGTGGGAGACCCAAAAGAAGGTCCTGACTCCTGGCTTCAGATCAGTTCAGCTCTGACGACTGTAGCTACTTGGGAAGTGAATCAATGGATGGAAGATCTTTCTCTCTGTCTCTCCTTCTCTCTGTAAAATCTGACTTTCCAATGAAAATAAACAAATCTTTAAAATACAAATTTATAAATACATATTTCTTTTAGTTCTTATACATAGTGAATCGTGTTGTACTTTATGTGATACCTAAAAATTCCAAAGCTGATCAGAAAAATAAATGAACATAAAATAAATCACAATACATTTATTTACATATGCTTACCAATTATGTAAAAATTATGTAATCCCTAGGTATAAAAGCTAGATCATATTTTTCTCAAGGTGATGACTTTAAAAATTTCTCGTAAACCTCACCATAGTGAGTATACTGTATCAGTTAGCTATCTCTACCCACTAACTCTCCCCAAAGCTCATTGTCGTCAAACAGCAAGCATTTATTATCGTTCCCTAGTCTAGAGGTCGGCTCCTTTAACCCCTGTTGTGGTCATGTACGTGTCTGTGTTCAGTTTTGCTGATTGTGGTTGTGCTTTGTCCCCTGTAGGGAGGCCATTTGGCTGTGTGCTGGCCTAGGACACTCTTGAAGTGAGCTGTCCTTCTTGTCCTCTCCTCCAGCAGGCTAGCCTGGGCCTGGCAAGGGGTGGGCATTTAGCACAGCAATTGCCATGCCCCTTGGAATGTCCACATCCCCTGTTACTGTGCCTAGATTCCAGTTCTGGCTCCTCTTCCAATTGCAGTGTCTTGTTCACGCACACTCAGAGAGGTGGCTGTGATGACTCAGGTGAGTGGGTCCCTGCTGCCCACCTGGGAGGCCTGGGTTAAATTCCTGCGTCCTGGCTTTGGTCTAGCCCAGCCTCCAGCTGCTGCAGGCATTTGAGGAGTGCACTAATGGATAGAAGATCATTTTGTTTCTATTTAGTTGTTTGCAAGTAAATAAACAAAAAAATATAAAGAATGAAGAGTGAGCAGAAGCATGCTAGACCTCTTGAGACCTAAACTCAGGACTGGCCAGTTATCACCCGTGCCTCATTTTCTTTTTTCTTTTTTCTTTTCTTTTCTTTTCTTTTCTTTTCTTTTCTTTTCTTTTCTTTTCTTTTCTTTTCTTTTCTTTTCTTTTCTTTCCTTTCCTTTCCTTTCCTTTCCTTTCCTTTTCTTTTCTTTCCTTTTCAAGATTTTTTTTTTTAATTGGAAAGGCATATTTACAGAGAGGAGGGACAGAGAGAAGTATCTCCCATCCACTAGTTCATTCCCCAAGAGGCTGCAACAGCCAGAACTGAGCTGATCTGAAGTCAGAAGCCAGGAGCTGGGAGCTTCTTCTAGGTCTCTCACGCTGGTGCAGGGTCCTAAAGCTTTGAGCCATCTTCTACTGCTTTCCTAGGCCACAATCAGGGAGCTGGATGGTAAGTGGAGCAGCCAGGAGGAACAGGCAGACATAAACTGGCACTCACATAGGATCCCAGCATGTCCAAGGTGAGGATTTAGCCACTGAGCCATCGGGCCGGGCCCCCTTGCTTCATGTTGTTGAGGTCAACTCTATGTCTTAGTGGAGGGCTAGAAAGTCGTAATGCAGAGGACAGCTGGAGCAGTAGTATAATCAGACTATGCCAAAGAGGCTTTCTTCATTTCACCAAAAGTTTTCAGATTGGTTTAAAATTCTCATAAATTTCTAGAGAAATTTTGAATCAGTGCATGGTAATATTCCCTGACTGAGCACCAGGCGAGCAGGTGGATGGTCTCATCAATATCTAGTAGTTATACTAACAGGATGTGCACATCCCACCCCAGAATGCCTGGGTTTGAACCCAGCTGTTTCTGGTTCCTGCTCTCACTAGCGCACACTTTTGGAGGTAGTGATTGACTTCAAGTAATTGGGTCCCTGCTTCCCAAATGGGAGACCCAAATTGAATTCCTGGCTCTTGGCTTTGGCTTGGCTCAGCCTAGCTGTTTTGGACATCTTGGGAGTGAACCGGCAGACAGAAGCTTGCTCTTTCTTTCTCATTTTGTGCCACTTAAAATAAAAAATAAACACATTTTAAAATGTTTTTTTTAAAAAAGAATAGGTTTGATCCTTGACATGCCTAAATGCAGTTCTTGATTTAGACTTTGTCATGATAATCTGAAACCAATTTGAAAAAGAATCCTTACTCACACAAGTAAACATTCGGAAGTCTTGGAATAGGGTGGTGATTGTGACACAGTGGATTAAGCCTATATCAGAAAGCCTAGGATAGAGTCCTGCTTCCACTTCCAGTCCAACTTCCTGCTAATGTGTATCCTGGGGAGGAAACAGATGATGGCTAAAATACTGGGGTCCCTCCAGCTCACATGGAAAATCCAGCTGGAGTTCCTGGTTAGGGAGTGAATCAGCCAATGGAAGAAGTGTTTCTCTCTGTTGTTCTGTCTTTCAAATAAATGACAACAACTAAATAAGCCTAAAAATGAGAGACAGATACAGAGGGAGCTCCTGTGTGCTGGCTCATTCCCCTAGGATAATGCCTCGGAGCTGGGGTTACTGAACTCAACCCAGGTCTCCCTTGTGTGTAACAGAAACCCTACCACGTGAGCCAGCACCATACAACATAAAATTTACCGTTTGGGCCATTGTTTTAGGGTTCTGGCATTGTATGACTGTCCCCACTATCTATCTCCAGAACTTTGTCCTAAACTCTACTCATTAAAGGTCAACTCCACATTTCCACCGTGACTTCTTTTTGAAGGACAGAGATGACTATATTAAGCTGTGTTTTCTCTATGTGAATGGGTGCATAATTGCCTTAGAAATAGGAGGAAAAGAGATGTTTGCTAATACAAAGGCAAATGCAGAACCTACCAACAAAGGTATATAATGTATAAAATAGCTGAGTGGGCAGAATTCTGATCTTCAGTTGCCCCAGGCACTTCATTGCGCTTCTATAATAATTTTCCTTGGGCAGGTAGTTGTACTGATAGGAATCAGGTCCGCACATAACGAGTGAGCTTAATTATACATAAGTGCATCCCTGATGTGAGGGTTTACGTTCTTTTTACATATGCTATCTGATTTACAAAAGCTGAGGCAGTGAATTCTAACTGATCTCAATAAGGCAGCTCAGAAACTGTTACCCTTTTCCAAGAAGATCCATGTTTTTGCCTGCCTGCCTCCCTCCCTCCCTCCCTCCCTCCCTCCCTCCCTCCCTCTCTCCCTCCCTCCCTCCCTCCCTCCCTCCCTCTCTGGGGAATTATTTTTGTTCTGCGGTGATTCCACAGCCTTAGGTGGTCAGACAAATACAAAAAAGAAAAGGTTGATTAAAGGTTTTAGGTGTATGGAGCAAAATTAGCTGATTTCCTGTTGAGAATATTTCTTTACATCCTTAAGACATTTATTCTTTTTTAAACAATATATTTTTGTTGGAAAAGCAGATTTACAGAAAGGAGATACAGAGAAAAATATCTTGGTCTGCTGGTTCACTCCCCAAGTGGCCACTATGGCCAGGGCTGAGCCAATCCAAAGCCAGTAGCCAGGAGCTTCTTCCAGGTCTCCTGCTCAGGGATAGGGTCCCAAAGACTAGGGCCATCCTCCACTGCTTTCTTAGGCCACAAGCAGGGAGCTGGATGGGAAGTGGAAGAGCTGGGACACAAACCAGCACCCGTATTAGATCCTAGTGGACACAAGGTGAGGACTTAGCCACTAGCTATTGCACCAGGCCTATTCTTAACCAATCATTTGAGCTCCAACTAATAAATACCAAGGTAGCCAAAGCATATAAAATTAAAATAATAAAATCAAAATGTTAAATGTGGGCCCAGCACAATAGCCTAGTGGCTAAATCCTCACCTTGCATCTGCTGGGATCCCACATGGGCACCTGAGGACCCTGCACCTGCATGGGAGAACCGGAAGGGGCTCCCGACTCCTTGCTTTGTATCGGCTCAGCTCCGGCCATTGCAGCTGCTTGGGAAGTGAACCAGAGGATGGAAGACCTTTCTGTCTCTCCTCTGTAAATCTGCCTTTCCAACAAAAATAAATAAATCTTTTTTGAAAATGTTAATACATGTTAATTGTATTATTGTATTGTATTATTGCATTTATCCTGTGGCACCAGAATCAAGTTCTCAATTTAAAGATGACAAACTGAGAAACTTAGATTCTTAACTTGCCCCAGGTTCCCAGCTATGAGTGACAGATGAGAAATCAAACCCAGGCAGTCTCAAGCCCTCCCTTCTAGCTTCCCTAGTCCATCCAGGCTCAACAGTGGGGTACCCCGGAAGAGACCCAGAGTCCAATCAGAACTTCCCACCAAATCACCAACAAAGCCATGAGGTTCTGAGCCCCTGCGTGGCAGAGGTGAGGTCAGGCCCTGGGTCTAGGGTCGAGGCGAGCAGTCATGTCCTCCTGGACCCTGGGTTAGGAGAGGGAGCAAGGGCCATTCCAGGCACATTTCCAAAGGAGGCCGGTCCTTCTCTGCATTCTCTGTGGTTGTGTGGCCTGGGCCTGGGCCGCACCATCACTGCGTCCTTGTTTGAACTGCTCTGGCGAGAAGGGACCACTTCTCAGAACTCAGCTCCTCGGAGTTATGTGTTCCTGACCACACCTCCCGGGGAATTCTTCTCCCCCAAGCGGGTTTCAGCTGGTTGTTGGCACAGTGCTGGCTTATATGAATGAACACAGAAATGTGGCTTTTTTGGCCTTGCTAAAATAATTTTTCCTGCCAAAGGACTCCCCAGGTAAGAGAGACATTTTTGGACAAGGTGGTGGGTCAAAGGATTCTGTCAGAAATTGAGGAGGCTCGGCCCCCTATGTTGTAGGGGTGATCGTGGCAATGCAGGAACCCTTGGGGATCTCAGGCTAACTCCCAAGTCACTCAGTCTCTGGTCTTCTTGGTACATCAGCAAGGCTAGGCTACTCTCCAGGCCTGAGCCCCTGGTGTGCTGCTCAGAGTACAGCTATTCACACATATCTTAGAACGAGTAGAGGTGGCATTTCCTGGCAAGAGGCCTAACCCCAAGAATGTGTTTTGCAGAAAGCTTGCACAATGTTGAATTCACATGCGGGAGCAAGCACTTTGTGTCTGTAGGTGGTGGCTTGGGTGAATCATTTTGTGGCCCTGGGGCCCTGTGCCCTTCTTGGATCAAGAGATAAGGCTCAATGTGTGGGCTCATTCAAGCTCCCCTGGGGTGTTTCCTAAAGAGGTTGGCAATATTCACTGTGTTGCATTTGAATAATTACAGAGAGGGGTACAGCAGGTTAAGTCACTCTCCAATGGTGCTGGCCTCCCAAATGGGCACCAGTTTGAGTTCTAGCAGCTCCTCTTGTGATCAAGCTCCCTGCTAATGTGCCTCTGAAAACAGCAAAAGATGTCCAAATGGTTGGACCACTGCCACCCACAAGGGGAGAACTGGATGGAGTTTTAGGTTCATGTTTTGGCCTGGCCTAGTCCTAGCCATTAACAAGCCTTTTGAGGAGTGAACCAGTGGATAGAAGATCTCTCTCTCTTTCATTCTCTCTTTAACTCTGCATTTCAAATAACCAAGTGAATCTTTAAAAAATAACTGTAGATTACAGAAAACTGAATTTCTGATGATTTTCCATACTGAAGCATAGTCTTTATCTCAAAACTGTTTCACAGTAATTATGCCAGCATAAAATAGCAGCATTGAAGTCTGGTGCAGTAGCCTAGTGGCTTAAGTCCTCACCTTGCATGCGCCAGGATCCCATATGGGCACCAGTTTATTTACTTATTTTTTAAAAGATTTATTTATTTTTATTACAAAGTCAGATATGCAGAGAGGAGGAGAGACAGAGAGGAAGATCTTCTGTCCGATGATTCTCTTCCCAAGTGAGCACAACGGCCAGTGCTGTGCTGATCCGAAGCCAGGAACCAGGAACCTCTTCCGGGTCTCCCACGCGGGTGCAGGGTCCCAAGGCTTTGGGCCGTCCTCGACTGCTTTCCCAGGCCACAAGCAGGGAGCTGGATGGGAAGTGGAGATGCCAGGATTAGAACTGGTGCCCATATGGGATCCCGGCGCATTCAAGGTGAGGACTTTAGACGCTGAGCCATGCCGTCGGGCCCATGGGCACCAGTTTAAATCTGGCAGCCCTGCTTCCCATCCAGCTCTCTGCTTGTAGCCTGGGAAAGCAGTCAAGGACGGCCCAAAACCTTGGGACACTGTC
This sequence comes from Ochotona princeps, assembly GCF_030435755.1. Classification (NCBI taxonomy): domain Eukaryota; kingdom Metazoa; phylum Chordata; class Mammalia; order Lagomorpha; family Ochotonidae; genus Ochotona; species Ochotona princeps. The sequence continues at coordinate 53,525,542 of NC_080832.1, read as the reverse complement.
TGCATGTGGGAGACCCAGTAGAGGCTCCTGGCTCCTGGCTTCGGATTGGCTCAGCTCTGGCCATTGTGGCCACTTGGGGAGTAAATCAGTGGACAGAAGATCTTCCTCTCTGTCTCTCCTCCTCCTCTCTCTATATCTGACTTTCCAGTAAAAAATAAATAAATCTTTTAAAAGACAAAAATAAAATAGCACCATTGAATAATAGTGCCACTTTGCAGTTGAGTCAAAGGAAAGATTTACCATGATATGTTTAACATTATGTCAAAAATGTGGAAGACCATGATTAGGCCTAATGTCTAAGAAAATACCACATGAATTCTGCAGTGACCTCATTGTGCTTGGAATGGTGAGACTGACAGCAATTCATAACTGTTGAACTATCAAAACTACTTGAGCAAGACCCTTGGCGCATGCCCCATGTCAGGGACCTGGGATGGGTGGGAGGCTGGGTGGGGCTTCTCCATTTATCTCCCCCTTTACCCCAGATACAGGAAAAAGAAAATGTGGAAATAATAGTCTTACCCACTTTCCTGTAGCCCTTGAACCTTTGTTCCCTAATTAACTATGTAAAGACTGTCGAAAATAAAGAAAAAAAATGGGGGAAAAAGAAGGAAAAAAAACAGAAAATACCTAATGAGGCTGAGACTGAAAATGTTTTTTCACTCCCCAGCACACTCTTCTTACATTGACTATCAAAGCAATACCCAGTCAGTATCCTTAGACTGCCCAGAAAACCAGCCCAGAGCTACCTCCCAGACCACACCATGATGGAGAGACGTTTTCAAATTAAACCAATTCAAAGGTGACCATAACTGATTTATTTTCATTTTATTTCCTTTATTTCATCTTAATGACAGCCCCTTGGAGCCAGTGACTATTTGGAACTATCAAAGAATTTCGATACAGTATTTTTACGAAACATTCCACAGTTTACATTGGCAAAAAGGACTCAAGCTCGGAGATTTATAACTCTAATCGATAACTTCTATGATTTCAAGGTAAGGGTGTGGTACATGTCTTTTTCTTTCTTTTTTTTTTTTTTAAAGGCTGTCTTTGTTCAAACTGTATTCTTTTTTTTTTTAAGATTTCAAAGATTTGGAAAGGCGGATATACAGAGAGGAGGAGAGACAGAGAGGAAGATCTTCCGTCCGATGATCCACTCCCTAAGTGGCCGCAACGGCTGAAGCTGAGCCGATCTGAAGCTGGGAGCCGAGAGCTCTTCCGGGTCTCCCATGTGGGTGCAGGGTCCCAAAGTCTTGGGCTGTCCTCGTCTGCTTTCCCAGGCCACAAGCAGGGAGCTGGATGGGAAGTGGGGCATCCGGGATCAGAACCGGCGCCCATATGGGATCCTGGCACGTGCAAGGCAAGGACTTTAACCACTGCGCTATCGTGCCGGGCCCCCATGTCTTTTTCTTAAGACTGAACGTTTTGGGTGGTGGAGCCAGATTTTCTGAGCCGGAACCCTGGTCCCCCACTTTGTTCAGTCTCCACCTGTGTGTACTGGGTAGAGTCCGGGCTTCCTGCCAACGATGGCTGTCTGGGCTGAGAAGCCTAATCCATGTGAGACTGTCTCAGCACTGTTAGACACAAGCTGAGTGCAGCGTCAGGACTGTTAGCAGGAACAACCATTACCAGCAGTGTAAAACTCCCATTTATAAGATCCTCTTAAGATTTCCACCATTCCACCCCACAAATTGTGTGCTCCAACTGTAACTATGTAATGCACAATGCCTTGCCCAGACTGAGTGTCCAGTAAGACTAAATTATTGGACTGATAGAGTAATGAATGCTGCAGAAGGGCCCTCCTCAATGTTAGAGCTCTCTCTTCCAGAAACCACAGTCACTAGCATTGCATCATCTCGTCCATGGATTTCAGCATGTATGGCAAAGCCACTGCCCCTTCATCAAGGGCAGGACAACTTAGTGGGTAAGGAGCATGGAGTAGGCTGTCTGTCCTGAAGAGTGACAGTGGAGATGTTGATCATGTTTATAGATTGCTGTGAAGACTGAGTTTGTATGGAAAGCATTAAAAGCATTAAGTCGAGCACCAGGAATAGTATACGTATGTTGGCAAATACTTATTTGTAATAAAAGTACAAGTACTGTTTCATCTCTACTTTTCCATTTCTTAGTTAAAAAAAAAGCCCAGCAGTAATGGTGGGTCGGGGGGGCGGGGCCCACTGTCCTAACATTGACCTTAACTCAATAACACATTTGCAAGATTACCTTCTTTAAAATAGAGTTGAAATTATGAAATTATCATACTTTGAGAACCTAGGAGCATTCAACACATTGTTCTAGAATGTATTCATGGAAACTTGTGAAATAAGGATACTCCCAGCTAATGAAAATAGTGTCATCTGTGATTAAAAGAATTGTTGCTGAGGAAGGAGAAGGCCATTTGGATGTTAAAAAGCTAGCGCCAAGTGCCGACACATTATTTTAAAAATAATGGAGTGTTTATTTCAAGAACAGATTTTAAAAGGGGAGCTTGTAAATCCTGCCAACAGGTTTAGGACTCTTACACTGCCCAGGAGAAAATGTTTTGTGTTTAAAGCAGAGGACATAAAAAAGGCAGAGAGGGTAGAAAAGCTGTTTTAGTATGTGATCGCACACATATGCACACTCTAGTCCCCATGTAACTAGGGAGTGTTTAGGTGAGCCTGAGCCCTTCTGAAGAATGACCTGGCGGCATGCTGCTGTAGATGTTGGATCTGACACCTAGAGGTGTGATTACAGTGGCAATGAACTAGTTTGCACAGTCAAGGGGAACCCCCTTTGACAGGGCCTGCAAGAGAAGTCTCCATTGCACTCACGGGCCCTTGGCCAGGAAGTCACCAGGGCAATGTGGCAGTGTCGGCCCCCGGTGCTGGGTCATAAGCAGCTGAGACTCTCTCGCTGTTGTATTCTGGAGTGTTCCCAGTTCCCACATCATGGGGCTGGACAGTGGCTGTCCCAGGTGGCATTTCTCTTCATGTCCTCCAGAGGGCAGGGCACAGATGTCATGTCCTCATAGGGCAAAGGGGTGGACAGCGGAAAGGGGAGGGCTCCTTCCTTTGAAGCATTTTATAACAGCGTCCATTCGCATTGGTGAGGGCTCAGTTATGCCCCCTGAAGGCCACCCATCTCAGAACTTCGGGGCTGAGGGTTCAGTTTCACTGTGGATTTTGGAAGGGAAAGCAGACATCCACACTTGCAGTAATGGATGGAAGGAGAGCGGAGTCCAAAGCCACAGGCCCCAGGCCAGCACCACGAGCCTGAAGCTTCCCTACCGAACCTTTGTCCTATATTTGGGTATCAAGCTGCACTGTAGAAACACTGTGAAAAGTTCTGTGCCACTGAAAAATCTCACTTTAAATAGATAAACTACTAGTAAAGAAATATGTAACACATAGTAAAAGCAAGATCCAGGATCCCCGATGTGACAGACAGGTAAGTATGTATTTTTGTGTGAGAGCTCTGTCTTACCTTCAACTCGGAAGACGGAAAGAGTAGCACCATTTACTCACCTCTCTTGATTTCAGGTGCGCATAATTTGCTCTGCGTCAACTCCCATTGCAAGCTTGTTTTTGCATCAACATCTTGACAGTGAGTTGGAGCAAAGCAGAATACTGATGGATGATTTGGGGCTGAGCCAGGTAGGCGATATTAACATCATCTCTTTTTATTATAAAATAGCATCATTGTTTTTGGTTGGACTCTTGGCTGCTTTCAGAGGAAGGAAGGCAGCATCTGGTTAACCACCAAGGTGCTGCTTTCTTCTTAAGCCCGTGCAGCAGGTATTCTTCTGTGACCACATTGAGAGAATGATGGTGTGAGCGTGGACGGGGCCCTAGTGACCAGCAGGCCAGAACTTTATGCATGTACGACATGTGCGTAGACATCCGGGCTAGGCATCCAGCGCAGTCGTCAGGGTGCCTGGGTTTAATTCCAGCACCTGACTCCAGCTTCCTGCTCAGGCAGACCCTGGGAAACAGCAGGTGATGGCTCAAGTTTTTGAGTCCCACCAATCCACATGAAAGACCTTTGTGGAGACCAACCTGGGCCAGGTTTAGATCAGTTGACACTCTAAGAGATTCTTTATGACTCTTAAGTGTAAGAAATCATATATGAAAAAAAGAATTTGTAGAAAATTTTTGAATTATCAATGGGTAGATCTCACCTGCCACCCGCCACCCCAATTGCTTTCTGAAAGCTGTGCTTGGTCAGGAGTCTTTGTGCTCACCATGGTTTTGATCAGTGCTGGCTGTGTGCTTGTGTTGGGACCAGGACTCAGCAGAGGGGCTCTCCATGTTCACTGGCGAGGAGGAGATCTTCGCATTCCAACGCACAGTGTCCCGGCTCACGGAAATGCAGACGGAGCAGTACTGGAATGAGGGGGACAGGAGCAGGAAGTAGCTGTCACTTTGGCCTGTGTGCAGCTCAGGGCTGCTGATCCGTGCACAGAAAACTCACCTCTATGAAACCTGCAGGAATCATCTTCTCATTAATGAATGCACTTTGTTTCCTGGAACATTTTAATCCAACATTGCTGCCAAGAGTATAGTGGGTTAGTAAGTTATAAAGACTTGCCATTTGTATAGATAAACATTTTGCCTATTTATTTGGCCTTATTTCTGTACAATAAAATGAAAATCATTGGGGCCAGGATTGTGGCATAGTGCCTTAAGCCTCTGCCTGTGAGGCTGGCATCCCAAATGGGTACCTCTTCACATCCTGGCTACTCCACTTCCCATCCAGCTCCCTGCTAATGTGTCTGGGAAAGCAACATAGGATGGCCCAAGTGCTTGAGACCCTCTACCCACATGGGAGATCCAGATGGGGCTCCTGGCTTTGGGCCTGACGCAGCCCTAGCCATTGTAGCCATTTGGGGAATGAAGCAATGGATGGAAGGTCTTTCTTTGACTCTCCCCCCACTCTCTAACTCTGCCTTTCAAATAAATTGAAAAATAATCATAATGAAAATCATCATTTCTGAATACTGATGTTGGACTAGACCCTAGTTTCATATTGAACTCCCTGAATCTTGAACACACCTATGGCAAATAAAATCAGCTGCATGGGATCAGGTGCTAGAAATGTGTTTTTTATGAGAGGGAAAACATTTCAATTAAAAACAAAAAAAAATGTTCTGATGTCACCAAAAAACTAAAGGGCATAGCACTTAAAAACATGAATTTATACAACCTCCCAGGCTTCTGGGCTTCCTTGCCATGGCAAATACATGTTTGTATCATGAGATCACACTTGGTAGGCACGACCTGATCTCAAGCAGACACAGGGCCACCTGGGAAAAAGTCGTGAATTAATGATACCATCAGATAAGGAACAAGGTTCCAACCTAGGGCAGATCCCCCTCCTGACGGCCAGGGAGAGGGCCCCAAATGGGGACCAATAGGAGAGCTTTGTGGGAGGGGCAAAGAGTTCACCACCAGCCAGGCAGCAGGCTCTGGCACCTGCCCCGGTGAGAGTGGGTAAACAGCAGGCTCCCTCCCACCCGTCACAGCATTTTCTTTTTCCAGAATTCCGCTCCCCCTTGCTGCTGAGCCTGAGGTGAGAGGTACCCCCAGCAAGCAGGAAAGACCCCTTAGCAACTTGTTTTAAAGAAAATCTGACTTGGGCCCAGCATAATGGTGCAAACTGGCTAATCCTCTCCCCTGTAAACACTGGCTTCCCATATAAGTGTCAGTTTGTGTCCCAGCTGCTCCATTTCCCATCCAGCTCCCTTCCTGTGTCCTGGGAAAGCAGTAGAGGACAGCCCAAAGCCTTGGGACCCTGCACCCACGTGGGAGACCTGGAGGAAGCTCGTTGCTTCGGGTCGGCTCAGTTCAGGCCATTGTGCCCTTTAGGAGAGTGAACCAGTGCATGAAAGATCTTTCTCTCTGTTTCTCCCTATGGATTTCCCTTTCCAGTAAAAAGAAATAAATCTTAATTTGTTTTAAATCTGACTTGTCCTTCATTGATTCATTTAAGTAAAATGTGAGTTTGCTAACTTTTTTTTTTTTATAAGAGGGTCTTGGTTGAGAATGTTCAGAAAATCTACGTTCACTTTCCTGTGAAATCAAGGCTTCTGTGGGGACAGGCACAGGTAGGTCAATGTGGATGAGGATTATGGCCGTCAACCTAAGGGGGCTCTTTGCATTTATTCCGTTAGTTTAGGACCTATCCCCACTAATCCGTTTTTGGCATGAACCTATGTCAGAGAAGCAGATGGATTTGAATAGTGACCAAGACTGAAGAAAGTCTAAATCAAGGCTTCTTAAAATTAAACATGGTTGTAAAATGTCTGAAGTGAACAGGGGGTGGTGACTTGTCACAGTGTGCCTGGTCTAGAGATGGGTGTGTATGTGATGTCGGTGAAAAGCTAGGCGTGGGGAGCAAGCCCAGTCACCCCTGTTTACAAATGAGGAACCAAGACTTGGCAAAGTGAAGTTGCTAGACCTGAGAGTCACAATTTACAACTGCAGAGTTCACCATGTTTTAGACCACACTGCCTCCTAGTCCATCAGAAAGAGACCGTGTTTAATACTGTTTCAGTGAAGATGAATTTTTTATAATACAGAAGCTTTTTAAAAATTCTTTTGATTTTACAGTTGTGTAGGTGTAGGGTCTCCGCTTTCCTGACTGTTCCTTCCCCTCCCCACTGGCCCGTGTTTCACAATAACGGGGTCCTTCAGTTGCAGTCCCGGCTCGGCACCCCGCTCTTTCCGTGTGTCAGGACACTGAAGATGAGCCACAGCTGCTGCTCTGCACTCGGTGAGTGGACCACACACCACCTTCCCGACCGCCAGTGTGAACAGATGGACAGGCAGAGGACTGACAGAGCTCCTGCTGTTGCCACCCCTTGGGGAGTGGGTGGAAGATCTGTCTGTCTGTCTCTCCTCTCTGTAAATCTGCCTTTCCAATAAAAACAATCAAACAAAAAGAAATGGAGAGCTTTGATCCACTGGGTCGTTCCTCCAAAGGACCTTATGGTGTGCACTGGGCCAGGGTGGAATCTGACACTTTATCCAGATCTCCCACAAGCACTCGGGCCATCGTCCAGCAACCTTTCCAGGCACACTGGCAGGAAGCCAGATCAGAAGCAGAGCAGCTGTCTGCAGTGCATGAAGCTCCAGGATCTCATCTGTGCACCTGTCTTGCTCATGCAGCAGCCCTGTCCATAGACTTTTCCGTGCTTAAGGTCCCGGGCAGCTGACTACCCAAGTCTGATGCAGTGAGCAGGGCTCAGGATTCAGAATCAGAACATTGATTTCTGCCACACTTTGTGACCTTGAACAGGGTAGAGCTGTGAAGCCTTCTAAAAGAGAACAGCAGTGGTCACTTCAGAGTTCTTCCAAGGATAGCTGGTGAAAAGCACTTTACAAATGGTTGTTCAATTCAAACCCTGTCAGGATGGATCATTGCCTGTTTGGGTAACGTCAAAGATTTCCCAGAGAGACAGCACCATCTTGTGGCCAGTGCAATGAACTGACGGAAAAAAGGCCCAGAATTACCAAAAAGGAGCAGTGGATTGTCACAGCAGCCCATTTCCGGGCCTCGGCCCCATCTTCAGAAAAACAGGGAGTCCCTGGCATCAGTACTCAGCAGTAGCCTCTGAGGATTCTAATCTGCATTGGGATTTGAACCTCTGACTGGGCCGTCTGTATGTAAAACACCAAATATCTTAGCAGAGCACTAGGAACAAGTGCATGCTCTCAAACAAAACCACCTAGCGGGACAAGCGGTGTTATTTACGTTTTGGTGCATTTGAAGCTTAGTAGAATTCAGCTGGATTCTCCCATATATTTTCTCATATACTTAATCTGTTGTGACGTCACACATCCCATAGTTTCTGGCAAAATCAAGTGTGTATGAGAGAGTAGGGGCGAGAAAGGTAAACAAGGCCTTAGTGCAGGTGTAACCGTCCATTTTGTGCTGTTAGAACAGAATCCCCGAGTCTCGGAAGTTTCAAATAACAGGGATGCACTTCTGACGCTTCTCTTGGCCGGGAAGTACAAGAGCGAGAGGGCCCGCCTCTGGCAGACAGCCTCGTCCTGCAGCAGCCCGTGGTGGAAGCAGGCAGGACAAAAGAGCAAAGAGAAGCCAAGTTCACTTACATGAATGTTCCCCTCACCCCCACTTGGGGCCTGCACTGTGGCATAGCACATGAAGCCGACACCTGCAGTGCTGGCAGCCCCTGTGGGTACCAGTTAGAGTCCTGGCTGCTCTACTTCTGATCCAGCTCCCTACTAATGCACCTGGGAAGGCGGCTGGGGATGGTCCACGTGCTTGTCTTGCATGCTCCCATGTATGTGGGAAACCCGGAAGAAGCTCCTGGCTCCTGGTTTCAGCCTGACTCAGCCCCATTTGTTGCAGCCACTTGGGAGATTGAACCAATGGGTGGAAGATCTCTCTCTCTCTCTGTGTCTTTGTCTCTCTCTCTCCATCTGCTCTGTTTTCTGTGTAATGCGTCCTTTCAAGTAAGTAAAATAAATCTTTGAGAAAAAAAAAACCCTTGGCAATAGTGGCTCCATCCGTGAGATAATAGCATTCATGAGGGCACAGCTCTCGGGACCCACTCTCCTCCAGGAGTTCCCCCTGTCAGCACTCTTGCCTTGAGGGTTAAGTCTGCAACACATGAACACGCAGCCACATCAATGGTAAGCTGCAAAGTGGCTTCCCCTTCATGGACACACCAGACGCGCCTGGCCCATTGAGAGTCGCTGGGTCACACCTGCGCAGGGCTCAGCTGATGGCTGAGGGCTATGGAAGATTCCAGTAAGCCCTGTGGAGCCTGGTGGTAAAAGCTAGAGGAGACCCCTTGGCACGCAGGGAGGGCACTAAGCCGTGGAGAGGTAGGACCAAGCCAGAGGGGAACCTGAACGTAAGGGTAGGCGGTCACCAGGCTCTCTGGTGAAACCTCTGTCGCCCTCTGGCCAACCCTGATACCCTCAGCATCACTCTCACACACTGCCTGAGCCCACGAGCAGATAGCTGCTCCTGGACCTCCTCCACAGCCCAACTCCTCAGCTGAATGCTGTCAGCTTCCTTCTTACCTAGTTTTGATTTTAATTTGAAAAGCAGAGATTGTCTGAGAAACAGTTCTTCCAACCACTGAATCACTCGCCCAAATGCCTACCACAGCCCAGCATGAAGCACAGGCCAAAGGCAAGAGCCTGGAACTCCAGCCAGTCTCCCAGATGGGAGCAGGAAGACTGGACTGCAAGGTGGAGGAGCCTGCATAACACCAGCCATTCTGCTACCGGATGTAGACATCCTAGCAAAGCCTTGACCACTGTGACAGCAGCCCAGCCCTGCTGGGTCCTTTTTAAAAAGAGTAGTTATAGCGCCCAGTGTGGTAGCCTAGTGGCTAAAGTCCTCGCCTTGCACACGCCGGGATCCCATATGGGCATTGGTTCTAATTCTGGCGGTCTCACTATCCATCCAGCTCCCTGCTTGTGGCCTGGGAAAGCAGTCAAGGACAGCCCAAAGCCTTGGGACCCTGCACCCATGTGGGAGACCCAGAGGAGGCTCCTGGCTCCTGGCTTCGGATTGGCTTTGCACTGGCCATTGCAGCCACTTGGGGAGTGAATCAGCAGATGGAAGATCTTCCTCTTTGTTTCTCCTCTCTGTATATCTGCCTTTTATCTGCCAATAAAAATAAAATAAATCTTTAAAAAAGAGTAGTTATAAAAACTATACCCAGTGTTTGACAAGCCTTTCCCCACACAGTGCCTCTTCCCAGTCTTGTCTTTATTTCCATTGCTTCAAAGACCAGCTGATGCCAAGTCTCTCCAAATAGGTACTCCCAACCCTGACTTCCTTCAGCTCCTGTTCTGCACACCCAATTGCCTTTGGGATCCCCCTTCTTGAGTGTTGCTTGAATTCAATATGCTTAAAACGATGTTGATTTCAACCCAATCTTCTGCATCCATGATGTCAGTAATAACGGCCACAGGCCCCCATGTCACACAGCTGCAATGCTCCTGGTTGACAAGGCCAGTGTTGCTAAGAACATAAAGGAAGGAATAGGATCAGTGGGCAGTATCGCAGGTAAAATCCTTGTCTGCAACAGCAGCATCCCACACAGGTGTCAGTTCGAGTCCCAGATGTTCCATTTTCCAATCCAGCTCCCTGCTTGTGGCCTGGGGAAGCAGTCGAGGACGGCCCAAAGCCTTGGGACCCTGCACCCACACGGAACGTCCAGAGGAAGCTCCTGGCTCCTGGTTTTAGATGAGCTCAGTTCTGGCCATTGTGGCCACTTGGGGAGCCAATCAGCAAATGAAAGATGTCTCTCTGTATCTCTACCTTTCAAATAAAAAAAGAAATAATTTTTAAAAGAAAAAAAACCCACTAATCTCAATCAAAATTCAAACCAGAATCTCCAACACCTTCCAACTTCGGAGCAGGCAGCCTCCCCCGTCCCGACGATCACTTCTGCTAAAGTCTGTGAGGCACTCAGGCAAGGAGGAGCCACATTTGTTGAAATTTCCCCAAATCTCAGCTAGGGCTGCGGTTGTTTAGAGACTATGCACACCCAAGTCAGAATGACATTCAGTATCTCCAGGATCTAGCTAACGACACGTGACTTTAGCACACTGCTCCCCTTTGCTCCAGCCTCACCTCCACATCTCAGACAGCCCCCATCCAGCATCCCCAGGGGTGCTGGGGGCGGGGGTCCTCTCACAGGCTCCTAGATGCCTCCTGTGCTGCTCCAGGAAGGACAGGGTCCAACTATGTCAGCCATGCCCAGCTGTCCTCTCTTCCCAAGCGCACAGGAGGCCGCTACTGCCCAGCCTGTGGCAGTGAGGCAAGGCCCGGGACCAGCTCTGAGCAGCTCATGGGGAGTGGGAGTGAGCATTTACAAGGTGATGCACCCAGGAGCTGGGCTGGCAGCTTCTAGACTTGCTCTTTTCGTGCACAGGAAAGTTGGACACATCATGTTAACACACAGAGCAACCCAACATAAAATATCTGCAGTACTGGGTCAAGGCAGGGCCAGTGTTGTGTAAGAAATTTCCATCCAGTTAGCCACAGGGGTTTTCGGAAGTGTTTGCTATGACAGCATGATCTAGCCTTCTTGACTAAGCATCCACCAGCCGTCAGGCCAACCCTGTCCACTCCTGTGTTTTTATCTAGGGACCTGATTCTTCTAAGAACTGGTTCTCAGGGTGGCTTCTCCTCTCTGTGGCGTGTCCCCAGCAGCACTTAGCAACGTTAGTACATCTCTCCACACCCGCAAAACCTCAGCACTCAACCCTACACAACCGCTGGCCTTATTAATACTCTCACCTTATTTTTCTCTGTATGTTCTTGCTCACAGTGAACACATGACATGGACAGGTTTGAAAGTGTTCTCAGTACTTAAAACATCCTCGTGGTGAGACACAGGTGGCCAAGAAAGCTGTTACAAATTCACGAATGCTTGAACTTAAACCGTCAGTTGTTTACAACTTGAAGCATGGGCAAGCGTTAAAAAACATTGGCTCAAGTAAGTAAAGTCTGCACCCAGAGAAGACCACTTTTGGAGATGAGATCAGTCTAATCAAGAAGACAGAAAGCATCGGACCAGGTGGCAGTGGAGTACATGCTTGTCTTTGTTCAAAATCCAGCCATAAGCACACAGCTTCGGGTGAGTCACTTGACTGTAGGCTTCCGCTGGGACCCTCTACCTTAAAAAAAAAAAAAAGTATTTAGATGGTTGTTGGAGAAGGAGAGGAAGAGCAGGTGTATGGGGAGATAAGAGAGTGCCTATCATGTGCTCCCCACGTGCCCACAGTGGCTGGGCTTGGCTGGGCTTGGACTTGCGGCCGAGACTAGAAGGCAGAAACCCAACCCAAGTCTCCCACACGGGTGGCAGGAGCCCGTCCTTTGAGCTGTGGCTGTTGTCTCGGGGGATCTGCATTGGCAGGCAGCTGGAGTCAGGAACTAGAGCAGGGAATCACACCCAGACACTAGGAGGTGGGACATGAGTGAACTGACCATTAGGCTGAACACCTGCTCTTACGAAGGTCTGACATTTTGTAACTTGACCAAATGATGTACGGGTACAAATGGCCAGTAATCACGTGAGAAGATGCTGAGTCTCACACGCAAGTCAAAGCTACAGTGAGGCTCTACAATGGCCAGGGTCAGAGAGACAGAAAGTAAACATGCTGTCCAGGTGAGAAGATACAAGAGGATGCAGCTTTGGTAAGTGGTGAATTGATATTTCCTTAGAAATATTAACCATAGGGGCCCGGCGGCATGGCCTAGCGGCTAAAGTCCTCGCCTTGAAAGCCCCGGGATCCCATATGGACGCCGGTTCTAATCTCGGCAGCTCCACTTCCCATCCAGCTCCCTGCTTGTGGCCTGGGAAAGCAGTCGAGGATGGCCCAATGCATTGGGACACTGCACCCGCGTGGGAGACCTGGAAGAGGTTCCTGGTCCCAGCATCGGATTGGCGCGTACCGGCCCGTTGCGGCTCACTTGGGGAGTGAATCATCGGATGGGAGATCTTCCTCTCTGTCTCTCCTCCTCTCTGTATATCCGGCTTTCCAATAATAATAATAAAATCTTTAAAAAAAAAAGAAATATTAAGCATAACGTGGTGTGGTGTACCAAATATACTCCTGGACACCTAAGATAAATGAAAATGCATGTCCTCATGAAACTTACACATGAAGGTTGACAACATTTTTCATGTTTGCCAAACAAGTGGAAATAACTGTGTAACCAACTGATGAATGGATAAACATGTTTACATATTGTATAGATGGAATATTATTCAGCAATTAAGAATGAACAGTCAAGGTAGGTGTTTGGTTAGGACACTGGTTAGGATACCCACCGCACCCCACATCGTAGTAGCCAGCTGGGTTCACTTCCCAGCTCCAGCTCGACTCTACTTGCTGTCAGTACAACCCTCGCGGGCAGTGAGGCTCAGGCACCTGGGTTCTGCCACTCACATGGGAGACCTGGAGTGACGTCCCACATTCTGGCTTTGACCTGGCCTCACTCCGGCTGTTGCAGGTGTTTCTCTCTGTCTCTCAGCTCTGCTTCATTTTCTTAACTTCCTCCTTCCCTCCCTCTCTTTCTCTCAAATGAATGTATTTTTTTAGAAAAAGTATTGACACATTGTGCAATGTGGATGACCCTTGAAACTGTCATGATACGTAAAAAAGCTTATCATGAAGGTACTATATGACACCGTGTCTGTGACATGTCCAGAACACACACACACACACACACACACACACACACACACACGTAAAAGATGGAAAGTGGAGCTTTTGCAGGGACAGGAACAAGAAAAAAATGCTAAAGGGTACAGGGTCTGTTTTAAGAGTAATGAAACATCTAAAATTAGATTATGTTAATAATTGCATAACATGACAAATATACTGAAGACCACTGAATTGTCAGTTTTCAATGGCTGGATTTTATGGGGTATGAATGGGTGTGAGTTATGTTTCCATAAAGCTGTTAAACACAGTGTGCAGCTATGCATGAAGCACTCATTCATTCAGCATTTACTTGCTGTCACCCTAAACCAGCAGCTGAGGACACCCAGGTGTGAATGAGGCAAGCTTGCTAGCCTTGGTGGGCTTATGGCTTGAAGGGACAAGGCAGGGGACAGAACATGGTACCACGAAGCTGGCCTGCCCAGCCACCCTAGGAATACTGACGGTGCTAGCCAGGAAGTGTCCAGAAAGGCACAGAGGGACCAGGCTGTGGCTGACAAGGTCCCTCCCTAAACAAGTAGGAGACGGAGTGAGCCCAAAGGGCCAGGCCAGGGCCAAGAAGTCCCATGAGGAGACGCTAAGGGCTTTGGGATGTATGGAGGAGACAGAATGTGTTGAGCAATACTCTTCTCAATGTTCAGAGGCACCCAAAACGAGTTTGGCCCTCCAGACTTCATTGCCGTTAGAACCCCAGGTTTGAGGTGCATGGTGTAAAACCTGCTACTGTCATCAGAGGGCCCCTCTTTTTGCATTAATAACCTGTCGTATTTTTAACCCAACTCTGGAACATGCAGGATATTAAATTCAATTGCTGAAAGAGCTATCAGTTGATTTCTGCTGATTAGAGTAACAGAGTCTGTGGAATTAAAAATAATTTCCCATACTTTTGTGGGTATGGACATAATCAGATTTTCACAGCACAAAAATAATCCTGAGATCCTGATCAAGCAAAATGCAGCTTGGGGTAGAACAGACCCCTGATGTTGGGGTGAGTGGCACATGCCACCTTAGCACCCCCACTTGGTAGCCCCTGGCATGCTTAGAGACGAGAAGGAAGGGAAGACCTGCTGAGCTGAGGCCAGGAGACTCCTTTGGGAGGACAGGGACCTTAACATCCATTGTCTGCACCAGACGCTGCTGGGATGGCATGGGGTCAGCTGCAGACAAGTGTGATCAGCTCTGGGTGTGATAAAGCAAGGGCCTCTTATTTTGGGGTCAACCTGGACCTGCAGCCTGTATGCAGCCCCTACATTTGCCCAGGCTCTTGGCTCAAGAAGTGTTTTGGATTCCAGGGCCCTCAACTGTTACCTCCAGGCTATAAATTATTCCTCTACGGGTTGGCACTGTGGCATAGCAAGCTAAGTCTCTGCCTGCAGTGTCAGCATCTCATATGGGCTCCAGTACAAGTCCAAACCAGCTTCCTGCTAATTGCTTTGGAAAGCAGCAGAAGTTAGCTACAAAAAAATTAAAACAATTTTGAAAAAAAAATAATATGGAGGGATTTCAAGAAGTATAGAAATTAAAACTGTTTAGATTTGCTGGTGGGATAGTCACAGAGATGAACAAGACAGAAGAGAAAAAAAGGCATGTCATCAGGATCGAGGATGAGGCAAACAATTTTTAATTTTTTTTATTGGAAAGGCAGATTTCACAAAGGAGAGACAGAAAAATCTTCCATTCACTGGTTCATTCCCCAAGTGGCTGCAACAGCTGGTGCTGCACCGATCTGAAGCCAGGAGCCAGGAGCTTCCTCCGGGTCTTCCAAATGGATGCAGGGTCCCAAGGCTTTGATCCATCCTCTACTGCTTTCCCGGGCCACAAGCAGAGAGCTGGATGGGAAGTAGGGCAGCTGGGACAGGAACCAGTGCCACATGGGATCCCTGCGTGTTCAGGGTGAGGATTTAGCCACTAGAATATCGTGCTGGGCCCAGCAAAGAGTTCTCAGAGTTCACCGCTGAAGCTCAATTCATGAAAAAAATGGACTAGTTGCACCTCATCATAATGAAAAACTTGCTCTGTGAAAGACAGTTAAGAGAGGAGACCACAGGAGACCTACTGGCTAAAGCCCTTACTTTGCACCCACTAGGATCCCACATGGGTGCCGGTTCCTATCCCAGCTGCCCCACTCCCCATTCAGCTCCCTGCCCATGGCCTGGGAAAACACTCAAAGATGGCCTGAAGTCTTGGGACCCTGCAACCACATGGGAGACCCAGAGGAAGCTGCTGGCTTGGGATCACCTCAGCTCCAGACAGTGGGACCACTTAGAGAGTGAACCAGCAGATGGAAGATCTTTCTGTCACTCCTCTTTGTAAATGTGACTTTCTAACAAAAATAAATAAATCATTTAAAAGAGAGTGGCAGGAGTGGGGCAGCATTGTAACTCAGCTGGTCGAACCAGCACCTGCAGTGCTGGCATCCCAGATGGGCACCAGTTCAAATCCTCACCTTTCCACTTCCAACCCAGCTCCCTGCTAATGCTCCTGGCTAATGTACCTGGGAAAGCAGAAGACAGCCTGAGCGCTTGGGTCCTAGCCAGGCCTGTGGGGGACCCAGACAGAGCTCCTGGCTTGGGCCTGACCTAGCCCTGGCCATCATAACCATCTGAGTAGTGAACCAGCAGTGGAAGAACTCCTTCTCTTGTAGGTCTACCTTTCAAATAAGTAAAACACTCAAAAATCAATTAAAAAATCTAACTAACCCACCAGCATGTTTGCGAACTGTACAGCGGGGTTAGTTGTATTGAACTAGGCTTCATGGTCCACTTGAGACATATGAGAGCTGAACGGGATGTGAGATGGACTGGACCACTCAGCTGTACATACTGGCAAGCACGGGAATTAGGGCATGAGGCAGGCCTAGTGGGTGTTATTGTGGGTCGCTCCGACTAGGCTGCAGCTCCCACTGGGGTACGTGAAAGCCTAGTGTGTGGTGGGCAGGATTGGGCTGGGCTACAACACCCATTGGTTTGTGTAGAAGACAGGGCTGGAGGCAGAACTGACCCAGCAATGGCAACCATCAGATTATGCATAAGCTGACTGGCACGAGTGACTGTGCCAGACCCTGCATTGGCACACAACACAAGAGTCAGGTCTGGGATCAGCTCAGATGAAGTTTCTTCAGGGATCCCCAGCTGAGTTGCTGGACTCAGAACCCCAAGCATGGAGAGAATTGCAGGTTCCATGGTCTGACCGTGTCAGAGCTGGGCCCCCTTGGTGGCTTAGACAGAGCAGTGGCCAGCATGTTGGGGTGCACATGGAGGACATGGCAGTATGTGGGAGTCTGCAGAGGACACCTGATACCACAACAGAGGAGGAAGGACAGAACAAATTAATCAACTGCTTCAGCCAAGTGTTGGCAGTGAATATCTGGGTAAACGGTGACCCGAGGGTGGACTATGTCAACCAGTGGATTCTGGAGCGATTTCATTGTGCTTGGAGTGGCGAGATCAGCAGTAATTCACAACTGTTGAATTACCAAAACCTCATGAGCAGGACCCTCGGAGCATGCCTCACACTGGGGGGATCCAGGCATGGCTGGGAGGCTGAGTGTGGTTTCTCCTCTTATCTTGCCCCTTTCCACAGATAGAGGAACCAAAAAAAGAGAGAGAGAGAGAGAGACTGTGGAAATGGTGATCTCACCCACCTTCCTGTGGTCCTTGACCCTTATAACCCTAATTATGTATGTAAAAATCATCAAAAATAAAAATAATTTTAAAAATCTAATTAAAAAATGAGAGAGATCCGAGCAGGAATGTCACCGAAGAGGATACACTGGTAACAACTGCATGCGAAGACAGTGTTAGCAGCCATTAAAGAAATGCAAATAAAATCACAATAAATATCGACGCATCCAGCAGAACAGCTGAACTGAAAAAGTGTGACAACACTGAACACTGCTGAGGACACACATTCTTGTCACTCAAACATTGCTTGTGGGAATGTAAAATGGTATATACAGTCTAGAAATGTTTTATAGATTCTTTAAAACCAAAATATGCGATTATTGCTGCACATTTATGCCAGAGTAATACAACAATACCACATAAAGACCTGTACACTGGTGGAGGTACGTGGAGCTTCGTTGATGCTTTATGTGCCAGCCTAGGCGTCCTTCCAGTGGTGGATGGTACTTCCCACCTCCCTATCGCATTACAGGCAATACAAAGTCACGAGCTGTGGGCTTAGCACTGTAGCCTAGCTGCTAAAGTCTTCGTCTTGCATTTACTGGGATCCAATATGGTCACCAGTTTGCGTCCCAGTAGCCCCGCTTCCCATCCAGCCCCTTGCTTGTGGTCTGGGAAAGCAGTGGAGGACGGCCCAAGGCCTTGGGGTCCTGTACCCACATGGGAGACTCGGAAGAGACTCCTGGGTCCTGGCTTCAGATTGGCTTTGCTTCAGCCATTGTAGCTGCTTGGGGAGTGAATCAGCAGACAGGCGATCTCTCTTCCTCTCTGTATATCTGACTTTCCAATAAAAACTGTTAAAAAAAAAAAAACCAACAAGAAACAAAGTAACGAGCTGTGTCCTTCACCAGGTGCATGTCACTTTCCCACCTCCCCACATCCTGACCGCAACCCAGCAATACAAAGTAACGAGCTACAGGCTCTGCCAGATGTCCGCAGATTAGCTCTGCCAGATGTCCGCAGAGAACCTGGCTTAGCGGCAAAAGCTGCTCCCCTCAATTCAGAGCGTCTGGTTCCATTTATGTAACATTCTGGAAGCGGTAAAATTATAGAAATGGGGACCAGCATAGTGGTCGCCAGGAGTTACTGCAGGGAAAACAGGTGCAGGTACAATACAACAGGAGGGTCCTTGCTGTCACGGCCCTCCTGTGCATTCTGATAGTGATAGTTCAGCAAGATGTCACCACCAGGAAGTCTGAGTGAAGCTTATATGAAGGTCTCTTCATTATTTCTTCCAACTTTAGGTGAATTTAAAATGATCTCTAAAGTTGAATTTGGAAAAATGGCATTTGAGCCAGCAGTGATATTTGATTCAAGAAAACTTCTGTAGGCATTTGGATGTTGTTTAGAACCCCTGCATCTTGTTTCCAGTTTCTGGCCGGGCCCCTGGCTCCATGCCCATTCCAACTTCCCACTAATGTGTGCAGGCAGCAGGTGATGGCTTCAGGGTTCTGGTACTGGGTTGCAGCCTTGGCTCCTGGCTGAGTCCGGCCCAGCTGTTGTCACCTTTGGAGTGGAGAAGTGCGGGTGGACTCAAATGGGAGCTCTCTGCCTGTGGGTCTGTCCCTGTGTGCCTTGCCAAGAAGCCAAAGTTGCTAATTTTGAAATGAAACTTCTGTGGGTGCCTTCACCTCATCAGATGCATAAACCAAGGTGAACCAATCCCCCGGCCCACCCGCAGATGAAGTGGGGGGAGCGTGCCCTCAGGATCCTAAATAAGTAACAGCCAAGACTAAGACTGCACCTGACAACGAGGCTGGGCTGGCTTCTCCAGAGCGGTGGGCAGTAACCCTACTGCGTTCTCATTCTGCTCGGGCCCCTAGGGGGCTCCCACCCCCCCAAACCCCCTCCCGAACTGGCCTGGAGTGTCTGCCACACCCTGATGCTCCTTGTAGCTTCACAAGGGAGGTGACCTGAGGAAAAGCACACCCCAGGAGCCACAAACAAGGACAGATCGCCCTCCAAATGTCACTGGATGTATAATGGATAAAATAGATATCAGAGTAACAATATGGTTAGGGACAGAAACAGAATCACTTAGTGTGATGCAAGGGCCAGTTCTGCCAGAGGCCACAGCAATCCTGACTGTTGGTAACTTTTATTAAACAGAATAGCAAGATGCACCAAGCAAAGCCCGAGAGTGCTGTACCGTGCAGAGATTCACAACTCTTATGGAATTTCTACACTTTTCTGTCAATTTATGAAACAGTAGAGTGTCAAAGATTTTTACAGTGTTGCTAATCCACTTAGTCTAATTGCTGTCTATGATACTGGCATCCCCTGTGGGAGCTGGTTCAAGTCCTGGAACTCCACTTCCAATTCTGCTTTCTGCTAGTGACCTGGGAAAAGTAACGGAGGTTGACCAAGTATTTGGGTCCCTGCAGCCACACGGGAGACCTGAAAGAAGCTCATGGCTTCTGGTTTTGGCCCGACCACTGCAGTCATTTGGGTAGTGAACCAGCAAATGGAAGATCTCTCTGTAGTTATTAGAAAAAAACTTAAAGTCATGCAAAGTATGGACTCTGATCACAACAGAATTATCAATGATAGAAATATATTTGGAAAGTCATCTAACATTTAAAAATTAAACAGCGTAAGAAAGCACTTTTAAAAGTTCATGAAAAACTGGAATTAAGAGGCTGGGCACCAAGGCTCAACGAGCTGGCCTTCTGCCTGAAAGCACCAGCATCCCATATGGATACCGGTTCACGCCCCGGCCACTCCACTTTTGATCCAGCTGTCTGCATGTACCTGGGAAAGCAGTAGAGAAAGGCCAAAGGACCTTAGGACCCTGCACCGCATGTGAGACCCTGAAGAAGCTCCTGGCTCCTGGCTTTGGATTAGCTCAGTTCCAGCCACTGTGGCCATTTGGAGAGTGAAACAGTGGATGGAAGGTCTTTCTGTACTTTTAATTTCCCCTTTCTAATAAAAATAAATAAACTTAAAAACATAGGGCCTGGCGCAGTGGCCTAGCAGCTAAAGTCCTCATCTTGAACATGCTGAAATTCCATATAGGCATCAGTTCTAATCCCGGCAGCCCCGCTTCCCATCTGGCCCCCTGCTTGTGGCCTGGGAAAGCAGTCGAGGACGGCCCAAAGCCATGGGACCCTGCACCTGCGTGGGAGATCTAGAAGAAACTCCTGGCTCCTGGCTTCAGATCGGCGCAGCACTGGCCACTGCAGTCACTTGGTGAGTGAATCATCGGATGGAAGATCTTCCTCTGTCTCTCTTCCTCTCTGTGTATCTGATTTTGCAATAAAAATAAAATAAAGCTTAAAAAAAACCAAATTGAAATCCAATATAAATTTATTCGGTGAGGTACATGCGTTACACTTTCTTTCCTTCTGTCTCTTTCTTTCCCTTCTCCTAACACCCCCCTTCAAGAAACAACAACAAGAACAAAAAATAAAAAAGAAAAACAAACAACAAAAAATCAGAAGTTTGAGGTTCTGTGCCTGGAAGATAGACTGGAATTTGCCTGCGTGCTCCCCTTTCAGCCACTAGAGGGCAGGCAGATCTCAGTCCATCCGTGGCTCTGCATGCAGGACCACGCTGGGAACACTTGCTCCACTTCGAGGAAACCACGGCCTGGCAGCACCTGGTCAGCTGCTCCTGTGCCTAAGTTGCCCTGGAAACTCACACACTCTCTTTACTCCGGAGCTTCTAGCGGTACGTGAAGGAGCACAGGTGAAAGCGAGTGGAGGCTGAACATTTGAAAGAGTCCTACAAAGATGAAGAAGCAGAGAGACAGGGGAACTTCCATGTACTGCTCAAGTCCCAGAGGGCCATAACAGCCAGGGCTGGGAACGCCAAAGGCAGGAGCTTCTTTGGGGTCTCCCACGTGGGTTCAGGGGCCCAAATACCTGAGTCAACCTCTGCTGCATTCCCAGATATGTTAGCAGGGAGCTGGATTGGAAGTAGAGCATCAGGGACTAGAACTGGTTCCCATATGGGCGTGGCAGGTGGCGGTTTATTCCACTATGCTACAGAATTGACCCCCAGAACTATGTTCTTAAGACGTCTTGGCATTTTAAGCTGTGAGATATGTAACCTAACTGGACCCACTATATGTTTTTTTTTTATTTTACTTTTTTTGCTTAATAATCTTAGTTACTTAAGGTACAGAGGGTCAAGGGCTACAGGAAAGTGGGTAATACCATTGTTTTCACAGTAATATCATGACCACTATATGTTTTTATTCTCATCAAGTGATTCTTACTGAGTTGTGTTCCAATCACCTTCACCCCCTCCACAAATATCCTGTCCGTGGTGGCTGGGCGGTAAACATTAAGATGAGGTGCAAGGGGTGCTAGTTAACAGGAAGGAGGTGCTGGAGAACACGGCCCGTGCTCTGACCTCCACCGGGAGCTTTTCTCCAGGTGCGGTGGGCTTTCAGAGACATCAGATAACCTGGTGGAAAACCACGCCCTCCTCCAGAGGGAGTGTTTTCTGGAATGGACCCTGGCCGAACGTCTGGCAGGTCACATAACAAGGACTTGCAAACGTGAACTGAGGGTGAAGATGGGTCATGGGTGCAAAGTGATTTTGGCAGATGCCAGGCCCAGGAGAAGGCTCCCATTAATCTCCCCCGCTGGGCTCAGCCTGGCAGCCTCCCACTGGGCAGCTGGAGGCACCAGTACATCCTGCCGCTGGCTTTTCGGCAAGAGTGCAGGGGACAGTGTCGGATGACAGCAGCAGGAGTGGAGAACCCATGAGCTGATAGGGCAGGGCGGTCACTACCCCTCCAGAGGGACACCTCGCTCCCTCCCCCACAGGGAGACAGACTGCGGAACAGCAGCCATGCAGTTCCACCTCTCCACACTGCTCTGCTACCCCGTCTTTGCAGGAAAAACACACCCCGGCCCCAATGTGGAGGTGGTTTACTTTGCAGCATCCATCCAGATTTTGAAAATTATGCAAACTTATAATGGGGGGGATGGTGACAGAGCTTATAAAACCCAGCATCCGTGTTAAGAATTGCATTGTGCAGCTGATCTCTTTTTTGGTTTTGCTCCTCAAAAAGATTTAAGCCCCCCCTCCCCCCAGCTAAATCTCTGCTGTGACAACAGTTTCAGGTCTCAGTCAACACACAGGTGTAAAGACGCCCAGGTCCGCTCAAGCAGAACGCCCTTGCTGCTGAAGAGTCAGCATTTTCCCTAAGCCTCACCCACGAAGCGGAGGCCCTAGGAGGGCATCCTCAGAATGCCACAGGTGCCAGGGACCCCTCCCTGTGTCTGTGGTTGTACCTTATCATCCCTTGGCTGAGGAAAAAAAAAACTCACAAAAGTAACTCTTTACAGTAGCAGCTCAATACCATTCAGGAGTTAGTAAGGCAAGAATGCGTGAGATACTGTTTTTCAATCTCAGGCAATGTTGAGGCATCTAGAGAGAGCTGTTGTTACGGCTCCATAAACCCGGAGGAGGGAACACTGCTATCCCCACCCTAAGTAAGTCTGCCATCCTCGTGTTCCCAAGGGGCCTACCCAGGACTCAGCCCCAGAACCTTGACACTGGAACAGCAGTGGGCGGGTCAGAGCTCTGGAAGAAGGCAGGTGGCACATGCTAACCAGCAGGCTCTGCTTTGGAAGCCCTGCTAACTACAGGATGGAAGGTGGGGCCAGGGGTCGTGGCCACCATCAGCTGTGCAGCCTGACACCCACAGGGGGTGGCAGTGAGCCCAGAGGGGTGGAGGTGAGCACATGGACCCTCCTGCCTACCTCAGGACCCCAGCCCCTCCTGGATGTTAGCATAGTATGGCCTGCAGCTGAGAACGAAACTCTCTTTGCACTCCTTCGCCCAAAGCTTCCTCTGGAACTTCTTTGGCCTGAGAAATGTAAGCCACGTAGAATGTAAAGCCCTGGCTGTACCCCAGGGTCGTGCCTGTCCGGTGACAAGCAACTGCATCTCTCCAACTAGAAATGAGTCCTCTGCCCCGCTGCTTTGGAAGAAGTGGGGGAAAAATAGAATGACCACCTGACTGCAGGTGCAGACCTGGGGAGTTGGGAGGGACGGTGCTCTGTCCCCCAGCCGCTGCCCTTGAGGGCTGCAAACCTAAGGCTTCCTGGGAATGGGAGGGCAAGGGGGTGCCTGACTAAGCATGGGAGAAACCCTCGAGGGAGGGACCTGGGGGTGACTGGGTCTAGCAGGAAATGTCCTGGGGCATAGTCATAACCACCAGTTTAGCAGCACACAGATCAGACCTGGCAGCGGGGGGAGCCAATGAGTTCCTTCCATTAGGCTCAGGTGCCCTGGCAGAAGGAGGCCTGTTTCCAGCCATGCCAACTCAGCAGAGATGGGTGTCCCCCGCGGCAGCAGATCGCCTCTGCTTAGCAGCCCTGAGTCGGTAACTTGATTATAACCTTCGCTCTCCTCCTTGCGCTCAGGAGCACTGGGCATCCTCTAGCAGGGCCCGGAGTACACTACGTACCTGCTAAAGGCCTCAATGGAAGGGACGAGCTGCACCCAGCATGGGGGGCCTAACGGGTAAGTCCTCGCCTTGCATCTGCCAGGATCCCCTCTGGGCGCTGGTTTGTGTCCTGGGTACTCCACTTCCCATCCAGCTCCCTGCTTGTGGCCTGGGAAAGCAGTAGAGGATGGCCTGAAGCCTTGGGACCCTGCAACCACATGGGAGACCCAGAAGAAACTCCAAGCTCCTGGCTTCAGATCAGCTCAGCTTTGGTCGTTGTGTCCACTTGGGGAGTGAACCAGCGAACCAAAGATCTTTTTGTATCACCTCTCTAAATCTGCCTTTCCAATAAAAGTAAATACATCTTTAAAAAAAATAAAAGAATGTGCTTTTCTACAGCTCTGCTGTTTGCTGAGTCTGAGGGTCCGCGCCCTCCACCAGCGGCACCCCCACGGGGCAGGGCTGTGGCTTCACCAGCGACCACGGCTGTGTCTGGGAGTATCACCGCACAAGACTCCGAACATCACTCCCTCTCCTCCCGCTTGTCTGCATTTACTGAGTGCCTGCCGTGTGCTGGAGATAACAAAGGCCAGGTCTCAGTGAGCTTTCTGTCTCCCAGCAGAGAAGGCACTTGGTCAAGAAAAAAAAAAAAATCCTGGACGCTTGGTCATACCTCACAATGTACAGATACGATGAACACCCGTGCTAGTGAGAACAACAAAAACCGGCAGCTGTGGTATGACTGTTTTAAACGGAGAAATACTGCAGGTGCTTGATAAACGCTTATTGAAGCCGTTCACTCGGACCCGCTCAGACGGCAGGATCTGTGAGTCTCTAACCCGTATGTGTGCAAAGGCAATGGAGGCTGGATGAGAGGAGGTGGAACAGAGAGCTGTGAGCCATTCCGGAAGTCCCTGTAGGCAGCTGACATTTCTCAACAGAGAGAAAAAAGTAGATGCTACAGCTGTTGACTGGAGCATCAACCTTACAGATGTAGGCCAATTCATCATGTTTTAAAAGTGATTTCCAGTGCTTTGTTTCATAGAGTAAGCTGGAAGATTCAAGCACTTTATACTAGTGTGTGAAGAAGCATTAGGCAGGGTGACATTAAGAAGGTCTCTTCTGGGCCCGGTGCGTTAGTCTAGTATCTTAAGTCCTTGCCTTGCAAGTGCTGGGATCCCATATGGCTGCTGGTTCGTGTCCTGGCTGCTCCATTTCTTATCCAACTTCCTGTTTGTGGCCTGGGAAAGCAGTAGAGGATGGGTCAAAGCCTTGGGACCCTGCACCCGTGTGGGAGACCCAGAAGAGCTTCTGTCTCCTGGCTTCAGATTGGCTTAGCTCTGACTATTCCAGCCACTTGGGGATTGAACCAGTGGACCAAAGATCTTTCTCTCTGTCTCTCTTTCTGTCTGTATATCTACCTCTCCAATAATAATTTTAATTTTTTAAAAATTTATTGATTTTATTTGAAAGGCAGATGTATAGAGAGGAAGAGAGACAGAGAGGAAGATCTTCTGTCCAATGATTCACTCCCCAGGTGGCCACAACAGCTGTTGCTGCGCTGATCCGAAGTCAGGAGCCAGGAACATCTTTCCGGGTCTCCCACGTGGGTGCAGGGTCCCATGGCTTTGGGTTGTCCTCAACTGCTTTTCCCAGGCCACAAGTAGGGAGCCGGATGGGAAGTGGAGCTGTTGGGATTAGAACTGGCGCCCATATGGGATCCCTGCACATTCAAGGCAAGGACCTTAACCATTATGTTATCATGCTGGGCCCTCCAATAATAATTTCAAAAAAATTTTTTTTAAAAAAAGTATTTTCAAGCCATCTAATGTTCTTATTTTCCAAGAGTTTCAATGCAGGGACCCAGCGCAGGGGCCTAGCGGCTAAAATCCTCACTTTGAATGATCGGGATCCCATATGGGCACAGATCCTAATCCCGGCAACCTTGCTTCCCATCCAGCTCCCTGCTGTAGCCTGGGAAAGCAGTTGGGGACGGCCCAAAGCCTTGGGATCCTGCACCCATGTGGGAGACCTGGAGGAAGCTCCTGGCTCCTGACTCTGAATCGGGACAGCACCGGCCATTGTGCTCACTGGGGAGTGAATCATCGAATGGAAGATCTTCCTCTCTATCTCTCCTCTCTGTATATCTGACTTTGCAATAAAAATAAATAAACCTAAAAATTTCAATGCAGAAATCAAGTAACATTGACATATGAATTTTGGCCTATTGCCAATATTTATTTACAACTGTGAAAGAGGACGGACTTAGAACATGCATGGACAGACCAGTGTTTATCCTTTAAGAGTTCCGGTTGTTCACTTGGAAATCTATGAGAAACCTGACTTAACCATGATGCTGAGTTGGCGTGGGGTTGAGAGTAAATGGTTCACAGTGGCTGTCTCTTTCAGACTGGGCCACGGTCAATTCCCGTCACATCCCCCCCTACTGCCCAACCCACACTCTCACCGCCTCCCCCCAGCCCTGTCTGGTAAAGGACCTGGATCTTGTCCCTTGGCCCTGAGAAGTGTGGGGCCTGGAGCAGCAGCTGACAGTGGCTTTTTAGGGCACCAGCCCTCCCTCAGGCTCAGCTCGCTGCTGTGTGTCCCCTGGGGGACGCAGGCGGCCAGCCCAGCGCAGGCCTCCCCCAGCCCTGGGCCCTGTGTACATCTCACGGACCCTTTCTGTCAGAGTTGTCATGACAACCCACTCCCTCTTCAAAAATGCTTTTCGTGGCATGACAAGTGGGAACACAAGGGCTCAGTTCAAACCCTGCCCTTTCACTGGGTGGCAGGTCCAGGAGTTTCCCTCCGCATAGAGCTAACAGCACGCCTGACCCTGCACAGCCCATCCCCCAAACCAGGACCCTGGGGATTGCATTTGTTTCAGGGAATGATTCATGTCATTACATTTTTCCAAAATACAGATCTTATCCAAGTTATTTGAAGCATAAAAAACATTCTTCCATTACATGTGAGCAGAAGCAAAGCTGCAGACGGCCTGCAGTCCCGCACCGATGTGTGAGGTTCAGGTGTTAGGCTTCTTCCAGGAAGTCACGTCTGGAGGCCTGGACACTTCCTCCTCACATATGTCTCCCTTGGTGATTTTTGTCACCCTTTTTGGTGGCTTCAGCTGTCTCCCCAGCAATGAGCCCAAGCAGCCCCTTAGGGGGGCTCTGAGCTGTGATATTAAAGACAGATCCAGTCAGAGAGAGGAGCAGCAGCAGCAGCTCTCAACACCAACTGGAACGGCTTCTTTGGTGGAAATGCCAGTGGCCCCAGGCCAGAGGCCTCGACTGCCATCTCTGGGTGCCCACCTCAGGATGGGTAGTGAGGGGCTCAGAGATCTCCATCCCACAACCGATGGGAGCCCTAGGCTAACAGGCCATCAACAGGGGTTCACCCAGGTCTGAACTGAGAGGAAAGTGCCTCCAACGTGGGACATAGCTCCTGCAGGCCCATGTGATGCCCTGCTCAGCAGGGGCATTCACAGCCCACAGCGATGGCTGCGCCTTAGGGCACTTCTCCATTGCCATGGTTTGCTGTGCGTGTGCACACAAGCTTGCTAGCTTGTTTACAGCACAATTGCCAAAGTTGCCCAACTTTGTTCTCTGCTGTCTTCTCATTTTACAGGTTGACTCCGTTCTAGGTGTGGGGGAGGTGGCGGTGGTGGCAATCAACAGATTTCATGTCAGGCTCTGAATTACACAGTTCTGAGAGGCTAAGGGGCAGCCCAGCCCAGCCCAGGGCGAGGAGGTATACCCTCGCTGAAGCCTAACCAGCGGATCCTTCTGGCCCTTGTTTCCCCAAAGTGCTGCACTGGAGCTCCAGGACTCTAAGATGCCAAGTGCTGGGCATTAGCAGTGGGCATGCATACCTGGGCACTTTACAATTTCTCCCCAGATGAGAAATGGGTAGAATGGACCACGTTCAAAGCTCAACACCAACTGTTGTAGGCAAGTCAGTTGGCATTCTGACTTCATGTCCTCCTGTTCCTGATGTTACAATGA
This sequence comes from Ochotona princeps, assembly GCF_030435755.1. Classification (NCBI taxonomy): domain Eukaryota; kingdom Metazoa; phylum Chordata; class Mammalia; order Lagomorpha; family Ochotonidae; genus Ochotona; species Ochotona princeps. The sequence continues at coordinate 53,498,241 of NC_080832.1, read as the reverse complement.
GAATTTTCACACATTTACACTTTAAGGCTATAATCACAAACTCTCATTTGAAAGGCAGATTTAAGGAGAGAAGGAAGTCTTCCATCCACTGGTTCACTCCCCAAACGGTGGCAATGGCTGGGTCTGGACTTGTCTAACTCCAGGAGCCAGGAGCTTCTTCTAGGTGTACCATGTGGGACCAGGAACCCGACGACTTGGGCCATCTTACACTGCTTTCCCAGCTGTGTTAGCAGGGAGTTTTGAAGTGAAGCAGTTAGGATTCAAACCAGAGCCCATGTGGACTACAGGCTCCACAGGCGGAGGCTTAACCTACTATGCCATGGTACTGGCCCCACAGACTCTCATTCTTACTGCTGGCTTGTAAACCAACTGAGTACTTTCTCCAATTGGCCAACAATAATCTGTCAGATACTTAACTTGTTCCCTGGGTCTCGAGGTCCTAAAATCTGATCGGGAAAGAAAAAATTGAAACCAAGTAGTAAGTGTTTATTTTTTAAAAGAAATGTGCAATCTTTTTTTTTGAAGATTTATTTTTTATCTGAGAGGCAGATTTACAAAGACAGAGGCAGATTTATAAAAAAAGAATCTTCCATCTGCTGGTTCACTCCCCAAATGGCCACAGTGGCCAGAGCTAAGCTGATCAGAAGCCAGGAGCCAGGAGCTTCTCAGTCTCCCACATGGTCTCCTGCTTTTGCCCCAAGAGTTCTTAAAGGGGCCCAGATCCCTCTTTCTCAGGAGTTGGGGCATGCTACCTGTAGCCGGCCACTACACAGATAGCAGACACAGGTGGGGATGGCTGAACCCCAAGCAGGAGGAGGCACACGTGGAGGGAGAGGCCCTGACGGACATGCACACTGCCCAGGCACAGCATGCCACGAGCCGCCAGGACCACCAGCTCTTCAAAGTTTTCAAGAAGACTGGAATGCAGAGTTTAGGTGAACTCCCCCAGCTCTTTAACTGTCAGCAGCCGACTCAGAAACCTTGAAACCTGGGCAAGTCAGAAAACAGCCAACCTTACAGGAGCTGTGGCCGTTTCCTGCCACAGCCTGGGGCTGGTGAGGGAGCAGTGTGGAATGTGTTTGTGCGTCAGCTTCTGGCCCTGTGTGTGGAGGCCCAATGGCCCACAGGAAGCGCCTGGCCTCTGGGCGCAGGTCCTGGCCGGGTGGATTCAAACAGACCTGCCACCCTACAGCAGGAGGGGGCTGGGCCCTGCTGGGGGAGGTGGCTGCCTCCAGGGATCAGCATGGAACGAGTGGGTGCTCGTGGCTCTGCCCTCAGTTCAAGCAGGAACAAATTAGAGTGGAAGCACACACCGGGCTCTGCAGGAGACCCTCGGTCGTGCCATCGGCCTTCACTGCCTTACCTTCACCAGGGCGAGCTTTTGCAATGAATTGCAACATAAACTTCCACCTGTGGAGCTTGACATTCATTCACTCCAAGAGGCATCCCAGGTACTGCTGGTTAAAAAACTCCCCCAGGTGCAGTACCATTGGAATCTGAATGTTTCCACCACTGCTCTCATTGAACCAAATCCCCCAACTCCTGGAAGCTATCATTCACATTTTCCAGGAGAGGGACTAGGGGCTCCGTGGTTAAGCAGCACCCCCAAAGCCACACAGCTGGTAAGCTGGGAACCTCTGAGGCTGCATCCTTTCAGGCCAGGTGCCATGCAGCACCACGGTAACTTCCTCCTGTGGTCTGTGTGGGGCTTCAACACTGCGGATGAAGTGCTGAAACTGACCAAGCAACACCAGCTAAGTCCTCATCTTTATCTCATAAACCAGAAATGCAGACTTGCCCCTGGTTTCTACCCAGTTCCAAGCCAGCACCTGAAAATGGGCAGACTCTGCCCTCCAAATGACCCACAGGAGGACATACCCACTGGGGAAGCTTGGCCGGGGAACTGAATCGGCCCAAGACTGAAACAGGCAGAAGGGGGAAAGACTGGGAGCTCCTGGCGCTGGCAGCTGCAGAGGGTGGTGACAGAGCTCGCCTGGATTGCTACCCGCCTGCCAGCATCAGCCCGAGCTCATGGTGTGTACTCAGGTACACAGTGTTCACCAGGGAAGTTCATGGGAGTAGCTGGCTGAAGACAGCGGAGGCAGAGAAGGGGACACAGCAAGGTACAGGGTGGACACAGTGGGGCAGGGGTGTGGGGAGGATATTGGGGATCCTTGTTCTCTCCAGTGGGCATGTATTCTGTGTCTCTGTGTTTGCTGACTCTGCTGGGCTGGGCAGAGAGGCCATGCTTGGTGGGCAAGGAGTCCCGCGGGGAGGCAGTAGGCTGGGTCCCTGGTCATCAGCTCTCAGAGGGAGGCTCCCACCGCCTGGGGACTGGCACTGGCTGGCACCCAGGGGCCGAGGCTCACCTGGCTCATCTTCTTCAGGAAGAAACTTGGAACTTGTGTGGCTCCAATCACTGAATTTACCAGCCAAAAGGAAAGACATCACTGCCTTAAGCCATTCATGGAAATATTTAGGGCACAGCATAACACGGATCAGGAACACGGCGCATAAGTTTGAAGCAAAAATTCTTCCACTGGCATTCCTTCTCGACCAAACAAGCCTGGCTTCTGCAGCTTTCCTGCACAGGGAGGGGTAGGGAGAGGCAGAGAAGAACCCAGGAAATCCACAAGGGAAGGCAAAGGTCAAGGGCAATTTCAGGCCAAAACGGAGCACTCTTGATATTCAGTCTCTGGGTTCTTTAAGGTTTGCCCATAGGCTTGCATTAGTAGGGTTAAACACACACAAAGCCAGCTGTTCGCAGCCACAGAGCCCCCAGCTCCTTTGCAGCTGGCCCAAAGGAACACCTCCCGTGTGCCTCCAGTGCCTGTCTCCTAGCGCTTGCCAACTCTTAACTCTTTAATAGGGCAATTCAGCTAGAACGCTAAGCCCTCTGAGCCAAGCGGCCGGAGTCCCGCCTCCATGCTTCAGTGTGAAGGGCCTCCACGCCCTCACAATGTGGAATCTTCTGGAGTGGCCTTGGGCCGTGCGTTCTGCACAGGGGCACTCAACATATCCACAGCCCAGCCCACAGCAACTCATTCCTTCTAGCTCTGCACTCCAGCAGCCAAGGACTGTCCAGAGCTGAAGAACAAAGCGTTCAGGTCTCCTCTTCCAGCAACTGGAAATTCTCTGGATTGGATGTCACATCACGGCACAGAGTGTCTCCCATCAAAAGTGGACGCTAGATTGTGGATAATCCGGTCTCCCCTGACTCTGCCTCCCCCTCGGGCCTCCAGGTCTTCAGCACAACTGGCATGAGATCGCATACCACTGTCCACACTGCCCAACTGGGCTGTAAGCCCAATACAAACTCTCAGCGGAGCAGGGCCGCAAAGAGGAGGGGGGAGCTCGGGCTGAGCGGGAACCCGCCCAATGAAGCAGGACCGCCCCCTCCTCCTTTCCCAAGGAACACAAATGCATCAGTGGCCTTGGGACCAGGAGTGCAAGGGTGCAGACCAAGGCAAGCGCCCAGGGTTCCCCTCGAGGTCAGGGTGTGCACGGGAGCACGCAGGCAAGCCTGAGACCCGCTCCAGAACTGGCAGCTGGGGGACCCTAACCCCTGACACCCAGGGTCAAGACAAGCGGCCGGCTTTGTTTCCCAGAGTGGTGATCGCAGCAGCCGGGCCCGGGGGCGTGGAAGGCAGCGTTCCGCGGCTGGAACCCGTCATCTCTCGGTGGCCTCTCCGGCAAGCGCGCGAAACTCGCAATCGGGCTTCCTCGGTTGCGTTTAGGGGAGGCGCGTGGGGGTAGCAGGGACGGCGCCTAAGCTGGCCGCGAGCACCGGCGACCCGGAGAGGGCGGGTGCCTCCGCGTCCCCCAGCAGCTCGAGCGGCCCCACGCGCCCTCCCCGCGGCCGCGCAGCCAGCGCGGCGTTCCATTTAAAAATAACACCCACGTGCGCTGGTAAACAAGCGCGCGCCCCCCGCGCGCGCACGAGCGGCGCGCGCCCGGCCCCGTCCCGCACGCGTCTCCGCCCCGAGCGCCGGGGCTGCCGGGCCTTAGCGCCGCTGCCCGCTCTCCCAAGTTTCCTTCCCGCGCGTCTCCTCACCGCCCACGTCGGCTCCCTCGCTCCCCTGCGTGTGCCCCGGGAGCCCTGCCAGGGCCTCGCGCGCGGCTGCTGAGGGGCGACCCGTCCTTTTTTTTTTCTCCTTTCTCCTCAGCGCACTCCCTTCCGTACTTCCTTAATTTTTTTTTTTTTTTACTCGATTGTTTATTCTTTGCTTTGGGGGGCGGAGAGGGGAGTCGGGGGCCTGGAGACGGGCGGCCGCGGCCAGTCAGCGCCGAGCGTGGCTTGACGAGGCGGCGGCGCAGCGAATGGCGACGCGGCGCCGAGCTCGGGGTCACGCGCGTGTGGAGGCGATGACATCACCTGTTTGTACGCGTCCATCTAGCTTGGCGCAGGGGGCGGGGCCGCGCGTCACTTGAGTGACGGGCCTTGCGTAAAACCCGGAGCGCGGACTGCGCGGACGCTCGGCCGCAGCTTTTATGTGTGTCGGATTGGTGCGGCGTCCACTTCTGCACAGCCAAATACCGAGCTCCAGCGGCTCATTTTTTTTTCCTTTAACAGGTATTTTTTTCCCCACCACAGCGGATAGGCTTTTGGCGTGCATGTACATTGATGTTGTGCATTCTTAGGCTGAGTGGCTAACGAGAAACGAGCTGAGCCTGGCATCATTGGATCACGACTAATGAAGTAAAATTAAAAACAAACAGAAAGGTACAAATGCACCACCAGAAGTTCTGTAGTCCAATGAGAATAAAATGACTTCCCATTCTCAATTGTTCCAAGTCTTCTCTGTCGTTTAAGACTGAGGGGAGGGTAAGAATTTTTTTTCCGTGATTGCACTTCTCTAACCCCCACTGGCCATGAACTCCAAAAATGCAAGGCGATTGCTAGCAGGGCGTGCGCGCTGCGGGACTGGGGGTGGGGGAGGTGTCCTGAGCGCAGCTGGTGCATCCCGCAGGCACTTCCACCACCTTCGCCATTCGCTCTCTCCTCGCCGTCAGCAGGCAGCACCTCCACTCAGGTGTTACCTGGTGTCCGGTTCTAATGTGGGCAATCCGACACCGGGAAGGGCTCCGAGCCCGGGATAGTGTGCGGCCCAGCAGGCCAGGGACCTCTTGGTGCCTGGAGGCGGGGGTTGCCCAGCTCCGAGGAGGCCCAAGGGACTGTGCCCCGTGGAGGTTCGAGGAGGCTCCGCGAGCTCTGTCACGCGCTCTCCCACCTCTCTCTGGCGCGCGCCCGTGGGTCAGCGCCGTGCTTTGTTGTCCAGGCTCTCAGGGCGGGAGGAGGTGCCCAGCTGGGAAGGCGGCGGCGAGAGCCTTGGGCTTGCAGACCCCGCGGCGCGCGCCCCGCACTCCCACGCGCAGTCGCGCGGAGCCGGTGGCGCAGGCGCGCGCGCACACACAGACACACGCACACACACACACACACACACGGACACGCAACCATGCGCCCGCGGCCCCCGCCCCGGCCCTCCCCCTGGGCGGGGACCCGTCCGCCGTCAGCCTAGGTTGAGGCTCCCTGCGTGTGTCTATAACTTTGTGCTGCTGCCGCGGCAGCCCTGCTCGTGGAAGGGAGGAGGAGGAGGAGGAGGAGGAGGAATGTGGAAGGCGGCGGCGGCGCGCAGGCTGACAGGCGGTTCCTCGCGCGGGCTGCGGCGGAGGCGGCCCGAGCGCCTCTCCTCGGCCCAGGTTACGCTCCCCCTCCTTCCCGTGGTCCGGACCCGCGTGGAATTGTGCGTCCTCCCGCCTGGTCCCTGAAGGGGAAAGGCAGCCGAGGTAGGTTCAGGAGCTTGTGCAAGCGGGGCGGCCGCCTTCCCCAGTGACTCCGGATCTGCTTCCCAGCGGGGCCAGGCGCTTCCCTTTTTCCCCTCCCCGTGACTCGTTGTGCGCGTCCCCCTCTGCGCTGCCGCTGGTGTGTGTGTGTGTGTGTGCGTGTATGTGTGTGTGTGTGTATTTAAAAGGACTTGAGGGAAGGGGGGAAAACTGTCAAAATGGCAGCAGCTGGAGCGGGGAGGTGATGAACGTGCCGGCCCCGGGGCTTTCTGGCAGCCCGGAGAGACTTGGCGCTTCCAGACCTGTTGGAAGATTTATACTCCTTCTTGCCCTTTCCTTGGGCAGCGAACGGAGGGCAAAGCACCCTCGGGAAAATCTACCACACGGACCCTTCCGAAGTGGCCGTACCTAGCGCCGGGGCTGGACCTCCCACCCCCTCCACGGCGGACACCCGTGTGGGGCCGCCTTGTCCCCCCTTCTTTCCGGTTCTTATTTTAGAAGTGACAAGGCCCACTTTGCGCCCAGACCCTGTTTCTCCCCGCTTCCCCCAACCTCGACTCCAGGGCCAAGAGGTGGGGAGAAGGGCGCCCGGGCTACCCGAGCTGGGTGGAGGGGGTGGGGGCCGGGAGTCGCCGAGGCAGCAGGACTGGGGTGGCTGGGGGCAGGGGAGGGAAGGGGAGCTGCGCGGAAGACGCCACCGACTTCGGTGGTGACGGTGGCGCCGCGGGAGGCACGGGAGCAGGCTGGAGCGAAACATAAACAAACGCACGCCCGCTCGGGCTCCGACCGCGGCTAGGCTGCGCCAGCTCGGGCCGGTGGACCGCTTTAAAGGCGCGGCGCACCCCTCCCCCGGCCCGGCCCCCCTCCTCTCCCCGCCCTGGCCCTCCCCTCCCCCGCCCTGCCACCTAGCCCGGGGAGAGACCTGCAGATCAGGCGGCGGCGGCGGGGGAGGGGGCTGCCCCGTGCGCGGCCGTCGATTCGCCCGCGTCTCCCCCGCGGCCTGGCCAGGGGGCGGCGTCTGCTGCGCCAGGTTCTCGGGACGCACGTCTCCAGGTCTTGCCTGTGCCAGGGCGCGCGGGTGCGGTGTTGGCGCGGCGGTGGTGGCGGCGGCGAGTGAGGACTGGCCGGGCAGCGGGCTCCAGCCCCGGATAACCAACTCCCCTTGTCTGTCCTCTCGTGCTTTTTCAGCAAGCAGCAGCGGCAGCGCCCCCATCCCTCCTCTCCCACCCCCTGCCGCACCCGCCCCGGCGCGAGAGGAGAAGCGCGAGAAGAGCCGCGAGCGGGCAGGCGGTGCGGTGCGAGCGGGCGCCGAAGATGGCAGAGGCGCCGGCCTCCCCGGCCCCGCTCTCTCCGCTCGAAGTGGAACTGGACCCGGAGTTCGAGCCCCAGAGCCGACCGCGTTCCTGTACTTGGCCCCTGCAGAGGCCGGAGCTCCAGGCGAGTCCTGCCAAGCCCCCGGGGGATACGGCCACCGACTCCATGATCCCGGAGGAGGAGGACGATGAAGACGACGAGGACGGCGGCGGCCGCGCTGTCTCAGCCATGGCGATCGGCGGCGTTGGCGTTGGTGGCGCCGGTGGCGTTAGCGTTGGCGGCACGCTGGGCTCCGGGCTGCTCCTGGATGATTCGGCCCGGCTGCTGGCTCCCGGAGGGCAGGACCTCGGGCCGGGGCCAGCCCCGGCGGCGGGCGCGCTGGGCGGCGGGACGCAGACTCCTTCGCTGCAGCCGCAGCAGCCGCTGGCACCACCGCAGTCGGGGGCGGCCGGGGGCTCGGGGCAGCCGAGGAAATGCTCGTCGCGGCGGAACGCCTGGGGGAACCTATCGTATGCCGACCTGATCACTCGCGCCATCGAGAGCTCCCCGGACAAGCGGCTCACTCTGTCCCAGATCTACGAGTGGATGGTGCGCTGCGTGCCCTACTTCAAGGATAAGGGCGACAGCAACAGCTCTGCTGGCTGGAAGGTGCGAACTCGCTCTCTCCGGGGGCCGGGGTGGAGGGGAGGCTGGCGGCGGGACCCGCCGGGCCTTTTGTGCGGCGAGGAATGAGTCTGGAGTGAATCAGAGCGCACCTGCGCAAGGATGTGAGGAGGGGGAGGATAAGGGGAAACTGGGATGGCCAGGGTGGAGGCTCTTTAGTGAAGGCTCGGTGGGGAGGGGGGTTGTGCGACCCCCATCTCTCCAGGCGGGAGGACGACCCAGGCAATTGGGCGACCCGAAGCATGGGGTGCGGGGGCAGGGGCACTTCGGGGAGTCTCGGCCTTGGCCTGGTCGGTGGGGAGGGCGGGCAGCGAGTGCGGTGGTTGGATTCTCCGGAACGGCGGGAAGGAGGTAAGACGATCGGCTGCCAACTTTGGAACAGAGTTCTCTGTAGTGGGGGGAGGGCGAGGAAGGGTGCGCGGGGTGCTGGGAGAGGAGGGTAAAGGTGTGGGGGAGTGTTTGCGACTTGGTGCGGGGCTGCGTGGTTGCACGGGTGCTTCTGATAGTCGACTAGTTGCGTGAGAGGCGGAGGGTCCAGGAGGTGTTAAACAGAGGAGCAGGCAGCGCCATAGGAAAGGTAGTGTTTGCAAGCCCCTGCTTGGCTGACTTTTGCCAGTGCTGTTGACTGCATTACATTACCTTGTCGCGATGTCAACCCCCTTCTCCCCAGTAAAGCTGCACCTTACGTAGCTGCTGAAGTGTTGTTGGGTTGGAGGGGAGGCCTAGCATTGTCACTTCCAGGTGGAGAACCGCACCTGCTGCTCCCACTTGGGCCTGCCCTCTGGCGCTGTGGAAGGCAGATCCAGGTGAGAGAGAGAGAGAGAGAGAGAGAGAGTGTGTGTGTGTGTGTGTGGAGGGGGGGGGGGATTAGCTGTTAGGAAGGTTCCGTTGCAGGGTTGGGCTAGAATGACTTTTTCTTTTTTATAGAGAAGGGTTCCTTACTGCTGCTTCTCTGCCTCTGGGGGCCCGAGGTCTGGAGAGGTGTGGAAAGGTCTGTGATGTAATGACTTCCTGCAGTTAGGCATTAACTCCTGTGCCCCAGCTGGGCTGCAGGCTGGACCCTGCTCCCTGGCCCAGATAAGAGCCGGTGCAGGCCCAGAGACAGCCCTGCATGGTTGGAAACACCACTATTCGTTAGTTGCCCTTGTTTGTAATTTAATGTTTGTGCCAGAGGTCTCTGGTTCCTCCTCCCGTGTCCCTCCCTCCCTTAGGAAGCATGCTGTCTCCCTGCATCCTGGTTTCATCTCAGCTGAGAACCGAATGGAAGCCATGGAGAGCGGAGCAATGTCTGAGAAAAGCTCGAGCATTGCATGTGGGAAGCGTTGTAGTTTGTTTCTGGAAAACCTTGCAAAGTCTCTCTCTTAATTACTAGTATTGGAGAGGCCTAGTGTAGGTACTTGACAAGTGCTTTGACAGGCTTCCCGAAGTCCGTCCGCTCACACATGCTGCCCTTAGGATTCTGGCTGCATTGCTTTTCAAAGGAATGGCAGTTGTGGGTTCCAGAAGGTCAGAGCTGGAGCAGTTTCGTTTCAGCGCTATGCTAAGGTGCTGGGTTTCCAGCTGCGTGTGTCAGGGTGGGGGTGAGGGTGCGAGGTCAGAGAAGATGGTTTTGGGATTTGAAAGATTTCAATTTCCAGCACTTGGAATTCAGCCCTGCCTGTTCGGATACAGTGCAAAGAATCTGTTCATGCAGAAAGGTTTTTCACCTTTCCTGTTTGTTGTTGTTTAGATTGCAAAGGCAGCTTATTACCACAAATAATATTTCTTGGTGTTTGCAGTGAAAGATAATAACAACTTCATGAATTTGACTTTTGGTTTTTCAATATAGGAGAGAAAGCTGCATTACCAAAAGTAATGGTGATAGGAACTAGCTACATTTGTGAGCTTGCTAGAGTTACAGTAGAGACTTAAGACCTAGTCACAAACCTTGTGGGTTTGTGTCATAACCATTGTACTGTCTCATGGTTAGGCTTATCTCACCATGCTAGCTCATTTCTCTTTGTCTTAAACCCCATGAAATCCTGTCAATTGAAATTCTGAAGGCTTGGCATGTTTTTCCTATAGGGTACACACTTTATGATTGCTTTTACTTAAGGGTTTTTTTTTCTTATGACTGAGTACAAATAGCACATGTTAACTAATGCTCAAAGATAGAAAAAATAATTCGAGATTTGGCAAGATGACCCTCCTCAGAAGACACAGCCGTGGAGGATCTTGCTCGTCTTTGATGATGGAGAAGGCCCTTTGAAACTCAGGCTGGCTTTCTATTCCGATAATGACTAATAGCCAACCTTTTCTTGTGGTTGTGGTTTAGAAGGGGGGAGAGGGGGAGGCAGGGAGAGATCGGGAGCGCCTTGTGCCCCATTTCCACACGGCCACATCTGGGAGCTGATTCCTGTCCCAAGAAGGCATCTGAGGCAGGCGTGTGCGTTTAAACCGCACTGCCTGTATTCTGACACGTGCCTAGGATTCTGCCCTTAGAGAAATGTCTAGAATTCAGGTGGCTCTTCTGGTGCGTGTGTGGCATGGCATGGCATGTTGGTACCTAGAGCTTGCTGCTCTTGTGGCTGCTTGGGCCCTTGTAACCAGGATCTTGTAACCAGGATCTCTGAACCAAAGCGGCCTTGGGGGTTGGGGGTCTAGGCCAGTGGATCTGTTCCCCCAGTTACACTTCAGAGTCACTTGGGGACCTCTAAAAACAGCCAGTATTCCGAGAACCTGAACTGGACTGGCATGTGAATTAGCTGAGGTTCTATCTTTTTTTCTTTTTAAGCATTTGACATTATGCTAAAGTATGACCAGCATATTTGCTGGTCTAGTTCAGCCTTCTTATTTTATTGGTAGAAAGCTGCTTCTCTGGGAAGTTAATAACTTTTAAAGATCACATAGCTAGGTCAGAGCTAAGTAGTAGCCATGGCCCTAGAAGTCTTTGTTTTTGAACACACTAGGTAATTTACTTGATAATGAATGGGCTGTCTAAGTAAAAGATGCTTTCCTGAAAAGCACGCTTGCCGCTGAGTTCACAGCTACAGTTTTCAGCACAGGGGGATAGGCAGCATTTGCTGAGGTCGAGGGGAGCGAGTGAGGGTTTTGTGGGCTGTCCAGTAGCATACCCGAGTGTGTGCTTAGGAACTCCGAAGCCATGAAAGTGGCGAGAAAACATGGTGTTTTATTTACTTATCTGACAAAAAGAGGAAGCCCTCAGTTAGCTTGTGTTTGTCAGCTGCTTGCTGTGCCAGGGAGAAGGGTGATGGCTATCTCGCAGGTTCCCTGACCTCCAGCAGTAAAGGCGAAGTGAAAAGTCAGATGTGGTTAAGAGAGGAAAAGGTTACATTTCCTTTGATTTAGATGAATCTTCACTTGCAAACCCCACCCGGTGTGGAACCCTCTGTCCTCCTGAGTTCCTGTTATCTTGGAGAGAGAGCTCTGAGGACTGCAGGGTTAACCTGGTGGGACTTGTTTAGCCTGCGCATGCACACACCTGCACTGCCTGTAGGTCGGGACCCCCATCCTGTCCGGCAGCTGTGAGGGTCTGTGGTGGCTCCTGGGCTTTCACATCCAGGAGGACAGGGGCAGCCAAGTCTCCTGCTTGTTGCAGTGTGTGCCCTGTGGCCTGTTGGCCACGGTCAGGAGGAAGCAAGGCTGACCTGGCCCTCAACACTGGCTTCTTGCCTGGCCACACCTGTGCTTGGATGAATGCAACCAGCTCCTTCTCCACGTACTGCATGAAAAAAAAATGGGACTTTAATGGCAACTGTATTTTTTTCTTTTAATTTCAGAAAGACAAAATCAAAGATCATCTCATGTTGGCTCCTAATTTTTGTTTCAGCTACTTTTCAGATCAGATTACCAAAGGGCCAGTGATAGTTGGATGTGAAGAATCTGTCTTCTGCCTGGGCCCCAGTTGCCAAAATGCTGTTTTGTAACTTCCTCTGGTGGTACTGTCTTCGTCAGTGATTCTCAACTTAGATACTTCCTCTTTCTACAACAGCACTGCCAGGGGCTGGGGAGGCGGGCGGGGTGGGGGAGTGGTTTTCCTCTTTTCAGAGCCAAGTCGTTGACCCCCTTGTGGAGAGGACACTGACCCTCTTAGCCCCCAAGATCCAAGGGGCTCTTTAAAAACCAAAGCTAAGTGTGTTATGTTTTGATATGTTTATCTCCTCCTGAGAAAATGAAACTATAATTGACTTACTTTTAGGAGGATTTTAGGAGGGTTTCTGTTCTAGGAAAATGACACCATGAGAGAACATGTTGTTCAACTTGTAGTACTCTGCTTGTGGTTCCTAAAACCTGCCAGATCGTTCGATTTGGAACTTTAATGAAGAGGCCTTATCGTCTCTGTGGGGCCGGAGGAGGTTCAGCAGGCTCTGGGCATCTGTCCTTGCCGCAGCACCATGCCGCTTAGCCACTCACATAGCCATGGGGAGCTGGGGCTCGATTCCTGTCTTTGACTTCTCATTTCTCTCTCTTTCCGCAACACGTCGAGGGGCCACTTGTCCACTTTGCTGCTCCACATGGAGCCGAGGATCATCCAGGTGGGTCAGCGTCCCTTGATGTTACAGCCAGGAAGTGTCCAGGAAGTGGACAGAGATGGCGCAGAGAAAACTCGTCCTTGCCCATGTGCTTTGCATCCCTTTTCACTCACCCAGGAGTTTATCAAAGGCACACTGTGTGCAGGGCATCCTGCCAGGGCCCAGGGCTACGGTGGTAGCACAAGGCAGATAAGACTGCAGTGCAGGGGAGTTCAGTTCCAGTCGGGGAGAGAGAAAATAAACACACACGGCTGTGCTTCATGAACTTCACGCCGTCAGCTCTGCCTTGTGCACGTCCGTCCTCCTGTCTGGCAAAGGGCAGAGCTGACTGCTGGGACATGGCTTGGCGTGGCTTTGAACTCTTGGCAAATGCTCTCGAACTTGCTCTGGAGCTTCAGAGCTTCTGTCACGGGGGACTTGTAGTTTGTGTTTTCGGAGGTCCGCACCTGTAGCCCCTGGCTGGATGTCAGGGACTCCCAGTTCTGTGCAGTGGAGTTTGATTGACAACTCTGACTCATCTGTACTTGTTGTTGCCTGGAACTCAGAACTCAAAAGCATCTTCAAGGTCATCCGCCTACTGCATTTTATAGGTTGGACCAACAGCTGAGGCTTCCACAGCTAGCAGAGGGAGCGGTTAAGAGGGTTTGCACGTGAACCCAGAGCATGGTAGCTCTTGGGTTGCCTCTGTCGCTAGCCATTGTGGTTTCCCAGCTGTCGATTCAGTGCTGTTCCCCTTCGGTTCTGCAAGCTCTGACTTTGTTGCACCCTGTTCTCTTTCTCCTCCACTTCCACCTCCTCCTCCTCCATTCTTCCCACTCAGCCTGGCATGGCCTAGTGCGCTTGCCGAAATAGCTTTCTTTGGAGACCTCCCCCCTGCACCTGCTGCCTGTTTCTTTTGTCATTTCCCTGTGGCTCTCATTAGACTGCCATGCACAGTCTAAGAGCTTTGAAAGCAGGGCATATGCCTGCTGGACAGGTAAGTTTTTCAGAGACTCAGAGCTGCCTTTTTGGTGTGTTTACGTCATCAGCCCATGCAGAGGGACTCATCCGGGGACTTTGACGCTGAAAGGACAGCATGAGTCAGAGCAAGTGAGCATCCTGTACAGTCTTGGGCGCTTTTGCAGCTGGGAGTGTAGCCTGGGCCTTAGAGCTGCTGGCGTGGATGGTGACAGGATGTGTATAAACACGAAAGGACGTACTCGTGCAGGGTCTTGCTTTCTGATATAGAAGTCTCTGAAAACTCAACAAGTGTCCATCATTACCACCACAGAGACTGAATGAAAGCTCTTCTTGGTGTGGCCTTGACATTAAGAGAAAAATGAAGTCAGATCTGCCGTGTGTGTGTGTGTGTGTGTGTGTACATGCACCCACTTTATGCAGCAGCCTAGACAGTCGCTGTAGAATTGCTCAGCCACTGCTTGCAGCAGCAAGGCTGGAGTTCAGAGTGTTGTGCGTATTGAGGCCCATGTCCGAGGTCCACGGAGTGGGAAGAATCCTAGGAGGAGGGGGCTGTTGCAAGCATCCTGGGAGAGGAACCTCTTAAGGCAACTTGGCAGCTTTTCCTCCATAGAGTGCCCTGATGAGGTGAGGAGGCAGGTGGCCGTGCCGAGTGACAGCATCCTGGTCCACACTGATGCTGGATCTTAAGCATCCGGCTCTTCCCGGACAGCTCTCTCCGCTGCTGTATCAGTTTCCCCAGAAGCAAGAGGCATGATCAGAGCAAGGCGTCGTGTGGTACTGCCGGGTCTCATCATTTGTGGGAAAACACAAATGTGGTTGTGTGGTTGGAGGGTGTCTTTTCTTCTCTCTCTCTTTTAAAGATTTGTTTTTATTGCAGAGGCAGGTTTACAGAGCAAAGAAGAGACAGAAAGATTTTCCCACCCTCTGGTTCACTTCCCCAAATGGCCGCAATGGCCAGACGGAGCTGAGCTAATCTGAAGCCAGGAGCCAGGAGCTTCTGCTTGGTCTCCTGTACGGGTGCAGTGTCCCAAAGCTCTGGGTCATCTCCATGGCTTTCTCAGGCCATAAGCAAAGAGCTGGATAGGAATTGGAGGAGCTGGGACAGGAACCAGCACCCATACAGGATGCTGACACTTGCAGGTGGAGGATTAGCCAGTGGAGCAATTGTGCTGGACTGGGTTGGAGGGTGCCTTAAGCCGGACCTTTTTTTTTCTCTTCCCTGGTGTATGTGCAATACTTCTTACTTAGGCTGTGGAGACTTTCTGTTCTTGAGACTTTTCTGGAGTGTGTCAGAAATAGTGGTGGGATAGCATTGCAAAGCGCAGTGTGCTAATTTCCTTGATGTATTTTTGCCACTTAGGGGTCATTGCCCACGCTGATGAAGCAACCGGATTATCTGTCAACTGAGGGCTCAGCCATGTCGGGGTGTCCAGACACACCCACGGGTTCTGCAGTGGGGAGGTGATACGGACAGAGGAAGGAAGGCAGGTACCACGATTCCTGCAGGGGGCAAGGCCACATCCCAAACAGGTGGCATGCAAACCGGGCAGAGATGAGTTGGGCAGTTTCCAGAATGTGCCTTGAGATTTCTTATTGTGTGTGTGTGTGTATAAATGTATAGGAAGAACACTGCATTGCATCTTTCCTTATGTTTTTGATGTCTGGTAAAATGTCATTCGACTCCGAAAGCCACCGAGAATTTATTTTAAATTCGGAGCCAGCAGAGGGAGTATACAAGTCTTAAAGCTGATCTCAACTATTTTTTTCCCCTTATGCTGCTGAAGTGCACACACACGCACTTCCACATAACCTCATTGTCACCATTGAGAAAGGATAATGTTGGGTGATAGCAGACATTAAAAAACTGAAGTAACACATTAAAAAAAAAAAAGCACCTTGGTTTTCTGAGACCGATAGCTTGCCTCCTATTCCCAGATTGTTAAGTGAGAAAGCTTTTAACTGAAAAATACCCTCCACACAGGAGACCCAGAAGAAGCTCCTGACTCCTGTCTTGAGACGAGTCCAGCACCAGCCATTGCGGCCATTTGGGTAGCGAACAGCTAATAGAAGATTCTCTTTATCTGCCACCCTGCGCTGCCGTTGTTTCTTGGCTTTATTTTGTGAAGGCAGATTCTGTGGGGGAGAACCCATTTACAAGGAGTTTCCAGCAGAAGTTTCAGACAGATCTCAAAGTCAAAGATTTTGTGTTTGGCAAGGTGGTGGAGTGTTGGCGTGCAGGGTCGAATTAAAGGCAGGCACCACACCGAGAAATGGAGTGTTGCTTCCTGCAGTTGCTGGCCAGGTTATAGTGCCACGTCTCTGCTGAAGGTAGACATCTGATGTGTAGGACCCCAAGTGATGGCGTTCGTTGGCCGCGGAGGCGCACTGCCCTGTGTGCTGCAGGGCAGAAGGTGGCTCTCAGAACACTAGCGATTCCCTATTGCACTGCGTGTGCTGGGGGAAAACGTTGTTCAGAAGTCTCAGTTTTGCAAGTAGAGATAGGGTAGCCATGTCTGGAGAGTGTCCAGAGAGCAGAGTGGAATTCTGTGATAAGCAAGAGCCTGCAGAGGGGGTGGGCCCCCAGGCAGGGCCCACGGTACGCACTGCTTTTTTTTTTTTAATATTGGTTTCATTTAGCCATACATTTACTTCGACTCATTTAAATGAAATGTCATGATTCCTTTTGAACAAAATGAATCAGTACTTAAAAGTGCTTCGTTTTTCTTCTGTCCATTCTGCCACTCTTGAGCTTGTCAGCTAGCTGCCTCCTTGGTCCCAAGGTAGGTCTGGCAGGACTGAACAGTGCATACATATATCGTCAGCAGTGTCCAGAGGTGAGATGCTACGTCTAAGTACAAACCTGCCAGGGAGGAGGGCAAGGAATTGTGTCTGGTTGTTAGATGTCTCCTTGAAACCAGTACCACCTTAAATAGATCAAGTTGAGAGTTAAGTCATTCATTCAGATAATGTAGATCTCAAAACTGCTTTGTTTTCCTCAAGTGTCCAATGATTGATTCTGAGTGATATGTCTTTCGTCTTGCATGGTCGGTTGTCTGGATAATCGCCTTAGTCTCATATTTCACGTTCAGCTTGGGCTGAGCGAGGTTTAAAGCTTCTACTCACCTTCTCTCTATATATTTTTAATTTTTAAAACTGATGTGGTTTTCTTCCAATTTTTGGTTTTTTCTTTTTTTGTATAAAGTAAAACACTTTGGGTCTCTTCATTGAACCTTTTTTGTTTGCTTGCTTGTTTATTAAAGATTTATGTATTTCCTTAAAAATCAGAGTTACAGAGACAGCTTGTGTCTGCTGGCTCACTCTCCAGGGGGCTACAGTGGCCAGGGCAAAGCTAGGCACCAGGAGTTACATCCTGAGTGGCCGGGGTCGGTGCTCTTGGCCACCTTCTGCTACTTTTCCCAGGCCATTAGCACGGACTAGATTCGAAATAGAACAGCTGGGAGCCCGAATGAGGTGTCAGCTTCATAGGCGAGTTTTACTCACTGTGCCACCAACCCGGCCTCTCCCTTTGAACTTTTGATGTTGCTGAATTCCTAAAAAATAAACAAAAACAAAGCAAAAAGCTTTGCTGTCAGCATTCCTTTCTAAATCAAGGATTGTTTGTACTTTTGTCCTGGGTTCTGTTTTTGTTTTTGTTTTTGTTTTTCCCAGTAGAATGTTCACTTTCGGTCCAGAAAGAATACATCTTCTTTATTCATTATTTCCCAGTATTGTCCCATTGGCAGCACTAGTTTTCCATGTCTGCATATACCTGTTAGGCAACACACACACAAATAACAACCCCCATAGAGGTCCATAGACTAGAAATATTTGAAGCAAGATAATTGTTTTGAATTACAAACTGAAGCCCTACATTTCTTGAAAAGCAGAATGATGGGTTAGATCCAATGGATTGTTGACACGATCCTTGGAAGCTTGGAAGTGACCTTATAGAAACGGCACAGGCCTGGTTAAAGTTCTCTTTAGCTGATGCTGGTCTGCCTGTGCTTGCTTCAGCACGCCTGGGCCCTTAGGCTCCTGGCAGGTCACATCCTAGGCGAGCTAGTGTACTGTTTCTTGAAATTAGTGGCCTAGATCAGGCCTGCTATCTCCAGCCTTGGCCAACACAGGTAAGTTTCCAGTCTCCTGTTGGAGTGCGTGTCCTCTGCTGAACTGGATGTTCTAAATCAGACCTGTTTAGTCTCCTCCTTACCAAGAAAGGTCCTTGTTGCAGACTGAAGTGGATCGTTTAGGTGGGCCTTATTTTAGGCCTTGTACCATGCTCAGCCTCTGTCATGTCCATTAGTAAGGTGAACTTGACATTTGGCATCAGTTGGTAGTTGTTCTTTAGGGGAGGGGCCGGGTAAATTCTGAGTTTTAAAATCGGAGAACTTTTTGAGTTCATCAGTGAGCAGCCAAAACTGAACAAGAAATATACCACATGTTAATTAAGTATGTTAACCTGGTGGTGCTTTCCTAGTGTAAACTACTGCATATTCTAATTTTTTTTTAAAAGAATTACATTCCAGTTGAATATTTTTGTTAAAAGCTATCATTATTTTTTAAAATGCAGATTCATTGGCACCTTGTCTAATCAGGTAGAATCGCATATTGGTGACTCCTTTCACTCTGGTGGCAATGCTTTGGGATTTTTCCCCTAGGCTCCCAGTGTTTGTGCTGTTGATGTGAAAGAGATAGTCTAAAGTCTTTGTTGCCTTTTTTTCTGGCTGCCTTGTTGTGTCTTTGGTATACTGCCTTAAACAGGATCATAAAGCTTTCAAACACTGCCCCCTCCCCCCAAGCTTGTACCTATTTAAATGAGCTGACCAAGAAGAAACAAACAAACAGAAAGTCTGGCCTTGGGGTTATGGCTATTACAATTTGGAAGACCTGCTTGTCAGTATAGTTACTGGGAAGACAATTTCATCTGACAGTTATTTCCCTCTGTCCTCCCCTGCTGAGGGATAAATTTGGTTTTTCTGGTGCATGATTTTTCAAGGTTGTATTTTTGGATGGTTTCTGAAAAACTAAAGCTTTCTGCTTTCAGTTTCTAGTTATTCTTTTGTTGGTGTACATGGAAAATCGAATTAAAAGATAAGCTGCTGGAATGAATGTCGCTTGCACTTTCCACAAACTTTTCATCTTCTTTTTAAAAATTGTATTTATTTTTATTGGAAAGTCAGATCTACAGAGAGAAGGAGATACAGAGAAAGAGCTTCCATCCAATCACTGGTTCACCCCCCAAGTGGCTGCAGTGGCTAGAGATGAGCTGATTCGAAGCCAGAAGCCAGAAGCTTCTTCCAGGTCTCCCACACAGGCACAGGGTCCCAAGGCTTTGGGCCGCCCTCCACTGCTTTCCCAGGCCACAAGCAGGGAGCTGGATGGGAAGTAGAGCAGCCATGACATGAACCAGTGTCCATATGGGATTCTGGTGCATACAAGGCGAGGACTTTAGCTGCTAGGCTATTGTGCTGGGCCCTTCCATGAACTTTCTAAAGTGCACACCTGCCTGGTTAAAAGGATTTTGTAGCAGGTTCTTTGGGATGTTAGTAAGTCTGGCAGATGGGGGCACTTCCTCAGTCATCTGGCCATTTCTGATTTTCAGGCCATAGGAGACAGCACCACAAATCAGTCAGTCCCTTGGTATCCCTGCTGGCTGCTTCCCCATTCTTGTCTTTTCCCATCTTATCTGGAGGAGGGCTTACTCCATTTCTCTTCTTTTCATTCACTTCTTGTCTCTCTGCGACCTTCTGTGACATTAGAGGTTTTAGAATTGCTTGGAGAGATGGAAAAAAGAGGAAAGAATAATTTTAGTGCTTAGGTCCCATCCTAAAGCGGTGAGTTCAGAAGTGGCTTACAGAACACATAGCCAGGGCCTGAGCTTGTCTTAGGGAAATCGGCTTTGGGCTGTGGAAGTTATCAGCTACTTGAGTGTTGACTCAGCCCCATTTCCATGCGGTGACTGGGTGACTGGGCACCTTCCCCCAGGAACATCCTCGCTGCTGAGCTGGGGTCACAATGAGGGCCTCAGGGAATGGTTACTAACACCAACACCATGTTCACCTGGGGGCTCCCCCACCTCCCTTATCCTTGCATAAATGTTTTAGTTTCTTGACAGTGTCTAGCCACCTTCTCCACATCCCTTCCTTGTTTTTCCAGTCTCTGCTACCTTGTTTAGTAAGTTTTCAGGAAATTCTAAAAGGAGATGATAATGTTTCGAGGCTTGCTAATAGAGATGTACACTTCTTTGTAAGGCATGTTTTTAAAGGCTTTTTTTTTTTTAAGTATTTTTTTTGAAAGGCAGATGTACAGAGAGGAGGAGAAACAGAGAGGAAGATCTTCATCTGATGATTCATTCCCCAGGTGACTGCAATGGCCAGTGCTGTCCGATCCGAAGCCAGGAGCCAGGAACTTCCTCCAGGTCTCCCACATGGGTGCAGGCTCCCAAAGTTTTGGGCCATCCTCGACTGCTTTCCCAGGCCACAAGCAGGCAGCTGGATGGGAAGTGGAGCTACTGGGAATAGAACCGGTGCCCAGATGGGATCCCGGCGCGTTTAAGGCAAAGACCTTAGCCGTTAGGCCATTGTGCCAGGCCTGCCAGTGCAGTTCTTATGACCCCCAGACCAGCAGCAGCATCACGTAGAGTCTTGCGTGCTGGCATCTCAAATTGTCAGGTCTGCCCCAGAACCCGCCACATCAGAGATGCTGGGTCCAACAATTTGTGTTTGAATAGGTGCCCCAGTTACTTCTGCTGCAAGCCTGGTTTTGAAAACCACTGTTTCTCAGGCGTTGGATACGTCTGTGGAGTTCAGGTGAGAGATCCAAGGTGGAAACTCAAAATTCTCCATGAAGTATGGGGCAGAAAAACTGGGCAGATAATCAGGTGTGGTGTCTGTGACCCTGGCCTTCTGAGTCTCTCAGGGCACTGGAGACCACTGTTGCAGAGTGACTTTCTGGCCAGGGCATGGGTACCTGCCTTCTTCCAGGACAGTGACAGTAAGGGAGAATCCCACCCCACCCCCACCCCAGTGTGCAGAAGGAAACAGCTGCTGCTCCCCACGTGCACCTGGTGTGCCGAGGGCTTGCCTTGAAGGCTGGATTCTGGCTGTTTTTGCGATGTCCATCTCCCTGTTCTTGCATTTGGTTTCTGGGAACATTCCTGGTTTGCAGACCAGCATCAGTCAGCATGGTGACTCATCCCCAGACGTGAAGATAAGATAACTTGCTGGATAAGGTGCTTGATGTAATCAGAGTGTGAGTGCTGCAGTTCTGCCCACGCAGCCAGAGGCCAGGAGGCCATAGATGGCGTCTGTCTTGGCTCAGGATCCCAAAAGGCCTTGGACCTCTCCTGCCGCAAGGTGAAGCCAGGTATAGATCCAGTATGTTTGGACTCCGTTGTCCATTAAGTAGGGCCTGATGATGATCCACCACATCCAACATAGCTGATGGCTTTAGGAATATAAATAGTGCACAGAACAGTGGGCTGGCCAGGCCTGCAAGTTCATCTCAGGGCCTCTGAACAGCTGCTTCAGAATGTCGCCTGAGATCTGACACATTCCAAACAGAAAAGAAGGAAAAAAAATCCAACAACAGCAACATTCGTTTGGATTACAGATTCTTCTGCTGAGAGCATACCTTCTGCGTGGAACCACATCCCAGACAGTGTGGTCTGAGTGCTGAGTTGCCAAGCAATGGCTAGCTGGGTTTATTTATTTACTTTTCTTCCCACGAGTGTGAGTGGGTGGGTTGGACAAGCCAGTCTCCTCAGGGTCACCAGGATTCTCCCAAAGTGCTGGGAACAACCTCGGGAAGGGAAACTGCATTGAGCCCCGGATACCTGGACTGTGTGTGGGAGAGCCCTACACAGAGAGTGTGCCATTAACACTGCAAGCGGCATTCAAAGTTGTATTCCAAGAGGGGTTAAAAGACCAGAAGACCATCATGTTTCAGTTGATGGGAACTTGGAGTGCCTGGGATGCTGACTGGGACATTTTCCAAAGCTGCCGCTGCTCAGAGATGAAATATGTAAACACGGGTCAGATGGACTTCCATAGTTTGGTTGTTCCTGAAGCATTGCCTTCTGCTTCCATGTTTTGGGGGCAAGGACGGAGGGGTGTATGTTGAAAGGGTTTGGCATCAAGGATATTTTTACAGAGGAGTAAAGTGCAAGTGCTTTTAAAGAAACCAACCAAGCTTATAAGAAGAAGCCTGCCTGGCAGTTGTCTAGAAAGTTGGGCCCCCAGCCCAGAGGGCCTGTGAGTTCTTGGCTCCCGGGGTCCACATCTCAAGATGGCAATGAGATACACCGTCAGCTTGACCTCTCTTTGTACATGTCCTGAGGAGGTTGTAGAGGAGGCCCTAAGTTTCAGGACCCCTGTGTCCTAACTTCTACGTGCTGTCACATTGCAGAGTTGTGGTTAAAGAGGAAAACTTTTGTTTCCCCCAGACTCCCCTGAAGAAGAGTAAAAGCCGTCTGAGTTGATGTAATGGGCACAGTCAGGGTCATAGGTTTATCCATTATTTCCATGGCTGTACCTAAACTCTGCTGTTTAATTGAGCATTTTATTAGCAGTGTGCCAGAAGCGAAGAGTTTTATGCATGTAGCTGTGTTTTTTTTACACACGAAGAAACTGAGGTACAGAATGGTTAAGTGATTGGGCTGAGGCCATACCGCTGGTGGGACACCTGTGTTTAATAAGGTTCTGCTTTAACTGAATATAGCCCACGGTCAATTACTTATCTCAGTGTCAGGCATTTCGATTTTATAAAACTGCATTGAATCCTCATCGTTTGCTGGGTTGGTGTTCTTCAGAGAGAATTTGCATGGCATTTTGTTAGAATCAAGACAGGTGTATTGTTCTATCTGATTTGTCAGCATTTCAGAGCCCATCAAAAGAATAGACTTAAGTGTGAGGTTGTGGACAAGCACTTGCATTGAACACTAAGAGCTTCTCAGACTTGGCACTTGTGTGAAGTGTGATTGTTAGTGATGGGACTGTCCACACCGCCTGTTTTCTTCAGGCTGCAGGGCCCCATGTAAGCAGTACCCCAGGAAGGGTGAGCCTTTGCAGATTCCAAAGCAAGACCCAGAAACACTCGCTCCAAACGGCCTCCGGATCACCTTGTGGTCACTCGTTGCCTGTCCGTGATCCTCCCTGCCTCACCCCTGTAGAAGTCTGCCAGCCATCATTTGGGGGCTAGGAAAGCTGGTGGGGAGGTTGGGTCTGGCACACATTCTTTTCTTTGGATCTGCCACGCACTTAAAGACCTGGGGCACTGTGCATGGTGACTTAAGATGGTGTCCACAGTGAACAGATGCCGGATGATGGGAGCTGGACAGCCCCAGTTGTGGAGCGCAGAGTGGCAGATGAGGGACAGCCCGGGGTCGTGGTTGTGTGCTGGGGATGGAATAGGAGAGAGTGACTGGGCTTAGGAGAGCCACACATTATGTAATTTTTTTCAGAGAACATTGTCAGTCACTAATGTGCATATAAGAAGTGCAAATGAAATTTCCATTTGTTCTTAGTCGTGGGACTGTTGAGGTCATTTGGGGAGTAAAAACACCATTGCACATCTCTGCTGGAAGCTAGAAGGAGGAGCAGTGTTCTTTTTTTTTTTTTTTGGCAGTGATCTTTTACATTGAAAAATAAAATAATAAAGTCTTGTGTGTTGTAACAGTGCCTCCCAAGGAGTTGAGAATGGCGAATCATGTCCTGTTTGTGCAGGTGGGGGAGGCATTCTGGGTACAAAGTAAAGCTCCCGAGGTCGTTGGTATTTGGTGGGCAAAGGAATGGGAGGACGGGAGCAGGAGGCTGTGCCTTCTTTCCTCTCATCATCCCCTCTTGTGAACAGCAATCTTTGTGAAAAGAAGTTGGTCCTCTGGTACTTCTCATCTGCATGAGAAAGAAGAGGCTCTGTTGTTGTTTTCCCTGAGATTAGTGGTGAAGATAGAACTATCTCCATATCTTAATATACGAGCCATGAATGCTCCAAGAAACAGCCTTAAAAACAATATAGGCTAATTTTGGAATGTTATATAAACAGAATTTTTAACTGTTACATGGGGACGGAATAGTTTCCCCATGCTGCTAGTCCTGCTGTTGTTGGTGTGGCGTGGGCCATGTATTTACTATGTGCTTCCAGAAGTGTGCCAGCTGCTTGGCTGTGGGTATCGTCCTCCACATCTTGCTTTGCAGCTGTGGGAACGAGGCCCAGGAGCTTAAGACTGAGCAGAGGGCAGAGTTGGAGCTGTGCTGAGAGGCCACGTCCTGCCAGCCCTGGGTCCTCAGAGAGAGTTTTACATCTGAGAAACCCCGCCTGGGAATCTTTCTTGAGTTCATCTTGTTGTAAGAACTCAGAAACCTCTCTCTTCTGTCGTGAAAAATTTTTAAAATGAGGTTGGATATCTTTTAAGAAGAACAATTTAGGGACTGGTGTTGTGGCATAGCAAGTTGAGTCGCCACCTGCAGTGCTGGCAATCTCATGTGGCTATTGGATTGAGACCTGGCTGCTACACTTCTGATCTAGCTCCCCTCTTATGGCCTGGGAAAATAGCAGAGGATGGCCCAAGTCCTTGGGCCCCTGCACTCTTGTAGGAGACTCAGAAGAAGCTTTTGACTCCTGGCTTCCACCTGGTCCAGCAAAAGCAGTTGTCATTTTGGGGAGTGAACCATTCAGCCAAAGATGCTTCTCTAACTCTGCCTTCCAAATAAGTTAAAGAAAAAAGAAAAGGAAGAGCAACTGTCTCCCATTGCATGTGAGCAGAGATGTCCTAGAAAGATGTATAAGGGGCCTGGCGTGGTAACCTAGAGGCTAAAGTCCTCGCCTTGCATGTGCTAGGATCCCATATGGGTGCTGGTCCTAATCCTCTCAGTCCTGCTTCCCATCCAGCTCCCTGCTTGTGGCCTGGGAAAGCAGTGGAGGGTGGCCCAAAGCCTTGGAACCCTGCACCTGCATGGAGACCCAGAAGAGGCCCCGGGCTCCTGGCTTCAGATCAGTGCAGCTCTGACCATTGCAGCCTACTTGGGGAGTAAATCATCGGACAGAAGGTCTTCCTCTCTGTCTCTCCTCCTTTGTATATCTTGCTTTCCAATAAAAAATAAATAAGTAAATCATAAAAAAAAAAGAAAAAATCTGCAAGAGACTAAGTGAGCTGCTTGTAGGTGATGGTTGCATTCTCTTTACCTTATCCCCACCAGGCGAGTTACTGATGGCAAGCTTTGGGATGCTCTCTATTTTGAGTAGACAAGTTGTGGAACACACTCTGGGTATTTTGCTTTCTCTGACTTCCTGTATACAGTGTGTATAAAGACAGGAAGCCCCATCTGAGCCAAGGGAAGTAAGAAGTAGTGCAGTAGGCCAGGCTAGCACAGCCCAGCCCGGGATCCTGACTGCTGGTGCCCAGATGCGCCTTTGTTTCCGCAACATCCCTGACCTGGGTCCTGTTTCCTGAGGGCTTTAATCTGCAAGATGGATCATGCTAGCTTGGTATTGGAACCCCTGAGCTTTGCAGCTGACTGCCTGGGTTGTCATCTCGTTTGTTCCTTTGTTCTCTGAATGAGAAACCTCAGGTTCACAGCAGCTGTGAGTGTGCTCACCTGAAACCGTGCAGAAACACCCCCTGGAGTCGACCCAGCAGTCACCAGGGAGGAAGACTCCCCAGCTGCCCCATGAATGTCTGTGAGGAACCTGCACCTGCCTGGACAGATTCCTTTCTTCAGACACCATGAGACCTTGATCTCTGTAGGGTGAAGCAAGGCCTTCTGTGACACATGGCGAGTGTGGACGCGTTCTGCAGAAACGTACCCTGCACAGGGATAAGGCCACAGTACTGCCCTCTATGCCTTGAGGCCTGAAGGCAATACTGCTTGGTAACAGCTTAGTGCTGCCAAGTGATGGCCAGAGTTTCCTGAGCAGCTGTAACTTTGATGGTTGTGCCTAGGGGAAATGTCTGCACCACGTGCTGTTTTTCCAAGCATTAGTTTCTGTCATGCAGGTGGTGGGTCAGTGGCTTTAGTTGGCAGCTATTGGTTGCAAGAAGAAGTTGAGTTAGAGTTTCAGAAATGGCCTGCTGTCAGTCTTCCCAGTCAGAGTAGGGAAGCCTTCGGAGGGGAGATTTCTTTGGCCTTGGGCCCAAGAGTGAAAGTGCCGCTTCCTGCCACTTTCAATGTTATCAAGAGATTTCTGTCTGGGCACTGATGACCAAAAGGTTTGTGACAAATAGGATTCCTAATGCCCTGGTGAATTAATCGACTTGTACTTTGAAGACGAAATAAAATTGCAGTAAATCACCTGGCTTTATCTCCTGTGAGCAGGCGTTGGTTGACAGCAGTGGTCTTAGCGTTCCGCAGCCTGGGCCAGTCCTGACATTGAGCTTGAGGAAACATGTACATGTGCAGGGCCCACAGGACTTGACCTTCTAAGGACAGGGCATGGAGCTATGGTGTCTAGGTCACAGCCGGAGCCACCCATGTACCTGCTTCCACTCAGGTAACGTGTGATAGCGCAGAGGATAAAGATGGGCCTAGACATACGTGGCTGTTCCCGTTGGAACAGTAGAATGATTGATGGGGACATGCAGACAGAGTTGTACTGTTTTTTGGGAGGTGCACCAGTCTTCCCTCCTCTGGGTAGAAGGGAGGCTCGCTGTGCTGTGCACCTGAGCATGCTTTGTTGCTGTCATTCATGATCTTACCCCCGAGAGTGAACAACCAAAGAATTTCTTGCAGAACTTTGGCAATCCTGAAGGAAAAGTGATCAGACGCAGGCCCGCATTGGCAAGTTTGCAGGGTACAGGGAGGCGGGGCTTCGTGCTTCTTTTTGCTTGGCTTTGCTGTTTTGTTTGTATGAGTGTGAGCAAAGACTGGGTCTGCTTTTTGTAAAGGCGATAACTTGGCCCATCCCTGACGTGCAGAGTGTTGGGTGAATTAAAAAGTAGAAAAGCACATCATAATATGTGGCACTTATGTTGTATTTTGATGATTTTGCTGACAATCTTGCCATCTGGAAAGTTGCACTTACTAGGGTACAGAGCCAATTTTGGATGATACCGCGTCCAACGTGTATTCGAAATGGTTTAGATTTTTTCATTTGGCTAAAACCTTGGAGGAGGTCATAGACTAATAGAATAATAATGATAGCTTTTCCCGAGGAGCTCTGAACAGGCTCAGAAGCACTCTAATGGGAGGTGAAAGGCAGGGATCTTAATCCATTTCCTAACGAATGAAGACCAAGCATGGTAGCCTGCCCAGGGTCACACGGCTGGCCCCTTGTGACCAGGGAAGTGGAATTCCTGACCTGTGGCTTTGCGGCCAAGTGCGCTGCTTGGGCTCTCTCTCTCTCTCTTTCTCTCTTTTGTTCTCTCTCTAGAATCTCCAAGCCACAAGGAATCTTTGCCATCTTCCTGTCCCAGCAGGAAGCAAAGGTTTCCCAGCTGGAGTTGAAGTTCTATAGACAAGGCAGGCTGAGGACCCAGCCTGGGGGAGTTCAGTGGTCAGGGCTCACAAGTCCCTTGGTCTGAGACTCTTTGTGACCTTGTAAAAGGCCAGGACTCCTTCCACCCGCCCCCCACCCCCCAGGATGGTCATCTTCCTTGGCATTTGCCACAGAACGCACTGCACTCTCTTTCCCCAAGACAGCTGGGAGCCTGTGCAAGGTGTGCCCCACGCCTTGTTCCAACTCAGATGCTTTCTGCCTCCCATTAGGGTACATCAGAGGCTCTCCCAGGCGCCTTAGGTAAAGCTATCATTATTGTTATTCTATTAAGTCTACAGCCTGCTAGGTTTTAGCCAGATGAAAATCTAAACCACTTTAAATACACATTAGATTCAGTATCCTTGGAAATCTGCTCCATGTTCAGAGCTGTGGGTTGTGCTGGGTGAGGATATGTGGCCAGGAGAGAGCGGCACAGGCCCAGGCTTGCTCTGCTTCCACCCCACTCCCAGTCTAGCATTACCTGTAAGATCGACGCAAAGCCAGTCTTCATAAAGCTCATTGCTACACAGATTCAAGCCCTGAGTGGAGGGTCAGGGAGACCAAGGCTGCCTTTCCCTGAAGATGTCCATCAAACTCAGGATCGCTTACACTCCTTCTCCTGCCCCTGGTGGCAGCTTGCGCAACTCTGCAATCCTAGGGCACAAAGCTCAGTGTGGTCCGTGCCAGGTGCCAGAGTTAGGACAACAGCTTGGCCCTTGAGTTCCACAGCTGCTGGAGAGAAGGGATAGAACGTGGCGCTCCCCAATGGCTAAGTGCTGCTGTGAGTGCGCCCAGCTCCGTCTCACAGAAGCAGCAGGCCCCTTTGTGTTTGCCAGGAGGCCTTTTCTCTTAGGATATTATCATGAAAACACCGATCAAGTGGCTGGCCTTCTCCTGTTTGAAATTTGGTCTTCTGATGCCTGGGCTAGTCCATTTTGTTCAAGCTGTCTATTAAAACCGTTTTTTTTTTTTTTTTTGGACATGCCAGGAATTTGGTGGAGTAGGTGTGGCTCTAGACATAAGGACTGACTGGGATCTTACAGATGAAACCATGTGGATTAAGGGTACCAGAGCAGCTCCTGGGAGGAAACCTCAGGCAGGTGAGAAAACAAGAATCAGAAGAGGTGGATGAAGACAACTCCCCGTCTCCCCTCCAGGTAGTTTAGGCTCAGTAGCAGCAGGGGCTTGCCCCAGAAGGCGTGGGTGTTATAATCAGTTCTGAATACCAAGCCTACAGCAGGACCCAGTGTGGGTGTGGAGCGAAGCAAGACCTTGGTTTTGAGGCCGCACGTGGCAGCAGAGTCTGGGGAGTCAGTGCTTTGGTGTTTGTTAAGCATCATCCTCATAATAAACCTAGAGCTAGATGCTGGTCCTGTCCAGTTGCCCAAGAAGCTGAGGTCTGGGACACGATTGGCCCAGCCGGGATGTTCTGGTGGTCCCGTTGGTGGAGCTGACCCACTGAGTGGCAGAGTGAGTGCAGGCCTGCTATGTGCATTCTGCTTCCTGGTTTTCCCATCTGTAAGGGGAAATCTCTGCCGAGGACAAGTGCTCAGGACTGGGCCTAGCCTGGAGGTGGGTAGGCGGAGGATCCTGAGGCTGCTAGGGTAGAGTTGGTCCCAGGCTGTTGGAGCGAGTACGGCTCCCCTGAAGAGCACGGCTACAGGAGCTGATGGGAGACATTGCAGCCCACGTGGTGTGCAGACCTAACTGCACTCAGAGCTTGCACGCACAGTTTGCTTTGGAAGAGAAAGCCCTGCCTCTGTAATGGCCTTGTTTTTTCTGCTCCGCCCCCCTCCTTCCCCGCCCCTCCATTTCAGGCCAGTCCGTGTTCCCTGCAAACAGACAAGGCATTGTTTAAAGTACAATGTGCTCTCCAGCTTTTGCATTGTCATCAGAAATCCTTGATGAAATGTTTAATTTCTCTCTGGAGTTATCTGTGCTTGCTTGACTTGCTGGACGGTACATTGGGTCCTGGAGCCTGGAACTTTCCTTCTGCTCACCTGTGTTGTGTGAAGTCAGTCTCAAGACACACATAAATGTTTTTATGGCAAGCTTGAGAGTTCTGCATGTTGGTACCTCAGACTGGTATGTCCCAGCTAGTGAGTGAGCTGGGATGAGTGCTGGAGAAGGATTGCCCTGCCTGCTTCCTTTAGCTTTTCTGACCTGTGGCTAGCATCCTCACATTTCTTTGGCAAAGGTGAAAATACTTGATCTCCTAAGCCTTAAGATCCTATCAAAAAAGGGGGAGGGTTGGACTTATTTTTTTTAATTATTTTTATTTTTGATGATTTTTACATACATAATTAGGGTTATAAGGGTCAAGGGCCACAGGAAGGTGGGTGAGATCACCATTTCCACAGTCTCTCTCTCTCTCTCTTTTTTTTGGTTCCTCTATCTGTGGAAAGGGGCAAGATAAGAGGAGAAACCACACTCAGCCTCCCAGCCATGCCTGGATCCCCCCAGTGTGAGGCATGCTCCGAGGGTCCTGCTCATGAGGTTTTGATAATTCAACAGTTGTGAATTACTGCTGATCTCGCCACTCCAAGCACAATGAAATCTCTCCAGAATCCACCGGTTGACATAGTCCACCCTCGGGTCACCGTTTACCCAGATATTCACTGCCAACACTTGGCTGGAGCAGTTGATTAATTTGTTCTGTCCTTCCTCCTCTGTTGTGGTATCAGGTGTCCTCTGCAGACTCCCATATACTGCCATGTCCTCCATGTGCACCCCAACATGCTGGCCACTGCTCTGTCTAAGCCACCAAGGGGGCCCAGCTCTGACACGGTCAGACCATGGAACCTGCAATTCTCTCCATGCTTGGGGTTCTGAGTCCAGCAACTCAGCTGGGGATCCCTGAAGAAACTTCATCTGAGCTGATCCCAGACCTGACTCTTGTGTTGTGTGCCGATGCAGGGTCTGGCACAGTCACTCGTGCCAGTCAGCTTATGCATAATCTGATGGTTGCCATTGCTGGGTCAGTTCTGCCTCCAGCCCTGTCTTCTACACAAACCAATGGGTGTTGTAGCCCAGCCCAATCCTGCCCACCACACACTAGGCTTTCACGTACCCCAGTGGGAGCTGCAGCCTAGTCGGAGCGACCCACAATAACACCCACTAGGCCTGCCCCCTGCCCAGATTCCCATACTTGCCAGTATGTACAACCGACTGTCCATACTGTTGTACTTTATCATCTCTTATTGGATAAATTTAGCAAACATAATATATGAGTTGTTCTTTGATTATGTTGAGCTATTCTTAATGTAAGAAAAATTCAGTGTCTGTATTTCTGTCACTTGGGGTTAGTCTTGTGTTAGTTTGCTGACTTTTTTGCATGGACCATTGACTGGAAGTAATAATTCATTACTTTTTAAAAAAGAGCTAGCATATGAAAAACTAAGATTTATTAAAAGATATATGGAGATTGTTACACAATTAATGAGCTGTTACATTTAAGTTATTCTAAAGTAGCAAATTGTTTTACCATCACTGTTCAGTGACAGTCAACTTTATAGGAACACATTTGTTACCTGAACGACAATGCAAAATTCAGGTGCATGGGCATGGAGCACACCTTCTCTCTTCTTCACCGGTCCTGCTACTTTATATCTTCTAGTCTTGCTCATCATCCTCTCCACCCCCACCTCCACAAGGGGAAAGAAAGAAGGGGTGGGTGGAGGCAGAGGCTAGGAAGAAACTGAAAATATCTGGAGAGGCTGAGCCCAGACAGGCTGAGGCTGTCATTGTGGTTAGTGGCGCTGCAGAGCAGGGGAGGCCAGGCCTCCCAGAACTGCTGCAGCATTCAGGGCAGGTGGGAGGAGGTGAGCAAAGCTGGCCCCTGGCCCGGGTCTTGCCCTCTCAGCGCCCCAGCACAGCCTTCTTCTGGGCCAGGATGATTTTCTGCAGCTAGACCCACCCCCCCAATAAAAAACCCCTTCCTCCTCGCCCCCCAAGGGAAAAAAAACACCCACGTGCTTGGTTTGAGTGAATGTGGAAAAGCCTGAAGGAAGTCTTACTTTTTGGTGGAAAGTAATGACTAACTCTTGAACAGTTATTCGGCAAGCACAGTGTGTTGGTTCTGCGGTGGAATCTTTACTGTAGGATTTGCTATTTTTGTTGGAGCTGGGGGTAGTTCCTGAGACAAACCAGCCAAACTTGTTCTGGGTCCAGTGGGGGTGGGCATAGTTGGATCAGACAAAGAGGAAGGGGGGGCTGAGTACTACTCCAGCAGCCCATTCCTTAGGTAACCCTGTGTTCCAGCTTGGCTCAACTTTTTCAGAAAATTACTGTTTTTGAAGATTTGAAAAAGGTGTATATATCTAAGCTCTGGAGAGAAGCATAGGGCTGTGTTTGAACAGACCTTTGTAGTTTTTCCTAGTCACACACAGCCCACTCCTTGGAGCTCCACTCCTTGGAGCTCCTTGATGTCAGCAGTCTGCCCCGGGAGTGAGTGAGCGAGGGGTCTGGTTAAGGCAGGGCGGCAGAGACGCTGCACAACCCAGAGCCTTGTTTACTTCCTCCCCGAGTGCCTGGGACATTCAGTCCCAAGAAGGACCGTGCACTTGCACAAACACTCCTGCCTGCCTGTCTTGGAAAGTTGCTGTGAGCCTGGAGGCTGGCTTTGCTCTTAGATTGCAGGCATTGCTCAGCCACTTCCAGGATGCTAGTGCAGGCTTGTCAGCCCCACTCCCCTGCAGGCTAGCACAGGGCTCGCAGGGCTCCAATCTCAGCTTTTGCTGCTTTAACTTAAAGAAAAAAAACAAGCTGGAGGAGTGGGCGTCATGCTGGGATGGCTGGCTACCCTCCACTGAAGTTTCTGTGATTAATGCTTAGGAAAGCAATGATTTCTTCAGGGTCTTAAGGAATATTTAGGGATTTTTGGTTTATGTGGTGTTGCCTTACG
Organism: Ochotona princeps; assembly: GCF_030435755.1. Lineage (NCBI taxonomy): Eukaryota > Metazoa > Chordata > Mammalia > Lagomorpha > Ochotonidae > Ochotona > Ochotona princeps. The sequence continues at coordinate 53,466,615 of NC_080832.1, read as the reverse complement.
CAAGTTGTGAGGAAGAGCCTTGCAGCGGCAGGCAAGTTAAGAAATAATAATAAAGTTTGATGCTGAATGTTAGTCAAGGTTAAGAGTGACTCCTGGACCCCCAGCATGGTGGCCTAGCAGCTAGGGTCCTAACCTTGCATGTGCTGGAATTCCATATGGGTGCCGGTTCTAATCCAGCTCCCTGCTTGTGGCCTGGGAAAGCAGTAGAGGACAGCCCAAAGCCTTGGGACCTTGCACCCGCCTGGGAGACCTGGAGGAGCTTCTGGCTCCTGGCTTCGGATGAGCACAGCTCTGGTCATTATGGTCACTTGGGGAGTGAATCATTGGACGGAAGAACTTTCTCTCTGTCTCTCCTCCTCTCTCTATATATCTGATTTTGTAATAAAGATAAATAAATCTTTTTTAAAAAGTGACTCCTTGTAATTTTTTGAATAATCAAAGTATGTAAGCCAGGATGAGCTGCTGTAAAGCAGGTGATACTTTTTTAGGAAACTTTTCACCCTCACCCTGTTGGCACTAAGAAATTGATTCTTAAAGGTTATCATGTTTATGTAGAATGTCCATTAAAATGAAATCTTTAAACATTAGTATTTAGGCAAAAACAGGCAGAAAGATTTACACAGCGTTAAATGTGAAGATTGGAACTCATTCACAGGATTTAAATTCTTCCTCTCTTTTTAAATGAATTAATTAAATAATTAGGAGGCAGAGCGACAGAGAGAATGAAACAGAAATTGTCCATCCTCTAGTTACGTCCTCCACATGCCCATAATAGCCAGGCCTGACTCAGGAGCACACATGGGCTGCCAGGATTTCCGGCCAGGACTGTCTTGTGCTACCTTCCCAGACATGTCAGCAGGAAGATGGATCAGAAGCAGAGTAGCCAGTGCTGGAGCCATACACTTGGTGCGGCCGTGGGAGTCCTGTGCCACCACACCCATCTTCCCCCACCCCTTAGAGAGGAAAGCAGCAGCAGAAGGATAAAAGCAGAACATGTTTGCAGAACTCTGACCTCCAAGAACTATGGAGCCTCAGGATGTTGCCATCAGGATTTTGGATGCCTTGTTCACAAATTCTGTTACGGTTTAGACAATATGCATCCTTTTTTTTTTTTTTTCCTATATTGGAATTGTGACTCTTAGGGCTTCTGCTACAGTGTTCAGATGGCAGGAAGTCAGAGTGCATTTTCAGTTGGCCTCCGCCTTCTCCAAAGAACCCAAGACCCAGAATGTTGTGGTGGTAGGCTTGGAACGGGGGCAGCAGGTGTGACTGGGGATGGGGGAGGCCTGCCTTTTGTGCCTGGAGAGATTGAGTGTCTCCTTTCACAAGCCCAGGTGTACCTGGAACTCAGCTGCAGGTCTGAAATCTCTGCTTTCATTTCTCACATAAATGGTATGTTTTTTTGTTTATTTGTTTTTTGGTGTTGTTGTTTTTTTTTTCTTTATTTGTTTGTTTTTTGGTGTGGGGGAACTGTTGGAGCAGTTCAGCATTTTGTAACAACTATTAGAAATCAGTTGTTCCCAAACTGTATTCCCCTGAAAACAGTAGCAGTTTTGCATGATGTGGTTTGTTGGGTTTAGCACCATTTGCATTTGGTTCCCTTAACAGGACTGCTCAGGGCAGTTGCCACCTTAAGGGAACAGCAAGTCAGTGGCACCTTCTGTGTGGGGAGGTGGGAGTGGGGGCAGGGAGGGGCGCAGCAGTCCTCATGAAACCCAGACTCTTGCATAATCACAGCAAAAGAAGAATTAGAGCTAACCACACTAAACTGTGGTCCTGAAGTTCATTTCTTGGTCAGCCATCCGGAAGCAGCATATGAAAATGTTGCTTTCCTGCAGTTTCCTCATGGTTGTTCAGCAGCTCAAAATAGCCTCTTGAGCTGGCAAGCAACTTTTAAGTATCTCAGGTCCTTGTTCTTTTCTCATGCAATGGAACGCTTACTGTTTAGGGAGGTGATGCGAAACTTGCCTGTGTCTGAAAACCAAAGTTTTTGGGAGTAGTGTTAAAGGCACCCTCTATCTGAAAAGAAGTAATGGTATCCTTAGAAAGTTTTATGGACATGTTTTAAAGCTGAGTCCTAGCCCCCTAACTCTTTAACAAAATTTGTGTTCAGTTATAAAGTGAATATTACTGAGCAGTAAAAAGGAACAAACCACTGATGTGTTACTGGATGAATCTCAGAAAACTGTGTGAGGAAAACTGCACAGAAGAGCGCACGCGTGCTGTCAGACGGGTCGCACTTCTATGAAATTCTAAAACAGGCAGAACTAAGCCAGGGTGAAAGAAAGTAGATCAGCAGTTGCCACAGGGAGGCCCCGGGGTACGAGGCAACAGGACTTGCTGCTGAAAGAGTCTGAGGGGAATTTTCTGGGAAAGAGTGAAAACATCCTGTACCTTCCTTGTGCCGGTTGATCACACTGGTGTCTTAACACTGCCCAGAACCCATCAAACCGTGTGTGTGCACAATAGGTGCATTTTTCATCATCATTCATGCAGGTTATAACCTCATCCCATTGACTCAAACAGGAAAGAAAAAAAAAAAGGTCACAGCTCAGGTCTTTCCGTGTATTTTAGAAGGACAAACAGCACACCTGTGGCTGGGAGCCGCACCCTGGGCACTCCCATGTGGTCAGTCACCAGTGTTCCTTAAGAGTCTTCCGTCTCCTCCTCCCACGATTGGAACAACAGAAACTCGTCCAAGTCCTCTTAGTCCTTGTTGGCCGTCAGCCAGAGGGACTGCCATCCACCTTGCGTTATTTTGAGGGTGCTGTGTGCCCCGGTTGTTTTGTGGAGTGCCAGCTCAGAGGGAGCGGGGTGTGTGTCCTCATGTGCTCAGTCAGTTGAGCTGTGGTTCCTCGCACCTGTGGAAGCGTCTGTGACTACCCAGAGCTGTGGTGTCATGAATTCCGCTCCTGGCGTTGGTCTCCCACAAGCAGGGCGTCTTTGTTGCACGTTTGCTGTGGTTTTCCCGAGGCTTTGAGAAGCCATTTGTCTCTGGGTGATTGGTGTGGGCAGTGGAAGGAGGGTGAATCCTCTCACACTCATCTCTCCATGGGCCTCCAGTCCCAGCTTTGCTAGTGTGTCCTCCAAGAAGGGGGGAGGCGCACACACTTAGGGATGCATCATTTGGTTGCTGGTTTGGATACCTCGGTGTTGGGAATATTAGCCAGTGTTCGTTTTTAAAGTTCAGGTCCTCCCTGTCCAGCAAGCATGGGCCTGCTGAGAATGAAGTGGCTTGTCCTTAATGGATCGTGTTCGCTGGATGTGGTACAAGGGTGTTTTGTGTGTGTTTGTGTGTGTGTGTGTGTTTCTTAGAAGGAAGGATTACAGAGTATAGTAACAAGATGTTCTTTTATATCCTAGTTTATCTCTGAGCAAGCTGATTTTGAAATAGGGCCGGCAGATATTTTAGACTTTGCCGTTTCTGAAATGGATGAAAGAGTGAGAAAAGGTTATGTCATAAGGTTAGCCGGACTGCAGGAAAGCAAAACATTAGTGGGGATGGAAAAGCAAATCCATTTTTTCCTTTCTGTGTGTTTCCTTAAGGGCATCTTTGGGTGGGTGTCCATGTCTGCCCGAGATCTGCCCAACAGTGGGGCGGTGGAGATGGCAGCAAGTGGTATGCTGATGGTGTGTCTCTCCCCTCCTCAGAAGTCTCTGGAGAGTTCATTGTAAGTGGGAGAAAAAGGAAACTTGACAATTCTGGTTTAACTCTACATTGACCAACGGTAACGAAAGTTTGAGAAACTTCAGAGCAAGAAAGGAGAGTATGTGTTCTCCACTGCCTCCTTCCTGGGGTGCCGTAGGTATCAGTCGCTTGCTTCCTGGTTAGAAACCAGGGACAAGAAAGCTGACACTTTGCTGGGGTTTCTTATGAACAGTGTGGCAGTGTGAAATGACCTCCAGGACAGGGAGCCCCCTGCTGTGTTCGGGGTGGGGGGTGCAGTGGATTCTGGAGGCCCTCTTTTTATCATTCACTTTTTTTAAAAAAGATTTATTTTATTTTTTATTACAAAGTCAGATATACTGAGAGGAGGAGAGATAGAGAGGAAATGGAGCTGCTGGGATTAGAACCAGAGGCCATATGGGATCAAGGCGAGGACCTTAGCCACTAGGCCACACTGCCGAGCCCCATCATTCACTTTTTAAAGGCTGAAACTACAGATGCAAAAGCCCCCAGCTTCCCTGGTACTGGCCTGGATGGCCTCAACTCCCTCAGGCTCCCCCAGGCTGGTGGGTCCAGCCTCCCTCCTTGGCTGAGTTGGTGTAGCTCCCAGGCAGGACAGCTGGGCAGTCATATGCCCTCCTGGCCCCATATCAGGCTTTGTTGGATCTGGAAGAGTTCCAGCTCTTTCCAAACACAAATTCTTGCCAGTCCCTGGTGGTGGGAGGGTGGCCTGAGCTCCACCTGAGTAGTCCATACGCCGGCCCTCCCTCCCTTAATGTGCTTATGAGCCGTTCGGCACACATGCTCCTGGTCTGTGCTTGCCAGGGGAGATGTGTCCTTTGCGGGGAGATGCGTTTTCAGTGGTTCCCTAACAGCATTAGCGAGAACTGAGAGTTCAGTTTATCCTCCTGGTATTTTGAGGAACTCAGGGAGACATCTTTCTCCTGAGGCCTGACTCGCAAACCCTTTGTCAAGCCACAGGTCGTGGAGATCGAAGCCTTTGGCTTATTCCCGAGGCATTCATGAGATGTGTGAACATTTCTTGAATAGCGGTATGGAATGCGGGTTGTGTTTTCCTCAGGAATTCTAGGAGTGTTTCTGAAGAAGGAGTGAGAGTGAAAAGAAAGCTTTTCATAATTATCACCTCTCCCTTCTTCACCTTAAGTTAAATGTTAGAGAAAAACTGCTGATTGTGTTGATTTAATTTCCTAAGCATGCTTCCTGGTTTTGTAGGAAAAACTGCATATGCTTTTTTAAAAAATACATTTAAATAGCTAAAACCCCAGCAGCAGCTGCTCTGTACATGGGACCCCCTTGGCCCTTCCGTGGAGATCATTTCAGCAAGTTTTTGTGCTATTGCTATCTGATCTCCTGGAGAGAAGGCAGTTATAAACCATGTCGTTTTCCCCCTAAGATTTATTTATTTATTTACTTATTTTGGGAAGGCCAACACTCACAGAGAAGACAATACAGAGAGAAAGATCTGTCCAATGATTCACTCCCCAAAGGGCTGCAACGGCCAGAGCTGAGCCAATCTGAAGCCAGGAGCCAGGAGATTCTTCCAGGTTTCCCACGACTGTTTTCCCAGGCCACAAGCAGGGAGCTGGATGGGAAGCAGGGCCTCGGGAATTAGAACCAGTGCTCACATGGGATCCCGGCACATGTAAGGTGAGGACTTTAGCCGCTAGGCTGCCGCGCCGGGCCCTATAAACACATGTCTTAAAGACAGATTGTTTAGAGAAGAAAGGATTGAGCAGAGCAGAAGCCTTGTAGAATCTGCCTTGTTTTTAAGGATTGTATCTATTTCTTTGAAAGGCAGAGCAATAAGGGTGAGCAAAAGCCAGTAGCCAGGAACTGTATCTGGGTCTGCTACAGGGGCATCTTCTCCTGCCTTGCCACACACATCAGCAGAGAGCAAGACTTTAAGCAGAGCAGGCAGGACTCGACCCTCTGCTCCTGTGTAGGGTGCAAGTTGCCAGCAGAGGTTAATCAGACCTGCTACAGTGCCAGACCCGGACTCTGCCTTCCCCTGTCTCCCCCTGCTAGGCCTTGGGGGTTTAACTCTGCTGTTTGATGTTCAGGACCTGCTGTCTTTTGGCATTGTCAACACAAGCCTGGAATCCATGGCCTCCATGTTTGCGGGTGGCCGCGAGAGGCCTGCTGATGTAGAAATGCCGAGCTGCCAGTTCTGTCTTGTTAGTGACAAGTTTCCTCACTTTTCTGGAAGGGACTGAGTACTGATGGGCCAAGGTTAGGAGTCTGCCGGATTAGAAGAAAAGTATCTTCGTGGTGGATACCCTGCTTTCCTATCAGAGGCAACCGGGGAGACTATGTAACAGTAGTTTAATCACACCCTAGTTAAGTAGGAGTGCAAGACTCATGCTGCCTCTTTAGGGTCTTCAGGGTGAGTGTGAACAGATGCAGAGAGGAAAACAGTTTGGAACGTGGCACATCTCAGGCAGTTTTATGGATGCATTTTGTACCTTGTAGCAAACAGCTATCCAGCTGCATGCATGTTGAGGAATGAAACGTTGGCCTAGTTAAACTGGAATCCTCTCGAACTTTTTCGGGAGTCTGCACTGTGGACCAAACATACTGTGACCCTCCATAGGCAGAGAAAATCCCAAAGGATGAGAGAGAAAATGTCCTTGTGGAGGCGGCAGCAGCCAGGCGAGAGCGTAACTAGGCCACACAGTTGTGTCTTCACTTGGCCCAAGGGGGAGGTGCTGGAGTGTGGGTGGTACCACTGGATTATGTCGGAGACGCATCAGCTCTAAAACACCACGCAGGTTCTGACCACAGCCCCGTGAGAAGCAGCCAGGCCCGAGTGTGTGGTGATGCCTTTCAGCTGCTCTGTTCTCATTAAACCCAGAAGCACAGCAGGCCGAGGTTGATTCTGACCATGGAAGAGATTTTTTTTTCCCCTCTCTTTAACTGTGAGGACACTGACTGAAGAGAAATTGCTTTCATCTGAGACAAAATAATTGTGCGATTTTTAATTGGATCAGAGCACCTCTGTGCTGCCTTGTGCTGTTGGCAGCCACGCTGGAGAGGGCCCTGGGCGAAGTGAGAGGTTCTGCGGGTTAGCCCTAAGGCAGCAGTGCAAGGCAGGCCGAGTGGTTCTGCTGCCTTGGTAGCCTCAGTCCCCTGAGCCCAGTGTTCTCTTGGCGAAGTACCTGACGTGTTCCTGTGTTTCGGGATTGTGTTTTTCAGTACAGAAACTTTGCAGGCTCTGGTGGCTCCTGTTATAGACCTGTGCATGGATGAGTCCAGCTACAACATGTGAGGTGGCCAGAGAGCTATTTCAGGAACAAGCCTCATGTTTCCTCTGATTTTTAATAAGTACTTAGGTCTGTCTGATTCCAAGATGTATCAAAGAGTGCCTCCCAGGCCACCTCCTGCAATGCTGTGAGAGAGGCCCTAAAGTTAGAACCTGTGCTCTAGGCTTTCTAGGTTAGTGAGCCCATCTTCCTTTGCTGCATGTGCTCACGGTTGTTAAATAACCTCCTCTACACCTATGAGCTGTAAGCTAGATTTAGGAATATTCAAACTGAAAAAGGCAGACAGGCACCAGAACAGCATAACAGCTCTCAGAGTTTGAGGCTCTCTAACATCTGCAAAGGGGCAGGGGTGTTCCTGTAAGATTCTGGTTCCCAAGCAGTTGACCATGTTGTAGAGATTCCCTCGGCTTGAATCCTTGCCCCTTTTCCAGCCTCCTTTCCCTAGGAGGGAAAAGTTCAACGGTTTGCTCCATCTGAAGCAGTCATTATTTTTCTCTCTCGCTTGGAGTTGTATTCTCCGTCCCCTTCACTTGAGTCACCTCAGCCCCTGAGGAGGGGAGGGTTGGCCAAATTCTGCTGACTTGCTGCCTCGCAGCCTTGCTGATAGCGACGTTTCAGGGGTGGGGATGACAGGGGATTACCAAGCAGTTGCTGAGTGATCCTGCCACAAGCAGGATGCACCCACGGAACTCACTGGGAAGTGCTGCCCCAAGGCATTGAACCAGTTTTCTGCTGTGTTGGGAAAAGGGGAAAAAATCTAGAACTTTCTGTTGAACAAAGTTACAAACATGAGTCAGTATAATTCTAAGAGGTTCGGGGCGCTGTAGGTCTGGGGGTGAGAAGGAGTGAGCGTTGTGGATTTTATGGGGATTTGATGTGCTGGAAAGTCAGCATTATGAAACTAGAACTGAAGGGAGAGAGCCTTGAATGTTCTGTGTTCTCAGAAGGCTCCCATTCATGGAACCAGTTCAGCACTGGCAGATGGCTTCCAGGAATGGCCAACCAGATTTGCACAGCAAGATAACGACGCTTGATCTTTTCCTGATAACCCGGTGGCTGCTGGAGACTGCTGACCCAGGGCAGACTGTCCCTGCGCACGCCAGCCCCTCCACCTCCTTTTCTAGTTCTCATCCATGCATGTTTTCCTTTTTAAACTCTCCCCCAGCCATTTTTTTTTTTTTTTGGTAATTCAAAGTTTACTAACCTTTACTTTATAAGAAACTTGAGATATATTGAGATATAAGCTGTTTACTTATTCCCGGGTCAGAGTAACCTTGTAGGGAGAACATGTTTTTGTTTTGTTCAATAGACACGTTAGAGGAGGTTCCCATCTGTTTGTTCACTCTCCCAATGCCCAGGACCGGGAGCTCCATCCAGGTCCCCCACCTGGGTGGCAAAAACCCAGCCATCTGAACCATCCCTGCTTCTCCTCCTGGTGTGCGTGGGCAGGAAGCTGCAGTCAGCAGGCAGAGGCAGCCCATGAACCCAGGCACTCCAGTGAGGGACATGGGCGTCTCAAGTCTTAACCAGTAAGCTAAACCATCCCCCATCCTGTACCCACCCCGCTACTACACCCCCCCAAATGTTGTTTGTTATTCCTGTCTTCTGGCTTCACTTTATCCTGTTATTCCTGTTGATAAAAAATGACCATCTGAAATGGGGCCGTTGAATTGCTTTAAGCTCATCCTTTAAAACAGACTGTTAAAACTTGAGATCTTTACTTTTGCTAAAAGAAAGCATGCTTATTTCATAGAGGAAAAGCAGGGTCTGGTGTTGTGGTGCAGTGGGCTAAGCTGCCAGCTGCTTTCTGCCTGCTGACGCATCTGAGAAAACAGTGAAAGATGGTCCAAGTGCTATCATTAAAATGAAGTCATATAGTACGTGGCCTTTTGGGATTAGCCTTTTCCCTTTAAGCCTAATTCCTTGGAGATGCGAAGTTGCTACATGTGTCAGTAGTTTATTGGTATTTATTGCTAAATTATATTCCATTGTATGAATAGATTCCGTTTTATTTCTCCATTTATCATAGCTGTTAGAGCTGGTTGCTTCCAGCTCCTGGCTGTTTTGAATAAAGCTGCTGTGTACACTTGTATATGGAGGTATATGTAAACATGTTATGTCTCTGAGATAAATGTTCCCAAACTTTATTTTAATGATAGCATAGTATTTCATTGCATGACTTTTTAAAAAATGATTGGTTTGTTCATTTGGAAAGGAGAGTTACAGAGAGCTCTTGTATTCGCTAGTTCACTCCCCCAAATGACCTCAGCAGCCAGGACTGGACCAGGCTGAAGCCAGGAGCCAGGAATATCAGCTGGGTGTTCCACAGGGATAAGAGGGTCCCAAGCACTTGTGCCCTCTTCTCAGAATGTTTCTGCTTTCTCAGAAACATTAGCAGGCAGCTGGATCAGAAGTGGAGCATTCACGGCTTAACCCACTGCACTGCAATCCTGGATCCTGCTTTTCCTCATACAAAATAAAGATTTCTTTTATTCTCTGGTGAGTTCCAGTCTGTTTCACTTTTTTTCCTCTCTAGCCTTTGTGCTCCTAAAGATATCAGTGATGGAAGTCTTCCATGTAAAGCTGAATGCACATTTACCAGTTTCTAGAACTGATGCTGGGTTTGAGAGTAGGCAAGGTTTCGAAGCTTTGCTTTTTTTAGTAGTTGCTCTTTTTGTTTCTTCTTAAGTTCCTGCCAGCAACGTCTGTGAAAATGCTCATTTCTCATACCTTTTCCAGCACTGGGCATTATTACTTTTAAAAAGTTCTAAGCAGATTTCTGCCACAGCCCCACTGCAGCGTACTCTTGGACTTGGCTGTTAGTCCTCAGTCCCACTTGGCCTGCAGGTTCTCTCAGAGGCACAGAAGTACCATCCAGACCTTGGTTTTCAGTAAAGTTTGGGACTCTATTGGAAGTGGTTCCACGGCACCTCAGAGGATGTAGCCTAGAATGGACACAAAGAATGACAAGCCCTTGGCGAGCCTGCCTGTTGCTGGCTGTTAAAATGGGCTCATTTTGGCCCTCATTCCCATCCAGAAGAACTAGATGAAAGTGGGTTAAAAACAAACACCCACCCTTTGAGATGTGCCTCCCCTTTTATGAAGGCTGACTTAATGTGAACATTCTGGATGAATCTCTGTGCGTGCACGCATGCATGTCAAGCAGTACAGGAGCCCTTTTGAAAGTGAGGGTGCACAGTGAGTCTACGACGGAACTGCAAGGAGAAAGTTGAGTGACAAGAAGCTGATCCACCTGCTCCGTGTGCTCAAGGCGTTCCTTGTTTCTCTCTGTGACTTAGGTAGCAACTTCGAAGGGAATAAATGGGGTTCCTAGACTACATGGAGCTCTAGTCAAAATGCAGAAAATGAATCTATGCTTTCAGAGAAAAATAAAATCTTTGATTTTTGTCCTTTTAGACATTCTCATGGGATATGACAAACTGACATCCTATTTCCTGGCATTTGGTTTTTCTGTTTGGAGAACTACAGATCTGTAGGTTGGTTTTTGTTTTCCCTCCTTCGCAAATTGCAGTGCCGTATTTAGGATGAATCAGACTCATGTCGGGAAGCAGCGTGTGCTTCCGCAGCCTCCCGGAAGGCAGAGATTTTAGGAGTGGTCATACTCCTTAGTTACTCCGGTGCTTAAGTTAGTGCCCTCTGAGGAAGAAAGGCCCCGTCTTCACCCACAACTCAGTGGAAGGAGACTGGCGCCAGCCGGCATTTCTCTTTCCAGAGTTTATGGAGAATTCTTTCCTTCACCCCTTTGTAGACTTTGTAGCACAAAAACTATTACTGCGTGTCATGAGTGGGCCATGCAAGTCAAGTGCCACCCGTGAAAACAGCTTGCTTTCTCGGGAATGAGGAGGAAAGCCTTTTCTTTCTTAATTGTCACTTTTTTGAGTGTATATGATTCTTCATAGCATCACTTACCTTTAGTGTGAAGAACCTAAAGTGTTCACACACACTTTTGGTCCAGGGAAGACGGATGGCATCAAACATGAAGCTGATCATTCCTGTCTCATGTGTACCCTAATTCCCACAGTGCAGCTTTTCTCACAAAGACGATGCAAGGAGGGAGTTGTGCGAACTGGGGAGGGGTGGCCCCTGGCAGGTTTCGAGTGGGGCATTTTCTTCAAGGGTAGCAAGCATAGCCTTTGTCAGGCTCCGTGCGTATCACTGTTTGCTTCAGGGCCGTAGACAAGCCCTGGAGTCCTCCAATTTTATTGAAGTTCAAAGTTCTGTATTTGAAATAAAAAAAAAATTCTCTCCTTCTTTTCCTTTCTTTCTTAAGGAAGGCATTTGATGTATCCGTTAAGCCACCTCTTTGGAGTGGTTGGGTTCAGGCCCTGGCTGCACTTCCGATTCCAGCTTCCTGCTGGTCGTACCCCAGGAGGTAGCTGGTAATGGCTTCCAGTCATTGGTCCCTTCCACCTGCCTAAGGAGACCTGGATTGACTTCCAGGCTGCTAGCTCTGGCAGCTGTTGCAGACACTGGGAGCGTGAACCAGCAGATGAGAGAGTCACGTGTCTATTTCTGTCTCTGTTCCAAACAAATAACAAGAAATACTTCTAAAACCGTCCTGGTCCTGTGCTGGTCAGCTTTCTGTTCCTATAGGACGTCCCCATGAGAAGTTTCATAATAAGGAAGGAGGCTTGCTTGCAGATTCACAGTGTAACATCAGGAAGCCCTGTTGGTTTGGTCTCCGATAAGGACATGGGTGGCAGGGCGTGTGCGGTGAGCAAGGAAGCTGAGAGAAACGAGGCTGGACCCTGCCTGTGGAACCACTGGCCTTCCCAGGACATACCTCCTGCAGGCGCACCTCAGGACACTTTCATCAGATCAGACTTCCACCTTTATTCCATTATCCAACAATAAAAGACTTTAGGGACCAGGCCTCCCATATACACGGATAACTCAAATTATTTATTGCCAAAGCCATAAGAGGTTCCCAAGAACTTGTAAGTAGTCTTTGACTGTGAAATCAACTTGGAATAATGACTGCGGCTACTCTGAAAGAATTTGGTGTTGAGAGTGATCCAGTGTGAATCCACACAGCCTCAGACCTGCAAGACTACTTGGACCTCAAATAATGATGCCAGATTCTAATCCCGGCAGCGGCTAGGAAAGTGTCAGCACCATGCAAAATTGGTTTCTTGACGAGGTCAGAAGGAATCAGAGGAGGGGCAATAAATTTGCTGCAAATAATTAAGATTTTTTTCATATGGGCATTTTAGCAAGGGTTTTCTCAGGAAACTCCGAAGTGGCAGGGGATATAAAAAATAAAAATAAAAAAGAAACCAGAAGATGACAGTGTCCACGATTGTTCTGTATCTTGGCAGATGACAGAGGGGCGAGTCGTTGAGTTCCTTTGCCTTCTTCAGTGGCAGGATAAATGTTTGTGGATTATTCTGATCACCTCTGGGTGACTGTGTGGAGGAACTTCCTGACATAGTTGGTGTTCTTTTTGGATTGGATAGTGTCTTAGCAGCAGTGTGCCTTTGGCTGAAGAGAGTGTGTTGAAATGTAAAGGCTCTGTATGACGTACTAAGTACACAATACAGTTGACCTTCTGCATGGAGAGGGTGCTGTATTTGCATGTGCAGCCAACTGCAGATTACAAATATGTGCGAAAGAAAAATTGCCTGTGGGGACAGCATTGTGGTGCAGTGGGTTAAGGATCAGAGCACCAGTTCAAATCCCAGCTACTCTTGTTACCCCAGCTCCCCACTTCTGACTTAGAACCCCACTAATGCACTTGGGAAAGTAGCAGAAGATAGCCTCAGTGCTTGGGCTCCGGCCACTTCCATGGGAGACCCAAATGGTTGTCCAGGCGCCTGCTTTTGTGCTACCCCAATTCCAGCTGTTGTTTCCATTTGGGAAGCAAGCTAGTGAATAGAAGATCTCTCTCTCTCTCTCTCTTCCTGTCTCTATGCTTCCCCTTCCCTCGCTCTCATGTTTTCTGATAAAACAGTAAATCTTTTTTTTTTTTTTTAACATAGAGTCCAGCTACTTATTGTCCAGATGGGTTGAACAGTTTCTTGGGGAGACCATTTCTGGTCCGAAGTTAGAGCTGGTAGAATATCATCACAGTCAATTAAGAGTCTCAATATAACATCAATAGCAATTTGCAATATTATGGAATTGACATGGTTTTGAGTAACCAGTATGTTAAAAAAAAAAAAAAGCAAGTCCTAACCTCAACCTATGATTAGCTCATTGACATTTCAATTTTAGTTTATATACAGGACCGGCTACTATATACCTTAAAATGGCTATAAGGTACCATTCAGCTGTCTCGTGTCTATTTCATTTTAGTATTTAGCCATTTGTTGTGTTGAAGTATAATTTTGCTGATCTTGGCAGATTTTAGGATAATCTAGACTGGCTTATAACTCTAACAAGATATTTGTCGACATTTAAGGTGCAGAACATTTTTTTTTTGGGGGGGGTGTGCAGGAAAATCCTCAACACCACGGTGAGGAGTAACTAATCTTTGTGTCCCACCCAGCGAGGCATGAGCCAATCCACGCCAGCTCTTTCAAAACAGTAAATCTTTAAAAAATAAAATTCCATCTGCTCCAAATGTATGCAGATTTTTTCTTGTTATTTTCTAAACAATACAGTATCACAACTTCTTATGTAGTATTTACATTGGATTCGGTAGCGTAAGGAATTCAGAGGTGATTTTAAGTATGTGAGAGCATGTGCATTGGCTATTGTGTAAACGCCGTGTCATTTGATATGAGGGTCAAGAGCGTCTGGATAGTGCTATGCGCGGGAGGTCTTGGAACCAGCCTTCCATGGATAGCAAAGATGACTGTATTTCTTTTGACATTGACCTGTTTGTGAATAGGGAATAGTCTGTTGTCTTTCATGGTTCTCTGTTGTGCTTGAACAGCCAGATGTTACTGTGTTTAGTGTCTGCGCTAGAACTGAAGCTGAACAGCAGCCTGTGAGTGCAGCTGAAGAAAAACAGCCTATCTGGCTGGCTGAGGCCGCTCAAGGTTGTCAGGGTCATTTTGTTGTTGTTGCCACTTGTTCATTGATTTGGTTTGAGTCCCTTTTTGACATCAGGAGGATGTTCAGACGGGGGCAGCCTCTGGATATCCTGAACCTTGATGGTTTTAAGCCTGCCACACTTTGTGAAGTAGCTGACCTGTGGATTAGAGTGGCGGAAGAGGAGAGAGATACAAGTATTGAAAACTAAATGCTTCTGTTTCGTCATTCCCTTTACACTGTTCCACCAAGAGCAAGGCCTCTTGGTTTCACTGGTTTTTGTTTTTAAGCTTAAAATGTTGCTTAAGTAAAAATAAGCTTTTAGTTGAGATATGTGAAATCCAAAGTCACAGTCTTTATTTCAGGACTGTACCAGGGTGTATATTTGTGTATGTGAGAAAAGGAGAGAAGGAGAGATGAGAGAGATGGCTGCAGTGGCTGGGGCCGGGTCAGGAGCACAGCCCTCCATCTGGGGGCTCCACATGGTGGCAAGGGCCTAAGTTCTTGGACCATCCTCTGCTGCATTCCCAGGTGCATTAGCAAGGAGCTGGATCCGAAGTGAAGCCGCCAGACTTCCAGCCAGCACCTCTGTGGGATACTGGCATTGCGTATGGCAGCTTTAGCTGCTGCCACAGTGCCGGGCCCAGGAATGTGTCCTGTCTTGATTGCCTGCTCATCTGAAGTGATGAACCAAGGTGGCTGAACAGTTCTGAAGGGCGAGTGTGGAACCCGTGGCATGGGCCAAACTGTGAGTAAGGCAGCAGATCAGAAGAAAAGTAGTGTTGAAGAGCAGTGTCACAAGATCCAATTATTTTGTAGAATGTGGTGCTTTCAAATCACAAGGGAAGTCCCCCCTCAAAAAAATTATCTTGTAATGGGAGCATGTGATGCTTGGTGATGAGTTGCTTTGCAAATTATCTTTAGTAAAGTGTTTTGATCTTTTTTTTTTAAATCTAAGAATTGCAAGTGGATGAAATTTTGCCACAAAGAGAACATTTGTGAATTTAGAAGCAAGCAGTGGGGGCAGGATGAGAAAGCTTAACCTGAGCTTTGGAAGGTGGGTCCTACGCCATACCGTAGAGGGCTCATTGGGGGCCTCTTGGTTGGTCAGTCAAGTGCCTGTCAGTTAATAACTAAGTGCTGCAGAAACTCGGGCAACAAGAAGTTCTTTTTGGAACCCGATTCCACAGTTTATCACCCCTTTTGTTTGTCACCACAGACTGTATCCTGGTTCCTCTTGCTGGGCTGGCTCATTGGCGCGGCTGGCAGGAGGGCCGTGTAAGAGAAGAGAAGAGCAGAGGGAGGGGAGAGGAAGGCTAGGAAGAGAAGGGAAGGGTAGGGAAGAAAAGAAGCCTCCTCCATTATGTCTGCTCATTTGTGCCACTTGCCTAAGGGAAACGCCACCAACCTCTTTCTCCTTCTGTGTCCAAGGAGCCAGAAGACCTTTGCTACTTCATTTGCCAGCCTAGAGCTTAGCTATCTGTCTGTACTTTTAAAATTGTGAGCATGTCTTCTTTTTGGTCATTTTTAGCACCTAATTTTAATTGCCCAGGTGTCCTGGAAATCTCATGCAAGCTGGCAAATCGTCACTGTTGTGTCTGATCTTCATTTTTGTTGCCTGCTATGTGACAGGAGGGGTAAGAGGGTCCATAGAAACAGCTGAGGAGTTGAAGATGACACTCTTTGAACCAGTAGCTGTCCATGTTTGGAAAATGTGTTTTACTTACTTGAAAGACAGAGTTGTAGGCCAGGGAAGGGGCAGCCGAGAGTGTTCCTCCATCTACTGGGTCATTCTCAAGATAGCCTCAGTAGTCAGGGCTGGACGACGCTATAGCCAGGAGCCTGGAATTCCAGCAGAGTCCCCCAAGTGGATGGGTGGGTGCTCAAGCATTGAGCCCATCTTCCACTGCTTTGTCAAACATGTCAACAGGGAGCTGGAGCTGGAGTGGAACAGCCAAGACTCAAACTGGTAGACAGTGGCTTAATTGCAGTACCTGAGTTATTAACCTGTATATTTTGTCTTTCATAGCTAAAAGGGCACACTTGGGAGATAAAACAGTTTTTATTACAGCTTGAAATAGTGTTAAAGAACCCTGTTTCCGGCACTCACTTCACGGGCCCTGGGTTTTCTGATCTGTGGAAGGTTATGCATCTTGAAAATGGGTTTGTAAGGCAAATCTGTTTCTCATCCTGTCTTGTCCTATCAGATGCCCAGGTGATGGTGGGTAAATACTGTTCCAACTCACACCAAGAGCTGTACCTGCATCCTCTTCCTGTCCCTGACACATAGTGGAACGCTTCCATTTTTCTTTCTTTCTTCCTTTTTCAAGGAGTTATACGTTTTTTGTTTGAAAGGCAGATTTTACTGAGAGAGAATGAGTGACAGAGAGAGTGGGTCTTCTATCCACCCAGTTGGCTACACTGGCCAGAGCTGAATCAGTCCAAAGCCAGGAGCCAGGAGCTTCCTCCAGGTTTCGCACATGAATGCAGGAGCCCAAGGACTTGGGCCATCCTCTGCTGCTTTCCCAGGTCACATGCAGGGAGCTAGATCAGAAGTGGAGCAGAGGGGACTTGAACTGGGACTCAGTTGGGATGCTGGCGCTGCAAGCAGGAGATTAGCATGAAAACACCTCTGCTCCACCTCCTCCTGCGTTCTTTTGGAGCTCACATCTTTTACCTCAGATACTGAGGGATTAATGGGTTCGTTCAGGATCTGCTGATGGTTACTGTGTGCCTAGCCATTGTTCTAGTTCAGCGAATTACGCACCATCAGGACCAGTGTCCCATCACCTCCCAAATAAATCATACCTTAATAGACTTATGTGTGTGAATTATCCTGGAAGAACTCACCCTTCACCATCTCCAGCTTTCCCTTTTCAGTCCTGTCCTTCCTGCTGTTTTCATGGACCATGGGACAGCAGAATGTCAGAGTTGAAAGATGCTGAGGAGGTCTGGTCCAGGCCCCTGGTTCTGTTCCAACTTCACATGCACACTCCCCATGGGCTTTAGTCATTGCCTGGGGCCCTCTCCGCTTCAAACTTAGATGTCTGTTTATACTCAGAAGCAGTCTTCTGTTGGGTAGAATACGAGCTTTAGTTTGGCCCTTTGGGAAAATGCTGCTTGTGAGTAATACGTCAACACTCCTACTTGGTTTTTAAAGATGGCTAAAGGTTGGGCACCCCAGACATATTTTCCGGTCTTGTAAGTAGTTCCACCAAACAAGCTAATTGGGAATTACCTCTTCCTGTTCCTGCTTTCCCTTAGGACAAGGGGACACACAGTAGGTTAGAGATACAACCCCAACAAAGTAGAATACTCCAGGAAAGTTCCAGCACCCATTGGGTTTAAAACAAACAAAACCTCCCCTTTTCTGATACTGCTCAGACTGCAATCAGGAAACAAAATTTGCTACCTGCTGGCCAGCTCTGGTCTCTAAGCAGACTGTACCATTTGGGATTCCTTTGAAAGGGTGCCTTTGGGTGTGTTTAGAAGCCACTCCAGTGTGTTTGTAAGTAGAAAACATTTTAAAGACTCTTTTTGGTTTTGCTTCTTGATAAGGTTTTGTTTCCAATAGTAAAATCTTCAAAAAGTAGGAAAATAAATGTGCTATCATGAGTCAGGGGAAAAGTTCATTTTTTTAAAGTTTGTCAGACTTCCCCCTGGAGTTGGAGAACTGACCCTGAATTTCTGGGAGAAGTTTGTTTCTTTCTTGGGACTACTGCTTAAGCAGTTAATGCTCAATCATGTTTTGCTTGTTTCCTTTTGTTGACATGGAGGTAGCCAGAGCATCTCTGCTAACCACAAAGGCGGGTTAGCTGGACCTCAAGCTATTAAGAATATCCTTGGTTGGTTTCGCCGTAATCCAAATGGACGTGATGTAGACAAGGTTATTGAAGGTTAGTTCCTAAACATCTTTAAGTTTTGTCATTCACATTCTGTAAAACTCTGGTTTGTGATTGGTAAGCTAACTAAATGGATTATCTTCTAAGCCTTACTATGTTTAACCTTGCCTCTTAGATGAATGGTGGGTTGTCACGTCACTTCCACAAGGTTTTCATTGAGTATCAGGAGGCTAGTTGGCTCAGGAGGCGGCAGCCACCTGGAAAGCTTGTGGGATGTGGGGCCTGTGGGCCTGGGTTCTGGCACTGGGTTGGCTGCTTTGCAGCTGAGCCAGTTTGGCTGAAGCCATAAAGCTCCGGGTTGGATTTCTTCAGCTTTGCCTGCCAGGTACAGGCAGGGGACATTTGGATAGTAGGACCAGTTTCTAAGGTTAGAATAACAGTTGAGAGCAGTTAATTGTATATACAGAGAGGAGGAGAGACAGAGAGGAAGATCTTCCATCCACTGGTTCACTCGCCCAAGTGACTGCCACAGCCAGAGCTGAGCCCATCTGAAGCCAGGAGTCAGGAACTTCTTCCAGGTCTCTCACATGGGTGCAGGGTCCCAAGGCTTTGGGTCATCCTTACCTGCTTTCCCAGGCCACAGGCAGGGAGTTGGATGGGAAGTGGAGCTGATGGGACAGGAACCAGTGCCCATAAGCAATCCCGGTGCATGTGTACGGTGAGGACATCACAAGGCTGTTGTACCAGGCCTCCCCCCACTTTTTTTCCTTTTTTTCAGGAAAGGAGGTGAGAAAGCTGAGTGCTAGATAAGCAAGTGATTTTTTTTTTCCTCAATGCATCTCTTATTACAAGGGTATTTTTGAGACCTTTTGGGGGAAAGTAAAATTAAAGGGGAAGTTAATTTTGGTACAGAAAGTTAGAAATCCAGGTCCTGTTTTTTCATAACATGTGTTTTAATGAACTTTCCGAATACATGGATTCCAAAAAATGTTTTACTTTTATAGCAAAGTTAACACCCTTAAGGCTAAGACACTTGTGTTTTTGGGCTAGCCCTGTGGGCCGATGGTGTTCTCTCATAATTTGGAAAGTGGTGCCATGACATCACTGGTTCTTTGGTGTGGCTCAGGAGTTGCCAGCACGCATGCCAGCATGCTGCTAGCATCATTGTCGACAACAGGGCTGTTTTCATGCCCAGGCCAGAGCCCTTTCAGTTAACAAGATGTGCATGTTGGATTTTAAAAATATAAGCACACGGGGCCAGCGCCTGCATCCCACACAGATGCTGGTTTCTATCCCTGCTGGCCACTTCTGGTCCAGATGGCCCAAGTGCTTGGGTCCCTGCCATCTGCACGGTGGGGTGGGAGGACAGATGAAGCTCCAGGCTCCAGGCTTTGTTCTACCCCCAGTGCACTGGCCAGTCAGCTAAGGAATGAACCAGCAGATGGAGGATCGCTCTGTCACTTCCTTTCTCTCTGTAACTCTGACTTTGAAGTAAATAAAGAAATCTTAAAAAAAAATTTACACATACACTTTTGAAAAGAAAACAACTTGAGCCCTTCTTAATTTATGTGAGTTCCTTGCACAATTCATTCCTCTGCTCAAGAAATTATTTACTTAGCTGAAGATGTTTTCTGCTCTAAGTGGGTCTGAGCCTCTCCCCCATTCTAGCCCATGTGGGCTAGATAATGTCTATTTCATGCTATTACTCAGCAAGGCAAGTCTTGGGTGGATTTATCATTTACTTACTTGTCTGTTGGAGAGTGCTTGATTTTTGTCCCCTCTTCTCAGTATTTTTTGTAATTTTCACAATTTTAAAAATGGAAGAGTCTCTAGAGTCCCTGGAGTCTAAAAGTGCTATTTCTGTCTGTTGAACTTGAGCAAGACTTCACGACAAAGTGACTCCAGAGAGTTCGCCCCTACCAAAACTTCAATGGAACCCAAAGGAAGAAGATCCCATGCTCTAAGATGCGAATGAGAGTCATGAGACTGGGCTGAAGAGGCGGTGCCTGTTGGCGTGCTCTAAGGATGTGTGTGTGTGTGTGTCCTTCGCTAGCAGAGGGGGAGTGATGGAGACTGGGCCAGTAGGAAACCTGTAAGTACAGCAGCTCCCACACTGCTTTCTCCTCCATTCCCTCATCTTGTGACCCCGAGGCGGTCACAAGGCTTCCCTCCCTCCTTACCATCATGCTGCTTTTGAGACATTTGGATGTTTACAATGAAATAAAAAAATTGCCCCCCCCTTTTTTTTCATAAACTGATGGTGATTTATTTTGAAGTTCCCCCATCGGAAAATGAGTCAACTCTTTTGAGTTAGTTTGAATGCATTACAGTCTAGTAACTTAAGTGTAAATTTTGGGTTTTGGTGCAGTTGTAGCACTAACACCAGTGCTGTGTGCGAGAACTTTTTAAATGCTTTCGTTAGCCTAAACAAATCTCTTTATGGTTTCTTTTATGTTGGACCATGTCTCCTCTGCCCTGACAACTGCTGAGCTGCTTTTTGCCTTTTCCAGAACTTTGTACAAAATTGTGCGTAGCCACTTTCCACATAGTGTAAGTGGTGCATTCTTTTAATTGTTAAGAGACATGCTATTGTGTGGATATTCTGCTGTATAAAAATGCCAGTTTTTTCCATTCACACACAGAGGGGCGCTTGAATGGTCCGCATTTTTTCCAGAACTTAGAATTGCCAGTCATTTTACTTTCATCCTCTGTAGGAAATAACTACTATGCTATAATAGATATATCATTGTAGCTTTAACTTATATGTACTTAATGATTGACAATGCTTAAATGAGCATCTTTTCATGTGTTTATTTGCTATTTTTATTTTTTAAAGATACATTTTAATTGGAAAGGCGGATACACAGAGAGGAGGAGAGACAGAGAGGAAGATCTTCTGTCCGATGGTTCACTCCCCAAGTGACCGCAACGGTTGGAGCTGAGCCAATCTGAAGCCAGGAACCAAGAGCTCCTCTGGGTCTCCCATGTGGGTGCAGGGTGCCAAGGCTTTGGGCTGTCCTCGACTGCTTTCCCAGGTCACAAGCAGGGAGCTGGATGGGAAGCAGGCTGCTGGGATTAGAACTGGCGCCCATATGGGATCCTGGTGTGTGCAAGGCGAGGACTTTGACCACTACGCTATCATGCTGGGCCCTATTTGCAATTTTTTTTATTCATTACATTGCATTATGTGACACAGTTTTATAGGCACTGGGATTGCCCCCCTCCACAGCACCCCCCCCATGGTGGATTCCTCCACCTTGTTGCAGTACCACAGTTCAAATTCAGTTGGGATTCCTTCATTGCAAGCATCTACCAAGCATAAAGTCCAGCATCTTATTTTCCAGATAAGTTCAGTGGTTTCTTGGGGAGACCATCTCTGGTCTGAAGGTAGAGCCAGCAGAATATTTTTTTAAAGAAAGATTTTTTAAAGAAAGATTGTTTATTTACTTACCTGAAAGACGGAATGATGGGGAGGGTGTCTGGCAGGGAGGGATTTGGACTGGGAATAATCTTCCATCTTCTAGTTCACTCCCCCATAGTGGCCGAAGGCAGGATCCTGGAACTCCATGTGTGTCTCCCACAAGCTTGGCAAGAGGCCCAAGCACTTGAGCCATCAGTTGATGCCTTAGCAGGCACATTGGCAAGGAGATGGAAGGGCAATGGAATGGTTCATTTGCCAGCGTTGCCAATCAAAGCGTAACCCGCTGTACCACAATGCTATCCTTTCATTTGTTAGTTTTTATTTCTTTGATTAAATGTCTGTTGAAATCTTTGCCTTTTAAAGAAAATAGTATTATTTGTGTCTACATCGTTTACCAGTTGGGTGTTTATGTGTTTTTAAATACAAGTGTTTTATCAGAAGGAAGTTTGGCAAATATGTTTTCCTATCTGGCAGGTTGCTTAGTAATTTCTTAGTAGTATGCCCCCCCCCTTTTTTTTTTTAAGTTGAGAGAAAAAAGTCACTTGCTCTTATTTAGTCCCCAGATATCTTCAAGGCTGGTTTTGGTCCAGGTTGAACCAGGAAGCTGGAAATTTAGTCCAGGTGTCCCACGTGGGTAGTAGGGAACTGAACTATCACCCCTTGCAACATCTTTAAAAATGTATTTATGGGCCCAGGGCAATAGCCTAGTGGTTTAAGTCCTTGTCTTGCATCTGAAAGGATCCCATATGGGCGCCAGTTCGTATCCTGGCTGTCCTACTTCCCATCCAGCTCTCTGCTTGTGGCCTGGGATAGCAATAGAGGATGGCCCAAAGCCTTGGGACTCTGCACCCATGTGGGAGACCTGAAAGACACTCCTGGTTCCTGGCCTTCAGATAGGCTCAGCTCTGGCCTTTGTGGTCACTTGGGGGAGTGAATCAGTGGACAGAAGATTTTCCTCTCTGTGTCGTCTTCTCTTTGTGTGTCTTGCCTTTCCAATAAAAAGAAATACATCTTTAGACAAACAAATAAAAGAGCATATTTATTTGAAAGGCAAAGAGACAAAGGTTGATCTGTCTGCTGATCGCTCCTGCTTGCCAGGCCTGTGCCAGGCTCCTGGAGCCCATTTGCGTCTCCCAGCTGGGTGGCAGGTTCCTATCATCACCCATTTCCTGCCAAGGTGCACATTACCAGAAAGTTTTTTTTTTTGTAAAGATTTATTGGAAAGGCAGATACACAGAGAGGAGAGACAGAGATCTTCCATCCATTGATTCACTCCCCAAAGGGTCACAATGGCTAAAACTGAGCCGATGTGAAACCAGGAGCCAGGAGCTTCCTTTGGGTCTCCCATGCGGGTGCAGAGTCCTGAGGCTTTGGGCCATCGTATACTGCTTTCCAGGTCACAAGCAGGGAGCTGGATGGGAAGCAGGATTGCTGTGACATGAACTGGCGCCCATATGGGATCCCGGCGCATGCAAGGCTAGGGCTTTAGCTGCTAGGCTGCTGTGATAGGCACAGCAGAAAAGCTTTATCATCAGATGTGAAGCCAGGACAGAAACCCACCAAGTTTTCCAGTACTGGTATTCTGCTATTCCAAACTGTGTCTTGACCACACACACCTAGGCGTATCTATTGAAAGGTGTAAAAAAATTCCAAGTTCAGGGCTGGCATTGTGGTGTGAGGAGTTAAGTGGTGGCCTGCAATGCTGGGCATTGCACGTGGACATTTGTTCCGGTGCTTTCATACTTCCAGTCCAGCTCTGGTCATGTGCCTGGGAAAGCAGCAGAGGGCAGGTCAAGGGCTTGGGTCCCTGCATCCACATGGAAGACCTGGAAGAGGCTCCTGCCGTTATGGCCATTTGGGATGAAGATCCATCTCTGTAATTCTGCTGTTCAAATAAAGGATTTTTTGTTTCAAATTTAAGTCTAGTTTGTACTTTTTTTTGCCCTAATAAATTTTTGTCTAATGTATAGTCATAGTGATTTTTTGTTTGTTTTCTTTGATAAGCTATGTAGTTTTAGCACTTTAATTTATTTTAAGTGATCCGTTTATAGCCAGTTTAGCATTTTCTGCAAGAGTCTAGATTCACTATCCGTTGTACTACTTTAACAACCTTAGCATATTTCTGGCCTCTGGCCTCTGTACTGTTGATCTGTGTGTCTCTTTTTATACTTCTATCTTTATTACTGTAGTAAATGTTGAAATCAGGTAGTGTTAAATCTTCCAATTTAGTTCACTTTCAAAACCATATGGCTTTTGCTAGATACAATCTTCATTTCTCTCAGCAATTTTTAAAATTTGTGTAAAGATTTATTTTATTTTTATTGGAAAGGCAGAGTTACAGAGAAGGGAGAACAGATCTTAAATCTGCTGGTTTACTCTCCAAATGGCCAGGAATATGGAGCCTCCTCCAAGTCTCTCATGGATGCAGGGGTGCAATGACTTGAGCCATCCACTGCTGCCTTCCCAGCCCATAAGCTGGAAGCTGATTTGGAAGTAGAGCAGCTGGTACTCGAACCAATACCCATATGGGATGCTGGTGCCATAGGCAGAAATTCAGCCTATCGTGCCATGCACCAGGCCCATCAATGTCTTACGTTTGTTAGAATACAGTCTTTACCTATTTTTTGGTGAACTTTATTCCCAAGAATTTCATATGTTGATGTTGCTATACATTTTAGAAAGTATAGTCTTGTTCATTTCTATACAGAAATAAAATTAGCTTGACTTTTGTATGTTGACCTCATCTCTTGTAACTTTGCAAAAAACTCACTCTCAGCCCTAATACCCTTTCAGTAAGTGTCTTGAAACTCTTTACTTTGATGATCATAGCTGTAAGCATAGTCTTCTGTTTTCTTTCCTGATATTCTGTTCCTTGTGCTTGCCTGCTTTCACTGTCCAGGATTCTCTGCATGTGTTGGAGTGGGAGTGATGATGGGGGCAGAGATTCTTACCATGTTCTCAATCTCTCATCCTTAGGTGAGAGGCTAGGTCTGAGATTTTCATAGATGTCTTAGGTGTTGCAGGACATTTCCTGTATTTGTGTGTAGTGGATTTTCTTTTTGTTTCATAAATTTGTGAGTAGATGATGGTTTTTGCAAGTGTTCCACATCTCTTGATGATTCGATGTTTTTTTTTCAGTCTTTCAGGATAATTAAATATATTGACTGTATTTCATTGTTAAACCAACCTTGCATTCCTGAGGTAAATTTAGTTGCTTATGGTGTATTATCCTTTAGAATGTGGTGAGCTTCATGATACTTTTACTAGCGATTGCCATGCTGAGCTTCCCAAGGGCTGTTGGTCTCTGAGTTTCTGTGGTATGTTCGGTTTTGAGATTAGGATACGGAAAGTCTCATAGACTGGATGAGAAACTGTTCAGGGCGTTGGTTTTTGTTGGAGTCGACTCTCAGCAGCGTTCAAGTTGTCAGAACCTGGAGTTTTCTTTGTGAGAAGATTTCGGATGACTGATTAAATCCATTTATTTTTGTTACATATATTTTGTGTTAGTGCTGTTGGCATATCTGTTTGCTCTTGAGTTTTGGCAGTTTGTGTCTTTCCAGGAATTTGTTCATTTCACCTAAGCTGTCAAGCTCAGGGGTGTAAAGGAATTTAAAGGATTCTCTTGTCCCTTTAATGCATATATCACCTGCAGTGATTTCATTTTCTTTCCTAATGGTAACAGTTTTTCAAACTCTTTTGGTTTTTGCTTTGTTTTCTTAATCAGAATAATGCCTTAGAATTTTCTTTCTTTTTGAGTTCACATTTGGCTTCCTTGACAAACAGTCCCTCCCCCATTGCTTTTATGCTTAGTTCTGTTGTTTCTGGATATCATGGCTTGATTTTTCCTTCTTTTTTTTTAAAGGTTTTTTTTTTTTTTATTGGAAAGTCACATATACAGAGAGGAGGAGAGACAGAGAGGAAGATCTTCCGTCTGATAATTCATTCCCCAAGTGAGCGCAACAGCTGGTGCTGTGCCGCCGATTCGAAGCCAGGAGCCAGGAACTTCCTCCAGGTCTCTCACACGGATACAGGGTCCGAAGGGTTTGGTCTGTCCTCGACTGCTTTCCCAGCCACAAGCAGGGAGCTGGATGGCAAATGGAGCTGCCGGGATTAGAACTTGTGCCCATATGGAATCCCGGCACGTTCAAGATGAGGACTTTAGCTGCTAGACTACCTTGCCGGGCCCAGTTTTTCTTTTTTCTTTTTCTTAAAATACAGCCTGTATCATTTACTTGATCTTCCTTTCTTAATATAAACATTAAAAGCCATTCCTTGCTAGAGTTGTGTTAAAATGCATTCTAAAATATTTTAACTTCAGTTGAAAATGATTTGTAAAGGCTGTCATGATAAGCTCAACTGTCTGATCCTCTGCCGACAAGCACCAGCATCCCATATGGGTGCTAGTTGATGCCCCATCTGTTGGCTAAGTCTCCAAATGGCTTCAGCTGCCAGGCCAAACCAGGAGCCTGGTCGCCCCCGTGTGTGGCAGGGACCTCAGCATTTGGGCCATCTTCCACTGTGTTCCTAGGTGCGTGGGTGGGGAGCTGCATCAGAAACAAAGCAACCAGGACTCTACCCCACCTCACATGAGAGGTTTAACCTGCTTTTCCACGTTGCTGGCCCTGGCATCATTCTTTGTTAAGATGTGTATGTTAATGGGAACTGATCAGGTTAGCCTCTGCCTATAGTGTCAGCTTCCCATGTAGGCCAGCTACTCCACTTTGGATCCAAATTCTTGCTAATGACCTGGAAAGGTAACAGAGGATGGCCCAGATACCTAAGCTCCTGCACCGTCATGTGAGACCTAGAAGAAACTCCCGACCCCTAGCTTCAAACTGGCCCAGCCCAGGCTGTTGCAGCCATTTGAGTAGTGAACCATTGGATGGAAGATTCTGTCTCTCTCGCTCTCTTCTCCATGATTCTGCCTGTCAAATAAAAATACTTTAAAAAAATACATATTGATATAGCCATTCAATAAAGTAACTCCCATTTGTCTTTTTTAAAAACCATTTCTTTCTTTTAATTGGAAAGGCAGATTTACAGACTAGAGAGACAGAAATGTCTTTCATCCCCTGATTCACTCCCCAAATGTTCGCATCACCAGAGTGAAGCCTCGTCGAAGCTAGGAGCTTCCCCCGTGTCTCCTACACAGGTGTAGGGTCCCAGGCACTTGTCCCATCCTCCGCTGCTCTCCCAGACCATAGCATGGAGCTGGATGGGAAGTGAATCAGTTGGGAATCAAACCCTTGTCCCTAAGGAATGTCGGTGTCTGCAGCAGAAGATTAGCCAGTTGAGCTATCCTGTTAGCCCCTCCCATTTGCTTTTGACTAATGTTTGTACGATTTTTTTATTATACTTCTATCCTGTGTACTAATATTTAAAACAAATTCATGCAGATGTGTACATGTTGTTGTGTTATGGACATGCAAATAGTTTTTCTTTTTTTAGATTTAGTTTTTATTGGAGAGTCAGATTTATAGAGGGAAGGAGATAAAGATCTTCTGTCCACTGATTCATTCCCCAAGTAGCCACAACAATTGGAGTTTAGCTGATCTGATGTCAGGAGCCAGGAGTTTCTTCCAGGTTTCCCACACGGGTTCAGGGTCCCAAGGCTTTGGGCTGTCCTTGACTGCTTTCCTAGGCGACAAGCAGGGAGCTGGGTGGGAAGTAGGGCAGCCAGGACACAAACCAGCACCCACATGGGATCCCAGCAGATGCAAAGTGAGAACTTTAGCCACTTTTTTTTGGTTTTTTTTGTTTTTTTTTAAATCCCGTTTAACTGCCTTTTATTTTTAGGTTTCGTATGTATTTTTTGAAAGCTGTTTCACATATGTAGTTATGATATTTAGGTTTAAATCTGCCGTCTTGCCGTTGGGTTTCTGCCCCATCTGTTCTTTATGTCCTCTCTCTCCCTGCATTTTTTGTCATTGTGTCGTTTTAATGAATCTATGTTCTCCTGACTCTTGACTTTATTAGATTATACTTCTTTGTTATTTTTTAATTGTTGCTCTAGTGTTTATACATTTTAAACTGTTCATAGTTAATATACCACTTTAATAAAGAGTGTTTATTCTTAGCGCTAGTTTATTTATACATGTTATAAGCCACACAATCCATTGCCGTTTTTGTTTTAAATGGTTTTTATGTTTTAAGAAGATGAGAAATGTAAAAACAATTACTGCATTTACCCATATGTTGGTCATTTCCTGCTCTTCGTTCCTTTATTTAAATTCAGATGTCCATCTGGTATCCTTTTTTTTTTTCTGCTTGTACTATTTAAAACATTTCTTAGAGTATAGCTGTTGACAATGAACTCTGAGGGTTTTTTTTTTAATTTTTATTTCATTGTTTTTGAAAAAGAAAGACAAATGTAGAGACATCTTCTGTCTGCTGGTTCATGTCCCTGAAGGCTCACAAGAGGTGGAGCTGGACAAGGTCAAAGCCTGGGGGTAAAAACTACATGTAGGTCTGTCACATGGCTGGCAGGAACACGAGTTCTTGAAGCATCCCCCACTGTGTCCCCAGCTGGCTGGGAGGTGGATTATGTGCAACTGGATGCAGGAACTTCACTGTGAGATGCAGGTGTCCCAAACAGTGACTTAATTGCAGTGCCATAGGCCTTCCCTTCAGCTTTGTAAGACATTTTTAGTAGGTATAGGTGTCATAGGTTAGTGGTGTTTCCCATCTGTCACTAAGGATATTTCCCCATTATTCTGCAGCTTAAGAAGACTCTGAATAATGATTTTTCTTTTTTTCTATTTGTAGGATTTCACTAGATCTGAACATTTATAGCATTTATCACAGTTTTTTTTTAAAATCCAGCAGTTCTTGGAACTGGCATTGTGGCATAGTGGGTTAAGCTAACCTTGCCTGCAGAGCTGGCATCCCATGTGGGTCCTGGTTCCAGTACCCACTGCTTTGCTTCCTAAGCAGTTTCTCACTGATGCACCTGGGAAAGCAGTTGAAGATGGTCCAAGTCCTTGGGACCCTGTCACCCACATGGGAGACCCAGATGGAGTTCCAGGCTCTTGGTTTAAATGCTGTTGAGACCAGATCAGCAGATGGAAGATTGGTCTGTCTCTCTCTCTCTATCAAATGAATAGATAAATCTTTTTTTTTTCCTGCAAAATTTTTTTTCTGTCCTCTCCTCCTCTGTGATCTTCCTTACATCTTTGTTAATTTCATGTTGTTCCCACGTATCTGCTGATTGCCTCTTGAATTATTTTTTCTTTTTCTCGCTCTCTCCTTCATTCTGAAGAGTTTCCATTGTTGTGCTTTGACTGATCTGAAAGCCCAAGCTGTTAATCCCAGTCAGTGTATTTTCTAAGCAGATTTTTTTTTTTTACATTGGAAGTGACTCTGGGCTTGCTGTATGTTTTCCAGTTCTCTGCTTCCTTTTTGCTCTTTCTTCTTATGACAGAGTATATTTATAGCTTTTAAACAGTTTTATTGATGTAGTTCATATTACTGTATAATTTTCTCATTTAAAGTGTACAGCTAAAGTTTTGTAGTGTATTTAGAATGGTGCAGCCTTTACCGCAGTCCAATTTTAGATTTTTGTCACTGTGTAAAGAAACCTATACCTACCAGCAGTCTATCCCTATTTCCCCACTGCCCTCCAGCCTGTATTCACGAGAGATGCCCAGAAAAGGCTGTGTGCACTGGACATTCTCCTATCAATGGAATTACATAATATGTGGACAAGAATAAGAATATATTTGCTTTCACATAGCATTTTCTCAAGGTTCATCCAATATTACTGTAGCACTCACCGATACTACATTCATACCAACAAATAACATTTTCTTTTATCAATAATGTCACATATGGTTTAGCTGTTCATCAACTGATGGGCATTTGGGTTATTTCCACTTCTTGGCTCTTATGAATAGTGTTGCTGCGAACATTTGTTACAAGTGCTTCTGAGGACATAAACCATATTTTCATTTCTTTGGATATATGCTAGGAGAGGAATTGCTGGGTCATCTGGTAGTTGTTTAAGCTTTTGAGGAACTGACAGGCTGCTTTTCAAAGAAACTTACAATAGCTTGTTGAGTCTTCTTGCCTGCTAATACCATCACCTCCTGTCATTTTGGGGATTGTTCTATTGATGAGTTTGTTTTTTTCCCCTGTCCTATGTGGGTACTGTTGTTTTGTTCCTTTAAATACTTGATCGTTTTTGCTTAGACACCAGACATTGTGAATTTTACTATGTTGATTGCTAGATTTTTATTCTATTCCTTTTTTAAAAGTGCTGGATTTAGTTCTGGCATGCCATTAGATGACTTAAAATGAGTTGTATTATTTTGAACTTAGCTTTTAGGCTTTGTCAGAGATAGACTGGGGCACCCATTAACCTGAGGCCCAGGAGTAAGGTGCCAACTTTCATGAGGGCTTGACTTGGTATCATAAGCATTGTGAATTTACTTGTTTTTTTGTTTTTTACTGTGGGAAACATGAACTATTCTGAACCATGACTTCTTGGGCCAGTTTGCTTTCTGGTGCTGCTATTCTAGCTCTAGATGGTTTCATCTCCCAGGTGTTGAGGCCAGTCAAGGCTCAGGGACTTTGTCTTGCCTTATCTCCCTGGCGATTCTGGCTATCCTGGCTGCTTTGATTACTAATCTCCATCACCTTTATTCAGTGACGCTGGCTTGGGTTCCCCTTCCCTATTTAGGACTTGGAAATTGGGCTGTATTGTCAACACATCCTGACAGGCACAGGGCTGGCCCTATTTGTTTCACTTTGCTTGGGGATTAAATCCCATGCTATTTTTCCAGTGTCTGAAAACTGTCAGTTAATACATTACATTGAATTTTTTTAGTTGTTACTCCATCAAGGATGCAATCCAAGATAAAAGTGATGCCAATGCCAGAATTTGCTACTATGTAGATGACTGTAAAACAGACCTGTTAGAGGTTTTGAAAGAAGTTGACATGACTGGTGGGACCAGGGTAGGACACGGTTCTAAGAGGATTTGTGGTTTGGAGAAGAGACACCTGCACCTTGGACATGGTGGTCATTGTTTGAATGACTGCCCCTCTTCCCATCCTTTTCATCATCCAAACAGTACTGATTAAATGCCCACCGAGTGCTTGGTGCCCTGTTAGCGTGGCTTCTGATTATAGTCCTACTTTTGAACAGTTGGAATATGCCAAGCAAATGAAATAAAATTAGTTTTCCTTGAATTTTATCTTCCAAGCTGTGACATGCAGAAACTGAAAGTAGAATATAGAGTATTCTCATATAAAGTAATCTCATTTCCTTACTGGCCATCTGCTTATTTGTGTCCTAGTGATATCTTTTGCTTTTTTTTAATTCCTAAAAATAATGAGTGGACTAATCTTTGCTTGCCGCGCTTTTGAATCAGTTCCTCCTATAGACTGCTCTAGGACATTAATACCCCAGATTGAGAGTAAAGACAAGACTTATGCAAGCATATCATTGTACTGCTGGATCTGAAGTCACAGGGATGCAGTTCATGGTTTCGAAGAGTTTGGTGTGTCTTGACTCTCGCAAGTCTCGCTTAAGCTCAGCCACAGAGCTGGACAAGCGCGTCTTCTGTACCTGCCAAGCTGACCCAGCACAGACTTTAAGAGGTTTTCTCTCCACAACTTACTAGGTTTCTTACAGATGAGGTTCAAAGTGGTACAGCCGAGCTTCTTTGGGGTCAAGAGAATCTTCCCTTGCTTAAAATAATAGTTCAGTAACCTTCCTGGGTGGAGAGTGTGGTTCGTTCTCTGGACCACTTCTGTCTGGGCGATGGGAGAGGCAGGGTGGACAGGAAAGGAAGAGACCATGATGGTGTTCAGGAGCCCAGAAACAGTACAGCATCGCTTATCATTTTTGTCTTTAGGAGTCTGAGGAGAATTTTGTGTTGCCTTTTGATTTTTTTTAAATGTGGAACGTCTTTCTTTCACACTTTCAATAGCACTTTTTGGGGTATGGGGAATCTGTCCCTTAAATAGGTGAAAGGAAATTTCTTCAGCAAGAAAGTATGTAGCGTGAGTGGCATCATTTCATTCCATGCGAGGTTCCGAAACTTTTCCTAAAAGCGAAGGCTGCCTGCCTTCTGCAGTTGGAGCCTTTACATTGGTCTCCTAGTCCTGTGCAGTGACGGGGTCTGCACAGCTAGGCAGCCTGTACTTTTTAAGGGGAAAGGGAGAAAGGAAGAACCTGGGATTTTTTTTTTTTTTGTATTACGAAGCCACATGTCTGAGGATGAAAACATACAAACGTTCTTTTCCTTGGACAGAAGCAATAATTTGTTTATAGTAATAGAGATTTTATTTTTCTTTCTCTCAGTCAATAGCAGCTGCTGTTGGCAACTGGTGAGGAAAAGATTTCAAATTGTAGTTTTTAATCTGGAGTGGGAGCTGGGGAGCTGGCAAAAATGAATATTGTCAGTGTTTTTCCCTTGATAAAGCTGTGCTGTGAAGCACAGGGCCCTTCCTGGCGTCTTGGCGGCAGAGTGTGTTACCACTGATGACCTCTCTGTGCCCGTGCCCTCCCACGGGGCCCAATGGCACACATGAAGGATACAACCCAAAAGTTCCAACACTTACTATGCTTGCATCTTACTCTTCACTTCCAAAGAGAATCTTGAAGATAACTAGTTTTTTTAAATTGTTCCAGGAGGGTCATTTTGTTGGGATGGGGAAGTATATGTTCTTGTGAAACTGCAGTTTATTGTAATAAAATTGGGGAGAGAAAATAGTGCATATAATTGGGCATATCCTGTGCCGCTTAGTGAATCACCAAACCAGTGTGATTCCCATTAGGCACCATGAAAACTTGGTTAACATGTCCTTGTCCTGCCCGAAAAGTGAGGAGTCACCCACGGGGAGGACCAGTTCCCCCAGGCTGTGGTCACAGGGTGACATGCGTAGCCCCTGCCTGGGTGAGTGAGCCAGCTGCCCTGTTGGCTGCCTGCTTGTGTGAGTCGCAAGGCCTCCCACGTCCTCAAGCCAAACCAGGAACTTCCTTGGTCATCCTGAAGGTCATGGCACAGTTTGAACTAGACCTCACAAGGAAGCATCCAGAGCCAAGCATTAAGTAGTGTGTATGGTGTGTGATGCCCACACCTCCTGCAGTGGAAAATGACTGGGAATGAATCCCTCATGGCCTTGGTTAGATTCTCCTCAGCTCAGTTCAACTCTAATTTGACAGGAGGAGACAGATCCTTAGAATGAATCCAAACCCAGGACCAAACTTAGGGTTCACATCCTTCTGCACTTTGTGCAGCCTAAAATAGCCTTTTAGGTGTTCTGAAATCAGCATGTGGGTGGTTGACGGTTTGTGGGATGTGTTTGGGGGAGGAGGGCTTGCGTGTGACGTGGTCACTGGACTAGCAGAATGGTGCATGGCGCCCAGCCGTGGAGGACCCCTTGACCCAGAGGGAAGGGTGCAGTTTTGCAAAAGAAGTCAAAGTCTTAAACCGAACAGAATGGGAGAGACATCCCCCTGGGAGGAAAAGAACATTTCCTTCTTCTCCTTATTCTCCTTCTTCTCCTCCTCCTCCTCCTTCTATTATTATTATTATTATTATTATTAAGAGTTATTTATTTTTATTTGAAAGGCAGAGTCAGAGAGAGAGGAAAGACAGAGGAAAGAGGATCTTTCATCCGCTGGTTCACTCCCCAAATGGCCACAGTGGCTGGAGCTGGGCCAATCCAGAGCAGGAGTCTGGAGCGTCTTCCGTTTCTACCACAGGTGTACAGGGGCGGAGATCCCAGGTTATCCTCTGCAACATTCCCAAGTACGTTCACAGGGAGAAGGATCACGAGTGAAGCAGCTGGGTACCAGCAACTGTACCTCAGCTGGCTCAGGAAAAAAAAAAATAGAGCATTTCTTGGCCTTTGTGCTTGCTTGCAGTGTCCCACACCTCCACCCCATTTACTCCAACTCCCAAATCTTTTTTAAGGAAAGACATTGATTTCTCCAGGGGGGCAGTAGTACTTCCAGTAGCCAGGTCAGCTGCCATGGAGTAAGTAGCTAACATCTGGAGAAATGTTTTACTTTGGGAACACTGATGCTTTCTTGCTGGATTCAACCTTTAGCTTCCCCCTGCCAAGTCCCAGCAGTCTGCCACCCTGGTCTTGTGGTCTGCAATGCAGCATCGCACAGTGGTTATAAGCGTTGAGTTTGGAATGGAAACTACTCAGTATTTGAGTCATATACAGCTCTACCATGTGTCAGCTGTTCGCCTTTGGACCAGTCACTCAGCTGCTTCCTCCACAACCCCCTGGGGTAGGGATAGTAATACTGCCTATATTACAGGGTTGCTGTAAGGATTAAACAAGAGGATGGGTATAAAGTGCACACAGCACAGAGCTTGCCATATTACAAGCTTCCAGTAATCCTGGCTGCTGCTATTAGGAGGTGATAAAGACGCCGATGAATGTGTAATTAACCTTCTTGTCTTCCCAGCTTGCTTGTCAGCAACTTGAGGACAGGGATGCGTTACCCTTCTGTGTCTCATCCAAATTTCCTAGAACAGCGATTGTTGGTGGCTCTTTAGTGGTGGTCCTGGTTCCTGCGTGGCAACCCACACAATCCTTTCTCTTCTGCTAACACTCAGACATGTTTGGTGTGTATTCCACCCGGTCCGGTTCTTGTACCTGGGACACCAAGCTATGTGGTCAGGTGTGCTCTGAGAGATCTTCCCTGCTGTAAAAAAGCTGAATCTGGGGCCTCATGGCCTGGTTTTCTCTGCCTTGTGGATGTTGGATACAGTTTGGCCTCTCTGAGGGCCCTTCAGCTTCTCGGGATAAAATCTTGTTATCCGGGCCTGGCGGCGTGGCCTAGCGGCTAAAGTCCTCGCCTTGAAAGCCCCGGGATCCCATATGGGCGCCGGTTCTAATCCCGGCAACTCCACTTCCCATCCAGCTCCCTGCTTGTGGCCTGGGAAAGCAGTCGAGGATGGCCCAATGCATTGGGACACTGCACCCATGTGGGAGACCCGGAAGAGGTTCCAGGTTCCTGGCTTCGGATCGGCGCGCATCGGCCCGTTGCGGCTCACTTGGGGAGTGAATCATCGGATGGAAGATCTTCCTCTCTGTCTCTCCTACTCTCTGTATATCTGACTTTGTAATAAAAATAAATCTAATAAAAAAAATCTTGTTATCTGTAGAAGAGGCTCAGATTCCCTCCTGTTGCCTTTTAAGTGAGTGGAGACTCAGTGCCATGCTGTGAATGCGGGCTCAGCTAATTAGCTCATCCTGTGCTTCCTACCAGACCCTTCTTGCCCCACCTCAATCCTGCCCCTTGGACTGAGCTCTCTTTAATTCTTTCTCCGACTGTATTCCTTTCACAGCATAGCTTTAAGTCGCAACAGTCTTCGTAGCTGGTAGCAGTTCAGGTGTTTTTGTCCGTGTGTATGGGGAAGGAGAGGAGAGCAGAGGTGCTACTAACAGCTGGTGCGGTGGAGGCCTGGAATGTGGCCAGGTATCTTGCAAAGCCCAAGGACTGCAGGACAGAATGATCTGGCTCTAAAGGTCAAGATCCACAAGACTTGCTTGAAG
Organism: Ochotona princeps; assembly: GCF_030435755.1. Lineage (NCBI taxonomy): Eukaryota > Metazoa > Chordata > Mammalia > Lagomorpha > Ochotonidae > Ochotona > Ochotona princeps. The sequence goes on along the minus strand of NC_080832.1, from coordinate 53,431,885 downwards.
CCTGGCAAAGAAGTGCAGGCCATCTCACAGGTCTGTGGTCAGAAAGCTGGCTGGGAGGTCCTTAGCTTCCCTAAAGTCACCTAAGCCCTCCCCAGGTAGGTCAACAGTGCTTACCCTGCAGCGGGATCTCTTCCTCCTGTTCATGCATTCATGTTCGTGTGGCAGGAAGGGTGGCCCATGGCCTATGGCATCCTTTAGAGAGGAAGAAAGAAGCAGAGGGTCTGAAACTCGACAGAGTAGTTGAGACCACACTGCTTCATTTCCTCTTGCTTTGCACCCGAGTCCGCCAGGAAAGGGTGGAGGGAAAAGTAGCAGCCCAGAGTGGCTTCCTCTTGGGACCAAATCAAAGGAAGGACTCCTTGCCCCATGGAGAATTAGCTTGAGGGTTTGGCAGTTGGGATTTCTTACCCACCAGTATTTTGTTTTTTTGAGCATGTCTGTTTCCCTCTCTCCTTCCTTTTTATGTTCCCACCTTGGCTCACTGCCACACTGACACCCAGAAGGGAGGCATGAGGGCGGGAGGTAGCAGGAATTCTGCTGGGATGGGTGACGGCAGTAGCCATGGCAGGCTAGACAGAGCATCCATGAGGAAGCCAGGCCTCCCATGTGCTGCCTCTCTTGCACATTCTTAAGGGAACCTTGCTGCCTCTGAAATTGTGCCTGAGGGGACCTTTTAAAAAAAAGTGTTGGAAGTGCTTCCTTCCTGAGCTACAGGGAAAACATCCAGAGGGTGGACCACTTCCAGGACAGTGGGAAAGGGCATAGCAGGAGGTCCAAGCTGGGAGAGTGATGCTGTCTAGCTGCTTTGTGTCGCACGGCCCCCTTCCCATCTTGCCTTGAAACACCAGTGAGTAGAACTTGCCTCTAAAGCCTCCAGATCCTGCTGGTCATTTGCAGTGTCTGGTAAGGGAAAGGCTCCCAGGAGACTCCTAGATGTAGCTGTTGGCAGGTGTCACACTGGACTTGGGAGCCTTCTCTGGCGAGCTTGTGAGCTGGCCTCCTGTCACGACTTTGGTGGTCATAGGTGAATGTGGGTAGGAGCTATGGGATACTGGATGAGTGAGTCCAAGAACATGCCTGTGCCAGGTAGGTTCTGGCACTCCCAGCTGCCTGAATCAGTCTCCTTGGTGGTTCATCACCTTGACCTGAAGGAAAAGCTCGAGAAGTTAGCCCTGTCGGTCTTAGGCTCGCAACTGATGGACGCTGCCCGCTCAACCCAAGTGGGCTCAGCAGCTTGGCCTTTATCTGTAGAAAGGCTTGCCATCCTACCCACCTCCTGCCAGGAAGCCTTTGTCAGAGTTTCACTCCTGATTCCTTACCATACAGAATCAGCCTCTTTCCAGAAGAAAAGAGGACTACATCCCAGCCCAGACCCAGCTCTGTCGCCAAGCACATCCTACTTTGTGCTACTTCATTTAGGACTAAGAAGTTATCTCAACTACGAAAGTGAACCATGGCATAGCTTGCTAAGCCTCTTCCTGCCATGCCAGCTGGTTCGAGTCCTGGCTGGTCCACGTCCATTCCAGCTCCCTGTGTGTGGTCTGGGAAAGCAGCAAAAGATGGTCCAAGCGCTTGGACCCCTGCACCCATGTGGACGATCTGGAAGAAGCTCTTGGCTCCTGACTTCGGATCAGCTCAGCTATGGCCATCATGACCATCTGGGGAGTGAAACAGTGAATAGGAGATTTCTCTCCCTTTCTCTCTCTATTTTTAAAATAAAAATAAATGTTTAGAAAATAAAGTGAAAGGGAGAAGGAGGGAAACTTAGAACCATGGCTGTGGGTTCATAAATCACATTTTTACCCACAAGATAAACAAGCTTTCCTTCTCTTAAGGTTGCTAAATACCCTCACAGCTTTCCTTGTGAACAGCTGATGGAGGAGTTTGCATCTGTTCTGTATCACAAGTTTTCCTGGTTTGAGTTTGTGAAATAGAAACAATCAAGAAGTTTGTGTTTCTCCATGAAGAGAGGTGTCAGGTGAATGGCAGCAGGATTTTAGCACCTGGTTGTAGACTAATTGTGACCGGAGCTTCAAAACGAAAATGGGACAAAGGAGTTTTCCTCTTCCTGCAAACCTGTTGGATATTTCAGGAGTGCTGCAGTAGGGAAACGCTTTGAATGGCCTGGTGATAACCATCTTAGTTTATGGATCCACTTCCATTGGACTTTCCAAGGATCCATGTTGAATATAAGCTGAAGGCATTGAAGTCTATGGTGGATGGAATTTAGGCTGGACTACTTTTTCTGGATGAGATGTTTTTTAGACTGATTGCTGAAAAACCAAAAGCAACTCAGGTTGTTCCAGAAGGACACAGCCGTCTCTTTCAATAGAGTCCACACGTTGATTTACTTTTGTAGCTCAAGATTTGAAGGGGGGAAACCATCAGACCAGCAGATTTGTTACCTCATGTAACGGTGGCAAGAAGGGGCCCAAGGCGGATGCAGTTTTCAGAAAAGGCAGTTCATATTTTCAGGGCATGTCCTTGGCCTGTGGGCTTTGAAATAAGAAATTAGATTACCGCTTAATTTTTACAGGAAACATGTATACATGTTTTTTTAATGTGAAAGTCTGCATTCTGGTAAAATTTTAAATGTCAATTTCTTAAACTATGCATGAAAGTGGAGGTCATATGAATTACAAGTGCATTCTTGATTGCATGGAAATGGGCACCGGTGTGACATGTGTGTATATAAATTTTTTTCTGTGTGTGTGCGTGTGTGTGTTTTGGAAGATTTATTGAATTTATTTGAAAGGTGGAGAGCAAACTCTTTCATCTGTTGGTTTGCTCCCTGAATGCCCACACTCATCAGATCTGAACCAGGCTGAGGCCAGGAACACCCATGTCAGTGGCGGGGGCCCACGTACTTGTGTCATCCTCCACTGCCTTCCCAGGGAGGTGAGCGGGGAGCTGCACAGGAAGCAGAGCAGCTGGGACAGAACTGGTTCCTATGTAGGATACTTGTGAGCAACAGCTTAATCCATCTGCTGCTTACAACACTGGCTCCTGCTTGACATGTTGAAGTCTCAGACTTAATAGTTCATTTATTGAATGTATACTAGGTACACAGAATTAAATATTTTTATCTGAGATATACTGTAAGTAGAAATGTTGCTGAAACTCTATATAATGAGCTGTAAGTCCTATAGCGTAACAGGTTAAGACGGCACCTGCACCTCTGGCATCTCATGGGCATTCATTCTCATGGGTTCAAGTCCCAGCTACTGCACTTCTGATTTGGCTCCCTTCTTGCGGGCTGGGAATGCAGCAGGCGATGACCCAAGTGCTTGGACCCCTGCGCTCACATGGAGACCCGTAAGAAGCTCCTGGCTGCTGGCTTTGGCCTTGCCCAACCATAGCCATTGTGGCCATTTGGGAAGTGAACCAGTAGATAGAAGACTCTCTCTGTAATCCTGCTTATCAAATAAAATAAATGTTTTAAGAAAAACTATGCATAACGAACTAACGTGCAGTTGTCATGGTGACTTTTATCTAAGTTATTGTTATTTAGTGTCTATTGAAATTCAGTGGCTTAATTCCATACTCTTTTGTGAGTTTGCTCTCTTGTTTGACCTTAGAATAAGGAATGAAAGAAATCAGTTTGTTGGATGATTAGGCCAATGGTCTCCAGCCTTTTGTGTAGTCACAACAGTTATTCTCACTCTTTAGATTCAGAAACTAGTGCACAACCTAGGTTGATGCAGTGCCACAGTTATAAGATGTGTGTGCATTGGTATGTCTAGTGTGGAATGCCTCTAGTGCCTGTGTTAACTGGCAAATGATAACTTTTAGATTGGGTGATTTCTCAAAATGATATAATAAAAGGAATTATTTCTCTGCAACTAGAGACTCTTCTCTAAGAATAAATATTATGCAATATTTATGACATAATAATGAGATAATAAAATCATCTTGCTCTGAGGAGTGGGTTCAGCCTTGCCATTCTCTTGCTCCCAGGACCAGGGCCCTTCCCTGTGAGTCATCATGGGTGGCACACAAGGTGCCTTGACTGAAATCAGAGGTCTGGCCCCATCTCCAACCTGCAACCCGCCCTCCCCACTGGGAGAACTGGGGTGAGCCAGCAAGTTTGCCAGGATGTATCTGCCCCATATTTAAAATGAAGAAGAGCTGTTGCCATTACATGGGTTGTTTAAATGAGATGACACCCTTGTCACAGGGTTCCTGGCCCACCAGTGAAGAAGGCCAGAGCACTTTGACTCCCAAGCGTGTCTGTGACTGTTGTGAAATGGAACCTTGGTTACCTGCCTTTCTCCTCTCACTTCTTCCTCGTTGCACTGCTGAGTGGAAAGGGGGCAGAGGAGGGAGGCTGCAGGGTGCAGGACTGAGGGGAAGGAGGAGGAGATGATTGGCAGCAGGTATGAGTTCTCTCTAGTCTGACGCTGGGGCATCAAGGAGCGCTCAGATGGGGTCCAGTACACGGCCTGCTTGGTAATGCTTTGGTATTCAGAAGGAAGCATTAGCTGCCTGAAGGTTCCTGTTCTGTGTCCTCTCCTGATTTTCTTCTGGTGCAAGATAAGTAAGGTGTATCCTTGGTTGCATTTAAAGCAACAGACTCCTTGGGACTCAGTGATCATTGGACTTTATGTGATCTCAGAGGATGCTCACTTTCCAGACCCTACTGGTTGCATTGTCAAACTGATCTGTGGCACATTAATCCACTTGTGGCGCTCTGCCTTCCTAGCAGGTACCTGGGAGTATCTGAAATACCGGTTAAAGCTTAATTTGGGGCAAACCTCCTCCCTTTCAATCTTTGGTGACTTAATGACTTGAGCATAGACATCAGAGACAGAGAGCAGGTCCTCGAGATTTGGTTTTGTTTCTTTCTTTCTTTCATTCATTCATTTGTATTTGAGAGGCAGAGTCACAGAGATGGAGAGACACATACACACATCTGCTGCTTTACTCCCCAAATGGCTGCAGTGGTCAGAGCTGAGCCAATCTGAAGCCAGGAGCTTCTTCTGGGTCTCACACATGAGCACAGGGTCCCAAGGACTTGGGCCATCCTCTGCTGCTTTTCCAGGCTATAAGCAGGGAGCTGGATGGGAAGTGGAGCAGCTACGACCTGAACCAGTGTCCATATAGGATGCTGGTACTTGAAGGTGGAGGATTAGCTTGTTCAGCCACAGTACCAGCCCCAAACCTTGTGTTGTGAGGGGAAGAACAAGCAGACAGTTGAGGAGGGAGAAAAATCAGTTCCTAAGTTATAGGGGTGGAGTGCTCTGCCTCCTCAGATTTAGTTTTGTTTTCAGCAGTCACTGATTTCATATTTTTTTTTCACCCGTGTACCCATTCTGTGGCTCTCAGAGAGAAGTGGCCTTGGTGGACAATTGCACTTATCACTAACCTGACATTTTATGTTCTCCGTCTCACGTTTTGGTTGCAGTTTTCGGTGACACTGATATTGTACTGTAAACTCAGTCACCCAGAAACTTCCAGCCAGGGTTCTTCCAAAGGTGTCACCAGGAGGGTGTGTGAGCTGAGCAGAAAGGAGGGCCAAGTTTTTTTTTCTGGGGCTCAGGAAGGGTGGGTGAACCTCACCTTGGTGTGTGTCTCCAAGGGCCCAGTATCCTCCCATCCCTCCGAGATCTGGTGCAGAGTGGGAACTCACTGAGTATTTGTGGAAGCACCGAAAGACTGCGCTGTGGGAGCCATGGGTAATGGTGGGTAGATTATGGGGAAATAGAACAGGTCTACCCAGCGGTAGGCTGGAGGCTGGGAGAGGCCCAGAATGGCAGGCCACAGGGCTTGCTGTCAAGCTGCAGAACAAGGCTGGTTGTGGTTGCCCTCTTGCATGCCACTTTTCTGCTAGATGGTGGTTTTTGAGGACATTCATGAATCTAGCAGGAGAGAGGGCTTTTAGCTCTTGGAGACACAGTCAGAGGATGGAACAAGAAGTGACAGCCTCGTTGCTGTGCATTGGTCCTCCCATGGTTTGGAAATGAGGAATGAAAGGAGTCCAGTATATTGGTTGGGCTGGTTTCCACCTGTACTGCCCCATCCTCTCAGCATGGACATGCACAGGAGACTCTGGGATCTCTCAGGGGTTCTGACATGGGAAGAACCAGGGACCCTGGCTGGGGTCATGGGGCTGGGAGTGAGGAGCTGCTGGCCGTGGAGGAATCATGCCAGGCTCAGTGACTAATGATTCGGACTAGCTGGTTCCAGCGGTTGGTGACTGAACAAGGATGAGACGTGGTCCCTGTCCCTGGGGAGCAAGAGCCCAAACATGGCAAAACCAAACAGCAGCTCCAGCAGTAGTACATTTGCTCTGGGACCAAAAGGGTAGATGTTGGAGTTGGCGTGCCTGGCTTTAAATCCTCCTTGCCCTCCTCATCACTGTGTGACCTTGGGCAATTGGCTTAACAGCCCCTTCCCTGGCTTGTCCACCCTGTCCCCTGGGATTAGATGAATCAGTCTATGCATGCTTAATGCATGGTACACAGGGAGTGTTACTTTAGGGGGTGGAGTTTCTAAGGGGCAGTTTCCTCTGTGGAAATAAAAAGTCACTGGACTGTGAAAGTTTGGGGAAGTGATGTTGTTCAAGCATCCAGCCAAGAGCCTGGCAGAGGCCAGGCGCTCATACCCAGTGGCAGTTGTCATTCGTAGTGTTCGCTCGCCCCTTGGCCTGCTTTGGGCTCTCTCTTCCTAGAAAGGAAAATCATGTTTCAGACATCTGTTTTTGCCTTTGGTCTCAGAATCCACTTTTCTAACGATATGCCTAGGCTGCTCCTATACCAAGAAAAAAAAAAGGCAAAATTAACTCCCACAGACTTTTTTCTCCTGCCCCCAAAGCCTCCTCTAGGCTTGTTTGTGCATAGTTGGATCTTAATTGAGATAAGCATGAGCTCAGCAGGAGATTTCTAATAGCTGATCCACAGTAGACTTAAAAAAAAGTGTTGCTGTTGTTGTATGTGTTTCTTCCATACAAGAGATCCAGCAAGGACAGGGCACTTTGAACAGAATGCCACGTGGGGTTTTGAGGTAGATTGGAGTACTATCTTGCCGTTGGGTCTCTTGGTTCCCTGCGTACTGTATCCAGAGTGAGGCAGCTCCCATAGGAGGAAGAGGGCAGGGTTCTAAGTGGTTCAGACACACTGTGTGGCCACTTATTGTCAGGAAGAAGTGACACTCTTCGGCTGGCCTGGGGTGACTGGCACTAACACACACACAGACATACCACCTACCCCAGGCACCGAGAGTCAAAAACACAAGGTGGGAAGCACTGTGAGCAGGTGGAAAGGTATTTAACACTGTCAGCAGTGATGATGGTCTTCTGACCCAACACGTTTTTGCTTGAGGTCGTGGGGTGATTCCAACTTCAGGCCTTAGAACACTGGGCAGGAGCTGGGTTTGTATGCAAACTCCTTGGCTTGCTGACCCAAGGCCTCGAGCAAGTGGAGGGCCCTCTCTTAGCCCCATTTCTCAGAGGTGAAAATCTTGGTTGAAGTTTAGGTTGAGGTTGTACCTAGTAAATGCCTCATATAGTTGTTGGCAAAAAGGAAGTGTAAAATGGCAAGGGTGAGAGGTAAGTGGTGGTCTGGGTGGGCAGAGCCTTACTCCTGAGACCTGCTGCTAGCTCTCAGGAAGACCAGCAATGAGATGCGGGAGGGCTGGGAGCTTGCTGTGCCGCCTTGCCGTGTGTTCCCCAAGCCCACTGCGGTTTGCTGTTTGCGGTGTCTGTTTAAGGGAGATTTTTGTCTGTTATTTCTCTTTTATCCCAATATCTATCTTGTACTCACTCAAAGGATGATCGTGCTGAATCAGATCATCAAAAAGCTTCAGTTAGGTACTACTGCTTCATAGGAAAATCTCTTCTGCAGCAGTGTTAGAATCTTAAAGACACACACATTTTATTTTTCTGACAGGAAACATTTAAGAAGTAAGGTACACACTTTATATATATATACATATATATATATACATATATTCTCTGATTTGGAAGTCAGAGTTACAAAGAGAGGGGAGGAGAGAGAAGCAGAACAAGATCTGCTGTTTCTGCTGTTTCACTGCCCAGATGACCACCATACACAGGACTGGGCTGAGCTGGAACCAGGAGCTTCATCCAGTTGTCCCACTTGGCTGGCAGGGACCCAAATACTTTCCCAGGAGCAAGGAAACTAAGCAAGGAAACTTAGCAAGGAAACGAAGCTGGATCAGAAGTAAAGCAGCTGGGACTGAACTGGTGCACAAATGGGACGCTGATGTTGTAGGTGGCAGCTTAACCCACTAGGCCTCAGTGTCAGCGCCAATATCCACCTTTTATATGATTTTTTTTTTTGAGCTTTTTAAACTTTGTTTTTATAGATCAGGTAGCATTTGTGTTTAAACATCTTTGATAGGAGTTTAGATAATAAAACAGTGAAAGAGCTGCTTTAACTATGAATCCTTGTGGCCTTGATGGTGAATGTGTGTTAATGAGATTAGAAGCAGACTGGGAAATTGAATCAGTCCTATGAAGTCTGCCTTTCTGGCCTTGAAAGTGCAAAAGTGCTGTTGCTGTTTAGAGCCTTGGCTTTTGCAGTTGCTTCTTTCTACCTCTGATCTACAAAGATTTCATGAACTCTTGTCCATATGCAGTTGCGGGTATTGCTTTTGGGGGGCAGGGTGGTGGAGGAGAGAGCACATGTTGCTTGCCATGGAGACAGGATAGTCATGAATCACGATTTTAAATCTACTTCCTGAATGATCATTCTGTAATCTTGAAAGGGGATGGGGGAGGCATCCCTAACAGAAGACATTACATAAGTGAGGGCCCAGCATTTTTTGTGACTTTCTCAGGCCACTTATGGAACAGAGGTTGTCTTTCAGCACTGTTTACTTCCCAAATGCCAGCAGGACCAGGGCTGGGGCAGGTCAAAGCCTGGAGTCTGCCTGGTAGGTCGCAGGGACCCACAGACTTGAGCCACCCCTGCTGTTCCTCAAAGTGTGCCTTGATGATGGGATGATGGGGTGCAGAGGTCCCCAGCAGCTACTTCACCCCTGTGCCAAATACTCACCACTTCATCATCCTCTGTAAGGGTCCCCTTAAGAAGAAGGGACTCCACTCAGGAACACACTACCAGCTTTCTCTTCAACCTTGAATTGACCCTCACTTGCCTTTTAATAACTCACTACCAGATACAGGAAGTTACAGGGGTTTCTGCAGATTCCACCCTGACCTGCACCTTACCATGTTACGGCATCTCAGAGAAGGCAATAGGCAGTGGCTCAGGAGAGAAAAGTTACTGAGGGAGGAGCCACATGGAACAAAGTGAGTGGTAGAAAACAAGATAGCTGCTGTTGAATGGAGAAGTATTCTATTTCCGCATGGCCCTTTTCAGAGTGCTACAGTTTCAGAGGCAGCTCCGGCAGCCTCCCTCCAGGGATGGAAGTGTTCTACCACTGGCTAACTCATGACATCCCCTGGTGCCCCGGCTACACTTACGGGTCCCTTGTCATGCTGCTGGTCACACTGTGTTTCTAGGAGATTTCAGGCAGCTGGGATAAGATACCTGTCATTCGTCTTGAAAGTTCCCTATTGCACTTTGCACTTGGCAGTGTGTCTCTGTCAGTGCTCGCTAGTGTGTGTGCGTTTAATCTTTATTTAATTAAATTTAGGAGACTTTTCCTGTTGCCATATTATGTCAAGCACACAGCACCACCCAGCTAGAAAAGCCTGAGCCTGTAGCTAACCAAGCCTCTAAAGTGAATTTCCAGTTTCAGGAAATTCAGGTGACAGAGGAACAAGATAATGACACCACAAGAAAACAGATACCTCCACAATGTGGGACATTCAACAGGACAACTGACCCAGTTTCTGCAGCAAGTCAAAGGCAGGGAAAGGGGAGGAGAGGCTAGGAACTGGCCGGGATTGAAAGACAGAGTAATATTCAAACACCAGGTGGGACTTGTTTAAACTGATTTTTTTTAATCATTATTATTTTATGATACAGTTCCATAGGTTTTGGGATTTCCCTTCCCTCCTCCCCAAGAATCCTCCCCCCCACTGATTTCCTCTACACTGATACAGTAGTATAGTTCTTAATAAACAGTCATAAATACATCAACATCATTGCAGGCATGGACAATGGCAGAGTCCAGCATCCTACTGTCAAGATATAGTTAACAGTTTCATTGGGAATCCATCTTTGATCTGAAAGTAGAAATGCATACTGCATTGTATCCTCACATCTGGATATGATAGTCCTCATTACATAGTTACTGTACATCCACTTAAATGAAAAGCCACAATACAAAATCAACAACAGGAAGAAAAACAGAAATTTACAGTACAATGAAGTTAGATAACATGCTAGTGAGTGACTAATATGTAACTGAAACAATGAAGAAGAATATCAAGAACGTCCTTGAAGACACGGTATGACTTATGAGTCAGTGAAGGCATTAATGAGAAACAAAAGCTGCTTTGAAGAAATGAAAATAAAACAAAGACATCAAAATGCGTGAGATAGAGTTTCTGTTGATCTTTGTTGGTGCAATATGTCTCCTGTAGGCTTTTGTATTTTTAATCCAGTTACTAATTTATGCCATTGGATTGATCAGTTTAAGCCATACATTCAGGAGTAATATGAATAGGTGGTAATTTTAGGGTTGTTCATTGTTTGATTTAGTCTTCTGTTGTTATTTTACTGGGATGGTTAAACTGATTATTTTAAAACAAACATCAACAGGATTTTTTACAGAATCAGAAAAATTTTCTAATTGATTAATTTATTTGAAAAAGAGATCTTCCATCTGCTGGATCACTCCCTCAAGTGGCCAGGGTTGGGCCAGGCTGAAGCCTGGAATTCTGTGCAGGTCTCCCACATGGGCACAGGGGTTCAAGGAGTTGGCCCATCTTCTGCTTTCCCAGGCACAGTAGCAGGGAGCTGAATCAAAAGTGGAGTAACTTAGACCCATGTGAGATGCCGGTGTACCAGACAGTGACTAAACGCACTGCATCACAGTGCTGGCCCCATTAACCAGTCTTTCTAACCTATCTTTTCTCTAACCAGTCACCACCTCTTGTTAAATTCTTCTTAACCCACGAGAAGGCGAAGTTTCAGCTGGAGGGTGTCCTCAGAAATTTGAGCAAAAGAAAGAATTCCTCTCTCTCTTTAAAATACAAAGCTCTGTGAAGAGCCTCTTATTCGCAGTTGTATTCCAGTGGTTGGTGCGGTGTTCAAGAAATAGTGATTGCACGAATACAAGGAGTTGTGGCAGTAGTGTTTATGCTTGTTTAGAAATTGCGAGTAAGCCATCTGATTGCAGGGAAAGGGCTTGCTGTGGGACAGAGCTGGGAGGCACTGCCAAAGAAGGCTATATCTTATCTGCTTATTTTTCACTAAAATGATAATTAAAAGTTTACTGCTGAGGACATAGCATTTGGGGACATATACAGAGAGCACCTCAAATGCCACTGAGTAGAACTCTGGTTCTCGTCCATAGAAGAAAAACAATGCTTATTCCTTTGATACCAGTTGCTGTGATGGGCGTTATTAGGGGACCAGGCTTGGATGCCTTGACTGCCAGAAGGTGTGACACTTGGGTCATCGTCCCTCCCCCTCTTGAGTATGCAATACAATGAACCCTTTGATGTGGCAGCACCTGGATGAAGGAAGGACCTGTGTTTGCAGGCACCAAGAGCCCAAGCTGCCCTCTCCCGGCTCCCTCTCAAGAGAAGCTGCTGAGTGGAGTGGCTGGACTCCTGAATGGCTTTTGTCTGCCTTGGATACTATTTTCTAACTTTCTTACACAGAAGTCAATTTGAGTGGGAGCTTTTAAAGAAAGCGCTGTATGTCACTGAGTTGAGAACCCCCAAGGTCCCCAGAGGAGGTCACAGACCGCCTTCAGTGCAGCTCAGTTTCTCACATTTCTATCACAGACTTGGCAGGCTGGGCAACAATGATGCGGCTTCTGCACATCACGCTGTAACTGGTCTTTTTGGTTAAGGTGGCAGCCTGACTCAATGCAGGCCCGCCTAAATTCAGTGCGTCCTTCATAGTGCATTTGGGGGAGCTATTGAACTCTTATGCCATGGTTTCTGTATTGCTCAAGTTTATGTTTAGAACCAGAAATCCAGACAGAATTAAGTTCAGCTTAAAACAAACAGTATTGGAAGCGCTCCCAGGCGAGATTCACTGATCCAGTCAACAGTGGGCCAGGGAAGTGGCGCTCAGGGGACGTGAGGGGTTGTTTTTTATCAGGGAGCTGTAAAGGTGGGAGTTAGGGGACAAAGGAATATGCCTTCTAGAGTGTCATAGGCTCCGTTTAATCTTGGTGGGTTCCTGTCACTGCTGCTTGAGGAGGAAGCTGCCTTCTCCCTGTGCAGCCTTACCAGCCACCCTTCTCAGCCTCCTTCCTCCTAGGCCGCCACTCACCCACCCTGGCTGGGCCTTAGAGTTTCCTCATCTGTAAAATGAATCAAGAGTACAGGATGAGACACACACACAATCTTCTCTCTCTCTCTCTGCCTGGCCACAAAGGAAGCACTTGTTATAAGCATTCGCAACTGCTGTACACATGTATGTGCAGACTTGAAGATGGTGTCCAGGTGTGTGAAAGTGAGAGGGGCAGGACTTCTTTCTAGGTGACCAAAGGAGAACTCAAGACTGAGCTAAAGGCGGCTTCTTCCCTGCCCCAGAGCCCCTGGAAAAGGAGACGCTCAGACCCAGGGGACCCTGGCGGACACTGCCCTGCGGTGTCCATCTGCTGCTGAGTGGAGCTGTAATTCTACAGGTGATTGGGGTGCTGCATGTAGACTTTTTTTTTTTTTTTTTTTTTTTTTTGCTTTCAGCCTCAGCTTCTCCGTGAAGCTGAGAACAAGCCCTCTCCGACAGAAACTAGACTGTTAGCAGTTTGGCAGGTTTGGGACTTGTTTCTGAGTAGTGAGTGAGCCAGGAGGGTGATGAGTAGGTTGGGAATGAATGTGAGAATCTGTCAGAGAAGAATCTTGAGTTTCACTAGGAAGATGGACAGGTGAATCCCTCAGGACTTACCTCCAGCTTCTTGCTACTTTCGCGGATGTTTGAAACTTTCCAGGAGAAATGGATTTTATTTTCAGTTAAGCCAAAAAGGCAAGCTGTTTAACAGTATGGACAATGTGATGCCATTTATATAAAGTTTCAAGTACATACAATCAGTACTGTGTATCCAAGTATAATTCATGTAATAAAAAGTGTGAAATTTAGGAGAGATGTTAACTGGGAGGAAAGTGGAAGAGATGTGTGAAGTATGGGTACAAAGGGTGTGTTCATCCATATTGGCAGTGTTTTCATTTAAAATGTATGTTTCAAACAGCCATGACGAAACACTGAGATGTGTTAAAGTTGAGCATTGGGTGATGTTTGTTGGGATTGTTTTTGGTTTACTACTCTTTTCTAAGGTGTCCCAAGTAAGAGCCTTGGGCACTGGAGTGCTCCCTGTCCAAAAGCACTCCCTGTGACTTAGCTGGGATGCCTCAGAATATACTACATGGTTCTGAGGGCTGTGCTCACACACTCACTCGAAAGAGCTAATTTAATCTCATGGGTTAAATCTTCTACAAACAAACCCCCGTGCTGAGTCCATGGAGTCAGTGGGGGATGCCGGAGTCAGACAAGCAGGCATCTCAGAGACCTGCCTTTTCAGCGCTGTGGCATGCTGGTGAACAAGATTCTGAGGGAACAGGTGACTAGGCCAGCCCTGCCCTTCTCAGCACCCGGCATCCTAGGAAGTAGCCTCCATATTCAGTTAGAAATGGAGGCACACTGGGCTGTATTCTGGGAGCTGGTGAGGATGAGGATTGGAGTGAGTTCACCATCCATGGAGGCCTCTTGTTTTAGTACATGCCAGGTGAGACTACACCAGATCAGCAGGTGCTGTGAGAGGGACTGGCTCTGTGCTCTTCCAGTCCAGACATAATTTGCATCCTTGGAAAGGTGGTGGCACCCAGGTGACAGGAGGCTTCCAGGCTGAACCACCTGAACTCCAAGGCAGGCTCCCCACAACCTCACATTTGGGGTGAAGGAGCAGGGGAGGTAGAAAAGACAGACTTCTGTAGGGTGAGGGGCTTTCTGGGTTGTGGCAGAAGGCCTTTTGTCCTTTATTCTAGTTAACTACTTTGTCTTCTTTTAAGAAAGTTTTCCCCAAAGCCAACAACACATAAGAAAAACTGAGGTCTTGAAGGAACACGCCTGTTACAAATTGTTTTTCTGTGACTTAATTTAAAAAATGCCCTAATTGTTTGGCTAGTTTTGCACCAGCAGAAAAACAAGAGGTGCAATCTCTTTGGGACAAAAAAAAAATCAATTTACATGTAAGTTTTATGAGCTGTCCCCCCCAACTCCGGTCCAGTGTCAGAGTGTGCTTACAGAACCCCAAGTCAGAGAACTAGAGACTAGCTCCTCCCACCCAACCCCAGGCAGGAGCCTGGCCCATGTGGATCCTGTGATGGATTCTCAGGTGTCTAAATCCAGCCTCGTTTCTGCCCCAGCGTGGTGGGGAGGCAGAGCTGATCAGTGATGTTTTCATGGATGTATATAGAGAAATGCTGCAAGATGACAGGCCAGGATAGTGTTATCACACACACCCGATCCCCGACAAAGAACAGAAAGAGCTCATTTTTCTAGGGTTGTGGTTCAGGCCTCTCAGTTTTACACCAAGAGTTCCTGGAGCGTCCCCTACATTTTCTCCATGTTGGGGTCCTCATCTTTGCCTCTCTTCCTTTTCCTTCTGCTCTCCTGTAGCTTTTTAGTCTTCTCCCATTGCAGCTAGTATTATCCTCATTAAAACTCTTCTCTTCCAGTTGAGTGGTGCTCGTGTTCACCTTTCAGGAGGTGTAGCACTCTAACCAAAAAGAACATCTTGAAGCTGTCACAGGTATTTAGTACAAATTTAACGTGTTAGGCAAATATTATGTGCAACATCAGAGTAGTAAAGCAGGACAGAAAATTGTATTTTCCAATTTGTGAAACAAAAGGGGGGAAATGCAGAAATTTAAGAAGTACTAAAATGTCAACAATGTTAAGTTCAGAGTGAAAGCTGAGCAGCTTTTCACCCTATTTTCCACATTTTCGTTGATGTCCTTCCCCACTTGCATGATGTCAAGCCCTAACTTTCATGCTTCAGAGACCTCCTAAAGATGGGATGGGAAGGAGGAGGATTGGGGTCTTCCGCATTCCTCTGCAACCCATTGCCACTTTGATCCTGAGAGAAGGATTTTGCCACTGAACACCAGGTTTGAAAACGAGCAGGATCCAGAAAAGAATCCACCTAGGGCTTGAGGTGGGAAACAGGAATCAGTGAGCAATGTAGCCCCGTCTCAGTGGCCTCCGGTCTCTGACCCCTGTGTGCCCATGTCTGCCATGGCAGGTTTAAGCTAGGTCACATCAGATGTTTTAGGGTTCTATTCAATTGGTGGCAAAAGTAACCCCTCTCACCACTCTGACCCTCCTCAGAATACCTTGAGGCCCAACAGATGGCCTTGGTCAAAGTGTCATGTTGTGGAAGTTACACCTTTTTACCTTGATTCTTTCTCTACAAGTATGGGTCATTACTGATGAGAACCACTGGGACCCGTGCATCTGGCTGTTTCTAAAGATGACTTAGTGCTCTTACAAGCTCAAGGCCTTCAGAAAGAGTGGATGGTGATTTCTCTTCGCCTCCAATTTGCTCCTCAAGTCCTGCTCTTGAGATATACTACAAGACAAGACCCTGAAAAGTGACCCCGTGTGCTTGCCAGCAGTGTCCGGTTGTCCATTTCCATGAGCCATGTCCTCGCCTGCTGCTGCTGCATCAGCTCTGTTGATGGCCTTAGCTGGGAGGCTGGGCTCTTGCTGGACATCAAGCTCTGAAACAGGAGACCTTTCAGGTTAATAGACCGAGAAAAAGGAGAACCCCAGGAACTGGGCTTTCTGCCCCATGCCTGAAGCCGGGGACCTTTGTTTCTCTGGTCTGCCAATGCCGGGTCAGCATCGTCCTTCAGTCCCTGCGTCCCACAGGCACATGTGGCGCTTTCTCCCACATGCAAAGCATGATCCTTTCCATGGGACTCCCTCCACCTCCACCCCCGGGAAGGAAACATGAGCTCTGTCAGCCGCCACACTATTCAAGTGTTAGCTTTTTTGACTTTCAACGGAAGATTTCATCTCCAGGTACTTAAAGTATGTAGTGTTGTAAATTAAGCCAGGAGTTCGGTTTGTTAGTCACAAGTGGGAGAAAAAGCCAAGTGAGACCTCTGGTTTTGTTTGTTTTTTAATTTGACTCTGCTCTGTTCTCACAAAGCATTCCATGGGATGAGAAGCCCTGACTCACCCTGGTGCAGAGGCCCCAAGTGACTGGGAGACCACGGACCTTCAGAAAGGAGCAGGTGGTGCAGGACCCTGCTTCAGACAAGTTGGGCTTTGGCTCCTGGATTTACTCCTGAACTTGGCTAACACCACCCAACCCCCACCCCCGTTCCATCTGCTGCAACTGCTCAGGCACGTTCTGTATTTCATCTGAATAAGCCAAACGTGGACCAGCTCTCCCTGAAAAGTACATATTAACTTAATGAGGATGAGACTTGGGTGATCAGTACCTGTAGATGTCTTTTCTAAATGTTAAATTGAGCTCCACGCTCTCTGTACACCTCAAACTGTTTGAATCACTTTGAAGTGCAGAAAGAGCAGGCAACTTCTTGGAATTGTGCCAACTTTTGATCCCCCAGAGATGGTCCCATCTTTACACTCTGGGCTGTTTTCTCAGTGTACCTTACATATTGGACAGAATCAGAAAGCAGAATTGAGTATTTATAAGGCTACTCTAAGTCTTCAATATCCAGTGTACAGACATAAGAAACTAAGACACGGTACTGTTATGAGAAAAATTTTCTTTAGTCTGTAGTATTTGTTATTCAGATATCACAATAGCTTTATGGACAGATTTCTTTAATTATTTCATAATTTTTGCAAGTTCACTTTGGAGAATAGTGACTAATTTCTTTCTGTGAGAGTAAAAAAAAATGTTGCTGGTGTAGGTATTTGGCACAGAATCAAGTCTTGCAATGCCCACAACCCATATTAGAAAGTGTGATTTGGGCCCGGCGGCGTGGTCTAGCAGCTAAAGTCCTCGCCTTGAAAGCCCCGGGATCCTATATGGGCGCCGGTTCTAATCCCGGCAGCTCCACTTCCCATCCAGCTCCCTGCTTGTGGCCTGGGAGAGCAGTTGAGGACGGCCCAATGCTTTGGGACACTGCACCCGCGTGGGAGACCCGGAAGAGGTTCCAGGTTCCCGGCATCGGATCCGCGCGCACCGGCCCGTTGCGGCTCACTTGGGGAGTGAATCATCGGACGGAAGATCTTCCTCTCTGTCTCTCCTCCTTTGTGTATATCTGGCTGTAATAAAATGAATAAATCTTTAAAAAAAAAAAAAAAAGAAAGTGTGATTTGTATCCCAGCTACTCAGCTTCCTATGCAGTTTCCTGCTAAGATACATCATCCCAGGAGGCAGGAGGTGATGGCTCAAGGAATTGAATCCATCCCTGCTACCCGGATGTTGGGACGGAGTTTTAGACTGTGTAAGCCTAGTCCAGCCCTGACTGTTGCGGGCATTTGGGAAATGGATCAGTTTCTCTTTCTTTCTCTCTCTCTCTCTCTCTCTCATCTTCCTTCTCCCTCTTTTCTCTCTGTCTCTCTCTGCACCCTCCTCCTCTCTCTACTCCCCCACTCTCTCCCTCTTCCTCTCCGTCTCTGTTTGGGTAGTTACTTTAAAAACTTTAATTTTTCTCTTTAAATTGAGAAGAATGAAAGAAAAGACTGTTACTGGTAGTCATCCCAGAATGTATGCTACTAGACTCATTTTCTTAGTGGAAGGCATTTTTATTCTTAGGAGTTGATGCTTGGGACTTGAAGGGAGACTGCCTTTTCCTGTCCGTTTCATGCTGCTCCCAAGAAGAGCACATGCCTTTGTTCAAGTTCACACGTCGTGGTACATTTTAGATATTCTGTGCCCCTTGGCCACAGGTGTTAACTTTCTGATAGTTAACATGAAAATTCCTGCCAAGACAGTGGCTCAAACATAATTCTCATGATTGGTAGAAACAGCCATATGTCTTTGTGTTACAAAATTAATTCTCAGTAGAAAGTAAAAGCATCCAAATGGTCTTCCTAGTGATTCATTGTCTTGTCTTCAAAGTGCTGCTTTTCTTGTTGAGCCAAGTTGACCCAAAATAAGTATTAAGAGTCTTGTCCTAGCACAACCTCTTTACCTAAAAACATGTCCAATCCTGGCCTCCATATCAGAACTTGGTCAGCTTGGGGGCAGGAGGACAAAAGCCTGCCCTGCTAGCTGGAGACATTGGAGGAGGAGAGTGTCCAGTGTGGGCATGGTCCTTCATTGTAAAGTTCTTTATAGGGGCCTGATGGGGGTGAGACATGGCACCTAGGAGGAGGAAGGAAAGTATGTGAGGGCATGTCTTGTTATGTGTTTCTCGTGCATTGTATCTGAATGTGTTCAGAACACTCTGATTAGAATTAGCAACACTTGGAAGGTTATCGGTAAACATTTTTGTTATAGGTGTAATATATACAGGATAATGCATGTGAATGGGTGTAATGGTTAAGATCAGTTCCTAAAAATAAAATTGTTGGATCTGTCAGGTAAGATTAAGTTGGCAGCAATCCCAAATTTGATAGTGCCTTGTCCTCACATCCAAGATGTCTAGAGTAGATATACCGCTAGAAGAAATACTGAAGGGGTACAGACATTGTGGCATAGCATGTGAAGCCACCAGTAGGCTGCCCACATCCCGTGTCAGTGTGCTAATTCGAGTCCCAGCTACTCCATTTCCAGTTTAGCTTGCTGTTTCTGTGCCTGGGAAGGCGGAGAGGATGGCTCACAGGCTTGGGTTTCTAGCACCCACCTGAGAGAGAGAGAGCTAGATGGAGTTCCAGACTCCTAGCTTCGACCTGGCCCACCCTGGGCTGTTGCAGGCATTTGGGGAATGAACCAAGAGTTGGAACATAGGAACATAACTAAAAACAATGTAGAGACAAGGAACTATGCTTTCCTTGCTACCTAATTATTCCGTTTCCTTTATACATGATCATGTATTTGAGTTTTCCATATTTGATCTACCTTTCCCCTCCCAAGATATACTTTATCAGGTAGGAATAAAGAAAAGCCTCAGGACTTTTTTTTTTTTAGGATGTATTTATTTTTATTGGAAAGCCAGATATGCAGAGAGGAGAGACAGAGAAGAAGATCATCCCTCCGATGATTCACTCCCAAGCAGCCGCAATGGCCGGAGCTGAGCTGATCCGAAGCCAGGAGCCAGGAACCTCTTCCAGATCTCCCACGCA
The DNA here is from genome assembly GCF_030435755.1 of Ochotona princeps. Lineage (NCBI taxonomy): Eukaryota > Metazoa > Chordata > Mammalia > Lagomorpha > Ochotonidae > Ochotona > Ochotona princeps. Next base: position 53,412,566 of record NC_080832.1, on the reverse strand, counting down.
GGTGCAGGGTCCCAAGGCTTTGGGTTGTCCTTGACTGCTTTCCCAGACCATAAGCAGGGAGCTGAATGGAAAGCAGGACCTCCAGGATTAGAACCAGCACCCACGTGGGATCCCAGCATGTGCAAGGCAGGGGCTTTAGCCATTCTGGTTACCATGCCAGACCCAAAGCCTCAGAACTTTAATTGTACAAGTAGTAATATCAATTTTACACCTTACTTTTTTGTGTAGTTTTAGTCTCATCTATAGATGTAGATAAGCAAATTAAAACATACTGAGTAGGAACACTCCAATTTAACTTAAACTTTTTTTTTTTTTAACAACAGATTTTGCCAGATTCTTTTGGCAATAACCTGGGACTGCAAGCACTGGGAGTTGCTCACTTGCAAGTTGTGACTCTGAGCTCCTGGTTTCTGCAGCCCTTGCCAGCGAGCCCAGGCTGGGGTCCCTGAATGGTGCTTGTACCCACCATGCCTGGCCTGTGCCCTGCTGTCAAAGTGAAGCATGTTGACCCCAATTTATCCCTGAAGTCTGCATTCTTTTCCATGCGTGTTCACAAATAGCATCACAGCAAATTAATGTAATTTTCTGGTTGATGTGTGGAGCAACCCAAGAAAGCTTGTTGTGTTCGGTGGCCAAAAAAACCACGCAGTGTGAGCGAAGTGGAACCGCTGGCCCATTTTATAGCCTTCTAATTGATAATTATTTCTCAAAGAGCACATTATGTGACCGTGTGGCAACAATCCAGTGTCATTCCGGAGGCTTTGGACGTGTAGCTGCCTGCGAACACCATAGTAAATATGTCCCTTTGGCCAAAATGGAAGTAGGTTATCCAAGAGGAAAGGGGAGGAAAAACACTGGTTTCCTCTGCCCCAGAACATGTCTGGCTGAAGTCAGTAGTTAAGACAATAGCACGTGGAATCATACAGGGTTTTTATGTTTCATAGCAGAGGCTCTTGGTTCACAGTCAGCGAAAAAATTAACTCTCTTCTTCTGGAAATATGGAGAGTATAGAAGAAGTGTGGATTGTATGTGTTGGCTGTCAGTCTAGGGAACTGCCTGGCCCATTTGCCCCCTTTGTGGGGCTAAACTTGCTAAATACTGACAGGAGAATAAAGGAAATTTATGTGGAAGTGCCAAAATGGAAAGAGAATGGAATTTTAGGTTTCTATAAACAAGGGAATGTTCAACTGCGTTGAGGGCCAAGACCTAAAGGATTTCTACCACGGTTAGACTGAGGTCAGCCACGTAAGGGCTAAATTCTTTCCGTGTGCAATGGCTCCCCGATGGAGATCTGGACCCTGTAGAAACAAGACTGATGTTACGTTGACTGACACGGCTGGGAGAGGTAGGGAGTGCCAGTATAGAAGGTGACCCATGATGGTTTGTAATGGAAGAGGTGGATGAGAAGAAGTAAGCTTACTTACTCCTGCTGCTCACCCAGCTCTGTTCTTGGCAAGTGGATGGCATGCAACACTAAACCAGATGAGAAACAGGTGTTAACTAATGCTAATGGAACTTGGCAGAGGGATGAGGGACAGGGGAAGGACAGTCTGGGGTACCAACCTCTTCACCCCCAACTCATTCTCTCTCTCTCTCTCTCTCTCTCTCTCTCTCTCTCTCTCTTTCTCTCTCTCACACACACACACACCCACACCCACACACCCACTTTGTTAAGGCTTATCATCATAAAGCCTTAAGGATCCTTCTCAGAGCCAGGCTGAAAATCCCAGTGCTAGGGCTGCGTCTGTCTGCCTCTCCTGTTACCTTGTGTATTCTTTCTCATGAAGGGACAGAGAAGAAGCTTGGCCAGAGAGTTGTTGCCCAGTTTCGTGTTTTACAGTTGAGGAAATGTGAACAGGGTCTGAGACTGGACCCTGCTCCCAGCAGGACTCCCGGGGCAGCAGCCTGACCAGCAGCAGTATGAGCAACAACCTGGCTTCCAGAGGTTCCCTCCTTACCCCCCGAGGCTCCACAGGGGTGACACATGGGGGCCCGGGTTGATGCTCACACCTGTAGCAAGAGGGTTGTGCAGACACGCTTCCTCAGTTGTAGGGGAAACACTGTCTTGCCGGGGCTGTTCATTCTGCCAGTACTGACAGGCTCAGAAGATTGTCTTCATCAAAGGACCACCTGTGTTTTGCCTGCAAGGTGCACAGAACGCTAAGAGCCCCCTTAGAAAATCATCTCCCAGTGTGCATCTGTTACTATCATAAGAAGCTGATACCCTCCCTACCCAAACCCTACTTCCCTTTCTGTCTTCAGATTAGCATCATAACTTAGCTTGCCAAGGTCAGAGCTGTTTGAAAGAACCTGATGGACTTGTTTGTGAAGAAGCAGCTAATGATATGGGAGTCATGTCCTGTCCATATAATGCCTCAAATGGCTGGACATGTGTGGCTTCAAGGGACCTTTGAACCTGAAAATGGCCCAGCAACACCTCTCCCTGTGTTCTTTGTCTTGATGTGAAAGGATGAATCTCATTGCCACTCTTCCCCACCCCCTACCTGCCACCCACATATGTCCGGTCGTTCATTTAGGCAAAGATTTAATACTGAATCCATAATTCTGCTGTCACCCCACACACATCTCCTATTAGCTAATGAACCAACCTAAGGAGCACTTCCTGGGATTTTCAGAAATGAGATAATGGGCTCCAGGAAGTTGAGGGAGAAGACTTTAAGGGTTAACCCTGCAGGATCAGACTCAGTCAAGGAGGGTGGTACAAGACCAGGAGTCCTGCCTACCCAGGAATGGCCTGAGACAGCTGGCAGGTGTGGAGACCAGCAAGCCTCGAGCTCGGTAACATCTGCTGCTGGAGGAGTGGGCCATTCTTTCACCCTCCTCATACTCTGGCCTCTCCTTCAACCCTTCCGTGCTCTGAACACTGGGGCGCTGGAAGAACTGCCCCTAGTTTCCTTTAGCCCTCGAAGCTCCCGGTGTTAACAGTCATTTTCCATTTCTTCTGTATGTTCAACTCTTATCTCATGTGACTGTCCTTACCAGTCAGTGTTATCCCTCCAGCCTTCCAGGTGTTCCTGATATTTTCAGTTTCTTAAGTGCTCTCAAGCTTATATGAAGTAGATAAGAGCTTCGTACGCATTAATGCTAGAGTATGCATTCTTGTTCTGGCCTGTGGGACAGCAGTCTTGCATCCTGTGTGTATCTAATTCACCTTGTTTGCCACAGTTAAGGGAGTGGCTCTCATACGAACATGCCCAATAGAGGAGCAGCCTAGATCTCAAGTTAAAATTGCAGGAGTGTCTGAATGGCTCAGGGGGGTGCTTTTCCAGGAGAAGGGAATGAGTGCCTCATTCCTCAGTGTTCTCCTGATTGGATCATTTGGCATGGTCTTTGAGTTCTGATGCTCACCTCAGTGCGTAATTGGCACCCAGGAGCATCCTAGAATACATGGCTGGCTCACTTTGCATTTAGCAATATCATTCTATTGGCCATCAGCCACTTCTGCATCTTGTGGTTTTTAAACAAGAAGAAAAAAAAAATCTTGCAAAACCAGTGCAGTGAAATCCTGCACATGCAGATAAGGTTCGGGGGAAAAGGCCGTTTGAGAAGGCAGATCATTCGTTGGATTTCAGAGGAGCGTAGAGGGGACAAAAGAGTTAGCTTCAGTAATTTTGTAGAATTTTTATTTTCATAAAAAAAAAAAAGCCTACTGGTTGTGATGTGTGCCGTAGTCACCAAGAGATACCCTAGGATGTGGCATTTATTTACTGTCTGATTTCTTTCACCAGCAACACCTTGATTTATGATGACTATTTAGATCATTAACACTAGCATTTGGAAGACAGCCCACTTCCAGCTGCATGCACACTTGTCTCTCTTGTAAATACCAGCCCAAACTTTTCCTTGCCCTCACCAAAAAGCGCTGTCTCCATCCAGCCCACTCTTTCCAGGGTGTGGGCCTGTGGGTAGCTGTTTAACTGTGCCCACGCACTGGCATGTTTCAGAGCTACCCAAAGGAAATTGATTGCTCTTTAAATAGCCTAGGAAGGGAGAAAAACGGATTTTCTGAGCCATTAACCTCTCCAAGGACTGGAAGTGGTTGTGTGTGTATGGGTGATGCTAAAGCGAGCGAGTTTCCTCTGAAGGAAGGAATTGTAAACTAAAATCAGCAAAAGCCCGTTTTCCCGGCTTTCGGATGTCACACGCTGAAGCTGTGTGATGCACCCACTCAGCACCTCCACACCCAGCCCTCCAGCGTGCGTGCAGTGTCAGCACTGTCTGCTTCTGCAGGTTTCAGTGCCAGAAGACAAATAATAACACAACGTGCATATGCAGCCTGAAAGCAGTTTTCTCCCAGAGTTTTCGGTTGAGGTTAAACAGAAGCCTCCTGATCATGCTGTCAGTTGGCAGGCAAAAAGGCTTCATATTGTAAGATCCGCATAGTTTTAAAGCAAGCTAATCCATTCTGGCTCAATAATAAACTAATTACATGTTCTAAATAGTATGGAACTGAGTCCCTGTTTCAGATTAAAGCCTTGTAATAGCAAGGTCCAGGCATTCACAGACATCTGTCTGATGACTCCAAACTGGAGGATCCATTGCATGGTGTCAGCTGTTTGAGACTAAGCCTACGGCAGGCCTGTCAGGCACGGCCGGGCGCTGTGGGCCCCAACTCAGTGCCCGGGACCCTGCTGAGCACAGGAGCCAGCAGACGTGCCACTGAGCAATGTGCCTGGACACATCATAGTTTTTCCATAGTCAAGTCTGGACATTCCCAATAGAGCGAGGATCCCAGGTCAGATTCGGGTTCACCAGGAATGACCCCTGTGAGCAAAGGGTGGCATTTCTGAAATGGGAGGTCGAGCACAAGAGTGGATCTCGTCCAAACAGACTCTGCCTCGTGGCTTGCCCTTCCCCTCCCTGCTTTTCCCTTCCCTTCTCATAATCCCAGAACACGAACCCACATGCAGAACAAGATACTGTAGTCATTAGAGCTTCCTCAGCCAGAGGTGCCTACTCCCTCAACCAGTTCAGTGACCTCAGTGTGAAACATACATGGCACTGTGGCAAGACCCTCACTTTTTTAGTTACCCTGTTTGGCCATTCTACACTCCATCTTTCCATGACAGACTCATTGTGAAAATAAAGTCAGATTAAGTCTGCTGTACAGGAGGCCATGCCCCTGGTAGGTACCAAACAGTGCTAATTTCCTTCAGATGGAGTTCCCCTGCTCCCTGGGTGTACACCCGGAGAAGCCGTGCAATCAGGGTCGGTTTTCTTTGGTTTGGAGCGACCTGCTAAGCACTCTGAGCCAACCTTATTCCCAATTATTGGAAGCCACATGGCACTCCAAGACAAGTAGGAGGTTAGCTTTCCATCCTGGGTAGATCAGAAACCACTTCCGCCAACAGGCCTGACTGCATCTTAACAGTTTCTTATCACAGAGAACCCTAAGTCTACTTGCTAAAATACGTAGATGTTGATTTAGGAAGTTTGGTTACATAACAGGTTAATGCGCAGAGCGCAGAGTGAAATTAGTCAATCTTCCTTCCTTCCTTTCTTCCTTCCTTCCTTCCTTTCTTCCTTCCTTCCTTCCTTTCCTCCTTTCTTTTTAAACTTTGAAAGGCAGGGAGATAGAGAGGACAGAAACAGATCTACTATCTGCTATCTGCTAGTACATTCCCCAAACATCTGCAATGCCAGATCCAAGCCAGGAGCCCAAGTCTCCCCATGTGGTGGCAGTGCCAGAGGCCTAAGTGCTCTGAGCCATCATCCACTGCCTTCCGGGTGATTGACAGGAAGCTGGATCTACAGAAAGGTAGCCAGGACCCCAGCCCGGTCAGTGCTCCTGTAAGGGATGCAGGCACCCCAGACAGGACACCAGCCCGGACGGTGCTCCTGTGTGGGATGCAGACACCCCAGCCTGGTCAGTGCTCCTGTGTGGGATGCAGACACCCCAGCCCGGTCAGTGCTCCTGCGTGGGATGCAGACACCTCAGCCTGGTGAGTGCTCCTGTGTGGGATGCAGACAGCCCAGGCAGGACCCCAGCCTGGTCAGTGCTCCTGTGTGGGATGCAGGCAACCCAGCCCGGACGGTGCTCCTGTGTGGGATGCAGACACCCCAGTCTGGTCAGTGCTCCTGTGTGGGATGCAGATACCCCAGCCTGGTCAGTGCTCCTGTGTGGGATGCAGACAGCCCAGGCAGGACCCCAGCCCGGTCAGTGCTCCTGTGTGGGATGCAGGTCCCCAGCCTGGACAGTGCTCCTATGTGGGAGGCAGGACCCCAGGCAGGACCCCAGCCCGGTCCGTGCTCCTGTGTGAGATGCAGACAGTCCAGGCAGGACCCCAGCCCGGTCCGTGCTCCTGTATGGGGTGCAGACAGCCCAGGCAGGACACCCCAGCCTGGTCATTGCTCCTGTGTGGGATGCAGACACCCCAGGCAGGACACCCCAGCCTGGTCATTGCTCCTGTGTGGGATGCAGACACCCGAGCCTGGACAGTGCTCCTGTGTGGGATGCAGACAGACACCCCAGGCAGGACCCCAACCTGATCAGTGCTCCTGTGTGGGATGCAGACAGCCCAGCCTGGTCAGCGCTCCTGTGTAGGATGCAGACACAGAGCTTTCATCCGCTGTTTCACTCCCCAAATGGACGTCATGGGTAGGCCTGGGCCAGGCCAAAGCCATGAGCTTCTTCTGGGTCTCCCACATGGGTGAAGAGGCCCAGGCAGTTGGGACAGCTACCACAACTCGCCCAGGTGTATTAGTAGAGTTGGGTCAGAAATGAAGCAGAATGAAGCTGACTTGAAGCTGTCTCCGGATGGGCTGCCGTCACTGCAGGTGGTGGCCTATGTTGCTGCACAGTAGTAGCAGTCTCACAGAAACTTTGAGCATTTTTTATGTCCCAAGCCCCAAGTAGGGTGCAAAAGCTGTTAAGACATCTGTTTTAAAAGAGCTCAGATAGGTGCCTAGGAGACAAGCTTCTGTTCTTCAGGTTGTAAAACAAGACAGACACAAATGACATAAGCATTTCCCACTTGATCCCTTCCGTGTGGGTTAGTGGGGGCTAATGTTACCTGTCTAGGTAACTTTCACACCGCAGGGCCCCAGGAGCTGAGTTGTCTCAGCTCTGTGGCCACATTGACTGTGGTGTGACCCTGTAACTCTGTCACTGTAAAGAGGATTATCATTTCACAGCACAGGAGACTGTCATATCCCTCCTTCCCTGTTTTTACTGAGTCCTGGTTTTTTGTTTTGTTTTGCTTTTGTTTTCATTTTTTCTTACGTTTACTGAAGATCCTGTCCCAGGTGCTTTTCTCATGTCCTGAAAATGATCCTCAACTCTTGTCTCTGTTCCTGAATTTGGCTGTGTGTTTCCAAGGATCCACTTGGATTTTCTCCCCATCTGCATATGCAGTTAAGTTTTCCAAGTGGAAAGAAGGGCACTCCCCCCACCTTTTTTAAGTCAAGGTGAATATCACTTTGGCAATTAAACTATTTCTGTTCTTTGCAGAGTCCCTTTCAAGAAGGTTCTGTAACTGCATGGCTTTCTTAACTTTTTGAGGCATCCGGTCAGGGTGGAGGGGAGGCGGCCAAGTGTGTGATCTCAGAAGGGAATTTCAGTAGCAGGCGTTTGCCCAGATGCCTTCACAGGAGAGGAAACACTGTGTGATGGGCCAGGGGAAGCTTGGCGAGATGGATGGAGTGGGCCAGGCATGGCCATCGTCTGGGGGCCTGCCTGCAGGGAGAAGCTGTGGGCATAGGCTGCTAGGCTGCCAGGGTTCTGCGTGTGCCGGAAGTGCCGGTTTGGCTGTGAGGAATGGAATGTTCCCTGCTGCCCTCCAAGAGCAGAAACAGCTGTGGAAGAGCTGGAAAAGAAAATTGCTGGGAGGGATGAAAATGAGAAAACCTAGTGAGGTGGCAGGGCAGCCCCACCGTGGGTTTTGAGTGCTGTGTGTGCACCTTGTGTGTACTGTGGAAGAGATTTTTTTTTTGCTATCTGGAATTTCTTCTCCTGCTGGGAGCAGGGTGGGGGGAGGGTGCGTAGGGAAAATTGTCCAGCACCCCCTCCCTCTCAGAAAGGCGAGGATTGTTTGGACACTGGATTCTCCTTCATGATCGGTATTTTATTCCTCCTCATGAGGGCTCAGAACCCAACACTCCCCTCCTTGGTACATAAAAACTCTCAATGTTTAGCTTCCAGAAGCAAGCTCTGCGTGGGTAGAGAATTGTTGTCAGCAAATGTAAAGGGAAATCTTTATTTCTAGCTGGAAATTTCATCCAAGTTTCCTGACAATATTTATTTTAACAGCATCATTCCCATTTAAAAAAATAATAAGTCCCCTAATAGTTTAACCTTTCAAGACTTTTAGACAAGTTAGACTGGAACTCATCTCACACATCAGGGTTAGCTGTGCAATTGTGTGGCAGTTTATTTAAATTTTTCTTTGCCATCCGAAAGCCTTGGCATGTCTTTGTTTTTGCCAGTGTAGGCAGTATTACGTACGAAGGAACAAGGTTTCTGACTTCAAGTCTGTTTCATGCCGTCACACTTGCTATACTTCTGAGCGGCATGTCAGTCCCAAAGCAGATCAAATCTAGAAGGCATTGGACAGCTAGAAAGCAGGCTGCAATAATATTTGAGAAACTTCTCAGGGGTCAGAGGCTGTCACCTCAGCCCTCCCTCCTCAGCCTGGCTCAGTGCCTGCTCTTGGGAGAGCCTGTGTCTTCCCCTCCCCACACATGCCGTGTGGAGGAGCATCACGGGGTGGGGGCAGGTGACCAAGGGCAGCGTAAGGTCAGGGAGCCCTTCTCCTGCATTGTCAGTTTACTAGAAAAAAAAAAAGCAGGTCTGGCCCTCAGTCATCTGAGTTCCCGTGCCACCCAGAACAGAGGGATCACAGCTTTCATCCGTGAGCCCAGTTCCCACCCTTGGCTTCCACGTGGTGGAAACTTGGATTGGAAAGAGGAAACATCGACTGTGCTCTGCCACTAGAACTGGGAAGACTGGAAATCATTCTCTGTGCATGGAAACCCACCTGGTTCTTGGCCCTCAGTATAAACTAGGATAATCCGGGGAGCCTGAAAAGAAAAGTGCCTGTACCCAGGCCTTCCACCAGTTGAATTGCAAGCTTGGGAGTTGTAGGGTGAGTACAAAGTCTTCCCGGGTGATCAGGCAGCTGGATGAAGAACTATTGAAGTGAGATCAAACTCCAGCTTTGTGGCAGAGGCCCCTGCCCAGGCCCTGCCCAGAAGTCATTTCTGTATATCACCCTGCTGCATCCCACAGAGCCCTGTGGGGCTCCCCAGGACTCCAGTGATTTCCACTGGGCTGGTCACATGACCTTTGGTGCCTGTGTGAGAATTCAGACATTCAACCGCCTGCCTCTGAGTTGCCAGCACCCACAAGTTCAGCAGTGAGACCCACTTGGAACTCTGCCTGGTCCAGGACCCCAGGTGGACAAGCACTGTTGTGTGAAAGATCTGTGTGGCATATCCTTCTGAAGTCGTCCAGGGGGACCAGAGGTGCTGGAGAGAGCCCAGTGGGCAGTGGCGGGTTGCCTCCTGAACTGCCAGTTATGGCTCCTTCAGCTGCTGCTTGGGGAAGAAAAAAAAAAGAGTGAGAAGAGAAATTATTGCCTTTGTTTTTTTCCTTTATAAGTGGGGTGCGGGGGAGCTTTTAAGAGTGAAATTGCACAATTTTTAAAAAAAAATTTAAGTGAGTAGATTGCTTGTTGCTGTTGCTGAGAAAGATAAATTGATACCACATGTTGTTTCCAGACAGAACCTCCCTGTGTTCCCAGGGAGGCACTTGTAGCCGGTGTGTGGGTTAGTGGATGGTCTCCACAAGGTAAACAGTGAGGGGGAAGAGGCCGAGGTACCAGAGGAGGGTTGTGATGGTTGAGAAGGGACCCACCACTCTTCACTGGCAAAGCGCATGCCAGAGTCTTTGAAAATGATCCTTCCCCGTAAGGAAGTGTCCCTCACACCTACTGGCTTCAAGTGCGTGGAACCTGGAAGACAATGAGTGGATGGTGGTGATGCTACCACTGCCACTTGCTAACAGCTGTGATGGGCAGCCCTTTATGCATGGCACTCTGGGGCTGCACACAGAGCTTCACACTTCATCTGCCTGGAGAACCTAGATATAGTGTTTTTGGACCCATTTGATGAACAGTGAGACCGAGGTGAGGTGACCTACCCAGGGTTGCAGGCAAGTGTTAGAGCCAGACTGCCATGGAGGCCTCCACATTGCCTCCTTCGCTGACCATCTTAAGTTGCCTGTGTGCATTACTCACTTGGTGAATTTTCCATGGAGTCCTTTTGTTTTTTATATATTTCAGGCAGCTTCTTTCTGATACCTAATCCTCTGCTGTGAGGGTTGCCCTAACTAAAGGAAGCCAAGCAAGATGAATGGCGACTTCCAAATAATTCGGTAGTGACCCAGTGAGAGGCTGTGGATAAAGCACCCAGCAGAGTTGGGAAAGAATTTCAACTCGGGTTTGTGTTGGTGCCCACTAAGGGACCCTGTTGTTAAGGTAGTTCACCTTAGTCTGAGCCTTCGTGTGTAAGGTACAGGTGCTGCTACACGTACTGAAGGTGTGTTGTGAGGACTGTCCCTGCAGATGCTGCTGTCAGCAAGGCCCCCACTGCTTCACCCTGGCAGTTAGGGAACTGGGTGCTTGGGCAGTCCTTGTGGTCCTTCCCAGCCTTGGACCACATGCCCTTGAAATGTTAGTGTTTCTGAAAGTCAGTCTCCAGATTTTGGCCAGTTGTACAAAATGATATACATACATTGTTGTAGTTAGGAATACCTCAGAAAATCCACATGAGGCATTTTAGCATTATGTAGAATATTTCTCTCTCTCTCTCAGTTGATTTGGAATTCATACTCCTAGAAAAATAGCATTCCCTAAATGCTTTTTAGGGAGCATATGGCTGAATATAATTGATGGTTTGTACCTGGTCTTTCTTGTCCATTCTGGATGTTGATATGGACCCTTCCCAGAATGGGAGGATTAGAGAGGACTCCTTATTGCCCTACATGGCAGAAAGACCTGCTTGCTTTTTCACCCAGAAGCTTAAGTTTTTGCTCAACATCTCAGATCATCTTGATAGAACTACCTGACACTTGCTTGCTTTCTGAATGCTGTAGTGTGTGATAAGAGCATGCTTCATGTCTACTCCATGGAAATAGTATTTTTCTAATTAATTATTTATCCAAGAGGCAGAGAGCGCCAAAGAGTCCACCTGCTGGTTTCATTCCCCAAGTGCCCCTGATGGCTGGTGCTGGGCCAGGCTGAAGCCAGGAGTCAGGAACTCAATCCAAATCTCCCTCATGGATGGCTAGGACCAAAGTATTTGAGTTGTCACCTGCTTCCCCCCGTGTCCCCTGCAAGGTGTGCATTAGAAGGAAATCAGAATTGGGAGCAGAGCCCAGATTTGAACCCAGGTGCTCTGATAGAGGGATTCAGGGAATCTCCACCAGTGTTCCACCAAGCCAAGTGCCGCCCACCACTACTTAAAAAAAAAAATACAGATGTGATTTTTGGACATTAGTAGAGATGTCATTATTCTTTTTAAATGCCATAAAAGTAGAAGGGAAGTGGAATATATAGTCTCCTGGGTGATGTTGGTTTCATCAGATACTAAACATGTTGCTGCTTTTCTTGTCTCCAACGTGTCTTCATGGCAGTTGTAGATAGTTTGACTTGTGATCCGCATGTACTAATGCATGTTACCCACCATTGTTGGCTGCATTCTGCTCTTGCATGGGAACACTTTTGGAGCATTTCTAGTTATTTACTAATGGTAAAATCCTGTTGGCTTTCTGTATTTTAAAAACATTCTGGCAGAACACATGTTTTTGTATCTTCTACATAAATACAGTTGGTGATTGCCAATTTTTTAAATATGGTAGCTCTTAGGATGGTTCATGATTTAATCAATAAATAAAACCTCATCTGGCCTGCAGGTGCTGTTCCAGATGTGGAGAATAGCATCAGCTCTCCTCTTTTTCACTGCCACATGAGGCACTTGAGGGATTAGAGCCGCCCATTCCAGGCCGCGGGCACTCTCCACCATGGCCTCCGCGCTTTATGAGAGCTAAGTGGAAACCCTCTGGCTTTCTAGCGTGACTGGCTCCAGAAGTGTATTATCTTCCATCGCCCTTACATCATCCCCGGCGGGAGGGGCGGTTGGGAGATGATTACGGCCAGAATGAAGACGGGCACTGCAGCTGTGGCAGACAGATAAGCGATTTGTGCAGGGTCACATGGTTGGTCAGTGCCAGCGACGGGGCTGAATCTGGGTCATCCCTCCCCAGTGGGTGTGTCCCACCATGTCAGAAGGAGGACGCTTACAGGTGCAGTCGTTAGGGTTATGAGGGTGTTCTGCCCTATTTGTTCCCCTTCACCCCCAATAATAAACCTTTTATTTTAGAGGGGTTTTAGGTTTATAGCAGAGTGGCAAAGCTGCTATGGAGTTCCCATGTCCCCTGCATCACACTTCCCCTGTTGTTAACCTCACAGTGGGGTACATTTGTCTCCAGGGATAAACCAGTCAAATCCAAGCTTTGTTAGATTTCCAGGACTTGCAACTTAAAGATTCTTTTGGTGCCAGTCCTCCACCTTCATCCCGCCCCCGGCCTGGATCTCATCTATATACCACATCAGCCACCATTGTTTCATTGAGGATTTCCTCATGATTAGAAGGGGGCCTGTGGGTATTGGAAGCAGGACCACAGAGGTCGGGTATAGTTTTCACCATGTCATGTCACAGGTACGTGCAGCCCATCCACAAGGCTGGCTGCTGCAGGTGATGATGCTGACAGCTTGGCTGAGGCAGCCTCAGCTGGTCACGCCTCTCCCCCTGTGAAGTTACCCAGGTCCCTGTTCCCTGGGAGGAAGCTGCTGTGTGTAGCTCATGGTGCTTTGCTGTGGGAGCATAAGTCTCTGTGGCAGACTTGTCTGCTTTTTATCAACCCAGTGAATCCAGCCCTGTCACTCTTGGCTTATGTCTGCGGGATGTCTCGTGCTAAGGCGTGTAATGCTGGCAGGAGGAAATGGAGCCATAGAAAGGGTGGGTAAAATCTCATGCCTGTTCTCAACCCCTAGAAGTGGTTCAGGAAAGGTGGCTGCCACCCTTGTCTTCCCAAAGGCAGGGAGCATCAGAGAACTAAAACACCATCCAGGCCGCGGATCACCTTAGAGAGCCGGGGCGGTGGGGGAATGTTTGCAAAGTGAAGGGAGGAGGTGATGTGCTAATAAACCGCAAGTGTGAACCTCAGGCTGGGAAGTGCAGAAAGCACCATGGAAGCCTGGAGGTGGGCAAAGGGTGTCAGAGCTGGGATGTTGCCAGCATCTTGTGATGCTAAAACCCCTCCTCTTGCATATGAAGCCTTTAGGTTTGTTTGTTTTGAAAGAGCTATATAGAGAAAGAGAGATCTTCCATCTACTAGTTCACTCCTTAAATGGCTATAATACCCAGAGCTGGTCTGGCTCGAAGCCAGGAGCTTCTTCTGGGTGTCCTGCCTGGATGCAGATGCACAAGCACTTGGGCCATCTTTCACTGCTTTCCCAGGCACATCAGCAGGGAGCTGAATTGGAAGTGGAGCAGCTAGGATACAAACCAGCACCGGGATGTTTCGGCACTGTAGGTGCGAGCTTAGCCTATTATGCCTTGCTGCCAGCCTTAGGAAGCCTTCCATTTAACCTGCTGTTTTATTCCAAGCCAAGGAAAGTGATGGAAGTGTTTTTGCATTTTCAGTTAAGTTGTTTGTTTTTTTTTTTAAGCCTTTGGCGTCTGAGGTTGGTCTCACAAACAAGGAGTCTGCCTGGGGAGTCTGCTTTACCTGTTTCTTCCAGGTATTCAGTTTTGGACCATTCTGGGCTCATATTCTGCATTTTCCTTCCTTCCCCACCCTATACAGAACTCCATCCGACACAATCTGTCGCTGCACAGCCGGTTCATGCGGGTACAGAATGAGGGAACTGGCAAGAGCTCGTGGTGGATCATCAACCCGGACGGGGGCAAAAGCGGGAAGGCACCCCGGCGGCGGGCAGTCTCCATGGACAACAGCAACAAGTACACCAAGAGCCGAGGCCGTGCCGCCAAGAAGAAGGCGGCCCTCCAGGCAGCACCTGAGGCAGCTGATGACAGCCCCTCCCAGCTGCCCAAGTGGCCTGGCAGCCCCACGTCACGCAGCAGCGACGAGCTGGATGCCTGGACGGACTTCCGCTCACGCACCAATTCCAACGCCAGCACTGTCAGCGGCCGCCTGTCGCCCATCCTGGCAAGTGCAGAGCTGGACGACGTCCAGGACGACGACGCACCGCTCTCCCCCATGCTGTACAGCAGCTCGGCCAGCCTGTCACCCTCAGTGAGCAAGCCGTGCACCGTGGAGCTGCCGCGGCTCACTGACATGAACCTGAACGATGGGCTGGCCGACAACCTCATGGATGACTTGTTGGATAATATCACGCTCCCGGCATCCCAGGCGTCACCCCCTGGGGCGCTCATGCAACGGAGCTCCAGCTTCCCATACACCGCCAAGAGCTCCGGCCTCAGCTCTCCAACCAGCTCCTTCAACAGCACGGTGTTCGGGCCTTCGTCTCTCAACTCCCTGCGCCAGTCGCCCATGCAGACCATCCAAGAGAACAAGCCCACCACCTTCTCTTCCGTGTCGCACTACAGCAACCAGACACTCCAAGATCTACTCACTTCAGACTCGCTGAGCCACAGCGATGTCATGATGACCCAGTCAGACCCCTTGATGTCCCAGGCCAGCACCGCCGTGTCCGCTCAGAACTCCCGCCGGAACGTGATGCTGCGCAATGATCCGATGATGTCCTTCGCTGCCCAGCCTAGCCAGGGGAGTTTGGCCAATCAGAACTTGCTCCACCACCAGCACCAAAGCCAGGGGGCTCTCGGTGGCAGCCGTGCCTTGTCGAATCCCATCAGTAGCATGGGCTTGAGTGACTCCGGCAGCCTCGGGTCAGCCAAACACCAGCACCAGTCTCCCGCCAGCCAGTCTATGCAAACCCTCTCGGACTCTCTCTCAGGCTCCTCCCCATACTCAGCGTGCGCCACCCTGCCCGTCATGGGCCACGAGAAGTTCCCCAGCGACCTGGACTTGGACATGTTCAATGGGAGCTTGGAATGTGACATGGAATCCATCATCCGCAGTGAACTCATGGATGCGGACGGGTTGGATTTTAACTTTGATTCCCTCATCTCCACGCAGAACGTGGTTGGTTTGAACGTGGGGAGCTTCACTGGTGCTAAGCAGGCCTCATCTCAGAGCTGGGTGCCAGGCTGAAGGACCACTGAGGAAAGGGGAAGTGGGCAAAGCAGGTTAGTGCCCAATGCTTTGGCATAGAAATGACATGGCAGGGGGTAGGGTGGGCTTGTGGAGGGTGACGTAGAGAGGGGCGTGCCCAGCTTGGGGCAGAGGGGAATCCTGTCTTCTGGGTGCTTTTGAGGTTTATTCTGCTTGTAGAGTCATGAAACAGTGGTGAGCAGTAACACAGGCTCCCAACCAGGGCATCTCAGTGTTTCACCTGACAACCAAATAGGGCTGGCCAGCTGGCTAGCCCCACAGCGCCCCATATAGGGACAACTCCCCAGGTTCATTGAGCTCAGAAACTTGAGAATGCACACCGCACAGACATCTCGTTCTTTGTATCTGTCTGTCCTGGCTGACTTAGGACACATCCCTCCAGTGGCTGGGTGGGTGGGTGGATGGGTGGGCGAATGGACAGCTGAGTGACTGGGAACAGAAGGTAAAGAGAGGAAGCAGGTGGCAGACTTGAGTCATCCTTCAAGGTCAAAGACATCAAAGGTCCTTCTTAGATTCTTAGATCCAACACTGCCGCTGTCATTCTTGAATTTTTCCTCCTTGGCTTTTCCCAGGTATTTATGTAGAATGTGATGTTTCAGGATTTTCTCAAATGTGAACGTTTCAACCAGAAGAAAGATCTGTTGGGTTATTCTCACCACAGTCCTAAGAATGGTTAGCTAGGGTTCAGGATCCGAGCATTTTAAAAAGCCAAGGGATTTAGTTGAAATCGCCAGTTTGTAGGAGGGAGCATTTTACTCATGAGCTTCCTCTCTCTGTTCTCTGTAAACAACATCAGATTTCAAACACTGATGGACCGAAGTAGGCTGTAAAAAATGACAGATTTTTTTAGATTGTGGCATTCTTTTGTTTTTTTTTTGGAACCAGAAAGGCACTGTAATGTGGTAAGAGATACATTTGATTGGAATCAAGAGTTGAGGTTTTAGGGGCTAGTGTTGTAGCACTGCAAGTTAAGCCACCACCTGTGACACCAGAATCCCATCTCAAGAGTAGATTTGAGTCCTGGCTGCTCTGTTTCCAATATAACTCCCTGTAATATACCTGGGAAAGCAACTGACAGTGGTCCAAGTGATTGGGCTCCTGCTACCCACAAGGGCAACTAGGATGAAACTCCTGGACTCAGCCTGGCCCATCTCCGGGTATTATGGCTACTTGGGGAGCAAACCAGTGGGTGAAAGATCTCTTTTTCTACATCTCTCCCTCCCTCTCTCTCTGACATTCTCACTTTCAACTAAGTAAGTTTTTCAAGATTGACTATTTTTTATTTGAAAGATTTGCAAAGAGAGAGATCTACCCACTGGTATACATTCCCCAAAAGGACTGGATCTGGGCTTGTCCAAAGCCAGGAGCCAAGAGCCTCTTCAAGGTATCCCTCAAGGGTGCGGGGGCCCAAGGACTTGAGCCAGCCTCGACTGCTTTCCCAGGCCACAAGCAGGGAGCTGGACGGGAGGTAGAGCCACAGGAACACGAGTCAGCCCCGTGTGGGATGCCAGCATCTGAAGGTGTGAGCCTTGATGATGATGATGATGATGAGGCGGGCCTTTAGCATGGTGGTTGCAGTGCCACTGCGTATACCCTCCTCCTATATCAGAGAACCTGGGTTTGAGTTCATGTAACCCAGGTTTGAGTTAGGAATCTCCCTTTTGCCTTAGAATGAATCACTCCCCTAAACAGCCTGGAGCATGCGTGACCCCAAGTCTATTTTGTTTGAACTTTAAAAAAAAATGTGTTTATATAAAATGAATAGATTTCATGTTTTTCACAATACAGATTAAGGAAGCATATGGCGTGTACTTTTATACTTTGAAATTTTATGTATACACTATCACCTCATTGGAAACTCTGAGTTACACAAAACTGCACACATCTCACAAGTCAAGAACCCCAGCTGTAGTGATTTTCTGAGTACACTCTGGTGGTTTATTTGTTTCTTCTTCCCCTTATTCCCCGAGACGATGCACTGCCTGGGTGAGCCTGCCTCTGCAGTCTCATGTTGGGAGTTGGGGAGGAGGGGACGTGGGGCCTGTGGCAGTGGAGAACCATGGTGAGATATCCCAGTCAGCCTCACGTTTCACATGCATCAAGTCCTCTGACCTGTGGGCATGTCTGCAGAAGAGAAGATAGCCACACCTTGGGGTGCCAACTATCAGGGTGTGTCCCTGCTGGCTGCTTGGATGCCGATAAGGTTGGGTACCCAGGCACACACGTGGGTACAGCCCCAGGAAACCATCTGAAGAGGATGGTTTCCCCACCACCACCACCCCGGCACCTAGTTTTGATGGCGAAAGATGCCACCGGGATTCTCAGGCTCTTCGCATGCCACCTCAGTTTTTTCGTGGAGACCACGCTAGGAGTAGGCTGGGGTTTGGCTTTATGAGAAAGATTGGAAAGCCTCTTCCAGGAAGGGTAGCTAGCTCTCTTCCTGTTTGTGCCACTGGACATGTCACTAATAATAAAGTTCTGAAAGTGTTCTGGCTCTTCACTCTGGTGAACAGAAGGCAGAATCATGAGTTTCAAGGCGCTTAGTGCGTACAGGTTCAAATGCAAGTCCACGGCCCTCTTGAGGTGAAGTGGGAAAATGTAGAACTGTTAAAAAGCGTCTGGGGCTCGCTGTACGCCCTAGGGTCCTGGGAGTGGCAGTCAATGAGAGTTTACACGTAGGCCACTCGTCAACAAAAGGAGCCCATCTTCGCTCCTTTTAGTTATTTGCTATCGGAATAATATGGCAATTCTGTGCTGTTCTTGGAATTTATGTCAGAAGGTAGGACCAATTATAAGAGATAGAGGAAGTGTCCTGTTTGGTCTTCTGTGTGAATTGTTTTCTGTTTTGGAGAATGTAACGTGCTAAGCAGAGGGTAAATGTGAATCTATCAGGCATTACCTGAAGAACACATCCTGTGATTTGCACTTGTGGCTACATTCTTTGGTTAAATATGCTGCCCTGAAGAAGGGTTCTTCTGATCTGTCCCTTGGGGAGGGCATGACTGTCAGGGTCTTTTCAGTGTGGACAGGGAAGGGAAGTTTATACAACTTTGACAGGTGTTTTCCGTGTCAAGGCTCGAGCGCTCCATCCACACATTATTTTTTTCCCCTGAAAAACAGTGATGTCTAGCTTGAAGGTTACTCCTGTGAACCCATGGGCTTTGTATGTCCCCTGTGCTCACTGCCAGGCAGCCTGCTAAGCATGGGGACAGCCTGAAGGACACCTGTCTCATGCAGTTGCATTGCTAGATAATTCCTTTTTGGCTGTAGAGCTTGAGTTGAACATAAACAGGGTAAAATATCATCAGGATGACCGTTCTTGGTTCTCATCACACTTAAGCTCCCGTCAGTGTCACATCTGCCATACCCAGCAGGCAACATCCTGCAAATAATGTTTTCGGCATCAGGACCCTACGCGGCAGACCACCTATGTCTCTCTGGTTTGCCTTGGTTTGTGGAGATAGGAGCCACTTCCACCGCATCCCGAGACTCCTGATCACTGCAACTCCTTCCCAGCTGTGGGCAGGTGGCTGATGTTGGCTAACCACTTCCTCTTCCTGAATACAGAGACGTGTTTATTTGACGTTCATTCCAAGCTGGAGATTGCCAGACATCACCCACCCCTCCCTGAGTTTGTGGATGTGAAATAGTGCTTTGCCCCTCCACCTCCCCCATTGGTTTAAACTTTAAAATTAATTCCAAGTTTGTCTTAGGAATTAGTATTTAGAGGTTCCATAGCTCAAAGTGTTTTTGTTTATTCCAGAGAAGACAGGGTGTGTTCCCATCTGCTGGTCCACTTGCCTGGCTGAAGCAGGAAGCTGGGAAGTCATTCTGGGTCTCCCACGTGAGTGGCAGGAGCCCAGCGCCTTAAGCTGTCATCGATGATGCCTTTCAAGATCGGCCCTGGAAGGAAGCCAAAGTCAGGAGCCAGAGCTCAGCCATGGACCCCCACACTCTCAGTCCCAACTCTCAGGCATCCCAACCAGGATTTGAAGTGCTAGACCAAAGGCCTCTGCCACTAGCAGTTTTATTCATTTTTGAGATTGATTTATTTAATTTGGGAATAGAGATGCATACTGCAAAATAACTTAAATTTTTAAGATTTATGTATTTGGGGCCTGGCGTGGTAAGCCTAGCAGCTAAAGTCCTCACCTTGGATGTGTTGGGATCCCATATAGGTGCTGGTTTTAATCTTGGTGGCCCCACTTCCTATCCAGCTCCCTGCTTGTAGCCTGGGGAATTAGTTGAGGATGGCCCAAAGCCTTGAGACCCTGCATGTGTGTGGGAGACCCAGAAGAGCTCCTGGCTCCTGGCTTCAGATCAGCTCAGCAACAGCCATTGTGGCCACTTGGGGAATGAATCAGTGGACAGAAGATCTTTCTCTCTGTTTCTCTTCTTCTCTATGTATCTGACTTTCCAATAAAATAAAAAAGGTTTGTGTATTTGAGTGACAGAGTTACAGGGGGAAAGGGGGACACAGAGAGAGATCTTCTATCCACTGGTTCATTCCCTAAATGGTTGTAATAGCCAGAGATGGACTGATTTGAGGCTGGGAGCCAGGAGCTTCATCCAGGTCTCCCACCTGGGTGTAAGGGCACAAGGCCTTGGACTATCCTTTGCAACTTGGGCCATTAGCAGGGAGCTATTCGGAAGTGGAGCAGCTGGAATTTGAATTGGCATCCATCTGGAATTATCCCACTTGGCCATTGTGCCGATCCCTCCATCAGCAATTTGAAAGAATTGTCTGAGAAGCCCCTAGCATCCTGGCTTTGGCTCCCCTGGGGTCAGTGCCTGGTGGTAGCCACAGAAGCTAGCCTTCCCCTGCCTCTTGTAGTTGCTGTACGGCCTCCCGCCTGAGCCGCTCCAGCTGCCCGGAGAGAACGTGGGAGTGGCTGCCCACCCTCCCACGGGCAGAGAGGCCATCCTGAGAGCTCTCAGGGAGCACAGACACTGCCATCTGCCCACCTGGGAGCTCCTGGAAGCTGGGGGCCTCTGTAACACGAGTTGGAGCTTCAGAAAATGCAGTCTCTGTACCCTTATGATCTCTTCCAGCTCTAAGTTCAGTGAACACTCATGGAAAATAAGCTGTGTTCCAGGATCTTTCCTTCTTTTTTTTTTTTTTAGATTTATTTATTTTTATTACAAAGTCAGATATACAGAGAGGAGGAGAGACAGAGAGGAAGATCTTCTGTCTGATGATTCACTTCCCAATTGAGCGCAGCGGCCGGTTCTGTGCCAATCCGAAGCCAGGAACCTGGAACCTCTTCCGGGTCTCCCATGTGGGTGCAGGGTCCCAAAGCATTGGGCTGTCCTCGACTGCTTTCCCAGGCCACAAGCAGGGAGCTGGATGGGAAGTGGAGCGGCCAGGATTAGAACCGGCGCCCATATGGGATCCCAGGGCGTTCAAGGTGAGGACTTTAGCCGCTAGGCCATGCCGCTGGGCCCAGGATCTTTCCTTCTAAAGCATCAGCAGCCAGGCCTGGGTCTACAATACATCATTCAGCAGAGAGCCATTGGGGTACAAGTGTGGTATTTCTTTGTCTCTCAGTATAAATGTGGACCTTACTCTGTGGATATTCTTTCTCCCTCTCTTTCTTTCTTCCTCTCTGTCATAACCTCTTTATTTGCTAAAATCCTTGGCATTTACTAAAGGAAAGGAATTGCTTGATCTTGAGGTCTCAGGGTAATTCCAGTGTTTCTGATAAGATAAAATTTTATTTGCCAGGCTGCATTTATTAAAGGTTTGCATGTTCTGTATATATATTTTTTTCCTCTCTCTCTCTCTGTCTCCCTCCCTCCCCCTTGCTAATGAAGGAAATCTGGGACTCAAGACTTTTGTTTGCATATTTGTATTTAGAAGTGTTCCTATCTGTATGGATGTTTGTTTGCTCAAGGGAAACTGGTAAGCAGGAAAAGAAGGTCACAGGGCAGAGTTGAAGAGTTCCAGGGTCAAAAATCTTACATTCCCACTGAGCCGCCATGTGCGTGTGTGCTCCTGTGATTAATTGGAATTTCAAGGGCCATCTCTGTATTCAGAAAGTACAGTTAGAAGTGGTGAGAAAACACCTGTGGACCGATAGGTGCCTTGTGCTCAACCGGAGGAGAGGATGCCTGTTGGCAGGGGAGGGGTGCCTCCAGCACTTAAGCAGCACATGCAGGTGTAGGCCTGCTGGGGCCACACAGGTGCGGTGCACCTCACTCCTGGCATCTGTATGGCCGGCCAGACCACTGACCTCAGACTTGTCTTTTGTGTCCCTCCGGTTGTGAACCACCCTCTTCCCGCCCCTGCCA
The DNA here is from genome assembly GCF_030435755.1 of Ochotona princeps. Taxonomy (NCBI): domain Eukaryota; kingdom Metazoa; phylum Chordata; class Mammalia; order Lagomorpha; family Ochotonidae; genus Ochotona; species Ochotona princeps. Next base: position 53,390,977 of record NC_080832.1, on the reverse strand, counting down.
TTTCTTCGTTTTAGTTCACCCTTGGTGTCTTCCTCCTGCTGCACACATGTGATACTTGCTTCCTGGACCACCGTCTGTGTCATCTGCATATCCTGGTCATATCTTACAGGTGGCTGAGCAGTATGGACTGTTGATGGAAATCAGAGCTGATTTTGTGTCTTCTGTCTCTTAAAGTGATCTGGAGCCATCAGCTCCTCTCTCCAAACCCTGCTGGCCTCTAGCAGGAAGAGAGGACTTGGAGGTCCCTTCCCCCACATTCTACTTGGTAGCCAAACCATTACCTGGCTGGTGAGGGCACCTACACTTCCCCCCTCCCTCCAAGGGATGTAGGGCATCCCAGCCCACACACTGCCATCACTCAGCCTCTCTAACTCCTCACACCCCAGTAAATGACGCAGTCAAGAGTCATGAAAGACAGGGTCACACCCAGGGAACATAAACATTGTGACATTCAGGTCACAAGTTTATGGCCATAAGCATTTCCTCCTAGACTTTATTTCTCGTGTTTGTGAGGACTGGCTTGATCAGTGACAGTAACTTGAGACTTGATGCAGAAGAACTGGGCCTGGTGTTAAAGGGTGTGTGTAGTGGAATGTACGGATAGGATGGTAAAATTGCTCCTTGGATCCACTTCATCTTAGAAAATATGGGAGTTCTTAGGAACTGAATTGTTTCTCCCCCACTGCCATAAGAAGCATCACAAATCCTAGGTCTTGTCCCACAAACAGTAGGTTTTGCCAGGGCTCAGTTAAGACTGGGCAGATAGGAATAGGCCATGAAAGCAGTAGCACCAAAAAGGTGCTGAATATAGAAGCTGGCAGAAAAGAGCAGATGCTTCCAGGAGGCTAGTTCACTTCTTTTGCCAATTTTTACCACACACCCATTTTTGCGCCTTCAACTTTCCAAGATACTTGGGACATTATTAAGGTAGCAAGAGGAGAATTCTGTCTCCCTTGGAGTGAACACTGCTTGAAGTCAAATGCCATGTGTGTGTGTGAGACCATGCTGTTAGAACAGCAGGTGCTGCGGAAGCCCCTGGCTCCGTGGGAAGACTTTGCTGTGATCTTGGCAGCTCCAAGTCTGAAGAAATAACCATTCCAGGCTCTGTGGGGTGAGGTGTCAGGTGAGTGGCCCGGGAGGTCCGGGGAGGACAGCCTCACCAGGGCGGGGCCAGAGGAGCAAGCTTCACATAGGTGCAGATGAAGCAGTCTTGGCAGTGCACCTGCACCTGACCCATCTGGTGAGCAGAGGCAAAGAGGGTTCTGAGAACAGTGGAACCTGGTCTTACAGGTCTTGGCCAGAGAGGATCCCAACATCCCTAAATGGCTTTTTGCCTTAAAAATGGTTCTTTGAAAAAACAGCAACCCAAAAACCCACATGCCATCCTATGTGGTTCTAAGACATCTGCAGAAAATATAGAAAATCTGTGCCCCTTGGCTATGGACCGTAAGTCGACCCGTGTCCTGTCTCTGCTACCATGCTTTCCATGGTTGACGCCAAATATGTAAAGGATGTTGTCTCACAGGATTGGTGCAATGATTCAGTGACTAAATCCTCCTCTTACAAGCACCATGATCCCATATGGGCACTAGTTTGTGTCCCAAATGGATGCAATGGCTGGAGCCAAGCTGATCCAAAGCCAGGAGCTTCTTCTAGGTCTCCCTTGCCAGTGCAGGGTCCCAAGGCCTTGAGCCATCCTCCACTGCTTTCCCAGCCACAAGCGGAGACCTGGATGGGAAGTAGAGCAGTTGGGGCTCGAATCAGCCAGTTGAGCCATTGCACTGGGCCCATGCACTCTATCTTGAATGTTCTGCATTTAGTTCCCAGCTTGTCCCATAGGTTGCATGTTTGGCTTAAATTACCTTTTTTTTTTTTTTTTCCTTTTTTAAGGTTTATGTATTTTATTTATTTTACTTGAAAGAGTTACAGTGAGAGTGAGGAAGAGTCAGAAAGAAATAGATCTCCCATCCACTGGTTCACTCTCCAAATGGGTACAGCCACCAGAGCTAGATCAGTCTGAATCTCAGAGCCAGGAGCTTCTTCTGGGTCTCCCATGTAGGTGCAAGGACCCAAGGACTTGGGCCATTTTCATTTCTTTCCAAGGTCATTAGCAGGGAATAGGAAAGGAAGTGGTACAACTGGGACTTGAACTGGCACCCGTATGGGATGCCAGCACCGCAAATGGAGGACTAGCTTGCTATGCCACAGCACTGGCCCCTCAAATTACCTTTTGTAAAAAAAGAATGGAAAGAGCCGTGCTTCACTTTAATTTTGTTTTTGAGACGAACCTTCCTCAAGCATCTTTTTTCTAACTAGGACAGCAGTTGAAAATCTCCTTGGATTTGTGGAAGTGAAGATTTCATCCTGCTGTCTTTTTCTCCCCTTCCATGTCATGTTTCCTATCGTGTTCTCATTCTTCTCTGCTCTGCCTGGAAGGTAAAAACACTGCTGAGGAAGTCTGTGGCATGAAGTCATGGGAGGACAGCGGTAGGGGTGTGTATGTTTTATTCCCAGATTAAAGTTGGTCAAGGGTCATTAACGTTTTACATAGTTTTTGGAGACATTGCCTTCCCCCACCCCCTACCCCGCCCAGGCCATCATGTGATTTAGCAGTGATAATTAAGCAGGAACTCGCCTTCCCTGCAGATGTCAAGATTACAGAGGGACCCATGCTTGCTGGGACCAAGATGACAGCATCCATGGGTATTTTTAGAATGGGCCTCCTGTCGGGCCTCGCCTGTCATCTTCCCCCTCACCCTGACAGCCTGATCTCAGGGTGGGGTGAGGAGTGCATCTTGTCCTCTCTGTTAATAAACGTCCCTCCCAAGACAGCCTCGGCTTGCTGATGGCACATTGGCCTTGTAACGGCAGGGGGCCAAGTCCTCACGCCAACTCTGCTCCTGCTTTTCTTTTGCACAGTTTTTGCTTTATGCCACACACAGGTCAACCCAAAAGGCTCCCGCACAGACACACAAGCCTCCTGGGTCACGGACACGTCAGACCTTCAGCATTGCCTTCAGGACCATGGGAATGTCCTTCAGTCCAGGAAACCGATGTCCTCCATGTCCACTTGGCATCATTTACTGAGTCTCCACTGCCCTCTCAGGCTTCCACTCGAGTCCCATAAACACAAAATGACATGGAGCCACTCAGAGTGGGTCACAGAGGAGGGACTGCTCTTTCTAGAAGCCGAACAACCCCCAGCCCTTCCTGGGGAAGTGGTGTCACCAGCCTCAAGCCTAGAAGAGCAGCTCTGTTTCTGCTCAGCCTTGAGCCTTTGCCCTGTTACTGCAGCATACAGCTGCAGACAAAAAGCAGTCAACCTCCCTGCTCTGGGCGGTAGGCCTTTCTGTATTCATTGGTCCTTTCTGTATTCACAGGAGCCACCTCTGAGCCCAGGCTGCTGCTGGCCCTGCACCGTGCATGCCCTGGGAGGGCAGTGCCTGAGAAACAGCATAAAGGGCAGTCCCCAGCCCTGGGCTGCAGGTGCAAAGGCTGGCTTACTGCTGCAGTTGCTGCTGCTGCTGCTGAATGATGCCATTCCCTGAAGATTCCAGGCCTTTCGGGGAGGGAGTGGGTAGGCGGCCTGGGGATTGTTGTTGCTGTAGATGGTCCTGCGTGGGCCTCCTGTCCTTGATTTCAGGGCTAATGACCTACTGTGCCTCCAGAGAGGCCATGTTAATGGTTTGGTCCTGGGTGCCCTCCATCTCTCCTCTCCCTCTTAATGTCAGCATGAGAACAAACTGCCCACTTGGCCTGTGTTCCCCCAGGGAATGAAGTATGCCACTTCCCATTAGGTGCTGAGTAATTAATACCCAGAGGGAAGGGGGGAGGGCCAGGGGAGGGACTGCATTAGGTAATCCTTCACAGCTTCTCCCTGGGCACTTCCAGCAGGTCAGCATTGGGGCTCTGGCTGGAATCCCCTGATGGCTCATTGCATTGTAATGTTGAGTTGTAGTTTATTAAGCATTGTTGGGAAGGAACAAGGATGTTATCATGAACCCCTATCCATTCTGTGTCATGGGCCCAGGTAGAGTTTTTAGAATAACAGCACAGGCTTTGGCAGGCTGACTTTAGCACAGACCCAGAGATGTGGCACTCCTTCAGCTTTTTTTTTTCTTTCCCCTGAAATCAGCAAGCCATGACTTTATTGTCCAAGATAATACCATCCAGTAGCTCTACAAAAGCCACAGAGGAAGAAAGGCCCCCGCCTTTTCCTGCTGTCGACCTCCACCAGAGCAGCCCAAGTGCAGCTACGACAAGGGTCAGTGTCTGTGACCATGGGGCCAGAACACCCTCAGTATGGAGGCCTGCTGTCTTTGCAAGTACTGCCAAGTGAAAAAGCAAAGTTGCCAGCCAAGGACAGCGTCACAAGTGCTGACATATGTGTGTGCATTGCAGACAAGGGCCTGGTGCAGTAGCCTACTGACTAAAATCCTAACCTTCCATCAGATAAGGGCCAGGCACTGTAGCCTACTGACTAAAATCCTTTCCTTGCATCTGCCAGGATCCTGTAGGGGTGCCAGTTTGTGGCCTGGGAAAGCAGTAGAGGACGGCCCAAGGCCTTGGGACCCTGCACCCACATGGGAGACCTGGAAGAAGCTCCTGGCTCCTGGCTTTGGAGCTTGGCTCTGGCTCCTGTCAGCCACTTGGGAAGTGAGCCACCAGACAGAAGATCTGTCTATTTATCCTCCTCTATGTATATCTGCCTTTCCAATAAAATAAGTAACTCTTTAAAAAAGAAAAAAGATGCAGGTGAACATATATCCTCTCCTGCAAAGATGAAACAGTTGCTTGCAACACAACTGTGTTGTGTGAGAATGTGCGTGATAAAGAGAGAGTGCTGACTCTTCTCCTTTTACACTGCTCACCTTGGCTGATGAGAAGATAGCGAGGTTAGGATGCTTTGCTACCACTTCTCTATGCTTTTCTGTCCATTTCTTGGCTTCGAACCTGTTTTCCTCTTCCATGCCAGCCAGCGCTGTATCCATAACCAGAGGTGTTCCATTGTCGGCCTATCACATCAGCTCCTTCCGCTGCACGCTGTGCTTGTGGTCCAAGAAATGCCCCTTTGCTGGATTGAGGGGGGAAGGACTATGGAGGCTGATAAGCCTTATGCAAATCCAGATTCCCTATTGTTTGTTGTTAGTGGGGGGTTGGGGAGGTAGATAATTATTTGGCTGAGTGTGTTCTATTTTTTCTCTCGCTCTGCCAACTTTTAATATAGAAATCCCTTGGCCAGCATGACCCACTTAAAGATGACTTGCTCCTTTGGGATGGGGGGAAGCTCGTTGTGCACAGCCAGCCAGCACAGACTTAGTCCTCTGTTGGAAGTGGCTGTTTCGTGCCACCTGCTTACTGGGGGTATTAGTGGTGAGCACTCAATCCACGTGGCTGTTGGACAGGAGCCGAGAGGTCTACATGACTGTGTGAACAGCTCTCCTGGCTTCCCCAAGAAAAGTGCATGTCCCAGGTGACACCTCAGTCACAAACTCTAGAACAAAACCCACCTGCACCCTGGACATGCCTGACTTCACAGGGCTCCCTGAAACATGGCCCGTGTGCCTAGCTTTTGTGAAGCTTTTAAAACAAAGCACGCCACTTCCTTTGTGGTCTTTGCAGCTCTTGAGCATTTGTAATAAGGACGAACTAGGAAACAGGGTGAGTGAGAGCTGTGCTTTGCACCATCTGATGTTCAGACTTCTGCAAGTCTCACAGCCAAAAGAGCTTGCCCAGGGTACCCCAGCACCATAGGGCAAGGGAGCTGACCGCTCCTCCCGTGCCCCCTCCTGCTGCGTGGGAGAGCGTTAATGATCTTGGGTTTTCTTCTCTTTCCACCTCCAGACCCTCAAACTGACACAAGATCTACAGAGAAAACCCTTTGCCAAATCTGCTCTCAGCAAGTGGACAGTGATACCGTTTACAGCTTGACACCTTCGTGACTCCCGCGCCATTTTCCTAACCCAGCAGAGACTGTTAACGGGCCTGACCCTGGGTGAAGCACTTGCCCTCGGAATGGAACTCTATGAAGTATGCAAAACCTTCCTTGGATGGGGGCGGGGTACGAACCAACCACCTGCCAGTGAGGACAGCACCCGCCAGCACCGCCTACCCTCCTTCTGAGCACACCCACTTGAGCTCCTGGTGGTGACTGACTCTCACGATGGTTTTCTGGGATGTTTTAAGTGTTGTGTTTGTTTTCTTTTGACTCTCTGAGTTTTTTTTTTCCACACGCACTAACTTGCAGTATTTCTGTTTTCAGATGTTCACAGGCCTTCCTCTGGCAAATTGAAAAGCTGGAGGAAAATGATATTACCAGTTACCATTATGGCTTTGGGGATCACATGCTTTTGAGGCCACAGAACTCCATAAACTAGCACATTACATAAACTAAACGGGGATTTTCTTTCTTCTTTTTTGTTGGGTAGAAAATTATCCCTTTCTTAAAAACATAACAATGGCACAATTGTCTGCTACGTGTGCGCATCTGGGACTGAGCCGAGCACAGGCGTGGCGAGCGGAGCACAGCGTCCGGCCCCGCATGTTTGCAGGGACTGAGTCAGGTTGGTCACCCGGCCTGCAGGTGCCAGAGCAGGAGGGTCTCCTGTGGGTGTCCTCAGCTGATGCAGTGAACAATGTGGGTCTGTGGGTTAGATACTAGGATCCTTCTATTCAGGAAAGAAATCAGCTCAGCTATCCACTTGTTGCCAAATGCCACTAAAGGATTTAGTTTTGAGAAAAGAAACAAAAAAAGATGACCTGTGCTGTTTTGCAGAAGACATGAGCTTGCAGTGAGAGATGTGTGAAGAGTATAGACCGAGTCAGTGCTAAGGCAGCTTTGAATTCCCCATCTCCTAGGTTCATGCCCTGGGTGGTTTTCAGCCCTGCTGTGTGTACTCTGATCTGCCGTCAATGTGTGAGAGGCATATAGCATACAAACTGATTCATACGTGTGTGTGTGTGTGTGTGTACATGTATGCATAAGCTCGGATTGGAATTGTATAAGGGATGCAATGAAAGTACACGGTAGGGCAGCTTTAACTTTTTTTTTTTTTTCTGTAACTCTCCTGCTTCTGTCGATTTCATTTTCTTTTGTTTTCCACAAGTTTTACGGTGCTGTCGAGGTGCTTTCTGTTGAACCTGGGAAGTCTGATCCTATTTGTCACCCTCTTTGTAGACGGAGTCGCGGGGACACCTGTGGTACTTGTGACACAGGTGCAATGGCGCTCCGATTAGCACAGCACACGCATACTCCTCCAAAGCGACACAAAGACTCTCTTCTCCGCATACACAAGCTTCAGGCATATACATGTATACATGTATTTTACCATGTACAGTACAAAAGCAGAACCCTTTGCGTAGGAACACAGGCCGGTTCTTTGAGCACAGACCTACCCCTGCTTAAGTGCCTGTTGATGTTTGTGACGCAGCAGTGGGCACCGACACACACATGCCACCCTAACCCCCCTGCACTCCCCACCTACCAGGTGCCCCCTTTTGTGCACCTTTGCTTTACTACTCCTTTAGGGGGTTGCTGGGTTGGGGGTGGACCCCACCTCCTTGCACCATAAGCATTCCATCTGGTAACTGTCAGCGTGTCTCTCCCGCCTCGCATTGGATCCTTGTGTTTGAGTGACAGCCCCTGTTGATTTTGCCCTGCCTTTTCCATACTGTAAAATCATTGTGCAAATGTGGGTATAGTAGGCCAATAGCACATCAGCCTTTTCTAAACTGCTACACATTTATAATCTTCATTTTAGAAGTATGTATGTATTTTTAAAAGCATATGTATCCTGTTCATGTGTTCTGCTTGTTGGCGAGCCAGACCTGTTTACTGTGTTTCTTGGTAATGATGCTAGCCAATTCCTTGACTCCCCTAGGAGCCTGCCATGGGCAAGAGCCATCAGGGATCAGCAAAAAGGGCTGCTCTGGGTAGGATGCTGTGCAAAGGCAATGGCAGAGGCTGGGGACAGCAGGTGGTGCAATACGAGATCCAGGGGAATCCCAGTGCTTCCAGATGAAGGCCCTCCATCCTAGAAGACAAGTGAATGAACTAGAGAAAGAACTTCCAGCTCTCGCAGTTTTATAGACCCTAGAGTTGCTGTGGGAACCAGAGAGGCAACCCCCCCTCCTCCCTCAACAGGTGTGTTTCAGCTTCAAGATGCTGCATTCCTTGCTAGTGTGCAGCAGCTCACCTACTCTCTTCTTTCTCATGCGTGTTGGGTTTCAGGCAGAACATATTACTGTCCCAGGACACCAGGTCACAGTTCTTAAGCCAGAATAGATGAGGGAGGGACAGTGGGGGCATGGGGACAGGGCAGCCACAGAGCAGATTGGGAAAATGGAGCCAGGATGCTTTGGTTTGTGTTTGTTCTTTCTCTCTCTCTCTCTCTTTCTTTCTTTCTTTCTTTTTTTCTTTTCTTTTTTTTTTTTTTTTTTTTTTGTAACTCAGAGGACAGCATAGAGTGTTGTGAAGAGCTGACACAGGCTGAGTTAAGGGCAGCCACCACGCAGTGAAATCTGCCAGCCCCAGGAGAGCATTGAATAGATAGCACAGCAGCCTCTCCATAATCCTGCCCACCTTGGCTGGCCTCCGTACACAGAGCGGCCAGGCTGCCTTACACCAGCCTGGTCCTAAGCTGCAGCACTGGGCAGGTGGGACCCAGGCCCTTCTGGCCACTCTCTCAAGACCCTGTCTGCAGGATGGGCCAAGTAGTAGTTGACTGCCATGTAACACTCCGCATGTCATGGGTCCCTGACAATGAGTTTTCTGATCTGGTCATTCTGGGCACTGGTGTTTGAAACCCCAATGCCAGCTACCCAGGGTGCTATGGAGCTTCTGTTTCCCATAAGCCTCTTTAGAGAGCTGCTGGTTTCATGATGAGACATTAGAGGATTTGATATTGGAATCATGACAGGCACTATGCAGCTCCATTGTTCCCTAGAGGGCTTCAGAGCCTGATACCTGGTCCCAAGGCTGGGAAAGAACTCTGGCTTGATCCTGTCCCGTTCTGGCAGATGGACTGGGCACAAGAATTAGGGTGCCCCACTGATTGGGAGTGAGTATGAGACTGGCAGTACAATGACATGTGAAACTGTGTGTGTGTGTGTGTGTGTGTGTGTGTGTGTGTGTGTCACTGCTCGGGACAGGTGTGCCCCATCTCAGGTGCAATTCCAGGTGGCTTCCAAACTTTTATACACAGCTCAGGCAGGGGAGGAGCAGACTTTGCCTCCCACCTGATGGTGAGCCCGTCCTGAAGGAGAAGGGACGTTTGAATCTCTTGCAAAAGACCATCCACAGTAGAGCAATCTCTGCCCCTTGCACATTCTGGTGTTGAGGGCTCATGAGAGGAAATAAAGTATTACCCTGTCTCTATAGAAGCAAAAAGACTGCCCAACCTCTGCCCTGGCAACTCAGCGCGCTGATCTTCTTAGCCTTGGTATATTTGGAAAACATTGTATGATTAGGCAGAATGATACTTTTTTTAATTAAGAAAAGCAAAAATTTTTTTTCATAGAAACATAATTACTAGTCAAGAGGTACGAAAAAACCAAACTCTCCCTGGAGATCTGGGAGAGGCAGGGTACATACAGCAAGGGCAAAGTCAAGTTGCCATAGAATCATGTCTCGTCCAACAAGATCCCAAAAGTACTTGCCCAAATGTGTGAAGAGTACAGTGATGTACAGCTCAAGTGGGTAGCACTTTATGCAGGTTGAGTGAATGGCCTTTTTCCCTCTAATTGAGTCCGATTTGTATGTATTTTTCTTTGATGAATGATTGGTTGCAAGGCCTCTGCCATTCTAGAAATAATCCGTGCAGCTGCTTTTAAGAGACCATGTGTCTGGTCCTTCACATCTCCCAAAGGATGTCATTGCCTGGCAATCAGACTTCTCCTGTATACTTATTCTAGCACATCATGTACACGGGAAATGTAAACCGATGTGAAGGAGGGCCAGAGAAATTAATGTTTGAAAAAAAATGTATTGTGCATTTTGGCCTCACATGTTAAACTTTTTTTTTTTTTAAAGAAAAAAGTTGCATGAATGGAAAAAAATCTGTATACGGTATCTGTAGAACTGTCTTACCTGTTTTCGATTTCTTGCTTAGACCCCCATACCAATTAGAAGTAAATATGGTGCATGGCCATATCCAACAGCCACTGGTCACGCAGCTTGTATCTTGGTTTGAAGCACCTCATCCTTCTTCTCACAGCGAACACTATCATAATGCGTTCTGACTGAGGACTTCGTCTAACCATCTGTTGCCACAAATTAACTCCACCGGCTTTTCTTCTCAAAGATCAAAACCAGTTTGATTTGGGAATTTTTCCCCCTTTCCAAATGGATTAGCAATGATGATGATGCCGTATTTACTTTCCTTGGTGTTTGTAGATATTGCCTTGTGTATTCCATTTAAACCCATAATCTAGTTTGTAAAAGAGATGGTGACGCATGTAAATAAAGCATCAATGACACTCTATCTCACTCCAGAGAAGTCTTTTTGTTCTCCCCTGATCTCAAAGGCTGAGTTTATCTCGAAGTTTACCCCGTGGAGTTTCTTCCCAGGCTGGGAGAGGCACGAAGCTGAGATCTATCAACTAAATGAACCCAGTGAACTTTGGCCCATTTCTTTTTTTCCCCCTCCACAGAGACCCAAACCAGTTAGTAGAAATTCATGTAAGGCATTATGTGTGGTGGCAGGGAGCGACTTGGTTGACACAGAGTTACATTGACCTGGAGCAAGAAGAACTTGATCAAATAGAGGCGGACCTCGGGCCATGCCTTTGCTGAGCGCCAGAGGCTTTCCTATGCCAGTGAGGGGCCCTAGCGAGGTCCCTGAGTGAGCCCAGCACACCTCTCACAAGCAGTGCCTCCCTGCCTGCTGAAGGTCAAACCCAGTCCTGCGGGTGGCAGTGGCTGCGGTACTGCCATGTGCCTGGTTCAGGCCTTCTTGCTTCCATCGGGACACAGGGAATGCCACCCTGCTGGCACACTATCCTTCTTAGCCTTGGTTGGGGTTCTCGCTTTAATAGGCATCTGATAAAAGTTATTCTGCTTGCAAAACACCAACCCTCACCCCCAGGATCTGGCATAGCAATCCCAAGTGCTACTATGGGCTCTGGCTTCAGATCAAGAAGGTGGAAATGGCTTTCTGTTTGGCATGTCTGTGTGCAGGGAAAGACATGTGGACATTTCGTTTCCCGTTGTTTTACCACCTTGCAAAGGCAAGAGCTCGCAGCACTACCTGCTATTGCCAAAGCTAATTGCCATGTGACATTTCACCTGACATTGCTTCCCTACTTTGATGCTGTCTTACAGAAGATGGGAATGTAACTCCTAATATCACCAGACTCAAGTTTGCAAGACCACGAGGAAAATGCCACCACAGATGAGTTCAAGTTGACCTGATGATTGACAGGGATGGAAATGTGCAGTGTGGTAGTGGACAGACCCTGTGGTGGGCAGCAGGAGAACAAGGACCTAGACTCTGCCCCATAACAAAGCTAGGCTCTGTATATAATCAGCACTCTCCAGCTTGAGAAATAGAGCCAGTTCTTATTGGCGTTCCTTCAACTTCTTTATTTAAAAGGGGGAGGTTTGTACTCATCCCTGAAACTCCTCAGGGATTTGGTTTTGCAAATAGCCTGGTAGTTGAGGGCAAAGTTTTCAGCCATGGCTGAAATATGGGGCCAAAGATGGAATAACCACAGCTCAGCACACTCCATTACCGCTCTCCTGAGAGATGGAAAAATAGGGAGAGGCTACAGGGTAGGGATGGGGAGCGGTCATCCATGTCCTGGGCCAAGAACAGGCCAGGGAATATGTTTGAGGTATGCGGTTCAAGAGGGCAGCATATAGAAAGGCGGGGCCTCTCCCTCCCTCTTCTCCATCCAAGACAGCAACCGGACACAAGGACCACACACACACTTGGAGCTGGAGGAAGAAAAATATTTCCCCTGGATTTTCTTCAGTTGAAAACCAAAGAAGAGCAGTTTTGTTTGTTTTAAGATTTATTTGTTTAAAAGGCAGAGTTACAGAGAAAGGGAGAAACAAAGAAAAGGATTCCATCTGCTGGTTCGCTCCCCAAATGATCTCAAAGGGAGTGAGCTGGACCAGTCTGAAGCCAGGAACTTCTTTGGGGTCTCCCATGTGGATGCAGGAGCCTTAGCACTTGGACCGTCCTTGCTGCTTTTGCAGGCTCATTAGTAGGGAGCTGGATTAGAAGTGGAGCAGGGAAAACTTGAACAGGCACTCATGGGATGCCACTGTGGGAGGCAGTGACTTTTGCCCATTACACCACAGCACTGGCCCCAAGACCATCAGCAACTTTGAAGATCTGAAGGAAAGTAGATTGTGTGCGGGGGTAGGGGGGTGGGGATTCTGCCCAGAGTCATGTATTAGTGGGTCGGAACTGTCGGTCTTGCCCTCCTCTGAGTACTGGCTAGTGCTCCTCACTCCCACTTGGGGAAGAGAAATCTCAATGTGCTTCTTACACTGGCACGAGATCTCTGTGACTCCTACATTCCTTCACCCACCAGCACCTGCCATGTGCTGGGCACTGGGCTTAGTCCTTGTAAGATAGGCTGAAGGACTGAGCTGTGATGGGCAGGCTGTGGGCACACACCTAGGAGCAAAGGAATCCCACACGGGTCAGCTGGAGGGACAGAGGAAGGTAATGTTGAAACAGGAAAGGCATCATAGGTCAGGCTTTCTAACCACAGAAATGCATCTCAAAGGCAGGAGACAAACCATCAAAACCTGTTCAGGAAACAGAGGAGACTGGGCTTGTTCACCACTTAACAGATATTTGAGAAGCCAGATGAGAAAGGTAGGCTGCCTAGGTCAGCATTGTTAAGGCTCCACTTCCAATGCTGGCATCCTCTATCAGAGTGCCTGTTCAAGTCCTGGTTGCTCTATGTGCAGTCCAGCTCCCTGCTAATGAACCTGGGAAGGCAACAGGCGACCCAAGTGCTTGGGCTGCTGTGCTGTTGTATGAAGCCCCATATGTAGGTCTGGGCTCCTGGCTTCAGCCTGGAACAGCCCTGAGCATTGCAACCATCTAGGGAATGAATCAGTGAATACAACACTCATTTCTCTCTCTCTCTTTCTCTCTCTCTCTCTCTCTCTCTCTCTCTCTGTGTATGTGTGTGTGAGAGATAGAGAGAGAGACTCTACCTTTCAGATAAATCTAAAAAAGAAGACTATCAGGAAATGCCAGACATCGGAGCTAGGACTGTTAACTAGCAAGAGAGGAATCAGCAGGACAAGATCCAGTTGGCTCTATTAGACTCGGAGGTAGATTCTATAAGGAGAATTGAGAACATGAAAAGCCACAATAATTCAAGCACTGTTTTCACAACACACCTGCAGGCAATGCTGTTACTTGCCCATGAGAAAGGTAGGGACAGCCACTCCAGGCTGCCCCAGTGGCTGGTCCATGGCTACCTTGCACCCTTGTAGCTTTTTAACCAAGTTGTAACGCTGTGCTGTAGAAGTCACAAGAAATTTGGGACCTCTGAGGGAAGAGGGCAGTTGGCTTCCAACTCTTTACCCACATACTATTTAAACTCAGCAGAGCAGGAGGAGTACTTAATGTTGGAGCAAGGGGTGGGCCACATCAGGCTGGATTGCAGCTCTCATCAAAACATGAGAGAACCTGGTCTGGGAGCAGATTCTGTAGGGTTCATCTCTCTGGGATTATAGCACCTGCTGGTTTACATGGAGAGCTGGGGGTAGTGATGGGCTGAGCTAGATTAGACCACAGAACTCACCTGAAAGAAACCCACACTTGGCAAGAGCTGGGGTTGAGAAGAAGCTAGGATGAACCAGGCTGTAGCACCTGCCGACATATGCAAACGCTGGGATTGAGGGCAGACCATACCAAGCAAGGCCACTGCACCTGCTGGCATGTGTGGGATCCAGGGCTGCGAGTAGGTCTGATAGAGAAACTTGGGAAACTCCCTTACTAGGCCACAGCTCCCATTGGGGAATACAAACGTCAGGGCTGGGGGCAGCCAGACCAGGCAAGACCACAGCACTCATCAACATTTGTGTGAGCTGGGTTGGTGGACAGGCTGGGCCGGGCCAGGCTACAACACCCACTGGCATACACAAAAACCAGGACAGGATGTGGGGCCAACATCTGCCAGTGAGAGCTGAGACTCTGGGTGAGCCATGCCAGGACAAGACCTAGGGTTGGGGAAAGGCCTGGTAGGGGAACGCTGGGGACTCCTCTGCTAGGCAGCTCCTGTTAATGAGTGTGAGAGCCAGGGCTATGGGCAGACCAGGCTGAGCAAGGCTGTAATACCCATCAGCCCATATGTGGGTTAGGCCTGGGGGTGGGCCAAACTGGGCTAGGCTCTAGCACCTGTTGGTGCTTGCAAGAAAGAATGGGTGTGAGACAAGCCAGGCTAGGCCGCAACCCATACCAGGTCCCGTGAGAACCAGGTCTGGGGGTGGGCCAGGCTGGACTAGGCTGTAGCACCCATCAGTGAGAGCCAGAATGGATATAGGCCAGTTGAATCAGGACTCAGTATCCACTAGTCAATGCCAGGAGTGGGGGCCAGCCATGACATTCTGGGCAGCAGCACCTGCTAACACATTGCTAGGAGTGGGTCTGGCAGGGGAACTTGGGGAACTCCCTTGTTTAGCTGTAGCTACCACTGGTGAGTGTCAAAGTCAGGGGATGGGAACAGGCCAAACGAGGCTGAGCTGTAACACCCATTGGAATACATGTTTGGGGGCAGGCCATGCAGGGTCAGTCCTCAGCAAACACTGGCACTTGTGAGAGACAGGATAGGGTACAGGCCAAATTGAACTACAACACCTGCAAGCTCATATGAGGGCTGATGCTGGAAGTGGGCAAGGCTGGACTAGGCTGCTGCACTCATTGGCAAGAGTTGAACTGGAGGGAGGTTAGGCTGAGCCAGGCTGTAGCACCTGCTCTCGGTTGCCATGACTGGGGGCGGGTCATCTCAGACTGGGTCACAGCACCTGCTGGCATGCACAAGACCCAGGGATGTGGGCATGCCTGTTGGGGAACCTCCAGGACTCCCCTGCTGGGCCACAGCTGAGCATGAGAGCTGGGACTGGGGATAGCACAGGGTGAGCTAGGCAGCCGCACCCACTGGTGTGAGCAAGTCCCAAAATGAGTGTGGGCCAGTCAGGCTAGGACACAGCACTAGCTGGTAAATGTCAGGACTGAGTGCAAATCATGTCAGGCTAGATCACAGTACTCCCTGGCAGGTGCAAGATCCAGAGCTGAGAGCATGCCTAGCTGGGGAACTGTGGGCACTGCTTTGGTAGGCTGTACTTACTGCTGGTGAACACAAGAACCAGGGCTGGGGGTGGGCCAGGCTGGACAAGGCAGTGGCACCTATTGGCATATGTGAGGGTTAGATCTGGGAGCAGGTTGGGCTGAGCTAAGCCATAGCATCAGTAGATGTGCACAAGAGACAGATGGGATGTGGGCTGGGTCAGCCTAGGCCACAGCAGACTGGCATGCTCAAAAACCAGAGCTGGTAGCAGACCTGTTGGGGGTTGTTGGGGGTTATTGGAAGGCTGTTCCAACTAGGTCACAGCACCCACTGGTTTGCATGAGAACTAGGTCTGTGGTAGGCTGGCTAGGCAGGGCTGCAGTACCCATTACATGAAATATAGGGCTGACAAGAACTGACTAGGAAGCTGCATCCATCTATTGTGAATTGGTTGGTACAGGTAACAGACCAAACATGACCCTGTACTTGCTGCATACACAAGAGTCACGTTTGAGGTCACTCCAGATGAGGTTCCTTTGGGGACTCCCCAACTAGACTGCTGGTCTCAGCCCCTGGCCACAGAGAAAATCACAGGCTTTGTGATCTGCCTTGCAGTGAATGTATCAGGACTGGGCCTGCTCAGTTGCTGATGCCTGTGCAGTGAACAGCATATCCAGATTCACAAGGGGACACGATGGCCAGCTCATCTAATCCAGCAGGAGACAGCACCTGCCTCAACGGAGGATGGAAAGCAGAACAGGTTGGACAACTCTCCTGGCCAAGCTAGCAGCATGTTCCTGGGTCTGTGGATGCACTAAGGTGGACTTTTGTCAACCAGTCGACCTTGGAAAAGATTTCCTCAATTCTCTTGTAATGCGGAACTATCAAAATCACTCAAGTAACACCTTCAGAACACTCTTTCCCCACATCAGGTTCTCTAAGGTGTCATTAAATGACCGCCCCCACCCCCATCCCCGGGTGCTGATGTTTGACAGCAAGGAGAGGCCCTCTCTCGCCCTCCCCAGGGGACACAGGAAAAAAAACTGAAACATGTATTCCATCCAGCTTCCTCCATGTCTGACCCTCCCCACCCTAATCAGAGACCCACAGGGGCATACAGCACGCTCAACTTTGTGAACAGTTTTCAACAGAAAATAAAAATTAAAGAAAAGTTAGCCCCATATCCCAAGGAGTGCAGGTAGATAGGTTTTATCTACTCTGCTGAGGCTGGAGAGGAGGGAATGAGGGCGGGAAGGATATTGGAGCCTACAAGTGGACATAATACCATCCTACACTGGTACATGAATAGGATCATGGCAAATCTGTGTCCTCACAACTTTGAGCTTTCTTAATGTTCTCTTATTAATGCCTTGGATATTGTCATATAGGAAGTGCATAAGCAGGACAAAGGAATGATGCATCTAGTGAAACAATAATTATGAAAGCTATTCATATGTGAATACATAGAAAACAACAGATGCACTCCAAGAAAATGTGATCATCTGTTGTTCTTGCAACCTTATACACCAATTTAACAACAATAAAAAGCAGAGGCTGGCATTGTGACACAGTGGGTAAAGCTGCCGCCTGCAACACCAACATCCCACATGGGAACCCATTCATGTTCCGGCTTGCTCCACGTCTGATCCAGCTGTGTGCAAATGGCCTTGGAAAAGCAACAGAAGATGGCTCAAGTGATGGTGCCTCTGCTACCACCTGGGAAACATGAATGCAGTTCCTGGCTCCTGGTCTTTGACCTTACCCAACTCTACCTACTGCAGTCCTCTTGGGAGTAAACCAACAGATGGAAGATCTTTCTGTGTCTCTCACTATCTGTAATGTGTTCAAATAAATAAGTACATTTTTTAAAAAAATAAATGAATAAAATTAGAATACATATAGTACATACCAGTGTAAAGCTGTAAGTGGGGTGGAAACATTAATAGGTAAAATGCAGAACTTGGCAAAATGGCTCAATGGACTAATCCTCTGTCTGTAAGCACTGGCATTCCATACAGGCACTAGTCCATGTCCCATGTCTTGGCTGCTCCACTTCCCTTCCAACTCCCTGTTTGTGGCCTAAGACAGCAGCAGGGGGTGATTCAAGGCCTTAGGACCTTGCACCCATGTGGGAGACCAAAACGAAACTCCTGGCTCCTGTCTTTAGATCAGCTCAGCTCCATTTGGGGAGTGAACCAGCGATGGAAGACTTTTCTCTCTCTCTCCTTCTCTCTGTAAATTTGCCTTTTCAATAAAATGAATAAATCTTTAAAAAAAATAAAAAGATAAAATACAGGAATAGGAAATAAAACTATTTATTTTGGTCTCACCATTGGACTTGGCCCTCGTTGTTGCCCATGAGCTCAGAGAAACTCATCTGGCACCAATCAGGGGAGGAGGGGCCCTTCCACCCACAGACACTGAATGTGTGTGTGTGTGTGTGTGTGTGTGTGTGTGTGCATGTATGTGTGTTGGGGGTGAGACGAGTGCCCGTGCTGGAACATGACCCCTAAAGGACAAATGTCCCAGGATTGAGGCAGCCGGACTACGGGATCTTATTCATCATAATCGGTTTTATTTTGTTGTACTACATCTTTTTATAAATAGCTTTTAAAATTATTATTATTATTGGAAAGTCAGATATACAGAGAGGAGGAGAGACTGAGAGGAAGATCTTCCGTCCAATGATTTACTACCCAAGTGCCTGCAACAGCCAGAGCTGAGCTGATCCAGAGCCAGAAGCCAGGAGCTTCTTCTAGATCTCCCACATGGGTGCGGAGTCCCAAAGCTTTGGGCCATCCTCTACTGCTTTCCCAGGCCACAAGCAGGGAGCTGGTTGGAAAGCAGGGCCACCAGGATTAGAAAGATCTTCCAACCACTGGTACACTCCCCAAATAGACTCAACAGCCCAAGCTGAGTCATGTTGTATATAGGCAGCCAGGAACTCCATCCTGTATATCACAAGGGTAGCAGGAACCCAAGTACACAGCAGGGACTGGCACATTAGCAGGAAGCTGGATCAGGAGTGGAGCAATGGGGACTTGACCCTAAATGTTCCAATATGGTATACCAGCATTGCAAGCAGTGGCTCAACTCACAACACTACAACACTGACCCCTGGAGGGCCAGTAGCCCTTCAGCATGCCAATTCACATCACCAATGCCACCAATATATGAGAAAGTTTTGGCCATCTCACACGGTGGTACTGTAAAAGTCAAATGGCGGATTTGTGCTTCCCTCTACCTCTTCAGGCTTGAAATCTGTAGCTTAGGATCAGCATGAAATGAAAAAGAGGTTGGAGGGTGAGAGAGTTATTTAGGAGGTGGAGTTAGGGTGACCTGGTGACTTTCTGGGAGGGCAAGTGGTGCCAGCTGGCAACCTGTCTAGCCAGTCTGGTCTCAGGCTCCACCCCTCACGCCACCAGTGAGGCCCCACCTCCCGCCCAGCTTGGGTCAGCAGCTGGGCCTCCTACTTGTACTCCCTTACCACCCAGGATTCCAGAGGGGAGCTGTCACCCTAAAGGAAACAGTCTGGCCTCTTTGGCCCTGAACTACACACCCAGACCTATTCATAGCAAGGTTGTGCAACTAGCTGGAGGACAGCCCGGCCGGGCAAGGGACAGCAGCCTGCTCCAGAGCCCAAGCCCTGGCATCGAGGGCCCCTATCAGCCTGCCAGCTGTCAGAACAGGCTGTCCTCCACTCCCCCTCCCCACAGCTTAAGGACCTCCCAGAGCTCACTGTGTCTTTCTCTCATGTCAGGAATTTTACTCCTTGGAGTGAGATGATTTCATCCCCTCCCATTGCCCCAGCTGGCAGGTTGGCACCTGGCTTATGCAGGAGAAGAAGTTGAGTTATGTTGGAGAAGCCCCTTATACCTGTTGGGATCCAAGAAATCATGGGGATGGAGAGAGAAATTCAGCTTTGGGGTGGAGTAGTTCTGAGATTTGAACTCTGCCTGTAGGGCCCGGCGCGGTGGCCTAATGGCTAAAGTCCTCATCCAAGGCCTTGGGATCCTGCACCTATGTGGGAGACCCAGAAGAAGCTCCTGGCTCCTAGTTGTTGTGGCCACATAGGGAGTGAACCAGTGGACAGAAGATCTTTCTCTCTGTCTCTCCTCTCTGTAAATCTTTCCAATAAAAATAAATAAATCTTAAAAAAAAAAAAAAAGGCTCTACCTGTGGCTCCCCAGCTGATGACGGCTGGATCAAAGCTATCCTAGGACCTTTGTCTTTTCATGGGAGTATAACACACAGGCAGCCTGTCTGGCAGGGCTTGTAAGAGCATGCTACATGGTATCTGGGTGTACTTCAGGCCAGTGGGGAGCATGCCCCCTACCCTAACCAGGTTCCCTTCCCTATGGGCACAAGTGCACAGGTCAACACATTCCGTGATGGTGGTGGTTTGGATGGTAGCAAACTATACGTAGCAAACCATACAACAAGCTCAGTGTGCCTGCCACCAGTCCCATCAGCATAATTACACTGCATGGTCATTGAGAATGAGAAGTGGCGAATGTGGATGGTGTCTCTGCTCTGGTGTTGTCGGATGGGCTTTGAGATCTGTTGGCAGTCAGGCCGCAGTGTCCTCCCTGCTTTGGCCCTGCCACCACTGTGTCATGCTCAAGAAGAATGTACAGATCCTGGGCCAGAGGCTTGGAAGACTCTGCCTCCCAAAGCTGAGTCACTCTGAGTTGCCCCCTCTGTGATGATGGCAGCTGTGTGGACACTCCACTTTTCACGAGTGCCAGTGTTGAGCCCAGAAATGGAACACACCCTGGGAACCTCGAGGCAAGTGATAGAATCACAGACTACTGCGTTGGGTCTGGAAGTTTGGCAAGTGTGCATGCATTCACTTACCACCAGATGACTGAGGCAGAGTCCCAAGAGGATTCAGGGATTCCTTGCTGCAACCTGTCTCTCTAGCCCAGGCCTCCAAAGCCACATACTTAAGGCATGGTGATACTCAGGGAGGGAGATGGGCTACAGGGTTCAATCGGAGGTGGCTGCGAAAGAAAGGGAGAAAGGGAACAAGCTGAGAGAAAGGAAGACTTGATGGAGATGGAGAAGGGAGGCCAGGTGGGTTCAGGGCATGGAGACAGCCTTTCAGAGGATAGAGTACACCTGCAAAGTCAAGGCATCAGCTCTGCAACTTGCCTGGTGTTAAACTAAGTTTCTTTGTTTTTTCTTGAGTTTTAATCCTAAAGCAAAGATTCACAGGCCTGCTTCCTGCTGTTGGCTAGAAGCCAGTGTGATTTGGTGTGAGTCTGAAGGGGACAAAGAATGGCAGCCTGGAACTGTCCAGGGCAGGGGGAAGCCCCTGTGCAGCTGCTGTCTTCAAGAGGGGCAGGAAAGACCCTTCTCCACCTTACCCTTTCCTGCCCAAATGTTTGCAGAAGGCTTCAACTCAAGGGGATCTACCTACCTACCTCAGTGGGCTTGCTGTGTTTGTGTCTCCCCTGGGCTCTGCCCTCTGGGGAAGTTTTCACTTCTTCTGTATCAGCTTCCAGGGTGGTAGAATCCCTTATGTGGGTCTGATCCAGTGTAATTGGATTCTTTTTGATGGAACCCAAGCTCTCTGTTAACCAGAGAGCTCAAAGTGCACGAAACTCTAACAGCGGGCCTCTTGTCCTGTCATACACGCACAGCGTTGGTCAGAACATGTGGCCTGCAGCCGCTGAGCCCCCTGGGGCAGCGAGCAGCATATGGGCTTCGGAGCCCACAGTGGTGGGGCCATATCCTCTCCAAGCTTCTGCATGCCTGTCTGCCTCATGGAGGGATTCTAAGTCTTTTGCTGTCATGATTCTTGCCAGTAGAGTGGAGGCGTGTGAACCTCCTGTATCTTCACCCTATCCTTCAACATCTATTCATTGAGGGCCTAAGGTGTGCTGGCACTGTGACTGAGTGGTTATTAATGCTCAAGCTTTAAAAGAAGAAAAGGAGGTGGATGGATAGATGTGTGTAAGCCGAGGTCAGTTATCTAACATCCTGAGCTTCTGCTTCCTTATGCATGGCATGGAGATAATAACAATCACCTTGGGGCTGGCACCGTGCCGTACTAGGCTAAACCTCTGCCAGCAGCGGCAGCATCCCATATGGACTCCAGTTTGAGTCCCAGCTGTTCCATTTCTGATGCAGATCCCCTGCTTGTGGCCTGGGAAGGCAGCGGAGGATGGCCCAAAGCCTTGGGACTCTGCACCCATATGGGAGACCTAGAAGAAGCACCTAGCTCTTGGCTTCTGATTGGCTCAGCTCCAGCTCTTCTAGCCATTTGGGGAGCGAGCCAGCAGATGGAAAATCTATCTCCCTTTTCTCTGTAACTCAGCTTTTCAAGTAAAAGTGAAATTAATCTTTAAATTATCATCACCTTATCTCTTGGTGCTGTTGTGAAGATTCAGTGAGATTGTCCATGGAGAGAACTTATAACCTGACACAGTAAATGCACGATAAGCCCAGCTCTATTTATTCCTACATTGGGATTGCTCAGGAAATCACAGATTTTATTTTATTATTATTTTTTAAAGATTTATTCGTTTTATTACAGCCAGATATACACAGAGGAGGAGAGACAGAGAGGAAGATCTTCCGTCCGATGATTCACTCCCCAAGTGAGCTGCAACGGGCCGGTGCGCGCCGATCCGATGCCGGGAACCAGGAACCTTTTCCAGGTCTCCCACGCGGGTGCAGGGTCCCAATGCATTGGGCCGTCCTCTCCTGCTTTCCCAGGCCACAAGCAGGGAGCTGGATGGGAAGTGGCGCTGCCGGGATTAGAACCAGCGCCCATATGGGATCCCGGGGCTTTCAAGGCGAGGACTTTAGCCGCTAGGCCACGGCTGCCGGTCCCAAATCATAGATTTTATAATAAAGTTTCTAAAATGTAGTCACTCTACCCTAGCTGGAGACCCAGGACAGCAGATATGACCAAACGTGGTCGATCTTCGTATCATTTGTGTTGGGAAGGAATGAGGGGAGCCTGTTGAAACTTTACCTGCCCTGTGCAACTTCCAGAAACAGTACCAAGTCAGTCTGATAGAGCCCGACATTTGGCCCCATCACCGCACTGCTTCCCCTGACTGAAGCACTACAAAATGTGGAAGTCCTTCTAGGAAATCCCCAAGGGCTAGCCTCTGGGTTGGCAGAATCTTATCCCCCCAAGGATGCCTACTCCAAACCTCTGGGACCTGTGCCTGAGTGAGGTCCATTTTTTAAAAGATTGATTTATTTATTGAAGTCAGCATTACAGCGAGAGAGGAAGAAAGATTTTCCATCTCCTGGTTCACTCCACAGATGGCTTCAATGGCCAGCCCTGGGCCAGGATGGAGTCAGGAGCCAAAACCTTCTTCTGAATCTCCCACATGGATGCAAGGGGTTCAAACACTTGAGCCACCCACTGCTGCTTTTCCCAGCCCGTTTGCAGGGAGCTGGATTAGAAGTGGAACAGCTGGGTTATGAACTGGTGCCTGCTTTGCAGGGGGGCAGCTTTATCTGGTACACCAGCAAGTGGGTTAGATTATAATGAGTTAGATTATATAGTAAGGGGGAAATTAAGGTTGCTAGTCAACAGAGTTTTCTTAAAAATTAGATGATGAAATTTGGCCCAGGGTAACCACAGGTGGCCTGGGGGAGGGTGGAGGGAGGCAGAAGCATGGAAATGAGCGAGAGGGGGTTATGTGCATTAGCTGCTGGGCCTTTGCTGGCTTTGAGGATGGAGAAAGGGCCATGAGGCCGAGAACAGCACACAGCCATAAAAGCTGGAAAAGGCCTTGAGCCTCCATAAACACCACAGCCCTGCCCATACCTGGAGTGTAGCCCAGTGACACCTGTTCTAGATGTCTGGCCTGGAGCATTCTGAGAGATCCACAGTTAGTGATGATTTAAGCCACAAAGTCTGTGACATGTTGGTGCAGGTGAAGCAGGGTGCATGCCCCTAGTAGGATTCATGCCACTGAGTTTGGGGAAGACCTTCGCAGTTCTGGACCTGGCCTTGAATGGGAGCCTTGGGCATGGCTCATGGCTGTTTTCATGTCTCTTCCTCTGCCCTGTTCATTTAGACCATAGGCTCCCAGACACCTGCTGGGCCAGGCTCATGGGCATGGAAGGGTTCAGAGTCCCTATAGACTGGAACATCTCTATCATGTTGTTCACCCCAACCAAGAGAGTGTGGGCCACCTAAAAACTGCCCCAGGGGCTCTTCCCAAAGCCCTGAGAGAAGGGACCTGGTCATGCCATGCACGAGTCTCCAAATCTTAGTGGCTCCTCTCTCCCAACCCCCAGATTCCCTCAATTTCAAACGTGGAGGGCAGTACTCAAACCTACTTTCTCCCAAGAATGGTCAGTGCCAGGACCATATCACATAAATGGAATCTGTATGTAGTCTTTGAATCTGGCTCTTTTTTAGAAAATATTTTTTACATTTATTTGAAAGACAGAGAGCATCAGCTAGCAAGTGAGAAACAGAGAGAAAGAAAGACGTCTTCTATCCATTGGTTCATTTCCCAAATGGTTGCAATAAGCCAGAACTGAGCCAGAGTCAGGAATCCCCTTCTAGTCTTCCACGTGCCTATCATCTACCAACTCCACTATACTAAGAAGAAAAAAATGTGGCCTCTTTCACTTGGCATAAAACATTGAAGATGCACCCATGTTTTTGCATGTAATGGTATTTCACTCCTTTGTATCATGATAGACCATTGTATGAAGGTACAATAGCTGCTTATCCATTCCCTAAGTGAGAGACAGTTTGAGCTGTTTCTGAGTTTGGGTGGTAAACACCATAATCCAAATCTAAAGAATTTATTCCTTTTCATGGGAAAGTAAATACCTCAGTGTGTGCAAAATGATAAAGGTGTGAAGGATGGGTGAAAGAAAGCAGCTTGTACTGGTTCTTGCCAATGGTCATCAGTTTAACCATCTAGCTTAGTCACAGTGGACTAAACCTTCTGATCTTCCAAAACTATAAAAACAGCAAGATTGAAGGCAGTTTCTTACAAATGCAATGAAGGGCTCTTGGAGCTTCAGGTTCAAGTGTTAAGTCACTAAGCCTGTAAGGTGTCCCACTTGGATGTGGTCCGGTGTCACTGCATGTTGTCACCCCTTGTCACGGTTCTGTACAATTTATAATGCTTTTGTGCAGTGAGGTTCATCGGATCTTCCAACAAGCCCAAGGGGGAAAGAAAGATATTTTTCGTTATTGTACCATGTTGATGACAGGGAGACCCATGCTCAAGAAAGCTAGTGCCTGTCCAAAGTCATCAAACACCTCTGGTTGGGGGGAAACCTCGGTTCTCTCCATTCTCAACACAGTGCTCATGACGTCACCACGACTTCTGCAGAAGGAGGACCAGCATGCATGCATGGACAGACAGAGCTCTTTGGCCTGTTCCTTCTGACAACATCTAATTTTGCTCCAAGCGATAGGTGGGCAAAAATAAGTTGGAGGCGCATTTAAATCATGCTCTGTGCGCTGTCTTCCTAGTCTCACTTTTCTCACTACTAGGGATGCTGAAACAATTCCACCCCTAGCCTTGTGCAAAGAAGAAAGGTGCCAGAAAGATAATCCTGCAAGTGAGCAAAGCATGGCCACACCAGTGACCGACTGGCAGCTATTATTATCGGTTTGGTTTCTTAAGAAACACTAGGCAAGGGCCAGTACTATGGCCCAACTGGCTAATCCTCTGCCTACAAGTGCCAACATCCCACATTGGTGCCAGTATTTCCTCGCTGCTTGTTGCCTAGGAAAGCAGTGAAAGATGGCCCAAAGCCTCGGGATCCTGCACCTACTTAAGTGACCTGGAAGAAGCTCCTGGCTCCTGGCTTTGAATCAGCTTTGTAGCCATTTGGGGATTGAACCAGCAGATGGAAAATCTTTCTGTCTCTCCTTTTGTCTGTAAATCTGCTTTTCCAATAAAAATAAGTAAATCTTAGAAGAAGAAAGAAAAAAAGAAGCACTTGGGAATGGGCACATCGGTAACTCTGCCTGTGTGTGTATGTGCACGTGCCTTCTCTGCACCTCGTTTTCTGGGGCCGGGTTTTATTTTCTTGCAGTGCAAGGGAGAGCAAGGGGTTAACAAAGAGGCCTGGGAGCTGGCACACAGCTGGGGATCCTTAGTTCCTAATTAGGGCCCAGCCTGAGCAAAGGGGGGTGGGGAAGGGTAGCCTGCAGCTGGGGAGGGAAGGAGGGGGAGGAGGAGGAGAGGCCTGGAGGGTGTCTCGCAGGGAACTTGGGCTGAAAACTTTGCTTTTCTTGTTCCTGAACTTGGTTGTGCACTTGGAAGGGGACTTCCCTGTGACCTTCGCACGGAGCAGCTCTGATGCTGGAAGTTCCTACTGGCTTCTGGTGGGACTACACAGCTGCAACTGAAGTCCTGCCAAAGAGGTTAGGAAACACTTCTTGCACAGGGGAGAGGGAAAGGGAGGGGTTGGCCACAGGGAAGCTCCTCTCCACGGGCTCAGCCACGTCCCCTCCTCCCCCACCTCTCCGAGTCTCCTTGGGTGTGTTAAAGAACTTCCCCCAGGTTCCTGGAAGCTGAGAAGTAGGGGGCCCAGGGCACCTGCCAGAAGGTTGGTGGGGCACACAGGTGAAGAGTGCTGTGTGGCCCCAAGAGAGGGAGAGAGCACCAGGTGGTGGTTGCCTGCACCTACGCTCCATCTATACCAGTAAAACCCTCCTTGAGAGGTGTGCGTGAACAAATGTGAAAAGAGAAGGAAACCTTATCTGAAATCAGCCAGAGGGGCTTTTAGACAGGAATCTGTCCACTGCTAAACTTGGTCTTGATGGACAGGCTCTGACCAAAGGCCGGTAGAAAAGGACCCTCCTTTGTAGTCACTGGAGGTGGGGAGGCTGGTTTGGACCCAAGGGCAGGTGAGATGTATCTTCACTATAGATGCCAGCCGCCCCCTCCCAGTTCTGCCATCCTCTCTGGGTTGGCCCCTGTGTGCCAAAGGCATAGTGGGTGAGCTTGTTCCCTGGATTTATTGAGGTGGTCACAGTGTCACCATGACCTTTCCTCTGAGGTTTATGAAAACATGCAGGAACGGCAGCAAGTTCAAAGAAAATGAAGTTCAAAGCAAAGTTTATTTTTGGTGCAAAATGGTAAGAGCTGGGCCTAGAAAGGGTCTTTTAAAAGTTAGTGGAAAATGCATATGACAGTGTGGATTTTGTTTAGTGTGCTAAAATTCCATTTTCCCTGGAATGTCATAAAATTCCCTTATAATATATAAAGTGATGACAAGGTAAGATTACAAAGAACCCAAAGTGTGTCAACCAGGTGCCTCCTCTACAATGGGCCGTGGGACTGCTTTCCCCGGGAGCTTCTGCTTGGTGGCGCAGTGGGGACAGAGGACAGCTGGGACTATACCACTTGAGAAGAGCAAGGCTGGGGTGAGTGACAGCTGAGGTAGCCAATGGCAACCCTGGTGTTCCCTCTCTTCCACTGCCACCATCAACACTCATGTTTGTGTGGTTCCTTAGTTCCTTGCCATTCTACCTGAGCCACCTGACTGCTGTCCATCCAGGGAAGTGGTTCAAGACCACGCTGAGCCAGTTCCACTCAACAATAGCAGCTTTTCTTTCTTTTCCATATTTTCTCCCCCCATCCTTGCTGCTCAAGAGAATTGCCAGTGCATGAAGCTGTGATGAGTATTCTAGTATCTTCCCACAGGATTACCTCAACTTTGGCCAGAACTTAGCATTCTTAGCTCCAGAGGACCCTGGAGATAGGGGCTATGGGGAGGGTGCTTCCAAAAGTTTGTGGAAAATGCCATGCAAAAAAATGAGTTCTACAAAAAAATGTTGAAATCCGTGCATTTGAGGTCATGGAACATGTGTATATTACGCAAAAACTATGAATGCATTTCAAAATGTGTTTGTATCAAAGTCAACTAGAAGAACCTTCTGAAGTCCCATCATAGCCTCCAAAGGATCCAGAATTCATGGATGTCACTGCATCCTGGAGTCACGAGCCAGGCTGTAGGGCAGGAATGGAGGGACCCCCAAACTCGCTGCTCCCTCTTCTTGAAACTCCAGCTTCTGTCCCTTGCTTCCCTGCTCCCTGGCTCTTATATCATCCACACTCGCCTCTCTTCCCCACTGAGCAGGTGAAGTGAGAGAAGTCTTGTCCCAGGGCAGGGAAAGGACTCCTGGGCCCCTGCTATTTTCAGGGCTTCAATTGAAGCTGGTAGCTTGTTTCCTGGGCACTCGATTAGAACCCTGGTGCATCACAAGGCTTCCTCCTTCCTGGCCAAGAAGGAAGACCTAACCAGTGGGTTTGGAAGCCGCTGCCACATTCCAGGCAGGAGAGTTAGGTCTAGGAGTATTCTTGCATGGGACGGAGAGGATATGCTTGGACCCCTGCCAGTCAGATGAAGTCAGTTGGGAAAGGGAAGGAACAGGAATGCGGTTACACATCATCTTTTCTTCTTTGAACTGCACTATAAATCTGTTAGACAGGAAATGGGGGAGCTGGGGGCTAGGATACCACCATTCTCAGCCTGGCTCTGGTGAGGCCCCAGCCCTCAAGGCAGGCTGGGAAGGAGTTCACAGGGGTCTGAGGAGGGGCCCCTTGGTGGGTGCCCGGAGTTGCCTGGGTCAGTTTGGCCCTGGGGGCACACCTGCTTCTGGACCTACTAAAGATCTTCCAACTGAAATCTCAGGGCTGGAGGAAACTTCAAAGTCCTTGTGTGAAGCTTTTGAGGAGGACAAAGGGAATATAAATTGTCCACAGGCTCAGCTAAAGAGAACCGGAAGTAGGGGTGGGAATCTTTCTACTCTTTTCTTCCTGCTGTGGGTTTTCATGCGGGCACAGCATCAGGCATAAAATGAGAATAAACTTGAGCCAAGCAGACACATGGATTAAGTTCACCCTAACAGCTGAGTGGTACTGACAGTTCAAAGAAGGAAGGTACTGACACTTTACTGAGCAGGGATTTAATGAGTTTGTGTGTTAGGGGGGGTGGTAAGGGTAGGAGGCACCTGTACTCCAGCCACAAAGACACGTGCTGTGATGTTCCAGGAGGTGCAGACCTGTAAGTCCCAGGACAATTGCCTGGTGGCCCATCACGTTCGTAAATTTCACATTTCTCCAGAAAGCTCTGGAGACCAGTCTCAGGGGTTCCTTCTGTCTCACTGAACTGACGTCTGACCATGTGCCCATGAAACCAAGAACCGCTCATTTTCTTATGCCTTCTTTTCCTTCCCATCTCAGTCCTAAGGGTGGCTGTCAAATGTGGGAAGCCATTGGTGAGAGCCGTGTCAGAGCTTCCTACACACTGCAGAGCCCTGAATTGCGTTCAGTAATAGCTGTAGGCCAACATTTGCTTTCATTTTTCGCCAAGCGTGTCACTAGTGTTGGCTTATGTCACATTGATAACTATTATTATCATCATCCTCATTTCCCTAGGAGGCGATGAGGCTCAGAAGGGTTAAGTGACTTGCCCAAGGTCATTCAAGTGTCAGGGCCAAGATTTGACCCCCCCCATAGACTCATTCTGGAGTCTTTGCTTTCATCACCCCCATGCTGCTGCCATGAGGGATACAAAGTTCTCTGAAGCACAGAGGGTGCTAAATCAAAATGTATTCTGGTAGCAAGAACAGAGTACACAGTGTTACCCAGGCCACAGGAGTGTCTGTCCCCGGAGAGTGGCCAGCTGGGAGCTCAAGTTGGACTGGGATCACCATGTGGTGTGCTTTGTGCCTGGAGTTTGGGATATATATCTGCTTTTCTGGACAAATAGTCTAAATCTCTCTCTCTCTCTCTCTCTCTCTCTCTCTCTCTCTCTTCTGTTTGTCCAGGTCATGGGTCAGCAATACCTCATTTTTTTTCTTTTCTCTGCCACCCAACTCATTTTGAAATCCTATACCTGTAAGTATTTGATCACTGCAAATAAAAAGCCGAATGAAAATAAAGTTGGTCCTTGATTTCCGGCGAAAGTTGACACAGCTCTGCTGTGTTCCCTTCCTCCTCCTCCTCCTCCTCCTCTTCATCCTCCTGTTACTTCTACTCCACTACTTATTTTGCACATTTCTTCACAAAAGACTTTTTTTTCCACACAGTGGAAGAAAAATGCACTCATAGGTAGTGTTTTGCTGTCAACTGACTTTTGCTTAGTGATTTCCATTGGTGGTGGGGAACTTGCAGGAAGTAGCTTAAGGATTGGAGATTACCTCTTTATCTCTGCCCGCCCCTTCTCCCGAGAGGCTAGATAATTTTCAAACTTTTTCTGTTGTTGGGCCTTGGCTTTACTGGTTGAATTAAGTGTCCTCTTTCACTTTTGATCCACCTTGGGTCAAGTTCTGTAACTAATGAATACGGATTGCACTAAGCTCCCATTTTTCCCAAGAAGTAAATAAATCCACGTGAAGTGTGAGGACGCTGCCTGGCCCAGTGTAAGCACTCATTAATTGTTAGTCATTATTGATATTGTGAGATGTGTTTGACAAATAATACTCGGTATGCAAGGCATCAGTCATATTTGCTCTGCTGAGATTTTTCATGATTGCAGTTTGGACAGAATTTGAAAGCAAAAGTTACTAAATGG
The DNA here is from genome assembly GCF_030435755.1 of Ochotona princeps. NCBI lineage: Eukaryota > Metazoa > Chordata > Mammalia > Lagomorpha > Ochotonidae > Ochotona > Ochotona princeps. Next base: position 53,361,187 of record NC_080832.1, on the reverse strand, counting down.
CAGGAATTGAAGACTGTAAAATAGGACAGTACTAGTTAACTCCTTAGGGGAGACTTCTCTTTGTAGTCATGGACTAGGTCGCATCAAACCAAGCCTCCCTAGGAGACTAACTAGAAAATAAATATAAAAGGTAAGATGCACCATAGAGTTACTAAACAGGGTCTAAAGTGTTAGAGGAAAATGAAAAGTGAGCAGCTTAACAAGTATCACTACTTTCCCCATAAGACATTTGGTGATTCTGAAGTAATATGGAGATGTTAAGCAGCTGAGAAGGAACTGTACAGGTCTCTGGAAACAAAATTTAGAATTCAGAGCTTGTCAAAGGGAACAGGTCCTAGAAAACAGCCCAATCTTTCAGCTGGTAACTTGGTAATCATGTTAGATGGGGAGTACATTGACACTCAGGCATGGAAACTCACTTCTGAATCATTTCAATCAGTGATTGGCTGAAGGAGACATGCTCCTAGTTAAGTGACATGCCAGGAGCAAAAGTAAATCCACTCTGGAGGAGGGGATCATTTCTAGAACCTCAAATTACCATAATTTTTCATGTAGTCTCTGGCATTATTTTTTAGTAATTACCAGGCATACAATGAGATAGGACCGTAATGAGCTGAAAACCAAAAGAAAACAATGTGGTAATTTAAACATACAGTCATCTGTCACTTAATGATGTGGCTCTGAGAAATACATGATATGTGATTTCATCATTGTGCAAATATCATAGAGTAAACCTACACAAACCTAGACAACATAGCTTACTACACACTTAAGCTGTCTGGTATAGGTCATTGTTCCTAGGTTGTACACCTGCACAGCATTTACACTGTAGGCAATTGCACCGCAATAAGTACATAAGCTCTAAACTATGGGAAACTAGTAGGTGATACGAATTTTCAGGTCCAATGTAATCTACGAAGCCACCATGGCAGTCCCTTGCTGAGCAGTGGACTGTGAGGCTCATATCTGTACATAAAGTCTGGTTTAAAAAGAGTAAAATGAATATTCTAGGGCTGAAATTAAGAATCCAGTAGAGGAAGCAGTGCTGTGGTATAGTGGGAAAGGTGCCATCTGCAATGGCTGCATCCCATATTATCTGCAGTTCGAGTTCCAGCTGCTCCACTATTGATACAGCTCCCTAAAAATATGCTTAGCAAAGCAAAAAAGATGAGCCCAGTGCTTGGGCCTCTGCACCTACATGGGAGATTCAGAAGAAGCTCCTAGTTCTTGACTTTGGATCAGCCCAGTTTCAGTCATTGTGGCCATTTGGAAAGTGAACTAGTGGATGGATGATTTCTCCCTCTCTGTAACGCTGCCTTTCAAATAAATAAATATTTTTTTTGGGGGGGGTGAGAATTAAGTAGAAAGGCTTAACAGCAGATTAGTGACAACTGGAGAGAAGATTCATGAAAATAAGTCAGAAGAAAATATTCAGTCTTCACTATAATTACAGCAAGATAAAATGTTCAGGAACTACAGAAGCAAGCCTAAGGCATATAAGAGACCCAGTATCAACATTTATGTAAGTAGAGTACTGGAAAGAAAGGAGAGACCATGAACTCCAGCGTGGTCTCCCAAGCTGGTGGCAGAGACCCAACTACATCATCCATGGCTTTCCCTGGTGCATTGGCAGGAAGTTGCATTGGAAGCAGAACAGCCAGGACTTGAGCTAACACTCCAGCATGGCATGCTGATATTAATGCGCCAAAGCACCACAATGCTGGCCATCTCTAGAATCATATATCCAAAGAACTGATATCAGGTTCTTGAAGAGAGACTTGCACAGTCCTTCTACTAACAGCATTGTTCAAAATAGACCAAAGGTGGGAGCCAACCAAATACCCACGGATGGATGACTGCTTGGACAAATTGTGGCCCATTGGTACAATGGAAAGTTATGCAACCTTAAAAAGTTCTGTCACTCAGGTGAATCTTGGAGATGTTATGATAAACGAAGCAAGTCAGTCCCAAAAGGCAAATCCTGCATGATTACACCATCTATGAGGTATGTAAAACAGGCAAATTCCTAGAAACAGAAAGTAGAGTGGTGGGTGCCAGGGGTTGGGGGAAAGCAAGGAGAGGGCTGAACGGGTATAGGGCTTCAGTTTTGTAATGTGGAAGAGTTCTAGAGATTAGAGACCCAACGTTGTGGTAGTTAACACTGTCACACCATGCACTTAAATACAATACAATGAACATGGCAAATTTCATCTTACACATTTGTCATGATAAATAAATCAAGTTAAAGTTCCAAGACTAAGAGCTGTGGCTGCTGATTGGATCCACTAAAAGTGTGAGGTGTGTATATGAGTATGTGTGTGTGTGTGTGTGTGTGCGCGTGCATTGGAGTAGAACGTATGCATGTACATAGGCATGTGTGTGCGTGAATAAGAATGTGAGAATGTGTGGATAGGAGATGTGTGTATATGAATAATAGTGGTGTGTATCCAAGTGTGGGAATATGCGTGAAAGGGGTGTGTGTATGTGTATGTGTGTGTGAATAGCACTGGTGTGTATCCGTGTGCATGTGTGTATGTGAATATAAGAGGCAAGTAGGGTTGTGTGTGTGTGTGCACATGTGTCGCTGTCCCGCAGCGATGGACTTGGTGCACGGAGCCGATAATAACACGCGTGGACCCCTGACTGATGGTCAAAAGCCGAGGTTTATTAGTAGCCTCAGACTTTATACTCTGAGGGTCATATAGGATAAGGGAGGAAGTGCTGAGCTTATCAACAAAACCATTAATGCTTGTTTGGAACTCCTTTTGTCTTGTATATTCCACCAGGTGTTCTCATATACATATGCAGATGATATCCAATAAGGTATACAAAAGGTAGCCATTTGGTTATTCTCCTCCAAATATTATCCAACCAACTGTAGTCCTGTGCTCACTGACCTTTTCGGGTCACAATGTCCTCCTACACACATGTACATGTGAATGTGTGTAGAGCCTCTAGCCTGCCTTAACCCTGTGGCAGAAGTCCTGGAAGCCCAGATGAACCTGGTCATGGATAATTTTGGATGATTTTTTTCCCTTGGAGAAGGCAGGGTGGCTGATAGCTGCCTGGTCAAGTTAATTCTTTCTCACAAAAGAAGAAAGCTTCCAGCAGTCCAGCTCCGGCCATGTGACCTTGAACAAGGCACCTGATTTTCTCAAAGGCCTGGATTTTCTCATCTATCAATGTGGGCAGTGAGGCGGAACTGTCCAAGTCACCCGGAAGCCTTCTGCCCTGTATATCATGCCTGCTGGGAGGCTCAAGACATCTGGACAGGGCAAAGCCCATGTGCGTGGTGGGGAGATTCACAACACAGGTGAAGAACTGAGCACTTGGACAGGCACGTGTTCAGTGAAAAGCTGGCCAGCAGAAGTTGATGGCCTGAACTGACCCATCCCCGGTTCCAGGACAGAGTGGCAGCGGGCACAACCAGAGCCAATATGTTCAGCTGTGGATGCCAACCTAAAAGCAAGAGGCTCATTGCATCAGTTCTGCCTTCTTCGCTCGCCCTCGGCTCAGGTGTGTGGGACAGGATAGACCACACGTGTAGGAAGCTGCTGGTGCCTGGGGCTAGGGCTCTGGAACACACGCCCATTTCTGGGGCTTGGCACCTCCCAGGCAGACTCCAGTCTCCTTTGGAAAAAAAAATATCACCCCACCAACTCCCTGAGGGTGATTTTGAAACCGGTTCTGCCAGCTCTTGGCCTTGCTACATACCCAGGTGGTGCTCATTAGGGTGGGTGGGGCCATCCGGATTCTAGGAACCAGAGGCACCACTTCTCTCCTGCAGGTCAGCCCGAGGCTGGGTCCTTGATGGAACTGTTTGCAGGCATCAGCTAGGACACCCACCACTGCAGGGTGAGTCCTGTCCCAGGAATGCATCCCTCCCCCAGTTTGCAAGGTGACCTATATGTGACCTTAAGACCTAAAGATGAGGACCTGGATGCAGGACCATCGTTGCCTGGGCCTCACAACCCTCATTTGAGGTAGGTACGATTGTGAAAAGTTGTTTGACACACACACACAGACAGAGACCCAAGTACTTGGGCCAATACACCTGTTACAGGTCCGCATTAGCAGAAAGCTGGAGTTGGGAGATGCGAGGCCGAGCCAGGCCCTGAACCTGACTCAAATGTGGGCTGTGGCCATCTTAAATGTGGGGCTGCATGCCCATCTCAGTGGGTCTATTTATTATTCCCATTTTATGGATGAGGACGCTGAGACTCAGTGTTGGTAAGGTGCCTGTTTAAGGTCCCTTGCCGTTGAGTGGTGGGGCTGATGTTTAAACTCCGGTCTGTCAAGACGCCAAACCTAATTTACAGCTGCTTCCCCTCTCTGCCTCTTAATGGAGAGAAGCTTACCAACCTTCACTAGCAAATTAGGGAACTTCAAACAGTTATGAAAAATACATATCATGAAACAGTCATGCATGGAGCTCCAACATTTGAAACTGTCTTCTGAGTGAAAGAGTTATTTAGTTGAAAGACAGAGTTAGAGAAGGCGGGAGAGAAAGATCTGCCTTCTACTAATTCACTCCCCAAATGGCACCAACAGCCAGGCCTCGACCAGGAGCCAGGAGCCAGGAGCCAGGAGCTGGTCTCCCTCATGGGTACAGGAACTCAAGTACATGGGACATCTTCCACAGCCTCCCAGGTGCTTTAATAGGGAGCAAGATTATAAGTAGGGCAGCAGGAACTTGAACCTGTTGGCGTTGCTAACAATGTAAGCTGTGGCTTAACCACTTATGCCATAGTGCCAACCCCAAATCTGTCTTTACCTTTCTTTTCCATGAACGATGTTGCAGAATTGCTCACGGTCTCTTACATGCAGAGGTAATTGCTAGTGTTCAATATTGATAATAGGATAATGTTCTAGCAACCTGAGACAACTGAAGCCTTAAACTCTCCACCTTAAGTGGTATCACATCACTCCTTCTCTTTTCCTTTCTCTTTCTTTCTTTCTCTCTCTCTCTTTCTTTCTCTCTTTCTTATCAAACCGTGGAGAGTGTTGTTGAGCCAACAGTTTGTGCCTCTTAGAGAGTGTCTTCCACTCTCAGTGGGGATGCAGAGCTGGTAGACTGAGTATTGCACATTGATGGTGTGATGTATCTCAATGTTGGCAAGACAGATGGATATTCATGTGTTGTGATTTCTTTACAGGCTAAAGTGGAAAGCTGTGAGCTGAAGGTGTTTCAGGACCAATTGAAGACATCAACTGGAGGCAGGCTGATCAACTGTGAGTCACAGCAAGTCCCTAGTAGTGGGCAGTAAAGCTTTGCCCTGAACCCTGTTGCTTTGGACACCTTTTGCCTCCTAAAATTTGTTTACTTTTATGGAAAGAAAGAATTACTGAGACAGAGAGAGGATCTTCCATCTGCTGGCTCATTTGCCAAATGGCCAAAACAGCTGGAGCTGAACCGATCTGAAACCAGGAGCCAGGAGCGTCTTCTGGGTCTCCCATGTGGATGAAGGGTCCCAATAACTTGGGCCTTCCTCTGCTGCTTTTCTAGACAATCAGCAGGGAGCTAGGTGACAGGTGGAGCAACTGGGATATGAACTGGTACCCATATGAGATGGCAGTACCACAGGTGGAGGATTAGCCAGACACACCATCATGCCAGTGTGTATCTTGGGCACCTTTAATGCACGACATAAAAGGGCAATGGAGTCAGGTTTGGGAAAGAGAGTGAATGTCTTGGATCCAGTATTCAGACAGACTGAAATAATGGACAGGATCTAATTGCATAACATTGAAGTGAAATACTTGGGCAAGTTCGGGTCTTTGGTTTAATAATACAATGGCACAGAGTGAAAGGACTTGGGAACTTTAGCTGACTGAAAAACTCAGTTTGAGAGCACAGGAAGCAGACTGTGGCACACAGCTTGTGGCTCCCTTCTGCCATGCAGTTGCCAACTCATGCCGAAGTGTGTGTGTAACTTCCTCCAGGTGTGATTATTAGACAGGTTCTGGAATGTTCTCTGTTTGGGCTATCCCTGCATTTCTACAAATGGCTCACTTCCTTCTCCAACTCACTGGCAGGATCTAGCCTCACTCTTTGAGCGCTATTTCAACATTCCCACACAGGGAGGGCTTTTCCGTTGGCTGCTCAGCTAGCACCCACTGCTAACTCCTTGGGGACCACTAATTAGTTTTCCGCTTTAACAGCACTGCTTGAGGGCAGGGGCTTTCTCCTTCCCAGAGTATGGGGGGGGGGGGTCACAAGCATTGCTGGAGGTGGAGGCTGGCTGCCCTGGACTGAGGGTGGGGCAGGGGGAACATCCCAGTTCTGCTCACACATCACAGGCCAGACAATTAAAATAGGGGCTTATGTTCCACGTCTCCAACTTCAAAAGGGACCCAAACAGAGCATAGTGGTCCCACAAAAGGTCAAGGTCAGGGGCAAGTGACCTGGATGTTCCATGGCCAGAGGATGAGCTAAATAGTGGCAAGGAACAAGGAAGGGCAGGTGTGGGCCAGTGTGTGAGTGCTGGCTACAGGTGTTGGGTCATGCATTCCTTTGGGAACTTGCTGAAGCCCTGGGCATGCAGTGGGAAGTGCAGGTGAGAGGCAGCACAGGGGCGGGGGCGGGGGGTGGCGGAGAATTAGGAGCCTGCACCTGGATCCCAGCTGTGTCACATCCCAGCTCCAAGGCCTCAGGCCAAAAGTTGCTTCCCAGCCCACTACCCTACCCAGCCCCCTGCCATATCTGTACCCTTGTCTGCAAGATGGAGACAAAAGTGTTACCCAGTGCCTGGGAAGGTTAAGTGAGGCAATATGGCCATTGTGTGTGTGCTGAGCAAAGACAAACATCAGGGGTGTGGTGTCCCCCACTGTGTCCCCCTCCTCACCCAGCCTAGAGGCCACACATGTTGGGCCCCTGGCCATGACTTCTCTGTGGGCTTCTGTGGGTTGCTCACTCTGAGTGACTGAGGGACTGGGTCTTCTGTAGCCTCTTTCTTTGCCTGAGTTCCATCCTGTTGGAGTGTACAGCCCCTGCTTTAAAAAAAATTAAATTTGAGTTGACGATAATTGCATATATGTATGGGATACAATGTGATTTCTAAAGAGATTTATTTATTTATTTGAAAGTTATAAAAAGAGAAAGGGAGAGATAGAAAGCTCTTCCAATCTTCTGTCAATCTGCCTTTCCATTAAAAATAAATAAATCTTTAAAAAAATAAAAATAAAAGTAAATCAAACTAATTCACATATCTGTCACCTCACCAACTTATTTTTGTGTCTTGATGAGCACATTTAAAATCTGTGCTTTAAGCAAGTTGGAAAAATACATTATCCGTTTCCTGCCTTTTTAAGAACCCACTCACTCCAGCCCAGGCCTGTCTTTGACATTTGTAGGATCTGGGGCAGGTGTACAAATGGCAGCCCCCGATACATGCAAGTTACAAGTCTTGTAAGTCAGCCAACAACTGCTGAATAAAAGCTGTTCAATCCTTGTAACTCTGTAGTCACGCCTTCCTAGGAACCAGGAAGGCCAGGGTCAAATTTATAGCTCTCTGATGACTTGATATTCTGTGCTGGACAACCGAGCATGGAAAGGGATGACTTCAGCCCCCAATGGTCAAACGTGCAGCCTGCACCCTGCTAGTCAAGCCCCGCCCCTTCACCCCAAGGGGCGTCATGGGCATACATATGGACACCTGGTCTGTATGGTGTGAAAACTGTACTTACAACCACAGCCTTCTTGTTTCTCCTCACTCACTAAGAACACGTCCCTGCTCAGGTCTAAGGACACACTCCCTTAAGAGTGGCCTCCAGAAAGACAGATGGGGGAAAAGGACCAATCAGGGCTGTGAATGTGCTTAGCACTGCCAGGTCTGAGAGTTTGGGTGTTTTGGACCCCCAGAGCAAGGGATAGAAATCTTTAGTCCCTCTGGATTTTTAAAACAGATTTATTTATTTTTATTGGAAAGACAGACTAACAGAAGGAGATACAGAGAGAAAAAGAACTGCTATCCACTGGTTCACTCCCCAAGTGGCCACAACAGCTGGAGTCAGAAGCTTCTTCCAGATCTCCCACATGGATGCAGGGTCCCAAAGTTTTGGGCCATCCTCTATTGCTTTTCCAGGCCACAAGCAGGAGGCTGGATGGGAAGTGGAGCAGCTGGGACACAAACTGGCATCCATATAGGATCCCAGCACTTGAAGGGGGAAGATGAGCCAATGAAGCCATTGCACTCATCCTAGAATCCTGGCATTAAAGAGAAAATTAGTTGTGGCCAGCATGGTAGTGCAGCGAGTTTAAACTGTCAATTGCAACAGTGGCATCCCATATTGGGATACAGGTTTGAGTCCTGGCTGCTGTTTCCAGTCCAGCTTCCTACTAATGCTTCTGGGAAACCAACGAAAGAGGAAATTGGAGTTGGGGCCAGAGCATTCCAGGAATGGAACCAGGGATTCCAATGTGGACTTTAAAGGTGGGAGCAGGGCCAGGATCCGTGGAGAGCTTGTATGTTGGGGTCAGGGTGTGGCACACTGGTTGAAATGATGCTTAGGACACCCACGTTACACACCGGAGTGACTGCCGCCTGATTTCAGCTTTCTGCTAGGGCCCATCGTGGGAAGCAGCAGGTGATGGCTCAGTGGTTGGGTCCCTGACAGCCATGTGGGAGACAGATTGAATTGCTGGCTCTTGGTTTGGGCTCAATCCAGTCCTGGCTGTTATATAGACGTTTGGGGAGGGAACTAGCAGAAGGAAGAGCTTTCCAATAGTCTGTCTCTCCTTCAAATACAATTAAAATTAATTTTTAAAAGAGAGGGGGTTTATGTTGTGACTTTGCAAGAAAAGCCTCTGAGATCCTGGCATCCCATATGGGTACAAGTTCAAGTCCTGGATGCTCCATTTCCAATATTGCTCCCTGCTGATGGCCTGGAAAAAGCAGCAGAGAATGGTCTAAAGCCTTGGGCTCCTGTACCCATGGGGGAGACTCAGAAGAAGCTCTTGGCTTCTGACTTTGGCCTGGTCTTACTCTGACTGTTGTAGTCACGGGTAGGGGTAGACAGATTAGGAAAGAGTGAGCCAGCAGATGGATTTTTCTCTCTCTTTCTGCAATTCTGACTGTCAAATAAGTAGATAAATCTAGCTGGCTAGCTAGCTAGATAGATAGAGGGGGGCATAGGAGAGAGAGAAAGCGTGCATACTTCTCCTGTAGCAGCCTCCCAGCCCACCCTGCCCAGACGCATGGTTTCAGGGTAAAGACCATGAGCACTGTTTAGAACAGGATCTTAGCAAATAGATCTGTTTGCCGAAAGTCAGGGTGCATAGATGTGGAGGCTGTGTGAGCTTCATACAGCAAGGGAGACCAATGGCCACGTTGGGACTCTGCATTTCCATGCCCTGACAGGGTGCCTGAGCCCAGTTGGCCTCTGGAATCCCAGGCTTCAGTCCTGGGCCCCAGGGCTGCTGGCCTCCCCTGAGGGATCCTCCTCTGTGTTTCCCAGGGTGCCCGTGGGCTGCTCACTGCCTGTGGCCAGCAAGGGGCTTCAGCAGAGAGACTGTGGGAGGGGGAGGTGGTAGGGCAATACGGAACACGTCTCTTTCCCCACTTCTCTGCCTTGGGCGCCATCTCTGCCTCACTGCCTCTCTCATAATCCAGCCTGCCGGGGCTGCTGTTTGCTTTCTCCTCTCTCAGCTCCTTCCCGAGGCTACCTGGCCTTGGTGAGCTAGCCTTGGCCTTCCTGCCTGGGGGGGCGGGGTGTGTGACAGCTTCTTGTTGCTGTTCTCTGGATTGAACTTCCTGTCCCCCCTTCTGTGCTGCATAATCAATTCCTTGCATTGCTTTCTGCCTGCTTCATATCTGCAATTGCATGTATCATCAACATCAGCCTTCAGATCAAACTATATATCAAGCTATCTGTACAGAGAGGAAGTTGGGGTGTCTGAGGATCGATACCTCTCCGTGGTGATGAACTGAGAAATGACAGAACCAATGAGATGCGAGTTTTCTCTTTCTCAAGTACATTCTCCTTCCGAGATGCCCTGGCCACTGCCATTTGGAACTACTACTTCATCAACTGTCCTGGGCCTCGTTCAAGGCCATGTGAGAAGCCAGTAGAAGCCAAAGCATGGGCCCGGGCCTCTCAGCATCACTCCAGCAAGTGACTTTTCAAACTCTCACTGTAAGTGTTTTTGGAAAACCTGAAGAGGAAGGAATTTCATGGAGTTCGTGGAGATTGTTGGGATTGCTGGAAAGAGTCAAAAGGCCAGGATTAATGGAAGGCAGAGTGAGACAATATTTAAGAAGCAACAAGCCAGGCAAAAAGGAAATGTCTACTAAAATTAGGCAACATGGAGATTTAATGCAGTAATGCCAATGATAGCAACTCTTCCCTTCTCTGTTTGTGCTTCGTTGCCCTTCTCTTTTATAACTGTAAAGCAGCAGCTTCTAAAAAGAGCTCTTCCCCTCGCAAACTATATTGGGGTGATTTGCTTGCAAGGGTAAGAAAGCAGTTAGTTTTAATATTTGGACTAAAATACATGTTTTCTCAATGTGTATTGGGGGAGCAGGGGCTGGAGGGGCAAAGTGGGAGGAGAGAAACTAGTGGAGTGATGTGCCCTAGCTCCCCGATTGGCTGGAAAACGTTCCAGATAGAGGGAGGCTGGTGGAGGTAGGTGGGCCTCACACCGGTTAAAGAATATTGACCTTGGGAGTGGCCCAACCACTGTCTTTCTCCAGTTCCAGTCCAGAGGTAGAATGTCTTGCAATTTGCCCTGGAGCCTGAGGGCCCCACTGCCTACACCCCAGGACACCCCCACTCCCTGCCCTGCTTGCTAGAGAAAAAGATGCTCAACAAACAATGCAACAAAGGCCTGGTGTGTCTAGATGTGTACTTTGCCAAGGACAAGAACAGCCTCTTAGGAGTCAGGAATAGATAGCATTTGTAGATCCTGACCCAAGCCCCTCATCTCGTTAAACAAAGCCATTATACTCAATATCTGTCCCACAGCCAGGAGGGATTAGATCTACCCTGTGAGTTGTCTTTTTATCAATTCTGGGAAGTCACTAGTATTGGCTGGTTGCAGGCCAATTTTTTTTTTTGAGCAGTCAATATTTAATAGACTACTTCAGATGATGAAGTGCAGTGATTTTTCTGGAGTGGTCCCAGAGTTGAAGCTAAACATTGCCTCAGCTAATTATTTCACAACCAAAAGGGAGAAACAGTGCCATTTGCCAGCATCAGCCCATGGTCTAATCAGGGCTTCTGAATCTAGACTCTCTGTAGCCAGGGAGTTCATGGCTAGGTCACAGAGAGACTGGGGAGCAACATAGACTTGCAGCATTATGTGATTCTGCATCAATCTCCATTGGATCCCCGAGTGACCCCATGAGTCACAGAGGATAAAATCTCTGGGTCTGGATTTGTGTGTCATGTGGTTTGCTCTTCTGTTTCCACAAGCTGGTTATTATTATTATTTTCAAAATTCTTTTGCTTTCTCCTTTCATTGTCTTCCTCTTGGTGGCCATTGCAGATAGGATACTGGATTCCAGAAAAAGATGGGTGGTTTATTACATCATTTTGTGTCAAAGAAAGAGCATCACGTGTTTGGGATTCTGGCATCTCACTGCCCATTCTTCCCTACCTGACCTGCACACCTGTCCAATGTGAACACATTCGAAGCTAAATGTGGGAATAATGTGGGGAGGTTCAGTGACTTCAAAATCAAGCCATACTGAGTACCCCTATGCCCCACCCCACCCCATCCACTCGCAAAGTCCAGTTAAAGTCAGATTGCCAAATATCTGAGGCCAGTGTCTGGTTCCTATTGCAGTAGGATTGCTCAATTACACTTAGCTTCCTCCCATGGGTTGTTCTCCCCACATCCTGCTGGTTGCTTGCTAATGAATCTGTTCGAGGAACCACCTGGTGAGCCACTGTAATTTTTGCACATCAGGTTCACATACCCCTACCCTGCCCCACCCTCTCCTCACCCTTTGAGTGCCTACATTTTCAAGGCCTGATTTTCCTCAACTCCTCCTCTCATCATTGTAAAAGGAGGCGTGTGAGGGGTTAGTGAAGAATACACAGGTGTCCCCCAATGAAGGACTGCTCTCTGCTTCTTTCCTACATGGCTGAGTCAGATGTGAGCAGCAAGGTCTCTGAGAGCTAAAGGATCTGGGAGTTGTCACACCAGAAGGGCAGTAGTGCATGCCGATGAGCCCCTGAAAATACCTGTTGTCCTCAGGGAACAAAGCCCTTTTATTCAGGGACAACCTAGGCAGGGGAAAATTCTGGACACCTACACATTCATTCTCTTATCCCTCTGAAGTCCCACCGGTAGGTGAGGTTGGTTAGGGGTGAGTTCTCTACACCATGCACTTTACTTTCCTTCTGTGTTTTTGTGCGTTTTCTGTCCTAGTGACCTCACAGCTCATAGATGAAGACAACTGTGAAGCCTTCCACCCTCATTGCCAGGGCTCGAACACCTGTATCACTCCTCTATCAACAGTGTAACCCTGGAGAGCTGGCTTAATTTCCTCCCTTGACTGCTCGATGGGGATAGCAATGGCTGTGTTACTGAGATGCTGGGATGATTAATTTAGATGAAATATGTGACAGTGGTTTGTGTTCTCTGTTGTGTTTCATCTTCAAGTATAAACTGGGGACAAGAATGCCTCCCTCCCAAGAACATAATGCTATTTTTTTAGTTTATTAAGAGCGCACTGAGGGGCTCAGCACAGTGAATTGACTGGATCCCACATAGTTTGTGTACCGGCGCGTCACTTCCCATCCATGTCCCTGTTTGTGGCCTAGGAAAGCAGTGGAGGATGGCCCCAAACCTTGGGACCCTGCACCCATGTGGAAGACCCAGAAGAAGCTCCTGGGTTCGGACTGGCTCAGCTCTGGTTGTTGCAGTCATTTGAGAGGTGAATCAGCAGATGCAAGATCTTTCTGCCTCTCCTCTCTGCAACTCTGTTTTCCCAATCAAAATAAATAAATCTTAAAAAAACAAAGACAAACCACTGAGGGCTAAGCTCTGTGAAAGGCTGCAGGGAGTGAACATGCCTGCATTCTAAAAGTTTGACTTAGAGGGTAAAACATAAGTCAGAATTACATAACGCTCTCTGAGCATTCATTCTCCTGGAACCAAAGACATGGTGGGTTGTGAGAGCGATCTGAAATCAAATATCTTTGAGGAAGTTCACAAATTACAGAGGGATACAGTCTACTTGGAGACTCATGTTGCACATTAGTGTCTTAAATTCTCTGACTTTAGAGGGAGGTTTATGATTTACCCTGTCTTGGCAGCTTCCTTCAACTTTGGGCTCCTTGTGTTCAGGTTACACTGTGAACATCTCTGTTTCAGTGCAATACCCTTTGAAGAGACTGATACAATATCTTTGAGATATGCTGAGATAGCCTATTCCCTGTGAAGGCCTTCAAGGATGGGATGATCCAATTGTTGTGATAAGTTTAAAATGTATTCCTTTATATATTTTTATTTTATATGAAAGGTGGAGAAACAGAGAGACAGAGATCTTCCACCCACTCGTTTACTCCCCAAATGCCCACAATAGCCACAATAGCCTGAAGCTAGGAGCAAAGAACTCAATCTGAGACTCTTCTGTGGGTGAGAAGGGACCCAAGCCCTTCAGCCATCACGTGCTGTCTCCCGGGGTAGACATAAACAGGAGGTTAGAACCGGAAGCTCAACCAGGACTCAAACAAGGCACTCTGATGTGGAATGTCAGTGTTCCAAGTAGTACCCTGCCAGCCGTGCTGAACACTTGTCCCTGTAAAGGTAGTTTGAACATAGCATTGGAAATTCATGAGGGTGTAGCTTAACTCTGTATTGAGTCATCAAAGATTGCTGTTTAAATTTTTAGACTCACACCTTTCTTGTTGTAAAAGATAATTTCTGAGTCTTCTGGATTCATAGAAACCATCATATAAGCCACATACACCTTATACACTACCGTGCAACCATTTTTTATGACCAACAAACGAGTCGTTTTTAGGTGTATATGGCTTTTCACCATGTCTACCTGGAATTTGAGTTCATTAAGACATGCAGGAAATACATACTGAGAAGCTCTTGATGTGTCGATTCATGTGCGTATTTTTCACCATCCTTGGGTGCAGGTGGGTAGGGATGTTTGTATTTGCCATCACAGTCAAGCATACCTCTTTATCTCCATCCTCAGGGACTAGTGCCCCCAGAATTGGCAGTAGAAGCAATTAATGCCAATATATTGTTTGTGTGCTGGACATTAGGTATGTGTTTTTAAAATTCAACCATCACATAGGGGTCCGGTGGTGTGGCCTAGCGGCTGAAGTCCTTACCTTGAACGCGCCGCTGGGATCCCATATGGGTGCTGGTTCTAATCCCAGCAGCTCCACTTCCCATCCAGCTCCCTGCTTGTGGCCTGGGAAAGCAGGAGAGGACGGCCCAAAGCTTTGGGACCCTGCACCCATGTGGGAGACTTGGAAGAAGTTCCAGGTTCCCAGCATCAGATCGGTGCAGCACCGGCCGTTGCGGCTCACTTGGTGAGTGAATCATCGGACGGAAGATCTTCCTCTCTGTCTCTCCTCTTCTCTGTATATCTGACTTTGTAATAAAATTAAATAAATCTTAAAAATAAAATAAAATAAAATTCAACCATCACCATTCTCATTTAAATTAGCTATTATTTCTTCTTTTGGGTCTCCTATGTGAGTAAAGGGACCCAAGGACTTGAACCATCCTTCACTGTTTTCTCAGGCCATCAACAGAGAGCTGGATTGGAAGCGGAGCAGCTGGGTCATGAGTCGGCACCCTTATGGAATGTTGGTTTCACAGGCAGAGTATTAGCTTGCTAAGCCATGGCGCTGGACCCACTATAACCTTTTAAATTAGCTATTATCGCCTTCTCCTTATAGGTAAGTAAAAACCTGAGGCTCAAAGTGCTTAATTTGCCTTCAGTCAGATGTAGAGCTGACTCAAAGGCCAGGTCTACTGTCAGCAAAGATTGTACTCTTTCTACTCCATACATTACTGTCGCTCCTGGTCCCCAAGATGTCTGGGGCTTTCCATGGTGCCATGACCTACACCTTTACTTTTTAAAAATATTTATTTATTTGTTTGAAAGAGTTTGAGACATAAGAATCTTCCAATTGCTGGTTCACTCTTCAAATGGCTGCAATGCCCAGGGTGGGTCAGTCCAAAGTGAGGATTTTCTTCCTGGTCTCCCACATGGATGGCAGGGTCTCAGGGACCCAAGGCTTTGGGCCATGGTCTATCTACTGGTTTCCCAGGCCACAAGCAGGAAGCTAGATGGGAAGTAGAGCAGCCGGAATATGAACCAGCACCCATATGGTGAATTTAGTGAGATTGCAGGACAGAAGATTATTTTAAGAAAGTAGTCTTTCTACATGCTAGTAGCAAATAACTATTTATTTTTTAATTCCACCTATAATAGCATCACAAAATGTAAAATAGTTAGAAATATCTAATAACTGGGACCCAAGGCTTCTGTCCTAGCCACAAATTATTGCTGAGAGAATGAAAGAATACCTAATTTTGTGGGAAGGTTTACTGTGTTCCTATATTGGAATTCTCAGTGTTGTTAGCATGACAGCTCTTCCCAAACCGATCTATTTATTCAACACACTCTCAATAAAATGCCAAGGCCTTAGGTAAAAATCCAGAAGCTGATTCTGAATGTATATGTCAATGCAAAGGACATAGAATAAGCAAGGCTAACTTTTAAAGTAACAAAATTAGAGGACTTTTTATACCTGATTTTCGGCCTTTTAGTTTTATGGTAACAAAACAGTTTTAGTATTGCTAACGAGATTTGGAGATCAAGGCAACAAAATAGGGAGTCTGAAATATACATATAATCACAGAAGGTTTTTGGCAAAAGTACCAAAATATATGAACTAAAAATATCAAGCATCAATTCTTAATTTGAACCACAAAAAATCTAACTTCAAATGGACTATAGATCTAAGTGTAAAACCGAAAATTATAGGAATACAGAAGTTAAAGTTCTTGCAATGTTGAAGTTGACCAAAATTTCTCAGATTTGTCACATAAAATGACAACTAGTTGGCATCATCAACATTGAAAACTTTTGTTTTCAGAAGACACTGATAAGAACATGGGAAGACAAATCATAAATTGGAAGGCGACCTATTAATTGCACATGGATCAGATGCAGAGTGTTGCCAGCCTATACAGATGACATTGCTCAGAGGACTGGTTTAAATCCTAGCTGTTCCACTTCTGCTCTCCAGTTCCCTGACAATGCACGGGGGAACACAGTGGAAGATGGCCTCTGCTACCCATGGGGAGACCCCGATGTAGTTCTATGCGCCTGGCTTCACATGGCCCAGCTCTGGAGACTGTGGCAATTTGGAGGGTGAATCAGGGAGTTGAATATTCCTTTCTCTCCCACTCTGTCTCTGCTTCTCTCTTTCTAATTCTTTCAAGTCAATAAAGAAATCTTTAAAAATAAAAGACAAAAATCCAATTTAAAATGGTCACCATACTTCAAGAGACACTTAAAAAACAAAAAAGAAGTAGCCAATAGGCACATGAAAAAATGTCCAACATCAGTACTCATTAGAAAATTAAAATTTAAACCACAGTTTACTACTATGCCTTTGTTACAATGACTCAAATAAGATTTTTCATATTAAGTGTTGATGAGGAGGTGGGGCAAAATGTTGTTGGTGGGAAAACCAAATGATGCAAGTATTTTGAAAAATACTTTGGTAAGTTAAATATCAACCAAATGATCCAGCCATTCTATTCTCAGTAATTTTGCTCAAGGAAAACGGAAACAAATGTCCACAGAAAGACTGTACATAAATGTTCATGGCAGCCTTACTTGGTATAGGCCCACTTGGGTATCAATCCAAACACTCACCACCAGGTGAATTGGGCCCGATGTGGTAGCTCAGTGGCTAAAGTCCTCGCCTTGAACGTGCCGGGATCCCATATGGGCGCCAGTTCTAATCCCGGCAGCAGTGCTTCGCATTCAGCTCCCTGCTTGTGGCCTAGAAAAGCAGGAGAGGACGGTCCAAAGCCTTGGGACCATGCGCCCGTGTGGGAGACCTGGAAGAGGTTCCTGGCTCCTGGCTCCTGGCTCCTGGCTTCTGCTTGGCTCATCTCTGGCCATTGCGGCCACTTGGGGAGTGAATCAATGAATGGAAGATCTTCCTCTCTGTCTCTCCTCCTCTCTGTATATCTAACTTTGCAATAAAAATAAATCTTAAGAAAAACACATGTAGATAAAATAGAAGACTAGCCAGCCATCAAATGGAGCAACTATTGCTCATGCAACAATATGAATAAATCTTAAAATCATGTTCGGTAAAAGAAATCATATATCCTCTCCCCAAGTCACACATGTAGAGTGTGATTTCACTCATATAAAAATGCACATGAGTCCTTCATGCAGAAAATACATGCATGACCACTTGAGAATGGAGTAGAAAAATAGGTAAGGTACATAGGGGCACAGGGAAGCTTAGGGATGTGGAAATGTTCACTGTCTTGTGTGTGATGATAGCTGATGACCATGAACAATTGCTAAAACTTAACACATGACTGACTTTTAGTTGTTTTTACAGTTTATTGAGTGATAATTACGCTTTAAGGAAGCTGAAAAATGATTACACCTGTTCTGGACCCACTCAGTCACTAAAAATCAAGTCATCCAGCAATGAAACAATAAGAGACCTGTGAGAAGTTAAGCAAGAGAGATCATTTAAAATCAGGAAGGGCCATCAAGAACAGGCTCGCTTTCATAAAGGGGCTCTGGGCTTGGGCCAGCAAAGGAGCACATGGACACAGCATGAAGGGACTTCAGCGGGCATTTGATGTGCTCCTGGGGTGCCTGGGGGATGAGACTTGGAGGTGTGATGATGCAGGTGGATGGCAAGCCAGGTGGTATGGATGAGGGCGGTGTCAGCAGCAGCCACCCACTCTGCCTTGGCTCACTTCCACTTGGCATTTCTCCTAGTGACGTGGATGAGTGTAAGAGGCATCTTGGCCAGCATCATTCAGCAAGTATCAATGTGGTCCTACAAGGTGGCAGGCAGCAGATTGGTGCCATCAGAGAAAGAAAGCTCCTGGGAAGGGAGGGTTGAAAAACCACTGAGAAAAGCCATGAGAGTTTCATGTTTGTGAATACCCCATTTCACATCTTGCCTTGACACCAAGAGCTTGGCATTAGGAAAGCATGAAATCCTGGACGGAGGATGCAAGGTCATGGGACCACTTTGGTTTGGTTGTTTCAGGCCCTTCCAAAGTTCATTTGGCAGCTGAATCCCCTCCCAGTTCAGATGTAGCCAGTGAGGCTATCTTAACAGGTGCAGGCCCTTGAGAGGGGGTTGGGCTGGGGAGTGTTTCCCTCGTGCACCAACACAAAACGCTGGTGGAAGAGGCTGGAGTGGGGCTTAGCTGGTGCGCTGGCCTGCTCCTCCTGCACCTCTCTGCTGCCTGAGGACATGGTGGGCCCCCCAGTCACCAACCGAATGCCAGCTCCAGCATCCAGGACTTCCAAGTCACCAGAATGGTAAGAAATTTCTGTTCCTTTTTGAGTGCCTATGATAACAGTACCAGTGGACTGAGACACTAGCTTTGCACCATGTGGGTTTGTTTTTTCTCTAAACAAAGACCAGTTTCAGTCCTGGAGGACCCAGGGTCAGAGGCTCATGTGGTCAGATGTATGGGTTTCTAATGAGCCAAAAGGGACACCATGGAGGCCGAGGAGGCTGGTGGCCCAGGAGAAAGAGGACAGGGGCTGAGCTGACCAAGGAGTGTGGCAAGCAAGTCCTGTCCTGACTGTTTCACCATGACCATGACACCTAGCTGTCTCCCAGGAGCTGGAGGCTCTCCCATCTCCCTTTCTTGCCATTTCTGTCTGGGGCTCATGTGTCTAAGCTTACTCTCAACCCCCATCCTGGCCTCTCCAATTGGGTAGACCCGGCTGCGAAGCTCATTTCTATCACTTGCTGGTTATGACTTCAGGCAAGGCATTGGAGCTTTCTTAGCCTCAGCTGTGCAGGCTCATGGCAGGGAGGAACGAATCAGTCACAGTATGTGCGGACTGCCTGGGATACACATGAGTCAAGTGTAACACTTGGGGAGTGTTAAGCTTCCACCCTAGGGAATCCACAACACCTTACTGACCCTCAGCTTGGGGGACATGGGGTGCAATGACAGCACAATTAGGGAATGTGGAAAAGCAGTTGTCCTCGATGGGGTACTCAGGGGTCCCCCAGAGTGGAGTCATCAGCGACATCAGGGGTCCCCCCCCCAACAGTGGGCTGCAGGTATACCTTCTGCATGAGGGAGACCATCCTATCTTGAGATGCTCTCGTTTAGTGGTTCTCAACAATGGCGATCTTACCATTTGAGAAGCATCTGGCCATGTCTGAAGACATTCAGTTGCCATGGTCAAGGCGGGGCAGGTGTGGTGATAATGGCCTCTGGTGGAGATGCTGCTCAACTCCCACAAAGCACTGCACAGTTTCCCACCTCCCACACCACCTCCCCAAAGAATTCAGCTGACCAAAGTCCCTGATGCCAATGACCAAGCTGGGTTCAAATTCCAGCTCTGTCATTTATAGCTGTGTAACACTGGGCAAGTTCCTTAGCTGTAACTAGAAACTTATAAAATGAAGATAACAAGGGCATCTTGTGAGGTTGACGGTGCATTGTGAGTTCGTGGTCTGTGCTGCATTTAGGTCAAGCCCAGGTAGAAGTTGGATCTGCTAGAATTGCCACCAAGGTCACCTGCTATCTCCCAGGGACCACACATCCTTGTTCCCTGCCTCACCCCCACGGGTTAAGTCCTCCCTCCCCATTCTCTTCAACTGACACTTTAACATGCTGTTTTCTTTTCTGGAAAGTTCCAGGCGTATCAGTTTCACTTTTGAGATAAATCCACCCAAGATTAGACCTACCCAAGATTAGACCTAACAAACCCAGTGTCTGGGAGGTATGGAGGGGCCACACAGTCATCTCCTGGAGTGGATGAGAGTCTTTGGTGAATGCTGTCCAGGGTGGGGTTGGCTTTGCTTATGAGAGGGCTGTGCTGTCCCTGGCTGGTTGTGCTTTGATTGGCTGGCACCTCCCGCAGAGGGTCCTAGGGACAGGATGTCTCAGGCATCACTGAAAGTGGCACTCTCTCTCTGATGATACACGTTGCATTGAAGACACATCTTCCACTTGGGCCTGAACATCCAGTGAAAAGACCCCTGAAGAACTGGGATGCTGGCCTGGAACGCACCTCCAAGAAAAGGCACCACAAAGCAGGAGGCCCAGTCACCTGCGTGCTGTGTTCCTTAGCCTTGGCTGGGTCATGAGTCTTATCCACCTATTGTCATCTCCTAAACTCCCAGAGTCATCTAATATCATACAGAAGGTTCTCCTCAGTCTAGTGGTGTTGCGCCATGGAAGTCTATGAAGCAGTTGTTGAATTAAACAAACTCGGGACCCATGAAAAGCCACAACCTACAAACCTCCCCAAGTCTTGGGGAGGGGGTCGCTTAAGCATGCCTCTGGCCCACCTCTGGGAGAACCCTGCTGAACCTTAATTTGGTTTAATTCAGTCCAATTACTCTCACACTGGGCTAACTTCTGCCCTCAAGCTGTGTGTTGGCAGCTTCTGCTGACTCCAAGTACAGAAATGGGCAGGTGACAGCAGCAAGTGCTTGGCTGTGTTAAAGGAGAGATGGTGGCCACGTGCTCTCAGCATGTGTGGAACAATAAGATGGCTAAGGCCTGCTGATCCACAGTGCCCCATCAGCCCAGAACTCCCCTAAGCGTTGACCAAGTGCCTGCTGACTTAGCATGCAAAGGAGGTGGCTGGTTGATTTGATTTGTGCCACGATGTCAGTTGCCCTTTATTTGTGGATTGTATTGAACAGGTTTATTTCTTCCCTCTCTGACTATAAATCTTGACCAATTGCAAACAAGGCACCACAGTCTTCTCTCATCTGGTTTTCTTTGGGAATCCTTCACTCTGCTTCTCTGGCAGTAAAATACCCAGCTACTCAGGTGGGAGAGCAGGAAGCTGGGGCCTCCATGTGCATGCGGGGTGTCCTGTGATGGTGTCTGCCACCCAGGAGACACACTCTTCTTCATGTCCCTTTGTTTTGAAGATTCATTTAAAATTTTTAATTTCAAAGGCAGTGACAGAGAGAGGGAGAGAATGCACAGAGAAACCTATGCTCTGGTTTGCTCCCCGAATGGCCACCACGGCTGGAGCTGAACCGAGCTAAAGCCAGGAGCCTGGAACTTCATCTGTCTCCCATGCCGGTAGCAGGGACCCAAGCGTTTGAGTCATCATCTGCTCTCCCAGGGGGCTGGATGGGACGTGGAATGGCCAGGTTTGAGGGGTGGTTTTGAGCTGGCAGCTCTGGTTTGTAGTTTGTGGGAAATGACATAAATCCAGAGTCTCATTGCTATTCCCTGGAGCCCTGGGCTCCTGGCAGGGGTTCCCATTGGCATAGTTATACAAGGAGGCTTCACGTAATTTTTGTGAAATAATTAGATTTGTTTCACACAGAGTACAAGCATTTTAACAGAGTACAAAGAAACATGTAATAATCTGGGGCCTGGTGCGATAACGTAGTGATTAAATCCTCATCTTGCATGTCTTGGAATTCCATATGGGTGCTGGTTCATGTCCTGGCTGCTCCACTTCCCATCCAGCTCCCTGCTTGTGGCCTAGAAAAGCAAGAGAGGATGGCCCGAAGCCTTGGGACCGGCACCCATGTGGGAGACCCAAAAGAAGCTCCTAGCTCCTGGCTTTAGATTGGTTCAGCTCTGGCTGTTGCGGCCACTTGGGGAGTGGACCAGCAGACAGAAGATCTTTCTCTCTGTGTCTCTGTAAGTCTGCCTTTCCAATAAAAATAAATAAATCTTAGAAAACAATCTGGAATATCAGTGGTGCAGTAGAAAATGGGTGGGTGTGGGATGGGGGCTGAGTCTACATTCTGTCACCTGCCTATGACCCCAGGCACATCACTTCAACTGTGCTCAGCTGCAGGCTGGGTTGCCATGCCTGCCTTATCCTAGGAACAAGAGTTAGGCAGCATGGGAGAGTGTGTGTGGGGTGTGGGTGGCACTGCAGCAAGGTGCGGCTTCTGTAAGGCTCTAGGTAGAGTGAGAGATGGAGCAGGTGCACCCTGCTAAGTATGCCAGTACCCCCAGGCACTCAGCAGTCCAGCTCCTCCACCATTCCTGGGCTTCCCACACCTGTCAGCCCCGTGGCCAAAGCACCATCTTCCTCCACCTGTTTGGCCAGGTGGAGAATGGAGGCGTTCATTGTGACCAAGGCTGGGAGGACCAGGAAGATGTGAGCAAGCAGGCAAAGAAGGTTATGTCCCTCCCAGCCTGCCCTTGACCCCTCACCTGTGGACTGACTGGCCTTTGTGAAATTAGCCATGTCCTCCTGCCACCAGGAGAGGCTCTGGGAGGAAGGTGTGGAGACTTCCTGCTGTGGATGCATTACAAAAGGCAGACCTCAAGAAGTGTTCACTCTAAAGCCCAAGGAATCTGACCTCCTCTCTTGGGTGGGAGGGGAGCCTGGGTCCACTGAGTCATCATGGGGAAGAGAGCCAGGCTCACCTGACCTGTCCCCAAGACCTTGCCCTGGGCACACAGGTGCCTGGAGCCACCTGGGAGAGGGCAGCTGGACAGGCTGCATTCTTTGGTGCTGAACATGGCCGTGAGTGGTGCCTCTCTGCTTTGCCTGCAGTGCCTCCAGGCCAGAGGAAGGCAGTGGTGCACAGGCTGCTCTCCTAGGACAGCCCTCACCTCAGCCCCTGAAGCATCTCACTGGGACGCAGGTGTCTATCCTGTGTGCATCATCTGTCCCCACAGGAGATCCCCCTTTGTGCTGCTGTGAGCATGGGACCTGGTCTCATGTGCTTCCCTTCCTTGTCTTTAGGTGCCCTTTGCTTCCCATCCTCTTGGGGGGCTTTCAGGTTGTGTGGCATCTTTCAGGTGTCAAAATGTATCACACAGGGGCTGGCCTGGTAGCCTCTGGTGCCAGTATTCCCTATGAGCACCGGTTCAAGTCCCAGCTGCTCCATTTCTGATCCAGCTTCCTGCTGATAGTCTGAAAAGGCAGCAGACGATGGCCTATTACGGGAGACCCAGAGGAAGTTCCTGGCTTCAGACCGGGCCAGCTCCAGCTGTTGTGGCCCCGGCCATTTGGGGAGTGAATTGGCCATTGGAGGATGGATCTCATTCACCCTCCCTGCTTTTGACTCTGCCTTTCAAATAAAAAAATCTTTAAAAGTGGCAGATACACACAAAGATCACCCTTGGGGACCAGAGCATGACCCAGCCTGCACTTTGCACCAGCTGTATCCTTCTAAGAATCCTCACCTTTCCACCCTTGGTGGTTAAGCGTTGGTGTTTCATCTCAGGGCAGCAGTTTTAAGCTGAAGGCCCAGTGGCAATGGTGATGGAGACAAAAACAAAAGTAATAGATCAGACGGCAGCGAGGGGCAGTCCTAGGCTATGGTCTCGAGTACTGTGGACATTGATTCTAACCACTGATCTTGCTTGTGGGACTCTATATGACCCACGCATTGCACCAGGTCCTGCATGTGTGTTGTGTCCTTTCATCTTCTCCTGAACTCTGTGGCGATTGCGCGCACAAGGCTGGGGTTATACACCTGCTGAAGTCTGGCACTTGTGACTCCAAACTCTGGTCATCCAAGCAGATACTCTTCACCTTCCTTCTGGACCGAGCTCCTGTTTCCTTATCTACCTGTTGGCGCTTTGGAGAACAGCTGACACCTGTTAAGGGTTGAGGCTCACCCTTGGACCTTTTGGACCTTCTGCGTTTTAGCAGGAGCCTGGGTGATGAGATAGCGACTGACGTTGGCAGTGGCTTTCCAAGTGCTGATGTGGGCAATGTCATCTGTCCATGTGGCTGGTACTCACCCTCCCCTGGTTTTATAGCACTGTTCCTCAAGCAGTAGACTGGAGCTTAACAAAGAGCAGGTTTCTGAACTCTACCCTGTGTTGCTGATTTCTGTAGTTTTGGGGGGTGGGGTGACAATCTGCATTTTATACCTGTTCCAGGTGAACCTGCCCTGTGACCCACACTTTGAGAACCCCTGCATTGTAGTAATTCCATTCAAGCAGAAGACCAGGCATTATGGTTTCATTCATATATATATGAATGAATATATATATATACACATATACACACACACACACACATATATATATATATATACATTTCATATATTTGTTTATGAAGAGATGATGTGCAGAGAAGTTCAGTATCTCATGTTTGGGATGATGTTATGGTTAGAGTGACAGCTTGGGGGTCCTCCCCCAAGGCATTTGGATTAGGAGCCTGGTCCCCAAAGTCTTGTGTTAGTGGTCAATGGGTAAATGCTAAGGGTGAAGCTGTGATTTTTTTAAGGTTTATTTGTTTTTATTGGAAAGGCAGATTTACAGAGAGAAGGAGAGACAGAGATCTTCCATCTGCTGGCGCCCTCTGCAAGTGCTACACTGGCTGGAGCTGAATTAATCTGCAGCCAGCATGAGGGGGAGGGTTTTGGCAGGGGTGGGGGGAATCCCAGTGCTTATGGGACTGTGTCACATAATGCAATGTAATTAATAAAAATTAAAAAAAATTAAAAAAAAATAATCTACAGCAGGAGCCAGGAGCTTCTTTTGGATCTCCCATGTGTGTACAAGGTCCCAAGGCCTTAGATCATTGTTTACTGCCTTCCCAAACCATAAGCAGGGAGCTGGATTAGAAATGGTGTAACCAGGACATGAACTGACACTTAAAGGTGCAGGATTAGCCTATTGAGGCACTGCACAGGCTCCCGGGGGTGATCATAATTAGGACATTAAGAAGGTGGCCCAATGGTGTCTTTAGGTCATTGGGTGTGCTCTTAGGTGGTTTGAGAGACAGGGTTGGTTATCTAGCCTGAGTTCAGCCCAGCTTCCCAGCACACAACATTATAGTCTTTGACCTCCCCTGATGCCTAAACCACTGGGCCACCCGATCTTGAACTGTGGACTCCCCAGACCAACAAGTGAAATTCAACTCCTCCTTGCAGGCATTTTACATAACATCATGAAATGCTAACACAGGTGACAAAGTTCTGAGAAAATAGGGGTTGGACTTTAATCCCATGATGGGACTTGACATTATTTGGTTCCATGCCAGTGCTTCACAGCAGGCCTGGGCAGCTCTGGGGTTTTAGCATGATGAGAGAGAAAAAGTTCTGTGGGCTGCTCCTGGGTCTCCTCTGTGTTGCCTGCCATCTAGGCACATGACTACCTTTGTGCATGCAAAGGCATGATGGTGGAGCTAGGACTCCAGGCTCTCCCAGAGCACATGGCTGGGAAGGGAGCCAGACCCAACACCCACTGCGCATGTATGCAGACCTAACATTAATAGCCACACAGTCAGGATTTCACCTGCCCTCATCTAGGAACTTACAGCAAGGGTGGACCACTAGGGCCTAAGCCTTGTGTTCAAGAGGAAAGGGTGGAGCTAGGACTGACCCTCAAGGCTAGATCCTGGCAGAGCTTCAGTTACATGTGAGTGTGATACCAGGGAAGTAGCAAAAATGTCCCAAAGTGACAGCGGCCTATGATATCCCTGGGCTCACAAGTATCCTTTACTGCTAGCACTCTTAAGACTCCAAGCAGAAACAGTTATATTGGGCCTGGTGTGAGAGCTCAGTAGCTAAATCCTCACGTTGCAAGTGCCTGGAGCCCATATGGGTGTTGGTTTGTGTCCCAGTTGTCCTAGTTTCTAATCTAGCTCCCTGCTTATGGTCTGGGAAAGCTGGAGAGGATGGTCCAAAGCATTGGGACCCAGCACACACATCGGAGACCCAGAAGAGGCTCCTGGCTTTGGATTGGCTCAGCTCTAGCCATTGTGGCCATGTAGGGAGTGAACCAGTGGGTGGAAGATCTGTCTCTCCTCTCTGTAAATCTAGTCTGCCTTTTGAATAAAAATAAATAAATCTTACCAGACACTGGATAAGGGCCCCAAGCTCTTAGGTCACAGCTAGTTTGTGTTGTGTTTGGACATGTTCAAGAAACAACAAAGTGAAGTTAATTCCAGTCAGTACAGAGAGGCCTGTGGTATTGTGTTCCTGTTTATTGTTTTTTTTTTTATTAATTAATTACATTGTATTATGTGACACAGTTTCATAGGTACTTGGATTCTCCCACCCCTCCCCAAACCCTCCCCCCATGGTGGATTCCTCCACCTTGTTGCATAACCACAGTTCAAGTTCAGTTGAGATTCCCTCATTGCAAGCATATACCAAACATAGAGTCCATCATCTTATTGTCCAGTCAAGTTCAATGGCTTCTTAGGTAGACCCTCTCTGGTTTGAAGACAGAGCCAGGAAAGTATCATCCCAGTCAATTAAAAGCTCCAACATACCATCAGCAAAAATTTACATCATTATGGAATTAATTGATATAGTGGTGAGTAACCAATATGTTAAAAATAAATGCGAGTTCTTAACCACCTTCTGTGACCACCTCATTGACATTTCAATTTTAGTTTATACACAACATATAACATACATAACATAACAGGTTATACATAACATCATATCATCTTAAATTAAGGCAAACATGTGGTATTTAACCTTTTGGGATTGGCTCATTTCCCTTAGCATTATGGTTTCCAGTTTGGCCCATTTAGCCACAAAGAACTGCATTTTGTTTTTTTTTTTTTAATAGCTGAGTAGTATTCCATGGAGTAGATGAACCATAGCTTTCTTATCCATTCCTCTGCTGATGAGCATTTTGGCTGCTTCTGTGTTTTGCAATTACTGATTGTGCTGCTATGAACATAGGAGTGCATGTTGGTTTCTCATAAAACAAGTGTTCTGGATATATTCCTAGGAGTGCTATTGCTGGATCATACGGTATGTTGAATTTGAGTTGTTTGAGTATTCTCCATACTGATTTCCATAGAGGCTGTACCAGCCTGCAGCCCTACCAGCAGTGGAGTAGGGTTCCCTCCCTCCCCCCCAACCTCGCCAGCAAGTGTTGTTGGTGCTTTTATTCGTGTGGGCCAGTCTTACTGGCATTAGGTGGTACCTCATTGATGTTTTAATTTGGATTTCCCTTATTGCCAGGGAACTTGAGCATTTTTTTCATATGTTTATTTGCCATTTGGGTTTGTTCCTTTGTGAAGTGTCTGCCCATTTCCCGTGCCCATTTCTTGAGTGGCTTGTTTGTTTTGACATTTTGGTTGTTTTGTAGCTCTTTGTATGTTCTGGAGATCAGCCCTCTATCACCTATGTCGTGTGCGAAGATCTTCTCCCATTCTGTGGGCTGCTTTTTTACTTTGTTGATTGTTTCCCTTGCTGTACAGAAGCTTCTTAGTTTGATGAGGTCCCATTCGTTTATTCTGGTCTTGATTGCTATTGCCTTTGGTGTCCTTTTTAGGAAGTCGGGACCTACCCCTAGATCTTGCAGAGTATTTCCAACATTTGCTTCCAAAAGTTTGAAGGTTTCTGGATGTAGGTTTAGATCTGTTATCCATTTAGATTTGATCTTAGTGTATGGTGAGAGATGTGGGTCTATCTTTTTGTTTCTGCAGGCTATCAACCAGTTGTCCCAACAGCATTTATTGAACAGACCTTCCCGTTTGCCTGGATTGTCGTTTGTCTTTTTGTCAAAGATTATTTGGCTGTATCTGTGTGGGTTCCCTTCTGGTGTTTGTATTCTGCTCCATTGATCTTCCTCTCTATCTTGGTGCCACTACCAGACTATTTGGATAACCACTGCCCTATAGTATGTCCAGAGGTCCGGAACTGTGATTCCCCCTGCTAACTTCCTGTTCTTCAGGATGGTTCTAGCTATCTGTGGTTTTTTGTGTTTCCAGATGAACCTTTGAATCATTGTTTTCAGTTCCATGAATAATGTTTTGGGCAATTTGATTGGGATTGCGTTGAATGTATATATTACTTTTGGCAGTATAGACATTTTAATGATATTGATCTTACCTATCCAGGAGCATGGGATGTTACTCCATCTTTTGAGGCCTTGTTCAATTTCTTTTTTAAGTAGTTTGTAGTTTTCTTCAAATAGGTCTCCCACATTTTTGGTTAGATTTATTCCCAGATACTTCATGCTTTTCTCTTTTATTTTGAATGGTATCTTGCTGGTTAAATCTTTTTCCATCTTGGGGCTGTTTGGATCTGTTTATTGTTTTGAACAGAATCAGGGTTCAGCCCGTGGCCCCTGGATTGAGCTGCCATTCGTGATGCCTGCATCCCTATCAGAGTGCCAGTTCAGGTATCGGTTGCTCCACGTGTAATCCAGTTCCCCTGTTAACACAGCTGGGAAGTCAGAGGATGAAGGTCCCTCCAAGCACTTGGGCCCGCCTCCTTGAACCAGGCTGAAGTTCCTGGCTCCTGGCTACTGTCTGGCCCAGGCCCACCTGTCGGAGGGGGGAACTGGCGAGTAAACGGGCAGATAGAAGAGCTCTCTATCCCTGTCACTCATCCTTCCAAATGAATTTTTTTGAAAAACAAAAACAAACAAAACAAAACAAAAGACCTGTATTTCCTTTTCCAAAGAGATTCATTTTTATTTGAAAGGCAGATTTTACAGAGAAAGAAGATATAGGGAAGGACTTTTATTTGCTGGTTTGCTCCCCAAATGGCTGTAATACCAGAGCTGAGTCAGGACCAGGATCCAGGAGTTTCTTTTGGGTCTCTCACATGGTTGCAGAGGTCCAAGGTCTTTAGCCATCCTCTGCTGCTTCCCAGGCCACAAACAGGGAGCTGGATGGGAAGTGGAGCAGCTGGGGCTTGAACCAGGACCCATATGAGATCCTGGTGCTGCAGGCAGAGGATATCCTTGCATATGCCACTCTACTGGCCCCCAAAATACATAAATTTCTTAAGTTTAAGAAATCCTGGCTTATCTAAATTGTCTCCTTTAAGATCCTAATATATGTGATTAAACTTCAAAAAGTTGATAGAAAACTGAAAGAAGGTGAATTTTTTTTTTTTTTGTTTTTAGTGTGAACGGTTTTATGAAACTGATGAATAACTTTTTATAGTGCTTATTTTTTCTTGAACTTTTGGAAGGTCCCTCTTGCATTCCTCCCCTTGGGGTCTGGTTAGGTGGGCTGCTTCCCTTCCCTAACACCTAAGGGCCACAGCCTTTCTCTCAGGAGTGGCATTGGGTTGTAAGAACCTCATGACAAGCTCTGATAAATAGACTGGAAGATCATCCATCACAATAGTTTAAAGGGAAAGGATATGTTCCCACCAAGCACTAGGTAGCCTGCAAGGTGGTGGGGCAGAGTTGACAGGTCACTGGCTGGGGCCAGTGTCAGGGGCTGACAGCTGTGTCATCAAGGAAGACTTGGCCTCAGACCGAAAGGCCAGTCTGTATTGCTTCTAGTCACGAGACTTCCCAGTCAGCTCACCTGGTGTCTCTGCCTCAGGCTTTATGGTCCATAAAGTGGGGCTGCTGCTTCAAGCGCTTCCTCTTACATGAGAGGCCTGTCAGCCCCTCTTGCTTCACCTCTGCTTTCTCCGACTGCTGGCTGGTTTTACCACCTTCCTCCCACCCCTCCCCTTCTCTGCCCTGCCCTGCCCTGCTCTGCTTAGGGATCAGAACCTGCCCCACCTGCCTGCCAGGGGGCCTCCCATCCCAGGAGCCACCTGCCAAAGGATCGTGAGGCGGGGGAGGAGAGATCCTATCTTTTTTTTTTTTTTTTTAATTTATTTTATTACAAAGTCAGATATACAGAGAGGAAGAGAGACAGAGGAAGATCTTCCGTCCGATGATTCACTCCCCAAGTGAGCAAACCCATGCGGGTGCAGGGTCCCAAAGCTTTGGACTGTCCTCAACTGTTTCCCAGGCCATAAGCAGGGAGCTGCCGGGATTAGAACCGGCACCCATATGGAATCTCGGCGCGTTTAAGGCGAGGACTTTAGCTGCTAGGCCACGCCGCTGGGCTGAGAGATCCTATCTTGTAGACCTGAGTGGGCTGGGTCTTCTGGGCCCCCTCTCCCCTGAGAATTAAGGAAGTGACAGCAGTGACACTGGATGCAACCCGCCCCATCCCAGATAGCATTTTGGGGTCATTTCGGTGGCAGATTAGGGAAGCTCGGATTCTTCCCTGTTCTTCCCTTTATGCACAAGGATGGGGAAAGGAGGCCAGTTCTCTGGAGGCCTCCATTAGGGGGTGGGAAGAGAGAAATACACGGAACAGCTGGGAGACCCTGCTGGAGAGATAGGAAAATGCTGGCTGACACCCAGTGTCTGGGCAGGAGGGCAGAAGGGCCAGGGCCTGGAAAGGTGAGCCTCTGAAATGCCTCTTGGACCCTTAGAACCTCAGCACAAGGGCTGAGGCATTAACACATTCTCCCCTTCCCTTAGCAGAGAAGCTCATTTTTTCTATTTTTGCCCATTAAGTGGTAATTCCAACAGATCACCAACAAAGAAGAGGGGGAGAGAAAGACTGTGGGAAGCCAAGTAAATCATTGAGAAAACTGAGTGTGGGGAGGAGGCGGGGCTAATGGTTTGAAACAGGGAAGAGGGGTTCTTCTGTTGGTCATAGGATGTGTCAATCATATCCCCTTGGCAAATGACAATGACTCAAGAAGGATCTTGATGCTGGAATCAGGAACACCCTCCTTCCCCAAGCCCCTCCCACCCAAAGTATTGGTACATACTGAATTTTAAAAGTTCTGGTTGGAAATTAAAAGTGAGTCACAAGGGAAGCATTGGGGTGTGTGTTTGTCTGAGCAGCTGAGTGAATGCCTGCACCCCAATCACAGTACCTGGATTGGATTCCCAGCTCTAGCTCCCTTCCCTAGTCTCCTGACACAGAGCCTGAGAGGCAGCAGTAGTTGGCTCACATAATTGCATGCTTGTCAGCTGTGTGGGAGATCCCAGCTTGAGTTCCTGGCTCCTGGCTTTGGGAAGTGAGCCAACAGACCAAAGATCTCCCCCTCCTCTCTACCCACCCCGCCTCTGTCATTCTCTTTGTCAAATAAATAAGCTGGGGGGAGAAGGGGAAGAGTGTTTCAATATTCATTTGTGAGCTGTCTTATGAAAAATCTGCATTTGGGCATTGCTGCTGGCTGATACTTTAATGGCAAGGGATGTTGCTGATTCAAATATGTAGATATCACAACAGTTCCAAAAGCTCCCCCCACCCGCCCCGATCATCATATACAGTTACAGGTATAGAATTAGTCTTTAATCAGTTGTGGCCAAGGTCAAGAGCTTGTTGGCATTTAGAAGTCTGAATTGCCCTCAAGAACTGTGGGGCATATTAAAGCAAATCATGGCTCCATCTTGGATGCAGGCTTATGTGATTAGTGCTGACTTTAGTAACTTCCTTCCAGGTGATTTGAAATATAAGCCAGCCATTGACTTTAGCTCAGAGCAGCCAGTTCAGTGCTGATTCCAAAATGTTTCTCCGAGCTTCCAGAAATCGTGTGTCCTGGAGGTGACCAATCCAATGAGAGTGCTTCACCTCTGTGGGGCAGGTGCTGAAGAAGTAAGCCACACCCCCAGGTTAGAATCCAGAAACTGATGGAGAAAGGTGTGTGTCATCCATGTGGCTTGACCTGGGATGCGCTAAAATTGTGGCTTTGCAGAGTTGTGGGTCCATGACATCACGCCACTAGGGCAGATCAGGAGTGGAAGAGAAAGGATGTGTTTGTCTCTGTTGCCAACCTCATGCTCCTGTGAACCAACTTCTTCCATGCTCATATCGGAAGCGTCTGCCTTTCCCTGTAGCCTCCGGTCTTCAGATGACTCACAGAAAGAAGGTAAAACCTTTGAGAGCCACATTCAAGTACCTTTGTTTTAACAGGACCTGGATCTGAGTTCTCCCTGCTCATAAACCTCTGCAACCCTCACCTATGTCAAAATAAATGAGTCTGCACGCTCTGTGTTAACTTCTTCAAGTGCCCAGAGATGGGTTACAGCAGGTGGCAGGAACATGAAGGAAACTCACCACCCTGGTCATTTCCTCCACCCTTGACTGGCAGGCAGGGGGTCTGCCCTGCCAAGTTCCCCAGTCTTCAGAAGAGAATATGACAGAAAGTGGCCACACCCACCCACCCACCTACCTTCAGTGTTCTACTTCTTTTTTTTTTTTTAGGATATATTTAAATTATTTGAAAGAGTTAGAGAGAGAAGGAGGGAGAGAGAAAGTTCTTTCATCTGCTGACTCATTCCCCAGATGGCCACAACTGCTGTGGATGAGCCAGATTAAAGCCAGAAGACAGGAGTTTCTTCTGTATCTTCCACATGGGCACAGGGGGGCTCAAGCACTCAATTGCTGCTGCTTTTCCAGGCACATAACAGGAAGCTGGATGGGAAGTGGAGCAGCAGGGGGTAGAACAATTCCCACATGCTGGTGCTATAGGAACATGATTAGCTTACTACACCACAACGCCAGCACAAGTGTTCTTCTTTTGGCATCAGGTAAACTCACTTTTCTAGATTTAAACCAAAAATCTCAAAATTCTTTTGGGTAAGCATTTAGCTATTTTCTAATTTGTATGCATGAACTGACTAGGCAATAGGATTTGCTGAAAAACAGTGCTAACACATCCTGGTAGGTTCCTGAGTTGGCACAGTAAAGTCAAATGCCTATCTTTGGGTGACCCTTTCTAGGAAAAGGGACAAAGTTGGTGGGAGTAAGTGACCTTTGAAACTAGTTGATGGGGCCTGGCATGCAGGAGCCTAGTGGCTAAAGTCCTTGTCTTCGATGCGCTGGGATCCCATATGGGTGCCGGGCTCCAGGCTATAGGGGTCTACCCAGCACCCCACACCAGCTGCAAAAGGCTACTTGGAAACACAAAAGAAGGAAATTGGTGGATGCACACCAGGGGGCCTGCCTTGGAGAGCTTGGGGCAGCCCTTGAACTTTCTGAACTTCTCCTGCTAGTCACTCTTGTACCCCCCAATCCCAACATTCACTTTCACAAAGGGATTGGCAGTCTTCTCAAGGGGACTGATTGCATATTTTCAGGCTTTGAGAAAGAGGTAGAAGAGAGAAGCTGGGTGGACTTTATACCTTGCCCAGGAGTTAACCACGAGGGAGGATGAATGCTCTGTGTTGAGGGCAGCAGTGTTTGATGTGAAGAAAAATGGGTAAGGTGGCTGGGGCCCGCGCACCAGAAAATAGGTTGCCCACATCAGTGGCAGGTGGTAGAGGAAGATGATGAGG
Organism: Ochotona princeps; assembly: GCF_030435755.1. Taxonomy (NCBI): domain Eukaryota; kingdom Metazoa; phylum Chordata; class Mammalia; order Lagomorpha; family Ochotonidae; genus Ochotona; species Ochotona princeps. The sequence continues at coordinate 53,328,003 of NC_080832.1, read as the reverse complement.
GACAGGGAGGTCAAGGGAGATCGAACAGGTGACAGTCCTGTGTAATGTTAAGAATTTTATTCTTGGGCTTGGCGCAGTAGCCTAGTGGCTAGTCTTCACGTTGCATGTGCCAGGATCCCATATGGGTGCTAGTTCATATCCCAGCTGCTCCACTTTCCATGCAGTTTCTTGCCTGTGACCTGAGAAAGCAGTAGAGGACAGCCCAAAGCTGTGTGGGAGACCCAGAGGAGGCTCCTGGGTCCTGGCTTTGGATTGGCACAGTTCCAGCCATTGCAGCTGCTTGGGGAGTGAACCAGCAGCTGGAAGATCTTTTTTCTCTGGCTCTTCTCTGTAAATCTGCCTTTCCAATAAGAATAAAAATTATTTTTACCTTATTCCCCTGCCTGTAAGAGCCTAGGGCTGGGCTGGTGACCAAAGCTGAGAGCTGGGCATGCAATCCAGGTCTCCCATGTGGGTGGCAGGAGCCCGATTCCCACTGCCTCCAGGGTCTGCGCTGGCAGGGAGTTGGAGTCTGGACCCCACAGCTGGGCTTTGAACCATCTTCACTGCTAGGGCAAATGGTTGCCCCCATATTGATTTGATTTTGTTTTTAATTGAAACTACATTGAGACTACTGATTTTATTCTTATGATGATGAAAGGGAAATATTGATACTTCGATTATAAAAATGAATTGAGGCAAAGGAGACTTTTGTATAGATATGTAGATATGAAAGTGTCAACTTGACAATGAAAGATGTTTGTTCTTTTCTCATATAGAAATAGCTCCTAAATTGGTGTATCTGCTGAGACACAAGAATGGGTTATGGCCTGATGAGGGGGCTCTCTCGAACCTGGGAAAAATTGGGGGGGGGGTGTTAGACACTAAATGGATGTCTTAATTTCTAATGGAACCATGAAAAGTTCATATGCCTGTGAAACTTACTTTTTTCATCCTTCTATATTCCTTCGTAAGACACATTACCCAATTGGGTCTTTTAAGGAAATGCAGTATAATATATATTTTTTTGCATGGCCTAAATAGTCTTTGAAGAAGGAAAAGAAACAGAATATGCCCATTTTTCCTTGGAAAATTACCTGGGTTATTTTATGAATTGAAGCTCTTCAAATGAAATCATTTTTTGTGTTTTGAAAGAAGCCAGGACACATTCATTCTCTGACTTCCTGCCTCTCTGTGGCCATTTCCAAGGCTACACCTTGCCAAGCCCTCCATGCCTGCTCTCCAACCAGTTGCCCAAGCCTGCCTTCTGGTTGTTTGTGGTGACACAGGCCTCTCTGGTAAATGGAAACAGGGCCAGTGTCAAGTTCCATGCTCTTAGCTCTAAACTTAGCAAGTGTAGGGAGGGGGGAGGAGGGAAGGCGAGACTGCACTTCCTCACCCACTCAGATGGACTCGGCATACGCCCATTGAGTTTTGTAATATGGGTTTCATTTTCTCATGAAAGCCAGGACTTTCGTAAGCAAAGCAAAAGGATAAGGGGGTGTGAGAAGATGGCTGTTGGTCTGGCTCAACAGTGTGCATTAAAAGCAAGAAGCACAGGGCCCAGTGCTGTGGCTCCACAGGCTAATCCTCCATCCTGTGGTGCTGGTATTCTGTAAGGGTACCAGTCCATGTCCTGAATGCTCCACTTCTAGTCCAGCTTGCTGCTTATGGCCTGGGAAAGCAGGAGAGGACAGCCCAAAGCCTTGGGCCCCTGCACCTGTGTGGGAGACCTGGAGGAAGCTCCTGGTTCCTGGCTTTAGACTGGCTCAGTTCTGGCATTTGTGGCCATTTGGGGAATGCACCAGCAGATGGAAGATCTTCTTTCTCTCCTACTCTGTAAATCTACCTGTCAAATAAATAAATAAATAAATTTGAAAAAGGAAGCATACTCCACTCCACCCCCATTTCTCCCACCCCACAGACACTCCAAAGTGCTGCTTTTTTTATAAAACCTATGCCACAGTACCAGCCCCATGCTATCTTCTTATCTTCATTTTTTTTAAAAAAATAAATGAACCCCTAATCCTATTTTCCACGATGTTTTTTTCAAAAAGTTACAGAGAGGAGGAAAGACAGATCTTCCATCTACTGGTTCACCCTTCAAGTGGTTGTAACGCCTGGAGCTGAGCCAATCCATGGCCAGAAATGAGGAGCTTCTTCCAGGTCTCCCACAGGGGTGCGGGATCCAAGCTTTTGGGCCATGTGTTACTGTTTTCCCAGGTGTATCAGCAAGGTGCTGAATGGGAAGTAGAATAGTCAGGACATAAACTGGCATCCATATAGGGTGCCTATACCACATATGGAGGCTTAGCGTACTTTGCCACAGTGCAGGTCACCTGATGATTTTACATATATTTATTTTTATTGGATAGACAGATTTACAGAGAGAGAGAGAGAGAAAGAGAGATCGATCTTCCATCTGCTGGTTCACTCCCCAAAAGGCTTTAGTAGCCAGAGCTGAGCCAATCCGAGGCCAGAAGCTTCTCTGGATCTCCCACTTGGATGCAGGGTCCCAAGACCTTAACCCGTTCTCTCCTGATTTCCCAGACCATAAACAGGGAGTTGGTTTGGAACTGGATAAGCTGAGACACAAAGCAGTGCTCATGTGGATGTCAATGCTGACGGGGAGAACTGCTTTTATTCTTACTTTTTTTTTGTAAGAAATGATTGATTTTATTTGAAAGATAGAGTTCAGAAAGAGAGGCAGATTGAGCTTGACGTGGTAGTTCACCCCCCCAAAACAGCTTCAATAACCAGGGCTGGGCCAGACTCATGCCAGGAACAAGGGATTTCTCCTGGGTCTCCGCCATGAGTGGCAGGGGCCCAAACACTTGGGCCATCTTCCACAGTTTTCCAAGTTTCATCAGCAGGAAACAGAATTGGAAAAGGAGCAGGTGGGCTCAAACTGGTGTTCTTACTGCATGCTGGCATCACAGGTGGCCATGCTGACATTACCTGCTAAGCCAACGCACCGACCCCAGGCACTAGCCTTTATTGGTGAACTCACATGTCAGGGCTTGATACAGTGCTTGGCACTTAGCCTTCAGGTCAACAAACACCTGAAGGAGTCAATTCTGGCTAGCACAGTGTATGAGAGCCCTGTTCCAGCATTGTGTGTGTGCACACGCGCATGCACTGGGGTGGGAGCCGTGGTCAGAAGTGATATATGCAAAGGTAACTTGTAAGGTCTGTGACATATGCACAGGCAACTTGTAAGACAAGGCCTACTATGAAGTGTAATGAAATGACAGGCAGCATCTAGCAGGAGGTGGCAGATGGTGGGTGCATATGTTCTCTCTCTCTCTCTCTCTCTCTCTCTCTCTCTCTCTCTCACTCACACACACACACACACACACACACACACACACACACACACACGTCACTGAGTTTCTAAATCCTATCTGGGGCTTGGCAAATAGAAGTGGATTCTTGTTGGTTCCCTTTACATGTTTAAAATCCGAGACTGCCTCCCGTCGGAGTAGTACCCCAGCTGCCAGCCACTGCACAAGTTGTGTGTTGCTGAGGCCCTCTGCCCCTCTCTCCCATCTTTGAGTGGGCTTTGAATAGGATCCGACAGCTGCTTCCCTTGCCCGTACCCCAATTCTGTGGCCGCTCCTCATTTCTTGTGGCCTGCTGGTGGGGGATGCTGGTTAGCAATCCACAGCTCTAAAGGGAAGAGCTTCTAACTAGCAACCTGATGTTGATGGCTAGTGGTTGCAATGATGCAGTTAAAATCATCTTAGCTGGGGCCTGGGTGATGTTCAAACCTGCATTGCTCCCACTGGTATATAGGGGCAAGACCTGCAGCTCCACCTGCTAAGGAAAAGCAGGAGGGTGTGGTGTGGGTGAGGAGGAGGAGCCGTTGTGTGTACTGTCACTTAAAAATATGGAAAAGATCCACTGAAAAGTTCTCTTGTTTGTGCTGGCATGGTGATGTGGAAGAGAGAAGGCAGGGGTGACAGGGTAGAGTTGGCATCACCAGCCAACTGGTGTCGTGGCGGTGGTGGGGAGTTGACTGCTTTGTTTGAAGCAATTGAAGTGATGCTGTCAAAGAGGAGTGAGAAAGGAAGCAGATTGCGAAGGTGCTCGGCAGTTCTCCCTTCATTCATTGGATGTTAAAAATGCCGTGGGAATAACACCTTGGGTGGCTTAGGAACTTGCAAGAAAAGGAGATCCCAGTGGGGCCCCAGGCCTCTCTTTTTCTTGTAATTTTTATATATTTGTTCATATGAGAGGCAGCCAGACAGAGCAAGCTCCTATCTGCTGTTTCTCTCCCCCAAAGTGCTGTAACAGCCCTGGCTGGGCTGAGAACTCTTAAACTTAATCCAAGTCTCCCACATGGATGGCAGGGACCCAAGTTATTGCCTTTTAAGGTGTACATTAGCAGGAAGCTGATGTCAGAGCCAGGCATGGAGTCCAGACACTCCAACACGGGATGCCTAACTCATAGGCCGCACACCCCTCTCTCCTACCAGGTCTCTGTCCAGGGTGGGGAGCTCTCTGGGTGTCCTTGGTGCAACAGGCAACCAGGGACAAGGGTGACAGAGAATGTCTTCTCCAGCCTGGCTAGGGAGCATGGACTTAGAAAATCAGATGATTTTTTTTCCCTCTGAGAAGTGAGAATATGTAAGGGATCTTCAAAAGGTTTGTGGAAAAATATATAGGATGAGAGAACAACCGTGTTGACTTCGAGATGTGTATCAAAAACAAATCTCATTGCATGTTTCATAAACTTTTGCATGGACTCTGGTATCTCCATGCACACCCACATACATATACCATTCATGGCTATAGGAATGGGGTGGCATCAGACCATTTAGGGATCCTCTGAGGACCTCACCATTTCTTTGCTTTCAAAGCTCATCCACCCAGATATGGGCTGCCACTCCATAGCCTACTCTAAAGTTTTATCATGGTTCCATCCTCTCATTGCCTTGCCCCTGTAGTCCCTCTCCACTGCATGCCCCTACATGTTTGAGACTATGACTAAGGACTGTAGAGCTGTGGCCCACAGAGGGCCTGGGGGCCCACAAAGAAGGGAACTGGTTGGCAGCAGGTCCCACCCTGCAGAGCCCCAGATCCCAGCAACTGGTACAGGGCTAAAAAGCAAAAGAAAATTCCAGAAGATTCCAGATGGCATGCCATTGACTTAATAAACGGAGAGGGGAGGGGAAAAAAAGAAGAAATGATTATAACACACATTTTTGTATGTGGCATTGCGTATAAAGATTCTTGGCCAAAGCTCTCATTGTTCGTTTGTTCGTATGAAACTCCAGTGCCTTCCAGCATTTCTGACTCTCACAGCCCCCATCTCCTTAAACCAAAGGGTTCTTTGCTCTTTACTAAACAATTCGAGCCTTGTTCTTATTTCTTGCTCGGGTTCTTAAAAATGCTGTCAGGGAACAGTCCTAGCATTCAGAAATTCCAAAAATATCTACGAGCCTTTATTATTCTTCAAGGTTACAGGAATTTTCCTTGGAAACTCTTTGAATTTGAGTCAAAATTTTGCCTTTCACGTCTCCCCCTGCTTTCAAATTGAATTTTAATAAATCCAAGAGTCTAAGCTTACATTTGCTTATTTTGTTTTACCAAATTTAGTCTGTCTAAATATGCTTTGTCCAAAAAATAAATAATAACAAACCAGAATTTAAGGCCTTGCCTCTGCATTTTCCTTTTCACAAATGAACCTGGGGGGAAAATCCATTGTGTTATTGAATTACTTCCCGCATTTATGCTGGTATTGTTGTTAGAAGGTGAAGCTGGTTGAACGTAAAAACGAACAAAATCTCTGGACATTTCTTCTAACATTCTGAACAAAACCCTAGAAAGCCATTCGACCTTCTGGTCTGAAGTTCATACAGTGGACACCTGAATACTCCAGCTTCTGGCTACTCTTTAATTGTGTGCTGAGTCCTTCCTCCAAAGACTATGCAATGTACTGGATGTCTCCAGCAGAGACAAAGCTGGCACATTGAAGACATCAAGGAAGGATGCTGTTGGTCTCACTTCTCTTTGGAAAACAACAGCATTGGCCCAGCAGCCTCCCATATGGCAAGATTGTTCACCCTAGAGCCACTTCTGGGTGCTAGAAATCTGTCTTGTTCAGCCACAGTATGTGCTTGGGGAGATCCAGTCTGAACTTGTATTCAGGGGTCACAGCATTGTTCTTTCTGCCCCAAGAACACTGACTTACCAGGATGAGTCTGGAAGGACAGGTGTTGAATGAGCCTCTACAAGGTGTCTGCAAATGGAAGGATGACCGTGGTGCTGACCGAGAACCACAGGGACCATGTGGCGGGGCCTGAGGGTGCTCCCTGTGCTCTTATCTGGTGGGAAGTTCACAGACTTGGGATCATGTGACAAGAAGTTATAGTGTTTTCCTCCTTTAGGAGATGGGCAGTCTTCAGGCCCCTTATTTAGATCCTGCTTGGGACAAATAGAATGTGGGTAATGCCATCTGCCATGCTTCTCTGAGGTTGTGGAGAAGAGGAAGATAAAGATGATGACTACAAAATCACTTGGGTGTGTGTAATTTCACAGCAGCTGTCATGGGCTTTGGGCTGAAACTGAGCTCTGGGAAGGCATCCTGGTCTCCAGGCAGCTCACTTCTAGCCTGTGTTGACTGAGACACTTGTCTTCTTGCTTGTTGTTCTAGGTCCATCAGCCTGTCTGGTCTTACCAGTGCATCTGCTTCTCTATGGGAATGTGGCCAAACCACCCTCCTTCCTGTATCTCAGCTGCTCCCTTAGGAAAGGGAATCTGGTAGCTAATACACCCCACTTAGCTCAAGGATGTCCAACAGAGCAACTCAAGTTCATGCTGGTGCAGTTCAGTCCCTCATAGCCCACACAGCTACTGGGAAGGAGTTTCTGCTTTTCTGCAATGTTCTTTGCATTACTCTCCAGGGAGTGTCCTGAAAAGTCCTAAACAGAGACATGTCTATCCTGGTACTGATCATAGGGCGATATCTCATCTGGACACTGGACTAACTTGTCCCCTGAAAGTCATTTCTTACTGGGGCTAAAGTAACACTCAGCAGTTGAGATGATCTGATAATGCAGTGGTGAATGATCAACCTACAGCACACCTGGAAGAAATGAGGAGTGACCCGAGGTCACTCAGCTCTGAGTCACCAACCTGGTGGCTTCCCAGCCACCTCCAAAGCTTCCTAGCTAACCCCCTCCCTGACTGTCTCTGAAAGGAGGATACTCTCTGGAGCCTCGCCCTAGGTAGTCTGGGCAGAGGGCACTGACAGGTGGCTGTCCTGCCAATCAACTACTGTAGAAAGTCATTCACTTGAAGAATGGAGTAAAATGTGCCAGATGTACTGGATGAGAGACAGCCAGGAAAAATAGTAGCTTCTTTGTCTCCTTTTCCCAACCTTCTCTCTCTGTGAGTCCTGCTCCTGCTCAGCATCTTGGGTGCAGATGCCATGACTCTTCAGTATCTTTGGAGTAATAAGGAATGCCTGTCTTGTTGGGGTGTGAAGGAAGCCCAGCTTAGCAAACATGTACAATACTTCCCATCAGATCCAAGCCATTTTCCCCTTGCCCCAAGCTCAGTCTGGCCCCAAACCTGAGAAGACTGCTTCTGTCTCTTATGATTATTTTGTGTCTTGCTTTTCCCATGCTGCTCCTGGCTCCTAGGGTAGGACAGAGAGTTGGGGGAAAAAACTCCAAAAAACACAAGCATCTTGTTTTTTCAGCTGTGGCTGGTGTAACCTAGCCCTTGGTGTCCGCTGAGGACAGGTGATTAGGTGCTGGGCCTTTCTCATAGGGGAAGGGGTTTCTTGGATCCTCCGCCTTTCCCCTTGCAGTGCCCAAGTGAACTCAGAAGAGTGTTCTCTGAGACAGAGCCCAGATTCTCTATAGCTCAGCGCTAGCTGAGTACCTCATGTAGACCCACCCAAAGCCAGGGTCTCCTTGTCTGGGCTCCTGTCTAGTGGACTTGAGCTGTATGTACTGCCATTGCTCTTGAAATTGCATTCCACTTCTTGTCCCAGCATGCTCCACAGTGTAAGCCTTGGCCTGCAACTTTCTGCTCTCATGCTGGTGGCTGCCACTGGCTGACAGCTCCCTCTCTGAATATTTCTTACCTAGCTCAAGGATGGGGGATGAAGACCATTCCCACCTACCAGGAGAGAAAAAAAGAAAAAAACCCAAGATACCTCCTACTGAAAATCCTTCCATCAATACCAAACTTTGCATCTTCCTACTGCTTTGGTTGACTTTTAACAAGTCCTACAAGGACAGTAGATTGCGCCTATTGTTAGATAATGGGGCTGCTTACCTAATCTCAGCTTTGCACATTAGCAGAAATTCTGAAGCAATAAAAAAAATGCCAGCTTGCCCTTCTGTCATGACATTATTCAGCAGACATTTGTTCAATTTGTACTCCATTCTCAGGACTGTGCCAAGGTGCACCCAGTAGGGAGCAAAATGAACACAGACTTACTGCACTGCTGGCTGCTTGCCCTGCTACGCTCTCATTCGGCTCTGGGGAGTGACTGCTGAAGACGGTTCTAACTTCATGTTTGGAATCACAGTCCCAAGCGCTGGAGATCCCAGAGTGCCTTTGAGTCATAACTGATAACTTCATTGCCAGAATTATTTTAGTGCCGGGGATGTTCGTGTTGCTATCTTTAGTGAGTACCAACTTCATTATACTTCTATTTTTGTCGCACATAGACACACAACACGAGATAGAGATAGTTCCCTATAGTTGAAATATTTGCTAGATAGTATTCCATTGTTTAGCCAGCAGTCTGTATTTAGAACATTTTTTTTTGTTTATTTTTAGAGTAATTCATACTTTGGTGGAAGGTCTGTAAGTGTGTGTATGTGTCTTTGCAGATTTTCCTTTTTAAAATTATTAGCTGAATATTCCTCATATTTCTCTATTTATCCCCAGCATAAAAATGCCTACTTTCCTGGCTTACATAGCTAATTCATTGAGAGAGTTGGTTTAACTTGATTTCTTTGAAATGCCAAGTCATATGTTTTAAAAAACACTGTTCCTGTTCTTGGCACTACTGATCAAAAATATTCAACTTAGAATGAACCTCTTGTTCTCGAAGTTGGATTTGGTATATTTTAGTTTGGTAGGAGTTTTCTTTCATCAATTAACAGTTTTTGATCTCATGCGGGGAAAAACACCAGAGAATCTCTTGTTTCCAAATATTACATTTATAAATCTGTATTTTATCCAGGTTTCTTGTAGTAATGTATAAATCCTGTTAACCTTGTAAATATTTTTCAGAAGCAAAGAACTTTTTATTATGTCTAATTTGCATACAAGTGCAGAGTACAAGTGCTAGCAGATAATATTTTAAGGGCACTGAGGTATAAGAATAGCTCTGCACTTGCAGATGTGTTATGAAATCTGTTAGTAACTTCAGATTTGAAAGGCAGAAAAATAGGCTCCTAGCAACTGTATGCCACACTCAGAATTAAAGTCTTTAAAAAATTATTTATTTGAAGGGGAGGGATGGAAGATGGAAGGGGGGAAGAGAGAGAGAGAGAGAGAGACAGAGAGAGAGAGAACACTTTCATTTGCTGGTTCCCTCCCCAGATGCTTGCAATAGCAAGGGCTGGGTCAGGCTGCAGCCAGGAGCCAGGAACTTCATTAGTTCTCCTATACGGAAGGTAGAGGCACAAGCACTTGAACCATTCTCCACTGCTTTCCCAGGAGCATTAACAGGGGAGCTGAATGGAAAGTAGAGCAAACTTGTTTATGTGGGATGTTGGCATTACAGGTGGTGGCCTAGCCCACTGTACCACAACACTGTCCTCAAGAAGAGCTATTTTACATCCAGAAGCTCTCTGCCTTTGAGGGGGGAAGAGAGGAAATTCTAGTACCTTGAACTGCATGAAAAATCCTCACAAAGAGATTTCACTGTTAATTGTCTTTGTGCATGGTGAATCACAGTAATACCATTCTCAAGGAGGGAGGGCTTTTAGTGCCAGAGGAGCTAGGGCTGATTGGAATACTCCTAGAGAGGTTCCTGGGTCAGTTCTGTGCAGAAAGACCCAGAACTTCATTTGAAAGCTGTGCTTTCTATTCAAGAAGAAAGTCCCCCCATTACCCGCACTTTTCCCCAATGCTGGTTCCTAGCAGGCAATGGATCTCTGTCCCAGACGCGAAGATTCCACACTTAACTCCTCAACTTAAAATTCAAGAGCTACATTTCCCCACATCCACAAGGGCAAGTGAGCACCTCAAAGCTGTCAACTGATATAGATGAGCACCCAATGCAATTGAATCTCCAGAAGGTTCTTTTCTCACCAGTTTGGACAGGAGGTCAGTCAAAGAGATGAAGAGGAAAAGGAAGGAAAGATCTCAAAGTTACTATTCACTTGGGACAAAGTCCTCGTGGAACCTTGGCAGGTGCCTGCATGTGGGCCAGACAGTGTAACAGGGAATGCCAGGGTCTCCAAGAGCACTCAATGGGGATGCAACGTGGGGCAGGGCCTGGCTTCCATTCAGGGAACTTAGCATGCAAGGAATGTCCCTGGGGCAGGATGCTCTCCATATCACAGTAACTTGGAAGCAGGTGGAAGCAACTAGAAAACTGAGGTGACCTCTTATCTTCCCATTTGGGTCCATGTTGGTTAAGTGGAGGATGCAGAATAATGTCATGGGGATGTGCATGCACAGGGGAGCCAACACTAGAGGAAAGTGCATTTTTTCCTCTCTTCTTGAAGTCAACAAAAGAATATCCAGGCTGGTGATTATGTAGGTTAGGAAGGGTTGGGGGAGCAGGGCTAGAAGGAAGACAGACAAAGGATGCGAAATGCTGGTAGGAGGAGGAAGAGCTAGTCACATTGGGGTGGCCTCTTACATGTCTCATGAAGAACTAGAAGGGGGCCTAGATGGCAGGAGCTCTAAACATAAGGAAATGACAAGGAGGAGATAGGGATGCTGTCTCCTCTATCCAATGCCATGAGATGGTACTTGCTGTACCTGTGTTGTAATCGCACACTGTACCTCATGGATAAAGTACACATGAGAATGACGTGTTAACAAAAAATGTATAAAACCCCTTTGGAGGGCTGAGTGCAATAGCCCAGTGGCTAAATCCTCACTTTGCATGCACCGGGATCCCATGTGGACACTGGTTTTTGTCCTGACTGCTCCACTTCCCATCTAGCTCCTTACTATGGCCTGAAAAAGCAGTAGAGGATGGCCCAAAGCCTTGGGACCCTGCACCTGCTTGGGAAATCTGGAAGAAGCTCCTGGACTTTGCAGCCACTTGAGGAATGAAACAGCAGATGAAGATCTTTCTCTGTCCCTTCTCTTTATGTAAATCTGCCTTTCCAATTAAAGAAAAAAAAAAACCTGTGAAATAGTGATCAAATGAATAATAGTCTTTTTTTTTTTTTTAAATCTTTTCTTTTTGGCTTGTTTTTTGTCCTGCATTTGTGTGGACGTGGTTAGGGTGGAGGGATTGTGGCGCTGCCACACTGCAGCTCCTGGTGCTTCTCCCCATCTAGTCATGTTAATGAGTTCTCTAGTTGATGACCATTGTTACAAATGGGGCAAAACTATGCCTTTGCAGCTTCTTACTGAGTTGGCTGGAGGATACTTTTCCGCAGAGGTGCGAATATGATGGGCTGTAGCAAGATTTCTTAATGTGGAGTTTTTCTTGATTCTTGGGATAATGTTGTATTTGTATGAAGCAGGTTGTGACCAAGACTATGTCAGGCCAAGTCAGACTTGAGCGACTGGGGAAAGGGCCACAAGACCCTTCTGCAAGGGTGCGTCTAGGTACCTTGCTTTCTGTCCGGGCCCACCCAAGGCCTTTTACCACCCCAACTTTGTGGTTTTCTTGTGATTATAGTATCATGATGAAATGAGAACTCAGCCAAGTCAGAAGATCCATCCCAGCTCATGCTACATGTATGAAGAGTGCAAAGGTATGCAACTCCCAGCAGTCAGTCACAGGTGCCAGCCATGAGTGTCAGGGCCATGTGACCAACCAGTGGGCACTCTAAACTTCAGGGGAAAGTGACAACCCAGGGAGAAATGTGGCATATTTTCGTTTGGCTGGCTTGTTCTTCTCTTGGAATGTACCTTTTTTGTTCTTGAAGATTTACTTATTTGAAAGGCAGAGAGAGAGAGGGGAGGAGAGAGATGCACACACAGAGAAATCTAGCTTCCATCCACTGGCTCACTCCTCAAATGGCTATAACAGCTGGAACTGGGCCAGGTCAAAGCCAGGAACAAGAAACTTCATCTGGGTCTCCCATGTGGGTGGCAGGGACCCAAGCACTTGGGGCCATCTTTCACTGCTTTCTCAGGCACATTAGTAGGGAGCTGGATGGGAATTAGAGCAGCTGGGACTTGAACCAGCACCCTTTTGGGATGTCTGTGTTGCAGATGGCAGTTTAACTCACTATGTCACAATACTAGTCCCTGGAATGGACTTTGGAAAAACTTTATAATCCAGACTTTTGTCCCACTGAACTATCATTCACTGCTCCTATGCAATGTCACGTCAGCTCCTGCTTCCTCCTGGCACTTCATTGCCAAAGTCAGGTTCATGAAAGTTACAACCCCAGCATGAAGGTGCTTAGGAATGCAGTCCATCTATTTGGGTTACATCTTGATGCCAAAGTCCCTTTCCTGAAACACCCTGATGGCCCTGGGGTGTAATGTGACTGAGGGGAGAGGATGCCAGGAGGGTTCTTGGGGTCAAAGTCCTGCCTGGGACTCCAGGATGAGCCATCACCATGGGATTTCTCTGGCCATAAAATGCAGATGCTGCTGCCTGGAGTCGTGTGAGAAGCACAACCCAAACAAGATGACATGCAAGTTGATGCTCAGTAAACTGTGAACTGCTGCTTTGGAGAAAGCTCTTCTGGGAGCAAGAAACAGCAGCCCAGCACTAAGCACAGTGGGAAGCCTGAGCTGAAAAAACAGAAGCCTATGCCTCCCCAAGCATGTCAGGGGCAGAGCACGAGGGGGGGGGCGTCTCCCATGGATGCTAGGCAGTGCCCCCTGTGTTGCCCATTGCTCTTCCACCTATGCCCATCATTTTTCTCCCCACCACCCCAGCCTAGCATCTGCTGTTCCCACCTCCTGCAATGTCCTTCCCTTTCTTCAGGTTGCAGACCCAGACTTTGGTCCCTGTTGGTGTCGATGCAGCCTGGGTTGGGTGTGCATTCCCGGTCCGGTGAGTCACAGGTATGGCCAGGGGCCACCCAGGAAGATATTGGTCATCTGTGGTCCATTGTTATGAGTGTGAGCTGGAAGAGGTGCTGTCTCCAGACCTTAGAGCAGCATCTAGGGGTGTGATCTCAATGGTCCAGGCCAGAGGCGGCCCTCATTTCCTGGGGGAGCTCTGTCAGTGGGTGGGGCTTGGTTGGGGCAGGGTCCTGAGGCCTCCCTGGCACTCTGCCTGAAAGGGTGAGTGGGCTTGTTCTGCAAAGGCCGTGTCCCCACCCTGCAAAGAAGGGTGGCGCTAGTCATGTGAATGCCTTTCAGGCTGCTTAAAGGATCCTAGAACTGTCTTCCCAGCCCCCTCTGCCCTTCCCCTCCTGCACACTTGGTGCTGTTATGCTGCTCCCAGCTTTCCACCCCAGGGGACGGGCATGAACCACCCCCTGCTCTGCCGCTCGCCTCACCCCTGTGTGAAAGGACAGTGCCCAAGATGCTAAACTCAGTGCCAGCCACTGATATTCCTCCCACCCCTTTCTTCTTTCATTGCCTCTGGCCTACAATTACCCATTCCCCTCTTGGCCTCCATAGCTATGAGAGGGTGAGCAGGTGCAGAGAGCAACTTTGTTCTTTCTGAGTTGATCTCATTCTCTGGAGAGATGCCAATTCGCTCTGAGGAGCTGGCAGCTCCTCTGCAGCCAGGCCACTGGGCAGGCTTCCCAAGAGCCGTGCTGGCTCTGTTTGGTGTTACAAGGGGGCTAGGCCAGGCCTGCTGGTCTCTTTCCCCAACAGTAAGCTGCTTCTCAAGCAGATGTACAAATAATTGGTTGTCTTGGACAGACTGTGATAAGGGAGCAATGCTAGCAGCACTGCAGAAAAGTTGAAAGCCCCACACTGGGGATGTTCTTGTCACTGCTTTCAGTTCTATGCTTTCCTGCAGTTTGTTCTGTCATCTTGTACCATGGCACATGTGTGGCCAGTGCCTGTGTTCACCAGGCGATAACAGATGCCGAAGATGAGTGGGACACATAGAAGGCCCAGGCATTTTCCTTGTCCGGAAGGTAACTGGGCCAACACAGAGCTGCTTCCTGCAGGATTTAACCCTTAGGGAGCCTCCAAGATAATGTCAGAATGTTCAAGGAAAATGCACATTATGAAAACAAACCATGCATGACTTTCAAAAAATTTGCACCAAAATAAGCTTATAGATTCCATTTTTAAAAAGAGTTATTCAGTTTATTACAAAGTCAGATATACAGAGAGGAGGAGAGACAAAGAGGAAGATCTTCCATCTGATGATTCACTCCCCAAGTGAGCCGCAACGGCTGGTGCGCGCCAATCCGAAGCCAGGAACCTGGAACCTCTTCTGGGTCTCCCACACGGGTGCAGGTCCCAATGCATTGGGCCATCCTCGACTGCTTTCCCAGGCCACAAGCAGGGAGCTGGATGGGAAGTAGAGCTGCTGGGATTAGAACCGGCGCCCATATGGGATCCCGGGGCTTTCAAGCCGAGGACTTTAGCTGCTAGGCCATGGCGCCAGGCCCAGATTCCATTTTTTCACAATAAAATTTGTTTATTTGAGAGATGGAGAAGAGTGAGAGAGAGAACTCCATCTGCTGGTTTTACTCCTTGAATGCTTTGGGGTGACGGGGGCAGGCTCAGGCTGAAGCTGGGAGCCAGCAAGGTTGTCCAGGTCACCCGTTCACCAGAGCCACCCCCACATCCTCCCAGGGTCTGCACTATCAGGAAGCTGGCTGGAGTCAGGAGCCAGAGCTGGACACCAAACCCAGGTACTCTGACGTGAGAATGGGGGCATCTTAACTTGCTAGGTTAAACACCTGCTTTTCTCTATGCTTTTGGAAGTCATTGCTAGCACTGCTATAATCTGTTGATGTGAGTCAATTTGTTCAGTCCTCATGGTGCTATAAGGTAGGCTCTTTGACAAGCTCCTTTTACAACTGAGGGCACTGAAGCAGTGATGTACTGAAAAAACACACCCGTGTTCACACAGCAAACAGAAGGTAGAGCCAGGACTTGAACCTGACAGTCACTGCATAAACTCCATTTTACCATATCAACCTGCAAGTGGCAAGTAGTATACTCAAGACTGAATGGAATCAGGCATTGTTCTTGAATACTGGTGGTAATTTTTGTGATTAGAAGACACCATTATCAAGATACTTTTTTCACCTTTTATAATGCTAACTTATTTTTATTTGAAATGCATATTTACAGAAAGAAGGAGAGACACAGATTTTTCCATCCACTGGTTCACTCTCCTAATGCCTGCAACAACCAGAGCTGGGCTGGGCTGAAGTTGGGAACCAAGAGCTTCTTCCAGGTCTTCCCCGTGGGTACAGAGGCTCAAGGACTTAAGCCATCCTCCTTTGCTTTTCCAGGTCATTAGCAGGGAGCTGGATTGGCAGTGGAGTTGTGGGAAATTAAATCTGTGCCCATATGGGATGCTGGCACCGCAGGTGGAAGCTTAGCTTGCTGCATCACAGCACTGGTCCCATCAAGACACATTTTTTTTTTTTTAAGCGAATCTTTGGGAAAGCGAGTTTTGGACACTTCAAGTCTTATGGCCTCCCTGAAACCCAGTCATTTGCAACTCTCACTTCCTATCAAAATACAAGTGGTTGTTCTCACTGCTGTTCAGCTTCGGGTGTGATGATCTGGGTGTGCAGGTGGGATGAGATGGCCTAGTGGGGGCAGGATGTGTGTGTTTGTGTGTGTGTGTGTGAATTCCTCCACAGCTGCTAACTCTGATGTGATGGTAACTTGCAGATCTGGGGACATATGGTGATGGCTAGAAGCATAGAGCAGTTGTGGGAGCCTGGTAGACATAAGAAAAAAAATAGCCCCTCAACCTCCCCACTCTGCTTCTCCCTAAAGTGTGGTCATCCTGACCGCCAATTGCACCACAATTCTGCAGACAGGCCTGGGGGAAGCCTGGGACAACGTGACCCACTCTAGCTCCCACACAATAATGTTGGAATCCTTATGGGCTGTGTCCGTTGAGTCTTGTTTCATCTCCTTTGTTTTCTGAGGCCAGTGGAGAGCTAGGAAGGTTGGCTTGACATTCTGTTTGAGGCATTCAAGCCATGGACCATGTCTCTTGCTACTGAGGGAGCCCTACATCTTGGCCAGGCAGCACCCACCTTAGGATCACCACCCCCACCACTGTGACCATAGAATAAACCCCACATCTCATGCTCTTCTCTGAAAAATTTGGGAGTCTTGCAGTGGTGCCAACCTCCCCGATCATTTTGTTTCTGTGTCCTAAACCATCCTAAGCTCCCAGCTCACATGTTTATTTCTCAACCATGAGATTCTGACGCGCTATCTCCACCCTCTGCCCCTTTCCTCACTCCATCAACTGGTCTGGGCTGGGCACCTGTCCAGTTCTGCTGTTGCCTGTACAGGTGATACCTCTGGGAAGGAAGGAATGCACCGCCTTCAAGGGTTTTCCCTCATTTCCTGAGTCCTCTCCTGTCTGTCCAGGTTGACTTGGGATCTGGAATGTTCGTGGCTTTCAGGAGAGGGAGGTTTGGCGGTTAATTTCATGTGTAAACTGAGGTTACCCTCCCCCATGCCTGCTGTTTCACGTAACAAGCTCTTCCAGCAGGACCAGTCTGGGCAACTTCTTGCCTGAACACATCTCTCTAGAAAGTTCCATGTGCTCGGCGTTCATTTCCTCTCTGGCTTCCACCCCTGCCTTCTATCTTAGTGACAAAGCCCAGTGCTATTCTGGTGAGCTGATATCCAGCAGAAAAGCTGTATCCTTGCCTCTTGTGCAGGAGGCAAAAGTGGAAGTTGTGATATGGGACTTGTTTGCCATTCCCTGTGCCTTGATTCTTGTTGTCCGGAAGGTGGCTGCGATGGCTGGAGCTGCAACAGACATGTTAAAGCTGTGAAGAAGGTACAACTCACTGAGTCCCAAAGACTAGCACTGATTTTCCTAGGCTTTTAAGGCAATGCCTGCAATGACTCATGTCTGTATTTTTCATAATAAAACAGACAGAAACCTTTATGGTTGTCAGCTGCTGGAGTCAGCTCTCCATCCGTAGCAACTGAAAGCAATTCCTAAGGGACACAGGGCATCAGAGAAGGGGTAGGTTGGGAATTATTCAAAGGCTTCAGTGGCAGGGACCCCTGAGCTCTTTGAGGCTGCAGTTTTCAGAAACTCTTTCTGCGGGCCCTGGCACCAGTTGTCTTAGAGTTATGCGAGCTCCCTTTTTTGCTGCTCCCAAATTTAACTTCTTTGAGGAGAGTGTGGCACAAAAGGCACCAGGCTACCTCCCTGGAAGCAGTGTTAGGAAAGCAAGTCATCATCCATGCCCTGCCTGGATTCAGGGTCATCTGCAGGAGTGGGGCTGGAACTGCGCCCAGGAGCAATGTGTCAGAGTTCTCCAACATCTGGCTGCTGGGTTGCTGCTTCATTTCTTTATTTAAGCACAAGTAAAACCAGGCATTCAAATGTTCTTGATTTAGCCTCCGGAGCACAAGTTTAGCCTGATCTACCTTGGTCCACAGCTGCCGGCTATTCAGAGCACTCTCTCTTAACACAGGCACTTTTGATTTCTTACTCTTCACCCCTGTGGAGGGATCACAGTGGAGGGATTCTTACAGAGGCAGCCCCAGCTGGTTCTCACCCAGCAAAGGTGTCCACAGGCTTATCCGGGCTGGGATAGTAATGGTAGAGGGTGCTGCTCTCCATGGCCAGGCTTTTGTAGTCTCAAGTGGCCAATGTACCAGGTGGGGGTGTAGCTGGGAGGGAAAGCCAGCCCTGTCTTCCTTGTCCTTGGCGCAGTGGGGAGCTGGCCACTAGGAGATGGACTCTGGGGCAAACTCCATCCAACAAGACCGTTCTGTGGGCACCTACTCACCTGTGCTTGCTGCTCGTAACAGCTTCCAGCTTCCTCCCCGTCTCCTGTTGGCAGGCCCTAGTTTAGTGCCTGCCTGCTTCCCTTTCTCCCTTCATTCTCTCCTCCCATCCTTTTACTTTCACTTCACCAGGGACATTACTGCATGCTCCAGGTTAAACTTCCACTTGTATTGCTAATATTCCCATCGACTGTCAGCAGCGCCACTTAAAAAAAAAAAGATTTATTTTATTTCTGTGAAAGACGGACTTACAGAAAAATGTTCCATCTGCTGGTTCATTCTCCAAGTGGCTGCAATAGCTATGGTTGAGCTAGCCATGAACTAGGAATTAGGAGCTTCTTCCAGATCTCCTTTGTGGGTACAGGGGCCCAATCTTCCATTGCTTTCCCAGGAGCATTAGCAGGGAGCTGAAGGGAAGTGGTACAGCCAGGACTTGAACTGGTGCCCATGTGGGATGCTGATTTCAACCGACTATGCCACAGCACTGGCCGCAGTGTGGCCTTCTGCAAAGAGTGTGGCAATTACAGGGTATCAACATGAGCAGCAGGGACTTCTGACCTGGTTTCATCTCAATAATTTCAAATTCAAAACACAGATAATTGAAGTGTGTGGTAGATGGGAGATCTGTCCAGGGTCATATCCCCAGTTAGTGGCTTAGCTTTTAGTCTTGCTTGGCACAGCAAGAGGTTAAAGCTAATTATGTAACATTGGGTGTGAGATACTCTTCTAAATATACAGGAGCAATCTAACGCACAGGGAGATTACGCAACTTGCCAGAGTTACAGATAGCAAGTTGCAAAGCTGGCATTTGAATACAGGCAGCATGCTCTGTTCTTGACCACTGCCCTGTCCTCATTTACAAAGGCCCCCAGGGTGACTACTGGCTCCAGGTCCAGGTGAGACATCGCTAATAAATGCTCAGGTCCCACTTCCTATGGTGGAGTGCTTTCCCAACAAAACTAAACCCTAGAGTCTGTAGACAAATAACTTTGTAATGACATATAAAACCAAATTAAACTGAGTTTCCCTCCTATGGAACTTTGACATGTGAACAGGCATGGTGAATCCTGAGGAGTCTTCAAAACATTTCTCAAATCTTCCAGAATGCAGATCACCTTTCAAAATGGTTGTATTAGTTTATTTGAAAGGCAGAGCAACACAGAGTGCTCATTTTTTTTTAAATACTTACTTTTCTACTGGATGGTCAGATATACAGAGAAGAGGAGAGACAGAAAGATCATCCATTCTTTGGTTCACTTCCCAAGTAGCTGCAATGGCCTGAACTGAGCCATCTGAAGCCAGGAGCTTCTTCTGGGTCCCCCACATGGATGTAGGGTCCCAAGACTTTGGGCCGTCCTCGACTACTTTCCCAGGCCACAAGCAGGGATGTGGATGGGAAGTAGAACTGCCAGGATTAGAACCAGTGCCCATATGGGATCCTGGTGCTTGAAAGAGGATTAGCCAGTTGAGCCATTGTGTTGGGCCTGAGAGGTTGATCTTTCATCTGCTGATTCTCTGCCCAAATGGCCACAATAGTCAGGGCTCAACCAGGCCAAAGCCAAGAGTTGGCACTTCTCCTGGGTCTCTCACACAGATGGCAGCAGCCCAAGCACTTGGGTCATCACCTGCTGCTTTCCCAGGAGCAGTAGCAGGAAGCTAAATGAGAAGCAGAGCAGTGGGCAGGCATGGCACAGCAGATTAAGCTGTCACCTACTTCCTGTTTGAGTCCTGGCTGCTCTGCTTACAATCTGGACTCCTGCTAATGCACCTGGAAGAACGGCAGAAGGTGATCCAAGGGCTTGGCTCCCTGACACTTTAGGAGGCCTAGATGAAGTACCAGGCTCCTGGCTTTTGCCTGGCCCAACCCTGGTGATTGTGGCCATTTCAAGAGTAAACCAGCAGATAGAAGATCTCTCTATATAACTATGTCTTTCAAATAAATAATTTTTTCTTAAAAAAGAAGTGGGTCAGCTGGGACTCAAACCAGCACTTCACTATGCAATGTCAGCATCAGAGGTGATAGCTTTAACTTCCTGAGACACCATGCTAACCTCTATAGATCACTTTATTTTTAATTTTACTTCTTTTTATTATCATTTTATGATACAGTTCCATAGGCACTGGGATTTCCCTCATCCTCTCCCTATTCCCCCTCACTGAGTTGCCCTATATTATTACCACAGTATAGTTCTTCATACACAGTCATAAGTCCATTATTGCGGGCATGGACAATGGCAAAGAAAAAAAGTATTCTACTGTAAAGATACAGTAAATACTTTCGTTGGGAATCCATCTTTGCCTGAAAGTAGAGATGCATACTGCATTGTATCCTCACATCTGGATATGATAGTCTCCATTACACAGTTGCTATACATCCCCTTAAATGAAAAGCCACAAAACAAAATCAACTACAGGAAGAAAAAAAAAGAAACTAACAACACCATGAAGTTAAATAACATACTACTGAATGACTAATGTGTTGCTGAAGAAATGAAAATCAAGAACCTTCTCGAAGAAAATGATGCTACTGTATGATCTATGAGTCAGTGAAGAATTTAATCAGAAGAAAGTGTTTTGAAGAGATGAAACTAACAAAAAATAAAAATTCATGTGTTATAGTTTCCGCTGATCTTTGTTGGTGAAATGTGTCTCCTGTAGGCAACAAACAGGTGAGTTTTGTTTTTTGGTCCAGTCTACTAATCTATGACATTTGATTGATGAGTTGAAGCTATTTACATTCAGGGTTAATATGAATGGGTGATAATTTGGTCCTGGTATTTTAGGAATTGATTTAACCTTCTGTTGTTATTTTACTGGGATGTTTTTTTGCATTTGTCTTTGGTTTCGATGGACGCTATTTCTTTTCTCTGTCAAGAGAACATCTTTATCATTTGTAGGGCAGGTTTGGAAGAGGCATATTCTTTTAACTTTTCTTTACTGTGGAATAATTTTGCTTCATTTTCAAAGACAAAGGAAAACTTTGCTGGGTATGTTATCCTGGGCCGACAATTTTTTGCTTTTAGAATCTGGAATATGTTGCTCCATTCTCTTCTGGCCTGTAGAGTTTCCTGTGAGAGGTCTCCTGTGAGTTTAATTGGCATTCCTTTATATGTCAATTGATTTTTTTCACGTGCACATTTAAGGATCTTTTCCTTATGTTCAATTGAAGAGAGCTTGATGATCATGTGTCTTGGTGAAGATCACTTTTGATCAAGCCTGTTGGGAGTTCTGAGCCCCTCCTGGATCTTGTTTCCCAATTCTTTCTCTATTTATTTCATTAAATACATTTGTAAACCCAGCTTCTCTTTCTGTACCTTCTGGGACTCCCTTAACTCTCATATTTGGCCTTTTAATAGTGTCTTTCAATTCTTGAATATGTTTTTTGGCCTAATCCAGCTCTGCTTCCAGCTTTTTGTTTGTTTCCCCCTGGTGACAGGAAATATCTTCCAATTCTGAAATTCTTTATTCTGTTTGCTTCATTCTATTTTGGAGACTCTCACTGTACTTTTAATTTGCTCCGCTGTATTCTTAATTTCTGATATATCAGCTTTCATTTGATTCATTTCCTGTGTGACATACTCCTTGAATTCCTTGAATGCCTGCTTTATGTGCTTCTTGTTGTTGATAAGCTTTATAACAATTGATTTGAATTCTGTGTCCCCCATTTTCTTGATGTCTTCCTCAGTGAACTCTGAGGTCAGCAAAGGGTTTTGCTCGTTTGCAGGGGCTTCTTCAGTAATATTCATTGTGCCTTTGTCTCTTCTTCTGCTCTTGGTCATTGCACTTCTGGTTATCAGAGTCTTCTCCTTGGGTCAGGTTTGTAAGCTCTGTCACCCACAGGGCTACAGTTCAATTTTACTTATTGCATTGGCACACAGCTCTTTGTTTGTAGTCAGTTGTGCCACTCCCTCTATTGAATTCCAGGTCTGGAATGATTTCCACCATGGTATCCATAGCCCCAGCTCCTGGCTCACCAATTTCCACCTCCTGTGATACCATGTTGAGGCTGCACCATTGTCTCTACAACATTTATCCCACTTCTGGTTGGAGCAGGTCCCAGGATTAGGGAGACACCAGGAGTCCTATATAGCTAGGTTGTTGGTAGTGGTAATCTTGCAGAAACCTGTTGGCCATTAGGTCCCACATGGACCTAATTTGACCCATACAATACCATAGTCAGTATTATTTTCCTGTGGGACCAGCACAACGCACTGAGCTCAGTGAATTCTCGCTAGCTCAGCACATGCACAGCTCACTGTTGTCCCTGCAGTCTTAAATTCAGTCTTCTAATTCTTAAATTAGAGTGGGTGAGGGTTGTTTGGGCTTAGCCACAGCATCAGATGGCAGGAGCTGGCACTTGGGGCTGATTCTGTCAAGTCAAACCACAGAACCACCCGAAGAGTGCATAAACCAGGATTGAGAGAGACCTGGGAGGGTAATAGTGGGCTCCTCCCTCTTGGGTTACTACTCCCATGGGAGGGCATGAAAACTAGGATGGGGGCTGGGGTGGCTAGACAGAGAGGCACTCAACATCTGTGAGGGCTGGATAGTTGAGCTGGTTAGATGGAACTAAGCTTTAATACCCATTGACATGTACGAGAGCCAAATGGGATGTGGGACAGACTGGAATAGTCTGCTACACATACTGGCAAACCAGGGTAGGGGCGGGCCTTGTGGGGGTTATTGTGGGTTGCTCTGACTAGGCTGCAGCTCCCACTGGTTTATGTGAGAGCCGAGTATGTGCTGGGCAGAACCAGGCTGGACTGCAACACCCATTGGTTCCAGTGGAAGTTGGGACTGAAAACAGAACCAACCCAGCAATTGCAACCACCAGTTGATCAGGGTGATGGACTGTGCCGGGCCCTGTGCTTGCTAGAACATACAAGAATCTGGTCTGGGAATACCTCATAGTTTCTTTGGAGATCTCCCCAATCAAAATGACCGACTCAGAACCCTAGCCAAGAAAAGACAGAAGACAGAACAAGTCAATCAACCACCTCAGCTATATGTTGGCAGCAAAATACTGGGCAAATGGAGACTCTATGATGGACTATGTCAATCAGTGGATTCTTCAACGACCTTGTCGTGCTTGGAGTGGCGAGACTGGCAGAGTTTCATAACTGGTGAACTATCAAAACCTCTTGAGCAAGTATCTCAGAGTATGCCCCACATCCGGGACTTGGGGTGGGTGGGAAACTGGGTGGGGCTTCTCCCTGAATATCCCTCTTTACCTCAGCTATATGAAGGAAACAATATGGAAATAATAGTCTTACCCTTTTTACCATAATTGACTATGTGAAGATTGTAAAAAATATAATAAAAAAAAATAAATTCTTTGCCACGCCATGCAAAATGGTGCCCGATATGCCACTACTAGAATTCTTGGTCTGATGGCCTTAAGGTCTGAGGACTACCTGGACCTATCTTGGGTGGAATCTGTAGGATGCTACATTGTTACAGTTCACTGAGCCAGAAATGAGTTCACTCCCAGCTTAGTGCATTGCTGTCCATATCCTTTGCCTCCTTAAACAAAATGGCACCCAGTATGGCTCCTGAGGGCAGACTGGGCTTTGAAATCCACCCAATTCGCACACTGCCCATCTGGGATCTGCTGCTCCATCTCTGTTCCTGGTCAAATCAAACAGACCAGCTGGATGGGCAGTTCTTTGTTTGGGTTCACCTCCTGAACTTCCAGTGAAAATCCCTTCCCACCTTGTTGCTGATGGAGTTCTGGCTGCCAGTAGAGTTTAGATTGCCATTCACTGAATGCTGCTGGAGTATCAGTCACTGCAACATCACACCATTGTGTCTGCTGCTTTCCTGTGTCTGTCAGTCTCCAGGTACCCGTCTGCTGTTGTTCTGTCCTCTCCTGTTTCCTGGAATGTGCCCTGTTTGCTTGACACTGGCTAATATTTCCCCATCTGTTTAAACGTGTCTTTTCCCTATTCCACCATTTTGATTCTCCCTATAGATCACTTAAAAAAAAAAGATTTATTTTTTTAAAAGGTTGAGCAACAAAGAGAGAGAGTTTGCATGTGCTGGCTCATTCCCCAAATGACAATATTGGTTGGGGCTAGGACTGGGCAGTCAGGAGCTGCCTACAGGTCTCCCATGTGAGTGGCATGGGTATGAGTTGTTGGACCATCTTCTGCTTTCCCATGTGCATTAATAGGGAGCTGATCCAGAAACAGAGCAGCCATGACTCAGACCTTTGCTTCATGGGGTACCAGCATTGCAGGTGGCAGCTGTACATTCTACGCCACAACACAAGCCCCCATACATCGCTTTTTTATGCAATGACATCATCACATTTGTCATATAGTCTCTGGAAAATTCAGTGAAAAGGGCAAATATTGTGAAAGTCATTTTGATCTCAAGGAGTTCTGAAGATGAGCTCAGGGAACCACACCCAAACCTCCACCCAGGCATTTCCCATACCACTATTTGAGAACCCCTGTCCTGGAAGATAATATTTTAAAAACAAAACATGAACCACTCTGTCTCAGGATTAAATATCACCCTGCTTTTGCCTAGAACATAGGAAAGGAGCAGACGAAAGTGTGGAGAGATGTGTTTTAAAAATCAGTCCTATATCCCACAAGTTTATTGTTTTCCTTTCTTCTATTCCTCCCCCCTTTCTTCTCTTCTCTCATAATCTTGACAATTTTCCCCTACTGGTACCCTATGGGGCAACCCAAGACTCCCACCTTTAGAAATTGTTTACTTGGGTAAGACTACATCTTTCTTACCTGAGTTGAAACACATTTTCAAATGGGGAACTGGGCCTGATGTGGTAACCTAGTGGCTAAAGTTCTCACCTTGCATGCTATGCAATCCAATATTGGTGTCGACTCTAGTTCTGGCAGCCCCACTTCCCATCCAGCTCCCTGTTTGTGGCCTGGAAAAGCAGTCGAGGATGGCCCAAGTCCTTGGGACCCTGCACCCACGTATGAGACCCAGAAAAGGCTCTGGGCTCCTGGCTTAAATTGGCTCGGCTCTTCCTGCCATTGCAGTCACTTGGGGAGTGAATCGATCGATGGAGGAACTTTTTCTCTTTCTCTCCTCTTCTCTGTATATCTGACTTTCCCATAAAAATAAAATAAACACTTTTTAGAAAAAAATAGAGGAAGGGGACTGTGTGAACACAGGTTGCCGTTGTTTGTGAGTGAGTCTCTGTTATTAGAGCACATACCTGTAAGGGGATCGCCAGGGACAGGAATTCAGAATGGGGAAGCCCTATATGGTTGCTTGTGTGGGACTTTAGAAAGTAGATCAACCTGGTAAGAAGTAGTAACTTACTCCTCCTCTGGAAAATGTTCAGCAATACACTTTATTTACATCAAACTCTTACTTCAGGCCTGCCCTTGATTCAAGATCACTATGTGCTTCTATTACATCAGAAGTCTTTGAACCTAAGACTCCATGTCCAAATACAGCAGTTGTGGTGTTGCAATTAGAGAACACAGAGCAGATGGGAAAATGAGACGTGCTTCTGGCAAGGTGATCCAGGAAGGAGTCCCCTGTGGTGGCTGACCAGCAGCAAGGCCAAACCAGCATTGCAGCTAGGAGAGACCCTGTTGGTCCTTTCTTGCACCTCTGTCTTTCCATTCTCTCAGGAGCGGATGTCCTCCTATCAGCTCAATGTTTCTTCTGTCTCTCAGGAGCTTGGCTCCGGATGCCTATCAAGTGATGCCAGTACAGAGCCCCCAGCTCCCCTGGTGGTTGTGCCGTATGTTGGGTCCTCAGCCCGGATTATGTGTGGGGCAAGTCTTCCATTTCCATGAAATGACCTTGTCAGATTGGGCTCCTTGTAAGGGGCAGATCCAGGAAGCTCAGAGTCTTACACGCAACAAGGCAAGTGTGTTGGGAGCTTTGCACAAATGTGACACAGATGAATCTGAGCAAATTTAGAAAATACAGATTAGAGAATTGAGAAGTCATTCAGAACCCCAGCCCCAGCAGTGTCAGTCCTGGGGTTCTTTCACTTTCTCTCCCTCTCCAGCATGTGCGTTGTGTGTGGCTGGATGGGACCCTTAGGCGATTCAGGTTGGCTTCTCCACAGCCCGCATTAGTTGGCAGTGATGATCTGCATAGGGGAAGGTCCTGGCTCTAATTCTGGGCAGAATTCAGCATGGCTCATGCAGAGCTAGGACTTGGGGAGGGCACATGGAAGCCAAACTCTCCTCTGCTACATGGAGTGTGAGTTGGGCATTTTCAACCAGCCCTGAAGCCTGGGCATGCCTCTGTGCTGGAGTGGGAGTCGGGGCTCCTTGGGCAGGGTACGGGTCAGCATCCATCTCCTTCCCCCCAGAGCGTCTCAGGACCCTCCAGCGCTCACTGTCGAGCTTGCATTGCTTTTCCCACCTACATTTCCCAACTTAAAGTCTATATTTAGTCTTTCCTGTACTTGAACATGCACCGTAGTTCAATACGCAATCCAAGATGCCATGAAGCAGCAGCTTATTATATTCTCTGTAAGGAGTGCTGGCTGGCTCACTTGCCAACATGACTGGAGTTTCTCAGCTTCTTTCTGTTACTCTGAATTCTTCACATTGTTTCCTGGAAGAGCTGGACATAGCTGGGCTCTGTAAAGGAGGCAGACCCCGGCCAGTCAGCTAGCGGCCAGCCAGTAGCCAAGAATGCTATCTGCTGTCTCAGCTTCCCTCCAGGTGGTCCCTGATGCTGTGTGTGTGTGTTTTTTGTAATTAGTGCTGGAAGGAGACTCCTGGGGGTATTTATGCTGGGGGATGGGGTTTGGGGGGGGACCCGGAATGTCTCTCTAGGAGCTCCTTTCCCTTTTTAGCACAGGGGGTCTTTAAGAAGGGTTTGGAAGCAATAGCTCTCAACGTTCCTCCAGGAGGCTATGGGTAACAGTTGCTGGTCATTTCATTACTCATCAGCACAGCTCTTCCAGCAACTCTGCTTGGCCTCCTCCTCCTGCAGTCTTGGCCTCCCTGGTACCTTAGCCACTCCTACTGCCACAGCCGTGCCCTGGACAGCAGTTGTTCTTTTCGCACCATGCTCATTTCAAACCTCCCAGTCTCCCGGTACGGATGTCCTCCTATCAGCTCAATGTTTCTTCTGTCTCCAGGCAGTCTTTAGCTTGCATGGGATCCACAATCTATCAATTGATTCTCCATCCCTGTAGGTCTTCCCTGGCCTTGTTATCGTCCCACCCACCCATACACAATTAACATTTCTCGACCCTTCTCTCTCCTCACTGTGAATGCTCATGGCAAGACCACCACCCTATCTGCATCCTGCCTTCTCTGCACCATGTCTGTAACTGTAGAGCTGTGTATGGCTGCCTGGTTAGCTGCTAAGATCAGCATCCCTGACCCTGGGGCTGGCGGGGCACATCACCTCTCTCTGCACCGCTTAGTCTCCTGCTGAGACAGGCAGTCCCACGTGTTCTCTTCCTTCCCAACCATGTTCTCTTGCCTTCCCAACTCTAAGTGAGGCTTAATATCTGCTTCCTAATTCATGGAGCTGATGGGATGATGGGCTGACCTCAAATTTCTAAATCTGAAGTTGGAGTCTCAGTTATTATCACAAGTAAAAGTGTCTGACAAAGTTGGTCAAATGTTCTGTTTGTTTTTTGTTAAAAGATTTGTTTGGAAGGACACTGGAGAGTGAACGAGTGCATGAGTGAGTGACAGAGATGAAGAGATCCATCTTCATCTTCCATCCACTGGTTCACTTCCCAAGTGACTGTAGGCCATGTTGAAGCCAGGGTCCTGGACCTGCATCTGGGTCTCCCACATAGGTAGCAGAGGCGTAAATCCTTGGTCTGTCTTCAGATGCCTTCCCGAAAGCATTAGCAGGGACCTGGATCAGAAACAGATTAGCTGTGACCCAAATAGGCACATCATGATGAGATGCTGTTGTCTCCAGCCATGGTCTAACCTACTATACCACACCATACCAGCCCTGAGCAACAATTATTTCTCAGGAGATTTGTTTTTGCACATCTTCTCTAGGCCGTTGAAAAAATTCCCTAACTTGGGCTCGGCGGCGTGGCCTAGCAGCTAAAGTCCTTGCCTTGAAAGCCCCGGGATCTCATATGGGCGCTGGTTCTAATCCCGGCAGCTCCACTTCCCATCCAGCTCCCTGCTTGTGGCCTGGGAAAGCAGTTGAGGATGGCCCAAGACTTTGGGACCCTGCACCCGTGTGGGAGACCCGGAAGAGGTTCCAGGTTCCCGGCTTTGGATCGGTGTGCACCGGCCGTTGCGGCTCACTTGGGGAGTGAATCATCGGATGGAAGATCTTCCTCTCTGTCTCTCCTACTCTGTGTATATCTGGCTGTAATAAAATAAATAAATCTTTAAAAAAAAAAACAAAAAGAAAAAATTCCCTAACTTGCTTTGATATCCTGCGATTGTTGTCCTCTGAGTAAGATTGCCGCCAGGTTCACTCTGTGGATCTGTACTGGGGTTTATTCTTCTGTTCCCATCAGCCTTGCAGTTGGCTTAAAATATTTTCCCCCATAAGCATAAACCCTAAATTTATATCTGTGAGCTGCCTACCACCTCCTAACTTCCACACATTTCGGTTTGAGGTCTAGCAGATATCTTGACTTCCATGTATCCAAAACTACATGTGAGGCTGTATGATGGTTCAAAAGTCTAATCATCTACATATGGGTGCTGGTTCATGTCCCAGCTGCTCCATTTCCAATCCAGCTCCCTGCTTATGCCCAGGAAAAACAGTAGAGGATGACTCAAGTTCTTGGGCTCCTGCATGGAAAAGGGAGAACTAGAAGAAACTCCTGGCTCCTGGCTCCTGGCCCCAGATCCGCTCAGCTCTAGCCATTGTGGACATTTGGGAATAAACCAGCAGTTGGAACATCTGTCTGTCTGTCTTCTCTCTCTCTGTGAATCTGATTTGCAATAAAAGTAAAGGAATCTTAAAGTTTTTTTTTTTATTGGAAGGTCAGATATACAGAGAGGAGAAGAGACAGAGAAGATCTTCGGTCCATTGATTCACTCCCCAAGCAGCCGCTATGGCCAAAGCTGTGCTGATCTGAAACCAGGAGCCAGGAGCTTCTGCTGGGTCTCCCATGCAGGTGCAGGGTCTCAAGGCGATGGGCTGTCCTCAACTGCTTTCCCAGGCCACAGGCAGGGAGCTGGATGGGAAGTGGGGCCACCGGGACTAAAATCGATGCCCATATTGGATTGCAGAGTGTGCAAGGTGAGGCCTTTAGCTCCTAGACTACTGCACCAGGCCCTAAAATAAAGGAATCTAGAAAAAAAATGAAAATCACTTAGGCTGCCTTTATACCTGTTTTCTCCAATCTTGCTGCTTCATGGTCCATCTAATGTCAACTCCATCCATCCAGTTGTTCAGGTTGAAGATGGTGGGCTAATCCTCGATGCTGTTTCTCATTTCCCATAGGCTGATATTTATTATCAGACCTTGCATGTTTACCTTAAAGCCTCCAGGTCTCATAATTCACTGCCCTGTCAGGGTCACAGTCACAGCCATTGTCTCTTCCTCAGGTGGTTGTGTTGTGCTCCTAGCAGTCTATCTCTGCTCATACTTTCCCCTGCCTATCTTCTGTTCCCAGCAGAAGAGCCAGGTGGACCTTCAGACACAAGACTGGGCCTTGAAGATGCTTGCTGACATCCCATGTGAGTCGTGAACCCCAACTCTTCCTTGTGAGACTGAGTCTGTTTGATGCCATGTGGATGGGGGGATGTCCTACTGGCTGGGGTTCTCCCAGAAGCATAAAGGAGAGGCCTCGGTCAGGGCTTCCTTTGGCAACAGTGCACAACAGGAATCCTGAAGGCATCAGAGGAGGAGACAGAGGCTCGGATGCCTGTTCTAGCACAGGATTCTTGAGAAGGGATGAATGAAGGTGGGCAAGGTTTCCAGGGGCGCTGTTTGCTTCCTGGTGCTCCCCAAGTATCCCCAACCTATGGCACAGTCTAAGGCAAAAGCAATGGGAAGCAGAAAGCACACAGGCTTGTTGGATGAAAAGTGTGTTTATTCCGAACACAGTGGACACTTTGTTCAGGAATAGTTCTTCCATTAGGAAATGTTACCCTTGTAATGGTGCCAAGGTCATTGCCTGGTGGGGTTATCAGCAGCATACGTGCCAACTCTGACTGGGGTGTTTTCATAGGTGCATCACTTCTCTGCTGAAGTCACTGCGTGTGTTCAACAGTGTCCCTGCGTGTGTTCTTAATACTTAGTTTTTCTTGGGACTTTAAGAGAAAGAAATGAATAACTGGGCTAGGACACAATGAACTCCTTTGAAAAGGAATCTTAAGTGTCACCAACTCACTTTGGCATTCTCCATGCCCACTTGATAAGCAATATATGAGTCTTTGGAAAGTGTATTGGATAGTTTTTCCAAAGAAAAAGTTATATTCATGCTCTCCTTAGAGGCTCAAATCAGCTCAGAGGGTAGAGTGCTGCGATCCTCTTTGTGAGGTGAGAAGGCTGAGGCTTGGGGATATGAAATGGCTTGTGCCATAGGAGGTCAAAGCATTAACATGATAGAGTCAGCATTAGGACCCGAGTCTCTTAATGCATAGGTTCAAACTATGTCCCTTCCTTGATGGTACTGGGAAGTGGGGCAAATGCAGGGGGTGAATCTAGCAGGGTTTGGTCAGAGACCCTTGAATTATGGAAGTGGAGGTGACTGAAGAGCAACTTTGTTGCAAGTTATAACCCTCTAAATCAGCCAACAGAGGCAGAACCTCACACTGAAAACCTGTGGGAGCCCACTGAATGATCAGTGAACATTTCCTCATTGTCTGTGTCAGGGCCTGAGAGAAACAGGCATCCCACATAGCAGCCCCATAGCATGGTGGGAAAATCCCCACCTGGGCTTCAGAGGATCAGAGTTCTAGTGCCAGCTGCATGGTACAAAGATCTGTTATGTGACCTTGAGTAGGCAAACGTCTAGCACCTGTAAGATTAAATCATTTGTGCACCTCCACTACCCCCTCCCCGCTACACATAGTCAAGTTTTCTTGGAATGTGTCAATGGCTGGACTAGACATAAAAAAGCAGTCCCGTTAAGTTTGTGGATTCCACAAAGCTGGCAAGTGCAGCTGACAATGTAAACAGACAGATGAAGTCTTCAGGCACTCTCAGGACTGGTTGGAACACTTCCGTGAAATCTCCAAGGTCAGTTACAGAATTGTACTTGGATTTAGCAATAATTGCAATGGCTGCAACTGCTGTGTTTTTGATCTGCATCTTGCTTACTCATAGCATAAGGACTTGGGAAAGTTAAATACACATGTTTGGGCTGGAGAGACAGGATTGTTGATTGACTTGATGAGGCTCTGTATAGATGAGGTTTGACAAAGAAGATAGTGGACTGCAGGGCTTTCTCTACAAAGAGGGAAGACTCATTTGGAGCTGGCATACACAAGCAGGTGAGTGTTGGGCTCTGGAGGGGATGCCCTACTGTCACCAACAAGCTGGACACAATGTAAGGGGCTGGGAAATCATGGTCTCTGCCAGTGAGGGACAGTACACTATGGGATGATGTGATGGTGGTATTCACATTATTAATGGCCAGGAGGATACAGAGGGAAACACATAATTTCTGAGGCTAACTGCAGGGGTGGGAGGGAGGAGTGAGGCCAATGAATGGAAACCAGGGGCTGGGGGCAGGCAGAGCTTAGCTTCAAGAAATGAAATCAGGGCCTGGTATGGTAGTCTAGCGGCTAAAGTCCTCACCTTGCACGCACCGGCATCACATAGGGGCACTGGTTCTAATCCTGGCAGTTCCACTTCCCATCCAGTTCCCTGTTTGTGACCTGGGAAAGCAGTCAAGGATGGCCCAAAGCATTGAGATCCTGCACCCGCATGAGAGACCCGGAAGAGTCTCTGGGCTCCTGGCTTTGGATTGGCTCAGCTCTAGCTATTGCAGTTACTTGGGGAGTGAATCATCAGACAGAAAATCTTCCTCTGTATATCTGACTTTCCAATAAAAACAGATAAATCTTTAATAAAAAAAATGAAATCAGGAAGCCTGCTTGCAAGGCAGTGAGTGCTACCTGCTGAGACAATTTACTCATGGGTGGCAGTTACAGCCTGGCCTGCTGGTAGGGGCTAAGTTGGGCTTCCCTGGGCCAGACAGGTCTGGCGCAAAATCAGGTCTTTGGACTGACGCCGGCAATCCAGCAAACTAGTAGTCCGTCTCTTCACACTCTTCTCCATTTAGATTTTTAGATTTGGTCTGAAGGTACTACCCAGAACCTTCAGATGTCTACATACAATGATGGAGTTTGCAAAAATGTATTCAGTTATTTGTGTAGTTTGTTTATTGAGAGGCGAAGAGACAAGAAAGAGAATTCTCTCATCTGCTGGTTCACCTCCCAGATGCATACAACCCAATCCAGGTCTCAGTTCAATTTCCAGTTCTAGTTTCTAAATCCAGCTTTCTGCTGATGCAGACACTGGGTGACAGCAAGCGCTGGCTCAAGTGGTTTGGCTTCTGCCATTGGTGTGGGAGACCTGACTGGAGTTCCTGATTCCAAGCTTCTGCCCAGCCCAGCCCCAATTTGTCTGTCTCTTTCAAAAACAAACAAAACAGAATCTCAAAAGGAGCTTCTGGGAGTCTGTGAGATTAGCTACTCTCATAAGCTGGCAGTGTGGATGGAAGGGCCTGGACTCCAGGCATGCAGTCATGGGATGGGGGGTATCCCTGGCAGCCACTGAACCTGCTGCACCACAGTAACCTGCCCCTTTAAGATGCATATGTTGATAGTTATGCCTGTAGGGTTGATACTCATTATTGTCTTAAGGACTAAGGCTTTATTCTAATTGTCGTAGATTGAATATTTATCTTCACCTAAAATTGATGTGTTGCAATCCTAATCTCCACCTGGAGTTATTAGGAGGTGATGACCTTTGGGAGTGATTGAGTCACGAAGGCAGAGTCCTCATCAATCTTGTTCCTTCCTTATAGGAGACCTCAGAGATCCAGCACGGAGGTGTAGGTGGTTAAGTCACTGCTAAACACCACCATCCCATGTTGGAATGCCAGCTCAAGTCTCAACTGCTCTGCTCCTGACCCAGCTTTCTGCTAATGTACTTAGGAAGGCAGCAGGAGATAGCTTAAATACTTGGGCCCCTGTCACCCATATAGGTGATCCATGTCTTTTTTAAAAAAAAAAAAGATTTATTTATTTCTACTGGAAAGGCAGATCTTCCATCTGCTGATTCATTACCCACACAGCTGCAGTGGCTGGAGCTGAGCTCATCCAAAGCCAGGAGCCAGGAGCCTTGAGCCTCTTCCAAGTCTCCCACATGAGTACAGGATCTTGAGTGTGTGAGTTATCCTTGTTGCTTTCACAGGCCACAAGCAGGGAGCTGGATGGGAAGTGAAACAGGTGAGAGACTAACCAGTGCCCATTTGGGATCTGGTGCTTGCAAGGGAGAGGACTAGCCAATGGAGCCATCACACTGGGCCCAATAAATAGATCCTTTAGAAGGTTCTGCTATGCAACAGAGCGGGGGACAGAGAGAAGGTGACCCACCATCAATGAACCAAGAGGAACCCCTCATGAATTGGCCAGTGCCTTGATCTGCACCTTCTCAGCAGGGAGAGAAGCATTTGTTCTTTCAGTCACACCGTGTATGGTGCTCCATTATAGCAGCCCAAAGAAGCTAAGATGCATACTAGTGCTTTTTCAAAACCCCAAAAGAATATTCTGAAATAAAAGGCCTTCTGATGTTTGTGGTTTTATCAACAAGGAATTTCATTGGGCTGAGAGAGATCTGGAAAGCAGGTACATGAACAAATTAGGGACTAAATTTTTCACATTAAACAGTGGCCTTGGGCGTGGACATCCAGGGCTCTGCCATGTTGCAAGAGGACTGGGTTCTTTCCATCTTTCTGTTTCCCATCCTAAGCCTGGAGCTTCCATCTTCATGGCTACCTCATAGTCATCAGATGGCTGTTGTGACTCCAGCCATCAAGTCTGCCTTGAGAACAGTAAGGTGGAGGACCAAAAGCAAACTCCTTGTGTTAATTAACAGGTCTTTGCCTTTAAATATTGCTTGTTTATTTGATAAAGCAGAAAGTTCCCATCCACTGGTTCACTCAGGGGCAAAATCAGATTTTCCTGGATTGTGGACCTAAGTATATGAGCTGCCAGCTACTGCCTCCCAGGATGTGCACCAGCAGGAAGCTGGGATGGAGAGTGAAGTTGACACATGGGATGTGGTTATTCCAAGCGGTGTCTTGAGTGTGAGATCAAACACCTGATTCGTCCCTTTCCAAACAACTTTCCAACAAGCCCCACCTCTTTCAAAGCTGCTTCTTGATGCCTCTTTAGCTAACTTCAGTCCTGGGTCATTTGGCAAGGGAAGCTGGACTATGTAAACGCTGAGCATGATCCATGATTGCCTGAGATGAACTCAGAGTCCACTGGAAAAGTGAAAATGGGGAAGGTGTCTGATAGTCTGCTGTGAAAGCAAAGGCACATTTCTGTATGAACCATCCTACTGACTTACTTCATAGTTAGTCTGCTAGAATTTCACGTAAGTCTTGCATTAAGAAACCACATCACAGGATCAGTGTAGTGGTGTGGCAGACCAATCTTCCACCCTGTAACACTGGCATCCCATATGGACACTGGTTCCTATACCAGCTGCTTCACTTCCCATTCAGTGCTCTGCTTATGACTTGGGAAAAAGTAATGGAGGATGGCCCCAAGCACCTGTGTGATAAACCTGCAAGATACTTTTGGCTCCTGGCTTCAGATTGGCTCAGCTCCAGCTGCTGTGACCATTTGGGGAGTAAACCAACAGATAAAAGACCTCTTTCTGTCTCTCCTTTTCACTCTGTAAAATTTGCTGTTTAAAGAAAGAAAGAAAGAGAGGGAGGAAGGAAAGGAAGAAGGAAGGGAGGAAGGAAGGGAAAAAAGGAAGGGAGGGAGGGAGGGAGGGAAGGAAGGAAGGAAGGAAGGAAGGGAGGGAGGGAGGGAGGGAGGGAGGGAGGAAGGAAGGAATTACAGCACATAAACTGTTTGATAGGGGCCCTAAGCTGACCTATTGTTGCTTCAAACTGAAGCTACATGTTGAATTCTTAGTCATCCCACCCAGTCCCTCCTGTCCCCAATTTGCTGGTGTCCCTTGTCTAAAGCCATGATTCCTTGTCTCGTATCCAACCAATCACACGTGCTGTCAGCCTGCTTTGTGGGACACCTCTCACATCTGTCCGATCCTTCCTATCCTGATATCAGTTCAGCTGGTATCTACTAACCCAGGGTGCACAATTGGTTTTCCTAATTTCATTTCCAGACCTACCGCTCTGTCTTGTACATGTAATCCTGCCTCAGACACTACCCTTTTCATCCTGTAGGGTGAAGCCAATGCCTGCGTTAATTCAGAGGCTTCTGCACCTTGCTCCCTTGTCATTGGGCCGTCTCAACTCATGCAGTTTGGAGGGAGGATGGATTCTAGAAAAATTCCTGTCGAGCCACTTGCTGCCACTGTGATCTCATGGTGGTCGGGTGACAAGAAAACTCTGGTGAGTTTGTCAGAGTAAGCAGCAGTAAGACAATTAGAAAGAGCCTCCTGTCCTGAGAGGGTACTTGAGTACCTCTGATCAATTCAGAGAGCCTGCAACAATTCTTAAGAGGATTAACCCAAGGACTCCAGTGCAACTTCTGTGCTTTTGTTCCTTGGAGTGGAAACCCTTGACAAGTGTTACATACCAAAGAACACTTGGAATGAATAGAGAGCTTTACAATGATTGGTCTGGGGCTCATACTACAATCCAGCACCTCCTTAGAGCTTTGGCCAATTAAACATTTCCCAAATACCTCACTTACCCTGTTCAATTGCTGACATGCTTGGAAAAGCCCTCCACATTCAAAGTCACTCCAGCAGCCATTCAAAGCCGACACAGCCGTCTCCAATCCTACCTGCCTGTCTCTCCCTCTGTGACAAATCTCTTTGGGGAGAGAAGGCCTAGAAACGGAGTGTGGATGTCATTAGCCCCATTTGCAGCTCAGAGAGGCAAAACGACTTTTCTGAACACAGGAGTCCATGTTAGAGTTGGGAAGCAACACCAGCTACACCTGCTTTTCCACCTGCTGTTGTATTGAAAAGATAGTGAGAGAAGAGGACATGAGAGAGGATCTTATTGCTAGGACTTCCTCCCCTGCTCCAGTCATTACTAAGACTTCAGGGCAATGGGGGTGGGGAGGTGAAGAGAATCTATTGGCTGAGACGGACTGGAAGCCAAAGAGCTGTGTGTCCTGGCAAGTCTCAGGTGTAAAACATCCAGCACAGTGAAGGCACTGAGGGCAGGGGAGGGTCACAGCCTGTGATAGTGGCCTTGGAGGACCAGGAGAGGAAGACTATGACCACCCTGAGTTGCTTTAGGCGATGTGGCTTTAGACACTAGATTTCTGCAGCAAAGTGGACATTTGGCCTTTTCACTGTGCGGTGTCATTTACTGCTGGTCATTTACACCCCAACTTCCTGCCTGATGACTGCCCTAGCCCATGCCCTATGGCAGTGCATAGATTTCTAATAGGAACAGACTATTCCTCTGGCTCAAGGAATTAGGAATTTGCCCCAAGCCTAAGCTAATCTACCCATCCAATTTACCTTGGCAAAGACACGGACTTAGGAATGGGCAGTGAACCAATGAAAGCCAATAGAATTTTCTTCAAGATATTCTGGTACAAGAACACTTATTTCTGTGGGACACGGGTCAGAGGGATATAGTTCTGGCAGTTGCTGCCAGCCATCTTGGGCTCATGAGCCTGTAGACAATGGCCTCCAGGAAGAAGAGCAGAGAGGTGGGCATCAGTCGGATCCTGATGACTGAATCTGGAATCTTATATCCAGTGATCCAACTGTGATCCCCAACATTTTGCTTTGTTCTACCCACTTAAACTCATATCTTCTCTTAATTACAAGCCAGTGGAGCCCTGTTCATACAGTAAGATTTTAACTTTGCATAAACATGCTGCAAAGTTAAACATGTCATGTAGATGTCTTAGTATGTACATTTAAAAAATCGGATTGCATTAGGGATGCTTGCGAAGGGCTAATGCTCCTGACAAAAATGGGATGGAGGGCATCAGGCAACCCTCTCATCCGGAGCAGCCGTGAAAGCTGCACTTACAAAGGCAGCTGTTCGACAGCACAGGGAAATGATAAGGTGGACAGTATCTGTTAAGCAAAGAGTTAGAATTCTTATTGGGAGGTCAGATTTTTGTGAAATGCTACAACCTGATTAAAAATTTTATTTGGAAAGACAATAGTCAAGAATAACCAAGACTGTCCTGAAGATGCAAAGAATATTTCTGAGTCCAGTGCAAGGGTTCAATGGGCTAATCCTCCTTTTGCAAAGTGCCAGATCTCGTATGGGTGCCGATTCATGTCCTGGCTGATCCACTTCCCATCCAGTTCCCTCTTTTTGGTTTGGAAAAGAAGTACAGGATGGCTCAAAGCCTTGGGACTCCATACTGGCGTGGGAGACCAGGAGCTCCCATCTCCTGACTTTGGTTGGGTCATCTCCTGCTGTTGTAGCTATTTGGGGAGTGAACCCGTGGATGGAAGATCTTGGACTCTCCTCTCTGCAAATCTGCCTTTCCAAAATAAATAAATAAACAAACAAATAAATAAATATTTAAAAAAGAAAGAAAAAATGTTTCCTTAACACCACCAAGTAAGAAGGCTGTGACAAAGCTACAGTGACTAAAACAAAATGGTATTGCCACAGGTCTAGACATACAGATCCAGGGAATAAAATATAGCATCTAGACCCAGAAATACCTGTATTGAGTCCTTTGATAAACAGTGTGTTAAGTGAATGTATACTTGGGTAAGAAAATAATCTTGACTTCTACCTTGCACTTCACCCAAAAACCCATTCCAGGTGAATGACAGGTCTAAACATGAAAGACAAACAGAAGAGATATCAGGAAGTGGGCATTTAACCTGGCAGTTACAACACTGTGTCTCACCTCAGAGAACCTGGGTTCAATTACCAACTCTGGCTGCTGACTCCTGCTTCCCTCCAAGGCACACCTGGGTGACAGTGGTGATGGCTCATGTGATTCGGTTCCTTCTACCCACAGAGACCTGAGTTGAGTTTCTGTCTCCCAGTTTTGACCTTGCCCAGCCCAGTCGTGACCTTTGCAGGCATTTGGAAAGTTAAGCAGTACATGGGTATGTTCTCAGTCTCTGATTTCAAGTAAATATAAATAAATAAAAGGATAGCATTAAATAATATTTTCATGAGTGGGTTAGGCACTCATTTCCTTTTTAAGACTAATTTTTATTGGCAAGGCAGGTTTACAGAAAGAGAAAAAGGCTTCCATTTGCTACTTCCCCAAATGGCTGCAGGGGCCTGAGCTGAACCAATACAAAGCCAGAAGCTAGGAGCTTCTTTCAGGTCCTCCACGTGGATGCAGGGTCGCAAAGCTTTCGGCCATTCTCTGTTGCCTTCCCAGGCCATAAACAGGGAGCTGCATGGGAAGTGGAGCAGCCGGGATATGAACTAGTGCCCATATATAATGACAACCCTTGCAGGCAGAGGATTAGACAGTTGAGCTAATACACCATTCTCAGCCTATGTACTGGCCCCACTTACTTCTTAACATGCCAGAAAACACACTAATTATCTCAAAGGCACATAATGAACTATGATGAATTATGTGTCATTAAAAATGAAATTTTTATTTATTAAAAGAACTAAGTGAAAATGTGAGGTATGGAATGAGAGAAGATATTTGCCATGTATGTATTGACAATGGACTTGAATCTGGAGATATTTACAATCTTTATAAACATTGTAAGTATTTCCCATAGGTCCATGAACAGATTATGAACAGAGTCCAAGATCTTTTAAAGTAGGGAGGAGGCAAAGACTTAATCGCCTTTCACAAAAGAAAATACCCAATTGTCAAGAAAATTACAAAAAGTTAAAAATCGTTAGTATCAGGAAATGCGAGGTGAAAGAAGATTTTACATGTGCCAAAAGGACTAAAATTTGAAAAATAGATAACACCAATTGTTGACGAGGACCTGAAGTTTCTAAAACATTTACTTACTGCTGGTGCCTTGTGATAAACACAAAAATTCACAAAGCTGTTTGTTAGAAAATGCAGAAGATGAGATTTCTCTATGATTCACAGTTTTGCTCAGAGGCACATATTCCACATCACTGTTTCTCTTTCCATTTCTCTTTTTTCTTAGTTTTTGCTGCATAAACTTGTTGCTCTAAAACTGCTTATCTATTTGTGAGTGTTAGATATTCAGTGTGGTTTAGTACTACCATTCTATAGCACCACGCTTTGTCATGAAGACTGTTTTGCGCCTTAAATATAGCCTTTGAGTGTATGTCAGTCTCCATTTGTTGTTTCCTTCCTTTTCTTTTTTAAGATTTCCCTACAAAGAAGAAAGGCAAAGCTATTGAGAAAGGAAAAGACAGAGACAAAGATCTTCCAAATATTGTTTCATATCCCAAATGACTGCTCAGGCTAGGCCAGGCTGAAACCAGGAGACACGGACCTCATCAGGGTCTCCCACACTGATTGCAGGGACCCTAGCACTTCTTTTCCTGGGTGCAATTGCAAGGAGCTGGGTAAGAAGTAGAACAGCTGGACTTGAACTGATGCCCATTAGAGGCAGAGTTAACTTTTTATGCCACAATGCCAGCCCCCTGCTATTTATCTTACGGTGAAGGATTTTGCCAATCCAGCTGTTCCTAGATTCTGTAGCATCTTGGCTTGAGCAGACTCTGTCTACTGTGTGCCTGACCTTGACCTCTGGTGTGAAA
This sequence comes from Ochotona princeps, assembly GCF_030435755.1. Lineage (NCBI taxonomy): Eukaryota > Metazoa > Chordata > Mammalia > Lagomorpha > Ochotonidae > Ochotona > Ochotona princeps. The sequence goes on along the minus strand of NC_080832.1, from coordinate 53,288,204 downwards.
TTCCTCTCTTTTATGTGCTCCTGCTCTTTGGAATAGGATCTCTAAGCAAGATGGCTCAGACTTGAAGTACCAGCATTGATCCAGGGTTGTCATCTAGCTTTTTCTATGTGGTGTGCAAAAACATGTCAAGTGTCAAGTCAGGGTGGACCTACATGATCCATCTTGTGGACAGGCTTTTCTTTTAAAAATATTTTAAAATTATTATTATTATTTTATTGGAAAGGCAGATATACAGAGAGAAGGAAAGACAAAGATCTTTTGTCTGCTGGGTCACTCCCCTAGTGGCTGCAACAGCCGAAGCTGAGCTGCTCAGAAACCAGGAGCCAGGAGTGTCTTCCAGGTCTCCCATTGTGGCTGCAGGGTTCCAAGGCCTTGGGCCGTCCTCGACTGTTCTCCCAGGCCTCAAGCAGGGAGCTGGATGGGAAGTGAAGCAGCCATGACACAAACTGGCACCCATATGGGATCCTGGCGGATGCAAGGTGAGGATTTAGTCACTAGGTTATCACACCAGGCCCAGGACATGCTCTTCTTACCCATCTTAGTCTGATGGACCCTTGAAATGCCTTCTTCCTTCCTTTCTGACTCCTAGCCACCTTTCTAAGCCCCAAAAGTTGTCCCATTGCAAACCTTCAGAATCACTCCTTCCATTGTACTCAGGTCTCCTTCCCCTTCTTCTCTCCCATGATTTTCCAGGGTGCAGGTCATAGAAAATTCATTTAAAACAAGTTAAGCGTTAAAGAAATTGTTGCATGTGATACCAAGTCTGGAAGTACAATGGTGTCAGAATTAGTTCATTCAGAGCCTCAATGTCATGTCCCAAAGGATCCGTATCCTTTTCATCTCTTCATGTGTCAACCTTAGTATGTTGATCCTCTTGCCTTGTAGTTGCTTCTAAAACATCCAGCAGGGTCCAAGGGCCAATGGGAGAAGCAAATGTTCCAGGAGCCTCCACCACACTGTCTTTCATTAGCCTGAATGACATCCACTGTGCGTCCTTAGACATACACTGGAAATGGAGTGACAGTCCTGTGAGTGGTTTGGATGAAACAGAATTGGACCAGGCAGGGGACCCAGATTCCCTTAGAGTACATAGACAACCCACTTGCTGAACAAAACTGGAGAATTTCCGGATAGGAAGTCAGGGAGCATGGATGTTGGGTGAGCAGCTAGTGAGGCCTGCTGCAGGGTTGGTTTATTCATTTGTGACTACTTTTTATTTTTTATTTTTTTGACATATGGGCTGACACCGTGTTCTGACGTTTCCTTGTAAAATCCTTGAAAACATGGACCAGGCATTATTCATTGTGGTGTTCCGCCAAGATTGGTACATGGTCAGCACTTGATAAACATCTACTCCGTGAACTCTTGAATAGGCTGAAGCATGGATGGGACAGTGAATGGCAGTCATAGAGTCAGGAGAGAGAAAACACTGCATCCTCTTGGGGACATTTTTAGCACAGGATCAGCAAGTCTGACATGTAGGACAGCGGAAGTCACGGCAGGTTTTCAGAAAAGGCAAGTGTGGGTGAAGCCAGCCAAGCCCACGGAAAGTCAGTTACCCTTTCCCAAACACTCCGGCCTCCCATCTTCCGTAACTTCCTTCAAAACTTCTGTTCTTGTGTTTCAGAGCTATTTTAAGAGTTGGAATAACCTCTTCTTTGCCAATGCCTCAGTCCATTTTTCATTGCCATAAACAAAATACCCTGAGGTTGGGCACCTTCCTGAGGAAAGGAGGTTTGTTTATCTCCCGGTGCAGGGGATTCAAGGTCATGGTGCTGGCATAGCTCAGCCCTGGTGAGGACCTTGTGACAGATGGCAGGAGCGTGTGCTAGAGGGAGGGAGCACACCAGACAGGAAGCCAGAGAGACGGGGCTTGATAAATCCTACCACGCAGAAGCACTTCCTACTGGGTTCTGTCTCCCAGATGTCCCTTTTCTCCCTGTCACCACACTGGGGCCCAAGCTTCCAATACATGCACCTTGGAAGGACAAACTCAGAGTTAAACCATAGCAATCAACAGCCTATAGAGTTTGCCTTTTAATTACCACTGCAGTTTCATGACCTGTACTGATAGCTGGTATAAACAAGTAGCCATATGTAAGTGTGTGAGTCTGAGTGTGGTAGTGTGGTGATGGTGTGTGCCTGTGGGAGAGATTACAATAGTGAAGGGGAAGGAAAGAGAGAGACTTCAGGGGCTAGTGGAAACTAAGAGCCTTAGTACCCATCCTTCCAGGCCTCCTGTTAAGAGGTATAGGTCCGTCTGTTTGAATCTGGGCCTTACTGATTGCTGACGGACACCAGCAGCTTGATTAGATCCTGAAATAAAACTACACTCTGTTGTCTTTTGATGCTAGCTCAAAGGCAACACAGAGGCAGGTTGTTGGCCTAGCAGTTAAGCAACCGATTAAGATGCATGCATCCCATATCAGAATACTTGGGTTCTGTCTGAACCGGGGGCTAGGAGAAAGAGACACTACCATGTCATTCTGAAGTGGTTTTTAAAAGTGAGGCCTGAAAGTCGGGCTCTGGCACCTGACCCCAGCTACCTACCAAGGCAGAACTTGAGATGCAGTGTTGATAGCTCAAGGCACTGGGCTTCTGCCATTTACTAGGGAGACCTGGATTGAGTTCTCGGCTCCTGGCTTTGGCCAGGATGTTTTGGGAATTGAGAAACTAAGCCAGCACAAGGGGGTGCTCTCCCTCTTGAAAAAAATAAACAAAAAGCAACTTTCATCTATCTCTCTTGGGTCCTAGGGAACTCTGAGCTGCCATGCCAGCAGCCCAAGGCCCTTGAGCTTTGAAGAGGTTTTTGTCACTATGAGAGTTCAGGTGTTGGCCCAACCAGAGTTCCAGCCAACAGTAGCCACCCTTTCAGCCACATGCTCGGGGAAGCCACCAGTCCTCGAGCTGCCACCAACCCCCAAGTCTTTCAGCTGAGACTTTAGGTAACTGTGAAGGCAACACAGGTAGCCCCATCTGGCCTTGACCAAATTCCTGACCCATAGGATCTTGTGAACATAATCTCATGTTTGTCTCTGACAGCCAAGTTTTGGGACCCAGCAGTTAACATTTGGAACTGTTAGCTCAGTTACTGAAGAAACTTTGACCACAACAGTCCATAGCAGCTGCAAAGGTACATTAACACAGAGTCCAATCAAATCACTGAGGTTAGCTTCATGGATTCTGCAAATGAGCAGTGTTCAAACACGATGTCCCTTCTAGGTCATCTACCCCAATAGCCAGATATGTGCACAATGCAGACATTGTCAGGCACATAGCTAAAACCATTATATTCTAACTGAGCCAGATTTTGATTCAGTTCAGATAGTATTGATTGGGGTTTAGCCAGAGGCCTGTGGGGAAGGAAGCTGACCTGTTAGTTGACCTCAAAGCAGAACAGAAATGACTGGAAGGTGCTGGTCTTTGAGGGAGGAAGACAAAAGGAGAAGTGTCCAGTAGTTGGGTAGGAAGTGGCCATTCTTTGTGCTTAGAGAAGAGAGAAACTCAGGCTAGATTTCTAAAGATAATGTCCCTTGAATGATTTATAAAAGCTCACATGTAAATAACGTATGTCTGTGAAAACCTGAACATAAAAGGATTGATTTAAGAAATCAATCAAAGCAAAGGGAAATAACAACAAACCAACAAAGGGATCATCATCCCTAGACTCAAACAAGGTTGAACATAAGGCAAGCATTAAGCCTGCAAACCAGGATGGCTTAGAAAAAAATAAAAATGTAAGCCATAATGAAGATCTAGCAGTTATAAAAAGATGCAAAATAAAACATGTAGCAATGAATTTCTAAAACAAAAACTTCAGAACAGATAAAGTGATATAGAAAAATGGGAATGGTAGGTGATCCTACTTCTTTCATTTAGGCCTATGGTTCATATATAAAGAATACTGAAGACCGAAATAATGTAATTAGAGACTTCAAAAATAAGCAAGTGCTGTCAATTATTACATATATATATTTAAAGATTTATTTCTTTATTTGATTATATATGTATTTTAAAAGATTTATTTATTTTTATTTGAAGTCAGATATACAGAGGGGAGGAGAGACAGAGAGGAAGATCTTCTGTTCAATGATTCACTCTCCAAGCAGTTACAACGGCTGGAGCTGCGCTGATCCAAAGCCAGAAGTCTTTTCTGGGTCTCCCACGTGGGTACAGAGTCCCAAGGCTTTGGCCCATCCTCAACTGCATTCCCAGGTCACAAGCAGGGAGCTGGATGGGAAGTGGGGCTGCCAGGATTAGAACCAGTGCCCATATGGGATCCTGGTGCATTCAAGGTGAAAGCTTTACCAGCTAGGCTGCCGTGCCAGGCCCTATTTTATGTATTTTTAAAGATACTTACATGATAGTCACAGAAATGTGACTGAATTAGATTGAAATAATACTTTATTAACTCAAAAAACATAAAAACAATGCAAATAATATACTGACATTTTTCTATAAAATGAGAAGTTAATTTATTATAACCTTTAAAACCTTGACACTTATATAGATGAACCTATCTAATCTTAGGTTTTCAATGCTGTGAATATTTCAATAACATAATCCTTATTCCAAAATTATTGTAAGTAAAATCATGCTGTTCAATTCAAATCTTTTAAAAAAGATTTAGTTACTTATTTGAATATCAGAGCTACGAAGCAACAGCAAGAGGGAGAGACAGAGAAAGATCTTGCATTAGCTGGTTCACTCTCCAAATGATTGCAATGGTCAGGGCTGGGCCAAGTCCAAGACAGGAGACAAGAGCTTCTTCCAGATCTCGCACATGGGGAACACTTGAGCCATCTTATGCTGTTTGGGTTGGGTCATTAACAGGGGGCTGCATGGGAACGAAGAAGCCAGGATACAAACTGGCACCCGTAGGGGATGCTGGTTTCTGCTATGCCACAATTTAAATCTTTATAGGTATTCTATGCATGGGACAATGTGACACATGAATTAAACTCATTAACTCTTAGATCATAGAGGAAATTTAAAGGTGAGAAATTTACAAAATAAAGGCAGTTCCTATATTTCAGAATCCAAGACATAGTTAAATCAGTGCTCAGAAATAAATTCTAAGTCCTAAATGGCAATAAATAACAAAAATTAAATATCCAGTTCTAAATTTTTTTTAAAAGACAAATAGATGGAAAGAATATTTAAAATGAAAGCTGAATATACCTGTTACACTTTTAAAAAAGGAAATTATAATAAGGCAAATCCAAGAACTAGTTCTTTGGGGGAAATAATAAAATGTATAGATGTTAGCTAACCAAATCAAGAAATAAAAGGGAGAAAGCATAAAAATATAAAATCTGGGGAATGAAATTGCAGGAAGTATAAATGCTGCTTTGCCAAACTCTGTAGAAATAATGGCCAAAAATCAAACAAAAATAAAACAACAAAAAAGAATGGCCACATGGAAATGCAAATTTCCAAAATCAGCCACAACAGAAAGAAATCATAAAGAACCAATTAACATGAAAGAATTAGAAAATGCTCTTAATGAACTAACTTTCAAGTAGTGAAAATTACACTGTAGAGCTTCTCATCAAATTTTACGAAACACAGGCAGCTAGCAATGACAAGGTTATCAGAACTATCTCAGAACAAAGGAAAAGAACCCAAAGTGTAAATTCTTATGGAGACAGTATAGCATTAATATTAAAACCTACCAGAAATGACAATAAAAATAAATAAAATCAACATCCAATCACACCTACGAATCTTGAAGTAAAAATCCACGTATCCATTGCATGAAAGTCATAAAATAGAAATATATATCATTGTCATGATTTTAATGATGTATTGGCAACACTAGCCAAACCTATTAGGCAAGAGAAAACAGCTAGGGTTCTAAAAACCTGAAAATAGAAAATAAAATGGTTATCTTTCTGTAGATGGTATTATTTATCTGAAAGAAGTATAAACTAAAAATCTATTGCAAATCATAAGGCAATTTAAGAAGTTTGATAAAGAGTTAACAGTAAAGAATTAATGGTGGGTCGGGCGGCCTGGCCTAGCAGCTAAAGTCCTCACCTTGAACGCACCCCGGGATCCCATATGGGCGCCGGTTCTAATCCCGGCAGCTCCACTTCCCGTCCAGCTCCCTGCTTGTGGTCTGGGAAAGCAGTTGAGGACGGCCCAAAGCTTTGGGACCCTGCACCTGTGTGGGAGACCCGGAAAAGGTTCCTGACTCCTGGCTTCGGATCGGCATAGCACCAGCCATTGCAATCACTTGGCGAGGGAATCATCAGACAGAAGATCTTTCTCTGTGTCTCTCCTCCTCTCTGTATATCTGACTTTCCAATAAAAATAAAATAAATGTTAAAAAAGAAGAATTAATGGCTTAAATAGGTAGAAATTATAACCAGCTGCAATCTGTTGGGGGAAAAATCTCATGTGTAATAGAAGCAGAAATATAAATTCTCCAGGACAAATTTTACAGAAAATTGTGTAAAGTCTGTGTGGGAAAAATGTGCAAATGCAAATTAAGACTTTAGAAATGGAAATACACACTCTGGCTGAGGACACTAAAGACATCCACTCTCCCCAGTTAATCTATGAGAGTAAAACACTAACAATAAAAATACTATCAGAGTGCTCTTTCAGAACCAGGTAAACCTATTATCAGTCTGTCTGGTAAAGTAATTGCCAACCAGGGAAAAGTCTGCAAAGGAACAGAAATAAGGGGGTTTATTCGTTTTCTATTGCTGCACAGAACATGGTCACCGTTGTAGTGGCTTTGCCAGCTGCCAGCTCTGCAGGTCAGAAGTCTCGGTTTTGGTCAGGCCAGCCAGGCACCTCAGACAAGGAGCTTCTGAGGATGAAGTCCAGGTGGCCACCAGGCCTGACTTTGTTCTGGAGGATGAGCTGGGCAAGAACCGGCCTCTGATTGCACTTGCTGTTGGCAAGATCAGGTTCTTGTGGTCTCATGACCATGGACCCTATTTCCTTGCAAGCTGCCAGCTTTCCAGAAACCTCCCATGCTCCTGGCAACAGCGTCTCTTCCATATGTAAAGTTCCTCATATTGACTGCCCATCATGTTTTGAGTCTCCTTTATCAGGAAGGGCCACCTGATTGGATCAGGCCCACCCAAGGTAACCTCCCTTCCTTAAACCCAGCTGGGCCAATCATAGCCTAAACATGGACATGACATGACATGGTGATCACCCATGAATTCTGCCTTACCAAGTAAATCATAAAATATATTAGAAAGCTGTAATGGTCAAAACAATGTGATAATGGAGAACAAATAGGATGAATATTTATTGATCAATAAACAATATACTTAATAGATCATGAATGAAGCTAGATTGAAAGCCCAGAATAAGTCAAGAGCATATAAATACATTGAATGTGGGAAAGATGATTTTTGCACCAAGGAATATTGTATAAGTGGTGTTGGAAGCAGTTGGTAGCTATCTGGAAAACTGCAGTAGGATCCTTTATCAGTTCTGTGCAAACCAACCTCAAGATTCCAGTGTTTAAATGCAGTTAAGGAATATTCTTGTATATGCAAAGTATAATCAGTGATTTCTGATTGTGTGGTCTTTGGTTATCCAAGGACCCAAGCTCCATTTATTTTGGCATTTTCTAGAGCTGTACTATTCCGTATCTTGACCACCAGTCTCATGTGCCTGTTGTGTGCTTGGTGTGTGGCCATTCCAAAGGGTGGTATGCCAGTAAGTGTAAATAGTATATTGGATTTTGAAGATATGGTATGAATAGAATAATAGTAAAATAGCTCATTAGTACCCTTTCTGCCACTTACTCTTTTAACTTCTATTCTAGAATTAAATATAGTTAAATATAGTATTATAACTATCTCCACATGCATTTTTGCTGAATATTGCTACTCAGGATTTAAAACTTACCTAATTACCCATAGGTCTCATGATTATGGTGCTCACTTCCTTCTGTTGGATAATACCACTCTGGGGTCTCAAGACTCCCTTAGGGTGAATGCAGAAGCAGAAAGGGAATGAGGAGAAAAGGGGCACGTGGATTCCCACCACATTTCATTGGCCAGAACAAAATCACAGGGACAGACCCAACTGTAGTCAAGTGGGAGAATTTTGAGTAGCCGTGTGCCCAAGAGGGAGGAGAGAAGGGGAAATTGATTTGGTTAATCACTAGTCAATTTCTCTCGCAGATCCCTAATTCATTTCTTACACCAAATAAACTGAAGAGATGACAACTTCAAAATATAAAATAAGGGCTAGAGAAAAGGAATAGAGAAAAGGAGGGAGGCAAGTAGAATAAAGCATGGTAGGGTCATTTAAATGAAAAATACAGCTTGAAAAAATAATTTTCAGAATTTCAAAATTTTCAATCATTTTTTACTCATTGAGAGGAATAGGCATTCTTCCACAATTCATTCCCCAAACATGCACAGCAGCTAGGGTTCATCGGGACAGAAGCCAGGAGCCAGGAACTCCATCCAAGCTTCCCAAATGTATGGTAGAAGTCCAGTTATTGAGCCATTCCCAATGTCCCGCCAGGGTCTGCACTACTAGGAAGCTGCAGTCAGAAAGCAGAGCCAGGAATCAAATCCAGGCACTCTGATGTGGGAGGCAGCACTGTGGTGTAGCAGTGTCAGTATCCCATGCATATGGGATGATATGGGAGCGTCAGTTCAAGTCCTGGCTGCTCCACTTCTGATCCAGTTCCATGCTACTGCACTTGGGAAGACAGTGCAGGATGAGGCCCCTGCACTCATGTGGGAGACCCAGAAGAAGCTCCTGGCTTCAGACCATTGCTGCCATCTGGGAAGCAAATCAGCAGATGAACGATCTCTCTGTCTTTCCCTCTCTCTGTAACTACCATTCAAATAAGTAAAAAAGTCTTTTGGAGGAAAAAAAATTAGTAAAAGTTATTATAAAGCATAACCTCAGTGTGAAAAAAAATCCCTTCTAAGGATGACTCATCATGTAGCATCCATTCAACAACAAGATTGATAGATTCAACCAATTTATTCTTCCTTACAAAATACTATAAACAAAGTCAAGACAAGCCTAATGTTAACTGGGAAAATCTAACACATTGATATTGAAGCCAAAGCATGAATTTCCTAAAGCAAAAGAGCAAGAAAACCCAATAAGCAAAAGGAATACACCAGTCCTTCAAAGTCTGAAAAAAAAATTCTTGCCTTCACCTATAATTAGAAATTATAAAATTCGATTTTAACCTGTCACACTGACAAAACTAGATGATGGTGAAAACATGGCCAGGATGCGAAGTTCTGTGGAGAGGGCAGAAATCGCTCTGCCTGCTGTAGACAGGCTTTTTGCTTACACTTGCCTCTTACATTGAATAGGGTAGGAGGGAGCCTGATGCTGGTGACCATTTTTGTAAGTTAATGTGGTTTGACTTCAGATCCCATTAATGATGGATGAACTTTCCTTGGAGGATGTAGTTGTGCTGGCTGTTACAGGAAACACTCTGGGATATGGAGGATACACACAGGAAGCTCAAGATCCTGGAGGGAGAAGGTAGTTACACACAGGAGCCACCACCTGAACCGTGAGGCGAAACAAAGGATGCCACTGGACGTCAATGAGCCTCTGAGGCCACCATGTAGGGCTGGGGCACTTACTCTAAGGGGTCAGACTTCTTGAAGGCATGACTCTCACCAAGTCACCAGGTACAGCAGGACAAGAGGCACATCTGGGCTTGAGGGTTGGGCAGGCACGGTGGAGGTATGGAAATACTCCTGGTTTCCAGAGCTTGGAATTGATCAAATGTCAGGGTTGGGATAGGAGGCTCAACTGGGCTCCTATTCTAGCAGTTTCAAAACTCTGCTACAGTTTTATTTTCTAGATGGTTTAGAACTTAGTCATGCTTCTAAACAGTTCTTTTTAAAGATTAATTTATTTGAAAGGCAGAGTTAGAGAGATCTGCTATCTGCTGGATCATGTCCCAAATGGCTGTAGCAGCTGAAGCTGGCTGCGCCCAAGCCAGGAACCTGGAGCCTGGAGATTAATCTGGATCTTCTGACAGGTCCCTGTGACAGGGGCACAGGGACTTGAGCCATCTTCCAGGGTCTTCCCAGGCACATTAGCAGAGAGTTGGATGGGGAGCAGAGCAGCCAGGACTCTAATGGGCACACATATGAGATGTTAGTGTTTCAGCTTAATGTGCTGTACCACACAGTAGTTCTTTTGCGCATATGAAAGGAACACTTGAATTCCTGGAACAATTCACAGGAAAAAGCTTCAAGAAAGAACACATGGCCTTGAGTAGACTTTTTAACATTTGTGGAGAAAGTAGAATTAAAACACGAATATATTTGGATGCAAAAAATCTTGAAATCCATGCATTGGCTTTTCATCCTATTTATTTCTCTTGCACTTTCTGAAGATCCTCGTATGTTCTCAGCCCTTCTTCATCGCTCTCTACACTGGTGTGCACTCCAAGGTCAATTGACAAAGCAGAATGTTAAGGCATGGGGTTACAATTGCCTGTGGTCTAATTCACATGGAAGAATGAAATAGAAATTCTGCTTCTTTGCCTGCTGTTTATCAACCCTCTCATCTACAGCAGCTTTGCAATATTGGTTTCAAATAATGATTTCCTGTGTCATAAATTAATGCAGCCACATAGACGATGAACCTTTCTGGTCTCCTAAATGGCCACATAGTCTCACCTCAAAAGTAACTAGAGCTGGCACTATGCTGACCTCAGCTCACTTGTGGGTATGTGCCCTAAAACCACACTCCCCACCCCCCCGCAACAGCCCCAACCTCCAGGCAAGACTGCCAGCCACCCTATATCCCCGGAGTGGGTGGGTGGGGGGACACACTCTCCTAAAGTCTGTCCCACAAGAAGACAAGAGCTTGGGCACCTCAGAAATACCCCTGGGAGTCAAGGGGTGTGTGTGTGTGCACACACATGCGCGAGAGAGAGAAAAGAGAGAGGGAGAGAGAGGCAGGCCAAGTAGCTAGGACAGCAAGATTCTTGCAAAGTCTCCTGTTGTGTTAGTGGCCTACCAGGCTGCTCTGCAAACTGCAGCTGCAATGAGGTTTCCTCCTTCCCTTCCTCTGCCATCCTCACCATCTCCACCCCTCCTGCCTACTGCACCTCTGTAAGCCACACCCCCTCCAATCCTTTCTGCCCCTCCCAAGTCTCCCTTTGCTGCTCCCCCACTCCCTTACCCAGTTCATCTGCTTCATCAGCACCACCTCCCAGATCACCTACCCTGAGGCTCTAGGCCTTTGGAGGAAGGTGAACTTGACCCCCCTTTAGAACACAGGGCCCCCTATCTGCCTGTGATCAGGACTGCAGGAATGTGTGCTGTGACTTCAGGGCATCCTGCATCTGCTGAGTTCCTACCACCTGAGCAACAGCCCGGGAGTTCTGTGCTGAACTGAGGAAGGGACAGGGGATAGGCACTTAGAGGTCTCTAGACTGGGAACTTGGTGCTGGCAAGCAGGGGGGGGGGGGGGCTGCTCCTGATGCAGACTGGGAAGGCTCTTCCTTAACAGAGGTCTTTTGCAGGACCCAGGTGTGATAGGTGGAAGAAGAGGTATTCAACTCAAACTTAAGAAAGTGCTGGGTTCAACTATTTTTTTGTTAGGGCAGGAGGATGTTTTTTTCAAATACTAATGAACTTCTCAGTTGGGCCTCTTGGATCCTCAGACATTTTGATACTTGCTAATGATTTAAACTCTTGACTCCATCAATGGGAATGGAGTGAGGGAAATGGACAATGATGACACAGAATCAGGCTTGTTTAGAAGGCTTGGGACAGCAAGTGGCAGGCTCCTTCTGGAAGGAAGGTGAGAAAGTGGAACTCTCATTTGGATTCCCTTTCTACAATTCCCGGAAAAGGAGGGTTATGGGGGCCAGGAAGGTTTACACATGTGTGAACGTGGATACACACATACACAAGTAAATTGCACACTCTCACCCCCATCTCTGCCTGTGATGCTATCTATTCAGTTTGCATGGGCCCAGGGAAGGGCTGCGGGAAGGATGGAGTGTGTGGCAGGAATGGGGCACACCAGCTCTCATTCTTCTCTCAGAGCTGAATCCTAGGTCCGGTGCAGGTGGGCTGGCAGGGAAAAGCAGCAAGAGGGCAATAGGAAGAAGGACTCCTGGCAGCTTGATTGTTCTTTAAAACTTCTGACAACTCGCAAAGACTCTCTTCTCTGCTTTCAACAAGAGACACTGCTCACCCTTTATGGAGAAGTTTAGAAAGAGGGTTTCTGGGAGGTGCCAGTCAGCTGGATGTGCTGACTTTGGCGACTGCCATGTGGAGTTTCTTTTGTCATTTGCTCCACTGTGGTCATCCAGTCTCTGGGAGGGGGTAGGGTGTGGTTAGTGAGTTGGGTGGAGAGAATATTAAACACTAGCACATCCAGAAGAGCTGTGGAACCCAGTGGGTGCAGGCTGCCAAGAGCCATGTAGGGAGACTGCCACCTATGGGCCAGGTTCCAGGGTCTCGATGGGTCTCAGAGCCACAAGGAGTCTAGGTTGGAACATTCTGCATAACTCATTCACACCCAGTGAGCATTTGCCTGACTTAAAAAAAAAAAAAAAAAAAAAAAAACTTACCTATTTTTATTGGAAGGGTAGATCAGGTTTACAGACAAGGAAAGACAGAAAATGTTTCCATCTGCTAGCTCATTCCCCAAATGACTACAACATTTAGAGCTGAGCCAAGCCGATGCCAGGAGCTTCTTACCTGTCTCCCACGCAAGTGCAGAGTCCCAAGGCTTTGAACCATCCTCTATTGCTTTCCCAGGCCACCAGCAGGGAACTGCAGCAGTTTGGACACAAACTGGCACGATATGGGAGCCCAGTGATTTATCACTGAACCATTGCGCAGAGCCCCATATACCTGACTTTTAAGAACAATCTGGTGGCATGAAAGCAATGAAAATAGTAGATACCTCTGGAGCCATCATCAAATGGAAGCAGGTAAGCACAGCCTTGGGACACTTGGATGTCCTGTTGGATTCCCCTGCTGCACAACTCCTGAAATATTACATCTGTCAAATAGCAATGTGCAGAGATGAACTTTGCCTTGCTGGATCGTCTTGGTAGAAAAGCAATAAGTCAAGTAAGAACTGAGCAAAAAGCAGCCCCCTTTCACTTACTGTGGTGCCTCAGAAGGGAGGGACTGGGTAGGAAATAAGAGCCACATCAGACACAAAGGGGAAAATAAAGTGAGGTATTAGAAAGGCCGGAAGGGGACCTCCTGGGCAGTAACAGTAATGGAATCAGAACGGAAGATTTCATCAAAATCAACTCCACTCCTAAAGTGAAAAAGAAAATTCCTAAGGTTTGGGTTTGGGGCAGAGGGCAGGCCATGGCATTGCCCCAGTTCCAGGGACAGCATTTCGTTGTTCTTTGAAGTTGTAGGTCTGTGTGTTCATAGAGAGCAAATTCTGTCCTCCCCATCTCCTTCCCTTAGAAGAGCAGATCTGTCACACAATGTCACATTTTGAGTGATGGGATTGCCAAGAATGCTGATGCAGAAGGGAGAGCTGTAGATACTGTGTGCTTGTGATTACTTGAATGTGTTGTACATAAACGTGTTTGCATGTATCCATGTGTTTGTGTGCACATGCAACCGTGTGTGTGTGTGTGTGTGTGTTTTACAGAGGAACTCAGGAAAGGTTATAGTTTTATCCATTCCAAGCCAGTGTGGGGTCAAAGACCCCCTGGCTAGTGTTGGGGTACCTAGAGGAAACTTCCCCCTGCCCAGAGACAATACAAATGCATAGAGCAGAAAGGCAGAGCTGGGCTCTGGAGAGTTCTGAAATCAGCAGGTGCCACTTGCGGTTCAGACCTGCACTTCTGGAAAGGGCCCAAGAAAACACAAGATGTATCCACAGGAAGGAGAAAGGAGCTATGCAAAACAGCAGGATGAAAGAGAAGCACCCAGAATTTGCAGAAGACAAGGACTGGCCTTATCAGTTGAAGACTGTTACCATCAGTTCTTTAATGTTAGCTTGCAGGACTCTGTATGTGCAAGTGTGCAAACAGTGCTGAATCCTCCATCCTGAATTCTCCATGCTGAATTCTCAGATTTTTTTAAAGGCCAGCAAGAGCCAGTGTTGGGCCAAGATTAAGGCCAGAGAGCCTAGGCCTCCATCTGGGTCTTCCACATGAGTGCAGGGTCTCATACGCTTGGGCCATCTGCTGCTGTTTTCCCAAACCCATTAGCAGAAAACTCGATTGGAAGTGGAGCAGTCAGGGCATGAACGTGATACTACAATTGGCAGCTTAATCGACTATGCTACAACCCGGGCCCTCTACAGTCCTCCTTTTGTCTTTTAGGAAATATAAGTTCAAGAACACTTTCAGATGTTTGTTGTAGCGTTAGACGCTTGGATTAGGAGGCTCCTCTGTCTCCCCTTCAGAGGTATAGGTTGTAGGTGGAAGATTTTGGTCTCTTTAGTATGTTGGTAGATAATATGTGTTTATACATTATGTTTCATGTTTTCTAAAGTTCTCATGAGTTATGGATAAATTTCTTGTTTTGCCTATACATACTAAAAAGTTCATCATTATGGATTCTAGATGTATGTATCCACGAAGGTGATTCAGATCTAGCTCACTCTCTGAATGGCCATATGGTATTGTACTGTAGGAATAACACACACTTTATTTGCCAGTTTTATTCCCGAAGGTCAGATAATTTGCTTCCACTTTTTGGCTATTATGCAAAGTACTGAAAAGAACATTCTCTCATGTGTATCTCCCTGGGTCCATGTGTCTCTTGAGAACTTCCAGACACACAGAGATGGGATTGTGGGTCATAGATAATGCATAAACTTTTCCAGGAGTTGCACAATAGCCCTGAATAATGCTTGTACCAATGCACACTCTCTTCAGCAGTGCTGGAAAGTTTGTGGTTGCCCCTTATTGCCAATTGTTGATATTGTCAGAGTGTGTTAAAAAATTCCTGCTGGACCCAGCATGGTAGCATGGTGGCTAAAGTCCTTGCCTTGCATGCACCAGGGTCCAATATGGGTGATGGTTAATGTCCTGGTTGTTCTACTTTCCATCCAGCCCCTGCTTGTGGCCTGGGAAAGTGGTTGAGGATGGCCCAAAGTCTTGGGACCCTGTACCCATATGGGATACCCAGAAGAAGGTCCTGTCTCCTGGCTTCGGATCAGCTCAGATCCAGCTGTTGTGGCCATTTGCGGAATGAATCAGCAGATGGAAGCTCTTTCTGTCTCTCCTCTCTGTGAATTTGCCTTTCCCTTAAACCTAAGTAAATCTTTAAAAAAAAATTTCCTGCTGTACTCAGCATGAAATATCATCTATTTGTTTTCATATGTGTCTCCTTAGCTACTAATCAGACTGAGCCCTCAAGTATCCATAAGCTATGAGATACCCTGCTTTGCTAATTGCTGTTTCTTATCCCTTATGTTTCAATGTTTGTTTATTTCTCTTCGTCCTGCTTGTTTGTGATAACTTATGATGTGTATTGGGGTGACCACCTTTGCTTGGATGTAGGATGCAGCAATTTGCTTCAAGCTTGTACACTTTATGCTTGACTGTTAGTGATCTTGGCCCTTAACAAGCTCAAAAAGATTCTAGAGTTTAATCTGCCACTTGTCCATTATTTTTTTTTTCTTTGTTAAGGAACCTTGTCTGTTAGATGCTGTAGATATTTTCCTAGAGTTCTGTCTGAATGTTTACAAGTTTTCCTTCACACATTTGAAGTTTAGTTTTGTTCATGTGATAAGCAAGAATTTCAGTTTTTCCTTTGAAGATGCTATTAGCCAATAGTTCTAGTGCCATTCATTGAATAGTATTCCTTTCCTTTGATTTGTATTGTCATCTCAGTCAAGCTCTTGTTTATCAGTGACTGGGTCTAGGTTTCTCAGAAAATATGTTTCATTGATCCAAATGCTGATACCAGAGTATTTTAATTCCTATAATTTTTTCCTAAGTTTTGATATCTGTTAGGGTGAATAATTTTTCTTTGTACATTAAAAATATTTTTTAATTTTTATTGGCAAGGCAGATTTCCAGAGAGACGGAGAGACAAAGATCTTCCATCTGCTGGTTCACTTCTGAAATGGTTGCAACAGCTTGAGCTGAACCCATTTGAAATCAGAAGCCAGAAACCTCTTGTGGGTCTCCCATATGGGTGCAGGGTCCCAAGGCTTTGGGCCACCTTCCATGGCTTCCCCAGGTCACAGGCAGGGAGCTTGATAGGAAGTGAAGCATTCAGGACAGGAACCAATACTCATATGGGATCCTGGTGCTTGCAGGCAGAGGAGTAGCCAGTTGAGTCATCATGCTAGCCCCTGTACTTTTTCCATTGTCTGACCATCGAGTGTATGTGTCAGTGCTGGGCCTCTTCAGTAGCTTAGACGGAACAGTAGAGAGCATATCCAGGTGCATATTAAGGATATGGCCTTACATTAGAGACTGCAGAGGACACCTGGTACCAGAATAGAGGAGGGAGAACAGAACAAATTGATCAACCACCCCAGCCAAGTGTTGGCATTGAATATCTGGGCAAACGGAGACTCTAAGGCAGACTATGTCAATCAGTGGATTCTGGAGAGATTTCATCGTGCTTGGATTGGCGAGATCAAAATTCAGAACTGTTGAACTATCAAAATCTTTTGAGCAGGACTCTTGGAACATGCCCCACAATGAGGACCCACAATGGCGTCGGGTAGCTGTCCTCCATCTCAGGGTACAGAGGCATTTGGGAGGCTGGGTGTGGCTTTCTGTCCTTATCTCACCTTTCCCCCAGATGCAGGAAGAAAAAAAAGAAAATGTGGAAATAATGGTCTTACCCACCTTCCTGTAACCCTTGACCCTTATCACTCGAATTAACTATATAAAAATCATCAAAAAATAAATTAAGAGTTAAAAAAAAACTTTTTGCTAAACAACTAAAAAATTGTTTTGGCTTCTCCTGGTGGTTTATTTTTCTAGTTGGGTGTTTTGATCTCTTCATCAATGTCATTGGAGAAAAATTCTCAGGGATTTTGAATGGGATGTATTACATCTATGGTGTAAGTTCAGGAAAACCCCCATGTTGCTCTCCTCCTACGCATGAACAGTGTGTATCTCTCTACTTATTCAGGTTATCGTTATATTTCCCAATAAAGTTTCAAAACCTCCATAGAAGCTTTTCATATCTCTTGTTAGATTTATTTATAGATGCATTATAGTGTTTCATAGTGATATAAATGGTATATCTTTTCATTTCATCCTCAGCTCTTGAATGCTAGTTTAACTGTGTTCAGAATTCTAAGCTAAAAAAGCCCTTTTCTTTCAACATCGTGTATATAATTTCCCGTTCAGAACTAGAAATAGGACAACTCCTTAATCTGAAAACATGTATCTATCAAAACACTAGCACAATATTATTCTGAATAGTGAGATGCTAAATGCATCAATGTGAAGTCAAGACCAAGATAAGGAAGCATATTCAAATGTAATTTTATCCTAATTACCAGGCATAAACAGTTAGAAAATGTAATTTTTAAAAACATGACATATAGCTGGATTTATTTAAATTAAATCTGAGTCTCAGCCTTTTAATTGGTTAATTTAGTCAATTTACATCATTGTGATCTCATACTGTGATGGATTTATTCTTTAATCTTATTTTGTGCTTTTGCTTTATGTTTTTGTTTTTTCTCCTTTCCTTCCTTCTATAGAGCTGATGAATTTTGCCCTTCAAGTGATTATAATGCTGTTTCTTCCTTTTATTTAAGAATTTAACAAGTGCTTTTAACATTTAGTCAATGTTTATTTAGATTTGACTATATCTATATATGTTTTTTAGAAGATATACTTATTTATCTGAAAGTCAGTATTACAGAGAAGAAGAGAGACAAGGGGAGAGTGAGAGAGGGAGAGAAGGAAGGAGAGAGAGAGGAAAAGGATCCTTCGTCCACTGGTTTACTCCCCAGATAGTCACAATGGCCAGAGCTGAGCCAGGCTGAAGTCAGGATTCAGAGGCTTCTTCCAGGTCTCCCACATGTGTAAACAAACTCAGGCACTTGAGTCAGCTTATGCTGTTTTCCTAGGTGCACTAGCAGGGAGCTGGATTGGAACAGCCAGAACATAAACCGGTACCCATGTGGGATGCCAGCATTGCAAACAGTAGCTTAATCCACTGAGTCACAATACTGGCTCCCTGATTTTATATATGTTGAACTCTGTTGCTTCTTTTTCTTTGTCAGTTTATTTATTTATCTATTTTATTATTTATTACATTGCATTATGTGACACAGTTTCATAGGCTCTGGGATTCCCCCATCCCCTCCCCGTACCCTCCCCGGATGGTGGATTCCTCTACCTTTGTCAGTTTATTTTTAATGGAAAGTCAGACAAACACAGAGAAGGAGAGACAGAAAGATCTTCCATCCACTGGTGCACTCCCCAAGCGGCCATAACAGCTGGAGATGAGCCTATTTGAAGCCAGAAGCCAGGAACTTCCTCCTGGTCTCCCATGTGCGTACAGGGTCCCAAGGCTTTGGGCCATCTTCTGCTTTCCCAGGCCACAAGCAGGGAACTGGATGGGAAGTGAAGCTTCCAGGGCATGAACCAGCACCCATATTGGATCCCGGTGCATGCAAGGCAAGGGGTTTAACCACTAGGCTATCACATAGGGATCTCCACTACTCCTTTTAAATCCTCTTTATTGAAATATAATTCACGTGTCATTCACTCATTTAAAGCATATACTCCAATGGCCTTAACACATTCTCAATCAGCTTTAGAAATTTTCATGAATCCAAAGAGAAGCCTCATGTCTGTTAGCAGTCACCATGCATTTCCTGCCCCCTCCACACTTTCCAGTCCTGAGTAAATGTCAACCCGTCTTTTATTTCCACTGGTTTGCCTACCCTAGATAGTTCAAAGAAATAAAATGATATGATGTGCAGTTTGGTGTGACTGATCTCTTTCATGTAACAATGCATTGCAAGTTTATCTGCATTTTAGTATTGCATCAGTATTTCATTCCTTTCTATGGCTGAATAATATTCCATTGTATAGATGCACCACAATTTATATACCCATTCCTCAGTCAATGGACATTTGAGTTGTTTCCATTTTTTTTTAAAGATTTATTCATTTTATTACAGCCAGATATACACAGAGTAGGAGAGACAGAGAGGAAGATCTTCCGTCCGATGATTCACTCCCCAAGTGAGCCACAACGGGCCAATGCGTGCCGATCCAAAGCCGGGAACCTGGAACCTCTTCCAGGTCTCCCACGCGGGTGCAGGGTCCCAAAGCTTTGGGCCGTCCTCAACTGCTTTCTCAGGCCACAAGCAGGGAGCTGGATGGGAAGTGGAGCTGCTGGGATTAGAACCGGCGCCCATATGGGATCCCGGGGCTTTCAAGGTGAGGACTTTAGCCGCTAGGCCACGCCGCCGGGCCCCTGTTTCCATGTTTTTTAAGCTACCGTTAATATTTATTCTGTGAACATTTGTGTGCAAGCCTTTGTGAAGCTGTATGTTCTTCACGTCCTTTGGGTCTATTCCCAGCAGCAGTGTATACAGTTCTGCTTTCTCCACATCCTTGTCTGCATTTGTTATTCTTTTCGTTGATGCGCATAGCCTTCCTAAGCATGCTCTCTGATCACAGTTTTGACTTCTGTTTCCCTTAGACTAAGGATGCTATCTTTTCTTTTTAAGTTTGTATTTGTTTGCTTTCAGTTATCTGAAGGAGAGAGAGAGAGAGAGAGAGAGAGAGAGAGAGAGAGAGAGAGAGAGAGAGAGAGAGAGAATGAATGTACTATTGGCTCATGTCTGAAATGCCTCCAAAGGCTGGAACTGGGCCAGGCTGAAGCAGGAACTCCATCTGGGTCTCCCACCTGGGTGGCAAGGATCCAAGGACTTAGGCCCTCATCCAACTGTTGCATGATGTAGGCACATGATCTACTCCAGGTGGGCACTGGAAGGAGCTGGAGCAGAAACACAGGTGGAAGTCAGTTTTAGAACTCTCATATGGGATGCAGGAATCCCGAGCTTCACCTGCTGGTGAAGATCTTCCCATGTGTTTAACGGCCTTTGGAATGTTTTCTGTAGACATTCAAATCCTTTGCTTGGTTTCTAAAAGATGGATTGTTGGTCTTTTTTATTATAGGGTTGTGAGAGCTATTTACATATTATAGGTACAAGTCTATTCTATGATTAAATTTTCTCCATTCTCTGAGTTGCCTTTTCATTTTCTTTGAAACATGAAAAATTTTCATTTTGATGAAGTCTAAGTTATATATGTATTTTTTTTCTTCTGCTACCTATGTTTTTTGATGTTGTTTCTTTTTTTTAAAAGATTTTTTTTTTTAATTTTTATTACAAAGTCAGATATACAGGGAGGAGGAGAGACAGAGAGGAAGATCTTCCGTCCGATGATTCACTCCCCAAGTGAGTGCAACGGCTGGTGCTGCACGAATCCAAAGCCAGGAACCGGGAACCTCTTCCAGGTCTCCCACGCGGGTGCAGGGTCCCAAGGCTTTGGGCCGTCCTTGACTGCTTTTCCAGGCCACAAGCAGGAAGCTGGATGGGAAGTGGAGCTGCCAGGATTAGAACCAGTGCCCATAAGGGATGCTGGAGCATTCAAGGCGAGGACTTTAGCTGCTAGGTCATGGCGCCGGGCCCTTGATGTTGTTTCTAAGAAAGCTTTTCCTCACTCCAAGTTGTGAAGATTTAGCTCTGTGTTTCCTCTGGTAATGGTTGGGTCAATGGGGGAGGGTTCTTACATTTACATCTGTGATCATTTTGAGTGACCTGCTGTATATCAGAGTGAGGAAGAGGTTCAACTTCATTCTTTTTGCATGTGATTCTCTGACATTCCAATGCCATTTTTTGGAAAAGATTTCTCTTTCTCCATTTAACATGTTGCACCCTTGTCAAAAGTCAACTGATGAAAAGGAGACAGTAGATAGTACAGGGCCAGGAGTTTGACTTAGGGGTTAAGCCACTCCTTGGGATACTGACACCCATTTTGGAATGATTGGGATTCAGTCCTAGCACCACTTTCGATTCTAGCTTCCTGCTAATGGACATGCTAGATATGGCATAAGCAGTCGACTCCCTGTTTGTTATATCAGAGGACTCAGTCCAGATTGAGTTCCTGGTGTCAGCCTGGCTTGGCCAGAGCTGTTGTGGGCATTTGGGAAAAGAGTCAGTAGATGAACGATCTCTCTCTACCTGTCTCTGTCTTTCTGCCTTATAAATAGGTATACATTTAGTAAATAAAACTAACTTTTATTAAAAGAAGTTATTTAATAACTGTTACAGTTAAAATATTTGATAAGTTTTATAAAAATATTTTATACTTCGAGTATTTTGTTGATTTTGTTTATCCATAAGCTAGTGCCAGTCTCAAAGTGTGGGTCTGCTAACTTGGTTCATCTTTTCTTTAAGATTTGCTTATTCATTTGAAAGGCAGTAAAGTAGAAAGTGAAGGAGAGATAGAGGGAAATCTTCCTTCTGCTGGTTTGTTTCCCAAATGGCTGCAGTAGTTCAGGTGAGCCAGGAGCCAGGAGGAGCTTCTTCCAGGTCTCCACATGGGTGCAGGAGTCCAAGGACTTGGACCTTCCTTTATTTCTTTTCCCAAGCATATTAAAAGGGAGCTGGATTAGAAGTGAAGCAGCCAGTTTTCCAAGAAGCCCATCTGGGGATGCTGGCACCACAGGTGGTGGCTTAACCTGTGGCACTACAATCTCAGTCTTCTTAAAATTGTTTTGGCTGTTCTGGGTCTTTTGCATTTACACTTGAGTTTTAATGTCATTTTCTCAGTGTCTACAAAGAAAAGTCTGCTGTGGTTTTGGTAGGGATGGAAACTGCAGGTAAGCATGGGAATGTAGCCATTAAAACATTTAGATTTTCAATCTGTGAGCATGGGCTGTCTTTTTATATCTACACATTTAGGAAGTTCTAAAATTCTTTTGACAAGATCTTTTAGCTTTCAGAGTATAAATTTTGTGTTACTTTTATTAATTTATTTCTAATAGTTTTTACCGTTTTCATCTAATGTAAGTAGAGGTGTCTTCTTAATTTCATTTTCATATTTTTCATGGTTAATTCATTATTTCTTGATTCCTTTCTCATGAGTTCATTTTTCCTATGCTCTGATGCGTATCCCTAAGTGTTTCTGTCATAAAAAGAATTTATGGGGGAAAATTCTCTCAGTCTGAAAATGTCTTTTTTTCCATCTCATTCTTGGATGGTCATTTCACTGGGGAGAGAATTCCAGGTGGGCATCTGTAAAGGTATTTTCCTGCTACATATTTGTCCTTCATTCTTGACTGAGGTGTCAGCTTTCAGTCTAATTGTTGTTCCTTTGTGGAAAATGTGCCTTTCCCCACCTTGTTGTTCTTGGATTAGTCAACGGTTGATTTTGAGTTTCCACAGTTTTACCATCTGCAGCCACACAAGGTTTGTTTTACTTACTCTAGTCAATATGCATTTCATGTATTCAATTAGAATATTTGTGTTTTTATCCTGGAACATTCTCAGTTACTAACTTTCTGAATATCACATTCTCTATAATTTCTCTTTCTAGAACTATTATCAGTACTTTTTATATTTTTCTCTCAGTGTCTCTTTTTTGCCATAAAAGTATCATTCTGAAAATTTCAATACTTTTCAGTTCTATAATTTAGCTTTTAGTTGTGCTTTTTCATGTAATACATAACAAAGAACTTAACTCTCATCAAAAAGGAATAATAAACTTTAAAAGAAAATAGTTTCATTTGAGAGGAAAGATTCATTTCTTTTTTCCTTTTTAAGATTTGTGTATTTTTATTGGAAAGTCAGATTT
This sequence comes from Ochotona princeps, assembly GCF_030435755.1. Classification (NCBI taxonomy): domain Eukaryota; kingdom Metazoa; phylum Chordata; class Mammalia; order Lagomorpha; family Ochotonidae; genus Ochotona; species Ochotona princeps. Next base: position 53,265,433 of record NC_080832.1, on the reverse strand, counting down.
ATGGAGAGAAGGAGAGACAGAAACAAAGATCTCCCATCCACTGATTCACTTCCCAAGTTGCTTCAATTGCCAGAGCTGAGCTGATCTGAAGCCTGGAGCCAGAAGCTTCTGCTGGGTCTCCCACACAGGTACAGGGTCCCAAGGCTTTGGGCTTTCCGTGACTGCTTTCCCAGGTCACATGCAGAGAGCAGGAAGGGAAGTGGAGCAGCTGGGACATGAACTGGTGCCCATGTGGGATCCTGGAACGTGCAAGGTGAGGAATTTAATCACTAGGCTACTGCATTGGGCCCAGAAAAATTCATTTCTATAAAAAAAGCCCAATGCTTCCCATAGTTATACTCTGAAAATTAATGATTGTCCAAAGATGTTTATGATGTTTATATATGTATATATACATATATGTGTGTGTGTATATACATACATATATTTAATGATTAGAATAATAAAAAAATCTTTGGCAGTGGTAATGGGAAAAAAATCCCACAATTCTGATTGTAATTTATTCTTCTACTTCTATTTTGTGCCTCACATCTCCTGTCAGGACAGTAGGATACAAAAGAGCATGTGTTTTGGGGTTCACCAAATTTGGGCTTAAGTGCCAGTTTTGCTATTAACTATGGAACTCTGGAAAATTAATTCAACATCACTCTGTTTTCCTTTTTAATTTTTAAATAATATCTACTTAAATATTGATTTGTTACATTGGTGAGGAGCTGCTGACCTGTGTGTGCCATGGAGTAGGATGGCGAGGTATGGGCTGGGGGTGAGGGAAAAGCCCCCAACCTCTCTTCTTTGACCACAGATTAGGGCTGGGGCTGAAACACGTTGTACCACTCCTCGGTGTCAGATCACATCAATACCAGAGGACAGAGATGGTCTCCCAATGTCATCCTAGGAACCCCAGTGTGGGGAAGAATGTCCTGAGGGTATTACTTGAGTAGTTTGAAATGTTCTGAGATGATGTTGGCTTTGCTGTGCCGGAGATGAGAAGCTACTACTTATGCCTGTTCTCTGCCCATGTCTGTTTCAGTATATCCATGGTCTTAGGTACTTGCTGGAGAACTTGGCCTGTAGTATTGTTCATCATGTGTTTCTTTCCATTCTTGGATGAGATGCTTGAAGTGTTTTGTTGAATTAGAGGGGTCAGCTGTTTTGTCTTTCCTGTGCATCTGGGTATGATGTCTGTCCTTGCATGGAGCTGTCAATGGAGGCGGCCCAGTCCTGCAACATTGGGCTCCAAGGTCAGACCACACATCCATGCGATGTTCTCTGAGGTTGGGGATCAGGTGGAGTAGTCCTGTTGGGATGAACCCCCCAAAACTTAGCTGGTCCTCAGACGTGGCTCTCATGTGTGCTGGTGGTCCAGCAGCCAGGCCTGCTCATCCTTCTCCCACCTTTAGGCCATGCACACATCAGTGGGTATAGTAGCCTAGCCAGGGAGACCTCCCTACCCCCAACCCAGAACTCCTACCATTCCAGTCCCCAGACCTGGTTCTCATGTGCTCCAAGGAGTACCCTGTGGCCCTGAGCCATAGTGCTTGCTCTGTCCTAGTCAGAAGAGACCCCTAAGAACCTCAGCCAAGCCTGTCCCAAGACCCAGCTTTGTGTGCGCTGGTTGCTGTTGCAGCCTGGTCTGGCCAAGTCCACCTCCAGCCTCAGCACATGCAAACAGTGGATGCTGTGGCCTCACTGAGTTTTCTGAGTCTTAATCATTGTAAATAACTCCATCAGCATTGTCTGGAAGAACCAATGATATATGTATATCATCTCTGTAGGCATTGTGCAAAGTCCAGCCAAGAGCAGATGTTTTATAAAGGATTACCATTATTTATTGTCTAAGAATCTTAATCAGAACTGATGACATCATGTGGTTATCTTCATTTAGTAGCTGAGATCTTTGCATCAGTCATATCCCATCATAACCCTTTTCAGTCATCTGACCTCTGTAGAATGCACTGATTAATAATTAATTCACATAAAGGATAGAATAATTGCTTGTGGAGATGTCTGTGGTAAGGGATATTTCACACACTTTCTGCTGTAGTGGTCCCCTTGGACAGCTATTGAAGGCCTCAACTACAGCATTCTGGGGTCCTTTCTTGCAGTAGCTGGCATAATGTAAAATCTGTCTGAGAGGCACACCCTGCAAGAAAGACCTCTAGAACTCTTAAGAGATAAACGCTCAGAAATTTGATCCAATCAATATGAAACTAACTGTTATAAACACACTTTCCCTGTAATTTTTCAAACTAATATATTAAATTCTGTCTGGCAGCATGTTTTAAATTGAATTCACATTAGACAGATGAGCCTGTTGGAAGAATATAATATACTGGTGCAGGAATCACTTGGTAGCAACAGTCAGTGGCTCCAAAAATTAAGGCTTCCTTGGCTTCCTCCTGCTTGGTGGAGCACGATAGCAAAAACAATGAGACTCCAAAAAGTTTGTGGAAAACGGAGTGAAAAGGTAAATTTGCTTTGGTACAAGCATTTTCGAAATCTGTGAATAGTTTTTTCATGGTTCACATTTTTCATAAACTTTTGAAAGTCCGCTTCCATGCATGAATTAAAAAAAATTTTTTAAGATTTATTTATTTATTTATTTGAAAGGTAGAGTTGAAAAGAGGGTCAGGGGGAGAAATCTCCATTCACTAGTTCATTTCTCAGATAGCCACAAGTGTCAGGGCTGAGCCAGGTGGAAGCCAGGAGCAAGGAACTTCATCCAGATCTTGTATGTGGGTGAAAGGCCCAAGGACATGGCCAACCATATTCTGGTACTTTTCCAGGCACATTTGCAGGGAGCTGGATCTCAGTCAAAACCTGGTGCCAGGAGCTCCATCTGAGTCTCCCACATGGGTGTCAGGAGGCTAAACATTGGGCCATCTTTCTCTACTTTTCTCAGGCCATTAGCAGGGAGCTAGATGGAAAAAGGAGCTCATAGGAGATGCCACCATCATCTGTGATCACTTAACTCCCTAGTGCCACAACACCTGCCTGATTTCGTCTCTTAATACTAGGTCTGGAGGGGCAGCGTTATGACACAGCAGGCTAAGCCACTGTCTATGACTCTGAGTGCTGATTTGGTTTGAGTCTGGGCTGCTTCAGTGATCCAGCTGCAGGCTAATGCACCTGGGGAACCAGTGGAGGGTGGCCCAAAGGCCCATGTGCTTGGGTCTCTGCACCCATTTGGGAGACCCAGATGGAGTTCCAGGCTCCTGGCTTCAGCCTAGGTCAGCCCCATCTGAGGCAGCCATTTCAGCAAAGGAACCTGTGGATGGAAAATTCTCTCTTTGCGTCTCCCTTTCTCTATAACTCTGCCTTTCAAATCAATCAATCAATCTTAGAGTATTGAGGGGGTCACCTATTAGTCTAGCTAGAGCTTTGATGGGCAGCAGTTTTTCCCTGTGTGGATAATGTACCATGTCCATATCAATTCTTTGTGGAAAATCTTTAGGTTGCTTGCAAAGTTTTATTGCTATAAGCAATGCTTATATATAAGCATACCTATAGAATAACTTGCCATAAATGTAATTATTGGATCAGAGAGGACATAGATTTTAAACACTGTGAAAGAATTGAACCATACAAAAAGTATAAAAATAACATAACTAATACTTTACCCAGTGTTATTGCATCTGAACAAGGAAAGTCACATTTCTTCCAGGAAGTACTAGAGCGTAAACACTGACTCACTTTTAGGAGTTAGGACTTTGGAAAGAGGGGGTAATCTGAGTTTGCTCTATGCTCAGAAACCTGCATTCAAAGGTTGTTGCCATTGTAATGGATTTCATCCAGTGGTTTCAGCCATACCCAAAGGGAATAGTTGCTTCTAGCCCAACCACTTATGTAGACAAAAATGTTGAAATCCATGAACAATTTTTATATGATGCATTTTCTGTTAAATGTTGGAAGCTCCTCATCTAATTCTTGGGGTGCTGGACTTGGATCAAAGAGATTTTCAAGGAGATAGTATTGAGTTAACCCACTGTCTGTGATGCTGGCATTCCAAATGGGTGATAGTTTGAGTCCTGGCTGCTCCACCTACACTTTAACTCTCTGCTAATGAACCTGGGAAAGCAGCAGAGGATGGCCCAAATGCTTGGGTTCCTGCACCACGTGGGAGACCCAGATGAAACTCCTGGCTCCTGGCTTCGGTCAAGCCCAGTCCCGGCCATTGTTATCTGGTAGAGTGAACTAGCAGATCAAGGCTCTTTCCTTTTTTCTAAATCTCTGCCTCTCAAATAAGTAAAAGTTTTAAGAGATTTTTAGACCTGCCCAACATTATGGGCCTGAATGAAAGGGGTGATTGCTTCAACTGAGTGGAGTTCACCCCAACAATCTATTCATGTAAGTCAGTGACTTTTACAGGATTTGCTTTTATTCTTTGTAGCATGAGATGAGCTGCTTTTAATTTTATCTTTATCTTTTAAATTGGTTGGGGCTTGATTTCTTTGGGTAGGTATCTGTGTGCGTATGTGTTGCACGGTATTTGTTATACCTTATCTCATATCTCTTGCCTTCTGCAAGGATTTTAATAATGTTTTTCTACATGGGAAACCAAAGATCCTCTCTGCCCTCTCCCCGACTCCCATTGTATTCACTGTCTTTGCAAGCTTGCTCACAGTGCTAAGGTTTTCCAGTTTCCTTCTGAATAATGACTGTGGTCATTAACACAACCTCATAACTTTCAGCCTATTATTTGTGTAAATGACTCTCCGGTGCTTTTACATTTCCTTAATTAAAATTCTAGAACGATATTGTTCCAATGGGTTGCATTAGTCTCCCTCTTACCTTCCTCCAGTTTTTCTCTTATAGCCTTTTTCATTGCCAGAGTTCTTGTGGAAGATGATGAAAATTGAATGGACTGCTTGACCTGCCATTCCTGATCTTAAAAAAATTGCTAAAATAGTTAAGAGAGTTCATTGTTGAGCCCATAGACCTGAATGCAGCCTGATACGGATGTCATGTTTTGCTGTCCCCAGCATGTAGCCAACTTACCCTTAAAAGGAAAAGGAAATGGCTGCGATTGCCCAGAGATTTCCTAGGTCTTTTTTATTTCCATCAGTTAACCACTGAGTTGGATTGTATAACCTCGTTATGGCCAAACAGGAGGAAAGCCTCGTTATGGCTTTCCCCTCTTCCTACGCAGGATGTTGTTAGATGCACAAAACCCAGTGCAGTCATTGCCTATGCCCTGAAATGGTGCCTCTCGTGCCTCTCTTAGTGATAGAAAAGCCCAGGAGACTTCAAAGCTGTGACAGCTGCTGGTCCCAAAGCCCCCCTCCTGCCTCAGTAGGGAGCTGGTAACTACTTGGGGAGGGGAGAACGCAGCACCAGTCAGTGGGTTGCTGTTGCACTCCAGCAAGGAGGAAGGCAGTAAGCAGGATAGAAGGGGTTAGGAGAAAAGACAAAAGGGGAGGAGGGATCCTGTCAGGATGTGTTATGTTGGATGAACTGACAGAGACCAAGTCTTGCCTGCCACCTGTGCTCTCAGCCAAACTCTTCGTCTGTCCACTCTCCCTCTCCCAGCCTTGGGAAAAGAGGGAATAGCTGTGGCGTAAAATATGGTGGTGCTAACTTAAATAGGGGTAGGAGATTTGTGTGTGTGTGTGTGTGTGCATCTCCCGAGAGCTACTGAGATAAAAACTTGCAAGCCTACTCTGGTTTGTAAATTACCAGGGTATCCCAGGCAAACTGGTCCATATTTCTGTTGCCTTGCTAAGAGAACAAACTTTGATCTTGTTTCTAGAAGCCTGTGGTCCTGATCACCCCACCTGCTACTTAAAAAAAAAAAAAGAAAAGAAAGAAAGGAAAAAGAAAAAAAGAAAGAAAAGGTCTCAGCTTACAGGCTGTTTTGCAACTTGTGCAAATGTTCAGGCTCAGGAAATGACACGAAAGACACTTTGAAAAACGTACCACAAGTACCATGGGTTTGACAGCATGCTGGCACAGGATATGTGAAGGGAAGTAGCGTGTGGAGTGGTGATAACAACCCCTGTGGCCAGGCCCATGTGGCAGCTGCTTTCACACCCAGTCCAGGGGCTCTCTAGAGTGAGGTACACTGTGGCTGCACTTCCCTCCCCTACTCCCAACCCACCATTTCATGGAGAAGGCAGAGATGTGGCCATGCTAGAGGGGCCTGTGGAGCACCTGCTGACCAGCAAGAACGTGCCAGTGCACCTGTGTCCTCATGCACACCTCCCCCCGCACCATCCTGCACTTGAAGAATTGCTCATGGCTTGATGGGGTTTATTTTTGACCTGCTCGTATTCCCCTTTCCAAAGCACCTGACAGGGCTGGCTTTGGGACAGGAAAGGATGGAGCATTTGTGTGCCCGGGCAAGGGGCTGGGTGTGATTGAGCAAGGACAAAGCTGAGTTCTGAGAATGGTAGGATGAGCTCAGGAAGGTGAGCTGCCCATTTCTGGGCACAGGCACCCCACTGTGGTAGAAACTGGGGCTGATCTGCTTAGGAGAGTGGCTTTTCTTCCAGCTGGCCTTGGTCTTTGTTGTCTTCGTTTCACAGAAAGGCTTCCCTACCCAGGGTAGTGCTCCAAGCTTGTGAGGCAGATTAGAAATCCGATTTTAGTTGCCACTCTTATTTTATAAAAACCAAACCAAACCAAACCACAACATTCTGAGCACATAAAAGGAGCTTTTCAACCCTCAGAGGGTTCTGTGTGTTGGAGTAGAAGTGGCAAGTCCCTGTCTTAGGCAATTAAGGGGTGGTCCTGGCGCAAGTGTCACTCCTGGCTGTAGCTCTCTGTCTGCCTAGCGAGTAGCTGCAAGCTGTTGCTGTAGAGAAGGAAAGGCACAAGTGGGCACTGACACGGAGTTAAAGCAAGGAACTCAACAGGTGCCAAAGGGATCATCCCCTGGAAAACTCTGCAGTGTTAAAATAAGAACCTCTAAGTCTCTGAACAACCAGAGCAAGATATGCAATAAGGAAGGTATCAGAAGGGGTGTGAACCAGCCAAGGCTGCAGAATTTGCCACTTGTAGAGTTAAAAATACATTTGTACTGAAGCTCTGAGGGCAAATTAGCTTTAAAACCCCAGCTTGGTGCTTTTGGTGGATGGTGTTAATGTTAAAAAAAATGATATGCTGTTACGTGTTCAATTCTAGATAGTTGGAGTGTAGGAGCAGGGGAGCAAGCGAAGCAGCTGCTCCCGCCACTGCCCATGCTGGTGGTTTTTTTTTTTTTTTTTTTTTTTTTTGCTGTATTTTGCTGTCTTTCCCTGGAGATCGGACCTTCTTTCCTAATCATTGATATCAGGTCGAGACCTGCTTTGGCTGATGAAACAAGTGTCAAGTGATGTATGTCCCCTCGGAGGAGCTAATCCAAGAGCCACTGTGTGCTTCTGGTAAACTCCCTTCACCCTGCACCAAGACGATGCTTTTCCAAAATCCAGACTTGCGGCAACTGCTGCAGCATCAGCCCAGGTTCTGAAAAACGGCGGCCAAGGGCGGGGCCTCAGCCGACGCACAATGGACACGGTGTGTGTACCCAAGCTAAGAAAAGGCATTGCTGTTGTGGGGCCACAGAGATTTTGTAGCTGCTTGCCCAGCCCAGCCCACGTTGCCTAAGCGACACCTCTCATCTGTGGGGGTTTGGTTTGACCTCATTAAGCCTCAGTCTCCTTGCGTATAAAATGAGGATTATAATAGGACCTGCTTTGGAGAGTGATTATGAAGCTAAAGTGAGTTCATTTGAAAGCCAGTGGCATAAAGATTTGTACTCCCGGCTAAGAGTTTAATAAGTAACAGCTCCCTTTAAATAGGCACAGGAAGGTGTCTAGAAGCACAGACATCGAGCCACAAACAATAGTTCTCTCTTGAATGTGTGGTTACAGGAGACGGCTTTTCTCTTATTTATTTCTTTAATAACATTGTTCTCAGGAGCATGCACTATTTTAACAGTCCTAGAAGGTAGATATTTCCAGCTGGGAGCAGTGGCTTCCTGTGTGTTTCTCTCTTTTAGGTCCTTGGAGGAAGTGGCTTTGGGCACTGCCCTGTGCTGTTAGCACCCGGGCCTGCTGGATGGCATGGCCTGGGGACTCAGATCGTTGACACAGGTGCAGTTGCTCAGTTTCCCATCTGGGTGCCTGGGTAGATGTGGACTGCTAATGACCAACTATTGCTTTGTTTTTTAAGAAGATTTAATTGATGGGCAGGCACGGTGGCCTTAGCAATCTAATCCTCTGCCTGTTAGTGCCAGCATCCCATATGGGCTCTGGTTTGTGTCCTGGCTGCTCTACTTCTTCTCTAGCTCTCTGTTTATAGCCTGGGAAGGCAGCAGAGGATGGCCCAAGTTCTTGGGCCCCTGTATCCATGTGGGAGACCTAGGAGAAGCCCCTGGCTCCCAGTTTCAGATAGGCTCAGTTCTAGCTATAGTGGCTTTTTGAAGAGTGAACCAGCAGATGGAAAACATTTGCCCTCTCTGTTGCACCTTCTCTCTCTGTAAAATTTGCCTTTCAAATAAAAACAAATAAATCTTTTTCAAAAAAAGAGTCTGTTTGAAAGACAGACTTACAGAGAGAAATCTTGTATCTGCAGGTTCACTCCCCAAATGGATATAATGTCTAGGAATGGGCCAGGTGGAATCAAGGAACCTGGACCTTTAACAAGGTCTTCAATGTGGGTGGCAGTAGCCCAAAAATTTAGGCCAGTTTCTGCTGCTTTCCCAGATGTACTAGCAAGGACTGGATCAGAAGCAGAATAGCTGGGTCTCGAACCAGCATTCATGTGGGATGCTGGCATTGTAAGCAGTGGTTTAACTCACTGCATCATGACATTGACATCAAGACCTATTGTTTCTAAGATGAGAAATGGAAAAGGAGTGGGGTGCAATCTCCAGAATGTAGGCATTCTGAGTTTCTCATAGGCACACCAATCCAGCATCTAAAAATAAATTTGGAGATCAGAGGTATAAGGAACTGGCTGAATACATGGGTATAGATTGAGTGTATGAGTCCCCTCCACTTCAGCCATCCCCCATGTCCAAGATCTTTACGGCAGTGCTCATGCTACAGTTTGTTTTTTGAACACCTGCTATGTACCAGGCACCAATACTGCAGAAGTGAGCGCTGTTGTTTTACAGTGGTAGGCAGATGACAGCCAATAACAAAATAAATAGGATAGACAGCATATCTGAGTGATAGAGACAGAGATGAAATGAGGAAGAGGGACAGGAATGCTGAGTGGGCGTTGCAGCGTTCAACAGGGTGAGTCAGGATATGCCTTGCTGGAGACCTGAGATGGGTGCTTTCTGTCTGTGTGGGAGAATGATCTAGGAAGATGAGACCAAAAGAACAATATCTTGAGGTGGAAGAGTGCCAGTGTTTAGAGGAATTGCAGGGAGATCTCAGTGGCTGTGATGAAATGAATAGAGGAGTCAGTGGAGAAGAATTTAGAGAATTTATAAGGGGAGGAGGAGGGAGTCCATTGCTGCTCACAGAAGACTATTGAAGGAACTTTGACTCTTTTTAAAGAAGCCTTGATGGGAAGTTCCTGAAGTTTGATTAGAGAAATAACATGGTTCAGTTATGTTTCAAGTGGCCCAGACTGATGACTCTATTGAGAAGAGAAGGGTGAAGGTGAGGGCAGAAGCTGGGAGAAGAGTTAGGAGGTTACAGCAGGAGCAGGCCTAGTTTTACATGGTGGTAGGGTAGAAAAGATTGGGTCCTGGAGATACCAAAGTACTTCAAAAAGTCTGTAGACAAATGGGACTAAACGTTCACTTTGTTTTGGGGGCAAAACAACGGAAATCCACACATAGTTTTTTTGTTTGTTTTTGAAATACAAATTTTCATGAATTTTTGAAGACCCTTCATATTTGGCAAGTGCAGCAGATGGAATACACTCATGGATGGCATGACATACGAGAGAAAGAACGCAAGAGTAGCTCCATGGCTCTGGCATTGGCCATGGGGAGGATGGAGTTGCTGAGAAGGAAGACATGGAGGGGAGCGTCACGGGGTGGGAAGTGAGATGCTCCATGGTAGTGCAATGACCTTGAGATGCCCTTGAGTGCCCATGTACATTTGCTGAAGAAGTGGTTGCCAATGTAAGCCTGCAGCTCGGGGGAGTAGTCTGGGCTGGACACATAACATCTGAGGTTCTCAGCATGTCTGGTGGTATTTCCAGGAGTTGGTGCGAGAAATGAAATTAAAAGATGAATTTTGTTAATATGAAAATACTTAAAATCTGTACATAGTTCTTCACATAGCATGTTTTTCTCATGCACTTTTCAAAGACCTATCAGTAATATTTGTTACAGGGAGAGAGCAGGAGAGATTGATTCATCTTTCTTCCTCTGATTTACTCTCCAAATGGCTACAATGGCCAGAGCTGGGCTGGTCCAAAGCTGGGAGCCAGGAGCTTCTTCTAGGTTTCCCACACATTAGCAGGGAGCTGGATCAGAAGTGGAACAGCCAGGACTCAAACTTGTGCCTATATAGAACGCCAGCACTACTGGTGGTGGTTTTACCAGCTATACCACAATGCTGACCCCCCACTATTTAAGGTTTAAGAAAGGATGAGATCACCTAGGGAGTATGAACAGAGATAAAGAGAAGTCTGGGGACTGAACTTAGGGGCTTCCCTAACACTAGAGCAAAAACCAAAGAATGAGTGAGGAGTCGATGCCATAGGAGAATCCAAAGTGAGTAGTAGACATTCAGGAGGTGGACAGTTGCATAGCAGTTGGAATGCCCACATGCCAGCCCGGAGTCCTTGGGTTTTTCCGCTAAGGAAGACTTGGGAAGGCAGTGATGATGGTCTAAGCAGTCAGATTCCTGCCCATCCCGCCAACACACGGGAGACCATGACTGAGCTCCCACCTCCTGCCTTTGGCCCTGACCCACCACCACCCATCACATGGGAGTTTGGGGAATGTACCCCAGATGGAAGCCCTCCCCCTTCTCTCTCTGCCTCTCAAATACAATTTCACAGCACCTCAGGAGGAAGACCATCTATGGCTGGCTCAGTGAGAAAAGGACCCAAAACTGCCCATCAGATTCAGCAGGATGGAGACCACTAGCGGCTCTACAAGAACAGTGGTAATGCAGACCTGGGCCGGATAGCAGGCAGCAGGGTTTATGGCCCAGCTGGAGAGAGTGGCCTCAGGTAAGAGAGGAAAAGGTTAGTGCCAGGGCCAAGGGAAGGAAAAGCTGGCTGGGAATGTCAGCGCAGCCTTAGGTACCCCTGAGTTCAGTGGCCACACATTCAGGTGGAGCAGTCTGGACGCGTGTGTGTTCATCTCCAAGCAGGGATGCAGCTGCAGCATGGATCAGTAACTCAGATGTGAGGAAACAACTTGAAATGCAGAGAGGAAAGAAAGGCATCCAAAGAGTAAATGACAGGGACTGGGGAGCTGGAAGGGGATTGGAAAGGCTTTTCTGATGTTGAAAAAGGAAGCAAAGAGAAATGCATCGGTTGCCTACTATTGTGTAACAAAACCATCACAAACTTAAGGACTTAAAACATTCCTGGGGCAGGTGATGAATCCAGCAGTTAGGATGCCTGGGTCTAGGGGCCATGTTTGCAGTGCTTCAGGCTGAGCCACTGCCTGAAAGGCCTGCAGCCCATATGAGCACCCACTGAAGGCCCAGCTGCCTCTCTTCTGAAACAGCTCCCTGATAATGCACCTGAGTACTTGGAACCCTGTCACTCACACGGGAGACATGGGTGGAGCTCCTGGCTCCTGACTTTGGCCTGGCCCAGCCTTGGCTTTTGAGACCATTTGATGAGTGAATCAGCAGAAGGAAGTTCTCTCTCTCTCTCTGTATCTTTCTCAGTAACATATCATTTCAAACAAATGTCTTATTTGTTTATTTTAAAGATGCCCACTTCTCATTTCATAGTCCCTGGATTCAATCACTATCCAGATCCAGCTCCTGACTTCCTGTTGATGTGGACCCTGAGAGGCAGCAGGTGATGGCTCTAGTAATTGGGTCCCTGGCACCCATGTGGGAGACCTGGATGGAGTTGCTGGCCCCTGGTTCTGACCCAGCTCAGTCCTACCTGTTGCAGGCCTTTGGAGCCAATAGCTGAGGAGTACATGTTTTCTTCCTGTCCCTCTGTCCTGCCCCAACATTTCTTATAGTTTCTGTGGGCCAAGAGTTAGTGTAGGACCTAATGGCTCCTTGGCCTCAGGGTCTCTCATAATATGGCAGGCAGGTGTTGGCCAGGGCTGAGGGTCCTTTGGAGGCTCAGCTAGACAGGGGCCCTCCTGAGAGCCGGCATGGTGGTCGGCAGGATTCAAGACCCTGAATGTAGCCATCTGGAACTTTCCTTCCTACTGCCGTCAGCTGGAAGCTCTCAGGCTTGACCACTTTGGTCTCTTCCTAGAAGAGACAATTTCACCAGAGCCAGCAAAGGAGGAGGTCAGCAGAGGCTGCCAGCGAGGTGGATGTTAGGGTCCTGGGAGTGCAATCATAGCAGTACCACCACCATTGTCAGATTCTGCTGAGAGTCACAGGTTGCAGGTCCCCCACACTCTGAGAAGAGGTGGCAGGGGTCCATAGGTGCCTCCTGAAGATGTCTGTCTGCACAAGGGGAAACTATCTTGTTTTTGAGCAGAAAGAAGGGAGCTTAAGAGCATGGATGCCCAGCAGGTGGCCCGACTCCTCTGATGAGAAAAGGGGCCTTGATAGAGGATGTGAACAAACTGCTCGGGATAACAAGGGGTGGGTCCATGGGTTTCCAAGCAACCTTGGGGGGAGGAGGCAGTGGGCATGTGAATTAAACCTTGGGCATTTGGCATGAGGCCCAGTGGCAGTTATATGTGGTTTGCACTAACCATCTGAGGCCTTATTGGCAGCCAGAAAGACAAAAGAAGGAAGGATGGGCTCTGGGTTGGGTCTGTGACAAGGTCAGGGTCAACAGTTCTAGCTGGTACTGGTTTAAAAAAAAAAAAGTGAAACCAGAGCCCAAGTGACTCAGGCACTTGTCCCAAAAGTTGGCCTTGGTTGTTCTGACTGGTCCAGCTCTGCACCGGTGCACTATCATGAAGTCTTGGGGTATAGCCTGAGCTACTGGCCAGGCTGCCTGACAGCCCCACTAGGGACCTTATAAAACCCAAGCTGTTTCTGTGGAGCTGGGATCTCCTATTCCTTATACTCAGCAGCCTTGTGGGGCCCCTTTTCCTCCCTGTGTCCCAGCTTGTGGGTAGCCAGACTCTTTCTAGATACAGGTTAGGGTGGGTGAATTATTCACAGTTAGTCCACTGACCTCGTATTCCAGCTAGCAGAGGAGATTAAAGGGCTGAAGTGAGCAGAAGAGCCCAATTAGTCTGTTGAGAAATGTGGTTGTCAGGACCCAGTATTAATTTGTCTTTTCTTGAGCCTGTTGCTACTTTTGTTTCATTACTTGCACTTCTTCAATACGGCTGACACACCAGAGAGACCCATCTGATGGCTTCCGCGGGTCATCCAGTGCAGCTGCCTTGCTTTGAGCCAGGACACTACCTGAAAAAATAACCCTGCATGGGGAGATGGCAGCAGGACAGAACCATGCAGTTCTGCTGCGTGAGAAGTCTGAAGCTTAACATCCACATGTTTTTGTGTGGAGGGGAGGGTTGCTTAAAAAAATTTGTAGAGAAAGGTGCCATGTGACTAGAGCTGCACTGTTCCTCATTCATCCTGGGACCCTTAGTGCCTGGCCCACTGGGAGTCCATGACATATGTGCCTTAAGTACCTGTGAGCTGAGCTTACTGAATGGTGAGGCATTAGTGAGCATGAGTCATCCTTGATAGGTGTCAAATAAGGGAAACTGTACAGAAATCCAAGTGCTTCTGCTAGGTTTTGGATATGAGTAGAGAATCGCTCCTGTGTGGATTCACTCACAGTCTTCCCATATGAACCACTGCTTTTTGAGAACACGGGGTCAGGAGCTGTTTTTAAAGAACTGAAACTTTTTAAATGCACACAGAAACAGAGAGGAAAACAACAATTGCCCATAACCCCACCACGCAGAATTCAACCCTACTCACATGTTGGCATGTGTGCTTCCTTCCTTCTTATTCGGTGATCCCTAGCTTTAAAACCTACACTAAGGCTAGCCATGTGCTAAAGAAAATGTGCAGTGTATCAGTGTGTGTGCACACACGCACATGTTTGTGCTCACACGTGTGTGACTGCTTGCTCTTCTCTGGAGCGTCAATTGCTGTGGCATTCATGGAATAAGGAAGGCATGATGTTGCAGGTTGACATTCAATGGCCTACCCGAATAACACATCTTGACAGCATAAAATCTGAAAATCATGCATGCATGATTTGCATACACAAATATATATTTTTTCTATTTTTCTACACAGATGGCCATGTGCATCATAGACAGTTCTGTATTTAAGTACAGTTTCTCAAAAATTTGAAAGTGCTTCTTAGCAGTCAGCTCGTCTGAATGTGCACATTAGCCAATCAAGGCCTTGCTTCGTGCCTTGGCTTCAGAACATGAACTCAGTGTTCAGACGGCATCTTATACTTGCTGGACAGGTCCCTTCAGCTCACCAAATTCCCCATTCATGCTAGAAGGTTCGCTCTTGCTCACACTGGCTGGAGCTAGCCCTACTAAAGCATTCACAAGAAAACCTTTTATATATTTTCAGTAGCTGAAGCAAAAGCCTGGAAGAACACGAACAGAGGGAAATTGGGGGCTCAGCTTAAAATACAGCTGGGCAAGCCCACACTTAAGTTGCTGGAATAACAACCAGCTGGGAGGGCTACATTTAGCTTGGAGCCTTAAATCCGGTCAGCTCTGGTGTCCGCAGCCCCCACACAGAGAACTCTTCCCCCATCTTTGGAGTTGGTAGATGGAAAGGGATGGTACTTGCTTCAAATGCTGACTTTGCTGAGACCACCTTGTCAATCTGGGGTAATTTAATAAGGCTTGGAAAAGTTTGATTTACATCTGATCCATAGGCAAACAGAATGATTTGTGGCTAGGGGAATACAGTCCACAGGTACCATGATGATGCCATTAGAGCGAAAGCTTAATTAACATGGTTATGTTACCTCTTAAGTTTTGATTGGGAAAAGAAACAAACGGGGACTCCAAGCAAGTCCCATGCTCAGAACTGAGCTAAGAGACAGTGAAAGGACAGTGAAAGACTTAGTTTCCTCTGCATGGTCTGTCTGGGTGCCTTCTATGCATACAAGTCCACCCCCCACCTCTCCCCAACCCAGGTGAGAACTGCCAAGGAACGGCAGGAAGCCCCAGACATGGCCTCCGAGCTTGAATCTGTGACCCTTCCTTGGCAGGATGATGCCATTAGAGTGAAAGCTTAATTAACATGGTTATGTTACCTCTTAAGTTTTGATTGGGAAAAGAAACAAGGAAGGGCAGGAAGCTCCAGACATGGCCTCAGAGCTTGAATCTGTGACCTGGCTTGCTTAGCCTCAGTGGGAACCTGGGACAGATGAGCTTTCCAAATCTGTGGTCCTTGGTCATTTGTGCCTCCCATGGGAGTCACTCCCACCCTCCACCTTGACTGTCCCCAGACCCAAGTGGTGTCCCCAGATAAAGTGTTGAAAACATAACTCGAACCCTGAAGATGGCACCTGGGCAGGCCTTGGGAACCCAGTAAGTATCCTGGAGTCAGCTTGTTCCTCCAGGGCAGGTGTGGAAAGTCAGTAAGCCCAGGGTGCCCCACTGGGCACTGGTGCAGGGGGTGAGGAGTTTTCAGGGAACAACAGCAGGTCCCTGACTCACTACACCTCAGTGACCCAAAGCAAACATCTTTCACGGTCCTGATGTGCTCCCTACCCACTGAATGTTGTGAGAAAGACATAGACAGACAAGCTAGATGGAGTTGGACCTGTTTAGGACTAGGTCAGATGCCACAATTCAGATGTGGGGTTCCTTTTGTCTTATGGCTGAATGATTCAGCCTTCCAGAAGCCTCCCCTTCTTTCCTGTGTCCCTCTGTTTGCAGGCACTTGGTACAGAGGAATGGGATGCAGGCACAGGATGGGTTGTCAGGGTGGGGACAGAACTCTGTCTGGGGTATCATTGCTGTTGGTTGGTTGGTAAGTGGGTGGCCATGGTGAGAAGGGCCTCCCAGCTTCTTGCTGATTCCATGAGTGTGACCTCTGTTGTTGATCCCCATGCTGTGGTTGGGCCAAATGGGTGTTCAGTAGGTCCCAGCTGCCTGTGAACTTGTGGTGTGGTCCTTCCCAGCCTATTTGGGGATCCCACTGGACCTCCATGGATATTAAGCATCCCCTCGCCTCTCTCAGTTCCTGCTACATTGTCTCTCTGGGACAGGACCTAGACTGCCACCCACAGCCTTGGCTGTAAGGCTATTGGACTGCAGCTACATCAAGGCCTTGGCAAGTGTCCTGGCCCGTGGGAGGGAGATGATGCCAGGAGCGAGTACTGGGCCTCCTGTCTAGCCTGCTAGGGAGAGCTTATTTTAACATTTCCTGGCAGTTCCCTTCAAAAGCCTGACTGGGGTGTACAGCTCGGTGTGCCACTTTCACACTGATCGCAAAACCTTAGCCTTTGATCCAGCAGTGAGTGAGCCCCAGAGCTGCTTCTCCTATCCATCCCCTAGGACCACAGGAGGGGATTAAAACAAAACAGGGCCCAGCACGATGGTCTAATGGCTAAATCCTTGCCTTGCATCTGCTGGGATCCCATATGGGTGCTGGTTTGTATCTTGGCTGCTCCACTTCCCTTTCAGTCCCCTGCTTGTGATCTGGGAAAGCAGTAGAGATGACGCAAAACCTTGGGCCCACATGTGGGCCATGTGGGCCCAAGGCTTTGCGGAAGCTCCTGGCTCCTGGCTCCAGATCAACTTGGCTCGGCTCTGGCCACTGTCACCACTTGGGCAGTGAAGCAGTGGATGGAAGATATTTCTCTGTCTCTCCTTCTCTCTGTAAATCTGACTTTCCAATGAAAGTAAATAAATATTTAAAGAACAAACAAGACAAAACATTCCTACCAGCAATTTCCATTATGTCAACGTTGATAATGCAATACTTCACCACACACAGCTCTCTGTTCAGCAGGAGCTAACCTAGGGGAAAACATGTTTTTGAGACTTTCAAATCTGCTGATTTGCTTCAATCTTGTTATGGATACTGGAAGCTTAATTTAGCTTTTTTCTGTATTATTCTTTGAGAATTAAGCCTAATTCTCAGCCCAAGTCAGAGGAGAGAGAAGTTTGTGAGCTCATAAAAAAGAAAGTAAAGCTCCTGAATAATTTCCAGAACATTCTTCTGCATCATGGTTTTGGGTGCTTTCTTAGGCGGAGAGCATGCCGAGTGGGGACAGAGAGACAAAACAGTAGTGGGTACGGAATTGGCCTCATAAAAGGGAGCCCTAAGGATTGGAGGCCAGGAGAATATGGATGTGGCAAGAATCTAGGTTGCGGGAGGGACTGGGAGAGTCAAATCTAGGAGCCAGAAGCTTTATCCAGGTCTCCCATAAGGTGCAGGGGCCCAAGGACTTAGGACATTCTCTACTGCTTTCCCTGGCGCATTAACAGAGAGCTGAATCAGAGCAGCTGGGCCTTCAAACCTGTGCCTATTTGGGATGCTGGCATCACAGGCGGCTGCTTTCCCTGCTATGTCACAATACTGACCTCTTTTAGAAATGTTTACGTGTAATTTTTTTTTGTCTTATTGTAGAGAACTTTCTCCTCACTGAAAAGAAGCCCCTCACAGCTTCTTTCTGACACATCTGAGTCACCAGTGTCACTACCCTCATGCCTTGGGGACATTACTCAGTGGAATAAGGATTCCTCAGATGCAATCACTGAAATACGGGACAGTCACTATGATAACTTGAGGGCTGCTGAATGACCAGCAGGGGGGTGGTGTATACAGCGAGGATACACTGAAAGCAAAAACTCACATCCCCAGAGGCATGGGATGGGCCAGGGTTTCCCCTCTTGATTCACAGTGGTGCACAATTAAAACCCTATGAACTGTTCATTCTGCATTTTACCATTTAATTTTTTTTAAAGATTTATTTATTTTTTATTGCAAAGTCAGATATACAGAGAGGAAGAGCTTCCATCCGATGATTCACTCCCCAACTGAGCCGTAACGCCCAGGGCTGCGCCAATCCGAAGCCAGGAACCAGGAGCCTCTTCCAGGTCTCCCACGCGGGTGCAGGGTCCCAAAGGTTTGGGCCGTCCTCAACTGCTTTCCCAGGCCACAAGCAGGGAGCTGGATGGGAAGTGGAGCTGCCGGGATTAGAACCGGCGCCCATATGGGATCCCGGCACGTTCAAGGTGAGGATTTTAGCTGCTAGGCCATGCCACCGGGCCCACCATTTAATATTTTTAGACTACAGTTGACTGTGGAGAACAGAAACACAGAAAGTGAAACCTAAAAATAGAGGAAACTCCTGTATCACCAGATGCGGTGATAGTCATGGGGAGGGATAGCCTGTAGTTGTTGGTATGATGCAGGTGTACACAGGAGAGCAGTGCTTTGTAATTGAAGCAGGGGCTTCAAGAGTGCTCCCTAAGAATTATCATTTTGACCTTGACCCTGTCCGCAATAGCACCTGTCCTGGGGCATGTGGCCAGTTCTTGCTTTTTCCAGGCCATGTATTCATGTTTCAAATATCACTCTCTGATTGGTCAGTAGGGTTTTATTTGTTTGTTTGTTGGCATTAATTGGCATGAGAGGTTTGTTCTCCCCCAGAAGGGAGAGGTAGCACTGTTCTCCCCTCAGGGTGAAGACTGGGCCATTCTGTGTCCCAGGCCTAGGTGTCCCAAGGGAACACCTAGGGTGGGGAAGGGAGCTAGCAGCTCTCAGCTCCCTCTGCTTCCTCCAAGCCAAGTGGCCCAATGGAATGGGGGCCTGGTCTCAAACGAGCCAATGAGAGGAAGCCCCCTGCTTCCTTCCTTCCAGTCTCTCAGGGTCACTTCTCTACCTAAAGACAGAATCGTCTCCTTCCTGGCTCTGCCTGCCCTTGACCCTGAGATACCAGATACATACATTAGCATGTGATATCACCTGAGATGTTATTCAGTGGTTACTGGGTACCCAACTTCCTAGCCTCCTTTCATACCCTTCAGCTCCTCCCTTCCTCCCCAGCGTTCTCACCCCTAAGAATCAGGTGCCTGCCAAGGATGACTACCATTAAAACTGTCTTTTCTGCTGATAGGGAGTGTTTGGGAGGGAAGCCCTGGCAGGCTGTGAGGGGGCACATAAGAGGCAACACCAACACTATAACTACTAAAGCAGCCGGTTTGCCTGCAGAGTAAGAGCCGGAGAAGGAATGAGAAACATATGGTTCCTCCAGCTTCAGGCGCTTGAGAAGTGGTGGAAACAGCTTCATTTCAGGGCTCTTCCTGAATCTGGTAACATCAGAACAGCTGCAAGCGAGCAGGGCAGTGGGGTGGGGGAGTCAGTAAGATGAGAAGAACTTGTGTCACCATACTATTAAAAATGTCAGCAAGTCACAGGGAAGAAAGGAGGGTGAAAGGTTGCATGGCTGAGCTGTGGAGACAGTACTCTCCTCTAGGTGGGATTCTGGCTCCTTCGCTTTCTAGGATTACATTTATTTAAGGACCTGATAGAAGCAAAACAAAGCCGCACTGGCTCCGGAAGAGACAGGCCCATGCTCCGCTTGTAGGAGTAGAACTTGGGATGTAAGCTTTTCATCCCACTTCTCTTTACAAAATAGTTTCATGCTTTTGTCATAAGCCACCCCAAATCCTAATCTGGAACTCATGTGATGTCTAAATCAAACGAGTGTTTCCTTGCTGTTGGAAATTCTTCTGTGACTCCCCCTGCCTGTAAAACTGAGAACAAATGCTTCTATCAGAATTTGCCATTGCTGTTTAAAGCTGTATTTATTTATTTGAAAGAGTTACACACAGAGAGAGAGGGAGAGACATAGAGCAAAAGATCTTCCCCAGATGGTTGCATCAGCTAGTACTGGGCCATTCCAAAACCAAGAGCTTCTTGCAGGTCCCCCATGTGGATACAGGGTCCCAATCACTTGGGTCATCCTCTGATGCCTTCCCAAGCCATCAGCAGGGAGCTGGATAGGACGTGGAATGTCTGGAACACAAACAGGTGCCCGTATGGAATGCTGACATCACAGGCAACAGACTTACCCTCTGCACCACAGCACAGCTCTGTGTGTCGGAACCGAGGAATCATCATGATGGGCCTCAGTGGCCTTGGTGGATCCTTGGACAACAAATGCTGCTGTGTCTGAGAACTCATTCATCTCAACCCCCACACTGGGCCATCTTCTTTCACGCATGCTCACCTACCTCCATGAGATCTCACTTGTTTTGTCCTGCGATATTCTTTATACATTTACTTTTCTTACTGTCTCTCTGCCCATACATACCACCTTCCATCCTCCACCTGGCAGGCTCTCGAGGAGAAAAAAAAAAAAACAGATTACTTTTATCTTTGCAGTCCTTGGAGTACTGAAAATAATATCTTGAACATACTTAACACCTGAACAATATATGTTGATTGATAATTAATCACAAAAAAACCCAAAACAAACAGAATATTATCTAGAGATTTGTGCTTGAACGCTCATAGGAATTGTTAGTACAGATGATTTAGTCCCTCAAACATAACTTACCAAATAAGTCTACTAAGTTTAATAGCCTTTCTGGACAAAACCTTCGTTGTTTTGGCAAACTAAAGTATGATATTTCTGCCATATGTATCGTTTTCTTCTAACTTTAGCTTTTATGAAGCTAGAAGCTAGTTGGCACAAGTAAATCAGCATTTTAAAAGGCCGAAGAGCAATTTGGCTTGAGTAAGATAATCCAAAAACAAAAAGGGGACTCAGCTTTGAGATGAGCAGGAGACCACTGAGTCCATCCATTGAAACTCATTTTCCTATTTAAAAGCAAGAGTTGTACCCATAACTCATTTGACAAGAAATACAGAATGATTCCAGTTCTTCTTGCCAAATCAAGACTCATACTCAGGCTATTAAAAGACCATCTAAAGAGGCCTTCCTTAAATATTTTCCCCACCTTTCTCCCCAAAGGAGTTGAGTTGGCCTGTGTAAACACACAGAATCTATCAGTCTAAAAACAAACAGATGAGAGACAGGATGGAGGGAAAAGATGGACAGAAGAGTAGGGTGATGACAAGGGCAAAGTCAAGGCCCAGAAAACCTAGCTTAGCAAGCCTGGGGTCTCCAAGTGTGGCTCTGAATCAGAAAGGGCAAATAACGCAACACAGTGTGTTTAAGAACCAAGCCCACTTGCCTGGTGCCCGTGTGCCCAAAACTGTACCCATCTCTTCACCTGACTTAAGGTGAATTAGTCTAGTGCCTGCCACGTGGGTCCTACATGCTTGAAACCAAAAGGCAGCTCTTGAAACCCATGCCATGCTCGGCTTAGTCATGACATGCAGCAGCTTGGCAGTGATTGCAGTAGTGGGGCTGCTACCAGAAAGACTGTAAGAAAGTCCCAAACAGCAATATGATCTTTCATGTAGCCTTCAAAATTGACATAGTCCCTCTTTCTGCCTGTGGAAAACCATGATACTCCGTGCTTCCTACATTCCCATTCTACTCCCCACAGGCACCTGTACCAAATGCTCCCAGCTCCACAATTTTCTCTCAACCCGTGCCCTAAAGGACACATGTCTTTCTCATAGCTATCAGAAGGAACCCATAAAAGCAATTAAATAGTGACATGCAAGACTGATGTAAAAGTCTCTTGAGACACATTGCAGTTTTTAAATTTCTTTCATTGGAAAGACAAATATACAGAGAGGAGAGACAGAGAAAGATCTCCTGTCCAATGATTCGCTTCCCAAGTGACCGCAATGGACAGAGTTGAGCCAATCTGAAGCCAGGAGCCTGGAGCCTCTTCCGGATCTCCCGATGTGGGTACAGGGTCCCTAGGTTTTGGGCCATCCTCGACTGCTTTCCCAGGCCATAAGCAGGGAGCTGGATGGGAAGCAGGGCCACCCGACTACAACTGACGTCCATATAGGATCCCGGCGCTTGCAAGGTGAGACTTCAGCTGCTAGGCTACTGCACTGGGGCCACATCACAGTCTTTTTTTACCCACTGAAACCCCTAATGAACTTATCAAAGGATGGATGGATGGATAGATGGATGGATGGATAGATAGATTGTGGGTGAGTATATGTAAAGCAGAATTAGAGGTTTTTAAACTGTGTCACTCTGTATTACTTGAATGCCTTTAGTATCCAGCTTGTCATCCATCAAAGGCAAGGGATTTAGCAATTTGACCTCTAATCTCTAAAAAGCCACATTGCTCTGATGGTATAGGAAGCCTGTCAAAATCATTGAAACCAATGTTTCCTTTGAGTCTCAGTCTTTAATGTGTTAAAGAAAATACTGACAGAGCATCCCTTGGGAAATTGGACTATGAAAATAATAGCCATTTGGGATCATTTGTTTTCTCTCTTCCCCTTACCCCAAACGTGTTTTGTGCTTAACCAGATATTCTTACAGATACCTTTCTTTCACTTTTGTGATCGCTGTTTCTAGACAGAATTTTGCACCTGCTCTTGTATCATCCCAATGTCTACTTCCCTCTCACATATATTCTTTGGTGTAGTCTCATAATGCAGGTGTCAACCAACTGGCAGGTTGGTAATGCCAAGATGCTCAATGTGGAATATTCCATTGTTCACCACTCAGGAGCCAGATGCCACATGCCACCTGCTGCAGCCTGCTTTGTCCTACCTCACCTTTTCAGTAGGGGCAGAATTACTAGCAGCAACCCTCAGGAAAGCACCCTGGAAAGACAGATGTTCTGTAGGTACTTTAGAAGGTACTTATTTATTTGAGAGGCAGACAGAAATAGAACAAGCTCTCATGGGCTAAGCCTGGCCAGTCTGCTGAAACCAGCAGATGGAAACTCAATCTGAGTCTCCCACATGGGTGACAAGGACCTGGCTATTGGAATCATCCCTTACTATCCCTGGTTCACAGTTGCAGAAAACTGGCATGGGGAGCTGTTACCCCATTGTCTTCTGGATTCTGTTGTTTCCTCTTAGCAGATGTAATCTACATTGTCATTCCCCTGTATGGAATGTGTTGTTTTACTCCAAAAGCTTTTGAAAACTCTCTTCATACTTGGATCATAGCAGCTTTGTGGTATGTATTCAAGTATGAATTTGTGTTAATACAAAACTGATAAAATTGAACATCTCCAGTGAACTGAAAATAAAACTAAACCAAAACCAAAACCAAAATCCCATTCTGTAGCCAACATTGTGGTACAGCAGGTTGAGTTGCCCCTGGGAACCCTGGCATCCCTGAAACAATGTGCCAGTCCCAGCTGCTCTGCTCCTGGAAGTTTCCTGCTAGGGTGCCTGAGAAGAGGGTCCACGTACTTGTAGCTCTGTTCCTTGTGTGATAGGCCAGGATGGAGTTCCAGACTCCTGCCTTCCATCTGGCTCCGCACTGGCTGTTGTAGTCATTTGGGGAGTGAGTCAGTAGATGCAAGACTCTCTCTCCCTCCCTCCTTCCTTCTGTCTCTTCCTCACTCTCTGTCATAATTAATGAACAAAGCTTTTTTAAAATTTGCTCATAAAATCTATCAAACTTTAATCAAAAAATACTTATTCTACACAAAATCCTTCAACAGAAGAAAGAGAAAAGAGAAAGAAGTACTTTACACGTTCTTTTGTGAGGCCAGTATCACCCTAATACTAAGATCTAATAGGCATAAAAAAGAAATTGTGTAATAATATACATCATGAATATGACTCAAAAGTTTTCAGCAAAGCAACTCATCGCGGTGAAGGAGGTTGTATCTCAGTTATACAAGGTTGGTTCAATATTTAAAAATTTCACAAATGCATTGTGCTATTGTAACAGAATGATAACACAGACTGTCACTCCAATGCAGACAAAGGACTAGATGGAGCTCAACAACCATTCATAGTTATAAACTAAAACTAAAAAAAAAACAAAAACAAAACAAAAAAAAAAAACTTGGAGTAAAGGATCACTTCCTCAACCCAGGAAAAGACGCCTATAGAAAATGAAGCACCGTGTCTGTTACTCTCAACTTGAATGGTTTCCTCTAAGATGAGGGAATATTTGCTCCCCATCTCTATGCAAACTTGCACGAAGGTCTTGCCTATTGCTGCAATTGTTGTTACAACACAAGAAAGCAAAGTAATATCATAAAGATTACCCAAAAAAACCCAGCAAAATACTCTCTACCTGTAAATCTCATGTTTGTTTCCACAGACAAATCCAAAGAGCGAGACACAACAAAAATTTAAAAAAAAAAATGAAGCTACAAATGGGTTCAGCAAGGTCTCAAGAGAGCAACCCTATAGAGATCATTTCTAATTCTACATACTAGCAAAAAAAATTGGAAAATAAAATAATTTTTAATTGGATGATATTAAAATACAAAAATGTTTTATGATATTGGTAATAATTTTTAGGAAAAAATGTAACAAAATAACTATATGAGCATCAAACCTGGATTTTGAAAACTTCAAAATGAAATTAAAGGGCAAGCACTGTTGCACAGGGGCTCAAGCCACTGCCTGAGATGTGGGCGTTGGCTCAAGAGTCAGCTGCTCCACTTCTATTCCAGCTCTCTGCAGCAGCAGATGGCCCAAGTGCTTGGGTCACTGCACCCACTTAGGAGACCTAGAAGAAGCCACAGAACCCTGGCTTTGGTCTGGCCCAGCTCCAGCCATTGTGACTATCTGGGGAGTAAACCAGCAGAAGGAAAATCCCTTTTCTTTGTTTTTTCCTCTCTCTGTAACTCTGCCTTTCAAATAAATAAAAGGAAAAGGAAGTTAAGGGACACCTGAATGAATGGAAAATTGTATTATGTTTATATATATTGATGATTTAATATTTTAAGTTTTCCATTCTCCCATATCTTCCCAAATATGTGTTTATTTATGTTTCTTTGAAAGGTAAATGTATGAAGAGAAGGAAAGACAGAGAGAGATCCTCCATCCTCTGGTTCATTCCTCAAATGGCCACAATGACTGGAGCTTAGTCAACTCAAAGCCAGGAGCCAGGAGCTTCTTCCAGGTCTCCCACATGAGTTCAGGGGCCCAAGGTCTTGGGCAGTCCTCCCCTGCTTTACCAGGACACAAGGAAAAAGCTGGATGGGAAATGGAGCAACCAGGACACCAACCAATGCCCATATAGAATGCCAGCGCTGCAGGTGGTGGATTATCCTGTTGAGCCACTGTGCTGACCCTATTCTCCTATTTTTTTTTTAAAGATCTAAAATAGCCAAGCATTCATGAGTCCGAACAAAGTTCTTACATACTGTGATTGAGTAAATAGCAGCTATACAAAGATGTGCATGTCCTCACCCCCAGAACGTGTGTAATTATACATGACAACAGGCATCTTGCAGCTACAGTCAGGATCTTGAGACAGGACAATCTCCTGGGTTGTGCAGGTGGGATGGGTATGAAGAACCTCGTGAGAGAGGAGCACTAGCACTGGAATCAGGATGAGACGCAGCGACAGAAGCAGAGTAATGTGGTCACATGCCAAGGAATGCTGGTAGCCTTCACAAGCCACAAGGGCCAAGCAGTGGATTCTCTTTGGAGTCTCCAGAAGCAGCTAGTCCTGACGATACAGGGGGTTTAGCTCCTTAACGCTTATCTCACACTTCTCTTTGTTCTAGCAGCATCAGGATCTGAATGTGCCTCCTGGAGAGGACTGAGAGATAAAACTTCAGTATTGTAGGCAGTGCCTGCTGACATAGTCTTGCCAACCAATGGAATGGAACCTCGGAATAGACCCCAGTATATAGTCTACTGATTCTTCCCCCAAATGCCAAGGTAATTTAATGACAAAGGGAAAGCATTTCCAAAATGATACCTAGGATAGCTGGATCTCTGCATTTGGAAAATGAACCTTGATCCCTACCTCACATGATACACAAAAGTTATTTTGCAATCAAATATAGGTATAAAAGCCAAACTACAGAGAATCTCTACATCCTAGGAGTAGCCAAAAGATGGCTCAGACACAACATAGAAATTCATAACCATGCAGGGAAATAATTTAAAAATTAGTCTTCATCAAAATTAAAATATTTGTTCCCCAAAAGACACTGTTAAGAGAATGAATATGAGCAGGCGAGTGCTTAAAGCACAGTTGGAACATTGTGTTCCAGTGGCCCTGCTCTGGGTCCTTCCTCCAGCCTCCTGCTAGTGTGGAAAGCTCACGTGGCTGCCTTCCTGCCAGGCATGCGAGGGGCCTGGAGTTCTTTCTGGGTGCCCAGGTTCTGCCCCGTGGCACTTTTGGGATGGAGGCTCACTCTGTGTGTGTGCACGGGTCTGCATTTGCCTTTCAAAGAAAAAGAATAAATAAACCACAGGCTACAACGTGTTCATAACATATGTGTCTGAAAAAAAGATCTTGTGTCAGAATATATGTATAAAAAAACTGCTACAACCATCAAAAAGAAAGCAAATCTTTAAAAAAAAAACCACTTGGGCAGTTCACAAATGAAAATACACATAAATAATAGCATGTTATAGTGTTGAACCACATTGTTTATCACAGAAATACAAAACAGAAAAAAAAATGAGATATTACTACATACTCATCAATATGGCTTAAAATGTAAAAGACAGATGAAGTTAAATGCTGACAAGGGTGTGAAATGAGAGCTTGCATGTGTTGACGCGTGATGTGGAAAGTGTATGCTGAACTGCAGAATGGTTCACCCCCTTTGACCTGGTATTACACAATCAGTGTAGACCTGCACTTTGACCTAGCAGTCTCAGCCCAAGAGAAAGCAAGGCCCATCTGGGAAAAGCCTTGTATGTAAATGTCCAGAGCAGCATTGCTCACAGCAGCCCCCATTGGAAGCAACTCAGTGTTCGTCAGCAAATGGTGGCGTCTATCCTTCTGATGGTGTACGGAAGGAGAAAGGACCTAACAACACGGAGGAGCATCACAGATGTTATGCTGAGCAAAAGAAGGAAAGGATTTATAATAGTACATAAAGGCATCCAGAACAGAGATCTTCAACAGTAAAAATAAAGAAGCAGTGGCTGCCTGCACATGGGAACTAAAGAGACACAAAGAAATGTGGGAGGAGGGGCGGCAGGGGAAGAGTAATGTTCTTCATTGCCATAAGGGTGTGAATGACTTGAGAGGGATCATCTGTCAAAACGGCATAGTGAAGATTTTGTATCTTGGGTCCGGGGTGGTAGCCTAGTGGCTAAATGCCTCAGCTTGAACATGCTGGGATCCCATAGAAGCGCCGGTTCTAATCCAGGCAGTCCTGTTTCCGATCCAGCTCCCTGCTTGTGGCCTGGGAAAGCAGTCGAGGATGACCCAAAGCCATGGGACCCTGTACCCATGTGGGAGACTCAAAAGAAACTCTGGGCTCCTGGCTTTGGATCAGCTCAGCTCCGGCTGTTACAGTCACTTGGGAAGTAAATCAATGGATAGAAGATCTTCCTCTCTATCTCTCCTCTTCTCTGTATATCTGACTTTTCCAATGAAAATGAAGAAAACTCTTAAACAAAAATTTTGTATCTTAATCAGTGCACATGTGTCTAATAGAACTAATGTTAATGTTTAAGATACCTGGGTGCATGTGGAGGTGTGTGGGGGGAGAAAAGATCAAGAAAGCATGACAGCATGTGTATAAAACGTGCCTAACTGTTGAAGTTGGATGTTGGGTTCATGGGAGTTCATTGCCCTGCTTTGCTCATATTTTATACACTGGAAATGTTCCATAATAAAGTCTTAAGTATAATGGTTGATATTTCTCTTGATGATAGCAAGACCTGATGAATATTACTTAGTCTTTTTTAATTGGCTGGAGGCTAAAAATGAGAAATTAAGTGGCTTTCACTAGGAATGTGTGTCTATTTCTGGGATCATTTTCATTAGATTCAGTGTTCAAAAACAGAAGCAAGGTTACCTCTGTAATGCATCTCAGGGTTAAGCTTTATAACCTCTGTTCTTTAGAAAATATACTGAAGAGTTTTGGTTTTATTTGAAAAATTCATAGATCTTCATGTTAGCAAATTGCGTGAGAACACATTAGATAAACCTGAAACATTAAATTGCCTCATTTCTAAAAAATTCCCTAAACAGTACCCTTAAACACAATTTAATTTTATTTATAAGGTAAAGTTAGAGAAGGAGAGACAGAAAAATCTTCCATCCGCTGGTTCACTCCCCAAATGGCCTCAACAGCCAGGAGCCAGGAGCTTCTTCTGGGTCTCCCACACAGGTGCAGGGTCCCAAGGCTTTGGGCTGTCCTCGACTGCTTTCCTAGGCCACAAGCAGGGAGCTGGATGGAAAGTGGAGAAGCCAGGACGTGAACTGGTACCCATATGGGGTGCCAGCTCCAGTACCAGTCCGTAGGCTGTTAAGTTTTATGATAAGTACATTTCATTATAATTTTTAAAAATATGTAAATAAAAATAATTCCACATGAGAATGGAATGGTTTTCCTTCCCCTCCAGATCTTAATATTTACTTTTATCCTTTTAAAGTCACATGGTGCTCCTTGTTGCAATTTCTGGAAATAAAATACTTTGAAAAATATTTTATGTAGTTGTCTTCGTGTCTACAACAAGCAAACATTTGAGATATTCCCTGAAATTTGAATGCAAACTAAAGTCTATGTGGAGTTGTCATCTCACCCCAATTACAGCAGCTACTGTCGAGAAGACAAAATCACAAGTGTTGGGACAGATGTAGAACAAGAGAAATTCTGGCAGGGTTGGTGGTAATGTGAGTTAGTACAGACAATATGAAAAACAATGTGGAGATTCCACAAAAAGAACTGCACTGGGGCTTGCACAATGGCTTCGCTGGTTAATCCTTTGCCTGCAAGCACTGACATCCCTTATGGGCACTGGTTCATGTCCCAGCTGCTCTGCTTCCCATCCAGCTCCCTGTTTGTGGCCCGGGAAAGTAGCAGAGGATGGCCCAAAACCTTGGGACCCTGCACTTGCATGGGAGACCTGAAAAAAGCTTCTGGCTCCTGGCTTCAGAATCAGTTCAGCTTTGGCTGTTGCCAGCCTTTTGGGGAAATGAACCAACAGACAGAAGATCCTTCTTTCAGTGTCTCTTCCCTCTGTATGTCTGCCTTTCCAATAAAAATACATAAATCTTAAAAAAAAACCCTAATGATCCAACAGTCCTGCGACTGGATATATGTTCAAAGGAATTGAGATCAGTGTGTTAGAGACACCTCTGCACCCCCATGTTCATTGCAGCACTATTTGCAATAGTCAAGGTGTGAGATTAATCCATGTGCTTGTAATGGATGAATGTACTTAAAAATGACACATACACACATATGTACACACACACACCTGGTGAAATATTATTCATCCATAAAAAAGAATGAGTCTATCACTTGTACCAACAAGAATGGAACTGGATGACATTATGTTAAGTTGAGCCCAGGGAGAAATGAGTCAAGCCCAGAAAGAAAAACACTACATGTTCTCATTCATACGTGGAAACTAGGAAGTTTATCTCGGGGCTGGTATTGCGACGCACCGTGTTAAGCTGCCACCTGCAGCACTGGCATCCCAGTGGCATCAGTTCTAGTCACAGCTCCATTTCTGATCCAGCTCCCTGCCAATGTGCTGTAAAAGCAGCAGAGGATGGTCCAAGTGTTTAAGCGCCTGCACCTGTGAAGGAGACCCAAATGAGGTTTCTGGTTCCTGGCTTATAGCCTGACACACCCCCAGCTGTTGTAGCCTTTGGGGAGTGAACCAGTAGATGTTCTCTTTTCTCCCTGGCTCTCTGTAATTCTAACTTTCAAATAAAAAGAAAGTAAATCTTAAAGGCTGATCTTGAAATAAATAGAATAATGATGACTGGGGACAGGTATTTGTTCATTCCATTTTGTAATGCTTGGGTTTAAATCCTGACTTCATTTCTGGCCCAGTTTCCTGCTAATACACTGCTTGGTGTATTATACACCTGGGGCGGGCATCAGGCAACGGCTGAAATGATTGGCTCCCTGTCAACCATGGAAGAGAACTGCACTGAGCTCCTGGCTTCAGCCTGGCCCAGTCTTCTGCCTGACCTAGTCATTTGGAGAGTGACTCAACAGATAGTCAATTTCTTTGTCCTTCCTTCTGTCTCTGTCACTCTGCTGTTTAAATCAATAAATAAATCTTCTAAAAACTTTTTAGTTCCTTGAAATTTACAAATCTAAATGTTCCATGAACAGTTGATTTATCTGTACACTCCTCTGGGAGTGTATTAAATGTAAGCAGGCTGCTTTATGTCAGCCTTTTTATTTCATAATTTACATATCCCAATTTTGATGGATGGGTAAGAAGAATAGAGATTTCAAGTATAGAGGGCAGTGCAGTAGAAATTCACTCATCTGATCCTCAGAGAAAGAGGTGGAATGGCACAACTCAACCTTGTTAAGTTTCTCATTTTTGATTTTCTGCAAGTGTGTCGGCTTCATTGGAATGTCTCTGGTCGGGTTACTTTGGGAAGTTTCGAAATCTGTTTCCTGGGAATGGTGTGGTTTTAGCAACAATACAGATGTCCATCCATGGCAATCCCAGGAAGAAGGCAGGCATCTGGAACCACTCAGTGGCCCTGGCCAGGTCAGGCTACAGTGGGATTTTTCAGAGATGCACTAACAGCTGCCATTACTTTCTGTCCTTGAGTCCTTTGGTTAGAGATCTGAAGTCTTGAGACATAGATGCTGAGTGATTGTGCCTACTTCTGGCTGCTGCTACTCTGGAGAGTGTCTCGGAAAGAACCTCCAGGATGCCTTTAGCCTTTTCAGTGATGCAGCAGGCGCCTTCCGAGTTCTGGGGCATCATGGAAGGGAGGAAATCCCACAAAATGGAGCAGGGTGCTGTTACCGAGGGATGCTGAGGACACCTGCTAGAGGCAAAAGACTTTTACTTCTACAGGTGCAGTGCTGGACATGGAGTAAGCAGACCAGGATGCTTTGGCTACAACCAGTAAGAAGACCTTGACTCCACTAGCATGAGCAGTACATAAATGTGTTTTATGTATTTCTTAGGAAATATTTCTGAGATAGAACTAGACACTGATTGGTTGAATCATTGGCCCTGAGATATTATCAAGGATTCAGACTCAGTTCATCTTTCTGCCCTGTCATTGTAAATTTGTCGATCCTTGGAAGGCTCCCCACACGCCCTCCCCCCGCACTGTCCAGAACAAAGGAATGATTGTATAGCTGTGTGTCTTTTTAAGAACTAAGAAACCTTTCTGGGAAATCCCTCAATGATGCGTCTTCATGACTCATTGGTCACAAATGGGTCGCATGCCTCTTTCATGAGTTACCATCAAGGGAACTGGGATTTCCACACTGGCGTAACCAACTTAACTGGGAATGGGGCCAGGCTTCCCGAAAATCCACGGCCATAAAGCACAGAAAACTGACCAGTGGACAAAGTTGCATGGTTTTTTTTTTTTAGCTGTGGGAAACTTGTCACGTAGATAGCTTCCCAGGCTTGAGGACTTTCCTACTCTGTAGTTGGCAGGTGTACTTGGGTGTGGCTGTGTTACTGATGCCACCCATCAGGTGCACCTGCCTGAGACCTGAATCCAGACCAAATCCAAGTGAGCAGTCAGGTGCCAGGCAGAGTTTCCTTTTGGAGGAGGTGGGAGGAGCATTGCAACAGACAGCACAGCTGAGCGGTGACTCCTGGATGCTGCGTCTGCGCCGGATGCAGGTTCTTCAGGGCAGTGGGTTGGTGGTGCAATGTGACTTCTGCTTCTGCTTATGGAGCTTTTAAGCTTTATTCTCCAGCCCTCTTGGGGATGCTATGAGCTCCTTGTGTCCCTGAATAAATCCCTTCTGGTTTAACTAGCTTGAGTGAGTTCTGTCGTTCATTGCCAGGAATTCTGCAAGGGAGAAGTGAAGAAGAGATGTCGGATAGACAAAACCAAAGCAACTACATAAGGATTGGGATGCACTTGGCTTTGCAAAATACCACGGGAACGCACTGTCTGTGAAGCATCCTGCTGCAGACTCTAAAATACAAAAGCAGCCCCAGAAGTTGCACTCTGCTGCCAGGCTCAAATTCTTTCTGCCAATTTCTTCCCAGTGTTGGCTCCAGGACTTTTCCTTGGGAATTTTGCTTTCATTGTCTCTGTGCTTAAGTATTGCCACTGAATGACTGGAGGGGTTTCCCCGTGGCCTATTGGGTAGGTATACTTTCCTAACTCAGTGGAAGGAGTCACAGACAAGTCTAACCATGCAAGCCAAGTATCAATTTAAAAGTTGTAAAAGATGAAATAATATAGCGGCTGGTACAGTGGGTTAAGCTACTGCTTGCGATGCTGGCATCTCATACAGGTATGCTGGTTTGAATCCTGGCTGCTACATTTCCAATCTAACTTCTTGCTCATGAGCCAGGGAGGCAGCAGGTGATGGTTCAAGTGCTTGGACCTCTGCCACCCATGTGGAAGACCAGGGCGGAGTTCTGAGCTGTAGGCTTTGGCCTGGCCCAGCCCTGACTGTTGTGGATATTTGGGAAGTCAACAAGCAGATGGAAGATCTGTCACCTGCTGTCTCCACCCCACTGCCTTCTGAATCTTTTTTTTTTTTTAAATCTATATGCTTGCCTTTGTGTCTTACTAAAAGGCCATGTACCTTCCCTGCAATGTACTTAACATTTTTATTAAACAAAAACTTAGGGCAACATTGATAGTGCTTGAAACAGCAGAAGGAAAAACTACCTTTACAGTGTTGGTTTTTCCCTTCCTCACCCTGACTGCCTGTGTCTCTCAATCCCGTAGCATAGTTCCACTTGCCTTTCTCCCTGCCTCAACTTGACTTCTTAGTCATGCAAACCCACCATCATCCCTGTTGGCTATTTAGGGGGCTTTTGGTTTATAAATATTTCTGGATTGATTGTGTATGAAACAGACATCAAATATCCTTCTTGAGGATAATGCCAACCACTGAGTCATCCAGATGTTTCCTGGCATGGCTGTTCTGTGTTGCCATCAGCAGTGCGCCCATGGAGGAGCCTCCCTACACTACCGACAGCAAACGTGGAAGTTTGATTTTGTAGATTTTAATGATTGTTGAGGTTTTCTTGTGATTCTGGGGTCGGGGTGGGGCTGCCCCCCGGCCCAGCCTTGGCAAGTCCTCCCGGGATGCGGAGCAGGCACCAGGCTCCTGGGTTGCAGATGTAATGATGAAGTGCATGACCTCCAGAATGATTCACAAAGTGCCATGTGGTTTCCTTCAGGAACTGGTTTGAGACAGAATTAATCCTTTTAGAGGGTGATTATGTTGGATTGTCCTAGTTATGTCAACTGAGGGACTGGGGGAGGGGATCTCTTCAATTGTCTAAACATTGCTGAACATTTAATTTCAAATTTGCTACCTAGTGCATAATGGGGAAAAAAAAAAAGAAAATATCCACCCAAACTGTGGCGGTCAATGTAAATGGTGTTCTTGACGTCTGAAACATTTGACATCATTGAACCTTCCAGAGCTACATTGGTTCTTTGTGACATCCCTCCCCCAAAATAATACTTGCTGATTTTTTTTCCTCCCTAATAAATGACTCTTCCTTTTGTCTTTTATTTTCCACACTGCAAATGCAAACCGCCATTTAATGGGGGAAAAAAGAAAAGACACTGAAGTAAATTTACATTTTGGCAAATGTGGCTTCATGTTGAATGCTAGTATGCAAGTTCTCACAGAAAGCCAGGGTCCTGGAAAACAGAATGTTCCCTTTTGAACTGTATTTGGAAAAAGAAATTAATTGTAACCTTTGCTTTTCACAGACCATGCCATCCTTGGGGGAGGACAGGCAGAATGTAACAAAAATAGTTTTTGGCTCCTGACATCCACCCATGGAAATGCTAAAAACTGTGCCCTAGGAGTCCCTGCCTGCCTTGGCAGAGGAAGTGACCCCGTGGTGACACTGCTTGCCAGGGTGCCATGGAACCTCCTTCCCCTCGGTCCCCACCTCTGCTCTGCCCCCTGGTGGCCTGGGGCAACCACTGCTGCTGCCACAATGCCACAGCCACCGCCCCCACCCTCAGGCCAGGCCTCCAATGTCAGGTGAAGCTGTAGTTGTGGGGTAGGCGCCACCTTCATTTCCTCCACTCCTTTCAAGGACCATGGAATATCCCTCAAACAACTTTCCCCCTCAGGATCTTAGCGGTTGTTTTCCAGTTTCCCTGGCCCTGCATCAAAGGCCATTTACGTGACACAGCCTATGGTTGATTCTAAAAAGTTGTTCCCTGTTCAACAGCAGAACCACTCCCAGGCACATGCAGAGGAATCAAGTTTACCCGTTACCTATGCCATACACAAGGATATATCCAAAAGTTCATAGAAAAATGAAAGTAGATGATGATTATTTTTTGAAGTTCACGCATACTTTTTTTCTTTTTTAAAGATTTATTTTTATTGGAAAGGCAAATTGACAGGCAGAAAGATCTTCCATTCACTGGTTCACTCCCCAAGTGGCCATAATGGCCAGAGCTGAGCCAAGCCAGTAGCTTCTCCCAGGTCTCCCACAGGAGTGCAGGATCTCAAGGTTTTGGGCTATCTTCCACTGCTTTCCCAGGCCACAAGCAGGGAGCTGGATGGGAAGTGGAACAGGTGGAACATGAACTGGTGCCCATATGGGATCCTGGTGCTTGCAAGGTGGAGATTTAGCCACTGAGTTATCATGCTGGGCCCGCTTTTTTTCTTCATGTACAACTTCCACTAACTGTTTGGAAACTACTTGTATGTGTGCATTTCAAAAACAAATTTACACCCAAACTCATGTTTCAGTTCCATTTTCTGTAAACTATTGGGAATACCCTCATGGAGGAATTAACTCAAAATGAGTCAGAGATCGAAGAGGTAAAAACTACAAAACTTTTAGGAGAAAAATAGGAAAACGCTTCATGAACTTAGCAATGAATTCTTAGCAGGGATGTTAAAAGCACCGAAACATAGGACAATAAAAGACAGGTTAGACTTTTTCAAAGTGAAAAACTTCTGTGCATGACAGAATACTGTCAACAAAATGAAAAAGAAAAACCACAAGATGAGAGAAAATAGTTGCATGTCATCTGTATGGAAATGTCTAATATGTTTTATGTAGAATGTTTATGATTGAATGGCCCAAACGACAACCCAACTTATAAAAATGGCCAAAGGTTTAAATTGACATTACTCCTAGAAAGACATATGAATGACCAACGTGAACACAAAAAGACACTCAACATGACTAGTCATTAGAGAAATGCTAAGCAGAACTACATTGAGTTCCTGTTTCCTAGTGGTGATAATAAAAATCACACACACACAAAATGCCAAACGTTGGCTAGGAAATGGAGAAATTAGAATCTTCATACATTGTAAAACATTACACAAAATTGCCATATGACCCAGCAGTTCCACTCCTGCTTGGAATAAAACCTCATGCCCACATGCAAGCTAGGACACCAACAGCAGTGCCATGAAATAACCCAAACATCCAGCAACTGATGCATGAAAAAGAACATGAATACAGCCATGGAACCGAATATTATTCAACACTAAAAAAGAAATTTGTAGTAAAAACTATGAGTAAACCTTGAAAATACCGTGCTATTTAAGAGAAGTCAGCCATGGGTCATCGTGTGGTCCGTTGGTCTGTTGACACAACAGATTCAGTACAGGTGACATTGTGCAGAGAGGAAGCAGGTTAACGATCCACAGGGGTCAGAGAGAAGGGGAAGTTGGGCAGGACTGTAGAATGGATCCTTTAGGGGTCATGACAGTGTTTGGGAACAAGATAGCAGTAATGGCTATGCCACATGTGAATGTGATGAATGCCACCGAAGTAAGTTTTTAACGTGATTAATTTTATGTAAAAATCACCTTTGAAAATTCTAAGCACATTTTTAAAAAAGTGGTCTCCTCCAGGCTCGGTTTGTGTTGCAGTGGGCTACACAGTTGCTTGTGATGCTGTTATCTGATGAAGGTGCAATTCCTGCTCCAGCTGTTCCACTTCCAAACCAGCTCCCTGCTAACACACCTAAGAAAAACAGTGGAAAATGGTTCATGAGCCTGGGCTCCTGCCACCCACGTGGCAGACCCAAATGAAACTCTTCGTTCCTGGCTTTGGTCTGGCTCAGCCATGGTCATCTGGGGAATGAACCAGCAGATAAGAGTCCTTGGGCTCACTCTTTCTCAATCCTACTCTTGCTGTGACTTGACCATAACAATCCCAGAAATGAGTCATAGGCAGACTTTTGAAAGTTTGGGAAACTTTATTCACCAGCGGGTGCGGATGGGGGGACTGCTCCATGTCACTGCAAGTGGAAGAAGGGAACAGTCCCAATCAGTTGTGTTCAGGGATTTTTTTTTTATTTAAGATTTATATTTTTTGAAAGAAAAATTACAGAGAAAGAGACAGAAAGATCTTCCATCTACTGATTCACTGCCCAATGGCAGGAGCAGGGCCAAAGAGCCAAGAGCCTGGAGCTTCTTCAGTGTTTCCTGCATGGGTGCAGGGCCCCAAGTATTTGGACCACCCTCTGCTTCTTTCCCACGCACATTAGCAGGAGGCTAGTTGGAAGTGGTGGAGCAGCCAGTTTTCAAATGGGTGCCAATGTGCAATGATAGCACTGAGGGCGGATGCTATCCTACTTGTTAGTTATTTTAAAAAGGGGAGTAGAGTTCTAGTTCATAGGATATTACAATATTATGATATTATTATGCGCAGCTAATTCCTGCAACCTGGTTCTTTACTATGAGCTGAAAACACCAGAAGCAACGAGGTATCTTAGGAAGTTTATTCCAGCGGGGCATGAACAGGGTGGAGGGAAAGGGGAGCGGGGAAGGGGGGCCGGAGGAAGAGGGGAGAGCAAAGAAGAGCAAGAGAGAGAGAGCGAGCGAGCCACACCTGGGGGCTTTTTTGTCTGCCAGGTGTGGGGGGTGGGGATTGGGAGGGATTGAGGGCAGGACCTAGGGGATTGGTGCCTGCAGGTGAATGCCTAGGGATGATTGGTGAGTGGGCGGAGTTGGGGAAGGGGCTGGAAGATTGGGGGTGGGAGTGTCAAGTGAAATGCCAGGTTACATCTGATAGATGAATGGCTGGACTGTCGCGAGTTTCGTGAGCTGTGAGGAAGAAGAAATGGCGCCGGGTCCAGGGTGGGATATTCGAGTAACTCCTTACATTCCTCCCTTTTATTATATGTAAGGGAAGAGGGGCATTATTCTCTATGGCTTCTTGGAGCTGTTTTCTATTGGCAGTAGTTCCAGCCTGGTGGAAGGAATGGGAGGTGGAGGGACGCTTCTAGTCCTGCAAAAGAAACTGGTTAATGGTTTGATTTAAAAAAATTTTACATTTAAGTGGATGGGAATGGAGGGAAGGGTTATTAACAGTCCTTTTGAAAAGGTGGCTTGAGTTCATTTTCTCTTAGCCAGGCCTTCTTGTACTCGATTCTTCATTACTCCTGAATGGTCAGCGTAGACAGGGTAGCTTCACCAGGAACCAGAGACCCTGACTACCTATCATCCTATCTAACTCCTCACATTTCCAAACAGAGGAGTGAACAGGGATAAAGGGATGACGACCGCTCTAGCTTCTTCGAGCTGAAAGGGGGCGTTGTTGAGTAACTGCAGCAGTAGGGGGGGTTTAGAGGTTCCTGGTAGAAAGTAGAAGTCATCAGATGTGTGTTCAGGGATTTTTAAGCAACAATCATCCAATCAATTAAGAGAGCACTAGCACATCAATCAATCAAGCTTACATCAGTGCACAATATAAATTTCCAGTCAACTGTAGTGGCGCGAAGCAGACATCCAATTAGTTCAAGCATCATGCACTTTAAACTATCCAATTAGTAAGAACTACATCCTGTCTAGCAGGGGCTGGAACTAGGCAAACAGGTCTTTCCAATTCCATGTACTGAAACCAATTTGGGGCAATCAGCTTACTGTCTGAACTGTAAAAGAAAAACAAGATCTCATTCTGGAATGAGATATTTTCTTGTGATAAGCGCTCACTCCCTTTTTGGGACTTTTCAAAAACTCAAGGTCATGGCAAAGGTCAGGTTACAGAAACGTCCCGGAAATGTTTCGGAAAACCTAGTCTCACTGTTGCCATTTTTTATTGTTTGGGCTGTCACAACTCTGACTTTCAGATAAATAAATAAACCTTAAAAATCAGTGGTCTCTTCCATGGTAGTACGATATTGGCAGTTGTAGTTTGGTTTCCATTTCTGGCTCCTGACTCGCAACTCCCATAGCCTTTTCTATTTCAAAAATAACTAGAACAATAAGAAAGTATTTGGCTTTCTGTCCTTGGCTCCCAAAGTAGCTTCTCAGTGAAAAAGGTGAAAGATTCATATTGGGGCACTTTGGACCCCAGACACAATCTCAGAAAACAAGCTCTCTCCCTTCACTGTCCACTGTCCTTCCATCCGCAATTATTTTTTCAGGTAGGCCATCGGAACTAGAATGACTTACCCAAAGGTGGATCACACAAGTTAAAAATACAGTCATTCTTCCAGAGCCTTCATGTCTTGGAGTTAGCCATAAAAAAATTTCTCGATCTACTTGTCTGACAGTAGATCCAAACACACCTCCCCTCCTGTGCCTGGGAGGAAAGAAAGATGAAGAGAGGCTAAGAAGAAGAATCTAGACACTGGCCGTGCAGGGTTTCTGCACTCAAGTCTGGTGGACATCAATCTTGCCCTTTTGTCCAATCATATTTCTACCCAGGGGTCCATGCCCCAATCATGCTTGGGCAACAAAGGCTTCATACAAACTCCAGAGGACAGAGATTTGCAGGGCTCTTGGCCAGTTGGACATGTGGAGGCCTAAAGGAAGGTAAACCAGATGTTGGGCAGCTACAAAGAAGGGGTGCACCCCAACCCAAGCGGGTTGGGAGTTCCTGTGTCAGGGATCTTCATGGACCGTGCCCCAACATCTCTCCTCATCCAGCTGTTTACCAGTTTCCCTTAGTGCAGCCCTTACAGTGAACTGGCAACTGTGAGTATAACATTTCCATGAGCTGACTTAAGAAATGAATAGAGCCTTAAGAGGAGGTTGTGGTGCCCACTGCAGCAACCTAGTAGTTAAATCCTCGCCTTGAATATACTGTGATCCCATTTGGGCACTGGTTCCTGAACCAGCTGCTCCACTTCCCATTCATCTCCATGCTTGTGGCCTGGGAAAGCAGTAGAGAAGTTCCAAAGCCTTGCGACCCTGTACCCATGTGGGAGCGCTGGAAGAAGCTCCCGATTCCTGGTTTTGGGTCGGCTCAGGTCCAGTTCTTGTGGCCACTTGGGGAGTGAACCAGTGGATGGAAGATCTTTCTCTCTGCATCTCCTTCCTTCTTCTCTCTGTATCTGCCTTTCCAATAAAAATAATAAATAAATCTTTTTAAAAAGGAGATTGTAGAAATCCCAACTTAAGACTTCCTAGCCAGAGGAGTTCTGGAGTCGCAGATTGGTAACTCAGCTTTAAAGGGAGCAGTCTTGTGAAATGGGACTGAACCCTCAACCCCAGGTAGATGGCAGCAGAATTGCGTTGAATTCGAGGACCAACCCATTGGTGTCCACTGCAGAACTGACTGCTTGTTTGCAGGTGGAACTCCTCATGTTGGGATCACAGAAATGATCAGTGTTGGGAGCATGGTGTAGGAGACAGTGAGGTTATTCTTCCTCTGCTTCCTCGGACTCCCCAACAACTGGCAGGTGTCCCCCAGGTGCCTGGTCATCCATGGCCTGGACATCAGTTTCAGACACCAGCTTTCATTTACTTAAAAAAAAAAAAAGAAAAGAAAAAACTCATTGGAGACTTGGGTAAATGAAAGCGGCAAGTAACCTGACTACATAATAAAAGCAACAATTCCCTACTTTCCTACTACGGACAGCTTATATAATCAAGGAAACCAGCAAGGATGTGTGTGCAAAACAGAGAAGTGGTGGTCTGGGGCTGTGTTATGATTGAGGGGATAATCAGAAACAGGAGTTGGGGCGGGGGAGTGGGTAAGAGAGGATGGGAGGGAGGGAGGGGACACAGGAAGAAAAGGAGGGCGAGGAGGAGAATGAGGAGGAAGTGGGGAAGAACAGATGAGGGCAGAGGGGAGAGCTGGATTCCTTTGAGCCCTTCTAAC
The DNA here is from genome assembly GCF_030435755.1 of Ochotona princeps. Lineage (NCBI taxonomy): Eukaryota > Metazoa > Chordata > Mammalia > Lagomorpha > Ochotonidae > Ochotona > Ochotona princeps. Next base: position 53,225,396 of record NC_080832.1, on the reverse strand, counting down.
TCTGCCTGTGGTGCTTGTGCTGCTGTGAGTAATTACAGCAACCTTAGCTTCATTTCCCAAACAACGCAGGCGCAGCGAAGTCTCCACTGTGCTGTTAACACTTAGAGCGCTGAGGTCCAAGTCCTGCATTTTAGGGGCAGTGCTGACAGCAGTGCTTTACCTCTCCAGCTCTCGGGGTGCCTGGAGCCAGAGGACTTGCTGTCTGTTTTTTGGGATAAGCCCTCATACGCACAGAAAGTCTCCTTCCCTGCCTTTCCTGGTGGACCACACAGCGGATGTTTCGCCCGGGAGGGAAGCTGCCAGTGACCGCTGCAGGTGCCTATTGGCACAGGAGATTTGGACTCTGGCTGGAAAAGGGGATCTTGCTGGTGCTGGGGGGAAGAAACGAGGGGGGGGGGGGAATGGAGCTCAGTCTGGGAGAGGGAGGTGCTGGTGAGAAGCCCCGAGGGTGCTCTGGTTGTGAGTGGCTAGCTGGATGCCATGCTGGTCAGGATGGAGAGAGTACCCCTAGGTTGGGGGTGGAGCAGGGACAGCTCTCCCCAAGGGCTGGAGGAGACTTGTTTGTGCATATAAGTGAGCAGACCCTGCCACAGGCACCCCCTCCCATCCCCCACCACTCAGAAATCACTAGTAGGAGACAGGAGTGTGGAGGTGAAGGGGGGCGGGGTCTGGGAGATATTGGGGAACCACATCTCAGGACATACAAAGTACACATTATGCCACTGTGACCCTCAACAGCACATTCTCAAGCTCATGTTCAAGTGTTCACACATGCAGTGAAGATGCTGAGCATGTTTATTGAGTAAACAAATATTTACTAGGAACATTCCAGTAGCCATCTTTCCATGTAGGGTGCTGACCGATGAGTGATAGGGGTATGTTCTCTGCTCCTAGGAGCTCCCTGTCCCATTTAACTTAGTATCTCCATTTCTTCTGCTCAGGCTCTTGCCTCTGTGACCCAGTGAACAGATCTGTAAAAAAATAACAGCCAAGGAGTGATGTGGTGCCGCACATTAATCTACCACCCGCAATGCAGGTATCCCACAAGAGAACCAATTGAGTCACAACTGCTCTGCTTTGATCCAGCTCCCTGCTGGGAAAGTAGGGGAAGACGATTCAAGTGCTTGGGCCCCTGTAAACCATGTGAAAGAGCTGAATGGAATCCCAGCCTCCTGGATTTGAACCTGGCCCAGCCCTGGCCAATGTGGCTATTTGGGGCGTGAACCAGTAGATAGAAGATCTGTCTTCCCCCTCTCCTTGTAACTCTGCCTTTTGAACAAACAAGCAAACAAACAAACAAATAAAACTTCAAAAGAGAAGGTTGGATTGGGGCAGCTCTGATCACTTGCTTGAGAGGCCATAATCTTTATCCTTGGTCTGATTCTAGAAGTGAGGCCTCTGTCTTTGTGAAGTGTTTTCTGTCCCTGAGCTTGGTCAGCCAGGGATGATGCTGTTCCACCCAAGAAGAGCTCTCCTGGCAGCTGCTGGCACCTCAGGACGGATCCTGCTGGGAGACCTGCAGGGTGCTCTGTATGGAGCTTTCCCTGGAGACCAGCTGGTGCACTACCTGAGAACATAAGCCACTTACTGCAAGGCCTGGCAGGGCTCAGGGTGAGGCGGGGGCCTGCATGGGAAGAGGCACATGGCAGGGGTGCTAGCGGGGGACAAGTGCTCATGGGAGGGAAATGCTTGGGCCTGCTGCCTAGTTAGAGGGCAGGGGAAGGTAGCACCAGTGGGCGGTTGGGACAGCTGCAGCCAGTGGACAGAGCTGGCTGCCTCCACCTCTCACAGGAGATGACTTGCTTTATACACCAAGAATGTCTTCGCTAATTCTTGCGTAGATTCTCCAGATCAAAATGCAAACAGAACATGTTCTGTTTCCTTCCAAGTCATGATTTAAAAAGTGATTAACCCACTATTTATTTTTGTAAAAAAAATTAATTTGAAAGGCAGAGTTACAACAAAGAGGGAAGGAGAGAAAGAGAGAAAGCAAGAAAGCGAGCGAGAGAGATGTTCTTTCATCTGCTGGTTCATTCCTTAAATGGACACAATGGAACTGGGCTGGTCCAGAACTAGGAGCCAGGAGCCTCCTCTGGGTCTCCCATGTGGATGCTGGGGCCCAAAGACTTGAGCCATCCTCTGCTGCTTTCCCAGGATATAAGCAGAGAGCTGGATGGGAGGTGGAGCAGCTGAGACTCAAACTGATGCCCAAATGGGATGCTGGCACCCTAGGCAGAGACTTAACTTGCTGTGCCATGGCACTGGCCCTGACCCACTGTTAATTTTTAACAGTGAACTTAGAAAAAGTCCAGAAAGATCAATCTCATTGAATGGGTTTCAGCGCTGAAACTGACTTTTCCTGGGAAGCTAAAGCCAGTCTATTAGGTTTCCAGGTTCCAAGAGAAAGTTTCATCCACACTGCATTATGTGATAATCTTCCTATTTGTTTCCAAAATAGTACTTCTCTGTTTTCATTGCAACATTTCACCTATGAGCCCTGCAGAGACGAGACTGGAAGTGAGAGAGTGGTTTATTTTAAACCTTTTATTTTGAGATCATTGTCAAATCTCTGCTATTATAGGAAATCATACAGAGGGATCCTAAGGGTCTCGCATGCTGAGTGCTCAGTTTCCCCGAGGGAGACATCTTGCAGAACTGCAGTGCCAGCTCACAGGCACAGCGCTGGAGCATGCCTGCCCCTCAACTGTAGGTGGAGGGTCCTTCAGTCCCACTTGCACACCTCCCAGGCCAGAGGGCTGTTGCACACCCCCGGGGACTGGGAGAGGGGAACAGAAGCAGCATGGAAACGGAAGTCTCCTGCCTTTCAGTTCAGAACTCTGTACACCAAGCTCAATCTTGCTTCTCTTCCTCCAATTGCCTCCACACCCTTGTACCCTCATGTAGCCTCTGACTTTTAGCCTCTCCCTAACCTCCAAGATGGTTCCTTCCTCTCCTTATGCTTCTCCCATGCAGGCTAGGTCAGCAGTTTGTCCCTTCAGGTTTTTCCTCTGACCACCCCCCCCCCCAGTCATCCACATACACAGCATTTCTATTTGTCCTCCTGGGCCATGGGGCACTGCTACAGAAAACCACAGAAGGCCGCTGCTCCCTGAGCCTACCATGGAGCTGAACTTGCCAGTGGAAGACTCACTGGTCAGTTTCTCTTTGCTGTCCTTGTGGCCAGGTTCCCAGTGCCAAGCAAACACCCTGGGGAGAGGAAGGGTCATCCAAAGCCAAGGCACAAAGGTGGAGAATTGCAGGAGTGTTGCTGGTTTGGTAGGGCATAAAAGGCCTGTGGGAATCAGGCCTCCAACGAGCCAAGTTCAAACAAGAGGAGCTGGGCTAGAACCTGCAATCCACCACTTGTGCCCACAGTGTGACCTGGACAAGCTACATTTCCATTCACAGGAAATGAGAATAATGGTAGTCCTGCAGGGTTGAAAGAGTTACTGATGTAAAGCAAGCCAGCCAAGCCTTCAGCCAGGGTCCTATTATACATGAAGTCTCCTAGGTCCTTGTTACTACGATAAGAGAAGTGCAGGCTCCCATGCAGACCACAGGGGCTTGGAACTTGGTGTGCTGGTCAAGGGGCTGGTGTTGAGAGCACCTGGGTCATGGGGGTGGGGAGGACACATCGAAGGACTGTTTATAACACTTCTTCTGGCTGTTGGGTATAGGGTGGACTTGGCACAGGAGGAGAGTGCAGGGGGCTGCAGAGCCCATGTAAATGACATCCATGGTGGCACAGTGACAGGAGGAATAGCAGCGGGGATGACTACGGAGTCTGTGAGATGGGTGCGCCCCTCTGGGGCATGCATAATGCAATGTTCCAGGGGTTCTTTCCACAGCTCAGCTTCCTGGGAAGCTATTCCTCAGGTCTGACTGAAGCTCTCCCAAGGGGAGCTCTGGCTTTTGCTGCTGCAGACCAACGTGGCAGTCAGTGGCATCTACCCAACAAGCCAGGAGCCTTTTCTTCCAGCTGAACAGAACTCCACTTCCCTTTTGATTGTGGCAGTCAAATGCTCAGAGAAAGTGGGTTCCTGCTCAGCAACCCGGAGGATGATCTTTGGTCAATCCAAGCCAATCAGAAAATAGGATGTTTCAGAAACTCATGGAAAATGGAGTTGATAGAGCACTCAGGGATAGGAGTTCGGCACGGCAGTGAAGATGTCCCTTGGACCTTGGATATCTACTCCACTCCTGATTTCCTAGCTTCCTGGGGGGGAGCGGCAGGCTCAAGTCCCAAGTACTTGTCACTCACACGCGAGTTCATTTCACAAGCATTCAGTTCCAAGCTCCTGGCTTTCTCTCTCTCCCCTCTTCCTCCGTGACTTTCAAAGATGTTTATTTTTGTACAAAATAACTTTGAAATACATGCGTATGGGCCCAGCGGCGTGGCCTAGTGGCTAAAAGTCCTCGCCTTGAACGCTCCGGGATCCCATATGGACGCCGGTTCTCATCCCGGCAGCTCCACTTCCCATCCAGCTCCCTGCTTGTGGCCTGGGAAATCAGTCGAGGATGGCCCAAAGCTTTGGGACCCTGCACCCGCGTGGGAGACCCGGAAGAGGTTCCTGGTTCCCGGCATCGGATCGGCGCACATCGGCCCGTTGCGGCTCACTTGGGGAGTGAATCATCAGACGGAAGATCTTCCTCTCTGTCTCTCCTCCTGTCTGTGTATCTGACTTTGTAATAAAAAAAAATAAAAAAGAAAAAAATAAAAAGAAATACATGCATACTTTATTCAGAACATGTACTTTCCGTGAACTTTTTGAAGACTCTAGAATTTTGTGCATGAAAATAAAATCTGGGGCCCGGCGGCCTGGCCTAGTGGCTAAAGTCCTTGCCTTGAACGCCCCGGGATCCCATATGGGCACCAGTTCTAATCCCGGGAGCTCCACTTCCCATCCAGCTCCCTGCTTGTGGCCTGGGAAAGCAGTAGAGGACGGCCTAAACCTTTGGGACCCTGCACCCGCGTGGGAGACCCGGAAGAGGTTCCAGGTTCCTGGCTTCGGATCAGCGCGCATCGGCCCGTTGCGGCTCACTTGGGGAGTGAAACATCGGATGGAAGATCTTCCTCTCTGTCTCTCCTCCTCTCTGTATATCCGGCTTTCCAATAATAATAAAATCTTTAAAAAAAATAAATAAAATCTGTTGATTTCATTTTCTATGGACTTGCTGAAGTCCTCTTGGAGCTCACCTCATTCATCACTGTCAGGGACTACCATGTGATACAGTTCTGACTAACGAAAAGTAGGGACAACATGGCTAAAGAGCTTCTGGGAAAGTTTTTCCTTCTCAATAGAGAGCTGCTTATGGAAAAAAATCCATCCTCTTCTCCCTCTTCCCCTATGGTGATTCTTTTTAAACCTGAGAGGGAGAGTAAGTTCACATTTACTGTTCTCTCCACAGAAGCCCGTCATGGCTGGGGCCAGGTAAAAGCCAGGGGTCAGGAACTCAGTCCACGTGTGCAGCAGAGACCCAAGTCCCTGAGCCAGCCCTTGCTGTTTCTCTGGTTGCACATTAGCAGGGATACTAATATGGGAAGCAGAGCTGGGGACAGGCACTCAGATGCGGGTTGCAACTGTCTTCACCACTATGCTACATACCAGCTGCCCCTCCCCTGATTTTCATCACTGCTGGGTGACAAGGCAAAACTCAAGTGCTGCCATAGCTTCCCCATGACCATCTGGGAGGCAGGACAGGGCCTGAACACAGCCCAGTTCTGATGGACTGTTCCACCAACCCATAAAGGTCCTACTTTTCATGTGTTATTTTGTTATGGGCAGCTAGCAGCTTTCAAAAGATTACAGGCATGCTCAGCAAAGCCTCATGGGTAGTTGGACACAAAGTGGCTTTCTGGCTGCCTCAGTGGGTCCCTTTGAACATACAGGAAGCACTTCAGCAGGTGATTAGGGAAAGAAACCACCCGAAGTCACCATCCCTCTGACTCACCCCGTGAAGATTGGCCCCTCGCCTACCACAGTCTGTAAATGACAGTAAGCTTTGCGCATTAGCTTCTCTATTAGCCACTGTACTGTTCCAGGGAGCCTCGTGGTAGCACCCTGGTAGGGGGAGAACTTGCTGAAAAACTCATTCTGAACATGCAAGGCACCATCTGAGCCCCACTGAAGAGAGAACTGGTTGATAGCTTCTCCAGTTGAAAAGTTTTGGGACAATCCCACAGTCTCAGGTGTCTTGAGTTTTATGAATTTTCACTTCATTATAAATTTCTTCCCAGGTGCAGTCTAGCGTATTCATGCTTTTAAAATTGTATGCAAAAATGGCTCATCAATGTGATGAGTTTCTCAAGGGAATGGTATGATAAATACAGTTAAAGTGCTGAAATTCCACATCAACACAAGGAGACTATTGGAATTATAAATTGGCATTTTTTTCCATGCCAGAAACATTTTCCCTCATCACATCTCTATTTTAGCTATATATAAACAAAAATATTGGAGGAAATAATATTAATTCAAGGTTTGTAAAATCTGTATCAAATTTTTAAAAAGATATTCATTAGATAATATGAGCCATTAATATAAAATAGGAGGTATGGAACACACACTTTTGATATAAACTATAAAACCTAGGAGAATCACTGGATAAATCTAAGTGCATTGATTTACTCACATTTTTGTTTAACATTGTATCATTACCTAATCTACTACTTATATCATCCTTAACTCCAAATCTACAAATCCAGTGGACATCTCAAGTGAATATAGAGCCCCTTAAGTTCTTCTTGACTGTTTTTTTTTAAAGATTTTATTATTATTGGAAAGCCGGATATACAGAGGAGGAGAGACAGAGAGAAGATCTTCCGTCCGATGATTCACTCCCCAAGTGAGCCGCAACGGGCCGGTGCGTGCCGATCCGAAGCCGGGAACCAGGAACCTCTTCCGGGTCTCCCACGCGGGTGCAGGGTCCCAAAGCTTTGGGCCATCCTCGACTGCTTTCCTGCCACAAGCAAGGAGCTGGATGGGAAGTGGAGCTGCTGGGATTAGAACCGGCGACCAAATGGGATCCCGGGGCGTTCAAGGCGAGGACTTTTAGCCGTTATGCCATTTTGCTGGGCCCTTGACTGTTTTTTTTTTTAAAAAGATTTATTTGTTTTTATTACAAAGTTAGATATACAGAGAGGAGGAGAGACAGAGAGGAAGATCTTCCGTCTGATGATTCACTCCCCAAGTGAGTGCAACAGCTGGTTCTGTGCCAATCCGAAGCTGGGAACCTAGAACCTCTTCTGGGTCTCCCACACGGGTGCAGGGTCCCAAAGCATTGGGCCATCCTCGACTGCTTTCCTGCCACAAGCAAGGAGCTGGATGGGAACCAGTGCCCACATGGGATCCCGGGCGTTCAAGGCGAGGACATTAGCTGCTAGGCCACGCCGCCGGGCCCAAGTTCTTCTTCACTGTTACAACCCCATCCTCACGCCATACAGGATGCACTCTGGGGTAAGTGAGACAGTAACTTAACAACTTCAGCAGCACAGGAAGCACTTCTGAACTCCATGACCCAGCACTGTATCCACAGATGCACAGCATGGCAGGATGGCACACTGGTCTCAGGCAACAACAGCATCAGGTCATGGGGAACAGGCTAGGGTTGGATATCCCAGCTCCAGTTCCTGACTCCAACTTCTGCCAATGCAGGCCCTGGGAGGCAGTGGTGATGTCTCATGTTACTAGCTTCTTGCCACTCACATGGGAGACCTAGGTTATTTTTTTTTTTTTTCTGATTTGGCTATTGTTTGTTGGCTCTACCCCAGCCCCGGCCATTGCACACATGAAAGCATGTGGGAGAGTGAACTCATTCACTGGATCTCTCTCTCTCCCTCTTAAATAAATAAATACATAAAAAAGCTTTAAAGATTTTATTTTGTTTTGAAAGAGCTACAGAGGGAGGAACAGAGGGAGAGAGAGAAAAAAAGAGAGCGAGCGCTCCCATCTGATGGTTCATTCCCTAAATTGCTGCAATGGCCTGAGCTGGGTTGATCCAAAGTCAGGAGCTTCCTCTGGGTCTTCCACATGGGTGCAGGGTGCCGGGACTTGAACTATCCCTCACTGCCCTCCCAGGCCATAAACAGGAAGCTGGGTTGGAAGCAGTCATGATTCGAACTGGTGCCCATAATGGATGCCAGGACTGCAGACAGAAACTTAGCCTACTATGCCACAGTGCCGCCCCCCCCATAATTTTTTTTTTTTAAAGAGAATGTCATGTCTGATATTCTGTTACTGTCTGTATGCCTGTGGGCAGATCACTTAGCCATTCCGAACTTTCACTTTCTACAAGCTGAAAATGGATAATAATCCCTAAACTCAGGTTTATTGTGAATTCCAGTGAAAACATAAATGTCCTAAATCAAAAGCTTTATAAATCCCAGACACTTGCAATCAATATTTTGTCTTCCTCTTACCTGAGGTCATGTGGGTGATTTTGTTTCCAAAATACTTCCTCTTCCAGAGCGTACCCATGTACAGCTCTGTAAATTCCGTTAACTAGCCTCAGGTGGCCACGATGAGCTGCCAGCACTACAAGATGTCACAGCTGGGGCAGCCCAAACATTCACTCATACAGTGTTCTTCCGTGAGGTAAGCCGGACCACTTTATGTCTTTAAATAATTGTTTTCCATAATTCTGCCTTGTTCTTTTCACTTATTTTCATTAGCCTGGCAGGCACTTTCTGGAAGACTGAGTGGGCAAGCTTCAGGTTCCAGTAACACACTGGTGTTTATTCTGGATCAAGATCCCAGATGCAGGGCACGGATAGGAACTGGTTGCACCACAGGTGTGACATTTCAGCTGGGCTGGTTAATGGCATAATCACCTGCCAGCTCAAAGTGGAATAGAGTTTCCACAGGGTAAGTCACAAGGCAAGGAGAAAAAAATTCAGAAAGCTCATGGAAAATGAAATTCAGAGCTACTGGGGATTTCCCATGAATTTTCTGAAGCCACCTCTGCAGACTCCTTCCACCGAGGTGACAAATAAGGGGTTAGAGAGTGGAGAGGGAAGAGTGTGAGAGGAAGGTATGTGGGGTTAGGGGGGAGTCCTTCAAGGCAAACCAGTAGGAGAGGAGCTTTCAGCACCGCCTGCCGGACTACAGTTAGGTCACAGAGACTTGGGACCCAGGGAAAACTACAGCGCCATCCTGTGGCAGCACAGAAAAATGCAGTGGGCTAGACCTGCATGCTCAGTCTCTGGGGGCAAGAGGTCCCTTGGGTTTCCTTCATAATCCAGCTAAAAGGGCAGGGGAGCTGGAGTGAACCTGGATATTCAGAAGCGAGGAAGTGGCTGCTAGCAACCAGTGGAATAGTCCTGCATCAGTTCGGGTAAGAGTTTCTGGGAGAGAGGTGTCCCTCTATGGGAACCCACACAAATCACATAGACCTCAGGCCAGCCCAGCAAGCTCCCGAGCACTCAACTCCAGAAAGAAGGGCTCCATCTCCTTGAGCTCCCAACCTCTGTGCCTGCTTCCCCACCCCACAGGCTGGGTCCTGAACAGCCTCTAGGGACTGGAGGAGAGGTAAGTGACATCACCTGCACATCCTTCTGGAGGCCCAACTATAGACTTTAAGCCTGGGGTCGGGGTGGGTGAGAAAGTCTGCCTTTTAAGAAGTTTGATGCCTATGTTTATATCTTGCACCCCAACATTATAATTTTAGAGTACCACTTGTTGATTATAGGACTGGTGGGTATCTACCAACAGAAGGACCTGGCATAGTGGTGAAGCTGGTAAAGCCACTGCCCGCACTACTGGCATTCCCGGAGTGTCCTGGCTGTTCCCTTGCTGATTCAGCTCCTTGCTAATGGTCTGGGGAAACCAGTGAAAAAATGGCCCAAGTATTTGGATCCTTGCCACCCATGTGGGAGACCCGGATGGAGCTCCGGGCCTTGACCTGACCCATTCCTGGCTGCCGCAGCCATCCGGGAAAGCAAAACAGCAAATAGACAATCTCTCTGTCTCTCTCTTTCTCCCGTCATTCTCCCTCCCTTCATCCTCCCTCTGTAACTCTTTCAAATATACAAATAAATCTTTTAAGAAGAAACTGAAAACTCAAGGGTGCCTCCCAATTTGCTACCCACAGAGAGAAGATAACCAGCATTGAAAATGGCAAGGAGAGATCAAAATATAAAGTTGTATCTGATCATCTTTCACAATTCTCAGATTCAAAACATTATATTTCTATAGGTAGAGTCCAGTGGGGCTTGAGATGATCGTTTAAGTTGTCATTGGAAAAGATTTTCAACCCCAAGTCACACAGATATTTTGTTTCAGGTCCTAAAATGGTCTGATCAAGCAATGCGTTTTTCTCGCCTGTTGTGTTGAAATCCCCTTCGGGTACTTGGAGGAATATTTACATTCCTGTCCTTGAGGTTGGCATCATTGTCACTTCGCACAATTCCTTACACATAGTGTATGCTCAAAAAATATTTTCGGCTTAATTATTCCTTACAAGATACTTAGCACCAAGGGACGTGGCATCTCTCCAAGGTCAACAACACTTGGAGCTGAAAAATCTCCATCTTTATAAACCACGGCGCAAACCTGATTGGAGAGCCATTATGGTCTCAGTTGCATTTAACACCGTGAAGTGTTGCTGAGTGATCTCACAGGAGCGGGCAGCATTCATAATCTCAGGAATGGGGTTTTTCTTCACGATGTTGAAGCACAAACAAGAGATGACTGGCCCCAGAGGACCCAGCATTCACTGGTGCTTGTCCCGCCTCTCAGTGGCCTTTGGGCTCCAGTTCCCCTCCAGGGAGTGCGGGCGCACCTTTGCCAACTCAGACCTGCTGGAGAGGTGCGATGGAGGATAGGGGTCCACGGGAAAAATGGATCGCCTCACGCATAGCTCCTTCTATCGAGTTTCTCATGTGGCCTTCTTCAGCATCCTAGATCCAACCAGCTTCTATCCCCTCTTCCCCCGTCCCCCTCCCCAACTCGGCTTTAAAGCTTTGGAAACTGGGAGGTTCCCAATTGTTACAAGTAACCGCCTCCCGGCCGCGCCAAGCACCTTCTCGCTCCCGCCCCCCGCCTCGGGCGCTCGCATCCCGCCGGAAGGGTTCCACGCCTGCGTGGGTCGCCCCGGCGCAGGCCCAGTGGTCCCGCGGCCACTCGCGGCGTGGGGACCGCCTCGCTCCGTCCGCTCCTGCGTCGCCGGCGCGCGCGGGAGCTGCGGCTGCTTCGGGGAAGCGCGCGGATGAGCGGAACCTCCGCCGCTGGAACCGTCTTCTGCGCTCGTCACAGGTGCTTAGGGTCCCGCTGGAAGCCCCCCTGCCCCAACTCCGACTCCCGACCCCGTTCTTCAGCTCGGCTGCTGCGGCCTTTGGGCGGTTCGGCGAGCCGGGAGGTAGTTTGTGTACGGTTACCATGGAGACGCAGGCTGGAGGCCGAGCCGCCGGTTGGGCGGCGGGGCTGGAGCCCTGAGGATGCTGCTGCGCTGGACTCTGCCCTGTCTCGGGGGAAGAGCGGGCATTGACCGGAAGTGGGCGAGCCACGGCCTCCGAGGGAGGTGAGGTGTCCCGGGCCGGTTCATCAAGGACCCTTCGTGCAGGTGTCCGCCTTTCTGTCCTCAGATGGGGGAGAGGTAATGTGAGTACCCTGTGATTGCTTGTCTAGAGCCGCGGGTACGGGATGTCTTTATCTCTTTAGGCATGAGGTGCTCGCTGAGTGAGAGGATGGTAGATTGGGGGTGGTGACCTAAGGAAGCCCCTTGGATTGTGCCTGGCAATAAGATAGGGCACTAATAAGTAAACAAAGGTATATGAGCAGCACTGTTTAACAGCGAATCATTGCCCCTTGAAGATAATTGCAAAAGAACTTCCAGCTGCCTGATGTAGAATGATTTTAACTTAGAAAAGCAAGCAACACTGTTTGGGTGCTGTGTTTATTAATCTCTGAGAGCCTTAGTTGATGATGTTGATTGGTCACAGATATTCAGTAAGGCTTAAATCCTTACGTAATTTTTTTCCTAATACACATTTCCCTTGAGCTTATGTGGGGGGAGGGGTGAGGGAGGGAAGGAAGAGAGAGGGAGGGAGGGAAGAGAGAGAGAGAGAGAGCGAGCACGCGAGTCCTAGCTCGAGCGCGCACAAGTGTCTATCCTCTGGTTCATTTCCTCAAATGACCACAGCAGTCTGAGTTGGTCCAGGCTGAAGCCAGGAACCCGGAACCCCATCCTGGCCTCCCACATGGGTTGCGGGATCCCAAGCCATCTTCTTGGACCATCTTCTGTTGCCTTCCCAGGCATATTAGCAGGGGGCTGGATCCGCAGCAGAGCTGCCGGGCCTGGAGCCAGCACTCCTATGTGGGAAACCAGCATTGCAAACGGCAGCTGCACCAGGTGCACAACACCAGCTCCTCCCATGAGCTTGTTGAAGACTCCTTATACATGTGAATTTCAGAGTAAGTTTTTAAAGAAACTGCCTGAGAGCCAGAGAGACTGATGGACATCCTATTGCCTGTTCACTCCATGTTTATGACATGACCACAGCGGGGAGCTGGAGTTCAACCCAGATCACCCCCTGGACGGCAGGAGCCCAACTGCTCCAGCCCTAACCAGCTTCAGGAAGCTGGAGCTGGAGCTGAGAAAGCCAAGCCTCCAGCACAGGCCCTCTGATTTAGGATTGGATTATCCAGAATGTCATTCTTTTTTCTTTCTTAATTCAGTTTTTCATCCATGGAGGAGATGTGTCCTATGTTATGTAGCATGCTGCCTCTGGGCAGTAGTCATTGATGTATGTCTCAGGTTGACCACCATCCTCCAGTCGCTTCCATGGACAGTTATTAACTGATTCCATGAGGCAGTTATTAACTCTGTTCACCTTTTTATGAATGAGGGAATGTTGGAGGCTGTGGGCCAGGGCACTGAAGGGAGCCAGGATTATTTCAAGTTCAAGCGCTTTGCCTCTGTGTCTTCCACTCTTGTTGACACAAGAGCCATTCAGAACTGTGAAAAGAGCCCTGAGGATTTGAGTGAAGGGGTGGGTGGTAAGTGTGTGTACAAGGCCAGCCTTTGCCCTCCTGCTACAGGGCTGCATTTGGCCAGAGGGCTTATGAGCAGTAAAGGGAAAGAAACTTCTTAAAAAGATGTATTATTTATTTCTATTGGAAAGGCAGATTTTTTATCAGTAATTTATTTTATTTTATTTTTATTTATTTTTTATTAATTACATTGCTTTATGTGACACAGTTTTATAGGTACTGGGATTCCCCCCACCCCTCGCCAAACCCTCTCCCCCATGGTGGATTCCTCCACCTTGTTGCATTACCCAAGTTCAAGTTCGCATGAGATTCTTTCATTGCAAGCATATACCAAGCATAGAGTCCAGCATCTTATTGTCCATACAAATTGAACGGCTTGTTGGGGAGACCGTCTCTGGTCTGAAGGTAGAGCCGGCAGAGTATCATCCCTATCAATTAAAAGCCCCGACATAACATCAGCAATAATTTATAATGTTATGGAATTAATTGACATAGTATTGAGTAACCAATATGTTTAAAAAAATGCAAGTTCTTTACCACATCCTGTGACGCCTTCGTTGACATTTCAATTTTAGTTTATACACAACCGGGTTCTATACACCTTAAAATGGCTATAGATTACTATTCAGCTGTCCCGTGTCTATTTTCATTATAGTATTTAGCATTATATAGCGTTGAAGCATAATTTTGCTGAACTTGGCTTTTTTTTTTGGGGGGTATTCTAGACTGGCTTATAACTCTTACAAGACATATGTCAACAGTTTAGGTGCAGAACAGTTTTATGAGTGGTGTGCAGAGAAATCCTCAATATCCTAGTGAGGAGTAACCGATCTTTGTGTCCCACCTAGTAAGGTATAAGTGAATGCACGCTGACCGTTTCCTGTCTGATTCCAAGCGGAAAGGCAGATTTTTATAGAGAGAAAGCAACACAGAGAGATAAAGTTCTTCCATCCACTGGTTCATGCCCTAAATGAACCAAAAGCTCCCAACAGCTGGAACTGAGACCAACCAAAGCCAGGAGCCAGGAGCTTCTTCTGGGTCTGTCACATGGGTGAGGGTCCTAAGGACTTGAGCCATCCTCTGCTGCTTTCCCAGGCCACAAGCAGGGAGCTGGATGGGAAGTGGAGTAGCCGGGACTTTAACCAGTGCCCATATGGGTTGCTGGGGCTTGCAGGCCAAGGATTAGCCAGTTGAACCATCGCACGAGGCCCTCAAATAAAAGTTTAAAGCCACAGAGCATGAAAGTTCAGGTTTAGCAACAAAATTTCTTTTCGGGCCACCCTGCCCCTTTCCTCCCTGCCCTCCTCTGGCAGGTAACACCATTCCTTACAGTCGTCTTCTGGGACAGGCTTTGTGGCCCAGGGGATGAAGCAGCTGCCTGAGTTTCTCTAACCCCTTCAGAGCACCTGGTCTGTGTCCTGGCTCCTCTGCTTCCAGTCCAGCTTCCTGCTCATGTATCTTGGCAGGCAGCAGGTGATGGATTAGGTGCTTCGGTCCTTGCTACCACGTGGGAAACCCAGGTGTGTTTGGGCCCCTGGCTTCAGCAAGGCCCAACCTTGCTACTAGGGGCATCTGGGGAGGGAACCAACAGAAGGAAAATTTTTTTTTTCATTTTCTCTGTCATCCTGCCTTTCAAATAAGTAAATATTAATATACATTTTTTAAAAGCTACTCCCTAATTTGAAAAATGTATCAATTTTTATTCAATTGGTAGTCCTTTCGTTTAGTTTGATTGGTCCAGCTCTAATGTTCATCCATACATATCCCATATGTTCTTTTTTAAAAGAAGATTTGTTTATTAAGAGGCAAAGAGGGAGAGAAGGAGAGACAGAGATCTTTCATGTAACTGTTTCACTGCCCAGATGGCCGCAACAGCTAGGGCTAGGCCAGGTCAAAGTCAGAAGCCGGGAGCTTTGTTAGGCTCTCGCAGGTGTTTCAGCAGGAGTAGATGGGAAGTGGAATAACTCTGGCACTCACGCCACAGGCAGCGGCTTAACCTGACTACATCACAGCACTCTTTGTTTGTTTTTATTTTTTAATGTTTTTCTCTGGCCATCAGCAGGGAGATGGACTGGAAGTGGAGCAACCCAGACTCGAACTGACACCCATGTGGGATGCCTGTGCTGCAGGCTGAGGTTTAGTCCGATGTGCCACTGTGCTGCCCTCCCTCCCCGTTTTGTCTTTTTAGTAATGCTGAAGATAAATAAATAAAATGTAAAATCTGCCAGCTGCATTCCTGAGTGCAGAGGCCAGGAGGATTTTGTAAAGCTCAAGGCTCCACGGCGCTGCTGCCTTGCAGTGCGAGAATGCTCTACTACACACAGACAGGCTTTTCAACTCTGATCCCCTTCAAGTGGGCAACAACCATCTGCTTCTATAATTTAGCCACCTAAAAGAAACCCCCCAGTCCCAACTTTGAACCCAGTTTGTGTTATTAGGCATTTCCATTTCTGATTGAGTTAATAACATACAAATGTGATGAGAGTAGGTGAATGGAACCAATCTTACCTTGTTGATCCAGTTTCTCTGTTGAACTGAGATTTGGGGAAGATGGGAGAAGAAGGAGAAGGATAGAACAGATTGTGCTAGCATTTGTGGCAGAAATTAATAGTAAAAAACTGTCAGCCTATTTCCCACGTGATTTCTACCAGTGTCCAGCCGTTCTGTATGGCCAATTAATTTAAAGAACTCTGATTGTTGGACCTGAATGAACAGTCCTGCTTTATTGCTCTGGAACAAATCCAGTCTTCTATGTAAACTCCAGGCTAGCCAGAGAGAGGCCTGAGCCCAGAACACATAGGTTATGACTCTCCCAAGTACTCTCTCCAAGCTTTATTAGCCTTTGGACATTGCCAGATGGATTAGTGCCATATGCGGTCTGAAGAGGTGGCAGACCTGGTTTGGGCTCAGGATGAAACCTGTTCCTGCACGGGAAGCTGTTCTCACTTGTTGGCATCATTTCTTACTATAACTGGTCTTGGGAAAACAAGTCAGCAGGACCTGGCCTTGTGGTGTTGTGGGTAAAGCCACTGTCTGCGATGCCAGCGTCTCATATGTCTAGGTGCTGGTTCATGTCCCAGCCTCTGTACTTCTGTTCCAGCTCCCTGTTCATGGCCTGAGAAGAGTAGTTAAGGATGGCCAAAGTGTTTGGACCCTGCCACCCATGTGGGTGACCCAGGGTAAGTTCCTGGGTCCTGGCTTCAGTCTGATGCATTCCTGCTCACTGTAGCCATCTGGGGAGTAAACACAGAAATGGAAGATTTCTCACCCCCTCTCTTTCTGTAATCCTGACTTTCAAATAAACAACCAAATCTTTGGGAAGAAGGAAAAAAATCCAACGAACCTGTCGTGGCCCTTAAGTTAGATGCTGTAAGACTGAATTTGTTATATATTCAAAAGTAATATATGTGTATACATAAGTATATAAATATACCACATAGATACCTAAAGAAAACATGTAAATATTGTTATATGAGGGAACTTTGAAAAATTCATGGAAAATGCATATTATGGAAAAGCTTCATGCATGCATTTCAAAAACTTTGTTGCAAAATAAACTCATACTAGTGTGTTACAACAAGTCTGAATAGGATCTGGTTTGAGGCAATCAGAGTTTCCAATCAGAGCAACATGAATTCTGCTAAATTTGAACCACAACTAACATTCTGTTGATGGAGAAGCAAGCTTGAGTGGAAACATGGTGGAATCCCTGCTGCTTTATAAAAACTTTAGGGAGGAGTTTGAGGTTTAGAACTGGATAGCTGGTTTCAAGAAGGAGGGAGAGCGTTGGCCATCCACATCAACTTGAAAAAACAAACAGAACAATTGATCTCATTCAGGCCCCAGTCGAAGAGGGTAGTGACAAGACAGCCAGTCAACACCATAAACATCTCATTTGGCTCAGCTTGCCCAGTCCCAACTAAAGAATTAAAGTGGAGCCCTCCTGCAGCTTCAAGAGCATCAGCACTGTGGTGCCCAGGTGTGCCGCCAGAGCGGAGCGTGGGATGGAAGGCCTCCCGGGAAATCGAGGTTCTCAGCCATTCCTTTGATGAGTCATAACCAAAGGTGAATCTTGGCTTGACGTATGATCCTGAAGACAGGTCACAGCCCAGGCAGTGGTTACCAAGAGGTGAAGAGGTCCGCTGAGACAACACCGCGTTAGGAGCAAAGGCTTTGGCAAAGTGTTCTTGTGAGATGCTCACGGTGTTTCCTTGTTTGATTTTTTTGGGGGGAGGGCAGGGAATGGTAGCTCTGCTTCATAGTGTTTTGAGGAAGTGAGCCAAAATTGTAGTAGAAAAATACTCTAAGCTTCACTGTGGCATGGGGCAGAGCTTCTGCTCCTTAGCAAGGGGGATTTTGTGAGTTTGGGTGGGCAATTGTTTCACAGACATCTACCTTTCAGCCTTTATTTGGCTCCCTCTGACTTCTTTGTATCTTAATCTTAACATTTTTCTTCAGTTAATTGTGTGGAAAACAGCTGCATGGCCTTGGCTAACCAGGAATGGTCAGGAGCTCAGAGATTGGGACCCAAAGGGGTTACCTAAACTTACACAACTACTGTGGTCTTAATGGAGCTTGTGCTGAAAAACGACCTTATGTATAAATATATTTTTTTTCTTTTAGTTTTATTCCATGCACTTTGTGCAGTCATATACTTATTTAAAAAGTAATTTGAGGAATGAATTTTATTGAAAGGCAGAGTGACACAAGAGAGATAAGGAGTTCTTCCATCTGTGGGTTCACTCCCCAAATGGCTGCACCAGGCTGAAGGCAGGCGTCAGGCACTGTGTCCACTTCACTGAATGGAGTAAAGGCATCTGATGAACACGGGACTCATCTGAGAGTCCCTTGATACCAGTTAATCCTACTGTGCTTGAACACAGACCAAGTGGTCATGGTTGGCTTTAATCATGGCAGGAACGAAAGTCTGGAAGATAGACTGTGTTGATATTTAATTCATCGATAACCTTATTCTGTATTATATAAATTCAGTAGTTCTTTGAATAGATACCTGTTTAACATTTATGCTGTGGTAAATTTTATGACAGTACAAAAGCAACCATGGTATAGTCACTCTTTCCAAGGAACTTAGGTTTCATTTTGTTACTCTGGAAGGAATGGTATTTGATTTCTTTCGTCTTTGAAGCAAGTAGTACTAATTGGAGCAAATAAAGAATTTTACACTTAAAGTTGATGAAAAATTTTAATACAGCCTTTTTTGGGATGCTGAGCTTGTCCATGTGTTTTTTATAAGTTTGTATTAAAATTTAATTGCATTTACAAAAAAAATTTCATCCACTTCTCCCATGTGAGTGACAGGAGCCCAAGCACTTGAACCATCATCTGCTGTCTTCCCAGGCAAGCGCTTTAGCAGGGAGCTGAATCGGAAGTGGAGCAACCAGGACACAGATTGACATACTACTCTGTTGATGCTGGCATCACAAAAAGCAACCTAACCTGGTATGCCACAATGCCAACTCCTAAAAAATGCTCACTGAATGTTTTTAGATATAAGCAATCTTATTATTAGCAATAAAATATGACTGTCTTAATATTTAAGCACTGGATTCATGTAGGTGATACAACAGACCTTACTTAAAAATTCTGTACTAGAAATCCCTAAGATAATATTGTGTATCCAGTAGCTTTTCTATCTTAACTCAGCATTTGGCCTTTGCATGTGAAAGAAATGACATATTGTTTGTAGTTTTTATCTTCAGCTGTTCCTTAGAAACTCTTGGGGTGGGGCCATGGTGGAGCTAAACAGGTGTTGTTGTTGTTTGTTGCCATGTAACAGCTTAATGCATTGAATCATAACATGGCAAATCTTGCTTCGCCTGAGCAATCAGTTCACCTGTTGATTCTTTTTACAGAAATGGGCTTTTTCTGCTTCCTGGGGCCTATGTCACAATTTTTTATTTTGCAGAAGCTATGCTGAGATTGGGCAGCTGACATTTGTGAATAATTACCAACATCTATATCTATATCTAGAAAGATCACCTTTTTTAAGGAGAGAAAGATTTCTTTAAAAGTAGTAAAAACGTAATACCATATGCTGATTAGAACTACAAGACTACCTGCTTTCAAGTTCACCTTGTCTTCATTGGATCTAGCAGTATTAGAGGAGGATCTGTGTTGTCATAACCCCTGTATGTAACTTTAACGATTTAACTGAGGAAAATGGGTTAGAGGAAGGTCATTTGATGTTGCTATAGAATATGACGATGTTTATTCTGGACACTATTTCAACTTGAAGGTGACATGAACCAACGGATGCAAGCATAATGGGGGTAAATGTGGGGCTGGGTCATTCTCTAAAGGAAGTTTGTCATAAAGGGTGATGTAGGTTGAAGTAAGCCCATCTAAGATGTAAACGCTACTCAGGTTTTGTGTGGAAAGGCAGGAGGGAAGTGGAAAGACCTTAGGTACAAATGCTAACAGATCCCCAGAGTTTCCTTACAGGCCAAAGACTCTAAGGTAATGATTCCATGTTCTTGCTCTGTCTTCTTTTCTGATTGGTCTCCTTTCTCCCCAAGTGTAGCTTTCACCTTGGGTTTCTTCATGGCACATTTTTGCCCTCAATTGCATGAAGACACAGCTGTGCAGCTTACAGCTTCGAGAGCTATTCTCCCATCCCGACCTTTCTACTGCTCAGTGGATTTTTAGTTAAAAATGGTGACTGTCTTTCAAGCTCAATATGGAGGACTTCCTGAATACATGGATAGGTTTAAGGACTGGGTAAAAAAAAATAGTGCATGATTTTGTGTCGTGTGTTTATTTGCAGAGTGTGGGGACCATCTGATGAACATTTTTTCATTAAGAGAAAAGATGCTGTCTCCAAGTGAGAAAAAGCTGGAAAAACTGGATCCGTTTTATAGACCCTCGGCGTCCAAACTGAAGACCAGTGCGGAAATCATCAGCGAGGCACGAAATGCGTTGAGAACGGTTAAAACGCAAAGGCCCTTTACTCCACAGGAAGACCAGAGAAAGCTGTTCGGACCTGCATCTTCAAGAACGCCCGAGAACAGGCCGCCTTCCACCTTCAGGTATGAGGGTGTTTCACCTCGTTGTGTGCTGAGATACTTAAGCCACCAGTTACAGCTGCTCTTTCCCCAAATGCCCATACCACCAGAAATAAACCAAGACCAAAACCAGGAACTAAGAGACCACTCCAGGTCCCCGTGGTGAGTGGTGGGAACCCAGCTACTGGGGCTGTCACCACTGCCTCCCAGGGTCTGCCTGAGCAGTAAGTTGGATTTGGAAGCTGGCAGTAAGCATTGTGACATGCTAGATTCAATGCTTGCCACTGGTTATTGAAGACCATTATTGTCAATAGGCTTGATTTTTTTGACAGCAAGTTCAGGGTTACGGTGACATTAATAGGAAATTACAGATTCCTTAGACTCTCTCCTCCACACCCCTGCCCCCACATCACACATGCGTGGCCTCCTGCCTTATCAGTACGCCCACAGTGGCACATTGGCTATAACTGACACATCATTATGACTCAGAGTTCAAGTTTTCACCATGGTTCACCCTGGGCATTGTACAGTCTGTGTGTTTGGACAAATATATAATGACAAGACACGGGTAAGTAGTTATGTTACAGTATCTGCTGTTGTGATAGAACACAGACCAGTTTCACTGCCCTCAAAGTCTTCTGCTCAGTTTATCCCCCGTCAACCACTTTCACTGCCTCCCTGGTTTTGCCTCTCCTACACTGTTGTATAGTCAGGAATCACAGTGTACATTGCATTTGTAGATTGGCTTCTTTCATTCAGTAATATACACTCAAGTTTCTTCAGTGGTTTTTCATGGCCTGATAACTAACTTTTCTTAGTCCCAAATAACATTCCATGGTCTGATGCATCATAATTGATTTCTCTATTCACTTACTGATGGGGGTCCCATTTGTTTTCAAGTTTGGGCAATTACAGACACAGCTGCTGTAAATACCCAGGTGCAAGTTCCTATGTGGACTGTTTTCAGCTCCCTTAGGTAAAAACCAAGGAGCACAGTCACTGGGTCATTGGCTCAGAGGATACTGAAAGTCTTATCAGAAACTGACAAACCCTCCTCCGAAGTGGCTGGTATGGGCTTGCATCCATACTGGCAATGAATGAGGGTGCCTCTCCCTCCTCATCACCACTGGAACTTTGTGGTGTTGCTGTGCTGTATTTTGACCATTCTAGTAAATGTGCAGTAATATCTTGGTGTAAAATACACTTTTTCCATCTGACCTAGGGGACAGAACATCTAATCAAATGCTTAGCCCTTTGCATTTTTCTGACTAGATGTCTGTTAAGCTCTGTTACCCACTTTTTAATCCATTGTTAATAACCTGTGTTCTTAATGATAAATTTTAAGAATTCTTTTATGTGTTTTGTACAGTCTTTTATTTTACATATCTTTTGCAAATACTTTCTTGCAGTTTGTGGCTTTTTTTCCTTATTCTCTGGGCAATACGCAGAGCGTAAAATGTTTAATGAAGTCTGTATTGCCCATCCATTCGTTCATGGTTCATGCCTTTGATATTTTACATAAAAAAGTAATCGCCATATCTATGGCTGTCTAGATTTTCGCCTTGATTATATTCTAGAAATAGCATAGTTTTGCACTTTTACACTTTGGTTTGTGATCTATTTTGAGGTAATTTTGTAAAAGATGTCAAATCCAGGTATAGATTTTTTTTCGACTTTACCGTGCTATAGTCAGTGGAAGGTGGGTACTCTTTCGTGATGCTGGGCAGCATCAGGAGGTCACAGTCTTGCAGTCAGGAGGGTAAACAACTCACATGCTGGTGTGCTCTGTTGCTAAGCTAGAATGTTAAGTAAGTTAGGGGTGGTAAATGCATTGCTGATCAAACAGTGTTTTCAACCGATGAGGGATCTGTTGGGATGAAACTCCTTTGTTAAATCAACGAGTACCTAGTCTGCCTTGGCTCGTTTGTCAAAGATCAGTTGACTGTGCTATAGAGTATGTTTCTGGACTCTGTGTTTGGTGGCGTTGATCTGTTTGTGCTTTTGCCAGCACTACACCATCTTGATCCCTGTAGTTTGTGTGTGAGGTCGTGGAGTCACGTGGTAGCTGTCTTCTATTTTCATTCTTCTCATCCATTCTTCTCAGTATGTTGGCCCCTCTAGGGATTTAACCTCTCTGGATTTACTGTAGCATCAATTTATCAAAAGCCACTATTACTTACTAGGATTTTAATTGGGATTACATGAAATATACAAATCAGACTGAGAAAAACTGACATCTTGTCAATAGTCCTCCTATCCGTGATTACTTGCGTTGAGTTTTCTGGTAGTTTGTCTTGCACAGATCTTACGTGTGTTTTGTTAAATTTTGCAACAGTATTTCACTTTGAATGGCACCGGTATAAATGGTATTGTAACTTCATTTTAATTTCCATTTGAACATTACTTGTGCACATTTATTAGTTCCAAGAAATTTTGGGGTCAAATTTTTAACGTTTTCTGCTTTAGATGTTCATATGATCTTTAAGTAAAGACAGTTTTATTTCTTCTTTCCCCGTCTGGACGCATTTTGTCTCCTTTTCTTGCCTTATTGCATTAGCAAGGATCTGCAGGTACAATGTTGAAAAGCAGCAATGAGAGGATGGTTAGAAAGCTTCAACTTATTCACCACGAAGTGTGATGTGAGGTGTAGGACTTTTCTAGATATTCTTAAACAAACTGAAGAAATTTCCTTCTGTTCCTGATTTACTTAGAGACTTTTGAATCAAGAATGGGCATAGGATTTTGTCAAATGCTTTTTCTACCATCTATTAAAATGATCTTGTGATCTTCTATTGTCTGTTGATTGACTTTTATGATAGCTTTTTTTTTTTAATTTGACTTATGTTCAAAATTCCTATAGATGGCTGTAGACCTTGGGTTCAGAAATGGTGAAAAGTGGATGTATCAACTTAACAGAGTGATATAAATAAAATTTTAGAAAAATCTATATCTCTTCCTATTCAATATTCAATATATTCATCTTCTTCAAATTGGTAAAAAGAGACTTGCTAATAAAATGTTTGAAGCACCATAGCATTTTAAGAGTACTTTTTTCTTCAAGGAATACACATTGGATGCTTTCACTTGCTTTCTAGCTAGAGCTGACTAACTTTTACTGGAAATAAAAGAAACAGTTCTCCCCAAACTAATGCTCTGCACCATCTCTTACGCTAGCCTCCATGCGTCCAGTTTTGAGTCATCTGATTCCAGGCCTATCTCTGGCACACGTCTCAGCCCACTGGAGCTGGTGAGTACTCGACATCACCACCAGTGTTGTAAAGCTAAATAGATCGCGGATACTCAGAATCAGCACTTACACATGCTAAGAGAATTATCCTGGGGACTTAAATATACTGCTTAATAGCTAATGAAACACTTCCGTAGTTTGTAATCTTATGATTTTAAAAACAGATGGCAACTTGGTAAGCAGAATATTTTAAGATATCATTGTTTTTAAGCACGTATATATATAATTTTATCTTTTAGCCCATGCATAAAAATTTTAGTCCATGTGTAAAAATTTGTGTTCAAGCTGTACATGCATGATACATAGGTATTATGTAAATAAGAGATCAATACAAAGGTTTGTTACAAAGCAACAGCATGGTCTTATGGTCTCCTTTTTCCTTATTTTCTGTCATTCCTTCCCCTGTGGCTTTCACTTGCTCTTTTGGTCATACATCTGCATTTCCAAAATGCCACAGTCGCTGTTGGACTTAAAAGGGTAAGGAGTTCTCTAATGATTTCCCACTAAATATGAGGATTTTTCTTATCTTTGGTGTCACCTTCGCATAACATGCCCGCCCTTTCAGTCTCTACTGCTGTGCCCAGAATAGATGCAGAGTGATTTTTGTCTGATGTGTTTTCCAGGTGAAGGCCAGTTCTGTTCATCGCAGAGCCTTATTAATGTTGATTAATGTTGATTAATGATGATTGCTTCTTCATCCTTGTACAACCTTTTGTTTCTCCTGGCATTAGTAATTGCCTTGCTTTTTAAGTTTCATGTTACTACTGTTTGAGCCATAAACTCATCCCCAGGGGTCTGTATCTCCTTTGGCTGTTCAGACATAGGCAGTATTCAATCAGTTCAGCTCTTGGACTCTACAACCACTTTCCTTGGGCTCCTCACTGTCATCTTTGGGGAGGTGGCTCTTCCTCCTTGTGCTGTTCCTCCTCGCCTCCCAATTTCCTGTATTTCAAGTTCTTTTCCTTATTGATTTCATTGTTTTCATGGGTAGTTATTATCTACAGTTTCATGAGAAAGTATTGTGAGAATTAATTGTTTAAAGCACTGATTCCTATTTATTGATCTCTGGAGGTTTGTAAAATGATTGCTTTAGTGCTCTGAAATTTCATGATAATGGCTTTTTTGTAATTATGATTTTATCTATTATGCTTATCACTTGAAGGGTCCTTTTTATTTTTACTAAAATTTCTAAAAACATTTATTTGAAAGCACAGCTATACACATACAAACACACATACACACAGTGGGGAGGGGGGGAAAAGGAGAGAGATTGAGAAAGAGAGAGAGACATATCTTCCATTAACTGGTTTACTTCCTAAATGGCTGTGATAGTTGGATGAAGCTGGTCCAGACTGAGGCCAGCACACCAAGCTCTACCTAGGTCTCCTGTGCTAGTGACAGAGGCCCAGGCACTTAGATTGTCTTCTGTTCCTTTCCTAGGCACATTAGCAGGAAGCTAAATTGGAAACAGAGCAGTAGGACTCCAATATGAAATGCCAGTGTGGCAGGTAGTGGCTTAACTTTGTACCACAGCACCTGCCCCAGAATGGCCCTTTATGCTTTCATACCTTCCAACTCTGGGAATTATCATTGCGTTACTTTGATGATGTCTTCTTCACTTTTTTTAAGATTTATTTATTTTTATTGAAAAGTCAGATATACAGAGGAGGAGAAACAGAGAGGAAGATCTTCTGTTTGATGGTTCACTCCCCAAGTGACTGCAACGGCTGGTGCTGCATGGATCCGAAGCCAGGATCCAAGAACTTCCTCCAGGTCTCCCACGTGGGTGCAGAGTCCCAAGGTTTTGGGCCATCCTCGAGTGTTTTCCCAGGATACAGGCAGGGAGCTGGATGGGAAGCAGGGCTGCCAGGATTAGAACCGGCGCCATATGGGATCCCAGTGTGTTCAAGGCGAGGACTTTAGCCACTAGGCTGCCACGCCGGGCCCTTTCTTCAATTTTTTGTTAGGTGTGCTCTTCCTAGTGCCTGCCCTTCAGCTGTTGGGTCTCCTGAACTGGTGTCTTAACTTTCTTATTTTTTGTCTTGCATCTATTTTGGGAAGACACTTATTGATTTTAATTCCTTTGTTGAGTTTTTTTATTTCTACTATCAAATTTGCAATTTTTAAAAGGTGCCTTTTCTCTCAAAATCATTTTCATTCTTGCTTAATGATTGTAGCATCTTACCTGAGTGCATTAGTGATCATTTTGATGCTTTAAAACCAAGATTGCTCCTCACCATCTATTCGTTTGCACCTTGTGTTTGCTTTGGTCAGTCTTGCAGTCTGGAAGCGTGGTTGGGTGTCTTACGCTGCTTGGCTGGCCACACTTCAGAGTTGGTACCTGCAGTTAAATGGCCAGTTTGCAGGTGTAACTTTCCACATCTCCAGTTGGAAGGATCTGGCCTGGCTGTATGCTGGGGGAGCCCCCCACCATTAGCATCATAAGGACTAGTCTCTGGAAGAACTGTCTTGAAAGCTTTTCTCTGGAGGATATAGGTTGGTTGATAGATTTTAGGTAGGAGAAGACGGCAGAAATATCTAGAACTCAGGATGTAAATGTTCAATGAATACCCATTTTTCTAAGTAGCCTGACACTCAAAAATAAAGGCACTTCATGTGGGGCAGGCATATGGCACGTTGGTTAAGGTGCAACTTGGGATTCTTGCATTCTGTATTGGAAGGCCTTCGTTCCTGCTGCCTTCTGATTCCCTCTTTCTGCTAATGTACACCCTGGGAGGCAGCAGGTGATGGCTTACATACTTGTCCTTGCCACGTGTGTGGAAGACCTGGACTGAGTTCCTGGATTCTGGCTTTGACCTGGCTATTGTGAGCATTTTCCAGGTAAACCGATGGATGAAAGTTCTGAGTCTTTGTCTCTATCTCTGCCTTTCAAATGATGTAAATCCATAAAACTTTTTAAAAGGGGTGTTTACTATAAGGTGAATCCCTATTTAGTGATCCTGTTAGGGAACTACCCTTTTACCCTCTTCAGGGAAGAAGCCTCCATCTTCTGGGTGTAATAGTCCGAGTATATGAGCTAGAGAGGGCAGAGGTTATGCGAAATTTCCACTGAACTTTCTAATTTTTCGCCTCCCTCCTTATATCTGATATCAGAAGTATCACTTCTTCAGCTTTCAGTTGGGATATTGGTCAAACTCCTTCTAAGTTTTGAACAACTGTGTGCTGGTGTGTGTGTGTGTGTGTGTGTGTATACTTGTTTGCTTTTTATTTACTTATGTGAGAGGCAGCAAAAGAAAGTTTCCATCTGCCACTTCACTCCTCAAATGCTCTCAATGGCTGGGAAATCCTAAGCTACAAGCCAAGAATTCCATCCAAATTTCCAGGTAGCAGGAGTCCAGCTGCTCAAGCACTCCTGCTGCCTCCCAGGATCCACATTAGCAGGAAGCTGAAGGTAGGAGCCCTGTCTGGAACTCGACTCCATGCCTTGCAGAACAGATGTCTTAACCAATGTTTGGACTGCTAGGCAAAGCACCTGTCCCATGTTTGTTTTTTGATGGGCAGTTTGGAAATAAATTATGGACATTTTGAAACTTCATTCTTGAGAATTTTAATGTGTATCTCCTATGAACAAGGACAGTTTCCACATAACCACATGTCTATGAGCACAGCTTCAGAAAGTTAGCATTACTCAGGACTATTGTTTAATGCACAGTCATTATCCAGATGACCCTAGTCATCTCAGATGTATTGCATAGTTTTGAAATATTTATTAGAATGTTATTCTTATAGCACAACTAGCAAAAATGAAGTCCCTGAATAGTGAGCATGGATCAGTATGCAACACATCATTGTCCAGGCATCATTACCCGTGACTTCTTGCTTCTGTGTCCTTGGAGACCACTTGGGTTGGAACCAGCCACAGCCCAAGTACCTAGTTTAATAGCCCGGTGCTTCCCACTTTTTATAGGGTGGCTCTTTATTCCATGGCTCTAATGTTTGGCTCTCATAAATTACTTTATTACTGCAGTTCTGGGAGAAAGCATTCACTCCAATCTACTGTCTCTTAAAAATGTCCATTTCTAGAGTTAATCTGGTCCCAGTCAAATTGTATCAGCTTTTAAATTTGAAAATTGGGTATTAGGCTAAAGTGAGATTGGGCTTTATCTCTGTTTAATGTCTCTGAAATTACTATTATTTATTTATTTTTTTTACTGCAGAATGGTTAGGTTCTGCATTCAAAATAAAACTGCTGTAAGAAATCGTCATGTTACATAAAATGACTGCTTTACTTCAGAGTTGTTTGTTTTTTAAGTATTTTTAGGTTGAAAGAAAGAATTACAGAGTGAGAAAGAGAGATAGAAAGAGAGAAAGTATTCTATCTTCTGGTTCACTCCCCAAATGACCACAATGGCTGGGGCTGAACCAGGCTGAAGTCAGAAGCCAGAAGCTTCACCTGAGTCTGCCACATGGGTACAGGGGCCCAAGCAGTTGGGCAGTCTTCCACTACTTTCCCAGGTGCATTAGTAGGGAGCTGGATTAGAGCTAGAGTAGCTGAGACTGCCATATGGAAAACTGGCGCTGCCAGTGATGGCTTAACCTGATGAGCCACGGCTTGAGCTTATGTAGTAAGATACACAGAGACAGAGTTTCTGTCTGCTGGGCCACTCCCCAAGAGGCCCCAGTGACCAGGGCCAAGCCTGGCTGAACCCGGGGGGCTGGAAACTCACTCTGGGACCCAACTACCCCAACCATTATTTGATACCTGCTAGGATTCAGACCAGCAGGAATCTAGAATTGAGATTCAGAGCCTGGATCCAAATCCAGGCACTTAGAATTGAGATGCAGGCATGCTAACCACCGAGTCAAACATCATCCCAAAGTTCAGTGACTTCAGTCAACTCTGCATTGACATATAGAAAAGATAAATCCTAAAAACACAATAGGATACAGTTACACAAACAACAACCAGCATCCAAAGCAGGAAAACTCAATCCATACTGGGGGGTCGAAACCACCCCAGGGTAACAGGGCAGATTATTTGGAACTGTTATTAGTATTTTACCTGAGCCTTGCTCCAAGTATTTGACAGGCAGAAGAAAATCTCAATATATGGTAGAAAGAAAGGGATGTAGGAACATGCAGATGCCTTGGGGGATGGGGAGTGGTCCAGAATAAGAAAAAGTGGAGCAAGCATGGCAACGCCATGGCAGGTTTTGGGGTTTTGTTTGTTTTGTTTTGTTTTATTTTTTGCCCCCTTGTACTCTCTGAAGCAAGCAGTGACAGTTCAGCAAAAAGTCTCATACTGAGATTGACAGAGTCCCATGGGGGAAAGCCCTAGCAGTGGAAATGCACACAGAACTGGCACATTTTGAAAGGTGATGTAGTGGGGAAGCATTGCTGATACTTGCTTTCTGACTTGTAAGTGTGTATGTGTGTTTGTGTGCGCATGTGTGCCTGTTTTCTAAAGGCATGAGGAGTGATGTTCTGGGGTGGAGTGGCACTGTGCCGGTGAGCCACAGGAAGCAAGGCTGTCCACAATGCTGGGAGGAGGCCTGGCCAGTGCATCTTTTCTATGTCCTGTGGGTCACATCTTCCTTGATTGGGTTTTCGACAGAGGCAGTGTTTGTGGCATCACTGAACTGTAGTGGTTTCATCAGCCAGGAACAAACCTTCACCCCAGCTGTCCCACACCCCAGGGACGCAGGTCACTAGTTGGTGTCCTGCAACAGCATCAGGGGATAAGGGCTTCTTGTGGAGACATATTTAGATTTTGCTGAAGTGTTTGCAACATTCTGTAAGTTCTAAATATTTTTGAGCTTGATAGGAAAGAAAATGTTAGTAGTTCTCATCATAATTCACTTCATGAAACAGAAGAACATTTTGTAAAAACCTAGCATGAAAGACATTGCTAACTAGTTCACTGGTTTTCTTTGTTTTTTTTTTTTTTTTAAAAAAAAGCTTATTTCTACTTAAGGAGGGAGAGAGGAAGACAAAAAGAAAGATGTTCCATCTGCGGGTTCACTTCCCAAATACTCCCAGCAGCCAGGCTCAAGCCAGGAGCCAGGAATTCCACCGGAGTCTTCTCCATGGGTGGCAAAAGCCCAAGCTGTCATCTCCCAAGGGCATTATTAGTAGAAATCTGAGGTGGAAGCACACATGGAATTTGAGCTAGCGCTCTAATGTAGGATTTGGTCATCCCAAGTGATGGCTTAGCTTGCTGTGCTGCAGCACCCACCCTAATAATTTTCTTTATTTTTAAGACTTAATTTTCATTTTATTTGAAAGACAGAATCAATCTCTCTCTCTCTCTCTCTCTCTCTCTCTCTCTCTCTCTCTCTCTGTCTGTCTCTCACACACACACACAAGGTGGGGGAGGGTTGTCCATCTTCTGGTTCCCTCCTCAAATGGCCACAACAGGGATAGGCCAAATCCAAGATCCCAGAAATCCATCCATGTCTCCTACATGGTGGCAGGAACCAAAACACTTGGATCATCTTTCAGTACTTTTCCAGGCACATTAGCAGGGAGCTGGATCAGAAGTGGAGCAACTGGGATTCAGTGTCAACGTCCGTCCTCTTGCTCCAGCCCTTGTCCGTCTTCCCCTGCCCTGTTCTTCTCATTCCAGCCCTCGTTTTCATCCCCGTGTTTCTCTGTTGTAGTCCCTTTCTCCATCGTCCCAGTCTTTCTCGATGTAGTCTCTCCGTCTTTCTCACCATCATCGTCGTCCTCGCCTAGCTTTTGCTGGCTACTTTTATATCGTTCTCCACCAATCACTTCTCCCGTGGGTCCACTTGGCGCTACGTGATAGGCCAGTAGCAATGACATAATCGCAGCGAGGGCATTAGCCTATCTCTGTGACTTCCTGTTTACCTGCAGGCAAGACCAACTCCAACTCCGCCATCTTGCAGCAGCCCCTCTCAATCCCAGGAGTGGCTTTAGCGCCACCCCCCCCAATTCAGATTGGCACCCATATGGGATACTCACATTTTAGGCAGCAGCTTTAATCTGCTGAACTTCAATGCCAGCCCCTAAATAACTCATTTTATCAAGAAGCAGTTCTGGGGCTGTATCTCGCCTTCCATAAAGAGCTTAAAAGAGTTGCTGTCTTTGGGGGAAAAAAATCAGTTTTGCACACCATCCTCACCAGTCTGGCTCAGGCATCTGTGGAAGGGGCATTCACTCTGTCTGGGTTGTTGGGTATGCTTTTCCATCTCTGCTTTGGTCTCGAGGCACCTATAGGGAACAGATGTTTTGAGATAAAAATCTTCCATCTACCTTCAATATCAGCATTGTCCTTATGGAGTTCATGTTTGAGAATTGAACATAAAGCACTTGTTCTCCTGATTTATACACTGGGTGGTCCTGTTTCCATTTGGTTCAAGGCACAGGTCATACATTGGCAACAAATGGGGGAGCCTAAAATGGTGAAATAACTGCTTAGTGCACAGGTGGAACACAACCTCCACAACGGGTGGAGAGCCAAGTGAGTGTTGTCTCCACCAGTCCCTGTGCCAGGAAGGTCACATTACAGGCCAGGCCCTTGACCTTGGGTGAATTAACGCAGGGCAGCTTGCATAGGAGACAGAGCATCTTTGGAGCCTTCCCAACCAGAATCATATTAATGTCAACATGTCTGTAAAAAGGAAACTGCTCTCCCAGAGTCGCAGATGGGCTAGTTCAGAAAAGCAACGGCTGGCCCAAGTTCATGCACATTGCAAGTAGATTATATCTGTTTGATCCCAGAGAGATTTTTTCTTCTATATTATGTGGATTAATTTATTCACCTTTAAAAAAACTAGAAAAATTTGATTCTAAAGTCATAAAATCAGCTGTGTTGGACAAATCAATTCTGGATGCTGGTGAACCAGAGGAAACAAAAATGCTTTGAAGAATGTCATCCACAACTTTTTGGCAGAGGAACTAAAAATGTAGACGTATGTGTGTTCTCTGAGTGTGTGTGAGTGCAAATGTTTGGGATAACATGTCATGAGTGATATTTGACCTCA
The DNA here is from genome assembly GCF_030435755.1 of Ochotona princeps. Lineage (NCBI taxonomy): Eukaryota > Metazoa > Chordata > Mammalia > Lagomorpha > Ochotonidae > Ochotona > Ochotona princeps. The sequence goes on along the minus strand of NC_080832.1, from coordinate 53,194,171 downwards.
CCCATTTTTCCAGATTACCTCACTTAAATTTCACATGGGATCCTTTTTTATTTTTTCCCTTTAATTGTTGATTAATTTACTGGATAGTGAGTCATCTATTCCACACATTGTAGAGGGAACTTCAGTGTGATCCTGTCTGTGGTTGGCCAGCTGGAAGCACCTGCTGCCAGCAGGCTGTTCCCTCCCAGGCTGTTACCTGTGCTGACGGAGAGTGGGGAGGGGACAACCAGCAGGTGGCATGGGCTCAAGGCCACTGCCTTCTGGAGGTTAGACTGGAGAGAGCCCTCAGCACAGAGCCTGCTACTGATGTTGCTTCTTAAAATCTTCAAGGACCCAGAATTTTGCCAGTTATGTTCCTTTTTTTTAAAAGGATGTCAATCTATACTACCTGAAATATAAGGAATAAAAAATTTTTATATTGTAAATCCAAGACAACCTCTTTGATGTTTATGTTTTGTTACTTCTTAACCTGAAGTACTTTAAAAAAATTATTGCCAAAACCCATGAAATCCCAAATTTCTAGTATGTGGAGCTGGTACTTATGCCTCTGTTTAATTCTTGGTACGTAGCAGGGTAATGTTTTCTGAGCTGAATGGAGCACAAACATTTGTCAAGTGTGTTAACTGCCCTCAACCTCATTTTACCATCTCTTACTCAGGTAGTATTTGCTCACCAGCATGGGTGGCCTCTTTTCTCCAAACATGCTAATAAGCATGGTAGCAGAGTGGTTAACTGGTTAAATTCAATTGACAGAAACAATTAAATGGAAATAGATAATGGTGTGTGTGTGTGTGCGTGTGCGTGTGTGTGCGCGCGCACGTGCGCGCACAGCGGAGAGGAGGCTGACTGAAGCCAGCTTTGCCTGTAGGGACAGCTCTGGGAGAGTCTTTTACACAAAGCACAGAAATGCCTGCCAGTCATCTCCCAACATCTCTTTCCAGAAACCGAAAGCCCCGACACCTCCCAGCGTGGAGCTGGACCACTGCCTGTCCTTACCTCGACCCCCGGTGGACCCTGCCAAGATGAGAAGGATCAGCAGCGCCCGAGCGCGCTTGTTCCGGGCAGCATCCCAGGGCCCTCCACTACCTGCCGAGAGTAAGGTCCCTGAACATTCTTGAGGCCCTGGTTGGAGGGGGAGCACCTGGGATTGGGGAACAGCAGCTCTATTTCTGTGATTTCCTTCCTGACTCTGAATGACTCTGACATGGACTGAGACGGAGTTAATATTGAGCAAAAGTTGGTTAAGGAGCATTGTTCGTGTACCTCTCTGGCTGTTTAGAAAGAATGCCAAAGTATCCCAGTTTCTTAAAAGTATTGCCCAACAGGAAAAGAGTATTTGGAAAAGGGTTTCCTAATGGGTGGTTTTCCTGGGTAGGAAAGAAGTGAATTTTTTAAAAATTAGAATTCAGAAAGTTAATTTCCATTAAAAATTCATGAGGATGGTGAGTTGTACAGCATGTACTCAGCTTATGGCTCTGAAAATGCTTTTCTGCTCCTGTGTAAATATGTAAGCGGAGCTTCCTGGGACTCTGCCTAGTGTCAGACGTGCTGGCAGGTGTCTGACCTGGGACTGTTCCTAGGGATGCCGACAACTGCCCCCAATCCAGGACATCCTAAGGGTTTTTCAGATTGCCCCCAAAACAGCTGACTGTCAGATGACAACTTAGTGCATCATACCAGTATAGTTTTGTTTTTGTTGTTGTTTGTAAAGACATTAAATAGTTTAGGAATAATAGAAGACAGGAGAGTGTGTTGTGAAACATATCCGAAAAGTATGACTGAGTTACTCCAGTCTTCAATATATATGTTTAGGGTCTTGTTCTAACTTGATAATATTTTTTAAAGTATGTGTTTGAAACCATTGGGAAACTATGTCCCCAGGAGCAGACAGAACAGGCTGTATCTCACCTAACAAGGATGGGTGAAGAGGGATGAGTATATAGTGACAGAAAAGCAAGAGTCAAAAGACGATTTCCTGACCATCAGACTTGGTTGACATGCAAGCATTTCCTTTTTATTAGTCATCAACATTTGCAAAGTTGAAGAATTCAAATTTATGACTTCTTATGGAGAATCAAGAAGTCTGGCAACCCCCATTCCATGCAGCCTTCGTGGGAGTGATTGAGTGGTCCCTCCGCATCCGGGACCCACCTTCCCCTGCCATAGCGTTGTTGGGGGGGGGGAGTCCCACATGTAGCTCATCATGTCTTCATAGCCCAATTGATCCTGGTTTGTCTATCTGGTGCCTGATAAACGGGAAGGGTAGGGCCCAGGAACAAGATTATCGCAGGTCATGTGCCTCCTGCCATGACATGGCAACCAAGTGTGTGATTAAGTGGCTTAGTCACTCTGGTGTTCAATGAACCTCTAGTAAGCATTGGACTTCTTTCTAAGTCCTGAGTGCTTGCCATGTAGAGCAGGGAGGGAGACAGTAGTAGCGCAAATATCTAAGACCATTCAGGTCCTAAAGACAGCGGGACAGAGCCCCCATGGCAGCAGTTAGTCCACTGTAACACAGCTGGCTCTGGAAGGTGTCTTGCAATGGGACACAGAAGAAGGAGGCAGCCACATAATGGAGTCTGTGGACCACACGCCCACACTGGGAGGGGAACAGGTGCCAAGATTTCAGACAGGGCACCTCAGCCCACCTGTTGAAGGCTGCAGAAGCCAGGGGCTCTGTGCAAGGGCCAGTGCTGGATTTAAGTAAGACGCACCACAATAGCTGCGTTGTTCCTTCATAGTCATCCTCAATTATAGCTGCACCAGGGTCATCTCCAAAGAACTTTCCAGAAATTTTGCCCACATGGATATCACACTGGTGAGATAATAAAGGCTCAGTAGTTGCAAGAGCATGGGGTTTGCTGTGATGGGGAAGAACATGATCCTGGAGCCCAGGGTCCCTCCGCCAAGCCAACATGAGGGCTGCCCACCCTGTGGTTTGTGATCTATTCTTGTTTCTAAGCTTGGAGACCAGGCACACGTTGCATGCCCTGAGCTGGTGCTGCTCACATGCGGAAACCTTGTGCAAGTGGACATTTGCCTGCCCCCCTTACAATCAGAGCTGCCTGGCCTGGTGTTTGTGCCCATCTGTTACAACCCAACACATCTCCTCTCCACCCTGCCTTCGCCTCTGCTGTGAGGCCCATGTCAGTGGTTCACAGGAAACAGTGATAGCCAAGGCCACTGCCATTGCAGAAGCACACACAACCCTGGGTTGCCCCATGTAAAGAAACGCTTGTGCTCTCCTGCTTTGGAACTCCCTCTTGGAGGAGCTCCCTGGATCTGATGGCCCCCGTCTCTTCGCTGTTTAGAAAGAGTGGCTTCTGTTGGGTAACTGCCATCATCAGGACACCCTGCTGCACATCCCTCTCCTGCCACACTCTACCCTTAGCCCCCCATCCCTTGCCTCCCTGGATGTCTGTTATCAGTAGCTGGGTAGAGACTGGACTGTGATCAGGAGGTTTGGCTTCCCTGGTTTAAGTAAATGAAAGGGGAGGAGTCATCTCCACAGATCCCGCCATCACTGTGTTCAGGTAGGAGTTAGGGATGGAGGTGGTGCTGCTGTTGCTGGCACCATCCCTCCCCCTTACTGGAGCCAGACAGTGACCTCCAGTCCTCTCCTCCACTTCCCTATCTCCCAGTGCCCCCCTGCTTGCCAGTCAAGCACCCCATCTGCCAGTCCTTGGCTGTCACCTTCTTTACCATCGCCTCCCCTCTTGCTTTGTCCTTGTCCTGCCCTTGGTGCTCTGGGCTCCAGCCCAGCAGAGCCTGGGGAAGCTGAGCCCCCACCCCAAGCCCATGACCCCTGTCTCCCAGTTCAAGTGATCACTGTCTCTGTCTTTCATAAAGTTGTCAGGAAGCATACGCATCAGTTTGTGTCACCCCCTCATGGAAACTCTTGGACAGCCCCTGGCCAGGCTGTGCCATTGGGAGTCCCAGGAGCTTCCAGGGGACCACTCCTAGCAAAATGTTCATTGCCTTTTTTTTGGAAAAGAGGGCAGGTATCCCAGTAAGCCGGGGATACCTCTTCCCCCAGCCTCTGGGCAGGGTGCACATGAGCAGTGCCTAGGAGCGTGTTAAAGGGTTGGGTCAGCCATTCAGAAAAGAAGCCTGTTCTAATTCTCACCATTCACACAGTGGTCTGATGGGCCCAGGACAAGCTGAGGACACGGGGCTGTCATCACAAGTCTCACCTGCCTGGCTGTGTAGGAGGCTTGGGCATGAAGTCAACCTTGACTCCACACTTCTGTTCCTTTTTTTAAATTTTGTTGTTTCATTTATTTAGTTTCTCATAGTTCCTTAGGCGCAGAAATTTCCCCTTTCGCTCTTCCCCTCCCCCTCCATTGTTTTCCCTATAATATAAGGATAGTGTAGCTCTTTAGCAATAGTTACAGTCTGTCCTTCTTTAAGTGTATCATGACATTGTAGGTATAGACAATGGTAGAATTTCCAGCATCCAATTGTCAGGATGTATTTAACACTTTCACTGGTAGTTCATCTTTTATTCAGAAATAGAGATTCATGCAGCAATGTATCTCTACTTCACAGTATATTTGTATCCATTGTATAGTTCCTCTACATAAATATATATATGTTTACTTATATATCTATTGATCTTGTATTTTGCATGAAGGTTGTCTATGTCAGAAGGAACATATGATGTTTGTCCTTTTGTGGTTGTCTTATTTCACTGAGCATAATGTTCTGTAGTTGAGACCGTTTTGTTGTAGGTAGTTGAATTTTGTTCTTTTAAATGGCCAAGTAGTACTCCATGGAGTCCTTATTTGAAGTGTTTGCCCCCTGGGAATCCTTCCAGATGTTTGTCAGGCTCTGCCTCTGTGAGGCTTTGTTCCTCCTCTCTCTCACTGCCCCCCCAGACTTCTCTACCATCTATGCTTCTTCCAGACCCAGTGGGGACCACACCTTAATCCCTTACACCTCTGCCTCTCTGTCCCCAGGTTGGCCAAGCAACTGCAGTGGAAATGGTGGTTTTCTGTGTTTGTAACTCAGGAGTCGAGCACAAAAAGTGCTATATAGTAGGTGCCAAAGGAATGTCTGAAATGGAGTCATTCCTTTACTGTTTCCTTTTGAGGTTTATCCATTGTCCCCTACAAAATGATGTGCTGCCAGGGTCTGCTCATGAGGCCCGGAGTGTCACCACCCAGGGCTGGGTACCCATAGGGAGGAAGAGAGCCCCAGGGCAGCTCCTCCCTGTAGCTTGAAGCCACCAGCCCACCCCAGTAGTTTGTACAGACTGAGGAGCACAGTTCTGTTGTTCATGGCAGGACCACCCATATGTGCAACAGCACCTGGTGTGTGGTGGGTGCCTGCTAAATACTTCTGGAACAAACAAATGGCGGAGAGAATGCTAAAACACAATGGTCTAAACACTGCTCTGCCCCTTAGTAGGGAAGTCAGCCAAGGGAGAAAGCCCCAGGCCAGAAGGTGAGGACTCTTGGGGGTTCTCTCTCTCCCTTTCTCTTTCTTCCCTCCCCCCTCCATCCCCCTGCACCCCTTGCTTCCTCCTCCCCCCTTCCACTCCCTTCTTTCCTTCTCTCTCTCTCCCTCCCCTTCCTCTTCCTGCCTCCCTCCATCCCAGTCCCTCCCTCTCTCCCTCCTCTCTTCCTTCCTTCCTTCCTCAAGTGCCCTAGCACTTGAGTCATCCTTTGTTGTTTTCCCAGACATATTGGCAGAGACCTGCATCAGAAGTGGAGTAGCTGAGACTCGATCCTGTGCCCATATGAGATGCCAGTGCTGCAGGTGGAAGCTTAGACTACTACACCATGGTGCTGTCCCCCTAAGGTTTCAGTAACCATGATGATAATAACTTCTATGCTTTGGATGTGCTAGCATCATGTGAGTCAGTGCTAGGCCACATGTTTTCATTCTTGCCATGTCCCCCAAAGAAGCAGGGACCACTAAAAAAAAACATTGAGAGAAGAGTTGAGCAATCTGTTCCCTCCCATCACACAGAGCTGGAACTCTAGGAATCTGCACTTGAACCTGAGTCTGATGGGATCCAAGCTCTGCCCTTCCCCTTCCTAATAGGCCTTACTTAACTCCTGTGGCTTTAGGTCCCTGAACCTTTGCTCACCTGAGAAATGAAGGTTGGACCAGCTGACCGGGGCTTTCAGCTGCAACATTCAGTGTTTTGGGAAAAGGGTGCTCAGTCAGAAGGGTGGAATAGGTGGTTTTGCAGTGGTTTGTTAAGTTTCCAAGCAAGCACGAAAGAAGCAGCCTTGAGTCATTTGGGAAAAACCTGTTCAACTGCACTTGTCCGTATGAAGTTCATTTCTCCCTGACTCCCCTTGCTGGACCATGGAAAACGTACTTCGACAAAACCTTTTTTACCGCGGATTGAAGGCCGGCAGCAGAATAGATGATAAGCGACTTCTGACGTCAGTGCGATGGTGAAGTGAGTGCCATTTTTATCAGCCTAGGAATCTGCATTTCTAAGCAGGGCACATGTTTTCATTCAGAGGCAGGGCATCTTCTGGCTTTTCCATCACGTTCCTCTTTGGAAAGCCTTGTTGACCTTTCAGTGCCTTCCACTTTCCATGGCATGGTGGGCGTGGTCTGCCAGGACTCTTCCCTCTGCCCCTGCTCCTCTGGTCTCTTTACATACTCAATTCTTGTTATCCTTCAGGTACCTCTAACCCACTCCTGCTGGCTGGTCTCTCTGCTCCAACAGGTGCCCGGTTCTTCCTTCCACCACGCCCACCCTTGTTTTAAGTTGCTCCTGCCCACACCCTCATCCCCCCTCCTCTTTTCCCCATAGACCTATTACATCAGCTACCTGCTTTATTGTGATGTGTTGCATGTGAGCTGGTATGCCCTGCAGATCTAGGTGTCCCTCCCATGGGATGGAAGCCCTATGTAGTCATTGAGCTCTGTTTTGCCATAGATGCTCCCCAGGTGCCTAACCACAGAGCCTGACCTCAGAGAGGCCCTGCTCAATGACATTTTTTTGAGATAATTAATAACATGGTAAAGTTCAGGAGGAAGGGTTATTATGGGACACAGAAGTACTTTTTGTGAACTAGATAGTTTATTTAACCAAAATTCGTTTGTTTTTTTTTTATTTCAGTTAGACTCTAAGCTACTATAATACCCTATTCATTTTTTTAAAAAAATTGTTCATTTCTTATTGGAAAGTCAGAATTACAGAGAAAGAGAGAAAGAGAAAGATCTTCCATCCCCTGGTTTACTCCCTAAGTGGCTGCAACAGCCAAAGCTGAGCCGATGTGAACCAGGATCCAGCTGCCAGGAGCCTCTTCTGGGTCTCCCATGCAGGTTCAGGGTCCAAGGCTGTGGGCCGTCCTCAACTGCTTTCCCAGGGCACAAGCAGCGAGCTGGATGGGAAGTGGAGTAGACAGGACATGATGTTATGCCTATATGGGATCCTGGCACATGCAAGGTGAGGACTTTAGCTTCTAGGCTGCTGCGCCAGGCCCAATCCTTTTCAATTTTAACTGAGATTTGGTGGTGCCAGGGCAGACACAAATATGAGGTCTTTTATGTTTAGAGACTTTTGACTTATTCCAGACTCAATTATAGGCACTGTAGAATATAATCTTTTTTTTCTAAAAATGTGTTAGAGAATCATGATGGTGGACTAAGGTAAGGACATGTTTAAACAGAAAAGCATTAGCCAATGTGAAGCAGAGAGGGCACATTCTAGGAAATAGGAGAGGACAAAATGACAGCAGGTGGGTACCTGGAGACTGACAGACATGGGAAAGCAGCAGACACAACGGTGTGTTGTAGTGACCAATACCCCAGAGACATTCAGTGAGCGGTGATCTAAATTGCACGGGCAGCCGAAACTCTACCAGCATCAATGTGGGAAGGGGCATTCACCGAGAGATCAGGAGGTGAACCCAGACAAAGAACTGTCCGTCCTGCTGGTCTGTTTGATTTGACCGGGAGCAGAGACAGAGCAGCAGATCCCAGACAGGCAGTGTGGGAACAGGGTGGATTTCACAGCCCAGTCCGTCCCCTAGAGCAGAATTGGGTGCTATTTTGTCTAGAGAGACAAAGGCTATGGGACAGGACTGAGCAGGGACTAAGCTGGGAGTGAACACGTTTCTGGCTCAGAGGCCTGGAACAACCTGGCGTACTACAGGTTCCACCCAAGACCATTGTCCATGCCCACAATGATGGACATATGACTGTTTATGAAGAATTATAATATAGGGGAACTCGGAGGAGTGATTTGTGGAAAGGGTGAGAGAAATCCCAGGGCCTATGGAACTATATCATAAAATGATAATAATAATTTTTTTTTAAAGATTTTATTGTTATTGGAAAGCCGGATATACAGAGAGGAGGAGGGACAGAGAGGAAGATCTTCCACCCGATGTTTCACTCCCCAAGTGAGCCGCAACGGGCTGGTGCGTGCCGATCCAATGCCAGGATCAGGAACCTCTTCCGGGTCTCCCACGCGGGTGCAGGGTCCCAAAGCTTTAGGCCGTCCTCGACTGCTTTCCCAGGCCACAAGCAGGGAGCTGGATGGGAAGTGGAGCTGCCGGGACTAGAATCGGCGCCCATATGGGATCCTGGGGTTTTCAAGGCGAGGACTTTAGCCGCTAGGCCACACCGCCGGGCCCCAATAATAATAATTTTAAAAAGCAAAAAATAAAATAAAAGGCATTAAAAGAGAAAAAAAAGTGTTAAAAGGTAGTGACTCCCAAAATGAAGAGTGCCTTTACAAAATTCTTCCCCTTCTTTGTCCTTACAGCCCAGAAGGTGGTGGAGTCCCAAGACACAGGTAGGATGGGTGACTCTGTGATGGCAGTAAATGGAATTCATGTAGCAAAATCCAAGACCCTTGGCCATGTAAAGAGAAACCACCCACTTCAGCTAACTTACGACAGAGGCATCAGGGAAACCAAGGAGCAAGACACCTTGCAAGGACCGACGTCCTCACCATCCCATCTTCAAAGCAGAGGGTCAGTATCCCATTTACTTAAGCTTTTTGCCAAGATAATTCTACCCTTTGTTCTGTATCCTTTATGAATGATCAATTTACTCTGTTCCCTCTAATGTGAGACAAAGTGAATGAGTAAGGGAGATTGCTTCTCATGACTGAATGGAATTGACCCGATAGCATCTCCAGCTTAATCCTCAGGAAGCTGTTTATTCATAAATACCAGCATGCCTATCCAAGAGAACTGTCAGGAAAACTTGGCTGGACTGTCAGGCGGCCACAAGGATGACGGATGGTTCCTGTCTGTGTTTCCCTCGGGATTCATGCCTGGCCGGCCGTCTCCTGCCGGGTTAGTTGGCTCTTGGTAGCTCCACAAAAGCGAGCCTCGCTTTTCTTCTTTGGTGGAAATTCAGAGTTCAGTATTGATTGTGTAAACTAGGAATTACAATAGGAGGCTTCTTGGAGTCCAGGTCTCTGAAATAATCCCTCTAATAACTGCTCATGGCATGTTCTCAGATAGGGCTTCCTTAAGAAGCCATTTTCCTACCGTATCAAGGATTCCTGGACAGACATTCACAACTCTGCAGACTGCACAAGAAGTTTCCAGTGATGGGAGCCTGGGGTAGGTAAGGGGTGGGAGTAAAGAAAGCAGGCTCTGTTCTCCAGTCCCAGTCAATAGCAGTGCCCTCGGAAGAAAGGCTGTACAGGATTACTCAGCTAATTTCTTTTCTAGAATTTTCCATTGGGTCATATCATGGACAGTTGCCCAGTTAGAATTTGCTCAACAAGACTCAGTGCCATGGGCCATTTTAAGATCAAGGCCTTGTTGCCATCGCTTTACATTCTGGATCTGACATTGCCTTGTATACTTGGAGCAGGCATAAAACTTTTCCCCGAATCGGCCGCTTGGCTTGGCAGCTTGTTTAGCTGAGCTGACCTCTCCTGCTGACACGGACTCAAGAGTTGTCACACACACGGAATTTGTATTAGGCAACCCAGCAGTCCCTGTAATGTCGTATTGCGTTCAAAACATTTTTAAAGTAAAGGTTAAAAAAAGAAAAAAAGAAATGTCTCCTTCAGTGGAAGAAAGCAGCTTTAAACTGGGATTTGGGGGAGGGGGAATTGAGCACAAAACATCAAAAAAGGCCGCAGGTTTTTTCCAGTGGGTGAATGAGAATGGGCTGTGATCCCTCAGCACGCCCAGCAAGAAAGGTAGCGGGGCAGCTTGTGTATCTGTCAGAAGTCAGAACCGAAGGAAGAAGGAAGCATTTATCTTGCGGCACCCATCCTTATGGGAATGCAAGCTGGCCAGAAAAACCCAACCAGAGCTACTTTCCCGGGTTTGTTTATTTTTGCAAAACCTGCAGCTGCTGCAGAGTAGTCTGTAAGCCAGGGTTCCTTATGTCCTCCTCGTTCTGAGACAACAACCCTGCACAGCCAAAGGCGGATCAGTTAGGGCCTGGATGCCCTGCTTCCCAACTGTCCCAGCCAGGCCCTGGCTGTTCACCTTAGGATGGCTGTGTGTCGTCCGATGACTGTGTCCGAGCAGCGTTCACAGTCCACCCCAGCCAGTCTGACTTCCACTAACATTTTTGCACCGTGAATCGTTTAACCTCCTTTAATCATGGGGTGGAATGTTGTTGAAAGTGGTGCCAAAAGTCAAGTTTATACAGTAGGATTGAAAGCAAACCAGAAAATGGAAACTCTGAGCAAGCCTTTCATTAATTGCATTCATGAATCGGTCTGGGACGCTCAGTAATTGTTTCTTGTAAACATTTCAGCGGATAATTCCAAGAAGTGAGCTGTGCCGTTCAGCGGCGGCTTCCCAGTTTTGATGCCAGAGCCCTACCCTCAATTAACATTTGTTCGCCTTTAGATCATAAAGTGGGAGATGAAAACTTGTCAACGAGTTGGGCAGGGAGGAAGAGGAGGGGGCGAAGGGGACGGAAGAAGGAAGGACAGCTCCCAGCCGGGGCTGCTAGAGCAGCCACCTCTGTGTTGAGTGTTTCTCTGGAAGGGGAGAGAAACAGCAGTACGATCTATCAGTTGGGAGCGTCCTGATGCTTATGCCCTTAATTTAAACCCTGGGTAGATCAGAGATGGGATAGCCGAGAGCTTTGATTTTGTGCTCCTTATGGTGGGATTGCTAAACAAGCGTTCCCTGCAGAAAGCTATTGGGGGCCATTTCACTTTCCTGCAGAGCAGCATACCCTCAAGCACTTACACAACTGTCTGTTACCACAGTGGCTGTGTGTCCCTTTGGGGACTCTGAATTTGGCAGACCTGCTCCTTGAGCCTCGCACTTTGCATTGCCAAGTGCATCCGATTGAGGAAAACTGCTGTTGACCAGCCAGAGGGCCCATCTGGTCAACCTCTCAAGACTTTCTACATAGATGCTACTCACCCAGTCTTGGGGTTGAGATGTGGGAGTTTGGGGTTGGAAAGCCAACCAGTTCATTGTGGAGAGTCAGGAGCTCTTTGAGGAGCCTGAATCTCTGGGCTTAGCTTTGAATCTCCCACAGTCACTCAATTTCTCTTTGACAAGTCTTGTTAGCACTTCCAGGGACTTGATCTTTCTTTCTTTTTTTTTTTTTTTAAGATTTATTGGAAAGGAAGATACACAGAAAGGAGGAGAAACAGAGAGGAAGATCTTTCATCCACTGATTTACTCCCCAAGTGGCTGCAACGGCCAGAGTTGAGCTGATCTGAAGAGCCTGAAGCCTCCTCCGGGTCTCCCAAGGCTTTGGGCCGTCCTCCACTGCTTTCCCAGGTCACAAGCAGGGAGCTGGATGGGAAGTGGGGCTGCCAGGATTAGAACCGGCACCCACATGGGATCGTGGCACATGCATGGCAAGGACTTTAGCAGCTAGGCTACCATGCCAGGCCCTCAATCTTCTTATCTATATAATGGCCGTGCCTGTGCCCCTCTACTGCCAGCTATCCTTAGCCTTCACTGCAATTTTCAAGTGTGGGAATGACCTCCAACCCTTGAAAGTTGTATTTGTAAACTTATAAGTGCTGTTAATGTTGTTGGCATTAAAGGTTTTAAAAGAGTGCTCCTGGTTAAAGGTGGCAAAGTAGAGAACAGTCTGAGAAACCCAAAGAAAGTAGCCAAGATGGAAACCAGGAATAAGGAGCTGATGCTGAGCCATAGTGGATAAAGGTCCTGCTTGCGGTTTTGGCTTGTACTGTGGATACCGGTTCAAGTCCTGGAAGCTCCACTTCTGATCCAGCGTCCTGCTAATGCACCTGGGACTTAAGTGTTTGAGCTACTGAATCCACATTAGGGACCTGGAAGAAGCTCCTGGCTGCAGATCAGCCCAGTTCTGGCTTTTGTAGCCATTTGTGGAGAGAACCAATGGATAGAAAATATGTCTCTCTCTGTCTCCTCTTCTCCTGCCCTCTGTAACTCTGCCTTTCAAGTAAATAAATCTTTTTTTAAAAAGTCATCAAGGAAGAGAGAAAATGACTCCAACCCCAAGTACAAAAGATAACTTTTAAAAAATATATTATTTATTTTTATTGGAAAGTCAGATATACAGAGAAAGGAGAAAGAGAGAAAGATCTTCCGTCCCCTGGTTCACTCCCCAAGTGGCCGCAACAGTTGTTCCAAAGCCAGGTGGCAGGAGCTTCTTCTGGGACTCCCACGTGGGTGCAGCGACCCAGGGCTTTGGGCTGTCCTCTACTGCCTTTGCCCAGGCCATAAGCAGGGAGCTGGAAGAGAAGCTGGTACATGAACCAGCGGCTGTATAGGACCCGGAGGATGCAAGATGAGAATTTAGCCAGTAGGCTATCACACCAGGCCCCCATAATGCAAATTTTAAAACACAGTTTCTATTTACAAAAATACTTGAAAGAGTAACAGAGGAATAAATGTTGATTTACTTCCCCAAATGCCTGCCAAAGGCCAGGAGCCTGAAACTCCATCTGGCTCTCTCACAGGAGTGGCAGGACACAAGCACCTGAACCATTATCTTCCTATCCCACTCCTAGGTGCAATTGTAGGATGTTGGATCAGAAGTAGAAGAGTGCCTGGCATGGTAGCCTAGTGGCTAAAGTCCTTGCTTTGAATGTACCGGGATCTCATGTGGGCGCCGGTTCTAATCCCGGCAGCCCCACTTCCCATCCAGCTCCCTGCTTGTGACCTGGGAAAGCAGTTGAAGATGGCCCAATGCTTTGGGACCCTGTACCCATGTGAGAAACCCAGAAGAGCTTCTGTCTCCTGGCTTTGGATTGGCTCAGCTCTGGCCATTGCGGCTCACTTGGGGAGTGAATCATCAGACAGAAGATCTTCCTCCCTGTCTCTCCTCCTCTCTCTATATATCTAACTTTGCAATAAAGATAAGTAAATCTTTAAAAAAAAAAAAAGCAGTGGAAGAGCCAGGACTGAAAGCAGCAGTCTGATGTAGGTAATCCCAAGAGACAGCTTAACCTACTATGCCATAACATCTACTATAACTGTAACTTTAATAAACTTATGCATAAATGAAGGCTTGGTATTGTCTGCCTGGCAAGCTTTCCTTGGAGAAGTGGATCTCTTGCATTGTATAATAAGCCTTGCTTTATTTGTGGTTGCCAGAAGTCCTTCCTCCTGAGGGCTGCTTAGGTGCATCTGGGCTGGCTGAGCAGAGATCTCTAGACTCCAGCTATAGCAGTTGGTTCAGAGCAACGGACACACACGCGATCCAGGGCAGGCTGGTAGAATCCCTCACTGCAACTTTTGCCAAGGCCTTTGGGAAAAGTTCTGGTTTCCCAAGACCCCAAGCTAGAGAAATGATGGAATGTTGGAGGACCACTAGCCCTTTCACTGCTTTGTGGAGAGAGACTCAGAGAGGGAAGTGCGTAGAAGCACAGAACCAAACAATGGAGGTCCTACTCCCCAGGTTCCAGGACGAGAAGGAGGCCCCTAGATCCACCGGTGCCTGAAGCCATCCTGTCAGTGTTGGAGACTGTCCAGTTTTGTGAGCCAGTGTTCCTTGCTTCCTTTTTGCTTCTTCCTGCCTTCCTTTATTTTCCCCTCCCTACTTCCTTCCCTCTTTTCTTTCTTAACTTTCTTCTCTTCTTTGCTTCCTTCCTTTCTTTTATTAAAGAGTAATTTCTTTGGAACAGCAGCAGAGAGAGATGATGAGGGGGAGAGAGAGAGAGACTTCCATCTGCTGATTCCTTTTCCTAAAGCCCACATCAGCCAGAGCTAGGCAAAGCCTGGGCCTCCTGTTTTTGTTGCAGGAACCCGAGACCTTGCACACTCAAGTGCTGCCCCCCAGCTGCTTTGGCGAGAAGGCTGGATCAGAAGCTCAGAGCAGCTGAGACTTGGACCAGGTGCTCTGATTTGGGTTTTAGGGTTTCCAGATAGTGGCTTACCCCACTGCACCTTAATGCCTACTTTGCCTGCCTGCCTCAGTTTCCTTCAACCGGGACAGTCTGTGGTACTTGTGGTACTGGTTGAATTTTTGTTCCTCAGAACATTATAGCTCATTAGCCTCATTCACCTACCAGTCCTCTTGAACTCTAGAAGAAAAATAAGGGCTAATTTGAGAGTGGACACGCACAGTTTGTGAGACTTTGGTGGGGAGGGGGAGAAACAACGGATTCCACTGTAAGTGAATCTCAGTTCAGAAAGATGGACCTAACTGTCTTGAATTGCACAGGTGAAGTCTCAGGGCGTGGGAGAACTGAGGATGCCCTGTCAGCACCCAAATCACAGTGGCCTAGAGGAAGGGGTAGATGAGACTGAAGGCAACTCAGATTGTTTGTGAGCCAGCTGTGTGTGTGTGTGTGTGTGTGTGTGTGTGTGTGTGTGTGATTGATGAGATGTTGAGGACCCTGCCACTAAAAAGAACTTGTGTGTGTTTGTGTGTGTGTGTGTGTGTTACCATAACCCACTCCACATAAACTAAGGGAGTTCACTCTTAGGTCCACAAAGAGAGTGGATTTGGTGGCTGGATGTTCAACAAAACCAAAATTTAAGCCACAGGGTACCCCAGTTCTTTTCTGTGGATCCCACCAAACCACAACAAATGAATGACTCCTTTTAAAGAAAAGAAACTAAGTTAGGACAGGAGCTAACATGGATCTTGGGCTTTGGAATGTAAAGAACATCCCAAAAGACAGACGAGGAAAACAGAAGATGGAAAAGATGAGCCTCCAAAAAACATGGAACTAAATAAGATGATTTCCCATCATCTCAAAGAAATTATAGATCATTTCTTAATTTTTTAAAAAAAAGAACTCTGAGTTATAAAAATTCAAATTATTAGATTATAAACCCACATAAGGAAATGACAAAATAAACTTACAGGACTTAAGAAATGAAATAAAAATGTACAAACATGGAGAGAAAAGCCACATTAGAGATTTTTTAAAATTAGAATAAAAACAGCTGAAAATGCAGAGAGGCATGTTGGACAGGCCAGAGGAAATCATGCAAGAAGAAAGAATTGGCAGTGATTAGAGAGTGCAGAGAGGTCCTGAAAAATGAAGCTTGCATTCCTGCGGAGGAGAATGCTCCTGTTCCACTGTCTTCACTTCCACCTCTTCCTCCAGTATCCCTCCTGGCACAGCCTCCCTGCTAACCGACAGGCCTCTTCCGAGTGATCCGCATGTGTCAGCGACAGGAATCCACGGAGAGTGGACGGATGAGATCTAAACAACAAGAATGGGCAAAAAATTCAGACAAAATGGAAGACAACTTTCTAGGATATAGACTGAAGTTGGACATATGTATCCCAGCTAAAAATGTCATATAGAATAATCCACACACAGATGTGCTCAGCGCTGGGATGTCTCCCTCCTCGCCACCCTCCCGGGTCTGTTAGTTAATCATCACTGATCGGATGGGAACAGCGGATCACAGCAAAGGAGAAGAAGGCAGGCTGGCTCAGACCTTCTCCAGGCAGCCCTCAGTAACAGAAGTTGGGGAAGCCATATCTGTGAAGTACCAAGTGAAGAAGAGATAAGCCGAGAGTTTTGTAACTCGGGTCCTTCATTTTTTTTTAAAAAAAAGGCACTTTCCAATAAGCTCTTTCTAATATGAGTGGTCTCGTCACACACTTTATAGAAAACTCTTAGTGAAGAAAGAACTCCGAAGTGAGGGAGCTACAGTGAAGGCCCTCCTGGTGGGTACTGTCTGAGACTTTGCATCGAGAAGTGAAAACCCAACAAGTCTGAGCATGGAGGTTGTGGATCAGGAGTCGTGCCAGGGCAGCAGGCCACATGCATAACCCAAACTGGGGCTTGGGAGGAGGTGACAGTACCCATCTCTTCATTTTCATGACGGAAGGTAGATCTTTATTAGTACTATGGATCTAAAATTGAAATATACAGCTGAAAAAAAGAATGATTCCAACTTCCTAATGTTTCTTGTGTGTGTGTGTGTTTTTTTTTCTTCTCGACTTTAGAGAAATCTTTTAGAATCCTCTCTCTCTCGGGAAGACTCCTTCAACTGAAGTTCTGCCATCCTTGTGTCTCTCTTCACTTTCTGTTTCTCTGTTAAGCTCAAGGAATGTCTACTTACTGTTTCTCCGTCGAGTATGCTGGGATATGCTCATTTACATACCCTCCTTCCCAGTCACGCTGTGTGTCTTTAATGTCTCCTGTCTTTTAATCTGAATATATGCAAAAATATGTCTGAATGATGTTTACCACATGTCCAAGATGTTTGTTTCTGGGTGGTGGGATGCTGCATGATTTTTTTTAAAACTTCTCTTTGTATTTTCCTATGTTATGTGATCTTAAAAATAGCAATAAATGTCATTTTTTCCAAAAGCAATGAAGTCATTAGTCTCAATTAAACTAATGTGGTTAGATACAGAATATCTAAATCAAGTCCAGTGAAAGAACTTAAATAATAACCAGTTAGTGGTACTTGAAAAAGGTATTACAGGGGTGTGTGTGTGTGTGTGTGTGTATGTGTGTGTTTAAATCCTGGGTAATAGCCCAGCCCTACAAGGATCTTGGAGGATTTATGAAATTATTCATCTTGTAGGTATTACTCTAAAGTCAAGTGTTTTTGAATTTTTATTTTCTATCTTATACAGCAATTCCATAGGCTAAAATCATGTCTTTTAATTTCATTGTATGTACCTCTTCAAGTAAAACTGTCTTGTAAATTTGTATTTTTTATTTGAAAGGCAGAGACTGGGAGAAAAGCACACACACACACACACACACACACACACATCTTCTATATTCACTGGTTCACTTCCTAAATGTTCACTCCCCAGACTGGTCACCATGGCCAGGACTGGACCTAACTGAAACTGGTAGCCCAGAATTCAATTTAGGTTTCTCACATGAGTATCTGGAGCCCAAGCACTTGGGCCCTCTTCTACTGCCTTTCTGAGTGCATTAGCAGTGGGGCTCAGAACTCTTAACTGGTGCTCTGACCTGGAATGCTAACTTTGCAGATAACGCCTTAATCTGTGGCACCACAATGCAATTCCTAGAATTTTATCCTTAAAAGTATTGATTTATTGATCTGAAAGGCAGAGTTACAAGAACATAGAGAGAGATTGAGAGAGAGAGGAGAAAGAGAGAGCTTCCTTTATGTTGGTTCACCCCCCAGATGGCTGCAACAGCCAGGGCTGGACCCAACTGGAGTCCGAAGCCAGGAGCTTCATCCCGGTCTCCCACATGGTTTTCACCTGCCAGAGTGTGCATTAGTAGGAAGCCAGAATGGACAGCAGAGCCAGGACTCAAACTTAGGCACTCCAGCATGAGATGTGGACATCCCAAGTGGCAGCCCCAACTGCAGCACCAATGCCCACCTTAGTTTTTAATTTTGAATGGTTTGTAACCTTGACTCTGCCACTTGGCTCATCAAGTGTAGACTGTGTTATCTGGCCTTTGAAGAAAAAGCTTGCCTGTCCCCTGTCCCCAAGAACCCTTGTTGGAACAGCTGTTTGAGTTACAGAAAATTCAGTATTTTAGAATGTTCTCAAAGCAATATGATTTTATTTCTTTGAGGGTATATATGGTCTGAAATTAGATGTTGCCACTATCGTTGATTTGTGGATGAATGGTAGTTAACTCAGAGAGCCCATGAATGCCATTGCTTTAGCTCCCTAGCTTGGATCTGGTTCTTTAAAATAGAATGTAGGAGATTTCAATAGGATAAAGAGAAGACCTTGTTGTTGATGTGAAACACAGTGCTATAGCTGAGAGGTTTGGGAATGCCCTACCCGTCACATTTTCATTCCTTCTATAATTCATCTGGTTGTAGAAGGACCTGAGAGAAGGGCAGAGCTGGGAGAATTGGGGACAGGCTGAGCTAAAGCACTGGCCCCACTAGGCCTGAAGTCCACCCTTCTCATCCACAAAGGAAGCCCTACAAATCAGTAAGTGCTAGTCAGCTAGAATTAGGCTTCTGTGATTTGTAGATGAAAATGTCATAACACTGAATGTTGTTGAGTCTCTAAGAAGACATCTGCGGAAGAGCTTTAAGGAGTAATTTCTGGAATTGTTTTGCGGCATCAAAAATCATGATAAAAGAATTAGAGTTTTTAATAACATGGAACAGGAGGCTAGGAAGAACAATTCTACCAGATGACTAAATCAAGATCTAAAAACATCTGATAGGCAGAAATCCTTTGCCAAGTACAACTTTGTGAAATTTGGTAACAGTGAGTGGGGCCCAGTGTGAGAGGGCTCAGTTGGCTAATCCTCTTCCTTGCAAGTGCCAGGATTCCATATGGGTGCTGGTTCATGTTCCAACTGCTCCACTTCCAATCCAGCTCCCTTTTTTGTGGCCTAGGAAAGCAGTAGAGGATGGCCCAAATCCTTGGGACCCTGCACTCACAGGAGAGACCTGGAGGAGGCTCCTGGCTCCTGGCTTCAGATCAACTCAGCTCTAGCCGTTGCGGCCATTTGGAGAGTGAACCAGTAGATGGAAGATCTTTTTCTGTCTCTCATACTCTCTGTAAATCTGCCTTTCCAATAAAGATAAATAAATCTTACAGAAAAAAAAAAGTGAGTGAAGGGTCAGTGTGGATGGGGAAAATCTGCCTGTGTCACACACCCATGAGTATGGGCCACACTGCTGTGTAACAACCATTGTGGCCTGAGGCTTCACCTCTTACAGTGTCTCCTCAGTCCTTAACCTTTAGCTAGCACTGGATCCCAGGCTACCTAAGGGGTCCAGACAACCTGATCCTCATGCCTAACTGAACAGGCAGGCTGGCAGAGATGTGAAACCAGGCCCTCTGAGGAACAGGTGGCAGGAACAGGAGGTGTTTGTTAATGACGTGAGTGATGACAGCAGCAGGAATAGTAGCTGGTCGCCAAGTCTGTGCTATGTACCTGCATGTGAGTTAAGCACAGAGGATTGCTTAGTCCTCACAGTAACCTCACACCAGGAGTGCAGTTAGTCACCACTCCTCAAAGAGTCCACCACAGTTTCAGTTCCAACAAACTCACCCGGGATCACAGAGCCGTAAGGCGCAGAACTGTGGGGATCGAACCATAGACATTGACTGTCGGTGGTAAATGCGATGTCTTTAAATGTTTGAAGGACTGTCAGGAGGAAGCAGGGCAAGACCAAGACCGAGTGGATGAAGCCATTTGTCCTGTCTTTTTTGTGGTGAGGGGGGAGTTCCCTTGTTACTTCTCTTTCCCATCCACTCTCAGGGTGAGACTTGAGCTCTCCTGCTCCTCGGAAACCTCATAAGGCTCACCCTGGCCAGCCGGGCCAGTCCTGCCACAGTCCTGTTCGTGTGGCCTCTTGTCCTCAGGCTGGGACTGGCTGAGGCCATGTTCCCTCTCTCTCCTTCTTGTGGACTCCTCTTTCCATGAGCGTCTGGCCTTGTCCCGAGTCTCTGGCCTTTGGACCCTTCTTTTTTCCATGAAACCCATCCCTGTATCCCGCCCTCACTTGGCAGAGCAACAGGCAAAGTTGTTTCCTCTGAAACTCCCCCTGGCCAAACCCTGGCTTGCTGTACCCTTCCAGCGGGTCTCCTCCTCCAAGCTTCCCCTGTCTGTCCATGGCTGCCTGGCCCCAAGTGTACCTTTCTCTTCCCTCTGCTTGAAATCATGGCCTCCTCCCCTCCAACTCTATCAGCTTTCTCTTGAGTCCGTTTCATCTTTTTCAGCCCTACTTATCACCCTGCCAAGACACTGCCTGTCTTTTCCTGTGGTTGCCTTCAGGCACACTCATGTCCCTGCCTTCTGTGAGAACCAACGACCATTCCTTCCTGTCCACTTGGTCAGCTCCATATCCTCCACCCACAGTCCCAGGCAGTAATTCCCAGTATTTCCCAGGAGAACCCTCCCTGGCCCTTCTCTTGCCTGCCCTGTGCGGTTGCCCCTGCCCCGGCAAACATTCAGGCTGTCCAGGCCTCTTCACCTCCACTCTAGCTCCTCCCCTTCTGAGAATGGGCTTGGCATTCACAGCTTCCACTCCCCTTCCAAGGTCCCATTTGCAATCTGCTTTTCCCATTCATTAGCCACTTCCTTCTCAGCGTCCCTTGAGTTCTTACATCCTGCTAATTTCATGTCTAGCACCTGGTCAGAGATTCTGTTGGACTTTTCTAAATTAATATTAGATTCACAGAGTAAAAATATTCACAGAGTAGAAAATTTTTAAGATTACTTATTATTACTGTTATTTTTTTTTTAACTTTAACAACAGGTTTACAGAGAGGAGAGACTGAGAGAGAGAGAGAGAGATCTTTCATCAGCTGGTTCACTCCCCAAATGGCCACAATGGGCAGAGCTCAGCACATCCAAAGTTAGGAGCCAGAAGCTGCTTTTGGGTCTCCTGTGTGAATGTAGAGTTCCAAAGCTTTCAGCCACCCTCCGCTACTTTTCCAGGTTGTAAACAGGGAGCTGGATGGGATGCTGGTGCCACAGGTAGCCTAGCCTGCTCTACCCATGGTGCTGAACCCCCTTGGAGCAGATTTTAAACTTCACCAGAGCCACGCCTCTGTGCTCTGAAGCTCCACAAAATCTGTCACTGGATTTTGGCTCAGAGGAAAGAGAAAGCATCAACTTACTTAGCTCTTCCAATGTGATATTCACCTTAGTGAGATGAGGCATTCCTGCCCTTGTTTTAAGATGAGGAAACCACAGCCAGTTAACTGGCTCAGAATCACAAAACTGATTTAAAAAACTGAAAGAAGACTGGACCCAGGCTTTGAACCCAGGAGCTGGAGTGCAGAGCCTGCATGCTGCACCTGTGCCCCATGCTAAGAGCCAGGAGAACATAGCACTACCAAGCTTCCAGAAAGAATTAGAACCTTTTTTTTTTTTTTGCTACTTTTTTTCTATGAAAGGAATACACCAACATAGTGTTTCTAGAGGCAGCCTCTTTGCCCGTGATCTCAGGGAGTGTGGGTAAGGGACTTTGGAAGCCCATGAGTTGCAGGTGTCCTCGTTGGCTTCAGTACTTGTTTAGGTTACGTGCCTATCTTTTTTTTTTTTTTTAAAGATTTTATTATTATTGGAAAGCCGGATATACAGAGGAGGAGAGACAGAGAGGAAGATCTTCCATCCACTGATTCACTCCCCAAGTGAGCCACAACGGGCCGATGCACGCCGATCCAAAGCCGGGAACCTGGAATCTCTTCCGGGTCTCCCACACGGGTGCAGGGTCCCAATGCATTGGGCCATCCTCGACTGCTTTCCCAGGCCACAAGCAGGGAGCTGGATGGGAAGTGGAGCTGCCGGGATTAGAACCGGCGCCCATATGGGATCCCGGGGCTTTCAAGGCGAGGACTTTAGCTGCTAGGCCACGCCGCCGGGCCCTACGTGCCTATCTTGACAGAAAGGCCATACCTCTGCTTGGGCTAGGTTACCACTTCTGGCTGTGACAGTGTGAGAATTCCCTGGGCCTGGCGCCTTGTCCAGCATGTGATGTGTTACCTCTACCTACGGTTCCTTTGCTTTATTTGGTCTTTAAAAAGAGTCTATCCCCATATTCTCTGTGTGATCGGTTAGGAATCCCTGTTTGGGTGGTATATCAGAGTAAGGGCATTACTGCAGAGAATTAACCATCGGGGGAAGGAATTACCTTGGTATTTTAAAAGGAAGTTAAAAATCAAGTATCTGTTCCAAAGCCAGGAGGACTGACATTCAGCCTGGTAGGTAGCATGCTGGTGGAGACACCACAAGGTGGTTAAATATGTCATGTTGAAGTACCTAGGTTGCATTCATGGCTTCGCTGCCTGACTCCAGCTTCCAGTTACTGTGGTCCCTGGGAGGCAGCATTGATGGCATTAGTTGTTGGGTCCCTGCCACCCACAGGGGAGCTCCAGGCTCCAGCACAGTCCAGGGTCTGCCACTGGAATGAACCAGCAGATCCTGGGAGCAGTATTTGTTTGTCAGATAAACAAACATTGTAAAGGTCCTGTTGCTAGGGAAAGTAATAGTTGGTAAAGCTAATCCTCAACGCCCTGGTGAAGGCTGGAGTCCAACACATAGCACTGAACTCATTTCATTGGCTAGCTCATTAACTCAGGAAATCAGAGCAATGGACATTTGTAGTCACAGGTGGCTGGGACCACATGGGCATGCATTCTTTGTGATGTTTGAAATATTATCTTTAATGACCAACAAGAAATTTTGTTGTAAACCTGTACTCTCATGCTCTGTGGCTTTAACTTTTATTTGAGGGCCTGGAACAATTGCTCAATTGACTAATCCTCCCCCTGGAAGCACTGGGATCCCATATGGGCGCTGGTTCCTGTCCCAGCTGCTCTGCTTCCCATCCAGTTCCCTGCTTGTGACCTGGGAAAGCAGTAGAGGATGGCCCAAAGCTTTGAGACCCTGCACCCACAGGAGAGACCTGGAGGAGGCTCCTGCTTCCTGGCTTTGGATTGGCACAGCACTGTCCATTACAACTGCTTGGGGAGTGGATCACTGGATGGAAGATCTTCTTCTCTGTCTCTCATCTCTGTAAATCTGACTTTCCAACAAAAAAAATAAAGTAAATCTTAAAAAAAAAGCAACGTTTTATTTGAAAGGCAGAGAAACACAGAAATGGGCAGACACAACGATATCTTTCATCCACTGGTTGACTTCCAAATGCCCGTAGCTGCTGGACTGGGCCAGGCTGAAGGCAAGAGTTGGTCACTCATTCCCCATCTCCCATGTGAGTGGCAGGGACCATAATGCTCGAGTCATCTCCTGCTGTCTCCCATACTGTGCAGTAGCAGGAAGCTGGGATAGGAAGTAGAGCTGGGACTAACACACTGACACTTGGAGATGGGACGCAGGCAGCTTAGTCCCTGTGCCCAATGTCTACCCAACCCTGTGTTTTTGGTCTTTGGAATTTTGAGCTAAGACACTTTACACCAAGCACAACTTTAAACAAACCTGGGTGTGTAGCTCTGCTGTTGACTGGCCCATAGTTTATTTGGGACACAACATGTATTTATCATGTGGAGACTGCGTAAGTATACCTTTGATTTTTTTTTCCAGTGTTTTAAAAAAGTTTCTAAGAAAATAGTTTCTGAGAAAATTAAATTTAAAATAGAAATGAGGTACAGTGGTGCAGTCAGTGGAAATAGCAGACAATTAGGGACTGTGAGACCTGGATTCCAGCTCTGCCCTTGATGTGTGACCTTGGGTCCCTCTGGCTGGTCTGGTATGCAGTTTTCCTGGAGGAAGATCTCTCCCAGCTTCCGAGTGCCACACTTCTTAGTCCCACACACCAGTGTCTTTTCCCATTGAAACAGTGACCTCTTGTGGTATATATATATATATATATATATTCAATCTATTTTTTTAAGATTACTATTTGTAAAGTCTACATTGAATCTTATTTTTTCTTTGTTTTGATTATAGTTCATATTGTTAAGCCAGTGTGACCTATTTTTTCTGTGATAAATATTTGTTGAAAATCAAAAATTGGTTGAAACTGGATAGAAAGCACCAGGCCCCAGTGCTGATCTTTGCCGCATGGTTTCTTTGGGAACTGTTGATGAGGGACTCCTGTCACTCCCAGCAAGAACACTCCTGGGTTTTGCGCTGAGTGTTTTGTGTATTCCACTTTTTCCAGGGACGAGGAGAAGAGGTGTGGGAGGACCTCGGTGTCCCCCAGCAGCTGGGACCTCAGCAGGCTGGACAGCAAAGCAGGTGAGGCGCTTGTGTTTCCTGCGGTTCTCAATAGGGAATCACCCCACCTTTCAGGAATGAGTGCTTGTTGGGGGTAGGGGAGGGGTGGTGGAGCAGGTGTGTCCACTGGGGCCCTCCTGTGTGACAGTGCCAAGAACTTCCTCCAGCTCGGCCACAGGTCGTACTGATTCTTATGTAATTTGAACACCAGTCTTGTCTCTCGGATGCCTCAGACACCTGTGGATGACAGCCTTAAGGATTTGACAGAAATTTTGTAAAAGCATTGGCATCGATGTAATTCTTGGGTTCACAACTTGAGGTCCCAGTTGCCGCTCACTTAACTGAAGCGCCGTTTGCTGTATTAGTACAGTCCATAGGAGTTCCAAAGGGGGAAGATACAGCCCACAGGCTGGAAATAACACCGAATGTATTCATGCAGTTAGAAACCTGAGCTGGTGCACAAGGACAATATTGAGGGAAATGAGCTCAAAAAACTCGATGAAGAAACTAAGTTGTCAAAACAGTGGCCTACCTTGTGGAAGACAGCTCTACGTGGCAAATATATAAAGGCAAGCGCTATAACAGTAGCCCTCCTGATTTAGCAGGGTGGTCATGTTTTGCTTTTTTAAAATAAGGCAAAGGAGAGCAATCTGAAAAAATGTACATATTTAACCAAATTAGCTGTGAGCGTACAGGTGCTTGTTACAGTGTTCCGGTCTTTTTTGTATATGTCAAATGTTATGACCCCAAAACTAATACTAGATAAGACATTTTTGATTTTACAAAATGAATTTCTTATCAGTAAAAATGATCTTTGTGGCCAATGGGGATTTCTGCAGTCCAAAAGAAAAATCTTTTTAATATCTCCGATTCAATTCCGAGCTGGTATTGTTGCTAAGGATTTTACATTTACGTGCTAAAAACATCAGCCAATCCTCACATTGTGACAGGTCTGTGTGTCCGGAGCCGAAGGCTGTGGTTAACAGCTGTAACCACTGAGACAGCAAAATCTTCAAAAACATGCTGAAGTTTTTTTGCTTGACTTCCCCAATTTCCTGTTGAATCAGAATTTTTTATATTTAGCGAACCATGAACCTAGATGAAAGTGTTTTCTGAAAGACGAGATGGCTCCCTAGGGCCCAGACTTCATGAGTGTGTGTGTGTGTGTGAGAGAGAGAGACAGAGAGAGAGTGTGTGTGTGTGTGTGTGTGTGCGTCTGTGTCTGTGTCTGTCTGTCTGTCTGAACAGTGGTAAATGATTCCATGCCTCCATTTCTGCAGTGGCTTGGGAATGGCAGGTGAATCGGGCGGGGAGGGCAGAAGTGGATGGTGTGTGGGAGCCAGGAGGTGAAAAAGGCTTAACTCAGAGACTACACACAGCCATTCTTGGGAGAAAATCAGAAGGAACCTCAGACCACAGGGTCTGGCTAAGTTTTGTTCTGTTAAGGAACAAGTATGAGACATGTTTAGCAGGACCCTGGAGGGTTAACTAAACCATTCTGTGATGTCTGGCTCACCCCTGTAATTCGGCTTCCCCAGGGCGAGCAATGCGTTGATTGAATTAGTCTGCTTTCCTTATAGAGCTGTTGTTTTAAAAAGCCTCTTGCACGGAAGTATGAAAATGCTGACTTTGAGCTTGGCAGGCTTAAAGTCTGTATTTCTTTATTTTTTATTTTTAAAGATTGATTTATTTTTATTGGAAAGTCAGATTTATACAGAAAGGAGAAGAGACAGAAAGGAAGATCTTCCTTATGCTGATTCGCTCCCCAAGTGGCTACAACAGACGGAGCTGCACTGGTCTGAAGCCAGGAGCCTCTTCTGGGTCTCCCACATGGGTGCAGGGTACCAAAGCTTTCCCAGGCCACAAATGGAGCACTGGATGGGAAGCAGGGCTGCTGGGATGAGAACCGGGGACCATATAGGATGTTGGCATGTGCGCGGCAAGGACTTTAGCCACTAAGCTACCACACCAGGCCCAAGACTGCATTTCTAATACATGAAATTGTGTCATAAATATGTATTCCTTAAATGGATTATCTGTCTGACTTATCTTCTGTTTTTTTTTTTTTTTTTAACTTGATAGATGTTGGTTTTCTTCAGCTCCTTTGGTCTTTGCTTAGTTAATTAGTTGCGAATATGGGCAAATCAATTTTCTAGTTCTGGAATATTCTCAATACTTTTAGAATCCATGTCCATAATTTATTGAAGTTAAGGCAGACTCATAAACTTAGAATCCAAAAGCTTGAGATGGTAGAAGTACAGTCCTTGGTCTGCTGCTCTAAAACCCCAGAGGCTTGGAAGCCGAAATGTTTTATAAGCTCAGGCAGAACCTGTCCTGGGCCTGTGGGAAGCCAAGTCCAAGAAAACCTGGCCAGGTTCTTGGAAAACTGGAACGAAGGGATAAAGTTTATTTTGATGCCAAAGAGAAAAAAAAAGAAAAATGGTGGAATCCACGCATCATTGTTTTTCATAGTATGCAGTTTCCATCAACTTTTTGAAGAGTCCTTGCAAAGTCTTTGTTTCACAGGTTGCTGCGGGACCGGGGGCGGGGGGATAGTTATCCAGGGCCTCTGGACACTCTGCTGGAGTCCTGGGCAGTGTGCGGTGTATGCACCACTTTGCCTTTCCAAGGCCAAAATGCTTCTGCTTGGGCCCCAGGGGCTTTAGGATACGGGATCATGAACATGTCTGCATGGGGACTGGTTTTTGTTCTAAGGACGATTCAGCTTTGTCTTCTGTGATGAAATCTCGCTTATGGGCCAGACAGATGATGTGAAACCTGACTGTTAAGGTTTACAGCACCCTCACTGTTGCGTAACAGTGTCATAGCCAACTGCTTCCTCTTGGCTCCCGTGTGCTCGGGTGCCCATTGTGCTCTGACCCTCCTCGAAATGGTAAAAGGCACACCTGCACATGACCCTGCCATCACCTGGTGCGCCAGCAGACGGGTGCACCTGTACAGCTTCCCTGCCTCTCCATAGAATCACCAGCCATGTATGCTGAGAGAGATTTCTCCTTTGTTGGTTCAAGGATTCATTTAAGCTGTCTTGGGTTTCAGATGGATCCGTGGGCATATGCTATTCAGGATAATCCACGGATTTCTCTGCTTTTTATACAGATAATCTAGAAGGGTCTTTAGTATACTTCTGTGGTGGAGAATTTTAACTGTAGTAAGAAAATATCAGGTGAGGTAGGAGGGTGCTCGTTGTGGCCTAGCACCTTAAGCCACTGCTTGGGAAGTTACCATCCCACAGTGGAGTTCCTGTTGGAGTCCTAGCTACTCCCCTTCGAATCCATCTTCCTGCTGATGTATCCTGGGAGGCAGCAAATGAAACCCCAAGTGCTTGGACCCCTGAAAACGATGTGGGAGACCAGAATGGAGTCCAAAGCTCCTGAGTTCAGACTGGCCAAGCCCTGTCAGTTCGGAGCATTTGGGGAAGCGAAATAGTTGGGTGGATGATCTCTGTCAGTTGCTCTGCCTTTCAAGTACATGAAAATATACAAATAAACATTTCAAAGAGGAAGTGCTAAAATTGATATTTATTGCGATATGCATGCATTCAATGCTTTTTGTAAGCTTTCTTCATTTAGACATTTTGGAAGGGTTCATGAAACAAATCAATCCCCTGTAATCCCCAGCACTCAGAGAGGAGTGCTGTTACCTCATTTTACAGAGGAGAGGCCAAGTAACGGGTCCAAAGCTGGACACCTGCTCTTTGGCCCAGCTAAGATTTACACCCAAAGACTCCAAACCAGCATAGGACTCTGTGACCAACCTTCCCTTTTTCTCAATTAAAACAACCTGGAAATGTGCAAGTCCTCTACCCTGTTAACCTGTTCTCTTTCTCACTGTCCCATTCGGCTTGTACCTATGATTTCTGACTCTGTGCTTTCTGTGAAACAGTTTTAGGGTCAAGGCATCCAGCATGTAGATACTGAATTGGTGCCACATCCAGCCCGAGATGGCATTGACTGCCTGCCGTGCTGGATGCTGGCGAGAGGTTTATGGGCTGGGCTTCAAATAAGAGACCCCTGCACTCCTTTCTCCTACCCAGATACTAACCAGGCCTGGCCCTCCTTAGTTTCTGAGATCAGATGAGATTGGGCGCGTCCAGGTGGAATGGTGGTAGACTCCAGCAGTCCTTTCTCATGGTGCTCTGCAGCGGGCCCCTCCAGCCTCACAGTCCGTGTTTTAGATGTTGAGATGCTGCTGCCTGTGCAATGCGTAATCATGATGTGCAGTGTGTAATAAAGTGTACATCCCCTCACTACTACCTCCATGTTCCCTTACAATCTTCCAGTTTGTTGCAGGACATAGCAATACAAAGGTTAAGTTTAAGGCCGATGATGCTAGAGGACCTTGGGCCAACAATTCAAGGCCCTTGGGTTCCACTTTCTCCTTCTGTAAAATAGAGACTATTTCAGGGCCCCACTGCAGTGTTGTTACAGAAGTTAAACGCAAAGTGCACAGCCCATGTACTTCCCATGGCAACTTTTGCTCCTGGGAAGCACTGATTTTCAGACTTAATTTTAACGGTTACTTGAAAGGCAGAGTGATGGAAATTGGAAAGGCAGAGAAAAGGAGATCTTTGATCTTCCACCCATTGGTTTAGTCCTGAATGCTCACACCAACCAAGGCTGGGCCAAGCTGAAGCCTGGAGCCTGGAATTCCATCTGGGTTTCCCATGTGGGTGGCAGAAGCCCATGTACTCTGGCCATCTTCTGCTTTCCACATAAGCAGGAAGCTGGGTCAGAGCAGAGGAGCCAGTACTTCAAGCCATTGCTCGGGTGCAGCGCCCTAACCTGCTGCTCATAAAGTCGGCCCCAGCATCCACCGTTGATGACCTGGCTGTGTCACACAGCATGTGCACCCGAGACAGTAACGGCGAGGTTGGTTGCTCAGGCAGGGAAGTTGAATTCATTGCTGTGCGGTGTTGCAAGATGTGTGGCTCTGCATTTTCATCGGTTCTTTAACTCCTCATGCCTCAACAGCAAATCCCTGTTTGCTGCTGGGGGAACTGGAGCTCTGAGAGGATAAGGAGCTAGATCAGTCACCCAGGAGACCCATAGTGGAGTTCCAGGGTTGTGTGTGTGGGGGGGTGCCCAGCTTTATCTTGCCGTCTGTACAAAGACACTTGGCTTTAATGGTACCAGCCTCATACTGATGCATGGACACTTCATCTCCTATAGAAATGAAAGTACTTCTAGGCCTTTTACATAGGACACTCTTCATGAGGGAGTCCAAAACCGTTTTTTTTTTTTTTTTACCTAAAATAGGTTTCTATTATTATTATTATTATTTTAGTGATTAGTACTAATAATAATAGTATTGAAAAGTTCCAAACTGTTTACCTTCTGGACGATTATGAGCATTTACCCCTGTGCTTGAAAAAGTACCCCAAACTTCCTTGCAAGTTTGAACTTTGTTAAGATAACTTGTCTGGGGGGCTTGGCAGCGTGGCCTAGTGGCTAAGGTCCTCGCCTTGATCCCATATGGCTGCTGGTTCTAGTCCCGGCAGCTCCACTTCCTCTCTATCTCTCCTCCTCTCAATATATCTGACTTTGTAATAAAAATAAAATAAATCTTTAAAAAAAAAAAAAAAAAAGATAACTTGTCTGAGTTTCATCGAGGTTGATTTGATCAGAAACCTGTAACTCTAATTAGAGTTTGTTGGGGGAAGGGGCGGTAAAGGACAGCAGCTCAATGTGGCTTATTCATTTGATGGTGCTGTCTTACAGCTCCTTTTCACATCTCTTTCTTCCGCCGCGGATGTCTTTCTTTTGCAGTCTCCAAAGCCAAAACGCGGGAGAGGGACACTGAAATAGAAGTCGATGAAGTCTTTTGGAATACAAGGATCGTGCCACTTCTGCATGAATTAGAAAAGGGTAAAGAAACAGTTCTTGCTCTGAATCGGAAATGTTCATAGTTGATTATATGTCCACCGTCCTTGTGCCCTGATATTTTTAGTTCACTTTATCCATCATTTCTGTAGCTGTGTTCAAAAACAACCGACGTCTTCTATATATGTGTATTCAATGTTACAAGTAAATTCAGATCTTAGGGAGCAAATCCTACTTTCAGTGCTCCAGGAGTACCTGCTCCTAAAACTGTCCTCTTGGTACAAATTCCCTCCGTCCTCCTCTCTCTGAGGAGATGTTGGTTTAAACTCTCGTACGTGGCTGTTCCTGTTCGAGATATGGAAAGCTCGAAGTCACGGGTCTCTGTGTGCCGTAGTTGTTGCACCTGCCGGGTCAGGGTGGACACACCCGGTCATCCCCGGAGTCCTCTGCAGTTCAGAAACCTAAGAATTTGAGTGTGAGGACTTCCTGCTCCCTTACAATCATGGATTTCCACCCATTGTAGCGTCACGTGGCCGCTTTGTTCTGAGAGGGGTTTTGCACAAACATAGTGAGAAGAACCAGGAGTGTGGGTAAGTTTCTGCAGGACAAGTGCATACGGAAACCTTTCCTTTCCATGGAATAGGGAGGAGCGATGCAGAAGTCCTCTGGTGAAGATGGCTTCTGCCTGAAGGATTTTAAAT
Source organism: Ochotona princeps (assembly GCF_030435755.1). Taxonomy (NCBI): domain Eukaryota; kingdom Metazoa; phylum Chordata; class Mammalia; order Lagomorpha; family Ochotonidae; genus Ochotona; species Ochotona princeps. The sequence continues at coordinate 53,163,653 of NC_080832.1, read as the reverse complement.
GGCAGGGGTAGGGGGATTGGTGCTGCTCCCCTCAAGCCCAGCAGAGATAACTGAGGACCCCGGCAGGAGGATGTGGAGTATGGAAGGATTATTTGATGCTGAAGCATGACATCTCTCTCTGAGCCACTTTCACCACCATAGCCAGTGGCAGGGTTTCTTGACACCTTGAAATTTTTTAAAAATCCTTTTCTGTTTGGTGTGATTTACAAGCCTACATCTTCTTTATCCAGACTCCACTAATATTAACATTTTATTACATTTGTTTTGTCAGGTTCTCCCATCTCAGCTGTGTCTCTCCAACCCCCATCTGTCTATCCAACACTTGCACACACACAGACATTTGCTGTTTTCTTTTTTGAGTATACGTTGCCAGCATATGATGTCCCATATCCCCAAGTACTTTGTGACATATTTGTGTATATGTGTGTGTGTATGTGTGTGTGTGTGTGTATACCTGCAAGTTATCGCATAGTATTAAACAAATTCTACTCAGGATTAACCAGTTGTCCACTAAACATCTCCCTGGAGAAAAAGAAAATCATGAATGATCTGTTCTCATCCCTGGTGGTACATGAACTTGAGCCACGGGAACCACGTGTTTGACACACTGTCCCACAGATTAGGTTTGTGTAGGGGAGTGAGGTGCAGGCTAGGCATGGGGCCACATGTGTCCCTCAGTGACCTGTGACTATCTCAGTAGGCACATCAGGCTGATTGGTTCTGTGACTTCTGACAGCAATAGTGTTCATGTGAATGAGGTGGCATGTGTCAGGTCTATCCACTGTAACCAGTTCCCCCTTTTGTAGCTAGTAAGTGTCTCCTGGGAAGAGTTATTCTGAAATGGTGGTGTTACTTATCAGACTTCCAGCCAGTAGTGTTAACCACTTGAGAATTTTTTAATGTTTATTTATCTTGAAAATCAGAGCAGCAAAGGGAGGAGAGACAGGGAAAGATCTTCCATCTGCTGGTTTACTCCCCCGATGGCTGCAACGGCCAGGGCTGGGTCAGGCAGAAGGCAGGAGCTTCATGCAGGTCTCCCATGTGAGTGACAGTGGCCCAAGCACTTGGGTCATCTTCCACTGTTTTCCCAGACAGTGGAAAACTGTCTGGATTAGGAGGGAGCTGGATTGAATGTGGAGCAGCTGGGATATGAGCCAGCATCCACACAGGTGGTGACCTTACCCACCACATCCCAATGCCAGCCCTGTCACTCAAGAGTCGTGATTGGGCTAAGACTCAAGTTATCGTTCAAGGCTACATGGCATTCATAACTAACTCATCGACACAAAGGATTAACATGTCCAACAGCTTAAAATTTCACTCTTGGGACTTCCAGTGTAAAACAGTCTATCTTGGAGAACTGAGCAGGCTGAATCCTTTGTGAAGGAAGTGTCACGAACCTACCATAAAGATGACCCCCTGCCCCTGAGTGACCCTGGGCCTGGATTTAGGCCAGAGGAAGAAGTCCCAGCAGTCACAGAATTTAAAAAAAAAAAAGCAACAAAAAGCAAAATACTCCATACAATAGAATTCAAGTATTCAAGTTTCCCCCTTTATTTGCAGTCAGTCTAAGTCATTTCCCATCCATTCATTTATTGAAGCATATCGCTGAAAGGCATTGAGGGTTGCTTAGCTATTGAGGCTAAGCATTTTTTTTCTTTCCTTAGATGTTATTGTTGGGAAGAGCTAAAAATGGCCCTTTGTTTCCATCGGCAGGCACATGCTTCCTCCATGCTGTCTTCTAAGAGCACATGGATGGCATGTCTTCAAGATTGGTTCCTGACTTGTGGGTTTTGAATGGGATCTGTCAGAGGGAATATATTTCAACAGAACCCCTTACATCTGAGGTTCTTGCATTGCACACTCACGGTCCATCTTACCACCCGCTGCTTCTCTTCCTTGTGTGCCTATTAGCCTGGTGACTTCTGTTCACATATTACTTGCTTCAGAGTCAGTGGAATGTTCCAAGTCTCCATTTTTTTCTACTAGAACTTTTTTTTTTTTTCAGAAATTCTTCTCTAATAACCACCTCTAATTTGTGGTGGAATTGATAATGTTTGGGGCTTTTGTTTACCGGAGTTCTCTCTTCTCAAGTGAAATGCACTACCTTCGCAGGAACAAAAAATACAAATCACTGTTTCCATCGACAGATTATTAGAAAATTGGTATTGTGACTTTAAGTGACAGATTGAATTCACACTGTGCCCAGTGCTGTGGATACACAAAAATGTAATCCATCATTCCTCGTCATTTCACAAGACACGTGTTTGAAGGTACCAGGCATGTAACTAACACAACAACAACAACAACACACACACACACACACACACACACACAGAAAGACATGCAAGGTGATATTTGCTGGATGTGCCCTAGTGCATGTTTTCTGAAGGAGCCAGAGCATACACAGAGCATGAAGGACCAATCCTGGCAGAGGAGGAGAACATTCTAGACTGTGTCCGAAAGAGTTGACAGTGGAGCCAGCTGATGGTTTGCCTCCACAAAATTGAGCAGAGCACAGATGAGGGTAGAGAACATTTGGCCCAAAGGAGATCAGCAGAAATAGGTGCAGTTTCTGTCTTTAACACTCCCTTTGAAAGACTATATTCTAGATAAGCTTACTGATTAGTCAGTAACTCCTCCCAATAGGAGACGGATCAAAGACATGGGGAAAAAAAGTTAGGTAGATGGAAGTGATAAGAGGAAAAACACAATTCAGGAATTTGAAGGTGTCTGGGGAAATGCTCCTGGGAGGGGAGGGGGTTAACTGCATGGCAAATGTCTGTGTTTGGCCCACCTGGAAACTTAACCATGACTAGTAAGTGTTGCTTTACTCTTTTTGCTCTGACAGAAGGAAACATTGAAAGCATTTGTGCTGCTTGCACACAACTGCATCTCGCTTTAGAGGAAGGAAACCTGCTTGGAAATAAATTTCAGAGAAGAAGTGTCCTCCTGAAGACCCTGTATAAACTAGTTGATGTTGGTTCAGACTTGCTCAGCCTTAAACTTGCAAAAATTATTCTAGCAGTAAGTGTTTCTTTCCTCTAGCCTAGTAGACCGTGGCACCTTACAGCTTCCTTTCATGTTTTGTAACGATGATGAGGATTGTGTAGAACCTTTGGGGTGGGGGAGGGAAAGGAAAGTAGTGAACTGACATGCCAGAATTTGACTGGAAGAGATCCATTGAAGCAGCTGAGGGCGAGTGCCTAAATTAGTTACTCCTCACTAGGGTATTGAGGATTCCTCTGCACACTCCTTCTAAAACTGTTCTGCACCTAAACTGTTGACATATGTCTTGTTGGAGTTATAAGCCAGTCTAGAATACCCGAAAAAAAAAAAAAGCCAGGTTCAGCAAAATTATGCTTCAATGCTATAAAAGGCTAAATATTATAATGAAAATAGACACAAGACAGCTGAACAATAATCTATAGCTATTTTAAGATGTATAGAACCTGTTATATATAAACTAAAATTGAAAAGTCAATGAAGTAGCACAGGATGTGGTTAAGAACTCACATTTATTTTTAACATATTGGTTACTCAATACTATGTCAATTAATTCCATAACGTTATAAATTGTTGCTGATGGTATGTTCGAGCTTTTAATTGATAGGGATGATACTCTGCTGGCTCTACCTTCAGACCAGAGAGGGTCTCCCTTAAGAAGCCTTTGAACTTGACTGGACAATAAGATGCTGGACTTTATGCTTGGTATATGCTTGCAGTGAAGGAATCTCACCTGAACTTGAACTGTGGTTATGCAACAAGGTGGAGGAATCCACCAGTACCTATAAAGCTGTGTCACATAATACAATGTAATTAATAAATAAATTTTAAAAAAAGTATTTCAAAGAAACTGACCATTTGTAACCTTGCATAGAGAAGAAGGAAGAAGTAGCCGTAAGCATAGGAGTACAAACAGTTGCTCAAGAACTGGGACCAGAGATGCATGTCCAGTGGTGCAGGCTCTGCTTTCTGCCTTACAGTTCCTGCTGGGCACTTGATTTGGTCCTAGGATTTAATGAATAACCTGAAGTCATTTGGGCCACAGATACAATGGCCAGGTGCTTTATGAACCAGTGTGAAGAGCGGGGGCAGGAGGGGAAGCAACGAAAACACACACAGCTGCAAGAGATCAAGACTTGCATAAGGTGTTGGAAGAGTTTGCCTGGCAATAGCCTGTAGGAACTCCATCCCCAACAAAGCGGCACTGTTGTCAGAGGAGTGCTGTGTTGTCACAGCCAGCAACAGTTGGAACCCAAAGATAAGCCACACTGATTACAGAATGTTCTGAGATAGCCGCTGGTCACAAATGAATGCAGCTCTGTTCCCCTGGTTTCCCTTGTGTTAACACTCCCGTAGCCTTAATGCGGAACCGGGTTCAGTACATGGCGAAGGTCCCGGTTGGCATGCTTAACGACAGTTAAGCAAGAGTGCATGCCATATCTCACTTCAGACACCCTGACTAGGCTATCAGTGTCAGCTGTGGAGCCAGGCCACATGTTGATTTAAGCTGTCATGCTAAACAACCCCACTGCCTTTTTCAAAAGCCAGGACTCGGAATGCAGACTTTCTGGAGTGGTTTCTCTCTGGCTCACGCCAGAGCTCTGCAGGTGTAGCTGCCCCGAACAGGACCCAGGCTGCTAGCTGCCCCGAGATTGTCTTTGCTTCTTCTTCTAGGTCCCAGGTCATTTGCTCCAATACAGGCCTGCCAAAGAAAGACAGGAGTGTGGGCCAGCCAGCCCTGTATTCAATATCCACACTTTGCACAGAAATTACTATCTTAGTTATAAATGGTGGTGTTGGAATTAGTTATGTGCATGGTACAGTTGAACCGTTTGAGGGCAAAAGGCTAAGTGCTCTGCCAGGTGGTTGAAAATGTTCCGAACTAAGCACATGATGGGTTAATAGCCTTGTCTGTGACATTGATTGCCTTGCTGGATCTCAGGGCCAGCTCTAGGCCAAACTCCAACAGTGCGAGGTAGGTAGATTGTGTTACACAGCATTAAGGTCAGAAGAGGTTCAAGAAGTCTCTTTCCAGGCAACACCCATATTGGTGAGATTTTGATTTAAAAACCAAGAGAGCTGATGATGTAAAAAACAAAACAAACAAACAAAAAAACCCAAAACCCTAGCCCAAAGGAAAGGTACACGGGACTGAGAAGTTTTTAACAACTGACCTTATCTGTGGATAAGTCTTTCCTCTTCTTGTTCAATGCTGTAATACTGGCATTTAAAGGTACTTAATAGTTAAAAACAGTGCACATGTTAGCTGTTCTGATTTCTCTCAGTCACTTGGGAGCTTGCCAGGCAGCTGCTTTAATTTTAACCTTTGTGTCCAAAAAATGTGGCAAAAATATATCAGTCTGTGTTCAGCTTGCTTTTTAAAAGGGTTTAAATGTATCAGTGCCTATGTACCCTGTTGCTGTAGATAGGATAAACAGCTGTTATTCACACAGGGAAGAGTTACCGTTCTGTGAGAACCTGCCTGGTACCAGGGATTCCTCCTGAGCCTAGGAATGCCAGCAAATAAAGTAGCTCCTGCACCCAGAACCCACCACTTCCGCCACCAGTGACACATCAAGGACCAGAGGGATCCAACCCCCCACCCCCAGGAAACACCAAAACAGTGGAGTGAGAGGAAACAGCAGGTAGCCTGCCATCCCAGTGTATAATCCGTTAGGGTTTTCATGTCTGGAAGCCAGAAAGTTTATGGGCATTAGTGGACGACAGCTCAGAACAAGTTTGCTCTGAATGTAAATGTGTCATTCTCTATAGAAACAGAAAATTGTTTCTTTTGGTTTCTTCATTTCTTTTTCTTAAAACCTTGATGAGCAGTCTGACACTAGACTTATGTTTTCTGTTAGAAATGTGAGACTTGAGAGAGAGAGATTGGCTGGGAGGGGAGGTGAGCGGTGAGTTTGCTTATTCGTCCGGTTGTTCATTCATTCATGCAACAGGTTGCAGTAAGTGGAGGCCACATGCCACCCAGCACAGGTAGAAAGAGTTACTAGTTATGAGTTAGTCCTCAAGGGCTTGGAACCCAGGGCAGGACAGCCAGCTGGTTCAGCTACCTCCCTGTGTCTTAAGGACAGTGAGCCCGATGTTTCCATGGGCATGCACTGTGTGTTTTTGTTTTCCTAAGTTGGTTTATTTTCTGGGTTTTTTGGAACAATATTGTTTTAAACACCCAATCATTGCATATATGTGTGTATATTATATGTATATATACACCCAGTCATTGCATATGTATATGTTTATATGTATGTATACACTCAATTATTACATATATTTATATGCATGTGTGTATATATGTAGTAAAGCTCCCCACCAGTTTTCCATGTGAAAACAGAAGTACTGCATTCAGCATTGAGTCATCTGTAATAAGGTTGCTCTCAGGCTAAAATGCACAGGCAAATCCCCACCATACGGGATTGGTAAAGCAGCTGGGGCTGGGGGCCCGGGAGTCTGCATTCCCAAGGCATGCCCAGGTGATGCCCGGACCTAGTGCTGTGACCTAGTGCAGGGCAGACACCTCCACTGCCACATGCGAAGGACTGCTCCTGATTCCGAGGCTTGCCCTGATGAGGTCACATCCATGGAGGTCTCCTCTGCCCCCCAGCCTGGGGCTCAGCCACAACCCTCTTACTGTCTCCTAGGGGGAACCATGCATTGCCTGCCACATCAGGAGGTGCTCAATGAATGTCCATGGTTCAGCTGCAGACTGAATCCTCAGCAAAGACATCCAGCTGACATCAGAGTCATTTTAAAAAAACTGAAACCTTATCAATAAATTATATTAAAGGATAGCTTTAAGATGGTTTTGAAGTACAAATCCTTTTCACACAGCACTAGTTAATGGTTCTAATGGCCTTACTAACCCAGCATGAGTTTTACGCTACTGTAATGAGAGCACATGACACGCCCGTGTAACAGGTCATAAACATTGTTCCCTTTTCAGCCATACAATTTCACAGATGTTTTTGTGACGACAGTATTGATATCATACCATTCAACTGTACTGTAATACTGGATGTTTAGGGTTTTTAAAATTTTATTTTTACTGCTTTAGGTCAGTGCACAGCTGGTTTACACCGTTGGCTTAGTTATCCCTCGCTATGTTTTTCTTAGAAATGAATGTCTTTCCTTATGGCCTCCGTGCTTCAATTTCTTAACAAGTGACTTAATTGTGTGATTTACAAGTTAGTAAATTAGTTTAATCTGAAGATTTTGTTATCCTTGTGGTTTTTTTAAAAAGATTTATTTTATTTTTATTACAAAGTCAGATATACAGAGAGGAGAAGAGACAGAGAGGAAGATCTTCCGTCCACTGATTCACTCCCCAAGTGAGCCACAACGGCCGGTGCTGCGCCAATCCGAAGTCGGGAACCAGGAACCTCTTCAGGGTCTCCCACGCGGGTGCAGGGTCCCAAGGCTTTGGGCCGTCCTCGACTGCTTTCCCAGGCCACAAGCAGGGAGCTGGATGGGAAGTGGAGCTGCCAGGATTAGAACCGGCGCCCATATGGGATCCCGGGGTGTTCAAGGCGAGGACTTTAGCCGCTAGGCCATGCCACCGAGCCCTGTTACGCTTGTGTTTTATCCCTCATATTGTCCTCATCACTCTTAAGTTACTGATAACTTCACACGTTAGGGTGAGACAAAGAAGTGGTTGCTACTGTAATATTCTTAATCTCCCCCCCCCAATCATTTTAATGGTATTCAGTGATAACTGAAATAATTGGAACCAGGGCTGGCAGATATGTACTGTGAATTTCCTGAAATTGATTTCATTGGAGCTGTTTAAAAAGTAGTCACCCTATAATTTGAAAGTCAGTGTGTTCAAGCAAAAGGTAACCTGTCTTTATTTTGCTGGGTAATAGAAATGCGTTTTGTCTCTCTGCAGCTTAAAGTGAATAGAAGGAATCTCCTGAACGTCTGCAAGCTTGTATTTCAAATTAGCAGGAACAAGAAGAATGATTCTCTGCTGCAGAATGACAACATTCTGGGTAAGTGTCATTTGGTGCCACCACTGAGTCAGTGGGACACTCACCTACAGTTCACAATGGTGAGAATGGTTTCTTTGCTTCCTAATAACATGCAGAAGGGGCGTGATGTTTATTTCTGCTTTATCCTTCTCTCTGTTTTCCATATCTGATTATTGCATCCTTTGGGGCCTCGTGTGATAGTCTGCCTTAAAAAATAACAATGGCCTATAGTAAAAACATGTGGTTTTAGAAAGTGCTATGTAAAAATTCCTTTCTTGAACTTGGATTTACTTTTCTTTTTCTCTTTAATTTTCTTTATTTTTGACAATCTTTACATGGTTATTTAAGGCACAAAGGTTCAAGGACTACAGGAAAATGGGTATGACTATTGATTTCTACATTCTGTTTTTTTCCTGTATCTGGGGTAAAAGGGGAGATAAAGGGAGAAGCCCCACCCAGCCCACGCCCATCCCAGGTCCCCAATCTGGATACCTGGCACCACAACAGAAGACAGAACTAAACAATCAACCACCCCATCCATATGTTGGCTGTGGAAAACTGGGCAAACAGAGACTCTAAGGTGAACTATGTCAATCAGTGAATTCTGCAGCAACTTCATCGTGCTTGGAATGGTGAGATTGGCAGCAATTCATAACTGTTGAACTGCCAAAACCACTTGAGCAAGACCGTTAGAGCATGCCCCATATCGGATTTACTTTTCAAAAAGTGCACCTGGGCTGGCTTTTTGGTGTAGCAGTTAGATTCAAGTTGAGATACCAGTATCTCATATTTTGGAGTGCCCACTCCCACTCCACTTGCAATTCCAGCTTTCTATGGATATACACCCTGAGGACAGCAGTGCTACAAGCTCAAGTACTTGGATTCCTGCCACTTTCATGGAAAATCCAGATTGGATTCTGGGCTCCTGGATTTAGCCTGGCAAAACCCTGGCTATTGTGGGTGCTGGAGAGCTGAATCAGTGGATAGCAGAACTCTCTATCTCTATTGCTTTGATTTTCAAATAAAAATAAATAAATAAAATTTGAGAACTACAGCTAATAGTACAGAGTACTTTAACAATCTTATGGGAAAGTAGAATTTAAAGAGTGAGTTGATTTTGGTGCAAAAGAATTTTGAAGTCATTTCTTACAGATTCTGCAAAACATTTTATCCACCAGAATAAGCTCATACTTTTAATTCTGTTTTCCACAGACTTAATGAAAATGCCCTTATAGTTACCGTAATGGAAACTGTTAGTCTTTCGATATGATAGTGATGACTAAAAATTGGAAGATGTCTGTAACTGTTGGATAGCTGAAATCTGAGATGAAAATATTTTTAAAATATAGTAGGGAAGTTTGGTTACATTCTGCCTAGCTACCTAGCTAGTAATGGTTCTTGACATACCCCTAAATAACTAAGATGCTTAAACAGTCGCCTAATAGGAAATCTGGTATTGTGAATTCATCTTACTAATTCTAGAGAAGGCAGCACCATGGGAACTATGTTGAGTCCTCTTGTTGCAAGGTAGGGCAAGTGATCTCTCCATGTTTTTGCACCCTTGCAGGCAGGGACATGTCTGGTACTCAAAGAGATATATAGCACTGAGTTAGTTCATTGAGAACAGCAGGCTGAAAGTAAAGAAAGAATTTGAAAACCGATCCCAGTGACATTAATGAGATGTGGTATATGTGTCATTCACCTTTCAAGAGTTTAAAGGATCACTTCTAGAACCTAGCAGTCATATGGCAGTTTATACGAGTGTTCCCAAGTTGTCATCGTTATATTCAAATTGTCCTTTCTGTAAATGTTACTTTCCTTAAAGTTCTTATTTTAATTTCTCACACAGCAACAAATCTCTTCAAAGTTGGTTTTATTTTCACTTTCGATGCTTTAATTATTAGCATTCTCTAACAGCTCTACATTTTGTAAGCAAAGTAAAGCCTGGTAAATTGGCATCATTGTTACATGGATGTGTCTTTGCTAAAATCAGCTTTTCTCTTTATGCCATGTGGATAACTCTTAGTAAAGGCCCAAATGTGGGTTTGGAAAGTGTATTTTACAAACTGTATGTGACGCCAATGTGCAAGTTCTTTAATATTTCTCCTGTTAGACATTTATGACAATTTGTCTTTTTTTTTTTTTTTTTTTTTTGTCTTTTTTGACAGAATCACTACTGGAGGTGCTGAGAGGGGAGGCCCTGCAAGCCAACACTGAAGCTTTCTTATACTGCATGGGGGCCATCAAATTTATTTCTGGAAACCCGAGATTTCTCAATGAAATGATCAGCAGAGGTGCTGTGGAAATCTTGATGGATTTGATCAAGGAAATCAACGAGAACACCATGAAACATGGTGTGTGGATGCCTAGTGTGGGCCACTTGCTAGTCCAGGTGAGTGCTTGACCTGACAAGGTTAGATGCAACATCAGTTTCCATGCTGACAGCAAGCACCACTTAAAAGGATAACAGGAATTGAGGGGTTTCTGCAGGTGGGCGGACACGATGCCTGGCTTCAGGGCTCCAGCCACAGCTGCCACGCCACCTCTGCCCCATTGTGGGGAGCGGGGTGCTGAAGCCGCTCCCCAGAATAGGAAAGCGAAATAGGATGGGCCTTTGCAAGATGGCGGCTGGCCCAGGGCCAGGAGGCAGAGTTGGTCTCGCCAGAAGGTAAACAGGAAGTCACAGGGATAGGCTAATGCCCTCGCTGTGATTACTGGCCTATCACATAGCACCAGTGGACCCACAGGGAGAAGTGATTGGTGGAGAACAATATAAAAGTATCAGAAAAACGGTAGGCGGGGCTGACAGACGGATGGATGGACAGCTACGATGGCGACGATGAAGACAATGACGATGGACAGACAGACGACAGACAGCAGACGGAGAAAGACAGGACGAGGGAGAAAGACGGGTGGGAAGAAGGGTGGCAGAGAGTTGGAAAAGAGGGATACAGACAGAAGCAGTAAAAGGACAGAGAGACGGGGACAAGAACGGAGAAATGCAGCAGAAAGTACAGGAAGAAATATGGGAAGAAGGGTGGCAGTGAGAGGGCTAGAGAAGCGGGGAGGAAAGCTTAGACAGGAGCAGCGGAGATAAGGATTTAAACGCAGCCACTTTTGGCAGTGAGGGGTCCGGTTGAGGTTCCGGCTTTTCCCAGACCCTCAGGGTGCGCCTCGTCATTTTAGTGTCGCCGCTGGGCAGCACCCCATGGAAAGGACAATCCACACACAGTTCATTCTCCCTGCCTCCAAAACAGATCCACTCTGAAAGAAGGAAAATGTTATCTGGGTTTGTTAAACAATCATAGACTGTGGTGAGAATTGTGGCAGGTGTCTTGTTGAGTTTCAAAGACAGGTTGATTGGCAGTTCTTGTGTCGAGAGTCACAGACAAAGTGAATGGTGCCAAGCAGGTCATTGTTGAGTGTGTGGACAGTGTCCAGGCCTGAGCCCTGGAAAGGCAGGTAGCAGAAGGAACACCTTTCATTTGTCCAGAGCAGACACGAAACTGCTCTGTGCTAGACTTTTATGACTTCTTGCATGGCAGATGAAATTTCCTTAGTTAGATTATTTTATTTTTATTGGTGCTGCTCTGACTGTCATATTCTTTCTTGAGATGAGATTTTACTATTTAATAGCATTTGCAGGTCTGATAACAGCATTTTGGATGTAATCATTCGTGGGATTTGGAACATGCTTGTCAGTTGGTGACAGCTGAAGGAATACTCTGCATGCTCTAAGACACCGGGCAGGCATGCTTCAAATCAGATTCAGACTGCCTTCAAGAAGCTTAAATATCAATGCTAAGTGTTAATTCTGGACTTTGGCCCTGTCTGTGTCTTGAAAGAAAATTGTGAGAACCTCTTCCAGTTGTAAATGATGTGAAATTGCACTAGTGCATTGTGTTTAGGTGGAGGAGTATTTAAGGCACATTGTTTTCAATTTACCTTTGTGAAATCAGTCAACTTCATCACTGCCATAAAAAGACTTATTGTCGGCAACGCCGCGTCGCTGCGTACCCTGAGCCGAGCGGAGGGACTAGGGTTACAAAAAAGACAACACACAAGACAACACAAGACAACACGCAGTGGGTCATTCTTGTAAAGAGAATGCCGTTTATTCGAGGTTAGCCTGCCTCTTTTATAGTCTTCCTAATTCCTCCCAGTATTATCCCAATGCTCAAGCAACTCCTAAGCTCCCCTGGGGGCATCTTAAAAAAGGGGAAGCAGGGAAGAGGAACTTGCAGTCCAGCCAGGGGCTAAATGTATCAGGCCAAGATTGCCCATCCTGTTATCCCTTAGAATTAAGCTAGTCAAAATGTGTGAAGAATGCAAAAATCACCTCAACTATTTTCACTCTGAGATGACAGGTGAACAGAACTTTTCAGTAGCCGTTTCTGGTGGTGTGCATGACGTGTTAGAATTCTCGCTTTTTAACATGTGGCCAAGGTACCACACTTGTTTTTAATAGTTGCTATCATTTATTCACCACCCCCCTTCCCTCCCATTTCTCCCACAAGTATTTATTCTCTCTGATGTTCAGTGTCTTGTAAAAGGTTTCCAAAAGTGGAATGTGCTGGGCATTTCTCTTTCCTCACTTAGCAGCGTGGGTAAAAACCCCATTCAGCAACTCTATGGAATTGTTTTATTTCTCTTGGATGCCGACGTAATACTCCAAGATAAAGATATAGCTCCAATTGTCAGTCATCCCATGGTGAAATATTCCCTCTGTTTTAATACAGTGTTTATGTGGTTGGCTCTGTGATTCTGATCGGTTAACAAGCTCTTGTTTGCACATTTACCTGTATGCGTGCACATGCGTGCACACATGGTATCTGTATGCAAGCAGCTGGCATCAAGGAGCATTAGCCCTTCTATGAACAGCTCAGGTCTTAGCATGCTAGATGAATTTGACAAAAACACACAGCCATGTAAGTCACACTTCCATCAAAAAAAAAAAAAAAGCAAAAGAACAAAAACAAAACCAACCCAGTGGATTTCTATCATTTCCAAAATTCTCTCCCATCTCTTCCGTTATTCTTACCTCTCCTTCCCCACAGGATTGTTTGGTTTGGTTTGTTTTTATTATTGTTGTTGTTGTTGTCTCTTTCCATGGATAAGCACTACCCATTCAAAAATTTAATGTAAATGGAACATACAGTGTGAACTTTGTATCCGATACTTAAAAAAAAAGCAAAAATGCTTTTTATTTTAAATTAGGTATGGATTCATAAGACATTGCAAACACAGTACAAAGAGGCCCCAGGCACCCAGCACACTGCTTTTGTTGTGTCTTCCATAACTATATGATGCAGTCAAAATCAGGAAAGTAATATGGATACAATATAGGAAGCTAGAGCACCGTGGCTGGCTCATTTGGCTTAGCCTTTTCTGTTTGCCACCATTTTTGGTTTTGTCCATCAGGAGGCCTGCTTAGTTTTTCTTCACCATGTGTTTGTTAATGGGATCGGGGCAGCTAAGTGTCCCTTCCCAAAAGGGAATTTCCAGTAGTGTCCCCAACCACTCACTCACTCCCCCTGCTTTAAGAGAATGGGCTCTTGGAGCCCAGGGCCTCCCTTCTCACTTCTCCCTTGGGAGCACCTGCCCTCTCATTATCTGGGGACTGGATGTCTAAAGATCTGACAAGGCTCTGGGAGCCCAGAGGTGCCACACTTTGAGGGTTTTGAACTTCAAACCAAGGCTCAAGAGGACAGGGAGAGGAAGCAGTTTCTCACTATGGCTGGAGTATCCAGCCTACAACTGAGTGGGTGTGCTTTCAACAGCATCCAGTGTCCACCCCCTCTTTGAACTGTGCACCTGCTCCAGGCCACGAGTCCCCACAGCGCAGAGGAGGACACCCTGTGTTCTGATGGCAGCTCCTGTCTGATGAGAAGACCCTTGGAGGAACAGGGTGGAGTAGGGCGGGACAGGGTAAGCTCACCAATCAGGAGGCTGGGGTGGGGGAACCCAGCAACTTTTTGCGGAGCAGCAGGGAGGAGGCAGATGGAAGGCCATTTGTTTTCCATCTCTGCCTCCAATGCTCAGCTCTCTATGCTAATAAAGAAATGTTGTGACCTCTAACCTGTGATGACTTGGTCCTCCTCACTCCATTCTATTTTTTAGCCCCCTTTCCTAACTGGCATTCTATATCCTTAATATGACATTCAAAATCTCTGCTAAAGTGATATAGTTGAGTATGATGGCTATATCTAGAGTAGTCTACACCCTGCTTACTTGGCCAAGAAACAGTGAACAGAAACTAATAAACATAGGTAGGTGTCACCCAGAGTATCAAAGCGGGGGGTGGGGCTAGGAGGAGGAAAGATCTGCTTCCTGCTCAAGCAGGAGGCCAAGGGGAAAACTGCCAGACTTGCCAGGCCCCAAGTGATCTTGGGGATTAAGAAGTGATACCACTTCGATAGGCACGTCTCTTGCCAAAGTCTAATAAACTGTTCAGAAACTGTGTCTTGATGATCTCATAGCAGCTTCTGACCACTGGTGTCTTTTGTCTCCTGCAGAGCTGTTCTCACCATGTATGAGACAATGTGAAGCCTCTGCATTTTTCACATGATTTCTGCTTTTGGTACAGATGTGATCTCATGGGGACACAAATCCAATCCCAGCATGTGATTTTATTGCTGGAGGTGGGTGTGGTGGGGGGCGGGAGATGGTTGAGCTGAGGTTGGACTCTGATGTGGCTTTGGTCTTAAATCGTTGGACACAGTTAAGATCCCTGGAGGCTCTGGGTATTCTTTCCTTCCCATCATCAGCAGGAAGGGAGCCATTTTGCAGATGACATTTAAGTGAAACTAAAGCCCAAGGGATTGGGGTTATGGATATTCCACACGATTGAGAAATATTAAATGAATGCGTTTAGAGGCACATGCCCAAGAGGATGAGAGAGACAATAGACAAGAGGGCAATGACCCAGGAGGCCGGCCTACCCGAAGCTGGTGGCCTTTCTCAGCCTCGTATGAAAAATGATCACCTGGGTGCTGGCTGTGTTTGCAGTGCATATGGGCATTGGTTTGAGTCCCAGCTCCTCCACTTCCAATCCAGCTCCCTGCTAATGCTCCTGGGAATGCAGCTCCTGTGCCCATATGGGAAACCCAAAAAATGCCCCTGGCTCTTGGTTTCTAACTGACTCATTCTGTCGGGCCATTGTGGCTCTCTGTTTCAGTCTCTTTCTCTCTCTCTCTCTCTGTTTCAGTCTCTTTCTCTCTCTCTCTCTCTGACTTAAGTAAATAAGTAAATCTTAAACAAACAAAACCCCACTACACTAGATACCTTCCTTGCCTACTTCATGGGGCCTTTAGGAAGCAAATCTAAGTTCTTGAGATAGTTAAAAAGACATGAAATTAATGCTCATGTTATTTGGGGTTTTTTTTATGTTTTTTTATTATTCTCATTTTATGATACAGTTCCATATTCCCTTATCCCCTCCCCAATTCCCTCTCCCCCACCTGGTTCCTCTGTATCATTAATAACATATAGATCTTCATACACAGTTATATGTCCATCATTGCGGGCATAGACAATGGCAGAGTCCAGAATCCTATTGTCAAGATATAGTAAACAGTTTCATTGTAAGTCCATCTTTGTCTGGAAGCAGAAATGCATACTACACTGCATCTTCACATCTGGATGTTAGTCTCCATTTCACAGCTACTGTACATCCCTTTAAATGAAAAGTCATAATACAAAATCAACAATGGAAAGAAAAATAGAAATTTACAATACCATGAAGTTAAATAACATGTTACTAGATATGACAGTCTCCATTACACAGCTACTATACATCCCCTTAAATGAAGAGCCACAAAACAAAATCAACATCAGGGAGGAATAAAGAAATTAACAACACCATGAAGTTAAATAACATGCTACTAAATGACTAACGTGTAGCTGAAGAAATGAAAATCAAGAACTTTCTTGAAGAAAATGATGCCACTGTGTTCTACGCGTCATTGAATGATTTAATCAGAAGAAAGTGTTTTGAAGAGATGAAACCAACATAAAACAACAAAACCCATGTGATATAGTTTCTGCTGATCTTTGTTGGTGAAGTGTGTCTCCTCCAGACAATAAACAGATGGGTTTTGTTTTTAATCCAGTCTACTAATCTATGATGTTTGATTGAGCTTAAGCCATTTACATTCAGAGTTTATCATGTATGAATGGTACTTTGGTCCTGTCTTTTTAGGAATGGGTTGTTCATTGGTTTAGTTTTCTGTTGTCATTTTACTGGGATGTTCTTCCCATTTGCCTTTGGTTTTGGTAGGTGCTATTCCTCTTCTCTGTCAAAAGAACATCTTGAAGTATCATTTGTAGGGCAGGTTTGGAAGAGGCAAATTCTTTTAACTTTTCTTTACTGTGGAAGAATTTTATTTCATTTTCAAAGACAAAAGAAAGCTTTGCTGCGTATGTTATCCTGGGCCAACAAATTTTTTTTCTTTTAGAATCTGGAATATGTCACTCCATTCTCTTCTGGTCTGTAGAGTTTCCTGTGAGAGATCTCCTGTGAGTTTAATTGGCATTCCTTTATATGTCAATTGATTTTTTTTCACGTGCACATCTAAGGATCTTTTCCTTATGTTCAATTGAAGAGAGCTTGATAATCATGTGTCTTGGTGAAGATCACTTTTGATCAAGCCTGTTGGGAGTTCTGTACCCCTCCTGGATCTTGTTTCCCAATTCTTTCTCTAGATTAGGGAAATTTTCCTTTATTATTTCATTAAATACATTTGCAAACTCAGCTTCTCTTTCTGCACCTTCTGGGACTCCCAGAACCCTTATATTTGGCCTCTTAATAGTGTCTTTCAATTCTTGAATACATTTTTGGCCTGATCCAGCTCTGCTTCCAGCTTTTTGTTTGCTTCCCCCTGATGACAGGAAATATCTTCCAATTCTGAGATTCTTTCTTCTGCTTGCTTCATTCTATTTTGGAGACTCTCCACTGTACTCTTAATTTGCTCTACTGTGTTCTTAATTTCTGATATACCAGCCTTGATTTGTTTTATTGCTTCCTTAAATTCTTTGAACTCTTGCATGAGCTTCTCATTGTTGATCAGAATCTTTAAAATGAGTCTTGTGGATTCTGTGTCCCCCATTTTCTCGATGTCTTCCTCAGTTAACTCTGAGGTTGGCATAGGGTTTTGCTCCTTTGCAGGGGAGTTTTCAATAATTTTCATTGTGCTTTTGTCTCTTCTTTTGCTCTTGGTCATTGCACTTCTGGTTAGCAGAGTCTTCTCCTTGGGGCACGTTTCTAAGCTGTGTCGCCCACAGGTCTGCAGTTTGATTTTACTTGTTGCAGTTGGTACACAACTTTTTGCTTTGCTTGCAGCCACTTGTGCCACAACCTCTAGCGAGTTCCAGGTCTGGGTTCTTATGTCAGATTTCCACCATGGTCTCCATAGCCCCAGCTCTTGGCTCACCACTCTCTACCTCCTGTGATACCATGCTGAGGCTGCACTGTTGTCTCAGCAACCTTTCTCTCACTTCTGGTTGGAGCAGGTCCCAGGATTAGAGAGACACCAGGTATCCTATATAGTTAGGTTGTTGGTGGCACTGATCTTGCAAGAACCTGTTGGACGTTAGGTCTGGGTGCCACACGGACCTATTTTGACCCGTATGATGCCACAGTCGATATTATTTTCCTGCAGGACCATTGCAATCCATGGAACTCAGTGAGTTCTCATGAGCTCATCACATGCGCAGTTCACTGTTGTCCCCTGCAGTCCTAAAGCTATTGCCCCAGTGTGCAAAATGGTGCCTGACATACCACTACTACAGTTCTTGATCTGCTGGCTGTCAGGTCTGAGGGCTACCCAGACCTGTCTTTGGTGGAACCTGTAGAATGCCACATTGTTGCAGTTCACTGAGTCAGAAATGAGTTCACTCCCAGCTCAGCATATGCTCAGTCCTTTCCCTTACCTTTGCCTCCTTATGCAAAATGGCGCCCAATTCGGCTCTAGGGGACTGACTGAGCTGTGAAATCCACCCTGTTCTCGCACTGCCCATCTGGAATCTGCTGCTCTGTCTCTGCTCCTGGTCAAATCAGACAGGCCAGCAGGATGGACAGTTCTTTGTCTGGGCTCACCTCCCAAGCTCCCAGTGCAAGTCCCTTCCCACCTGGTTGCTGGTGGAGTTCTGGCTGCTGGTGGAGTTCAGATCACTGTTAGTTGAATAACGCTGGAGTATCAGTCACTGCAACACCACACCATTGTGTCTGCTACTTTCCTGTGTCTGTCAGTCTCCAGGTACCCTCTGCTGTTGTTCTGTCCTTTCCTGTTTCCTGAAATATGTCCTCTCTGCTTCATCCTGATTAAATGTTTTTCTGTCCATTTAAACGTGTCCTTACCCTATTGTGCCATCTTGATTCTCTGCTCGTGTTATTTGAATAAAGCATTCAAAATTTTAAAAAGTACTGTTTTTGCTTGATGAAGCATAGCAACTTGCAAAGCATTAATGATACAGGCTTCTTTCTTTGTTTCTCTTTCTTTCTTTCTTTTTTTTCTTGAGTGTTGACTTTGAAATTCAGAGTTACAGGGCCCAGTGGCATGGCCTAGTGGGTAAAGTCCTCGCCTTGAACACGCCCCGGGATCCCATATGGCACCGGTCCTAATCCTGGCAGCTCCACCCCCCATCCAGCTCCCTGCTTGTGGCCTAGGAAAGCAGTCAAGGACGGCCCAATTCTTTGGGATCCTGCACCCATGTGGAGACCTGGAGAAAGTTCCTGTCTCCTGGCTTCGGATTGGCACAGCACTGGCCATTGCGCTCACTGGGGAGTGAATCATCAAATGGAAGATCTTCCTCTCTGTCTCTCTTCCTCTCTGTATATCTGACTTTGTAATAATAAAAAAAAAAAATAGATCTTAAAAAAAAAAAAAAGAAATTCGGAGTTACAGAGGCAGAGAGGGTTATATTAGAGATTGATCTTGCATTTGTTGTTTCGTTTTCCAGATGGCCAAAATGGACCAGGTCTGAACCAGGCCAAAGCCAGCAGCTAGGAGCTTTATCCAGGTCTACCATGGAGGTGCTAGTGGCCCACACCGTTGGGCTGTTTTCTGGTGTGTCTCTCATGCCACTAGCAAGGAGCTTAACTGGCAGTGGAGCAGCCGGAACACAAACCTGCATCCATGTAGGATGCTGGAGCCACAGGTGTCAGCCTTGCATAATGTACAGTTTTCAGGTTTCTTTGAAAGCTGTTTTGTTTTAAGTTGGGAAAATGTTTTTCTCAAGAGTAATATGAAGATTGATGGTGACGTTTCTAGGCTGACCCCCAAACCCAATATTTCTAAGCATTTTTTGGAGTTTGCTGAGATATGTTCATATGAAAGTTGGCCCTATATGAAAACCTGTTTCATTTCACATGCACCTAAACAGGGGGAAGGCCTGCAGTCCATTTCACATGCGTCTGAACAGTCCCAGGCTGTGATCTGGAGTAGTGGTGCTGGGTGTCTGGCTGGCTGCCTGCTGGGGCAGCATCTGGGGAGTCCCCTGGGAAGAGAGCCCTGGCGGGAGCAATGTGCAAAGGGGAGAAGGAGTCAGCTGGAGAGATGAGCACAGACTCGCATCTCCCAGGCAGGCCTCCCAGCTCGCTCCAGACCCCTAGTTGCAGGAGCTGGGGTCACAGCCTAAGGTGCTCAAGTTCCAAGAGGCCCCATATTAAAAAAAAAAAAAAAAAAAGGTTTTGTGCATTTGCTAAGGTATTTCCATTGAGAATCGCAACTCTGAAAATCCCAAATCTGAAATTTTGCAGTGGATGTTTAAAATATCAGGTACAGTTACTCTGAGGCTATGTGTGGAAGGTGTTTATGAGACACAGATGAACTTTGTGGAACTCTATGTTTAGATTTGGGCTCCCCCCTCCAAGATATCTCATTATGTATACCCAGAAGGAAACGTGACATATGAAAGTGTAAAATTCAAAACACTTTTGTTCCCATGTATTTTGGGGTAAGGGATACTCAGCCTGTTATTGCAGAGAGAATTTAAAATATATAGTGAACTATCTGTCAAAAACTCTAAAAAATAGATACTGCATTTTTCTCGAGTTCCAGTGTCATCGTACTAAAGTGCTGTTTGAGCCTTTACAGATAATCCATTCTCTTAGTAGTGTATTTCCCTTTAAGACGTCGAAGGAGCAGTGACAACTTTGAGATCCCATAAATTCCATATGAGACCAGCAATTCTTCCCCAGGCATTGCCCTTAATAGAGGGCATACCTCTTGGGGCGTAGGAATTTGGAAACCTTGGAGAGAAGCTGCCAGGGGTAGCAGAGATGCCACTATGGCTGCCCAGGGCGGCCCAGGCACCTTTGAACAGATTCTTGACCTCAAGTACAAATCAGTCAGAAATTCAGACTCCCTTTTTCCGGACATCCTCTCATACCTGCTGACAATCAAGGACACTCACATTTTGATTAATGCTCTTTGTAGATGGTCAGTTTCATTTTCATTTCAGTTTTCTTCCCGTTTCAGTCCCACAGGACTGTGAATTAAGAGATGGGGAGAAATACAGGTTGAAATGTACGCTCTTTAGTGTGCTGTTTCTTGGTGAAATGACACTGAAGAGGCTGGCAGTTGCTCCAGGAAGGCTTTTAGATGCTGAACAGGTTTCTTTGTGTTTAACTTATATTTTACACATATACACACATATGATTTGAGATGGCTTAGAAGATGATACACGACAAAAGAGGGAAATGGGTGTTCAGGGAGTTAGGAAAAGTACAGATGAGAATAGGAAGATAAGAGAGATGTGGACAGTTTTTCCAAGCCTGAACTTGGACTCACTCACTCCTACTTCGGGGGACGGGGTGGAAAACGAAGGCTACCCCAGGAGCAACGTCCATGACTTCTCTCTGCTCTGCTCACTCACTCAGTTCCACCAAGAGTTCTCATTGAGTAAGGTTTTGAGTGAAGTGGCTTGACCTGCATCTCACCTTTGCTGTGACCACACCATGTCTCCTCCCACTCCAGGCACATCCCAAGACAACGCCACAGACCCACAGGGAGGCTGGTGGCTGACACACGGGTGGCACCTTCCAGAGCTGCTTCTGCCAGCGCACCTTTTTCTGGTCTTGGCCTCTGGGCTTTGAGCTCCACCCTACCCAGGTCTCTGCTACCATCCTGCACTTTGGTGCCAGATGCTCCTTCAAGGGCAGACCTCCCTTTGTTGGCTCCCTGTCTCTTCCTCTCCTCTTCTTCTGCCTATTGTCCCCAAAGTGTAAAGATGAGTAAGGGATGGTGTCCACCAAGCAGCTGCAGACCTGGTCCATCAGCTGCTTCTGGGCCACTTCCAGCAAGTGCTATGCAGGATGTGAACATGGTGGTTTGTCAGCACCAAGGCTGAGGCAGGGGGCTGACCACTGAGCAGGCTTCACAGGGAAGAGAAAGATGGTGGGGCAGGGTAGAGGAGAAAATTCTGGGTGACCAGATGTTCTGCCCTGTTCAGAGGTGTGAATATAGGGGAGCGTGAACTCTGAATGCTGGCCTGTGGCGGGGTCAAGGTGAGGAGGAGGAGGTTCAGGAAGGGAGCTGGGAAAAGTGAACTGGATTAAAGAGAGGGGCAAAGCTGCTCTCTAGGGCCTGAAAAGTCCAAGGAGTGCTTTGGACAGTGAGGGTTGGGCTTGGAGATGCTTCCCCTGGTGGCAGCAAGTTCAGACAAACAGCTGCAAGGAGCTCCAGCTCGACTTGGTCGTGTCTTCCATTCGCTACTCCCTGACTGCAAACAGGGATGATAACCCTTGTTTTGCATGGGTGAGACAATGATGGTGTTGAGGAATGGGGGATGGGAAGGACAGGGGGCACTTGAGCTCTGTCATTGACCCTGGCTTTACAGAGGTGCCACTGCAAAGGTGGAAATGTGCCTGTGAATGCTGAATCCCGAGCCACTGGCATCAGCAGTGCTGGTCACTTGGACCATAGCCAATGTTTACCACTCCAGTACAAGGAGTACCACCTGTGCTTCAGTGGGGAGAGCATGTGTGCTCTGGGCAGTTAAGATACTCACCCCGGTATTGAGTGTCTGTACCGTTCCACACAGAGGGCTCACAAATCGGATCTTAAAATCATCCGATGAGAGCAGCATTGCTTTAACAGATATCCTAAATTGACCTACAAAGATTGAAATAAACAACTTTCCTGAAATTTGTTTTTACAGAAGAAGACAAATTTGCAAAATCTCAGCACTTCCGTCCTGGAAGAGAATGAGATTCACAGTCTTTTTGTTGTTGTTTGAAGGTTTATTTATTTGGCTGAAGATCAGTTACAGGGATAGATCTTGCATCCACTGGTTCACTCCCCACATGGTTGCAATAGCCAGCACTGGCTGAGGCTGAAACCAGTAGCCAGGAGCTTCATCTGCACCTCTCATGTGGATATCAGGGGCCCAAGCGCTCAGGCCGTCTGCTGCTGCTTTCCCCGGGTGTCTCAGCAAGGGACTAGATCAGAAGTAGAACAGCCAGGACTCCAACAAGAGCCCATAAGGGATGCCAGCATTACAAATGGTGGCTTAACTCACCATGCCACAGAGCCAGCCCTGAGACAAATAGTCTTAATATTCCTTGACCACATCATTGTTTGATGCTACTGGGAAGAGCACAGAATGGGAAAATTCTCACCTGTGCAGCTAGGACACGGTCAACCGATGATCTTGCAACTATTAAAAAAAAAAATCCAGGTAACAAAGCGGTTCATCCCAGTCTTGTGTTCTACAAATGGCTTGTTAACACTAATGCTGTTTGAACCAAGTTAGACTAACTTTAGTCTTTATCTCATGCCACTTACACCTGGGCCCACGGCCCTGGTACGAAATGAGCAACAGAGTCTGGTCTTGGCTGCTGCTGCATGAAAGTCGTGGGATGGCTTCTGAGGGGCTGGTTTGTGTTGGCTCTGTCTGTAGTTTAAAAGCAAACATCTCCCCTTCCGCACTTGGTCTCTAGGTGACAGCAACGCTGAGGAACTTGGTGGATTCGCCACTGGCAAGAACGAAGCTCCTGAGCACCGGTGCCCTGCCCCAGCTCTGCACGGTGATAGAACAGTACATGAGTGACAAGGACGTCTGCACCAACGTCGCCAGGATATTCAGGTGGGTACCAAGCCTTAGCAAAGGGCCTGTGCTTACATTCAGGGTTATCATGAATGTCTGTGGGGGTGATTGGCAAGGAAGCCTCTATTTAAAATTTGAGGGCTTTTCCTTCACCTGGCAGAAAAGGTGGATTGAGTGGCCAGTGTTTAAAATAGAGCGTTGATGCTGATAGTCTTTCCTAACGTCACTGTAGCGCACTCACTGCCTGCTGGTGCCGTTAGTGTGCTTATGAGCCGTAAGCTTGCCTTGTGCTTCTGTTGGCTGACTGTCACCTTCCTCTCTGCTTAGCACAGGCAAAGAACCATACAATAAACATGACAAACATTCTGATACACTTAGAAATATTAAGAGTTATAGTTCAACAAGGGGGTCACTGATTAAGGAGCCTGGGGTTAAACTTCAGGACTGTCTTTAAATTTGTCCTTTGATGCTCTTGGCCCTTCTTTTGCATAATCACTAATCATTCTAAAAAATGTTTGTGTATTTAGGTAGTTTATTAGTTATTTGAAAGGCAGAGCAACAGAGAGAGGAAAAAGCTTGCATCTTCTGGTTCATTCTACCACCATAGCCAGGGCTGGGCCAGTCCACAGCCAGCAGTCAGAAACCCCATCAGGGTCCCCACCTGGATGGCAGGAGACCCGTGCACTGGAGCCATCCTCTGCTGCCTTCCCAGGTACATTAGCAGGGAGCTAGATCAGAAACGGAGCAACCAGGACTTGAACCATAGGTCTTTCTTGACCTGTAAGGTTCTAGTTGTTATTTTTTGTTTGCTTAAATACAAAATTTCCTGAACTGAATTAGCAGTTGACCCCCAGTTGAGGCTAGGAGTCCAGATTTGCTGTTTTAGCAGCACATTTTCCTGAGCTTTGCCCTGGGAATTTCATCATGCTTCATTTTGAAGCCCTGTCACAGCACACAGATTTGTTTTTGGGGTATAGCAAGTGGCATGTTAGATTCACATTTGGTTTTTCCAAGGTAGTTGGCTCAGCACCTCTTACTGAATTCACTGGCTTTGTTTCTTCCTGACTCTTACCATTATAGATAAGTTTCCCCCACATTTGAAGGTCTGGTGGTGGGCTTTCCATGCCGTTCCTCCTTAGTCTTGTATCATATAGCAGATTTAAGTCCTGTGGGAAGACAAATCCCATTCTTTCTTTCTCCTTTACAATACAGACTTGTCTTGTTCTTCTCTTTTCCTTAGAAAGTTGGGGACTGGTAGGGGAACTCAAGGGCTTGTAATGGAATTCCATAGAGTCTGCAGACAAATGGGGATTAGAGTGCATTGACATCTTTATACTAGAGATTCAGTTTGCTTAATGTTTATGTAGCTAATTATCCAGAATAAAATATTAAAGTGTATATCTTTAAATCAACCTTTTAAACTAAAGATAGAACTTTACCACAGCTCTTCAAACCAGGTTTTATTATCTTTAAAATGTAGTAATAATGTGAGCACAGAACTCTCTGTCATCTGGTGAAATTTCTACTTGGTTCAGTGTCAGCAAGTTATATTTTGTAAAAATTTGTCCATTTTATTTAAAACTCTGAACAATATAAGTTGTTCTAAATATTCTTAACGTGCTTTTAATCTGTTGTATCTTGGTGTTCCCTGTTTTTCATTTTACTTAACAAATATTTTATAGTACTTACAATGACAGTCCAGGCAATATTTTACGTATTTCACAAATACTAATTCATTTCATCTTTACCACAGCTTTTTAAAAATAGGTGCTAATGTTGTCACACTCACCTGCTGTTGAGGAAATGGAGGCATAGAGTAGCTCAGTAGTTTTCCTAAGATCTCCAAAGTCTCCAAGTGGAGCTGTAATTCAAACCGGGTCATCTGACTCGAAAGTCCTACTTGTGACGACTGGGTCATTCTCGCTGTTTATGTGGATTGTCAGTGTGGATTTCCAGTCCTCATTTTGACTATATGTGATGTTACTCTTTTTTTCTTCATCAGTCTTGCCAAAGGTTTGCCAATGTTACCAGTGTTTGCAAAGAATCAACTGGTTTATTTGATCAACATTTTAGTATTTTGTTTTCTTATTCCTTCTGGTCATGTCCTTATTAATTCTTTTCTTCTACTCTCTGTGGACATATATTTTTTAAAGATTTATTTATTCTTATTGGAAAGACAGATCTACAAAGAAAAAGAGAGACAGAAATGAAGACCTTGTCTGCTGGTTCACTCCCCAAGTGGCTAGAATGGCAGAACTAAGCCAGTCTGAAGCCAGGCAGGTCTCCCACATGGGTACAGGGTCCCAAGGCTTTGGGCCATCCTCTTCTGCTATCCCAGATCACAAGCAAGGAGCTGGATGGGAAGTGGAGCAGCCAGGACTTGAACCGGCACTCATGTGGGATCCCAGCAGATGCAAGGCAAGGATTTAGCTACTGAGCCATCATGCTGGGCTCCCTATATTATGTTTTTATTCTGTTTTAGTTAGAAACTCAGCTCCTTTTTAAAAAAAGTTTTTAGTCTTCTTAAGGCTATACATTTTCTCCTAAATGTTGCTTTAGCTATATTCTACAAATTTTATAATGTTTTTATTATTCACACTTAAGTATTTTGATTTTCCTGTGTAACCTATAAATTATTTAGCTATTTAATTTAACCTATAAATTAAATGTTTGAGAGTATGTTTTCTTAGCTTGTGTTTTCTGAATCACAAATGTGTGGTCAGGTCACACCACACACAAGTGTTAAATGGGCTTCAGGGTTCTAGTTTTCAAAGGACATTTTCCAGTTTGCTTGTGCTGTCCACGGATCCAGAGAAGAGGGCAGGCCTCCGTGCAGGTCAACTAATGGGGTGGGGAGAGTATCTCAGAGCTCTTTATCCTGGACTGGGCAACTCCTTGAGGGTGTGTGTTTAGCAAGGCACCCTGTGTGCCTAGATTGTACAGAAAAAAAAATGCTTACTTTTCCCAATTTCCATTTCTGCAGCAAGCTCACCTCTTACCATGACTTCTGCGTGGCCTTGGCCAGCTGTTCCAGATGTTACGCTTTGTTTTTGAATCTGATAAACACATACCAGAAGCATCAGGTCAGTGCTTTGTGCATTTAGATACACTTTAGCCTGTTCCTCGCCCCGGCGTGTTGACATGAGCTCTTGTCCAGTGACTTTGTGTTTGAGGGGCCTGGACTTCTATGAAGAGGTGATGGATTTCAACAGCACCATTCCTCCCGGTGATCTGTGGATTGCTCACCCTGGTGTGGGGCTGAGGGTTGACCGCAGGGCCCCAGTACTGACCTAGTGAGTCAGCTGCTGGAGGCCTGGCTGTCTGCATTTTACCAATCCCCCAGAAATTTCTAGTGTGGACTAAAGACTGGATGTGTTTTCAAGATTTGTCTTGCCATGGAAACCTCTAATTCTTCTTTGGTCTTGCTCTTTTTAAATGAAATTTCTAGACCAAAAAAAAGTTATTATTATATTTGAAAGAGAGAGAAGGATGGAGAGAGAGAAAGAAGTCTTTTATCCACTGATTCACTCCCCAGATGGTTGCAACAGTGGCAGTGGGGCTGGTCCAGTGTTGGAAGCCAGAAACCACTTCCAGGTCTCCCACATGGGTGCAGCAGCTCAAGGACTCAGGTCTTCCCTGCTGCTTTCTCAGGCTGTAATCAGGGAGCTGGATCAGAAGTGGAGCAGTCAGGACTCGAACCAGCTAGGCAAAGAAGTTAAATAATTTTAATGTATGGGGCAAAAATACATACAGACTTAAAATATAGAACTCACAAATAGATTCTTAATAAGATTGTAGCACTTAATATAGATATTGATTTTCATTATTATTTCTTTAATATTCATTTAATGTCATGTACTTCTATTCAACTTTATCAATGAGTAAAGCAGCATCAACTCTTCAGTGAACCATCTTATTTATGAGTACAGAATATGTTCATTCCAAATGTGTTGCATTTTCAAAATCACATGGTAAGTTTCACCAGTACTAAGACCATATAATTTGGGGATGATGCTGCATAGCCTGTGGTATCGGTATGCCACTTGGACATTGGTTCAAGTCCCAGTTGCTTCAGTTTTCATCCAAGTAATGCACCTGTAAAAGCAATGGAAAATGTCCCAAGTGCTTGAGCCCCTGCCACTTGTATGGGAGACCTGGAGGGAGCTCCTGGATCTCAACTTGAGAACAGCTCAGCTCTGGGCGTTACAACCATTCGGGAAGTGAACCCGTGGACAGGAGATCTCTGGGTTTCTCTACTTCTCTCTCTCTCTCCTCCTTTCTCTCTTTCCCTTTTTCTCCCTCTTCTTCCCTCCCTCTCCTTCTGCTTCTGTCTCTGAAACTCCACCTTTCAAATAAAATAAATCTGTAAGAAAAAAAAGACCAAGTACTTTGGCCTGTAGGTTTGTGTGTTTTTGTATTAGCCATATTAAGACTATCTCAAAGCAAAATCCCTGTTTGCCATCAATACTTGGTTTTACCCAGCCAAATATTTTTGCTGAGAATGATTAAACTTGGCAGCATTTGCACTCTCTTAGCTGTTTGTTAAAAGGTTAGTAGTCTATTTTTAATTATACAGATGTCAAGGAGACATCTATAGTCATATCATTTACTGCAGTTTAAAGATGATAAGTTAGTAAGGTTTCGTCTATTTTTAAAAATCTTTATAGATATGCAATTAATTATTTGATTGTAGGTGTTTAGGTCACAAATGCCTCTCCCTATACATTTTATATTTTCCATGATTTACACACCTTTGAAGATTTAAAGGTGTAGGAACCTTCCACATTATGAATGAATTTAATGGATCCACCATACATTATTTACAATATGCTGTTCATTTGAGTGCCCATTACACATTTATTAACTTAGAATTTAGTACAATATATTCCCAGAACTGCAGTCTTTAAACAAATCAATAATCATAATGGAAGGAAGGCATAGACATTTCTAGACCTGAATGCTTTTTTTAAGATTAGATTCATTTATTTGAAAGTCAGAGTTACTGAGCAGAGAAAGAGATCTTCTGTCTACTGGTTCACTCCCCAAATCGCCACCACAACAGGACAACACAAGAGAGGCAAAGCAGAAGCCAGAAGCTTCATCTGGGTCTCCTGCATGGTTGGCAGGGGCCCAGCCAAGTTCTTGAGCCATCTTCCATTGCTTTCCGGGCACACTAGGCACCTATATGAGATGCTGTTATTGCAAGTGGTAGCTTAACTCGCTATACCACAAAGCCACCCCCGCCAATTGTTTAAGGAAGCATATCATATGTTAGCAAAGATAGTTTACTACAGCCCTAAAAGAAGCCTTCTAGATCTTAAATGAGATTTCTGAGGCCTTGCAATTTAATTAACAGTAGGTTAAATTAACAGTAGGTTAAATTGCTACCTTTGACATCAGTATACCATGTGAGCACCAGATCGAATCCCCACTGCTTTGCTTCTGATTTAGTTCCCTGATAATGATCTAGGAAAGCAGCAGAAAGATAACCCACAGGGTCTGCCACACTTGTGGGAGACCCTGATGGAGTTCCTGGCTCCAGACCTGCCTGCCCTGGTCATGTGGGCAGTGAATCAACAAATCAAAGATCCCTCTCTGTCAAATAAATAAACAAATGATCTGTTTTTTTTTTTAATGAGATTTATGTATTTTATGAGGGTAGTTGAAGAAAAAGTTCATGTAAAATGAACTTTAAAATAAATTTAGTTTGATACAAAAAATATAAAATCTATGTAGTATTTTGGTAGGACACGGTAGTTTTATATATAGAGAGAGGAACAGTGAGAAAGTTCTTCCATCCACTGGTTCATTCCCCAAATGGCCAAAAATACTTGGGCTTGGTGAGGTTGAAAGCAGGAGCTTCTTCCAGTCTGCCATGTGGGTGTAGGGGCCCAAGCTCTTGGACCCTCTTCCGTTGCTTTTCCCAGGTGCGTTAGTGGAGAGCTGGATCAGAGGGGGACAGCCAGGACTCAAGCCAGTGCCCATATAGGATGCTGATATTCCAGGTGTCAGCTTTACACATTAGGTCACAAAGACAGTCCCTTCTGAAAATTATTAAAGTGCCCTCATATTTTGTGAATGTTTTTGGAATTTATGTGTAGTTTCACTTTACCATTGTTACTGTTTGTTTTCTGCTGTTTGAATTTTGGATGAGTAGGCAGACTTATGGGGAGCAAATCTCTTTGCCTTGAACTAGAATTTTCAAATTTTCAGATGAGAGTGAGAGAAACTGAAAACTTTGAAACCTAAAAGTTTTATTTGAAGTTATGTTGTGACCTATACTTTTTCTTAGTAGGAAGAAAATCCATTTGTTGAATACTGTCAGTTCTATTGCTTTATTGTATTATGACGTAGACACTTCTTGGTTTCTGTGATTACAGCTTACATTATTATTATTTTTTAAAGATTTATTTATGGTTTTTATTGGAAAGTCAGATATACACAGAGAGGAGGAGAGACAGAGAGAAATATTCTCTGTCCGATGATTCACTCCCCAAGTGAGCGCAACGACTGGCGCTGCGCCGATCAACAGCCAGGAGCCCAGATCCTCTTCCGGGTCTCCCACGCGGGTGCAGGGTCCCAAAACCTTGGGCTGTCTTCAACTCCTTTCCCAAGCCTCAAGTAGGGAGCTGGATGGGAAGTGGAGCTGCCAGGGTTAGAACCAGCGCCCATATGGGATCCCGGCGCATTCAAGGCAAGAATGTTAGCCATTAGGCCATGGTGCCGGGCCCCAAATGATTACTTTTAAAATATTTATTTATTTTACTTGAAAGTCAGGATTACAGCGAGAAAAAAAAAAGAGAGAGAGATCTTTTCATCTGCTGGATTACTCCCCACAGGGGCCACAAAACATGGGCTGAGTGGTCCCAAGCTAGGATCCAGGAGCTGTTTATTTAATTTATGGGAAAAGTAGGTTTACAGAGAGAAGGAGCAACAAAAAGATCTTTCCTTCTGATGGTTAACTCCCCAAATGGCTGCAATGCCTGGAGCTGAG
The DNA here is from genome assembly GCF_030435755.1 of Ochotona princeps. Taxonomy (NCBI): domain Eukaryota; kingdom Metazoa; phylum Chordata; class Mammalia; order Lagomorpha; family Ochotonidae; genus Ochotona; species Ochotona princeps. Next base: position 53,133,626 of record NC_080832.1, on the reverse strand, counting down.
CCAATCTGAAACCAGGGCTCTTCTAAAGCAAGGGCTGTTCTCCATTGCTTTCCTAGACCATGTAGCTAGATGGGAAGTGCAGCAGCCAGGACACAAACCAGTGCGCATATAGGATCCTGGCACTTATAAGGGGAGGATTAGCCAATTGAGACATTATGGTAGGCCCTCACACACACAGACACACACAGACACACACTCCTCTCTGTTAATTTGAATGTCATTTTGTATTCCTATTAAAATGGTTTTATTTTTTTTAATTTACTCATATTTATTGTCTTAAGATCTCTTGTTCATATCACCGGTGATTTATGCTTCCTAATCCTTCGCCCCTTCAGTCTCACACTCTCCGAGTCCATTGGAGGTGTTGAAGGAGGGTAAGCAGTAGGAAGCCTCTCAAGGGAAACAAGTGCAGGGTACTGGTGGCAGGGAGTGAGTGCGAAGGGAAATGAGTGAAGGTTTATTTCCTACTCATCTCTCACATTTTATAGACAGCAGGGAATATCTGATCAGTTACAAGGAGGAGAGACAATTTTGAGGAGTCTTTTTCTTGCAGTCTGTTACAAAATGAAAAGTGAAGAGAGGCGCTCTGGACAGATGGACAGTGTATAGAGATCTGTTTGTTTCCTGCACTGACCCATTCACCTTTGGCTATCAGATCTGTCACTTCTATTTCTGCTTTCTTGGCATTGATCAGCTGCTAGCCTTCCGGGTAGTATAAGTCATCCTGCCACTGCCCCACCCCACCACAGTTACGCTGAGATCTTTGCTGGGTGCACTGGTTTCCTTTCCATCCCAATGAGACTGCAGTAGCTATCCCAGGCTGAGGAAGTTGAATGTGCTTTTCCTTATACTACATGTTACCTTTGTGCTTTGATTTCAGAGAAAGGAGAGAGAGCTCTCAAGATACTTATTCGTTGGTGCTGTGTGTGCTACATAGCAGCTGGCATGCACTTGTGATCCACTCCTGACAACCAGCTTGAACCAGTGTCTGCTGTAGAATAGTACTATCTTTTCTTGAGATTTCTTAGGCAGAGAGCAGGAAGTCTGAATGTGTGTATGTTGTTATTATTTTTTCTATAGCAAGAAAAAAGCTCTGGGAGGTTTCATGGATATGCAGCAGGTCTAGGATTCCTCTTCCGAGGGAACTGACTGGAAGTCCTGCGGTGTCCTGTCCATCTGACACTATTCCCCAGTCCTGATCCACAGAGGTCGACTCCAACCACCTTTGTTTTACATCTTTCCTCTAATAGATTGCTAGTTGCTTGAGAATCCATACACTATTTTCTGATGCAAACCTTTGTGAAGAACATGCATATCAAGTGTCTTCAAAAGTTCATGAAAAGGGTCTCTTTAATCCAAGTATTCACAGTGGGTGGCTGGAGGTGTTCCAAACAGAAATCAGGAGCTAGGAAGTGAATCCATGTCTCCCATGTGGGTGGCAGGAATCCAACCCCTGTATCCACCTGCCTCTTAGGTCCAGGGGGTCCCTCAGATTGTCCCTCGTGCCGTGCCCCATGTTAGGCGCCATTTGCTCCGAGCCAGTAACGTGGACAGGGAGAGGATCTGGGGATGAAACACCGACAGGAGACCAGTAATCAATTTTTATTTTCTAAGGAGAATGAAGAGCATCTTGTTAATCATGTGCAGGAGCTTGTTCCTTCAGAACCTTCAGAGACAGGCTGATGTATTCCTTCGGTGATCACCAAGCTATGTTAATCACTGTGGTGAAAGTTGTGCTCCAGTGCCTAACAATCTAGAAGACAGGAAAGTGAACCTGACCCCTTTCTGATGAGTTAGTTATTGCTCCCACACTGGGAGCCTGATCCTATGGATGGATTTCTTTAAAAAGCTGTCTTATCTCCCCTGTGTCATTTTTCTCCCTCTTCCTTTTCTGTTGGTTACTTACCTGTGCCTTTGGAGTCCACCCTGTCCCTGGGAAATTATTCACTGGCATTTGGCAAGGGAACTGTGTGACCCAGTATACTGAAAGCAATACCCAAAACGTCTAACTGGCTTGTGGTGAGGAAGAGTATCGGGCACCTGGATGAAATTTGTGTTGTCACTTCTCATCTTCAGAAGCCAATTCAGGATGGTGATGTCTTGTGTTCTGTCCCAGGCAGGTCTCCCAAGCCTCATCTATTTTTCCTCCATCTCTGCATCGTCCTAAAGGCCTTGGTAACATGGCCAGTACCCCTAGCACCACGAAAGCAGCCTGGATCCTCAGTAGGTGTGGGTGGGAGGAGACGTACCCCAGTGAAGTCATGCGGGCGCCTTGCTGAGTGGCCTGCCCAAAGTTGACTTCTCCAGCATGCGTATCTCATGTTTGAATTTGCTATTTACTATTTGATTAAAACTCAGACACTATGACGTTATGCCTTTAATTGGGAGATTTTGGTCTAGGACACAGTGTCACCTCAAAAGCTGAGGCTTGGTGGTGACCTTGTAGGCTATTGGCCAGGTGGATATCTGACCTAGAAATCTTGTGCAGTCTGTTAGAGGCTTGTGAACTCCCAGTTTTTCAGTTGCTCTTGGAACCCACTTCCCCACTACATGGCTTCCCCGACTGCTCACTAATGAGATGCATACTTTTTAAGTGTGCTGAGTTTATATTTTAAAGCCATGCTTTTCACTTTATTGAAACTTTATTTGGACTTCATACTGTCTTTGGCTTCTAGGAAAAATGGAAATGTTAGGGCTTTGAGCCATCACTTTATTATTTTTTTTCCTAGAGAGAAAAGTAGGTAATGTGAGTTTGCCTCCAAGCCACTGTATTTCAGTAGAGCAGGGCAAGAGTTGAGGCGCTAAGGAGGTAATGAATATGTCCCCAATACTCACTATAAAGCCATTCCCCGAAGCTCCTCCTGTGGATCTCAACATGAGCATTGTTTATAGAGCTGCCTCACCCAACCCTGAGAATTCCCCAAAGGAGGCCGCTCCTGCCTTCATACAGCTGACCTGAAGCATGGTTTCGCCCTCTCGCTCATGACAGGTGCCAGAAGAGTGGCTTTCAGGGATGTGAATTGCTTCAGTACTCAGGAATATCTTCCCGAAACACCTCCTTTCCTCTGGTTCCCTGGGAGGAAGCAGTGTGACCCAGCCCACCCCATCTCATCCTTTGGCTGCTGAGAACAGTAGCAGAGAAGTGGTGCTGGGTGACTGAGCCTCCTTAGAATCATGTTTCCCTCAGCTTCTGTGACCCTCTTGGATATCATCCTTTTCCTTCTTTTTATTAAAAAAAAAAAACAAAAAAAAAAAACCACAGGCTGGCCAGGAATCCCCCTCCATGTTTGCAGAGTGTGTGTCCACCTGGACTCAGCTACACCTGTGGCAGTTGGGGTCTCACCTTGGACATGAAATCCATCCATCTGGCAACTTTATTTAAATAGAGTGATGACTTCCTTCAGTTATTTTTGTTTCTGCAAGGCCTGGTGGAAGCTTTGTAGTCTCTTATTAGGCACAGCCCTCACCCAGCAGTTAAACAATCCCAGGCCGTTCACCTTCTCCCTGCTTCTCTGTTACTATTGCCTCTGTGTCTTACAAATGGCATATTTAGAATCAGTGTAACTAGCTCCTAGCTTCAGCCTGGCTTGGTCCTACCATTGCAGCCATCTGGGGAATAAACCAATGGATAGAAGTCCTCTCTCTCAATCTCTCTCTCCATTTCTCTCTCTCTCTCTAACTCTGGTTAAAAATAAATATATATATATATTTAAAAGATGCTGTTGTTCTGTATCAGAATGGCTGGACCCGGTTCCTGGTTCTGGCTTCCTGCTAATGCATACCCTGAGAGGCAGGAACTGCCTCCTGTGACCCACGTTGGACACCCTGATTGAGTCCCCAGCTCCTGGTTTCAGTGTACGGGGCCATTGTAGGCATCTGATGGATTGAACCAGTCGATGGGCAAGGGCAGTCCCTCTCTCAGATAAATCATAAGAAAGAAATTTTAGGGATTGGGGTTGTGGAACAGTGGGTAAAGCTGCTACGCAGGCACATGGGCCAGCTGTTACACTTCTGTCCCAGCCCCTTGCTAACACACCTGGTAAAGCAGCAAAATGAGGCCCAAGTGGTTGGGTCCCTGTGTGTACATGGGAGACCTGACAGAGGCTCCTGGTGCCGGTCTGACCAAGCCCTGGTCCTTCTGACCATTTGGAGAGCAAACCAGTGGACAGAAGATCTTTCTCTCTGTAACTCTGCCTTTCAAGTAAAGAAACATATATTTTAAAAATAAATAAAGAGCAATATTATAAAAACAGATGAGGGGTATTGTGAGAGCTTTCTAAATATTTTCCTGCTCTAGATCAGTGTCTCTTGGGCGCTGGCTTGTCATCAGAGTCACCTGCGGCACCTTGAGTTGGCAGGCAGCACCCTGGGCGGTTCTCATTCAGGTCTGGGATGCAGCCCAAGGAGCTATTTTTACAAAGCCCGGCAGCTGATTCAAATGAGCCCTGGGTCTGGGAGCCCGTGGTAGGAATGATGAAAGTAGTTTCACAAAATGCCCTGCTCTGATAGCGTGAGCAGATTTCCCCTGTGAAACTGCAAGATTGCTCAGGTGAAGATCACACAGGCCCGGCTGTCTCCCCAGGCGGGCGGCTGGCAGTGACCCTCCCCCGACCCGCCTGATGAAGCAGGAATTGATTGGCAGGGCCGGCCAGGTGTGTGGATATAGTTTTTCCCAGGCAGCAATGATAACCATTTGTGGTTCACACCTGCAGTTGAGTGATAGCTTCTTAGCTAGACAGCGACATATTACATGAATTTCCTCAACCAGACTTTGGTCCAAACAGAAGCTAGAAGGTGGGTCCCTGCTCCCTCCCCACTTTCCCTGCTGCCACACTGGGGAACTGGATTGGGCTCCTGGCTTCCAGCTTCAGAATGACCCAGTCCTAACTGCTGTGGACATTTGGGGCATGAACTAACATGTTGAGCTCTCTCGTTCTGTCTCTCTGACTCAGAAAATTTCCCAGTATTCCTACAGATGTCTTGCTTTGAGAAAGTTGTATATGTACCTAGGTTTAAACTTCTTAGGTTTGTAGCATTTCATTGGCAAATGACTAGATCATTTCATGTAAAACCTGGCCATGGCTTAACCTGTCTCCCTGTTGCACAGGTCCGCTGTGGATGGGCCACGGTGTGTTTGGGTATGGCGATGGCAGGTAGCCAGGCCTTGGCTCCTCCACAGTCTCATGAAAGTCTCCCTCCCCCCACTCCTCCCAGCTCTCATCAGTGGGCTTCAAAAGCTTGGATGCTCCTGTCTGCATGGCTAATTTGTCCAAGATCACTGGCACAACAAATAATTCCAGTTACCATCCATGTAAGAACCAAGACAGAAATGGCATTACGTTCCCCCTTGGTGTACCCTGAAAGGTGAACCTCAGAGTTAGATAAAGTATCTGTTAAAAACACCAGCCAACATTCAGTTACATGACAACTCATCTAGGAGCTGCGCATGTGTTGTCTGCTCTGCGGTGTAAACTGTGCCTGTTTCAAACCGAATGTGCACACAGATGGACTTCATAACAGAAAGCCAGGAGGGTTGTTATCAGCCTGTGTACCACAGAGCCTGCCGAAGGAGGAGCCTGACGTCAGTGCTGCTACATTTAGCATCCCAGCAAAATGCACTGGGCGTTGTTTTTGTGGAAGATCATGAAGGGAATTTCTCCCCACTTCTGTAAATATCTGCCAGGCAGGAGCACTGGTGAAATGCCTCAAAATCATCATCATAAGCCTTTTATAAGACAGGCAATGTTTTTGCAAAGGTCATGGTCCAAAAACAATGACCTTTACCTGCATTTCCATCCTGTATTTCCAAGGAGCCACTGTCCATGGAACCCTGTCTTAGATACAGTTACAGAACTTGCTGGGGAGGGCCATCAGCCTTGGAGCCCTGGCAAATGCTCCGTGGGAATGGCCAGATGGGTCCTTGCTTGTGCCACTTGGAAAGTCACATGTCTATTCAGACTTCATCTGGGGTCAGCAGTTGTCTCTGGCCCTGGCCCTGCAAGTGTAGGGTGTCCCCCAAAGAGATCTGATATGCCCACATGTGGGCTGAAATCAGACACATCCCACATTGTCTCAGCTCCTGGTGGCTAATGCAAGCCCAGCAGTGGGAGAATCAGGACAGAAGATGACCCCCCACTTCCCTGCTCCTTGCTCTTAGGGATGTTGGTATAAAAATATACCATTTGCTCTGGCCCTTGCAAGGCTCCCCGCCCAACCTTCCTTGCTGGCAGGAGCATTCCCTGAGGCTGTCTTCCCAGCCCCCTCAGCAAGCACATTCCCAGTGGGTGCTGGGAACATTTGGCTGAACTCACTTTTTTTTTTCCCAGCTTTGGCCTTGATCTGTACCCCTGACTGGGCAGGCAGGCAGGCGGGCAGGCGACACAATAAGCCCTGAGTTTTCTCATTCTTTCCAGCTTCTGTCGTTCTGCCCTTGTGGAACTGGCTCTTCTCCCACCCTTCCTTCCTCCCTCCCTCCTCCCATTCCACTCCCTCCTCCTCACTGTTGAGTGCAGAGCTCAAATGTCTGATATAGTATTCTGGCTTTAAAGAGAACGCAGTCAAATCCTATCCCTGCCCTAGTCCTTTGGGACTACAACCAAGCTCACCGGTAGCAGGTGGATGCTTGGGAAATGGGTACTGATGGAATGCATCAATGGGCAGAGGAACCAAGTATATCTGCCCCCCCTCCTGCTTTTAAAATGGTTTTCTACTTAGATTCTTGATTTTGAGTTTCTTGACAGTTCAGTATCTTCCATTCATTTCATAGAGCTAACTACTTGTGCATACTGTAGGCCCCTGATTGGTGCCCTTGGCCTAATCAACATTTTACAGGAGAGTGTGGTTTGTCATTTCCTAAAGTGGTGACATATGTTTATTCTGCAAGCCACCTGTGAGTTTGAGTGGCATCTGGATTTCTTTGAAGGGCGGTAAGTTCGATTAAATCACACAAACTGGATCCAGCTCTTTGATGGGAGAAGTTTTTAGGCAACTATCCAGCTGGACAATTTAACGCATTTTGGATTTGAGACTGGGCTCAGTCTTTAGGTCCCTTTACACTGATCCCAGTTCTAGAAAATTTTCTCTAAGATGTTTTCCTTCAACTTAGCAGGGGTAGCCCTTCCTGAGTCATTGGAGCTTACCCACTGTAGCTTGTCCCTTCTCTGACAGCTTGATGCCAGCCCATTCCCTGGTTTCCAGTGTGCTCCTTGGTGACTTTAAGGTCCTGGTGGGGAGGGGCAGGAGTCGGGGAGGAAAGACCTCCACGTTGGCTGCCTATGGGCCGAGAGTGCCATGAGGGCATGCACAAGTAATCTGTCAGGGACCAGATGGGGGCATTAAGTGTTGGCTTTGACAAATATTTAACATTCAATGGATTTGTTCAAAAGGTTTGAACAGATCTTGAAGGGCAGAGTTAGCATAGAGAGAAGCAAAGACAGAAAGATCTTTCATCTGCTGATTGGTTCACTCCCCAAATGGCTATAATGGCCAGAGCTGAGCTGATCTGATGTCAGGAGCGCACATGGGTGGTAGGGATCAAGCACTTGGGTCATCCTCTGTTGCTTTCCCAGGTCATGAACAGGGAGGTGAATTGAAACATGAGCCGGCAGGACATGAACCAGTGCCCCCATGGTATTCCTGTGCAATAGGCAGAAGCTTAAATGTGCTACACTAAGGCGCCAGCCTCATTGTATGATCTTGAGCAGACAGTGCCCCAGGCTGGGCATGAAAAGGAGGGAACTGGTGGAGGGCTTTCAGGGGACACAGTTGATGGCTTCTGGTGACTGGCTTGGGGAAGTGAGTAAACTAGGGGAGGAGTCAAAGATGGCACTAGGGCTGGAGGATGGGGAGTATTGGCAAGAGGGACATGGAAGCCATGTGTGTGTGTGTGTGTGTGTGTGTGTGTGTAGACGAGATTGCTAAAGGGCTGCCTCTTCCTTAGCATAGGGCTTTGGCGTCACAGTCTCTCTCCCTCAGCCTCCCCGTCTCTGAATTGGCACTGGAATGTCTCCAACTGGTTTTATGGTCACTCTTTCTGCCCTTGGAGCTTAGCACAGCCCATCCTGTCTAGCAGGCTGCTGCTGCTTATTTTGTTCCAGTTCAAGTCTTGCCACCCCAGACTAGTGGGACCTGATTCACACTGAAACCCAGGCTGAGGGTCGAGACTCAGCTTCGGTGACCTGGAGTAGCTCTCCCTGAGGTTGTGTTGTCACGCTCAGTTTCGCTGCAGCTTCCTCCAGTTCTACCTGTTTGTCTAAGCTCTGGTTGGCTGGAGCTGTTGCTGGGCTGATGCTATTCAAAGCAAAATTAGAAAGTCAGTGTGCACAGGTTACACTAGCCTGTCTTCTTTAGGGGAAAAAAATAAAGTCCAAGATTGTCCTGTTTCATCTTCCTTCTGTTGCAACGAAACCACCTCGCTGTGCTATGAATATACAACTTGGTGGGATCTGAGACAAATATTCTCTGAAAGGGGAATATGGATTGTGAGACGTTGCTCAGATCTTGTCTAGGAATGAAGGAGACCCGTGGGTTGGCAAGAAATGGCTTTCTGCCGCGGAACTGGTGGGCTCTGCAAATGGGTGACCTTGGTCTTGGCTCGATCTGTGAGGATCTTTATAGGATATTGAATTAAGTGATGTTTTGTAGACCTGAGCTGGATCAGTATAATGGATTATCTCTCTGTGATACAGTCTAAGACAGAGCTTAGTTCTGGGGAGGGGAGGGGAGGACAAGGATAAAAGGGGAAACTGGAGGGCAAGATTGTATACCAAGCCCACCCATGGGGTGTTAAAGGGACCTTATAAAGCGCTCTTTCTCGGCCTCCTGCCTCAGAATTTCAGAAAATTCAAGAGCAGCTCCAACGGGCGGCAGCAGCATGGGAAGGAGAATACGCCACCCCTGCCAAGCTCCTGGGGAGGCTGCTTCTATTTTGGCCTGGGATCGGGCTCCCTGGTTGCATGGAGAGGACGGAGCTAAGAGAGGTGAAAGGAGAGGACGCCCTGGCCACTGGCCACCTGCCACGACCAGCGGACAGAAGCAGTGAGCATGGCAGCTGCTGCAAGGCTGGTACTGCACACTCACAATCTGTCGCCCCATTTGCCGCTCTCGCAGGCCATCCTGCAGTTGGCACTGCTACTGCCAGGCATCTCCCCCTCCTCTTCCCCATCAGAGGGTAGGGAAAGAGGTACTGGGGCAGTGTTAATGCTTCCTGCCCTCTGGCTTGGGCTGGGCTATCCATGGCACCCCCACTTCAGGCTGAATCAGGCTGTGCCCCATGAGTGAGGTGGAGGAGGGATCCCCAGAGAGATTAGGAAGGAAATCTGCTGTTACCAGCAGCCAGGGCCAAGGTTGGAATTCGCCTAGCCAATCAGCAGTGACAGGTGGAGATAGCGCTTGAGGGCCAGGGGAGCCCCCTGGGTGGGAGGCAGAGGTAGGTAGAGGCGAGATGGCCCCTTTAGTGTTGCTGATGATCTCGCCAAAGAAGTGAGAGTGTTTATGAAACACTTCAGAAGTCATTTAAAATCACTCCTGATGTCCCTCCCGTCTTGTTGAATGTGCTTTTGTGGTGAAGAAGCACCATTTGGGAACACACTGAAATCCCCAAACGGTTAACGTGATCATGTGGGGGGAAGATTGCTATCCAACTGAAAGAGCCAGCGGCTCTGCCCAGACCGCAGGAGTGAAAGCGATCATCAGCGTGAACTGGATCATTTGCTGGATCAGGGCTCAGCCCAAGGCCTGACAGACCAAAAGCTCCATGTCTGAGCTGCTGCCACCATTCATCAACTCCGGTATTGCTATGACAACTGTTGTCCAGTGGCAGCACGTGCGTCAAGTGGCTTTCATCGGAAACCGCAGAGGTCCACAGGAAAAGTTTGCTCATCATCATCATTGTCCTTGGCTGGGGAACTGTCAAATGGAATTTCCCTTCAAGGAACTTGGTGCTTGGAAATCCCCTCTGATCTGGTTGGAAGACTGCTGTTTATCTGCCTTTCCATGGGATCTGACTGGGGCGTGGGAGAAGCCACCACGTCAATACCTCCCTTCCAGAGCCAAGAGAGGCCTTGCCATCAGGATTAGCTATGGGGCCCATTGGTTCAATGTTAAGTGGGACTCCAGGATCACAACTGAAATGAGTGTTCTTTTTATTTTTTCATTTATTGAAAGACTTTTTGATTTTATTATGATGATGATTTTTTGAAAGGCAGAGTGATGGAGAAGGGAGGGTAGAGTAAGAGAGAGAAAGAGATCTTCCATTCACTGGCTCGCTCCCCAAGTGGCTGCAAAGGCCAGAGCCCAGTTCATCCAGGCCAAAGCCAGGGGCCTAGAATTCCATCTGGGTCTCCCACATATGGGTGCAGAGGCCCAAGCCCTTGAGCCCTCCTCTGGTGCTTTCCCAGGCACATCAGCAGGGGGCTGGATCAGAAGCAGAGCAGCTGGGACTTGGACTGGGTATAGGATGCTGACAGCAAGGGGGCAGCTCATGGCACCCATATCCTTGTTTTAGATAAGCCTTGTTTAGATAAGCCTGCGTCTTTAGGGAACCAGGAGGTGCTCAAACAATGACAAGGGGGCTCCAGTCCCCAAGGAAGCATTTTGTCTCAGGTCCCTCCTAGTCTCCCCAAAGCATATCCTGAAGTTCATAGCCACTTCAAGGTTGAAACTCAGACTTACTGCTGGTCACCCTAGGCACCATCCTCTTTTCTCCACTCTTGCTGCCACAGCTGGCACTTTATGGCAAACGTGCCAAGCAGGCATGAGTGGTACTGCAGTCCTCACTCAGCCGCTACCTGTGCTGTGCCCACCTTTTCTTGCTTGCTCCCATGAGGCAGTCTTCTCCCCATTTGCAAATGAGGTGACAGAGGCACAAACAGGCTAGGTCCTGTCTTGGGTGAGAAACCAGGTCACCAAGTTCCAGGGCAGGAACTCCTGGACATCCTGTGTATCTAGTTTCTGGCTCAGCCACTTAAGTCTGTCATTCCCTCACATGGGCTACCCCTGCTTTTTTAATCTGATAGGCAGAGTTACATAGAAGGAAAGATAGAAAGAGAGGGAGAGAAATTTTTCATCCACTGGTTCACTCACCAAATGGCAGCAGCAGCCTCAGCTGAACCAGTCTGAAGCCAGGATCCAGGAGCTTTACTGGGTCTCTCACATGGGTGCAGGGACCCAAAGACTTGCGCCTCCTTCTGCTGCATTCTCAGGAACATTAGCAGGGAGTTGAATCAGGAGTGAAACATCTGAGACTTGAACCAGTATCTACACGGAATGTTGGCGCCACAGGTAGAGGCTTAGCTTGCTATGCCATGGTGTCAGCCTCAACCTGATGAAATCCCCCAAGTGCTGTATCTCCATGCTTATGTATGGGGGATTTTCTCCAACAAGCTCACATTCAAAAGTGAGCTCAGTGTGAACATTCTTAGTTCCCAGGCACAGCCAGGCACAGGTCCCCTGAATCCAACAGTTGCTGGGACTGGGTAATTACAAGGAGTTGAAAAGTTTCCAGAAATTCCCTGTCTGGTAGTCTGGCTCAATCTGTTTTTGGTGTTGCTGAATGGTGCCCAGCAGTGTGACCAGCAACCTTGCTGCTTCTCAGCCAGTCATTGTCAGAATGTTCTTGCATGCGCACAGACAAGCAGGTATAAGCCAGCACTGGCAGAGTCCCAACGCTGGCCTTGGTCCTCGATGCTCAGCATCTCTGTGCCACACCCTGCTTTGTCCCCAGGTCTCCACTGGATCCGCTCAGCCCTCTCCCCTCGGAAGCCTTTCCTTCTGTCCACTCAGGTTAGTAACCTGATAAACAACAGGTCAGGTGTATGATCATCCAGTGGGGTTAGCGTATTTGCATTTTTAAAAGATCATTTCTCAGCTGTTCTGCAAGAAGGCAAGAAGATAAGGCAGATGACATCATGCCTGGGAGACAGAGTGGGGGCTAAAAGGACTGTGGAGTCCGAGTAATCCTGGGTTCAAATCCTGGCTCCGCCCTTACCAGCCGCTGTGACCTGTGCAGCTTCTCCAAGCCCCAGGTTTTTTTTTTTTTCTTTCTTTTTTCATTAAAAGTCAGACAAGGAGAGGGGAGAGAGAGACAGGGAGATCTCCCACTCACTGTTTCACTTCCCAAACTGCAACAGCAAGAGTCAGACCAGCGCAAAGCCAGGAGCCAGAAACTCCGTTGAGGTCCCCTAGGTGGGTGACAGGGGGCCATTGCCTGCCGCCTCCCAGGGTCTGGAAGCTGGAATAAGGCCAGAAAGTCAGCCATTCCAAAATGAAAGTGTCCCACACTGCCTGTTGGTTAGCTGCCACACTGCCCTTACTCCCATACAGTCCCTAGTTTATGCTAGTTAATATGAGCCCCAGGACAGTTGCAGCCCTTTGCTAAGTGTTCTTTAAAGGAAGTCCCCTTTTCCAGAACAGGTGCTGTAGCATGACAAGTTAAATCACCACCTGCTTTGTCAGCATCCCATTTGGGCAACCAGTTCATGACCTGGCTGCTCCACTTGGCTATCCAGCTTCCTGCTGGCGCAATGGATGGCCCATCCCTCCTCCACCCATGTAGGAGACTGGGATGAAGTTCTTGGCTCTCGTCCTCTGCCTGGCCTAGTCTTGACCTTTATGGCCATTTGGAGAGTGAACCAAGGGATGAAAAATTTCTCTCACTCCCTTTCAAGAAAGCTTGTGTGTCAGCACAGACTGATACAACTTATTCTTAGTACTGTTATCCCACTCAACCAAATTGTTCTCTGAAGAAAATGGAGAGGAGGGTTGTGGCAGGGGATTTGTGTCCAGAACCCCAGGGGTATAGGGTTTCCTAGTCCTTGTCTGTGGCATTAAATCTTGTATTCTCTGAAATGCTGGACAGGGTGGCAGAAGGCAGACGCACCACCCTCCACTATTCGTTAGAGTGCAAATAGATGAGACTCGCCCCAACCCTCTCGGGTCAGCCGCTTACCCGACTTGCTCTGTGTCCTCTGCAGGATTTAGTCATCCGCGTGGTGTTCATCCTCGGCAACCTGACAGCAAAGAGTGACCCAGCTCGCGAGCAGCTGTGCCAGGAGCGCGGGTGCATGCGGACCCTGCTGTCGCTCTTCCATGCCTTCCAGCGCCTTGACGTGCCTTGTGCCCAGACGGCAGCTGTGCAGGTGTCCTCCGCCACCACCACCGCTGCCACCACCACCACCCCCGTGCCCAGCCTGCCATCTGAAGCCGAAGCTGTGCTCATCAAGCTGACCCGCGTGCTGGCCAACCTGGCCATCCACCCGTGTGTGGGCCCTTCACTGGCCAGCGATCCACACCTCGTGGGCCTGCTCGTGAGCACGCTGGGTGAGCACCCCCTGCCCCGTCCGGTACTCCAAGGCAGTGAACTGGTCCTTAACACAGTCCCGGGCTTTGCCTGAAGGAAAAGGCAGTCTTTGCCTTGATTTTTTTTTTAAGGAAATAATGGAGAGTTCCAACTGCCAGATCTGCCCTGGGTTCCGTCCACCTGCTTGTCCAGTGTCAGGTCCTCGGTGATGTGTGTCCTAGTCGTTAGCTAAGGGTCCCATCCTGCCCCTTGGATCACCACTGACACAGTAGAAGTATATTTTGCACACCTGTGGGGGCACTTGTCCGAGTAGAGATAGCTGCTTACAGGCAGCTGTGTGCTCACTTGGCCTTTCCCAGCTGTGAGCACTGAGCAGATGGCAGGTATCCATGTCCCTGTCCCATGTCCCTGTCCCTGTCCCTGTCCCTCCCCCTCTCCCTCTCCCCCTCTCCCACCCCCTCCTCCCTCTCCCCCTCTTTTCTCTCTCCCCCTCCCTCCCCCTCTACCTCTCCCTCCCCTTCTCCCTCCCCCTCCCCTTCTCTTCTCCCTCCCCCTCTCCCTCCCCCTCCCCAATTCCTCTCCCTCCCTGGTCCTGTTCACCTTGGACCCTACCCAATGACCTCCATTGACCTCACAGAAGCTCTCAGAAGTCTGGTCTCCACATACCATCATTTTTTTTCTTTTCTTTTCTTTTTTTTTTTTTTTTTGGAAAGGCAGATATGCAGAGAGAAGAGACAGAGAGGAAAATCTTCCATCTGATAGTTCACTCCCCAAGTTGCCAAAATGGCTGGAGCTGAACCAGTCTGAAACCAGAAACTGGGAGCTTCTTCCAGGTCTCCCATGCAGGTGCAGGATCTCAGGGCTTTGGGCCATGCAGGGAGCTGGATGGGAAGCGGGGCCATGAGGATTAGGACCAGTGTCCATATGGGATCCTAGCACATTGAAGGCGAGAGCTTTAGCCACTGCACAATCGCACCAGGCCCCACATGCCATCGTCGTGAAGGTGAGGATCCATGCAGGGGTTTTGGGTGGGGAGACACAGTCCAATCCCCTGCATCCCAATTCCCCTTCTGAGGCCTGTCACTTCTAGTAGGTGCCACTGTTTGCTGGTGTGTAGGCAGACTGACCCCACTCCAGGGTCATTGGTTTGTCTGCTACCACCCAGACTTGGTTAAGATTTCATTGTGGGAGGGGGCATAATGGCTCCCTCCGCAAGTACCAGGACCCCATATGGGCGCTGGTTCATGTCCTGGCTGCTCCGCTCCCCATCCAGCTTTCTGCATGTGACCTGGGAAAGCAGTAGAGGACAGCCCAAAGCCTTGGGACCCTGCCCCCATGAGAGAGACCCAGAAGAGGTTCCTTGCTCCTGGCTTGGAATTGGCTCAGCTCCGATTGTTGCAGCTACTTGGGGAGTGAACCAGCGGTTAGAAAATCTTTGCCTCTTTGTTTCTGTCTGTAAATCTCCCTTCTGATAAACATAAATAAATCTTTTTTTTTTTAAAGATTTATTCATTTTATTACAGCCAGATATACAGAGAGGAGGAGAGACAGAGAGGAAGATCTTCCATCCGATGTTTCACTCCCCAAGTGAGCCGCAACAGGCCGATGCGCGCCGATCCGATGCCGGGAACCTGGAACCTCCTCCGGGTCTCCCACGCGGGTGCAGTGTCCCAATGCATTGGGCCGTCCTCAACCGCTTTCCCAGGCCACAAGCAGGGAGCTGGATGGGAAGTGGAGCTGCCAGGATTAGAACCGGCGCCCATATGGGATCCCGGGGCTTTCAAGGCAAGGACTTTAGCCGCTAGGCCACGCCGCCGGGCCCAAGTCATAAATAAATCTTAAAAAAATTTTTCAGTGTGGGAGAAAATGTAATGACAAGCAGAAATGGTGTTTTACCATCTCTAGTGGGCTTTCCCTGGGAACTGCTGTTGAACCTCAGAGCTGTTTACTGGGTCACTCCTGTGCTGTGTGCTGCAGCTTGATTTGTGTCTGCTTGGGGTGAAAAACCAAGCAAACAAAAACCAAAACTACAACAGAAATGTGATCTGGGCTAGGAGTCTGAGGTCAGGTTGCCCGAGGGTCAGCATCTGGCCAGTCTCATCTTGGCTTATTAATGACTGCTTTCTCGCCCAGTTCTCACTGCAGCTCACTTTTCCTTTTTTCCTCTGTCACTTGGGCCATCCTCTGCAGCTTTTCCCCGGTGCGTTACAAGGGAGGTCGGTCAGTAGTAAAGCAGCTGCTACCTGAACCTGTGCCCACGTGGGATGCTGGCTTCGCAGGAACAGGTTAGGGTTAGCACTTCTGCATATGAATATGCTAGGGGACAGTCAGTCCATAATAAGGTTTTAAAAATGTGGGCTGCTGTCTGCTTTCAAGGACCTCTGAATCTACAGTGGAACAAGGTCAGGTGCACAGGCAAGACCCACACAGTTCAGTGTCAGAAGCAAGGCGTGCCTGGGGCCCGAGGCTAAAGGGCTGGAGCCATAGATCTCAGCGATGCATCTGTGGTGCATATGAGACAGTGGTATCACATGGGGCTTGAGAACTTAATAAAAGCACTTTGGTGACTGGTCTGTCATTAACAGCTGCTTCAGACTCATTCAGGGGTCAGGGGAGGGTGGACATGGCGAAAATGCCCTGGCTTTGGGAGCCTTAACAAGCTGCCTGGCTGCTGGTTCTGCTGCCCAGTAAGTGTCAGGCCTGGTGCTCTGATCAGCAGCCTCTCTTCCTCCTGGGAAGTGATCAGAAGCTGAAACCCACAGGGCGAGTTCTCATCTCCTGCAGGCTCAGGCCCCATGTCTGATAACAGCCACCTGTGAAGGACTAGAGGCCTGGGGCTGTCATACCTGGTTGGTGGGGGACACATGATTATAAACAGCTGAGTTAAGGAATGGCATCAATGCATGAGTCATTTCCCCACATAGAAAATAGAGAAATTCCTGGTCTTACACATTTTATAAATTCAGAAATTCAGAATTTTGGCACAGCAGATTAAGCTACCACTTGAAACGCCAGCATCCCATATGAATTGCCCATTCAAGTTCTAGCGGCTCTGCTTCTGGTCCAAGCTCCCTGCTAATGCACCTAGAAAAGCAGTGGAAGATGGGCCCCTGCTACCCATGTGGCAGATCAGGATGGAGCTTTTGGTTCCTGGCTTTAGCCTGATCCAGCCCCAGCTATGGTGGCCATCTGGGTGCTGAACCAGTAGATAGAAGATTGATCTCTCTGTGTGTTCTTTTTCTCCTTCACGGTGTAGCTCTTTCAAATAAAATAAATCTTTCAAAAGTTACATTTCTATCTATAGATGATAGATAGTATTTGGAGATGGGGCCCTTAGAAGCCATGGGGTGGGGTCCTCGTGAACAACTCTCTGTGAGCCAGGAGGAGAGCCCTCCCCAGACCTAGGCCCTGCTGGCACCCTCATCTTGGGACTGCCCATCCCCAGAGCTGTGAGAAAAAGAATTGTGGTTGGTTCTAGCCTCAGGGCTTGATGCATTTTGATGCAGTAGCCCAATGAAGCCACTGAGAGAGATACACTTCAGAGAATTACTTACCGAGGCTGCACATTGCTGGTCAGTGCATCTAAAGCAGTATTTGTAATGAACTTACAGGGATTGAATGCATACACACAAAGTGCCTGTGTGTATAAGTAGCTTCATAGCCATGAGTACTCAACCCTCATGCCGCAGATGGCACATGCCATGCCCAAACCTGGGCTCCTGCCAGGGGTGGAGACACCTCAGAACCTGCCTCCACATCAACTGGGAAAATGAATAAATACTCCTAACAAGCAGGAGGGAAAACAAGCACCCCCCGCAAAACAAAAACAAAAACAACCTGCCGAAGATCTAGTGTCATCTGCTGGGACTTCTTCTGAAATGAAGGAGCAGTTCTCTCTCCCTCCTGTGTTAGAACCAGGGAGAGTGGGGTGCGGGGGGTTAACCAGCTTGAGTAAGGTCACACAGCAAGGGGTAAGTGGAAGCAGCAAGATTCTGGCTCCATTTCTTTTGTTCATTCTTGTCCTCAGCCACTGTCTGTTGAGTCCCCACCAGATGCCAGCCAGCCACTGTTCTAGACTCTGGGGATGCAGCAGTGAACAAAGCGGACCCGTCCCAAGTCCTTAAGCAACCAACACATCAGGGCCAGCAGATGAGCATTAATTAAACACAGTTCATGTCAGGGGTGAAATGGGGACAGGGGAAGCCTGGGGGGGCGGCGAGGGAGAAGAGAGGGAAGATCAGTTGTAGCTGTTTTACATAAGGTGGTGTCGGATGTATAGACAGCAAACTCGTGTCTAATGCAAACGCTTGAAGCACATGAGCAGTTGAACTGAGCAATTTCTGGAGGAAGGATATATTCCAGAGAGAAGGAAGAGAGCAGTGCAAGGCTTCCCAGGCACGATCTTGCTGAGGCATTAAAAAACCAAGACCAAAAACAAAAAAGCCAGCAAGGAGAGTGAGGGGCTTGACCTGGGTGGCCTGGGGTAGAAGCAGCCAATGAGGTCAGGGAGGCAAGGACTGGGGCAGCCCAGGTAGGCTGTGCGGGCCAAGCAAGGTGGAGCTGTTGGCAGGTTATAAGACATGAATGGCATTCTCTGAGTTGCTTTTAAAGGATCACAATGTTAGGAGTTGACTTAGGGAGGGCATAAGTAGAAGAGAGATCAACAGGAGTTGAGAGATGGACTTGGCAGATGGCAGAGGTGGTGAGAAGGAATCAGATTCTTTGTGTTGGGGAGACAGGTAATGGGTGGATATGAATGGACCATGACCCAAGGATCCTTGTCTAGGGAGGTAGGCATGGAGCAGCCCAGGACCCGAGGCAGGGCACACTGATGCGGTCAGAGATGCTTCAGCTGACTGGGATGACTTTATTTTAGATAAAGGTCCTAGGCCAAAATGGCTTTCCCAGCCATCGTTGGTTATGGGCTTCCCGCCCACCCTCGCCAGGAGTGGGGGTCCCTTGCATTCGGTACATTTGCCTGCAGGAGAGGTCTGGGAGATAGGTGGCTGCCCGTGCCTCCAGTGCCAACTCATGCATCCTGCCTGGGGCTGTGGTGTGTGCTGGTGGCATCATTGTCATCGTTTCTGCTCTGGCAATGAATCTTTGCCTCCCTTGTTTATTGGTTTCAGAATCCAAGTCGCTTGATGACTGCGAGGAGTTGGTGATCAATACCACGGCAACGATCAACAATCTGTCTTTCTACCAAGTGAAGAATTCCGCCATCCAAGAACAAAAGCTCTATATTGCAGAACGTGAGGCTCGCCCCTGGGTTTGGATAAAGGCGCACGTGTTGAAAAATTGTTTTCTTTATTGTACAGACTCAGAACTCGAAGTGTTCAGTTTTTTGTTTATGTTTTTCTGACTTTTTGACACTAGTATCTCAGGAGCTCTGATCTGATCTGAGAAATGAGGGAGATGGGGAAATGAAAAGATGGAAGTGGGTGGGGGGAATTCATGTCTTCGTTTCTTAGGAAAATTGCTTACAGTTTGTGTTTCATTGTCATTTTAATTTTACTCTGCTTGTCAATTGTCAGCATCTAGTAAAATGTGGGTTCCCATTAGCGTTTCAGCTAAAAGGAAAACATACTCCTTTTATTTCTCTGCCTACCACATCCAGTGCTCTTAAAGCTACTTGTGAGTGACAACATGGACGGAGTCCTGGAGGCTGTGCGTGTTCTTGGAAACCTCTCCCAGGACCACGATGTCTGTAATTTCATTGTACAGCACAACGGTAAGTTAAGAACACTCAAGTTCATGCAGGTTTTTTGTTTTGTTTTTTTTTTTAAAGATTTATTTTCTTATTGGAAAGGCAGATATATAGAGAGAAGGAAATACAGAGGATAAGGATCTTCTGTCCACTCATTCGTGGCCGTAATGGTGGAGCTGAGCCGATCTGAAGCCAGGCAGGTCTCCCACACTGGTGCAGGGTCCCAAGGCTTTGGGCTGCACTCTACTATTTTCCCAGGCCAAAAGCAAGGAGCTGTGATATGAACCAGTGCCCATCCCATATGGGATCCCGGAGCATGCAAGGTGAGGATTTAGCTAGTAGGCTACTGCACTGAGCCCCAGTTAGGTTGTTAAGAACGCTTGGGCCATTACAGCCTGATGCTTACTTCTGGCTTTTTATCCCAATCTGTACATGAAACTCCCAGCTCAGGGTGCATGGGGTGTCCCAGGCAGTGTCCCTCTTTTGTTAATGCTCCAGGGACATTCTTTGTGTGCCAGATCATCTGTTACATTTGCTTGTAATAGGGAAGTGTGGAACTATGGTGTATCCATGCAGCCATTAAAGTAACTACATCAGACATTTAGGTAGCAACAGGCATCAACCTCAGGCATATACTGTAGAAGTAGAAAAGCTAATGAAGTTGGGTGTGGGGAGATGGCACAATGGCTCAATTGGCTAATCCTTACCTGCAAGCTCAGGAATCTCATGTGAGTGCCGATTCGAGTCCTGTCTGCTCTACTTCCTATCCAGCTTCCTGCTTGTGGCCTGGGAAAGCAGTCATGGATGGCCTAAAACCTTGGGACCCTGCATCCCTGTGGGAGACCTGGAAGAAGCGCCTGGCTCTTGGCTTTAGATTGGCTCAGCTCTGGCTGTTGAGGCTGGTTGGGGCATGAATCAGCAGATCGAAGATCTTTCTCTCTGTATCTCCCTCTCTGTGAATCTGCCTTTTCAATAAAAATGAATCTTAAAAAAAAAAAGCAAACAACTAACAGTGAGAGGATTTACAGCATAATGCCATTGTTATAAGTTTTTTAAGATATGTAAAACTGTTGCTTGTATTCATACATGTATTCCTGCAGAAATAGCATAAAGTAGAAATTTTACTTGAAAATGAGGAACTGTACATTTAAGAGTTTACCTGTGTCATAAAATTCAATCTGTAAGATTTTATTCATTTCTAATTGAAAAAACTAAGAATTGTGTATATTGTCATATGCCAAATAAGATTTTGAAAATAATGTATTGCTTCTTAAGCTTTTTTAAAAGATTTATTTATTTTATTGGAAAGGCAGATTTACAGAGAGGAGGAGAGACAGGAAGATCTTCCATCCGATGATTCACTCCCCAAATGGCCACAACGGCTGGTGCTGCGCCGATCCAAAGCCAGGAGCCAGGAACTTCTTTTTTTTTTTTTTTTTTTTATTCTTTTTTTGAGCCAGGAACTTCTTTCCAGGTCTCCCATGCAGGTGCGGGGTCCCCAGGCTTTGGGCCATCCTCAACTGCTTTCCCAGCCACAAGTAGGGAGCTCAATGGGAAGTGGAGCAGCACTGGACCCTACTTAAGCTTTAACAAGCAATTATCCATGTGTTTTTACTAACTCTAGTCATTGTATGTCTCTAATATTACATGTGGGAATACATCTTTTAAAAAAAAAGATTGCGTTGATGAATTTACTTGAAAGGCAGAGTTACAGAGTGAGAGAATGAGAGAGAGGGATCTCTCATCTTCTGGTTCACTCTCCAGATGGCCTCAATGGCCAGGGCTGAGCCAGGCAGATCTGAGAGCCCTCATCTAGATTCCTCATATGAGTACAAGAACCCAACTACTTGGACCATCTTCTACTGCTTTCCCAGATGCATAAGCAGGGAACTGGCTCAGAAGGGCCTGGAACCTGGAACCACCAATCTGAACTAGGATGCAGGTGTCTAGTGGACCACAGGGTGTTGTAGCCTTGGCCAAGCTCATTGCCTGACCAGGTCACAAGGGCCGAGGCCAGAACAGGGCAGCCACATGGCAGGCGCTCTGAACAGAAAGGGACGGAGCATACACTTTCTCCACTCTCTCTACCAGGCATTATCCTTCGCCCCTGTCAACTACAGGATGAGCAAAGGGGACAGCCGGTTCCATTTCCTAGGAGCAGGAGGACCTGACCTATCCAGTATGTCCCCACTCTGCCTTGCCGCAGGTCAATTTCCAGCATCTGGATCAAGGCTTCTTGGGCTTCCCAGCTTGGGAGCCTACACCGCTCCTCCAGGCTGCAGGCTAAGAGCCGGTGCTGGTGGTTTACAAATGGCCGGGGGGCCCCGAAGCTAAGGGGTTGAATGAGCACCACCTGAGTCTCTCCTCGCCCTCCTGCTACGGCCCCCAACAGGGACTCCATCATTGCCATAATAAAGCAGGTGATAGCAGTATCTGGAGTCAGAGAGCCTGGGGAACAGAGCAGGAGTGAAGAGCAGGGGTCCCTGTTTTGCTACTCATTCCCCAGTTCCTCAGCCATTTGTTAAAACAAGGTGTAGCTAGCAGTCATGAGCTGTGTGTATTCTCTGCCTTGCAGTGCACAAGTTCCTGATTGCCCTGCTGGACGCCAAGCATCAGGACGTTTGTTTTTCTGCCTGTGGGGTCCTCCTCAATCTCACCGTGGAGAAAGACAAGCGTGGCCTGCTGAAAGAAGGAGGCGGCATTAAAAAGTAAGTTCCCCAGGGTGCAGCGCCTTGGCTTGGGACCAAGAGGCCACCCTTGGCTGGGGAGCTTTGGCCCTCTGTCGTCCTGGGCTCTGCAGGGTGTCAGCATCTTGGCATTTGGAAGCCCCAAGCTGGTTCCATTTGAGTCTTGACAGAATCCCCAAGTTGTTTTCTGCCCCTTGCATCTGTTTGTACCACGTTATTTTAAATGTTGACTGAGTTATATGTAACATGTATGAGATTACATGGAAGGAAAATCTGCATCCTGCTGAAAGTATAAACAGGTACATACTAATCTGGTACACTTTTTTTTTAAGAATTACTATTTATTTGAAAGGAAGAGTTAACTGAGAGGGAGGATAAGAGGGAGAAAGAGAGAGGGGTCTTCTATCCATTGGTTGACTCCCTAAATGGCGGCAACACCCAGGGCTGTTCCAGGCTGGAGCCAGGAACCACGAGTTTCTTCTGGGTCTCCTTGTGGGTGCAGGGGCACAAGCGCTTGGGCCAGCCTCTGCTGCTTTCCCAGGTGCGTTAGCAGAGAGCTGGATGGGAAGTGGAGCAGCAGCCATTACCAACAAATTAAGCAACAGCAACAGCTGAGCTTAACATGCTATGCCACGACCCCAGTGCTACAATCTGATAACTTTCTAACTTGGCTTATCATTATTATTATTATTATTACAGGTTATTGGATTGTTTAAGAGATTTTGGTCCTACTGATTGGCAGCTGGCCTGCTTAGTTTGCAAAACCTTATGGAACTTCAGTGAAAATATCACAAATGCTTCATCATGTTTTGGAGATGAAGATGCCAATACACTCTTGGACCTGTTGTCCTCGTTTTTAGGTAAGATGCATGCGTGAGTGTTAGCCTGGGAGTTTTGTCTGTGTAAAGTTAAGAAAGTTGATTTTCTGTGACCTGTGTGGACAAGGATTGTGATACAATCTGGATGGCCACAATCAGTAAGCAACAAGAGTATGTTAATGATAATTGCAGTTTGGAACTTTCTGGAAGAAGTTGAGTATTGTTTAGAAGGAGAACAGAGGGACTCTCAATTCACTGGGTGCTGTTATGATTTTTTTTTTGCATTTTCTATAGATTGTGCTAATACAAGTTCTCAACATAAATGTATTTCTGTTGCTTTAATGTGCATAGACACTGTTGTACTTGGAAAAAGATGGCCAGGAGCTACTCTGAAGGAAGCCGTATTTTCTTTCTTTTTTTTAAATACATTTTATTATTGTTGTTATTATTTTATAATACAGTTTCATATTCCCTTATCCTCTCCCCAGTTCCCTTCCCCCCAGTTCTTCTATATCATTACCAACATATAGTTCTTCATACTCAGTCATATGTCCATCATTGCGGACATAGACAATGGCGGAGAGTCCAGAATCCTATTGTCAAGATACATAAAACAGTTTCATTGTAAGTCCATCTTTGTCTGGAAGTAGAAATGCATACCATACTACATCTTCACATCTGAATGTTAGTCTCCATTTCGCAGCTACTGTACATCCCCTTAAATGAAAAGTCATGATTCGAAATCAACAATAAAAAGAAAAATAGAAATTTACAATGCCTGAAGTTAAATGACATGTTACTAGATATGACAGTCTCCATTACAGAGCTACTATACATCCCCTTAAATGAAGAGCCACAAAACAAAATCAACATCAGGGAGGAAAAAAAGAAATTAACAACATCAAGAAGTTAAATAACATGCTACTAAATGACTAATGTGTAGCTGAATAAATGAAAATCCAGAACCTTCTTGAAGAAAATGATGCCACTGCATGATCTACGCATCATTGAATGATTTAATCAGAAGGAAGTGTTTTGAAGAGATGAAACTAACAGAAAACAACAAAACCCATGTGATATAGTTTCCGCTGATCTTTGTTGGTGAAGTGTGTCTCCTCCAGACAATAAACAGATGGGTTTTGGTTTTTAATCCAGTCTACTAATCTATGATGTTTGATTGAGCTTAAGCTATTTACATTCAGAGTTTATCATGTATGAATGGTACTTTTGTCCTGTCCTTTTAGAAATGGGTTGTTCATTGGTTTAGTTTTCTGTTGTCATTTTACTGGGATGTTCTTCCCATTTGCCTTTGGTTTTGGTAGGTGCTATTCCTCTTCTCTGTCAAAAGAACATCTTGAAGTATCATTTGTAGGGCAGGTTTGGAAGAGGCAAATTCTTTTAACTTTTCTTTACTGTGGAAGAATTTTATTTCATTTTCTTTTTTTTTTTTTAAGATTTATTATTATTGGAAAGCTGGATATACAGAAAGGAGGAGAGACAGAGAGGAAGATCTTCCATCCAATGATTCACTCCCCAAGTGAGCCACTATGGCCGGTGCTGTGCCGATCCGAAGCCTGGAACCAGGAACCTCTTCTAGGTCTCCCACACGTTGCAGGGTCCCAAAGCTTTGGGCCGTCCTCAGCTGCTTTTCCCAGGCCACAAGCAGGGAGCTGGATGGGAAATGGAGCAGCCGGGATTAGAACCGGCGCCCATATGGGATCCCGGGGCGTTCAAGGTGAGGACTTTAGCCACTAGGCCACGCCACCGGGCCCTTTATTTCATTTTCAAAGACAAAAGAAAGTTTTGCTGCGTATGTTATCCTGGGCCAACATTTTTTTTCTTTTAGAATCTGGAATATGTCACTCCATTCTCTTCTTGCCTGTAGAGTTTCCTGTGAGAGATCTCCTGTGAGTTTAATTGGCATTCCTTTATATGTCAATTGATTTTTTTCACGTGCACATCTAAGGATCTTTTCCTTATGTTCAATTGAAGAGAGCTTGATAATCATGTGTCTTGGTGAAGATCACTTTTGATCAAGCCTGTTGGGAGTTCTGTGCCCCTCCTGGAACTTGTTTCCCAATTCTTTTTCCAGATTAGGGAAATTTTCCTTTATTATTTCATTAAATACATTTGCAAACTCAGCTTCTCTTTCTGCACCTTCTGGGACTCCCATAACTCTTATATTTGGCCTCTTCATAGTGTCTTTCAATTCTTGAATACTTTTTTTGGCATGATCCAGCTCTGCTTCCAGCTTTTTGTTTGCTTCCCCCGATGACAGGAAATATCTTCCAATTCTGAGATTCTTTCTTCTGCTTGCTTCATTCTATTTTAGAGACTCTCCACTGTACTCTTAATTTGCTCTACTGTGTTCTTAATTTCTGATATACCAGCCTTGATTTGTTTTATTGCTTCCTTAAATTCTTTGAACTCTTGCATGAGCTTCTCATTGTTGATCAGAATCTTTAAAATGAGTCTTATGGATTCTGTGTCCCCCATTTTCTCGATGTCTTCCTCAGTTAACTCTGAGGTTGGCATAGGGTTTTGCTCCTTTGCAGGGGAGTTTTCAATAATATTCATTGTGCTTTTGTCTCTTCTTTTGCTCTTGGTCATTGCACTTCTGGTTAGCAGAGTCTTCTCCTTGGGGCACGTTTCTAAGCTGTGTCTACAATGCGATTTTACT
This sequence comes from Ochotona princeps, assembly GCF_030435755.1. Taxonomy (NCBI): domain Eukaryota; kingdom Metazoa; phylum Chordata; class Mammalia; order Lagomorpha; family Ochotonidae; genus Ochotona; species Ochotona princeps. Next base: position 53,108,437 of record NC_080832.1, on the reverse strand, counting down.
TATTGCCATTGGTACACAACTTTTTGCTTGCAGCCACTTGTGCCACAACCTCCAGCGAGTTCCAGGTCTGGGTTCTTATGTCAGATTTCCACCATGGTCTCCACAGCCCCAGCTCTTGGCTCACCACTCTCCACCTCCTGTGATACCGTGCCTAGGATGCACTGTTTTCTCTGCAACCTTTCTCCCACTTTCGATTGGAGCAGGTCCCAGGATTAGAGAGACACCAAGTGTCCTATGTAGTTAGGTTGTTGGTGGCACTGATCTTGCTTGAACCTGTTGGACGTTAGGTCTGGGTGCCACACGGACCTATTTTGACCCGTATGATGCCACAGTCGATATTATTTTCCTTCGGGACCAGTGCAGTCACAGGCCTCAGCAAGTTCTTGTGAGCTCAGCACATGCGCAGTTCACTATGTAGTCCCCTGCAGTCCCAAAGCTATTGCCACAGTGTGCAAAATGGCGCCTTATATACAACCACTACAGTTCTTGATCTGCTGGCTGTCAGGTCTGAGGGCTACCCAGACCTGTGTTGGGTGGAACCTGTAGAATGCCACATTGTTGCAGTTCACTGAGTCAGAAATGAGTTCACTCCCAGCTCAGCGTATCCTCAGTCCCTTCTCTTGCTCTTTCCTCCTTATGCAAAATGGCGCCCAATTCAGCTCTAGGTGGCTGACTGGGCTATGAAATCCACCCTTTTCTCGCACTGCCCGTCTGAGATCTGCTGCTCTGTCTCTGCTCCTGGTCAAATCAAACGGACCAGTAGGACGGACAATTCTTTGTCTGGGTTCACCACCCGAGCTCCCAGTGAAAGTCCCTTCCCACCTGGTTGCTGGTGGAGTTCTGGCTGCTGGTGGAGTTCAGATCGCCGTGCTGGAGCATCAGTCACTGCAACACCACACCATTGTGTCTGCTGCTTTCCTGTGTCTGTCAGTCTCCAGGTACCCCTCTGCTGTTGTTCTGTCCTTTCCTGTTTCCTGAAATATGTCCTCTCTGCTTCATCCTGATTAAATGTTTTTCCATCCACATAAACGTGTCCTTACCCTATTGCGCCATCTTGATTCTCCCAGGAAGCCGTATTTTCAAATGAATGTATATATGATGAGCATTAGCAGTCACGGTCGTTACCACGGGCTTGGGGTGGAACATGCTGAGCTGTCCGGCGTTATCCTCACTTGGATATGTTTGGTCCAAATCCTCAAAACGTAGGAGATTGCTGATACAAAGGAAAGAGAACTGTTCCTTCTATTAAAAAAGAAAAACAGCTTCCCTTGATCGGGGCTCCAGCTGCTCCAAGGTGTGTGTTGTCACATTCAGTGTGTGCCTCTGTGTCCTTGCTGCTGCATCTTTCTGTGTCTCCCGTTGAGGGCAAAGATGGCAGTTGGCCCGGTGGGTTGTTGCCCAATAGTGTAGGGCCTATAACAGCTGCCTCCAAGACAGCCAACAGGGTAATCTGCAGCTTTCTGTCTCAGCTGAGTTTGTGACAATCTACTTTGAGTAACAGGGACAGTGGGCCACGTGTCTCAGGACCCATTAGAAAAGGCAAAAAGCATGGCCAGCTGCTCAGCGGAGACTGGTGTACCCAGTAGGGACTTTGTGGGGTGGGCCTGTTGCTTACTCCTCCACTCCCACTTTTCCCTTGTAGCCAGCTTGGGTTCTAGGCTTGCTTCTTCAACCTCAGGGCCTTGGCCCATGCTGTCTGTCCTGATGACCCTGCCAGCCCTTCTCCTACAGCCTGTCAAGCTTACAGAGACAGTCAAGTCACATGAAATCTAAACTTCAATGGTAACAGATCACCAATGGTGCAATTTCTCCTGTGTTATCATTTTGTAAGACTTACCTTATTTCCCCTGCTCTGTGATGCTGCCTGGCACAGAGCAGTTTGTGGCTTGGTGACCAGTTAGTGGTCCCTGTTTGCTATTGCCTTTTAAAGGCAGGGCCGTTGTGTTCTCAGATGCTCTCTGCAAGGTCGTTGGCTAGGTGGTAAAGGACAGTGGCTCCAGGAGGGTGGGGTGACTCGGCCCACAGTAACACTGTGGCAAAACCATGCTTTTGGATCTAAGTTTCTCTGCTGTCTCATCACGCAGGACACTCAGTCCATCCTGCCCTCTTCTTTCCCAACCCCCTGGAAGGAGGCTGTGATATGGATAACAAAATCCAGCACAGTACCACAGAGGGGTGGGGGACTAACAGGCAATATCTCAAGGTCAAGAACTTCTCTACCTCCTCATGACCCTAAGGACTTGGGCAAGTGAAAGGGGCATGCGAATGAGACAGTATTGCAACTTCAGTTCCTTGACAAAAATGATGAGCTGTTAAATCCCAAAAGCATGGGCTTAAGGAAGGAGATGGATAGTAATGTGACCCAAATGACCTCATCGTGGTTTTGTGGATTGATTAGGTAGTTGGGGGGAGGAAAAGGAGAGTGTGGGGATGCTCTCTGCAAAGTGGCTCTAAGAAAATGCATTCTGGGAGTTCCACTGTCAACTCCTTACAAACTCCTTGGCGGCGTGTGGGTCCAAATGCTCTAATTGGTGGGCCCTGGCATCTGCCACGAGCCTCTTGTGAGCAGTGGCAACTTACGATTGGTGTGTGCAAGTTATTACTGCTTGAAATACAAGAACTGGGCCACTGTGTGTTGTTTGTTGTCAGCTCCATGCCCATGGTACCCAGATTTTGTGACAAGGGACCTACAGTGGAGCCCCTGGTTCCATTCAGAGGGTCACGCCCTCAGGCCTGAGCCAAAGCATCACCAGGTTCTTCAGGATGACGGAGGCAACCACAGATCCCTCCCATGGCTGCCTGGAGCTGATCAGCAAGCTAGATCTCTAGTGCAGGGAGGAAGCTTTTATGAATGACATGGGACACTAAAGCAGCAAGGAGGACTGTGTGGGAACGTTGTGAACACGTGTGTTGTGCTGAGTCTTTCAATCATTTCTGATATCTTGCCCCACATTTTACTATTTGCAAAGCTGGCGTGTGCAAAGAAAGCTGGAGCACAATTGTTCATCTAAACCATGGCTTTTCTAACTCTGGGTTAGGAGATCCTTGTAGTTGGTTGTGACCAATATATTTGAAAAAGCAAGTATCGGAGGAGGACAGTCTTAGAGTATGTTACAGTTGGAAAGGAAACTATTCTATTGTGAAGTGTTTGCTGGCTATTGGTATATAAGAATATGTGTACACATGTATATTCAAGAGGCATCATAAAATGTATTTCTTACTAGTACAAAGTTTGAAAATTTTAGATCTCTTATTGTTGAATCAACCTTCAGTATTCTTTGCAGTCCAAGTTGCAAATTTTAGCCTGCCATGTAATATGGAACTTTTTTATCTTTTAATGTTTTAATATTATTTTTTATTGATCACATTGTGTTATGTGACACTGCCTCATAGGCTCTGGGATTCCCCCCAACCCCTCCCCATACCCACCCTCCATGGTGGATTCCTCCACTTTGTTGCAGTATTACAGTTCAAATTCAGTCAAGATTCTTTCATTGCAAGCATAGAGTCCAGCCTCTTATTGGTAATATTGAACTTTTTTAAACCATCTATTTTTTTCAGTATGGGCTTAGAAACTGCAAACTGCATATCTCTTGTTAGTAGCTGCTTTTATCCAACCCAATTTAGAATTAACATAGTCCAAGTTTGGATTAATTTATTCTTAAGGCTGGACCTCAAGGAAAATAACATATTCTAAATGTTGGATTAAAACAAGCAATCCAACAAAATCCAGCAAAGGTTTTGCTAAAACCACCAAATCAAACAAAACTGTGCACTGGGAAAGGGCTCCTGAGTACTTAGGCCACACTGCTTAACCCTTAGCAGCCTGGGAAGGAGAGATGTGAAACAAAGAATTCAGTTCCCAAGTCCTGAAAGGAGTGAGCAGAAAGATGACTTGAAACTCTGAAATGCCTCAGGCTGTTGGACCCTTGTGGGTGGGGAAGTAGCCCAACTGGGAGGACTTTGAAGACATCCCCTGCTGTCCCTGTTCTCTTCCCTGTGAGGGCTTGGTTCTGTCGGGGTGGAGGGGTGGAAGGGTGGGCAAAGATTTGCGTGTGGGGTCTTGGTGGAGAGCGCCTGGCTACAGTTTCTAGACCTCCTAAGGGACTTATCTTGGAGCTGCGTAGCTGTCCACTTGATTATGGGCAGGGGAGGGGACAAACTAGGTTCCAGACTCCCTTATCTTATTCTGGGTGGTGGGCACTGATAGTCACAGTGTCAGAGTACACAGGAGAGCACACAGTTTATTCAGCAAAGGGGGAGCTGGTATCAGCAGAGTAACAAGGCATTTTACAATAGGATTGCAGTTGGCCCTGATGGAGTGGGGGAGGTTGAGCGAAGAGGACTGTTTGCAAATTAGGCAGTAGTAACAGCAGTGGTCATTTTAGGCCTTAGCACTTACATCCATGAAGTCTTGCCTTGGGCCACACACCTGGGAACTGGCAGCGTCACTCTTCTGGCCAGCAGGCCAGTGTACCTGCCACGAAGAGTCTGTCCCTACAGGGTGAGCGGCCCAGCATTAGCAAGTCAGAATGCTGTGGCAGCAGGCCCAGAACCCTCGGTGGCCACTTACCTTCTTACTTGGGTTGGCTATTCTGCAGGTGTTTGCAGAATTTGGGGGTACCCTTGCATCAGGATCAGGCTCCATTTTACTTTTTAGAAATTGCTTTTCTCTATCGTCCAGGGAATTACTGGGGATTCTCTGATGCTCCTTGGGTTTCTCCAGATTCCCCAGTGTTCCCAGTTCTGGTGTAGAGTGGGATGGAACAGCTGGTTGTCTTTCCAAAGAACCCTTGTCCAGCCACTTTTAAGCCAGGGAAGCTCTCTGCTTCTAATTAGTTCCAAGTGTCAAGTTCAGCTGAGTGGCTTTCCCTGAAAGCTTCCTGAATCCCTTTGTGTTAACTTGTCAAACATGGAAGTAACACAGTCCTAACCCACAAAGAAAATGACCTTCCAGTGCATTGAATCTTAAGAGAAATTGTGAGTTGACTTTTTGGATGCACTTACAAATCACCTAAAGGAGTCATTAAGATAAGAGTTCAATTCCATCTAGTTTTTTGTTTGTTTGTTTTTGTTTTGTTTTTAAATCATTGTCCCTTTGAATGGGGAAACCAGACTATACTTGTTGAAAGAGGACTGTGGGCCCAGTGCAATGCTCAGTGGCTAAAATTCTCCACCTTGTACACGTTGAGATCCCTTATGGGTGTCAGTTTGTGTCCTGGCTGCTCTACTTTCCATCCAGCTCCCTGCTTGTAGCCTGGAAAAGCAGTGGAGGATGGTCCAAAGCCTTGGGACCCTGCACCCATGTGGGACACCCAGAGGAAGTTCCTGTCTCCTGGCTTCAGATCTCAGCTCCGGCTGTTGTGGCTACTTGGGGAGTGAACCAGTGGATTAAAGATCTTCCTCTTTGTCTTTCCTTATCTCTCTCTAAATCTGCCTTTCCAATGAAAAAATGACCAAAAAAAAAGAAGAAGAAGAAACATGACTGTAAAGACCAGAGGAAACTAAATCACTTCTCCCAGTACAATACAACACAACAAAACGCCTCAAGCCTTGTCTTGGGTCACGTTGGTGTTCAAAATGAGTTTCCCTCCTGTCATCAATATGTTAAATCTATTGCATCACCCAATAATTGCTACAATTTCACTTTTTCTGATGCAGATGAAGAAGTAGCCTTGGATGGCAATTTTGATCAAGACCTGAAAAGCTATCATAAACTCTACTGGGAAACAGAATTCAAACCTGTGGCTCAGCAGCTTCTCAGCCGACTTCAGCGGCATCACACCTTGCTGGAGCCCCTGCCCTGCGTGGACTCCAGCGGAAGCAGGTTGGGCCTCTCCTTGGGTTTAGGAAGCAGTGATGGACCCGAGCATGTGTTTCCATAGTAACAAATGCTGAGAGATTTTCAAGTGCTGGGGTTAATGAGTAGTCTGAGTGTTTTGAAAAAGATGAGGATTGTCTCTTGTTGGGTGTTGTAGCAAAGTGGACCTATGTGTTATATTTTCTGTTATGACAAGTGAACATTAATAATATACGTGTTTTTAAGTCAAAGGCTTTTCCCTGTATTCCCTGTTAAATCATTTGGTTCTAGTTTTAAAATACTGATTCAGCAGTCCTGGTGTTGAAGGGCTTGTTGGGGGATTAGTTAAATGGACTGTGAGATGAAGATCAGTAGCTTCTGTTTCTAGAAAAGTTGGTGTTCAACATAAACGGAACATCTGAATTGGGTTCTTACTGCATCTGATAAATACATTTTCTACTTAGGTAACACCGGTCTTATTAGAGAAAAATAGAAGAATACTTTGGACGCATCACTTTTCATGCAATGAGTAAAATAGATGAAAAGGGGAGAAAAATTTACCTCTTTTCCTTTGGAATCAAATGACTGGGCCTGGCAGTTTTTCTGTTTCTGATTCTCTGTGTCTCAAGAAGCAACACGTGTTAGAAAGAATGCAGGCTTCAGATAGAGTCCTGGGTCTGTTCCCTGCTAGGTGTGTGGGCCTCAGGCAAATAATTGACCTTCTTATAAAATGGCATTCCTGTCTACTTGTTACAGTATAGTGCAGGGCAAGCTGTCCAATGAGAAAGTTGCCCAGCCCCGCTGTATGCTGTGTGGTCGGTACTCATTCCAACATTCTGATGGCTATTCTTTATCGGATAGTTTGGCCTTTGAATACATGATTAAAAGACGAATTGCAACTACTGCCTTTTGACACTAGCCAAAAGCAGAAGACTTGGAAATAAAAGCCAATTTCCTAACTCTGCTTAGAGAAAAGTTGCCATTAACCAATTATTTGTTGTACAAGGAAATACCAGGACTTGTGAGATGAGGCTGGACATTTCAGGTTGGATGGGAGCTCTGAAGCCTCTTAGAAGACGCCTGCATTTCCCAGAGTACATGGACTCTCCAGGCTGGCTGCTGCTGGAACTCATCCCTGCTTTTGAGCTCAGTACAGTCCTCTGGGGACATTGGCCTCATGGCAGTCTATGCGCCTTATGCATGTGCTAATAGATTCACACCAAAGATGGGGTCTGTAAAACATGGAAGGATGTAGGTCTGCATTTTACTAATATGAGGTGTATTTTCTGCTTTCAGTGATAAAGAAATCGAATGCATTCTCCCTCCCTAGGTCTACCCACCCACCTTCTCACCACCACTCTTACCCCTGGATTTATAGCTAATGCTAGAACTCATGGCAGAAGACCATCTAGCCTGTTCTCTACCAGCACTAACCCCTTTTCTTGAGACTTAGGTGCAAGCTAGACCATTCAAAAACACCTCTTTACATTACAAAAAAAAAAAAAAATCTGTGCTAAGCACATAAAATCCAATTGACCATCTAGCCATTTCAGTGTTAAGTAATTTTAGAATTAAGTATTGTTCTGCAGTGGATCTCTAGAACTTTCACATCCTGTAAACTGAAACTCTAAAGCTATCAAATCACCCTCACTTCCTCTTGCACCAGACCCTCGCAGCCATTTGGCTTTTTGTTTCTGTGAACTTGTCCACTTGTGGTATCTCTTGGATGTGAAGCCACATCATGTTGGTCTCTTGATGATAAACTTATGTCACTCAGCACAGTGTCCTTAGGGTTCATTCGTGTTGTGGCTGGCAAGGGCATCTGGGGAGGGCACTCCTTTTTTTCTAGGCTCTGTAATATTCCATTGTGCTTATGCACCTTATGTTCATGCATCTGTGGGCACTTGGGTCCTTCCATTATCATGGCTGTTGTGAACAGTGTTGCCATGAAAAGGAGCACAAGATATCTTTCTGAGCTCTTTTATTTCTTGTGGATGCACTTGTATACCCAGAAGTAGTATGTTACTGCTATAGAACACTAACACTCTTACTTCGAGTGACTTGGATAAAAGAGATGTACAACTTGCCAAAGTTCAGGATCAAGCTGCTGGCCAACTTGGATCCTAGTAAGGACTTTCTTCCTGGTCTGTGGAGGAATTCCCTCTTGCTTTCTCCTCACGTGGTAGATGGATAGGTCCATTCTTGTTGGGGCAGGATCCCTATTTACAAAGCTGTACCCTCATGAGTCAGTCACTTTCCAGGGATCCCACCGGGCTTCAGCATGTGGGAGGCGGATATGGATGCAAACACCTGATCTATAGCAAGTAGGATAACTAAATCACTTGGCAGTTCTACAAGTCATTTAGTTTTTGAGGAATGATTGTACTACCTTCTGCAATGGCAAGAGCATTTGACACTCCTACAAATGGTGCCCAAGGGACATCCTCACCAACACTTGTAAATTTTGTTGTTGTTTTCATGGTAACTGTCTTAATGGTTGTGAAATCATATCTTATTGTATGTATAATAATTTCTCTTATAACTGTCCTACTGAGCATTTTTTCATATTTTCTGGGTTTGAACCATGTTTTTGTATCATCTTTGAAGAAATACCTGTATTAGTCCTTGGTCCAATTTTTGGAGTTGAGAAGCTGACACACACAGGCAGACAGAGAACTCCAGCTGTTAGGTTACTCGCCAAAAGCCTATAAAAGCCAAGATTTGGCTAGGCTACAACAGAAGGCGAGAAATTTGATCCAGTTCCCTCATGTGAGTGCAGGAACTCAACTGCTTAAGCCACCATATGCTGCCTCCCAGGGTACATTATTAGCAGGAAACTGGAGTTGGGAGCAGAACTGGGCCTCCAACCAGGCATTCTAATATGGGATGCAGGTGTCCTGGCAGGTTAACTGCTAAGTCAAGTATTCACCCACTTTTTTTTCTTTTAAGATTTATTTATTTATTTATTTGAAAAAGAGATTTTCCATCCACTTGTTCACTCCCCAAATAGCTGCAATAACCAGAGCTCAGTTCATTCATAATCAGGGGCCAATAGCTTTCTCTGGGTCTCTCGCATAGCTACAGGGGCCCAATGCCTTGGGCCAGCCTTTACTACTTCCCAGGGATCTTGTTTGGATTGGAACAGCCAGGACTCGAACTGTTACCGGAATGGGGTGCCAGTATCAGAACCAGCCCCTCTAGCCATTTTTTCTAATTGGGTTGCTCATGGGATTTTTCTCATTGTTGAATTGTAGCTATTCTGTGTGTATCCTAGGTGTATCAACCCTGTACCAGACACATGAATTGCAGATATTTTTTTGCATTCCATTGCCTTTTCACTCTGTTGGTGGTTTCTTTCCACAAAGGAAAGTCTCACCCATTTCAGTTGGCCTAGTTTTTCATTTGTTGCCTGTGCGTTCAGTGTCATTTCTAAGAAGTCATCGCCAAATCCAGTGTTAGGAAGCTCTGTCACTTTGTTTTCTCCTATAAATTTTATACTTTTAAATCTTACATTTAAATGTTTTCTATGTATTATTTTTATTGGAAAGTCAGATTTACAGAGAGAAGGAGAGACAGAGAGAGAAAGAAAGATATCTTCCATCTGCTAGTTCATTTCCCAAATGGCCACAATGGCCAGAACTGAGCTGATCTGGAGCCAGGAGCCTCCTCCGGATCTTCAGTGCAGGTGCAGGGTCCCAAAGCTTTGGGCCTTCCTCGACTGCTTTCCCAGGCCACAAGCAGGGAGCTGGAAGGGAAGTGGAACAGCTGGGACACAAGCCAGCACCCATATGGAATCCCAGCGTATACAAGGTGAGGACTTTAGCCACTAGGCTACCACATTGGGCCCACATTTAGGTCTTTTTTTTTTTTTATGTTTTTTAAAGCTTTTATCTGAGAGAATTATGGAAGAAGGACATCTAGCTATTCCATTCACTGATTCACTCCCCCAGATGGTTGCAAAGACTGGGCTAGACCAGCCTGGAGCCAGAAGCTTCCTCTGGGCCTCCCATGTGGCTGTCAGGGACCCATCTTCCATTGCTTTCCCAGGCACAATAGCAGGAAGCTGGTTTGGAAGTGGAGCAGGTGGAACTCAAACTGATACCCACATGGAGTGCTAACATCACAGGCAATGACTTTACCTGCTATGCCACAGTACTGGCCTCACATTTAGATCTTTATGTTGAGCTAACTTCCATATGGTGTAAGAGTCTAACTTCACTTTAGTAAGTGTGACCATCCCATTTTCTCAGCCCCACATGTAAGGGACCATTCTTTTCACATTGAGTGGTTTCGGCACCCCTGTGAAGGACCCTCTGACTGCATAGGGGCCTGTGGATTCCTGAGCTTTCTGTTGCCCTGGGGCTGTATGTCTGCACCAGGACTATAGGATATTATGCTAGTTACTGCTACCTTGCAAGATGTGCTGCCATTGGGAAGAAGCAGAGCCCTGCCTTTGGTTCCCCTTCAGATTTTTTGGCCATTCTGGGTTCCTTGAAACTCTGGAGAGGTTTAGGATGGAACTTTCTGACACTGAAAAAAGATGCCACTGCGACTGTGGTGGCGATTGCGTTCACTTGTTGGATGGCTGCGGTCAACATTGACATCTTTAGAGTGTGGAATCTTCGGGTCTCCGAGTGTGAAATGTCTTTCCACTGACTCTTGAATTTTTGAATTCTCACAGCAATGTTGGCTAGGTTTCAGAGTACCAAGTTTTCATGTGGTCTCACTCAAGATCAGGCTATTTAACAACATTGCTTGGACTAAGTAATCTAAAGTACAACAGAAATGTACTACTCACAGTTCTTGAGACTGGAAAGTCCAAAGTTGGGGATTTGCTACCTGATGAGGGACTGTCTCCCTTGTAGATGGGACCTTGGTTTCATGCGGAGGCTGGAAGAGCATGTGCTCCCAGGCCTATTTTCCAGGTGGGTGCTGATCCCACCTGTGAAGGCCAGACCCAGCCAACCAACCATCTCTCCAAGGCCCCGCTCCCTAACACTGCCCCTCGTGATTCAGTTTCCACATGAGAATTTGGTAGAGGGTCAGAGAGAAACACACAAACATTTAGACCACTGTACATTTTCATTATTAGGTTTCTTCCTAAGTTTTTTTTAACCAAATCAAAATTTTACAAGGAAAGAAGGCATTATACATTTTGTTAAAAATGAAGATTCTAAAGTCTAACCTTCAAACATGAGTGTTCAATATCATAAAGCTATTTATAGTGGTTGGAGACAGCACTCCCGCTCTCTGCCCCCCCCCCCATCTGACATGACAGGGGGTTTGGTTCACTTTGGCATCAAATCCCTCCATGGCCACCAACCACTGCCAGGTGCCATGGCAGTCCCACGTGGTCACTTATTGTTGAGAGTTTCTCTTGCAGCAGGGAGAGCCATGTTCTGGACCCCAACTGTTTTCCACAATCCAGCATTTAGTGATCCTAGGAGTTCTTTTAAGGCCATGGCAAACCACCAGAAGGAACACCATGTCTTTACTGCTGCAGTCGGGGGCTTCCTAAAGGCCTGATCTCTAGAACCGCAAGGATGCTGGCCTGCATCAGCCAGAGTCTTCACAGGTTTTTTTTTTTTCCTGCCCAGGGATAACTACAAAGCCAGTGATGTCAGCAAGAATCCTTAGGTCTGTACTTCAATGGGCTTCAGCCATGGCTTCCTCTGGTAGAGCTCCTCAGAACCCAAGCCCCCATTGTCCTTACTAAACTGGAAGGCATGAATCATGAGGCTGCCATCACAGCCCTGATTTCCCAGAGACTAAGAGCAGTGCACAAGGTTCTACTCCATGAGACAATTGTGCCCATTTCCCAGAACCTTTGTTCTCCTAGGGCCTCGGTTGCTCAAAGCCCAAGGATAATTAGGCTGACCTGGATCCTTCACGGGAGTCATATGGTCTTTCTTCAGTCTGCAGATGTGGGGACATGAGGTAGTAGAGGTTGACAAAACACTGTAATCTTCTGATGTGTCTGGCTTTGATTACTGCTCGTCACCTGCCCAAGTTTGTTCCCCTCAGACTTCCAGGCATCCCTCCACTGGAGCTCCCATAATGCAGTCTAATCATTGCCCATGCTCTTCTCCCACACGCTTCCCTTCCCTTTTCCATCTGTGCTGTATAGTCTCTTCTGCATTGCCTTCGACAAATACCATTGTGCACCTAAGCTTTTGATCAAGTCTTAGAGTGGCTGAGGCCATTCTCGAGCACATGACAGCCAGGAGGAATAAAGGGTTCACAGTTCAAAGATCTGGGTCAGTTATAGCCATGCCAGGTGCACTCCACACTGGAGGGAGGTCAACCAAGGGCCAAGGTTCTGGCTCAGCTTCCAAAGTGCTTTTTCATGCTGATGCAAACAGGAGGAGTTTCTTAATTTCCTTCTTGGGTCATTCATCCTTGAAGTCCACAGTTGCAGATGAGGAGCTGGGGTTTCCTCTAGGGACTGAGAAACTGGTGGGGACAGCTGCATCCCACAGCCAGGTGTCTGGATTTGATCTTGGGCTCTGGCTCCCAGTCCCAGCTTCCTACAAAGGCAAGCCCTGATGGGTAGAAAAATGTTGTATTTCTTTTAAAGAAATGCAACTGATTTTTGTGTATGGGTTTTATATTCCAAAACTTGGCTGAATTTGTTACTTTTTTGTGTGTAATCTTTAGAAGTTTTCTACATATAAGATGAGGTTATCTGCATACATAATGTAATTCGTCCTTTCCAATTTGAATGCCTTTTCTTTATAGTGGAATTGCTCTATGACTCCCAATAGTGTGATTTAAGGACGTGGTGATGATCTTCTAGGAAAAGCTTCCCATCTCTCATCATTGAATGAGCTTTTCATATAAGGCCTTTATTTTGTTGAGGTTTTTTTTCCTTCTACCCCTGGTTGCTGTTACCAAAAATGTGTGTTGAATTTTTTTTTCTCAAATGCTTTTTCTTCATTGGTTGAGGTCATCAACTGACTATTTTTTTCTCCTTCATTTTGATATACTATATTGCTTTTTGTGTGTTAAACCATCTTTGCATTCCAGAAGTGGATCCCACTTGGGTTAGAATAGTTAAACCTTTTAAGGTGCTACTGAATCCTATTTGCTAGTGTTTTGTTTAGGATTTCTGATCAATATTCATCAGGGATGGTTTGTAGATTTCTTTCGTTATAACATCTTTGGTCTGGCTTTGTATGAGGGATATCTCCTGGAATGAGTTTGGAAGTGCTCTGTCTCTAACTTTTTGGGGAGTTTGAGGATGGGTGTCAGTTGTTTAAGAGTTGGTGGAATTCTCTGGTGAAGCCATTATAGCCTGTCTTTTTTTTTAACCTTTGTTGGGAAGTTCTGAGTCAACCTCCTTACTGTTCAGATTTTCTATTTCTTCATGGTTTTGATGTGGTAGATTGTGTGCATCTAGATTATCTAGTTTGTTGGTGTATAAAGTACTCTCTTATAGTCAATTTGTATGACAACACTTATAATTTTCCTTTTTTTATTTCTGATTTTTGCTGTTGAATTTTCTTTCCTTAGTTCATTTCTTTTTTTTTTTTTTTTTTAAAGATTTATTCGTTTTATTACAGCCAGATATACACAGAGGAGGAGAGACAGAGAGGAAGATCTTCCGTCCGATGATTCACTCCCCAAGTGAGCCGCAACGGGCCGGTGCGCGATGCCGGGAACCAGGAACCTCTTCCAGGTCTCCCACGCGGGTGCAGGGTCCCAATGCATTGGGCCGTCCTCTCCTGCTTTCCCAGGCCACAAGCAGGGATCTGGATGGGAAGTGGAGCTGCCGGGATTAGAACCGGCGCCCATATGGGATCCCGGGGCTTTCAAGGCAAGGACTTTAGCCGCTAGGCCACGGCCGCCGGGCCCAGTTCATTTCTTTAAATTATTTATTTGAAAGATAGACACAGGGAGAGAGCACTGCCTTCTACTGATTTACTCCCAAATGCTCACAGCAGCTAGAGCTGTGCCAGGGGAAGTCAGGAGCCCAGACCTCAATCCAGCTCTCCCATTTTGATGGTAAGGACCCCAGTACTTGAGCCATTCCCTGCTGCCTCTCATGGTGAACCTTAGCAGGAAGCTGAAATTTGAAGTTGAGCCCAGCATAAACTCAGGCACTCCAACATGGGATAGAGTTCCAAATGGCATATCATTTGCTGCAGCAAGTGCCCACAGCTAGTTGATTTTTTCTTTTGTCTTCCTGTGAAAATATTTCTGTTTTAATCATTATTATTTCTTTCCTCCTGTTAACTTTGTTCCTTGAGATATGACGTGAAGTTGTTGATTTAAGGTCTGTCTGCTTGAGTTTTCTTTGAAGATTTCTTTCTTTCTTTCTTTGAAAAGCAGAATGACAGAGAGGGGATGAGACAGAATGAGAGATCTTCCATATGCCTAGTGTGTATGTTGTAACCATATAGCTACAACAGTCCACATCTTACCAAGAGCCAAAAACAGTTCCATAGAACTCCATCTAGTTATTGCATGTGGGCAGTAGGGGCCCAAGCACTGAAGCCAACATTTACACATTAGCAAGAAGTTGGATTGGTGGCTTCAAGCACTGTGCCACAGTGTCATGCTCATTTCTTCTTTTCTCACGTAAGATCTTATGGCTGCCAACTTCCCTCCTAGCACTGCTTTCCCTACCTCCAGTATGTTTTGCTGTGGTGTCTTTTTACTTATCTTTTTCCTGAAGGTATTTTCCAGTGTTCTTTGTCATTTCTTCTTTGAGGTCATCGGTTTAATTAAGAGTGTGTTGTTTAACTCCTATATCATGTCACTCAGCAGAGGGCACTAGCTACTTGGGGGAAAAGAAGAGATTTATTTTTTGCTCAGTTTCAGGGAGTTTACAATCAAAATCAGGGAGGGGCTCCTTGTTGGTCTGGCACCTGTGAAGCAAGATGGATGGCAGAATGCGATGAAGAAAGCTCAAATAGTGAGCTAGGAAACAGATGCCAGGAGCACCCTCTGCCATGAGGTTGCTCCTTATGTAGCCATCACCATTCAGTCTTGGAACACCACTCTAACAGCCCAATCAGTTGGGTCACTTTCCATGGATCCACCTTCATTTTCATTCTCAGTCCATTAAGAATTGTTTGGTGACCTGACATTCAGTTCTGTGAGTGGTCCATGCACACTTTCAGAAGGATGTGTGTCCTACAGTGCAGCTGAGTCCTCTGTTTCCTTAGTCATCTTATGTTAGTTTGTTCTATGCTTTTACCCCAAGTTGGAAACTGAAATCTCCTGTGATTGCTGTTAATGCCTTCAATTCTGTCAGCATCTTCACATATAATTACGTAGGAGCTCTGCCGTGGGGTGCAAGTATATTTATAATTGTTGAATGTTTCTGGTGAACTGACCCTTTGTATCATTGTATACTGATACAGCAAGTCCTCCTGTGGCATTTGTAGTAGTTTGGACTTGAAGTCTATTTTGTTCAGTGGTTAGTATAGCCACCCTACTCTCTCTTTTAGACTATGTGTATTCTTAGATGTAAGAGTAATTATCTTATGGTAAACAGATGGTTGAATCCTGTTTCCTATTATACATTCAGGCAATCTGCATCTTTTTAGAAAATGTGTATTTATTTTTCCAGTCCACATCTATTAACACATATTCTATCCACTTTTATTCAATGAAGCCACTGAGAGCGAAGGGCTTGCTATTGCTGTTTTGTTTGTCTTGGAGATTTTGTTCTCTTATTTCCTCTCTTACTGCCACTCTTTGTACTTCAGTGATATGATATTTTACGTATTTATTCATTTATTTACTTATTTGAAAGGAAGAGTTATAATGTACTACTAATTTCCTAATTGTATTTCAGTGGTACGTACGTACGTGTGTGTGTGTGTGAGAGAGAGAGAGAGAGAAAAAGATAAACCATTAAGCTTCTTACTACAAAGTGCTTGCCTCTTTAGAACTTCACAGATTTTTACAGAATTAAGTTGTAAGGATTTTGTACAACTGACAGTTAAATCTGAGCTGAAGGAGACTGGGCCTTGTGTGACCGAGGATTCCCTTTTTTTATGCCCCATCCTGTTTATCAGAGATCAGAAAACAATCCAGATGCTCTCTAGATTTTTTGATAAACGTCTTATGCTTGCATTTAAACTTGAAGTGTGTGAATAGAATGAGACAATCAGTTAAAATCAGAAATAAAAAGTGTTATAATCTAATGGCCTTTTTTTGCTGTAGCAATAAAATGACCAAGTGCAATGACTTGATTTAAGAAAATCATCTTTTAAAAGTTGCTGCTATGAATATTTTAGCTATAAAGTTTTACCCTTGTTTTAGCTTGACTCTCCTTCAATAACTATTATGTAATGCAACTGATGTGATAATTTAACATTCCAAAAATTTGTATATACAAGTACATACATATGTGAGGAATCTCAAAGTAGTATTTCACTGACTTGTTTACAGGTGCTGTAAAAAAGCTTCTTTCTTCAAAAAGAAAAACTAATAATAAAAAAGAATCGAATTGCCAAAAAAAAAAAAAAAGGAAGAGTTATAGACAAAGGGAGAGACAGAGAGGAAGAGCTTCATCTGCTGGTTCACTCCCTAGATAGCTGCAATGGCCGGGGCTGGGCTAGGTAGGGCAAAGCCAGGAACTCCTGCCGGGACTCCCACATGGATAACAGGGGCCCAAGCACTTGAGCCATCTTCTGCAGTTTTTGCAGGTGCATAGGGAGCTGGATAGGAAGTGGAACAACCAAGAGTTGAGCCACCCTCCATAGGGGGAACTAGCATTGCAGGCAATGGCTGTTCCCACTGATGACAACAGTGGCCCCAAATTTTTTACATATATATATATATATATATATATATATATAAAATTGTGTGTGTGTGTGTATAGACATGCTTTGATTACCTTTTTCTTTCTTACTGTATAGATTCTAGGAATATTTTCTTCATGGTTACTATGGGGATTATATAAAACATCAAAGTCATAGTAATCTATTACTATAGTAACACTTCAATTGCATATAAAAATTCTCACAGCTTTATGACTCAAAACTTTAAAACATGATTTGTTTATTTGAAAGGTGGAGTTATAGAGAGGGAGAGACAAAAATAGAGAAATCTTCCATCTGCTGTTTAACTTCCAAGTAGTTGCAATGGCCAGGTCTAGCAAAGCCAAAACCAGGAACCAGGAGCTTCTTCTGCGTTCCCACAGGAGTGGCAGGGGCCTAACCACTTGGCTCCACTTTTGCTGCTTTCCCAGATCATGAGCAGGGCACTGGAATGGAAGTGACGTGGCTAGGATACAAACCAGTTGCCATATGGGATGTAGGTATTGCAGGCAGCAGTTTAATGTACCATGCCATAACACTGGCCCTAAATAATTGCATCTTTATAAATTCTGTACGTTGAACACACTCATGATTATTCTCATGCTTTTGTCCAATCCTATGCAAGAATGAAAAGTGGGCAAATATGCATGCCCAAAGTCCAAGAATACAGCTTTCTGCATTTGTCCACGTATCTACCTCTATCAGAATGCATTACAGCTTCACAGGGCCTGTCATTGGTCTGCAGTGCCTTTGTTTTCACTGAGGATTTTTTCTGCTTTTCTTGCAGACCTAGTCTAATGGTGATATTCTCACTCATCTTTTATTTGGGAAAGTCCCAATTGTTCCTGCTTTTGTGAAGGATATTTTTGCAGACTTTGTATTTTTGGTTAATTGTTTTTTTTCATTTGGCCCTTTGAACAGATTGTCCCTTTGCCTTCTGTCCTACAAGGTTTGTCATGAGAAATCTGCTGATCGTGTTACAGCAGCTCCCGTGCAAGTGAGGCGTTGCCTCTCTTAACAGTTCTCAGAATTTACTTTTACTTTTATTCCTTATTATTTATCTATTTATGTATTTGAAAGGCGAAGATACACAGAGAGGATGGGTTTAGGGGTCCAGACACTTGGGCTGTCCTCTATTGCTTTTCCAGGCACATCAGCATGGAGTTGGATTAGAAGTGGAGTAGCCAGGGCTTGAAACAGTGCCCATATGGGATGCCAGCGTCACAGATGGCTGCTTTACCCACTATGCCAAAACATCAGCCCATTTTTACTTTTAGTCATCTAATTACATTATGTCTCAGTGTAGGCCTCCTTGGCTGTTTAAAATATTTTTTGATTGATATTTGTACATTTTTGCAGGGTATAGTGAATTATTTTAGCATGTGTAGATAGCATAAACTGATCGCATTAGGTCACTAGGATTTCTGATTCCTCATCTTTTTAAAAGATTTATTTGAAATGTAGAGATAGAGAGATAAAGAGAAAGAATGAATATCTGTTTTCTATCTGCTGGCTCACTCTCCAAATAGCCACCATGGCTGGGGCTTAGCCAGGTGGAAGCCAGGAGCATGCAACTCTGTCCAGGTCTACCATGTGGAAGCAGGGACCTACAGACATGGGCCATCTTGTGCAGCTTTCCCAGGTGCATTAGCAGAGAGCTGGCTGTAAACAGAGAAGCTGGGACTTGAACAAGTGCTCCTAGATAGGATATTGGCATTCCAAGCAGCATCACACCAGATGGCTTAATTTCTTTAAAATATATATCCAACAGTAGGGAAGTTGACTTCTACAGTAGATCAAATTTGATTTTTTTTTTTGAGGGACTTCCTCGCTGTTTTCCATAATGATTGTCACTCATTTGCATTCTTGCCCACAGTGTGTAAGGTTTCCTCTCTCCATAGTCTTGGCAACCTTTTTTTGTCTTTTTGATAATAGCCATGCTAACTGGAGGAAGATGATTTGTCATTGCAGTCTTGAGTTGCATTTCCCCAGAGGCCAGTAATATTGAACATTATTTTCATGTATTTTTTGGCTATTTGTATTTTTGCATGTGAGAAACCTATATTTAGGTCTTCTGCCATTTCTTTTATTTTTTTAAGATATTTTTATTGGAACGGCAGATTTACAGAGAAGCCGAGACAGACAGAAGGATCTTCCATCCGTTGGTTCACTCCCCAAGTGACCGCAATGGCTGGAGCTGAACAAATCTGAAGCCAGGAGCTTCCTCTAGGTCTCCCACATGGGTACAGGATCCCAAGACTTTGGGCCATCTTATACTGCTTTCCCAGGTCACAAGCAGGGAGCTGGATGGGAAGTGGAGCAGCAAGCCCATACCGGATCCTGATGCATTCAAGGTAAGGATTTCACCACTGAGCCATCATGCTGCCCCTCCTTTTTTTTTTCCTCTTGGCATTTCTTGACTATATTGCTTTGTTGCTAAGTTTTTGAGTCCCTGTGAGTTCAGAACCAGGTGAATAGTTTGCGGAACTTTCTCCTGTTCTTTCAGTTCTTTCTTTCCTCTATTTATGTAGTTTTCTTTGCCATGATGTAATCCCATTTGTGTATTTCTGTTCTTTTTTTTTAAGATTTATTTATTTTATTACAAAGTCAGATATACAGAGAGGAGGAGAGACAGAGAGGAAAATCCTCCGTCCGATGATTCACTCCCCAAGTGAGCTGCAACGGCCAGTGCGCGCCGATCTGAAGCCGGGAACCTGGAACCTCCTTCCGGGTCTTCCATGCAGGTGCAATGTCCCACTGCATTGGGCCGTCCTCAACTACTTTCCCAGGCCACAAGCAGGGAGCTGGATGGGAAGTGGGGCTGCTGGGATCAGAACCGGCGCCCACATGGGATCCCAGGGCATTCAAGGCGAGGACTTTAGCCACTAGGCCATGTCCCCGGGCCCTGTATTTCTATTCTTGTAGCCTGTACTTTTAGAGTGTTATTTTGTCAGTACATGTGTGGATCTGCTTCTGAGACCTCTCTTGATCTGTATGTCCCTTTTGTGCCAGGGCTGTACTCTGTGGTATGCTTGAAGTCAGATATTTGATGCCTCCAATTTGATTCCCTTTGTTCAGGGTTGCTTTAGTTATTCAGAGTCTTTTATGCTTCC
Source organism: Ochotona princeps (assembly GCF_030435755.1). Classification (NCBI taxonomy): domain Eukaryota; kingdom Metazoa; phylum Chordata; class Mammalia; order Lagomorpha; family Ochotonidae; genus Ochotona; species Ochotona princeps. The sequence goes on along the minus strand of NC_080832.1, from coordinate 53,088,749 downwards.
AGATGAATCTTGGGATTGTTTTCTCTACTTCTGGGAAGAATGTCAGTGGTACGTTGATGGGGGATTGGGCTGCATGTAAACTGTTTTGGGTAATGTGGACATCCTCGTACTGTTCTTCCAATCCATGAACATAGGAGATCTTTTCAGTTCTCTGTGTGTGTGGTATTCAGTTTATTCCTTAGTATTTGTAATGTTCATTCTAAAGATCTTCTGCATCCTCGATGAAATTCATCTCAAGAGATTTGGTGTTTTTGTAGCGATTGTGAGTAGGACTGCTCTTAGCATTTCTTTCTAAAGTCTGTTCATTATTGGTATATACAAATGCAGTGGATTTGGGGGTGTTGATTTTGTAGCCTGGAGCTTCAGTGAATTAGTGTAATAGTTCTTCCATTTGTAGAATCAAATGATCCCTGCGGACAGTTTTCTCAATTCAATGTGATGTTGGCTGCGGCTTTAGTATCTAAATAGATATCGATACATAGATACCTATGTATAGATGAATGCACCTTTTAATATGTTGAGGTATGTTTCTTCTATACATAAGTTATTCTAAGTTTTTTTAAAGATTTATTCATTTTTATTACAGTCAGATAGACACAGAGGAAGAGAGACAGAGAGGAAGATCCTTCGTCCGATGATTCACTCCCCAGGTGAGCTGCAACGGGCCAGTGCGCACCAATCCGAAGCCGGGAACCCGGAACCTCTTCTGGGTCTCCCACATGGGTGCAGGGTCCCAATGCATTGGGCCATCCTCAACTGCTTTCCCAGGCCACAAGCAGGGAGCTGGATGGGAAGTGGAGCTGCTGGGATGAGAACCGGAGCCCATATGGGATCCCGGGGCCCTCAAGGCGAGGACCTTAGCCTCTAGGCCATGTCCCCGGGCCCTATTCTAAGTTTTTAATCACAAATGGATACAGAATTTTATGGAATGCTTTCTCTGCTGAGATGATTATAAGAATTTCTGTCCTTCATTCTGCTGATGTGTTGTATTAAGTTTGCTGATTTGCATCCTTGGGAGATATATATATATATATATATATATATATATATATATATATATATATATATATATATATTCACATACATATACATGCTGCATGACTGTTTTGATATGCTATTGGATTTTTTTTAACAAACTCATATTTTTTAGACTTATTTTGTTATTTTTATTAGAAAGTCAGATATACAGAGAGGAGGACAGAGAGAAAGATCCTCCGTCCAGTAATTCACTCCCCCAGTGGCTGCAACAACCAGAGCTCAGCCTATGCAAAGCCAGGAGTTGGAGCCTCCTCAGGGTCTCCCACACGGGTGCAGGGTTCCGAAGCCTTGGGCCATCCTCGACTGCTTTCCCAGGCCACAAGCATGGAGCTTGATGGGAAGCGGGGCCGCCGGGACTAGAACTGGTGCCCATGTGAGATCCTGGTGCATGCAAGGCGAGGACTTTAGCCTCTAGGCTAACACTCCAGGCCCTTGAGCTTGTTTTTTTAAAGAGAGAGGCCTGAGCCAGGTCAAAGCCAAAAGCTGAGAACTCAATCCAGATCTCCTACACAGGTTGCAGTACCTATTATTTGAGCCATCTCTTCTGCTTCCCTGGGTCCACAGTAGCAGGAACTAGAACCAGATATTGAGTCAATGTACATATCAATTCACGATCAACACAGGCATGTCTTAACTGGCATTTTCATTGCTAGACCAAATTTCTGCCCCTAATTTGCTAGCTGCTTTTTTTTTTTTTTTTTTTTTGGTGTTTGAAAAGCAGGGAAGGGAAAGAGGGCAGGGACAGAGAGATGGATCACATTGATCTCCCATGCTACTGGTTTCCTTTCCAAATGCAAGGGTCGGATCTGGGAATCCACCCAGGTCTCCCACAATGGGGGCACATAGCTACTGCCTCTCAAGGCGTACATTAACAGGAGTTGGATCAGAAGCAGAGCCAGGACTTGAAGCTGCTAAACTTAATACCTCCCACTCTCCCTCCAAGCTGATTGAGATCTTTCTCCTGCTCATCACGGTCTGTTGTGGAAGCTTTCTTTTTAAAAACTTTTAATTTTCTTTTTAATATTATTCACATAATTAGGAGGATGCATGCTCATGTGGGCCTCTGATTAGGGTCGGGAGGATGTCAGGTATGGAGGAAGGTGGGTGGGGCACATGTCACAGTTTTTGTTTTTTTTTCTCCTGTGTCCACAGGGGAGGGGGGGGAAGTGGGGGGATTTCTCACTGTTTTTTTTGGGGGGGGGGTTTCTTCAAGATTTGTTTGGGTTTTTAAAGAGAGATGAATTGCTCAGTCCTGTCACGTCTTGTTTTCCCACTTTTCACACAACCGTCCACCAGTATCATCTTGTATTCTTTTTGTGCCCTTGCAGTCATTCTTGTGAATTATCAGGCATCTCATTCATTTCTCTCCTTTGGAGCCTGTGCCTAGAGCAGTCTTGTATCTTTGGGTGTTGGCTTGCTAAGTTGCATTGACTGTAGTCTCAGTTGGATGCTGTGGTATAGTTTCCCTGGATTACCTTCCATTGTAACTGGTGGCTGTGGTCGTTGGATGTGGGGCACTCTTAGCCCCAGAACTGGGCCTTGGTGGTAGTGTATGGGGTGCAGTGGGGTCAGGGTCACAGGGATGCTGGCCCTCAGGCCACAGATCTGGGGTCACAGGAAACTGGAGTGAAGGTTGGCAGGAGAACTGAGCCCCAGCAATGCCAACCCCAGCCTTCCAGTATGACATAAGTCTGACTTTGGCTTCCTCTCCATCCCCCAGATGGCTCCCCGCTGTGTCATGCTGCTGGAGTATGGGGCAAGGCTAAGTCACACCTGGAGCCCATGGCCTGCCAAGGCCATCCTGGCAGGAAGGTAGGGTGAGGGCCCATAGTGCTGTGGGCTGCCTGCTATTGGATGGGCCTGAGGCCCAAGGTTAGTGCACCCAGCCAGCCACACATGCTTACCACTAGCCAGGAACTGAGTCCTATCCTGAATCCTCAGTTTTCTTCTTGGCAACAGCACAGGGACAGAGGACCATTCGGAGCTGCCCAGTGTTGGGGTTTACCAACCCAGCAGCAAACTCCAAGGCACAGCCACCATGTTCATTCTGTTGCTTTAACCCTAAGTGGCCAGTGACTCTCATGCCTGACTCCCCAGCTCCTGGAGTCTTGCTCCTCCACTGGGTGCCATTGTGGGAAGTATAGGAGACATTCTCTGGCTAAGGAGGACCTGAGGGTCCTGGTCCCAGGGGCAGTGGCCATGGTGTCCTTTGTGGTCCTGTGGCAGGCCCAGTGCTGGTTTTAAGGTGTGCTTTCTGGACTCCACTTTGCTCTCTGGCTCCCAAGCAGGTGCAGCCTCTCTCTGCACCACACAGTGTGGTGCTGGGGCACAGGGGCGGGTAATGGCGCAGGCAGCTCAGCTCCTTCCTTCCTACTGCCTTCAGTGCTGCTTTTTTCCCTTACTGTCCTGAAACCAGATGCTGTGTACTCCCACCTGGCTCGCTTACTCAGCACATGTGAAGGTGAATAATGTGTGAATGGCCTTGCAAGGTGGTATCTGTGGGGGAACAGCAGGGAACATCTGGGCTACTCATTCTCCATTTTGATGGTCTGTCCTGCTTGCAAGTGAATTGGGCTTCATGAATTACTGTGTCTGCTTCTGTCTTCAAATTTAGGATATGTTTGGCTATTGTTTTAAAATAGATTTATTCACTTGAAAGGCAGAGGGGGGATCAGGAAGAGGTAGAGAGAAATCTTCCATCTGCTGGTACGCTCCTCAGGTGGCTGCAACTGGACCAGGCTGAAAGCAGGATCCAGGAAGTCCATCCTGGGACTCCCATTTGGGTAAGCACTTACACCATCTTCCACTGCCTTCCCAGGCATATTAGCAGGGAGCCAGAGTCAAAGTAGAGGAGCCAGGACTGGAATGGCACCCAGTTATGAAATACTGGTGTAGCAAACAACCTAATCCACTGCATCACACCACCCCCACCACTGTGGTTTTTCTTTTTTTTTTTTTAATCTCTAGCTCGTTTTGTTCCTCTTCTAGAACATTCCATAAGGTGCAGATGTACTTGGTGAGGCTCCATACTTCTCTTGAGCCTCTTCACTTTTCATTCTTGTTTCTTTGCTCTGATTTGATTTACAGTGGCCTGTCTGCAAGTTTGCTGGTTCTTTCTTCCGGTGAAGTCTGCTGCTGGACCTCTCTTGTGAATACTTTCCATTCAGTTTTGAGTTTTCTACTCAATAATTAGCTGCTGTTTTAGTGTCTCTATGATGTTCTTATTTTGCACTTTTTTTTTCAGTCTTTATTAGATCGTCTTTGTTGTCTTAGCTGGTTGAGCATTGCCAAGCTGGGTTAAAATGCCTCACCACGGTGACTCAGAGGTCTTCAATTCTTACAATTAGTTTCTGGGTACTTTGTTCCTGCAGTTGGGCCACATGGCCCATTCCTTTGTAGGCCTGCCATCTTCCATTGAGATTTGGGCATGTGCAAAAGCAGCCAGCTCACCTCAGTTTGCTGATTGGCTTTGTGTCTGCAGAGACTTGACCTAATGAGTTTGGAAATTCTAGACCTTGTCTGGGGTGGTATCTTCTCCAGGCCTATGTGTTTCTGTTTCAGAGCCTGTTTTTCATGCTATTTTCCCATGATCTTTTTGAAGTATATTTGACTGTATGGCTTCCCTTAATGGCCTTGATGCCACTGAGGAGCTCACTCCGGCTGCTGGTCAGGAGCGTTCCACTACCCTTTGTAGACTTCTGTCCTTGCTTGCTCCCCAGTGCTGGTTGCAGGACTAAACACTCTAGCCTGGTCTGATGAGCCTGCACACAGCAGCCTCCTGCTGGCATCCAAACCCTGCCACCACTGCCACTGGTACTCGTGGGTCATGGAAGACAGGAAGTCCCACAGGCTGCTCCTAGACAAGCCAGAACCTCTAATGTATTTTTATTTTGCTTCCTCAAAGGAGCAGCTGGGAGTTGGGATGACTCCTCCCACTCACACTAGATGTGTTAGGTATAGTGAGCCAAATGCCCTGAACTTTCCTGCCCTCTTCTTACAACCTCCTGCTGGTTCTGCCTTGGGCCCAGGACTGTGGTCTCCCAATTGGCTTCTAGTTGTCAGAGGCACCTGGGTCCATGGAAGATGAGGACAGAGTTTGCTAGTCTGCCTTCTTGCTGATGTAACTCCCCATCTCCCTGAATTTTACTATCCCCGGACAGCCCCAATCACCAATATGCTAGTCAGTGCTCAGACTGTCTTGTTGATGGAAGACGGTTGTCAAACTGTGGTAACCTATTGCTTATCTGTTGACAGAACCAAAAAGTATTCAAAACTGATTTGGGATAACTAAAAATAACTAAACTCTCAGAAGAATAAACACTCCTTCGCTTTGCGAAGTTATATCTAAATAATTGGGGAAAAAGATGGGTTTGGAACTTAATCCAGAAATATTTTCATGATTCTTTTAGATCACATTCTTCCTCTGATCAGAGAAGCTTCTAATATCACTTTAGAGCATTCTGTCTTCCCCAGTTATTTTGGAAACTGTTTCAAGAGATGACACAGTGACAGTAGAAATCCTGTATGTTGACTTTTGAGAAAACATTCAGAGTAACAGGAAACACCTGTTGCACGGGAGGCACTGAAACATCAGCTTTGTATCCCATACACTTCAAGTATAAACACCCTTTGTTACTCATTGAAATGCTCATTTCAACTTCGGCTTTCTCAGTGATTGCAGGCATCAGTGAAACAAGACTGCAATCTATTAAGATTGTCTTGTGGTCATTCTGCTGGTTGGAATCTCTCACTAGAAACCATGTGTTTTCTAGGCAAGTTACAGAGAATAAAGGGTGGAAGGTGGAATGCAATTTGAAGTCTGTCCAGTTGGGTTCACCTGCCTGCCTTTGGTGGGATAATCTGGCAGCAATGGCATGCTGCAATTCAGTGTGTAGGACCATGCATCTACTACTGCTGACCAACAAGACACAGATTTCTTTAAATATAATGAAGATGATATTCTGTTATCAACGTGACAGTTTGGTCTTCTCCCTAGGCTATCTATCCTACACAGGCTAAGTGTGGCCCCCAGATTCATGCATAGTTGCAACCTTAATTCTTTCTTGCAGCAGTGTTAGGAGAGGGGCCTAAGAAGGAGGTGCCAGGGTCATGGGTTAACTGTTTTTGTGGGAATGTGAGCTGTCCTCTGGGCCCTGGGCACCTCTCTCTCTGCCACAGATTTCCTTCCTTCTGTTTTTTTTTTTTTTTTTTGAAAACTGGAGTTGAACTGGCACACACCCACCGCCAGAGGTAGCTGCTGGGTCTTGGACTTTGTAGCTTCTAGACTGAGCCAAAATAAACCACATTTCTTTGTAAATTACCACATCTCAAGGAATCTGTTATAGCAACAGAAATCAGACTAACACAGCAGCCATGAGAGCAAGCATCTCCTCAAAACTGTGCCTACCCACTCATAAGTATAGGTGGACACCGCACCTGAGCTCCAGATTGACTTAGCTGTGAATGTGACTGAAGCTGTTGTAATAACTATGTCTAGTAGTTTGACAGTGTCATTTTCTAAATTCTGTAATCTCTCCCCAATGAGTCTTTGCTTCTAATAAGTCTAAGATGTCTTAAAGCTCAATTATAATTCTTAAGGTTTTTTTTTAAAGGCACAGGAATGGGTCTGTTGTAGTCATTTCCAAGACAAAAATGGTCTCGGGTAAGCTCCTGAACAAGGTGGCCCTCTGTGTGTTTTAAGTACAGTTGCTGGAGTCCTGCTTTTTACGAGCTGTCTCTGAAGACAGCAGTGCGTGTGAATCTTCTTGGCTTAGAGAAACAAGGCAAAACTTGCGACTGCTTCTAATTGTGCGGGCCGAAACTTCCTAAGAGATTGAGACAGCAAACAAAACTGGAGAAAAATTATTCTTTATTGAAAAATACGGATAATACTGACTTCAAAAGCATTTCACTTTTCCAGAATACAAAGTACTTAATACATTTTTTCCAAACCTGTATTTCAAACAAAGTTAGCATTGTTTTTGTAAATCAATTTGATAACCTGACTAAAAATATTTTCCAGCTTTAGTTTTTCAGGAGCTGCACACCCTTTGAAGCAGTGGCCCACGAGGTGGGCAGGGGCCGAGGGGTGCTGTGCCCTGGGGCTGTGCAGCAGTCTACAGGAATGTTTCCCACCAGGGTGGTGCCAGAAACATAGATCCTGCCTGAGGCAGCTCCCCTTCAGTGTCAGAGAACCCCATAGGCCAGCTGAACACAAGACAGCCAGTTTTTCTTAGAGTGCACATACTTTAAGATTACTGTTTTGAACATCTTAAAGAATGCTGCTGTAATTTAGTTATCATTCAATAACTCTCTGAATTAAAACTTTAGAGAAAAGAACTATTACCATCAAAATGGTCTTTGCTGAGCAGTAATAATTCTAGCTTTTTTTAGATGCAAAAAATATTAACATATCTGCAAGTTTAATTTGAAACCACACAAATTATGTATGAAGGCTCAGATAGTAGCAGTGTTCATGTCTATTACTAATAGCTTAACTGGAACAGCCATCTGTTCATTCCACCAGCCAGACTAGCAGCACCAAGGTCTTCTAAAATTCTTTATACATAAAGCTTCCGTCATGATCCAAGTCCCTTCTTCACATGCTCCAATTCTTGTGATTTGACATAGAAGCATCAGGGTCTGGAGAGTTACTGCTGGCTGCATTACAGCAGTTATACAGCATCTTGTACTGTCAGGAAGCGAAACACTGGCAGCAGCAGCTCTTCTTCACAGCTCTGCACTTAAAGCTGCCAAGCACTCACTGCTCGCACCGGCAGTGGTATATTTCCACAGTAAAATAGCAGAAACTAAAAGAATCGTGGCACAACGGGTTTCTGAATTCTTTATCTACCATTGGTCCTGGGGGCGTGGCACTTTCCCCTTGAAGATACCTCAGTTGATCATTTTCAGAATAATCTTCAGTGGAGGAAAGTCATCAGGTCATATAGCGTGTGATGGCTCTTAGAGCATAAAGGAGTTCTGCTTGCATCCTAGCTTCTATAAGAAGCAGATTAACATGAACCTGAACATGAAATACAACAGCAGTGAGGGTGGGTGGAGGCAGGCACAGTGCCTCTAATGAACAGACAGATAACAGTACAGGTGGCTCCCCAGTATCCATGGGTAACTGGTCCCAGGACCCTCTGCAGACAGGGACATCTACAGCTGCTCACCTCCCTTGTATGGGCTGGACAGGGACCCCACACCCATTCTCCTCTGTAACGTCATTCCATCTCTAGCTTACTCCTAACAGAACGGTTCTTGATAAAATTCATGGAAGATGGGTATTCTGAAGAAACCTTGTGGTATGCAGAAAATTTTGCTCCAGATAAACTTCTGATTAGTTCCATGTTTTACCACTTTTCCAGGTACCCTTGTCCAGTGTGAATCCTATGTGAATAGTTGTCATGCTATATTGCTTAGGGACTAGTGAAAAGAGTCCGCACGTGTCCAGTGGTTGACACTGCGGCCAGCTGAACGGTCTCCCTGCGGAAAGAGGGGGCTGACTATGCTTTGTGTCTTACACGCTAGTTTGGGCATCTTTGATCTCTCAAAACAAAATCTGTCTGCCGTTCTTTCTGGGTGGATGATCTGAGCCTTCGTTCCCATCAGTTCCCTCTCCTGGGAGATTTGTGACACTACTTTGTGACAACAGCAGCTTCCCCGCCAAATCATCCTTCAGTCATTTTTATAAAGGCATTTCAAAGAGATCAGAGCTTTTTGATTCTACAAGGTAACTTTCAGAATGAAAAGATAAGTTTATTTTGGAGCAAAGCAAATTCTGAAATCCATGTATAGTTTCTCCATGAATTTTTTTGAAGATAAACTCCCCCCCCCCAATTAAATGGATGGATCGCAAAATATTTTTGCACCAAAATAAATACCTGTTAACTATGTTTCCCACAAACTTGTTGTGGCATCTAGGGAGTAAGCCAGCAGATAGAAAAATCCGTCCATCTGCCTTTCAAATCAATTAAAAATTCTGTAGCAGAGCAGTCTTCCTCCTGAATAGCAGCTCTTAGAGGACAAAGGCAGCAGACAGACGACTCCCTTGCAGGGGTAAACTGAGAGTCACTGTTAGGTGGAGGGGGGAGCAAGACTCAGGGCTAAGTCAGAGTAAACAAGCCACAGGCAGGTACCTTCTCAGAGTGCTTGAACTGCCTCCAGAAGCTGTCATACATTCTTTTGGTAACCTTTTCAGGAGTGCAAACAACAGTTTTGATATAAACTTTAAAGCTACGATCCAAAAGCTGGTTAATTTCACCATAGTCATAGTCGTCATATCTGTAAAAGACAAATTTTAAAGAACAGGGTTTTCACTGTCTTCTGGTGTATTGTCTGTTTTCTTCCAGTCAGAGTATATGTGTTAGAGCAAAGGCTGTTTCTTTGTCCTTCTCTGTGTAGGCAGTGGTTGCCAACAAGGACACAGCTTGCCAGTGTTTAAGTAGGGGTGGACAGTGAGTGGGAAGGGATCAGCAGCAGAGTGCTTAGGAGGGGAGCAGAAGACTGGGAAGCGCCTGAACAAACCACTGCTCAAGGCTGACAAGCTGGCCACCTTGGTAGTAGTGTGTATTCACAGTCATGTGCTAGCACCCACACGGTGATGAACAGATTCTGAAAATAGAGCTTAGGATTATTGCTGTAAGAAATTAGCAAATTATTTATTGCTTTGATAATTGCCTACTATAAAGAGTTGGTCAATTCATTGTTTTCAGGAGTTTCTGGGGTCAGAGGAGGAAACATTCTCGGGCAGGGCGTGCTGGCCTGTGCTTGAGCTCGATGTCTACACTCAGGAGTGGCTGACCTGCTTTAAGCCAGATCCCTCACTGGGTTGCCTATGGAATTTTTCAGTGGAAAAGGGGGGTGAGGGAGGTCCTTGCACAGCTGGCCCTACAACCATTCTGGGGACTGAGAAGTCCTGCCTTTGATGATGGAAATCAATTTCCAATTGGTCCAATGTGCTTGAAGTGCTGCAGCAGTTTAGAGTGGGTTAAATGGAGTTTGTAGAGTTTGGCCAGAGTCACTGATGAAATGAACAGCAAGAACAGCTTGCATTTTTGCAGCAAAGAAAACTGAACAGAAAGCAGTGCAGCATGGAGCTCGTGTACACAAGAGAAAGGAATCCTGCTGTATTTCTTAGGTAACATGTGGCTGAACACCTACCAGGGCAGACGTGAGGCACTGCACTGGAGTGGGAGAGCGGAGGGGATGTGGGCACACCACTCAACATGCAGTCTCAGACCTGGTGTGGACAATCTTTGCTGGGCTGCTGGCCTAGAGATGGCGACCGTTTAACTCTTGTCACTATCCCTAACACTCTGTGCTGCCTAGCCAGGAGACAAAAACAACGCAGCTGCAGTTGAGTGGTTCTGTTAAGCCTAAGAAACAAAAAATAAGTTCCTGGGGAAGGGGTGGACGTGGGTTTCTGTTGAAGAGTGTGCTATACATGCCTAGAGAAGAGTAGCTCTTTGTAAACATAAGGAAACAGACTAACCTTATTCCAAACATGCAGTGAATATAGTTCCAAATAGCCCGTCTGAGCATTGAGGTATCGACATCTTTGTGCATTGCCATTGTGTTGTAAGTAAGATTGTAAGCGATGTGAAATTTTTCATCAATCAACTGTCCCACGTCAGGATAAAGGCGATTTACCAGAGAATACCCGTGGTCTTCCCAGCAATAGTCCTGAACACAGGTGACAGAACAAATGGGAGTAAGCAGAAGGTGCCAGGTACAGTCAGCCCTGCAGAACGAAGCTTCCCTAGTTCCCACCTTCCCATGCAATCCTGTCCACATACAGCAACACAGGGAAGATTATGTAGTTACAAAAAGCTGAAAAACCAGAGGGGGCCCTCTCAAACCCAGTGTACTGACTTTACAGAATCAGCTGCCAGCAGAGCTCCATCGCAAGAGTCCTCTTTTCTTTTCCCATTCCTAGAGCCAAATGGCCCTCAAATTTTGTGAATCTCTAGTTCAACCCATCCATTGCTTATTCCTTCTTGTCTGACTTTGACCCTTTTTCAGTGAGTCTCCTCTTGCATAAAATCTCCTCACCTGTTTTCACCTCAAAGAAAATGTAGTAGATTCTGACATTACTCTCATACTTAATTTCTTAAAATATCAATGGCACTGTTAAAATCTACAAAAAGACACCTGGCATTAAGGCATGCCTGACTGATGTCAAACTCCTTTAGCACTACTAGGGCAGTGGGGTTCCCTGAATTTCTCAGGAGCCCTGCTACTCTCTTTCTCATCCCTCTTCTCACTCTATTCCTCATCCTAAATTCAGTCATTGCCTATATTCTCCTTTGCTTATAATGCCCTGGGTTTCTGACCATTCAAACCCCAACCTTCCTCTGTAAAATTTCTGACCTGTACTATCTCTTCAATTTCTAATCTACTGGATTTCATCAGCACAGTTAAACTATCAAGGACAAATATTCCATAACACCCTTGTGCCTAAGTTTTATCCCTATTAAATAGCATCTTAGCTACTTAAACCGAATGTGATAGTTCTCAAATGTTGTAATTCTGGAAAAATGCTTATTTAAATTGGTCTCTAGCAATATTTACCTAAAAATATGTAGGTAAAAATTCCTGAAGGCATATATTCAAACTACAGTATGATTCTAATGATAGACTGGAAGTAGTCTTACAAAACTGGGGCACAGAGACTAGATAAATATTTGCTAATTAACTGATGGGTCACAATCAGTATTCTGCAACTAGAGGGCACAGCAACTGCTATCCGTGAGATACTTCCTGCAAGGCAGCACAGCCCAAGTCTGGATGGTTCTTCCTTGAAGTTCAGTGGGGCCACTTTTAATCAGTCATGCTTATACAAAGACTTGTAGCTCTACCTGGACCCGAAATGTTGGAACGTGCATCCCATGTCGTGAGAAATCCTTATAGCCATAACTGGTGTCCTCAAAGTGACGAGACACATCTCTTGCTGGTGTAACTTCTTCATCATCTGCAATGATAATCAGCCCATTGAAAGCTTTTCCATAACGATGCTAATTAAAATCTATCTTGCCCATAACAAGTATAAACAGGATGAGCCCTTCTCTGACACTGAGGAACCAATATTGGCCAAAACAGTCTGGAAAGTATAGAAAGAAATAGCTCACTTGTCAGTCAACAGTGTACTGAGAGGAGAGGCACTGTTATTAAATCAACACTGAGAGCCCCCACTGCGTCCCAGCTGTGACAGATGTTCAGAAGTAGGAACACCTTAATGGTTAATCCTACTAAGATCAGCTGTGCTTTAAACCCGGACGTGTGATGCTGTTTCCTTGAATGTTCATGCTACATGATGCACAATAAGATCACAGAAAGCGGCCCTGTGAGGAAGGTAACCTCTTGACGGTGCTTGCTGCACTGCCCCCGTGCCCTTCTGGACCGTCGTCATGTTTAGGAGCTGAGAAGATTGTTCTCGTAAAGACAGCATTATGCCTGACTTCAGATGTTCAGGCATAGACAGAAACAAAAACTTTTCCTCAAGGGAAGAACAAGCTCACTCCCAACTTCTATAGAGAAGCCTAACGTGGCTTGGGGGAAAATGGTGCTTTTAACAGTTACACTTTTTGCTTCTATTATTGTTAAAATATATTTGGAGATAATTTATGAACTTTTTTTTTCTTCCTAAAAAATCTTGTAGCCTATATACAGATAAAGGTTTTAAAGAATTCAGGTCACTGGTAACTTAATAGTTTTTTCAGGATCATAGAATTTTAAAGCTGGATGCCATCTAGGGGCTTTATGAACTGATTTTCTTCATATTAAAGGAAAGTATGAACACTGACATTTTTACATGAGTTACTCATTTCAGAAGCTTATTAGATTGAGTTTTTTAGCACCAGAACCAAAATCCTGTTGGCTATGTAATGGCTGCTGTTACCTGAAGAGAAGACAAACATGCTCTCTCTTTTTTCTATTTCGAAACGTGAGGCCATCTCTTCTTGGCTTGCTTCTTCTTCATCACGACATTCCTGTAACTGCTTCATCTTTTCCATGAGGGCTTCAACTTCAAAGAAGGAATCACTTACCTAAAAAGAAAACACCATGTTATAGGTGGCAGACACAGGTTGAAACTGATGGGTATATTATCAAGTCTGGCTCATAGAAATTATCTTACAAAATGGAGAAAACATTTTCTTATAATTAAAAAACTTGATTTTTCTCTATTTGAAAAGCAAGATCAGAAACAGGCACAGATCTGGTATTTGGAGGTTCACTGCCCAAATGTCCACCAACAGTCAGGGCTGGGCCAGGCAGAAGCCAGGAACCCGAAGACTTGGACTACCACCTACTGCCTCCTGGAGTCCACATTAGCAGGAAGCTGGCTGGGACACACACCAAGCACTGCAACAGAAAATGGGGCACCCCACATGGGAGCTTTACAACTGTGCCACATGTCTGATTTTCATGTATGTGAATTAAAAAATAACAATTTAACTTGCCTGGGGCCTGCATTGTGATGTGGGTAAAGCCACTGCCCACAACATTGACATCCCACATGAGCACCACTCTGTGTCCCAGATCCTCCACTTCTGAGCCAGCTCTCTGCAGAGGATGGCCTGCATGCTTGGACAACTGCCACCCACATGGGAAACTCAGAGGACACTTGAGGCTTCTGGCTTCAGCCTGAACTAGTGCTGACCACTGCAGCCAACTGAAGAGTGAGCGAGCATCTGGAAGCTCACTCTTTCTCTTTGAAATAAATAATTCATTAAAAGATTTATTTTTACTGCAGATATATATATATATATATATATATATATATATATATATATATATGCAATGGCCAGAGCTGCTCGAGCCTCTTCCGGGTCTCCCACACTGGTGCAGAGTCCCAAGGCTTTGGGCCATCCTCGACTGCTTTTCCATGCCACAAGCAGGGAGCTGGATGAGAAGCAGGGCTGCCGGGATTAGAACTGGTGCCCAAATGGGATCCTGGCATGTTCAAGGCAAGAACTTTAGCCCCAAGCTATTGCGCCAGGTCCCAAATAAATTAAAAATTTTTTAAAGTCAATTTCTACTTACTCAGTTAAATATACCAAGTGTTAGGTGACAGTATGCCCAGTGAGTGCATTAGTTCCAAGGACATACTGTCACTTATGTCCAATATCTTTAAAATAGTAATCTGTTTTACTTATATAATTGAAAATGAAGCATATTCTTATATGGCTAGGGCTGGCCACTTGACTTCTGGAAATGAGGCAGCTGTCACTTCCTGGGATGAGTATGGAAGGGGTTCAATACATGAGAGGACTGGGTCTAGGTAGCTTGAAGGACAATGACACTGGTGGTACATAGAGCGCAGTGCTCTATGATCAAGGCTAGAAACATTATTTTTGTCTAATTTCATCTTGCAAATGCTACTTATTTAGCACCTGATAAATGCCAAATGCCGAACAAGATATTTTGCCTTAGAAATGTTTCTTTTGAATCTACAGTAACTTTGCGTGTCACATTTAGATGTGAAAGAACTGAGGCTGAGAGAGGTTCAAGGACTTGCCCGAAATCAAGCGTTAAAGCCCAGGGCAACTCAACTTGCCTGACTCAGCTTCACAAGAATTAATACAGCTGAGGAAACATCTGCAAAGTGTTCAGATGATGCGATGCTAGTTCTGTGTCTTCTCTTTTGCAGTATAAAATAAAACCCTGCTTCACACTTAAGCCAAAGAATGCCGAGGGAATTTAGATCCACTGCATATAGGAACTGAAATTTGCTTATGGACTATTCAACTGGTTCTGTTTTAAAGGAACAACAAAAACGTAAGGACATATAAAAAAAAGCCAGAAGGGAGAAGGAGTAAGGGTGAAAGCATTTTAACAAATTTACCTACACTGATACTACCTTGTATATTTATGCAAAGTTCAACAGGAAAAAATTTAAAAGGGAAAAACTTTCCAGATAGAAGTTGATTAAATCTTCTAAAATAGGAACAACCGAGAAGCCTGCCTTTCTCATTTGTGCAAAAGGGAAGAAATGGGATGTGACTGGCATCCCAAAGATGCTACCACTGCCAGGTCACACTGTTTGCTGCCTGTTTCCCGCCAGGGCATTGGAGTCACCAGTCACTTTGTAGCTGGCGCGGGTAGGTTCATGCTGTTGGCTCCTGATCCCAAATTATTTGTGTGTAATCTTCTGGGGGTGGGGAAATCTCATAATTTTGTCTATTTCATAGCAACTAGTGATAGGCTTTCATCTTAATAAATATGCAGAGGGGCGGAGTGTCTCCATGGACTTAGTAGGGTGGATTTTTAAGAAGCCGAAGGAAGAAATATCACAATGATTATTGTAATCAGTCTCATAACAAATAATACTTACCGAAACATTTCCTGCTGAGTTGACCTGCATCTCGTCCACACTGTGATTGCCATTTGTAATGTCACAGATGCAGTAGTTACCCAGAGAAGGAGGTCTGAATGTGTGGCCACCGTCACAGTGAATTTCTGGACTGATTCCACAGCCGAATGTGAACGAGGCAAGAGAATGGTAGTGTGTGAGCAGAACCACTGCGTGGACCAGTTCCGCAAGGGACCAGCTGTGCTCCTCAGCTTTTAAGAGTCCCTTAAGAAGACAGAAAAAAGGTTTTTTCATACTGGTGTGGTAAAAGTATAGAGTTCATCTTAGCTGATCAATCAAAGATAGGATTCATGACCATACAAAGCCTAGCGTAAAATTACAATTCAAAACAAGTAGACCCTGTAATTTGCTAATTTAGATAAATATACTCATGAACAGAGCTTAACATGTTAATGTAACACATTATTTTGATTTTTCTGAAATTCTGGCTTAATTTATAAATGTCCTGGAATAATTTTGGTTAAGAGCAACTGCTGCATTTTAGTTTACTGGATAATGATGGAATGCCCTTGTTAGTTTAAATTCTCAAACCAAATGTAATAAATTTATGTTTTAAAAACAGGCTACCATGTGAGTGCCATGCTTGGTTTATTATTGGGCTTTCCTAAGGAATTTCTGTCATGTGCCTTGAACATTTTCACTCAATATTCCCAAGTCACCAAATTAAAAGTTAAACATACAAGTGATTTTGAAAAACAGAATTTGTGTATCTTCTTCATTATCCATTTTATTATTTTATTTTCCTTGCCTGAAAATATTAAGACACTGTATTAATCATATTCAAATTGTATAGCTTCATAATTATGTAACAATCTCTTAGAAAGTTTTCTAAGAAAGGTAAGACCAAAAAAGATGTGTTTTCAGGAATTTCTACTGCATGGTAGACACTTCAGAGAATATGAGTCCACTGTTTGCTGACTCTTTAAATAGAGGGAACTAGTTTAAGATGGCATTTTAAAAATGAAGATGCACCACAGTGAGATGCCACTGCACACTTCTTAGAAGGGCTTTAAAATCCAAAACACCTGACTCCAATGCTGGCAAAGATCTGGAATAACAGGAGTGCAAACTGGTAAAGCTACTTTGGAAGACAGTTTCATAGTTTCTTCCAAAGCTAAAAACAGCCCTCCCATGTGATCCAGCGGTCACATTCTTATTTATCCAAATAAACATAAAGGCCTGCCTACAGATGGATAAGCAGCTTTATTCATAACTGCCCCAAACTGGCAGTAACCAAGATGTTCTTTAATGGGTGAATGGGTAAACAAACTGCCACATATCCACCTCTTGGAGTGGTTTTTAGAGATAAGTGAGTTGTCAAGTCCCACAAAGTTGCCAGGCAGGGGTGGGGGTGGACTTTAAATGCATAGTGCTAAATGAAAGAGGCCAATCTGAAAAGGCTGCACACTATCCATCTACCTAAATGACATTCTGGAAAAAGAAAATTATTGTGGAAGACAATCAAAAGGTAAGCTGTTAAAGGGTTTCAGGAGGAAGGAAAGAGGGCTGAATTGGTGGAGTAGGAGGCACTGATAGGCAATGACTATGAAGTAATTTGTACAACACTATGCACCTGCCAGAACTCAAAGACCTGTACAAGGTGGAGTAAACTCTAGGGGGAACCATGGGCTCCTGGTAATCATAAACTGTCAGCACTCCTTCATCTCCTATAACAGATCCACCACACTAACCCTGCATGGTAATAATAGAAAATATGTGTCTGTAGAAGGTACCTTCTGTACACCCAAAACTGCTCTTAAGAAAGTCTATAAAAAGTGGCTTTTGAAAATGACAGCTGAGACACATTACTTCAGTACTTACCTCAATGTGTTCTTTGGTAATAAGCCAAGGTCTGTGGGCTAAAACTTTGTTGAGTTCTCCCAAGTTCTGCAGTTTGGGAGGAGCATTCTCTAAGCCATTGAGCCACTTGGGGTCTCCGCCGACGTGCAGGAAGTCACTCACATGCAGGTTCACCAGGTAGGAGCACCGATGTCTTGCTGCAGCCTTAAGAGAAAGCAAAGATCGTGAGGCTTTGTAACAGCAAAATCCCAAACAGTACAGATATTTCCTTCTGTAAGTGTGCAAAACAGCTCACTGTGTTGTCAGTTATGTTTTCAGATTTTCTATAAACTGCATAAATGCTGTTTTTAGGTTAGCATTTAAAAAAAAAACACCTCAGAGAGTAGTTCAGAAATATCCCAAGAACAAAGTATCTAATCAAAAGTATTTGAGGGCCCAGCAGCATGGCCTAGCAGCTAAAGTCCTCATCTTGAAAGCCCTGGGATCCCATATGGACGCTGGTTTTAATCCCGGCAGCTCCACTTCCCATCCAGCTCCCTGCTTGTGGCCTGGGAAAGCAGTCGAGGACGGCCCAATGCATTGGGACACTGCACCCGCGTGGGAGACCCGGAGGAGGTTCCAGGTTCCCGGCTTTGGATCGGCGCGCATCGGCCCGTTGCGGCTCACTTGGGGAGTGAATCATCGGATGGAAGATCTTTCTCTCTGTTTCTCCTCCTCTCTGTATATCTGGCTGTAATAAAATGAGTAAATCTTTTTTAAAAAAAAAAAGTATTTGAACTTTAGAAATTTTCACCTATATTCCACCTTTCAGAATCTCACATCAAGAGACTTCAATTAAAATATTATTTACAGATCAGATAGGTTTATCACCACTTTTTGTCAGTATAAACTATGTACAGTAATAAAACAGGCCTTTCATTCTATTGTATCTTCTTAATAGCCAGTCTTTCAGAACATTATAAATGTTTTTCTGTTACTTTAGAAAGTAAACTTAAACAACAGAAACTAACAGGAATCCCAACACAAGTAGGAATATGAGTATTTATTCCTGTGGTTAAGTACTAGCTATATCTTAGACCAATAAAAGCTGAAATGATTTTCAGTGAGTTTACAAACCATTATTCCGATGTAGTGCCGATAATGGAGGGGTAGTGGGCCATCCATCTGCAGTAGATAGTGTTGAGTTTTTAAGAAACTTTCTAAATATTGTGGGTGGAAAACCATCACTAACGTGATGTTATCCAAACGACCCAAAGCGGCAAAGGAATCTGCAAATAAAGCATGCATCTGTGCGTCTTCACTCCCCACTTGGAGAATCTGTATAAAAGAGAAAAACCACGGTCATATAAGTTGCGAGTTTTAAAGAAAGAAAACAGGTGTGGACTTAATCCTAAGCATCATTCAGAAGCAGATTAAATTTGGTTTAAGAGAGCAAGGTTAACATTTACACTCAACTGGTAGCAAGATTAAAAAAAAAAAACAGGTTATCACATACTAAGTATTATACAGTAGTGTCTAAACAACAGAGGTTGAACTTAAACACCACTTAGATATTTGGCTGGAATCCAGATAGAGAAGCAGATTTAGACTGTCAAAATTGCAGAGTTTGCACAGACAACTAAAGGCTATCCTTACACTACCTACTTCATTCAAGTGAGGCAGAACCCAAACTACTCAGCAGTCATTTTGAAAATCAGAGCAGAGCTGCTTTTACATATACAGAATTACAAATGGGATTCAGTGTGTGTAACAACCTATGGAGATGGTCGAGGCTAAGTATCTCAGTTTACTGGCGAGTCTAAATGACATCCAAATGTAAGTGGATGGTGTATTATTGGTTGAAACAGACTTAGATTTACTTAATGGAACATGGGTGTCAAAGAAGCACCGTGAAATACTAGAAATCAACACAAGTCCAGCAGCTTTCCAACCGTGTAGCTTCACTGCCAGAAAGTGATTAACTGTGATCTGCTCTGTGTGAAACATGTTGTTGATCAACAGCTGCTCTCATGCCAAGATGTGGGTCATGAACATTTTTCCTTAAAAGCATACAGTTCACTCTGTACTTTACAAACAACATACCTCCTTTTCTGGGATGAATCGGCTTGGTCCGTGTTCTAGTGGTCGAGGAATTCTGATTCCAAGTTCCTAGAAAAGAAAAGTACACCATCGTAAGTCTCCAGCAGTAAACAACAAGAACTCTGAGAGTACAGGAACGGGAGGAAAAAACAACCAGTTACACAGAGACAGGCTTGTTTTGGTGGTTTGTTTTCATGGCCATATATACATACCACTCTTCTATTTGCATCACAGAGCTAAGAACAGCTTAGAACACAACTGACTTAAAACAATGAACCCTGTTTCACTAAAACCAGAGTTTTGCATAAAGTACTTGGCAGAAAGTCTAGAACAGAAAGTTCAGCACACAGCAGCCAACCCTGTGGGTTGTCAGAGAGACAAAATAAGACTAATGTGTTTGTACATCCCAAACTCAGCCAAATACCAAACCCTGTGCGTCTTGAGGAACTGAAGAGGCAGCATCTCCACTTCGCTGCCTTGACCTGGAAGAAGGCTAATCACTATGACAGCCATAGGAAGGCCTCATAGAAAGGAGGCCTCAGTAACTGCTTAAGTTGACAAAAGAGAATGTATCACATGGCCTATGTCCCTGATTTGTAGAATAATTTCAGAGATAACTCATTCCATTTTCAAATTTGCCATCAATTAAGCTTTGTATGTATGGGACGCCATCAACTTTGTTTATATTTTAGAAAAGCTTAAGTACTTCAGAGTAATGGTTTCAAGCCTTTAATGGCTGTCTACAACACTGTACTTCATGCTGTCAATGCAGTGTGGTCAACAAAAACTGGATAAATGGGGTTCCTGCCAATACACTTCCTGTATGGTGTGCTATGGAAATATACATATGTAACACACATATAATTCACCTCTCCCTACTTTTTAAAATTTATATCCTATTCATCTTGCTTTTTTAGTAAGTTAACACAAGTAAAAAACAAACTTATATAATTACATAAAATATTACTTCTATTTTTCCCCTACTGTTCACAAAGGTTCTTCATGATATAAACCAGATGCCTTCCTTGTAAAGAAAAAAGGGAAAGAGTAACAGAAAAATACATGTTGCAATAGTTCAGGAAATCTGGTCCAAGCGAATGAAAACTTTTTGAAAACAAAATGGAGTTTTAAAAATTAGGCAGGAACCCGCGTGGGAGACCCGGAAGAGGTTCCTGGCTCACTTGGGGAGTGAAACATCGGATGGAAGATCTTCCTCTCTGTCTCTCCTCCTCTCTGTATATCCGGCTTTCCAATAATAATAAAATCTTTAAAAATAAAAAAATAAACATAAAAAAAATAAAAATTAGGCAGGACAAAATTTGAGAGAATCTTCATTAGTAGAAGCCAAGATTCAGGCTCAAAGGTGGCTACGGTTGCCAAATGCATGCATGAAAGAATAAATCATTCAGCTTATCTTACACTGTAGATTAGATTTACTCTGGTTATTCCATATTTATACAGAAGACAGTAATGTTTTAGTGTTATATTCTTCATCAGAGGAGGCAATTAATTCACTAGTCTGGCCATGGATGTGTCATGATTTTGATATCCAATAATAATATCGCTGCCAAAGAAATCATTTACATAAAATGATGCCCTTCAAATTGCTGAATAAAAATAAAAATAAATTACCTGAAAGAAGATAAAGGGGAAAGAGACTGTTATTGATTTCCCATCTGCAGGTTCACCCCCCAGCTTCCTGCAACAGCCATGGTCAGGCCAGGCAGAAGCCAGGAACTCAATCTGTCTCCATCATGGGTGCCAGAGCCCCAGCTACGTGAGTTCTCACCTACCTGCTACCTCCCAGGGTGCACATCAGCAGGAAGCAGAGCCAGGACTCAAGCCCTGGTACTCCAATGGGATGGGGGCACCTTAACCTAAACTCTAAGCCAAATGCTGCCCCCTACATACATTTAAAAAAATTATGTATTTGGAATTCAGAGTTAGAGAGGGGGGAAAGAGTGAGATTGAGACAGTGAGAGAGAACCAGAGGGAGAGCTGGCGGGGTGGGGCGGGGTGGGGCGGGGTGGAGAGGTGGGTAGAGCGTGCTTCCATCAATTGGCTCATTCAATGATGGTACCAATGGCCAAGACTGAATCAAGCAAAAGACAGGGGGGGCTGCTTCTTCTGGGTCTCCCAAGTGAGTGCAAGGGCTCAACCACTTAGGAGCCATCTTCCACTGCTTTTCCCAGGTCATCAGCAGGGAGCTGGACTGGAAATGGAGTAGCCAGGACAGGAACCAGTACCCATATGAAATGTCAGCAGGCAACAATACCTGCTACACCACAGTGCAGCCCCTCCTATATACATTTTGACCATAGTATATGGCAAAACTGACTAACAACATTTATCCCATCTCATTTCTTTAATCTTTGAAAACACTGTTTTAAAAGATTGTCACTCAGTTCTATAACTAAGGGTCACTACACTTGGCACTTCAGTATGACACTGTTTTCTTTCTAACAGGACAGAACTGGATGTGATGTAGGGACAATTGGAGAGCCACTCAGAACAAAGTAAATTTGGAGGCCTAAATCATACTTTACTCAAACATGCAAAAAGCCAAAAACCACACACACACAAACAAAAAACCCTACATTACTAGGAGAAAACACTCACTGAATGGGATAGACCTAAGGAATGCCAGAAAGCTCAGAAGGAATAAATTATAAGGTCAATAAATTTGATGACTTAAAAATAAACATAGGCCCAGTGCAATAGTCTAGGGCCTAAATTGTACCCCTGCATGAGCTGGTTCAAGTCCCACCTGCTCCACTTCCTACCCAGCCCCCTGCTTGTGGCCTGGGAGGACAGTGGAGGATGACCCAAAGCCTTGGGACCCTATACCTGCACGGGAGACCTGGAAGACGCTCCAGGCTCCTGGCTTCAGATCAGGTTAGCTCCAGCCTTTGCAGCCACTTAGGGAGTGAACCAGCAGAAGGAAGATCTTTAATCTCCTTCTCTTTGTAAATCTGACTTTCCAATAAAAACAAATCTTAAGAAAAAAAAGGCAATACAAATAACATGAAAAATCTTCTGACACTTTTAAGTAAACAATTTCACATTAACTATATTGAGGTAATATTTTCTCCAAGAAGATTGCTTAAAAGCAAAATGTTTGACATCAGGCTTTGTTGGGAATGGGTGGAGAAATATTCACTAACTGTTTACACACCACTGAAGGAAGTGTCTAACGTGTGAGCGGGAAGAAAACATCAAGAGTCTGAGTGTTAGTTATGGGACCAGCACTGTGGTATAGCAGGTAGGGCTGCCACCTGGGATGCTGGGGTCCCACAAGTCCCCTTGTCTGTATCCCTGCTGTTCCACTTCTAAGCTAGGTTCCCGTTAATGCCCCTAGGGGAAACAGTGGAAAGTATTTGAACCTTTTCCACCCACATGATTCCTGCTTGGCACAGCTCTGGACACTGCAGTCATTTGGATGATCAGTAGTTTGAGGCTCTCTATGGCTGAGTGATGTTTTATAAAGGGGTTGAATTGTGTTTTTCCCCCTACACCAAATACACTTTACGCAGCAAACTTCTATGTAACAACAGTTTTAGAATTCCAAGAAAGTGGTTATAAGGACTTCAAAAGCTGAATATACTGCATATATAAATGAGCTATACTTACGTACAGATTTAACAAGGGCCTTTTCCAAGGACTCTGAGTAATCCTCCAGTCTTTGTAAGATCAGCCCTATGGCCAAGGTGAGTGGCTATGTCGGGAGCACCATCTCCCATCTTCCCTAAGTCTTTCATTGTTACACCTTTCCCCATTCCTTTTAAAACACATCCTTTTTTTAACTATTTTTTGGACTGACATCATTTCATAACAGCCACATCAATCACAGCATGAATAACAACAGCAACAACGTCAACAACAAATTGTTGAAATATGGCTTTTTGTTATTGTTATACTTTTGTTTTCAAAAGATTAATTTTTCTGGCCAAAAGTCTTAATTATTTTAGAGGTAATCTGTGACTACTTTGCCATGTGTGTGTTTTTCCTTTCTTCCTGCGTCTTCCATGAGGAAGATATTCTGACTTTGTAGTCTTATGTTTTTAAAGCAAATAAAGGTGTTTAAAAAAAAAAAAAACACATCCTTTCTTGGGAGTAGCACTATAGTGTAAAGGCACTGCCTGTGATGCCGTGGCTGCTCCATTGCCAGTCTACCTCCCTGCTAGTGCACCTGGGAAGCAGCAGAAGATGGCCCAATTCCTTGGGATCCTGCACCCATGTGGGAGACCCAGGAAATGATCCTGGCTTCTGACTTTGGACGGGCCCAGCTCTGGCTAATGAGGCCATATGGATGGAGAGTGCTCCAGCAGTAACAGAGTTCTTCCTCCCCCCCTCCCTCCTTTTCTGTAAACTTTGTCGTTCACACAATAAATCTTCACACACACAAACACACACACACACACACACACACCCTTTCTGAGTGAGAAGTCCTGAGTCTTAAATAAGGGTAGTCAGGAAAAAGCAGCATTCTTCAGACTCACTGTCTAATACCTCTCAGTATTAAGAGCATATCTGTCTCCCTGATGAGGAGCCCATCTGGAAGGAGAGAGAGGGCCAGGGGCAAGGAACAGCAAGCGAGCATGAGAAAGGAGCCTGACGTTACTGAGCTTAGTGTAGCTCTAACTGAAGCAGCACTACCCTGCTCACATCTCGATTACAGGGGTCAAGTCCCAACTGAACTCAAGAGGTTGTGAGGTGTTTGAGTCATCCTAGAAAAGCAGAAGGGGGAATGCTGGGGTGTGGGAGGAGGAGGAGAGAACAGTAATGGGAAAGATTCAGAGGCAGAAAAAGGGAAGAGGTACTATCCAAAATCAATTCTTCCTCAAGCACAAAGGACTGATGAGAGTTACTGCACTTCTAGACTCAAACACTTTTTTTTTTAATAAACATTCAGGGGCTGGAATGCAAAGATACTGTCTCCTTTTCTTAACTGACACACGGGGACATGATGTTCTACCTAATCTGGTGCCCAGCAGAATACAGGACTAATCTGAGGCGTTCCTGATGAGCTCAGAGATTGCGTCCAAATTCATCCCAGTGCGCACACTGGCAGGAAGTGGAGCACTGACTCCATCCAGCCTCGACACACCACAAATTAACCTCTGGGAAAAGTAAACAGCTGACAATTACCTTCACACTGCCCAAAGGAGCTGGTTACCACTGGAACTTTTATAAAGACTCCTTATCTTGGAAAAAACATTAAAAAATAAAAGCACTTAGGACAATAATGAAATGGTGCATCAAGTATGGCTGGAGAATGAATACAGAGCAGGCTGGGTCAGAGGGTTGTTGTTAGTAAGTGTACAACTGTCAAGAAAATGTGTTAACTTCTAAAATGAAGGGTTCTTATCTGTGACACATGGGCAGTGATGAAACAGCAATAATGTCAGCAATCCCAACGACCTTCTGCACTCCAAATTATTTCCCATCACAGAAGCTGGTATTGTGGTACAGTGGGTTAAATCATTGCTTAGGATGCCCACATCCCATATGAGCATGCCTGGCTGAGTCCCTGCTCACGCACCTAGTGAGCAGTGAATGGGAGCTCAAGGACTTGAGTTCCTGCCACCCTTGTAGGAGACCCATTTGGAGTTCCTGGCTTCTGGCCAGCAGGAGAATAAACCAGAGGGCTGTAGGCCTCTGTCTTCCTTCTCTCTGTAAACAGACCTTTCAAACAAATTCAAATTCCTATTTAGGTTACTTTAGTTATTCCTTTGTCTACTACTGTAAGCAAATTTTGAGCAAATTATGGCCAGTCCAGATTCCAGGAGGCAGAGCTACCAACAGCAAATGGCTTTGGCAAAAAGCAGATGGAGATGTGGATCACAGCACAACCTCACAGGCTGGCTGAAGGTGTGGTTAGAAAAAAAAAAACCGTCATGAGAACTCAAAGTTCTCTCTCCTCAACAGCCCTCTTAGCCATCTTTGAGAGACAGCAACAGGCTCTGCATCACAGTGGGGCTTCAAGTCTTTGATCTCATATCTGCTTCCTCATCTGTGTCTAATCCTAACACATTTATCTTCAGTTCAGTGGGTGTTGCAAGCACCACAGAACTGTATATGTTTTGTATCTCTGTATGAATCAGTGCTTGTGTACTCAAAGTACTGTTCTAATCAGATGGTCCAAGCCTGTTCATGGATCTCTAATATCCTGAAGAGAATGGAGGAATGACATGCCACAAATCAAAACTAAAAGCATATTGACTTATGGTGTCCATATACCTGCAAAACTGGCTGAAAAGCAAAAATAAGCAAACCACTTAAATTATGTCATTTTCCCCACAGCACTTATTCTAGATGCCTAACATTGCTGAATCACAATATTAATCTTTTAAAAAAATTTTAATACAAAAGCTGTTTTGAAACACATTCCAACAAAGTAAAGATACACTGTGCAAAAAGTCTTAAGTTCCCCCTAACACTTTCCAGTCCCTGAGCAAATCATTCCCATAGTTTGGTGTTAGCCTTTTGACATTCAAATACTTTAAGTAGAAATAAAGAGATCTAGAAGTGTTGCAAAGTATCCCTAGTGTGAGTATATACTAGTACTTCTCTAAAATGGCCATTGACACTGCTAGATTTAGATAGGACCTTCAGGTGGTTTTTTTTTGGGGGGGGGTCTTTGAAATGTACTTCAGAAAAAAGAACAAAACCCACTGATTTCAAAGGACTGCATTTGTAAGGGTGACACAGACTATGAGTTCCATTCCTGGAAAGAGTTTCACTTAAAAGCATTATGGAAGCTTGCTCTTTGAAAGAATTGTGTGAATTCTTTTGTAAGTGAATGGTTTTCCTGTAAACCACTACTTGCCAAGTTATCCTGGTGCATGCTGCAAGTATTAAAAATGAAACATAACTATACACAAAGCTTCCTGGTTTCCTGAACAACTGTCCCCGCCCCCACTCCACCCCAGGCACCGGAATGCACAGGCAAGCTAACATGTCTCTCTTATCTTCCAGTTTACATGGCTATATTTAGCAATTCTGGATCTAGGCAAGAAACAGAATTCTGCACACCAACATCACCCAAAATAACACATCTATTCAGGCAGGCTCATTTCTACTCAAAATGAGAAAAGATCTGTGCACACAGAAGCACTAATTCAACATTTTGCCGCTGTTGGATCTCTTAGGTAATGCAGTTCTCAAAGCAACCTCACCCGGGATGTTTAAAGGCTGTTATGTTACCCGTAAACAAGGAGCATGTAACCATCCACCCAAGTCAAAATCTGCAAAACCTATCTGCTGCTCTACTCTTCATGAGCTCCATTTAAGTGTGCAAAAATATACATTGATAAGACTCCATTTACCAACTAACAAGCACAAGTAACCACCGAACCAGTCATTTTAGCAAGCAAAGCTACAGAGTATCAGGTATAATTGATATCTTTAGATTTCCCGATCCAAGGCAGCAATTCGGAACAGCGTTTTGATTTGCACTCCAATTTTAATCCCGACGCCTCGACTTTGCTCCTGTATCATCCTTGGAGACAAAGCGTTTCAAAGGTTCACATTCTATATAAAGATGCACTATCAACTCCCAAGTGGCGCCCTGTTTGCAACCCACCCGGAAAAACGCAAAATGTCACAATTCATCCGCTCTCTTCTAAGGCCGATCCCGACGCCAAAGCGGGGAAACGAGGTGCACACCGCCACTGGGCTCGCAGAACGCGTTTATTCCGAGCAACATCGTCTCTTAACGCACTCACAGACCAATTCCCCCAGTTTGGAAGCGGGAGGCGAAGGGCCGGGCCGTCGGTGCCGAGGCGGCCAGGGCAGGAGCCACAGGCAGCCTTTCTCAGCTGCAGCGCGCTGCTGGTCCGGGCTTGTGGAGACTTGCACGGGGGACGACGGTCTTCGCAACCCCGTCGGCCGTCCCTTCTCCTTCTCCGCCGCCCGTCCTCGGCGCGACCGCGGGGAGCGACGCGAATTCGGTTGCAGTCCCAGCACCTGGGCCTGGGGCGCGCACCGGCCCGCCCGCCAGCCCACCAGCCCCTCACCCGGGTACCTCGTCCTGGCTGCGGTCCTTGGCGCACTGTTTGCAGCTCAGCAGCTCCGAGACGGCCAGCGAGGCCGTGTACGCCTCGTTGGCGGCGGTGGCCAGGCGCATGTCGGCGCGGAGACGGCTGCGGGAGCGAAGGGGCAGCGGAGCGCGGGGCGTCCGGCCGCGACTCGGGGCTGCAGCGCCGCGGTCAGCGCGCACGGCGAGGGGGCGGGGCGGCGCCGACAAACAAGCCGCGCGGCCCTGCCCCGCGCCCGTCACTCCGCCGCCCTAGCGGCCGAGCGCGCCAATGCGGGCGGGCGGCGCAGCAGGGCTCCGCCCACTGGGCGCGGAGGGGCGGGTGGTCCGACGCCGCCGAGCGAAAAACAACCTCCAGAGCCCAGCTCCTGGCAAGGAGCTAATTTTCAGGCTCGGTGGGCGGGGAGGGGAGACTGCACCCGGGCTGGCAGGTGCAATAAGCCCTTGGGCTCCAGGGAAGGGCGAATTGACCTCCCGCTCCCGCTGAAGCCAAGCACCTAGAGCCAACAACAACCAGCCTCCGGACTGACCCTTCTCTTTAAATGTCGTCAAACACGGCCGTTTCTCTCCTTCCTTCCCAGCAATACCCAGACCACACTGGATGGGGCTATGGCCTACATTCAATGTAAAGTTTAGTTTTGGCGAGCGATGTCAAAACTATCTCACTCTCTTACAGAGTAAATACGCTTTTCTCAGATCTCTGCCCACGTGTATATTGGAAAGCTTTGTAATTTCTCACATTCCTTCATCAGCCAGCCACCTAGGTTATAAAATCTCTCTCAAATCTGTTACGGACCTTAGAAAACTCTAGATTATAAAAAGGCTCACATAATTGACAATGTTGGATCTAGAACCCAATCTCTCGGTACTGTGTCCATACTACTTCCTAAATAGCTCTACTGGCATCTTTTTCTTAAACACACACCACAATAAACTCAATTACATCTCTCTCTTTTCGCAGTTTGCCCTTATTTTTTCAAAGCTTTCATACTCCGGTGAAAAAAAAATGTTAGAGCTTCCTGAAAGAAGGAAACAGATGAAGCTTAAATCAATAATAACTGACAATGAACCAGGTTCATAAATGAAAATAAGTTTCAGTCTTAGGAGCAGGTTACAGTGTCTCAGAGAAGACTAAGCTACTCTTTTAGTTCTTGAATGGTCACATTTTACACACCCAGCAGGTTAAAAATGGTTACTGATTATCTCCTCCAAGTAAATAAGATAAATGTTACCTGTCCTTACAAACTGTTTTTTAAACACAGCTAGAGCATCCAGTTTTTTGTTTTTTTTGTTTTTACTGGTCAAGAGAAGCAATTAGGGGTTAATGCTAACATAGAAGAAAAGGTATAAACTAGTTTAATCAAATGCCCACTCAGCCATAAACAAATACAGAAACAAACAAAACAAACTCACTTAATCATCCAATTTGGAGTCATAGGTCATGCTCTCCAAGATAAACTGGTTGTAAATTAATAACTTGCAAACATAAGTGCACTGGCTGTATGGGACTATAAGCTATGCATAAACAAAAACTAGACAGAAAATGAAGTGTAAGAAAATAATGACTCTTGTTTCGGGAAGAATTGAACTGTCAATTTATTTTCCAAGGGAGTAACATAGTTCCAGTTGTGTATCACGAATAATATAATTTCAAGTGTCCAGGAATGTAATTCCAGTTGTCTTATTCGTGACATTAAGTATTGATATTTGCGCAATGCAGAATGCTTACCTTTACAGTTCTAATGAGAAGCGAAGGGGACACGGGTCTTCAGCTAACCCGAAGTGGCTTAAAGTGATGAAATGCAAGTTAAAACTGCACACTGCAACACAGGGAAGTGTCTGACACTTGGAGCTTGGTAAGTATTTAAGAAACATTTCAGACATACTGAGATTATAGAAGCAGCTCCAATTAGGATATCCCCTTTCCTAGGAGGCTTTAATCTATTTTTTTAAGACTGCCTTACATAAAAAAGAAATGTAGTTTTAATTTACATTTGAATTCAGTGGTTTACTAAGAACCTTCAAGCCATTAAATGTTGAGATTTCTTTATGGTCACTATAAAGACTGACCTACATACTTCAAAGAGTACTAATTTCTGCTCTCTTGCATATAGTAGTATGTGAATTAGTCACATTATTCTCCAACATAAAAAAGGTTGCTTCCAAATAAATCCAAAGTAAGCAAGAGTTCCAACAAATGTAATAAATGATCTGTAAATATTACTGTGTGGGTTTCACTTCTGGAAATGTTTTGTTATTTTCAGAATTTTGCTTCTTGAGTAGCCACAGTTCTTGGAGGTGCTTCTCTCCATGGCCAGTGGCAGGCACATCCAGGCCCACTGAACGTCTGCTGACATGACAAACACAGCAGTGACGGAGAAGGTCTATGCTTTGGATACAGAGCACAAGTTTTCAGAATAGACAAGCAGCTGTCTCACAAAGCCTGATTTTCCAATACTTTCTTTAAGGAATGACCCAAACTTCTCATCCAAGAAGTAACAGCAATTCTGAAATATTTCCTGGGTTCTGAAAATGTCTTGGCCCACATACTCAGCTAGATTGACAGAAGGTTTACTGTTCCTACACCTGTTATTCCCAGGAATGCACTCCTGTTTTGTTTTTGTTTTGTTTTGTTTTCAGTAATGAGCAGGTGCATATAAGTGAAAAACATAGTACTATCAAATGACTTATCACCAGAGAATTATGAAATCACTATGAAATATTAGGAGAGTCGATAGTTGAAATGGTGGTTCAAGCTAAGCTTCCTAGAAGACATAGCTGAGCTTAAACTCTGAGGATTAGTAAAGAAGCCCTGGTAAGAAACTTCAAATGAAGGTTTGGAAAAGTACAGGCCTAAGCAATGGTCCCAGCCAGATATACAGTGATATGGTTGTTTGGGGGAAGCTGAATAAAGAAGTGCATTGGGCACAGGAGAGTCATGGAATGAGTTTAGGTAAAAACTGAGTAGTAACAGGGAATCTGTTGAAGTTTCATTAAGGAATATCACTTGCATTCTTGCTAGTGGTTGGGAGTTGCTGAAGTTCAGCTTTAAACAATAGGGTGGTACCATATTTGCATATTAGCTAAGGCTTTGAAAAATGACAAGGGGCAAAACTGGAGGTAGGGTGACACATTGGGGACAAACTTATCAAGGCAACAGGTTTGTTGGCACTGAGAGCAATCTGTTCCTTGATGGAGACAAGCATGCCTTCCCTTACCCTGTCTCTGAATCCGAGGAGAAAGATCTCAGGCTACCTGTTCTCCTGGCTAGGTGCCTTTCTCGAATTCACTGGATCTCTAAAATGGACGATCAATTCATGAAAAGCAACAGCCAGATTTTTGGCAGAAAGAATACTAATCAGGCCAAAAGGCATAATAATGCTTTTCTGGATTAAGTTTGTCATTAAGGAGCTAACATGCTACAGATATGCACATTTGTTCATTGGAATTAGTTACATTAGCAATTGTTTTAAAAATACACAGCAAGGGGGGGGGGGTTCAGCTAATAAGCCAAAGGAGTGCTTGATGCAGAGTAAGAATGGGATTGTTAGGGCTCTGTGGTTTAGGGAATCTTGGGGGAGGAGGACGGAAACCAAACCCTTTTGTAATTTGAAACATCTGATTTAAAAATAAATGTTGGCTCATGTGTCTACTTCCAAGTAACAAAATTCCCACTACTAGTCTTAAGTATACTTTTCTATTATATTACTTAATTTTTCTTTTCATTATATACATGGATGTATATAATGATACATCTGTATATCAGAAAGCTAAGGCTGTAACAGTGAGATGAATGGCAATGAGACAAGGGGCCAGATGATAAGAAGGGGAGACATAGCGGGGTGGAGAAAAGGGGAAGAATAATCCCCTATGCAGGTAAAAGACTAAATTAATAACTCTATGTTTTAAAAAAAGTGAAGCAATAGATGCTGGTTGACAGTTACTTCTGCTTACTAATTTTGTCAAGATTTTCCTCCCCCAGCTCATATCTTCCTGTTTTTATATATACAGTTTGTCTGCTAAGCACTTTTTTCCTTTTCAACATCATGTTTGGGGTACGTTAAGATTCTTTTAGCCCTGAACCTTAATTTTATATTGTTCTTGTTTGTTTTCTACTTTTTCCACTTATTCAAGTTAATTTCTAGGTCTATTACTTTAAAGAAGCACAAATGCTGACAAGCCTGTGGTCTCATCTTTCTCTTCTGGCGCTGCTTCTTCTAAAAGTGCATAGTATTTAAATCTTTACACAAGAATTTAGAAATATGGACCATCATGCATGCATACTTTCCAGTAAGCAGTATTCCATACAGTTTGGCTTTAAATTTAAAAGTCACTTTTACTCTGAGAACCAATGTATTCACCAGTGGTCAGATTTTCAGGCTGATAGTATTGTCTACTCACATATCAACCCGTGCCTATCAGAAGTTACACACTTTATGTACATAAAGTAGATAGGACTGTTTTCACTTAGCAAATTTGTGATACAGAAACTTTTAAGGCATGGGTAGCCAGCCCAAGGTTAGAAGATAAATGAAGCCTAGCATTAGAATCTAGGTCTGTCTGAATGCAAAGCAGCAGCCATTTCTGCAGGTTGCTTCCTTGAATGAACATCTGTCTTAAACCATCTGATAACTGTACACTAGCCTAAATTCTTGCTTAAAGGGGCAAAAAGAGAGAACAGAAAGAAAGTGAAATTCATCTCCCTTGCTTATATTCAGGGTGAGATCCGTTTGTTTTTTTTTTTTTTAAAGAGATCATGGAATTAGTGGTCGCAGAGAGCAGCTCTCCTCCATTTCTCCACCTCTGCACTCCTCTCAGGGTCTCTTTCCAGGCCCTTGGTGACCCCATGCTTTTCAAAGCTCCCTCATTGTCTGGATGGAGTCTCTAAGACCTTTTAACTGTTCATAGCATTACCTATTCCTCTTAGAAAAGGTAGTAGGCTTTAGAAATAAAGGCATGTTTCTTGAACTACATCACAGTAGTCATTATAAATGATGCATCTCATATTTACTTGTCCTGTGTTAATAGAAAGCAAACTCCATAAAATCCAGTTCCCAGGACCTGGCACACAACAAACCCTCATAAAAGTTAGGTTTTGAGTGGAACAACTGTGAATGGGTATTTCCATAAAATCAAACAACAGTAAAAACCTTAAGTGAAAGTATAATAATAAATTCCAAGCTTTTCAAGATACAGGCAATTAGAACAAATGTTTTTGGAGGTTGCAGAGTGGGGGGTGGGTATTTGATGCACAGGCAAGCTCCGTGTGGAAATGAGCAAGTCTCAGGGTCACATCTGCTCAACAGCTTCTGCTTTGAGACTCCCCTGATTCTCTGTGGGAATCCATGGCCACGCCCTGACTCAATGTTCCTGTGCCTGCACTTCCAGGATAATAACTGCGCAGGTGCTGGCAATGATATGACTGGATCACTTGGTAAGTCAGGCAGGTGTGTGCAAGTCAGACGCTGCCTATATACAGACCATTGTTTGACAAGATCCATGGAACATTTTGTAATCAAGCACAGCTTTAAATATCCTCGGAGCCATCTAAGGTGAAATAATAGGTAAGAAGGCCTATCTAGATATCAAAACTAAGTGGGAGAATTCATTCAGAAGTATTGTAACTTTTACAGAGCTAACTACTTTTCAGCATCACTGATTTTTAAAATTTTATTTACTTACTTTACAGGCTGAGGCAGTCTCCTCTAGGTGGTTCACTCCACAAATACCAGCAACAGTCTGATCTGGGCAAGCTGAAGTTACAAGTATGTGGGAGAGCAGTAGGGGGGCAGGAAGACAGGAGCCAGTAAGACAGTAAGCAAAGGGCTTATTGCCTCTCGGTGTCCACATTAGTAGCAAACTGGAATAGGCTAAATGCCTGTTCCAGGATCAACACTGAAAAAAGAAAAAAGAAAAAGAAAAAAGAAAAGGAATGGTATATTATGAGATTCAGGAAGGAGATGAGTGTGGTGGGAAATTTAGAACTTGATACTATACATTCTTTAGCGCTACAAAAGAGTTTAAAGAAAAAGAACACTACTAAAAATTCACAAAAAGAACTGAAGTTACTAACTATACAATCTATGTAAGTAAAATTATTTCTTAAACTAATGAATACATTGTGGTGTAAAATTTTCAAAATAATTTTAAAATATTTATCAATTTTTATTAGAAAGACAGATTTACAGAGAGGAGAGACACAGAAAGATCCTCCATCCACTGGTTCACTCTTCCAAATGACAATAGCCAGAAGTGAGTGGTCCAAAGCTATGAGCCAGAAGCCCTTTCCTGGTCTCCCACAGGGGTCTAGGGTCCCAAAATCTGGATCATCCTCTACTGCTTTCCCAGGCTACAAGCAAGGAGCTGGATGGGAAGTGGAACAGCAAGGACACCAACTGGTGCCCATTTGGGATGCTGGTATTTGCAGGTGGAGGATCAGCTAGTTAAGCCATCACATCAGACCCTAAAACACATTTTTGAGGGGCTACATTGCATTTGTACTTAACAAAAATGTAACCACATATGAAAATGTTTTTAAAATTCTCATAGTGCTTCTGTTTGTGGGCACAAGCAGAGAACTGGTTTAGTATGTAACCTATGATTTCAAATACAAAAAGTTACCACAGGTAGAATAAAGACTTACAGAAAGTAGATTAAAACCAACTGCAATTATCTTAAACTTAACCCTGAGTCCATAGTCTTGATGGAAGCAAACTCTCCAGTTCTAGTTTCTTTTTAGAATTCATTTGGTTAAAATGTTTGGCTAAATGCATGCCACTGAGTTGTTAGCACAACCAGAATTATAAATGCTTCATTCATATTACAGATAATTTTAAGGCAAAATAGTAAAGACAATCTTCCAAGAGTTACAAGTTCCCCTTTGTATCAGACCCTTCTCTCTGCAGGTCCCCAGCCCCAAGGACCACAGCCCTGGAGAACAGAGCTGTGCAGTGTATCTGTGCTTGATCAGCTTGGACAGCCCCCACTCAACTCTTTCAGTTGCAGGTTCTTTAATCCTTTAAATCACCTTCCTTGTTTGTCTCCTGAGGGCTGTTATTTTCCAAGAGAGTATTAGGTTGTAGATTTTTAACCTGGGCACAAAGTACAAGGCCACATCTGGAGAGACTACTGGCTTGTTATTATGTATCTTACAAAGAAAAGCCTGCCACCAAGCTTTCCCATCTACTGACCTCCAAAACCCCAGTGTACACCTCCCTCCCCCCCGTGGGCAACTTCCCTTTTGCTCAGAGGGTACAGGTGCCTTCAGGGCATTGAAATTCAAATAAATAAAAATGTTTATTTTTACTTATCACTACTAGTTTTCTGTTTAGCTAAAACATGCTCTCAAAAAAAAGATAATACTTTTACAAATTATGCTTTTACATGAACTCAAACTTGAACAGCATTCAAAATTATTCCATTTGCAGTTATATAGTACAGTTTAATTAATTTTTGTGTTATTATTTTTTAGTACATAATTGAGAAGCAACTTGAACATAATTTAAAAATATTCCATTTGCAGTAACAGTGTGGTTTTCTTAAATTTGTGTTTTTATTTTGTAGCAAATAATTGAAAAATACTAGAATCTTATTTGGACGATACAAAATGAAGAGGGTATTATTTTTCTTATGATTCTAATCTTACAATAGATTTGGCGCATGTTAATGCACAGATTTGAATGCTATTATTTTACTAATTAAAAGAGAGTGCAATATTAGATAACACTTTATCAATCATTATTTTAAAGTATTTATTGAATACCAATTTCATGCATTTAATTTTTTGAATCCCATGGGCAAGCAGAATATCTTGAGATTAAGGTTTAGTGTCAAACTTAGATTTAACCTTTTGTATAAGTCATAGAGATTGGATGATAACTTGGGACTCAGTCATAGAAAGCTAAGTGAGAAGTCATCTAGCTGATTACCCAACTAAGCAACACACACACACCACACCAACAAAAACTCAAAAATCTCTTGACTAACTAACCCTTTCTGGTTGAAGTGCCTATTTTAAAATGAAGGAAATTTAAGTTCACAATCTTTCAAACTTTATTTCAGTTCTTACATCTTACTTGTATACATATCTCCTGATAATATAGCTTTAAGGTAACTTAAAATTGGCCATCTCCTACTATATTACCAGTGACTTTTAAATTATACCTCTTAGAATCCATTCCTTACAAGTACTTTAAAGGTATTAGGACATAGTATATTTGAACTTTCTTTTTTCAAAATAACCTACAATATTAAGTCTTTGCGGATGGTACTAAAGATTGTTACCAATAATTCAGCTACTAGATTAAATAAAGCTTTTTTTTTTTTAAGGTTTATTTATTTTTATTGGAAAGACAGATACACAGAGAGGAAGAGACAGAGATGAAGATCTTCCGTCCGATGGTTCACTGCCCAAGCGGCCGCAACGGCTGGACCTGAGCCCATCTGAAGCCAGGAGCCAGGAGCTCTTCTGGGTCTCCCACACGGGTGCAGGGTCCCAAGGCTTTGGGCCATCCTCGACTGATTTCCCAGGCCACAAGCAGGGAACTGAATGGGAAGCAGGGCTGCCGAGATTAGAACCAGCGCCCATATGGGATCCTGGTGCGTTCAAGGTGAGGATCTTAACCACTACGCTATCACGCCGGGCCCAAATAAAGCTTTTTCAACCATCTCTATGAGCTTTGCAAAACATTATGTTATATCAGTAAGCAGGAAGGACATAGTTAGTGTGCTCCAGTCTTTGGACATTATCCCTATCTGCCTCTGATTGATGAATCTATAGCAGTGAATAGACTCCTAGATAGGCCGGTACTTAACTTCAAAAATGCCAGAAGAAGGAGGGGGTTACTTATTAAAAGTTAAAAACCTAAGTGAAAATAAAAGTGCCAGGGGGCAGGCTCAGATACACTTGTTTGGTATATGTCCTTAAAGGGGATAAATCTATTTTGTAAATATCAAAATGCATGGTACATCTTAACACGATTACTTAGTTTACTGCATATTATATAGTTGGGCACAGTTTCCGTTCCAGTAGAACTGTGATCTAACCTGTCTTGCATTTGGGTCTGCACATGAAAGGATTATCCATCTTTGGGGCAGGGGGTGGCTGTCTTTCCAGGAAAATGGAAATAAAGTCAACCTCACCCTTCCGTGACACAACATGCCAGTATGCTAACAGTAGTCTTTATCCCAAATTATAAAACTTTGACCTAATAAATAACTATTTTCATAGTATGCTTCAATTTGAAAAAAAATTAATGAAGTACTTTGGATTTATCACAAATTTTTGTTACTATTCAGATAAACTTTAATTCTTACAGCGAGCAGATTTTAAAATAATGCTCTTTACACTTACACCTGCTTATGTTAGCAAATTCAATTTTCAGACACTCATCCAGATTTCTAAAAATTAAATCACAATACTTCAGTTTGTGTATCAGTCATATAAAATTTAAATCTTAAAATACTGTACACTAACTTTACAAATGGATAGTTTGTTTTTTGAAGAAAACTTTAAAAGATGCCAGAAAAAAATGCATTTCAGGGGAAAGCACAAAGCAGAATCAAAATAGCAGGATGCAGTTCAAATAGGTCACACTCCACTTTTAACTTTCCTTAAGAAAAAAAAAAAAAAAAAAACAAGCTTAGCAACAGCATTTGGCCAATCACAAAGCAGAAAAACAGGTAAGACCTCAATTGCTGCAGACACCAATGAGGACCAACCTTCAATTTTAAAAAAATGATACAGTGTCAGAGCAGAACACAACCAACTATGAAACAGGATATACTGTCCCAGGTTAAAACAAACTGATAAAGATAAAATCTGTTTCTCAGCCCTTGACAAGATATACCAAATTTTAATAATGTTGGGAGTTTCTTTCTTCTTCGACTGTGGCAGACAGTTTGTAGAGTTATCATCAAAATGTTACTGTATTTTTAGTAAAAATTTAGAATTTTGTGAAAAATATTTTTCTTTGGTATAGGAATGTCTGTAAGATCTTTCTCTCTTTTTAAATTCCCAAACAACCAATTTCCAAAACATATAGGAGAAAAGTCACGGTCTAAATCCAAACACACAAAATATGAACATAACTAATGAGGCCATCCAGGCCTGCTGAGGTCTTGGCCACACATTCAGATGGGCGGCACCAGCATTGCCCACCCATTTTCTAATTAATTAAGAGACCACCAATGGGGAACATCTTACCTGTAGGTTCCCCCCACCCAACAAGGAGGGGTCAGGGAAGGCATAAAATCCCAAGACCCTTCCTCAAACCTTTGGTGTCTCTCTCCCTCCTCTTTCAAGAGGCACCCCACCTCCCAGCTCTTCGGAGGTGCTTTTCCCTTCCTCTCCCTTCCCTGCTCACCTGGTCCCTTCACAAATAAACTTTTCTGTCTGCAACAGATTCCCGGCTTTTTATTTCTATACTAAGCTGAGGAAAGAACCCACCGGGCATTTCTGGTAACAACTAACATGCAAACAGCCTTCAAAACAGCACAAGACTGAGCAAGCTGAACATACAGTTCTGTGTAATTCTATACAATTTTTTCTTTCTGTTTCTATCCCTCAGTACATATCCTTCTTTGAGAGAAGTTCTTTTGAGGATATGAAAGAGACTTTCAAGGAATTACAGATTTCATTGCTGCCATATTTTTTTTAAGATTTATTTATTTTTATTGCAAAGTCAGATATACAGAGAGGAAGATCTTCTGTTTGATGATTCACTCCCCAAGAGACCACAATGGCTGGCGCTGTACCGATCTGAAGCCAGGAGCCCAGATCTTCTTCCGGGTTTTCCATGAGGGTGCAGGGCTCCAATGCTTTGGGCCATCCTCAACTGCTTTCCCAGGCCACAAGCAGGAAGCTGGATGGGAAGTGGAACTGCTGGGATTAGAACCGGTGCCCATATGGGATCCCAGTGTGTTCAAGGTGAGGACTTTAGCCTCTAGGCCACCGCACAGGGCCCCATCGCTGCCACATTTAATGCAAACTTCAGTATTAACTCAGATTGATGGTATCTGACTTGCACGAACCCACAAAAACAATCTGAAACAATAGTGAATGTTTTTTTCAATTTTTCTTTGGCTTGCCAAATCCATAAATTCTTCTGAACCAATTCCCAATGTTTCCTGTAGAAACCTCCAAGTTCTACTGTTTGTTTTCAAGTATTACCTAACCTATTGGCTTGGTTTTAATTCCCTATTTTAAGTAGATCCTTTCCTTTTTTGAGATTTTTGTAAGACAGAATGGTAGAAAGGAAAGGAGAGGCAGAGAGAAAGTGACATTTTCCATCTGTTGGTTTTCTCCCTGAATTGCAACAGCTGGGGCTGGGTCAGGTAAACCAAAAATCAGGAACTCCATGTAGGTCTCCCATCTGGGTAGCAGTAGCCCAAGGATTTGGGTCATCATCCACTGCTCTCCCAGGAGCATTAGCAGGTTGCTTGGAAGCAGAGCAGCTGGGACTTGAACTTGCACTCCAATAGGGGCTGCCAGTGGCATTCTAAGTAGTGGTTTAACCTGTGAGCCATAATGCCCACTCTCAGGCATGTTCTTCTTTTCTCCTTCCTTTTCCTTCTTTAATTCCTCATAATGATTCACCTACTTTAAGTCTTTTTGCTCCTAAAGGGGCACCCAGACTGAGGAATGCTTTAAGCTACAAAGACAAACAGGGACAAAGGGCTTGGTGAACAGGATTTCTTGTTATGCTGAAAAGCTGATTGTTTCTGAAGTAGCCAGATAAAGCACTGCCAATTTATGGAGAGCTTTAAATGCAGTAACTCAGATTTTTATCTGAGTTTGATTCCAGAAGTAAACAGATGCTATATTTCATAGTTTTAGATGTGATACTAATGTAAAAGCTGAAAAATGTTGTAGTTAGTAGGCATCAAGCACTGTTTGGTGTTCTATACATAATTTTAACACACTAACTCTCCGAATAGCCCTTTAGGTTGCTGCTTACTTCATTTTAAAAGTGGAACACTGTAAGAGAGGGTTAGCACCTAGCCAAAGCCACACAGCTAGCAAGAGGATTGTAAAAAGTTAGAAATCAAGCAGGACTGACTCCAAAGGCATTTTTATTAGCATTTTTTGATGTTACCTGGTAATGTTTTTATTTCCTTTATATGTTAATAAATGTGCCATTTGGTTAATATGACCATGTGCCCATTAGGTGGGAGGTCAAGGGCATCACAAACTCTTCCCATAGTTCTCCCCTGCCTGCATGGCCGTTCACTCAGTCTCCATGACTACCCTCAGCATTTCTGCCTCTCCAGGAAACTTGGACTGTTCCAGAATGTATCTCCATAGACCTTTGCTCAGGCCTGTGAATCCCAGCCCAATTTCCTTTATTTCATTTGTCTCCTGGAGATCAGCTCTGAATCTTAACATATTGCTCTGATGTGTGAAGGCATCCCTCTTTTAAAGTATCCTAATTTCCCTTAAAAGTTTTCTAAAATTTCACCTTCTGCACAAAAGTTGACGAATAAGGGGTCTCTTCGACTACTTGACAGTTTACCATGCTAGTACTGTCTTTGAACCTCCAAAATAAATACCATCCACTCTGCTTTGGATATAGTTGTAAATATTATTTGTGGATGTGTCTACATTTGTTCATTCCAAAGGTACAACCACAGACTTTTTGTAAGTTCCTTTTGCACTATGTTAAGTACATTCTATTTCAAATGCAAAGCTCTGGGAAAGTATGTTTGTAGACATGTTTATCTTGCTTCAACAACCAGGCAACAAAATTACAACAAGCTTGTTTATTTGATTTCTCAGGTCATGATAATTTAGAAGGGAATAGGGACTACTGTTCAACTGACAGCAGAGAAAAAAGCAGAGAGCTAACCATTTAATCACAAAGAATCAAGAAAAATGCTACAAAGCAGAAAGAAGAACTTGGACAGCACCACAGCAGGAGGCCATTAGGCATAAATCGTGTCTTAGGTCTTCAAGAGTCCTGACAGCACTGTATGCTCACAGTCAGGGTTTAAAAACTGGCCTCCACAACATGATTCCTATTCAGATTGCACAAAGCACCCAGAACTATTTGATAAGAAACATCACTGAAAATGGCTAAATTGAAAAGCAACAGAAATCTTCAGAAGTTACAAAATGACTGAAAGGAGAGTCTAGGCAGGTGGTGAGTAGAGGCTGTCAGCCAGGGGTCCCCAGGAACCCAGGACAGCAACACTGGCAGTGGAGCAGGGGCCCCACCAGAAAGCTGAACCTCAAAGGGACTAAATGTTCCATGAAATCAGGAACCAGGCAAAACTCCCTGCCTACAAATGAAGAAAGAAAACTTTCTTTCAACAACTGTTATTCCTATGTTTATTCCTCCCCAAATATTCAAAATCGTAAGTTGAGTTCCACGTGAGGAGTCGGAGTCTTAACCAATGTGACAGCCACTTGCTCCTGCCCCTTCCTTTTACTGGGTTAGCTGTTTTCTTGTTATAGTGTTGTGAGTGTTCTTTATTCTGAGCATGAGTATTTTTTGTTGTCATTGCTATGTGAATTTTTTTTTTGCTTTTTTCAAGTACTTTGATATATGTTTTCAAATATTTTGTTCCAGTCTGTGGCTTGTCTTTTCATTTTCCTAATGGCATCTTTTGACAATCACAAGTGTTTAGCTTTGATGTGATTAAATTTATCTGTGCTTTCCTTCAAGTCTCATGCTTGCCATGTTCTATCCAAGAAACCACTGCCTACTTCAAAGCTGGAAATCTTTTTCTTCTGTTTTCTTCTAGAAGTTTTATAGCTTTAGCTTGTATTTAATAGACCATACATTTTTTATTACTTTTGAAAATCAAACTGCTCAATTATGTATCTCCAACAAATGGGATTACAGGTGGGTAGCACTCCCTTTTAAAATCTATATCTGACTATCTTACCATGAGAGGAAAAATTTCTATAGTACATTTAGGTTTTTGAGAAAGAAAAGAATGGAAGGGAAATGCATAGTTCAAACAGGGCTATTTTTTTCCCTTGCTCTAGGAATCAAATCAAACCTTAAATCCTCCTGGTACATTTGCCGGTATGTATGTAAATTAAGTACATTCTGATAACTGTATACCACATTAAGTGAATTAAGTAAAACAGTTTGTGGGGCCGGTATTGTGGCACAGCTAGTAAAGCAGCCAACTGCAATGCTGGCATCCTGTGTGGGTGATGATTCCAGTCCTGGCTGTTCCATTTCCGATCCAACTCGAATGCACCTGGGAAAGCAGTGGAGGATGGTCCAAGTAGCTGGGCTCCAAGAGGCTGATCCAAATGAAGCTCCTGGTTCCATGCTTTGCCCAGTCCAGCTATGGCTGCTGAAGCTGTCTGGGGTGTGAATCAAAAGAAGAAGATCTTTCTCTCTCTATCTTGATCTCATTCTGCATTTAACTCTGACTTTCAAGTAAAATAAATAGTAAGACTTAACAACAACAACAACAACAACAACAAAATAGTTTTTCTTCCAGACAACAGAGCAAGGAAATAGTGGAGTGAGACAGGACTAAATGAAATGGTTCTGCTTGTTGAAACCTTGAGTCATAAAAAAGCACATCTATTTAAAGCAATATGAGTTGATACCACACAGAAAAACATGGATACAACACATATCACAGAGGCAGAAAATCCCTTACTTAAAAACAAACAAACAAACAAACCCCTCCAACCTTAGGACCTGGTACAGAACAAAGATGGAGCTGAAAGCAGTTATCTGGACAAAGACCCTTTTTAAACCCCCTTGTATGCAGCTATTTGTATCAGACAAAGAAGATGTCAAGAGCTTTCCAATATATCTGCTGCTGCAGAAATGAGAAAAAACAAGGTATTGGAATTGCACAATGGGCGTATGGTGACATGAAAGAAGGTATCTTTAACTGGCTTTGAAGATTAGCTTTAAAAATGCAGAGTAATTTATAATGTATTTAATCTAAATGTAGATTTAAAGTCTAAATTTTTCATTTTATAATAGTCTAAAATTCTCAAGGCTAAATGTCTGCATGGAAATAGAAATTTGATGTATAAGATGATTTCAGGAGATTTGTTTATCCTCTGCTTAAGAATATTATTGCCCATGGAAGATTTGCAAAAAATGGAAGCAGTAACTGGGAGACTGTGAGGAAGAATGGCTTTACATTTCGTACAGAATTTCAGAGACCTCCAATTCCTAAGCACTGCAGATCTCTGTGTATCCTGGAAAGACTTTTCCTGGCCACTGATGACTATCAGAAACAATGAACACTAGCGTTCAAAACACAATAACTAAA
The DNA here is from genome assembly GCF_030435755.1 of Ochotona princeps. Lineage (NCBI taxonomy): Eukaryota > Metazoa > Chordata > Mammalia > Lagomorpha > Ochotonidae > Ochotona > Ochotona princeps. The sequence continues at coordinate 53,046,162 of NC_080832.1, read as the reverse complement.
CAAAAAAAATTGGTCTCTTGACTAAATGCACTTGATGCGTGCCAACTATACTATTTAGAAAAATGTTTCTGAGAAACTGGGATGATTTTGAGCCATTAAATTTCCTTCTTGAATCTAAATTACTGCTTAAGATACTATGAATACTGAATTTAGAATGTTGTCACCTTCCTACCACTGGCCCTCCCTCCAATCTACCCCCTCCTCCCATTTCAAGCAGATTTGTCCACTCTGTTTTTCTGAGGCGAGGAAAGAAATGGCCAAGTGATTTTCCTATGTAAATTTGTGTCCAGTTAAAATCTTTTGCTGAACTTCTTTAGCCTCTCATTAAGGTTCTTAGTTATGGGAAGACAGACATAAATCCTTATATATTAAGGTAACCAGCTTTCAAAATGCTAGGTATTTCCCCTCCCCTCCAAATACAGGTGGCAAAAATAAAATGACCATTTTACTTGGCCATAGTTTTTCCAGGCAAGTGAGTCCTAGAGGCATGTGTTTGCACATCTCCACTGACAAATAACAGCATGAGAGCTATCAATGAACTCCGAACCACCTGGAATCTAAGCCTCAGTTCATGATCAGAGAGCTACTGCTGGGACTGAGAATCTGGTCTAAGGAAGGAAATGACAACCCAAAATAAGAAGAAAGGGTTTGGCAGAAGCAAGAATATTAAAAACACTTCTTAGAACCATGAAGGCCCATAAAGGCATGATCAATGCTCCGTGCCCAGAGCACTGACGTCAAGGTATATGCTCCTAAAAATAAGTTTCTTCCCAGGCATGCAGAGTTAGCAGGGAGAAAAGACAGCAGGAGATTTCTCTATGTGCCAATAGCTAGGCACTGGCACTTCTGTTTCATGTCTCAAAATGTTCTATTCTCAGCTACCTAAAATTATTTCACCTGTAAGTTTGGGAATGGGATGGGAATTGGTGAAACAAAGGAAGAATAAAAATAACTAATAACCTGGGTTAGAGAGGACTAACTCACAAAGGGGGAAAAACATCAAGTCCAGAATTTTCAAGATCCATGGTCTTGAAGGAAACCATAAAAATCTCACATTAATGAATGAATATGATTCTCCCTAACAACCATGGAACAATATGGAGCTTTGTGGCCTACACATTCATTTCACATGGAGTGAATTGTGCAATCTCAAACAACACTCTTATGAGATGGATCAACCTCTTTCTTCTTAAAGATTTATTTTTATTTGAAAGAAACATTTGCAGAGAGGAGAGAGTGAGAAAGATCTTCCATCTTCTGGTTCACTCCTCAAAGGCTGGTGCTGAGTCAATCTAAAGTTAACAGCCAGGAGTTTCTACTGGGTCTTCCACATGAATGCAGGGGACAAAGGACTTGGGCCAGCCTCTGATGCTTTCCCAAGCCATAAGCAGGGAGCTGGATCACAAGTGGAACATCAAACCAATGCCCATATGGGATGCCCCCACCACAGGTGGAGGATTAGCCTACTAGGCCACAATGTACCAATCCAGAGATAGATATCTTTATTCTGGTATTGCCCAAGAAGGAACCTGTCATGCGACTGAGCAGGGACAGATGAAGGTCTGGTATCTCATTGGTGCCCTTTCCATCCCATGACTCAAATGCAGTTTCAGAGCAGCTGTTATGGAGCTTGCAATCCAGTTAATCACACAAAACTCAAAAACAATTAGAGAACAACTCTAGGCAAGGGGTAATTTTGTGTGTGTTGCTCATACTTTCTACACACTGCAAATATCCAGGAATGTCTTGAAAGATGAGTTGAAGGGAATGGCATGGAGGAGAGAAAAATCTGGGTGAACTCAAGAGACAGGGAGGAGACTCCCTTGGTTCTGACAGGTGGTGTGAGTTATCACACACTGGGATCCAGGGTCAATTTGGGGGAGACTAGAAAGTCAGTCAAAAGACTGGACATGACAATGGGCATAAAGAGCCCTAGAAGATTCTTGGGATAAAGTGATGTTAGCAGTGATCAAGCCTGGTGGGCTCAGGGCAAAGGGACTCTAACTCTTCTGTGCAGAAGGTAGGGGACCTACCACCATGCTTTGCCTCCAACCTCCACACTCCACTAAACTTCACAATCCACCCATGGGAATCATTCCTGGGCTTGTTTATGGACTCCTCCCTGGGATACTAACTCCTTCGTCTCTAACTTTGGCTCACTCCTCAACCTCAGCCTGAAGTTACAAGTTACTGCTTGGAAACAGCAGAATGGGCAAAGATAGAATGCTGTTGGAATCTCTAGTTAAAACAGACTTTTAAGGCTTTCACAGAAAGTGCACTAAAATGGAGTCTGTACATTATTTACGCTACCCAGTCCATGGTTCAACAACCCTAAGCAACTGATGCCAGCTTTTGTGGGTTGGATGCAAGATTTGCCTAAGTGAGAAAGCAAGTTCATGGTTTCAAATACCTAAATATAAACTTGGACTGCAGCCCTTTTGTGAGACATAGAAAGGCCAAACATCACTCTGTTATAAAGATGGCACCACCACTATTAGAAACAAACACTGCTCTCAAGGGCCATGTTGTTGTGCAGAGAGTTAAACTGCTGCCTGCAAGAGACCGGGAGGAGACTATATGGAAGCAGTTTTGTGTCCTGGCTGCTCTACTTCCAATCAAGCTCCCTGGGAAAACAGAAGACAGCCTAAGTGCTTGGGCCACTGCAACCCATGTGGGAGACCCAGATGAAGCTCCTGTCTCCAAGCTCAGCCCCAGTCATTCCCCTAGCTCCTGTGATTAGAGCCATTTTGAATGAATCAAATGAAAGATTTCTCTCTTTTTCTCTCTTTCTATAACTCTTTCAAATGAAATATTTGAATATTTAAAGAGAGAGAGAGAAAGAGAGAGAGAGAAAGACATTGGTTAATCCACCCCCATCCCATGTGGAGTACCTAGGTTCCATACCTGCCTCAGCTCCTGCCTCCTATTGGTTAGACCCTGAGAGACAACGATATCGGCTCCAGTAGTTGGAATCCTGCCCCCCATGTGGGAGATCTGAATTGAGTTCCTGGCGTCTGGCTTCAGCACAGTCTAGCCTCTACCACTGTTGGCATTTAGAGTGAACAAGCAGGAAAGAAAGTGATCTCTCTCTCTCTCCTTCCCTCCCTCCCTTCTCCTTTCTTTTCCTAGGTCCCTCTCAAATAAATACTCAAGAAAGAATAAAGAAAGAAAGGAAAGAGAAAAAGAGGCAGGGAGAGAGAGAGAGAGAGAGATGGGGGAGAGTTCTAAAAGAAGGAAAAAAAAACCAAATCAGCTAGTGATACTGGGGTCTGCTAAGCTTTGGGTGTGTACTCTTTGAAAGGTGTATCTACCAAATCAATTTGTGACATGTAGTTCTTAATACTCTATAATGTGACATTATGAAAAACATTTTTCTTAGACTGTGGTTTTAACACTTCACAAGTAGTTTCTTTTCCTGTTAACTTTCAGACTACTTTGCTTAAGCATGAACTAAATACCTGGAGGAAGTGTTACCACAATTTTAGCTTTCTTGTTTCCAGTTGAGCTATTATTCTTAACTCTTCTCCATTTGTAAAGTATCATGTTTGCGTCTAGTTCTCTTTCTAATCTTAAAAATGTTCTTACAATAAGAACAGCAAAATAATTAAACATCATAAATCTCACATAAAAACAGGTACACTGCCCCAACAGCACCAGCAAAGGCTTGCAGATGTTTCCAAACTGGCTTTGACTCTAGCTCAGCACCTGAGTCAAGAAACTTATTTTCTTCTTTGGTTTTTTCTCTACAAGGACCCTGCCCATAACATGCAGGACAACTCTTGCTATATTTCTGATTCAGCATAAAAAAGCACCAAACATTCTAAGTAGGAAAGGCAATCCTTCCCTCCCCAATGGGCCTTAAGTCCAGAAAAACAAGTTACCTAATTTATGAACCATGCTATTTAATACTTTATGATGCAACAATATTGCACGATTTCTTATAAAGATGTACTTTATCCCAATCAAAATCTTAGCTCAAATCTAAAAATCTTGTGTTTTTTTCCCCCTGCTTTTAAAAATAGATTTAAGGCAGAGAAAAAAATGTTTTTATTTCATCTGCAAAACATCAGTAGACCCTAAAAACCATGTCTCAATCAGTACCTCTACATATAATGTGATTCTATCCAGCATCTAGCCCACATCTAATAATTACAGAATTTTAGAAATAATTACAAAAGAAACTTTATGAAGGTATAATAGGGATTTGAAGTGTTCAAGCCCTGAACACTTTTTTTATAGATAAAAAGTTTGAGAACCATGAGTAACATATTATTTTGATGTTACTGAATGTATTACACTTTTTAGAAATCTGGACAAACGTGTAAAAATCAAGGTTTGTCTTACAATTTTTTTTAAGTATATGACTGCTTGCTTGCTATAATTTCAAAAGTTCTAATTTTTTAAAAGCCAGAACACAGAAACATATTACCCAATCCTTCCTCAATAGTGAAAATGGTGAAATGATACATATTTATTTGAGGGTCACTAATTTCCAGATTTTATAAACATTGCTACCCTCTGTGAAAATCTATGTGCTCCATAAAACAAGATACTCATTGCCATGCTGTGGATGTGGTTTGCCTCCAGAAGGTTCACATGCTGGAATCCTGGTCCCCAGGTGATAGTGTTAAGAGGTGGGTCTGCCCAGAAGGGGGTCTCCAGCCTAATGAATGGCTTTGCAGGACTGGGTCAGGTGTTCTGGGAATGGAATAGCTCTGAATGGTTACAAAGCCAGCCATGCCATGTCTTCGATCCTTCTATACACAGTTCCCTTACTGCTTCCTTGTCATGTTCTAAGGCGAGCCAGAAAGCCTTTGTGTGGGATGTACACTCCAGCCATGTTTGGGCCCTAAAAGCAACAGAATCATGAGTCACATCACTTCACTTACCAGACTCAAGATATTTTATTATAGCAATACAAATCAGTCTAAGACACTCCTTAAGCTACATAAAAGGCTTCAAATTTTATGTAGTCATCTAAGGTCAAAATCATGCACATACATTAACCTAGACAATTTCTTCCAGAAGGGACCATGCTGGAGCCTGACAAACCTCTTTGTAAACTGGAAGCAAACATTTAGTCCTGCAGCATGAGAACAGATGATTTTATTTGATTCAGCATCCGCTGAAGTTATTGGCTTGTGTTTAAGGACCTTGTATAAAAGCACACATTGTTAACACCTGAGCTACCCTCAACCTAATGCTTGCCCTGTGAAAAGCAAATAGGAACTCAGAGCAGAGAGAAACCAGCAGCTTTCTGTTTCTCATTTCACACTCACTGGCAGGCATATGCTCACAGAGTGGGAATGTGGGGTGGATTGCCCATGATATTTATACTACACATATTTTCTGACCCACATCAAAAATGCTTGATGAACAAGAATAATGAAACGTACATAAGTTAAATGTGTGATGCTGTAACTCTGTGGTAAGGTGCAGCTCCATGTTTTGATGCCATATGGGAACAGAAAAAAACAAAAACAAACAACTCCCTGCCTAGTCAGCAAGAAGGAGATTCCCTAGAGGGTAGAGGAAGCCCATGACTAGGGCCAAAGGTGAATTTTGCCTACTTTGCAAGTTACAGATTGCATATGCTGCATAAGACATAATCACTTATTAACCACATCATCCTACATTCTCAAATGTGACAGAGAAATCAGAACTTTCTATAACTTCTCTTCACCTTAACAAGTAACTATTAATGTGAAAAGGTCACTGTTATATTTTACTAATTTTCAAGTCAAGGTGAAATCTAAACCAGGGTGCAAATGGAGAGGTGGACATTTACCTCATCAGTGAAGCTGTTGCCTAGGAAGCCCACATCTCTGACTGGAGTGCCGGGTTCAAGTCCCAGCCCTGCTCCCCATTCTAGCTTCCTGCTAACACACATACTAGCAAGCAGCAAGAGAGGACTCACGTAATTATGTCCCTACCACCCACGTGGGAGACGCGGAGTGAGTTCTGGAATTCTGACTTTGGCCTGCCCCGCTCCTAGCTGTCGCAGGCATTTGGACAGTGACCCAGTGGTTGCAAGCTGTCTCTCTTGTGCTCTACCTTTCAAATAAATAAATGAACAACTAAAAACATATTCATAACAGAATTCTTTAAAGTGAGATAAGGCATCTGGAGGCAGGAGCATCCACTCTGCCTAACCTAGAGGCATCCTGTGATTTCTGAGTCGGGCCAGTACACTTGGCTATCTGTGTCTTGATAAGCAGTGCTGAAACAGCTCAAGTGCAGGGTCATGGTCCTGTCATGGGCATTAAAATGCAGTCACCAAGTTACAGAAAGACATTTTACGTTTGCAAACGTGACACTGTTGGACATCTGGGGCAACATGAGCCTAGGAATGACAAGACACATTTTTGTGAATAATTTCTAAATTTCTACTATGGATTTCTTTGGATACTAATTCAGTTCTCCAAAAATCTTGCTGACTTTTCTTTTTTCTTGCTAGAACAGAAAATAAATCTAGTGAACTGTTGTGGCTTCAGATATGACAAGGAAACAGAAATGTGAGGGAGGAGAAAGCCGAGTGAAGGGGGAGTTATTTCACTGCCAAGTCCCAGCTGGGACTGGGATTGCACAGATGTGTGTGCAGCATCAGTCAAGTGGAGGATGGTGAGGGCTGAGCTCAGCCAGCAACCTCTACTGGGAAAGCAGCTAACTGGAAACACATGGCCTATTACTGATACTAACAATTATCTTTAGCACTAAGATCTCAGTCATAGGGCTACAGACTATTATTTGAATTACTAATTTTTAACAGTAGTGCTATAGAAAGTTATTTAAGTAGCAACAACAAAACTGTCCCTTTTACAGAACAAAGAATTCAGTTTGACAGGTCTCTCGTTTATATAATATTCTTTTTATAATGTTTAAACATATTTTTGGAGTCAATTAGGCAAAACATTTTTAGGCTGGGAGCTAGGAGGTTGAGGAAAACTGCAAAGGTTGTATTTAAACTTAGGCTTTTGATTTTCTTGTTGACTTAGTTGCTAAATATGATACAGTTATTATGAATTTATCAATTTGGCTGTGCCATATTCATTCTTTATGTAATCATTTGTTCAAAGGCTCCTGGGACAAAGCAGGCAAATCACAGCAGGTAGTTCACTATGAAGACTACATTAATCAGGAGTCATTGGTAGCACTTCCCCAATTTTGGCTTCTTAAAAACATTGGGTCTGGCGTGGTAGCCTCGTGGCAGGGGTTCTCACCTTGCATGCTCCAGGATCCCTTGTGGGCGCTGGCTGGTGTCCCAGAGCTGGCTCGGCTCCAGCCACTGCAGCCACTTGGGGAGTAAACCAGTGGATAGAGGATCTTTCTCTCTGTCTCCCCTTCTCTCTATAAATCTGACTTTCCAATAAAAAATTAAAAATATATCTTTTTTTATAAAAGCAAATGAGTTGTTAGCCACTCTATGACAAACTATTATGCATTTTAAGTAAAATATTGTCCATTTATTTTATTTATTTTAAATTGAAATCAAAACATAGCAGACAATTCTTGCTATTACACTTCACCAACAATAACCTGAAAAATATACCAAACCCACATGTACCAAACATTTGTAAATAGTAACAAGCAACCATTAAGCCAATGGAAGGACTTTGAAGGCAATGAAAAGTGGTAGAAATTTCCAGAATACAAGGAATTAAAGTTCAATACAAATTTTCTCATGTCATAAAAACAAAAGGGCTCACAGTCAATATGTGAATGATATCAATCATTTTAATAATGTAGCCATGATCAATTCAGAATGGATTGCTTAACTTAGAATCCTAATACCTTTTCTCTCTTATGTTGTAATTGCTTCAATACTAACATTCCTAATGAAATTCTCTAATATAACTTTGATACATGACCTTTTAAATAATTGTAAGAAAAAGACAAGTCCATGAGTTAAATCAAACTGAAGTAATCTAGCAGATGATTTTCCAAGCCTTTTAAGCCATTCAGAAAACTGATGATGAATATATGAATGCTTAGGTAAATGTAAGTATTTTCAGCTTTGTGCTAAGAATCAATGAGAAACAGGAAGATTTCTGGTACACAAGACATATTTTTGGGGTGGGCATTGTGGCACAGCAGTTGCCACTTAGGATACTTACATTCCATATTGTAGTGAATGGCTCTTTCACTGCCACTTTGGATTCAGCTGCCTGCTAATGTGCTTGGGAAAAAGCACTTGGTGGGCCAATTACTTGGTACCCTGCTACCCATGTGGGAGAACAAGTTCCTTGTTCCTGGATTTGGTTGGCCCAGCTTTGGCTGTTGTGGGCATTTGGGGGAATGAACAAGTAGATGTAATATCTCTCCCTGTCTCTCCCGCTCATTACCTTTCATATAAATACACTTACATGACTGATACGTGGTAAACAGGAAATCTATCATAGATTTGACAATTGCAAGTATTTGAGTTAGCTTGTCTATGCCTTCCTACAACAAAAGCTGAAAACTATAGACACCATAAGACCTAGTTGTAAAGGGTTTTTCTAGTATTTTAGACCAACTGTTAAATAAAACAATAGAAACAATCACTGCAGCACATCGGCTTAAGTCCCCACTGCCTGTAACACTGGCATCCCACTTATGTGGGAGACCAGGACAGAATCCCAGGCTCCTGACTTTAGTGTGGCCCAGCCCTGGTTGTTGCAGCCACAAGTAAACCAGCAGGCGGAAGCATTCTGTCTTTCTCTCTCTGTAACTCTGCCTTTCAAATAAGAGAAACAGAAAACCTGTACTCTCTAGTCAAAGGACAGGGAAGAGAACAGCCTGACAAGACATTTTTATACAATTATCAGTCTACTGCGGCTCAATACCAGAACACTTGCCCTGACCCATCCCAACAAAGGCTAATTAGGGAACCTAGATTTCCACCCTAGTCAGGATACAACAAACTGCCCCTACCCCCTTGTGCATTGAAGTCAAAGGCTGAAGAAAAGCCGGACATTATGTCCCTGCTGGACAGTAACAGTCCCTGCTCCCCTCCACTGCTAGGGGAGGAAACCCTATGGGAATCCTGCACTTCCTCTCAAGCCCAGAAGTCATGAGCCGCCATCTCTTTCCCTGCTGTGCAGGGTATTTTGGAGGCCTAGGCTGAGTCTGGGATTTGAACATGCCTGGTGGTAACCAGGCCACCTCTCCCAAAGAGAGTATCATTGGAGCCTAGGGTAGAGCTGCAACTTGCTTCCCAGACAGAAATTGCAAAGTTTCCCCAGCTATAGAGGCCCAGTGGGGAATCCAGCAATAACAGAGCAGTACCCTCTTGTTCCTCTGCTGGAGATAGATCAGAAAAAAGCCAAATAAAGTATTTAAACAGGATGCAGAGTTTCATAATATAACACCCTACATGCACAGTTTTCAGTAGAAAAATTACACATCATGGCTACTCACTGCAACAGGACTTTCTAAAACTGCAATCAACAGATGCCAACATTGTCATGACAGACATACTGGAATTTGTTCTTCAATGGTCATCACAAAAATTCTTCATAAGTGTTTATAAAAAATTAGACAATTCGAGTCCTAGCTGTTCTACTTCTGATCCAACTCTCTGCTAAAGGCCTGGGAAAGCAGTGGAGGTTGGCCCAAATCTTTGGGCACCTGCACCATGTGGGGAACCTGAAAAGAAGCTCCTGGCTCCTGGCTTCAGCCTGGTATATCTTTAGCCATTCCAGTTGCCTGGGAGGTAAACCAGCACATGGAAGATCTCTGTCACTCCTTCTCTCTATGTAACTCTACCTTTCCAATAAAAATAAATCTTAAAAAAAAGAAGTGGGGGTGACACTTCCCAATTCATTTTATGAAGCTAGTATTTACCTAACACTAAAACCAGAAATATAGTACAAAAAGAAACAAAAAGAGAGGAAATGTAACTCTCATGAATGGGAATGTAAAAAACTTTAATGCAGTTTCAGTTAACAGAAAGCAGCAGCATATAAAACATTATACATGACTTAATGGGAGTTAGTCTAGAAATTCAAGGCTAGTTCAATAACTGAAAATCGATCAACAGAATCTATTATATAAACAATACAGAAAAGTTACAGTCGTTAGTGCAGAACAATTATATAATTAAATTCAACACTCATTCATGATGTTTAAAAACTTTGAGAAAAATAGCAACAGAGGAAAAATATTTTAATATTATAACATATTTAATGGTGAAAGAAAAATCCATAATACGAACTAAATGTCAAAACAAATATAAATACCCAGTGAAAAGAAAGTTAATAAAACTACATGTCTGATTATAGGCTTAAACCTTTTTTTAAAAAAAGCTTTAAAAGAAATGTGAAAATGAAGATTCAAAAACAAAACTGTGTTATAGAATACAACAGAGAGACAGGAAGTACAGGAACAATGGCGTTTTAAAGTTCTCTGTACAAAAAAATTGTGGGGACCACTTTAATGGAAAAAACCAAACTGGTTGTTAGATATCTTCTTTTCACTTTCACCAGCCTTTGTGGTATGTCACAATTGTATACTAGTCATAGAAAGGAAATAACTTCAAACCTAAACATGTCCCGGCACAGCAACAACCCGCCCAACAAGGCAGCTGCTCCCATCACCCCAACCACAACACAGTTCTACACAATCCTTAGCCAAGTCTCTCAGTGAAGGGAAAATACTATCTTCATGTCTGATCACAAGAACAACTTTCTAAGAGAGGTGTCTTCTTTACAAAAATATGAGGAATGAACAAAATGCATGCTGGTGCCAACTGATGAGGAGTCACTGACCACTGGTTTCCTTTCCTCTCCATACCTACTAAGCAGTCGTGCAGTCCCAGTCTAGTGTGGGAACCAGACAAGGAACAGACACAGCTTCTATTACTTAGGCACAGAAATAGACTCCTTCACACATACACTTCAGAGAAATAACATTCTGAGTAGTGGTTTGTCACAGGGCGACTTAGCAAGTAACAACGGGTTGATCACTTTGTGAGCTGGACGATCCCCAGAGAAATTACTTGCCAAGTACTAACACTGCTTATAGAGAGAAATAGAATCTGTGTTTTACACTACTGACTTGCAAACTGACTTCTGACATGAATGGGAAATTCCTTAAGAAAACACAGGAATTCATTTCAGAGATCAATTTCACAATGGTTAAAAAACTCTTTTGAATCAGTAGCTTTAAATTTGATTTTATAAAGTAGCAGCATATCATGAAATATCAAAAGATCCAAATATCTTATTAAAGATTTTAAAATTTTCTGTCCTTTAACTGAACATTGAAACCGAGTCAGAATGCAACCGTGGTACTTTAGTGAAACTGTAACAAATCAGTTAATTATTTGTAACTTAAAAGGAGTTGGACAAGCTACAATGTTGTATATTAATGAGTAACATTTCATGAATTGACTCTTTGAAGAAAACGTAACCCTCTAAACAATGTTTAAACTGGGTCCCTCTTATCACTTTATGGTCACTGCTAGGTACATGATAAGATTCTAAGATACCCAAAACATTCAAAAGCTTGTAGAACTGCAAAAAGCCTGGGGATTCCAGCTGCTAATTTTCTTTTGTTTTGTAACTAAAAGCAAGAAGCAATAACAAATCACCAAAGTGACTTTGTATTAATCTGCTTTGTGCAGCTATTAACACAATACCTGAGACTGAATAATTTATATAAAAAATTAGGATTTATTTCTGAAAGTTCTGGAAGCTGGTAAGTTCAAGCACAGCACTGGCATTTGGGAGTTAGGGTCTCTTTGTTACTTAGAAGGCAAAATGCAAGCTACCAAAAACTGAGTGCCGTCTCTTCCACCAGGACCTCAATCTCATTCTGGAGGCAGCAACCCTCAGGCCTAATCACCCATTTTTTTTTAAGACTTATTTTTTATTTGAAATGCAAAGTTAGAGAAAACATAGGAAGCACTCTCCAAGATACAGGAATAGTGAAAGACATTTTGGAAAAAAACACCAAAAGCACAGGTAGTCAAAGCCAAAATAAACAAATGGGACTACATCAAACTAAAAAGCTTCTGCACAGCAAAGGAAACAATTAACAAAGTAAAGAAGCAATCAACAGAATGGGAGAAGATCTTTGCACACTACACAACTGATAGGGGACTAATATCGAGGATCTACAAAGAGCTTCAGAAACGCAGGAACAGTAAAAAAAAAAAACTGAAGAAATGGACAAAGGAAATGAACAGACACTTTTCAAAAGAACACATTCAAATGGCTATCAGACATATTAAAATATGCTCACGCTCCCTAGCTGTCAGGGAGATATAAATGAAAACCACATTGAAGTTCCACCTAACACCAGTGAGGTTGAGTTACATTCAGAACTCTAATTACACCTACAGACAAAGATGTGGGGAAAAGGGTACCCTCCTTCACAGATCATGGGAGTGTAGACTAGTACAATGACCATGGAAATCAGTATGAAGAGTGCTTAGAAAACTGCAAATAAACCTGTCATTTGACTGAGATATCCCACGCCTAAGAATATATCCAAAGGAAATGAAATTGCATATGAGAAAGGAGTTTGTAATCCTATATTTACAGCAGCACAATGTACAATATCAAAGACATGGAAACAATCTAGATGCCTGTCCAAAGAGCAGTGGTTAAACAAACTGTGGTACATCTACTCCATGGAATACTACTCAGCCATTAAAAAGAATAAATGCATTCAATTTGCATCCAAATGGTCCCAATTAGAGACCATCACACACAGTGAAATAAGTCAATCCCAAAAGGACAAATACTATACGCTCTCTCTGATGTAAGGCAACCTTAATGCGAAATATAAGATCAATAACCCTTTCAATATTGTTTTTGTTGCAACCCATGGGTTTTGATATTTTTGGTTTTTTACTTTCATTTCTTCAAAATAGTTTATTTTCTCTTATTAAATTCTTCACTGACTCATAGATCACACAGTAGTATCATTTTCTCCAAGAAGCTTTTGTGTTTTTTCATTTCTTCCTCAACACACACACATCTGTTATTCAGCAGCATGTTACTTAAGTCCATGGTGCTGTAAATCTTTTGTTTTATCCTTATTCCTGCTGTTAATTTTGTTTCATGGCTTCTCATTTAAGGGAATGTATAGCAACTGCATAATAGGGACTATCATATCCAGTTGTGAAGGTACAATGCAGATTTCATCTTAAATTGTTGGAAGCTACTTTCTACAGATTGCAATATTTACATTTACTCCATCAATGGACAAGCATGGGCTTTTAACTACCTTCCTGATAGACAACTATATCCCTTTTTACTTTTACATACACAAAGAGTTAATTTGTGCATCTTCTCACAGTAATAGAAATTTAGTGTCTTTTTGCTTGCTCATTTTCCACAAGGCTTTCATTTTTGATGATTTCAGTTTCTACTGAATTATTTGATTTCTATTCACAAGAGCTCATTCTCTATGAACTCATCAAATTAGAAACAATTCCACAGGTTAATCATTGTCATTCCATATAAAATATTTATCTCTGCTATATACTGTATCTGTTTGTAATATCTTTCAGTTTATCAGCTGATTATGTTGGTCATGCAGCCACTGATTTCTTAGTACAAATATCCTTCTAAATTTTTAATAAATGTCTTGTAGTTAAAAAAATTTTTTTATCTGAAATGCAAAGTTAAAGAGGAGGGGAGAGGGAAGGACAGTTGGAGGGAGAGAGGGAGAGAGAGAGAGAGAATGAGAATGAGAATTTCCCAATCACGACTTCATTCCCCAAGTGGCCACAATGTCTGGGGCTGGGCTGAAGTCAAGAGCTTTCATCAGGTCTGCCAAGCAGATGGCAGGGGGCCCATAACTTGAGCCATCCTCTGCTGCTTTCCCAGGCACATCAGCATGAGCTGGATCAGAAGCAGAGCAGCTGGTTCACGAGGTAGTGCCCATACTGGATGTTTTATCACTTTAAACAATATGCCACACTGCTGATTCCCTACACATTTGTCACATTGTCAACATGATTTTGGAAGGGACACATTCAAGTCATCCCAGATATCACTCTTTTTGGGGGGAGGGGGTTAAGGAAAAACGTGGAAGAGAAGTTTAAGAACAAAAATAAGTAGCTGTAAATCTATCAGAATGGAAATTCTACCAAGGGCATGCCTGTTATTATAGGTTCATCTCCCTGGTTTTCTGTACAGTACTTGTCATCACCAGATGATCAGTAAGTCCTCGTAAATAAATAAATAAAAACTGTTTTCTGGTAAATTCTAGAAATAGTTCTTGAAATATTTTAAGGATAATTTTTGTCAATATGAAACAAGGTTTTACTTGCAAGACCGTATAAACTCTAACAGGGCATTTGGCTTAGAGGCTGTCACTGCCTGGGATGCCTGGACGGCAGCGGTGATGCCTGGTTCCTGCTGCCTATGAGAGACCTGGATAGAATTCTCTGCTCCTGGCTTTGATTTGGCCCAGATCCTAGCATTTCAGGGCATTTGGAGAGTTCTCAGTTTTTTTACCTGTTTCTACAATAAGTAAATTTTAAATGTATAAAAAGCAAAACAATTAAAATTCATCATAGCCTTACTATACAGAGAAAAAACACAGTTAACACACTGTTTAGTATTTTTCTTATGCATACTTCTAAAAAATTGGAATCAAATATTAGTTAAAATAGGTTAGCCTTCATTGTTCACTTAACTTTTTAGTGCAAACCTTTCTTAATGTTATTGAAAATGAATTTTTTTAAACAATTCAGAAGGTTACATTCAAAATGATCTGAAACAATATTCAGTGACAATTTTGCACAAAGTACCTGTGCTAGGTCATTCTTAGTCATTTATATTGAGTTTGTGATTTACAGGCCTGAAGACAACATTATTCTGAAAGTAGAATGGCATGGACTTGAACCAACACTTTGATTTAGCATGCCAGCACTGCAAGCAGTACTTTAACCACCAGTGTGAGGACTATTTTTTGCCCTAAGTTTTCTCTTGACATTTTTTCTATTTTTTTTAATTTATTTATTTGAAACACAAAGCAACAGAGAGAAACAGGAAGAGGGACATGGAAACACAGAGAGAGGTCTTGCATCTGCTGGTTCACTTCTCAAACGACCACAATGGCCAGGGTTGGGCCAGACTGAAACTTGGATCCAGGAGCTTCATCTGGGCCTCCCATGTGAGTGGCAAGAGCTCAAAGACTTGGGCCATCTTCCACTATTTTCCCAAGAGTATTAGCAGGAAGCTGGAGGGACAGTGGAACAGCTGGAACACAAACTGATAGTCATATCAGATGCTGGCACTGCAGGAGGTGGCTTAATGGTTTTTTCCATTATTAATTTTACCGGCAATAAGTTTCTTTTTCATTACTTTTTAAAAATTATTATTATTATTATTATTATTATTATTATTATTAAGGTAGATTTACAGAAAGAAGGAGAGACAAAGATCTTCTGTCCACTCCTCAAGTGGCTACAACAACCAGAGCTGTGCTGATGTAAAGGCATGAGTCAGGAGCTTGCTCCAGGGCTCCCACGTGAGTGCAGAGTTCAAAGGCCATCTTCCGTTGCTTTCCCAGGCCACAAGCACTTAGCTGGATGGCAAGTGGAGCAGCCAGGACATGAACTGGTACCTATATTGTATGCTGGCACTGGCCCCTTACCTCCTTTTAACTTAGTTTTTGCTTCCAACTTCACCATCCTCTCCAATCCTTGGTTCTCTTGTTTAAGCTCATACACTACTTTCATGTTCTTAAATCGGATGATATTTTTTAAGAAATGTAATTTAATACTAACTGCTGAAAGCATATATACAGAAAATAGATTTAGTTACTTCTATTATTAATATGGTTCTCAAAAGTCTAATAATCATTACAAAGGATATGACTGTCAAGCAAAACAGTGCCTTGCAGAGATCACTGCCAATTTTCAAAAAATTTTCTAAGCTCCACACCAGCTACATACAATATGACACTCAGTAAATATTCCAAGTACTAATGAATTTGTCTCTTTAGGCCTGAAAGATGTAGATAGTGGATGCTGTTTCAGATTTTAGAATTTCTACCGACAAATATGTTATATAAACAAAGGGAAAGAATATAGGAGAAAATAACCTAAAATCTCCTTGTAAGAAACTACACTGTGATTCATAATTTTTGTAATAGTTACCAGCAGAGTTTCAACAGTTTTTTCTATAATAATTAGAGAACTCTCCATACTTCTAAATAGTAATTTTCAGTGTTTTTTAAAGATCTCTTTCTTTTTAAATTTGAAACAGTGATGGAGAAGGAAAGGGAAAGAGATGGAGGCACCTTTCATATGCTGATTCATCCCAGATGGCTACAACAGCTGGTACTGGTTCAGGCTGAAGCTGGGAGCCAAGAACTTTACCCAGGTCACCTACACAGTTGGCAGGGGCCCAAGCACTTGAGCCATCTTCTCCTGTCTTCTCAGCACATTAGCAGGGAGACGGGTAGAAGAAGGAATGGCCGAAACTCAAACTGGTGCTCATGGGAGATGTAACAGCTGAGGCAGTGGCCTAACCCACTGTGCTACAATGCTGGTGCTCAGGGCTCCTTTTAGTCACATTTTCACTGACTGAATGCCATCCCAGGAAGCTAACTTATTAGCTCTAAAAGTAGGAAATACAAGCAAAATCAAAGTAGTCACCATTACCAAACACCCTGGTAGGAACAGACAGTGGACATCAGACTAACCCACACTCCAGTTTCAATTACCTTCTCTTGCCTATCTCTACTATCAAGGCTAGTCAAGTTATACTCAATTTTTCAACATCAATAGAATATGGTAGAAGTTGTATCTCATGTCAAATGCTAGGTCATAAAGTATACAGCTTCCTTCTTGTTCCTCTTCCATATTCCCTGTACTCTAGATCTCTTTCACTTCATTGTCTCCGGGTAAAGTCCACTGTCGTGGATCAAGTCCTTTAAGGAGGTCAACATGACAAGAAGCTGAATTTCCTGCCAATAGTCATAGGAGTGGTTTTGGAAGCCAATCTCCAGCTCAGCCAAACCTTTAGAAGTATGCAGCCACCAGCTGACATTTTAAGCACAACCTCATGGGACCCAGTGAACCAGAACCTTCCAGCCACTGAATTCTCAACCTTCACAAACTAGGTGAAAAAATGATTATTGTTTTAAACTGATATGTTTTGGGGTAATTTGTTACACAGCAATAGACAAGGCTTCCTGAAGCCAGAACAGCCACCTTAAGCTTCATGCCTTGTGCATGTAACATTCAATGGATGGCAGTGGGCAGTTATTTACATAGTTGGGCATCAGCATCAACTCCCATCAGCCCAAGTGAAGGTTTCTTGTGGAAAGAGAGCCCCTGTGTCTTTGTACCACATGGTAGGCTTTCTCTTATTTGCAGCCTAGCACATTCCTGACTAATACATGACTCTTAAATCCAAGTTATAGTTTCCAGGAAAGGTTCCTTTTCTTCAAGGATCTGTTTCTGCTCAGAAGTTCCTACTTCTCTTATCTTCTGGAGCCCAGCACTTCACTTCCTGGTCCAGGAAGACTATGCAGATTGTTCTGCAGGCACACCTCATATTTAAAGGCAGAGGCTTAGAGTTTGGGTCACCCTCTTCATTCAGCCACTGGCTATAATTCTCTGAGCAGAACACCTATTTCTGATGACATGTCACTTAAACAACTCATTCAGCTACCCCCAAAAACACATATCATCCACAGAAATCCTGAATGAGATTCAACTTTATCAGATGGATTCCAGGAATTTGTTTCAAACTAAGAACAGGGACCACCAGTCTCACACACACACAAAAAATCCAGAGTTAAGCTCAGAAAAATCTTCTCTCCTAAAAACAAACTCCATACTCCCCTTCCTAACTTCCAATCTCTCTCTAGATGGCAAAAGATGCCAAAAGCCATTAACACTTAAGAGAAGGAAAGTTTCATTTGACACAGAAGTAAAAGTAATTCAGATTCGGTGACCTTGCTTTGTGTTTTCTTTCCAAATGTACAACTACTTAGAGATAGAGGCAATATAGTGCCAAAAGAGGAAGAAAAATTGCAGGAAATCCTGATCCATGCTGGTCCAAAATCATCAAAAGGTCTAGGCCACTGGCATTCACTCATTCAATAACTTTTAAGCAATTCTTGGCAAATACAGGAATAGAAAATACTTTCAGCAAGACTCTGATCTCTAAAAGGCTTAGCATTCTCACGGGTTCCTCATCCTTGAAAAGTTGGGAGCAATGCCTACAAAAGAAAATTTAGCCACAAAATAAGCTTTTTGCTATAAGAGAACATACCAAGAATACTATCTATTTGAGGAAACACTAAATTCAGTGTGAGTTTTCCCAACATTAACTTCATATCTATGTCCTTTCATTTATACATATTTTATAAATATGAATTTTAAATATTTAATCAACTTGAGGAAGGCATTTCTCAAAATTCAGTTGTAAGAAAATCTGACTATAACTTCAAAATGTAGGAACTGTCTAAGATCTCTGAAACTAACTGGTGTGTCCTCCTGGTTTGTAGTAGAACTTGATCATGGTCAAACAGACAGCAGTTGCCTTCACAGATGTCTAAGAGCTGCTGATCCAATAATCAATAAATTTTCTCTGTTTATTCAACTGCATGTGTTTGGAACTAATACGACACAGATCACTAGTCCTGGAACAGATCCTCTATTCTTAAACATGCTCACTTTCACAATGGCTGTGCTATACTGTAAGAAAAAGGCTGAACAGGCGAACAAAACTTGAAATGGCAGTTCCCATCCCACCAAAACCCACACAGCACATCTGTGTCATACCTAGAGAAATCAGCACTCTCATGCACATTTCTGCTTTTAATGTACATTATAGATCCACTCTCTCATTCTTCGCTCTACCGCCCCTACTGGCATTCCCAATAACTGACAATTACACTGTTCAAAAAAGTTACTTAATGCTATTCCTGAGACTTTTCTGCCAGTTAAGTATTTCTTCCATTCACAGGAAGACAGGCCTAGACCATAACAATGAAAGTGGACTCCACCAAAGGCAAGACAATATGAGTAAACTTAGGGACTTCCCCTTTGCAACACCACACTACTCTCTGACCTAGTTTGATTTTCTACAAATACACCCCTTTAGTTCTCCATGTAAAAGTACCCAAAAGCAGGTCTCTGTAAATCAATGCACATTAACAAACAACAAACAAACGTGTATATACAAACACATTTTCACTAAGGAATAAATACCATCTAATCTCTGGGAAAAGCCACACCACCAAACAAACCATTAACAAAGGGTAATTGAGGGCTTTTTTTGCTTTGCTTTTTCCTGGAATAGATTTTAAAACACTTAAAACTTCTTAAGAATGATAAGAAATGCTGTCACAGCTTGTAAAACTCATGCCTTATGTATGTGTTCCTGGATCACAAATTCCATGTTTTGTTTAAAGCAAAACTGTAATTTCCAATGGGAGTAGAAAGAGCTCTGGCCTGCCTAATCTGACTTGCCAAGTCTTTTCTCTCTTGGAGTAAGATTAATTATGCTTTTTCCATCGATTAGTTCAGGACTGTGGAATCTTATAAAAGTTTCAGAAAACAGTGTCATGTGAAAATAAACAGCAGTGGGCTCCGCAGCGTGGCCTAATGGCTAAGGTCCTCGCCTTGATCCCATATGGCTGCTGGTTCTAATCCCGGCAGCTCCACTTCCTCTCTCTCTCCTCCTCTCAGTATATCTGACTTTGTAATAAAAATAAAATAAAATATTTAAAAAAAAAAAAAGAAAATAAACAGCAGTGACAGTAAGTGAATCTCTTAATGGGGAAAATCCCTCAAAGGCAGACACAATGCTCTCCTTCATTTGCCTTTTCAGATCAGAAAAAGTAGGCCACCAATACCTGTAATTAGACCAGCATCTGTAGGATGTTAAGGTCCATTTTAACACCATGGAATAATTTTTTTTTTAAGATTTATTATTATTGGAAAGCCAGATATACAGAGAGGAGGAGAGACAGAGAGAAAGATCCTCCATCCGATGTTTCACTCCCCAAGTGAGCCGCAATGGGCCAATGCGCGCCGGTCTGAAGCCGGGAACTTGGAACCTCTTCCGGGTCTCCCATGCGGGTGCAGTGTCCCAAAGCATTGGGCCATCCTCGACTGCTTTCCCAGGCCACAAGCAGGGAGCTGGATGACAAGGCCACCATGGTGAATCAGACAATCTTCTGTGCTCAGCAACATGGGACACGACTGGAGAGAAGAGGGCCAGGGAAAACCTCACTTGATGGAAACTGCTGCACAGCTGGGTAACTGACAGATACAAATGAGCACTATTTGTAGAAACTTAAAAAAAAAACAATGACCACCCCACAAAAGGAACACGTGCCACAGTGAAAGGCCAGTGCTAAGGAGTCCATGCAGAGAAACTGATTTTCCTGGGTCAAGTGTCAATGGAGACCTGCAGTGCAACAAATCTAAGTCACAGCTCAAGTAGCCCAGAGACGCCAGAACACAAAAGACTTGCAGCTTGGGAAGGAAATTTGAAAAGCCAACAGCATCTCATTATCTCCCCAGGCATGCCTATACTGGTGTAATATTAACAAAATCAACTAAGTTTCTCAGAACTGGTTTATTTTTAAAGTGTATGCTTTTAAAATCTTTATTCTAATATAATTTCATCTGGTTGGTTTTCTGAGGAATAAAGTTATGTAATCCCCAACAAAGCCTGTAGTCTAGAAGTCCCACCAACCTCCAGCTCATATCACTCAATATGACAGTGTGAACTTCATAGTTCCCCCGCCCACCTGGCCTCCTCCTCCCCATCTGCAATTTGCTGGGGTGGGGGACACACTGGAACTCCTTTCCTGAGCTCTCTTGTCACCCTCCCTATATGGTGTGCACTCTCCTGCCGCTTCAAAGCATTGCTGATATGCAGCCATTCAGTGTAAGTCTTTGATGGACATTTTTGGAAGTAAATGGCACTTACAATGGAGTGAGTTGAGGGTGGGGAGGCAAGAAAAATCCTCTAAAGCAGAATGCTAAATATGACTGTCCAAATTTAAAGAGGACAGAAGAGAATGTAAACCTAGCAGAGGGATCCATTTCTTTCTTTCTTTCTTTTTTGGAAAGTCAGATATACAGACAGGAGCAGAGATAGAGAGGAAGATCTGCTGTCCGCTGGTTCACTCCTCAAGCTGCCGCCAACAACTGGAGCTGCACTGATCCAAAGCCAGAAACCAGGAGCCTCTTCCAGGTCAGCTATATGAATTCAGGATCCCAAGGCATCTCCCAAGGCTTTGGGCTGTCCTCAGCTGCTCTCACAGGCCAGAAGCAGGGAGCTGTATGGGAAGCAGGGCTGCCAGGATATGAACCGGTGCCTACATGGGATCCCGGCACGTGCACAGTGAGGACTTCAGCCACTAGGCTACTGCACTGGTCCTGGTATCCATTTCTTTAGTGGAGCTTTATTCTTGGTTCTTTGCTTCAGAGTCCACAATCTTTTAGGAATCTCCCCATTGCTCTCACCTTGACTGTTCATTCTTCTGAGCAAT
Source organism: Ochotona princeps (assembly GCF_030435755.1). Classification (NCBI taxonomy): domain Eukaryota; kingdom Metazoa; phylum Chordata; class Mammalia; order Lagomorpha; family Ochotonidae; genus Ochotona; species Ochotona princeps. Next base: position 53,024,694 of record NC_080832.1, on the reverse strand, counting down.
TTCTTCTTGCTGCCGCTTCCTTCTATCAGAGCAGCCAAAGTGCTTCTCTACTCACAGCTTCAACCCACCCATCAAGATAACTTCTAGGGCTCAAGTCCATAGGTCCCTGCCACCCATAACGGGAGACCCACGTGACATTTTGGTCAACTAGCTTGACTCAGAATATAAATAGAGAGATAAATATCAATATAAAACATAGCAAAAGAAGATTTTCTTTGTAGATACTGAAAGTACCTAACAATCTCAAATAATGAAAATGTTGCTTTTTTTGGACCCTTTTGTCACTTATTTCACTGTATAGTTCTGTAATGCAAAATATTTATAATTATTTTAACTTTAGTTAAACCCATGAAGTAGTACATATTTCTGCCACTTTATTTCCTATAATGCAAAAATAATAGTTTGTTTTATAAAAATCAAACCTTAAATGACACTGATGAAATACAGTTGAATTTGCTTTTTGAAAATATTTACTTACTTATTTGTTAGAAAGGCAGATCAGATTTACAGAGAAGGAAAGGCAGAGAGGGAAAGATCTTCTGTCTGCTGTTTCTCTTCCCAAGTGGCCCAATGGCTGGAGCTGAGCTGACTCTGAAGCCAGGAGTTAGGAGCTTCTTCCAGGTCCTACGTGGATGCAGGATCCCAAGGCATCTACTAATTCAGTGTTCATAATACCCACAACAGTCAGCACTTTAACAGGCCAAAACCAGGGGCCAGGAACTTTTTTTTTTTTTTTTTTTTTTTTGTAATCTGAAAGCTAAGTTGAGGGAACTCTCCAAGATACAGAGTAAGAAAGACAAAAAACAATATCTGAGAGGCGGTTAAGATGAAGGTCTAATGGGTAACTGACCATAAGGCAACAAAAATAAAGACCTGAGAGGGATGGTGTGGTTGGAATGTCTCCTCCAAACTCATGTGGCAATTTATCAGCTGGACCTGTGCCTCTGTTGTGGGAGTGGGTCACTTCTCAGAGGCCAGGCGTTTGGTCAGAAGCTGCACCCACCCCCCTCAGCCTTTCTGCTGCCCTACGAGTGCACGTGGACCTTTGCCAGCTAGCACACAGCCTGAAGGCCCCCGCCAAATGCCAGCTCCATGGGGTTGGACTTCCCAACCTTTACAACTGTAAAATAGGAATTTTTCTTTATAAATTATCCAGCCTGGGCCCAGCATGATAGCCTACTGGCTAAACCTTTCTCTTACACGTGCCAGGATCCCATACGGGTACTGGTTCATGTCTCAGCTGCCTCACTACCCATTCAGTTCCTTGCTTATAGTCTGGGAAAGCAGTCAGGGATGACTCCAAGCCGGGGTACCCTGTACCCGCATGGAAGACACAGAAGAGGCTCCTTGCTTCAGACTGGCTCAGCTCCAGCCATTGTGGCTACTTAGGAAGTGAAGCAGCAGGTGGAAGATCATTATTATCATTCTTCTGTTGGTACATCTGCCTTTCCAATAAAATAAATAAACAAATAAATAAATAATCTTTAATAAATTATCCAGCTTGTGATATTGCTGTAACAGCAGAAAATGGGCTAGAAGAAGAAACAGTGGAAACGGAATACAGTAGGATTTACTATCTTGGTCTCTATCAGGAAGGAATAAAGAACAAAGGATTCATAGTAAAAGGGGCAGGCACACAGTGTGACATATCCTGGTGAGATTTCTGACTCTTATGGTAAGCAGAAACAGCCTTAGCTCCCAGAATATCCTTGTTCTTAGGGTATGTGCGATAAACTATTTAGGGAAGAAGAATTTGTAATTTCATAGGATTTCAACAAGAGAGAGGAAAAAAAAAAAAAAAAACAACCGGGAAAGCCATTGTGGTAAATGTTAACAATATGTGAATCTAACTGAGGGGTGCATATCATATTCACTGTGCTATTCTTGGAATTGCTCAATAGGTTTTGTTTTGTTAACAGCAAAAATAGGCTTCACACAAAAAGAATGAGAGTCAGACTTGCAGAAAACTTCTCATTATAAACACTGGATGCTAGAGAATAATGGAAAAACGTCCTCATGATTTTAACCCCCATATTCCAATAAAGTAAAAATAGGTCCAAGTAATAAATACTTCCAAGTATTTAATGGCCAGAAAGTTTAGTTTTTAGTTTTTTTCCTTAAGAAAAAATTGTTAACACTGACTTTATGCAACTTAAACATAGCAATGAAATAATTAAAAGCTAATCAAAACTACATCTTCATTACTACTACTACAGGCCTTATATCAACTACTGATGAAAGATTGTGATAAACATTCATTTATTTTAAAGAGTTGTAGGTTTGTTCCTCATCTATTTTCACTTTATTTGAAAGGCAGAGAGAGATGGAGATACAGAGGTATACAGAGATATTGTAAATCTATTGCTTTAGTCTCCAATTACCCACAATAGCCAGTTTGTCCTAACAAACTAAGCCAGGAACCAAGGGCTCAATCTGGGTCTTCCACGTGAGTGACTGGGACCCAAGGACTTGGGTCTCATCATCTGCTACATTTCCAAGATGCACACTAGTAGGAACCTGGACTTGAAGTGGAGTGGGCACCTGAACCAGGCACTCCAATAAGGAGGCCAGTGTCCTAAGCGGGGTCTTCACTACTGCACCAATGCCCCACCCCATAGCATTTAACTGCTCTTCATGCTTCCATTGTTGTGCCCGTCCTATTCACTCCTCCAACAGCAGCCAACATCACTTTATTATGATTGTTTCATTTCATATTTTTATTTAGGAAATATATTCACACTGAACAAAATACACCCATGATCTGAAAAAAGAAGACATTAAGAGGTATTTGTCCATAAAATTCCGACCATGGGGCTCCTGTACTTGATAGGGTCTACTCTGATTTTTTTCCGGTTGCACCTGCCGACAGATGAAGTCCACAGGACACAAGCATGTGCCCATACAGATCATGCTTTAAGGAGAGCTCTGGGAGTCTGCCCAAAGGGGCGGAGCCTTTGCCTAGGCCTACACAGGGGCTGTTTGACATGGCTGACATTGACCCAGGCAGTAGATAAGAGGCAATAGTGGGGAAGGAGCTGTGGCAGAGTACGCTAATCCCTCCCTTGTGGTGCCTGCATCCCATTAGGGTGTCCATTTGTGTCCCAGTTTTTACACTTCCCATCCCGTTCCCTGTTTATGGCCTGGGAAACCGCTGGAGGATAGCCCAAAAACGTGTACTCATGTGTAAACACCTGGAAGAGACTCCTGGCTCCCAGCTTCCGACGGGCTCAGCTCCAGCCGTTTGGGGAATGAACCAGCAGATGCAAGATCTTTATTTGTCTCTCCTTCTCTCTGTAAATCTGCTTTTCAAATATATATATATATATATATATATATATATATATATATATATGACTCTTCTAAAAAATATTTTATTAGTTTTCCATTTCTGTTAGGATAAACTCCAAAAAGCTTAAAATAATCAACATGGTACTGCTCAAACTATAACAAGTATTATAGTCCCCTAGAGATTCAAGTCTGATTCTGTTGAGTTGGGGTAAGGCTAGAGTGTAAGAGGGGACACTTCTGTAGATAACTAAGATACACACAAAAAAGATATAAGCCTTTACCACATGCAGGACTAAGGCAGGCACTGTGTAAGTATCATAAAGAGATCAGGATGCCATTATCTTCACTTGGTAGACAATAAAACTCACCAGAGACAAGTGGCTTGCCCAAGGTTCAACAGGTAGAACCAGAATATACCCTGCACCCTGGCAGTGTGACTAAAACTAATTTCTTTATTAACAATGTTTCCTGTTCATGTTACATAAGGGTTACAGCTCCGCTGTGGTCAGCTGGACTCTTTGTGTCTTCAGTGTGTGGAAGCCAGACTTGAACTTTGAACCTGTAGGCTCTCCTGCTATGGGCCTGCCCGTTTATGATGAGCATCACCAAAAACTCAAACACAAATAATCACCAGACACCTCACCAGAGTATCGCAGCATGAGATCAAGAGGCTAATGTTTAATCAACACAATTTTCCCTTGGCTGGCTTAAAAGCTCCCAAATTTCAATCACTTCAAGTATTCTCTAAAGTGCCAGGAAAATACACGCAATACCACAGCAGAATCCTCCTGGTTTTTGTATTAGTTTTTAATCTTCTAAGGACCACTATGTCTCTGAAAATCTGATAAATGTGGGCTCTTCCCAAGAAATATACAAGCAAGTATATGTACCTTTTGTAGGCAAAAGAACCCTCACATTAGAGCATCTTTCAAAATGCTTTTGTTTTGAAAATTTTCTTCTACTGTAGGTAAGAGTGATTCTCTTTTACTACTCACTTAAATAGTTAATCATTTGCATTATTAGAAACATCCTTTTGTCATCTAAAACAATTCTACAACAAAACAGCAAAAGGACCTAGTTAGTTGTTATTCCGTGGAGGCTGGCCTTGCGGTGCAGGGGTTAAATAGCTGCTGCTAATGCAGTCACTCTCTACTGGAATGCAGGTTGGAGAACCAGCTCCTTGGCTTCCAATCCAGCTTCTTGCTATTGTGCCTAAGAAGGCAGCAGATCATGGTGCCACCTACGTTGGAAACCCAGCTGGTGTGGCCAGGCCCAGACCTGAGTGTTATAGTAAATATGTGGAATGAAGTGACAGGTGTAAGATTTTTCTATGCCCCATAATTTTTTTTTAAAAGGTCAGTTTTATTCCTTAATTTTCTACACATGAATTAGTCATAAATATTTTTATTCTATGACAGGTGGCTTTAGCTGTACACTCAGCCAGGTAAACAGGGGAGAGTTAGGTAACCTCTTCAGGCTTTAGCTACCTCTGATAAGATGGATAACAGAACCCGGAAGAAAACTTCCAAGTGCTAGAATAGAATGCAAGATCTCTGAAAGTGTGATTTTTAAAAAGATTTATCTATTTGAAAGGCAGAGTAAGAGCGAGAGTAAGCAACAAGAAGAAAGAGAAGTGATTTTCATCTCCTGCAAAATGATGTGTATTAGTACCTAGGACAGTCCTAAAGACAGTAGGTACTTAAAAAAAAACCAAACCCTAAACCAATTAAACTCAGCTATTTTAACCTGGATACGTTCCCTTTCTCCCCTAAACTTCCTCTAAAACAATAGTAAATATACACTGAACTTCTCTCCTAATGTTTCCAGCATCAAAATATATTGGTAAACTAGATTTCAGTTGAACGAGGGTGCCATCTAGTGCTCATACAAGTTATAACAAGCTGAAAAGTCAATGTAAATATTATCCAGTAGGATAAATGACAAAAGATGGAAGACAAATCACACAAATGCAAATCTGGCCTGCACCCCCACCACAATGCATCTCACCTCAGCTCGTCTCATCACAAAGCACTGTGGCATTAAATATTATTACAAGAACAAGGGGGAGAACAGAAGAAGATATTTTGAAAAAGACCATATCCACATAACTTTTATTAAGCCTATGATCATAATTGTTCTGTAGTATTGCTTTGTTGTTCATCTCTGAACATCTCTAAAAGCTCATTATAAGTATGTATAAGGAAAACATACACAGTCTGACACCATCTGCAGTTTCAGGAACTCTCGGGTCTCATGTAACTCATCCCTTGTAGCAGGGGGCTAGGGACTGCTGTATTTCAGCTTATATTCTTCTTAATGCTGAAAATTTGCTCATAAATATACAGCATTAAAATTGTCACAAAAATTTTGGAAAAAATGCAGAAAAGTATAAATCATTAACTTCTGTCAGGGTGTATGCGGGTGTGCACACACATGTCTGTAAGTATGTACAGCTTTCCTTCCTATATTTAAAACATAGTTTGATAAAATATTTGGTCAGGATACTAAGAATGAAATGAAAAAAGGTATAAATAATTAAAATCAAGAGTTTCCTCGATAATTGAAAGGTCCTCATCTCAACTCAACTATTGTATTCAATAATGCAAGACGAAAAAAAAAAGAGTGCTATCAATTATTTTGTTACTGCTGTGTGGTTCTGCAATAGTCAAAACTCCTAAGAATTAGCACTAAAAGGATATGAGGGTGATCCGGCTGTGACATCTGTCACCCCATTGATTGCCAGGGCTGATTCGGCTGATCTGGCTGGCTAGGCGGGTGTCCCCTCCCTCCCTCACCGCTCCATGTGCGCCCCACCCGAAGCTGCACGCTTGGTCGAAGAGGACGACCATCCCCGCTAGAGGAAGACCGGTCTTCAGTCAAGGGTATACGAGTAGCTGCGCTCCCCTGCTAGAACATCCAAACAAGAATTAGCACTAAAAAATGAAATTATTTCATCTGTTACCTTCCAGACACCACTAAATTGAAAGTAAAGTTAGCCACGAACTTGAAAGATCTGAAGAGAAATCTGGGTTTGCGCAGTATTTAATTTCATTCATTATTCGTTTGAGAATGTTCATAGAAGTCTTGTGTGGCACGCCCTTCTCCCTCCCATCACAGACACAGGTAAGACCTGATTCACAGCTCACTGGACGTCTACTTCCTGCTTTTCAGATGAACACTGTTTTCCATTCAGTGCAAAGAACAGGAAGCAGGAAATTTCCTAGGACTGCACAGGCATCATGAGGGAGGAGAGTCATGGGGGAAGGAAGAAGAAAGGAGGCAGAGGATGAAAGAGGTGCTACATGCAGGTGATTCTCTCCCACGGGAACTCAATGGAACACAGATAGTGAGGGGGCAGGAGCGCCGGAGAGAGCATCTCTTGTAAGGGGGATCCTTCATCTGGAGACTGCCTGAAGGGCTGGGAAGCAGTCAGAGGCAGGGCTCACACTTGATTTGCTCCAGCTTACTCCTTTCTGGACACTGCTCAGCTTCCTGAGCGTATATGCTAAGCTGCAACTCTTCTCCCATTCCACCCATCCCCTAGCCTCGAGAGAGGGTGTCACAGGAGGTAACAATGAAGATGGCTCCCCCTCCAAAAGGTAATAAAATGGACCCCAGTGATTTCTACCTCCTGCAGTTTAATCTGTAAGAATAGGCTGGGCCTTACAATTTTCTTTTAATGAAAAGATTAAAGGAGAAATGATGGAGATCTTGTTGAAGATTAGATTATTAAAGGCTGTGATTTCAGTCATACTGGTATTCTCTCTAGCTCTTTTCTGCATGCCTCTTCTTTTTTTAAAATATATTTTTATTTTGAATTTTGAATTATGTGGTACATTTCGTACAGGCTGGGATTCCCCCCCCCCAAACTCCTACTCCCCGACAGATTTTCCCCATTTTGCTACAATGGTGTAGTCCTTCATAAGGAATCATAATTCTATCAGTCTCTTATTTAAGTGTACCCCAGCATTGTTGGTACAGACAATGTCAGACAGTCCAGCATCCCATTGTCTACACATGTTCAACAGTTTCATTGGGAATCCATCTTTCATCTGGAAGTAGGGATGCATGTTCCATTATATCCCCATGTCTGTATATGACAGATCCCAGTACTCCATCACTATACATTTCCATAATTAAGAAGTCATGAAACAAGGTTAACAACTGGTATGAGTTAGAACAGCCACAACAATAACAACAACAAATTACAGCACCATGAAAAAACGTGCCACTGAGTAACCAACACATGAGTGACAAAAAGGAAACATAAAAGTCTCTTGAGGAAAATGATGCCACCGTGTAATCCATAGGCCAGTGATGAATTTGACGAGAAAAAAAATTATTTGGAATAAACAAACCTGAAATAAAAGAAACATCAAAACACATGTGATACAGCCAAAAAAACAAACAAAAAACAGTATGGATCAGATTATTGAAGTTACACTTTCCATGATGGTTTCCTTATATAAGAGAGAACATATGGTATTTGTTCTTTTGTGATTGACTCATTTCACTGAGCATAATGGTCTCTAGTTGGGACCACCTAGCTGTAAATAGTATAATTTCATTCTTAATAGCTGAAAAATATTCCATGGAGTAGATGTACCACAGTTTCTTTAACCACTCTTCTTTGGATGCACATCTAGCTTGTTTCCATGGCTTTGCTATTGTAGATTGTGTTGCTGCTGTAAATACAGGATTACAGATCCCCTTCTCATATGCAGATTTCATTTCTTTCGGGTATATTCCTAGGAGCAGGATAGCTAGCTGGGTCATGTGGCAGATTTATCTGCAATTCTCCAAGCACTGATTTCCACAGTGGTTATACTAGCCTACACTCCCACCAGCAATGAAGGAGGGTGCTTTTCTCCCCACATCCATGCCAGCAGGTGTTGTTAGCTGAGTTCTGAATGTAGGCCAGTCTCACTGGAGTTTTAGGTGGTACCTCAATGTGGTTTTCATTTGTATTTCTCTGATGGCTAGAGAGCCTGAGCATCTTTTCAAATGTCTGTTAGCCATTTGAATCTGTTCTTTTGAAAAATGTCTGTTCATTTCCCTTGCCCATTTTGTTACAGGGTTGTTTTGCTGTCCCTGGGTTTCTGAAGGTCTTGTTAAATCCTGGATATTAGCCCCTTATCACTTGTGTAGTGTTGCATGCCTCTTCTGATGAAGCGAATGGAGAGGCACAGGTGGCAAGGAACAGAGTTCAGCTTCCAGCCACCTGCCAATAAGAAACTGAGGTTTTTGATCCTTCCATCCTGAAGGAACTAACTCTGCCAGCAAACACGTGAGTGCATTCTTCCCTGATCTGAGCCTTCAGATGAGACCACAGCACAGGCAGATACCTTAACTGCAACCTTATGACAGACCCAGAAGCCAAGATCCCAGCTAAGCTATAGCCAGATTTTTTTTTTCAGTCACAGAAATTGTGAGATAATGTGTATTGTTTCAGGCTGCCAAATTTATTATGAAGCAATAGATAACTAATTCATTTGTTAATTTTTTTAAAGTACTTCAAGGGCACTAAAGCATTTCAGAGGGTCTTCTGGCTTGTGGCAGCCACTGTAGTTACACCTTTGCCTGGACCGTGCTTCTCTTGGCACATTTGGCTTTTTGAGGAGAATGGGAACGGGTAGACTGACAGACCCGCTCTTCCCCAGTTCATGTGCGTGGTCTCTCTTTCCTATCCTACGGCTTCTGCACCTTCCCTAGTATCTGAAATAAACAACAGGATTTCAAAGCAAAGTTTCTAGCTTCATACTTTAATGACAGAATAGCTTGAAGTGAGGGTGGTTTATAAGATAACCACCCATCTTCACTAAGTATTGTTAATTTTACTGCTTTTTCTTACACTTTCCCTTTGAGGTTTATCAACTAGTATGAAAAGACCTCAATATTTTAGTGAGTATTGCTGCCTCATGCCTATTCGTCCCAGGTCATGCTGTAAGATTAACTCATTAGTCAAGAATCAAGATCTTAGTTCTGCTGTTCTTTAGTGAGTTTTTAAAGCATGTGAATTTGGAATATTCATGGGAAATATCACTTACTATAAATTTACCACTTCTGATGGAATAACATTAATGTGAAAGGAGCTTTGACAAAACTTTGTTACATGTCCATACGTGAGCAGATGGCACAAGGAAGATAAAGTGGCCCACAAAAAGGGAAAGCAGTCCACAGGAAAGCACGGCAGAGCACTAATGACGTCCAGCCGGGCATCAGAGGCTTGGTCTGGGCATGCTGGGGAGAGAGGTAGCGACACTTGTGGAAACGAACAGATAAGCTGAGAAGACAAGTTAATTATTACATTAAATTTATTTGCTCTATTGAGCTGTCTTTTTTATACCAGCCCATCCTGATCTTTCCTTGCTCTGAACCACCTTAACACAGAGAATTTTTCCATAACGATTTTGTTCTTCTAATATATAATGCAAGCTCATTGCAGAAAAATGATTTAAAAAATAAAAGCAACTATAGAAAAACAGATTAAGAATCAGCTATGGCTCCCAAGTCCAGTATTCACAATTTGAGTGAAGTGGCTCGCTTTCTGGGTCTGTTTCTTCAGCTATAAAAGATAAAGCTCATCTTAAAGGATTGTTGTGGCAATAACATTAGAAAGGAGAGGGAAACAGACCTTCAAAGATGTGCTCCAATCATTGTGAAAATTCTCTAGAATAGGACTATAAACCACAAACAATAAAAAAGCAATGGTGATGCCAGGACTGGACTCAGTAGGTGTGAACGCCACCACCCTACTTGGCCCTCCCACCCCCCTACTTCCAGTTCCATGCCAGAAGGGACCCTGGCAGTGGCACCCTACTGATGGTCATAGTCCAAGGGAAGCAGAAGCAGCACAGGCTGCATTTGCTTCTTTTCCATGACTCACAGCTTTGGAGAAGTTTCTGTGTTCCTGGCTAAACACATCAGGAACTAGATCTAACCTTGTAAGTGAATAGCAGGAACATGCTTAGGTTGACTTGCTCTGTCTGGGGAAGCTCTTCCACCAGAACTGCAATGCACAGAACTGTTGCAAATGCCACATGCAAAATGCTTGCTCTAGTGCCTACCATATGCTAAGCACTCAAAATCAAATCACCACTAACCAAACCCCAAAAGGGAACTATGAATAACATTCTGCTGCATGCATCTTCCTACCTGCCACCCACCCCCATAAGACATGTACAGTATACCAAAGTCCTACTATTTTAAAATTGTTTTGCCTACTTTTCTTCTCACATAAATATACTTAAAAATAGCTTTCATAAACTAAACTAGTCCTTTGTGTAATATTAAAATTTAATTATTCCCCTATAGTTCATTGGGTCCTTAGATTATTATACAGGATAATACATTTCTATCATAAACAGAACTATAGTGATTATCCATATACATAAAGCTATTTGAGATGACTTCCTGGAAGTGGAATTACTAAGTTTTGATAATATCCAAACTGCCCTCTTTCAGGCTGGCTATATGATAAAGGTCTCCCATCAGTAGTTGCATGTTATTAACATATTGCCATGAAATCTTACATTTTTGGTCATAGTCTTCATTTATTCTTTACTCTTTCCTGTAAATCATCACACATTCTTGAGATGAGGAACGCTTTTTTTTTAAGTATCATCCAGAACAATGCCAGAACATCATCAGACACAAAGATTTAAAATGAATTCTTATTCTAATACAGTATTTCCACCTTGGAATTCAAAGCAGAGGTTTCAGGAAAAAAGTGACACCCCTGTTATTAAGGATTTGAACAAAGAAAAAGAAACCAACTACCATTTACTTTCCAACCGGTAAAATAAATATGCGGCAGGAAAAATAGAAATTGTTTTCAGAGTTTTCATGTTCATACGTTACCACACTTGTACTTCCAAGTTGAAAGAAGGAACTGTCAAAGACAGTGTAGACTGGAATTGAATGCCCCTTCACATGAATAATTACTACTAAGAGAATAATAAAACACACTTCTGATTAAATCTCATTGTTTCAATTAAATTTCTAGCCTTAGGGTTAATTTTGTTTAGAAAATTATTTTCTGTGAGAGACTGATAAAACAGAAAGAAACCACAGTGTTTGCCTCCCATTCATATGCCAATTATCAACCGGAGTCCAGTAATGCAAGATGAATTAAGTCTTTAACATCTGAAGAAGCTGAACCAAGCTTTAAGGTAGCACAGTCATCCCCTGACATCCATGGAAGGATACACTGGCTGCAGGCGTTCCCAGTATACCAAAATTCACAGATGCTCAAGTCCCTTGTATAAATGGCACTTAGAATTACAAACTGAAGCTATTTGTGCTTAAAAGTACATCTACAACAGAAGTTACATGCTTAGTAATCTAATTTATAACACAAAATAGGCAACAAAGCTAAACACACTTCAACAATTCTGTTAATTCAGCTATCTATTCTAAACTGGATAGTTTCTAAGAATTATTACAAACTTAGGTGAGCTCACAGTGTGAGACATCAAGATTAAAGTATTGTAATTTAAGCAGATAAACATTGAATTATGGAAAGGACATGGAAAAACTACTTTTCCACAACTGTTTAAACACAATGTTTTATGTTTATATTGACAATTTTCCAAAATAACTGAAAAAATAATAAAAGAATCCAGACTTTAAAATATGCTTACAAGACAATACAAATCATTTCTATATGAGCTCAAGCATAATTATACAATCTAGGCTTGATTTCTAAAAAGATAATTGAGGCTCCTTTTCTTTTTAGCTGTAAACAACTTGCAGTATGACATGCAATGCAATATCATATTTTGGGAAATTTGAAACATTCATAATCCACAGGAAAAATACTCAACACTCCTACACCATTTTTTTAAAGCTCACAATGGTGCAGTCTTTCAGCTACAAAAGCTAGAAGCCAGATATAAAACCAGTACTTTTCCACTAGAGTCACTTGCGGGCGGGGAAGGGGGACGTTCAGCCCTGCAAACGTTAGGGTCTAAAATAAGATCGTTGCAAGGAGTTACTACAACACTTGCAGTGCCAGCACTGTCATGGCAACAATGAACTAGCTAGGAGAATGCTCTTTTAACATTCAGAGCTAATCTTGAGTCTCTTACTCATGGAAATATACCAAATTTTCTTTTGGATAGTGTAATAAAGAAGCCATCCTGCTTGGAATCTCCTCAACAGAAAGCTTCTACATACCCTATTTCCAGGGTCACTGTCCACAGACTCCTAGCCATTAGTTAAAGCTGAACACGACAACATAATGAAAATTACACGGCACAGGAAACACACAGATTCAGTAGGGATTAAGCTGCGATGTCAGATGGGTCAGCATTCAAATAAGAATTTAAGATGCAATTTAATAACATCATCTGAGAACATGGTTCCTCCCAGAAACACCAGAGGTTTGTGTTTCATCTTGAAAGAAAAATAATTTGAAAGAAAAGCAGTGTGTCTGTGGGAGTTTATCTGCAGTAGGAATCCTTTCAATAAGTTTATATTCCAAAAATGTGATATATTGGGAACATCCTGGGCTCTTGAGTCTCCAGGCTTGGGTTTGAAACTTGCGTCTTCATTGACTACAATACCTTCACAAGTTATTTGCCCTATATGATCTTTCATAATGCATAAAATTGGGAATTATAGCACCTACCGTTATAATCTTTTTTTTTTAAAGATTTATTTATTTTTATTACGAAGTCAGATATACAGAGAGGAGGAGAGACAGAGAGGAAGATCCTCCATCAGATGATTCACTCCCCAAGTGAGCGCAACAGCTGGTGCTGCGCCGATCCGATGCCGGGAACCCGGGAACCTCTTCCGGGTCTCCCACTTGTGTGGTACAGGGTCCCAATGCATTGGGCCGTCCTCGACTGCTTTCCCAGGCCACAAGCAGGGAGCTGGATGGGAAGTGGAGCTGCCGGGATGAGAACCGGCGCCCATATGGGATCCGGGGCATTCAAGGCGAGGACTTTAGCGGCTAGGCCACGCCACTGGGCCCAGTTATAATCTTTTAAGGCTGAATAACAAAAGGGCTAAGAATTAGGCTTAATGAGACTACTCTTTTTATAGCCAAAAACATACAGACTAAGATGGTTTTAAATGATTTGGTTTCAATCCCATGGCACATTTTACAGCAGAAAGGGGAATCTGCTGCTACCCATCTCGACACAGACCCTCCCCACAAGCACACCCATCCACCCTAGTACATAAGAGATAATGAGATGCACGTGGGAGCTTAGGAGAGGCCCCAAAGACACTGGTCACATGTTATCAAACAAATCTCAAACATCAAATCCAATCCCAAATCCTGCCATCTCTTCCAAAGCATCTTTTCAGCAACGTAAACTTTCATTACTTACACTAATCTAAATTATACCAAGTTCCGTGGTTAGATGAGAGTGAGAGGATATTTGGGGGGACTTCATGCTTACTACATCAGGCTCCCTTCAGGGAAGCAGAGAGGAAACACAAATCAGGCAGCTCCAATGTCCTCAGCAGACCTGCAAGGCAAGCAGTCACAGTACACAACAACCTGCTCGGAGTACTAGACATGAATCAACCAGCTGCACAGGATTCAGCTGTTTACTGACAACACTGATATACAAGCCATCACTTGCTTTCCTTCATTGTGTGGCCCTGAGACATACTGAAAAGGTTTTGTTTTGTTTTTCATGTGCCAGGCAGAGGAACCTGGTGAGAAGAGGCAAGGGAAGGAGAGGGGAAGGATGGAGGGAGAAGGTGTGGGAGCGTGAGACAGCACGAGCACTCCCCCACTGTCTGGTCCATTCCCCAAGGGTCTGTAGTGGTGGTGATTTTGGTGTGTGTGTTGTTGCGGGGGTGTGCACAAAGTTGAGAGAGGGGACTCAATCCATGTCTCCCACACAGGTAGCAGGAACTCAGCTGCTTTAGCCAACACTGTATCCTCCCAACCTCTGCGTTAGTCTGAGGTGGGTGAGGATGCAGACATCCTAATCACCCTTGAAGGTATATTAGAAAGTCCAATGTTTATAAGTTGTGGTAACAGACTACTATTACATAAGGAGAATCCAATCCCCAGAGAGCGAAAATATTTATGAAATCATTCACTATAGTTCCCAAGGGTGCTTCTTCTCCTAAGACAAGGGAACCTGAAAGCAGATGAGAACATTCGCAGTTGCCTGGAGACTTGGGAGACTACTGACATACTGGGTCAGGGGGTTCAACTTCTCATCTCCTCCTGAAGAGAGAGGAGACAGAACACAATACCCACAGTTGCCATTCTCTGAGAGCTTACTGGTTTCCACTAAGAACTGCACATGTTACCGCCTAACTCTGTGAGGGAACCAAAGCTTAAGCTGGTTATATAACATATCCAAAGTCACAGTCTTTGGCAAAGCAAGACATAAACCTGGGGCTTGACTAATTCCTCAGTCTGAGGTCTTGACCATCATCCTCTAAAGCTGTCCAGGTACTGAAGCAACAGCCTTTAGCCCTGGATCTCGCAAAGTGCACTTCACCATCTGGACGACATGCAGCTGTCTGCCTACTGCCTCTTCCTGCTGGTGCCATGCTGGCATATGAAAATGATGCTGCCCTTCGATGACAGACTGACTGCCACAGATCTGCCATGAGGTCTGCTGTAAACTTTAGACAGTGTCAATGTCTTGGCAAGTCCATTATTTACCTTGGGGCAGTGAGTGGCTAAAAACATTCCAAGACACAGCTAGACATCACATTAGCATTATTAGCTAATGTGTGGCAATGAAATTTAGTGTTACAGAAGGCAATTAAAGGTACTAATACATGCAGATACAAACATGTGGGATGTACAAAAGCAGAATTAATGATGGTCAAGGTTGATCATTCCTAGTAATACCAGTTTGGAATTCAACTCATTAAGCTGTAAGATTTAAGTTAATCATCATCACTAACATTTATTGAATGCTTATTATGTGCCAGGTCTTTTTCTACATGTGTCTCTCTTTCTTCTCTTCCTCCCTTCCTTCCCCCCTCCCTTTATCTTCTCTTTCTAGATTTATTTTTCTGAAAGGCAGAGAGAGAAGGAGAAACAGAAAGATCTTCTATCTGCTAGGTCATTTACTATATAGCCATAATGGCCAGGGCTAGGCCAGGCTGAAGCCAGGCGTTTCAGCCAGCTCTCCCACATGGGTGGCAGGGACCCAAGCATCTGACACATCCTCTGCTGCCTTTCCAGGCTCTTAGCAGAGAGCCACATCAGAAATGCAGCAGCTGAGATACAAACCAGCACCCATATGGATGCTGGCATTGCTGGTGGCTTATTCCTTTGTGCTACAACATGGGTCCTAACAGTGTAATATTATTATATATATTACATATTATAATATATATTATTACATATAATATATATAGTATTGAAGATTACAAAATTATTTACCAATATCACCTCTTAATTTTTGAGATAATAAATACATAGGTGAGAAAACTATGATTATAGAGGTTACTTATTTATTATTTGTTCATGAGCACATGGCTGATAAACCACCCTGAAGTATAGCTCTAAAATTCAAAATAAGACTGAACAGACTATTAGGAAAAATAAAACTCAAGAAAAAGACATGCTGCTTTCCCCTTTGAAGTAGAATCTTTTGGGTAGACATTTAACTTAGCAGTTAAAGTATGGCTTAGGACACCTATATCTCATAGTAGAGTGCTCAAGTTCAAGTCCTGCCTCTCCTTCTGATCTACCTGCCTGCTAAAATGTACAGTTCTGGGAAGCACCATGTGGGAGACTCAGGCTGAGCTGCAGGCTTCTGTCTCTGGCCCGCCCTAACTGTAGAAGGTAAATGGAGAGCAAACCAGCAGATGGAAGATCTCTACCTCTCTTACCTTTCAAATAAACAGTTAAAAAGAAAAAAAGTAAAATCCTTACTAAAAAAAATGAAACTTACAGCCTTTAATTTCCCATGTCAAAAAAATAGATAAGCATAGTGTTGGACATATGGTAAGGTACATAATAGATATCACCTGAATGAAATGAAATCAATAACTCAATAGGTTCAATAGCAAGCATTTCATTTTTCTTAATACCCAGAGCGTTCTTCATAACAAGTGAATAAACATAGGTAACTTTTCATGATTTATCAATGTATATAACTTGTTAGATGAAAAAGTAGATAAATCTTGATTTAAAAAGTAACCAGTGACTTCACACGATTTTATTTCTTAAAAAAAATCTATCATTTAGTTTTCTTTTTGTTTTTGTTTGTTTGTTTTGTTTATTAAAGGCTCTTCTTCAGTGTGTCCCTCTAAGCCAACTGAACATACCACCCTGACGCTGTTTTGCAAAGCTTGGTCTTTATCACATGATCGGAAGAATTTCTTGCTGTGTTTAGGCTATGAATAGCATTTGAAAAATTACTCAGTTATAATTATAGATAGCTAACACCTGCCAACTTGCTAGAAAATGAAATCATGTAAAATTTAAAGACAAATGTGTAATCCTTGTCAAACAGACGTATCAAAACAGTAAATGCTCACTTTTAGTAGGGTAAACTAAGATTCTAATTAAACTGTACTGAATGCCGCACATAGAACTAATGAGCTATTCCAGCCACAGGGCTGATTTTTAAAAGGCACATATATTTGTTAGCTGGTCAATTTAAACACTTTTTCTGTTAAAACACTATGTGACTATTACTCACTAAATAATATGATTATTAAACAAACATATATATATGAAAGTTGACTTGCATAATGTAACTCACAAAACTCACATCATAAATTTTATCTCCCTTTAGCATAGCTTAAAAGTTTAAGAAGTTGCTTTAAGACCATTTGATAAAATAGAATAATTATAATTCTAGAAACACTATTCAGTTTTTAAACTGACATTCAGTTACCAGGAGAAGGTACTGGCCTAGTAGTTACGTGGCCAATTAGAATGCCCATGGCCCCCATGTCAGAATGTCAGTTTCACCAGCCAACTCCCAACTCCCGTTCCTGCTGCAGCAGACCCAGAGGCAATGGCCACAGCTTCTCTGTGCTGCCCAGCACCACGTGGGAGACGCTCTGCACTGAACTCCAGGGCCCTGCTCTGATACTACTGACTAGAGGATGAGACATCTCTCTCTCTCACTTTTTCTGCCTCTCAAACACATAAATTTTTTAAAATATGATTTAAATATACTAAAAGTTGGAAAATTTTCAAGATAATTACATATTTCACTGCAATATCATGTTTTTTATAAAGTTATATAAAACAGAGCACAGGATAAAATTTGTGTTGTCAAAGTACATGTTTCTTTGCTTACAAACTCAAACTTGTTTTTAATCAATTTACTTGAAAAATATGCCATAAATTGAGTTCAACAATAACATACATGCAGGAATTTAAAAATAAAATGTCAACTGGGATAGGTGTGGGGCAGGCAAAGGCACTGGGACATATCAGGTTAAGACGGGCTTGAAGGGCCGGCACATCCCATACTGGAAGGCCTGATTCAACTCCTGACCACTCTGCTCGTCCAGTCCAGCTTCCTGCTGAAGTACCTGGGAGACAGAAAGAGATGGCCTATCTACATGGGTCCTGCCACCTGCATGCAAGACCCAGATGGAAGTTTCTGGCTCCCAGATCCCACTTGGCCTAACCCCAACTGTTGAGGGAATTGTGGGAGTGAACTAGAAGATGAAAGATTTCATTCTCTCTCCTCTGTCACTCTGCCTTTCAAATAAACAAATCTTCATTAGCAGGAAGCCAGAATCAGGAGCGGCTGGTTGTGGTACATGACCATCCCAATAAGCATCTTAACTACCAAGTCAAATGCTCACCCTCAAAGCAAGCATCTGTCGAAAGTGTCTTTCCTCTCGATTCTATATCGTATCTGTGTCTTTATAAACGCTGATTTAAGTGGTACATTAACTAAAAAAAAAAAATTGTCATCACTGCCTTAAGTGGATGTGAGAGCAAAAAAGAAAAAAGCCAAAGATGAAATAATGTTTCCACACTGTGACTACTTAAACTGTCTAGCTGAGGTTTTCACACTTTGCATTTGTTTATTTCATCTACTTGAAGGGCAGTGAGAGGGAGAACGCGCGGGGCAGTGGGGAAGAGCAGGAGAGATGGAGAAAGGCACGGATAGGAAATCTCTCATCCCTTGGTTTACTTCCCAGATACCCTTGACAGCCAGGGCTGGGCAAAGCCAAAGACAGAAGCCCAGAATTCCATTCAGCTCCCCCCGATGGGTGGCAGGAAAGCCCAGACGTGGGCCTTTATCTGTTGCCTTCTCACATGCATTAGTAGGAAGCTGGATTAGCAGCAGAGCAGCAGAGATTCAAAACTTCAATCTGATATGCGAAGCAGCAGCTTAATTCATTATGCCACAAGAACTTAATTTACTATGCCATAATTTACTATGTCCAACTTGATTTTATGATTAACATGATAGCAAACAGAACCCTTTTTACATCAAATTTTAAGTGACTTAGAATCCTTTACTATATCTAAGATTCCACAAACACTTTCTGTCAGCTCCAAGTTTCAATCAATCTTTTAGTTGCTTGAATTATTTATTATCTCAAATAGTAAAAAGATATTTCACAAATTTCTAAGGCTTAGCAAAAGGGAAATAAATATATCACTAAAACAAACAGCAAAGCACATTTCTGCATCTTTCTGAATCTTTTATTCCAAAAATAATTTATATAGACAATACTCAAGAGCATATCTAAAAACGAAAAAAAAAGGTCTAACTAAACAAATCTGTTGTTTCAGAGGATCTCACATGATGTCATAAACCAATCATGACCTTAAGCTGAATATGTGTTTAACAGCTTGTTCATCTGTATACAAATAGTGCATGCCACTATAAGCAAAATTGTGTGTTTGAGAACTATTTTTTAAAATTAAACATCTTTTCTCTTTCATGTTAGTGGTCATTTGGGGCACAGTAACAGAAATAAACTACATGAAATCTGAGAACTTAAAAAAAGAATATCCTTGTTTAATGTTTCTGAAGAGTTCCAACAAAAGGCCAGGATATATTTATACATTATAGAGAGGACACTGAGGGTAGGCAGTGTAGATATGATTCATCCTGTGTGCCAGAAGGCTTTTTTTTTTTTTTTAAGACTGGCTCTTTGTCTTCAAACTGTTCAGGAAGAATAGAAAGATGTGCCTTCAATTTATTTACACTGTCTATCCAAAGAACAACCACCCCTAAAAACAAAACAAAACAACAAAACAAAACAAAACAAAACAAAACAAAACAAAACCCTGAGAATAGCTGGTGCTGTGCTGTCCTCTAGCTCTAAAGCAAGGAAAGAAAGCGACCAGAGTAAGGAGAGAAGCCCCGGGTGGAGAACGCAGACACAGGCTGAGGGAAGAAGACCAAGTTTTCAGGGCATCTATAAACTAACAAAGACTAGAAAACAGTGGGGATACTAGAAAAAGGACTCTCCTTTTTGCTGTGCAACGAAGAGTTGGCAGTGAAAGTTTGAGATGCTCAATCTTCAGCTCTCAGCTTTGACTAGATGGCAGAAAAAGAAATCAAAGCAAAAACAGTAATTTTTAGAGCAAATCTGCTTCTAAAATGTATCTATTCTGTCACAGCATACACTGGATAGCTCCATTATAAATGAATCCAGTGTTTCTAATAAAATCCAAATGATAAATAGATTTAATGATACTTTGGATACATGTGTAGCTTTTGCAAGGACACATCTAACTGGACCTTCTGTTCCCATCGTTTCTCACCAGCAGAATTCTCTATTCAAAAGATTAAGGGTTGGGGGATAGGGTCTGTTAGCCCTTTGGGCTGAAAACTCGTCAATCCAAACTAAAAATAGAAGTGTCCAATTTCTTTACCAATGGCTGGCTTTACAATGGGCATCTGGGGCCCTGCGCAGCAGCCTAGCAGCTAAAAGTCCTCACCTTACACAAGCCAGGATCCCATATAGACACTGGTTTTAATCCTGGCAGCCCGCTTCCCATCCAGCTCCCTGCTTGTAGCCTGGGAAAGCAGTCAAGGACAGCCCAAAGCCTTGGGACCCTGGGGCACCTGCATGGGAGACCCAGAAGAAGCTCCTGGCTCCTGACTTTGGATTGGCTCAGCTCCGGTCATTGTGGCCACCTGGGGAGAGAATCAATGGATGGAAGATCTCTGTCCTCCTCTCTGTATATCTGACTTCGCAATAAAAAAAAAATTAATTAAAAGGGGGGGCATCTGACCCAATCCCACGCAATAGAAATTCAGAGCAAGTCTGTAAGACTTTCTGGGAACAACTTTTCTTCCCCGTTAGACACAAGGGAAGAAGTTATTTTCTTCTTAGCTGCAGATGGTCATGACTGCATGTGGGCCTGGAACTGCTGTAGCAGCCTTGCAATGAGGAGACATCAATTTCTAGGCTGAGCTAAGGAGAACATCAACAGATGGAAAGCAAAAAGGTAATGCGGCCGAGCCACTGAAACCATTAATCAAGTGAACTGCCAACTTCTAGAGTCTTTTTGTGAAGCAGACTTACTGTTAGAACTACAAATTTGAATTACCCAATTGGATACCAATAAGATACTTCAACTCTACCTACAACTCTAACAGAGGCTGCAAAAGTACATCAAACTCAGCAACTCAGTTCATGGGAGGAAACAATTACTTCACTAAATGAGTCTCCTATTGCCATCTCCGTCCTCTGACCACCCCCAATAGAAAATGATAAACTCCAACGTGCATCAGGCCCATCACTGACATCATGCTGGTGGAAGAAAGAAGTTATTGATTTGCAGAGCGCACAGAAAGGAGTACTTGGAGCTGTCACTTAACTGCTCACTCCTTGAAGTGTTAAAGGTAGTGAAGGTTACAAATGGAACTTGGGGTTCAGAGGTCCATGTTCACTTCATGAGTGGGGGGTCTGGCTGGCCCACAATCCTAGTGGTTCTCCTTTGGTTGGGCACTGACTGGACAGCCATTGTGCTCTTTGGGGAGTTCCAATGATGGCAAAGTGGGCTGCAGTCGTCTGAGGATGATGTGCAGGTAGCAGTTACTTGTTGATTAGTGCCTGGGTTACTGAGGGCGACAGTGTGGAACAAGCCAAGGCTTACTATCAAGATGTTATCTACAGAGGAGAGAAGTGACCTATGAGCCTTGTGATCTGAAAGCCATGGGATCTGAGAGCCATTGTAGAAGTTGGTTTCAGAAAGAGATTGGTTTGCAATCATCAAAGCAGGGCAAGGATACTTTGAGCTAAGGGAGTAAGACTGAAAACAGGTGACTAGGGCCTGGTGGTCTCTAGTATTTACACTCCTATAAGGCATCAGTTTGATTACTTAGTTCGAATTTTCTATTTTAAACCAAATTACTCTCAGTGTTATCTGCCTGCAAATTTATGAGAAAACTCAACAGTTGTCCTTCATACTACAGTAAAAATGATTAAATGATCACTCTTCTAAGGTACCTGGCTATTCAGGGTACTCTTTATAATTCTGCAGTATTTAAATGCACTCATATTTTCCTCATAAGTACATGCATCACCAAGACTATAAAGTTCTCCACCAGTGAATTATATTAGTAAAGTGGGCCTGTGATAATATTTATTTTCCTTTAAGCTATCAAGAGTGTAGGGAAGGTGTTATACATAATATATATATATATATATATTTTTTTTTTTTTTTTTTCTAAATCCAGCATAAAGTCTCCTATGAGAAGAGAGGGCCTTCTTCAAAAACTGCGAACAAATATTGATCTTCTAGTCCTGAGCATAGTATCTACCACAGAATAGTTTCCAAAAATATGCGGAATAGATTTAAATGTTGATGTCAGTTCAATAAAATAAGAACAGGCATATAAACAGATGACAACATCTCCTAACACGCCAATTCTTCACAGGATTAGCCATTTCCCAGTTCCATCCATCCCGCCACCTCTACCATCTCTCCTCTACACTGACACATGTAGCTCAGCTTTTGCTGCATTATTAATGAATAACAGAATGCATTATCAATTGTCACCTTTTCACTACTTTCCCATTTTGCTTAGGAGGCTGACTGCTGGAAGTGTGAGCAATGTGACCGTGCAGACAAGCAAAAGCCAGATGAGGCTGGGCATTATGTGATGGTCACAAGAAATATAGATTCTATTCCTGTATAAGGGGTTTAGACAGGGAAAGTATTATGGTCAGATTTTCACTTGAGATAAATGGCTCTGCAGCCCTGTGGAGGATGGGGGAAGCCTGGGGAAAGAAAAGATGATCCAGGCAACACTGGAACAGCTGGCAGCAAGCGGCAGAAGTCTATTGGGGAGGTGTTTCTACTCAGGTATCTCACAGGCACCTTAACCTCAACATATCTAAGACAACTCCTTTTGCCCCTCAATGGGTCACCTGTTACTCTGTTTTCAGGAAACAACTCTGGCTCAAGTCAGAAACGTTAGAACCATCCTTGATTTTTATTTTCCTTATCTTTTAAATCCATGTAAATGCTTTGTCCTGTGGTTTCTAATTCAGTGTTATCTCCCAAGCCTCTTCACTTTGCCCACATCCTAGACCACCACCATTTTTAGCAAAGCCAATAGGATGACCTCCTAACTGAAGCTGCAGCTCCACTCGTGACCCCAGAAATCCATTCTCCACCTGGCTTCCACAATGATCCTTCCAACACACCATTAATCATGTCATCATCTAACTAACTAAAAAAAAAAACAAAAGCAACAACAACAACAAAAAACAACACTAAAAAACTCCTCACTGTTTCTAGGATAAAGTCCACAAACTTGACCATGGTCTGTCAGCTCCTCCTGGAGTCTGACTCCTGACTAATAAGAGTCGAGAATAGCCAGCGTTACCAGGCCTTTCCCATGTGCTAGGCGCCACGCTGGGATTTTTTACACTCGCAGTAACATTGCTGGACAGGAACTATCCATCATCATCCTTATGTTGCAGAGGAGGAAACTTATTCCAGCAAAGATAACACAATTTCGTATCCCCGGCTGGAGATCTGACAATTCCTGGAGCCAGGCCTGCAAGAGCTTTCACACAGCCCTCACACTGCTTTATCCAACCACACTGTGTCACCTCAGTTCCTGCAATGCACCTGATCTCTCTTGCCACTAGAACCTCATCCATGCTGTTCCTCAGGTCTGGACAGGTCTCACTTTGTGTGCAGTATTTACTCATCACGTCTCAGCTTCGATGCAAAGACCCCATGGGAGACTTCTCTATCTAAAATTAAGTATTTTTGTTTACTTCTTTATAATCCATCTTTTCAGAAGAATGCCAGCACTGGAGCCACTGGTCCATTCACCAGGGGTGCAATAAGCACCTGTTGCATGAATGCATACATGAATGAATGATGTGGGGATGCAATCTCCCTAAAGTGGAAACTTCTATTCAGATGGATGAGAAAGAGAGCAAATAGAAATTCATTCATCTGCTGGATATTTATTTATTTGATTCTAGGTTGCAGTCAATACTCTTGAGAACTTAGAGTCCTCCTGGGGAGACAGGCACATAAACAAGTTATTTATATACATATATATATTTAAATAAATATTATATATATATATATATATATATATATAGAGAGAGAGAGAGAGAGAGAGAGAGAAATTGTGGCAGGATCAGAGTAAAATAGATGTAGACTTGAAAACAGTACAAATCTACTGGAAGCTATGTCAGTAAAGACTAGCATCTTTTTTGCAGGGTGACTAAGTCTGCCACTACAATATCACACAGTCCCCACTTTTCGCTTCTGACAGAGGACAGAATCATCCACTTCCTCTTACTGAATTCTCCCAACAGCTCTACGTTGTTATTCCCACTTTATAGACATGAAAATCCAATCTGAGAAAGGTCAAGAACCTTGCCCAAGATTATGCAGTATAGCAATAAGAATGTAGAATTCGATCTCAGGTCTGACTCAGGGACCCAGCTACTTGCAACCTTTGACACTGTACTGCCTGGAACTTATTTTTATTTTCAATGTAACTTAAAAATCTGGTTTCTGGTTTCCCACTCTAATATAAATTAGCAGCAAGACAGGTCAGGAAGAGATCACAGTGAAGGACACTGACAGCAAGGGAGAGAATAGAAACCCTAAAAAATTTGGACACAAAAACCCCAAAAATATGCAACCTGTAGGCCCATACATTTCTCCACAGCATTTGCTGTGCATAAAGGAGATCCCATTGTGGGGAAAAAAGAAAGGTTGTTACATCACCAGAGCCTGAGACAGAAAAACAACCTTGTATGCTTAAAAGGACAGATTTCAGGGATCTAGAAAATCAATTCCTTTTTGTAACTATAAGTAAACGAATTGTGTTAGTGAGATGAAACAGCCCTTATTTTGTGCATATGATGTTTTTTAATTGCTCTAAGTTAGCCTCAAGCCACTGAAAACAACAACAAAAAACCTGTCGATTTTAGCTTATACACATATCCAAGTTCATTGTAAAATCTAAACATCATACATGATTCTGAAATGTATGGATTAATTTATACACTGGCAAGCATATAGTGTCAGTGAACATTCTTAACACCAAAAGACACATACACACATTATTCGATAAAACAATCTGGTAAAACAGGACTACAAAATGGGAGAAAATGAAATGCTGTGATCTAATATACCCAGACTTTAAATAGGGATGTATATGGAGAAAAAAAAAAAAAAAGCTTAGGCAGACACAAAGAAAGCTGGTTAAATAATTTCTCATAAACATGTTAACAACCATTCACCCCTATCTGGGTCGAACTTCAGAAACTAAGGATGTTAGTTTCTTTATATCCACAGGCATTTGCTAATTTTTTATAATTCATTTTTTGGAAAAAAAGAAAAGGGAGGGTGACATTTAGAGAGAATACATCCTGGCATCTGGGGGGAGGGGTTAACAAGAGAAAACTGTTCTACTAATTATCTAGAATAAGCTGACTGGGAAACACTTAATAAGCGTTATCATGTTAAAGGCTTTTAAAAAATGAGAAACTTTCCACTCTGAACACTTCGTAACGATGTGAACAGCATACTGGCTACACTTGCCAGTCACATGTTTAAAAAGATACAAAAAAGCCCCAAATCTCTACTTGCAATTAGCTGTAGCTTTCAAGTATTTTTTGCAAGGAGCTCTGGCAAAGTTTCTGCTTCGCACACTCTAGAAACAAGAATTACTGAGCTGAAAACCAATATATATATTTTTTTACACTTGTCCAGTTTGTGCTCCAGACTCAGCGTTTTCACAGCAAACCACCACTTTGCTTTTGAGATTGCCAAGGGAATCCCGGAGTTCGCAAGCCACGAGAAAAGCAACTGCAACGCCCCGGGACTGCCAAGACACTGTCACAGCAGGCGCGTGCCGGACAAGACTTCTCAGGAGGCGCTCGCTTACCTGGACACACTGCAGGATGCACTCGCTTTTCTCCCTCACGTCTTTAAAGGGACACCTCTTGGAAAGCATCAGCAGATGGGCGAGCAACTTGTTCAAGCCGTCGGCGGCCATGGCGCTTGGGTGATGTCCGTCCAGCGGACGGTGAGGGGTCTCTGGGGCGAACCGGAGGCACTCGGTCTTCCTGAGGACCACCTGCCTGATGTGCTCCAGGGCGGTCTCCCGGGCGGCGGCATCCCGGCTGCACAGCCCATCCCACCTCACTTCATTCTCGCCTTCCTCCATGACGATCCAGACGTGGGGGTCTTTCAGTTACTTTTCAGCATGCCCCCTCCACCAGCACCCTTCCCCAAAAAAGGACACTTTGCAGTTCCTAAATGAGGCACGGGAGGCTCTAACAAAACAAAATAACAAACAAAAAAGCAAAAAACAACCCGAGTCGTCACGACAACACACGTCGGGCTGACATAGGGAACCGGAGGTGTCTGGTCTAAGTGTTAGCCTCCAACCGATCTGCCCCCCTCTAACTAACTAACTCTCTCTCCTCCGCCCGGCGGGGGCAGTGCGTCCTTCTCCGGGTCAAAAATTGAAAAACAAAAGTTTGGGAAGTGGCGGAGGGGGCCAGTGGCTGGCCTCGCTGCACTGGGGCAGTGCTCTGGGCCTGGCGGGCTCAGCGGATATCCTCACGTCGTCGAGCTGTCAAATCCGTGCTGCTGCCCAAAGAGGCCGCTCACCCTCCGACGCTCTCCAGCCATTTGCGATTTTTGTATGTGTGTGTGTGTGCGTGTGCCCCTGGCAGTCACTCGGCTCCCTCCCACCCCGCCCCTCTCCGGGCGCCACGCTCCGCCCTCGGCGCTCCGCCCAGCGCCTCAGCAAGCCCGCCCGACGGACGCCGGCTCCGCGACTCGCCCTCCCGGAGGAAGAGGAGGGCGACCGGCAGCCTCCCTCAGCCGCTTGTCCTCGCTGTGCGCCCAGGTCGGCCCGGGCTGCGGCCGCCGCTCCTCTGACCCCCGCCGGCTCCTCGCCCAGCCAGAGAGGCTTGACCCCGGCCAGTCCTGGGGCGCCGGGCTGGGTCGCGGAGCTGACGGGGCGGCGAGGGCCAGAGGCGCAGGGCCCGCCCCCCGTCGTCGCCCGGCCCCAGCTTCGGTGGGGCTCGGCCCAGGGGGCGGGAGCAGGGGAGTGGAGATGGGGGTCCTCACACGCCCCTCACGCCCCTGTCTCCGCCCGGCCCAGGCCAGGAGCCGCCCCTTGCCCCAGCGCCGTCTTCCCCGCCCCAGCCCGACGCGACCCGCCGGGGAAAAAGCCATTGCGGGCTGCAGAAAAAAAAAAAAAAAAAGGGCAAGCCCCGCCTTCGCCCGGCTGTCTCCGGGACCCCGAGTACCCCGCGGCGCGCGCGGCTGGCGACTGCTGCGGGCGCTACGCATGCGTGGCCGCGGAGCGCGCGTGCGCAGCCCAAGCCCCGGGCGCGCGCCGGCGAGGGGGCGTTGGCCGGTTCCCGAGTCCTGAAGAAGAGGAAGCCCAAGTAAGGAGTACAAATGGACTGAGACTTGGTCCCACACGAGTCCATCACAACCCAGGACGGAGGCTTGGAATGTTAAAAAGATTAGCCTAAAAAATAGCGCCGGCTTCTATTCTTAAAGGCAAACTGCAGGTTTTAGTCTGCCCGGTACGCGTTCGCATTGACTTCTGGGACTGTAGTTTTGGGTGCTGCCGGCGCGGCCAGTGTGCGACCGAAACTACAGTCCCCAGAGGCCCTTGCGGCGTACCTGTGGCTGCCTGGGAACCCAAAGCTAAGGGGAGGCCGCGGAGGCCTGAGGGCTTCGTCTGGTAAGCCCTGCTCGCTTCTCTGTTGCCTTTCTCTAGATCAGGTTCCTCTTTTCCTTGGCTCCCCCTGGGATTCTAGGAAACTAAGCCCATATGAGGTGGCCGCCTTTACCCGGGGCCTTTTCCCGGTGACCAGCGTGAGAAGGACTGGAAACAGGTACCCCGAGCCCAGGGAGACGTGGTCCGGCGAGGCTTGGGGGGGGGGGGCGGATTGCGATTTAGAGGGGCGCACTTAAGGCCATGCCAGAAAGGATGGTGTTGGAAACAGTGCTCCGCTCTGCCGTCTTTGCCTGTTCGTGGACATACGTGGAGTGGGTTAAGAACCCCTGGCACAATTGCATTTGTCTGCCTTTACCTATGGGGCGTACTGTGGGTTTACTTCAATAAGATTTGAAGCAGGTAGTGGAATCGCCTGAGACTGAAAGGAAGAGGAGTGACCTCGGTATTCCTAAACGAGATCTCGTAAGGCTGTGCGGATAGTACACGGTAGTGACGTATACAGTACACAGTGTGTGTCCTCCTCTCCCGCGGCCCCCGCCCCCAGTTTAATAACTTTGAAAGATTTATTCATTTAAAGGAAATCACATTGCTTCTGGGCCTTTTAGCTAAGAGCAAGTGCAGCTGAAAACAATCTCGACTGTTCGTTTTTGAGGTCATTACTCCTGAGAATAGTTGAGGTCTGAAAGGCCATGTGTGGGTCAGTCATCTGTGACTCAGTTAATTCTTCATATTGCAAAACAGAGGTCCCTCTCAGACTTAGTCTTTCTCAGCATTGGGTGTGTAGAGCTGAGAAAAGGCAGCATTTAGCTAGGTGCTTCCAACACAGCCTGGCATCGTTGGGATGGCTAGCAGAGCACCGAGGGTGAATAGCCAAGTCAGGAACATCTTGATCCCCGTGTGGTAGAAGCCTAAAGATTAAGCTAGGAATGAGAGATGGGGTGCTTGGAAGAAGCGGCAGTAAGCCAAACCAAATCCTTTCGGGGGAATGGGCACAGAATAGCTGTTTGAAGCTAGAGGTACTGTTTTCATTTGTTTGTTTGTTTGTTTGTTTTAGTAAGTAATCTGTTCCTGAACCAGTTCAGTGAATCAGCCTAATTGGGCAAGGCCTGATACATTCTAATGCTATTGTTTTGACTAAAAGAACTTCTCAGGAATGTGATTTTAAAAAGCGAACCCAAAATGATGCCCTTTCAGTCTTCTTTTTGGACTCATTGTTCCTTTTCCAGTTGCAAAAGATCCGTAGTTTCTTAATTTTTTATTTGAAATGTAGAATTATATAGAGAGGGAGAAGTAGGAACCCCCAAACACACTCCCTATAGATTTATTTATTTGCTTGCAGAAATCAGAGTGAGGGAGAGACCGAGAGAGATGTTACGTATGCTGGTTCATTCCCCAAACAGCTGGAGTAGAGAGCTGGGGCACAGTCCAAATCCACGAGCTTCTTCCAGGTCTCCCAATGGGTGTGGGCACTCGCATGTTTGGGTCGTTCTCCACTCTTTACCAGGCACATTACAGGGAGCTGGATTGGAAGTGGAGCAGCCAGGTTTTCAACCAAGGCCCAAGTGGGATGCCACTAAATCACAGTGCTGGTGCCAGACTGAAGTTTTGAAAATAAAGCTGATC
Source organism: Ochotona princeps (assembly GCF_030435755.1). Taxonomy (NCBI): domain Eukaryota; kingdom Metazoa; phylum Chordata; class Mammalia; order Lagomorpha; family Ochotonidae; genus Ochotona; species Ochotona princeps. The sequence goes on along the minus strand of NC_080832.1, from coordinate 52,995,652 downwards.
AGCTTTTTCTCTTATATGAAACTATCCAGTGGTGTCTTGCTGCTCCTAATGTAGAGACAACAGTCCATTATGTCATCTGGTCTCTTTTCTCATCTCTCCCAGCTACCTTAGTATACAAGTCTGCAATTCAGCCATACAGAACTTTGTTCATCACTTGTTCTCATGTCCTTTCACACAAATATTCACTCAACAGATCACTGCAGTGCCAATCAGATGGCTAGGAGCTAGCCTTGGGCACTGTCATAGGATCTGCATTCTAGTACTGAGAGAGTAAATAGGAAGATGACATAATACATGAAGATAAAGCCAGTAGAGGAAAATGCAAACCCACTAGGCTTAAGAGAGTGCCAGGTTGTAAGGGGCTAGGTTCCCTTTAATAAGGTGGTCAGAGAAAACCTACTCATACAGGAGCCTTTGAAAGGATGAGCAGGAGTGGGAGCAAGCCACATAGGTGTCTGGGTAAAGAACCCAGTGCAAAGCACGGCCTGGGCAGAGGCCTGTGTGTGGCAGCAGACTCGCATGGGGAGCAGCAGCGTGGGGCTGAAGTGGCTGGAGCACAGTGAGGGCAGGAGAGCAGCAGGCAGCAAGAGACCAAGCAGGTAGCTGAAAGGACTTGGATTTGGATTTGTTTGTAAGATCTGTTTGTTTATTTTTCAAAAATCAGAGACAGGTCTTGTATCCACTGATTCACTCTCCACAAACTACTGGCCAGACTGGATCAAGCTGAAGTAGGAACCAGGAACTTAATACAGGTCTCATGGGTGGTGGGAGGTCCACGGAAACCCTTGGGGGGTTTTGAGCAGGCCTGGATATGATGTGACATTTTAAAATGATTACTGGATGTAACACAGGTTGACTGTGGACCACAGAAGCAAAGGTGGAAGCAGGGAGACTGATTAGGAAGCTCAAGGGACAGTCCAGATGAGAAATGATTGTGCTGGTGTGAACCAAGGGAGTATGAAGAGGCCCAAATCCAGATCTGTTTGGATGGACCAGTCAACAGACTTTACAACAGATTCAATGTGAGACATGAGCATCAAAGATGACACCTTGTTTCCAGTCTGAGTAACTACAGGGAAGGAGTTGACCTTTATTGTCCTAGGAAAATCTCCCAGTATGTATATGGAGAGGAAGAAAGGGATCCATAATTCAGTTTGTCCCCGTTACATTTGAGATGTCTCTGTATGTTGAAATTGAACTGTGGAAGAGACAGTTGGATGAATTAGTCTGAGGATGAGGAGGAACATCTGACCATAGCTGTCACTTGAGGGTTTCACAGCAGTATTTTGGTAGCAGTTGTTGGTATCACCGAAGGAAGTGCTCCATGGTGTTGAGGTGGATTTGGAGTTATCTGCAGAGGTGACTACAACGATCAGTTAGTGATGAGAGGAAAATTCACAAGGTAGTGTCCTAGACACCAAACAAAGTTGGGAAGCATAGGGTTATTCTAAATGGTGTTGACGGGGGAGGTGGTTAAAAATGACCACTGTGTTTAGCAATGTGGAGATTGTTGAAAATTACAGGGGCCTGTTGTTTTGGATTAAGTTCTTGCATTGAGCCCCAAAAAGGTCAGACTAAAAGCCAAATGGAATCGCCTATGCTGAAGTTCCACATCACCAAACTAAAGCTAAGTTGTGAAGCTGACATGCTGAGAATTCAGGAGAATGAGAGCTGAAGACCAGTGCCTTCCTTGATCCCTGCATCCTGTAAGGCTGACACAAGGTGACATGAATTAATTTGATGTTGCAATTACCTGTGTCCACCCTAGAATAAGTAGGCTGGAATGGCCAGTGCGCTCTGTGTTTTGTGTATCTGTTTTTTTCAGCCCTCATTTGGCAATAACTTCAGTCTGTCTTGTGCAGCCAGTCAGAACACTTATCCGTTTAATGGAATAAATGGTGTCCAAAAGACACCAGTAGACTCAGTGAAATAAGCCAATACTAAAAGGACAGATATCATATGTTTTGATAAAAGGCAACCTTCATACAAAATACAAGATCAATAGATGTATAGCTAAACATGCATGTGTATATATATGTAAGTATTCATTTAAAGGAACTAGAAAATAGACTGTCATACCCAGAAGTGAGGATACATCGCAGTATGCACCTCTACTCCCAAATAAAAGATGGAATCCCAATGAAACTGTACAATATATCTTGACAATAGGATGTTGCACTTTCTGTAATAGTCTATACCTACAATGTCATGATACAATAAATGATGGGCCTGTGTCCATTTTTGAAGGGCTATGATTGTAAAATAGGGGAAATCAGGAGAGAGGGAACGAGGAGGGGGAGATGGGAAATCTCCAAGTCTGTGGAAACGTGTGATAAAAAATAAAGGCTTTTTAAAAAAAATCCAGATTTGTTTATTTTTATTGGAAAGTCAGATTTAAAGAAAGAAGGAGACAGAAAAATCTTCTGTCCGCTGGTTCACATCCCAAGTGGCTGAACGGCAGGAGCTGAGCTGATCCGAAGCCGGGAGCTGGGAGCCCGGAGCCCGGAGCCCGGAGCCTCTTCCACGTCTCCCATGCAGGTGCAGGGTCCTAAGGCCTTAGGCCATCCTCTACTGCTTTTCCAGGCCACAAGCAGGGAGCTAGAAGGGAAGTAGAGCCTCTGGGACATGCACTGGCACTCATGTGGGATCTCAGTGTTTGCAACATGAGGATTTAGCCACTAGGCTATCATACCAGGCCCCCAATAAATATTTTTAACCTACATTTCTGTGATTTTGTCTTTTGACACGGCAATTTGGGATCTTGCTAAGAGGTTGGGTAAGATGGGAGAGAACAGGGACAGGAGCTAGTGACAGCGAATGTGGGAGCTGCCCCGCTGATGCCGTCTTCCTGGTCCAGGCTGTTCTGGACTTTGGCTTAGACTCTTCGGCCTTCAGGTCTTAGCTCAAATGCCACACTGTGTCAGAGAAGTGTCCCTGAGCTGATTAAGCGCTCCTCTCATATTCTTTTTGTACATCTACTTTTGCTTTAAAAAATCATTTTTTATGTAAAAGAGCTATAGAGAGAGGGAGGGAGAGATACAGATCTTCCCCCTGTTAGTTCCAGCCCCAAATGGCCTCAGTGGCTAGAGCCCATCCGGTCCAGCCTGGTCGGAAGCTGGGAGCCAGGAGTTGCCACTCACCTCACACTTATGTGCAGAAGCCCAAGCACTTGAGCCATCCTTTGCTACTTGCTCTGGCCATTACTGTGGAGCTGGATCAGCTGTGGAGCAGCTAGGACTCCAGCCAGCGTGCAAGGGGATGCCAGCACCGGAGCTGGTGGCTTTACCTGCTAGGCCACAGCACTGGCCCCTACTTTGACTTGTTAGTATGTAGATCTATTCTTGTTTGTACCAGAGTCTGGTTGAAGTGTATCTGCTCAAGTAAAAACTTAAGCATACAAGATGAGTGACTGCCAATTTCTGCTCATTGCATCTTCTGAATGTTTCTAGTATGTAGTATGAACTCAAATGAAAGAAGAAAATGTTGCAGAATTTTCAGTTATTACATATTTACCTATTATCTACAGAAACAGTGTGGGTAGAAAAAAAGACTTTATAGTGAAAGCATTTTAGGGAATTTGTCTTAAGAAAGCAAAACTTCTATTGCTTGTAAACTGTAGTGTTCACTGTCATGAAATAGGATTTAAAAATCTCTCTGGGGCCCGGCAGCGTGGCCTAGTGGCTAAAAGTCCTCGCCTTGAACACCCCGGGATCCCATATGGGCGCCGGTTCTGATCCCGGTAGCTCCACTTCCCTTCCAGCTCCCTGCTTGTGGCCTGGGAAAGCAGTCGAGGACAGCCCAATGCTTTGGGACCCTGCACCCGCGTGGGAGACCCGGAGGAGGTTCCAGGTTCCCAGCTTCGGATCGGCGCAGCACCGGCCGTTGCAGCTCACTTGGGGAGTGAATCATCGGATGGAAGATCTCCCTCTCTGTCTCTCCTCCTCTCTGTATATCCAACTTTGTAATAATAATAAAAAAATAAATCTTAAAAAAAATCTGAAATGCAGAAATACAAAGAGAGACGGAGGGAGAGATGAGAGTTAGAGATTGAGTTTGATTGATCTTTCCACTGATTCACTCAAATGACTGCAATTGCCAGGCTGGGCCAGGCCAAAGCTAGAAGCCAAGAGCTTTCTCCAGGTTTCCCACGTGGGTTCATGGACCCAAAGACTTGCACCATCTTCTGCTGCCTTCCTAGATGCAAGCAGTGGGGAGCTGGGTCAGAAGTGGAGCAGACAAGACTTGAACTGGCATCTATTAGGGATGTCAGTGACTCAGAGGGTAGCTTAACTGGCTAAGCCACAGTAACAGCTCCACAATCTGTTCCTCATACCTCATCTAGTTAAAAAGAGTGAAAGGGTGTTGCTACTTTAAATAAGTAGTGTGCTAGTCAAGAGAAAAAGCTGACTGTTCTCCCAAGAGGCGTCACACAGCATCATTCATTATGGAATTTATTTATAAAATTACTCTCAAAAAAAAAAAAAAAACCTCCTAAAAGCTTAGAAACACCGCCTTGCTGGCACTGCAGAGTTTGTGACAGTTGGAGGTGTGTGTGTGTGTGTGAGATACACATTAGTCCTATATGTGTACCAGAGTTACATTCACAGATGACTGGTGAATTTATCAGAATGCCAGCATTTGTACTTGAGATGTTTGTCAGGTGGATGGCATACTGATTCTCTGAACAGTTTGTTTTGTGTGTGAGAAACTTACATGAGAAATCAGATTGACTAGCTACTTTGATTCAGAACACAAGAAATTAGAGGCTATATGCTAGTCGCTTAGTAGTTTTAAGCTGTTGGAGAGACTGTTGGAGCTGTAACTGCTCTCCCCACTTCCCGAGTTACTTTTGTCTGCTTCCATCATCTTTTGGATGAAAACATGGCTTTGGTAGGTCGGTGGGTAGTTTGGTGTATTTGCATCGCTGCCTAGTTTCTGCTCTTAGAACTACTGTAGCTCTACAAACTAATTTTGCATTTATCTGCTCTGATCTATTATAGCCTCATTTATAGTCCAGTCTTCAAAGGTGTCAACAGACAAAATTTCAATAAAGTTTATTAAATAATTGAATTGGATTCTGTTTGCAATTTGCCAGTTAAGTAAAATAGAGGGCTGCTACGCTGGACATGACAGAACAGTGATGGTCGTGTCTAGATGGGGAAACTGGTTTGAGCAGGAACTAGAACTGGAATAAGGTAAAAAAGGAGACTGGTTAATGAGATGACTTTAATGCTTTCCTTTTAAGGGTTAAAATAGAATTTCATTGCCATACCAATGAACACTGGCTTGCTTGTAGATTTGGAGATTATCTCTCTCAGTGAGAGTTCATTTCTTTTTATTACTGACAATAAGTCATTGTGTGGATGTATCATAGTTGGTTCAATTGCCTTTTGAAGGGTATCTTAGTTGGTTCCAGTTTTGAACAATTACGAACAAACCTGTTGTAAACATGCGCAGGTGTTGTGTAGACCTAAGTTTTCATTTCTTTTGGGTAAATAAGTACTTACTTGCTGGCTCGTTGCATAACCTTATGTTTGGCACTGTGGGAGACACTCCTGTCTTCCAAAGCTTCTGTGCCATTTTGTGTTCAGAGTGCCTGTTTTGGGTCCAGTTTAACATTTTTTTTTCTTTTGTGGATCATGTTTTTGGTGTTGTATCTAAAAAGTCATTGCCATATCCAGGGTCACCTACGTTGTTTTTTTTTTTTTTTTCATGTTCTAGAGGTTTTACATTTTTGTGTTGCATGTATAGGTCTGTGATCTATTTTGAGTAAATTTTTTCTAAAAGGTCTAAAATGTGAGGCTAGATTATTTGTTTATTTATTACATTAGTAGTTTCTACTAGGTCTGATTAATAGCTGTTTTGATCAATAATGTTAAAAGTTAAAAAAAATTAAAAATAGCACACCAGATCTTTACAGTTTTGTAAGATCATTGTTAAAACTGTTCTTTCAAAGAGACAGTTCAAGTCAGCCTGGAGATGAGGCCGGAGCTTTATCTGGAAGCCATCAGGAGACAGGCCTCATAGTTCCATTTCAGGGCTGCTTTGCTGTTATCTCTTGTTGACATGTGCAATTGGCCATGTGCTCTAAGTGCAAATTGTTAGTGAGGCAGACTTCCTAAAAGTAGGAATATTAGTCTCCAGTGGAGCTGCCTGATTTGTCTCCCTTACTGTTTCTTCACTGGTTTTCTGCTTGGTTCCATGGGGTTGTAAAAATCTGCCTGTGGTTTCTGCCCAGTAACTGTGGCCCTTTAATCCTCAGGAAACAATGGAGCTGTTTAAACCAAGTGAACAAATTAACAGATCCCCTTCTATGATGACTACCTTCAGGTGTTGAAAGGAAAATATCTTAATTATCAATCATTTAATAACAAGCAGTTCTGTGCTTCCTTGATGTCTTTTCTTTCAGTTCTTGAGGAATATCTTGTCAACTGAATATTTTTAAACATACCTTTGTATGTCCTAAGCCTATTAAATTTTGAATCTTCAGATTTTATTTAGAAGATTTCTTTACCAAATTTGATTTGAATGAGTTACTTTCAGCCTTTCAAAAACCATCTTTCTGAAATATTATCATTCAAACTAATCTCAGAGTTAAGGTCCTTTTTAAAATGTTATTTTGCTACAATCTTTCAGGAACAGATGAAGAAACTACTTAAATTAAGTTTCTTTATTTTCACTAGTTTTTCTGTCTTTGACGTATTCAAATTATTGTGCTGTTCTTTGAATGTCTAAATCTTCAGTATTACTGATTTAAAAATCTAATGGGTAAACTTAGAACAATTTTAATAATGTAGTTGCTAAATATCTACTTATTTTGCTTTTTCTGAGTCATGAGCCAACTCGAGCATTTATGTCCAATATATGCCATGAATTTTATAAATCAGTCTCACTGCTGCCTTTATTCTTTTTTAAAAATGATTTATTTATTTTACTTGAAGTCAGAGTTACAAAAAGAGAGGAAATCACAGACAGAGAATCTTCCTCCCGCTGTCTTATTCACCAAAAGGTCACAATGGCCAGAGCTGAAAGCTGGGAGCCGGAAGCTTCTTCTGACTCTTCCGCATGGTTTCAGGAATCCAAGGCCTAGGGCCATTCTCCACAGCTTTCCCAGGCCATAAACAGGGAGCTGGATGGGAAGGGAAGCAACTGGAACTTGAACTATTGCGCATAGCTTGCTGGTACGGTAGGAGAACGTACTGTGCGTTTGTGCTTATCCACCGTGCTGGCCCCTACTATTGGCTTTATTTTTTTTATTTGTTTTCCTTGTCTGCATGTTTTGCATGAATATATTCATATTAAAGGCATAATGATAAAATTTATCATTTTGAAAGCATTGAAATTTCAAACAAACACAAAAATAATAGAATAACATGCTTTCATGTTGCAGCTGGCATGAGCAAGTCGTATTTTTTTCAGTGAGAAAGAATATTACATGTGGTGGAAAGTGTCCTTGGTACAATAATGTGGTGTTATGTTTTTAAGAAGTTTTACACAGGAGACATCTTACCATAGATAATATTATGTAACTTGTATTTTCACTCAACAGTATGTTTTGAGAGCCCACCTTCATTGGAAATAATAGATCTAGTTTTTAAATTTTAGCAGCCATATGGTGTTTTATTCTAAGAATGTGACAGTTTACTTATCCAATCCTGATTTATGCATGTTTCAGTTATTTTAATTTTTTAAATTTGTTTCCTCTATTGTAAACAGTGCTACAATGAACATTCTTCTCACCAAATGGATCATTTCCTCTAGGGTTCACTCATAAATGCTAATGTGGAATTGTTGAGTTATATAGGTTATATACAGTACTACAATTTTAAAATTGCCCCCCACAATTTCATACCAGTTCATATTCTTACCAGCAGTTCATGGGAATTTTTATTTCCCCTACATTCTTGTCAATCTAATGGGTGAGAATACTTTTGTTTTTGTGTTCATTTGCATTTTTTTGCGTTTTTTGCTATTCATGTTTTTCTTTTTTAATTAATCTTTAAAAAGGCTTTTTTTATATTTATTGGAGAGTCGGATTTACAGAGAGAAAAAGATCTGTCATCTGAATCACTTCCCAAGTGGCAGCAAAGGCCAGAGCTCAGCTGATCTGAAGCCAGGAACCAAGAGCTTCTTCCAGGTCTCCCATGTGGGTGCAGGGTCCCAAGGTTTTGGGCCATCCTCTACAACTTTCCCAGGCCACAAGTAGGGAGCTGGAAAGGAAATGGAGCTGCTGGGACACAAACAGGTGCCCATATGGGATCCCAGCATATGCAAGGCGAGAACTTTAGCCACTAGGATACCACACTGGGTCCTATTCATGTTTCTTAATCTTTTAACCCTGGTTGCTGTCTTGCGCAATGTTTTATTGTTGTTTTTAACTTATTTGGGAGGCTGAATGGGAGAAAAATGGCATGAGCTCCCAGTGCCCCAGTGCCTGCAGTATCCAGGACTAGGCTGGGCCAAAGCTGGGAGCCCATAACTCAAGCCAGGTCCCCCAAAGGCGTAGTAGGAACTCAACTGCTATCTTTGTAAGGTCTGGAAATTGTAGCTGAGAGCCAGAACTGGGAATCAAAACTAGACCCGTAAAGCCAAACTGGCATGCAGGCATCCTAACTGCGAGGCTAAATGCTGCTACCAATGCTGTGCTTTTAATACATTACACATGTGCTCTCTTTACACTTTGTCAGTGTGTTTTTGTTGTATAGAATTTTTAACCTTAATATGATAATTTTTAGTATAGTCCTTTCCCTTCTTGATTTATAAATTTTGTAATTAAGGATCTCTTCATACCCAAAGTCTAAAACACATCCTATATTTTATCTACATAATTGAAGGTTTGTTTTTCTTAATGTAGGTATTCAGTCCAGCTAGAAGTTATTTTTTGTGTTTGGCATCAAGTAAAAAATACATACATTTATAATATGGATAACATATATTTGCACAGATTGCACATAGGTGGTCTCTTCCTCTGTGAAAATGCCTTCTTTTTCATATGCCAAGTTCCCATGTAGAGGGGAGTGTGTTTCCTAGGATCTCTTCTGTTCCCGTGCTCTCTTTGTCTTAGCTTGGAATTGTACTCCTGTTCGATTACTCAAGTGCTATAATGAATCTTAAAACCTAGAGAATGGTTTCAGCTGCTTATTCATTTTCACACATTTCTTAGAACTTTTTATTTAGTATTATCCCTATGATTCCTATTATTTATTAGCCTATTATGTGAATGAGTTTTGAAATTACAATTTCTATGTACATTATCTTACATTTTCTATGCTGAAAATCGTATTGGCTTCAGGTAACAATTGTTTTTATGTCTTTTCCTTGTATGTTTGATTTTCTGTTTCATTGTTAGGATCTTAGCTTGGTCTTAAGGAGTACTATCAACAAGAGAGAATGATTTTCAGTTATATGGTATTTTTAATATCTAAGGTGGACTTCTGTTCCTTGCAAAGGAATACCTTTGGTTTATTTTAGGTGACATTTAACTTATTGAAGTTGTAGGGTTTTTTTTTTTTTTTATTCTTGTAAGATAATTTGTCTTTTGAAATACGAAGTGAAACGGATCTTCCATCCAATTGTCCACTCTCCAAATGGCCACAACATCCAGTTTGGGGCCGGGCTGAAGCCAGGATCCAGAAAATTATTCTGACCTCCCACATGGTGGCCTGAACTCAAGCACTTGAACCATGATCTTATGCATTCCATGGCACGTCTGCAAGAATCTGGGTTGGAAACGGAGTAGCTAGGGTTTAAAACGGCATTCCAGCGCACAGTGCTGGCATCACAGGGAGCAGATAAGCTTGCTGTGTTACCAAAGAGTATCCTCAAATTGTAACTTTTTTAAACATAGTTTTTTCCTAAACCCTTGTGTTTAACTACACATCTTAATACAGAGGTGTATGAATATATATATGTATATGTTTATATATGTGTGTGTGTGTGTGTGTGTTTAGGACTAGTAATTTTTGCATGGAAATAGGGTTTTTGATGTTTCTACTTGAATATTGGTAACTGATATTCTGAAAGATTTAATTACTCCTTTAAAAACATGTTTCACAAGTAGTATGACTTTCTCTGTTTTGGAGATTCTCATTAGAAGCATCTTTAATATGCTCCTCTGCCAGCACGATGTTTCAGTTGTCCAATCCTCATCTACAAATACCAACATCCCAAAAGGGTGCTAGTGTCTCGACTGTGCCACTTCCCATCCAGCTCCCTGCTTATGGCCTGGGAAAGCAGTAGAGCTTGGCCCAGGTCCTTGGGACCCTGCACCCAAGGGAGAGGGCAACCTGGAAAAAACTCCTGGTTCCTGGCTTAGTATCTGCTCAGTTCTGGCCATTGTGACCATTTGGAAAGTGAACCACCAGATGGAAGATCTTTCTCACTTTGTCTCTCCTCTCTGTATATCTGCCTTTCCAATAATGATAAATAAAACTTTTTTTAAAGACTAGATTATACCTAAAGAAGCTGACTAATTTTTTTTAAAGATTTATTTATTTTTTATTGGAAAGGCAGATATACAGGGAGGAAGATCTTCCGTCCGATGGTTCACTCCCCAAGTGGCTGCAATGGCTGGAGCTGAGCCAATCTGAAGCCAGGAGCCTCCTCTGGGTCTCTCAAGCAGGTGCAGGGTCCCAATGCCTTGGATCATCCTCAACTGCATTCCCAGGCCACAGGCAGGGAGCTGGATGGGAAGCAGGGCAGCCGGGATAGAACCGGCGCCCATATGGGATCCCAGCGCGTTCAAGGCGAGGACCTTAACCGCTACACTATTGCGCCGGGCCCTGGAGCGGCTAATTTTGTCTTACTTATTTCCCCAAACTTATTTACCTGGAAATTAATTTAGAAAGTAGCTGTTTAACATCTGGTGTGGTTCAGCGATAAAATTGCTTCTTGGGATACCTACATCCCAAAAGTGCTTCCTGCTAATGTGGCTAGAAGACAGCAGTTCATGGCTCAAGTACCTGGGTCCCTGCCAGCCATACGGAGATCCAGCGTAAGTTCTAGGTTCCTGGCTCTAGCGTGGCCCAGCTCTGGCTGTTGCAGGTATTTGAAGAATGAGCCAGTGGGTGGAAAACCCGCTGTTTCTCTATCTGATTCCATTTTGGATAACAACAAAACTAAAAAATATTGGAAAATAAGTATATACTGTTTTATTTTTTTATGCCAACTTACTTCTTAAGTTTCTTTGTAACATGAATTTTCTGATCTCTCCCCAACTATTCCTGTTCTCAAATTGAAATTTTGTAAGACATTTTATCATTTAACATATATATTAAGCAGCATGTATTAGAAAACTCAGATGAAAAAAGACAATTTCAGTCTTTGAAGACCTAACATACAGTAAAACTACAGAGCCATAAATTGTTAAGTTATAACACTATCTTATTCCTTCAAAAAACCCAAAAGTACTACCAAATGCAGTTTAAAGGCAAATCTTCATTCAGAGAGGCTAAGTGTGGGAAAGACACACTCATCACATGTAGTAGTGTTTGCTAACACTTAGATATATTTTATATTATATTTCTTTTGTTTTTGTTTGAAAGGCATTGTTACAGAAACAAGGAGAGAGTGAGAAAGTTCTCCCATCGGCTAGTTTACTTCCCAGAAAGCTGCAGTGGTCGGAACTGGGGCTAATCCAAAGCTAAGAGCCAGGAGCTTCTTTTGGGTCTCCCATGTGAGTGTAGGGACGCAAGCACGTGGGCTAATCTTTCTTGCTTTCCCAGGTCATTAACCAGGAAGCTGGACCAGAAGTGAAACAACAAGGACACAAACCACAGCCATTTTGGGCTGTTGGCACCGCAGGTGGGGGTTACTTTACTGTGCCACATGCCAGCCCCCTATGTGTATCTCCAGTTTTATTGGTTGGATTAAGTACAGCATATGCTTACTGAATGGCTACCATGTAATAAGTCCAGGGGATATAAAATAATCAGATATGATCCCCGGTGTTTAGGAACTACACAAAAAGGCCAATATATGTAGACATTGCTAAAATAAAACTTTGTTAAAGCAACTGAAACAAGTGAATGAATGCATTAAAATAATACTGAGTTAATGATAGTTTAATGGCTTTGTAAAAGTCATGAATCAAGCAGTTTTCAAAAACATCTGTTACTGATTTCTATTTTATTGTTAGAGGGAGTTTTGGGGGAGTTAGTGAATGTGAAGAAGAAATGGAAGGAAATATTTATTTATTTATTGGTGAGTGTGTATATATTTTTTAAAGAATAGAATACAGTTTTCTCTAGGGTCTCATTTTAGGTTTTTCTCATTTCTGATCTCCATGGTAGGTCTGTTTGTCAGGAAAACAATTCTCGTGGTTGTAATGTTTGTTTTCTTTGGAAAATTTACACACTGAATTATGCTTAGCCAAATATGTTTCTCTGTGTTGACTTCTATATGGAAAAATGTTAACCTTGAACTGTTATCAGCAGTTCTGTTAGCCCACCCACTGTCAGTGTGTCCTCTTAGGAATTGTAAACTTACTTAATTTTGGTTTAAGTAAATAGCATTAAGAAAATTAATGTTTGTGTGTGTGTGTGAACAAACTGAGGCCAAATCTAGGGAGAATTAGATGATCCATTATTTTTTGAAATAATTATTTTATTAAAGGGCAGAATTACAGAGAAAAGGAGAGACAGAGATTATCTATCTTCTGGCTCACTTCCCCAAGTGGCCAGAGCTGGTCATCCTCTGCTGTTTTCCCAGGACACAGGCAGGGAACTGGATCAAAAGTGGAGCAGCTGGGATGCAAACCAATGCCTTTATGGGATACTGGAGCTAGCAGGTGGAGGGTTAGCCTGTTGAGTCACAATGCCAACCCCAAAGCATGTGTTACTTTTATAATTGGTTTACATACAAGTGTACATATTTGTATATATAAAATAAATAAGATTATTTATTGGTCAAACTTCTCCAAATATTCTCTCAACTAGTGTAGTAAAATAGGGATTCATACATAATGAAATTATAAGAAATTGTAGACAATATTCATGCTGAGAATATTAATTATGATTAAACTTATTGTTCATTCTTTTGGCTATAGCTTTTGGCTTTGCTATTGTATAACCCTTCTTTCTGTTTTGGTGGAGTGTCATTTGTTCCTCATAGGGTAGTACTTAATTGAAGGATAAAAAATGTGGTCATGTTTAAGGAGGGATAGGCTGTATTACCCACGGCCAGTCTGGATCAGCTTGACCTAGTGGGCCGTTAGAATGACGGAGGCAGCGTTGGAGAGTCACTCTGCTTCTTGTAGATGCCCAGGTTCTTAGTTGTTTAGAACAAGTCCCGTTCAGGAAGTCTTGAGTTGGGTATTGCAACGTTTCCCTCCTGCAGCACCAAATCTGTCACCTTTTATCTTTCCACCTCCAACTTGGAGCACAAAGTTTAGCATATGTTATATACTTAGCAAGCATTATTAAAATTGAAATGGAGTGAAAACTGAGAAGTGTGGAGATTCCTAACAATGTTGATAAAGATCCATGAAGTTGATTGTGCAAACACAATCACAGACAAATCCAAGAGCAGTAGTGAGCTCTCGGTGAGATTTCTCAGTGTCTTCCCTAGGCCTTCTGTATTTCAGCGGCTGGGAGCACTCGGCAAACAGTCAGCATTTTCAGCTAAGTGAAACGTGTAGTTAGAGTGTGATGAAGAACTGGAACATTTAAGAGGAGGGAATATAAATTTGTGTAGGTGCATTTTATGTAAAGTGTAATTTGTTTGACTTTGTTAAGCTTCCGCTTCTGCTGGCAGGAAAAATCAAGGTTTTGTCCTTTTGCCCTTTGTGCTGTTCAGCAGCATATGTTCCTCTTCTTGTTAAGACCATGACAGCTGTGCCACCAAGTCTAGTTTAACAGAAGTAAGTGCTTGATGGTGTCTCTTTACAGATCAGCCTGTCAACATTTCTGTCCATCAGTAGATGATGGCAGCCCTTCAGAGCAGTTGTTTACTTGAGACATCCAGGTCAGGAGTCAGTGGGATAGAGACTGCAGCCTGCGGACAGCAATGCAAATCTAGAATCACGAGTTGGGAGCTCTCAGTACCAGAGAAGCATGCATGACAAAGCCAGGTGTTTGTGTTGCTCTTTCACAGACTAACAGACATGATTAGTAACTAGAACGCTCCTGATTTCAATGACAGTCATCTTGAGCTGTCTTTTCAGTAGGATTTATCTTGAATCTTTGGCTTTTAAGTCAGTCCAATTTCTCCAGCATTTTTAAGTATTGAATTAGGTAGTAAGATTTCAAAGATGAATGAAACTTGATCCCTATTCCAAAGGCTTACAGTTTAGTAGGGAAGTCATGATCATATAAAGAGAACAGATTTCATGTATTTCGTAAGTTGGATACCAAGAAAACTATACCGCCCTGTCTCCCTTTCTTCCGCTCTTAATCCTCTCCTCCCTTCCTTTTTTCACTTCCTGCAAACAAGATAATTCCTGTAGCTTAGTGATTAAGATGCCCTTGTCCTGTATCAGAGTAACTGGGCTCAGTTCCCAGCTCTGACTCCTAACTCCAGCTTCCTGCCAGTGCAGATGCTGGGAAATAGCAGCTCACGGCCTTAGTGGTTGGGACCTGGCCACCCATGCTGGAGACCTGTGTGAATTAAGCCCAACATAGCCCTGGCTGTTGGAGACATTTGGGAAATGAACTAGAGATGGGGGCTCGGGGTGTGTGTGTGTGTGTGTGTGTGTGTGTGTGTGTGTGTGATAAATTTTAAATTATTTTTAACAAAAATCGTTGGGCCTAGAGGAGGGATTAAGTGTAAAAATTGAGTTTGTGCAGTTAGTAGTGTAATATTATTATAGATATTATGAGGAATCAAATTTCTACTTTGAAAAAGTCATTATATAAATGTTGTTTGCAAAAATATTGTTTGTGACTTACCTGTTGAAGACATTAAGATTATAATATAATGAAAGCCAAAAAAATTACTGGATATAATTTAGTTTCTCATAGTTCACAGGAGATTTTTTTTTTAAAGATTTATTCATTTTATTACAGCCAGATATACAGAGAGGAGGAGAGACAGAGAGGAAGATCTTCCGTCCGATGGTTCACTCCCCAAGTGAGCCGCAACGGCCGGTGCGCGCCGATCCGAAGCTGGGAACCTGGAACCTCTTCCGGGTCTCCCATGCGGGTGCAGTGTCCCAATGCATTGGGCCGTCCTCAACTGCTTTCCCAGGCCACAAGCAGGGAGCTGGATGGGAAGTGGAGCTGCCGGGATTAGAACCAGCGCCCATATGGGATCCCGGTGTGTTCAAGGCGAGGACTTTAGCCGCTAGGCCACGCCGCCGGGCCCGTTCACAGGAGATTTTTACATTTTGCGTTTTCTCAGGATTGTAATATTAGCAATTTTACTCATAGAATTTTAGATATTCAAAATATAAAAAATTTTGGATATCAATAATACCTAACATGTATTGGGTGCTCGCTGTTTTGCCAAACTCTGAGTATTTTTTGTTGATTCATTACATATATTCCTGAACAGGTAGATCGTCTTATTACCCGTTTAATGGACAGGAAGCAAGTTTAAGCACAGGATTTATCCCTAGTGAGTCTCACTGCACAGCCTGCGCCTTCACCACAGGGCTGTGAGCATGTGCGTTATAAAGTCATGGAGGTTATAGCGCAGCAGCTCATCAGGGAGTAATGAAACATGAAAATCTACTGAAGTCCACATTAAGACATTTCTGTAAACATAAAAATTATGAGAGCTATAGTAATAATTTGGTGCCAAACTAGGGATTATGTTGTGTGTTAGGAGTAAGAGAAACCTGAAAATTGAGAAGAATTAGGGGACTCGGAGACGGAAGTTAAATTATTACAGGGAAGTAACAGAAGAGTTTATGTCAGGGATTTATATTTAAAGGTTGAATTCTGAGCAAAGTGAAACTCCCAGAAACAAAAATGGTAAAGAATTTGTTATCACTTCTACTTTGTAGAATACTTTGTGGGTTTTTTTAGAGTTAAAAGAAAGGAAATGACTTAACTAAGATCATATGCCAAGTGTCAGAAATGGAAAAGAACCCAGGCCTTCAGACTTAATCCAGAACCCTTTCCGTTACATCGTTAGCCTTAATGAAACCACAGATTCATTCTGGCCTATAAACCCATAAAAATGAAGAGGAAAATGTGCAAGAAAAGATTTATCCATTTAGCACTAAATCCTAGAGAACAGCAATAGCTCAAAGCAGTGTGAGTGTAAGAAGTGAACCAGCGGTGCTCTAATCAATAAAATTGCCATGCTTCTAGAATCTGAGGAATCTTTTCCTACATTGCCTGTTGATGGTAATGTGTGATAGAAAAGTTACCAGAAAAAAAATACTTATTCATTTAAATAAGTCCTTTTTGTTCCTGTTGTTCTTTACAATTGTTGATCAGAGTTATCTTTTTTTGTTGTTGTTGTTTCGTGATCTCATTAATTTTTAATTCCTTATTAATGGATACATCTATCTTCTCATTTTTGGACACACAATAATATGTTTCCATAAGTAAAATAGCGGAACTGCTTGACTTGCAACAGAGTTTACTGGCCTGTCGCCAGGGTTTTTTTTTTTTTTAATTATTTATTATTTAACTTCATTAATTACATTGTATTATGTGACACAGTTACATAGATACTTGGGTTCTCCCACCCCTCCCCAAACCCTCCCACCATGGTGGATTCCTCCACCTTGTTGCATAACCACAGCTCAAGTTCAGTTGAGATTCCCCCATTGCAAGCGTATACCAAACTATCTGTCACCCCATTGATCGCCAGGGTTGATTCGGCTGATCTGGCTGGCTAGGCGGGTGTCCCCTTCCTCCCTCACCACTCCATGTGCGTCCCTCCCGAAGCTGCGCGCTCGGTCGAAGAGGACGACCATCCCCGCTAGAGGAGGACCGGTCTTCGGTCAAGGGTATATGAGTAGCTGCGCTCCCCTGCTAGAACCTCCAAACAAGCTCTCAAGATCAGAGTTATCTTCAGAGAACAGTGAGTATAGCTCTGAATCAGCAGTTCAAAGTGGACGATTTTTATTTTGTGCTTTTTCTCTATGATTTAAATTTTATTGCTTGTGGATGTATTATTAAAAGTACATGGGACTAGTACTGATGCGTGGCTAGTTAAACCACAGTCTGCAGTGCTGCCTGCATTCCATATAAGACTAGGTCAAGTCCCAGCCACTCTAGTAGTTCTGATCCAGCTCTCTACTAATGTGCTTGGGAAAGCAACAGAGGATAACCCAGGTCCCTTGCTCACATGGGAGACCCCAAGGAAAGTCCTGGCTGCTCACTTCAGCCTGACCCAGCTCTGGCCATTGTCAACATTGGGGAGTGAACCAGCAGATGGAAGATCTTTCTCTCTCTCTCTCATTCTTACTCTCTTGCTGTCTTTCTCTCTCTCTCTGTTTCTCTCTCTCTCTCTTTCTCTCTCTAGCTTAAATAAAATAAATCTTAACAAGAGAACACTCTGCTGCCTACCACCACTTCTCTGTAGCTGAGCCTGATAAGGATTAGTGTGCAGTAGCAGTAAGAGCCAGCACCTGCACTGTCCTTCCTAGGTGCTGTTCTACGCATACATGTATAGATACAGCCACAGTGTCATTTTTGAAGGAAGGCGAGTTCTTCAGAAGAAGCAGGATAGAGATGGGTGCTTTGGTGCAGCAAGTTAAGCTGCCATTTGGAGCACCCACATTGCATGTCTCAGCTTGCCTGGTCTCGTGCTGGCTGCTCCACATCTGATGCTGCTTCCTGCTGTTAGTGTCTGACAGGCAGTAGATGAAGTCCCTACCATCCACGTGGGACCCGAATGGAATTCCTGCCTCCTGCCTTCAGTTGTGCTTGACCTTGATTCTTGTGGGCATTTGGGGAGTGAACAAGTGGGTGGAAAAATTCTCTCTCCCTCTCTCCATCCCTCCCTTCTTTCCTCTCTCTTTCTTCCACATCCCCTTACAAAATAAGTAAGATAAAAATGGTGGTATAAGGAGCAATTAACTCAGCATCTATGGCCTGTGAGTGAATGGGGTAATACAGGAGTTAGACTAGGACTGTAAGCATCATCTGTAGCAGAAATCCAGTTTGCTCTTCACTGTATTGCATGTGGACGGTTCCCAGGGTTTGTGGGAGCCTTTGCTGTTTGCTCTCAGCCTCAAGGAGTTCATAAGCACCTGTGGATGCTGGGGCACAGATATAAGTAGACAGAAGACTCATCTCGCTCTTTGTTTTTACATGCATGAGACTTTTCTGGTTTAGGGAAATTAGAAAAACGATTAAATGTGATGGGAAGAAAAAACTAAAACATTTTGTGATGGCCTGTTTTATAGTTCTTTTTTTAAAAAAATCAACACCTCCATGAGATACATATGTATTACATTTGAGAATAAAAAAATAGCTTCTCCTTCAAAAATTCTGGACCTTCAATATATACATTCAACTTACTATATTTTGATGGTTCTATGACCACATGTTTTCTCTCAGTTTAAAAAAAAAATCTGAATAGGGAAATCTCTTGCAGCCACTAGGGGCCTGGGTTGGAAGCAAATGGCTGTGGAAGTTATTTACATTTACTTCTGGGAGCTATCTGCTTGCTCTACTAGCAATATGAGACCCTTTTAAATTAAATTCTCTTCCTGAAAGATTCAGGGGTTTATTTATTTATTTTTTTGCTTTATTTTGGTTTGTTGTCCATTGGCAGTGTAAATTCAGATTGCAAAGTGTGTATGTGCTGTATTTAGGTAAAATTCCCTCCATCTACTGTTCTGTCAGCGAGTTTCACGTTGTCTTGCTGTTTCTTCTGAGTGGTGGACTTATTTCCCACTTACCCTATGTTGGATCGCTATCCCTTTTGTTGTCTGGCTTTATGTGGGAGCCCTCTGTTTGGGATAGTTTCTTCTTGGTACCCATAAAAGAATAAGGTGTCTTATTGTAGTGGACAGTGGCCTGATTTGATCAAAGACTGACCAGACACCTATTAAGGCCCTTGCCCTTCCTCCTCGAAACTTTCATCCTTATTGCAGACATACTTCTCATACACTCAGTGTCATTGTCACAAATTTCTTTGCTCACTCCTTATTGGTGAAATTCAAAGTTCATTTTGCCTAAGAAGTGAACTAAGGTGATTTCTGTGCTTTAGCCTTAGAGATTCTGTTTCCATTTACTTAGATGAGGCCAGAAAACTGCACTTCTAATAAAAATCTTCCAGGTGTTCTTCCTTCAGTGGCTGAGAGATTGCTGTGTATGAACACTTACTTTCAGTTTGAGCCATTCTTGAATGCCAGAGTACAACTGTCATGGTTATGTTAATGGCACAGAATATTCTGATCCAGGCTACCTCAGTTCACATCCTAACTCAGCCTTTTAACAGTTGAAAGACAGGCCAGTTTTTTCTCAGTGTCCTCTTGTATGTAGAGTTGCCTTGATGAATCCTTGCATCAGTGTTTGCCTGACCCTGCTAATTCAACATTAGATATTGTTTTTATGTTGTATCTATTTTCTTTTTCTTTTCTTAAGATTGATTTATATTTAATGGAAAGTCAGATTTACAGAGAAGAGAGACAGAGAAAGATCTTTGATCTTCTCCCCAAGTGGTCATAATGACTGTAGCTGAGCTGATCCGGAGCCAGGAGCCAAGAGCCAAGAGCTTCCGCTGGGTCTCCTACAGACGTGCAGGGTCCCAAGGTTTTGGGCCATTCTCTACTGCTTTCCCAGCCACAAGCAGGAAGCTGAGTGGTAAGTGGAGCAGCTGGGATACTAACCAGCACCCATGTGGGATCCTAGCACATGCAAGGCGAGGACCTTAACTGCTAGGCTACCATGCCAGGCACTGTTGTATCTATTTTCTGCCTTAGCTCCAACTTAATTTTGTTTCTCCATCTCACTAATTTCTTCAGTCCAGCATGTGAGTTCTAAGACATCAATATCCTAGTCAGCATTAATAGGATTTTTGCATTCCCACTTCTATTGCTTTGGTTCAAATTTTTATCACATGCAGTTTTGGAATAACCTCCTACATGGACTTGTAGCCTTTGGTTGTTTTTTTGCATTCCAGTTTCATAAGGGCAGTGTGAGCATGCACTGCCCTACTGGACAGCTCTTACTGCCTACAAGATAAAATCTCCGCACTTGCACCTGCCCCACAAGGTTCCTCGACTCTCTTTATGCTTCCTCTTGTGTAATACTCGGGTCGTAAACATTCTTTAAGCTGTAGTGAATTACTTTTGGGTCACTTAAAACACTGAATTTTCTCTTGCTTTCATAATTTTCCACATCCTCACTCTGCCACTTGAAGTGTGATTTGGGATGAAGAAGAGTTCTGTGCCACAGTTTCCTCATCTATGAGTTGGGGATAATTGTGCCTCATGGCATTGGAGTATGGTATGGCTTTAGTAGGTTAATTCACATAAGAAGTGTTCAGTAGCATGAGCCATTACATCTATTTCCAACTATTTCTTCTGCCTACATACTCAAATCTTCTTCCTTCTCCATTCCCTCACTTTCTTCTCTCATTTCTAAGTTTAAAAACTAGTTCCTCCAGGAAATTACTGCTGAAATTCCCAGACTCTGGTTTAGATGCTCCTTTTTTGGATTTCAGTGACAGTGAAGTATAATTAATCTGTGAATGCTTCAAGGATTTGCCAGGGATCGTGTTTTTCATCTCTGAATGTGTAGTGAATGAAGCTTGATTGCCTTATGATTTCCTGTTCGTTATAGATTGAGAAACCAATTAAAAAAGAAATATTCTGCCAGAAATAAGTAAACAGCACAGAAACAGACAGTAGTTGATGGCATAGCAAGAGGTGAAGAGACAGAAAACAAAATCTGTGAGTCTGGTTCTTTTCAGTGAAAGGGTAGGAGTCTGTTAAGTATCACTGTGCATAATTAAATATGATGGTAGCCTTAAGACATCACAAAGGGTGCACTGTTTCCTGGAAGGACAAAAGTAGAGTAAACATTTTGGAATTACTTCTTCTAAAACTAGTTGAAATGCGTTTTGCTAAGCTCTAGTTATTTTTTCTGGTTTAATAGCTCTATCCCTTCCCTGGGCTGTCTGAATTATCAATATACACCCCTAATTAATTATGATTATTGAGTGTACTCAACATGTGAAAAATAATATAATGGCCTCAAAAGTGGATTTGCAGCTAATCTAACCTACTGTTCACTTTCAAATTGAAATTCAGTATTTTTGACCCAGTTCCTAAACTTGTTGTAATGTATAAAGTCTCAGGCCCAGCATTATAGCCTAGTGGTTAAATTCTTGCGTTGTGTCCACGGGGATCCTACACCTGTGTGGGAGACCTGGAAGAAGCTCCGGGCTCCTGGCTTCAGATTGGCTCAGCTGCAGCTGTTGTGGCCACTTGGGGAGTGAACCAGTAGATCTTTTCTCTGTGTATCTCCTTCTCTCTGTGTATTTGCCTTTCTAATAAAATAAAATAATCTAAATTGTATACATATAGTCTCATAAGTCATTATTTTAAAATGATTAGAAACAGTCAAATTCAACAGAAAAAAACATATACATACATATATATGATATAAATACAATGTATCGTAAGATTATTGAGGGCCAGCATTGTGCCATATGGGTTAAGCTGCCTCCTGCAGTTTCAGCATCCCATATGGATGCAGGTTCAGGTCCCAGCTGCTCTACTTCTGATCAGTTTTCCTGCTAATGTGCATGAGAAAGCAGCAGAAAATAGCCCAAATTCTTGGGCCTCTGCACCCATGTGGAGACACAGATGAAGTACTGGCCCCTGGCTTGGCCTGGCCCAGCTATGGCTTTGTAGATTGAACCTGCAGATGGAAGGTCTTTCTGTCTCTCTTTTTCTTTCTGTTACTCTGCCATTCAAATAAATAAATCTTTAAAAAGGTTGAAACAGTTGAAGAAATCAATTTAAGAACTTTCCAAAGAAATTATATCAGTAATATTTTAAAATCCTTAGAATTATGACTTACTTAAATAAAACACTAAATTAAAACACTATATGCAGAAATACATATGAAAGTATGATATGTATGTCATTTTTTTTTTAGATAAGACAATATTTCCTGAATTGCCGAGTTCAAACCCTAGCAAACATTAGCACAGGGAGACAGGGAAAAATGGTTGATCTAGTATTATTTTCAGGGGATTCATTTTACACTTGTTTTTTGTAGGGGGTCGTAAAGGATACAGTACACCCTTTCAGATGATAGAATACATGCAGACCACACACACATAATTGCCTTCTTTGCCTTTATATTGAGAAAGGAGATATGAGACTCTTAAAATGAGACTATGTACATACCTCTCACAAATACTCATATAAATACTTACCTTTCCAGTTATTTTTTTCTTTTTTTCAAGATTTACTTATTTGTGTTTTTTTTAATTTTACTTTTTATTATTATCATTTTATGACACAGTTCCATAGGCCTTGGGATTTCCTTTATGCCCTCCCCAAGTTCCCTCCCCCTGCCACTGAGTTCACCTATAATATTACTATAATACAGTTCTTCATACACAGTCATATGTCCATCATTGTGGGCATGGACAGTGGCAGAATCTAGCATCCTATTGTCAAGATATAGTAAACAGTTTCATTGGGAGTCCATCTTTGTCTGGAAGTAGAGATGCATACTGCATTATATCCTCACATCTGGATATGACAGTCTCCATTACACAGTTACTATATATCCCCTTAAATGAAAAGCCACAATACAAAATCAACAACAGGAAGAAGAAAAGCAATTAACAATGCCATGAAATTAAATAACATGCTACTGAATAACTAATGTGTCACTGAAGAAATGAAAAAGAAAATCAAGAACCTTCTTGAAGAAAATGCTGCTACTGTATGATATATGAGTCAGTGAAGAATTTAATCAGAAGAAGGTGTTTTGAAGAAATGAAAGTAACAAAAGAAAACCAAAATCCATGAGATATAGTTTCCACTGATCTTTGTTGGTGAAATGTGGCTCTTTTAGACAACAAATAGATGGGTTCTGTTTTTCGATCCAGTATACTCATCTGTGACATTTGATTGATGAGTTTAAGCCATTTACATTCAGGGTTAAAATGAATAGGTGGTAATTTGGTTCTGTCCTTTTAGCAATGGGTTGTTCATTGATTTAGTCTTCCGTTGTTACTTTACTGGGATGTGCTTTGCATTTGCCTTTGGTTTGGTGGGTGCTATTCCTTTTCTCTGTCGAGAGAACATCTTGAAGTATCATTTGTAGGGCAGGTTTGGAAGAGGCAAATTCTTTTAACTTTTCTTTACTGTGGAAGAATTTTGTTTCATTTTTAAAGACAAAGGAAAGTTTTGCTGGGTATGTTATCCTGGGCCAATAATTTTTTACTTTTAGAATCTGGAATGTCACTCCATTCTCTTCTTGCCTGTAGAGTTTCCTGTGAGAGATCTCCTGTGAGTTTAATTGGCATTCCTTTATATGTCACTTGATTTCTTTCACGTGCACATTTAAGGATCTTATCCTTATGTTCTATTGAACAGAGCTTGATAATCATGTGTTTTGGTGAAGATGGCTTTTGGTCAACCCTGTTGGGAGTTCTGTGCCCCTCCTGGATCTTGTTTCCCAATTCTTTCTCTAGGTTAAGGAAATTTTCCCTTATTATGTCATCGAATACACCTTTAATCCTAGTTTCTCTTTCTGCACCTTCTGGGACTCCCATAACTCTGATATTTGCCCTTTTAAGATGTCTTTCAATTCTTAAATACTTTTTTTGGCCTGATCCAGCTCTGCTTCCAGCTTTTGGTTTGTTTCCCCCTGGTGACAGGAAATATCTTCTAATTCTGAGATTCTTCTGCCTCCTTCATTCTATTTTGGAGAGAGACTCTCCACTGTGCCTTTAGTTTACCCCACTGTATTCTTCATTTCTGATATATCAGCTTTCATTTGATTCATTTCCTGTGTGACATATTTCTTGAATTCCTTGAATGTCTGCTTTATGTGCTTCTCGTCATTGATAACAAGCTTTATAACAAGTGTTTTAAATTCTGTATCCCCCATTTTCTCGATGTCTTCCTCAGTTAACTCTGAGGTTGGCAAAGGATTTTCCTCCTTTGCAGGGAAGTCTTCAGTAATAGTCATTGTGCCTCTGTCGCTTCTTTTGCTTTTTGTTACTGTACTTCTGGTTAGCAGATTCTTCTCCTTGGGGCAGGTTTCTAAGCTCTGTCACCCACAGGTCTACAATTCGATTTTACGTGTTGCAGTTGGTACAAGGCTTCTTTGTTTGCTCTGAGTTGTGCCACTCCTTCCAGCGAGTTCCAGGTCTGGGTTCTTATGTTAGATTTCTACCATGGCCTCCATAGCCCCAGCTCCTGGCTCACCACTCTCCACCACCTGTGATACCTTGCTGAGGCTGCACTGTTGTCTCTACAACCTTTCTCCCACTTCCGGTTCGAGCAGGTCCCAGATTAGGGAGACACCAGGAGTCCTATATAGCTAGGTTGTTGTTGGTGGTGATCTTGCTGGAACCTGTTGGCAGTTAGGTCTGAGGACCACACGGACCTATTTTGACCTGTATGACGCTGTAGTCGGTATTTTTTTCCTGTGGAACCAGTGCAATGCACTGAGCTGGAAATGTGTTTCTTCCAGCTCAGCGCATGTGCAGCTCACTGTTGTCTCTGCAGTCTTAAATTCTTTGCCACACTGTACAAAATGGCACCTGATGTGCCACTACTAGTTTTCTTGATCTGCTGACCATCAGGTCTGAAGGATACCTGGACCTATCTTAGGTGGAACCTGTAGGATGCCACGCTGTTGCAGTTCACTGAACCTGAAATGAGTTCACTCCCAGCTCAGTGGAAGAGCAGTACTGTCCATTACCCTTGTCTCCTTAAACAAAATGGCACCTGGTACGACTCTAGGGGGTGGACTGGGCTATAAAATCCACCCTGTTCCTGCACTGCCCGTTTGGGGACTGCTGCTCTGTCTCTGCTTCTAGTCAAATCAAACAGACCAGCAGGATGGGCAGTTCTTTGTTTGGGTTCACCTCCTGAGCTGCCAATGAAAGTCCCTTCCCACCTGGTTGCTGGTGGAGTTCCAGCTGCTGGTGGAGTTCAGATCACCATTTTCTGAATGACGTTGGGGTATCAGTCACTGCAACACCACACCGTTGTTTTCACTGCTTTCCTGTGTCTGTCAGTCTCCAGGTACCCTCTGCTGTTGTTCTGTCCTCTCCTATTTCCTGGAATTTGCCCTCTCTGCCTCAAATATTTCTCTATTTAAATGTGTCCTTACCCTATTCCGCCATCTTGATTCTCCCAAGATTTACTCATTTGAAAAGTAAAATAAGAGAGAATCTTCCATCTGCTGATTCGCTCTCCAAATGGCTGCAGCAACCAAGCCTGCGTAAGGCAGAAGCCAGGAACCAGGAACTCCATCTTGGCCTCTCAGTTGGACAACAGTGGTCTAAATACTTGAGCCCTCACCAGTTGCCCTCCTAGGTGCGTTAGTATTTTTGGTACCAAACCAAAAAAAAAAAAAATGTTGAAATTTATGTAGAATTTTTTTCACAGAATATATTTTCCACAAACATGTTGAAGACCCTTTGCATGTCCTTACCTAAATCAGTCTTTACTGTGATGACCTCAAAATGATAACTTTTCAGATTTTACAAGGGCTGTTTTTAAACTTTACCAACTTTTATAAACAAGTGAATTTTAAGGTGCACAGATCAGTGATTGAAATATGAGACTGGCTGTTAACTATTAATGCACTTCACAGGACAGTAACTGAAATGTAAAATGGCTTCTGAATTTCTGGAATTTAATGGTTATTATGTTTTTCTAAACTCATTACATATTTTTTCTCAAAGATTTATTTATTTATTTATTTATTTACTTACTTACTTATTAGAAATTTCAAATATACAGAGAGGAAGAGAGACAGAAAGGAAGATCTTCCCTCCGCTGATTCACTCCCCGGTGGCTGTAATGGCCGGAACTGAGCCAATCTGAAGCCAGGAGCCAGGAGTCTCTTCTGGGTCTCACACGCAAATGCAGGGTCCCAAGGCTTTGGGCCGTCCTTGACTGCTTTCCCAGACCACAAGCAGGGAGCTAGATGGGAAGCAGGGCTGCCAAGATTAGACCCAGTGCCCATATGGGATCCCAGAGCATGCACAATGAGGACTTTAGCCACTAGGCTAGCACACCGGGCTCCATAACTTGTTTTTTAAAGTTTACTATAAAATATACTTTAGGAGGTGAATTACATTCTAATATTTTTTATACATCTGTAAAGACTCTTTACCATATACGGAATTACTTGGATCTTGCTAGTGAGTTTCCTTAGTGACTAACCAGATGATATTTATTTAACTATAATGGAAAAGCAAACTTTATGTGAAAAATAATATAGGAAATATAAAATAATAATTTGGCCACATGACCAAGGTTGGGCCAAGCTAACGCTAGGACCCAGGAACTTCTTCAGGTCTCCCATGTAGATACTAGGAGACCAAGTACTTGAATAATCTTCCACTGCTTTTTTTTTTTTAAAAAGATTTATTTATTTTTATTACAAAGTCAGATATACAGAGACGAGGAGAGACAGAGAGGAAGATCTTCCGTTCAATGATTCATCCCCCAAATGACCACAACAGCTGGTGCTTCACCGATCCGAAGCCGGGAACCTCTGGGTGCAGGGTCCCAAAGCTTTGGGCTGTCCTTGACTGCTTTCCCAGGCCACAAGCAGGGAGCTGGATGGGAAGCAGGGCTGCCGGGATTAGAACCGGCGCCCATCTGGGATCCTGGTGTGTTCAAGGTGAGGACTTCAGCCGCTAGGCCACCCCGCTGGGCCCTCTTCCACTGCTTTTTACAGGTCATTACCAGGGAGCTGTATGAGATGCAGAGCTGCCAGGACTGGATTCAGAACTCATATGAGGTGCTGGCATTGCAGGCATTACCTCTGCTCCGTGTAGTTTGTGAACTGTGGCAGGAATAGAAAGATACAAACTCTTTGTCCCTCTTGAAGCAGGAATGTCATTCTCTGTGTGCAAGTAAAACTAGTTTGTCCTTTTCAAGTAATATGGAAGAATGAGATGTTCAGAGTGACTTCGCATGGTAAAGAAAATAAATGTTTTTTGCTTGAAAAAAAATTTTAAGTGTAACAGTTGGCAGCAGTAGATAAGAAGTTATATTAAAAAAAAAAAAAGGTAAACCCAATTCCACAGGATAACTGAGTCTTGGAACCCTTTGACCTCCTGATGGCGCCTTTGGATCCCATATGTCCTGGAACCTGGGCTAAAAGTTGGTATTCTTGCCTACATGGGATCATGGAAGAAATCTGAGCTTGGGCATTGTGAGTGATGAGTCTTGACACTGCAACACAAAGCTGGGATGACCAGAGAGTCTCCCAGGGTAATTTAGGAAAGTAGCCTGCTCTTCAGGATGACACCGCCAGTGTCATGCTTCCATGTGATGGAAGGAGATGGAAAGTTTTCCTGAGAAATTCTCATCGCAGTACTGTTTATGCTAGTTAGAATTCACACTGCAAAAAGAAGTCTCAATCTGACAGCTTTGTATTGCTTGGGAATTTCTCAAAGAAAGGCAGAGAGAGCAGTCTCACTCACTGGTTCACTCCCTCAAATACCCACAAAAGCCAAAGCGCTGAAGACAGGAGCCAGAAACTCAATCTGGGAAGCAAAACACTTCACCTGTTCCTCCTGACTCCATGGTCCTTCCGCATGAACTGGGAGCTAGACTCGAGAGCCAGGGCCAGGTGGCAACCCAGGAACTCCAACAAGGAATGTGGATGTCGTAACTGCCAGAGCAGCTGCCAGCCCACGAAAACTAAAGAGCAGCTTTGAATAACCCACAGTTAAATTACAAAGAAATGTACTCCCAAAACTCATAAATCACTGAACATGGAAATAAATCTGCTATTGTGAAAGTTAGCAGAAGCCACAATTGTAAAGAGTGTGACTTCTAAAAGTATCAGATTTGAAATAAAGACTAAGATAAAATAAAGGCTATGTTTAAGATAAATTAAGACATTTAAAAGGGAATCAGACTTGATCAGAGAGACTTTAAAAACTCAAAAATGAAAAATGCAATGATTAAAAATTTCAATTTAATAGATGTGTTAAAAATCTATTTAGATAGAGGTGCAAAGAGAATTAACTGAACTAGAAGATAAAATTTGATTAACTATAGGGGCTGGTGTTCAGGCCTGCAACATCATTGTGTTATATGGGTGCTGATCTGAGTCCCAGATGCTCTACTTCCAATCCAGCTCCCTACTAATGTGCCTGGAAAAGCAACAGAAGATGGCCCAAGTCCTTGGGATCCTGAAAACTTGTGAGAAACCCAGAAGAAACTCTTGGATCCAGGGTTCAGTCTGGCCGAGCCCTGATCGTTGTGGCCATCTGGGAAGTGAACTAGTAAATGGAAGATATTTGTGTCTTCCCCTATCTCTAATTCTGCCTTTCAAATAAACAACAAAAAAATTTTTAAATTACCTAGATCATAGCATAAAGCAAAGATAAATATGGGAGATTTAGAAATAAGGTTAGAAACTGGCATACAGGTGTATTTAACAGTTAATGGAAAATGTATGTTATGAAAAACACATTCAGTTCATTTTCTTGTTACAGAAAACTATTTTTTCAAAAAATAACTCATTAGCTTGATATAACATGTCTGAACAAGATGCCCTTTGAGGCACTAAGAAGGCTGAAACCTGTATCAGACTTCATGGATTCTGCTAAAATTGAAGCAAGGAAAGAAAAATTATGGGAAAGCTTGGGTGGAAAAATAGTGAAACCATTGATGTTTTACCAAAAAACTTGTTTAAAGTATTTTGAAAAAAATCACCCATTTTTAGAGGAGACAAGATGATACTGCAGATTGATTCCTGCAACAACCATCTGTGTCTGTTTGCCAGGAAAATGCTAACCATGATTGTGTCTCAATTGAGGAGAACTAGTCATTAACAGCCAAAATAATAGCTAGCGTTACAGACATCTAAGTGGTTTCAACTTACACCATTCTTAATGAAATTGTTTCTGCTTACTGGTGCCAAAATTGGTAAACTCTGATCAGTTGCAGACAGAGCAGAACTCTGGATAGAAATTTTTTAATTAAGTGAGGTCAAGTTCCTGTAGTGTTTGTATTGAGTGAACTGTAACAGGAGATAAAACATGGTTTTACCAGGGTGACCTGAAGATGAAGTGCAGTCAAAGCAACAGCTACCCAGAGATGCAAGTGGTCCAGTCCCAGCAGAAGCACGTGGGTCAAGGACAAAGGGCAGGGCCACCATTTTCACACTCAGCCAGTGCATTTTGCTTGTCACTTCTCTGCAGAGGTAAGGAACAATAGACTCTGCTTGTGGTGAGAGGTAACTGAAGTTTCAGCAGAGCGTAGTCCAGGAAAGCTCTGTCAGGAGCAGCTCACCTCACAAGACACATTCTTGAGAGTTTTAATGAAAAAGGTTAGTCATGCACATTACGTTCCTTTTGACTCCTTCTGACTTCTTTTTGTTTCCTTTTTTTTTTTTTTCCTTAGATTTATTTATTTATTTCTATTGGAAAGTCAAATTTACAAAGAGGAGAGACAAAGAGAAAGATCTTCTTTCCGGTGATTCACTCCCCAAGTGGACGCTACAAGCAGAGCTGAACGAAAACCAGGGGCCAGGAGCCTCCTTTGGTTCTCCCACACGGGTGCAGGGTCCCAAGGCTTTGAGCCATCCTCAACTGCTTTCCCAGGCCACAAGCAGGGAGCTGGATGGGAAGGGAAGTGGAGCAGCTAGGATATGAACTGGTGCCCTTAGGGAATCCTGGCACTTGCAAGGCAAGAACTTTAGCTTAGGCTACTGCACTGGATGCTGTTTCCTAATTTAAAAAAAAAAAATCTATAAAGGGTATTTTTTTTTTCAGTCAGTAATGTAGAAAGGCTGCCATGAAATGGTTACATTATCGGGATCCACATTTCTTTGGGGATTGACTAAATGGCTAGTATCATTGCTTGTAAAAGTGTCTTGGGCTTGGTGGAGCGTATGTTGGAAAACAAAATTTATGTTTTTTATTTTCATCCTTTAATTCCATTTTCCATGAACTTTCTGCAGTCCCCTCATGTCTAGTTAAAGTTCCATTGGAGAGAATAGAGAAGTAGGCAAAGCAGTATTCAGAAAAACAGCAATGAAGAATTCTGGTAATTCTGTAGGTTTAGGGAGCTCAAGTGGGGTTAATAAAAAAGAAAAGTATAATCATACACTTTGTAGTGAAATGACAGATAATGTTATAATGAAAGAGTGAAGACAAATCATCTATAGAGAGTGTCCGACTGGACAGCAAGAACAGAGGTAGAAGGTATAATGCTTTCACACTCTTCAGAGAAATTAACTGTCAACCTAGAATCATATCCAGCAAAGTTACTTTTGGGGAAAGAGCAATTTTAAGTAAACCAAAGCTGAGAAGAAAATTCGCAGAACTGTAATCACCAAGAGTCCTTCTAACATCTGTATTCTATGAAGAAGGAGAATATCTGAAAAAGTCTAAGAAATCGGGAGTAGTGATGATTACAGGATAAACTTCCCAAGAAGCAATCTCTGAGATGGATGGTAGCATGTGTATTAATTAGAGTATTCTTTGAAATAACTCCTACGGAAGGGAGAAGAACCATCCATCAGATGGAAAAGTTAAGCTTCACTAAAGACCTCACTGATCTCATAGGGATCTCTGGAGCTGGAGTGACCCCTCATCATTGTCCTGGACTGGGGCAGAAGGGCCAGGACCTATGCACTCCTTGTGTGTGGGCTGTCCCCAGGAAGGAGGCATTAAGGGAGCAGTATTAAGGCAACATAGTCCTCGGGGAAAACTGACAGGTTAGGACTGCCCTCCCAGCCGCTGTGGAAAAACCTGCGGTCCTGAACAGGGCAGCAGGTAGTGCCTCAGATCATCTGCTAGGTAAAGGAAATTTGTTGGTGAATCCAAACATTGATTTTGAGTGCAAATAAAAAAAACAATATTTTGTAAGATTGTGGCTAAAATCCATATACAACTGAAAATTCCATACATCTATAGCATGGTGTATCTGAAGGGGAGATCTGCATGTTATATGACGAAATAGTATACAGGAGTGAACATTGCCATACAGTTCCAAGTACCATCATGATTCTTGAGATACGTTGAATGAAGTAAAAAGTGTGATACCATTTATATATGTGTAAAGTTTAAAAGTCTGAGGCTGGGGTTGTGGTACCTCTGATTGAGCATCCACCTGTGATGCTGACATGCAAGTGAATTCCTCCACGACCTCTCCTGACTTGAGAGCAAGATTGCATGATTCTGTTCTTGACTCAATGTCGCTTACATTCAGTTTCTCTCCAGGAGGTATTTTCCTTCTGTCTATCTGTTAAGATAGTCCATTTACAACTAGGAACTAGGAACTTTAGAAAGATTTTCCTCTACATTGATATTCGTTTTGACCATCTGTTAGGATAGTCTCTGTTAAGATAAATGCAAATCAACCAGGTTCCTTAAGATAGAATATTTTCTGAATTGTTGGATACAAGAAACTTGAGATGTGTTAAGTAAATTGCATAGCCTATGTAGATATCATTTTTCACATTTATGAAAGATTGAAATTGATGTAATGGACATATGAAATTTCTCTTTCAGTTCTAGAACTCTGGGGTATTATTTACATGATACCATGGACTTTTCCTACTTTTGGATAGACTCACTACCTCTTCACGTTTGTCATCTCAAATACTTTTGGAAGGTAGCTAGACATAGTTGTAAAGAGACTATTGTCTTTAGCCGTATTTTAAAGTTATCTGAATTTGTGCCTTAACCTTCAGAGTAGTTTCATTTGACTGTTTCTGTAATTCAAACTGTCTCGTAATTTTCTAATTCTACACTTCTTTTGTTCCTTTGGATGTCCCTCCAGGTCTTTGTCAGTTTAGTTCTTAAGTCTTCATGTTTTTGCTCTTTTGTACAAACTGTTAAAGGAATATGTTTGGTTTTTAAAAGAATGTAATTTATATAAATTAAACATGGATTGAAGCATGTTTTTTCTGCAATTTGATTATACTGGAAAATCTAAAATTTCTTAAAATTATGGATATGGGATGACAGATTAGTCATTCCACAGCCTAGTGAGTTCAAGATATTACCAAAAGCATTATTGGAGGAAAGTAAGAGAGATACATAATTGTTTCATAACCTAACAAGCACTCTAAATAGCATCACTTTTAGTCTTCTCATGTTACATCCTTGTTACCATTCTGTGTGTCATTTACTGTGCAGCAAAGGTCTGTATTGGGAACAGTGCATTTGTTTGTTAGGGCTGCCGTCATCACCACCACAGACTGTGTGGCTCAAACACTGGCAGTTTCCTACAGTTCTGGAAGTTACAAGTTCAAGGTCAGGGTATCAGCCGACTTGGTTCCTTCTGAGGCCTCTCCCCTTGACTTTAATGGCCTCCTCTGTGTGTCTACATTTCCTCTTGTAAGAACCCCGGTCAGACTTGATCCAGGCGAACTAAAGGCCTCATTTTGACTTAATTGTGTCTGTAAAGGTGCTATTTTCTAATAAAATCACATTCTTGAACTGCTGAGGTGATGATCTTTGTGGACGTCTTTTTTTTTAGTCTAGCTTCCTGTAATATTTAATGATCTTTTGACATTCATGGCATGTACTATTCAGCTGCTTTCCAGAAAAGGGTTACCGGTTTATATTCCCATCTGCAGTGTATGTGTGTTTTCTTGCCATCATTAACTGCTGTCCCTTTTAAAAATTCTGTCACATTTGAAATATAAATATATATGTGTCTGTATATATATAATTTCCTCTTTTTAAGATTTCTGTATTTTTGTTTAAAAGGAAGATTTTACAGAGAGAAGAGTGACAGAGAGATCTTCCATCTGCTGGCTCACTTCCCAAATGTTCACAATGGCTAACAGTGTGCCTAACTGAAGCCAGGAGCTTCCTCTCAGTCTCCCACATGGGTGCAGAGGTCCAAGAATTTGAGCCATCCTTTGCTGCTTTTCCAGGCCACAAGCAGGGGAGGCAGATTGTAAGTGGAGCAGCTGGGACTAAAACTGGTGCCCATATGAGATACCAGTGCCACAGGGAACAGATTAGCATGCTATGCCACCACATCAGCCATTACTTCTTTTTAAGTATGGCTATCCTTTACCAAGGACCTGTTTTGCTTACAGAAAGTGAATAGGTTGCAGTTATAAACGCTGTTAAATTGTTTAAGTAAATTTTATTTCATGCAATTACAGAAACCTCATAAAGTAATACAATCAATTATATTAAAAATGTTGAAACCCAAAGGAGAAAAATGTCTTCAGAAGGCCAAAACATTTGTGACAGAGCTGGGATTTGAGCTGAGGTTCAGCTCCCAATACTTAGTTTCAAATCTGGATTTGACTACTTCTTGTTATTACTAAAATTTATTGTTCATGGTGTGCATTCTTTTGTGAATTAATGTTTTATAGTCACTTGCCAATTTTTAAATTATGTTTTTTTAAATTATGGTTTTCTTCTTACTTATAAAACCTCTTTCAATAGTAGTGATTTTAGCCCTTTATGCTAAAATGTAAATATTTGCTTATTTTCCTTTCAATTTTTTGTATTGTAGCTTTTGCTATCTTTTCTTCTGTTTTTTTTCCTCTGCTTTTTTTTTTTTTTAAAGATTTATTCATTTTATTACAGCCAGATATACACAGAGGAGGAGAGACAGAGAGGAAGATCTTCCGTCCGATGATTCACTCCCCAAGTGAGCCGCAACGGACCGATGCGCGCCGATCCGATGCCGGGAACCTGGAACCTCTTCCGGGTCTCCCACGTGGGTGCAGTGTCCCAAAGCTTTGGGCCGTCCTCAACTGCTTTCCCAGGCCACAAGCAGGGAGCTGGATGGGAAGTGGAGCTTCCGGGATTAGAACCGGCGCCCATATGGGATCCCAGGGCTTTCAAGGCGAGGACTTTAGCCGCTAGGCCACGCCGCCGGGCCCTTTCCTCTGCTTTTAAACATAAAATATTTTGCCCATTATAAGATTAGCTATTCACTGATTTGAAAAAAGAATACTTTGAAAGTTTTCTTTAAAATTTCACTTTAATGCAGCTGAGGTTTGTGTTGATGTAAGGACTAAGATAAAGGCTTAACTGGATTTCTTTTCTTAAATTTTTGTAATATTGTTTATTGAATGATCACCTAATGAGTCATTTGTTGAATCCCATTAATGTTCCTTGACTATAAATTGTCCTCGGTTGTAAGACTACTTTTAAGGGTACAAGAGATTGGTTGGCCCTACCTTTACTGTATTTGCTGCTAAAGTGAGCTAGACGTGCTCGCTCTCTCTCGCTCTCACACACACACACACACACTCAGATCAAATAAATTGAATTATTGCTCTTTCTGCAGTTTCTCTAAGAAAAAAAAAAATCCAGACATGAAAGAATTCATAATATAGGAAACAGAGGTTTCCCCATTCTAAGAATCCACCATAGTATCTCTGTCTCCCAAGACATGCCCCAATAGTTTTATGCAATTATGCAATAAGCATTTTCTTGCTAAGAAGTGAAAATTCTCTGTCTCAAATTATTACTATCCTGAGGGACGGTTGTTTTATGCAATTTCTCCTTATTTGCAGCCACTAAGGTCTGACGATTTTTATAGACTGTGGAGACTGTGGATAACTTCCCTGGCTGTCCCTGGTTGTCCTGGAATGGTTCTGGGAATAAATTGTACTTCCCTGGGTTTTGCCAACCATGGACAAATGAGACCCACATTTTGCAGTCTTTATTACCCTCTTGCAGACACATAAAATTAAAGTATTCCACAATAATCCTGAGGTCTCTTCTGTTGCGCACAGCAAGGCTTCATGTTGGGCCTACCAGAGTAGAAACTAGAGGTTAGGTGCTTTTCCTTTATTTTCAGAAATCTCACATATGCCCACAACTATGTACTTCCTAACTATGTTTCTCTCTAGCTCGGTCTTTTCATAAATAACTAAAGCTATATTAAAAAAAAGTTACTGAGAAACCAAATTCACATTAGGAATGTCATGCTTACTGCGAGTTCTGTGCTTATTGAAACATTGTCTGCTTTAGTTATACAGTAAATATTCATTTATTGCTGATCTTATTGTGGTTGAATTTATGATAGCATATTTATGAAAATACAAGACCATAGCATATGGTTGTGTTATGTTAGTTTCACCGAAATTTTTGTGTATTTTTTTTCAAATAGGAAATAATGATGCTATATTATATCATTCCTTATCTTTTACAGGTAATGGATTCTGAGTTAATGCATAGTATAGTAGGAAGCTATCTCAGACCACCAGAAAGAGTGTTTATTCCAACATGCTCTCAGAATGAACCACATCAGAATCACTTCCCTGTGAACAAACAAGGTACCTCTTCTAAAGTGCTTCAGAGCCCAAATAGCCAAGGTAATATGAATCTAAGATACTCTAGAAAACTGGAAGGGTGGTACAAAAGGTGTTTGTGTATTCGACATTCTTCATGTTAGTTCTGATGCCATAACTTTCAATGAACCTAGAGAAATCAGTATTTTTTTTTAAAGAATTGTTTATTTTTATTGGAAAGTCAGATATACAGAGAGGAGGAGAGACAGAGAGGAAGATCTTCTGTCCGATGATTCACTCCCCAAGTGAGCCACAACGGCCGGTGCTGTGCCGATCTGATGCCGGGAACCAGGAACCTCTTCCAGGTCTCCCACGCGGGTACAGGGTCGCAAAGCTTTGGGCCGTCCTCGACTGCTTTCCCAGGCCACAAGCAGGGAGCTGGATGGGAAGTGGAGCTGCCGGGATTAGAACCGGCGCCCATATGGGATCCCAGGGCTTTCAAGGTGAGGACTTTAGCCGCTAGGCCACGCTGCCGGGCCCACAAACCAGTATTTTTAATTTCAACTTCTATAGATTAAGGTAACCACTTGGATTCATATCTCAAATTTACCATAAAGACAAGTAAGTACTCTGAAGAACAAAATATCAGATTTGGGATCCTTCTAAAAGTAGATACTTAAAATGCTGATGAATTAAGAGAATTTGTTTCTTATACAAAGGTTAGATTCAGAAATTACAAATATCCAAGATTATCTGTGAAAGTCTTTTTGGAAGCCAGAATATCCAGGTAACTATGAAATATTAATATTTCAATTTTAAATATACATTTAGAAGGATCTTAAAATGGAATTAGGAAAATATGTCCGTTGGCATATGTATGCCATGTATTTTCTTAAATACTAATTATTTCTCATTGTTTAAAGTGCTGCAACAACAGTTCCCATCTACAAACAGGCTAGCTCTGTGTATACAAGACAAATAGATATATGGGTGAGCAGGTATATACATATATTCTCATAGAAGAACCATATGATGGTAAGTGGCATACTGGGAAGTAAAGATATTTTGCAGTAGTCATCTCTGCTCCTGAATAAAAGGAGGACTCCAGCGAAAACAGTAAAATATACCTCGACAATATGATGTTAGATTTTCTACCTTTATCTGTACCTACAATGCCATCATGCTTTTAAATAGCAGAATGTTAAATTTGTAACAGTTAGCAAAATACTATACTACTACTATAATAATATGGGGGGAAAAGGTGGGAGGGGAGAAAGGAAAGGAAGAAAGGAGAAAGAAGGGGGGGAACCCCTACAACTACAAAACAGCATCATGGAAAATAATATAATAATTGAGAAAAACATTTTTTAATGACTAGCTTTGTGGACTGACAAGAAATAGTAGTCTGCATCCATGAAGCAGGTACAGATACCATGTAAAAAGTGATAAATATGATCTATTTTGTTAGTAAAAATCAAGTGATAAATGTCTAGCAAACAACTTTCTAATTGGGTAACCACTGTATAAAATCTATAATATTTTTGTTTCATTGATATGTAGTTTTATGGTTTGAATTTACAATTGAATAGAGAGTATAAAATAGTATTTTAAAAATATTTTAAAAGGGTTTGTTTAGTTATTTCAACCTCAGAGAGGAAAGATGGAAGCAGAGAGAGATGGATCATCCACCTGCTGTTCATTCTCCAAATGGCTGCAGGGTTGGGCTTGGCCTGGCACAGACTAGGGTCCAGGAGCTTCTTCCCTGTCTCCCATGTAGGTGCAGGGGTCCAAGCATTTGAGCTTTCCTCCACTGTTTTCCCAGGAACATTAGCAGGGAGCTAGATGGGAAATGAAGCAGCTAGGACTGGAAGCACTGTCCGAATGGGATTCTGGCGTTGCACATGGCAACTCAAACTGCTATACCACAGTCAGGCTCCAAGTATTTGAAAATGTTTAACTCTGAATATAGCTGAATTATGAAAATATTACTAATAAATTGAATAAAAGTCACAATGGCACATGAATGCTACTTATGGTCTCTTAAGCCTGACATCAGGAAAACCATTACATTTAATTGTTTTCCAATGAAAGTAGCTGTTAGATCTCATCTGTAAATCACTATTTTTAGGCAATTTAATGAAAAGTTCTGCTTTGACTAAAATGGAACTCATCCACGGCTGGCAGTTGTGATGTAGAGGGTCACCTGCAGTACTGGCATTCCCTGTAGATGCTGGTTCAAGTACCAGCTCTCTGCCAATGAATCTGGGAAAGCAGCAGAGAATGGCTCAAGTGCTTGAGCTCCTGTACCCACCCACATGGGGAGCTGGGTGAAGCTCTTGGCTCCTGACTTCAGCCTGGCGCAGCATGGCTATTGTAGTCATTTGGGATGTGGACTAGCTGTTCGAAGACATTTCTTTCTCTGTCTCTCCCTCTCTGTAACTCTGCCTTTCAAGTAAATAAATAAGTCTTTTTAAAAAAAAAGTTGGGGCCCGGCAGCGTGGCCTAGCAGCTCAAGTCCTCACTTTGAATGCCCCAGGATCCCATATGGGATCTAAAAAATATAAAAAAAAAAAATTAAAGAAAAAAAAAAATTTTTAAAAGTTGAAGACATCAAAAACTGAAGGAAAAAAAACCCTTTAACTGTGAGCCTGAATTACCATGGTAACTAGTAGGTTGTACATTTTAATTTTATTAATCTGCACTCAGATTTTTCTACCCCTAGACTGTGCATTATCTTCATGCCCTTACATTTGAAAAATATTTATTGTCTTAAATTGTGTTTATTGGCTTCCTTAATCCTACAAGTGACTAAATGTAGTAATAAACATCTTTTTAAACAAAATATGTTAGAGAAAATGTCCCTGTTTAAATTTTTGCCTTTACTTTACATTTTGGTGACAAATGTGTATTACTTGGATATCTTTTGTTGTTGTTTTCATAAGATTTTTTTTTTATTGGAAAGTCAGATATACAGAGAGAATGAGAGACAGAAAGATATTCCCTCCGCTGATTCACTCCCCAAGAAGCCACAACGACCGGAGCTGAGCCAATCCAAAGCCAGGAGCCAGGAGCTTCTGGGTCTCCCACGTGGGTGCAGGGTCCCAAGGCACTGGGCCGTCCTCGACTGCTTTCCCAGGCCACAAGCAGGGAGCTGGATGGGAAGTGAGGACACCGGGACACCAGTGGCACCCGTGTGGGATCCCAGCACTCGTGCAAGGCAAGGACTTCAGCCACTAGGCTACCGTGCTGGGCCCTACTTGTGCATCTTTTGACTTATTAGCAAAATATGCTGCCATTTTTTTATGTTTCTATAATTGTAAATGTTTAAAAATTCTCACTCAAAGCATCAAACAAATTCTTTTCCAACAGCTCTCGTTTTGGCCTTAAGAACTCTTCAGGAAAAGATTCATCGTTTAGAGCTAGAGCGAACACAAGCTGAAGATAACCTGAACATTCTTTCCAGAGAGGCGGCACAGTACAAAAAGGCCTTGCAGAATGAAACAAACGAAAGAAATCTGGCACACCAGGAGCTGATTAAGCAGAAAAAAGGTAAAAGCAAGCAAAGAAAAACAATAGTTCTTAGAAATGAGGGATTACCAAAGTTTACTATTTGAAAGTAGTAAGTCCACACTAAGCAGATTCAGATATCTTTGTTCTAAGAAACACTGAGGCTTTGAGGCCTCTCAGCCACTGCCATCTGTGCAGAAAAATGAGTGAAACATTGAATGTACTACTACTAGGCCGCTTTTTCCAGTTTATCAATCTTCATATTGCAAAAAAAGTTAGATTTTTAGGCAAATTGTGAAAATAAATTAAAATATTTTCAAAATAAACAGTAGAATCCAATTTAACCCACAAAATATTTTCCATTCCCATTAACACTAATGCTCAAAATTGGAAATATAAAGTGACACTAGAAATTAATATGAAAAAACAATAGAAGAATCAAAGAATTCTAGCTAATGAGAGGAAAATTGGGTTAATTAGAGGAAAAAGGTAGTTGTGGCATCTGTGGAAATTAGGGAAGTGGCATGTGGTCCCAAGAGCTGTGGAAATGCACAAAGTATATGCTCTCTGTAATTTCACTGAAACACTCAGAACTTTCCTTTTTTGCTTATAGCACTACACTTACTCTTATAAATAAGTCCTGACTTTGTGTTCCAGCTTACAAGTAGAATGAAGAAGTAGGGAGAGAGGAGTGTTAGAACTGTGGGAAGAAAAGTGTTGAAGGATTACAAATAGGTTGTTTATCCCTGTGAGGTTCACTGGGCTTGGAGCAGTCAAGAGCAGAGGAGAATGGAGTGATGGGATGCACATGTCTGAATTTCCTGAAAGAGAAGAAGTGTATTGGTTGTAGACTTTATGAAGTAAATTCCAAATTTGTTTTGCACCAAAATGAACTGATCTTTTCATTCCATTTTCTAACTTTTTCAAGTACCAACATACACCTTGCTATTTCCCAGAACAATCAGGAATTTTGTCTTTTTAGAAGTCATTGTCACTCTCCCCTTTCTGCCCTCTAAGATTTGAGGGAAAGGCAGTGTTAAGTCAGTAACATAGCTAATGAGATGTTCACAACATGTATATTCATAAGCCTGCAAGAGTTCATATTAAGAACTTAAAGAGGCCTTGAACTTTCTGCTCTTGATTGAATTACTTGATGCATTTGTTTTGTTGATCGGGTTTGTGACCTATATGATAACCAATTGACTCATTTTTTTCTTGTTCATAGATATAAGTATACAGCTAAGCTCAGCACAATCTCGTTGCACTCTTCTAGAAAAGCAACTGGAATATACAAAGAGAATGGTTCTCAATGTAGAGCGAGAAAAGAATATGATTCTAGAACAACAGGTGAGCATATTTTCTAAAGAAATGATAATGTAATTTAATGTTTTTTTTTAAAACACCATGGAAAATTGTCATGACTTTAAGTGAGTAGAATATAAAACTATATATAGATATTAGCTTACAGTAATGACAAGCTTAAATCATTTGGAACAATTCTTCTGGAGGGTAAAATAAGAAAAATTAGATGAGT
This sequence comes from Ochotona princeps, assembly GCF_030435755.1. NCBI lineage: Eukaryota > Metazoa > Chordata > Mammalia > Lagomorpha > Ochotonidae > Ochotona > Ochotona princeps. Next base: position 52,955,308 of record NC_080832.1, on the reverse strand, counting down.
GTTGTAATGCTGCTTAAGGCACCTATATCTCATGTTGATCTGCCAATTGGAGTCTCAGCTGCCCTGCCCCCAAACCAGCTCCCTGCTGATATGCCTCGGAAGCAGCAGATGGTGTCTCAAGTACATAAGTCCCTGCCACCCATATGTGAAGCCCAGATGAAGCTCCTGGCTCCTGTCTAATCTGGCCCAGTCCCAGCTGTTATAGTCCATTTGGAGGAGATAGCCACCAATGGAAGATCTCTTTGTCTTTCTTTCAAATAAATAAATAAATCCTGAAAGGAAAAAAATAGAATATTAAAAGCAAAAAGGAAGAAATTTGCAAATGTGTTAGAAAACCAACAAGGTGATTTAAAAAAAAAAAACACCCAGTTGAAATCTGTGTATAGATTTAAGTCCAAGGAATTCAGACTCCTTCTTTGGAGGGCATTTTGGATTCCAGAAAAGGTATTGGGAAGATGAATAATGCCTTTGACCACCACCCTGCTAAAGCCAAGAAAATCAGAATTGGGGTTCAAGGTCTGTCAAGAGTAGAAACTTCAGTGAATCTCTTGTGCTCTAATACTTTGAAAGGGTGAACAAGAAAGGAAATCAGATTACAGCTCTGCTCCAGGTTGTCAGGATGGCCTGAAATTGGATTAAATATTCCTGAATTACTAACATCCCCAAGGTGCCCACATTATTTCTGCAAACATTTCTTCAATGCAATGAGCAACTATCAGTCAGAGACAGCCAGGCAGTAGAAAATGAGGTATTGTCAACAAGAAATTGCAGATAATATGGACATTTTCTCATACTATCCTGAACAGATACTAATTTTAACTGGCTTTAAAATAATTTTGCTTCCTGTGATTGAGAATATTTTTAGAAGGTTGAAAATTACAGTACAGGAACCAGTGTTGTAGTGCAATGAGCCAGTCATGGACTACCACCTGCAGTGGTCAGCATCACATAGAGGAGTGCTGGTTTGAGTCCCAGCTACTCCCTTTCCAGTCCAGCTCCTTGCTAATGCTCCTGAGAAAGCATTGGAAGATGACCCAGACGCCTGGGGCACTGCCACCCACATGGGAGACCTGAAGGGAACACCAGGATTTTTGCTTCCCCTGGGACCTATGCTGGCTGTTAACTGAACAGTGAACCAGAGGATGGTGGTTTTCTATCATTCTCCTCTACCTCCCTCCCCCCTTCCTTCTCTCTCTTTCTCAGTCTTCCTCATTCCCATCCTTCCACCTACTCTCTCTCTTGTCTCTCCACCTTTTAAATAACAAATCACGAATGAATTAATGAAAGAAAAAAATGTTTCAACAAGCACTGGTAACCATAAAAGTATAAAAATTACAGAACTAAAACAATTTCAGTAACCAAAATGTAGAATTCAGTGCATGGATTTAATTACAGATTAGAATAGAATTAGTGAACTGGAAGGAGAAACTCCGTAAAGTGTAAGCAAAATAAATTTAGAAAACAGAAGAAGATACAGAGGAAGAGTGAGAAGGTCTATCTTATGTGTAATTGGAGTTTCAGAGGAAAAGTAAGGGAGAGTAAGGCAGAAGCAATATTTAATGAGATCATGTCTGAAATGTTTCTAAAACTGATTAGAATAAGTCATGCCACAGACTCAAAAAGCCCTTTAAACCAAAGCAGGAAAGGTATAAAAGCTATACCTAGATTCCTCAAGTAAAGTAAATAATAAAGCAAAAATAAGATCTTATAAGCAATCAGAAAAACAAATTACACTCAGAGGCACAAATTGGTAACTGATTTCTCAGTGCTGAATAGAGAAGCTAGCAGATTGATAAAACCATGGTCTTAAAAGAAAACAACTGCAATCCAGAATTCTTTGATTTGGACAAATATTTTTCAGAAATAAAGACATTCAAGACTTAACAGACTGATAAAATTTGTTCCTAATAGATCCACAGTAAAAAGAACATTAGTGAATATTATTCAGGCAGAAGGAAAGTTATCTTCTTTGGAAGGTTGGAGACGCAGAAGCAGAAAGAAGAGCAATGGTGATGGTAAATAATGGGGCTGTTGTTATGGCACATTGGGTTAATCCGACACTCATGATGCCAGCATTCTAGGTTGAAATGCCAGTGTAAGTCCCAGCCCTCAACTTCATATCCGACTGCCTGCTGATGCTGCTGAGAAAGCAGCTGAGGGTGGCTCAAGTACTTGGGCCCATCCACCCACATGAGAGAACAGATGGAGTTCTGAGTTCCTGGCTTTGACTTGGACCAGCTGCCACGATTGTAGCTATTGGAAAGTGAATTAGCAGATGGGAAAGCTCCCTCACTCTCTGGCCTTGTCAATCTGCCTTTCAAATAAAGACATCAATTAATCTTGTTAAAAAGAAGATATTAAATATGAGGACAAATCAATATGAATACTATATATAATAGCAGTAATAATGTTTTGTGTTATTTAAACATAATAAAAATTCATTTAAAAATAATAAAAACAACATTTAAAAAAAAACAAAACTAGAAAAATGAGCATACAGGAATCACAAATGCCTCACCATTTATAGAAAAGATGATGAAGTTTATTAATAATCAGCAAAGTGCAAATTGAAGCAACAAAAGCTTTGTAGCTGCCAGATTTGGGAAATTTTAAAGTCTTAACAATTCTGGGATAGCTTAGGATAGGATAGGATAGCCAACAAGGGTAACCACTTTATCTTAGAAAGTTCAGCATATAAGTTTTAGTGACCTGGAAACTCCTATTCTAACCAAATAATGAGATCAGTAACTTTCAGCAGTTTTAAAAATGCTTTACTTGAGGTGTAATTTTCATACATTGAAATGCACAACCTGTAAGTGTGCATATCTGCACTAAATACAATATGTGTCCTTGAATTCACATTCGTATCAGTTAGTAGAACATTTTCATTCTCCTGGAGAATCCCCAGCTCTCTTTCATGTTATTCTCTGCAGTCCCCAGCTCCCAATAAGACAGTACATTTATTTTTACCTTAGATTGATTTTGCTTGTTCCAAAACTTCACACAAATGGAGTCATATGGAATACATAATTTTAATCTGATTATTTCACTCAGAATAAAGTTTTTCTGATTTACCTATATTGTATATATCAGTAGTTCACTCCTTTTTATGCTGTTTATAATTTTAACGTACAAATGCCAGTTTGCTGGCTTCCCTTGGGTAAATATCAAAAAATAGAACTGCTGAGTCATGGTATATTTAATCTTATAAATTTTTCTAGCTGTTTTTTAGTTTTTATTTTTGAATTTAGGTCTGTGATTCGTCTGGAACTAATTTCTACATAGTAAGAAAATGTACTCAGAGTTTTAAGCCTGTAGATAGCCGGTTGTTCCAACACTGTTTTGTCAAAACTTTAGCTTTCCCACTAACTTGCTGGAGTACTTTTTTTTTTTTTTTAACTATTTCATTTCATTTTATTAGCAGAGACATACAAAGCTTCCGTCCACTAATTCACCTCCCATAGGCCCATCACAGGGCTGAGCCAGGCTACAGCCTGAAACAAAAGAGCTTGCCCCAGATCTCACACTTGGGTGTTAGGAACCCAGTCATGTGGTCTGTCATCACTGCCAACTAGGATACACATCAGCAGAAAGCTGGAGTCAGGAACTAGATCTGGGTTAGGACCTGGGCACTCTGATATGGGACATGGATGCTATAACATTATCTTGACCACTAGGTTAAACAGTTACTCCAAAAGAATCTTTTATTCTTTATTATTATTATTGTTATTGTTGTTATCATTATTATTATTATTAATTTTCTGATGCAATTCCATAGACTCTGGGATTTCCCTTACCCCCTCCAAGTTCCCTCCCCGCAGCTGATTCCCCCATATTATTACAATAGGATAGTCCTTCATAAGCAGTCGTAAGTCCATCATTCTGCTATTTATGTGTATCCTGACGTTGCGGATACAGACAGTGGCAGACAGTCCAGAATCCTACTGTCAAGACATAGCCAACAGTTTAACTGGGAGTCCATCTTTGATTTAGAACTAGAGATGCACACTGTGTTGTATCCTCACATTTGGATAGGATAGTTCTATTACACAGTTACCATATATTCCCTTAAATGAAAAGCCATGAAACAAAATCAACAACAGGAATAAAGTTAAAAAAATTTACAACACCATGGAGTTAAATAACATGCTACTGGATAACCAATGTGTTGATGAAAAAATAAAACGGAAAACAAAATCCTTCTTGGGGAAAATGGTGCTCTGTATGATCGATAAGGCAGTGAAGAATCTGATAAGAGAAAGAAACTATTTTGAAGGAAGGAAAGTAAAAAACCAAAAGTATCAAAACCCATGGATTGCAGCAAAAACAGTATTGAAAGGGGTCTTGATCTCATATTTTGCATGAAGGCTGCCTTTTATTGCATACAGTATATGGTATTTGTCCTCTGGGATTGACTTATTTCATTGAGCATAATGGTCTCCAGTTGGGAGCTTCATCCAGGTCTCCCAGGTGGGTAGCAAGAGGTAAAACTTGTAGGCCATGTTCTGTTGTTTGTTCCAGGCTATTAGCAGGGAGCTGCATGGGAAGTGTAGCAGCCAGGAAATGAACCTTTGACCATTTGGGCTGGCACCATTGCAAGTAGATGCTTAGAAAACCCCACCAGCCCCTGTGGGGTTCTTTTAAATTAATTATTATTTTATTTATTTGTTTTTATTTGAAAGGTAGGAGACAGAGAAAGATATTCCTTCACATCCACTGGTTCACTTCCCGAGTTAACAGCCAGGACCCTACTATTTATTCCAGGTCGCCCATGTGGGTGGTAGGGACCAAGGTACCTGGGCCTTCCTTCCCAGCCTTCCAGATTATGTATTATCAGCAAGTTAGAAAAAGAAGTGGAGCTACTCAAATAGAGGATGCAAGGGTCCCAAGAGGCATCTTAACCACTCAAATGCTAGCCCTGGGCTTGTAGTTGTTAATGAGAGAAATATTGACCTCTTGTTAAATGTAGCTCTAAACATTTTATGCTTTTGATACTATTGTGAATAGTATTGGACATTTTAATTTGATTCTTCATTTGTCTGTTGCTAGCATATAAAAGTATAATTGAGTTTTGTATAATCTTATATCTTGTGATCTTGGTGAATTTATTTGTTCTAGTAGTTCTCATATTTTCTAAGGATTTTTTAATACAAAGTAATCATCTGTGAATAAAAATGAGTGTATTTTTTCCTTTCCAATTTTTATTGCCCTTTTCTTACCTTGTGGTACTGGCTATTACAGGTAAAAAGTGGAAGTGGTAAGTATTGACATTCTTGCTTTGTTCCTGATCTTTAGGGGGAAACTACTAGACCTTTACTATTAAATAGATTAGCTTTTCATAGCTACTTATTAAGTTGTGAAAATTCTGTTGTGTTTTTGCAGCTTTTTATAATGAGTGAATATCAGCTTTTTTTCTGCATGTATTAAAAAAATCATATAATATTTTTCTGTATTATTGACATAGTAAATTACATTGATGGGTTTTCAAGTGTTAACCAACCTTGCATTCCTGATGTGTGCCCCGGTTGATATATCATTCTTTATCTTCGCGGCTTGATTGAATTTGATGATATTTTGCTTAATTATTTTTGGCATTTTTATGACTTTAAAATATTTAGGCTTTTTTTTTTCGCTTGTAAACACTTAAAGTATGTACATGTATGTGTATGTTTCTTATGAAGTACGCAAGCTGTGGTTTGAATTCTCAGAAATGGTGTTACTCTTGATCCTCTGGCATCAGTTTGCCAAATCCTTTTTGCCAGATCCTTGATCCTTTGGCATCGCTTGCCAAATCCAGGTTTTGTTTTTATCCTTTCTAGGCCCTACTTCAAAGGGAGAAAGAGCAGGATCAGATGAAGCTGCATGCAAAACTTGAAAAGCTTGATGTCTTAGAAAAAGAATGTCTTAGACTTACAGCAACTCAGAAAACTGCAGAGGTAAGCTTCCCCCTTTTTTTTGAAGTAATGGTGCCAAGGACTGTATCTTTAGTGTCAAACGTAATTGGCAATGTATGAAAGTGTACAGTAAATCTTACTTTTGTAAGGCTTCTTTCATAACTGTTAGCCATCCAGATGTGAATTCTTTCCTGTAAAGAAGACACAGTGTGTCTGTCACAGCATGAATGAGCTTGTCTTTTGATGTGAAATTGTGATTTTGAGTTTTTGTAAGAAGGCAAAACATTTTCATCTGTCAGCTGGTTTACCTGAAGGATATTGAAGATTGCCTTTCACTACTTGCAGTTCAGTTAATCCCATCCCAGACCTCTCCCCCTTCTTCCATTTCCTAGGATTTTTCTTGAAGTCCTACTTCCTATTAGGAGCCTTCCTTGAGTTCTCTTTTTGAAATAGTACTGTCCTCTTTAGTATAAGAAGTAGTGCTTATTTATATAAGGTCATATAGCATCAGGTCATATTCATTTCTTTTTGTCTTCATTGTTCCCTGTAACACTCATGTTTTTCTAAGTGTAATATAATCTTTCAAGTAACAAAGGCTCCATTCTACATTTCTCAGCTATCTTCCTGCTATCTCTTTTCCCCAACAATTATATCCTGTTCATATATACAACGTGGACATGTATTATTTTTCTTGGATTTGAGTGAAACATTGATACCCAAGACTGCTAACTGTTTAACCGTGCAGACCTCAACAGTGTCATCATTATGGTTTTGCTACCTCAGGTGTACGTGTCTGTTCTGTGCTTTCTCTTTGTCTCCTTTATGTAGTAGCAGGTAAAGCATGGAAAGAAAGCCAAGACAAATGTTAGAGCATCTCCTGCCATTCCTTTTGCTTACTCTCTGCTTTAGTTTGCCAAGCTCTAAGAATTAAGACCCTTCTGTTTGGAAAAGGAACAAGAGATATTTGGTTATAGTTTTTATATTATCATTCTCATTTTTTTTAAAAAAAAAAATCTTTTGCAGGACAAGATTAAGCAGCTAGAGGAAAAACTTAAGGAGGAAGAACATCATCGAAAGTTATTTCAAGACAAGGCTTCCGAGGTGATTATGATGCCGCATGTTTTATTGCACTTTGTTCTCATTAACCAAAGCCTGTAATCTGGAATGTAACCTCTGCTTCCTGGGTTGTTAGTTTTGTCACTTTCTGCTCTAGTAATAAAATTCTGAGTCAGTCAATACGTTATTTTATCTTTGAATGCACTGCCAGGAAGTCTTTGGAAATCTTGACAGAACCATATATTTTCCATTGAAAGAACCCCTATGCTAGTTTGTTTTCAGCTTGGTAGATTTATGCATATATTAAAGAAGTCATGCTGTCTTATAAAGAGGCAGTGATTGCCATTACCAGTAGACTTAATGACTCATACACATACAAATCGTACTTGTAATTTTCTTTCCTCAAAAAGCATTTTTATATTTATAAAATTAGACCTGATCTCTCATTTAAATATTTTTGAGGAAACTTGCTATAAATCAACTTTTAAATTTCTTTTGTTTAATATTATAGCTTCAAACCGGACTTGAAATCAGTAAAATTTTAATGTCTTCAGTTTCTAATCCAAAAACCTCCAAGGAAAAGAAGAAATCATCAAAAGTATGCATATAAACTTTTCCCCAAACATAACTTTCCTACTTACTAATTCTTATTTACTTACCCTTTTAATATGTATTACTACCCATTTCCAGACAAGTCTTGAAGAGATTTATATTAGTAGGCATGCAGTAATGCTGTGAAATGAGGGAAGCCATGTTGGTTTGGAATATAGAAACAGAAAATTGCATAGAACCTAGACTAAAGAGTAAGAACAGTCATGCACAAAACGTAGTCCCCATTTTGTTGACAAGCAAAGCAAAAATGAGCATGTAATGGATGTAGGCCTGTCTTTTGATCTAACAGAAAGCAAACATTTCCCTGCTTTCAGACTTACAGAATATATTTATTTTATTTAAGAAGTGCTCAAAAACACAATGGATGCTGATAACACAGTAGATCTTGAAAATGGTCTTCTGTAACACAGGAACAATTAGAAAAGGATTTTGTCTCTTTTAACAGCTTTCTGAAGTCACAGGAGTACAAAGTCATTTACTTAGGGAGTTTATTATTATTTGTTCTTTCTATTCTCATGTCCTTTCCATTTACCTAAGTAAAATTTGGAGAGTTAATACTTTATAAATTGAGCAGTACTTTGTTTGGATGAACTGATGTTTTAGATATTAGGGAATCTTCCTAAAAGTTCATGGAAAATAGAATCAAAATATGTTTGTTTTAGTACAAAAAATACTGAAACCCATACATATAAATGATGATCAAAAATGTCATTTTCCATAAACTTTTTGAAGTATCCTCAAATGTTTAAATGCATTAAATAAACTTTTTTGTTATATTTAGTGGTCCCAGAAAGATTTTAATCCCTTGTAGTCATATGATTTTGTAATTATGTTTTGATGGCCATTATTACTTTATTCAATATGCAAGTAGTAAGTATTTATGGGAGCCAGGGGTACTATCTGAGATTTTTTTTTTAGTACTACTGTGTAATTATCTTGTGAATGTAATAATGGAGAGAGAGTTCTACTTTACTGTGGTTACTCTTTTACAACAAAAAGAGTTGCTTAATACTTACTTAGTCCAATGACTAAGGTAGACTTGGTGGTACAGTGGCTTAAGCAGCTGCTTGGGATGCCTCCTTCCCGTATAGGAGTGCTGGTTCAAGTCCAGCTACACTGTCTCCCATCCAGCTTTGCTCTGATGTGCTAGGGAAGGCAGCAGACAATGGAGAAGTAGTAAGTTCCCTTCCATCCATGTGGGAAATTTGAGTGGAGTTCTTGGTTCTGACTTCAGCTGGCTTGGCCCTGGTTGTCATGCTGTTTCTCCAGTTTTTAAGAGTTTTATACATGTAATGATTTAAAAAATTCCTCATTGCAAATGAGAGAGAGAAAGAAGCTGCAAAGTGATTTTCAAGTGGAACAAACACTGAGTTTGAGTTCTTTTTATTTTTTTATTTTAACTTTATAGCATTCTGATGAGTTAGTGGAATTTTTTTTTAATGTACTTGCTTATTATAAAAAATGTGAAAGTAAAGAGGGAAGGTTAAGGAGTGAAAGAAACTTAAAAAGGTCGTTGCTGAAAGACAAGAGAGAAATTAAACAGACTAAGATCCCTTCATAAAAGTACATATTTTGAATCCCAAGTCTACAAATAATGTCTGTCTTTAGAGATAAAAGGAGCATTGTCAGTGTAGGATCATATTTTAAATAGACGCTGTGACCTGTTCAGCTTATCTTTCTCCATATTCTAGACATAGTTCAATCAACTCTTGTTTTGTTTTATTTGAGAGTCAGACAGAGGCGATCAGAGAGCAGAGAGAGCTCTAATCCTCTAGTTCACCTCCCCAGATGCTTGAAACAGCAAAAACTGACCTAGGGCAAAGCTGGAAATTGGGAGCTCAGTCCAGCTCTCCAAGATGGTAGCAGAGCCCCAGCACTTGAGTTGTCCTCTGCTACCTTCCAGAATGTGCACTGGCAGGAAGCTAAAAGGAGGAACAGTGAGAACAGGGCCAGACTCAAACCTAGACATTCAGGTGTGGGAGGCTAGTGTCTGTAACAACAGAAGCAAACACCCATTCCTGTGCCTGTATCTACATGTACATAGACTGGTACGTGAAGAAGAGATGAATAGTTCTGGATTTTATGAGAAATAGGTAAATATACAAATGTAAGACAATATAGTGAAAGCTTAACAGTATATGGACAAAGTACTATGATACTTTACAGGTGAAGGGAAATGTTAACGGTGATGCAAGAAGCAGCCTTAAAGACAGGCTTGGAGGATTAAAAAGGATTGACAGAGTGAGTTACAGGGTGAACTCCCTAACTAGATAATCCCAAATCCAGAATGCTTCCAAATTCAGAACCTTGTCAGTGTTGACAATATGCTGAAACTGGAAAATTTCATAGAATGCCCTCATGTAGCACTTCACAGTCAAATGCAGCTGTATAAAATTATATTCATGTTATGTGTATGAAGTATAAATGAAATTGAGTGCTGGCTACACTTCCCATTCTAGCTTCCTGCTAATAAGCATCCTGGGAGGCAGCAGGGCAATAGCTGGTATGCTTGGATCCCTGTCACCCCTGTGGGAGACCTAGGTTGAGTTTCTATCTCATAGCTGTCAAAGGCATTTGGAAAGTGAACCAGCAGATGGGAGATCTCTCTCTCTCTCTCTCTCTCTCTCTCTCTCTCTCTCTCTCTCTCTCTCTCTTTCTCTCTCTCTCTCTCTCTCTCTTTCTCTCTCTCTTTCTCTCTCTCTCTCTCTCTCTCTCTCTCTCTCTCTCTCTCTCTCTCTGCCTGCCTCTCACTCTCTCCCTCCTTTCTCTTCCTTCCTTCCTTTCTCTCATTCCCTCTTTATTTTCTGCCATTCAGTTGAATGACTGAATGAAAAAGAAAGATTGTGGCTGGCCTTCACTACTGTGTAAAAAATTTTAACTTATATCCTAAAAGCAGCTGGGAACCATTGAAGGTTTCTAAGAATAAAGCAGAATTGGGGGGAGGGACCGGAACCTTGCTGACCTGGGGACAGCTGGCTGCCCCCCAGGGCTAGGGGCAGCCCTGGGGGAGCAGCCCAGCCAGGCCGGACCTGAGAACGAGGACCCAGCATGCCAGGACCACTGCCGCAAGGCAGTGAGGGGTCCCTGTCTATTTCCCAGGCTCAAGTGCTACCACCTCCCTCCGGAATTCATCACGTGCTCATGAAGCAGACGATGGCATCATTTTTCCCAAAAGACTTCTGTGTTTCCTTTTAATTAAGCATGTGTTGGTTACTCAGAGGCACATTATTTTATCAGGGTGCTATACTCTGTTGTTGATGTTGTTGTTGTTGTTGTGATTGATGTGGCTGTTATGAACTGATGTCAATCCAGAAAACAGTAATATTATTTCAGCCCCAAACAGCCTGTATCTCATGCAATAAGACATTGTGAAGTAACTAATGAACCAACAATTGATATGAGTCAGATTGCTTATGATCTACATTAAGAAATGTAAAACCTAATAAACTTGTAAGGCCCTATGATACTTGGAAATGGGAAGGGAGAGCAGAGAAATCTTACACCACCCCAGTAGGTGTGAGGAAGATGGGTGAAGGATAACCCATCAGGATCATAACTGGTAACTCATAGACAGCAGACTCGAGTCAGCATTAGACAATAGCAAAACTACAAAGACATGTGGGGGAAATCAGGAGCAATCCTAACAACCTCTTAACAGGAGGTCATACGCATAGAGCAGTGGGGGAGCCCAGAGTGGAGCAGGGGGACAGGAGGAGGCTTGTATCCCAACCCTGAAGACTCCTGGAGCCTCACCAAGGACTTTCAGTACGACCACCTACTGCCAAGGAGACCACGGGGGAAAAGGAGTGCCTTCAGAGGCCAAGAACTTGAGGTCACCCATCCCCATTTGGACCTACAGCGTGGGATGGAAGAAGCCCAATTCCTGCCTTGCAGGATCCAGGGTCATCAGAACGACAACCAGGATCCCTGAGCAGTCCGCAGAAACAGAAGAACAGTAAACTTCCTTCGGAACTAGGGAGAGGAGCTTTCTCTGGCCCTTGCCTGCTTCCAACTTTGGGTCCCCACCCTCTTTTGTAAGGACCATCAGGATTGCTCTAGAAACCCCTCATAACAAACAAACATATGAACAAACAAACTAGAATAGATAGATAGAGAACAACTAGGAATGCTTAGAAACAGACAGGAAGCGGCCAGCCGGGATGCACTTATAACTCACTGGGTGGGACACAAAGATCAGTTACTCCTCTCTGGGGTGATAAAGATTTCTGTGCACACCCCTCCCAAAAACGTTCACCTAAACTGTTGACATTGGTCCTGTTAAAGTGATAGAGTTAGACTACCCGAATAACAACCAGGTTTAGCAAAATCATGCTTCAATGCTATAAAATGCTAAATACTAACATTGAAATAGACAAGAGACAGCTGAATAGCAATCTATAGCCATTTTAAGGTATATGGAACATGGTTGAATATAAACCAAAATTGATATGTCTATGAGGAAGTCACAGGTTTCGGTCGAGAACCTGCATTTCCCTAGTAACATATTGGTTAATCAATACCACGCCAATTAATGCCATAATGTTGTAAATGGTTGTAAATATTATGTTGGGTTTTTTACTTGATTGGGAAGATACTCTGCTGGTTCTACCTTCAGACCAGAGATGGTCTCACCAAGAAGCCATTGAACTCACCAGGACAATAAGATGCTGGACTTTATGATTGATCAAAACCTCCAATGAAAGAATCTCAACTGAATTTGAACTATGGAAATGCAACAAGGTGGAGCAATCCGCGGGGGGCGGGGAATTCCAGTGCATAAAAAAAGTGTCACATAATGCAATGAAATTAATAAATAAATTAATTAAAAAAAAATAAAGCAGAATCAGAGCTGTAATTCTGGGTGGTAACTGACAGCAGCATGATAGCTTTATAGAGTTATCACATGTAGATTCATCTAACAGTCAAGATATACAAGTATTCCACTATTGTAAGACCCCTTTATGCAATCTCTGTTACAACATGTCTGCCTTCCTGCTGTCTGGCAACCTCTAATCTGCTTACCATCTCTATAGTTATTTCAGAAATATTAGATAAGTGCAGTTACATAGTATATCATCCAAGTTGTTACTTGAGTCAATATATTCCTTTTATTTCCACATAGAATTTCATGTTATAGATATATCACAGTTTTACTGTTCCCCTTTTGAAGGATATTTGGGTTATTTCCATTTATAGTTCTTAGAAATAAAGCTGCTATGAGCATCTGTATATACGGATTTTTTTTCTATTTTTAAAATACAACCAGGGCTTTTCTTTGTTGAAAGGGCTTTAGTTGCTGATTTGATTTCACTCCATGTTATAGGTCTGTTTAGATTAATAGCCTCATGATTAAATTTGGTGGGATTGTATGTGTTCAAAAATGTATCAATTTCTTCTAGATCTTTTGATTTGTTGGCATATATTGTTTTTAATGGTTCCTAATAATTCTATGTATGTCCAGAAAATCTGTTGCTATATTTCCTTTGTCATCTCTGATGCTGTTTATCATATCTTCTCCTTTTTCTGATTAGTTGGGCCAGTGGGGAATGTATTTTGTTGATTTTCTCAAAGAACTGATTCATTGATTCATTATCTTATGTGTTATTCTTTTGGTCTCTATTTGGTTTATTTCTTCCCTTATTTTGGTTATTTTTTTTCCTACTAATCTTGGGATTGCTTTGCTGTTGTTTTTTTAGCTCCTTCAACTGTAAGGTTGGCTTACTGCTTAGTAGTTTTCTAATTTCTTAACATAGAGATGAACTTTCCTCTTAACACTGCCTTGATTGTGTCATATAAGTCTGATATGTTGTGTTGATGCCTTCATTTGTTTCAAGCAATTTTTAAATTTCCTCTTTAACTCGTTGCTCATTTAGTAGCATGTTATATAATCTCTAGGTATTTCAATCTCTTACTGGGTGTTTTGACTTACTGTTCTCTAGTTTCACTCTGATGGTCTGAGCATGGTATAATTTTGATTTTTTAAAATTTGTTGAGACTTGTTTTGTGGAAAGTTCTATAAAATGATGAAAAAAAAGTGTATTCTCTGTAGGATGAAAGGTTTGGTAGATACCATATCAACTAAGTTCATCTGTTCTAGTGTCTAGGTGAGTTCTGTTGTTTCCTTGCTAATTTTCAGTCTCATCAATCTGTCCATTGATGTTAATGGGTTACTTAAGATCCCACACTATTATTGTATTCAAGTCGATTTCTCAACTTAAATTCATCAATATTTGTTGCACATAGCTAGGTGCCTTTGCACTTGGGGCGCATACATTTGTTATGGTTATCTCTTCTTGGTGGATGGATCCTTTGATCATTATGTGGTGTCCTGCTTCATCTTTTAATGTTTTTCACATCAAATTTTATATTATCTGATAAAAGAATGGCTCTATCTGCTCATTTTCATTACCATTAGCCTGGAATATGTTTTTCCATCCTTTTCCTTTCAGTTTCCGCTGATATTTTTTTGGTGAGATGTCTTTCTGTTAGGTAACAGATAGATGAGTTTTGTTTTTTGGTCCAGTCCACTAATCTATGATATTTGGTTGACATTCAGGGTTAATATGGATAGGTGGCAGTTTGGTCCAGTCATTTTAGCAATGGGTTTGTTCATTGTTTTATTTAGTCTTTTGTCATTTTACTGGGATGTTCTCTGCATTTGCCATTGGTTTTAGTAGAAGCTTTTCCATTTCTCTATCAGGAGAACACCTTTAAGCATCATTTGTATGGCAGATCTGGAGGAGGTGAAGTCTTTCAGCTTTTCTTTATTGCTATTTGACCCAGGTATCCCCCTCCTAGGAATATATCCAAATGAAATTAAATCTGCATATGAGAAAGGGATCTGTTATCCTATGTTTACAGCAGCACAATCTGCAATAGCGAAAACATGGAAACAACCCAGACACCCGTCCAAAAAGGAGTGGTTAAAGAAACTGTAGTACATCTACTCCATGGAACACTACTCAGCCATTAAAAAGAATGAAATTCTACATTTTCCGACCAATGGTCCCAACTGGAGACCATTATGCTCAATGAAATAAGCCAATCCCAGAGGACAAATACCATATGCTGTCTGCAATAAAAGGCAGCCTTCATGCAAAATATGAGATCAAGACCCCTTTCAATACTGTTTTTGCTGCAATCCATGGGTTTTGATACTTTTGGTTTTTTACTTTCCTTCCTTCAAAATAGTTTCTTTCTCTTATCAGATTCTTCACTGCCTTATCGATCATACAGAGCACCATTTTCCCCAAGAAGGATTTTGTTTTCTGTTTTATTTTTTCATCAACACATTGGTTATCCAGTAGCATGTTATTTAACTCCATGATGTTGTAAATTTTTTTAACTTTATTCCTGTTGTTGATTTTGTTTCATGGCTTTTCATTTAAGGGAATATATGGTAACTGTGTAATAGAACTATCCTATCCAAATGTGAGGATACAACACAGTGTGCATCTCTAATTCTAAATCAGAGATGGACTCCCAGTTAAACTGTTGGCTATGTCTTGACAGTAGGATTCTGGACTGTCTGCCACTGTCTGTATCCGCAATGTCAGGATACACATAAATAGCAGAATGATGGACTTACGACTGCTTATGAAGGACTATCCTATTGTAATAATATGGGGGAATCAGCTGCGGGGAGGGAACTTGGAGGGGGTAAGGGAAATCCCAGAGCCTATGGAATTGTAGCGTAAAATTAAAATATTTTAAATATTTATAATATTTAAATATTCATAATATTTTAAATATTTATAATATTTTAAATATTTATAACATTTTAAAATATTTTATAAAATATTATAAAATAGAAATAGAACAATAAAAAAATAATAAAAAAGATACAGTTCAATAGGCTCTGAGATTTCTCCTCCCCGAACTCTTCCCCTAATTTCCCCCTATATTATTACATAGTTAAATCAACAGGAAGAAAAACAGAAAATTTGCAAGTTGAAGTTAAATAACATGATACTGACTGACCATTGTGTTGCTGAAGAAATTATCTTAATTCAGCAAGAAGAGATCACCTAACTAGTTTCTTAGAATGTTTTCTTTTCCTTCTCTAATTTTACTTGCTTTTTCTATCTTGCTTTTCTTTGCTAGTCTGGGTAGAAGTCTATTTCACTCATCTTCTTAAAGAATGTCTCTTTCTTCTTGTAATTTATAGTTATAGTGTAGTCTTAATTTCGTTCATTTTTGCCATGATTTTATCATTTCTTGTCTCCTATTCATATTTTCTTTTTTAATGAGTCCTTAAGATGCATTATTAGATAATTTATTTGAGATATTTTTATTTTTTGTAAGCATCTGATGTTATGGATGTCCCTCTAATACTGCTTTTGCTAAGTGTCATGGGTTTTGATATATATTTTTTAAGATTTATTTTATTTGTATTGCGAAGTCAGATATACAGGGAGGAGGAGAGACAGAGAGGAAGCTCTTCCATCCAATGGTTCATTACCCAAGTGACCGCAACGCCTGGAGCTCAGCCAATCTGAAGCCAGGTGCCAGGAACTTCTTCTAGGTCTCCAACATGGGTGCAGAAACCCAAGGCTTTAGGCCATCCTCAACTGCCCTCCCAGGCCACAAGCAGGGAGCTGGGTAGGAAGCAGGACTGCTGGGATTAGAACCGGTGCCCGTATGGGATCCGGTGCATTCAAGGCGAGGACTTTAGCAGCTATGCTATCGCGCCTGGGCCAATATTTTTGTTTTTATTTTCATCTCTTCGAAAGTTTTGTTTCCTTATAACTTCTTCTGTGACAAGGATCATACAGTAGCATTATTTCTTCAAGGATGTTTTTGTATTAAGGTTTTGTGTTAACTGAGTTTTCATTTCCTTGGGATACATGCTAAAGGGTAGAGTGGCTGGGTCATGTGATAAGGACATGCTTAGTATTATACTGAGCTGTCAAACTGTGCTCCAAAACTATCGTCCAATTCTGTGCCATTTAATATTCCCACCAACAGTATGAGTGATCCAGTTTGCATCCTTACCGACATTTGGTATCAAATCTGTTTTCTGTTTTGGATCTTTTCAATATTAATGCATTTTATTTGTTTCTATCTACTTAAAATAGTGAGAGGACGGAGGGGAATGGAGAGGAAAGAGGGAGAGGGAGAGGAAGGAAGAGCGAGAAAAGTGTTTGAACCAGTGCTTCACCAAATGCCCAGAACAGCCAGGTTCTTCAGTGCAAAAGCTGGATCCCGGGGCTCTCTTTGGATCTCTCCACATTTGTGGTAGGGACCCAAGCACCTGACCCATCACATACTGTCTACCAGGCCAAGTTAGCAGGGAGCTGGATCAGAACTGGAAGAGCTAGGATTCAATCAGTATTCTGATATGCAAAAGAGGCATTCCAAGCCACAGCTTAATCCCAACCCCTACATTCATAATTTTGACTTGTTTTTTGCTAAAAGATACCTTTTCATGTTTATTTGCCATGTCTTTTTCAGTGAAATATCTGTGTGTTGCCTGTTTGCAAATTGTACTTTTTGTTTACAGTGAGTTTTGAGTTCATAAACATATTCTAAAATAATTTTTGTTGACTTTTTCCACCTGCCAATCTTTAGAAAGCTAAATGTCTGAAGAGAGTATCCCCTAACCTGACTTATTCAAAGTTTGGTGCACTGCCTTTTGAGACTGAAAAGGTAAGTGGAAAACAATAAGATAATTGTTGAAAAAAAAAATCCTGCTTTTTGTAAGTACCGTTTAAATAGCACCCGTCATTGAAAATTCTCAGCTCTTTTCTTTTTCCCGTAAGCCTGCCAGCGCAGGCAGTTCTGCACATGCAGGTGTGCACAGTGTGCTGCGCACGGTGCAGCAGCGTAGGCCGCCGGTTCTACAGACACCTTCTGAGGTCGCTGAGCATGGGGGACGTTGGTGCAAGCCTGCTAGGAAAACATCCTCGTGTAAAGCTTTCGCTTCTGACTCAGCAAAGTCTATTTCCATGTGTGACAATTTGTCTGAACTTTTGATGGCAATGCAAGATGAGCTGGACCAAATGTGTGTGTAAGTATTTTTTATTCTTTAGCAGAATTAGCAAGCAATTTAGATTTTCCTCTCAGTCCTGAGAGAACAGTGCCATTTAGAATCTTAAAGTCTTACTTTTTAAGTCTTTTGTGCTTATTTTATTTTTGTCTACAAATTTATTGTCACTGATTTTTATTCATACTAAGTTTTCAAATGTATATAATTACTGCTTTTCTAATCTAAAGAGTTTCTGTTTTCTCAGGATCAGGACCGACAAGCAAATACTACTATCATGGGCCCGGCGGCGTGGCCTAGCGGCTAAAGTCCTCGCCTTGAAAGCCCTGGGATCCCATATGGGCGCCAGTTCTAATCCCGGCAGTTCCACTTCCCATCCAGCTCCCTGCTTGTGGCCTGGGAAAGCAGCCGAGGACGGCCCAAAGCTTTGGGACCCTGCACCCGCGTGGGAGACCCAGAAGAGGTTCCTGGTCCCGGCATCGGATTGGCACGTACCGGCCCGTTGCGGCTCACTTGGGGAGTGAAACTTCGGATGGAAGATCTTCCTCTCTGTCTCTCCTCCTCTCTATATATCCGGCTTTCCAATAATTTAAAAAAAAAAAAAATTACTATCATTCTAATAAACATGGTCTGGTGAACTTAAATTATAATTCACAAAAGCTTTCCTAAGAAAAGTTCTTTCATTTTTTTAGAATGTTATTGTTAAATGCAACATCTGTAGTAAGGAAGACTCTGGATGGGATACATTAGATTATGCCTCTTGTTTAAATACATATTCAAAAGAGGTTCCCGAATGATACAATTTGGCTACAACTGCTTCAGCTAAGACCTCTGGAAGATATAACTAGTTCTTTTGACACTATTTCATTGAGACGGCTCATTCCAAACCTAGAAGTCTCATAGACATATACTTCTGGCCAAGGAACTCTTCCAAAAATTCTTCAGCAATAATTCCAGAATTGGAACTGAAGGATCCTTTAGTGCCTCTAGCTAAGGACATCAGAGCATTTTACAGCATGTCACTATGGGCATCAAGAATTCAGATTTTTTTAAGATTTATTTTTATTGGAAAGCAGATATACAGAGAGGAGGAGATACAGAGAGGAGATACAGAGAGGAAGAATCTTCTGTCCACTGATTCACTCCCCAAGTAGCTGTGACAGCCAGTACTCAGCATATCTGAAGTCAGGAGCCAGGAGCATCTTCCTGGTCTCCCATTGCAGGGGCAGGATTCCAAGGCTTTGGGCCATTCTCAACTGCTTTCCCAGGCCACAAGCAGGGAGCTGGATGTGTAGCAGGGCTGCCAGGATTAGAACCATGACCCATAAGGATCCCAGCACATTCAAGGTGAGGACTTTAGCCACTAGGCTACCGTGTCAGTCCCAATTCATATTTTTTTTAAAAGTTGTTTGGCAGATTGTCTTAAGTCTAAATGTATCTAATCTCAAGTCACAAGAACCTGATCACATTTACCATATATTTAATTATATAATCCTGAGGAAGGCGATTGGTTTTTTTAAGATTATTATTTAACTCAGTAAAATTTATGTTTAGGCACAATTTTTAGTATGGCTAAGACTTATGCAGCAAACTGTCAAAATGTTTGAAATTTGTTTTTGTTTCCTAGGGAGCACCAAGAACTTCTGAGACAAATGAAGGACACTGAAAGCCACTCAGTCTATGGTGACATAGAATGTGAACTAGAGCATTTAGTCAAGAAAATGGAAATTAAAAGAGAACAAATTTTCAAACTGAGGAAGCATCAAGACAGTGTAAGAAAACTTTAGTAAAAGATGACAATAAAAAGATAGTACAGCTGGCTGCGGTGTTGTGTCTCCATGTGACCTCCCAAACATGAGGTTCTTATACTCAGCAGGTAAAAAGATAGAAAAGCATCACTCAGGCTGTTAAATAGAGCATAACTAGATATCTGCTTGGAGTATCATGAGTCTCCTACATGACTGTGAAAGAGTGTAAAGTAAAAGAAGCAACAATGATAAATGCTGTTTTTAGTAATGGCTGGGAAATTGTGAGATGGGATAATTTTATTAGCAGCCTTCTAGTTATTCTTTGAGCCTTCTTTTGCCTTCTCTCCTCTAATGAATTAATGATGCCCCCTTGTATTAGCAGATTTTTCATTTCTAGCACCCATAAACCTGGCTCTTCAATGGTACCTTATTCTTGAAACCACTGCCAATCCTTCCCAAAACAAGCTGTGCCTTGCTGTGCCTTGGAGATGTGTACCTAGCTAGCTCTAGTGAGTGATGGGAATGGAGAGGCTTCTGTTCTTGGGTGTGAAGTCTAAATAATTGTGAATGGCCTATCAGTTGTAGCATTTGAACAGAAGAATCCTGGATTAGAATATTTTATTCAAAGACAGTGGCTCTGTAGGTTGAACCTGCAACATGGCTACACCACTAGAGCAGAAGGCAGAGAGAAGTCCTTTCTAGGAACCTTCATGTCATATCAGGTAGCTCTCTGCTGTGGCCAATGATAATATCAAGCTTCCTAAAAACAAGGGCTGTTATAAACTAGGCATAGTGTTATGCCTATAATAGGTGCTCAATAAATAAAAGCTTACTGAGTTGAACTTTTAAATTTAAGGTAATCTTTAAACCCTCAATCCAAGCCTTACATTTTAGGGCCTGCTTTTTAGTGTATTTCTAACTAAAATGTTAGAATTTTTTTTCTCTCTCTCCAGGTTCATAAGCTGCAGCAAAAAGTTCAAAACTCAAAGATGAGAACAGCTCCAGGCACTCAGCGAGAAGAATACCACCAACCTAACAGATCAAAGAACATAAAAAACAGCCCCAGAAAATGTGTGAATGAAGCTAGCTCTTCTCAAAAAAACAGCCACTTTCATCCAGTACGAGTTCATAATGTTCAAGTGAAATTGAGGAAAGATGATATCATGTGGGAACAGTAGCACAATAGCAAAACTGTCACCTTAGATGAACTGTGTCAGTGGGCTCTTGAATTGTCTAAAGTGGTTTTAATTTAATAATACCTTTGTGAACTTTTGAATTGTTTCTAGCCTCTTATAAGACATGAAGTTGCAGTGCTTTAAAATTAATGCCTTAATGAAATAGGAGGCCCAAATAATAAATGATTAGGTTTTTATTTTTTTGGCTAAGACCCCTAACCTCATCATGTTAAAAAAAGAAAGTCCTCCTTGAAGATATCTTAAGCTAGAATCTAAGAAATATCATACGTTTAAAAAATCTGTTAAATTTGGGATACAGTCTATTCTGAGTTTTCATTAGTAGGCTCATAACTTTACAGACCAATGTGAAATGTACATCAAGGTCTTTGTCTTTTTAACTTTGCTGATGCTTGCTTTAAAGCTGTGAAATGTTTCTCTTAGAAAAAGAGAAACTCAATAATTCTTCAGTTTTGTTGAAGATCCCTTTGACCCAGCTTTTATACAATTACAAATAAATTTTTTTAGGTGATAGTAACTCAGTTGCAGAAATTTTTCTCTGTTATTCTCATTTTCTTTTACAGATGTAGATGTTCTTTAACATCAGTGATCTATTTTATTTTACTGCTTTATAATTTTTGATGACCTGTAATTTTGGCATTGTATATCACATTTGTCAATACAAATTGAGAATGTGAATTTTTTAGGATCCACCAAAGTGGCCTTTTTAATCATGAAAGTATGTTGGGCATTTGATTACCTCGTCTAGCAAAAAATCAGGACAGTGTGGTATGTTTTTATGTTTTAAAATCATCAATGTCATAGATTTCCTTGTATATGCATACTTTGTAATGACTTTATACATGTTGGCCTGTCTTTCCAGAAGCCTTTGGAAACTAGCACAAGCCTTTTGAACCATTGGTTTCTCGCTCGAATCTTGGGCAACTGGAGAAGTGGAGCTCGCTGAAGCAGAAATAGAGGACAGACAGAAGGTGGAATAGCAGGGAGGGAGCTCTGAGTTCAGGGAGCTGTTGAAGAGACGGGGATTCCCAAGGGCCAGAGGTGGAGGTGCCCATTTACCAAGTCGTCTGAATTCATACTTGAGGGTGGGTTGGGGTGGGGATGGGGGCAGTGTGGGACAGATGAAGTTCAGATTACAAGTATGAGGGAATTTTTAGGTCTGGATCCCGGGAAGCTAAGAAGAGCAAGTTTTTGAAGACAATCTTTTTTTTTCTTCCTTTCTTTCTTTTTTCTTTTCCTTTTTTTTTTTTTTTTTTTTTTTTTTTTTTGCTGTTTTCCCAGGAAATTCCCAGAAAGTGTGTGTAGGAGAAAGTGGGTAATTATGGACCTTCTGGGCAGGAAAACCCTCATTCATGCCAATGGTGAGAAGAGGTGCCCTGGTCAAAAGAGGGGCAGACTGGAACTGAAACTGGTCCTTGAAAGTCCTTAGTGGCAGAGATCAAGTTTTTCTCTGGCTGTAATGGAATGTGTGCCCTTGGCTCATTTTCAGGTCCCTACCTCCTCCCTTTAGCAACTCAGATTTGAAGAGGTCCCACAGCCATCTTCACCTGAAGTCACTTGTATGCCTCTGCCTATGTTCCTACTTTGCCTCTGCTCTTCAAGGATGTGAGTTTAATAGTTTAAAGTTAAAAACACCCATCTGGACCGTAATGCAGCCCTGTGTTTCTGTACCTACTCAGAAGATGGCATGTGGATTACGAATATATGTGGATTACGAATATATGTGGATTATGAATAAAGTCATTGCTTGTGAAAATGTATGGTAAAATAATGAAGAAGGAAGAATTTTCTTATAAAATGTAGTACAGTAGACAAAAAGTTAAGAGATGAGCTCAGAGGTCAGTATTTTGGCACAGCGAGTAAAGCTGTGACCTGCAGTACCAGCATCCCATGTGTGCACCAGTTCAAGTCCCTGCTGCTCCATTTCTGATTCAGCTGTCTGCTAATGCATCTGGGAAAGCAGCAGAAGATGGCCTAAGTGTTTGGACCTCTGCACTCATGCAGGAGACCTGAATGAAGCTTCTAGCTTCAGCCTGACCCATCCTTTGATATACAGCCACATGGGGGAATGAATCAGGATAGAAGACTTTCTCTCTCTCCCTCCCTTCTTCTTCTTTTTCCTTCCCCCATCCTGCCCCTCATAATCCTGCCTTTCAAATAAATAAGTCTTTCTAAAATGGAAAAAAAAAATAAGTTCAGTCAAACTCCCCCTGAAGTAACTTGGACAAGTCAGAACTTGTTGAAGCCTCACATTTCTCATTTGTTGAGTGTTTACTAATCCCTACTCCCCACAGTTGTTGTGATGAGAAAATGAAATAGTATGTGCAATCACCCAGCAAAACACTCAGTAAAACTCAATAAATGGGACCTGGAACAATAGTTCAATGGCTAAATCTTCACTTTGCAAGTGCTGGAATCCCATATGGGTACCAATTTGTATCCCAGATGCTCCACTTCCTTTACATCTCCTTGCTTGTGACCTGGGAAATGAGTAGTGGATGGCCCAAAGCCTTGGGACCCTGCACCCATGTGGGAGACCAGGTTCCTGGCTTTGGATTGGCTCACATCTGCCCGTTGCAGCCCTTTGTCGAGTAAACCAGCAGACAGAAAATCTTTCTGTCTGTTATTTCCATAGATCTGATCTAATCTATCCAATAAAAGTAAATAGGTCATATATATATATTTATATTTGAATTTGGGTGGTAAATATACATAGTATATATATATATATTGTGTGTATATATAATATGCATATATATATTTACATACATAAAGTAGAATGCAAGTTTGTAAGCATGAAAGCCTGAAAACAAAAGCCTAAGTTTATTTGGGTTTTTGCTTTTTATTTTCTCTGTGCCTAGAGGGAAACTAGCTTGGCCGGGTTTCAGATAGGAGGGGTCAAAGAACACAGTGCTGTTATGGTGCAGAAAGATGCAGTCATATCTGGCAGCTTGGCTTGGAGTCTGTTCTACTCATCGAGGTGACATTCAGCACTGAGAGGTAATAGAAAAATTGGTGTCTTATTGCTTCATCAGAGCTACTGAACTAAAAATATATCTGTGCTGAGACACTTCCGGCTTGTCAGGGCCTTTGACTCCTGGGGGGATGGGGGTGGAGCGGCAGATTGCTTCCTTGGACTGGGGACTGGGACTATCCATGGTGAGTGTATAAGTGTTGCTATAGCAACCCTACAGCTCTGCTCTGCCTAGCAGAACCATAGTGTGATTTCATGTTACCACTCTGGTGAAAAATAAGAGTTGCTTTCTGTGCAATTAGACGTTGAAAAGAAGGAATTGGAAACTTCTAGTCAAGGCAATTCTCAACTTTGTTGAAAGTGTGAAATCAGAAAGTTCCAGTGTTCCAAGCAGCAGGTATTGTGAATATTCAAATACTAGAAATGGGAGTAGGAATCTAGAATTAACTATGCTTGGGTGGGTCTTTTGGAAAACTAGCTTTTTTCTTTCTTTCTTTCTTTCTTTCTTTGTCTTTTTTGTTTGTTTAAAGATTTTAGCTGAAGATAGGAGAGTTGGAGGGAATGGTATTTTTCAACAATGAACATTGAACTGAGAGCTACTTCGAGTAACTGGACTGGGGTGGTGTGCTTGGACATTTTATTTGACATTTAGGGACATACCTTTCTTTAAAAGTATGATTTTAACTGCAAAGTAGTATTCCTAATCCATGGTAAAACGTGAAATAAATGACTAAAATTTTAACTTGTATTCTCATGAGAAAGCAGCCTCAGGGCAAGAGCCCACTGGTTATACACAATGGAAGGACTCTGTATCCTGGCCAAAAATGCAACAGCTGCCATGATTGCCCTAGAGTAAATCATGAAACTCCTAATGGACTTTCCTGGAACTCTATTCAGCTGTAACTAAAGCTGTTCCTACAGAGAGCATTTAATTGAACGTGCAGTTCAGGTGAGTGCAAGTTGACTCCCAGACACGAGACCTCTCCAAGGCCTGGCAACATCTGTGCAATAGACAAACCCTAAGTAGGTGAATTGCAGCTCTACATTAAAGTGTAATGAGGCTAAATAAGCACACTATTGACTGTCATTCATCTGAAAAGAATTTCTCTGTAATTCAGTTGGCATTGTCAGGACTTCAGTCTTTATATCCTATCACTTATTTCCATCAAACTTTTCCTTTTCCATATTTGTTTACATTTGTGTGTTTGTATTTTGCTATTTAAGGATCTAAGGAGAATTAGGGAGAATGTATAAAGTTAAAGCTTTAGATAATGTCTGGGCTAAATAGAGTTTGTTTTATAGTTGCAGATTGTTCATTTAAAGAAGCAGCTTGTTTTGGTTTTGGTTTTGGTTTTCTTCTTACTCCATTTATTGAGAGTGTTCTTACTGGTACAGATTGACCAACTTGCCACTTGGTACAAGATCCTACCAGATACCAGATCATTGAAATTGTAAAGTAGCACCCTAGCACTAAGGAATTTTTAAAATTGTATATGCATGATCTAATGTGTAACTATATGTGTATCAATTTTAGCAGATAATAAGAAAAAATTCACCCTACATGACTTAGTCCTCTATGGCAGCTTTGTGACAACATGAAACTTGTTTTTGGCTTATGAGTTGGGTAGGGATTGCAGGAGGAATGCAGGAGGAATGCTGGGTATTGTGAGTTATCAGGCAAAGGACAAAGAAGTTCTGTAAGTGATAACCAGCTTTCTTGAAGAGGTTTTTGTTTGGTGCCCTCATCTTTTCTCTTTTGTCTTGATTGGTGTAGCTTCCCCTTGTTTCTGGTCTCAATATACTTCGTCCTCCTCTTACCCGTTTCATCCTCTCCCAAAACTAGCATAGTTTTCTAGATATTTCCCCCACTTAGCACACTCTGGTGTTGCTGTTTATCCTTCTCGTAGACTGGAAGCTAGATGAGGGCAGATTCCTTCCTTGCCACCTCTGTAAAGCCCTAGCACAGTACCTGGCCTCCAAATAGCCTCTCAGTATTTGTTTGATAATGAAATTAAATGCAATTTTAAGTGCCTGCTCAAGACCCCAACAGAGCATTCTGAAAATCAAGCTGGAAAGCACCCATACTGCATCAAAACAAAGCTAAGTTGTTTACCTGACCTGAGAGATGAGAGGAGTTGACAGAGAGAATCGCCAAATATCCCCAAAGGGCTAGTTTTAATAGTGATAATACGGTTGCTCAGCTTTAATCCTTACTAGAAAAAAAGAAAAAAAAAAAAACCCTGGAGTACTGTGATGTTAACCAGTTATTTTTTTCATTCTTTCCATTCTGTCTACCTGTCCACACCTGCTGGGAGAAGTAGCTTTGAAATGACCAGTGTGACTTTTTGTTCTTTGTTTCTGCTTTATTCATCCCTTTTCCGTATAAACTAACCTGTTTTGCCTAACCTGTCAGAACACATCTATTTTTGTGGAATGACAATTGCCCAATTCTAGAGTCACAAGCAAAACCAACTGAGATCTTGAAATATGTCTTGTAATGTTTTCTTTTTTGAGACTTTGCACATCTTAATCTTGTTGAAGGGAGCCTATTGGTTTGGGCACCAGTGTTTCAGGTCCCAATTCAAACTCTCTTTTGCTGTCACCTTGCAGGGATATGCAACCAAGTTTCACATAACCATGGGTGAGTAGTAACACGATAGAACTTTCTGTTGGGGAAAGGATCAGGAGTGGTTGCATAGAGAACAAGCACTCAGAATAATGCAATGCTTTCTTTATTATAATTATAATGGTGCTATGAGGAAGAAGTGTGACAGCCAAAGGTTCTTTATTTTTGTCCTGGTGTGTTTGACTTGTCCGTTCTGTAAATATTTGTTGATCCTCTGATAATCAAGTAGTTACTGATCTGAAGATAGGTGCTGTGCTAGATGCTATGGGAGACTGATAAACAAAGTGTGAACTCTGTCTTCAAGTTGCTTTCAGCTGATGGGGGAAATAAGACAGGTGTGTCCAAATAGGTGACCTGAGAGGTGCAGTGACCATCACAGAACAGAGCCTTGGTAAACATTTGCCCATGCACTGTTTGCTCCCATCCATTAGTAACCTGCTGTGGGGCGTAGCCTGGTAAGCTTTCACCTGCTTTTCTGTTCAGTCACAGTGCTGTTCTAGGATTCTCACTTCATTAGCTTGTGAATTGAAGATATCAGTTCACTGAGTAATTTCACACACTCATGGACCACAAGCTGTCCATAACCAAACTGAACAGCATGTGTGGACAAAGATGATCAGAACTGCTGATGAAAGGCAGACTGAGGGGAGAAGCATTAAACGGGAACACCTTGAACTAAGAAAAAAGTAAACACACACACATATACATATGTACACACACAGAACAGTCATTCTACAGGCCTATTACTGACTTACAAAGCTAAACCACCCGATTTCATCCTTCATTGGTTGCATCAAGTTAGTGGTTCTGCAATTGCAGGTTATAACCTATTGACTCATCATCAAATTGATTAAGTGGGCCAATGCCTGCATTTCTAAGAATAAAACAGAATAGCACTGAAAATCTGAGAGTACATCCCATAATAAAGGTAAGTAACTTTTTGTAAAAGTTCATGAGTGCTGGATTGTAATTTTAGATGTAGTCCTAAATGGGGAAGAAAAAACTCATAATACTTAATGAATTTTTTTAAAAAGATTTATTTATTTTTATTGGAAAGTCAGATATACAGAGAGGAGAGACAGAGAGGAAGATCTTCCATCCGATGATTCACTCCCCAAGTGAGCGCAACAGCTGGTGCTGTGCCGATCTGAAGCCAGGAGCCAGGAGCTCTTCCGCGTCTCCCACGTGGGTGCAGGGTCCCAAGACTTTGGGCCGTCCTCGGCTGCTTTCCCAGGCCACAAGCAGGGAGCTTATCCTAGAAATACTATCGTTAAGTCTCTTGAATGTTTCACAAATGCAAGTCTATTTTAAGTAATGTCATATTTTTTTTGCTCTATGGAATGATTTTCAGGTACCAGCCCATCTACTGTTCTTAGAAATGTTTTTCTAATTAAATTTTTAAAAAGTGCGCAATGTGGATTCTTCACCTTTGTGGCCAACCTAGCCAAGCATGGGGTTTCTTACGACTGAGAAAGATGTTCTGCAGGTGCTTTAGGGGCTCTTACAGTTCATGTTTCTAGGCTGAAATGAACAAAGATCTCTAATTTGGCAAGCACTGAGTATCTGACCAGCCACAGTCGGCCACTGTAGTTATCTTTACAAATAAGTCATCTTACTATACAATTAACTTGATGTAGTATTTTAAAATAAAAAAGTAGACTAAATGATTATCTTGCCTATGGAATAGTCTTGTTAAATAAGGTACTAAGAGGAAACATATTTCTATGGCTCTTAATCTCCTGTTTAACAATTTTGTTGTTGTTTGAAAGCATTTCAGCAAAATCACTTTGTTCTGGGCTGTGATCACAGCATGTGATGTGCTGCAGGGAAGTGATCTGGAAAGTCAGGTTATGATCTTGCAATCCTACCCACTTGTAAAAGTTTCTGACCCATGATGAGAGTCACTTGCTCAAGTTGCTGAAACAGTTAAACAAGAGGTCTGCCTGAGTCGTTTTGGAAAGAAGATTGTAAAATGAGTCAGACCTTTCCATCATAATTAAAGTAGTGTGCTCTTGGCCTGACTTGGCTTAATCTGGTAAGTAATTGTGGGGGATAGTATCTGTAAGACCTGGAAGGTATTTTGTCAGCTTTTTAGTTTGTGTTCAAGTGACATGCACATTGATTCATAGGAAAGATCTATTACTGCACCAGTACAGAATGTGAATCATTTCTTGCCTGAAATACAAGATGGATGTTTACAGGGCAGCTGTCCAGAAACTTCTGGCTGAATTGGGAAGAATTTCACTCTTCATCACTGTGTGTGTATGTGTGTGTGTGTGTGCACGCGCACACATGTGTGTTTAAAACATAAACCATTTTGGTACACAGGAAACCCACTTAAATTTTGAAACACTCCTGAGAATTCTGTAGAAGAGTTATATTTTGTGACTTGCAATTTCTAGCAGAAGTATACTGCCCCCAGAAAAGTATATTCAGAGATAGCTCATTCAAAGTATGAAATAGATATAAAGGAATAGCACTGTTTATATTATATCTAAGTATTGAAGTTTTTGAGTATATAAAGCCATTATTGCCTTTATTTTTCTGAAAGTGAACCAGGATACAAGACAAAGCTGCAAGACCCAGTACCAGAGTTAAGTTATTTTGAGATTAGGAGTATCTGCTTTTATTGCAGCATCTAAAATCACTGCTCTTTTAAGAACTTTATGTGTGTGTACAATTATTTGAGGAACCTAAAAGAATTTATATCAATTATAAACATTGATTTTTCTCTGTGGTATAATCTATTTGTTTTCATTTTAAAAAGACTTGTTATTCATTTGAAAGGGTTACACAGAGGAAGAGACAGGTCTTGCTTGTGCTGGTTTACTCTCCAAATGGCCAGCCTGGGCTGGGCCAGGCCAAAGCAAGGAGCCAGGAACTTCCTTGGTCTCTCACATGGGTGCAGGAGTCCAGCACATGAGCCATCTTCCACTGCTTTCCCAAGAGCATTAGCAGGGAGCTCGATTGGAAATGGAGCAGCTGGGACATGAACTGGTGCCCAGATGAAATACAGGCATTGCAGGTAGTGTCTTCATTTGCTATGCCACAACACCAACCTTGATGTGATTTTAGAAATGTTCTTTTAGCAGATAACTCCCAACAGGAAAGAGGACTATACCTTTGATATTTTAGTAGTATATTGTCCTTTTTTTTCTTAATATTTTTTCTTAATTTGGCTTTTTTTTTCTTAATTTTCAGAGCATTCTTAGGCCACACAGCATAGCGTTTAAACCTCCTAAGCAATTTTAGAATTCCACAGGTTGAAAGTATCATTTAGTGAAATAAAACTATAAGTGACTCAGAGACCAAAAAAATATATATATATAGAAAAGTGGCTAGATGGCTACCTGGGTACATGCAGCATTGTGGCATAGCAAGTTAAGCTAGCAGTGCCAGCATCCCATATGAACACTGGATCAAATCCTGGCTTTTCTGCTTCTGATCCAGCTCCCTGATAATACAACTGGCAAAGCCAAGATGACAGCCCAAGTGTTTGAGCCCCTGCACCACGTGGAAGACTCAGAGGCTCCTGGCTTCTGCCTGGCAGTCCTATTATTATAACCATATAGTGAGTGGGCCAGTAGATAGAAGACCTCTCTCTCTCTCTCTCAGTCTCTGTGTGTGTGTGTCTCCCTTTCTCTGTAACCCTGCCAAAAAGAAGATGCAGCCACTTAGTTCACCCACATCTCAGTAGTTCCTGGACTTGAGTCTCAGCTCCTTGCTCATCACACCTGGAGAGGAGCAGTGATAGCTCAAGCTCCTGGGTCCCTGCCACCACAGGAGAGACCTGGCTTATGTTCCAGGTTCCTGCTTAGATCCTGGCACAGCCTCAAGTTCTTGGGGAACAATTTAGGGAGTAATCCAGTGGATGGAAGATTCACTGTCTGCCTTTCAAATACAGTGAACATAAATTTCACTTTTTTTCAAATCTAAATCTTCACAAGTGTCACTTAACATTTTTTACAAGATTTATTTTTATTGGAAAGGCAGATCAGATTTACAGAGAGGAATGTGTTCCATCCACTGGTTCACTCCCCAAGTGGCCTCAATGGCCGAGCTCAGCTTTATCTGAAGCCAGGAGCGAGGAGTTTGTTCTGAGTCTCCCACTCAGGTGCAGGATCCCAAGGCTTTGGGCCATCTTCCACTGCTTTTCCAGGTCACAAGCATGGAGCTGGATGGGAAGTGGAGTATCTGGGATACAAATTGGTGCTCATATGGGATTCCAGCACTTGCAAAGTGAAGATTTAGCCATTGAACCATCACACCAGACCCTAAAAATTTTAAATATGGGAAATATGTAAAGGAAAAAGCAAAAATATTAATTATTAATGGTGAAAAAATTTCCTCAAAGGACTACCATATTCAAAAAATCAACTGCATTTCTTCAGTTACAAGCATTGCCACATCAAGGATGCACTTATTAGTAACTTACAGGAGAGACCCTAGGTTCCATGTACACAGGGAATGTGGACTTCTGCTGTGCTTCATCACAGGTCATCTCCAAGACCATGTTCAGGTTCAAGGATATTAGACTGACAGAACTGGGCAAAGCTGATCCAAGACTAAACGAAGGCACTTGGAGCCAAGTCCCTGAGACTATAGTAGTCCTCCTGGGAGCACTTGTCCTCCCAGCACCTCTGTGACCCCCATTCTCAGAGTACCGGCTAGTGGGTAAGTGCTTAAAACCTTGGTGTCCAGATTGATCATCCTCAGAGGTCAACCCAATAGGCAGGTTGACTGGCTTGCTTCCCCATCAAAGGTCTCCCTGACGTCACAGGACTCACACCCTCACCTGGTCCACCTTGTTAGCTTAGGCTATCTGTCATGGCCCAGGGCCCCAGGTGAGTGTAACCATTCCTATCTGAGAGGCTGTTCCAATGATTTTGAGTTTGGAATTCCCCACTTTTAACTCTGACACTGCATTTCTTGGCTTTGCATTTTTATCTTGGTTCGTTTTCAGAAAATTTAATAGTGTTTGTTTTGTGTGTTCAAGCATCTCCATGCCTAAGATATTGATAGTGTTACTCTTTTCTGTGTGTTACATGTTTTCTGATCCTCTATCAGTAACTGTGATGTTCAGTTTTTTATACAACTGTAATAAAAGATGAGGCCTAAAGCACGATGATCTTACTAGAGCCATGTGATACTGAAGTGTGGAAGTTAGCTGTCTGAAGGCTTTGTGATATCTGTGCAATTATTACCTTCTTAAAAGTTTTTTAAAATTTATTTTATTGGCAAGGCAGATCTATATATATAGAGAGAGATCTTCCATATGCTGGTGCATTTCCCAAATGACTGCAAAGGCCGGAGCTGAGCCAATTCAAAGCCATCAACTAGGAGCCATCTCCGGGTCTCCCACATGGGTGCAGGGTCCCAAGGCTTAGGCCATCCTCCACTGCTTTCCCAGGCTGACATCAAGGAGCTGGATGGGAAGTGGAGCAACCAGAACACAAACTGGCACTGGTATGGGATGCTGTCGCTTAGAGGTGGACGCTTAGCCAGTTGAACTAATGTGCCAGCCCCTGTTATTACTTCTGTATGTAAACTGTTCCTCTTGGCTCCCTAGAATAAAATCATCAACCGAAATCTTTCCACCAAGTTGTTTGCAACATGCTGCTAAAATTGGGCTGCCTACTTGCTTTAAGGAGATCTGTGGCCTGGCTATGAATTCGAAAGTGATTTGCTAACGAGTATCTGGAAGGAAGGGAAACACAACTGTGTTGAATCCTTTGTACATAGCTATGGGAAGTAAAGGAAGTTAGCAAAGACAGTTTATTTTAGTATTAACCATTTTTATCATTGTGTCCTTTTGTACGGTATTCTCGACAGAATATTTTTACCTTTTTCCTGATGTTTGTGTTACGTTACTTGTAATCGGAATTTTTATTGCATTTTTTCTGAATTCTAAAGGATCCATTGGAATGCAATATCATCTACATAGTGATTTTATTCCACTTTATTCAAGTACAGCCTATTGAGTGTATAGCAAGAAAAGTGTATAGCAAGAAAGATATATCCATTAGAAGTGGAATATTAGCCACATTACTAGGGTTTGAATGTGCCCCTCTACCGTCCTACCAAAAAACAACAACAACCACCGCAACATGTTCAACATGTTAGAAACTTAATTCCAAGGCAGCAGCTTTGGGAAGTGGAGTCCAAACAGAGGTGATTAAACCATCAATGCTTTTTGCTCAGGAAGGGATTAATGTAATAGTAGAGATTTGGACCTTACCAAAGGTGTTGTCCTCTCCCCTCTCCCTGTGCCTAAGCCCCTTACTTTCTACTTTCTTCTTTCTGCCATGAGACGAGGCAGTAAGAAGGCCATCACCAGATGCCAGCACCGTACTCTTACACCTGAACTGTGAAGAAATCAAAGTATTTTATAAGTGATCCAGTCTGTGGTATTTTGTTGTAGTGGCACAAAACAAATCAAGACACCACATTCATTCACTGAACCCTAGGTAATTTTAGAACAAGACTGTAGGAAGACTTTCATTCAAGTGCCTTCTCGCAGACTGAATTTTTAGTATGTAGCTATATCCATTAATGTATAGCTGTACCTATCTAATGTGTAGCTATCTCCCACATGGGTGCAGGGTCCCAAGGCTTTGGGCCATCTTTCATTGCTCTCCCAGGCCACAAACAGGGAGCCAGACAGGAAGTGGAGGAGCCAGGACATGAACCAGTGCCCATATGGGATCCCAGTGCTTGGAGGTGGAGGATTAGTAAATTGAGCCATTGTACTGAGCTCAGGAGCTTTTTCATTGGTAAGAAACTTTTGTTTAGAAGAATACTTCAGTGGTGGGCAAGTGACCGTATGTATTTTTTTCAATAAAAGAACCACATGCCAACATATTTATATGTCATTTTGTTACTAGATAAATCACTAAGCCTTTGCCACCAGTCTCTTGGGTGGTCACTTCACCAGCGGGAAGGGTTGGTAAGAGAAAAGAGGCTACTTCTAGAAGGCAGCAGTCCTGTAGAGATCCAAAATGTGCTCTCTCCCACCAGACAAGCTGGCAAAAAGGATTTCTAAGGGGAAAGGGTAGCTGGAGGCTGATTTCAGGCTTCATTCTGGTGATCCAGAGCCTCTGTCACACTGAAGTTTCCTGGACCTTATCAGGCAGGTGAGTCAGGTGGACGCAACCTCCTGAGCTCCATGTGAAGTCATCTCCCTTCAGGAGGCCTCTGACGTCCTTATGCAAACATTATTATTCACCAGAAACTGCAGGAGACTAGTCATGGGTAATTCACCAGGTACAAACTCAGGGAAAGAAGATGCCCTTATTACACTTAACACTTTCAGCCTATTCAATGATCTTACCACATATAAAGCCAAAAGCAAAGCTTTATGAAAACTGTATTTGATCACCCAGGATTTTTCAGTATCTACAGACTACTTAGACATTGTCACTTGTATCCAGAGGCTGTGAAATGATAAACCTAATTGAATAAGTTTAGAGATTAGCAAAATTTTTATATTTAAGTAGATGTTTCGTGAGAATATAAATTAAAATCTTGCATTTACAAGAATGCTATGCTAACACGTTCACACCGTGATAAAACCAGGAAGGAGGCATACTGCTATTTCTTTTTTCATCATTCATTCATTGGAGACATGTTGACTGAGCATCTCCACAAACAGTTCAGAAGATCGAATATTCAGAAACAGGAAACACGGAATCATTTCTTCAAAGACAGGGGTGAGGAACTAGAAGCAGTGCAGACAAACAGGATGGGGGCTAGAGGATCTCAGAAATCCACCAGTCACAAATCCCTCGGGGCCTGGTTCTGCCACTGACCATTAAGATCTGTGTAAAGAAATTTTGATTGTGGGATTCTAAAGCAGAAGTTCCCAAGAGGGAGTCTATAGGCCTCCTGGTTCGTGTGAGGAGGAAGCCAAGTTGTCTAATAGGGCTGTCCAGTGTAAAACCAGTTTAAAAAGAAAAAAATACTCCCAAGGTAATCGGCTTCATTAAAAGCACATTGTGATGGTTAATTGTGTGTAAACTTGGCTGGGCACATACAACTGTCTTAAAGCAGCGTTATTAAACTCATTTGTCCAGGGATTTAGTTTGATCAGAAATATGGTGGCTTGAACTTTTCTTTGCAATTTTTCATTAAATAAGACCTCTCCAAATGTTTAAAAGTCTTATCAGTTTGCATTTCTTTACAAATATTTTTTTAATTTATTTCAAAAAGTACAGAGAAAGTGGGGGGAGGGAAGCAAGAAGGGAGAAAGATCTTTATGCGCTAGTTCATGCTCAGATGCCCACACAGCCAGGACAGAGCTATGCTAAGCTGAGAACCTGGAACTCTGTCTTCCACATGGGTGTCAGGGACCGTTCATCTGCTGCCTCCCAGGGTACACTCTAACAGGAAGCTGGAATTTGAATCAGAAGCTGGATTCAGACTCAAATATTCTTATATAATGTCTTATCTCAGCAACTTGTAAACAAATCTTGTTAATTGAACTCATAGTTAAGTAGTTCTTGTGCCTGTGAGCTTCATTCAGTGATACTTTTCTGTAAGCATCAACAGCTGAAAGCAACAAGAATTCAACATTTGCTTACTTTTCTAAAAGTTCTTCTCTGATTTTAAATTTATAAAAGTATTTCATCATCTCTAAGCTATGTGGAAAAGATTACAAAACTTAAGAGATGGTAAAATTTAATTAGTTTTCCTTCAAAGCAGAGTTTCTTCAATCTTCATTCTATTCACATTTTGCACAGTTCCTTTTCCATTCTTGTGTTTGAAAGGCTGGGCAGATCCCTAGCCCTACCCCTAGATGTCCATGCAGTGTTTCTCACAGACTCATAATTGTAAGAATCAACAATGTCTCCAGGGCAGGAAAGATTCAAAACTCACTCCCAGGGGCCCACAATCCTCTGCTTGCAGGATTGGCATCCCAAATGGGAACCAGTGCACACCCTAGCTGCTCCACTTCCATTCCAGCTCCCTGCTTTTAGCTTGAGAAAGTAGCACAGGATGGACAATATTTGCAAATAATTTATCTGATAATGCACACATATCTAGAAATAGTCAATATTCTCATATCTATAAAGATTTCAGATTATGTTTCATGCATGGATTAATTCTGAACATTAAAAGGAAGAAATAACACAAATTGTAAATCGTTTTTCAGAAAATACAGACAATAAAATACTCCCAAACTTTTAATTTTTATTTTATTTTTATTGGAAAGTCAGATTTACAGACGGAAAGATCCTTCATCTGCTGGCCACTCCCCACCCCCCCCAAATGGCCACAATGACCGGAGCTGAGCCTATCCAAAGCCAGGAACCAGGAGCCTCTCCTGGTTCTCCCACACGGGTGCATGGTCCCAAGGCTTTGGGCTGTCCTTCACTACTTTTCCAGGCCATAGGCAGGGAGTGATATGGGAAGTGGAGCACGAACCAGTGCCCATATGGGATCCCAGCGCATGCTAGGAGAGGATTTTAGCCACTAGGCTACCACACTGGGCCCTCAAAGCTTGTTTTATAGGGCCAGCATAACAAGGATGCTAAATTCTGACCAAAAATTAACAAAACAAAGCAAAACAAACCTGTAAGAAAATGAAAGACCGATTTATCTCATGAAACTACTTATAAAACAAAAAACAAGATTCTACTATTTACAACCTTCAAAGTTAGAAACCATTATGTTCAGTGAAACAAGCCAATCCCAAAAGGATAAATATCACATGTTCCGTTTGGTATAAGGCAGCCTTCATGCAAAATGTAAGATCAATAGATAGATGTAAACATGTGCATATATATATATAGAGAGAGAGAGAGAGGAACTGTATAATAGAAAGTTTAAAACCAAGAAGTGAACATACAGTATACTATGCATCTCTACTGAAGAATAAAAGATGGACTCCCAATGAAACTGCTAAATATATCTTGACAATAGGATGCTGGACTTTCTACCATTGCCTATACTTACAATGGCATAATAGACTAGATAGCTAAATGTGACTTGTGACTGTTGCTGAAGAACTATAATATCATAATAATATGGGGAAAAACATTGGGGCAGGGAGTGAATCCTTGTGCCTAAGGAGCTGTATCTTAAAAAAAAGTTTTTAAAGACCAAGAATCCCCTAAACATCATAGACTCTTATACATACATGATAGCATTATGACTAAGAAGTTTATTCAAAAGCACACTTTTGGACTAACATTTGGAAAACTATGAAATTCAATTAGCAAACACATTGGAAGCCGCACATGATTGCCTTGATAGATGCAGAAAGGCATTGAATCCTATGTAATGCCCTTCCAAGGGTCGGGGAAGCAAAGATCCTCAGCAGACCAAAGGTAGAGACAGCTTATTATTCAGTTCATACCACCTGGTATGTCTGTCTCCTCTGCCCCACACCCCATGGTCATGCTCTGAAAGGAGGGGCTGGTGTATTTTCATAGATGATGCCAGGAGGATGATGAGGCTGGTTTGGGAAGAACCTGGGTCCACGAATGGTCAAGAGTAAGGGCTGATGTGATTCAAGGGGCTAATCGCCCACCTTCAAGTGCTGGCATCCCATATAGGTTCATGTTTCAGCTGCTCTGTTCTGATCCAGCTTCTGGCTTACAGCCTGGGAAAGCAGTAGAGGATGGCCCAAGTCCTCGGGCCCCTGAACCTGTGTGGAAAACGCAGAAGTTCCTGGCTCCTGGCTTCAGATTGGTTCAGCTCCAGCTGTTGAGGTCTTTTGGGGAGTGAGCCAGTGGATGAAAGATCTTTCTCTCCTCTCTGTAAATATGCCTTTCAAGTAAAAATATATAAATTAAAAACAATAGTGAAGAATAGCAGAGCTGTCACAGTCTGTTGGACCATTTATGACTGCACGGTTATATTAGAGACTTGGATAGGTTTGTTCTGTGAAAATTCAAACTCAGGCATTTTCACTTTATTTGAAAGGAACACAGTCACAGAGACAGAGCTCTCCCATCCACTAATTCACTTGCCAAATGCCTACACCAGCGAGGGCTGAGTTAGATCGAAGCCAGGCTAAAACTCCACCCAGGACT
Source organism: Ochotona princeps (assembly GCF_030435755.1). Classification (NCBI taxonomy): domain Eukaryota; kingdom Metazoa; phylum Chordata; class Mammalia; order Lagomorpha; family Ochotonidae; genus Ochotona; species Ochotona princeps. The sequence continues at coordinate 52,918,184 of NC_080832.1, read as the reverse complement.
CCCACATCAGCGACAGGGACCTGTGTGACTGAAGTATCATCTGTTGGCACCCAGTGTGTGCATCAACAGAAACCGGATCAAAAGAGGAGGAGCTAGAACTGGAGCCAGGCACCTCAAGTAGATTTCACCAGGAAGCTAAACGCTTGTTCCCAAACACCTTTGTTCTAAATGTATATTTTTGTTTTTGTTTTTAAAGACTTATTAATTTTTATTGGAAAGGCAGATATACAGAGAGGAGAAGAGACAGAGAGGAAGATTTTCTGTCCGATGGTTCACTCCCCAAGTGGCCACAGTGGCTGGAGCTGAGCCTATCCAAAGCCAGGACCTTCTTTTGGGTCTCCCATGAAGGTGCAGGGTCCCAAGGCTTTGGGCCGTCCTCGACTGCTTTCCCAGGTCACAAGCAGGGAGCTGGATGGGAAGCAGGACCATGGGTACTAGAACCGTCACACATATGGGATCCCAGCGCATGCAAGGCAAGGACTTTAGCTGCTAGGCTATCGCACTGGGCTCTATTTTTGTTAAAAGAGTTTTGCTGCACCTCTCCAGCTGTAGGAATCAGCCTGCTGTGTGAAACAGGTGCTGTGTCATTGGGAAGCAAGGACATCGGATGAGTGTGCTGACTTCCCCAGCGATGTTGGAGAGCATCTCTCTGTGTGGACCTTCATGAGGAAGCTTGAGTTGCCCTGGAGTGAAGATGGAGTAAGTTTTCTTCGCAGGGCCAATTCCCACATTTTCTAGAATAAAAATCAGTGCTTCGTTTTGGAACAAGTCATGTTCCCCAATTTTAGGGGCCTGAAACACAGTCGAAACACTGCTGATTTACGTTTTTGGATAGCCGTCTATGTTTCTTTCCCCCCAGCTCTTTCCCTGCCCTGTGCTGGATTTTAAAGTCTTGTCCCACACTTCTCATTCTCACTTGTTCGGAAGCCCTGGGTTGCATTTCTGTCCCTTCAACAGTCACCTTGACATTGTCATCATACATCCTACATTTCCTGGTAGTCTTACGTTCCTCGGTATTTCTCATCTACACAGGCTTGCTTTATCTCTGTTTGCCTTCTTTGCTTTACGTTGCTATGCCAAAATCTCAGAGACTGGGCATCTTATTTAAAACAGAGGTTTATTTCGGATCATGGTTTGGGAAGCAGGGACTTGCACCAGTGTGGTGCTGGCATGTCTGTGGTTTCTGGCAAGGGCCTTGTGTTGCATCACAGAGCAGTAGAGAAACAACAAGAGGAAGAAGGTACAGATGGAGGGATCATGTGTTGGGGTCAATTACCCCGGTATAGGAGGCTAAACTTCCGCCTGTGGCGCTGGCATCTGAGTATACCATCCAGTTCTGAGTCCCAGTTGCTACACTTCCCATACAAGCTCCCTCCTTATGACCTGGAAAAAGCAGTGGAGGATGGTGGCTCAAGTCCTTTGACCCCTGCACCATGTGGGAGATCTGGAGGGAGCTCCTGGTTCCTGGCTTCAGATCAGCCCAGCTCCAGCTGTTGCAGTTATTTGGACCATAGGAAATGAGAGGCAGCTAAGCAAGCTGAACTTGGTTTCTATCACCCCTCACAGTAACAAATCCAGTTCCCAAAGCAAAACTCTGTTCCCCAAATTCAGTCTTGAAATCACTAACCTCTTTAATGACTTGGTTCTCCTCTCAACACCACCATGCTGGCGATCAAACCTCAACCAACCATCTCTAAGCCATGGCACTGTCCAAGCCTTTTTTTACCACCATCCACAAAATTCTCCCAGCCCTGTTTTATGGGCTTTGTCTAAATCCTACCAGTTATAAAAATATAGAACAGTGCTTCTCATACTAAGTTAATTACCTACACCTCTTAAAAAAAATTGAAGAAATCCCAGGAAATCTTTTTTTTTTTCTGAGACTAATTGGGGGCCCAGTGCCTGTGTGGCATACAGTGGCTCCTCAGTAAATGGAGCCCACCATCCCTTCCCATAAACAGTAACTTGTCTCTTTGAAGCAAGACAAGCACGCTAAGCAGGCATGGATTCCTCTGCGGCTGGTTCCATTCCAGGGAAGATCGCCCAAGATGAACTTTTTTTTTTAATGTTAATTTTCCCGAAAACTGTACTTGACTGTGTGGCAAGCTGAACAGGACTGGATTAAATGTTCTTGTTTTTTTCTGAGCTGTGAAGTGTGGAGACAGACGCACCTACCGGGAAGCCACGGCACAGTGTTTCCTGGGAGAGACCCCGCCAGGCTACGTGGCTGCCAGTTGGAATGCAGCTGCTCAAGGCAGCTGTTTCACTGTTTGTCCAGCCGGAGGGGACACGGCCAAACAGCAAATATTTTTCCTAACAACATTTGACTTCTGCTAAGAACAATAACGATGCATTTTTCTCGTGCTCCAGCAGCGTGCCAGATGGGATAGGTTTATGACTCAGCAGGTTCATCTGTCTAGGCCAGACATGGTGGTTCCTTTTCATGTCCAGTGCTTTTTTTTTTTCCTAAAAAAGAACACCTGGGTTCCCAAAGCAGTTGAACTCGTCGGTGTAACAACAGGAGATTGGAGAAAATGAAATCTCAGGAGCATAGAGAGTGACAATGTAGAAAGGTCAAGGGGAATGAAGTGGTTCAGTTTGCATCTGGCTAATGTGACCTAGGAGTGACTCCTCTCCTGCTGGTCCAAGACAAGGGCAGGCAGCAGCAGGACAAGGAGGACCAGCATCTGTTGACCTCCCTGCAGTGCTGTGGCGCAGGCCTGCCCCAGGTCCGAACAGAAAAACTCACCCTGGGAATGAAAAGCACTTGTTATCTCTCCTGCTTGTTTGTAACTGTCTGGACTTCTGCTCATCAGCCCGGAGCTGTGGTGTTAGCCAATGCCAAAATGGCTACAGCCTGGAATGTGGCGTGCAAGGAATGTTAGGTGTATTCAAGGAGAACTAGTTAAACCTTATCGCTGCCTATGAACGCATGCGCAGTTTTTCTATCTGTGTCTATAGCCAGCAGGTAGTATTAAGACAGCCAATCAAAAATGTATAACCAGGTGTGTCTCTCTCCCTCCTCTTTCTAGAGACACCCAACCTCCCGGCTTTCTCTCCGGAGGTGCTTCCCCCTTCCCTTTCCTTTCCCTGCTCACCTGGTCCTTTCGCAAATAAACTTTTCTGTCTGCAACAACAACAACAAAAACAAAATATGTGTAACCATCTATGGAGGACAAAGAAACTATGAAGATGCGTAAGAAATGGCCATTGTGCTTATCATTATCATCATGACCACTTCCTGCTAACAACTTAGTGTCTCGCCTTACAGCACACAAATCCCATCACCATTGGGTCACATGGTTAATCTACACTGTAAGTTAGACTATGGCTGCCTACCACTTTGCAAATCATTCTATTGAATTTGACAGGCTATGAACCAGGGTGGGTGGGGTGAGAGATCATCAGTTACTTTCATTCAGTGGTAAAAATCAATGCCAACTGTAGGCAGTCAAGATTGAGAACACATACTCAGATGCATAAGTGACACTTTCTGCCAGACTCAATGGAGAATGGGTCATACTCGAGCTTGGTAGTTCTCTGTCCTCAGCTCCTTCTCCCTCGCCAGGAGAGCTTACACCTTCAGAAAGACCCCTGGAGATACTCTTGGTGCTTGTTCCCCTTGGGGTGGTATTGGACGTCGGCTGTACCTGCCACTCACAGCACTGAGGGAATAAGTCAGCCCTGCTCTGCCCTGTCCAAGAGTTTTTGTGAAAACTGCAGACACAGGGGTGGGTGATGGGGGGAAAGAAACCTCTTTGCTAAACCTGTATAGTTAAGGCATTTTCAAAGATGAACTTGGCTGCATGGTCAGCCGATGAAGATTCTGGCTTTCCTTCCCCTGTTTACTGAAAGGGCAATGGGATCATAAGCACCAGCAGTCTGATTTGGCTGTGGCTTGAAGTTGCAAACACATATGGCTCCTCTGAAGCTGTAGCTTTTTAGCCAAAAAGTCCCACCCGCTTGGTAGTGATCACCGAGGAAATCAATCACAAGCGTCACGCTCTTGTTTTTCCGGGATGCAGAAAAACAACAGATTGCCAGGCATGGATGAAATACACAAGCTCACTTCTCCAGAAAGGATCCAGCTGTTGGAGAAAGAACTGGCGGTGCGACTGGCCCAACTGAAGTAGGAGCTAGAAGCGCAAGCGCCTCTCCAGGGAACAGCTAACAGAACATCCAGGTAAGCAGTGGGGTGGGTGGGATGGGCGGGTGGCTCTGGGGGGCTTCATGCTTCCATCTTTCCATCTTTTCATACGGGCAATTGGCATCATCCCAGGCTCAGATAGGCAGCATCTGACACCAGTTTCAGATACTCCTTTCCAAACTGCTGCACCTGAGACTTCCTGATGTTCTAGAAATGTCAGGGTGAATTGAAGCAATGTTGTATTGCAGAGAATGAAAAGGGCTCTGTGGGATCCCAAGGGCTTCCATCTTCAAGTTCCAGAAGGTGACTATGAATGCTACCCAAAGGGAAGCAATCTCATGTTATCCAATAACATTAACAGCCTGACTTTGATTTGGATGAGATATCTAAAAGTTGACATTAATCTAGGCCTTTGGTCATGAGTTCTCTTAGGAGCTAGTCTAGAGGTCAGTGTTGCCAATGACAACAATGAAATTTTTTGACAAAAACAGGACAGACAGATCTCCTGGGCCCAGGGCCGTCTGTATCCCTAGGTTCTTGGTACAACCACAGTGGATCAAAACAACACTACTAATGTGAGAGAGACAATATGCATAGGGAAGGGTGTGGAGTGGCCAGGAGGAGAAGCCAATGAGCAGGTGCTGGATTCCTTTATCCCAAGCATGGTTCTGAAGAATGAACATTCAGTCTGTATTTGCCACGGCTATTTAAGACCATTGATCATCCAAAACAGATCATGATATGGTGAGATGGAAAGATTCCGTGAACCAGAATTTTGCAAGTTTATTTTCTTTGGGAAAAGAAATATGATTTGCAGCTTGTAGTTTGCCCACTTCAAAGGTTACAATGATGAAACAAGACGATGCATGCTAAAGCCTTTCCAGGGCCAGAAGATACCAGCCAAAAATCCAGTGTTGATACTGTAAACACTTAAATGTCAGAGTCAGGCAAGGGACTCCCCCTGTGTCCCAGAGGCCCTGGTAAATCACAGGGGTGGGGAATCCCAGACGCTACTCCTCGGAACCACCCAACACTGCACCCACCTGGAGCAACTGAACCGTGAGCCTCTAAACACATATAGAGCACCTCTGGCTGCTTCTGGAGTCCAAGACAGAAACATCTGCTCCTGATAGTCACTTCACATATACTCACGTTCCCCACATAATATGCGTTAGTCATCTCTCTTTTTGCTTCTTTCCCTCCTTCATTTTATCCAGCAAGCAATGTTTTAGAAATGCTTGCTGAATGAGTGAGTGGTTGAAGGGTCTATTGAGTGAACAATGCTCGAGGAATGATGAACAAGTCTGTTTTGCGGGCTGATTTACACATCTCTTGCATCCTTCCACCTCTTTCGGTTTATTCACAGGTAAAACCTGATTTGAGTTGGGGTGGGGGTTGCAGGGGTTGGGCTCTGAAGCCTGTGGTCCTGCCCAGTCTCCCAGCATGCCTGAGGTGAGGAGAAAAGTGGGCTGGATAACTGCCTGATTAAGAGCTGATCCTCCCACTGGGGCAGGTGTTTGTTGCAGGAGCCAGGATGGTGCTTGGGACCTTTTTTTTTTTTTTTTATTAATTATTTTGCATTATGTGACAGTTTCATAGGCCCCACCCCTCCCCATGCCCTTCTCCCATGGTGGATTTGTCCACCCCGCTGCAGTATCACAGTTCAAATTCAATCAAGATTCTTTCCTTGCAAACAGATACCAAGCATAGAGTCCAGCTATTGTCCAGATGGATTGAACAGTTTCTTGGGGAGACTGTTTAGCTGCGATCAACCCCAAATGGTTTTAGTATTTCTCCAGTTATAAATCACTGCCAGTCTCGCCACTTCCAGCTCGATGAGGTCGTTGCAGAGTTCACTGGTTGACCCAGTCCATCATAGAGTCTTCATTCGCCCAGCTTTCTCTGCCAACATATATCTGAGGTGGTTGATTGACCCATTCTGTCCTCTGTCTTTTCTTGGCTATGGTTCTGAGTCCAGCTGTTCATCGCCAGAATCAGCTTGTAGTTGCAATTCCTGGGCTGGTTCTGTTTTCAGACCTGACTTGCACTAGAACCAGTGGGTGTTGCAGACCAGGTTGGTTCTGCCCAGCACATACTCGGCACTTACATCAGCCAGTGGGAGGTGCAGCCTAGTCAGGGCGACCCACAATGACCCCCACTAGGCCCGCCTCCTATCCTGGTTTGCCAGTATGTATAGCAGACTAGTCCAGTCTATCCCACATCCCATTTAGCTCTTGTATTTGTCACTGGGTTTTAAAGCTTAGTTCCATTCTAATTTATGCTTTCCCCAGCAGGGGATAATTTGCTCAACCTGGCTTTTCCCTGGTCTAGTCCCCATGCGGTGCACAGCTACTCCCACTAGAGAGCATGGGCTGGGTTGGGGACAGACCATACTAAGCTTGGGACCTTTGCATTGCACTGGCATGCCTGCATGCCAGTGCTGGCTCTGCTTTGACTTCCAGCCTCCTGCTAACGTATGTCTTAAGAGCCGCAAGTGATGGATCATGTACTTGAGTTCCTCCCACGGGCAAAACACGCATTGGGTTCCAGGCTTCCTCCAGGCATAGTCTATTGCAGGCATTTTGGGGAGCAAACCAGCAGCAAGAAAAATTTCTCTCTCTCTCTCCCTCTCTCTCTCTGCCTTTCAAATAAATACATTTTAAAAAGAAGAAAGCAGATTCCCTTCATGTTGGAGAATGGTCTTCTACCTGCCTAGGGGTGCAGCCAGGACCCAGTTGTCACAGAAAGTATACTTTTTTCTTTTAAGATTTATTTTTTCCTTTTGCTTGGAAGGCATATTTACAGAGAGAAGGAGAGACAGAGAAAGATCTATCCAGTGGTTCACTCCCAAATGGCTACAACAGCTGGAGCTCAGTTGATCGGACCCAGGAGCTACTTCCGGGTCTCCCATATGGATGCAGGGGCCCAAGGACTTGAGCCGTCCTGCGTCACTTTCTCAGGCTGTAACCAGGGAGCAGGGTCAAAAGTGGACATAAACAGGTGTCCATAGGGGATGCCTGCATCGCAAGATGGAAGATTAGCCTATTGAGCCACCACTCTGGCCGCTAAAAGTATTCCTGTGCTATAGTAATGCTTCCACTCTCCAGGATCCTCCAGCCTGCCTCTGGTTTTCCATCACAGCCAAGACATGAAGAGTGAAAACAGGAAAGGCATTCTCTTCCACTGCAGAGGCGGGATCAGACACATGCATTCTCAGAGTTGCTGGGCCAGAATGACTGGTGGTTCTCTGTCTGTCTCCCCATAGGACTCTGGCTTCTTTGGGGAAGCAATGGCAAGTGAGCAAGCCAGCAGTGTCATGGTTAAGATGTAGCTGTGGGGCCTGTGTACAGTGTGAACCCAAAGGTTAAAACCTACAGTTCTTTAAGCTCTCTAGATACTCCCTGCCATGTGTCTCAGAACTGCCTGCTGAGGTGCCAGTGCCCCTGTGAGCCAACTCCCATCTTGACAAAATGATGTCTGCATCAGTGTCCTGATGTATTCCCAGCACTGCCAAGCCTTGGGCGGTGAGCTGGGCTCCTCCTGGGGCCCACAGCCCCTGCCTCCTGCACATAAGGAGGCCACGAGGCATTTCCGCTAGGCAAGTTCCCCCAGGGACAGTCTTTCTGAAGCAGAAAGTTTGCTCAGAAGCATTTCTGGAAAATTCTGCATTAGATAGTTAAGGGTCATTTTTATCCCTAGGCAATTCAGCAAGAATACCAAAATAAAAAGCAATGGGTTTCAATGACAAGGTACGGGTGTCATGTGCCAACTGAGAAAAGATGCCCTCTGAGAAAGCCAGTACTTGTCAGAAATAAGGTTGAATGGGAAGCACAGACTTCTCACCATGTGGAGGGAGGCCCAGGGTGCTAGGGAAGACCACAGGCCTGTAGGGAAAAGAGAGCTCTTGGCCCAGAAGGAGTTTTAGCAAACATAGGAGAGTATGGCCTTCCTGTGCCTCCATAACACACTGTGATACGATGTAAATGGACTTCCAAGCCTGCATGGGAAAATGGAATTAAACGATAGGTTTGTTTTGTTATAAATTTTTTTTGAAACACGCATTGTTTTCACTATATGCATCTTTATTTTTTTAAAAGATTTATTTATTTTTGTTGGAAAGGCAGATATACAGAGAGGAGGAGAGACAAAGAGGAAGATCTTTCATCCACTGATTCCCTCCCCAAGCAGCCACAATGGCTGGAGCTGAGCCAATCCGAAGCCAGGAGCCAGGAGCTTCTTCTGGGTCACCCACACACCGGTGCAGGGTCCCAGGGCTTTGGGCTGTCCTCAACTGCTTTCCCAGGCCACAAGCAGGGAGTTCGATGGGAAGTGGAGCTGCTGGGATTAGAACCGGCACCCATATGGGATCCTGGCACGTTGAAAGCAAGGACCTTAACTGCTATGCTTTTGCGCCGTGCCCTATTTTTTTTTTTCAAGATATACTCAGGGCCAGAGTGTTGATTCCACGGCCTAATCCTCCACCTCCAAGTACAGGCATCCGATATGGGTGCCAGTTTCTGTCCTGGCTGCTCCACTTCCGATAAAGCTCCCTGTTTGTAGCCTGGAAAAGCAGTAGAGGATGACGCAAAGCCTTGGGACCCTGCACCTGTATGGGAGACCCCAAGGAAGCTCCTGGCTCCTGGCTTCGAGTCAGCCAAGCTCAGACTATTGCTACCTCTTGGGGAGTGAGCCAGTGGACAGAAGAAGATCTTCTTCTCTGTCTCTCCTTCTTTATGTAAATCTGCCTTTCCAATGAAAGCAAACAAATCTTTTTTTTTAAAAAAAAAAAAGATGTATTCATTTATTTGAAAGACAGAGAATTAGAGATGGAGCGACCGGAGCTCTTGCATCCCCTGGTTCGCTCTCCAAATGGTTGCCAATAGCTGGCTGAAGGCAGGAAACAGTAACTTCTTCCGGGTTTCCCACATGGATGGCAGGGCTTGCCAACACTTGAGCTGTATTCCACTGTTTTCCCAGGAGCATTAGCAGGGAGCTGGATTGGAAGTGGAGCAGCTGGCACTCCAGCTGGTGCTCATGTGGGATGCCAGTATTGCAGTTGCTGTCTTAATCTGCCTCACCACAATGCCAGCCCCCATTATGGTCATTTTCAATGAACACTTAAGTGATTTTATACCTCTACTTATAAGCAGGCAGGTGCGATGTCATACACTAGCCAGGGCCCACCCATCCCCTGCCCTGGTTCAGTTTCCCTAATTGCAGCTTCTACTCTGATTATCATTCTGCAGCTCTATTCAAATACCAAAGGACATTTCTTACTTTAGAAGAGAATGGGAACTAACACTAAGAAACATCCTACATGTGAGTAGAGAGTGGGCTATTCCATGCAAGAATGAACTGCATTTTGTTAACATGTTGGGAACTTTCATCAGGAAAATTCTGTTTTTACCGACAAACTGCTGATGTTCTTGACAGTGAGTACTAGAAAAACAAGCCCAGTATGCAGCTCCTTGTTGTATCATATCAGTCAGTCATGTTCTTGGAGATGTCCGCTTTTGTGATGTTTCATGTTTTACAATTCCTTGATGTGAAATATTAAAATTCAGGTAATTTCGGTTTAAGTGGCCAAGGCCAAGACTCTTGTTATTCAGACAAATGACCTGTAGAGGGAGCTAGAGAGCTGCCTAAGAAGAGAGTGCACGCAGGAAAACCTACCTCTGCTTCTGTTGCAGGTAAGGGTCATTTTTTGCAACTTGAGAAACACATCTGGAATTTAGCAGAAAGGTTTGGACAAGGCTGGCTTCCTGGTGTATCACTTGGTGAGGGCAGGATTTTCTGTAATGTGTTTATTAGAGAACTACACTGTGGGCAAATTCACTGTAAAGACACTGATGACTGAATCTTCACTAGCTGCTTCTTGTCCTAGAATTTCAGGGTGATACGGCATGGACTAGGATAGTGTCAGCCCTCAGAAAGCTTTTGCCTGGGGCTGGGAATAGTAGGCTAAGTTCCCACCTATAGCACTAGCATCCCATATGGACACTGGCTCGAGTCCCAGTTGCTCCACTTTCCATTCATCCTTCTAATTATGGCCTCGGAAAGCAGTGGAGGTTGTTTTAAATCTTTGGGCCTCTGCACTCACTTGGGAGACCTGGAAGAAGTTCCTGGCTTCAGATCGGCTCAATTCCGGCCATTGCAGCCATTTTGGAAGTGAACCAGTGAATGGAAGATCTGTCTCCCTGTACAACCTGTTGCTTCTAAAGCATCTTAGCAGAAAGTCAGATGGGGAATTGGGTAGGTGGTATTCAGACAGGCACTCTGATATGGAATACTGGTGTCAGAGGTAGCAACTTGAGCTCATTTTTACCACAAAACTTGAAGCTCAGCTTCAGATACCATGCCAGACTTTTATGCCAGTATTAAAATTGTTGACTGATAGATGAGCTTACAATCTATAGGCTCAGCAGCAGATCATAAAGATTAAGAAATGTCTGAATCATGTCTTGAACTGGGCTTCTCCATTTTATGGTCTACCTGTAGAAAAAATACATTTGTCTGAAGCAATCGGACTGATTCACCTAGCATTCATATTCTTAAAACTCCTCATTCTTCCTGCTGTATCTGAGTTGAGCTAAGTGCTTGTTTTTGCTGTTGTGAAAGCATTACACATAGAAGATCGCCCAGCTGGCTCAGAGTGCACACTTACACATGCTGAGGTGGAAGAAGTTTTGCTGGGACAGTCAGATCATGGAGCAGCTTTATCCTCTCTATAAGGTAGGATACTCTAACAGCGAGCCTGAATAGCCCATGAGCTTGCCAGTTGTTTAAAATCACAGCCTGGGATGGGAAAGGAAGTGATGTGAGTACCCTCTGGCTTATCATCACCACTGGCAGATGATAGGGCTTCCTGATTTTAAGAAAAAATTGCAAGATGTTTGGTGCAACAGGAAATGCATTTCTTTTCATAGTTAAAACAGCCCAGAAGCCAAGTTCAATTCTTAAATACCCATAGGCACATCCTGCGTCCCTCGTCAAGTTCAGAATACCAGAGGAACTCTGTCATGCAAGAAGTAACTTCTCCAGCCCCTAAACAGCATCCTGCTATGCTTGGAAGCAACTGGTACAGAGAATAAGAAAGATGTGCTAACACACAGCTCTGTCCTTGTTACCCCCTTACACAGAAACAAGTGGGCTACATTACGCAGGAGTACCATGATGCCGTTCAGAGAGCTGAGAGATTGTCTGTGGCTCGAGAAAACTTCCTCTTGGGCAGACCCAACCCTCCTCTGTTAGTAATGCAGGAAGACTTAACCATCTACACACGGTGGCTCGTGTGCCACTTGCACTCTCTGCGGACAGTCCACTACCACCTGCAGGCATGTGGAAGCCAAGTGCCCGCCCTGGGAAGCAGTTAGCACATGTTTTTCTCACACTTGTCTTCTGGTTCGAGACAGTTCCATACTCCTCTACATGCTCTACAAAACAGCAAAGCAGCAGTCACTGCCTCTTTGTTGGGAAACCTTTTCCCCTGGGAAGCTTACTTGCTTTTTTGTTTGTTTGTTTGTTTGTCTGTTTGTTTGTTTTAAAGATTAACTTGTATTTATTGGAAAGGCAGGTTGACAGAGAGAAATATCTTCCATCCTCTGATTCACTGGCCAGAATGGCCTGAGCTGAGCAGATCCAGATCCAGGAGCGTCTTCCGGGTCTCCCACACGGGTGCAGTGTCCCAAGGCTTTGAGCTGTCCTCGACTGCTGTCCCAGGCCACAAGCAGGGATCTGGTTGGGAAGTGGAGCAGCTGGGTCATGAACTGGCACCCATATGGGATCCCAATAGTTGCAAGGCAAGGATTAGCCGCTAAGCCATCACACCTGGCCCACACTCCACATTCAGTACACCTCTCCATGTCACCCAGTGCTGTGAACACCTGCTTACATGCACACTATGGACTCTTTAGGGTTGGCCCTGTCCTCTGTGTCACCCTGGCCCCTGACACAGGGACTTGTCTGCTCTGGGTGCTTGATCCACTTCAGACAGGGATGGAGGCCAAGCTCTGCAGGGGGTGGTGATAGCTCATGTGACCCAGCTCTTAATTTAGCCCCTCAATGCTGGTCAAGTCACTGAGGTTCTGCCTGAGGTTGGTTGTGAAAGTGAGAAGGTCAGCGCCAATGACATCAACCCTGACAGCCAGGGTTCTGCAGCCCCTGGCTCTGCGGACACCAGCAAGCAGTTCAGGTCAGAAACGGTCAGTATTTCCTCCAGGACAACATAGATGAGAGAAGGAAATTGTGACTTTGTACATGCACTGTTTTATATACCAAAGTTACACCTTTGAAATAAACAAGTGTTTTTATTTGCTAATGGGAAAAAACCAAGTGTTTCTCTTAGATATTTTTGTCTTCAACTAAAAAAAAAAAAAAACACTTGGGCCCGGCGCCGTGGCCTAGCGGCTAAAGTCCTCGCCTTGAACACCCCGGGATCACATATGGGCGCCGGTTCTAATCCCGGCAGCTCCACTTCCCTTCCAGCTCCCTGCTTGTGGCTTGGGAAAGCAGTCGAGGACGGCCCAGTGCATTGGGACCCTGCACCCACATGGGAGACCTGGAAGAGGTTCCTGGTTCCCGACTTTGGATCGGCGTGCACCGGCTGTTGCGGCTCACTTGGGGAGTGAATCATCGGACAGAGGATCTTCCTCTCTGTCTCTCCTCCTCTCTGTATATCTGACTTTGTAATAAAATAAATAAATCTTTAAAAAAAAAACACTTGAGAGGCAGAATGACAGAAACAGAGAGAGTGGAGAGAGAGAAAGAGAATCTTCCATCTGCTGGTTTATTCCCCAAATGGCCACAAGATCCAGGTCTGAACCCAGGAGCCAGGAACTCTATCTGAGTCTTCTACACAGGCAGCGGGAGCCCAGGACCTTCCCAGTGCACATTGGTTGCAGGCTGGATGAGAAGCAGAGCAGCTGGGCCTCAGTCCCTCATTTTCATATGGGATGTTGGTGATGCAAATGATGACTTAACCCACTGCATCACAACACTGGCCCCTACCTTTATCTTTATATCTAGACAGTCAAGAAACAGGGGGAAAAATGGCCTTGAAGTCACCTGTGCTGGGCTCCAGGCCTCACCATGAACCCGAGTGGAAGCTCCTTGGGCCTCAACTAACTGATCTTCATAATCAGTGATCCCCAAGGTCCCAGTTCTCAATTAACTTCCTCATCTGAGTCAGTACAATTTTGCTGCTCTTACCTAGTGTTTCAGAAACATGAGCAGGTTTCTCCTCTGGTCTGCATTCTTGCTTGGACAGCATTCGGGGTCTCACAGGAGCCTGTGGGAGAGGCAGCCAGCCCTAAGTGTGGGATTTCCACCAAGACTTCTCAAACATCAGGATTCCCACCTGGGGACTGAGATAAGTGGGAGTTAGCCCTATGAAACCAGATGAAGACCCCTTTCTTGTGTGCTGCAAATTTATATTCTCCATTTTCCACATTTACCAGTGCTTCCCCCATGGGATCATTCTACAAATCTGCTACTATAGCCTGGCAAGCACCTGTTAGACTCACCTGGTTGGGTGTGGTGTTGACTGAAAATTATGGCAAGGAAGGCCAGGCAAGGAGCAGGTGGTACTTCTATCAGCAGAGGTCTTGCTGCTCTCAAAAGGCTTCCTGGTCTCTCCTCCTGCTTGGTGTTCATTGGTCTTGATGTGCTTGGCTTTGGATTTTTCTCAGGGCCGGTGAGAATGGAGCCTGCTGGTGCCCAGCCCCAACACACAGTAGAAGCAGGAGCCCTGAAGCCTCAGCTGAGAAACCTGCTCGCCCATTTCCACATCCCCTGTGACGTGGAGGAGCTCGGGGATGCTGCAAAGAAAATGCAACTGTTTTCCTTGGTACTCCATCTATAGTTAAAGACTTGTTTGCTTATTTTGAAATCAGATAGAGAGAGAGGGAGAGACCAAGAGAGACAGAGAGATCTTCCACCTGCTGGTTCACTGCTCTGATGGCTGCAATGGCCAAGGCTGAATGAGACAGAAGCCAGGAGCCCCATGATCCATCAGGGTCGCCCATCTGAACGACAGAGGCCCAAATACTTGGATCCTCTTTAACTGCTTTTCCTAGGCCATTCACAAGGATCTGGATCAGAAGTGGAACAATCAATGCCCAGCAAGGCAAGCAGTAACTTTACGCACTATGCACGTCGACCCTGCTGTATTTTTCTTAATACAGATCTAAGTGTTCATGAAAGAAATCAGTGGTATTTAGCAAGCACTGTCTATTTTAATTGCAACTGTTGTTTCTAGTGTGAAAAGATAAAACAGTAACAGGTGGAATTTTAGATTGGCTCTTAGGGAAGGACTTGGTGTGAGTCATGGGACCCTCCAAAGCAAATCCAGAGGCATAGTGGACTGCAGAAGGTGTAAATGTTGCCAAGGTTTAACAGGTTTTCATGGTGGAATGAACGGGGGTCTACAGCCTTCCAGTTCTCAGAATGTGCTGCACTGGTTCTCATTGACAAAGTGCCCCCTTGCAGAGTTTACACTGTGCCACTACGTTCAAAGCCTTGCAGGCTGCTCTGCTGTAACACTGTATTGAGCTTCCTTTAACAGCTTGCATGGTCAAAAGCTTTGTTTCAAAGGGAAAAATTGGATTGAGGAGACAGCTCCAGGTTTTTAGTAACAAATTAGTTTTGTAAGCCGTTCGACCACTAAAAGGTATTTTCTTAGCGTAAGATGCAAATTATTTGCAAGTATATTCATACATATGTATATCTATAGACACACACACTGAGTGGAAATGTCAAACTGAATGATCCAGTCAAAAATCAAATCTGAATGTTTGGGATGCCATACCTTTGTGTAACAAGTAGTCACTGTCTCCTCAATTACCATCTCTTGACCTTGAGGCTGCACTTGCATTTGTATTTGTTCCAACACTCTGTGGTCAGGCTTATTTCTTTCCTTAAGCTGGAATCGATGATAGCATGCCCTGTGGTTTCTTTGAAGCTGACCATGTTTCGCCTTTGCCGTGCTTTCCGTGTTGCAGCAGCACCTTCAGCACAGGGCCTCACTGGGAGTGTCCTCACCTTCATCATCCCCAAGTAGTGTGGGAAGCAGAGCCAAGAAGGGACATAGACTTCACTTGCAAAGAACCCAAGTGAAAGGATACAGTGGAGCAAAGGAGGCTATATATACGATCAGTGATAGAAGAGGCTAGATGTGGCAGAGCACCAAAGCAGAGCAACCTTGTTCCCAAAGAACATCCTGTGTCTCCTCCATGGTCATAGTTTCTATTTCAATAAAAGCAATTCGTTGATTTATTGTTTGAGGGGCAGAGAGACAGAGAATGAGAGGAAGAGTGAGAGAGGGACTGAGATCTCCCATCTGCTGGCTCACTCCCCAAATGCTGCAGCAATGGAGGCAGGGCTAGGCAGAAACTGGGAGCCAAAAACTCCACCTGAGTCTCCCGAGTGGGTGGCAAGGGCCCAAACACTTGGACCGTCTTCTGTTTTCCCATGTCACCCAACAATAGGGAGCTGGATGAATAGTGGAGCATCTGGGACATGAACTGGTACCCCTATGGGATGCCAGTATTGCAGGAGATGCAGATTTTAACACATGAATTTTGTGGAGACACAAATATTCAGACCATATTGATGACCATGTCTATTTGTCTGTGGCTGCTTTCACACTGCAATGGCGGGCTTTAGTTGCAGTTGTGACCCTCAGGTCTGGAAAGGCTAAAATGTTTAAAAAAAATATTTGCCATCCCAGCTGTAGACTAGCCATGATGGATAAGCTCTGTGCCTGAACAACATATTGACTGCTCGTTACCCATGGCCATCAGGCATTTGAAGCATGGTTAGTGCAACTGAAGAATTCAGTCATCAGTGCTAGTTCCTCTTAATGGATTTGCTGCAAAGACAGCAGATGTCCGAGCCACGCTTCTCTCTTCTTGTTCAGGTTTCCCACAAATTTCCAAACATCTTCATGGAACAACAGAGAATGCAAACGTTTCCAGACTATGAGGCTCATAGAGTGACTGCAGAGAATTTGGTCTGGCGGCACCTGCTTTGGCCTTAAAAAAGAAAGCCAACTGGATTCCCTTTGTAAAGGTAAGGGGCCTGTGGTGAAAGTGCCCCCGGGAAGGAAGGTCAGCTGTGTCACTCTGTCCTTCCACCAGGTCAGGCTTACTGACCCACCTGGCAGCCCCAGGGCTCTCTGTCCCTGTTGTGCCCTTGCCTCACTGCCCTGGAGGACCAGGTAGAGATTAGCTCCCTGTCCTCAGGGGAGACTGCTCAAGAACTTGGTCTTGTACTGCCGGCCAGATTTTCCAGCTCTCTTGACTCTGTGTTGGAGTTAGCTAGGATGATCTGCCTTCTCTGGGCATTCTCTGACTGCCTCTGTACCACTCAATTCAATCAAAACTTTCTTCTTGATTTGTCAAGAACAAAGAGGCATATCCAAAGGTGTAACAGACTTTTTAGTCAAAATCTACTTCAGGGATGTACACTGTATGTTAGGCACAAATAAAACATGAGTAAGCAGATTAAAGCACATAATTTTGAGCAGGGCTGTGAATAGTTAGTTCTCACTATTTGAAGTAGTTGTGTTCTAGAAAGCCACCATGAACACTGATCTAACAAATGCTGAATCATTACCCTTAGGGAAAATATTGGTTTAGGATTCTTATGTCTCCAGTCACAACATTTTGCTTATTAAAAATGTTTTATTTATTTAAGAGGTAGAGAGAAAGACAAACAGACATAGAATTGCTATCTGACTTTCCAGTGTCCCAAAGGCCAGGCATGACTGGGCAAGGCTGAGAGTCGAGAGCTCAACCCATGGCTCTCCTATGGGTGGCAGGATCACAAGTACTTGAGTATGACCGCTGCCTCCCTTGGTGCATTAGCAGGAAGCTGGTGCCTGGAGCTGGACCCAGGTATTGACCTCAGGTCACAGTATTTCAAATAGCTGACCAATTTATAACCTTGCTTTATGTATGTTTCTGTTTAAAATGCTATTATTTAATATACACAAATGGCTCATTAATATAAAACTCATGGGAGATGGCTCTATAACTGCACGCCTGAAGGAGGCTTACCTAAAGCATGCATTTTCTGTCTAGGCACATTGTAGCCTGTTTGGGTTCGGAACACTAAGCTGCACTAAGTAGGGGAACCATTTACAGTGGTGAAATAGTCTACAAAAAGCGCAAAGCTGTGAAACTTGTAGCACTAAGTCACAAGGCAGTCACTTTATCCACAGGAGGGGAGCAGAAACCAGACAGGCAGAAGGCCGCCCCATGAAGCCTTAGCTGGAAGCATGCCCAGTGAGTGGGCCGGATATTCCAAAATCTGCATGTATCTATTAATGACCATGACAGTGCTGCCAGGTTGATTTTGCAAGCACAGAATCCTCCTAGGGTGAGGTTTGATCATGTTGTGAAGGGGAGAAAAGTCTTATGGTCGCCTTAGTCCCTTCAGTTTGGCAGCTGACATGTTCAAATTCAGGGTACTAGCATGGTCAGGTTTGGTCAGAGGCCCTCCTGTGAACTATAGCCTGTGAATGTCTCGCTGTGTCCTGGGGTGGTGGAGGAAATAAACTAGTTCTCTCAGGCCTCTTTGCTGGGGACACAAACCCTGTTCATGATGGCTCCTCCCAGCCTTAGAATTGATCCATTTTCCAAAAGCCCTCTGCTGTTAATACCATCACCTTGTGGGGGAGATGGGCTAGTTGTCAACATAGGGGCTTTGGAGGGACAAAGTCCAACAGACACAAAACAAGACTAATGGAATAGAAAAAAAACAAAGATGTCTCCTAGTACCAGGGTTGGGGCAATGGAGCACTTTCCCATTTTAGACTGTTAGGCTTGGCATTCAACTGTAGATGTCAAGGAGGTGTTTGGCTTAAGCTTAAGGCTAAAATATGCATTGGAAAATTCTCACAGGTTGATGGCACTTGCCACCCAAGAAGTAATTTTTGAAGTACAGTTGAGTTAATAAGAAAGATGTTTTTAAATGGAGCAATCACAAGGAGTCTGTGGATGACTTCCTTTGATCGCAAAGCATGGGCAAGGTGCAACGCGGATGGGTTGAGGGGGCCCTTGCTTCTCGTGGCTCTGCAGTGTAGCTCCAGGACAAACCGCTATATCCTACAAATCAGGCACTAACAAGAAATGGCTGCTGCAGTCCTGGAAGTGTGAGAGCCACAGACCCTTGCCCAAACCCTACCAGCAAACTCTCAGCACCAAGGACAGAGTCCACTGCAGAGGGTCTGCAAACTTTAGTGTTTGCTTGTACATGGACCTTTGCTCCTAGATCAAGCTGAAATGTGATCCTTGGCAAAAGAAACTTCTGATGCAACTAAGAGAGCAGAGAAAAACGGATGTATTAATGCAGCTGCAAGCCAAGTTTCTGAAGGCATGAAAAGGGTGTTCCCTGATAGCTAAGATTCTTGCTAAAAATCATCCTATACAAAATGGATGTTTCTTTCAACTTGAAAAAAAATGTTGGCTTGGATTCACTATGAAGCCTTCACTTGGAATGTTTCAATACAGTTGTTAAGCTTTAAGCATCCTGTTAGTTTTCAAGGGAAGAAGAAAATGTTGTCAAAAGAGTTGGGTTTTACTGCAGTTTCAATACCACATCTTTGTGTGAGGTTGATCTGATCATGGAAGCTCTTTGAACTTACCTCATCTGTGAAACAAACATTTTGCGTGAGATGATCTTGTTTCTACTGCAGTGAAAACTACAAGACATGAGTTTCCCAGGGGAAGCACTGTTCTGTGTCATTGAATGTGTTCATGTCACACAGTGCATCTCCAGAGCCTTTTTACCTTGTAAACCAGAATCTCAGAGTCACTGAGCCCTCCAGCCTCTGCCAGCCACCATTCTGCTCTCTGTGTCTATGAAGCTGACTACTTTGAACACCTGATATTACAGAAATCATTCAGTGTGTGTCTCTTGGTGACTATTTTGCTTTACTTAATATGGCATTCTAAATATGTCAGAATCTCCTTCTTAGTAACGGTTTCCATGTTCCATTGTACGTACACACCACGTTTTGTTGACCTTTTTGTCTCCTGATGGATATTTGTGTCTCCGCTTCATGACTGTTGTGAATGAGGTTGCCATGAACATGGGTGTGTAAATATCTCCTCAAGATCCTGCTGTGGACTGTACACCCGGAAGTGGAATTGTTGCATCATGTTGTGATTCTATTTTTAATATTTGATGGAAACTCTGTACTTTCTCCACAGTACTTGGCACCATTTAAGATCCCACTTAGAGTGTCTAAAGGTTTTAATTTGGCCAATCCTCATCAACAATTATTTTCTTTCTTCTTCTTTTTTTTCTATTATACATTTATTTACTTATTTAATAGTTTAGAGGTAAGGAAGGAAGAAGAAAGACAAATAGAGAAAGCTCCAGGTGAGCCAGCTGAAACTGGGAGCCTGGAACTCAATCGAGGTCTCCTTTATGAATGGCAGGTATCCAGTTATCAGATCTGCCCCTGTGGCCTCCCAAGATGCACAGTAGCAGGAAGCTGGAGCAGAAGCAGAGTAACTGGGGCTTGAGTCCAGGCACTCTGATGTGGGATGCAGGCATCTTAGCTACCATGCCCAACCACACCTCTCCCTTCTTTGTGCAATAGTAGGCATCTTTTTAAAAATTAATTTATTTTTATTGGAAAGGCAGATTTACAGTGAGGAGAGACACACAGAGAGAAAGATCTTCCATCTAGTGGTTTACTCCCCAAATGGGTGCAATAAACCAAGCTAAGCTGATCTGAAGCCAGGAGCCAGGAGCTTCTTTTAGGGTCCCAAGGCCATCCTCCACTGCTTTCTTGGGCCACCAGCAGGGAGCTGGATTAGAAGCAGAGCAGTGGGACATGAGCCAACACCCGTATGGGATGCTGGTGATTGGAAGTGGAAGATTAGCCAACTGAGACATCATGCCACCCCAAATAATACACGTCTTAGTGGCTGTGAGATCATATGCTCACTGGGGTACTGATTTACATTTGCTTATAAGAGAATGAGCACAGTTTCACATTTTCGTTTTATATATTTTTTACTGGTTTACCATTTTATATCATCTTTGATGAAATGTCTTTTTTTTTAAATCTATTTTATTGTATGGTTGTTGACAATCTTTACATAGTTAATTACGGTTAAAGAACAAAAAAAAAAAAAGGTTCAGGGGGTATAGGGAAGTGCGTAATACTATTATGTCCATATTGTTTCCATCATGTATCTGAGGTAAAGGGGGATATTGAGGGAGAAGCTCCACCCGTTTTCCCACCCACCCCAAGTCCCGGATGTGGGGCATGCTCTGAGATATTTGCTCAAATAGTTCACCAGTTATGAATCGCGGCCAGTTTCGCTCGATGAGGTCGTCCACTGATTGATATGGTCCATCATAAAGTCTCTGTTTGCCCAGTATTTCGCTGCCAACATATAGCTGAGATGAATGATTGACCTGTTCTGTCTTCTGTCTTTTCTTGGTTGGAGTTCTGAGTCCAGCAGTTCGATTGGGGAGATCTCCAAAGAAACCTTGAGGTATTCCCAGACCAGATTCTTGTATGTTCTAGCAAGCACAGGGCCTGGCACAGTCCATCACCCCGATCAGCTGGTGGTTGCAATTGCTGGGTTGGTTCTGTTTTCGGTCCCGAGTTGCACTGGAACCAATGGGTGTTGCAGTCCAGTCTGGTTCGGCCCTTACATCAACCAGTGGGAGCTGCAGCCTAGTCGGGGCGACCCACAATAATCCCCATCAGGCCCGCCCCCTACCCTGGTTTGCCAGTATGTGTAGCAGTAGACCAGTCTGTCCCCCCATCCCATTTGGCTCTGGTACTTGTCAATGGGTATTAAGGCTTAGGTCTATCTAACCAACTCAACCATCCAGCCCTCACAGATGTTGTTGAGTGCCTCTCTATCTAGCCATCCCAGCCCCCGTCCTAGTTTTCATGCCCTCCTGCGGGACTAGTGACCCAGGAAGGGGGAACCCACTTTTTCCCTCCCAGGTCTCTCAGTCCCGGTTTATGCACTCTTTAGGTGGTTCTGTGATTTGACTTGACAGAATTAGTCCCCAGTGCCAGCTTCTGCCAGCTGATGCTGCGGCTATGCCCAAACATCCCTCACCCACTCTAATTTATGCTTGCACCTGCAGGAATAATCAGCCCAGCCTGGCTTTTCCCTGATCTAGTCCACATGCAGCGCATAGGTGTTGATGAAATGTCTTTTTAAGTCCTTTGTCCATTTTTTCCAAGTTTCTTTTTAAAAATTAATTAATTAGTTAATTAATTTTTATAATCTTACTTATTTGATTAGGGTACAAAGAGTCAAGGGCTACAGGAAAGTTGATAATACCATTGTTTCCACACTAATATCATTTTTTTCCCCCGTATCTGGGGTCATGGGAGAAACAAAGGGAAAAGCCCCACCCAGTCTCCCACCCGTCCCAGGTCCCCAATGTGAGTCACACCCCGAGGGTCCTGCTCAAGCAGTTTTGATAGTTCAATAGGTCTGAATTGCTGCCAATCTTGCCATTCCAATCGCAGTGGAACCTATTCAGAATCCACTGGCTGACATAGTCTCTTCATGGTTGGGGTTCTGAGATCAGCAGTTCAGTTGGAGGGATCTCCAAAGAAACTTCATCTGAGAAAATCCCAAACCTGATTCTTGTGTGAATTTGCCAGTACAGGGTCTGGCACAGTCTGTTGCCCCAATCAGCTTATGCACATGCTGGTCATTGCACTTGCTGGGTCAGTTCTGTTTCCAGCGCTGTCATCCACTTGAACCAATGGGTGTTGTAGTCCAGCTCAATCCTACCCACTTCATAATCAGCCCTCATACAAACCAGTGGGAGCTGCAGCCTAGTTGGGGTGACTCCCATAACCCCCACCAGGCCTGCTCCCTATTCTGGTTCCCATGCATGCCACTATACCGCAGACTTGTTCAGTCTGTCCCACATCCCATTTAGCCCTGCTACTTGTCAATGGGCATTGAAGCCTAGTTCAACCCAACCAACCTGCTATCCAGCCCACACACATACTGGCAGGTGCCTTTCTGTCTAGCCACCCCTGCCCCTGTTCTGGTTTCGTGCTCTCCAGTGGGAGTGGTTACCCACGAGGGAGGTGCCCACTATCTCCCTACTAGGCCACTCCAACTTCTGGATTGTGCACTCCCCAGGTGGTTCTGGCATTTAACTTAACAGAATTGGCCCCCAGTGCCAGCTTCTGCCAGCTGATGATGTGGCAAAGTCCAACCAACTCTCACCCACTCTAATTTGGTTGCACCAGTTGGAACAGTCAGCTCAATCTGGCCCTTCCCCAATCTAGCTCACATGAGGCCCACAGGTGTTGTAGCCCTGCCTGGTCTGGTCTGTCCCCATCCCAACTCATGCTCTCCAGTGGGAGTGGTTGTCCGGCAGGGGAGCCCACATTCTCCCTGCTGGCCTTGCCTCCTCACCCCCCTCCCGGTTCTCACATATGCTGTTTGGGCGCTGCAACCACATCTGGTATGTCTCACCTCACCTTGGCATTCTATAATGTGCACTGGTTTGTGTTGTGACCTAACCTGGCCTGACCCACACTCTATTCTGGTACTTGGATTCGCCAGCAGGTGATGTGAATGGGTTCAGCCTGGTCTGTCCCCTACCTATGCCATATGTATGATGGTGGGTATCTTCCTCTGGCCTGGTCTGGGTTGCTCCATGTCATGGTTCTTGTGCTCACCTGTAGGGGCTGTGTTCCGACAGAGGAGTTTCCCAAGTTCCTCCTTCAGAACCTCTCTCTATACCATGTCTTACGTGTACTGGTGGTTCCATGGATCAGCCCTCATTGCTGGCCTTCATTCCATTCCAGTTTTTGGTGTTGGCTATTTCACCCCAGCCAAGGCTTGTCCATTCCCAGACACTGCTCACACATGGCTCAGAGACCCAGCCTAGTCCGTCCTACATCTACCCAGGTTCTCCAGAGCGCCAGCCAGATGGTGAAGGCGTCTAGCCCAGCTTGGTGTGCCCAGCCCCAGTCCACATTTGTGCTTGGGAGACTACAGCCATATCCAGACCAGAATGCAGCCCCCACTCCAGCCCCCGCACCCTCCCGTGGGAATCCCAGCCTAGTAAGGGTATATTCTCATAGCTCCCCAAATGAGTCTATTCCCAGCCCTAGATTGCATGGGTGCCAGTGGTTGCTCTGACCCAGTTGGCTTAGCCCCTCACCTGTCTCAGCCTTTGCCTTCGATGCTGTGGCATAGTATCCCTGCCTAGTCCTTTGTCATTTTTAAAAATGTATTTGTTTATTTGAAGAAAAAGGGAGAGATTAATCTTCTATCTGTTCATTCACTCCTCAAATGTCCACAATAGCCAAGAATGAACCAGGCTGAAGCCAGAAGTTTAAACAGAGCTCCCTCGTAGATGGAGGGACCCAAACACTTGGACTGTCTTCTGCTGCTTTTACAGGCCATTAGCACGGAGCAGTCAGGCCTTCAACTGGCACCCATAAGGGATGCTGGCATCAGTGGAGGCTGCTGAATGTGCTGCACCAGCCTCTCTGACCATTTTTAAAAATTGGATTATTTTTTAGTTAATTTGCTGTTAGAGTATAGGAATTCTTTATGTGTTTTAACTATTAAGCTCTTACCACATGTATAATTGGCCAAGATTTTCCCTCATGCTATTGGTTACCTTCTCAAAATATTGATTATTTGATGAGCAAGTTTTTGAAGTTTGATGTAGTCTAGTTTGTCCCTTTTTGCTTTTTTTACCTGGGTGTTTGCTAGCATAACCATGAAATCACTGCCAAGTCCAACATCACAAAATTTTCCCTCTATTTTTTTTTCAAATACATTTAGAGTTGTAGATTTTACATCTGACTTTAATCTTTTCTGGTTGAATTTTTAAGCAGTGTATTGAGGATTTTGTGTATTCATGTCACATTTTCTTGATGTCACATGATGAAGATACTGGGTTTTTTGATTGAATGGACTTGGCATGCTTACCACACACATGAAGTCTGATTTCTGAGCTTGCTTCCTATTTCATTGGTTAATGTTGTCTGCTAGTCTTCATGTCACCATGGCTTTTTAAAATTATTCTAACTTTGTAATATTTTTTGAAATCAGGAATTGTGAATTCTTAAATTTTGTTCTTGTTCCAAGTTGTTTCAGGTCTTTGCAATCCCTCGATATTTCGTGTTAATTTTTATAGTATTGGTATATTTTAAAAGATATATTTACTTGTATTTTAAAGGTAAATTTTAAAGAAAGAAGAAGAGACAGAGATAGAGGTTTTCCATAGACTGATTTACTTCTCACATGGCTACAATGCCAAAGCTGAGCTGATTTATTTATTTTTATTGGAAAATCAGATTTACAGAGAGGAGAGACAGAGACCAAGATCTTCCATCTATTAGTTCAATCCTCAAATGGCCACAATGGCTGGAGATGAGCCAATCAGGAGCCAGGAGCATCTTCTGGGTCTCCCATGTAGATACAGGGTCTACTGATTTCCCAGGCCATAAGTAGAGTGCTGGATGCAAAATGGAGCAGTTGAGACTTGAATTGATGACCATATGGAATCCCACTGCCACAGGGAGGTAGACAGCTGTGCCACTGCACTGTCCCCATTTTGTGTTAATTTTAGGATACATTTTTCTGCTTCTACCCAAAATGCTGCTGGGCTATTGACAGGGATTAGAATAAATCATCTTTGAGGTTCGTTGTGATACTGAAATGACTTAATGATAATGGTATCACTGGAGTAGACATTCAAATCTGGGGTCATCAACTCTTAACCTCAAAAAAACAGAAGGAACATTTTTTAAAAAAAGATTTCTAAAAATTATTTATTTGAAAGGCAGCGTTACAGAGAGAAGAGGGGAAACAGAGAATCTTTCACCTGCTGGTTCCCTCTCTAAATGGCCACAACCACTGGGGCTGGGCCAATGCTGTTGAGTGTTTCTCTCTTTACTGATGCTGCAACAGTTTGAGAGCGAGCACCTACTATTGCCTGCAGGGCAGGGAGTATCGTGAAGTTTTAAATGAGTTGCTGTGTACAGTTGAAACATCTATAGCACTGCATAAAGGGCTGTAACTGGGAATCAGGGTGGTTGAGTTTAATTTTGTAACTGAATAAGCCCTGCTAGGGCATCATCCATATGTACATGTGACTGGAGAATAAGGAATGATGCTTTCTTTCTCCTCTCTGTTCTGCCTAAGATTTCTGACCCTGAGCGAGTAATGCAGGTGCTCCACAATCATGCTGCAAAGACCATCATGCTGATTCCACACTACCCAACTTTCGTGACTTCCCAGGGTTTGCCTCAGTGCAGCTATGATCAAATCTGGGAGAATATGTACAGCAACATCAGCCTCTACCAGGTATGCCAGGAGGAAGCAACCAGCATGTCCTTTTGATTTTTAAAGATTTATTTATTTTATTGGAAAGGCAGATTTACAGAGAGAAGGAGAGACCGAGAGAAAGATCTTCCATCTGCTGGTTCCTTCCTCAAATGGCCACAATGGCTGGAGCTGAGGTGATCCAAAGTCAGAAGCCAGGATCCATGAGCTTCTGGATCTCTCATGTGGGTTCAGGGTCCCAAGGCTTTGGGCCATCCTCTACTGCTTTCCCAAGCCACAAGCATGGAGCTGGATGGGAAGTGGAACAGCTGGGACTGGAACTAGTACCCTATGAGATGCCATGAGATTTACCAGCTATGCCATAACGCCAACCCTTAACTACTGCACTTTCCAGGCACACAGGCTAAGCAAGCTTTTCAGTGCTCAAGTTCGCCAAGTCTTGATGGACATGTGTGTGAACGCTGCTGGAAGCTGAGGGCCTTCAACAGGTTTTGAGATGGAAGCCCTTCCTTAGCTACCAAGGAGTTGTTGTCAGAAGTTATCCCAAAGTAAATAAAGGCAGCAAGGTAGGGCTCTGTGCCAAGGAATCAGGCCTGTAGAAATCCTTGCACAGGGCCAGGTTACAGGTACATGATTCTTATGGTTTGCATTGTATGTATGGAAGTTCTTTTTCTGTTAGATATGAAAGACCATTCATTTCAGCTTTACTCATAGTACAAAAGCAGTGGGGTCAAACAAAAGGTCCATCCGAAGGGAGACAGATTCACTGAATGACAGTGTATACATTTCACAGGAGGATGGAAATGAGGGAGAGGGAAGAGGCGATACAGAGCCAGAGATGAGGAGCTCTGTGGTTGAGATTGAACCATGAGGTCGTGGTGTGACTGAGGGTAGCACTGCCAGTGGGCACCTGGCGAACAGAGGAGGTAACTTTGGTAGGACCACGATGGCAGAAAAAAAAAGCTGAGGGCATATGGGGAGAGTGGAGGTGATGGCTGTGGTAGGTGCTGAGTGGCAGGAAGCTCTAAGTGAGGGTGACAACATGAGATGTGATGGTGGAAGTGAAAGGATAAAGGGCTTCTGCCTTCCCTCGCCCAGCCCTTCTTTGTTGCTTCCTTTTACTTGCAGAGCAAGTGAGTAGACAGGGACCAGTGGGATGCAGTCTGGGATTTTCCCATAGCCTACTGTGGATACACCTGTTGAAATGTAAAAAATGGAAAAGGAAGGAAAGAGAAGAGGTGAGAGAAAAGAAACCACCTGCTCTGGCTATTCACTGACTTATTGAGGTTAAACTTGGAATTGACCAAAGGGAGTCACATGCGAGCATTATATGTTTGAGTTGATGTGTGGCCAAGATGTGTCATAGAGACTCAGAGGATCTGTAGATTTCCAAATGGCAGGGGTGAGGCGTAGAAGGAGACAAAGACATGTGTACCAGTCACCCAATGTTTTAGCGTTCATGAAAGTTCTTCAGTTTCTCATTCATTCATTTGGTGATTCTAACACAGATACTGCCTTTGTGCCAGGAACTGTGTTGGTCTTAGGGAGTGAAGCAGGAACTAGTCCTTGACCTTGATAACAGCAAGCAATAAACAAGTATGCCAAGAAGGAAATCTGTGTTTCGAATATATGGATGCTGTGGGGTAGAGGACAGTGAGGCGTTGGAGTAGGAGGCACACACTGTAATGGAGAGGTCAGGCAAGGTCTCTTGGCCAGGGACAGAGGTGATGTTTAAGCTGAAGCTTAGTGAGTGAAAAGCAGCCTAGTGCAGAAAGCAACACTGGGTTTAAGGGAAGAACTTCCAAGGCAATAGCCAGCATTTTCCGTTTTTTTTTAAATCACCTTTTCCTGTGGGTGTTAATTTGTGACCTTCTCAAGTATTTCTGTCATTTTTACCCTATGTCAGAGTCCCAGGTGGCAATATATTGCCATTCTGGATTTGACTACAAATTGGATGAGATTAGGCTGAAGAAATGTGGCAGCTGGGAGGAGTGGCAGGAGTCTGTTAGTGCTGTGCAAGCCTGTAGCAGTCAAGTGTGAATCTTAACATCTGCATGTCCATCAGCATTCTGATGATGGCCAGTGACAACCAGTACCATGTGACTGAGAATTTTCCATAAGGCCATCTGCGCCAGGGAAACGGAGTCTCCAGGGACTGTCCACTTCCTTGGCTCTGAGAGAAAAAGTTAGAACAGTTTCTGATAGCTTCTCAAGAATGCTGTTCACCTGTAACCTTTCTTTAGGGAGTGCTGGTTTGCTTAGAGAGTTATTTTGCTTATTTAAAAGGCAGAGTTAAGGAGAGAGACAGAGAGGTTGAGAGAGATTTTCTATCCATTAGTTCACTCTCCAAATGGTCACCACAGCTGGAACTGGACCCGCCCGAAGCCAGGAGCCTGGCGCTTCTTATAGGTCTCCCATTTGGGCGACATGGACCTACACACTTGAACCATCCTCTGCTGTTTTCCCAGGCACAGTAGCAGGGAGTTGGATGGGAAGTGGGAACTCAAGTCAGCACCCTTGTGGTATGTCAGCACCACAGGTCATGGTTTTACTTGCTATGTCACAGAACCAGCCTATTGGGGGAGGGATGATTTTAAAAATTTCGTTTTCTTAAAGTTTGAGATTTACTGAGCAGTTGCAAAGAGAGAACAAAGAACTCCCATCTACAGCCTACATCAAGTTTTTGCTGTTAGCGTGAAGCATAGGCTGAAGGAACTGGCACTGGGTCATTCCTATAGGCTCAACTGAACCTTGGTGCCACCAGTTCTTTCATGAATGTTCTCTTTCTGTACTGGTATCCTAGCCAAGGAGCTATGTTACATTCATTGCTGTGCTTGCCACAGCTGCCCTCCTCTGTCACGTCTGCTCAATCTTACCTTGATTGTCATGTCTTTGATTGGAGAAAGGGCCAGAAGCCTGTGGAATGTCCCCCAATGTGAGTTCGTCTGGTGTGTTTCCCGTGGTGACATGACACCAAGGTTTTGAGCTGGATAACAAGGAGCAGCATAGGGACACCATACTCTCCTGGTTGTTTCTTCTCCGAGGAACATCTTATCCACATGACGTTACTGAGGATGACAATTTTGCTTGCTTGGAAGTTAGCGATGGTTTCCACTTTTATGTGAAGTTACCATTTTTGTTTTAAAGGATGTTTTTTCAAAAATTCATTTATTTGAAAGTAAGAGAAAGAGAGAGAGAGAGAGAGAGAGAGAGAGAATCTTCCATCTGTTGGTTTGCTCCCCGGATAACTGCAATGGCAGGTGTTGGACCAGGCTGAAGCCAGAAGCCAGAAGCTTCTGCCAAGTCTCCTACCTGGGAGCAGAGCCCAGGGACTTGGATCATCTTTTGTTGCTTTTTTTCAGGCACATTAGCCCAGAGATGGTTGGAAAGTGGAATAGGCAGGACTTGAACTGGCACCCGTATAGGATTCTGGCATCTCAGGCAGCAGTTTTTCCCAGCAATGCCATAATGCTGGCCTCTGTTGAAGGAATTTTTAGACCCACAGATTCTTTTTTTTTTTTCCGGCAGCACATATACTAAAATTGGAACAATACAGAGGAGATTAGCATGGCCCCACAGATTCTTGTAAAACATTCAACCACAACTGTGAAGTATAACTCTTGCTTGGTTATCCTTCCCCCGATTGCTGGGCCTTCCCATCTGCTCCAAGAGAAAGAAACACTCTAACTGCTCCAGGCTTTTCCCTGCACTTCCATGCATATGCATGTCCCAATGCAACACACATATATAAGATGACTTCGTGTTTTAGTTGTCTGTAGAAATGATATGTCTCCCTGCAACTTGCTTTCCCACACAGCAGTATGCCTTGAATATCTGTTTCCGTTGCGCTTTTTGATGACAAAGGGTCTTCCAAGAGTGCACAGGCAATGCCTCTTAGGAAAAATCTGCATAGATTTCAAACATTGGTTGCACCAAAGCAAACTTCCCTTTTATTCTGTTTTTTGCCCCCACAAACATTTTGGAATATTTCCTTGTTCACTGAAGTCTGCATAGCAATGTCCATGGACTCTGGGGGCCATTTTCCCTGTTACCAGAAACTGCTGACTGAATTGTCTTGGACGTTTACTTCTTGAAAGTAGATGCACACAAGATTTGGAGTAGAACAGACACATTGAAAAGCTTTCACAGACCCGGCCAAGATGCCTTCGATCAGTCTCCCACCAGCCACCTATCAGAGTCCCAATTGTCCCCCAGCCACTTCAATCTTGAATGTATTTGGACATTGAGGATGCTTGCAATGTTATCACAGTTTGGGTGGGTCTTTTACTCACCTCTGCATACAAAGCTGTCTCCTCTCTCTTTAACGTATAACTCTTATTCCAGATGTGCTAGAGATGTGGAATTTGGGGAATAAAGAACAAATGCCAAATGATCTTACAATTGCTAACCAAGGACCATGTATACATAGCCGAATAAGATTTTGGACATCTTTGAAAAAGAACCAAAAAGGCAAAAATTGTGCAACTCTTGCCCTGCTCAGCAGGAAGAATGGCCTTCCAGCTGGGCCTGTAATGGAAACTTCTGAACTGTACTGTGAGATCAGGTTACTGAGCTGCAGGTCATTCCCCAGGAAATCAGCTCTCTGTTAGTATGGCTGTGCTCTGACCTTTCATGTAGCTATCATCATTGTGTTTGCCAAGATATATGGCTTCATTGCTCACTACTGTTTAACTTTATGCAGTGAATGGCAGAAGCCACTTCCTGCAGGCTGCAGAGTCACAGAGCAGTGTTAGATCTATTTCCTTGGCCTCTTCTCTCTGTGGCCTGGACATTTTCAAGCATCAGTTTTATTTATTTGACAGGCAGAAAGAGAGAGTGTACTCCCATCTGTGGGTTCATCCTCTCAGGGTCCCCAGTGCAGGGTGGAGCTGGTCCAAAGCTGGGAACTAGGAACCAAACCCAAGATTCCCTTGTGGGTGGCAGGAACCCAAGCACTTGAGTCATCACCTGCTGCCTCCCAGAAGGCACAGAGCAGGAAGTCAGAGTTGGAAACAGAGTGAATCAGATCTAGATACTCTGATTTGGAATGTGGGCATCCTGGCTGGCAATGTGACCACTAAACCAAATGCCCAACCCACATTTACTTTAAAAAACAAACTTTTTTTTTTTGGAAAAAAAATCATGGCAAATATTTATCACAGACAATTTTATAAATGACAAAAAATTAAAAAGAAAAGAAATATCACCTATTGCTGTGCAACCCACAATAATAACAACAGTATTGTTAATATTCCATCTATATTCTCATCTTTGTTTCCTGCAAATTTAGGCACTGGGGAATGCATACCAGACTTAATTTTTTCTCTAATTACTCCTCCCACCCTATTTCTTAATTCATTATTTTTGATGACATCCCAGAAAAAAAGAGAAAGATTTTCAATCAGTGGGGATCTCTCAATTTCAACATACGCGAGAAACTTAGCCATGCTGGTGAAGACGCAGGCAGAGGCAGAAAAAGGTCAAAGGGTTCACTGACCTGGGAAGGGCGGATGTTCACCACTGCTGGCATTGACTTGGTGAATCTAGGGCAGCCCTGTGCTTACCTGCCTGTCTCTAACTCCCTTAGGGAAACTCACTCCTGAGCATTGGCTCTTTCCTATACAGTTTTCTTGGGGGAGCTGTGTTTGGTTCTTGTTCCCCAGAAGAAGCTGGGCTCCTTCCTCTTTCTTGTCCCAGTCCATCTGTGCCCTTTCCTTCCTTCTTGACTATCTGCCCATCAGCCAGTACTTTTGTGGTTGGCCCAGTCACTCCTTCCAATGTCCTTCATTGTAACTTGACCTTCTGTTCCTCTTTGTGCCTTTCTGGGTCATTTGAGAAGCAGCTGAGAATATCACATCTGAGAAAAGATGTTACTTATAACTCCTCCTGGGACCACATGGGTGATGGGAAATGCCATCTGAGAGCACTGCAGGCCAGGGAATGAAGGGTTCCATAGAACCCTCACTCAAGTTCGTTCTCATTGTCAACACCCACAACTCCCCTTGGAAGTTCATGCTTCCCAAGGATTGTCAACAGTAATAATTTTCTTCACTTTGGGGTGATAATCTTCTGTTTTTGTTTTAAGATACAAGAGAGCACCATGTCACCTCCCAGTGTCCTTTCCAGTCCTGGGAAGTTTGCCCAGACATGCACTGATGTGCACACTGATGACCTGGGGCAATCAGGAGCTGACTTTATCCACACGCATAATGGGCAGCAGTTAATGAGCCCTAACAGAACAACGTGCCCTCCCACTTGTTCTTTCTAATATTCTTGTCAACATTTCCCTGCTCTACTGCCCTTTGTGGAGTCTGGCCACCTATACCAGTGTCTCAAGGACTGTATTATTCAAATGCAGGCAGTCTGGGCCTTGGTCAAAACATTGAGGGCTACAGAAGGTGAGAATTTCTCCTTCTGTTCTCATCTCACAGTCCTGCAGGTGGGCAGTCCAGAGTTGGTATGTCAACTGTGCTTTTGAGGAGGGGATCCCCAGGAATGGGGATTTGGAATAGCAACTGCTCTGAGCTGGAGTTTGAGTGGCCATGTCCATGTTTAAAGCAGCATGGTGGCAAGTGGGGGTGGGAGATGTTCTTCAGGACCATTCCTAGAAGCAGCCACATGCACTTGCACTCCTGTTCTGGTAGCCACCTGGCTGCCCTCACTGAAAGAGGGGCCGGAGAATGCCATCTCTGTCTGGGTAGCCACGACCACCATCTCATCCCTAGAGAAAAGGAGGAGAGCAGCTACTGGGGAACAGTCAGCAGTTTCTACCATAGGGCTTGTTGGAGTTCCAAGAACCAACTGTTAGCCTACAGGTCACCCAGACATGGGGTTTCTGTCCACAACCAGTGCCACTCAATGCTTGTGTGGGACTTAGTGCACCTTGAAAGAGAACACCTGCTAAGGACGGATGTCCAAGGCCAGGCAGAGAGGAAGACTAAGCAGCCTCTGCCCCAAGGGACAGGGGCAGGGCAGACAAACCGGAACCTTCTACATGGCTTCCGTGAGACTGGGGTACATGACTGTATCATTCCAAGTATCAGGAGAGATGTCTGTGGACACAGTGTAAACCTCCACTTCCATGAGAGATCCTACGGGATGACTGGCCTCTGTTTGTGCTGGGGGAGCCAGGATGTTGAGCACCTGTTGGATGTCAGATAGAGGCTATAGATTTGTTCTGGCACTGAATTCTCACAGCATCTCATCACCATTTTCCTTTATTATGCCAAGTTACAAGTATGGAAACAGGCTTGAGTTCTTAAGAGACCAAAGCCTAGAGCCAATCAACAGACAGAGGGTTCTACTGCACGGATCTCTGTCCTGTGGAATAAGAACAATTAGAGAGATTCAAAATTCCAAGCATGCATGTTTCTGAAAAATATGTGTATTCATCACTTTCTATGACAGGAATCACATAAAAGATGGGGAGGGGTGGCTGCCATCCAAGAGCTGTGAGTACTTTTACAAAATAAAAGTCTTGATGAGGTGAAGGGCAATCATTAGAGCCAGAACCATAGCATGGTAGGCTAAGCTTTTGCCTGTGGCACCGGCATCCCATAAAGCATCAGCTTGTGTTCTAGCTGCTCCATTTCTGATCTAGCTCCCTGCTTATGGCCTGGAAAAGCAATGGAGGATGAGTCAAGTTCTTGGGCCCCTGAACTCAGGTGGGAGATCCAGAAGAAACGCTTGGCTGCTACCTTTGGATCCACTCAGCTCTGGCTGTTGTGGCCACTTGCGGGGTGAACTGATGGATGTGAGAGTTCTATCTCTCTTTCTGTCTTTTTCCCCATTTCTGTCTAACTCTGCCTTTCAGATAAAAAACAATACCTAATTTATAATATAAATCCAGATTTTCCTTTATTAATTTGAGAGGCAGAGAGCTACAGCTGATATGTGCTGATTCTGATTTACTGCCCAAATATCTACAATGGCCTTTGGGCAAGGCCAATGCTAGAAGCCAGAACTCAATGTGAGTTTCCCATGTGGATGGTAGAAACCCAATGACTTGAGCCATTCCTAGCACCTCTCAGAGTGTACAGAAGCAGAGATCTGGAATTGGGAGCAGGGTCAGGGATCAAACCCAGGTACTCTGCTATGGGTTATGGACATTGCAACCCAGCGAACATCTTAACCACTAGATCAATCACCTGCCAGGGGGAGTTGGATCAGGATGGTCTTCTACTTACTTGTCTACACTTGCTCTAGATCTTGAGGTTTAATTCTGGGATGACTGAGCTTTGGTTTGTTAATAATACTGCAAATGCTTATGTGATTAAACTAATGCTAGTGTTCTAATAGAATGAAAACACGAAAGATGATGACCTTCCAATGGAACAAAGTGAAAATGAGCTAGTTCAAAGAAGTTTCTGCCAACGTGGTGATGATGTGCCTCTCAAGTCGAAAAAAGAGACAGGGTAAAATTAAATCATTTTATTGTGACTCACGGAAATAGATTAAAATGCTGTGGGGAGAGTTGAGCGACTGATTAATATGTAGTTTACATGTTAACACGAATACATTTGAAGTCAAAATGGAAGCAAGGCTGTGAAAACAGGTCAGACAACTAAATTAATATTTGACACCAACACCTTGTTTTTAACGAGAGTAATTACTGAGAGAAATTTCTTCTTTATATTTGGAGAGTGATTATTTCCCTCCCCTCCCTCAGTGCAGCTTTTTAAAGAGTACCTGTTGTGAAATGTTATTCCACTGGCATATATGAATTTTCTGAACCCCTTTGAGAGGAAAGATCTTTATTATATTTTTCCTGCCTACCCAAGATACGACTATGCCAAGACCTTACAACTGCTGGGTTTGGATGACGGGGCTGAGCCCAGTGGTGGGAAATCCATCCTGATGAGAGGGGCCTACTTGTCTTTTCTGTACCTGCACCACCTGCGGATCAGGGAGCTGCAGGTGGGTGGCCCTGTGCACTGCTTTTCAGCATCTGTGATATCTGGTTGTCAGGAAAGGGGGGCTATATTTGTCTGTTTTCTGTAGCTATAACAAAATGCCTGAGGCTGGTTAACTTGGAAGGAGGTTTATTTAGCTCACAGTCTGGGAAGTTCAAGGGCATGGAAGGGCACTGGCGCGGCTCTGCAGAGGGCCTCCAGATTAATAGCCTCACCATGTCACCAATGGTGGAAGGGTGCAACAGGGATAGATTGCATGGCAACACAGGAAGCCAGAAAGAGATTCAGGGGTCAGATCCACTCTCTGACAACAACTCATTCTCCAAGGAACCAACCGTGGTCCATGAGAACTGCATTAACACCTTCCAAGAGTAACGCTTTCACCTCCACTGGGTCCCACCGCATAAAGCCTCTACTGGCTCTCCAGTTACCATACTGGGGACCAAACTTCCAGGAAACAACCTAGGACAAATCAGATTCCCACAGCAGGTGCTTTCTTGCTAGTCCAGCCACAATGCCCATTTATGTGTTTGCTGTTGTTTCTGAATTTCATATGAAATCACTCCTTGAGGGGTGTGCTCTTTGCTCCACAGAAGGGTTGCCCTACCGCTCCCAAGAGTCTCTTCTAGTAGGATGGGGCTAGGCAAAGGGCAGAGTCCTGATTCCATTCTTTGTGTTTCAGCGCATCTGTTTAGGAGTCCTGAACTACTTCAGATCTTTTGAGCGAACCCTGACCATCAACACTGCAGGTCTTACTGTGGTTTCAGGGCTCATGGTCCCCTCCATGGAAGATAGCTCCTTTGTAAAGATATCCAATGGAGGTTTGGGCCCGTTGCATGGCCTGAGAACTCACCACTATGTCCACAGGTCATCTGCTGAGCACAAGGTGAGGTCTTCTAGTGGTTTTTCTTCTCCAGGAGCCTACCTCCTGAAGCCATTTTCTTCTTTTTCTTCTTCTTCTTCTTCTTCTTCTTCTTCTTCTTCTTCTTCTCCTTCTTCTTCTTCTTCTTCTTCTTTTCGATTTTTAAATTTTGTTTTGGATAACGTTTACATAGTTGATTAGGTGGAAAAGGTGGAGGGTTAAGGGAAAGTGGATGTGACCATTGTTTCCGCATTTTCTTTTTTCTTCTTCCTGTATCTGGAGGAGGAAAGGAGATAAGGGGAGAAGTCACACCCAGCCTCCCAACTGCCTCTGTACCTGGGGATGGGGAACGGTCGCCCAACATCATCCTAGGGTTCCTGATGTGGAGCTTGCTCTGAGGGTTCTGTGTAAGTTGTTTTAATAGCTCAGTGGTTCTGAAATGCTGTTGATCTTTCTGATCCAAGGATGAGAAAATCATTCCAAGGTCCACTGGCTGACATAATCCACTTTAGAGTCTTCATTCACCCAGATATTTGCTGCCAAATCTTGGCTGGGATAGTTGACCAAATTGTTCTACCCTCCTTCCCCTGTTATGGTACCAGATCTTATGAACTGGCCCAGCCTAGCCTACCCCCAGACCTGACCCACACATATGCCAGTAGGTACCATAACCTGGCCTTGTCTGGGTTGTTCTCAGCCTTGCTTGTGCTCACTAGGGACTGAGTCCTAACAAAGTAGTTCTCCAAGCTCCTCTATCAGGTTTCCTCTCTGTGACAGATCTCATGTATACAGGTGGGTCCTTGGCTGTCTGACTTAGTCTACTTCCTATCCTGGCAAGAACACTGGCCTTGCCCAACCAGCCCACACACATTCTGGTTCTTACTGTTGGATGCTACAGCCCAGCCACACCTGGTCTATGCCCAAACATGGCTTTCACATGGTTCAGCTGGGGCAGGGACATAGTCCAGCCCATCATACAGCCACCCTGGCTCTCACGAACATTAGCAGGTGCTGGAATCTAGCCCAGTTTGGCACATCCCAGACCCAGTCCACACCCATACCAGGGGACATTGTAGTCATGTCCAACCCAGATTACAACCCTCATTCTGGCTCTGGTGCACACCAGTGGGAACCACCATCTAGCCAAGGCATCCCCTTAACTCCCCATCCAGGCCTGTTCCTGGCCATAGATCTTGTGTATGCCAGTGACCCAGCTCAGCGAAGAGCATTCCCTGTCTTAGCCTTTGTCATTGGATGCTGAAGCCTGATCTGTCCTGGCCTGCCTGCAGTCCCGACTCTTGCTGCCAGTTGCTGCAGCCTAGCGCTGCCCAGTTTTCTCCCATTGCTGCCTCATGCAAACCAGTAGGTGTGATAGCCTATCCTGGCATTGCCTGCATGGCTCCTACACATGCCAGTGGGCTAAGATTGGCCCATTCCTGCCCAGTTCACCCCCTCCAGAACTGCCCCACACACTTACC
Source organism: Ochotona princeps (assembly GCF_030435755.1). Classification (NCBI taxonomy): domain Eukaryota; kingdom Metazoa; phylum Chordata; class Mammalia; order Lagomorpha; family Ochotonidae; genus Ochotona; species Ochotona princeps. Next base: position 52,881,468 of record NC_080832.1, on the reverse strand, counting down.
GACAGGTGGAGCTACCTTGCCTGACCTGAACCACATGCTCACCAGAGGAAGCTATGGCCCACCAGGGGAGTTTCCCAAGCTCCTCTACCAGGCCCACTCCCAGACCCAGATCTCAGATGTGCCAGTGGGTGCTTGGTCCTTACCTGGCATAGTGTGCTCCCTCTGTCCCAGCCTTTGTATGAGTTGGTGAATGGTGTGGCCCAGTCCATCCACACCCTATTCTTGCGTATGCCTGTGGGTGCTGAAGCCTGGACCTTCCTGTGGTGTTCACATGAATTTTGGAGGGTTCCATGGTCATGCCTAGCTCAGTCTGTCACCACCCCTAGCTCATATCTAACCATCAGAAATGCAGTTTCACAGGGGTGAGCTCACATATCCCCCACAGAATCTGTCCCCAGGCTTGGCTCTCTCACATGCTGGTTAGTGTCATGTTCTGACTCTCACTGGAGGGTACTATGATCTAGCCTTGCCAGGCAGGCCCCCAGTCCTAGCTTTAGTGTGCACCAGGGAGTGGTGGTTGGCTGTGGTCCATACTAACTAGCTCAGCTCAGGTCTCCCATGTGGGCCAGTGCCTCGGTCTAAAATCCATTTAAGCACATTAACCTGCTGATCATGTCAGGAGCAGCACTGTCCTGCAGAAATATCATACATCCAGTCCATGAGTACATATACAGAATGCCACATGGGTTGCCACCGAAGCTTCCAAAAACTGCCTAGCCCCTTGGAGAAGGCTGGGATCTGGTGACTAGCCTTGGCCAATGGCCATAAGCAGAAGCGACGTGTGTTACATCCAGTACAAAGCAACTTGGAGTTGGTTCATTTCTTCCTATCTTCCTCCACTGCAGCCAGCAGAGGTGCCTGTTAAGACGCTTGCCATAGAGGAAAATGGCTGTGTCACTGTCGGCAGATAGCCACATAGAAAGCATTGATCTTGTCGTGGGTTATATGTGAATGGCAAATCCCTTTTAATGTCAGGTTGCTGGATTTGGGGATTGTGTATCCCAGAAGGCCTAAACTTGTTTTGCTTTTATAATACTTATTTATTTTTATTGGAAAAGTAGAATTCCAGAGAGAAGGTCTTCAATCTTTTAACCTTTCTTCACAGAGTCACTCCCCAAATGGCTGTGGCCAGAGCTGATCTGACCTGAAGGAATGAACCAGGAGTTTCTTCCAAGTTTCCCAAGTGGTTGCAAGGGCCCAAAGCCTCAGGCTATCCTCACTGCTTTTCCATGTCATAAGCAGGGATCTGCATGGGAAGTGAAGCATCTGGGACACAAACTGGCTCCCTTATGGGATGCCAGTGCCACAGGTGGAGGATTAGCCTGTTGAACCATCTTGCCAGCCCCAAAGACCGAACTTTTGTGAACTAGTAAAAGTAGCAGTGTGTACTGTGGGAAATAGTTAGGAAAGGAGGCTAGAAAATGCTGGAGCTGGCTATGGGACTCTGATGTTTGGCAAGGGATTGTCAGGGAAGGCCCTACTAAGTGGAGTCCATGCTAACATTTGAGAAAGAGTGCCAGACAGTACGGAGGCACTGCAAAGGCCCCGAGGTAGGACTACATTCTGCAATGTTGCAGAAAGGGCAGAGAGTACAGGAATATGTGTTGAACACAGAGGAGGGGAGGGGGTTATATCAGTCCTGTGGACATTGTTTCTGACCTTGGGTGAGATGGAAAGCCTGATGTGATTTAACTGACATCCTAACACTTGTGCTGCCCAAGTGGAAACAGACCAACTACTATCTAATGTGGAGAGACTAGCTGAGAAGCTACTGAATTCATCAAACCTGAAACAATGTGTCTTTTTTTTTTTAAGATTTATTTGTTTTATTGCAAATTCAGATATACAGAGAGGAGGAGAGACAGAGAGGAAGATCTTCCGTCCGATGATTCATTCCCCAAGTGAGTGCAATGGCCGGTGCTGTGCCGATCTGAAGCCAGGAACCAGGAACCTCTTCCAGGTCTCCCATGTGGGTGCGGTGTCCCAAAGCATTGGGCCGTCCTTGACTGCTTTCCCAGGCCACAAGCAGGGAGCTAGATGGGAAGTGGAGCTTTCAGGATTAGAACCGGCGCCCATATGGGATCCCAGGGCGTTCAAGGCGAGGACTTTAGCCGCTAGGCCACGCCGCCGGACCCAACAATGTGTCTGAGAAGACAGCATGGCGAGACATGATCAGACTGTAGAGACAGCTCCTATCGGCTGGTTAGATTGTCTGAGTTGTTGGTGCTGCCTCCAAGGGTCTGCCCTGGCAGGGCTCCAGAATCAGAAACTGGAATCCAGCACCGATATGCTGATATGGGACATGGACATCTTAACTGATAGGCTGAAATCCTGCTCCCTGGCTATGTTGTTTTAAAAAGATTTGTTTTATCCATCTGAAAGAGTGACAGAGGGCAAGAGAAAGAAAGTGAGACTGAAATTTTCCATCTTTTGGTTCACTTTCCAAATGCCTGCAATAGCTAGGGCTGGGCTAAAAACCAGAAGCCAGGAACTCCATGTGGAGCTCCCACATGGAGGGCAGGGGCCCAAGCACTTTGGCTGCTTTTCAAGGATCATTAGCAGGGAGCATGACTGGGAGTGAAGCAGCTGGGTCTCGACCAGCATACCCATGTGTAATGCTGACACAAAGCAGCAGGTGAACTGTACCACAATGATAGCGCCTCTGGTTGTATTGTGCAGGTACAGCCAGAAAGACTTCCAGGATGAACAGCTATGGCTGATTACAAAGGTTTAGCCAGAGCCTTTAGGAGCTTGGAGTTGCCACTAACTGAGCTATGATTGGGGTAGACTGGTAGGAAGGTGGAAATCTCAGATCAGGACGTGGGAAGTTTGCCACGCTTACTACAGATCCAAGTGGCAAGAGTAAGTGGAGAGCTGCAAATGTTGAGTTCACACAGCGAATCTAATTAGTGTTTCTTTGACAAAAGAAAGACTTGATTTAGGAAAACATTAATTTATCAGAGAACTATTACCTGTATGGCCACAAGAACTAAATTCACACTAGCAAGTGAAGATAGTAGGGAGAGAAGAAGGAATGATGTGTGAAAACCTTTCCCATGTTACTATATTTTTAAAGAGTTATTTTAGCATCCATTCAATGTCAGTCTTAAAAACATATGAATCATTCCCAAGTCAGGTTTCTTACCCAAACAGATAATTACTGTCCCCTCCTTCCTGCCACACTCCCCCAAGCATGGTATTGGAGAACTGGCTCTCCGGACCACAAAACCTATGAAGGGGTGAGGGAGGGGTCTTCCACAGGACTATGGAAAAAACTAGAATGGAAAGTAAATAAGGAAATGGCATAGTGACCAAGCAATTTACTATTCAAAGTGCTTCTCCTGTGGATGTAACACACACTTCAGAGGGAGGAGAAGAACCAAGGCCAGCACAAACACAGGCGTATGTGTGACTTTCAAAAGGATTTCAACAACTGGCATGAGAGGGGATCTTGGACAAAACAAGCATTTGAATAGATTGCTAGGTTAAGCTGTTGTGGAGTGCAAGAGAGATCACACTGGACCAAAGCATAGGATGTTAGGAGTCTTTGTTGCCCAAAGTTGGCGACAGCAGCTCCTGCTGCACTCCAGGAGCCACTGCTCTGTTGAGTAGCAGAAGTCAGAGGTGTTTAACCTCTCATCCTCCGATCAGATTGCAAGCCATACAGAACAGTTTCCATGCATTCGATTACTAAGTGCAGGAGGCAGGAAGAGAGCTGCTGGAGTCAAAAGTTTTTCTCTAGTTAACTAACTTAACCTAGCACAACAGGAGGCAGATGTGACCAGGTACACAGAGCCTCCTGAGCTGTTTTTATGCTGTCAGGGAGGCAGGAGGGGCCGCTGCACAGGAGGAGCAACCAGAGCCAGTTTCACACATTAATTAACTTGAATGGTGCGAGAGGAAGTAAGAAGGGCGGAGTGCAGAAACTCCATCTCCGGCTGTCGACAGTCAATTAACCTAACAAGTGGGTTCTAGTCTTCAACCTGCTACACCTCATCACAAAGTCATCACCAATACCACCAACATCCCATATGGACTCCAGACAGCTCCACTTCCAATCCAGCTCTGGCTAATGCACCTGGGGAAGTAGCAGAAGTTGGCCCAACTGCTTGAGTTCCTGTACCCACGTGGAAGATCTAGATGAAGGTCCAGGCTTTTGGCTTTTACTTGCCCTACCCTGGCTATTGTGGCCATTTGGGGAATGAGCCATTAGATGAAAGTTTCTCTCTCTCTCTCTCTCTCTCTCTCTCTCTCTCTCTCTCCTTCTCTGTAATTCTACCTTTCAAATAAATGAATGAAGTTAATCAACTTAAAGAAATAGATGATTGTAGGGCAGATGTTTGGCACAGCAATGAAGCACCCACTTGAGACACCTGCATCTCATATTAGGGTGCCTGGGGCCAGTTCCTGGCTCTGCATCTGATCCCAGTTTCCTGCTAATGCATGCCCTGGGAGGCAGCAAGTCATGACATGAGTACTTGGTTCCCTGCCACTATCTTGGGAGACCCAGACTGAGTTCTAGGCCCCTGCCTTTGATCTGGCCCTGTCCCCACTGCTGCAAGTATTTGGGGAATCGACCAGCGGATGGACAGTCTCTGTCTGTATTTCTCTACCTCTCAAATAAATAAAATAGATAAATGACATAATATTTAAGTTCATTGAGAAATAGACAATGGCAGTAGAATCAGCATCTTGACTATATTGTGACTATCCATTCATATCAGAACTCAATTCAGTAGCTATTTCATTCTTTTTAAAAAGATTTATTTTTATTGGAAAGGCAGAATTACAAAGAGAAGATACAGAGAGAAAGACCTTTCATATGCTGGTTCACTCCCCAAGTGGCCACAACAGCCGGAGCTGAGCCCAGTCGAAGCCAGGAGCCCGGAGTCTCTTCCTGGTCTCCCATACAGGTGCAGGGTCCCAAGGCTTTAGGCCATCCTGTACTGCTTTCCCAGGCTACAAGCGGAGAGCTAGATGGTAAGTGGAGCAGCAAGGACATTACATGATCCTGGTGGTTGCAAAGCGAGGATTTAGCCACTGAGTCATTATGCTGGGCCCCAATAGTCATTTATTTATAAACTTACAAACTTCCCCTCTATATTCCTTTCTTGGCCTTTTGGCTAAAATCAAGTGTAAAATTCCGCTTTATAGAAACATTAAGAAAGACTGATCATAAACTGGGTAAATACTGTTTTCCTTAAAGTAGAGAGCTCTTTGTGCATTGAGACAGGCGCCCATGCCAACAAGAGCCAGCTCTTTACAAGTTGAAGGAAGCTGTGTGCACTTCACATGCAGCATTTCATTTCTCAGCCTCCTTTCCGTTTTCCCCTGGTCCTGCCCACTCTGTCAGAAGCAATCCTTTCACCTTTGCAATTCTAACTAAAGGAAGCCCTTAATTATTAAAATGTCCTAAATGCTCAAGAGCAGCAGAAAGCAAAGCAAAACAGAACTGCCTGCTGGAAGAAGGTTTTGCTATGAACTATCCTGCTGTAGATTATTACCTACCATGGTTCACACTTTTACATATTAGAAGGTTTAAGCCTCAAGCACACATTTGTGGAACTGCAGGTTCTAGCAGTGCTCTGTGCTCCTTCCCGAGGTTGGCCATCAGCTGCCTGCTTATGTTCAGAGAGTTTTCCTGTAGTTGTGCTATAGGAAATGTAAACCGATTAAGAGGTCTGCAGAGAGTCTGGGCATGATGAAACGTACCGGTGCTGGGGTCTATGTATTACTGGTTACATAGTGAAGGTTTTACACTCTAAGAATGGTGAGGGACTAGCATTGTGGTGCAGTAGGTTAACTCAGAGCCTGAAACTCCAGCATCCCGATAGTTGAGTGCTGATTCCAGTCCCAGCTGCTCTAGCGCAAGCATAGCATCCAAGACAAGTCAGGAACGGAGGACTGGGCTGGTGGCTAATCATCCACATTCAATGTCCAGCATCCCAAATAGGTGCTGATTCTTGTCCTGGCTGCTCCACCTCCCATCTGCCTCTGTGTCTGTGACCTGGGAAAGCAGCAGAGATGGCCCAGGTCCTCGAGACTCCCTGCAGCTGTGTGGGAAACTCAGAAGAAGCTCCTGGTTCCCACCTTCAGATCAGCTCAGTTTTGGCCATTGTGGCCATTTGTGGAATGAACCAGAGGACCGAAGATCGATTGCGCTCTCTCTCTCTCTTCTTTTCTCTGTAAATTTGCCTATATAAAAAATTATGAGTGGCTGAAACAAAACAAGGGAAGAAATTAGTGCAAAATGGAGCTTGACTCTATTGACACTTGGGGCCTGATAAATCTTTATTGTGAGAGGCTGCGCTGTGCATTGATGCTTAACATGCTTAGCTCCTACCTGCACCAGGAGTTGGGCTTGTCTGGCCTATCGGTCCATGATATTGATCTGTAGCAGGCTAATTTTTAGGTTGATAATTTTGTATGACCCATGAATGATGTCGCAAATAGGTACTGTATACATTAGCTCCTAGATGCTATTACCCCCCAGATGTCCTTAAGTGGTGATAATCAAAAAATCTCCATACATGGCCTAAGGTTCCCCTAAGGGACAATCTTCCTCCATCAGGATGCACAAGGCTAAAAGGACTGGTTTGGGCCAGCTCCCTTGGGTGCTGTGTTGTATTTTATCAGTTTTGTATTAATAGGAGCTTTACTGTTTTCTATGAGCAATAGAACACCTTTAGAATTTTAAAAGCATCACCAGAAGCACATTTCTAGAAGCACATTGCAAGCAGGGAGTGAGTGACACAGAGAGGAGGGAAAGCCCCAGCCAGAGGGGATGTGGATGAGCCAATTAAGGGACTAGACAAGTTTAGACACTCCTTAGATGAATCCTGGGGAAAGATAATAATAGCTTACAGGGGTAGTGGGTGGCGGAGACAGAAAGCTGTGGGTAGATTTTGAGAACCAGGAAGGAAACCCAAGGACTTGGTGATTGATTGGACATGTAGGGTGAGACTGAACAAGCTGTCAGACCATGTGAAAGTTGAGGGACTTTGGAGTTGCCCAGGAAAGGATACCAGATGAATCATTGAGTACCTGGTTCCAGAGCTCTAAGAAGTCTGATCTGGAGATAGGAATCCAGGAACAACCGGTTTACAGGTAGTAGTCACTCGAACTGTAAATTTGTGAATGTGAGTTCCTGGGGAAGGAAGGTAGAAGGAAAAGATGAGGTCCAAGGTGTTAGGCCGAGCGTATGCAACTCCTGAAGGAGCTAAGTGCATCAAAGGACAAGGAAACTTATTACGAATCAGGAACACCTGGTAACCTTGGTAACCAGCAGACTCTCAGTGCTGTCTCTCCTTCCTGCCTTCTTTTGGCAGGAAGGAGAAAGCGTCACTAGCCTCAGTGCTGTTTTTATCGAGGTCAAACAGACACTCCCATCCATAAATGTTTTCAATGCTGAGTACGGAGGAGATCAACACCCAACATGATAACGTGTCATGGCCACAAGCATGTGCAAACTGAGGAGCTGCCGCCTTTCCCCATTCCCCACACCTAAAATGTATAAAAGCCCAGTGCTGTATGCCCTGAGTGGCCATTTGCCTCACATGGTCACCCTGCAATGGGGAAGTCCTGGGCTGTCTCCCACTAGGGAGCAGTCTGTCTCTCTCTCTCTCTTGCTCCTACCACCTATCTCCTCCCCACAGCCCCTGGACATGACCTCCCTGGCCCACTGCCTGTACTGGATCAGTGAACCTTGCTGGGAGCACTCCCAATAGAGTTTACTTTGAGCTGAACATTAGTCTGTGTAGCTGCCTGGATCTGAACCCGGACCTGAACCCAACACTGGGACCCTGAGAGAGCAATGTTAGTAGATGTCCCTGCCCACAGGGAAGTCCAGCAGAGGGGAACTAGATAGCCACGGAGGAGTAGGAATGCATCCAAGATAGGAAAGCATGGGGAGAAAGAAACAGGGCCTCAGCCCAGGCAGGGGCGTGACTCAGCTCTGCCCCAGTGGGGAGGAAGGAAGAAGGGAGGAGCAGAGGAGAGGCTGGAGGTGGCAGAGTGGAGGTGCCACAGCTGAGAGGAAGGGGAGGCACCTTGGGGAGAGAGGACTTCAGAGGCTGCAAGAGAGTGAAGCGTGAAACCAGGAGAATGGTGATAGGCCTGCAGAAGAATGATCAGGAACACAGTTTCTGAACTGGCTGAGAAAACACACACACACACACACACACACACACACACACACACACAAAACCCCTTTGTGATGGATGTAGTACTTACCTCAGAGAGTGTCAAAGGGATGGCAAATGTCTCTCCTCTCTGTCCTTCTCTCTCTACTGTTACTCTGCTTTTTCAAAATAAAATTAAAAAAAAATCTTAAAGAAAAAGCAATCATCTGTAGTTATCAACTTCAGGAAGTACTTCTACCACCGACATTCTTTATCCTTGTTATTGCTTTTTTTTTCTGTGCATAGTTGTTCCTACCTTACAGTGAGTGTTCACAGCTCCGTACAGACAGATGGCTGTGCAGGAGAAAAAGCTTGCTGTCTGGGGAAGCTTCAGGGCTAGGGAATGACAGCTTTTCTTTTCCAGTAACACCTGGCCTTGGGTTTCTTTCCTCAGGGCCCTAGCACCCCATTCCTGGAATTCTCAGATGTGGAGAACCAGGAAGACTACTACAGCACAGTGGCTGGCTACATCCACAGCCAGGACCAACACGGTGTGTATGTGATGTAAGACCAGGCCCTGAGCGACCTGCAGGGACTGGAGGCTGAGCTCCTGCTTGTGGCCAGCTACTACATCCAGAAAGGAACAGGTGAAAAGTCAGATCTCGGCAAACCAGAGGGCCAGACAGAAACCATGGAGGTTTCTGTGAGTACATCCCACCCCAGCGCACAAGCATATGTCTAATACTATCTAAACACTCAACATGCCCATTCCCCTAGCTCCTGCACAGGCTCATTTTTGGAAGGATCTAGTTCTCTTGGGAGCTCAAGCTTCCTGCTGAAGGACACTGTGAGTCCCTTTTAGAGCTGGGTTGTAACTCTTTTTAAAGAAATTATTTTATTTTTATTTGAAAGATAGAGTTGTAGAGAGGAGAAAGAAAGAGAGATCTTTCATCTATTGGTTCACTCCCCAAGTGGTCTCAGTGGTTGGAGTTGGGATGGTTAGAAGCCAGAAGGCAGGAGTTTTTTCTAGATCTCCTGCATGGCTGTAGGGGCCCAAGGCCTTGGGCCATCTTGCACTGCTTTTCCCAGGCACATTAGCAGGGAGCTGAAGCAAAAGTAGAACAGCCAGGACTTGAACTGGTGTCTATATGGAATGCAGGTGCCCCATACAGAGGCTTAGTCTGGAAAACCACAATGCTAGACCCCAGAGTTTAATCTTGCTGGTGTGCACACTCTGTTGCCCAGGGACCTTTTGGTCTCGCCTACTGGGTGCAGGGCCCTGAGGGGAGCAAAGTAAACAGGTGAAATAAGTGACTTTTTCCTAAGCAACTGAGCTTGAGGAAACTACAGTGGAAAGCAGAGATATGCCTGGGTCTCTAACAGGCTGCCAGATCTGACTAGGCCAGGACCAGGCAAGCTCCCGAGAGGAATCATGATGCAGGGGACCTACAATCTGTGCTCTTCCTTTTGGCACCATTATCAGAAACTTCCAATTTTAGAAACAGTATCTGCTTTTTTTTCTTTTCTTTTTGCCGCAGGGGAGCATGACAGCATTAGACTTAACATTTGGAAAGAGCTGCGAACTTCTAGACACATTGCAACACCTAGAAGGAAATGTAGCAATTGTTTGGGCTATTTTGAAATATAGGTAGACTGTAATTAGGGATCATCCATGGCTATATTATTATAAAACACTTATCAAAGAGTTTAGACCAAGCAACTTTCCAAGTCCCAGGCAATTAATTTAATGCAGGATGGGTCTCTTGGTCGTATCTTAGACACCAACCCTTGATATCTGAGTCAGGGGACACAGTAATGACACCCGATATTGTAAGGCATTTAATTTTAGTTACTTGCTGTTGTTGTTACTGGTGATCCCACAGACCAATGAATCACGGCTGTCCATATTAATTTATTATGCAACTGTATCTAGTTGCTAAGAATTTAATTTGATTGAGACACTTAGGTAAGCACCTGGCCATCTTTTTGTCAAGCGAATCAGTATAGACTCATACTCTGTGACATACTTTCTTACCTGGCCAAAGTCTGGCCCTCGCTCAGTGTCTGCCATGCGTGGCAATGATTGAACTGGAACTTTAGTCCCTAAACATTTCTTGTTTTCTACTGTTTTTTCCTGAAATAGATGATAGTAACACCAGTAATTAAAAGTAATGTAAATAGACTCAGAAAAGGACTTCAGATAATAACACATAATAATAACCTAGTAGGAAGATACTTTACAAAGTTCATAGAAAGCGCATGTTATGAAAAATCTAGGCATGACTTTCAACATTCTATGCACCCAAATAAATTCATATCTTATTTCCATTTTCCCACCACCTTGTGCATATCCCTCACATTTTAACTCAAGAATGATAGTGGTCATCTTTATTGATTTAAGTTAGTTGCTAATGTAATTCAGAAATATCTCAGAAGTCTCAGAAAGATGTTGACTTAGCTAATACTAATGGAAATAGAGGATGAAATTGGATTTGTCATGAAACCACCAGGGATATGTTTCTAGAAAAGAAGAAATATTGGCTTTGCCCGGAAATTATAGGCTTGAAAATATTTTAACATCGATTTGATGTTAACTAAAGTCTGGTTTTATGTCTAAAATTAGTCTTTAAGATTAAAATTAGAAATGAAAACAAAGACTCCAGCAGACTCAAAAGTCTTAGTTTCAAAGAGCTGAGGGCTTTGGACTCTGTTCTGTAGAGAGGGCTCTAATGCTGAGTGTTAGCAATTGCAGTATCTACTTCTGTATTTCCATCCCTGACACAGAATTGAAAATCCGAGGGGCACATTTCTTGGAGGAGTCACTTCTGGACAAGATCTGTCTCTCATTGCTACCACCTGCTTCCTCCCCAGGTCACAAACAGGGCTGAAAGTGCCCAGCCCCAGGGATGATCCTACATGAGTGTGGACAGCTTTGCTGTGCTATATCACCTGTGGTCTTGGGAAGCAACTCTTCTACAGAACAGGCACCAGGTATCATTTTTTTTTTACAATTGATTGATTTATTGGAAGTGACAGAGAGAACAAAAGAGAGAGAAGCAGGGAGAGAGGGAGAGATTGAGAGATCTTCTGTCTGTTGGTTCCTTCCCTAAATGACCAAGAGGGTTGGGTGGGGCCAGGCCAAAACTTGGAGCCTGAAACTCCATCTGGATCTCCCATGTGGGTACTCCAGGTATTTTTAATTATAAGCAAGACATCTGTTAAAAATCATTCTTTCTTTTTAAAGAGATATTTATTTATTTATTTATTTATTTATTTATTTATTTATTTATTTGAAAGGCAGAGTTAGAGACTAAGCAAGCAAATTGATTTCCTAAATGGCCGCCATGCCCAGGTCTGGGCCAGCTGTATCCAGAAACTTCATCTGGGTCTTCCATGTAGCTGGCAGAGGTACAAGCAGTTGGGCCATCTTCTACTGCTTTCCCAGGGCATTCATTAGCAGAGAGATGGACTGAAACAAGTTCTCCTGTGGGATGCTGGCACTACACGTAGCAGCTCAAGTCACTGTGTCACAACACTTAGCCCCCCCAAAATCATCCTTACAAAGCACAGTAGTTTTTGTTGTCAATCAGTAGGAATTTAGGGCCAGCTGTTAACAAATGAATACTTATCTTTATTTAAGCCATCTCAGCAAATTGTGAGGATGTGAGTAGGAACTTTGCTTTCCTGTGGTTCTGCATCACACACACAAACACCCACACACAGAGTAATAAAATGTGAAGGATTCTAGCTGATCGTATGGTGTCATTTGCAAGGTTGTTGTCTGCTTTAAGCCTTTCTTATAACACGGGTGCTTCAGGGATCAGGGGCGATGGTTCTCTTCACACTCCTTGTCCAGTCATAGGGACACACCTCACTTACTAAAAGAGGCCAACTGACCTGTCAGTGTCACCTGTGGGTGGGTGAAAGGCGTGAGTTACAAGGATGTTTCCAGCCGAAGCAGCAAAGACTAACTCATTATCACATCATCCATGGCTTGCATCTCACTCATCAGTGAAACACTACAGGTGCATTGCCCTTCTTTTGTGTCCTTACCATGGATTGTGAGCCTCTCTCTGATCATCTTTGATTGTTAGGAGGATTTGTTCTGGAAGGTACTAATTCTCCTTATTAGGGACATGTAAATAGGAGATCTCTATCTTTAAGGAATTCCTAGTCTATGAAAATTAACCCAATCTCTAAGCAAAAACTATAACCCAGTGGCTAGCAGCTTAAAACCACGGCACATTCTGGAGTTATGGAACCTTAAGGGAGAAGGAGCTGCAGGGTGGAAGGATGAAGATTTAATCCTGTGGCTAAAATGTGAGTAAGGTTTTGCCTGCAGAGGGGAAAAGAATCTTAAGCAGAGGAGGCAGCCTTTGCAACATCCGGGACATATACAGCAGGAATGGCTATGGTTTGGCTCGGAGGCATGACAGGAAATGAGCTCTCTCTGGGTTTGGATGCAGGGTCTGAAGGAACTGCTAATCACGTTATTACAGCATACTAGAGCTGTTGATGCATCTCCATAGATGAGAAATGTGACCAGGGCTTGGTTTCCTACTGCTGTCTTGGGTGTGAGGGTGACAAATGGACTGGAATAAAACCCTTGGGATGGAAGGGGTGCTGTGATGGTCATAGCAGTGGAAGAGGTGGGAGGGCCGTGCTAGCGAGGTTAGGAAGGCAGCTGGAGATCTCCTGGCAGAAGCAACCACTGGCAGAGCAAGGAGCAAGCGTGGAGTGTGGGAGCTGGGGAGGAGTGTGGGAGTGGGCAGGGAGATTGCACTGACAGCAGAACCTGTAGGGATGAGTGTTTATAGAGAGGCAGGCACAGGCATAGGGGCAGGAATGAGCTGGGAGCCGAGGGAACATGATGAGGCATGGTGGAGAGGGAAAGAAAGATGTCTGGAAGGGATCCTGGGAAACAACTGCATTGGAGGGGCAAGCTGTGACATGAGAAAGGGTGGCTAAGCAGAATGGAGAAACCCCGTGAGAGCCGGCACGGAAGGGGTGCCAGATGTCAGGGAACGCCCACCATCCCAGTGGTGGGGCCAGCGCCAGTGCTTGGCAGCTTCTTGAGAAAGCTCCGGAAGCCAAAGTGCAGCACCCTGGGATGTGGTTAGATGAAGAGGAAGTGGAGGTGTTTTCTCTGACTTGCTTTACTGGTAGGATAGTCGGTTGATTGTTTCATGTCCTCTCTGAACTGTGAACTCATGGAGCTGTAGGTCACCTGATTATCTTTAAAAATAACCGACTGGACTGAGAAGGTGTGATCTTCCTGTGACTCTCAGATGTGCGTGCAACCTGAATCTGCAAATTAGATCCTTATTTTGATCAGCTGAAGAAAGGCGAAATTTAGACACACACTGCAGTCACTAGAATGGCTGCATTCAACAGAGAGCATCTCTGGACTCCACAAGTATCTTGGTCTGGGCTTGAGCTTTAAACGCCACCTCCCTCTTGCTGTTATGCCTTTCAATGCCTCTAACACCCCCTGAAGAGGCCCCAAGAAGGACTCAATGATAATAAAGAGCAGAAGGGCAGAGAGAACTGGAAAATCAACCAATTTCTCCACTCTTCAGTCGTGGTTCTTTCTCTGCTCAGTCATCAGGGACGTCCACTGGATCCTTCTGTGGTTAATAAAATACTTCAGCTTGAAACCGTTGTTGAGAATCCCTTCCTTCTTCCTACACTGAGAATAAATTTCCTATAGAAATAGAGTGATTTGTGCCAAAACTCTTAAGACATGGCCTTCAAATCAGAACTCGGTCCAAAGAGTCTATGTGTAATGGACAAACCAGATTTATTTCTAAAACACAATTGATTTCCTCTGGTGCTAAGTTCTACTGCCAAGCTTTCTCAGCTGTTTTTGATTGTCAAATATATTGAAATCCCTGTAGCTAAGAATTGCTTAAACATAATGAGGTCTTTTAGAACTTCAAAATAACCATCATATGAATGAAGGTACGCAAAGTTAGAATGGGCGTGAAGTTAGGTGGATTATGGAACTCTAAGAGAAATCTCTGTTAAATGATCACTGTTTTATTTGCCAGTTCTACTCACAGCCACCAAAGATACATTTATGGGGCAATCTGAATCCGTCTATGTGACAATGGAAAGACTTTCATGTGCATTGCTTTGGAAAGTAAATGTGTGTGTGTGTGTGTGTGTGTGTGTGTGTGTTTAGTGACAGGTTGTACCTTGCATTGATTTTTCTGTTTAGTACTTATTTGACCAAAAATGCTATTTTTTAAAGATTTATTTTTATTTGAAGGAGTTACACACAAAGAGAGAGAAATAGAGATCTTCCATCCCTAGGTTCACTCCCCAAATGGAGCTGAGCCAATACAGAGCCAGAAGCCAAGAGCTTCTTCCTGGTCTCCCACATGGGTGCAGGGGCCCAAAGACTTGGTCATTCTCTGTTGCTGTCCCAGGCATATTAGCAGGGAACTGGATGGGAAGTGGAGCAACTGAGATTCAAACCAGTGCCCATATGGGATGCCGGTGCCACAGGCAGAGGCTTAATGTGCTGTGCCATGTGGTTGGCCCCTAAATTGCTATTTTCAAGTGTTTTTTTTTTAAGTCCCAGAGTAGGAGTGCAGGATTGTGGTAAAAGTAATATGAGCACAGTAGAGTTTAACACTATTCCTTTGATCTGTTTTTTTGTGTTGCCAATATTTGATCCTTCCAAAAGTGTGTACCCCATATCCACTTGACACACACAGGTGACATAAGACATCTTAGAAAAACAGCAGCCTGGAGGTTAAGTGGAAAGGGGCCAGTGAGAAAACAGATAATAAATGGAACCCAGAAAATAGCAAAGACCAGGGCCTGGCAAAGGCTGACAAAGAATTCATGATGAAATTAGGCAAGCACCCAACTGAGAACTTCTTAGGGGTGGAGCCCAAAGTCCGAGAAAGCTTCACTTGCTGCAGAATAGAGTAGCTCGCCAGGTAAATTATGGCGGTGTTTGGCACATAACTTAACCAAAATAAAAGTTTCTATTTTCCTGAGACTCTAATTTGGTCACATGTCCTGCACTTCCATTTGTTCAGGCAGCTGTCCACAACAGCGAGTATGGCAATATAACAGGGCAGACCAGAACCTGCAAGAACCCTCCTCTCCCACTTCCTAGCAACTCCCTTGCCAAAGATCCAAACAACTGGGCTCTTTGTACAGAAAAAGAGGTCAAGGACCTATAAATATTCTTAAGTCAGATCCTGGAATTGCTTCTTCCCAGCCAAAAACGTTCAAGTTAGTCCGGAACGCATCAGGAAAGTAATTGTTCCTTCGCTAATCTCCTGGAGCTGCTTCTTATCCCATCCATTCATTCCTGCTTTGCTTCTGTTTGGTCTTCTGCTGTTTAATCGTTGGATTTGATTCAAGAGCTTGGCAGGTGGAACAAGGCAAGTTACAATGCCTTGTTTCCTTCAAGACAAGGGGCTCCCCACTTTCCTTCTTCATCCTTGGGATTTGTGGGTTCCTAACCCATGAAGCACCATCTGAGACCTCAGTTTTTAGCCTCCTTTGGTGTTTTCCTTTTAATCCCATGGTTGATCCAAGATTGTTTAAACCAATGTTTTCCAAAAGTCATCCCAGAAAGCTGGAAAATAAAGTCCCCTAGGCACTCCCTCCTGCTCCTTAGCTTTGGGTTGTCAAATAAATAACCAATAATATATAATTAATGACTAATAAAGTAGTATTTGATCTTTTGGGTGCTATTTAGTCCCATGTATCCAACCCTCTGGCCTACAGAAGGAAATATTTTCTCTTCTACACTCTTAGTTTCAGTCTATTTCCAGGTCCTGGAAATTAGACTGATAAAAGACAGATTGGCAGGGGAAAGGATTTATTATGAATGCACATGGATGACTTCATAGTAAAAGGATGAACATCCAAAGAAGTGGTTGTATCTAGAGGTTTATATGCCATCATTTTAAAAAAGATTTATTTATTTATTTTTATTGCAAAGTCAGATATACAGAGAAGAGAGAGACAGAGAGGAAGATCTTCCATCCAATGATTCACTCCCCAAATGACTGCAATGGCTGGAGCTGCGCCTATCTGAAGCTAGGAGCCTGGAGCTTCTTCCGGATCTCCCACGTGGGTGCAGGGTCCCAATGCTTTGGTCCAAAGCACTTTGCAAGTGCTTTCCCAGGGCACAAGCATGAAGCTGGATGGGAAGTGGAGCAGCCGTGACATGAACCAGTACCCATATGGGATGCAGGTGTGTGCAAGGCGAGGACTTTAGCCAGTTGGCTACTGCGCTGGGCCCTATATGCCATCTTAACAGGAGGGATAAACGTTTGTGATGCAGACTCAAGTTGGTACTGTCTCCATGGGTAAGAGTTGTGTCCGGTCATTAAATTAAGAGCTATCCTTCCAGGGCCAATATTGTGGTACTGTGAGTTAAGCCACCACCTGCAACACTGCCATCCCATATTGGAGTGTCAGTTTGAATCCTTGCTGCTGTTTCCTATCTAGTTCCCTGCAGCAACAGAAGGCCCAAGAACTTAGGCCCCTGCATCTATGTGAGAGCCCAAGATGGAGTTCCAGATTGCTGTCTTGTCCTGGTCCAGCCCTGGCTGTTTCGGCCATCGTGGGGGAGGAGTGAACCAGTGACTGAAAGGGCTTTCTGTTTCTCCCTCTCTTTCAATCACTCTGCATTTGAAAGAAGCAAGTCTTTTTTTAAAAGATTTATTTATTTTTATTGGAAAGCCAGATATACAGAGGGGAGGAGAGACAGAGAGAAAGATCTTCCATCCACTGATTCACTACCCAAATGGCCACAACAGCCGGGACTGAGCTGATCCGAAGCCTGGAGCCAGGACCCTCTTCTGGGTCTCCCATGTGGGCGCAGGGTCCCAAGGCCTTGGGCGGTCCTTGACTGCCTTCCCAGGCCACAAGCAGGGAGCTGGATGGGAAGTGGGTCCACCGATTAGAACTGGCAACCGAATAGAATCCCAGTGTGTACAAGGTAAGGACTTTAGCCATTAGGCTACAATGTCAGGCCCAGAAAGAAATTATTCTGGGAGCCAGTGCCATAGCATGTCAGTTAATTCTCTGCTTGTGGCACCAGAATTTTATATGGGTGCCTAAACAAGTCCCAGTTGCTCCACTTCCTGATCCAGCTCCCTGTTTGTGACCTGGAAAAGCAGCAGAGGATATCACAAGTCCTTGGGATCCTGCACCCATGTGGGAGACCCAGAAGAAGCTCCTGACTCCCTGCTTTCAACCAGCTCAGCTCTGACCATTGAGGCCATTTGGGGAATGAACCAGCAGATGGAAATTTTCTCTTTGTGTCTCTACCCCACTCTCTCTGTAACTCTAACTTTCAAGTAAAACAAATAAGTCTTTTGAAAAAATATTCTGAAAAGTCATTCACAGATGTCACTAAACTGTCGCTGACGTAGGTTAAGATTGGCTGATTTGGGTGGTTTGGGTCCAGTGGGCCCTCAGGGCTTCTGTCTGCTGTTGCAAGCAACTCAAGTTCCCAAGGACAGGCATTATGTATGCTCATTGTCTCTGCTTCCTGTGTCGCTATGTTCCTCTATTCAAGTGGCACTTCCTCCTTTGCACTTTTTTCCTGGCCCACTATCTTAAGAATGGATTGGTTGTACAATGTGAAGGGCTCCCTATCTTCTTTGAGGAAATCCCTTCATTTGTGGAGCAGGGGCCTTTCTTCCTGGCCTGGAGCCTCTTGGACCAGCTTCCCAGGAAACAAGTGCACTTTCTTTAGGGAGACTGGGCTCTTGGGCTGGTTGGAATTGCAACTTCAGTATTTCAGCCACCCAAAAGGAGCAAAGCCTCTGCTAAGGGAGCAGGCAGGGGATATGTAGGGTTAGATCAGCAGTGGAGGGAGTGGTTCATTCAGTTGTGGGACCAAAAAAAATCAAAGTTCAGCAGCTTCCAGGCAGGACATGTTTATCCCTCAATTACTAACATCCCAGATGCTTAGGGCCTAGGCACTTCTTGAGGTACTCTTGAGATCTGAAAACAAAACAAAACTCCTAAATGCGGAAATACCAAATAGATGATAATAGATCTCAGCCACTTACCCAGAAAATATAAACGCTTGGACTGAGTGCTTCAAGACATTGTGCTTCCCAGGAAAGCAATGTATAGATGGAAATTTCTCCACTGTGGAAACACACAAAGAAGTTACAAAAATAGACCTAAGCATCATATCCAATCATGAAGTCAACGTGTTGCTCATGACCAAACACTTAGGAAAGCAAAATGTTTTTGTCATTTTTGCAAGAAAGAGATTAGTTGTTAGTTCTTTTAATAGATTTGATAGGCTATGGGAGGGGGAATCTGCAGAAGTCAGCATGTCTAGGGGCTAGAACGGTCTTAAATCCACCCCAACATAGCAACTCTGGGGATCAGAGCGATTTGTCTTGCCCTACCGTTCCAGTTTAGGATGGTCACTCCAGAAGTTGAAGTTCAAATCTTTGGAGAGCCTTTTCTGATGATGCTGGCCAATCATACACAATTGGCATTCCCACACGGGGCAGAAATTCCTTCAGCTCACAGCCAAAGAAAGGGACCTCTTGGTCAGCTCCAACCTGAGGACCCTTCAAGTGGTAGTGCCTGGAAGCTTGCAAGTGCCACTAAGTCAGAAGGCCCTCTGGGGTTTTTGACACTTGACCCTTTGGTGAGTTTTGTTCCCCAGGTCCTTCCCACAGGAGTCTGGTCTGGGATACATCACTTTGAATAAAGAAGAAACTGCCACCCTCAGCCTTCCATCATACTGCCCTAATCATTTTTTTATGGGTGAAATTTGGGCAAACTCTGAAAGAGAACAGTCAGAACTGGGGCTGAAGATGTGAGAGCTGGGTGCTGCTTCTCTCTGGTGATGGGAAGAAATGGAGAAGGGAGACTGGGTCCTTGGAGGAAGGTATTGGAGCAACAGATATTTGGTGAAAGGCCTTGAAAGTGTTGCCCCCTTGGCATAGAGTCTTCGTGCCATGTGTTATCAATTAGACAACACTCATTGTGTGGGGGAGAGTAGGGGAAGGGCGAACAGATAACAGTGTGGCTCTTCTGGCTCCAAAGGCTGGTGTTATGGAGTGCAGTGATTGCTCCTTCACCTCTCCTTGTATATTCTTCCCCCCCACGTCCTAATTCAGGCGGGATGTTGGACGCAGATGAGTCCAGTTCATCTTTTTAGGTATAAGCCCCAGTTCCTGTTCCTGCCCATCCCAATGAGCGCCAATTAACTCCTTAACTCACAACACTTAGGTATTCGCTCCTGCCCACCTGTGACTCACCTACCAACTGAGAAGGGACGGTATTGCATTGTTGTGTAATCATGCCCCTCACAAACCCCCTTAAAAGGCCCGTGAGGTGGGGGCTATCTCTCTTTCTGGTCAGGTGTTTCCGTTATTCTGGCAGCTTGACTTTTGGCTGACCCAGGACAGGTAATCCCCTGAGCATGGTCCCTGTGTACTGCTTAGATGGGACAATGGATATAGTAGTGTTATTTCTGGTTTGTGTACTATCAGGAGTTCCAGGAGAGGTGAGGCCTAGCAGTAGTGGAATGTGGGCAGAAAAGCCAGGGAAAGATGAATGTCTGCAGCTTTGTCAGTGTGTCCAGGTTATTCATTGCATGTCTCTTAGGATGATTTATATTGTTGGGGAAGTTGGGACATAGATCTTCAGCTTAACAGATGGACTTAAGGGCAATGACCATTTGTTCCCCTTTGGATTATGTTTGGTTGGATTATGACTGGTTGGATTGCTGTATGGACTTGCGATCTTCTGTTTCTAGTATGCTCTATTATCACCAAGCTTGGTTAATAAAGACTCCTTAATAAAACCTAAGACATGTCTCGTGTGATCTCGCTCACACCCTGTAATAGCTGAGATCTTTCTCTTGCCCACCCCACCCTCAGTTTTGTCTTGGGTTTCCTAACCACCAGGGGTGCTGCTGCTGGTGCATTTGCCTGCACCAGGGCCACTACCCAGAGCTGTGTCTCTCCCACCCCAACCCTCAGCTTTCCAAAGCAAAGGCTGGGTTCTCCCTAGCTTCTTTGGTGGGACCCCAGAGCTACCTCTACCCATCCCTGGCTATCCACTTGACTTGCAGCTTCTTGATTGCTACTTTGAAGCCTACCAGCACACCTTGGACTGTCGCCGCCCTGCAGCGACACTAAAATGACGAGGAATATTCTTGGAGGGCCAGGAAAAACTGGCAAAAGCAGCTGCGTTTAAAACCTTTCTTCACTGCTCCTGCACCGTTTGTCTAAGCTTTCCTACCTGCTTCTTCGCCACCCTTCCTCCCGTTTTCTACCACCCTTCTTCCCAATTCTTCCGTTTCTGTATTCCCCCCATACCCCACGTAAGAGCCACCAGAATGTCACAACTAAAGAGCTTTTGCCGAACCAAAAAGGGACTTCATTGCCGAAAGCGAGCTGCTTAAATAGTTCTTCCACCAATCACTTCTGCACGTGGTCCACGGGGCGCTATCTGATAGGCCAGCAATTGCAGCGAGGGAGAATTAGCCTATCCTTGTGACTTCCTGCCTGCCTCCTGGTGGGGCAAGTCCCGCCTCCTGGCACTCGGCCAGCCGCCATCTTGAAGCCCCTAATCCATGTGGGGTCGGCCGCTCCCCACATTGGACGCTGAAGAGAGGTTTGCCTTAGCTCAAGTGATGATGGACATTATGCACTATCACCCCAGGTTTGATCTTGGCCACCTGTATTTCATTAAGGCCTACCAGGATGAATGCACCTGCCTGAGGCTTCACCGGCAACTTATGACAGGCATGCTTAACCAGCACGTAAGTACAGTTGGCTCTTCTGTTTTGCCGTGTGTGAGAAGGATGGGAAACAGCTCAGAAATGAAGAGAGAGCCCTCCTTCCAGGGCAGCTGCAGAATCTGTTTTCCAGGTAACAGGTGCAGCATGTTTGCATATAGGCTCATTTGCATGGTCAAATTCTAAACAAACTCTACCCTTCAAGGAGGGTTTCCAACCTAATTGGTTAATGGTCCTCAGGGAATTAAGTTACAGAGCTTTTCCAGTAGTGGAAGAAAACCTAGTGGTAAATTTTTCCAAGACCTTATTGTACAAATGGTGCTTATTATTTTTAAAGATTTACTTTTTTATTGAAAAGTCAGATTTTTTTTTTCAGAGTGAGTGAGAGAGAGAGAGAATATGAATATCTTCCATCTGCTGATTCACTTCCCAAGTGGCCACAACAGCAGGAGCTGAGCCAGTCCAAAGTCAGGAGCCAGAAACTTCTTCAGGGTCTCCCACACAGGTGCAGGGTCCCAAGGATTTGTGCCATCCTTGACTGCTTTCTCAGGTCACAACCGGGAGCTGGAAGGGAAGTGGAGCAGCCAGGATATAACCTAGTGCCATAGGGGATCGCACAGCATACAAGGTGAGGACTTCAGCCATCAATCTATTGCACCGGGCCAAAATGGTGCTTATTTTTAAGGTGTGTGTGTGTGTGTAGGTGTGTAAGGGTTTTTTTTTTTTTTTCAAATTTGAAAGGAATTATCCCTTGGGTGTCCTCTACAGAAAAGACAGTGATGCGTAGCAAACAGGAGACAGAGGATATTGCAAGCTGCTGAGAATATTTTTTTCAGTGAGTTCTGTGACAGAAAACCATTTTCTGTAGCTCTCCACATTGATTGCTGTTGCTTCTTCCAGCTGACCTTGAACTTAGACTAGAGTCCAGCAGGTCTGTAGCATGTGACCTTCCAAAAAGTGTCTGATGATGGAGACACGGAGAGGGAGATAGCCTTCTTGTGTCAAGCCTCATTAGTCACATCCCTGGGAAACTTGGACTTGTTTCTCATGTTGATGCTTCTGCTACATTTCTAGATGGAGCATCAGCGTGACTATGTCCAGAGGCTTTGGCGAGAAGATCATCTGGATGATAAGAGCAAACTCGGCCTTCCCCTCAATATCATTTGCAAGCAATTGATTTGCATCAACAATAGCTGGTGAGTTGGTATTACCTTAAATGTTTTAGCTTTTTCCTTCTAAATAGAATAATTTGAAGGTGCAGTGTTCAATCTAAATAGGATTCTAGGGTCTGGTTGTGGCATGCAGATTAAGCCACTACCTGTGATGATGGCATCTCCTTTAGATGCTGGTTAGGGTCCTGGCTACTCCACTTACTGTCCAGTTCCCAGCTAATGCACCTGGGAAAGCAGCAGCAGCAGCAGATGGCCCATAGCCCTGGGACACTGTACCCATGTGGGGACCTGGATGAAGCTCCTGGCTTCGGCATGGCCCAATCCTGGCTGCTGTGGCTTTTTGGGGTATGGACCAGCCAAGGAATAGCTCTTTCTCTACTTCTCTCTGTAACACTGCTTTCCACATAAACTGATATTTAAAAAAAAAAAAGCAACAACATAAATTTAACTCTAGCATCTTTAAAAGTATCTGGGAAAATGCTTTGTAAACAAACAAAAAAAAAAGATTTGGAAGCTAGAATTTAAATTTGTGCCACTATGTGCAAAATTTTCACTCCCTTGGGAAGCTCTGAGGGAAAAAAACCAGATGCTCTTAAACCATCATCAGGGGTTTCAATCAGAGACCACACAAGCCCCCATATGAGGGTTCTTCAGATAGGTTATAGGAAAAATGGTGGTGGGGCACACATTTGGCATGAGGGTTAAGGTGCCCCTTGGCACACTCACCTCCTATATCACAGTGCCGAGGTTCAAGTTTCAGCTCCACTTCCGGTTCCAGCTTCTTGTTGATGCACACTTCGGGAAGTAGCAGATGATGGCTCAACGAGTTGGTCTCCCATCTGCAGACCTAGACTAAGCTCCAGGCTCCTGACTTTGGCCTGGCTTAGCCCTGGCTGTTTGTGGGCACTTGAGAAATGACAATAAGAATTAAGGAGTGTGTGTGTGTGTGTGTGTGTGTGTACTTTTCAAATTAAAAAAAGATAAGTAAGCTTTTAAAAATGTTAAAAGAAAAATAGAATTAAATAGTGATCTTATTTTGGTCCACAAAACATTGAAATCCATACTTTTGTCATAATACACTTTTTTTTCCTAAAAGATTTATTTATTTATTTATTTTACAAAGGCAGACTTACAGAGAGAACAAGCTTCCAGCTACTGGTTTCACTCCCCAAATGACCACAAAGGCTGGAGCCAGGCCAATCCAAAGCCAGGAACATCTTCTGGGTCTCCCATATGTTGGGTACAAGGTCCCAAGGCTTTGGGCCATCCTCCACTGTTTTTCCCAAGCCAGAAAAAGACAGCTGGATTTGAAGTGGAAAGGCTGGGATTTGAACCAGCACCCATTTAGTGTGCTGTTACTTGCAGGTAGAGAATTAGCTTGGTGAGCCACTATGCTAGCCCACATAATATGTGAGCTTTCTGAAGGCTCCTCTACATGGAATATATATGTGCTTGAAAGTTTCTCAAGAAGAAATTTGCTTATTTTAGCAAGCATCATTAAAAAGGAATCTGCAGACTTACCTAGTGACCTGCCTCCCCTTAAAGGAGCAGGATTACATTTCAGAAAGGGTACACCCTTTGTCACCCCCATTCCTGCCACTGAGGAGAGAGGAAACTGGCAAGCGAATGACAAGGCCCAGTTGCACTGTGTTGCCCTAGATGACCATCCATTGCTTCCAAATGGGTGGATAAATTGTTCAGCTCTTTTCAACACCCAACACATACTGGTTGAGCACCCACATGTAACAGGAGGTGTGCTAGGATCTGGAGCCTCAGGCAGGCAACAACACAGACAAACCAGTCTCACAGCAAATGCAGATATGTACAGAATCTAAATATTGTCTTCATCTTTTTGTTTTTAAAGATTTCTTTGTTTTTATTGGAAAGGCAGATTTGCAGAGAGGAGAGACAGAGAATAAGATCTTCCATCTGCAATGGCCAGAGCAGAACCAAACTGAAGCCAGGAGCTAGGAGCACATGGGTGCAGGATCCCAAGGACTTTGGCCATGCTGTACTGTTTTCCCAGGCCATTAGCAGGGAACTGGATGGGAAGTGGAGCAGCCGGGACATGAACTGGCATCAATATGGGATGTTGGTACTTGAGGGCAGAGGATTAACCAATTTGAGCCATCATGCTGGATCCCAATTGTCTTTTTTTTAAATGTGTGGGGGTGGAGGGAGATAAAGATTCAAGTGAAAAACAATCCAATAGCAATGGAAATTATTTGTTGTTTATTTTGTTTCTTATTTTAAGTTACTTTGTTTTGGGAAGTTGGCTGATTATCTAAATAAACCTTTCATTGCCAGAAAGTTTCAAATTCTAAAGTGAAAATGAAGTATCACAAAGACCACCATGTATTCCACATTCAAATTTGGTTACTAGAAGGTTGATCTTATTGCTGTCTGTGATGTTAATATTACTTTTCTTGGTTTCAGAAAATGTTCCAAAGTTTCTTTATTGATTTGAGAGAACAAAGGAGAGAGAGAGAGAGAGCTCTCTTATCTGCTGGTTCACTTGCCACATGCCTACAATAGTCAGGGTTGGGCAGGGTAGAAGCCAGCAGGTGGTGACTCAATCCACATGGGTGGCAGGAGCCCAACTACCCGAGCCATCACTCTGACCTGTTATAGTGTGCCTTGATAGGAAGCTGGAGCTAAGAGCTGGAGTCAATGGGCTGGCACTGTGGCATGGAGGGTAAAGATGCCACCTGTGGCGCCAGCATCCCATATGAGAGCTGGTTAGATACCCAGCTGCTCAACTTTCTATCCAGCTCCCTGCTTATAGCCTAGGAAAGCAATGGAGGATAGTTCAAGTACTTGGGCCCCTTGCACAAATGTGGGGAGACCCAGAAAAGGTTCCTGGATTTGGCCAGTTCCAGCATAACCCCTTGGCCATTTGGGTAGTAGATCAGCAGATGAAAGATCTCTCAATCGCTCGCTCTCTCTCTCTCCCCCAATAACTCTGCCTTTCAAATAAAGGGGAAAAAAAATTTTTTTTAAAGAGCTAGAGTCAAGAGTTAGGCCCAGCATGTCACTGGGTTTTTAAACTACAAGCCTGTGTGTCTTTGAGTTTTAAAAGGATTCAAATGAAAGCAAACAATATTACAGAATGTGTATAAACCTGGGGGTTCCCTGCATGGCTTATCAGGTCCTTTGAGGATGCCAGCTTTTTCTAATGCTCTTGACCTAGAGGAACTGTTTCACTGGTCTTGACAAATCTGAAATTATCTTTAGACCAAATCCAACTCTTCTTCATGTGAAGCTCTCATTTGTGGTTCCTCTTCTAAGCCCAGGTTTGCAAAACATTTACCTGCTGGAGTTCTACCCTTCCCTTGGCCTGGCCGCATGCATCCCCAAAGCCCTGGATCACCTCCTCCTGGAAGCCCACCATGCCTGTGGACCCCCATCAGCCAGCAGCTTGGCCCTGCTGGAGCAATGCATCCTGCGGCTGGCACTGGACTTGTGCCTCTCCCCAACCCAGCCTGAGACTTGGTACAGTGCGCGACTCCAGACAGACGTACGTTTTTTCTTGGTGGGTCTTTGTCAGAAAGAGCACTTTCCTCCAGATGTTACTATTTAGCTCTGCTTTCTGTTTGGCTCTGTTCCTCTCTCTGGCCAGAGAGGATTCATCGTCTCAGGCTTTGCCAGGGTTTTTATGTGAGTTCTGCCCCTCCTCTCCTCGCCTTGGGTCAATATTCCTGTTGCTACAGTGAAGATGGACAGTGGGATGTAAGTTTGGAGACTTTTTTTTTTCCTGGATCATTATTGATGTGAATGTTAACAGTGTCCCTTTTAAATGAACAACAAGACATTTTCTTTGTGCTAAGACTCTTCATAAAATTTGCTGTTTCTCTTTGGTCGTGAGTCAAGATCTGATGGAGGGGAGGAAAAGCTGAGGGAAGAGTCAGGGAATGGCTCAAGTTCAGGGCTGCCATGGGTCTGCTGGGTGACTCTGGGCAAGTGTCTTAGCCTCGCTAGGCATCTCTTTCCTTTCATTGTAAAATTGTGTTTGTGTCTCTGGAGGGAAGTGGGGAGGCGAACTCTGCAGCCTCTTCCAGGTCTGATGGTTCAAACTGGTTCAAGCTAATGGGATTTCAGTGGTGTCTGCAATTGAATTTGAATCCCTTTCTTTGTCCCTGGGGGCTGGGAAGGTTGAACCTGCCTTTCCCAAGAACGTAGCTCTGTGGTAGCATTTGCTGTGGGTTGAGGTCATTTTCAGAAGTCACTGTTTTCAGAGACATCTGCTCTCTGGGTCTGCCCCAGCCTCCTACTCTGTCCTACCCAAACCCAAATTCTGTTTTATTTCAGATAGATTTTAAGTAGATGAAAATGATATAAAATTACAGAGAATGAGAGAGGAAAGAAAATAGCTTAATCTGACTATAACCACTCACATGTCTTCATGATCATCCTTTTGCTGAATTCAAGTATTATCCATAGGCAATTTTTACATGGTTCTGATTTCATCCTTAATATGCTGTTATCGTCAATTTTTATCTATTTAGTGTTAATATCATGTATTTTTATATTACTCACAAATCTTTAAATGTACTGCTATGACATAATAATTCCCTTGCAGAATGAATCGTTTCTTCTCTCACCATTTTCCTATTGATGAGCATTGAAGTAGTTTCAAGTTTTTGCTCTATTATTTTAAATGCTGTAAGATACCTCTTGATGCCTTACAGGATATTTTCCTATATTTTGGATTGATTCCTTTTAGTAGGTTCTTGGAAGCCAGCATAACTGAAGTGAAATTGAAATCTTTTGGAAGCATACTGGCAGATTGCTTTCCAAAGGAGTTGGGCCAACTTCTAACGCCAGTTATATCAGTGTGCTTCATGCATAATCAGGGAAAGTGGATCCTACATGTGCTGATGAACTCACAGATTACAGGGTGGCCTTACACTGTGAATTTACCAATTGCTTTCTTTGCTATTTACCGAGAAAAAAAAATTCTCTCAGATATCCTGTTATTTGCTCATGTTTTCTGACTTTTTTGTTATTTCCTTGTTTTCTTTTGTGTATTGGTAAATCCTAACCTTATTCGTATCTACTTATGTGAGTTTTTCTTAAATAGAGACTTTAACTTACTTGTCTATCTTGCTTTCTGCTTGTATTACTCCCCACCCCACCCCTTTGTCTGATTTTTAACAGTGACTTTGTGTTTTTATATAGTCTGTCTTTGGTCACTATCTAAATTCTATCCTAACTTCAAATGGAAAGTCTTTCGCAGATATATTCATCTCATTCTACTTTAAGAGTTTGATTTTATATTAAAATATTTAACTCTCTTATTATTTCCCTGGAATGGTGTGTTTGTACATGTATGAGTAATTTATGGGAGATAGAAGTCAAAATTGATTTTTTCTTGTCTTATGGTACCACATTTTGCAAACATATTTCAAGCTGTCTTAGGTATTTATGGTGATTCTCAGGGATACCTGTTTAATCTCTCATTGATGCCACATAGTGCTAGTTAGTTTGAAATGTGTGCAGATTTGGACCTGGAAACAAGTAAGTGGCCAAAATTTTGCTTTAGGATAGAGCACGAGCAGGCGCTGTGCTCAGTTGGCTGTCAGGAATTTGTTACATAGTGCCTATGGGCCACCACTGTGGAAGACGGTGGGAGGCCAGAGATTGCATCTTTGTGGGCCCGATGCCATGGAATCCCACATTGGCACCAGTTCTAATCCAGGCAGTTCCACTTCCCGTCCAGCACCCTGCCTATGGCCTGGGAAAGCAGTCAAGGACAGCCCAAAGCCTTGGGATCCTGCACCTGTGTGGGTGACCCGGAAGAAGCTCCTGGTTCCTGGCTCCTAGCTTCAGATCAACTTAGCTCTGACTGTTGCAGCCACTTAGGGAATGAATCAACACACAAGCGATCTTCCTCTCTGTCTCTTCTCTGTATGTGTGACTTTCCAATAAAAATAAATAAATCTTTTTTTAAAAAAAAAAAACATTGCATCTTTGAGTAGGCAGGTTCTTTGGTTAAGAAATGGATGGTGAAACTAAGCAGAGTCTAGCCTGGCTAGTACTCGGATGGAGAAATGGGGGTGACGAAGGCTTGTCCCACCTTGAGAGAAAATCGGGACAGGTAAGCGGATGGGGTTCCTACCAAGGGTGGCCTGTTAAGGTCCCAACAAGCCATTAAAGGACATGTGGTCACGCCCCAAGTCACCAAGGCTAGTCCAGAGTGAGGCCATGCTGTGATGGCAGTGTGAGGTGCCATTTCACTTCTGAACCTGGGATTAGGGAACCTGACACTGTCACATGTAATCCCAGGAGGGTTCTGTGTTGGGTCAGACCCCACCTTGCTAAGTACGAGTAAATGGATTCTATGATGCCAGCTAAACAGAGTTCATAGATGTGAAGACCTGGACCTTTTGAAACTACAATTAGAGAGGCTGATTAAAAAAACTATTGTTGCTGTTGGCTACCAAAATACTTCCCAAGTAGCTGGTACAGTGGCTCAACAGGCTAATCCTCTGCCTTCAAATGCCAGCAACCTATACATGATTGTGTTCCAGCAGCTATCTTCTGATCCAACTCTCTGCTTATGGCCTGGGAAAATCATAGAGGATGGCCCAAATCCTTGGGACCCTATGCATTCATGTAGGAGACCCAGAGGAGGCTCCTGGCTCCAGATCGGCCATTACTTAGGGAGTAAACCTATGGATGGAAGATCTTTCTTTGTCTCTCCTTCTCTCTGTAAATCTGCCTTTCTAATAAAAATAGCTACATTTTTAAAAAACAAACAGCAAAATACTTCCTTAAGTCTGGGATGTCCATTTTTATTTAGGTTGCCTTGGTCATGTCTCTTGTTCTTTTATGCTCTGTAACAACAATATCAATAAGGATGTCGATTATTCATGGAGCTTTTTTTTTCAAGATTTTATTTTTATTGCAAAGTTGGGTATACAGAGAGCAGGAGAGACAGGAAGATCTCAGATAATTCACACCCCAAGTGACAGCAATTACTGGAGCCGCGCCTATCTGAAGCCAAGAGCCAGGAACTTCATTCAGGTCTCCCACATGGGTGCAGGGTCCCAAGGATTTGGGCTGTCCTGGACTGCTTTCCCAGGCCACCATCTGGGAGCTGGATGGGAAGTGGAGCTGCCAGGATTAGAACTGGTGCCATATGGGATCCCAGCGAGTTCAAGGTGAGGACTTTAGCCACTAGGCCACCACACCAGGGCCCGGAACCATCGTCACACCCCGCATGGGTAGAGCTTGTCTATGAATCTTTAGTAGATGTGATGATTATTGTGATAGCTTCTTTTTAGATGAAGAGACTGAAAAATCATTCCCTTGAGTACATTGCCCCAAATCTCACAGCACCTAAGTGGCAGAGCTAGAAAGTGAGCTCAGGTGTTCTGGATCCAGAGTCTGTGCCAGCAAGGATACTGTTGTCAACTTGCAAAATTTTGTCTTTCATGTGTTCTTCCAGCTGTTTTCGGCTAAAGTGATGGGCGACCCCCGGCTGGTGGAAGAGATAGGCTTGCTGGCCCTGCAGTCTGCAGCAGCAGCAGCAGAGGAACACGTTCAAGGGCAAGGGGCTCCTGGGCTGCTATTAGACACGTTCGTCAGACTGTTGGAACTCCTGACCCTCCGCCACCGGCTGATTGAGATGAGCATGGCAAGTGCGTACTTAGCTAGGTCAATCCTGGGGCCCTGTGGGGGTGCCCTGTGGGGCAACAGAAGCTGTTTGGTAAGGCATAGGGGATTACAGAGCATGGAGCTCCCTTCCTGCAAGCTTTGTTTCCTCGCTGCCCCAGAGCAAGGAGAGCGAATTGTTTACTTATTTATAGTTTGATAATAGAGATTGCATGTATTAATGGGTACAGTGATGTTTCAGTACCGTATTCAGTGTATAATAACCCAGTCAGGGTAACTGGCATGTCTGTTGCCCTAGATGTGTGTTTTATATGTTGGAAATATTCAAAATCCTCTTACAGCTATTTGATAATATTCAATGAATCTCCGTCCACCATAAATATGCTTCTAGGCTCTGGGACATGAGGAGTTACTCTTCCCATCCAACTATACCTGTTAACCATCTTCTGCCCGTCCCCAGCCCCCTTCAGCATCTTTAATCACTCATCTACTCTACTTCTTTGAGGTCAACATTTTAGCTTCTGCATATAAGTGAGAACATGTGGTGTTTGTCTTTCTGTGTCTGGTTTGTTTGCCTTAACATAACATAATATCATCCAGTCCTAGCCTGGACTGCTGCAAATGATGCTTTCATTCTTTTTTTTTCTGGATGCATGATATTGCATTGGGAATAAATGCCGCATTTTTTCTGTCTATCCATCTGGCAAAGGACTCTTCAGTTGATTCCATGTTTTGGCTGCTGTGAATAGTGTTGCAGTAAACATGCAAGTGCAGATGTCTCTTTGAAATACTGTTTCAATTCCTCTGAATATGTGTCCAGAAGTGGGATTGCTGGATCATATGGTAGTTTTGGGTTTTGAAAGATAACCCACTTTTTAAAGATTTAGTTAATTTTATTGTGAAGGCGGGCCAGATTTACAGAGAGAAGGAGAGACAGAGAAAAAGAGCATTTTGTCTGCTGGTTCACTCTCCAAATGGCTACAATGGCCAGAGCTGAGCTAATCAGAAGTTAGGAACCAGGAGCTTTCTCTGGGTCTCCCTTGAGGGTGCAGAATCCCAAGACTTTAAGCTGTCCTCTACTGCATTCCCAGGCCACAAGCAGGGAGTTGAATGGGAACTGGAGCACCTGGGACACAAACCGGTGCCCATATGAGATCCCGGCACTTGCAAAGTGAGAATTTAGCCAATTGAACCATTGCAGTGGGACCAAAGATCCCCCCCATTTATTTTTTTTTACATTTTAATGTGTTTATTTTATGTATTTGAACATCAAAAAGATCATGTCAGAAATTTCTGTAACTTGGTCATTCCCCAAATGCCCGCAATTTCTGGAGCTGGGCAAGGCTGAAGCTAAAAGCCTGGAATTCAGTCTAGGGCTCCTGTGCGGGTGACAGAGACCCAAGTATTTGACTCATCACCTAATGCTTTCCAGGGTGCATAATAATAGGAACCCAGAATTAGAAGTGGAGCTGGGGCTTGAACCCAGACCCTCTGATATGGGATGTGGGCATCCCAAGCAGCATCTAAACAGCTGCTCTAAATGCCTGTCTTACATGGTAGTTCTACTTCTAGCTTCTTGTACAAGCTTCATATTACTTCCTACAATGGCTGATCCATTATTTTATTGTTTGTTTTTCTATGATGGTTAATTTTGTAATGTACTAATCTACATTTGCAACAAGACTATGAAAGTTTCCTTTTTCTCCATCTACATCCTGCCCAGCATTCATCTTTGACCATTTGTATAATCCCCATTCTAACTATAGGTAGATGATGTCCCCTTCTGGTTTTGATGTTCAGTTCCCTGATGATTAGAAATGTTGGATATTTTTTCATGTGCCCATGTGCATATCCTCTTTAGAAAAATGTCTGTTTAGGTCATTCACCCATTTTTAATTGTAAATTTTGTTGTTTAATAATGATTACAAGATTGATCAGAGTGGGAAGGATTGAGGTGTAGGGAAAATTAAGTGAACTCATTGCTTTCAAATTTGCTATTTCTTGTTGTTCCTGGGGGAAGGAGAGAAACAAAGGGGAAAACCACTCATTTCTACATGTCCCAGTTCCCAGGGATAAGGAACCACCACCTCATATCAACCCAGAGTCTCAATGTGCACATATTCTGAGAGTTCTGCCCAAGTATTTGGATAGTTCTGAATTGCTGCCAATTTCACTGATCCAAGGATGATGTCACGCTCAAAACGTCCATTGTTTCCATTCACAAAGATTTTTTTGCTGTTATCATATGTTTGGGATAGTTGTCCAGTTTGTTGTGTTCTTCTGATATGGCAAAAAATGTGCTGCCATATTCTCCTTTTACAACGGGGCATGTGTCCACTGCTCCACCTTGCAGGCAAGTCCAAGTTCACCCATTTTTAAATTAAATTATCATTGACTTTTCTGTTGAGTGCCTTACATATTTCAGATATGAAACCCTTGTTGGATGAATAGTTTGCAAATATTGTCTCCCATTGTATAGTTTGTGTCTTTACTTCTCTGTTAGTCTCTTGTGATACACAAAAGCTTTCTAGTTTGATGTTAATTCCATTTGTCAGTTTTTGATTTTGTTACCTGTGTTTTTGGAGTTGTATGGAAAAATTTTTATCCCCAGGGTAATCTCCAAAAGCATTTTCTCTGTTTCATTTTAGTAGTTTTATAGTTTCAGGGTCTTACATTTAAGTCTTTGATTTAGATTGTGCTAATTTGGATACATGATGACAGGGATCCAGTTGGATTTTTTTTTCTCTGTGAATGAACAGTTTTCTCAGCACCATTTTTAAAAGACTTTTCTTAATATACCCTCTTGTTTGCTGAAAACACATAGATTTATTTCTAAATTTGGCCCCCTTTCCTATTTGAATGTTCTTTTTTAAAAATCTTACTACTCTAGCTAAAATTTCTAATACTATATTTAACACAACACTGAAAGTGGACTTACTTGTCTTGTTCTTGGAGGGAATGATTGAGGCCTTTCCACATAGTGTATAATGTATATTGTGGATTTCTCATAGTACCTGCTATTTTTAGGTATCTTTCTCTATACCTATTATTTTAGGATATCTGTCCTGAATAGATATTGAATCTTTTTTTTTAATTTTTTTTCTTTCTTTTTATTGTATTGTTGTTGACAATCTTTACATAGTTAATTACAGTTAAAGGAAAAAGAAAAAAAAGGTTCAGGGGGATAGGAAAGTGGGTAATGCTGTTATGTCCATATTGTTTCCATCATGTATCTGAGGTAAAGGGGGATATTGAGGGAGAAGCCCCACCCACTTTCCCACCCACCCCAAGTCCCGGATGTGGGGCATGCTCTGAGATATGTGCTCGAGTGGTGTTAATAGTTCTCCAGTTATGAGTCACTGCCAGTTTCGCTCGATGAGGTCGTCCACCGATTGATATGGTCCATCATAAAGTCTCCGTTTGCCCCATAATTTGCTGCGAACATATAGCTGAGATGAATGATTGTCCTGTTCTGTCTTCTGTCTTTTCTTGGTTACAGTTCTGAGTCCAGCAGTTCGATTGGGGAGATCTCCAAAGATACTTTGAGGTATTCCCAGACTAGATTCTTATATGTTCTAGCAAGCACAGGGCCCGGCACAGTCCATCACCCCGATCAGCTGGTGGTTGCAATTGCTGGGTTGGTTCTGTTTTCAGTCCCGACTTCCACTGGAACCAATGGGTGTTATTGAATGCTTCTCCATCTATCGAGGTAATAATGTTTTTTTTAACCATTCATCCTGTTTTGGTTGTGTATTATATTTATCCATTTACATGTATTGAACAATTTTCATTTCCTGGAATAATATTTCTGGAATAATTTGCACTTGATTATGACATATAATCTTTTTAGTGTTAATAAATTTCACTTGCTAGTGTTTTCTTGAGAATTGTTACAATTGTATTCATTCAGGATTTTAGTCTAGAGTTTCTTTGTTGGGTTTTTGTCTGATTTGTGATAAGCATAATACTGGTCTCATAGAATGAGCCTGGAATGATTTCTGCCCTTTAAATACTTGGGAATGGTTTGAGAAGAATTAGTATTAGCTCTTTCAAGATCTGGGAAGAGTCAGCAGTGTTTCCATTTGGCTCTTTTTATTACTAATTTAAACTTGTTACTGCTCTGTTTGGGTTTTCTGTGCCTCAAAGGTTCATTTTCAATTTGCAGCAGGTTATTTGTGTCCAGAATGGATCCATTTCTCTAGAGTTTTCAGGTTTTCGGTGTGAAGTTGTTCATCACCTTCTCCAATGACTCTCTGTGTTTTTATGGTATCAGTTGTAATGTTTCCTTTCTTATCTCTGATTTTATTTCTTTAAATCATATTCCTTTTTATAATTTTTGTTTGAGAGCCAGAGAGAAAAGGAGAAAATGAATGAACAATGCATAGGCATACTATATGGTCTAGTTATGTTGTCATTTTTTCCCCTTGAGTATTTCATATGTCCTGTTTCTTCCTGTCTCGTTTCTCATCTTTGTGTCTTGCTGGTTTTCTGTGTCAACATGGTTTCATGTTCTTCCATTTCCCATTCACGTATCTGCTCTGCTGTTGAGTTTTGTGTGTTCACATGCTTTCACAGTGGTAGTCATAACTTTTCACTCTCTTATGCATCTCCTATAGGGCTGGCCAGGTGCTGATAAATTCCCTCAGTTTCTGCTTGTGGTGGCCAATCATTATTTTTCCTTCATATCTGAAAGACACCTTTGCTGGGTATAATATTCTTGGCTGGCAAATTTTTTCTTAAGGTTTTGAATATAGCGTCTTATCCTCTCTTGATTTGTAAAGTTTCTATTGAGAGAAAATGAATCTTCTGAATGAGTTTTCCTTCTTCTGAGCATCCTCCCCTCAACCCAACCATGTATCCTGATCACTCAACCTGGCTAGATCCTCTTATAGGCATCTGGATTTTTCACTCCATTTAGCTTATTTCTTTTTTAATTGGATGCTTAATATTACTTTAGATCTATTTATTTATTTGAAAGGCAGAGTTACAGAGACAAAGAGGGGTTAATTAATTCACTTTCTAAATGTTCGCGATGGTCCAGGCTGGGCCAGACGGAAGAGAATGGGAGACTGGGGCTCTAGCCAGGTTTCATGTGGGTAGCAGGGGTCTAAGCACTTGGGCCATTTGCTTGATATTGAGTTATCCTGCTAGCATGAAGCTGCATGAATGCCAAAGCCCTGTTCATGTTGCGTATCTTTATGTTCACTTGCCTGATATGGGCCCTGAGCCACTCTAGGCTTCAAGGAATGTTGGTTTAGGTCCAATAAACCCTCCAAGAAGGTCTCCAGTAGATGAGAAGACCACTAGGTTTAGGACCTCAGGAAGCACCTGGATTATAAAAGCAGGAGGAAGAACTGAGGCATTAGGATAGAGATCCTGGATCTTGCAGGACAAGATGCTGTTTGGGAAAACAAAGAGGTCAGCTGCAAAAGGCTCTGAAAGGTGATGAGCACAGTACTGAGCACAGCACCAGGAGGCCTCTGGGGACCAAAGCCAGAAGCACCTGAGCCTGACTCCCGCTGCAACTCTGCAGCCCTCCTAGCCAGAGCAGATTACATGACCTTCATGGCTCTCACTGCACACGTGCTTGGCTTCCTCATGCTTGACCTTTGCTCTTTTGGGTCTTAGTCAGGTGTCTTAGTTTTTTGCCCATTTACTTTTCTTTCAGGATTAAAAACATTAATGAGTGTCCTTGGTTCTTTTCTTTTAGGCTCTATAAGGAGTTGGTACAGGGAATGGTTTTTGGAGAGTTCCATTTGTATCTGAGGCCTGTTGCATTCAAATCCGTATCACATTGGGATAAGGTAGACCAATCACCACCTGTCCTTATAACCTCCATGCTGGAAGACACTGGTCACATGTCACTGTGAGAATAATGAACATAATGATAGCATACATAACAAGTGGGAGACTATTTCTATCCCCATTGGGCACCCCGGGGCCATTACCTTACAAAATTCTCTTATATTCTACTACTATGTAGCTAGTTGTTCTTTTCTTTTTTAACATCAGAAGTGAAAAAAAAAACTGAATAAAAAATAGTATTATACAAAAATAAAGTAAAAGTAAACAAGGGGGATAATTGAGTTTGCAAATACAGACCGAGAAGCCAAAGAACTGATGGGAGAGCTCAGCTTGGATGAAATTGCGAGACTAAACAGTCTTTCAAGTAGAACAGGTTAACTTCCAGGCAGGAAAGGGTTAGGGGTAGGCTTGAAGGGGAAGAGTAAGGCTGAAACCTCCAAAGTTGTTTTCTCACTTTGGCCTGGGGCCTAGCAAGAAGTCCTTTCTGTTAGGGCAGGTGTTGTGGCAGCTGCTATGTCTCCCACTTGGGAGGCCTGTAGCCCCTATTGAAGTGCCTGAGGCCAAGTCCTGGCTTTGCGTCTTTGCTTTGGATCCAGCTCTTGCTTATACATACACTGGGAGGCAGAAGGTGAAGACTCAAGTACTTAAGGCCTTTGCCACCTGCATGGAAGACCCAGATGAACTTCTGAGCCCCTGGCTTTGGTGTGGCCACATCCCTGCTCTTTCACTCTCCTTTCCTTCCTTCCTTCCTTCCATTCTTTCTTCTTCCCTTTCTTCTTTTCATTCTTCCCTCTCTTTCTTTTTAAAGATGTTTTTATTTTTATTTGAAAGAGAAATTTACAGAGAGAAGGAGAGACTGAGAGAATGATCTTCCATCTGCTGATTCACTTGCCAAACGAGCACAATGGCTAGAGCTGAGCTGAACCCAAGTCAGGCACCTCCTCTGGGTTTCCCATGTGGGTACAGGTGCCCAAGGACCTGGGCCATCTGCTATTGCTTTTCCAGGCCATAGGCATGGGGCTGGATTGGAAATGGGGCAGCCAGGACACGATTCGATGGCCATATGGGATCCCAGCACTTGCAGGTAGAAGATTAGCCTGTTGACCCACGGAACCAGCCTTAGACCCTGCTGCTTTAAGTATTTGTGGGAGTAAACCAGCAGATTGAAATTCTTTCTCATTCTCACTTTCACTTTCTTGGTTGCCCTGCTTTTTAAATAGAACTAAATGAACTTATCTTTTTAAAAAATCACTTACATTTTCTTTTTTTTTTCTTTCTTTTTCACTTACATTTTCTTGGTAGCTGTTTCCTTGGCGCTATAAGCTAAGATTTGGGTCAGGCTGTTTCTTTGGCTTTTAACAGGAACCAACTCAAATCAGTAAAACTTCTATCTGTGGGTTCAGCTCCCACTTAAAAGGAAGTTCCCTTACTGGTAGCAGATCTCCAAGCGGCTCATGGTGGCCAGGACTGTTTCACTACATGGTGTGGGAAAGAAAGACTTCTTGCCCCCTTCTCTCTTTCTCTGCCCCATTCCTCCCAGGGAGACTCCGTGGAGCATGGTCTGGGATGAAAGGGAAAGGCAGAGAGAATTCTGTTCTTTGGATTCTTGAACTGGACACAATTGGAATTTGGAGATAGGAAGTTTTAATGATGTGTTGGGGATGGGACAGTACTATATGTTACACACCTGACTTCTACCTGTGAGTCCTATGTGTATTACACACCCCATCCCCACCACCCCTGTCATTCCAATAATGGGCGGCATTTCAGATATTATCACCTGCAACTTAGGAGGAATGCTCTGTTCTGTTCTGTTCTGTCACCCAGGCTATACCTAAAGCAGGATGTACTGTCAGGACACAGAGCTCTCACAACAGCCAAGGCAAGAAGCCAAGGCCACCTTAGGGACTCCCACTGGCAGAAAAACATCCCAAAGCAAGCAGTTCTCCAGCTCTTCAAGGGCCTCTGGCCTTGGGTTACATATGGTTGTGAAAATGGGATACACTTCTGTCCAGGCCCATCTACAAATCAGCACAGAGCCCTGTGGGCTGGCCAAGCAGTGATTGGTCCTCCCAGAGATGAAGCAGAGATGCTGCAAGCTAAGGGGGAGGGCTAGAGGGCAGGGGCAGATTGCTGCAGCCGAAAAAACTGGAATTTTGAGTTCACGTTTACTGCTTGTGTGTTTAGTCCCTAAATTTGCCACTCTTCAGTAGCATTATAGCAACAGCATTTACCAACCATAAGCACAAGTGCTTAACTCTTCAAGAAGCTCCTTCAAGCATAGGATCCCACTTCATGCTTGCATAACCTATGAGACAGGTGTACTCTCCATTTACAGATAAAGAAGAAAGCTTCCTAGAGATCAGAATATCCAGCACGATTTCTTAAGAGTGGAGGCAGACAGGAGCCTGGGCAACTCCTCTGGCAGGACACAGTCCCTGCAGGTTAGCACAAGAAGCAAGATAGGAAACAGCCCAGAATAGGCCATGGAAAGTTTCCCACTGGCACACATTCGGCATGGATCAGGGGCGGACCAGGCTGAATCAGTTCATGTCATCCACTGGCAAATCCGAACACCAGAACAGAGTGTGGGTTGAACCGGATTTGGTTGTAGCAAAACCAGTACACATTATGGAATGCCAGAGTGAAGTTGCCTGTACTGGATTTGACTGCAGCACCCAACCAGCACATTTGAGATCCAGGAAGGGAGGGGCAGAGCTGGCAGGGGGATGGGGAGGCTGGTCCCCTCGCCAGACAGCTGCTCCCACGGAAGAGCGTGGGCTGGGATGAGAACAGACCAGACTAAGCAGGGCTCCAACACCTGTGCGCTGCATGTGGACTAGATCAGGGAAAAGCCAGGCTGGGCTGATTATTCCTGTGGGTGCAAGCATAAATTAGAGTGGGTGAGGGATGTTTGGGCTTGGCCGCAGCATCAGCTGGCAGAAGCTGGCACTGGGGACTAATTCTGTCAAGTCAAATCACAGAACCACCTAAAGAGTGCATAAACCAGGACTGAGAAAGACCTGGGAGGGAAAAAGTGGGTTCCCCCTTCCTGGGTCACTAGTCCCACAGAAGGGCATGAAAACTAGGACGGGGGCTGGGGTGGCCAGACAGAGAGGCACTCAACAACATCCGTGAGGGCTGGATGGTTGAGTTGGTTAGATGGAACTAAGCTTTAATACCCAGTGACAAGTACAAGAGCCAAATGGGATGGGGGACAGACTGGTCTACTGCTACACATACTGGCAAACCAGGGTGAGGGGTGGGCCTGATGGGGGTTATTGTGGGTCGCCCCGACTAGGCTGCAGCTCCCACTGGTTGATGTAAGGGCCGAGTATGTGCTGGGCAGAACCAGGCTGGACTGCAACACCCACCCATTGGTTCCAGTGGAAGTCGGGACTGAAAACAGAACCAACCCAGCAATTGCAACCACCAGCTGATCGGGGTGATGGACTGTGCCGGGCCCTGTGCTTGCTAGAACGTACAAGAATCTGGTCTGGGAATACCTCAAAGTTTCTTTGGAGATCTCCCCAATCGAAATGCTGGACTCAGAACTCTAACCAAGAAAAGACAGAAGACAGAACAGGTCAATCATTCATCTCAGCTATATGTTGGCAGCGAAATATGGGGCAAACGGAGACCCTATGATGGACCATATCAATCAGTGGACGACCTCATCGAGCGAAACTGGCAGCGATTCATAACTGGAGAACTATTAAAACCACTTGAGCAAATATCTCAGAGCCTGGCCCACATCCGGGACTTTGGGTGGGCGGGAAACCGGGTGGGGCTTTTCCCTCAATATCCCCCTTTACCTCAGATACATGATGGAAACAATATGGACATAATAGTCTTACCCACTTCCCTATACCCCCTGAACCTTTTTTTTTTAACCGCAATTAACTATGTAAAGATTGTCAACAACAATACAATAAAAAAAAAAAAAAAAAGAGTGGAGGCAGACGACTGTGTGCCATTGAGGGAATGTGGCTGTCAGTAAGAGGTTAGGTGATTCTTAGGAAGCAGAAGAAAGGGCAAGGATTTGGACAATATTTAGGGAGTGCTCAAAGGAGATCAGAGATGGATGCTGAACAGGTGTGGTCATGAAGATAAATGGACAAACGAGAGAGCAGTGAAAGGAAAGAATGTCAAGTGCTCAGGGGCTCTCACCCCACCCAACAGCAGAGAACAGGTTCAGGGAGAGCGCAGGAAGGAGTGAAGGGACTAGAGTCTGCATAGTCTCCAGGTAGAAGTTCCAAGTTTTGTATAAAACCTGCACCTGCTCTTCCTATGGATGCCCTGCCCTTGCTGAGACAGCTGCCATGGCTTAACCCCTGGGGCACCACCAGAATGGCACATTGCTGCCATGGCCTTTTCTCTCCCTATAGGTATTCCTCTCCTGCTCTCATCTTAGCCATCTCCGAGGTGGATGACAACCAAGTTGGCAAATTTAGTTTTTATATGAAGGAAACCATCCTTCAGGTAACTGTGTTATTTCTTTTTCTTTAAAAAAAAAAAAAAAACGACTTTTTTTTTCAGATAGTCTTAAAAACCTCATATTTAATTCATAGAAATTTGATTCCGAATTTAAGAATTACTTCACTGTGTAATGATGGTGATGGCCTGGACTTAGCTGATCTCACAATAGTCCAAGAAGCGTGTGCATTAAGTCATCCTTGCAGCACATTTTGAAAATATGCACTTGTGATGGGGGCTGTTGAGCTGAACCTTTTTATACCTGCTGCTATTCCCCCCACCCCGCTGCCCCTGCCACTGAGATCTCTTCGCTTTCATGTATGGTTTCCTTTTTTAAACACTGATGTAGTCTTGGCTACAAAGCACCTGTTGACTAGTGAGGCTAAGACCCTGATGACTAGGGAAACTGGATGCAGCAAAGCAGACCTGACAGCTGCTTCCCCAGGATAAGTTGCTGCGTAGGGAGGATTGCGATTCAGGCTAAGGGCTGAGCTGTAAGGACCCCAGTGTACCCTGCGGTTTGACTTGTGTATTTACACATTGAATAAATGGTGTCATTAACCCTTAACTAAAAAAGAAGTGTTTTTTTTTAATTTTATTGTATTGTTGTTGACAATCTTTACATAGTTAATTGCGGTTAAAAAAAAAAGGTTCAGAGGGTATAGGGAAGTGGGTAAGACTATTATGTCCATATTGTTTCCATCGTGTATCTGAGGTAAAGGGGGATATTGCGGGAAAAGCCCCACCCGGTTTCCTGCCCACCCAAAGTCCCGGATGTGGGCCAGGCTCTGAGATATTTGCTCAAGTGGTTTTAATAGTTCTCCAGTTATGAATCGCTGCCAGTTTCGCTCGATGAGGTCGTCCACTGATTGATATGGTCCATCATAGGGTCTCTGTTTGCCCCATATTTCGCTGCCAACATATAGCTGAGATGAATGATTGACCTGTTCTGTCTTCTGTCTTTTCTTGGTTAGAGTTCTGAGTCCAGCATTTCGATTGGGGAGATCTCCAAAGAAACCTTGAGGTATTCCCAGACCAGATTCTTGTACGTTCTAGCAAGCACAGGGCCCGGCACAGTCCATCACCCCGATCAGCTGGTGGTTGCAATTGCTGGGTTGGTTCTGTTTTCAGTCCCGACTTCCACTGGAACCAATGGGTGTTGCAGTCCAGTCTGGTTCTGCCCAGCACATACTCGGCCCTTACATCAACCAGTGGGAGCTGCAGCCTAGTCGGGGCGACCCACAATAACCCCCACCAGGCCCACCCCTCACCCTGGTTTGCCAGTATACATAGCAGACTAGTCCAGTCTGTTCCGCTTCCCGTATGGCTCCAGTACTTGTCAATGGGCATTGAAGCTTAGTTCCCTCCAACCAACTCAACTATCCAGCCCTCACGGATATTGCTGAGTGCCTCTCCTTCTAGCCACCTCAGCCCCCGTCCTAGTTTTCATGCCCTCTCGCGGGAGTAGTGACCCAAGAGGGGGAACCCCACCACTTCCGTCTTGGGTCTCTCTCAGCCCCGGTTTATGATCTCTTTGGGTGGTTCTGTGGTTTGACTTGACAGAATTAGCTCCCAGTGCCAGCTTCTGCCAGCTGTCTGCGGTTAAGCCCAAACAACGTTCACCCACTCCAATTTATGCTTGCACCTGCAGGAATAATCAGCCCAACCTGGCTTTTCCCTGATCTAGTCCACGTCCGGCGCTCAGGTGTTGCAGCCCTGCCCAGTCTGGTCTCTCCCCATCCCAGCCCACACTATCCAGTGAGAGTAGCTGTCTGGCGAGGGGACCAGCCTCTCCATCCCCCCGCTGCTCTGCCCTCTCCCTTCCTGGTTCTCACGCGTGTTGTTTGGGTGCTGCATTCTAATCCAGTACAGGTAATCTCACCCTGGAATTCCATATCATGTACTATTTTTAGTCGCGACCGAACCTGGCCCCGACCCGCACTCTCCTCCGGTGCCCGGGTTTGCCAGTGGATGACATGAACTGATTCAGCCTGGTCCACCCCTGACCCATGCCAAATGTATGCCACTGGGAAACTTTCCATGGCCCATTTGGGGCTGTTTCCTATCATACTTCTTGCGCTTATTTTGCGCATACCAGAGGGTCCATGAGCCAGCCCTTCTCAGTTCACCTTCTGTCCTAGCAGGAATAGTGGCTTTTCATGGCTGGCTTTCACCCCACTCTGGTTCCTGTTGGTGGATGTCTCAGCCCAGCCATGGCTCGTCCATACCCACATACAGCTCACACATGGCTCAGTAGGGGATTGAGACCTAGCCAATTCAGTCCCACATCCACCCTGGTTCTCCATGACACCAGATGGTGCTGGGGTCTGGCCCAGCCCGGTGCATCCAATCCCAGCCATACTAGTGTCGTGGGAGACCATGACTGTTTCCTAGATAGAACGC
This sequence comes from Ochotona princeps, assembly GCF_030435755.1. Lineage (NCBI taxonomy): Eukaryota > Metazoa > Chordata > Mammalia > Lagomorpha > Ochotonidae > Ochotona > Ochotona princeps. The sequence goes on along the minus strand of NC_080832.1, from coordinate 52,839,118 downwards.
AGCCCCCATTCCAGCACCAGTGTCCCTTGATGGGAACCTCAACCCAGTTAGGGTGTCCCCCCGCTGACCTACTTGGCCTGCTCCATGGCAGCAGATCACGCACCCGACAGTGGCTGTTCTAACTCAGCTTGTCTCAGGATCTCTCCTGTCTTGGCCTCTGCCCGAGACACCATGGCCCAGCATCCCCGATTAAACTAGGCCTGCAGGTGCAAGCGCAAAGAGTTACATGTCCCTATCACTGGCAGTCGCCAGGAATTCATGTTTCACCTATACTAAAGTTGGCCTAATTCATGAGTGTCCCTGAGCAGCTATTACAAATAATAAAAGCCCCAGAGCTCACCGCTGGGTGGCCAGCAGGCAGAGCCTGGCACCAATTGGTGTGCTGGCCGCCCGAAGCCAAGGACTCGTCCACCGCCATGCGGGGTGGTTTTGGCTCGAACCCTTAGCCGGATCCGCCTTAGCTGAGGCGCCACCTCGCAGCTGCCACCCTGCGAAGTGGGTCAGTCCGTCCCCGGCCCCAAGAATGGAATCCGCCCTAACTCGTCCTGCCTCCATGGCGGCAGGACAGAGCTGGATTAGTCCAGCTCCCAAATTGCCCTCATGGTTTGCGAACCGGGGAACCCACTTTTTAACTCCCAAGTCTCTCAGTCCCGGTTTATGCACTCTTTAGGTGGTTCTGTGATTTGACTTGACAGAATTAGTCCCCAGTGCCAGCTTCTGCCAGCTGATGCTGCGGCCAAGCCCAAACATCCCTCACCCACTCTAATTTATGCTTGCACCCACAGGAATAATCAGCCCAGCCTGGCTTTTCCCTGATCTAGTCCACATGCAGCGCACAGGTGTTGGAGCCCTGCTTAGTCTGGTCTGTTCTCATCCCAGCCCACGCTCTTCCGTGGGAGCAGCTGTCTGGCGAGGGGACCAGCCCCTTATTCCCCTGCCAGCTCTGTCCCTCCCTTCCTGGATCTCACGTGTGCTGGTTGGGTGCTGCAGTCAAATCCAGTACAGGCAACTTCACTCTGGCATTCCATAATGTGTACTGGTTTTGTTACAACCAAACCCGGCTCACCCACACTCTGTTCTGGTGTTCGGATTTGCCAGTGGATGACATGAACTGATTCAGCCTGGTCCGCCCCTGATCCATGCCGAATGTGTGCCAGTGGGAAACTTTCCATGGCCTATTCTGGGCTGTTTCCTATCTTGCTTCTTGTGCTAACCTGCAGGGACTGTGTCCTGCCAGAGGAGTTGCCCAGGCTCCTCCATCAGAACCCCTCCAAATGCCAGATTTTGCGCATACCGGGGGGTCATTGAGCCAACCCTACTCAGTTCACCTCCTGTCCTCACAGGAACAGTGGCTTTTCCTGGCTGGCTTTCACCCCATTCTGGTTCTTGTTGTTGGATGTTTCAGCCCAGCCATGGCTCGTCCATACCCACATACAGCTCACACATGGCTCAGTAGGGGGTTGAGACCCAGCCTAGTCAGTCCCACATCTACCCTGGTTCTCCATGACACCAGATGGTGTTGGGGTCATATGCATCCAAACCCAGCCCACACTAGTGCCCCTGGTGACTACAACTGTTTCCTAGATAGAATGCAGCCCCCATTCCAGCACACGCACCCCTTGGTGGGAGCCTCAACCCTGTTAGGGTGTCCAACTAGGGGAACTTGTATTTCCACAGGGTTGGGCCCACACAACCCCATAGAGTCTATCCCCAGACCAAGTTCTCTCGCGTGCTGAATACAATCTTGACCCTGCCAAATGTGACCACTCCACCACTCCACCAAACAGTTGGGTAATGGTACCCATCACTGCCAAAGAGGCCCCCATCCATAGTATTGGTGTGGGCTGGTGTGTGACGATCAGTGATGTTCTAGGCAACAGGCCATTTCTGTATTCTGAATTGGGTTGGTGTATCTGACTAACCACAATTGTCTCCTGGGTACTTCTCTCCAAACCACCAGGTCTTAGTCCCCACACATGCCTAAAACTTCCATGACCCTGTCACTGGGAATCACCCAAGATTCACTACTCACCTACACTAAAATTGGACTTAGTCATGGGTGTCCCCAGGCAGCAAACATATCTTAAAAAACATCAGAGCAGGCCGGCCGGGAGGCCAGCAGGCAAAGCCTGGCACCACATGGTGCACTGGCCACCCTGGGTGAGGCTGAGGACTCATTCACTACCTTATGGCAGTGTCTTTGGCGTGAGCCCCCAGCTTGGGTCCAACCCAGCAGGGGCACCCCCCACAGCTGCCACACTGTGAGGAGCGGCACTTGCCCCCAAACCCAAGGCCCGAACCAAAAAAGAAGTGTTTTAAAAATCCTTTCACATTTTCTTCCTTTAGCTCTTGCTTCATTCTGGAGTGGAAAATTTGCAAGTGACCCTTGCGTGCCAAACTGCTCAGAAAAATGCTCTGATGGTGGCCGTCTGGCAGGTGTTCTTCTACCATACCCCTCGGGGGAGCTGGAAGATGCAGAAGCCTCAGGCAAGCTACCAAGACTCCCAGAAAACACAAAGCCGCCCTCTCCTTGCTCCCTTCCGTCAGCTCTTCCTCCAGTTCTTCTCCCCTCCCCCTTCTTTTTTTTTTTTTCTCTCCTTGGTCCTTTCCTCTTCTTCCTCTTTTCTTTTTCTCCTTCTCTTTTTAAGATTTGTTTATTTGTAATTTGAAATGAAGATTTTACAGGGAAAAGGAGAGATGTTCACTCTCTAAGTGACTGCAATGGCTGCAGCTGAGCTGATACCAAAGCCAGGAGCTTCTTCCAGGTCTCCCACGTGCCTGCAGAGTCCAAGGGACTTGGGCCATCCTCTGCTCCCAGACCATAAGAAGAGAGCTGGCTTAGCAAATCAAGATGGCAGAATAGTGTAAGCTCACATTTAAGCAGAGAAACATGAATCAGTATGAAGCAGAAAGGGCACATTCCAAGAAATCGAGACAGAACAACATCAAAGGGATACCTGAAGACTGACAGACACAGGAAAGCAGCAAAGACATTGGTGTGGTGTTGCAGTGACTGGTATCCCAGCAGCATTCAGCTAGCAGCAATCTGAACTGCATCAGCAGCTGGAACTCTACCAGCAACAAGATGGGAAGGGGCGTTCACCAGGCGCTCAGGAGGTAAACCCAAAGAACTGCGCAGACTGCTAGTCTGTTTGATTTGACTAGGAGCAGAAACAGTGTGACAAGTCCCAGACAGGTGGTGCGAGAACAGGGTAGACTTCATAGCCCTATTCACCCCCTTAGAGCTGAAATGGGCACCATTTTGTATAGGGAGACAAAGACTATGGAACAGTACTGCACATTCACTGAGCTGGGAGTGAACTCATTTCTGACTCAGTGAACTGCAACAACATGGCATCCTACAGCTTCCAACCAAGATAAGTCCGAGTAGCCCTCAGACCTGATGGCCAGCAGATCAAGAACTCTAGCAATGGCACATCAGGTGCCATTTTGTACAGTGTGGAAAAGCTTTAAGATTGCAGGGACAACAGTGAGCTGTGCATGTGCTGAGCTGGGAATGAACTTAGTGACCTCATCAGTGCATTGCACTGGTCCCACAGGGAAAATATACTAACTTTAGCATCATATAGGTTAAAATAGGTCAATGTGGCCCTCAAACCTAACAGCCAACAGGTTCCAGCAAGATCAATACCTCTAACAACCTAGCTATAAATAGGACACATTTTGTCTCCCTAATCCTGAGTACTACTCTAACAGGAAGTGGGAAAAAGGTTGTACAGACAATGGTGCAGCCTCAGCATGGTATCACAGGAAGTGAAGAATGGTGAGCAAGGAGTTGAGACTATGGAGCCCATGGTGGGAGTCTGACATAAGAACCCAGACCTGGAATTTGCTGGAGGGAGTGGCACAAGTGATTGCAAACAAAGAGCTGTGTGCCAACCACAATAGGTAAAATCGAATTGTAGACAAGTGGATGACATGGCTTCTAACCTGCCTTAAGGAGAAGAATCTGATAAACAGAAGTACAATGACCAAGAGCAAAAGAAGAGACAACAGCACAATGAATAGTATTGAAGATACAAAAGCCTTTGCCAAGCTCAGTTAACTGAGAAATACATTGAGAAAATGGGGGATATGGAATTCAAAACACTTGTTATAAAGCTTCTTATCAACAATGAGAAGCACATAATACAGCAGTTCAAGAAATGTCACATAGAAAATGAATCAAATGAAAGCTGTTATATCAAAAATGAAGAATATAGTGGCACAAATTAAAAGTACATTGGAGAGTCTCTCTCCAAAATAGAATGAAGGAGGCAGAAGAAAGAATCTCAGAATTGGAAAATATTTCCTGTTACCAGGAGGAAACAAACAAAAAGCTGGAAGCAGAGCTGGGTCAACCTAAAAAATTTTCAAGAATTGAGAGACGCTATTAAAAGGCCAAATGTAAGAGTTATGGATGTCGCAGAAGGTGCAGAAAGAGAAGCTGAGTTTACAAAAGTATTTAATGAAATAATAAAGAAAAATTTCCCTAATCTGGAGAAAGAATTGGGAAACAAGATCCAGGAGGGGCACAGAACTCCCAACAGGGTTGACCAAAAGCGATCTTCACCAAGACATATGATCATCAAGCTCTCTTCAATAGAACATAAGGAAAAGATCCTTAAATGTGCACGTGAAAAAAAAATCAACTGGCATATAAAGGAATGCCACTCAATTCACAGGAAACTGCTCACAAGGAAGCTCTACAGGCAAGAAGAGAATGGAGTAACACATTCCAGATTCTAAAAGCCAAAAATTATTGGCCCAAGGTAGCGTACCCAGCAAACCTTTCCTTCGTCTTTGAAAATGAAATAAAATTCTTCCACAGTAAAGAAAAGTTAAAAGAATATGCCTGTCCCAAACCTGCCCTACAAATGATACTTCAAGATGTTCTCTCGACAGAGAAAAGGAATAGCATCCACCAAACCAGAGGTAAATGCAAAGAACATCCCAGTAAAATAACCACAGAAGACTAAATCAATGAACAACCCATTGCTAAATGACAAGACCAAATTACCACCCATTCATATTAACCCTGAATGTTAATGGCTTAAACTCATCAATCAAGCGTCATAGACTAATATACTAGATTTATAAAGCAAAACCCATCTATTTGTTGCCGACAGGAGACATATCTCACCAATAAAGATCAGCGGAAACTATATCATGGATTTTGATTTTCTTTTGTTAGTTTCATCTCTTCAAAACACTTTCTTCCTCATTTAATTCTTCACTGACTCATAGATCATACAGTAGCATTATTTTCTCTAGGTTCTTGATTTTCTCTTTCATTTCTTCAGTGACACATTAGGCATTCAGTAGCATGTTATTGGCATTTTAAATTTCTTCTTTTCTTTCTGTTGTTGATTTTGTTTTGTGGCTTTTTACTCTAAAGGGATGTATAGTAACTGTGTAATGGAGACTATCTCATCCACATGTGAGGAAACAATGCAGTATGCATCTCTACTTCCAGATCAAAGATGGACTTCTAATGAAACTGTTTACTATATCTTGACAATAGGATGCTGGACTCTTTGCCATTGTTCATGCCTGCAACAATGGATATATGACTGTATATGAAGAACTACACTATAGTAATAATATAGGTGAACTCAGTGGCAAAGGGAGGAAACTTGGGAAGAGGGTAAGGGAAATCCCAGGGCCCATGGAACTGTATCATAAAATGATAGTAATAATAACAGTAATAAATGTAATAATAAATGTAAATAATTAATGCAATAAAAACTAATATAAATAATAATGCAATAATAAATGTAGTAATAACTAAATATATGATAATGTAGTAGTAATAAATGTAATAAATAGTAAGACTAAATAATAATAAAGGAAACAACAAAATAACAAGAGAGCTGGCTTAGAAGTGGAACAGCCAGGTCACATACACACTGGCATTCATATGGGATGCCAGCACTTGTAGGAGCAGAACTAGCCTGATACCATTGCATCAGGCCCCATCTTTTTCTCTTTTTCTCTCCCTTCTCCACCCCTGTTTCTTCCCCATTTGTGAATCAATGCATGATTTCAGTGATGTACTAGCAATTTTTCCTTTGCATGTAACCCTATAATATTTACTGGCTAGAATCAGCCAGCAGAAAGTTTTTTGTTCCTCACCCTTAACCATTTGGCTTCTGCTTTATCATTTCTGGACCTTATTTTTGCTGCTGCATAAGTTAGCAGACGACTTCAGTGCTTTTTTGTGTGTCAAAAGGAACCATACTATGCAACTGTATGCTCTCTCCCCATCACCTCCCACGATTTTAAATTTTTTAGTTATGAAATGTAATTCATTTAACATAAAATGATGTATCCCTTTAATATAAAAACTAGGCAGATTTGGTATATTCACACGGTTGTGTAACTACTATCACTGTCTCATTCCAAATCACTGTCCTGGAGCCCCCAGGAAACCCTGCAGCCAATGGCAGTACGGCCTCATGCCCTGCTTCCTTCAGCCTGAAGATCTGCTCTCCTACCTTCTATCACTATAGATATGCCTACATAAAGAGAATCACACAGCATCACAGGTTTGTGTCTAGCTTGCTCACTTAGCACAGTGTTCCCAAAGTCTATGTGTTGAGGCAAGAATCAGCACTTTGTATTGTTGAGTGTTGAGTCAGGTTCAGTTATACAACATTTTGTTCACCTACTTTTTTTAAAAAAATTTTTAGCTATTAGGACTAATGCTAGGAATTTTTACATACAGGTTTTTGTGAGGACCTACGTTTTAATTCTTACTTGGCCATATATTTAGAAATGGAATAGCTAGACTATATAGTAACCTCATGTTTCACCCTTTGAGGAATGATCAAAATTTCCATAGTGGTTGCACCATTTTGCATTTCCACCAGCAGTGTCCGAGTGCTCCAGCAACTCCACATTTTGGCTAATATCTGTTACTTTTGTCTGGTTCTTTTTTCTCTCCAGCTGTCCTGTTAGAGGTAAAATGGCTGAATTACTAAGACACAGAACATGTTGTCATGTGTTTATTTGGCCATCTCTGTAAGTTCTTTAGAGAAATATCTATTTTAGCCTCTTTCTGTTTTATAAAATTGAGTGGACTTTCTTCAGTTTTTAATAAGTTGTAAGTTTGATCAGTACAAGTCCCTTAGAAGCCATATTCTTGATGAAGATTTTCCTCCAGTCTGCAAATTGTCTTGTGAGTTCCATTTGTTACTCTTTTGTCACTTATTCTTTTGGGGTCATGTGTAGAAACCATTGCTGAATACAAAGTTATAAAGATTTATTCCTATGCTTTTTTCCTAAGTGTTTTCTAGTTTGAACTCTTGCATTTAGGTCCATGGTCCATTTATACTTACATGTTATCTATAATAGGATATGAGTCCAACTCTATTCTTTCGCATGTGGTTATCCAGCTGTCTAGCACAGTTTGTTGAAAAGACTCATCTTTCTCCACAGAATTGTCCCAGAACTCTTGTCAAGAATCAACTGACTGTAAATGAAAGAATTTCTTTTTAGGGCTGTCAATTCTGTTTGATGTAAATGTCTTTTTATGTCAGTATCACAGCCTTTTGATTACTGTGGCTTGATAGTTATTTTTGAAGTGAGGAAATATACGCCTTCCCACCTCATTCTTCTTTTTAAACATTGCTGTAGCTAATTTGGGTCTCAAGTTTTCATGTGAATCTTACCATTAGCTTGTCAATTTCTGTTAGAAGAAAAAGCCATTTGGTATTTTGACAGGAATTGTGCTGAATCTGTGGAGCAGTTAGAGTGATATTATTGTCTTTAGCCTTCTGATTCATGAACACTGGACGTATTTCCAATAGTTTGGGCCACCTTTAACTTTTCTCAATCATATTTCATACTTTTCAATGTCCACTCTTATACTTCTGTTATATTAATCCCAAATAGTTTATCTTTCTGATGTAACTATAAATGGAATTGTTTTCTTAATTTCATTTTCTGAACATTTATGATTTATATAGAGACATGTAATTGATGTTTACAAGGTAAATCTGTAACCTTATATGATTGGCGTATTTATTCTAAGAGTTGGTATGTGTGGACATGTGCATGCATGTATGAATTTCTTCATCTTTTATTACATAAGATCAGATCATTCACAAGTAAAGATGTTTTTACCCCTTGCTTTCCCATATGGATCCCTTTTCTTTTTTGTACCCCACTTATTGCCTTGGCTGAGCCTTCCAGGACAAGGCTGAATAGAAGTAATGGGAGTGGATATTATTGCCTTATCCCTGATTTTAGGAATAAAAATGCCCAATTTTACCATTAAATATGATGATAGCTATAAGTTTTGTATAACTCCCTTTTCCCAGCTTGAGCACTTTATGTTATATTCCTAGTATGTTGAATTTTTTTCTCTTAACATGAAGTGGTTTGGGGTCTGGATATATTCTTTTGTATTCTCTTACTTATATATCCTGCAAATCAATCCCAATAGTTTATGGAGCTTTTTCTCCAATCTTTTTTTTTCTCACAGCTATGTATTTCCCTCCTGTGTGTATGCCAGGGAATGCAACTTAGGTTTAAAATTAAATTTGCAGAAATCTACCTTCCAGATGGTCTTCATTTCTAGGCTCCGTGGATTCCGGGCCGTTCACTATATTCTTCTTTTAGCACATTTTTATCCTCCCCCCTCCGCCCCTAGGCTTATCCATTTATCCTCTTTGCAATCACAGGAGAGTGCAAACATGCAGATGGCAAAAACAGTGTGTCTTCACTCGTTCTGCCAAGTACTGTGTCCCACAGCAATCAGACACTTCAGCGGAAAATTAGGGTTGAATAATTACATTGATTATTAAAAATCCAACCCCCCAATCTTAAAAAAAAAAAGATTTATTTTTCACAATACAGTTCCATAGGCTCAGGGATTTCCCCTTCCACCCTCCCCATTTTCCTTCCCCCACACTGTTTTCTCCCAAATTATTACAATAGTATAGTCTTTTGGCAATGGTCACAGGTCCGTGATTCTGTTATTAAAGTATATCTTTTTTTAAATATTTATTTTTATTACAAAGTCAGATATATAGAGAGGAGGAGAGATAGAAAGGAAGATCTTCCATCCGATGATTCACTCCCCAAGTGACTGCAATGGCCAGTGCTGCACCGATCCGAAGCTGGAAACCAGGAACCTCTTCCAGGTCTCCCATGTGGGTGCAGTGTCCCAAAGCATTGGGCCGTCCTCAACTGCTTTCCCAGGCCACAAGCAGGGAGCTGGATGGGAAGTGGAGCTGCCGGGATTAGAACCGGCGCCCATATGTGATCCTGGTGGGTTCAAGGCGAGGACTTTAGCTGCTAGGCCACGCTGCCGGGCCCTAAGTGTGTCTTGACGTTGTAGGTATAGACCATTAACTCTCTGATCTTAACTGGGTTCCTACAAGCAGTTAGATCCACCAGATCTCATGGAACTCATGGTTCAGTGTGTAAAAGGGTAAGAGACCCAACCCCAGCTGGCTTTGAGAGGTTTACAGCTACAGACAAAAGTGAAAGACAAGAGAGGCTGCAGCAGGGGATCCTGGATGGCAGCACAGAAAAGGGACCTTGGGAGAGCCTGACAAAGAGGACCTGCGATCAATCAGGCTGAGTAGGGAGGAGAGCTTGGGATTAACAAAGGGTAGGTAGGGACCAGGGAGAAATGGGGAGCCCAGTTTGACCACTGTCTGTGGTTTTCATATACAGTTGGCATATAGAATCCTTTAGTCAATTAATCTATTGAAGTCTAATATAGAAAACAGATGTAAGTGGTGTGTCTTGGTGAGAGTGAAGGTTGAGGGCTTGCGATTCACCACCGGATATCTACCTAAGGTATAGGTTCACGTGCTGAAAGACACTGGGCAGAAGACACTGTGGGGAGGCCCTGGGGTAATATCTAGAAAGACCTGGAGCCCAGGGAGCAGGTGGGAGTCATTAGGGTAACAGCCTGGACAGGTGGACTGGGACTGTGATATGAATATCTGGAAAATGGGCTCTGATGTTATCTTCCCAAAGATGTTTGTCCAGGTTTCTTAGATGAGCCTTACATATCCTCCTTAGGAAGATTCTCCTTCCCCCACAAAGATTTATTTATTTGAAAAGTGGAGTGACAGATAACTAAAGATTTTTAAAAAGAATAGCAGGAAGGGGCTGGAAAAAGAAGCAACTGAGGACAGAAATGGAAGTTCAGCAGAATTGGGATGGGAAGTACAGAGGAGCTAGGGAGTTTGCGTTTTAAATATTTATTTTTTTATTGAAAAGATAGAGATCTTCTTTCTGCTGACATACTCCCACACGCCCTCAACAGCCAAGGTTGGACCAGGCCAAAGCCAAGATTCCAGAATTCGGTCTTGGTATCCCACATGAATGGCAGGGACCCAAGCACTTGAGCCATTGCCTGTTGACTCCCAGAGGCTACATTAGCAAGAAGCAGGAATCAGAAGCACAGCCATAACTTGACCCTAGTATGGGGTGCAGGCATCCCAAGCAACATCTTCAGCAATATGCCAAAAACACAGCCCAAGGAGTCAACATTTCAATTCATCAGCTTTCAAGTTCAGATTGGCAGGGAGCAAAGTGTTGGGAGAAAACCTGAGCTCATGACTTCTCACAGCCTCACGGAGGGTGTGTTACCTCCCTTTTTCTAGGAGAGGAAGGACTCTGGAAGCTTAACGAAGTGACAAGAGTGTGTGTTTTCCTTCCTTCTCACCTCACTTGGGGCCTGGTGAGACAGCACCTGCCCCTCTTCACCTCAGATCTCTGGAACCAGCAGTCACTCCTATTTGCAGAGGTCTATAATATCTCAAGGACCTTCAGAAAAAAATAAGGTTTAGATCTTTAACTTTTTACTCAGGAGCTTTTTCACTTTGCCTTACTTGCATTATGTCTACTTCAGTAATTCTTCTACCATTGATGAAAAATGTTCTGTCCTTGGAAGACTGCACTTTTCCTTTCAGCTAGCAGTTTAGGGAAACAGGTAAGGCTCCCATCCACCATGTCTTGCAGCTCCATGAGTAATGGAGGTGGGATATTAGAAGGCACCAACTCACCCTTTGTCCCCCCTTCCCTGCTTCCCTTCCTCCTTCTCCTTCATCATTAGACTTGGAATGACAGCACACGGTGGTCCTCCAACTGTCTGAGCATCTTGAGAGAGTTTTCCAGATCTTGTAGCTATGCAATTCATCAACAATACTTTGGAGAGGTTGTGTTCTAGAGAGCACTCCACCTAGCCACTTGACAGAACACACAATGTGTGTTGAGACACTTGAGACAACTGCACTCTATTCTGAAAAGCACTGTACTTGGAGCCCCACCCTGCATTGTGCAAAGTGTTATCCTTTCCCTTTTCCCCCTCAATTTCCCTCCCCTTTTCTTACTTTTATTCTTCCCCTCCCAAGTATCTGGCATTTACAGTGATTTTTGGGTCAATCATGGTTATGAAATAATTTTATATCCAATACTTTAAGACTTCCACATCTAACAAATTCTATTCATTGTGGTTTCAAATGTTTTAGGAAAGAAGTTCAGATCTGCAGAATCCTGGTGGAATAGGTCAATCCAGAAGAAGAAATTCTAGAATTGTTAATGACATGGAAAGTCCGTTGATACCTCCAACCCCAAAAGCCCCAGATGCACCCACTCATTCTTCAGAAACATTCCAGACTTCCAAAAGGTACTATACTTGGGGATAAGGGGTTCTGCTTAAAATAGTGTAATTGTCCTGTATTTTTTAAAGACTTAGTTTGTTTTTACTTGAAAGGCATAGTTACAGATAGAACAGACTGAGAGAGAGTAAGAGAGAGAGAATCTTCCATCTTTTTGTTCACTCAAATGACCACAGTGACCAAAGCTGAACTAATCAAAAGGCAGGAACCAGGAGCTTCTGACTTTCCCACATGGGAACAGGGGCCCAAGATCTTGAGTCATCCGCTTCTTTCCCAGATCATAAACAGGGAGCTGGATCAAAAGTGGAGCAGCCCAGACACAAACTAACACTCATATGGAATGCCAGTTTTGCAGGTGGGCCTTGGTCTACTATGCCGTAGCACTGGTCCCAGAAATGTCATATTTTTTTTTAAGATTTTATTATTATTGGAAAGCCGGATATACAGAGAGGAGGAGAGACAGAGAGGAAGATCTTCCGTCCGATGATTCACTCCCCAAGTGAGCCGCAACGGGCCGGTGCTGCGCCGATCCGATGCCGGGAACCAAGAACCTCTTCCAGGTCTCCCATGCGGGTGCAGGGTCCCAAAGCTTTGGGCCGTCCTCGACTGCTTTCCCAGGCCACAAGCAGGGAGCTGGATGGGAAGTGGAGCTGCCGGGATCAGAACCGGCTCCCATATGGGATCCCGGGGCTTTCAAGGTGAGGACTTTAGCCGCTAGACCACGCCACCAGGCCAGAAATGTCATATTTTAAGCCAAGCCTTTATACAGTACTTAGAGGGGAATTCAAGGAACCTAGACTCTGAGTGTCTGGCATCTATTTAAGATCTTACATGAAGATCCTGCAGGAACAGAGAGAAGGCTCAACTCCTTTCTACAGACTCCAGAGAGAAACCAGCTGTTCCTAACTTCATCCCCGCTCTTCTCTCTTCTCTCTCCTTTTTCTCTCTCTCTTCCCTTGCTTCACTCGTTCTCCTCCTGCATAATTTGTGAAACTCCAAACATGATAGAGCACAAGGAAGAAGAGTTACAGGCGTGGGCAAATTTCCCTTATTTATCTTGAGAGGCACAAAACTGCCTCACTAGTCCAGCAAAAGTTTGGAGAATAATAGAATGGTGAGTTGGTAGAAAGTCATGATTTCTACAGAGATACAAGTATAAATTAGGAATACCTCATTATATCACAACCTTTTTTAGAATAAGAGATACATAAAGTCTGTAATAATCATGATTGTTTTCAGTATATCTTATTGGGGCATACCAATAACACTATAATTTGATTCTGACAAGAATGAAAAACAGTAACAGGTAAAGAAACACTTCTACTTACGATACAACTAGGGGCAGGCATTTAGCCTAGCTGTTCAGATACTGGTTAAGATGCCCACATCCCCCAGCTCTTGACTCCAGCTTCCTGCCAATACAGACCCTAGAAGGCAAAAGTGATGGCTTAAACAATTGGACTCCACTCACCCACTTGGGAGACCCAGACTGAGTTTCCAGCTTTATTGAGGCTGAGGCCTGGCCATCACCCCCCTTGGAGGTGGGGCCAGCATTGTTAACTGCAAGGTTAAGGCCTCGACTTGCAATGTAGGTATCCCATATCAGCATGCCAGCTCTAGTTGTGCTACTCTGCTTTACCAATCCAGTTTTCCACTAAGACTCTTGGTAACAGTGGAAGATGGTCCAAATGCTTTGGCCCCAGCTAACCGTATGAAAGGTCTGATCTAGTCCTAGCCACTGCAGACACTTGGAGAATGAGCCAATGGATGAAAGATTCTCTCTCTCTCTCTCTCTCTCTCTCACTCTCACTCTCACACCCCTCCCCTTCCCCGTCTTTGCCTTCCCTTTTTCTCTTCCCTTCCTTCTTACCACCCCCTGTTACTCTACTTTTCAAATCAATCTATCAGTCAAGCAAAAAACTTGGAGAAATGAGCCAGTATATAAAATTTCTCTTTTTTTCTGTCTGTATCACTATTTCTCAAACAAAATAATGTTTTTTTAAAAGATGCCTTGAATCTGACACATGGCCAAGATTCAAAACTGGCTGAAAACACCCTTGTAAGGCAGGTGCAGTCTAGGTACATGTACAGTTTATTTCAGAAGGGCCCAGCTCTGATGTCTGGGATTGGAAGGGTACATGGAGATCCCAGAGGAAGATGGCATCTTAGTCCCATCCCTGTGGAATCTTCAGAAATGCTTGAAGCAGGAGACAGCTGCACAGATGGGGTCCTTGCTTTTGTGACTCCCAACCCATCATCTGTCCTGACACTGCACGTCCGCTGACCTCCTGCCTGGGGCTCAGCATCCTGTTCCCTTGGCAGAGTTCCTGAGGCTTTTGTGTCAATTCAACTGGAAAAGGCAGGACTGTGGGACATGATGCTGAATGACTTCCTCCTTAGGAAACAGACTCTGGCCAATAAGATGGAGAACCCTGTGAGTATGTAGGGCAAGGGCTCCCAAAGCTCAGGTCCTCTTTTATGTTCAATCAAATTAAACTTTTGTTGCTTTCACTTTCTTTTGGTAGGACCACTGAAAATAGACTGTAAAGCAAGAGACATATATATAAGTGCTAGGGAAAACGGGGGGGCAGGTGTTTAGTACAGCTTTTGAGATGCCACTTGGGGTACTCACATTCCTTATTGGAAGACCTGAGTGTGAAACTCCCAACTCTAGCTTCCTGCGAAGGTGGACCCTGGGATACATTAGGTGACCATTCAAACACTTGGGTCCCTGCCATGCTTGTGGTAGACTCAGACTGAGTTTTGGGCTCCTGACTTCAGCCTTGTCCAGTTCTGGCTGTTACAGCATTGATAAATCCTGTCTCTGCCTTTCAAATAACATGTGAAACAAAGAAGAAAAATTTAGAAAAAAAATCAATAGAAAGCAGATGACAGTTGAGTTTCTAAAAGTGTATGTTTTTCCAAGACCACTTTTATTGGGGTCATTTTCTACACGATCATGTTTTAGCACCTGCTATGAAACATTAGCTCATCCTTCAGTGGATCCATCGGGGATTCAGATGATTTTAGACAAGGTGAACATCTTTCCAACTGGTCACCTGCTATCTTGTTTTTCTAGAAGCTATCACATTGCTTCTAATTTGAGTTTTTATATTAGCCTAATTTATTGAAAATACCATAAAACTCCAATTTTCACTTAGTTCACATTATTGTTACCTTTATTAATTTCATTTCATTATCTATTAAGCTTTTTGTTTTTTGTTTTTGAATGAGGAAATTATGATGCATAGTTCTTGGGGAGGAAGACAACCAGGCTTACAGTTTCTAGGTTTTGTCCTTACTTGTGATCAAAAAAGAAACGACTTCAACTGATCTCAACCAGTTCTACAAAAGGGGTTATGATGATGGAAGGGAGACCTTCTAATTACTGCCAAGCAGTAATCCAGGCAAAGAGTCCCTCCTAAGGGACTGCTTCTCAAAAAACAGTAACCAAATGGAAAAATACAACCATTCATTAGCTGCCTTTCAGGATCATCCAACAACTACCACCTCACAAAGCACTCAGTCAACATCATTGTCATTTGCATCAGGATCTGGGATTTTAAAGATTTATTTTATTATCTTATTTGAAAGGCAGAGTTACAGAAAGGAGAGACTGGAACGTAAGTTAGCCTGTAACTGCTCTGTGGATGCTAGCAGAGGACAGACACTCTGAAGCCAGAGTAAGAGCCGAGTTACGGCGGAGCAGGCACTGTGAGTTTGCCTCCCACCTACCCAGAGGGTGATGCAGAGGAGCCTGTGTGCCTGCCACAGCTGAGACACGCCAGGCTTGGGAACCCACCCTTTTTATAGCAAGCCTGCTCTTTCTCCTATTAGAAAACCTCACCCTGAGACTCAAGATTGTTCTCAGTACCCCCAAAAGTAGTCAAGGCCCTGCATTTTAAGCATGCTGAGAAAGATGCGCAGGGTCAAGAGAGACCCAAAAGACTGTATTCAAACTGGCCTGCTGAAAACGTCTCAATTGCATAACTTTTCTCCCCCCCTGCTTAAGCTTGACTGTAGCTATGCACCTATTACACTCATGTACTAGGATGGCTAAGTTCTTCTAGTCATCTATCCAACACAAGAGCTATCATTCTCTTTTATCACAGGATGAAATTGGAAAAGTCAAGAGGGATCTTATAGTTGAGTATTGTCAGAAGTAAGTACATTTTGTGTAAATAACACCTGCCAACGTCTCCCACCCTGAATGGAATAACCAGCACGATACACTGAGATCTAGGTGGTCAGTGTTTAAGTAAAGCACAATCCTACTGGATAGAACCAGGTTAAATGTTCCCCTGACATAGTGAGGAGCATCACAAGTGGAGAACAGGAAGTACCAGCAGGTGTTCACCTGGCAGTGCCCACCTGACCCAGATGGACCTGGAGGTGCTCTAACCTCTTTGACAATTCCTCCAGGGCAGTTGATCCTGGAAGTCCTGGGAGGCGGGCGGGGCAAGCTGGGTCCTCCGTGAGGACGTCATTCTTTCTGCTGACTCAGGTTGAACCGCCGCATGTCTCACTATGCTCTCCGGGGTCAGATCATGGCATAGTGCAACAGCCTGAGAGCACTGCTGGATGAGTTCCCGACCATCAGGTACACCTTCTTCATGATGGGATAGCTGCAGGAGAAGAAAGGGCCGAGGGACTCCCAGGAAGGCCTCAAGGCTGACCCCAGGTGTGTAAGTCCTTTCTGACCTTGGTCCTCTCCTTCCCAAACCCCACCTTTCTTTGAGAGGAGGCATGTTTAGTTGACCATGGAAATCCTCATGCCCTTCACTGCACTTCAGCTTGGTCTTCTGGTCTTGAAAGTGCAAAAAGAAAAGGAATCAATATCCCAAAATAAGACCATCTTCATACTGCAACTTAAGAAACACTCTATGTTTTGGGACTGTTCTTTTTTTTTTTTTTTTTTTTGGATTTCAGATAATTTAAATTTTTCTTAAACTACATTTATTTCATTTTATGACACAGTTTCATAGGCTCTGGGATTCCCCCAACCCCTCCCTAAACCCTCCCTCCACATTGAATTCCTCCATATTGTTACAGTAGTACAGATCATAACCAGTCATGAGTCCTTCATTGCAGGCATGGACCATACAGAGAGTCCAGCATCTTATTGTCCAGATAAATTCAACAGTTTCATTGGGAAACCATCCCTGGTCTGAAAGTAGGGCTGGCAGAATATCATCCCCCCCCCAATGAAAAGCCCCTACACAACTTCAACAACAATTTACAACATCATGAAGTTAATTGACATGGTATTGAGTGACCAGTATGTTAGAAAATGCAAGTTCTTAACCACATCCTGTAACTACTTCATTGACATCAGTTCTTAACCACATCCTGTAACTACTTCATTGACATCTCAATTATAGTTTATTTACAACCAGCTGCTATATGTCTTAAAATAGTTATATGGTACTATTCAGCTGTCTTGTGTCTATTTTCATTTATATATTTACCAGCTTAAAGTATTCAAGCATGATTTCTTCTGAACTACGTGAAATTTAGGATAGTTGGGACTGTTTTTCTAGCCTGTGCTTCGTTTTTCCCTGGGGGGGGTCACAACTTTTTACCTAAGTCAGCATCTGAAATAAACACATAAATAAGTAAACTTGATCTCGAGCCATCTGGGCTTCAGATATACTCAATGAAGAAGAAGAAATATGCCTAAAAAGAAAAAACAGTGTCTTGGATAAATGAGCATTTTCCTGTCTTTACTTGATAGTGAGAATATAGACACGCAGATATTAGTTGATAAGAGCAAAACTGTTTCCATAATTGCTTATCATTTTAAAGAGATTTATTTATCCAAAGGAAGGAATGTCAGAGGGAGAGATAGAGGTAGAGAGAGAGAAATAGAGGGAGATCTTCATCTGCTAGTTTACTCCTCAGATGGCCACAATAAGTAGGACTTATGTCAGGAGCTTCTTCTCTCTCCCATGTGGGTGCAGGGGCCCAATGACTTAGACCAGCTTCTGCTGCTTCTCCAGGTGCATGAGCAGGGAGCTGGAACAGAAGTGAAGCAGCTAGGACACAGCCGGTGCCTATATGGGCTGCTGGCATCTCATGTGACAGCTTTGCTTGCCGTACCACAGCACTGGCCCCAAAAAGGGAGTTTTAAGTCTTCCCCAAGACCCCAGGGAGAAATTCAAAGAGCAGGTGACAAGGAAGTCAGAGCCCATCAAAGAAACAAGAATGATAGTAGCAAGAGAATATGGGAGCATGAAAGAAGTTGACCTGCTTCTACTCTTGTCTGACTGTTGGCCACTGTCAGCATACAGCCAGTCTCACACCAATACTTCAAAGGTGCGTATCGTGTGGCTAGCAATGCTGAGATTTGTGCGCTCAGTCAATACATGCACCTGGGAAGACTTTAGGATTTTCCTGACAGAGGATGTATTTCAGAGATGATGGGCCAAGTTACCTTCCCAGACAATTTTGCTGACTCCCACTGCTGAGAGGAACCACAATGTCTCTTTCTCTCACACGAAGCATCATTGAATGAAATCCTCTAAGATTTCTCATGTTATTTCATTGTCTGCTGCTCAAGTCTACTGTTTGGAAACCAAATCTATGTTTGGCATTGATTTTCTTTTTTTTTTTTAAAGATTTATTTTATTTTTATTACAAAGTCAGATATACTGAGAGGAGGAGAGATAGAGAAGAAGTGGAGCTGCCGGGATTAGAACCAGCGGCCATATGGGATCAAGGCGAGGACCTTAGCCACTAGGCCATGCTGCCGAGCCCTGGCATTAATTTTCACTTTAGTTTCCAGAAAGTTATCTGTGAGTTCTCTGCCTTTGTTTTTAGAATGAAATGTGTTCAGGATTTTTATATCTGGTCAACCAAGAAAGGGGGTCAGAATATGAGGATGGGAGTTTGCTTTCCAATAGACAGGCCTTGTTCAAGTCCTTTGTTTCTCATAGATGACTACGCATTTACTACAGGCAAAGAAAAAATCATTTAAGTTGGGGCACCCTGACACCTGGGCCATTGGTGTGTGAAAATTCCAAGGTACAGGGTTGTTGTTATTATTACTTGAAAGGCAGAGTTACAGAGAGAAGGAGAGACAGAGAGCTTCCATCTACTGATTTACTTCCCAAATAGCTACAATTACCCAAGCTGGGCCAGTCCAAAGTTAGGAGCCAGGAGCTTCACCTGGGTCTTCCATGTAAGTGCAGGGACCCAATGCCCGTTGGGTCACCCTTTACTGCTTTTGGAGCAGCCAGGGCTCAAGCCAGTGCGATACCTGCTTCCCAAGCTCTTGAGATATGAATGTGTCCTTGGGCATCCATTCACTTTAAAGGGAGCATAGGCAGCTGTGCCATGGCACAGAGGCTTAATCCATTGCTAAGGACACTGTCATCCTAATTTGGAGTGCTGCATTGAGTTCTGATTGCTCTACTTCTGATCCAACTCCCTGCCAATGCACCTGGGAAAGCAGCAGAAGATGGTCCAAGTGCTTGAGTTCCCTGAGAACATATGCGAGACCTAAAAGAAGTTCCTGGCTCCTGGCTTCAGCTGGCCCAGTTCCAGTTGTTGCAATCATTTAAGAGGTGAACCAGTACACAGAAGATCACATTCCTTCCCTCCATCTCTCCTTCTCTGTCTGTTGCTCTTGTATTTATTCAAGTAAATAGAATGTAGTCAACTAAGTGAATTAATTTTTTTAAATAAATAAAAGGGATTATAGAGAAAATAACTTTTATTTTTTGTGGAAATACTGCTTAAGGTTCTTTCTGACTCCCATGTCTGTGGTCCTACACACTGAGTTGCCCACTAATCAGCACTAAACACCAGCTAGGGAAAGATGTAGTGGAAAGAGCCCTGGCCTGGTTCTCAGAATGATTGGATTTCACTCAGCTGAATCTACTGTTGGCCTGAGGCTTTGGGCAAGCCACTTGCCTTCCATCGTTGGACTTCAATCTCTTCATCTCATGAATGAGTTAATTGAACCAGCTTTCTGAAGTTAAATATATAGTTGATGCCTAGCACTGTAGCCTATAGGACTGGATTCCAAGAACTAGGGCTGTGAGGAAAGATTTTCCACAGCAGGCCATTTTAAGACTGCTCAATGAACGATGAGTGGAAATCCTATAAGGTGGAAGTTGACTAGGGATGAAGGGGAGGAGCTGATGAGTGAGGGTTGTGGGGGAAAGTGGTCCTCATCTCTTTCCTAAAGTGACAGTGGGGGGTATACTGAGGATGAAAGGGAAGTTTTTTCCCAATATCACTCTGAACAAGTTAGGGAGAAAAGTGTCCTTCCTGTGATATGTTTGCTATCCTTGGACTAGAAAAGCCCTGTTAATCTGATCATTCTGGGGTGCTTCTTAAGGCTTAAAGGTATGTAAGGTATTTCATTCAGGGGAGATCCTCCCACAACACAACTTTGCCCCTACAAACCAGAACCTATAAAAGAGGAGCCCAGGGGCTCTCTCCTCCCAAGAAGAAAGCTTCAGGGTTTCTTCCCTACATAGCTCCAGAGAAGACTGACATCTGACTTCATTGCCAGGAGCAGCACTAGCTGATCGAGGAGTGAAGTGATGACAGAGAGAGAGGACACCAACTTTACTTGAGCTCCTTTTATGTGATAAGCAGAGTCGTCGTCATTCCATAGAGCTAGTGCATATTAGAGATGGGCATCCCTTTTTCAAGGCAGGTGCCATGCATGGCAAGTACAGTGCAGGCTGGTACTGGTCACTGCTCATTTCCTCAGAGCACAACCTGATCAGCAGTGCTTGGCAGCATTGGTGCCAAGTGCTGTGCCATACAGTGGAGAAGAGACAAAAGCTATAGTCCTTTCCAAGCGAAGGAAAATACACAAGGGTCACAGTTATGGCAAAATGAGAAATGACTGGAAACACTAAAAACTGCTCAGAATTAGCTGAAAGACTAAGGAAATGTGGTTATGCAGCAAGAAAGGCTTCCAGAATGGATTTGGAGTGACAATTCCTGCTCCTGGTAGATAAGGAACACCCGCCTGTTTGAAGGCATGGAAATATAACACAACAGGTAGACTTGTGTCCAGCCTGTGAAGACGGCAATGGGAAGAAAATTAATGGGAGGATGGGGGTAATATCCAGGTCACGGAGAGAAGGAGAGCAAGATGGTTATCAGTGACACCATGTGGGAGGCTATTATGATTATACAGATCACAGATGCATAGGGGGCAAGCCCATTTAGGCACCAAATTTAATGTGGAGATCTCAACCAATATGTGGCTTGAGAAGACTAAAAGGCAGCAATACTATTATTATTTAGTGAGTGTGGAAATTTGGTTTGGGAAGATGAGAAAACATTCTGGAGATGCATGGTGATGGCTGCAGTTGCAAATGCCACTCAACTATGCATTTAATGCTTAACATCCTGAGTCTGCATTACATATATTTCATCTCAGTTTGTTTTCCAGTGGGAAAAAGGATGGTGGTGTCATTAGAAAGAAGTGTGGGGGGAGATGACCACGCTGTGAGTTTGTGCCTCCATTCTCCCAGCGACTTTTAGGGACTTCTTATTCCAAGTGTTTTCTGCACTTTCATTGCACCAGGCTTCCAGCACCGCATCATGTGTGCCTTGCAAGCCGAGATCCTGGAACCCAGAGGCTGTCTTTGCTTTGTGTTTCTGGTGTAGCCCTCTGACTCTGACCCTGACTGAAAGTGAGAAGAGGAAGGAAGGAGCCAATAGGATGTGGATGAAATTCCAGCCAGGAGTCTTGAATCATGTGCTTACAGACCATGTTGCCATCTGTGCACAGGAATGTGGTGTGGGCCTTAAAGAAGGTTTGGGATTGTTGAACCAGGACATGGACCTCAGAACTGATGAGTAGCAAGAGAAGGGATGATCCCAGGGTGACATAGCTTGGGCTGGAAACCATGTGTGTGCTGTTGCATTAATATAATCAGGGTGATTTCTTCCAGCTGTGCACAGCAGTGTGCAACTCAAGACAGGAAGCTGAATAGTTGGGGTCATCCAGAGTTGGAGCTCAGCTGGGGCTGGCTGTAGATCATGAGTATGAAGAAGCAGAACATGGGATGGCAGCAGGGTCGAGGGGGTGGATGGGTTGGTGGAGAGAAGCTGGTTCTCGTGCTTGGTGAGAGTTCTGGCCTGGGTCTGGTGGGGCAGGAGGCCAGAAAGACACCACCAAGTGGAAGGGGACAACAGAAGGAGGGATGAAGACAAGGAATGTATTTAGTGGGGACAAAGGAGGTTTCTTGGGAGTGAGTAAGAAAACAGAGGGAATAAAAGCTGGCAGGGGGTGAAGACTGCAGGTGTGTGACTCAGGAGTGGGCTGTTTAAGGAGAATGGAAGTGAAGGTAGGGCTGGAGGGGTGGTGAGCAGGTCATGGAGTTGGTTGGCCAAGTGCAACTGATGGGCCATCCACAGAGAAAGGGTTGAGAACCAGACTATACTCCCTGCCCATTCCCTATACAGAGCAGAGAAATCTCTTTGCCAGGCTGCGGACTGCTTACTTGACACTGGAGCAGAAAAAGCAGTAAATTATAGCTGAGCACCTGCTAGAAGGTTCTGGACCTCCAGGGACATGTGTGTTTCTCAGAGGCCCATGACTGGGTTCAGCCAGGCTACGCGGGCCAGCTGATGGCTAGCAGACTCAGGAGTTCAGAAGCATACCTTGAAACTTCCAAAAGAATTATTCATTTGAGAAGCAGAGAATAAGAAGGAAATAGAGAGAGTACTTCCATCTACTGGTTCACTCCCCCCAAAGTGTTCCTCATGGCTGTGTCTGGGCTAGCCCAAAGTCAGGAGGTAGGAACTCAGTCCAGAACCTGAGAAGTTGATGGGAACCCAATTGCTTGAGCTGTCACTGCTGCCCCTAGGGACTATACTGGCAGGGGTCAACTGTTAGAATTTGGTTTTAAATGCAGACTCTCTGAGGAGGAATGTTGAATGTCGTAACAGGCATCACCCACAGCAGCTTAACGCACTGTACCAAAAGGCAACCCCAAGTCTCCAATTCCTAACCAATTGCTCAGATGCATTCCTAGGCTCCCACCCACCCTTACCACTTTGCTCCAGGCAGATGCCAGACAGATGTCTGGCACCAACAGTGACAAACTTTGGAAGGCAACTCACAATTTATGAAGTATTTCCACAGCTTGCTCTACTAAAAATTATGTTCTATGAAAGTGTTCAAGTGCTACATGTTAGTCAAAAAAATTGTTTTAAAAGTCCGTTTGAATGTAGAATAATGATAATCAGAGGCTGGGAAGGAGAAGGGTGAGGCAAAGGAAGGTTGGATAATGGGCTCCCAAATATGGCTTAAATAGCAGCTACAAGTTCTAGGATTCCACACTGGTATAGTGAGGTGACCACAATTTGCAATAGTATGTTATAAAGTGAAAGAAGCAATGCAGGAGCATGTACAGGCACCAGGCAGGTGGTCAGGAGCCCAGGCCTGCACACCATACTGCCGCAATACTGAGTTCAGAGACCTATACACTTGTGGGCACAGAGGCTGTGGATTGCTCACAGAAATGGGTGTGGGGATGTATGGGATGGAGAACTGCTGAGGTAGTATGTTACAAATGAGGAATGACTGCTGGGAAACTTTCACCAATCAGACCACTGCACTTGCAGGTAAGTGAGGTGGCTGAGACCACGCGGTTTGGAGGAGGGAAACCAAAAGACTTTTCAGAGTTGGACCAATGCACCCACCCATGTGGGAGACCTGAGCTGGGCTAGTCAGTATCAACCACCACCCACTGATGCACAGGAAAGCTAGGGCTTGAAAGGGTGGGCCTGCTGCAGGGCTAGAATGTAGTACCCACCAGTGAATGTTAGGGCAGGAATGGAGCACATTAGGACGGTCATGACATTAACTAGCATGTGAGAGAACATGGTAAGGGGGCAGACTCTGTGGCGGATTGTGGGCTCACCCCTGTGAAGCTGCCATACCAGCTGGTTCACTTGAGGGCTACGAGTGGTCATGGGCCAAGCTAGGTGTGACCACGAAATCCACTGACACTCATGGTTCCTGCAGTTGGGAAGAGGCCAGGCAGGTCCAGGCTGCAATACCTGCAGGCACACCCAAGAATGGGTGTGGGGCAGGCCAGGTCTCAACATCCACCAGCATACACAAAGGCTGAGACGTGGGGTGGACTGTACCGGGTAGGAGCTTAGCACCCACTATAGCATGTGTGAGATCCAGGTCTGGGAGTGGGCCTGGTAGAATTTGGGGGATTCCCCTACTGGGCTTTAATGCCTGCTGGTGAGCACAAGAGTCATGGCTGGGTGTAGGCTAGACCAGGTAAAACAGGGCCAAAATGTGGCACAGTGACAAGTGTAGGAGTACAGTCCATGCCAGATTAAACTATCATAGCTACCAGTTTGCATGAAAGCCAGGGATAGGGCCAGGTCAGGCCAGTTGCAGTATCTAATGGAAAGGGCCAAGCCTGGGAGATAGGCCATGCCAGGCTGGGTCAAAGCAACTACCAGCACACACAAGAACTGTGGCTGGGAGTAGGGTTGGTACGGGAGTTAAGGATACCCCCTACCAAAGTGGGCTGAGGTTCCCACTGGTGAGCATAAGAATCAAGAATAGGAGTAGAACGTGCTTAACATGGCTGCAACCTCCTTTGGCATGTGTGTGCATGTAGCTTGGTCTGGGGGTTTGCCATACTGGGCCAGGCTCCAGCACCTGCTGTTGCTCGTGAAAAGCCAGAGTGGGTGTGGGATGAACTACACTAGGTCACTGCACCCACTGACCCATATAAGAATTATGTCTGGGGGGGTGAGCCAGGCAGGACTGGGCTGTAACACTCACCTGTGAGAGCTGGGATGGGTGTGTACTGATCTGGTAAGATCGCAGTACCCACCAGTGAATGTTGGGAAAAGAGGTGGGCCAAGTCAAGCTGAACCAAAACTCCCACTGATGTATGCGAGATCTGCAACAGAACTGACCTGTTAGAGGCACTTGGGGGACTCCCCTGTTGAGAGGCAACCCTGGTGGGTGAATGCAAGAACTTAGACCGGGAGCAGTACAGATTGGGCTGGGCTACAGTACCCATCAACATACATGTGGGCCAAGTCTGCAGGTGACCCAGACTGGGCCAGTCTGTAATACCACTGGCAGGTGCAAGAGTCAGGATGTGGTGCAGGTCAGGCCAGGGAGGTGTACTTCACCTACACCTCAAGCATACATGTGGCATTCAAACACTCAATCCAACTGCTGGTGTCTGGGCTGGTGAGAACTCTCACACCAGGAATACATGGGTTGTGGGCTTACAGATCCACCTGCCACAATGAAATGGCAGCAGCCAGGATAGGAACCAGGCGTCTCATTCCTGCCCTTGCTCTTGTCTTTCTTACCACACCTTTCCGCCCTCCACACCCAGGCAGCCCAGTCTAAAATTAGCCCAACTGCCCAGATCCCTTGAGTTATTTATACCCAACTCTGGCCACCCACCCAGGAGCCAGCTTGGAAAGGAGCCTCTCTCTTATCCTTGGCTTTGGCTGCTGAGTCCTGATGACAGACCTGTGTGACCAGAGGATGACAGTGTGCATGGCACAGCCTGCCATGCCTTTCACCTACAGAGAAATACCAAGTGCTATGAGTATTTTCTTTTAATTTGCAGGAGTTTCCAACCCTGGCCCTGGGGTTTGCTGTCTCCTGATGGAAAATTATTCCTCAATTTGTGGTTCCTAGTGCACCCTTCTGAAGTGCTGGTTATGTTTAGAACTCTGCCAGAAAAGGTTGGTATTTTCCCTGAGTGTGTGTGTGTGTATGTGCCAGAATGGACACTGGCTGATCTTTGGGTCTCACAATGATGCAGACACCTGTCGTTCTAGCTGGTAGGATTCGCATCTTCATGCCCAGGAATGAGGAGGACACAGACAAGAAAGGTGTGCAATGCTGACTGAAACAAAGGAAAAGTTCCCACAGAGCACCAAGGGGGGCTCCTGAGCAGGAAGGCTGCGGGCAGGAGGGGGTCTGGGAGCTTCCATTCTTTGGAGTTTTGGGGAAGTTTTACACAGAGGCCTTTAAGCAGGTTGTGTAGTGTCCTTGTGTTCTCCCCAGCCTGCTGTGGTCTCGTCCTGCTCCCTCATCTCTTATTACTCCCATCTCATTGGTCTCCAGTCCCCAATCCTTATCCTTCATTTTCCCCACCTCAATACTCACCCTACCTTGCCTTTGGTAGGCATGTCTTTTTCCACATAAGCTCTTTTTGGATCATACTTTCTACCACAACTGAACTATTATTTCAGAGAAAGCCTCTCTTTCTTTCCTCTCTCTCTCTCTCTTTGGTCTAATAACTAAAATCTTTTCTGAGCACCTGAAACTTTTGCCTGCTCTATTATAATTTCTCTAAGGTCTCATTATTTCTTGAGTTCTGTTTTCCCCTGATTATTAAGGAACACCAATTCCCGCTTTCTACAGCCCTTATTAGTTCCCAATTTCCTTCCAAACCCTTCAGGAAAACTCCAGCCCAATGTCCTGAAGTCAATAAGAGGTTGGGATTCCACTTTTGAGCTATCCAGTTAACTCTCCAGGGTTGTTCAGTGTATCTGCTTTACCGAGCGAGTAATATTGGTAACCATGTACAGAAGGAATGGTTGATGGGTCTTTGGGCTGTGGCTAAGACCTCACTTGAGATACCTGAATTCCATATCAGAGTGCCTCTTTCTACTTTTTCCTACCCTTCCCATTTCAGCTTTCTGCTAATGCACATCCTGAGAGGCAGCAGGTACCAGCTCAAGCGCTTGTGTTCTGCCACCACTTGAGACCTGGATGGAGCTCCTGGCTCCTGACTTCAGTCTGGCCCAGCCCTGGTTGTTCCAGGCATTTGTGGAGTGAACCAAATAAAATAAAAATTATTTAGCAAGTTTTTTAAAGGGATATAGAAACATGTAAAATCCTCACCTAAACTCAACCATCCCTTGGTGTCCATGGGGCATTAGTTCCACGATTCCCCCCAGACACCAAAACCTGCAGAAGCTCTTCCCTCTGATAAATCTGCATATAGCCCATGCACATCCTTCTGTGTGGTGTAAATCGACTCTAGAATATTTATCATGAATACTACAATGTGAGTGCTACTTAAACAGCTACTACATTCTATGTTTTAGAGGATAAAGACAAAAAAATTTGTATCTTCACTATGGATTCATTTTTTCCCCCAAAACATTTTGGATCTACAATTGGTTGAATCTGTGGACGTGGATCCTGTAGACATGGAGAATGCACTCTGTTAAATACATACAAGTGCAATGTTAAAAATGACATTTTTGAGGATCTTCTAATTTTTCTTTCTAAACAGAAACCTGCTTAGCAACCTGAGTTTCTCACCCTTTCATGGAAGAATGTTCCACTTTTGAAAACACGAAAAATACTCTCTTCTATAATTAGATCATGACTACACTTTCCTTCCCTTGGGTTTTGATATTTGATCACCAGTGTTTGGCACTGAGTCATGTGTTAGTTTCAGACACATTGATAAATATCTGTGCTTTGTTTCTGAAAGTGCTCACTCAGGACGGTATTGTCTGAATAGGAGTCCCTGCAGTGCCACCTGCGATGCACTGATGATCCTACAGGCACATTTCCATGTATTCACGGGCTTTAACACCATCCACAGGAGTTCCTTGTCCAAAGGCTTAGAACCCTGGTTCATGACTCCATTTGTTGTTTTCTTTCTCAGATACTATTTACCTCAGATAATATTTAATATTCTTGTAAAAAGATCTTGTTTCTAGTTGATGCTTGCATATTTTTGTCTGTGTTGGAAGCGCTCTCAAACTAATTTCCTTGTATTGATTTTACCCAAGGCAGCCTTCAGAGCCTTACGGCTAACTCTACAGCTGGTGGCTTCTCTGCATGACATTGTGGCCTACCTTTTCAATTTCGCTAAACTGGGCAACTGTCCAACTTCTTTTGAGCTTCCTCTGAGTCCAAGCCCTTGGAGAGGTGACTGGGGAGGACTGGAGGGCATTGGTAAGTGATTAAGGAGAATGAAAATCACCTTTATTATTCAATTGCAATTCTGTGAAGCCCTTTCTATTTTGGAAAGCAAAACTACACTATGTCTTCCCTATTAGACAGTGATGAGAAGGGAAGAGCGAATGTCCCATTTTGCACTGTCTCTGAAATAAGTTTATCTGACTCACATGTCTTGGCTAAACCACACAGTACACTAAGTCAGGAGTCAAATTTTCATCCTTGTTTCCCACTTGATTATTGGAAGGTGAGCCCTCCGTGCATCTGTGAAATAGGAGTAATAATCACATCTTAGAGAAATGTTCTGTAGATTAAAATCTATGTAAATATTCAGGAAGACGTGTAATACCCTGCTAAGGATAGATTTTATTTCCTGCCCATTTCCTTGCTGGCCTTTGTGAATTTATGTGGCAAGGCTGGAGCCAGGAAGTTGGTGTTAAGAAGTCACAGCCAGGGTGGGCATTTGACACAGACGTTAGGACTCCACTTGGGCTCCCACATCCTAATTGGGGTGATAGGGCTCAAGTCCCAGCTCCATTGCTGATTCCCGCTTCTTGCTCGTGCACACTCTGGGAGGCAGCAGGTGACGGCACAAGGTTCCTGCCACCAAGTAGGATATCCAGCTTGAGTTACAGGCTCTGGGCTTTGGATTGACCCACTGTGGGAATTTAGGAGTATGAACCAGTTATGGGAGATCTCTCTCTTTGTCTTTCAAATCAATTAACAACAACAACAAAAGTGCAACCAACAACAACCTGATTTAGTCCCTTAGCAAGGACGACCAAGGCTTTTGTTTTGTTTTGTTAAATTTATTTCATTTTTATTGCAAAGTTAGATACACACAAAGGATGAGAGACAGAGAGGAAGATCTTCTGTCAGATGATTCACTCCCAAAGTGGCCACATGGCTGGAGCTGAGCCAATCCGAAGCTAGGAGCCATGAGCCTCTTCCAGGGATCCCACTCAGGTGCAGGGTCCCAAAGCTTTGGGCCGTCCTCGACTACTTTCCCAGGCCACAAGCAGGGAGCTGGAAGGGAAGCAGGGCTGCCAGAATTAGAACTGGTGCCCATATGGGATCCTGAAGCGTGCAAGGAAAGGATTTTGGCCACTAGTCTACTGTGCCAGACCCAAGGCTTTTGTTTTAACCATCCAGTATCATTTGGTATATTCTGACTGTACCAGATTATAAGATAAAATGTAGAATTTTAATATCTTATAGTATTAATAAGACACTGTTTTTTTTTTTATTTCTTATGTGTGTTGTTGAATAATAGGCTTATCAGATGCTGAGAAACCGATCTTACTTGGATCATTAAAGTCACATCTAGATGATGTCACTCATCATGTCAATATTTATGAGTAGCAAAATAAGATAACCTAATAGCCATGTAGTTTAAAGAAAGGCTCAGTGGCTAAAACCTTGCCTTGAGTGTGCCAGGATCCCATATGGGCACTAGTTTTTGACCCGGCTGTTGTACTTCCCATCTAGCTTCCTGCTTGTGACCTGGAAAAGCAGTAGAGGATAACCCAAAGTCTTAGGACCCTGCACCCCCAAGGGAGACCTGAAAAAAAAAACTCCTGGCTTCTGATCGGCTGAGCTCTGGCCATTGCGGCCACTTTGGGAGTGACCAAGTGGATGGAAGAACTTTCTCTCTATATCTCCTTCTCTCTGTAAATCTGCCTTTGTAACAAAAATAAAAATAACTCAAAAAAAAAAAAAAAAGAATGAGGAGAGCCTGAGAAATAAGTTCATAGGCATACTTAAACCTGAGAGTATTAAGAACAAATGTGGTGTAACTGAATCTCTTCTCCTTTGGCTGCTGCATGTAAGAAACGGGTTTGTGGAAAACCCTGAGACTGGTGGCCCGTAGATTCCCGTAGTAGTCAATGGTAGTATGTGTGATTATTCTGTCAAGGAGCATACAGTGGTCAGTGGGAAGAAAAGTTGATGCCCACATGAGGACAGGTGACACTGAAGGAGCAGGTTGCAGCCACCTTGGCCGAAAGCAGAGGATTCCGGTTGCACTATGAGCCACAAACTTTCCAAATACCAGTAAGTATTCTAGAGAAGCATAAAGTTGCAAGAGGTCCCAGGCACTTGTCCATCCTTTTCTTTGTTTAACATGAGGGATGGTTAGCACTGGGTCATTGCTCACTCAATGAGCTAGGATGCTCCCAAAGGCTGGGTGCCCCACAGGCACAGGAGAGAGAGGCACAGCCCATTGGGATGACAAGGCAGGTGCTGCTTAAAGGTGAGAGAAGTCCCAAGAGCCACAGCTCCAACTCTGTGTGGGAACCAAGTCCCTGCAGAGAAGGCATGTCATAGCTGGGAGCAGACAGTGAGTGCCTGAGGGGCGGAGGGGACAGAGTTGCAAGGGCAGGGTCTGGCAGCAGCTGCTCAGACTGAAGCAGCGACCAGCTTGGATTAGAGGAGGCTATAGGAGGGACAGTCCTGGCAGGCAGGATTGCAAGGGGTCCATCCAGAGACAGGAACCCACCAGGATGACACTGAGGAGCCGGAGCTGTGGGCCCTGCCTGAAGACCTAGAATTCTGGGTGAAGGAATGGGCTCTTGCTATTTATGGAAACCACAGGGTTGTGTGGGGCCCACAACTAGGGCAAGTGCCTTGTCATGCTGCAGAAATCTCAGGTGCACCAGCAGAATGTGCTCATGTTGCATGTTCTGCTTTGCTATGCATAGAAAGAGTGAATGGAACTTAAAAGAAGCCCCAGTCTAAGACCATCACTTTTTTCCCAAAAGGTGCTCATTCATGGCCTTGCTCCCAGCAGAGAACTAGGTGAGCCAGGAATCCTGAGTCTATCCCTTTAAGAATCTCAGAGCTCTTTGGAGGTGGAGAAAATAACTGTGATGGCCATTTGAAGCATTTTGTAAAGGGAGACTCTCAGGGTTTCAGCGTTTGGTCCTCCCACTCCACTAAGGCAAGCAGCTCAGCGACACTGTGGCCAGGCTCTCGGGGATTCACCCAAATCTCTTCTACCCCCAAACCCAGTGACTCCCCTTCAAGTGGGTGCAAGCAGAGGGTGTCATTGGATGCAGAAGTTGGAAGTTAACCCAAACCCACATCCTAGGCACTAAGCATTTGAGGAACTCAACAAACCCTCTGCGCTCTGAGTATCTACCTGTCACAGGCTCTATTCCTCCTGTCTCTCTCTCTCTCTGACTTCCCAGAATCATGGAAAAAAGATCCCTTTCCTTACATTTCCCAGTTCGGGCCATCCTCCATAGCCCAACTACCACTACCTGACCACAGCTGCCCCAGGCTGAAGGAGCTGCTGACCCTGCCTCAGTTTGTCCCCTCCCCTCCATGGCACCATGACCCCACCCTGAAAGGGCTGCCCAAGACAGAGTCATCCCACTTCTGCATCTGTGTGCTAATGGCAAATTGAAATCAGCACCTAACACTTTTGCCGAGAAGTGATTGTATACAAAAGTATGCAAGCAACACTGTAGAACCAGCAAAAAGAAAAAAAAAAAAAGATTAGAAGAATCAGTTATTACAAAGTCAGATATACTGAGAGGAGGAGAGATAGAGAGGAAGTGGAGCCGCCGGGACCAGAACCAGCGGCCACATGGGATCAAGGCGAGGGCCCTAGCCACCAGGCCACACCGCTGAGCCCAGAAGAATCAGTTATAATCCCAGCACTCTTCTGTGGAAACATTTGCCCAAACATGTTTCTCACTCAGATTTCACAGAGTTCGAGGGGAAGACTATGTGCAATTTGATATTCTCCCTGTTTCAGTGTCTTTGGAGAGGATCAAAACCATTTTCAGGGCTGGCATTGTGATGCAATGGGTTAAGCCACTGCCTGCACACTGGCACCCTGTGTCAGAGCACCCATTCAAGTCCCAGCTGCTCTGTTCCCAGTCCAGCTCCCTGCTAACGCACCTGGAAAAGCGGTGGAGGATGAGCCTGCTTGGGCCTCTGCCTCCACATAGGAGACCCTGGCCTTCACCAGGCACAGTCTCAGCCATTTTCGGAGTAAAGCAGTAGATGGAAGATCACTCTCTGTCTCTCCCCTTCTCTGTAATTCTGCTCTCAAATTAAAATAAATAAATCTAACTGTATATATATATATATATATATATATATATATATATACACACACACATATGATCAAAAATATTTCCCCATTGTTGTTTCTTAGCTTGATGAAACACTTTGCTTGTTGACCAAACACTAGGCCTTGGTTGAATGAGGCCCACTGACCACCACTGCCTTAAAAGTCTAGTCCAGTTTGCTCTAACACCACTCCTCTGCAGATGGTATCTGTGTGTGTGAGAGAGAGAATATGCTTATAGCACAGTAAAATAACCATATTTTAGAGAAGTTGTAAAAAAAATGTTTTATGTTGGAAACCACTTTGGGGTGTCAGAGTCAAAAACTTCTGTGGTAAAACCATTAATGTTCTGTAACCTCAAATGGAGACAAAATTCAGACTATTCATCTTTTTCTAAAGTGAAGAAAATAGCTTACAAGTACTGCAACCCTTCTCAGCGTGGCTCCATCCTGTCAAGGTCTCAGGGACCCACCATCCTGGGCTCTCCTAGCTGGGGCATGCTAGAGGGAAGTCCAGTGACTGGGCACTGGAGGGGCTGTAGAGTCAGAGAAACTCCTGGAAATGCCTAGAGGGTCCCTCATCCCACTGTTGCCTTGGTCTTCCTGTCATGTTGGTTGATAGAGGTTCAGGCAGGCTGCCATTTGGTGTCCCTGTGAGCATGGAGCCATCAATGCTCTCTCCCTTAGGATGTGTGATGGTTTTCTGTGTCCTCCCATTGTGAGCAGCCCCTTCTCTGTGCCACTGACAGAGATGCTGGGACAGCCATCCATTCCTCGACCTGGCAAGCAGTGCCTCCGAAGGCCTCAAGGTGAAATTTCCACCTGAGACAAGCACAAGAAGGATGTTTGGGGCAGCAGTTAAGATGCTCCCAGGGATGTGTC
Organism: Ochotona princeps; assembly: GCF_030435755.1. Lineage (NCBI taxonomy): Eukaryota > Metazoa > Chordata > Mammalia > Lagomorpha > Ochotonidae > Ochotona > Ochotona princeps. Next base: position 52,806,556 of record NC_080832.1, on the reverse strand, counting down.
CATCTGATCGCCAGGTGCCGGCTCTGCTATCAGCTCCAGCTGCTGCTAAAGCGCACCCTGGGAGGCAGCAGGTGTTGGCCCAAGCAGTTGGGTCCCTGCCACCATCCTGGGAGACTCAGACTCAGTTCCTGACTCCTGGCTTCTGCTTAGCTCGGCGTCAACTGTTGCAGGCATTTGGAGAGCAAGCCAACAGGCAAAGGATTTTTTTCTCTGTGTGTGTTTATGTTTGTTTGTGTGTGTGCTAACTACCTGCCTTTCAAATAAATAAAAGTTAAAAATAAAAGATGTGTAAATTCACTTACACCCAGTCTACTCTTACCTGAAGAAAGTATCCAAGAAATAGTCTAAATAGATTTCTCTCTGACACCCCCAAGATGAGCAGACTCCTAGAAGGAGCAGCAGCAGCATGCACACACTGTTGTGTCGATACACGGGTGCACGTGTGCTTTTCCTCTGGACTGCCTGCACCTGTGAGCATGGCAAGTGCTGCTCATGGTCCAGAATCCTTTGCAGTCACTAGTGGCTCTCCTGACGAGTCCACCTCCCTGCCCCTTGTCATTTCTCTTTTGCCTTCTATTTTGAGACTGTGTCCTTGCCAAGTTTAAAATTCACTTTCAAAAGCATGCTCTCTTGTGCCAAAAGTAAAGTAAATTTGTGTCTTCTCTCGAGGGCGGAAGGAAGGGAGGGAAGGAAGGGAGGGAGGGAGGGAGAGAGGAAGGAGAGAGAAAGCAGACCTCATGATTCAGAATAGAGGGCTTTGCTGGTCTCAGAACAGCCACGAGAGGCAGGGAAATCCACCTGGGTGATAAGCTGGCTTTGGAGAGAAACGATGATGCCACCAGCTTAGCTCCACTTGTCTGGATGTCACACCATGATGAACATTCTGTCCCTCTCATAGGGTCTGAGCTGTGGGAGCTGCAGAAAATGATTGACAGCCTCCAGAGCCCCCAGGACCCGGTCCATGTTTCCCAGGCCCTGCTCCTCCGGAGGGAGATCCTATTGCTGCAGTTTGATGCTGCCATGCGGCACCGCATCCGGTAAGCATTGGCACCAAAGGCTGCTGCACAGGTATTTGCTGAACCTCCATCTGGGGAGGCCACTCTTGACAAAGACCTTAAGTAACGGAACTTAAAATAGGGGCACAGCCTGCACTATGACATAGCAAGCTAAGCCTCTGCTTGCCGTGTCAGCATCCCATATGGATTACAGTTTGAGTCCTGGCTGGTCCACTTTCAATCTACCTCCCTGCTAATGGCCTGGGAAAGCAGCAGAGGATGGCTTAAGTGCTTGGGCCCCTGCATCCACCTGGGAGACTCTGAAGAAGTTCCTAGTTCTTGGCTTTAGACTGGTCCAGTGTCAGTCATTGAGGCCATTTGGGGAATGAACCAGCAGATGATAAGATTCTCACTCTACTAACTTTGCCTTTCCAATAATAGATTAATAAATCTTCCCCCCCCAAAAAATAGTCAGGGCCTTGACACAATCCAGAACCCTGTGCCTGCCACAAACCCTGCTGCAAAGGCAGCCCACATGGTGGGGGCTCTTGCCAGGGAATAACAGGCTTAACATTTTTTTAAAAAATTTATTTATTTTTATTGCAAAGTCAGATATACAGAGAGAGGGGAGACAGAGAGGAAGATTTCCATTCGATGACTCACTCCCCTAGTGACTGCAGTGGCCAGTACTATGCCGATCCGAAGCCAGGAGCCCAGATCCTCTTCTGGGTCTCCCACATGGGTGCAGGGTCCCAAGGTCCTGGGCCATCCTCAACCACACCCCCAGGCCACAAGCAGAGAGCTGGATGGGAAGCAGAGCTGGCGGAACTAGAACCAGCAACCACATGGGATCCCGGTACATTTCAAGGAGAGGACTTTAGCTGCTCGGCCGCTGAGCCAGGCCCAACAACCTTAACCTTTTCCAATGTCATTCCTGATCTGTTCTATTGCACCTGCTACTTTCACTCTTCAGGTTGCTTCGTTGAGAGGAATGTTTTTATCATTCTGAAGATTATTATTTCTTTTCTTCTTTTCAAAAATTTATTTATTTATTTATTTTTGATAATCTTACATAATTGATTAGGGTACAAAGGGTCAAGGGCTACAGGAAAGTGGGTAAGACCATTATTTCCACACTAATATCATCATTTTTTCCCCTGTGTCCGGGGTAAGGAGAGAAACAAAGGGAAAAGCCGCACCCATCCCAGGTCCCCAATGTGGGGTATGCTCCGAGGGTCCTGCTCAAGCAGTTTTGATAGTTCAACAGTTCTGAATTGCTGCCAATCTCACCGTTGGGGGTAAGCAGGACTTGCACCTGGACTGTGGATAAAGAAGCCAAGTCAGGAGAGGAACTTACATTTGGGCCGTTTGTGGCCCTCCTGGTTTTGACAGATGTCAAGGCCAACCTTGATTTTAGACTTTCTCCTTCGTTCTTCTCAAACGTCATCTAGGTCTTCTATAGGTTTTTGTGAACCATCCTGACCATTAACGGAGCTGCTGTGGGTTAGCAGGGCCACCCGCAGGCTTCCTCTGGTGGTCCTATTCCTCAGTACTCCTCCTGCACACCTACCTGTGGAGTCGAGGACACTTCAGGCCTTTCTGTCACACTTGGAGGATCAGCTGGTCTCCAGAGGTCAGTTCCTTCCCAGTAGTGTAGACATTGGTCCCAGCCATTGCTAACTTCTCTCTTTGTTCTTTACTGTAAGTATGGACTTGGGGCACACCCATCGAGAATCCACACAACAGGTCCGTTCAGCTCTGGGACCTCTCCTCCACCCCACAAAATATCCTCTGTCAGCATATTTTCTGAAAAATCCACTAAACTAAGCTCTAGAAATCATCTTTTTTGGCTTGTTAAACTCTCATTTCCTTTTGGGCAAGAAAGTCACCCTAATTTATCACGCATACCATCTCCTCCCCAACTTATGGTATACATTTCACGCTCTAGTCATCAGGGTCTGTGACTCTTGATAAACAAAGCACAACTTTGTGGGGGGTTTTTGTTTTTTGTTTCTTTTTTTACTTATTATTATCATTATTATTATTATTATTATTATTATCATTTGATGATACAGTTCCATATTCCCTTATCCCCTCCCCAATTCCCTCCCCCCACCTAGTTCCTCTATATCATTACTAAAATACAGTTTTTCATACACAGTCATATGTCCATCATTGCAGGCATGGACAATGGCAGAGAGTCCAGCATTCTATTGTCAAGATGTAGTGAACAGTTTCATTGTAAATCCATCTTTGTCTGGAAGCAGAAATGCATACTACATTGTATCCTCACATCTGGATGTTAGTCTCCATTTCACAGCTACGGTACATCCCCTTAAATGAAAAGTCATAATACAAAATCAACAAAAGAAAGAAAAATAGAAATTTAGAATGCCATGAAGTTAAATGACATGTTACTAGATATGACAGTCTCCATTACACAGCTACTATACATCCCCTTAAATGAAGAGCCACAAAACAAAATCAACATCAGGGAGAAAAAAGAAATTAACAACACCAACAAGTTAAATAACATGCTATTAAATGACTAACGTGTAGCTGAAGAAATGAAAATCAAGAACCTTCTTGAAGAAAATGATGCCACTGCATGATCTACGCCTCATTGAATGATTTAATCAGAAGGAAGTGTTTTGAAGAGATGAAACTAACAGAAAACAACAAAACCATGTGATACAGTTTCCGCTGATCTTTGTTGGTGAAGTGTGTCTCCTCCAGACAATAAACAGATGGGTTTTGTTTTTAATCCAGTCTATTAATCTATGACGTTTGATTGAGCCTAAGCCATTTACATTCAGAGTTTAATATGTATGGGTGGCATTTGGTCCTGTCATTTTAGGAATGGGTTGTTCATTGGTTTAGTTTTCTGTTGTCATTTTACTGGGATGTTCTTCCCGTTTGCCTTTGGTTTTGGTAGGTGCTATTCCTCTTCTCTGTCAAAAGAATATCTTGAAGTATCCTTTGTAGGGCAGGTTTGGGACAGGCATATTCTTTTACCTTTTCTTTACTGTGGAAGAATTTTATTTCATTTTCAAAGACAAAAGAAAGCTTTGCTGGATATGTTATCCTAGGATGACAATTGTTTTCTTTCAGAATCTGGAATATGTCACTCCATTCTCTTCTTGCCTGTAGAGTTTCCTGTGAGAGATCTCCTGTGAGTTTAATTGGCATTCCTTTATATGTCAATTGATTTTTTTTCACGTGCACATCTAAGGATCTTTTCCTTATGTTCAGTTGAAGAGAGCTTGATGATCATGTGTCTTGGTGAAGATCTCTTTTGTTTAAACCTGTTGGGAGTTCTGTGCCCTTCCTGGCTCTTGTTTCCCCATTGTTTCTCTAGGTTAGGGAAATTTTCCTTTATTATTTCATTAAATACATTTGCAAACTCAGCTTCTCTTTCTGCACCTTCTGGGACTCCCAGAACTCTTATATTTGGCCTCTTAATAGTGTCTTTCAATTCTTGAATACATTTTTTGGCCTGATCCAGCTCTGCTTCCAGCTTTTTGTTTGCTTCCCCCTGATGACCTTTCAATTCTGAGATTCTTCTGCTTGCTTCATTCTATTTTGGAGACTTTTAATTTGCTCTACTGTGTTCTTGATTTCTGATATATCAGCCTTGATTTGCTTGATTGCTTCCTAAAATTCTTTGAACTCTTGCATGAGCTTCTCATTTTTTTTGACCAGAAGCTTTAAAATGAGTCTTATGGATTCTGTGTGCCCCATTTTCTCGATGTCTTCCTCAGTTAACTCTGAGATTGGCACAGGGTTTTGCTCCTTTTCAGGGAATTTTTCAGTAATATTCATTCTGCTTTTGTCTCTTCTTTTGCTCTTGATCATTGTACTTCTGGTTAGCAGAGTCTTCTCCTTGGGGCAGGTTTCTAAGCTGTGTCACCCCCAGGTCTACAATGCAATTTTACTTATTGCCATTGGTACACAACTTTTTGCTTTGCAGCCACTTGTGCCACAACCTCCAGCGAGTTCCAGGTCTGGGTTCTTAAGTTAGATTTCCACCGTGGTCTCCATAGCCCCAGCTCCTGGCTCACCATTCTCCACCTCCTGTGATACCGTGCTGAGGCTGCACTGTTGTCTCAGCAACCTTTCTCCCACTTCTGGTTGGAGCAGGTCCCAGGATTAGAGAGACACCAGGCGTCCTATATAGTTAGGTTGTTGGTGGCACTGATCTTGCCAGAACCTGTTGCACGTTAGGTCTGGGTGCCACACGGACCTATTTTGACCCGGACGATGCCACAGTCGGTATTATTTTCCTGTGAGACCAGTGCTATCCACGGACCTCAGTGAGTTCTCATGAGCTCAGCACATGCGCAGTTCACTGTTGTCCCCGGCAGTCCTAAAGCTATTGCCACAATGTGCAAAATGGTGCCTGACATACCACTACTACAGTTCTTGATCTGCTGGCCATCAGGTTTGAGGGCTACCCAGACCTGTCTTTGGTGGAACCTGTAGAATGCCACGTTGCTGCAGTTCACTGAGTCAGAAATGAGTTCACTTCCAGCTCAGCATATGCTCAGTCCTTTCCCTTGCCTTTGCCTCCTTATGCAAAATGGCTCCCAATTCGGCTCTAGGGGACTGACTGGGCTGTGAAATCCACCCTGTTCTCGCACTGCCCATCTGGGATCTGCTGCTCTGTCTCTGTTGCTGGTCAAATCAAACGGACCAGCAGGACGGACAGTTCTTTGTCTGGGTTCACCTCCCAAGCTCCCAGTGAAAGTCCCTTCCCACCTGGTTGCTGGTGGAGTTCTGGCTGCTAGTGGAGTTCAGATCGCTGTTAGTTGAATAACGCTGGAGTATCAGTCACTGCAACACCACACCGTTGTGTCCGCTGCTTTCCTGTATCTGTCAGTCTCCAGGCACCCCTCTGCTATTGTTCTGTCTTTTCCTATTTCCTGAAATATGTCCTCTCTGCTTCATCCTGATTAAATGTTTTTCCGTCCATTTAAGCGTGTCCTTACACTATTCCGCCATCTTGATTCCAAGTACAACTTTGTTTAAAACAAAAATCTTTCCCTTTCAAAACCTGGGCTGTTGTGATCTAAGTTTAAATTGCCTTTACGTAACAAGAACAATTGTTTCTGCTATTGACCTTGAAATAGTCCATTCTACAGTCGAGATCTTTGTTCTAGAGCTACAACAGTATTGCCCAATGCTGTATTAAGTTAATATTAAGTTAAATGAAATAAGGTTAAAGATTCAGTTCCTCAATCATGATAGTCACATTCCAAGTACTCAACAGTCACATGGTGCCAGTGATATGAGCATTACACAAATGGAGTATATCAGCCTTGTAGAATGAAGGGCAGTGTGTAAGGCAGTGTGAGAGGTGATATGGCTGAGGAAGTAACTGTTGATATTTCAAAATGAGGACCAGCATTGTGACACAGACAGCTAAATCTCTTTTTGATGGCATCCCATATGGAAGCATTATTCAAGCTCCCTGCTGAATCCTGGGAAGGCAACAGAAGATAGATTCTATATATATATGTATATATAGAGAGAGAGAGAGATAGATACAGATATAGATGATATAGATACAGACATAAATATATATGCATATATATACACAAGTGTATATGTATTTCTACCTTTCAAATGATAAACACATCATGTTAAAAAAAACTCAAAATATTATCTTGCTACCATAACAATGAAGAAAATTTTGAACCTTAGCTCCTGAAATAACAATTTTACTGACTTTCCCTCCCCTCCATACTTCACAGAAACACATTTTTGGCAGCTGGAAATCTGCCTGCCTACCAGTCCGTCACAGCTGGCCTGCACCATGGGCTGCCGCCCCTGAGCAGCTCTCTCACAAGGAGCATCTTCACTTCCCAGCTTGGTCTGCCCCCACCCCTGGATCCCCGGAGCCCCCAGGTGCGTAGCAGAAGTATTTCTACATCCCCACGAGATGCAGCCAGCGCAGTCTGTGTTATCCTCCAGTGCCTGGGGACTCCCTTACTTCCTGCCTTGGAGCAGTCTGGTCTTCTGGGGTGAGGGTCTTGTCTTCAAAGTTTCAGCTGGCTGATCCCTGAGCTGGTAGCAAAACAAGCTCTTCACCTTTTCTACTAAATAAATAACAATAGCATTATGACAAATAAATTAGGTCAGCTGGTGAGGATTGAACAGCCTTGGTTACAACAGGTGCTCTCAGGCATAAACCTGGGCAGGCACAGGGTGACCACCTGCTACAAACAAGATCACGGTCTCAGGAAGTCCCAGCAGCACCAGGGCACTGACCCAGTTTGGCCCTTATTGTCACGTAACTAATTACCCTCATACCTAGCAAATTAAGATATAAATATTCTTAATCTCACATGGCTTCTGGAGATATGGAAACCAGGGGCAGCTTAAGTGGATTATTCTGGCTCATGGTCTCCTACAAGGCTGCGATTTGAATGTTGCTGGGGCTTCAGTCACTGTAGCACTTGACTGCAGGAGACCTGCTTCCACTGTTTCCCGGTTCATCGTGTGGCTTTTGGTTGGAGTCAGAAGATCTACTTTCAAGCTCTTGTGCACTTGTCTACGGGGCTTCTTCACAACATGGCTTGGCTTTCCCAGAGTAACAACAACAAAAATTTAGAGAGAACCCACAATGGAAGCCCCAATCTTGTATCACCTTTTTAGAAGTGTCCTCTCACTTCTGTCATATTCTATTCACTGGAAGCATATCACTAAATCTAGCTCATATTACAAGGTGTTAAGGAGGGTAAGGGAAGTTATTGAAGATTCTGTGGACTTCTCTTTAAAACAACTTCACTAGCCCAGGTCTTCTGACTCCAGAATCCTTAATGGTCTAATATTACCCAGCTAAGCCAACTGGCACCAGCATCGGACCCAAGCAAATCCCATTTTTACACCTTCCATGGCTAGAGAGAGTGATTCTTGGCTGGTGTTTGGCCATCATTGGGACCCAGAATACAGAATTGGACTGCGACTCTTGCTTGCTGGCTTTGTTATTGCCTTTGATGCAGTGGATGCTGGGGTCCTGATTCCCTGCTATCAAAAAAAACTCTAACTCCAGGTCTGGAGATGTAGAATAGAACCTGTTGGGCAGGCCCACTAGCTCCAGGGCAGCACATGGTGCCATAAAGGACATGAGATATACCAGCTGTTAGACAATGATGCTCAGAAGACACAGTCAGGATGTTGGTCTAGTGTTGTCACCTGGAATCAAAGTTCCATGGTGGTGAAGGGCACCTTTTTGAGGTTCCTAATGTTGACAACATCTGAGTCAGTTTACTTTTGCTAATTATGAGTACGTCCCATCAGTATTACTCTACTCTGGAACTTGTGAATATGAGGACTGGTTCCTTTCCCAAAAACCAGAAAAACACTGAGATGAGTTGTTACACTCTCCCCTAAACTATCCATTAAGAAGTATTTTTAAAAACCCACAAATAACTCATGCAACTGTGTTAAGGGGTGCAGGCACAAATAGCTTAGTCCTATACAGATGTCAGTTATGAATGCACACCACACAGTATGACAGTGGGTGTTCTTTGGCTCTTCAGGCAGCTATACTATTCCCCTGGAGAACATTTCTTGAAGACGGAGGACCATTCCCAGTTATGAGCAGCAGCCCAAATACCCTAGAGTACAACATGCAGGTAAGGACAGATCTTGCCACCTGCCGCAGACAGAACTGAATACAGTCAGCATAGCGGAGTATCCTTGGGCCCACAAGGTCCTGCCATTGGTGAATAATGTATGACATAGGATGTTAGGCTACAGAGGGGGAGTCATGGCTTGCTGCAATAAAAAGAGTTATGGTCTCAGCTGGAATAAGTTTCCATTTTAGACTCAGCTGAAGTGCCCCTGGCAGTGGTCATCTGGAGACAGGCCAGTCATCTCCAGTCACCTCTGAGCTCTTGGAGAAGTCTCCAGGAGCCCAGCTCAGAGGTGTACGAGTCTTGACCTGCCTACCAACCGTGCAGGAAAGGGAACTTTTTCCTTTTAACTTTTATTTATGTATGTATTTACTGTGATACAGAGAAGTGGGGGATAGTGCCCACTGGGTCACTCCCTAGAAACTGGGACTGGCCCACACCAAAGCCAGGAGCCTAGAACCCCATTTGGATCTCCCAGGCAGGCAGCAGTGGCCCAAGCTCTTGGGCCATCTTTCACTGCTTTCCAGGCTTGTGAATGGGTGCTGGATTGAAAGTGGAGTGGCCAGGACTCAAACTGGCACTCGTATGGCATGCTAACATTGCAGATAGTGGCTTAACTCACTCTGCCACAATGCCAATTTGGTTTAATCCATTTAAATTATTAGTTTCTTTTAATTACCATGTGTTTTCCTTTGACTGGCTAAGTAAATACTGCATTTTTATTTCTAAAAATAGGAAATGTAGAAAACTCTATGTGAAAATCAGCCATAAATTTCCTTCCAGAGCTCTGTAAGTGGAGGAGGGCATAGGACTGCTGTTTGTTGTCATTCTGTGATGGAAACCACCCTGTTCGCTTTGGTATACGTTCAGAATTCTCCATAAGTGAATAATTTGTTTAAAAATATATAAGGACCTTTTTTTAAATTATAATTTTACCACCAAGAGACATTCACAGACTGTGTTTTGGGTGTGATTTTTTGGGGTGTTTTTCCCAGGGCATGTATATGTTTGTATCTGCACTTTAAAAAGAAAACTGATGTCACCTTGTACTTTCGCCATGTACAGGTTTGTCAGAAGGGTGGGAAACAGCTCTTCCACACAGAGCCGACATTCTGACAAGTGCAGGAGGAACTTCTGGCAAGAACTGCTATTTCTCCTTGTATTGATTTTCTAGCAGTACTGAGAGCGGGGCTGGAACACACAGTGGCTCCTAGTTTTCTTTCCCCAGGACCACATGTAGAGGATGCAGAGAAGTCACCCAAGTGAGCACTGTCTTTGGTTCTTTCAGCTGTGCCTCTGTGGGCTGAGTGACAGGGACCGCAAGGTAGCTTGCCGAGAGCTGGTGGGCGTGTAGCTCCTCCTGGAAGATGTGCTTCTGAACAGTGGGCTTGTGGTCCCTGGGGCTCCCCCAGGTCACCACTCCGGACAGACATCCACAGGTATTCCAGCCTTCGCTCACACTCACACAACTAAAGCACTCAGCCAGTGCCATAGGCCATCCTTGTTGGAAACACCAACTAGAGACCCACAAGTTTCCCCAGAGGCTAATTCCCTAAGACAGCAATGAAGAGGATGAGGTAGCCTGAGAAAGCCACTGGCAAGCATTTTCCCGTGTGATAAGACCCAGGACAAGTGGTCTATCCTTGTTTCTTTGTTTGTTTGTTTGTTTGTTTGTTTTTCACTTTAGAAACAGAACAAAGAGGATGAAAATCCAGAGATAGTGATACTCCAACCAGATACTTTCCTTGTGAGTCACACCTTCCTGGCGGCAGGCAGTTCAAAGGGTCAGAGGGTGTGATAAAGGCCCCAGGTGAGCAGCTCAGGTCAGGCCATCCTGCTCACTCAGCTAGCCTCTCTGACACCCAGGCAAGCACTCCCACCTTTGAATTTGCCCTTCACAGACTCTCAAGCACATTGTCCCACTGATACCTTTGAACAAATCTGCATGTATTTGGGAAGTAGATGAAGGTGAGCTGGGTGCTGGCTGGTGCTTCCAGCTAAAGGGCCTCCTTGGAGTAGGCATTTAGCCTAGCACTGAGGATTGCTGCCTCCCACCCAGATGTGACTAGGACAGGGAACCGACTCCGGCTCCTGATCCTGGCTTCCTACCAGGGCAGACACAGCAGTGAGAACTCAACATGTTGGGTATCCCTGTCAGGGAATTAGACTGAGTTCCCTGTTCCCAGTTTCAGGCCAGCCCAGCTGTTGATCATTTAGAAGTAAACCAGTGAACAGCAATGTTTCTCTCTCTCTAGCCCTCTCTCTGTGTGCATGTGTGTGTAATCTCCCTGTTTATGGCTTGGGAGAGCAACGGAGGGAAGCCCAAGTCTTCCCAGCACCCATGTGGGAGACCCAGGAGAGGCTCCTGGCTTTGGATTGGCTCAGCTCTAGCCATTGTAGCCTTTTGGGGCATGACCAGCAAATGGAAGATCTGTCTCTCCTTCTCAATGTAAATCTCCCTTTCAAATAAAAATAAATAAATATTAAAATAAAATAAAACAACAAAAAAAAAACACCCAGCAGTGACTAGGCCAGGCCAATCCAGGAGCTCAGAACTCCATCTGGTCTCCCAGGTGGGTGCCTGGGAAAGCAGTGGCAGATGGTCCAAATATTTGGACACCTGCATCAGTGTGAGAGATCTGTAAGAAAGAAGCTCCTGGCTGCTAGCTGTGGCCTGGTCCAGCCCTAACCATTATGGCCATCTGTAGAGTGAGTCACAGGATGGAAAATCTTATTCTCTTTCTCCCTCTCTTTTGCTTTCAAATAAATCTTCAAAAAAAGTGAAAAAAAATCTTCTGAAATACACCTAAATCTATTATGTCCATTTCCTCATCTTCCATTCACTTTTCAAACCCTGCCACCTGCTCTGTCCTCTCGTCACCACTGAAGCCACCCTCATTGAGTGTCACTACCCCCTAGACACACTCTAGTCACCTTCCTACCTCAAGACCCATTGGGGCCTCAATACTATCCTTGTGCCCTCACTGCCCCTGGGCCTGACTTGGCTCAGCTTTCCTCTGCCCTCCCTGACCCACCCGCAGGTGCCGCCATGGAGCCCTCTGCCTCCGCCAGACCCCTATCCCTTGGACCTTGTCTCACTGCTACTTCCTTTGCCCCCCCTTGACTCTTTAGTCTTTGTGGACCCCTGCCTCCGCGACAAAACCCTCAGGAGTTAGAACTGATAGTTGCCTCCGTATCATAGGTTAAAGCACTTAATTTACTGCAGAAGCTCTCTTTTCCTAACTCTCAAAGAAATTAAAACATTCCATGAGCCCCAGGCACAGTGCCTTCTCTGCCCAAGCTGTAATTAAGCCCCATTGGCTTGCTTACAACCACGATTGGTTAGGAGTTGAACCGGTTCCTAGTGCATGGAATGTTGATGTGTGGAATCCCTGGGAGGAATCCATGGGGTAAGTACTTTCATTATTGTAATTTTCCAGAATACCAAGATGCAGAAAGGTTAATTTATGTAACTAGGGAAAAGAGAAGCCTAATTCCAACCCAGCATGCTTGACCCAGAATCCCCTCCCCAGCTTGCCTCTCCATTCCTCCCTCTGTCCAGGCCAGTCCATCTGCTGTTAGAACTTCAATGCCATTTACAGGTGACCGCTCCGAAGTCTGCAGGTCTGGCTCAGGTTTGACCCTAACACATTCATCTGTTCAGCTGCCTCCTGGACATCTCTGTTCCATCCCAGAGACCGCTTGGCCCTCACTGAGTTCGTTTCACTCCTCCAAAGCTTTGCCTTCCTGCTATATTTCCCATTAATCCATCACCACCTGCCCAGAAACCCAAGTCAAAAAACCCAGGTAAATTATTGACTTCTGTATGTGCAGTTTATGAAGAATGGAATGAAAAAGTAAACTTACTTTGATGGGAAGATCCCTCTGGGTGAATCATCAGATTCTGTTGCAGAATTTAGATGCCCTATATAAACCCACTTTTTCACCCACAGATAGGCCTTAAGTGGACTTGTAAGTCCATTTTAGCCAAAATGATAAAATGTATTAAGAACCTCTGGAGAAGATTGTTTTCCTCTGGACAAAAAGAACCCCTCAAGAAGAAGGCATTAGTGCTCCCGTTTTGATTGGACCAGGGTGCAGGGAAGGTTTTGCTGACAACCCAGATCTGAACTTGAGTCTTTGAGGTGAATTAGAAGTGTCTCCTTCTAGAATTCCCCAGTGGATGATGGGCAGTCTTCTCCAAATGAAGTCATGGATAATGGGAAGTGAGGTAGTCTGTTACTCCTGGCAGCAGGAAAGGAGAAACTTTGGCTCAACAGTAGAAGCTCAGAAAGCATTTCCTAAGGAGAGTGGTCTGAAGGTTGCAATATAAGGAACAAATAGGAGTCAGGTGAAGAAGGAAAGAAGGGGAGGTGAGGGAGATTTTTCCACTACAGCCAGTATGAAGAGAGAGCCTCAATAAGGTTAAGGTGTTTGTTGGGGTTTGGCTCCTTCCTTTGTCTTTTTCTTGGTCCATATTGGATGGACTCCCCTCTTTTCCTAACACCACCCTCCTCCACCTGATTCTTTAATCTGTTCCTTTTCAGTTGCTTTGTAGCATGTACGACACATCAGCAGTGTTGTGTCTTATTGTAAGTGGCTTTGTTTTATGTTGTATGCTGATGTAGAGGCATTTAACTATTCATAAACAATGGAAGTACTATTCTATACTGCTATGTGGGTTCCTATCCCAGCAGTGCTGTAAGCTCTGTTGTCACTCTAGGCTTCAGTCTCCAAAAGGTCAATGTGAAGATGATAGGCCAACTTGGACCCACTTAATATTCCAAGGAGCCTGTTGCTCCTCTTAAACACCGGGGGCCAGTTACATGGCCTCTGGGCTGTGCCACCACCCACCGTGTCACCATGCTTAACCTTGGTCTAATAGGTTATTGGGGCCACTGCTTACAGTTTCATTCAACGGAAGCAATTAGGACATAAAATAAAATTTGAAAACCTAAGAACTTGGGCCCGGCGGCGTGGCCTGGCGGCTAAAGTCCTCGCCTTGAAAGCCCCGGGATCCCATATGGGCACCAGTTCTAGTCCCGGCAGCTCCACTTCCCATCCAGCTCCCTGCTTGTGGCCTGGGAAAGCAGTCAAGGACGGGCCAATGCATTGGGACACTGCACCCACGTGGGAGACCCGGAGGAGGTTCCAGGTTCCCGGCTTTGGATCGGCACGCACCGGCCCATTGCGGCTCACTTGGGGAGTGAATCATCGGACGGAAGATCTTCCTCTCTGTCTCTCCTCCTCTCTGTATATCTGGCTGTAATAAAATGAATAAATCTTTAAAAAAAAAAGAGAGAGAAAAAAAAGAAAACCTATGAACTTGCTATTAACAGAGGAGATGAACTGCAAAGCGGAGGGGCGGCCAGCTGCCTATCACTCACCGTCCCCTGGGACTTGCTTGTTACCGATTGCTTGAACATTGAACTGGGTTCTTCCAGGCAGACACACCTTCTTAAACTATGTTAATAGCACTGATCTGGGATCTGATTACACCTGGTTGTTCTTCCTGGTTCTAGCCAGGAAACTTGAGTGTTTAAGATACTGCCAATGGAAGGTTCTCTGAGGCCCTCGTGGTGACAATGTCATAACTGTCTCCTGTGATAGACACTGCAGCCAGTCTAAGGGCCTAGATGCAGGTCCCCGTTTTATCTGTCACTCTCTTGGTGGCACTACCACTTATACCCCTGACTCTTTGAGAGCATGGAGCTGACACTTTTTCCTCCACATCCTCCCAGGCTCAAGACAGCGCCTCAGCAAGTATTTATTTAAGAAAAAGGATCGATGACCAAATCATCATTTTGAACTAAAGTTTCCTATTGAAAAATAAATTCGAATGGACAGAAATGTTCTCTGCCTTTTAAAAAAAGATTTATTTATTTATTTATTTATTTATTTATTTATTTATTTATTTGAATTGGAAAGTCAGATATACAGAGAAAAGGGGAAAGACAGAGAGGAAGATCTTCCATCCAATCAGTCACTCCCCAAGTGGCCGCAATGGCCAGAGCTGAGCCGATCCGAAGCCAGGAGCCTGGAGCTTCTTCTGGGTCTCCCACATGGGTGCAGGCTTCGGGCTGTCCTCGACTGCTTTCTCAGGCCACAAGCAGGGAACTGGATGGGAAGCGGGGCCTTTAGTCACTAGGCTACCACGCCAAGCCCCTCTGCCTGTCTTAAAAGATAAGAGAAGTATCCATAAAATGGGTAAAATCCCCCAATGAGAAGTTATATTGTAGCTGCACTCAGATGGGAACTTAAACTTGAGTGTTGTGCACTCTGTACGATGTAGATGCTAAATGCCCAAGGCTGAGTATTTAAAATATTTTTTCTAAAGTAGAGTCACAGAGAGAAAGAGAGAGATGTTTCCATCCACTGGTTCACTCCCCACATGGCCACAATGGCCGGAGCTGAGTTTATCTGAAGCCAGGAGCCTCTATGAGATGCTATTGGCACTACAAGTGGCAGTTCTACCTGTGCGTCACCGCACCACCTTTTAAAAATATTTTTAAAGATGTATTTATTTGTTTATTTGAAAGAGTAAGAGAGGAGAAAGAGGGAAGGAGAGATACCCAAATTTCTGTAATTGCAGGTGTCTAGACCAAGCTAATGCCACCAATCCAGAGCCAGGAGCTCCATCAGATCTCATGTGCTGCAGCTGGGACTTGAACCAACACTTTGACATGAGCACAAGCAGACAGCAGCCTAACCTGGTGTACCACAACACCTTCCCCAAAAGGCTAAATTTTGCAAAGGTAGGTAAAATGTAGTATACCATTAGGTGAATTTTAAAAATGAATGGGTCAGGTGGGCAACATTATGGCATAGTAGGCTAAGGTGCCACTTACAACACTAACATCCTGTCTTGAAGCCTGAGTTCCAATCTTGGCTGCTCCACTTCTAATCCAGCTCCCTGCTAATGTGTCTGGGAAAGCATCGAAGGGTGGTCCAAGTGCTTGGGCACCTCTCACATTATGTAGGAGGCCTTGATGGGGTTTCTAGCTTCTGGTTTGTGTATGATTTAGTTCTGGCTGTGGCGGCCATTTGGGATGGCCACCCTCACCCCAAAATGCTATACCTTTTAATACATACATCTTTTAAAAAAAATAGACACTCAAGATCCAGGCAATACCTGCAGTGGAACCATTCCCATCCTTTCTGTACACTGCCTATTTAGGATGCATCACCTCTCTAATCTCTGTGTGTGCTACAGTTGTTATTCCTGAGGAGAAAGCTCCCTCATCCAGATTTCACTTTGTACATGCTGCATGATAAATATTATCCTGTATTGTCCAAGTCCCATAAGGAGGTATTTCTGTAATGCTTTCAGCCAAGTCGAATGGAAAGCAGCACCAAGACCTCCTTGCTGCCAGAGGCTCCACATGATGTGGTTGCCTCCCTGACTTTGCTGAGATCATTCCTGGTCCTGTGGAAGCAACTGGAAGTACTCAAGGAGCACTGGGGCCAACTGCAGCTGCAAGGCGGGGACGTGAACTCCATCTCCCTCTACAAGCAGTTGTCGGAGCTCTATGAGTGAGTATTGCTGGGGCAGAAATCCTCTCGGGGTTGACAGACTCCTTCCCCGCTTGATCGCAAGCAGCTTCAGTCCTTGGGTCTGGATGAGCCCAGCTCCGCTGCATCCAGCGGCAGTCAGCATCATTCGCTATGAACATTCCCTTTCAGGGAAGGGCTGAGCTGTGTTAGTTACAGGGCTGGGGCTGAATACCACAGAGCTGCAAAATTCTCTCTCCGGTGTGGTGGAAGCAAGTGTAGAGTCTGTGAGAGCCATGGGCATAGCAGCCAGAGAGGCTGGACATAGCAGGTACAGTAGGATGCCTGGGATCTGCAGGATGGCAGGACGCTGGCAGCTGCAAAGGCCTTGGCTGCGGATGACCTGGCCTACAGGAAGGACACATAGCTTCTGCCCTGTGCCCATCACCCACCAGCTGGACCCTGCTAGGACTTGAGATCATCAGAACTGTCTGTTTAGTGAAGCGGCCCGAGTCAGTGTCTCTGGGAAGTAAAGAATGAGAAGACTTGGCAATATAGGAAAAGACATTGGCATTTCATATTGACTCACAGAGTGAAGTACCGAGATGGGAGTGTGTCACAGGGGAGAAGGGAGGGAGAGGGAAGGCTGGGAGATTCATCCAGGATAGGAAACAGAAAGCGAAGGAAAAGAATTGTCAGGGCCTCAGGAAGAGGGAAGCAGCATTTGCTAAGACAGAACTGCCATTCTCTGCCCCAGCATGAAAGCCATAGCTAAGCAGATGGGGAAGGAAGATGAATTTGAGGGACTTACCATCAACTGTCGGTCTGTATTTCCCCCTCAAGGAGCCTCAGAAATGGAAATAAAAACTCAGCAGGTATGCAAGAACTATGTTGAATTTGCCTTTGGCAACTAGTTCTGAGGCTCTGTTGTGCCTAGCTTCAGGTCCATCCATTAGTGTTTTTCTCTCAGTGTTAAGGGAAGAGCTGCAAGCCCTTGGACAGGCTGGGAGAGTGAGGACTGAGTGTTTCAAAGCATAGGAAGCTTCTATGAATCCAAGAACCAACACTTTTTTTATCTCAGTTCTCTACATCTAGACATTTGTTATTTCGATTTTCCTTTCATTGGGGTATACTGCCACAAGAAAGATGACAGAAGACATAGCAACTTCTAACTTAAATGCAAGATCCAGTACACAGGACCTACTTGGAAAGGAGATATTTAAAATTGCTCCTTGTAATTGCTCCTCTGAGACAACAAAGAGACAATCTATACACAGTTGCATTTGGTGGGTGTTGATGATGGGCATGGAGGAGCCGTTTTCCACTCTGCTTGACTTTGTCCTCAGATGCAGGCTCTGTGAGACTGAACTGACTGACATGCAGGCAAAGCCCAGGCTGGCTCACAATGCACAGAGGGATACCCACAAAGTGGCAGGAGAGCTAAGCCCTGACTCCTGCCCCCGGAGCGAGGCCATTGCTGGCGCTCCCCAGCACCTGGGTCCCTCCAAAAGGGAGCAACATGGGCTGTGTAAGCACAAAAGGTAGAGTTGAGGCTCGCTGTAATTGGAACAGTCTTCTCTGCGTCCTGGATGGAGTTTTGAGTCTTTGTGTAAAGTCATCCTTGGTATTGCAGTGGAGCTGCAGACCTGAGGGCTTGTTTGATAATAACAGATCGCACAATCCTGGCTGCCATCAGGACCCTGAAGGACAGGAGGCACTTGGGTCACTGAGAACTTGGTCATTTTGCAGACCATGGTGATGAGGGTGGCATGCTGGCTGTCAGGAGGTGGGCCAGGCAGGTATGGGTCTCCATGCAGGTGAATGTACCTGCTTGCAGCACATGGAAGCTCCTGAAAGGAAGTCCCTCTTTTCCCAAGGGTGGGAATGAGTGAGGGACAGACCCAGATCCAAGACCTTCTGCAGAAATTACTGAATATGGACTGTTGAACCTGTGCTTGCTCTAGCTTCAGAAACTTCTGGAAGATTTTGAAATTCACATGATCCAGGAGGTATTAAGAAAAGTTAACAGAGAAATGACACTGGTTTTGTCTGAGAAGTCCAAGAAAGAATGCACTCTCCCTACAGGTAAAGCATATTTATTATTTATTTATTTATTTTCCTCAAGAAAGAACAGGCTATGAAATAGAAAACAAGGTTAAGTCACTTCTTGCAACACTAGAATCCCATTAGAGTCCCAGCTGCTTTGCTTCTGATTCAGATCCATTAATGTGCCTGGGAAAGTGGTGGAGGATGGCCTAGGGACGAAGGCTCCTGTCACCCCTAGGGGAGACTGGTATGGAGTTTCAGGCTCCTAGCCTCAGCCTGGTTCAGCTCTGGCTGTTGTAGCGATATGCAGGGGGTGAAACAATAGATGGAAGGTCTTTCTCTCGCTCACTCACTCTCCTACTTTCTCAGTTGCTCTGCCTTTCAAATAAGAAAAAAGTAAGTATACTTTTAACTCTGCTGATCAACTTGTAACTGAACTAAGTTGCAATAAGGAAATTATATGAAAATTTTGTAATCTATATTGTATATTATATATTTTAAATATATATATAATATGAGGGGCACAAGTTCATAGAAATACATATTATGAAAAAATATATGTGGATTTTAAATATTTTGCACCAAAGAAAACATATCATTAAATTTCTTTTCCCATGACCTTTTTGAAGAATGCTTGCACGTTATAGATGCCAAAATCTTGTAGACATAGACTTAAGATGGGGAGGCCATGACACTGTTTCTTTCTTTTTTTTTTTTTTTTTTTTTTTTTTTTTAAATTTTATTTTAAATTCATTAATTACATTGTATTATGTGACACAGTTTCATAGGTACTGGGATTCTCCCCACCCCTCCCCAAACCCTCCCACCATGGTGGATTCCTCCACCTTGTTGCATAACCACAGTTCAAGTTCAGTTGAGATTCCCCCTTTGCAAGCATATACCAAACATAGAGTCCAGCATCTTATTGTCCAGATAAGTTCAACGGCTTCTTAGGTATACACTCTCTGGTCTGAAGACAGAGCCAGCAGACTATCATCCCGATCAATTAAAAGCTCCAACATACCATCAGCAAAAATTTACATCACCATGGAATTAATTGACATAGTAACGAGTAACCAATATGGTAAAAGTAAATGCGATTTCTTATCCACCTTCTGTGACCACCTCATTGACATTTCAATTTAGGTTTATACACAACATATAACATTCATAACATAACTTGTTATACATAACATCGTGTCATCTTAAATTAAGGCAAACATGTGGTATTTAACCTTTTGGGATTGGCTCATTTCCCTTAGCATTATGGTTTCCAGTTTGGCCCATTTGGCCACAAAGAACTGCATTTTGTTTTGTTTAATAGCTGAGTAGTATTCCATGGAGTAGATGAACCATAGCTTTCTTATCCAATCCTCTGTTGATGGGCATTTTGGTTGCTTCCATGTCTTTGCAATTACTGATTGTGCTGCTATGAGCATAGGAGTGCATGTTGGTTTCTCATAAAACAAGTGTTCTGGATATATTCCTAGGAGTGCTATTGCCGGGTCATACGGTATGTTGTATTTGAGTTGTTTGAATGTTCTCCATACTGATTTCCATAGAGGCTGTACCAGCCTGCAGCCCCACCAGCAGTGGAGTAGGGTTCCCTTTTCCCCGCAACCTCGCCAACAAGTGTTGTTGGTGCTTTTATTCATGTGGGCCAGTCTTACTGGCGTTAGGTGGTACCTCATTGATGTTTTAATTTGGATTTCCCTTATTGCCAGGGAACTTGAGCATTTTTTCATATGTTTATTTGCCATTTGGGTTTGTTCCTTTGTGAAGTGTTTGCCCATTTCCCGTGCCCATTTCTTGAGTGGCTTGTTTGTTTTGACATTTTGGTTGTTTTGTAGCTCTTTGTATATTCTGGAGATCAGCCCTCTATCACCTAAGTCGTGTGCAAAGATCTTCTCCCATTCTGTGGGTTGCCTTTTTACTTTGTTGATTGTTTCTCTAGCTGTACAGAAGCTTCTTAGTTTGATGAGGTCCCAATTGTTTATTTTGGTCTTGATTTCTATTGCATTTGGAGTCTTTTTTAGGAAGTGAGGGCCTACCCCTAAGTGTTCCAGTGTGTTTCCAACATTTTCTTCCAAAAGTTTGAAGGTTTCTGGATGTAGGTTTAAATCTTTTATCCATTTGGATTTGATCTTAGTATATGGTGAGAGATGTGGGTCTATCTTTTTGTTTCTGCAGGCTATCAACCAGTTGTCCCAACAGCATTTATTGAACAGACCTTCCCATTTGCCTGGGTTGTCGTTTGTCTTTTTGTCAAAGATTATTTGGCTGTATTTCTGTGGGTTCCCATCTGGTGTTTCTATTCTGCTCCATTGATCTTCTTCTCTATTTTTGTGCCAGTACCAGGCTGTTTTGATAACCACTGCCCTATAGTATGTCCAGAGGTCCGGAACTGTGATTCCCCCTGCTAACTTCCTGTTCTTGAGAATGGTTCTAGCTATTCGTGGTTTTTTGTGTTTCCAGATGAACCTTTGAATCATTGTTTCCAGGTCTGTGAAGAATGTTTTGGGCAATTTGATTGGGATTGCGTTGAATGTATATATTGCTTTTGGCAGTATAGACATTTTAATGATATTGATTTTACCTATCCAGGAGCATGGGATGTTACTCCATCTTTCTAGATCTTGTTCAATTTCTTTTTTAAGTAGTTTGTAGTTTTCCTCGAATAGGTCTCCTACATTTTTGGTTAGGTTAATTCCCAGATACTTCATGCTTTCCTTTGTTACTTTGAATGGTATCTTGCTGGTTAGATCTTTTTCCAACTTGGGGCTGTTAGCATACACTATGGCTGTTGATTTTTGTTCATTAATTTTGTACCCTGCCACTCTACCAAACTCTCGTATAAGTTCTAGTAGTCTCTGTGTTGAGCCTTTTGGCTCTTCCATATAAAGAATCATGTCATCTGCATATAGTGAAAGCTTGACTTCTTCATTTCCCATTTGGATTCCTTTGATTTCTTTTTCTTGTCTTATGGCCTCAGCGAGTACCTCTAGAACTATGTTGAATAGCAGCGGAGAAAGCGGACATCCCTGTCTTGTTCCAGATCTCAGTGGGAAGGGTTCCAGTTTTTCTCCATTCAGTATGATGCTGGCATTGGGTTTTTCATATATTGCTTTGATTATGTTGTGGATTTTTCCATCTATGCCTACCTTGGTTAGGGTCTTTAGCAGGAAGTTGTGCTGAATTTTGTCGAAAGCTTTTTCTGCATCTATTGATACTATCATGTGATTCTTGTTTTTCAGTTTTTGGATGTGGTGTATCACATTTATGGATTTGCGAATGTTGAACCATCCCTGCATTCCAGGGATGAATCCTACTTGATCTGGATGAATGATCTGTCTGATGATTTTTTGAATTCTGTTGGCTAGGATTTTGTTGAGAATCTTAGCATCAATGTTCATCAAAGAGATAGGTCTGTAGTTTTCTTTCTCTGTAGGATCTCTGCCCGGTTTTGGGATTAAGGTAATGTTGGCTTCATAGAATGAGTTTGGAAGGGTTGCTTCCTTTTCTATTGTTTTGAAGAGTTTGTAGAGGATTGGAGTTAGTTCTGTTCGGAATGTTTTGTAGAATTCTGTAGTGAAGCCATCTGGGCCTGGGCTTTTCTTTGTTGGGAGGTCTTTAATCACTGATTCAATCTCTGCTTCAGTTATGGGTTTGTTCAGGTTGATTGTTGCCTCTGGGCTAAGTTTTGGCAGGTTGTGTGAGTCTAAGAACTTTTCCATTTCTTGGTGGTCTTCTGATTTGTTGGAGTACAGTGCTTTGTAGTAATTTCTGATTATGTTCTTAATGGTTGTAATGTCTGTTGTTATGTTGCCTTTTTCATCTTTGATGCTGTTAATTCTTGCTTTCTCTTGTTTTTTCTTTGTCAGACGGGCCAGCGGGGTGTCTATTTTGTTTATCTTTTCAAAAAACCAGCTTTTTGATTCGTTGATTTTGTGTATGGTTTTTTTTATTTCTATCTGGTTGATTTCCTCCCTTGTTTTGATGATTTCTTGTTTCCTGTTGTGTGTGGGGCTCATCTGCTGCTGCTTTTCCAATTCCTGGAGGTGTGTGGTTAGTTCCTGTATTTGGCGCCTCTCTTGGGCCTTGACATGAGCTCCAATTGCGATGAGTTTACCCCGTAGCACTGCTTTGGCAGTGTCCCACAAGTTTTGGAATGTTGTGTCAGAGTTTTCATTGGTTTCCATAAATTTTTTGATCTCATCTTTAATTTCTTCCCTGACCCATTGTTCGTTTAATAGCATATTGTTCAGCCTCCAAGAGTTTCTATATTTCCTGGGACATTTTGAATTGCTGATTTCCAGTTTCATTCCGTGGTGGTCTGAGAGGGTACATGGTATGATTCCTATCTTTTTGAAGTTATTTAGATTTGCTTTGTGTCCTATCATGTGGTCGATCCTGGAGAAGGTGCCATGCACTGCTGAAAAAAATGTATAATCTGTGGTCTTAGGATAAAAAATTCTATAAATGTCTACCAAGTCTAGTTGTTCTAATGTTTGTACGAGCTCTGTTGTTTCTTTGTTGAGTTTTTGTTTTGTTGATCTGTCTATAGTTGTTAGTGGGGTGTTAAGATCACCCACTATTATTGTGTGTGTATCTATGTCTCCCCTTAAGTCTGTAAGTAGTTGCTTCACGAAGCTAGGCGCATTGGAATTAGGTGCATATATGTTCACGATTGTAATTACTTCTTGATGGATCAGTCCCTTCACCAATATATAATGTCCTTCTCTGTCCTTTTTGATGTCTGTCAGCTTGAAGTCTAGGTCATCTGAGATTAGAACAGCTACGCCAGCCTTTTTTTCTCGTCCATTGGCATGAAATGTCTTTTTCCATCCTTTCACTTTAAATTTCTTACAGGATTTTCTGGTTAGATGTGTCTCTTGTAGACAACATATAGTTGGGTGCTGTTTGATGATCCATTCCGTTAATCTATGCCTTTTGATTGGTGAGTTTAAGCCATTTGTGTTTAGAGATAATATTGAAAGGAATTGGTTTTGGGCTGCCATGAGTGTAAGTATGCAAGTGTGTATTTGCGACTATTAGAGTTCTTGATTGGTTGACTTTTCTTGTATGGATTTTAGTGGGGAGGTCTTCTCATTTGCCATCTTTGATTTTGGTTTGTATTTTTTCTTTCTGGGTTTAGCACCTTCCTGAGGAGATTTTCCAGAGCTGGTTTCGTGTTGATGTATTCTTCGAGTTTCTCTTTACTGTTGAAGTATTTGATTTCATTCTCAAATATAAATGAGAGCTTTGCTGGGTACATTATTCTTGGTTGGCAGTTGTTTTGTTTCAGGATTTGATAGGTTTTACCCCATTCTCTCCTTGCTTGGAGCGTTTCTTCTGATAGGTCGGCTGTGATCCTGATTTCCCTTCCCCTGAAAGTAATCTTATCCTTTTTTCTTACTTGTCTTAGAATGGTTTCCTTGTATTCACTTGAAGGTAGCTTGAGGACCACATGTCTGGGAGACGATTTGTTTGGGTCGTATCTCCTGGGGGTTCTTTGCCCTTCCTGGATTTGTGCTGGATTTATATTTCCAATATTCTGGAAGTTCTCCTGTATTATCTCATTGAGCACCCGTTGCAAGCCTGTCTCCTTTTCCACTCCTTCGGGAAGGCCTATTATTCTAATATTTGATTTTTTGAGGTTGTCTTTCATTTCCTGTATGGACCTATTGGCTTTCTCTAGATTTGTCTCCAACTGTTTGATGAACTGCTGCCTTTCATTCTGATTGTCTTCCAATTCTGATATTCTGTCCTCTGCTGTGTTCATTCTGTTGGTTAGGCTTTCAATTTTGTGCTCTATATCGAGGATTCCCTTTTTGATTTGATTTATTTCTGCAGTGATATGGTTTTCGAATGCCTTAGACTCTTCCCAGCGCTTTTCACTCTCTCTGACGAATTTCATCATTAGCTTCTTAAAGTCCTTATCTGATAGTTCCTCTATGTCTTCATCTTGCATCTCAGATATTGAGATTAGTTTTTGGTTGTATTGGGAGGGAGTGCTTGATCTTTCCTCTGGGTCATTGCTTTTTCTGATACTTCTCCTCATTGTGTTTTTGCTTCTTGTTGTTTTGAGATTTTAGCGGTGATTCAGCTGAGCCGGCTCTGGTTTGGGGTCTCCGGCTGAGCCCAGCAGGGCTTACTGCCTGAGTCACCAGCTGCTTTCAGGGTCTGTAGATCACAGCCCTGAGCTGGGTCAGGAGGCTTTGTGGGCCAGCCCTAGTGCCAGGCCCCTTCCCCTGTGGCTCCCTCTCAAAGGCAGTGCCCTACAGATTCACTCTGCTGAGCCGCGCCTGGGCTTTGGGTCACAAGGCTAATACAGCGGGGGTCTCCGCCTCAGTGCTGAGCCGAGACTCTCCTTCAGGGCTTGAGGTTAGCACAGCAGGGGCTCCTGCTGCTCGGAGTCTAAAATCCCCAACCCCGGCCTGTGCTGGGCTGGAAATCTCCGCGGCCCCAGTGCCAAACTCGGAAGCGCTGCTCCGCTGAGGGCTGCAACACCACAGGCAGGTCTTTCCGAGTGGGCTCCTGCTGGGAAAACCTGTCCGGCCAGTTCAGCTGAGCCCGCTCTGGTCTGGCCTCTCTAGCTGAGCCCAGCTGGGGACTCTGCCCTGAAGAAGCCACTTCCTCAGCTGCACTCTCTCAAGGGTAGAAGCGGATCTCTGAGAGGCACAGAGCCCTTGAGGTGAGATGTGCCCCCACTAGTCTGCTCCTCTGCCCAGGACGTGAGGCCCTGTCGAGCGTTGCCCAGCCTCTGGGGCTCAGGGCGAGTCCAGCAATGGGATCCACTGACTCTCCCACAGCCAGTCCACAGCTCAGAGCCGATACGGGGAATCTCTGAGCCCCAGTCCCACAGCGCCGCTCCTGTTCCCTCTGCACTCTCCCTCAGCCGCTGAGCAGCGGGTAGGCAAGCCTCTGGGAAATCTCCCCTGCTTTTCCTCCACTTCTGCAGGGATGATGCACCCAATGATCAGTCCAGTAGCCTCCTCTGGGGGCTCCTGCCTTCCAGGGGACTGGTGCCCCTGTCGGTGTGGGCGCCTATCCTTCCAGCCGCCTCTGTTTTCCCTGGGGCGGTTGAGCCTCCGCCGCCTTCCCCCTGCCTGGGATCTGACTCACCAGGTTTCTCGCGGCGTGCTGTATTTTCTTTCCTACTTTTTGCGGCTGTTCCTTCACGCTGTGTAGATCTTCTTGCTTTAGTGAACTCCAGTGACCTTCTCGTTCTTCTCCCTACAGTTTCGCACCTCCTGGCCTGTTTCTCTGCTGGATCGGCTCCCCTCCTTCCCTACTCCACCCTACACCAGCTCTCTGCAGTCGGCCAACGACACTGTTTCTTTCACTTGAAATCTACACTCAGGCCCACCTCATGTGACCAGTGTAGAGTCCCAACAGAACTTACATTCTGTGGCCATCGAGTTGAACTTGATAATCATCATAGCATGGAATATGTGCAAAAAGTATGCAGGCTTGGCTAATACCCACTCCCACCCCTTGTCACGCCCTACTCCCCACAGGTTCTACTTTTACCTCTTCCTCAGCTTTCTGGCTTCATGGGCATCCTGAACCTCACCCTCCCTGGCCCTGCTAAGCAATCACTGCTGTCCTCCAGCCCAGGTGAGGACTGGAACACTCAGGGTCAGGTGCATGCCCCTAGCAGCAAGGTCAGGACTCCAGGCAGGCAGCACCATGGTGTGTTCAATGGATGAGTCTTCTGCCTGCCCATGGCTACCTCGACTATCCCAGGACAGAGGTTGTCAGACCCTTGACGCTTGCCTGTCCATGGTGGATTGGAGTGGAGGCTTTTCAAAAGAGATGTCTGATTGTGTCTCAGCCTAACAGCTGGCAAGTCCCAGGCCTTCATGCACTGAGTCTTGGATAGGGCCACTGGGTGCTCACTGGGTGTATGTTCCCATGCCTATGTGTGTGTAACATTAACACAAATTAAAGACACACAGGTTGAGAGAAGGAGAGAGAGAGAGAGATGGTGCTTTAGTGCTGATAACGACACCTTTGCCTTTTGTTTGCACAAGAGGTATTTTGCACCAGGCCCTACAGATTATAATAATCCTGGAGGAAAACCATAACCTTTGAGCCTCAGGACTAAGGAAGTGAAGGACAAAGTCCACAGACGTTGTTAAGTTAATTAGTAACCTGGTACTTGCATCGTCATTTCGTGGTCAACAGCTGAGGGCTGTCAACTGGGCTTAGTGGGAAATGCTATGCAGACAGAAGACAGGCCACTGTTCAGCTGGGGAGCTCTCCCTGTTACCCTGAGGATGGCTGGGCTCCAGGGACTGGCCACTTAGCAAGGCACAAAGCACCCATTGTCTGTACTATGTGGAGTCCAGCCACAGGCACGAGGCAAGTGTGACCATCTGGGCTTCTCAGGGCTAGAGTGCTGAGGTGATACCCAACTGGGGGTGGGGCAGGAGGCTGCCTCAGCAGGGCACCCTTGCTAAGGGCGATGGGGGTTGGGCCCAAGGCAGGGTTGTTACTGGCATGGTTAGGTCAATCATTCCAGCTTGCTTTGGTTACAGTATTCTGTCCAAGCCTAAACCCAAGTTTGGATTTTATAACTTAGGAGACTTAAAAAAATGCATCTATTTGAAAAGAGCAAGTGATAGATAGATCTTCCATCACCCGGTTCAGTCCCTGCATGGTCACAATCAGTAACCTAGAACTCCATTCGAATCTTCCACATGGGTGCAGGGATCCAACCACTTGGGCTGTCATCATCATCTTCCCAGGTGTATTTGCAAGAAGCTGGATTGAAAGCGAAGCAGCTGGGACTTGAACCGACATTGCTGATTAGGGATGCTGGCTTCGCAAGCAGAAGCCTAATTTGCTGTACCACAATGCCAGCCACTTATGAGACTTTTAAAAGAAATGCCACTTTAGAGGGGCAGGGCATGCTGTTGGTATTGCATTTTTGTGCTCCGGGTCTGTCATGTGTGAGTCTATGCAGAGCCCTGGGATTCCTGCTCTACTTGGCTCCCAGTGCCAGGGACTGGGTGCCCACTGATACCCTCCATAACTTTGGGCCCATCTCATGCATTTTTGCCCTTTCAAGATGTCTGTGGGCTGGATTCCCTCAAAGGAGCCAAGGAAACCTTTGAGCCCTCCATCCATTCTGTGCCCATCTCCGCAGCAAAAAGGGACTGTGGTGCTTGGAGCGTCTATTTTTGTTCAGAGCATCCCCTTCGTGGTCAGGGTTAGTGAGAGGACTGGAAGCTTCCCCAGGGGTCATTGGGAAAGAGGAATGTTAGGAACCAGGAGGTTAGTAGAGGCTTTTGACCTCCTCAAGGTCTCCTCTGTCTTCCGGCCAACCCAGCTGCCATAAAGGAGACTTCTGGAGTCTTCTGTCCCTCAATTTCCTTCCCTCCTACTGTCTTGTACTGGGGCCTAGTCAATGCCAATGGTTTCTGAATGGGTTTCCAGGTTGTCACCAAGCCACCAAAGCCGTGGCATGCAGACTTGGCTCCAGGGTGAGAGCCATAGAAGATAAACTTGAGTTATGTTAGGAAATGGGCTCCATTGGCTCAAAAATCCTCTGCCAGCTTCTAACTTTGTCAACATTGTCACAGCAGTGACTCTGAATTGGCTTGCAAGTGTTCTCTGAGCAATAACAAGACCAACAATTTCCAAAGGGAAATATGTACATCTGGGGAGGGTGAAAAGAAAACATTCAAACTCCCACATAGATGACGGCTACACAGAATGAGGCCCACATCACACTCCATATCAAGGTGGCCAGAAATGAAGAAGAAACTAGTAGAAATGACACTTCTGATACTGGCACATGCTTATCCCCACCCACATTATGTGGTTAAGACAGGAAGTATAATCGGGCCTGGTGTGATTGCTCAGGGACGAAATCCTTGCCTTGCATGTGCTGGGATCCTGAATGGTTTATATCCTGGCAGATCTACATTCCATCCAACTCCTTGCCTATGGCCTGGAAAAGCAACAGAGGATAACCCAAAGCCTTAGGACTCTGCACCTGAGTGGGAGACTTGGAAGAAGCTCCTGGCTCCTGGCTTCCTTCAGGGTCATTCTGGGCTGTTGTAGCCATTTGGGAGTGAACCAGCTAATGGAAGATCTCACTCTCTCCGTCAGATCTCTCTCTCTCTCTCTCTCTCTCTCTCTCTCTCTCTCTGTCCCTCCCTCCCCTTCTCTCAGCTAGCCCTTCTTCAGAAGTGTGCTGTGGAATACAAGCTCGGGGAGATATTGATGGATTCTATCTTCCAGCTACACTCTGGGTTGCCCCCTGCTTTCTGCTGCTTTGGTAACACTAGCTTGACCATGCACTAATTCCAGTTTCTAATTTGTTTCTATTTGCCTAACCTTGTTGATCCTTATTTGCTCCAAACCTGCTTGTACTGGTTTTAAGGTCACTGAGTTTGCAATGATTTAATTAAAAATGGCACACACCAGTGAAATAGGAATACAGCTAGAAAGAGATCTGATGGGCCTGTAAATCTAAGCTGAGAAGGCCACCACTGTGGCAAAGTGAATTAACCTGCTTCCTGCCATACCAACAGTCCATATGGGCACTGGTTCAAGTCCCTGCTGTTCTACTTCTGATCCAGTTCCCTGCTGAAGTATCTAGGAGAGCAGCAGAGGACGGCCCAAGTCCTTGGGCCAACATACCCACACGGGAGACCCAGAACCAGCTCCTGGTTCCTGGTTTTGGCCTGCCCCAGCTCTGGCTGTTGTGGCCAGTCAGGGAGTGAACCAACAAATAGAAGATTCTGTGTGTGTGTATCTTTTTACCTCTCTCTGTAACTTTGTCTTTCAAATAAAGACAAAATAAATATTTTTTAAAAACCAACAAAATAATAAACTAGTTGCCTTTGTTCAAAAAAAAAAAAAACCCTAGAATGCACAACTGCAAGAGTGCAAACCATGAATTTGGGGAGATGATTAGCTCCCATGTAAGCTCCTTGACTATAACAAATGCCCCATTCTGGTGGTGATGTTGACAGAGGAGACCCTGTGTATGAGTCCCAGTGGTTTCAGGACATTCTCTACTTTGCTCCCCCAGTATTGCTGTGAACCTAACACTACTGTAAAAAATTTTTTTTAATGTTTAAAAATAAAGCTATGGAAAAACTCAATAAGAGGCAAATTGTCTAGAAAAAAATTGCTAAATTGTGTATGAAAAAGATAATTTTGAAAAGATTGGATAAAATTGAAAAAAAAAGAAATCGTGATTTTGGGTTTTCATGTTCCTTAAATTCTCTCTAAAAACAAACACAACTAGAATTGGTTGTGCATGCACACCACATCATGGTTTATGAAAAATGGTCCACACTTCTGTCAGCAGATACATCCAAAGAAAACACGATTGGCAAGTGTCTGGAAAATTGTGTGCTTTGACATTAAGTAAAATGGTTAAGATAATACAGGTCACTTACAGAGCATTCTCTAGTTTAACTGACTTTTTTTTTCTTTGTTTATTTTTATTGGAAAGTCAAATATACAGAGAGGAGGAGAGACAGAGGAAGATCTTTCATCCGATGGTTCACTACCCAAGCAGCTGCAATGGCTGGAGCTGAGCTGATCTGAAGCCAGAAGCAAGGCAAGGACTTCAGCCACTAGGCTACCATGCCAGGCCCTAATTTAACTGACTTTTTGGGCTCATAAACTAAATCTCAGTCTTGATAGGCTTGGGAGAATTTTTATAATGCATTTTTAGGTGTAATGGAGGTTTAATATTTTTTTAAAGAAAAGTTTATTTTACTTATTTGAAAGACAGAGTTACACAGACAGGAAGAAGGAGAGAACTCTATCCACTGGTTCACTTCCCAAATGACTGCAATTGGCTGGGGGCTGGCCTAGACTGAAACCAGAAGCCTGGAACTGCATCTGTTTCCCACATGGATGCGGGGGCCCAAGCCCTGGGACCATCCTCTACTGCCTTCCTAGGTATATTAGCAGGGAACTGGATCAGAAGTGGAGCAGACAGGACTCAAACTGGTGCTGCATGGGATAGCAGTATCACAGTGGGTAACAACTTGCTGTACCACAACACTGCCCCCTCGAGAAAGGTTTGGTTTTTGTAAAAATTGGTTTGGCCAGCTTAGGCAGGTAACATTTAGAATCTCCCTGAGGCGAACTTTGGAGCTGTAACTTACTGTGTATGATGTATTTCCAAGGTGAAAAGAATAGGTCATGTTTTTCACATTCATTTGACTACACAACCCCTTGCTCCCTTGGGGGGGAATATTTATTATGAACTCAGGAAACTCGTGTCTTGGGGAGGCATTTGAAAACCCAGGAGTGCAAGACACTGACGTGCACTGGTTGAGATTCTGGTTGCTGTGGTGAGCAACCTTGATTGGCAGTTGGCTGCCTTCAGGTTTCAGTTCTGCTGTGGCTTGGAACCCAGAGACCACTCTGGCACGGACAGCAAGTGCTTGTTAGGGAAATGAGATGTTACCCAGCCCAGAGATCCTTCCTAGACGGAGGAGGTTGGATTGGGGGCGGGCTGCTCATGGGAGAAGGGAGGAAAAGTCAAGTGGCCTGCAAACCGTGAGGGTGAGAGCAGAATCCTCAGGCAACCTCCAGTGTGCTGCCTGCCCCTTGTTTCCAACAAAACCACAGCTTCACCTTAAAGGGGCGACAGCCACCACCTGCTCCCACCCTGCCTACACACACACACACCAGCCACATTAAGGGACAACTGATAATCCCATTCTCCCAGGCTCTCCCAGCTGCTGCCTGCAGATGCACCTGTCTGCACCTGAGCCAGTGAGGAATCTGCCCAGTGCTCTGATGAAACATTTTCCCTTTTGGCTGGGCCTGGAGCTAACCCCCAAACTGGATCTGGGGAATATTGCCAGGTGATGGGCCCCACGCTGGAGATATGTGACAGACGTGGGCCTCATCAGGCCCCTCTGTGAGTCAGACACCAGCTCTCATCGAGCCCTGGGAAAGGTATGAGGCTTCCTCTCCAGAAAACTGCCTGTGGGAGTTTGTAAGATTAAACATCTGAAGAAGTGTGGGCTTCTGGCTGCTTTTCCCCTTCACCCAGCTGTGACAGTGGCTGTGGGTCTTCCCACATTCATTTCCTAAACAGAAAACAAAACCAGACTCATGGGTCTATTACAAAAAGCAACCAATCCTACAAATGTGGAGTCTCCAATGCTCAAAGCCAGCAGATGTAACTGAAATGTGCCTACGATGTGGCTCCAGCTCTGTCATAGCCACGTGGCTAGGCTGTCGGTGCCTCGGCTTCATCTTGTGTGCTTGCTGAGTGTCCGCTCAAAATACCTGAGCACACTGAGTAGGAAATCTCTCCAAAATGAGAAGCTGCTGGGATGGGGAGTCAGCTAGCAGGTGTTCTGGCTTTTGGCCAACTGCCCCATTGCAGGAGAGGGAGCTAGATGGGGCTTGACTCCTACTTCCCCGGCCATAGCACTCTGCTTTTCAAGACTTTCCTGGGGAGTAAGCCTGATTCACCCAGTTCTTCCCAATGCGATGTACACTTTCACATGCTTCAGCTCTTCCGTGCTGCAAACAGGGAGTACCTACAACAGTGCACTGTTCTGCATGGCCACGTTGTTTTTGATTTTAGTAAATAATAAGTAAAAAATTAAAAATACTGCTTATTCATTTATTTGAAAGGCAACAAAAATTTGGAATCCATGCAAAAACTTTGTGAAAATTATGTACCATGAAAACAAGATGCATGGATTTCCAAATAAAATAGACTTTTAATTCCAATGTTTTCAGACAAAACACATACATCCATTTTTGTATACAACGTATAATATTGCCACCATGGACTCTTGCCCACTGTTTTGCCACCTATCTGTAGCCACTTTTATGTATTAGTTGCATGTATGAATATGGAAAGATTTTACTTGTTACATATATTATTTATGCATATAGTAATTCATTCATTTAGTAACTGCTAAGCACCTGCTATGTCAGGTGACTATCTTTAGCAGGTGATAAATAATGGGCACTTAACATAAATAGGAAAAAAACGGAGTAAGGAGGTTGATGTGGCACACACCACAGTTTTAATTAGGGTGAGGAGGTTAAGTCAGAGTTAGCAGTGTTTCCAGCAAAGGTTTGAAGAAGATGAGAGATTTAGCTGTGAGGCCATATGGAGAAAGGGTACTCTAGAAAGAATAAGAGCCTGTCTAAAGGCCATGAGCAGATAGCATGCCTGCCGTGTCTAAGAAACAGCAAAGACTCAGGTGCAGCTGGTAGAGAAAGAGTGTGGGGAAGGGTAGAACATGAGGTCAGGGAGAGTGGGGTGGGGGGAGAACAGATCACGCAAGGCACTGAAAGCAATGGGGAGCCCAGTCTAGACAGAGTGACATTTTCTGGCTGCTGGGTTGAGAGCGGGCCCTGAGCGAAGACGGGAGCAAGGATGGACAGGATGTTTGGAGGCTGTACAGTGATCCGAGTAAAGAGAGATGGTGACATAGACAAGATTAGCAGCAGAAGAAGCAATCATTGGCCAGCTTCCAGGTGTATTGTGAAGGAGGCACTAAAGGTTGGGTGTTGGAGAAGAGAAGAATCAAGATATAGATTTATATATGTGTGTGTATGTATGTATATGTATATATACACACACATATACTTTATATGTGTGTGTATATATATATACATATGTATATATATATATATATATATTTTTTTTTTTTTTTTTTTTTACCTGCACCAGTAGGAGAAGAAAACTCCCATCAGCTGAGATGGATGGCCTGTAGGTAAAGCCAGTTGCAATGCAGGGGGTTGGGAGGAGGCAGAAAGTGGCCCTTTGATTATGCACGGGTAAAGACTTACATGCCATCTAGACATCTGAGAGATGTGGTCAGCACACAAATGGTATGAAAGGGCTCCAAAGAGTTCATGAAAGATGCATGTTACCAAAAAGACTTCAAAAAGATTCCAACTTTTTTTGTACCTGAATAAGCTAGTGTTTTAGTTCCCCCTTTCCATGAACATTTCAAAGTCCCCTTGTGTCTAACTGTGACAGGAAGGGAAGTGAGGGAAGAGAATAGACAGAACCAAGGAGGTGGGGCAAGAACTGAGTTCTGGGACAGTCTGATGACAAAAGCTAGGGGAGGGGCACGGGGAACCAGCAGAAGAGACCCAGAAGAAGCAGACACTGAGGTGGGAGGACAACCAGGACATGGTGATGTCTCAAGTCTACTGGAGGAAGTGACAAATGAACGTGAAATGCTGTTAGCAAGTATAACTACTTGCAGTCATCATGTGGAAATTGCTGGTATTTATGACAAAACTCACTTCAGTAGAGTGGAGGGGGTGAATACAAGGTGGAATCAGAGTGTTCCTGAGCCAGCATTCCACTTGAGCTCTGTTCCCGCCTCAGCTGCTCTACCTTCAATCCTTATTCCTAGCTAGTACACCTGAGAAAGCAGAAGATGACCCAAGTATTTGGGTCCTGGCTACCCATGCGGGAGCTTCATCTCAGATGAAGCTCCAAGGCTGTTGGCATGGCCTTGTGCGAATGGTTGTAGCCATTTATGGAATGAACCAAATGATGGAAGATGTCTCTTCTCTCAGTCTCTGCCTCTCTGTGACTCTGCCTTTCGAATAATATAAATAAATCAATCTCTTTTTAAAAATAAAAGAAGGAATCTGAGAAGTTGAAGGCAGTGTAAATGTAGATGTCTCTTCCTGGGAGTTGAGCTTTTAAAAAATGAAAACTCCTGAGGCCACAGGTGGTGGGGGAGGGGGTTCTGAGGAAAACACCAGGTGCATTGTGAAAGCCTTAGGTGTATATGAAACTGCACCACAAAATTCAAAAATTCAAAATAAAAACATTACAACAACAACAAAAAAGAAAGCCTTAGGTAAGAATAATGACATCGAAGAAAGAGGAAGTTTTGGAGCCATGACCCTGAGTGGACTTAAGAGAGAGCCTCCCTCTTGACCATATTTGTATAAGATGTATCATTGAATACCCACTGTTTTCTCCCTTGTCTCTTTTATACTTAGCAACCGATGGCTTTTTTCCTACCAGCAGTTGGAGGAATCCTTCTCTTTCTCCCAGCTGCATGCTCTTGTGCTGGTTATATGGTCAGTTGCTAAGCAGCGGACACATAGCTGTTGCTGCCATAAGTAAAGTTACAGATAACTCTTTCCCCTATGTCTGCTGTGTTTTGCTCTGTCTTTGTTTTGAGTTAAAAATTCACGGGCCACCTCTCAGTTCTTAACATTTATTAAAAAAAATTTTTTTAATATATTTGAAAGGTAGAGTGGGGCCCGACACGGTTGCCTAGAGGCTAAAGTCCTCCCTTTGAATGCGCCGGAATCCCATATGGGTGCTGGTTCTAATCCCAGCAGCTCCACTTCCCATCTAGCTCCCTGCTTGTGGCCTGGGAAAGCAGTCGAGGACGGCCCAAAGTCTTGGGACCCTGCACCCACGTGGGAGACCTGGAGGAAGTTCCTGGCGCCTGGCTTCAGATCAACTCAGCACCGGCCATTGCAGTCAGCTGGAGAGTGAATCATTGGAATGAAGATCTTCCTCTCTGTTTCTCCTCCTTGCTCCGACCAGCAGAGACAGTAACATGGACGGGGAGAGGGTCTGGGGATGAAGCACCAACAGGGGACCAGTGATGGTAGAAGTTTCTGGGAAGTCTCCCTTTATTGCTCCTTCACCTCTCCTTATATACTCTCCCCCCACACACACACATTCTCATTTAGCCAGGAAATTGGATACTGCTGAGTCCAATTAGTCTAGGTATTTTTAGCCACAAGCCCAGTTCCTGCTCCTGCCCAGCCCAAGGAGAACTAATCAACTCCTTAGCCCACAACACCTCCTCTCTGTATATCTGACTTTGAAATAAAAATAAATAATAATTCTTTAAAAAAGAAAGGCACAGTGATAGAGAGAGATCTGCCATGCATTGATTCACGTCGTACTTTGGCCAGATCTTAGCCAAACTGAAACCAGGAGCTGCTTCTGAAACTCCCACATGCATGTAAACTTGAACCATCCTCCACCTTTTTCCAGGTGTATCAGCAGGGAGCTGGATTGGAAGTGGAGCAGCCAGAACACAGACCAGCACCCGCGCGGGATGCCAGCCCTGTAAGCGGTGGCTGTCGGTTTCACCCCCGTGTCAGCTCCTATTAACATTTCTAATACGTGACGCCATCTTCTCACTTTCAAATTTTCTCCTCTCTTTAAAATTACTAAATATTTACATGGCTTTTTTGCCCTGTGGCATTTGTAAACAAATACATCTTCATTTATTTCGGATAGCTGTGTTAAACCAAAATAATTATTCAGATGCATGTGTAGGCTTAAGGAAAATAGATGTTGTGTAGGCTCAATACCAACATTCAGTTTGGAGGGGTTTTAGTGATGACAACAACTCATTTGAGTTCAAAGACGCTTTTCCAAATCTTTTCACTAGACATCTCATTGGAGATGGCTGCATGTTCAGTCGGCTTCTGAATCCTCAGCTCCCTCCCTGAGTCCACTGTGCCTTTAAAGTAACACTTGGGCTGCACCCCGAGGAGTTGCCATTCCTCATCCACCAGTGATTGTTCTGTGCTTTTGTGATGCTAGTATTGATGTGGCTTTTCTCCCTAGATCTCTGGAAACACCAAGGCATGACAGACAACTTTCCCATCTCCAGCCCACAAATAGTTGAAAAATTTGTACAGCGATGAATGGAGAACTGCGAAGACAGTGGGCCAGAGGTAGGTATGGGCCATTTGTCAAGCCGGTTTTGCTTTACATTTCTTCACAGCAACCCAAATAAAGACTACTTTTGCATTTAACCTATCTCCTAATACTTCTCTTACTCCCCAAGAATGATGAGGGGAATACTGAGGCCGAACCCCCAACAAGTAATTATTTGTTATTTTCTTTTTGGAAAAAGACTGACTCCTTGTAAGGATCTGAGTAAGTAGCACACCTTTGTTGACTGATTACTAATGAGGTTAGTGTTTTAAAGTCACCCTAGAGAGTATTGCTGAGGAAGTCAATTTTTAGAAAAATTTCCTGTTGTTCATTTATTAGTATAAAACATTGAAAAAAAAGAAAAACCTAAAGCCTATAATATCGGGCCCGGCACAGTGGCCTAGTGGCTAAAGTCCTCACCTTGAACGCCCCGGGATCCCATATGGGCGCCTGTTCTAATCCCGGCAGCTCCACTTCCCATCCAGCTCCCTGCTTGTGGCCTGGGAAAGCAGTCGAGGACGGTTCAAATCTTTGGGACCCTGCACCCGTGTGGAAGACCTGGAAGAGGTTCCTGGTTCCCGGCTTCGGATCAGCACAGCACTGGCCGTTGCGGCTCACTTGGGGAGTGAATCATCGGATGGAAGATCTTCCTCTCTGTCTCTCCTCCTCTCTGTATATCCGGCTTTCCAATAAAAATGAATAAATCTTTAAAAAAAAAGCCTATAATATCACTACCTATAAAATATTGTGTAAGTATCCAATATGGCAAAGAAAAAAAAAAGAAAGAAACCCATCATCAGCACAGAAAGATAACATTCTCTCCCTTCCACAAGCCAAGTTCTCTTCAGCGAGAAAACCAGCATGTACAGTTTTCTATCTGTGATCTTTCAGAAAAGAATATTTAAATCTACAACAATTCCTTATAACAACGTATGTAGCAATAGTACGTATATCATACATGAACATATACGTATACACAGTCCTTGGAATTTTTTAAGATTTATTTCTATCTATTTGCAAGCAATAGTTGAGGAAGAATAAGACAGTGGGAGAGGGGAGAGAGAAATCTTTCGTCCACTGGTTCACTCCCCAGATGGCTACAACAGCCAGCGCTGTACTAAGCCAAAGCGAGAAGCTAGGAGCTTCTTCCAGTTCTCCCACATAGGTGGCAGGGGCCCAAGTGCTTGAGTCATATTCTGCTGCTTTTCTCAGGCACATTAACAGGGAGCTGGATTGGGAGTGGAGCAACCAGGACGTGAACTGGTGCCCATATAGGATGCTGGCATTGCAGATGGTGGCTTTCCTGGCTGCACGGGCCCCCAGTCCTTGGCAAGAAGTGCCTTGATAAATCAAAAGAATCTGCTGGAAAGGCAGGAAGATTGATACATGTGACTATTTTGACGAAACAGAGCTTTTAGGATCACTAAGTGGTTTAAGGGCAGGCACTATGGTGCAGCAGGTTAATCCAACACACCAGACACCTGCGTGCTAAATCTGGGTGCCTGGGATTCACTCTTGCCTGTACTTCCGATGCAGCTTCCTGCTACTGCACACCTCAGAGGTGGCGGTGAGGCTGGAATTGGAAGTGGATGTAGGCCTCGAATGCAGGCACTCAGACATGGAATGTGGGCGTCCAAAGCCCACTGTGGCTCACTGTGTCCAACACCTGCTCCAAAAAATCACTTTTTAATGTGTGTGGACCAAAAGCCTATTATCTAGTTAATGCTGTTAACACTAATAGACCAGGCATGAAACACCCAGAAAGGTCTATAGAGCTTTCTCAGGCTGTTCCACCAATGTGGATGGGACACACATATGTATGTGATGGGCTAGATAGTTTAGAGACTTTCTTCCTGGCCAGTGGCTCCTTGGTAGGATTACAATTCTATGACTCATTGTGGGGGAAATAAAAATTCTTTTCAAATAAAATTTGTGAAGGACTTATTGATTGTTTGGAAAAAGTGACAGAGAGAAATCTTGTATGCAGTGGTTCACTCCCCAAATGGTCACAACCACCAAGGCTGGACAAAGTCAAATCCAGGAGCACAGACTCCATCTGGGTCTCCATGTGGGTACAGGGACCCAAGCACCTGAGCAGTCCTCTGCTGCTTCCCAGGTGCATTAGCAGGGAGCTGGATCCAAGGTAGAGCGGCCGGCCTTGAAGTAGCGCTTCTAAGGGGTGCTAGTTTCACTTACTGTGCCACAACACCAGTCCCAACCCAATTCTTCTTGGCCCTGTATTGGTTTCCAGTGATTTTGCTTTGTCCTAGGAAACCAGCCTTTCCTAATCAGTGCTGAAACCTTGCTGAAAATTTCTTGCCAAACACACTAGCCTGAACTTAGAGACTGCTCTTACAAATCAGAACCTCAATCATTTATGTTGTGAGTTGCAGGACCCTTTTCCTTCATCCAGCAAGTGTTTACAGATTTCCTACTTTTTTTTCCCCAGCACTTTACTAAAGACAATAAGAATAAACAGTCCTTGCCCTCGACTCCTGGAGACAGTTAAGTGAACCTGCCATGTCAGGTAACAGGCATTTGGCATGCTCAAGGAGCGCACACAGAGCATGTGAGACACAACCCAGGTAGAGGGCAGGAAATAGAGAGGGTTTCCTGGAGGAGGTGTTTTTGAAGCCTGGTCTCAAATCTCAAGTAAGAGTTGACCAGATGACAAGTGGCAGGGGAGAGCTGGCAGAGCAAGAAGGGTTCACAGCAGGACCCTGTAAAGGAGGTTGACATGCTGGGCTAGATGCTGAATGAATGGTGGCATCAGGCATCCACGTTGTATCCCAGCCTCCATAGGAAGTCCCTGGAATGTTGTTATCAGCACAGGTGCATGTACAGTCAGCATCCTCGAGCACTCGTGTACCCACATGTAGATGAATGATCCTGGGGGATATCAAGGTAGAACATACACACAAGTGCACTCTTGCTCCCAGCAGGCCACGGAGCTGGTTCTGCCAGAACAATGTCTGGTGCTTATGTTGTTCCCAACCCTGGCCTTCTGGGGGCTCTTCTGGCCACAGCTGCCCATCACATCCAGCTTGGGCTTGGTGATGGACTTGGGGCAGTGCAAGGCAGTGCTGTTGCCGGACAAAACCAGGTCAGGGGTCTGACTTTGGGGCTGGGCTGGGGACCCAGGCAGAGGAAGTGCGTTCATGCTGCACCTGACACAGGCTGAGATGACATTCGTAGTGACTGGAGAAGGCAGCAGCAAATGGCCGAGCAATCTTCATAAAATAAAATACTGTGGGAGAGTTCACGGCAGGTTTGTGCTGGCAGAAGCCACTAGGGTTTGAGTGAGCAATAGGCAACGATGGGTGACTCCAGATGCTGCTTCCAAGAGGCCAAAGGTGCCGTGTCCAGGACCCAAGCTCACCTGGGCAGGGCAAGGGGGCATGTGGGCAGGGAGGGTGTACGAAAAGGTCATGGGGAAACTGCTTAAAGCCCCCTGCCCCCTCACTCACTAATTAAGCACAGCTTCCCATCACTCCACCCTAGCCCCTGCACCTGCGTTGTCCACCCTCTCCCGTTCCCTCCATCTCATATGCAGCGTCCATTCGGGGGGCCTCAGCAGAGGTACTTGAGGAGAAGGTTGACCGTTCCTTCCTCCTGCTGTCACACAAACACACCAGAGTCGCCTTGGCTCAGGCAGCAGGCAGAAAGCCTCTGTGTGGCTTCTGTAGATTCAAGGGGCCCATGGTGACCACAGTGTGGGAAGTGCTTACTCTTCTGACAGGATGCTAGAGGCACTTGAGGCCAGGACTGGGTGCAGTCATGGGACTGAGGTGGGCTGGCTGACTCTGGAAGGACTCTGGGCCCAAGACAAAGGTCATGGA
The DNA here is from genome assembly GCF_030435755.1 of Ochotona princeps. NCBI lineage: Eukaryota > Metazoa > Chordata > Mammalia > Lagomorpha > Ochotonidae > Ochotona > Ochotona princeps. The sequence continues at coordinate 52,766,865 of NC_080832.1, read as the reverse complement.
TCACAGCTTGCTGGCCTCTGATATGATGTCGTGACTTCTCCTGACGTCAGGCTTTCATCACAGCCAGACCGGGATGGGTTTTGTTGGTTATCACTAAATCCACATAGCCTGGCCCCGTGACTACATAAGAGTTAAGGTCAGGCAGCAAGAGTTCTGTGATTCTTGGCCTTGGATCAGCAGCAGCTGAATTACGGCTGATGCTGGCTCACTTCTCAGGATCCGGGGGCTCTGCCCTAATCCCACCCCCACTGAAGGGGTGCTTTGAAGAGGGCCCATGGGGGTGGAAGCTTCAGAAGGCTGAGCTGTCTGCCTAGCTGCCGTGCGCATGGAAGATGCCACTGGAGCAGAAATATCTCCTTGCTGATTGTGGGGCTTGAGGCAGAGCTGCAGCCTGCCAAACTGATCGAGTTGATGACTTTATAAAAAGCGGGACAATGTTTTAATGAAAAGATGCACTTATTTTGATATGCTTGTAGGTAATTATTTGAATCCTACTGAGGGGGGAATAGTCAAAAAAGGTGGTAGAAAATGGCATTAAAAAGATAACATGCCCTGGACCCGGCGGCGTGGCCTAGCGGCTTAAGTCCTCACCTTGAACGCCCCGGGATCCCATATGGGCGCCGGCTCTAATCCCAGCAGCTCCGCTTCCCATCCAGCTCCCTGCTTGTGGCCTGGGAAAGCAGTCGAGGACGGCCCAAAGCTTTGGGACCCTGCACCCGTGTGGGAGACCTGGAGGAGGTTCCTGGTCCCGGCTTCGGATCGGCACGCACCGGCTGTTGCGGTCACTTGGGGAGTGAAACTTCGGATGGAAGATCTTCCTCTCTGTCTCTCCTCCTCTCTGTATATCTGACTTTGTAATAAAATAAATAAATCTTTAAAAAAAAAAAGATAACATGCCCCGCTGGAATAAACCTCCTAAGACACACACACACACAAAAGATAACATGGGGGCAGAAGGCATTTGGTGTGGCCGTGAAGCTATCACTCAGGACATGTGTGTCCGGGGTGGAAGTGCCTGGGTTTGCCCCTTGGCTCTGTCTGTGATTCCAGCCTCCTCTGATGCCTTAGGGAGCTCCTGATTTTTAGTTACAGCCCACCCTGGCCCTGGTTGCCATGGGCGTTTGGAGAGTGAACCAGTAGATGATCGCTTGCTCGCTCTCTCTCTCTCTCTCTCTCTCTCTCTCTGTTCCAAGTAAAAACAACTTTCAAATAACTTTGTAAAGGAATAACACAAATGTTTTATGACCCTTCGGAAACATCCCCTCACTCCCATGATGATACTGTACCAGAAAAGGAAATGGCATTCTAGAAAAAACACACTCATGAGTTTTTTTTAGCTTTGTTTATTTTTATTGTAAATCCAGATATACAGAGAAAAGGAGATGCAGAGAGAAAGATCTCCTGTCCACTGCTTCACTCCCCAAGTGGCCACAATGGCCAGAGCTGAGCCAATCCAAAGCCAGGAGCCAGGAGCTTCTTCTGGGTCTCCCATTTAGGTACAGGATCCTAAGGCTTTGGGCCATCCTTGACTGCTTTCCCAGGCCACAGCAGGGAGCTGGATGGGAAGTGGTATAGCCGGACATCAACCAGCACCCATATGGGATCCCGACAGATGCAAAGCAAGGATTTAGCCACTAGGTAATCACACCAGGCCCCACACCCATCCACTCATGGATAAAAACTGTTGTCATTTCAACACAGTTCCTCACAAATTTTATCACCTGTTTTTTAAAATGCTGATTTGATTTTTAACTGAAAGGCAGATTTACAGAGAGAAGGAGAAAGAGATCTCCCGTGTACTAGTTCACTTCCTAAATGGTCGCAACAGCCAGAGCTGGGCCAATCCAGGAGTGAAGAACTTCCTCTGGGTCTCTTTTGTGGGTGTGCAAGGTCCCAAGGACTTTGACCACTTTCCTCTACCTTCCCAGGTCACAAGCAGAGAGCTGATGGGACGTGGAGCAGCCGGGACACAAACTGGAGCCCATATCGGATGCTGGTGCTTAAAGATGTAGGATAAGCCAGCTGAGCCACATCACTGGCCCTTGCATACAGTTTTTAATATTTGCTAAAAATAAATTCCTGGAAGTACAATTAACTGGGACAAAAAGCACAAAAGTGTAGAATGCTCGCCATGGCTTGACCAGCCCTTCCTCTCTCCAGAATCCCCCCCAGCCACAGTGGGTGACTCAGCACTGTCATCATTCCATTGGCAACTGCACCCAGTCCTACTGCTGCTCACCATCTCACCCACTTGGCCTCCCTCACTTGCCTGGAAACCCATCGTCAGCATGCCTTGGGGTCAGCGAGGTGCTGAAGTTGCACAGACAGGACTGTGGTCTTCCTGGGAGTACCACCTCAGCTGACAAGCACAGCCTGGCCTCTCTAGCAGGGTTGCAAGTGAGCTGGAAGCTGCCCAGCCCTGGAAGAAAGTATCACACAGTTGATGCCAGAGTGCAGGCCTTATCTTGGACTTGGCAGTGTGCAATCCCAGATATGCTTCCTGATCCAGAAGTGCACGGGTCCTTATTGGGTAGGTCTGCCCAGCCTTGAAGGAATGGTCTTCCCTGTGCTTTAAGGGTCACCTGTTCCCAGGGTAGGCTCAGTGTCTAGAGAGAGTGAAATCACCTGAGTGAGGTGTGTGGTCATTGGAGACAGAGCCGGGAGAATTCATTCATTGCTACTGGGAGTAGAGGAGGAGTTTAAAGAGGGGTTCCCTGCAGGATGGCCTCCCAGACTTCAGACCACTCCTCTCAAGCTCTCCTCCAGCACTGCCCTGCCCTGCAAGATGTGTCCTCTCAGCTCTGACCCGCCTTGCAGAACATGCTCCAGGTGTGTAGCATGCTCCAGGTGTGGAATTCTGAGTCCACCAGAGTAAGAGCTGACCTCCCAGGTGGCTGAGGGGCTACCGTGTGGGTGTAACTGAAGTTGGGCAGGGTCCAGAGGTGGGAAGAGAAGGGGATCACATAGTAAATTCTGGCTCCAGGACCAGCTCTGTGCAGGTCACCACACCACGGGGTAGAACTCAGAGTGCACTCAGGAGGGATGAATTCATGGAACAGTGTTGTGGTGAAGCAGGTAGAGCTGCCACTGGCAGAGCTGGTATCCTGTATGGGTGCCAGCTTGAGTTGTGGCCACTCTACTTCAATCCAGCTCCCTGCTAATGCTCCTGGGAAAGCAGTGGAGACTGGGCCAAGTGCTTGAGCCCCTGCACTCACAATGGACACCAGGAACAGTCTCCTGACTCCTGGCTTTGACCTGACCCAGCCACTGGTTCATTCCCCAAATGTGGCCATTTGGGGAATGAACCAGTGGTTGGAAGATCTCTCTCTCACTCTCTCTTTATTTTTCACTCTTCTTCTCTCTGTGTAACTTTGCTTTTCAAATAAATACAAGGAAATCTTTTTTAAAAAAGAATAAAATAACCAGTTCAAACCAGGTTGCTTTGAAGGTCCATCTCTCAAGATAGGAGAATTAAGGCTTGCATTTCAATGGCTAGGTCAGTGGATTTATAATGTTTAAATATTTACACCTTGTCCACAGGCCTCCACAAGTGTTCTGACCCCTGGCCTTGTAAATGTGCAAAGCACATTTGAAAGAGGGGTGGGGCTTGCGAGGCCAGAGCTGACCTCACTGGGTGGACAGGACACGGAAGCATGTTTGTGAGCCAAGGCTCCATGTGTCCTGCAGTCTGGCCTGGCGGGGCTACTGGGCTGAACCTGCTGGGAATCAGGCCTCTGCCTTTTCAGATCACGTTCAGAAAGGACCATCTCAAGGCCTGCCTCCTTTCCCTGGGTTGTGACGTGATGGCGAGAGAGCGCAGCAGCTTCGAGACCTACTCCATGTGCTACGAGCAGCTGCTACAGCACGCGAGGCAGAGGCTGCGCCAGAAGGAACAGGTGGGGTCACAGAGAAGAGAACTGCAGGGGACCTGCAGGTACACAGGGAGGCCCCGGGGTTTGCTCAGAGGAGGCAAGAAAGACAAGTGCTTAAGCCAGACTTGACATGGACTGATACATTCCAAACTGCTCTTCCCATTGGCTCCCTTTCTGGGCTCTGGACGTCCCAGCTGCAAAAGGCTCATCCTCAATTGGGTCCTGCAATCTAACCATGCCAGAGATGAGCAGTTAAGAGACTGGGCCATCCAGGAAAGGCTTGTTGTAGCTGATTTTCATGCCCTGGACACCATATGCTGCTCCTGGTCCAACACAGAATCCAGGATCTTTGAGTAAACACTACCTTTGGGATGCACTTGTAGGTAAGTCTCCCAGGTAACACTTCCTGAAATTGACATCCCCCTGCCAGGGCCAGGGAAGGTAGAGGGGAATCCAGGAGTTGCTGTAGTGACCCTGGCTCACACTCTGCTTTGAAATGGACTGCATCAGAGGTTTTATGTCACTGTAGTTTATACCTGAGAAAGAACTAGTGAAAAAGATTAGATGTTGCATGAATGCATCAAGTAGTGAGGCTTGGGTCTGCCCCTCCTGACTCCCCCCGCCACACACACCAGTCACTGAGTCCTCCACTTGAGCACATGCAGCTGAGCCACCTCTGGAAGAGGACGCGCTAACATTCCATGCCTTGTCCTCCCCAGGAGTTAGATGTCCTGCAGAGAAGACAACATCCACCCAAAGACAGCGCTGCTCAGGTAGGTCCATGACCACTGGCGCTGAGAGCTATCTGCTCATGCTACCTGTCAAAGTCCAGGAAAATCTTCTTGCTGAAACACCCCAGGGCTGTGCTTCCATTCCCTGGGAGTGGTATCCACTTCTGGTGAACAATATTCATTTCCTGGGAGCAGTATCCACTTTCTGTGAGTTCCTATGACTGGTTTCCTTACCAGGCTTCTCTGTCTTCAATTGTCTTTTGTATTTCTATGATTTTCTAGTATTGGAGTGTTTGCTGTTGTTTTTGTTTTTGGTTATTTTGGAAGGGGAATGTGATTGTTTTCTTTGGAGGCAGGTTGACATGTGTGTAGGAATTCCTAATTTATTTTATGTATATGTGGAAATAGAGATGCATATATACGAATGAGCGAGCCTACTTCCAAAAGCTCATGGAATGGAATTAAGAGTGAAGTTTACAGACAAGCACTTGGCATACCCACATCCCATATCAGAATGCCTGGGCTGGAGTCCCAGGTCCACTCCCAATTCCAGCCTCATGCTAATGAAACACCCTTGGGAGCAACAGGCAATGGCTCAAGTAGTTGGATCCTTGCCATCCATATGGAAACCTGAGTTAAGCTCCTGGTTCCTGACTTTGGCCCATCTCTAGCTATGGCTGGGATCTGAGGAGTGAATCAGTGTGTAATCTCCCTCTCCTTTCTCCCTCTCTTTTTGTCTCTCTGCCTTATCAAATAAATTCAAAATCGATGATACATTTTAAAACTAAATTTATTCTGATTCAAAAGAGTTTTTCTGAAATCCAGCTTTCTTCTTCCTAATATACAATTTCCATGAACATTCTGAAGTCCCCTGGTGTGTTTGTATTGGTTGGTTTCTGCCGCCAGCTGGCTGAGCTCAGTCATGAGATCATCATGGAACTCACTGCTCCGAGAGCCCAACTCACTGACATGGAAGAAGAGGATCTGAATCTCAATACACAGATTAGAAAAGAAGTCCAGGAAGAGTACGGAGCCTTAGTCCATGCTTTGTTTGTGACCTGTTTACACATCAAAGTAAGTGTCCTGTGCCAGTCATGTGGGCGGCCTGGTGGCTGGGCCCCCAGGGATCAGTGGATACAGCACACTTGGTAACCCAAAGTGCTTGGACCCCAGGATTTTCAGCTCAGCTTTCACTGCAGTGGGAGCCTCAGCCACGGCTTGCTGCTGTGACTTTTCCCTAGGGGACTTTGACTTTTGGACTACGTGAGAAGTTTATGTTTAATGCTCTACTGCCAGATGGCTTTGTAGTCAGCTCCTTTATGGTGAGAGAAAAGGGGTTTGTGCTCAAAATTCCCCGCAGCTGTTGTCTCTGTTCTGTCTGAATGCGACTCTCCAAACGGGGAAGGAAGCGGCAGGCACCTGCTGAGAGCTTGCTGGGCAGGCTCTGAGTTTGAATCTGTTCTCAGACATTTTTGTAATACCCACCATATTTGGGCTTACACTGAGCGGTAGGGAGCAGCTGGCCTCTGAGTGCAGACCCCGCAGAAAGCACCGTGACAATGAATGATGATGACACCAACAACGTTAGATACCCCAGGCCAATGACAGGCTTTGGGGAAGCCTGGTCCGATTGCCCTGCTGATGTGAATTTCAGCACTAACCTACCATGCAAAATTGCAGCTTTTTCCACCTCTACCTCCTCTTCCCTGCTATGGTAGGATACACCCCAGAGCCTATCTCTAAGTACCTCCTTATCTCCCCCTTGGGGGCTCCACAGTAGTCCCCAGAGTTAGGCACACTCTGCTATTCTCTATTCCCATGCCTTGGGCATGGTCATTCAATGGAATTGGAGATTTCCTCTTCCTTACCAAGCACAAGTGTTTGCAAATGTAAAAGATCAAAGCCAAAAATCCATTCACTCAGCCTAGTGTTGCAGGAGAGGGGTGAGCAGACAGAAAATGAAAAAGATTTTGGCAAGCAATTGGGCATGAGGTAATTGAGAAATACGTTAAGTTTCTTTGGGTTCCTAGGTAAATAAGTAGATGCTCAACTTCCCTAACAGAATCCCACCAAGACTCTTAAGGTAGGGGGTCCCCTTTCTCCTCCAGGGTCCCTGTCAGGTGCTGAGTGGCAGCAGCTGGCTTTCTGCTAAGGCACCATCTTCCTGCAGTGGCACCTGCCTCTCACCTCAAGAACCCTGAGCATCTTAGCTCAGGCTCCCTGAACCAGTACCATAGTCTGGGTAGCTTAAACGGCAGACATTTCCTCCTGGTTCCAGATGCTACAAGTCTGAGACCGAGGTGTGCATGTCATGATCCGTTGCAAATGGCCGCCTTCTTGCTATGCCATCACACATGGCAGAGGAAAAAAGAGCTCTCTTTTTGCCTCTTATTTTTTTTAAAATGTATTTATTTATTTATTTTATTTGAAAGTTAGATTCACAGAGAGGAGCAACAGAGAAAGAGGATCTTCCCTCCTCTAATTCATCCCCCAAAGGGCCAAAGTGATCAGAGCCGAGTTGATCTAACGCCAGGAGCTTCTTCCTGGTCTGCCACATAGGTGAAGGAGCCCAAGGGCTAGAGCCGTCCTCCACTGCCCTCACAGGCCACAAGCAGAGAGCTAGATCAAAGTGAAGCAGCTGGGACACAAACTGGCACCCATATGAGATGCCAGTGCCACGAGCCACCCCATCTCTTTACCCATTCTTACATGTCCAGTCTCGCTGGCATAGAGCCTACCCTTATGCCTTTATTTCAGTTACCTGCTGGAGATCCTGTATCCCTGGTTACTGTCACAGTGTGGGCATATGGATTTGGGGGTGGGTGGAGATGGCACAGTGCATAGCACTGGATCCACTATTATACCTGTCATTATTACCTGTTAGCCAAAAGCTATGGAGGACAGGATGTTTGTGTTTTGCTATAGCCCAAGGAAAAAAACAGCCAGCCTGAATCCTTCCTGTGCTTTATGTCTGTTTATTGGGCTCTTGGTAGTGGTTCATCCTTAGTGTCTGGTCTGGCCAGACTCTGCTTGGATTTAAGCTGGCAAGAAAAATTCTTGGATTGTCTTTCAGTGATCCTCCCCAGGGGACATTTCTGCCTATAACCTCTTTACTGTCCTACTCACTGCTCTCCTAACAGTAAATGGACTCCCCTGGCTATTGACAAGCAAGGCTTCATCTGGGATGGAGAGGTTCCCAAAGATAAAGAAGATTCCCTGGACTCAAGACAATGATCAAGGGGTTCCTAGTGGTGTTTCCAAATAATTTATGTTTTAGTCATTTATCTGGGGGTGGGGAGAATGATATTTTAATGTAAAATCTCTGCTGAAAGGTTTTTTGTCGCCCCCACCCCGCCCCGACTGTGGTCTTTCACGCCGGCCAGATGACTTGAGTCTGTGATTTGCAGGAGACACTGGATGAGAATCAGTTTCATCTGATCCAGGAAGTATACAAGCTCATCAGCCAAGTGAGAGCAGAAGGGATCGACAAGCTGAAGGAACTCAAGAAAAAATGGGGTTCCACCGGGACAGATGAAGGCATAAAAGAGAATGCAGCCCAAGTACGTGACTGACAGTGCCATGGGGTTATGCCAGCGCTATCCTCTCTGGGCACCCTGTGAACATTCCAGTTGGCATTCCCCTTAGAAAGCCCGGCCACGAGCATGTGGAAGGGATGCTGGGAGTCACTGTTCAACCGTGTTCTCTGCCACTGGGATTTGCACCCACCCTGGGAGAAGCACAGGGTAGGCCGGCCTGTTCTGAAAGTCGAACTTTCTAGGCAGGAGCAGCTGCTAGCCTCTGAGCAGGACAACTGCCGCTTGGCCACCTTGGAGCCTGGGTCGCTGGAGGCTGGCTGGGCAGCAGGCGCGCTTCCAGGGCCAGCTGAGCCGGGCGGAGAAGGTGAGCATGAGGCTGGGTTGGGAGGGACCTCACGGTTGCCTGCAGCTGCTAACATTGGTGACTGTCCAGTGACAGGTGGTAGGATCAAGCATCCGAAGGATGCTGCTGCTGGCATCTTCCTGGAAACAGGCAATGGCAGGGCCTGGGGAGAAAACAAGAAAAAACAAAAGGCAGAAGCATCTGGTCAGGGCGATCAAAGTATGGAGCATAAGAGAAGTGAGGGAATGGAGGTGAAGTTTTTGATGAGGATGCTTTTGTCAGAATACTGCAAACTTTTGCATCTTGCACTCAATGATATGAAGAAAGGGAAGTAACCAAACAGGTGAAAAGTCTGCTGCAAAGCAAAAATGAAACCCACACTGAGAGTGGCTTGGAAACTTTCACTTACTGTTTGTAAAACGTCTTTACTTACCAGATCCTTTGCACTGTTCTTTTGCCCAATAGATTAAAATATATATATTTATGGTTTGGAAATCATATAGACACAGTGAGATAAGCAGATAGAGAGCTCCCATCCCCTGGTTCACTCTCCTTACAAAAACCTGTAGAAGGTCGGAACTGGGCCAGGCTGAAGCCAAAAGCTGAAACCCAGCTGAGTGGCAGGAACCCAAGTTACATGTGGCAGGAAGCTGAAGCCAGGAGCCAAACTTAGGCAACACATGCAGGTGCTTCAACATGGGACACAGTGTCTGAACACCCTGCCCTGGCATGCTGCTCTTAAAATCAAGGAAGCACCGGCCAGCAGGTGCACTGTTCTACCGAAAGCTATGCAGGAAATGGGGTTAGGCCCTGTGGCTCATCTGTTGTCTGGGGAGTCTGAATTTCCTATTTAAATAGTGACTACTTGTTGCTCCTGATCCACCTGCCCACTAATGCATACCCTGGAGGCAGCAGATGAGGCAGCTCCAAAACACAAGTTTCTGGCATTCAATGGGGAAGCCCAGATAGAGTTTCTGGTTCATGGTTTTAGTTTGGCCTAACCCCCATTGTTGGACATATTTGGAGAGTGAATCAGTAGACAGAAAATACCTCTTACCCACTGTCTTTCAAAGAAATACATGTTTTTTTTTAAAATATATCAAGCAGAATGGATAAAGAAATGGCTTAAACACTACCTATGAAAATATGGAACCTACGGGAAGGACACTCAATGCCTTTCTTCCTTTGCTTTGGATACTTACAGGAATCTGTGCAAAGTAAGAAAGAGTGTCTGGGGCCCAGCAGCGTGGCCTAGCAGCTAAGGTCCTCGTCTTGAACGCCCCGGGATCCCATGTGGGCGCCGGTTCTAGTCCCAGCAGCTCCACTTCCCATCCAGCTCCCTGCTTGTGGCCTGGGAAAGCAGTCGAGGACGGCCCAATGCACTGGGACCCTGCACCCGTGTGGGAGACCCAGAAGAGGTTCCTGCTTCCCGGCATCGGATCGGCGTGCACCGGCCCGTTGCGGCTCACTTGGGGAGTGAGTCATCGGACGGAGGATCTTCCTCTCTGTCTCTCCTCCTCTCTGTATATCTGACTTTGTAATAAAAAAAAAAAAAAGAAAGAGTGTCTGAACATCAAACTGATGGCAGAAAAAGAAGCAGCTTTATTTCGTCAGGAGTTACTGGGTCTCAGGCAGGCCCTGGCCAGGGCTCAGGATGACAACGCCAGGATGTGCAAACAGCAGAACAAGCAGGTACCCAGGCCTCACAGCCTCAGCTTCCTCATCAAGAACATATTCTGCAGAGCCCTGCAAAGCCGAGGGCAGCTGCCAGGAGTGGTGCTGTGGCTGCCTGGGATACTGTCCTGGGAGGCGCATAGTCCAGCCAAGAAAAGACAGCGACAGCGCTGACTTCAGCATCCCTGCTCTGGCCTTTGCAGCAGATGCCCAGGGCAGTGGCTCAAAAGTTGGTTGCTCCTTCCTTTATTTGAATAAGATGATAAATATTATTCATCAGCAAAGCCACTATGAATCTGTGTGTGTGTATGTGTGCATGTGTGTATCTTTTGACCAAAGCTATCCTAGGATCTAACTCTGTAGCTTGTACACAGGTCCCGTCATGGTGCATGCACACTTTCCGGGGACAGCTGCCATCGGTGCAGTGTTTCCTAGCAGTGGGAAGGAATCCCCAAGTGAGATCTCGGGGTCTTTTCCTTGAAGATCTCCACTAAGTAACACTTAGTTACTGCTCAGTAGGAAATGGCAACAAAGTAAAGATGCATGGGGCATGGCCTTGTGATGGTCTTGCTGTGAGCTCCTGGGATACAGAGAGCCAACTTGATGTGGAGTTCAGAGACCATCTCATGCCATGCCTGAGTCCTGCTGGAGGGTGACAACTTCCTCTCCTGCTCTCTGCAGAGCGGAAACACTGGGAGCATGAGCGCTCTCTCTCTCTCTCTCTTTCTCTCTCATACACACACACACACACACACACACACACACACACACACACACAACTTTCCCTGCACAGGCTCGCTTGCTGAAGGAGCTGGAACACAGAGTGACCCAAGAAGCTCTCAGTCGGCAGCAGCTAGAGACCACCACAAAAGCCGGCAGCATGCAGAAGCTCCTGGAAGACGTAGGGCGCAAGGAACAGCAGGTGCAGCTTCTCACCCACGAGGCAGAGAGGACCCGGAGACTGGGCCAGCTGCAGCAGAAGGAGATGAAGCAAGAACTCTACCAGGTAAACACTGGCCAGCTGGGCTGGCCCTGCCTCTTTCTTGTCACTCCCAGGGCCTGAGGGTACACTGGGAAATGGCTGCTCCAGGACAGCTCATCCCCCTGAAAGCTCAAATGCTCCCCTTGCTTCTCACCCACTTGAAAGCCTTGTTTCCCCCCAGCTCCCATCTCTGTCCAGGATCCTTTAGGAAATCCTCGCAATAATCTGTGGAAGTAGCCAAAGTAATGCCCGTTGTAAGAGGATTTTATGCAGAGAACTGCAGAGGCAAAACCAAAACACAAAAGGTCTATTTTTTGTTAAATAGGCTTTACAACAAAAGTGAAAGAGATGAACTATTCTAATGCAGATATAGACGCCAATAGAGGAGAACACAGAATGTAATTTAATGAGACAGAAGAAGGAGCTAGAGAGCACTGTGGCACAACAGGTTAAACTGCCTCCTGATACATTCCTAGTTCACTTGTTTGAATCCTGACTGCTCCACTTCTGATCTAACTTCCTGTTATCATGCCTAAGAAAGCAATGCGGGGAAGTGTTTGGGGCTCCTGCTATCTACATGGGAGACCCCGTGGAGTTACAGACCCCTGGTTTTAATGTGGTCCAGACCCATAAATTATAATTAAACTTTAATAAAATAAATAAATTATTAATACATAAGCAAATAAACTGTAAAAAATTAAAAAGAGTGCTTTATAAAACAAGCACTTCACACAAACCTTCTGGGTGAAAAAAATCATCTCCTTTATTCCCCAGAGATAGAGACCAAAAATTGATTGAAAAGTTCAGTGAAATTATTGATTAAGTGCTACAAGTGCTCAAGGAGGAGATCAATAGGAAGACTTCTGCAAAAAATAAACCACGAAACAAGGTTAGACTAAAGGACTGCAAAGAAAAGATTTCTGGAGAAACAAAGTACATGAGTAGCTTTAAAACAAAATTCAAATTCCACATGTATTGCCTGAAAAATCAAATACAGTATCACTGAAACTGCAAGGCAAACTTGACATCTGACACTTGGTCTGTAATTTGACTTTTCTAAAACTACAATGAAGATGGAGGTCGGCAGCTCTGCCTCTCCAAAGTTTTCTCCAGTTAGCACTTGATTATTTGTTTAGTGGTAGAAATTGTACTGGTAGGGTGGGCTCCAGGATGGGGTGTCCTGCTCGAATCCTGACTCTAGCCACCATGTGCACATGGTGAGCTGTCCCTGGGCCTGCCTGGGTTCGGGGACTGCTTCCTTCAGGGTGAGTACATCGAGGGGGAAAGTCTCCATGACTGGGTAGGTCTGGGGCCCACCCACTGCCCTCATTGGGTGGTGAATGGGATTGGGGAGGGGCGCAACCTTGGGCCTGGGGATTTAAACTACCAGCAGCCGGGAGGCTGTTGGTGGGCTCCAGGATGGGGCGTCCTGCTTGAATCCTGACTCCAGCCATCATGTGCACATGGTAAGCTGTCCCCGGGTGGCCAGTGCGCCATTTGGCGCCAGGCTCTGCCTGCTGGCCGCCTGGCCGGGGAGTTCTGGGGTATTGGTTGTCTGAATTGCTGCATAGGTAGCTCCAGGTTGATCCCACTGTGCTTCTGGGATCTGAGTCAATCCTAAAGATTCCCAATGGCAGTAACTCTTCCTTTGAAGAACTGGTAATCACTTAACAATGCTGAGTGATGAACACCAGTTAATGCAAAAGCTAAGGCTCGGGGCTTGTCCAGCAGGCTATCCTGTTACCTGACATGATGATGGATCAGGAGACTGGTCACATTAGGCAGGGCCATAACATTAACTAGCACTCAAGAACCATATCCGGAGGTAGATTCTGTGTGGGATCTGTGGAAAGTCTAGCCCCACTGGTAAGCCCAAGAGTTTGGGTGGTTATGGACTAAGCTAGGTGTGACCAAGGAGCCTGCCATCAATCACAGGTAAAGGAACCGACAACAGTCTGGACTGGTCAAGGCAGCAGCACCCAAATGTGCATCCTGAATAGGGTGTGGGGTGGGCCAGGCTGCAACATTCACCAGTTCATACAAGGCCAAATGGAAGGCCAGACTGCATCAGGCACTGGCCTAAAACCCATTGGCATGTATGTGAACTGGGTCTGGGAGGGGATCAAGTGGAGGAACTTGGGAAACTCTCCTGGGGAGTCATAGCTCCCGCTAGTGAACATGTGGTCCAGACCTGGGGGTCAGACAAGCTGGGCAAAGTAGCTCCAACAGTAGGCTAATGTGTAAATTGGTAATGGAACGGAATGTACTGGGCAGGACTGAGCAAACCTTAGCCTATAAGCAAAACTAGAAACCAGAACGGAGCACAGGTCATGCCGAGCTAGGCTCTTGCACCGACTGGTCTACGTGAGTCAAGGACGCTAACTTACCACAGTGTCTAAGGCAGAGGCCAGGACAAGTGGGGGACTGAGCCAAGCTGAGTCAGAGCAGCCACTGGCATGTGCGTGACCTATGGCTGGGAACAGGCCCAGTTGAGGAGCTAAGGGACACCCTAACTGGGTTGAGGTTCCCACCAAGGGGCACGTGTGTTGGAATGGGGGCTGCGTTCTAACTAGGAAACAGTTGTAGTCTCCTGTGGCACTAGTGTGGACTGGGATTGGATGCACCAGGCCAGTCCAGACCCCAACACCGTCTGGTGTCCTGGAGAACCAGGATAGATGTGGGACTGACTAGGCTGGGTCTCAACCCCCTACTGAGCCATGTGTGAGCTGTATGTGGGTATGGACGAGCCATGGCTGAGCTGAAACATCCAACAACAAGAACCAGAACAGGTTGAAAGCCAGCCAAGAAAAGCCACTGTTCCTGCTAGGGCAGGAGGTGAACTGAGTAGGACTGGCTCATGGACCCCCTGGTATGCGCAAAATCTGGCATTGGGAGGGGTTCTGATGGAGGAGCCTGGGCAACTCCTCTGGCAGGACACAATCCCTGCAGGTAAGCGCAAGAAGCATGATAGGAAACAGCCCAGAATAGGCCATGGAAAGTTTCCCACTGGCATACATTTGGCATGGGTCAGGAGCAGACCAGGCTGAATCAGTTCATGTCATCCACTGGCAAATCCGAACACCAGAACAGGGTGTGGGTCCGGCCAGGTTTGGTCACGACAAAAATCAGTGCACAATATGGAATGCCAGGGTGAGGTTGCCTGTACTGGATGTGACTGCAGCATCCAACCAGCATGCATGAGAACTGGGAAGGGAGGGGGCAGAGCTGGCAGGGGAATAAGAGGTGGTTCCCTTGCTGAACAGCTGCTCCCACTGAAGAGCGTGCGCTGGGATGGGGACAGACCAGACTAAGCAGGGTTACAACACCTGTGTGCCTCATGTGGACTAGATCAGGGAAAAGCCAGGCTGGGCTGATTATTCCTACTGGTGCAAGCATAAATCAGAGTGGGTGAGGGTTGTTTGGGCTTAGCCACAGCATCAGATGGCAGAAACTGGCACTGGGGGCTAATTCTGTCAAGTCTAACCACAGAGCTACCTGGAGAGTGCATAATCCGGGAGTGGGAGAGGCCCAGGAGGGAAATAGTGGGTACCTCCCTCTTGGGTTACCACTGCCACGGGAGGCCACGAAAACTAGGACGGGGGCTGGGGTGGCTAGACAGAGAGGCACTCAACAATATCCGTGAGGGCTGGATGGTTGAATTGGTTAGATGGAATTAAGCTTCAATACCCATCAACATGTACGAGAGCCAAATGGGGTGTGAGCCAAATGGACTAGACTTGTATACATACTGGCAAACCAGGGTAGGGAGCGGGCCTGGTGGGGGTTATTGTGGGTCGCTCTGACTAGGCTGCAGCTCCCACTGGTTTTGGTGAGGGCAGAGTATGTGCTGGGCAGAACCAGGCTGGACTGCAACACCCATTGGTTCCAGTGGAAGTCGGGACTGAAAACAGAACCAACCCAGCAATTGCAACTACCAGCTGATCGTGGAGATGGACTGTGCCGGGCCCTGTGCTTGCTAGAACATACAAGAATCTGGTCTGGGAACACCTCAAAGTTTCTTTGGGGATCCCCCCAATCAAAATGCTGGACTCAGAACTCTAGCCAAGAAAAGACAGAAGAAAGAACAAGTCAATCAACCACCTCAGCTATATGTTGACAGCGAAATACCGGGCAAATGAAGACTCTATGATGGACTATGTCAATTAGTGGATTCTTCAACGACCTCACCGAGCTAGGAGTGGCAAAAATGGCAGTGAGTCATAACTGGTGAACTATTAAAACCACTTGAGCAAGGATCTCAGAGTATGCTCTATATCTGGGACTTGGGGTGGGTTGGAGACTGGGTGTGGCTTCTCCTTCAATATCCCCCTTTACCCTCAGATACAAGAAGGAAACAATATGGACATAATAGTCTTACCCACTTTCCTATAGCCCCTGAATCTTTTTGCCGTAATTAACTATGTAAAGATTGTCAATAATATAATTAAAAAAAAAAAAGAAATTGTAGTGGTAGTACAACAAATACACTGCGATATCACAATATGTTTAGTCTTCTACCGTGTGTTTAAAAACACTGGCTAAAAAGTAAAAATAAATGAATAAAAAATAAAATAAAAACATTGGCTCTTTCTAAATTATACCCCCAGCTGTCTTGACAACTATGTAGCTTGGCTTACCTGTCCCCAACATCTACGCTACCAATAACAGCTCCCAATGCCAATTGAATTCTAAGACTTACATATCTGTTTATTTGAAAGGCAGAGAGACAGAAAGAGGAAAGAGAGAGAGAGAGAGATCTTCCATCTGCTGGTTCACTCCCTAAATGTCTGCAATAACCAGGATCCAGGAACTCCATCTGGGTCTCCCACATAGAGGTAGGAAACCGAGTTCTTGGATCCTCTTGTGTATGCCATTTTCCTAGGCACGTTAGCAGGGAGCTTTGTACGAAGTGGACCCAACTCCAATTGCCACTTTGATATGAGATGCTAGTGTTGCTTTTTAAAAATTCATTCCTAATTCATTCCTGGGGGAGTACTAACTATTTGACCTGAGGCAGCTTCTGTGGTGTCCTTGCCTGCCCCTCTTGTTGTGTGACCTTGGGCCAAGACCATGGCCCCTCTGGTCTTTATTTTCCTTGTCAGTGCCATGGAGATAATGAAACTGCTTTGTCAAATTGTGTAATTAGAATAAAACACTTATGATGGACCTGATCAATAGCTCCCAATTAATGTGGATTACCAGGAATAAAGGAAGACAAGCCTTGGAAACAGGAAGACAAATAGAGGTGAACTGGAATCCTGGCTCGGCCACCATCTGGTTGTGTAACCTTAGGCAGGTCGCTGGCTCCCATCCATGGGAAATGAGAGTCCTATACAAATCACTTTGGGCCCTAACTCCGGAGCCTGGACACAGGGTGTTGAAATATAAGCTACACTGACGGAAAGCATCCCCCACCCACCCACAAGGCTGTGGTCACAGCTGTGAGTGTGGAGGGAGCTTCTATTTGGGTCTACACAACATGCGAAGGATTTAAAACATCTGTTGCTGCATTTGGCAGACCAGCATGTGTAGTCACTTCCTGGGTTGCCGTAACAGATAACCACAAGCAGGAGAGCTTAAAACAACAGAATTTGTGTTCTTTTGCAAGTTCAGAAAGCCAGGAGTCTGGACTAGAGGTCTTGGCAAGGCTGATTCCTTTAGAAAGGCGCCAAAGAGAGATCAGCTCTTACCTTCTGGAAGCTTCTGGCCCTCCTTGGTGTCCCTCGGCTTGTGGTTTCAGCATTCCACTCTGCCCCCTTATCCTATCCTCTGCTCTCCTGAACAACACTCACCATTGCCCTGATACCTGTGACTTCAACCTGGCGTCATTATATTTGTAGAGGTCTGATTGCTCAGGTCACATTCTGAGAGCTAATTTGGACAAGCGTCTTGGCATAGGAGGCACCATTCAACCCTCCAGAGTATGTACTGAAAAATACTTTTGAGATGATACATTCACAAAGTAGAAATGCCCATGATCTGTGCAGATGGCACATGCTTTGAATCCAGTGTCTTTGTGGCAGAGGCTCTACGCCCTGGAACCAGGGATAGGCAGGCTCCACGGGGCTTCCTTGGGGGCACAGGCCTCGGCCAGGGAGGGGAATGGGTGGAGAGTTCTTGGTGTCCCCTGGGGTCCACATTCTCTCTAGGACCCTCTCCCTCCTCCCTGTCCCGCAGGGAGCTGAGGGAACTGCAGCAGGCTGCCCCAAGCCCTGGTGCTGCGGTGCTGCCCCAGCAGCCAGCAGATTACTGTCCCCATAGGTGAGAAGTGCGCTGGCCCTGGAGTGCAGTGTGAAACTGGAAGCCTTCCAGCGTGTGGAGGAGCTGCGAAGCCAGCTTCAGGACGCCCTGCTGGGCTCAGCACCAGGTAAAGACCACCTCTTCCCGCTGCCGAGTCAGCTGAGCTTGGGATCTAGGCTGGCATGAGATGCCGGCAGCAGCTGTCTGTGACAGCTCACCTGTGACTGAGGGACCCCTTCCCTGAATGCATGAATGAATGAATGAATGACACGGGGCAGGAGTAACCTACCTGCTTTTAGTTCACCTACACTGAAAGGGTTCAACAAGAACAACAGGTCCCAAGAGTGTGTGACATGGGTCACCTAAAGAACACTGGATATTCCCAGGATTTGGGAGCAGTGTGATGGCCTGGGACACCCATGCCCACATTTCTCTGATGCTGTTTGTAGAAGATACAGTTATTCCTGAGTACTGGGAAACCAAGCAGTCCTGGTGACTGAACAGGCAGCGTGGAGTCGGCGTCAGACCCCAGCACGTCCCTTTCAGCTGCTTCCCCCTTAGGATGAGGCCTACTAAGTAAATTCTAAGTTTACAACTAATCTGACCCTCAGAAACGTCATTCAGCATCCATAGTCGAAATTGGCCGGCTGTTAGGCTCCAGCCACGCCACTTGTTTCCGTGTCTGGAGCACAGAGTGGGCTGGGCCTTGGAATAAATCAGCCAGGTTCAATGCCCCCGGTTGTGGCGTTCTCTGCTAGTTGTGCGGCCTTTGGTTAACTTAGCCTGTCCCCAAAACGTTAAACCCATCGCATTGAGGATTCAAAGGAGCTTTGTAGGACTGCTGCTCAGAAAACCATGGTAGCCCATGGGCACCCATGTGTTACTAAGCTTAGTCTTCATCTATATTTCCTTTGGCCTATTTCTCAATGGGAAGGAGCTGACAACAGCCTTTCAGAGGTATGTCAAGGGTCAAGTGACTTTGTTTACCCCAAGCAGATCTGGACTTGGCACTCAGTCCACGTACCCCGCCTCCCTGCTCTTCACACTGACCCTGACACTGGGTGGGGGCGGGCAGCCCTGACCACCTACCGCTGCTGTCCTACCGCTTGTATCATCGTGACCCCAATGCGGGAACTGGAAGTTGAGAAACACCTGTGAACCTTTTCAAAAGATTTATTTGATTGATTGATTGATTTGAAAGGCAGTTACAGAGAAAGAACACACACAGAGATTTTCTATCTGCTGGTTCATTCCCCAAGTGGCCACAATGGTTGGAGCTGGGTTATCTGAAGCCAGAATCCAGGATCATCTTCCAAGTTTCACACATGGTTGCAGAATTCCGAGGCATCTTCCACTGCCTTCCTAGGCCATACGTAGGGAGCTGGATCAGAAATGGCGCAGCTAAGAGTGGATTCGGCACCCACATGGGATGCCATCACAGGCAGAGACTTCACCTACAATGCCAGAGTGCTGGTCCCATGAGCCCTGACCCTGAGTATTTCTCTACATTGTTCCATCCTAGGTTTTTCTTTCTGTCCCTTCTGTGTCTGCTGCAATTGATCTCCTTCCTGGTCCCCATGACTCACAAACTGTCTGTGACCCTGTTCTCCGATACCTGTACATTTATGAAAGAAAACAACAGTGAGGCATGAAGCAGGTGGGGGAACCCTGACTCCCAGGGTTGAGGGAGAGGCCTGGGTCGAGAAAGAGCCCGTTTACCAGGCAGCAGGTATAGCTAAGACTTGGCTCCCTTCTGCAACAAGAGGCGATGCCTGGAGAGGACTTCCCCAACAGGGTAGGTGGGGTCATGGCTCCCCTATTGCCACCTCCACTCAGAGGAAACAGGCTTACCTCCTCTCGACTCTCAGTGTGAACAAGTAAACAGCTATATCACCACGCCTTGCTTCCCCAGCCATGGACCAGTTGGGGTCTACAATGACACAGGCCTCCCCCATCTGCAGCAACTGCCATGACAACAGCATCTTGGCTCCATAGGCCACAGGCACAGGCAAGGGATGAGCACTTTCCTTGACTTGACCAAGGAGTCTCTAGGAATCCATGCTTTCTGGCAGTCTAGAAGGAGGAAGGCAACAAGAACCACCCACCATCTCCACTAAAGGACACTTCCTGGAAGCCACATCTGATGTCCTCGCATGCATCTCACTGGCCCTCACTTAGCTCCAAGTCCACACAAAGGAGAATGGGAAATGCAAGTTTTAATCTAGAGTACGATATAGCTAATGAAACATCTGAGGTTCTGCTTCTGGAGAAGGAAGAGAACCATGCTCTTTGATTAAGCTACCCTCTGCAATGCCGGCATCCCTTATGAGCACCAGTTCAGGGCCCTGTTGCTCCACTTGCTTCCCAGCTCCTTGCCAATGCACCTGGGAAAGCAGTGGGAGATAGCCTGAGTGCTGGGGCCCATATCACCACAGTGGGAGTCCCAGATGAAGCTCCTGGTTCCTGTCTTTGGCCTGGCCCAGCCAGCGAATCATGGGTAAAACAACTCTTTCTTCTCTCTGTCACTCTACCTTTCAAATAAACAAAATAGATCTTTTAAAACTATTGGGAAAAAACCAACAACAAAAATTATCCTCTGGACCAAATACCCATTCCCTACTCAAATAATTTATCTAGGAGACAGTGCCCCTTCTTTGTCTGGCTGCTTCGTCACAGTCCCTTTTTCCAGTTCCTCCTCTCTCCCACCTCTAAACATGGCTGTCATTCAGGTTTCTGTTGAGCCTCCTTCCGTCTCACCTTGCTCAGTAAGATTCTGGATAATTGCACTTGTTCCCACGGTTTGAGTCACTATTGACCGAGTCTACACCTGCATCTCGAAACTCTCCTCCAAGCTCCAGACCCATATAGTTAATGACTACGTGGTATCTACAACTCCTGTCTCCCAGGCTCCCAAGTTCTATGGGTAAAACTCCCTGTGCTCCTCCCACACCCACGTCTTGTGGCGGCAAGCAGGCACCATCACAGCCAATCATGTTGTCACATCCCCAGGTGCTTCAGTCACAAATTTGGAAGCTCTTTTTCCTCATTCTGTATCTGTGTCTCTCCATCCATCTGCTTATGCCTCCCAGAGTCCATGTCTTCCATTGGCTCCCATCCTTTGACTTGGTCATGTGCTCCTCGGGCAGAAAACGCTATCCAGATTCTGTTTTCCTCAAGATTGATAAGATAGGGGCTGGTGCCATGGTATAATAGATTAATCCTGGAGTCCTGGCTACTCCGTTTCTGATCCAACTCTCAGCTAATATGTTTGGGAAAGCAGCAGAAGATGACTCAAGAACTTGGGACCTTGCATCTACTTGGAAGACCAAGAAGAAGATTCTAGTTCTAGTTTTGGATCACCCAGCTCTGGTCATGGTGGCCATTTGAAGAGTATAGAAGAGATTCTCTCTCTCTCTCTCTCTCTCTCTCTCTCTCTCTCTCTCTCTCTCTGTCTCTATTTCTCTCTGTAACTCTGCCTTTCTAATACAAATAAACAAATCTTTTTAAAAATTTATCAAGGGCTAAAGTCTTTACCTTGAATGTGCCAGGATCCCATATGTGAGCCAGTTCTAATCCTGGCAGCCCTGCTTCCTATCCAGCTCCCTGCTTGTGGCCTGGGAAAGCAGTCGAGGATGGCCCAAAGTCTTAGGACCCTGCACCCATGTGGGAGACCTGGAGGAAGTTCCTGGCTCCTGGCTTCAGATCGGCGCAGCACTGGCCGTTGCAGTCACTTGGGGAGTGACTTATCAGATGAAAGATCTTCCTCTCTGTCTCTCCTCCTTTCTGTATATCTGACTTTGCAATAAAAATAAAATAAATCTTTAAAAAAGATTTATCAAACAGGAAGAAAAAACTCAGTGAAGATGAATTAGATGCCCATTTTAAGCTCTAAACTTTGGACACAATATCAAAGATATCATTTTACATTTTTTTAATTCTAGGCCTTCTATCCCAGGCTCATGGCTCACTGTGCTTTGCTTCTATGTCATCCAGACACTCCCAGCTCCGTGTTTTAAAGACAAATCTTACAGACAATCAGATAACAAGAAGGGTACAGAGGCCCAAGACTGTAAGTGATGATGAACTTTATTATTATGTGTGAATCAAGGACAAATTTAGCCCTAATACTGTGGCTTTACGTCACTTCATATTTATGTTAGAAAACTTATGTATCAGAGTCTTATCTAGTTAACAAAATCCTGATATTGAAATCACTGGGCTAATGGCACCTTCTCCACCCCAACTTGATTAGTGTGTGTAGAAGATAGCTACCAACACCTTGTATCTTCCTTTCTTCTTATTTTTCACAACTGTCTACAATAATTAATTGGCAACATCAGTTTGCTGTACTGAGTCCCAGGACAGAGCAGAAATAAACAACTTCAGAAACCATTTTAAAACATGTGAGGAGCTGGTGTTGTGGCATGGCGGATTAAGATGCCACCTACAAAGCAGCACCCCATCTGAGTGCCAGGTCAAATCTCGGCTGTCCCACTTCTGATCCAGTGCCTGTTAATATGCCTGGAAAAAAAAAAACAATGGAAAATGGCCTGAGCACTTGGACCCTTGTCTCCACATAACAGACCTGGATGGAGTTCTTGGCTCTTGGATTCAGCCTGGCCCAGCCCTGGCCATTGCAGCCATTTGGAGAGTGAAGCAGTAATGAAAGGCCTCTCCATAGATAGATAGATAGATAGATAGATAGATAGATAGATAGATAGATAGATAGATAGATATGACTGCCTTTTAATAAGTACAATGAATATTTTAAAAAAATAAATAGGTGATAAATTTACTTTCCAAGAACTTCTTGGAAGGCAGATTAGCACCTATTTGGAGGCTTTGGGGAAATAGTTCAACTTTCAATTTATATAAACCAAACCCCAAATCCTCTTCCTCTGCTTTCTCTGTATGACTTGAATCAGTATTTCACTGTTTGGTTTCTTATCTTTTAGAATCTCCATTTCAGGTCTTATCAGCACATTAGAGAATTTTCCCCCTCTTGCCTTCAGAAAAATCAGGAGAAAAAGATGCAATCACTCTCACAGAGAAAATGATGTCATTCTAAGAAGTCATTTCAAGGGTCCATCTGCAGCTAATAGCCTGGTTATTTGTTGCAATACTTGTTTTTATTTTGTTTGAAATGTAGAAAAACAAAAAGCTCATCCTGTCACAGCTAGGACTAAGGCCAGGGGCCAGGAATTCACTTGATCTTAGCTAAAAGGTATGTGGGTGGCAGAGACCCAACCACTTGAGCCATACCACTGCCTCCCAGGGTCTGACATTAACAAAAAGCTAACCCTGGGAGCAGGCCCGGGGCTTGAACTCACACACTTCAGTACAGGATGGAGGCATCCCAATCAGTGTCTTAACCACTACATCAAATGGCCTGCCCTGTTGCAGGGTTTTTTTTTTTTATATTTATTTTCATTGGAAATGCAAATTTACTGGAGAGAAGGAGAGACAGAGAAAAAGGTCTTCCATCTGCTGGTTCACTCCCCAAGTGGCTGCAATGGCTGGAACTGAGTCAACCCGAAGCCAGGAACAAGGAGTTTCTTCTGAGTCTCCCTCATAGGTGCAGGGTCTGAAGGCTTTGGGCCATCCTACACCAATTTCTCAGTCTATAAGTAGGGAACTGGATGGGAAGTAGACACAAATGGGTACCCATATGGAATCCCAGAGCTTGGAGGTGGTGAAGAATTAGCCAGTTGAGCCATTATGCTGGGCCTGTTCTAACATTTCTAAACCTACTGTTAAGAGAAGGAGCAAGCCAGATGATAAAGCATCTAATATCAGTCTCGACCAGGCAAGGGCCGCATTCTCAACATCTACCGTTTGCTTGACTCACCAAGCTCTGTAAGGCCATTTTCTCCCCAAACCTGAAATTCTAGTACAGTCACTTCTCAGTATCCATGGAGTGTAGGTCTCAAGACCGATCTTCCACCCCCACACCAACATCCAGAAACTCAACTCCTTTGTGGAAAATGACAACTTACTAAAATAGATGTGTTTGGTGTGGGAGTTAAGTTGCAACTGAGAAGCCTGCATCCTGAATCAGCATGCCTGGGCCAATACCTTGCTCCACTTCTTTTTTTGTTTTAAGATTTACTTATTTATTTTTAATCAGAAAGGCAGATTTACAAAGAGAAAAGACAGAGAGAAAGATCTTCTATCCACTGGTTCACTCTACAAGTGGTCCCAATGGCTGGAGCTGAGCCCTTCCGAAGCCAGAGCCAGGACCTTCTTTAGAGTCTCCCATGCGGGTTCAGAGTCCCAAGGTTTTGGGCCATCCTCGACTGCTTTCCCAGGCCACAAGCAGGGAGCTGGATGGGAAGTGAGGCAGCCGGGGTACAAACTGGCACTCATATGTGATCCCGGCGCGTTCAAGGCAAGGACTTTAGCCACCAGACTACCACACCAGGCCCCTTGCTCCATTTCTGGTTTTACCTTCCTGCCAGTGCACATTCTGGGAAGCAGGGATGATGGCGTTTCAAGTAGTTGGGTTCCTGCCACCCACACGACAGATCTACATTGCGTTACAGGCTCTGACTGTTGCAGGCGTTTAAGGAATAAATCTGCAGATGGGGGACCTCCATCTGCCCGTATCTCCCACTCCTCTATCTCTCCACCTTTCAAGCAAATAATATAAATCAATACAAAATGGTGCAGTATTTGCCTGTCATCAATGCAAATCTGCTCTATGTTTTATACCATATTTAGATTGCTTATGGCATCTCATAAAATACAAATTATGTCCACTATGCCAGTATGTTAATCTGTTATGCTGTCCATCTGTGAGAGTATAGGTTTGTATTTGATTACCTACATCTATTTATTTTGTAGCTTGCCTAAAGGCTCTCTTACATCAGAGAGAACATATATTTGTCCTTTTGCAACTGGCATATTTCACTAAGCATAATGGTCCTCAATTGGAACTGTTTTGTTGCAGTCTGTAGGATTTTATTCCTTATTTATGACTGATGGAGTAAATGGACCACAGTTTCTTTCTCCACTTATCCATTGCTGGGCATTTGGGGGTTGTTTCCATGTCTTCGCTATTGTGAATTGTGCTGCTATAATTATAGCATTGTATTACAGTCTCTGCTCCTGAAGAAAGAATACCTCCCATTATGGAACATGTGAATATTTCCCTACACCATAATACTAGATATTCTACCTCTAACCTACACCTAGCACATCATGACACAATAAAATAGTAAAATAGCAAAAATTAATTTTGTAACTGTTACTAAAGGACTATACTATCATAATCATTTCAGAAATAATGGCTGGGGGCTATGGAGAAGAAAGGGGACTGGGAGTGAAAAATCCCTATACCTATAAAACTGTGTCACAATAAAATAGATAAATGCTGTGTAAATTGTTGTTATACAGTGTTGTTTAGGAACAACGAAAAGTTTTTTATGTTCAGCACATGTTTCTTTATATTGTTTTTTTTTATATAATCTATTTTATTATGTTGTTGTTGACAATCTTTTCATAGTTAATTACAGTTAAAGAAAGAAAAAGAAAAAGAAAAGGTTCAGGGGGATAGGGAAGTGGGCAATACTATTATGTCCATATTGTTTCCATCTTGTATCTGAGGTAAAGGAGGATATTGAGGGAGAAGCCCCACCCGGTTTCCCGCCCACCCCGAGTCCCGGATGTGGGGCATGCTCTGAGATATGTGCTCGAGTGGTGTTAATAGTTCTCCAGTTATGAATCGCTGCCAGTTTCACTCGATAAGGTCGTCCACTGATTGATATGGTTCATCATAGGGTCTCCGTTTGCCCCATATTTCGCTGCCAACACATAGCTGAGATGAATGATTGATCTGCTCTGTCTTCTGTCTTTTCTTGATTAGAGTTCTGAGTCCAGCAGTTCCATTGGGGAGATCTCCAAAGATACTTTGAGGTATTCCCAGACTAGTTTCTTGTATGTTCTAGCAAGCACAGGGCCCGGCACAGTCCATCACCCCGATCAGCTGGTGGTTGCAATTGCTGGGTTGGTTCTGTTTTCAGTCCAGAGTTGCACTGGAACCAATGGGTGTTGCAGTCCGGTCTGGTTCTGCCCAGCACGTACTCAGCCCTCACACTAACCAGTGGGAGCTGCAGCCTAGTCGGGGCGACCCACAATAACCCCCACCAGGCCCGCCCCCTACCCTGGTTTGCCAGTATGTGTAGAAGACCAGTCTGTCCCCCATCCCATTTGGCTCTGAAATGTGTCAATGGGTATTAAAGCTTAGTTCTATCTAACCAACTCAACCATCCAGCCCTCACGGGTGTTGTTGAGTGCCTCTCTATCTAGCCATCCCAGCCCCCGTCCTAGTTTTCATGCCCTCCCACGGGACTAGTGACCCAAGAAGGGGGAACCCACTTTTTCCCTCCCAGGTCTCTCTGTCCCGGTTTATGCACTCTTTAGGTGGTTCTGTGATTTGACTTGACAGAATTAGTCCCCAGTGCCAGCTTCTGCGGCTGTGCCCAAACATCCCTCACCCACTCTAATTTATGCTTGCACCAGCAGGAATAATCAGCCCAGCCTGGCTTTTCCCTGATCTATTCCACATGCAGCGCACAGGTGTTGTAGCCTTGCATAGTCTAGTCTGTCTCTATCCCAGCCCACGCTCTCCGGTGGGAGTAGCTGTCCGGCGAGGGAACCAGCCCCTTAATCCCCCCGCCAGTTCTGCCCCTCCCTTCCTTCCTGGATCTCACGTGTGCTGGTTGGGTGCTGCATTCATATCCAGTACAGGCAACCACGCCCTGGCATTCCATAATGTGTACTGGTTTTGTCGCGACCAAACCCAGCTCATCCCACACTCTGATCTGGTGATCGGATTTGCCAGTGGGTGATATAGACTGATTGAGCCTGGTCTGCTCCTGACCCATGTCGAATGTGTGGCAGTGGGAAACTTTCCATGGCCTATTCTGGACTGTTTCCTATCATGCTTCTTGCACTTACCTGCAGGGACTGTGTCCTGCCAGAAGAGTTGCCCAGGCTCCTCCATCAGAACCCCTCCTAATGGCAGGTTTTGCGCATGCCAGGGGGTCCTTGAGCCAACCCAACTCAGTTCACGTCCTGTCCTAGCAGGGACAGTGGCTTTTCCTGGCTGGCTTTCACCCCATTCTGGTTCTTGTTGTTGGATGTTTCAGCCCGGCCATGGCTCGTCCATACCCACATACAGCTCACGCATGGCTCGGTAGGGGGTTGAGACCCAGCCTAGTCAGTCCCACATCTATCCCCTGGTTTTGCATGACACCAGATGGTGTTGGGGTCTGAACTGGCCTGGTGCACCCAATCCCAGCCCACACTCGTGCCTCAGGTGACTGCAACTGTTTCCTAGATAGAACGCAGCCCCTTGGTGGGAACCTCAACCTAGTTTGGGTGTCCCGTTGCCTCCCCGATTGGGCTTGTTCCTAGCTGTAAATCATGCAGCTGCCCGTGGTTGCTCTGAGGACCAGTAGGTGCAAGAGCCTAGCTCGGTATGACCTGTGTTCCATGCTGGTTTCTAGTTTTGCTTGTAAACAAAGGTTTGCTCAGTCCTGCCCAGTATATTACGTTCCATTACCAATTTACACATTTTGGAGCTACTATGCCCTGCTTGTCCGACCCCCAGATCTGGACGGCGTGTTCACCAGCGCGAGCTATGACTCGCCAGGGGAGCTTCCCAAGTACCTCCACTTGATCCACTCCCAAACCCATTTTACATACATGCCATTGGTTTTTAGGCCAGTACCCGGTGTACTCTGGCCTCCCATTTGGCCTTGTATGAGCTGGTGAATGTTGCAGCCCGGCCCACCCCACAACCTATTCAGGATGCACATTTGGGTGCTGCTGCCTTGCCCAGTCCAGTCTATGGCGGATCCCTTTACCTGTGATTGATGGCAGGCTCCTTGGTCACACCTAGCTTAGTCCATAACCACCTAAAATTTAGGTTTACCAGTGGGGCCAAGCTTTCTACAGGGTGTGGCCCACACATCCTGCACAGAGTCCACCCTAGGATAAGGTTCTAGAGTGCTAGTTAAAATTATGGACCTGCCTAATGTGACCAGTCTCCTGAACCAACATCATGTCAGGCAAAAAAATATCCTGCTAGACAATCTGGGGGTTATCTTCTGCATTATAGGTGTTCAAAGCTCAGCATTATTGAATGATTAGAAGTTCTCCAAAAGAAGAGCCACTGGCGTTGGGAATCTTTAGGATTGACTCAGAACCCAGAAACAGTGGGGTCACCCTAGAGCTATCTAAGCAGCAATTCAGACATCCATTACCCCAGAGCTTCCCGGCCGGGCAGCCAGCAGGCAAAGCCTGGCACCACATGGTGCACTGGCCGCCCTGGATGAGGCCGAGGACTCTTTCACTACCTTGCGGCAGTGTCTTTGGCGTGAGCCCCCAGCATTGGGTCCGACCCGGCAGGGGCACCCCCCACAGCCACCACACTGTGAGGAGCGGCAGTTGCCCCCGAATCCCAAGGCCCGAACCCCTCCCAAACTCACCTAGCTGCCAGATATTAGCAGCTGGGTGGAGCTAGGAATTTTAAGCCAGTTCCCAAGTTCCCTCATGGCGCACTTACCCGAGGAATGAGCTCTCTTGGGTCCTGGATGAGGCCGAGGACTCGTTCACTACCTTGCGGCAGTGTCTTTGGCGTGAGCCCCCAGCATTGGGTCCGACCCGGCAGGGGCACCCCCCACAGCCGCCACACTGTGAGGAGCGGCAGTTGCCCCCGAATCCCAAGGCCCGAACCAGCACATGTTTCTTTATGGCTACTTTGTAGTTGTTTGAATCCAGGAATGAAGTTCCAGCATACAGAGGTCAAGTATTCATGTCTATCTGTTACTTCCAAAACCTTTTTCCAAAGAAAGCAAGGTCCCTTTGGTGAGTGTTTGTCCTCGAGGAATTTCAAGTTTCCCTCCATCTCTGTCTCACATCTGGAAGCTCTGAGAATCCTGGACACATGTTGGAGATCACAATTCCTGTGGCTGAAAAGGCTACTGAGTAGCTAAGCCCGTGACTGGAGACCCTCTGAATTGGAGGTGTTTAGAAAGGTGACTGTCCTCTGCAAGTTTTCCTTGCAAGTACCTGGGGAGGGGACTGACCTGAATGGGGCAAGCAGCACTCTCTTGGGCAGCTGACAAAAGTTTATTTCTTGGGTTTTAGTTTTATACATTTAGCAGAACAACAAAGTTATTTCAGACAGCTGAAGCTTCAGCAAAACATTAGTTACCGTCACCAGGTTTAATTACATTAGTTCAAACTTAGGCTATGTCACTAGGATTAGTCAAAATAGTTCAAACTCAGGATACTGTCGCAAGACTTAATTGGTGGTCTTTGCACTTTGCGGCTTGAAAGGCTCCTGGGGATGATGCCAGCGGGGGTGTGCAGAGACCTGGGGGCTCATGTCCAGGCAGGCAGAGCAAGCCTGGGTATTCCCCCAGGTGCTTGGTCCTGGGCGGGGTGGGGGAGGTGAGAGGAGAGCCCAAGGTTAGCGTGCTGGCCTGGTGTGCTGCTGGACTGGACTTGGGGAACTTTGAATAGGCCTGGATCTTGGCATCCAGGAGTAAGGTCCCAGGTCAGCACACATGCCAGGAGCTTGGGACCCTCGTGGGCTGGCAGAGCTCACCACCCCACCAGAAGACTGGACTTAGGAAGGCTGGACTGAAGAACCGATGCACTCCCAGGTGCCAGGAATATTGGCTCGATCAGAGAAGGAGGTAAGGGAGGATGGCAGAGGGCGTATGTTGCAGGTGAGGAACAAATTCTGAGGGACTTCCATCGACAAGGCCACTATGCTTGTAGGTAAGCAAGGGGGCTGAGACTAAGCAGTGCGAAAGGGTGAAGCTGGAAGACCTTTATGGATCAGACTGATGCACCAGCCCAAATGGGAGACCTGAGCTGGGATAGTTAGCATGGGTCACTGCTGACTGCTATTCACTGATACACATTATAGCTAGGGCTGAGGGCTTACCTGGCAGGGCTAGATCATAGCACACAGCAGTCAGAGTCAGAACAGGGGATGAGGATTGTTAGACTGGGCCATTACACTAGCCAGCACATGAGAGAACCATATCTGGGGGCAGATTCCGTTGGGGGTATATGTGGGCCTGCACATTCTACTGGTTTGCTTAAGAGCTCGGGGTGATGATGGGCTGAGTTAGGCATGACCATGGAACCCCCATCCTCCTGACACACACACACCTGGGTACTGAGAATAGGAACACACCAGGCAGGTCAAGGCTGCACACCTACAGGCACACCCAAAAATAGGGAATGGGGCAGGCTGGGCATCAACATCCACCAGCTCATACAAAGGCTGAGACTTGGGGGTGGACTGTCCTGGATAGGGACCTAGCATCCACTGGCACATGTAAGATCTGGATCTGGGAGTAGGCTTGGTGAGAGAGCTTGGGAAATTCCCCTGTTGGGTTGTAGCTCCCACTGGTGAGCATGTGATTCAGGCCTGGCTGCTTGTGAGGCCAGGAAAAGTAGCTCCACCTGTCAGCAAGTGTATGGGTTAGTTCTGAATGGAGGTGGCAGGCCAACCTTAGCCAACCTTAGCCGACCTTAGCCAACCTTAGCCAACCTTAGCCACTGGCAAGTGCAAGAGCCAGGCTGCAGTGTGGGAAATGCCAGGCTAGGCTATCACCAATTCACATTTTGCATGAGCGAGCCAGGGATGGGAGCAGACTGGGCAGGGATAGGCTGTAGCACCCACCAGCAATAGTTGGGACTGGGGGCAGGCCAGACCAGGCAGCAGCCTCTGATGACAAAGGCCAAGGCATGAGATGGGTTATGCCAACCTGGGTCAGAGCAACCACTGGCATGTTCAAGATCTTTGCTGGGAACAGGCCTGTTTGGGATCTAAGGGGACACACTAGCTGAGTTATGGTTCTCACTGGTGAGCGCAAGAGCCAGAATGGGGGCTGCAATCCAGGCTGGACATGACTACAGTGTCCCTCGGCATGGTTGTGAACTGGATCTGGGGTGTGCCGGACTGGGCTAGACTTCAGTATCCACTGGTGCTCATGAGAGCCAGGGTGGGGGTAGGACTGGCTGGGCTAGGTCTTGGCACTCACTGAACCATATGAGAGTTGTATCTAGATGTAGCCCAGGTGTGACTGGGCTGTAGGACCCAACAGTAAGAACCAGAATGGGTGTGGGCTGGTTGGGCAAGGCCAGTGCTCCTGCCAGGACAGGAGGTGGACTAAGTCAGTTTTGACCAAGGACCCACCAGTGTGCGTGAGATCTACCGCTGGGAGGAGACCTGATAGAGGAGCTTGGGGAACTCTTCTGTTGGGATGCAGCCTCTGAAAATGAGCACAAGAACCATGGCTGGGAGCAGCCCAGACCAGACCAGGTTACAGTACACATTGACATATGTGTGGCTCAGGTCTGGGGACAGATCAGGCTGGGCCAGCTCAAAACATCCACAGATCCGAGAACCAGGTTGGAATGCAGGACAGAGCAGAACAGTACAAAACACCAGTCAGCTCACATTAAGGTGGGGACTGGGGGCTGGTTGGGCTGGGCTAGGCTGTAACATATACCTTAGCTGGAACTGGGGACAGACCAAGCCAGGCAGGCTACTGGACCTGCTGGCAAATGCCGATATGAGGTGGGCCATGCCAGACTTATCTGTAGCAGCCATCAGCACACACAAGACCTGGGAGGAGTAACTGTTTTGCGAGCGCAGTAAAGGAGCTTTGGGGATTGTAGGGGCTCTCCTGTTGGGCTACTGCTCCCACTGTAAGTGTGAGAATTGGAACTGGGGACAGGCCAGGTTGGGTAGGGCTATAACATCTGTTGGCCTGCATGTGAACTGGGTTAAGGGGAGAGCCAGGCTGGGCTAACCAACTGTACCCGCTGGTGCAAGCATGAGCCAGAGTAAGTTGGGCTTTGCCATAGCATCAGCTGGCAAGTACTGGGACTGGGGGCAATTCTTGTCAAGCTAGACTGCAAAACCACCTGGAAAGTGCAAGATCTTGGACTGGGAGTGGAACTAGTAGGGAAATAATGGACACCTCTCTGTTGGGCTACTGCTCCCACTTGTGAGCATGAGAACCAAGTCTGGGGGTGGGCCTGGTTAGACAAGCGGTGGCACCTGCCAGCATGAATGTGGGCTGAATAATGGGGTTAGTTGGGTTGAGCTAGGTTTCAATGACCGTTGATGTGTACTAGAGCTGAATGGGATATGGGATAGATAGGACCAGTCTGCTGCACATGCTGGCATACACAGGAACCAGGGCTGAGGTGACCTGGTGGGGGTTTTTGGGGATTGCTGCAACTAGGCTGCAGTTCCCACTGGTGTAGGTGAAGGCTGGTGTGTGGTAGGCAGGATCCAGCATCCATTGGTTTATCTAAGAGACGGTGCTGGAGACAGACCCAGTAACTGCAACTACCAGTGTGTGCACTGGCTAATGTGGTTGATGGCCTGAGCTGGACCACATACTGGCAAGCACACATAAGAGTCAGGTCTGAGATTGCTTCAGAAGAGGTTTTTCGGGGATACTCTCAACTGAACCACTGGACTCAGAACTCCAACCATGGAGATAATCGGAGGATCTGGGGTCTGACCATGAGCACATATGTCAGAGCTGGGTCTCCTCAGAGGCTAAGACAGAGCATTGGAAAGGAGAATATGGCCATCCACTGGGACCTGCAGAGGACATCTGGTACCATAACAGAGGAAAGAGGACAGAACAAATTGGTCAACTACCCCCAGCCAAGTGTTGACAGCAAATATCTGGGCTAATGGAGACTCTAAGGTGGGTTATGTCAGCTAGTGGACCTTGGAAGGATTTCCTCATCATCGGATCAATGAGAGTGACAGCATTTCAGAACTACTGAAACCATTTAAGCAGAACCCTCAAAGCAAGCTCCACATTGGGGACCCTGGCATGACATTAAGTGACCATTCCCCATCCCTCAGGTACTGAGCTGGTTGGAAGGCTGGGTACAACTTCTCCCCCCTTCCTTCAAATATAAACAGAAGAAAAAGAAAATTTGCAAACAATGTATCACTAATTTTTTCTAAATCCTGGACCATTCCCACCTGAATCAACTATGTGAACATCAAAAATAAAACAAATTTTTTAAAAAGACTTAATTGGTTAGTGATTTATATTTTTCATATGGACAGGGAGTTTCAGGAAAGCTAACAAAGGTATTTTGATCTGGGGTATAGCTTTGTTCTTGGCTAGTCAGTCAACTAGAACAACAATGCTTATTGGGAAGCACAAGAGCACATCCAAGGAGTCATTGGGGGCAAAATAACACTCTGGGGGAGGGGCCCTGTGCTTCCTCCTTCGTTTGGCCTCTGCTCAACAGGTTTCTTCTCTTTCCTGGAGTCTCTGCTCAACAGATTCCCATAGGCCTCTACCATTCTAACTAACATGCTGGGAGTGATTCCACAGTCTGTAATGGTTCATCTGGCTAATCCTCCACCTGCAAGCACAGCATCCCCTTTAGGCACTGGTTTGAGTACTGGATGCTCCACTTCCGATCCAGCTCCCTACTTGTGGCCTGGGAAGCAATAAAGAATGGCCCAAGGCCTTGGGACCTTGTACCCACATGGGAGACCTAGAGGAGGTTTCTGGCTCCAAATTGGCTCAGCTCCAGCTGTTGTGGGCACTTGGAGAGGTAACCAGAGGATGGAAGATCTTTCTGCCTCTCCTCTCTGTAAATCTATCTTTTCAATAAAAATAAACAACTCTTTAAGAAAAGAAAAGAAAAAAAGGGGGTGGCAGTTTAAGGCTAATTGTTCATTGGCAGTTGCTCAAATGACCAAGTAAGCCCCATAATGAAGTGTCCTGTGGGCTCGTTGGCTTGTATATAAAGTAGGAACCCAAGCAAGAAATCCTAAGGGTCAAGACAGATGCAAAGCCAGTTAGAACCTCTTTCAATCTAAGTTCTGACTTAAGCCAACCTCTGAGCGCAGTCAGGTAAATACTGACTAAAGAAGAATTTACAGCTGGCAAGGTTGTAAGAACACAAGTGGTTTTCTACAAATAGCAGTGTCCCAGCTAATTAGAAATCTTAATGAGCTGGTTTAGCCATTTCAAGTATGCAATGCTTTTGCTTCCTTAGATGAAGGGAATTTTCCATTGATGGGTTATTTAAAGGGAGAGACAGAGGAGGGAGAGAGAAAGAAATCTTCCCCAAATGGCAAAGGCTGGGTCAGGATGAAACCAGGAGCTGAGAACTGAGTCACCCCTGTGGGTACAGAGGCCCAAGCACTTGGGTCATCTTCTGCTGCTCTCCCAGGCAAATTAGCAGGGAGCTGGATGGGAAGTAGAGCAACTGGCAATTGAACCAGCACCCATGTGGGATGCTGGCATCTAATGCATGACATCAGCGCACATGGATCTACTCTGACTGATTCCTCTTCTGACAAATAGCAAAGACTGTACAAGCAGCCCCAGCAAATGGCCTAACCCAGACAGAACCACTGATCACAGTCTTGGGAGTAACAGTGCCATTTTGTGATGCTGCAACAAAAATTATTCATCCTTTCCTTAAAAATTACCCATGTCTACTTAATTCTTCAGGTGCCTGTCAAACATCGAAAAAGGATTGATGATATTGTCTAACCCAATGTGGCAGAAAATGTTCCACTTACAACTGTTTAAGTTCAAACAGCTTCCTCCAGGATCCCAGGCAGACCCCGTTGGTAATCATATCTCCTTTTTCCAAGTTTCATTTCTGTCAGCATTCATATGAATAAAATTGGCTTGAAATTCCACTAAACCATTTGCCGATTTGTTTTTAATCAATACTTGGGATATACTGTTGAAGGACTGAGATGATTGTGGCTAGAGTTTCCCAAGTAAACTAGGATTTGGCCCTAGATTTTAAAGTTTAGATCTTAGAGGCAGGTGTTGGGTCTAACAATTAGGATGCTGGTCAGGGCAGCTGCATCCCAAAGAATATGCCTGGAGTCAAGGCCTTCCTGCCCCAATTCCAGCTTCCTGCTGGTGCACACCTGGAAAGCTTCTGCCACCAATGTGGGAGACCTGGCATTGAGTTCCTGGCTCCCAGCATTTGGGAAAAAACAATGGCTGGCAGCCATGAGTGTCTGTGCATATGTGTGTGTGTGTGTGCGTGTGCGTGCATGAATGCAAATTTAAAAATAAACCCACAATTGTTGGCTTGTGTTCCTACAATATATCCCTTGTTTCTGGTCGACCAGAAGCCTCATGATATAGGTTCTAGAATGACTAAATAGGTGAGATAGCCAAAGCAGAGGCGCCTACTATCAATCAATATTTATTAGTAAGTGAAAAAATCCCAGTGTTTGAATACAGACTCACCTAAAATAAGCTCAAGGCATTTGTTCCTATTGGTTTTCTGTCTCTGCCATCATTGCATTCTTCCTACAAAAGCCATAGGTCTTCAGTAAAATCCTAATGCAGAGCTGGCATTGTAGTGCCGTGGGCTGAGCCGCCGCCTGCAATGCCAGCATCCCATATCCTTGTGATGGTTTGAACTCCGACTGCTCTGCTTCTCATCTAAGTCCTTGTTAATGCACCTAGGAAAGTCTGAGTGCTTGGTCCACCACCACTCATGAAGAATACCTAGGTGAAATTCTGGGCTCCTGCTTTCATCCTGACCGAGTGCTAGCTATTGCTGTCATTTGGGAAGGGAGCCTGTAGATGGGAGATCTCTCTTTGTCTCTCCTCCTCTGTCACTGCTCTCAAATGACTAAATAAATCTTTAATAATAAGAAGATCTGGGATCAATGTTGTGGCAAAGCAGGTAGACTTACTGCCTGCTGTGCCAGTATCCCTTATGGACACCAGTTAGTATCCCAGCTGCTGTTTTTCCAATCCAACGCTCTCCTGTCTAGGAAAGCAGTGGAAGATGGCCCAGATGTTTGGGCTGCCGCCACCCACACAGGAAATCCAGATCAAACTCCTGGATCTTCGTTTCAGCCTGGCCTAGTGCTAGCTGTTGCAGCCATCTGGAAGGTAAGCCAGCAGATGGAGGATCTCAGTCTCTCTCCTTCTCTCTCTCTTTCAAATAAATAAATAGATCTTTTTTAAAAAGCCCTAATGGGGACTGGCGCGATAGCGTAGTGGTTAAAGTCCTCGCCTTGCACGCACCAGGATCCCATGTGGTCGCCGGTTCTAATCCCGGCAGCCCTGCTTCCCATCCAGCTCCCTGCTTGAGCCTTGGAAAGCAGCTGATGACGGCCCAAAGCCTTGGGACTATGCACCTGGGACTATGCACCTGTGTGGGAGACCTGGAAGCTCCTGGCTGCTGGCTTCAGATTGGCTCAGCTCCAGCCATTGCGCTCACTTGGGGAGCAAAGCATTGGACGGAAGATCTTCCTCTCTGTCTCTCCTCCTCTCCGTATATCTGACTTTACAATAAAAATAAATAAGTCTTTAAAAAAAAAGTCCGAATGCAAGTGTTTTTGTTTAAGTAAGAAAATTGACAAAGCAATAAGTAAATGACTGAAATAGATCAAGAAAAGGTATTTATAAACATCAATTTATATCCGATGTGTGTCTTTGCAAATTAAAGAAAAAGTTGAATCTATTCAGAGTTAAATCATCACCATGCACTATGCACAATGAACTTCCGATGAATCAAAGATCTAAATGTATACACACATAAACACACACGCATTTATTTCTGAAATAGCATCTAAAAAATTAAGCCAAAGAAAGAGTGGCAATTCTGATATCAAAAGTAAAACTTCACTTTGACAAGCTCCAGTGCTGTTGATTGCTTTGTTCCGTCTCAGCTCCACACTGACCCGCCATTGGCTGTCCTGAAGTATCAATCGGGCTGTGATAGAAGTTTCCTTTCACCAACTGGTAAGAGATGGAGCTCTGCCAGTGGAGGATGCTGGGGCAATTACTACCTAGAAGATACAATCCTGATCTGATACTGTGTGCTCCTCTAGTCTGGCTCCTGCAATATCTGCACCTTAGAGTGGTGTTCCTCTGGCATGGCACCTCTTACCGAGGGCTCCCCACAACCAGAGTTTCTTTGAGGGGGACTTTGCAGCCTCAGTGAACTTCCCTGCCATTCAGAAAGCCTTGAGCAAATCTTTGTCGATGTAGTCTGGATTTCATGGCACTTTCGTACACCTGTTATCTCTCCAGTATGCTTTAGCAGTTTCCCCATTGCTCACCAGCCAGTCCTCCAGCACGCCGGTCCCTTGTTAAAGTTAATAATCCTCTATAGTAAACATTTCCTGTTTCAGTCTCCTATGTGGCTTCAGTCTCTTGATGAGTCCATGACTAGTATAGAACTGATACCAGGAGTGGGGTGTCACCCCCAAAATAGGCCCATAAAGATGGGAGTGGAGGATTTGCTTGCACTCTTAGGCATGAGCTCATTGCAGAGTTCCTTGCCAATAAGAACACTAGTAAGCCATTGCATGCAGTGGCAGTGCAATTGAACACACTATCACCTGTGGTAGATGCTGATCAAGTGTGTGTCCTGAGGACCTATATTGATACCATATTGATGACTGTGAAGACTGTATTTTAAAACAAATGTTTCAAAATGCACTTCAGCAGTCATAGAAGAAGACGACAAGCTCAGGTCCGAGTTCAAATCATGGTCTGAGAACTAGACAGCTTCCGTGACAGCCTTACAAGACTTCTTTCACTTCTTGTAGTCACAGGGATGAACACAGCTAAGCATCAGGCATACATTCTGACTGTGGGAATGTTAAATTATAGTGATCATGATAGTCATGAACTCATCCTGTTTCTCCTTGCCACTGAAATGGGTGATGATCTGTGTCATGATGTCGCACTCCCAGGGTGGCTGAGCCAAATGTCCAGGTTGGCTCATCCATTAGAAAAGGTGGAAGGGGATGTCAGTAGTCAAGTGTGGTGACAGGCAGAGATCTTCAGTAGTCAGTGTGTTCCCAGGAAGGAACACTTATGGGACCTACTAAAATGTCACTTCATGTAGATAGCATGAAAATATTTACGACTAGGAGCCAAACCCAAACTTGAGCTGCCACAGTGGAGGTAAGAGTCACAGCCTCCAACCCGACCCCAGACCTATGTCAATTCAGAGAAGGCTTGACACTGCTGCCCCCAAATACACACTGTAATTCATCCAAATTTTCCCTTAAGGATTCCCTTAACTACAGTGGCTGCTTTTCAGCGAAGAGACTCAGATAGCTTTGCGATTTCTACACACTGGCGCTGAATGAGTGCAAATACCAGGTCATCCAAAACATCATTGCTGTTCACCGACCAAAATAAAGTCTTACGGGGTCAGCTGACAAAGGAAACTCTTAAGTCTGAAACACGGTAGACCATGTTCTAGCTCTTGCGCTGATTCCTGAATGTGTCAATGGAAAAAGCATAATTGGCTATTGGAAGAATTCTTGATATTTAGTCTCTGATCCTTACCTGAGGGCCAACATGGTAAGAATGGATAACTGGAAACCCCTAAAACATCCCTCCTCATTGTCAATAAAATGCACCAGAAGCAATACCACAACCCTGAGGGACTTGCCCTACGGGTCAAAAAGAGATGGCGAGCAGGTATTGAACCCACAATGAACTGGTAACTAGAACTGCAGCTGCTACCCCAGATAAGACAGATGTACTGTCTTAACTGGAATAAATCAATCTGCCTTTTGGAACTTGCCATACAAATTACTGGCCTAAATTTGCAAAGCCTTAAGAAATTTGCTTTGACCTGGCAAATCGCAATATATCTTCACTCTTGCCTCAAGTCTATGTCATTTCTCCTGTCCTCTGCCAGCAGAGAGCCCACAGACCTTGACTATCATGATAGTCCACAAAAGGTCACATTGCTCATGACACTGATGACATAATGAACTCAGAAGTGATAGGTCTGTCACTTCTTGGCCTTTTGGCTAAGGTCAAGTGTAGAAGTGATAGGTCTAAGAGAACAGGTAAAAACTGGAGAAGGGGAGTCAAACTTTGAAAAAAAATCTTGAGCTGTTAACTTCAATGAAGTTTTTAGGGGGTTCAATGGTTTGGAGTACAGTAAAATATTCCACTCTCAAATGAGAGGTAGTTGTTGCACCTCTTACTACGTACCATGATAAGGAGACACGGTGCTTAGTAGGCACTATAGGTTCTGAAAGCAATGTCTATCTCATATGACTGTGTGATCTCAAACCACCCTTAAAATCACCATTTTGAGTAGGAAGCAGAGAAAGAGAAGACCTGTAGCTAGTTTTACTTAGAGTGAAGGCTGCTGTCCCACATCAGGTCTATCACCAGGAGATCCACTGATTTTCAAAATGTGGTGTAAAAGGATGCTATGTGGAGTCTCTGTTGAGCCTTAGTAGGAGAATTTCAAAACAGACTTTCAGTAGTTTGGAGCAAATTTATGTCCTGCTCTTCTTATCAGGAACAGTTCCTAACTGCCTTGGTAGAGACTGAGTGCCTAACCATGGACTAGCAGGTGATCACGTGGCCTTGCACTTCCCCAGTCATTTGGGTTAGATTAGCCTGGTCATGAAGTTGGGTGTGATAACAACAATCTGTCAAGAGATGGAAATAGTACATGATTGACTTGGCAAGCTGGGGCAGGTCTTAAGGCAGAAGTAACGCACAGCTTGTGTGAACCAACTCTTGTACAACCTGGCCCCCTTTCACCTAAACCTGTACTTTTGGCCTTCTGGAGTGTTATCAAAAACCAACTGGCTAAGAAAAGAAATCAAGTCTGGTTTATGGATGGGTCTAATGACATGTTAACTCTACTAAAAAATAAAGAACTTTACAGCACTATCCAAGGGTGACCCTGAAGGACAGTGTCAAAAGAAATTTTCAGTACCACTTTGGGTTGCCCAGTGTGTCTGAACCAAGAGATGGCCAGATCTACCATAGTCTGTGGCTAGTTGCCAATGTTTGGCTTCACAATGAGGGTTTTGGAATAACCAAGGTTGGAAGGCAGGTGACAAGGGGGTCTGGAAGGAATCTGTGGATGGTCTCTCAGGATATGCAGATTGTCAAGATAATTGTCCCCCTTTTAATGCCCACCAAAGGGCATCCACAGCATAGGATATTCTTATCAGTCAAATTTGTAACATAATATACTCCTAAGAGGTCTATGGCCTCATCCCACAATTATTCCATTGCTTATACAGTAGGTCCATGAATAACATAGCCACCGAGGCAGGGATAGAGGCCACGTGTGGGTTAACCAACATTAGACTTATCCTTGCAAGGCTGACATGTACCATTGCCAAGTGCCTATTCAGCCAAGAACCAAGACTAATACTGAAACTGCAATATGGCACCAATACTATAGTTAGCAACCACTTCCCTGGTGACAGGTTGATTATATCAGATCTCTTCCATCATGAAGGGCACTGATTTGTCTTCACTGAAAGAGACACATATATTAGACAGGGAATGCCTTCCCTACCCACAATGCTCAGGTCAGCCCCACCATGCCGTCCACATGTTCATGGATTGATTTCTCCCACTGCTTCGCTTCTAAGCCAGGCATTGGTATCATAGCGAAGGAAATGGTGAAGTAAGCTCACGCACATGAAATTAACATAGTCTAATTGGACTATGCACTGGTTTGGTGAATACTTTGTGATGATGACAGTTGGCAGACATCACCAGAAAGGTTAGAATCCTGGCTAATAGCTCATGCTTTGAGCCAGGGTATATGGCCCCAGGACCACAGAATGGCCATGGGAGCAATGCTTCTTATCCTAGCAGTCTTGAAGATGCTTCAACCAGGGACACAACCATGGCAATGGGATATTGTATTGCTGGAATACAAAGGAAGCAAAAAGGACTTCCTGGAACATTCTTTGAGTGTTGGATCGCTTTCACACCCAATAGTAAATCAAGGTTAATGAAAAACTGCAGCACCGAAAACAAGTAGGACAGTTGAAGGACTCACACGCTTTGGTAATGAACCTGACCAGCCAGGGTTCTAGTTGAATGAAAAAAAACCTACAAAATCAGTGGTGGAAGAGGAAGGCCCTGTATTTACAGAAATCAAATTATCCAAACTTGGAACAGTTCCTCTCATTTGCATTTATTTGCATATTCCATTGCATTTTCACTTTCTCCTTCCAGCTGACTTTTAGATCTTAGAGGTTAAGTTTACAATTTCAGTTTCAGAATATTTAATGAATGCTGACAACACTTGAGAAGTAATTGTCACAGCCCACAACGGATGCTGACTTTTGGTCGTGGGCATTTTGGAGGAAGCAAGTGAAGCTGGCTTATAAAAATGGTAACTGTACCTTGTTACATAGAACTGTACCAGGGCACATCACAGAGTCTGTGGAAAAATATAATTAAAAAGTAAAATATATTAAATTTATTTCTAAAGATAAATTCCATCAAATTCAAGACACTTTTTTTTCTTTTTTTTCTTTTTTATTATATTTTTTACAATCTTTACATAGTTAATTAGGGTTAAAAGGTACAAGGGCTATAGGAAAGTGGGTAAGACTATTATGTCCATATTGTTTCCTTCATGTATCTGAGGTAAGGGGGATATTGAGGGAGAAGCCCCACCCAGTCTCCAACCCACCCCAAGTCCCAGATGTGGAGCATACTCTGAGATCCTTGCTCAAGTGGTTTTAACAGTTCATCAGCTATGAATTACTGCCAATCTCGCCACTTCAAGCACGATGAGGTTGTTGAAGAATCCACTGATTGACATAGTCCATCATAGAGTCTCCATTTGCCCCGTATTTCGCTGCCAACATATAGCTGAGGTGGTTGATTGACCTGCTCTGTTCTCTGTCCTTTTCTGGTTAGGGTTCTGAGTCCGGCAGTTCGGTTGGGGAGATCCCCAAAGAAACTTTGAGGTGTTCCCAGACCAGATTCCTGTATGCACCAGCAAGCACAGTGACTGCCACAGTCTATTGCCTCAATCAGCTGGTGGTTGCAATTGCTGGGTTGGTTCTGTTTTCAGTCCCGACTTCCACTGGAACCAATGGGTGTTGCAGTCCAGCCTGGTTCTGCCCAGCACACACTCGGCCCTCACACTAACCAGTGGGAGCTGCAGCCCAGTCAGAGCGACCCACAATAACCCCCACCAGGCTCGCCCCCTACCCTGGTTTGCCAGTATGTATAGCAGTAGTCCAGTCTGTCCCACATCCCATTTGGCTCTCGTACATGTCAATGGGTATTGAAGCTTAATTCCACCTAACTAATTCAATCATCCAGCCTCACGGATGTTGTTGAGTGCCTCTCTGTCTAGCCACCCCAGCCCTCATCCTAGTTTTCGTGGCCTCCCATGGGAGTAGTCACCCAAGGGGGGGGGGCCACTATTTCCCTCACAGGTCTCTCTCACTCCCGGATTATGCACTGTCCAGGTGGTTCTGTGGTTTAACTTGACAGAATTAGACCCCAGTGCCAGCTTCTGCCAGCTGATGCTGCGGCTAAGCCCAAACAACCCTCACCCACTCTAATTTTTTTTGTACCGGTAGGAATAATCAGCCCAGCCTGGCTTTTCCCTGATCTAGTCTACATGAGGCGCACAGGTATTGTAGCCCTGCTTAGTCTGGTCTGTCCCCATCCCAGCTCACGCTCTTCAGTGGGAGCAGCTGTTCAGCAAGGGAACCACCTCTTATTCCCCTGCCAGCTCTGCCCCCTCCCTTCCCAGTTCTCATGCATGCTGGTTGGATGCTGCAGTCACATCTGGTACCCTGGCATTCTGTATTGTGTACTGATTTTTTGTCGCAATCGAACCTGGTCCAACCCACACTCTGTTCTGGTGCTCGAATTTGCCAGTGTATGATGTGAACTGATTCAGCCTGGTCTGTCAAGACACTTTTTAAAAGTGGTTAGTCTATCTCTAAAAAGCTGAGAGTTGTAGGAATTCAACCATTTCTGCGCAGTCCCTTTCACATTGTTAATTAGAGAGACGGTGCCCTTTAAAGATTTTTTAATATTGGGAAATAGGGGCCAGCATTGTGGTGTAGTGGGTAAACCTGCCATCAGTGATTCTAACATCCCATATGAGCAGTGGTTCATGTCCCAGCTACTTTACATCCAATCCAGCTCCCTGCTAACAGCCTGGGGAAAGCAGAAGAAGATGACTCAAGTGTTTGGATCACTGTCACCCATGTGGGAAACCTGAATGAAGCTCCTGGCCTCAGCCTGGCCCCAGCCTGGCCTAGTGCTGGCTGTGGCATCCATCAGGGGAGAAAACCAGCAAAAGGAGATTTCTCATTCTATCTCTCTTTCTGTACCACTGATTTTCAAAATAAACACAGTTTTTAGAAAGTAGATAACAGGAGTGAGGGCCCAGCGTGATGTCTCAGTGGCTGAATTCTCACCTTGTATGCACCAAGATCCTGTATGAGTGCTAGCTCACATCCTGGCACCTCCACTTCTCATCCAGCTCCCTGCTTGTGGCCTGGGAAAGCAGTGAAGGACGGCCCAAAGCCTTGGGACTCTGCACCTGTTTGGGAGACCTGAAAGACGCTCCTGGCTCCTGGCTCTGGATCAGCTCAAATCCGGCCATTGTGGCCATTTGGGGAGTGAACCAGTGAATGGAAGATCTCTCTCTCTCTCTCTCTCTCTCTCTCTCTATCTCTATCTCTTTCTCTCTGTAAATCTGCCTTTCCAATAAATACATAAATAAATCTTAAAAAAAAAAAAAAAGAAATAGGAGTGAAATCAAGACTGTAAAGGGATGCTTAATGATTTTCCACTGAAACCTCACAAAATTGCCCTTGCTTGATGAGGAATGAGCAGAAGCCTCATGTAGTGGAGAATTCCTGGGTGGTTGGCTGCTGAACTGTGTCTAATGTCCTCACAACACTCTCTTACTAAGCAGATGTTATCATTCTTTGATCTTCCTGAGAGTCAACAAGCACAAGGCCTCGAGTCTCCCTCGGAAAGCTGCCATGACCTCTACTCTCAACTGGACCATTTCCACATCTTGATTGTCCCTGCTTTGAGCGTTATCTTCAGGATCATCCTGGTAAAATTGTGTTTCATTTCTTGTTACAATGCTTCTAAGAAGTGCTTGGGGATCTCAAGTTCGCTAGTTTATAAAATTTCCATAGAAAATTCTGCTTAGCATTAGTCTGTCAACTGGAGCAAAAACAAAACTTTTTCCTATGTTTGGTCTGCCACGATGGGTTTCATGTCATACATATTTTTAAAAGACTTGTTTAATTTGAAAGTCAGTTACAG
Organism: Ochotona princeps; assembly: GCF_030435755.1. Taxonomy (NCBI): domain Eukaryota; kingdom Metazoa; phylum Chordata; class Mammalia; order Lagomorpha; family Ochotonidae; genus Ochotona; species Ochotona princeps. The sequence goes on along the minus strand of NC_080832.1, from coordinate 52,723,358 downwards.
AAAGAGAAAGAAAGAGGTGTTGGGGGAAGGTGTCTTTCATCCACTGGCTTGCTCCCCAAATGACTGCAATGGCCAAAGCTGGTCTGATCCGAAACCAGGAGCCAAGAACTTCTTCCAAGTTTCCCACATGGGTGCACGAGCCCAAGGACTTGATCCCTCCTCCTGTGCTTTCCTAAACCATAAGCAGGGAGCTGGATCGGGTAGTGGAGCAGCTGGGACTTGAACTAGCACCTATTTAGAATGCCGGTGCTATAGGCAGAGGATTAGCTTGTTATGCCAGTGCCCTGGCTCTTCATCTCATTCTTCCTGTGGCTGGTATTCCTTTGTAAACAGCTGATTCCTTTGGAGCCTTAGACACACCAACATTGTGTAAAGTGTCATGATTTCATCATTCCTCCACCTGAACTTCATAAGCCTAATGTTTATGCTCGTTTCAGTAGTCCTTACAGAATCCCAGTTGCGGATAGGGGCATTTTTTCAAACTGATGGATATCCTTATAAGTATCTCAAACTAGAGCCTGTTCCAATATGGTTTTTTTTTTAAAGAATCTTTTTTTTTTAAAGATTTATTTATTTGTATTACAAAGTCAGATATACACAGAGGAGGAGAGACAGAGGGGAAAATCTTCTGTCCGATGATTCACTCCCCAAGTGAGCCGCAACGGCCAGTGCTGCGCCAATCCGAAGCCGGGAACCTGGAACCTCTTCCGGGTCTCCCGCACGGGTGCAGGGTCCCAAAGCCTTGGGCCATCCTCAACTGCTTTCCCAGGCCACAAGCAGGACTTCAGCTGCCCAGTTCCAATATGTTTTAAAAAGTTAGCATGAGTTAGGCCCGGCGGCGTGGCCTAGCAGCTAAAGTCCTTGCCTTGAAAGCCCCGGGATCCCATATGGGCGCCGGTTCTAATCCCGGCAGCTCCACTTCCCATCCAGCTCCCTGCTTGTGGCCTGGGAAAGCAGTCGAGGACGGCCCAAGGCTTTGGGACCCTGCACCCGTGCGGGAGACCCGGAAGAGGTTCCTGGTTCCCGGCATCGGATCAGCACGCACCGGCTGTTGTGGCTCATTTGGGGAGTGAAACATCGGATGGAGGATCTTCCTCTCTGTCTCTCCTCCTCTCTGTATATCCGGCTTTCCAATAACAATAAAATCTTAAAAAAAAAAAAAAAAAGTTAGCATGAGTTGGTTTTGATGCACCAAACCCATGAAATCCACACAGCTTTCTTTGATAACATGAACTTTCTATGAATTTTTTTGAAGATCTTTCCTGGATTTGTTTCCTTGTCATTCACAAGTTTCAAAGCATGCAAAAGGGCCAAGCAATAATAGGAACTGTTTCATCACAGCGCAATAAGCTGCTGTTGGCAAAAATCACTGCTCTGCAAGATAATCTGTCAGAAAGGGAACCCCTAAGTAATCTGACTCTCCAAAATCTATGCAAGTACTGCCGAATTTGTCTCACTTCTGAAGCTTGCTCCATTTGAGATGAATGAATCAATGGCAACCCATTATCTTTCTGAATACCTGAGGGAATTTATGACTGCAAAGCACTTGGGCATTTTAACTCTAATTATGACTCTCTCCATCTATTTCCAACATTTCTCTCCAGACTACACAGTGCAAACAAGGGGATGGATTACAAATAGGCTGAAAGCAAGACATTTCAAGTAGGAGGGAAGCCTTTGTGAGCTTGGCATGAAGACAGCGGTCAGCGATAGTACCTGCATGGAATGACTGTGGTGTTTTTGTTTTAACATTTTATTTATTGCTAAGTCAGATATAAAGAGAGGAGGAGAGACAGAGAGGAATATGTTCTACGTGATGATTAACTCCCCAAGTGACTGCAATGGCCAGAGCTGAGCTGATCCAAAACCAGGAGCCAGGAGCTTCTTCTAGGTCTCCCAGATGGATGCAGGGTCCCAAGGCTTTGGGCCATCTTAGACTGCTTTTCCAGGCCGCAGGCAAGGAGCTGGATGGAAAGTGGAGCTACCGGGATTAGAATCGGGGCCCATATGGGATGCTGCACTGGAAGGTGGTTCATTAGCCAGTTAAGTCATCACGCTGGGCCCTAGGTGGCACTAGAGTGTACTGGGGTAGCGTGAGGCAGATTTCTTTTCTGGGCATCAGTATGCTCTCCAGGCATACTCCCTCCATGCCCAGCTCTAGTCACTTCCATAGCTTTGCAATACATCCACTAGTAAGACACCTCCTGAGCTTCCCCCACAGCCTCCTGAACGACTTCCCTGCAGACTGTCACAGCCAACAGGTGCCCCATGGGTGGTCTCCCCAACCCCGCTCTCAGAAGGCTCTACATCCATCATAAACTTCAGCCTGCAGAGCGCCATGGTTGGAACATGTATAAATGAGCTCTGGCCTGCAGCCTGAAGAAATGGGTAGCGACCACCCCCTCTGTCTTAACACCCCTTTTTCTTTAGAAATCTCTTTACTGCCTTGCTAATTCTCAGGTCTCGAAATTCTACCAATACGCCTCTCATGCCAATCCATTAGTATTATAGTTCATGTTTAATTATGTCAAACATTTACTGTTCATTTGTGCAGTCCCTGATTAAATCCTGGTTAGGCACTAACACTAAAGACTTGAAGAAAAAAATTATTAAGAATGGATTAGCAATCCAGCATATATTTAAGATTTTAATATCAAAAACTCTAAACACTGAAAAAAAATTAAACCTGACAATTTATAGAGGAAGCAGAGATTAATGATAGTAATACTCACCAAAATATTCAAATTTAAAGCTGGTATATAGAAACCAGAGTAGTGGCATGTCAGGTTAACTTTCTCCCTGTGTTGCCAACAACCTAAAGTCCTGGTTCCTCTACTTCTGATCAGCTCCCTGCTAATGGTGTGGGAAAGCAGCGGAGGATGGGCCCAAGGCTTTGGGCCCTTGCACCCACATAGGAAACCTGGAAAAATTTTACTGGCTCCCAGTTTGGCACTAGCCCACCTCTGGCTATTGCAGCCATTTGGGGAGTGAATCAGCACTAGAGAATCTCTGCTCTTCCTTCTCTTTCAAGTACAATAAATCTTTTTAAACTGGTTAACACCAAGTGCAAAGGGTAATAAAATCACGCTGAAAGCCTGTTGGTGTCAATTAGATGGCAATCTCAGTCAGTCAAAATATTCAGTGTGGAACTCTTCAGATGCAGCTTTCCATTTGCCTCTATTCACCCTAGAAAAAGTCACAGAAACATTGGGTCACATACATTCTCTCTAGAATTATTGGTCTCGGGCCTGGCATGGTGGCCTAGCGGCTAAAGTCCTCGCCTTGAATGCCCCGGGATCCCATATGGACGCCAGTTTTAATCCTGGCAGCTCCACTTCCCATCCAGCTCCCTGCTTGTGGCCTGGGAAAGCAGTCGAGGACGGCCCAAAGCCTTGGGACCCTGCACCCGCATGGGAGACCTGGAGGAAGCTCCTGGCTCCCGGCTTTGGATCAGCGCAGCACCGGCCGTTGCGCTCACTTTGGGGAGTGAATCAATTTGTTGGTCAAAATTTAAAATTGCAAGCAATCATGCTGCAGGCAGCTTATAAAAAATAAAAGTGTTGGGCCTGTTGTAATAGCCTAGCAGCTAAAGTTCTTGCCTTGCATGCACCAAGATCCCATATGGGTACCAGTTCTAATCCTGGCAACCCTGCCTCCCATTCAGTTCCCTGCATGTGGCCTGGGAAAGCAGTGCAGGATGGCCCAAAGCCTTGGGACCCTGCAACCAGAAGAGGCTCCTGGCTCCTGGTTTCAAATCAATGCAGCTCCAGTCATTGCAGCCACTTGGAGAGTGAACCATCACACGGAAGATCTTCCTGTCTCTCCTGCTCTCTGAATATCTCTTTCCAATTTTAAAAAAAAAAGGAAACCGTTAAAAAAAAATAAATAAAAGCAAGACTTGATAAGAGCAGGACTGTCTGGAATCTTGAGTTCACAGACTGCCGATGCTGGAGACTGAAGTCAAACTCTGCAAGCAACAGTCTGCGAGTGCGCAAGCCTGAGACCAAGGTCAAGGTCTGCGGGCAAGGCTCTCAGTTGGGCAATGGTCCAAGGCCACAGCACTGTATGCTTTAAGATATCCTTGAGACAGTTACGTGCTGACTCCTGTTTGTGCGATCACACTGTTGCTTTCTGATCAAGCACTGGCTGGTTAACATCAACATGGAACGTGGCCGTCAATGTTCGTGCCACATCAAATCCTGTAATTTGATTCCCCAAGCAGTTCACTAAGATTGAGGCGTGGAGCCTTCTAGGTCAATCTCCTTCCTCAGAGAGGAGGGCTTCCCTCTGGCCACCTGCTTTAGTAGTATTTGTTGTCTGTCTCTTACTTTCTCAATTGCACACCGCACCCTCTCCTACCCTGATCATGCTGCCGCAGAAAGTGGTAAAAAATCATTCAATAGGTAAGTACCCACATTAAATAGGGTACTGGTATTAGGAAGATACTTCAAAAAGCTCAGGAAAAATGAAAGACAACACAGCATGGGAGCTTGGTGCCCCTCCAAGTGGGACACCCACAGCCTGTGAAGTACCTCTGTTCTAGCCCTGGTTCTACTTCCTCCTAATGTGCTCTCTGGGACATGGCAGGTGATGGTTAAAGTCATCGGGTCCCTGCCAAGCACCGGCGAGATCCAGATTGAATTCCTGGTTCTCTGGTATTGGTATAGCCACTCTCTGAGCATTGTGGAACCCTCTCAAAATTTTGAAGCCCCCCCCCCCATATATATATATATACCAACAGAGAAAGGAAGAATTGGTTGGGGTAGGTACTGTGGTGGCACATAAAGCTGCTGCTTGGGACACCTTTTTTAGTGGAGTATGTGTTTCTATTTCCCGCTACTCTGTCCTTTCAATCCAGTTTCCTGCTTGAGCAGCAGCATTGGATGTTCCAAACACTTGAGTTCCTGCACCCCCATATGAGACCCAGAGGGAGTTTCTGGTCTCTGGCTTCAGCCTGGTCCAGTCCTGGTGGTATAAGTATTTGGGGAGTAGACCAGCAGACAGAAGCTCTCTCCCTGCTAGAACTGTAAGGATGACACAGGATAGACAAAAATGGAAAACTCTATCTTGATCTTTTTCTTCTGGCCTAAATGAAATGTGAGTCAATTTATTCTGAAACAACTATAAGATTGGTCAAAATACATCAAACAGTATATTACCTTTCAACACATCAGAGCTGGCGGTGTGCTGCATTGGTTAAGACATCACAACCAATGCCAACACTGAGTCCCAGCTTCTCCATTCCAATCCAGCTCTCTATTCATGTATCTAGGAAAGCAAAGATGGCCCAAGTGCTTGGACCACTGCCACCAGGTAGGAAACCTGGAGGGATTTCAGGCTCCTGCCTTTGGCCTGGGTCCAGCTTTAGCCATCAAGTCTAGTTGGGGAAATGAACCAGTGCATGGCCCTATCTCTGCAGCTGCAGCTCTTTCAAGTGAAACTTTTTAAAATGTAAAACACAGGTTTTCAATACATTGAATAATAGGTAGGTCAGTAAAACCTGGAAGAAACTACTGACCTAATGGAGTGCCTTAGGTGGCCGGGAAGGCCAATCTAGACAGAGCCTGATGAAGTGCCAGAGTTCAAGAGATAGAACTGAGAAATCATGAGCTGAAGGCAACCAGTTTCCCTGATCAGAGAGAAGAGATGATCCCAGAAACCCACACCAAGTGTACCCCAGCATTGCAGCAGGCCGACACACATACCCTGGGGAAGGGGACCTTCGGGGCAAAGGCTCAGAAGCAGTCTCTGGAACTCCACCATGCTTGGGCTGGAGCTGATTCTGATTCACACACCATGAAAGCTCTGGAGCACTGGGTACTTGGCAGGGTCTTTCCTCAATCCTGGGAGAGCCACCAATGCTGCTGTTTTCACTCACTGCACAGTGCTTAACAGAAACCCACTCCATAGGCCGCACCACCCCCAAAAAAGGCAGCTGCTTTCAACTATGTCCCAGGTCAAGCATAAAATTGTTACAGAAATAGTTTGTCCAGCAAGATTAAATTTGCAACGTAGGGCATCCAATAGGAAAAGAAAATACCAATGGAGCACATGTTTGTGTTTAACCCACCCAGGTCCCATAGCAAAGTATGTGGTTTTGAAATTTGGCTCTGGCGCCTGACTCAAGCAACAGGTGATGATTCGAGTAATTGGAGTACCACCAACCTGGGCAACCTGGATTGCTTCCAGATCTCAGCTCCCATCTGGCCAGACCCAGCTAGCCACTGCTGACAACTGGGATATGACCCAGCACATAAGGGCACACTTCTGCCTCTCAAATAATAAAAACATTAACAACCATGCAGAGAAATGGGAAAATACAACCACTGTTGGACAGAAAAAAAAAAATTCAAAGTGACATGAACAGAACCAGATTGCCCATGTTGGTGTGTAGCATGGTAACGAATATATGCACCATGTAAACAGAAGCCCAATTTTACTTTGTATACAAACTAAACTTAAAGGAAGGCAAGGTCACAAAACAGTAAGATTTTCAGAAATATAAAACAAGAATATGTTTTTCCTATTAATCCTTGGTAACCCATGGCAGGGTGTGTATTCTTCTGGGTTAGATCAATTCGCATGTCCCTCCCACAGGCATGCCCCCGACTATTCCTCTGAGGCTCATTTTCTTCACTGAAGAATACATACATTAGTTATCATCAGTTATCTTACTAAATCATAAAAAGCCACTCCCTACACCACCACCAAATGAACTAAGGTAAATCTACTAGCGTGACATTTTGTATCAAAATAAAACAACATATTTCAGACAATAAGAGTTTAATTCAATAAACATGTAGATTTATTTTAAATCAGTTTGGTACATGATACAGATTGGTTTTGCCAAACTAAAATATAAATTTCTAAACACAGCAGTGTCTGCCTGTGCAACAAGTATCTGTAAGGTAAAATAAGGGTACTTGACAGAACTACATCTGCATGGACAAATCAGATGAAAAATCTGAAGAGGTTTCCATATATTTTCAGGATTAAAAAAAAATCCAAAATTATTAATGGCTCAAGATACCACACTGCTAAAGGGGAGTAGGGGAAGGTGAGGGAGAGAGTCAGAAAAAGGCTGTTGAGTTCTGTTACAAGAGCTCATTTGTAGGTCTGCAAAATCTCAGGGATTTCAACAGAATGCTTTTGCTGTCAGAGCATGCTGGAAAACGCGGAAGCCTCAACTCAAGCTGCATTTTCCCGTTTGCTCCCTGCTGGACACTAATGTGTGGCAAGGAACACATATTCAAGGAAATGATAACTACACTGTAGCTAATTTTGCCACCTTAGGAAGAATGGAAACTTTTTTGCAATTTTCAAATGAATCTTGTAGCACTCTGTAAAAGCTAACAGCCATGGCACCATAATAAACTTCTGAGGTACCTAGGGTAGTACTACCAATGGGAAAACGAAAACGTGAGGTAAGCCTACCTTTCCCCAAAAACCTTTGAAGCCAGAGATTTTAAACAATTAAGGCACTTGAAAACATTAGGTTTATGTACAATGTGCAAGTAAAACAAACTTCAGCTGTACCAGTAAGTAACAAAGGAAACAGTAAATCTTCACCCAAGAACCTTTAATACCATTCGCTAAATGCAAAGAGTTTCATTTTAGGAAACAAACCAAAGCAATTTGTCATTCCCTGTTATAAAATATTGAAAACCAAGTGCTACATTCAGCCAAGAAGGCTAAAGAAACTACAACAACAAAAAAAGCTTTATGACCTAGACAAGAAAAGTCCATTTTAAACTAAGAAAAGCCTCTGAGCTCATCCAGTATGTCAGAGGCCACGGGAGAAGTGACCCACTAGGAGGGGAGGGAGGAAACTAGAAAAAAATAGTATAAGACAGCTACAGAAATTGAACTATGCATGCCTATTACATAACAGGAATCAAAACCAAGAAGGGAGATTAGAAAAAAAAAACCATATTCATTCAAAAAACCATCATTAAAATATACAATCTGATCAACTAAAAACCCCTCGGGTTTCTGAAATTACATCAGTTACATCTGCTGTCTGAAAACCTAAAATGATTGCCTTACCTAAAGACTAAGTAATTCTGAAATTTACTTCCTTCCTGCCTAACTAAAGAAGTGACTTTTCAAGAAAGCTTGGTGGAAATCCTTTCAAGGCGCAACACTTTGCACCAAGGTGCACTTTGTTGAAGCACAAAGGGAACGTTAAATCGTGTTCGCTCCGTACTTTTCAACAGCCATTAGGAACAACAGTGGGAGGTTCAGTACGGGAGGGCTTTCAACTTGCTGTAAGATCCTTTAGCTCAAGTTCCTCAGCTCTGAAATACTTTATCCACCCTGGAAGCTTTCCATTAAATTCAACAGTATGATGTCTAAAAGCAGTTTACTACTGTTTACTTCCAATGATAGTCAGAGACCATTTACCTTTCTTAACATGAACAAAGAAATAGCAAACAGTTCAAGTTACCTCTCTGTCCTTTAAGGCACGGTTCTTTATTTCTCAAAGATGTAAGGTGCTTTATATATTTATGAACAATAACCTGTCACACCTGTACACTAACACTTTGTATCCTTTCATTTCTTTAACTCTGGAATGTAATTCCCTGCGTGGCACCTTATTTCTAATGTAGAAAAATTTAACTTATCAAGCACAAAATTTTGAGTTTAAGCCTACAGTTTATACTACCGAATGTATAAATGTATTCCTCTTTTGAAATAACCATAACCCACCTGACTGACACTCATTTGGCACACACTCTTCTCAATTCTGGTCACTAAGCTGTATCTTGAGTTTGCATGAAAATAATGCGGCTCTGAGGCTTTAAATGACTAACCTGCAAAGACTCATGAGGTTGTCTATATATGACATTTTCCACCACTTAGAAAAAGTTACATTTGGCATGTCAAGAAAAGAAACAATCCCACAGCAGCAGCCATTTAAAATAAAAGACGACAGCCACAAGGATTCATGCAGAATATCGTTAAATATTCCCGTTGAGCAAAATGGTTTAACCTATTTCTCTTCCAGATCGATGTTCCAGCACATCCTGTATGCATCCTGTGGAAATGTAAAGATCCTGGAATAGTGTCTTCCATGTGGGACTTCTTCAGAAAGAGTATCTTGGTTTCAGTGAGTTACTCAAACGAATCGCCAGTCCTTGTTAATTTATTGGGTCTGTTTACAGAGTGTGGTAATTTCGTTCTTTAGATTTGCAGAATTTATAGAGAAAGAAAATTACAGCCTGCACACCCAAGACAAGGACAATTCCTCCAATGAAACTGGCTGCATCAAAGGTGGACTTCCGCCCAGGTGATAAGGTTGGGGTGAAAGTGGTATTTGCTGCACCTATTAAACATAAAATAAGAAATAACAATTTTTACTAATCTGCCAACCCTCTATAATAATTCAAGAACCCACTTGAGTTTTTTCGTCACATATTAAAACCCACACAGTACTTCCTCTAGCCAAATCTTGATGGCTAGACTTCACCACCAATACAGACAATAAGCTTTCAAAAATGTCGCTCTTCATTTCACCCCGGGACAAAAGCAGACAAGGCTGTTACTATATTTCAGAGACAAAAACAAAATAAAAAGATTTTTTTAACATGTAAATTATGTTCTGGGAATTCATCAAGCATTTTTCAGACACATAACAATTGCTTTAGACTACAAGTTTTTAGTTAATTACTTGAGTATATATCAGTATTTGCATTCAAAATTCATGAGACTTGAACTGTAGCAGGTGTCACAAGGTTGATAAAATTTAGTTGTAGGGACTGGTGTTGTGGTCCAGGGGGTAAGGAATCACTAGTAATCCCAGCATCCCAAATGCACCACTTCCAATCCAGCTTTCCACTAGTGCACCTGAGAAGGCAGGGGACCTGGCCCAAGTACTTGAGGCTCTGTCACCACGTGGGAGACCAGCAGAACATTCCTCCTTCCTGCCTTTGGCCTAATAGTTTCTGTGGCTATCTGGGGAGCGAACCAACATAGGAAAATCAATCTGACCCAGCCTTTCAAATAAATCTTTTTTTTAATCAGTTCCAAATTTCAAATTAAAAGAACCTTATCTACAACTTACACTTTCAACGAACAGAACAATGTGTAATTAAATAGTACTTTATCAGCAAATTTTACATGTTGAGAAGGCATTACCAAACCATATGGAAAAAGAACATAAACATTGGAATTTTTTTCAGGGCAAAAATGTTTTAAGAGGAACAAAAAGACTACAAAAGCATGATCTTTTTTAAGAAAAAGCAATTCCATGCTTAAATTCTGTGGTGTAGAGGGTAACACTGCAGCCTGCAATGCCAGCAGCCCATCTGGGTACCAGTTTGTGTCCTTGCTGCTCCTTCCATCCGCGTCCCTGCCACCCACGTGGGAGACCCAGACAACGCTCCTAGCTGCTAGCTCCGGCCTGGCTCAGCCCTAGCTATTGCAGCAACTTGAGGAGTGAACCAGCCTCTTTCTCTGTACGCTTTCAAATGATAATTCTTTTTTTTTTTTAACAGAATATCAATGAACACTGGATATGGTTATTGTGACAGCTGGCTAAGTTTATTTTAAATATGGCAAGAAAAAATGGTTACAGACTTGTTTAGGTTATATTCACTCAAATTGCCATTGTCTCAAAACACAACCAATCCCTAATCATGACAGGAATGATCAGATTTCATTCACAAGCTGTAAAAGTTTGAAAAACATTATCATTGCGTTCCACTGTGTCATGCTACTCATGATTTCATATTAAAGAACTGCAAGAGAGTTCTGTGTAGTGTTATCATGATTACTTTAAGAACATACTGTTTGGGGCCCGGCACAGTGGCCTAGCAGCCAAAGTCCTCGCCTTGAAAGCCCCGGGATCCCATATGGGTGCCGGTTCTAATCCCGGCAGCTCCACTTCCCATCCAGCTCCCTGCTTGTGGCCTGGGAAAGCAGTCGAGGACGGCCCAAAGCTTTGGGACCCTGCACCCATGTGGGAGACCCGGAAGAGGTTCCAGGTTCCCGGCTTTGGATTGGCGCAGCACCGGCCGTTGCGGCTCACTTGGGGAGTGAATCATCGGACGCAAGGATCTTCTTCTGTGTCTCTCCTCCTCTCTGTATATCCGACTTTGTAATAAAAAATAAATTAATAAATCTTTAAAAAAAAAAAAAGAACATACTGTTTGGAACCCCTGAATTTCAGTCCATACAATTCATGAATCAAACTGGAAAATGTAGGTGGAACAGTAAAAGGCACACATCCTACAGCACTTAAAAAAACAAACCCAAATACCTGATGTGGTAGCTGTGGTAGAAGCTACAGGCCAAGTAGTGGTTTTAGCTGCAATGAAGTAAAACACATTTTAAATTCTTAAATTACTAATTTCTGTTATCTACCATCTCCTTTATGAAAATAATGATACTAACATTAACATACTTACAAATTTTTGAATAAAAGCTACATTTTAGTTAATGGTTCACTAACATGTCCATGCTGAGGAATATTCCATATAAATTTATTTTATAACATGAAGATGTAATCACAAAATTATCTCCATGTTAAGATCTATTTGTGTAAGTATATATTCTATGCATATGTGTCTGGATAAAGTTTTCAAGAAATATCCAGAGAGGGGCAAGAATATTTAGATGAAAGGACTACAGACTCTCCTTAACTTAGGGGCTGGTAAACTTTTCTTAAAAGCACAGAGGGCAGGGTCTGCCGTGGCCGGTTAGGCTGCTGCCTATGACATGAGCATCCCGGATAAGCTCTGGTTCATGTCTCGGCTGCTTTATTTCCGATCCAGCTCCCTGCTGATGTGCCCAGGAAAGCAGTGAAAGACAGCCCAAGGGCATGAACTCCAGCTACTCACATGGGTGTCCCGGATGTCTGGGACTTCCAGGCTCCTGGAATGTTTTGACTATTGTGAATAAACTAGTGGATGGAAGAGCTCTTCCCCCTCTCTGTAACTATGCCTTTTAAACAAACAAATCTTTCAAAAAAGAAAAAGGGTAGAGAGTAAGTATGTTTGATTTGGTGTACTATATAAAGCAAAAGCAGCCAAAAACATCAAAATGGGCAACTGTGTTCCAGTAAAGATTCATTCATCAATTTGGAGCCCACAAGTAAGACCTAGTAGATCACTCTGCCTGGGGCCAAAACACTTGAACTGTATAATTACTCTGAAGAAACACTTGCTCCGAGAACCTCTGAATGTAAAATAACTGTGGGAACTGAAACACTATTAAGACAGGAAATTCAATCTGCGACTGTCTTTTCGCAGGTGTGGTCTCTAAGGGTTCTCGAATCTCTACTAGAAAGGAAGGACCTGGACAGTCTGAACAAAATAACATTGTTCTACTGTCACTCAACCACTGGGCCACCCAGTGCTACTGGAACACCTGAGAAGTTTTCACTTAGCTAGGCTCCTTAGTCAGGGTTGAGTTTTTTGGGAAGAGGGCACTGCAGAGGCAAGGCTCTCCAGGAATTACTAGCTGGAGACTGTTCCTCACAGTGGGGTCCCAGGAAAGTGGGTTTCTCAGACATTGTAACACAGGACCTTCAATACAAACGGGTACTCATTACAGTGGGCAGCAGGCAAAGACTTGCAGGGGCACATTGGGGGAAATTAAGTCCATGGAGTTCTTATCATTAGGAAAAATGCGAAGTGTTACACAGCATTAGCTTTTAAGTTATTTCAGAAAAACAGGATTTAAAGGCTAAAGAGAATTAAAAACTGTTTCTCCTATCAGTACTGCTACTAACAGAAACTAAGCGCCTAGGGTTGCTAATACTACTGATGGACGTATGTGTCCCTGCATGCTGGCATCCTTCCTCTGCTGCTTCGGGCTGTGGTGCACGCCCATCTCTCCTGCACGTCACCCCACTGCTCTTACCTGCCCCCCAACAGGAGCAGCCTCCCACAGGAGCCCAGCGTTGGAGGGAATCACTTCTTCAGGGCGCCCACTTCTCTGCAAGGTTTTTGCGGTTTATACTGATGGAGGGTAGAGGGGGGAGCCTTTCAAATTCAACACATATAAAATTCTCAGTTTTTAAAACACGAACACCAATTTTCTGATCCCTCTTGCTTTTCGGCTCTCAACCTGCACCCTCAAAACATGGGAGAATGAAACTCTTCTTCTTCACCAATAGGCACAAACATTTACACATTTTTACTACTGAAAAATGTGTTACATAGACAACATGTTCAAAATAGACCTCTATTTTAGGAACACTCGTCTACTGATCTACTATATGTTCTGTGTACGATAAAAAAATTCATAAGTTATAAAAGAAATGGAGGATACCAAACTAATTAATCCAATCACTCACAATTTTTCCCACAAGGTTTCTCTTTACACCTATAGTAACAAAAACTAAAACAGTACTGAAATTGCTTTCTACAACTTTTACAGTTTATCTTAACTTAATGTATCAGGAACATTTTTACCTCTAACATAATTTAGGTCATTCTGTTATTATGTATCTCTATTTTATTTATTTTTTCTTACTGGGGAGGGCTATTATAAATTAACCATATGGCATACCTTTTTACATAAATCAGATTCTGTCTGCACTGTGCCCTAGGCCATCCCATAATTTCCCACTTGCTCTCTTTAACAGAAGCAACATACATATGCCAAGAAAACAATCACCTAAAGGGTCGTTTTTCAACTACTAACTGCCAGTTAACTGGTGCAGGCCCTGACTTCCTTCCCCTTGGCAGAACCAAAGACAGATAAGAAACCCGTGGTAGTTTCCAGGAAGGAACCAGTGAGGAGAACTGTAACAAGAGGGGACCCACAACAGTTTTGGGGACATGTCTCCAACTCTTCCTTTTTGTTCACATCCCACTTTCTGGAAAGGAGTTTTCTCCTGACACCAGTGCAACCATCAGCTTTCACATCCTTGTCAACAATGACCTCTAACAGGCACTGCAAACTTAGGAGCCCAGCACTGTGGAAACAATTGGCTCACGGTTAGTTGTGCAGTCATTTACAGACTTCCCACGCTCTTAAGTGGCAGGTGATACTGACACACCACCCTAGGGTCTGGCACTGGGAGGAGCTGTGTAGAACCACCCAGCTGTTCTTGTCTTTGAAAACCTATACTTACACATGTTGACAGCATTTTCAGACACCTTTCTCTAGCCCTTCTTCTAGGCCTGCCCCTACTGAGTTTCCTCTCACTCCTGAGACTTCCTTTAAGTTTAGTTCTCCAGCCCAATCCTTACCCCTACTCTACTTTTACAGAGTATGCTGGCTGAAAATCTATACTTCTACCCAAGAGTTCTTTCCTGAACAGTCTGCTGAACAGACTCCACAGCATCTGTAAGAAGTCTGCAAACACCACACACAACTATGCTGGATCTGCTGAAACTGCCGAAACTGCCTCAGCAGTTAGCTCTGTCACCTACAGTACATGCTCATGCAATTATTGTAGCCCACGATGAAGTCAGTCTTAACCAATTTTCAAAATTATACCGACTTTTAGGCACTTCAGAGCATAAAAATCATGAAAGATAGTGAGAGAAAAAATTCAATTATCTTGTTTACCTGTAGAAGCAGTTGGCACCGGAGCAGTGGTGGGTTCTATTAAGAAACAGAAACCATACACATCAAAGCTGTCCGAAATATTACAATACAGCACTGCTTCCCAACCTGCAAGCATCTGAATATCATCCTCACAATTTAGACATTTAGTGCCACTTGTGGACTACTCACAGCTGTCCCAAAACAGATCTCCCCTTAGAAACAGAACCTCTGTTCCCCAAAGGAAAGACCCAGCTCAGCCTCCCATTGGAGAGTCAGTCCTGTGTGACTTCCAGGAAGCACCCTGCAGACAGACAGGGCTCTTTCTCTGCCTTCATCTTCCCATCAGCAGGAAAAATCAACAGGATGGCTCAAAAATGAGTGCACACCTCAGACAGTAGGAGCACAGCCAGTTGGAGGGATGCGAAGGGTGAAAACCTGAGAGAAACCCAAGGCCCTAAGGGCTGTGGAGCTCCACACTAGACCCAACTTCCTTTACAGAGCAGAGAGTCAACCTACCCACTGTTTCAACCACTGTAATTGGGATCACAGGGTTTGGTTATGACTAACAATCAAACCTAACTCTAACTGGTACATAATCAAATAAGTGGCATTACTCAATTTTTATTTATACCAGTATTTTTTAAAATGCTGTACCTAATCATGTCTCTAAATAACATGAAATCACAGGTCTGAGGGCTCTTACTAACACACGTGCAATGAAGTGAGGCTGAAGAGTGTCTCCATGTGCCATCCCATAATCCATACTATGCATCTCATGTACAGTGTAACTGATCTGATGCCAACCAGATCTGTGGTGCCCACATCCCTGTTGAGATGGGAAAACCCCACCAGGGTCACTCAAAGGGAGACACACACTCCACAAAACCCCTTTTCTACTCAACAGCTACCTGCACACCTAACTGGGAACTGGATTTTCCCAGTAACTTATAATCTTGTAAGAAAAATCAGCAATCTCAATCATGAATTTTAACAATTCTGCTGGGCAAAGAGTAAAGGTTGAAGATAATCAAGTTCCTCAAACTAGTATAAAAAGAGGACTGAATATACAGGAGGTTCACTTAGTCACAGTACAAACTATACTGGACAACGAATTTGATAATTACCAAGACTCCAAAAGTGCCAGAACAAAGTTGTCCAGTCCTGTAAGATACAACTAATGCAGATAGCATCTAAATGGCAGTGAATTTCCAAAACAGTTAAACAGAAAACAGAAAAAGCAAACAAACAAAAACCACAGGAAAGGACTCATTCATACTAATCACTAGGTCTACCTTCAAAACCTCCTTCTTGCAGGATCAGCATGCGCTCACATGCAAATCCCAACTAGATCAGAATGATGGCACAGCTTCAAACACCAGAGAAACAAAGTGATCTGCGGCCAGGAGGGTCCTCCCCTTCCTCCACTGTTTTCCCCAGCAGTGACTGTAAATACTTACCAGAACAGGACTCTGTGCTGTTCATCACTTTGCACTCCGCTGATGAATTATGTGAACAGTAGCTCTTTTCTGTTATGGAAAAGAGAAGAAACAAACACCACCAATCATTCACGGGTGCTACTGCAATGGCACTACCATGATCTGGAGCAGCTTCTTAAAAAACCACACCCACAGGCCCAGCATGATGGCTCAGCAGCTAAATCCTCGCCCTGCACCTGCCGCAATCCCATACGGGTACTGGCTGGTATACCAGCTGCTCCATCTCCCATGCAACTGTCTGCTCGTGGCCTGGGAAAGCAGTGAAGGATGGCCCAAAGTCTTGGGAGCCTGCACCACATAGGAGACCCGGAAAAAGCTCCTTGTTTCAGAATGGCTAAGCTCCAGTCACTTGGGAAGTGAACCAATGGACAGAAAACCATTCTCCGTCTCTCCTTCTCTGTCATTCTTTCAAAAACAAAAACACCCACACAGAACCACTTTGAGTCACATAGCCCAATAAACACTATTATTCTCCTTTCCCCTTATTCCTGGAATCCCTCCACATTTTGTCCCTTTAAAATTCAAGTCAATATATTTAACAGATAAATGTGAAAATCCAGATCTCAAAATGATGGTGTGACAGACTGCTGTCAACTCAAGGAAGGCCACCAGAAACCTACCCAGAGGGCGGGAGTCAGCAGGCTTGGTAAACAGAGGTGGAGCCTGCGGAGGCCAGCAGTGCAATCTGGTCCGGGCCTGCCTGAGTCCTCCCAGTTTCTTAGGCTTCATGGACTGCTAGACTTGCAGCAAGAGGAAAGAGGCCTTCCCCAGCAACTCTCAGAGGACAGCATTCAGTCCCTACTGCCTGTTGTACATTGGCCATGTATCTGTGAGCATACATTCCAACTTGTAAGAGCACTGTGACCTTTATGCCACGTTGTAATGTCTACAGCTTTTCAATTTTCACCAAAAAACTGAGAAAATTAACATGCAGCTTTCAATTATTTTTTAAAACCCAACATTTTTTTGCTAGTAGGAAAAAAACCAACACATTATCACCTTACATTAAGAAAACTGACTTAGCTTGGCCTATCACACTTTCTAACGTGGCTTCCTCCAGTCTCAGTGACAGGGCACCCTGTCTCAGACCCATCTGGAGAGGTGCCTGTCTGTTCTAACGGTTGCCCCACCTCATTAAACCCTGCTACTTTGCTTATCACTGAAAAGAGGGCAAAGAAAACCTGAATAATTCATGAAAAAAATCTGAAAAAAATTTATGTTGTAATTCCATAATAACAACAAAAACTTCATCTCATCCTCATTTCAGGATACTTTCATCTAGCTTTTAATCCTACCAATGTTGATAAATTTAACTCGCTAAAACTTCACACAGCATAGGAAGGCGTCGCCATTCTCTCCAACTCATTCCTCCCTCGTGTGGATGCGTCCACTGAAATCAGCTGTGAAGGCCTCGACACAGCTGGTCCAGCAGGCCGCAGCAGACAGGGTCTGTTTCCAAGGGAAAAGCACCCAACTTTCTTCCCACAGCTAATTCTGACACATGAGTGTAAAACAACTGCTCCTTTAAAATTGACTGACCCCTACCTATCAAGTCTGGGCATGGGCAATGACATTTTTCAAGGTATCAATCACCTGGCATTTTAAAAGAATAATGATTCTAAAATAGAGTACACACTTACCTGTTAAAGACATTTTAGATTTCCAAGAAAATATTGCATATTTTCTCAACTTAAGATTTTATTTGTAATACATTTCAAAATGTGATAGTAAAAACAGTCCGATTCTCCCACAATTAGGGCAACCCCCACAACCTCTTACCTTTGCAAACTAACCAAACGCAGGTAACATTATCAATACTACTATTAGCACAGGAAACACAACTGCCATGGCTGGCACACGATTCTAGGAAGAAAAATGCATGAAATCAATGAATTAATTAGCATCCCATTTGGGTTTGTTCTACCTATCGCTTCTGAAAAAACACCATATATGACAGTAGAATTAATAAATTCAGAGAAACAATAAAATTGTTTAAATTGTTTAGTAAGAAAGTGTTGTCATCATGCATAACAGAGCCATAAACAAACTCAACAGGAAAACCAACCAGCAGTAAGAACACTGAGCACCTGCAACTACCCAAACAGTCCCAGGCTCAGGGCTACTTAGGAGTCACGAGGCACTGGAAAGGATCCTTGGGAAAAAAAGCTGTTACAAGACCAACAGGACACATGGGAAAAGCCCTGCCCCAAACCATGGGAGTGGGTGAACCCTGGGGTTTTTCTATTACAGTTGGAGTTTAAATTCTGATACTGTCATTCTGAAAACAAGCTCCTTTCTGGAAGAATCAAGACCCTTCAACGAACCACTATTAAAAAGGTGATGCTCCAAAGCGAATCTAACCCAAATTCCTGAGCAACGAGAACTCAAGGAAGGCTTCCCACACACAACCTCATCTGCTTTCTGCCACCCTCCAACCCCACCAGCAACAACAAAAAACGTATGCAGAACCACAGCACTATAGTATCTCACCCCTGGTAGTTACAGCACTGGGCCAGCTAAGGCGCCTGCAGTGGAGGACTGCCAAACCAGAAAATGGAGGCTACCTCGAAAAATTCTTGGACAACAAACATTCTCCTTTAGTTCCATTTTTCACAAGCTCTCAGGAGTACCCTCGTAGGTTCTGCACAACTCCCCCTAGCTGTTTCAAATCCTTACTGCTGGGTGACAGCACAGCAGGGCAAACACTATTTGCAATTCACTAAACCTGCTACTTTTCAGACTGCCGCTTACCGGACTATAATTTCCAGAAAACACAAACACAAATTATCTCCTCTGCAAGCATTTCAATTACACTAAAGCAATTAGCTTGGTTTCCAAGCCATTCTTTAAGGCAAAATAAAAGGGGGGGGGGGAGAACCCCACACACTTTACAAATTGCCAAACAGGGAACAGACAAAAATATTTTGCTCTATCATCCTAAAAGCAGAGCAGGGAAAATTTCTAGCACTGTGGCACTGTCCGGCGGCAATTTACGTCCCTCATTTTTCAATTTTCGATTACTACCATTTAATCTTCCTAAGCAGAACAGCAAACAAAAGCCAAGAGGTTACGATTCCTGACTTTGAAACGAAACATCCGTGAAATGCTAGGGGCAGAACACGATCGGCAAAAGAATGCTTTGGTCCAATCGTCACCCCTTGGCAAGCCTTGTCAAGCCAGACAAGCTCCGGCTCAGGGCTAGCACACTCAAGCACACTCAGCCTGCAGGTTTTAAAACAACCAGCTGCTTCTCTTTAACACTTTCAGCGTACTTTCCCTCCCTGTTTCGCGATGCCCGAAAAACATGCCGATTTCTGCCAAAATCTGGATATGGCTAAACCTCTCCTTCCTGCTGTCCACAGGGTGGAACAAAGGTGTGTTCCAGAAAATGCTTACTCCACAACCGACTGACCACACACACACCCCTCCTTAGGGGCTGCCCGCGGAGCCAGCGTGGACACAAGGAGCACCCCTTTTCCTAAATCACTATGATCACACTACAGGCGACTCACCCCTCTCTCACACCGTGCACGAGCAAGAGCGCATCTTTTCAACTTTCTCTTTCCCCTCTTCTCGCCCACTTCCGCAGAGAAACCTCTCCGGGGACACGGCCCCGGGGATCGGGGGAGGGGATGAACGGGGAAGTTCGGCCTCCCCGCCAAACTCCAGAAGCGTCGCCTAGCCTCGCCCCATTCCCAACCACCCCTATACAGCTGCCCCCCCCAGAAGGAAGCCACGTCCCCTCGGGCCGCGCCTGAGGTCCAGCAGCCGCCAAGACCACCTGAGCCTGCGATTCCCCGAGGGGTCGCCAAGCCGCCGCCCCCTTCCCACAGGTCCCCTTCCCTGCCCCGCCGCCCCGAGAGAGGACTCCAGGCGGGCCGCCATGTTGTCGGAGTGCGGTCCTCCGGGCTCCGGACCCGCGCGCCCCGGTGAGAGAGTGCGGCCGAGCTGGGCGAGGCGGAGCAGAGTGCGCGCGAGGGGCGCCTGAGGGCGGGCGCCCACCTAGTGCTGGAGTGGTGGTCAGCGGGGCAGGCGTCCTGGACGTCGGCACTATTGTGGGCATTACAGACGAGGCGTTAGTCCCGGTCGGGGTCGGGGTCGGGGTCGGGGTCGGGGCCAAGCTGCTGTTCGAATCCACGCACAGGACACAGAGCGCGGCCAGGCAGGTGGCGGCCCAAAGCAGCCGGTGGCAAAGGCCCGACATCATGTCCTCAGCGCTGGCGTCCGGGAAGAAGGCTGCACCACGATCCGGCCGTCCCTCCGTGCCCTGCGGCGCCGCCTCCAAGACTCAGATCCCCGCCGGGAGCGCGCCCAGGTCACGTGAGGGGCTGCGGCCGCGGCGTGGAAGGGGCGGGGCCTGGGGGGCGGGGCTCCGGGCGATACCAACGGGAACTCTGTGGGGTGGAGCAAGGGCCGTCCGGAGGAAGCCGAAGCAGGCTGTTCGACAGAGCGACCGTCATAGAGCGATAAATCAGGGTTTTTTTCTTGAGCTCATGGGATCACGCAGAATGTGACTGGATTTTTTTCTCGTAAATGCGAAGGACCCCCTACTCTGATTTGCATGGAACAATCCACACGACACGTCACGTATGGCCGCCACCTGAGCGCCCCAACAGGCTGTATGTGCGTGCGCGCGCGCGTGCCCGCGCCCCCACGTGACCTTAGGGCCAACGCGTCTCCCGGACCCGCGGGCCACCGGGGCGGAAGTTGTTTCTGAGCAACCTTGGCCGGAGTTGGGGCAGGAGTGCGTTTGTTCTGGGCGGCCGCGGCCCCAGAGGGCTTGCTCTGCCCTCGCTTGGAAAGGTTGACTTTCTTGGAAGTCACTGCGCCCGGGACTCCCTCGGGGCGGTGGAGGCAACCCTCCCCACGGAGTCGGGGTTTTTGCCGCCCACGCGGTGAGAGCCGCTGAGGCACCGAGAGCCCTGAGCCGCCCACTGTCCGCCTCTCCTCCCGCTTCGCCCCGCCTGGCTTTCCCGAGTCGCTGTTTCTGGTGTCGCGAGCCCCGGCCGCTCTGTCCCACACCGCTGGAGTCACCGAGTCCCGAGGCGGCGGTGGAGTTGGACGGTCATCGGGTCCGTCTCCCCTCCCCCGACGCACACACCCCATGACTAGGTGAGGAAATCGAGGCTCGGAAAAGTGACCCTCTACTTGCAGAACTGGACTTTTTTTAAATACCTGTGACGGGGCTGAGACTCCGCTGACCCTTCCAGCAAGGGTGAGCGCCATCTAATGGATGGCCAATTTCTCACTTGATCTTAGCCAAAAGGCCGAGAAGCGATTGGTCAATTTCTCAAAACCATTGCGGGATTTAAAATGCTGCTATACAATGATTTAAAAAAAAATTTTTTTTTTTTTAAGACTTGGGTAGCTGGATTTCGTGCCTTCACGTATTATGGAGTTTTACCGGTGCGTATTTCCCCGAAGCAGGCGCTTACTTGTCCTGGCAGCAGGAGGGAGATCCTCTTTGTGGCCTTTGAACCCCACAGGTTCCGGTGCTGTGGACCCTCTTAACCGTGGACACGTGTTCTGCTGACCACCCTGGCAGGGAGGTAAACAGGAAAGGGATGGTTTGACGCTGACCGAGTTGTGGGACAGGAAGCATGAAAGCGCCGTCAAGCGCAGAAATGAGATGTTTCCGTGGCCAGCCTTTTCAGCCAGCAACACCTGCTTCGCAAGAGGCCGCACACACTATTTTTAGCACATGACCCCGTGACACACACCCACCCCCCAGACTAGATGAAGACACCAGTCAACTGTTTCAAACATTGAAATTATAATAGAGGTGGGTGTTGAGCACAGCAGTTAAGACCCCTCCTCCCATGCTGGAGTGAGCTGGTTTCAGTTCCAGTCATTCCAGTTTCCTGTTTCTGCACACCGGTGCAGAGAGCAGGCAATGACCCGGGAACTCGGGGACTTCTTAATGCCCACGGGAAAGACCTGCGTTGAGGTCCAGGTGCCTGGCTTCAGCCGGACTCAGCTTTGGCTGTTCAAGGTATTTTGAACAGTCGACAAGTGGATCGTTGTTTCTCTGCTTTTCAAATAAAATGAGGAAAGAATTACTGAAAGTCTGTGTTTATGTAGGAAAAGTTCTGTTTCCTCTGCATTCCTCAGTGGATTATTGTGCTTTCCCTCCTAGGATGAACACACCCACCCCATTGTTTAAACCATATATCACCTGCATGTTCACCTCTAATCCTTGGACTTTCCTTACTCCTGATAAGGAGACACTCATTCCATTTTTTTTTAAGACTGGAACACTGTTGGCTTATTTTATTTGCATAGGATCTGTACAACCAGAACAAGCAAGAATACCACAGCCCTTCTCATGGTTCAGAGGAAAGAGAAACAGCTTTACTTTCATTTCCCAAAGGAGTGGGATTGTGCAACCTTGCCAGGGTTGAGTGTTCAGGCTGGCTGTTTTTGTCTCTGCCTTGTGCGCTAGAGCATGCTTAGCAGCAACTGTGATCTATAGCCAAAAGATGCCAGAAGCATCCTGCCCTTCAGTCACAACATGACCACATGCCCTCTGGGAGAGACGCATCTGCAGTCATGAACCACCATCTTCAAGGAGGCTTCTGTTGGCAGGGTCAGCTGCCACGCAGGGTATGACCTTCAGGAAAGGCCTCCTCGCCCATCCGATGGTGGGTGGGCTGCTGCAGCCTCCTTCTTTGTTAACTGTTGAAGGACAGCCACAGACAAGGCTGCAGCCACTCCTGGCAGGGAAAGTTCCTTCTACATTTTCAAACAAAATCAAACTGAATTGTCAGCTCCTCCCAACCACACACACACTCCCCAACACTCCAAACAGACAGACTGAAGGATCGGGTACAGAAAGCCTCCTGAAGTAACCTGTGTTAACGGGGAGGTCATCAGTACAGCAGTAAAGGCCTGGGAAACCAAGAATGTGGCCAAGAGAAACTTATGGACTGCCTGGCACATGGACCTGGTTTAATAAGATGTCATTTTAGGGCCCAGTAGCGTGGCCTAGCAGCTACATCCTTGCGTGCACCAAGATCCCATATGGTTGCCAGTTCTAATCCCGGGGGGCCCGCTTCCCATCCAGCTCCCTGCTTGTGACCTGGGAAAGCAGTCAAGGATGGCCCAAAGCCTTGGCACCCTGCACCCATGTGGGAGACCCAGAAGCTTCTGGTTTGGGATCGGCTCAGCACTGGCCATTGCAGTCACTTGGGGAGTGAATCACCGGACAGAATATATTCCTCTCTATCTCTCCTCCTCTCTGTATATCTGACTTTGCAATAAAAATAAATAAAAATCTTTATTAAAAAAAAATAGGATGTCATTTTAGGCCCAAAACCAACACTACCCCATGACCCCAGATCTTGCTAGTCCAATCTTCAAAGCTAGTCCTGTCTTTTGTCCAGTGTTCAAGGTACAGTTCCTAGATGAGAAAACATGACTGACCTACAAGAGCTTCTCCCCCTGTCCTTGGCTCTGGCCCCCAGTTCAACGAGCTCTTCGCCAGAGCTCCATGAGCTGTCTTCAGTTCTTTTAACCACTCATATTTTGTTTTGTGGTCGGATTTTCATACATGTGGTTTCCTCTTAGACTACACAGCCACTTCTGGCACCTGGTCAGTTTCTACTTCTGCATTCAAGTCTCTCAAAATGGTTGTCACTCTTGGAAAGCCATCCTTAAAATCTTGAACAAGGAATCAAGATGGCAGACTAGGGTAAGGACACGCTTAAACGGACAGAAAAACATTTAATTAGGATGAAGCAGAGAGGACATATTTCAGGAAATAGGAAAGAGAAGAACAACAGCAGAGGGGTACCTGGAGACTGACTGACACAGGAAAACAACGGACACAACGGTGTGGTGTTGCAGTGACTGATACTCCAGCACGGCGATCTGAACTCCACTAGCAGCCAGAACTCCACCAGCAACCAGGTGGGAAAGGACTTTCACTGGGAGCTTGGGAGGTGAACCCAGACAAAGAACTGTCCGTCCTGCTGGTCCATTTGTTTTGACCAGCAACAGAGACAGAGCAGCAGATCCCAGATGGGCAGTGCGAGAACAGGGTGGATTTCACAGCCCAGTCAGTCCCCTAGAGCCGAATTGGGAGCCATTTTGCATAAGGAGGCAAAGGCAAGGGAAAGGACTGAGCATATGCTGAGCTGGGAGTGAACTCATTTCTGACTCAGTGAACTGCAGCAATGTGGCATTCTACAGGTTCCACCAAAGACAGGTCTGGGTAGCCCTCAAACCTGATGGCCAGCAGATCAAGAACTGTAGTAGTGGTATGTCAGGCACCATTTTGCGCACTGTGGCAATAGCTTTAGGACTGCCGGGGACAACAGTGAACTGCGCATGTGCTGAACTTACGAGAACTCACTGAGGTCCGTGGATAGCACTGGTCCCGCAGGAAAATGATACCGACTGTGGCATCGTCCGGGTCAAAATAGGTCTGTGTGGCATCCAGACCTAACGTCCAACAGGTTCTGACAAGGTCAGTGCCACCAACAACCTAACTATATAGGACACCTGGTATCTCTCTAATCCTGGGACCTGCTCCAACCAAAAGTGGGAGAAAGGTTGCAGAGACAACAGTGCAGCCTCAGCACGGTATCACAGGAGGTGGAAAGTGGTAAGCCAGGAGCTGGGGCTATGGAGACCACGGTGAAAATCTAACTTGAGAACCCAGACCTGGAACTCGCTGGAGGTTGTGGCACAAATGGCTGCAAAGCAAAAAGTTGTGTACCAATGGCAATAAGTAAAATCGCATTGTAGACCTGGGGGTGACACAGCTTAGAAACCTGCCCCAAGAAGACTCTGCTAACCAGAAGTGCAATGATCAAGAGCAAAAGAAGAGACAAAAGCACAATGAATATTACTGAAAACTCCCCTGAAAAGGAGGAAAACCCTATGCCAATCTCAGAGTTAACTGAGGAAGACATCGAGAAAATGGAGCACACAGAATTCAGAAAACTCATTTTAAAGATTCTGATCAACAATGAGAAGCACATGCAAGAGTTCAAAGAATTTAAGGAAGCAATCAAGCAAATCAAGGCTGATATATCAGAAATTAAGAACACAGTAGAGCAAATTAAAAGTACAGTGGAGAGTCTCCAAAATAGAATGAAGCAAGCAGAAGAAAGAATCTCAGAACTGGAAGGTATTTCCTGTCATTAGGGGGAAGCAAACAAAAAACTGGAAGCAGAGCTGGATCAGGCCAAAAAAAGTATTCAAGAATTGAAAGACACTATTAAGAGGCCAAATATTAGAGTTCTGGGAGTCCCAGAAGGTGCAGAAAGAGAAGCTGAGTTTGCAAATGTATTTAATGAAATAATAAAGGAAAATTTCCCTAATCTAGAGAAAGAATTGGGAAACAAGATCCAGGAGGGGCTCAGAACTCCCAACAGGCTTGATCAAAAGCGATCTTCACCAAGACACATGATCATCAAGCTCTCTTCAACTGAACATAAGGAAAAGATCCTTAAATGTGCACGTGAAAAAAATCAATTGCTATATAAAGGAATATCAAACTCACAGATCTCTCACAGGAAACTCTACAGGCAAGAAGAGAATGGAGTGACATATTCCAGATTCTAAAAGAAAAAAATTGTTGGCCTAGGATAACATATCCAGCAAAGCTTTCTTTTGTCTTTGAAAATGAAATAAAATTCTTCCACAGTAAAGAAAAGGTAAAAGAATTTGCCTCTTCCAAACCTGCCCTACAAAGGATACTTCAAGCTGTTCTCTTGACAGAAAAGAGGAATAGCACCTACCCAAACCAAAGGCAAATGGGAAGAACATCCCAGTAAAATGACAACAGAAGACTAAACCAATGAACAACCCATTCCTAAAATGACAGGACCAAATGCCACCCATACATATTAAACTCTGAATGTAAATGGCTTAAGCTCAATCAAATGTCATAGATTAGTAGACTGGATTAAAAACAAAACCCATCTGTTCTTTGTCTAGAAGAGACACACTTCACCAACAAAAATCAGCGGAAACTATATCGCATGGGTTTTGTTGTTTTCTGTTAGTTTCATCTCTTCAAAACAGTTTCGTCTGATTAAATCATTCAGTGACTCCTAGATCATACAGTAGCATCATTTTCTTCAAGAAAGTTCTTGATTTTCATTTCTTCAGCTACACGTTAGTCATTTAATAGCATGTTATTTAACTTGTTGGTGTTGTTAATTTATTTTTGCTCCCTGATGTTTTGTTTTGTGGCTCTTCATTTAAGGGGATGTATAGTAGCTGTGTAATGGAGACTGTCATATCTAGTAACATGTCATTTAACTTCATGGCATTCTAAATTTCTATTTTTCTTTCTTTTGTTGATTTTGTATTATGACTTTTCATTTGAGGGGATGTACAGTAGCTGTGAAATGAAGACTAACATCCAGATGTGAGGATACAATGTAGTATGCATCTCTACTTGCAGACAAAGATGGACTCCCATTGAAACTGTTCACTGTATCTTGACAATAGGATGCTGGACTCTCTGCCATTGTCCATGCCCGCAATGATGGACATATGACTGTGTATGAAGAACTATATTTTAGTAATGATATAGAGGAACTAGGTGGGGGGGGGGAGGGAATTGGGGAGGGAGCCAGGAGCCTATGGAATTGTATAAGATGATAATAATAATAATAAAAATAAAATGTAAAAAATAAAAGAAAATAAATGCTACAATCTCTAAAAAAAATAATAAAATAAAATAAAATCCTGAACAAGGGCTGGTGCATGGGGTAGCATGTGAAGCCACCGTTCCATCTGGGGGCAGGTTTGAGTCCCAGCTACTCCACCAGAAGCACCTCCCTACTAATGCACCAGGAATGCAGCAGGGAGTAGTGCAAGAGCTTGGGCCCCTGCACCCAGCTTCCAACGGGCCCAGCTCTGGCTGCTGGCAGCCATTTGGGGAGAGAACCAGTAGATGGAAAAATCTCTTGTCCTCTCTCTAATTCTGCCTTTCAAATAAATACATAAGTTTTTTTTTTTTTTTTTTAATTCCAAAACACTCATGCTGGTGGTTTGGCACAGGGGTTAGAGAGGTTGCTTTGGGCATTGGTGTGGATGGAGTGATGGGCTCCTGACTTCAGCCTGACCCAGCCCCTGCCATGGTGGCCATTTGGGGAGTGAACTAGCAATGGAAGATACCTTACTCAGTCTCTAACTGCTTTTCAGGTTTCCAAAAAAAAAAAAAAAAAGAGAGAGAAAGAGATAAATAAAAGACTGTTTGGGAGCACAGGCATCCCAGGTAACAGTGCTTGGGACTGAGTCCTGCTTCTGCCGACTCTAGCTCTGTGCTCATGTGCACCGTGGTGGGGGCAGGGGAGAGCAGCACGGCATGGCTCAAGTACTTGCATCCCTGCTGTCCACGTGGGAGACTGGGATGGCATTCCTGCCTCTGGCTTGGGCCTGCCCCAGTCCCTGAGTATGGAGTCATTAGGGAAGGAAACCAGACAGATCTCTCTCTGTCCCGTCTCTGCTTTTCACATCTAAAAAAATAATAAATAAATTTTTAAAAAGATTTATTCATTTTATTACAGCCAGATATACACAGAGGAGGAGAGACAGAGAGGAAGATCTTCTGTCCGATGATTCACTCCCCAAGTGAGCCGCAACGGGCCGGTGCACGCCAATCCGATGCCGGGAACCTGGAACCTCTTCCGGGTCTCCCACGCGGGTGAAGGGTCCCAATGCATTGGGCCGTCCTCAACTGCTTTCCCAGGCCACAAGCAGGAAGCTGGATGGGAAGTGGAGCTGCCGGGATTAGAACCGGCGCCCATATGGGATCCCGTGGCTTTCAAGGCAAGAACTTTAGCCGCTAGGCCACGCCGCCGGGCCCATAAAAAATAATAAATAAATTTTAAAACATTGTTTTAAAATCTGAAATTACCCCTTCCTCCCCATCTCCAGGCCAGAAGAAGTGCTCCTGCTTGTGTGCCACAGCACCTTGCATGGCAAAGCGTGTGCCATGTTTCACTGCAGATTTTTCTTCTGCACTGCCAACTCTCACAATGGGGACAGTGCTCACCAATCTGTTCCCTGCTGTAGTCATAACACCTAGCACACAGTAGGTGCTTAGTAGGATTTGGTGGGGAAGGACTTAAAAGAACACACTGGTAGAATTCCGTGGGTCATCCAAAAAGACCTGGTCAAGAGCATGGGAGGGTAGCTACCAAACATGGCTCCTGGAACCCAGTCCCTCTTCAACCAAGGGTCAGGGCAGATTCACTTAGAAGGGATGGGTGAGAAGCATCTTTAATACAGTTACAATATGCAATATGTAATGTAAATCGATTTCTTTATTTGAAAGTAGAGTTACAGAGCGAAGGGTATTCAGAGAGAGATTCCATCCACTGGCTCACTCCTCAGATGGCTACAGGGGCCAGAACTGGGCTGATCCAAAGCCAGGATCTTCCTCTGGGTACCCCACATGGACACAGAGGCTCAAGGACTTGGGCCATCCTTCGTTGCACTCCCAGGGAGCTGGATCAGAAGTGAAGCAGCCAGGACTTGAATCAATGCCCATATGGAATGCCAGTGCGGCAGGTGTAGGCTCAACTCACTATGCCACGGCACTGGCCCCTAAATCAGTTTCAAGAAAGGATTAATCAAAAGTTACACTGCGCTGAAACTGTGTTGAGATTCTTATTGGTGACACTGCAACCAGGATGGATAATGTAATGTTCGTCTCATTTGGATGCATTTTGCATTTGGAGGCATTTGTTGAGGGTTCCCAGGTTTCAACCAGGAACACTGCCTTCAGAGCAGTTGTCCTTAATATGACCTATCTTGCTATGTGGCTGGTTGAGCTCAGAAAAACAAGGATTAAGTCTGTCAATAAAATATCCAGACTGTCTATTCTGAGTGCTTTATGCAGCCATGAAATATTACACTGAGTCACTCCTGTCCGATTGTTTCCCAGGTGGCTCATGGAGATGTGCACACAATCAACAACAGTCCCTACAGACGCTGTGGGAGTCAACGGCCGCTAGGTAAACTGCTGAGGGAAGAGCGTGCTCGGGGACAAGTAACACAATCACTAACAGTAATGTGGACAACACAGGGTCTGTGTCCAGAGGTGGATGGTTGCCCACTACGTAGGACACCTGCGGACATCTCTGCCAGGCCCCCTACCTTTCCCTGTGGGTCACCGGGAGATGGGTGGTGCTCCCGTGGAAGGAGGGGAAGGGCCCAAGGGCATCTGAGGGCTACTGCTGGCTGCAAAGAGCCTGGGAAGTAGAGGATTTCACTTTAACAGTCTCTGCACGGTGCAGGCAAATGGGGTGGGGTGGAGTGGGGATTAGACCAGCCAGCTTGCAGTGTCTGCCTCAGCTTTCAAATGAAATCATATCAAGTGCCATTTAATTCTATTTAGAAACAGCCGCTTAGATGCAGGGTAACAGGTCACCCTAGAAAATGCGGGTGGAAACTTCAGCTATAAAGATCTCCACTGTCAATAATGGTACATAGCTGTGTCGGTCTTTCATTCTGCGTTGGAACTAACTCCAGTTGTTTAAGCACTTCTGTCCCTTCAATCAGTTGCCTACATAGGAGAAAACAGAAATACGGTTTAGTGCTAAGTTTCCATGTTTAGCTTAGATTCCCAAAATGCAGTCCCACACCCAAAAGCTACAACCAAGGCCATTTCCTACGGATTAGGTTGACCTTCGTCATAACTACCTTAAACGCCTCAATGTGTCTGCTGGGCCACATCCAACAACCAGCACCCGGATCCGGGCTGCAGACTGCCCACACCTACTCTGGCATGGTCTGTACCCTCCCGGCCCCCTACCACCACTGCAGAGGAATTCTTTTTTTATTTATTTATTTATTTTTTTTTTAAATAAAGCAAACATTTATTAAACTATAATAAAAACATTCCATCAAATTACAAAACCTGAGCAAGAAAAACAAACGGCACATGCTTAACTGTAGTTGACATTCAAATAAAATTTGCATTCCCAAAATATTATACAGTAATTAGAAAATACCAGCCAAAGTAATATTAGGATACTTTTACGTGCGATCTCAACAAATTTGAACAGAAGCAAATTTTAACAAAGGTAAATTTTACAGTGAAACATAGCAGTAGATTAAGGATCTTCACATGTTTATTTTACTGCTATTTGACACTATGATACAAAAATAAGAGGATTTACTTGACATTTTTAATAAATACTCATGGGCTGTTGAGTGCCTTACTGGTGAAAAGATTTAACTGGCTAATCTCTTCAATCCATTTTGTACATTTAGTAAGCATCATCTCTGCCCTACATAACTCTTAATGCAATTCACAGCACACAAATGGTTATCATATTAAATACATAATCAACTCGGACTTCTCAACAACAAGGAAATTAGTAAACCATCAAATGGACTGCTTACCATACACTTTCCTCATAACTAAATAACACACAAAAAAATCAAAATAATATTTGTCATCACTCTAAACTATTGCCAGCAACTGACGGAAACTGCCCATTTGCCATATTCATGTTCACAACATGCTAAATATACTCTGCTGTTACTTCATCCATGAAATGCCAACATGCCTAGAACAGAGAAATTTCACCATCTCTTGCCGTGGGACCTGACTTGCAGCAATCTATATTTAGATCAGAACTGCAGAGGAATTCTTGACAGATCAGATGTCACCTCCCCTCTCCCCTCTTAGAACACTCCCATGATTTCCCACTATCCTCTAGGAAAGACCAGTGGTCTCTACCATGGCATAGCAGAGCCTGCATGGGCTAGCTCACTGGCCCCAGGCGTCCTCCTGCTCTCTTTCACAGCCAGACCAGCTGCCTTGCTTTCAACCCCACCACTTTGCCTCATCACTGCCTCACCTTCCTTTTACTCCCAGCCCAGCTCTCACTGCCTAGGTACTAAACCTTTAACATTCATTTGAATGCTTTTTAGCTCATTTGCGATTCCCCACTGGGGTAGAGGATTACACATTTGTGCAGTGCTCATCACAATACCTGGCAGGACCCAAGCACCCAAACCAGTACTCACTGGGAATGTGAACAAGAGGTGCTTCAGAGCCCGGTGTGACAGCCCAGTGGCTGGATCCTTGGCTTGCACGCACCGGGATCCCAAGTGGGCCCTGGTTCATGCCCTGGCTGCTCAACTTCCCTTCCAGCTCCCTGCTTGTGGCCTGGGAGAGCAGCAGACAATGGCCCAAAGCTTTGGTGCCCTGCACCCTTGTAGGAGCCACAGAAGAAGCTCCTGGCTTCAGATCAGCTCAGCTCCAGCCGTTGCGGCCACTTGGGGAGTGAACTAGTAGACAAAGGATCTTTCTCTCTATTGCTCCTTCTCTCTGTCGATCTGCCTTTCCAATGAAAAGAAACCTTAAAAAAAAGAGAGAGGTGATTCAGTGCCATGCTGGTTTGCAGCCTGTTTGGCTGTTTGGCTGGCCAGGAGCTAGAACTCCCTGAGGCATGCGGCTAGACATCTGAGGGGGTCTTTCAATCACAAGATGATGGCATGGGTAGAGTCAGGTCTGCACATACAGGCCTGGAGTGCTCTGTCTACACTTGGACTGGGGCACTGGCTATAGGTAAGGGTGCAGTTCTCACCTCAGGAGCGTTTGCAGAGGCCTGGCCAGTGCTTACACTCTAGCCATCTCCTGATCTCTGTACTCCATTTTTGCCATCCCCATAAGAAATCATAATAGAGGATGATGCTACGGTTTGAATGTCCCTTCTAAAATTCATGTGGAAGGATGATTCCCACTTGGGAGGTGGCTAGGTCACTGAGGGCATTCATGCCATCATGGGGGAAGAGGTGCTCCTGATGGAAGCCTGTCCAGTCCCTCGACCCTCCTGCTTGCTCTTAATCCCTTCCCGTGTGCTCACTGGTCAGACAATGCTTAGTAACAAGGTCCTCAGCAAGTGCTGGCACCTGCCCTTTGCCTCCCCAGTCTCCAGAATCAGGACCAAAACTCACTTCCACCGCTTACAGATGGCCTAGTGCAATGGCTCAGTGGCTAAATCCTCGCCTTACAAGTGCCAGTATCTCAAATGGGCGCTGATTCATGTCCCAGATGCTCCACTTCCGATCTACATCCCTGCTTGTAGCCTGAAAAAGTGGTAGCTGGCCCAATGCCTTGACCCGGAAGAAGCTTCTGGCTCCTGGCTTGATTTGCTCAGCTCCAGCCGTTGTGGACATTTGAGTAGTGAACCAGCACATGGAAGATCTTTCTCTCTGTCTCCTTCTCTCCATAAAATCTGATCTGCCTTTCCAATAAAATAGACAAATCTTTAAAACTGAGTAAATTGACCCATCTGTGGGATTCAGGCACAGCAACAGAAGAGAGAGGTGCAGACACTGGGCAGTGCTGAGTCCCTCAAGAGGATGAATAGCAGTGGACAGATGGGCAGGCGCAAAGCCTGTTTTCCCAGTGGGTTTTTTGGATTCAGAAAGGGCACTCAGTAGGTGCCTTCCTCCACGGGGACACGGAGACCTAGACCCTGCCTTTACTTGTTAAACAGTGTGCATGGGAGAACCAAAATAGCATCATCAGGGAGATTTCTGATCTAAGCTGTAAGCAAGATTCAGCAAACGATAGGGAGGCGGAAAGAAACAAGTTGAGTAAAGGCCAGGAGATAGGGCATGGTTGTAGCTCGTCTACCTGGGCTGGGGGCTGTTCCAAGTGTCCCTTTCTGGCCCTGACCAGCTCAGATGTCTGCCTCCTGGGATGCTGCCAACTGGCGGTCCTGCAGGTGTCTTATTCTAAGGTGTAAAGCACAGCATGGCCAGCCTGAACTCACCACCTACTCTCTTCCAGTATTCTTTGTATTGGTGAATGGTGCCAACTGTCCACTCAATTACTCAGATCCTAGGAGTCACTGAAGGTCTGAACAGCCCAGAATGGGAGCCCACTGGCCACATGTAGCCATTTGAATTTCATCAGGATTACAAAAAATAGAGTTCTTCCATTGCTGGGGCCACATTACAAGGACTCCACAGCCACGTGTGGCCTGTGGCTGCCATCCTGGGCAGTGCAGGTGACAGGATATGTCCATTCTCATGGAATGCTCTTGTGCATAGTGCCGCTCGGGACTGCTGCCATGCCCTCACCCTCAGCCTCTCACAGTTATCAAGCATTGCAAGTCTGACTTCTCAGTATCGTTTGGATTTGTCCACTTGCACCTAGCTTGTCAGGACGTCACCTATGGCCATTTATTTGGGCTCATGCATTTATGTGATGGCCAAAGCTTCCGAATAGGCCTCTCCACTTTGATTTTTCACCCTTTGCCAATTCGTCCCTTAATACTGCTAAAGCGATTGGGGTCTTTTGTTTTGATTGGTTTGTCCACAAAATGGGAAGTTGGTCCTATTGCTCACAATTTAACAATTCTTCCATGAGCCTGCCATGCCCTTTGGGTGTTCTGTTCAGCAGAAGGACCCCCTGCTGCTCCCCTCTGCCAGCCCCCATTCTCTCCACTCTCCCCGGGGAACCGAGCTCCAGCGGGCCCAGCTGACCTGGGCCAAGATGCTCTCTGTCCTTCCTGCGATTCCTAGACTTCTCTGTCTTTCACATCTCTACACTCGACCTCCTCAGCTTTGCATGGCCCACCCCTTCCACCGCTGTAAGGGGCTCTTGAAGTGAAAGCAGTTACCCTGCTGCCATCCCCAGTATAAACCTCTCTTCCCTCATGGGTGAATGTGAAGCAGGGTCTTACAGACTTGTGTGTTATGTCCTCCTTCCTGTGCGAGCACCAAACATGCCTTGGAACTTCCCTAGCGTTCCCACTGCCACCCATCTGGAGAAAGGACAGGTTCATGTACTAAAGATCACAGCTTGGCAAGGGGATCTTTCTCAGACAGGAAACTTCTGTTAGTTTCCAGAAGCTCAGACATACCTGGGATGCCAAGGGGTGATAAGGCAAGTTGCTATAACTGCAAAGGCAGGTGTTCCTGAAGGAGTTATATCCAGCTTAACTAGGTTACCTAGTTCCCTACTGTAATATCTCCTTGTCGTTTCTCCCTGAGTGCTCTGTAAGGTCTCATTCCAATAGTCCAGCCGGGCCTAAAGTGTGATTTGGAGATATTAAAGGAAGAATTGAAAGCACAGTTGAGCCAGACAATAAAAGGGCTGCAGTGCCTCCCTGTGGCTAGAATGGTAATGACAACAAAATGTCAAATCTCCCCAAGAGCAAAGTAAAATCAGACCAGAAACTGTAAAAAGGAGAAAGATCAGAAACTCTGTAGGTCACTGCCACCCCTGTGGGGAGCTGCATTTGCTAAAGGGTTTAGGGGTGTTTTCTGAGCCCAGTCTCCTGTATTCCCTGCATACCATGGATGGACACGGCCTGTACCACTGCATTTTTCTCTACTTGCTGGTTTGTTGTTGTGTTGTGTTTATGAATCTTTCCTTTATATTTTTAAGTTCCCCCCAAACAGCAGGAATTGTGCCTGGTTATTCTCCCCAGTGCTGAGTCCCCGGCTGGCCGACTGCAGCTTCCCCTGATACAAGGTGAGGGATAGGTGTGGAGCGGCGGGGAAGGCCCTGGAGCATGACTGGAGACCTGCGGTCATCTGTCTGCCTCTGTGAGCTGAGGTGGGGATGGAGACCAGATGAAAGGAGTCCCGCCTGGAGCTGAGAGACATGTGGGGTTACCAAGCAGCTGAGAGGGGGACACGGAGACATCCAAGTGATGGCGCACAGGTGTACATGTCCCAAAAGGAAAGCAAGGGCTACTTGGATTTAAAACGAATTCACGAACACACTTGCAAAAATGAAATACAGCTTTTGCTGGCCCAAGGAAAAATGAAAAAAAAATGTACCAATCAATGTAAAGCCATTTCTTCAAAGAGATTTGGGTGAAAATATGCTTTCTACTGTTTTCAACTTAGAAACAATGCAGAAAGGTAATTATGAAGGAATTAAAGTTAACACTGGCATAAAACTCCATTATGAGGGACCAGTGCTGTGGCATAACAATAAAGCTTCCACCTGTGGCATGGCATTCCATATGGGTGCCAGTTCATGTTCCTGCTGTTCCACTTTTGATCTAGCTCACCACTGCTAATGTGTCTGGAAAAGCAGCAAAGCATGGCCCAAGTCCTTGGGCCCCTGTGCCCACTTGAGACCTGGCAGAAACTCTTGGCTCCTAGTTGTGGACCGCCCATCCCTGGAGGCTGCAGCCATTTGGGGAGTGAACCAGTAGATGGTGGATCTGTCTTTCCTTCGCTTCCTGTGAACTCTGCCTTTCAAATAAATTTTTAAAAATCTTTTTAAAAAAATTCTTCATGAACTGAATAGTTAGTAATTATCCCTGTTGGGGTAGCTGGAATAATCTAACATTATTCAAGGAAAAAAGCCTAATGTTTCTTCACTTCAGGGAAGATAAAGTAAGCTCCACCTCCTATTCTTTTCAATAATCAGAGGGGGGTAAAAAGTACTAGAATGATGCCAAGTGTATACATCTCCCACTGTAGGTTCACACACCCACATGCATCAGCAATACTCTAGAAATAATTATTACTTGGGATGTTTCCATATTTTAAAGTTACATCTAAGTTGGATTTTCATCTGTCTCTTCACAGTGTTCATGGACAGTTACACAAATGGCTGTTTCTTAACTTACTCATATAAATACATCCACGTTCTAAACTCCATGATGTGATTTATAAAAATGCAGAATTGACAACAGCCTTGAGGCTGAAGATCACTAGACAGAGAGAGTGTTGAATGAATGCTTGCACAAACTGAGAGACAGAAGGTCAGCATGGCTGGCCCTAAATGATCTCTGTGTTTTGTTTCATTACCTACCAGGGAGAGAAAAGAAAGTGAGTGAGAGCACCCACAACCACTGGTCTACTCCTTCACAAGCACGCAAAGATTCCCCCAGCTGAAGCCAAGGCCAAGTCACACGACCTCCATCCTGCTCTCCCACAGAGGTGGCTGGAACCAGTCACTTGAGCCATCACTGATGCCTCCTTGGGTCTGCACTAGCAGGAAGCTGGAGTCAAGAGCAGAGATGGGTATGGAACCCAGACATGCTGGTTGTCTCAACCACTGGGCCTGCCCCAGCATCTGTATTCATAGATGGCCAGAGTCTTACGAAATACTTCCAAGAGCACTTACTTAAATTTATATTACTCTTTCTTTTAGGCCCTATCTGCAGCTATCTATATGCTACACATAATACTTACCCAGATCTTTTGGAACAATATTTTTATGTATGTAAATATTATATAAACCCCTGAGGTACATACCCAAAAGCCACGTATTTCCTATCCAGGTAGGGAGTTGCTTGTAGCGTGATGTAGAACTGTGACCCGTTGCTGTGACGGCCTTTGTTGACCATTCCGAGAACTCCCCTCTTATCATGAGGAATTGCAAAGTTTTCATCTAGGACAGACAACAATCAGCAGGTCACTCACTACTTCCGCTGAACTAACTATGACAGGAAACAGAGCTCTGGCTGATCGTCTCAAACTCCTATAGCAACACACTCCAAAATGTCAATACTCTATTCTCTTTGTGTCCTGTTATTTGCAGACATCCAAAAGGACTGCTAAAAAAAAAGATAAAAAATTAATTCTTTTTTTTTTTTAAGATTTTATTATTATTATTGGAAAGCCGGATATACAGAGAGGAGGAGAGACAGAGAGGAAGATCTTCCATCCGATGTTTCACTCCCCAAGTGAGCCGCAACGGGCCGGTACGCGCCAATCCGATGCCGGGACCAGGAACCTCTTCCAGGTCTCCCACGCGGGTGCAGGGTCCCAAAGCCTTGGGCCATCCTCGACCGCTTTCCCAGGCCACAAGCAGGGTGCTGGATGGGAAGTGGAGCTGCTGGATTAGAACCAGCGCCCATATGGGATCCCGGGGCTTTCAAGGCGAGGACTTTAGCCGCTAGGCCACGCCGCTGGGCCCTAAGAAATTAATTCTTTGAAACTACTTAAACATTAGGTTTATCTTTGCTGTAGCTAAAAGCAAGTGTGCTAAGAAAATTATCCATGTAAAAGGAAGCATATACTTTGCTTGATAGTAAAGGGTTGCACATGTCTCTGTGCTGTTTGGGCAGTGGTATCTCATTCAAATGACCAATGTGATCAGCATAAACACCTCCTCTGGTCTTCTGTGCACCTGACTCCTCCCTTGCACCATCTTAGTCACAGTTCCCTGACAGTCCTCACAGCACTCAATGAAACTACTGCTTTGAGTGGTGTTTCCTTTCCTGTACGGGATGTATGTGTCAGTGTAGGCCTCCCAGCACATGAACTGACACAGGTGTGCCCCTAAACATTGATGACGAAAGGAGGCTACTTTATGGGACTAACTAGTTCAGGAGTCTAGTTAATTCTATTGATCTTTAAGTACCTATTAATTTTAATCCTTATATGAGTAGTCCAAGATTTTGTGGGAAGCAATACAAGAATGACTGGCACATCAGGCTAATCCCCTGTCCTGTGGTGCTGACATCTCATACTGGCACTAGTTTGAGTCCCAGCTGTTCCACTTCCAATCCAGCTCCCAGTTATGGCTTGGGAAAGCAGCAGAGAATGGCCCAAAACTTCGGGACCCTGCACCCATGTGAGACCCAGAAGAGGAAGCTCCTGGTCCAAGCTTGGATCAGCTCAGCTCTGGCTACTGCAGTTATTTGGGGAATAAACCAGCAGATGGAAGACCTTCTCTTCTGCCTCAACTTCTCTCTGTAAAATCTGTTTTCCAAGTAAAGCTTTAAGAAAAGAACAGGTTCGAGAATGGTAGACAGTGGTTACCAATGACTATCATTTTCAGGAATACCAATCCCAGCTTTGCCTTCAAGCTCCAATATGAGAAAGAAGTGAAAGATGGGGGAACTCAAGAGAAGTTTCTGCTTAGCAACCACCTGGGAATAGTTGGGAGCTATGAACATTAACTGTCAGGATTTTGTGAAACTGTTTTTGCTGATTGTTCTTATTCAATCTGAAAACAACACAATTAAGCCTCTTGGTGGTGGTTACTTGCCGGCTATTCCTTTGCAAACTAAATGAAGCCCTCTGAAGGCTCATGACGTGCAGATGAAGGCGTGCATTGAAGAAATGGATCCGCCTGCTATCCTTGGTGCTCCACAGTCAGACATTCCAGCGGACACTACAGAGAACTCCCGGATCTTACAGCAAATCACGCGCAATGCTCATCTGCTCAAACCCAAGATTCAGCGTTTTAGCAAAATGGCATGTGTCAGCCCTTTCAGATATTAGGATAGATTTTACTTAAGTTCTGAAACCAACAGGAAAGAAAATGTATACAGTTGCAACATTTTTACCAAAAATTCTCTGATTCTGGGAGAACTTTCAAAGTAGTCAGTCATGATAGCTATCCAGAAAATGGCAACTTTGTGAAAGCCTATGTTTAAAAGAGGTCTTTAAAAAGAGCCTGCAGTCGGCCAGAGGCGAGCCGAGGGCTGCGGGAGAGGACGTCTAGCTCGGATCCCGAACCCAGTCCGCCATGTGCCCAGGGCTCATGGCGGGCTGGGCCCGGACATGCCTGGGTGCGGCCTGCTTCCTTCTGGGGTGAGTACGCCGAGGGGGGAGGCCTCCGTGACTGGGCATGTCCGGGACCCACCCAACACCCTCATTGGGTGGTGGGTGAACGGGATTGGGGAGGGGCGCAACCTCGGGCCTGCAGGATTTAACTTCCGGCTGCCAGAGGCGAGCCGAGGGCTGCGGGAGAGGACGTCTAGCTCGGATCCCGAACCCAGTCCGCCATGTGCCCATGGCTCATGGTGGGCTGGGCCAGGGCGGCCAGTGTGCCATTGGGCGCCAGGCTGTGCCTGCTGGCCGCCCGGCCGGGAGCTCTGGGGTATTGGACATCTGAATCGCTGCTGAGATAGCTCTAGAGTGACCCCACTGTTTCTGGGATCTGAGCCAATCCTAAAGATTCCCAATGCCAGTAACTCTTCCTTTGAAGAACTTCCAACCCCTTAATAATGCTGAGCTTTGAACACCTATCAAGTAAAAGATAAGCTCCGGCTTGTGTAGCAGGCTGGCACCTAATGGTCCTCGGAGCAACCACGTGCAGGTGCGTGATTTACAGCTAGGAACGGTCCCAATCTGGGATGCCACAGCTGGGATGAGGTTCCCACCAAGGGGTGTATGTGCTGGAATGGGGGCTGCATTCTATCTAGGAAACAGTTGCAGTCACCCGAGGCACTAGTGTGGGCTGGGATTGGATGCACCAGGCCGGTTCAGATCCCAGCACCATCTGGTGTTATGGAGAAACAGGGTAGATGTGGGACGGACTAGGCTGGGTCTCAATCCCCTTCTGAGCCATGTGTGAGCTGTATGTGGGTATGGACGAGC
Organism: Ochotona princeps; assembly: GCF_030435755.1. Lineage (NCBI taxonomy): Eukaryota > Metazoa > Chordata > Mammalia > Lagomorpha > Ochotonidae > Ochotona > Ochotona princeps. The sequence continues at coordinate 52,684,068 of NC_080832.1, read as the reverse complement.
CATGGCTGGGCTGAAACATCCAACAACAAGAGTCAGAATGGGGTGAAAGCCAGCCAGGAAAAGCCACTGTTCCTGCTAGGACAGGAGGTGAACTGAGTAGGGTTGGCTCAAGAACCCCCTGGCAAGCACAAAATCTGGCATTGGGAGGGGTTCTGATGGAGGAGCCTGGGCAACTCCTCTGGCAGGACACAGTCCCTGCAGGTAAGCGCGAGAAGCATGATTGGAAACAGCCCAGAATAGGCCATGGAAAGTTTCCCACTGGCATGCATTCGGCATGGGTCAGGAGCAGGCCAGGCTGAATCAGTTCATGTCATCCTCTGGCAAATCCGATCACCAGAACAGAGTGTGGAATGGGCCGGGTTTGGTTGCGACAAAACCAGTACACATTCTGGAACACCAGGGTGTGGTTGCCTGTACTGGATATGAATGCAGCACCCATCCAGCACACGTGAGATCCAGGAAGGGAGGGGCAGAGCTGGCGGGGGGGTTAAGGGGCTGGCCCCCTCGCTGGACAACCACTCCCACTGGAGAGTGTTGGCTGGGATAGAGACAGACACGACTAAGCAAGGCTACAACACCTGTGCGCTGCATGTGGACAAGATCAGGGCCACAGCATCAGCTGGCAGAAGCTGGCACTGGGGACTAATTCTATCGAGTCAAATCACAGGACCACCTAAAGAGTGCATAAACCGGGACAGAGAGACCTGGGAGGGAAAAAGTGGGTTCCCCCTTCTTGGGTCACTATTCCCGTGGGAGGGCATGAAAACTAGGACGGGGGCTGGGATGGCTAGACAGAGGCACTCAACAACATCTGTGAGGGCTGGATGGTTGAGTCGATTAGATAGAACTAAGCTTTAATACCCATTGACAAGTACCAGAGCCAAATGGGATGGGGGACAGACTGGTCTTCTGCTACACAAATTGGCAAACCAGGGTAGGGGGCAGGCTTGGTGGGGGTTATTGTGGGTCGCCCCGACTGGGCTGCAGCTCCCACTGGTTGATGTAAGGGCCGAACCAGACTGGACTGCAACACCCATTGGTTCCAGTGCAACTCGGGACTGAAAACAGAACCAACCCAGCAATTGCAACCACCAGCTGATCAGGGTGATGGACTGTGCCGGGCCCTGTGCTTGCTAGAACATACAAGAATCTGGTCTGGGAATACCTCAAAGTATCTTTGGAGATCTCCCCACTTGAACTGCTGGACTCAGAATTCTAACCAAGAAAAGACAGAAAACAGAATAGGACAATCATTCATCTCAGCTACATGTTGGCAGCGAAATATGGGACAAATGGAGACTTCATGATGGACCATATCAATCAGTGGACCACCTCATCAAGCGAAACTGGCAGTGACTCATAACTGGAGAACTATTAACTCCACTTGAGCACATATCTCAGAGCATGCCCCACATCCGGGACTTGGGGTGGGCGGGAAACCGGGTGGGGCTTCTCCCTCAATATCCCCTTTTACCTCAGATACATGATGGAAACAATATGGACATAATAGCATTGCCCACCTCCCTATCCCCCTGAACCTTTTTTTTTTTTCCTTCTCTTTCTTGATTTTCCTTCAACTATAGTTAACTATGTAAAGATTGTCAACAACAATACAATAAAATGGATTATAAAAAAATAAAAAAATAAAAAAAAAAATAAAAATAAAAAGAGCCTGCAGTCTTCTTATCATCTCAGATAACTCCTGAGCTCCCCTGGAAAAACTACTGTTAGAGGAGACAAAATATGGCTCGTTGCTTTTTAAGATTTATTTGCTTTCTTTTTAACAAATTTATTTTTTAATATTGATTACATGGTTGATCAGAGTGGGAAGGATTGAGGTTTAGGGAAAATTGGGTGAACTCATTGCTTCCAAATTTGCTATTTCTTCTTGTTGTTCCTGGGGGAAGGGGAGAGACAAAGGGGGAAACCATTCATGTCTTTCCCAGTACCCAGGGATGAGGAACCACCACCTCAACCCAGAGTCTCAATGTGTACATATTCCGAACTGTCCAAGTGGTTTGGACAGTTCTGAAATTCTGCTGATCTCACCGTTCCAAGAAAGACAGAATTACAGGGAGGGACAAATAACTGGCTCACTCTCCAAATGGCCAAAAGGCCACAGCTACGCTAATCAGGAGCCAGGGACTTCCTCCAGGGACTATCCCACATGGGTGTAGGGGCCCAAGGACTTGAACCATCCTCCTCTGCTTTCCCAGCTCTATAACCAGGGAGCTGGATCAGAAGTGGAGCAACTGGGACATGAATCTGCCATTGTAGAATGTTGATGCTATAGGTGGAAGCTCAACCTACTATGCCATGACACTAGACCCTGTCTCTTTTTTAAATATGGAATCATTTTTAATTTTTATTTATTTGAAAGAGAGAGACATAGACAAAGAAGTCCTAGCCACCAGTTCACTCCCCAAATGCCTCCAACAGTGGAAGCTGGGCCGGGCAGAAACCAAGAAAATGGGTACTGATTTGGGATGTCCCATATGGGTGGCAGAGACATCAACTATTTCTGTCCTCATCTGCCGCCTCCTAGGGTGTGCACTGGCAGGCACCTGGAATCAGGAAATGGAGGCGGGTCCTAAGGCAGGCACTCCAGATGTGGGGTGCAGGTGTCCCAAGCGGCCTTTTAACTGGGATTTTTTTTTCCTAAGAGGTTGTAGGTGGTTCATGACCTATAAATGTAAAATGTACAGACATGGGGACAGATGCATGCCAGCTAAATGACCAAGAGATGGACTGTGTGTGTCCAGAATGCTGCTGTGGACTGGGAGGACCTGAGGCTCTGCTGTCCTAGGAAGTTCAGACGGCTCGGTGGGCATGCCACAGCCAGCCTTACTCTGGGTGCTGGGGAATGACCCACACAAGATGATGCACAGCCAGCACCGTCCACACTCTGAACAGCTTCCCAGACTAAGTATGCCAAGTCAGGGACATCATGGTCTGCTTGCCCAGGTCTCTGCCTGCTCTTCGCATGCTGTATCCTCCAACCTGTCCTCCTACCTTACGGTTCTCTCCGATCTCCATGAAGTTCTAGGCGTCAAAAAGCTACATGTTTAAAAAAATATGTATTTATTGATAGGAAGTTCCTTGGATTTTTTTCTCCCTAATATGAATACGAAATGGTGGGTGTATTTCATGTATCAATTAAAACACAAAATCAGGGTGCTTTGCACTCCTAGACACAGGAAACTACCCCATGGCAGTAAGCAGCACTGTGGAAGGGGGATGAACTGCATCAGGTTTATTTCAACAGGACGGAAGCCAGTGGAGAGGGACTTTTCTCTTCCTTGATGAGGAGGAAGACCAAATGGTACATTCATTTGATCTGAACCCAGCCTCTGCTGAGTTTCTGCCAGCAATGAAATGTGCAGTGGGAACTACCTGCCCAATAAATCAATAGATGAAATTTACTCGAATAAAAAGAGAGGTGATTTATTTGGGATTTCAAAGTTATGATTCATATCAAAGCAAAACTAAGTGGAGGGGGAAGCTTAACCAGCTTGTAATCATCACATTTAATTGTATTCTTTTTTTCCTTTTTGAACAACGATTCACTCATTTATTGGAAAGACAGAGTTGGAGCAAAGAGGGAGAGAACACAGAGACAGAGAGAGCCATCTCTTCCATCTTCTGATTCACTCCCGAGAAGGCCCCGATGGCCAGGGCTGGGCCAAGGTGAAGTCAGGGACTTCATCAGGATCTCCCCTGGGAATGGCAGGGGCCCAAGCACTTGGGCCACGATCTGTTGCCTTCACTGATGCATCAGCAGTGACCTGGATAGGAAGTGCAGCAGCCAGTGTATGAACCAGGGTTTGTCTGTGATACTGGCATCTACAGCTGGGAGTTTAACTCACTGTGCCACAACAATGACCCCATAGTTCATAGATTTTAAATTTGCTGTGAAGCTTAATAAAAGTGTGTTTCGTGTTACTTTTTTTCAAAAGCCCTGCATTTTGATTCTGCGTCTCAGATGCAGGATCCAGTACAGGCAGGAATACCAAAGGTGGTCTTGGTGTCTGTGTAGGTGAAGAAGGGAGACCTGTAGGGCTGGCACACTAAGCTAACCCTCTGCCTGCCAGCATTGGCATCCATGTGGACACAAGCTGCTCCACTTCTGATCTGGCTCTTTGCTTACGGCTGGGAAAGGATCAGAGGACGGTCCAAAGCCTTGGGAGCCTGCACTAATGTGGGAGTCCTAGAAGTGGCTCCTGGCTCTTGGCTTCGGACTGACTCGGTTCCAGTCACTGTGGCCATTTGGGAAATGAACTAGCAGCAGATGGAAGATCTCTGTCTCTCCTTCTTCTGGAATTCTGCTTTTCAAATAAAAATAAAAATAAATAAATCTCTAAAAAGAGACCTGTGTGTAAGCTAACCTGACTCTGCTTGCCTTCTCAATGTCTCTTCTTGACTAATCACCGTATGTGTACACATCCAATGCTGCCAGGCCAACTGAACACACCAGGCCCCCACCCACATCAGCAAGGTCAAGAGCGCCTCCCTCTGAAGACAAAACCATACAACAGTCTCAGGATTAGTGAAGGTACAGGGAGGTCTAGAGGACCAGGTGAGGACAGCAACACAAACCAGCCTCTTCCTGGGCCCAAGGCCTGCTTTCTACCCAACACAATTGGGGCATTCTTATGGTGGCAGTGCGAGTAGAGAAAGATGGTGCAGTCTCAGCAGGGATGAAGGCCAAGGGGTCCTCCAGGAGAGTCCTTTTCCAGTCTGCGATGCCTTTCAGTCCCAGTGAGGCTGACCTCAACTCTCCGAGGCAGCTGCTCTTTCTTGTCATGCAGCACTGAGCTCACTCCTTGGTGACAGGGACTGATGTAGTGGCTGTGGTCCAGCTGGGTGTCAGTCTACGTGAAAATGCTTCAGGGTAGGCACCTGTGCCTTCTGCTTACCTTAGGTCTCAGCCCTGGGTAGGCACTTAACTAGGTGAACCGATTAATAAATGGTGCCATTCGATAAGGCTACTTCTGCACAAATGGAACAAGAAACTACTAACACAGCTACCTTCCTCTTTCACCTTGACCATCAGACCCTGAAGTTCTACATTTAACCCTTTTCACTGTACTAAACAATCAACACAAAAAGTCACAGGAAACTGATGTGTAAAGTCAGTAAAAGGCAAACATCACTGCAGCCTACGAAAAAGAACTCAGTCAGAGCTTCCCAAAGTTCCTTATCCAGACCCTCCTTCTCTAACCTGAAAGAAGTCATTCCCTTTCCATATAACCATGCACTCATCGTTTCCAGACGCTGGTTTCAGTTCTCCACACAGCCATCCCTAGGCATTAGGGGTTTGTGCTTGCTATTTGAAAATTCTGGCTATACCTTTTGAAGTCTCTTTAATTGGCAGGCTCTACGTCCATCCCTGTCTTTTTCCTTGTGCAAGGACACTTCAAAAAAGTTCACAGAAGATGTACACCATAAGAAAACTACAGATGGATTTCAAAAATGTTTGCACCAAAATAAAACTACTTTTAAAGATTCATTTGCTTATATGAAGGGCAGGATGAGAGAGAGAGAGAGAAAGAGAGAGAGAGAGAAACTCTCCCATCTGCTTGTCCACTCCCCAAATGGCTGCAACAACTGGGACAGGGCCAGGCCAAAGTCATGAGCCTGGAATTCCATCCAGGCCTGCCATGTGGGTGGCATCAGTCCAAGCACTTGCTTTTCCAGGCCATTAACATGGAGCTGGATGGGAAGTGGAGCAGCCAAATGGGCGCTCATAAGGAACACCAGCATCACAGACAGTGGCTTAACGCACTGTACCACAAAGCCAGCCCAGACCCGGTTGTGCTCACATGGATTTTTCTTTAAGTACACATACTCCATTTGTTAATGAACCTGAGCTATTCATGTGCGAGAATTTCCCTGTTTGCTGACTCTGCACACAAACTGCACTTTCCCCTTATTTCTCTGTCCTTTGTCCCTTCACTCCTGCCAGAATATCTCTTCTACAATGCAAATTTGTTTCACCCTGAATTACACATTAGCGAGCAACTTGAGCAGTAGGAATTTCATCCGTGCAGAGATACTTGCTGTATCCAACTGCACAGAGCCCCCATATCACACTTCCAGCTGCCTCTTGTGGTCAGGAGCCACACCCAGCCTGGCTCTCCCCATAACCCAGCTCACATGCAGGCCAAATGTCCCCACATGCCCCACCTCAGGTTGTTACGTGTGCTGGTGGGTTGCTGTGGCCCAGGCTGGCATGGCTTGCCTTGCTTCGGTATTCACCAGCGGGTGCTGCAGCCTGGCCTTGCCCGGTCTGCCCCCGGTTCTAGCTCATGCTGGCGAGTGCTACAGCCCAGCCCAGCTTGACTGCCCCTAGTCCTGGCCCTACTGTGAACTGGCTGGTGTTACAGCTCAACCTGGCCTGTCCCATACCTTGTCCTGGTTCTCACATTTGCCAGTAAGTATGTGAACTGGCCCAACTGGTCTGCCCCTAGACCTGACCCACATGTCTTTATACCAGCAGGTACTATAACCTGGCCTGGTCTGGGCTGGGTTCTAGCCTTGGTTCTTGTGCTCACCTGTAGGGAATGCACCCTGATAGAGGAGTTCTCCAAGCTCCTCTACCAGGTCACCTCCTAGTCACAGATCTTGCACACATTAGTGGGTTCTTGGCCCAGCCTGGACTTGCCCAATCAGCCCACATCCACTGCGGCTCTTACCATTGGGTGCTATAGCCTAGCCCCATCTGGTCCACCTCAGACTCAGCAGGTACCAAGACCTAACCCAGTCTGTCCTATAACCACTCTGGTTCTCAGGAGCACCAGTGAGTACTAGAGCCTAGCCCAGTCTGGCACACCCTAGACCCATTCCACACCCATGTGGAGAGATGCTGCAGCCATGTCCAGCCCAGTTCATCATTTCTATCTGGCTTTTCTATTCATCTGCAACCGCAGTCCAGCAGGAGCATCTCCTAGCCCCCTTTACAGGCCCACTCCCAGCCTGACAGTGGATGTTCTGACCCAGCCCAGCATAACCCATCCCCTGTCTTGGCCTTAGCCATTGGATACTGCAGCATAGTCTGGCCCAGCCCATCTTCTGTCCCAACTCTTGCTGGTGATTGCTACAGCTTAGCCCTGCCCAGTCTGCCCAGTCTGCGCACACCCATAGTTTTCATGCAAATCCTAACCCAGCAGGGCCCACGCTCCATCCTGGCTCCTGCACATGCCAGTGTGCTACAGTTTGGCCCAGCCCTACCTGGTCCACACCCACCCACGCTTACCTCCCCACAGGGCAAAGCCAACCCACACACTTGCTGACAAATTGAGCAGCCTTGCCTGACCTGACACACACTTAGCCCTAACTCACATGCTCACCAGTGGGAGCTACAATGCACCAAGGGAGTTCCCCAAGTTCCCCCATCAGGCCACTCCCAGACCTGGATCTCACACATGCTAGTGGGTGCTAGGCCCTTACCCAACATAGCCCATCGCCCAGTCTTGGCATTTGTGTGTGCTGGTGGATGCTTCAGATCAGCCCACCCCACACCCAATTCTTGGGTGCATCTGTAGGTGCTGCAGCCTGGAACAACCTGGCCTGTACCCAACCTCATTATCCATGAGCATCAGAGAGGTCCATGGTCATACCTAGTTCAGTCTGTCACCACCACCGGCTCTGGAGCAAGCAGGCAGATACTGCAGTTACACAGGAGGAGCCCACACATCCCCCCACAGAATCTGCCCCCAGACCCAGTTCTCTCATGTGCTGGTCTGTGTCATGACCCAGCTTAACGTGACCAATCCCCTGGCACTCACTGGCAGGTTTATGATCTAGTCCTGCCAGGTAGGTCCTTCAGCCCTAGTTTTAGTGTGTATTGGTGAGTGGTGGGCAGCGGCGGTCAATACTAACCAGCATAGCTCAGGTCTCACACATGGGTAGATCCATTAATGGTCTAACCCAGAAAGGTCCTCCAGTTTCCCTCCTTGAAATCTCTTGCTCTCAGCCCCCTTGCTTACTTGCAAGTAAAGAGGCACTGTCAATGGAAGTCTCCTAGAAGTCATTACTCAACAGCAAGTCATTACTCCCCCAGTGATTCCCCTCGCCACACACACACATAACCCATACCCTCTTCTCTGAGCAATCCATATTCCCACACCCATAAACTCATGGGTTCCCCAGCCTGGACTTCTAGCAGAGTGGCATGCTGACCTGAAGCCCTGCCTGCCCACCTGGGACCCCAGATGCAATCCTCTGGCACATGTGCCGGCCTAGAACTCCTCTGCCCATCTGGGACTTGAGCATGTTAACGAGTCCCTAAGCCTGATACAGCACGCCAGCCTGGGGGTCTAACACCCCTTCCCTACTGCCCCACGCCTGCGTGGGACCCAAGCACATGAGCAAGTTCCCAGTCTTGCTCTACTCCACTGGCCCCAGTGCAAGTTCCCAGGCCCCCAATGCGGCCTAGGCGGCACCACAAGGAAGGCACCCAGGCACCAGCACTTAAATGTTTGATTGCTTGTGTCAGGCTTTATTTTATAATATAATATCATTATGAACTCATAGATACAATTACAATCCCTTATGAAGCTCAGATTACTCCCTCTTTGGCCAGTAAGTGCCTCTTGCAGTTGGCTCCCAAGGCCTTTAGATGCAACCCCAGCAGTCCTTAAGAGAACTCTGGCTGATGGAACATGGGGTTCCAGGATCATTTTGTACACTTCTTGTCTGAGACCTGGATGCCGTCATTCCTCCTAGCAGCCCTGGACTTTGTTGCCATTGTTATTGTTGTTTTGAGTGAATAGTGATACTTCAAAACAACAAGGAAAATGTTATGGGTGCTCATGGCTACTGGTTCAGTCCCTCTTTGTGGATCTCTTCTGTGGGTGGAGCTATAGTGTACGGACAGCATACCTCCTGAATTTAAAGGAACATTTCCAATTTCCATTTGTGAACTATTAGTCTCTATATTCTATTTCATCAGTATCTTCTTTCACATTGAAAGTCCTGAGTTTAAAGTACACAGAAGATGATGAAATCAGAATATTTTAGAATTACTCCTGGATCTTACAGTATATTCTCATCAATCTCAGAATAACAACGCTAATAGCAACGCCATGGTCCGTATTATGATTGAGAATATTTTCCAAATATTTGTTTTAGCTATTTTTCATGTTCTGTCATTTTTTAAAAAGGCCATCTCTATTGCTCAAGCATATAGTAATCACATTTTATACCTCCTGTTTCTGCAACGAGTTTTAGGTCTCCAAAATACTATGGGATAAATGCTTGCCGCTGGTCCTAATCAAGGTCTCACTTAAAATCGGCTGTGTCAAAGTCATATTGCCCTGATTCCTCAGGAAGGCTTAGGTGACAGCATTCCCTGGAGTTCTGCGTGCTAAGAGCTCTCTGTGCCGTCTGTGGTTCAAGGTCACCTAGGCTGGACACAGAATCCTAGCTCACACTCTCCTGCTGGGAGCATCAGAAACAGGCTCCTCCATCTTCTCTTGGTTGCTGTCAGAAAATACAATAAAACTTCCTTTTCTTTCCTTTATAAGTCACTTACTCCTTCTGTCTAAGTGTCCGGGTTTTTTTTTTTTTCTTTTTCTTCTGTGTCTCATAAATGCTACTGAAGTATGTTTTGGGGTTGGTTGTTCTGCTTCAATATTACTGGGCAACTTGGTGGGCCCTCTCAAGAAATAGTTTGTTTTATAGACAAAGGTACTTTTGTCTGAGGCAAAAATATTTTTTACTTGAGATATGTAAATATGTTCACGCTAGGCAGAATTACATACTTGAGGTATATACTATAGTCAAGATAATTCAAACACCTAAGATACACACTATCTTTAAAATGCTAAAAATACATATTTCAGGGTATTTCAGTATGATGTGGTATAATCATAAAACGTTTAATCTTCTACGTATTTCAGGACTATTTTCTTTCATTATAGTGGTTGGTATTCATTCTGTTTCCTTGCAGTAATTTAGTTCTTCAGTAATTTAGTATCTTCCATAATAGGATCTTCTCTGTCCGGCTTTAATATTGATCACTTTCTTGTAAATCCTTTTTCATCTTCCTTCTTTTCTGTTTTTTAACACTGATATTTACTGTTGCGGTACAGTGGATTAAGCTGTCAGCTTCAACCTGGTCCAACCCTGGCTGTTGTGGCCATTTGGGGAGTGAACCAGCAGACAGAAGTTCTGTCTGTCTCCTTCTCCCTCAAACTCTACTTTTCAAATACATGAATAAATCTTTTACACATTTATATACATGTGTGTATAAATTCCTTTCAACCCAACAAGCATAACTCTGGGTTTATCCTAAAGAAATAATATAATTAGGGCCCGGCACAGTGGCCTAGCGGCTAAAGTCCTCGCCTTGAGTGCACCGGGATCCCATATGGGCACCGGTTCATGTCCCGGCAGCTCCACTTCCCATCCAGCTCCCTGCTTGTGGCCTGGGAAAGCAGTCGAGGACGGCCCAATGCTTTGGGTTCCTGCACCCATGTGGGAGACCTGGAGAAAGTTCCTGGCTCCTGGCTTCGGATCGGGATAGCACTGGCTGTTGCGCTCACCTGGGGAGTGAATCATCGGACAAAGGATCATCCTCTCTGTCTCTCCTCCTCTCTGTATATCTGACTTTGTAATAAAAAAAAGAAATAACGTAATTAAACAAGTGGAAAAAAATGTATGTACACATACTGCTCCCCAGTGGTCATTCCAACTTCGACTCCGCCAACACTGTCTCCTTTGGAGCAGTAACACTAACCAGACATGTAAATAATCGACTAGCACATGGCTGACACAATTGAGTAATACCTTCAAATGTTGGTCCATAAATCGACTCGCCATCATCTCCTCTTCCCGCAACTATATCTGAGAAGTAACAATAAATACACATCAGAATTCTGACACTGAAACAGAACAGAGTCACGAGAGGGGAAAAAAACAATGCTTTCAAATATGATTCTCCATATCCCGGAGCAAGTCACCTGAGTGTTCACCATCTACACCGTGGAAGTATTTCCACAAGGATTTCACTCACGTTTTCCAGGCATTTTTACTATCATCATCTCATTCCCCTTCCCCGTCTCCCTGAGGGGTAACCAAGTTAGCTCTAATTAAAAGGTAAAACCTTTAAAATAATGAAGCATTACATTGTGATTTGTACTCATGATTTCAGGAAGTTCTGTTTGCACAGAGTCGCTTACTTTCACACATCATTCCAGAGTTCATTCTTGCTTGTCAGAAAAATGCAAAGATCAAACTACATTGGCAAATTCTTTTTAAAACATGAAGGGGAAAAACAAAACAAAAAAAAAGATTCCTGGGCCAGGTATGATGGCCTAGTTCAAGTCCTCGCCTTGAATGTGCTGAGATCCGATATGGGCACCGGTTCTAATCCCGGCGGCCCCGCTTCCCATCCAGCTCCCTGCTTGTGGCCTGGGAAAGCAGTTGAGGACGGCCCAAAGCTTTGGGACCCTGCACCCGCGTGGGAGACCCAAAAGAAGCTCATGGATCCTGGCTTCGGATCAGCTCAGCACTGGCCGTAGCAGTCACTTGGGGAGTGAATCATCGGATGGAAGATCTTCTTCTCTGTCTCTCCTCCTCTCTGTATACCTGACTTTGCAATAAAAATAATAAATAAATCTTTAAAAAAGGATTCCTGTCCAAATTTTCATTTCCAAAGTCACCCTGTAAATAATTCATTTGCCCATTATTTTGGAAATGAAAATTTCTTGTGATGGAATGAGGTGGATTTTTTAGATGATTAAGCCAAAACACTCATGTTCTGGTTTAAGTCATGCTCCCCCTCCACAGTAAAAAGATGCCGTGCACAAATAATTGTTAAATCCAGCCGCTGGCGGGAAAGAAGCAAGGCTGACGCCCGCGGAGTGGCAGTCTTGAGTCTGCCTGTCGTGCCCGGCCTCCCCATCAGCAGCCCTGTACATTTCCCAGCTCAGTCTTACCCCCACCTGAGACACAGGATTGATATTTTCTGTTGAAGGAGTCTCTTAGATCACTCATGAGCAGCAGTTTTTTAAAAATATATTTATCTATTTATATTGAAAGGCAGAGTTGCAGAGAGGAGGCAGATACACAGGGAGATCTGTCTGCTGGTTCACTCCCCAGACGACTATGGTTGCTGGAGCTGGACCAGGCAGAAGTTAGGCCATCTTCTAGATTGGAAGTGGAGCAACTGGGCTTGGACTAGCTTCATCTACTGGTGGCTTAATCTGTAGCTAGAGCCACAACACCAGCCCCTCAGCAATTAATTTATAATATATAAAAGTGCTTATGCTATTTTAAAAATTCCGATGCAACAGCAAACCCAGAGACATTTATCTAAGAAAAGGTTTGGATCACTTGAATCATATTGTTGGGCCAGCTGGCTCAAGAAGTTCAATGAGAAGGGTTAAGTGGCCACTCTACTGCCCTTAACGCCTGCTCAGGGATCACCCTGCGGCCCTTGGCAATCCTCAGGAACGTAGGGGTTGTGGTATGAAGAAAATTAAAAATGGGGTCAAGAGATGGCAGAGTATCAGAGACGGGTGAGAAAAGTTATGTGAGAGGGGAGTGGCAGATTTATACTTTGTGATCAGAAAGATCCTTGCTGAGATGAACTCTGGACAAAGATGAGAAGCAGACCCAGGGAGGAAGCACACGGGTATCTGCCAGGACATCTGAGGAGGAGTGTGTCCATGGCAAAACAAACACCCCAAGGAGGCCAGCATGCGGCACCGAGTGAGCTGAAGGAAGATGTCAGATGAGAAATGGGAAGTAAGGGGCATGCGGTATAAACTGTGCAGGGACCCCGGGTTCCAAAGGCCAACAAGAGCCCAGAGTGGCATCCTAAGGTATAGCACAAAACCACCTTGAGTTTCTGCATCCAAAACACTACATTTGCCTATGGGACTTTTTAAAATATTTTATTTTTTATGCTTTGACATAGTTGAGAAGGATGTCTGCCCACATGGGCCACTGATTAGGACAGGGAGGGTCAAGGTATGAAAGAAGGAGGTGGGGCAAATGATTCTAATTTTTTTCTTATTCTCCTATATCTGGGGGAGGAGGGGGTAGAAATCTGCTCATTGCTGCCAAAAAACATCAGCACCCAGGGATGGAAACGGTCATTTGATGATACCTTGGAGATCCTGATGTGGGGAAGAATGCTCCGAGGGTATTATTTGAGTGGTTGTGACAGGTGTAAGATGTTGTCAGCTTTCTGGCACCAGGGAAGAGAAAATCTTTCCAAGGTCTGTTGGCTGACCAAGTCCACCTCAGTGCATCCACAGACCCAGACACTTGCTGCAGAGTTTGGCCAAACTGTTCTGATTTCCATCCTCTGACGAGGCACTTATTGTCCTCTGCTGGTCTAGATGACCTGCCTGTTGAGTCTTCAATGTGCATCTGGGCACGCTGTCTACTGCACAGGAATTAGCAACTGGACTGATGGGCCACACATCCTGTGGTTGGACTACATATCCTGTGATTTTCCTTGTGGCTAGAGTTTGAGTCAAGTGGCCTAGCTGGGGATTCTCCCCAAGAAACTTTGCCTGGGATGACCTCAGACCTGACTCTTATTTGTGCCAGTTAGTCCAGGGTCCAGTTCAGCCCAAAGCCTGCATCAGCCTACGCACATACCAGTAAATACAGTTGTCTGGTCAGTTCTGCCCCCAGCACCATCTCCCAACCAAACCAATGGGTGCTGTGGTTTAACCCAACCCAGCCCACCACAAAGTGATCCCTTACACACACCAGCAGGAACTACAGCCTAGGCAAGGCAACCCCCCAATAACCCTCACCAAGCCTGCCTCTAGCCCCAGTTTCTACATGCATCAGCACGTGCAGCAGTCTAGTATGTCCTGTCCTACATCCCATGCAACTCTCATATACACCCATGGATACTGCAGCTCTCATGCTCACGAGAAGCTACAGTCCAGCAGACGAATGCCCTTGGTTTCCCTACTAGGCCCACTTCCAGTCCCAGATCTTGCACTTGCCAGGACATACTGTGGTCTAGCCTGACATGACTCATACCCAGGCCCAGCACTTGCCAGCAGATACTGCACCAAAGTGAGACTGGCCTACACTTATTCTGGTTCTTGTATGTGACAGTGGATATGGTGGCCTTGCCTGACTCAGCCCTCTCCCAAACTCAGTTCACATTTGGGCCAACAGGTGTTGTAGCCCCGCCCCGCCAGGCCCACTTCCAGTTCTAACTGTCATGCCCAATAGTGAGATCAGTGGCCTGGCAGAGAAGTCCCTGAAGTTCCTCCTACCAGGCCTACTCCCGGCCTAAGCCCTGGTCTTGCACATGATGGTGAATTCTGTGGCCCAGTCTGGCATGGCCCATCTTGCCCTGGCATTTGGCAGCAGGTACCGTAGCCTGACTCTGCGCAGCCTGCTCCCAATCTCAGCTTATGTTGGCAGGTTCTGCAGCCTAGCCCTGCCTGGCCAACCTAGGCCTGGCCTTCGTGTGAACTGGCAGGTGTTGTGGCCCAACCTGACCTAGCTGCACTGCATCCTGGCTCTTGCACTTTCCAGAGAGTGCTATGGACTGGCCCAGGCTGGCTTATCCAAGACCCAGCCCACACATATGCTTACAGGTACTGTAGCCTAGCTCAGCCTGCCCCAGTCTCAGCTCTTACACTCACCAGTGGGAGCAGGGACCTAACAGGGGAGTTCTCCCAGGTTCCTCTGTTAGACGAGCTACCAGTCCTGAATCTTGCAGCTGAGGTGTGAGTGCTCAGCCCAGCCTGCTATGGCCCATCTCCAGTATTGACATTTACTGGCAGGTACCACCTCATTGCCTGACCAGCCAGAACTACTCCAACTCTCACCAGCAGGTACTACAGCCAAGTCCCGCCTGTCCCATCCCCAGACAAAGCTGTCATGTGGACCGGTAGGTGACACAACCTAGCACAATCTGTCCTACACCCAGTCTAGCTCTTGTGGATGACTGTGGGTACTGGGTCCCAGCCCAGTCCGGCCCACTCCCAGACCCAGCCCACACTCATGCTGAGGGGTGCTACAGCCATGTTCAGCTCAGTCTGCCCGCAGCCCTGGCTCTTGTACTCACAGCAGGAACCAAAGCCTAGCATGGGAAACCCTTAGTTCCCCTATCAGGCCTGTGCCTAGTCCAGATCTTGAGTATGCTGGTGAGCCTCTGACCCAGTCTGGCATGGCCCACTGCAGTCATAGCACTTGCCATCAGATGCTGCAGCCTGACCTGATCTGGCCTGACCCTCCCCCAGTCCCAACTCTCATTGGTGGTGCTGCAGCTCACCCCTCCCCTATGAAACATGCCCTCAGCTGTTCCCATTCCATGTCCCCAGGCAATCTTCAGTCTCTCCTCCTCCACCTGGGGGTGAGGCTGGCATATCCTGAACCACTGTTCCCCACTTTTCTCACATATCTTAAAACAAACAAATAAACAAAAAGAAAAAGAAACAATAAAAAATTAGTTAACTGTGATGGCACACTGATAGTGCTAAGTTTGGCATTAACCAGGCCCCAAATACCTGCCAGCTACTGACTGCTTTTCTCCCAGCAGTGTAGCATTTGCTTAGGTATAAGGCAACCGGCTACAGTGGGCTGACTGTTCCGACTGGTGCAAGCAAAAATCAGAGTGGGTGAGGGTTGGTTGGGCTAGCCGCAGTACCAGCTGGCAGAGGCTGGCACTTGGAGCTAATTCTGTCAAGTCAAATGCCAGAACTACCTGGAGAGTGCATAATCTGGGAGTGAGTGTGGCTTAGAAGGGAAATAGTGGGCACCTCCCTCGGGGCTACCACTCTCATTGGACAGCACGAACACCAGGACAGGGGCAGGGGTGCCTGTACAGAAGGGCACCTGCCAGTAGGTGTGTGGGCTGGATAGTAGGTTGGTTGGGTTGAGCTGGGCTTCAATGCCCATCGACACGTGCGAGAGCTAAACAGGATGTGGGACAGACTTGACAAGCCTGCAGTGCGTACTGGCAAGCATGGGAACCAGGGTAGGGGGCAGAACTGGTGGAGGTTATGGGGAGTCGCCCCAACCAGGCCGCAGCTCCAACCGGTTTGCGTGAGGACCGAGTATGAAGCGGGCAGGATCGAACTGGACTACAACACCCATTGGTTCACGAGGAAGACAGGGCTGGAAACAGAACGAACTTAGCAATCCCAACGACCAGCATGAGCATAAGCTGATTGGTGTGACGGACGGTGTCGGACTCTGTACTACCAAACTTGCACAAGAATCAGGCCTGGGATCATCTCAGATGAAGTTTCTTTGGAGATCCCTCCAACTGAACTGCTGATCTTAGAACCCCAACCATGAACAGACTGTCAGCCAGTGGATTCTGAATAGGATTCATTGCGATTGGAACTGAGAGATTGGCAGCAATCCAGAACTGATGAACTATCAAAACTGTATCAGCAGGACCCTCAGAGCGTGCCTCCCGTTGGGGATCTGGGATGGGTGGTAGGTTGGGTGGGGCTTTTCCCTTTGTTTTTTTCTCTGACCCCAGATACAGGGTAAAATGATATTTGTGTGGAAACAATGGTATTACCCACTTTCACTCTGTACCGTGACACTTTGTTCCCTAATCAACTAAGTAAGATTATTAAAAATAATAAATAAATAAATAAATAAAACATCAAAAAAAAGAAATAAAAAAAATTTTTAAGAAGAAATCTAAACATTGCCAAAAAAAAAAAAAAAAAAGGTATAAGGCAACCTAAGCAGTTTCCGGTAGCTGGGGTGCTTTTAAGCAGTGTCTTAACCATTCTACCAAATGCTTAATCCTTACAATCTCACTTTTTACCAAATCATCTTGAATGCCAATGTCACATTGTCTTATCTGTATATTTTACTATTGGGAAGTTTTTATTCAAATAAAAAAATGCAGATAATATAACCTATTTTCCCCAAATCTTGCCTAGGAGAAAAAACAAACAAAATTGGGTATAGGAGACTCTGATATTGGCTCCATTGAGGATGGCTTTAAACTAGCAAAAAAAAAAATAAAAAAAAACAGTCAAAATGTTCACCAGTGGAGAGTTAATTAAATCAGTATAGCATTATTAAAAAACTAAGAAGACTATGATTTTTGTTCATGTCTATTTGCATGGAAAGATAAATACCACATTTTAAGCAGAAGAATAAGAAGTTACACAATACCACTTATAATAAGATCTCATTTTGGAGAAACAGAGGGAAAAAGAGCTGCTCACATGCAAGATGCTTGGATGAAGCCTACACTCCCCCTCACTGCCTTGAGACTATTCCAGACCACACAAAAAAACAAAATCAGCCTAAGTTTCTATGTATGTTGAGTTCTGGAAAATCTCTTTCCATTCTAAGCAGTTACTTTAAATTGCTGCTGTATTGCTCCCTATAGAGTATCTTCCAAAGGGCTTCCAAAATCTAATTTTGTTGGGGCTGGCATTGTGGCGTAGCAAGTAAAATTACTGCTTGAGATGCCGGTATAACATAAGGGTACCAGTTCAAGTCTTGTCCAACTTCCCTCTTTTTCTTGTTATTAATACTGATTACATAATTGAAAGGTATGCATACCCATGTGACCTCCAATTAGGGTTGGGAGAGTTGAGGTATAGAGAAAAGTGAGTAGAACAAATGTTTCAATTGTTTTTCCTCACATGTCCACAAAGAGGAAGGAGAGAAAGCCACTCCTTGCTGTCAAATGACATCAGCACCCAGGGATAGGGGACAGTTATTTGAGATCCTGATGTGGGGAAGAGTATTCGATGTGTTCAAAGAATGCCTGAGTGGTTTTGACAGTTCTGAGATACTCTTAGCGTCGTTGAACAGGGTTGGGAAGAAATTCCCAAGGTCTATTGGCTGACCAGCCAAGGAACATGCTGCAAGGCTTTGCCAGGAGAGTAGTCCAACCTGCTCTGCTTTCCATCCTCTCCTAGCCTAGATGAGCTGGCTTTTATGCCCCCATGTGTACCTGGAAATGCTGTTTGGGAGTCACCCAAGGAACCTGGCCTGGGAAGTCCTCATACTTAACTCATATGTGTGTTAGTGCAGGGTCAGATCCATCTCCAGAGTATCTCTCACGTAAACCAGCGAGTGCTAATCAAGCTCAATCCACCCCAAGTCTGGCTCACACACACACACTAGCGGGTGCTGGAACATAGCCAGAGCAATCCCCAATAATCCTTACCAGCACCACTCCCAGCCACAGTTTTTGAGTCTGTCAGCAGGTGCTACGTCCTAGCCCAGCCTGATCAGCTCCTAGCCCTGGGTCTCATGTTAACCAGTAGGTGGTGAGGTCTGGGCTAATCCAACCCACATTCTGCTTGGCTCTCACACATGCCAGTGGGTAGTCTAGCCCAGCCTAGACCACCCCAGCCTCAGCTCCCACGTGAACTGGGGGTGCTATGACCCAGCCCAGCCTGACCCACTCCCTGCCCAAGCCCACATTCATGCTAAAACGTATTGCAGCCTTACCCAGCCCACTCCACACTCTACCCCAGCTCTTGTGCTCACAAGAGGGATCTGCAGCCCAGCACAGGAGTTCCCTAAGTTCCCTTCCTCGAACCACTTCCAGCCCCAGAGCTCATGTGGGTGTTGTCGCCCAGCCCAGCGCAGCCTGTTCCCAGCCCCAGCACTCATGTGAATTAGTGGATGCTGCAGCTTAGCTTGGCCCAGCCCACATCCTGTTCTGGCTCTCACACACATTGGGTGCTGTGGCTTGGCCCAGCCTGGTCCACCCCCAGATCCAGATCACACATACGCTGACAGGTGCTGCCGTCTTGTGTGGCCTGGCACAGCCGGCTCTTGGCCCTGGCTCTTGTGCCCATCAAGGAGAGCTGCAGCCTAGTAGTGGAGTGGTCAAAGTTCCCCTACTAGGCTCACTCCCAGGACCATATCTCACATGCACTGCCAGGTGCTACAACACAGCCTGGCATGGCCCACTCCCCAGTACTGGTACTTGTCGGGAGGAGATACAGACTAATCCAGGCTGGCCCACCCCCGCTCTGGTTTTTGCACATTCCAGCCAGTGCTGCAGCCCAGCCCAGCCCACACCTGGACCAGCAGCCTGGCCCGTCCTGGATCCTCCCAGCTCTCATGGGTCCCAATGGGTGTCATGGCTTGCCTGGCCCAACCCACCACCAACTCCAGCTCCAGTGGGTGCTGCAAGCCAGCAGGGGTGAGCACACAAATCCCCCTTTTAGATCCACCCCAATCCCAGTTCTCCAGAGGGCCAATGGGTGCTGCAGTGCAGCCTAATGTGGCCCAATTCTGCCCTGACACTTGCCAGCAGGTGCTGTGGCCTAGCCCTGCCTGGTCTGCCCCATCGCACTGCCTTTTGTGTGCACTGGCAGCCACTGTTACCTAGCCCAGCCTAACTCTCCCACATGGGCAGTGCCTTGGTCTGACCCAGATATGCCCTCCAGATTCTTTTTTCTGGACCACCCTGTCTCAGCTCCCTCCATTACCTGTGAGTATAGTACACGGTCCATTGAAGTTTCCAGAAGTCATTTCACACCTTTCAAACACTTCTTTAGAGGCCCCTATTTCAATTTGTCCCCAGATGCACTTCCCTGGGAAATCTGTAGACCTCTCCATGTGACCCTGGCAGCTTCAGGCACTCAGGCTGCCAGCTGATCCACATCTGATCCAGTTTCCTGCTAACAACCTGGGAAAAGCAATGAAAGATGGTCCAAGAGCATGGGGCACAGCCATTGGAGAGACCCAGCTGGAACCCCTGGCTTCAGTCGGACACAGCCCTGTCCATTACAACCATTCAGGGAAACCAGCAGATGAAAGGTCTCTTTCCCTCTCTCCCTCTCCTTGCCTTCTCTCTGTTACTCTGCCTTTCAAATACATAAAATAAACTTAAAAAATATTTTTTTAATTTTATACTGCCAACCAGGCATCTTATCTGTGTAATACCAAAGGGCTGATGGGAAAAGAAAACAATAACGGAGATTCAAATGCTCTAGACAGTCCTTTTCACAGTTAACAGTATAACATCTTGGGTGAGAAATGGTTTTCCCTTTATTCTATCCTCAAATTCCCACCCTTACCGATATATGCTCTGTATTTCTATGCTGTTTCATATTTTTAGGTGAGCATTCAAAACTATATTTTGATTTCTAAAAAATGCTACCCTATCTTCCTAAATGAGTTTTTTGAAATTAATTTATTTTTTATCCGAAAGGCAGATATACAGAGAGGACGAGAGACAGAGAGGAAGATCTTCCACCCGATGGTTCAGTCCTCAAGCAGCCGCATTGGCTGGAGCTGAGCCAATCTGAAGCCAGGAGCTTCTTCCAGGTCTCCCATGAGGGTGCAAGGTCCCAAGGTTTTGGGCTGTCCTCAACTGATTTCCCATGTCACAAGCAGGGAGCTGGGTGGGAAGCGGGGCTGCTAGGATTAGAACCAGTGCCCATATGGGATCCCGGCATGTGCCAGGTAAGGGCTTTAGGCACTACGCTATTGCGCTAGGCCTCCTATGAGTTTTTGAAATTATTTATTTGAAATGCAGTTAGAAATGGGGATGAGGGCAGACAGAAAGAGATTTTCTATCCATTGCTTCACTCCTCCTATGACTACAAAGGCTAGAGCTGGACCAGGCAGCAGTCTGGAGCCAGAAGCCTCATCTAGTCTCCCCTGTGGGTGTCAGAGATCCAAGCACCAGTTCATCTTCTACTGCTTTTCTCACGCCACTAGCAGGGAGCTAGATCAGAGGGGAGTATATGGGTTATAAACTGGTGCCCATACGGGACGCTGGCGTTGCAGGCTGTGGCTTTACCTGTTGTAAAACAACATTGGCCCCTCCTGTACAACTTCTTAATTTAGAATTTTCCTGATTAACATAATTTAGATTTGCTTATTTTATTAGCATTTTTAAAAATACAAAGATTAAAATGTAATTCATCAATTGCTCATATAAGAGATATAAATGTACATATATAACATTAAACATATCTAACTGTGTTTGCATTTTATAAAAATACAGAGATAAAATTTTGGATATTCTAATCTGATGCTGCCAGTAAATTTGTGTTTAAGATTCTGAACTCACCTCCTCCTTGTATCCAACCATTTGGTACTATTTGATGGAGAATTGAATTTTTGTAATGTAGTCTTACGCCTCTTTCAGAAAACCCTGCTTTTCCTGTGCACAACAACCGGAAATTTTCGCATGTTTTAGGACATATATCGGAGTATAGCTACAAAATAAAGATGAAAGGTTTTAAAAAGTAAGTATTTACCCTTCCAACAGACATGGATTCCCCACCTACCCCAACTTGCGAAAAAAAAAAAGTAATAATCTCTTACTTCAAAAATCAGTCTGCCGATTGGAGTAGAGTCGACGCTGATGTCCAAAAACACAAAACTGTGCTGTCCAAAAGCAGAGAAAAACCACACAGGTCAACTTCTCACAAGGATGCTTTAGAAACGACACAATGTTACAGCATTGTGTGGATACAACAGACACAATGTTCTTTTTTTTTTTTAGATTTATTTATTTTTTGTTTTGTTTTGTTTTTTGTTTTGTTTTTTTTTTTTTTTAATTATTTATTGTTTAACTTCAGTAATTACATTGTATTATGTGACACAGTTACATAGATACTTGGGTTCTCCCCACCCCTCCCCAAACCCTCCCACCATGGTGGATTCCTCCACCTTGTTGCATAACCACAGTTCAAGTTCAGTTGAGATTTCCCCATTGCAAGCGTATACCAAACATAGAGTCCAGCATCTTATTGATGTTTATTGCAAAGTCAGATTTACAAAGAGGAGGAGAGACATAAAAATCTTCCATCTGCTGACTCGCTCCTCCGTAATGGCCTATCTGAAAACAGGAGCCAGGAGCCTCTTCCAGGTCTCCCATGCGGGCGCAGGGTCTCAAGGTTTTGGGCCATCCTTGACTGCTTTCCCAGGCCACAAGCTGGAAAGGAAGTGGAGAAGCCTAGGCTACCATTCTGGACCCAGTATAATTTTTCAAAAAGATTAATTTTAAAAGGCTGGCACTGTAGTGTAGCAAGCTAAGCCTCTGCTTGCAGCACTGGTATCCCACATGAATTCTGGTTCTAGTCCAAGCTGCTTCACTTCTGATCCAGCTCCTTGTCAGTGGCCTGGGAGAGCAGCAGAAGGAGAGACAGAGAAAAAGATCTTCTATCCACTGGTTCACTCCCCAAGTGGCTGCAGTGACCGGAGCTGAGCTGATCCAAAGCCAGATACCCGGAGCTTCTTTTGGGTCTCCAACACAGGTGCAGGGTTCCAAGGCTTTGGGCTGTCCTTTACTGCTTTCCCAGATCACAAGCAGGGAGCTGGAAAGGAAATGGAGCAGCCAGGATATGAACTGGCACCCAAACGGGATCCTGGCACATGCAAGGTGTGGACTTTCGCCACTAAGCTACCGTGCCAGGCACTAAAAATAAATCTTTAAACAAAGATATTTTATCTACTTAAAAGGCAAAGTGATGGGGGCAGGGACAGGGAGACAAAAACAGATCTTCTGTCTGCTGGCTAACTCTCCAGATGCATGCAATAGCTAGGGCAGTGCCAGGCCAAAGCCAAGCACCAGGAACTCCTTCTACATCTCCCACATGGATGGCAAGGGCCCAAGCATTCAGGTCCCCAGCTGACTTTTTTTTAAGCGAAAGCACAACACAGTTCCCCACTACCACAAATTATGCAGTCGAGTTTCCCACATTTGCGGAAACCGCAGGGGTCAGCACCTTGAGTTTCCCACATTTGCGGAAACCGCAGGGGTCAGCACCTTCGATGAGCCTTGCCCTGGGAAAGCCGTCTGCTTGATCATGGTATCTCCCCTGCCAGGTAAGTATTGTCCAGCTGACTTTTTTTTTTTTTAAGATTTATTCAGTTTATTACAAAATCAGATATACAGAGAGGAGGAGAGGCAGAGAGGAAGATCTTCCGTCCGATGATTCACTCCCCAAGTGAGCCTCAACGGCCGGTGCTGCACCGATCCAAAGCCGGGAACCTGGAACCTCTTCCGGGTCTCCCACACGGGTGCAGGGTCCCAAAGCATTGGGCCATCCTCAACTGCTTTCCCAGGCCACACACAGGGAGCTGGATGGGAAGCGGGGCTGCCGGGATTAGAACCGGAGCCCATATGGGATCCCGGGGCGTTCAAGGCGAGGACTTTAGCCGCTAGGCCATGCCGCCGGGCCCACCCAGCTGACTTTTAAGGTGTATGAACAGAGAGCTGGATCAGAAGCAGAGCATCCAGGACTCCAAATGGTGTTCCCACATAGGATGCCATTGTTACAGGTGGTGATTTAATCAGCTGCACCACAACACAGGCCTCAGACTTAATGTTCTCTGCAGTAACATTTCAACAGCATTGCCAACGGATAACAAAGCAGCTAAAATAAATGAGTAACCTAAGGAGTTTAGTTCACTTTATCAAATCTTTACAACCTGAACTGTGCTTTGAAAAACGCTTTTCACAAATCACTTTTAAAACCCTCAGGAACAAAACTCAGGAAAACATTAACCTCCCAAGCAGGGCTGAGAATGCATGGCCTTCATAGCCACTGTATCACAACTTATAGTGTGGGAAGGAGCAATGGCCAGTCATCTTGGGAATACTTTTTTTTTTTTTTTGTCTTCTAAGTAAAAATGGTGAACGGTCCATTGGAGGGCACCCTAGGTTTGGTTACTGGGTATCCAATTTTTTGGAGACAGAACAGAGGATATAAGCAGAAACAAGCTGTCTCCTTCCCGAGGTGGGAACTCCCAGCCAGCAGACCCACTGGCAGTGCGGTACCTTGGGCAGGGAAGAGAGATGCTGAGCTTCCGAGTCACTCTCGGCACTACCCACGTGTGCACTTGTCTTCACTTGATATCATTTCTGGCAGGGACGAGTACTTGTGAAACTTTGTCCAGCCCTATAAAGACATCTCCGAAATGAAAACAGCAGTCTTCGTCACAATTGTATTCATTGGGGGCCAGAGATATTTAATGGAAAATGTTTCAAATCCCAGGCATCATCTTCACACATCAAAATATCACCTTACTATCCATAAGAACCTAAGAACTGTAAGTGAAATCACCTTTTGGAAAATAAGATTTATTTTTACTTGAAAGGCAAATTTTACAACGAAAGAGAGACAGAGAGAAAGATCTTTCATCCTCTGGTTCACTCCCTGAATAGCTGCAAAAGCCAGAGCTGGGCCAATCCAAAGCCAGGGGTTTCTTTCAGGTCTCCCATATGGGTACAGAGTCCCAAGCATTTGGCCAATCCTCTGCTACTTTCTCAGGTCATAAGAAGGGCACTGGGTGTGAAGTGGAACAACTGGGGCTTGAATTAATACCATATGAAATGACAGTGTGGCAGGCAGAGGATTAGACTCTGTCAGTCACATGTGAAACCACATTAAATATGTATTAGAATTCGTGTTGTGTGTGGCCTAGAGGCTAAAGTGCTCGCCCTGAACGCACTGGGATCCCACACGGGTGCTGGTTCTAATCCTGGCAGCCCCGCTTCCCATCCAGCTCCCTGCTTGTGGCCTGGGAAAGCAGTCGAGGATGGCCCAAAGCCTTGGGACCCTGCACCTGTGTGGGAGACCTGGAGGAGGTTTCTGGCTCCTGGCTTTGGATCGGCGCAGTACTGGCCACTGTGATCACTTGGGGAGTGAATCATCAGATGGAACATCTTTCTCTTTGTCTCTCCTCTCTATGTATACCTGACTTTCCAATAAAAAATAAATAAATCTTGGGCCCGGCGGCGTGGCCTAACGGCTAAAGTCCTTGCCTTGAAAGCCCCGGGATCCCATATGGGTGCTGGTTCTAATCCCGGCAGCTCCACTTTCCATCCAGCTCCCTGCTTGTGGCCTGGGAAAGCAGGAGAGGACGGCCCAATGCATTGGGACACTGCACCCGTGTGGGAGACTTGGAAGAGGTTCCTGGTTCCCAGCATCGGATTGGCGCGCACCGGCCCGTTGCGGCTCACTTGGGGAGTGAATCCATCGGACGGAAGATCTTCCTCTCTGTCTCTCCTCCTCTCTGTATATCTGACTTTGTAATAAAAATAAATCTTAAAAAAAAAAAAAAGTAAATAAATAAATAAATAAATAAATAAATCTAAAAAAAAAAAAAAAAGAATTCATGTTGTGGTGTAGCAAGTTGAACCTCAGCTGGCGATGCCAGCTTCTCCTGTCACAGCACTGGTTTTAGTCCCGGCTACTCCATTACAGACCCAGGTTTCTGCAAATGCACCTGGAAAAAAAGTGGAAGATGGCTCAAGTGCCCGAGCCCCTGTCATCCAACTGGGAAGCCAGAGGGATTGAGTTTCAGGCTCCCGGCTTCAGGCTGGCCCAGCCCTGGCTCCTGTGGCTATTTCGGAGTAAACCAATGGATAAAAAATCTCAGCCTCTCTCCGTGTCTGACACTCTGCCTTTCACATAAACAATAAAGCTTAAAATAAAAGTATGATGGCGTTATATTATGTAAGATTGAAATAATATTGTGTTGTCTGGCACCCTGCAAGAAAGTATTACATGTATACCAATTAGAATGAAGCCTTCTGTGCTCTCAGCTTCCACACCACTAGCTCTTAGTTATAGAAGAGAATACCATAACGAAAGAATTGAAGGCATAATACAGTAAATCTCATGGGCTTTGGAGGAAAAAGAATATACTGCAAATCACAGTTGATCCAGGAAGTAAGTTTGCTTAGGCAACAGTAAACTTATGTGGATGGGGCGCGGTGCAGCATGGGACTTGGGACTGTTGCCCACAGGGCCAGTCCCTGGTCTCCCCTACTGAACACCTGAACATGATTGCTAATTAAAGAACTTGCCACAGAGTCTTCCTCTCCATACCGTGTGACAGGCTATGCTCCAGCCCGGGGGCCTTGGCAGTGATGCGAAGACTCGAGGAGAGTTCAGAACTCCAACCCAGTGGAGATGGCTGTGTGAACCCAAGACCAGCAGGGCCTGGCCATACATTCCTATGTGTGACTCCGGCCACATTCTCCAGGCCTCCCTTGGTTCCCACCTGCTCTCCCAAGCTGCTTCTCCAGCACCCCTACCAATGGCGGGGTAGCCAATATCCTTTCATTACAACCCTTTTCTCTTTGAGTAGCTTGAGTAGCTATTACAGTAGCTTGAGTCTACTGGCACCTAGACTCCCGAGTGATCCTCTCAGTTCTGGCAGACTCGGTTCTCACCTATACACCTGCCTCCATGCTGCCCCTGTCATTTGCAGAGAACACCAGGTACTTCCAGACTTCCATCCCTATGAACATTATATTCTTCCCTACACCCTAAAGCTTCCAACACTTGCAATGTGAGCTGTTTGTTCAACCATGCAGCCCTGAATGCCTACTTTTTCATTTTTTAATTTTAAAAAAATCTATTTCTTTTCATTGGAAAGTCAGATACACAGAGAGGAAGAAAGACAGAGAGGAAGATCTTCCATCTGCTGATTTACTCCCCAAGTGGCCGCAATGTACAGAGCTGAGACAATCCGAAGCCAGGAGCCCAGAGCTCCTCTGGGTCTCCCACACATGCAGGGTCCCAAGACTTTGGGCCGTCCTCGACTGCTTTCCCAGGCCACAAGCAGGGAGCTGGAAGGGAAGCGGGACCGCCGGAATATGAACAGGCACCCATATGGGATCCTGACACGTGTAAGGCAAGGACTTTAGTCACTAGGCTACCACGTGAGGCCCCCACTATTTCATTTTTGTGCTAGGCAGGGTTAAATGAGAATGGAAAGAATTACGGGCCAGGTAAGATGGATCAACTGGATAATCTTCCCACTTACAAATGCCATCAGGTTTCCATATGGGCACCAGTTCATGTCTTAGCTGCTCCATTTCCCATCTAGCTCTCTGCTTATGCCCTGCAAAAGCAGTAGAGGATGGCCTAAAGCCCTAAGACCTTGCATCAGCATGAGAGACCCAAAAAAAGCTCCTGGTTCCTGGCTTTGGATCATCTCAGTTCCAGCCATTGCAGCCATTTGGGAAGTGAACCAACAGACAGAAGATCTTTGTCTCTGACTCTCCTCTTTTCTGTAAATCTGCTTTTCCAGTAAAAATAAATAAATATTTTAAAAATAAAATCTCTTCTATACTTTTCGATCCCTTTTGTTATGTCATCAAGAATGAATGCTGAATCAATACACATGATCAAAAATCCATTATTTATTTATCTTTAAAAATTAATGTAACTTGCCTTGGTGTCTCTTAAGAATTCAATGGAATACTCCACAGTAAGTGCCTCATAAAGTGCTGAGGGCTTCACGTCCACGACGTCCCACACCTTCTGGGCCCATTTCTGCAGATCCAATGCATCACCAAGGAGTCGGTCGTTAATGAAACACATCACCAAGGAAGAATATTCCCAGGTTTCGCCCTTGAGTTCCTGTAAAGCACAAAAACAAGAAGAAGGAAAATAAAAAAAAACTTGCCAAACCCACAAACCAAGAGGATAGAGTCAATTCCAGAACCAAGTTTGTCAACTCCAAGGTCAGTCTTTGTCAAAAAGGTTATTTTTTCCCAGCTGTAGGCAACTACCTAAGTTGCCTTGTACTTAGACAAGTGCTATACTACTAAAAGAAAAGCAGTCAACAGCTGGTGGGCATTCTGGGCCTGCTTAATGCTAAATTTATGTTAACTATACCAGTGTGCCAGCACAGCTGAGGAACTCCCCTACGAGGCCTCAGCTCCCACTAGTGAGCACAAAAGCCAGGTCTGGGGGCAGGCCAGGCCACGCACAGTTACTGTACCCATCAGCATTTGTGTGAGTTGGGTCTGCGAACAGGCCAGACCGGCCTAGGCTCCAGCACCCACTAATACTCATAAGAGCCAGAATGGGTGTGGGATGGGATGGGCTAGGTTGTGGCACCCGCCAGGTCACATGAGAGCCAGATGTAGGGGTGGACCAGGCTGGGCAAGGCTGTAGCATCCATCAGTCAGAGCCAGAATGGGGGAAGGCCAGTCCAACCAGGCCACAGTACCTGCTGGTTAGTGCCAGGAGTGGGAGCTGGCCATGTCAGGCTGTGCTGCAGCAACTGCCAGCACATGCGAGATCCATTTCTAGGAGTGGGCTTCAGAGGGGAATTCGGGGAACTCCCCTGCTAAGCTATAGCAGGTCAGGCTGAATAAGGCTGAAGTGTCTATGGGTATGCATGAAAGCCAGAGGGTTTATTGACTGACCACAGCAAAGGCTGGCATGCACAAAGGTGGGGACTGAGGGTGGGCCTGGTGAGGGTTGTTGGAGGTCCCTTCAACTTGGCCACGGCACCCAGTAGTATGTGTGAGGATTGAGTCTGTGGCAAGCTGCCTGGGCTGGGCCATAGCACTCACTGGTTTGTTTGAGATAATGGAGCTCAGGGAAAAACCGCCAGGCAGCTGCATCCACCAGTATGTGCATTGGCTGGTGTAAGTGACAGACTACACCTGACTCTTACATGTGGTGCACAAAGCAGTTAAGTCTGAAGTCACCCGATGCAAGGTTTTGGGGGGACTCCCCGACTACATCGCGGGACTCAGACCCTGGCCACTCTGGAAAATCACAGGATATGTAGTATGACCTTGGAGTACATGCATTGGGACTGGGCCTCCTCAGTTGCTGATACCTGTCTGTTCAGATGCACATGGAGGACATGAGTGCCAGCTCAACTAATCAAGCAAGAAGTGACAACTGCATCATCAGAGAACGGAAAGCAGAACATGTTGGACAATTGTCCTGGTTAAGCTAGCAGCATTTTCCTGGATTTGTGGATGCACCAAGCTGGACACAGTGCACCACAGGTCACTTGGAAAGATTTTCTCAACCCTGGGGCAACAAAACCAACAACTTAGATCTATCAAAACCACTCAAGTAACACCTTCAGACCACTCTTCCCCACGTTGGCAACTGTAAGGCATCATCAGAGTACCATCCCCCATCCTCCATTGCTGATGTAGTTTAACAGCAAGCAGTGGCCCTTTCCACCCCCTCTCCTGTGCACACAGGAGAGGAAAAAATAAAACTGAAACATTTATCCTACCTACCTTGCTCCATACCTGACCCTCCCCACTCTCATTACCTCATGAGAGTACTCCTCTCAACAATGTAAAAATTAAAACCAAAACAAACTTTTCAATAAATAAAAAAGGTTTATTTTTCCCACCTTTCTGAATTTTGCTTTCAAAAATTATTTAAGAACTTTTTAAAGAATCTGACATTCAGGGGCCCAGTGCAGTAGCCTAGTGGCTAAAGTCCTTGCTGTACACAAGCTAGGATCCCATATGGGTGCTGGTCCGGTCCCAGCAGCTCCACTTCCTGTCCAGTTTCCTGCTTGTGGCCTGGGAAAGCAGTTGAGGATGGCTCAAAGCCTTGGGACCCTGCACATGTGTGGGGGACTCAGGAGAAGTTCCTGGCTTTGGATGGGCCATTGTGGCTACTTGGGGGAATGAAGCAGTGAATAAAAGATCTTTCTGTCTCTCATTCTCTCATAAATCTGACTTTCCAGTAAAAGTATATAATTTTTTAAAAAAAGAATCTGACATTAGTGGAAGTTCAGAATGATCTAGAGTACTCTTAAAAATGCTGCAGTCAGGGGTTTGTGTTTGGTCCAGCGGTTAAGATACTGCTTGGGACGCTCGTATGCCACACGCAGCGTCTCCATTCAAGTGCCTGGGCTGCAGCAGGTTGATAGCTCAACTGCCTGAGTCTTGTCACTCACACGAAAGACATGAATGGACTCCCATCTCCTGCTCTCAGCTTTGCCTAGCCCTGGCTATTGGGACTTGGGGAGGGAATCAGTGGACAGAGAATCACTCCCTCTGTCTTCTCTGTATCTCTTTCTCTCTTTAAGAGGTAAAATACATGATTTTTGTATAAAACAGGTATCAATTTGACAATTAAAATCACTGCATGAAGACTGGCCTTATGGTACAGCTGGTTAAGCTGCTGCCTGTGATGCCGGCACTCCAGGAATACTGGTTCAAATCCTGGCTGTTCCACTT
The DNA here is from genome assembly GCF_030435755.1 of Ochotona princeps. NCBI lineage: Eukaryota > Metazoa > Chordata > Mammalia > Lagomorpha > Ochotonidae > Ochotona > Ochotona princeps. The sequence goes on along the minus strand of NC_080832.1, from coordinate 52,654,148 downwards.
TCAATGCAGCTCTCTGCTAACATGCCTGGGAAGGCATCAACAGACGGCCCCAAGTTACATGGGCTCTGGCCACTCCTATGGGAGCCTTGGATGGAGAGTTCCAGGCTCCTGGCTTCGGTCTTGCTTGACCCTTGCTATTGTGTCCATCAGGAGAATAAACCATCAGCAGACAGATTTCTGTCTCTTTCTGTACCTTTGCACTTCAGTTAAACAAATAAACCTTCAAAAAAGAAATCATAGGTCACCTGATTTTCTGAGTCTGGGTAGGCCTGTCCATCAGCATTTTCAGCAGCCTGGCAATCAGCAATTCTAGCACTGCTCGTCTAGAGCCTGCAATTGGAGAAGAATCAGCTAGGGGACCAGAGTGCTTTCTATCTGCCAACTTGCTCCTCTTTCCAAAGATTTAATACCCTCCTGTTTGCTTCCTGTCCCCTTACTGAATCCTGCTTCCAGGCAGAGAGTAATGTATTCACGCTGAGCCGCAAACCATCAAGGGAGCCCAGGCACCAGTACTCCCAGGGGGTTTTAACTGAACCTGTGTCCTATTTTATAGAAACCCCCAAACTTCCCAAAACGGAAGGAACAAGTCCATTACAGGTGTTTCAGGCAGCCTGATGCAGAAACGCAGCAGAACGTACAACACGCCCGGGGGCTGACATGGCCTCGTTCTCGGTCTCTGCCACATCCAAGGATGTCCGCTCACCTGTGGTCTGGACTTGATGATGCTTTCAGGCACTTCCAGCACCAACAGGTGGGATCCTACGGACCCCCAAAACCCTTAAAGAGGCATTGGCTTTGCTGCTGCACGAGGCCAGCTAAGCCTAGCAAAGGAGTCCTAGAGACCACTTTACCAGGGTACTGAGGGAGCCCGAGGCATAACAAATTACAGGTGCCGCAGTGATGCAGCAGTGATCAAACAGCTCTCATGAGACAGGCAAGGACATAAAACACCTGACAGTAACCGTAAGGAGCAACTCAAACAGGGACCCCAAGACTGACCCTGCCAGCTGGACCCAGTGGCCACCTTGAACACCTGCTTACCCAGTACCACCTTAAATCCTCTAGGTCCCAGCCCCCTTAAGGCCCACTTGCCTAAGTAAGCTTCGTTACCTTCCTAGGTTCAAAGCTGTGCGATCCACCAATCCCCTGAGGCATTTATCCCTGGTGCTCACCTATCCCTGGCAGCCACATCTGCCAATCCCTGACCCCGCACTCCCCATATCTACTTCCAGGCTATAAACAGGTGCCTCTTCCATTTGTTCTCGCTCTTTCTCTCTCCTCCTCATGCTCTTCTGTCTCTCTTCTCTCTCTCCCTCTCTATTCCAGCTTTCTCCCTGCCCCACAGTTACTTTCTCTACAGAAACAAAGACCTCTCGTGTGGCTCACTTCTTGTGTCTGGCATCTTGCTTGGGCTTGTGGAAAAAGTGAACAGTAACACAGGCAGAAAATGGAGGGAGACGGGGATAAACCTGCTGCCTGTCATTAAGAACACAGTGGAAATACACCACGGGTGTTGTCGGGTAGGTGGAGAGCATAACACTGGTGAGCAGTGGGATAAGTCTGATGATTTTAAAAAAATAAGAAAAAAATACTGTTAAAGGGATTAACTGTTTCAGTTTGCCCAGGACTGCCACAGTTTTAGCAATGAAATGCCAACATCCCAGCCTGCCTGCCTGTCGCTGACAAAGCAAGACCACTGGTTACCCTAGTTGTTACAAGAAATCACACACATGCACTAGCGAAAGTTTGTGTAAAATTCACACCGTCTTTGAGTTCCCTTTTCCACAGTCTCACTGGCGTACCTCTGGAAGTGTCTATGAGAAAGACTGAAAGTGTCTGGCACACTGCACACCGCGTGTGAAAACAGTATGGCTCTGAAGGCAGGAGCCCCAATAAACAGTGTCCTGGCCCTGGTCCTGCACCACTCAGGTGACCGAGTGGACAGTGAAATAGCCTCACGAAGCCACGCTATCAATAACGACCAGTAAAGGCCACTGTTGTGCAACCCAGCCCCAACAATGGAAACTGTGCCTGGGCTAGGAGAATGAAGAAGGGTGGGACCAGTACCAGGACCCGTTCCACCAGTAGGTCAGCAATGAGGAGCCGGAGGCATACCCCCCACTCCACACATCCCAACAGCCAGACACCACAGTTGACTCCTCCCTAGCCCACATCCAACACAGCATGACCAACTGCACCTAACAGGAAACCTTGCTACCATCCCCAACAAGCTGTGCCAGTCCCCAGGACTCGTGTCATTCTGGGTCAATGTTAGAACAGCAAGTGCCAATTAGGACAAGCCTGGAGCCAGGTCATCAGAGCTCCCCAAGACAAAAAGCCCCTGCTGTTGCCTTGTAATTCACTACCATCAATGTCCAGCCACAAGGGAAGTGTGGGCAGAGAGCATGGGCACCCCTCCTCGGAGGTATGCAGTCCCACTGAGAGATTAAATCTCCGCTTTATCACATGCTCCAAAGAAAGTCTATAAATATGTTACTCTTAAAAAAAAAAACTCAGTTTGGAAAAAATGACTATAATCATTTAGGAAAACAACATGATTCTGAGAAGTAACGTCTAGTTGCACAAGAAGTAACTCTTCCACTTTTTTCCAAATCAGTGCATAGGCAAAAGCTGCTTGTCATCTGAATCCGCCTCGTTACCCAAAGTGTCTTTTACCCTTTTTTTCTCTTGCAGGTATTGATTCCATGCAAATTCTTGAAGAGGAACTATTATAGGATCTTCAAATCTGGCTGGATAATTCTTCTTCAGACTCTAGGTTTCAAAAGAGAATAATCTGAATCAGTTTCTTCATCATTTCCTCTCATTTGCAGGAGCTCTGGGGGAGTTTCATACCGTACCCACCCAGGGCACAGGCTGTGACTGGGATGCCTCTGGCCTACCTCTAGGCCTCCAACTGTACATCGGTATGTTTTTGTAGTTGAACAGAGCAACAGTAAGCAAAAGCTTAAAAAGCAGGGGGTGGGGAGACTAGAATTTTCAATACAATACACTGTTTTAAGAGTCATCAACAGGGGCTGACACAATGACATATTAGGCTAATCTCCACCTGGGGTACTACCATTTCCAATCCAGCTCCCTACTTGTGGTCTGGGAAGCCAACAGAGGATGGCCCAAGTTCTAGGGACCCTATGCCCACGTGAGAAACCTAGAAGAAACTCCCGACTTCTAAGTTTGGATCAGCTCAGATCACGCCCATTGTGGCCATTTGGGGAGTGAACCAGTGGATGGAAGACCTCTTTCTCTGTCTCTCCTTCTCTTTGTACAATCTTTCAAATGAAAATAAATATAACAGCAGGGGATGGTATACTTGGCCCGTTGGCCTGTTTCAGTGCTCATTTTTATAAGACCTGAAAAGTGAAGAATAATCTTTAGAGGTTTAAACAACTGAAAGAAAAAGTCAAAAGAAGAAATCTTTTGTGTTATATAAAAACTATATGCAAGCAGCCATAACAAAATTTTACTGAAACACTTTCATTTACACTTCCATTTCTGCCTTTGTAACATAGGGCCAACCTGAATGGCTGTGACTGAGACCCTATGACCAAAACACCTCATCTGTTTATGGGGACTTCGAGGAAACATACTTGCCAACACCTTCCCTACAGTGTGGGGCAGGCAGAGAAAACACTTTTAGAAAAGGAGTTACGCAGAATCCCTCAAATTCCTTAAATGCACCTTCAGCCATAAAAAACTGCTGCTCTCACATGTCTAACCAACACAGGCCAGGATATCTGCTTCTTTAGATGAGCCATGTCTTTGTTCAAGACGTCTGGTTATTTATTTTTTATTATATTTTTATTTGAAAGGCAGTTTTTTGTTTGTTTTTACAGAAAGAGAAGGAAAGACAGAGTTCTTCCATCTGCTGGTTCACACCTCAAATGGCTGCAATGGCCAAAGCTGAGTCGACTGGAAGCCAGGAGCCAGGACCTTGCATCTTTCAGGCATCCCCTGTGGGTTCACGTGCCGAAGGACTCAGCCAAACTCCATTGCCTTCTCAGGCTGGAGCTGAGCGGGCAGCTGGATCAGAAGTGGAGCAGCCAGGACACAAACCAGGTCCCTCTGTGGAATGCCAATGCTTGCAAGCCGATTAGCCTGATATACTAATGAGCCAGTTCCTGGTCAGTTTCTTCATCTCTATATAAACTTGACCTATTTTGCAAATTAGTTATCTGTTGACTTGGTAAATCTATAACTTTTCTTTAGCTCTGTGGATCTTGGAACCTGCAAGATGGAAGGGAATTTTTTTTTAAAGATTTATTTATTTTTATTGTGAAGTCAGATATACAGAGAGGAGGAGACACAGAGAGGAAAATCTTCCATCCAATGATTCACTCCCCAAGTGACTGCAACGGCCGCTGCTGCGCCAATCTGAAGCCAGGAGCCAGGAACCTCCTCCAGGTCTCCCACGCAGGTGCAGGGTCCCAAGGCTTTGGGCCATCCTCGACTGCTTTCTCAGGCCACAAGCAGGGAGCTGGGTGGGAAGCGGAGCTGTCAGGATTAGAACTGGCATCCACATGGGATCCCAGTGCGTTCAAGGCAAGGACTTTAGCCGCTAGGCCACCATGCCGGGCACCTGGAAGGGATTTTTTTAAGAGGATTTCTACTTCGGAACATTTTGCTGCCCAGCATCCAGTGAGGTTCTATGGGAGACGCAAGTGCACCGGGCTACTGCTGTGGATAGCTGGTAGCTCTACCTTTGAAATAAACTTTTTTTTTTAAGATACAGGTGCATCGGCATGGTCCTAGTGTCTGGTGAGTTGTGGACAGGTGTTTGGCACGGATAACTGCTCTGGAAGAAACCCCATTGATGGGTTGAACTCTACATTTCTCCTGCCTTTCAGGCTGGTGTGCTGTGGCCTGACTGATCCGGCTGAATTCTGCCACTATCTCCAGGTGCCCTTTATTCATGCATGCTTGCCAAGAAATGCTTGAACTCTCAAAAGTACTTGTGAGCCATGCACTCAAAGAAATCTGTGACACCTCTAATTCAGTTGGAACACCAGTGCAATGCCAGGAAAATCTTAGAAAATTCAGTTGGCAAATCAATGGTTAGGACACGACCTCCTGAGGGGCCAGTCTTCCTGCATTCCAAGAGACAAAAAGCACTCCCATTGGCTGCTTCACTCTGTTAAATGCCACATAAGCCAGCAGTTGGGATTCCAGTTCCCCCTGTGGGAGACAGGGTCCCAAAGCACCTGCTGCAGCTCCAGGTGCACTATCAGTAGACAGGTTGTACGGGAAGCCCAGACGTGGGGTGTGGGCAATGTCTTACCATTAAACCAAAATGCCTGACACTAACATTTTAAAGAATATATTTATTTATGGGGTCCAGCATTGTAGCCTAGTGGCTAAATCCTTGCCTTGTATGCCCAGGCTCCCATATGGGCACTGGCTTCTGTTCCAGATGCTCCACTTCCCAATCCAGCCCCCTGCTAGCGGCCTGGGAAAGCAATAGAGCATGGTTCAAAGCCTTGGGACCCTGTACACATGTGGGAGACCCGGAAGAGGCTCCTGGCTTCAGACTGGCTCAGCTCTGGCTTTTGTTGCCATTTAGGGAGTGAACCAGCTGACAGATCTTTATCTCTCCTTCTCTCTTTAGATCTTTCTAATATAATAAAAAAAATCAGGGCCCGGCGGCGTGGCCTAGCGGCTAAAGTCCTCGCCTTGAAAGCCCCGGGATCCCATATGGGCGCCAGTTCTAATCCCAGCAGCTCCACTTCCCACCCAGCTCCCTGCTTGTGGCCTGGGAAAGCAGTTGAGGGCGGCCCAAAGCTTTGGGACCCTGCACCCGCGTGAGAGACCCGAAAGAGGTTCCTGGTCCCGGCATCAGATTGGCGCGTACCGGCCCGTTGCAGCTCACTTGGGGAGTGAAACTTCGGGTGGAAGATCTTCCTCTCTGTCTCTCCTCCTCTCTGTATATCCGGCTTTCCAATAATAATAAAATCTTTAAAAAAAAAATCAAAGAAGAACAAAGAAACTCAATATTTATTAAATCTTGCAGGGAAGAACATTCCTGAATACTTTTCAAAAATCAGTTGGGTGGGCCCAGCGCGATAGCGTAGTGGCTAAAGTCCTCGTCTTGAACTTCCGGGATCCCATGTGGGCGCCGGTTCTAATCCTGGCAGCTCCGCTTCCCATCCAGCTCCCTGCCTGTGGCCTGGAAAAGCAGTCGAGGACGGCCCAAAGCCTTGGGACCCTGCACCCGCGTGGGAGACCTGGAAGAAGCTCCTGGCTTCTGACTTCGGATTGGATCAGCTCTGGCCATTGTGGCCCCTTGGGGAGTGAACCATCGAATGGAACATCTTCCTCTCTATCTTTCCTCCTCTCTGTATATCCAGCTTTCCAATAAAAATAAATAAATCTCTTAAAATTAAAACAAAAAATCACTTGGGTGGAGCCCAGGCGCGATAGCCTAATGGGTAAATCCTCATCTTGTATGCGCAGCAATCCTATATGGGTGCTGGTTTGTGTCCTGGCTGCTTCACTTCCCATCCAGCTGCCCGCTTGCGGCCTGGGAAGGCAGTCGAGGACGGCCCAAAGCTTTGGGACCCTGCAACCATGTGGGAGACCCGGGAGATGCTCTGGGCTCCTGGCTTTGGATCAGCTCAGCTCTGGCCATTGTGGCCACTTGGGGAGTGAACCAGCAGACAGAGGATCTTTCTGTAGCTTTCTGTATATCTGCCTTTGCAATAAAAATAAATAAGTCTTTTTTAAAATTAAAAAAATCAGTTGGGAAAAAAACATGCATTAAAAAATAGTTGGTTGAAATGGTACCACTTTCCTCCAAAAATCATTTTTCATGATTTTTTAAACGTACAAATCATTTTTAAAATGCTGTGGAATAAGATGTGTGGGCATGGAGGATCACCTTTCCCCCTGCACTTCTGAAGCCTCCCTAGCTCAGCTCTCCCTCTGGACTCGCCGTGCCCGCTGGGGACCCTCCCCTGCCAGCTCCTCCCCTGTGCCGAACGCTGACCCCCCCACCCAGTCGACCGCAGCCGGGAGCGCGAGGCGGCCGCGTGCGCCTGTGGGGTTCCTCGCGGTTACCTCAGCAGTGCTTTTCGCAGTCTGAAAGCTGGAACTTTTGAACAGCCCCACCACCTTCACCTGTAGCGGCCGCGCGGGCAACGACTTGGAAACGCACCCGCCGCTAGCCCCGGACCCTCCCGGCGGCCTGCTGGCCATGGCCCTGCCTGAAGCCGTCAGGCTGGACTCGGGCGCGTCAACACAAACACGTCGCTATGGCAACCGCGCGGCCCCCCACCCCTTGTGCGCTCCTCCCCGATGAGGCGGGGCCTTCCTTCAACTTGGAGCCTGTTGCTGGCGCGGGGGGGGAGGCGGTCAAGGGGCCGGCGAGAGCGCGCGCGCGTGCGGCCCTGGCCCGAGACAAACTTCCGGGCCCTGGAGCGAGCCGACGCCTGCCCGCCCGCCCGCCTGCCCGCCTGCCCTGGGCGCCCACTCGGGAACGCCACCCCGCCTCCGCCCGGCCCACAGCGCCGTCGCCGGCCGGTGCGCGCCCAGCTGTCGCAACCGAGTGGCCTTCCGTGCGATCTGGGCCAGCGCGCCGGTCGTCCGGGCAACGCGGGAGCCGGGCGGGCGCGTGCGCCGCTTGGGTCGTGGGGGCCGCCCACCCTTGTGCGCGCCGCCGGGTAAGAAGGCGCGGCCCGCCCGCCCCCGCCGCGGTGTCGCCGGGAGTCGGAGGCGGCCGCCCGGCGTCGTCGGAGCGTCTCCGCCATGAAACCCAACTTCTCGCTACGACTGAGGGTCTTTAACCTCAACTACTGGTGAGTGCGCCCCTCCGAGTGCAGGTGGGGACCCCACTTTCCACCCGCACCCACGCTGCGGCCCGGGAAGGGAAGCAGCGAGGCCTTCTTCCCGCTCCGGGGCCGTGACTCCATCGGACCCGACCCGAGGGGTCGCTCCCGGGTGCCAGCAACCACGTCTCCCCCCTGCCTGGCCCCTTCTCTTTCTCAGGGGCATTCCTTACCTGAGCAAGCACCGGGTCGAGCGGCTGACGCGCCTCGGGGACTTTCTGAACATGGAGAGCTTCGACCTGGCCCTGCTGCAGGAGGTGTGCAGGCCGGGGTGCGGGACTCGGCTACCCCCGGGAGGCAGGACGGGCGGGTAGGTGCGCAGGCAGGTGGCGAGAGGTGCCAGGCTGCCATCCTCATAGCCCTTTCTTCAGGTGTGGAGCGAGTACGACTTCCAGTACCTGAAACAGAAGCTGTCGCCTACCTACCCAGCCGCACACTACTTCCGGAGGTGAGGCACTTGGCCGTGCCATCCGGTTCCTACACCTGCCAGCAAACTCCTGACCTCTTCATCTTCATTCAGAGGGTGACCTGGGAAGATCTTATCACTTCTGCCTATTTCAGGCTTATTATCTCCCATCTGTCCGGGTCATTCTCCTGCACTGTTGTTGCCTTGAACTTTTTTTGGCCGGTGGGGCTGGTCCCAGAAGTAGAGAAAGGCAGAAAAACAAAAAAGGAGCTGGTCAGACCAGGCAGGTGAAGGGCCGGGTGTTTCCCTGCCTACCTTTCTGGCTATTAAGCAGGACTTGGCTTTCAGTGGCATCATTGGCAGTGGCCTCTGTGTCTTCTCCAAACACCCAATCCAGGAACTCACGCAGCACGTCTACACGCTCAATGGCTACCCGTATATGGTAAGCCAGGCCTTCCCCACCTCTTCCACCACCTGCCCCGGCTGCAGCGGGGCTTGGGCCTAGACGGCAATGTGACCTTGAGCTCCCTCTGCCTCACCCTCCCCTGCAGATCCATCACGGAGACTGGTTCTGTGGCAAGGCCGTGGGCTTGCTGGTGCTACATCTGAACGGACTGGTGGTCAACGCCTATGTGACCCACGTGAGTGAGTGGGGAGGCTGGCAAGCGCAGTGGGCGGGAGAGGCAGTTCGCCACTGGGTGCCATCAGACAGTGAGGGTTCATGTCTTGGTGCTTTTAGGTGACACTAGAATGAATGAGGCACGTATGCAAGTCCCCTACACAGGGTTTGTTAGGATGGACTTTCACACAGAATTAACAGGAAACTGAGGGCATGTCCCACAGAACTGTTCAACAGCAGATTTTGATTCCAGAACGGACACGTCAAGTAATCCTGTTGTTCGTTATTCAGAATAGCAAAGTCTTCAGAAATGCTGGGGCCTGTTGGTCACTTCCTTGATGCTGTTGTTACGCCTTGTGTAGTCTTGTACATTTCATGGTTTACAGTGTCTGGCGTAGTTTTGTCCTTGGCCTGGCAGAAGTGTGCCACTTTGCCATCCGCCGTGGGGTCTGGGAGTTGTTCAGAAGCTTGGCAGTTTCGAGTAGCTGGCTGAGTCTTTGAGGTGATGGGGTAGGACTTCTTAAGACAGCAGCGGGCAGAATTCACCCTTCCGCAGCACATCCGATTGCGGGCCCCTCAGCTTACCTGGAGTCCTCTCCTTTCTCACTCAGCTCCATGCCGAGTACAGTCGCCAGAGGGACATCTACCTAGCGCATCGTGTGGCCCAAGCCTGGGAACTGGCCCATTTCATCCAGTGTGTGAGCCTGGGCTTACAGGGGAATTGGAATGGGGGGCCAAGGGGCCACAAGGGATGTTGGGACCCCACTTAAACAGTGTAGAAACGGTGAGGGAAGAATGCCTTCCTCCCCCAGCCACACATCCAAGAAGGCAGACGTGGTCTTGTTGTGTGGAGACCTCAACATGCACCCCAAAGACCTGGGCTGCCGCCTGCTGAAGGAGTGGACGGGGCTGTACGATGCCTACCTTGAGGCCCAGGACTTCCAGGTGAGAGCCCGTCTTCCTGCCTATGCCCCAGCCCTTCTCCCTCTTTCCTTGCCCATCTTAGTCTGAGCCATTCATGCCCTTTAGGGTGCTGAAGACGGCTGTACCATGGTACCTGGGAACTGCTATGTCAGCCAGCAGGACCTGGAGCTGTTTCCCTGTGGCATTCGCATCGATTACGTGCTCTACAAGGTCAGGCTCCCATGCCCAAGACACCCTAACCCTATTGGCCTCTTCACCTGTCCCCTGTGATGGGCTCAGCTGGCGCTGGACCATGGATAGGAGAGGTGGAGAATGGGAGAGCTGGGGGCAGGGTCTCCTGAAAGAAGAGAACCTCCCACAGAAGCCTCTCTGTGCCCTTGACTTGCCCTAGGCTGTTTCCGGACTCTGCATCTCCTGCAAGACTTTCAAAACCACCACGGGCCACGACCCGCACCACGGCGGTCCTCTCTCCGATCATGAGGCCCTGATGGCCACTCTGTGTGTGAGGCACAGCCCTCCACAGCAAGACCCCAGCCCCACCTCTGGTACGTCCCACCCTCCCCCACTCTCCCATTGCTCCTCCCCACCTCCAGACAGACCCTCTGTCCTGACCTCTGTCCCTCTCATTCCAGGACCAGCAGAGAGGTCACCACTGACCAGTGTGCTAAGGGAGGCATGGAGCGAGCTGGGGCAGGGAATGGCCCAGGCTCGCTGGTGGGCCACCTTGGCTAGCTATATGATTGGTCTGGGGCTGCTTCTCCTGGCATTACTGTGTGCACTGGCGGCCAGAGAAGGGGCTAGAGAAGTAGCCATACTGCTATGGACCCCCAATGTAGGACTGGTGCTGGGGGCAGGAGTTGTCTACCTCTTCCACATCCAGGAGGCCAAAGGCTTATGTAGGGCCCATGCTGAGCTCCAGCACGTGCTGGGACAGGCAAAGGAAGCCCAGGAGCCAGACCAAGAGCGTGAGGCAGCTCCGCTCCAGGGGCTACAGGAGGGGGAAGGACTAAAGGAACAATAAAGTTGAACAATTGAGAGGCTCGTCCCCTTCTTCCTTGGCAGAGGGGGCCATGGGAGCTGAAAGCTCGGCCCGCTTCACACAGGGCACACCTTCAAGTTCCTCTGCGTCTTCCATCCTCCCTCCTGCGAGCACGCCAAGGCCTGTTGGTGGCAGAAGCATTTTTTATTGTCAACAGTGAAGCCCTCCCCTAGGCAGTCAGTTGAACAGATGGGTGTGTCACTGTCTGCTGGGAAGCCTCCTCGTCTAGCCCTGGGTCCCTGGCCCCAAGGCCAGCTCGCTGAGCCTGCGCTCCTCCTGGAAGCGGATGAGGGCGTCTCGTTGGTTCACCACATCCACCAGCTTCTTCAGGACCCGGTCCTCAGCCTGTCGGTCAGCAGCTGTCTTGAGGCTTTCTGAAGAGAGAAATACCAACTGGGCAGGCAGCCAAGGCACCCCTGGGGAAGGCCGACTGAAGGGTGCGTCCCCTGAGCCACATCAGAAGCTCACAGTGCTCAGGACCTGTGGCTTGACCAGCACCAGCCCAGCTCCCATCACACCTGCTCACCTTCCAGGTTCATGTAGCCTCGTAGCTCCTGGTCCAGCTGCCACTGCTTCTCCTCCAGGTTCAGCTCCTGCACCCTGTGGAGGTCAGGAGTTAGGGTGCAGCTGTCCGGGGTACCCAAAGGCTCCCCAATTCTACACACCATCCCCCAGCACGCCCCACTCCGCACGTGATCATGAGCTCAGCCTCCTCAGCCACTAGGCTGTTTTTCTTCTGAACGAGCTGTAGCAGCTGCTCCAACCATAGTTTCTTTTGCTGTTCTGGGGTGCCTGAGAAGGAAGGAAGGGAGACAGTGGTTAGGATGCCTCTGGCCAAGGTCAGAAGGGGTTGGGGTCAGTCCTAGGGATGACAGGACTGAAAGAAAGGCGCCACTGATTACAGAGTGTCAGAGCTGGGTGGCTGGGGCCCATAGCCTGGTGGCTTAAGGGATGGCCAGGGACTGAACCCTGCCACGAGCAGAGGGCCGCCCCAGCTTTTCGCTCCCCTCTGAACCTGCACTCACTGCCCTGGCTTCTGAGGGCGAGCTCCAGCTGCACACCCTCGGCCTCCAGATCCCTCAGAGAAGCCTCGATCTCATTGAGTCGCCGCTGGACAGCCTGAGGAGTGCAAAACAGGAGGCTCAGGCAACCAGATTGCTCCGGAACAGGAGCACCTAAGGAGCTCAGGGCTCTTCCCCCTCCCCACCCCCATTAGCACTCCTGGGACCTCTGCACCTGAGCCTTGCAGAACCTCTTCATCTCCTCCTCCTTAGCCCGGCGCAGCAGAGTCCGGCGCCACGTTGGGTACTTGACCATGGTGCCTGAATTTTTTGCCAAAGTCATCAAGGCCTGTGGGAGGAGGAGTGGGGGGAGGTCTGCTTGAAAGAAGAGACAGCAGGCAGAGAAGGGGCAGCCAGGTGAGAGTCCCCAGGGGCCTAGGAGATGGCACACTGTGGGTTTTTCCTGAGGTCTGGGGTGGGAAGCATTTTGTGGATGTGTCATGCCGGCTTAAGCCCAACAAGTGGCTGGGTCCTCCCACTCACCTGCTCCAGCTCCAAGTCAACTGGCACACCATCATCTTCTTCCTCTTCCTCTTCACTGGATGATATACTCTCTTCTTCCTCCTTCTCCAAGATCATCAGATCTGAGCAGATGAGAGGCAGATGTGACCTGGGATCCCCGTGATCCCCACTTTCGATTGCCCAGAATCCCTTGTGGGAATCCCAATGTTCCCATCCCCTCCCCCGCTCTGGGTCAGTAGCAGGTTCGGGCGGAGAGCAGTTACCTTGAGGTCTCTGGGCGGGCACACCCCACCCCATAAAGCTGCCCTCCAGGGCCTGGCGGGCCAAGGCAGCACAGCTCCGTGGTGGCTTGGGTGGAGCCTCTATTTCCGCATCAGGGGTGATGTTAAGGGAGGACAGCCGCTGGCGTTCAGGGCTGGAGAGACGGATCAACCGACGGGTGGGCCTCGGAAGGGGACTGGCCCCCTCCTGTGGGTCTGTGGGAGCCAAGGGGCCTGGTGGTGTGCTGTCATCACCTGCTGTAGGGAGTTCCTGAAAAAAGCCACCATGTGCTCTTGCTCGAGGCTCTTTGCCTGCCATGCTTGGAGCACCTATGGGCCCTGGTATTCATTCATTTACCCCCACTGACTAAAAAGGCAAGGTTCTAGATGCTTGGGATACTGCAATAAGTAAAGCAAAACATCTTTTGCTCTGTACCTGCAGCACACAGCTACCCCCAGCAATGTCTGTGGGGCCAGACACCTTCTTCCTCTCCTGTATCTCCCCACCCACCAGCACCCCCCCCACACACACACACACTGTCTTTACCAGATTCTCCGAGCCCCCATCTCTGATGTCCTCTTTGTGGTCTGGCTGGGGCAGGTGCTGGAGGCAGTAGAAATGTTCTGGGGAAGATGGAGAGGGGTGAAAGCATGCAGGGGCAGCCCAGTGCCCAGACATTCCAGGGTTTCTCAGGGACAGTGGGGTGTGCAGGTGACCATGTGAAGGCCCCCCGGGGAACAGAGAAGTCCCTGAGTTCAGGGGAAGAAAAGTGCTGTCTGGAACCCAGCACATTCTCCCCCTCCTTCAAGTCCTAGAGGTCTCCAGCCCACTTACTGTCTCCAGGGTGCTGCCCGTAGCTGCCCGGCCACAGTGTGGCTTCACAGGTGTGGCAGCGGAAGCAGCTTCGGTGGAAGAAGCGGCCGTCAGCACAGAGGCGCTCCAGGACATAGAGGCGGTCTCCACAAAGCGCACACAAGTCCCCGGCACCAGCCTGCAGAGCCCCCACCCCCAGGACACGATCAGCGACGGCCTCCAGCAGCTGCCAAGTTCCTCCCTCCCCTGAAGCATCCATCCCCCAACAACCCTGGGCCTTGGCCTGCAGACAGGGGCCCGGGCTCTCACCTCCTCCGGCTGTTGGGATGGGGGTGGCTGGGGTACAATGGATTCTGGGGCAGGTGCTTCCTCTGTCTTTGGAGTCTCAGCCTCTGCCTGTGGAGATAGATGGTCAGGCCGGGAGGGCAGAAGAGTGGGCGGGTGCAAATGCAAAGGAAGGTGGGAAGGGAGTGGAGTCAGGTGAGGAGAGAGGCTGAGGAGGCTAACAGGGGAGCAGGGGGTGGGTCATTTGGGGCAGCTTTTACCTCCAGGCGAGGCTTCTTGCCACCAGCTTCCTCCCCATTTTCCTGCAACAAAGTTCTGCAAACCTGAGCATGCAACTTTAAGCTTCCAGTTCCCTCCCCGCCCCACACACAGGCTCCTTGTGAATAGCCTGCTCCAGCCACCCCAGGAACCTCCACCGGGCACCCAACCCTGCCCACTCTCCTCTACCTTAGCCCGGGTGCGCTGCAGCGTCCTCTGGAGCTTGCCAAGGAATAGAACAGCATTGGGAGTCCCTGGAGAGATCTGACTGGCCAGGCCTGCAAGGAGAGTTAGGGCAGGGGGTCAGGGCAGAAGGGGCGGTGGCTCCATGCCCCCTGGACACCTCTCTCCACTTCCTCCTCCCCACACCTGCCCTCCAGTTCACCTGGTCTGGGGGGCATGCTCTTGAAGGCACTGTGGAAGTGGCTGAGGTAGGCAATGAGGCCCAGCGGGTCGCTCCCTGCCACCACTGCCTGAGCCGACAGCACGGGCGCGATGCCCAGCTCATGCTCTGCCACCCTCAGCGCCCAGGTGGCCGCTTCCAGAGCCCCCAGGCCCTGCAGGTCCGAGGGTTCCCTGTGCGGTGTGGGAAAGGAGCCAATGAGAGATGAGAAGAACCTGGCCCCCATGGAGGAGGGGAGAGCCAGAAGAGGTGAGGGTGGCAGGGGTGGCTATTCTCTGCATGTGATTCTTAAGGGGTGTGGGTGTGCAGGCAGGGACACTGTCTCTAGGGCGGCCAAATGATTGGAACAAAAGCATGGAGCTGGGACTCAACAGGGCATGCTGACTCCTCCCAGTAAACCCCTTACTGAGGCCTGCCAGGGACCTCCCCTTCTCACCCCCACCTCATGGGCCCCACCCCGGCTCACAGTAAGTCAGGCCGCAGATGGTGCACCAGGGCGCACAGAGCCAGCCCATCTGCCCAGGAAGAAGATAGGTCTGTGACACGGACTCCCGGGTATCCAGCTGTCTGCTCCTGGCACCAGCGTAGCAGCTCCTCCTGGGTGCCGGCTGCCCCTGGAAGAGAAGGCTGGGCTTGCCCAAGGTTGTCTCTGTTGCCCACTGGCTCACAGCCCAGTTGGTTGGAGACGGAGCAGCGAGGGAAGGAGGGGAGTCCTGCATGAGAAGTGGAGTCAGGCACACACACACACACACACACCCCTCCCCGGGGCACCACCGTCAGTAGCATTTCCTTCTCCCCCATTCTCATTTAATGTCCAGGAATGCCAAAGGAAATGGCTAATAGTGTGCCATCTAGAGCAGAAGGAAGGCTGGGGCTCTAAGGAAAGTGGAGTTGGGCTGGCAGAACAGCTGGGGCTGGAGGCACACCTGTAGTGGCTACTCTGTGATGTAGTTCCCACCCCCCACCCTAGAGGCCCTTACCCAAGCAGTGTTCCCACCCTCTGCCCAGCCTCTACCCTGTGTCCCCCTGGAGGGAGGCCTGCTCACCAAGAGTGGTCTTCCCCGTGTCTATTTTGTCGCTCCTCTGCACAGGCTCCTTGGCCGCCACATCGTACAGGTCTCGGACCTAAGGCAGCCCATATCAGAGCTCCAGGCGAGCTGAAGCAAGGGGAAGGGGTCTGCCTGGGAGCGGGGTGTTGACTGGGGGCTGGGGGGTTGGCAGAAGGCTCTCACCTGATTGGGGGTCACAGCCTGGAGGTTCAGGTTGGGGTAGCGGCTGGCTGGGTCCAGCCCATACTGAGCCACATTGCGGTGCATGTTGTCTGGGGACGTCTGAGACAGGAGCTGGTACAAGCTCTCACTGAGGGGTGAGGGGGTGAGGGCAAAGGCACATTGGGAAGGCCCCTGTCAGCAGCCACCCCCCCACCCCACTGCCCAATCTGCCTTGCATTCCTCTTGCCCATGCCCCAGCTATTCACTCAGCCCTCCCGGCCCCTTTCTGACCCTTGTCACCTGTCCCCTTCATCCCTCCATCTCTTAACGCCATCCCTCAACTCAGGCCTCACCGCTCTGCTAGCACCTCTAGGGGTCCAGCGCCTTCTGCCCACCGCTTCACCATCCAGGCTGCATCCAATGCTGCCAAAAAGCCTCGGGCCACTCCAGTGCCCAGGGGCCAGAAAGGCTGCAGGGTTAGAGGAAGAGAAAAGCTCAATGAGAATGCAATCAGAGAATCTCAAACCCCCAACCCACTCCACACCAGCTACCACCAAGCAGTAGTCAATGTCCTTCCCCCATCCAACAAGTAAGGTTCTTCTACCTTCTCTTCTTCCCATGGCAGCACACCCTGTGGAGCCCTCACCTCCACAAGGCAGTCCCCCACCAGCCCCAGCAGCAGGCGGGCACCATGCTTCTCCTGCACCCGAGCAGAACTCTCTGCACGCATCATGCTCGTGAAGTCGAAGGCAGAGACATCAGGCTGCCCATGAGCATCCTGGGCAAACTCCAGCTTCCCGAGCTTGCCATGGGTGGCGAAGTCAGCAGCTGCCCGGGCAAAGCGCTGCAGAGCCTCGGGCACTACATTGGCACTGCTCAGCAGACGATCGGTCTCTGGCCAGTCCTACAGAGCCAACAGATCAGAGCCCCTGAGACCGCCAAGAACACAGTCGACCAGGCCAAGCCTTGTAGGGTGCAGCAGGTACACATACCATTACCCAGGGCAATCAGATGAGAATGAATGCAAAGTAACTGCTGACCAGTCACAACTCATCTAGTAATGCATTTAGCAAACACACTACTGGGTGCTTACTAGCTCCTAGGTACCCTGGAGGTACTGGGGAGGAGCCAGCAAGAAACACAGAATTCCTGACTTGCATGGGAACTCCCAAATGTAATACTGTGGGTGGTGTGCAGGCTTATGGAATTAGGGAAGAAGAGCTTATGCAGAGGGGAGTTCATGCCGGGGTAGACAGGAAAGGATGGGGTCCCTTCACACCCACCAGAGGCCGACTTGTCCAGGACCAGCCTGCACCTCCCAGGGCCCACCACCCAGGCCCTCCCTGCCTGCAGCCCCCACCTGGCGCAGCACGCCTAGCCGCAGCAAGCACTGCTTCTTGGCTGTCATCACAAAGTAGTGAGTGTCATCCTTGTAGTACACGATATTCTCCAGATCAATGCCTATGTAGACAGAACCAGGGACAGGCACTGGGTCTCCATCTGGCAATGCAGCCACCGTCTTATCCAACACCCAATCCTGTCCTGACCTCTGAGGGCTGGGCTCATGGAGTAAGGATGCAGAGTCCCGTGGCAGCAAAAAGCATCAGGCCTTAGGATATTTGATGGCTTGGAGCAAAAAAAGCCTGGGTAGGGCGGCGGCTGGCATACCTGCCCTATGGTGGCCCATGGAAGCAGGAAGCCAAGGTAAACAAAGGGCATCTTCTTAAAATGTCATTTCCATTTTCAATTTCCATCATTTTTTTTTACAAAAGCATAAAGGGACCACAAAGCAAAACTCCCATGCAAGTTGTGAGAGATGGGTATTCTTGTTATTGTTCCTTTGCTAGGTGGCCAAATGGGGCAATGTCTGCTTAATCCTTGAAGGATGCCAGCAACATCAAGATGGAAAAGGGTAGAATTCCTTGCACTGAGAACAGATGGTGGGAGGCAAGAGTCTGGCAGCGATGGCCAGAGGGAAGGGGAAGGGAAAGCCGGGGACAGGGAGCTCCTGACCTGTGGCTTTGAGCAGGCTCTGGAAGAAGCTCTGATTGTAGATTCTGGCCACGCCGCTAATCTCAGGCACCTGCGTCTCCTCTACAGTTCGTCCATTCACAAAGTTGGCCGTGATGCCAATGGCCAGTTTGCCACGCATTTCTCGGACCTTAAAACCTGGCAGTGTGGCGGGATGGGTGGATGGGAGTAAGTGGGTCATCAGTGACTTAAAGAGACCTAGGGGAAGCCCAAGATGATGACCCCCTTTAGGGAAGGGCTCACGCTCACCTTCAGGGACAAATTTACCTCCTGCAGCCGAGATTAAAACATCAAACTCATAGTTGGCCAGCTGGGCTGGGACACTGGGCTGGAGCTGGGCCTGCCAGCCACACCCTAGAGCACAAGGGGAGGAAGGGCTCAAGGAAGAGAATTCAGAGGGACCCCATGCCCCCAGGACCAGCAAAATAACTTAAGGTGTCAAGTGTTCTGTGCTTAGAAAGCAGTGATGCGCTATCAGATTACACCTTCTCAGTGGCCACGGAAGGTGGAGAATGGAGGAAATGCTAGTTCCAGTCTGCACTTGCTCTGAGTGGTTTGCTCAGCTGCCTCCCAACTCTGCCCTTGATCACTCACTGGCCAAGGCCTCCTGGGTAGACAGGGGCTCCCAGGAACACAGTGTCCTTACCCTTTCTAGGCGGGGGCTGGAGGCCAGTAAAAGTGACCCCCCAGTGAATTTCTACCCCTAGCAGCAATGCCACCTTCAGCAGAAGCAACTGCAGCTGTCGGATGCCTGGAAGACAGAGGATGTTAGGTGCAACATAGTTCCAGCTTCCCCCACCTCAACATGCACCCCAGCTGGCTGCCTCCAGGCCCAGGGGCACCCACCCTCCCAGGTCAGCAAGGGGTGCTCACTGATGTGGTCCAGGGTGCCAGTGCAGAAACGCCCGTAGAACTTCTTGGCACCGAGGGCCCGAAGGTCGTGGATGGTGAAGGGCCAGAGATGGAGCACATTGTGGCGCGAGAACTTGGTGCGCTTTTCCACCAGCACCACACGTGCCCCCAGCATGGCCAGCTCCACAGCAGCCCGCAGCCCACAAGGTCCAGCGCCCACCACCAGGCACTGCGAACACACACAGGGCAGAAGGCAGGTGTGGCATGCCCCCCTCCCTCCTCCTCCTCGCCCTGCCTTTTGTGCCCCATGCCCCACTCCGCATGTCCACCTTGATGTTGGGGCAGGCCCGGCCCTGCTGGTAGACAGAGTGACTCGCTCGCTTGTCCAGCTTGGCCCATAGCGACTTGGCACTCCAGTAGTTGAGCTGGGCCTTGATCTTGTGGTACTGGGATAGCCCCCCGCCAGGCTGTAGCCCCAGGGCCTCACATAGCCCCTGGAAGCTGGTCAGAACATCCCGGCACTGCTGGGCCTGCAGGAAGCTCTCGAAGTGGGCGTGTGCTGGGTTGCTGGAGGTGGGTGAAGCCATGTCCCTCTTGTGTTCCCAAGAAAGAGGGAGCTTAGGTTGAGCTCAGAGGCCTGCAGCTGCTGGAGACAAAAAGGCAGGAAGAGGAAAGAATGCTGGAGACCAGAGGGAGGTGAGAAGAGGGAGGAGATGGCAGGCGGGGCCCGCCCCCAACTGGCTTAGCTCCACCTTCCCAGCCCACTGCCCTGACTGGGATTTGTTCCAGCCAGCCAAAAACAGCTGCTACCCCCCATCCATTCCAAGTGAAATCTGCCAAATCTGGAGATGTGGCTTCAGCAGATCCTGGGGAACACAGGGCCACATGGGAAGCTGTGGGAGCCTCCAGCTCAGCCTACTGGTTCAGGGATCTCAAAGCTGTGCAGGACCCCTGGAGCCCTGGGGAGGCAGGGATTCTTGGCCTGCCTTCCCCAGGGCCCTACAGGCTGGGTGTGGGGGAGGGGTGCCACAGCTGCCAAAACAGGCGGTGTCCCTGGCTCTGCAGACTCCTTAAAACCAGCGACCCCGGCTGCTGGGCGCACAGCACTTGGTCTTGGTCTCTCTCTGTCACACACACAGACACACACACACACATCCTTTTCCTCCACCACGCTGGCATAGGGGTTCTGTCCTCCTGCTCAGCAATCTGTTTGCCTCCCAGTAGGGGATGGGGGGATGGGGGGGTGGGGGGGAGGAGCGCTGAACTTCTGCCTGCCTCAGTTCCACTTCCTGCCACCAACAGGAGCCTGAGAATGTTGTGACTGACTGAGATGGCCCCCAAATCTATTTCTGACTCACTGTGGCCCAGAAGCACTTCCCCCCTGCTATCTGGTTGCGCAGGGAGGGGAGGGGGCAGAGGGCGGGACTCCTGCATGATGTGTGTGTGTGTGTGTGTGTGTGTGTGAGAGAGAGAGAGAGAGAGAGAGTAAAGGGGAGGGGGGACACTGGCCAGACAACCCGGCGAAGTTTGCCCCTCCCAGGTTCCTACCACCGCAACTGCCAGCCCGCCTCCCTCTCCCCTCCTTCCCTTGGATACTCCGGAATGCTCTCCCAGGGATCTCCCCCAGCGGACAAGGCCTGCTTTGTCCCTTCGCTCAGGCCCCCACGCAACTTGAAGGTTGTTGGGAGAACTTTTCCCACACCGAGGCCAGGCAGGGCGCGGCGTGCAGAGCAGCTGCCCACGAGGGAGTTCAGGAGACGACAGGGGGTTTGGGCAAGTTGGTGCGAAAGGAGTCCTCTCTGCACACCTCCCACAAGCAGTCCCCCAAACCCCACCCCGTCCCCTACTCTCTACCCTCCGTGTTTTCAGTCAGCTGCAGCAGCGGCAGGAGTCTAAAGCATGGAGCGAGGGCAAGCCAACCGAGGACGGACAAATGCCCCTCTTGGGGTGAGGGTCGGGGTGGAAAGGGAAAGCCCTTCTCCGAGGAGGAGAGAGGGGAAGGGGCGACCCAGCCTGGAAGGGCCCGGACAGAGGATGGGTGGAGAGGTGCGGCCGTGGTCACGGAGGATGTACAGTTGCACCACTGGGCGGCTTGTCGGGGAGGTTGAGAGCCAGCAAGAAACGGCAGGACAGGACCGGCCTGCCGCGCTGGGGCCGCAGTTCACAGGAGGCGCCACCACCCCCTACTCCAACACAGCTCGGCCCGTGGCGGTGGCCCCGCGGGTGCTACAGGGTGACTTACCCGGCGGCTCGAGACCGGGAGGGGCCGTTTCCTGCAGGCGAACCAGCCCAGGAGGGCGGTGGGAAGGCGGAGGAGGAGGAGTGGAGGAAGAGGAGTGGAGCGGGACCAGGGGCGGAGGCAATGCGGGAGGCTCGCCGGGCTTAGCTGGGGTGCGGGGCGCGCCCGGCCCAGGGTGGCGCG
This sequence comes from Ochotona princeps, assembly GCF_030435755.1. Lineage (NCBI taxonomy): Eukaryota > Metazoa > Chordata > Mammalia > Lagomorpha > Ochotonidae > Ochotona > Ochotona princeps. The sequence continues at coordinate 52,633,266 of NC_080832.1, read as the reverse complement.
GGGGTGTGGGGAGCGCTGCGCCCGGGAAGGCTAGACTCGCACCTCCTTAACATCTGATTATCTCCCGCAAGTACCCTAGCTCGGGACGGCCCCGGGACCCGCCCACTCCTTGCCGGGTGGCGCCCAAGGGCGTGGCCCTGCAAGACACCCGGTTCCGCTTCGCTTCGGGGCCTCCGAGTGGGTCAGACGCCTGGGAGGATCTAGGAACACCTCCACCTACCGCCCCCCCCCCCCCCCCCGTCAGGGTGCCTCGTGGCGCTCTCATGCATTTTGGGAGACGGGAGGGAGGACCCCTGCCTCGGTTCTCCCTGGCGAGCGCAGAGGGAGGTCCTGGCCTCCAGAAGTTTGGAGACGCCTGTGGGAGCCAAAATCCCGGGACCCCCGCCCGATGGAGCCAGGCACAAGGGTGCCTGGTCCCGAGCTGAGGCCAGAAGCTGCAGATTAGAGTTCTGGAACCCCCGCAGCCTAAGGGAGTATCACTGAGAAAGCGCGACGCGAGAAGCTGTCAAAAAGAAGCAAGCTCTGCCCTCCCCCTCCTCACCTTCCAGGTTGCCGAGGCAGGACCGGAACTTGACAGAGCTGTGGGGTCAGCTTCTTCCTACTCCCAATTAGGAAACTGCACCATTGGTGGAAGAAGTGGGTCAAGGTCATTCAGCTGTTTCAGACCCATAGACAAGTGGGCATGTCTTGAATTCATACCTTAAAGGAAAGTATTGGGCAACAGGTGCTGTTCCCTGTACAAATTAGGCAGCAGGTGGCAGCACTGGTATCCCCCCTTCCCTGTCTGCCCAAGCCACACCAAGCTAGTGTCCATCCTGCCAACAGTGGTCAAGACTGGCATTCCAGAAGCTGCTTCTGGTGTGGAGGAAATGACCCTGTAATGGCAGAACACTAATAAAACCAAGAAACAAATGCCAGGGGTCACTCTGGTTGAGCTGCTGGGCTCAGAAAGCACTGGCAGTAGGAAGTTGTTCCAGGACTTTGTTTTCACTTAACATTTTAAAAGAATTTATTTATTTATATTGGTAATGCAGATTTACAGAGGAGAGACAGAAAGCTCTTCCATCCACTGATTCCCTCCCCAAATGGTCACAATGGCCAGAACTGAACTGATCCAAAGCCAGCAACCGAGAGCTTCTTCCTGATCTCCCATGTGGGTGCAGGGGCCCAAGGCTTTGGGCCATCCTCCATTGTTTTTCCAGGTCACAAGCAGGGAGCTGGATCAGCAGTGGAGCAGCAGGGACACAAACCAGTGCCCATATGAGATGTCATTGAAGTTTAATCCACAGCACCAGCCCCTCACTTTGCATTTTGTCTGGAGGCCTTCTGAGGCCCCAGAAGAGATGAACAGTCACTGTTTCTGTCCAGCTTGGCCTGAAAAGCAGGCAGCAGCAAGAGGCCACATGGGGTCATGCTGGGACTAACTAAGGCCACCTCCCAGCTGCTGAGCCCATCCTAACTCCTGAGTGTGACACATCACTTGGCTGAAATGAGACTGCTGAATAGGACACACACCCATATTTATTTTTTTAAAGATTTATTTATTTTTATTGGAAATGCAGATATAAGGAGCGGAGGAAAGACAGAGAGGAAGATCTTCCATCTGATGGTTTACTCCCCAGGCTGTTGCTAAGCCAATCCAAAGCCAGGAGCTGCTTCTGGGTCTCCTACTCCGGAGAGCAGGGTCTCAACGCTTTGGGCTGTCCTTGACTGCTTTCCCAGGCCACAGACAGGGACTGGATGGGAAGCGGGACCACATGGATTAGAACCAGTGTCCATATGGGATCCCAGAGTGTTCAAGGCAAGGACCACTACACTATTGTGCTGGGCCCTCACGCCCATATTTAAACACATGATATGGAGACGAAGTTCTAAAGTCCATCAGAAGCAGGCACCTAGGCTTTGATGATAATCCTGTCTGCCTTTCATCAGCAGGTGGCAAACAAGGAGCTTCACAACTTCCTGTGTTTACAACAGTCCAGTGCGGCCTGGCTTGATTGGTGACAGTTGCAACTGATCAGGACTACACGGCTCTATTAAAAAAGATCAAGGAGGAGCAAGCCTGGTGGTGCACCAGGCCAAGCTGCTGCTTGTGAATATATAGGCACCTTGATCCTACCGTGTTGCTCCACTTCCCATTCAGCCCCCTACTAATGTACCTGCAGATGCCCCAGCAGGTGGCCCAGGCACTTGGGGCTCTGACACCCACATGATGGAGATCCGGGCTCCTGGCTTCAGCCTGCCCAGCCCTGACAGTTTTGGCCATTTGGGGAGCGTATCAACAGATATCTCCTACTCTAACTCTGCTTTCCAGATAAATGAGTCTTAAAAAAAAAAAGACACTGGAACATTGAGTTTACCAATGCTAAAAATATCCTGCTTTGTTGGAGTGTTGCTTTATGCTAATTAGTGACTCAGCATAAAGTTGTGTGAATGCACTAGTCCAGGTTTGGTCAGATCCCAGATGAGACTTGGGTTGAGTTCTAGGCTCCTGGCTTCAGCCTGGCCCAGCTGTTGTGGGTATTTGGGAAGTGGATGAGAAACTGAAATGCACAATCTCCAGCTCTCTCCATCTCTGCTTTTCAAATAAACAAGACAGAACTTTACTTTTAATATTTATTTTTTTATTGGAAGATTTACAGGGAGAAGGAGAGACAAAGAGGAAGATCTTCCGTCTGCTGGTTCGCTCCCCAAGTGGATGCATCAGCCGGAGCTGAGCCGCTACAAAGCCAGGAGCCAGGAGCTGCTTCTGGGTCTCCTACTCAGGTGCAGTATCCCAAGGCTTTGGGCCATGCTTGATAGCTTTCCTAGGTCACAAGGAGGGAGTTGGATGGAAAGTAGAACAGCTGGGACATGAACTGGCATCCATATGGGATCGATCCCAAGGCATGCGAGGTGAAGATTTAGCCACTAAGCCATTGCAATGGGCCAAAGACAAAACTTTTAGGAAAGCTATTTTGAAACAAAGCTCGTCTTTCCTCTTCTTCTGTCCAGGCTTGCCTCTCTGAATGCTGCTCTTCACTTCCTATCTTCCTGGACGTCGAAGCATCATGATTTCACTCACTTGAAGATAATGTAGGGACGCTACCCTGAGAGGCTGCCGACACAGACTGCACCAGGGACTGGTTTGAATAGGAGCGTACTTCAAAGAATTAAAGAAAGGTGGAATTAAAAAATAAGTTTACTTGGGTGCTAGATTTTGAGTGGCAGACACGGTGGCACTGTGGATCAAGTTGCTGCCGGGGATGCCCCCATCTCATAGCAGAGTGCTGATTCAAGTCCTGTCTCTGCTTTTGATCAGCTTCTTGTTACTCTGCTCCCTGGGAAGCAGCAGCCAGCTGCACACTAGCTCAGTGTGACCTTGGAAAAGTTACCAGCCACCATGCTTGGCTTCTCATCCATAAATGGAAGCAGTTACTGACTCAACCGCCTCAGCCCACTGCAATTCTAAAGTCCTCGAATCCGATGGTCAGGGCTGCCGCTTTGACATAGCTTGTTAAGCTACCGCTTGCAAAGCCAGCATCTCATTTAGGCACAATTTGAGTCCTGGCTGCTCCAGTTCCCAGATGGCCCAAGAGCTTAGACTCCCACAAACCCATATAGAAGACCTGAATGAAGCTCCTAGTTCCTGGCTTTGACCTGGCCCAGCTCTATCATTGTGGCCATCTGGGAAGTAAACTGAAAGATGAGAGATATCTCTCTGTTTCACACTCTGTTACTCTGCCTTTTAGATGAATAAATAAATCCCTCTTTTAAAAAGCAGTAAAACATTGTCAATAACATTATCATTCTGTACCAGATCAGCCAACTAGTTAACACATGAAAAGTCAGATTAAAACAGTCTCACTCTCATGTGCTGGCAAATAATCACATCAGCCACGGCCTAAATTAAAAACTTAAGCCATTAAGACAATTAGGATCACTTTACCTCCGACCCACACCCTACAAGGTCATCCTTACCTCACCTCCCAACTGCTCATCTCCTGGGCCTTGAGCCAGAAATGAGATCCCTAACACGTTGGTGACATACTTTGGTTTCCTGTAGATGACCTTGTATTGTAGGGGTGGCCCATGGCCAGAATTGGTTCAAGTTCATGTCTCTGTGCAAGAAAGGATTCAAGGAAGAGATGTGGGTCAAAGCCAGCAAGGGAAGCCAGATTTGTGTACAGGCAAAGGGCATGTACACGCTTGGAGAGAGAAAGAGAGAGCGAGAGCGAGCAAGAGAGAATCACCTTTAACAAACTTTGCAGCTGTCTTCTTAACACTATTAAAGGTGGTGGGCCTGGCGGCATGGCCTAGCGGCTAAAGTCCTCGCCTTGAAAGCCCCGGGATCCCATATGGGTGCCGGTTCTAATCCCAGCTGCTCCAATTCCCATCCAGCTCCCTGCTTGTGGCCTGGGAAAGCAGTCGAGGACGGCCCAATGCATTGGGACACTGCACCCGCGTGGGAGACCTGGAAGAGGTTCCTGGTTCCCGGCTTCGGATCGGCGCGTACCGGTCCGTTGCGGCTCACTTGGGGAGTGAATGATTGGACGGAAGATCTTCCTCTCTGTCTCTCCTCCTTTCTGTGTATCTGGCTGTAATAAAAAATGAATAAATCTTTAAAAAAAAAACACTATTAAAGGTGGTGTCTGGGGCAGAGAATATTTCAGGGAGACAGAATTTGGGGGTGGACTTGAATGTTGCTCATATTTATGCCCTTTTATTTATTTATTTTTGAAATCTCATAAGTGTCAAGGTGTCATGGGCACAGTGGGGTGGCTCTATCAACCATGGCCAATTCATTGCAGTGAAATTATTGTAACAGCCTATGGGTCACCACAGGAAGCCAGCCTGCAGTTGTCACATTGGTTACTTATAAGCCAGCCCGGGTTTTCAGGTGGTGAGACTCAGCCAGTCTGCATGGCAGGTGATACAGACTTTGAGTGGTGCTGGTGCAGTGGAGAAGTGGCTGTGGGCACATGCTGGCAATCCTCAATTCCTTTTCGCTCACTGCCTACCTCCTGCCTTCATCCCTTGCACCTACAGCCCAGAGTCTCTAAACAACAGACCCATGTCCAGGGCCAGGAGCAATCAGGGCATCTAACATATACATAATTACAAGCCTAGCAAAAGTGTAGTGAGTGATGGTGTGATTTAGGTTAGAGGGCCGGGAGACCTCTCTGAATTCTGACATGAGTTGCCATGACTCAGACAGATGCAGGCAGACAATTTCCAAAGCTGAGTAATCACCACCCCAATGCCCTCAGAGGTAGGAAAGAGTTGAGTGGCCGCTGGAAGTGAAAATGTGGAAGGAGGCAGTAGGGTGGCCAGGAGGAAGGTGGGTTGGAGATGGTGTTCTAGGTACAATTACAAACTGCAGGGTTTTAAGCAGACACATGATCATATTTGCCTTCTTGAATGATAAAACCATTAAGCAAGACATCTTCATACTAAGCTCAAGTTCACCACTTCCTGTGGATAGAAAGGTATGGGAGGGGTAGGAAGACAAAGTTGGGATTCCTAGCAGGAGTCCAAAGGACATGTGGCACTGTGAGAATGGGAGAAGGTGGTACACTTAAGATATTTTGAGGCATTGGGCATATGGCTATGCATCATGATGTTGCTTGGGACACACATCCCGTATCAAAGTGACTGGGATTGGGTTACAAAGTTGCTTCCTATTCCAGCTCCTGCTAATGTACCCTGTGGGTTCCTTGCCACCCATGTGAGACATCTGGATTGAGTTCTAGGATCCTGGCTTTGGCCTGGCCTACCTCCAGCTATTGTGGACATTTGGAAAGTGAACCAGCACACACACAATCTCCATCTTCCTCTATCTGCTTCTCAAATAAACAAAACTTTTTAAAAAAGATTTATTTATTTTCATTGGAAAGGAGATTCACAGAAATGAGAGACAGAGAAAGATTTCCATTTGCTGGTTCACTCCCCAAATGGCTGCAGCAGTTGGAACTGAGCCAGTCCAAAACCGGGAGCCAGGAGCTTCTTTTGGGTCTCCCATGTGGGTGCAGGGTGCCAAGGCTTTGGACCATCCTGTATTGCTTTTCCAGGCCATTGGAAGGGTGCTAAATGGGAAGTGGAGCAGCCAGGATATGAAACTAGCACCCATATGGGATCCCAGCCCTTGCAAAGTAAGGATTCAGCTTTTGTGCCATCATGCCAGGACCAGTAAGTTTATTTCGATTGAAAAAAATTTTCGAGGGGCAGATGCTATGGATACAGTGGCTAAAGTTGCTGCTTTTGGGCTGCTCCAATCTCATACTAGAGTTCAATTTCTGCCTTCACTTCTGATCAAGTTTCCTGCTAATGTGCACCCAGGAAGCAGCAGATGGCAGCTCAGCTAGGAGAACTGGATGCAATTCCTGGCTGTTAGCTTTGGTCTGGCTCAGTCCCAGCTGTCATAGGTATTTGTGATTCAACAGATGGAGGATATCTCTCTCTACCTTTCAATTTAAAAATTCAAAATAATAAATCCATGCTCCAAGTCTCAGAAAATTGTCCTAACCCTTTTTTTTTAAAGATTTTTTTAAAATTTTTATTACAAAGTCAGATATACAGAGAGGAGGAGAGACAGAGAGGAAGATCTTCCGTCCAATCATTCACTCCCCAAGTGAGCCGCAACGGGCCGGTGCACGCCGATCCGATGCCGGGACCAGGAACCTCTTCCAGGTCTCACACACGGGTGCAGTGTCCCAATGCATTGGGCCATCCTCAACTGCTTTCCCAGGCCATAAGCAGGGAGCTGGATGGGAATTGGAGCTGCCGGGATTAGAACCGGCGCCCATATGGGATCCCGGGGCTTTCAAGGCGAGGACTTTAGCCGCTAGGCCACGCCGCCGGGCCCCTAACCCTTACTCAAAAAGAATTTTTTTTGTAAAAAATTTTATTGGAAAGGTAGATTTATACAAAGAGACAGAGAGGAAGATCTTCTATCTGCTGGTTCACTCTCCAAGTGCCACAATGGCCAAAGCTGAGCTGATCTGGAGTCAGGAGCTTCTGAGTTTCCCATGTGGGTATAGGACCTCAAGGTTTTGGGACAATTTCCGTTGTTTTCCCAGGCCATAAGCAGGCAGCTGGATGGGAAATGGAATAGCCGGGACATGAACCAGTGCCCACATGGTATACCAGTACTTGCCAGTGGAGATTAGCCTGGTGAGCCAACATGCCAACCCCTAGTTTCCCCTTTCTATATTTCACATTGAATGTAGTATTTTTCAGAGTTGTGAAAAAAAAAAATCAAGATCCCTTTCTAATGTTGTTTAAATGTTTCCTAGTTCCTATGTTTTCTATTTTGAAATGTGATTGAGGGCCCAGTGCTGTGGTCTAGCGGCTGAAGTCCTCGCCTTGAACACGTGGGAATCCCATATGGACACCGGTTCTAATCCCAGCAGTCCCGCTTCCCATCCAGCTCCCTGCTTGTGGCCTGGGAAAGCAGTCGAGGACGGCCTTGGGACCCTGCACCCGCGTGGGAGACCTGGAAGAGACTCCTGGCTCCTGGCTTTGGATCGGCGCAGTACCGGCCATTGCAGTCACTTGGGGAGTGAATCATCGGATGGAAGATCTTCCTCTCTGTCTCTCCTCCTCTCTCTTATATCTGCCTTTCCAGTAAAAAATATATATATTAAAAAAAAATGTGATTGAATGAGCTTTAGTTCACAGGTTTTTCCAATGTGGTACGTTTCAGGTGAGAACTGAACATACACTGCAATCAACTGAAGTCATTGCTGCTTATTTTCTATGCATAGAATTTGAAAACAAGATAAACTGTCTCAGCGACATTCCAATTTCTCTTAGAGGTCATGCCTTACTACTTGCTGTTTACAAAAGAAAGGTAAGGGAGAATTTTTCTTAGGGGACATTCCTGTGTCTACTGTAGAGTTGAAAACAAAATGGAATTAACATAGTTCATTGCTAACTGCAATATTTTTCGCTTTTGTAATTTCTGCTTTGCTTGCTTGAGTATGAAACTGTGAGATTGAGCTCACAGGCCGAGGGCCTATGACCCTTTAGCACAGATAATTCTCAGTTCCCAGAAATCAAGACCTGGTTATCTCATAGGTGGCTCCAAGGTCTGAGTCTGGTTATCTTAACTACAGACCAGAGAAGACATGGGTACAGGAGGTCCAGCCACAACAAGCTTTTGTAAACTGCCCCGATAAAAGTGCTGTTTGGGGCTACACTCTGGTAAAGGGCTCAGCCTTGCCTCTCATTCTAATATAATTGTGATGGTCACTGGTGAATGCATCATTCTGTTTTAGTGGTTGAGTGGATGCAACACTGCTATTACAAAAAGCAAAGAAATAAAGGCTTTGTTTTGATTCCTAATAACTTGGACATAAATTTGGAGATGTAAGATATGGTTGTACCTAAGTACTTACTGGATCAAATCTGCTCTCAAAGCTCAAAGAGAGGTCTAGATTTACATTAGCTAAGACACTTTGACCTTAGTAGTAACTTTCACCCACTTGGTAAATTTCGATTAAGGGTTAAGTCAAGAGTAATGAATTCCTTAGTCTCCCTTGGCACAAGTGCGGACTGGGACTTGACGCACCGGGCAGGGTCAGACTGCAAAGCCTTCTGGTGTTCTGGAGGACCAGGGTAGATGTGGGACGGACTAGGCTAGGTCTCAACCCCAACAGAGCCATGTATGAGCTATATGTGGGTATGGACGAGCCATGGCTGGGCTGAAATATCCAACAGCAAGAACCAGAATGGGTCGAAGGCCAGTTAAGAAAAGCCACTGTTCCTGCTAGGACAGGAGGTGAACTGAGTAGTGCTGGCTCATGGACCCACTGGTATGCGCGAGACCTGGCACTTGGAGGGGTTCTGATGGAGCATCCTGGGCAACTCCTCTGGCAGGACACAGACCCTGCAAGTAAGCGCAAGAAGCATGGAAGGAAACAGCCCAGAAGAGGTCATGGAAAGTGTCCCACTGGCATACAGGATGGGTTGGGGGCAGACCAGGCTGAATCAGTTCACGTCATCCACTGGCAAATCCGAACGCCGGAGCAGAGTGTGGGTCAAGTCAGGTTCGGTCGCGACAAAAGCAGTGCACAGTACGGAATGCCAAGGTGAGGTTGCCTGTGCCAGATGTGACTGCAGCACCCAACCAGCACATGTGAGAATCAGGAAGGGAGGGGGCAGACTCAACAGGGGAATAAGGGATGGTTCCCTTGCTGCACAGCTACTCCCACTGGAGAGCGTGAGCTGGGATGGGGACAGACCAGACTAGGCAGGGCTACAACACCTGTGCGCCTCATGTGGACCAGATCAGGGAAAAGCCAGGCTAGGCTGATTATTCCTACTGGTGCAATCTACAATTGGAGTGGGTGAGGGTTGTTTGGGCTTAGCTGCAGCATCAGCTGCCAGAAGCTGGCAGTGGGGACTAGTTCTGTCAAGTTAAACCACAGAACCACCTGGAGAGTGCATAATCCGGGATTGGGAGTGGCCTGGGAGGGGAATAGTGGGCTCCTCCTTCTTGGGTTACCACCCCCCACGGAAGGGCACGAAAACTAGGATGAGGGCTGGGGTGGCTTGAGAGACACCCAACTACATCTGTGAAGGCTGGACAGTTGAGCCGGTTAGATGGAACAAGGTTTTAATGCCCATTTAAATGTATGAGAGCAGAAGGGGATGTGGGACAGACTGGACTAGTCTGCCACACATACTGGCAAACCAGGGCAGGAGGCGGGCCTGGTGGGGGTTATTGTGGGTCGCTTTGACTAGGCTGCAGCTTCCACTGGTTTATGCAAGGGCCGAGTATGTGCTGGGCAGAACCAGGCTGGACTGCAACACCCACTGGTTCCAGTGTAAGACAGGGATGGAAAGAGAACCAATCCAGCAATTGCAACCACCAGCTGATCCGGGCAATAGACTGTGCTGGGCCCTGTGCTTGCTAGTACATACAAGAATCTGGTCTGGGAACACCTCAAAGTTTCTTCTGGGATCCCCCCAATCGAGCTTCCGGACTCAGAACCCTAACCATTAAAAGACAGAAGACAGAACAAGTCAATCAACCACCTCAGCTATATGTTGGTAGTGAAAAACTGGGCAAATGGAGACTCTTTGATGGACTATGTCAATCAGTGGATTCTTCAACAACCTCATCGTGCTTGGAGTGGTGAGAATGGCAGCAATTCAGAACTGTTGAACTATCAAAACCACTTGAGCAAGACCCTCGGAGCATGCCTCACATCCAGGACCTGGGGTGGGTGGGAGACTGGGTGGGGCTTCTCCCTTAAAATCCCCTTTTACGTCAGATATGTGAAGGAAACAATACGGAACTAATTGTCTTGCCCATCTTCCTGTAGCACTTGAAACTTTTACCCTAATTATGTCAAGATTGTCAAAAAATAAAAAAAAAACAAGAGTAGTGAATTCCTGATATGAGTTATTAAGCTGGTATTTACTGAGGCATGCACTGCGGTGCAATGCGCCTAGTGTCTGCTTGGGACACCCCCAGTTCATTTCGTGTGCCTGGTTCAAGTGCTGGTCACTCAGCACTTAACATCCAGCTTTCTGCTAATGCACCAGGGAGGCAGGGGATGCTGGCCCAAGTTACTTGGGTTCCTGCCACCAGCATGGAAGACCTGGGTGGAGTTCCTGTCACCTGCACTAGCCCTGGTGGCTGTAGGCATCTGAGGAGTGAGCCAGTAGATGAAAGATCTCAATCTCCTCCTGCATTGCTTGCTACTCTTTCAAATGAATAATATGGTAGCTATTCTATTTTTTTTTTACTATTTTATGTAAAAAGCCTGTTACAACTGCAGGCACAGCTCCCCATTTTTTGATTTCTCTTTTCCTTTAGTAGGTCCTTGACAGAGCCCATCCTGTGGGCGTGGCATAATGCCACTGGGCAGCTCTGCGTCCCATGTCTGGCTCTGCTGCTCCTTGTATGACCTCAGGCAATGCACTGCAGCTCTTGGGTCTTGATGTTTTCATCTGTGAAACAGGCATAATGATACCCACTTACTTCCTAGGAATGTCTCGAGCAGGTGTGCGGAGGCCTGCTTCAAACGGTTGTAAGTGGGTGTGTCCCACGCCCTGCCCCTTCCTCACTTCATACTCTGGTGGTTACTGCTGAATGTGGTCCCCTCCCTCCCTCCAAGTCAATACATGAATATCTTAATCCCCAGCGTTTCAGAATGGATGTGCATGTGGGGATGGAGCCTTTACATGAGGTCATTTGGGTGGGTCCTAACCCAACACAACCAGTTTCTTCACAAGGTTGGAAGAAACACGCACATGAGGACACAGCAACGGGGCACCCACAGACCAAGGAGTGAGGCCTCAGAAGAAACCAATCTGATGACACCTTGATCTGACTTCTAACCTCCAGAATCATTAAGAAAGTAGATCTTGTAGCTTAAGCCACTGGTCTGCTGTTACAGCAGCTGTACGCCATCAGTTTTGGCTCCAACCCCAGGGTGCCTCACGAGTCCCAGGCTCTAGTAACGCAAAAGAACAAGGGCCTGGGCAGCATTCAGGTAGGGTACAGGTCCGCTTCACTCCCATGCCACCTGGGAAGACCAAAGTGTAAAGCGTTAACAATGGGAATCTCGTGTGTTCCGGCATGGCTCAACCTGCGGCTCACAGCAGGCGTGACATAGGAAGTAGCTGTAGTCAAGGTAAGAAACACGGGGATACCTTAGATCGCAGCTCCAAGTTCCAGTCATCCCAAGGTTTGCCCTCTCCTTAGAGCAAACCAAGTCTCCTGCGCAAACAGGCTGTGTTTCAGCAGCCAAAAAGCCTTTCTACTAATGCCGGAGAGACACACTCTAGTGGTGACTTTGCACCAGCTGAGATCACTTTAAGAACTGCACATGCAGTACAATATGACTTGTGAAACGCTACACTGGCGGTCTGTCAGGAGCCGTGTACTACAGCTACACTGAAGCCATTTTGAATATAGACTTATGGGACAGTGGAAAACCCCCGGTTGGCTAGATGCTTGGGAAAGAGGTTATGAAACTAATCACACGCTTAGCTTCAATTGTTTCCAGCAACTGTTTCAGAATGTGATTTATGCTGTACTTACCGACATCTTGTAGCTACACTATTATTGATATAGTGGTTACTATTGTTGATACGGTGGCTGCTCAAGAACAATCGGTCTTGAGACCATGGCTTGTATCCCAGTTTCTCCTTCCCTCCTTCGTTACTGAAGAATATAAAAACCCTCAGTTGAAATCAATAAAATGACAGCTTGATCAGACATACTGTCTTGCTGTCCATTCTTTGGGTCTCTTGTTCCTTCATTCTCTCCTAGGTTGGTTGCGACCCCCCGTTGACTGTCCTGCTGGACGGGACAGCGGTCTAACTGGAAGCATTTCCACGCACAAGATGCATTTCCTTTTGGTACAGAATTCACTGTACTTTCAAAAAGAGGGACTTCATTCAGAGGGCAGAATGGGTATGTGGGACACAGAGAGGGGTTCGATGGGTGAAGCTATAGATTTTTTGTTCCCCTTTGGTCATACAATCCAGTTACGGCTGGGACAGGATCTCAAGTTGACCAGTACAGGGGGAGGGCCAACAGCCACATGTGAGGGAGCACTTGCAAGAGGGGCTGAACAACCAGATTTTAATTAATAAAAATGTAAAAGCTGCTAACTTGCTTCGCTTCAGTCCTTTAAAAAGAAATTATGTCTGCAGCTACCTGATACCTGGATTTTCAACTGTAAATTGTATAGACCAGGTACTATTCAATGAACACTGGCATTTCACTGAAACGGGGAGGAAGCATTACATGTACTCCAGATTTTGCAGACGTGGTATGTAAATGAGGATACAGAATACCTCATCAGGGGCAGGCATTCAGCCCAGCAGTTAAGGCCCCAGCATTCCATGTCAGAGTATCTGGGTTTGAATCTTGGCTCTGCTCCTGACTCCAGCTTCCTGTTTAGAGAGAAACTGGAGCAGGAGCAGTAGTGATGGCTCAGCTACTCACTGGGAAACCCAGATTAGGTTCCCAGAGCCCAGTTCTGACCCAGCAAGGCTGTCCAGTGTGGGGCTTGGGCAGGCATTTGGTGTAATAGTTAAGGGAGTGTCTGGGGATTGGAGCCGTGATGTAACAGGTAAAGCTGCTGACCTGCAGCATATGGGCGAGTCCCAGTTTACTCCTTTTTTTGATCCAATTTCTTGCCAATGTGCCTGGGAAAGGAGCAGAAGATGACCCAAGCCCTTGGACCCCTGTACCCACTTGGAACACTTGGAAAGAAGTTCATGGCTTTGGACTGGCCCAGCTTTGGCCACTGTAGCTATTTGGGGAGTGAACCTGGGGATGGAAGATTCTCTCTCGCGGTCTCTAATTCTGCCTTTTAATTGACTGATAATTGAAAAGAAAACAGGGAATGTCTGTATCCCAGTCTCAAGACTGCCTGGTTTGAGTCCCAGCTGCACTTCCAGTTCCAGCTAAACAAAGTGCCCCTGGGAGTCATTGGGTGACAGTTTAGGTACATGGGTCCTTCTGGGTTGAACTCCCAGCTCCTGGTTTTGGCCAGGTCCAATCCTGGATACTGCATCATTTTGGGCGTGAACCAGCAGAATGGCACATTAACATATATGCATATTTAAATTTTCCTCTGTATTGAAAGGCAAAAAGGAAGGACTGGGACAGGCCAAGGGCTGGGAACTTGGGCCATCTCATGTGTGGTGGCAGGGTCCCAAGGACCTGAGTCATGGGCTGCTGCCTTCCACAGTACGTGTTAGCGGGAAGCCAGAACAGGTACCCACACATGTGATGCAGAGCTCCCAAGCAGTGAGTAGTGGCTTGAGGCCACAATGTCCACCCTGAAATAATTTTAAACTGCATGCACTATTTTGTTGGACATAACCGAGTCTGGAATAAAAACAGGTAATACGTTTCCATCTCCAGCAACATATTAAACACCACACAGAGATCAATGTTTTCAGAAGTCAATTTGAATTCTGTAGGGCATATTTAGTACTTAAAATTACACTGAATTAAAACATTACATCCTAGGATAATTAAGTGGTCTTCATCATGAAAGTTCAGTGTTATTTTTGACTGAGATTCTGAAATTATTCTGGATGGATGCCATGATTCAGTTTCATACTTAAATTAGATCTTTAAGTTAAAAATTTAATACCCTTTTTAAGAAATAAATAAACCCGCATTTTTCAGAAAAGTTGAATGTAGAATTAAAATAGTCCTTATAGGCTTAGCTTTGCTGTATGAACTTCTTAGCTATAAACACAGCCTATGGGTTTAATCCATCTTCAGCATGACCTGATGTGCTGAACACACACAAAGATGGTTAGAGCGCTGGAAGTTGCTAAAGGGATAAATTCTGCAAAACTCCTATTCTGACATCATGTCACGAGCTGGGCTGGCAACTGTCTTGCCTAAGTGAAATGAGGAAGGAGAACCAAGCACTCTACCCAATTTAACCTATGACTGTCTTTCCTGGGTTGCAAAAAAAAAAAAAAATATTACAAATATAACTGGGAAGGTCAGTAAGACCATAACCTGTGGCTGTGAATATTTAATAGAAAAAAATGTCTCCATCAATGCCCCCAAAGAGCCAGTCTTTAGGACGTGTAGGAAATGAAAATGAAAAGCGTTTGTCAGCTGTGAAACCCTAAATCCAAACAGGTGCTATGGATGGGACATCATACTCACAGGCACACACATTCCCATGCGCGGGCACACACACACAGGCCTTGTTGCCCAGAAGCAGCATGTCGTCCCTGTTTTCCGGCCATCTGGCTGTCTCGTAGTTGCCGTCTCCCTGAGCCTGACCAGCTTGTGTGGATCAGCTCTGCTCCTGGCCTAGTGGGGTGGGCTGGGGCACATGGTGAGCGGGAGGCGGTGGAGACGGCTCCTGGGTCAGCTGCAGGTGCTGAGCTGGGTCTGAAGCGCTGGCTGCTAAATGCAGCCCCTCGCTGTGTTCCGGCTGGGCATGCAAGTGCTGCAGGGTTTCCTTGGACAGCGTGATGACGTGCACGGGCTCCGTCGCAGAGGGCTCCATCTGGGTTCCGATCATGTTGAGGCCCTGCATGTGTTCTGTCTGCTCCTGCTGGGCCGACAGAATCAGATTCTGCAGCTGCTCCTCTGGCTGCTGTGTGAGCAGGGTCAGGTTGGCAGCAGGGTCCGCACTCAGGTTCTGGGTGCTTTCGGCAGTGACGAGGCTAATGCCTTGGCTGGGCCCCGACATGAAATTGATGTTGTGCACGGAGTCGGTGACGAGGAGCTGGATTTCCTGCTCCCCTGAGGTCGAGAGCTGATACGGCTGCAGCTGGAGGATGTTCCGGACCTCTTCAGCGCCACTGGCATTGCTACCACTGTTGCCACCAGCCCCAGAAGCGCTGCTGGCCTCCAATGCCTGTTTCTCTTTGCTGTGAATTTTCAAGTGGGCCTTCAGGTTGTCGAGGCGAGCAAATTGCAGGCTGCACTCGGGGCATGAGAAGGGCTTCTTGCCTGTGTGCAGGATGCAGTGCCTCCTCTTGGCGCTGGAGTCTGAAAAGGACTTGCCGCAGATGCCACAGGAGTACGGCTTCTCTCCCCTATGAGCAGAGACACACTGGGTTGGGACACTCATTTTCTACTTCTTCCTGACTATAAGCAGGGGGAAGTGACTGGCAAGTGAGGAACAAGAATCAGCCTATGCGTCATGAGTCCTAGGCTCCCCTACTAACCTCTGGATGTGGCACAGGTTACATCCACGGCTTCGTTAGACGTTAAGAGTTTATGGTTTCACAGTGTGGGCTTCAGGTGCAAAAGTAAACAGATGACCCAGAACTCTCTTTCATTTCTTGTTAGCCAATTCTTGGATGCTCATGCCAAATAAGTCTATACGACTAATATCAAGATGCAAAATCTGGAGCACTAAGTGCCCAACTTGGGATGCAGTTAGAAGAAACTCCTAAATCCAACCTGAGAGTAACTTGTGACCCCAAAACATCTGAAATGTCAAATGTAAAAAGTCTTGTGACCCCAAAACATCTGAAATGCCAAATGTAAAAAGTCTACTTTTGATTGAAAGCTTAAGCACTGGACCAGTCCTGACCCCCAATCAAAATCTGATACACGACATCAGTCATGAGAACTTTTATAGCCTAGAATTGCTCTTGCCAATTTTAATTTTGCTTAGGTTAGGAATTTCATTCTTGAAAAGATCAAACACGGTAACAAACGACGTGGGAAAGTCTAGCCTCCACCCGCCCCATCGAGCGCTCACAGGAGGTCCCGCCAGAAGACATCCGCAACGTTACCGGTGGATCCGGATGTGGGTCTGCAGAGAGCTCTTTGCTGTGAAAGATTTGCCGCAGATCTCACATGTAAATGGCTTCTCGCCTAAGACAAGCAAAAGTGATCAGGGAAACCAAAAAATCAGAACACGCCTCTGCCATATGGCAAACAGCGGCAGCCACACCCTCCGTGGTCAAGCACCTGCCCCGTCCCTGTGCATGGTGTGCGAGGCACCAAGAGGATCGTGGAGAAAGCGTCAGGTCTGAGCTTTTCCTTTCAAAACATTTAAACTGAGAAAAGGGAAGGGTGGGTAGAGGGAGATTAGCTGAGAGAAGTTTCCATTTTCATTTTGTGACGGCTCGGGGAGAGAGAGGTTCCCCTCCCCTTGCGGGGCTTTCCATGAGCCTGGAAAGGGGAGGGGTTATAGGATGCCACCCCAAGTCCTGGGTGGGAGGGAGCATGTGCTTGGGAAAGGGTCATTTGATTGACGGGTAAATAGACAGTATTCCATAGGGTGGGGGATGTATGGCTACCTGCCTGTCCCTTTTCATTTCTGGAGTAAGCATTCAAGGGAAATAAGGAACACAAGACATTCACTCCTGTGCCTTCTATCCTGAGCACTCATGGCTTGTGAGGTGGCCTGCCCAACTCTTCAGAGGGCTTCAACACCCCAGGGGGATGTGCCTATGGTTTCCATTCCTATCTGCCTTCCAGACACTCCTACAGTCTCTCTTGCCCTCATCGTCTCCAATGCCATCTGCAATGCACATCACCGCCAGCCCTCACCTGGGGCACTGATGCAGCCCCTGCTCCCACTCCAGGGCCACCTACACTCTACTCGGTGAGCAGGGTGAGCCTAGACACAGGGTTCAGCTGCTCTCTGGCTTCTATGGAAAAGGCCCTGGGGGCTCTGGACTCGCAGAAAGAAACAATAAAGCTTGCGGTGGCTGCTGTGCCTTGGTTGGGCTCAACCAGCGTGGCCGCCAGCATCTCCCGTCAGAGTGCCTGCAAAGCAGGCCTGGCTATTCTGCTTCAGATTTAGCTCCCCACCAATGGCCCTGGGAGGCAGCAGATGACGGCTCAAGTGCTTGAGCCCCTGTTACCCACGTGTGAGACCCAGTTGGGAGCTCCTGGTTCTGCACAGCTCAGTCTCGGCTGTTAAGTGCATGTGGGGAGTGAGCCAGTGGGTGGAAGACTGATCTCTTTCTGTTGCTCTGAATTTAAGATTAGTAAAAACAAACAAAAAAGAAAAGAAAAGCAGATGAAGCTGCTGCTTGTGATGCTGGCATTTCCTATGAGTGCAGGTTCAAGTTCTGGCTGTTCCACTTCTGGTCTGGGTACTTGTTAGGGCATTTGGAAATGTAACAGAAGAGGACCCAAGTATTTGGGCCTCTGCACCCACGTGCAGAACTGGCGAGAACTGGCCAGGCTCAGTTCTGACTATCAAGGCCATTTGGGCAGTGAGCCAGCAGATGGAAGATCCCTTTCTGTAACTCTGCGTTCCAAACAAATATCAATCTTTCATAAAAAGAAAAGCTGAATTGTTTTTAGTGACCCCTAGTTCAACAGTCCTTAGCTCAATCCCCATGACCTTATCTCACAGAGGCTCACCTGCCTCAGCCCCTTCTCCAGGTGTCGTCTCACTGCAGGCTTTCCCAGCAGCGCCACAGCCCATCCAAGTACACTGCCTGCTTTCTAATTAAACAGCGCAGTCGCCCCCCACCCCTCAGATTATATTTCATCATCTGTCCCCTCTGCAGGAAGAACACCCACTAGCAGCACCGAGCACCTGTAGGATCACCCAGCACCTCGTGTCTGGAATCCGGCCTGGCATGTAGTCCCACTACCTCTTGCTTAATGATGGATCCCAGAGTGTGACTGCTCTTGACTCTGCTACCCTTATTCATATCAACTGGTACTTATTCAGTGTTTGCAGAGTATACACAGCGATGCCAGTCTACACACAGAGTGAGGGGCTCTTTTGTTGTCTTTCAGAAACAGAATCAGGACATCTTAATGTAGATCAGAAGCACACAACAAAATCCCCATTAACTAAAGGGGAGAGCAGGGGTCAGGGACCAGGTGCCACGTGAGGTGGGGGCTCACGCAGGCAGAAGGCCCCCATACTCTAGAAATCTGCCTCTCTGATCTTCCCAGCACACAGGTGAAAGCTTGGCCGCTGCCACTGCCTAACTGCAGCTCTCTCCATCAGGGCTGAGGCCTATGCTCACCTTGGTGGCTTCCTCCCTCTACAGATTCAGAGTTCTCTGGAGGAAACTCCAATGACAACGTTAATATGGCCAGGTCGAAGCATGGAGCCGGGAACTCCCACCTGGTCCCCCTGACAGGGGGCAGGAGCCCCAGTACTGAGGCCTTCCCTGGTGCCAGGAAGCTGGAGCAACTGGGACTCTAATGGGTACTCTGATATGGGGAGGCACGCCTTGCAAGCAGTGGCTGAATCCACTGTGCCACAAGGGTCACCCTCCAAGGTTTTGTGAGGATGCACATGAACGGTGGGGACTCTCCCCTGGGAGCACATGCAGGGGCAGGAAGAGGACAAATGTTCTTGGCTAAGGAGGAATCTGGGGCAGGTCTTGCAAGGCCCTAGTTTCTGATTGGTTCTGCTAACAGGACTGCTTCCCTGCCAGTGCCCATTCCTCTCTGAGCCGACTTGGTTCTGAATTGCTGACAGGCTGGCGGTGGAGTACAGAGCCATAAACCAGATTAGGAACAAGAGACAGAGACAGTACTGGTCTGACACGGGGTGGGAGAGCAACAGCAGCCAGCCACGGGTGCAGACAGGAAGCAGACTGTGGGAAGCAGCAGACATCAGCCTCCATCAGGGCACTGGGTAAATGGTACAGCTGAAAAGGTGTTGCGAGACAGTCATGCGGTATGTACCAGGAGGGAAGAGGAGCCATGCTGAGGAGAGTGGGAGCTGAAAGGCTAGGGAGAGAAGGCCTGGCATTGCAGGCCAAGGAATGGGGAGGGTTTGAAGGTCATAGCCGGGCTGACGAAGGGCCAAAGTACTGAGCAAATAAATACTCCTGGGAGTGAAGGTGAAGCTGGGCCAGAGGGGCCGGGGGGAAGGAGGGGCAGTAGAGGAGCTCTAGTAAGTGTTTGTGCATAGGTGCTAGGCCTGGCCCCCGGGTGGCAGCAGGAGGCAGGAGGATGGAAGGCGGTGCTAGGGCCAGCAGGAAGTTCTACAAGAGGGGGTTGCACAACGGCAATGAAAGCAAAGGGCAGAGGTGTAGGTATGAGTGCAGTCACCCCAGGGTGCCTCTGCAGAGCCCCTGCAGCTTGTGCCACCCACACTGCCTCTCTTACCACCCCCACCCCCAGCTCCAGGACCTCATGGCTGGGTTGCCTGCTGCCATCTGCTCAGACCAAGAAGGACTGTCTTGGTCTAACAGCAGAAGCTGCCAGCCCTGGATGGGCACAATGGATATAGTTTTGTACTGCTCTATGCCAGTCAGTGTCACCTACAGCCACAACACACCATTTAAAAAAGGCTACACTGTGTCCTGCTGGACACAAAATTTCCCTGACTGTGTGGCAAGTACTCTGTGCAGCAGAGCAAACCACTTCTTGGGATGTTGGCATTCTGTGTCACAGTGCCTAGCAGCAGGTCCCACCTCCGTCTGCGCTTCTGACCCAGCTTTCTGCTCATGTGCTGGAAGGCAGCGGGTGATGGCCCAAGCACCTGGGGTCCTGCCACCTAAGTGGGAGTCCCAGGTAGAATTCCTGGCTCCTAGATACGGTCTGGCCCAGTTTCAGCTACTGTAGGCATTTGGGGAAGTGGACAAGCAGATGGACAATCTCTGTCACCTTTCAAATAAATAAATCTCTAAAAACATTATTTTTAACCAAAACCAATCTCTTACTAAAGAACACATAGGTAGGGCCCGGTGGAGTGGCCTAGTGGCTAAAGCTCTCGCCTTGAATGCCCCGGGATCCCATATGAGCGCCGGTTCTAATCCCGGCAGCTCCACTTCCCATCCAGCTCCCTGCTTGTGGCCTGGGAAAGCAGTCGAGGATGGCCCAAAGCTTTGGGACCCTGCACCCGCGTGGGAGACCTGGAAGAGGTTCCTGGTTCCTGGCTTCGGATCAGCGCAGCACTGGCTGTTGCGGCTCACTTGAGGAGTGAATCATTGGATGGACAGAAGATCTTCCTCTCTGTCTCTCCTCCTGTCTGTATATCTGACTTTGTAATAAAAATAAACAAACCTTTAAAAAAAAAAACACTTAGGCTGTTTTATAGCTTGCGAAACAACAAACAATCCTGCCTGCGAGGAACACCCTTATGCCTTCATTCCCAAATTAAATTCCTACCAACAGCACAAGGAAGCCATTTCCTCCCGGACTCACCAACCCAACAGTCAGAGTGCATGTTCCTTCTCTTGGATGCTGAGCATGGCTACCAGGGATGCTTTCCTGGCCCTGGCATCTTCCTGTATCTTCTGTGACATACCCTTCAGGTGTCCCATGGCTTCTGTTTGGGGCACTCACGTTTTCTTCCTTAGGATATTCATGTTCTGTCATTTATGCTGGTGTTAGACTAAGTCTATTTTGGGTTCTGTCCACAGTTCCTTTTCTTCTAACGTCCACAGAAACTGGAATTTCCCTCTCACTCCAGCAAGACAGAGTCACAGCAGCTCTGCCTTTACTTGGCTAGTCCTATCTGACAGTGGCCTCGGAGACCCCAGGTCGGGAGGGGTGTAGTCCTGTGCTGGGAGGAAGGAAGCTCCTGGACAGGTCTGGCCGGCTGGAGCTGTCATAGACATCAGATGACAGCCCTTCCACCCTGCTTGTCTTCACTCCAGGCAGGTTTATGCAAGTGGCGCTCCATGGAAGCCCTAGAGGGCAGGGTGTAGGGAGCTTCTGGACAGATGAACACAGGCGGCTCAAGGAGGAGGGACAACCTGACATAGCCAGGAGGCTCTGACATAGCCATCTCCTTATCTTATCCTCTGTAACAAATCCAGTAACCCTAAGGGAGATGTTTCCCTGAGTACCATAAGCTGCTTGAGCAAATTAAAGGAAGTCAAGGAGGGGGCCATAGGGACCCTTGGGACAGAACTGAGGCTTGCGACTGAGGTGGGGGTAGGCCCTCAGCCAGTGGGATGTGAGGCTAACTCAGGATGGACAGTGTAGGAACAAAACTGGGGGCTGGCACTGTGGCATGATGGGTAAAGCCGCTGTGTGCAACACTGGCATCTGCTATGGGTGCAGGTTCGAGTCCTGACTGTTCTGCATTTGGTCCAGCTCCCTAATAATGTGACTGGGGAGGCAGAAGAGGATGAACCAAGCACTTGGGCCCCTGCCACCTATGTGGGAGAACAGGAAGAAGCTCTTGGCTTCTGGCTTCAGATAGGTGTGGCTCTGGTCACTGAGGACACTTAGGGAGTAAACCAGTGGATGGATGATCTCTCTCTGTGTAACTCTGCCTTTCAAATAAATGAATACACTTAAAAAAAAAAAAGAAAGAAAGAAAAGAAAAAGGAATGGCCTGGGGTCTGCAACTCTGCAGCACTGCTTGCTGCTGGGCAGGAGTCTACAATCCTTTGTGAGCCAATAGCAGGAGGCTCCGAGTTGAGCTGGGCTTTCCTGGTGTCTGAGCCCCCGGGTGGGCCTGTGAGGGTCAGCGGTGCCCAGATCTTCAGCAAGATGAGAATCAGCTGCTTGGAAGGGCTCAACAGACAGACATGGAGACTAGAACACTCCCAACACAACCCAGGCTGGGGATAAAAGAACAGCTTAATGAACCTTACCATGAGGCCCTGGACAGGCCAGGGCACGCTGGGCACAACTACTGTTTACCTACCTCCAGCCAAGGGTCAGAGATGTCAGAGGCAGGGGCCTGCGCCGTGAGTAGCTTCTCCATGGCGGGGATAACTTCCTTGCCTTGGCCCCAGCTCACCTAGCTTAGACTAGTTTTCTGGGCACACTGGTATCAGCAGAGGGGACCCCATTGGTAAGTGAACCCTCTGCTGTTCTATCAGCTCTTTTGATCAGCCTGGCATAGCTTGGTCCAGTAGGCCCGAGCAGCTTCCGCCTCAGGACAAGGGCTGCCCTCAGGGTCTGGGATTCCTGCCTGCCTGACACTTTTTCCTGGTTTTCACCTGCGCCTGCTCTTTCCTCTTCCACAGTGCACTGATGCCTTTCCATGGCCTTGCCTATCTCATCTCTTGTTAGCCAAACATGTGCAGTCCACTTTCCTCTTGGGCTATCCTTGAGGAGGCAGAGCCAGGGTGAAGTGTTTCCTCTCTGGTCCTGCTGATGTGGCCCAGCTACCCCTGCTCTGTTCCACCCCATGTGAACCCGGGCTCCACTGCAACCTGACCTCCAGGCCTCTGTGTCTGCGTGTAAGCTGCCACCTTTGCCCACACATGCTCCTGAGCTCCAGACTCTGTGACTGCCCACTCCATGCCCAGAACCAGGCTCAGAGTGCCCAAACCCTTGCAACTGCTGGCGCATCCATTCCCAGCTTTTCTTCCTCTGATTACCTTGGTCTCCCTTCTTGTACCCCGACATGCAAGTATGAACTATCTTATGTGCTCCTCCTTCTGGTCACTTGCCACCACTTCTGCCGCACCACGCCCCAACACTACTACAGTTGCCCACAGCACTCCTGTTCTCCAGCCCTGCTGGACCTGCCCTCTGCCCACCCACACAAGGGCTACAGATTTTGTCATGTTCCAAGTTCCAAGGCATGTCATGTCATGTCCACCCTCGGGGTAAGCCATCTCACCTGGGCACAACTCTGTCCTTACGAGGTGGCTTCCAAGTTCTTAATAAGCCTGAGTACACACCAGGGGAACTTTAAAAAATGTTATATGAGGCTGGCATGCTAGTGTAGCACGTTAAGCTTCTGCCTGCAAATGCTGGTAACCCATATGGGTACTGGTTAGAGCCCCGGTTGCTCCATTTTTGATCCAGTTCTCTGTTTGTGGCCTGGGAAAGCAGTCGAGGACGGCCCAAAGCCTTGGGACCCTGTACCCATGTGGGAGACCCTGAAGAAGCTCCTGGTTCTCAGTTTTGAGCCAGCTCAGCTGTGGCCATTATGGCCATTTAGGGAGTGAACCACCAGTTGGAAAAATTCTCTCTCTCCCCCTCTCTAACTGCCTTTTGAGGGTGGGGGATAGAATCTTCAAAACAACAACAACACAAGTATAAAACAATTCCAGGGATGGCACTGTGGATTAAGCCACTGCCTGAAATACTGGCATCCCATATGGGCACCAGTTCCAAATCCTGTTGTTCCACTCAGCTGGCACATTAGCAGCTGAAGATGTCCAAGTATTTGGGTTCCTGCACCCCTGTGGGAGAGCTGGATGAAGTTCTTGGCTCCTGGTTTCGATCTGCCCCAGCCCAGGTTGTGGGGGGTCATTTAGGGAATGACCCAGTGGGTAGAAGATATGTCTCTCTCATTCTTCCTTTGTTTCTTTTCTTTTTCTTAAAGATGCATTTATTTATTTATTTATTTTTTTAAAGATTTATTTTATTTTCATTACAAAGTCAGATATACTGAGAGGAGGAGAGATAGAGAGGAAGTGGAGCTGCCGGGATTAGAACCAGCGGCCATATGGGATCAAGGCGAGGACCTTAGCCACTAGGCCACGCTGCCGAGCCCAAAGATGCATTTATTTTTATTGGAAAGCCAATATACAGAGAAGAGAAAGAACGAGAGGAAGACATCCATTCTATGATTCACGCCCCAAGCAGCCACAAAGGATGGAGTTGAGCCAATCTGAAGCCAGGAGCCAGGAGCTTCTTCTGGGTCGCCCATGAGGGTGCAGGGTTCCAAAGCTTTGGGCCGTCCTCAACTGCTTTCCCAGGCCACAAGCAGGGAGCTGGATGGGAAGTGGGTCTGCTGGGATTAGAACTGGCACCTAAATGGAATCTCAGCGAGTTCAAGGCGAGCGTTTTAACCGCTATGCTATTGCATTGGGCCCTCATTCTGCCTTTCAACTAAATAAATAAAATTTTAAAACATAAATTATACTTATTCCAAGGTTCCATGCCAGGTGACCTCAGAGCCTCCGGGTTGGGGGCGGGCTGTTTTCCCAAAACCCCTGACATGACTGCAGTGTGCAACTGAAACAACAGTCCCCAGGCACCCTGGACTCCAGCTGTCCCTGCTGTCGCCCACCTAGACCTCCCTCCTATTCTCTGTGTCAGAAACACACTGCACTTAAGGCTCAGGGCTCTGCACCTGCTGTGCCCCACCCAGGATGTCTGCTCCTCTGTCCAAGAAGGCCAGCTCGCTCCCCTCCACATTCCGAGCATTCTCACCTCCAGTCAGAAAGCCGTTTCACCGGTGGGGCCTTCCCAAACCACTGTCCAGAGAGGGCAGCTCCCCTTCGCACGTCCCAGCCTTTGAGCCCACTGCCATCTGGCACACAGTGCGTGCCTGCTCTGCCTCTCTGTTCAGAGGCTGGCTTCTCACCAGCCAGCCTCTTTCTGTCCTTCCTGGTCACTGTGGTGCACCCTGAGCCCAAGAGGGGGCCAGGACCTTAGTAACTGCTCAGTAAACATGCTGAACAGCTGAGTGACATTTCCTGGTGACAGTGGCTGCAGTAAGACTGCAGAGAGACCATCTGCACAGAATTCACACCTTATCAGAAATGCATGGATTCTTAGGTTGAATGTCCCGTATTGGAAATTGCTTAGGACCAGAAATGTTTTGCATGTTGGAAAGCGTGTCACTATGCCATGACATATCTTGGGGATGTGACCCACGTCTACATTTGGAATTCACTGGTTTCATAAACACAGCATACATACAGAGGGTAGCTTGATGCAGTATTTTCAGAGACCTGTGTGTGACTTGAGGACATTAGCTCAGGCATGGAATTTTCCACTGGGCATCAGATCAGTGCTCAAAAAGTTGCAAATTTTGGAGTAGTGCGGGTTTAGGATTAGGGATACTCCATCTGTCTATGTAACAACCATGTCCAAAGTACCATAAACCAATGCAATATGCAACTCGAGTTGACAGTTTAACACAATCATTCAATAGCCTAGCTGCAACTCGAAAGCTTCTCCTAGAAAACCTGATGGGTGTGTTTTTAACCAGTGATCCTTGCCAGAAGATTATAAAAGGCCCACTTGCTTCCTTCTCTGTTCTTCCCTGAAAGTCTGGATTATTCTAATTAACCTGCTTCCTCCTCCTCTGTCCAAGCTGGGCGGAAGGGGGTGGGTTGCAAGCTTAAACTGTAGGTGCTGGCTCTGGGGAGAAAGTTAAAAAAATTCTTAGTGCCCATGCTATCTTTCCTGAGTTTTGTTTTTCCTTTTTTCACTAAAAGAAAATTTCTGCCAGACCAGAGTATCTTGTGGCATGAGGTAAGTCTCCACGGAGCAACGGGGCTCGCTCCGTGATTTTGTCTTGCTAAATGACCAAGTGATGACTTTCCCCCAGCTTCTGCCTCAGACTTTTTAAGGATCTCCTTATCAAACCCCGCCCACTGCACAAGGAACATTCCAGACACAGGCTTGGCGAAGGAGGACATCGCTGGCTCTGGGGAGGAGGGCGGTGCGGGCTGTACCTGTGTGTGTGCGCAGGTGTTTCTTCAGCTGAGATACGTCCATGAATTTGCGGTGGCAGTGGTTGCATTCCGGCAATGAGTGGCCTTGTCGCAACAACAAAAAAAGTGTGAGTGCATATACGCTTGCGCTCCCTGCATTTCTTCAGTGATCTGTGTTAAAGCTCTTCCCTGAAAAACAATCATTTTCAATATGGTGCTTTCACAGGCAGAGTTCTCTTCATCATCTGGTAATGGTAATGATCTCTCCTAGGCACCCACTACAGGGCTGGGACCCCTTCAATCCTGCCCAATGTTACTCTTTCTCCCCTGGAAGTCCTGCTGTGAGCAGGGCCCACTGATTAAGTGAGAGGCTCGCCCTGCCTCTGACCCCTATTCATGTCTTATCAGCTGGCAGGAAAGAAAAAAGGACCCAGGGTGGAGGTTGATGGGAGGCAGTATGGACTGACTGCCTAGGGTGGGTAACGCCATCTCGGAGCCTCACTAAAGGACAATCATTCCACTGTCACCCTTGTGGGCAAGTGGTACTTTGGGAAGAGATCCCACGGCAGAACAACTGAAATGCGCAATGCTTTTCAAGACCCCCCAGACACCACTTGGTCTCCTATGTGAATGACATAACAGTTTCAGAAATGCACTCCGCCTTCCTTCCCCTCCACCCACTCTAACCTCCCCTCCCTTGTACGGTACCTGTGTGAACTCGGTAATGGCTCTTGAGCTGTCTTTTCTGGCTGAAATATTTTCCACACTGATCACAGGTGAAAGACTTCTGTCCTACCAGATGGAAAAACAAAATGCTGTCACACACACACACACACAGAGCTAACCAGAATGCGCACTAATAAGGCAACTACACCATGGACCTGGGTCCCTGAGTTCCAGACATCTATGAGCCCCAAAGCCCTCAGTCGGCCACAGAAAAAAACACATGTGCAGAGGATTGTAAGGTAGCAGGCAGGAGGTGGTGGGCGCTGGGATGGGGGTGAAGAACAGGCGGCCTCTTAAAGGCATCCAGAGTAAAATGATTCTAAACTCTGGGGCTTCAATAAGACATCTGCACATTCAAGTCACAGCAGTCAGCTTGAGAGCTGCAGCTTACGACTTAGTGCTGTGTCAAACACCAGTGAAATTCTGACATGCACACGGCCCTTTCAGTGACATCCAGTCACGTGACTCCAACAGGACTCCCCACCCCTCCCCCCAGAACGGGGCATCTGCGAGCCAGGCTACCTGAGTGCAGGCTCATGTGCTCCAGCAGTG
The DNA here is from genome assembly GCF_030435755.1 of Ochotona princeps. Classification (NCBI taxonomy): domain Eukaryota; kingdom Metazoa; phylum Chordata; class Mammalia; order Lagomorpha; family Ochotonidae; genus Ochotona; species Ochotona princeps. The sequence goes on along the minus strand of NC_080832.1, from coordinate 52,606,248 downwards.
AGTGCTTGGTGGTGAGGGCCTTGCCGCACACGGTACAGGTGTATGGCCGCTCGCCTGTGTGCATCCTGGTGTGCACCTGCAGTGAGTGCTTCTGGGCAAAGCCTTTCCCGCATTCGTTACATTTGAAAGGTCGCTCACCTGCAACGAGAGATGAGAGGAGGCATTGGCAATGAGTCTCTTCAGGTTGGAACAGATGGAGCCTACCTCAGCAGTGAGGGGCATGGAGAGGCAGCCTCACTGCTAGGCTTGGGCTCTCCACAAACAAGGGTGAGGGAGGATTAAATGAATGCCTCTTGGAAAGGGTCCCGGGCCCAAGAGCCAATCTCCTGCTTCATGGGACCAGGACATGGGCTTTCTCCCCAGCTAAGGGTGACTGTTCAAAAAAACAAAACAAAACAAAACAAAACAAAAAGGGTGACTGCTCTCTGAAGAACTGAAGCCAGGGGCACATGTAGGTTCGAGTCCAACTGCTCCACTTCTCATCCAGCTCCCTGCTAATGTACCTGGGAAGACAGTGCGGGATAGCCCAAGGGCTTGTGCCCCAGCAATGCAGGTGGGAGACTCAGATGAAGTTTGCGGCTTCTGGCTTCGGCCTGCTGCAGCTCTGGCTGTTGTGGCCATTTGGGGAGAAACGCAGGGTCCCTGGGTTAGGGGTCACTCCGACTCCCTCAGGAGGAGAAGCTGGTGCTCTTGGGGAGCATATGGGACTCCCCTCCTCCTGATTAGATCCTGCAGCCAGGCTTCTCACAGGGGGATGTGAAAGGCTTATTCCCTTCGGAGGGTGAAAAGGCCCGGGCCAAGGCAGCCCAAGCTGTGGAAGCCAGCCTCGGCCAGGAAGTGGTGTACTGCTGTGACCCTGCTTTCCAGGTTCTCCTTCTACCTGCAGGGCTGTGAGTAGCTTTTTTTTTTTTTTTTTTTTTACCTAACTCACCGATACATGATTCAGCAAGATACTTTAACAAATCACTACATTCAAGGACAGCCCCCGAGTTGCTGGCAATAGACAAGAAGTATAACGTTTTCCAGAACATACCATCCAAGGGAAAAGAAAGCGTTAAATACCAACAAACTCTGTATTAGCACACAAACATTTTCACAGAAGACGTTACACTGCAGTAATCTTTGAAATCATGGAAGAGAATGTTCTGGAACAGAAGTGGCACCAGTGTTTCTAAACTGCAGCTCGAACTGGCATTACACAAATACAAGAACAGAGACCCAAACTAAAGCCACTGTCACATTCCTCAATCTTGGTGGTTGAGAGGGAAGACGTTACCAGCTGGTCTTCCCTTAACTAGCCCCACAGGAGGATTTAATTTCTTACACCAGGTGCATAGGCACCTTGTACCAACAGCAGTAACACAGACATAGTCTACTCCAGTTCAACAAATCGCTCTCAAGCATTCACTGTGTCCAAGTCACTGGAATACAGACTTTTTCACCTTTCTGTCCTTAAAAATTCCTGGCCTCAGGTGATCAATGTGAAGTTTTGGGGTTGGGGTGGGAGGCAGGGGGCAGCAGTGTGGCATAGCACATTAAGCCCATATAGGTGCTTGTTTGTGTTCTGGCTGCTCCACTTCCCATCCAGCTCCCTGCTGATGTGCCTGGGAAGGCAGTGGAGGATGGCCCAAGTGCTCTGGTCCCTGACACCCATGTGGGAGACCTAGATGAAGCTCCTGATGTTGGTCTGGCCCAAGCCCAGCTGTAGCAGCCATCTGGGGAGTGAACTAGTGGATGGAAGATCTCCGAAACGCTTTCAGATAAACTAATATTCTTATTAAAATAATAATAATAATAATAAAAAAAGCAGCAGCCACTGGATGACAGATGCCGTCAGTACCAGCCTATTTATTTAGAACTTACGATTAGGTTGAGGGATATGGACGTGCTGATTTCAAGCAGAGTGAGTTAAGCACCTGAGACTGAGCCCAGGAGAGAATTTAAAGGCAGCACACCACACACACACTGATCCACATGCCAGTCATCAGCCACACGAACCAAGATCAGACCAAAGATCTGGTTTCCCAGCTAACGCCGATTTAAATGCTCAAAATCCATCCGAGGCTAGTGGCCCTCAGCTGGGACAACCCAGATTCACACACTTCCACCACCGTGGAGGGGCCTAGCAGCCAGCACTGGGGCAGGAGGGAGCACAGGGGGAGTGGCCAAACCAGCAAGCAAGCTGTACACCCCGAGCAAGAAGCAAGGCTATGGTACAGATGGGCAAAGCTCAGGCACCAGACCAGAATCAAAGCCTTGAACCAAGAACTCCCAGCAACTGGGCTCCACCTGGGGGGTGCAGGCAGCTCTGTCACTGAGTGGATGCCCCTGGGAGCCAGTAGGCAAGATCTCTTGGATTCACCTGGCTGGCACTGACTGTGTTTGAGGATGCAACACAGTAACATCTGGGAAAGTTTCATGACAACGCCAGCACACACATAGGAGTGCCATTAGTACACAGACCAAAGCACTCATCTCTCATCACCCTCTCCCCGCGACCCGCTGCCAACCAGCTACAGTGGGGTCATTACCCGTGTGGCTCCTCTGGTGGATGGCTAAGAAGTGATGGTACTTAAAGACCTTGCCACAGTCTTTGCAGCGGGCCTCGGGGTTGCGGGGCCGCCGCCTGCTCCCGTAAACCCTCTTGGCTGCACCCTGGTCCCCGTCTTCGTCCCCCACGAGCTTGTAATCTTTCAGTTTTACTGATCTCCGAATCCTGCGCTTGCTGTGGCGACTTTGGCGTTCATGCCCCTCCTGGGGCCTGGCATCACAGTTCTCATCTTTTCTGGTGGACACTTGCCCCACGGTACTGCACAGTTCACCGGCAGGTTCTGAATCTTCCTTGGCTCTCTCCTCTGGCACACCCCCAAGGTGTGGTCCGTTCTGAGCCGGGCTGTGTGGCCGGAGCAGCGTCTTCCTCTCCTGCGAGCTGTTGTTGACCTTCCTTGGCCTTCCCCTCTTGCGCTTGGATGGCTCATCGTTCTTGTTGGAAATCGCCACCACAGAGGCACCTGCTGGGGTCCCGGATGTGGCCTCCCCGGGGCTCCTGTGGTCATTCTGGAAGTCTGTGTAGGCCTTGACCAGATCAGAGACCCTCAAGAATTGAGCAGTGGCCAGAATCTGTTCGGTGCTCTTCTCGCTGGCGTGCAGGCGGCCCGTGTAGATGAACTCCAGCAGGATCCGGAAGGTGTCGGCCACCAGGCCTTCCAGCACGTAGATGGACTGGCCCACGCCCCCCTCTTGCGCGAACATCATGGAGAAGTACTCGCTGCTGGCGGCCAGTAGCGCCTTGTGGGCCCGGAAGTGCACGCTCTCCACAATCAGGGTGATATCACAGAGAAAGCCCTTCTTTCTCTGGGCCTCGAAACTGGCCAGCACGGTGTCACTGTGAGTGTCCGAGTGTACCACCACGAGCTGCGCTGGGGGCGCAGGGGCCGGGTCTGCCATCTTCTTTGGAGGCCAGGAAGGTTGAGATCTGAAATGAGAAAAATCATGTCTGTGAAGAGGAAGAGCCTGCATGAACCCATTCTTCCCAGAGCAAAAGATCTTTATTTGATTTGTAAAAAGATTGCTTCTCACTGGAAAGACAGAGTTATAGAGAGAAGGATCTTCCTCTGTGGGTTCACTCCCCAAATGGTCACAATGGCCAGAACCAGGAGCCAGGAGCTTCTTCCAGGTCTCCCACATGGGTGAAGGCTCCCAAGGCTTTGGGCCATCCTTTATTGCTTTCCCAGGCCACAAGCAAGGAGCTGGATAGGAAGTGGAGCAACTGGGACATGATTTGGTGCCCATATGGAATCCTGGCACTTTAGAATTAGTCAATTTAGCCATTGTGCCAGTCCTTCTTTATTTGTTTTTATTCGAAAGGCAGAGATTTACAAACAGAAAAGGAAAGAGAGAGAGAGAAAACTTCCATCCACTGGTTCACTCCCCAAACAGCCCAAGTGGACAGTTGTTCTGCTGCTCTGAAGCCGGCAGCCAGGAGCTTCTTCCCAGTCTCCCACGGGGTGCAGGGTCCCAAGGTATTAGGCCATCATCTGCTGTTCTGCCAGGCATAGTAGCAGGCAGTTAGATCAGAGGTGGAGTAGTTGGGACTCCAACTGGCACCAGTATGCGATGCTGGTGCTGCAGGAGGAGGACTAACCCGCAATCTTACAGGAGCCAGCACCTGCAATCTGAAATTTCACTGTTGTATTCAAGAGTCCACTGAAACATCTCTGCCTTTAGTATCCAGGGTACCTCTCAGGGTCCGTTTTCTCCTTTTATAACTACAGCAAAGGGCAGTATTAAGCATCTCTCAAGTCCTTCCTGGCGCCAACTTTTCTATGGTTGCACAAATCCTGCAAAGAGACCCTCGCTCTTCTCAAAAGACCAGCCAAGGGAGGGAGGTGGCGTTTTACGTACGAGAGAGCGGGTGGGAAAACGGGGCCAATGCACGCTGACTCTGAGAAAGCCGTAAAATGAAATCATAAGCAGGGAAGCCGCGCGGGGCCTCCCTTTGGAGGGCAGCCAGGCCCCTGGTACTCCATTCCCTCCACCGAGGCCGGGCGCCGAGCATCGATGCCCCGCGACCTGGGCCCCGCCGGCCCGCCGCCACCGGGCACCGGGGCCGCGGGTGAGCGCGAGGCAGCACCTACCTTTCCGGGGCGCCCGGCCCGGCCCGCGTCGGGGCCGTAGGGCCCACCTGGCGGGCGCCCCCGCGATGGACTCACGCCGCCCGGCCTCGACCCCAGCCCCGCGGCCGCCGCGGCCAACCCGGAAGCGCTGCGCCGGGCCCAGCCAGTGCGCGGGCGCAGCACCACGTGGTCCGCGCTAAGGGGCGGAGCCGAGCGTGTCGTGGGCGGAGCGGAGGGCAGGGACTGCGCGGAGGGCCCGCCCCCGAGAACCCCGGCAGGTGTGAATTGCGGCTAGGGCACAGCGTGGCAGTCCGACTTGAGAAGTTTTGAATTATGCCATACCGTTAGCTCTGCACACACCTTGGCGGACTAGAAATCCGAATGTATGATGAACGGATGGAGTCGCCTTTACCTTCATCATCATTACCACCCGCTAAATATTATTTTCCTTCTAAATATTTTTCACATCTGTCTCCTGTCTCCTTTTCCTTTACACTTCCAATGCTTTAAAAGTTTCTGGGTCTGAAGAGTGTTCTAGATTTGGACTTGGCTTTACCTTATCTGTGAAATGGGGGGGGGGGTAACACTAATGTCTCCTTAGATAATTATGGCGGTGTCCAACAAGATTATGAAATGAACGGCAGCAGTCCATGGTTTGATTCATGTCTGCTATGATTCAGATCATGTGATTAAGTATTTTGTTTTTCTGCCATAAGCTCTTCAGGGTTTCTCCAGCCTTAGCTGCAATACTGTTCCCTCCAGTTAACAAGAACATGGGAGATCCTTCCAGGTGCAAGGAAGACCCAGAGCCTACCTTCACACCCCTCTTAGAACACAAAGTGGCTTCAGTAATGTGCTCCCTGCATACATTCTAAACCTCTTGGTCAGCTCTATGACCCAGCCCCAAGCCCTCTTCTCGTGTAACTTTCTTCTTCTTTTTTTTTTATTCATTTTTTATTACAGCCAGATATACACAGAGGAGGAGGAGAGACAGAGAGGAAGATCTTCCGTCGGATGATTCACTCCCCAAGTGAGCGCAATGGGCCGATGTGCGCCAATCCGAAGCCAGGAACCTGGAACCTCTTCCAGGTCTCCCACGCAGGTGCAGGGTCCCAAAGCTTTGGGCCGTCCTCGACTGCTTTCCCAGGTCACAAGCAGGGAGCTGGATGGGAAGTGGAGCTGCCGGGATCAGAACCGGCACCCATATGGGATCCCAGGGCGTTCAAGGCGAGGACTTTAGCCGCTAGGCCACGCCGCCGGGCCCCTCGTGTAACTTTCAATTGTTTCTTCCGGTACCCCCTCCCTCAGCTTAATGATCCAATAACATCCCCTTGGTGCATGCTGCTCTTATTCCACTAAGGGGAGACAAAATACTAGTGGCAATGGGGCAGCAAGTTAAGCAACCACTGTGAGGTTGCATCCCATAAGGACACAAGTTCAAGTCCTGGCTGCTCTGTTTCTCATCTAGCTCCCTGCTAATTAATCCAGCTCCCAGTCTGGAAAAGCAGTGGATGGAGCTTCTGGCTCCTGGCTTTGATACCTTCTGAGCCGAGATCCAACTCACACCAATGTGTAACAATCTGGAACAAGGGTATCCTAGACAAGGGAAGAGCCAGCGTGAGAGCCGTAAGGCTGAGAATGAGCTGGAAGTACCTGAGGACAGGAAGACATGGCTGGAGCACATGGCTAAGAGGAAGAATGACAGCTTTTGATGGTTTGGAGGTAGAGTGGCTGGATTTTACAAATGAAAAGAAAGGACTTCCCCCACCCCATACAGCAGGAATTTCAGAAGCAATGACTAGTGTAACTAACATGGGACATCTTATATTTAAGAAGTTCATGTGGTGGTCTAAGTCCTGTTTAACTGGGGACACTGGGTTCCACCTGGCGACTCTCATTGGGAGCTGATTCTGGCAACAGGGGAAGACAACGTCCCAACTTTCACATCCAGGTAACTAGCAGTGACAGCGGAAGATGCTCAGCTGAGGCGTTCTTCCTGTCTCTGCTCCTGACCCTTCGCATTGCTCTTCAGAATCAAGAGATTTCTGGCCCAGACCAAAACCTACACCAATGCCATCCCGTTCCCCAATCAGCCGGTGAAAACTGGCAGTAAGATCAGGCATCATTTTAAGTGTAAGATTAGGGTACTGAATATAGTTTTAAGTGGTGTTAAAAACTAATTAGGGATCTTAATAAATTAGTGTGAAGTAGATGAGGAAAAAGTATTGAGTCATAAAAAGGTGTTTGAATACTAGGCAACATTAGAGCGATAGTAATGGAGTATTGATAATCTAACTGCTAATTTTGCTTCTGTACTGATTGCTTCTGCTTTAAGTGTAAGAGACAAGACTAACACCATGATAGGCATTAATTAAGAGAGTAGGCCTAAGTCTCATTTCCCAAAGGTGACAGCACGGTCTCTCGGAGACCACCCCGGAAAAATGTAACCAACCAGTCACTGTCAGCTCTCACAGTCCTTTGTGTAATTTGATCTGCAGTATGTGAACACACAATATGTAATTAAGAAGAGATAATGTATGTGGTGTATGTGACTAGGAGGATATAGAAGCTGCTTAGGAGAAACACAGGGTCCTTGTCAAGGCTCCACTGCGTTGGATGAGACTCAGACCCTAGCTTGAGCTAGCAATAAAGTTTCTTTGCTTTTGCATTGTTGTGTGTGGAACTTGTCTGTCCACAGTCTGGGGATCTTCTGGACCTAACACAGGAAGAGCAGGTAAGAACACAGTTGGGTCTGGAAGGAGCTGCGCTTGAGTATGCATCATTATTCCGCATCCAGCTCACCATCTTTAACTGTAGCAAGCTGAAGATGTCACCCTCATTTGGATGGTTTGGAGCTGTGATGAGTGGATTGCTATGGTGATACACATGTGAGGTCCTTTGGAATGAAGTAAGTGTAGCACTAAGCCTAAAGGAAATTCCAGGGACCTGAAAGCAGAGGGAACTGAAACTGGAGTGGTCCTTTGGTCTTGGTTAAATGGAGATGCAAGGGGCATGTACTGGAATCTACAGGCCCATGTTTTCATCCTTGGTGGATGTGAGCAGGAATGGAGACCTTCCTAACTCTGGTGCGAGGCAACCCGGTCAGAGCTACTCCAACCTCCATCCCAGAGTGAGCCAGACAGGAATATCTATTCCATAGAGGCAGGCAGCAAGACCATGTGTCTGTCTTGGTCTTGGCTCCTGGTGAGGGGGAAACCTCAAAAAACTGGGAACAGTCCGAATTTTCAAAAGAACACCTCCCTAAAGAGCCTTCCAGAGATGGAAATGTGATCTGTTAGATTTAAAGCTCAATGGGTAATAATACCTCCATAAAATTTACACACACACACACACACACACGCATACATACCTCCATGAGCTGACTCAAACGGTTGAAGGACAATATGTTCCGGAAAGCGAGGAGAGTTGTAGGATCTGCCCAGAAAGCTAATCTGAAGTAAATAGATAATACTGCAGCAAGTGATATGAAGCAACATGAACAAGAGCTGGTGTGGCATGGTGGGGTTCAGAGCGCAGATTTGAGTACTGGTTGCTCTGCTTCCTATCTGTGTTCCTGCAAATGTGCGTGTGAAGGCAGGAGGATGGTCTTGGTACTTGTGTCCCTGTCATCCTTGAGGGACACTGGAACAGAGTCCCTGGTTCCTGGCTGCTTAGGCCTGCCCATCCTGGCTGTTGTGGACATCTGGGGAGTGAACCAGCAGATGGAAGAACTCTCTCTTTTTCTCTGTTGTTTTGCTTTTCAACTAAACATAAAAAAGTACATCTTACAGAGAGAAATGAAAGCCAGAATGAGGATGATTTAGGATCTAAACCTATTGCAATTCCCGATAGACAGACTAGGAAGAATAGGAAGGCAATACCATTGAAAGACAATGATGAGAACTTTCTAGAATTGGTGCAAAAAAATACGCAGATTTGGGAAGCTTAATAAATTCCTAAAGGATGGCTTAATCAGAAAAAATCACACTCAGATACAGTGTGATCAGACTTCAATGTTGTGTGTTTATGCGATGATGTGTGGCTAAACTTCCTAGCAAAGCTCCATAGCTATGGCAATTCCCAGTCTCCTGGACAAAAACGAACAACAAAACCCACAAGAACCTTTTAATCCTATCTTTAATTATAGGTTTCTAGCCTGTGTTTAGTAAGTATTATATTATGAAAACTATCGTAAACAGTTATGTAAAACAGGCTTCTAGTTATTAATTAGTGAAGCTATAGGATCAAAGAGTGAAACCATTCATTGTAGAGGTGGAGACTTGAAGGCTCAGAGGAGTTGAGATTTGCTGTAGGTTACACAGCTGATGGCTGCACTTTCGATTGTTTTTATGTTTGATGATGTTTACGTAGTTGGTCAGGGTGGGAAGGATCGAGGGTTAGGGGAAAGTGGGTGTGATAATTATTTCCAAATTTTCCATTTCTCCCTGTTTTTGGGAGAAAGGGGGAGATGAGAGGAGAAGCCATATCCAGCTTCCCAACTGCTCAGTACCTGGGGATGGGGAACGGCCACCTGATATCAACCCAGGGTCCTGATGTGGTGCATACTTCCAGGGTTCTGCCCAAGTGGTTTGGATAGTTCTGAAATGCTGTCGATATCGTTGATCCAAGATGAGCAAACCCTTCCAATGTCCATTGTACAGACTTCATTTACCTGGATTTTTGCTGTTGTTATTTGGTTTGGGTAGTTCTCCTTCCTCTGCTATGGTACCCAGATGTCCTCCGCAGGCCTCAATGGGCTGCCATATCTTCCGTGTGCCTCAGGACAGGCATCCACTTCTCTGTCTTTTCCACTGAGGATCCGTTCTTGCAGGTGGGCCTAGGAACCCAGGCCAGGCACCCAGGCTTTGCTGCATACCCACCCCGCAGGACACCCCCTCCCTCACCCCCAGGGCTCTCGGACCTGGCAGTGATTTTTTTTTAAGACTTGTTGATTTGAAAGGCAGAGAGGCTGGTATTGTGGCCTAGCAGGTAAAGCTATCTGTAGCTCCGGCATCCCATGTGAGTTCAATTCATGTCCCAGTTGTTCCCATTTTCCATTCAGCTCCCTGCTGATGTGCTTTGCCACCCACATGTGAGACTCAAATGAAGCTCCTGGCTCTGACTTAGGCCCGGCTCAGCCCCTGCTGTTGAAGCCGTCTGGGAGTGAACCAATAGAGGGAAGATCTTACTATCTCTTCCTCTTTCTATGTAACTCTGCCTTTCAAACAGATAAATTATTCCTTTAAAAAGTGAAAGCCCATCGGGCCCGGCGGAGTGGCCTAGCGGCTAAAGTCCTCGCCTTGAAAGCCCCGGGATCCCATATGGGCGCCGGTTCTAATCCCGGCAGCTCCACTTCCCATCCAGCTCCCTGCTTGTGGCCTGGGAAAGCAGTTGAGGACGGCCCAATGCATTGGGACCCTGCACCCGCGTGGGAGACCCGGAAGAGGTTCCAGGTTCCCGGCTTCGGATCGGCGCATAATGGCCCATTGCGGCTCACTTGGGGAGTGAATCATCGTACGGAAGATCTTCCTCTCTGTCTCTCCTCCTCTCTGTATATCTGGCTGTAATAAAATGAATAAATCTTTAAAAAAAAAAAAGTGAAAGCCTGAGTTGTGTTGAAAGAGACAGGAGAGAGAGAGAGAGTGAGCAAGTGAGTTATTTTACATCTGCTGATTCATTTCCTAAATGTCCACAATAATCCAGCCTGGGCTGAGCCTGGCCAGGACAAAGCCAGGAACCTGAACTCCATCCAGGTCTCCCCCATGCGTGACAGGGGTCCAAGCATTTGGGCCATCTTCTGCTGCTTTCCCAGGTGCATTGGTAGAGCTGGAACTTCACAGCAGCACTTACTGGGGATGATGGTGTCACGGGCAGGGGCTTAACATGTCAGCCCCATACTTTTAGATTTTTTTTTAAAGATCCAATTTTGCTATTTCTTCCTTTTCCTTTTCTTTTTCTTTGTTTTCCTTTTCTCTTTCTTTCTTTCCCTTTTGTCTTTCTTTCTTTCTTTCCCTTCCTTCCTTCCTTCCTTCCTTCTTCTTTCTTTCCTTCCTTCCTTCCTCCCTTCCTTCCTTCCTCTCCCCCCTTTTTAAGGATTGATTTATCTCTATTAGGCAGATCTGCAGAGAGAAAGAGTTTCTAACTGCTGGTTCACTCCCCATTTGGCCACAATCTCTGGAGCTGAGGCAATTTGAAGCCAGGAGCCTGGAGCTTCTTCTGGGTCTCCCACACACATGCAGGGTACCAAGGCTTTGGGTCATCCTCCACTGCTTTCCCAGGCCACAAGCAAGGAGCTAGATGGGAAGTGGAGCAGCCAGGACACAAACCGGCATCTGTGTGGGATGTTGGCATCATAAGGTGGAGGTGTGCTATGTCACCATGCCAGCTGTATATTGTATATATATGTGGGAGACCCGGAGAAAGCTCCTGGCTCCCAGCTTCGGATAGGTTCAGCTCTGGCTGCTGTAGCCATTTAGGGAATCAACCATCAGATGGAAGATCTTTTCCTCTCCTTCTCCCTGTAAATTCACCTTTCCAATAAAATAAGTTAATACATAATTCTTTAAACATAAAGTTCACCCTTATAAAGTGGCAGGTGATTTCTAATAACATGCTAGCAAGTTAGAGCATGTTTCAGGAAATGCTCAAAATATAAAAAGAGGCAGTCAGATAGTTGTAACAATGCACATTTATTCTGTTGAGACAACAGGAGTGGTTTATGTTCATAAAGCTCCCAAATAATTCCTTATGTAGAAAGCTTAGTGTTTCAGCTACATTCATATCCATGTTAGACTGGCTTCTAAAAGCTTTTCCGCTCCTAGTGAGTCATTTTCTGCAACAGAGATGGACTTTTCTACTGACAATGTTAGAAAGGAAAACAAACAGTAGATTTATTACACAACTTATTTAAATGTCCTTGATGGCATTCTAAATGCAATGACTGCTTCGTTAGAGCATTACAGTTTAGGTGAAGTGCAGGAAACTTTATAACAGTATGAAAACCTAAACAAAACAAAAGTCCTCCTTGCAGGTTAGGAGACCTGTGACTTGTGGCCAGTAGGGCGCATCGCTCCTCCAGAGGGAAAAGCACTTTTAGAACAGCCCAGATTTGCATGGTACCTGCCCACCCACCCTCTTCCAGCATTTTGCGACCACTCTTGGGATCCGGGTTGTAATCAACTATTCGTTCACAGGGTCTATATTTCTGAGTGAGAGGAAAGTCTGCAATTTGTAATCAAAGTCGACGGCTCTGAACTGCGGTTCCTTGTATTTTTTGGTCATCTTGGCACCCAAGTATGTGATGAGTTCACATCTTTCTATAAACTGTTCCATTTTCTTCTTGTATTTCTTTCTTGTGTATTCAGACCCTTTGGGGTTAAAGGCTGTAGGAAACAGAGAAGTGTGACTGCCTACTGTTAGGCTGGTGGACCTGGGAGAGGCAGGGGGCTGGCTGTGTGGCTGAACCAGACAGCTCTGGCTGATAATGTATCCAGATTCCTAGATGTGGGGATTATTCTCATTTGGGTCATAACTGCTGGTATTCACCTTTTTCTTTAGCATGGATAATCCAGAATTGATCTTTTGCTCACAGTTCTGCTTTTAAAGCTAGAACTTTTGATGTTTTTGTTAAAAAGGCTAGCCCCATATTCTGCTGCATTTTCTACCAATATGTACATACACACTCCAACCAACCAACCACCCCAACTTGACAATCCTTTTAATATTTGAAAGTTCTTCAAAGAGTCCATGAAAAACGTATAGTCACACACTTTGTGAAATTTTTGGGAAATGTTATTAAAAGAGTAACTTTTAAAAATGTGTGAAATCCATGCAATTTTAAAAATACTGACATTTTAATAAACCTTTGTTTATTTTTTTGCATGCTACAGTGAATGGAATTAATTCTGAGTAGCACATCAATAAAAATATACAACAGGGGTGGTGTTGTCACACGGGGGTTAAGCCACCAGCTTTCTGCTAATGAGCCTGGGAAAGCAGTGGAAGATGGCTCAAGTGCTTGCTATGTTTGTCCTCCAGCCGTGGCTACTGTGGGCATTTGGGAAGTGATCAGCATATGGAAGGACCCCTCCTCTCCCCGCCTCCCCCCACACAATCACTTTCTCTCAATGTAACTAAGCCTTTTACTTTCACATAAATCAATCTTTAAAAAAAGGACATACCTTTAAGATGAAATGCTATGTAGAGCAGTGCGGATCTCCTTACACTTAAGAAGGGGAACTTGGGCTTTAAGCACCCTGCTGCATTCATTGCTTTAATTAGAGACGTTGCGATGCCCTACAGGAGGGAGCCATTTGAATCATGTGAGTATTTGCGCTTAGTTTCTTGGTGCAGAGTGAAAGGCTCTGAGCTTGGGAATGAGCCTTCTGAAGATGGTTAGGTGACACTTAGCCAACAGGAAGGAAACATAAGCTGCATTTGATTGGGAATCCTGGAAATTCTACATTGGCTCAGTGCTGGGGTGGGGTGGGTGGGTACCGGCCTGTGCTTTATCACAAAAGCCTCTTCATTCCTTTCACTGGGGCCATGCTTCATAGCAACCAGAGAAGGAGGGAGGGGAGCCGGGGATTCAGGCTGCGAACTGCTTTGGCCCAGTTCTGCTGGCTGCGAACTGCTTTGGCCCAGTTCTGCTTCCTTTCCCAGAACTGGCTGGATTGCCCCTACACCGTCAGTGGGCTTGAACTTGGTGGTCAGGAAGGTAATGAGAATTCTGGAACTGAAAAGAAGCTAGAAGCATCCTCTCCACCCCTCTCCTCCCCTGTGTAATTCTGTGCTGTGTAATTCTGTGGCCTCCTCTGGGTGAGCTGCACCTGGCATTTTGATGTTAAATCAGATGGGGGCTCACTTTCTAGGTAAGCTAAAAAAGACAATGTGGTTCAGGTTTTGTGAATATGGTATGCCATTGGACCTTAGACATTGATTTTGTAGAATTATTTAAAAAATAAAAAAAAATTGGGCCCGGCGGCGTGGCCTAGCGGCTAAAGTCCTCGCCTTGAAAGCCCCGGGATCCCATATGGGTGCCGGTTCTAATCCCGGCAGCTCCAATTCCCATCCAGCTCCCTGCTTGTGGCCTGGGAAAGCAGTCGAGGACGGCCCAATGCATTGGGACCCTGCACCCGTGTGGGAGACCCGGAAGAGGTTCCTGGTTCCCGGCTTCGGATCGGCACGCACCAGCCGTTGCGGCTCACTTGGGGAGTGAAACATCAGATGGAAGATCTTCCTTTCTGTCTCTCCTCCTCTGTGTATATCTGGCTTTCCAATAATAATAAATCTTAAAAAAAAAAAAAGAAAAATTAGCTTTAAAAACAGTAGTTGGCTTTATTGGGAAGCCTATTTAGAAAAAAAAAGTTCTGTTTGGGTAAATGAGTAAGTTGCTTCATGGGGGATTTGCAGAGCATGCTCAGCCCTGGGGTTCACTTGACCTGGCATTGCAACTCAATGTGTGTGCAGAGCACGGTCCTCCAACTCAACCTGCATTGTTCAGATCACGAGAAAGTTCTACAGACACACACTTTCCAAAGTAAAGACCACACCACATAGCCAGGTCCAAGGTAAGGATGATCTCCTCCCTTGTCTTGCGAGTGCAGCTCTATTTGGGAATGAGTTACGGAAGTAAGGGCTTGCTACATATTTTGTTTTCAGACCCAAAGAAGGGAAGAGTGGATTGGCAGCTTAGAAATAAAAAAAAAAATGCTGCCTTAAATTGCATCATTGCTAAAGCAAAACAAAAAACAAAAACAAAAAACCTGTTTTGAAAGAGAAGGGAGCAAGGTGCATTTTGAATGGGCATCAGGGACAACCCAGCAACAGCACCTGTTCCAGGTATCCTGGCAGAGGGAGGCTGGTGAGCGAGATGGGTTGCTTCAGCGGGGGCAGCTTGTGTGGAAGCTTCTGGTCCCAGTATCTCTGTGGTGACCTGAGGATACAAAGCTTGTGGCACGGGTACCCACACCGGAGACAAGGGGAAGGCCAAGTTCACCACCTGTTTCCCTCCACCCCAGGAAATGATGCAAGTGAAAGTCCTCCAATCCTGCTCACTTGCTCTCAGTTGTCTGGCTTTTCACAGCAACTATAGTCAAAGTTTCTATATTCTCTTCAAACTTCTGCTGACTCTCTAAGTAGCCCCCTCCATGACCTGGGCAGGTGCTATGCTATACACCTGTTTTTCTAGGTTCTTCACTGCCAGCTGCTGTAGGCATCTGTGACTGTACCCTCTGGACTACAGATAGGACTTCCACCTCCTCGCCTCACTCTGCACCAGGATTTCCACCTCCTCGCCTCACTCTGCGCACTCATTCATGTTGAGATCACCAAGTAGCCTGCCACAACCTCACCTTCACACTTTTACAGTCCTGGTCTTGCTTGACCCCTAGGCAGCAGCTACGCTTGCTGGCTGCAGGCACCTACCTGGAGCCTTCCTCTCTAATCCATGGCCAGCCTTACTCTCCATATAGTTTTAAATTTCCCCTTGCAGTCTTCCCTGTTGGCTCTTCCAACTTTGGTGTATTGAGCGTTTCTCAGGGCTTGAGCCCAGGGCTACAGATCAGCTCAAAAACCGGGGGTGTGGTTTGCGGCAGGATTACTCCAACCAGCCTCCAGCCTGCTGCCAATACTCCAGTGGGGAAGTTCACTGTAGACCCCGATGGGATCCAACGTGTCCTCACACGGCTCTCTGCATCAACTCCAACAGCAGTCCTGACTCGCCCCTTGCCCTCCTCTCTCCCCTGACTCTGTGTCCAGCGGGGCATGAGTTTCCTGTAGTTGGGTCATCCTGCAGGACTCTCTGCCCTACACCTGCATCTAGCCCATTTCTCGTTGCTTCTCTGGGACTAGTCCTGCCACTTCCATCATGCTGGTGCGGTTTTCCTTTGCCAGGATCCCCCGCAGCTCTCCACCCTATGTCACTCTCCAACTTAAAAGTCTGGGGAGGGGTGGGAGAACCCAAGTATCTATGTAACTGTGTCACATAATACAATGTAATTAATGAAGTTAAAAAAAAAAAAAAAAGTCTTCCTCTGGGGCCGAAGCTTTAGGATGTAGGGGGCCTAAACTTATCGTGGTCGTCATCATCATCTCGCATGGATCTTCCTCCCCTCCCCAGTCCCCAGTAAGGGACCACAGGAGCTCCCCCTTCAGTAAGCACCTGGGCAATCCAACGAGCTCACCTCAGAAATTTCTCAAGCTTTTCTTTAGTCTCAAAAATATAGATGCGATCACGGTATTCCACTGCATGGTTGATGTTGCCAGGAACCAGCGCTTCATATCTGTAAGATCCCAAACAAACAAAAAACAAAAGAGCCACCTTCCTGGAAAGCAGTATTACTGTGCAAAGAGTGTCAGGTTCCCACACAGGCAGCTCAAGGAAGCAGCAGGTGGTTTCCCCTGCCCCTGTTTCAGCCAAGGAAACTACGGTGGCATTTCCTCAGGGAGGCCATGCTAGACGCCCCCGCCCCCACCTGCACCCCGGGCGAGCACCTGCCTCTGTTTTCCGTCCTGGTAGGTCACTGGACAGTAGCCCTGGAGCTCAGCACACTTGGGGAACCGGCGCTTCAGCTCGTGCAGGGTCAGCCTTTTGGGGATCATGTCCGCCGATGGGAGGGGATGCGGCGCTAAGGGAGGCACGTACAATTCGGGGTTCGTCAAGAATTTCTATATTAAAAAAAAAGATGGTGGCCATCTTACCTGCGTGTGCATTCGCAGGGAGCTGGAGTGGGAAGTGGAATGGGACTGAAACCCCAGGCAAGCTGAGCTTTCACTGCTGTGCCAAATACGTGTTGCTTTACTATATGCCATCAAATCTCGGGCGTTAACAGCACACTCAGCCCTGTGTGTCTGCAGGTTCTGCACCTGCAGATTAGACCAACTGCAGAAGATCAGAAACTACTGGGAAAAAATGCTATTCTCATTGCATCGGGGTTGTATAAGCCATTCTGAGTAACCTGGAGATGGTCTGAAGTATTAAGAAGGATGTGAACAGATGATGTGCACACACAAGGCTGTCTTATAAGGTAGCTGAATGAACGTTCCCAGATTTTGCTATCTGGGACTCTCCTGGACACCAAAGGATGGCTGTACAGATATCCTGGGAATTGTAGCGATGGGAACTTGAAGGCATAGAGGCCTCTGTCAGCTCCAATTGTCTGAGGATGCTTTTAACATTCTCTCCGCAGCCTCTGGAACCGAATCCCTTGGATGCCCACCCTTGGGCAGAATCCTTCATGCTCAGTGCCCACTCCACTAAGGGCACCCACGGCTGGCTAGTCCACCTGTTGGGCTAGCCCAGATGCATGAGCCATCACTGATGGCTCATTTTGTGTTTCTAAATAATCACAGGCCAACTGGAGGGCTCTCAGCCTTGATTTTCAGGGCATTTCCTAGCTGTGCCCATTCTTTCCTATTGGACAAATTGCAGGATTAGCACACATTTGGAATTGGGAACAAACATACCTGTAGCTTTTCCTGAGAATGCATTTTATAATAGTGGCCCCGGAACTCTGCCACAAGTTCCAGGGAGTCGTTCAGTGAGCAGTCATACAGTTCATTGGCTTCAGCCAGGCTGACGGGGCAGAACTGCCCAAACTCCCCGAGGCGGGAGAGCAGGTCTTGAGGTGTGATACATAACTTATCAATACAGGCGGCTTTTCCTGTTAGTAACAGATGACTGGGATTAGGGCTTTTCTTTTTCTTTTTTTCTTTTCAGAAAAACATTATAATTTTAAAAGTTAACAATGGAGCAGTACTATATAAATCCATATTCACTGGAAAGTTCCAAACAGTAGAATACAAAGTAGAGGTACAATCCACACCCGCTTCCTCTCAGTCGAACAATCCTCCTGAGAGGTGAGCGCTGGTGGGTGGGTGTCCTTTTTGGCCTTTTTCTGTATATTTGCATACAGAGACTGCATGTGAATAGGCTTTTGCCACTGTACTACAAACTTTCTTCTGCAACTTACTTTGATCAGTTATTTAGTATTATTGACATCTGGTCATATCAGTTTATGCAACTGTGCCCTGTATTCCACTGTATGCATATAGCTCACTCAGCCTTTAATCTATGGATAAGTGTTTGGGTTGTTTTAATTCTTGGCATATGTATTTGCTATAATAATATTTGCATAAATACATATATGTAACTGAATATGTATATTAACAAGAATGCATATGTACATACATATAAGGAGTCTTCATAGAGTTCATGGAAAACACATTTTATGAAAAACACTGAATGGATTGCAAAATTTTTGCATTGAAATGTATTTTTAAATTTTAATGTATTTGAAAGGCACAGAGAAAGAGTGAGCAAGTGAGAGGGAAGAGAGAGAGAGAGAAAGAGAGAGAGAGTGAGAGAAAGAGAGAGAGATAGCTCCCACTTACTGGTTCACTTCCCAAATGCCCACGATGGCCAGAGGTGAGCCTGGCCAAAGCTGGGATCTGGCAGCTCAATCCCAGGTCTGCCAAGTGGGAGACAGAGGCCTGAGTACTTGATCCATCCCCATTGCCTCCCCGGGTCAGCAGGAAGCTGCACTCAGACATGGAAGCCATGTTCTCCGATGCGGTGTGCAGTGTCTTAGCTAGCATGTGAACTGCTTGGCCTCATGGTGTGTGGGCTGGACATAGTAATTCACTATTAATAAGTAAGATATAGAAAGAGTGATATAGAAAGGTTTACTTAAAAAATAAGTACGATATAGAATGTAAGATATAGAAAGATATAGAAGAGATGCCACTTCTTTTTAAAAAAATATTTATTATTTATTTATTTGAAAGGCAGAGTTACAGAGAGAGAGACAAAGAAAAACAGAGAGGGAAAGATCTTCCATCCCCTGGTTCACTCCTTAAATGGCTGCAATGGCCATAGCTGAGCCTATCTGAAGCAAGGGGCTAGGAGCTTCTCCTGGGTCTCCCAGATGGATGCAGGGGCCCAAAGCTTTGACCCATCATCTGTTGCCTTTCCAGGTCACAATCAGGGAGCTGGATGGGAAGTAAGGCAGCCAGGGCACAAACTTGCAGCCATGTGGGATTCTGTCACTTACAGGTGGAAGATTAGCCTGTTGAGGCATGCTGATGTCACTTCTATGATTAGTTTGCTGTAATAGGCTGAATCATGTCTCCCCAAAAGATATGTTGATAATTCCCCCCTACCCCTAATGCCCACAAAGTGACCTGGATTGCACATAGGGCCAGACAGACTCAGAGAATGATGTGTGAAGACTTGGAGACTGACAGACACATAGAGAAATGACATGAGTTCAGTGGCAGAGATGGGAGAGACACCTACACAAACCAGGAGCACCAGGGGTTGCTGGCAACACTGGGCCCCAGGAGAAAGGTGTAGGTGGGGGGCACAGATTCCGCTGCTCACACTGCATCTCCAGTGGGAGCATGCCCTACCAGCACCCTGGTTTTGCTTCTCCAGCCTTTGCAGTTGCGGGATGACACAAACAATTTGCTGTTGATTGAGCCACCCAGTTTGTGTGTTAGAGTAGCCCAAGGGTACAGGAACAATGACAAGAGGCTATAACTTCTGTTGGTTGTCTTTTCAGCTTATTCTTCTGTTGAACTGGCTGCTATGTTGGCAACAGCTGGCAAGGACCCAAGAGACCCAGTCCAGCAGTCCTGGGGGAACTGAGGCTTGTTAACATGAGTGAGCCTGGGGACAGGTTTGTTCCAAGGTGGGTTTTCAGAAGAGACCATCACCCTGGCTGACACCTTGGTTGGTAAGCTTGTGAGAGAGTCTGACTGTGGCCTTGAGAGAGTCCCCCAACTAAGCTGTATCTGATTCCTGCTCTCTCTCCCTTCTCTGTTGTTTTAGGTTGCTAAGTTTTGGGTTGTTGCTGTGCACCAATGGATAGCTAGTATTGTATTTGTTGTTTACGACACAGAGAAGGCTAAGGAGCACTAATACTCCTTTCCTACAAAAAAAAAAAATATATTACCCCAGGGGGTCAGTATTGTTATATAGTAGGTTAAGCCATGGCCTGCAGTGCCAGGATTCCACGTGGGTATGTGCTTGAGACCCAGTTGCTCCACTTCCGATCCAACTCCCTGCTAATGCACCTGGGAAGACAGTGGAAGATGACCCACGTGCTAGAGCCCCTGCCATCCACATGGGAGACCCAGATGGAGCTCCTGGCTCTGAGCATTAGCCTGGCTCAGCCTTGGTCATCATGGTTATTTTAGAGTGAACCAGTAGATGGGAGACCTCTCTCTTCCTCTTTTCTGTCTCTGTAACTCTTCCTTGCAAATAAGTAAAAAAAAAATTTTAAAATATTACTCCACTGTAATAACAACAACAGGATGGTGTTACAGTCTATGGCATTGTTCCTCTAAAATACAGTAATATAGCATACTATTGTAAAGTAGATACTATCATAATTTATAATGTCCTAATACCATCCTCTATGGTACTATCATTTTGTATATTCTGATGTTATACTTTCGCTCTACTATGCTGAACTTCACCAATCTTAAGCAGGTTTAGTGATTTAAATCACAGCTTTAGTCATTTAGAGTTGTGTGACTTCAAGTCATGAAATACACTTAAATATCTTTTTCAAAGTCTTGGCGTATCCTTAACCACATCTGACGGTGTTCACGTCTTATTCTGCAACATGGCAGAATAACGAGGAATCTCATTTTCCAGCTCTAGCCTTGCACGGACTCACCTGGTAGAATTAAAGCTTGGATCCTGACAGGGAAGCATGGCTTGAATAGCATACCAAAAGAAAACACACACACACACACACACACACACACACACACACACACACCCCAAAACTCAATTAGAAATCTGTCAGATGCAGCCTAGGCGATCAGGCGGAGTGGAAGCAGAGAACAGTGCAGATGTGGGTTGGGTTAAAGCAGCTGAGGACAAGGCCTGGCCCTGGCATAATGTGCAGGGTGCTGTGGTGCCCATCCAGGCTCCTGTGCGGCACCCTGGCGGCTTCCCCAGCTGCTGAGAAGGCTGGCACACTGCACGGTGGAGGGTGCACTTTCCTGCTGCAACCTGCCATAGTCTCTTTTCCTGACAGCACTAATCCATTTCAAAACAGCACAACTCTCCTGGCATAGTCACCCCTAGTCACCCATAAAACCCCCCATGTCTTAACACTACTGCACTGGGGATTTGGTTTCAACATAACAGTTTTAGGGGAATACAGCATGCTCAGAGCATGGCACCGGAGTAATTGAATAGCACTTTACTTTTCAAAAATATCAGTTAAGATCATTGGGACAAATGTGGAAATGGAATGAATTACAGGAACATGAGTTAGACACATTTGGACTTCAAGCTCATATTTTGCTCTACCTTTTAAAATTTTTGTGATTTTTTTTACCTTCTTTTATTCTTTCCAGGTATGTTTGCATGTAATTGTTCACCATCCGGACATTCTTCATGACTTCATTCCACACCCACCATTTGCTGTGAAAGCCGTCGATCACATACCAGTTCTGATGCTGCTCTTGGTAATACTGCCGAATTCCAGCGATATTTTTGCGGTACTTTGCATTTTTGACAGCTGTAATTTGTGTGCTATTGTGCAAGGGCAATGGGAAGCTAACAGGGAAACAAAAGGAATAGAAAAGGCTGTTAAAACATTTTTTTCCTCACTAATTAAAAGTTCGTTTTTTTTTCCTCACTGTGTATATTACCTCTGCTCATTTTTCTTAGCCAGGATCAACCTTTTGAAAATCTCCTTGGAAGGCACATCCAACTCGAAGATGATCATGGGAATGATTGACCTGGCTTCCAAGAGAGTCATCTGATACGTAGTCACAGGGTATCCATCGATGACAACACTGAGAGAGACAATGGTGAGAAGAGCACTTCTAGGGCGCATGCTTGATGCAGCAGTTAAGATGCTGTGTGGGACACGCCCATCCCACACTGGGAGGTCTGGGAACCGGGCTCCCTTCCCCACTCCAGCCTCCTGCCAGTGCATACCCTGGAAGGCAGCACGTGATGGCTCAGGGACTGGGGTCCCTGTCACCCCTGTGGAAGACCTAACTTCAGCCTGGCCTAATGTTGGCTCTTTGTAGGGGAAAGTATCATTTGAGGAGTGATCTAGCATGTGGGAACATACTCTTTTTTTGGTCTCTCTGCCTTTCAAGCAAGCAAAATACATACATTTTTTAAAACAATTTTTTTTATTTGAAAGATTTGTTTTTGTTTTTGTTGAAAGGCGGATACACAGAGAGGAGGAGAGTCAGAGAGGAAGATCTTCCATCTGATGGTTCACTCCCCAAGTGAGCGCAACGGCTACGCCGGGCCCAAAATACATACATTTTAAAGATAAAAGTGAGAATTCCACATTCCACAGCTGCTGATGCCATAGTGTAGTAGACTCAGTTTCTGCCTGCAGCACCAGCAGCCTATATGGGCCCCCGTTTGTGTCCTGGCTATTCCACTTCAGACCCAGCATGCATGGCCCTGGGGTGGGTCGAAGCGCTGCAGCCAGGGGGAGAGTGAGACCCTGGCTGTCAAGCTGAGAGGCAGGGCTAGAGGCTGAAGTGCATGAAGTCCTATGGCTAGGTGGGAGCAATCTGGGACCACTGGGCCTTGGTCACCGATATGGTTTGGTGTGGGCCACCTCACCTTGCCCAGCGCTCCCTGACTGTCTTGAGGTCTAAATTCCATGGTGGAGGTGACTGTGAGTGGGCATGGGTAGGCTAGCTTACTGGAGGAGGCAAGAGCAGCTCAACTTCCTGGTTCTGGGGATGAGCATAACTCAGAGTGGGTGAGCAGTCACTCTGAGTTAAGGTGGGTCTACTGCAACTGTCTCGGTGAACATCTCTGCTATGCAGAGCTCAACAATCTGTAGCAGCAACTCCTTCTGGGTGAGTCCCAGTGCCTTTCTGGGGCAAACAGCTAATGCCCTGCCTGCCCAATGTCATAGAAATATTCATGGACCTGAATACGGCTGGCAGTGAGGAAGGGCAAGGGGGCTTCTAACATACAACAACTTCAAGGACACTGACTTGGGATGGTGATGGGATTGAGGGAGGGTTTAGGGAGGAACTAGGTCAGTGAACCATGTGCAAGACCAAGGCTTTTGCTTTCATCTGGAAGGGCATTTCCTCCTGGATGTGCCCAGGGCTAGGGGCGCAATGGTCAAGTATAAGACTAGCAAGAGAGGGAGAGTTCAAGCATGTGGCTGCTTTCTAGAAGTCACACTGATGGAGGGGCAGTGCTACTTGGGCAGAGAGCAAGGCCAGGGAGAGACCAGGCCCAAAGGAATACACTCCTCCTCCGTTATGGATTAATTGATTGATTTGTTTTTTGTTTTTGTTTTTTTTTTTTTTTTTTTTGAGGTGCGAACACTTTATTGAGGAGCCTGAAGGGGTCGTGGAACCATGAAGTCCAGCTGAGACTGGAGGAAATCCGAAGTCTGCGGCCGGGACCTTGCTCCCGCCACGACTCGGAAAGCTAATTGATTGATTTGGAAGGAAGGAGAGAGAGAGAATCTTTCATCCACTAGTCCACTCCTCAGTGCCCTACAATAGCTGGGGCAGTGCAGGCTGAAGCTCCCATGGGGACCTTCCCTGTAGGTGGTAGGGACCCAACTACTTGAACTATCAGTGTTGCCTCCCAGGGTGCTCATTAGCAGAGAGCTGGGATTGGTAAGGACCCAGTGACTCCGAGATGAGCTGCTGGGCCAGACACCTGCCCCTCTGTTATTTCATGGGGTTGGGGTGGGAAGATTACGGTCAGAAGCACTGCAGGATCCCTCCCTAGGGGACAGGGTGGGTCTCCAGGCTTTTGGGCAGCTCTGGGGTTGCTGCTGGGATGGACTCTGAGGCTGCCTGCTCCTTGGGCAGGGGAGTGTGCAGCCAGGTGACAGCTTGACAGAATGTCAGAGTGGACTGCACCCTTGCCAAGGGTTTCCAAGCCAGTGAGCGACCAATGCTTTAAGACACTAGGAAGAAGTTTCGCAAGCGTTTTCACTCCCTGGGTCCTCTCCTCCCACCCTTTCATCACGAACCCTGCAGTGTTGCAGGTGCTTTCCATCAGAGCCAGTTCCAGCGCTTGGATGGTCAGTTCATCTGGCGCCGTCATTCCTTTGTGAAGACGCCAGTTCAACATAAGTGCTAGTTCTGTTTCTTGGTAGTGGTTTAGCACAGTCCTCAGCGCGTCTCCTACGGACAAACGTTTCAAGCCATATTCGCTTGCCAGTTTGTTGGCCACTGGAAAACACAAGACATAACAACGCTTTGTTTCACAAATTCCCCTCTCAAACGCTCCCTTGTGAGATGCTGGCTAATGACATCAGCAGCAAAATTCATCTTCACATCACTTGTGGGGTATCCCAAAGCTAAGACTGCCACATTTCACCACATAAAATCCTCCTGGTGTGTGACTAAATGGATGTGGCTAAAGAGCTAATTCTGTGCTGTTGTTTTCTTAAAACAACCAAACCAGAGTTTAAGTGTTTCCTTTCTTCTGCATGAGACAATAACATTTTTTTAAAAAGAAGATTTATTTTGATTGAAAAGACAGATTTCACAGAAAGGGACACAGAAAGAGGTCTTTCACCCACTGGTTCACTCCCCGAATGGCTGCAACAGTCAGAGCTGAGTTGATCTGAAACCAGGAGCCTGGAGCTTCTTTCTGGGTCTTCTACCTGGATGCAGGGGCTCAAGGACTTAAGCCACCCTCCACTACCCTCCCAGATCAGAAGCAGAGAGCTGAATCAGAAGTAGAACAGCTGGGATATGAATCAGTGCCTAAATGGGATGCTGGCACTGCAGGCGAAGGATTAGCCTGTTTTGACACCACGCTGGCACGAGCAACAACATTTTCAGTGGATGTCACTTTGATGTGGACCTGAACAACACTGGCAATCTTAACCGTTAAGTCAGACCCTCACCCGGGGTTCTCCTTGTGAATGCTGACCCGTTTTCTTTCGTTTGGAGTCAGTTGTGGGAGTTAGACACTGGGGATCCCTTTAGGCTTGGGAGGGCAAAAGTCTGCCCTTTCTCACCTGTGGTTTTCCCGGATTTTGGAGGCCCCACGATGAAAATCCGAATTGGCACCGTGGGCTTGGCTTTGGGTTGGCGGATGTATTTGATTGGGTTTTTCATGAATTTCTCTTTAGTTTCCTTACTAGATAAAAAATAGATGTACTGCCGATGGATGATAGGGTAAATCGGCATCTCTGCGTTGTCGGCTGCCTTGATCGTGTCTCCTTCGTTTAGCTGTAACACAGGTGGAGTTGTAAGTTTGTTTCCATCTGTGCATTTCTCCCAACTACAGTGCAGGGAAGCCAAGTGGTAAAATCAGAAAAGCGTCTTCCTTACAGCAGAAGAAAACTGATCAGAATCAAATGTCAACATCAAGTAACTGAAAAGTACAGACGATATAAACACATGATCAGTGTAACACTTCCTAGTTGACTTTCAATGTGCTTCAACTACAGGAAGTTCTTTCAATTTTTCTCTGACGGCTTTAGTGTATATGTTAATTGTTTCAGCCAAGAGGTTAACGTCTACGTTTATTCCTGGGCCAGTTTATCCTCATGAGTAGGTTGGTTCTTAAAATGTGGCGTCACGAAACAAATTGTTCCCTCACTCCCAGTAATGTGCACTAGAAATCCTAATCCTTATTCTTCTATTTGAAGATAGGATCTTACAGCAGGTATTGAAGATGAAGTGAGGACATAAGGATGGGGCCGAACCAGGATCACATCCTTCTAAGAAGAGGAAGCAGCTGCAGGGGGTCTGTCTGAGGGACAGGCCAGGCAAGCCCACGTAGAAAATGGCTGTCTGCAAGCCGGTGGGGAGGCCTCAGGAGAAATCAAACCTGCTGTCACCTTGAGCTTGACTTCCAGCCTCCAGCACCATGACAAGGTCAAGTTCCATCTTACCCATGGTGCTCTGTGTGGCGGCCAGAGCAGACTCATGCAAAGCAGGTTTCAGGGTTGTCTTTCAGGGGTCTACTGGTGGTTAAATCCCACTGAGTTCTGTCCCACATCTTGGTTCAGATACTGTTCCACCCATCAGTAGCCATCAGGAAAGGCAGCCGAACCCCCAAAGGCATGGGTGTGGGATGGGGCAGAGAATGGGGCCCACCTTTTTACACGGGCATATTCATTAACACCAGGGTTGAGATTATCAGCTACCGCTGCGTGTGGTGGACAGCTGTGACAGTGTGGTGGCTGTACCACTTCTTCCAAGGGGTCAATACTGATGGCCAGTGTTATGATTAATAGCATCATTCTAGGACTAGGATGGGATGGGGTTGTTTATGGCTGGGAGTGAATGGAACCCACAGGAGGAATGGGGGATGCTGTCTGCTCCATGGTATGTGTTTGGTGAGAAAAGACGAGCATTTTAATTTAATTTCTCGTTTCCCCAGGATTTTTGTAACTGGGTTAAGACTGTTCCACAATGCTTATGTTTTTTGAAATTAGTCATTCTTTTTTTCCTGGACAGACCTGAAGCAGGCAGGCAGGCAGGCAGGCAGGCAAGCCAGCTCTCAGAGACATCAGCTGAAATTACCTTTACTGGGTCCCAGTAACCAAAGGAGCTCATGTACTTGTAGGTGTGCATGAGCATCTTCTGTGCAAGCTGCAGTGGGATGGGGTAGCATTTCTCAAAGATACTCTCGCGGGTTTCCACCAGCGGCTTTAGCTTCATGTTCAGCATATACTGGACAATGTGCATTTTCCGAGACCCATTGATGAGAATGACGGGGATCAAAAACTTCTCAAATTCCTCCTGACGAGAGAAACGATAAAAGCCAAAAACATTTAGTGGGGGAGGGAGAAACAGTTTGCATATAGTTGTAGCATGTGATCACTGTGGGTGACTGTGTTCAGCTTCTAGGTGCTCAACGCCCCAGCTGCAGGTGGCTTTCCTGGTGCCCAGGATTGGCCAGGCTTATCATTCACCATGGTTAAGTGGTACAGACAGCAGGGATTCCAGCCCTACAACATACATTTCCTTAGGAAACAATACATCAAAAAAAGACTGGAACCCAACTGCTTTCGCTCCAATTCTCCAAATGTTATGTCCTGAATTTTGACAACTTCAAGAAAAGGGATAACCTGTATTATTTGTAAATTATTTATATCCGTTTCAAATTTTTCTCCCAGTTCACTCTTGAGATGCTCCACGGCTTCGGATTCTTGCTCCTCATCTTCCTCACTCATCTCTTCCTCGTCCCTCGGAAACTCCTCTTCCAGGATGTTGTCAATGTCGTCTTCCTCTTCTTCCAGGTCTTCCTCACTAACCTCCTCATCTTCTCTCTGAGCCATCTAAGGAAGAAAATACTCCATGTTACTGGGCATAAAAACCAAGTGAGATGTCATCTGGAATCTTCTGTGGTGATTATGTTTTGGTTGCTAGTACACAGCAATATTCATGTAGCAATACAGTAAGATTTCATTTTATTTTATTTTTTAGAGATTTATCTGTTTTTAGTGAGTTATGGGCAGAAAGAAGAGAAAGAGAGAGAGAGGGGGAGAAAGAGAGAAAGAGAGAGAATATCAATTTTCCATTTGCTGATTTATTCCCCAGATGGCTTCACTGGCCAGTGCTGGGCCGGGCTGAAGCCAGGTGCCAGGAACTTCTGGGTCTCCCACATGGGTGGGTACAGGGTACCAAGGACCTACATCATTTTTGCTGCTTTCCAAAGGAAAGTAGGGAGCTGGGTCAAATGTGTAGCATCCGGGACATGAATTCTAGCTCAAATGGGATGCTGGCATTGCAAGAGGAGGCTTTACCCACTATTTCAAATTTAAAATTTAACAAATAAAAAATGTTTATTTATTTTTATTGGAAAGTGAGATATACAGAGAGGAGGAGAGACAGAGAGAAAGATCTTCCAACTGCTTATTCACTCCCTAAGTGGCCCCCACAGCTGGAGCTGAGCTGACCCGAAGCCAGGAGCCAGGAGCTTCCTTTGGGCCTCACTTGGATGCAGGGTCCCAAGCCTTTGGACCACCCTTGACTGCTTTCCCAGGCCACAAACAGGGAGCTGGATGGGAAGCGGGGCCGCAGGGACACAAACCCGCGCCCGTATAGGATCCCTGCACATGCAAGGCGAGGACTTTGGCTACTAAGCTACTGCACCGGACCCAAATTTAACATTTTAAATGCCTGACACCTAACACCTTCAAGGTTCTGACATTACAATGATCTCACATACAGACAAGATAATAAATGCTGTTTAGCTATATCATTGTCAGATCGTTATAGATTTATGGTGGTCTTCAGAATAATATCTAATACAGTCTAAACAGGATAAAAAGCTTACTATCTATGCTAACTTGGATGGGATTAGTCTCCTTAACTGTAAAATGGGAATAATAAAAAGTATTTCTTTCACTGGGTTGTTGGGAGCACTAAATTTTAGAAGAGTGTCTGGCACATAGTAAGTGTGCAGTGGCTATCATGGGACGACAGCTCCTGCCATCTTTGCGTGAAGCCCTGTACTAACAGTGTCATGGCGCATGCTGCAGGTGCCTTAACTTCTAGGACAAGCACCTGTCTCCAGACAGAAACCAGGCAGAGGCTAAAAACCTTCCAGGCTGGACTGTGAAATACCGTCCTGAATATTTGCTTTCTGATGCCTTGAACTTCAATCTCAACCTGCATGCCCACGCACGTGTTCAGCTTGCTGTGTCATCCTGGAATGCACCCCATCCCCTGCCCCAGCCTCATGAAACATGGACCCAATCATCCAGACCCTGTCTTCTCCATAGCAGATCCAAGATGGGACTCAGTCCTGACCTTTGCTTCAACCTCATTCAAACCAGGACTTTGGCTTCTGCCCAGGATTTAGGATCCGCATCTCTGTTTACCATTCTTCCCGTCCTGGCTCACTGCCCTGTTTTTTCCTGATTTTCTCCTTCTAGCGGCTGCTGGGCTGCTCATCACTCCATAGGACAGACCCTAGTATTGCAGAAACAGGAACCAGAGGACTAAGGACAGAAGCAGGGTCTCTTGAAGTGCACTTTGAAAGCAAATGCCCACAAGATGGCGCTGTTTCCTGAAAGTTAATGCAAATAGTCGGCCGCTCAACCGTCTGGCATCCAAGCAAGGAGACAGTACACTCCTCAACTGAGCTGGGGCCCTAGGAAGTCCAGATTTCCACGTGAGGGATTCACATCAGCCAGAAACAGGAATCAGAGGCAGGGCCAGGAATCGAACCCAGGCAGTCTGAGATGGGATGCATATATCTTGGCTGCAAAGTTAAAGTACTTCAGCTCTTTTTAGTTTTTTTTGGTTTGTTTGTTTTTTAGTGTATTTATTTGAAAGACAGAACACTAAGGAGACAGATCTTTGATCTGTTGGTTCACTCCCCAGTTGTACGTAACATCCAAGGCTGGGCCGGGCTGAAAGCCAAAAGCTCTGGGACTCCCTGTTGAGCCTCCACCTGCTGCCTTGTGGGGTGGGAGTTGGGGGCAAGAGGGTAAGGGGCAAACCTCAGCATAGCCTTAACTTGAATCCAGAACCTGGGGATGGCAGGCAATGCCTGCCCCTCCTGCAAGGCTTTAGAATGCACCTTTTGATTTCATGTGGTTGGAGCTTGGGTGATGGGTGTCCACCCTTGTTGAGCCAAAGCATCCTTTGGCTGACTCACCTCACCTCTTCGCCTTCTGTCTCTGTCTGACACAAGTTCAGCCCGTCTTTTAGCGATCATATCTGTCTGTTAAAGAAGGAGACATTTCAACATTTGAAGAGATGATATAAAAAGTACTATCATTTTTTTTTCTGATAAAAATTACTTTCTAGTAATTTTTTTTTCCAAAGTGGAAGTCACATTTGGGTGGAAGACAGGTGGATGTGGCAGGGAAGCCTGTAGCTGGGAGATTCTTGCAAGGGGGACCTCTTGCTTGGCTGCGTCCTCTGCCCCACACCCTCAACTGCTGGTCAGTTACATCATGTATTTGCTTGTAGTGACAGGTGGATTTTATTTGTAGTGATAGATTTCTATTTGGAGGTTATTTGTTGAAAATGTTGGGTAGTATTTTATACGCCATTAAAACAATAACTGGAAAAATACATTTGGGCATATGAGGATAGCATGTGTGCCTTTTAAAATTAATTCTATTTGTGTATAATGAATAAAGTTCATGTATTCCATGATACAAATTTAGAAATTTGGAAGCATATGTACTTTTGTTTTAAAGATTTATTTGAAAGTCAGCATGATGGGGAGAGAGAGAGATTTTTCAACTCCTGGTTCACTCCCCACATGGCTGCGAGAGCCAGGGGTAGACCAGGCCAAAGCCAGGCACCCAGAGCTCCATCCACAGCCTCCATGTGGGTGGCACGGGTCCAAGCACTTGAACCATCATTTGTGGTTTTCTTGGGTGCAGTGATAGAGAACTGGATTGGAAGAGGAACAACCAGGATTAGAGCCAGCACTCTCACACAGGATGCTGGTGTCACAGGCAGGCAGCGGACTAACTTGCTGCTGGGCCACAGTGCCGGTCCCAGCATTTGCACATCGGAGATGGACACAGCAGTGGTATACAGAGCTTCTAAATATTCTTCTTTTCAACTTCTTTTTATTTGAAAGGCAGGGAGAGGAAAATGGAGAGGAAGGAAGAGAGCAAGCGAGTGTGTGTGTGTGAGAGGTATCTCCCATTTCTCCCACTTACTCCTCAAATGTCCAAATCAATGAAGGAATATGTATAAATATGTATATAGATAGATAGATATAGTATTATATACATTATGTATATTATATAATATATACTATATTGTATGTAGTGTATATATAGTATTGTGCATACATGTACGTATATATAATGTAATATATGTACATGTTATATATGTGTGTATGTGTATATTTGTTTACTTGTTTGTTTTATGCTGAAAAAAAAATACTTGCAAGGCAGGTGGTACTATCCCACTCAACAGGTGGCTTAGGAGAAATTCAGAGAGCTCAGTTCCTAGAACATCATGAAGCTGGCGTGAGGCTGGCACACCAAGCTCCCCGGTGAAGGTGTATGGTGTGCTGGCGGCTGCAGACAAGGCTGTGTGTAGTGAGAGCTTCAGATAGGAGCAGAATAGGGAGCTCATTGTGCTGGCTTGGGAAATCAGCCTGGAAGCTGCTAGAAGGATGGCCTGGAAGGCCTAAGGAAGAAGCTGTGGTGGGAGGGTGTGAGATGCAAGGAGCAGGTACACAACGGTATGTGTTGGCTCCTAAAACCCGCTGCCCACCTGCCCATGGCCTCTGAGGTGGTCAGAGCATGTGGCGCCCAAGATGTTCTCCTCCTCTGCTCTGTGCCTGGCACGGGGAGGCGGGGGCACCACCACGGCCTCGTCTCCCGGAGACATGGGTACAAATCATTACTAAAGTCTCGAATCATTTTTAGGTTTCATTACAAGTAGGCTTACAAATTGGAGGATCAATGTCCTCATTCTTAACTGTGGCCTGAAAACTGGATAGCATGTGTTGGTGAGGACTGCTTTGGCACTTCCATGGATGTCCAGGGTCTGCATGATACACACCCTGATTTTTGCCTTCATGTCTTTGATGAGTTTCTTCCTTTCAAATTTCTTCTGCTGTTTCAGCTTCCACTTCTTGATCTGGGAAGGGAGAAGGCGATCGGAGACATCTTGCTCGTCGACCTGGATGAAAATTGCAGCGTCTGGGAAAAATCCATGTTCCCCCAAGAACAGGGCCTCTTCCGGATAGCGTGGGAAACCATCCAGGATGAAACCTGTGGAACTAGGGGGAAATTTTCATCATTCATTTTATACCATGTGATTATTAGGGTAAAGAATCTAACAGCTGATGCATCTCAATAATGATTTTAGAAGTTTACTGTGTTGTCTTCTATTTTTCCACTTGTTCAGCTGATAATTCTCCTCTTAGGCATATCAGATTGAATCAAAAGCATAACATTTTATATCTATATTGATAACACAAAGGCAATTTAAAGTATTGGAAAATGGAATTACAAGGTAAATTGATTTGGATGCCAAAATAGTCACCAACTGACATTGTTTTCTTCTTTTTCCTTTTTTTTTTTTTAAAGATTTATTTATTTTTACTGGAAAGGCAGATTAGATTTATGGAGACAAAGAGAGACAGAGAGAAAGATCTTCCATTCATTGGTTCATTCCCCAAATGGCCGCAGTGGCCAGAGCTGAGCCAATCTGAAGCCAGGAGCCAGGATTTTCCTCCAGGTCTCCCACATGGGTGCAGGGTCCCAAATCCTTGGATCGCCTTCGACTGCGTTCTCAGGACACAAGCAGGGAGCTGGATGGGAAGTAGAGCAGCCGGGATATAAATTGGTGCCCATGTTGGATCCCAGTGCATGCAAGGTGAGGATTTAGCCTTTGAAGCATTGCACCAAGCCTAACATTTTTTTCCCCACAAAGTTCATGGAAAATGTGTATCATGGAAAAAGTACAAGTTAACAATAGTGCATGGCAAGTCTATCTTTCAACTGTGTTTTCCAGAAACTTCTTGAATTACCTGCTGAGGAAGGATATCATTACAGTTAGGGGAGGAATGGTTTCATTTCTTCTGTCACAGCTGTGGCTTTGGTTGATGACTTACAAGTCTTTATTCCCCACCTCTCTCCTGAGTTCTCATTTAGACTTTCCAGAGGACGGCATGTCTCCATCATTGGAATCATGGGGGCACTGTCCCGGTGGGACTCCCCCATGCAGCGACCCTTCCAATGCTGTCCCTTCTCACTCATCCATGCTTAAGTGCCACACCCGTTCTCCCTCCCTGACCTTCCCTGGACTCATCTGTTTCCACCACTGGCCCTTGGCTTAGCCCTGCCCATGCTTCTGTAGCACTAAGGCACTAGCCTTTTTAAAAAATCTCTTATTGGGGCCCGGCGAGATAGCATAGTGGTTAAGGTCTAATCCCGGCGGCCCTGCTTCCCATCCAGCTCCCTGCCTGTGGCCTGGGAAAGCAGTCAAGGACGGCCCAAAGCTTTGGGACCCTGCACCTGCGTGGGAGACCTGGAAGAGACTCCTCGCTCCTGGCTTCGGATTGGCTCAGCTCCAGCTGTTGCGGCTCACTTGGGGAGTGAACCATCGACAGAAGATCTTTCTCTCTCTGTCTCTCCTCCTCTCTGTATATCCGCCTTTCCAATGAAAACAAATAAATCTTACAAAAATCTCTCGTTATGCTTCCCACATCATGAAACACTATATGTCACTATAGAAAAAGCCAAAAATAGAGAAAAGTAATGAGAAGGCAAAAATTATCCATAAGCTCACATCCTAGAGGTGACTGATGTTTATTTCTTTCCAGTTGATTCTTTATGTGTCCACTTCTTTGTCATGTTGTAAATAGTTTGCAACTTAAAAAAAAAACTTCAAAAATTTTAACTGGCACATAAATGTTGTAAATATTTATGTGATATCACGCAATGTTTTAGTACGTGTATATATTGCATGATGTCCAGTCACAGTAGAAATACACTTATTTTCTCAAACATTTATAATTTCTTTATGGTAAATCCATTCTTTTTTGCTTATTTGAAAAAATTTACAGCACATTATTACTATGTATACTCAGCCTACTACATGAAAAACCTTACAACTTTTCACTAACTGTAATTATTTAATTCAGTACTAACGATAATTCAGTACTGGTTAAATAACCTGCAACTTCTTTTTAGATTCAACACTGTATAGTAGCATTTTCATGCGATTACAAATTCTTCTATATCATGAAATTTAATGGTTTTATAATATTTAGCTTTTTTATTTATAATTAAAATTTTTTCATTGATTTGAAAACAGTTACAGAGATATGGGAGAAAGAGAAAGAGAGAGAAAGAGAGAGGCGAGACAGACAATCTTCCATTTGTTGGTTCACTTTCCAAATGGCCATAATAGCCAGGACTAGTCCAGGCTGAAGCCAGGAGCCCAGAGCGTCCGCTAGGTCTCCCACGTGGGTGCAGGGGCACAAGTACTTGGACCATGTTCTGCAGTTTCCCAGGTGTATTATCAGGGAGCCAGATGGGAAGTGGAGCAACTAAGATTCAAATCAGTGTCTACATGGGATGCCAGAGTTCCAGGCCAAGGCTTAATGTGCTATACTACAATGCTGGCCTGATTAAAGATTGTACAGATTCAGTTTTTACTTCAACTTCAATTCCCATCTGTGTTGATTTGCATATATACTTATATGTGTCCATCTAGAAGCATATTTTCATAGAATGTGAGGTCAAGAGCTAAATTAATGATGTGGCTGCAGGTCACCCAAGTCTCTCACCACTGTAAATCTTATTTAGGAAACAAGAATGTTAAAAAAGCAAATCCAAGTTGATGACTAACAAGGCCACTTTCCTGTTTCAGCCACTGCCTAGGTAACAGCGTGCCCAGACCCCAAGAGGGCCCTGGAAGTGGTGGCTAGTTAGCTAGCTTCTCTACGGTTCAGATTCCCAATCCCAAAATGAGAATACAAAGGTTTTTATCCCATGGGCTTGTTATAAGGATTAAGGCAATGAGTCAGAACAAACATAGTTGAAAAGTACTTGGCATCTAAAAAGTTCTATATGTGTGGTCTAAAATCAATATTGTAAATTCCATTTTATTTTTGGGGGGATAGATATCAAGGCAAGAAATTATGGTTAGGACCCTGAGGTGAAGTTTGTTTTTTTAAGATTTATTTATTTGAAAGGCAGAGTTAGAGAGACAGAAAGGACAGAGAAAGATCTTCTCTCCATTGGTTCACTCCGTGGATGGCTGCAATGGCTGGAGCTGAGCTTATCTGAAGCCAGGAGCTGGGAGCATCTTCCAGGTCTCCCACATGGGGGTGCAGGGTCCAAGGCTTTGGGTCATCCTCCACTGCTTTCCCAGGTCATAAGCAGGGAGCTGGATGGGAAGTGGAGCAGCTGGACTCCAATTGGTGCTGCTAAGGAAGATTAATACTGCAGGTGCTGGCTCGACTTGTTGTACCATAGCACCAGCCTGAAGTGAAGCTTAACCTCCTGGAGACCTAGAGAGTGGCTCGATTTGTGGTCAGGATTGTTCTTAGTATTTGGGAAAGGGGTAACAGTTTGGAGAGTTACTAAGTCATGAAATTAAAATATAACTAAGTGGCTTACAGGGTAAAAGAGTTCAACATGTGATGGGGGGGGCGGTCTTTAGAACTTGGGTTCTCAAATATGGCTATGTATCAGGATCACCTGAACAATGCCCAAATACCAGTGTAGGGTCCCAGGCCCACATCCCTAGTGAACTTTGTTTTGTTTTTACTTGAGAGTGAGAAAGAGTGAGAGCTCATGAGAGAGAGAGAGAAAGAGAGAGAGAGAAAAAGAGATCCTATCAGTTGGAGCTGGAATGGAGCTAGGGAGTCAGGAACAAAAGCCACATCTCTCAAGTGGGTGACAGAACAACTGCTTGAGCCATCACTGCTGCCTCCCAGGATGCACACTGGTGGCAAGTTGAAGGCAGGAGCCAGAGCTTGGAATCGAACCCTGGGTCTCTTATATGGGTTGTAGGTATCTTAACTTTTTGGCTAAAAGTCTGCTCCCTCTAAATTTTCTGATTTAGTTGTTCTGGGATGAGATTCTGATATTAATATTTTTAAAAACTCCACAGATGTTTTTAATATGTAGGTCAAACGAGAATCACTAATTTACATGAGCATTAAGGAAAAACTGCAAAACTGAAATAATATTTTTATCTTTAATAATAAAGGAAGAGGGGCTGACGCCATGATGTAGCATGGCAAGCCTTTGCCTCGTGTCAGCATCTCATATGGGCGCTGGTTCCAGTTCTGGTGGCCCCAATTCCAATCCAGTTCCCTAACTGTGGTCTGAGAAGACAAAGGAGGGTGGCCCAAGTCTTTGGGCCCCTGCACCCATGTGGTTCCAAGCCAGAAAAAGCTTCAGGTTCCTAGTTTCAGACTGGCTCGGCTGTGGCCACTGAGGCCATTTGGGGAGTGAACCAGCTGATGGAAGATCTCTCTGTCTCTCCTTCTCTTTATAGATCTGCCTTTCAAAAAAAAAAATAGATCTACAAAAAAAAAAAAAAACCAACACAACAGAATAAAGCAAATAGTAGGCACAAATAGTAGGCCGTCCATGTACACAGTAAATTAAGTTACCGGATGGGTTCCTTAAACCACCATTCAGAAAGAAGTGCTTCAAGAATCTCAGGAGGCAATGGCTCGCTCTCCATCAGACTTGTCTTGATGGCTTCTTCTTCTTCTGTAAGCTGTATGTCTACTGGCTGGAAGCAAATATCAGAAAAGTCAAATGCATTTTAAAACTCTATGCTAATAAATAAATAGTGCTATAGTATGTGGGTCGTTAGCATGGCATCTCTATTTTTTAAAAAATTTTTCCTCTAAGAACTTTTTTTGTTTTGTTTTAACGCTAGGGCTTTGAAGTCTTTTCTTTAAACCATGAGCTCCTTAGTTATAAACAGTAAACAATGTCCCTAGAGCTAAGACAAGTTAGTTGTGACAGCATGAGGCATCCGTTTACACCGCCTTGTGATCACGCTGGGTCTCATCACTCCCTGCTAGAACCTTGTTGCTTTGTCTCATGTGATCACAAGGCTTAGCTGACTTTTGGCTACAATCCTACGATTCCACACAACCATCTCTCCAACCTACAGGCTGATTAGGGGATGGGTTGCTGCAGCCAGGTTTCTGAAATACCCTCTCCAGGACATTCTCACGTCACAACAACAAATAGAAAACATGCTCACCATGAAGTCCCATCAAGTCTTTCTGAAGCAGGATTACTTGCAGATTGATAGTAAAATGTAACAGTTCTTTCTAGAATGACATGATTTTAGTCCAGCCCTTTTTTCATCTGAAATTCTGCAGATGAATAAGGGCTGGCACACTGCTGCTTTTGAGTAAGTGGGATTTAATTACATAGAAATATTAAAAATCCTTTCATGGGCTTCCCAAGAAGCCAAGCAATCCACAAAACAGCCAAAGAATACCAAACTGCAGCCCAAAGCAGGGAGCATCTTGCTGCATTAGAAAATCTGGACCTGTTGAATTTAGCACTCTGGACTGACGTGTGCTTTTTAGGTTAACAGAACACGAGCTTCTAGCCATCTCTATGAAATGTGGAGGGGTAATATTTAAAGAGTGTGTTTGTAGGGGTGCTGCCTTACTTGCTGGATACCGCGTGTCTCTGCCCAATACGGCTCCAACTTTGATCACATTTAACTAGGGTCCCTGACTTGGGGTCACTTGAGAACACAATGGTTTTCCCACCTCAGAAATTGTTAAAAAGTAAGAATCAATAACTTTTGAAAAAACAACTCCACATAGAAACCATTTAAGAGATACAGACTTTCTCATAATTAATATTTTGAGATCCAGGGATGACATTTTTATATTCTCTGATAGAAAGCAGAGAATATAAATAATAATAACAAAATTTAGAATCTGGGTCAGACATAATAGTGGGCTCTGTCCCAACAGCTGCTGAGCCACAGTCTCGGCAGGGATGGCTGGCCTGGTTTGTAATGAAGCCACATGAAGCTCAATGTCTTTGTATTTCGGATGAGCAGGAAGATCCATATTTAGCACGTGGGGATAATGATTGATGAAATGGCCAATGGATTTCTCTTCCTAGGAGCTTCCTGGGGCTTCAGGTCACTTCTGTTGGACTTCCCCCACGCACACTGGTCAGCCCAGCCACCTGCCGAGGGCCGAGTGCCGTCACCTGCTTCTTTGCTTTTTCTTCCTCGACTGTCATGTTGGCCTGCATTGCAAGCTCTTCGAGCTCTTGCTTGGCTGCTTGCTCCTCCTCAGAGTCTTCCTCAAGTTCGGGCCCCACTCGTTTTTCTATTTTGAGCAGCAGTTTCTCTTGCAGAACCTCGTCAAACTGAATGTGGAAAAGGCCGAATTTCTCAGCTGCCTGTCTTCCACACACAGTTTTGCCAGCGCCCCGGGGACCCAGGAGGCAGATTCTCAATGGAGGGGCCTGTTGTGGTGGGGAAAGGAAGGGAGGACCAGAGTGGGAGGAGGGAGAGGGCGGGAGAGAAGGGGTGAGATGTTAGAACACCTTCTCCCTGTGGCTGGGAGGAGTGCTCACTTCAATCACTCAAAACGGTGTAGACAGGAGGAAGTCGGGGAACACACTCCACTGCACCTGCTGTGGTCTCAGGGAGTACCCACAACCCAGGATCAGCTCGACACAGTCACCGTGGCCAATGGTGTCCGTTGCATTGAACTCTTTACAAACAGCTGCGGTTAACGGAGCTGGGGGAAACATTCTTGAGCTTGATTTAGGCAATCCAGCAGACAGAGAGCCCATTTGTGGTGACACCCAGAGGTGCTGCCACAGATTCTGTCCTCTCCACATGGGAGACAGGACATCCATAGGCCAGCAGAGACCTGTGTCATGCGGAGAATTTGTTGTATGCTGCAACTGTGCTGTGTTTCATTCTCTGGATTGAATAAAACACTCCTTCACAAATTCTGGAAAGATACAGCATTCAATTTACCATCAAAGTCATT
This sequence comes from Ochotona princeps, assembly GCF_030435755.1. NCBI lineage: Eukaryota > Metazoa > Chordata > Mammalia > Lagomorpha > Ochotonidae > Ochotona > Ochotona princeps. The sequence continues at coordinate 52,568,190 of NC_080832.1, read as the reverse complement.
TTTGAGGGTAGGACCCAGTGGTAAATTCTGAATGTTGTGCACCCTTCACCATTATCCATCAGCATCAGCCCAGTCTGGGACTCCTTAAACAGAAACTCCCAGGTCCAGTTGTGGTGGAGTGGGTAAAATCTCTGCCAATGGTCGTGGTAGTGGTGGTGGTGGTGGTGGGAATGCAGGTTCCTGTCCTAGCTGTTTTGTTTCCAATCCAGCTCCCTGCTCATGACCTGGGAAAAGCAGTAGGGTTGGACCAAGTGGTTGGGCCCCTGCAGTCAGGTGGTAGGCCTGGATGAAGCTCCTGGCTTCAACCTGGCCCAGCCCTGGCCACTGTAGCCATCTGGGAGTAGACCAGCAGATGGAAGATCAATGTTTTTCTTTCTGTAACTCTGACTTTCAAATAAATACATCTAAAAAAAAGTAATAACTCCTAATCCCATCCTACTTGGCCCCTGGTAATGACTACTCCATTTTCAATCTCCGAGCTTTTGCCTATTTTAGATACCTCCTAGAGTTGCACCTCCCCTTTGGGCCTGACTTTAATAAATATTTTTAAAAAGAAGACAAAGAACTGTTCCAAGATGATGAACAAGTGAGAATTAACAATGGTTTCACAAATATATCACAGACAGAAGATAGTTCTGTACATAGCCATATATCAGGAGCCACCCACCCCAGCAGTTCTAAATGCGTTCATTTGATCAGGGACAGCTCACCCCACAGAATCTGTTCCCAGCTCAGCCAATCAGCGTTAGCCATTTCTGTTGCAAATCAACCAATCAGGGGTGGCCTGAGAGCTGCCTCTGGTTATGGACCAGTCAACAACGGTCTCCTCTGAGTAGCTGCAGTTCTTTAGTGGATCAGGCCAGTTGAAACTGAGGTAGCTGCTTAAGCCACAAATACAACATGTCTTTCTAGTTCTGATAAACAGACTGATACTTAGGGCTGGTTTGCTACAAGGCTTTTCTGAGGAAATCAAGGTAGAAAAGTATTTTATGTTGTTTTCTAAAATGTTGTTCTTTGGACCCAGATATTTTATGGGTTCAACACGGGTGAGGGAGAGAGAGAGAGAATGAATATCTTCCATTCCCTGATTCATTTTCTTGAAGCCAGGAACCAAGAACTCTATTCTGCTCTCCCACATGGGTACAGGGCCCCAAGCACTTGGAACATCCTCCGCTGTTTTCCCAGGTGCATTAGCAGGAAGCTGGCTCAGAAGCAGAGCAGCTGGGACTCCAACTGGTGCTCACAGGGGCTGCTGGCATTGCAAGCAGTGACTTCACCTTGGGCTCCACAATGCAGGCACCAGCAGGCTCCTTTATAAGCACTCAGGGGCAACAGTTGGTGGGGGAGGAATGCCCACCTTTAACGGTTCTTCATGAGCCACGTAGTCATTGGGATGCTCCAGGAACTTGTCTTTTGCCTCCACACTTGAGAAATAGTAGATCTTCTCTCGATATCTCACTGCTTCTTCTGTGTTGCCTGGCTGCAGGACGAAGTTTTCTTTGAGGACCACAGGACAGAAGTGCTTTGTATCTCCCAAATGCCTCCTTTTCTCTTTGATTCTGTCTTCATTCTGGAAATAGCATTCAACGTTTAGGTAATATTATGACAAAGTATTTTGATACAATATTACAGAGGAATTTAAAAAAATCATCCGGAGTAACATTTAATTTCTAACAATACAACATCATATGCAAAAAATCAGTTTCTTATATCTCTTTATGGTCACATCTTCAGTTTTTATTTCTTTAAAAATATATTTTTAAAAAAACTTTGGATTAACATATAATCCTTTTACATCTGTATAGCTACTATGCAATATTCCAATATACAGACATGAAGTGCTAATTTTAGTAATTGCTGTTTTTGGGCAAAGTCCTTTTTATCCTGGCTTTCCCTATAATTTAAAAGAATCTGAATATATTACCATTTTTGTTTCAAATGTTATTTATTGCTTCTTCTTTTTACCTGATTCAACTTGTTAAAAGTTTGTCTATTTCTCCTGTCAAAAAATAATTTTTTTCCCTTTATAGAATTAGGTCCACTATGCCTCACGTTATCTTTTCTCCTTTACCTACTTAAGCAAAAGCAGGGTTAATTTTATTTATATGAAAGGCAGAATTATGGGGCCAGGGGTAGAGTTCTCCTGTACAATGGCTGACTCTCCCAATTGCTGTAAAAGTCAGGGTTGGCTCAGCTTGAAGCCAGGAGCCCGGAACTCCATCTCGGTCTCCACATGGGTGGTAGGGGCCCAAAGACACAGACCATCCTCTGTTGCTTTCTCAGGTGCACTAACAGGGAGCTGGACTAGAAGTGGAACATCTGGGACTCGAATTGATGTTCTGATAGAGAACTTAAGCAACGCAGGTGATAGCTTTGTCTGCTTTTCCATTGTTTTGGCCCTCTCTTACCCACTTTTTCACTTTTTGTTTTGTTAAACATTTTTCATGTTTGTGAGTGAAATACTTATTATTACTATTACTATTATTATTATTTTTACAAATCTTTCTTGTTTTTCAATATATGCACATAAAGTAGGGCTGCCATTTGGCAAATGAAAACATAGCTTTCCCCAGTTATATCTGAATTTCAGACAAAAAAAACCTCTTAGTAGTGCTATGTATAAAAATATTCATTTATCTACAATTCAAATGTAACTGGACATTAAGTCTTATCTGGTGATTTTAAAAAAAGATTTATTTATTTTTGTTGGAAAGGCAGATTTATGAGAGAAAGAGAGAGAGAGAGACAGACAGACAGACAGAGACAGAAACAGAGATCCTCCGTCTGATGGTTCACTCCCCAAGTGGCCGGAAAGGCCAGAGCTGGGTCCATTCAAAGTCAGGAGCCAGGAGCCTCCTCCAGGTCTCCCACGTTGGTGCAGGGTCCCAAGGTCCTAGGTCATCCTCCACTGCTTTTCCAGGCCACAAGCAGGGAGCTGAATGGGAAATGGAGCAGCCAGGACATGAACTGGTGCCCATGTGGGATCCTGGTGCATGCAACGCGAGGACTATAACCACTGGCCTACCATGTTGGGCCCTATCTGGTGCTTCTAAGTTTTGATTTCTGCTATATACCACAAAACTTTTATGTGTGGTTTAAAAATTATCATGTGGGTTGAGTCTGTGATTTCATTATTAATTTCTTAATCCTTTAGCATTTGGAAAGAAAATGTGTGTAGTTTAAAATTTCTGAGTGGTTATGTTGAGGAAATGGAGGAGATGTTAACCTGGGGTTAATTTCTGTATTGTTTCAAGGGAAAAAATGAAGGGATTTCTCATTCTCTCTTGGTTTTACTGGGCATCGTTTATTTTTTTTAATTTTTTAAAAGATTTATTCATTTTTATTACAGCCAGATATACACAGAGGAGGAGAGACATAGAGGAAGATCTTCCGTCCGATGATTCACTCCCCAAGTGAGCCGCAACGGGCCAATGCGCGCCGATCCGATGCTGGGAACCTGGAACCTCTTCCGGGTTTCCCACGCGGGTGCAGTGTCCCAATGCATTGGGCCGTCCTCGACTGCTTTCCCAGGCCACAAGCAGGGAGCTGGATGGGAAGTGGAGCTGCTGGGATCAGAACTGGCACCCATATGGGATCCCGGGGCTTTCAAGGCGAGCGCTTTAGCCACTAGGCCATGCCGCCGGGCCCGATGGGCATCTTTTAACACACTAAGTAGCCTTGGCATTTCAGTGGGTCAAGCAGAGCCTGAGGAGCGGGGAGAGTGTGGGTGACAATGCGGATTTCCAAGATGGAAAAGGTGGATTTGTTTTTGCCAGGTTCACATGTGACAGTTGCTCTCTATAGTTGTATCTTTTCATTGACTTGCCAAATGAGGATGAATAAGAACAGAAGAATCCCACCTCCTCCTCTTCTTCCTCCTCTTCCTCCAGTTCCTCTTCAGCTTCGGTTTCTGCCTGATAGTCATCTGCTTCTTCGTCGTAGTCATCCACAGTTAATTCCCAGCCAGTGTATTGAAAAGGTTCTATTACCAAAATAACAAAAGTTATTGGAGGAGATAGTTTCAGAAGATGATATTAGCATACTGTAGCAGACAAAGGTAAGGAACATTGATTACTATGACTAATAAGGATGGACCATCACAGACCCTGTCACTGGTCTGCATATGCCTCACGACTCTCTTTTGCTCAGCCAGCATCTGTACTATCATCATGGCTTAATAATTTATGCATTCAGGGCCGGTGGCTCAGTAAGCTAATCTGCCACCTATAAGTGCCAGGATCCCATATGGGCGCCCGTTTGTATCCCGGCTGCTTCACTCCCCATCCAGCTCCCTGCTTGTGGCCTGGGAAAGCAGTGAAGGATGGCCCAATGCTTTGGGATCCTGCACCTATGTGGGAGACCTGAAAGAGGCTCCTGGCCCCTGGCTTCAGCTTGGCCCAGTCCCAGCTGTTGTGGCTATTTGGGAAGTAAATCAGTAAATGGAAGAGTTTCTCTCTCTTTCTCTCCTCCTCTCTGTAAACCTGCCTTGACAATAAAAATAAATAAGTCTTTTAAAAATGATAAATCTTTTATTTAAAAAAAATAAATCTCCCTAAGTGGCTCAATAGTTGGAGCTGAGCCATTCTGAAGTCAGGAGCCAGCAGCTTTTTCCAGGTCTCCAATATGAGTGCAGGCTTTGGGCCATCTTCCACTGCCTTCCCAGGCCACAAGCAGGGAGTTGGATGGGAAGTGGAACAGCTGGGATGTGAACAAAGGTCATATGGGATGCCAGCACTTGTAGGCAGAGTATGAGTTAATTGATCCTTTATTTATTTATTTTATGCTGGCCCCCTAAAATAAATAAGTCTTTAATACAATAATTTATATATTGAAGATATCCTGAGGCACATTGAATGTTTACTTCATGAACTATGAGGTAAGGTTTCTGAATTTCCAAATGCTTTACTACCATGACATGATAAGAAATTTATAATGTCAGTCCGTACTTTCCATCGTCTCAACTACTTTTTGAAGCAGTTCCTTCGGAGTCTTGTTGGTGATGTCTAAGTACAAAATTTGAATAAAAGATTCATGGAGTAATGCTTCCAGCTGTTTCCATGAGAAGGTATAGGAATTCAGTTTGTCTTTAAATAGCTCCATTTCGGGAACATCAGGGTAAGAGCCTTCTGGGAAGTCTGGTAGTACCACTGGCAAGGGAAGAGCAAGAAGACAGAGGTGTCAGAATCAGAGCCCTAGATTTACAACCCAAATTATCTATACTTTACAATATATATTTTAAAATTTATTTTTATTGGAAAGGCAGACACACAGAGAGGAGGAGAGACAGAGAGGAAGATATTCCGTCTGTTGATTCGCTCCCCCAAGTGGCCGCAATGGCTGGAGCTGAACCAATCCGAAGCCAGGAGCCTCTTCTGGATCTCCCACGCAGGTGCAGGGTCCCAAGGTTTTGGGCCATCCTTGTCTGCTTTCCTAGGCCACAAGCAGGGAGTTGGATGGGAAGCGGGGCTGCCGGGATGAGAACCGGCATCCTTATGGCATCCCAGTGCATTCAAGGCTATCGTGCTGGGCCCTACAATATTTTTTAAACACCTGACCTTTCAGTTAGCCTGCCTGTTGGAATATCCACAGCCCATATTCTTAGCTTTTCTTTTCTTTCTTTTTTTAATCAACTGATTTCAAAGGCAGAGTTACAGAGATAGAAGGAGACACACACACATATACACACAGATTTGCTGGTTCACCCCCCAGATGGCCACAGTGGCTGGGACTGGGCCAGAGGGAAGCCAGGAGCTCCTTCTGGGTCTCCCAGGTGACTTGCAGGGGCCCAAATCCTTTGGACCATCCTCTGCTCATTTTCCCAGGACACTAGTTGGGAGGTGGATCAGAAGTAGAGCCAACGGGACTTGAACCGGCACTCGTGTGAGAGGCTGGCAGAGCAGGCAGCTATGTTGCTACAACACTAGCTGCTGGATTGCTTCTGTTTCAGTCATGGCTCTCCTCCTGGTTCTAGCCTCTTGTTGCTGTGCACCCAGACAAGCAGCAGTGAGGCCTCATGGAGTTGGGTCCCTGCCATGCTAGGGGAGACATAGACTGGGTTTCACCACCAGCTTTGGTCTGGCCTGTCCCTGGTCACTATGGGTATCTCTGTGACTGAACCAATAGGAGTTCTGCCTGTGTGTCTCTCAAATGAATAAACAATAGGAAAACACTTGGAAAGAATATGCTTGATTTCTTAAATTAGCTGTTGACAGATTATTATTAGTTAAACCCAAAGTATTTGGACATTTAATTAATGGGTTTCATATGAAAACTTTAACTGTTAATAAAATGTATGAAATAAAATTTTATAAAAATCAGTGTTATAAGCTGACTAGATACACTTTTAATGGGTTAAGCTATGTGAATATAATGTATATCAACTGAAGAAATAAGTAGGAAAGAAATAAGTATGAAGTAGGAGTTTATGCCTCTGGGTCTCCCATGTGGGTGCAGGGCCAATGGCCTTGGGCCATCCTCTGTCACTCTCCCAGGTCAGAGCAGAGAGCTGGATTGGAAATGGGGCAGTCAGTAAAATTGAAATGTCAATGAAGTAGTCATAGGATGTGGTTAAGAACTTGCATTTGTTTTAACATATTGGTTACTCAATACCATGTCAATTAACTCCATAATGTTGTAAATTGTTGTTGATGCTATGCTGTGGCTTTTAATTGATCAGGATGATATTCTGCCAGCTCTGCCTTCAGACCAGAGATGGTCTCCCCAAGAAACCGTTGAATTTATCTGGACAATAAGATGCTGGACTCTATGCTTGGTATATGCTTGCAATGAAAGAATCTTGACTGAATTTTAAATCTATTACTGCAACAAGGCGGAGGAATCCTCCATGGGGGGAAGGTAGTGGGAGGGGTTTGGGGAATACCAGAGCCTATAAAACTGTGTCACATAATACAATGTAATTAATTTTAAAAAAAAGGAAATGGGGCAGTCAGAACTCAAACTGGTGCTCATACTATCACTTTTTCAGAATAGTTTTTAAATTAACAGTAATTGTGTATTTTGAGGGACATAATGCAGTCTTTATATGCACATAATACGCACCAATCGAATCAACGTAAACTACATCTCCTATTTCCTTCTTTTGACAGTATTCAATGAACTACTTTGAAGAGTCTAACCTGTTTCAGCCAGGTCTTCAGCTTCCACACCTCCTTTGGATCTTTTGGGAATTTGCTTTCCATCTGCAGCATCTTCAGCAGGCTCAGAGACTTAAGAAAGAAAAGCTAATGGTTAATATTTGGATGCCTAAAAATATCATTCCATAATAATTTAGGTGCAAACAAAAGTTGCACACACTGTTTAAATTATATGTAGTGTGAGGATAGCTTTAAAGGTTCATGGGAAAACGAAATAAAAAGGTGTCTAATTGCAAGTTTTCTATTAAGAAAAACAGTGTAAACCACAATCGAGTAAAGGGCACCAAACAGCCACAGATCATTCCAGAATCACTTAGCTTTTTTGACCTAATCCAAGAATGCAGTAGTTGGGGATGATGAATGTCTGTCATTAGTCTAGAAGAGTTGTACAAGGTAAATATTCACGGAGTACAATTTGAACTAGGTTGACACGTGGGTTCAAATCAATCAGTCTGTAACTGATAGTGCCAGGCAAGAAGTTTAAGTGAAAGAGGTGTGTGCACACATGTATGGGCACATGGTACACACTTTATCCTCCCTTCTGGTTGATAAACCCCAGTGTTGGATATACTTTGCTTCACTTGAGGATAAGCCTATAGCAAAATAAAACCTATGGGAAAGTGTTATTGTGAAGGGAAAGCGAATGTTGACTCAGACTCAGAGGAAGGCTTTGCTTCTGACAACAATATCTTATATAAGATGGAGCCAATTTTGCACGGTAGATGCTTGGAGAATCCAACCAGCACAAGCAGGCAGCACAGTTTGTGAAAAGAGCATCATAAGGCATAAAGGCAGGTCAATTTAAAGACAGAAAATTAGGAAAGCTAGCTGAAATGACACGATGCCAGTGAATCTGAAAAGGTTGGGGCATTTGGGACGCAGCAATACAACGGCAGATGTGGAGGCTGACAAGTCTCCAGTGTACAGAGAGAAAGGGCAAAGAGCAGGAATGTGTCTGAGCAGCTAACATTAGGAGACCAAAATTTAGTAAGTGACACAGAGAAAGCAACCAGAAGCGATAATTGAGTAATCAGAGATCGAAAAAAGCTCTCTGAATTCCAGGAAAACTTGCTCACATAACAGAAACATCCAACAAATAATGGTGGTGAAAAACACCCTTTGCTGTTATGGCAAAGCAAATTAAGCCATTGTCTGCGATGCCAGCCTTCCATGTGTGTGCCAGTTTTTGCCCTAGCTGCATCACTTGTGATACAGCCCTTCTAAGGACCTGGGAAATACAACTGAAGATGACTCATGGGCTTGGGTCCCTGCCATCCTAATGGAGGATCTGGATGAAGCTCCTGGTTTTGGCCTGGCCCAGTCTCAGCTATTGCAGCCACTTGGGGATTGAACCAGTGAAGACACCTCTCTCTCTCTCTCTCTCATTTACTCTCCCTCAAATAAATAAATAAATAAATAAATAAATAAATAAATAATAAAAAAAACCTTTTAGCATCCTTTCAGGAAAAATCCAACACACACAAATAATGTCAAATTAGACTTCTTTGTGTAAGACAAGGAAGCAGTATTACCATGCAAAATTTTGAGGAAAAAAAGGCGATGACCAGATTTCATAGCATTTAAATTCTTTTTTTATGTTTGAAAGCAACAGAGCTGGAGGAACTCAGAAAACAGATCACCCTGTTGCTTAAAAAACTTTCAGGGACCACTTAGTGGCTCAACAGGCTAATCCTAACCTTGCAAGCACCAGCATTTTATCTGGGCCCCAGTTTGTATCCTGGTTACTCCACTTCGGATCCAACTCCCTGCATATGGCCTGTGAAAATAACAGAAGATAGCACAAGTCTTTGAGACTCTGTACCTGCTTGGGGGAGTCAGAAGAAGCTCCTGGCTTCTGGCTTTGGATTGGCTCAGCTACGATCATTGCGGGCATTTGGGACGTCAACCAGCAGATGGAAGATCTTTCTCTGTCTCTCCTTCTTTCTATAAATCTGCTTTTCAAATAAAAAAAAAAAATCTAAAAAACCACTTTAACAAAATGTAGATCAGATAAAAAAGAGATGAGTCAAAATTGAAAATGTCAAGGATAGGGAAACTGTAAAATCTGGAAAAATCTCAGTAGAATTAGTAAAGTCACATGAACATTTTTATGACCTTCATGTTTTATCAAACTTGGCTGGCTCTCTGAGTGCCTTTGAAGCACACAGCTCAATGTCACTTCCATCAGCACAGAGGCCACTGTCTGGACTTTTTTTGAATTCTAAGCAGTTCATGTGGTTTTGAATTCTACATGTGACATCTGTTCATTACAATCTGCGCAGTGACAGACTGCACAACAAAGTCAACCCCAGAGTTTAAGTTTTAGGGTCAGCTTTTCCCTAGGCATGTACGTGAGCTTTTCCTATGATGAAAGGGGACAATTTATAAAACTTTTGTTTATGTTTATTTTTCTCCCTTAGGTAGCTTTAAACCATAAGCTACTTTAAAATAAGAACCTGGCGAGCCCAGAAGGGAAAAAGAGTTTTCAACTTCTAGGAATTTTAGGTATCAAAAACACTTCTGTGCACGGGCTTCAGTACTGAATGGGTCCCTGGGATCTGCTGCGCTGGCCTTGAACTTCTGTGTTAACTAAATCTTCTTAGAAGATCATGTGATGTTGGAGTAGGAGGATTTATCCTGATGACTTTAGGATACTGGTTCCACGGTAGGTACGATTATGCAAAGCAAAGAATTCTGGAGAGAACTGCCAGAGAAGGAATTTAAAATGTGATTTAATATGAAAGTACTCTGATCCCGAAATAAGCCAACAGCAATAGCAGCAATGGAGAAATGTTAAGCATAGAAAACCAAAACACAGCTCCCTGAAGACTCGGTGTCAACTACAAGAAATGCTTTATGTACAATGAGAAAGCTTTAAACAAGTAAACAGATATGTTTTAGTTGACTTTATATATATAAATTTTATATATACAATATAATATAGAATAATGACACAGAAGGAAAGAAACAGGACAACTCCGAGTCTCTTTTCTTTTAAGCTTCTCCTTAATCACTAGCCAATTAAAGGTAGAGCACACTGGAGAATATATAAAAATTGCGAAGTGAAACAGACAGTGGAGTTATGTGCAATGAAACTAAATATTCTGGTGAGAGCAAAATACCTAGGTAATTAGGAGTTGCAAATAAGGATTGTGCACTTTTGATGATTTTGCGTGTGAATTACATACTTTCATGCTTGCATTTCAAATAGCTTTGTGTAATATGAACTTTAAATGCTATGTTAATAATTTAAAATTCTAACCTTTGTTTACTAAGAACAACATAAATAGCAAAACAAAAGCAAAAACATCATGACAAGGTGAGAAACACCATGGAAGAAAGGAAAAAGCTTTGTATTTTGGTAACTTTAATAGTAAATTTTCACTCTTGCTTTTGAACAGCTATCTGAAGACCTGTAGTTTGAAGGATTAGTTATATCCAAAATGTCAACTATATTTCAAACTGTCAACCCTGGGCCACTGCAGACTTCGCTTCCTGCCACACTGCACACCAAGTGATTCTCATAGGTGGCTTGTCTCTGGGGCTACCCTCTCCCCTTCATAGCCGGCTTCCATGTTGTTGACACATACATATCCACACACACGCCCACCCACACAGGCATGTGGACACGAGTGCAAGGGAGGGCTCGACCTTCGCTGAAGTCTAACCTGATTCAGGTTCCACTTCTGGGGCATCAGGTCTCTCAGGTCCTTCCGGTAAGGACCCTCGGATCTCCTTGGAGCCCTCAGGGCCCTCTGACTCTTCCGGGGCTTCCAACTCTTCACTCTCAGCCTCGTCTTCCTCCTCATTCTCAGCCTCATCAATTTCTAGAAAAAAAATTGGGAGAAAAGAAATGATCATTTCATTGAATCCAACAGAGATTTACTGGGTGCTGATAAGTTCTTTTCTCCTGGGGTAGGTGGCATAATGGGGAGAGAGATTAGGATCTCTGGATTAAAATGTAGTTATAGAGGATGCTAGCTTCCTGCTCAGAGTGCTGTGGGAGACCCCGACTAATGGCACATTTAAAAGGAGAAATATTTACAGTAGTTCCAAATACTGTAATGGTAGAGAACGAAGAATAGCCCAAGGCCCACTTGGTAAGGGGATGGTTAGAGCTACATTGTCCAATATCATAGCCACTAGATCCATCATCCACCACAGTAGCCACTAGACTTATGTGGCTAGTGAGCACTTGAAGTGAGGCTACTACAGACTGAGATATCAATGTCAGCATAAAACACACACAATGGATTTCAAAGATTGCAACTACATAGGCGACTTTCATTGTATCACCACTGGGCAGCATCAGGTTAGCATACCCTGTAATGATAGGGTTTCTCATAGGTCCCTAAAACTAATTAATAACCTAGTCTATTGATCAACATGCTAAATGCACATTTGGAAAGCATAACTCCAAGTTTTAGGTAATTGCTGAAAATACTTGCATATTAAATCTTCTGTGAAGAATATGGCATGAATGGTAGTATTGGAATATCTGCCCACTTTTCTGTTATATAATTATGAAATTGACATTATGAAAATGGAGAACAATTTTTGTGCAAAGATCTGAAACAAGATGAGCTTATTTCCTAGATTTTTGTGGGGGATTTCATCTGCCATTGAGAATCACGCCCTCATGGTAGGATATATCTCTGACATCTGAGTTGGAATCTAAATGCGAATGGTTAAACCCCAAAAGAAAAGAACAGTGAAATGTTCTAGCTGGGTCTAAGTCCAGACTCCGGTGTGCATGGCTTCTAAGTGAGGAGCCAGGAATGTGGTAAATCTTTTTGGGTTGGATAGAGGATTTTAAGGGTCATAAAACCCATGAATGAGACAGTGTGGATGACACCTGCTGTCTGCAGGGGCTTAGTAACTTACTCTTCAGGCTCCCAAAGCAAAAAACAGCTGACACTGAAACCATCTACCAAGATGTATGAAAGCATTTGAACTAGAGGAACTATTTGCATCTTTGGCAATATATTACACAAGGACTAGTGGCTGGCTTGGGGACTACCTAGCTACCACAGCTGTGAAAAAGTGATAAGCATAAGAAAGATGGATACCACTATATAGCGCCATATGAAAATTATCTTCATTTCCTCCGGTGTCAAAGTTAGGCACATTGGGGAGTGCTGGCAGCATTCATGACTAGTTGGAGTACATGCCAAGTTTCAATTAAAGGTCAGTGAAAATAAAGTTGGAGTCATTTTCTCATGGAAATTCACAAGCCCCTGAGTTTGAAAGCCATGGATTCCAGGTTAGGAATTCTAATCTTGAAAGAAATTTCCAACTTCCAAGGGGAAGTTCTGCTAAAGCATAATGACAATGGTTATAGCAAAGGCTTCTTGTTCTTTCAACCCTGGCAAAATTCTTTTTAGAGCAGTGATTCCATGAATCACATGTCACCATGTGTCACCATGTGATAAGAGCAACTGTCTAGACACCCTGCATAGCCAGCTCTCCCGGGGTGTGCACACGTTGGCATCTGAGTCCAGAGGCTTTTTCTCTTGAATCCATTACTCTAGGGATCAAATAATTTATTGCATAAATTGGAACACTTGGGAGGATGACAGGGGTCCTGTCCATCCTGTGAGGTCATAGACACACACTGGACTCCCACCAGCAACCTGGGAGATGTATGACCACATGTACAGTGCATGAGATACTGCTGGGAGTGTGCAGTCACAATACACAATTACATAGCACATCACAAGTCACATCAATGTGTCTTTGCCTTTTGCTTTCTGGTTCATGGCATTAATCAGTCTTCTATTTTCTTCCTCTATTCTCTGTGCTTCTTCCTTGGCTTTTCTGAAATGAAAAGATCCACAATTTAATTATCTTTGGAAAACGGGCATCTCATAAACACTAAAGGATTAAATATTTACAGTGATAAAGAGTAAATAGCTTATAATTTCTTAATATGTTTTATCTTACAACAAAATTTTAAATTACTCATGCTTATGCTACTTCATTTTCAGGCTTTGTTTGTTGTTGCTAAGGGGAAAAAATGGAATGTTACACTTTGAAAAACTAGGTACTAATCAGAAAACCTGTCCAAATGCAGAGGATCGCTGTTAGGTATTAAAACCTCTTATAAGCCACATAGAAGATCCAAGGACAAACAATGAGGACAGCAATTATCTTGCCATTTGACTGGCATGTTCTGATACTGATGCCTCACAATTTCTATAGTTTACAGAGCCTGAACTGTTGAAAAGCTGAACAGTGCAAAGGAAATTACATTAAAAAACTTCAATAGGGGAGAGGGCATTGGCCTAGCTCTTAAGATACTGGTTTGGAATGCCAATGCACCATATTGGAGTGTCTGGCTTGGACTCCTGCCTCCACATGACAGTGCAGCTTCCTGTGAGTGCATACTCTGGGAAGCAGTAGGTGGTATCCCTTGGACTTGGGTTCCTGCTGCTCATGTGTGAAACCTGCATGGAATCCTGGGATCTCATCTTTGGTTGCTGACTTTGGCTATTGTGTGCATTTGGGGAGACCATGAAAGGAAGGGAAATCTGTCTCTCTCCAGATAAATAAAATAGACACAACCACATATGAAAACAAAGTTTCCATAGGTGCTATCCTCAGTAACAGGTTTAGCAGATTTACACAGAGAAATTTAGTTCTCAGAAGAAAGAAAGATGGCAGAATAGGGCATGGACAGGTTTAAACTGATGGAGAATCATTAGCCAGGGTGAAACACAAAGGGCAGATTCCAAGTAATAATGGAGGGCAGGCCAATAGCAGAGGAGTATCTGGGAACCCTTGGACATGGGGAAGCAGTGGAGACGATGGAGCAGTGTCGCAGTGACCACATACCCCAGCAGCAGTCGACAAGCAGCAATCTGAACTCCACTGGCAACCAGAGCTCCACCAGCAACCAGGTGGGAAAGTGAATTTACCAGGAGCTCAGGAGGTGAACAAAGGCAAAGAACTGCCCATCCTGCTGATTTGTTTGATCTGACCAGGAGCAGAGACACAGCAGAAGATCCTCAAGCAGGTGGTGTAGGAACAAGGTGGATTTCAGAACCCAGATCCCCACCAGTACCACACTGAGTTCAGTTTTGTGTACTGGGGCAAAAGCTGTGATACGGGAGGGATGTTGGTGAGCTGTGCATGTGCTGGGCCAGGAGTAGGCTCGTTTCTGGCTCAGAGCATTGCACTGATCCCACAGGGAAAGCAGTAATGACTTTGTATCCTACAGGTCTCAACAAAGGTGGGTCCATTGGTCCCCAGACCTGGCAGCCAACAGATCCAAAGTCTTATCAGTGTCATGTCAGGTGCCATTTTATATGGTGTGGCAAAGGCTGTGGGACTGGAGGGACAACAGCGAGCTGTGCATGTACTAGGCTAGGAACAAAATTACTTCCAGCTCAGTGCATTGCACTGGTCCCCCAGGGAAAAAGTTCCAGTATGGCATCCTATAGGCTCCACCCAAAATAGGTCTGGGTGACCTCCAGACATAACAGCCAGAACACCCAGAACTCCACCAGTGCCACATTTGGCATCATTTTATGTAGTGTGGCAAAGGCTCTGGGAATGAAGGGATAACAGTGAGCTGTGCATGAGCTAAACTGGGAGTAAATTCACTTAAGGCTGAGTGCACTACACCAGTCCCTCAGGGAAAACAATACTGACATAATACCATGCAGAATCCACCCTAGATAGGTCCATGTATATCTCAGACCTAACAGCCAACAGGTTTTGGCAAGATCAGCACCACTGACAATCTAGTTATTTAGGACAGTTGGTGTCTCCCTAATCCTGGGCACTGCTTCAACTGGAAGAGAGAGGAAGGCTGAAAAAGCAACGGTGTTCAGCATGGGATCTAGGAGGTGGAGAGTCGTGATCCAGGAGATGGGTCTATGGAGGGATTCTGTGGTAGAAGTTTAGCACAAGAGCCCAGGCCTGAAACTCGCTAAAGGGAGTGGCACATGTGACTACAAACGAAGAACTGGGTATCAAACTTGATCAATAAAATCAACCCGCAGACCTGTGGGTGACTCAGCTTAGAAATCTTCCCTAAGGAGGAGAATCTGCTAACCACAAGCACAATGACCAAGAGCAAAAGAAGAGAGAGAGGCACAATGAATATTATTGAAGACTCCCTTGCAAAGGAGCAAAAGCCACTGCCAACCTCAGAGTTAACTGAGGACAACAGCAAGAAAATGGGGGATATAGAATTTAAAAAACTTGTTCTAAAGCTTTTTCTTATCAACAATGCGAAGCATATACAGGAGTTCGAGGAATTCAAAGAATATGTCACACAGGAAACAGCAACACTGAAATAACCAAGCTGAATTATTAGAAATGAAGGACACAATAGAGCTAATTAAATTTCAGACCCAGATTTGACTCCTAATTGTAGCTTCCTGCCAAGACAGGTCTTTTTATTTTAAATTATTATTTTATTTTGATAATCTTTACATAGTTGATTAGGGCACAAAGGATCAAGGGCTACAGGAAAGTGGGTAAGACTACTGTTTCCACATTTTCTTTCTTTTCTTTTTTTCATGTATCTGGGGTAAGGAGGGATAAAACGAGAAGCCCCACCCAGCCTCCCACCCATCCCAGCCAAGGCACGTCTTGAGGTGGTGAGGGGCAATGGTGATTACTCAAGTAGCTTCCTGCTACCCACCTTGGTGACCTGGATTGAGTTTCTGGTTCCTAGTTTCAGCCTGTCCCAGCGCTGTTTAATTTTAGTGTATTTTCTACAGCTTGGGTCTAAACTTCTCAAAAAAAAATTTTTTTTGGTTAATTCTGTTATAGGTCCTTGGGGTTTCCAGAAAGTGATATCTAAATCTTTCCCAATATTTGGAAAATTTTCAGCAATTATGTCACTTGATGGGGTTTCTGTGCCTTTCCCTTGCTCTTCTCTGTTTTCAATACTCATCATGAAAATATATTTTTCTCTTAGCAGTGTCCCATAAGTCTTGAAGGCTTATTTCATTCTTTTAAAAATTTCTTCTTCTTTTTGTCAAGCATTTCAAAAGACCCATCTTTAAGCTTATATATTTTCTTTTGCTTGTTCAATTCTGCTTTTGAGGTTCTCAAATTCTTTAATATTTTTGTTCCATGTTTTGAGTTCTTTTATTCAAGATTTCTGGTTGATTCTTTTCCATGATCTTTTCTCATTCAGATCATGCATCATCTTCTCAATGCTAATGAACTGTCTGAATTCTATTTATCTTACTACATTTCTTTAAAATTATCCTTTGAATACTTTCTCAATTTACCAGTTTCCATCTCTCAGCGATTGTTACAGTTATTTTTGTGTTCCTTTGGAGGAATCCTGTCACCTTAATTTTTCCTATACTGTCTAAAGATTTATTTATTTGAAAGACAGAGTTACAGGCAGGGAGAGAGAGAGGGAGGGAGAGAGAAGGAGAAAGACAGAAAGGAAGGGAGACAGAGGGAATCTTCCATCCATTGCCTCACTCCCTAAATGGCAACAATAGTTGGAGCTGGTCCAGGCCTAGCACTCCATTCAGGTCTTCCAGGTTGTTGGCATGTACTTGGGACAGCTGCAGGAACAGCTTTAATGTCAGATTTTACCTTTAGTGCAGACAGGGCAATTGTGTATGAGGGAGATGACCTGCTCAGGACATCTGCCCAGTTTTCTCCTGGAGTGGAGAGTGTATGGCATTGTGAAGTATCTGTTCCTCAGGGGTAGACTGGCCTGAGCTTCTGAGAACAGATGGCTCAACTGGGTGCTGGAGACAGAGGATGGAGGGCTTGGCCACCCAGTTGCTTCTTGGGTGGGTTGACTGGATGAGGGTCTCAGCAGGTTGAGCCACTTGGGGATGGCCGTTGATCTGTTAAGGTTAACTCCAGGAAGACTGGGCTTGTGGACAGGGCTGTGAGGCTCTGTCTGGTCCTGGGGCTCACTGTGGTAGGCCTAACCCTGAACCTGGGAGTAGAGCTGTCCTTCATTCCCCTTCTCTCCTAAGCAGGAGGCTTCTCTCTCTGCATTGTGCTGATTGAGTTGCATGAGGGATGGCGAGGGCACTTCCTTCTGTGATGCATTTTTTCTTATAACTATACTACCACCAGGCACCAGGATTGCTCATGCGATCTCCCAGCTCTTGTGAAGGGAGATTGTTAAGCGAATAGTTGTTCAAACTGATGTCCCTCATAGCGTTACATTTAGCAGATGATCTTACTGAAGCACTAGTTCTATTTTAAAAACTGTTTATAAAAAAGTTTATGGAAAATGTGTACTGTGCAAAACCAATCCATGAATTTCAATATTTTTTGTGCCCATTTGTTATAACAGGTTCTATTCTGAGGCACTGAGAAAGAAATGGTATGAGTTTGAAAGGAGCCCCTCAGAGCAACATGAATACCACTAATCACAAGCAAGAACAAAAATCAAATCTACAGGGAAGCTTGGATGGAGACTTTACATGAAGTTTATAAGGAGAGCACCCCAAAGATATGAGCAATTTACAAAAGAATGTCCATTTTAAAAATGGACCATATGATGTTGAAGACAAAGCCCACTGACAGCAGACAATCCAAATCAATTTGTGAGGGACAAAAATACCAGTCTCGTTTGTGCCTTCACGAAGTCTAATTAACAGCAGAAACAGTATCTGACATCGACATCACAGACCTCCCCAGTGGTTCAGTTTGCACTGAAAGGAAAGTGCAGCCAACAGTCTGTGCAACAGGTACCCAAAGTTTTGCCCTCAAATTGGTTGCAGGCAAGAGCAGGACGGTCAAGGGAAACCCTGAAGGATTTCTTCAAAGAACTGTCCCAGGAGACGAAACACGGCTTTGCCGATAAGATCCCGAAGACAAAGCTCAACCCCATCAGCAGCTACAGGAAGATGAGGCATTGAGGTCGAAGCCAAAGAAGACTGACCAAAGGGTGCTCAAGGTCAAAGAAAAACACCTGCCTGCTCTGGGAGTACGTGATTCCACTCTGACCACATTTCCATTCAACCCCCTCCTCAATAAAGGCGATTTTGTGAGAATTTCAGTGGGAAATCATTAGGCCCCTTACAGTTTTGATTCAACTCTTTGTTTTTTTCCCGCTAAGTTTTATTTTTATTCGACAGGCAGATTTATAGAGAGGAGAGATAAAGATCTTTCATCTGCTCATTCATTCTCCAAGAGGCTACAATGGTAAGAGCTCAAATGATCTAAAGCCAGGAGCCAGGAGCATCTTCTGGTTTCCCATGTGGGTGCAGGGTCCCAAGGCTTTGGGCCATCCTCAACTGTTTTCCCAAGCTGCAGGCAGGGAGCTGGATGGGAAGTGGAGCAGGTGAGACACTTTCCAGCACTCACACCCATATGGGATGCAGGTGCTTGCAAGGGGAGGATTAGACATAGAGCCCACGTGCCAGTTCCTATTCCATTGGCTTTTAAATCTAGGTTGTGTAGCTATAGCAGCAAGCCAGCTCACTGCGTGTGTGTTCTGCCTTGCGTATCTTGGCACACAGTTGGGGTGCAGCTCTGCGGGCTTTGCCTGCTTTGTGACTGGAGGAACCCTTCTGGGCAGCAGCCAGGTGCTCCCCTGTATTAGCTCAGCAGGCTAATCCTCCACCTCCAAGCATCAGCCTCACACATGGTTTGTGTCCTGATTCGTGTCCTGGCTTTATTTAGAAGAAGTTCAAGGCCCGGCGTGATAGCGTATTGATTAAAGTCATCGCCTTGCACGTGCTGGGATCCCATATGGGTGCCGATTCTAACCCTGGCGGCCCCACTCCTCATCCAGCTCCCTGCTTGTGGCCTGGGAAAGCAGTCGAGCACGGCTCAAAGTCTTGGGACCCTGTACCCATGTGGTAGACCTGGAAGAGACTCCAGGCTCCTTGCTTTGGATTGACTCAGCTCAAGTCATTGTGGCCGGTTGGGGAGCGAACCATCGGATGGAAAATCTTCCTCTCTGTCTCTCCTCCTCTCTATATATCCGCCTTTCCAATAAAAATAAATAATTCTTTAGAAGAAGTTTAATGTGGTGCATGAAAACATCTGTGTATTTTAGAGATACTAGAAGTACTTGTGAATTTGCCGTTTCTCTTAATTAGATTGGATTTAGTTAATAGACTACCATTTTGATATTAAAGTTATTTCATAGTAAAATTTGTAAGTACATGTTTAAGAGCTATGACAGATACAAGCGCCTGCTTATTACACCTGGCAGATTTTACCTTGCCTCTTCTTCTTCTCTTTTTTTCTTTCGTAAGTCTTCTACTAATCTTTCTAAAATCTTAGCATCAATTTCAGCCTTATTCTTCAAATATATTCTATTAAGTAAAAGTTTTCCTGAAATAAATAGAAAAATAATATTTTCAAAGGCTATAGATTAAAATATATTTAGAAGTGAGAAACAGAAATTATTTCTACCAACATCCAAACATATTTTCCTTTAAGCATTTATCTAAATAAAGTCTGGATTTTTAAAGATATTAATAGACCATCTTTAATTATTTTAAAAAGTACATATTATTATGGGATATGATATGAAAATAGATGACATATTTTCCCCTGAAAACTCTCATCTCAAATATATTTGCTAAGAGACAATAGAACAATTAAAATTTAGTTCTGCTATCTTTTATTCTCGATTTGTCCAACTTGATACAAAGAACTAAGATATTGTATTTGCCCTCAGTCTTATCTGTTTTTTTTTTTGTTTTTAAAGATTTATTATTATTGGAAAGTCGGATATACAGAGAGGAGGAGAGACAGAGAGGAAGATCTTCCATCCGATGTTTCACTCCCCAAGTGAGCCGCAACGGGCCGGTGCGCGCCCATCTGATGCCGGGAACCAGGAACCTCTTCTGGGTCTCCCATGCGGGTGCAGGGTCCCAAAGCTTTGGGCTGTCCTCGACTGCTTTCCCAGGCCACAAGCAGGGAGCTGGATGGGAAGTGGAGCTGCCGGGATTAGAACCGGCGCCCATATGGGATCCTGGGGCGTTGAAGGCAAGGACTTTAGCTGCTAGGCCACGCCGCCGGGCCCTTATCTGGTTTTTAAAAAATGATTTCTTGATTAATTTGAAAAAGACAGAGGGGTCGCGGTGGAGGAGAGGAAGAGGAAGAGGGAGGAGAGAGCTTCCATGTCTTGGTTCACTCCGTAAATGCTTCCATAGCCAGGGTTGGGTCGGGCAGAACCCAGGAGCCTGGAACTCCACCTCGGTC
Source organism: Ochotona princeps (assembly GCF_030435755.1). Taxonomy (NCBI): domain Eukaryota; kingdom Metazoa; phylum Chordata; class Mammalia; order Lagomorpha; family Ochotonidae; genus Ochotona; species Ochotona princeps. Next base: position 52,547,875 of record NC_080832.1, on the reverse strand, counting down.
TTCCCCATGGGCGGCAGGGATCCAAGTCATCACCCACCACCTTTCCAGGGACAGTAAGAAGCAGCAGCCAGGACTTCAACAAGCACTTTAACATGGCATGTTAGTGCCACAAACTATTGCTTAATTTGCTGCACCCAAATGCTGCCCTTGCCCCTCCTCCACCCCAAGTCTTATCTATTGTTCCTTTAGAAGCCATAGCTACTGACTGGGAGCGGATGTTCAATTCTCAGCTCCCATGAACGCTTATAAGGGCGTGCCGGACAGATCAGTGACTGTGGCACACTGCCTCTGGCTACCTCATGGGTAAATGGAGCCTCCTGCTGTGTGTCTCTAGGTCCTGCAGCAATTGCTGGGTGGGACATATATCCAGGGAAGGTAAAGAGTTTTTTATATTTCAACTGAAAATACTGTCAGCAGTAACAGAAAGTTTCCCTTTCAAATTTACGTGATGAATATTTACCAACCATTGCTTTCGAAATCTGATAGATAGATAACCAAATCAGGTATCAGTCCTTTGTCTATTAAGACCATCCAGAGATCTTTGGCCACAGGGCAATTGTCCAGGATCCATCCTCCCTGCTTTGGGGCACCAACAAATCTGTTCTGATTTTCCTTCATTACCTGTGAAAAATTACATCCTAATATTACCATCTTAATTTGGCAAGCCAAGGAAGTTATTTTCATCTGCCTTCTTTTTTTTTTTTTGTAGATCTAGGATATCTTTTGAATTCTTTTGACTCTCAGAAAGAAAAAAAAAAGCCTGAGAAACTTAATTTTAAAAAGGAAATGAAAAAAAGCAATAACATTTTAAGTTTTAAAAGTTAGGATGGGAAGAAAGGCCTTTCTAAAACCAACCCAGCAGTACATTATTGCTGTAAATGATTTGGTATCACAGAATGGGCATCTTGATTCAGAAAGTCTGGTGCAGGGCAGGGTGGGGGTCCTGGAGATGGGGCTCGCCTTTGAGTGTCAAGGTCACCATCAGACGGAGAACACCCGTTGCTTGCTTTCCTTTTGCTTTGCATCTCTCAGAGTGAGAACTGAAAGAAACAGCAGGTTGCCAACGAAAGGAATGGGGTCAAATGAAATCTTGCAGGGGTTGAGTTCTCAACCTGCATCCACTCTTCTTTTTTTTTTTTTTTTAAAGATTTACTTTATTTCCATTACAAAGTCAGATATACTGAGAGGAGGAGAGACAGAGAGGAAGTGGAGCCGCCGGGATTAGAACCAGCAGCCATATGGGATCAAGGCAAGGACCTTAGCCACTAGGCCACGCAGCCAAGCCTGCATCCACTCTTAAAAAGCAAAAGCTTCGTCAGACGTTGGGACCTGAGTGTGTGGGTCTGTGCCTGCGCAGTTCTGAGGGCTTGGACCAAGTTTCTGTGCTGTCAGGTGGTCGCGGTCTATCAGAGGTTAGAGGGAAGAGAAGTCAAGAGGAACACTGTGTAGCTCTCTGGCATATGCAGGATTTAAGCTTATTTGCTTTCTGAAATCTTATCTGAATAAATAATTTTTTTCGGGGGGAGACAAGAATTTTAACACTTTGCAATGTATGGAACTCAGAGAAGGTAAAGTTATGTGAAAGAAATATAAATGACTAATAAAAACTTTACTCTCCAAGTTTGAAAGATAGAAAAATTAAAACTTTGTGACATAAGTGATAATTCCTCCATGTCATGTAACTTTTTTTTGAAAAATACTTCATGTTTTTTATGATATTTTCTTGAGTAAATGCTAATTTGTTTAATCATCCTTTTACTGCTAAATGAAGAATTCTAACTTTGCTATGGCATTGTGTAAGCACTCTACATTTCCTTTGATCAGATTCATGCAAGATGTGTATTTAGGGCAAAAGGAAAAAGGAGTAACATTTTAAGTGGTTTTCATATGTATTTTATACTGTTTCAAAAAGCATATAAATCAATTTTCCATATTTTTTAAGGATTTATTTGTTTATTTGAAAGGCAGCGTTACAGAGAGATAAAGAGCAACAGAGGGAGAGTGAGAGAGAGAAGAGAGTGAGAGAGAGAAAGAGATAGAGAAAGAAAGAGAGAGAGGAGAGAGAGAGAGAGAAAGATCTTCCATCTGCTGGTTCACTCCCCAAATGGTCACAACAGCTGGAGCTGGGCTGGTCATTAGCTAGGAGCCAGGAACTTCTTCTGGGTCTCCAATGTGCGTGCAGGGGCCCAAGGACTTAAGCCATCCTTTGCTGCCTTCCCAGGCACCTAAGTAGCAAGGTAGATCAGAAGTGGAGCAGCTGGGACTTGAACAGGTGTCATATGGGATGTAAGTGTCACAGGCAGCAACTTAACCAACTACGCCACTGGCTGCTAAATAATTTTTTTTCCTTCCTAACAGTGTTTGAAAGTGACTGGATCGGGCCCGGCGGCGTGGCCTAGTGGCTAAAAGTCCTCGCCTTGAACGCGCTGGGATCCCATATGGATGCCGGTTCTAATCCCGGCAGCTCCACTTCCCATCCAGCTCCCTGCTTGTGGCCTGGGAAAGCAGTTGAGGATGGCCCAATGCATTGGGACCCTGCACCCATGTGGGAGACCCGGAGGAGGTTCCAGGTTCCTGGCTTCGGATCGGCACAGCACCGGCCGTTGCGGCTCACTTGGGGAGTGAAACATCGGACGGAAGATTTTCCTCTCTGTCTCTCCTCCTCTCTGTATATCTGACTTTGTAATAAAATAAATCTTTAAAAAAAAAAAAGAAAGTGACTGGATCATTACAGTCTCATTAATACTGATGGTTAGAAGACATTTTGATAATTTCATAAATGAGGGATTATATTCTTTTGCAGCTTGCTAACTGAACCTTTAATGTTTTAAAAAATGACTTTTCTCAGGTGTTTCACTGTAGGGATGAGTAGCTGACCAATGGTCTCCTCGAAGGCTAGGTTTACTCCATTTGAAGGTTGCCTGATATTGAACACACAGAGCAGAAAGTAGGGGTTCTTGGTGTTTCTGAAGGGGCAAAGCAACATGGGAACAACCTGCAGAGATGCAGAAGCTGAAAGGCCAGACGGGAAACTCAGAGGGAGCCTTGGCAACCCGAGGCTCAGAGAGAGGCTGGGATGGCGGGGCTCAAGGAGACTTGCCCTGGTCTTACAGAAAGGTTCTAACTTTCACAGGCTATTGCTTTTCCCTCTTCCAGAACGATCTTCAATTAACAGTACAGGAAGCACAGACACTCAGTGGTAGTCCATGGCTGATGCCTTCTGCCTTTGACTTTTGAGAGCAGCAAAAAAGGGGGCTGCAGAGACCTGGACATGTTCGCCTTGTGAAAGGCAAGCCTTGTGCTTTGGCAGCTGTGGCTTTCCTCTGTCTCTCCTGGACTGGCAGCTCACATGTGTGGTCTCTCCTCTCCCCCACAAATATGTACCCAAACAGACCGGAGGTGATGAATTAGCCGGGAAGCAAAACTTGCCTCCATTTGTGACTACCTAGCTCACTGATGAAATATTTGAGTTTGGTGCTGGTTTCATAGGCATCCTTTTCTAACCATTGGAACTGAATTGAAGACAATATAAGTTAATGGACAAACTTCATTGCTATGAAGTTATAGAACATCATTTTGTTGGTAACTGAAAACAATGTGCATCTGTCACTGTTCGCTGGGCTATTTTACACATAGCCATGCTGACTACAGCATGCATGGCAATGTTAAGGCTATGCATTTTAATACTAAAAGGAGACTAAATAATTATACACACAGTAACAATGCTTCCTTAGTTACAGGTAACTCAATGACAGAAATTAGGTGTCTAAAATTTTTTCTTACTTCTCTGAGGACTTCCTCTAAGATTTCAGCATGTTTTTCGAATGGCTGGTCAAAGTTCATATCCTTGGCCGCTTTCAGAGTGTCTTCCAGTATGGCAACAACTGCTGGGTGATCCGCAGTAATCTCCTCTATCGAATCTTCTATTGAGGCTAAAGCAGAGGAAGTTAATCAATCAATGTCATCTGTACTTTCAGTGGACAGTCAGTTCCCGACCCAAGGCAGATGATCTTTTTGTGACTGCAACACATTCCGTCCGCAAGGGAAACCAAAACTTGAGAAGGGAACTGTTAGGTTGGGAATCACAAGCCAGCAGAGCAGTGTAAGGACAGGTGTATCAGGGAGTACATGAGGCAAGAAGAAAAGTCACATTAGGGAGAACCAAGGAGGTCAGGCAGGACAGAAGAGTGGCAGAGGATTCCGGTCCTGGGGTGAGAGTCAGCATACACAATGAGTTAGCGGAAGAGTCAGGACCTCGGAATCTTCTCTTAGTCAGAGGTGTGGGGGGCATGGTGCAGTCAACATCGCCAGGGGAACATCCCGAATGTTTTAGAAACTTCTGTCAGGTTGTTCATGTTATCCCATGGCCACTCTCCTCTTTTTTTTTTTCTTTTTTAATAATAGAATCCTGTTTTTTTTCCCCCTAGGGCTGCAATGTTGTCTAGCTAAAAAAGTAACATCACTCAACTTTCTTTGAACAGCTTGTTTGGCTGAAAAATTGCCAACACATTTTGTTCAGCAAGTCTTTCTGTCAATGGTTTAGAATACCGGTATCAGCCCCTTGATTCACCTCCTTTTCTGGGATGTGATGGTTGGGGGCTTCAGCAGCCACCTTGTGTGTTACTATGGTAACCACCTCCCAGGAAAAGCAAAGTAGAAAGATGGTTTTCCTGTCGCCTCACTATTTCTTTCTTCATCAAAAAGATAAATCTTCTGTCACTTTTTCTGTGTTCCTATGCATCTACCTGTTTGTAACAGAGTAGCTTTTCAGATAAAGTTGAGCAGTAAGATTAAAAAAAAAAAACCTCACATTTCTCCTTCTAAATTCTGAGGGAGCTATTTGTGTTTTTCAGAACCATAGTCAGCCCAGATACGAATTTACCTTTGCCTTTTTTTTCATCTCCATCAGGGTCTTGAGAACTTTTAAATGTGGATGCTTCACCAATTTCCCTTTCATCTGCAAATAAAGCAGTGTTAATGCCTGAAGACGTTAAAGAAAAACGTAGGGACATTTCCAAGAGATGTCGTAGAATGGGCCCAGGGGCTGTGCAGGGCTAAGCAGCAGGGCACAGGGACTGCGTTGTCACCAGGAAGCGGCCATCCTTGTGCTCCTCCAGCAGATGGCTGGGAAAGGCACAGCTGCCTGCTTTCCACTTGCAGCATGACCCCCCAGCGGGGGAGGGGGAGGGCAGACCATGCTGGGGAGAGGGGCTCTCTTTGTGGGTTAGTGCAGCAGAGGAGGGCCTCCCAGCTGCCCCAGTGCCAGCCAGCATTTGAATGCATGGGGGTGTGGTGGCTCTGGGAAGAAGTGTCACCTGTTGTGCTGGGGGAGCAGGGGAGTGGTCTGTGAGCTGTTGACTATGTTCTGGTCACATGTTGGGCTTGAACTAAACAGCAGGCAAACACATCTGTCTGCAGTGGGATGAGGAGCTAACCCAAAAAATGAGCAAAATAATGTCTAGATGCACATGAAAATGGGCATAAAATAGTTAAACCAATCTGGAGAAGAGCAAAATGTAAGAATGTGTGTCTGTGTGTGTGTGTGTGTGTGTGTGTGTGTGTGTGTTGGGGGGCAAATATCTGGGTGAGAGGAAGACTTTTTTAAGAAGAAAAGCCACCTAGTTTTGGGAAAAATATGAAAAATGAGAGATTAATCTAGAAAGTCTATGCAGAGACCACATAGTTGATACAATTTAGGAAAGCTGCAAAAGAAAAAAAGTCATCTCAGAAGAAATGTAGTTAATAAATATTAACGAAATAAACTTCAGAAGTAAAAATTGTAATAACATTGAAAGAAAAGACAGAAAATACTGACATGTGACCTGTATGTAAAAGAGGGGAACATAATTTGTAACAACCTTTAAGGATTTACGATTCCAGGACCAGCAGCATGGAGTAACATCCTAATTCTCTGCCTGTGGCACTAGCATCCCACATGGCCACCGGTTCAAGTCCCATCTGCTCCACTACTGATTCAGCTCCCAGCTTATAGACTGGGAAAGCAGCAGAGAATGGCCCCAGTGCTTGAGACCCTGGCTCCCAGCTTTGGACTAGCCCAGATTTGAGTGTTGCAGTCATGTGGGGAGTGAACCAGTGGATGAAATATCTGTTTCTCCTTCTCTTTCTGTAGATCTGAATTTCAAATAAAAATAAATCTTTTAAAAACAGATTTATCATCCTTGCATTTTAGGGATATATTTAATTAAAAGGCATAGTTACAGAGAGTGAGAAAGACACATGCACACAGATTTTCCAAAGTTCACTCCCCAAATGTTTGCAATGACCAGGGCTAGACCAAGAGGAAGCCAGACGCCTAGAATTCCATCTAGGTCTCCCACGTGTGTGGCACTTGGGCCATCCTCTGCTGCCTTTCCAGCCCATTAACAGGGAGCTGAATCCGAGGTGGAGCAGCTGGGACTTGAACCAGAGGCCATATGGGATGCGGCAATTTAGGTGATGACTTACCCTGTTATGCCACAATGCCAGCTCCTGGAATAACTTTCGTAGAGAATAGTTTCTTTTGTATATAATTCTATATCCATTAATCTAGACAGTTCATACAGGTCAAGGCAGAAGAAAAATTCATTGGAGCATTATTTATAGTAGCAGAGAGAGAAAAAGAGAGAGCGCCCTATATTTATAATAGCACTATCCACAATAATGAAAATAAGCCAGATGCCCGTCAAAAGAGGAATGGATAAAGAAACTGTGGTATATCCATCCCATGGAATACTACATACCTATTAAAAAGAATGAAATTCTATCATTTGCAACAAAATGGTCCCAATTGGAGACCATTGCTCACAATGAAATAAGTCAGTCTCAAACATATGAATACCTTATGTTCTCTCTGCTATACATGCAAAATACAACAAACAGATATAAAAGTGAACAAGTATATGCATTTACTCTCATGGATGAACTGTATAATGGAGATTAGCATACTGGGAAGTGAAGACACATTGTATTATGCATCTCTACTCCCGAATAAAAGGAGAACTGCCAATGAAACAGTCAAATATACCTTGCCAGTATGATACTAGATTTTCTGCCTTTGTCTATACCGACAAAGCCATGATATGGTTAAATAGCAGAATGTGAAGCTTCTAACTGTCACTGAAGGACTATAGTCCTGCAATAATATGGGGGAAAATGGGGAAGGAAGAAGGGGAGAATCCCTGTACCTACCAAACTATATCATGGGAAATAACAATAACAATAAAGGAATAATGAATAAATAAAAACGTAAATTTCCACTACTGTCTATAAGCACGGAAACTGATTAATAACTTAAAATGAGGGCTAAACTATTTCTAGCAAATTAACTTCTAATAAAGTAAAGTAATTATGGTACATCGTAAGTCAAAAAGTTAGAAACGGGTAGGCATTTGGGCTATCAGGAATCTGCATTCCGTATTACAGCAGGTTTTGGTGATGGCTCAAGTGACTCAGTTCCTGCATCCGTGGGAGAGATCTGATTGAGCTCCTGGTGGGCATTTGGGGAGTGAATGAACTGTGGGAGTGCTCTCTCTTTTTCTCTCTCTCCCTCATTACAGAAAAGGTAAAAGTAGATTACAATACAAACATTTATGTAATGTTAAATTATATATATCACAGGGGTTTTCCAAAAGTTCATGAAAAATGCCTATCATGGAAAAACTATGTCTAACATTTTTTGCTCCAAAATCCACATCTTTCAATTCTATCTTCCCATGAGTCTCCTGAAATACCTCAGCATAATTAGAATTATATAATGTTGTATAATGTACTTATTGCCTTAATTATGTTAAGTTACAAATAGAAATACTTTGTAAAGATTTTAAAGAGCATGAGAGGCAGATAATAAAATTTCGCAGTTAAAATTTATGGATTTATGAAGCTCTGATTCGAATACATTAAAGGCAGATGAAGGCTTTTAGAAAAGTATTGCTAATTATATAATGATTGTATCAAATTTGGAAATGAAAGAATTTCTTTGGGCTCTATTTGCATTTTATTCCTCATTTTCTGTTTTGTTCTTTATTCTAGTATATTCATTTCTGTTCCATAGATGTTCAATTTGCTTTTTAGTTTTCTAAACTTATTTATTTGCTTATGTATTTCTTGGAGAGGCAGAGAGATAGAAAGCTCGCATCTGCTGGTTCACTTCCTTGCAATGGCCAGGGCAAGGATGACCCTGAGCCAGGAGCCAGGAATTCAACCCAGGTCTCTCCTGTGGGTGGTGGGAATCCAAGTCCTTGAGCCAGCTTCTGCTGGCTGTCAAGGTCTGCATCAGCAGGAAGCAGAACCAGGAGCTGGGCTGGTACTTGAACCCAGGTACTCCAATATGGAGCTCTGAATCTTAACTGGCAACTTTCCCGGCTAGGTCAAATGTCACCCCAGTAATTCTTCTGTTTAATGGGAAAAAAAGATCTGGAAGCAGAACAGTGTCAATTTGTCTCATTAGCAATCAATATTAGCACCTTGGCCATAGAGGATATTTTCCGACTTTGTTTTGGCTTCTTCAGTGTACTCAGTAATGTCGTGGGTGGTAGCTGCTGTAAAAGAAGAATATACTGTACCGGCTGATATTTACAGATTGGGAAGGCTCTAATACCATTAGCAATATATCTCTTCACCTTCTTCACCAAAGGTGGAAGGCAACTCTTCAAACTCTCCAAACTCTTTTCTTCCAAAGTGTCTTTGAAATTCTCTTAAAGTTGTCTCAGCTGAAAGAGAGTAATTGGTCCTGTTAGGAAGAGGTAGTTGTGGGGGTAGGTAGACTTGGGGTTAGTGATGTAGAAGTCACAGTTTTGAAGCCGGAGAGTCCTGGGTTTGAGCTCTGTCCCTTACGAGCCGTGTGACTTTGGCAAACCCCTTGACTTCTCGGTCCCAGCTTCCATGAGGGTCACTGGACTTGAAGCACTGGCCCCTTGCAGCTCCTATCTTCTAAATTGTGTGACCCTTTATGTTAAAAAAGAAAAGAAAAACCCCTCAACATTCTTCAGTGACAAATTTTCCATAAAAAATGCACTGGGCTGGGCCCGGTGGCATGGCCTAGCGGCTGAAGTCCTCGCCTTGAAAGCCCCGGGATCCCATATGGGTGCCGGTTCTAATCCCAGCAGCTCCACTTCCCATCCAGCTCCCTGCTTGTGGCCTGGGAAAGCAGACCCTGCACCCACGTGGGAGACCCGGAAGAGGTTCCAGGTTCCTGGCTTCGGATCGGCACAGCACCGGCCTTTGCGCTCACTTGGGGAGTGAGTCATCAGATGGAAGATCTTCCTCTCTGTCTCTCCTCTCTGTAATCTCACTTTGCGATAAAAATAAATAAATCTTTAAAAAAAAATGCATTGGGCTAAACTCAATAGACCAACATGGCAATAGTTTACATTTGAAGAAGAGTTAACTCTATTATTGCCAGATGTGGAATAATCATTGAAAAGCAAGAGGTTTTTTTGTTTGCAGTGCATGAGAATAAGCATCTATTTTTGTGCTCCTATGGGCAAAGGCAATTCACAGAAATCCAAAATTTACAGATGTAGGAGATGAATTGCTGTGATTGGCACATCTATGACTTGCAAGAAACATTACAGTCCGGTGTTCTTCGTCTCCGAGCCAGGCTAGTGTCCCTTGCTGAGCTAGGTCTCAGTCAAATGTCCTCTCCTTGGACACCACTTTCCTGGTTATGCAATACTCAGGCATCTCTACTGCCATCCCTGTCTGCTTCACTGTCATGTTATAGTGTCTGTATCTATCCACTTGGCTCTCCTTCGGTTCTCTGTTAAAATGAGAGAGCCCCCAAGGACAGGGGCTTCATATATCTTATTTGCTTCTGTATCCCTACTCTGTAAAATCATACAAAGTTGCTGTTCAGAGATTTGTTGATGAATTAATAAATTCATTTGGTCCAGTCATAAGTAGGTTGAATCACAATCCTTCTTAGTAGTCTGGACCAATATTTTTCCAGCTGCAGTATAATTTTTATATTTTTGATGTTCATTTTGAAGACATACTAAAATCTGTCTTGCATGCTAAATTACCCAAATGGGAATTTGAATGGCATGTGATTTCTGTGCCAGTCTCTTAACAAATGCATGTTTGTTTGTTTATTTGAAAGGCAAAGTTTTGGAGATTGAGACAGAAAAAGAAACAGAGAGAGAGAGAATACAAATCTCTTCAATTCACTCCCCAAACACCCACACAACATCTGGGAGTGGGGCCCCCTGACTGGGCCAGGCTGAGCCAGGAGCCTGGAATTCAATCTAAATTTCCAAGGCAGGAGCCAGGGACTGAAGTACTTGAACCCACATTTTCTGTCTCCCAGGATGTGTATCAGCAGGAAGGTGGACTGGAAATGTAGGTGCCTCAATTAACAGTGACACCACTGTTTTTGTTATATTTTGTAAAACAAAAACAGTGTTTTTGTTATATTTTGTAGCTTCATGCTCACCATGATAATTCCTTACTTGTTTACAGGTTAATGAGAAAGGTGAAGGACAGATTTCTTAGGCAAATAAGGTACTCTCGTCTGGTACCTTTTGCCATGTAGGAAGAGGTACGTTTTTACTTAAAAAGATATGAGTACAGAAAATGATGGGAAACTTCTCAGTTCATGTAAAAATTGAAGAAAAATACTGATGGCAAAATCTGACAAATGGAACACACACACACACACATAAAAGAAAACTAGGAATGAATCACACTTATAAATGTAGGGAAAATTGAAATCAACAAACAAAAGTAAAAATATATGATATAAAGCAATAAAGTAGGAGTGGGCATTCAAACTAGTGGTCAAGATGTTGGTAAGGAGGCACACTTCCCCAAATGGATTGCCTGGATTCTTGACCAGCTAGCTTCCTGCTACTGTGGATCCTGGGAGGCTGTAGTGGTCCTGACTCAACTAATTGGATTCCAGTATCCATTTGGGAGTCCTGGATTGCGCTCTCAGTTCTCAGCTTTGGCCCTTGCAGACATTCTGGGAGTAAACCAGTGGATAAGGACTCTGTGTGTCTTTTTCTCTGTGTCTCTCTACCTCTCAAATAAATACTAAATAAAAAAAAATAAAAAAGAATACAGCATAACTAAATGAGGTATTTTTACCGAAATATAGGGTGATTTAATGTTGGAAAATACACCAGTTTAATTGGTCAAATACATAAGTCAAAGGATTAAAAGTTTATGAGTATCTTCGACAGATGCTGAAACAGCATTTGTTAGTTTTATACATTAATGGAGATAAAAATACTCAACAATGTTTATATAGCAACATTGACAGGAACTCATTTAAATAGGCTAACACTACCTTTTTTTGTGGCATCATAACAGAACTATGAATCCACAGTTATTCAAGAAAGGAAAGGAGGAGTCGGTGCCATGTCTCAACTGGCTATCCTCTACCCCAAGCACTGGCATCCATATGGGTGCTGACTTGTGTTCTGACTGTTCCACTTCCCAACCAGTTCTCTGCTCATGGCTTGGAAAAGCAGCACAGGGTGGCCCGAAGCCTTGGGACCCTGCACCCACATGGGAGACTTGTAAGTTCTGGCTTTGGATTGGCTTTGTTTTAGCCAATGGAGAGTTGCAGCCGCATGGAGAGTAAACCAGCAGATGGAAGATCTTTCTCTCTGTATCTCCTTCTTTTTGTAAATCTGACTTTCTAATAAAAATAAATAAATCTTAAAAAAGAAAAGAAATGAGCATAAATATTGGAAAAAGGAGTTGAAACTATACTTCTTGTCAAATGATATCACTGACTACCTAGAAAACCCTGAAGAACCAACTAACAATAGTCTATGAGAATTAGGAAGTTTAATGAGGTAGATAGAAGTAAATATATAAAAATCCAGCAGCTTTCCAATATATTGGTAATTATTACTGAGGGAATGGTAAAGTAAAATGAACCTATTCAGCAGTAAAAGAAAGACAACACATCTAGGAAAGTAATTACGAAGAAAAACGTAGACACTCTGAAGAGAACTACAAAATGTTACAGAAAAGATATAGGAATCAGATTTTTAAAAGCAGGAGGGAATCCTGATTTAATAATACAAGTGAAAATTCTTTCCACCTTATTCTATCACAACAACACAATCCTTCCACTGAATTTTATGGTAGGATGTGACAAAATGATACAAGTTTCCTAACATCCCAGTTCCTGGTGCACAACAGCATTCATTCTTTGGACTATATGAAAGAATACCTAGTAAAAATTTGGAAACAAAATATTTTCAGGAGGTGATGTGACTAGATTTAAAAGGCATCACAAAACTGGGATAATTACAAGCTATATTGTATGTGATAAGAATGTGATACACAGAAGCTTATACACACAGAAGCTTATACACACACACATGTGCAAATACACACCCTCAAATTTAATATCAAGATAAAGCTGGCATTTCAAGTCTTCAGAATGGATACTTTCAGTATGGTTGAGTGTTGTAATATTGGTTCACTACTTGGAGAAACATAATTTTGATACCCATGTTGTACAAAATGCACTACAATGATCTTAGTTCAAAAGAAGCATCATTTAAAAAAGTGCACGTTATTTTCATATACCACTGGATTGTCATGAGCCATTATAAAAATGAACAAGAAAAGACAGAAGGCAGAGAATGAATCCCACTCTTCACAGTGGAGAGTTGGGCTTAGAGGCTCTCCCAGATGGAAGACACACATTTTGCAGAAGGTGGGTCACCTTGGATTTTGGCTTGTAGCTCAGCTTGAAATCTTTCCTTTACGCCTCTAATGGCTGCTTCTGTGGCTTCAGTCACAGTATTTTCTATTAATAATTCTCGGGCTTTTTCAAAACGTGGTTGGACAAGTTTGTCATAGTCAATTACCTGCAAAGAACATTTGAGAAAGTCAGCCTAAGCACACAGTGTTGTATTAAACATCTCTCTCTTCCAAAAATATTAATATTTGCTTGAACTGTCTTTACAGTTAGATTCTAAACTCACTGGTTTTCGAATACTTTCAGCCATATTTTCATGTGTTTATCATGCTATATATACACACACATATATATACATACACACATATATAGTTTATATATATATTTGGCTAAAAATAACAAACAAAAACAACTGTATACATTTTAATTCAGTTTTGTATGTGTACTTTACATATGATAAATGCATGCATTTTAAGTGTATGGTTTGGTGACTTTCTACAAATATGTAATATGCATAAATACACAAACAAGAAAGTAATTTTTAAAAAGATTTATTTTATATTTATTAGAATACAGAGATGAAAAGAGACAGAGAAGAAGGTTTTCCATCCACTGGTTCATTCCCCAAGTGGATACTGATCTGAAGCCAGGAGCCCAGAGCCTCTTCTGGGTCTCCCATGTGGGTGCAGGGTCCCAAGGCTTTGGGCTATCCTTGACTGCCTTCCCAGGCCACAAGCAGGGAGATGGATGGGAAGCGGGACTGTTGGGATTAGAACCAGTGCCCATATGAGATCCTGGTACATGCAAGGTGAGGACTTTAGTCGCTAGGCTACCACACTGGACCAAAGAAGGTAATTTTTGTATCACCTTCAAAAGTTCCCTTTTGTTCTCCCCATAGTCAGTCTCTTTCTCTTTCTTCCCTTACCTCACCTTTTGTTTCTTAGTCCCTGGTCACTGATTTTTACTTTCTGCCATTACAGATTAGTTTTGTCTTTTCTAGAATTTCATACATGAAATAACACCTTGCAATCTTTTTTTTTCTTTTTTTTTTTTTTAGCTCTCCTCCCTTAGTAGAAACACTTTTGTAACTCATCAGTATGATTTCAAGTATCCTGCTGAGTAGTAGTCCATTGTATGGATATACCACAGCTGTTTTATTTATTAATTTATTTAGGATTTAATTATTAATTTGAAAGACAATGTTAACAGGGTGAGGGGTGGGGAGCAATAGATAGATAGATAGATCTAGAGAGAAAGAAGGCCCTTTCATCTGCTGGCTCACTCCTCAAGTGGCCATAATGGCCACAGCTAGGTCAGGTTTAGGTCAGGATTCAGGAGTTCCATCCAGATCTCCCATGTGGGTGGAGGGTTCCAAGCACTTGGGCCATCCTCTGTCTTCCTAGGCGCATTTGCAGGAAGCTGGCTTGGAAGGGTGAAGTAGTCGGAACGTAAAGTGATGCGCACTCATATGGGTGGCTAGCAAGGCTGGCAGCAGCTTTACCCCAAATGCCATAGAGCCAGCTCGATATCACTGTTTTTGTCCATTGATGAACATTTAAATTGGGTCTGGGTTTTGGCCATTATGAATAAAACAATGGTGTGCATTTGCACAGATGTTTTATTTTCCTTCAACATTTTACTTCAGAGTAGTTTTCAATCTTGAAAACAAAAATTGTGAGGTCATAATATAGAGTTTCTATATACCCCTCACCCCACTCCAACTGCATCTCCACCATTAACACTTCAAGTTAGTATGTTCATCATAGTTAATGAGCCACACAAAGCTTCTCCTAACTTTTTTTTTTATTGTTAATTATTTTGCATTATGTGACAGTTTCATAGGCTCTGGGAATCCCCCCCTCCTTACCCCTCCCCTCCCCCCGGTGGATTCCTCCACCTTGATGCAGTATTACAGTTCAAATTCAATCAAGATTCTTTCATTGCAAACATATACCAAGCATAGAGTCCAGCTACTTATTGTCCAGATTGGTTGAACAGTTTCTTGGGGAGACCTTTTCTGGTCTGAAGTTTGAGCTGGCAGAATATCATCGCAGTCAATTAAGAGTCCCAATATAACATCAACAGCAATTTGCAATGTTATGGAATTGACATGGCTTTGAGTAACCAGTGTATTAAAAAGAAAAAAAAAAAAGGAAAACAAGTCCTAGCCACAACCTATGATTAGCTCATTGACATTTCAATTTTAGTTCATATACAGGACCGACTGCTCTATACCTTAAAATGGCCATAAGGCACCATTCAGCTGTTTCATGTCCATTTCATTTTAGTATTTAGCCAGTTGTTGTGTTGAAGTAAAATTTTGCTGATCTTGGCAGATTTTAGGATAATCCAGACTGGCTTGTAACTCTAACAAGATATATGTCAACATTTTAGGTGCAGAACATTTTTTTTTCTTGGGGGGGGGGTGTGCAGGAAAATCCTCAACACCATGGTGAGGAGTAACTAATCTTTGTGACCCACCCAGCGAGGCATGAGCCAATCCATGCCAGCTCTTTCCTGTCAGATTTCAAGTTCTACTTTCTGTTGTTTATTTATTTTAGGTTTGTTTTTTTTTTTTTTAGTTTGTATGATTGTTTGTTTGCTGTGAGGGGTTTTCGAAGCGATCCCGATGGTCATTGCGAGGGAGGGGGGGTCCAGAGGTGGAGCCAGGCTCGGACCAGAGAAAACTCTCCTCCCTGGTCCCGAAGGACGTTTATTGTTCTTCTGTTTCTGCAGACCACTCAGGGCTTCTGGTTGTCTTTCCGATGACGTTGGTTTCTGCACGGTAGTGTTTGGACTTCTTCCATCCCCTGTGGAAGCTCTGGTTGGGGGTGGGTGACCTCAGAGTACTCGGCCTCCGAGGGCATCCAATCCCCTGTGGCCTCCTTGGCAGTTGGGATATAGTCCTTGTTGCTCGTATTAATAGTTTGTGGTGAAGGTCTGGGAGTCTTCATGGTTGGGATCCAGCTTCTCCTAACTTTTAAAATATGAACTCTTTTTATCCTGTACAGAAGTCTGTGAATGTGTGTTTCTGTTTATTTTGGGTAAATACCTGGGATGGAACTACTGTGCATATGGTAAACACATATTTGACTTTACAATAACCTTCCAACTATTTTCAAAGTGTTGAGACTATTCTATAGCACTAATGGTAATGTAGAGAGAGGGGCACAAAGCCAACCAGCTCTGTTTAGGGGTGGGGAGGGAATCCCTGGCACAGGGGAAGGGGTTTGCATAAGAGCCTCTGAGGAGCTAGACCAACACCTGATATGGACATTCTTCATCAGAGGGGAACCTCGTTCCCACCCACCAGGTCCCCTGGAGAATTCACTGCTACTCTGCTTCAGAGAAAGAACTCTCAGTATCTCCTCTGCACCACCCCCAGGGCATAGGCTGTGGCAGTGTGCTGCCATCTCGGGAAAGGAGACACGGTTGGAGTCCATGTTGCCAGGAGAAAGAAGCCCTGGTGTCTCTCCTTCTTGGGGTTGGGGGAAGCAGGGACTTTCTTGCACTCTCTGGCAAGGAAGACTGAGCCTCACAGGCCCAATTGGGACCAATAGGGCCAGGGTAATTGCAGCATCCTATCCAACACAATCCAACTGTGCACAACAGGTACACAGTATCTGGGAGATTTGGCTTCAGAGATCCTAGAAATAGAGGAGCCTCTCCCCCACCTCTTTGCGAATCATTCTCTTCCCTACTGTATTCTTTCTGCCTTCCATGCATTGCATCACTCTTGGAGCTACCACCTGTACCCACTGGGGCTCCAGGACAATGTCAAGGACCCTGTGGTCCCACCCAGTTTGCTATCTGTGGCTTCTGCCCTTCTTCCCGTGGTACCTGGCTCATCCAGCACACCACCAGCTTAGGGATCTAGCTCATGGTTTCTGGGCCCTGCAATACCCAGTGCAATGCTTTGAGCTCAAGCTCTTCTCACACGCATGTGACCCAAGCTGCGTGTTTGCACTCTGGCCTGCAATTCTGGCCTGGGAGCTCTCATGCTGGCCCCTCCCCCTGCACCAGGAATCCCCTCCCCACTTCATATGGGGCTGGGAACTCCCTGGCTGGGATGTGCCCCAGGCAACTGCAAGCAGCCTACAGAATAGTCCCCTACCCCCACTAAAGCTAATGCCGCTTTCGTGGATTCAGTCATTCCCACTATAGTATTTGGGGACCCTGCTGGCGCTGCCTAGCAAGGGCACTGCTCTTGGGTCTTTGGGGCTGTTGGAGCCCAGCCATACCTGTCCTCATAGTTCCAGTTCCTGACTTGGGTGGTGGCAGAAAGTCTGTGGACTGGACCCACTTGCAGCATCAGCATGATCTACTCACAATATCTGCTAAGCTCTGGCCTCTTTCCCTCACTCAGGGATCCCACCCACCACAGTGGGTTCCAGAAGCAACCACAGCTCCACTACCTATACTATTAACTTCAGAAAAAGAAGTACCAAACTGGAATGAAAGCCAAAGAAGCCTATCAGCCAGCATCCAAAAAATGTATCTTCAGGATAAAGCTTTCTACTCTACAAAACCTTCTCTTAAAGGTGAAAGAAACAACTGATGCTCCAGAGTACGAGAATCAGTATAGAAACTTAAAAATATGGAGTAACCAGGCAGTACTGATATGGGACAGGCAGGAAGCTCATTAATAAACAAAGGAGCTAAGAGGCCACCAGCCTTGTACTGCTACAATTCCATCCCCCACCCTGCTGATGCAGCATACCCACATTCCAGGGTGCACCTGAACACGCTCCATTAGGCAGAGGATGCCACGATGAGCACGTGTCTGTCAAGCTCCCTGTAGCATTCTTGTGAAACCTTTGCAGAGGTCACCATACTCTCTAACTCCCATCCAAACTGCCCCCATTTGTGTGTTCAATGTGGTGCTATCCCTGACAGGATAAAGGGGACAACTAAACTGGGATGGGAGCAGATCTGCCTCATGAGGCTGCCATGTTCACTTCTACAAGGGTACCACCTGACTTTGAAGAGACCCTGTTCTCATTCTTGCACTTCATCTATGCTTTTAATTTAGCAGAGAGAGATATCGAAAAAGAAATCAATAAAAATATTATAAATGAAGAACCCAAGAAGTCAAACTAAGAAAAAAATGCAGTGCAAGCACAAAGAATATTCAACTTTAAAGACAGATCTTCTGAAATATCTTAAACAGAATAAAAAAACTTGAAAAGGCAGAAGCAACATTTATGAGCTCTGAGATAACATCAGGCAAGCCAATATTTGAGTTTAAGGAGGCCCAGAAAGAATGAAAAAAGGAAAGACTTAGAAAAATGATTCCATAAAATAAGAGCTGAAAAATTTCAATTTTAAATATGAGATGGAATCCAAATGCAAGAAACCCCTAGAACCCTAAGTAGACACAATCAGAAATGAATCCCACTTGGACATGTCAAACTTTTAAAAAACAGAGTTCAAGAATGAGCAAAATCAAGAACACAGAGAATCAAGTGCTAAGGGCAAAGATAGCCGTAAAATGACTCAACTTACTGAGAGTGAAGAACATCATCACCAGGGGAGAAGAGGTAAAAAAACCTCATAGGCTGGGGTGATGCAAGGATAGTCTTTGTTGATATCAAAATCACTAAGAATAAAGTCAGGCATGTAAAAGGAGAGGAAACAGGAGATGAGGAAGACCATGAAAGTAAGATGGTGATGCTGTTGGGTTGACATGGCATTCAAATCTAAGAGCTGCCAGGAGGTAGTGTGGTCTGCAAGCAGCACAGATAGCAAGAAGAAAGCTGATTGGAACAATGATCTCACTGACAGCGTAAACTGAAGAAAATTTAGTACCAACACCACTCTACAGGTAAGAAGCAAGGAGAGCTAGATCAACAGATGAAAGGGAGGAAGAGGGCCTAGAGCGATGGCTCAAAAGCTAAATCCTCACCTTGCAAGTGTTCGTGTCCCAGCTGCTCTAATTCCTATCAACCTCCTTGTTTATGGCCTGGGAAAGCAGCAGAGGATGGTCCAAAGCCTTGGGACCCTGCAGCTGTGTGGGAGACCCGGAAGAGGCTCCTGGCTGCTAGCTTCAGATTGGTGCAGCATTGGCTGTTGCAGCCATTTGAGAAGTGAACCAACAGTTGGAAGATCTTTCTTTGTCTTTCTTTTTTTTTTTTTTTTAAGATTTATTATTATTGGAAAGCCGTATATACAGAGAGGAGGAGAGACAGAGAGGAAGATCTTCCGTCCGATGTTTCACTCCCCAAGTGAGCCGCAACAGCCGGTGCTGCGCCGATCCAATGCTGGGAACCAGGAACCTCTTCCAGGTCTCCCACACGGTGCAGGGTCCCAAAGCCTTGGGCCGCCCTCGACTGCTTTCCCAGGCCACAAGCAGGGAGCTGGATGGGAAGTGGAGCTGCCGGGATTAGAACCGGCGCCCATATGGGATCCCGGTGCGTTCAAGGTGAGGACTTCAGCCACTAGGCCACGCCGCCAGGCTCCTGATCTTTCTTTGTCTTTCCTTCTTTCTGCAAATTCTGATCTGACTTTCCAATAAAAATAAACAAATCTTAAGAAAAAAGGAACGTGGAAGAAAAGCAGGAAGGAGGAAAAGAAAGGCAGCTAAGAAGCCAAGTGGTTACCTTTCCTTTATAATGTTCTGCAATCAAGTTGCCAAGTGTGGTCTTCCCGGAATACTGAGGTCCATACAAAAGCACTTTGCACGGTGGTGTAGGCATGGGTGGAAGAAGATAGGGCCGTGGATTCAACGAAAATGCTTTCAATGCTTCTTCTGATGAAAGGCAGTATATTTTACCTAGAAAACTTAAAAAAAAGTGTCAACTTTCATTACTTAATGAACAATTGACAAGATGGAAGGGGACGTTTTACAATGAAGTTCCAAAATTGTGCTTACCTCACAGAAAAATCTGGTAATCCTGGGTATATGTTTCCTTCCTTTAAAGCGACGGGACATGCCCGGCCCCACCTGCTCCTCTGCCATCTGTATCTTGGTGCCAGCATTTTATAGGAGGCAAGGATGCGGAGCAGCTCCTCCTGTGGGGCACAGATGCTCAGTTAACCGCAGCGCAAAGGTCTGGCTGAGATGAACAAGCTCACACATTTCACTTCTTACTTGACCTGCTTTTACCACTTCAATAACCATTTTAAAAGTAAACTTTTTTTCCGCCACCCCCCACCCCTCCACTGCTTTACTGCAACACTCTGGTCTTGTTCTAGAAATGGTAAGACTGGTTTCCATGGATATTAGAAAGTTTTGTCCAAAATTATTGGGCATTTTCTTTTCTTTTAAAAATATTTATTTATTCTACTTGGATGTCAGAGTTATAGAGGAAGGCAGGAAGACGGAGGTGAGGAGGGAAGGAGGGAGGGAAGAAGGAAGGGAGAGAGGGAGGGAGAGATAGATAGATAGATAGATAGATAGATAGATAGATAGATAGATAGATGATCCATCTGCTGGTTCACTGCCCCAATGGCCTTAGATTTCTCCACAGAGTGCAAGGGTTGCTGACAGATTGACCTGTTCTCTTGCTATCTCAGCTGACCATTGAGAGAACTGGACAGTGATGGCACAGTGGACAAAGTGCCAGGGGGTGAGGCTCCATCTATCAGCTCCATAGTTGACTGTGTTGAGCATGGATGAGACTGCCAGTTGTGGTCTCATCTGGACTGCTAGAGCAAGCATCAGAGAACGAAGTGCCATGCTCATTTGAGAGATGCTGCTTGGAAGTCTCTCCCCTGGATGCCAGAAGAGACAGCCGTCAGGGAAGGCATTGATGCTTAGGTGAGGCGAGGAAGCTTGAGGTCCTTGGCAGTGGGACATGTTGAATACTGTAACATTTCTCCCTGGAGCTTCCATTCTAGATAAGTGAGGAGGAAACCACTCTTTCCTTACATCCCTAGTTCCTGACTGGAGATAGGTAAGTGTGTGAGTAGCAGACATGTCACCACTAACCTCACCATCCTCAAGCCACACTTCTAGTAGGTGCTGAGAAGAGAGATGAGCTCCTGAATGGGTTGGCTACAGCAGTCCTTTCCCCCCCCCCTAAATATTTATTTTTACAGGGTTGGCATGGTGACTCAACAACTCCTCTGCTTGCTGCACCAGCATCTCACATGGGTGCCAGTTCAAGTCCCAGCTCCTCCACTTCCCATACAGTTCCCTGCTAATGTGCCTGGGAAAGCAGCAGAAGATGACTCAAGTTTTTAGATTCCTGCATGCACGTGGGAGACCTGGAAGAAGCTTCTGGATCTGGATCAGCTTGGCATTGGCTGTAGCAATCATCTGGAGAGTGCACTAGTGGATTCAAGGATCCCACTGTTTTGTGTGTAAGAGAACCTCAGTATCTTTGCCTGATCCAGCACCTACCTACACAGCTGCCCATGGCACACTCGGAGTTCTCAGCTCTCCAGCCAGCTCTGCTGTGCTTGGGTGAAAGCCTTTGTGTGGCACTAGACTTGGGGCAAATGAAAAGCTACCAGGCTGTCCTTCTCAAACTCTTCAGGATTTCCACACTGCAGCTACAGAGCATAAAACTAAGCATGGGGCCCTTCCACAGGTGTGTTCCCATGAGAAGCCCATGAGGCCAGTGCTGCTGCAGCCAGCCAGTTGCTGGATCATTTGAATTTCACTATTGGCTCGCGGTACTTTATAAACAGCAGTTGGAGCAGTCCTTATGGGAACACTATGCTTTAGAAAGAAATCATTGAATGAAGGACAAAGTTGAGTAAAGTGGTGGGTCTGTGGAGCTGGAATTCAAATCAACATCAGTCTGATTTGAAAATCAAAGCTGTTGCCTTCTCAGCCTGGTACTGTCCTTGCATTTCGCACACCTACTTGCACATCCCCTCTTCCCTAACCACTTATAATGCTCCTCTCTCGCTGGACTGGTGTCACAGGAAGGGCCTTGTGCTTTCCTGGCTGCATTGGAAAGTTCCCTAAGGAGTTTTTTTATAATTGTGGCAAAATATATGCAACAGAACTTACCACTGTCATAACCTTTAATTACGCAATTCAAGCTGCAGTGAGTACGTTCAGTGTTGTGCAACAATACCAGTATCCATTTCTAGAACTTTTCCAAACAGAATTTTCTATACCCTTAAGCAATAACTTTCTAACTATCCACTGGTTCACTTTGCAAATGGCCTCAGTGGCCAGGGTTGGTCCAGGTCAACACTTGGACCTAAGGAATTTGAGTGTGTAGTGGACTTTCCAGGTGTTTCTTTCACAGGTGGCCCATCTCTGCCCATGGAGAAACACTGTTTAGGGCTGTGAACAGTGACTCTGCTGAATGACTGATAGGAGAAAAGGGGTAGGCATGCTCTGTCATACTACAATTCCATCAAAAACTACAATCTTATGCTGGAATGGCTAGCATTATTATTATTTTTTAAGCTTTATTGGAAAGGCAGATTCTACAGAGAGAAGGGGAGATAAAGAGAAAAATTATTTCATCCACGGTTCACTCCCCAAATGGCCACAATGGCTGCAGCTGAGCTGATCTGAAGACAGGAGCTTGTTCCTGGTCTTCCCCGTGGGTATAGGGTCTCAAGGACTTGAGCCATCTTTGGCTGTTTTCCTCTATTGCTTTCACAGGCCATAAGTAAGGAGGCGGATGGGAAGTGGAGCAGCTGAGACATGAACTGGTGCCCATACGGGATCCCAGCACTTATGGGTAGAGGATTAGCTTATTGAGTCACTGCACCAGCCTTATGTAGTATTTTTTAACTAACTTTTTTTTAAAAGATTTATATTTATTTTTTTGGGAAAGTCAGATATAGAGAGGAGGAGATATAGAGATGAAGATCTTCCATCTGCTGGTTCACTCCCCAAGTGGCTGCAACAGCTGGAGCTGTGTGATCTGAAGCCAGGAATCCGGAGCCTCTCCTGGGTCTCCCACGCAGGTGCAGGATCCCAAGGCTTTGGGCCATCCTTGACTGCTTTCCCAGACCACAAGCAGGGAGCTGGTTGGGAAGCGGGGCTTCTGGGAGTAGAAATGGTGCGCATATGGGATCCCGGTGCATGTAAGGCGAGGACTTCAGCTGCTAGGCTACTGGGTTGGGCCTTTTTAAACTAACTTTTGAGCTAGGGAACTTTTTGTAGGAATTATCAGTATTAGTATTTGCCTTTTTTTTTCTTTGATAACTATGCTGACATGGGAGACTTCTGTGCACCACTGTGCAGATCTTACCTACCTTTCTTCTCTCCTCAGCACCAGGTCATGCTACGTGCGTGACAGTTACAACGACCCTCTAAAATCAGTGGGTCACATGGGTAGCAACATGATCTGTTGCTTCAAAGATTATTTCAAAATTCTGGCATCAAAATATGATTCTGGTATCTTAACTTGCCAGTATAGATTATATCATAAAAGTGCTGGTATTTCCTTTTAGTACTTAGCAATTACAATTTGTTTTCAAAAAGATTTATTTTATTTTTTTCTGAAAGGCATAGTTATAGAGAGAAGGAGAAACAGAGTGAGAGGTCTTCCACCTGCTGGTTCACTCTCCTAATGGCTGAAAAAGCTGGAGCTGAGGCTCCTAAAGTCAGGAGCCAGGAGCTTCTTCTGGTTGTCTCTTGTGGGTACTGTGTCCCAAGGACCTCAATCTTCCTCTGCTGCCTTCCCAGACCATTAGAAGGGAGCTGGATCAGAAGTGGAACAGCAGGGATGCCAAGAGGCGACCACAGGATATGCCAGCACAATAGGTAGAGGATTAGTACCACGGCATGGGCTCCGCCTAGCAGTTATCACATCCATTCATTCACCTCAGTGCCAGAAGCACAGTAGTTACTTTAAAAATTAGTTGAATGATTGAAGCAATGAATGAGTGTTTAATGAAGTTGAACAATTCTATGTTTTGCTCTCATTGGGGCTAAGAAAATTTTAAACAGATCTTGGGTTTCTTTTTTGTTTTCCTTATTCTATGGTTTATTATTCTGATTTTATTGTTTTTCGTTGTCTCCATATTTTTGTTATATTTAGTGTCTGAAAGGAGATTGTGCCAATACATACAGTTTCTCCCCAAAGACATATCCATGTATATAGAAGGCATTCTGGAAACCTTTTTAAACCTTGAAAGGATGTCAGTTAGGATCACGAGATAGACTGAAAAGGCGGGCTTTGTGAAGGTAAACCCTCACTCACGTTTTCTATTGTGTCAGCTTCTTCCTCTGCACTCTGAAGCTTGGTGATAATGGCTGCTCTTGTTAGGTTGAGATGTTTAAGCCGTTCCAAGACGGTCTAAATGGAAAAGAAAGACATTTCTACACAGGTCTGAGGTGATGACAGACAGTCAGAAGGCATGATAGGTTCATGATTTATGCGTCTTCTCAGATCTTAGACAGGGATTCTTTTTCCTGCATCTCCCCAGCTTCTGGTGGCATGTCAGCACCTTCTTTGTATTTCTGGGTTTGCAAGCCAATCTTTCAAAAAACTCATGGAAAATGGAAGACAGGACAACCTAGTTTGTGCAAAATATTTTAAAGTTCAGGCACAGTGTTTCCCCCATGATTTCTCTGAAGTCCTCACATCAGCACATCACTCCAAGCTCTGTGATCACACAGCCACCTTCGCAACTGGCATCTGAGTTTCTTCTAACCCGCACTGGATTATTGCCCGCCTTAATCCAGCATGGTCTCATTTCAACTTGACTACATATGCTAAGATCCTATTCCCACAGAAGTTCACTATTGTAGGTATGGCACTAGGACTTCAACCTACCTTCTGCAGACTCATTTTGACTCACAGTGAGCCATCCATTGGCTTCTAATACTCACTACCCTGGGGTGGAGGCATCTCTCACTGCCCTGATCAACTCCAAAAGCCAAGAACTAGTTCTACCACTAATTGGATTCTCCTTCCGCCTTTTCTTTGCACTGCAGGCTGAGTAATCTTTCCTAAACAGAAATTGGATCATTTTTGTGTCCTGTTTGTTGCCTGCTCCCTACTGATGAGGCCTCAGTACACAAAGTACAACTCTAACTGGTTGATAGTCCGCACCTCCTACCACCCTCACCCCCATCCTGCTGCAATAAAGTTCCACATTCCATCCCACAAATCCTTGTGCACTTTCTTGTCTCTGGACCATCGTCTATACACAGACCATTCCTACAACATGGGACACTGAGCCCCCCCTTCTTCTAACGATTGCTTAATGTTTAAGTTTCCATTTAAAAATAGTTTCAGGGAGGTTAGCGCTCCTAACTAGACTAGGTTTTATCCTTTTGCCCAAACTCCTTTAATCTTGTACCCTTCCTGACTACAACACAATCTATTTTTTTATTTATATCCCTCTCTGTAGCTGAAGACCACATGAAGCCAGGCATCCAAGGCTGCATTGGCCTGACTCCTGGCTATAACCCAGAGCTTGTCATCATGCCCAACACCTGTCAGATACTTAAGCAAGAGTTACTACTTCTGTGTTATCTTATTCATTCTTGCCAAGTATCTTTGAGTTTAATTTTTCTGCATCCTTACCAACATTATCATCTTTCACTGTTGTCTTTGTCTTCCTTGTCAATATTGCGGTTTGGCCATCTTAGCAGGTGTGAAGTGGTATCTCATGGCAGTTTGCATTCTTGTTTCCTTATTGGTTAACAGTGCTAAGAGTATTACCATGTGCTTAGAGGCTGGTGATTGTTTTCACTTTTTGTTGAGATACTTGTTATCTGAAGATTTTTTAAATTCAAATGCAGTTTTAATATGGAAAAAAACAAATAAATAGACCACATTTTTAAGTGCCAGAACTCATTTTTCCAAAATAAAGGATGCCAAAATGTCAATCAGTGTTTTGGAACTATTTTGGAAATACTTGGATTATTATGGAAGTAAGTACGACACTGCCGATCACGGGCCGTGCACTCACCATGAAGAGCTCCTCGGTGGGCTTGTTTCCTTCAAGCTCAATGAGATACTGTGGGTTGTGCTCAGCCATGACTTCCTGCAGAGAATAGAAAAGAGGCCTTCAAATCCAGGATCACTGGGAAAGTCGAACACAAGATCAGATTCTTGATGAAGTATCTGAAGTTCAGCTGCCTATGTGATCAACATACTGTTCTCAGTGCTCGAGAGACTGACAAAAGCCCACACCCATCTTCTTACCATGAATTCTATTGTGATTTTTTCATTTTTTATATATACTGAAGACTTAAACTCTTTTCCAGCACAGAATATTTCGGGGCGTTTGTCTACCTGTCTCTATTGATAAGTTCTGCTATCTGGTTTGAGATCATAGTAGAGTTTGATTGTCACTTAAGTCACAGATGGCCTTCATTTAAGAAAACATATATTTTTATTATTTCAAGATACACTTTTCTTATAGAAAACTAAAAAATAGAAAATGCTATTTGTTTTCCTCTCAGCTCTTATTCCATGAAAATGAGATTTTTTACATGCTCAAGATCATCTTGTACAACATCTGAGCCATTTTTTTCGTTACTTAGTATTGTAATTGGTCATCATATCCTTAACTGTAACAAGATCATTGTCAGCATGACATTTTGATGGTTTGATAAAATTATACGGTGTGGTTATGGTATGATATACACTCCTCTATTGTATGGCTTTTAGGTAAGTTAAAATATTTTGTGAGTTGTTCTCAGGCATTTATTTTTATTAAAATATTAAAAAAATTATCTTCTTCAGTAATTACTAAAGTCACTTGTATTAACTGCAACTAGTGAGCGAGTGCAGACAGTGCGTAGAAGCAGTCAATAGGACCCTTTCCTGCCCTTCCCTCCGCCCTTCCAGTCAGGTGTGTCTTTCTTCACCATCCTCCTCACTGATACAAATGTATGCACACATATAAGAGAACACTGAGTAAGCATTTTCTTGCTATATCCTGATATAATGGACCCACAGGCCAGACTTCCAGAAGTAGGTGTTACTATCAGCAAGCATTGCTGGTTGACTTTCTAAGAAGTTGTAATAGTCAAACCTCCTAGCAGCAGTGGAGGAGAGCATTCATTTCTTCCTGCTGCCACAGACAATTTTAGGTTTCAAATTTCTGAAGTGCATTTTTGTTTGGACAATTCTTTAAGTCAGAGACTGTAAAGGCTTTAACAAAAATTGTTTCTTGACATGAAACTTTCAACTGCTCCCGATAAATGAATTGCTCCAATGGGTCTTTGAAAAACTCAGTTCATGTGTCACTTTTTAGAAACAGAGTTCCTTTTCCGAATCCAATGACATGAGGCTGGGGAAAACAGCCCTTGGGGTGCAAACCTTCCTAACAACTTTCCACCATGCTCAAGAGGAGAACTGGATCAGAGAGAGATGCTGACACATGAAACAGGTCATCGTGGTAAACAAAACACAAAGACAGGCATTTCCATTTTCAGCAACACATCTCGTTCTTACTTCCAAAGGCTGAAGAATCATTTCCTTGTAGAGTTTAACAGTGTTCTCAATATTTTCCAAATAATCCTCTGGTCTCTGCACTAGGTGTTGAACAATTTCAGCCACCATCTGCATTTCAGCAATAAAGGCCTACATGGAAGATATTTCAAATAATTTTAGGTGAATGATTTTATTCAATTTACATTCCTCCTTATACCCACTTGCCATTCTGGAAGGAGAAGCAGGGGAGGAGAGAGTTAGGTACTGAAGGTTTTTTTTTCTTTCTTTAAGAGTGAGAGATTACACACTCATAAGGCGGTCTTTGTTAGCTTCAATAAAGCTTCAAACTGACCTGGATGATTACCAACTTCTTTTTGCTCCCAATAATGAGGGGAGAACAGGAGAGGAACGTCAGGTTTGTAGATACAGAATAGAGAAACCAGATTTTCTCTAGCCACTTGTTTGTTCACCCTTAGTTCATGCATGGACTCATTGAGCACCTGCTGCATGTGAAACACTGTCTTAGGGAGTTGAGATACAAAAAATAGGAAGACGAATCAAGCAGGAGGTAGGGGATGGAGAGTGATGGGGAAGGTGCTGCTTCCTGTATGAAAAGGCTCTCTGTCTAAGTAGCTGGTGAGTGAAACCCAGAAGGAAATAGGGGCGGAGCCACACCAGTTCTAGAGAGAGCACACTGCCAGGCGAAGGAACAGGACAGTCAAGTGAAGGTTCTTGGCCACTGGTCTGGTTTTCTGAAACATGTTTAACATTACCTTATACATTCTCTCTAGTTTTTATCAGTGTGATATATATTTCATAAAATTTAAAAATGTTCCATTTTATCTATATAAACTACTTAATAACCTGCTTTAGGGACAACGAACTTAAAGTTCAAATTGTAATCGATTTAAGCTTACTCATTTACTGCTATTGGTCCTCATGTTTTAGAGTGTAGCTCTAGCCTATCTTAATTCTCACTCTTCCTTTTTTTTTTTTTAAATAGTTTATTTATTTATTGGAAAGGTAGATTTACAGAGAGAAGGAGAGACAGAGAGAAAGATGTTCTGACTGCTGTTCACTCCCCAGGTGGCCACTATGGCCAGAGCTGAGCCGAGCTGAAGCCAGGAGCCAGGAGCCAGGAGCCAGGAGCTTCTTCCATGTCTCTCACGTGGGTGCAGGGTCCCAAGGCTTTGGGCCGTCTTCGGCTGTTCTCCCAGACCACAAGCAGGGAGCTGGGTGGGAAATGGAGCAGCTGGGACACAAACCACTGCCTGTATGGGATCCCGACATGTTCAAGGCAAGGATTTAGCCACTAGGCTATCGTGCCGAGTCCTTCATTCTTCTTGATTGCATCCTTACTTGACTCCTGGAATTAACTGAGTTGTAACACCTGTATCTTACCACAGGAGGGTTCTTCAAAAACTTGGTAGAAAAATTGAGTTAAAGGTAAGTTAATCTTGGTGCAAAAAATGTTTTGAAATCCATGCATACAAAGGGTCTTCAAAAAGTTCATGAAAATCCATGCACTATGGGAGTCAGTGTGTGGTGGCCCAGCAAGCTAATCCATTGGCCTCTGGTGGACATCTCCTATGGGTCCCAGTTCTTGTTCTGGCTGATCCACTTCCGATACAGCTCTCTTCTTATGGCCTGGGAGAGTAGTGAAGAATGGCTCAAGTCCTAGGGACCCTGCACCCATGTGGGAGACCCTCATGGAGTTCCTGGCTTCTGGCTTCTGGCTTCAGTTCAGCTCAGCTCTGGCTATTTGAGGAGTGAACCAGAGGATGGGAGAACTTCTCTCTTTATCTCTCCTCTCTCTGTAAAAACATGCTTTTAGAATAAAAACAAATCTTTAAAAAACTGTGCTATAAAAACAACTATACATGAATCTCGAACATTTTATGCCAAAATAAACATTTTACCTTCCATTTTTGTCATAATTTTAAAACAGTATTTCATTATAAGGACTACATAGACTTTAAGATGATTGTTTTATTCATACACCAAGAGGACATAACTTATTCCTTTTTTCTATGAGGCTTTCCTTTTTAAAATAAAAAAGTATCATTTATTTGAGTGGCAGAGAGAAATCTCCTATTTTGGTCATTCCCCAATTGTCCCCAACAGCCAAGTCTGGGTCAGGACCAAGACAGAACTTGCAACTCTTGCTAGGCTTCGATTTGCACGGCAGACACACCATCACTTAAACCATCACCTGCTGCCTCGTAGGCTGTACATTGGCAGAGAGCTGGAGTCTGGGGGCAGAGACTAGCATGCAAACCAAGCATGATAGGGGAGGCCATCATTCCAAATGGCCTCTTAACCACTGTACCAAATGCCCATCCTGAGTTTCCTTAAAAGAAATATCTAGAATTGATGCTGGTTATTATCCAGTGTTCGCTTTCTGCAGGTGAAATTATTATATATTTCTAAAATGAATGTTATATGTAATATCTTTTAAAATAAAAGGACACATGTTAAAGACATATATAACCCATCAGCAAGGGAACAAGCAGGCTAGCAAAACAAAAATATTTATAATCTCTGAAATAAGGCTATTTACTGCCTTGCCATGGCAATAAGACTGTGACCTATTGGGGCAGGGTTGTCTTTTCTACTGGAAAAAATAATCTGCAATGCATCTATCTGTAAGTTAAGATTCGATTTCATGGAGTCCAGGCCCTAAGAGAAATAGTCCATCACAGACACATCTCACTGGAGCAGGGACTGGTAGACTGCCGCCCAGGGCACCCCAGAGGACCAAATGTGGCCCATCACTCGTCAACAGATTTGGTACTACTTTCTCTTTATATCACAGCAGAAGATTCTTTCCATGCATCATGTTTACTAGATTTACTTTAGGATTATTCTATCTATCATCTATCTATATAGTTTTTTATATGATCTTCAGGAATGTGCTAGCCTTGTAGGTTGAACTATGGTGGTGCTACTTTCCTCTCTGTATCACTCTTTGTCTTTTACTGTTCTTCCCTAACTCCTTATTCTAGCTTGTGTAGAGTTCGACACATGGTAGATGACCAAAAGCTATAGCCATGGAAGGAAGTATAATAGCTTCTGGAATGTAGAGGGAGTCTACATTCTACAATTAAACTCGTCTGAAGATATTGCTCTAATAGTTTTTGGAGATATGATTTTTTTGTTTGTTTACTTTCCCCCAAATGTAATAAAATTTTAAAGAAAATGTAATTTTCTGTAATGTCTGTTATTTCCTGTTATTCATGTTGTTGTTCGAGGTAATTACAGAAAATTACAAGAGAGTGTGGGATCCTTATGTGGAATGGCCTGGTGCGCTGTTACCTCTTCTTCTTCTTGCTCCTCTTCCTCTTCGCCCTCATCTTCTGTTTTTCCTTCTTTGTGTAATTCCTTTTTCTTTTTCCTGCGATTCTCGATAACCGCAGGATCCCAGTGGTCTCTAGTGTATACATACCCTGTACCACTGTGCTGTCTTTGCCCAGATATTCTTTGGCATAAATCATAGTCAGGGCACTAAAAAAAAACAGGACAACAATATTAAATCACTTTAAATATTTTGAATAGGTGTCTAATTCCTGCTCAAAGTTCATGAAATATATAAACAGATGAAAGAAAAAGCTTCTTAAAAACTTAGACAAGTGCAACTTGGTGACTGGCAGGTGTTGTCGGGTCTCACTCGCCCAGGGAGGCAAAAGAAGAGATTTTTAGGTTCTGTCAATGTCCCACTGAGTTGGAATCAAAATGCAGGCGAAAGTGGGGACTGGGCACTTTAAGAAGTATCCTAGGGATTCTGATCCCGTCACACATCCCACTTGGAGAAACAAAGCAAGCAAGCATCTTGAGAACCTCTCTTGCTCATTTTCTGATTTATCTGTGTGTGTGTGTGTGTGCGTGCGTAAGAGAGACACATCTTACCCTTGTTGGCTCATTTTTCAAATGCCTGCAACAGTCAGGGCTGGACCAGGCTGAAGCCAGGAGCTGGGGACACACCCCAGATCTCCATGTAGGTGGCATGGATAGGAACCCAAGCATTTAAAGTGTCACCTGCTGCTTCCTGGGGTGCACACTGCAGAGCAGAGCGGGACTGAAACCCCGGCTCGAGATGGGATTCAGGCATCCATGTGACTTGAAGTGTCTGCTTCTGCTGAGGACTTTGGCCTCTGGCCATTAGTTGTGGTGGGGACTGCTGATCATACCATGCTAACCTCCTCAAGGCCACCTGTCTCAGCTGACCCTGACACTCCTCTGAGTCCCAACACTTCACTGGAAGAACTGTCTAATTTACTCAGCTGTCATAAACCCTTTGGGAATCCGGGTAGAGGATGAACACAAAAGCTCCACATTGATTTTCATGTGAATGTAGGTATCACCTCGCTAAATTCTTATCCCATTCTCAGGAAAAAGCAACAATCATCTTTGTAAAGAGAAAACTGAAGTTTTAACCAAATTGTAATAGTATTAAAGATAGAATTGGGAATTGGAGTAGGAGTGTTCTTTATTATCCATCTATCCAAGTCCTTTTGTTGGTTCTTTCATTTTATTTAATTGGTAAACTTCCTAGTGCTCACGAATGAGAGTTTTGTATGCTAGTTGATGTTTAGATAAGTAAGACATGTTTTTGCCTTCTGGTAAGACAGAAGAGTCTAGGAGAAAAATGGACGATTGTCTTCTAATGAGGTGGGGACAGCAACAGGAGTGGTCTTCAGGGAAGCATTTCACTGTTCTGTGGCGAGTGAAGTATGATGGAGAGAAAGATGGGCGAAGGAGGGAGAGTGGAGGAGAGCAAGAATGACCGTGAGAGACAGATACTGAGCTTGTCAGGCCAATTTCTGGAAATGATGCCCAAACAACCTTTCAAAGAATGCCTGTGTAAAGCCTGGTGATGAGGCAAGGAAGCGCTTCATGTGGATGGAGCTGCAGGTGTGAAAGTCCAGAAGCAGGAGCAAGTAGGACACAGTTCCCATGACTCATGCATGTCATCACAGAAACTTAAACAATTCTGAGGACATTCCTCGAATGCAACTACTATCAAAAATAAAGGGAATGAACTCCTGTCTTTTGCAACAAAATGGATACAACTAGAGACCATCAGGCCTAGTGAAATAAGCCAGCCTCCGAAAGACAAACCTCGGACCTTGCCCCTGATGTGTGGTAACTGATATACAGAGCACAAAAAACGGCAGACAAGTGATTTTGACATTTTGAGAATTGATTATTTTTATAGCCTTGTCTATCCCTCTAGGGAACACTATAAAATTTTAAATTTAGTGGAGAAGCAAGCTTGTGATTATAAAGTCATTTAAGCAATTATAGAAATTCAATTAACAATAAGAATAAGAGGAGGAGGATGAGTGGGAGTGGGAGTGAGGGAGGAAGAATAGGGTAAAAACTATTGCTATGCAGCTAACAGTGTATATATATGAACTATCTGGACTTTGTTCCCTTTATATAGATAAAAAAGTAAAACAACAACAACAACAACAACAACAAGGGTTTACTGTATTAGAAAGAACAACCAATAGCCTTACCTTAATATTGATTATAACATCAGGCTTAAACCTTAAGTTTTTGATTAATTCTATTTGCTGCAAAGTAGTCATGGCATCCTGTGAAAGTGTTGGGATTTCAGTGATAATATAACCTGTAGAGGAAAACATAATTCTAAAAGCTTTAGTAAAATTAACACGGATTTATTATCACTTTGTAAGAGTCAATAAATTGATTATCATGTCTGGTCTGCCCCCATGACTGTGAACTCAATAAGCCTCTTCTCCAAAAGTACTTAGTCCCAGGCAGTCTCAGCAAAGTGGAATGATATTCCTACCACCTACTTACCTACCTATACAGAAGCTTCCGTTTCAAGTAATATGCACTAAATTGTCATTTTATTTGAAACGTGTGTGTGTGTGTGTGTGTGTGTGTGTGTGTGTGAGAGAGAGAGAGAGACAGAGAGAGAGAGAGAGAAGAGAGAGAAGAGAGAGAAGAAAGAGAAGAGAGAGAAGAGAGAGAAGAGAGAGGGAGAGAGAGCTTTTACCTGCCAGCTCATTCCCTACATGCCCACAACACCTAGACTGGTCAGGGCTGAAACCAGGAGCCCAGAATTCAATCTGGGTATATTATATGTGTAGCAGAAACTTTCTGTAGGAAGTGAGCTCTAAGTCTACAAAGAGAGACCGTATAGACATGGCCTGCACTGGTAAGTCTGCTTCTGCTGCTTCCGTTATGGAAATACTTTGGCAGTTGTGGCCTTTGCTTTACCGCACAGTACTTTCATCCTGGTGTCCTTCATGGTTGCAATGTGCTCTCTTAACTTAGTGGGACTCCAAAGCAGCTTTTTAAAATTTCCTTCTTCCAGTTAAGTCTGTTTCTGCTGGATGCTTTTTCTTCTAAGCCTATCTTCATTTTTACTCCGTTCTTTTACAAAACATCTTGGAATTTGGTCTTTTAAGTCATCTTGAGTATCAGTGCTCTTGGTCTTGAGAAATTACAGACCACAAACCCTTGCTCAGAATCCATTTCTACTGGGAGAATTTTCATATCTAGAGTTGAAGAACTGACTGTAGAGACAGGATGATGTCTGCCAATATCTGGAGCCTGAAGGCAAATTGGTGTCACTCCTCTTCCCATTCCTGCCTTGCAAGTGTTGCTGTATGCAAAGAGCCCACCCAATGGCATGATTTGTTCACAAAACTCAGGATGAATGTGGAAGCAGTAGCCAGAAGCCACCCACACTGCAAGGTAGATGCTGTTGTAAGACTAGGTTCTTGATGCCTTTGGTAAATACGCCAATGCTAAATAATATATGAGGATAAACTTATTTTTTTTCTTACAAGTGTATCAAAACAAGTAAATAAGCAAGCAAAATCCTCTGAATTGTTCAACTGAATTCGAGATGTTTGTGCTAAGATGAAAACAAGAGCAACCCCGGAAACTAGCTGTGCTTCAGGCTTAGCCTAGGTGCTGAGACCGTTTTACTGGCGACAGGTGCAGGAGAACACACATACCAAAGTGGGAGACTTCTGCAGAGTTGATCTTTTCCAGGATTAGCTTGAGGACAAGTTCATCTGGAATGCTTTGACCACTGAGCAGCATCGACTGTAGCTAAAATGCAAATAGTACATCTGTCTGTATAATATACCTGGTGTCACATAGGTTTTATAAATGATCACAGTAACTTTGGAAGTTAGACTTATTTACCATGTTTCCTGTCTCATTTTCAGCAGCAATGTGTTCTTCCAAAATTGATAAGGCTAAAAAAATATGGAAAATATTAGCACAAACTAGAAATAAGATGGTTAAAGAGACACATCCAACCTGTCTGGTAACAAAAGTTAACATCTGTAGGTGCCTATCATATACAACACACACTCATGCACATTATATAGCTGAAGCATAGAAGAACAAGGCTCATAGAGAACTTGTCTCTGTCGTGTGCTGGCTGGAGACGTTAGGGGAGACAACCCTTACACATCTCTGGAGTCAGTGCACAAGAGGATGAGAGATAAAATGAGGGGTGCATTGGCAGTGCTTTGGTAAGATGTAAATTAGTACACAGAAGCAGTTTGTCCAGAAACTTTGAGAGCCATACAGTTATATCCAGAGCCCATTAACTTTTTTTTCAAACATTAAAAATTTTTATGGGGCCCAGCGTGGCAGCCTAGCTGCTAACGTCCTTGCGTTGCATGTGCCAGGATCCCATCTGGGCACCAGTTCATGTCCTGTCTGCTCTACTTCCCTTCTAGTTCCCTGTTTGTGGCCTGGGAAAACAGTGGAGGATGGCTCAAGCCTTGAAACCCTGCAGGTGCTTGCGAGAACCAGAAGAAGCTCCTGGCTCCCGGCTTTGGTTCGGCTCAGTTCTGGCTGTTGCAACCACTTGGTGAGTGAACCAGTGGATGGAAGATCTTTCTGTCTCTCCTTCTCTCTGTAAATCTGACTTTCCAATAAAAAATAAATCAATCCTTATATTTTTTTAAACTTTGTTTTTAACACAGTTTACATAGTTGAGAGGGATGCATGCACATGTGGGTCTCCAATTAAGGTAGGGAGGGTTGAAGTATGGAGGAAAGTGGGTAGGACAAATGTTTCAAATTTTTTTCTCCTGTGTCCACAGGGGAGGATGGCAAGGGTTTTGCTCCTTGCTGTCGACCTACATCAGCACCTCGGGATGGGGGACTGTCATTTGATGACACTGTAGAGACCCTGATGTGGAGAATAATGTTCTGAGGATGTTCTGAGGGTGTTGTGCATTAACAGACCCAGGAACATGCTGCAAAATTTGGCCAGAAGAATTGTCCAATCTGTTCTGTTTTCCATTCTCTGATTATTAACTCAGCATCCTCTGCTGACCCAGATGAGGTGGCTGTCATGTTCCCTGTGTGTGCATCTGGGCATGCTGTCCACTGCACAGACAGGCATCAGTAACTGAGGAGGCCAAGTCCCAGTACATGAACTCCAAGGTCAGACCACACAGCTTGTGATTTTCCCTGTGGTCAGGGTCTGAGTCCAGTGGTCCAGTTGGGGAGTCCCAAAAGAAATCTCACCTGTGGTGACCCCAGACTTTTCTCTTTTGTGTGCCAGTCAGTGTAAGGTTAGGTTTGGTCTGTCACCTGCACCAGTCAACACACATTCTTGTCTTTGCAACTGCCTGATCAGTTCCACCCCAGCCCCTAGCTCATCAAGCCAATAGGTGTTGCAGCCCAGCTCCACCAGCCCACCAAAGACCCAGTTCTCACGCATACCAGTGGGCTCTGTGGCCCAGCTGGGGTAACCTCCAATAACCCCCACCAGGCCCACCTCAAACCCAGGTTTTTGCACATGCCAGCCTCTGCTGTGGCCTTGCGCAGCCCAGCCTAAGTCCCCTCCAGCACTTGTGCACACCCATTGGTGCAGTGGCTTTTCTCTGTCCACCCTGCCCCCAGGCCCAGCCCTCACATATACCAACAGATGTTGCTGCCTTGTCCAGCCTGGCCTACACCCTAGACCTGGTTCTTAAACTCACCAATGATAGGTACAACCTAGAGGGGAGTGCCCACAGTTCCCCTGCCAGGCAGGCTCCCAGCTCCAGATCTTGCACCTGTCAGTGGGTGGGTACTGCGGTCCAGCCTGACATGACTTGTACCCAGTCCCAGCATTTGCCAGCTGATGCTGCAGCCTAGCACAACTGGCCTGCACCCATTCTGGCTCTTGTGGGCACCAGTGGGTGACGGAGCCCACCAGTGTGGCCCATCCCCAAACCCAGACCACACATATGTGCCAATGGATAGTGCAGGGTTGCCCAGTCTGGTGTGCTCACAGCCCTAGCTCTCACACTCACTAGAGGGAGCTGTAGCCCAGCAGGTGTGTGTGTGTGGGGGGTCTCCAGAGTTCCCTACCAGGCTTGTTCCCAGCCTTGGGTCTTGCATGTCCTTGCAGGTGCTTTAGCTCATCTTAGCATGGCCCACCTCAGCCTCAGCTCTCATTGGCAGGTGTTGCAGCCTAGTCCAGCTGGGTGTGGCCCACACTCCGTTCTAGCTTTTGAGTGTGCCAATGGTGCTGTTGCCTGGCCCAGTCCGGCCTGTTCCTAAACCTGGCCCCCACAAATACTGATGAGTGCTGCAACTCTGCCTGGGTTGGCCTGGTCCCAGTCTTGTGTGTTGCAGCATGAGGTGCTGCTCAGAAGGGGTGTTCCCCTAGCAGGCTTACTTCCAGCCCTGGATCCCACGCATGCCAGCGGGAGCATGACTCTGCTTGGCATGGTACGCCTTCAGTCCTAACCTTTGCAAGTGCCAGCATTTGATGCAGCCTCTCGCCATCCGGCCTCTTCCCAGCCTCAGCTCTCACCAGTGTCAGATGGGTTCCTATCAGGTCAGTTCTGTGGTGTAGCCTGGCTTGACCTGTCACTACTCCTAGCTCTCTGCATAAATTAGTGGAAGCTGCAGTCCACGGAGGTGAGCCCACAATTCCCCAACAGAATCTGCCCCCAGATTTGGTTCTTTCATGTTCTGCTTGGTGCTATGCCCCTTGCATTAACTTTGCCCATTGATTGTATGAAGTCAAACTATGCATCCGAAAATTTTAAAATGGACACTCATTACAAGGGTCCTGGGGCTGACATTCCAATTATTTGTTCCTTTTTTGAGATGGTGAATGCAATCCTTTCATCAGGAAAGATATAGCCAAGACCAAGGGTTATACCCAGGAACTGGGTTATGCTACTGTGTCTCTGGTATTTTTTAAGATTTCCTAGAAGAAATAGTTTGACGAAGCAAAGAGAAACTTTTAGAGTTCTCTGCATCTGTTACTACCAAATTGTTCTCCTACCCAACTATACCAGATCATAATGTTACTAGAAGCATAAAATTCCTACTTTGTAACATCTTTCCAATAATGACTATAATCATTTAATATTTTATTTTATTTAATTTTTTTGACAGGGAAAGAGAAAGAGAGAGGTGTATATACCACTGACTGGTTCACTCCCAAGATTCTTCAATAGCTGTGGATGGACCAAAGTTAGATCCAGGTATCTCTAGGAACCCAACCACTTGTCATCTCCCTGGGTACCTCCATAGTATGTGCTAACAGGAAGCTGTTACATGCAGCCAGTTCCCTAACCCAGGTACCCTGACATGGGATGCAGGGCTCCCACACTAACCACTCGACCAAACGCTTGTAATTGTAAGGATTCATTGTCAGTTTGATAGGCAATATGGATCAATATTATTTCAACCAAGACTTGAGATGGTGATGGACAACATGGGCATACAGGGATGCCCATTCTTTTCTGTGCTACATATTTGGATGTTTTCATAATTAAATATTTTTGGGGAAAAGATAAAATTTACCTTCAATACGAACACATTTCCATGTTTGTGCTATCTGCTGGGCTAATGCCGTCTTCCCAACTCCCTTTCAAAAGAGAAATACCATTCAAAATCCAATAGCGCTGTCATTTGCCAATTGAAGAAGTACATCCATTTTTAAAAGATGCCATTATAATTACTGTGCTACCAATGTTATCAAGTATTTTTCATGTAAAGAAAATGAAGAATAGGTCCTAGGTATTCACAGCTTTGTACATGCCACATGTCCTGAGTGATTTAAATAAAATGTAGTAACTTAGGAAGATAAGTCACTATTGGAGGTATATTCTTTGATTGTAAAATTTTGTGACTTTTATTATAAAACATTGAAATTCTATTGACAATCTTTAATTTATTTTCCTCATAAAGTTTATAACAACAAATGCTTGGACAGCAGGAAATTTTGTTGAACTGACACCTTGGGAAATTTTAAGATCCAAGGCCATTTCCATGAAGCAATATCTGCATCTGATTGTTTCATAGAAACAGCAAACGTTGTTGGAACTGTTTCTTGGCACTTGTCCTAAAGTCCATACAAAATTAAGTGGAGGAAGGGATCAAGCCCTTACTCTCCGCAGTGGTTGAAAATAGAGGTCTTTGCTATAATTGTCCCAAAGGCATACTCCTAGGATTGTCACTTTGGGAGTCTGGTGATAGGGTGTTGTTCAGATCCTTCAACACACTGTAGGTAAAGGCGGATGTCCACAGGACAGTTCCTGCCTGTCTCCACAGACCCAGAGAGCCTCACAGCACATGTCAAAGGAAGCTTCACAGCCAAATCAAGTGTGAAATGATTTGAGACCACCTACTGCTGACGATGATGGGGTAGTGTATGTGTGAGTTAAAATTTTTTCTGCTATTTTATAAAAACAAACATACAACCTATGTTCCTTTTCAATTACAGTGCATAAGAAAAAAGTTTATAATCAATACTGTATCAGATTTTAACTTACACAATAAAATCTGTCATATATTCAAAAGCTAGCTTTTGTTTTTATATGGTAACTTCTAAGATAATAATTTTTAAAAAGAAATCAAATGCTAAGGAATAATTTGGATAACTTACTGGTTTTCCAAAAATGATAAAGCAAACAGGTTTGGACAATAAAAACTTCCTTTCAGTCTCATCTTCATTAAATACATCAGCGAAAGGACACTCTTCTGTCTTCTCTTGCGAAGTCATAATTCAAACTGCTACTACTACAAAAAAGGGAAGAATAATTTATGTAATAATAAACCATCCAGTTTGACTGCAGTAGGCAGACTAGAAAGAGCTGGAAGAGTCTGTGAATTCATGTGGCCCCAGGTTCCTCCATAATGGTAAACACTTGGATTCTTGTCAGAAATTGAAAATAAAATACGCTCATCATTTAAAATGATAAAAGGCTCTTAGCCTGAGACAGATCAAATGCAACTACATGCTGTGTAAAACTGAGCTCAAATATAACATGCTCAAAAGACTAAGACAAGGAAAAACACTCACACATATAAATTCACACATATATGTCTTTATTTGTATCTTAAATGTCAAATTCAAGTTTAATATATTATATAGACACAAAAGTGAATGGACATAAATCTTATTATATTTTAATATTTTAGGAAACTTTTAGCCAATGTCTATAAGGACATACAATGTTTATAAGAATCTGTCTTTATTTTAAAATTATTTCTGGAAGTCTTTTGCTATTTTGAGTATTAAGTGATTCGGAGCACAGAACCACAATTTAAAATACTACAAGAACTAAATTTTCATCTTAAATGATTCTACTGGAGTCAATCAGAAACAAATTTGGTAGTAGGTTTTAAAATCTGTCTGTGCAAAGACTATGTCTTGTCTTTAAGCACTTGTATATTATTTAGATTTTTATACTCACAAAATATTTCCATATGATCATAAAATATTTCTGATGTAAAGAGTAAAAATAACATAGGTCCTAGTTCCTTGACACAATGATATAATACTCAAAATGATTATAAAATTATTTTTAGAAATTCTAATTCTTGAAAAGTAAAAAGAAGTAAACATGTTTTTCTAAATACTATTGTACCAAAATAGTGGAAATTATAAAACATTAACAAAGTAATGATAATATTATTTACTAGTATTATTAAATATTGCATTTAATTAATGACAGAAAATATTTTCAAAACAATAATTTTCTTTTAGACCAGTAAAACAACAACAAAATCTCACAACTGCCCCAAACATAAGACAAATGCAAATATATTTAGTGAGAGATGTGCACAAATTATAATGTCTTGTTTGTGGATATTAAAGATTCAATGAAGATCCATAATTTATTCTATATGGAAAGATTACATTTTTTCAGATATCAACCATGTCCAAATTAATACCCAGGACTATTTTATTGTTGTCATCTAATTGTGTGTGTGGGGGGGTGAGGAGTGTAGAGTTACACTGTTAGGGGTGTCAGCCCTCCTAAATATAAACTCACCAATAATATTGTAAAATATGAGAGAGAATGAGTCTCTTAGGATAACCAGTTATGTATAAAGAACTCTCAGAATTCAAGATTAAACCAAAAAAGACCATGAAAGAAAATGGGCAAGAGATCTGAAGGGATTTTTCACCAAAGAAAATATGCAGAGAGCAAAAAAACACACAAAGATATGTCAAAGTGGGGAGAATCCCAGTTCCTACGAAATTACAACACAATGTAATTAATGCATAAATTTAATAAAAAGAAAAAAATTAAAAAAAAGAAAAAAACCAAAGATATGTCAAAAATCATCACTCATGAGACAAATGAAAATCAAAGCCGCAATGAGATACCACTAGGCACACAAATGACCACAGCAGATGCTAGTAAAGACACAGAGAAACTGAAATGCTCACACTGCCCATAGGAATATAAAATGGCACAACTACCCTGGAGGAGAGCTTAGCAGTTTCTTAAAAGTAAAACACAATAAAAATTATTTTAAAAAGATTTATTTTATTTGAAAGACAGAGTTTACAAGAGACAGAAAAACAGAGAGAAGAGTAGAAATAGAGGGATCTCTTCCATCTGAAGCCAGTCACCTGGAGCCTCCTTCAGTTTTCCCACGTGGGTGCTGGGTCCACCTTTTGCTGCTTTTCCTGGTGCTCTAGTAGGGAGCTGGATGAGAAGTGGAGCAGCCAGAACTCATATGAAATACTGGAACTGCAAGCAAAGGCTTAAGCTATCATGTCACAGCACAGGTCCCACTCACTGGCATTTTTCCCAGGCAATAGAGAATTTATGTTCATGTAAAACTGCAACACCCATTGGTTCCAGTGGAAATCAGGACTGAAAACAGAACCAACCCAACACCAGCTGATCGGGGTGACGGACTGTGCCGGGCCCTGTGCTTGCTAGAACATACAAGAATCTGGTCTGGGAATACCTCAAGGTTTCTTTGGAGATCTCCCCAATCGAACTGCTGGACTCAGAACCCTAGCCAAGAAAAGACAGAGGACAGAGCAAGTCAATCAACCACCTCAGCTATATGTTGGCAGCGAAATATGGGGCAAATGAAGACTCTGTGATGGACTGTGTCAATCAGTGGACGACCTCATCGAGTGAAACTGGCAGCGATTCATAACTGGAGAACTATTAAAACCATTTGAGCAAGGATCTCAGAGCATGCCCCACATCCGGGACTTGGGGTGGGTGGGAAACTGGGTGGGGCTTCTCCATCAATATCCCCCTTTACCTCAGATACATGATGGAAACAATATGGACATAATACTATTACCCACTTCCCTATAACCCCTGAACCTTTTTTTTTTTTTACCGTAATTAACTATGTAAAGATTGTCAACAAAAATACAACAAAAAAAAAAGATTAAAAAAAAAGGAAAAAAAAATTTATACATGGCTATTTATAGCAACTTTCTTCATAATAGTCCCAAAGCAGAAATAACCTGGTTGTCCTTTCAACATAAGCATAGTAAAACAAAGTGGTACATCCAACTATATTATTGATACACACACAGTCTAGATGAGTTTCTAATAATGAATTATGTGGGACTGCAGTTATGTCCAGCCCAGCTCAATGCCCCATTCCAGCCCTCGTGTGCACTAGCTGTGGTGTCCCCTTAGCTCCCCAACCAGGCTTATTCCCAGCCACAGCTCTTGTATGTGCCAATGGAGAATGCTGTGTCAGGTCTGTGAGCCCCTGGGGGCAGGGTGAGAGAGGGTTCCAGCCTGGGTCATGCCCTTGGGCCTGTCAGGATGGTGGGTGCTGGATCCGTGAGCCCCAGGGGGTGGGAGGTCCGGCAGGGCTTGGGTTCTTGGGCCCACCTGCATGGTGGTTGCTGAGTATGTGAGCCCCAGCGTTGGGGGTCCAGCAGGGTCTGGGTCCATGGACCCACCTGTGAGAACTGGTCCTCCTCAGTGTAAAGAATGGAGCGCTGGATGGCAGACCATAGTGTACACAGAGGATATGGTAGCCCACTGGGGCCTGCAGAGGACATCTGGTACACAGAGAATGGAGACCAGAACATATGGACCCAAGCCAAACAGTGAGAGCAAACATCTGGGTGAATGGATAGAGGACAACTATGTCAGCCAATGGACATTGGAAGGGATTCCTCATTCATAGACTGGCGAGACTGACAGCATTTCAGAACTATCGCATCCATGTAGGCAGAATCCTTGGCGCATGTGCCACATTGGGACCCTGGGTTAATATCGGGTGGCCATTTCCCTTCCTTGGGTACTGGGATGGTTGGAAGAGTGGGTATGGCTTCTCTTATCTGCCCCTCTCCCTGAAATGGGAAGAAGAAATAATAAGTTTGGAAACAATGATCACACCCACTTCTCCCTAACCCTAGATCCTTCCCACTCTGATCAACTACGTAAACATTATCTAAAATAATTTTTAAAAGAGTAAAAAAAAAAAGAATTATGTAGAAAACAACAACAAAAAGTTAACCCCAAGGCTACATATTTTGTGACTTTATTTATGATATTATTGAAAAAAAAATACAGAGATGGAGAACAAATTGTTACGGACCAGGGATATGAAGGGGGAAGAAAGGGCGGCAAGTGGGCAAGACTTATGGTAACTGGTAGGCTCCTGTGGTGATGCAGATGTTCTGTGAATTGTATCACTGTCTATTGATACAAGTGATACTGCACTATAGTTCTGTAAGAGTATCAGGAAGGAAGGAACATGAGGGGCAGGACACTCAGTGTTCTTACAACTATCAATCTCAAGGTGAAAAATAACCTTATCAATAGTTACTAGTCAAAAAAATTTCAATGTTCTTAGCGAAATAAAGTAGAGGTTTGGAAATGTAAACAAGGTAAAAATAATAAAAAACAAGACTAGAAAAAGATCTGAGATGTTTAAAATCGAAAACTGTAAAAATGGGAACATTAAAAATTTAAACAGTATGTAAACAACAGATAAAATAGCTAAGGAAAGAACAACATGGAAAGTTCTAAGTGACAGAGAGAGAACAAGAGGAAAAGAAGATCAAGTCACAATGAGAAAACAGTGACCAAGGACTTTCAGAACTATGGATAAAAAGTAATCCTCAGACTCAGGAAGTAGAATATATCATGAAACAGGAAAAACTAAAACAAATACATATAAACAAAGTGATAGTGTTCAGGATACTAAAGATTAAGATGTCTTCTTTAAAAGCAAACAGAGAGAGAAACTCTAAAAGGGATGCTCCTTAAATTGACAGGTGACATTTGAAGCTACATTGAGAGACAAATTCTTTTTAGGACAGAACTGTATACTCAGAGAGACTGTGTTTTAAGATGTAGTACAAGCAGGTGGTTTTAGCTAGGTGGACATGGAAAGAGCTCATGGCCAGTGGAGTCCTACTGCGGGAGATTCTAAGGAATCCACTTTATGAAAAGAGAAAATGAACCCTGCTAATGGATCCAACATGTGAGGAGAGAAACAACTGAGCAAAACTCTTGCTAAATAAACCTAAACAAATATTGGCTGTAAGAAAACAACAAAAAAATAATGGTCCATTTGTGAGCCCTTTTTAAAAAAAGAAAATGAAAGTGAGAGCAGCTACTGGTAAACTGTAGACAGCTCAATGTACACGCCAGGACCTAGGTAATGTCACAGAACAGACATAGACAATTTTCCAACAACGACAAAAAAAAAGAGAGAAAACTTTGAAAAATGGAACAAATAAAAGTCAAGTAAGATGGCAGAAATAAATTCAAACAGTTTAGTAAATCTTAAAAACTCCAGGGAAAAGAGATTTTTTGGAAGACTGGATTTATCAGGATCTTTTCACAGGTGTGCTCTCCATCGTCACAATGCAGGCAGGCTAATGCTGTTAGGTGGACACAACCTACTGCCCACACCGGTGCCTACCCTCCTCCCTGTTACTGTTATAGCAGTTAGGAACAAGATGAAGGCAGATTATTTTGTCTTTTTTTTCTTAGTATGTATGTATTTATTTATTTAAGAGAAAGAGAGAGAGAGAGAGAGAGAGAGAGAGAGAGAGAGAGAGAGAGAGAGAGAGAAGCCAGAGAGTGCTTCCATCTGCTGGTTCACTCCCCAAATAGCTGCAAGTGCCTAGGGCTGGATCAGGATGAAGCCAGGATCCAGGAGCTTCTTCTGGGTCTCCCACATGGGTACAGGGTTCCAAGCACTTGGGCCATCCTCCGCTGATTTCCTAGGTACAGAAACAGGATTGGAAGAGAAGCAGCCAAGTCATGAACCAACACCCACATGGGATGCCAGCGCCACAGGTGGCGACTTCATCCGCTATACTGCAATGTCGGCTCCTGCAGCAGACTCTTGTGGAGGGTGAGCATTGCTGGATGAGGTATCTACCTTGTGATGGGGGAAGGTAGACTGCATCAGAATTCATTGATACATGGGCTCTGTCCCTACAACTTTTTAACAGCTTGGTAAGGAAACCTGGAGCCAGTTCCAGTTCATGGCTAAGATTTCTTTAGCTTGGACGAAGCA
Source organism: Ochotona princeps (assembly GCF_030435755.1). NCBI lineage: Eukaryota > Metazoa > Chordata > Mammalia > Lagomorpha > Ochotonidae > Ochotona > Ochotona princeps. The sequence goes on along the minus strand of NC_080832.1, from coordinate 52,503,131 downwards.
GCAGCTCAAAGTCCAGGAAGTAGAAGTGCTCTGGCAGAGTACAAGGGAGGGTGGAAGTGGCACATAGAGGTGGCATGTCAGCAGGATTTTTTAGATGAGGCCAGAGAATTCATCAGATCCTTGGGATGGTCAAAGGGAAGTCTCCTCCTTAAGACAAAAATAAGGAACAAATTCTGGAAGGAGGACATTGGCATCATGAAGAAGCCCAGTGCTTGGGGTGGTGTATGGGATGCAGTGAATTAAACTTCCGCTTGGGATGCCTACATTCCGTATTAAAAAGCTAGTTTGTATCCTGGCACCTCTGCTTCCGACCCAGCTTCCTGATAATGTGCTTGGGAAGGCAGCAGATGATGGTTCAAGTGCTTGGCACCTGCCACTCATGTGGGAGACCCCGAGGGAGTTCTCAGCGCCTGGCCCAGGCCTAGCTGATGCAGGCATTGGGGAATGAAGCAGTGGATGAAAGAGCTCTCTCTCTCTGCTTTTCAAGTAAATAAGAATAATCAACCAAAAAAAAAAAAAAGGCTTTCTTTTGTAGAGTGGTGTTGAAGGCAGGGGTGATGCTGCTATGCTATCAGTCCCCGTGTAGTAGTGGGTAACAGGTTTGAGAAGAGCAGAGGTGCAAAACAGATGTAATTACTTCTGGGAGGCAAGCCCAGGTTGGCAATGGTCAGGACTTTGGTACAACAGCTGATAAATCATGCCATTCTAGAGGGTGAGACAAAGGAGCAGTTGATGAGCCAGTGATTGACTTAGCTATGTATAGAGAGCAAATGAAGCAAAAGCTGATGTCAGCCGTCATAGTGGAAAATCATGATTCCTTGTTCAGTGTTCAGGTCCAGAGCCCATTTACTGTCGGGGAGGTTGGAGGGTGTTTAGAAACCCTCAAAAACAGACCTTGTAACCCCACAGGTATTTACAATGTAATCCCCTAATCTCACTCCATGAGAACCTGCAACCACTAATAGGCAAAATAAACATCATGGAAACTGGAATATCCTCCTCTTTACACCCAGGGCCTGAGCTGACACTGATACCTGGGGATTCCAAAATACCATCAAGCTCCCCTGTGACGGAGACAAATGGAGAGCCAGTGATAAATACATGGAGTCCTGGCTGAAGTTTATCTTATACTGTATCCCAGGGTGTATGTGGGACCAACCCAAGGCTATTTTCCTGGTCCCCGGGTGCATGACTGTGATAGCAAATGGCAAAACCTTCCAAGGTGGGCATTGCTTATCTACGGAGTAGATGCCATTGTGATGGAAAAGGCCCAGTGGAAGCTCATGAGATCCTGGGAAAGCACTGTGGTAAGAAACACTCCTGATTTAACAAGTCCATGCCTTCTTTTTTATCTTCATCAAGAAATAGCAGCAGAAAGTACATTTCTATTAGAGTCAGCAGCAAATGTTGCATTACACTGGGGGACTCCTGCTCCTTGGGCCATTCTTGCTGATACACAGTATTGACAGTGCAGATTCAGTGAATGGGAAGTATCAAGTGTCCCATATGCTCCCAGGACAGCATTGCAGCCTAGTGGACAAAGTCACCTGCAATGCTAACATTCCAAAGTGAGAGGTAACCATGCAAAGATTCAAAGACTTGTTACTTTGGTGAAATTTTAAAGGATCAGTGCTGTGGGAGATCTGAAGGCATTATCTTAAGGTAAAGAACCAATTATGGCACCTTATAGCTTACACCTTCTCCCTCTAAAAATAAGAGGCATTGTGCTTTGTACATCCCTGTCTCTGTCTCTGTCTCTCTCTCTCTCCCCTCCCCTTTCCTTCCTCCCTCTCTCTCTCTCTTCCTGGAGAGAGCATGAAGCATACTTCATAATGCTGTTCTGATCCACTGAATGAGTAGCTAGAAGAACTCTGACTTGTGGGTAATGTCAAACAAGAGGAAGCTCTCTCGACTCTTCTAGGCTTTGGTAGTGCAGGAGTCGCTTGCCGGGTCATACACCTGGCTGGACCCCACAGGCTAATGGTATCTGAGGTATGTCATGGAGTTACAGAAAAGCTGCAGAAAGAAGTTCTCTGTGTAGATCCTTCTATCTGTAGCAGAAAACTAACTGTTGCCCATGCAGAAAGTAATTCTTGGTGTGCTCTGGACTCTGAGAAAGAATGGATGCCTGGGCACAGACTATGGAGGGACTGTCTAAGGGCAGGCGCCCATCTTGAGCTGAGCTGCAGGTGTCTGGCAGATGGAGTTTTGAAGTCAGGCAGCAATGCCCTAAATGTTACAGACAAAACATGCGTTTGAGACCCAGGAAGGTCCTGAAGATACAAACACGTTTTGTAACAAGCAGCCATGACCCCTAGTACTGGTCTCTTGTGGGCCACTGGCTTTCTTCCAGCTCATACCTCATGTGCTATTCTTTTTTTTTTTTAATGTGGCAGTTCTTTTTTTTTTTTTTTTAAAGATTTATTCATTTTATTACAGCCAGATATACAGAGAGGAGGAGAGACAGAGAGGAAGATCTTCCATCCGATGTTTCACTCCCCAAGTGAGCCGCAACGGGCTGATGCGTGCCGATCCGATGCCGGGAACCTGGAACCTCCTCCGGGTCTCCCACGTGGGTGCAGTGTCCCAATGCATTGGGCCGTCCTCGACTGCTTTCCCAGGCCACAAGCAGGGAGCTGGATGGGAAGTGGAGCTGCTGGGACTAGAACCAGCGCCCATATGGGATCCCGGGGCTTTCAAGGTGAGGACTTTAGCCACTAGGCCACACCGCTGGGCCCCTCATGTGCTATTCTTTAAGAATAGCTCACAGAGAGTGAAAAAAGCCCATGGAGAATGATGATATGTTTGTATCAACTATCAGTGGAATGCTTCCAGAATGCAGTGCCACTCACAGCGAGCCCTCAACTATGGCCACTTGGAGGGACTTAAATGCAGCTTTAAAGCAGTTTCACAGACAACGCTCAATGGCTTCACTAAGGCCTGGAGGAAGTCAGATGAGAAACAAAAACAAAAACAAAAACTTGTGATCAGGCTTACAGTTTGGTTAACACACTGTCAGGACACCTCCAGGGGCTGACACCATGTTTACATAGTTTTCCCTTCACTGGACATGGGATCTGTGCCTTGCTTCTAAAGATAGCAAAAGAATAGAAATATCAGGTTGAATATGCTATGTTGTATAAAGAATCCAGAAAGTGGACTAAAGAGGAATTTCCCATTGGCTTGGTAAACAAGCTGCCACGCTTGGGAAAGAACAACATGGCAAGGAATAGAAGATAGAGCCCCTGGCCAAGAACCAGGAAGAATACAGGGACTTTAGACCTCTAATTGCAGAAAAGTGATTTTTGCCAACAGAGTTCATGAGCTTGGGAGGAGTTTCTCCCTGAGTTAAATCTGCAGGGATAAAAGTGCAGCCCAAGCCAACACCAGGTTGCTGCTTATAAAGATCCTGCACAGAAGAGGCACCATTGCTGAGCTGGCTCAGGATTCTTAGCCATTGAAACCACAATATAATAAATGCATGTCTTAGAAATTCGTTAGGCACAACCTCTTAACAGGAGGTCATATGCACAGAGCAGGGGGGGACCCCAGAGTGGAGCAGGCAGACAGGAGAAGGCTTGTATCCCAACCCTGGAGACTCCTGGATCCTCACCAAGGACTATCAGTATGGGCACCAAGGACTACATCCCAACTGCCAAAGAGACCACGGGGAACTGGAGTGCCTTCGGAGGCCGAGAACTCAGAGGTCACCCACTTCTGCTTGGATCTACCACATGGGATGGAAGAAGCCCAAATCCTTCCTCGCAGGATCCAAGGTCATCGGAACAACAGCCAGGAACCCTGAGCAGTCCACAGAAACAGAACAGTAAACTTCCTTTGGGACTAGGGAGAGGAGCTTTCTCTGATCCTTACTTAGTTCCAACTTTGGACCCCCACCCTCTCTTGCAATGACCATCAGGATCGCTTCAGAGCCCCCACCAAACACACACACACACACACACACAAATTAGAATAGATAGGCAGAGAACAAGGAAAGCTTAGAACCAGACACACACACACACACACACACACACACACACAAATTAGAATAGATAGGCAGAGAACAACAAGAAAAGCTTAGAACCAGACAGAAAATGGTCAGTGTAGACTCACACATGCCTTACTAGGTAGGACACAAAGATTAATTACTCCTCACTAAGGTATTGAAGATTTCTCTGCACACCCCTCCTAAAACTGTTCTGCACCTCAATTGTTGACATATGCCTTGTTAGAGTCATAAGCCAGTTTAGACTAACCTAAAATTTGCCAAGTTCAGCAAAATTATGCTTCAACACTATAAACTGCTACATATTAAAATGAAAATAGACATGAGAGAGCTGAATAGTACCCTATAGCCATTTAAAGGTGTATAGCAGCCGGTTCTGTGTTTAAACTAAAATTGAAATCTCAATGACGTAGTCACAGGATGTGGTTAAGAACTTGCATTTGTTTTAAAATATTGGTTGAGACCATCCAGGCCTGCTGAGGTCTTGGCCACCTTCAAGTGGGCGGCACCATCATTGCCCACCCATTTTCTAACTAATTAAGAGACCACCAATGGGGAACATCTTACCTATATGTTCCCCGCCCAATAAGGAGGGGTCAAGGAAGGCTTAAAATCCCAACACCCTTCCTCAAACCCTTTCGAGAGGCACCCCACCTCCCGGCTTTTCGGAGGTGCTTTCCCCTTCCCTCCCTTCCCTGCTCACCTGGTCCTTTCACAAATAAACTTATCTGTTTGCAACACATTCCCAGATTTTTATTTCTATACTAAGCTGAGGAAAGAACCCACTGGGCATTTCTGGTAACATTGGTTACTCAATACCATGTCAAATAATTCCATAATGTTGTAAATTGTTGTTGATATTGTTGTGGCTTTTAATTGATCGGGATGATATTCTGCCAGCTCTGCCTTCAGACCAGAAATAGTCTCCCCAAGAAACTGTTGAAGTTGCCTGGACAATAAGATGCTGGACTCTGTGCTTGGTATACTCTTGCAATGAAAGAATCTTGACTGAATTTGAAATGTAATATAGCAACAAGGTGGAGGAATCCTCCATGGGGGGAGGGTCCGGGGAGGGGTTGGGGCATCCCCAGAGCCTATGAAACTGTGTCACATAATGCAATGTAATTAATAAATATATATATTAAGAAAAAATGAAATTTGTTAGGCAGCACAGAAAACTCACACAAGCTGGACACAAACTCTGTAGACGTTTGGGTCTAATAGAGGTCTCAGAAGAGGCAATGAACAACCAGAGGGGCAGAATGATTACCTGGCAGAAATGGCAGTCATTTTTTGCCCTTGACGTCTCCAGTGCTTGTGTAATAGGCTCCTAACATAACAGTGGCAGGAATAAAGGCAACAGAAGTTAAACACAGGCTCAACCATGGGTTTCCTCTTACCAAACTCATCTAGCCTCTACTGCCTGCCACTGAGAGCTTAGCTATCTACAGAGTGTAATCCCCTCAGGAGACAGAATTCTGCCCATTGACAGATGGATTACATAACACCCCTTCATTTTGTAAAGGGCACTTAACATGTGTACCTCATATGAGGTTTCCTTTCCTACCCATAGGGCCTGGCCCTTACTGCTATCTTAGAGTATTACCATTATTATTTTGGAAAGGCAGATTTACAGAGAGAAGGAGAAACAGAAAGATCTTTCAACTGCTGGTTCACTTCCCAAGTGGTCACAACGACTGAAACTGAGCTGATCAGAATCCAGAAGCCAGGAGTCCACTCCAGGTCTCCCATGCAGGTGCAGGGTCCCAAGACTTTGCGCCACCCTCCAATGCTTTCCCAGGCTACGAGCAGGGAGCTGGATGGGAAGTGGAACAGCTTGGACACAAACTCGTGCCCACATAGGATCCCGACAGTTGCAAGGTGAAGATTTAGCCATTAGGCTGTCATACTGGACTCCTAGCTTAGAGTTTTTTGCATGTGCATTTACCATCATGAGATCTCATATAATATTGTCTTGGATCAAAGCATTTGCCTTATAGAAAAGGAGAAGTGATAAAGAGGCATGTGAACATGGAACCCATCAAATCTACCATGCACCACCTCATCTAGAAGTTGCTGATCTGGCAGAATATTGGAATTATTTCTTGAAGAAATAGTCAGTGCACTAACTTGGGAATGTGTGAAGAATCTACTTTAAAGCAAGTAGATCCCTGTCTAGGAACAGTCTGAGCCAAGGCTAAGAAGTATGAGTGGCCTTTCTCACCACTGCTCTGACTTAGCAATAGGGTGTGTCTTCTGTCCTCACAACTCAGACTCTGTAGGACTGGAGGTGCTGGCCTTGGCTGAGGGGAAGAGATGATTCTACCAGGGGACCTAGGAAAAGGCTGCATTCACTAAACCAAACTACTGCTGCCTCCTGGTCATTTCTGGCTCCACAACTCCCTGAATGCTCAGCATGGTAACTGGAGATAGGGTGGCTGCTGCCTGCTTGGGATGGGGACTGGATATCCTCAACTCAGGGCACTCTTAGAGACATCTCTTGATGCTTAATTGCAGCAGCCATGGCCTGACAAGCTCCTGGTAACCAGGGTAACAGGGGAACACAGCTTAGGGACCAGAGCTGCTTCTCCTCCTCAAACAACTTGTACCAGGAAAGGGGTTAAAGGGAAGGGAAATCTAGTCTGTGGGCGGTGCAGGATGGGGATGACAATCAACTACAGACTACAACTAGCCACAGATTCTGCAGCTTGTCCCATTAATCTACTTTTGGAAAGTCTTTCTCTTTTAAAAAGTGGGACTAGCCATTACCTCAAAGAACCAGAGATGGGATGGGAAGAACTTATGGGACAGGAAGAATGGCTAGAGTGGTCCAAAGGGTGGAATGCAGCAGTTGTTCTGTCCATACGCACTTAACATCTATTTTATCTTTTCATGCTGCATAACCAATCTGACTTCCAAACACCAGTCCAGTGGACTCTCCCTAAGGGCTCTCTCTCCATTTGAGCATAGCTGGCTTCAAGCAGAAATCAGGGAGAGGTGGGGAATAAATTCTCCAGCTGTTGGGATAGACGGGGTAGGCCAGTACCTCAGTATTCCCTAGCCCAGCCAGCCCACAAGAAACCTCCTTGGTAGTATTCCCTTTACTGTTTGCTAGAATTACCTCCTAAAGGAACTGCCTGCCTCCACAGGATCTGCTTTTGGATGAAATAAAGTTAATTAGTTTCTAATGGTACTGCCTCATTAATAACTGTCCGGGGCAGGTGTCCTGATGTAGGCTGATCTTCTGCCTGCCACAATGGCATCCCTCACAGGCACCGGTTCAAGTTCTGGCTGCCCCATCTCTCATCCAATTTCCTGCTAATGTGCTTGGGAAGGCAGCGAATGGCCCAGGTGCTTGGGACCCTGCACCCATGTGGGAGACTTGGATGAAGCTCCGGGCTCAAGGCTTCAGCCTGGCCCTTGGGACCATTTGGGGAGTGAACCAGCAGATGGAAGATCTTCCTGTCTCTCCTTCTGTTTGTAATTCTGCCTTACAAATGAAAAAAAAAAAAACAAACCTTTATTTTAAAAGCTTCTAAATAAAAAAAAATCATTGTGAAAATGTTAATGTACATTCAGAAGAGTTGATTTTTGCCAGTGAACACAGAGCTAAATACTTACCCTACTTAGAAGGTTCAAGTCAGTGCAAAATGTCAGAACTGAGGTATCTTCCTAGCTTTTACCAGAAGTATTCAAATGTGCAAGGAAATTAACAAAATCTCCCTCTTTTTAAAACATTTCTGCAATCTCCCAATTCCTAATTTCCAACCTAATTTCTGCTATCACCTTTCGTCTTCTGTTTGTGCAAAATTTCTCTCCTTTCTGAACACTTTCAGGGCACTCCTAGCCGTCGCGAAACCTTCCCTGAGTGACAAGGTTTGTTCTTAGCTCCCGGGAGACCGAGCACTTCTACCCAGGCTAGGCAAGCTCAGCTTAAACACTCCCACAGGAGGCGGCCGAAGGATAAGGGGCTTTGAATGAGATCTACCAGGAGGTCTGCAAGAACAGGCCTGGGCTCCTGGCGAAGATGGGGTTCCGCGCCACGGAAGTGCACGGGAAGGTGGGCAGACGCCGGGGTAAGGTTTCTCACCTGGCCGGGGTCCCTGGGGTCCGGGGTCCCTGAGGCCCGGGGTCCCTGAGGCGGCCGCCGCGGGCAGACGCTGCAGCTGCTGTTGGCGGTTGCCCGGAAACCCGGGGCCGGCGCGCACCCCACCCTGCGGGGCGGGGCCCCGGAGGCGGAGCTGCAGTTCCCGCCGCTCTCTAACCCTACACACCTCTGCCTTGGGGTCCCCGAGGGGCTCCAAGGAGGAAGCTGCACCTCTTCATCTGAGTAGAAGAGGCTCATCAGAGGAGCCACAGGCGGTGGCCACCTGTGAACCTGCCTGCCGAGGGCAGGACCCTGGCGGCCGGACGCCCTCCCAGCCGACGCTCCCGGAGACCCTAAACAAGGCCCACCGTTTCCACCACTTACACAGTGCTAGGTAACTGCAGGCCCAGATGGGTAGCAAAGACGAAAACTTGTACTTTTACGTATGTGTATGTGTGTTTTGTCGTCTTGCACCTCACAGCCACTGCACAACAAGGAATTTTGTTGCATCTCTTAGGGATAAAGTAAGAAACAGAGAGAGGAAAATCACTTAGATAAGGTAAAGAACTAAAGACATTTTGCTTATATTCAAGAACATGAATATTTCCAGGAAATATTTCCAGGGAAATATTTCTAGGAAAATATGGGCGAAAGTAAGGGGGGAATCAGACCAACTGAGGAATACCTGTATCCTGCAGTTTGGAGAACTCCCTACAGAGATTTTACTTGCAAATCTTGCAAACATAGGGAGCACGAAACGGAGAAACTTCAAATCCAGTAACATTTTCTCCGCCCACAGTCTCCTTTGCCCTCAAAAAAGATGGCGCCACTGGCTTCCTCCCTCGATAGTACGCAGGTTGCAAGGGCGTCTAAGCCGACCCTTCCACGGCGCGTCCTCTAGCCCCGCCCCCGTGGCGATCGGGGCAGGGCTTGTGTGGAGGCGGGGCTCAGGAATCCGGAAACAACCTGCGCTTCAGGCGGGTGTTCGTAGCTCCGGTGCCCGGCTGTTGTGACTCCGGCTTCGATCTGGTGTGCGGGGTCTGAGGGGTCATCTCGCCCGGGGGCCCGAGGCAGTGGGCCGGCTGCCACAGACTGAGCCGCGGTCTGGTGCCCTGTGGTGGGGCCCTCGTTTGCTCGGGCCATGCCCACCGCCGCCGCCCCCATCATCAGCTCGGTGCAGAAGCTGGTTTTGTATGAGACCAGAGCTGTGAGTACCTGGGCGGCGGGGCGCGTGCAGGAGGATGGAGGTGTGGGGAGTCCTGGGGCAGCAGCCCGCGCAGCCCTGACCTCTGGCAGACGGCCTTGGAGGAAGCCGGACGCCTGCGCCTTGCCAAGTGTCCGCAAGTACAAATATTTCCAGTTTGGAAGCTTGACTGGGATGTGTGGGAAACAGGTGCCTCGGACACCTCAGGAGCTGTTGATGAGGCTCCGTAGAAGCCACGGTGATCTTTGCAAGTTTCAGAGAGTCTATTAAAGTTATGGAGTTCATTGTCTCACACATCACAGGCAAAAGTATGAAGAAGAATGTGACCCGTGTTCTTATTCCGTAGTATGTCATCGCCGTGACTGAGGTTAACCGCGTGTGCCTTCCTGAATTTGCTGCTTCTCCTTTTCCCCTTTCGACGTAAAAGGGAGGAAAAACATTTGATTGTGTTTAAAGATAGCTAGTTTTTTTTTTTAACTTTGAGCAATGATAGTAGCTTGCTTTTCAGCTTATTTTTTTTTCAAACTGTGTGATTTTATTTAAGAAGTTTTATTACTTTAGAGGCTTTGTAAGTAGCAAAGAAGCGTGTTAGTTACTGGTTTTCTGATTTAGGGGATCTTCAGTGGTTACTACGCCAGGGAGAGTAAGCTCTGGATCCCTTAGTTGGGCAGGCATGTGTGGTGTACCCTCAAGGCTTTGGGCCGTCCTCCACTGCTATCCCAGGCCACAAGCAGGGAGCTGGATGGGAAGTGCAGCAGCCAGGACATGAACCACTGCCCACATGGGATCCGGGCACTTGCAAGGATTTAGACACTGAGCCCTCAAGCTGGGCCCTATTTATTTGTTTTAAATGTGATATCCTCACACATGTAAGATGAAAGCAGATTTTTTTTTTTCTCGAGTTGCAGAGAGAAAGTTTCTACCTATTGCTCTACTCCGCAAAGTGCCCGCAATGGGCAGGGGTGTACCAGGCGTCTGCCAGGAACTGAGAATTCAGTCCAGGCCTTCCCTGGTGGGTATCAGAGACCCAACTACTCAAGCAGGCACCTGCTGCCTCCCAGGGTCTGGGTTAGCAGAAGTTGGAGTCAGGAAGTGGAACCAGCATTCAAGTTGAGAACATCTTCACTGCTAAGTGCCTGCCCCATTCCTATTTTACCCTGCTACTGTTAGAGTGTGGGTAAAATGTTATTGTTGGGCAGTGTGAGATTCCTTTGTACTGAACAACCGCTACTTTGCTAGGCCAGGAGGCGCCCGGACTTTGGGAGGATTCCGCTTTAGCGATAAATCTGTTCTTTGCTGCCTTGCAACTTTGTGAAGGCAAAGACGCAATTCTTCTCTGGTCCCAGGAACCAGGAGGAAGATAAGGGTGTGAGAATGGGATGAGCCATACAGATAATAGGTATGGGAACAGAACAGGCTGCCTATGCCTGAAGGGCATATGTCTAAGGTTGCTACTTTTGATGTATTTCCCAGCCCAGGAGGGCCTATATGAGCTTCTGTCTTGGGCTTGTTCGGGGTCCTACCGTGCTGCTTGGCTGGCCTGCATGCCCCAAGTGAGGTCTGGCCCCAGCATGCTGGCGCAATAAACTCTGTTTGCTGTTTGCATTACCAGTGAGACTCTTTGTCATTCTCTGGGGGTTGACTAGCTCGCACCCTGACGTCGGGGGGCTTTGGCCGGGACTCTAACACTACAACCTCTTAGTGGTCGATAGTGTTACTGCTATCACTCCAAGTGCTAACATTAGTATTAAATGAAAGAACAAGTGAGGCAAAGGGAGTTTAGGACTGTGCTGTATAAAGTGCAGTTGGATGTACTACCGGCAGAAAGAGAGATGGTACCTGGATTGTGACGACTTGCATCGAGAAACAGATTAAATGATTGGAAACTTTGGTAGTAGTTTGACAGTGCAGGCTTCTTTTTCTCATGAGTCAGATAATTTGGAAAATTGAGTTTTGGGTTTGAGTTTCTTTTTTTTTTTTAATTACAGAAATTCCAACATCTAACAGTAAATATAATAAATAATTCAAGCCTATAGAAAGTGAACAATCAATAAAATATCTGTAACTCTGCTTAAAAATGAGCATTCTGTATTTGTGTCTGTAATTCCTTCTTCTCTACACTCTTTTTTTCCACTTTTTTTCTTGAGATAATTGAAATACATAGATACATAGTGGTAGAATTTGGGCAGAACTACACACTGTGTAGTTTACACCCTATTGTGATGTAAAACACATCTCTTGCTCTAGAAAGTTTCCTTTCTTTTTTTTTTTTAAAGATTTATTTATTTTATTACAGTCAGATATACACAGAGGAGGAGAGACAGAGAGGAAGATCTTCCGTCCGATGATTCACTCCCCAAGTGAGCCACAATGGGCCGGTGCTGCACTGATCCGATGCCTGGAACCTGGAACCTCCTCCGGGTCTCCCACGTGGGTGCAGGGTCCCAATGCATTGGGCCGTCCTCAACTGCTTTCCCAGGCCACAAGCAGGGAGCTGGATGGGAAGTGGAGCTGCTGGGACTAGAACCGGCGCCCATATGGGACCCCGGGGCGTTGAAGGCGAGGAATTTAGCCACTAGGCCATGCTGCTGGGCCCTAGAAAGTTTCCTTTCATCTCTATCCACCCAGCTGTCCTGTTCTCTTCCTGGCAATGAATGTTCTTCATTTTTTTTTTTAACTTTAGATTATATATGTTTGTTCAGGAGTTTGCTGGTGGTGGATGTTGTGGCTCAGTGGGCTAAGCCTCTGCTTGGAAGCTTGCGTCCCCTTTCAGAATGCCCGGTTCAGACCTTGGTTTCTCTGCTTCTTACCTGGATTCTTGCTAATGTGCCCAGGAGGCAACAGGTGAAAGCTCAGGTCCTTGGGTTCCTGCTGTCTGCATGGGAGGCCTGGTCGGAGTTGTTCCTACAGGCAGCTGGGGAAAGAACTAGTGGAAGAGAGATTGATGTTGATATTGCTTTCTTCCCCCCCACCCCTGTCACTCTACCTTCTAAATAAATAATTAAATGAGTAAACCTTTTTGGTTTTGTTTGAAGAAAGTTTCATACAATAGAATTGTATATTATTTACTTTCTTGGGCCCAGCTTTTTTTTCCCTCTTGGCAAAATGTCTTTGAGGTTAATCCTTTGTTTGTTTTTAGATTTGTTTATGTATTTGAAACAGTAACAGGGAGAGAGAGAGAGAACGAGCGAGAGAGACTTCCATCCTCAGGTCACTCCCTAAATGGCCATGACGTCATGGTGTCCTGGAACTCCATCTGGGTCTTCCACGTGGTGGCAGTGTTTGAAGCACTTGGGGGCCGTCTTACGCTGCTTTCTCAGGCGCGTTCGCAGGGTGCTGGATTGGACAGCAGCCCCAGTCCATGCTGTTGTATTAGCAGTTTGTTCCTTTTTATTGTGATGAATTCCTTATATGCACAATTTGTTATCCTCTTTTCCTATTGATTTGGGTTATACTTGCACTTAGAACATTCTTGGGGAAATCCTTGTAAGTGGTTTTGATAGTCATAAAGTCTCTGTTTTGAACTTTGGCAAACTCCTAAGCGGTTTTATAAAGTAGTTGTATCATTTTTGCCCGGACTTGCTGGAGGCTAGCTCCAACCAAATTCAGAACTCGGGGAGGGTGCGTGGAGTTGGTGATAAAGAAAGACATGGACACTGTCACTGATGCCCTTCCGCAACAGCTGAAGAAGCTACCCCCCCCCCTTTTTTTAAATGATCATTCATTTAATTCACATTTTATTATCATTCCATTGGGTTGGGAAAGGAAGAACTCATTAGTTGCATACTCTGTTGCACTCAGACAAAGCTGGGGTCTAACTTGTCAAATGTGTCTGAATTCAGATTCCGTGTCACTCTCTGTGATGGTTGACCTGTGGAGCGGAGTGTGTCAGTGGGCAAGGGAGCTATTCCCAAGCCAGGGCTGGTGTCTAATCTTGGAACAGCAAGTGGCAGACCTAACTCCTCGGTGCTAGCTCTCCTTTGTGCCTCCCTCTGGTTATAATAACTAAAGACAGCATTTCTGGCCTCAATACTATCTTTTCTTCTTGTTTTGCATGAGTTACAAGTAATGAATCAAAAGCGTACCAAGACTCTGTGTTAATGTCTTCTCCCTATTCTAAGAACTGCTAGCTTCACTTAAGATAAGGATTAGTATGCCGCCCAGGTTCTTTCTGGGTATAAAAGGCTATGTTTTTTTTTTTTTAATAAAGATTTATTCATTTTATTATAGCCAGATATACACAGAGGAGGAGAGACAGAGAGGAAGATCCTCCATCTGATGGTTCACTCCCCAAGTGAGCCGCAACGGGCCGATGCGCGCCGATCCGATGCCTGGAACCTGGAACCTCCTCCGGGTCTCCCACGCGGGTGCAGTGTCCCAATGCATTGGGCCGTCCTCGACTGCTTTCCCAGGCCACAAGCAGGGAGCTGGATGGGAAGTGGAGCTGCCGGGATTAGAACCGGCGCCCATATGGGATCTCCGGGGCGTTCAAGGCGAGGAATTTAGCCACTAGGCCACGCCTCCGGGCCCAAGGCTATGTTTTCTTAGACAAAGTGGTTCATCCTGAAGTGTGGATGATGTCCGCAGTGTAAATCATTTCTCTGTTAAGGATCTTCTTTTTGCCAGATTAATCCTGACCTGATCACTCTTGCTGGCATCTGGCATCTCCCAGAAGAAATACAGGATATGGGCATGGTGCTGGCCAAGTATACAAGGCATTCATGTTCCAGGTGTAGCAGCTGGGTGCCTGAGGGTAACCTGTGTAGAATGCAGGTGGAGGGGCCCATGGCAGTTGCTCCAAGGGAACCTGGAAGGTGCAGAGCTGGTACTGTGGAGGTGGGAAGTCAGCAGCATCTATGCAGGCAGGATCTGAGAAGTTGTCCTCCCATCTCGATCCCAGAATCCTGTGCAGGATGTCTCCGAAGGGGCACGGCAGCGGCTTGATCCTGGGCCTCTTATTGGCCTCACGAACAGTCCAGCATAAGTCTTTTAGACTGACCAGCATCGAGAGACATTCCTGCCATGTTTTCCTTATGCCTTTGCACTTGAGACGCTGAGCAATTGCCCTTGACACAATGGAGCTCCTCTTCTTCCTCACACGGTGTTGCCATTGAAGAAACTCCCACTCTTGCAGGAAACTCTGGATTTCTTCTTCACTCCATGGTTGAATGAATTCATCTGAGGGTTTTGATTGGTTGCTTTTTCTTTCCTGTAGTTCTGAGTCTTGGATGGATTCAGCCTGAATTTTTCCACTTTCCATTCTCGGCAGCTTCAGGTTTGGATCCAGGGTTGGGGAGCACCAGCCCCTTCTTGGTCCTGACGGATGCAAGGGAAGCAGGAGCAGCCCAGAGCAGAATTGGACGGACTTGTTCTTCCGGCCTTGGCCTGTCTGACCTCCCCCCCCTTTTTTTTATACTCAGACACATCACAAGCTTTTACACAAACAATGAATTGTTCTATTTTTACTTCAAGACTAAGGGGGCATGCACAGACATCTGGTCATTCTGTCTGTTCTTCAAGGCTAAGCAGGTATCCCAAAAGATAATTCTGCAAAATACTGTACTCATATTCTTCAAAGCAAGCCATTATTCATTCTTCAGTAGTAGCCATGGAGTTACAGTTAGGACTCCAAGGCCAAGGCGCATATGATTACTTACTAATTAGTAATACATTTCTACCACATTTCTATTTCTACAATTTATCCATCATTTAGTGGGAAAAATATGTCACAAGGAAAAAGCATAAAAATTCAAGACAGAAGTTTCAAATGTTAAATTCCCCCTACAACTATAGGCTCTACAACCCCATAAACAATCAATAATTAAAAGCGTATTTCTTTAATAAAGGCATCCTTAATTCCTCTAGCTAAGAATTATGAAAGTGGCTAGAACAGTTACATTTTCTGTGCTCCAAAGAAATTGCAAAGGCAGGCTAGCCTTTGAGATCACAGTAACTATATTTATTGCCATAGCAGTTTCAGCTCTTACTCCCATCATTTGCAATAATATTTAGGATATTTATCATGCCCTTTCCCAGAAGTTGTGCTACATGTCTAGGCCAGATTCTGAGGCAATGGTTAAGCACCCAATCAGGTGTGCAGAAATGGCATGGGCTTAATTGTTCTCCTGTGTGTAAATTGTCAAAGGCCCACTCACCAAGACATTATCAGTGATATTAACTCTCAAGCTCACATTGATTGCAAAAACCATCTCACAAGGGCAAACAGCAATGGCTCACTAGATTACAGAATTCTTAGTTGGGTGCTTGAGTGTCCATGCAAACAGGGGATGAAACAGCATCAAGGTGGTCAGAGAGACATCTGCCAGGCCCTGCCAAACAGCTGGAACCTCCCCTGGGCCCTGCCAAACAGGGGAGCTGTTCTCTCCAGCACTGACCAGCAATGTATGGACATGCTCCTTGATCTATATCTTCGTGAACGTTGAGTGTTGTCAGGCTTTTGGGTTGTCGTGACTCTGACGTGGTAACATCTCATTGTACTTCTCATTTGTATTTCCTAATGGCTAGTGATGCTGAGTATCTTCTCATGTGTTGATTGGCTATGTCTGTCTCCCTTTGTGATGTGTCTGTTCAGATCTTTCACCTGTTTATTAAAATTGAGTTCTTGGTGTTTTTGTTATTGATTTGTAAGAGTGCTTTAACTATTTTATGATTATTTCCTTTGTCACCTATGTTTTGTCAATATTTGCTTTTGGTCAGTGGTTCTTCTATTTGATTTTTTAGTGATCTTTTGAAAAAAAGAACTATCCATCTGGTAGTTCATTCTCCAGATGGCTGCCATGACCATAGCTGGGCCAGGAACTTCATCTGGGTCTCCCACATGGGTGACCAGGGATGCAAACACTTGGGCCATCTTTTGCTACTTTTTCCAAGCCATCAAAAGTGGAGCAGCCAGGACATGAACCTGTGCTCATAAGAGATACTGCAGTTACAGGCAGTGCTTTATTTACTTCATCATAATGACTGACCTGGAAAAAATTTTACATTTATTTTTTGATATATACATTATTTATATATATTTATGAGGTACCATGCAATGCTTGGATTGGTATGTACATTGGGTACTGACCAAATTAGGGCAATTAGCATCCCCATTGCCTTCAACATTTATTTCTTTATGTGCGTTTATTGAAAATCTTCTGTTTTGAGATGAATAATGCACTACTGTAAATTATTAATGATCTTTGGGCATGAACCAGTGCACGAATAGAATGCCAGTACTGCAGGCGGAGGCTTAGCCTACTATGCCAGGACACCAGCCTGATTTTTATATCCCATCTTTGCTTACTTCCAGTTTGCAAGAATATTTTTTCATATTTCCTGTGAAAGATTTATAGTTTTAACTCGTGGTAGAGGTCTGAGTTTCATATTCATGTGTGTATGATGTGACATAGAGATTGTATTACTGCTCTGTGTGGTTTGACAAGTTACCTCAAACCTCAGTTGATTGAACACCAATCAACATTTAATGTTTCACCTGGTTTCAGTAGATCAGGAACTTGAGAGCAACTTAGCTGAGTCATTCTGGTTCAGGGTTTTGTGAACTTGCAAGATGTCTACTCAATGAGTTGTTGCCATCGGATGGCTTTAATGGGCTGGAGGAGTTAATTCCAAGATGGTGCACACATCGTTGGTAAGGTGGGCTGGCCGAGAACTTTGGGTCTTCACCCCAGGGTCATTCCCACAGGACTTTTGGAATGTTCTAAAGATGCACTAACTTGCTCCATCCAGAGAAAGTGACTTAAGGAAAAAACAAAAAACCAAAATGGCAAAGCTGCAGGGTCTGTTGTGTCCTGACTTCACAAGTCACACACCCCATCATTCCTGTGGTGTCTTGATAATTCAGGCAGCCCTGTTCACGAGGAAGGGGACACCACAGGCACACACAGCAGGAGACGAGGAACGTGAAGGGCCCTTGGAGTCTGACCACTACAGATAGAGGTTCCACTTTTTTTGATACATCAGTTGTTTAGTGTAGTTTGTTGAAAAGATGATCCTTTCTCTATTGAATTTCTTTGGCATCCTTGTGAATATATTCCTAAGATGTTTTATTCCATTGGTCATTTTGTTTATTTGTTTTTGGCCATATATTGATGTTGTAGCTTTACACTGAGTCTTAAAGCCAGGAAGCCTCACAGCTTCATTCTTTTTGCAGATTATTGGAGCTCTTCTAGACCCTTGGTGTTCCCATATGAATTTTGTAATAGGCTTATTTACTTCTACTAAAAAGGAATTGTGACTGTGACTTGGATTTTACTGAACCTTTATATCAGTTTGAGAACTCAAATAATATCGCTTATTTATAAAAGATATGAGGGGGGAGAGAAAAGAAAAGAGGGGGAGAGAGACAGGGGGAGGCAGAGAGGGGCAGAGAGAGAAAGGAAGGGAGGGAGGGAGGGAGGGAGAGATCGAGAGAGATCGAGAAAGAGATTGAGAGAGAGAGAGAGAGAATCTTCCATCCAAGTGGTGAGTCATTTCCCAAATGGCTGCAAAGGCTGACTGGGTCAGGCTGCAGCCAAGAGCTTGGAGCTCCATCTGGTTTTCCTGTTGGGGACAGGGCCAAGTGCTTGGAGCTTCTTCTGCTGCGCCTTCCTAAGTGCATTAAGGAGCTGGATTAGATGCAGAGCAGCAGGCACTCTGGAAGGTGATGTTGGTATCACGACCCACTGTACTAAAATGCTGGCCTCAAATCATATCATTTAGAGTGAGGAATACTTCTTCCTTCCAAGTTTGGAATCCTTTTATTCTCAATTATTGTCTTATGGCATTGACTAGGACCTTTTATGTTGCTGCAACAAAATTTCCAAGTCTGAGTGATTTAGAAAAAAAAAGAAGAGGTTTCATGGCTCGTGATTCTGGCTGACCAACGGCATGGTGGAGCATCTGCTTGGCTTTTGTTGAAGGCCCTGTGCTACTGTGTGTGTGCTGGGAAAGCAGAAGGCAAGCAAGCACGTGTGAAAGAGAGGAGGTGGGGTCAGTGTCGTGGCATACAGGTAAAGACACCTCCTGTGACACCAGCTTCATATCCCAAGATTCACATCCCAGCTCCTTCACTTCCAACCCAGCTCCCCACCAATGGTCTGGGAAAGGGTGTGAAAGATGACACAAGTGTCTGGGCACTTGCCACCCGCATGGGAGACCCAGATGAAGTGCTTGGTTTCAGCTGAATCAGTCCTGACTGTTGCTGTCTGAGGAGTGAAGTAGCAGATGGGAGATCTCAGATCTCTGACTCTGTCTCTAACTTTTTCAAACAAATAAATTTAAGACACACACACGCACACACACACAAAGGAAAACAGATGTTTATAGCAACATGCTCTTGTAAGAACTAATCTGTTACTATGAAGGTCAATATGGTCTCATAAGACAGACTGCTTAAAGGCTCACTTCCCAGCATGGCTATACTGGTGATCAAGTGAGTGTTGGTGAGGCTACCCTTCCTTCAAACCATAGCAAATCTCTGGTATATAACAGACTTCTAGCCAGATCACTGATTGTTAAAACTATTTTTTGTGGCAGACACAATGGGACAGATAGACAAAAGCAGATAGGGAAAGTGGCCATCCCAAAAGTCGACAGTGGTCAGAGGTCCAAAGCCAAAAGGCCAGGATGTGGTGTAGGTTTCCCGTGTATGTGACAGGAACCCAACAGCTTGAACTATCATCACTGCCTCCCTGCATCTGCATTAGCAGGAAGTTGGAGTCAGGAGCTGGAGTTGGGAATTAAACCCAGGGATATGGAACTCCTAGCTGGTCCCTCATCTATGAGGCTAAATGCCCACCCCCCCCCCCCCGCCCCAGCTGACATTGTTTTTTTTGTTTTTTTTTTTTTTAAGATTTATTTGTTGGAAAGTCAGATATGCAGAGAAGAGACAGAGAGGATAATCTTCTGTCCACTGATTCATTCCCCAAGTGACCACAACCGCCGGAGCTGAGCTGAGCTGAGCCGAAGCCAGGAGCCTGGAGTCTCTTTCAGGTCTCCCATGCGGGTACAGTGTCCCAAAGCTTTGGGCCGTCCTCCACTGCTTTCCCAGGCCACATGCAGGGAGTTGGATGGGAAGCGGGGCTGTTGGGATCTCAGCCAGCACCCATATGGGATCCTGACACTCGCAAAGTGAGGACTTAAGCTGCCGAGCTACCACATGGGGCCCCAAAGCTGACATTCTTATCTTGTTCTTGATGTAAGGAGAATGTGTTTAATTTCTGACTACGTAAGATTAATGTTAGCTGTTGATTTACATAGATACTTTTTAGCAAGTTGTGAAGTAGTCCTGTCTGTTCCTGGTTCACTGAGAATTTAATTTTTAAATGATGAAGAGGTGTTAAATTTTGTCATTTTTTTCTGTATCTGCATATGGCATTTCTTTTGTTTGCTCACTATTCCAAATGTTAAACAAACCTGAAATTTTAATTCATGCCATATTGCTATTTTCATACATTACTAGATTCTGTGTGCCAGTGTTTTGTTAAGGATTTTTGACTTTATGAATGTGTTCAGGATATTGGTCTTTAATTTTCTTCAACATCTTTGCTTGATTTTCATGCCAGGATAAGCTTAACTTCATAAAATGAGTTGATGAAGGTTTTTCCTATTTTTCAGTACTGATAAGTCAGTATCTTTTTCTTTTCAATGCTTGCTAGACATTCTAGTAAAATATTTAGAGTTGAAGTAGGTTTGTGGGGTGAATTTTGGTAGTGAATCATTTTCTCTAGGGATACAGGGACATGTTAAGTTTTCAGTGGGTCGTGAATTAGGTTTGATACATTACGTTTTGTGAGAAATTTAACATTTAATTTTAGTTGCTGAATTTACTGGCCTCATGCTCTTCCTGCTATGTCCTTTTTATCCTTTTGCTGTTTTAGGATTGTAGTGAGATTGTTTTCTCCCTGATATTGGTATTTTGCCTTCTCTCATTTTTTCCTGCATGTGTCACTAGGGATTTATGAGTTTTATTCTTCATGAGAAGAGCCAACTTTTGACTTGATTAATTTTCTCTGTTCTTGGTTTTCTGCTTAAATGATTTCTGCTCCTAGGATGATTATTCTCCTCTTCATGGGTTTTGAGTCCCTTCGTTTCTGAGTTCTTTGGGCTGCTATAACCAAATACCCACACTGGGTGGCTTATAAACCAGTACATTTATTTCTTATAATTCTAAAGGCTGTTAAGACCAAGATCAAGGCCCTGGCAGCTTCAGAGTCTGGTGAAGGCCCAGAATGTCCTCGTGTGAAGGATGAAAAGGGCAGGCAAATGTCCTTGGGCTTTGTATGGAGGGCTCTGCTCTCAGATCGTAACCCCCTCCCAAAACCCCACTTCTTTTAAAGAAGATTTATTTATTTGATAGGCAGAGTCACAGCAAGAGAAAAGAGGTATGGAGAAGAGAGAGAAAGGGCGGGCGGGGGCGGGGGGAGAAAGAGCTATGGGGACACACACATACACAGATATTGAGATCAAGATCTTCCATCTACTGGTTCACTCCCTTAATTGACGACAGCAGCGCTGGGCCAGTTGGAAGCCAGGAACCAGGAACTCCATCCATGTCTCCCAAGTGGGTGGAGAAGACCTAAGCACTTGGGCCATTGTCAGGTTCCTTCCAGGGGTAATAGGAGGGAGCTGGATTGGAAACAGAGCAGCTTTGGCTTGAAGTGTCCCTCTGACATAGGATAGTGGTATCATGAATGGTGGCTTCAGCTGCTCTGACCCAATGCTAGTCCTAGCTCCACCTTGTGCTTATGTTGCACTGGGGTTATTAGGTTTGTTTTTAAACAAAGATGGACATGTACACACGCGTACAGTTCTCCCAATCACTGGCCATTCTCCAAATGTCTGTAATGGCCAGGACTAGCCCAGGGCAGACCTGGGAGCTAGGATTCAGGTCTTCTACATGATTGTCGTGGCCCAGCTACATGGGCCGTTAGCTTCTGCTTTCCAGGGTACAAATTAGCAGGAAGCTGGAGTCAGGAGCGAGTGCCAGGTGTTGACCCCATGCACTGAAATGTGAGATGCAGGCATTGCAACTGGTATCTTAACTGCTAAGCCAAAGCCTGGCCTTGGAGATTAGGTTTTAATGAATGAATTTTGGAGAATAGACATTTATACTACTGAATCAGTTCATTTTTTTTTCTACTTCTACAAGGTAGGAATTTAGATAATTTGTATATTTTTATCCAACTGGGAACATTTGAAACTATAAATGTGAAACTATAAAACAATAGCCAAAAGGCTAGCAACACATACGTAAAGTAATAATTGCCTAAAGAGGAAATAAAGCATTATAGTTTTACATGTAAAAATACTTTGTGAGCCAGTAAGAAAAATAGAACAGCCAACAAAAAGGAAAGGAAATAACTATCTAGCTCATTGAAAACAAATATGAATATAAATATTCAACTTGCAAACACAGCAACACAGTGAAAATGGATTGCAATTGTTCACCTGTCAGAACAGCAAAGGTTGGCCAAAGTCGTTGTTGGCAGGAATAGGAAAGAAATGGCTCTTTGCTGTGGTTGGTGGGAGTGTGTGCGGTTTAACAGACCACGAAGGAATTAGGAGACAAATTAAGGATTCAGTGCACTTTCCTTTGTCCCGAGCCTTCATTTAACGGGAAAATTGGGAGCATTTGCTTCTGAGATGGAGTTGAGGTTGTCGTTGTCCTTGAGGCAGCCCAAAGCAACCAGAAGCTGCCCATAGACTTAGCAACTTGAAATTGTGGGTGAAATTACAGTTCGCCTTGTTTGGTTTCTGAGTTATAGGTTAGTCCTTACTGAATAAGTGATACTCTTGGAGGTTGGCATTATAACAATGACTGTTTCATATCAAAGAAATGAACATGTGGCTGTTGACTTTAACATAGGTGTTTGGGGGGCATTGTGGCCCGGGCTTTGGGGTGCTGCTTAGGATGCCAGCATTCTATATCAGAAGGCCTAGGTTTGAGTTGCCACTCTGCTTCCACTCCAGCTTCCCGCCATTGTGCACCCTGGCAGGTGGCAAAGTGACAACTTCTGTGATGGTTTCTGTATTTGTGGCCCAGCCACCCAAATGGGAGACCTGAATGGAATCCCTGGCCTTTCTTTGGCCCAGCCGTGCTGTTGCAGGCATTTTAGGAGTGAACCAGTGTTTGATAGATCTTTCTCATTCCTCCTTTCATAAGCAAACAAACAAAAACCTGAGAGCTGAACAGAACGAGGGCTGCTTGTGTCTGCATGTGTGTTTTGTGGGAGATAATCTTTACACTTCTAGGTCAAGATTGCTGTATTAACTAATTGATTCCCTACTCTGCATCAAAAGGATTTAAGGAGCTTCCTCTTCCATCTTCCCCTTCCCCAACATCGTGAGGACCACATCAGAAATCTTTACGTAATTGTCCTCAGTTTGTGAATTCAGGACTGGGAGAGAACAGTTTAGGGTACAGCAGGGTAAGGGGTACAGCAGGGAGAGGGGTGGCTGGGGTGACAGTTTCACGCATGGGCCTGGAGTCATCTGGTTAGAACACGACCCTCCTTTCGAGGCTGCACACTGACAGTTGTGCTTATCTGGCTGAGAGACTCGGGCCTGCCCTGGTGAGAGTATGAGAAGTGACTTCATCGCGATCTTTAAAAATGAAGACATCGAATCTGAAAGTTCAAGTGAAGCTTAGCTTAGCCATTGTACAACCTAAAATTTCCTCCCCTGTAAGAAGGTTAAGTTTCTTCCCTCAGATGAAAAGTGATGAATGATTAGCCTGTCATTAAAAAAGGAGATAATAATGTAGTAATACTGAATTTCCTGTTAAATGGATTGTCTATTGTATTCCATTTAGAGCTCATGTATATACCTCAGAAACACATTTATCTTTATACTGAGTCACCACAGTGAAAGCTGCATGTTGAAGTGTCAAACATTTTCTTGAATACTGATGCTTAACTTTCCAAAGAGAGGCAGCTCACAGCACATTTTGTCTAGATGGATATTTTCACTTAACTGTTTTTATGTCCCAGCTCTTCACTCCTGCAAGTTTGCCTTGTGGGTTCCTGGGGAAGAGATGTGACCGAAAAGAAATGGGGGGACAGTGCTCTCTTAGGCAAGTGACAAAATTTATTTCTAGGGTTCCAATTTGTATACATCCAGCAAAGCAACACTTCAAACATAGTTCAGCTGAGACATCGGTTACAATGATCAGGTTTGATGTACTCGTGTTACATTGGGTGAAAGGCCCTCCACCTCCTCTTTCCTGGAGCCTCTTCTCAACTGGATCTGCTGTCCCAGCTACCCTTTTGGATGTGTTCTGACAACCCCAGCCTTCTGTTCTCCAACACATGAGGAATTTCCAAAGAATGTTTGGAAAATGAGATGAAAAGTTGTTGATTTGGATGCAAAAAGTTTTTGAAATCTGTGCATATGGGGAATATCTTCAAAAACTTCATAAAAACACATAATAATGGATAAACTGTGTGGGCTTTAAGGGTTTTTTTCCTACCATAATAAACTTATGTTTAGGTTCATTTCTCATGAACTCTGTGAAATACTGTCTTATCTACAAATGCACATTTTTTGCCAGTGCTATTGCTGCGTATGCACCTGGTTGCCTGTGTGGATTCCTTCACACAGGTGTGTACCTGATTTGTAGAAGTCACACATCCTCCAGTGACTGCTCCCTTTCCTGCCCTGTGCCTGGTGAGCATCTCATGGACCTCCGTTGCCTTCAGCATGTGAACTTCAAATCTGCCAGTGCTTCAGACAACTTTCTTCTTGCTACAATTCCTAGTCTTCATTATAATTTCATAATCAATCAAGCTCTAGCTTTCCTCTGGACATATAAGTCTCCACTCAGTGTATCTGGGGTAGGGTCCTGACTCTGCTCCTGAAGCCAGCTTCTTGCTAATTGTGACCTGGGGGGTGGCATTTGGGTCTCTGCCACCCAAGAGGGAGGCCCAGGTTGAATTCCAGTTCTTTGCTTAAGCCTGGCCAGCCTTCAGCTATTATGAGCATTTAAAGGAGGCAACCTGTGGATGGGAGCTCTCTCCCTGTCTCTCTTTGTCCCTCTCACCCAAATAATTAAATTGATAATAATAAAGTAAAAATCAGGACATGGCATGATGGCTCAGTGGCTAAATCCTTGCCTTGCAAGTGTCGGAATCCCATATGGGCACCAGTTCCTGTCCTGGCTGCTGCACTTCCTACTCAGCTCCCTGCTTGTTGCCTGGGAAAGCAATCCAAGATGGCCTAAAGCCTTGAGACCCTGTACCCGAGTGGGAGACCTGGAAGAAGCTCCTGGCTCCTGATTTTAGATTGGCTCAGCTCTGGCCATTGTGGCCATTTGGGGAATGAACTGGTGGATGAAGATTCTTTCTCTCTACCGCTCCTCTTTGTAAATTTGCCTTTCAAATAAAGTAAGTAAATCTTTAAAAATGAGGGCAAAATCTTTCAACACCTGTCTATACCTTAGATGTTGGTGGTGGGAAGTGTGTCTTAGCTTCCGGGAGCA
Source organism: Ochotona princeps (assembly GCF_030435755.1). Lineage (NCBI taxonomy): Eukaryota > Metazoa > Chordata > Mammalia > Lagomorpha > Ochotonidae > Ochotona > Ochotona princeps. The sequence continues at coordinate 52,478,356 of NC_080832.1, read as the reverse complement.
ATGGCTGCCATCCTGACATGTCTCTCCGCTACTCATTGTCTTTGTGATGATTTGCTGTCCAGGATCCCACCATTTCCTTTCTTGCTGTATGCCCACATGTTGATTGGATGCCTCCTTCAATTGTTATGCTGGGAGGGGTTCATGGAAGGTGAATTATTTTAGAGCGATGCATGTCTAAAAATGTGCTTCTGCCACCCTGAAGATTTGATTGAGAGGTTTAATGCTGAAATAGTTCCATTGAAGTGAATTTTCCCTTGGGATTCTGAAGGTGTCCTGTCCCTGTCTTTCGCTTCCAGGTGTGGCCACCAAGCACTTCTGACATCATTCATATCTAGTTGGAACGATCTGGTCCCCTCTTCCGTGGGTTACACTGCCTTCTTGCTGAGCTATGTTCTTTTAATTTTCTTCTGATCTACCCATATCGAAGTGTCAAATGCTGCCTCTTGCCTTTTGGGGGTTGGGGGTCCCATGGTCCTGATTGCTTCTCAACTTCTCTGCTGCCTGTGTAGGACCCTGCTTCCTCGGGCTCCCTGCTCCCCAGTTTTACTGATTTCTGGATTGGTGGTGTTCTTCACTCCTGTTTGGCCCTTGGTGCTTGTGCTGAGAAACAAGCCTAACACACTTGACTGTAAGATGTCTGGGAAGACTACAAGTATCTACTCTTACACACCGATCCACTCTTCCACCATCTCTCGGGATTGGCTTCCATTCCTGTGTCTGAGACTGCACGCAGAAAAGGCCCTGTGCCTGCTCCAGTTGTTGGAAATGCTGGTCACTTCTCTGACAGCTTTATCCTACCTCACTGCACAGCAGCATCTGACTTGCATGGGGCTACCCACATGTGATCTGCCGTGGGTGCAATGAAGGCATCCTGTGTAGCAGAGGCTGCGCAGGGCGGCAGGGAAGGGGTTCCTTTTTCTGGGTCACTCCTGCTGGTCTTCTCACCTGTTCCTTCTCTGAACGTAGCCTGTAGGTAATGTAGTTCCTCCAGCTAGGGTTGTGGGCTTTCATTTCTGTGCGTCCTTTCCCCGGTAGGTATAACTCAATCCCAAGGCCTTCAGTGCAGTGTATGTGCTGACACCTGCTGAGATTCGGGTTTCTGGTTCCTTTTTTATCTTTTGTGGCATTTTGTGATGAAAACGTTCAGTGTCTCCTCAACCCTCTTTTGCTTTTCCCCTCTAAATGCAACACCATTTAACTAGTTGCTCAAATGCACATACCTGTTACTACCTACTATTTATTATTATCTATTATTTCTTTTCCAAATAAAATCCATTCAGCAAATTTCATTTCCAAGCTATCTTCAGTTTATCATTTCCCAGGTGGCTAGCTCAGTACCTGACATAAAAACAGTCACTACAAATGGTCAAATGGAGGACATCAAAAGAAAACCAAGGATTAGCGTTCACAACAAAGTAGGCTCTTTAAAAATGTAGGGGCCATGCACGACAAAGCTAGGATTATTCTAGATTAAAAGCTTTTTAGGGCCTGATTTTCTGGCATGGTAGGTAAAGCCACCATATGGGTACTGGTTTGTGTCCTCTGTGTTCAATTTCTGATCCATTGTCTGTTAATGTGCCTGAGAAAGTACTGAAGGATAGCTCACATGCTCGGGCCCCTGCACCCACATGGGAGACCTGGAGAAAGCTCTGACTCCGGACTTTGGAGTGGTCCAGCTCCAACCATTGCGGCCAGTTGGAGAGTGAGCCAGTGGATGGAAGATCTTTCTCTCTGTCCTCTCTATGTAAACTCAAACTTTTAAGTAAAAATAAGTATGTATATATAAGTATGTATATATATATTATGTATTTATTATATTATTACAGTTCATTTTGAGATTTCAAGCCATCTTCAAAGGACATTTTAGAGACAATTGGGGAACTTGTGTGTTGTATATAGATACTATAGTATCAGTGGTAATATAAATAAGAGGACATGTTTGCTTTCAGGAAATATAAATTGGGCTTTTCTAGGAGTGGTATATTAGGATACCTGCAACTCATTTCAAGTGGTTCCAAAGAGGAAAGCTTTAATCAGGAGAGTGAGAAGAAAAGAGAAAACAGGTACAACAGTTAACAGTTGGTAATCCCTGTTGAAGGATATATGAGTGTTCATGGTACTGTTATGTTCTTTTTCTGTTGGCTGGAAAATTTTTCAAAGTAAACTATTGGAAGAAATCATCAGTGGAGAAGAATTTAATGAAAAAATATTTCAGGGCCATATTTACATCCCACACTGTGACATGCAACATATTATGATATGGAACAGATTCTTATTAAAGGAAGCATGCTCATAAATGGAACAAAGTCTAGGGACATGTGGGAACAAGGCCTTTTTAGAAAAGCGACCTTGTAAAGCAATGGATGTGAACCTAGACCTTCGACTGCCCACCAGAGGGCAGTACAGATAGTAACTCCGCTGTCCACGGCGTCCTTTCTTCCCGGCTTCACACGAGGTCGCTGTTCTCTGTACAAAACGCTTGTAGGGAGGTGGTGGATGGTAGATACGGCCTCCCGTTTCTTTTTCTCTGCCAGATCTGTTTATAAATCCTTTTGGCTCTTGTGATTCATGGAGTCAGTCGTTGGAAGGGCCTGGCAATAGGAGGTGTAAATCTGCCTTCTTCTGTGCACTGCAAAGGCTGCTATAATACATTGCTCCCTAACTGTCAGGATTTTATACTTGCCTTTTATTATTTATGTAGTTGGTTTTGTTTTACATACTGCTGAATCATCATCTTATTTCGGTTCATTTTGAGACTTCCTAGGAGCTATTAAAGTTCTGTGGGTTCCATGCAAGGGATTTCACATCTTTCAAAGTTGGGATGTGTCTCCTCTCTGAACTCTGGACTTAAAAGAGCCACCCAAGTGTGACTGTGGTGGAAAATGACCCAGTTAGGTGCTAGCTGCACGCTACGTGGTAGTTCTTCATGGAACAGTCACCAGTTCCTGTGCAGCCATGCTGTGCGAGGGAGGTGGCTGCAGCCCCAGGCTGTGGCAGGGCCCGGGAAGGAAGGAGCCCGCACATGCCCAGCGCCCTCTTCTTGCCCACGCGGGTGGCCTCTCCTCCTCTGGCACACTGTGAGCAGAGAAGGCAGTGCCCAGTAGTGTGGCTGTCCCTTGCTTGGGTGGCGAAGAGGAGGGTGAGGGTGGGGAGGGAGATCCGTGCACCTGCTCTACCTGCTCTCTGTCCCTGTCCCTGCTGCCCAAAACTGCCCCTCCGCCCCAGGCCATTGAGTCCTGCCAGTGAATGCCCCAACTTGCTTTACTACCTTTTGTTATAATTGTTTTTCAGCCTCACAATGAGTTGGAGTGTTACTCAGGCCCTGCCTCTGTGAACAGATGAGGGTGCGGGGTTTAGCTGAGCCTCCTTCTTAACGCAGGCTGCCCACATGTCACAACACAGTGTGATTGCTCCTAACCCAGAAATGGGCAGACCAGACCTTTAAACTGAATATATACTGAATAGCCACAATTAAACTCCCATCTATATTTCTACTGATTAAGAGTTAAAACAGGATAACCAAGTGCTTATGTTGTGATATTCAGTAAAATGTGTTTTTAAAATTTTTTATTTTTGATAATATTTACATAGTTGATTAGGGTGGGAAGGGTTGAGGATTAGGGGAAAGTGGGTGAGACCATTGTTTCCAAATTTTCTTTTTCTTTTTCCTGTATCTGGGGGAAGTGGAGAGATAAGGGGAGAAGCCTCACCCAGGCTTCCAGCTGCCCCAGTACCCAGGGATGTGGGACAAGCTACCTGATGTCATCCCAGGATCCCTGGTGTGGAGCATGCTTCAGGAGCACCCCCCGCCCCCCCAAAAAAATTAAATTAGAATAGATAGAGAACAACAAGGAAAGCTTAGAACCAGACAGGAAACAGTCAGTGTGGACTCACACATGCCTTACTAGGTAGGACACAAAGATTAATTACTCCTCACTAAGGTATTGAAGATTTCTCTGCACACCCCTCCTAAAATTGTTCTGCACCTCAACTGTTGATATATGCCTTGTTAGAGTTATAAGCCAGTTTAGACTATCCTAAAATCCTTGAAATGGCTATAGGGTACTATTCAGCTGTCTCGTGTCTATTTTAATTTTAGTATGTAGCAGTTTGTAGCGTTGAAGCATGATTTTGCTGAACCTGGCTGTTTTTCGGGTAGTCTAACTCTATAACTCTAAGAAGACATATGTCAGCAGATTAGGTGAACAGTTTTAGGAGGGGTGTGCAGAGAAATCTTCAATACCCTAGTGAGGCGTAACTAATCTGTGTCCTACCTAGTAAGGCATGTGTGAATCTACGCTGACCATATTCTGTCTGGTTCTAAGCTTTTCTTGTTGTTCTCTGCCTATCTATTCTAATTTGTGTGTGTGTGTGTCTGGTTCTAAGCTTTCCTTGTTCTCTGCCTATCTATTCTAATTTGTGTGTGTGTGTGTGTGTGTGTGTGTGTGTGTGTGTGTGTGTGTGTGTTTGGTGGGGGCTCTGAAGCGATCCTGATGGTCATTGCAAGAGAGGGTGGGGGTCCAAAGTTGGAACTAAGTAATGATCAGAGAAAGCTCCTCTCCCTAGTCCCGAAGACTATCCTAAAATCTGCCAAGTTCAGCAAAATTATGCTTCAACACTATAAACTGCTAAATACTAAAATGAAAATAGACATGAGAGAGCTGAATAGTACCCTGTAGCCATTTTAAGGTGTATAGAAGCCGGTTCTGTGTTTAAACTAAAATTGAAATGTCAATGAAGTAGTCACAGGATGTGGTTAAGAACTTGCATTTGTTTTAACATATTGGTTACTCAATACCATGTCAATTAACTCCATAATGTTGTAAATTGCTGTTGATACTATGTTGGGGCTTTTAATTGGTAGGGATGATATTCTGCCAACTCTGCCTTCAGACCAGAGATGGTCTCCCCAAGAAACTGTTGAATTTATCTGGACAATAAGATGCTGGACTCTGTGCTTGGTATATGCTTGCAATGAAAGAATCTTGACTGGATTTGAACTGTAATACTGCAACAAGGTGGAGGAATCCACCATGGGGGGAGGGTATGGGGAGGGGTTGGGGGAATCCCAGTGCCTATAAAACTGTGTCACAAAATGAAATGTAATTTACTGGTCACTCAAAACCATGATAATTCCATAATGTTGTAAATTGCTGTTTATGTTATATTGGGACTCTTAATTGATTGGGATGATGTTCTACCAGCTCTAACTTCAGACCAGAAATAATCACCCCAAGAAACTGTTCAATCCATCTGGACAATAAGTAGCTGGACTCTATGCTTGGTATATGTTTGCAAAGAAAGAATCTTGATTGAATTTGAACTGTAATACTACATCAAGGTGGAGGAACCCACCGGGGGGAGGGGAGGGGGAGGGGTGGGGGGATTCCCAGAGCCTATGAAACTGTCACATAATGCAAAATAATTAATAAAAAATGCAAAAAATGAAATGTAATTAATAAAAAAGAAAATGATGCAGAATTGCCATATACAAAATTCCAGTTTTGATTTGCAACATCTTAGAAGATTTTTATAGCTGTAACAAATAAAACTGCAATAAAACTGAAAACAAACAAACAAAATAAGAGTTCTGCTCAAGAACGTTTGATAGTTCTGAAATGCTTCAGTCTCGCCACTCCAGGGATGAGGAAATCCTCCCAAGTTCCATTGGCTGAAGTAGTCCACCAGAGAGTCTCCATTTGCCCAGATATTTGCTGTCAATGCCTGGCTCGGGTAGTTGACCAATTTGTTATGTCCTCCTTCCTCTGTTATGATACCAGATGTCCTCTGCAGGCACTAGTGGACTGCCATATCCCCTATGTGCATCTGGGTATGCCGTCCACTGTTTGGTCTGAGTCACTGAGGAGGCCCAATTCTGACACATGCATTCCACAGTCAGACCACACACCCTGCAATTCTCTGCATGGTTGGAGTTCTGAATCCAGTTCAGCTGGGGGGGGGGGGGAATCCCCAGAGAACACTTCTCTGAAGTGATCCCAGAACTGACTCTTGTGTGTGCTTGCCGGTATGGGGTCCAGCTCAGTCCTTCACCCACATCAACCTATGCACACAATGGTAGTTGCAATTTATGGGTCAGTTCTGTCTCTAGCCCTTTCTCTTACTAAACCAATGGATATTGCAGCCCTACCTAGCCCACTACACACTTGGCCCTCATGTACACAAGCGGGAGCTTCAACCTAGTCTGAGTGACTCCCAATAACCTCCACTAGGCTTGCCCTCAGCCCTGGTTCTTGTATTTGCCAGTTTGTGTAGCATACTGGTTCAGTCTCTCCCGCGTCATATTCAGCTCTCGTACAAAGCAATGGACATCAAATCCGCACTATCCAGCCCACACTCATGCCAGTGGGTACTACTGCCTGTCTAGCTAGACCTGGCTTCCACCTGCCCTGGTTCTCATGTTCAGCAGTGGGAGTTGAAGCCCATCAGAGAGGTGCCCACAATTTTTCCTACTGGGCTTAGTCCCAGTCCTGGATCTTGCGCTCTTTAAGTAGTTCTGTAGTCTAGCTTGACAGGATTTCCCCTAGTCCCAGCATTTGGCAGCTGATGCTATGGCAAAGCCCAACTAGCCTGAATTTATTCTGGCTTGTGCATGCACCGGTGGACACAGTTGGTTAGCCTGGTTCTCCCATTAACCCAGTTCACATGCAGCCCAACAGGTGTTGTGCTACTTCCCGGCCTGGTCTACCCCTGGTGCCAGTTGTTACACTCACCAGTGGGAGCAGTGGCCCATGAAGGATCTCCCCTTCTCCCCCCTACTGGCCTCACAACCCTCTGGATCTCACATGTGCTAGTGGGTGCTGCAGCTTAGCCCAGCCCAACCAGGCCCCATTCCCAGCCCTAATGTGAACTGGCTGGTGTTGTGGCCTGACCTGGCCTGTCCTGCATCCAATCCTGGTTCTCAGATCTAACAGTGAGTGTTGTGAACTGGCCCAGCCTGGCCTGACCCCAGACCTGACCCCCATGTATGCCCGTGGGTACTCTAACCTGGCCTGGTTTGGGCTGTTCCTTGCCTTGGTTCTTGTGTTCACATGCACGAACTGCATCCTAACAAAGGAGTTCCCTAAGTCCCTCTATCAGGTCTCCTCCCAACAGCAGATTTCACACACACTGGTAGGTCCTTAGCCCAGACTGACTTAGTTCATCTCCTGTCCTTGCAGGAACAGTGGCCTTTTCCAACCAGCCCACACTCATTCTGGTACTTGCTGTTGGGTGCTACAGCCCAGCTACACCTGGCCCGTGCCCAGACACAGCTCTTCCATAGTGAAATGGATGCCAAGACCTAACCCAGCATGTTCTACTCCCACCCTGGCTCTCACAAACACCAGTGTGTGCTGGAGTCCAGCCCAGACTGGCACACCCAAGTCCCAGTCCACACCAATGCTTAGAGATGTTGTAGTCTTGTCCAGCCCAGATTGCCACCCCCATTCCAGCTCTCATGCTGATCAGTGGGAACCGCAACCCATCTGGGGCACACCTTTAGCTCCCCAGCCAGGCCTGATGCTAGTCATAGATCTTGCACATGCCAGTGGTTGCTTTGACCCAGCTTGGCATAGCCCATTCCCCTCTCTTGACCTTTGCAGTCAGATGCTGCAGGCTGATCTGTCCTAGCTGGCTGGTACTACATCCTATCACAGTCTGCTCCCTGGCTCATTCGAAATGGTAGGTGTGATAGCCTAGCCTGGCTTGACTCTACTCCAGCCTGGCTCCTGCACATGCCAGTGGGTTAAAGGTGGCCTGGCCCTGCCTGGTTTATCCCCCTCCAGAACCAACCCACACACTTGCCAACAGGTGGAGCTACCTTGCCCTGCATGACAGACACCCAGGCTTGAATCATATGCTTACCACAGGAGCTGCATTCCAGCAGGGGAGTTTCCCAAGTTCCCCTATCAGGCCCACTCCTGAATGTAGATTTGACATGTGACAGTAGGTGCTAGACCCTTACCCACGCAGTCTGCATCCTCCATTCTGGCCTTTGTATGAACTGATGGATGTTGTGGCCTGGCCCACCCCAACCCTATTCTTGGGTGTGCTTGCAGGTACTGTAGCCTGAGCCAGGCTGGCCTGTTCTCCACCCCAATACCAATGAGTGTTGGAGGGTTCCATGGCCTCGCTCAGCCTGTCACCACCACCAGCTCTTGGGCGAACCAGCAGAAATTGCAGTTCCGCAGGTGTGGGCTTATATGTCCCCCAGAGTCTGTCCCCAGACCTGGATCTCTCATGCACCAGTTAATGTCTGGCCCAGCCTAACATCACCTGTCCCCTTTTCTTACTTTTATTGGTGGGTACTGTGATCTAGCCCTGCCAGGTAGGATCCCAGCCTTAGCTATAATGTAAATCAGTGAGTGGTAATCAGCTGTGGTCCATGCTAACTAGCCCAGCTCAGGTCTCCTATGTAGGCTGGTGCGTCAGTCTGACCCATAAAGGTCTTCCAGCTTCCCTTCTTCAAGCTGCTGGCTCTCAGCCTCCTTGCTGACCTGCAAGTACAGTGGCCTTGTTAATGGGAATCCCTCAGAAGTCATTCCTCACCTGCAAAATACTTCCTCAGCAGTCCTGCCTCTCACATTCCCTTGCCCCTTTCCCTGATCAATCCACAGTCCCTGCACCCGGGAGTGCATGGGTTCCCCAGCCTGGTCTTCTGGTCAGTTGGCATGCTGGCATGGAGCTTTGCCTGCCCACTAAGGTCCCAAGCTCTTAGCACATGTGCTCGCCGGAGACCTTTACCCTCCCTAACACACCCAAGATCCAGGCCCATTCATAGTTCCCAAAGCCCAGTCCAGCAGCACACCAGGCCAGCACGCTAACCTAGGGCTTTCCTCTCCCCTTTCCCCACTCTTCCCAGGAAATCCCAGGCTGGCTCTGCCTGCCTGGATATGAGCCATAGGTGCCATCCTCCAGGCCTCTAAGAGTTGGCTTCCCTCAGGTGAAAATTAATTTTTTAATAGAAATTTTGCTTATTTATTTGAAATCCAGAGCTGCAGAGAGAGAGAATAAGGGAGAGACACACAAAGAGAGATCTTCCATCCAGATGGAGATCCATTCCTGCTTCAAAAGGTCACAATGGCCAAGGCTGGGCCAGGTTGAAGCCAAGGAGCCAGGAGGTTCATCCAAGACACCTGCGTGGCTGGCAAACACCAAAACACTTGAGCCATCTTTGGCTGCTTTTGTGGGCCATTAGCAGAGCTATGGGAAGTGAGCAGCTGGGACATGACTTTTATCTGTTGACTCTGTCTACAGATAGCCATGGTCGAGCTACTTGAGCCATTTCCCATTGCTTCCCAGAGCACATATTTGCAAGACGTGGTAATGAAGAGTGAAACAAGGATTGGAACCCGTGCATTTGGGATGGGTCATCCTACCCACCCCCTTCCCACATTTTTATTATTCAATTTATTCTCAATACTCATTTAAGAAGCATAAATGCTGTGTTCAAGCATCATACTCCAAGGAAGTATTTCGGGAATGAGAGTGTCCACCCTTTCCTATAGCTTGTCTAAGAAAGGGCTCTTGGAAGGGTACGGCTGTTTTCATGTTTGATAGGACTTTGTGGATGGCATAATTACAGTTGCCAGCTGAAAGTCACGTTCAGACCTTGTTTTCCATAGAAGCATTTTAAAGATGGATTTGATAAATTGCTAATATCTTAATAGCTGTAGTTGTCCAAGCATTCCTAATTGTATGTAGAGCCTTTTAATGCTTACCAGAGCTGCTGTGTCCTGGCGAAGCTGAAACATCAGTCTCCAATCAGGGAGGTTCATCTCTAATTTTATAATGTGATTAAATTCATCTGACCTGGTTACCAGGCGCATTTCAGACATCAGAGTGATACCGATCACGAATCCACTAAGAATGTTTCAATTTAAAATTGCCCTTTTGGAGCCAGCGTTTTCTGTAATGTGCCAGTTAACCTTAACTGAAGCATTTCTTTCAAACAAACAAATAAACAAACAAACAAAAAAAAAACAAAAAAAGAAAGCAACCTGAATAGATGTAATTACAAAACCTGAAGTGGTTCTAAAATGTGTACAGGGCAAGGTGCCTTAAGAAGCTAATGACATTTCTCTTTATTTATAGAGATACTTTCTTGTTGGGAGTAATCATGCGGAAACGAAATATCGTGTCTTGAAAATTGACAGAACAGAGCCCAAAGATTTGGTCATAATAGATGATAGGGTAAGTACAGATAACCACAGAAACTTTCACACCTGTGGTTTAAAGGACATGGGTTAGCCTTGATGGTGTATTACTTATTCATTTATTTCTTTTGTAGCATGCACTGGAGAGTGAGTTACTGTTTTTGGTTGGTGAGAATTTGAACCTCTTAACTGCTTTCTAGAAATTATTGATGTCAAGAAATACATTCAGATTAGACTTTGTTCATGATTTTGATTTGTTTTCACATTCTGTAGGAAAGAGAATAAAAATTTCTCCTGGAAGCATTGGTGTTTGTGTAGGATTCCACATAACTTGATCTTGCCTCTGCCATCAGGAGATGGTCCATGGCTGGGCCTTCATGCAAAGCTCCTTGCAGCTAGAGGAGACTCCTAAACTACAGACTGCATTCCCCTCAGAACCTAACACCTAGCATCTAGCACCTTTTCTGATGAGGTACTAGATGGTTAACACAATGGAAGCTGTTCTCAGCAGGACACTATAGCATCCAAAATTAGGCATACAGAGGCAACACAAAAACACAAAACTGTTAGAGTATGGTACAGTGCAGCCGGTGTAGAAGAGCTCATTTAAACTTTTTCAAATGAGAGAATACAACTTATTGTCTTTTGAAATTCCTATCTGTGAATACTTTTGAATCCATGTCAATTCTTCATGCATATTAGTAGTTACATTTGGGTCGCATCTCCACCAAGCTCTTTGCAAAAACTGGTTTTCCATGTTGTAATAATTTCTTGTAAAGATTTATTTAGGGGCTGATTGCAGGTAATGCTGATGACTGTACCAATGGCATCTCAAATGGGTGGCAGTTCAAGCTGCTCCACTTCCTGTCTAGGTCCCTGCTTATGACCTGGGAAAGCAGTGGGGAATGGCCCAAGTGCATGAACCCCTGCACCCACGTGAGAGACCCAATAAAGCTGCTAGCTCCTGGTTTCAGACTGGCCCACGTCGACCATTGTGGCCATTTAGGGGAATGAACCAGTAGATGGAAGATTCTTTCTCTCTCTCTTTCTCCTTCCCTCCTCCTTTCTCTCTTCCTCCTTTTCTGTCTGTAACTGATCTTCCTCCCCCACCCCTGTGCCTCTTTCACTCTCTCTCTCTGACATTTCACCTTTCAATTAAATACATTTAAAAAAATATTTATTTATTTATTTGAAAGGCAGAAATACAGAGACAAATAGGAAGAGGAAGAGATTGAGGAAGCGTGACAGGGAAAGAGAGAGGGGAAACAGAGAGGGAAAGAGAGAAAGAGAAAGAAAGAGGGAGAAAACCTTCTATCTACTGGTTTACTGTCCCAGATGGTTGCAACGACCAGGCTTGGGCCAGTTTCCCACATGGTCCTAGCACTTGGGCCAACTTTTGCTGCCTTCCCAGGTGCATTAGCAGGGAGCTGGATCAGAAGTGGAGCAGCTGAGTCCCAGCCAGTGCTCCAATATGAGATGCTGGCATGGCAAGTGGTGGCTGAACCCACTGCACCACAATGCTGGTCTCTAATGCTATAATACATTAGAATAATTTATTGTGACTTCCTATACTCCTCCCAAGTGCCCTTACCCTTGCCACCGGGCTGTGTGTGTTTATTAATAGAGGGTAATGATTATTGGCTATATTTGGAGTTGGGAGAAGTTGCTCAAGGAGCCCTTTATAAAGCTAAGAAAAGCAAAGCAGCTTCTCAGAAAAAAATGCACACCTGGTCAAAACCTTATATAAAATTGGAAGACACTCTCAGGCTTCTTAAACATTTTCTGCAGATCCCTAAAATCTCTGACTCAGAGTTACAAGGTTTTGACACAACTTTTCAGTGCAGTAGCCTGACCTAAGAACTCACCTTAGCCACCAGTGTGAAAGAACTTGTTGGCTTTCCACAACTCTAGCTTCGTCCCACGTTATGAAAGACCTCTCAGGCAAGGGAATGGCTGGTGATTCTCATAGGCTCGTGGTGGCAAATGAGGAACGGGCTCACAGATGACGACATACGCTCCTTTTCAGCATGTGTACACGCAGCAAGAAGTGAGGGAGCTCCTGGGCCGCTTGGACCTGGGCAACAGGACCAAGATGGGACAGAAAGGATCCTCTGGGCTGTTCCGCGCCGTCTCAGCGTTTGGCGTTGTGGGTAAGAAGTGTGGCAGCCTCTTGCCACCTGCTCTTGTTTCTTTTTTTTTTTTTTAAAGATTTATTTATTTTATTACAGCCAGATATACACAGAGGAGGAGAGATAGAGGGGAAGATCTTCCGTCCTATGATTCACTCCCCAAGTGAGCCGCAACGGCCGGTGCTGTGCCGATCCGAAGCTGGGAACCAGGAACCTCTTCTGGGTCTCCCACGCGGGTGCAGTGTCCCAATGCATTGGGCCGTCCTCGACTGCTTTCCCAGGCCACAAGCAGGGAGCTGGATGGGAAGTGGAGCTGCTGGAATTAGAACCGGCGCCCATATGGGATCCTGGGGCGTTGAAGGCGAGGACTTTAGCCGCTAGGCCACGCCGCCAGGCCCTCTTGTTTCTTTCTCTGCATAGTCCGACTCTACAGGTTGTCTGTCTTGGGGCTCCTGGCCCGTCACCTGTAGGATTTGGTTGTTACACACTTGATTCTTTACCCATCAGCTTTGGTTCTCACTACTGCTCAGTTCTGTATTGAATATGAACAATTATGCAGCCTTTTTGGCCTTTGAAGATTCTGCTCTCTGGCTTGCTGTGCAATTATAAAAGTACAAGTAAGGGGCAGGCATTGTGTGGTAGTGGATTCAGCCTCTTCTTGGGATGCCTGCATCCTGTATCTCAGTGGCTGCTTTCAGCCCTGCTTGCTCTGCCTCCCATCCAGCAGGAGTGTGAATGTGCCTGGGAAGGCAGCAGGTGGATGGCTCAAGTGCTTGGGTTCTTGCACCCTTGTGGGATACCAGGATGGAGCTCCTGGCTCCTGACTTCAACCAGCCTGGCCCAGACTTAGCTGCTGAATGCATCTAAGGGGTGAATCAGTCCATGGAAGTACTCTTTGTCTCTCTCCTCTTTATCTCCCACTCTTTCTGTTTCTCTGCCTGCCTTTCAGATACATACATATATGTTTTTAAAGTAAGTTACTTCCAAATCAAAGATGGACTCCCAATGAAACTTAAGCGTATTTTGATAATAGGATGCTGAACTCTGTGTCATTGTCTATATCTGCAGTGTCAGGATATACTTAAAAGCAGAATGGTGAATTTATGACTATTTATGAAGGACTGTACTATTATAATACAGGGGAAATCAGTGCAGGGGAATGAACTTGGGGAGTGGGTAAGGGAAGTCCCAGAGCCAGTGGAATTATATCATAAAATAAAAAAGGCAAGAAAATTAGTTAAAAAAAATAAAAAATAAAATAAGTTGCCTAGGACTGTAAATATTTGCTATGCCAGTCATCAGTTGAGCTAACAGATCCAGTAAAATGAACTTTAAAAACCAAACCATTTCTTTACAGGGCAGGTGGCAGCCGTAAAGGGTTCCAACTCTGTAGGGGTAACTGCTGCTCTCTGACTCACTGGGAAACTTTGTTCTAGATAATCACAAGTAGGCAGGAAAATAAAACGCCTTACTCTCCCTGGACCATGTGAGTCATTTTGACATAAAGAGCGGTTTCAAAGAAGAGGTTTCTAGAAACATGACGTTCCATAGTTGTGCCAACTTCTGTGCTTTCTTATACTGTGTTCAAGGATGCCAGGCCCTGGGTCACTTTCCTCCTCCAGATCTGACAGTTGGCTGTCTTTTATTTATTTATTTTCAATTTATTTATTTTTATTTGAAAATCAGTGTTAGAAAGAAAGAGAGGGAGGCAGGGAGAGAAGGGAGGGAGGGAGGGAGAGAGGGAGAGAGAGAGAAGATAGATCTTCCCATCTAGAGAGACAGAGAGCTTCCCATCTGCTGGTTCACTCTGCAAGTGGCTGCAACTGTTAGAGCTGGGCCAGTCTGTAGCCAGGAGCCAGGAACTTCATCCAGGTCTCTCATATTGAGTGGCAGGGGCCCAAGCACTTAGGCCATCTTCCACTGCTTTCCCAGACACATTAGCAGTGACTTAGATTAGAAGTGGAGCAGCTGAGACATGAACTGACACCCATATGTGATGTTGGCACTGCTGGCAGAGGCTTACCCTACTATGCCATGGCTCTGGCCTGATGATGATCTCTTTAACTGTGATCTTGCCTTGGTTTGAGCCTCTTCATTTTGATTTTACCCAAGTGTCTTCCCCTGACCTTGAATGCTCTAAATACACCTTCACTTTAGTGAGATGCACTGCAGTTCTTGGTCTGCCTTCCTACTCCTATGGATTTGTCCCTGGTTGCTGCATGTTAGAGGATAAAAATCCCTGAAACAACTCCAGCATCATAATTGAGAATCAAGCTCTGTGGTGTTAGTTTAATGGTGCTGGAGGGTATGATGGAGTTCTGGGACTCTGGCTTCAGTCTGGCCCTGCCCCTGTTGTTGTGGCCATTTAGGCATGAATCAGCAGATGGAAGATAACACTCTGTCTCTATGAGTGGATATCTGTGCCTTTCAAATAATAAGTAGATATTTAAGTAAAAAATTAAAAAAATTTCCATAAAGTTAATACTTGAAAACATTTTTTAAATTATTTATTATTTTACTTCATTAATTACATTGTATTATGTGACACAGTTACATAGGTACTTGGGTTCTCCCCACTCCTCAAAAACATTTTTTTTAAAACTAGTCCAACCTGCAAGCACCAGCATCCTCACATGGGCGCCAGATCATGTCCCGGCTGCTCCACTTCCGATCCAGCTCTCTACTTATAGCCAAGGAAAGCAATAAGAGGATGGCTCAAATCCCTGCACCCACGTGGCAGAACTGGATAAAACTCCTAGCTCCTGGCTCCGGACCGGCTGTTGCCGCCATTTGAATGAGCAGATGGAAGATGTTTCTCTGTCTCTCCTCTCTATAAATCTGCTTTTCCCATAAAAGTAAACTAAATCTTAAAAACCAAAACAAGTTAGGTTCCTTGGACCTGGAAGAGCTGGGAAAGATTTATTGGAGCAGATGGAACTCAAGGTGGAGTATGAAAGAGGAATAAGGTGTAGACAAGGGCAGGGGAATGGGGGATCTGCAGCAGCAGCCAGCCAGGCATGAAGCTGCCCCTGCGTGTTGGGGTGTTGGGCAGTGGAGGGGGCAGGCCAGGTTTCTTGGGCCCCTCTGGAAGCCAGAGACGAAGGCAGTTAGACGTCCACCTCCCTGCTGCCATTACCTTGTTTTAAGTCTTTAGAAAAGTTACAGATTTACCTCTGTGCTGCTTTTATTATGTAATACGTGTTTAAATGGATATCACTATGTTTTTTTTATATTTTCTTTTTTAAAAACTCATTTATTTGAAATGCAGAGTGACAGAAGTGGGGAGGGAGGAAGGAAAGAAGAGAGAGACAGCTTCCATTCACTGGCTCACTTCTCAAATGCACAAGGGATCCTCCTGAAGGTCTCCCACATGGGTTACAGAGACCTAAGAACTTGAGCCTTCAAATTTGCTGACTTGCTAGGTGCATTAGGAAGAAACGGAATCAGAAGTGTAAGAGTTGCTTTCTCCCTGTCTGCTCTCTGTAAATCTGCCTAGTTCTAGTTCTTCAGTTTTCTGATTGCCATTTTCTATTCTGTGACTGTGCTTGTTGGAGCTTGGATTGTATTTTGCTGTATTTGGAGTTTGCTTTTCTCAATGTGCACTCGTGGCTGCTGACGTGAAGTCCGTTTGTGTCCGTGTTGTGTCTCAGTGACTGTCAGGGGAGGTAGAGGGTGTTACAGCTTCCCCTGCCCCCTTGTATTGGACCCTTTTAGATTCTCCAGCTCACCCAGGGGTACCTGTTGCTGGGACAGGTGTTTGCAGGTCTGAGTATGTCTGCATATTGTCATGGGGGGTGCATTTCATAAATTCCATGTGTGTTTAATTCTACTACAAGTCCTATTCATATTTGAAATTCAAGAAAAAAAGAAATCTCAAAATAAAGTATATCTTTACCCAGTGCGCATGAGGGCCAGGACTGGGGCCGGCTGGGCTAGGCTAGGCTGTAGCCCCCACCAGTGTGAGCTGGAATTGGGGTTGGGCCGAGCCTGGCCAGACTATAGCACCCACTGGCACATGCAGAGGTGAGGTGGGCCTTGCCAGACTGGGACACAGCACCCAACCAGCACATGTGAGACCAAGGGGGAGGGGGTGAAGTCAGTAGGAGGGCTTCATAGGGCTCCCCTGCTGGATCACCACTCCCGCTGGAGAGTATGAGTTGGGATGGGTACAGACCAGGCTGGGCAGGGCTAGAACACCTGTTGGCCTCATGTAAGCTGGATTAGGGAAATGCCAGGCTGGGTTGACTGTTCCTTCTGGTGCGTGTATAAGTCAAAGTGAGTATGGGTTAGAGCATGCCCCAATTTGGGGGATCCTGGGGTGGTGTTGGGTAGCTGTCCTCCATCCCAGGGTGCAGAGGCATTTGGGAGACGGGGTGTGGCTTCTCCCTTTGTCTCCCCTCCTTCCCCCAGATACAGGAAGGAAAAAAAGAGAATGTAGAAATGGTGATCTCACTCATCTTCCTGTAGCCCTTGACCCTTATCACCGTAATAATCTATGTAAAAATCATCAAAAATAAAAATAATTAATGCAAAAATAGTAGTTACTTAATAGATTATTCTTATTCCTTTAAATATTGATATATTACTATAGTATTTTGGATGGAAATTTCCTAAGGTGTAGATAATATTGAATGCCTCATGAACCAGGGTTTACTATTCAAAATTGAAACTTCTTTGATGATTAAGTGTAAGAAAGTAAGATCAGTTATTGAATTCTGTTTAAAAATAGCTGCCCTTAGCTGGTCCGGTCCTGTATATAAACTAAAATTGAAATGTCAATGAGCTAATCATAGGTTGTGGTTAGGACTTGTTTTTTTTTTTTTTTTAACATACTGGTTACTCAAAACCAAGTCAATTCCATAATATTGCAAATTGCTGTTGATGTTATATTGGGACTCTTAATTGACTGTGATGATATTATACCAGCTCTGACTTCGGACCAGAAATGGTCTCCCCAAGAAACTGTTCAACCCATCTGGACAATAAGTAGCTGGACTCTATGCTGGGTATATGTTTGCAAGGAAAGAATCTTGATTGAATTTGAACTGTAATACTGCATCAAGGTGGAGGAATCCACCAGGGGGGAGGGGGGGGGAGGGGAGGGGGAGGGGTGGGGGGATTCCCAGAGCCTATGAAACTGTCACATAATGCAAAATATTAATAAAAATATATAAAAAAAATAATGCAGAAGGAACAGCTAAACACAAAGGATAAAATAATGCCAACTTGAGAGATGAAAAGCAAAAACAACTGTGATAATAAAGGCTTATCAATAATTCATGGAAAAAAAAATAGCTGCCCTTGGGTATTCTGGAGTTGTCTTGGGACTGTTTGCCTTTACATTAACTAGCTATGAAGACTGTTCTGTTTTCATGGCACTTTGGTCATTTTTCTTGTTCTTGACATGTTTGCTTTTGGCAATATTTCTTGACTTTTTAAGAAAGTATCTGAAAGAGTTACAGAGAGACAGGGAAAGATAGGGAAATAGCTTCCATTTTTCTAGTATATTCTCCGGATGGCTGCAATGGCCAGGACTGGGATGGAGTTTCATCCCGGGGTAGTGAGTAGTAGGGACCCAGATGAGCCGTGCTCTGATTCTTCCCCCAGGTCTTTATCAGGGAGCTGGATTGTAACAGGAACAACTAGGAGATGAACTAGCACTAACCTGCTACACTACAACGCCAGCCTCATTTTTAATGTCGTGCAAGCAGTCTTGTAAAACAAAAAGCTTTATTTGAATCAGCTGATGACCAATTTTGTAATAGATATTATTGTGTTTATGTTTTTTTCAACTTGAAATTAAAAAAAAATTTTATTGCTTACATTGCATTATGTGACACAGTTTTATAGGCACTGGGATTCCCCTCACCCCTCCCCAACCCCTGCCCCCATGGTGGATTCCTCCACCTTGTTGCATTACCACAGTTCAAATTCAGTTGAGATTCTTTCATTGCAAGCATTTACCAAGCATAAAGTCCAACATCTTATTGTCCAGATAAGTTCAACAGTTTCTTGGGGAGACCATCTCTGGTCTGAAGGTAGAGCTGGCAGAATATCATCCTTACCAATTAAAAGCACCAACATAACATCAGTAACAATTTATAACGTTATGGAATTAATTGACATGGTATTGAGTAACCAATATGTTAAAAGAAAAAAAAAAAGAATGCAGGTTCTGAACCACATCCTGTGACTTCTTCATTGACATTTCAATTATTAGTTTATATACAACCGGCTTCTATACACCTTAAAATGGCTATAGGGTACTATTCAGCTGTCTCGTGTCTATTTTAATTTTAGTATGTAGCAGTTTGTAGCGTTGAAGCATGATTTTGCTGAACCTGGCTGTTTTTTGGGTAGTCTAACTCTATAACTCTAAGAAGACATATGTCAGCAGATTAGGTGAACAGTTTTAGGAGGGGTGTGCAGAGAAATCTTCAATACCCTAGTGAGGAGTAACTAATCTTTGTTTCCCACCCAGTGAGGTATAAGTGCATCCCTGCTGACGTTTCCTGTCTGATTCTAAGCTTTCCTTGTTGTTCTATCTATTCTATATTTTTTGTTTGTTTGTTTGTTTGTTTGTTTGTTTGTTTTGAGGGGTCTCTGAAGCGATCCTGATGGTCATTGCCAGAGAGGGTGGGGACCCAAAGTTGGATCCAGGCAAGGACCAGAGAAAGCTCCCCTCCCTAGTCCTGAAGGAAGTCTAGTATTCTGTTTCTGTGGACTGCTCAGTACTCCTGGTTGTCGTTCTGATGACCTTGGTTCTGCAAGGCAGGATTTGGGCTTCTTCTATCCCATGTGGTAGATCCAAATGGGGGTGGGTGACCTCTGAGTTCTCGGCCTCTGAAGGCACTCCAATTCCCCGTGGTCTCTTCGCAGTTGGGATGTAGTCCTTAGTGCTCGTACTGATAGTCCTTGGTGAGGATCCAGGAGTCTTCAGGATTGGGATACAAGCCTCTTCCTGTCCGCCTGAGACACTCTGGGGTCTCCTCCGCCCGCTCCATACGTATGACCTCCTGTTAAGAGGTTGTCAGGATTGCTCCTGATTCCCCCTATATGCCTTTGTAGTTTAACTGTTGTCTAATGCTGATTCAAGTTTGTTGTCTATGAGTTACCAGTTATGATCCTGATAGGTTATACTTCACGTCTTCCTCACACATTCTAGGGTGATGGAAGATTTCTCTGCTCTCCCTCCCCATTACGGAATAACCTAGGGTATTAAAAGTATATTAGGTTTTAACTGAACTTGAACTGTGGTTATGCAACAAGGTGGAGGAATCCACCATGGTGGGAGTGTTTGGGGAGGGGTGGGGAGAATCCAAGTACCTATGAAACTGTGTCACATAATACAATGTAATTAATGAATTAAAAATAATAAATAAATAAAAAAGTATATTAGGTTTTACAGTTCTTTGATGTAGATCATAAGCAGTCTGACTCACATTGATTGTTGATTCATAGATTACATCACATTATCTTATTGTGTTAGATACAGGCTGTTTGAGGTTTAAGTAGTATTACAATATACAGGTACTATTTTCTGGATTGACATCATTTCATCTTAAATTAAGGCAAACATGTGGTATTTAACCTTTTGGGATTGGCTCATTTCCCTTAGCATAATGGTTTCCAGTTGGGCCCATTTGGCCACAAAGAACTGCATTTTGTTTTCTTTAATAGCTGAGTAGTATTCCATGGAGTAGATGAACCATAGCTTTCTTATCCAATCCTCTGCTGATGGGCATTTCGGCTGCTTCCAAGTTTTTGCAATTATTGTTTGTGCTGCTATGAAGATAGGGGTGCATGTTGGTTTCTCATAAAACAAGTGTTCTGGATATATTCCTAGGAGTGCTATTGCTGGATCATATGGTATGCTGATTTTCAGCTGTTTGAATGTTCTCCATACTGATTTCCATAGAGGCTGTACCAGCCTGCAGCCCCACCAGCAGTGGAGTAGGGTACCCTTTTCCCCGCATCCTTGCCAGCCAGTGTTGTTGGCGGTTTTTTGTATGTGTGCCATCCTACTGATGTTAGGTGGTACCTCATTGTTGTCTTAGTTTAGATTTTCCTTATTGCCAGGGAACTTGAGCATTTTTTCATATGTTTGTTTGCCATTTGGGTTTATTCCTTTGTGAAATGTCTGCCCATTTCCTGTGCCCACTTCTTCAGTGGTTGGTTTGTTTTGGTGTGTTGGTTGTTCTGGAGATCTTTGTATATCCTGGAGATTAGCCCCCTATCACCTGTGTAGTGTGCAAAGATCTTCTCCCATTCTGTGGGTTGCTTTTTTACTTTGTTGATTGTTTCCCTTGCTGTACAGAAGCTTCTGATACAATTATTTTTAAAGATTCATTTATTTTCATTTGGAAGGCAGATTTTTTTATTATTTATTATTTTTAATTCATTAATTACATTATATTATGTGACACAGTTTCATAGGTACTTGGATTCTCCCCACCCCTCCCCAAAACATCCCACCATGGTGGATTCCTCCACCTTGTTGCATAACCACAGCTCAAGTTCAGTTGAGATTCCCCCATTGCAAGCATATACCAAACATAGAGTCCAGCATCTTATTGTCCAGTCAAGTTCAACGGCTTCTTAGGTATACCCTCTCTGGTCTGAAGACAGAGCCAGCAGAGTATCATCCCAGTCAATTAAAAGCTCCACCATACCATCGGCAAAAATTTACATCATTATGGAATTAATTGACATAGTAATGAGTAACCAATATGTTAAAAGTAAATGCGAGTTCTTAACCATCTTCTGTGACAACCTCATTGACATTTCAATTTTAGTTTATACACAACATATAACATACATAACATAACATGTTATACTGGAAGGCAGATTTTACAAAGAGTGAAAAAGACACAGGTTTCCCATTGGTTGGTTCACTCCCCAAATGGCCACAATGGCCAGAGCTGAGTTGATTCAAACTCAGGAGCCAGGAGCTTCTTTCTGGGTCTCCCAGTTAGGTGTAGAGGCTCAAGTCCTTGAGCCATTCTCCACTGCCTTCCTGGGTCATAAGCAGGAAACTGGATCAGAAGTGGAGCAGCTGGGACACGAACCAACACCTGTATTGGATGCTCGTGCCACAGATGGAGGATTAGCCTGCTTTTGCCTCTGCGCCAGCCCCTATAGATGCTATCTTACACACAAATGTTAGTAAATAAACTCTGGGTTAGGATGGAGGTGTCTCCATGTTTCCTGTAAGGTAATGTTCTTAAAGGTGTCTTCTTTGCCATCTTTCTTTTTTTTTTTTTTAAAGATTTATTCATTTTATTACAGCCAGATATACACAGAGGAGGAGAGACAGAGAGGAAGATCTTCCGTCCTATGATTCACTCCCCAAGTGAGCCGCAACAGGCCGGTGCTGTGCCGATCCGATGCCGGGAACCTGGAACCTCTTCCGGGTCTCCCATGCGGGTGCAGTGTCCCAATGCATTGGGCCGTCCTCGACTGCTTTCCCAGGCCACAAGCAGGGAGCTGGATGGGAAGTGGAGCTGCCGGGATTAGAACCGGCGCCCATATGGGATCCCGGGGCTTTCAAGGCGAGGACTTTAGCCGCTAGGCCACGCCGCCGGGCCCCTTTGCCATCTTTCTTAGAGAACTCTTGGGTTTGAGACTGTTTTTGGATGGGAAAGTCACTGAGCCTATAAGTAAATTGACATAGTAATACATTAACTGAATGTTATTTTTATGGTAATGCATGAATGCATTCTGGTTTAACCATGTAGATACTATTTAGAACTAGTGAAAAGTTAACACAAAGTTAGTAAAAGTTTATATTTTTCCCAGTACTATTTTATAAATAGTAAAGGATACTGAATCATAAAACACAAAATACTTTGAGAAATATCTAGTCGAGTTGTCAGAATAATGCTTGTACAAAATGGCTAGAACAATAGTTTTCCATTTAATAAAAGACTGCCTTTTCCCCTAATATATTACCAGTATACAAACTACTGTGGAAGATTTAATGTAGCTTGTCCACATGTAACTCAGTGTATAAATCTAGTAGTAAATATGCAAACCAGCCTATGTCCCATTCTGGGCCAGGCTATAGATCTTTTTTTTTTTTTTAACATTTTATTATCATTTTATGATACAGTTCCATATTCCCTTATCCCCTCCCCAAGTTCCCCCCCCCCCACCTAGTTCCTCTATATCATTACTAACATATAGTTCAGGCTGTAAATCTTAAAATCAGATTCTACACAACATATACATAACATAGCATGTTATACATAACATCATATCATCTTAAATTAAGGCAAACATGTGGTATTTAACCTTTTGGGATTGGCTCATTTCCCTTAGCATAATGGTTTCCAGTTGGGCCCATTTGGCCACAAAGAACTGCATTTTGTTTTCTTTAATAGCTGAGTAGTATTCCATGGAGTAGATGAACCATAGCTTTCTTATCCAATCCTCTGCTGATGGGCATTTCGGCTGCTTCCATGGTTTTGCAATTGCTGATTGTGCTGCTATGAAGATAGGGGTGCATGTTGGTTTCTCATAAAACAAGTGTTCTGGATATATTCCTAGGAGTGCTATTGCTGGATCATACGGTTTGTTGATTTTGAGTTGTTTGAATGTTCTCCATACTGATTTCCATAGAGGCTGTACCAGCCTGCAGCCCCACCAGCAGTGGAGTAGGGTTCCTGTTTCCCCACAACCTCGCCAACAAGTGTTGTTGGTGCTTTTATTCATGTGCGCCAGTCTTACTGGCGTTAGGTGGTACCTCATTGGTCACAGAAAGTGGTTAAGATCTCGCATTTACTTTTAACATATTGGTTACTCATTACTATGTCAATTAATTCCATAATGATGTAAATTTTTGCTGATGGTATGTTGGAGCTTTTAATTGACTGGGATGATACTCTGCTGGCTCTGTCTTCAGACCAGAGAGGGTATACCTAAGAAGCCGTTGAACTTGACTGGACAATAAGATGCTGGACTCTATGTTTGGTATATGCTTGCAATGGAGGAATCTCAACTGAACTTGAGCTGTGGTTATGCAACAAGGCGGAGGAATCCACCATGGTGGGAGGGTTTGGGGAGGGGTGGGGAGAATCCAAGTACCTATGAAACTGTGTCACATAATACAATGTAATTAATGAATTAAAAATAATAAATAATAATAAAAAAAAGAAAAAAAATCAGATTCTAAACCCTTACCCTCAGTTTGTTTACATGACTGAAATTCCTGGGCCAGCTATTCATCCTGAGGCCATATATTGAGTATTAAGCACTTTAAAGGCTATGGATTATTCAAGTCCTGTAACCATCCTGCTAATTCCTTCTCTGCTCCATTGCAGTTTGGCGCCAGTAGGGCATTTTGGAGCTCACCTGACAGGATCTTGAGCATCCATCATGAAATCGCAGTACCTGGTGGCCTTGCTGGGCAGCTGCTGGTCTGCAGTCCTGACTACTCTCAGCTCAGTCACCGTCCCCACTCTTTCAGGGCTATGTCCTTTCTCTTTCCGTGTCGGCTGTCAGAGATGCTCTTTCAACCTAACAGGTTGAAGGAGCTTTTTGATAAAATAGGGCGGAGGCTAAGATGTTTTCTAAAACAACACTTTACGAGATACATGGAAGACCCACTGACAACAGAAACACCAAAGAATGGGCCTTGGGATGTGATGTTGGCGGTGTCGCTTGGGTTCCTGAGAGCGATATGATGCAGAAGTGCTATAATTTCGTTTGTAGTGCATTGTAAACATTTGTGCTTGAAGCTGAAAGTTGCTTTTATGCTGTGTGCTTGACTTCTCACAAATCATGAAAGGAAATATAGAATGATACAAACAGATTGGAACTAGTAGCATCAAATTAAAGTTCAATTGGAATACAGGTTGAGAGCAATTACTGCAGAGAATTTCATATAAAAATAAATGTTTAGAAAGAATAAAAGGAAAGCTAATTTATTTTGGAAATATTTAGTACTTAAACACAATTGGTTTCTCTTCAGTTTTTTTTTTAAATGCTGCTTCCAGGAGCCTTACTTCTGTAAGTTTTATCTCTTAAAAGGAATAACTGCTTCTCTTAACTTGCTCTTTATGAGTTTGTCATCAGCTTTTTTCCCTTCTCATTTTCTCCTCCTTATTTTGGCTTGTCTCCAAGAAGAAGCATAAGTGAACATTATTTTCCAAAGTGTTTTGTGGATCTCTAAAAGACAAATTTTTTTTTCTTTACTAGAATTTGTTTTCCTAGTCACACAGCCCATATAATCCTCAAGACAGCTTTTTGAAAGAGAAAAGTAAGGGTTAATGCTTTTTCTGCTTCTGTATCCTGCTTGGCGAGATCAGATTAAAGGTAGGGGAATGGCCATGCTGGGCCTGACAATGGGAAGAGGGCCTAAGTTTCTATCTCCTGATAAGTAAATTCCTTAGTCCGAGGAAATGAGGCTGGAGGGCCCTGAGCTGGTGCCAGACTAAGGTCATAAAATTTGTACCAAACCCAGCAAGTGTGCTGAGCTCGCAGTATAAAATGCCTGTACCCCTGGACATCGGGGCTTCTTCTCCTTGCAGAGTGGGAGCCCGTTCGCGAACGTCAATAAAATCCCTCTTGCTTTTGCAGCCTCTGACCTGGTTATTGGGAGCTTTCGGGCGGCGACTCCTGGGGCCCGTACCTGTTAAACCCCCACGGTTTAACATTTCATTATAGATTTCAATTCATTTATGTTAATATATTCAATTACTAGTTTCTCGTTTTGGTTGGCTTAGAACAAGAAGACATAGACAATAGGTATTTGCCAATTCTAGAACACAGATCTATACCACAGGATCCTAGGCTTGATAAGTGTGTGTGTGTGTGTGTGTGTGTGTGTGTGTGTGTGTGTGTGAGAGAGAGAGAGAGAGAGAGAGAGAGAGAGAGAGAATGTGCAAGCACTTATATGCAAGAAAAAATTTTGATTTATTTATTTTTATTGGAAAGACAGCTCAGATTTATGGCGAGAAGGAGAGACAGAGAGAAAGATATTCCATCCACTGGCTCATTCCCCAAGTGACTTCAACAGCCAGAGCTGAACTTATCCGATCTGAAGTCAGGAGCTTCTTCCAGGTCTCCCATGTGGGTGCAGGTTCAGGGTCTCAAGGCTTTGGGCCATGTTTTACTACTTTCCCAGGCCACAAGCAGGGAGCTGGAAAGGAAGTGGAGCATCTGGGATACAAACTTGCACCCATTTAGGATCCTGTCACTTGCAAAGTGAGGATTTAGCCATTGAGACCAGGTCTCCCATGTGGGTGGCAGGAACGCAGTTACTTAATTACTTAAGCCATTAGAGCTGCCTTCCCAGGTCTGCATTGACAGGAAAGAGTCAGGAGCCAGAGCCAGGTAGGAAACCAAATACCCTGATGCTGGATACAGGCAGCTTAGCTGGTGTCTTAACTGTTAGGCTAAGTGCCCAGCCCAATAAACTTAAATTTCACTTCTCTTCTTTTTATGCACTTTTGAAGTATCCCATATGTTTTGTTGTTTAAAGTCCCTCAATCCTATTTGGAGTGAGACTAAAAAGAATGACTAGAAGTTGTTTAAAGTAATATTTTAAGTGAGATAAATGTTAGTGAAAAGATATGTCTCGAGAATGATTGTAAGACAACTGAACATTTATGTGGCTATAAAGTCTAAAACCAACAAAGTAGGAAATGTGTACATTTTTGGCATTGGAAATCTGTATCCAAATGTATTATTAAGTTTATTAAGCTTTATTTTTCCTTTTGTTCCATAGGGTTTGTCAGGTTTTTAGAAGGGTACTATATTGTGTTAATTACTAAAAGGAGGAAGATGGCAGATATTGGAGGTCATGCAATATACAAGATTGAAGATACAAATATGATCTACATACCCAATGATTCTGTACGGATTACTCATCCCGATGAAGCTAGGTAAGTTCTTATGGGAACTGCTTGCTTTCAATGGGGTAGAACAAAACTGTCAAGGTTCTGTAAAAAGGTCAAGTGCTGACTCAGCCACTGGCAATGTTTGTTTAAGGGTTTTACAGCCCCCCACTATAACAGCCGAGTCAGGCAAGGACCACAGTGGCTGTTAAATCCAGTAGGGTGAAGGGTGAGTGTTCAGCCTGTTAACATGAATGCATCTCGCCCATATTGGTGTGCTTTGGTCTGATTCCTGGCACCCAACTCCAGCTTCCTGTTAGTGCAGACTCTGAAAGACAGTGGGAATGGCTCAGTGAGTGAGTCCTTGTCACCCACATGGGAAAAGCTGAGTTCAGTTCCCAGCTCCTGGCTTCGGCCCTGGCACGGTACTGGCTGTGGAGGACGTTTGGGGAGTGAACCAGTGGTCGGGAGCTCCTGCTCCCCACCTTTCTCTGTGAATGCATTTCTTTCTCTGTTTCTTAAATAAATAAATAAAATGTTAAAACCTCAAGACATTCTGTGAGAGGTTATTGAAGAATGGAATATTCATTCATACATATAAACCTAAGAAACTATTGATCTCGGGCCCGGCGGCGTGGCCTAGTGGCTAAGGTCCTCGCCTTGAATGCACCGGGATCCCATATGGTCACTGGTTCTAATCCCAGCAGCTCCACTTCCTTTCTATCTCTCCTCCTCTCTTATATCTGACTTTGTAATAAAAATAAAATAAACCTTTAAAAAAAAAGAAACTATTGATCTCTAATATTTATAAAGGATAATGTTCTTATAAGGAAAAGAAAAGCAGACATGGTTAAATGGTCAACCTTATCACTAACAATGATAGAAAAAGTGACATTATTTATTTCTTTTTCCAAAAAAAATTTCATTTTTCTATTTCATGAGAGAATCATTAATTTTTCATGTTCATTGCAGAGGTGGGGAATGGGTAGTGCAGACCCACATGGGCCCCTGGCTGGGACAGAGAGGGTCATGGAGGGGAGGCAGAGTGAGTGAGCTGTGTCTGGGGTGGCAATGTGGGGGAGAAGGGAAGAGGTGGAGTACAGCACTCCCTGCTGTCCTGCTGTCCTACTACCTTAGTGGCTAGGAGAACTGAGATGGTCTGTTGACACCAGCTTGAGAGCTTGTTGGATAAGAAGTGACCCATTCTATCTGTCTTCACAAGGGCACTTTCCTGTTGTTTCTGTGTAAGCGCTGAGGCCTGTTAGCTATCCAGGTCTGCCTCAGGCCATCCACAGGCCTAGGTGTTTTCCTAGAACTTAAAGTGTTTTAAAAAGAAAAGGAGGAAGGGATCAGGGCATCCAGACAGTTAGGTTTATAGTAATTTAGACGATCAGCAAACTATAGGAAGACCATTTTGCTGTTGTTGGAGGCATTGGCAATGATTAATGAACTTAGTTGAGAAACTCTTGGAAAAGGATATGTTTTATTACAGAAACCGAAATATGATAGAATAGTCATTACAAAGACCTACGCTTTCCATTTGAATAAAAATCAAGTTAGAGTCCAATCTCTGACAACGTTAAGAAGCAATTCTACAAAGAAAATCTCAAGAAAAAAATGTTTTTATGAACCTTGGTAGAGGATATCATTAGCGAAATTTAAAAAAATGTAGAAATATTTAGGCAAGCAATGCTGAATTTGATACTATCAAGGTAAAAATATCTTCACAACTAGACAGATTTCAGAGGAGAAACTGCAGTCTGAAAGCAGGTATTTGTAACATATCATAGAAAATGTGAAGAATTTGTACCAATTAGTAAAAGATTAGTGGTCCAGCTGATAAATTGTTACACGTTAGGAACAGCATGGAAGACATTCTGATTCTATTTCAAGAGCTATTTCAAGTGGCACCATTCAATTCTCATTAGTCAGGTTGGGAATTATGAACGCATCTGCTGTCGTCAAACGTTTGAAGTGATGTGGGCAATGAATTACACAGGATGAGTATAAATGAACTACACACTGTGAGTTGGAGTGATATTATTTTAGCCACTTAGGGCAATTTTACACATTCTGGCAAAACTGAGAAAATGTGTATTCTCTACAACTCAGTTGTTCTGCTGGTATGCATGTGCCCTAGAGAAACTCTGAGCTATGTGTGCAAGAAAACATGCACTAAACATATAATGGAAGACTACACAAAATCCAATGGTCTCTCAGTAGAGGAATGAGTAAATAAAATATGCCATGTAATGCATCATGACCGTGCATCAATTAAAATGAACAAATTAGGAACCAGGACAGTGGCCTAATGGCTGAATCCTCACCTTGCAACCACTAGGATCACACATCGGCCCTGGTTAATGTCCAGGCTCCTCCATTTTCCGTCTAGCTCACTGCTTGTGACTGGGGAAAACAGTACAGGATGGGCCAAAGCCTTGGGACCCTCCACTTGTGTGGGAGACCCCGAGGAAGCACCTGGCTCCTGGCTCCTCCAGCTGTTGTGGCCACTTGGGGAGTGAACCAATGGATGGAGGATCTGTCTGTCTCTTCTTCTCTCTGTGAATTGCCTTTCCATTAAAAAAAAAAGGACAAATCTTCAAAAAGAAAAAAAGAACAAATTAAATGTATAGATTTCAACATAGCTAGATTTAAAAATTGAGTGAAAAAGTGAGTTGTAGGGCAATTGTCAAAGTTTGAAATGATTTATGGAAGTATTGTATTTAAAAATTAGTATTGATTTGAGAGAGAGAGAGTAAGCATGAGAACACACTCCACATGTTAGTTCAATCCCCAAATGCCTGCATCAGCTGGGCCTGGCCAAATCCAGCAGGGTGGATGGCAGGGACCCAGCTATATGAGCCCTCATTTCCTGCTTGTCTCCTCCAAGATCCACATTAACCGGAAGTTAGAATGAGACCTAAAATGGAAGTTGACCCTCAGTATTCCAAATTGTGACATGGACATCCTAACCAGCATCTTAACTCCTAAGCCAAACACCCATCATTATATAGATACTGTAATCACACAATGTATTGCTATGGGTTATTTATTTTATTTTATTTTTTTAGACTTTTTTTAAAACATATTTTTATTGCATTTCATTTTTTAAAATTAATTACATTGCATTCCCCCCATCCCTGCTCCCCACCCTCCCCCCACAGCGGATTGGATTTAGACTTGAAAGATCTTGTGTAGCTCAACACAATTTCTGCTTCTGAGTTTCCCTTCTCTCTACAGCTAAAAGCACATGACCTCTGCTTTGGTCCAATGCTGATATGAAGACCAGGCTTAATCTTGGATGAAGTGTTTTTAAGCAACCCCAACTCAACGTCCTGTGGCATGACATCAGCACCTTTGCTGCTACGCCACCTGACCTTGAGCCAAGGTCATTGTTGCCTTGGGATCAAGCCTGAACTTGGGTCCTGCTTTCACTGTCACTCGCCTATTGGTCTCCATGAGCCCAGGGAAGGTTGGTGTTACTGTGTGAGGAGCCATATTTGCATATTTACTTCATAGGATCACTTACAAGCATCTTACAGATTTGCACAGGGAAGTACTTATAAATTGTGAGAGACCATGGTGAGCAAGTATCCTGCATGATCTTGTGTTTTTGAGTCGTTGCCATTGATTTCTTTTTTTTTTTTATTAATTATTTTGCATTATGTGACAGTTTCATAGGCTCTGGGAATCCCCCCACCCTTCTCCCTCCCCTCCCCCTGGTGGATTCCTCCACCTTGATGCAGTATTACAGTTAAAATTCAATCAAGATTCTTTCCTTGCAAACATACCAAGCATAGAGTCCAGCTACTTATTGTCCAGATGGGTTGAACAGTTTCTTGGGGTTATTTATTTTTAAAAAGTGTTTTTCAAAGATCTATTAATTTGAAGGTTAAGTCAACATAGCAAGAGGAGGAAACACAGGGAGACAGAGAGAGATCCTCCACTCGCTAGTCCACTCTCTGAATTGCCACTGGTGCAGGTCTGGCCCAGACAAAAGCCTGGAGTCTGCAGTTGTATCTGGGTCTCCCTCATGAACACAGGGACTCAATTCTCAGTTCTCTCACAGGGACTTCATTCTCTGATGCTCTCCTAGGATTAGAAGTGAAGCAGCTGGGATGTGAACCAGCATTTGTATAGGATGTTAGTGTTGCAGGGTGTGGTTTAACGCACTATGCCACAATACTAGCCCCTACAGTTATTTAGAGATCTCTGTGATGTGATAAAACTAAGAGCATGTGTCCTGCGAGGGTTCATATCCTTACCAGGAAAATGATTGCTTGTGTGTGTGTGTGTGTGTGTGTGTGTCGGGGCTGGGGTGGAGGGTATCCTAACGGGGATGCTAACCCTTAGAATGTTTCAGTGATATCATCTTAATAATGTTGAACTGAACTTACAAAAATGTGAACATTTATTAAACCTGGGGGTTAAATACATAGATTTCTAACATTTTGTACACTTTTTTTTCCGCCTTAAAGACATCTCAACTAAAAAATGATGGTGACCCTCAGATATTTTGCTTTTTTTTTTTTTTTTTTTTTTTTTTGGCACTTCTGTCTTTATTTTTTGGGGCAATTACAAAGCACATTGCAAAAGCTAAAGCAGGGTATGCTTCTGTCCCATGCATGCTCCAGGGATGGCTCGCCTCTCACTGCTGTGATCACTGTTGAGCAGCAGGCCTCCTCTGGAGTTCAGGGCTTGGGGAGGGATACACTACACACTTGGAGTTGTTTGAGAAGTTCGTGTCCCAGGTACAGTTGGACTTCCTGAGCTTTCGTGAGTGTATTTACCAGGAAAAATGAGTAACTATGTTAAACTGTGAAGGAAGACAGAGTTCGAGTAGCCTTTACTCCAGATGCTTATGACCAGAAGGGTTTCAGAGTTTTTAGTTTTGGGTATTGGGGCATAGATCTTACCAGTTGAGTATACCTTATTTAAAAACCCAGAAATCCAAAATAGGCCAAAACTTTGAAGCATTTCCGGCATCATTCAGAGTTTCAGACTAGGAATGCTCAGCTCATGGTATTGCATGAATGTAACATGCTCTGCTTTTGTTCTTAAGGTATCTTCGAATATTTCAAAATGTGGACCTGTCTAGCAATTTTTACTTTAGGTGAGTTTAAGCTTAGTTTTGTTCATGTAACTGTTTATGTTACTTTTTATTTTTGTTCATGTAACTGTTTATGTTACTTTCAGGAGGTAAAAGTAGAATCAAAGAATACAAATAGTACTTCCTCTATTTTTAAAAACAGGCCAAATTAGTTCATCTGAAAGCATGCAAACACAATTATTTGTTCCTTTAAAAAGTCTATATATGCATGTTGAAATGGATAAATTAATATTTATTCTCACTATAAAAAAATAGTGTTTGTCTTGAATACAATATAATGAATTTTAAAGAAACATTCTCATTTTGTGTTTTTTAATCTCAAATTGAAATTTACATTTAGCTTCTACCACAGAGTTGCAACAGTTTCACAGCTGAATTTTCAGTTAATAGTGTGGTAAAAGTCAGTAACACTAACTTCCAAAGAGGAAGAACTGTGGTAATACCAGTGTACTGTTGGGGGCGTTGTAAATTAATAGTTTTCTGAAGAGGAATGTAGCATTAAGCTCCTATGACAGTATGTCCTAAAAATTAATCAGGAGGGAAAATATGAATCAGCTAGTAAAGAGATATTTGTGCCTTCCCTATCAGTGATAGCTCAAATAAGAACACCAGCCGATCCAGGAGCAAATCAAATATTTGCAATTGAAGAAAAAGCAAATAAACCAAGATTGTTATAGTCAAGTATTACACGTGCATTGAAATGACTGATATGTAGGTCTGGTGGATGCAGTGACTGCACTAGATGGAAAATTCTGTCAGCTAGCATAGCTAACCAAAGGAATAGAGCAGATGGTAGCATGCAGCAGTAAGAACTTGAGTCACAAAGGACTGAAAGAAGACCCTGAGCAATTGCAGCTACGAGTGTTGCAGACTGACAGGGTACTTTGCCCTTTTATTCACATAGTTGACATTTCTTAATGAGATAAAGGAAAACATGTCTGTTCTACAGGGTGTATCATGTTGTCACTGAGGTGAAACTCAAATTCTTTGAATTGTAGTAATGAGGCCGGAGAGGAAGGCTTTGTGCTTCCACTGAGTGCTCTAATCACGTTATTCCATAAGCAAAACTATGTAGGTTAAAGTTTGTGTGTCTTATAAGCAGGATATTAAAAGGTTTTTCTAATTTGTTAGGACTCAACTAGAATAAAGCCATTATTTTAAACAGGAAGAATTGGGCCTGGCATGGTAGCCTGGTGGCTAAAGTCCTGGCCTTACACGTGCTGGGATCCCATATGGGCGCCAGTTCTAATCCTGGCAGCTCTGCTTGTCATCCAGCTCCCTGCCTGTGGCTTGGGAAAGCAGTTGAAAATGGCCCAAAGCCTTGGGACCCTGCACCCACATGGGAGACCCAGAGGAAACTCCTGACTCCTGGCTTCAGATTGGCACAGCTCCAGTCATTGCAGCCACTTAGGGAGTAAATCAGTGGATAGAAGGTCTTTCTCTCTTTGTCTCCTCCTCTCTGTATATCTGCCTTTCCAATAAAAAAATAAAAATAAATAAATAAACTGGAAGGATTGCCAAAAGTCAGACTCAAACTTCATAATACAGTTTCATTCTTTTGAAATTAGATGCTATCAAAATGAGCTGATCCACCCAGCAAATGTGGTAATATTAAAGTTTACAGATGACATAGAAATCAATTTTAATCAAATTATATAAGTAAGGAATAATAATTTCCATATTACCTTTCAGATGAATTTGTAGCCATTTTAAAATATGACTCAGATATTTAAAATAAAAATTTGCATAAATCTATAATGTACTTTCTGAAATTCTCTACCAAAAAATTTATAGCTAGAAGTACTTGTAGGATGATTAATGTTATGATATCAGAATCGTAACAGGTTTCTTTTGGCCCAAAATAATCTTATCTATACAGAGATTATTAGACTGTTTGGAAGGGCAGTTATGGTCCTAAGACATGTTTCACTGCAATGGCCTATGTTAATTGCCTATTCCTATGTTATTACATTTACTTGAAATACATCCATTAATAATTAATAGTTATTTTTGTTCCTCGGCAAGCTAGGGTACAGAACCACGCTCTGTTACAGTGGATGTTGAAGCATCTAGCAAACCTCATTCATATATACCTGAAAGTGTAGTTCCCTTGCACAACACCATGGACTTATATCACTGTGAAGCAAAAAAAAAAAAAAATCAATGTAGGTTAACTATTTTGTGTTTTATGTATATTGTAATATGCAAATATCTAAGTCCTCAAATAAATTTTAAATTTGCAATTGTGTTCATATAGTGCTATGTCTTACGGTGCTCGTTCGAACAGTTCTTCTCAGTAAAGTAACAGGTGCCTAAATAATTTAGTTCACAGGTTTTATTCCATATGGGAGCCAAGGCTGTGAAGTATGTTTTGCTCTTTAATTCTTAAATTTCAATTCTGTTCTCAGTTACAGCTACGATTTATCCCACTCACTTCAGTATAATCTCACTGTCTTGCGGATGCCCCTGGAGATGTTAAAGTCAGAAACAACCCAGACTCGCCAGGAGAGTTTTGACATCTTTGAAGATGAAGGGTTAATCACACAGGGTGGAAGCGGTAGGTGGTCTTCATTGTGTTTATTCTGTGTTGCTGTGGCCTGGAAGAGATAGCATCTCACTCAGTTCACTCACATTTTTGTCGTACTTCTCCATCCTTCCATGGGGCTGTTTTGGATACATGAACTTGACCAATTTATTTTTTACAGAGATCATTAGTCACCATGTGATTTCATTTGTAGGTCAGCCAGAAAATTATATGCTGAGATTTTGTAGCAAGTATTCGTGTCCTTTTTGTGAGGAATGCATTCAGGTCTAGACTTTTGGGGAAGTTTAAATGGAGAATTGTCTTCATGTTTGCTTGCTTTGTTATGTTTTTGGATGTTGGAAAAAATACACCACCTAGTTCTCTTTCATTAAAGAGACTCATTCAGCATGGCCCAAGTTTTAGGGAGAAGTTACTGTGGGCTACCTATTATTTGCTAGGCAATCACACTTAATCTCTGTATGGTCTTCCTAAAAGCCTTGTCAGAAAGAAAGCTTGGTTAGGAAATTGACATGTAGAGATGAAGTTACCTTGGCCAATGTGCAGGGAAGACAGTGTGGTAGGTCCGAGGTGTTTGCTACTTCTGTAGGTCCCAGCTTGACTCGTCAGTGTCTTTTAGGTTCTGCCTCTGGCTGGACCACGATAGAATCCCTGTAGGACCAGCAGCTGCCCTGGAGACCTTGGCCGGCACTAGATAAACAGGTGCTTTTGTCCTCCTTCATCAGTAGTTTGGTCACCAGATCCTTGGGGTGGTCTAGATTATCAGTGATGTGAAGAAATAATTTCAAGTTTAAGTTAAGGGAATTTTGCTGAATTGGACTGTATAAACCTAGTAAGTCAATAATATCTTTTTCTAAAAATAATTTTTTTAATTTGCTTATTTGAAAGACAGAGTTATAGGGAGAGAAAAACAGAGAGATCTTTCATCTGCTGATTTACCTCCCTAAATGGTCTCAATGGCTGGGGGTAGGCCAGGAGCCAGGAGGTTCTTCCAGGTCTCCCATATGGGCATAGGGTCCCAAACGCTTGGGCCATGTTCTGCTGCTTTCCCAGGTACACTAGCAAGGAACTCAATCAGAAGTGGAGCAGCCGGGACATGAGCCGGCAGCTCCCACACAGGATGCCAGCGCTGTAGGAAGTGACTTAACCTAATAAGCCAGAGTTCTCTGCTCAATTAATAGTATCTTCATGCTTCTTTTTTTTTTTTTTAAAGATTTTATTGTTATTGGAAAGCCGGATATACACAGAGGAGGAGAGACAGAGAGGAAGATCTTCCATCCGATGTTTCACTCCCCAACTGAGCTGCAACAGGCCGGTGTGCACCGATCTGAACCCAGGAACCAGGAACCTCTTCCGGGTCTCCCACGCAGGTGCAGGGTCACAAAGCTTTGGGCCGTCCTCGACTGCTTTCCCAGGCCACAAGCAGGGAGCTGGGTGGGAAGTGGAGCTGCCGGGATTAGAACCGGCGCCCATATGGGATCCCGGGGCTTTCAAGGCGAGGACTTTAGCCGCTAGGCCACGCCGCTGGGCCCATTAGTATCTTCATGCTTCTTGCTCCAGGAAATTTAAATGGCAGTGATGAAGATATGGGTACAGAGGTAGAACCAAACTAAAGTGGCTCCAGAATGTTTGTCCTTGCAGATTACTCAGTAAGAGGCTGTGTCTGTCCTGGCGCTTTGTCAGGGATTCTGTTCCACTCCGAGAAAAATGAATCTCATCCTTGGCCTTGCCCTTGACTCTTGGAAATTACTACTTGATTGGTTATTTGATCCATGGCCAAAGCTGGCGTGCATCCTTCCTACTCCTGGATCATCCAGATCACATGGACTTGTTCAGACACCTGTTCAACACTTGTGTTTTGATTCTCTTGTGTAGTACATTGTGTAATACATTGACAGATCAGACAAAGTTCAGTGCAGTTTTTACAAATCAAATCAAAGTGCGTTCAGCATAAACACTCTTCACAGATCAGTTCTGAGGGGAAAAGAAGTAGAAAAATGGTGTTGGTTGATAGAACTTTTGGAGTCTTTTAATCCTAATCATATAGATATGTTTATTTCTTATTTTCTACTTCCTATGCATGTAGTAAAAATGATTTATGTTTATTGTTTATTTGCATGTGCTGAAATCACATTTGATGAAATGAAGTTTTTTTTTTTTTTATTATTAAATAGAAAAGTCTAATATAGTAATGGCCACCACTTATGCGAGCATGTACACATTGGGCTTGTCCTTGGCACCCAGAGCTTAGAACAGTATGGGTATGGGTGAGGAGACAGGGGAACACTCCTGATCACATTGGCCCCTGTACTTGAGGCAGAGCAAGGGTGCGGACCAGGCCCTCCAGCTCCACAACCCGTCCTCTCAACTGCTACTCTCTGCTGTCTCTCGGCTTTATTGGTGTATTTGTGCTCATGTCCTTCATTTCCCTGTCGCTTCCTCTTCTTGTCAACTGAAAACTCACACATTAGAAAACGTGTTTCTGAAGTGGTTATGAAATTAGCACAGTGTTTCTGATGCGGATTGAATGACATACACTGCAGTAAGATTCCTGAGGCATCTTATGTTGAAGTTAAAAAACAGAGATCTAAGAACTTGCAAATTAGTTGAATGCTAACCAGTTTCTTTTTGTGATGCTATTATTTTTCAGGTGTATTTGGGATCTGTAGTGAGCCTTATATGAAGTATGTGTGGAATGGCGAACTCCTGGATATAATTAAAAACACCGTTCATCGTGACTGGCTCTTGTACATTATTCATGGGTTCTGCGGCCAGTCAAGTATCCTTTTGTATAACTTAAGATACTTATTATTAAACTTGCGCTGTACTAATTTGTAGAAAGCTACATACAAATCATGAGGTTATAATGATCTCTGTGGGCACCCCACTAGGAAAACTTAGTAAGGGTGCCATGTAATAGAAATACAAAGAGGAAGGCAGAGTATTTGAGCAGAAGACATTTTATGTGCAGAGCAAGACTAATAACAAAGAAGACAGTGCTAAGTGAAGTGTGATAGCGATAAGCAAGGATTGTATTAACCTGGGAGAAGGAGCAAAATGACCTACAGGTATGGAGGATGCAGGACTTGGAGGACTTAGCCCAGGCGCTCTGCAGAATTTGGATCTTAACTGTGGTGGTGGTAGTGGTGCGTATGGGGGTGGTGTGTGTGTGTGTGTGTGTGTGTGTGTTTGCGTGTGCACACGCGCGTATGTGTAGGAGAGGGTTATTGATCAGTCCTGGGTTTTCTGTATCAAGAGTTTAGAGGTAGAAAACTACTTGTACTTGTCAGTGATCTTGTGGCTTGTGTATCCATCTCCCATGAGGTAAGGCTATATACAGTGAGAAGGACATTGGTGGTCACCAGACTGCCTTGGTGGTCAGGCTAAGTGAGGACCTTGGATTCCGTGCTAGGTCTTTGGAACATTCTTTGTGAATGGAAGTATCAATTGCAAAGTAGTATTCAGGAAGCTTTCAACTGGCAGCTGTTTTCAAGCTGCAGTGCTTAAAACGAGGCTAGAACAAGAGACACAAATAAGGAGACATTTGCAGTTATTCAAGAGGAATGAGTCCAGACTGGAAGGCAGCTTGATAGATCGGAGAGATGGAGGTGGAGCCTTGGGTTAAGATGCTGAGTTCAGTTTGAGAAAAACTGATTTTTTTTTCCTGCCACAGATTCATTTAATTTCCAGCTACATTGAAGCCAGTCAGATGCAGGCATGTCACAGGATGTAGGGTGGTAGCATTTACTGTCTCACAGTGGAGATTTCTAGTTGATATTCTTCCTTGTATCATAGACTTAAAAAACGTTTATTTATTTTTATGTGAAAGGCAGATTTACAGAGACAGGAGAGATAGGGAGAAACCTTCCATCCGCTGTTACACTCCCCAAATGGTCACATTGGCCAGAGCTGATCTGCTCCAAAGCCAGGAGCCACGAACTTCTCCTAGGTCTCCAGTGTGGGTACAGGAGCTGCCTACTTTGTGGCAATTGTGAGGCAAGAGAGACTAGATGAAGACACAGAAGTTTTGAAAAGAGGGAGAGTGAGATTTTTGTGCTCTACTTAAACATTAGGCTAATTGCTTCATAATCACTTTCAACCAGTGAGTAATGTTATCTGCTTGGTCATTCACTACACATCAGGCTTGGACCTTGAATGATTTTCGTCTGTTTCTAAAAATAAAATCTACCTGGGAAGAACAAAAGATTTTCACCAAGAATACCCAAAAGAATGTGCTAGAGTCTGGAGGCTGTTCCTAAAAGGTAGTTCTAGATTGTTTCATATTTCCAGTAGCCAGCTCAGATCCTGGCATATATTAAACAAAATAAATTCTTGTTATTTAAAATAGTGAACATCATCATAGATTATAATTTCAAAGGCCATTATTTTAAATGATGCATCTTGTTCCCTGGTTATCACGTATTTAATAAGTTTTGGAATCTGTATGATGACAGTAATTGCTATTTATTGAACATTGAACATTTTATCACACTACTTTGTCCAATCTTCCTGACCACCTAGGAAAAGTACAGGTTGAATATCCTTTGCCTGAAATGTTTGGGATCAACAATGTTTCAGATTTCAAATTTTTTTGGGGGGGTGGATTATTTGAATATAAATAATGAGATATTTTGAGGATGGGACCAAGTATAAAAATGAAATTCATTTATGTATTATATACACCATATTATCCATATTATCCGAAGGTTATTTTATATGATATCTCTAGTTATCTTGCATTTTGATTGTGCCCATCACATGGTCAGGTGTAGCCTTTTCCTCTGCAGTATCATGTTGATCCTCAAAATGTTTTGGATTTTGGAGCATATGAGACTTTGGATTTTCAGAATAGAGAAGCCCAACCTATAACAACTCCATTAGTTCTTACTCTGTTTTGCAGAAGGTGAGATTCGGGCTCAGAGAGTTAAGTAAGATGACCTAAGTAATTTAAAAAGTTGTATGTGGGTCAAGCAGTTGACATGGATTTATTCAGGGTTTAGGTTTTTGATTGCTTACACGGTGTTATGCTCCTTCTAGTCCCTCAGTATTACATGCTGCTGCATAATGTATACATCCTATGAGGTGGCACCTGTTCTCTGAGAGACCTGTGCTCTCTAAAGACTAGAGGAGGATTAAGTGTACTTGTTCACATCTGATGTGTGGCTGCAGGGAAAGGGCAGATCTTCCCTTGACTAGTAACTTGACACTTGCTTATTGTTTTCATCTGAAATTCTATGAAGCCTTTCTTTAGGTAAGGCCTTCTGATCTGCGTGATAGTGAAGAGCCATTAGACCTATAATGACTCCATTATTTCTCTTCCATTCTTTGGTGGCACTTTCAGTATTCTTTAGGCCATTGGATGAGATGTATTTAGGTGTGCACTTAAGGAATACTAATTTTCTTAGTCTTAGTGACAACCACAAATGGTAAACAACTTTAACTTGATTGCTAAGAACTGTTGATCTATGGGCGACCAGTGTATGTCACTCTAATAGCTAGAAGATCTAGTAAGTTCGCTGGAACCCGCTTTCTCAAGAGAGGTGCAAACTGTGAGGTAAGGTGACAAACAGAATTGCTGCTGATATTAACTTTTTACATCAGTTTGTCTCAAATGTAAGACAATGGGCAATTTTAAAAAGTAGAATTTCTCAGTTTGGGATAGTATTGAGAATAATTCTCCAGATTATCAAACTTGTGAGAAATATGACTCATTTATAGATGTTACAAGAAGTCAGCTTTCCTAGAGTTATACAGTGTTTTAGGGCATTTAGAAATGTATAATGTCTTTTTAAGATGAGCAATTTTTGTTATGTACAGAAAATGCATGTTTAACATAGAGATAAAACCACAGATTACCTCACCCAAGGAGTTAAATAAAAGGCAGTGATTTTGTGTTTGTTGATGGAAGGGCGTTTTTTGTTTTTTTTTTTTTTTTTAATTTATTTACTTGAAAGTCAGAATTACAGTGAGAGAGGGAAAGACAGAGAGAGCCTCCATCCATTGTCCACAATGGCCAGAGCTGGACCAGTTCAAATCCAGGGGCCAGTGACCTCCAGCGGGTCTTCCACATAGGTTTAAGGGCCCAAGGCCTTAGGCCATTCTACTGCTCTCCCAGTACATCATCAGGGAGCTGGATCAGAAGTGGAGCAGCCAGGACTCTAACTGGCACTCATATGGGATGCCAGTGCCTTAGGTAGAGGATCAGCCTGCTATGCCATTGCACTGACCTTGAAAGACATTCCTGAAGAAATCAAGGGGATTACCTTTGCCCTCTACCCTTCATTGTCCAGATTGTTTTTACTGTTCACCACAGAAAACAAGCTTTAAAATTCACCCATGTAACCATCAGCATGTCATCTGCTCTGGGTGCACCATCTCTATTTGTGGTTGACAACTGGAGTCTTGAGCAGATGTGTGATTGAGTGGACAGATTGAATGAGGCATTGGATGTTGACCCTGGTTCAAAATAACAATATTGTGTGTAAAATTATACTAGCAATGTAAATTATTATCACTGGTACCTTAAGAAAAGTCAGAATTTTTGCTCCTAATTGACTATTCAAAGGATAGTCAAACCCAGCATTATTATTGCACCCAGCATTATTCTTGGTCATATCCATATATAAACAAATTGCCTGAAAATTCTTTCTCTGTGATTCTGTGCATTAGGCATTTTTAAAATCTTATTATTTTGTTCCCTCATCTCTTTTTGGCTTTCAAGAATCGAATTCTGATAGTCTGGTTTTCCTCTCCTTTTGTTTGATTCATGAACTTGTTTTTCTTTTCTCTCATTCCCAAGCATTTATGCCAGTCAAGCTGTCTTTGGGTTTCTACTTGCATTATTAGCTACTTAATTTGATCCCGCTCCCCCTGCAAGTGTATTTGCTGCTATTTTTAATTGCCTTCCTGTCTTGCTTTTAAATGATTTTGCTTTTCTAATATACACATTGAAAATTGACAGCATGTACCTATTTGAAGATCTTTGATGAGTAGGAATGATAGTTTCATAGTATACTTGAATTTTTTTTCCATTAAAAAAAAGCTTAAGAGCATAAACTCTCTTTAAATGTTCTTTTTTTCCCAGGGTGATGTTGCAAATGAGGTAGAGACGGAACAAATAGTCTGTGATGCTTCTGTGATGTCTTTTACTGCTGGAAGCTACTCTTCTTATGTGCAAGTTAGAGGATCAGTTCCCTTGTACTGGTCTCAGGACATATCAACTATGATGCCTAAACCGCCCATCACATGTATGTGCAACAGTGTTTCTTTGTTGTTGTTTTGTTTTGTTTCAATGCTTACATTTAGAAATAAAGAACTATTGTCACAAAAATCTCATAAATTCTTAAGTTTCAACAAGATTTAGTTACAAAAAGTAGATGATTTAGAAGAGGTGCTGCTAATATTTTTATGTAATCAATGTGTGTTTGATTTTTGACTGCTAGCTAATTATGTGTATTTCACTTCAGTGATGAGAGCATCGTGTCAGTTTAATAAACATATGATGAATGAGTGTGCTCTGCGCACCTCAAGAGGGTTTTGGAAAGTGAAGCTGTTAGAGGAGTTGAATTGCGTTCCTTTAAACATACTGGGCGTGCCATTCAGGTGATTTTCATCTTCCTCCCTCCACAGTGGATCAGGCAGATCCTTTTGCACATGTGGCTGCCCTTCACTTTGACCAGATGCTTCAGCGGTTTGGCTCGCCCATCATCATCTTGAATTTAGTGAAGGTATGGTGTGTTCTCCTGCTTGCTGCTGGGAGCCAAGCACGTGTTTGCTCAGCACAGGGGAGGTCAGGGATCTGGCCCTCGCTGCTCTCCAGAGGAGAGGTTGCAGGTTATTGTTCCATGATGACTCCTTGTGCCCCAGGTGTCTGAACTGTGGCCCTTTGCCCTGAGGTTCTCTTTGACCTCTGCCCAGTGGACCTGAGGATTCAGTTTATGTTCCCAAGCAAGCAAATGAGTGAGTCAGTGTATCAGGCTTCCTAGTGTTATGTGTGATTTAGGTGTGGGTGAAATTTATGTATTAGTGTCCAGTGAGAAGAAAGCCTGAGGCCACTTCCAGTTCCTCTGAAAAGTCACAAGAATTCCTGGACAAATAAATACATAGTGACAGGATCAAAG
Source organism: Ochotona princeps (assembly GCF_030435755.1). Classification (NCBI taxonomy): domain Eukaryota; kingdom Metazoa; phylum Chordata; class Mammalia; order Lagomorpha; family Ochotonidae; genus Ochotona; species Ochotona princeps. The sequence goes on along the minus strand of NC_080832.1, from coordinate 52,436,463 downwards.
GGCAGGATACAGAAGTCAGGGTACTATTGTCACTCAAAAACTGAGATGGCGTTAAGAAGCCCAGACACCATGGGAACATTGGTCTTTGTTTCTTCATCAGAGTACATTGACTGGTCAACAACTCATGTGGCATCCATCTATGGGCCTAGGATGGAGCCCAGACAAATTTATCTGCCTTTATTGCAACCAAGCGACTGTAAGAATCTCAGCAGCAAAGAAAACAGAGAGTGTGAAAAACAAAGATTTTATTATGAACCTGTCAGTGGCTAACAACCTAATAGTATCTGAGAGTTTGCTTAATAAATATAATAATAAAAAGACAAAGAAGCAAATACCCACTCAATCAGCCATTCAAGAAGTGCCATGTGTATAGGGCATCATAGAAACAGCACCTGCCCTCAGAGTAAGGGAAAGCCTGGTAAAGTCAGGCGGATGAACCAGCATGGATTCAGAGGATGGCGAACAGTATTACACTTGGAGAGAACAGCATGCAGAGGGGTGTGTGTGTGTGTGTGTGTGTGTGTGTATGTACATGCACATCCCTTCTGATAGCTTTGACTTGTCTGTATGGTAGGAGGAAGGGGCATCCACTGCACTATGGTTACTTTCGGTAGCTTTAGAGATGTTAATTTGTGTGTGCAGAGGTCAAGCTGCCTGAGGGGGTGCACATTTTCCCACAGCAGAGCACCTGGGTTCAGGTCTCAGCATCTCTGCTTCTTCCTTTGCTTCCTGCTGATGCACATTGAAAGCTAGTGGTTGATGGCTTGGCTGCTTGAGTTCCTGCCACCTGTGTGGGAGATGCAGGTGAAGTTCCTGGCTCCTGGCTGTGGCCTTGGCCCAGCATCTGCTGTTGCAGGCATTTAGGACATGAAACAACAGAGATGAAACTCTTACTTATTTGCATTGATTTGAATGTTGTTACTATGTCTCATTTCAGTGTATTTGACATGGTTGTTGTGTCTCACGTTAGCTGAAAAAGGAAAGCTGTGAAAAGGCTGTTCCTCTTAATCTGTGGTAGCTATAATGCCAGAACATTTGCTTTTGATAAAGGAACGAGAGAAAAGAAAGCATGAACGGATTCTGAGTGAAGAACTGGTCGCCGCTGTGACCTACCTGAACCAGTTCCTGCCTCCCGAGCACACCATTGTTTATATTCCTTGGGATATGGCCAAGTACACCAAAAGGTAAATGATACTCACCTGTCTGGTTGTGATACTTCTCCTTTTCCTGTCCCAGGACACCAGCAGGAAGCTGACTTCTGCCATTAAGTGTTACTGGTTTGGTTTCCTTCCTGGAGCTGTGGAGGAGCTATTTCAGGTCGCACACGTGCTTGAGCCAACCAGGCTCTCTTCTTGCCTCCTGTACCCCTTGCAGCTTTCTGTCTGACTTCGCTGGTCACTCTAGAACACCTCTTGCTGTTGGTCCATAAAGGCGTTGGAGTCCCTGTTTCCATTCCATCCTATCCCACTGTTGAAACATTTTTCATCAAACACCACTTTTAGATTCCCCTTCTCATGGAAGACCTTAAAATAACTCATGATTGTTCACAGTAAATCTCAACTCTTTATTGTGACATTAAAGCCTCATCATTTGGTTAACTCCACAAAGCAGTGATGTGGGGTTATTTGTTGCCCAGGTTGTTCTGTTCCAGAAAACCCAATTTTCATGCTGGACTCTAGGTGGAGCAGCTAAAGTCCCATCCCTGGGCCTGAGTTCCTATTGGTTGCTGCTGGCTGAGGTGTCTTCCCCCTCTGATTCAGAACTTATCCCTTCTAAGAGACTTCTATCATCAGACCTCACACTATCTTTTTCTTTTTTCATTTACTGATTCTCTCTGCACTGTCTAGGCATTTGGTCTTATTTTTAAAATGCTGCTGCATCATTTTGTACTCATCTCACTGGGACTTCTGACCCTTTTATGTACTTGGCCATGGGCACGTACTTTCTCAGAAGGTAGCTAGGTTTATGGCCACTGCCGTTCGTAATTATTTGTTTCCCACCTTTCATTTTGTGAATGTTTGTCAACTTCACTGCCAATTCCTGGGGAGTGGAAAGGATTAGAAAAAGTCCTAGAAGGCTATCCCATGCCAAGATGAAGGACTGTCAGTATTCAAAATATAGTTCCAATTCCTTCCTGTCTCTTTTGCATTACATCTTATTAGTTATGGAGTCCGCATTGTAGCCTGGACACTAACTATTACAATATTTCCATGAAATACAAACCAAGAGTTTTCAAAAAGGAATTCCTGCATGTTCTTGCTAGGGACTTTACGTGCGTGGATGTAAGGAGAGACAGGTGCCAACAGTTAGGTCCTATTCTCCCTTCTCATTCTTCCTTCTCTCCTCAGCAAGCTATGCAATGTTCTCGATCGACTCAATGTGATTGCAGAAAGTGTGGTGAAGAAAACAGGGTTCTTTGTCAACCGACCCGATTCTTACTGCAGCATTTTGCGGCCTGATGAGAAGTAAGTATGGTATTTACAACTCTAAAGGAAGTCAAGATTTTTGCTCTCATGGATAAAGATGCTAAATGTGAATAGTTTGTATTATTTGCCAAGAGCAAGCTGCTTCTGCAACTGGGTAATTGGTGTTCACCATGGGCATGACAATGCCTTTGGTGGTTATATATATGGAGAGAGAAACCACAGGATTGAGGAAAAAATTTTTTAAAAATGTATGTATTCGAGAGGGAGGAAAGGAGAGAGAGGGAGGGAGAATGTGAGGGAGGAAGGGAAAAAGAGATCCCACCTGCTGAGAGAGAATGCTTTCATCCTCTGTTTCAGTCCCCAATGCCTGCCAAGTCAGTGGCCAGAACCGAAGTTGGAAACTCAATCCAAGTCACTCACAAGGTGCCAGGAACATTACCTGCTGCTTCCCAGGTGTGCAGTCACAGGAAGCTGGAGTCAGGAACTTAAGCCATGAATCCAACTCTGATGTGGGAAGCAGGACTCTTAGTTGGCACCCAAAAAGAAAGATTTGTTTGTTTTATAAGAAGAATAACAGAGAAAGGCAAAGGGAAAGAGATGGATGGTCTACTCACTGATTTACTCCTCAACTGGCCTCGGAGGCCAGGGTTGGGTCAGGATGAAGCAAGAAGCCAGAAATCCCTTTCAGGTCTCCCACGTAGGTGGCAGGGACCTTACGTACTTGAACCATCATCCTCTGCTGCTGTGCCAGGTTCATTAGCGGGGAGCTGGTGGGAAGCAGAGTAGCTAGGACTGAAACTGGTGCTCTGTCTCAAGTGGCAGGTTACCCTGCTCTTTTATAATGCTGGTCCCAATTATCCCTACCCCCATCCATGTCCCCCATAACAGCCATCTTCCATACGAGGCCAAATTCCTGCCCTCATGGGGTCTTTTTTTTTTTTTTTTAAAGATTTATTCATTTTATTACAGCCAGATATACACAGAGGAGGAGAGACAGAGAGGAAGATCTTCCACCCGATGATTCACTCCCCAAGTGAGCCGCAACGGGCCGATGCGCGCCGATCCGATGCCGGGAACCAGGAACCTCCTCCGGGTCTCCCACGTGGGTGCAGTGTCCCAATGCATTGGGCCGTCCTCAACTGCTTTCCCAGGCCACAAGCAGGGAGCTGGATGGGAAGTGGAGCTGCCGGGATTAGAACCGGCACCCATATGGGATCCCGGGGCTTTCAAGGCGAGGACTTTAGCCGCTAGGCCACGCCGCCGGGCCCCTCATGGGGTCTTTATGTCTTGCTTTATGGAACAGATATTACATAAGATGTTTATGTAAAGTAAGATTTCTATAGTGAATTCCATTTTTGGTATTCTTAATTAGCAGCATTTTATAAATACATTTTATGAAAAATTCTGCCATTATATTACTGTACTCCTTTGCTCACAAATCTTTCTTCATGACCACTCTGTCAACCTCCTCAGATCAGGATGCATGTGTCATGTATCTTTTAATGAGCCAATATCATATATTTCCAGCATTTTCAGTATAGCATAGTTAACGACAATGGAAAAGCAGCAAAAAGCAAACAAACAAATAAAAACCAAGCAAGTACTGGTGTGTGTATCTCTGGAAGTGTTTTCCTTTTGTTAAAGTTGGCATTGTTTGCTTTTGTTGTATTATGAATTTTAGGGTGCCTGTAAGTCCTGAGACTGCTGTCGGGTTCATTGATTGACTGGGAGAACTCACTGTATTTCAACACACTATCCTGTGGCCAGGATTTATCCTGATAAAAAGGTGCAAAGTGAGATTAGCAAAATGATAGAAGTCTAGAGAAATCCAGATGCAAGCTTCTAGAGTCTTCTCCAAAGACAAAGCTGACAGCACCAAGTGAGATGTTGCTTCCCGGGAAGCCACTTTTAGAGTCTTGAAGCTTTGTACAGGATGCTGAGCACACAGATTTAGCCTCTGCCTAGCACCTATCAAAATTAAAAATGATAGTCAGGAAAAGCCATATTGTTTCCACTAATGGTTTGGGCCCATTAGCCAGTCTTATTTATTTTTTTTAAAGAGGTATTTATTTTTATTAGAAAGGCAGGGTTTCAGAGAGGGAAGGAGAGACAGATTTTTCATCCACTGGGTCTTTCCCCAGATGGTTGTAATGTCTGAAATTGGGCTGTTGAGAATGTGCAAGTCAGGAGATTCTCCTTGGTCTCCCATGTGGATGCAGGGGCCCAAGAACTTGAGCCAGCTTTCGCGTACCATAAGCAGGGAGCTGGATAGGACATGGAGCAACTGGACATGGACTGGCTCCAAGTGGCGTGCAGGTGCTGTACAGACAGAGGCTTAGCAAGCTATACCACCACATCGGTCCCTGGTCTTTTCCAGTCTAGCAGTGGTAGGAACTTGGGTGAAACCCCAGTCTTCAGATCCCAACCGAGAGCCAAGCTTGTAAGTAGACATTTCTAAAGACACAGGCAGATCAGTTGTAGTAAGTCTTTTTTACACAGCCCTTTCCCTTGAATTATTCATCAAAACATAACATCATGATAGAATGTTTTCTAGCAAAAGCCCATTCATTATTAGCAAACAGAAAGCAAGTAGCCTCTAAAAGGGAATCTGCCAAAGCAACCAAAAGAATGCAGGACAGCTACCATAAAGAAAGCTGCAGAAGGGAGAGAATCCAGATGTTTAGTGGATAAGGCTAAGAAATGGAAGATTTTTAAGAAAGATGCCCATAATTATTGTTCATGTCTGTAGAGACCGTGCTTAAATGAAAGCAAGGGATGTTTTGTTTGAACATAGGTGATAAAGGGCCAGTGTGCGTGGACTGGAGCGAGTTAGGATGCCCTTTTCATCTAATCTCTTGGAGGAGGGCATGGCAAGCTGTCCGTTTCAATTAATGCGTATTCACTCATGTTCATTTCCTTGAAAGAATGATATGACACAGAATCAACTGATTTTTCAGGCACCTTCAGCTGTATTACTTTGATTCTGTGATACTTAACAAAAACTGCCATCAGCAGTCAATGTGTATATGCCATTAATTTGAAAAATTGTTTTTAAACCCAGGTGGAATGAATTGGGTGGATGTGTGATTCCCACGGGCCGCCTACAGGTATAGACAACTTAATGTTCATAATGAGTAAAATCTGTACCTATAGTATGTATTATCTCCAGAAGTCAGTACAGATATATCTTATTTAATGCATACTTCTTAATTATTTGAGAATGATGTTTATTTCATTGTTAAAATCTAATTATTTAAAGGCAAAGAGAGAGAAACAGAGAGGGAGGGGAAGAGAGAGAGAGAGAAAATGAGTGAGAATTTATCTGCTGATTCACTCTCCAAATGTTTGCAATAGCCATGACTAGGCCAGGCCAAACCCATCCAGGTTTCCCACATGAGTGCAGGGACTCAGGTACGTAGACTATAATCTGTTGTCTTCTCAGGTGCATTAGCAGGAAGCTCGATCAGAAACGAAGTCGATGGAACTCAAAGCAAGCATGCTACTGTGTGAGAGTACAGGCATCACAAGAGGTGGCTTAACCCACTGAACGTGAACACTCTCCCCCAGAATTATTTTTTTCTTGTTTTTAAACTTAAAGGTTTTTTTTTTTTTTAATTGGGAAGTCAGATTTATAGAGAGAAGGAATGACAAAGATCTTCTGTTCACTCCCCAACTGGCTGCAATGGCTGGAGCTGAGCCAGTCCAAAGCCAGGAGCCAGGAACTTCTTCCAGATTTCCCACATGCATGCAGAGTCCCAAGGCTTTGGGCCGTCCTCCACTGCTTTCCCAGGCAACAAGCAGGGAGCTGGAAGGGAAGTGGAATAGCCGGGACACGAACTGATGCCCTTATGGGATCTCTGGTCCATGCAAAGCAAAGACTTTAGTCACTAGGCTATTATGCCAGACCCAGAATTATTTTTTAAAGCCTTACTGTTTATTAGGGATTAACTTTTTTTAAAAAAATTATTTATTTATTAATTTCATTGCATTATGTGACACATTTTTTTTTTATGCACTGGAATTCCTCCAGCCCCTCCCCAACCCCTCCCCCCGCCCCCGGCGGATTGCTCCACCTTGTTGCATTTCCATAGTTCAAATTCAGTTGAGATTCTTTCATTGGAGGTTTTGACCAATCATAAAGTCCAGCATCTTATTGTCCTGTTAAGTTCAATGGCTTCTTGGTGAGACCATCTCTGGTCTGAAGGTGGAACCAGCAGAGTATCATCCCAATCAAGCAAAAAATCCAACATAATAGTTACAACCATTTACAACATTATGGCATTAATTGACGTGGTATTGATTAACCAATATGTTACTAGGGAAATGCAGGTTCTCGACCGAAACCTGTGACTTCCTCATAGACATTTCAATTTTGGTTTATATTCAACCATGTTCCATATACCTTAAAATGGCTATAGATTGCTATTCAGCTGTCTCTTGTCTATTTCAATGTTAGTATTTAGCATTTTATAGCATTGAAGCATGATTTTGCTAAACCTGGTTGTTATTCGGGTAGTCTAACTCTATCACTTTAACAGGACCAATGTCAACAGTTTAGGTGAACGTTTTTTGGAAGGGGTGTGCAGAGAAATCCTCAACACCCCAGAGAGGAGTAACTGATCTTTGTGTCCCACCCAGTGAGTTATAAGTGCATTTAGGGATTAACTTTTACAGAAGGACATAGAGCTGAAATAAAATAGACTATGGATTGTTTTCTGTATCTTAAATTTTGTTATTGGAAATGTAAGTACAAATGGGAATGTGGAAAGAATAAATTAGGCTAACTTTGGAAAACAATCCAGGTACATATATTCAATATATTAATTATGCTTCATGGATGATGTTGCTTTACCCATTGAATGATCAGTTGATCTAATGAAGGAGCAATAGAAGAAAAAAAAAACACAGTTTTACTAATTGGCACATATTCACTTATTAGCTGTTTATATCTTGTTAAACTAAAGAAATAAATTTAAGTATAAACCAGGCTTATTGGTGCCATTGACGCAGTAGTAAGCTAGAAACAGATAACTTACACAATTTAAAAAGAATTTTTCATGATACTGATTTTAAGCTTGCATAAAAGTAAGGGATTGATATTTGTTCAGGAATAACCTTTGCCCATAACCTTTCTTCTGTTTCTAAGCTGTCTAAAGTGATGTGGAGGTAGTCTGGTGACTGAATCATGATTGACTCTCAGGCTGTTTCCCTTTAGACTGGCATTCTCCGAACCAACTGTGTGGACTGCTTGGACCGTACCAACACAGCCCAGTTCATGGTGGGCAAATGTGCTCTGGCCTACCAGCTCTATTCCTTGGGATTGATCGACAAACCTAACCTACAGTTTGATACAGATGCAGTGAGGTAAGCCTCACCACTTCAATGCTGGTAAGGACAGGAAGCAAACCTGATCAATAATAATGATTTTTATGAGCCCCTTTCTCCTTTCAGTGTCTTAAAAATTATGTTGCTAGGAGACATGATTCAAATTAATTATGGATTATTTCTATTAACATTTGTGTTACTGACCTGTTTTCTTTTTGATTTGTTTGCTTGTGTTCATTATAAAAAAAATTATGTGTTTTTAAAGATAAATCCAATGTACTTAGACAAAGTAGTAATTGTTTTTTTTTAATCCAGATGGCATTTGAAGCAAGTATCTTCACACATTTAGAACAAGAAATTATGAACTATATTACAGTTTTTAAAATATAATAAGTTCATTCTTTTTTGAAACAAAAAGATTTTTTATTTGAATGGCAGATGTCAGTAGGAGAGACAGAGAGGGAAAGATTTTCCATCCAGTAGTTTGTTCTCTAAATGGCCACAATGGCCAGAGCTGAACTGATCTGAAGCTGGGAGCCAGGAAGCTCTTCTGAATCTCCCATGGGATGTAGGATCCCAAGGACTTGGGGCATCCTCCCATGCTTTCCCAGGCCGTATGCAAGGGAGCTGAATGGGAAGTAGACCATCCAGGACACAAACTGACACCTGTATGGGATGTCAGCACTCCAAGGTGATGCTGGCCCCAAAGATGTTTATTCCTTCTTAGTGATATTCACTATCCCTTGGGTCTGTGAAAATCTATGATTTACTGTTTCTTAAAAACACAGTGCTATTGGTACAACTTACCGTCTGAAATTGTCATAAAATCTCAACTGAGGGAAATAACTAGCTTCCAAAGGGCAGATTCAAAGATTACAGTGCATTGAAAATATCAATAGGCACTTGAGGAAATACAAGTTTCAATCACTTACCTATTCTATGAAAGACCATGGGCATGATCTGTCTGTCTGCTGTGGACAGAATGGCTGTGTCTCCTGCAGATTCCTGCATTGAAATCCTGACCCCTGAAATAATGATACTTGGAAGTGAGGTATTTGGACAATGGTTGAATTCGAGGGAAGAACTTTTATCTTTTATTGAAGAGTCACAGGGAGCTAGCCCCTTCCGTCATAGAAAGATACCACGAGAGTTACCATGTACAAACTGGGAGGGAGACAGAATCTGATAAGGAACTGACTTAGACTTCAAGCTTCCAGATCCGTGAGCAATGCAGGTGTGTGGTTTGTGTGCTGCCCAGTTTGTAATTTTTTTTTGTAGTTAATTCCATTGCATTATGTGACACAGTTTCATAGGCTCTGGGATTCCCCCAACCCCTCCCCATACCATTCTGTAATGTTTTATAAAAGCAGCCCAAGTCAACTCAGACCCTACGTTGGGGAGGGACACATCCTGTTTCAAAGACATTTCAGAGAGAACAACATTCTGTCATGAGAGGTGGATTGATCTGTCAGGATACAGAAATTTAGAAGCCTCATTTTTCTTTTTTCTATTTTAGATTTTTAATTTAAAATGTGTAAAAGTTGGCAATAATTACACATATGTATGGGCCATGGTGCTGCATTTCAATACATTTATATTGCATACAGATCAAATCAGGGCAATCCACGTTTCTGCTTCCCTGATGCTACTTGCTCCATAGAGCTCTGCTTTTCCATTTACTCATGAACTATGTAATACACTGTTGTGAGCTGTGGTCACTCAATTATGCCATGGAACTTACTCCTCCAACCTAAGTGTTATTTGGTACCATTGTCTAAATTCCCTCCACCAATCCCCCAACCTACTCTCCCAGCCTCCAGTAAGTAGCATTTCGTGTTCAGATTTGAGTTTTGTGGTTGTTGGTTTTTTTTTTTTTTTTTTTGGTTTCCACAAAGGAGAACATGCAGTATTTTCCTATGTCTGGCTTATTTCATTTAACAAGATGTCTTCCAGTTGTATCTATTTTGTTGCTAATAACACGATTTCATTCTTTTTTTTTAATGGCTGAATAGTATTCAGTTGTTTACATTTGTACCATATATTCTTTATTCATTCATCTCATAATAGATACATTGGTTGAGTCCATGTATTGGCTGTTGTGAATACTGCTACTATAAACATGGCAGAATACAGTGATTTCTTGTGTTATGAAAGTATCTCATCAAGTAGTGAGATTGCTGGATTAATATGGCAATTCTGTTTCTAGGATTTTGTTTTTTTTAAGAAATCTATCCTGTTTTCCATGGGAGCTGTCTTAATTTACATTCCTAACCTAAATGTGCTTTTTCCATATTCTTGCTAGCATTTGTTACTCTCTGTGTTTTACATAAAAGCCATTACAACAGGAGTAAAGTGGTATCTTACCATAGTTTTGATTTACATTTCTCCAATGGCTAGTGATATGAGCATGTTTTTCATTGTGTTTCTTGACCAATTGCGTTTCTTCATTTGAGAATTGTCTGTTTGAGTCTTTTGCCCATTTTGCTGCTGGATTGGTTGTCTTTTTGTTTTGGGGTTTTAATTCCTTATGTAGGCTAGATATTAATCCTTTATTAGCTAGCTTGGAAATATTTTTACTATTCTGTTGGATGTCTCTTCATTTTATTGTTTCCTTTGCTGTGCAGAAGCCTCTGAGTTTGATGTAATTCTATTTATCTAGTTTTGCTTGTGTTGTCTCTGCTTTTGAGGTCTTATCCTAAATATTGTTTATACTAATGTCTTTAAGTACTTTCCCTACTTTTTAATCTAGCAATTTCATATTTTCAGTTCACATGTTTAGGCTTTAATCAATCTTGGCTAGATTTTTGTATACGTTAAAAGGTTGGGACCTACTTTCTATGTTTTTTTTTTCATTTTTGTATCCAATTTTTCTAGCACCATTTATTAAAAGAAATTGTCCTTTCTATCATGTATGTTCTTGGCACCTTTGCCAAAAATTAGATGGTTGTATATATTTGCATTAAATTCTGGGGTCTTTATTCTACACCATTGATCTTTGTGTTGATTTTTTTATGACTATGCTATGTTATTTTAATTACTATAGTTTTGTAGTATCCTTAGAAGTCGGATACTATGAGGTCTCCAACTTTATTTCCTCTTTTTTTTTTGTTTTGTTTTTGCAAGATCACTCTGACTATTCTGTTGTTTTGGGGCTTCTGATAAATTTTAGAGTCTTAAAAACAGTTTTATGTAAAAAAAGAAAAAGCGATTGTTGTTTTAATAAAGTCTTTTAAAGTTGGGTAGAAACAGTTTGATCTGTCTTTGGTGGGTTAGGTTTATGCTGCCCCTGCTTCAAATTTAGAGGTTGCTGTGATGCTTCTGGAATACCATGTTGAAAAACAATGCATTTTGTGTTGGTGTTATCTTCAAGATGTGCAATCATATGTTTTTCTTTTGCTTAGGTTATTTGAAGAACTCTATGAAGATCATGGTGACACTCTGTCCCTTCAGTACGGTGGGTCTCAACTTGTTCATCGTGTCAAAACCTACAGAAAGATTGCACCGTGGACACAGCATTCAAAAGACATCATGCAGACCCTGTCTCGGTATTACAGCAATGCTTTTTCAGGTAATTCTGAAGTTACAAGCATTTCTATGACCTACCTCCATGTGATGCCTTCTCCTTATGTGTGTGTGATATTCATTTAGCTGTCTGGCTAAATGAAAATAAACATTTGAAAACTTTAAATATAGCAGGTTCTATCACTTAGAAGGTGCTTGATAAGTATTTGGTCTGTAAATGAATGAGTAAACTTTTTGTGCATTTAAACAGGATGTTTTTGCATTATGGCATCCATCCTGAAGTTTTCACATTATGTTACTTGCTTTGGTTCCTTGGCTGCTGTCTTATATCTCTGCTTATAATATATAGATAACATTTGTTTGAACTATTAGTTTTTTAAAAAATAGGATTCAAGTATAAAGTCTTCAGAGAAGGTTAATAGATTAAGAGAGAACTATTGCCTGCATTGACTGCCACCCACCTTCCGAAAAAAAGAGGACTTCAGCAGGACCCTGGATGCATTTGCTGTGGGGTCTTGCCATTGTAGCAAATCCAAAGTAGAGGGATGGGTTGAGCCCAGCGCTGTGATGCTCTGCACTGTCTGCTGGTTGAGCTGGTTGGTGTGGACATCCTTGAGTGTTTTCTGATAATCATATGTGGGTCTCTTGGAGGAGGATACCAGCATGGGGTTAACATGGTTCTGGCCAGTAAGTCCCTTGAGAAACAAATGTGGCAATGAGAATCAAGAGGTAAACGCTGCATGGCTAAGAAGCTAAGGAAGGAGTTGCAAGCAACTGCCTGATGAAGAACATGCAGGTGCCCATTTCAAGGAAACTGCGAGAAACCCTCCCGCCCCCCGAGGGAAGCTTGGAAGCATCCACAGAAAAGTCAGCTTACAGTGTTTTCCAGGTCTGTGCTGTTTTCTTTGCTGTTAGCAGCTTCAAACAGCACACTGTTGCTGTGGGTCAGAATTGTCTTACAATGCTGCAGTTAAGATGTCAATCATTTGCTTGTGGGGCTTGGCTGGGGGAGGATCCACCTCCAGTTCACGTGTTTATTGATGGAATTCAGCTCCTTGTTGCTGTAAGACTCACAGCAACTCACTTCTTCACTGCTGGCATGGGGAAGAGCCCAAGATAAAGTCTTATATAATGTATTCTCATTACGGGGTGACAGCTCATCATTTTGTCATGAAGAAGCAAAGCACATTCCCCTCCCTGCCAAACATACACACAGGGAATCTGCATCAGTTTTCAAGGATGCAATAACAAAAGAACAGCAGCTGTTGCTATAAATTAACTGGAATGTGTTGTTCCTCGGGCCTGGAGGCTAACCTCTGGAATCACAGTGTCCCTCAGAAAGCCAGAGAGGAGAGAGGCCTTACTTGCTTTGTCTTAGCTTTGGGTGCCTGCTGGCAGACTGTGGCACTGCTTGGCATGTAGCTTGAGTGCTTGACCCTGTGCCTCTGTCTTCACATGGTAGCCTCTCCTTGTGCCCACTCTTCATGGTATTCTCTTCTCTCCTTGACTCCCATCCTCTAGCATGAGGTTACCAATCACATTAAATTAAGGACCTGCAAATATCATGTTTGCTCTAATATAAAATAATATGATATCAAATCTAGGGATATTACATATGAATCTTACCTTATGTCACTTTATACTTACCTATACCTTTTGTAATAAGAGCTTGTGATGTAATTCATTGATCAACCATCCATAAGAGACTGATTGTTTATAATTACCTGAGATGATCAGTGTCCCTTTTATCACTGTTATTGCTACTGCCCATAAATAACAAGGATCTAGTCTTCATTGTACCTTCATTAGGGTCCTGGGATACAAGAATGAACTCACAACAAAATGACTGACATGTTGGAACATGGTTGGGAGACACTCCAGCGGCAGCAAATGGGCTTGGGAAAATTTGTGAAAGACACCCATTGTGAGACTGGAGGAGAGAACAGAAGGGAGGGGAGGGAACTTGGGTGAGGAGAAGGGAGGCCCCAGCACTAAGTAAACTGTATCAAAAGAAAAAAAAGAAATTAAAGACAAAAAACTGAAGGACCTGTCATACTCCACTGGAACTTACTCAGATGGATCTCCAGAAACCCTGTTTCCCAAGAAGGCCACATTCATAAGAACTCCAGATTAAACACACATTTTTGTGTGTCTTTTTGGGAGATGTAATTCAGCCTACAAGAGTGGTGGAGGAGACAAGGGCTGGAATTACATGCCACATGCTAGCAGGTACCATCCCTCTGAGTGTGTGTCCTGGTGAACAAGGTCTAGAACTGCTGTCCCAAGAAGGACATCCATCTACTATCCTACCCTTCTCCTGTCATCGTGGTCCATGTAATGGAGGTCATTTTTGATACTCTAGGACAAAGCAATGTACTTTCTAACAAGGACACAGAGAATGAAAGTATAGCTGTAAGTGATTTAAAAAGAAAGGAGTCACATTGAAATGTAAAGATGGTCCTGAGAAAGTAACATTTCACATAATGGAAAGGAAAAATTATACACAAGCCAAAGAATAACCACGAGAGGAGTTATTTTATGAATAAAGTGGCTAGAACAGTTTCTGCACCTCCCACAGCCATGCAGGAGCCCAAGAACTTGGGCCATTCTCTACTGCCTTCCCATACACGTTAGCTGGTAACTGGTCGATCTGAAGCAGCTAGGACTTGCACTGGTGCCCATATAGTAGCCGGCGCTGCAAGCAGCACCCTAACCTGCTGGTGCACAGCTCTGGCCCAGAGGAATAAGCATTTTATTTGTTGTCAACAATCACCAGGAGCAAATTCTCAGGCTCCTTGTAGCCAGTTTTACAGCACAAACGGACCATAAGCTTCCATAGATACAGCTTACGTTACAGTAGCAGCACATTCAAGATGTCTTCTTTATGTTCCTTTGGAGGAATATTCTTTGGAAAGTTTTGTTTCTCACAACTTAAGACTTTATCATATTTGCTAAAAATGAAAGGAAGCCTGTATTAGGGTGAAAGGCTGAAAGAAAGTCTTTAAAAACATGGCTCAAAAAAAAAAAAAAGCAGAAAGCTTCGTTCAATAGTGTGAAGTTATTTTGAGCCATTACTTGGGATAGATTATTAAATGCCATTAAAACTATTTAAAAAGCATGGAAGATGTAATTATAGTAACAACAGTGTGTTTCTTTTATATTGTGGAAAGAGGGAGAAAACTGGTGCAGTAATGTCTGCATTATTTCATACTTGATGTTTCCTCTCAAGAAGCAGGAAAAAAGGCCTAACTATATTTACCGTGCAGACATACCCCTTTTGTGTATTACTTTAGCTTGAAAGGTAAGTGCTATTTTAATGCAATGCTTTCTGTCAAAATACTAACAACTGAAATACATGTTTGATGTGTCATAATACATTCATTTGCCTTTGCTGAAATGAGCAAATAATGTAAAGAGAACAATATTGCTGATTTCAAGTGTCTTTGTGTTCACCAGAGCTGTTGGGGGGAAAATTGATTTTAAGATAAATTCTCTTGTGTTCCAAAAGCAGTCTTTTTCCCTGTGTCGTCTTCTTAGCCCTATGCTCATTTCACAAAGGAGATTAGTGTTTCTATTTGGATGTCGGCCACAAACTTAAGTCTGCAGGACTCTGAGACAAGAACGGAAAGAAGAAAATGAGTGGATAAATGAAGGATATGGAGGAGGAGAAAGTATGAAACGGAGAAAGTGTTTTGTGATACCACTCCAGTGCTGGTTATTATTGTTTTTAAAGATTTATTTATTTTATTGGAACGGCAGATTTGCAGAGAGAAGGAGAGACAGAAAGATCTTCCATTTGCTGGTTTACTCCCCAAATGGCTAAACAGCTGGAGCTGAGCCGATCCAAAGCCACGAGCTTCTTTTAGGTCTCTCCTGTGGATGCAGGTTCCCAAAGCTTTCAGCCATCCTCTACTGCTTTCCTAGGCCACAAGCAAGGAGCCGGATGGGAAATGGAGCAGCTGGGACACTAACTAGCACCCATGTGTGATGCTGGTTGTTTTAGGAGAATGATTAGCCAATTAAGCCATTGGGCTGGCCGCTGGTTATTACTTTTATTTACATATTTTCTATTCAAAAGGCAGATATACAGAGATAAGAAGAGACAGAAAGAGCTTCCATCCACTGATTCATTCCCCAAGTGGCTGCAGTGATGGAGCTGAGCTGATCTAAAGCCAGGAGCCAGGAACCTCCTCTGGGTCTTCCATGCAGGGGTATGGTCCCAAGGCTTTGTGCTAACCTCCACTGTCTTCCCAGGCCACAAGCAGGGAGCTGGATGGGAAGTGGAGCAGCCTGGACACGAACTGGCACCCATATGGTGTCCCAGAGCTTGCAAGGCGAGGATTCAGCCACTAGAGTACCGCGCCAGGCCCTGGTTGTTATTTTTAATAGAATAGAGGCAGGCAAAGAAAGAAGAAAAAGCCAATCTTATTACTTTCTAGTATAGTTAGGAAAGACAATTTTAGAATGGCTGAATAATTAGAGCGAGGCTGTTACTCATGAGCTCTTTCTGCCTTCATTGTCAGCCAGAGAACCAACAATGTCTTTTCAAGGAAGAAAAGTGGAGACTGTGCACCTGCCTTGGTTAAGGTCGTTCAACTCAGCATGGATAGCCTTGGCAGTATTTTATTTGTTTCTGATATCCCTGCTTATCTGTGCACAAAATGAATTTGTATTTACTCTAAGTCAAGAGGCAAAGGAAGACTTGTTTTGATTTTAGAAATAAAAATCATGGTCTAAAGTTATGATAGAATTTCTTAAAGATATTTAACTGTATCTGAAAATCCACACAGTTTGCTCTCCTTTTTATTATGAAGCATATGAAAGGAAAGGGAACCTCTGAAATAAGATTTTGACTTTGCTTAATATCCTGGTAATTTTTGATGATATATTTATGCATATAAGTTATACATATGTAAATATGTATTATAAATACTATTTTTATTTCCAGAGATGTGTCCTGTGAATTCGTAGTTGTACTACTATCCCCTGAGAACTCTGTTCTGTGTTGTATATTTTTGCTTTATAGATGCTGATAGACAGGATTCCATTAATCTTTTCCTGGGAGTTTTCCATCCTACTGAAGGGAAACCTCATCTCTGGGAACTCCCAACAGATTTTTATTTGCATCACAAAAATACCATGAGACTTTTGCCGACAAGAAGAAGGTATTTCTTTATTATATAATCTCAGAGTTGGTGTTCTTTTGAGAAGTAATCAGACTAGAGCAGGCTCTTTGCCTGCATGTTTGCTTCTGGAGGAGTGATGTGTATATGCTGATAATAGGCTGGGGAAATTGTGGTTAACTTTGTGTTTTGTATTTTCCCCTCCATCTCAGAACTTCATACTTGAACATATGTTATAGCTCCACTTAAGCAAGCCATCATTTTTGACAGTTTCTTAAAAACCTAATAATATTCAAGGAGTCTGTCTCTAGTTTCTCAAGTGCAGCGTGTAAACAGCAATTTCTTTGTAATTCTGATTTATTTTCTTCTAGGAGAACTCAGTTGTCATTGATACAGTTAAAGGCAGAAAACCGAGCAGTGCTCCTGGTGGCAATTAGCTATTGCCATCATTCTTACCTCTCAGTTTAGCTTTCTAGAATCATTTCCCAATGCAGGAGTTTTTAATATTCAATGGATGCATAAAATTGTACATGTCAGTGGGGTACCATATGATATCTCAAAATATGTTGATATTGTCTAATGTTCAAATCAGGAAAAGATTATCTGTTTTCTCAAACATGCCACCTTTCTGTGGTGAAAATATTTCTACAAAGTCATCTCTTTGAGTTGTGTATGTTATTGTCATTTGTAGTCATCCTCATAGACTAGAATATCAGGACTTCTTTTTCTGATTTAACTGTGACATAGTACCCATTGACCTTTTTCCAGGCCGCTCTCCCTCTCTCCCCAGACTCAGGCAACCATCATTGGACTGTCAATTTCTTTGAGATGAACATTTTGACATCTCATCTGTGAATGAAATCTTATGCTGCTGTTTTTTTTTCCCCCTGTGTCTGGCTTATTTGAAATAATGTAATGATCTCCAGTTCTATCTATGTTGTCGTAAACGACAGGGCTTCCCCCTTTCTCTTCGTGACATAATATTCCGTTGTGTCTATGGGCCACATTTTCTCTATCATTCATTGGTTGATAGACTCTTAGTTTCCATTCCTTAGCTATTGTGAATAGTGGCCCAGTTAATAGAGGAGTGCATCTGTACTCTTTGCCAGATGGATTTCATTTCCCTTGGATATCTACCAAGGGGTGAAATTGCTGGTTCATGCGATGCTTCTATTTTCATTTTTTTTGAGATATCACGATGCTGTTTTCCACGGTGACGGTACTAATCTACATTCCCACCAAAAATTCTTGCAGGGGTTCATTTTCCCCACAACCTTGCCAACATTGTCATATTTTGTCTTTGGAAGAGTAGTCATTAGTGCTGGTATGAGGTGATATCTCATTGTTGTTTCCAGTCATATCTTCCTAATGATGTGTGATGCTGAGTATTGCTTTCATGTACCTGTTTGCCAATTGTATGTCTTTTGAAAAAGTCTGTTTAAGTCTATTGCTCACTTTTAAATATTATTATTATTGTGAGTGTGTTGTTTCTGTTTCTTTTCAGTTTGTAAAGTCCCATTTATTTATTTTTGCATTTCCTTCTTTCATTTTTTAAAAAGATGTATTTATTTCTACTAGAGAGGCAGATCAGATATACAGAGAGAAAGATTTTCCATCCATTGATTTACTCCCCAAATGGCTGTAACAGCTGGAACTGAGCTGATCCAAAGCCAGGGGTCAGGAGCTTCTTCTCGGTCTCCCATGCAGGTGTGAGGTCCCCAGGGTTTGGGCCATTCTCTACTGTTTTCCCAGGCCATAAGCAGGGAGCTAGATGGGAAGTGGAGCAATTTGGACATGAGCCCATATGGGATCCCAACTCTTGCAAGGCGAGGATTCAGCCAATGAGCCATTACAATGGACCCTGCTTTTTTTCTCTGTGTATTAGGGATCCTACCCCCCAAAATACTTGTTCATTCCATATTACTAAAGCATTTCCTTTATGTCATTTTTTAGTTGTTTCATAGCTTTAGGTATTATAATGAAATCTTCCATTTTTAGTTGATTCTTTTTTTGTGTGTGTATGTGGAGAGAAATAGGGATCTAGTTTCATACAGATAGCTGATTTCCCTTCCTCACTTATTGAAAAGACTGTTCTTTCTCCAATGTATGTTTGTAACACCTTTGTTCCAGATCAGCTGGATATAGATGCCTGGGTTTATTCTAATTGTCTATTATTTTTCAGCAGTCCTTCCAAAGAGCAGGTTTGGTTGCCAGCTGTTGCTGGGGCAGGCCATAGGCTCCATCTCCAAGCAGCCGCCTGGGGACAGGTGCCTGTGTATTTCATCTAGAACTGAGTCTGCTATAGTAGGTCCAACCCTGAGCTCCAAGGCCAAGCCTCGTGCTCACCTTCCTCCTCTGCTCCCCAAGGACTGGAGTCTTATTCTACTGTCTGCCCAGGGTTTGTGGAGGTTGCCGCATAGCTACTGAGGCAGACCCTGAGCTCGGTTTCCCCCAAGTTTTCAAGCCTTGGGAACCTCAATGGTCTCAGATGTGATCTCCAGGTACCTGCTGTGGCCATTGCTGATGCTTGTGCCCCTGTTTGGGATTGCTAGGCATCAAGTCTGAGATCTGAACTTAATTTCATCTCCCTTCCTCAAGAAGGAGGCCTCCCTCTGTAGGCTGGGCAGCTTGGATTTGAGGGAGGGCCACTCCATCCTGCCTGCCTTCTTCAGGGTGTGTTTATTTGTGACACTAAGAAACAGGTGCTGTGGTTGCCCACTGGGCTTCCCTAGTTCTTGTGAAGGTGGTTTAGTATGTGAGTAGCTGTTCCAATCGGTATTTCTGTGGACAATTGCTGGAGTGTTTTCCTCAGCTGCCACCTAGCTACCCATCCTCTAGAGACAGGCCATTGCAGGTTACAGTGAAATTGGTATTGACATTCTCAAAAGAAATGAACAGTTATCTGAAGCACTTTAATGTGATGGCTTCAGGGTGGGCCTAGGGGGTGGTAGATTTCAGTGGAATCTCTGCGGTGGTGTGACTTTGAATTCATGCCAGACTTTTCTAAGCCTCATTTTCCTCATCTGCAGGACACACCGTGCAGAGTCGTTGGGAAGGTTTAACGAAAAGATTCTTTATGATTATTTTACTCAGGAGGCACATGGGCAAATTTTTTCACATGTGTGACTTTGGAGTCCAGTCTGCTTAAAGGCTGTTAACATCAGACTCTCCTATAAAACTCTTCTCTTGCAGTCTCAGTTTAGTGTGGCTGTTGTTCTGTCCAACAATGCCTTCCAGGCACTATAGGAGTCAGCATTAGTCTGTGCTAATTGTGTGGGCAGATCACAGACAACCCCTGAATTACCGAGTACTGATGTCGTAGCTATTACCGAATCCTGCATTGGCTCAGGGGAATTTAAAACATTAGGCAAGTCTCAGAGTTTTTAGGTTTTGCCAGTATTCTTACCAGTATGTTACTGGGATAACCAACTTAATGCTTAAGCTTACTTTCCCTATAAATGAAGCAGTAATGGTTTTTGTTAAGCTTATTATGAACAAATGACAAATGAATTTTTACTGAGAAGAAACTTGGAACTAATGTGTGATGTGAGATACCTACAAATACCTATTTGTAGCTTTACTGATGGCAGTTGTTTTTATGTAAACGTGATTTATTTTCTAAACAAATTTATTTTCTAAGATTTTTAAATCTTAAGGTATTAAGATATGCTTCTGAACAGTGAAGGCATGGCTTTCTATGCAAAAATCAGCTATATTTTACGAACACAAATCAGACCACTTGCTTACCCTGAGTTACATAACTAAGGCAGGCAGTTCTGAACCTGTAAGTGGAAATAAAAGGAAGCTGGCCTGACCTCCCATTTTCTAAGCATGGAAACCAAGGAACAAAAGAGATCATCTTGTCTGAGATTATTCAGGTAATTTAGCACAAAACCAGCTATAAGCGTACTCATGAATATAAAGTTTTATCAAACACTATGGCTCACTCTGTTGGTTTAGTTTCCTGTTTTTATTTTTTTCCCTCCTCTAGAATAGCCAGACTCCAAAGATCATCTTACAGTGTGCTTCGTTAATGCTGTTCATGAACAAAATTTGTAAATCCCAGAAGATACATTTTCAGTATTGTATTTGGGACTTTCTTGTGTCAGCCCTTTTCCCCCACTCCCCTGCTGCTCCAAGTCATTCCGACCTAGCAATTCTCAAAAGAAATGAACAGATTAGCCAGAGGCAGGAACAGGACATTAGCCAGAGGCAGAGAATGGGCACTGGGGTTCTGAGAGAATTGAGTGGGCATTCTGCACATGTGTGAAGTCTTCTCACTCAGCATCTCATTTTTAATCTCTGAAAAAGGGATGACTCTCTCCCAGATCCCACAGGGTCATTTGCAGGCTTCAGTGAGAGCTGCATGGGGACAACTTCACGCTGGGCCCTGCACAGAATAAACACAGCGCAAAGAAGCCTTGCTGTAGGAGCCACAACTCTAGTTAACAGCTCACTGACTTTGGGCAAATCATTGAACTTAGCTAATTCTGATTCCACATCAGTAAAATAGAATAATTTGTCAGTTCCTCCAGGAACCAAGTCATAGAAATGCTTAGCACAAAACAAATCTATTAGATGTTAGGACTGTTGTTATTATTCTCTACAGAGATTGCATTAATCAGTTTTAAATGTTCACTAACAATCATTCAGGATGCTCACAAGATTTAGAAACTTAGAGTTTATCTCTTATTATACTATAATAATGCTAAACAATGTATTGAATATTTGTATTTTCAGACTTGCTGGCCAGCCTATATGTTGTACTGTGTTTACTGATGATTTACACTGAATTATTATTGTTTTTTGGTAGTATAAGAAGGGGCACTAAACCTTACTGTCCCAAGAGTTTATCCATACTGGGTCTTCTTGAAGTAACTCTACCATCTGAAGTCTCACATTTATTCATCTGTCTAAGGGCCCTAATTGGAGCCTTGTCCTGAGTTCGACTAGCATGGTTTGTATCATCTATGCTGTCATTTACTGAGCCAGTGTCGATAATGTCACCACCATGTTTCTAGCTAGTAAGCATTGATTATATCATTTGCTCTGGCTTGGCCTTGCTTATTGTCAGATCTGAGTTCTCTTTCTGTCCCCTGGCGTCTGACTTCTGCTTGATGAGTTGTGGTTTGTCTGCGGGAGCATGTCCCCTTGAGGAGGGGGTTGTTTGGGGACAATTCATGACACAGTTCTCCCTCACTTCATGCTGAGATGTGCTTTCTTGTCTTCTGTTAATCCTAGTTCAGTCTGTCTGGATCTTATAGACGTGATTTCCTTCTTTGTGTGATAGTGTTTGAAGTATTGGAAGACAGGGTCATGCATTCTTAGAAGCTATTCTCCAGATTCAATCTTAGTTTTCTTTTTCTGCTGTTCTTCATAGACCATGGTTTCAAGACTCCCCCACCCAAGTCAAATGCTTTCATCTGTGTGGATATTCTAATTGACATCAGTGTGTCCATTTCTCGGTCCCACAGTGGACAGAGGTTGCTGTCATCTGTGCCAGCTGTTCTGGGACAGCTGGGACCGTTACTAACCTTGCTGTATGAACTCTCTGAGATTCCTGTCCTTTTTCTTTTTAACCATGTCCTGCTGTGATGTTGAATATATACAGTTTTTTTTTCTGCTCACTTATGTTATGACTGCGCTAGAAACAAATATTCATATTTTAATATTTTTATTAACTAATTTTTGTAATTCCACATATTCCTCAAAGTTAATCATTGGCCATCTTTCCTAATACAAGTTCTAGATGAAAAATGTTGAGTAGACCAGGGGAGATGGAGAGCCCTGTTGTGGTAAACGATCAGAAAGCTCCCCAATCGAACATTGCTTTGTGCATGGCATTGTTTAAACAACTCTTAAGTTGGCGTGGTGACACTCTTGCCCCACCCACAGTCCCTTTTTCACAAATGTGGGTTGATTTGCTAACCTTCACATATGTTTTTGCAACTGGCAGCTTCTCTACTTTTCCTCTTCCATCAGGCTTGGGTCACCAGAGTGGGAGTTTCACACACAAGTGCACACCTTCCTCTGAAACAATTAGCTCATATCTTTTTCCTTCCCTCCACTTGACAGTTTGATTCTCTTATCATCCACCATGGTGGGAGGGTTTGGGCAGGGGTGGGAGAACCCAAGTATCTATGTAACTGTGTCACATAATACAATGTAATTAATGAAGTTAAATAATAATAAAAAAAGAAAGAAGGAAAAAATAAATAAATAAATATAAAAAAAAAAGAAAACGATTTTAGGCTGGTGTGAGGTTTGTTTTAGTGAATGTATGTGATTTCCTAGAACTCGCCAGTCATCTCATTAGGTCATTCACAGCCTGTTACTATCGCTGCTTCATTCTGTAATCAGGCTGGGATTGACACGCCCGCTCATTCATGGATGGTTTTTGGAGATCTGTCACCCTCTCACCATAGAGCATCATACTGCATTTGCCCATTTCCACCTTATGTTCCCTTCTTCATTAGTCCTTCAAGATGATTATCTCAGCGGCACTAGGACACTTCAGTGCTTTTAGAGATGCACTATTGCTTTTTCTGTCTCAGGTTGTACATAGTTCCCTCTTTTCTATGTGTGTGTGTGTGAGTGAGTGTGTTTTAGTTCTCATTTTTGGTGAAGATAATGACAATACTGGAAGTCAGTAGCTCTATGTTCTCATTATTTCCTCTACAGTGCTTCTAATACTGAGCCATGCCTGACACAGAGCAAGTACTTAATAAATGCCAAATGACTTTGTAAGTGGGGAATTTATCCTTTCCCTGTTCTTTTTCATCCTCTAAAGCAGGGATAGGGAATATCCAACCCAAAAGCCATATCAGGCCTGCAAAGTGATTGATCTGGTCCTGCCAAGGAAACTGCACATGGGACTTGAGCTTCAGTAGACTCCCTAGTAGGATTTCTAAGTTGGTGACTTTGTATAGCCCACAGATGGATGTTATAAATATCTGATGGCCGCTGGCAAAGAATGGTTCCCCAACTCTGCCTTAAAACCTTGCAATTGAAAAAGCAGTTTGAGGGCCAGCCCCTCTGGCATTAGCCATTTTTGTCATGAATACAGAATCTTGGGACCCATCAAATGACTTGGGCTCTGTCACCTGTCAGCACACAGCAGTCTTGTAAGGTTAAGAAATGGGCACTGAAAGACTTAACTAGAAATAGGAAGAATTAAGAATGAATAACACAAGATGAGGAAACAGCAGGAACCAGGGTGGACTCTTGGCACTGCTAGGCACAACAGTCCAGAGCAACCCTCTGACTATTTGTAACCAAGAGTTACAAATCAAGCATGATGTAACTCTTAGGGTCTGAGATTACTTGCAGATTACAACAGCAATTATTAGCAAGTGTGTTCATTGATCAAGTGTTTCAGTTGCTGTCCTAGTTGCTGGTCAGTCTGGTGCTATGTAAGCGACCCGTCATGAACACAGGCCTGTGATTTCCTGACTTCATGGTCTTTATGGCAACCAGGCCTACATGGCAGCATTCCAAACATCAATCCCTGCCCAGAGGGAGGCTTGCCTCCATCCTGATCTTGTTCCCATAAAGAACCATGTGAGAGTTAAAGAACCTGGTTTTCATCAGTAAGGTGAGGTCACCTACCGGACAGACTGCGGCCTGTTCTACAATCAGGCCTTCCTGAAGCCTGAACTAAGATGGGGTTAAATGCAAAATCCCAATAGGCCTCATTGTCTCAAGCTGTGCAAGTGACCTGTGCATTGAACTAGGAGAAGTTCTGCTCTGAAGCCAAACTTCAGTCTGAGATACCATATCACCAGCCCTTCCTATGATGAGAGCATGCTCCACACTGGCAGTGTGCCAGGCTCCATGTTCCTTTGTGCTCATCCTTAGTTTGTAATTTGCTCGAAGCAACCTGGGAGAACTCCTGATATTGACCATTTCATTTGGATGGCCCCACATTTCCTCCTCATCAGGAACTGGACAAGATTATGACTCAAACATTCTCTCTCTCTCTCTTTTTTTTTTTTTTTTTTTTTTAAGAAAGCCTTCGCTGATATTGTCTTGTTTTTAGCATTTTCTAAACTCTTGGAAATCTGCTTTATTTGAAAGCATTTTAATACTCCATTTTCCATTGTTCTCCCTGCTAGCTCTTATGAGCCTTAATATAGTACTTCCCTCCTACTTCTAAATATCCATTTCATCAGAATTGGATTTAGATTTAAATCCAGCATTTGGAGAGAAAGCAGTCAAACTTCTTTCAGATTCTTTGCTTATGGCAAATGAGTCTTCTGGCAGAAATCCAGGTAGTTGAAATTCTTGACTTTACTAGCCTCTGCAATGTAGTGAAATTTACAGGTGAAGATGAACAGCGTATATGTTTTCTCAGGGGAATTACTCACTAGGGCTATCTGGTCTATCCCTGAGTGATTTTGTTCAACTCTCTGAGTGTGCATGCGGCGGTGTGCACATAGGGCAGAGTACAGAATGTCCTATAACTCTCAACTTGCTGCATGAGTGGGACTTCAGGTGGCAGGACTTGGGTCAAGGTCCAAGTGTTCCTCTGGTAGCCTAGACAACAGGCACAGTCCTTGAGAGAAGTAAGCGGCAGCTTCTAGAGTTGGCTTAGGACACCTTGAGGGTCCCTTAGTAAAAAGGGTCTCAGATTTTGTTTGGGTTTTTTTTGGAGGGAATTTGAGAATATTTACATAGACTTTGCAATTTTATGTATTCATCCAGGAATCTGAAATGCCTCCACATCTGGAACTGTCTTCTTGTCTTTGCTTGTTAGAGAAGAGGAAGGGAGGGAAGGAAGGGAGGAGGATGAAGAAGAGGGAAAGGGGGAAAAGAGAGAGAGAACATTATTATTTATCCCTCATGCCCTGTTCATCCCAAATGCTTTGGAAGGTCTGGAGTGGACAAGGGCTCTATCCAAATCTCCCATGTGGGTCGTGGGTTGCAGAGACCTGATTAAACCTGAGCTGTCACTGTTGCCTCCCAGGGTCCCCATTAGTAAGAACTGCACTCGGAAGCTGGAGCTAGGAATTGAACCCAGGCACTCCACCATGGCAGGCAGGTGTATCTTAATTGCTAGGCTAAGTGATCACTCTTGAAGCTTTGAGGGTATTATTATGATGGTCAAAAAATTCTGGATTTTGAAACATTTAGGATTTTAGATTTCTAGATTAGAGAAGCTCAAATTGTGTATCTAAATCCTTTTGATCTGACAGTAACTAGCCACAGACCATCATGACATAAATGCAGGCCTGTGACAGAATTGAAACTAGAAAGGGTATAGGGAGGGAGTGAGTGTGCAGAAGACCTACTGCGTCAAAAACTTGGCAAACATGTTAGAAAAAAATTCTGAAGTAGGAGACAACATATCACTGCAGATCAAACAACTCATTTTTGCCCATTGAATTATAGAAAACCAGCATTTTTGTTTGGTGTGTCTTATCCTTATTTTTTTTTTTTTAATTTTGTAGTTATACTTACTG
Organism: Ochotona princeps; assembly: GCF_030435755.1. NCBI lineage: Eukaryota > Metazoa > Chordata > Mammalia > Lagomorpha > Ochotonidae > Ochotona > Ochotona princeps. The sequence goes on along the minus strand of NC_080832.1, from coordinate 52,410,606 downwards.
GTGGACGCCAGAAGTAATAAAGCATTTACCATTGCCTTATGATGAAGGTAGGTAACTATTTCTCTTTAGATTTTTATGCTAAGATATTTTGGACCTATACCTAACTGAACTTGAAGCAGAAATCTTTTGCATAGAATATTTTATTACAAAGAAATGAATGACTACTCAGTGTATGGTGCTATTTTAATATATAGGAGATTGTTACATTCCCTCGCTTCTTAAACTACAAAGATTATATTATACATTTTTAATCCAAGTAGACCAAAGTTTGCATCATGTTTTGTAATTATTAGGTATGTGTTTTCTAGATGTGTATTTTAGTTATTTAGTTGATATATTTAGAGCATGTTAACGTTTTTAAACTAGCACTGATTATATTTCTACCTTTGAGAGAATGGAACAGAAATAAGGATCCATTCACTAGGAGAAGTTAGAACTTTTCCTACGTCTAAGCAGTGGAATAAAAGTCATAATTTGGTATATGAAAGTAAAGTTTAGACATATTTAAATTTTAATGGTTTGTCAGAAGCAGACAAATTTTATGTTAAGGGAATAGCCCCAAATATATAATACAATAGAATGATGTTTTCAAATTTAAATAAGTGTTCAATTTTAGAATCGGTTAATTCCTGGATTTATTATAATTCCCCTGAACTTGGACAAGCCAGTTCTCCACTTGTGAAAGGGGACCCAGGAAGATCTCCAGCCAGCCTGGAAATGCACAACTGAGGGTTAGGTGTAGTTCTGGTTCACCGTCCCAATTTTGTGTGTTGAAGACTGTAAAATAAGGAGACTGAAAATAATATGTAGTTCTTAATAAATGGTAAATTCATTTTTGGAAAGTATTTCTAACTCGATAAGATTAAGAAAATTTACTTGTTCTGGGAGATGATAAAGGTTTTAAGTTTTTGTTGGCTACTAATGGGATTTGAACTGCAAAAGGAAGCTTTACACAATAGCTGTGTGTGTTTTAGTTTGAACATGGAGTGTATATTTAAGACCAAAAGGGAACACAAAGAGCTGAGGAATTGGATTTCCAACATAACTCCCTGCTTGTCACACTGAACTTTACACTGTGTTACCTGGCAGTGTGTCAGTGCCAGAAGAAAGAGCTGAGCCCTGCTGAGTTCACTAACTCTTTCTGTGGGCACAGTTGGGGATTTCTTAAATGTCTGCTGGTTGTCATCTAAAGACTTAGAGTAACAGGTGTATCTCTCTCAGTTATCTGTGCTGCAAACTTAAAGAAGTTGGTGGTGAAGAAGTTTCACAGATACGAAGAAGAGATTGATATCCATAATGAGTTCTTCCGGCCATATGAACTGAGCAGTTTTGATGACACCTTTTGCTTGGCTATGACTAGTTCAGCACGGTATGTTCTGAGCCCTCTGGGCTATTTGAGAACTGTGATTTTCCTAGTTGTTAGACCCAAGTCTTACTCTACCAGAATTGCGCTGTGCACGCCTACTGTCAGGTGAGTATTTAGTCACCGCTGCAGTGCCATCCAGTCATGGGCAATCTGTGATTTCAAGAAGTAGCCCCTGTTTTTGTTAGTCACCTAGAGTCAATTTCTCTCCTATTAGTCCTTGCTTGCCATTTGAAATAGACTAAACGTTTTCATTGAACCTTGAAATTGCAAGCTATAAGTGAGTAGAAATAGCATAATTTGGGGTATTAAAAAGGAGATTAACCTCTATGTGTGTAATCTTAATAACACTGGGCAGCTTATTTGAATCTTAATTCTGTAGGGTGCATATTCCCATGTACACACACACACATACACACACAGTGCTTCATGCACCTGGCGCAGTAGGTGATGAATACATGCTAATTATCACATTATTGGGTTTTTTTAAAGATTTTTTTTTATTGGAAAGGTGGATATACAGAGAGGAGGAGAGACAGAGAGGAAGATCTTCCATCCAATGGTTCACTCCCCAGGCGGGCGCAATGGTTGGAGCTGAACCAATCTGAAGCCAGGAGCCTCCTCCGGGTCTCCCACACGGGCGCAGGGTCCCAAAGTCTTGGGCCATCCTCAAATATATTCCCAGGCCACAAGCAGGGAGCTGGATGGGAAGAGGGGCTGCTGGGGCTAAAACCAGTGACCATATGGGATCCTGGAGCGTTCAAGACGAGAACTTTAGCCTCTAGGCCACCGCACCGGGCCCCACATTACTGTTTTTCATTAGGCACAAATCATATCTGGTTCCTAGCCTTATCAAGGCCTTCAGATACGGGAGAAAGGAATATTTTGATTTTTTTCCTTCCCTGGAACTCACCGCCTTCATCCTTTCTTCTGTAGTTCATGTGATGAGGCTTCAAGACTCTTCCCATCCTAAGGATCACCTTTGAACACACTTCCTTTTCCTGTATCTGTTAGAATTAGGTAATTAGGTGGAACCTTTCAGGAAAAATGGTAACATTAGGATAAGATAGATGAGCAAAGCAAAATTATTTCTTGATTATGAACTGTTATAAGAAAGGTTAAGTTTTTGTTTTATGTTTCCTTCAGATGTGATGTATGCAAAAACATATTCTATTGTTTTGTCTTGTATAAATTACTCTTTAGCTCCTATTCAGATGGTCAGGAGAATTTTGAAAAATTTTAGTGGTTTAATTTTTCAGCCAAGCTTGTTAAAATTTAGTGGCTTTAATTTTTATCATTTTTGGAATTGTTTAGTTCTCCAAAGGCTAAATGAGTATTCAGCAGATAGTTGATTTTCTTAGTGATAATTCTGTCCTATAATGGTACTGCTAACACTGAGTAAGTGAATGCTTAGCCATTGCTCTCCAGAGGAATAAAATAAAGTTCCTGTGAACCCCCTAATAAGAGCGTGTTCATCATGAAGCCAGGACATAACCTGGTTTTGTGTGTGCTGCTGCTTAAAGACACCTTTAACATGTAGTTGATTGGTTAATCCAGCCTGAAGCTTATCTAACACACGTGTTTTCCTCTGTAAGGCACATCACATGCTTGGGGACCTCTTTTAAGCGCTAGATCCCACCACAAGAAGTGTGCGTGCGTGCACACACACACACGTGAAAAACATGGGACTAAACAGACTGTCTAAAGGACACATGTTTATTGTATGGAGGCAGAAGTAAAAAGGCAGAGAACACCTTGTTCAGCCTCCACTGGGGACATTAGCATGGGGTGCCTGGAATTGTTTACTGCTGTGCATGTCTGTGAAGGACCGTGGCAGCACATGTTGACTTGAGTAAATTCTTGCACATGTGGAATCTGCAAATGATGAACATCAGCTGTTCAGAAAGAAGGAAAGAAAAGCAAACCATTTGCATTGTAAAAAAAATTCAAATTTAGATATTTTGAACCAGATTCAGGGTTATTCTCATTTCCTTTACAAATTCAGTCAGACACTTGCCAGAGGCCAGGAGCCCCAGAATAAATCATGCAGCAGTTATCTTTTTGGCACCTGGTTCTGGCTGTGGCAGCAGCAGTGAGGCAGCCCTTGCCTATGAGGAGGCAGTTTTGACTTATCTCAGTCCGTGGGAAATTGCAGCAGTTTCCAGTCATTGTTCCAGCAGTGTTTAGATGAATTCACTGCAGCCCAGGGAGGTCAACCCTGACATTTCTTTTCACATCACTGTATTTTGATCATTAATGTCTACCCCATTTAGTGGTGGAGCTTAAAAAGTGTTGTCCTGGGCCCGGCGGTGTGGCTTAGTGGCTAAAGTCCTCGCCTTGAACACTCCAGGATCCCATATGGGCGCCGGTTCTAATCCCGGCAGCTCTACTTCCCATCCAGCTCCCTGCTTGTGGCCTGGGAAAGCAGTCGAGGATGGCCCAATGCCTTGGGACCCTGCACCTACGTGGGAGACCCGCGTGGGAGACCCCCTGGTTCCCCGTTTCGGATCGGCGCAGCACCAGCCGTTGTGGTTCACTTGGGGAGTGAATCATCGGACAGAAGATCTTTCCCTCTGTCTCTCCTCCTCTCTGTATGTCTGACTTTGTAATAAAAAAATAAATAAATCTTTTTTAAAAAGTGACGTCCTTAAAACTAGATGGTTCAGTGTTTCTGCCATTGGTTTTCGTGAGAGTTTAGATTATGCTGGGTAAGCAGATGGTCATCGCAGGAGGGCTGATACCAGCACTGTTCCAGGAAACAAAAGCTTCATTTCAAGGCTGTTGGGCCTGGCTGTCACAGAGGGTTCACAGTGGAAACTCTGACCCTGATGTTGCCCGTGTCAGTTTGTAGGTTTCCATGCTCTTGATCACCTGACACCCCATGAACAAGGACTATCCTTTAATACTGTGAACTGAGAGAGAAGCCAGTCTTATCTGATGGACAGCGATTCAAGGGGGATTTTGATTTTTTTATTTATTTTTATTTTTTAGTGACTTTATGCCAAAGACCGTTGGCATTGATCCAAGTCCATTTACTGTGCGGAAGCCGGATGAAACGGGAAAATCAGTATTGGGGTAAGATTTACTGGCAGATTGGAATTTTAAAGATTCATGTAAAATAATATCTTGTTGCGATCTAATGTCCACCAAAACTAGTAACTTTAACTCACCTAGTTTGGGACAGTTCATTTATTGCATCTAAGCAACTAATAAGTGTTCAACATTGAAGATAATATGTAGGAGAATTCCAGTGAAATAAAACATCCTGTAATTTAAAGTTGGAAATATAATGGATGACATATATAACATATATTTTTGTCATACATATCTATTATATATGTGACATATATAATAGATATTAAGTATTATGTCCTATAAAAAATTCAGCCATCTCTCTTTCCAAATATAAAATACTTAAGTGCAAGTTTATATTCATTCTATTTTTTTGTTAGCATGCTAAGGATCACCAAAGCAGACATGCCTTGGTTGAGAACTGAATTGATATGTGATGCACCACTGTAACATTGTTTTGGGGGAGACTGTGATTTTATTATATTCAATATGAAGAAGAAATATGTCAGAATCTGCATCTTGGTGCTTACAGAATGACAGGAAATGTGCTGTTTGGCACTAGCTTCTTATTCAGCGCCGCTGACCTGCCTCCTCCTGAGGACAGGGTTCCTCCTATATTCTCACCAGCAACCTTGGCCTGACTGTAGATGTGAAGTCCTAATTGTATTGGGAGGGTGTACAGGGACTTAATTGGATTCTTGCTGCATGTGATTTATACAAGGTGATATTTATTCATTCTTTTCAGATACACCGTACTGTATCTGTGACTTAAATATGTAGCCTTTAAATAGCTTTTATGTTGAGCCCTTGGCAGAGGGCTCAGAGGAGTTTCAGAGAAGGAAAGTCCACAGGATGTTCCCAGGCCAAAGAACTAAACGATCAACTCTGTTAGTATGTAGCGCAGAGTTGTTCCCTGCATAGTCTAGTTCAGAATATTATGGTACTGTACTCAGTGTTGTGGTGTATGGGGTTAAGCCACTGCTTGCCGTGCTGGCATCTCAAATCAGGATCCTGATTCAAGTCTCCGTTTCCAGCTTAGTGTTCTGCTAAGGTATCAGAGAAAGCATCAGAAGATGGCTCCAAGTGCTTGGACCCTGCCACCTGTGTGGTAGGCTGGGATGGAAGGCTCTCGGCTTTGGCCTGCCCAGGCTTGACTGTTGGAGCCGTTTGGGGAAAGGATAAGGGGTCATCCAGTAGATGGAAGACCTCTCTCTGCTACTCTGCCTTTCAAATAAACAGAGAAGTAAATCTTTTTTTATTTGGAAAAACCCCACTAAATAAAAAGATTAAGGCTGAAATATCAAACATGTTCAATAAAAGCCAAAAATATTACTGTAAAATATTTTCTGAATTTAAAAAAAGATTCTTACTATTCTCAAACTTGGCACTAAAATGAAAGCAAATGCTTCTAGAAGAGCCCAGCTTTTTGCTGTGTTTCTGTCCCATCTGTTCTCCGCTCATCAGAGGGGGTGTTCAGCAGATGTACATGTTTACTAATAACTCAGCAGATTGTAAATCTAGCCTGTGCTCCTCAGTTCATTATTTTGGGGCACCAATTAATACCTGGATTTGACTCTTGCCCTTTTTTTTCCCTGAAAATTTTACAAGTTATGGACAATTTTACTAATATCTCAAGCATCATCTTCTGTTATTTTACCATGTATTTTGAAAACTGATTTTAGTTCCAAAGTAGGCTTGGTAGGTAGTCAAGTTGTTGAAAAGATTCTTTTTACACTTGATCTTAGCCAAAAGGCCGAGAAGCGATTGAAAAGATTCTTTTTGTACTCTGCAAGTAAGTTCTTAAAAAGGATACAAAGCGAGACGGACTTGTACAAAGGAAGAGATCTTGCATCTGCTGTTTTATTTCCCAAATGGCCACAATGGCTGAAGCTGAGCTGATCCAAAGCTGGGAGCTTTTTCTGAGTCTGCCATGTGGATGCAGGGTCCCAAGATTTTGGCCATCTTCTGCTGCTTTCCTTGGCACATTAACAGGGAGAAAGATAAGTGGATCAGCCAGGACACAAACCTGTGCCCATAAGGGATGCTGGAGGATTAGCAGGCTACACCACCTTGTAGGCACTTGCAAGTACTTATCTTAAAATGTGTAACAAGGCTTAGGTTCCTGTTTAGTCAGGACTTCACTAGCAATCGTAAACACTTAACCATTTCTCTTGAGGAACAACTTCATCCCAGAAACTAGTTTCTGGTAGTCGTTTGCTTATGCTTCCTTGGAACCAGGCACACACCAAATCATGGAGGTTCAGTTTAAAGACACCGCTCAGCCATTTTCATGTCTTTAAAGAAACAAAAGCAACAGAGAAGAGACTGTGCTGCAACGGAAGACTGCGGCGAGCGCCCCGCCGCCCCCCAGCGAGGAGGCCGTGTCCAGCAGCTCCGAGGATGACTCCGGGACCGACCGGGAGGACGAGGGCTCCGTGTCTCAGCGCTCCACTCCCGTGAAGATGACCGACACGGGAGACAGTGCCAAAGCAACTGAGGTGCGCGGCCGAGTTAGCGAGGAAACGCCCAGTTAGGTGACTCAAACTGAGGCACGGTCTATGCATTCGTAGCCAATTGGGTGATACTAATGCATTAGAAAAAGATGAGCAGACGTAAACTACAGAACCAGATGCTAGCACTGGGGGAATTGAACAAGCTGCCAAAAAAGTCATTCGGAGACAGTTAACTCAAATAAAATGAGAAAATGTAAGGACTGAGCCCATCATCCTAGGAGTTGACAGACTATGGCCAATCAGCCAAATCCGGCCTGCTGCCTGTTTTTATAAATAAAGTTTTTACTGGAACCTATCCATGTTTATATTATATAATGCCTCTCTCTCGTACCATAGCAGCAGAACTGAGCTGCAACAGAGGTGGGATAACTCAAAGAGCCTGAAGTATTTACTGTCCAGCCTTTGAACAGAAAGTTTGCCAACCCAGCATAATACCAAAAACAACTAGCAATTGTTGAGCAGTGTTTTATCCTAAAATAAGACATTTTTACTGAAAAATGGAAATCTAGTTTTTGAAAAGACCATCAAGTGAGGAGTGTGATAAGTTGAAGGAATATTGTGCTCATTTTTAAGGAAAAAATTGTGGATTTATGTGTTTTGTCTCATAAATTATTAATAAGTTAGATATCTAAAAATCCCTTCTAATTCCTTTTTATTCTTTTAAACTCCAGAATGTGGTCCAGCCCATGAAGGAAGTTTATGGGATTAATCTCTCCGATGGCCTATCAGAAGAGGATTTGTCCATTTATTCAAGGTGGGACAATTTACCATAAATGTTGAAGGGGAAATGAAAAATCACTGCAATGACTTCTCTATGGTAGCCATATACCCATAGAGATAGCAATATGGAAGGAAATGAACTCCACTGGGAACAGGATGGAGGTGAAATTCAGAAACACTGATTTATCTTTGGCCCAGGACTTGAGATCCCACTCACAGTCATAAAAACTGAGGCATGCATGCATTTTCACTTCCAGTGCACTTCAAAAAGATCATGGAGAATTGGATGAAAGGAGGAATTTATTTTGATGAAAAAATATTTGACATACATGCTCATAAGAGATCTCAGTGTTAATAGAACATGCATATTGTAAGCAAACATCACATGGGGTTCTCAAGCCTATGTCTCTCTTTAAATTAAAAATGATTTATTAATTTGAAAGTCAGATTTGCAGAGGAATGAGAGAGACAAGATTCTTCAATCAACTGGCACACTCCCCAGATGGTTACAATTGTCAGAGCTGGGTTAGACCAAAACCAGGGACTTCGTCTGGGTCTCTCATGTGGTTGGCTAGGGCCTCAAACTCTTGGGCCATCTTCTGCTGCTTTTTCCAAGCCACTAACAGGGAGCTGGATGGGAAGCAGAGCAGCAGGGCACAAACTGGCACCCATATACATTGCAGGTGTCCTAGACAGCAACTTTACCCATTATGTTACGTTACCACATCACTGGCTCAAGCTTATCTTTTTTTTGTTTTTAAGATTTATTTATTTTTATTGGAAAGGCAGATATACAGAGAGAAGGAGAAACAGGGAGAAAGATCTTTCATCCACTGATTCACTCCCCAAGTGGCCACAATGACCAGAGCTGAGCCAATCCAAAGTTAGGAGCCAGAAGCTTCTTCTAGGTCTCTCACATGGGTGCAGAGTCCCAAGGCTTTGGGCCATCCTCTACTGCTTTCCCAGGCCACAAGCAGAGATCTGTATGGGATGTGGCACAGCTGGGACATGAAATAGCACCCATATGGGATTCCGGCGAGTACAAGGTAAGGGTTTAGTCACTGAGCCATCACACCAGACCCTCCAAGCTTATCTTTTAATTACACTGTACACAAACTTTTCAAAGGACCTTAATATATGGCTGCAAACCAAGTACAGATCCAGCCATAGGGTCAAGATGCCTTCTTACATAATGAAGCCCTAGCATTCACTTTAGGTCTGGAGTACTGGTGGGCTAGTGGCTAGGGAGGAAAAGACAGGCAGTAGTATCTGGTTAGGAGTTCCCCAAAATCATGTGCATTATTGTGTGTCTGTATGTGTCCCTTTGAGGATAGGATTGTTAGTTGTCATTCTCACAGTAATCCTTGACTTGAGTTCAAATCCCAGCTCCACTTCTGATCTTGTTTCTGCTAAGGTGCAAACCCCATTAGGTGGCAGGTGGTGGTTTAGTAGTGGGTCATGTAGGAAACCTAGATTGAGTGCCCTCCCTGTTGTGAACTTTAAAGAGAGTGAGTCAGCAGATAGAAATATCTCTGTTTCCTTTGCCTTCCAAATAAAAATAAATAAAATTGAAAAAAAGTCTTCACCTGTAAATCCCTCGGAACCCAGTTAGCATTCCATAAACTCTTCCTTGGTTCTAATGTGTTACATTCTGAACACTTCATTGTTGCATGTGAATACGACCCCACTTAATTCATGTAGATTCAGCTTGAATAAATTCTGTAGCAAAAAATAAGCATTAATTTGCAATTATTCATTTAAAGAGAATTGGTTGATTGTAGGTAATGTCAGCTTTTTATTTCAACCTGCCAAGATTCGCTCTGCTGACATATCAAATGTAAAATAGTCAGCATTTGTTGAATGTAAAAGCCACCTCATAACTGGCAGCCTTAAGTTCGTGTACGACCATTTAACCGGAAGCCGGCATCATTACTCAGAGCCCAGCCACACTGTCCTCACCACTGGGTGCCTAAACATAGTCACCTATGCACTGCAGCTGTCAAAACTCCCTGAGCAAACACTTTAGCAGTTACCGTAGGTCTTTATGATCAATGTATTGTGGAAGAATAGATGATCTGGGTTTTGAGGCTGCCCAAAGGCAGATTTACAGAGAACAAGAGACAGAGAGAAAAATCTTCCATCGCTGGTTCACTCCCCAAATGGCCACAATAACCAGACCTGAGCAGATCCAAGACCAGGATCCAAGAACTGGGTCTCACATATGGGTGTAGAGACCCAAGGACTGGAGCCATCCTTTTTTGCCTTCCCAGACGATAGGAGCTGTAGCGGGAGTGGAGCAGCCGGGATACAAACTGACACTCATATGGGATGCTGCCCCTTGCAGGTAGAGGATTAGCCTATCGAGCCACCACACTGACCCTCTCCCCCCATGGGCTCTTTCTTATTGCAGAGAACATGAATGTATATAGCAGGAGCTGAAATTCTGACTCTGGTTAATTAAGCAAAAAGAAATAGTCCTTTACTTTAAGTGTAACTGGCCTGGAGCTGATTAAACTCAGGGCCACCCAAAACTCTGCCTCCTTAGTGGGTGAGATAATAGCCTTGTTAGCCTGTGACATCTGTGGAATGATTCTAAGAAGAGAGCAAAAGTGGGCCTGTAGGCCGAAGATTATTACAGGGGAGGGAGGATTCCTGGAGTAAGAGTAGGTGTTTGATATTTTGAAAATCAGCTCTGTAGCAATTCCACAAGACACCATTATTTCACTGAAAGAGCATTCAGTGACTTGTCCAGGAGACAGCCTACACTCCTGTAACCTTGTAATATTGACTTTCTACTTCTACTTATTCCCCTGATTGGCAGTGGAGAACCTTTTCTCTGCCAAGAGCCATTGGGATGTTTCTAATATCAGTTGAAGACCAACATGAAATCATTAACTTAAAAATTAGGCTGCTGAAGATTTATTGGAGTTCGAGTTCCACCTGCACTTAACTTTGCAGGGCCAAACCAGATAATTCTGCCTCCCATGACCGGCAGGCCAGGTGATCCCCACCCCTGCTCTGGATCGTGTCAGCTGCTTCTGCTTAGGATGCACAGTTGGCTGCAAAAGGACAGGAAGACAGGGGCCTGGCTATTCTTTCGGTCCCTGTGAGAACTCCTTCCTATGGACACACTGCCCCCATTGGACTTCTCCCTTGCCTGGGAACGTCTCCCTTCTCCGTCTGCCATGGGCATTGCTGTAATGAAAGGAAGCACCCTTCTATTTGCATGTGTGAGGTGGTTGTGCCAGGGAACGGGCAGAGGATGTTGAGGGACTGAGTGGCACCTGCTGTGTCCTAGCTGGGCACTGGGGCTTCTTTTGGCCCCCTCTGATTCAGAGGGCAGGTGTTCCTTTCCCCTCAGTTCTGCACCACTTGGCTGGTACCCCAAAACTTCTGGCTTCAGATCACAACTTCCAGAGGGGCCACCTGAGGACACTTGGGCAAAGGGACATGATGCAAGAGGACTCACCAGCCCCGTAGCCCCTTACTGGGATGTGGCCACCTTCAGCTTCCTGGGGAGTTCTGGAGACTTTTATGGTTTTCTTCTAATCACTGCCAAATCATTGTTTTCTTTTTTTAATATTATTTTTTTATATGAAATGCAGATATATATATAGAGGAGACAGAAATCTTCTATCTGCTGATTCACTCCCTAAATGGCTGCAATGGCCATTGCTGATCCAAAGCCAGGAATCAGGAGCTTCTTTCAGGTCTCTGCGTAGGTGCAGGGTCCCAAGGACAGTCATCCTTCACTGCTTTCCCAGACTACAAAGCGAGGAACTGGATCACAAGTGGAGTAGCTGGGACTAGAGCTTGTGGGATGCTGGCACCACAGGCTAAGGATTAGCTTGTGTGCCACTGCACTGGCCTCCCAAGTCATTGTTTTTTAGATATATATGTATTTCAATTTTGATAGTATTGTTTGTTTAAAAAGTTTAAAATTCCTTGTAAATATTGGTATTATATGACATTCTCTTAAAAAATGCATCAATTTTTTTTCATTTAGTGAAGATAAAATTTACATTAAAGTAAGTTCTTTGAAAGGCTTTCAGCAACACTGATGATACAAAAATGTATACCTTATGCTTCACTTTTCTTGGTCTTTAAAAAACTAATGAAGACATAAATGATAAATAAATACTAAAATAATTACCAAATAAATGATAAAATTATCCGTTTCAGGTGTGAGCCAGTGTAAGGGGAACAGAGGCACCCTCCCAGCTCCCTCCAGAGACTTGTCCAGGCTCTAGCCTGCACTTGTGAAAGAATTCAAGAAGGAGACATAGCTAAAGGTAGCAAGAAAGATTCACTTAAAGGGATAGTACATACTCAGCTGCTCATACAGGCGACTTGGGAGAATGAGTGCTGCAAATTTACTCCCAGTCATCCCTTTTTATAGGATGGGCGAGGGTGTCTGGGGCAGTGCTCAATTGAATATTCAAACATATAATTGAATATTCAACTCAAATGCAGTATTTGGGGCAGGGCTTCAGCCTTCACGGAGCTCTCTAGGTGTGTCGTGGGGCATGGTGCATAATGAGAAGTGAGGCCTAGGTGTCACCTGGGGACTGGATGTGCTGAGGGCAGCAGCCATGCTGACTTGTCGTGGTAGGGAGGGGCTGGTATTTGGGTGCTGAGTGCCTGTGGTGGCTCAGATGGGGACAGTCTTTGGTTCCCCCTTGCTACCTCCCTGCCTACTTCATACTCATCAGGAGAATGTAATTTAAGCAGTTAATGAATGGAAAGGAAATCAGCTCTGGAATTGTGCCTGGATGCCTGATATGAGCACATTAAGACAAAAATGCCAAACTATGTCCCTTAAAGGAGTGTGAGAGCATGTGGCACCTGGGAGGCTTCAGAGAAGCGCACCCTTCAGAAATACGTGCTGGGTACACTCTTTCTGGTGGAGCTGGCCTGGGGATACACCCGTGATCTAGTAGTTAGCCTAGAATCAGTGCTGTTAAGTCGGCTTGGAGGAAGTGGAAGGTGGCTGTGGTCTCCTCCTTTGTGCTCCTCTGAGAAGCGGATGCAGGTTCCTTGGGGGCAGACTCTTCTCTCTCCCACCTGGGAGTCTTGGCAGGGGCCCTGCTTTGGGCAGTGTATCCCTAGCGTGAACCTGCTCATTTTGTGCCATCTGTTGCATTGCAGGCTCCTCCCTGCATGTGTCCCGCGTTCCTTGCATGCGTCCCTCGACCCTGCATGTGTCCCATGTTCCCTGCATGTTTCCTGCATCCCTTGCATGTGTCCCATGTTCCCTGCATGCTTGCTGCATCCCTTGCATGCGTCCCGCATTCCATGCGTTTGCAGTGTATCCCTTAGACCTCTGCGACCCTGTGGTTCCAAAGACATTTTTTTTTCCTTTTTTTGGTCTCTTTATGTTTTTTTTTTAAGTAAGTATTTTCTGTGATACAGTTTTGTAGATATAGAGATTCCCAACTCATCCTCTCTCTTCCTCCCCATCCCCACCCCCGTATGATTGCAGTAGTATAGTTCTTTAGTAACAATGACAGGTTTAACATTCTGCTATTTACGTGTATCATGACATTGTAAGTATAGACAAAGGTAGAAAATCTAGTATCAAATTGCAAAGACATTTCTGTGTAAGTCTTGCCTAGTGTTCAGTTACTGAAAACACACTGATGTACACATCTGATCTTCTATTCCCTGGTGATGGCTTCCTTGGTAAGCAGAATCTCTTCTACCAAGCCGCCCTAAAATCAGACCAAGTCTTACAGGTGTTGAGGTGCATCAAGGTGTTTTTCTGAAGCAAGCACACCACTGTCATTTGAAAGCTTGCACCATTTTGTGTAATCTCCTGTGTTAATGGCAACTACCTGCTGCTTGTGCTGACTTTTGTCCAATGTCCTTCACAGATTTGTTCAGCTGGGACAGAGTCAACATAAGCAAGACAAGAGCAGCCAGCAGCTGTGTTCCAGGTGCTCAGATGGAGTGATAAAATTGTAAGTATGAGATGGGGCAATTTAAAAATGCCTTTGTGTTAAGGCCATTCATAGTGCTCTTTAGAAGACTTTTTAAAAAGAATATTCTGTATTGTCACCCAATGAGTAGAAGCACGAAAACATCTCCTTCTGGCATCTTATTGGAGGAAAACTGAGTCTTAATGGGGATAGAGAAGAGATTGGCTTGAAATATCCCCTTTGGGTGTGGGATTGGAGTTGGGAGAGGCTTCCCTCCATGAACTCCATGTCCCACTGGGCAGATGTGGGATGATGGAGAGATGGAGACAGGCCTCTCATGTACAATCCAGAACCCTCGAGGGCACAGTAGGCTTGTCTCTTCTGGCTATATATCCCTATCGGTTCCGATGGCTTGCTGCCAGCTAAAAGAGTTTTGGGGATAAAAAAAGTTAAACTACATTTAAATTATGCCATTTCCTGTCACCCCCTGGTTTCTCACCTTGAGCAAGTGCTGTGCTGTATAACTTCCATGCCACAGTATCACCTCCTTAAAAGGGTGATGAGACGTAAGAACTATAGAGTGCTTCCATGGCATCCATAAGTTGTGAGAGCATCATCTCCATGTTCCTCATTGGTTCCTGCTTGTTGGAACTACACCAAGCTGAGGGTGGAGACCAGGAGAGGCACCTGATTGTCATGTACTCAGTTGACTTCTCTAAAGTGAGTTACTCTGCAGAGTCCATGAGGTGGTATATACGTGAGGCATCTAGCTCAGTGTCTCTCACTTGTGGTTGACACTTATTAAATATAACCTTCCCTTTTCTCAGGGTAGCTTTGTCAGATGGGTCAATAAACTATGCATTGCCTTACTTTTGTCTTTCCTATACCTGCAAGCCTCTGCCGGGCTGTTCTGTAGCCTTTGCAGTAAGCACCAGAGGCTCTGAGGGGATTGAGAATGGGTGGAATCAGAACAGGCGGAGCCTGGGGATCCTGACTCCTCATGGAAGGGGAGGAAGAGGATATCATTCTCTGGCATTTTTGTGTCTGTGACGCTGTCTGTCATTTGTGCATGTGTTGAATCAGTGGACAGGCCACTATGGTGTATGTCTAACAGGGCCATTCTGAGCTGCCGTTTCTGGGGTGTGAGTATTCTGTAGCACTTCCGGTGGGGGAGCGAGTCTGATGGTGGCACGTCTCTGGCTCATCAGAGAAGTGGAACGCAAAGGAAATCACACATGGCCACAGCCTTAGAAACTGCTGGCTATCCGTCTGGAAGCATCGCTATTTTAAATATTCTTTCTCTTTTTGAGGAGGGGTCAGATAAACTCCTATTAATATAGAGGTAGTTTTCTTTGTCTGACCTATTTGAGATATGAAAGCATGGGGATCCAAATGAATTGAGATGTAGTCCAAGAAGGCAACATTAAAATGTGTTAGTAAAATAAGAAGTTCTGTTAACCAGGCTGTATTATAGAAACCGATTATTCTGTTAAAATAGCATGACACAACTTTTGACCTGATGGTGAAATAACTATAGCATACAGGATGAAATTTTAGTGTTTCTCACATTTTTCTTCAGTGATTTTTCTAATTTGATCTGTAATTACCGTAAGTTATTATTTTCTATTTAAAAATATTTTTAGAAAAATTATTTGAAAGGCAGAGTTAAAGAGAGAGAGAGAGAGAGAGAGAGTGAGTTTTTGTTGGTTTACTCCTCCAATGGCTATGAGTGCCTGGACTGGGCTAGACCAAAGGCAAGAGTTGAGCTTCCTCTGGGTTCTCTAGGTAGCTGCAGGACCCAAGCATTTGGGTTATTGTCTGCTACTTTACCAAGTGCATTAGCAGGGAGCTGGATCAGAAATGGAGCAGTTGAGACTTGAGCTGGAGTCCATTCTGGATGCTGATGTTACAGACTGCAGCTTAACCATATTTTCATTTTAATGTTATGTTATGTTATGTTATGTTATGTTATGTTATGTTATGTTATGTTATGTTAGAGGCACACAAATAAGAAAGAGGCAAAGTGAGAGAAGGGGGGTGGAAGAGAAGAAATTCTATCCACTGATGTATTTTTCAGAGGTCACAACAGCCAAGGCTGGGCAAGGAGCTAGGGCAAGTCTCACACAAGTATCAGGAGCCCAACTACTTGAGCCATCATCACTCCCTCCTGGGTCTGCTTTAGCAGGGAGCTGGAGTTAGGAGCTAGAGCCAGATACTGTGATATGGAATGTGGGGTGAATACCCACCCCCTGCTTTGACATTGTTTCTCTTGAAATATTTATTATTTCCTTTTTCTGAATCCTGGATGGAAATCATGAGGATATAGAAATGTTAACCTTTTCCACTTAATTAGTGTAAAATCAATCATGAGTGTGTTTTTGTGTTGTATCTTCAGCAGGATAACAAAGAGCTTGGTAGGTTCTGCATCATGTTGTCATGGTAACTGCCCAAGAATGTTGTTAGGGTTTGTATGTGTGTGCTTTAAGTCTGTAGCCAGATTCTTAAAATGTCAACTATTTATTTATAGGTTTCTAAAACTATATGTAAACCAAGAGAAATTAGACTTATATGGGATTCTTAAAGATCTCTTATATTTTTAGTCTTAGTGTGTTTTTAAATGTTAATAAGTTTTATTTAAAGTTCCTTTACATATGTAAGCTGCTAATCTCTGAACAGTTCATAATCTTATCACTTTTTATTGAAATCATGAGGCAATCAATCCTGTTTTCCTTTTCTGAATACAAAGTAGTTCCAGTATCAAATGTAAGAACTTACTGGCAGGAAGCAACTGACAAGCAGCTTGTGCCACAGGGGCTCCCAAAATAGGAGTACAGAGGCTTGAATCAAGGGGCTGGACTTTCATCCAAGGTCTTACAGGCTGTGGCCTCAAAGTGAATGGTAAGCCCACAGCCCAGGGAGTGTTTACACTATAACACATGTAAGGCTGTCTTTTATTGGAATAGGACCCCTCCCTTTGGTTGCCCCTCTGAGATCAGCCAGCATGTCAGACTACTGGCATGTAGTGGGCACTGGTCTATGTGCCTGGACCTATGTGAACCCAGTTCCCCTAGTAACCTTAGGAATTACATCTAATTCTTAACTGTACTTGTGGACAGAAAGTGATGCACAGAGAAGTTATGCAACTTGTTCAAAAAATCCAACAACCAGCAAGTGGAGAATCTCGCACAGGCCGGCCACAGAGCCCGTGTTCTCCCCTTAAGCTATCCAGGCAGATTTTAGAACCACTGAGGTAGAGATGCTGGGTTGTTAGCATTCACAGCCTTCACTTGGGTCCTCTTACATGACCTGGATTTGTGCGTTGATCTTGATTTTTAAATATAGTTTGGGGCTGGCATTGTGGCAGCTTCTATGGGCACCAGTTGAAATGTCAAGTGTTGCACTTTTGATTCAGCTCCCTACTAATGTGCCTGGGACAGCAGCAGAAGATGACTCCAGCCCTTGGATCCCCTGCTCCCAAACGCGAGATCCAGATGAAGCTCTAGGCTCCTGACTTTGACCTGACCCATCCCTGGCTATTGCAGCTATTTGGAAAGTAACCTCATGAATCTCTCTCCCTCTTTCTCCCTCTGTTCCTCTGTTTTTTGTTTTTCCCTCTCTGCCTTTCAAATAAATAAATCTTTTTTTTGGAAGATTTATTTATTTTGATTGCAAAGTCAGATATATATATGTGTATATATATATATATATATATATATAGAGAGAGAGAGAGAGAGAGAGAGAGAGAGAGAGAGGAAGGTCTTCTGTCCGATGATTCACTCCCCAAGTGACCGCAATGGTGGCCAGAGCTGTGCTGATCTACAGCCAGGAGTTCTTCTGGGTCTCCCACATGGGTACAGGGTCCCAAGGCTTTGGGCTATCCTCTACTGCTTTCCCAGGCCACAAGCAGGGAGCTGTATGGGAAGTGGCGCCGCCGAGATTAGAACTGGCACCTCTATGGGATCCAGGCGAGTTCAAGGTGAGGACTTTAGCCACTAGGCCATCACGCCGAGCCCTTAAATAAATAAATAAATAAATAAATAAATATTTAAAGGAAAAATAATTAAAACCATTGTCCTTTAATTCTTTCCCTGAGCCCCAGTGTATTGTCCCTCAGCTGGGCATACCTCAGCTTTGCTTGACTGATATGGTGTCATAGTGCAGTGGTTGTTATGTCGTCAGCAGTGTGGTGTTGCTCATCTTGATGGATGTTGGAGTCCTGCTTGTTGGTAGGTGGTAGTTTATCGCTGTGCCCCCTATGATCCTATAACAGGGACTTGAGGCTGAGCACTCAGTATTTGTCGAAATGTGCTACATCTTGCCTTCTTCCATCCCACCCATGGCTACCAGGCCTCCTGAGAATGCTCTCCCAGTGCCCCACTGACTTTCATTGTCTCTATGGTGGCTTCCTTGTACTCCATCATGGACCACTCTGTGGTTCTTGCCCTATTCTGTTGGTTTATTTTTTTCCTTCCTAGGCCCTCTACCCTCTCCTGTTTTTTTGTTCTTATGCTGCCTTCTGAAAGCAGAGAAAACTAAGCACATGGATTTTCAACATACACCCCCTGTCCCCTGCCTTTTCTTCTTCCTCTGCACATGTGAGCCAGCGTTGAGTGAGGAGGACCTATGTGGAAGGGTCAGCTGTGCCTTGTGGGCAGCAGCCCGTGGGCTGGGGCTGCTACACTATGTCCACACAAAACCAGCATGTTCTCCTTTTCTGCCCTTTCCAGTTCTCCGGGAGTTCTTAAGTAAGCAACAATTGCCAATCACTTGTCAGTTAAAAAGACATGCACACACATATTACTAATGCTTGCTTTGTGGCTCACTCATTCCAGGAATATGGCTCAGTCCTTTGAAAAAAAAATTCCTGGAAGGGTCCAAAATATACACAGGAATTGTATGAATACTGGGTAACTCACGATTCTTCTAGCACAGGGCAAGTTGAAATGTAACTTAAGGTAGTAAGTGTGCTTACTGTTTTGGGACCTTAAGACTGCATTTATTTTCCAAGTGTATATCATTATTAAGTGGTATTTACTGACTAGTATAGTCTGGTCAAATTCTCACTGATCTGAGCAGGTGCCTGCCCAGTTAGACTTATGTGACACGATGACCACAATGAAATCAGCCTCACCAACTTTTCATTTCCGCTGATGTGTCCTGCAGATCCCAGTCACACACTGCACATTCTCCTCCTCCCTCCTCAGTGATTGCATCTGCCCTGCGGAGGTTGTTCTGGTCTTTGGTCCTGAAGGCTCCATAAATCAGTGTTTCTATCTTTAGTGGGGCAACTTCTGTTATCTTTTCCAAACACAGTACAGTCTTTAAAGGCTCAAGGACTGGAGCAATTGAAAGGCACTGATCAATGATTAATTAGCTAATTTCCTCCACAGGTGGGAGATGATAGGTGATAACACAAGAAACTAGGATGTGATCCTTTCCTGCAAGCGGTGGTCTTTCTTCCTCTTTCCTTCAGGCTTGATTTCTCTGTCTCTCTCTCTCTTTTCTTTAACCCTCTCAGACTCCCTGTGTTTTTTCCATTTCTGGTGATTTTGCAAGCCCCTCCCCCAAGTTTATTTTTAGCTCCTTCTCACTTTCCCTCTTTTTCCTTGCCCATTCTCTCTCTATCCTCTTTAGTTTCTTGTTTGTTTTTAAATGCAATAACCACTGTTAAACACAAGTTCCCTTTCCGCATGTTTCAGATTACACTTCTTGACAAAGAAGTGGGTCATTGATGCAGGTGGTGGTCTGCAGACAGTGAAGTGAAGTAGAACTGAACCGAGTACAATAGCAGCTGCCAGTGTACAGCACTTGTGCTTAAGCCTTGTGTCATGACACTTGGTTTCTGGACACGAGTGCAAGTACAACATGTGGGTATCAACTTTGCTGTACAGCATGCGGGTATTGGCTTTCCTGTGCAAAGCAAGTTCCTTGCTGCGGGTGACAGTTCTGGTTTGTGTCTATATTTATGTACCTTTCCTGGGACCAGATAAATTTTAAAAACCTAGCCCTATTCATGGCATCTAAACACTTAGTGATTGTCTGTTGAATGAATGCATGCAAATCTGCATGAGTGAGTTTGTTGGGGTGTAGTTAGTAAAGGAGAAAAGTGAGATTAGAAAAGGCATCTGTGGTGTGGCCACAGTGGAAGTACATTCAGAGCAAGACCAGGAGAAGAGAAATGGGAGAGATCCTTATCTTGGAAGCTCTGTTTTAATGATGCTAGTGATAGACTTTTTATTTGTATTTTAGAAAGGTCAGCCTGGAAACAGTGTGGAGAATGCATTGGAAACAGGGAGATAAGGAATCTTCTGGAAACATTGAGAAAGCAATGGAAGTGGGCTACTGGCAGTTAAGATAGAGAAAGGGAATTATGCTCTAAAGGTTGGGTTCCAGGAAGGATGGTTGGCGATGTTGTGCCCTAGCCAGTTGATGCAGAGGAGTGCCACACACTGATTAAGATCTGAAAGTCCTTTCTTGGCAGCAGTGAAGAGGTGACTCATGCCCCAAAGACCTCTCGACCCCAAACTACAGAATAGCAGAGATTACAAAGGCAGAGGCCACAAATTGGGAGGAGTTGTGGGGGACTGGGCTAATGCAGAACTACCTTAGGAATAAAACAGTTATTAACTTTGAAGCCTTTGTTGCTATACCAAGTGAAACTCATTTGTCTCTTAATCATGGTTGAATAGCCTAGCCGGGCTTCCAGCACTGTTGCCAAGGACGATGTGGTTTTCCCAGTCAGGTCACACAGGCAGGAAGAGGACACCTCACCTAAAATGAAGCCCAGCTCAACATGGAGTCCCTCATGTCAGGTCTGTTATTTCAACAAGATGCATTGGTATTTGCTAGCAGATACACAGCAGTGGCAAGTGAGGGGGACTGACATGGTGAGTTTTTTTTTTATTAATTATTATGCATTATGTGACAGTTTCATAGGCTCTGGGAATCCCCCCACCCCTCCCCACGCCCCTCCACCCCCAACCGGAGCTTCTGCTGGGGATGGAAGAAGTCCAAACACTACCGTACAGAAACCAACGTCATCGGAAAGACAACCAGAAGCCCTGAGCGGTCCGCAGAAACAGAAGAACAATAAACGTCCTTCGGGACCAGGGAGGAGAGCTTTCTCTGGTCCGAGCCTGGCTCCACCTCTGGACCCCCACCCTCCCTTGCAATGACCATCAGGATCGCTCCGAAAACCCCTCATAGCAAACAAACAATCATACAAACTAAAAAAACCTAAAATAAATAGACAAACAACAAAAAGTAGAGCTTGGAATCTGACAGGAAAGAGCTGGCATGGATTGGCTCATGCCTCGCTGGGTGGGACACGAAGATTAGTCACTCTTCACCGTGGTGTTGGGGACTTTCCTGCACACCCCGCCCCTGCAAAAAAAATGTTCTGCACCTTAATTGTTGACAAATGTCTTGTTAGAGTTACAAGCCAGTCTAGATTATCCTAAAATCTGCCAAGATCAGTAAAATTATACTTCAACACAACAAATGGCTAAATACTAAAATGAAATAGACACGAGACAGCTGAATGGTACCTTATAGCCATTTTAAGGTATATAGCAGTCGGTCCTGTATACAAACTAAAATTGAAATGTCAAGGAGCAAATCATAGGACATGGTGAGTTTTAAAGGGTAATAGCACAAACAAGATATGTTTGGAGCTCAACACTTAAGGTTTTTCTGCCCTTCATTTCAAAGGCAAGTAAAATTTCACAGCTCCCTCTGAAGAGGTCTAAGTTAAATAGATGATTATATATGCTTTGTAAGTTTTCTGGGAATCTATGATCAGATTACAAGGAAAAATGCTTCAGTTATAATTAGAGATGAACTTATGATTGTCTTAAAAATGTATTTTTATCCCATCAAACACTGCCTTACTTTTTATGTGATGAAGCAGATTACTCCTGAGGGAGCAGACCGAGCTACCAATCTGGTGATGGACAATGTATTACTCACTGATTTTTCTTGGCTCTGTAGCCTGTCAGTTTAACCTTTTGTTATTTTGTTAGTTTCCCAAATTCCCATCAGTTTTGTATGTGAAAGGGGAGTGGGATGTTGAGGAGGGGAGCAGGCAGATGGAGTAATTATTTTGAGCCTTGTGCTATGTCACCATGGCTTCCCAACCAGCACTCGTTGGGCACAGTGAAGATGAGTGTCCAGGTAGGGGTATTTATAGCTGTTTTCTCCTCTGAGTGTAGATTGTGCATCTATTCACTTAAAGGAATATTTCTGAAATACAAGAAAGCACATTTCAGTTTTGTATTTAAATATAGCTCTACTAACCCTATATATGATTCAGAACTCACCCCCCAGGGGCTTTCACATATGATTCTTTTTTTTTTAAATTATTTATTATTTAACTTTATTAATTACATTGTATTATGTGACACAGTTACATAGATACTTGGGTTCTCCCCACCCCTCCCCAAACCCTCCCACCATGGTGGATTCCTCCACCTTGTTGCATAACCACAGCTCAAGTTCAGTTGAGATTCCTCCATTGCAAGCATATACCAAACATAGAGTCCAACATCTTATTGTCCAGTCAAGTTCAACGGCTTCTTAGGTATACCCTCTCTGGTCTGAAGACAGAGCCAGCAGAGTATCATCCCAGTCAATTAAAAGCTCCAACATACCATCAGCAAAAATTTACATCATTATGGAATTAATTGACATAGTAATGAGTAACCAATATGTTAAAGGTAAATGCGAGTTCCCAGCCACCTTCTGTGACCACCTCACCTATACTTCAATTTTAGTTTATACACAACATATAACATTCAAAACATAACATGTTATAAATAACATCATATCATCTTAAATTAAGGCAAACATGTGGTATTTAACCTTTTGGGATTGGCTCATTTCCCTTAGCATTATGGTTTCCAGTTTGGCCCATTTGGCCACAAAGAACTGCATTTTGTTTTTTTTTTTTTAATAGCTGAGTAGTATTCCATGGAGTAGATGAACCATAGCTTTCTTTTTTTTTTTTTTATTTTTTTTTATATATATATATTTTTTAATTATTTATTATTTAACTTCAGTAATTACATTGTATTATGTGACACAGTTACATAGATACTTGGGTTCTCCCCACCCCTTCCCAAACCCTCCCACCATGGTGGATTCCTCCACCTTGTTGCATAACCACAGCTCAAGTTCAGTTGAGATTTCCCCATTGCAAGCGTATACCAAACATAGAGTCCAGCATCTTATTGCCCCGTCAAGTTCAACGGCTTCTTAGGTATACCCTCTCTGGTCTGATGACAGAGCCAGCAGAGTATCATCCCAGTCAATTGAAAGCTCCAACATACCATCAGCAAAAATTTACATCATTATGGAATTAATTGACATAGTAATGAGTAACCAATATGTTAAAAGTAAATGCGGGTTCCCAGCCACCTTCTGTGACCACCTCACCTATACTTCAATTTTAGTTTATACACAACATATAACATTCAAAACATAACATGTTATACATAACATCATATCATCTTAAATTAAGGCAAACATGTGGTATTTAACCTTTTGGGATTGGCTCATTTCCCTTAGCATTATGGTTTCCAGTTTGGCCCATTTGGCCACAAAGAACTGCATTTTGTTTTTTTTAATAGCTGAGTAGTATTCCATGGAGTAGATGAACCATAGCTTTCTTATCCAATCCTCTGTTGATGGGCATTTTGGTTGTTTCCATGTTTTTGCAATTACTGATTGTGCTGCTATGAACATAGGAGTGCATGTTGGTTTCTCATAAAACAATTGTTCTGGATATATTCCTAGGAGTGCTATTGCTGGATCATACGGTATGTTGAATTTGAGTTGTTTGAATATTCTCCATACTGATTTCCATAGAGGCTGTACCAGCCTGCAGCCCCACCAGCAGTGGAGTAGGGTTCCCTTTTCCCCGCAACCTCGCCAACAAGTGTCGTTGGTGCTTTTATTCATGTGGGCCAGTCTTACTGGCGTTAGGTGGAACCTCATTGATGTTTTAATTTGGATTTCCCTTATTGCCAGGGAGCTTGAGCATTTTTTCATATGTTTATTTGCCATTTGGGTTTGTTCCTTTGTGAAGTGTTTGCCCATTTCCCGTGCCCATTTCTTGAGTGGCTTGTTTGTTTTGACATTTTGGTTGTTTTGTAGCTCTTTGTATATTCTGGAGATCAGCCCTCTATCACCTATGTCGTGTGGGAAGATCTTCTCCCATTCTGTGGGTTGCCTTTTTACTTTGTTGATTGTTTCTCTAGCTGTACAGAAGCTTCTTAGTTTGATGAGGTCCCAATTGTTTATTTTGGTCTCGATTTCTACTGCATTTGGAGTCTTTTTTAGGAAGTGAGGGCCTACCCCTAAGTGTTGCAGTGTGTTTCCAACATTTTCTTCCAAAAGTTTGAAGGTTTCTGGATGTAGGTTTAGATCTGTTATCCATTTAGATCTGATCTTAGTGTATGGTGAGAGATGTGGATCTATTTTTTTGTTTCTGCAGGCTATTAACCAGTTGTCCCAACAGCATTTATTGAACAGACCTTCCCATTTGCCTGGATTGTCGTTTGTCTTTTTGTCAAAGATTATTTGGCTGTATCTGTGTGGGTTTCCTTCTGGTGTTTCTATTCTGCTCCATTGATCTTCCTCTCTATCTTTGTGCCAGTACCATGCTGTTTTGATAACCACTGCCCTATAGTATGTCCAGAGGTCCGGAACTGTGATTCCCCCTGCTAACTTCCTGTTCTTCAGGATGGTTCTAGCTATCCGTGGTTTTTTGTGCTTCCAGATGAACCTTTGGATCATTGTTTCCAGTTCCATGAAGAATGTTTTGGGCAATTTGATTGGGATTGCGTTGAATGTATATATTGCTTTTGGCAGTATAGACATTTTAATGATATTGATTTTACCTATCCAGGAGCATGGGATGTTACTCCATCTTTTGATGTCTTGTTCAATTTCTTTTTTAAGTAGTTTGTAGTTTTCTTCAAATAAGTCTCCTACATTTTTGGTTAGATTTATTCCCAGATATTTCATACTTTTCTCTGTTATTTTGAATGGTATCTTGCTGGTTAAGTCTTTTTCCATCTTGGGGCTGTTCGCATACACTATGGCTGTTGATTTTTGTTCATTAATTTTGTACCCTGCCACTCTACCAAACTCTCGTACAAGTTCTAGCAGTCTCTGTATTGAGTCTCTTGGCTCTTCTACATAAAGAATCATATCATCTGCATATAGTGAGAGTTTGACTTCTTCGTTTCCCATTTGGATTCCTCTGATTTCTTTTTCTTGTCTTATGGCCTCAGCGAGTACCTCTAGGACTATGTTGAATAGTAGTGGAGAAAGTGGACATCCCTGTCTTGTTCCAGATCTCAGTGGGAAGGGTTCCAGCTTTTCTCCATTCAGTATGATGCTGGCGTTGGGTTTTTCATATATGGCTTTAATTATGTTGTGGATTTTTCCATCTATGCCTACCTTGGTTAGGGTTTTTAGTAGGAAGTGGTGTTGGATTTTGTTGAAAGCTTTTTCTGCATCTATTGATACTATCATGTGATTCTTGTTTTTCAGTTTTTGGATGTGGTGTATCACATTTATGGATTTCCGAATGTTGAACCATCCCTGCATTCCAGGGATGAATCCTACTTGATCTGGATGAACGATCTGTCTGATGTGTTTTTGAATTCTGTTGGCTAGGATTTTGTTGAGAATCTTAGCATCAATGTTCATCAAAGAGATAGGTCTGTAGTTTTCCTTCTCTGTTAGTTCTCTGTCTGGTTTTGGGATTAAGGTAATGTTGGCTTCATAGAATGAGTTTGGAAGGGTTGCCTCTTTTTCTATTGTTTTGAAGAGTTTGTAGAGGATTGGGGTCAGTTCTGTTCGGAATGTTTTGTAGAATTCTGTAGTGAAGCCGTCTGGGCCTGGGCTTTTCTTTGTTGGGAGGTCTTTAATCACTGATTCAATCTCTACTTCAGTTATGGGTTTGTTCAGGTCGTTTGTTGCCTCTGGGCTAAGTTTTGGCAGGTGGTAGAAGTCTAAGAACTTTTCCATTTCTTGGTGATCTTCTGATTTGTTGGAGTACAGTGCTTTGTAGTAATTTCTAATTATGTCCTTAATGGATGCGGTGTCTGTTGTTATGTTGCCTTTTTCATCTTTGATGCTGTTAATTCTTGCCTTCTCTTGTTTTTTCTTTGTCAGTCGGGCCAGTGGGGTGTCTATCTTGCTTATCTTCTCAAAAAACCAGCTTTTTGATTCATTGATTTTGTGTATGGTTTTTTTTATTTCTATCTGGTTGATTTCCTCCCTTGTTTTGATGATTTCTTGTTTCCTATTGTGTGTGGGGCTCTTCTGCTGTTGTTTTTCCAATTCCTGGAGGTGTGTGTTTAGTTCCTGTATTTGGCGCCTCTCTTGAGCCTTGAAATGAGCTCCAGTTGCGATGAGTTTACCCCGTAGCACTGCTTTGGCAGTGTCCCACAAATTTTGGAATGTTGTGTCAGAGTTTTCATTGGTTTCCATAAATTTTTTGATCTCATCTTTAATTTCTTCTCTGATCCATTGTTCGTTTAATGGCATATTGTTCAGCCTCCAAGAGTTTCTGTATTTCCTGGGGCATTTTGAATTGCTGATTTCCAGCTTCATTCCATGGTGGTCTGAGAGGGTACATGGTATGATTCCTATCTTTTTGAAGTTATTTAGGTTTGCTTTGTGTCCTATCATGTGGTTGATCCTGGAGAAGGTGCCATGCACTGCTGAAAAAAATGTATAATCTGTGGCCTTAGGGTAAAAAATTCTATAAATACCTATCATGTCCAGTTGTTCTATTGTTTGTATGAGCTCTGTTGTTTCTTTGTTGAGTGTTTGTTTTGTTGATCTGTCTATTGTTGTTAGTGGGGTGTTAAGATCACCCACTATTATTGTGTGCATATCTATGTCTCCCCTTAAGTCCGTGAGTAATTGCTTCACGTAGCTAGGTGCATTTGAATTTGGTGCATATATGTTCACAATGGTAATTACTTCCTGATGGATTAGTCCTTTCACCAATATATAATGTCCTTCCCTGTCCTTTTTGATGTGTGTCAGATTGAAGTCCACATCATCTGAAATTAAGACAGCTACCCCAGCCTTTTTTTCTCGTCCATTGGCATGAAATATCTGTTTCCAACCTTTCACTTTCAGCTTCTTTGAATCTCTTCTGGTTAGATGTGTCTCTTGTAGGCAACAGATAGTTGGGTGCTGTTTGATAATCCATTCTGTTAATCTATGCCTTTTGATTGGTGAGTTCAGGCCATTTGTGTTAAGAGTTAAAATTGAGAGGTTGTGATTTTGCCCTGCCATACTTGTTTTTGTGGGTGTTGATATCTGTGTAATTACCCTTCCTTGTGTGGACTTTAGTGGGGAGATCTTCCTGTTTGCCATCTTTGCTTATGATTCACCTCCTTTTTTTCTGGATTTAGTGCATTTCTAAGGAGATTTTGTAGAGCTGGTTTTGTGCTGGCATATTCTTCTAATTTCTCTTTGCTGTGAAAGTATTTGATTTCGTTCTCAAATACGAATGAGATCTTTGCTGTGTACAATATTCTTGGTTGACAGTTGTTCTGATTCAGGATTTGGAAGATCTTTGTCCATTCTCTTCTTGCTTGTAAAGTCTCTTCAGAGAAGTCAGCAGTGATCCTGATTGGTTTTCCCCGGTATGTGATCTTTTCTCTGCTTCGTACTTGTCTTAGGATTCTTTCTTTGTCTTCGTTGGAGTGGAACTTGAGCACCATATGTCTGGGTGAAGATCACTTTGGGTCATATCTGCTGGGAGTCCTCTGACCGTCCTGGATTTGGGCTGGGTTCATGTTCCAAGTGTTTTGAAAGTTTTCCTGTATAATTTCGTCGAGCACCATTTGCATTCCTGACTCTTTTTCCGCTCCTTCAGGAAGGCCAATAATCCTAATATTTGATTTTCTGAGGTTGTCTTTCATTTCTTGTATGGTCTTATTGGCTTTGTTCAGACTTGTCTCCAGCTGTTTAATGAACTGGGTATGTTCGTTTTGTGTGTCTTCCGTTTCAGAGATCCTCTCTTCTGCTGTATTTGTTCTGTTGGTTAGGCTCTCAATTTTGTGCTCTAAGTCAAGGATTTTACTTTTCATTTGCTGTATTTCTGAGGCTATGTGGTTCTTGAATTCCTTGAAGTCCTCCCAATTCTTCTCATTGTCTCTGACATATTTTAACATTATTTTTTTGAATTCCTTGTCTGGTAGATCTTCTATGTCTTCATCTCGCATCTCCGAAATAGACATTGGCTTTCGATCCTTTATTGGTAGGGTGTTGGCACTCTCATCTGGATCATTACCTTTTCTGGTATTTCTTCCCATTGTGTTAGTGTTTCTTTTTTGAGAGACCTAGGCACCAGTGTGCTGAGGGGTCTCCAAGCACTATCCTGTAGAGATCGAAGTCTGCAGGCGTGGAGTAGCAGGGTGTGGGAATTTTCAAGGCACTTTTGGTGCGTCTCCAGAACACTGGACCTCAGGGCGCCACTTCCAGGGCCCAGCGGATTCAAAGCGCACTCTCAGCTCGTCCCCTACAGGTATGCTACCACAGGGCGTGGGGGAGTGAAGGCACTCTCTGTGCGCGCCCCCTGTGCGCGGGATCACAGGGCTCAGAGGATTCTAGGTGCTTTCTCGGTGTGTCCCCAGTGCCAGGGACTGCAGGGCGTGGAGGTTCCAGGTGCTCTCTGGGAACGCCTCCTGCACGCGGGTCCGCAGTGCTCTCCTGGTTCGTCTCCCAAGCACGGGACTATAGGGCGTGGGGTGTTCCAGGTGCTCTCTGGAAGCGCCTCCTGCGCAGGCTGCCCACCCCAGCGCTTGCAGAGGACCGACCGCCCCAGCGCTAGCACTGGACTGCCCAGCCCAGAGGTGTGCTTGTGTTCCTGTGGGATAGCACCGCCCAGCTGAGTGCCAGACCACAAAGGCACGGGGGAGTATTCAGTGTGCCTTTTGCCTTTCTCCCAGACACATTTTTGGCAGTTTCAAGGCACTCTCCCGGTGTCTCTAGACGCTGGAGTCTCGGGGGGGGAGGGGCAGGGAGACGAGCACCAATTGTGTTCAGGCTCTGTGCATGCCCCTGGGGGGCCAACTCCTGAAGCCTCCAACCCACCACTGTCCCCACCCAACTCACTCAAACCTCAGGTTCTTGCAGTCTGCCTCTTCCTCTGGTGGGAACCCTCGCCGCGGGTGCGTCTCCCGGCTACTGCGTCCGTTGCTGGTCCCGGCGGGTGCAGGCGGCTGGAACCTGGAGGCTGCAGCTGGAACCTGGAGGCTGCGGCTGGTGCAGGTCCCGGCGGGGCTTGGCGACCAGGGTGGGCAGATGCCGGCGCTTCCCGATGACTCAGGGTCCTGGTGTCCGCAGTGGGCGCAGGTCCTGGCGGGTCCTGGTGACCAGGGTGAGCAGATGCCAGCAGGTCCCAATCACCGCCGGTCCTCATGGCCACAGCGTCTGCGGGTCGGTCTGTGGATCGGTCTGCGGGTCGGTCTGCGGCTTTCAGCGTCTGCACTCAAAGGTGACTCAGCAGGTCAGGAGCGGAAAATCGTCTTCCCTGCCCTTCGTTTTGTTTTTCCCTGGTTGCTCTTCCGAGTTGTGTGGATTTTTTTTGGTTCCACACTGTCCAGGGAACTTCACGTTCTTCTCCCTGTAGTTCTATGCTGCTCCACTTACGCTTTTGTCGCGTTCTAGCCCTCTCTGTCTGTGAGCTCTCTCATAGTCTTCCTCCTGTGTCGGCCATCTTGCGAGTCTCCCCACATATGATTCTTAAAAGTGTAAATCTCCTTAAGTATTAATTGTGTTGAAAGTTCACCTACAGATCTTTTACCATTGTGTAAGTTATTTTCCATCTTTGATATTTTAAGTATATTACTCATCATTCCTCAGAGTCTTATGAAGAAATATGGGAAATAATATCATGGACATCAAGTTATTTTGTATTTTTAAAGATGTATTTATTTTTATTGAAAGGCAGATATTTTTTTTACATAAAGGAGATAAAGAGAGAAAGGTCCTTTGTCCACTGGTTCACTCCCAAAGTGGCTGCAATGGCCAGAGCTGTGCTGATCCGCAGCCAGGAACCAGGAGCTTCTTCCAGGTCTCTCACATAGGTACAGGGTTCCAAAGTGCTGGGCTTTCCTCTACTGCTTTCCTAGGCCACAAGCAGAGAGCTGGATGGGAAGTAGAGTAGCCGGGACATGAGTGAGTGTGTACATGGGATCCGGGTGTTTGCAAGGCGAGAATTAAGCCACTGAGCCATTGAGCTGGGCTCCTAGTATTTTTTTAAAGATTTATTTATTTTTGTTAGAAAGGCAGATCTATAAAGAGAAAGAGAGACAGAAAGATCTTCCATCTGCTGGTTCACTCCCCAGATGGCTGCAGTAGCTGGAGCTGAGGTGATTGAAAGCCAGGAATCAGGAGCTCCTTTTGGGTCTCCCTCGTGGGTGCAGGGTCCCAAGGCTCTGGACCATCCTCCACTGCTTTCCCAGGCCACAATCAGGGAGCTGGATGGGAAGTGGAGCAACAGTTACATGAACTTGTACCCATATGGGTTGCTTATGGAGGATTAGCTGAGCCATTATAGTTAGTTGAGCCATTATATTAGTTGAGCCAGTATACCAACCCACTACCTCATAGTCTTATACTTAAAGGTCTGCCTATATTGTATAAACATTCTTTTGTCACCCTTCCCTATTGTATGGGAATAGACAGTCCATGATTGGTGGAACCCACTTTATGGTATTTTCTTTCTTTCTTTTTCTTCCTTTTTTTTTCTTTCTTTCTTTCTTCCTTCCTTCCTTCCTTCCTTCCTTCCTTTCTTTCTTTCTTTCTTTCTTTCTTTCTTTCTTTCTTTCTTTCTTTCTTCCTAAAATGTTTCATTTATTTTGATTTGAAACACAAGGTCACAGAGAGAGAAAGAAAGAAAGATCTTCCATTCACTGGTTCGCTCCCCAAATGGCTCCAAAAGCCTTAACTGAGCTGATCTGAAGCTGAGAGCTAGGAGCTTCTGAGTTTCCCAAATGGGTACAGAGTCCCAGGCCATTAGCAGGCAGCTGACGCAGAGGTGAAGTAGTGAGATACAACCTGATGCCCATAGGGCATGCCAGCATCACAGGTAGTGGCTTTAACCACTGTGTCACAACACTGGCCCCCAATACATTTCTTTTTGATAAAAATAGAACAGAGAAGGGGAATATGTTCTGATACTGTTGGAAGTATCAATGAATGTTTAACAGCTAGAAAAGAACAAAAAAAATGTAATTTTAGACATTTTTTTGGCCGCTCT
Source organism: Ochotona princeps (assembly GCF_030435755.1). Lineage (NCBI taxonomy): Eukaryota > Metazoa > Chordata > Mammalia > Lagomorpha > Ochotonidae > Ochotona > Ochotona princeps. Next base: position 52,379,724 of record NC_080832.1, on the reverse strand, counting down.
AAAAAAAATTGTCTTTGAGGTTTCTCAGACCATTAATTGTCTTACGTCATCTTTTTTGTTCATTATTATTCAGATTTTACTTTTACTTGTCTGAAATTATTTTAGCTCTTACAGTTTGTCATGCCAGTGACAGAATCAGTTACCGGCTTGTTTATAGATCATGCAGATCACATAATTAAATTTAGTTTATTGCTGATTAAGTTTGTTATTGCCTCTTAGCATTTAATTTTTATTTTACTTCTGGAACCCTGAATATGTTTCCCAGTAGCTTCATAAGAAGAAATTTAGTTGGTGTCATCTGAATCCCTCCTTCCCAAAGCCTGTCTCTCATGGCTTCTAGAAATACATAGGTACAGCAGACACCTGGCAGAAGCTGGCACTGGGGGCTAATTCTGTCAAGTCAAACCACAGAACCACCCAAAGAGATCATAAACCAGGGCAAACCACAGAACCACCCAAAGAGATCATAAACCAGGGCTGAGAGAGACCCAAGAGGGAAGTGGTGGGGTTCCCCCTCTTGGGTCACTACTCCTGCAGGAGGGCATGAAAACTAGGACGGGGGCTGGGGTGGCTAGAAGGAGAGGCACTCAGCAATATCCATGAGGGCTGGATAGTTGAGTTGGTTGGAGGGAACTAAGCTTCAATACCCATTGACAGGTACTGGAGCCAAATGGGAAGCGGGACAGGCCTGGTGGGGGTTATTGTGGGTCGCCCTGACTGGGCTGCAGCCCCCACTGGATGATGAAAGAGTCGAGTGCGTGCTGGGCAGAGCCAGGCTGGACTGCAACATCCTTGGTTCCAGTGCAAGTCGGGACTGAGAGCGGAGCCAGCCCAGCGATTGCAACCACCAACTGATTGTGGCGATGGACTGTGCTGGGCCCAGTGCTTGCTGGAACATGTGGGAATCTGATCTGGGAATACCTCTAAGTTTCTTTGGTGATCTCCCCAATCGAACTGCTGGACTCAGAGCCCTGGCTAGGAGAGGACGGAGGACGGAACAGGTCAATCAACCACCTCAGCTAAATGTTGGGCAGCGAAATACTGGGCAAATGAAGACTCTGTGATGGACTGTGACAATCAGTGGCTTCTTCAATGACCTAATCGAGCTGGGAGTGATGTGACTGGCAGCGATCCATAACTGGAGGACTATTAAGACCACTTGAGCAAGTATCTCAGAGCATGCCCCACATCCGGGACTTTGGGCGGGTGGGAGACTGGGTGGGGATTCTCCCTCAATATCCCCCTTCACCTCAGATACATTAAAAGTATAATAAAATATATATTAAAAAAAAAAGAAATACATAGGTACAGTCCGGCTTCTTTGGAAGGTATATTCTCAGCTTGTCCCATTGCAGGGCAAGGGCAGAGTATGTTGGGACTATGCTACTGAGAACTAGAATATGTTTACAGACTATATGTTTCAACCATCTGATTTCAGAAGAAGGCCTGGAAAGGATTAGTGATTCAGAGTTGCAAAATTTTGAAGTGTTAAAGAAGACTGGATTCGCATTTCCATTTCTTAGGAACTCAAGCCCAAAGTCCAGTCTCACATGGTCTACCGTGCCAGGCAGCTGGAATTTTGCTAAGCCAGATAACTGTTGGATGCAGCTCAAAGTGAGGGAGGAGGTTTGGGAAGCAAGAATGAGAGCAGTTGTCCGTGCTAGCAAGTAAGCTAGTAGCTTGTGACCAAGGGAAGTAAAGGGAAAGATACAGAGCTTCCAGAACTGACCTCAAACTGTGATGACCCCTGGGGATCCCAAAACCTTTTCAGTGAGTCTGTGGTACAAAACTGTACTGAATAGCACACAGCATAAGGGCGGGGAGAGAGAGAAGGAAAAAAATATTAGCAATGCTTATGTAAGCCTTGGATGAAGTAGTAAAAGTAATTAAGGGTCAAGCCTTACTTTCATGTTACTTTAGGTCTCTTTGGGACTAGATGGGAAGCATAGTAAACAGAAAGTACCTGTGTCCCAGATCCAAGTCCTGTGGCTGTCTGAAGAGACGGACTCACACCCATTAACTACGCTGTGAGCTGAACCCACCTCTTATTGCATGGAGCACCCATAGAAATAATGACTGACAGACTGCCCGGGGCTCACCAGACACTTCTGTGGATTTGGCTGGCACTTTCTTCAAAGTGAACAAAGCCAGCATGTCAGCTCAAGGGAAACAATGGGCAGTGTTTGCTGTTAGCGATGAAGTCAGATCTCTGAAGTGACAGAATTTTGAAATGCTTGCATCCACCACCGTGAGTAATACTTAAAGATTGTTCAAATAGACATCAGAAAGGAAAAAACTCCTTAGAGGCTCTGATTTTTTTCACGTTGTGTAATGAAACATGCTGCCATTAGGAAGATCTTTATAACTAAGGAAACAATGTTTTGCACATATCCTATTCATACTGTTAAAAAACAAATGATTGGTTAAAAAAAAATCATTCCCAGTACAAGGAGTGATGGGACTTAAGATAGGAGAATATGAAAAACTCAGTGTTAGGGTTTCAGCTGCACTGCAGTGGCCTTAAGAAGCTTGTCTGATTTTGTTATCAATGTACCTTATCTGCAGTTATGTAGAAGGTTAGCAAGAACTTCTGTTCCTATCATGTCTCTGTTCATATATTTTCCTCATATACTCCATCAAAACAACTCACTGTGACAGAGGAAGCCAATTTGAGAACTGAGTTATACCCTAATAAGCTATGTGTAAATAAATTTTGGAAACATAAAGCATTCCTTCTTTTGTAACTTTTTTGGCTTGGAAAAATATAAAAATATATTATTTGTGCCAATATTGATTAGACTGTTTCAAATTCTAATTTAATTTTTTTAATTTTGGTAAAATGTCAGATGATAAAATTCATAGAAGCCATAGTTTATTGGGGTCCTAAGTAGTATGTAAAGGAATCTTGAGACTAGAAAGCTTGAGAACTTATTGGCACAGTGAATTTGACCATTTATTTCAGTCTGCAGTACTGAGACTATCAAGAGTATTATGATTCATAGCCTGTTCAGAATGTGCTAGCAGCTGGTCCCATGTGTGGCCTTGTTGAGCTCCCTGGTCTGTAAGACAGGGCTTAGGGTCAGTGCATTAACTCTGTGAACTTTGGCTCATTGGCCGACATGTTCTCTTACATTTGGTAGTAATGACTGATGGTTACTCTATTATGTTACAGGGAAGGGTATGGGCACTAAAATGTTACCTGTGTAACCACAACAGCTATTCCTCCTTCTGCACTACACACACACACACACACACACACACACACACACACACACATTATAAGGCCAAAGTGGAGCTAGATCCAAACTGAGGGGTGTTTTTTCCACTCCTAGAATACTCATAGAATGCATTGTTGAATACCCTTGGCAAAGAACTTTTGCACAAAGCTCTCTTGAGAACAGTTAACATCAAGAGAATTTCCTCTCATCTTAAAGATGATAAACTTATTCAGAAGTTAAAATATGATGCCACACATATCTTCTGGGAAACAAGATAACAGCTCAAGTCTGTGTCTTAGGAAAGATGATCGCAAGCCTGGCAGTTGATAGCTTCAGTTCCCTCCGGAGCAGGAGGGAGACGTGGGGGAGCAGCTGCTGCGGGAGGAGCAAGGACCCGTGAGAATCAAGACTGCTGCAAGCACCCTGACACCCTCCCCTTGTCATTTCCAAAGAAGCTGCTTGGAGAAGTTTTGTTTTAAGAAAGAGAGAAAGAGAGAGAAAGGATGGAAGAAAGGAAGAGTGGAAGGAAGGAAGAAAGAGGAAAGAAAGGAAAGAAGCCAGGCTGCTAAACTCAGCACGGCTTTCTCATGTGCAGTGCCAGCAAATTGTTCGCATCACATCCAGGGTTGGCTTAACGGGGAGTACTTATCTCTGAGAGGGAGGAGAGTTAGAGTCATGGGATCACTCCTGTGAGCAGTATCTGAATTGCTGTCAGGGGGGAAGCAAGGCTTTCTCAGCTGCTTTGGGGACTGATAAGTGGAGCCTGAAGAGAAGCAAATGTAGAGCTTCTGGAGGGAAAGGCTTTCCAGTGATTGAAATTATCCAGGAGGACATGAGAACATGCAGTGATTGAAGGTTGTGAGTTCTCTCCTGTGATGGAGGGCACTCAGGCAGGGGCTGGCTAATAATGTGGGGGATTCTTCTTTGGCTTGAGGTTGGACAAGATGGTTTAGAATCAAGGTTCCTTCTGATATTCGGTGATACCATCCTCACATCTATGACTCATTTGCTGGCTGGTATCATCAACAGCTTGAGACAAAAGGCAAATAATTCACCCATTTGGTAAATATTTATTAAGCACCTCCTGTGTGTAAGATAGAATCCTAGACATGGTGGCTGCAGCAAGGAACCGGACTGTGCAGATCCCCCAGGGGCTGTCTATTCTGGGGCAGGCCAGCAGGTGGGGAACAGCTAAGCACATAAATCAGACAGTTCGCCCAAACCAGGGAATTGGAGAGAGCAATGGGGGCAGGTTAAATGTCAGGAGTTGTTTTACATCAAGTATGGAGGAAAAGTCTTGAGCTTAGATGGAATGAAAAGGAGCTGTCTTCCCTGAGATGGTTAGGGAGGGATGTTGAAAGCAGAGAGAGGCCATCTGCAGAAGACAAGACAGAACCAGCTGGACACAGCTGAGACGCAAGTAGAAGGTCAGGTAGGAGACATGGAGGAACTGTGCTCACAGGACAGTTGGTCACTGATAGGAACCACATCTTCAAGGATGTCTCTCAAGTGCTTATGTGTTACTCTGAACTAACCTGCTGGGAAGCTCCTGGGGGGTTGTTCCATGAAGAGTAGCTAACTTGGCTCTCCACCTCTAAAAGATGACTCCTGGGGCTTTCTGGGGCATGCTCACAAAGAGAGAAATAGAAAGAAACTCAAGGAAGGCAGTTTCTCAGAAGCCAAGAGAAGTATTTCAAGAAGGAAGTAGGCAATGGTGTTAAACAGAGAAAAATTCTTGTTGGTAAAGGCAGTCCTGCTGTTTCTATGGGGTGGAATGTGGAGGCACCCTTAGGAGCCCACCTGAAGGGAATTTGGTGGGGGGAAATGGGAAAGGAGTAAGAAGAACACAAGGAAACCATTCTTTTTAAAAATGCCACTGTGTGGGTCAGCTGGTTTGTATCCCGGCTTCTCCACCTCCCATCTAGTTCCCTGCTAGATAGGAAAGCAGTAGAGGATGGCCCAAGGCCTTGGGACCCTGTGCCCATGTGGGAAACCCAGAAGAAGCTCCTGGCTCCTGTCTTTAGATAAGCTCAACTCTAGCCATTGGAGCCATTTGGGGAGTGAACCGTCATGTGGAAAATCTTTCTCTGTCTCTCCTCTCCTGTGTAAATCTATATTTCAGAAAAAAATACAGATTTTTCTTTCTAAAAAATGTGCTGCTTTAAATAGGCGCAAAGCAATAGGTTAGAGTCTGGAGGAGAGCATGAACTCAAGGAATTATCCCTAACACAGGATTGACCTTGGGAGATTTCTCTATGTACTAGCAGAAGAAAGTTCACCAGGAGACACAGCTGCTGGAAGTGCAGGACGGAGTGAGTGATTGCTCAAGAGAGAGGCCACTGTGAATTATTTTGCATTTTAGCTGAAAGCCAGAATGTCATTCTTCACTGTTGATTGATTTGTGGCATTTTTCTTCCCTTAAATGGAGACATATGAAATTAGCAATGTTCACTCATTTCTGACTTACAAAGACAGTAGCTTCATAGGACTCTAGCTAATAGATGAACTTAGACAATTCTGAATTTCCTTTGTAGGTCTTTATGATATATATATATATATATATATATATATATATATATATATATATATATATATACTTTTTAAATTTGGAAATAGTCTCAAATTTACCTGAAAGTGACCATTACATTTCTTCACTGACTCATAGGTCATACAGTAGCATCATTTGCTTCAAGAAGATTTTTGATTTTCATTTCTTTAGCGACATATTGGTCATTCAGTAGCACATTATTTAAAGTTCATGTTTTTGTAAATTTCCTATTTTTCTTCCTGTTATTGATTTTGTTTTGTGGCTTTTCATTTAATGGGATGTATAGTAACTGTGAGCTAGGGACTAACATACACAGATGTGAAGATGCAATGCAGTATGCATCTCTACTTCCAAATCTAAGATGGACTCTCAATGAAACTGTTAAATATATCTTGACAATAGGATGCTGGACTCTGTGCCATTTTCCATACTTGCAATGTCAGGATACATTTAAATAGCAGAGTGATGGACTTAGGACTGTTTATGAAGGACTATACTACTGTAATAATGAGGGGGGGAAATCACTTTGGTGGGCGGGAAGGGAAATCCAAGAGCCTATGGAACTCTATCATAAAAACTAATAAAAATGAAAAAGAAAGTGGCAATTACAGAACAGAGAACATCCTCACCTTCGTCATCATTTGAGAGTAGGTGTGGGCCTGATGGCCTAACACTTTTCAAAATGTTTATGTATTTTAAATTCTTTGAGAGGTAGGGAGACATAGAGACTGACAGAAAGATAGATAAGAGAGAAAAAGAGAAAGAGAAAGAGGGGGAGAAGAATGTTCTCATCCTCTGATTCATCCCCTAAATATCTGCAGAACATGTGGCAGGAATCCTGTCTCTGGAGCCATCACTACTACCCACCAAGAGCCACATTAGCAAGAAGCTGGAGCGAGGACTTGAACCCAGGCAGGTGTCCCAAGAGGCATCTTAACTGCTGGGACACACACACACACACACACACACACTTATATTTGTGTGTCCTGTAAATAAGAACACCTTCATACAAAAATCATAACACAATCAGTTAAATCAGAAATTAACATCAACATATTGCTACCATCTAATCCCTAGAACCCAGTAATGTCTTTAACTGCAGAAGGATCCAGTCTAGCATCCCACCTTACATGTAATTGTTATGTCTTTCAGTTTCCTTTACTCTACAGCTATTTCTCACTCTTTCTTGATTTTTGTGACCCTTGGAAGAAAGATCACTCATTATTTTGTAGAACAGCCCATTGACATGGGGTTGTCATGAATGTTTTCAGATTAGAAATCAGGTTACGGCAGAGTAACAGCCAACCTTCCCGTTCCCTCCCCTGCCCCTACCTCTTATTACTCAAACCCTTACCTAATCTTATTGTACCAGGGTTGATTGCTGTGACCAAGACCATATGACAGAAGTGAGTTGGTTGTGAATGTGATCTCTTGGATGACTTGGCTGTAGGATGAGCAAGCTTCCAAGGAGTGAGTAGCCTTGTGGGTAGGCCCAGAAGGAATGATGGATCTTCCCAATAGCAAGGGAGGAGCTTGAGGCTGGTCAGTCAAGGGAGCAAACTAGCAGGTGCATTCTTCAGCCCAGTTGAAGTTGACAGTAGTGGTTGATGACAGGTTGGCTCCAACCTTGTAAGAGACCTTGAACCAGAACCACCAAAATGAACCTTCGCCAGATTTCTGACTCCCCCAGAAACTACTAGAGCCAACATTTGTTGGTTTGGCTTCCCAACAAATGCAGGCAACAAATCACAGAGGTGAAAGTAACTTCTTTACACTGAGTCCTAGCTGGTGGCATAGATTTTCAATCTGTCTCATAATTATATGTCTCTTAATTATCTTCTGAGCTTTTACACTCTGATGCTGCCCTCTTATCTCCATCCCCTTTTAATGAATGAATACCTTATGCATGGTACTTTTAAACTGTGTTAATATCCTTTCTTCATCAGACATTGAGCTTTTCATTCATTTCTCTTGGCCTGAGATCTTGCTCTGCTGTTTGCCCAGTGGCCATAACCTGACCCTGTCATCATTTATTTTGATGCTCAGATTGTTCCAGATTTCACCAGAGTCCCTTCAGCTTTGGACATGTCCTCATCATTCTTTGAGCATGTCCCTGTTTTCTGGCTCAGGATGTTCTGGGCCCTTCATGTTCTTTGCCTATCACAAGCTCTGGAATCAGTCATTTCTCCCAGGAAATGATTTTTTTCATAGAAAATAGGATTATAGCCAAGATACAGGTACAGGGTGTACCACATCCGGTTGGAGGGTCCCTGCTCCTAGGACCAGAGGACACCCATTTACATGTGCTTATATATGCAATTATCTAAGTATATATATACCTATCTCTTTTATGTGTTGTAAGTGTGTACATTTAATCTGTGTTTACAAGGATTGCATATGTTTAAATCCATAAGTTCATGCTGATTACTCTGGTTGTAGGGAATCCAAGTTCTTTTGTATCCTTCTGCCTTTCCACACCAGCAAGTACCTCACCAACCGTAACAAAAGAGCACCTGTTACCCGGAGGACATTTATTTGCTGGATTAATCCCCAAACATTACACCAGTTGTGTATCTCCCTGCATCTGTCGTATCTATTCCTTTTCCCACTTGGACAACTCCAGCCAGCCCATCTCCTCCTGTAGAGATACCCAACCCTCACGGACACCCTCCCCATGCCCATGGGCATGAAGCTACCCCTCCATGTGGAGTCCTGTGCCTGCTTATGCCTGCTCAGAACGTGACATAATTTCCTCTGGATGCCCCTACATAGAGACAACCCCTGCACCCTGTTCCAGCTTTAGCTTTCTACTTGATTTATCCAGAGAGCCCTCTTCTCTCTACTGGGACTTGAATTTCCCACATATAAGGAAATTCAAGGTAAGGAAATTCAGGTAAAGAAGGTGTGATACCTTCCTTACATCACTTGATCCCACCAACACCCAATAGGCTGGCATAGGCTGCCCACCTGTGAAGATGTCTTCACCTCAGCTAGATGTAGGGCTGGCTTGATTGGGAACAGAAGGAGAAAAACAGAGCTATGTGATTTTTATAGTGGATGTCAGCCCTAAAAGCAGCATTTCACTGTTCCACCCAGCCCCAGCTAAATTTTCATTTTTTGTAGATAATTGTGTGTTTCAACTTTGTGATTGCATTCAAGTATACTGGAAACTTGCTGAAATACAAAACCAAGATGAAAAAAGCAAAAAGCAAACAATAAAATAAGAGCAACCAAATTATCCCAGGAAAATGATTAAATAGATTTTGGAAGCATCTTTGACTATTGGTGACTTTAGATTTTTCACATAGGTACTTTTATTCATATTAATGATACTAATGGAGGATGAGCTTTTTAAAAATTATTTTCTGTATTAATAAGTGATTTGTCTTCATTATTTTTAAAAATGTGTTTATTTTACTTGAAAGTCAGAATTACTGAGGTGGAGGGAGAGAGACAAATCTTCCCCCCATTAGTTTGCTGCCCAGAGTGACACTACAGCCAGAGCTACATGGGTGCAAGGGCTGAAGCCTTTGGACCATCCTCTACTGCTTTCCAGGCCATTTGCAAACAGCTGGGTCAGAATTGGAGCAGCCAGGACACACACTGGCACCCATATGGGATGCCAGTGCCGCTGCTAGAGGTTTAGTGTACTCCACCACTGTGCCAGCCCCAGCTTTATCCTTTTTAAAGGGGATATAAAATACAGAGTTCAAGACCCTTTTGCTAAAGAGTCTATACAGTCCATCTGTGCTAAGACTTGTGTGTTAGTTCGCTTTCCATCTGTAAGAAATACCTGAGGGAAACTACATGAAGGAATGAGGTTTATGTTTAGCTCATGACTTAGGAGATTCACAGTCTAACATCAGGTTCCATGGCTTGGACCCCTGGTGAAAATAGTAAGTGGGAATCGTGGAGCATGGGCTAATACAGGGCAGGCCAAGAAGCAGAGTGAGAACAGCTGGGCGTAACCCAGGCCTAGATGACCAGCCCTCCAGTGGCATACCTCTAGTGACCCAAGGGTCTCCCAGACACCATACTTGGGTCAAGCCTATATCCTAGTCATCATCAACCCTTGACTTTGGGGTAATTACCCACATTTGTGAAGCCAAATCCTGCTCACATACTATGGTTCCCACCCCTATCTCCCTGAAGTCCCATCTTTCTGACTCACATGTATATCACTCCTCAAGTAGTTCCAAAATCTTAATTCAGTCTGATGCCTAAATTGAAAACCTTAATTCAAATGTCTAACATCTAAATCTGAGACCCAAAGCAACACCCCCGACTATTAAGTTATAAAAATCCAAGTTACATGTGCACTACTGTATAATGCTGAGACAGTATCTACATGTCTGTTCCAGAAGGGGGCATAGGGAAGTAGAAAAGCAAGACCAAAGCAAGACTGCAGACCAACTGGGCAAACATTGGGTCTTAAAGGCCCTCATGTGGCATCATGGGTACACTGTAGTGAGAAAAGTGCCCCTGGTGCAGCTTTGCTATTCACAGGCCATTCTTCAGTTCTCACCCATTGAAGTCTTGTTCTGTGTAGCTGCACTGGCCAGGGCTCTGATGGTATCTCTCTGCAGCATCTCAACCTCACATTTCTCTTTGGCATTGCCTGATGGAGGCTCTCTGTTGTGGCTCTATTCTATGACAGGTGTCTGCAAAGCCTCCCGCTGTTGTCCAGATCCACTCTTTGAACTCTGGGTGGAGGACTCAGTGGCCCCAAGGTTCTGTTGGTCTCTACCCACACAGCTGCTCTTTGAGGCTGCATGCTGGTATCCACAGTGTTTCCAAGCCAGTCCATCACACTGCTTGCAGCTTTCCTCAGTGAATATCTCATATTGCTGGTATCTCTGCATTGCTGGGATTCCCAGTACTACTTCCTGCCACAGCTGCCCTGGACGTTTTCCTGGGGAGGGCTCCATGCAAGGGCCTCCAAACCTGCAGCATAGTGCTCTGTGCTGTCAGGCTTTCTTTTGACACTTCAGTGGAAGCCACCGTGACCCTGTATCTCTGGCATTGTGCACATGTTTATCATCAGTATCATTATGCCTGGGAATTGACCAGTAGACCAAAGGACAAGCTGGACCTGCATCTAGGCAGGGAGGAAGGCAGACACTGGGAAGAGCAAGGACATTCTTTGCCCTCTGAGGACAGATGTTTCATACCGTGTTTCTTCTTTCAATGGCAGATCCTTTCAATGGGAAGGAACCTCCCATTTACGTTTTGTAAATTGAATCTGAAATTGGAGGCATTTTACCAGTTTCAGATTAGATTATCCCTCTTCATTTCTTCTTTTGAAAAAACACAAATGACATTTTTATTTTGGAGCTGTCTGAGAGAATGTAGAGTCATGCTGCCATACACAGACCAGTAAAAATGAATAGCTGTCTGTAGTATAAAAGGTACCAGCACAGGCATTCACATATGTGCCTGGGGGAAGTTATTTCTTCTGTTTTCTTGTCTTTCCTATGGAAAGAAGCTATTTCTTGACTACTGGAAGCATCTGTCTTCCTGCCAGAATCATGTAGAACTAGATCACCTGTTCCTGGTTAGAAGCTGGAGCTAGAAAGTACTTTCACTCATTGGCTGGTTCTGTTGGTTAGGGCTTGGTTGTGAAAAGCATGATCCACTCTATTTAGAGCAAACAGCAAGTGTTTTGTTGTCAGGATTTTGGTGGCTTTCAGAATCACTGGAAAGTTTCCAGAGAGGCTGTCAGCCGACAGCTCCCAGACCGCAGGGTCAGCCACCCTAGCATCCACAGGAATCAGAAACCTGGCTCAGTGGTTGCTGGCTGCACATCCAGCCACTTCCACCCTATTCTTCAGGAAACTCAACAAGCACATCACATTTGCCCCAGCCTCCAAAACAGCTGCCTGTTTTGTGATCAACAGTTCAGTCCTATGGAAAGAAGCTGTTTTCTATAGGTTCTGGGACATGACTTCCACCAAGTGAGCAACAAAAGATCCTGAAGGGGCCAATCCCACACGAAGTTATCAGGAGGATAAGAGAATATGAAGCAGAATAGCAGTCCTAGTGACAGGGAGAGCATGCCAAAAAGCAAGAGCAAGGAAAGGAGGCAAAACTAAAGCTTGCCATTTCAAAATGAGCTTTACAATTCAAACAGGAGTGAGGAAAACCAAAGAGAATCTAAGAGCAAGTGTCAAATATTGACAACAAGCAACTAAGGCTTAGTGAGGATGACAGGGGTCTTGAGAAAGAAAACTAAAGCAGGGGAGTGGGGAAAAAATTAAAACTAATGTAAGGGACTAGTGCTCGGAATAGCGTGTGAAGCTGCCACCTACGGTGCTGACATTTCATGTGGGAGCCGATGCAAGTCTTGGCTACTCCATTGCCAAGCTGGGCTTTGGACTAGCCCAGCTCCAGCCATTGCGAGCATTTGGGGAATGGATCAGCAGGTGGAAGATCTCTTTCTCTTCTCTGTAACGCTGCATTTCAAACAAAAATAAATCCTTGAAAACATAGTAATACAAAAATAATTTCTGAAATAGCTACTTAAAATTAATACTGATGGAGTGCATCACAACACTTCAGAATATCGATTTAGAGTCCCCAACAACAATATTGAGTGTATTAAGTTAACTGCACCTTTAAGGGAAAAGTCCTTTAGAGATCTAGACAGAAAGAGCAAATGACTGTTAAGAGCAAGAAAATAAAATTGTGCGAGTTTTGAATATAGCGCTTTTTATGCCAGAAAATGGAATATATTTAACATTTTTAAAAAGATTTATTTTATTTTTATTTCAAAGTCAGATACAATCACTTCTTGGCCTTTTGGCTAAGATCAAGTGTCAAAGTCAGATACACAGAGAGGAGGAGAGACAGAGAGGAAGATCTTCTATCTGATGATTCACTCCCCAGTGGCCACCATAGCTGAAGCTGCTCTGATCTGAAGCCGGGAGCCTCTTTCAGATCTCCCACGTGAGTGCAGAGTCCCAAGGCTTTGGGCCGTCCTTGACTGCTTTCCCAGACCACAAACAGGGAGCTGGATGGGAAGTGGAGCCACTGGGATTAGAACCAGCACCCAAATGGGATCCCAGGTGTGCAAAGTGAGGACTTCAGCCACTAGATTACCATGTCAGGTCCTATATTTAACATTTTTTTAAGAAAATAAAAGAGAATGTAAAAATTAAGATATTATTTTTAAAGCTTTTACATATTAAAGAAGAGACATTTGGCTGTTACTAAGTGAGAACTCGTGGTATGTGGTTCCATGAGTTCTCTTTGTGGAGTCTAGTGGAGAATGACCTTTAGACAGGCCAATAGCTGCAGAGACATTGACCTAAAGACCACTAAGACTAGCAAATGGGTTTGTTCTTTTTTTTTTTTTAGATTTATTTTATTTTTATTACAAAGTCAGATATACTGAGAGGAGGAGAGATAGAGAGGAAGTGGAGCTGCCAGGATTAGAACCAGCGGCGAGGACCTTAGCCACTAGGCCACACTGCCAAGCCCAATTCTTTCAGGGCTGAAGTGAGGGGTAGAAGGATTCATTATGACTGTGGGTTAAGGTAATGTCATGAGCATGTGCTCTAACAGTGTGGCTATTGGAAAACTTTAAAAATGTGGGAAGATAACAGGCAAACAGTAACATGGACGGTGAGGTGATGGAATTGTTATTGTTATTCTGAGGCTACTCTATTTTTATTGTTTTTTTTCCACCTTATTTGAAAGGACAAGACATACATACCCATACACATGCACACACACAGATCTTGCATCTGCTTGTTCAGTCCCCAAATTCCCACAGCAGTCAGGGCTGAGCCAAGCCGATGACAGGAGTTCAGAACTCAGCCCAGCTCCCACATGGGTGGCAGGGACTTAATTACTGGAGCCTGCTGCTTGGTAGAGTGCACATCCGCCAGAAGCAGAAATCTGAAGCACAGCCAGGACTTCAACCCAGGTGCTCCAGTGTGGAATGCAGGTGTCCCAAGGGGGTATCTTGACCTTTATATCAAATGCTTGATCCCCCACTTTAAATTTTAATATGAGATAAAGCAAGTGAATAATCCTGGGCTGTTCTGGTTGTGTCATCCTTTTTGTTCATAAAAGCAAGGTTCTTCTCCACAGGATGCATTGTGTGTGTGTGTGCGCACACACACACACGCATATATACATGTATGCAAATATACAATGGCTCAGTAAGAATTCGTATGCTTAGATTTGGTCTTGTAATGCTGGTTCTGGGAGAAGTGGCTAATCCCACTATGCCAGGAAATATACAAAATAAACCAGAAACATTTTGTCAATCCAGACAACAAGAAAGCTGTCCAAGATAATTAGGGTCATACCAAGACAAATCAGAAGTGAACTTGAAGAGGCTCCCACTGGACAAAGATGAGGAAATTTGGACTTCAGTAACAATGATATTTGAAGTGAATTCATCCAGTGTATTTAGTTATAAGTTGGTGATGTAACATATTTTGAAGTCTGTTCTTTTGCAAGAGGAACAGGGACCCAATTTGTTATATGGAAAACTGGCAAATAAAAGGCAGGGATTGAGCATATGAGGGAAAATATCTTTTTGAAACAATAAGATAGTTGCATGACACTCCCCAGTGAATGAATGAATGAATCTAAGCATAGGGTTTAAAGGCTACCTTAAAGAACAGCAAACTCCCAAATGGCAGGGCTGTCCTGATGAAGCAGCGTGCCACCCCCTGCTCTTTGTGAAGCAACCCAAGCATTCTCAACCAGCTGCTGCATCCATCCAGTGCCTGTAGGAAATACAAAGGGCTGAGAAACATTGACAATCACCCCAGTAACATGCCAGCAGCAAAACGCAAACCAAGAGATTCTCAGATTTTCCAGCAGGTCAACTGTAAGAAGAGAAAGGAGAGAGGATCAAGAGATCAAAGGACACATGTGTTTAAATAGGTAAAACTGTAATGACTAGGCTTGCCCCTTTCCATAAAAGGGCCTTTGTAAAGATCGCCAAGAAGGACAGGTATCTAGGATAGTCCTTACAGTGCCCCTTGGAACACTCAAATCTTATGTAGAACTGCCTGGTTCGAGTCCCAGCTTCGTGCTCTCCATTCCAGCATTCTGCTGGGACACATCCCAGAAGGCAGTAGATGATGGTTTGGAGTCCCCGCCACCAAACTAAGAGTTTCAGATTGGGTTTTTTGGGCTCCTGGCTTTGGCCTGGCCCAGCCCTGGCTGTTGTGGACACTTGAGGAAGAAGCCAGTGGATGACAGATTCATTCTCTCTCTTTCTTTCTCATGAAAATCAACGATTATTTTTTAATCCCAGTGGTGTGATCACTGCAGAAGTCAGGGAAGTGGCCACTCAATGGAAACAAGAGGTCGTGATTAGGGTAGGCCATCTGCAAGGCACTTGGGATTAGCGGCCCAACATTTCTGCCTCTTGACCTGGATTGTGTTCATTTTATAAAAATCCTGTGTGTTTTTTGTAGTGGTTGTTTTTGTATCTCTTTTATTTTACAATAAAAAAAATTAAAACATTGGTGGATCTAAAGCACGCTAGTTTTTCTTTAATAAATATTGAAAGAATGCTATTGGGTTTTTATATTTAATTAATATGCACTTAGGATAGTGATTTAATGGCATTTTATGCTGAAAACTTTAACCAACTTGTAACACTCTGTGTGTGTGTGTGCATATATGTATGTGAATACATATGTGTATATATAGCATTGATTGTTTCTATGTAATAATATACAGTATAAAGAATCACATGTTAAGGACAAAGCGTTCAAGTGTGGAAGTGGTAAATACCATCTATTTTTATTGGCTCCATTACCCCTAGGCTCATCTATACTTTGGTTCTAATACCTGTTCAGTAGAAAAGACATTAGATGGGCCTGGCATGGTGGTGTAGTGGCTAAAGTCCTCACCTTGAACATGCCGGGATCCCATATGGCACCGGTTTTAATCCTGGCAGCTCCACTTCCCATCCAGCTTCCTGTTTGTGGCCTGGGAAAGCAGTTGAGGACAGCCCAATGCCTTGGGATCCTGCACCTGCATGGGAGACCTGGAGGAAGTTCCTGGCTCCTGACTTCAGATCGGCACAGCACTGGCCATTGTGATCACTTGGGGAGTGAATCATTGAATGGAAGATCTTCCTCTCTGTCTCTCCTCCTCTCTGTATATCTTCCTTTCCAATAAAAATAAATAAATCTTTTTTTTTTTTTAAGAAAGGACATTAGAAGAATTTACCTTGCTGCTTTGGAAGTGATGTCCTGGTTGACACATTTAGAGACCTTTCTTCAATGTGGTGCTTAAAGAGAACATTGCCTATGCATTGGTGGATGTCAAGCATCTCTGCATTGGATCTGAATAACACATCTATGCCTAGCACAAGTATATACACATACGTACTATACACTGCCTTCATCTAGTGGATCTGATGTTGAATCAATCAGCACAGAAGACAGTTTAACAGCCTTAAACATAGCAAATGTACAATTTCTTTGATACCTGTTAACATCATTACATACTTTGACCTGCAAATCATTTTCCATTGTTGTTGAGACTGTTGGGGTTTAGTCATAGAACATTCAAGTTTCACTAGACCACCAGTGACTTTCTTGTTGATGTCTCAGTGCTAGACCTAGGTATACTAGGTACTAGGCTTAGAAAGATGTAAAGGGACTCAGAATTTCTGAGGAAGAAGTAACAGGAAACACATTCTTTTTTTTTTTTTTTTAGTGATCTTACTTAGTTGATTAGGTACAAAGGGTCAAGGGCTACAGAAAAGTGGGTAATACCATTGTTTCCACACTAATATCATCACTTTTTTCCCCTGTATCAGGGGTCAGGGGAGAAACAAAGGGAGAAACCTCACCCAGCCTCCCACCCATCCTAGTTGCCCGATGTGAGGCATGCTCCAAGGGTCCTGCTCAAGCAGTTTTGATAGTTCAACAGTTCTGAAGGAAACACATGCTAAAACAGTACTGTCCAGTAAGAATTTCTGTAAGGATGGCAATGATGGAAGTGTTCCTTCCACAGTGTCCAATACAGTAGCCATTGGCCACATGTGGCTGTCTGCCACTTAGCATGTGACTAGTGCTACTGAAGACCTAATTAAAAGTTTTATTTAAGTGTAATTAAAAAACCAGATGTGGCTAATAGCTACTATATTGGTTAAGCACACTTTAAGAGCTGCATTTTAGACCTCAATGTCTGTATTTTGCTTAACAGAATGTAAGTAACATGCAATCCTACTTAGACTTTTTAGCATGAATAAGTAAATATATTCACAGTCTATCATCTTGATAGAATAGATCCAGGATTAAATGTCATTGTGTGAGGACATTTGGGAAGGATACAAGCAATCCAATTAGGACCTGAAGAGAAGAAATGGACACTAACCAGAAAAAAGTTAGACTATCATCCACAAAGGGCGAACTAATGTCAGTGAGCAAAAGCGAGGTAACACCAAAGGTTGGAAAGAGTCATCATGTGATTAAGTGTATCTCACATGGCAAGGGTTGTTGTTTCCTATGGGCATCGCAAAAAGAGCAAGAAGACAAATTGACTCGTGCAAGTAAGGCATTTCCTGAGGCTTTACTTCCCTAAGGTCACTGTGTCTGATGGACTTTGAACCTATCTTTTAAAACAAAAAAATTTGTTTTTATTTGAAAAGCAGAGTTAAATATAGAGAGGAGACACACACACACAGAGAGAAAGATTTTCTATCCACTGGTTCACTCCCCAAATGTCTGCACCAGCTGGAGCTGTGCCAGTCCAAGGCCAGGGACAGGAGCTTCTACCAGGTCTCCACGTGAGTGCAAGCACCTGAGCCATCCTCCAATGCCTTCACAGGCACTTGAGCAGGGAACTGGAAGAGAAGTAGAACAACTGGGACTCAAATCAGCAACTATATGGGATGCCAGCAAAGCAGGTAGAAGCTTACCCTGATATGCCACAGCAATAGCCCTTGAACCTATCTTAATTAAAGAAGGGAACACAGGAAGGAAATGACCTAACAATGACCATCCTGTACAAGTGAGGAGGTGGTCAAGGTCCAGATCTTCCGTGAGGTTCTCTTAAGCTAAAACCTTGGTTCTGTAACTTGATATAGTGGCCAGTAAAGAATAATTCTGTGATATGAAGATTACAACCTGGGGAGAGATCTTGGAGTTTGTGGCCACAGCAGAAAAGATCACTGAGAAAAGGCAGATGTTCCATAACTAGACTACTTCCTCAATTTTCTGGAAATACCGGATGAGGGTTGAAGTTTATCAAACTACTAGTCATGGGAAAAACAAACAAACAGAGCTGAACATGTGGAACAGAATCACATATATAACATTCTTGAAATTAGACATGCAGATATCATCTGAGGTTTCAGTCACCAGTCCTGAATCATCATGCTATTAAATTCAGAAAATATTTCATCCTGACCAACTGAATATTTTCTTGGCAAACAAAGTATATATTTATTAGGTGGCCCAAATGGGTAAATCAGGGGGAAAAAAAATCTCAGTAGGGATTGAGCTTTGCAAGGGATTCCAGCATTAATTCTGCATCCAAGAATAAGATATGGTTATTATCAGAAATGGTCACAGTGTGACCAACCGAGTGAGAAATACCACATGAAAGAGAGAGCAAAAAAGGGCACCCATAAGGGTTTTGTTTTAAGAACATCAGGTGTGTCTGATGAATTTTCTACCTGTAGAGTTTCCTTCCGTGAATGAGAACTCAGTCAAGGCTAAGTGTCATCGGTTTGTATGTTTGAGTGCACCAAGCAATCGGGTTAGGCACCCCCCTAAACAAACTGGCTAATATGTCATCCTCAGTAAGGCTGTAACACTCCTTGACGATGGAAGTAGGCCTTGTAGATAAAAAGAAATGGGCCTGCAAAGCCATAATTAGGATATTTTGTCTCCAGAAATGCTACTGGCATTTGAATGAGGAGCAGTGCGGCTTTACATTTAGGAGGGGCTGTGAAGAACTGCCTGGACAAACATTTCCTCTGTTGATGTCTGGGAGAGAAATGGGAAGGCATTCTTTTTCACCTAGAAGGTGCAGTCACCTGCTCTCTCCGTTAAAATGAATGGAAGTAAGTAGTCTCAAATGTCCATGTGTTTGCTGTATGTATATTGCTTTTCCTTCCAGGAGCCATCCAAGCTAATCAAGACTATTCTGTGTGGTGTTGCAGACATCCTTGGATTTATCTCCATCTTTTCCAATGCCTAACAGATGGGGACAGTCTAGCAGCCCTAGGTGGGGGTCTTGCATTGCTTCTGTCTTTCCCACTTTGGAGATGTCAAAAAGAAATTTCAAAATGTCTCCTCATTAGGAAATAGGTAGTGAATCCATGCTTATGCCTTAAAAAATATATTTACTTAAGAGAAAGAATCAGTCTTTCATCCACAAGAGAGAATGGCCTGGACCAGGTAGAACGTAGAAGCTAAAAACTCCATCCTGGTCTCCAATATGGTTGGTAGGGGCCTAAGCACTTGGGACATCTTCAGCTGCCTTCCCAGGCATATTGGTAGGCAGCTGCAGAGGAAGCAGAGCAGCCATTTCTGGAACCAGTACTCTAATGTGGGATGTTGGCATCCCACATGCTAGTTTAACCCGCTTTTGCACTAGGCAGTCTCTGTTGCTCATATCTTTGTAATCAAATATTCAATTATGCCTTCCAAATGTAGAGTGAGTGGTGCATCATTTAAAAAGAGAGTGCATGCTGGCTGGTGTTATAGCATAGTGGGTTGTCACCTGCAATGCCAGCATCCCATATATGGGCATTTGTTTCTGTCCCAGCTGCTCCACATCTGATCCAGCTCCTTGCTATTGGCCTAGAAAAAAACAATGGCCCAAGTGTCTGGATCCCTGCTGCCCATGTGGGAATTCTGGAATAAGCCTTTGATTTCTGGTTTTTGTCTGGCCCAACCCCAGTCATTGCAGCCATTTGGGGAGTGAGCTAGCAGATGAAAGACCTCTCTCTCTCTCTCTCTGTCTTTCTCTTTCTCAGTCTCTTTCTCTCTCAGTCTCTCTTCCCCACCCTGCTCTGTAACTCTGCCTTTCAAATAAATACAATAATTCTTTTTTAAAAATACTATATCACTGCTTCAATGACCACAAATAAGATATTATCTTGCATTTTGATACTTCAGCCCCACAGTTGTCAGTGGTGTCGGGATATAAACATGAAGTGTTAGAATCATCTGGAAGGCTCATTAAAATGTCTTGGTTGGGCTTCACCCCATAGTTTCTGACTTAGCTGTGGAATGAGAGCTGGGACTGTGTGTTGGCAGGCTCCTGAACGCTGCTGCTGCTGCTTAGGACCCACACTTTGAGAACCATGAGGAGCTCGGTGTGACTGGCTTTGTGCCATCCAAATAAAATAACGCAGCATCTTTCTTTCTGCTTCCATTTCCTCCTGCTCCTCTCCTAGTTTACACCAGCAATGTCGGGAATGACCTTCAAGTTTCTCATTGCTGCCCACGTCTAGGAATGAACTTGGTTGTTTGGTGGAGATAATGTGTCTAGATTAGAAAGGACAAACGGAGTAGTTGCCTTGTCTAACTCCCGGCTTCCTAGATGGTTCTGAAACTGATCGGTTAGTGTGGGAACCCTAAACCCACTGGCTGCTGGGGTCTTGATGGCTGTTGGGTTCGGAAACTCAAGGTGGCATAGAAGTGATTGGTGTGTAAGCCCGTTTGTGGTTGTCTTGGCCTCATGTCCCCAAATGACATAAAAAGTAGTTTCAAAGTGGACTTTGAAATCTCTCATCTGTCAAACGGAGGGTATAATCCCTGCGCTTCCTGCCACTGGAGCAGATGTGTAAATCCTGTGTGCTAATGTGTGTGAAAGAGCAGGGAGAAGGGCACAATGGCACCCAGGTGTGGATGATGTGCTTCAGGCACCCAGCCGCAAACAGACCCACATTTTCAAAGGTTTCCATTCAGATTATCTCTGAGCGTTAGCAGGCACCAGAGAATTCCAGTGTCTCGCTTTGAATTATATTCGTGGCCACAGAGTTGCCCTTTATTTCTGAGGGAGAATTGGGAAGGAGTGTTTGTGTATTACTCACGCCAGCCACTGGGCATCAGGGCATTTGCCATAGATGCCAGAATGAATAGTATGTCTAGGTTTTGAAGATGTTACCAGGTAATCTGTTCAAATTTAGATGTCTCCGCAGTTTTTGCTTTATGTTTTTAAGATTGGTATTTTATTTATTTATTTATTTATTTATTAGAAAGTCAGATATATAGAGAGGATCTTCCATCCACTGGTTCACTCCCCAAGTAGCCGCAGTGGCCAGAGCTGAGCTGATCTGAAACCAAGAGCCAGGAGCTTCATTTGGGTCTCCCACACAGGTGCAGGGTCCCAAGGCTTTGCGCCATCCTCAACTGCTTTCCCAGGCCACAAGCAGGGAGCTGGATGGGAAGTGGAGCATCTGGGGCATGAGCCGGTGCCCATATGGGATCCCAGCATGTGCAGGCAAGGATTTAGCCACTGAGCCATCATGCCAGGCCCTTTATCTCATTTTTAAAATCATAACCCCCTGTACCTCTTGGTTTTTGTTTGCTTAAATAAGGGTGCATACTAAGAGGGTGTGACTATAATAAAAATGGAGTGTTTCATACAACATGTGCCAAATTGAGTTGAAATGTATTAATCTGAGATGGAAACAATTGTTTTTACTTCCAGAAAGAACAGACTGTCTCCAGTTTTGTTCTATGGTTGTACAATTTAGCATAGTGCCTCTAGCCATCTGAGGATAGGTTAGTGTTCTAGATGAAGGCCGAGCATGAGGGAGGCCTCTAAAAAGTTATTGGAAATGGATATTATGCACTTATTATATTAGGCATGGATTTCAATTTGTGGGGGGGGATACCAACATAAACTTTGGATTCCATCTTTAGGGACTCTTTGGAAGGCTCCTTCCATAGTGAGACATCCTGACTGTTTTCTGGGAGAAAGAAAAACCTGCATGTAACTGTAGCACCTGCTGTGAGGAGAGTACCCTTTGGGGTTTTACTGTACACTTCTGGCTTCCTTCATGTGTCACTGCACCTCTAAGTGTACAGTTGACATTGGCATGGGCCAAAGTGCCCTGCCCTGGCTACAGGACTCTACCCAGCTAACCAACAGCTGGGCATCCAGGATGCCTGTCCGGTGCCTCCGATGAGATGCATAGGAGCAAGGCTGTGGTCCCAGCCCAGTGGAACTCATTCTTCAGATTCTCCTCTCTCCTGGGGTGCCTTGGTATGAGCCATGCCCTCCTGCCAGGCCCGCCCAGGCCAGGTGATTGTGTTGTCCTTAAACACTAGTCCCATATGATGTTGTTCACTTGCCACCCTCCCCAAGTGTGACTGCCTCTTTTCTTTCCTGCTTACACACACAAGGACAATCCAGGTCCCCGAAAGGACATGTGTGTGCACACTCTTTGCATGTGTGTGGACACACACACACACACAAGCTGTGCATCACACCTGATTTGTCGGTCACCTCATCCTTGAGGGGCTGCCTAGCTAAGACCGCAGTAACTAGAGGGTGCTGAAGTGGAGGGTATATCAGACTGAGCCACATTTTGACAAGCCCGTTTGAGAACCAATACTTACTCCCAAGGAAAGGATGGAAATTTCAAGTCCTTTAGCAGACTGGGTGGCTGGGTGGGATTGGAAGGGTATTTTTGAGTAGAGAGATTCTTGGGAGTGTTTCACATCACCGCCAGGAAGAAAGAAAGTGCCAGTTAGTGGGCCATGCAATTCCCGATCTGAAAGCTTGCAGCCAGCTGGTTCACAGAACTCACAATAGCCCTTGCACTGCATGGGAACAGCTGCATGTGGTCAGAGGCCGTGTCGTTAAGGAAACAAGCATACTCACATGAGGTGGGATGAGTACTGTCAGCATGTGTGCCAGGGGTGCCAGCGATGAATTTCAGCTGCATCAGGCCTTATGGGCTAAGTAACCTCTGATGGCGGAGGCTTTTAGTGTTTCAGAATTACTGATATGGAAAGATGTCCCTGTAATTGTAAATACTAATTCACACTAACCGAGCACTTAGGGCATGCCGGGCACTGTGCTAAATGTGTACTTTACACACAGAAGCTCATCAGCAACTGAGGAGGAAGCCATTAGTAGTGCCCCCTCCTTCACTGCTGACTGCTCAGTCTTCCTCCCCGGCTGCTCCCAGGGGCTGAAACATCAGTAACTTAGGGCTAAGACCCAGTAGGGCAGGTTCCTCCAGGCAGGGGGCAGCCCAGCCTTGTCCCTGCAGGCAGAGGGGGAAGGCAGCCAAGAGGGGACTGCTACGGAGCATTCATTCCAATTGTTCCTGAGTCGGAAGTTATGGTTGCCCGGGTCACCAGTCCCCGCCAGCTCTTGAGGCCACAGTTCCCCATGGCCTTCCACTTCCTTTCCTTTACCACAGTTCTCTTTGCTTTTTATCCCCTGTAGAACACCCATCTCAGCTTTCTCGCCAGACAACATCTATGAAGTGCAGCCTCCACGAGTTGATAGGAAATCTACTGAGATCTTCCAAGCCCATATCCAGGCTGGTCTTGGGATCATGCAGCCACTGGGCAAAGAGGACACCACTACATACCGAGAGTACCTCAGGAACCGCTACCTGTGAAGCAAGCAGTGCCTAAGGGCTGGTGGCACTGAGAGGGGACCAAGCAAGCCACCTCTGCTTATGGTGCCATCTGTTTTGTCTTAAAAGGTCATTTCCTCAGTGTTCCTTGCAAAATATAGGTCATAAAGAAGTGATTGGATGTTTTGCTGCCATTGCCTTTGCTTTATTTAATAGATGCTTTGTTTAGAAGTGTGGATGCTTTATTTTGGGAAGTGATTTGAAAATATGGTCAGTCTGGTATCACCATCACCTTAGGAAATTAATTTAACAGGTGTTTACTGGGTACCTGCTGGGTCCCAGGAACAATGGTAAGATCTGGAAATTGTAGTAAACAAAACAGGTCCCCAAATCCCTGTCTTTTGAGGAATGAAGACCAAGTAATTAAAGTTAACATATTTTTTTAAACATTTACTTGATGCTTTCATGTTAGTGTTATTCTATACTTTAAAAATTTCACAATTCTCTCAGTCCCATTCTTGGAAAATAAACGCTGAACTGCTTATAAGGGTATAAGACAAGTGTCCTAAGATGATCAGGAAAAAGGAATAAATAATAAAGCAAACAGAGCAAAATATCAATACTTAGTAAATCTGGGCAAAGAGTAAGGAGGTCTTTGAGCTGTTCTTGAGGTTTGTCTGTCAATGTAAAAGTAGATCAGAATCAAGCATTAAAAATCCTTTTTCAGAGCGCCATTGCATTCTTTGAGCTCTGGCCTTCAGTCACGTGCACAGCTGTTTGTTTTCCTTATGCTAAGGCA
Source organism: Ochotona princeps (assembly GCF_030435755.1). Lineage (NCBI taxonomy): Eukaryota > Metazoa > Chordata > Mammalia > Lagomorpha > Ochotonidae > Ochotona > Ochotona princeps. Next base: position 52,355,620 of record NC_080832.1, on the reverse strand, counting down.
CTAACGTGGACACCTCTCCGCATTGCCCAAGGTTAACATAGAAGATCTGCTGTTGTTGTGCCTATACCTTTATCACTAATGTCTTCAGTTCTGTCTCCCCATCAATAATATAGAGAAGAACACCAAGCCAATCTAATGGGAGAGGGAAATACAGCCACACCAAATCATGTATAAGGTATGGCCAGCCCTCACACTGGGGTTCTAGGAAAGGTTTTACTTAGCAAGTCAAGGTGAAGTCCCCATAGAGCAGACATTTTGACTGATGCCCTCACAAAGACAAGATTAGAGAACAATAATAGATAAGTGAGATCTTGTGTCTACATGGTTTAGATCTCTAACATGAGAGCCTGCTGCCATGTGGGGAACCTAACATGAGTCCTTCCATGTCAGAAGTAACCCTGAGCTGCTGTAGAGGCACCACTTCTAGGTCAGACAATGGCATTTATTTTAAAAATTTGTTTGTAGCATGGTTTCTGAAAGTCCACTTGCTACTGCTAAGAATGATTTTTATCTGTCTACTCTTGAGTTTCTTTAGCTATACAATAAGGACACTCATCTCTAGTTTCTTGGGTTAGTTAGCATAAAGACAATATATGCAATACACAAAGCAGGATTCTCCTGGCCTTAGCCTGATCCAGCATTTGATGTTGGTGGCATATGTAGAGTGAGTTAGCACATGGAAAGTTCTCTCTCCCCCCCACCCAGCCTCTTAAGTAAAATGAAATAAATAAACATTTTTTTAAGAAAAAGATTTATTTATTTTCATTGGAAAGGCAGATTTATAGAGAAAAGGAGAGACTTAAAGATTTCCCATTGTCTAGTTCACTTCCCAGGAGCTTCCTCTAAGTCTCCCATGTGGATGCAGGGTCCCAAGGCTTGGGCCACCTTCTGCTGCTTTCCCAGGCCATAAGCAGGGAGCTGGATGAGAGTGGAGCAGCCAGGACATGAAGCAGCAACCATATGGGATCCCCAAGCTTGCAAGGAGAGAACTAGCCAATTAAGCCATTCAGCCAGGCCTATAAATAAACCTTTTTTAAAAAACAGTAGTGAGTTTTGGGCCCCATCACTTACTTGTAGTTAATATAGCTCCAAATAAGTCACTTAGCATCACTAAGGCTCCGTCTTCTCATCCAGTGTAGAATTATTGAGAGAAAGAAATAAGATAAGCATTGGGCATGATGTTGATCATATGGGAAATAGGTGCTATACATTAGCTCCAAAAGGTTGCTGGCCAAGTTCAGTCCCCACCACTTGTGGCCTTGACCTTGAGTGTCATCCCAGAACAAGGCCATGTATTTATGTTCACCATCCCTACTCACTGGAGAAGGAGAAGTCTTCCAGGTTCATCTTGGCATTAGAGTTTTTAATTTTTAAAATCAGCTGATTTAGCCCTGATGTAGAGTAGATTGTATGAAGTTACTTCAAAAAAAGTCGTAGAAAAGTGGAACTCAAAGATCAATTTGTTTTGATGCAAAACTTTTGAATTGTAGTCACACAATGAACCTTCCTAAAAAAAATCAGGGAAAAAGCATGTTATGAAAAAATATGTATGGATTTCAACTTTTGGCATCAAGATAAATTTCTCTTTTCAAAAACATTTATTTATTTATATGAAAGAGAGGAAGAAAATCAGCATTCCCATAAACTGGTTTACTCTGCAAACATTTGCAACAGCTAGGGCTGGCCAAGACCAAAGCTAGAGGTGATTACTCAAGCCAAGTCTCCTTTAAGAGTAAGTGATAGGAACCCAATTACCCACACCATCACCTGGTACCTCCAAGGTGCTCATTAACAGGAAGCTGAAGTCAGGAGCTAGAGACAAGCATCCAACTCAGATACTGAACTATAGCACATGGATGTTTTAAAAAGCACCCTAAGGTCCCGGCGGCGTGGCCTAGCGGCTAAAGTCCTCACCTTGAAAGCCCCGGGATCCCATATGGGCGCCGGTTCTAATCCCGGCAGCTCCACTTCCCAGCCAGCTCCCTGCTTGTGGCCTGGGAAAGCAGTCGAGGATGGCCCAATGCCTTGGGACCCTGCACCTGTGTGGGAGACCTGGAAGAGGTTCCAGGTTCCCGGCTTCGGATCGGCGCGCACCGGCCCGTTGCGGCTCACTTGGGGAGTGAATCATCGGACGGAAGATCTTCCTCTCTGTCTCTCCTCCTCTGTGTATATCTGGCTGTAATAAAATGAATAAATCTTTAAAAAATAAAAATAAAAAGAAATAAAAAGCACCCTAAGTGCTAGGCTAAATGTATTCCTCAAATTTAACCTTAGTTCCATTTTCCATGAACTTTCTGAAGTACCCTTATAAATAGAAATCACGTTAATTACCAGATCCTATAATGTTGTGTTGTGTTCTGTTGACCATGCTATCATGAACAAGAACAAAGCATTCACATTAAAATAATAGAATGAACCACCTAAGTGTGTTGGAGTGGGAGTGTAGTGGGAAAGTCTGATTAAAGAATGCTTAAAGCCACATTGTGTAAGTGTAGCCTCCACTCTGTTGAATGTATGTCACTTTATCAAATCTGGAGACTTTTCCAGCTCACTGTCTGCCATACTGTTGGAGGATTGACTGGCTGTGTCTACCACGCAAATGCTTGTGGCATAAAAAAAATCATACTTTTGTCGGAGAGAACGTTCTCATGGTGATACCCTGTCCTCAGAAGAGTTTCATCTTTGCTTCTGTGCATTCAAACGGAAGTTACATGTAGTCCAATTCTCTCTGTTCCTCACTTACCTGTGAATCAATTAGTTACCACTTGAAAGTAAAATTCCAACTTCAGTGGAAAAACTGTCCTGGATCTTATTACATGTTTCACAGTAAAGATTTCTTCCCCCTTAGCTCAATGAGTCTTCTCTTTCTTAGAATTTGCCAGTGGATGAGTCATATGTTTTCTCTCTCTGTGGAAAAATGGTGGTGCCTCACAATTGTCCTCACTTGTGCCTTTGGGTTAGGTTGGCCAGAGCAATGGCTCAGAGTGACCAGAGAGGGGAGATGTTCTAATGTCCCAGATATTCTTTTTCTTGAGATCACATTTTACTCTTTGAAAATCTGCTTAAAGATGCATTGTCTTAATTGGGTTTGCCCTCCTACCATCATGATTTGTTCTGTGGCGATAAATACAGCTTCCTAGAATCTCCATGGCTTGGTGGACAGCAGAACGAACTGATGACTGCCGTGGTTAAATGAATCCTTTGTTGAACGAAGCATGCTCTGTTTGGCTTAGTTCCTGAGACTTAGTCCCTTCCCTTTGGGACAGGTGATAGATTATTTTGAAAATTGCACGTGTTCTGGTGTGCCACTAGCACAGACTGGCTGGCGGTATGCACACGTGAGGAGCTTAACTTCAATAGACTCTTGAGGCCCCACTTCCATTTCAGAAGCTGGAGGGTCATTTACTATTACAGAACATTAAGCTGTCCTTTTGCTCCTAATAACCCACACATGAAATATTTTTGTAAGTTCATTTCTTCAGTACATTCATTTGAGTGGACTCCAATGTAATTGTCATTCAACTGGTTAATAAAAAAAAAAATGTAGTCGGAGTTGATCCTCAGTGATTGGAGACTCTTTGCACAAAGAAAATCATGAAATGAAATCACTTGCATTAGTCACCAGGGAAGAAGTAGGGCTCGGGGATGGGATTTGCTAAGCTAGGTGGCCACAGAGATGCTGGTCAAAGGCAAGAGGATGGTGCAGGAGAAAATGACAAACATGGTTGCCTCAAGGTTAAGCAGCAGGTACAGGGAGAATTTCTCCACCTGCAGCAACTCCGTCCAGCATTCCCCTAACACCATCAGTTTTCCTTTTAAAATAGGAATGATGACTTAAAAACAAAGCTGTGTCATCTTAGCTTGTCCCACTCCACAACCCCAAGTCATCATGCCTTACAGATGGTTGGGCTGGTGATGAAATTTGCCAGTTGGTTCCAGGGATGGCACAGAACCTAGGACAAGCTATAGCCCAGAGAGCCTGTGCTCAGGGACCCATGGCTCTGTGATCACAATCACTGGCTGATGTCTAGAATGTTACAGTTTTTAGTCTTATTTTTAAAGCATAGTTTATATTTATTTGTTGATTATTTTTTAATTTTTATTTTTCATGATACAGTTTCATAGGCTCAGGGAATTCCCCTCCTACCCTCCCCACTCTCCCTCCCCTCCCTCTCTGTCACTGTTTTTGCCCATGTTGTAATTAGTATACCATTGTAGCCTTTCTTGAGAAAGACCACATAACTACGTACAGTCTGGTTGGCCATGGCCCACTTTTGTCTATGAAATCCTTTTCCCTGGCTCATGACAAGTGGATCATTCCTTTCAGCTGCCCAAGACACATTTCTGTAAGTCCCAAGTCAGTTATACTCTCAGTAATCTTGATTGGGTTTGCCCTCCTACCATCATTTGTTCTGTGGCAATAAATACAGCTTCCTAGAATCTCCATGGCTTGATTCCTGGATTTGTCTGCTTCTGCTGCCTTTAGCAGCTGGCTCTTCGAACTGGGTCGTTCCAAAAAGAGATGATGGGAAGGCAGAAGTCAGAAGATAATGTTAAGACAGGTCAGGTGAGATTGTCAAAGGTGTGGTACATTAACTGAATGGTTCTCAAATCAGACTCTCGGGACCCCATGACAATCATACAAGTTATTAAAGATATCGAAAGGGCTTTTGCCTATGTTGGTCCTATGTAGCAATACTGACCACACTTAGAAATGAAAAATTTTAAAATATCCATTAATTCTAAAAGAAAATAGAGTCTACTATGTTGATAAAAGTGGCATTTCCTATGGAATGTAAAGCTTTTGCTATAACGCCCCCCAAATTAATGAAAATGGGCAGTGTTTTACTTTTTCAAATATTGTCAGTATTTGACTTAACAGAGCAATGGGATTCTTGTATTTTATTCTGCATTCAGTCTGCTTTGATAAGCTAAAATATCAAAGAAGATCTGTATCTCCATAGATACAAGGTGGAAGAAGGAAGAAAGTATTTCAGTAGTCTTTTTTTGATAATTGTGGATATTCTCTTGTACCCAAATTCAACAAATGAAAGCTTCTAAAAGGTCAGTTATATTGTGGAATCTGAAACATATCAATGAAATTTTCAGTTTGTGACATTAAAATCCATGGGTCTATTGTGAAATTAGAAAGATTCTTATTGCTCACCCATGGTTTTGTAACATCACATGTTGGTAATTTGCAAAAATTAGTTCCCTGAGTCAGGTGGAGCTTCCAACTGATGACACATTTGTTTAAGATCAACCAATCTTTTAACAGCTTTTAAGCATTGGGAACCTGCCAAGCTCATGGCAGTAAATAAGAATTTTCCAAAATTCCAATGCCTGCCTCAAAGCTAGAAATTTATCAATAAATACTACTGCCAGCCTCCTTCCATTTAAAAAAAATGTCAGATACCCAAGTCTAAATTTTATGAAAATTGTTCTCTCGAGCAAAAAAAAAGTCTCTCACACACATGCCTTTGTTAATCATGAGTATGCAGCTGAAATGACTCAGGTACACTTTTCATTTCATCACACAAAATACTTTTTGAAGATCGGGTTATGCTAGCCAGCGGTTCCTCACCATAATGGAAACACCTGAGAAGAACTAACTTGTAAAGGCAAATGTTTCCATGTTCTCAGGCCTTAGAGGTTCCTAGTCCAAGATCAGGGGGCACTGGCATCTGATGAAGATGGAGGACTATCTGATGAAGATGTGTGGAGGGTGGATCACACAGTGAGCCAGGAAGGAGAGAGAGAGACAGAGACAGAGAGAGAGAGAGAGAGAGAGAAGAGAGTGTGCAAGCAAATGAGCAGCTAGGCCCAATTCAGCTTTTTTAACCAACTTCTGAGGATGTCATTCCTGGAGCATGCCCCAATTACCCAAGTACCTCCCACTGAGCCCTCTCCTAATTAGTATCCTAACCATTAACCATTCACATTAATCCATTAACAAAAGACCTTGGGGATCAAACCTTCAGCACATAGGCCATTGGGGTACACTCAAATTATTATCCAAACCATAACATGTACTCTAAGGTAGAGATAGAATCAAACTTTGCTGCTTTAGCAAGGAAGTCATGAAGTGAAACTAGTCATTTATTGGGGGCGGGGGTGAAGCACATTGACTGAAGACACCTTGGTGTGTGCAGTTTTACCCTCAGTACTTTTGCGTCATCATTACCAATGTCAACACAATGAAAAGCTTAATTACTATCCTAGCATCTCTGTGAAGGTCATTTGACCTGGCAGACTCTCTGGTCAGGTCTCAAAAGCTTGTGTGTAAGAGCTGCGTTCTGAGAAGCACTTTACTAAGGCATTGCAGGCCTGGGTGTTATCTTGTGGACAGCTGGGACCCATGGGGGTGCCTAGACTGGACACACTGTGCCCTGGGGAGCTCCCAGCACCTGGGTTCTTCCTGTACTTCACAGTGTTGTGTGACAGTGTGTGCACATCTCAGAAGACTGAACATCTTCATGGTAGAAACCCGTTCTACCAGCCCAGAGCCCACCTCACTGACTCTCCATACACACTGCTGAGGAAATGCTCTGGGCTTACCCTTTGGCATGCTTCAGGCCAAAGCCAGGAACTCAAGACTCCTTAGGTGTCCCTCTCTTGTGGCAGGGGTCCAAGAATTTGCACCATCATTTGCTGTTTTCATCTGTGCATTAGCAAGGAGCTAGATCAGAAGCCAGGGCTTGAACTTGTTCTCATAGGTGAGGCTGGCATCTCAGGTGGCGACTTAACACAGTACATCATGACACTAGCCCTGCCTTGTCTTTTTTGAAAAAGAAATTGATGTGGATTTAGAATTTGCTTCTACAAAATGTATCAACTAGTGCAGAACTTTAATTTTGTTGGATTTGTTAATTGAAACAATAAAATTACATTGACAATGTACTTTTTCATTAGTATTTAATTTGGGGTGCTTTTAGTAGGGTAATATACACTATATATTAGTTTTTTCACTACATACTTAACAATGGTGAATAATATAATTCTCCACTTCAGACAAACCAGAACAAGGTTTTTGTTTTTGCTATTACTTTGTTTTCTAAATCCTGCGAAAGACAATTTTTTTTAAGTTTGGCTATGCTTCCTTATGCCTAATGCCTCTGAGCAATTAATCTGAGAAAAGATTCCACACATTGGCACCTCACATGTGATTAAAAACCCTTGATGAATCTCTCTTCCCTGATTATGAAGTCATATTTAATTCAGTTCAATAAAACATTTAATTTTGTCTGTATCATCAGGGAAAGAAATTCACAGGTCAGTGTGTTCACAAAAAAAAATGGGTAAATGAAAGTATATGACCTTTCCATTCAGTTTCAGGTCAATTAAGCTTGTGTAAAAAAAGAAAAAAAAACTCTTTCATCTTTTCCTCGTGAACTCTTTGGGAATAGGATTAAACAGATGTCTCTACAAGCTTTGTAAGAGCCTTCTGCATTTAAAAACTGTGGCCATCTATTCAGTAAAAATTCAAATTATTATCTGTATTAAGGACTTTTTTTGGCAGATTTATTTTTACTAGAAAGACAGATTCATAGAAGGAGAGACAAAAATCTTCAGTCCATTGGCGCACTCCCCAAGTGGCCACAATGTCCGGAGCTGGGTTGATATGAAACCAGGAGCCAACAGCTTCATCTGGGTCTCCCAAGTGGGTACAGGGTCCCAAGGCTTTGGGCCGTCCTCAACTGCTTTCCCAGGCCACAAGCAGGGAGCTGGATGGGAAGTGGAGTAGTTGGAACATGAACTGGTGCCCATACGGGATCCTGATGCTTGCATGAGGGAAGATTAGCCGGTTGAGCTAATGTGCATGGCGCCTAAGGACTTCTATTTTATATACTTACCAGGGTGGATTCATTTATTTTTTAACAATATCCATTTCCTGGGGGTTAGCAGTCATGGGAGGGGATTCTTTGGTGTCCTGTTTCATGTGGAAACATTGTCTAGTTTCACTAACATGGGACCCTTAACACAACCCCGGCAGGTGAGGCCAACCCAGGACCAAGGGAAAATATGTATTTTTTGCTTTAATAGTACAACTACTCTTCTATGTCTTGGGTGTCTAACTTATTTATTTACCTAAAAGGTAGTGTAACAGAGAGAGGAGGGAGGAGACAGAGAAGTTTTCTACCCCCTGATTGACTCCCTAAATGGCCATAGCTGGCGTGGCTGAGTCAGGCTGAAGTCAGGAGTCAGGAACAGCAATGGCTTAACCTGCTGTACTGAACTCACAAATGTTTGTATTATTGGAGGCAGGAATCTGGACTTATGAGGTTCATTTTTTTAAGTTTTTTTTTTTAAGTCAAAGTTTCAGAAAAGAAGAGAATATTTCTTATGCTGATTCACTGCCCAGATGGCCTCCATGACCTGCACTGCTCCAGTCTGAAGCAAGGAGCCTGGAATTCATATATGGGCAAAGGCCCAAACACCTGGGCCAGCTTTCACTGCTTTCGTATGCCTTTAGCAGGGACATAGAGCAGCCAGGAAATGAACTGGCATTGTGTGGCAGTTTTACCAGCTATGCCGCAGTGCCAACTGCCCTCCCCCCCAAGGGGGGTTCTCACATGACTCCATCTGGAGGCTGAACCCATTGAATTCAGGTTACACATATCCACTTCCACAGCTGACATGGTGCCAGGAGCTCATTGTGCCAGTGGAGCCAAACTGTGGGGATATCCTGGAACCCTGGGCACGTGAGTACTAACGCTGAAGCCAGGGGTGCTGCTGCTTGGGCAGGCTCAGCAGCGGCACCAGTCCTGCCCCTCCTTGGCCAGATCCTGCAGCTGATGCCATCTGTGTTATCCACAGCATTTTTTAAGAGCCCCAGAATGCAAAGCCCCAGGTGGCCGGGTAGAGCGACATGTGACCAAGAATGAACACACATGGGCTGCTTTCCCAGTAAAACTACTTGCATACACTGGTACTGCAATGCCTCATGGAAGATGGAGTTAAAACCAAAGTTTTGAAATGCAAGAATATATATATTTTTTGTAATACACATTTCCCATAAACTTTTTGAAAGATATTTCATTTTTGGAAAGAAAAAAAAAAGAAAAAGATATTTCATTTTTGGAAAAGAAAAGATATGAAGAGTGTTTCAGGGAACTGTTGCTATGGTGCATCAGGCTAAACCTCTGTGTGCAGTGCTGATCCCCTGTGGGTACCAGCTCAAGTTCTGGCTGCTACACTTCTGATCCAGCTCCCTGCTTATGCCCTGGGAAAACAGTAGAGGATGGCTCAAGATCTTGTGTCCCTGCACCCTTGTAGGAGGCCAGGAAGAAGTTCCTGGCTCCTTGGCTTCAGATTGGCTCAGCTCCAGCCATTGCAGCCATCTGGGGAGTGAACCAGCAGATGCAAGATCTCTCTAATATTTTTTTATAAAAGTGTTTCTGGTTGGAATTCCTGGAACCAAGAATGTGAGCCGCTTGCTTGTTTGATAAATGCGTTCACGAGTCAGTGTGCCGAGAGTGGTGACGAAGCCTGTATTTCCTATAGAGGAAGATGCTGTGAACACTGCAGTGCAAAAAGGGAGCCACTCTGGCACCCTTCCTGGGCTGAGCAAGTCAGTACATTCCGGATCTGAGCTCTGAGCCTTAATTTTCATTCCTGGTGGTACTTTACTCCTTGGTCCTATATACTGCCCATCTGGGCTTGGGCTCTCCTCAGCACCCCTACACCTGTCACTGCTTACTCCTATGCTGCTCTCAGTCTTAAGGGGCCCCCACCCTGCTCTGACAAAGGCAAAGAGAAAATGGCTGCATAGCTGGTGTAAGTGAATCAATTTAGTCTTTGTGTTAAGCACACTCCCAGCCAAGTCATTCAGCAAACAGATTTTTCTCCCTCCCTTCTTCCCACACAGCCTTCTGTCTCTCTTTCCTTCCTTCCTTCAATTCCTTCTTCCTTCCTCGATTAACCACCATCAAGTGTTCTGCCAGCCAGGGTTGGTGTTTTCACGCAACCTGATGCAAAGCCAGGACCAGAGCTGCAGGTAAGAGATGAGATATGGTGCATACTCAAATCCCCTACAAAGAGTCATGTGTGTCCTGGACGGTGGGAGAACTTGATCCCAGCAGCAGCTATTTCTTTTCCAACAAAGAAGGCTGAAGGGAGTGGAGAGGCTGGGGATGATGGGAGAATGGTACAGTGGTTATGTTGTATCATGGTAAAGGTGGTGATAAGCATGGTGGCTGGATTTGCATTGTTTTCCCCTTCCAGCCCCTTCACATACATAGCTGGACATCTTGGTTCACAATGATAGGAAGAATGTAGAAGAAAATGTTAACCCAGCCTGTGGGACTGCAGGCAGTGTATTATTCACAGGGACTTTCAAGGCAGGAGTCTTGTGTGAACACCATGAACAGCCGCCAGCTTAGTACAAGTTGACCTGCCTGGGAAGCAAGAAGGAGTCACCTGGTTCCTGTGTCTATTGTTCTAGGTGAGGGGGTCAGCAGTCAGCTCCCAGGCTGGAGTGCTTTGAGGAGGCGACTTTTGGGAGACCAGATGATAGTTTTTGTTGTTTATTTTTTTCACAAATAGGACTTTTTATTTGTTATGATTAAAAAGTCTAATTTTAAACAGACTCTTGGACTGGTGGTTCAAAGCCATCAGCTCATTTGACTTTAGCACCTGTCTCATCCCCAGTGGCTTTCCCAGAACTGCTACCTTCACCATGAAGCTCCATGAGTTTTTCCAATTCAAACTTGGGCTTCTTCAGCATTTTCACTTTTCCAACAAAGACATTGTGGAGAGCATAAATAGACTGGCAAGCCTTTTCTATGTCTTTTCCAATGCTGTTTGGAATCAGTTTATTGACTACTTCTTTCAGGTCATTTGTTTGCACCTCCCAAGTCAAGATTTCCATCATCTTCCGGATCTGGCGGACCTGCTGGTGCTGAGCATACGATGTCTTCCGGATCTGATTGTTGCATTTCCTAGTAAAACCAATGCAAAACAGACACAGCAAGCAGCCATCAGTAGTCTTGACATCAACAGGAGCCTCAGTCATGGTCTGCCACTTTTTGACCATGGAGCACATCTTGTCCCAGGTGAGGTCCACGCCATGGAAGTTGTGAGGCAGTTTTTGCCCTAAACGTCCTCGGTGATGAGCTTGAACTTGTGAAAGACCACTTCATCGTTCTGCAGTTCGGCAAGGCTCACCGCGAAGACACGACGCTTGAGGCCATCAGAGGCGATTTTGGTTCCTTGGGTCCTTGTGACCAAGGTCTTCTCAATATTCCTGATGTTGAACATGGCTGGTGCTTTCACATCATACCAGTCTTTCTTAGAAAATGGATCCATCACTTTCTTCTTGGCTCCCTTTCTGCCACCTTTCGTAAGGCACATGTTCTTGCTGACTGCCATGGTACCCACTCAGAGCGCCAAAAGGCAATGCTAGGTTTGATGAAATACCACTTCTCATGGACCCTGGCCCAGTGCCCTCACAGTGGTCTTTCCCCTTGGCTTACACAGATTGTCTGGTCTCGAATGAGGAGTGACTAGAGTGACTCTTGGGGCATGGGGAATCTAGTAAGTGGAATGGGCAATCTGAGTCAAAGAGGCTCTTCGGAGTCATTCAGGGCTGTAGTAGATAGTGGTTCCCCCTCCAGATGATTTTAAAGGTGTCATTGCCACATCAAGTCCAAGTTCATGTGAATTCACTCTTCTTGAGTCAACCCTGCTGAGCTCTGGCTCCTTGGCTACTGGCACCGTGCCATCCTCATAGAAAGAAAGGGGTAGCCATGCCCTCCTGCAATTGCCAGTGCTTTGCATGCGTTGGCACGCTAACCCTCATAGTGAAGCTATGAGATATACACTCTCTCACATGCTATAGAAAACTAACCATCACCTTGAGGAATGCAAATTAGTTCCTTTTTCTTGCCTAATAGTTTTGGCAAGGATTTCTAATACTATAGCAAATTGGAACTTTTTGCAATTTGGAAATGAGGAATTAAAATTATCCTTGTTTGCAGATGACGCGATTCTCCACATAGAACTAAAAGATTAAATCAAGAGACTATTGGAACTCATAGAATAATTTGGCAGGGTAGCAGAATACAACATTAATGAACATAAATTGAGGGCACTAGTATACTGAAATAACTCCATGGCTAAGAAAGAAATTCTAAGTACAGTCCCGTTTAAAATAGCGGAGAGGAATCTCAGATACCTTAGAATTAACCTAACCCAAGATGTGGAAGACCTCTATAATTGGAATTTAAGAACATAAAAAATAGAAGAAGACATTAAAAATGGAGAAACTTATCATATTCCTGGATCAGCAGGATCAATATTATCAAAATGTCCATATTATCAGAAGTAATATACAAACTCAATGCAATCCCAATCAAAATCCCAACAACATTTTTCTCAGAAATAGAAGATACAAAAGTTCATCTGGAAACAAAGAGACCATGAATAGCCAAAGTTATCCTGAAGAATAAATATCAAGTTGGAGGAATCACAGCTCCAGACCTCAATACCTATAAGGCGGTGGTCATCAAAACTGGTACTGGTACAAAAACAGAGAAGATCAGTGGAACAGAATAGAAACACCAGAAGGGAGCCCATACATATACAGCCAACTAATATTTGACAAGAGAACTGAAAATAATCCTGGGGAAAACCTGATCTCTTCAACAAATGCTATTGGGACAACTGGATAGCAGCAGGCAGAGGTAAGAGGCAAGATCTCCACCTGTCACCTTATATAAACATTAGCTCTAAATGGATCAAGAAACTAAACCTGCACCCAGAAACCATCAAACTATTAGAGGAAAACATAGGAAGCACTCTCCAAGATACAGGAATTGGGACCAACTTCTTGGAAAAGTCACCAGAAGTACATGCAATCACAGCCAAAATAAACAAATGGGACTACATCAAACTAAGAAGCTTCTGTACAACAAAGGAAATGATCAACAAAGTGAAGAAGCAATCAACAGAATGAAAGAAAATCTTCACACACTACACAACCAATAGGGACTACTATTCAGTATTTATAAAGAACTTTAGAAACTCAACGACAGCAAAACAAACAGCACTGAGAAGAAATGCGTGAAGGAAATGAACAGACCTTTTTCAAAAGAACAGATTGAAATGGCTAACAGATATATGGAAAAATGTTCAGGCTCCCTAGCTTTCAGGGAAATATAAATAAAAACCACATTGAGGTTCCTCCTAACTCCAGTGAAATTGGCTCACTCAGAACGCTATTAACAAAACCTGCTGGCATGGATATAGGGAGCAAGGTATCTTCCTTCATTGTTGGTGGGAGTGTAGACTAGTACAGTCACTCTGGAAGTCAATATAGAAAGTGCTAAGAGAACTGAAATTCACTCTACTGTATGACCTAGTTACCCCACTTCTGGGAATATATCCAAAGAAAATGAAATTTGGATATGAGAAAGGGATCTATAATCCTATATTCACAGAAGCACAAACCACAATAGCAAAGAAACAGAAACAACCCAGATGCCCATCAAAAGAGGAGTGGATAAAGAAAATGGTATAGCTACTCCATGAAACACTACTCAAGTATTAAAAAGAATGAAATTCTACCATTTGCAACAAAATGGTCCCAACTAGAGACCACTATGGTCAGTGAAACAAGTCAATCCCAAAAGGACAAATATCATATGTTCTCTTTGATATAAGGCAACGTCCTTCCAAAATAAAAGATCAATAACCCTTTCAATATTGTTTGTGCTACATCTCAGGGGTTTATATTTTTGTTTTTACTTTCATTCATTCAAAGAGGTTTTTTTTTCTTATTGATTTCCTCACTGACTCGTAGGTCATACAGTAGCATTTTTTTGTTTCAAGAAGGTTTTTTTATTTTCTTTTTCATTTACATTGGTCATTCAGTAGCATGTTATTTATCTTCATGTTATAAATTTTCTATTTTTCTTTTATTGATTTTGTTTTATGGCTTTTCTTTTAAGGAGATTTATAGTATCTGTGTAATAGAGACTATCACAACCAGATGTGAAGATACAATGCAGTAAGCATCTCCACTTCCAAATCAAAGAGGAACTCTCAATGAAATTTAAGTGTATTTTGACAATAGGATGCTGGACTCTGCCATTGTTCATAACTACAATGTCAGGATACACTTAAATAGCAGAATGACTGACTTAAGACTGTTTGTGAAGGACGATATTACTGTAATAATATGGGGGGGGGGGACAAGTGGACGTTAGAGAATTAGGGAAAGGGACTTGGAGAGGATGGAAGGGAAAGTCCAGAGCCTATGAAACTTTTCACAAAATAATAAAACAAGATAAATTATACACACACACATCCATATATATAAAGCAGAGTGACAGAAAGAGGGAGTATGCATTTGCTGATTTGCTCCCAAGGTATCCACAAAAACTTGGCTGGACAAAGTTGAAGCCAGACCCAGGGAATTGCAGCTGGGTCTCCCATGCAGGTGGCAGGAACCCAAGTACTTTTTCATCTGCTGCTCACTGGTGTTAGTAGGAAATTAGATCAGAAGCTGAGTAGCCAGGACTCAAACCAGAGCTCTGGTAGGAGATGAAGTCTTCCAAAGCCAGTAATTTAACCTGTTGCATTACAAGATTCACCCCAAGGAAATCATATTCATATTGGTTCCAAGAGCCAGTGAAGTGGGAAAAAGGACAGGACTATTGGCTAAAATTTCCAAAATGCCTGAGGCATTTTTTAAAAGGAGTTCCTGGGCTAGGCATTTCTGATGCAGCAGGTGAAGACACTGCTTCAGTCTCACACTCACCTCTGAGTGCCTGGGGATCGAGTCCTGTCTCACCCTTCAAACTGGTGTCCTGCGCCTGGGCAGCAGCAAGCAATGGCCCTAGAACTTGGGATCCTGACACCCGGGTGGGAGACCCAGATGGAGTTCCTGATTCCTGGCTTTGGCCTGGCCCAGTAACTATGGATATGTGGGGAGTAAACCAGCAAAGGAAAGAAATTTTTCTGTTTGTGCCTTCGTCTCTCTATTATTCTGCTTTCCAAGTAAAATGAGTGTGAGATAAAAGTACATCTACTGTGCACTCCTCTCACCCATCTACAGGAAAAGATGAGGAAACAAGATGAGCCTTTGAAGGGGTCTGGGAAGTTTCAAGTTTCAAAGATGTCCATAGTAGTGTCTCCCATCTCACCATGAGTGTGACACTTCTCCCAGAGTGCGCTTAACTCTGGACAGGTTGCAGATGCTGGTGGCAATAGTGTGAGAAAGCTTTACCAGATACTGAGTGTATCTTTTAAAGTTGTCACTTTGGACACCTGCAGTCCATATCACAGTGCCTGGTTGGACTCCCAGCTCTTCAGCCTCCTGGGTGGCAGCTGGCAATGGCTCAAATACCTGGGTTCCTGACACCTGTGTATGAGAACTCCAAATGAAGTTGTGAGATTCTGGTTTCAGTGTGATCCAGCCCCAAATACTGTGAGTGTTTGGGGAGTAAGTCAGCAGATGGAAGATTGTCACCCCCCTGACTCTGCCCTTTGCCTTTCCACAAAAAAAAAAAAGGACCTACATGGCTCTGCTTTGGGAGTTGAGACATTGCTCTATGAGCCTTGGCAGCCAAGCCACCCGAAGGAGCGAGGTGGAGGTGTCAGGTCAGAAGCCCCTGCTGAGGTCCCTGCCACCCGAGGCTCCCAGCACCAGAGCAGAAAACAGTCAGAAGCCTCATTGCTCCTTGCAAATCCCTGGTCCACAGAGTCCATGAGCAAAATCAAATGGTCATGTCAAGGCTTGCTGTGGTCTGCATGCACGCCCTCCAGAATTATCTATTGAAGCTTAATGGTCAATGTGACGATACTAGCAAGTGGGATCTTCTGAAGATCACTTCATGCTGAGAGGAGAGAGCCCTCATTCATGGGTTGAGTGACTTTGTGAAAGGGCTGGAGGGAGAGGCCAGGTCCTGCACCTACCTGCCTATTGCAAGGACCCAGCCACAAGACTCCAGCCTACTAGAGAGCAGCCTCACCAGACTCCGCACCTGCTGGGACCTTGACCTTGGTCTTCCAGCCTCCAGGATGGTGAGAAATAAATGCCTACTCTCTGTAAATCATCCAGACTGTGCCATCCTCTGCACAAATGGACCAAGGGCAGGGAGCCCCGCTGACTAGATAGGAAGGGTGCTTTCAGCTCTGAGTGTGGCTCTGCCAAGGAGGACAAGTGAGGGTTTCCACAACACTTGGTAACACGGGGCAAGAACACAGCAGGCAGCATCCAGGCTGTGAGATATACAGGTGCTTCGCAGGGCGTGATGGAACAGGTGGGCTTTGTGTGATGGCAGTGGGGCAGGGGCAAAACAAGACATAATGGGGAAAGTGGATTTTTTTTATTGTCTGCTTCCTTCAGCATCCCTTCCTTACATGGGTCAGGGCGGAGAGGACTTCGTTACCACTACTCATCTTTTCAGGAATCTGAGTGGGGTCCAGTGCCTCCCCACTGCATGGGTCCCAATCCTTATGGCTGTGCCCCCACCCAGTTCTGGCATAAGATCTGCCTTACCAATCTTCAGCAGCCTTTATGAATCATTCTTGTCTTTAAACAGAGCAAATGAGGTTATACCCCTTTGGGAAAAACTACGATAATTAAAATGTCACTGCTTTTCCTGATTCTCATAATTAAAGTCTGTTAGCCTCATTCTGGGAGAAGCTGATGAGTTTTAATGTTTTCAATGAATGATGCAGCGTGTGAACCGACGAACATGGAGGGTGGTGACGTTAACCCTGGACCTTGGCTGCCTGCTCTCCTGAGGGCCCGAGCCTCCAGATGCTTCTCCTTCAGAGAACAGGTGCAGCTCAGCATTTCCAGGTAGTGGGGTGGGATTCAGCCAATGGGATAGAGAAGGGCAGGTGGGAAAATGAAAACATAAGGAATTCTGGCTGGCAGATGTGGTGGGTGAGGAAAGCTAGAGGGGTGTGGATCCAGTACTTATCTTTGTCTTGTTTGCATGGTTGGGGATGGGGGGCTCAGGAACAAGACACGCAGTGAACCCCTGCCATCCATGGACATGGAGTCCACACAAACTTCATTTGTCCTAAGGCTAGGTCAATAAGAAGCCTCAGAAACACAGTGAGGGAATCTTTTTTTTTTTTTTAAGGTTTATTTATTTGGAAAGCAGAGCAACAGAGAAAATGAGTAACAGGGAGAGTGCCTCCATCTCCTGGTTTACTCCCCAAATAGACACAACAGCCAGATCCTGGCCAGGCTAAGCTAGGAGCCCAAGAACTCCGTCTGAGTGTTCTATATGGGGGATGGGAACCAGAGGCCAGAATCCAAAGTATCTGAGCCATTTCTTCTGCCTTCCCAGAAATGCTTTCCTTTAGCGGGAAACTGGATGCAAAGCAGAGTAGCCAAGACTCAAACAAGCATTCTGATATGGGATACCAATACCTCAAGTTGTGGCTCAACATACTGTGCCATAATTCTGGCTCCAAGAGAATGAGTCTTGTCACATATACAGTGAGTACAGAAGAAACCCAATGTTCCGAATGATTGAGCCAGGTTTTCACAAGGCCCCTCTATATTCCTTAGGTCTCTCTAACTTTCATCTTCCTCCATGAAGTGAGGAGTTCATTGTCCTTCCTGGAGGACACAGCTGCAAGGAGGATAAACATTCACAGTACAAACAAGTTCATGTCTCATCCTGGCGACCTTCACCACTGGGTATCTTGCTGAGGGGCCTCACTGTATGTGCAGGAGTGAACTGGGTGGGTTCTCTGGGTTCTCTTCCTCTTGCTCTCTTGGCACTTCCCTGGTGGTGGCATTGTGGTTGTGTGCCTGGTTGGCCACCCTCCTACTGCCAGCCTTCTCGGTTTCTGTTTGTTTTACTTGTGTATTCACTCATTCACCAATGCCTGGCAAGCGCTAGAAGCCGCACAAACATGGACCCTTCCTAACTTCATGGGAATTATAATTTTAAATTTGCCAATGCAAATACATATTGAGCATTGCACTTGGGTAAATGCTGTTCCAGACATTGGTTCACTCCTCAAATGGCCACAATAGCTGAAGCTGGGCCAGTCTGAAGCCAGGAGCCAGGAATTTCTTCAGGATCTCCCACATGGGTGCAGGGTTCCAGGGACTAGGGGCATCCTCAACTGCAGATAGGACACAAACCAGTGTCCATATGGGATGCTGGAACTGCATGAGGAGGCTTAGTTTGCTACACCACAGGTACTGACCTGCAGATTGACAACCCAAGCATCATGCAAATTCCCTTATTCTGAGTAGAAGGGTGGTACCCTACTGCTCACTAAGAGAGTATTAAGCACCTGAGCTGGTCCTATGGGACATTGGCATTCATCCAGCCAAGGCCATTGGCTTATAAGGCAAAAGGAGAAAAGAAAGGCTTTTCTGACCCTGGTTGCTTTATAGTTGTGTTAAGACTGATAAGGTATCAGTGTGCAGCCCTCAACCCCAAGATTCTAGTTCAGTTCGTTAGAAACTGCATTTGGCCTTTCTCAGGTATCCTCCAGGCATGCTCTGAGGTAGCCTGAGCCAACAATCAGAGAAATTTGGGTTCAAGGTAGGAGCAAGCTAGGCATTGTTTTCCCCCTACTGCTTGTAGCATTAAAACTGTTCACAAGACAGAATAAGAAAGCTTCCTAAAGTTTTTGTGAACCTGAGATTACTGGCTTAGTGCAATGCACTGGTTTGAATCTAAGAAATGCAGTAGGGGAAGCTTAACTACACAATAACCAATGGGCTCGGCCCGGCGGCGTGGCCTAGCGGCTAAAAGTCCTCTCCTTGAACGCGCCGGGATCCCATATGGGCGCCGGTTCTAATCCCGGCAGCTCCACTTCCCATCCAGCTCCCTGCTTGTGGCCTGAGAAAGCAGTCGAGCATGGCCCAGAGTAATCGGACCCTGCACCCACGTGGGAGACCCTGAAGAGGTTCCTGGTTCCCGGCTTTGGATCGGCGTGCACCGGCCCGTTGCGGCTCAGTTGGGGAGTGAAACATCGGATGGAAGATCTTCCTCTCTGTCTCTCCTCCTCTCTGTATATCAGGCTTTCCAATAATAATAAAATCTTAAAAAAAAAAAAATAACCAATGGGCTCTTAGTCTGCTGCTTTGAAACAGAGAGCTGGCATCAAGGAGTTTTATGCCACTGCTTTGAGCTAAGTGATTTTGTGAATACAAAAACAAATTCAGTTGTGCCTAAAGACCTGGGCAGTTCTCAATGAGACTTAACCATAAAGAGAAGAATGGACATGAGGGACCGTGGCCTTGGGTGTGCTTTTGCCTGCCTGCCATGTGCTTTTCCGGGAAATTGATTCACATCTTGTTCAGTCGGTTTCATGTTTGGCCTCCAGGTCTGTCCTGAAGATAACTTGATCTGATGGGCTCAGCAAACTACCTTCTATTCTGTTCTGGGTTCTGTGCCTCACCAGGCCCAGTTCTGGTCGTCTTTGCCACTGTCCTTCCTGTGTGCCGGGGGATCCACAGGCTGAAGAGAAAGCGTCCCTCAGAGCCCATGGTTTGCCTTCTTCAGGCAGACACCAAGTATTCCCCACTTGATTGTCCCGCTGAGCTCAGGGGGCCTCTTCCCCAAGCCAGCCTCTCATACTGACCCCTGACCTGGCCCTAAGCCCAAGGGGTGGCCAAGCATGACCATTCACAGATATGTGAACATGTGAGCTGGGGTCTACCTATATGGGAGACGGAACCAAGGGTGGGAAGATAAGACTAGGAGGAGTCATCAGCTAGCACATCTGGCCAATACTTGTAGACATAACACTGAGTTATCCTTGAACCTGGCCTTTCCAAATCATCAGAAACTGTATCTGTCAAAACCAGAGGAGAGATATCTTTAGATGGCAATTTAGTGCTTCATTAATACTTTAAAAAAATTATTCATTTTATCTATTTGAAAGGCAGAGTGATATAGAGAGATCTTTCATCCTCCAGTTCACACTCCATATGCCCACAACAGCAGGCCTGGGGTCCACCACCAACTTGGTCATGGACATTGTGGCTGTGAATTGTCCCGGGAGGGGGATTTGAGGATGTATGGGTGGGGGACTGCTAAGGAAGTACATTGCAGAGGAAGAATGACTTCTACGTGACTTCCACCGGCATGTGCAAGATCTGTGGCTGTGGGCAGCCTGTTTGGAGAGTTAAGGGGACACCCTGACTGGGCTGCAATTCCCGCTGGCGAATGCTTGAGTCATAATGGGTACAGTGAACTGGGCTGGACATGGCTGCAGTATCCCTTGGCATGGGTGTGGATTGGACCTAGGGTATGTCAGACTGGTTTAAGCTCTAGCACCCGTTGGGTTGGGATAGGTCTCAACACCTGCTGGATCACGTGAGAGCTGGGTCTGGGGGTAGGCTAGGCAAGGCTGTGCTGTAGCACCCACTGGTGAGAGCAGAATGGCTGTGGGCTGGTTGGGCAAGGCTGCTGTACTTGCTGATGACTGTTGCGACAGGAGATGGGCCAAGTCAGACTGGGCTAAGCACCCACTGAGTGCACAAGATTTGCTACTAGGAGGTAACCTGATACTGGAGTTTGTGGAATTCCTCTGTTAGGATACAGTTCCCGCTGGTGAGTGAAAGAGCCAAGGCAGAAAGCAGCTCAGACCAGGCCAGGTTACAGTACCCGCCAGCTGTGGGGCAGGCCAGG
The DNA here is from genome assembly GCF_030435755.1 of Ochotona princeps. Classification (NCBI taxonomy): domain Eukaryota; kingdom Metazoa; phylum Chordata; class Mammalia; order Lagomorpha; family Ochotonidae; genus Ochotona; species Ochotona princeps. The sequence continues at coordinate 52,334,996 of NC_080832.1, read as the reverse complement.
CTGAGCCACTTCATAACACCCACTGGCAGATCTGAGAATCAGGAAGGGGTGCAGGATGGGCCAGCTTGGGCCGCAAAACTAGCTAGTTTATATTAGGGCCAGGACTGAGAGCTGACTAGACTGGGCTAGGGTACAGCACCCAGCAGAAAGAGCTAGAACTGGGAGCACGCTGGGTGGAGTCAAACTGTAACACCTGCCAGTGAACGTCGAGGTGAAGCAGGCCATGCTAGACTGGGCCATTGCACCCACTAGCACACGCAAGACCTGGCAACCAGGTGGGAGTCAGGGGTGAGCTGGTTAAGGGGGATGCTGTTCCCCCTGCTGGGTCACTGCTCCCACTGGTGAGCTTGAGAGCTAGGAATTGGGATGGACCAGGCTGGGCACCCATCACAGCACCACCTGGAAAGTGTGAGAGCCAAATGGGATGTGGGACAGACTGGATCCATCTGCTGCCCATACCGGCACATGCAGGAACCAGGGCTGCGAGGGGGGAATGTACCTAATAAAGTTATTGTGGGTTTCTCTAGCTAGGCTGCAATTCCCGATGGTGTGTGTGAGGGCCTGGTGTATGATGGGCAGGGTTGGGCTGGGCCACAACATCTGTTGGCTTGTGTATGAGATGGGGCTAGAGCTAGAAATGGCCAAGCAACTGCAACCACCAGTGTATGTATAGGCTGAATGGTGGGTGATGGACTGAGCCAGACCCCACACTGGCAAGCACACACAAAGTCAGATCTTGGATCACCTCAGCAGAGGTTACTTTGGGGGAACACCCCTTCCCAAACTGGACTGCAGGACTCAAAACTCTGACCATGGTGAAAATCATAAGGTTTGTGGTCTGACCTTGCAATGCCTGTATTGGAACTGGGTCTCTCCTTGGTTGCTGAAGCCTGTGCAATGGACAGCTTGCTCAGATGCACTTGAGGGATATGGCAACCATTTCACTGAGGCCTACAGAGGATGTCTACTACCATGGCAGAGGATGGATGGCAGAACAAACTGTACAACTCTCCCAAGTTGGCAGCAAGGATCTGAGTGAATGGGGACTCCGAGATTGACTATGTCAGGCAATGGACCTTGGAAGGATTTCCTCAGTCTTGGAGCAACAAAATCAACAGCATTTCAGAACTATTGAAATCACTTAAGAAGTACTCTCAGACATTTTCCACATCAGGGACTCTGGGATGACATTGAGTGGCTGTCCCATATCCCCTAGGACTGGTGGGGTTAGGCAGCTGGGAGCTGCCCTTTCCCTTCTCTTTTCCCTCACCCCAGATATGGGAAGTAAAAACAAACAAACAAGTGAATAAATAAAATAGAAAGCAATTGTCTCATTCACTTACTCTTTACCTTGACCCTTCCCACCCTAAGCAGTAACTCACATGAGCATGCATCCTGCTCAACTATGTAAGCATCATCAAAACTAAAATACATTTTAACAAACGCTCACAATGATCAGGACTGGACCAAACAGAAGCCAGAAACCTGGAACCCTATCTGGGTCTCCCATGTGAGTTTTAGGGGTCCAAGTTCTTAGGCCATCTTTGGCTGGTTTGCTAAGTTTATTAGCCTGGAACTGGACAGGAAGTGGAGCAGCTGTGACTCAAACCAGAACTCTGATCTGGGATGATAGAGTCACGAGTGGTAGCTTAACTTGCTTTGTCACGATGCCAAGCCCTTGGTTTATGATTTCCAAAGAGCTAGACATGTGTATGTGTGCATCTTCAGGTGTCTGGTTCCCTTTGTCACCCTTCCTGTAGCTGTGAATATGGCCACAGTCTCACCTGGCTTCCTGTGTCCCGAGGCTTTTGGCAAGATGAGCCTATCTTAAAAACAATTCATCTATAGGGATCATGTCTATTTGCCACGTGTTCTTGTTCATCTGTCTCAGTTTTCTTCTGCTGGACTTGGACACACACGTGTGTTGCCAGTCACGTGGCACGTGGGTCGCCAGCTGTCACTCTGGGAGATGTGCTCTGATTCTGACCCCCCACCGCAGTCTTCGGAACAGTCAGCGGCAGATGAGTGAGTCAATAATTTCTTCTGTGGTGGAGAGGAATTCTAAATGCACCTGCCGTTAGTCACTCTGCTCAGAGTCCCTGGAGGTGCTTATTTTACAGTCTCTGCAGAAACGTGTTTACATTCCTGGCTCCCTGTGAGATTACCAGCTCCCCCAAAGCAGCTTCTGCACCTGCTTCCTTTGCAAACTTGCAGCACTCAGGCCCAGGGCAGGCCCAGGGCTCTGCATGCACAGTAAGGGTGTTATGCTGTGGTGTAGTAGGTAACACACAGTGTATTTAAACTTTGCCTCTATCTCCCTGGGGACAGCTTCAGAAACCTGAGAACTCCCTGAATGATACAAACACCTTCTGCCTGTGAATGGGTGGATACTGTAGTTTCAAGATGGGGGTTGGGCACAGAAAAGTCAACCAGACGATAAAAGATTGTCAATCCAAATGGTTGGGGAGATTCCCCCCAGAATAGGGGTGTTTATTTGGGACTTGCATAGCACTGACATGGGGATGTGCATGTTGTAGAAGACTTGGATGCAGACAGAGAGGCTGAGGCCAGAGGACATTTATAAATGCAGAAGAGAAGAGGATTGCATGAGATATTTTGAAACAATGACTCTCAATTACAGTGATTAATCAGCATGGCGAGGTTGGTCTGAGATTCAGTAGATAAGACCCAGGCAGATGTCCTTGAACAAGAACTTTTTTGAATAAATTCCATTTTTAAAAAGAATTTTATTTGAAAGGGGGTTACAAAGAGAGAGATCTCCCATTCACTGGTTCATTCCCCATATGGCTGCAACTGCCAAAATTGAGCCAGTCTGAAGCCAGGGACTAGGAGCTCCACCTGGGTCTCCAGGGGTGTGGCAGGGGCGCAAATATCTGGGCCATCCTCCACTGTCATCTCAGGTGCATTAGCAGAGAACTGGATAGGAAGTGGAGCAGCCAGGACTCAAACTCGTGTGGCATGCCTGTATTGCAGGTGGTGACTTAGCCCATGCGCCGGTGTGGATCAGGCAGAAGCGCTTACACGTGAGGTTGTATTAGCCACAGTGTAATGTGGTGCTGGTGGAGCCTCTTGTGATGGTTACTACCACACTGTCTTGCCCAAGAGTGGCTTTTTTTTTTTTTTTGCAACTTCTACCTTTGTTTAGCTTTCATGACTGTGAGTACAGGGGACTCCTGTTTGATTCTGACAACTTGCACATTAGAATATTCATCCCATCTCCTCATCTCTGTGAAAAGGGATACAGTTTCAGACAGGGTGGGCAATGATTCCTTTAATCACTTCTAGATAGTGAGGGTTTGATTAAAACTCGAGGCTAAGGGGACTTTTGGGTGGACGAGAGCAGGGAGCTGGGGGTGTGGTTTTTCTACTGAGGTCTACAAAACATTGAAACAGGAACTAACGTTTCAAACTATTCCAAATGTTGAAAAGAATGGAAGTGTGCCACTCTTTGTGAGGCCAGCATCATTTAAGCACCAAAACCAAATAAGACACAACATGAAAATTGCAGACCTATAGCCTTAATGAACATAGATGCAGAATCTCAACAACATATTTGCACAATAATCCAAAGCCACATCAAAAATATCATATCTCACAATGAGATAGAATTTATTACAGGAACACAAAGGTGATTCAACATTCATAATCAATGAAAGTCATAAATCATACTAATAGAACAAAAAATATGGTCCTTTCAACAGACGTAGAGAAGGCATTTGATAAGATAAAAGCCTCCACAAATTAGGTATAGAGGGGACATATTTCAACATAATAAAGGCTGTATATGACAAATCAACAGTCAATATCACACTGAATGGGGAAAAGCATTTTCCCTTAGTTCTGAAACAAGACAAAGACGTCCATTTTCACCACTCTTCAAGATTTAATGTACAATTGTGTAAGAGAAAGAAATAAAGGCTTCAAATTAAGAGGAAGCCAAATTATCCGTTTTTGCAAGTCGTATGATACTGTATGTGAAAACACCTGAGCAGCCCACCAGAAAGCTGTTAGAATTGATCAGCCAATTCAATAAAACTGCAGGTTACAAACTAAACATACAAAAGTACAGTAGAATTTTTATACACTAGTGATATCACTGAAAAAGAAATCAAGGAAAAAATCTCAGGGCCTGGCGTGCTAGCCTAGGAGCTAAAGTCCTCGCCTTGAACGCGCCACAATCCCATATGGGCGTAGATTCTAATCCCAATGGCCCGCTTCCCATCCAGCTCCCTTCTTGTGGCCTGGGAAAACAGTTGAGGACGGCCCAAAGCTTTGGGACCCTGCACCCATGTGGGAGACCCAAAAGAGGCTCCTGGCTCCTGTCTATGGATTGGCACAGCTCTGGCCGTTGCAGCTGCTTGGGGAGTGAATCAACGGATAGAAGATCTTCCTCTCTGCTTCTCCTCCTCTCTGTATATCTGACTTTCCAATAAAAATGAAATAATCCTTTAGAAAGAAAGAAAGAAAGAAAGAATGAAAAGACATCCCATTCACAATAACTATAAACATTGATGAAAGAAATCATCAAGGACACACACAAAAAAGGAAAAATATTCCTTGCTCATAGACTGGAAGAACCAGAATTACTAAAATGTCTCTACTACCTAAAGCAATCTACAGATTTAATGCAATCCTGATCAAAATACTAAGGACTTTGTTTACATAATTAGAAACAAATCCTAAAATATAAATGGAATCATGAAAATTTAGCATAGCTAAGGAAATTCTGAGCAAGAAAAATCAAGCTGAAGGCATCACGTTATCTAACTTTAAAGCATATTACAAAGCTATAGTAATTCAACAGCATGCTGCTGACTCACAAACCTCTACAGAGACCAATTGAACAGAAAGTCCTGAAATCCATATTCATACAGCCAATGAAGAAATAAGCAAAAATCCTCAATAGACAGTTCTCAAAAGAAGAACAACAAATGATTCACAAATATACGAAAAAAGGCTCAACATTGCTAACCATCAGAGAAATGCATATCAAAACCACAGATAAAAAAAATCACTCCTGTCACAATGCCAAATCCAAAAGACAGAGTAAGAGATGCTGGGGAGGATGTGGGCCAAGGGGAGCTCTTATGTGCTGCTGGTGGGTATCCAAATCAGTGCAGTCAGTGGGAAACAGTGTGAAGATTTCTTTAAACATTAGAATCAGACTTCTATGATCCAGTAATCCCACTATTGGGCATTTACCCAAAAGACTTGAACACATTTTAATAAGTACCCACACTACCATGTTTATAGCAGCAGTGTTCACAACAGCCAAAAGTTAGAATCAACCAAGGTGTCCAGATTAATGGATAATGAAAATGTGGTAAACATACACAATGGGATAATATGTAGCTATCAAAAATGAAATTCTATCATCTGCATCACAATGGTGAACCTGGGAGACACCCATGTCGAATGAAATTAGCCAAACACAGCAAGGCAAATACCACACATTCTCCTTTATATGTGGGAGCTAAAATTTGAAAAGGAGAAGAAAACAAAGAAGAAATACCAAAAAACAAAAACAGAAAAGAAATGCCTGTGGGATCAGTATTGCTACAAATGCAGTTTTATAAAATTTTGCTTTATTCCTCTATGAAACCAATGCTTAAGAATATTAAACTCCTAGAGTTTGAATGAACTGTGACTACTTCATAATTTGGCATGTATGAGTCACTTGGTCATTTTTCTGTTCAATTATTATTTGTAGCCATTGCCTATTTTCCCACTAAATCAGAATCTTTTTGCTCTTCAAATGTTAAATATTTTATCTGGTGACAAAAGGATCATTGATTCCCCTGACCCAGTGACTGTATCTCACCTCTACTGCCTTTCCTCTCTCCTGGGCTTGGGCACCTGTACTGGGATGGGGAGGGGATGTGGCAGAGGACACTGGCTGCGCTCCCAAGCTTCCTCCTCTGCCTCCTCCACTTCACTCTGCTGCGTCCAGGTCCTAAGAAGGGGCAGAAGATGTAGGAAAGGGAGAGAAGGCTCTTGATGGGTGTGGTCCCTTCCTGAGGCTTCATGTCCCTGGAGTGGGAAGCTCAGAGCAGTGGGTAAGTTGCTCAGGAGAGATGGAGATGTCTTCTGTCAGTGCAGCCACCTCGAAGGAAGACAAGCTTTTTCTCTTCTCCCTGACCTCCAGCCCACACCAGAGAATCCAGCATGAAGGCTCTTGTCCTCAGAGCAAGACAGCAGCATCGTCGCCTCCTACCAGGACATCTTTGGGGCCACTGGTAGCTCCTGTGTCCCCTCATGAGGCAGGGCTGAGGAAAGAGCAGGTGCATCCTGCCTTGCGGTGCCATCTCTAATCAGTTCCTTGTTTCCTGCTGCCTCAGTACAGAAGGTAAACCTGTTGTATCACTTTTCCAGCAAATGACTTAATAATGAGATGCATGTTTCTTGAAGACATTTTCAACCTAAGATTCCTGTGGAGCAGAGCTTGGGCAGCGTTCTTCACCAGGTCAGGGACTTCCTGCCCAGTGCTTCCTCCAATTTCCACATCTTAGGCTTCTAGAAATGGGGTGAGAGTAGGGACAGGAGTGCCAGGGTGCAGTGGGGTGGGTGCTGTCTGCAGAAGGAGAAGATGGGCAGGGTCTTTTTGGTTTCAGTCCTACTCATCAGACAACAGGAAAGGTACATTTCATTTGCTAATGACCAGTTACACAATTATAGAATATTCTTTACAAAGGAATAGAATGGAGGTTCATGCTGTGACTCAACAGGCTAATCCTCCACCTCCAAGGGCCGGCATCCCATATGAACACTGGTTCATGTCCCAGCTGCTCCACTTCTGATCCAGTTCTCTGCTTATGGCCTGGGAAAGCAGTGGAGGATAACCCAAGGCTTTGGGACCCTGTATGTGCATTGGAGACCTGGGAGAGGCTCCTGGTTTCTGACTTCAGATCAGGTCAGCTCTGCTCAATACAGCTGTTTGTGGAGTGAATCAGTAGATAGATAAGCTTTCTCCCTGCTTCTCTTTCTCTCTGTGAATCTGCCTTTGTAATAAAGATAAAGAACTCACCAAATGAATAAAACATAGTCCATTCAAAACTCGGGGTCTACTGAGTGACAAGTAATGTATGACTTTCCTTTACTGATACAGAGTAAATGATCTATTGCTTGTGGTAAGCACTATTGCATTAACGACACCAAAATACCAGAGGCATGCTACTTTGGAATGAAGGAGAGGCTAATTAGCTGAGTTTTGGAGACTGGAAGTCTAGACGGCATGCCATAGTCTTTGCTGTGTGGCAGAAAGTGTGTTCTTGGAGGAGTGTGCCGAGAGCCAAGAGGCAGAGAAACAGGGCTGCAGCACAGGTTTTTATCATGGCCTTCTAATGAGAAGTGATTTTCATGTGGCATGTATCCAATGACCCAAGGACATTCCAGCAGGCCTCACCCACTCCCTATGGCACCATCCTCGGGACCAAGCCTCTAACACTCAGATCTATTAGCAAAGGGAGTTGAGGGGAACTCAAACTCATGCTGAGATAAGAACTGAGTTTCCAAATCACATCATTTCCACAGTAGTAAGACACATTTTGTATTTACAGGTGCCTGGAATAAAACCCCTCAGAGCACTTACCAAATCATTGTCCCAGAGGGGTAGAATTATAGGTAATTTCTGCACTTTCTGGAACTCTCAAATGTCTATGATGAGCACAGATAAATGCAAAAATTGTGTTAAATTGTCACACTCCCTTCCCCCTAACACACACAAGTGTTCTTTTTTCCTTGTTAACTTTGGGGTTTTCAGGATCAAAAGAGCTGCCCTCCTAGAAAGAAAATGAAGCAGCAGACATAAGATGCCCACATGTTAGGGTCCATTCTCCACAGTCAGCAGCACCTCTCACTTGCAGAATTGGTGTCCAAAGGATTGCAGGTGAGCCTTCTCTGCAAAGGTTCCCCAGGGCTGCATCCTGCATTGTACTCTGGAACCACCTGGCTTGCTTTAAAAACCACCATTGTTTTGGCCTGGCATGATAGTTCAGCTGGCCAAATTCTCACCTTCCAAGTGCTGAGATGCCATATGGGTGCCGGTTCATGTCCTGGCTTGCAGGGGACCGTGCAGTAGGTGTGGATGGCACGAAGGTGTGAAGAGAACAGCTCCCCTGCTTGGCAGGGCTTAGGGGAGTTTCCAGCTGTTTGGCAGGGCCCGGTGGATTTCTCTCTGACCACCTTGATGCAGTCTCACCACTCTTTTGCATGGACACTCAAGCACCCCGCTAAGAATCCTGTAATCTATTGAGGCATTGTTTGCCCCTGTGAGATGGCTTTGGCAAGTAATATGAGCTTGAGAGTTAATGTTACTGATAATGTCTTGGTGAGGGGGCCTTTGACTGCGCACAGGAGTACAATTAAACCCATGCCATTTCTGGACACCTTGTTGTGTACCTACCCATTGTCCTGAAATCTGGCCCAGACATACAGCATGCCTTCTGGGAAATGGCTTAATAAGAATTTTACAAACTAACAGAATTGATGGGAGTATGAGTGGAAACTGCTATGGCAAAAAAATATAGTTACTGTGACCTTAAAGGTTAGCCTGTCCTTGCAACTTTTAGAGCATAGAAAATGCAGCTGTTTTAGCCGTTTTTATAATTTTTTAACTAGAGGAAATATAGGGCAATTCTACTAACATCACAGAGATATACTTTTGATTATTGTTTAATTGTTTATGGGGTTGTAGGGTTTGCAGTTGTAGGGGGATTTAACGTTTGGGACTTTTTACCTTAGATCCTTATGTTCTTTTTCTTTTGATGTATCTTTCCCATTATATGATAGATAAGTTGTGAAAATAAAATGTAGTAGGTAGGAATGTTTTACTGATTAGTAGGTAACCATCTGTGCCTCGGCCTTGGAGTTCTGGCTGTCACCTAATGGCTACTTCTGAAGAATGAATAATGGTTTGCTTTAAAGAAACTGATTATAGTAACTTACAGAATTATCGTTAAGAACACCTGGTTGACCATGAAGTAAAAATTAATTGAACATCTGTGTATGCTGTCTTAGTTCTAAAGTTAAAGATAAAAAAATCAAACGTTTGTGCAGAGGCTAGTGATGTGTCTAAGTAAATAAAAAGGACAGCTTCTTTTGGAGAAAAAAGCATATAGCAAGAATGCACCAAGTGTCAGTGTCTGTGTCTTTCTTTATCGCCGACGCCACGTACCCTTCCCGAGCTCCGAACTCTCGGCTGGAGCTGGACTCCGGCACTGGCTGCTCTACTTCCCATTTAGCTTCCAGCTTGCAGCCTGGGAAGGCAGTAGAGGATGACCCAAAGCCTTGAAATCCTGCACCTGTGTGAGAGACCCAGAAGAGGCTCCTGGCTCTTGGTTTCAGATCAGCTCAGCTCTGGCCACTGCAGCCATTCAGTTAGTAAAGTGAATCAGTGAATTGAAGAGTTTTATCTCTGCCTCTCTTCTCTGTAAATCTGTCTAATAAAAATAAATAAATCTTTTTTTTAAAAATCACACATACAGTTGCCTAGATATTTGGATTTTATAAAACTGGGGGTGTTCCAACCCACGACTGAAGTTAGGAATCTCTGTCCTGAAGGGAGAGCCTGCCCCCATTGAGCCTACCTTTTCCATCTGCCAGACACCACCTCCAGGACTTTCCTATTTCTCATGTGGTTGCAGGGTCCCAAGGTCTTGGACCATCCTCTACTGCCTTTCCAGGTCACAAGTACTTTATCCAAAAGCTAGTTGAGTTCATTCTTCAGATTTTCTCCAGCGTGATTCATTTAGTCATTTTGAGACCTAGCCATTTGTGTATGTTAGAATTCAGCTTTTCTCAACTCTCATCCATGTGAGTTTAATTATATTTATATATATTTATATTTATTTATCTTTATTACAAAGTCGGATATACAGAGAGGAGGAGAGACAGAGAGGAAGATCTTCCGTCCTATGATTCACTCCCCAAGTGACCACAATAGCCGGTGCTATGCCGATCAGGAGCCAGGAACGTCCTCCAGGTTTCCCACATGGGTGCAGGATCCCAAGACTTTGGGCTGACCTTGACTGCCCTCCCAGGCTACAAGCAGGGAGCTGGATGGGAAGTAAAGCTGCCGGAATTAGAATCAATACCCATATGGTACCTTATAGCCATTTTAAGGTATATAGCAGCCGGTCCTGTGTACAAACTAAAATTGAAATGTCAATGAGCAAATCATAGGTTGTGGTTAAGAACTTGTTTTTTTTTTTTTTTTAACATACTGGTTACGCAAAACCATGTCAATTCCATAATGTTACAAATTGCTGTTGATGTTATATTGGGACTCTTAATTGACTGGGATGATATTCTACCAGCTCTAACTTTGGACCAGAAATGGTCTCCCCAAGAAACTGTTCAACCCATCTGGACAATAAGTAGCTGGACTCTATGCTTGGTATATGTTTGCAAGGAAAGAATCTTGATGGAATTTGAACTGTAATACTGCATCAAGGTGGAGGAATCCACCAGGGGGGAGGGGAGTGGGGAGGGGTGGGAGGATTCCCAGAGCCTATGAAACTGTCACATAATGCATAATAATTAACAAAAAAAAAAAATACCCATATGGGATCGTGGCGCGTTCAAGGCAAGGACTTTAGCAGCTAGGCAACCGCTCCGGGCCCCGAGTTTAATTATATTTAAAGGTAGTAAAAAAAAGTAGCACATTTTAAGCATAAAACCACATAAATTGACACATACAAAAAGCATCCTTCTTACCCTACATCCCTTCTACTCCTTTCCAAAGTCTCTTGCAGGAAACCAATTTCCCTCATTTGTAATTCTCCTTCCTGTGTGTCTTTTTTAAAAAGACAGGTTTTTATCATGTAATTTGTAATTCATCCTTCCTGTGTGTCTTTTGCAAAGACACATTTCCACATTATTCAGAGTGTTTCGATTCAACAACAACAAAAATACGAAACTCTGGCAGATAGTGTGTGAACATAACAGTTTGCAGACAGGGCTGTGGTTTTCAAACATTGCACAAAGCAGAAAAGAATGCAGGTCTTCTTCACAAGACAGCATGGAATGACTGAGGGTTCAGCACTGCCTTCCGTCGGACACTGCTTACCCTAAATGCTCGGTCACGCTTCTACTGCCTGCAGACCTTTCTAGACACATGCTGGAACTGAAGGCGCACCATACAGTGTGTTGCTGGACACAACACTAAATTTCCATGAATCTTAGTTTCCTTATAGTAAAAATGCATGCAGTTACATTTGGCACAGGTCGGGAGCAGACCAGGCTGAACCAATTCACATCACCCAGTGGTGAATCTGAGCACCGGAACAGAGTGTGAGTTGAGCCAACTTCGGTCGTGACAAAAACCAATGCACAATACGGAATGCCAAGGTGAGGTGACCTGTACCAGATGTGGCCACAGCACCCCCAACAGCACACGTGAGAACCAGGGAGGAGGGGGCGGAGCCGGCAGGGGGAATGTGGAGGGCTCCCCTGCTGGACAGCCACTCCCACTGGAGAGTGTGGGTTGGGATGGGGACACACCAGACCAGGCAGGGCTACAACACCCGTGGGCCTCATGTGTACTAGATAAGAGAGAAGCCAGGTTGGGCTGATTGTTCCGACTCCATAAATTGGAGTGGGTGAGGAATGGTTGGACTTTGCCATGGCGTCAGCTGGCAGAGGCTGGCACTGGAGGCTAAATCTGTCAAGTTAAACTGCAGAACCACCTGGAGAGTGCATAATCCTGCAGTAGCAGTGGTCTAGGAGGGAAATAGTGGGCTCCTCCCTCATGAGTTACTACTCCCACTGGAGAGCACAAAAACCAGGACAGGGGCAGGGGTGGCTAGACAGAAAGGCACCGAACAGCATGTGTGTGGGCTGGATAATGGAGTTGGTTGGGTTGAACTAGGCTTCAATGCCCATTGATATGTACAAGAGCTGAATGGGATGTGGGACAGACTAGACTAGTCTGCTACACCTACTGGCAAACCAGGATAGGGGGCAGGCCTGGTGGGGGTTATTGTGGGTTGCTCCGACTAGGCTGCAGCTCCCACTGGTTTATGTGAGGGCCGAGTATGTGCTGGGCAGAATCAGGCTGGACTGATTGGTTCCAGTGGAACACAGAGCTGGAAACAGAACTGACCCAGAAATTGCAACGACCAGCTGATTGTAGCAATGGACTGTACCAGGCCCTGTACTTGCAAGTACACACAAAAATCTGGTCTGGGAACACCTTAGTCAGAGTTTCTTTGGGGATCTCCCCGTTCGAACTGCTGGACTCAGAACCCTAACCATGAAAAGACAGAGGACAGAACAAATCAATCAACTACCCCACCCATATGTTAGCAGTGAAAAATAGGGCAAATGGAGACTCTAAGATGGACTATGTCAATCAGTGGATTCTTCAACAACCTCATTGTGCTTGGAATGGCAAGATTGGCAGCAATTCAGAACTGTTGAGCTATCAAAACCACTTGGCATGACTCTCGGAGCATGCCCCACATCCAGGATCTGGGGTGGGTGGGAGACTGGGTGGGGCTTCTCCTTTTACCTCCCCTTTTACCCCAGAAATAGGAAAAAATGTGGAGATGATAGACTTATCCACTTTCCAGTAGCCCTTAACTATGTAAATATTGTCAAAAATAAAGGAAAAAATGGTTACCTTTAAAAAAATGCATGCAGTGGTACCCCTCTTGTAGGATGACTGAATAAACAAAAAGGTTTGACCAAGCACCTGGTAGACAAGGGTACTTCAAAATGTCCCTGGAAAAAATGGTATGGAAGGATAAGTTTATTTTGGTTGTGAAAAAATTTGAAAGCTACACCTAGCTTTTTCTTAACACATATTTTCCATGATGTTTTGATGATCCTGCTATATATGGATTTCAAGGATTTTTTTTGCATCAAAGTAAACTTACATTTTAATTTCATTCTTTCCAAGAATTTAGAACTCTACTTGTACTTTATAAATTAGTTTTTTTAAAAAACTGTCATTAGTCAATGTCACCTTGTGGCAGCTGATCAATTTTGAGTGTAAAAAAAAAAAAGTACAACCCCTGGAATAGACATTTGGCATAATATCTAAAAGGTGTCACTTTGCAGAGGAAGGAGAATAAAACAAATTGGATAACTGCCCCAGCCCAATGATGATAACAATTATCTGGGTGAATGCAGACTCTGGGGTGGACTATGTCACCAATGGACATTGAAAGTGTTCCATTATCTTTGGATTGGTGAGATTGACAGTAATTCAGAACTATCAAAACCACCTGGGCAGAACCCTCAGCGCACACGCCACATCAGGACCCTTGGTCAATATTGGGTGGCTGTTCCCCATCTCCCGGTGCTGAGGCTATTGGGTCCTGGGTGTGGCTTCTTGTCTGGTCTCCCCCTTCCCACCAGATACAGGAAGAAAAAATAGAAAACTTAGAAACAACAATCACAACCACTTTTCCCTGACCCTCGATTCTTCCCAACCTGATCAACTATGTAAGCATTATCTTTAAAAAAGATACTGCTTTGAAAAAAAAAAAAGGTGTCACTTGGGATGCCCATGTCTCAAACTGCAAAGTTTGGGGTTCGGAGCTCTGCTTCTGATTCTAGTTTCAAAGTAGCAGTTAATGGTTCTAATGGTCCCTACACACCTGTGAGAGTCCTGGTTTCAGTTCCCGGCTTCTGGCTTCAGATGCTGCGGACATCGGGGGAATGCACGGAAGACCCACCTCTGTCCATCTCTGTCTCTCAAATATAAACAATCAAATAAATAAATAAACAATACAGGCCACTCTGTTACCTTTTAATTTCATGTAAGCAGCATCAGTTTTTATTTTGAGGAGATAGAAATTCTACTGTAAGTGTATTGTGCGAGACAAGCTAAAAAGACGTTTTTTTCTTTGAAGTTCAAATGTGACTTGGAGACCCATATTTTTATTTGTTAATTTCAGCGATCTGACTTGAGTTCAGATAAGGAAAGCAGGCTAGAAGGACCAGACCTGCTCAAAGATAATAGAAACCACTTGTAGTGAAGTCTTCCTAAAGCAAAATTTCTAAGACTATAAAATCATGCCCTCCTAGAAAGACACAGTGAACATGTCAAGGGTTTTATTTTGTTCAGCTCACTAATTGGGAAATCGGTGAGATGCTAAAAGTGAATCAAAGGAAATTTGAAAGAATGAAACGTGTGTGGGTGAGTGTGTGTAGGTGAGCGTGTGTGTGTGTGTGTGCTTAAGAATGGCAGAATGAATTTGCTGTTCTGAAAACAAGTTAACATCCTGCAAGACAATAACATGTAAGCTTGTTAGTATCTTTTTACTGGGCCAACAGTTTTATATTCTGTCTCTGTTGCACAGCAGTTGTTCACATTTCTGCAGCTCACAATCACTTCTGTTACTCATTGCTTTCTTCAGCCTGCTCCTGCAGGTTGTAAAACTGTTTGGTCAGGAGAGAGAAAAAAGTCCCTTGGGCAGAGTCCAGCACATCACGGACAGGCACCAATTATCAGAAGAACCACCTGCAATTCTGTGAACTTGAAAGAGCTTTTCTGTGTGAGCTCAAACACAAAAACGGGAGCTGCAGTTTGAGTTAAGCCACCACCTGAGATATCTGTATGCTAGATTGGAGTTTATGGCCTCTGTGCACACAATCGCCAGGGTTGGACCACGCAGAATCTAGGAGCCAGGAATTGAGATTTTCTGACATGGGTAGCAAGGACCAATCACCTGCTGCCTCCATAGGTGTACTTCAGTAGGAAGATTGGTTAGGATCAGAGCCAGGCTTATACGCAGGTGCTCTGATATGCGATGTAGGGATCTTGACCACTATACCAAATCACTCCTTGTCACTAACAGTTTAGCATAGTTGATCAAGCCCAGGATCTGATCCCCAGGTGTACCTGCTCATCATGACTAAGCAGCAGCCTGTGAGGCTCTGCGGAAGAACATGTGTGATCAATCAGGAGTGTAAAGCATGGAAGGAGAAGCCTGCGGTGTCATTGATTTGATGATGAACCATGCCCTGCAGCTAAGTGCACAGTGACTTCCAGGTGCTTCCAGACCCACAGAGAAAGACTGCAGCAGCCTTGGCATGCCCTGGGGTCACGCAGGCAGATGTCCACATCACCTGGTCATAGCCAGAGCCCTGTTCCCTCATGTTAATGCTCAGCACATGTCACCCTGCGGCAAGGAGAAGGCAGCTTGAATACATGCACTCAGCGGGAAATGTTGAATAGAAATCAATATCAACTATGAGAGAGAACCAAACAGGCTTGTTACATGCTCAAAATTCTTGCATCATTGCAACAAAAATTCCATCCAGAGATGGCACTGGCTTCAACTTGGCCCAGCTCTGGCTATCATAGCCATTTGGAGAGTGAAACCATCTCTCTCTTCCTCTCTCTTCTCTTTACAAATGAATAAATACATATTTAAAAGAGAAAATATAGTGTAGGCTTGGACAATATCACCTAGACTTGTATCTTCATAAAAAGGGCACAATGCTACAGGCTTTTTGGAATCCAAACCGTGATGGGCATTCACACAGGGCATCAGATGTCCCACACCCTCTGCCTAGGGCATCAGTGCTATTCCAGTGCACTAGCCTAGTGGCTAAAGCTCTTGCCTTGCATATGCCACGATCCCATATGGACACCAGTTCTAATCCCAGCTGTTCCACTTCCCATTCAGATCCCTGCTTGTGGCCTGGGAAAGCAGTCGAGGATGGCCCAAGGACTTGGGACCCTGCACCCAACTTGGAGACCTGGAAGAAACTCCTAGCTCCTGGCTTTGGATTGGCTCAGCTCCAGCCATTGTGGCCACTTGGGGAGTGAATCAATGGGCAGAAGATTTTCCTCTCTGTCTCTCCTCTTCTCTGTATATCTGCCTTTCCAATAAAAATAAATCATTAACTCTTTTTTTTAAAGTAGTGAATGAATACAGCAGGAGGGGAGAGCATTCCTGGCATCTGCCCCTGGGTTATCTGAGTCAATCACTGAGGACTATAAATTAAAGATTTGGGACTTCAAACCAAATCACTGAGTTGACACAGATGAAGTGAGCCTTTCTCCCTCAGTCCTCACAGTGAGTTCATTCTGGCCACAGGATCAACTGCCAAGCCTGTTGCTTGATAGAATTGCATGGCTCCAAGGCATAGGGGTGACATATTCCAAGTACAGGGGTGCCTCACAAGGAGACTCTTTCAGCTTCTGTGGGCACTGTTGGTAGATCGGAAGTCTGGGATCCCCAAACATGCAGAAGATGGGCCAGCGGAGTTGGCTATTCGTGGTGATCACCCTGCCATCAGATCTGACCCTCCCTGTCTCCTGGATCCCAGTGAGCCCTGGCGATCCATTGTGTGACAGAAGACGATACCACACACAGGTGGCAAGTGCTGGGGAACTTTGTAATGATGCAAGGCAGCATGGATGGAGAAGGACAAGGAACTTAGGTGTGTCTGCTCTTTCTATCGTTTCTATCGACCTGCTACCGCCCAACTTTCCCCTTAATAGAGATTGATTTGAATGTGGTTTCAGGACAGGCAGATTTTATCAGCCCACTGCTTTCATGTTAGGTACCAACAGCAATGATGCTGTTAACCCAAACAGTAGGCATTTTCTAATAATTAACTCACTATAGTCATTGCATGCACTTCAACTTTATTCAGGAATTGTCTAGCAGTTACAAACCCATATCTAAGATAGCCACAGCAAGGAGAGTAGTGGTGAACACTTGCATTTGGCCTGACAGTGCAAGAGGCCTCATGTGAAACTGCATCTCATATGGCGTCTCCATATGGACTTTCCTGAGTCCAGCTTCCTGCTAAAGTCCCCTCAGCCTCCCTCACTAACTGGGGAGGGAGCAGGTGATGACCCCCAGGGTTGGGTCCCTGCCAACCACAGGAGGATAAGTACTGAGCACTCCGCATCCCAATCTTAACTTGTCCTGACCTGGCCCTGGAAGTGACAAGTATTTAGGGGAATGAATCAACAAGTGAGAACTTGGTGTATGTTTGCCTCTGTCTCTCCACTTGTCAAATAAGCAAAAGAATGTACAAAAAGAGAAGTAGTGTGTG
Organism: Ochotona princeps; assembly: GCF_030435755.1. NCBI lineage: Eukaryota > Metazoa > Chordata > Mammalia > Lagomorpha > Ochotonidae > Ochotona > Ochotona princeps. The sequence goes on along the minus strand of NC_080832.1, from coordinate 52,317,953 downwards.
AGACCATTTTTTGGATGCTTCCTATATCCCAAGGTTTTCAGATTTATTTAACGAAAGTGTAGAATGAACTGGGAAGACAGCCAAGTGAGGTAGGTATGAGAGCCATGACATGTATACTTCACAAGGTGTTCTTTTTAACCAAGAAATGGGAAATCCAGGTCTTGTGGATTCCTACTCTAACATCTTCTCACCTGGTTTGGCATGTTGCACCTTTCCCTGCATAGTCCAGTCTCCTCTTAGTTTCATCAGTTAAGTCAGCATTGCATGTTCCTCTTTCCCCACAGATTTTTGCTTAGTAAAGTGTTTCTCAAGCTATTTCATATGATTCCTTCTCTTTCTGTGAAATGGCTTATTTAAAAAAAAATACATTTATTTTTATTGGACATGCATATTTCCAGAAAGAAGGACAGATAGAAAGATCTTCTACCTGCTGGTTCACTCTCCAAATGGCACCAATGGCCAGAGCTGAGCCAGTCAGAAGCCAGGAGCCAAGAATTTCTTCCAGGTCTCCCACATGAGTGCAGGGTCCCAAGGCTTTGGATTACCCGACGCAGCTTTCCCAGACCATAAGCAGGGAGCTAGATGGAAAGTGGAGCAGCTGGGACCAGTTCATCTGGTACCCACATGGGATATTGTGGAAGAGTGTGCATTAAAATGGCTTAGTTTTGAACAATGGGATCATCAGATTGTGAAGAGATAAGTTATTACTCTACATTTATCACAGGTAGGCTGTCAAATTAAGAAGAGTGCGTTGAAAGTTTGCTTTTGCAGGCCTGGCATGGTAGCCTAGTGGCTAAGGTCCTTGCCTTGCATGTGCCAGGATCCCATACGGGCACTGGCTTGTGTCCCAGCTGCTCCACTTCCATGTAGCTCCCTGCTTGTGGCCTGGGAAAGCAGTAGAGGATGGCCCAAGGCCTTGGGATTTTGCACCTGTGTGGAAGACCTGGAAGAAGCTCCTGGCTGCTGGCTTCAGATTGATTCAACCCCCACTGTTTTGAGTGCTTAGAGAGAGAACCAGCGGAAGGAAGATTTTTCTCTCTGTATTGCCTCCTTTCTATATATCTGCCTTTCCAATAAAAATAAGTAAATCTTTTAAAAAGAGAAAGTTTCCTGTTGTTTTTACAATTAAATCAAATATTCCAAAAGTTGCTTTTTTTAATTTAAAGAGTTAGTACTTGACTACTAGTTTGATACCATCTCTATTCTGGGTGCCTTTTATTTCACCAACACTCTGTTTCTCCACAGGATTAACAGCATAGCTGAGTACTTATACAGAATTTCTAGGTTTTCTGCACTGTATACAGTCTCACTCATTGTTCTGTGAGGCCAGCCAATAGTCTGCTGGCGAAAAGTCTAGAATGGTTACAGACCTCATTTTGCCAATAGATTCAATCTTCTACCACTGCCCGTCCAGACTTGCTAATGAGTGGCAGAATCGACTGCTCTCACCTCTTCTCCAAACAAGGGCTTGCAGCTAGCAGAGGTGCTAATGAGCTCTGACACCAACCTCAGCGGGGGCCCAAGGAGATGGAAGAGTGCTGACTTATCCACTCACTATCTCTGAATATTCCAGAACCAGCTACCACAGTGGAGTCATCACACTCTCCAGCTTCTCCTGTTTGGCCCAAAGCCTCTAGAATCTGCTGTTTAGCCCCAGAGTCTATCCAGGAACTCTGGGTGTCAACCCCAATAACTTCATCAGGCTCATATCAGTCATGGATAATATGACTTAGAGTGATAGGATCACTGGCCCCTGAGAAAGCAGAGACCACTTCCACCAGGAAGCCCAACACCCCCTTGGAGTGCATCTGTCCTCCGCCATTCTCCATTCTATTCTCCAGTAGACTCAAAATGGCTGCTCTAGAAACCCTGGATACAGGGACAAGCACAGGGTGGAGAATGTATTAAAAACCCAATTTTAAACTGGAAAAGCAGGTGAGGATACTGGAAGAGAACAAAACTTGGGCGTTTCTGCTCCTGGGTGTGTATGCTGGAATATTTGTGTATGCACTTTGAGAAGGATGTGGAAGAGTGTGCATTGGACTGTGACATGCTTAGCTGCTGAGCTAAAAGATGGGGGTGGGAGGCGGGGACAAACTGTCAGACGTCAATTTCCCCTCTGATTTACCATAACAAACATGCATAGCTTGATATTAACAATTCAATCAGAAGAATAAATCATCCAAGGTTACATTAAAAAAATCATCATTGAATAACAGTATTTTGTATCCACTTAATTTTTACAGTGGAAATGAATCACATCCAGTCTCCCAAATCACATGAGTGATTTTACATTGGTAGGTGAAAAGGAAGAAGGAATTTCAAAAGGAAATTGGGTATTTCACGATACCCAAGGCGTCAGTCATCTAAGAAGAGAGAGTTGGTGATCAGAAGCCTCAACAAAAAGCACAGTCAAGTGGTTGATGGCTATGGTCCCCAAATGTGTGGTCTGTCAGCTTAGAGATGTTGGGTCTGTTGGTGCAACAACCCAATGAAGTGTGTGCAGGCCCCTGCAGCTGCTCAACACCTGGAAGGATCATGGGCATCTTTGTTTTAATTGTTATTATTTAAAAAAATTTTTTTTGACAAACATGACGTAATTAGGGTAAAAATGTTCAAACCCTACAGGAAGATGGGCAAGACAATTAGTTCTGTATTGTTTCCTTCATATATCTGATGTAAAAGGGGATTTTAAGGGAGAAGCCCCACCCAGTCTCCCACCCACCCCTGGTCCCTGATGTGGGGCATGCTCCGAGGGTCTTGCTCAAGTGATTTTGATAGTTCAACAGTTCTGAATTGCTGCCACTCTCATCACTCCAAGCACGATGAGGTCATTGGATAATCCACTGATTGATATAGTCCAACTTAGAGTCTCTGCCCAGTTTTTCACTGCCAACATATAGCTGAGGTGGTTGATTGACTTGTTCTGTCTTCTGCCTTTTCTTGGTTAGGGTCCTGAGTCCGGAAGCTCGATTGGGGGAATCCTCAAAGAAACTTGGTGTGAGGTGTTCCCAGACCAAATTCTCGTATGTACTAGCAAGCATAGGGCCTGGCACAGTCCATTGCCCCGATCATTTGGTGGTTGCAATTGCTGGGTCAGTTCTGTTTCCATCCCTGTCTTCCACTGGAACCAATTGGCGTTGCAGTGCAGCCTGGTTCTGCCCAGCACATACAAAGCTCTTACAAACCAATGTGGGCTGCAGCCTAGTTGGAGCAACCCACAATAACCCCCACCAGGCCCGCCCCCTACCCTGGTTTGCCGGTATGTGTGGCAGACTAGTCCAGTCTGTCCCGCATACCCTTCTGCTCTCATTCATGTCAATGGATATTAAAACCTTGTTCCATCTAACCAGCTCAACTGTCCAGCCTTCACAGATGTAGTTGGGTGTCTCTCAACCTACCCCAGGCCCTGTCCTTGTTTTTGTGCCCTTCCGTGGGGGGTAGTAACCCAAGAGGGAGGAGCCCACTATTTCCCTCCCAGGTCACTCCCACTCCTAGACTGAAGCCTGGTTCACTCTAAGGCAGCAAAGGCCACACTCCGAAGAACACCCTGCCCATTGCTCCTGTATCTGCAAGACACAGCCCAGAGCTTGCCATACATTTAGCTACAAAACAAGCAGGTTTTTTTCGGGCCCGGCGGCTTGGCCTAGCGGCTAAAGTCCTCACCTTGAAAGCCCCGGGATCCCATATGGGCGCTGGTTCTAATCCCGGCAGCTCCACTTCCCATCCAGCTCCCTGCTTGTGGCCTGGGAAAGCAGTTGAGGATGGCCCAATGCATTGGGACCCTGCACCCGCGTGGGAGACCCAGAAGAGGTTCCTGGTTCCCGGCATCGGATCGGAGTGCATCGGCCATTGCGGCTCACTTGGGGAGTGAATCATCTGATGGAAGATCTTCCTCTCTGTCTCTCCTCCTCTGTGTATATCTGGCTGTAATAAAATGAATAAATCTTTAAAAAACAAAACAAAACAAACAAAAAAACCAAAACAAGCAGTTTTGCCTTTCTAGCCTGCTGGAATCTCACAACCCCATTTGGAATCTCTCCTCTTTGGCAAGCATCTTACAATTCTGTAGGGAGAAAATAATAAGAGATTTTTCACTGATCAGCGAAAGGACTCACAAATTTTGTGAGATAGGCAGCTTTGCCAGCCACAGTAAAATGAAAGCAGAATGAAGCAACACCTACCCTGCTGCTTTGTGGCGTGGCTCCGGGGAGTGGTGAACCCAGTGATGCCTCTCTCAACATCAGTTACATGACTTAATGGGAAGTTTCTCAATGGCAGCACCAATAGAGACCTGCTATTAAGGTTGGATCAAGAAGAAGGATGGGCAAAAAAAAAAAAAAAAAGGCAGGGAGTCAAAGAGCAGGTGCATACATTGCATGTAGCAAGGGATTGATTTGCTGTAGCAGAAGCCCCTTCCCGAGAGCCAATGGCATTAAACTGTGAACTGGACCACCAAAACCCGTCAGAAAACTATCCCCTTTCCTTGTCAGATGCTTTCTTCTTTTGCTAGGTTGGGCTAGAGATTGTGCCTGGCTCTGCAGGGGTGGAAAGCACGAGGATTCTAAAGACGAAGGTTCTTCTCTGAGCCTCTGGCTCTGTTCCCCAAGGCTTTCTCCCTTTCCCGATGCTCCAGTCTTCATGTGCCACGTGTGGTCAGGTATTTGCATGTTGCCTCAGCTTCCCATGCCCTACCTAGCCTGTTGGGACAACTTCAGAATGGAGACAGATTTTTCATGGCTCCATGAAGGTGCCCTAATGAGTTCTTTCATCTCTCTCCCCAGGGATGAATTACCAACAGGCAAAAGATTAAAATTCAGCATTCCTTATCCAACTCCCCACCACCACCACCACCAAATATTGTTTGTCCCCTGGTATCCTGCCTGATCTGACATCACATGTTGAGTGAGTCAGAACTGTGTGACTTAATACAGCTAACACTAAAATTGTGTTATCGATTTCGGATGCTCTCTTTATTTTTCATTGTGGGCTTGCAAAATTTGATGGGAAGTAAGATTACTCTAAATATGTGACACTGGGCCTGGTCCTATATTTTTCTCCATTTACTTTCCTTACCACCATTTGTCAGCACTATCCACGTCAAATTTTTTTTTAAGATTTCAAAATATGGATTTTTTCCATTCTAAAATGGGCACATTGGGGCAGAAGTTGGGCCCCCCTGTATCTCTAACTTTGCTAGTCACTGCCCGGGCTTCCGTTCACACAGACTGGAGTTTCATGTGTGCTCCTGCACCAGGCATTGATGTCATGTGGCTCTCTGCAATAGAACTTCGACAGGTCTCTGCTTAGAACCCTAAATTGTCTGGGATCCCTTGGAATTCCAGGTGAAGACCTCCCACCTCTGTTGTTGGTTCTGTTGTTCCCTCTATGCCCACACTGCTCTCTGAACCTGCATGCTGTTGTTCTCGGCTTTTCCAGGCAGATACCCATCACTGATCATATTACACTCTTGGAATCTCCACATTGGATTATCTCCCAGAGCTTTACTAAGCTTCACCCCCATCTGAAAGTGCATGTAGGGGCTCCAGCCTTTGGACAAGAATCCTCCTTCCCTCCCAGGCTATCTCTTAAAGTGTCATTGGAAGGGACAAGCTCAGCAGTTCAACAGGTTAATCCTCTTCCTTGCCATGATAGCACCCCATTTGGGTACCGGTTCTAGTCCCAGTTGCTCTTATTTTGATCCAGCTCCCTGTTTGTGCACTGGGGAAGCACTGCAGGATGGCTCAGGTCCTTAGGCCCTTCCACCCATGTGGGAGACCAGAAGGAGCTCTTGCCTGCTGGCTTCAGATCAGCTCAGCTCCAAGTACTGTAGCCATTTGGGGAGTGAATCAGTGAATAGAAAGCCTTTTATTATGTCTTTCTTTTTCTCTGTAAATCTGTCCTTCCAATAAAAATAAATAAATCTTCTTTTTAGGTTATGACCCCATAACTGTTGCATTCTGCACACCCTGAAAGCCAGCATTCACGCATCACACCAAGGTCTCCCTCTAGCTCAGTTGCACCTGGGGCCCACTTGAGCTAGGACTGCAGTCCTCAAGTGCTCTAAGAAAACAAAAATTGAGGCAGGCATGGGTAAGTTTGCTGAGCATGCCTTTGATTCTTCCCAGGCTACCAGGCTTGTGAGGGGAAGTCCAGAAATCCATGAACTGCTTTGGGGTCTTTTTCCCATTGTTTGACCTATCAGCACATGTCTGCCCTTTACCCGTGCTGGACCCTTTGGCAATTCGATTTTCTCATCCTGTTCTTTTATACCCACTCCCTCCTGTCTACTCTTACTGTGGGGCCTCTGTGGGATTTGACTGACAGACTGATCTGGCTATATTAAATGCTATAAGATAGCCCAATCATGTATCAACCTCTGTCCTTGGGTCACACGGTTGCTTCTTGATCATCAAGCATTGGCTGGTTAACCCATGCCTGGGTTGGAAGCCCTAGGACCAAGGTGTCTGCACAGATGGTCCTACATATCTCTCCCCAACCATGTCTCCAAGGTGTAGCCTCACAGCTGCTAGTGAAGCCATTTACACCAATGTTCACTCCGAGTTCTGATCATTTTTGGCTGGGGTCCTCTCCTGACTAGCTCCTTGATGCTGGAACAGGCACAATTCTAGCCTCTGCCTCTGGCTTCAGAGCCATCTCAGGGCAGGAGCAGAGTGTGTGGATGGGAACTCTTGCCATTCTTCATCTGCACAAGCATCTGATATTGTCAGCATTTCGTATTTTAGTTCTTCTCACAGGTGTGTAATGTCCCACAATTGTTTTAGTATATAATTCCTTAATGGCATATAATGTTGGACAACTTCTTAAAATTTTTGTTTATTTGTTTGAACAGCAGAAAGAGAAAGACAGAAAGAGAGGGAGGAGTATCTTTAATCCATTGGTTCACACCCCAAATACCTGCAATAGCTTAGATGGGACTGACGCTAGCAGCTAGGAATGTCATCTGGGTATCCCATACAGGTGGCAGGAACCCTGTGTTTGATCCTTTTCAGGAGCATTAGTAGAAGCTGAGGAACCAGGAGTTGAACTGACACTCCCAAGCACCACATCTACTCTGACACAGGACATCTCTGCAAGCGTTTGTCCATTACCTGTCTACCTTCGTTGGTGAGGTGTCTGTTCACATCTTTGGTAGCTTTTAAAAACTAACACTTTAAACCAGTGAGCCAGCTGGGAAAGCTGATTAATTGTCGCCTCTTGTGTAAACAAAGATTTTGAGCAACTGCAGCACATAGCTGGTTTAGATAGGGCATGAAGGACAGACCAGATCCACAGAGACATAGGTTTTTTTGTTGGTGGTGTTGCTGAACATCCAAAGCCAATTTTTCTGAAGATAATCAAGAAATATTTACGTTGGGTGGTGGGGTGAGGCTATTTTTAAATGGCACATTTGTCATTTTTTCATTACTATAATGAAATACCAGAGTCAAGCTATTTATAAAGAAATGAGGCTAATTCAGCTCACAATTTTGGAGGCTGAAAGTTCAAACTGCAAACAAAGTTTCTGGCAGAGTCCCACCCCTGGCTGCATTACCTCATGGCAGATGTGCCTGAAACAGCATATGGCATCATACAGCGAGAGGCAGGTTCATGTGTGCATCTGTCTGTGTCAGTCTGTGCCTCTCACTCTGTCTACCTGTAAAGTCTCCAGCACTCTATCTCAGGAGTCTGTCCTAAACACCAAGCCGGATTTCATTCCTACCCTTCTACCACCCTTACCATTTAATTTGGGAGATTAAATTCCTCCGTTATTCAAACTCCAGCAGACATGACCCCTACTTTCTCTATCCCTATCACAAAAAGAAGGCATGTTTGAAAGCAAAATAAAGATCAAACTGTTTCTGAGTGCTAAAATTGAATTTTGGCTTGTGAGAGCAAAGCATATGCCAAGCAGTCCAGTCAACAGAACGACAAATCCTGGGTGAAGAAGGGAACCCCTCGTAGCTCAAGTTGTTGGCATCATCACACCAATGGGACACGGCTGGTCCTTTTAGAGTTCTCCAACTTCAAGACTAATCTCAGCATTGTCTTCTTTTTGTCCTGCAGAACAGCTCCTTCATGGCTTTCGGAGATGTGAGTTTGCTCCAGCCATCTGGTGTGCACAGGTTCACACTCAGATGTGAATTTCAAAGTATCTCCCAGAAACATTGTTTTCATTCACACATGTGCCAGAAGGATAAACCCTTACCTGCATCCTGACCAACTCTGAATAATTTCACAGTTTAAAATATTTGCCTGTTTGACTTGGAGAGAAGGACCTCTTATTAAATTTTTAATATTTGATGATTTAACACTTAAACAGTTTTTTTAAGGAGTCAATGTTTTGGTTTAGTCAATAAAGCTGCTTCTGCAAAGCCCAGAGCACCATTTCGGGGGCCAGTAAAGAACTGACTGCTTCATTTTTGATCCTGATCCCTGCTAATGCAAAAGCAACAAAGAATGTCCCAAGTACTTGGTTACCTGATACCCGCTTGGGAGACCCAGAAAAAGCTGCTGACTTGAGCTTGATCAGCCATAGCTGCTGCGGCCATTTGGGAATGAACAATCTCCTCCAGGTTTATTCTTGTTTTCACAAGTGACTAGATTTCATCTTTTTAAAATGGCTGGACAGCAGTTCACTGTGTATATGGACCACACTCAGGGATTCATGGACACTTAGAGAATAGGCTGGCAACTTTCAGTAACAAATCAATTGCAGTGCATATGGAGACGTAACAACCACCTCATCTGGGTGGGATGTTGACTGCCTTGTCAGAGGATGGAAAGCAGAACAGGTTGGACAACTCTCCTAGCCAAGCCTAACAGCCATGTTCCTGGGTCTGTGAATGCACTAATGTGGACTTTGTCAACAAATAGACCTCAGAAAGAGTTTGTCAGTCCTGGAGCAACGAAATCGACAACTTGGGGCTATTGAAACCACTCAAGTAACACCCTCCGAACACTCTTCTCCACATCAGGATCTCTAAGGCGTCATCAAATGACCATCCCTCATCCTCAGGTACTGATACAGTTTGACAGCAAGGAGTGCCCCCTCTTTCTCCAGGAGAAAAACAATACAAGAAACCTGAAGCATTTGTCCCACCCACCTTCCGCTATGCCTGGGCCTCCCCACCCTAATCATACACTCACTTGGACATGCATTAAAATAATAATTTAAAAATCGCAGTGCTTCAAAGAATTGGTAAGCTATCAGAAACATTGTAGTTGTGATGCAATGTCTTTTATACACACCTGCCAACAGCATCCTTAATTAACCAGATACATTAAAACACAAAATATTGAAGAGATGGAGTTGGACACAATTTGCATGTTTTTTTTCTAACAATCTATATTGTACAATATCAAAATACCATTTAGCAAATCTTATGTTCTTTAGAAAACACATTTAAAAAAATAAAAAACTAGACTTACTCCAAAGTATCATTCCCAAAATTCAGAACCACATTTCTGAGAAAAGAAAACAAAGAAACATCTTCCCCCAGTGACTCCTCCGAGAAGATTACAGATGATGGGGGAATAAATTGAAAGGTAAGAGGCCATTAAGAGTGGCCTTGGAGAGCCTGGTGTGTAGACCACGGAGCACACAGTAATCCTACAATGAATGTGTCGCAGCTGGGGAACTGAGCTCAGCTACTTTCCCCCCATACTGCCAAGGCTGGGAGGACACAGCTGTCATCACGGGCACATGTGTGCAAGGATTATGCTCAGCAATCGTTGGATTTTGTCATTTTATCCTTAAAACACATCAAAACCATGACTAAGGTGGGGGTTTGGAGGATATGCAATTGGAAGTTACAAATGTTAGACTTGGATGCCGGCAGGACTGGGGCAGAGAGAGGTCATTTTCTGTGATGAACTTAGAATAATCTCTTCAAACAAGTGCAATATTTTGCTGGTTTCCCACAGCTTTCTGCACCAATTTCCAAGTTGAATTGGAATTTGAAAACCATCTGGTTTCTTTCTGAATCCCAACCATCCATCTGCCCATCCACTCACTAATCTGTATGTACCATGAGAGACCAGATTTAAATCCAGTCTCCACTTCCAGGCGACTGTAGCTTGTAAAGCAATTGCTTAGTGCCTCAGTTTTTCGTCTGTAAATTGGGGGTGGTGCATTGTCTGGCTCTTACAGGATTTTGTAGCTATTAGATCAATGAATACTAATTAGTACTAACTGTCATATGGTAAGCACTGCTAATTATAACTGTTCTCCTGGTTTTTAACCATGGATTGTTAAGGCAAGTGCAATTTGAAAATAGGGGCAGAAATGCCTCCCTACCTGTCCCTATTTGTTTCAGAAATTCTTTTTCTGTCCATTCAAACATATATGGCTTACAGAGAGAGGCAGTTTACAGAGAGAAGGAGAAAGATCTTCCATCTGCTGGTTTACTCTCCAAGTGGCAGCAACAGCTAGAGCTGAGTCAATCTGAAGCTAAGCACTTCTTCTGGGTCTTCCACATAGGTGCAACTCCCCAAGGCTTTGGGCCATCCTCTACTGCTTTCCCAGGCCACAAACATGGAGCTGGATGAGAAATGGGGCAGTCAGGACATGTGGGATGCTTGTACTTGCAGGTGGAAGATTAACCAATCAAGCCATTGGAATGGCTCCAAACAGATGTGACTTTTTATCACCGTGAAATAAGCACTTTAGTTGATGTTCTCATCACTGAGGAATACTTCCTTAGAGACCTCAAGGCCTTGTTTTTGGAATGGCCAGTTTCTTCTCCAAACTGCGGGAAACCGGAGTTTCCACTGCAGTGGGGAGCAGGTTGGTTCAATTTGTAAAACCACCTCTGTCTTGAAGATATGAGAAATATTTTTCACCTTGGGGAAACCCATGGGTAGTCTTGTCAAGGTGGGAGGAAGTGTGTGGCTGCAGGCACAGTCCAGTCCTCTAGCCTGAGGACTAGCAGTGGGTTCTGTAGACAAGAGAGATGAGCCAGCAAGTCGCCTTTGCTTGGCTGTGGAAGAGGAGCAGAATCCTGGAAGAGGTTCTGACATCTGTCATCATATTGCTTGGGATGCTGTAGAAGGCAGAGGGTGGGATGCTTGTCTCTACCTAGCTGGATCCTCCATCTGGGTCCTTATGCATGATATCGGTAAGAAAGCTCACCAGAGGGAAGCAGAGCCATGGCTCATGCATATATCAGCACACATGTGGTAGTTCTCAGTAACGGGCTCCCCAAAGGTGTGGCTAGACTTGCCAGCTTATGGAGCATTGTCACAAAAGAGCAATGCATCTGTAGAGAAGTGAGGAGACATGGGAAAGGGTTTTTGGCATTTAGAAGGAGCAAACCCAGGGCCCAGCACTAGGGCTCAGTGGCTAAATCCGTGCCTTGCAAATGCTGCATCCCATATGGGTGTTGGTTTGTGTCTCGGCTGCTCCACTTCCCATCCAGCTCCCTCCTTGCGGCCTGGGAAAACAGTAGAGGATGACCCAAAATCTTGGCACCCTGCACCCATGTGGGAGACCTGGAGGAAGCTCCTGGCTCTTAGCTATAGATTGTCTCAGCTTCTGCCATTATGGCCACTTGGGGACTGAGTCAGCAGGTGAAAGATCTTTCTTTCTGTCTCTCCTTCTCTTTGTAAATCTGCCTTTCCAATAAAAATCAATAAATCTTTTAAAACAAATGGCAAGCCCTGGGAAGGAGTGTATCTATGAGAAGGGAAACTGATAGAAGCTGGGGATGAGTTAGGTTTGTGCTGTCATCTCCTCTATACCTGTCTCTGGAGAAGCATGTACTGCCTTGTCTGGTCAGGGTCGGGGCAGGGGAAGAGCAGAGCATTTTCCCTGAATCTGTTATTTCCCTGCTCCTGCAGCTGAAGGTCAAGGGTTCCACAGAGTGGATGCTTCAGCAGCAACGTATTTCAAAGCCCTCCATTGTGTTCCACATTGGTTTTTGTTTTGTTTTGTTTTTAGATTTATTGACTTTACTTGAGAATTAGAATTACTGAGAGAGAAGGAGAAAAAAAGATGGGTCTTCCATCTGCCAGTTCGCTCCTCAAAGAGATTCCACAGCCAGAGCTGGGCTAGTCTTAAGCTGGAAGCCAGGAGCCTCTTCTGGATCTCCCACGTGGGTGCTGGGTCCCCAGGACTTGTGCCACCCTCTTCTACCTTCCCAAACCATCAGTAGGGAGCTGGAGCCTATGTGGGGCACCTGTAACTTGAACTAGAGCCCATATGGAATGCCAGTGCCACAAACAGGGGATTAACTCAGAGCCACCACGCCAGCTCCCAACAAACTCTCTTTGGTTTAATGTTTATCTGATAATAAGATGGCTTTGTCTGGGAGAAGATGTTGATTCTTCAACATATCACCAACTATGTTCAACCAACTTCACTCATGTCATGCTTGTACCAGATAGTCTCTGCTATAGTAAGTAATCTTCCACCAGCTCCTTGTCTACCAAACTCAAACCTTTGTTGTGGTGGGATAGAAGTAGTGGGTGCTCTCTCCTCACTCTGTCCACCACCTCTCAGTAGCACTTTTCCCTTTTGCTTAACCTAGATGGTAATGAAATTATTTCAAAAGACTAGATAAGTCACAAGAGGGAAGGTTTCCTATATGCCGGCTAGCCCTTGTGCCACTCATCGCTCTGTAGTATCTGAGTTCATCTTCACCTAGTCCAATAAGGTAGGCACTATTTCCCTCTCACCTTTCAATGGATCAAGAAGCAAATCAAAGTGGATTAAATCATTTGTGCTGGGTCACTGCCGCAAGGAAACTGAGAATCAAACCCAGGATGCTTCAGGCCCACCACCCCTGCCAGATCAGGTGGATGTGAGCCACAAGGGAGAGGCAGGAGCCATGGTAGCTGCTGGCAGGTGACTCCAGTGAGGGGAAGGGGAAAGAGGGTTTTGAGAGGGTGCTCCCCCACTCTAGCTCTCCAGTGACCAACGATCAGAAGACCATGGTTGTGAGGGTCCCAAGTCTCTCTAGGGAGTGTAGGGTGGGGGGGTGGTATCCCAGAGATCCTCTCCAGGTGTCTGAGCCCAGGTGTCTGTTCTTAGCCCCTACCCTTACTCTTCCTGTGATACCCAGGAGTCTTGGGGAATTCACACAGAAGCCTTCTGGTTTTTGTTTGTTTGTTTGTTTGTTTGTTTGTTTTTACAGATTTACACAGAGGAGAGACATAAAGATCTTCTGTCTGCTGGTTCACTCTCCAAGTGGCCACCATGGCCAGGAGCTGAGCCAATCTGAAGCCAGGAGCTTCTTCTTGGTTTCCCACACAGGTGCAGGGTCTCAAGGCTTTGGGCCATCCTCTACTGCCTTCCCAGGCCACAAGGAGGGAACTGGATGGGAAGTAGAGCAGCCAGGACATGGACCAGCACTCATATGGGATCATGACTCTTGCAAGGCACGGATTCAGCCACTGAGCCATAGCATGGCACAAAACTTTCTGTCTTGACTTCTGTGATCCACATTGTGCGCCTTATACTTTACTCCAGCACCTAGCTGAGCACCACATGAATAACTAAGCTGTAGAAATATTCGCTAAAATGGACATATGTTCATAGGAATACCCCCAAAGCCTCTTACATGGAGTCTTGTCCTCTTACACGTTCAAAGGTTTTAAAAGTAGTCAAAACCTTGCTGGTGCTAAAGGGTGAATATTCCCAGTCCAAGGAGTCCCATTGCCAGACATCGTTGAATATAATTTCTTCCACCCATGGCACTGGTATCCCATAAGGATATCAGTTCGAATCCTGGCTGCCCCACTTCTGATCCAGCTCCCTGCTGATGGTCTGGGAAGGCAGTAGAGAATGGCCCAATGTCCTTATTAGGTGGGGGAAAGAGACTAAAGCAAAGCAAAGGGAAAAAAAAAACCTCTGCACCTCATGGTGGCATAGGGGGACATCCCTAACATTCCTGGTGCTCCTAGCCCACTTCAAGCAGTTTGGGTTCTGGGCCTGCAATAGAAAGAACTGCTTGCTCAGTGTTCTCATTGAGTTGACCCCATCCATGCTGCTGAGGACTTCTGCTTCTTTAAACCCATCATCAGCTTGGAGCATGCTCCAGCTTGCATCCCACCATGTCCTGTCAGCTCCAGCACCTGCCACCACAGGCCCCTGCTTTTCTCCATTCCTCTGCCCAGCAGGACCCTTTCAGAAAGTCACATCTACGCTGAAGCTCTCCCAGCCTCCCCCAGGCTCCTCTCTTTGCCTTGGGAGTTACAGCTGCCTGGAGATGAAGGAGCCTACCCTTAATTCTCCTACTTTCCCTGGGTTCAGAAGCCCAGAAGTTGCATGGCTGTCCTTCAGGCCCTCAGCACTCCATATGGTCAGAGGGCCTGTGCTCACTGCTCAGGGGCAGGCTGAGGACCATATTGTAACCCTGGAGGGACAGCTAGGACTCAGCAAGCATGGACAAGCCATTGTGTTGCCTTCTTTCCTCTCTCCTTCCTGCATGGGAAGTTCAAGGTGCAGGAGACATGATTAGCAGTGTCCTCCTGCAACTCCTCCCTCTTGCTGTCCTTGAGTTCCGCAGGTTGGATGAACGGATGTCAGTCAAAACTGTAGAAAAGCAATCCAAACCACACTACTAGCATGGGTCTATCTCTCTCCCCCCAGAGAAGAAAATTCCCAGGTTCTGAGTGTTTTGTTCTTTTACCAAATAAATAAATTAATGAAAAAGAAGAGAACAACAAAATGTGCATTGTCCTTATTATTAATACAGTTTCTCTCTGTCCCCCACAGAGGACATTCTGCACAAGAAACATAAAGTGTCACATTTGGGAAGAATAAATAGGCAGTTCCGAAGAAAAAATTTATGCCAACAATGATTGAAAGAACAAAATCTGAAAAGTGTGCGTGTGTGCGTGTGTGTGTGTGCGCGTGTGCACATTGGTCTCGTTTTTAAAGATGAAACAACCCCAAGGTCTTTGGCTACCTATTGTCGTAGGATTCTTGTCCTTCGAGGACCAAAAAAATAAAAGCAGACACAGGCTTGTGCTGTACAGCCATCCATCGCATGCAGAATGTCCACAAACTTCAACTTACTCCCTGTGACTCAGATTCCTCCCTGCCTCATGCAGATTTCCCACGCTGGATGGGAAATGATTACACCTACCACTTCTTCTAGTCAGTAGTGCCCACTACAGCCCCCCAGAGTCAGGTGCTGAGGAGGGAGAGAGCAGGAGAGCTGCCGGGCCGGGAGCTAAGAGTTGCCAGGGACTAAAGCTCAACAGGGAAGAGGGAAAGACATTCCTCTGATCCACGTTGGATCTGTCAACCTGGGGACCTTGCACAGGTCTCTTTACCTCTTAGTGTCTCAGAAGCTATAGGATAAAATGAGTCACCCAAGGAACATCAGAGATTTACCCCAAGGATCAACCAGTGTGTACTGAAATCACTTCCTCCACTCAGTGGACTCTCCCCATGTGATTCAACAGTTGCTCTCCTTGGTACTTAGTCCAGTGATCTGAAAACACACATCGACACAAAAAACCTGAAGATGAATGTCTATTGCAGCTTTATTCTTTTTTTTAACCAAAGTTTGGAAGCAACCATATTATCCTTGAGGAGCTGAATGGGTAATAAGCCGTGGTAATACAGACACAGGATATTGTTCAGCATCGTAAAGAAACGACGTCTCAAGCCGTGAAAAGCCGCAGAGGAACCTTTGATGCATATTTTTAAACAAAGGAAGTCAGTCCAGAACGGCTTCATGCTGCATGATTCTGCCAACATTCCGCAAAAGTGCAATTGTGGGAACAATAAAAAGATACATGACTTCCAGGGACCAAAAGAGGGATGAAGGAACAAGCACACAGGATGTATGCAGCTGTGACTGCTGAGTGACCCTATGAAGGGGCATACGTGTGTAACACGTTTATCCAGACCCAGAGGGTGCACAGCAGCGAAGTACAGACTTCAGTGATAAGTGCACAGGCCCTACAATGCACCATGTATGTACCAGCGGCGGGGTGCTCGTGATGGCAGGAGGCTGTGTGTGCGACGGGGAGGGAAGACATCGAAATCTCTGTAATTACCATTTCATTTTTGCTATGAACCTAAAGCTGTTCTTTAAAAAAAAAGGCTTCTCAGTTTTCTAAAAGCCCATGTTTTAAACTTTAAGGTCTAAAAATAATCTGGTAGCATGATTTTTTATTTCGATTGCTCCTGAGTGATGGTCTTGGTGGTAGATTCTGGCCAGTATGGCCTGATTGAATCTGAACACATAAATGTACCATTTTCTTTCTGCCAAAGCTTTGCAAGCGAATAGCAGTGTCTACAGAAATAAGTGACAGCTATAGCGTTCCACAGGCTGGACTGAAGATAACAATATAGAAGCTACTTTAAACAAAGCTTCCATTCACAGCTCTTGAGTCCCCTATGCCAACAGAAGACGCATGAATGTGAAGACCGCAGCCAGTTTCCTTGAATGACCCAGGCAGGATCATGGTCAATGCAAGCATGGTGGAAACACAGAGGATGCCGTGGAAACTACAGTGGGGTCTAGAACGGTTCAAATGGAGGAGACAGCCTGCAGTTCCATTCTTTAGTCCTGATCCCCAAGACCTCTCCAGCCACAGCATGCACAACTCCTATGGCTTAGGTTAAGTCTACAGATAAACTTGAGCTTCTGTCACTCCCTTTCCCCACCCCCATCCAGAAAGTCTGAGGTCTCTTCTTGCCGTACACCACATCTTGGTCCCTTTTTCCTTGCCCCTCCCTATCTTTGCCTGTCTCAATCCAGGGTGGTAGGCTGAACATTTTCATTGCAAGGGAGAGAAGCACAGCTCAGGCCTGATTGAGCCAAGAGGAGACTGTGGGAAGAAAGGGCAGAACTGACCCTGGGCCTCAGGAGCCCCAAGCAGCAGGCACTGCGATGCCAGCAAAGGGCTTCCCGTGCCTGCCTCAGCTTCTACCATGCTTCCCTCCTCTTACAGACTGTCGTATCTAGTTTGGAAAAGATTTATTGTTTTTACTGAAAGATAGATTCACAGAAAGATCTTCCATCCACTGGTTCATGTCTCCAATGACTGCAATGGCAGGAGCTGGTCCTGTTTGAAGCCAGGAGCCAGGAATTTCTTCTGGGTCACCAAGGTGGGTACAGGGACCAAAGCAGTAGGGTCAATGAAGAAACAGAGAGGGTAAAGGCCTTATCCAAAGACACAGAAGTTAAGGGACAGTCAGGCTTTGAGTCGGGATAGTGTGACTTCAGAGTGAAGCTGAGATGGATGAGGGTATATGGTCCTGATGGGACAGAAATTAAGCTAGCCTGAGGAAAGGGGTGCTGGGCAGACAATCCCACTAAATCAGGGCATGACCGCAGCCGTGTTACAGAAGTAGAACCCAGCCTGCAAGTGGGCAAAACCCAAGCTCACATGCAGAATGCTGCAGTTGCATAGCAAGAAACCAGGTTTCAAAAGAACAGCAAAGTCAGGTTAAGTGAAGAATGCCAGGTTGGCTCAATGGCTCAATTGGCTAATCCTCCACCTCCAAGTGCCAGCATTCCATATGGGCATTGGCTCATGACCTGGCTATTTTATTTATGTTAAAAAAACATAAAATTGAAAACTACAAAAAATGTGACAGGAAGTGTAATAAACTTTTGCATACCTTCTAATAAGAGTCACCAGAGTTGGTACGCTTCTTCAATCTCTTTTCATTTGTAATTGCCCCACTTCTCC
Organism: Ochotona princeps; assembly: GCF_030435755.1. Classification (NCBI taxonomy): domain Eukaryota; kingdom Metazoa; phylum Chordata; class Mammalia; order Lagomorpha; family Ochotonidae; genus Ochotona; species Ochotona princeps. The sequence goes on along the minus strand of NC_080832.1, from coordinate 52,300,295 downwards.
TTTTTGTAAACAAAGCAAAACAAAAACAAACAAGCAAAACATTCATTTTAGGATAAAATTGGGTCATTTGCTCTATAGAATTTCCTATGTAGTTCATATATTTCTGATTAAGGAGTTGCATGGTTATTTAATGTATTTCTCTATGGCCCATATTTCCTGTGGACTGGGAGTCAGATCTAGTTTTATTACATTTGAGGTCTCTGGGGTTTTTTTTTAGGGGAGGGAAGAACAAGGAAGAATGATTAATGGGACCAGGCAAGACTCTACAGGTGCCACTGTGTCTTCCTGCCGCATCACATGAAGAGACACAGCACACCTGACTCATTTCACCTTGATCTTTGGGTTCAGGCAGTGCCAACGTCATCCATACATTATAGAAACCCTCAGTGGTTTTCATCCTAAAAGCTTTAACAGCCATGGGTGACTCCAACCTAGAACTGCTATCTCTTTAGGGATTTTCAAGCTGATGATTTCCAAAAGTTACCGTATTTACCAGTTGTTTCTTCTACTGAGCAACTATCTGATTGCCATTAGGTATTGTTACTCTGGGGAAGCAGGGTAATTATTTAATTCTTTATCTACCAGCTTTCAGAATAAGAAGTCAGTACCTTAGTGACTTCTGGAGATGACCATTGTGGAGTCACCTGCTTGGGGCTGTGGGTCAGCGGTGAACCTGGAATCTCTGATGTGCTCGATGGTTGTCATACCACTGCGGTGATTTTTTTTTAGTGTTCTCAATGTCTCAGCTTTGGTCAATGGGAGCCTTCATGTTGACCACTGCATCATCCTGTGAGCACAGTAATTTTGACAGCTTCCTCGCTTTTAAGCGTGACAAGATGTTCCAGCTCAAGAAGTCCGTGTTCCTTTGAGTGGGAAATGGCATCTAGCGACTACAATTTGGGAACTAGCGGTGTTTGTTGTTATTAAGTTATTGTGTCTTCTAAATCTTTCCCATTGACATACCTAAGAAATATCCATTTTTTTTAGAAGAAGAAACACAAAGCATGAGTCGATGTTTTCAATTTAAGGGAACAGTTGCAGAATTTTATTTAAACTTTCTGAGTGTATTATTTTAATTTCTATACTCTATCTCCTTTTATTCAAAGTCTCGGTTCCTATCTAATACTGAACACATGTATTTGCTTTCCACTCTTTTCAGACTGCAAAATAATGGCATCAGGGACCAGCACTGTGGCACAGTAGGGCAAACCACGGGCTGTGGTGCCAGCATCCCGTATGAGCACCAATTCAAGTACTGGCTACTCTGTTCCCTGTCCAGCTCCCTGTGAATGCACCTGGAAAAGCAGCAAAAAGATGACCCAAGGACTTGGGCCCTGCCACCCACATAGCAGACTAGGACAGATTTTAGGCTCCTGGCTTTGGCCAGGTGCAGACCTATTTGTTGTGGCCTTTTAGATGAGAATCAATATATGAAAGAATATGAAAGATTTCTCTCTCTCTCTCTCTCTCTCTCTCTCTCTCTCTCTCTCTTTCTCTTTCCACTCTGTCTTTCGGATATATTGAAACAAAAACTACCAGAAATAAGCCTGACATGTATTGGGATACCAGCAACCAGATCTGTAAATACAAATTTATCTCCTCTAAACGTCCCCTGCCTTTTTTCAGTTTGTTTTCTACTTCTAGGGAATCATTTGTATTTCATTAAAAACTGAATAAAAATATTACTGGCTCCACAATGGAGTTAAGAACAAGATGCCTGCAAAGAGTTCTGGTTTCCCTACCTCTCCATTCCTCCTTCCTCTCTTCCTCCTGCACCGTGAACTGGTTTTGAAAGTGTGTCTGTAAGAACATTGACCTGAAGCGTAGCCAGTCCTTCAGAAATCCAATAAAACTAAAGAATAAGTCCTATGTCTAGGAGACAGCCCAAGTAGGTCTGACTTGGGCCTTTCTGCATCGTCTCCATGGAGGCATTAGCTTCCCAACTCATTCACCTCTTTGGCATAAGGCTCTTGGGATACAGCGATAAATAAGCACCAGCCCCTGATCCCCAAGTCAGAGCTGGGTCTGGAGAGGTGGATCCCTTGGATGCAATGTGTTAAGGACGCTAACAGGTCATGATGTTTGAGGCTGTCAGGGTAGAACTAAGGGGCCTAACCCAGACCTGGAGAAGGTCTCCATCTGGAGGTAACACCAAGGCAGAGTCTTATGGACAAGGAGGAGTGGTCTGGGCTGAGGTTAGGAAAGGTAGGCAGTGACAGCCCATGCGGGGACCAGAGCAATATGAGGTCAGAACCACCTGCGTGAAGCAGCAGGGAATCTGCAGCTGGTTTGCTGTTTGGGGCTCGAGAAGAAACAGAAGAGGCGTGCCTGGGAGGGCCGTTACTGGGGAGATCTCAGAGGGTTCTGTGAGGGGCATGGTCTGTTCCAGATGTAGAGCCTGGTTCCTCTGACATATCCAGTTCTCAAAGACGGGCTCTGGATGTGCTCAAGTGGTGCTATGGAGGACCATAGCGCCAGTCCAGGGATTCACCCTAGGCCTGGTGATTTATTCCGTGCATCGCACAGAGCAGCCAAAATGCCAGGGTGTCCTGGGCCAGCCACCCTGAGTGTGCTGTTCTGTAGGGGCATAGGGGCAGGCCCGTTTTAGTGTCATCCAGTGTCAGTTACAAACCAAGAAGTAAGATTGGGATCAAACAGAACAATAAAAACAAAGACAACCACAAAAGACAGTGCTAGCTCAGTGTTTAGCAAACCTTTACATCCAGAAAGAAATACATATTGCATGACAAGCTTGTTCATACATCTCATTCACAATAATATATAAAAATAAAATGGATGTAATGAAGTAATACTTGCTCCTGCTATGAACAATACATTCTGATCTTTTGTACTTCACTCTGTTTCCTGAGGGGCAGGTGTTTGGCCTGGAGGTTAAGATGCTGCCTGAGACGCCCACATTCTATGTCAGAGTGTCCTGGCTCTGCTCTCAATCCCATTTTCCTGTTAATGAGCAACTTTAGAGGCAGTGATGATAGTTGGGTCTAATAATTGGTCGCTGTTACCCAAATGGGAGGCCTAGACTGAATTCCCAGTATCTGATATTTAAAAAGTGAACCAGAGGATGGAATCTCTCTCTCTCTCTCTCTCTCTCTCTCTCTCTCTTTCTCTGTGTGAAACTTTGCCTTCCAAATTCAAAATAAATGAATCTCTTTTTTTAAAGATTTACTTATTTTTATTTGAAAGGCAGCTTTTACAGAGACAAAGAGGGAGAGGGTCTTTCATCCGCTGGTTCACTCCCCAGAGCTGGGCTGGTCTGAAGATAGGTGCCAGGAACTTCTTCCAGGTTTCCCACATAAGGTGCAGTATCCTGAGGATTTAGGCCATCCTCTGCTGCTTTCCCAGGCCTTAATCAGAGAGCTGGATTGGAAGTAGAGCATCCAGGATACAAATCAGTGTCTATATAGGATGCTGGTACCACAAGGGAGGAGGATTAGCCTGTTGAGCCACCTCACCAGCCCCAATTATATCATTTTAAAGCCAAATGTTTGATGCTGCTTTATCCTTAGGACAGCTTCAACAGGAAGGTACCTCCATTGTCTCTGTGACAGATAAAGGGCAAGGGGTGTCCAGGCACAGCAAAGTTGCATAATTTGCCTAAAGGTAGCTCATATGTGGAGTGGGTAAGGATTTGAGTCCAGGCTCTCAGCTCTGAAATCAAAGCTCTTCAATAGCACATTCTACTTTCTGGCTCTGCTATAACTGGAAACTAATAAACATCTACTGTCTGTGGCCACAATGGTGCTGTATAAAAAGCAAAATACCTACAAAACTTCACTGGAGTACTATAAATAGTCGTAGAACTTGTAAGTCTGCAGGGTACTGCTCATACCACCTAGGCTTGCTGCTACACCTGCAGTTAGCTAGGGTTTCAAGACAACTTGGCTGAGCTTGGCTGCACTCACTGACACTGCTTGGGAGATTGGTTAGCTGTGAGCCTGGATAAATGGGGCCGGCGGGGGCACTTGGCTTTACATCTTTTGCCTTTTTTATGTATTCCATTTTCAGAGATTTGTTTATTTGTTTGAAAGGCAGAGTTATGGGCAGAAAGGGAGACATGATACATGACAGGGGCGGAGAAAGAGATCTTTAACTGAGGTCCTAGAGGTCAGCATTAGTCCCTGTCACCTTGCACTGCCCAGCCATGAATACCAATGCCCAGAGGCTTAAGCCTCTCCTGCACCCTAGCCTGTGGAGACAGGCAAAGCTGCCAGGAGCCTCAGTGGGCCAAGGCAACCTGTAGAAGTCATGTGGCACTTGTGTGAGCATTGAGCTATTGTTTTTCTTCCTTCCTTCCTGTCCTTGTCTCTAGGCACCTTTTTCTGATCAAAGTCTTGGTCCTGCCTGAAACATCCAGTTCTCCCTGCTCTTCCAGAACCTGTTCCTCTTCAGTCCCCATTCCTCTCCTGTGTCTGATCAGCACCTTGCAGTGACCTAGACAGGAAGTACCAGGCCAGAGATGTGCCCTCTCACCTCTAATCACAGAAGCTGGTCTCAGGGTGCAGGTGGGAGTGACTTCACTGGGCTGCTTGTCAATGAATGGTCTTTGGCAGCAGTTTCTAAGCTCTCAGGTTTGGGGTGTGCTTGTTCCCAGTGATGCTCAGAACCAACTCAGCCACAGTATTTCAGCCAAAGACTAGTGGGGAATGCTGGGCAGGGGGTGAGTAGCAAAGTCGTATCTGAAAAAGCCATTGCCTCATGGTATCTACAGGTCTTAGGGTGGTAGGCAGGCAGATTTCTTTCAATATGCTGGCATAGGGTGGCTCTGGCTCCTGTGAACCATGACCACATCTGGTTTACCTCCTCTGGCTTGATGGTGATTTTCAAGGCTTTGGAATCAAACATGGTCCAGATTGTCACAACTTTCTATTCCAAGTTGCCCGGCTGCAGCTGTGGCATCCATTTGGGAGAGTGAACCAGAAAATGAGTCTGTCTCAAAACCTTTCATATGTACGCACAAGACCTGGCATAGGGAGAGGTTCTGAAGGAGGAGCTTGGGAAACTCCTCTGTCGGAACACAGCCTCTACAGGTGAGCACAAGAACCACGATATGGAGCAACCCAGACCAGGCAGAGGAAGATACTCAAAATCAAACATATGGCATAGGTAGGGGGCAGACCAGGCTGAACCCATTCACATCAATCGCTGGCGAATCCGAGCACCAGAATAGAGTGTGGGTCAGGCCAGTTTCAGTTGCAATGCATACCAGTGCACATTAAGGAATGCCAAGGCGAGGTGAGCCATGCCAGATGTGGTTGCAGAGCCCAAACAGCACACGTGAGAACCAGGGAAGCAGGAGGCAAAGCCAGCAGGGCAATGTGGGCTCCCCTACTGGACAGCCACTCCCACTGGAGAGTGTGGGTGGGGATGGGGGCAAACCAGACCAGGCAAGGGTACAACACCTGTGGGCCTCATGTGAGCTAGATTGGGGAAGGGCCAGACTGAGCTGACTGTTCCGAATGGTGCAAGTTAAAATTAGAGTGGGCCAGGGTTGGTAGGGCTTTGCCACATCATCAGATGACAGAGGCTGGCACTGGGGACTTAATCTGTCAAGTTAAATGCCAAAACCACCTGAAGAGTGCAGAATCCAGAAGTTGGAGTAGCCTAGTAGGGAGATAGTGGGCACCTCCCTCTTGGGTAACCACTCCCATTGGAGAGCATGAAAACCAGGACAGGGGCAGGGATTGCTAAACAGAAAAGCACCTGCCAGTATGTGTGTGGGCTGGATAGTAGGCTGGTTGGGTTGAACTAGGCTTCAATGCCCACTGACAAGTACCAGAGCTAAATGGGATGTGGGGTAGACGGAATAAGCCTGTGGTGCATACAGGCATGCATGGCACCAGGGTAGGGAGCAGGCCTGGTGAGGGCTATGGGTAGTCGCCCCAACTAGGCTGAAGCTCCTACTGGTTTGCGTGAGGACCAAGTATGAAGTGGGTAGGATCAAGCTGGTTCAAGGGGATGACAGGGCTGGAAACAGAACTGACCTGGGAGTTGCAACGACCAGCATGTGCATAAGCTGACTGGGGCAAAGGATTGGCAAATTCACACAAGAATCAGGTTTGGGATCATCTCAGATGAAGTTTCTTTGGAGATCCCGCCAACTGAACTACTGATCTCAGAGCCCCAACCATGAAGAGACTATGTCAGCCAGTGGATTCTGAATAGGTTTCATCGTGCTTGGAACAGCGAGATTGGCAGCAATTCAGACCTGTTGATCTATCAAAACTGTTTGAGAAGGACCCTCAGAGCATGCCTCACATTGGGGACCTGGGATGGGTGGGAGACTGGGTGGGGCTTTTCCCTTTGTTTCTCCCCTGACCCCAGATACAGGGAAAAAAATGATTAGTGTGGAAACAATGGTATTACCCACTTTCCTGTAGCCCTTGACCTTTTGTACCCTAATCAACTAAGATTATTTTAAAAAATTAATAAATAAGAAAAATAAATAAATTTAATAATAAAAAATTAAATGTAAAGGAACAGTTACTAAGACCTCAATGGCTTCATATGCCATACTTGAGTTTATTTCAGGTTCATGCAAAGACCAGTGGGGATCTAGTCACCTGCCTTCCACCAGGTGACTTCTCAGTACAAGTAGTTTGGGTCTTGTACTTTAGAACGCCAAGCTTTCCAGGCACAAGAGGAGAGGAAATGCATAGCAGGCTCCCACTGCCTCAGCTCAGAAGTGACCCATGTGGCTGCCACTCATACTTCACGGACCAGAACATGTCTGCAGCCACACTCCCCACAAAGGAAGTGTGAAGTGTAGGTTCTTGTGGACTCAGAAAAGAAAGAAGAACCAGATAGGGTTAAATAAGAGGAATGCTTACTCCAGGCCCTGATGCTCCAGGAACCCTGTGTCCCCTCACTAGTTCTGTATGTGCCTTTGCACACACTCTCTGGTGTACCTCTCTCCTTCCTCTCCTTCCTACCTCTCTTAGCCTTTCTTCCTCTGCAAAAACGCATTTCCTAGGAAACTCAGTTCTGCAGAGTCTTAGTTCCGGAGGCTCTGAAGTCTTCCATAACATTTCCATTCAGTGTCACATTACCCCTGGGACACAGACAAGCTGTTGATATGCTTTGTTTGACATAGCCATTCCTTGTGTTTTCTTATACCCCAAGATCTTGATGCAGACCCTGGCATGTAGAGTTGCCCAGTATATGCATATGGGGTGAAAATGAACCGGTGGATATGTCCTTGGCTAAGACAGGCTTGGGTCTTCATGATGGGTCTTTCCTTCCAGAGTCAGGGAGGCTGGCACCAGGAACCAGGTCAAGAGTGGACCATCATCAGCTCTCCAAAATCTCCCCAAGTTGTGTCAGATAGGCCTGTCCACTGCTTGGACCCAGCATGCTCTGCTAGGAACACACAAGAGAAGAATCCTAAGAATCTTCCTACTTGTACTTGCTGCCAGATCCAGAGTTGACACAAGGAAGGAGCTGCTAATAAGAAGAGAAAGAGCTTAGGAGAAAGGAAGAGAAGGTACAGAGTGGCTAGTCCCTCTTGGCATTATCACCTTGCATGTGTGTGTATGTACATATGTGTGTATAGACATATATATTTATTTAGTTATTTTTATTGGAAAGGCAGATTTGCAGAAAGAAGAGACAGAGAAAGATCTTTCATCTGTTGGTTCACTCCCCAAGTGACTGCAATGGCTGGACCTGAGCTGATGCAAAGCCAGGAGCCAGGAGCTTCTTCTGGGTCTCCCACATGGGGACAGGGTTCCAAACACTTGAACCATCCTCAACTGGTTTCCAAGGCCACAGGAGGGAGCTTGGATGGGAAGTGCAGCAGCCAGGACAGGAACCAGTGCCCATAGGGGATGCCATGCTTGGAAGTGGAGTATTAGCCAGTTGAGTCATTGTACCAGCCCCAAAGATCACCTGTGTTAACACTGATCTCTGTCAAACAAGACCTTAGTAACCCTTTTTCCTGAGACCTTTAGGGACAGGGGGCCAACACCAATTCTGCTTCTCCTGATTGGCCTCCCAACTGCTCCTACTAAGGCAGAGTGCTTCAATTGGCCCTTACTTCTCACGAAACACGCCTGAACTCAATCACTCCTATTCATTAAATACAATTTCCAGTCAGCCTGGCTTCCTCTTTCTTGCTTTTGAAAACTAATTTTGTGATTAAGTCTGCAGCCTTCCCTGTAGACACTGCCTGTGCTGAGGGCTGGGCTAGCTCAGTGCCCTTGCCGAGCTCCTATGGCAGCCATTGATGTTTACTCCTTCCTATCATCTTTCCAGTAATTTGTGCACCTAGGCTATTTCCCCCTCACATTGCCATTCTCTGCCATCACAATCCATTGGGTTTTTCCCATTCCACGTACTTCAAAGCCCAGAATGAGGTGGTAGGGCATCTGTGTTCTCCCTGGTGAATGATGCCATCCAGGTTAGTATCCACAGTAGATTTAAATAGCACAATATTTGCCTCTGCTTCTTGCTCATTAATAAAGATCTCACAGCAGAGCACAGCTACCTGATAGCCCTCCTGAGCCACAGCCAGGTGTAGGACTACAAGAAGAAGTCGTTTGATTGTTGCTGTGCTAATTGACATAATGATGTGCTCATAATCATTTCCCCAAAGGTTCAGCAGCATTCTGGTTGTCAGACAATCATTAGAGTTACTATCATAGTGACATTTTAAATCAATTAAGCACTTAGAGTTAAAAAAAAAAAATTCTGTGCGCATGCCTGCTTATTGATCCAGAGTCCCTAAAACTGAAGGACAGGAAAACGACAAAGTAAAAGGCACAGAACAACAGAACTAGAAGGAAAAAGAAGAGGGACTGGGCCAGTGATGTGGTGTAGCAAGCTAAACGTCCCCTGCAGTGCTGGCATCCTATATGGGCAGCGGTTCAAGTACCACTTTTGATCCAGTTCCTTGCCGAAGCAGCAGCAGATGGCTCAAACACTTTGACCCTTGCATCCATGTGGAGATATGGAAGAAGCTTGGAGCTCCTGATTTCAGCTTTTGCAAAATCCTGGTTGTTGTGGCCATTTGGGGAGTGAACTAGTGGTTGGAAAATTCTCTGTCTCTCCTCTGTTCTCTATAACTTTGCCTTTAAAACAAATAAAACATAAATCTTTAAAAATGAACATGAGGGATGATGAACACATCTTCCTCAGGGTCATTTGTCATCTTGGATTGGAACTCATGAATTGAAAGCTAGGCAAACGGGCCCAGGAAAATAGACGTTTTGGGCTGTACACTGATCTTATCATATGAACCAAATGGAACTCATGTTTGAGTAGGGACAATTTTTTAAAATTTTACTTAATTTTATTTTTATTGTAAAGTCAGATATATATAGAGAGAGGAGGAGAGCCAGAGAGGAAGATCTTCTATTTGACAATTTGCTCCCCAAGTGACAGCCATGGCTGGAGTTGCGCCAATCCAAAGCCAGGAACCTGGAGCCTCTTCCAGGTCTCCCATGTGGGTGAAGGGTCCAAAGGCTTTAGACTATCTTGAATGCTTTCCCAGGCCACAAGCAGGGAGCTTAATGGGAAGCAGGGCTGCCGGGATTAGAACTGGCGCCCATATGGGATCCTGGTGCGTTCAAGGTGAGGACTTTAGCTGCTAGGCCATCATACCAGGCCCAAGTAGGGACAATTTATAAACTAACTCTGAGATGATCCTACCTGCGACCCTACCATGGTCCCTTCAGTTGTCAAGTCTACAGCTTCATGGGTGTTCAAGCCAAAGACTGTCCTATTTGAGTTATCACTGTCGGGGGCACAGGATGTCTCTCTTCCTCCCCATCAGGCTGAGTGCTGTCTTCTCTTGGAGAGCTTTGCCTGAGACAGCTACAAAGAGATGAAAATTGGCAGTGACCTCAAGAGTGCGGTTAACTGGGGCTCTGGGTTTAGTGGGTCAGGGCTGAAGTTCTGGGACATGGATTTTGAGAAAGTTCTTTTTGGTACCTCATTTGCATGGACACCTTTAGGGAAATCACCAACAGTACCTCAGGGTATTGTGTCCAAAGCACTTTCCATTTCACTAACCCTGACCCTAATCTGAGGAGACTACCTTCATGGCATAGAACTTAGGATCTTTTTTTTTCTCTTACCTGCCATGGCCTCTTGGTTGTCCAATCCTGCAACAGGGCTTAGGGGACCTCATCCTCTTCTGCTTTTCCTCTGCCCTTAGTGACTGCTGCTCCACAGTGTCGTCTGCTGCATCCTCTTCCTCAAACTCCATTTCTAAAGATGAGGGAGACCCAGGACCCACCATTGCATCGTTGCCTCTCTTCACGTGAGCTTACTTGCTCCGCATGGCTGCCAACCCCTTCCTAGGCTGGCAGTCTCCCATTTCCATCTGTGGCTCTGATCTGCCTCCAGAATGTTAGACTGTAGAAATAATAGTCTAGGTGCTATCTCTCTTTGGACAGCTAAGAGATAGTGCCAACCCAGAATGTTTTAGGTGGAACTCTTGATTCCCCCAAATCTGCTTCTCCCCTAGGTTTCTTCATTTCATTCAGACACCTGCTCAAGCCAAAAACTCTGGCCTCTAACCCCTGATTCCCACCCCACTTTCACCCCAGCCTGTCCATCAGCAAGACTCATCGATGAGATTTGCAAAACAGAACCAGAACCTGTCTGCCTCTGCCCTCTCCTCACCCCCTGGCACCAGCCTGGACCAGGGCAGCAATCCCCCAACTTTTTTGTTTGTATCTAATTTAGAGTCCTTTGAGGGACCATAGAACTCTTAAAAAATATATATGAATCAAATCACAACACCCTGCTCCTATTAACAAATACTCCCATGAAGCTCCGTCTCAGAATGAAATCCCAACTCATTCTGTAGATTGCAAAATGTTGTAGAAGTTGGCCCTACCTCCCTCTCCCCTTCCCTTCCCATGTCTCACCTCTCTCAGCCATGCCACTCTTCTTTCCTTACTCAGACACCCCACATTAATTAAGAGAGTCTCAAAGATGGGTCTTTGCACTCCATGTTCCTTCTGCCATTGCTCTCCCCTTCACTCTTATTTTTGCATGCTGGAGGCCTCTAGGCATTCAGATCTCAGATTCACAAGATCCCTTCCCTAGAGCTAGCTCCCATACAAGGCAGATGTCAGCCCTCCTTTTCACACTCCCCTGTCAATTCACCTGAATATTGTGTCTCCTCATTTATTATTTTCTTCACACTTTTACATATGTTAAAATGACACACATGAAATGGCTGTAAATTAGTTTCATCTTCATTTGAAACATCCCAGCTCTACACAACTACTGAAGGAATGAATCAATGTCATTCATTGCCTCAACCTGTCAGCAAAGGAGGCCTGGCCATCCTTTGTCCTAAAGAAGAAAAATGTTGTCCAGTTGGACCAAATGACTTGCCCAAGGTCACATTGCCAGATCGGAGCAGGTCAAGTCTTCTGAGACTAACTCCAGGACCCTTTCCCTTTAATTTCAAGGCTTCCTCTACACAGAGAGAATTCTACCTGGGACAGATGTCTTCAGCTTCCCATAAGAAATGAAAGGTCCTGTAGACTCATGCAAAGTAGAGAATGGGTGTTGACCCATGCATGGGTCTCATGCAAGGAGACAATTTCTCCTGAGTCCTACAGCTTGGTGGCTCATGCTAACAAATTTCTGCTGACCACATGTGATGTGGCTTCCAGAAGGGAACATAGCAGAACATATCCATGTGAATCTGGAGTCTGTGGGATGATGTTAATGAGTCTGTACACTTCATGCCTTACCTTCGGGTCCTTTGTGTTGGGAGTGAGTCCCTCTCAGGATAAGTCACAGCCACTGGGATGCCTTCCCTCAACCAGCACCTCCTTCAGCAAGCATCGTACCCCTAGAAAACCAACTGAGAAGAGAGTATCACAGGGCAGGGTCTGCAGGTGCCCCCACAATCATAATAGGATTACTAATTTGTATTCTAGTCTGTCTCCGGTGGGTGACCAGCTGGCCACTCTTCCTCCTGTTGAACCAGTGTAAGTCCATGCATCAGCAGTGACAGCATTCACTCAGGCCTGTGGGTTTCAGATGATGTGTAGAAAATTGTTCCTATAGCAACAGGAGGATAGCAGTTCAAGTTGGCTACTCCTGCTGGATGGCAAAAGGCAGCGGCTAGCCCTTGCTTCTCAGACATGAAGCGCCCATCAAAAGGGAAAAATGATTATGCAGCCTCAGGGCCATGTGTCCCAGCTCCTGCCAGGTGTCCAAAGACTAGAGGCACAAAGCCTGCTGACTTTGAGTCTCTTCCTATGGGTTTTCTGGACAGATCTGCTTTGCTTGCCAGTTAATTGCAAGTGTGAGTACCTGGACTGGGCGTCTCGGCTATCACAGCCCCCAGTTCCATGACTTTTCAAGGTTGGGCCCTGGAGGACTGTCACTGAGAGCTGTGAAGATTAACATGTTCCTGTGTGGGGGACAGGGGAAGTCACCAGGGGGGGTTTGACCAGCTGTGTGACAGCACACAAATAAATCCCTTAATCTCCCCAAGTTTTAGCATTCTCTTTTCTAAAATAGGATTTGTAGACGTTATGGGATTATTATAAATATTTACTGCAGCCAAGGTAGAGAAACACCTCCCAGCATTCCCTCCTGCACTGGCACTCCATAGATGCTAGCTTCCTGCCCCACAGTCCCTACTCCTGTGGTCTCTGCAGGTCCCTGATGGGGTCACCACATGTCTTGCTGCCAGGAATAGTGAAGAGGTTGGGATGTGCATAGAGGCCAAGGCGGGTAATTGATTCGACATTTTGCTTCCTAATTCTACTTGTAACCTGTCCACCTTTGATCACAGACTTGAGAAAGCTGTTTACTTTTTTTTTTTTTTTAAAAATTACTTAATACAGAACATGTTCTTTCCTAAATCATTAGCAGCAAAACGATGGCACATGGCTTACTTGCTCCTTTTTTCCCAGAGACTTCCAGCTCCCAAATAAGAGGCTAAAAAGTAGAATATTCGGAAGAAGAAGAAATTGTCCAGACAACCCACACTAAAACCAGTACATCTATCCATGTGGAACTTTCTCCTGCAATCCACGTATTTTTCATGTTAGAAAGTGGGGACATGGGAAGCAATGGAAGGTGAAGGTTGCCACTTAGGAAGGTCCTGCTTTGACAGAGGAGCCAGACACCCCACAGAAGTCCTGTAGAATCCCTGGCCATTGCCTGGTCAATGCTCTTACAGAGATGATGGCCACAGGGAGGCATAAAACCCAGGTGGAAAGGTCTAGAACCTTGAGAGAGAAACAAACATGGCTTGTTGCCTAGCAACCACCCCTGGACTTCTGCAGGTTCGGTCAGTGATGACAGCAGACACATGAGGTCCTGGGCACTGCTGGCACTGACTCAGCTCCCTCTGTCCAGGGAGACCTACTTGACTGTGCAGCAAGATTCTCCAGGTACCAGAGCTGGAGTGAGAGAGGGCCATCTGTGTCTTCAACAGCTCAGAGGTCAGGCTGAGAAGATGCAGAAACTGCCTGCTCCCTGCAAAAGTGGGAAGAACATCGGTCTGCCCTGGGCTGCAGCTTTCTGGACCTATGGGTCTCCAGCCCCAGACCTGCAGCATGACTGTGAGACACGGAGTTTGGTGGAAGATGGGTGATGCAGCTGGAGGCCAAGGGCCTAGCACTGCAGTCTTCTTGCCAGGGGCAAGAGGGGCCCTGGAGGCCCCATTCCAGGGCTTGGTTCACAGCTGCTTCAGCCCCAGAAATGCCGGGTTGTTGTGCCTATTCTCTAGGCAGGGGCGATTTCAGGAGACACAATGTCCTCACGCTCAGTTGTATTTATCATTGTTGGTTGTGACTGTTGTCAATGCTCACATTGACTTTTGTCAATTAATCTCTGTCCTCCAAGATTTTCCATGTTAGAAAAAGGATAAAATGGCAATATCCAGTCTCCTGTTCTCCCTGGCTCCTGCCAGCCACACCATTCCTGAACCCCAGCGTGGTGTACTCGCAGGGTAGAAGGAAATTGGCACAGCACAAAGATGATGAATCTAGTGTGGATTCAGCACCTAACTCAACTACCAACTAGTTAAATGATCCAGAACACATCACTGAGCTGTTCTAGTGGTCTGTGGAACTTTCAAAAACAGGATGTCTCCCTTATTGAAAAAATTTTGAACATTTATTTTGTTGATTTGAAGAGAAAGAAAAAGATAAGAGATAGATTACCTGTCTGTTGATTCACTCCCCAAATGTTCACAACAGTCAGGGTTGGGCTAGGTAGAATCCAGGAGCCAGGAACTTATTCTAGGTCTCCCACATGGGTGCCAGGGACCCAAGTACTTAAGCTATGAGCTGCTTGCTGCTACTTGAACCCAGGCATTCCAATATGGGATGCGAGTATCCCCAAGAGGCATCTTAAGTGCCACTTCAAATGCCCACCTTCCCTCATTTTATGATGAAGTTGAACAACATGTGTGATCTCTGTGTGCACTGGGCACAGGCTGTTGTGAGTGTGGTGTCACTATTATCACTGCTAGCTCATACATGACAAATAGGTCTTTGTCTAAAGCATGCTTGGGTCCACATTTTGCTTCTGGCCTGGTTGTTAAGTGTGTAACCTTAGACGTGTTCTTGAGCCTCTGTTAGCTTCCACTCCCTCCTCTGGAAAGAGGAAATCCCTTCTGGAATAAAAGGGCAGTCACCTCCCACAAAAGTCACACCCACAAACAATCCAGCAATGCTGGGGATGCAGGTGCTGGGTCGCCTGCCAAGCCCTCCTGTTCCCCGAAGTCCAGCTCAAATAGGACCTCTTCCTCAACACCATGCAAGGCCCACAGAAGCAAGGATTGTCTCCCCTCCATTTTCATGGCTCCTGTGGAGTTTTGATGGAGCTCAAGCTCTGACAGAGGCTGGTCAAGGTGTCCAGTGCAGCCAAGCACAGCCAAGAAGGAGAAATGGGTTTGGGCTATTTGCACATAGCCATTTCCACTCCGGGACAGACTCAGAAATGGCCTCATCACATGGAATGTCACTCTCATGAAAGAAAGACAATACATGATGCTGAATTTCATTAAAAAAAAAAAAAACTCTTCCTGTTCCCAGAATTGCCAAGGGCTCTTCACAACACTCACTCTTCCATTCACGCATTCTATGAGCACTGCGTGCCAGGTGCTGAGCCGGCACCTGGGGAAGCAGATGCATTCTCTGATCTTGGAGGGTAGAGTCCAATCGAGGAGAGAAGTGTTAATGCAGCCTGGCTAGGTTTTTAACGGGTGTGGGAAGACACACAGACATGCGGGAGAAAATGTCTGGATGCACAAAGCCATGACATAGAAAGGCAAAGGGCTGCTGGGAACTCACTTGCACTAGACAGGAGATGGATGGAAGGGAACAAAATCTGGGTAAGAGCTTTTCTTCTGTAAGTTTCCTCAGAAGGAGCAGGTGAGGCAGGTAGGCAGCTCAGCATGCACGGTTTGAATAACTTCAGTGGGTCCTGGGGTTTAGAGGTTGTCTCTAGCTAGCTGGCACCTATTTCTGGGGGGTGCTTAGGGCAGAAGAATAGGGACCCTAGAGTGCAACAGTCCAGGATAGAGAGCTTTGGGGGCTCTGCATTAGTTTGCATGGAAGAAACATGCTTACAAGTGCTCTGTGGACTTAATTTCTGGGAGGTAGCTAACCCTGGGAGGCCAAGAGTCAAAGCATGGTTGTCTCAACAAAGGTTCCTTCAAAGATGTTTTTGGAAAAATCCGGTGACACTCTGGGGGTGCCAGAGACTGTGTAAATGGTGTTCCTGGCCCAGGGTGGAGATTAGAAGCACCCTGGGAGAGCAGTGCGGGGAATACAGAGTTCATTGCTGGCGCCCAGGGGAGGGGCTTCCTTGTCTGCACAGGAATCACCTGCCCCCACGCATGGTGCCCACTCCAGGACAGGTCCAGCTCCCACGGGACTGGTCTAGGGGGGGGATCTTGGTAAAGGCTCCTGCCCCAAGTACCATCATCAGCCTTGGTTCACTTTGTGGGCACGTGACTTGGCAACTTTGGCCACTAACCATCATAGCCTGGGTAGGAGCCATCCCCAAGAAAGGATCAATTACCAGGTCACTTTGTGAGCCCTGTTTGCCTGAAGAACCCTCTCTTCTGATAAAGAGAAAATCCCGAGGGAAAATGAGCAGAGAATACGGAACAGAAACTAGGAAATGCTAGACTCAGCTCTCAGAATGAAGAGAGACCTCTCTTTCAGACCTTGCAGGACTCCTTGGCCCTGCCTACCCAGCATTTGAGGTGTGTACAGTTTCCAGGAGCCTGTGTGTGCCAGAAGCGTGCCCAGCCCGTGTGGGGTGCTAGAGATGAGTAAAAACAAGGCCAGACCCAGTGACTGGGCAAAAAAGACCTAATGGGGCCTGCAGGATGCAGGAAACACGTCTATGACTCACGAAAGGAGAAGGACCCACGTGTGCTGGGAGGAGCTGGAATGGGCTGCAGCGAGGAAGTGGGGTTTCCAGGTTGACAATGAGGCCGGGAGATGGGAGGTGGTGGGAACAGCTGGACAGAAGCCCAGAGGCAGGAAATCACCCGGTTAGCCCGCACGCTGAAGCGGTGAAGGGGCAGGGCAAGAAAGAGAGACAGTGGGAAAGAATGCTGGGGAGATGATAGGGAGGTGAGGGGATCGGGCTGTCACAGACTTTAGGTACCGTTATTTCAAGAATTTTGAGGGGAAAAATAAAAAGGATTTATATAATTAGGTTGGCCCTGTAGCGATAGGTCTTTGATAAAACATAGAGGCAGGGAATCCTAAAGAAAGGTGATTTTAAAAATCGACACAAGAATTGAGGGGTGGGGTGGACCCAGGTGCTGGCAACAGGACACAGAAGGAAAACATGATATTGGTGCTATAGTATAGTAGGTTAAATCTCTGCCTGTGGTGCCACGTGTCATAGGGGTGCCAGTTCAAGCCCTCGCTGCTCTGCTTCTGATGCAATTCCTTGCTAATGCATCTGGGAAAGCAGCAAAGGATGGCCCAGTTCCTTGGGAGCCTATACCCACATGGGAGACCCAGAGGGAGCTGTTGGTCTGACTTCAGTTCAACTCATCCCTAACTGTCTTGGCCATTTGGAGAGTGAACCAGCAGATGGAAGATCTCCTTCTCTGTCTCTCCTTCTTTCCCTGTAAACCTGTATTTCAAATAAAAACAAAGAGAGAGGAAAAAAGGCATTGGACAAGTTGTTGACCCTCTCAGTGTCACAATTGTGAAATGGAGATTAAAAATAGTGCTTGCTACATGGCATTGTTGTGATGGCAAATCCAAACAACCAAAGAAACAATGAAGCCTTTATAAGGTCAGGACTGAATGTGTGAAAGTCTCAGCAATGTGCCTTCTAGCACTGTGAACTCTTGGGCATCTTCTCTCAGTTCTTGTACCCAACCACTAGTCACTGCAGGCCTCACGCCTTCTTACCCAGCACCTTCCTGCAGGCAGTAGTCCAGGGCCCCTGTGCACCCCTCCCCAGACGTTCCTCTCCCTCAGGACCCTCCAACTCTGATCTCTTCTTCTCTCCACCTGGTGAGATTCCACTTGGCTTCCACTCTCTCACACCCAGGACCAAAACACCTGAGTGGGAAGCAGAACAAGGATGGGCAGTAGTTCACTATTTCATAGTCCTGTCCAATTGTCTATTGTTTGTCTCCCATGTGAGAGACTTGGGTTGGGTTCTGTCAAAGCTGGGGGTAAGATTTCTAGCCTGAGTGCCGCAGCAGGGAGGTGTTACTAACCCAAAGAAATGATGAGAAAAGGTCATTCAGGTCCCCTTTGTGCTGAATAGCATTTGTCACAAGGTAAGGGCACTAGCTGTGTGATTTTCTTTCTCTTTCATCCCATACTAATTGACTATGACAAACGCAGCAACATTACACCTAAGCATAATAAAACTCTTGAAATCAATAATAAGGAGAAAACTTTAAAAACAGCCATTAGAAAAATTCATTATCTATGGGGTAAAAATGATAAAAAAAAAAAAAAGCACTGATGGCCAGAAAGATGATGGAAAGTCTGAGTTTGTAGGAAAGTGAAATCAGAGAAACAGATTTCAGCAAAACTGTGCTAAAGGAGTGCTTCAGGCCAAAAGGCAACATGAGAATGGGAAAAGAGAATGCAGATCTGCAAGGAGGCATGAAAATCCAGACATCACAAAGATGTGGGTAAATGCAGAAGACCACCCTGGCTATTTTGTGAAATTCTTTTGAAAGACAATTGATTACTTAAAGCAAAATTAATCACTTTCCTATGATTGATACTGCATATAAGATACATGATAAAATATTTAGAACAGCAGGAGTAAACTAATATTTTGCTACAAATGTTTTCATTTGAACTCTTAACTCTACACTATTTGTGACAAGTTACAAATGCATTTTTAAAACCACCAAACAACCATCAAGAAAAAAATACAAAGGGTTCATGTTCTGGAGCATGTGCTGCTAGCATCCTGTATCAGAGTGCTTGTTTGAGTCCCAGCTATTCCACTTCCAATCCAGCCTGTTGCTAATGTGCCTGGGAAGGAGCGGGAAGAAGGTCCAAGCATCTTAAGCCCCTGTCATCCATGCAGAAGACCTGTGTGGAGTTCTGGCTTTGGCCTTGCCTAGACACGACTGTTGGGACCACTTGAGAAGTAAATCAGGGAGTGGAAGATGTATCTCTATCTATCTATATAATATTTTATATAATATTATATGTCCTATATTAATAATATATGATAATATTCAATGTATAATATGGCATAATATATTGTATGTTGTACAATAAATATTATATAAATTATTATTCCTGATAAAACATATGGCATTATATAGATAATTATAGATAACAATTATGCATTATATAGTATATAATGTCTAATATCGAATGTATAATGTATACTATAGATATATAGCTATAGATATCACTCTCTCTGATTTTCAAATTATTCGATCATTTTAAAAAATAATTTTGAAAAGAATATAAGAAAATATAGTTTAGATACCAATAGACAAAATAAAATGGATTACTAAAAAAAAAATTCAAGCAACTCAAAAGGAGGCAGAGAACACAAGTCAGTGAGGACATGAAACGTTTACAAAGCAAAATATCACAATTAAGAGTCAGAGATGATCAGGATGGGATAAAAAGCAACCCAAATCCAAAATGCTTACTGATTATAGAGGTACACTCCAAATTTAAAAACCGTGATAGGCTGAAAATGAAGTGATATAAAAAGCTATAGGATGCAAATAGTAAGATTAAGAAAGGTGGTGAGGCTCTATTAATACCAACCAGAATAGGTCTTAAGACAGGTGTGCAAAAACAGAAATACTTCATGATGAACAAAGCTTTAATTAGCCAATAAGACATAATTCTCAATGAGTATGTACCAAATAACACAGCTTAAGCTACATAAAAGGTATCTCCAAATACTTGGAGACCAAGTAATACACCTCTAAAGAATTTGCTGCTTCCCTCAAAGGAGAAATCAGAAGAGATTTCAAATCTGATGACAATGAAAACACAACATAAAAAAATTTGTGGGATACAATTAAAACAGCACTTAGAAATTGATATTGCTAAGAACTTGCACTAAAAAGAGTTGAAAATCGATAATCTAACCATAACCTAAGATGCCATTAAAAATTCAGACATGGAAAGGAAAATTAAATCTCAAATAAGAAGTAGATGGAAATAATAGCAAGAGAACAAGCAACTAGAAAATAGACCCATTATTTCAAGAATGTCATTGAAGTGAAAAGATGACTTCCTGCAGTGGACTTTTGGTCTGGTGGTTAAGGTGTTGGTTGGGATATCCACAACCCACATCACAGTGGCTGGTTGGATTCCCAGCTCCATTCCTAGTTCCAGCTTCCTGTTAATGGGTACCCCAGGGGTGGGGGTAGGAGTTGGAGGTGCACGTGGATGGGGGCAACAGATCATGGCTCAAGTGGTTGGGGAACTAAGACTCAAGACCCGGATTACATTCCCACCTCCACTGAGACCATCGCAGGCTTGGGCGGTGAACCTTTCTCTCTTCAAGCAAGTAACAAGACTTTAATTTAGAAAATTTTAAAAGATCATCCTTTGACAAGTTTAATAAAATAAATAAAATCCCAAAATACTGACAGTGAGGTGAAGTACAGAAACACAAATTATCTGTATCGGGAATAAGAGAAGATAACACTGAAGACTCTAAATATATTAAGAAGACAATAAGGAAATTTTATGAGCAATTTTATGTCATTAAATTTGACAGCTTAAATGGAAAATTTCTTTACATAAGACAATTTTTCCAAAATGAAAAAAGAACAAATAGAAAACTCCTACATTAAAGAAATTGATTCACAATGAGAACCATTTCCAAAAAGAAAAAAAAACTTCAGGACCAGTTGATCTATTTGGCAAGTTCTATAAATATCATGAATATAACACAAAATCCAGCAGAAATGGAAAGAAGCACCTCCCAAATCTGAGACCTCCATAATCCTAATACAAAACAAAAATTCTTCTGGCTGGCATGGGCAGGCTTGAGGGGGTCTGGGGGTGCGGGCTTGCAGGGGACCTGGGGAATGTCTCCAGTGGGAAGGGGCTTGCACTTAGGTAAACTGGAGTGATGAGCCTAGGGGTTTTCACACATGCTTGATCCTGAGCCAGGTGGCAGGGGTGGGGAGGGAGGGGTTGGGAGAGTCCTAAGTTAGCATGCTGGCATGGTGTGCTGTGGTCTGGGGCTTGGGGAACTGTGAACATATTTGGATTTCAGGTGGAGGGGTAGGGTCCCAGGCTAGCATATATGCCAGGAGCTTGGGACCATAGTAGGCAGCCCTAACTTCAAGCTAGCATGCCATCCCACCAGAAGGCTAGGCTTGAGAAGACCAGGCTGGGAAACATGTGCTCCCAGGCATAGGGACTGTGGATTGCTCAGGGAAGGGGGTATGGGAATGTGTGGGAGGGAGGACAGCTGAGGGAATAGGTTGCAATTGAGGAATAACTTCCACCAACAGGGCCACTGTACTTGGCAGGTAAGTGAGGAACTGTAATATTTGCTGGTTCACACAAGAGCAGGGGGTAGTGATGGGCTAAAGTAGCCATGACCATGGAAATCCCCAACACTCATAAGTCCTGGGGTTGGGATCAGGCTGGACTGGCTCAGGCTGCAGCACTTCAAGACCACCCAAGAATAGGGGCCGGCTGGGCCACAGTTTATACAAAAGCCAGAATGGAGGGAGTAGACTATATTGGCGAAGAGCCTAGTACCTGCTGGCACACGTGACATCTGGGTCTGGGAATGGCCTGGTGGGGGAACTTGGGGAACTCCCCTGACGGGTCATAGCTCCTGCTGGTAAGCAACAGTGTCTCAGAACTATCCAAACCACTTGAGCAGAACCCTCAGAGACTGCTCCACATCTGGGACCCTGGGATGATATTAGGTGGCCATTCCCCACGCCCGGGTACTGATGCAGTTAGGATGCTGGGTGTAACTTTTCCCCTTCTTTCCCTCTTCCCTCAGTTACAGGAAGAAAAAAAAAAAGAAATTTGGAACAATAGTTTCATCCACTTCCCCCTAAAAAATTTCCCCCCCAAAAAATTCTTGTAAGGACATAAGAAAATAAGAAAATTACAGATCAGTATTTCTCATGAACAAACTCAAAAATTCATAGAACAAACTATTTAAAATAAATGTACAAACATACAAAAATATTCATTATTACCAAGTGGGGCTTATTAAAATCAAAGTAATCCATCACATTCACAAAATAAAGGAGAAAATTATGACATTGTAATAGATGTGGTGGAATCTCTTGCAAAACTTAACATCCATTCAATGATCAAAAAATTTACTGAAATCTAGGAAAATAATGAAACTTCTTTAATTTGGTAAATATGAAAAGATAATAACATGCTTAAATGAAGATGGAGAAATATTGGATATATTTCCATAATCTTAAAACAAACATAATGGGCACTTTTATTTCAGCAATTCAACACTTCTGTACAGGTCTAATCCAAGATAATAAGAAAAATTTATTAATTCAGTAGAAATTAAAAAGGAAGAAATAAAATGTTATTCAAAGACAACACAATTGTGTTTAAAATAATGCTCTAAAACCCTGGGAAAAAAGCATTAGCACTAATAAAAAGAATGTAGCAAAGCAGCAAAAGGCAAGATCAACAACTCAAAATCCACTATTCTCTTATATTCCAGGCAAAACATGGCAAATGACAAGTTTGAGTACAATTTAAAATAAAATCAAAGCCTTAAGATCTTTAGGACTAACTAAAACAAAAAGTCTGCTATTTGAAAGCTTTCAAATTTGTAGAAACAATTTAAAGAAGACCTAAACAGAGAAATAGGTCATTGTGTTTTTTATACAGAAAAATAAACATACATGCCATTCACTAGAATATATACATTTATTTTATATGTAAATTTAGAAGATTTAATACCATGAAAATGTCAGTTCCCTGCAATGGATCAACAGAGTCAGCACAATCCCAGTTTAATTCCCACCAGCTTTTAATGTAAAAAAATGAACAGGTTTACTTTAAAAATCTTTGCAGAAAGATAAGAAACTTAAAATAGAATGAATTGAGAAAAAGAACAGTTAAAGTACTTTACAGGCCTGCTAACAAGACTTTATGTTAAGACAACAGTAACCAAGACAATGTGATATTGGCATCAAGACAGGCATATTGATAAATGGAAATGAACAGAGAGTCCAGAAAAAAATACCCACACATTTAAATCATATTTAACAAAGACACTGATGTAATCCACTGGGGAAAGGGAGGACTAGCCCTTGCAATAAATGGAGCTGGAAGAACTATTGGAAGCATAAAAAAAAAGCTATAAAACCAAACCTCAGTTCCAAATCATATCATCACAAACATTAATTCAAAAGAATTTAAGATCTTCCTGGGAGGGAAAAGTGGGTTCCCCCTTCTTGGGTCACTATTCCCGTGGGAGGGCATGAAAACTAGGATGGGGGCTGGGATGGCTAGATAGAGAGGCACTCAACAACATCTGTGAGGGCTGTAGGGTTGAGTTGGTTAGATAGAACTAAGCTTTAATACCCATTGACAAGTACCAGAGCCAAATGGGATGGGGGACAGACTGGTCTTCTGCCACACATACTGGCAAACCAGGGTGGGGGGCGGGCTTGGTGGGGGTTATTGTGGGTCGCCCCGACTAGGCTGCAGCTCCCACTGGTTGATGTAACGGCCGAACCAGACTGGACTGCAACACCCATTGGTTCCAGTGCAACTCGGGACTGAAAACAGAACCAACACAGCAATTGCAACCACCAGCTGATTGGGGTGATGGAATGTGCCGGGCCCTGTGCTTGCTAGAACATACAAGAATCTAATCTGGGAATACCTCAAAGTATCTTTGGAGATCTCCCCAATCGAACTGCTGGACTCAAAACTCTAACCAGGAGAAGACAGAAGACAGAACAGGACAATCATCTCAGCTATATGTTGGCAGCAAATTATGGGGCAAACGGAGACTTTATGATGGACCATATCAATCGGTGGACGACCTCATCAAGCGAAACTGGCAGCGATTCATAACTGGAGAACTATTAACACCACTTGAGCACATATCTCAGAGCATGCCCCACATCCGGGACTTGGGGTGGGCGGGAAACCGGGTGGGGCTTCTCCCTCAATATCCCCCTTTACCTCAGATACATGATGGAAACAATATGAACATAACAGCATTGCCCACTTTCCTATCCCCCTGAACCTTTTTTTTTCTTTCTTTCTTTCTTTTTTTTTTCTTCTTTTTCCTTTTGAAAGACCCCCGAAATGGGTGTCCCTCCTTTGGAGAGGCCCCTCCCAAGGAACAACGAGACCACTAGTACGGATGCAAACAGCAAGAGGTTTATTCAGATACACAGGTACCTGGGGCAACAAAGTCTCTTGGAAGACTTGCGCGCCTCAGGTTGGGGTCTAGGGGTTTTTATAGGGTTCAGGAGCAGAAGCGCAGTTACAGAAGCAAGAAGCATAGTTACAGGACTCTGATTGGTGGATTCCTATAAGGCCAGGGTCATGGTGACGGCAACTTTATTTTAGTACCGGGGATTTTTAATAATGACTGATTTAGCCTTGAGTTGGTTCCCTATCTCTGATAACAGCTGAGTTGGCGCTGAGTTAGCTCTCTTTCCTAATATTTCTGCCTTATTTGGGGGCCAGATGTTTGACCACGGATATGAGGCAAGCTTGCCCTGTCCTTGTCCACTTCCTTCCCAGAGATCCTGTTATTCTTAGTTCTAAGCCTTGCAAAATGGCGTTGCTGCTGCTAAAGCTCATGATTTTTGGTGAGGGTCTTTCATTCCCCCCTTTTTCTTCTAACTCCGAATGAAATCTTTCATTCGGCTAGGTGGTAGTGGTTTCTATTTCTAGGATATCTGGATCATCTTGTTCAATTGCACGGTACCGGGATCGGGCGACCTGGTATGGTACAGAATGTAAGGTTACTACTAAAGTTTGAATAAGTGCAAATCTGTTATTAATAAGTGCAACTAATTTCTTGAAAATACAGGGTCCAAAAAACAAAATTAAGAGAAAAATAATTAGGGGTCCCATTATTGAGGATACTAGGGTAGTGAACCAAGGTGACCGGTTAAACCAATTCTCGAACCAATCTCGTTCTGATTCTAGTAAGTGTTGTCTTTGTTTGAGTCTTTCTCTGAGTTTAGCCATGTTATCTCGCACTAATCCCGTATGATCTGCATAAAAGCAGCATTCTTCTTGGAGTGCCACACACAGTCCTCCCTGTTGTAAGAATAGAATATCTAATCCTCTTCTATTTTGCAGTACTACTTCTGAGAGAGAGGTTAAAGACTTTTCAAGGGCACTAACTGATTCTTCTAATGTTTTTATATCATTGTGCATAGCATTTTGGAGTTGTTTAAATTGACCGGTTTGTATGAGAGCGGTGGTTCCTGTCCCTATTCCTGTCGCAATCCCTCCTACAGTTATGCCCCCGAGCAATAAAGCCAGAGTGAGGGACACTGGCTCTCTCTTGGTTCGAAATCTATTCTCAAAATGGTCAAAAATATATTCGGAACCATGATAAATAATCTTAGGCCATAATTCTATTAAAACACAATAATCAGAAGTCATATTAAGTATTACAGAAGAAATGCATGGAGTCAAACCAGTATTGCATGCCCAATAGGTCCCATTGGGAGCCACCAAATTATAGTTTCCTTTAGTTAATGATTTGATTTGACTGCATAATGCCTGATGGGTCGTGGGAATAGTTCCTATACAAAGACCTTGTCCGGATACCTCAGACAGGGTTAATTTATGTTGGGGAACAGTAGTACAGTTAATGGGTGTAGAGGTGTGATTAGTATAATTTCCTATAATGGCGGTTCCTTCATAATAGGGAGGTCTAGAGATCAAACATAGCCAACAGTCTTGAGTCCGATCTGGGTCCGTGAGATTAAGGGTTGAATAGGCTCCTTGTAATAAATCGAATAATCTGTCCCCTGTTGTGGTAGTCGCAACGCGGTTACTAATCTGCGGAGATAATGTGGTAACATTTTGGAACATATTACGAACCTGTGGGACTTGGGGTTCCAATAAAGAGGGTTTTCTCTGTCTAGGAAGGACAGGGTTGGGACCAATAAGTTTTGAGGGGCCCTGGTCCAGACGTAATCTGAGAGTGAAAATGAATCCTTGATCTGTTCCTGACATATAAAATCTCAGACCCCATGTCCTTCCCTTAATCCATTCTGGCAGATCACTTATTTTCCTTCCTTCAGGGGTAAAGGAAATGTTAAGTGGATTACAAGAGAAATCTTCACAATCTCCACCTTTCCACCATTTTTTTCCAGCGTTAAAAAAACAAGTGCCGGGTCCTGAGCTGGTCGGAGTATGTTTACTCCGGCTGACCTGTATCCAATCCTTTTTGTTGGGTTTCCAATAGACTGTCCCAGATGTCTCACAACCCCATGTAGCACAAAAATAAGCATCTATTCCCCCACAAGTGTGTATCTGCGTTTTATCTCTTCCAGTTCCTGGACAAACATAAAATGGAAGTTTTTGCAGCTCTACTCGAAAGCGGGGATGGGAGCATCCTGGTATCTTATAAGGTGCCCGATGGCATGGACATAAGCCATATTTGGACTTAGGGACACATTTAGGTCTTTCTTTTGCAGGATCTATTGAGGGGATGTCCCAATTATTAAGACCGGCAACTAAATCACACACATCAGGGGTTAAATCAGGCCACCAGGTCCCAGGGGGGGCGATTTGGGAGGTTGACCACACAACATCCCCAGTTTGTGAGAGAACTTCCCAAGCCATTGACCGGGAGATATGGGGACTGCTGTGAACTAAGCTAGAATTTAACATGATTCCTATAATAATCAGGGAGCCCCACGGGTTAGTCTTATCTTTAGAGGATTTTGAGTGCGTTGGACTTTCCATGTTGTCGTGGCGTTGCTTTCTTCCTCTGAAGAGTGGGCAGCCTTGACGTGGGAGGCGTGGATCCAGGATGAGATGCCGTCTACTTTGAGTGCTGTTGGTGTGGTCAAAAGGACGGTGTAAGGACCCTTCCACCGAGGTTCCAGGTTCTTAGTCTGGTGTCTGCGGACCCACACAGAGTCTCCTATCTGGAAGGGGTGGGGTACCACTGGTTGATCCGTCTGGTCCTTGTAGGCAGCTGCAAGTGGTTTCCAGATTTCCCGCTGTACAAGTTGTAGGGCCTGCAAATGAGCTTTTAAAGAAGGATTATTGGCAAAATAAGGAATTAAATTTGAGCTAGAAAGACTAACGGGGGACGGAGGTGCACCGTACAAGATTTCAAAAGGAGTGAGACCATGTGGTCCTGGAGTATTTCTAATTCGGTAAAGGGCTACCGGAAGGAGGAGCACCCAGTCTCTAGAGCCAGTTGCAAGCGTAAATTTGGTTAAAGTCTCCTTAATGGTTCTATTCATTCGTTCTACCTGTCCTGAACTCTGGGGTCGGTAAGCACAATGTAATTTCCAATCGATCCCCAGTAACTTAGACACTGATTGACTTATCTGAGAAACAAAAGCAGGCCCATTATCTGTTCCTAATACCTGAGGCATACCATACCTTGGGAAGATTTCTTCTAACAGTTTCTTGGTCACAACGTTTGCAGTCTCGTGCTTAGTGGGGAAAGCCTCTACCCATCCTGAGAAGTTATCCACAAATACTAGAAGATATTTATAACCATATTGTCCAGGCTTTACCTCGGTGAAATCAATTTCCCAGTGAGTCCCAGGGCGGTGTCCTCGCACTCGAGTTCCTTGTCCTACTTTGGTTTTTCCCGCATTAACTTGTGCACACGCCGTACATTCATCTACTACAGTTTGTAAGATTTTATTTTTCCCTAGTAGGAAATAAGGGCTCTCTTCTCTGTCCAGAAGGATTTTCATTTTTCTACTGCTGAGATGGGTTAATTTATGTAAGCAGGTGATTAATTCACGAGTTTGCTTTTGGGGCATTACAGGTTTACCATGAAATATCCAATGTCCTTTTTCAGCATCATGTTGTGCCCCTAATTCTTGTAAGATTCTCATATCTCCAAGGCCATACTCAAAAGAGGTATCCAGAGTGGACCGCATTTCCTGCGTAGTTAAAGAAAGGGCTCGGGGCGGAGTTTTGCTCTCCAGAGCCACTTTCCGGGCAGCAGTGTCCGCCAGTCGATTGCCCCGAGCTTCTGGGCTCTGTCCTTTTTGGTGTCCTAAGCAATGGATGATACTCAACTTTCGAGGCAAAAACAGGGCCTTAAGTAAAGCCAAGATTTCAGACTTATTTTTAATGTCTTTGCCCTCTGAAGTCAGTAACCCTCGCCTTCGGTATATTTCTCCATGAATATGTGCCGTGGCGAAAGCATAACGGCTATCAGTATAAACGTTAAGCCTCTTACCTTTTGCCATTTGGAGCGCCTGGATCAAGGCGATGAGTTCAGCCTTCTGGGCTGAAGTCCCGGATGGAAGGGCCTTAGCCCAGATTACCTCGGTCTCTGTGGTTACTGCTGCTCCGGCTTTCCGTTTTCCATTATCTATGAAGCTGCTCCCATCCGTATACCAGGTGAAGTCTGCGTCCTGGAGGGGCTGATCCGTTAGGTCTGGTCGTGTCCCGTGTACTTCTGCGAGGATCTGTAGGCAGTCATGCTGCTCTATATCCTCCGGTTGGGGAAGCAGAGTTGCTGGGTTTAAGGCAACAACCGGTCCAAAATGTATCCGGCCCGTGTCTAGGAGCATAGCTTGATAATGGGTCATACGGGCATTGGAGAGCCAGCGATCTGGCGGTTGTTTGATTAGAGCCTCAACTGCATGAGGTGCCAAAATAGTCAATGATTGTCCCAAAGTTAATTTGCCAGCATCCTTAGTTAAAACGGCTATAGCTGCCACCACCCGCAAACAAGGTGGCCAGCCAGAGGCAACAGTATCCAGTTTCTTAGAGAGGTAGGCTACAGGTCGCTTCCAGGGCCCCAATCTTTGGGTCAGGACTCCCTTTGCATAGCCCTGCTTTTCATCCACAAACAATTCAAAGGGCTTCGTGACATCGGGAAGGCCCAAAGCGGGAGAGGTCAGAAGAGCCTGCTTGATATCATCAAAGGCCTGTTGCTGCTCAGACCCCCAATTAAACGTTGCTCCCTGTTTTGTAAGGGGGTAAAGGGGGGCTGCCATTTCAGCAAACCCAGGAATCCATAGGCGGCAGAAACCCGCGGTCCCCAGGAATTCTCGTATTTGACGAGAATTCCTTGGGGCGGGAATGTTGGTCACCGCCTGCTTGCGGGCGGCAGTTAGCCACCTCTGTCCATCTTTTAACTGATATCCCAGATATGTGACCTGGGTTTGGCAGAGCTGTGCTTTCTTTGCAGAGGCTCTGTAGCCTAACTGTCCCAAAGTTTGTAACAGGGACTCAGTGCCCTGTCGACAATCTGTTTCGGTGGTTGCTGCCAATAGGAGGTCATCCACATACTGTAGAAGTATTAGAGTCGGATTCTGGACTCTGAAATCCGCGAGGTCCTGATGGAGAGCCTCATCAAACAATGTGGGACTATTTTTGAAGCCTTGAGGTAACCTGGTCCAGGTCAGTTGACCTGAGAGTCCCAAGTCCGGGTCCTTCCATTCAAAAGCAAACAAAGATTGGCTTTGGGGACTAAGTCTGAGACAAAAGAAGGCATCCTTCAAATCTAAAACTGTATACCAAATATGTGTAGGTGGAAGTGTGCTAAGTAAGTTATAGGGATTAGGCACAGTGGGATGAATATCTTCCACTCTTTTATTAACTTCCCTTAAATCTTGTACAGGTCTATAGTCCTCTGTTCCCGGCTTCTTTACTGGAAGAAGCGGGGTATTCCAAGGTGATCGGCAAGGAACTAAAATGCCTTGATCCAGAAGTCTCTTGATATGTGGTCTGATACCCTGATAAGCTTCTTGGGACATTGGGTACTGTTTTATAGAGACCGGAGTCGCAGTGGCTTTCAGTTCAATGACCAGAGGCGGCTGCCGGAGCGCAAGGCCCATTCCTCCGGTTTCAGCCCAAACCATAGGAAATCTTTTTATCCAAGAATCTAATTTTAAATTCTTTATCTCTGTATTATTTGACTCCAGAATCTCATATAACTTATATTCGTCTTCTAATTGGAGGGTGAGGACCTGAAGAGGCGCTCCCTTTGGATCAGTTATTCGAATCCTATTATTCTCAAAATGTATATGCGCCCTTAATTTGGTAAGCAGATCCCGTCCCAATAAAGGATAGGGGCAATCAGGAACATGTAGAAAAGAATGAGTCACTTTACCAGTTGCCAGCTGCACTTTTCGGTCAGTCGTCCAATGGTATCTTTTTCCTCCGGTCGCTCCTTGGACCCAAGCCGATCTATCGCTCAAGGGTCCCGGGGCATGGGTCAACACCGAGTGCTGTGCCCCTTTATCCACCAGGAAGGTGACAGGTTGCCCCCCAACATTAAGAGTTATCCTGGGCTCAGGGGGGGGCTCCTGGCCCTGACCTCTCTAATCTTCTAGAGTCAGTATGGGAGTCTGGTGCCCTGGTCTTTTAAGTCTCTTTGGGTTCTTAGGGCAATCTCTGGCCCAATGTCCTCTTTCCTTGCAATAGGCACATTGATCTTTATCTACTTGGGGGCTCCTCCGATCCCCTCCTCGTCTCTCCTGAGTTTGTCCTGACACTATGGTGGCTAATAGTCTACTTATCTCCTTGTTTCTTCTGCGATCTCTGACATTCTCTCTCTCTTCGGCTTCACGTCTCAACCTTTCATCACGTTCTTCTGTTTCCTTTTTAAGTCTCTCATCTCTTTCTTCCTGAGTTTCACGCTTATTAAAAATACGTTCTGCCTCTTTAAGTAAACCCTGAATAGAGCTTTCTCTGAGATTATCAAGTCTCTCAAGTTTCTTTCTAATGTCTGGAGCTGATTGCCAGATGAAGGACATGGCCACATTGGTGGCTTGCCCTGGATCTTCTGGGTTATATGGGGTGTATATACGGTAGGCCTCTTTTAGCCGCTCAAGAAATGCCGAGGGAGTTTCCTCGGACCCCTGTATTACCTGCTTGATCTGAGCCAAATTGGTGGGGCGCCGTGCCGCCCCATGGAGACCCGCTATGAGCAACTGGTGATAGAGACGCAGGTGGTTCCTATCTTCATCCGTAGTGAAATCCCAATTGGGCCACTCCAGGGGAAAGGCTGCATCAATCTCATTGGGTAGTTGAGTGGGGCAGCCATTGTCTCCTAGAACATTTTTCCTGGCCTCCAGGAAAACCCGTTGTTTTTCCTCAGTCGTCAGTAATGTCTGTAGTAACTGTTGACAATCATCCCAAGTGGGCTGGTGTGTCACTAAAATAGACTCAATCAAAGAGGTTAGCATAGAGGGGTCCTTGCTAAAGGGGGGATTGTTATGTTTCCAATTGTATAAATCAGAGGCAGAAAACGGCCAGTACTGGAGCCGATCATTGGGACCGGCCCGCAGGGGGAGGGCACGGGAAGTAGAGTCAGGAGGTTGTTCCCGACGCCCTCGTAGCCGCCCTGCCATCGGGGAAGGTGCAGGATCGGCGGCTGGGGTCTCTTCCGGTTCAGCTTCTGCCGCTTGTTGATCTCGATATGGTGGGGGTTCCTCAGCCAGCAGGTCCATTACAAGATCTTCTCCTGGGGGTAAGACCTTAACTTTGGGTGGTTTCTTCTTTGCATTTTGGATCTGTGTGGGTTTGACAAGGGTTGGGTAGAGTGAAGACTGAGAGGGGCGCCCAAGGGTTGGAATGGGAGGAGGAGCAGAGGGGATAGGGGTAGAGGGTGGTTTAAGAGTAACAAAAGGCCTGACCCACAGAGGTGGAGCATGAATGAGGGCCTCCCAGGTCATTATATAGGCCACTTGGTCGGGATGACCATGAGGACCAGGATCCATCACTTTGTGTTTGACCTGTGAAATAATGTTAAGATTAAAGGTTCCATCTCTTGGCCAGCCAACGTTGAAGGTTGGCCACTCTGAGGAGCAGAGGGTAATCCATTTTTTCTTGCGGATATCTACTGACTGATTATTAGCTATGTCCTGGACATCTCGCCAATGCTGTAAAGTGAGGCTAAGTGGGGTGGTAATAGATTGTCCCATTATCTCGACAGACAAAACACTGAACACAAAGACCACAAACAATAGGCCGGCACTGAAACAAAACAACTTCGCAGCGCGGCTTTGGTGCCAAACCGAAAGCAAAAACTCAAATGGAGATCGTGATGAGAGTCCGGATCTCTCGTCTCCCAAACGAACCGCGTACCCTTCTGACAGTGGGGGAGCCCCAAAGAGTCCTATTCGGGTCAGGTTCACAAAATTCAAATGAGCCAGAAACCTGACTCCAAATGTCCCCGGAACGTCTTCCAGGGTTGCGGTCGGGAGCCCGAGCCCGTCGGCTCCTCCACGGATCCGCCAAGTACAAGGCGACACGGCCGGGTCGTACAAACGCAAGCGCGAGATTTCAACACAAACACAGAGACAAGGACATAAGCAAATTTCAAGCGCTGGCCAGCTTACCTCCTGGAGGTGGGTCGGTGGTCCTTGGGCAGGGGTCTCTGATCCCGGACGAGCCCCCAAATGAAAGACCCCCGAAATGGGTGTCCCTCCTTTGGAGAGGCCCCTCCCAAGGAACAACGAGACCACTAGTACGGATGCAAACAGCAAGAGGTTTATTCAGATACACAGGTACCTGGGGCAACAAAGTCTCTTGGAAGACTTGCGCGCCTCAGGTTGGGGTCTAGGGGTTTTTATAGGGTTCAGGAGCAGAAGCGCAGTTACAGAAGCAAGAAGCATAGTTACAGGACTCTGATTGGTGGATTCCTATAAGGCCAGGGTCATGGTGACGGCAACTTTATTTTAGTACCGGGGATTTTTAATAATGACTGATTTAGCCTTGAGTTGGTTCCCTATCTCTGATAACAGCTGAGTTGGCGCTGAGTTAGCTCTCTTTCCTAATATTTCTGCCTTATTTGGGGGCCAGATGTTTGACCACGGATATGAGGCAAGCTTGCCCTGTCCTTGTCCACTTCCTTCCCAGAGATCCTGTTATTCTTAGTTCTAAGCCTTGCAAAATGGCGTTGCTGCTGCTAAAGCTCATGATTTTTGGTGAGGGTCTTTCACTTTAACTGTAATTAACTATGTAAAGATTGTCAACAACAATACAATAAAAAGAAAAAAAAAGAAAAAAAAAGAATTTAAGATCTTAAATGTAAAACATATTAAAGATTGAGAAAAAACTGTAAGAGGAAAAAGTCTCTAAAAATTTGGGATAGGCCAAAATTTCTTAGGACTCAAAAGGCACTAACTATAAATGATAAAGGGGATAAAATGAACTTCATTAGAATTAATTTCTTTCCTTTAAAAAACAGTTATAGAAAATAAATCACATCACAGATGGGGACAAAATTACTTGTGAAAAAATATGTCTGACAGATCACTTCACTTAGAGAATGCCAAAAAATTACAACTCAATATTAAGAAGACAAACAACTCAGTTTAAGAATAAACAAAATATCTGAACTGGCATTGTGGCAAAGTTGCTTAAGCTGCCACTTGCAGTACTGGCATCCCACACTGGAGAACTGGTTCCTGACCCAGATGCCCCACCTCTGAACCAACTCCCTGCTGCTTATGCACCTGGGCAAGTGACGAAACCTGGGTAGGGTACTTGGGTCGCTGCCACCCACGCAGGACACCAGGATGCAGGTGCAAGCTCCTGGCTTCAGCTTGTTCCAGTTCCAACTATTGTGGTTACTTAGGGAGTGAAACAGTGGATGAAAGGTCTCTGTCTCTCACCAAAAACAGCCAGTCAGTGAGAGAATGACTAGATACATTTGAACAGACATTTCACAAAGGAAAATTCACAAATGGCAATATAAGAACATTAAAAAGATGCTCCACATTACTGACCACATAGAGATTTCACTTCATGCTCATCAGGATGACTGAAATCAACTAAATGTTAGTGAAGGTGAGAACAAATTGAAGCCCTCATATACTAAATTGACAATTTCTTGTAAAGTTAGACACACATTTATTTACCCCATGATCTAGTCATCCACTCCTAAGAAAAATTAGAAGCATCCAGAAGACTTATACACAATTATTTCCATTAGTTTTATGTATAATTGCCCCCAGACTCTTAATAAACCAAATGTCTATCGACAGATGAACATATAAATGACAATGCAGCCATTGGTTATTCAGCAATTAAAAAAGGAATAGATGACTAACTTAAGAGAGAACATGGATAAATCGCAAAACCAAGATGGTGAGTGCAAGAAGCCAGACATGTGGGCCAAGCACAATGGCTCAGTTGACTAATCCTTCACCTCCAAGCACTGGGATCCCATATGGGCAACAGTTCATGCACTACTACTCCACTTCCAATCCAGCTTTTTGCTTGTTGGCTCAAGTCCTTGGGACCCTACACTCACATGGGAGACCCAGAAGAAGCTCCTGGCTCTTGGCTTCAGATTGACTCAGCTCTGGCCTTTTGAGGGAGGAATGAACCAGGGGATGGAAGATCCTCTCTGTCTCTCCTTCTTCTCTATAAATCTTTCAAATAAAATTAATCAATCAAAAATAATTGTAAAGGAAAACTGAAACCAACGGAAAACAACAAGCAATTTTTTCCAGTTAAAAAGAGGAGTGCTTCCTGCAATGCCTCAGAAAGCCTGCTGTAACAGCTAAAAGATGAGGTGGGGGTAATGCTAAGATGGAAGGGTGTGCCTTTCCTGCGGTGATGACCTCCCCATGTGAACATGCCTCTCACCAAGGATATCCCCCATCCCTCTCCAAGGAGTGGAAGAGGCAACACAAGAAGATGCATCTGGCGCACAGCCACAGGACCTGCTTCATGGCTGTGAAGGGTCCAGGCTGCTACCACATCACCATGGTTTTTAGCCATACACAGTTGTTTTTTGTGTCGGTTGCTCCACTGTCCCCTGCAGGCCCACGAGAAGCAAAGCAAGGCTCACAGAAAGATGTTCCTTCTGAAGGAAGCAGCATAACAGGACCCTGAATCAAGATGAGTGGGAGACCTTCCCAAGAAACACATTTTGGGTACAAAAAGAGAGAGAGAGAGAGAGAGAGAGAGAGACTCAGTCTCTGTTAGTGTCAGGTGCAGAAGACACCCCAGTGAATAATGCAGCACTCTGTCTTCAGGGAGAAAACAATTTGCAGAGAAAGAACAGATTTAGTTACACAAATAATGACGAGCAAGTAGGGAAAATGTAATGAGAGGAGAAGCTCAGGATGCCTGGAGGTTAGAAGTGGGGGACTCATCTGGTTGAGGAACAAGGAAGGAGCCCCAAGGATCCTGCACTTGATCTGAGACCCCGGTGGGTGGACACACTAGGGAGGTGGGAAGTTGGAGGAGAGGCTCCACTGAGAGACTACAGCTGAGCAGACTCTGGGGAGGGAGGGGGCGTGGCTCAGGGGCCCTGAGTGTTGGATGGCAGAGCGAAGCTCAACGCTGTAGCAGCAGATCCCAGTTCTCACAGAGCCTGAAGTCAACAGGAAGAGTTTCATGTTAGCAGTAGCTGGAAGTGATTGAAGAGGATAAGCATGATGGCAATGTAGTTAACTTTGTCCTTATAAAGATCACTTTAGGCGTAGTCTTAAATGGTGTATCCAGCATTAGCCAATAAAAAAACAGTCTGAGGCTGCAAGTCATGGATGCAACCTCAAATGTTCTAGTTGTACATTTACAAAGTATAGAAAGGGGCGACATTATGGCATGGACACTAGTTCAAGGCCAGCTCCCAGCTAACATACCTGGGAAAGCTGCAGAAGATTGCCCAAGTGTTTCAACTCCTTCATCCATGTGGGAGACCCAGAAGGAGTTCCAAGCTCCCAGCTTCAGACTAGCCGATTTCCAGGCATTGCAGTCATTTGAGAGAGTGAACCAGTGGAAGGATGCTCTCTTTATCTCTCTTGTCTCTCTCTTTATTTATAACTTTGCTTTTTAAATAAATAAATCTATTAAAAGTTTAGAAAGATAAAAGATCCAGGAGTAACTCACCTTTAACATATTTTGTTTGACTCGAAATTCCCAATGTATTATCATTTCAGCATGAGTCAACATAAGCATTGATGAGAGTTTTATGTCCTGATTTTGCATTCTAAGTTCAGTGTACATGAGGACTCACAGCCCCTCTCAGAGCAGCCACATTTTCAGGTGCTCAATAGCCAGGTACAACCAGTGGCTCCCAATAGCAGAAGCACTGTCTAGGATGAGGACACCAATAGACTAAGGACCATCTAAAGGGCTGTACAGATTGGAGGGCACAGACGATGGTAGCCTGAAACCACAGGGTGAGCAGCAGGAGCTGATTTGAGAAATAATTTGGAGAAAGAACGTACTGCTCTTGGCGCCTGACTGGGGAGTCTCAGATGAGCTGCTTCCTCCTAACACTCATGTCTCCTGCTTTGCTCTATTAGACTGAGCATCCCCATGGGATGCAAGGAGCATCCCCCTAGTGAGAAAGCCTGTACTCACCTTCAAGGCCGCCTCATTGCCCTGATTTTCTTCCCACCGCACTGGCTGCTCCTTCTCAGTCTGCCTTTGCTGTTTCTTCCTCTTGTTTTTCTCTGCTGTTTCACATGGAACAGCTCTTGGGTGAAAGCTGCTCTTAGTCCCTGTCTACACTCGCTGCCCCAGAGATCACATGTAGCCCCATGGCTTTAAATACCTTCTGTAAGCTGGTGCCTCCAGCTTCGCTCTCTTCCCCTGAATTCTGGCCTTGAACTCCATGTTGTGTGGGTGGCTGGGGGGCATCTTTAATTTGCCCTGTCCAAAACCATATCCCTCATCTTCCCCTGCAAGCCAGTTCCTCTCAGGTTTTCCCCATCTCACAGAGTGGCATCTCAATATTTCCAATGGCCTTGGGGTTGTCCTTGGCATTCTCTCTCTCTCTCTCTCTCTCTCATAGGCTACATCCCTCAAAGCACACATCCAGACTCCTGACTCCATTGAAGCAGCTGAGGCTGAACCCTCATCTATTGTATGGGTTGGTACGATAAACTTTCTGTCTCTGTTTTCCTTCTCAATACAAGAACTGAGTGATCCTATTAAAATTATACATAGATCCCTTCTCTTTCAAAAGTTTGAGACAGTCCTCCCACCTCACTAAAGGTCAAAGCAAAAATCTCCACTGAGAGGGGGAATTTATTATTTTTTTCTGTATTTGGTTCTAGAGGAGTCCTTGGGACACACTAGGTAAGCAACGTTGATGAGTGAATGATTGACATGGGTTGGGATAGACTGAGATGTAGTAAGAAGGCAGAAATCAAACTTAACTCCCAACTTCTTCACCTCTGATGCATAACAGAGTTGCGTGGCTTGAGAGCATTTTCAAAATACACTTCAGAGAGTCACTCAGGGGTCATGAGACGCTGATGGCTACCACGGCCACATGTGAGTGGACTCCTGTGCCCAATACTGCCCATAGTGCACAAAAACCCTTAGTCATCAGTCGCTCTCTGGCTGTGGCGCACAGTGTAGGCATCAGCAGCTTTGGTCCTGAGAGATAAGCATGTCAGACAGCTGATGTGTAATGCACCACTCACAGCTGGTGCTGCCTTTTGGAGCAGTCAGGACCTTCCTCAGAGACAAAATGGGAAAATGTTCTCAAAACTCCAGCAGGCCGTTTCTGCCAAGCGGCCATGGCAGTGACATGGGGCTTTGTGGGCTCCTTGCTCTTCTTTGAGAGCCCCCTCCCCAGCAGGGCCTTCCAGCTTCCTGCTTCCATCCTGGGCATGCCAGTCACAACCTTGGCCACTCTGCAGCCACTGTCCTGGACTCCCTTATGTGGCATCTGTGCTGACCCTGAGCCATCTGGGCCTCTAGAAGGCAAGCTCCCTTTCACGATTAGCTGATTTTCCCTAGGCCTGTCTCAGAAGTGATTCAGTAGGGAATCACCCACCTTGCCAATGAGCCACTCTTATACTCCATCTCTCCTGTGTCTCTTTTACATCCCTGGACAAGCTGGGATGCAACACACTCCTTCCCCATTTCAATTTACCCTTAGTGGGTGACCCACCTGCAAGGCACTCACTCCAGATAACTCCTATAGAAGACCAGACTCCATGCTCCAATCCCTGCACTGACTGATGTGGAATCCTCTTCCTGCTGCTACCCAGGCCAGGCTGGAGTCTCCACAAGTATGAGCGTGAGAGGCTCCTTCATGAACATCAACAGAGCTGAATCCACATCACATGTCACGTCCGTTCCCCTTGGCTCATGTGTCCACACGTCATGTCCGTTCCCCTTAGTTCATGTGTCGGCAGAATACATGCTTAACATTATATTTTTTCACAGTTTTTTTTATTGTTTCCTTAATATATCTGATGTAAAAGGGGATTTTAAGGGTGAAGCCCCACCCAGTCTCCCACCCACCCCAGGTCCCGGATGTGGGGCATGCTCCGAGGGTCTTGCTCAAGTGGTTTTGATAGTTCAACAGCTCTGAATTGCTGCTACTCTTACCACTCCAAGAATGATGAGGTCGTTGGAGAATCCACTGATTGACATAGTCCATCATAGAGTCTCCGTTTGCCCAGTTTTTCACTGCCAACATACAGCTGAGGTGGTTGATTGACCTGTTCTGTCTTCTGTCTTTTCTTGGTTAGGGTCCTGAGTCCGGAAGCTCGACTGGGGGATCCCCAAAGAAACTTTGTCTGAGGTGTTCCCAGACCAGATTCTTGTATGTTCTAGCAAGCACAGGGCCCGGCACAGTCCATTGCCCCAATCAGCTGGTGGTTGCAATTGCTGGGTTGGTTCTGTTTTCAGCCCCGACTTCCCCTGGAACCAATGGGTGTTGCAGTCCAGCCTGGTTCTGCCCAGCACACACTCAGCCCTTGCATAAACCAGTGGGAGCTGCAGCCTAGTCGGAGTGACCCACAATAACCCCCACCAGGCGCGCCCCTACCCTGGTTTGCCAGTATGTGTGGTAGACTAGTCCAGTCTGTCCCACATCCCGTTCGGCTCTCATACATGTCAATGAGTATTAAAACCTTATTCCATCTAATCAGCTCAACTGTCCAGCCTTCACGGATATTGTTGGGTGTCTCTCAACCTACCCCAGCCTTTGTCCTAGTTTTTGTGCCCTCCCGTGAAAGTGGTAACCCAAGAGGCAGGAGCCCACTATTTCCCTCCCAGGCCACTCCCACTCCCGGATTATGCACTCTCCAGGTAGTTCTGTGGTTTGACTTGACAGAACTAGCCCCCAGTGCCAGCTTCTGCCAGCTGATGCTGTGGCTAAGCCCAAACAATCCTCACCCACTCTAATTGTAGCCTGCACCAGTAGCAATAATCAGCCCAGCCTGGCTTTTCCCTGATCTGGTCCACATGAGGCACACAGGTGTTGTAGCCCTGCCCAGTCTGGTCTGTCCCCATCCCAGCTCATGCTCTCCAGTGGGAGTAGCTGTCCAGCAAAGGAACCACCCCTTATTCCCCTGCCGGCTCTTCCCCCTCCCTTCCTGGTTCTCACATGTGCTGGTTGGGTGCTGCAGTCACATGTGGCACAGGCAACCTCACCTTGGCTTTCTGTGTTGTGTACTGCTTTTGTCACGACCGAACCTGGCTCAACCCATACTCTGTTCTGGTGCTTGGATGTGCCAGTGGATGACGTGAAGTGATTCAGCCTGGTCTTCCCCTGACCCATGCCAAATGTATGCCACTGGGAAACTTTCCATGGCTATTCTGGGCTGTTTCCTATCATGTTTCTTGTGCTTACCTGCTGGGTCTGTGTCCTGCCAGAGGAGTTGCCCAGGCTCCTCCATCAGAACCCCTCCCAATGCCAGATTTTGCACATACCAGTGGGTCCATGAGCCAGCCCTACTCAGTTCACCTGCTGTCTTAGCAGGAACAGTGGCTTTTCCTGACTGGCCTTCAACCCATTCTGGTTCTTGTTGTTGGATGTTTCAGCCCAGCCATGGCTTGTCCATACCCACATATGGCTCTCACCTGGCTCAGTAGGAGTTGAGACCTAGCCTAGTCCGTCCCACATCTACCCTGGTCCTCCAGAACACCAGAAGGTGTTGGAGTCTGGCCCGGCCTGGTGTGTCTAGTCCCAGTCCACACTTGTGCCAAGGGAGACTACAACCGTTTCCTGATCAGAATGCAGACCCCATTCCAGGCCACGCGCCCCTTAGTGGGAACTTCCACCCAGCTATGGTTGTCCCCTTAGCTCCCCAATTGGGCCTGTTCCAAGCCGTAGATCATGCACATGCCAATGGTTGCTCTGACTCAGCTTGGCATAGCCCCTCACCTATGCCAACGTCTGCCTTAGACACTGTGGCTTAGCATTCCTGGCTCATGCAGACCAGTTGGTGCAAGAACCTAGTTGGGCATGTCTTGTGCTCCGTCCTAGTCTCTAGGCTAAGGTTTTCTCAGTCCTGCCTGGTGCGCCCGTTCC
This sequence comes from Ochotona princeps, assembly GCF_030435755.1. Classification (NCBI taxonomy): domain Eukaryota; kingdom Metazoa; phylum Chordata; class Mammalia; order Lagomorpha; family Ochotonidae; genus Ochotona; species Ochotona princeps. The sequence continues at coordinate 52,260,413 of NC_080832.1, read as the reverse complement.
ATCACCATTTCATACACTGATGAGCCATTGGAGCTATTTTGCCCAGCTTGTCCGACCCCCAGGTCTGGACCACATGTTCACCAGTGGGAGCTATGACTCACCAAGGGAGTTTCCCAAGATCCTCCACTTGATCCACTCCCAGACCTAGTTCTCATACATGCCATTGGGTTTAGGCCAGCGCCCAGCATAGTCTGGCCTCCCATTTGGCCTTGTATGAGCTGGTGAATGTTGCAGCCCAGCCCACCCCACACCCTACTCAGGATGCACATTTGGGTGCTGCTGCCTTGACCAGTCCAGACTGTGGTCGGTTCCTTTACCTGTGATTGATGGCAGGCTCCTTGGTCACACCTAGTTTAGTCCATCACCACTCCATCTCTTGAAGTAACCTGTGGGGCTAGAATTTCCACAGGGTTTGGCCCACACATCCCTCACAGAATCTTCTCCTGGATATGGTTCTCTAGAGTGTTTGTTAATATTATGGCCCTGCTTAATGTGACCGGTCTCTGCTGGGTCTTTTCTGTTTCCAACCCTATCATCCACTTGGACCAACTTGATCCTACCCACTTCATACTCAGTCCTCATGCAAACCAGTAGGAGCTGCAACCTAGTTGGGGCGACTACCCATAATGCCCCACCAGGCCTGCTCCCTTCCCTAATTCCATGCATGCCAGTATGTACCACAGGCTTATTCCGTCTACCCCACATCCCATTTAGCTCTGGTACTTGTCAATGGGCATTGAAGCCTAGTTCAACCCAACCAGCCTACTATCCAGCCCACACACATACTGGCAGGTGCCTTTCTGTTTAGCAACCCCTGCCCCTGTCCTGGTTTTCGTGCTCTCCAGTGGGAGTGGTTACCCAAGAGGGAGGTGCCCACTATCTCCCTACTAGGCTACTCCAACTTCTGGATTCTGCACTCTCCAGGTGGTTTTGGCATTTAACTTGACAGATTAAGTCCCCAGTGCCAGCCTCTGTCATCTGATGATGTGGCAAAGCCCTACCAACCCTGGCCCACTCTAACTTTGCTTGCACCATTCGGAACAGTCAGCCCAATCAGGCCCTTCCCCGATCTAGCTCACATGAGGCCCACAGGTATTCCCCTCACCTGTCTCAGCCTTTGCCTTCAATGCTGTGGCATAGTATCCCTGCCTCCTGTAGATCAGTTATTGTAAGAGCCTGCGTTGGAATGACACGTGCTCCATCCTGATTTCTATTCTTTTTTGTGAGTTGAAATTTGTTTGGTCCTGCCCAGTCTGCTCCCTTCCAGTTGCAGCTCAGCCCACTCCACATTCTGTTTTAGGATGCTCCTTCGGGTGATGCTGCCTTGACCTGCCCAGAATGCCATTGGTTCCTTTACCTGTAAGTGATGGCAGGTGCCATGGTCACTCCTAGCTTAGCCCCTCGCCACCCCAGCTCACAAGATAACCTGTGGGACTTGTATTTCCACAGGGTTAGGCCCACACTTCCCCCATAGAGTTTACCCCCGGACCAAATTCTCTCGCGTGCTGGTAAGTGTCTTGATCCTGCCAAATGTGACCAGTCCACTGTTCCACCACCCAGTCAAGTAATGGTTCCCAGCTAGACAGGCCCCCATCCATAGCTTTGGTGTGTGGCAGTCAGTGATGCTCAATGCTAATAGCCCTTCTCAGGATTCCTAATTTGGCTGGTGATTCCGTCTGGCTCAAATAGATCTTATGGGCACTCCGCTCCAAACCATCAGGTCCCAGTTCCCACGCTTACCCAAAAGTTTCAGGACCCTGTAACCGGGAATCGCCCAGAATTCATCTCTCACGTACACTAAAGCTGGCCTTATTCATAGTAGTCCCTAAACAGCAATTTCATATCCTAGAAACCCCAGAGCTCGCTGCTGGGCAGCCAGCAAGCAGAGCCTGGCATCATTTGGTGCACTGGCCGCCCCAAGCCAAGGACTCAGTCACTGCCTTTCAGCAGTGGTCTTGGCCTGCTAAGCCCCCAGCCTCGGATCTTGCCTGGCAGGGGTGGCCCCCACAGTTGCCACACTGTGGGGGGCTGCCATCTGCCTCCAACCCCAAGACCTCAAATCCTCCCAGACTCGTCCCCGTCGCTGGCTTTTGGCAGCATGGCAGAGCTAGGACTATAATCCCATTCCCAAGAGTCCTTCATGGTGCGCTTACCCTGAGAGAAGGTTCCTCTTGGGCCTGGGAAATGCCAAGGACTCAGTCACTGCCTTTCAGCAGTGGTCTTGGCCTGCTGAGCCCCCAGCCTCGGATCTTGCCTGTCAGGGGCGCCCCCCACAGTTGCCACATTGTGGGGGCCTGCCATCTGCCTCCAACCCCAAGACCCCAAATCCTCCCAGACTCGTCCCCGTCGCTGGCTTTTGGCGGCAGGGCAGAGCTAGGACTATAATCCCATTCCCAAGGTTCCCTCGTGGTACGAGGTGGTGCCTTTCGGCAGTGGTCTTACCACTTTCGGCAGAGGCCCCAGCCCTAGATCCAGCCCGGTAGGGGCACTCCCAACATTATTTTTCAAAAGCTTTCAATGGGGCAGGCATTTGGCACAATGGTAAGATGTTCACATGGTATATCAGAGTGCTCAGGCTTAACTCCCAGACCCACTGCCAAGTCTAGCTCATGTGCAAACTAGGAAACTGCAGAGGAGAGTTCAAGCGCATGTTCCCCTGCCACTCACTCACATGGGAGACCTAGAATGAATTCCTGGATCCTGACTGTCACCTGGCCCAGCCCAGGTTAGGGCAGGTGTTTGGGAGAGCAAAGCAGTGAATGGAAGATCCTCTCTCTCCATCTCTGTGAAATAGTGAAAATGCATACATAGTTTTTAAAGGCTTATCAATAAGTAACAAAAAGAGTCACCAGATGTTCCAACAATTTGAAGATAATGATGATTGCAAATGAGTGGACTACCTTCCCACACCCAGAGGGAAATTTATGATCAGAGGCAGCTTTAACATTTTTATTTATTTTGTTTTTTTAAATTTTTAAATTTTTTTTTATTTTATTTATTTGAAAGCCTTAGAAAGAGATCTTCCATCTGCTGGTTCACACCCCAGGTGGCCACAACTGCTGGGGCTGTTCCAGGCCAAAGCCAGGAGCCTAGAATTCCATCCAGGTCTTCCATGTAGGTGACAGGGGTCCTAGTACTTGAACCATCCTCTGCTGCTTTCCCAGGTTCCTTAATAGGGAGCTGGGCTGGGAATGGAGTAACCAGAGTTCAAACAGGTGCTCTGATAAATACAGGCAGCAGCTTAGCTTACTGTTCCACAATGCCAGCCTGGGCAACACTAATCTGAATGGGTGTGATACTCCGGATAGTGCCCCCCAGACACCTTGGTTCCCATTCCCATGTTGCCTTAAAGTTGGTCATGAAGATGAAGCATCCAGGAGCCCAAGAACATGGAAGACTCTAGACACTGGAAGAAACCAGGAGTGGATTCCCTGCTAGAACTCCTGAGGAACACAGCCCAACCATCACATTGATGTGAGCCCAGAGAGACCCGTGTGCAACTTCCAACTGCAAGACAATAAACACCCCATCTCCGACAGGAAACAGCATGGAAGCAGAGCTCTCTGCCACTCCATCTACCCCACAGTAGGTCTGGTGGGACACCAGGAGGGTTATGCTAGCCTTGGCCACATACCCAGAGGTGGTCTGGTGAGAGAGTAAAGGATGAGAAACCTAGAGATGCTCAAGGGACTGTCCCAGGTTCCCACCCATCCCTGACACTGTCAAAAAGCCACTGGGTGAAAGAGAAGTCTGCCTGAAGGTCTTCCAGGGCCGCATGTCCATTTCTGATCACCCCTTTGCCAACCCTGTGACTTCTAGCAGGGGCATGGATTGTTCCTTTGCAGAGTTCATGACCCAGCTTGCTGGCAGGTTTGCAGCAGTGCATGGCAGTGAAATCGTTGCCTAGGCAGCACTGAGCTGCCAAGCTCAAGCACAGCTCCAAAGGCAGGGGCTATGAGGAAAACCATTCTGGAAAAATGGAGAGCAAGGCTCAAGGGAATGACCTCCCTTCCCTTCATGTAGATAACAAAGCAGTACACACCTTCATGAGCACCTAAGGTGTATCGAATGCATGCTAGCCTGACTTGTCCTCCCTTGTTTAAGGAAGACTGTGTGAGTAAGCCAACCTGGTACCTGCCGGCAGCTTCTTCATCTTTGGATGTATGTCTCTAACAGGGTTCAGATGCAACTTGAGGCTGTGATGCAACCTCTTTTTCTGCTCAGGGCAAAAGAGCAGAGATTAAAATCAGAAGAGATTCTAACTTGGGTTAGAGGAAGACACAGAGAGAGAGAGAGAGAGAGAGAGAGAGAGAGAGAGAGAGAGAGAGAGAGAGCCACTTGCAACCAAGCACCATTAGTTCTACTTTTCTGTCTCCCATCCACCCAGGCCCCCAGCTGATTGGCTGGTGCCCACCCAGACTGGGTGGAGCTTCCCCATTGGACATATCCACCTCATGCCAATCTTCTCTGGAATCACCCTTAGAGACACACCCAGGAGCCAAACATCTTGAATCATCTGGCCACCTCAATCCAGTCCCATAATGCCTACCATGGACCACCTCAGTGGCAACGTTGATTGAGCTGGCGCAGCAGACCTCAGTGGAATGCTGAATGAGAAAAACTTGAAGAGAGAGAAGGAATTGGTGGGGATGCCTCTGAAAGGGCGATCCTGGCAACAGGAGCAGCCAGGCCCCCACAGCAGGAGCCTGCAGTTGTGATGTGCTGGAGGAAGAGAGACTAAAGTGATAGAGTAGCAGGAGGGAAAGAGAAAGCAGAGGAAAGAGGGGACGGGAGCTTTGGACAGTGAGGAATAGCTGAGCAGCAGGTAAGAGGCAAAAGTTGCTGCCTGTCAGCAGCAAAGCCAGGTGCAGAGCCAGGTGCAGAGCAGGAATGGGGTGAAGGCAGTCCTGGTTCAGCCCTGCACAAGACAGCCTGGGCTATTTCTGATTTTCTTTAGAAAGTAGAGCCCCTAGGCCCTGTATTATGTTGTAGCAAGTAAAGCTGTTTGTGGCACTGGCATTCCATCTAGATTCATCCCAATTGCTCCACTTTTAATGCAGCTCTCTGCTAATGTGCCTGGCAAAGCAGCAGAAGATGGCCCAAGTACTTGGCTTCCTGCACTCATGTGTGGGAGATCCAAATGGAGCTCCTGGCTCTTGGCTTCAGCCTGGCCTATCTGGCCCATTGTGACCATTTGGGGAGTGAAGCTGCAGGTGGAAGAAGATGGAAGATGGACCTTTCTCTCTCTCATCAATCCCTCATCCCGGACTATTTCAAATAAATATGAGTCTCCAAAATAAATCAATGAACCACCCTTTTCCACCTGACTCCTGTGAGGTCTGGGCTGCACATATTCAGGCAGGGGCAGAATCTAAGAGTGCTAACTGCCTGTGTGCAGGACCCAAATGGACACTTTTGTATTCGTGTGACCTTGTGCCAGCAACTGGAATCCCTCACTGGGTTAGGTGTGTGATAGCCATCCTTGGATGCCATGCTTGCTACCCAGACAGGTTCCCAGAGGTGATCCTAAACCACCAGAAGAGACATTGGATTCTGGAAAATCTCCCAATACTCACCCTGACGGCTCCCTCCACATCCCAAGATGGCAGGGTGTATCTCCAAATGTGCGTTCAAAAGTGCCACCCAGGGAGCACCCTGGTTGTCCCTTACCACTATCTAGAAACACAGCTGGGCATGTCAGGATCTCAAGCACAGCAAGTATTCACAGGTCAGCAGGGCCCTGTGCAGCTTGCAATACCTGTGTGCACACAGGTGACCTTCAGGTAGCGCCACACATAGGTCTTTTCCCTTTCCCAGGGGATCATTAATCTACACCTGCCTGGGAGTACTACCTACCAGCAAACAAAAGACCATGGATCCCTGATAGGGACAAGCTGGTGACATGAGAAGCTGGGTGATACTTTCACAACCACGTGTGGGATAGCAAAAAGTCATCACTGCTTCATGGACACCTGGTTTTCCTCATTGGATGCCTTCCTTTTATTTTTTTAAGAATTCCTTATGTTTCAAGATAAATTTTCCTTTAAAGAGTAAGTGAAGATTCAGTCTGATGATTCAGTGACTAAACCCTTACCTTGCAAGTGCCAGGATCCCATATAGGCACTAGTTTGTATCCCAGCTGCTCAGCTTCCCACCCACCCCTCTGGGAAAGCAGAGGAGAATAGCCCAGGGCCTTGGTCCCATACACCCACATGGGAGACTCATGAAGCATCCTCTGCTGCTTTCCCAGGCCATTAGCACAAAGTTGGATCAGAAGTGTAGCTTCTGGCATTTGAATCAGTGTCCAGTCCCATGAATGCTTTGATGGTGATACATAGACAACTATACTAAAAGAAAAAGAAAGAAGGAAGGAAGGAAGGAAGGAAGGAAGGAAGGAAAGAAAGAAAAAAAGAAAAGAAAGAAAATGAAGGAAGAAGGAAAAACTGAAAGAGAAAAGTCTAACCTGAGGCGACCCATTACTATTGAAATTGGCATGTTATAGAAGTTTCTGGAATCACTGACTTGCTGGATGCACCATTCAGATTGAGGGTAGCGGTAGAACAGAGAAGAAAGCAATTCCACACCAAGCAAAAGTTGGGAGGGGTTGTTGATGTCCTGCTAAAAGGGCAGGCACCTGGCTCAAAGGATGCACAAGAGCAGGTAGACACTTGTGAGATTGCAGGTGTAGAACCCTGGGGGCCGAGGGAGGGGGTCTCACCGCTACGTAGAGGAAGGAAGTGAGCTGGAAGTAGAGAACACAAACCCAGCTGGCTCCCTCCCCATTGCCATCCCAAGTGCTGCTGGCTGGAGAACTGAGATTGTGATATTTTGGGAAAATCATTTGATGGGCTCTGTTGTTGTCATACTTAGGGCTTTATTCCCCTAGCAACTTCTCCTAGGATTTAGATCCCTCTTTAAAAATCAGGGGATTACATTTCAGATAAGTATCCTCGGTGGTGACTTCTCTCAGCAGCAACTCTAGAAATATCAGCTCCTGCTGGCTCTCATTTAACAGGCCTGATTTATTCCCTGGGTACCCACAGGTGTGCTCACAGAGAACAGCTCTCTTCTTACCACTCTCCTCTGCCTCCTGAACTCAAATAAGCTCGGGCTCCTCTCGCATGGAATCCCAACACCACTACCAGGCTGGGAGCACCCTGTGATAGCTGCACTACATGCACCTGCTCTCTGCTGTTCCCCAATACTCACCCATCACCCTGACACCTCAGGTCCCCTTCCCAGAGCTGGGAACTATTGAAAGGAATCCAGACTTCAAGAACCAAAGGATTCTGTTATGAACTGTGTAGTCTGTGGAACCTGTTACCAGGCTAATCCTCTGTCTGCAGCACCAACACCCCAGCTGCTCTGCTTCTGATACAGCTCCCTGTTAATGACCTGATAAAGCAATGGAGAATGGCTTAAGTCCTTGAGTCCCTGCATCCATGCAGGCGAACTAATGCTCCTGGCACCTGGCTTTGAATTGGACCTTCTCCTGTCATTACAGCTATTTGGGGGGAGTGGATCAGCAGATGAAAGATATCTCTTTTTCTCCTCTCTCTCTCTGCTCCCTTCTCTCTGCAACTCTGCCTTTCAAATAAAAATAAAATAAATATTTTTGTTAAAAATCAAGAAGATAACAGCAATGAAACAATAACTGTGATCCCCAGGGGCACGGGTAGTTAAATGGGATAGTGTGTACCGTGTGTGTGTGTGTGTGTGTGTGTGTGTGTGTTTATAATGGCTTCATTGTGCACAACAAAGAGCACAGTAAGCATGACTCTCTCCCCTCTCTATTGTCGGTTTTCCCTATTTAGGACCTGTTTTTGACTCAATGTTTGCCACAGATGTGTCCCATCTAGACACTACCTGCTTCAGGCTGGTCTTCACCTTGCTTTCCCCTGGGCTGGGATGTCTAGTTGCCCAGAGTCTAAGGCCTCTGGCAGCTCTGGTGTGTATTCCTGGCTTTGCTGGGCACTTCTTGGCCTCCAGTGCAACCTGAGGACTCTGCTGGCCTCATGTGACATCATTTGACTAAATCTTCCAGGCTTGGCACTCTCAAAGGAATTCTGCAGCCTGCTCTGGGACCCTCCAAGAGCTTTTTATCTCCAAGATTCCTGTCCTCTTTCTTCTGTAATGAGAGGGAAAAAATAATTGAAAGCCATGTACAAGAAAGTTCACAGGAAATTGAATTTAAAGATGCATTCATTTTGATGCAAAACAAAAAAATGGGGACAGTGGGGGTGGTATAACAAGCGAATCTTCCACCTGTGGCACTGGCATCCCATAAAGACATTGGTTTGTGTTCTGGCTGCACCACGTCTGATCAGTTTTCTGCTAGTGACCCAGAAAAGCAGTGGAGAATGGCCCAAAGCCTTGGGACCCTGCATCCATGTGGAAGACCCAGAAGAATCTCCTGGCTTCTGGCTTCGATCAGCTCAGTTCCAGCTATTGTGGCCATTTGCGGAGTAAGCCAGTGGACAGAAGGTCTCTCTTTGTGCCTCTCCCTCCCTGTGTAAATATGTCTTTTAAACAAAAATAAACAAATCTTTCTTAAAAATTGAAATATCTGCGTATAAGGGGCCTTTATAGAAAATGTGTGTCATGAAAAACTAATGGCTGGATATCAAAATTTTTCTGCACCAAAATAAATTGGCCCATTTGCTCCAGTTTTCCACAAAATTGGCTTAAGAAACAGAGACAGAGGACAGACAAGCAGAATTTCTATCCACTGGTTTGCTACTCAAATGCCTACAGCAGCCAGTGAGAGGCCAGCAATTCAACCCAGGAGTTGTGGGTGGCCTGAGGAACCCAAATCAATGAGCCCTCTCAGCTGCCTCCCCAGGTCTGCACTGGTCAAAGGCTAGAGTCAGGAGACCAAGCCTGCACTCCGACGCAGAGAACTGAGTTTCCAACCGTGAGTTCCCACATGGGAACCATGAGTTTCCAACTGCCAGATCAAAGCCTGCCTCTCATGGACTTCCAAAAATGCCCTCTTTCTGAGGCTAAATGCCTCATTGTACACATCTGTTACCTTTTTTTTTAAAAAAAAAGAAAGAACTATTTATTTTGTTGGAAAGGTAGATTTACAGAGAGGAGATAGAGAGAGAAAGATCTTGTTTGCTGGTTCACTCCCTAAATGGTTGAAACAACCAGAGTTGAGCTGATCCAAAGCCAGGAACCAGCAGTTTCTTCCAGGTCTCCCATTCTGGTGCATCCTCTAATACTTTATCAGGCCCTAAGCAGGGAGATGTTGGGAAATGAAGCAGCCAGGACACAAACCAGCACCAATATAGGATGCCAGCACTTAGAGAAGGAGGATTACCCAGTTGAACCATTCTGTCAGCCCCACATCTGTTATCTTTAAAAATGCAATTTAGGGTCTCAGGACTGGGCATCTCATGCCTGGATCCCAGACACCAGCCACCACGTGCACGTGGTGAGCTGTCTCCGAGGCTGCCTGGGCTCCGGGGGCTGCTCCCCTTCAGGGTGAGTACACTGAGGGGGGAGGTCTCCATGACTGGGCAGGTCCGGGGACCACCAGCCGCTGTCATTGGGTGGTGAATGGTATTGGGGAGGGGCAATCCTTGGGCCTGGGAGTTTAAACTTCCAGCAGCCTCCTGGCTGCTGGTGGGTCTCAGGATGGAGCGTCTCAGGCCTGGATCCCAGATGCCAGCCACCACGTGCACATGGTGTACTGTCCCCGGGTGGCCAGTGAGCCATTTGGTGCCAGGCTCCGCCTGATAGCTGCTCAGTCAGGAGCTCTGGGGTTTTACTTCTTTGAATCACTTCTCAGGTAGCTCCAGGTTGAACCCACTGAGCTTCTAGGACATAAACCAATCCTAAAGATTCCCAATGACAGTAACTCTTCCTTTGAAAACTTGTAATCACTGAACAAGGCTGATAGCTATGTCAATGCAATAGCTATGGCTCAGGGCTTGTCCAGCAGAATCATATCCTTTTACCTGACATGATGATGGATCAGGAGAAGGGTCACAACCATGGCCATTACATTAACACTCTAGAGAACCATATCCAGGAGAAGATTCTGTGAGGGATGTGTGGGCCAAACCCTGTGGAAATTCTAGCCCCACAGGTTACTTCAAGATGGAGTGGTGATGGACTAAGCTAGGTGTGACCAAGGAGCCTGCCATCAATCACAGGTAAAGGAACCGACCACAGTCTGGACTGGTCAAGGCAGCAGCACCCAAATGTGCATCCTGAGTAGGGTGTGGGGTGGGCTGGGCTGCAACATTCACCAGCTCATACAAGGCCAAATGGGAGGCCAGACTATGCTGGGCGCTGGCCTAAACCCAATGGCATGTATGAGAACTAGGTCTGGGAGTGGATCAAGTGGAGGATCTTGGGAAACTCCCTTGGTGAGTCATAGCTCCCACTGGTGAACATGTGGTCCAGACCTGGGGGTCGGACAAGCTGGGCAAAATAGCTCCAACAGCTGGGTGATGTGTCAATTGGTAATGGAACAGGGTGGACCGGGCAGTACTGAGCAAACCTTAGCCCACAAGCGAAACTAGAGACCAGGATGGAGCACAGGTCATGCCGAGCCAGGCTCTTGTACCTACTGGTCTGCATGAGCCAGGAATGCTAAGCCACAGTGTCTAAGGCAGACGTTGGCATAGGTGAGGGGCTATGCCAAGCTGAGTCAGAGCAACCATTGACATGTGCATGATCTACGGCTTGGAACAGGCCCAATTGGGGAGCTAAGGGGACAACCATAGCTGGGTGGAAGTTCCCACTAAGGGGCGCGTGGCCTGGAATGGGGTCTGCATTCTGATCAGGAAACGGTTGTAGTCTCCCTTGGCACAAGTGTGGACTGGGACTAGACACACCAGGCCGGGCCAGACTCCAACACCTTCTGGTGTTCTGGAGGACCAGGGTAGATGTGGGACGGACTAGGCTAGGTCTCAACTCCTACTGAGCCAGGTGAGAGCCATATGTGAGTATGGACGAGCCATGGCTGGGCTGAAACATCCAACAACAAGAACCAGAATGGGTTGAAGGCCAGTCAGGAAAAGCCACTGTTCCTGCTAAGACAGCAGGTGAACTGAGTAGGGCTGGCTCATGGACCCACTGGTATGTGCAAAATCTGGCATTGGGAGGGGTTCTGATGGAGGAGCCTGGGCAACTCCTCTGGCAGGACACAGACCCAGCAGGTAAGCACAAGAAACATGATAGGAAACAGCCCAGAATAGCCATGGAAAGTTTCCCAGTGGCATACATTTGGCATGGGTCAGGGGAAGACCAGGCTGAATCACTTCACGTCATTCACTGGCACATCCAAGCACCAGAACAGAGTATGGGTTGAGCCAGGTTCGGTCGTGACAAAAGCAGTACACAACACAGAAAGCCAAGGTGAGGTTGCCTGTGCCACATGTGACTGCAGCACCCAACCAGCACATGTGAGAACCAGGAAGGGAGGGGGAAGAGCCGGCAGGGGAATAAGGGGTGGTTCCTTTGCTGGACAGCTACTCCCACTGGAGAGCATGAGCTGGGATGGGGACAGACCAGACTGGGCAGGGCTACAACACCTGTGTGCCTCATGTGGACCAGATCAGGGAAAAGCCAGGCTGGGCTGATTATTGCTACTGGTGCAGGCTACAATTAGAGTGGGTGAGGGTTGTTTGGGCTTAGCCACAGCATCAGCTGGCAGAAGCTGGCACTAGGGGCTAGTTCTGTCAAGTCAAACCACAGAACTACCTGGAGAATGCATAATCCGGGAGTGGGAGTGGCCTGGGAGGGAAATAGTGGGCTCCTGCCTCTTGGGTTACCACTTTCACGGGAGGGCACAAAAACTAGGACAAAGGCTGGGGTGGCTAGGCAGATACTCAACAGCATCTGTGTGGGCTGTATAGTCAAGCCAGTTAGATGGTACTAAGCTTTAATACCCATTGACATGTATGAGAGCTGAATGGGATGTGGGACAGACTGGACTACTGCTACACATACTGGCAAACCAGGGTAGGGGCGAGCCTAGTCGGGGTTATTGCCAGTCGCTCCTACTAAGCTGCAGCTCCCACTGGTTTATGCGAGGGCCGAGTATGAAGTGGGCAAAACCAGGCTGGACTGCAACACCCATTGGTTCCAGTGGAAATCGGGGCTGAAAACAGAATCAACCCAGCAATTGCAACCACCAGCTGATCATGGTGATGGACTGTGCCGGGCCCTGTGCTTGCTAGAACATACAAGAATCTGGTCTTGGAACACCTCAGACCAAGTTTCTTGAGGGATCTCCCCAATCGAAATGCTGGACTCAAAACCCTAACCAAGAAAAGACAGAAGACAGAACAGGTCAATTAACCACCTCAGCTATATGTTGGCAGCGAAAAACTGGGCAAACGGAGATTCTATGATGGACTATGTCAATCAGTGGATTCTTCAAAGACCTCATTGTGCTTGGAGTGGCAAGATTGGCAGCGATTCATAACTGGTGAACCATCAAAACCACTTGAGCAAGTATCTCAGAGCAAGACCTACATCAGGGACCTGGGAGTGTGGGAAACTGGGTGGGCCTTCTCCCTTAATACCCGCCTTTAAACATGAAGGAAACAATATGGAAATAATAATCTTACCCTCTTTCCTATACCCCTTGAACCTTTTTTACCCTAATTAACCATGTAAATATTGTCAAAAATATAATAAAAAAAAGATTAAAAAAAAGAATTGTAAAATCTAAAAAAAATTTTTTAAAATAAAAATGCAATTTAAATTAAGGCAAGAAAGGGAGAGAAAAAAGGAAGAATCTCCCGCAGACTTGATAGATAAAAGATTATGTGCTCCAGATGGTGAAGTCTCAAAAGAGGTAAAGAACTCAGCATTGAAATCTAAGGACAAATTTTCCAGTGAAAAGGACAAATAGTTAATGTTATTGGTAACTCATTGAATATAACTGAAATTTTTATGAGGTGTCACATGTGGGAGAATTGGATCAGAGGAGGATTTTAAAATCGTAAAACAGAGTGCTCTAAATGCTGCTGAGAGACTGGCAGGCTCTTGGGGAGCTGCTGGCTTGGAACGTAATCGCAGTCACTTAGAAAAGCAATTTGATGGTGCCTTTCAAGACCCAGGACTACACGTCTGCCCTCCAGCTCACAATTTTCAAGTCTGGATAATCAGACAAAATAAAAAATATGTACACTCATGAATCTGTCACTGTAGGGCTAACTACAGTGACAAAAACATAAACAAACCCCAAGGCCAGCAATAGGGGATGGGGAATTGGAAATCGCCCCGGGGCCCTCAGTGATAATTGTGCAGCCATCAGAATGACAGACACCTCTATGGATCCTCCTACTATTTTTACTTGACGTCTTTACCCCCAAACTGCACCAGGATTTGGAAAGCAATGCCCCACTTCCTGGCTCCCCTCCTGCAGTTCCCCGTGGCCACACCTTCCCACCCCTGCCTCTCAGATTTTTCTCTCTGCTCTCTGTAACCTGGTTCCCTAACATCTCACCCCCTCCAAGTGTGGTTCTTCATGAACTTGATCTTAGTCTGCCTGCCCCTCCTTAGGTCTTCTGCTTCTTATGGAAAAGCTCTCCCTTGTGCTCACACCTCCATCCAGCTGCTGCCCTGATGTGCTCTTCCCTCTCAAGCAACTCTTTCGGGAGAAAGTCTGCACTTACCTTCCTGGCCCTTCATCCTCAGCCCTGTTTCAAGCTCACCGACCCTCTCCACCTTTGCAGCAGAATCCTCAGCAACACCCTAATTGCTAAGCCCAGAGAATGCTGCTTGGCTTTGATCTTTCCTTACTGAGACCTCCCAGGGTCCCTTCTCCAGATCTTCTGCAGGAAATACTTGGATTTCCAAGCCCCACCCCTCCCCACCACTCTCTCCTCTGGGACCAAGGCTGTGTTTCCGCCCTCCTCACTCCTCTTAACTCCCTCTTTCTTCTTCCATGCCCCCTGTGATGTTGGTACCCATGTGTCCTTGGACCCCAGGACAACCCTCCGGTGGTCTTCATTTAGGTTCGTCAACTCTCTTTAACCGGAGTCATGCAAATAGACTTTGTATTCTGATTTTCTCCATTTCCAACCATGTGACAAAGTTATTCCACCTCTGAAGCCTTAGTGTTGTCTTCTGTAAACTGGGAAAAGTAGCAGGACTTAGCCCAGAGGGTAATGAGTACATAGTATACATTCCATAGATGGTAGTTGTTACTGCTGCCCTTGGTATTCTGTGACACTAATCTAGGTTACTAGGCTGCTCTGTTGAACTCTAGAACAACTCTTTGTTCAACATCCTACTAGAGCCCTTTACCTAACTTTCCTTCCTCAAATCCCCTACATCCACAATTGCATGTACTGCTTCGTTCCTTCCCCCCTCCCATTCCTGCTCACACCTAAAAATTGGAGTCATTCTTGATAACTTCTCTCTGACTGTATCTATCTTTCTATTCCCAGACATGCCACGTAAAACACTCCAGGGAGAATTCCACAACCTCATACTCCAAACACCAGGGTGGTAAAAAGCTAATGCAGCAAATATGGGAAACCCTGAGATCCTAGAACAGGGTGTAAGTTTCCCTGGGCTGACCAAGTGAAGGCTGCCTGCCATTTCAGAAGGTCTGTTTTCAATTTTGTGCAAGAAATAATGCCTTAGTACTTTTCCTCAGCAATATTTGAAGGACTACCTTTCACAGAAACTAGAGCTATGTTAATTCTTTTCTTGTCCCACCTACCATCAATGACTCCAGTTCTTGATGTGGTTATGCAACAAGATGCCTTTTTTTTTTCTCCAAGTGGATCCCTGCATAGCCAGCTTATCTGACCCTCTCTTGCATTTCTCTAGTCTGTTCCCCAGAAAGTTGTTGGTAGCACAATGTCTAGTAATGTGCTTGCTATTCAAGCACTGTTGATTGAGTGAAGGAATGAATGAATCACTAGGCAAAAGCATGAAAACACAATTATAATGGAATTTTAAAAAATGGAGGGGCTGTGGTGGTGGGTCAACTGGCTAATCCTTTACCTGCAAGCACTACCATCCTGTATGGACATCATTTCCTGTCCCAGATGCTCCACTTCCCGTCCCAGATGCTCCATGTCCCATCCAGCTCCTTGCTTATGGCCTGGGAAAGCAGTAGAGGATGGCCCAAAGCCTTGGGACCCTGCACCTGTGTGGGCAACTCAGAAGAAGCTCCTGGCTCCTGGCTTTGGATAAGCTCAGTTCCAACAGTTGTGGCCATTTGGAGAGTGAACCAGTGAATGAAAGCTTTTTCTCTCTCTCCTTCCCTCTGAAAATCACATTCATTAATAAGTGAAAATTTAAGTTGTTAACTAAATGTATGCTACACTGCATAAAGTACCTTTATTGTGCCACATCACACAATGGAATCAGTTCATTCTTTCAACAGGTTTATAGTCTGGGGTCAGAGGAGAGGGGCCATACTGTTAGTTCCTTGGAATATTGGTAAATAATTTTTTAAAACATTCCCTTACACCTTTTAGATTTGATTGTTTGTTTGAAAGTTAGAAGAACAAAGAAAGAGGGAGAGACAGAAAGAGAGCTCTTTCCATCTGCTGGTTTATTCCCCAAATGGTCACAATGGCCCAGGGCTAGGTCAGGATGAAGCCAGGAGCTTTTTCTGGGTATGTTGCATGGGTTAAAGGGCCCAAGCACTTGGGTCATCTTTTGCTGTTTTCCCAGGCCATCAGCAGGGAACTGGACTACAAGTGGAGCAGCCAGGTGTTCATGCCTCCTCCTTTCTCCCTCTCCTTTTCCACACCCACCATTTTTCCTTGTATTACCACAATATTATAGTCCATCAGTACAAGTTACTGCTTTTGTTGAAACGTATCATGACATGACAAATACAGACAAAAGTAGAAAACTTAGTATCATATTTTAGAGGTCTATTTAAAAGTTTCACTGGGAGTCCTACTTTTACTTAGAAATAGAGATGCATACTGCATAGTTCCTTTACTTTCCAGGATGCTAGTCTCTCCTGCAGAATTAATTTATTGTTTACATGAATGTATATTGTGAGCCCAGTGTCACAGTTCAATAGATAAATTCACATCTTGCAAGTGCCGGCATCCTATATAGGTGCTGGTTCATCTCCTAGATGCTCCACTTCCCATCATATTCCCTGCTTGTGACCTGAAAAAGCAATAGAGGACAGCCCAAGACCTTGGGACTCTACACCTGTGTGAGAGAGACCCGGAATACACTCTTGCATCCTGGCTTTGGATCAGCTCAGTTCTGGCCATTATGGCTACTTGGGAAGTGAACAACTGGATGGAAGGTTTTTTCTCTGTATCTCTTTTTCTCTCCATGAATCTGATCTGCCTTTCTAATAAACATAAATCTCTAAAAATTAAAAAAGAAAGTACATTGTACTTTGCATGTTGGTTTACTTCTATCATATGATATTTGTTGATTTGGAACTGCCTTATTTCACTAAGCATAATGGATTCCAGCTGGGATCATTTTGCTGCCAACAGCAAGATGTCATTCCTGCTTATGCCTCAGTAGTACTCCATCAAGTAAATGTACCACATTTCTTTTTTTTTTTTAAAGATTTATTTATTTTTATTGCAAAGTCGGATAGATATATATATAGAGAGAGAGGAGGAGGAGAGACAGAGAGGAAGATCTTCTATCCAATGATTCACTCCCCAAGTGAACGCAACAGCCAGAGCTGAGCCAATCCAAAGCCAGGAGCCAGGAACTCTTCCATATCTCCCACATGGGTGAAGGAACCCAGGACTTTGGGCCATCCTCGACTGCTTTCTCAGACCACAAGCAGAGATCTGGATGGGAAGTGGGGCCACCAGGATTAGAACCTGTGCCCATATGGGATCCCGGCACATTCAAGGTGAGGGCTTTAAACACTAGGCCACCGCACCAGGCCCCAATGTACCACAATTTCCTTATCTACTCCTCTGTTGACAACATTTGCATTGAAACTATGTCTTCACTAGTGTGAATTGTGCTGGTATAAATGCAGGGTTGCAGGTCTCTCTCTAGAATGCAGATTTGATTTTCATTATATATATATATTCCCAGGACTGAGATGGCTGAGTTATATAGATTAATTCTCATTTGCCTGCTCTCTCCATACTGACTTCCAAAGTGCTTGTGCTAGTTTACATTCCACCAAGAGGAACCCTTTTGTCCACATCCTCACCAACAATTATTATTTTCTGATGTCTGAATATAAACAATTCTCTTGGAGTTAGGTGAAACATTTTTGTAGTTTTAATTTTCCTAACACACATACAAGAATCTGGTCTGGAAACACCTCAGACAAAGTTTCTTTGGGGGTCTTTTCAATTGAAATGCTGGACTCAGAACCCTAACCAAGAAAAGACAGAAGGGGCCCGGCGGCGTGGCCTGGCGGCTAAAGTCCTCGCCTTGAACGCACTGGGATCCCATATGGACGCCGGTTCTAATCCCGGCAGCTCCACTTCCCATCCAGCTCCCTGCTTGTGGCCTGGGAAAGCAGTCGAGGATGGCCCAATGCCTTGGGACCCTGCACCCGTGCAGGAGACCTGGAAGAGGTTGCTGGTTCCCGGCTTCGGATCGGCGCAGCACCGGCCCGTTGCGGCTCAGTTGGGGAGTGAATCATCGGACGGAAGATCTTCCTCTCTTTCTCTCCTCCTCTTTGTATATCTGACTTTGTAATGAAAATAAATAAATCTTAAAAAAAAAAAGAAAAGACAGAAGACAGAACAGGTCAATTAACCACCTCAGCTATATGTTGGCAGCGAAATATGGGGCAAATGGAGACTCTATGATGGACTATGTCAATCAGTGGATTCTTCAATGACCTCATTGTGCTTGGAGTGGCAAGATTGGCAGCGATTCATAACTGGTGAACTATCAAAACCACTTGAGCAAGAAACCTACATCGGGGACCTGGGGAGGGTGGGAGGCTGGGTGGGGCTTCTCCCTCAATATCCCCCTTTACCTCAGATACATGAAGGAAACAATATGGAAATAATAGTCTTACCCTCTTTCCTATACCCCTTGAACCTTTTTACCCAAATTAACTATGTAAAGATTGTCAAAATAAAATAAAAAATGGAAAAAAAGTCCCTAATAACAAGGGAACCTGAGCATTTTTCATGTGGCTATTAGCCTTTTGAATTTCATCTTCTGAGAAATATTTCTTCAAAACATTTACCCATTTCTTAATAGGGCTATTTGTTTTGCTACTGTGGAGTTTCTGGAGCTCTTTGTAGATCCTGGATATTAGTCCCCTGTATCTATTCCGCGGTGTGTGAAGATTTTCTCTCATTCTGTTGGTTACTTCCTTACTTTATTGACTACTTCCCTTACGTACAGAAGCTTCTTAGTTTGAGGTAGTTCCATTTGTTTATTTGGACTTGAACTGCCTGTGCTTTTGGTGTCTTTTCCCAGAAGTCTTTGCCTGCAACTGTGTGTTGTATAGAGTGTTCTGTTGTTTTCCTCCAATGATTTGATGCTGTCTGGGTGTAGGTTTTGATCCTGATTCATTTAAAACTGCTTTTTCTGTAAAGTGAAAAGTAGGGGGATCTTGCTTCTTACTCTAGAACAGGCTGTCTTTCCATGCCATCAAGGAACGCTCGAGTGAGCTAGGGAAGGAAGCAACTGTGCTGGAAGTGGGAGCCTGTTTTGACTCTTCGTGGGGCTCCCACTCACCTGATCATCCAGTTAGCATTAAGGAAACAGAAAATGAGGGTTGTGAGAGGGGGAGCTCCTTCCTCAACACATAAGAAGGCCCTGAACACAGCGCCCAGTAACCTGGAGGCCAGAGATGATGACGATGCTATTCTCTTTGGATGACTCATCGGGCCTCACTGGCCCTCATGGCCCAGAGAGAGAGAGACAGAAGGTGGATCTGTGCTTGAGGTGTGAGCCTCCAGGCAGGGAAAGAGAAATGAGAGATGCATCCTTTTATTTCTGCCAACAGCAGCCCTTAATAAATGCAGCATGGAATGAAATGAGCCCATTCTTGATTCAAGTCTCCTGCTGGTGTGCTGGATACCTCAGACAATGCACTTCACCTCTCTGAATCTCACTTTCCTCATCAGCAGAAATAATAATCCCAAACTTTGAGTAATTATTTCGAAGAATAAAAGGATAGCATGACTGTGAACTCCTGGAGTTTCAGAGCACTCGGAAATGTACAACGCAGCAGGTGGAAGACTGTCTCTGTGTTCATTTTCAAATACACTCATAAATACAACTTACTCACAGATGTTCTCTTATGCATCAAAGTAGGTAATACAAGCACAAGCTGACACATTTCTCCATGAAACTCAATAAGGTTATTTTTACCATTTATGAAAAAAAGACAAAAACACTCTTAAAAACTTTCACTTCCCTGATTTGTTTCTCATGCAAATAGGATTATATTGTTGTCCAAAGGAATAAGACTTAAAATCTCAACAGTCCTGTAAACACTCTGTGTCATGACTTTTGTCCCTGATCAACTCAGTGGCCCTATGAGAGAGGAGTAAATTCTGGCTGCCATCCAAGTGGTCCTAGTCCTTCTATTCTGTTGGGGATTCCTCTATCTCAGCATTTGTCTCTTTTCTTCATTCTAGTGTCATGGAAATGCAATGATCAGGACAGATCAGGGTCTGGTGGGACATTGCGTGATGCTGTCTTCACAGGACACCAGTCCTTTGCAGTGAAGGTTGCTCGCCAGCCCGGAAGCAGAAACAGCCCGATTTGTTTTGGAAATACTGAGGGTGTAGCTTTCCTTGGACATTATAATCTGCTACTGATGCCCAAGAATGATGGAAAGCTCGGGGAAAGCAGAAGAAGACATTGGAGTAGAATCCATTTACCCAAGTGTGTGTCCCCAGAAATGACATTGTATCCAGTACTCTGGATCTGGACAAAGAATTTAGTGTTCATGATTTCTGCATCTTCAGCACAGCTCTTTCTTCACAACCAACTTCACACACTTCAAAAAACACCTGCTCTTATCCAGAGCCAGCAGCACACGTATCTGTGTACTAATAGAGAGACTTTTGCTTCTCAGGAGAAAACCACATTATTTGCCTATAAGAACAAAGTAGAGAAAGTATATGTGTGTGTGTGGATGGGGTGATGCTTATAAGGAGAGCAGAGGAGAGAAAAGGAAAGGAGAGGAGAGGAGAGGAGAGGGAGAAAGAATTATTGGTATGAGTCTTTGACATACTTAGAGGGTTTTATCAGAGTCTAAACAGTTTGACTACAACTATGATTGCATAAAAATTGATCTGCAAAGATCTGGGCTAAGAGAAAACACACTTGGAAAGTCACAAGACAGAGAATAAAGACAGATATTGAAATATCTTGAAATCTACAGTAAAATAGAGGGTCTAGGGCAACTATGCCTTAGTACTCCCTGATAATGCCAATAGGTGCAGCAGGGAATAGAGAAAATTAAGTGTCAGCCCCACATCAGGAGACAGGAAAGGGGTTGTGTGAATGTGGAAAATGACAGGTTTGCAGAGGAAGCCTGAGTAGTGTCTTAAATCTGAAATATCCCTGCCTGGCCAGGAGGTGGATTGTACTAGCGTTCCCTTACTGCAATGATTTCAAACCACAGCCCATTGTTTCTGGAGTTTGGCTACACACTAAACGAACAGTAAGACTGGACGATTGCTTGGATGAGGGTCTCTACCTCGGTTTTTCTTCATTGCAGTTAGAAAATACAACTCATGAGTCTTACTCCAGATCCAATGGATCATAGTCACTGGGTGAGAGAGGATGGGATGGGTATCCTTAAAAAACTTCTAGATTGTTCTAATGTGCAGTCAATATTGAGAACCTCTGGCAAAGTCTGAAATAGAAAAGAGTTATACTAAAGATAGCCAGAGTAAGAGAAGTGGTTGGTAAGTTATGATTTCCAGGCTCAAGCTCAGACAAGGAAAGTATCCTCACAATTATGTTGGATAGGGTAAAACAAATCAAGGCACCAGAGAATATGATGAGCTTGTCCCCGAAGCGGCCATTATGGGCTCATCTTGTGACTACTAGTCAGAAACTACGAAGACTCAAAACATAACCAGGACTAACAAGCTAGTGGATGAACTACATGTATAGTCATGTGTTTTGGATAAATATGAAAGATTTCACGGACTAGCAACTCTCCAGTTTAAGTCAAGATTAGGAGGGTTAAAATAGAGACAAAGGATCCAGTGGAAATGGTAGCTTCAATGTGTCGCAGTATCTTAGCTCTCAGTGCCAGCAGTCAGACATAAGTCTGTTAAAGTCAACCCCTTCATTTGCTCTCCACCACTGATCCTCTATACACATCTGCTTCCCTTTTCCATTGCAACTGGATTCACCTGATGGCTCATTTCACACAAAGTCAAAAGTGAGGGCTGCATCCTTAACTCACCACTATCTTTCAGGCCCAGAAACCAACACTGACTGTTAGGGTGTCTCTTAGTTCATCTGTCCAATAGGCAACATTCTGGCCACTAGTCCAGCAAAGGGTGTTTTACTCAGTCTATCATTAAGCCTCCTCCCCTAAATTAGGCTGGAGGTGAAATTGTCAAGTAGTTCAGAGACTGAGTATTCCAGGAGATTCTGGAAGGGCAGGCACTTGTGTAGAATCCATATGCAAAGCAGACAATGGCAACCACATGCCTTGATTTCATCCCATCATTTTCCCAAAAAAGCTTTATTAATTAATTTATGTATTTATCTATTTATTCAAAAGGCAGAGTAACAGAAAGAAGGAAAGAGGGAAGAAAAGTTTGATGGAAGGTGTGAGAGAGAGAGAGACATCTTCCATCTGCTGATTCCTATTCTAAAAAACCTGCCATGGCCAGGGCTGGACTAGACTGAAGCCAAGAACCTAGAACTCCATCTGGCTGTCTGCATGGGTGGCAGGGGCCAAGCACTTGAACCATCTTCCACTTCTTTCTTAGGCACACTAACAGGAATGCTGCACAGAAAGTGGAGCAGCTGGGTCTCAAAACAGTGCTCATATGGGATTCCTGCCTTGCAGGTGGGAGCTTACCATGCTGTACAAAATGCCAACCCTTCTTTTCCCATCTTCCACCTTATAAGAGGTGGGTGAAAAGGAAGCAAAAAAAGGGAAGTTTCAAAGACTGCATCCCCACTCACTCTCACGACCAAGTCTAGCGTCTGAGAGACAGGCGTGAGTTGACAGTCTACAAATTCTCCACCCTATTTATATGCAAGATTATGCATGCCTGGTTTCCCCTAGAAAAGCAACAACAAAATACTGCTGAGAAGTCCCTTCCTGGCAATGGCAGAAGCATAAGGATGTCCAAACAGAGATCCCGCAATGGGTTCAGTTTTAATCATCCCTCCCCCTTCTCAGCCACGTGTCAGAGCAGAGCATATTTCGACACCAAGGAGGAAAGATGATAATTTGGGAAGTTTTCAGTTAACATGCTGTTACAGCTTTGACAGCTCTCTTGACAAATCCAAAATAGCATTCTTGATTCTTGGATGACAGTCTTGCACTGAAACACAAAATGGTTCTTTTTAGAAACTTACAACTTCAGCCAAGTTTTGGGTGCATGAAAATGGTGGCATGTGAATTCTTTTTAATTTCCCAAACGGAGAAAGTGTGTGCAAACTCATGTTCCGGAACAACGTCGTCAATTGCCACAAAAAACTGAACTCTCCCATTTTCCTTGTGCCTCCTTCTAGGAAGGTGCAGCTCTGTGAAGGCAGAGACCATAAAAGTGAGGGTCTCATTGGTTAAAGAAAGCCACTCTGGATTTTCCACCCTGCAGAATTGTGAACAGTCTGTGCATCTTTTTCCTTCTTCTTGGTGACTCTGGGGTAAAAGAAAAAGTAAAAGCAAATGAGAGAAGAGGTTGCACAGGAAGAAGTGGGAATGAAAAATGTCTCTTTCCCCTTTACCCAGACCAAGCGGTACGTGAAAACCACAGCTGTGGTCTCAGCACAACTCTGATGCTCATGCGCAGTCATGCCCTTTAGAACTTTACCAACAGCAACTGCTTTAGTTCACCTAACTACAGTTACGGAAGGTTTCAGCTGATTGGAAAAAAGAAAAGACAAATACTTGCATTCTCCTGAAGAAACAAAACACCTTTCAGCGAAAAACGTGATTTATCAGGGCTGAAAACAAAACTCTTATCTTACTGGAGTATCCTGCGGCTGAGTTCCCACTATTTTGGTCCTGATTTGTTTTATAGGGTACTAATTAATGGGGCAAAGTCTGCTGCCAGGAAAGGAAATCACATTTTGCGGATTTTTTTTTTTTTTCGTTTCTAGCAAGGTACAGACCCGGACTTTAATAAAAGAGCAAGTGTAAAGGCACACAGTGTCCACTACTGAAACCAGGAAACCTTCGGTAGCGTTCTGTTGTGTAGAATGCCAGAAGGAAAAGAAAAAATCATGGGGAGGAGAGATTGCACAAGTGACCTCCCAAAGAAAACAGAGTGTCTCCCTCGAAAACGCACCCGCCACCCTCCCATCCATCTTTCCTGCTCCCACAGCTCAATTCTCCAACTGGCTGCACTACTACCAGACTCCTTTTCCAAGAGCTCTTTATTTTACCAATCCTCAAGCAGCTCTGATTTTTAAGGTAGCTCGGCTTTCCTCCCTCCTACCCCTTCTCCGGTGTCGGGGGAGGGAGTGGGCTGGTACTCCTCCCTATGATCTCTGACCCTGGCTTTTGCGAACCTCTCACATCTGCTCCCTGCTCAACTTCTCCGCCCTCCCTTCTTCCTCCCTCACTTTCTTCTTCCCTCCCGTTTTTCTATTGATTCCTAAGCGTTCCTTCCCCTCCTGGAAGCCTCTGGACTCTCCCTGGAGGCAGGCTGTGCGGACGACGGGCTGGGCAGAGCGAGCGCCTGGCTCACACCCGGGAGCAGGGCCCTGACGTCACCACACCCTGCCTGTCAATCAGCAGCGGGCGCGCTGCTGGAGGCAGCCTGTGCCGCCCAAGACCAAATCTCACTCGCCTAGCACAGCTACAAAGCGCCCGCGCTCCCTACTCGCCCGCCTGGCTGCCTGCTGCAGCAGCTGCGCGGGGAGCGCAGCCCGGCGCCCGCCCAAGGCACCCATGACCAGTGATCTACTGAAGGCCTGATTGCCCAGGTGAGCGACCGGCCTCTGGGAGCCGATGGTGGTGGAAGGGGGCTTGCAGTGGTTGCGGGAGTGGAGGAATGAAGGCAAGACCCAGGACAGGGTTCTTCCCTGAAGCCGAAGAAACGGGGCCAAGCTTGACTGCTCATCCTAGACCCACACGCGTGAGCATACACACCCAATTTCCCCGCTCCCAAATGCCTTCCCCAGGGTCGGTGCGTGGATCGCGGAAACTTCAGTTTTCAGCACCGTGGACAGCGGCGCTGCTGCCCAGGGGTGGGGACTGCCCATCTGAGCCGGTCACTTTCCACGGCTGTCAGTCCTTGTTCGGGGTCCTGGGGTGCGTGTACAAACACAAGCACACTAATAGGACCACCCTGAGCAAGTGTGTGAGTACACGACCTCTGTGCACATCTGCGCAAAAACTCTGAATTGGTGCGCTTGGTTCGCACTCAACAGGTCTTTGAGGTTCGCTCTGAACCGCTGCTTGCGCGCTCTGCACCACGGGGTTGCTGGGAGCCTCCAGAAGCAGAATTCATCCATGGGCAGTGGGCTCGGGGAAGTTCTCTGGCAACCTGAAGAGCGCCCCTGATGTCTGCTCTCCCTCTCTTTGCAGGGTGCAGCACCTGGCCGCGATGAACGCCAGCACCGGCTCGCTCAATGAGTCCCAGGTGGTGGCCGTGGCGGCCGAGGGAGCCGCTGCTGCTGCTGCTGCGGCCACCGCCGCCGGGGCCCCGGACACGGGGGAATGGGGTCCGCCCGCGGCAGCCGCGGCGCTGGGAGGAGGTGCTGGAGCTAACGCGACCCTGGAGCTGTCTTCGCAGCTGCAGTCAGGACCGTCTCTGCTGCTGTCTGCAGTGAATCCCTGGGACGTGCTGCTGTGCGTTTCCGGAACGGTGATCGCAGGCGAGAACGCGCTGGTAGTGGCACTCATCGCGTCCACCCCGGCCCTGCGCACTCCTATGTTCGTGCTGGTGGGCAGCCTGGCCACCGCCGACCTGCTGGCCGGCTGCGGCCTCATCCTGCACTTCGTGTTCCAGTACTTGGTGCCCTCGGAGACTGTGAGCCTGCTTACCGTGGGCTTCCTCGTGGCCTCCTTTGCCGCCTCGGTGAGCAGCCTGCTAGCCATTACGGTGGACCGATACCTGTCACTGTACAACGCGCTCACCTATTACTCGCGGCGGACCCTGTTGGGCGTGCACCTTCTGCTTGCAGCCACCTGGACCGTGTCCCTAGGCCTTGGGCTCTTGCCGGTTCTCGGCTGGAACTGCCTGGGCGAGCGAGCTACCTGCAGCGTGGTGCGCCCGCTGACGCGCAGCCACGTGGCGCTACTCTCAGCAGCCTTCTTTGCGGTCTTTGGGATCATGCTGCACCTGTACGTGCGCATCTGCCAGGTGGTGTGGCGCCACGCTCACCAGATCGCGCTGCAGCAGCACTGCCTGGCCCCACCCCACCTCGCCGCCACCAGAAAGGGTGTGGGTACACTGGCCGTGGTGCTGGGCACTTTCGGGGTCAGCTGGCTGCCCTTTGCCATCTATTGCGTGGTAGGCAGCCAAGAGGACCCAGCCATCTACACCTATGCCACTCTGTTGCCCGCCACCTACAACTCCATGATCAATCCCATCATCTATGCCTTCCGCAACCAGGAGATCCAGCGCGCCCTGTGGCTCCTGTTCTGTGGCTGTTTCCAGTCCAATGTGCCCTTCCGCTCCAGGTCCCCCAGCGAGGTCTGAAGGGCTAATCCGCGCCTCCTCTCGCCAGCACTAGACACACTCAACCAAACAGCCTTCGGGGAGTCTCTCCTTGCCAGCTGATGAACTCTGAGATCCCGGTAGTGTGAACCTGAATTTGGTAGGAAAAGAGGAAATTAACTCCAGTGCAACAAACTCACAGGGACAAAGAGGCTTGTTGGCACTTTACATATACAGTGTATACATGTGTACATATATATACAAATATTTGTATCCTCTGGAGGTGTTGGCAATATAGCGCTTCCCGGTCTGTGTGAAAAACTAACACAAAGATGTGATTGTGTACTCAAACTGTACATCACATTTGTCAAGTGAAGACATTCCAATACTGCTTAATTATAGCACTTTATTTTAGCTGCTGAACTGCCGAAACAGTGTTGCCATTTTCAGGGCGGGGAAATCGAGCAAATGGCATATTTTTTTTGAAGTATGTGATAGAATATTTTGCTGCCTTGGGTCAACAAATGACAACATATTTTGTACACAAATAAACATGTTATAAAAAACATAATTTGCAATACGTGGCTGACTGCAGAATTACTGGTGAGCTGAGCTGTGAGTGCATTTGCTTTAAAGGTTTATTATGTAACATCTGCCTCCTGAGATCATCTTAATGTAAAAAAATCATATGCAGTATTGCCACATTGTGCATACATTTTCACTGAGCTATCTAATTTGGATGATTGCAGTGGGTGGGAAGGGAATACATGCTCATGTAATTGTTCTCAAAGGGTTTGAAAGGATGATTAGTGCTACCAGTACCAGCTCATTCACTCCGTTGGCTTCTGGGCCTGAAAGAGCAGCTCCCAAGGGTGTCTGGAACCATTCCTTGCCATTACCACAGGTGCACTTGTGATTCCTGCAGCCAGTACCTTCCAGTTGGAGCTGATCCAGGATTGACTCAGTACCTGACTGCCAGTCAGATCTTGTAGCAAAATGCACAGTCTCCTAAACTCTTCCAAAACAGGAGTCCAAGGTGCAGGTATTTTCCTTCTATCTTCATGGACTAAAGGAGGGCATGTCTG
Organism: Ochotona princeps; assembly: GCF_030435755.1. Classification (NCBI taxonomy): domain Eukaryota; kingdom Metazoa; phylum Chordata; class Mammalia; order Lagomorpha; family Ochotonidae; genus Ochotona; species Ochotona princeps. The sequence goes on along the minus strand of NC_080832.1, from coordinate 52,233,604 downwards.
ACAACCCTTTTTATCTTCATCACAGGATCTTATGGTCCTCAAGCACTGGATGTTCCCATTCAGCCAACGAGTGTGCATCAGGTTCCCCTTCCTCCCCATCTGACAGAGGAATGTGAAGATAGATAACACAGCTCATGTAGGCAGGCACCAAGCCCCTTTGCAGAAATCAGCACATAAACCTGAGTAATCACTGATCTTAGGTTTTAGGGAAATAGACGCAAGTAAATTCTCTCACATATTTCACAAATACTTTTTTCATTTTAAAACAGATTTTATTTTATTTGAAAGGCAGAGTTACAGAGAAAAGGGACAATAGAGATATTTCATCCTCTGGTTCGTTCCCCAAATGGCCACAACAGTCAGAGCTGAGCCGATCCCAAGCCAGGAGCCTCTTCTGGGTCCCCCATGTGGATGCAGGTGCACAAGGACTTGGGCCATCTTCCACTGCTTTCCCAGATCATAAGCAGGGAGCTAGCTGGATCAGAAGTAGAGCACTGGGGCACAAATTGGCACCCATGTTGGAGCCCTGCGTCCCAGGCACAGGCTTAGCCCACTATGCTATGATTCTGGCCCCCACAAATATTTATTGAGTACCCTACACATTCTAGACACAGTGCCAAGGCTGACTGTACCATGCTCATGTTATTGCATTCTCTTTTTTTTTAAGATTTTATTATTATTGGAAAGCCGGATATACAAAGAGGAGGAGAGACAGAGAGGAAGATCTTCCATCCGATGTTTCACTCCCCAACTGAGCCGCAACGGGCCAGTGCGCACCGATCCAATGCCGGGAACCAGAAACCTCTTCCGGGTCTCCCACGCGGATACAGGGCCCCAATGCATTGGGCCGTCCTCCACTGCTTTCCCAGGCCACAAGCAGGGAGCTGGATGGGAAGTGGAGCTGCCGGGATTAGAACCGGCGCCCATATGGGATCCCGGTGCGTTCAAGGTGAGGACTTTAGCTGCTAGGCCAAGCCGCCGGGCCCATGTTATTGCATTCTAATAGGGGAGATGATCTACATGCAAATAAACATATGGTGTCATACTGGGGCAAATGCTGATAAGGAAAAGAAAGTGGGGTGAAGGGTAGTAGGGTAGTTAAGACAAGTGTCATGAAGAGACAACATATCAAAGAATATCCCAGTGAACAGGAGTGTAAAACAGGGGAGAATGTGAGGGAAACAGCTTCCCAGGTGAAGAGAGCAGCAAGAGCAAATCCTTCCAGGTGGGAGCAAGTCTGGCAAGTTTAAGGAGAAGCGAGAAGGTCAGTGCAGCTGAGGAGAGTGAGCAAAAGAAAGATGAGGTCTAGAATTTGCCAGAAGAGGAAATTGGGACAGATAGTTTTAAACTTTATGGCCACTGTAGGAACTAGACTTTTACTCTGAGGGATGTGGAAGTGACATGATGGGATTTGCACATTAAAGATGCATCTTTATTGTCCTATTTAAAAGTATCTCCAAGATGGACACAGCAGAAGCAAGAAATCAGATCCATAACCACTGTCCTCATGGGAAATGACGGTGGCAGTGGCGGGGCTGGTGAAAAGGGCTAAGCCAGATATTTGGCCAAACCTTCTGGGTGTTTCTGTGAGGATGTTTTTAACTAAGGTTTAAATCGGAAGGTTTTTCAACAAAGCCACTTGCCCACCATAGAGTGGATGGACCTTGTCTAATCAGTTGAAAGCCAGAAGAGAACAAAAGGTCTGGCAAGAGAGAATTCCCCAGCAGACTGGCTCCAGACTTCATGAACAGCACCAGTTCTTCCTGCTTCTGCAGCTGATGGTCTAGAATGGAAACTGGTATTATCTCTGCATCTCTCTGCGGGCAGCTCATACTGCAGTTTGATCTTGCCAACCTCCATAATTCTTGGGTATAAATATCTTCACCCACAAACCTGCACACATGCACAGCCCATTGGTAGGATGTGCACATGTACATGCATGCATGCTCAGTTGGTCTTGTTTCTCTGGAAAACCTTGATTGACACAGGAAAAATAGGGACCTTAAAAAGTCAGGATTAGGAGCTGACACAATTATGTAGCAGGTAAACCTCAGGCTGCAGTGCCAGAATCCCACATGGGTTCTGGTACATGTCCCACTGCTCCACTTCCAATCTAGCTCCCTGCTAATGCACCTAGGAAAATAGCAGAGGATAGCTTAACATATGCCACATACAGCTGCACACATTTCACATATACTATCTCATTTCATTATCATAACAACCCTCAAAAGAAGGGATCCCAGAAGGACATCAGTGGCTCATTCAAATCAGAGAATGAGAAGAGTTCAGTGAAGGGCCTACTTACAAAAGTGTGAACAGAGTTAACATAATGACTTAGCAAGAGCTAGCATTGGCAGGGCTGCCAGGAGAGGCAAGAGGAAGAACAATCACTGAAATGAGATGAGGGCTGTGCTGTTGGCTGTGCAAATGGGGTAAGCCAACTTACACTTAAAAGCCCCACAGCAATTGTGGTCTTCAGCAGCGAAATGGGGCAGCAGCCACTGCCCACTTCTTGTCTAGCAAGGGGAACTGGTGGAATAAATACCTGAACACCTCCTACCCACTCCATCCCGTATCCTAATTGTGCAGCTCATTAGGTACGTCAGATGCCAGAGTGCAAGACAACTCTTTGATGAAGTCCACAAGAGGTTAGCTTTCCTGGGAACTGTGAAAGGTGAACGTGCCAGTCCAAACCAGAGAATGTCCAGTCCCAATGCTATGAGTTAAGTGGTATCAAAAGCTCCACTTCACAGATGAGGAAACAGGCACAGAGAGGTGAGCTATCCAATTCTGCAGTTTGGGAGATGGATCTAATCTGGACAAATGAATTAGGGAACTATCAACACCTGAGTATTTGTGGCATAATTATGGGTCTGGATGGGATCATGTTGGGAATTCTTGTAGAGAGAAGGGAAGAGGAATAAGAAATGAGCCTCAAGACAAGGAAGTATTTAGAAATCAAGCAAACAATAACAGTCAAGTAGAGAAAGAGTGCTCAGCACAGTGGGAGTAGACTTCCAAAGTAAGGAAGAAAGACACTTGTGGGACATGGGTGAATAGTTGGCCTTGAGATTAGGAAACCCACTTGGGATGTCCATGTCTCAAAGTATAATGTCTGGGTGTGAGTTCCAGTTCTACTCCTGACTCCACTTCCTGCTATTGTGTACCCTGGAAAAAAGAAGTTCAAGAAGCGGGGTTCCTGCCCTCCATGTAAAAGACCAGAGTTGACTTCCCAGATCCCGGCTCAGTTCAAGCCATTGTGGGGCATTTGGAAAATGATCCCAGTGGATAAGAGTGTCTCTCTTTCTCCCTTCCTCTGTATGTGTCCTTCTCAAATAAACATTTTTAGGACATGGTATAGTAGCCTAGTGGCTGAGGTCCTTGCCTTGCATGCACTGTGATCCCCTCCGGGCACTGGTTCATGTCCTGGCTTCTTTACGTCCCTCCCAGCTACCTGCTTGTGGCCTGGAAGGGCAGTGGAGGATTGCCTGAGGTGTTGGGACCCTGTACCCACGTGGGAGACCCATAAGAAGCTTCTGGCTTCTGACTTTGGATCAGCTCAATTCCAGCCATTGTGGCCATTTGGGAAGTGAGCCAGCAGATGAAAGATCTTTCTCTCTGTTTCTCCCCTCTGTAAATATGACTTTCCAATTAAAATAAATAAATCTTTAAAAATAGATAAATAAATATTTGTAAATGTTGCAAAAGTACCTAGAGATTTGGTACAATGAATGTCACTGCTGAGCATGGCAAGAGAAGCTTAAGGTAAGAATGAGAGGGAAGAAGCATGATTGAAGAAGATGCCAGAACAAATTCACAGAAGAATTGCTCTCGAGTGGATCATTGCAGAACCACATCTTTGCAAAAACTGCAAGACAGCTCTGGCTTCTTAGATATACAGCTCAACAGTGTCTGTCAGTTTAGATTCATGAAGATCAGTATTATTGCCAGTTCATCAGACTGAACATTTCTGATGAACTATCCTTCATAGCCTCTGCAGCCTCCTCAGATCCTGGTTCAGGTCCCGCGCACAACTGGAATGCACGCTGGCCTGAAACACAAGAACTCTGGCTGTCAGTTTCACATATGTAGAGAGACAGACATAGCATTCCAGAGATGGAGCAAAGAATTTAATCTTGTATATTTTCATAATTACTGAAAATAGTTTCTTCCCATCAGAATAACAAGAAAGTTAGGATAATGAGACAGAGGCAGAGGCCATGGATCTCACTTCAATAAACTTGATATTAATATTTAATGTCAGTCCCAGTCCTTATCAAAATACTTGGGAGAGCCTAGAATAAGAGGCGACTCAATCAGGCTGTTGATAATCCTCACTTACACGTTGACCTACCTAGGTAATACATATAAGTGTTTAATATTAACTAACCTGGTTGTATAAGAATATAAAACTGTGGGCAGACCTTAAAATACTTCCATAGCTTAATGTCACACAGTCATTTAACCTATCAAATATTGATAATCTTTAAATATTTATTTATTTTATTGGAAAGGCAGATATACAGAGAGGAGGAAAGACAGAGAGGAAATATTTCATCTGTTAACTAACTCCCCAAGTGGCTGCAACAGTCAGAGCTGAACCAACCTGCAGCCAGGATACAGGAGGCTCTTCTGTGTCTCCCATATGGGTGCAGGTGGAGGATCCCAAAGCTTTGCGCTATCCTCGACTGCTTTCCCAGGCCACAAGCAGGGAGATGGATGGGAAGAGGGGCTGCTGGGATTAAAACCAACACCCACATGGGATCCCAATGTCTGCAAGTGAGGACTTGAGTCACTAGACTGCCGCACAGGGCCCAACCTCTTGAATATCCATAATTTCGCACGATCAGATCCTAGACTATTTGCAAGAAATATAAACTTGTTTGAGAAAAGAAAGCTTTATCCAACTGCCTCCCCACGATGACATCTTAAATTAACACATGTAAAATCAGGCCAGAAACCTTTACTGCTGAATGTGCTCTATATTTCTTAATTATTCTCTGAGCTCATGGCAACATCCCCTTTCTAGTTGATCAAGCCACACACCCCTGGAATTGCACTTACTCTTCCATTTTTTTCACACACTAAATGCTTTAACAAAACCTACCACCCTCACCTTCAAACTACAGCCTGAATCCTGTGCCAGTTGCTGTCTGAGCCACTAACATTAACCCTCCTGGATCAGTGTGGTAGATTCCTGTCTGCTCTCCTGGTTTGGATTCTCGTGCAGTTTAGTCTTTTCATCTACACAGCACATTTCATGGACTCACTCCTTGCAGTCAATCATCTCACTTTGACTCTTCCGGAACCCTCCAGGATCCCAGTCTGTCTCCTGAAGTGATACACAGACCCTGGAAATTGACCATGAATAAAAATTTCTTAAGAAAGTCTGGGATCCTGGTCCCCGGTGTTGCTGAAGACAAGAAGGAATAGATAGTTTACCACCAGCAGAAGGTGCACAGCTAGAGGAGGCCTAGGGAAGTGATCTCCAGTGTGTGAGGCTCACTCCAGACTTGGGCACTGCATGAGTTTATTATTATTGCTCTAACAAATCACAATAAAAATATAAGTAAGCTCAGAAAAAAACCCCACACATTTACTTTCCTACGGCTATGGAGCTTGGAAGTCCAAAATCCATTTCCCTAAATCAAGGTCCCAGGAGGGCTGCACAGCCTGCAAAGGTTCTCCAGGGAAAACCTGTATCCTTGCCTTTTCCTTGGCTCCCAGACTCTTCCTCTATCTTCAAAGCATCTCTTCTTCTTTTTAAAAAAAGATTTATTTATTTACAAGTTACAGAGAGTGGTAAATTAAGAGAGATCTTCCATCCACTGGTTCACATTCCAAATGGCCACAATAGCCAAACCTGGGCCAAACCGAAGCCAGGAGCCAGGTGCTCCATCTGGGCTTCCATGTGGGTGGCAAGAATCCAAACACTTGGACTATCTATCCTGAGATGCTGTCCCAGGTGCACTAGCAATGAGTGGATCAGAAGTGGAGCAGAAATCACATGAGCTGATGCCATATTGGATGTTAGGATAACAGAGGATGATTTTAGCCACTGTGCCATAACGCCAGCTCCATGTTTTTCTGCTATAGCTATATCTTGCTGTGTCTCTGTTTTGTAAGGACCCTTGTGATTACATTTAGAAACAGTTCAGATCATCTGCTATACCTTTCTTAATATCCTAATTCAATCTCATCTGAAAAGTCCCTCACCACATAAGTAACAACTTTGAGAACAGTACAGGTGGTCATGGGTGACCCAAGTGAGATTGGTGTCAACTGGGAGTGGGGTGAGAGATTCATAATGTGGACTGAGGAGAAAATTGCAATGTTGAACTCCATTTTTTAAGTAGTTAGCTTTGAAATGGAAGGAAATAAAGAGTGGTAGCTAAAGAGAGATACAAATGTATAAGATAGTGTTTATTTTGTTTGGACAAGAATTAAATATATGAGGCTGAGGGGACGTGATCATATAATTGGAAAAGCTGAAACTCAAAGAGAAGAAAAGATGCTAGACTAAGGCTTGACAGGAGGAGGATGGGGTTCAAGGGCATCATCAGGGGGAGGTGGGTCACAGTTCCCCTGCTGTGACACAGGTAGGGAGGGAATAATTGCTATTGAGGATCTAAGTTTATAGGCAGTGGGAGGAAGTTCACAGAGTTCCCATCTGACAACCTTGATTCATCTGAAGGAGGAATGCCAGTTAAGAGATTATTATACAAGTATCAAGAGACTGAGTTGATGACTTTGGGAACAAAGCTGTGTTCTCTAGTGGCATTGTACTCATTTCATCAGAGCTAAAGTTCCAACTACACAAAACACAGCAAGGATGGAAAGAAGTTAGAATTTTCCTACAAATAGAAAAACATTCTGATGACTTTTTTTCAAGTTGGGCACACTTCTCCCGAATAACCTAATTCTTCTACTACCAAGTGCTCATCCAAGAGACATGAAAAACTACATCCATATAAAAATGTGTACTTGGGTAGATCTTGTAGAGCAGCAAGTTGGGCTGTTACTTGCTGGAAGCCACTATCCTATAGGTCACCACTGACCACCACATTCCCAGATTTAACATTTCCTGTCCTCTGTCCTACTTGACCTTTTGGCAACCTTCATACAATCACTTTTTCTCAAACTTTCTTCCTCTTGGCTTTTCAAAGTCTCTGCTAGATATCCCTGTAGGTTTCCATTTCTCTTTGTCTTTTCTTCCTTGTGCACCCATGTGTTACTCTATCCCAGACTAAACATTCAGCGTAGTCACATTCTCTCCTGTCACTTGCTCTGCCTTTTAAATAAATAGCAACAAATAAATATCCTAAAATGAAGATTTGAATGTGAACATTCATAAAAGCTTTGTAATAGTCCCAAACAGTCCAAAAACAATGCAGATATCCATCAACAAGTGCATAAACAGGCCTCTGCTCCTATTCCCCCATATCCACACTGGTACAGGGTAGACCAGGCATCTGACAAGCTCCTCTGTGGACCCCACTAGTACGCAAAGACTCCTACTGTAAACTACATTCTGCCCCTACGTACCAGAATGGTACTAAGAAAAGAGAATGAATGAACTATTAACACATGCAACACAGATTATCTCCAATGAATTATTCTGAATGGGGAAAAAAAAACCCAGACAAAAGAAAACAGTGTAGTGTTTTCTTCAGATGAAATTTTTAAACATGTATAGAGGCAGAAATCAGATCATTGGTTGAGTTTGGAGAGCAAGAACAGGAGAAAGGAAAAAAGATTGAAAAGGAGACCAGGAGAATTTTTGGAATGATGGATATATTCACAATTTAATTGTTTATTTGTGCTTATTGAGATATACACACAAGAGCATTTCCAAAAGTTTGTGGAAAATGAAATTATCCATAATAAGCTGATTCTGGTGCAAAAGTTTGAAATCCATGCACATGAAGGGTCTTTAAAAATTCATTTTAATGTATATTATTAAATAAGCTACAGATTATTTTAAGTATTATTGAATAAGACATAGATTTGAAAGTGCACTCATCTTTTAATTCTATTTCCTGCAAACATCTTAGACTCTGCTTGTAGATCCAAAAATTGCTGCAAACATTTGTGGAGTGAGCCTGCAGAGGAAACAGCTCCATCTGTCTCTATCTTTCAAGTAAATAAGTAAATAATTTTTTAAAATATGTACTCTTTTTTGTGTATCAATTATACCTCAAAGAGGTTAAAGTCACAGAATACAACATAGTAAAATTGTGTGTAATTTTATGAAAGCAAAATACAAAATTCTAATATGATGTGATTTATGCAGAGTAGGCTGTTATGCTGCAGTGATAAATAACCCCCAAATCCTAGCAGCTTAAACAAAAAGACACCAGCACAGCATTAAGTCCAAGACCTGCAGAACTTCACAAGGTAACTGATCTCTCTGAAGCGACTTAGCCATCCATGCTCTGGCTCTACCTCCTCCCTGGGAGGCAATCGCGGGGCAGGGAAGATGAGCAGCACTGTGTTCTGCTCTCTCCATTGGCACGCAGTGGATTTGAGTAGGATTTCGGCACCACGGACAGCTCCTATGGCTCTACAACACGTTTTCAATTCTTCCAGCCTCTACCCTTTGAGGGTCCTTCCTTCTCTCTTTTCCTGGCAGCTTATCCCTTTGTGTTCTTTGAAAGTTGTGCCTGTAGGGCCAGCATTGGTTGTCCTATGTCCTGCTGGAGAGCAGTCCAGACATTCAAAATCTTCTTATCTGAGATTCTCACCAGTTTGTTCAATCATAACTTAGTTTCCTCTTCTGATCAAAAGAAAACCCTCAAAATCTAATCTCTGACAGCTTCCCCCACCAATCTCTTCTCCCTAGCATGTCAAACATAGTTCACTTTTTGAATATGCTAACTTTTATCTGTCTCCAAGGATAGGTGTGCACTGTTACCTCAAGTCTTAACCATTCTTGCCTCCCTTCCCCTACACTTTTCTCTCATATGCAAATCTTAGTTTCTACACGCTTCCTTCACACTCAGGTCTGAGGCTACATGTTTCTCTGCTTTAGACTGGATGAGATCTCCATGCATCCAGCCTGATACTCTTCATTCTTTTGGATAATTATTTGTCTAAATTCTCTGTCTCCTTGCTAGGCTGCTAGTTCCAAGGGACGTCATCTTTCTCCTTGTCACCCATATACGTAAAGTCCTATAACAAACTTGATATATAAAACATATGAAAAACACACATGTTAAATGAGCTTTAGGGAGTGAATTTTATTTCTTTTCCGGATGAGCAATGTTATCTTTATTTGGCACCACATCACAATAGATACAAAAAGATTCAAAGATGTTCTAGTGGAGTGACTTAATCAGCTGAAGATTCCACACGATGGGGAGTTGTCCAATGGAGTTTGCAGGGCTGCAGTTGTGGTTCCAGATCATTCTGGCTATTGGAACGATAATGCTGTTACATGTGGCAGCACATCACAGCTCAGAGAGGTAGCTCAGCTAAGCAAAGAACTCATGAAAACATGAAAAGCAAGAGGATGTCATTCTTTTTGTAACTGACTAGTAGTCTATGATATATACATGTATTGAATTATTACTCTGTACCCTAAGAAGTACACAATTAAAAGTGAAGAGGGGTTGGCAATACAGAGAGTGCAACTGGACAAAGATAGCATCAGCTGAGCCAAGGCTACAGACGAAGCTGGGAAGGACAATGGGAAGGCCAAGGCCAAGGCAGTGCTTGCTTAGAGAACTGGGTGACAGTCTCCTATGTGCTGCACTAACACGCTTGAAGACTCACCCCACAAGCATTGGAGGGGTGGGTGGTGCTGCCTTTGTGCCCTGTGCTGCAATCCTGGAACCCCTCACTGCTGTTTTGAGACTGGCCGGTAATGCTTCCAGGGAGCTCAAAGGAAAACATAGCACCCCAGGCTGTGTGCAAGCACAAGCTAGCAGAGCCCGGGTGGTGGAACTCTTCACATCCACAAATCTGATCAGAGAGAATGGACAGCAGAAAACTGCATGAAGCTCGTTCAAGCCGACCCTCTTGTTCCCAGGCACCACACTGTAACTGAAACAGAAGTCAGCGGACTACACTGAACTTTTTAGATTAAAAGAACAAGCATAGAGGCCAGCACCCTGTTGCAGTAGGCTAAGGCTCCACCTGTGGTACCAATATCCTGTCTCTCCTTCTTTGTCTGTAGCTTTGCCTTTCAAATAAAATTTAAAGAAAGATAAATAAAAAGAAAATAAAAACAAATACAGGCCCGCCACAATGGCTCAATTGGTAAATCCGCCCTTTGCAAGTGCCAGGAAATACAGCTTTTTTGTTTAAATTTGATGCCACTTTACATTGTATCTTAGCCTGCATCAATTTGTCGTATACAGTTACTTAAACGTCACTAAGAAAAAAATTAAATAATGATATGCCATCAGTTATGATACACATTCCAACTCAGAGATGTTAAATGTGTAGTTGACACTGGACGTGGGTCACAGGATTATTTGAATTCTTTTCTGAGCACTTATCACGTGCCAGGCCTATGCAAAATGCTTACTGATGGAAACATTTTATTAGCCCCACTTGATGGCTCACTGAAATTATTCAATTTGTCAAAAACGTTCAAGCAGTAGAGAGAAAATTGCAGAGCTAAGATTCACATTTAGATTTGGCAAACTCTAGAGCCCATTACCTTAGCTGGAGTTGATGTTAAATTGATGAAAGTTTTCTGCTTTTGACTACAAATCCCAATAGTTAATGGTCTTTCACTGGTACGATAAGACTTGATGATTTCTGCAGTCTTTTGAAAAGTGTTTCCTTGTCAGTTTCCAAGTAACTTTTAAAAGATTAAACTTAATATAATTGTTAATGGACCATCAGAAATTTTCATTTTTCTGCCTGAAAGTGCTCCCCAAAGAAAGAACTTTAAAAGTGTTTTACAGTACAACACTGTCAAAACAAAATTAATTTTTAAAACCATATTTATTATGGAAACTCTCACAGATACACACAAAGAGAATAGTGTAGCAACAACATTGAAAAAAAATGAAGAGATACTTTCACCTTCTAACCAAGAATCCATTAAATCCCTCTCACTGGGGTCTCCTGGCTCATGAACTGAAGTTAATTCTCAACTGTCTGAACCCCAGGAAAGGAGGATACCACTTCCCACCCACATCCCCAGCCACTGCACACTGTTCATCATGGATAAGTCACATGCCCCTGAGAAAATTCTGGATCCCAGAGGCAAGCATCAGCCAATGGACCAGCTAGGAAGTCTCAGAAACATGCTTGCTCTGTTTTTTTTTTAAGATTTATTTATTATTATTAGAAAGATTTGCAGAGAGAAGGAGAGACAGAAAGATCTGCCATCCACAGGTTCACTTCCCAACTGGCTGCAATGGCAAGAGCTGAGCCAATCTGAAGTCGGAAGCCAGGAACTTCTTCCTGAAGTCAGAAGCCAGGGTCCCTGGGCTTTGGGCCGTCCTCTACTGCTTTCCCAGGTCACAAGCAGGGAGCTAGAAGGGAAGTGGAGCAGCCAGGGTACGAACCAGTGCCCATATGGGATCCTAGAACATGCAAGGCGAGGACTTTAGCCACTAGGCTATACTGCTCCAGGCCATGTTCTATGGTTTGTACTAATTCACACAGATGAGCACTAGAGACTTGAGAAAATGCTTTTAAAATGTGATTAACATATAACACACACTGCAATCAGTCTCCTGACATTTTCAGAGGTAACTACTGTGGCTGAAAAAAATTTTCTTCTTGTCACCGTGGTTAGAAATACAATTTGGGATTCAATCTGCTTTTGTTGAAACAAAAGGCAAGTATCCATATCAAAATAACTGTATTGAAAATATACCTGGGGCCAGTATTGTAGCATAGTGTGTAAAGCTACTGCCTGAGATACCAGCATACAAAATGGGCGTTGGATAGTGTGCCAGCTGGTCTACTTTTGATCCAGCTCCCTGATAGTGTGCCAGGGAAAGCAGTAGAAAATGGCTTTAGTGCTTGTGTTCTTGTCATGTGTATAGGAAAACTGAATGAAACTTTAGCTTAGCCCAGCCCTGGTTGTTGCAGCTACTTGGAGACCAGACTAGGATGGAAGATCTCTCTCTCTCCCTGTAACACTGAATTCTACCTAAAATGAATAATTTTTAAAAAATTAAATTTAAGCAAAGAATTTGAATATTCCTTTGACCAAAGAACAGTTCTTATGTCTGAGAAAGTAGCCCTATTCCATCTATCCTCCTTGATCAACTGAATAGACCTAGAGAAGCAATGGGATGGTACACTGGGGACGAATGTCCCCTGGACATCCTCTGACCTGCCATTATTCTGTGAGTTGCTTAGTTAATTCTCTCTTGTCCTAGCCTCTTATCTTCCATACTGTCCTGCCTTCCCTTACCAGAAGTTGTCCATAAGACCCACATTGGACCAATCAAATCTGATTGGTTGGACCCAAGATCTGAGTCTTTGTTTGTTTGTTTGTTTATTGAAAAGACAGATATACAGAGAAGAAACAAAGAGAAAATTCTGCCACCTGCTGGTCCACATCCCAAATGGTCACAACAGCCAGACGAGAGCCAATCTGATTGCAGGAGCCAGGAGCTTCTTCCGGGTCTCCCACATGGGTGCAGGGTCCCAAGGCTTTGGGCCATCCTCTACTGCTTTTTCAGGCCACAAGCAGAGAACTGGATGGGAAGTGGAGCAACTGGAGCACAAACTGGATGCTGGTGTTTGGCAGTGGAAGATTAGCCAGTTGAGCCACCGTGTCAGCCCTAAGATCTAAATCCTGAGTGATGTGCCTAAGAAATGAAAAAAGATTGGAGCCATCCCAGTGCCAGTGCCCAGGAAAGAAGTTGGGATGCTTTCTGCTGCCCTAGTGCCCAGCTCTGCCTTGGTTCCTGTTCTTGTCCCTCTTTCTGTCCATTAATGTCCCTTTCATGTTATTTCTCTACGTTTAAGGTGGCCAGGTTTTGTTTCTATTGCTTGCAAATACAGAATCAGGATACAAAGTCAGATCCTTATCTGACAATACTTTTAAGTTCAAACTTATCATGAGTTCAGGTTTGATTATATTAAGAGGATGCTTGGTTTCTCTGAATTTCTTATGATTTATGATTTACCATATTGCTATAATAATGAAATATTACTTTACTAAATTCTTTACTACAACTTTGCAGTAAAAAAAAAGAGGAAAGATGGGAAAGGTTTTTATATGGTTAGTAAGAATCTCTGGGGACTTGTTCCATAGTAGGGCAACTATAGCTATTGATAGCATTCTATATCTTTCTCCAAAAGAAAAAAAAGCTAGAGGAAGGGATTTCACAGGTTGGAAAACATGAAGAACATAATGTCTAGTATTAGAGACAATATAGTATCATGACCTACTTATGAAAGTTACAACTGTAGTACTTGGCCTCTTGTTCCAAATTTCTAGTTCAATTTCCTACCAGGATTCTCAATACACCGTAGCAGGGTCAGTGTTTCATCAATTCTTAATCATCGAAGCGAGGAGTTGGGCCAGCGTGGGCTCTCAGCAATCATCTCTCGGGGAGAACAGCCATCCTTGCAGCATATTTCATCACTGAGGATGAGTCACTGCAAAATACAATGGGCTGGTGGGGTTTTACAAAACACCAGCCTAGTCAACAGTGGAAGCCTCGCAAGCACTTTTGCTCTGCACGGAAAGGCCAGCTTTCATTCCCAGAGGGTTTACAAGGGCTTAAGAAGAAGACTTCCTTCTTTTAGGTTAATGAATTCAAAGCCAAGAATTCATTTGGAAGTGGAAAATGGCCAGAAAATTCATTGCTGGGTGCTGTGGTTGAGAGCAAGCAGTGTTAGCAAGGGAAAACTTAAGCTGACAACGTGACCTTCACATTGAGCTTCAGGATTGCCAACCCTCTAGCAGGTGCTCTTGCATTTCCTTAACTCCTGGGGCATCCCCATGGCTGCCATAGCAAGTTGCCACTGCACACTCAGTGGCTTGCAGACCCAGCAGTTACTCTCTCCCAGTCCTGCCCCTCAGACTGCCTTGTGCAACTCTGCTGGGCTAAACTCAGCTGGGCTGCCTTCCTCTGGAAGCAGATCCAACCTGCTCCATACATCTCCTCCAAGAGCCCCTGGGCCCCACATCCCATCCATCATCTCTCCCCTCTTGCTCTCCTTCTCTCTATCATCAGCAGATAATCCTTGGGATTATGGTGGGTCTGGATAGTCCAGAATCTTGTCCCCCCTTCAAGTCCTTTAGCCACATCTGCAAAGTGCCATGGGGATTAGCGTATGGGTCAAACCTTCTTTACCCTACCACAATATGCACAGTGTTGCCATGAACAAATACTTTAGGAAATAAAGAGAATAAACTTTTTAGCTAATAAAAATAAAATAATTATACTGTAAACTTGCAGGGGGGAAATGCCCAAATTAGAGTGGACTTACAGCTAATGAATTTTTAAAAGAAAAATCAGCGTTCGTTCTGTAGCTGTGGGCCAATAACTAATTTGGTGATTCTTTTTTTAAGAGATTTTTAAAATATAATAAAATAACCAAACAAATAAAAAATGATTTTATAAAATAATTTTTGATCGAATTGAGTCTTCTTGGCTCTATTGGCAATAAATCCATTTTATTCCAGGGATTCAGAATTTCTAATCATCACTTTCACACTCCATCCATGCCATTGGCTTGTGAGAGAGAGAAATGTTTCCATCAGTTTCTTTTTAGTCAATGGGTAGAGGAACTACAGGGTGCCAAGTACAAGAATGTTGCTCTGGCTCAGAACACTGGGGCCTCAGAGTGTTGCCTCCCTGGACCCAGACAGGAAGTAGGATGTGAGCAGGGACAACTCCTGAGTTCCTGAGGGGCCGGCATCTTGCCTTCCACCCCCAAGACTGCCTATCAGGTGTGTCAGACGGAGCCACGCTTCTCTTACTTGATATATCTCACTAGTAACTGCGGTTGTGTTAGTTCCCAAAGAGACAGAAGATGATGGGGTTAACAAGTTAGAGGTTGGGGCTTGCAGGGTGGGTGAATACAATCACCACAGCAACAGTGAGTGTGGTGATTAAGGAATAACCCCATACACAACCACACACTTCTGAGATTTGATCCCTGTAGATTAAAAAAAAATGCCTCTTATGCCCTCAGAGGCTTCTGAAAAACTAAAATAATTCTCCAGAATGTTTTTCTTTGATTCACCTAAACAAAACATAAAGATCTATGATGTTTGGTCACCTCTCTTTAAGAAAACATGGAAGTGGGCCTGGCAAGGTAGCCTAGCGGCTCAAATCCTTGCCTTGCATGTGCCGGGATCCCATATGGGTGCCGGTTCTAATCCCAACAACTCTGCCTCCCATCCAGCTCTCTTGTTATAACCTGGGAAAGCAGTAGAGGACAGCCCAAAGCCTTGAGACCCTGCACTCATGTGGGAGACCGGGAACAGCTCCTGGCTCTTGGCTTCAGCTCTGGCCGTTATGGTCATGTGGAGAGTTCTTCATCGGACGGAAGATCTTCCTTTCTGTCTCTCCTCACTGTATATCTGACTTTGCAAGAAAAATAAAATAACATCTTAAAAAAAAGAAAGCATGGAAGTATTTGGTTATTTTAGAAGGAGTTTCATAAAAATTAAGACTTTTGCATTTACTTGTAAAGGAAAAACTACAACCATCCACAAAAGAAAAAAAAGAGTGGGCATCGGGCATCTGCAGAGGCTGCACTCTGGGGTGTCTGGGCAGACGGGACCTTTTTAATCACCATCATTTGCATTCAGCCCATTCAGAAGTCTAGAAGTCTTGACTACTCTATCTTAGTTGGGGTGACTCAGCTTTTGCCTGTGAATAATCTGCAAAGATTTAGCCAAACACACTCATAGAATGAATAAGACATCAGAGGGATGGTATGTAATCCATTGATCAAAAACATCTAAATAAAATCCTTGGAAACGCTTCCATGCAAGCAGATAATACTTATCTTTGTGTTTACCACACTTCAGCTGAAAACATCTTGGTATCTGTTTCCACTTCTATCCCTAAAAGTAGTTTCTGGTAAAAGTGTTTGTTGGAACAAATAGTGACCAACCCAGTTCTTCCAAGTAAAGACTCTCTTTCCCCATGAACCATTTTTTAATTAAATTGGCAATGACTTTATAGTTCAAAAACAAAACAAAACGACAAAAAAAAAAGACTTTGGAAGAGCACGATTGCTGTGCATGACAGCAGCTCAGGATGTAAATTAAATTTAAAAGGCTGCCTTTATGAAAGTGGAAAGATCAAGCATCACTTTAAATTGAAAAAGGCAGTCTAATAAATTCCACAACCCAGCAAAATTTAAGTAAGCTTCACAAAAGCTTCCAAGTTATCCCTAACTTCTCTCCCACAATCTTACTTGAAGACACTGCGATAAACTGCATTTTAATAAAATAATAATTCCGGAATTTTCCAAGTTACCAGGCCCTGCACTGAAGGAGAAATGACCGTGATTCAATCTCTGTCTCTCCGTGCAAGGGGTGTCTACAAGTGCACGCACAGCTACACCCGCACATTCGAGCATGTGTAATTATACCCCTACCTTGTTCCCCAAAGGGTATAAGGCATTTGTGCACATGTGAAGTAAGACAAATTAGTTTGCCATTTAAAGTTTCTCTCCCTAAAATAAAGCTCTATGAATATTTATTTTGTATTTGCATAAAGCAGGCAAACACCTTGTCACGAGACCCTTTTGTTCAGTTGGCTCCCATCACTCAAGCTCATGATGACACTTTCCTATTTATATATGGAGCATTAAATTTGCTTTTGACGGGAACGTGGGGAGGAACAGAAAAATTGCCCAGTTAAGAATGTTTGCTTCTCTTCAGTGACAGGCATTCTCATCTCAGGACACCTAGGCTTGCTTTTGGCAGTGGAAGTGGAGACCCGTACTTTGCACGTTTGCACCTATAGACACAGATGCTCTGGTCTATCTCCCAGGGGAAGACTCATACTGCTGGTGATAGGTCCCTTCCTCATCCACAGAAGTTTCAGAAAGGAAAACAGGAAGCTGCTTCCTTTCTGCCCTAGTGTGAAAGGGGCCAGTCCACCAAAGACGGCCTTGTCCGTTCAAAGGCTGCAAAGCTGGAGGGGGAAAAGCGTTCTGTCTTACCACCACAGACAAGGATGTTAGCTCCATGAGACCCACTTGTAATCAGCGTGCAGATAGATCCCTCACCTCCACCCTCTACCTGGCTGAAATGCCCCTGGTAGCAGGCAAGTTCCATACACTGTAGCCAGCACTGCTCCAGCCTGTGGGACTTAGGACTGGGCAACAGATAGGGAAGTGGGGGCAATGGGAATTAATTTCAAACCAAATGAATCAGGGATAAGCCATTACAATTCCAATTCTTTTTTTAAAAGATTTATTTGTTTTTGTTAGAAAGGTAGATTTACAGAGAGAAGGAGATGCAGAGAGAAAGATCTTGATCTGAAGCCAGGGGCCAAGAGTTTCTTCCAGGTCCCCCAAGTGGATACAATTGCACTTCTGTTTTCACTCAGTGCAGCTGAACAGCTTGCAGTGCCAGGTCGGAAGTATGAATGCCTAAGTCCTTGGTCCCACACTCCCTAAGCTTCAAGAACCCATAACTTGCCACTAAGCCAATTCTCATGGCATGAGCTTGGAAACGATTAATAGCTCAAACAAGGGGAGGATTGAAAAATTAGTAAATCTGGTCCCTATTGATCAAAGATCCCCTCCCCCACGAGACATTTGGAATGGTCTAGAAAATTAGTTTTAAACACGCAGACCAGAGACAATTCTCCAAATTCCTTGTGAGACAATCTCGGTCCTGCTCCCAAAGTCTCCCTACCACCTTGCTCAACAGGTCAGGCACCAGCCATTGCTTCCAACCAGTGGTTCTCATTTGGACTGCGTTGTAGGATCACATGGGACCCTCTTTGTGGGGAGTGGCTCGAATATCACTCCAGAGATTCATAAGACCCCACCACTTTGGCCTGGTACCAAGTTGGATACCTGCTTCCCCTTCCCACGGCTTGCAAACTTCCCGCTGTTCCGGTTGCCCACCAATTTGCTCTAACCTCCTAAACACGCCCCACCACCATCACCAATACAGTGTAACCTCATGATGCCATACCTGACAGCCCAACCACCAATCCCCTGTCACCTCTTCCCTAATCTCTGCCCACCTACCAATCTCCTGAGGCTCTGATAATTTTAGCCACCAATCAATCCCTTGGGGCCCAACCACAACCCCTAGCAACCAATCCCTGAGTGCCCCCTCCCCCCGCAAGATGCACCCTGAGGGCATAAAGGAGCTTCCACATGCACCCCCTCCCTTGCGGCTCTCTCTCTGCCTCCACTCCTGTACCTACCCTGCTGGAATAAAGGACCTGCTAGCTGTCTCTGTGTCTGGTGTTTTGGTTTATTGTGGCAAACTTATCCTGAAGAGAGTTTAGCTGCACAAAAGGACCAACACTTTTAAAGCTACTGGTGCCCAGGACAATTCAATCAGAAACACCAGGGGCAGGACTCAAAAAAAAAAATGAGAATAAAGAAAACAAAACAACAGCTACGTAAAAAAAAAGAAAGAAAGAAAGAAAGAAAAAAACCCACAACAACCTGTTATGATTCCAATATGCACCCAGGATAAAAGTTAGTGCTTTAGATATATGGTTGGTCACATTTACTCTCCAAAATAATCCCACAGGTGGGTGCTTTCCATCCCTTCTCTCTCTCTTTTTTTAACATTTTTTGATTTTTATTGGAAAGGCAAATTAGATTTATGGAGAGAAACAGAGACAGAGAGAAAGATCTTCTATCAAATGGTTCACTCCCCAAGTGGTCACAGTGGCCAGAGCTAAGCCGATCTGAAGCCAGGAGCCAGGAGCTTCTTCCAGGTCTCCCATGCAGGTGCAGGGCCCCAAGGCTTTGGGCTGTCCTCTACTTCTTCCCCAGGCCGTAACATGGGAGCTGGATAGGAATTGGAGCAGCCAGGACATGAACCAGCGCCTATTTGAAATCCTGGTGTGTGCAAGGTGAAGCTTTAGCCACTAAGCCATAATGCCAGGCCCAATACCTATAGGTTGCAACAGATCATGAAGTGTACAGGAAGTTTTTTCTGATTCTAAAAATAAGGTTTGACTAATGACTACCTAAGTGAAGAGGTTATTAAAATGTGGCTCCTAATGGACCGACATTCCATGACACATCATCAACCAATTGATTGGCCTCTGAGGCTGGTGGGTGAAGTCTGGGAAAGCAGGTTTTCAAGAGGGCAAAGTTGGGGGTTTCTAGATTTGGGTTAGGATGACAGGCAGATGTCTTAGTCCCATGCCATGAATTCTGTCTGTTGTCTGAATGGGTTGATTGTCTTGTGTTTTTTTTGTTTTTTTTTTTTTTTTAAGATTTTATTCATTTTATTACAGCCAGATATACACAGAGGAGGAGAGACAGAGAGGAAGATCTTCCGTCCGATGATTCACTCCCCAAGTGAGCCGCAACGGGCCGGTGCACGCCGCAACGGATCCGATGCCGGGAACCAGGAACCTCTTCCGGGTCTCCCACGCGGGTGCAGGGTCCCAATGCATTGGGCCGTACTCGACTGCTTTCCCAGGCCACAAGCAGGGAGCTGGATGGGAAGTGGAGCTGCCGGGATTAGAACCGGCGCCCATATGGGATCCCGGGGCTTTCAAGGCGAGGACTTTAGCCGCTAGGCCACGCCGCCGGGCCCGGGTTGATTGTCTTGTACTACAATGGCTTTTATCAGGCTGGGGTCTTGAAGAGGAAGGAATTGCCTATATCGGCAAGCTAAAAGTTGCTAGGAATAGCAGCTCTTTCTCTTGAGGTAGAGGTCAGGACACTTGGAGATCTTTGAGGATGATCTGGTTGTAGAGGAAAATTGTCCCAAGCCATGTGCCCTAGTCCTTGGACAGAGTTTTTCAAAGGCATCAATTCCAGGGCCAGTGTTGTGGTTGCAGCGGGTTCAGCTGCACCTGTGATGCCGTGCGAGTGCTGGTTCAAGGGCTGGTGCTCCACTTCCAAGCCTGCTCCCTGCCAACTCACCTAGGAAAGCAGCAGATGATGGTCCTCTTTCACTCACACAGCAGATTTGGAAGCAGCCCGAGGCTCTGGTCTAGGCCAGCCTCAGCTACAGTCATTGTAGTCATTTGGAGAGTAAATCAGCAAATGGAAGAATTGTGTGTCTACGTTTGTGCGAAAATATTGGAAGTGAAGCCACATCTGATGTGGTGGTAGAAGTGCAGCAGCAAGAACTCCCCAGCAGGCAGTGCACTGGAAAAAAGTCAGGTTCAAATTCTGGTGGTCACTCTGATCTTCAACAACATCTTCCTCTCCCTGAGCACCATCCTCCTTATCCATTAAATGGTTCAGGGGTGAAGCCTCAGTAAATCCACCACAAGGTGAAAGCATCACATCAACTGAGTCTAACCTCCCATATGCCCTAGCTCAGCCACACAACACACTGCAGGCTGTTTGTCACTTCCCCTCGTGGCAATGGAGTCAGCTCTGCCCAGTGTGACAGAGCAACCTGTGGCATATTGCTTGCCCAGGAAAAGATCAACGGTCCAAATCTGAAGTATGGTTCTGCTGAATGCATATGCCTTTGGCACCATGGGAAAGTATGTCAAACCTTTCCAAGTCAGGGACTGTCTGTATATGATATATTCAATCCAATGCTTACAAGCGCCCAATGAACACTGTCTTTAAAAAAAAAAAAAAAATCTGGGCCCGGCGGCATGGCCTAGCGGCTAAAGTCCTCACCTTCAACGCCCCGGGATCCCATATGGGCACCGGTTCTAATCCCGGCAGCTCCACTTCCCATCCAGCTCCCTGCTTGTGGCCTGGGAAAGCAGTCGAGGACGGCCCAAAGCTTTGGGACCCTGCACCCGCGTGGGAGACCCGGAAGAGGTTCCTGGTCCCGGCATCGGATTGGCGCGTACCGGCCCGTTGCGGCTCAGTTGGGGAGTGAATCATTGGATGGAAGATCTTCCTCTCTGTCTCTCCTCCTCTCTGTATATCCGGCTTTCCAATAATAATAAAATCTTAAAAAAAAAAAAAAATCTGTCTGTTGGGCCCGGCGGCGTGGCCTAGCGGCTAAAGTCCTCGCCTTGAACACGCCGGGATCCCATATGGGCGCCAGTTCTAATCCCGGCAGCTCCACTTTCCATCCAGCTCCCTGCTTGTGGCCTGGGAAGGCAGTCGAGGACGGCCCAATGCTTTGGGACCCTGCACCCGCGTGGGAGACCCTGAAGAGGTTCCCGGCATCGGATCCGTTGCGGCGTGCACCGGCCCGTTGCGGCTCAGTTGGGGAGTGAAACATCGGATGGAAGATCTTCCTCTCTGTCTCTCCTCTACTCTGTATATCCGGCTTTCCAATAATAATAAGTCTTTAAAAAAAAAAATCTGTCTTTCTTACATGGTAATAAGTAAGAATTCTCTCTTCACTGCTAAGGATCCTACATTGGCCATTTACAAAAGCATGAACTTGTATTTGAATGATAGAAGGCTCATTACCCACCCTTCCTAATTAATCAGTGTTTCAGATGGTTCAACGCTGGATTTTTCCAAGCTGCCAGCCCACCCTGTGCATGTGAAATAAAATTTAATCTATATAATACTTTCTCGGAAAATCATCTCCAACATTCTGCAAGATCCAGGATTTATCTTTATGAAAGATGAATTCCAAAACAGAAATAAAATGCAAACTGAGTGCCTGGCAGCTCTCCACCTCTCCTGCTCCAAGCCTCACAAATTCGCCCTCAGCTGTAGACCCAGACAGTCAGAGGTTACATCGTACTCAGCAATTCCTTATCGTAAGAGAACATTTCAAAGAGTTTATGGAAAATATGATTTTAAAGTAAGTTTATTTTATGGCAAAAAAAAAAAAGAAAAAGTTTTTTAGGAGGCTAGCGTTGCAGCATAGTAGTTAGGTTGCAGCTTATAACAATAGCGTTCCATGTTGAAGTGTCAGTTTGATTTTCAGGTTCTCTGCTTCTAGTCCAACTAATGCGCCAGGTAGAGCAACAGAAAACTGTCTGAGTTCTTGGGCCCCTGTTACCCATGTGAGACACCAGGACAAACTCCTGGCTCCAGGCTTTCACCTTCCCCAGATGGGATTGTTGCAGCCATTTGTGGAGTAAACCAGCACGTAGAAGCTATTTCTCTTTATGTCTCTCACTTTCCCTCTGTTTCTCTGCCTTTCAAATAAATAAATAAAGCCTTTTAAAATCATACATATGTGACAGTTTCAAAAAATTTATGAAAATGTATATTATTATTGGGCCCAGCAAGGTAGCCTGGTAATTAAAAACCTCTCCTTGCATGTGCCAGGATCCCATTTGGGTGCAGGTTCTAATCCCAGCAGCCCGCTTCCCAAGCAGCTCCCTTGTTATAGCCTGGGAAAGTAGTCGAGGATGGCCCAAAGCATTGGGATCCTGCACCTGTGTGGGAGACCGGGAAGAGCTCCTGGCTCTTGGCTTCAGATCGGCTCAGCTCTAGCCATTGAGGCCACTTGGGGAGAGAATCAACCGGCAAAAGATCTTCCTCTCTGTCTCTCCTCTTCTCTGTATATCTGACTTTACAATAAAAATAAATTAAATTTAAAAAAAGAAAATGTTTATTATGAGAACAATAATGTAGGAATTATTTTAAAACATTTTTTTCACCCAAACTGCCTTGTTCACTCCATTTTCCCACACTCTCTTTTTAGTACTTTTGTATCAGATGTGTGCTAGGTATTGTGACAGGTGATGGAGCTCACTGGGAGTGGAAGATGGAGTAACCTGGAGACTCAAGTCTTCTCTCTGCAGATAGCCAACAAAGCAACCTAATTATACTGAGTCCATTTGCCTCTCAGGATGGTCACACCCACACACCTGCTGTGCCTGTGTTCTGGTCTCATCTCCAGCCGTTCCCCCATTGCCTAATCTCCCACTTCATTGGCACCTTTGCTCTTCCATATTGTTCCTAGGAGGCCCCCTTACCCTCTGTGCATGGTCACTCCTCTCTTGATGGGTATCAGAGGGGATGGTGGTGTGTTAGTACCAACCTCTCTCTCCAGAGGCTCATTCCTGACCACTGAGATTAAGTTAGCACCTTGCCTATTCCCCCCTATCAATCTCCCTCTCCATGCCTTCCTGCACCCTGCTGTACCAGAAAGTCTTCAACATTTAGATGGTTTTCCTTATTTAGCTTTTCACTGGGGTTTTGTTTGACTCTTTTTTGTGATTCTCAGTGCTTCCAATGAGGTTAAGGCCCAACATATTCTCTGAAATAAATGAATGTGTACTAAGTCATGCAGCATAGAAAAGGGAAAGGAAGGTCAATTCTGGAAATTAAAGAGATCATAGCTGAGATGAGGAGGAGATGACTAGCTCTGCTGCTGAGGCAAGATGTGCTGGTTCTCTGTTCAGAGTAGCCAAAGATCAACAGCCAAAGGTCAACAGCAGGTAAAGCCAACACTACACTGGCATCCTATACGGATGCCAATGCACATTCAAGCTTCTCTACTTTCAACCCAGCTCCCTGAAAATGGCCTGGAAAGGCAGTACAAGAGGGCCTCAGTGCTTTGGCCATCCACATGAGAAACCCTGGTGAAGTTATGGGCTCCTGGTTTCAAATGTTCTGCCCTGGCCACTATAGTCACTTGGGCAGTAAACCTGCAGATAAAAGATATCTCTCTCTCTCTCCCTCTCCCTAAAGTACATAAATAAGTCTTTATTAAAAATGTTTAACAGTCTCCCTAGACCTGGAGGAATGGATGTAGCCACTTCTCTAGCAGTCTCTTGGCAGAAAGCCACAGAGCTGATTACCCAAGGAGCTGTTCAACATTTGAGAATGTCTCAGTAAGATGCCAGGAAAAGTTCAGTGCCTGAAGCCCTCTGAACCCCATCTTTCTCAGTGTGAACTTGACTCTGAGTAGCCCAGGAGAACAGTCCTGGAAAGCCTCCCCACTAGAGCCTTCAGCTTCCTTCCTTGCTCTCCCCTTGAGCAGCAACAGCTCACAATTACAGAATAACCATTTCTGTGCAAGGCAACTAGCATTAGCACCTATCGCCCACAGCAACCCCCTAAAGTAGGCATTACTCATGAAACAGGCAGCCAGCAGAGTCATTTACCGAGGCCACCTGAGCTGGGAATTGCTGACGCCAGCATCCGGCCCCAGGGTCTGTTCAATGAAAACCTGTGGGACATGGCCTCCCAGAGGTATTACACACACCAGGCATTGATTTCATACTATTTGTAATAGTGAAAAAGTTGTAACAGCTATGTTTATCCCCAGCAGAACAGAGAACCTGAAATAAATTGAGTCCTGCAATAAAATTTGACACAGCATTGAAAATGAAATATTAATCCCATGTACAGGACCAGTGATGAGTCTCACACTCCTGATGTTGTGTGAAAGAAGCCAAACATACCATTGCGGTTCATTTGTGTCGCAAAGTTCTGAAGGCTTGAGCAGTGGCTGATTTGTTGCTATTCACTTTGCCATCACTACCTGGGCTATCGCATGTGGTATACTTCTCCACTGTGAGATTATTTTTATCACAGTAAAATAAATATTTTCTTTGAAAGTAAATACATACAGTCAAAGTTTGTGGTTCGTATTCTCAACTGACTTGGGGGGAAAAAACCTGGTGTCATCCTCATCCTTTTTCCTGTTCAAGCCTGGGTAGCAAACTAAAGCACAAGTGAATCTTTTTGGTGCACTTTTGGATGTTCCTACATCCAGTCAGCTCTGGAGTTCTTATTCCACTTGCAAAAAAAAAAAAAAAAGTACCTAGTCTTGAACTTCAGAGTTCCGAACTCTACACGACCTGCTTCCTACAAGCTTTGCACTTGATGAACAAATTGTGTGCCAAGAAAACTTCAAAATTCTATCAAGCTTAATTAAGTAATTTCTGTCTATAAATGACATCCCTCCTGCACCTCATGAGCCCCACCCATGCACTAATAGAATGTGACAGCTGTATCACCAACATGGCCTCCCCCGCCTGCGGGGCCCTGCAGAGGTGAACTCCTCAGGCTTGGAAGATACTAGGGTACTGACAGTCCACTTGCAGAAATGTGAACACAGGAGCATCTCAGATCAGGCACAGCATAACTGCCCAGGCCCATCCCACGACCATCTGTGCCAGGCATGGCGAGAGTCCCCAATGGGTGCAGAAGTGAGAAAGTAAGTGGAATTCATCACACTTTCCCTTCCCTACGAAAATGCATTCATGTGGAGGTTGTGGCATTCCTGCCATGCAATCTAGTAGGGTACACACATGGTGCTTTGCTAAGGTCTTGTATTCTGTCCCTTGGCCAACTTTTCTAGGTGCCGCCTGTATGTGAGGGCATGCTACAGTTGTCCTATTTCTTATTCCTGACTTGTTTCTCTTTTTCCCTTGTGAGTTTCCTTCCTTCAGTGTTCAACAGCAACCACCTTAAGGCAAAGGGGAAATTGTCCTCTCGGTTGCCCCAATTTCCTAACCTATTTGAATGAATAAATAAATGATAAAAAGCTCTGGTTTCTGAGTGTTAACGGAAGCAAAAGTTCTGCCAAGGCTGGCTGCCAAAATATTTGTTTCCAAATATTTGAGTGGGGAAATGGAAATATCCAGTCAATGAGATATACAAAGGAATACCTCCCTCCCCAATTCTCCATACCACACAGCCACTCATAGGTTCGATTCCCAGCTGCCTTGAGTCCAAACGAAGAAGTCCCAGAGAGATGAACATAGAAATTAAAATGCAGCCCTGGGTAAAGTAATGGGACTGTGATGTTCTGTTTATTTTTTGCTACTATTATCCAAACATCTTTTCAATTCTCATACACAGGTACAGATTCCAGTCAAGGCTACCACATTACTGCATCTGTTCCGATTCTACTGAATACAGTTTTGCTAAGTTTTTTTTGAAATTGCTTTTGTGGGCATGAAGGTCCTTTTCAATAATAACGATGGGGGGATGACTTTATGTAGCTAATTCAAAGGAATATGCATGCTTTTTGTTTCACTGATGCTACAGAAGAAAAGAGGGGAGGGATGTCAGGAATGAAAAAAGGGGGAAGGGACCAAGGGATAGAAAGTTCCCCACACCAGTGGTTTTCCAAGCCTGGTTTCTGACTGCCAGGCCAGCCTTGCCTTGGGCTGCTCTGCAGTGCTCTCCAGCCCTCTCCAGCTCCACAGAATCAGAGCTCAGTGTCCCCAGGGATGCTGCAAGTTTGATTCCATTTTCACTTTCTCCCAGCAACAATAGCTACTCACACCTCTGGGTTTCTCTCCAGTCTTCAGGGGGCTGGGGGATATTAACATGAACAAATCCTGTCCTCTCCATTCAGAAATGTATGGTTTCACTTTAAATAAATAAATAAATAGTGCAGTCCTGCCTTCTGAATATTCTGAGGTGGTTCAGCATGAAGTGGGTAACCTCAGTGCCTTGCTCATTTGGTTTACCCAGGACTGGTAGGAGAAAAAGGACAATTACCCAATCCAATTTCCCCCTCAAACAGCAGCTTGCTTCTCATCTTTAATTAATTGTTCCGTTTCTTCCGGAAACTCTGATATGAGTTAAACCAAGAATCCCTGAGAATCAGTGAGACAAAAAGGAGCTATTCTCGCTATCCCTAAATGATCTCCTGGGGAAATAGTGGGGAGATGGATGGGTGAAGGGGTGGGGGAGAGCGCTGGCATGGGCATGAAAGGGTTGGCACTGACATCATGAGCAGATCAGGGAAAGGGCACCATGCCAGACATACCTGGGGGTAGCAGAACTGGAAGGCACAACCAAAGTGGACCCATGTGATTCTGTTCAACATGTACTTCATTTTCATCAAAGTGTTTTGGAGTCCTTTTCAGCACAATTGAATACATGGAGCAGCATCTCCTGATCATTGATGCTCCCTCTTCCCTTTCATCACAGAGCTATCAGTTATTGGATAGATGTCTGTGATTTCACTATGGCAAATTCCAGTGTCTAGAAAGAATCTTTTTTAAAAATCCAACTTCCCTCAACCATTTCTGATGACTGCAGGAAAAAAACTTATGTGCAACCAACAACTTGTGCAACATTTATGCAACTCCATGAAACCCAGGGTGAGTCTTCCGACTTCTCTGACTTGTTTCTAATGGAGGTTAATGCCCACAGCCTGAACATCAGGTGGCAGGAGGTCTGTTGCAGCTCTGTTGAGGACTAATTGAGTGAAGTTGGGCCAGAGTCTTCCCAGAGTCCTCAGTTCCTCATCAGAAAAATAGCTTTGGAATTCTCAGTCACCTCAGTTCTAGCTTCCTGAACATATATGAAAATTTAATAGTCAGTAGGTTATTTTTGGACAGCACACATGCCCACCCATGGATGAGTTGATAAGGAAAATGCACATTACTCACACGTTAGACTGCTGTTCAGATGTTGGAAAGGGTGGGAGTACTGCCACAAGCAGTCACACAGATGAACCTTGGAACATGGATGAACTACTACACAGATGAACATTGAAAACATGATGCTGAGCAAAAGACGCCAGTTGCAAGGAAGCAACTAAGGGTACAGGATTTCTTACTGAAGTCTTGCAAATGTCTTAACATTGAGTGTGATGACAGCTGTTCAGATCTGTGACCAAACACCATTGAATCGTGGGCTTTCCTTGGGTCAGTTGTATGGGATGCAAAGTCTAACTCAACAGGGCTAATACAAGAACGGTTTGTAAAAGCCAAGTTTGAAAAGTTGCCAAGTTTCTGACAAGATCCAAGTCCATGGAGAATGCCTGTCTGGGATGGATAAGGATGACTATTTCATACAAAGCAAGTTTCACAGGGCTCAACAGCATCCTGAAAGCACGGAGGAACATTGAACTCTAGGCCTGTGGGCATGCAAAGGGAGTGGTACCAACAGAATACTGATAGAAAGGTTGAGAGAGCCAATGAGAAAAAGATGGGAATCTATCACAGAGCTGACTCCAAGTTCAGAAATGTTAGTGATGGGAAATGATGGCTGAGTGAATACAGCCATACAGTAGGTGCTCAGTGATCTGGTGTGGGGCAGTAGGAAGAGAGCCCTGAGGCAGAAACACACCACCATGAGGACACAATGGAGGGGACAGACAGAAAGTACCAGCAGGTAACTTAGCAGCACCTGTGAAGGGAGGCTTGGGGCCGACTTGAGGGTGAGGGGACGCATGAAGCAGTGTCTGGAGCAATTATTGAGATCCCAGCTGTTGCCAGTGCATGTACTCAGCTGCCAGCTGAAAGGAGACACACCTGCAGCTGGCATTCAGCTAAGTGCTCCCAGCCCAAAAATGAGACCTGTCAATGCCGGAGTCCAGCTCCAGCCGAGCTCGGAGCTCGGGACGGGTGCATGGAGTCGGCGATAAAGAAAGACACAGACACTGACACTTGGTGCGTTCTCACAACAGCCCAAGAAAAATCTGTCCTTTTTATTTACTCAGACACCTCACAAGCTTCTACACAAAAAACTACTTATTTTATTTTTACTTCAAGACTAAGGGGGCATGTACAGACATTTGGTCACTCCGTCTGCACTTTAAGGCTAAGCAGGTGCCCCTAAAGATAATTCTGCAAAATACTGTATTCATATTTTTCAAAGCAAGCCATTATTTATTCTTCAGCAGTAGCCATGGAGCAACAGCCAGGACTCCAAGGCCAAGGCACATGCAATTACCTGCTAATCAGTAGTACATTCCTACCACATTTCTATTTCTACAATTTACCCATTATTTAATGGGAAAATAGGTTACAAGGGAAAAAATGTAGAATCTAAAACAAAAGTTTCAAATATTAAATCCCCCTACAACTATAGACTCTACAACTCCATAAACAATGAAATAATAATCAAAAGCATTTTTCTTTAATAAAAGCATCCTTAATTCCTCTAGCTAAAAATTATAAAAGTGGTTAAAACAATTGCATTTTCTATATTCTGAAAAATTACAAAGACTGGCTAGCCTTTGAGATAACAATAACTATATTTACTGCCATAGCAGTTTCAGCTCTCTCTCCCACCACTTCCATTACTTTGTAAAATTCTTATTAAGCCATTTCCCAGAAGGCATGCTATATGTCTGGGCCCGATTTCAGGGCAATGGGTAGGCACACAATAAGGTGTCCAGAAAAGGCATGGGTTTAATTGTACTCCTATGTGCAGTTACAGGCCCACTCACCAAGACATTATCAATAACATTAACTCTCAAGCTCACGTTGGTGGCAAAAGTCATCTCACAGGGGCAAACAATACCTCAATAGATCACAGAATTCTTAGTGGGGTGGTTGAGTGTCCATGCAAAAAGGTGGTGAGACTGCATCAAGGTGGTCAGAGAGAAATCCGCCGGGCCCTGCCAAACAGCTGGAAGGTTCCCTGAGCTGTTCTCTTCATACCTTTGTGTCATCCACACCCACTGCACGGACCCCAGCATGGCAAAGGACCAAATCCAAAGGCAGAGCCCTGGCTCTGACCTCAGCTAACATCCTAAAGTGTTCACTAATGTACCAACAAGTTGTAAGGCTGTAATTCTTACCAGGTAGAAGCTGGGGGCTTGTGACAATGTAGCAACACCAGGTTCCCCCTACCTCTTACATAAAGCCCATTGGAATGTTAGTGATGGAGCTCCAAAGCTCCATTGGACTTTATGTAAGGGGTATGGAGACCTGCTGACCCCTTAGCAGAAGAAGCAATCATCCCTGAGATTTCCAAAGATGGGTTCTGAGAGAGCACCAGACCGGAATCTGTGAATCTTACGGTGAGGGTCTCCAAGAGTCCCCAGTCTAGTGGGCCCAAGGCAGTCTCTGGGACCCACAAAACCAGGGTCTCATGGGAACATGTCAGAAATGTGCGTTTATGCTGAGTCAGAGAGGCTGGGGTGGAATCCAATGATCCATGTTCAAACAGCATGCCCTGAAGTGGAAAACTCTTCAGCTAAGTCTCTGCCTTCTGCAATGACCCTAATCCTGTGCTCCTGAGAGCTAACTTCTGCAACCTCGCTGAGAAAACCTGCACTGGAGGATCAGCAGAAGCTGGGTCTGCAAAGAGAAATACAAAGGTGCACACACCAGGGACAGATTCTCCCTGGGCTTCGCCAGAGCCTATAGCCATGCAAGACTCTCCAGTGGCCCCTGCTATGAGCAGGATCCAGAGGACAAGCCAGGATCTCATTCAAGCATTCCATTCTCACTCAGCAGTTCATCCACCTATTCTGCCCTCCACATACAAGGGATCCTTGACATTGAATGGAAAAATGCCCAGTCTGAAGCAATTATACATTGATTTTCTTTTTCTGGCACAAAAATAAACTAACCTTTCAAAACCAACTTTATATTTTAAATTTTTTGAAAGAGTTACAGAAAGAACAATGGAGATCTACCAAATGGTGGCTGGGCCAGGCTGAAATCCAGGAGCCAGGACTTCCATCTAGGTGTCTCATGTAGGTATAGGAGCCCAAGCACTTGGTTCGTCTTCTGCTCCTCTTGGTGCAGTAAATGGAGACCCTAAAGAAGCTCCTGGCTCTTGACTTCAGATAGGCTCACTCTGGCCATTGTGGCCACTTGTGAAGTGAACCAGGGAACAGAAAATCTTTTTCTGTCTCTCCTTCTCTCTGACTTTGCAATAAAAAGGCAGGGGTCAGGGGTGGGGAGCTGGACCCCAAGCAAAGAAGCTGAGACTTGAACTACACTCATGAGGTGCCAGCATCACATGCAGCAGCTTGCTACACCACAATGCCAGCCCCTAAATATATTTTCTTTTTTCTTTTTAAGATGTTTATTCTTATTGGAAAACAGATCTAAAGTGTAGAGAAAGAAAGAAAGATCTTCCATCCACTGATTTACTCCCCAAGTGGCCACAACAACTGGAGCTGAGCTGATCTGAATCCAGGAGCTTCTTCCAGGTCTCCCACGTAGGTGCAGGGTCCCAAGGCTTTGGACAATCCTCTACTGCTTTCCCAGGCCACCAGCAAGGAGCTGGATAAGAAGTGGAGCAGCCAGGACTAGAACTGGCAACCATATGGGATCCCAACACTTGCAAAGTGCGGATTTAGCCACTGAACCATTGTGCCAGCATCCCCCTTCTCAAATCCATTTTCTATGAACCTTTTGGAGTGTTCTCATATTTCAAACAGTGTAATGAACGATTCCTCAAGAGTTCCTGACACTAAGACAGTGTTAGAGGCTGCAAAGTCCCCTCTCAGTTGGGCTAGCTTCACTTACTGCCCCCAGCAACCTTGCCGGGGCCCTTTCTCAGTAATGAGCAAATGCAGGTCTGGGAAGCAAAGGTTACTTAGGTTCTTGGTGCTGGAAGCAAAGGGTCCCTGCTGTGGGTGGAGAGCTTGCCCCAAACCTCCTGCCTTCCTGGAAAAGAACTGTTCAAATGTTACATTACCCTTGGATCAGCGCAGCACCGACCATTGCAGCTGCTTGGGAGTGAATTATTGGGCAGAAGATCTCTGTCTCTCCTCCTCTCTGTACATCTGCCTTTCCAATAAAAAAAATGGATAGATCTTTAAAAAAAAATGTTACATTACTTATTCAAAACCTGCAGCCACTTGCAGGTGTCCTGCCAAATGAACACCGATGCCCTAGATTCCATTGATCTTCCTCTTGAGGCCTTCTGTCCCCTCCATAACCCTTTACCAGCCCGGGTCATGACAGACTCCCACTGGTCTGTCACCCAGGGCAGCTGGGGATGTAGTGTGTGTGCGTACATGAGCGGGGAGCACTCCCCAGCATGCACACTGGTTTCCAATCTGATGGCACGAAGACCGCTCTTTCTGAGGCTGGGGCTGTTTGGACTGGCCTGTATGAATACTCCCATTTTGCCACGTTCTCGTGCCAGGCAGTCCAGTGTTCAGGACATTGATAAATCCTCTGCAATGTTATCGGGGAACAGCAGGGTCAGGTGCTGTTTCTTCAACAACTCATTATTGCAGAAATTGTTTCATGGCTTTCCAGGATTCCACAACTCCACAGCTCCTTAATATGGATAGAGACAGGGGGAGGGGAGGGGGAGAGAGAGGGGAGAGAGAGAGAGAGAGAGAGAGAGAGAGAGAGAGAGAGAGAGAGAGAGAGAGAGAGACTGGTGAGATTTTCTGCAGCCAAGACACACAATGGACTTCATTTGCTCAACTTTCCCCAGATGCGCTTGATCTCATGGGAGGCCCATCTGCCATTCCCAGGTTGTAAAAGTTCCATGGCATGCTCTCAGGTGGCTGGGACCCTCATCATCCACAGGCTTTTTCTGCATCAGAGCCCCATCTGCAGCCCTCAGAAGCCTGGACTGACCCGGACTCAGCCCTCAGAAGCCTGGACTGACTCCAAGCCTGGACTGACCCTGTCCCTGGAGTTAGCTGTTCTTAGAAGTCAACTCCCACTTAGACTTTAAAGTCCATGGGCTGCTTTAAATGCCCACTAGGTTCTCATCTGAAGGACATCTGTCTCTAAGTTCCTTAATCCTAGGACAGTAGCTAGTGTTGATATGTAGTGGGTTAAGCCAACACTTGTGACACTGGCACTCCATCTCAGAGCATGCATTCGAGTTCACCTGCTCTGCTTTCAATCCACCTCACTGTTAATGCACCTGGGAAGGCAGCAGACAATGACCAAAGTACTACAGCCCCTGCCACTCACATGAGAAACTCAGATGGAGTTCTTAGCTCCTGGCTTCTAGCTCTTGGCTCCTGGCTCCTGGCTCCTGGCTTATGCCTGGTCTAGTCCTGACTGTTATAGCCAGTTGGTGGAGTGAGTCAACAGAAGGAAAACCTTTCTCTCTCTCAAATAAATATGTATTTTTAATCTTTAAAATATCTTAGGACAGAAAAGACCATGACCCTGAACTTTAGTGAATGATTCTAGGTAGCACATCAGTCTCACATGATCCAGTTTACTGGGTGAAGGACAAGTCAGGTGTTTCCTGCAAGCAGCTTCCCATTTGGTAGACATTAAAAAGGAAGAAGTCTCTCCAATGCAGGCCTGAACTTGGGAAGGAGGTCAGGGCTAAAGCTGGAAAACTGGAAAACTGGACTCAGAACAGAGGACCATAAGATGGGAAGGGGTTCCTGAAGGTCAGAATCAAGAGCCAGATGTGAGACGGCTGAGGCACCAGGACCAAACCCTGCAGGGAACCCAGGAGTGCAGTTGACATCTTACTGTGAATGCTCCTCATTCTCTTCTCATGGGCCCCGCTAAGTTGAAGGCAACTTAGAAAGGACTAACGTTGGCCCCATCAATTTTGATAAGTGCTGCGGTAAAAACAGGGAAGACAGATGCCAAAGCAGATATTTGCAAATCATTAGCAGAAATAAGGAGGGAAAATTAGTGAAGCATACAAAACTCTTCAAAGAGTAGCATTTGATAGAATGTTCTTACGTATAAAGCATTTGGGAAACACAGGAAGGATGGCAGGAGGGAAATCACTTAAGAATGATAATTACAATAAACACGGTGGATAGAGACTGGCCTGTGGCACAGTAGCTCAAGCTATTGTCTGTGATGCCAGCATCCTGTCTGAGCACTGCTTCCAGTCTTGTTACCCACTTCCAATCCAGTTCCTGGATAACGGCCTGGGAAAGCACTGTAAGATGGCCCAAGTACTTGGGCCCATGCCATCCTCATGGAAGCCCTGAATGGAGCTTTAGAATACTGGCCTTGGCCTGGCCCCCAGACCCAGCCATTATAGTCATGTGGGAGTTGAACTGGTGGGTGAAAGATATCTTTCTCTCTCTCTGGCTAGCTCTCCTTCTTTCTATAACTCCTCCGTCCAAGTAAATAAATTGGTTAAAATATATACATATTAGAATCAAGATGGTGGAATATGGTAAGGATATGTTTAAACAGACAGAGATTCATTAGTCAGGGTGAAGCAGAGAGGTCACATTCCAGGAAATAGGAAAGGACAGGCTGATGGCAAAGGGGTACTGGAGACTGATAGACACTGGAAAGCAACAGAGACAATAGTGTGGTGCTGCAGTGACCTGATACTCCAGTGGAGTCAGTGAGCAGTGATCTGAACTCCACCAGCAGCAAGGTGGGCAGGGGAGTTCACTGGGAGTTCAGCAGTAGAACCCAGGAAAAGAACTGATCTGTCCTGATGATTTGTTTGATCCAACCAGGAGCAGAGACAGAGCAGCAGATCCCAAATAGGTGGTGCAGCAACAGGTTGGATTTCACAGCCCAGGCCCCCACCAAAGCCACATCGGGTGCCATTTTGTGTAGGAAGGCAAAGGCTTTGGGACAGGAGTGTGCATGCACTAAGCTGGGAGCAAACTCATTTCTGGCTCAGTGCATTGTGCCAACATGTATCCTACAGATTCCACCCAAAATAAGTCCGAGTAGCCCCCAGACCTAACAGACAGCTGATCCAGAACTCCACCAGTGGCACTTCAGGTGCCATTTTGTACAGTGTGGCAAGGAAGGACAATAGTGAGCAGCACATGTGCTGAGCTGGGATCAAACTCACTTCCAGCTCACTGTATTGAATTTTTCCCAAAGGGAAAATAATGCTGACTTTGGGATCCTACAGGTCAAAATAGGTCTGGGTGACCCTCAGACCTAATGGCCAACAGGCTCTAGCAAGATCAGCTCCACCAACAACCTAGTTATTTAGGATACCTGGTGTCTCCCTAATCCTGGGAACTGTGCGAACAAGAAATGGGAGAAAGCTTGTACAGACAACAGTGCAGCCACAGCATGGATCACAGGAAGTAGAGAGTGGGTCTTTGGAGACTGTGGTGGAAGTCCAATACAAGAATCCAGACCTGCAATTCACTGGAGGAAGTGGCACATGTGGCTGCAAACAAAGGACTGGGTACCAAACATAATCAGTAAAATTGAATTGTAAATCTGTGGGTGACACAGTTTAGAAACCTGCCCTAAGGAGAAGTACCTGCTAATCAGAAGTATAACCAAGAGCAAAAGAGCAGAAAGAAGCACAATGAATATCACTGAAAACTCCCCTGCAAAAGAGCAAAACCCTTTGCCAACCTCAGAGTTAGCTGAGGAATACACTGAGGAAATGAGGGATACAGAACTTTTAAAAAATTGTTATAAAGCTTGTTTTCAACAATGAGAAGCACATGCAGGAATTTAAGGAACATGTCATGCAGGAAATAGCAAGACTAAAACAAAATCAAGCAGAATTATTGGAAATGAAGGATGCAATAGAGTAAATTAAAAATTCCATGGAAAGTCTCAATAGTGGAATGAAGGAGGTAGAAGAAAGAACCTTAGAATTTTATGGGTAAATAATCAAAAAGCTGAAAAAAGTTGGGGCAAGCTAAAAAAGTATTCAAGGGACACTATTAAAAGGCAAAAACATAAGAGTTATGGGATTACCAGAAGGCACAGAAAGAGGAGCTGAGTTTAAAAGTATATTTAATGAAATAATAAAGGAAAACTTCCCTAATCTAGAGAAAGAATTGGTGAACAACATCCAGGAAAGGCACAGAACTTCCAACAGGGTTGACCAAAAGTAGTCTTTACCATGACACATCATAATCAAGCTCTCTTCAATCGAATGTAAGGAAAAGATCCTAAAATGTGCACATAAAAATATCAATTAACATTTAGAGGAATGGCAGTCACACTCACAGCTGACTTCTCACAGGACACTCTATAGACTAGGAGAGAATAA
Organism: Ochotona princeps; assembly: GCF_030435755.1. Classification (NCBI taxonomy): domain Eukaryota; kingdom Metazoa; phylum Chordata; class Mammalia; order Lagomorpha; family Ochotonidae; genus Ochotona; species Ochotona princeps. Next base: position 52,198,009 of record NC_080832.1, on the reverse strand, counting down.
AGCAACATATTCACAATTCTCAAAGGGAAAAATTGTCGGCCCAGAATAACATACCCAGCAGCGCTTTCCTTTGTGTTTGAAAATGAAATAAAATTCTTCCACAGCAAAGAAAAGCTTCCAGACCTGCCTTACAAAAGATACTTAAAGATATTCTTTTAACAGAGAAAAGGAATAGCTGGGCAAACATGAAGAGCATCCCAGGACCATAACAGAAGACTAACTCAAACAATAAACAACCCATTGCTAAAATGACAGGACCAAATTACCACCTATTCATATTAACCCTGAATGTTAATGGCTTAAACTGATCAATCAAATGTTGTAGATTAAAATGTCATGGATCAAAAATAAAACTCATCTATTTGCTGCCTACGAAAGACACATCTCACCAACAAAGACCAACAGAAACTGTATCTCATGGATTTTGATGCTTTTGTTTTTATTTTCATTTCTTCAAGACATGAAGACGTGAATATTAAATTCTTCACTGACTCATAGTTCATACAGTGGCATCATTTCCTTCAAGAAGATTCTTGACTTTCTTTTTCATTTCTTCAGCAACAGATTAGTCATTCAGTAGCAGGTTATTTAACATTATTGGTATTGTAAATTTCTGTTTTTCTTCCTATTGTTGACATTGGATTGTGGCTTTTCATTTAAGAGGATGTATAGTGACTGTGTAATGGCGGCTATCATAACCAGATGTGAGGATACAATGCAGTATGCATCTCTACTTCCAGATCAAAGATGGTCTCCGAGTGAAACAGCAATAGGATGCTGGGCTCTCTGCCATTGTCCATGCCTGCAATGATGGACTTATGACTGTTTATGAAGGACTTACATTATTGCAATTACATAGGGCAACTCAGTGTGGGGGAGTGAAATTTGTGGAAGGGGTAAGGGAAATCCCAGAACCTATGAAACTGTATCATAAAATAATAATAATATTTTATATATTATATTATATTAATAATAGCATTATATTATAGTATAGTATTATTAAATGAATATAAATGAATATATAATGTATAATAATAAATGAATATATGTGTGTATGTATATATGTGTGTGTGTATATGTGTGTGTGTATATATATATATACACACACATATGTCCCATCCCTATGGGCACCCAATTGAGTCCAGGCTATTCCACTTCTGAACTAGCTCCCTGGTGATGTGCCTGGGAAAGCAGCAAAGGATGGTGCAAGCATGGAGGATGATCTAAGGGCATTGGACCCCTGTAACCATGCAGGAGACATGAAAGAAGCTCCTGGCTCCTAGTTTCTACTGCAGGCCAGCTCTGGTTCTGGTCATTGCAGTGATTTGGGGTATGAGTCAGAGAATGGAGGATCTGTGTGTGTGTGTGTGTGTGTGTGTGTGTGTGTAACTCTGCCTTTCAAATAAATAAATAAATCTTAAAAAAAAAAAAAGATCGTTCTTTAGGTCCTCAAAATGGCAGTTCAAGCTGGATGACTTTCAATGCACCATCTACAGCTGTCACCCAAACTCCGCAAACCTTTTTCCAGTCCACACAGGCCTCGCTTCCAAGCACAGTGGCCTTGAGCATTCTTCAGATCCAAGGAAATGGTTTTTATTCTAGCAGAGATATGCTGTAAGGGAAAAACAAGCACTCTAGGACAAACACAATAAGCTTTGAAAATAACTAGACTGCCAAAACAAAAATAGAGACTAAAACCATAGTCATTCAACCTCAGCGCAAAAGGATTTGAAACATGGAGCACAGGAAGAAGGGAGAAAAGAAAGAACAATCATAGACATGTGAAATAATCCACTCTCTGGACTTTTCTTTTTTCTTTTTAAAGATTTATTAATTTATTTGAAAGGCAGAGATAGAGAAAGAGACAGAGAGACATCTTCCATCTGCTGGTTCATTTCAAAAATGGCCAGTAATAGCTGGGTCTGGGCCAGGTTAAAGCCAGGAAACAGAAACTCTACCCAGGTCTCCCATGTGGATGGCGAGGCCCCAAGCACTTGAGCATCTTGCACTGCTTTCCCAGGCATGACAGCAGGGAGCTGAATCAGAAGTGGGAACATCCAGAACTTGCTCCAACATGCACATGGGAGGCTGAGTTGCAGGAGAAAGCTTAATCCCCTTGCCACAATGCCGGTACCCCCATCTACTCTCTGGAAGAGCAGAGAAATTCTCTCCCTGCAAGCTGCCTGTCTCCCACATCCACTCCTCCTCTGAAGCTTTAGCAAAAGGTTATTTCTGAAGCAGCAGCACCCAGCCTAATGCACTCACTGTCACAAAAGCCCCAGATCACATTGTATTTCTCCTCAATTGCTCACCTAATGAGATTGGCTCCAGGTAAAACATCAAACGTGTGCACTCATGCTATCTTTAGCTCTTGTGAAGGGACAGCTCCTGCCTCCCGCCATTCAGAAAAGGCACTTTCCCCTACTGCTACTTATAGAACTGTGTGCAGCTTCTCTGATTCTTTCTAAAATTTGGCACTTGCATTGTTACATCAACAAAGATGACAAAGGATCTGGCTGGGTGTGTGCCCAGCAGGCTCCCGCAGAAGCCCGCATTTTATGTGAGGCCCACAGAGACAAAGAACTATGCTGGGGCCAGCCTCCTCAGTCTGGCCACATTCCCTCTTACCTGGCCACATGCAGACCAAAACGCAAAGTGTTGGCAATGAAACTGCAGCTTCTGTGTACCCCAGGCATCTTGTTTGAAGGTGCACCTAGGATGTGTTCCTGCCAGATGTGGTAAGACACACCGGGGTGGGGATGACTCTTAGGAAGGAAGCAGTATAACTCACAGAGCCCTATGGACTGGAGACCCAGCCAGCAGGGGGCCACGTGGGAAGCGCCAGGGTAGGTCAGGTATGACAGCACAGACAAGAGCCTGTTCTCTGACATTTACAGCAAGGGACATGTAAAGCAAGGAAAGCAGCTGAGGGATGGCTGACTTGAATGATGTCCCCAGGTTCCAGATTATAGAGGTGGTCTCCAGTTGTCTGGTAGGTGGTCCTGGAGTGATTTAAGGTGACAAACTACTGGCTTGGTGGGTGGGATTTCAGGGCTGGGAGTGCAGGCTTCAGGTCTGTCCATTTTTGCATTGAGCAGAATGCTCACAGGCTGGGCAGCCTGCCATCTCCAGGAGCCAATGAGTCCTGGAAAGGGTACATCTTTCCAGAACTGGCACAGCCCCCAAACATCAAAGCACTGAAAGCACCAACAGTGTCCCCACGTGTGATGCCCTCCCTGTCCTTCTCATTCCCTCTCCTTCCCTGAACAAGAGCACAGCCTACTCAGTGTGAGCTCAACTGCCCTCAGGTATGCAAACCATCATATCAGACTAGAAGACAACCACATGTCAGAATCACCGAGGGAATGTAGTCCTTCCTTCATCTCTCTGAAGACCCAGAGAACCAGGATTTCCATGGTGGAGCCAAGACCTTGGATGATGATGCCACTGGACCATGGGATGCCCACACATCTGGTTAAACAAAATTCAGGGTGTGTCTGTGGAGGTGGTTCTAGATAGGATCGTCATCTGAACCGATCAAGTGGGAAGGCAGAGTGTACCCCCAGTGTGAGTCTAATTCCATCCGATGCCTCAGACCCTCTGCAGTCTGGGATGTGTCTTCTCTAGTTTCTAGGTCCTTCTCATTCCCATCTCTGGGACATCTCCGGGTCAGCCCTCCCCACAATCTTCCTCCCTCCAGTGCCTCAGTGAGCTAATAGCCAAGACCACACAGCCATGTTTGCCATCTCCTAATTATTATAACTTTATGTGAAGTCATAAAATCAAGTAGTGTAAATTTCCTAGATTTGTTCTTTTTTAATCAAAATCAATTATTTAATCAAAAGTGTTTGGGCTATCCTAGACCATTTTCATTTTCCTATCAATCTGAGATTCAGTTTGCCAATTTCTGCAAAAGCTCCTTCTGGGTATGTATTGAGTTTATAGATGAATTGGGGAGATCAGCATTTAATAACATTGAGTTTCTCCATCTACTAACACAACATACATCTCCATTCATTTGGCTCCTCAGTAATTTCTGTAAGCAAGTATTTTACATTCTTCTTTGTATGGGTCTTGAACGTGTTTTGCTAAACTTATCCCCAAGTGTTGAATATATTTTTGCCTGTATAAATTGAATTATTACCTTTTCATTCCCAATCACTCATTAGTTGTATGTAAAAAATATGAAAGCTTCTTATGGTGGCCTTATATCTTGCTGCACCACTAATTTCGTGTATTAATTTTCATAGTTTTTGGCAGATTTCTTAATGTAGACAATTGTGTTGTCTGAAAATACAGTGTTATTTCTCCCTTCTTCATCTTGATGCCCTTCATGTCCTTTCTAACATGGATTAGAAGAGGTGAGCATAGACATCCTTGCTTTGTTCCTAATTTTGAGTGTCTGCTAGGTTAACAGGAGATTTTATGGTCAATGGTCTTTTCTTAGGTGAGAATCTCCTTCACTGCTGGTTGCTGAATTGTGTTTTGTTCTTATGAATCAGTGTGTGGTATCCTCTCATTCTTTTTATTCATTCATTGAGATAACCATGCTGTTTTTCATTCTTACCCTGTTTAAGGGGATGGATTAGAGCAACAGATTTTTATATGTTAAGCAAAATTTATATTCCTGTGATAAACTCCACTTGGTCATGACAATCTTCTATTTATACTGCTGGATTAAATTTAGTAATATGAATACTTGAGACTGGCACCATGGTATGGCAGGGTAAGCCTCCACCTGCAGCACCATATTACCTATGGGCACCAGTTCAAGTCCATATGGGCTCCACCTCTAATCTAGCTCCCTGCTAATGGCCTGGAAAGGCAGTGAAGGAGGGCCCAAGTCCTTGGGCCCCTGCACCCATGTAGGATACCTGGAAGAAGATCCTGGCACCTGGCTTCAGTCTGGCCTACCTCCAGCCTTTGCAGTTGTTTGGGGAGTGAACAAGCAGATGAATGACCTGTCTCTCCTTCTCACTCTTTGTAGCTCTGCCTTTCAAACAAAAATAAATCTAAAGTTTAAAAATTCGATGATACTTATATCAAGAATTTTTGCACTTTTTCCATAAGAATACTGTCATTGAGCATATTTTAAGTAGCTAAAACTTATAATAAATTCTCTTGAACCTTACACAGATAGTATGTCAGTGCATCTTGAAGTGGACAAAGACATTCAAAATTACTGAATCAGGCACTTAACTGATGTTTTTCTTCTATTGCTCTTTATGTCAATACTTTTTAGATGAAAAAACAGAAGCTCAAGGATCCAGTAACTTGTCTGGACTTTATGTTGGGGTTTGAACTCAGACCTGCGTGGTTTCCACACTGTGTCCAGCTGCCTCTAGAGGGCAGTGCACCTTTTCCGGTGAGGGATTCTGGCCCAGTTAGAAATGCACTTGGGTACATAGACCAGAAAACCCTACTTTGGATGCTTTACTCTTTGGAAGTCCAGGGCTGACATGGTGACTGCTCAGCACCATCGAGACCAGTCTCCTTCTGTCCTTCCACTCAGCTCTGTAGATCATATCATGGGCACTGGGAGGCCACCTGCCTCCAGCCCTGAGACAGGTGCTAGCTGGAGAAGCAAGACTGGCCGAAAAGCAAACAGATTGCTGTCCAAGTCGGCCCCCTGGTAGAGACTGTCCCAGAAATCCCACTGAATCGATGACTTGTGCCACAGTGGCCAGAACGATGTCACACAATCCCATCTGGCTGCATGCAAGTCCAGGAAATGACGTGTGTCCCCCCACTACCTCCCAGCCAACCCCTTGAGGGAACATCATTGCCCTGAGCAAAGCTGGTACAATCAGTAAGAAAAAGAGGAAGACCAGATACTTAGCAGGCACAATCAATGTCTGCCAGGTGTCTCGTAGGGAACCACTTATTGAAAAATGAAAAGAGTTTTGATGCTGCTACATCAGATTGATTAGGAATGAGAGGGACGTCCAGCTTGCATCATGTTCCACGGGCTGGCCGTGCCTGGTTTGACTGAATTTTCACCAAGCTGGCTTTCCTTTTGAGGTGTGGCTGCTGTTTTAGCCCAGGGAGACCATAAATGGGATCCTAGGAACCAGTCTCCAAGCAGGCTCAACCGGAGGCTGCAAAGAGACATAAAACTCCACCAAGCCTTGAAAGCCAGGACTGGCATGCCGCCAGTTTGTAGGAATAAAGTTTTATTGTACAACAAGTTACAAAGTTTCATTGTTTCAAAACTGTCTATTTTTAGTTAATGATAGTATTTAACACAAGTGAAGCCCTATTGGTACATTCACACTCTAAGTATGTGAGGTGACCCACAAAGTAGAAAATACACTTTGGCCCATTGAGAGAAAGAAAGTTAGCCAATTCTTATTCAGAAGCAAGTCTATCTTTTAGAACTTTCCATGATGGAAGAATTAGTCTGGCTCTAAACTATCCGATATGGCATCCACAGCAGCTGTCAAGTGCCTGAACCGTGACTGGTAGGACTGAAAAACTGAAACTTCAAATGTTTTCATTTTTAATTAGTGTAAATATCTGGATGCTGCTCAATTGGACAATGTTGATGGGATGTGTTGGTGTATCTTCAAGTGATCCAAACCTCAGAATCAGGCACCCTCGCTAACCTAGAGCGGCAGATTACCGCATGCTGCATTAGTAAATCTCACAGCCTTGCAGTTGAACAAGCAGAGACTCACTCAAGCCCATCCGCTTGCCTGTGTTTGCTGTGTGAGTCAATGACAGAGCCCAGAGTGGAAGCCTCCACATGGCCAAGGGGTAAGGCTTGTGCTGAGGCATGGGGGTGGGGATGGGGGTGCACTGGGTCTGCACACACGTGCAGGTGTCACTGTAGCTGTGGGAGCTGCTGGCCCAGGTGACAGAGGCACCGATGACCTCTGGTGTGTCTGGTGTAGAAGAGATTCCTGAGTGAACTGAAGAATCTTCCTGGGAAGTGGATAAGAGCTGCTGCTGCAGACTCACTGGGACGCCATCTCTCCCCCTGGAGGCCTGCTGCCTGCTGCCTCCGGGAGGCCTTCACAGAAGGGAGAAGCCAAATTTACACTTATGTTGTGGCCCCAGAAAATATGTGGGGAGGAGGAGATTGCCCAATAAAAGCTGCTGCTGACCAAAACACCAAAGACTCATTTGCAGTCAGAAACAAGTACAGGGGTACTGAAGGAGTTCATGGCAAATAGAATGAAAAGGTGATTTTATCTTGGTGCAAACCAACTTTTAAATTCATGCATATGAGGTATCTTCAATGACTTCACAGGAAATGCATATCATGAAAAACTATGCATGGATTTCAAAACGAGTTGCCCCCAAATAAGCTTATCTTTATTCCTTTCTGTAAAGATATTGATTGATTGATTGATTGATTGATTTAGTAAAGGCAGAGTGATTTATTTGAAAGACAGAGAGGAAAAAAAACATTGCAGTTGGTCTTTCATATGCTGTCCCCTTCTCAGATTGCTCGCAAAAGTCCGTGCTAAGCCGGGCCAAATCCAAGAGGCAGGAACCTCATCCTGATCTCTCCCATAAATGACAGGAGACGAAGTACTTGGGTCACCATCCACTGCTTTCCCAGGCACATTAGCAGGGAGCTGGATTAGGGACTCAAGTCAGTGCTCTCTGATCTGGGATACTGGTACCCCAAAACGTGGCTTACACTACTGCACAAAAAATACCCACACCCCCAGTATACTTATCTTTCAATCGCAGTTTGCTGTGAGCTTTTATCTTTTGAGACAGAGATGGAGACAGAGCTCCCAACTGCCAATCCACAAATACCCAGGCATTCAGCCTGGGTATCCCATGTGGATATCAGGGACCTAATTAACCTGAACCATCACTGTTAGCCTCCCAGGATGCTCATTAGCAGGAAGCTGGAATTGGAAGTGCTGCAAGAACTCAAACCCAGGCAGTCTAACCTGGGACACAGGTGTCCCACAGCCAGCTCAACCCATAGACCAAGCACCAGTTGCTCTGTGAACTTTTGGAAGCAGCCACACACACGTGCTTATTCCCAGAATGCATGGATAGTGGCCCAGAGGAATTAACCCAGTCACAAATACAGCTAACAGCAGAACTTTCTGGAGCAGTTGTCCTTGGCCTTTCCCTTCCTTCCCTCTCTGAGTGTACCTCCCCTGTACTCAACTAACGCTGGCCTGGAACCTTGCTCTGTGTGGAAGATGAGGCAATGGGCAAGGACATGGTTTGTGTGAATATCCCATTTCGGGACAAAAGGAGAACTTACCAGGCTGCATCTGAAGACTGGGTCAAAGGGGAAGGCTCCGACCCTTGCATGGGCCCTGCAGTCAGTGGATGGTAAAATCAATGTTAACTTGCTAGAGGTTGCCCATTTCCGGAAGAATTCTGAACTGTTGCCATCCTGGAAAGAGCTCGGCTCAATAGCAACAAAACACACTTAGAAATAAGTCTCCTGCAGCATGCCTGAGAACTCACACAGCAGGTAAAAAGCCTCCAAGAGGTCTAACTGGGGAAGGGAGCCATCCAGACAGCCCCTGGTTTAGGATGCAGCCTCCTTGAATTTTTTTTTTTTTTTTACTTCAGGATGGTACAAGAGCATGATCCATTCCGTAGAAACGGACCTTTTCAAGTTTGACTTTCGGCACTTTCCCAAGGCTCATCACATGCTGCATGGTGCTCTCTGGTGAGGCTAAGCAGGGACAGTGGCCATGAGCACCACAGCTGACGGGGCTGCACTGGGTCGCTAGCACTTCGTGGATGCAGGGATTCAATAGCTCATATGAGCTCTCCAACATTTTATTATGAAATTGGCTTTATTGTGGATGACTTTGCACAAGGTAAGCCAAAGTAAATGTTGCGAGTGCATTTAACACAGGCGAGAGGAAGCTAAGCTATGATGCACCACAGGTTAGGCTAGGAAATGTATTTTCAACTTACAATGGGTCCATCAGGACACGGCCCCATCATAAGTAGAGGAGCATCTGTATTCAAGTTACAGATGCTTTTTTTTTAAGACCTATTATTTTTATTTGGATGGCCATGATAGAGACAAGAGAAAGACATCTTCCATCCACTGGGTCACTGCCTGAAGCCAAGACCTTCTTCCAGGTGTTCCACATGGATGCAGGGATCCAAGGACTTGAGCCATCTTCTGCTACCTTCCCAGGGCATTAGGCAGGGAGTTGGATCAGAAGGGGAGCAGCTGGGACTTCAACCAATACCCATGTGGCATGTGTGGGTATTGCAAGCAATGGCTTAACCTACTGTGCCACAACACCCAACCCAGGGTAACATTTTCTTTTCCAGGGATTTCTATGCAGTTCACATGAAAGGCACAGTCCCCCACCACTAAAGACCCCTTAGACACAGGATCTAGCCTGGGCCACTCAGGTGGCTGTCCTGGCAATCCAGTTTGGAGCATCCTCCTCTAGAACTGAACCACCTGCTCTACCCCAACCCAGATCTCTCCTTCTGATAGGTAGCTCACCCTCCTCTCTCCTCCATCCCAACATACGCTTCAGATGAAGAATGACCTGGGGTGAACTTCGCACTGCAACTTACCAGCTGTGTGCCCATGGACAGCACAGGAGACTTCTCTGGGCTTTCAGCATAATAGTGTCAACTCTTGAGGGTGGTTCTGAGCCAGAGAAGGTGGTCAGTGCCTGACCACCACTACAGTGCCCTCCTGCCTCCAGGTATAAGACACCTTGCCCTACACTGAAAGCTGCTCGCCTCCGCCTGGACCCTTCCCTGTGCTTCCAAGCCTCCACCAGGGCCCAGTTCAGTCTGTTCCCTCCTGTCGGACCCCCAGCCTTCTGTGGCTGACTGGGGAACCATCTCTGTCAAATAAACAACTGATTCTCTGAACGCCCCCACCTCTGGTTGCCAGCACAGGAGGTGTCTGATCTAAGCACACATGTGTACATAGCCACATGGAGCCCAATCCTCCCAAACAGCCACCTTCTGGCGCTTGCTGTGATCACAAGGCTGGGTCTGGGGCCTGCAAAATCTGCCTCCTGCTCCAGACTCCTGGGGAAAAGGCCACTCCAAGCAGCTACTCCTGCGGGTTCCAGCGAGCTCAGATCAGCATGTAATCACGTTTCCATCACAACACGGTGTGAAACGTGCGGCCGGCCCTTAGCAACGGGCTTTCAAGAAAACTACCCCTATAGAGAGCTCATTAAGTTTGCCAAGCACACGTGAGGCCACATCTAAAAGCAGACCCGTGCTTTCTGTAGCCTCGTGCAGCACGTGGCAGAGCTGGAAAGGGCACGGAGGCAGTCAGGCTCACACAAAGCATAAGGAAGGAGAGAAAACAGTCGGGCTTGCAGCCCCTGAACAGGACCAGATCCCTGTAAGAGAGAGTGAGAGAGAGGGACCAGCCACTGGACTTCCTCCTTGGGCTGATGGTCTGAGCTGCAGCCAGATCAGCCAAGCCCAGCCTTCACTCCAGCCCTGCCCAAGCTACTCTCCAGCCCCAAGCCTTAGGAGCTCTCCTCCACGCCCACCCTACCCCTTAATCCCCTTGGGACACTTGGGAGCCAGGAAATAGCACCCCTTGGAGCGGGCTGCTAAGAGAGTTTGAAATTCTTAAGAACTGGAAAATTTAAAATCATTTCAAACTAGCAAGCCTGAGCTGTCAACCATGGTGCAGACACAGCTCAGAGCCACACAGTCCTGGATGACACAGCTGTCACCTTAAAGAGGAGTCCAAAAATGCACAGGACACTCAGGATGGCACAGGAGATGTCCTCCCATGGAGAGATAGTGAAGCATTTCCGAAGCACAGAGGAGAAAGGGTGAATAACATAAAAGGGAGAAACCAGGAGGGCTGCATGGAAGCGGCAGCACTTGCTCTGGGACTTGGCTCCTGACTCCTGGCACCTGGCATTGTCTTCTCCGCATCCCATTGAATTCAGCAAATGCTGGCTAAGTGATTCCACAAGATGTCTGAGAACTCAGTCACATCCTATGGCCTGATTGCTGAAGGTAGCATGGGACTGTGGAATTTCTGTTTGTCTTTTGGGGAAGCCAACCAGCAGGTGGCCAGGCGAGTGTAGACAGCAAGGGCCCTGCAGCCGCACACACTTGGCCATTCCTCCTCTCTCTGTGAGGAGTCAGAAGAGTTCACTGGCAGTTAAGAAGGGCCCGTGTGGGAATAAGCAACCAGGTGCTTGTATGAAACCTGCAAGTCACTGATTAGACAAAAGACAGTGGGAAGATTGTTAGGGAGCGTAAGCCCCACAGCCATAGGTAACCCTGCAAGAATGGAGACTGCAGCATCATACCAGAACACACCATAAAGCAACAGGTCTCAAGTGCTCAGCAACGCATCAGCAGAGAGCAACCTGCCTTCATGGGTCAGGCCAACAAGACTTCTCATCCATCACACCTCCCAAGTACTTGACATGCTAACCTTGTTCACTGCCAGGAACCATGAACACTATACAACGGATACAGAAAAAAAAAAAAGCAGACCCCCTGATGTACTGAAACTATGTAGGAGAATTGATTAATTGCTATGCATACTTTATCTAAGTCTATGATGGACCCTTCCCTTAGGGGCCCCTCCGGGTAAGCAGAAGTCTATTTCTCAATGCAATTCCACTTGCACCTGCTTTGCTCACCCCCTTTCATCATCTTCATTATAATTTTTCATTTCCGTGGGACAAGAAGCAGATTGCTCAAACAACTGACCTCAAGTCCTGAAGGCTTCCTTATGGAGACCACAGTGGGAAGCAATTTCCTTGGCTCAGTCTGGTGCAGACACAGGAGAGTAGCTGGGGCAGCCTGCACTCACCAAGCAGTGTTTTCAAAATGGATTTAAAACTCAAGACACCTCAGCCACCTGCCCTGCCAACTATCTTGAAGCAATCTCAACTTTACTATGAACCCTTCTCTCTGTAGAATCCAAGGGTGATCTTTCTACCTCACTGGAGCAGCAAATCCAGACTATGGAAAAGAAGGGATGGCACTCTGTCCCTAACAACGAGCCTCATTGGAAACGGATGCAGGTGAACAGATGCAAGGCAGCATCCTTAAACTGAGTCTCAGCTGGAACCGAGTCAGGAAACACCTAAGACTGTCCAGAGGGTCAAGTACATTCCCACAGATGCCCCACACACTGGAGGCTAGCTCAGAAATGAGTGGGTCCACGCAGACTGTAGGTGATAGACGTGTGTCGTGAAGCCACGGGGAGCTGCTAAGGGCTGTCGGCCGTCAGGATCCTGCTACCACCTTCATTGTCACCAGAAGGCCACTACCCCAAGGGTAAGAGCCTCACAGGTTCTTCTGTGGAAGAATTGGCTATCACTCTTACTTCCAAGAGCTCCCTGATTCAAAGCTGGAAGGTACTTGGACTGGCTGCCTTTCAGACCCAAAAGTTGGTAATAAAGGATTATGTGATCTGGAAACAGTGGCAAGGTTCTTGGATGAGTATTTTGTAAACTGTGAAGCACAGGCACATGTTAAGGGTGAGGTCTTTAGTTTATAAGAAAATTAACATCAACATGAATTCTCTGGTCTGAGCATGTACTCAGGGCTCTCAGCCACCGCCCTATGCTCACTGCTGGAGGATAATAAGGTCATTTATCTTACTTACTCCTATACCCAGTGCATTCAGGATCTGCTAACTGAGCACCTACAATGCACCTGGCACTTAGATCTGCTCCATTGAAGAACCCATGGACTATGCTGTTGAGAAACTCACAGCCTGGTAAAGTTCTACAGCTATGCTTGCATCAGAAATGGTCTGAAAGGAAACAGTTCAGAATCAACATCCTCTGGGTCGTGGTTATTCTTGAATTATTTCTCAAGGGGAAACTCAGAAATACTTTTGTTTTAAAAATGATAATAATAATAATCATTATTCTGGGGCTGGCATAGTGGGTTATGCTGCTACTTGGGGGGCTAGTATCCCATATGGGAGTGCTGGTTCAAGTTCCAGCTACTCCAGTTCCAATCAAGCTTTCTGCTAATGCACTTGGAAAGGCAGAAAAAAATGGCCCAACTACTTAGGCCCCTGACGCTGATGTGGTAGACCAGGATCAAGTGGTTAGCTCCTGGTTCCAGTCTGATCCAGACCTAACTGTTGTGGTCATTTGGGGAGCGAGCTAGCAGATGGAAGAGCTCTGTCTCTCTGTGTCTCTCTCATTCTCTCATTATTTATTTCAACTAAATAGGTAAACTCCTATGCTGAAAAAAATTCTATTAAGAGCAAGCCTTTCAAATACAATCAAATGGAAAAAAAATGGCTTTGATCTTTGGTTTTGGAGTGAGCCACTGCTTCAATTAGGCAGCTACTCTATGAGACATTCCCAGCTGGCTCTTGGGGGAGGTCTTAACCTGGCAGGCTGCTTGAGAGCCAAACAGCATTCAATAATTTCCTCTCTCACACCACCCACAACAAGTCCAATCAAGTCCAGCTTCACGTGAGTGGAGCTCCTCGGGCTCATTTTCAGGCTTAGTTTCAACTTCTTGACCCAAATCTGTCTCCAGCCCTAGGGGAGTTGAAACTCTGTGCTCTGGTTACAGAAACCTGGGGCCTCAGAACAGCCATGCTCTCCAACAGCCAGTCCTCTGGGTCCTCGTGTCTGGCTTGCCCTGCTCTTGGATGTCACGACCTCCCCCCTGGCCCTACAGGGCAGACAAGGGACATGGAAACTGAGAAAGGTCCCCAAGATTTCTTGGCAGAGTGGGAGAGGAAAGGATCTGAACTTCTTTGAGCCTACAAACCCCTGGCACAGCAATGTCTGGCACATGAGGCAGTGATGGGTTTGTCAGTCTAGAGCCCCTGGAAAGTGAGCTCTGGAGGAAGACTTGGCTCCCAGTACCTAGGAGAGTGAATGGCTCTCAATGGATGTTTGAGAAAGGAAGGAAAGATGGAAAGGGAGGCAGAAAGGCGGGTTTATTGGAAGAGGGAGGAGGAAAAGTGGCAAGTGTAGGTGGCACTCGGGGCTGCGATGCCAGCACTGCTGCGATAAAGCAATGGAGAGCATGCATCACATCACTTCCTTTCTCCCTCCATGACAAGGGGACAAGGGGACTTGGTTATCTAAGAGGCCCTAGAGTAGACCCTAAAACAGCTCGAGTTTCTCTCCAAGGCTCCTGCCTCTGTGTCAGCTGCCCAATCTGGGTCTCCTTCTTTGCAGACTTCAGGAGGCTCCTGTTGGCATCCAGGCAGCTTAGGGACAGGAGAGGGTACAGATCCTTCTCCCCCATTTCCCTCTCCACCTTCTCAAGACTGCTGTCCTTCCAGCTAGCCAAGCCACCTAGTGGTGGGATTGGCTGGTGAGCGACTTATCCTGGTGTGAATATACACCTGTTACCCTGCCCCACTGGCCCATGCCTTACGCCAAAGTAATAAATGACAGCAAGCCCTGGCCAGACTGTTTGTGACCCTCCAACTCCCGAGATCAGTGTGCAGTCTCCCGAAAACATAAAAACTGAAGACCCACCCTCTCACTAGTCTTCTGGTGGCCTCTTGAACCCCACTTTCCCAATTAGCCAGGGTATTCATGCCAACCAACATTTTCAGCTGGCAGACACCAGCAAAAAAATCTTGGCACCTGCCAATGTTGCCAGGCACATCCTCTTATCCCCAGTAAATGTGATAAAAAGTAATTTCCTGACACTCAGAGCCCTCCCAAGACATCATCCAAATGCTGCCTTTGAGGCCTGGCTTCAGCAGTCTCAAGGCAGGTGCTGCCCATGCAGCGCTGACCGCATGTGGCGTCATGCACAGGTGTGGTTGACCTCTTCCCCACAGCACGGCACCTCCCCCGAGAACCACAATGAGAAGTCAAGCCTGTAGTTACGCTGACGCCACAGCAGACAGCTAATGACACTGCAGGACCACGATGGTTCATTTCCAGGACCGGGACCCCAGTGGTGTGTTCCTATGTCTTGGATCAACTTCACCTCCATCCATGAAGACCCTTTCCCCTCCAGACAACGGCACTACATCACACATCTCCTGTGGACTGATGGGCTGCCTTCCAGGTTGTGAGGCCGGGGTTATTGACTAGCGTGAACTTTACTGGGTGTCATGGGGCCCACTAGTCAGGTCTCAGTGTCCAGACACTGAAGCCTCCCTCTGCCTCCTGGGCATTCACACTTGCCCAGGAGCTGAGCAGTGTTGGGAGCTTGTCCTGGAAGTGTGGGGCAGGAAGGATGGACAGAGACCCGGAATGGACGAAACCAGAAGGGTTCATGGAGATTCCATCCAGTCCTCCCAGCTCTCCCGGGGAAAGAAACGGAACTATGGCTTTCAAACGTGTGACCACAAGTCTAACTCCCTACAAGACTCTGCCAGCAAGAGCAGGGAAGCCGAATGGAACTTTGTTAATATACAATGAAAAACATTGTTCAGATTTGAAGAGAAATGAATGGTCTTTCTCATCTTGCCATAAAAAAATTTAAATTCTAATTTTAAAAATTGCCAAGTTGTTTGTCCTATGAAGAGGTAATCAAAGAAAACAGATACAAAATGATTGATGTGATGTGACTTCTTTTCTCATTGTAATATTTACATATGAGATTTTAAAAACTATTTGTGTTTTTGTCTTGACAGTGTCTTCAGAAGTTATATAAGCTCCAGGCCAGAGAAACTGGGTCCAGGGACCAGCTACATGTGACACAGGTTCTAGCCCTGGTGGCTCCACTTCCAATACAGCTCGCTGTTAATGGCCTAGGAAAGCAGCAGACGATGGCCTAAGTCCTTAGGTCTTTGAACCCATGTGGGAGACCCAGAGGAAGCTCCTGGCCCCGAGTTTCGGATCTGTCCAGTTTTGGCAGTTGTGGCCATTTGGGAGTAAACCAGCAGATGGAAGACCTCTCTCTGTCTCTCTCTCTCCATCAAACTTTTAAAAAGACACTTCTTTTTATTGAAAAGACAGATTTACAGAGACGAAGAGATACAGAGGGAAGTGTCTTCCATTCACTTGTTCACTCCCTAAGGGCCACAATAGGCAAAGCTGAGCTGATCTGAAGCCAGGAGCCTGGAGCTTCTTCTGGGTCTCCCACATGGGTGCAAGGTCTCGAGGGTTTGGGTTATTCTCTACTGTTTTCCCAGGCCACAAACAGGGAGCTGAAAGGGAAGTGGGGCAGCCAGGACAAGAAACAGCACCTAAATGGGATCCCGGTATGTGCAAAACAAGGATTTAGTACTGAGCCATCATGCCACCCACCGCTGCATCCCCCCCGCCAGAGGCTTCTTTGAAAGCCATTTTTAATTAGCTTTCATTTTCTTCCTTGCTTTATCAAGGTGCTATGTATTTGGGAAAATTAGGCAAAACCTAAAAAAAAAAAAAAAAAAATTCACATCCACACAGCTGTGTGTGGATTGGGTGGTGGGAGGGAGCGTGCGCTGGGATTGGAAGGGATTCGGGTTTCTCAGAGATCCTGAGTTCTGACCAAGGCAAATGCCATGCCAACCCAACCAAGTTTTTCAAAATGTTCAGTAATTTCTTTTTTTTAATTCGTGATTTATTTATTTAATTATTTATTTTTATTGCAAAGGCAGGTTCACAGAGAGAAGGAAAGACAGAAAGATCTTCCATCAGCTGGTTGTCTCTGCAAAATGACCACAACAGCTGAAACTGAGCCAATCCAAAGCCAGGAGCCAGGAGCTTCCTCTGGGTCTTCCATGCAGGTGCAGGGTCCCAAGGCTTTGGGCCGACCTCAACTGCTTTCCCAGGCCACAAGCAGGGAGCTGGCTGGGAAGTGAAGCTGCCGGGATTAGAACCAGTGCCCATATGGGATCCCGGTGCTTGAAGGTGGAAGATTAGCCAGTTGAGCTAAAGCACTGGGCCCCAATAATGTCTTTATTAATTCATTTTATTATATTTTTAAAAAATATATAGAGTGACAGAAAGAGAGGGAGGAACACACACAAACACAGAAAGAGAGATCCATCTGTGGGTGCCCTCCCCAGAGGGCTTCATTCGTCAGGGCCACGCAAGGTGGAAGCCAGGGGCCAGGAGCTTCATTCAGGCCTTCCACATTGGGAAGCTATCCAAGAACTTGGACCTGTTATCCCATATCTGCTGTTATCCCATATCACTGGCAGTGAGCTGGATCAGAAGGGGAGCTGGCAAAACTAGAAATGACATTCATATTAACTACTGGTGTTGAAGATTGTGGTTTAACCCACTATTCCACAATGCTGCATCCTAGTAACTCATGTATAAGAAATCACTATAAGAGAGGGGCCGAAGGGCAGGAGTGGTGCTGGTGGTATAGTATGCTAAGCCTCCACCTGTGGTGTTGGCATCCCATATTGGTGCTAGTTTGTGTCCTGACTGTTCCACTCCCAATCCAGCTGTCTGCTATGGCCTGGGAAAAGACCAAAAGATGGTTCAGGTCCTTGGGCTCCTGCACTCATATGGGAGACCCAGAACACATTCCAGGCTCTTGGTTTCAGATTTGCTCAGTTCCAACTGTTGCAGCCATTTGGGGGAGTGAACCAGCAAATGAAAGACCTCTTTCTTTCTCTCCTTCTCTCTCTCTGTGTCTCTACCTTTCAAATAAAAATTAAAAAATTGTGACAGAAAAAAATTAGTATGCTTTTAAAAACTCCTGCCTAAACAGATGGGAAACATTAGCCAGTGTGAAGCACAGAGGGCACATTCCAGGAAATAGGAGAGAACAGAATGACAGCAGAGAAGTACCTGGAGACTGACAGACACAGGAAAGCAGTGAACACAATGGTATGGTGTTACAGTGACTGATATCCCAGCGGCATTCAACGAGCAGCAATCTGAACTCCACCAGCAGCCGAACTCCACCAGCAACCAGGTGGGAAGGGGTGTTCACCAGGAGCTCAGGAGGTGAACCCAAAGAACTGCCCATCCTGCTTGTCTATTTGATTTGACCAGGAGCAAAGACAGAGAGGCAGGTCCAAGACAGGTGGTGTGGGAACAGGGTGGATTTCACAACCCAGTCCACCCCCTAAGAACCAAATCGGGCACCATTTTGTCTAGAGAGACAAACACAATGGAACAGGACTGAGCATGCACTGAGTTGGGAATGAACTTATTTCTGGCTCAATGAGCTGCAGCAACATGGCATCCTACAGGTTCCACCCAAGATGGGTCTGGGTAGCTGTCAGATCTGACGGCCAGCAGATCAAGAACTGTAGTAGTGGCACATCAAGCACCATTTTGTACATGTGGAAAGACTTTAAGACTGCTGGGACAACAGTGAGCTGTACATGTGCTGAGATGGGAGCGAACTCACTGAGCTCAGTGTATTGCACTGGTCCCAAAGGGAAAATAATGCCAACCTCAGCTTCGTACATGTCAAAATAGGTCAATGTGGCCCTCAGACCTAACAGCCAACAGGTTCTGGCAAGATTAGCATCACCAATAATCTAGTTATATAGGACACCTGGTGTCTCCCTAATCATGGGAACTGCTCTAACAGAAAGTACAAGAAAGGTTATACAGACAACGGTGCAGCCTCAGTATGATATCACTGGAGGTGGAGTATGGTGAGCCAGGAGCTGGGGCAATGGAGACCATGGTGGAAATCTAACATAAGAATCCAAACCTGAGGGCCTAGTGTGATAGCATAGTGGTTAAAGTCCTCGCCTTGAACATGCAGGATCCCATATAGGCTCCAGTTCTAATCCCAGCGGCCCAGCTTCCTATCCAGCTCCCTGTTTGTGGCCTGGGAAAGCAGTTGAGGACGTTCCAAAGCTTTTGGACCCTGCACCCGCGTGGGAGACCCAGAAGAAGCTCCTAGCTCCTGACTTCGGATTGACTCAGCTTCAGCCACTGCAGCCGCTAGGGAAGTAAACCATCAAACAAAAGATCTTCCTCTGTCTCTCCTCCTCTCTCTGAATATCTGCCTTTCCAATATAAATAGATAAATCTTAAAAGAAAAAAAAAGAACCCAAACCTGGAACTCGCTGGAGGGAGTGGCACAAGTGAATGCAAACAAAGAGCCGTGTACCAACTGCAGTAAGTAAAATCAAATTGTAGACTTGGGAGAGACACAACTTAGAAACCTGCCCCAAGGAGAAGAATCTGACGACTAGAAGTACAATGACCAAGAGCAAAAGAGGAGACAAAGGCACAATGAATATCACTAAAGACTTCTCTGCAAAGAAGCAAAACCCTTTGCCAGCCTCAGAGTTAACTGAGGAATACATCGAGAAAATGGGGAATATAGAATTCAAAGCACTTGTTATAAAACTTCTTATCAATAACAAGAAGCACATAAAGCAGGAATTCAAGGAATTCAAGGAACATGTCACACAGGAAATGAATCACATGAAAGCTGATATATCAGAAATTAAGAATACAGCGGATCAACTTAAAAGTACAGTGGAGAGTCTCCAAAATAGAATCAATGAAGCAGAATAAAGAATCTCAAAATTACAAGATATTCCTGTCACCAGGGGAAACAAACAAAATGATGGAAGCAGAGCTGGGTCAAGCTAAAAAAAAAAGTATTCAAGAATTGAAAAACAATTTTAAAAGGTCAAATAGAAGAGTTATGGGAGTCCCAGAAGGTGCAGAAAGATAAGCTGGGTTTGCAAATTTATTTAATGAAATAATAAAAGAAATGTTTCCTAATCTAGAGAAAGAATTGGGAATTCAGGAGGGGCACAGAACTCCCAACAGGGTTGACCAAAAGCAATCATCAACACAACACAGGATAATCAAGCTCTGCTCAATCGAACACAAGGAAAAGATCCTTAAATGTGCACATGAAAAACATCAATTGACATATAAAGGAATGCCAATTCAATTCACAGGAAATCTCTCACAGGAAACCCTAAAGGCAAGAAGAGAAGGGAGTGACGTATTCCAGATTCTAAAAGCAAACAAAATTGTCGGTCCTGTATAATATACCCAGCAAAGCTTATCTTTGTCTTTGAAATGAAATAAAATTCTTCCACAGTAAAGAAAAGTTAAAAGAATTTGCCTCTTTCAAACCTGCCCTACAAAGAATAGTTAAAGATGTTCTCCTGACAGAGAAGAGGAATAGCACCAAACAAAACCAAAGGCAAATGTGAAGAACATCTCAGTAAAATGACAGCAGAAGACTAAATCAATGAACAACCCATTGCTAAAATGACAGGACCAAATTACCACTCATTCATATTAACCATGAATGTAAATGGCTTAAACTTATCAATCAAATGTCATAGATTAGTAGACTGGATTTAAACAAAACCCATCTATTTGTTGCTTGCAGAGACACATCTTACCAAAAAAAGATGAGCAGAAGCTATATCCTATGAATTTTGATTTTTTAAATTTAGTTTCATCTCTTTAAAACACTTTCTCATTAAATTCCTCACTGACTCATAGATCATACAATACCATCATTTTCTTCAAAAAGGTTCTTGAATTTCTTTTTCATTTCTCCAGCAACACATTAATAATTCAGTAGTATGTTATTTAACTTCATGGTGTTGCAAATTTCTACTTTTCTTCCTGTTGTTGCTTTTATATTGTGGCTTTTCATTTAAGGGGATGTATAGTAACTGTGTAATGGACACTTTCGTATCCAGATGTGAGAATACAATGCAGTATGCATCTTTACTTCCAGAACAAAGATGGACTCTCAATGAAACTGTTTACTGTATCTTGGCAACGGCTGTACTCTTTGTCATTGTCCATGCCCGCAATGATGGGCATATGATTGTTCATGAAGAATTATATTATACTAATAATAAAAGAGAACTCAATGGGAGGGGGTAGGGAACTTGGAGAGGGGATAAGGAAAATCCCAGGGCCTATGGAAATGTATCATAAAATAATAATAATAAAGTAATAGATGGCTAGATAGATAGATAGATAGATAGACAGACAGATAAAAGCCCTGCCTCTTCTGTAGCTGGCTGCTCACTCCTGGTCCTAGGCCATGGCAAAAGGACCATGTGGCTGGAGCTGGGACACTCACTGTTCTTCACCTGGAGCCACCATGCCACCTTCTCCAGTCGTGAGTGGCTTAAAAAAAATGCAGATTTTTAGGCTCCCTATGACTTCCAAATCAAAGTTTCTGGCATGGAACCCTGAAACCGCAGCTTTGAAATCCATTTGCAAATACGAATACATGCGCACGTGCATACTCTTTCACACACACACACAAGCCCCTGCTGGTTCACTCCCCCAATGCCCATCCTAGCCAGGCTGGGCTGAAGCGGGAAGCCAGGGCTCAGGTCCCTTAGCCTTGGGGTATCCCAACAGACTCTTCCCTCCACCTCCACCTCCTGTCTCAGGAGCCTCCTCCAATTTCTGCAGAGCAGACATGTCCTTGGAGTGGCTCTGTATCCAGGGGCTCAATGTCAGGCTTGTGCAGTAGGGACATAGGGGTCTGCTCGGTGGCTGCACAGACCAGACCACCGGCTGCTGAGAAAGAAAATCAACACTCACTGCAAGGATTGAGCCATCCAAGCCCCTTGGAGCCCAGCTTTGAAGGGCCCTTCCCCAAGCACACTCTGGGCTATAGGACTTCAAGATGGAAGAATCAGAATCAATGGCTCAGCGAGGTACTTACCTCTACCACAACATTCTGATGTGTTGGAAAGACTCTCCACCTGGCTCCTGAAGCTGGGACTGCCCTGTGACCTGGACCAGCCATTCAGCTTTCCTCTATGAGCAGATGTCACGTATGTGGTTAAGGAGTACACGATCCCTTGGGGAGTTAGGAGATGATTGTGGGGTTTGGCCAGTTGGAATGGCAAGAGGAAGCTGGGACAGGATTAGACCTTGGTATTTGGGGGTAAGCCAGGCACCTGGACACCTTTAGAAATGTAGCTTCCTGGGGTCAGTGTTGTGGCATAGTGAGTAAAAGTGCCAACTGCAATGCTCACATACCATAATGGTGCCAGTTCAAGTCCCAGCTACTCCACTTCTAATCAACTCTCTCCTAACGCGCCTTGGAAAACAGTGGAAGATGGATTAAATGCCTGGACCCCTACCACTCATGTGGGAGACCCAGAAGAAGCTCCTGGCTGCTAGTTTCAACCTTGGCCATGGCAGCCATTTGGGGAGTGAACCAGCAGGTGGAAGATCCGTCTCTCTGTAACTCCTTCAAATAAATAAATAAATCTCTTTTTAAAAAAATGTTTATCTTCAGGACTCCACCAAGAGGCTCTGGTTTTAATCAGACTGGATCCTGTAAATCTGCATTTTGAGAAACCTCCACGTGATGTGGTGGGGGTGGCCTGGGGCTTCACTTGACACAATCATGGCATTGGTATTGCTTCTTCCCTTATGAGGAAGGGAAGAATGCTATGAGGCCTAAATAAATGAGATTCACAAAATGCTCAGAATGGTGCTTAGTATATCACAAAACATGCAATAGCTTTCACTGCTGTCATTCTTCTCCTGACTTCTTCCAGAGAGGCTGTGGGGCTGTGGCAGTGAGCCAGCTCCATGCACATGTGGTTTGCCCTAAGAAGCTTGGCATGCAGTAGGAGTGTGCTCTGTGGGATCTGCCTGCTTGGTGACCAGAAAAGTCAATATGGGCAGCAGCCAGGTACTCCCTGCCATACCAAGGTGAGAAGAGACTGCTAGATATGTCCTGGTATCCATTCTCTCCAGCTTGTAATGGAATGGAGTGTCGGGCTGTTGACCCCCTGCAATGAGGCACAGTCACATGGCACAGTTCTGCTGCTGCCCAGTAAAAGCAGTAGCATTGACATGAGGCTGCTTCCCCCTGCCCATTCTCCCTTGGCATGAATGCGGCCATGATCACCACAGTCATGGATGCAGGAAACCAAGTGTTGAGGACAACTAAAAGAGTGTAGGTCTCTAGTACCAGCCCTGGGCTGCTGCACTGGTGGAAAACAAAAACAGGATTCTCTCTCATTGTGTCTGCTGCTTCAATCCTGCCCCAAACACCAGCATCAGGATGGACTTTCTCCACAGGCCCGCGTGGTGGTTCCTTGTGCGTATCAATGTGGTGCGGCCACGTGATGTCCACATGAAACACTTTCTTTCAGGCTGTGTCTGTGAGGACATTTTCAGGATAGACCTGATCTTTGTGTATGTTTGCTAATACAATGTCTAACACAGTCTGTCACCCAAATCAGCCTGGTAGTTGCAATTGCTGGGTCAGTTCTGTCTCCACTTCTGTCTTTTATACATACAATGGGTGTTGCAGCCCAGCCTGATCCTGCCCACCACATACTCAGCTTTCATGTAAACCAGCCAAAGTTGCAGCCTAACTGAAGTGACCCTCAATAACCCCCACCAGGCCTACTTCCTGCCCTTGTTGCTGTAATTGCCAGTATGTACAGCAGACTGGTTCAGTCTGTCCCACATCCCATTCAGCTCTCGGACATGTCAATGGGTATGAAGTCTAGTTCGACCCAACCATCCTGCCCACACTTATGCTGGTGGGTGCCCCTCTGTCTAGCCATGCCTGCCTCTAGTCCTGTTACAGCCCAGGCAAATATGATCCACACCCAAACACAGCTCACACATGGCTCTGCGGGGAGCATAGACCTAACCCAAGCCATCCTACACTCACCCTGGTTGTCACGAGCAGCAGTGGGTGCTGGAGTCTAGCCCAGTTTTACACATCTCAGACCCAGTCTACACTTGTGCCAAGGGACACCGCAGCCATGTCCAGACCAGATCACAGCCCTCATTCCAGCCCTTGCCCTTACCATTGGGAACCACCACCCAGCCGTAGTGTCCCCTTAGCTCCCCGACTAGGCCGGTTCCCAGCCACAGATCTCGCGTGTGCCAGTGGTTGCTCTGACTCTGCTTCGCATAGCCCTTCACCTGTCTTGGTCTTTGCCTTTAGATGATGCTACCTGGCCTGACTCAGCTAGCCCCCAGTCCCAACTCTCGCTGGCAAGTGCTGCAACCTGGCCCTCCTAAGTCTGCTCCCATCCCCAGCTCATGCAAATCTGTAGGTGTGGTAGCCTAGCCCAGCATAACCCACACTCCATCCTGGATTCTGCACTTGCCAGTGAGCTAAGGTTTGCTCAGCCCTGCCTGGTCCACCCCTTCCAAAACCACCCCACACACTTGTCAATGGGTGGAGCTACTTTGTCCAGCCTGTCCAACACCCAGGCCTGAACCACATGCTTACCAGCAGGAGCTGTGGCCCACTAGGGGAGTTTCCCAAGTTCCCCCACCAGGACCACTCCCAGACCCAGATCTCACACAGCAGAGCCTGCTCCCTCCATCCTGGCCTTTGTATGGGCTGCTGGATGCTGTGGCCTGACCCGCCCCACACCCTGTTTTAGGGTGCCCATGTGGGTGCTGCAGCCTGGACCTGCCCAGGTTGTTCCCAACCCCAGTACCCATGTCAGTGGGTTCCATGGTCATGCCTAGCTCAATCCATCACTACCCTAACTCTTATGCTAATCAGCAGGACTTGTAATTCCACAAGGTTAGGCCCACATATCCCCTACAGAATCTACCTCTGGACCTGGTTCTCTCTCATGTTGGTTGGTGTCATTGCACAGCATAATGTGACCCATCCACTGTTTCAACACTCACTGTCATGTATTGGGATATAGCCCTGCCAGACAAACCCCAGCCCTAGCTTTCACGTGGGCTGCCATGTGGTAGTCAGTAGTGTTCCATGCTAACAAGGTCTCCCATGTAGGCTGGTGCATTGATCTGACCCAAAAAGGACCTCCAACCTCTCCCCTTCAAACTGCCAGTTCTCAGTCCCCTTGCTTGCCTGCAAGTACAGTGCCTTGTTGGTGGAAGTCCCTCAGGAGTCATTCCTCACCTGTAACACACTCCCACACAATCCTCCCTCCCCCATATTCCTTTGCCCCTTTCCCATCCACGATCCTTGTGCTTAGAAGTGCATGGGGTCTCCAGTTCAGCCTTTGGAAGCTCCATGGGTGGTGTGCTAATCCACCAGAGTCCCAAGCTCCGGCACATGTGCTGGCCTGGTGCCTTACCCCTCCACACACCCAAGATACAGGTCCATTAAAGTTCTCCAGGCCTGGTTCACCAGCACACCAGGGCAGTGTGCTGACCTGGGCTTTCCCCTCCCCTCTCCTCACTTTGCACAGTACCAAGCTGTTGCCACCGCCCAGCAGCGGTGACACTAAACGATGAGACGTGCTCTTGAGGGTCTGGGAAAAGCCGGAACCGCTGCGTTTAAATCCTTATCTCTGCTGCTCCTGTCCCCATTGGTCTAAGCTTTCCTCTGCCACTTTTCCAGCCCTCTTTCCACCACCCTTCCAACTCTTTCTCTCTGGCACCCTTCCTCCTGCCCGTCCTTCTTCTGCCTCATCTTGTCTTCCTCCGTCCGTCTGTCCATCTGTCATCTGCCCGTCTGTCCGTCATCTGTCATTCGTTGTCTGTCCGTCCGTCTGTCGTTATCCATCGTCCATCTGCCTAGCTTTTACCGGCTACTTTTATATCGTTCTCCACCAATCACTTCTCCCCGTGGGTCCACTTGGCACTACGTGATAGGCCAGTAATCACAGCGAGAGCATCAGCCTATCCCTGTGACTTCCTGTTTACCTGCTGGCGAGACCAACTCCGCCTCCTGGTCCTAGGCCAGCTGCCATCTTACAACGGCCCCTATCAATCCCAGAGTGGCTTCAGCACCCCACTCCCCACACCAAGCACATGCAAAAATCCCCGGGTTCACTCCAGCTGCCTAGACTGGAGCTCCCAGGTCCCCATTTGCCCATACCCTCAGGCTCCCACAAGCCGTTGCCACCCCCAGCCACCATCACCAGCCAGCTTGGCACAGGAATCTGGTTCCCATTTTACTCGACTTGGTTCTGCATTTTAGTTATGGACACACATATGTGCACATGTGTGCACTCTTGAACACACACAATTATGTATTACTGGTTCTGTTTCTATACAGACAGTACAGCACAGCTGGTTTGGAGCAGGCCTCTGGAAGTGACCAGCTCAGAGTTCATATCCCAGTACCGCCCAGGAATCTGTCTCATATGCTCCAATGGTAGTTATGGTATTTATTAATTTTATTTTTGTAAGATTTTGATTTTTGGGTTGTTTTGTAGTAGCTATGGTGGTGTCAGGGAAGGGGACTCAGGGGACACAAGTATTCCATGGTTCAATCCCCTCATGACAGCAGCAGACAGAGCTGGGCTGGGACAAAGCTAGGAGCCAGGAGCTTCTCAGTATCTTCCATGTGGACTCGGAGGCCCAAGCTTGGGCCTCTTCTGTCGCTTTCCCAGGCACATCAACAGAGAGCTAGATCAGAGTTGGAGCATCCATAACTCGAACCTCTGCTCTGAGATGGGATGCTGGCGTTTGTTGTAGGCAACATGTGACATTAACTGCTGTGCCACAATGCTGGCATTTACCTTTTATGGCCCCTTGCCAGAGCTTCCTAAGCAGATACCTGCTCGTTTTACACCACATACCTGCAGTTCACAGCAAGGGCGAGCTCAAGGACCCAGACTTGCATGCTCAAATCCCTGATCCTTAAGTTCCAACTATATGACCTTGGGAAGGTGACAACCTCTCTGTGCCTTTGTCCAAGCACAAATGAAGATCCTAATCGTGCTTCTCTCACAAGGTTTTGTGAAAATGAGAAAGACTAGAGCCACTTCATAACAGCCTAGATTCCTAAGACTTAAAAACTCCTGACTAGGACTTGGAATATAAACAGAATTTAGTAGCCGCTAGTGGTAGAATTATTCACATGCCAAGGCCAGAGCTTTCAAAGGCATCAGACACCTGACGGCTTCAACCACATGCTACAGAGTGAGAAAAATTACAAACCGTAGGATGAGCCAAGGTACACCTGACCCCAGATTGATCACTGGGAGCTCACTGTATGCGAGGGTCCCTAAGGAAAGGCTGCTCCCCAACCAGCAGATCTGATTGGCAGCCCTTGAGCTTGAAAGCGAGCAAGTCCAAGTCATTGGAGGCTGGACATCCCGCACAGCCCTGGAGACCCGTCCATGGCACATTCCCTCTGTGTATTTGCCCCTTCTGCTTGGTAACATCATAGACCCAAAGACTGTCATCCTTTCAAAGTGACAAATTCCTAACCAGTGAGGACATTCCAAGCAAACCACCTCAATCCAGATGTTGGTGAGAAGTCCTCCCAGGCTGGGACCAGCACTGCAGCGGAGGCTAAGTTCACACCAGCTTCCTCCCCAGCCTCAGAAGGTGGGCTCTGTCTAAAACAAACAGGGTCTTGGGGCTTCCCAGACCAACTCAGTGAGCCTCCATAGCACCTCTGCTTAGGAGAGCCATGCAGTCAGCTAGTGGCTGGAGCATGGAGCCAGGCTCCCCCAGCTTAAAGTTCAAATTCAGGCTGCATCGCTAAATAAATGGGCCAGTATATATCTCTGAAACTAGCATGTCTCCAGTAGTAGCATCTGCCTTGCAGGTGGCACTGAAAAATAAGAACTGGATCGTCCATATGAAAAGCCCGGAGCCACATCTGGAAGCCAGCAAGCCACCCCGTCCATATGTTGTGTCGAGCTTTGTTTTCTACGCTGAGGCACACAAGCAGGAGGCAGTGGGTCTTGGTGTTGTTTCCCTTCCTTCTCATATTCATGCCTGGCCCAGGCCAGTCCCCTCAATCCCACGACCTATTGACCCCATCCTCATCACCACCCAGTTACCCTCACTGTGCAGGTTGCCCTGGGAATGCCTCTCAAATCTCACCCCCTACCTCCACTGTTCCCACTAGCTTCTAAAGACAGCCGTTAAAAGATGCTCTACATGGAATGTGCAGAAGTAGCCTAGCTAGGCTCATCCTGCCTGGCCTTGCTCTTCTGTTTTATCCTCACCTCTGCCCCTTCTGAGAGACGAAGGGAGGCAGTTCTGGAGGAGGACACACTACCAGGTGACCCTGCCAACAGGGTGCTAGCTGGCAGGTGCAGGGGTCACATGGAGGGGTTGCCAGGCACTAGCTTACTGCTCAGCCCAGCAGGTGGAGCCGGGGCCAGTGTGTCACCCAGAGGCTCAGAAGCAAGGCCACTCCCCGTGCACAGCAGTGGGGTTGTGTAAAGTGGGGAAACACTGCCACCTGTTGATCATGCAGAATACCTGTCTCATCCCAAACACATTTCCAGACACCTGCATTTAAAACAGAACCACGAAATATCTAGAAAACCCAGGATCCTATGTTTTTACAGCATATGCCCATTTTGCACAATGTCTTTTTATAGCAGTTTCCTATTCTCAAAGTCACCTTAAGTAAGCAACTGCATATTTTATTTGCAGGTTGACTATCTCTGATCTACACTGCTTGGGATCACAAGCATTTCTGAGTTTGTCTTTGGCAGGGAAGGGCGGGGCAGGTTTGGGTGTTTTTTCATGTACACAAGGAGCTATCCTGCAGATGAGACTGAATCCTAAAAGCGAAGCTCATTTATGTTCCATGTACACCTTACACACCTACCTTGAAGGTAACTTTCTACACATTACCTTCAAGCTTACCTTTTTTTTTTAAAGATTTATTTATTTTTTATTACAAAGTCAGTTATACAGAGAGGAGGAGAGACAGAGAGGAAGATCTTCCATCCAATGATTCACTCCCCAAGTGAGCTGCAACGGCCGGTGCGCGCCGATCCAAAGCCAGGAACCTGGAACCTCTTCCGGGTCTCCCACGCGGGTGCAGGGTCCCAAAGCTTTGGGCCATCCTCGACTGCTTTCCCAGGCCACAAGCAGGGAGCTGGATGGGAAGTGGAGCTGCTGGGATTAGAACCGGCGCCCATACGGGATCCCCGGGTGTTCAAGGTGAGGACTTTAGCTGCTAGGCCACGCCGCCGGACCCACCTTTTTTTTTCTTATAAGATGATTTTTGGCCTGAAACAATCTCATGATGTAGAATTTTCCTCTTGTGACATCATATTGGTACTCAAGAGGTTTTAGGTTACGGGGTACTTCAGGTTTTGGATTTTTGGACTAGGGTTCAAACCATCTGTGTGTATGGATATGAGAGTTATACAGGGCCTGCAGACCAAAGGAGAGGCTGTCATTGGCCTAGTGAGTAAGCTGTTACTTCCTGTGGGACATGCACAGCTCACATTGAAGTAGCTGGCTGGAAGTCCCCACTCTGTGCATGAGGGCAGCCACCTGCTAATGCAGGCCTGGCAGGTAGCTGTGGTGGTCCGAGGGACTGAATCCCTGCCATCCACTTGTGAAACTGGGACCAAATTCTCAGCTCTCAGCTTCAGCTTCAGCTTGACTCAGTCTCCGTTGTTGCAGGAATTGGAAAAGCAAACCAGTCAATAGGAGCTCTCTGTTTTTCTCAAATAAGTTAAACATTGTTAGGAGTCTAAGGGTCTTGAGCTTCAAGTTTTACATTCTGGGCTTTGTGCTTGCCCAACCACTGATAAGCTATGAGAATGGGGCAATTTCTTGCCTTGAAGGCTATGGGACCAATAGCTGGGAGGAGAGGAGTTCCAGAACCATTCTCTGTTCCTAACCACATACACTGGCAAGACATCACAAGTGAGTTTTCTGAACTAAATATAACCAAAAAAAAAAAAAAAAAGCATACTTCGAAAGTCTTACTTAAACAAAAGTGATAGGGCCAACAGTGCAGTGTATTAGGCTAAGCCTCCATCTACAATAGCAGCATCCCAGCTTGAGTGCCAGCAGCTCCACTTCTGGTCCAGTTCCCTGCTGATTTGTCTAGGGAGGCAGCAGAATGTGGCCTAAGTGTATGTGTGCCCTGCACCCATGTGGGAGACCCAGAAGAAGCTCCCAACTCCTAGCTTCAGGCAGGTGCAGCCATTTGGAGAGTGAACCAGCAGATAAAAGCTTTGTCTCCCCTCCTCTCTCTGTAATAAATTAAACAAACAAACCTTTGAAAAGTGATGGAAGGAGCCCCCTTTGATCCTGACCCCTTGTGTCATGACCACAGGCAGAGGAGGCTGGCAGAACTGTGGCACCAGGCAGGACACCTTCTCATGCCTGGTGAAACCAGGGCTTGTGACTCAATCTCGGAAATCACGAATTCAGGGGTTGGGAGGGACCTCACTGTTGCTATGTCCTGTGTTGAAATACAATTGTTATTCATTGTGAAAACAAGAAGTCAATTGTAAATCATGATGATAAATGGGGAACCTAGGACGGGCACTGTATGGTATAATGACTAACCTGCAACGCTAACGTCTCGTATGAATGCTGGATTGTGTCCTGGCTACTCCACTTCCAATCCAGCACCCTGCTAATGTGCCAGGTAAAGCAAGAGAAGATGTCCCAAAAGACTTGGGCCCCTGTATCCACATGGGAGAAGAAGCCCCTGGCTCCTGGCTTCAGACTGACCCAACTCCAACCACTGCAGCCACTAGGGGGATTGAACAGCAATGGAAGATCTCTCAAACTCTCCCAGTATAAGTTACAGCCATAAAAAGAGAACTACACATTGTCAGGCTTTCCAAGCATTACTGCTCGCCTTGAACAACACATCAATTGCTACCTGTTGCATCTCACTGGTCCTCAGACGAGCTTGCCTCTTCTCTGCCCCTGAGTTCCGCTGACTACCCAAGTGGGAATCTGTCCTCGTATCAGGTCCCTGGGTTTGCTCCTGCTTTCCTGAAAGTCTTTCCCAGTCTGCCTCAGCCTTCCCTTGGGGCCCTTGAGGCTGTGGGTGCTATAGATGTTGAACCACTGACTGGAGGCAGGAGTATGCGTAGATTGAGAAGCCCTGTTATGTAGATTCTATCAGTGCCCATGGTGTAAATCCTCTTTCCATGGCCAGTTTCAGGCCATTGCACTATGGTCTCGCAATGGACCAGGGCAAGAGCTTCCCTTGTCCCATTATCCCCCACCCACTCCTTTTTCTCACTGCAAAATCAGCTTTCATTCAAGACTGATTCAATTATGCACTTTTTAATTATAACGTAGTATAATTCATACTTCAGAACCTAACTACTGGGCCCGGCGGCGTGGCCTAGCGGCTAAAGTCCTCACCTTGAACACCCGGGGATCCCGTATGGGCGCCGGTTCTAATCCCGGCAGCTCCACTTCCCATCCAGCTCCCTGCTTGTGGCCTGGGAAAGCAGTCAAGGACAGCCCAATGCATTGGGACCCGCGTGGGAGACCCGGAAGAGGTTCCAGGTTCCTGGCTTTGGATCGGCGCGCACCGGCCGTTGCAGCTCACTTGGGGAGTGAATCATTGGATGGAAGATCTTCCTCTCTGTCTCTCCTCCTCTCTGTATATCTGACTTTGTAATAAAATAAAATAAAAATCTAAAAAAAAAAAACTTAACTATTTTCATATCTGCTTAGTTGTGTTTTGTGTACACACAGTGGAAAACACTTGGCAGCTTGGGTGGGGGAGGTCTCTACCACTGCTGACTACAAGTGAGAAGGTACCAGGTCCCTATTTTAACCTAAGAAGCAGGAAGGTAGGACAGAATTCTGGGAAGACACATGCTAAAAGAGAATGCTTGATGGGCTGGAAAGGAGCTTGAAGTGGTAATGTGTTTCAAACCGGAACAAGTTACCCAGGCTGCTGAATGCTGTAAGCTGCTGAATTCCCTCCACAGCCCAGGAGAGCCACCCTCAGCACCCATCAGACCAGGAAAATAAGAGACAGAGATGCTCCAGAAGAGTCCCAAGGAATCCATGGAAGGATTAGAATTAACATCATTCAGATGCGACCAAGCAGTACAGCAGATGGTGCACTCGGCTCATGACTTTCACTCTGCAGTCGAGAAAGAACTAACCTGAGAAAGTCAAGCAACAACAGCGTCTGCTTTGCCCTGCTCAGCTTCCTGCCTCTCCTGCCCTTGCTCCCCCAGCTGTTGGCTACCTTCCAATGAAGCTGCACCAGCAAGAGCATCCACCATTCTGCCTTTAAGAGCAATTTGTATTTTATTAATGGGTTCATAGAGGCTGAAGAGGCTTCTAGAAATCAGCAGTCAGTGCAGGCATTTGGGGATGGGAGGCCAGGCTGTGTGGTCTCAGACAGTGGTCCCGAGATGACAGGGCTGAGCTGCCTGCAAGGGGAGGTCAGACAAGTTGGTGTGCTCACAGAGCAGGGTAGATCAGAAGAAATGAGTTTACATTTCAGCAAAAGTAGATAATGGGCATGGAGTAAAAATGATTGATGAGCACAAATATTTTAAATGATCACTCTGCAATGAGCTGTCCTAACATTGTTTGCCTGACTTAATTTCCCTTCCATTCCCTTCTGAAATTTTTTATTTTAAATGTTAAACTGATTAACACATACTTTTGCTTTTAGAATTGTCATGTAAATTTTGTTACATAGTGAGACATCCTGCAACATCCTGGGAGCAGCTGGGAAATGACAGTGTTTTTTTTATTTTTAATCTTTGCACAAAGCAGATTGATCAAAACTGACAGGGCTAAGCAGAAATTTCTTTGGAAACATGTCTGATAAAATGCTGTTGATGAGGCCCACACATGTGCTGTTTACTTGTTTGTTCATTCACTTAAAAAAAGATGGATTGCCTTAACCGCCTATCTCACTTGTGTATTCTCCCATTCCTTTCCTACAGACAGGTGGTCCAAGGTTTTTCTGGTAAGTCTTTCTGCTTATCCATGATTCTATCGCACTTGTGTTGTTTTGTATGCGTATGCTGTCTGTATGGGAGTGGTACGATATCCTGTAGCTCTCTCTTTCCTGCCTTTGTCATCGAGCATCAGGTTTTCAACACGCAGCCAAGCTCCTACCACCCAGCAACTTGGTGAGCCAACACAAAACACACCCGATACCGCTTACCTTTCCAGTTTCCATGTGGAGATCGCCTCAATTTCAACCCCTGTCCAGCATGAACATTACTGAAATGAGCAATCTCAATAGGAATGTGGTGACAGTTCCTTGGGATATAGGCACAGGAGCGAGCTGATAGGTAGTAAGGGTTGCATGTACAGTATTTTTCTAGATGAGACAGTGCTGTTCCCTCCAAAAGCTGTAATCTACCTTAATTTTGTCCTTGATGTTTTTCCGCTAAACAGAAAGACCAAATCAGTCTCAGAGCCAGTATGTTGGCTCCACTGGTTAATCCTCTACCTTCAAGGGTCAGCATCCCATATGGACGCTGGTTTGTGTCCCAGCTGCTCCACTTCCCATCCAGCTCCCTGCTTGTGGCCTGGGGAAGCAGCAGAGGATTGTCCAAAGCCTTGGGACCCTGCACCTGTGTGGGAGACCCAGAAGAAACTCGTGGCTTCCAGCTTAAGATTAACTCAGCTCCAACCATTGTGGCTATTTGAGGAGTGAACCAACAGATGGAAGATTTATCTCTCTCCTTCTCTCTGTAAATCTGCCTTTTTAATAAAAATAGATACAGCTTTTAAAAGAAGGAAAGGACTGAGCCAGACTTGCTTTTGCCCTAGCAGTGCACAGGAATTTCCACACCCTTACTTACATCTGGCACTACCCAACTTCGTATCTCTTACAGACAAATTGTCTTTTTTTTTTTTTTAATTATTTTATTTTGACAATCTTTACATAGTTGATTAGGGCACAGTGGGTCAAGGGCTACAGGAAAGTGAGTAAGACCATTGTTTCCACATTATTATTGTTGTTTTTTCTGTATCTGGGATAAGGGGGAAGATAAAGGGAGAAGCCCCACCCAGCCTCCCACCCATCCCAGGTCCCCGATGTGGGGCATGCTCCGAGGATCCTGCTCAAGTGGTTTTGATAGTTCAACAGTTCTGCATTGCTTGCAGACAAATTGATATAAATTAATATTTCATATTTTGATTTGCATTGTTTGATTACTAATGATTTTAAGCATTCTTCATGTGCGTTTCCCAGTTTTATGTGTTTAGCTTCCAAGATGACTGTAAATTACCTTTCCTTACACTTTGCCCACTTTTCTGTTAGGGCATCTGTCTTTTCATTTGTTACTTGCAGGGGGTTCTTGTATGGTCTCATCTCAAGAGCATGTCTAGTTTAGATATTGCAAATGTTTTCTCCCAGCCTGTACTCTATCTTAACTTTATTCTTGATACTTTTCCCTGAACAAAAATGGTTACTTCTGATTCAGTTCATTTGTTTATTTTTGTTTGCCACTTGATTGGTACTTTGGCAGTTTTGTTAATTTATTTGAGAGGAAAAAAGACAGACCAAGCTCCCATCCACTGGTTCACTCCTCAAATGCTAGTACTGGGTCAGGCTGAACCTGGGAGCCTAGAACTCTATCTGGGTCTCCCACATGGCAGGTGTCCAGCTCCTTGAGCCATTGCTGCTAAGAGCCAGGGCTGCAAATCCAATGGAGGTGCTCTAATCTGGAAGACAGCCTTCTTCAACTGCTGTCTTCAGTACTAGACCAAACACCTGCCAGTTTACACTTCTTTTATAAGGTGATTTCACATTCATGTTTATTTCTTTGTACAAATTTTACAGTAATGTAACAAAGTTCCTTTTAAAAAACCGAAATTTTGAATGAAGTTGTATTTCACTTAAAGATTGATTAAGATAATAATTAATAGATATTTAAGATTATGTTGCAACCACTCGATAATACAGATGTTGACCCCTTCATTCCTATTTGGATAAGTTTTTTAATTAATATTACCTTTCATAAGCAGATATTGATCTTTTGCTACAGAAAGTCTTTTTTTCTGCAAAGGTTGATAGGAAGAAGCAATTCTGTAGTCTGGGGGCTTATGTTGATGGACTTTACCAATTTTGAGTTATCCTTTTATTTCTAGGGTGAGCCTCACTTGATTTTGATGTGTGACTTCTCAGGGAACAGTTGTGTTCTGCTGGTGCACCTACGGTCTCCTGCAGCCTGGAGTTGCACCTTCTGTCTCTGAGTCCAGATTCAGAATCAGGACAATTGACAAAATGAGCTAAGACACTTCCAGTTTTTTTCTACTTTCTGATATAATTTGTGCAAATTGCCTATGCTTCTGCAAACTGACTGAATTCTGTAGGTCTTTGACTTCTTTTTCAATTTGTTTAATACCCTTGGATATACTGAAAGTTCATCAGTTTTTTTTCCTGTGCCTTCGACGTGGTTCTGTGGGTGGATTCATCTCCCGGGAGTTCGCAGTGTGGTGGCTGACAGGGATCCATGTGCTCTTTCAGACTTCATGTTGTGGCTATCTTCCTCCTTCCATTCTGTACTTTAATGTGTTTGTCTTCTTCTCTGTTGATCAACCTTTCCAGAAATATTTATATTATTAAAATTAATATTTCAGAAAAATTTTGTCAGTTCTCAATTAGTTTTTTCTTCTCCACCATTGAGTCGATTTCTGCCCTCATGATAATTTTTTTTCTTTCTCATGTGCTCTGTTGTGTCTTTCCAAACTCTTCCATTAATGATTATCAATGTTTTATGTTTCCCAGTAAATGCATTTAAAGCCATACATTTTCCTTGCAATTTCAGCTGGATCCCATATGTTTGATGCTTAGTATTTGTTGTAGTTCTAACATTATCTTAAATTTGACTATGATTTTTTAAGATATAGTTATTTTTATTGAGAAGGTAGATTTATAGAGAGGAAGAGATACAGAGAGAAAGATCTTCCATCCGCCGGTTCACTCCCCAAGCGGCCACAGTGATTGGTGCTAAGCTGATCTAAAGTTGGAAGCCGCAAGTTTCTTCTGGGTTTCCCATGCAGGTACAGGGTCCCAAGACTTTAGGCCATCCTCTGCTGCTCTCCCAGGCCACAAGCAGGGAGCTGGATGGGAAGTCGAACAGGCAGTACACAAATCAGCACCCATATGGGATCTCAACATTTGTAAGGGGAGGATTAGCCAAGTGAGCTGTTGTGCCGGGCCTTTGATTACAATTTTTAACTCAGAGGTTATAAAGTTAGATGTTGTTTTGTTTCCAAACATGAGGCATTGTTTTGACTGTTTTTTATTAATTTCTGGATGTATTAATTGTTATCTTGTTGACAGACAATTTTTGTAAATGACTCATGAGTGCTTAAAAAGAAACCTTTGCAAATGTGTGTCACATAATGCAATGAAATTAATAATAATAAAAAAAAAAAAAAAAGAAACCTTTGCTTGTTTAATGTTATGTGTTTAGTCTTTGATAGCATTATCTTGGCTTATTTGTGTGTGTCAGTATGGTGGGGGCTGCTACTTGATCAAGCTGTTTCCAATATAACAGTGGGGTTATCCACTTCTCATACAGCTCCCCAGTGGTGAAACATGTTGAGGGTTTCTTGTTACATGGTTATGTTTCTTTCTGCTATTCATTTTTGCATACTTGACATCTATCACCAATCCCTTGCCAATTTTTTTTTTGGTGTTTAATCCTTAGTTTGTAAATCATTTCTGTACCCTGATTTTCTTTTATTTAGTAATTAACTGGTATACATTTTTCCATCAACTTTATTTCTCAATTTTTGATTTAAGGTAACACACTTATTATTCTCTCATATTTTGTTTTTTAATCCAATCTAAGAGTCTTTGTTTTGTGAATTTTAACCTGTATCAGGATTTAGGTCCACTATCTTATTTTCCATTTGTGTTACTATTTTTTTTGTTTTGTTTTGTATTGTTTTGTTTTTTTACAATTTTTATTGGAAAATCAGAGATACAAAGTGAAGAGAAACAAAGAGGAAGATCTTTCATCCAATAATTCACTCCCCAAGTGGCCACAGTGCCAGAGCTGTGCCAATCTGAAACCAGGAGCCAGGAGCTTCTTACGGATCTCCCATGGGGTGCAGGGTCCCAAGGCTTTGGGCTGTCCTCAACTGCTTTCCCAGGCCACGAGCAGGGAGCTGGATGGGAAGCAAGGCCACTAGGATTGGAACCAGCGCCCATATGAGATCCCGGATGCGCAAGGTGGGAACTTTAAGCCACTAGGCTACCATGCTGGGCCTTGGTTGGTTGGTTGGTTGGTTTAATCTCTCTGTTCCCAATTTTCTTTTTTTTTCCTATAAGATTAAAAATTCCATGTTGTTTTTTTCCCTGTGGTGGCTGACCTTCCAATCTCATATTTGTATTCACTGTTTCCTTGCCTTCATTCCTGTCTGTATCAGCTCCCTTGGTCTTCTTCTGTGACTCCCAAGCCCCTTGGAATTCCTGTCATCTTGATCCCCTTGTCTGGCTGGGTTAGTTCTGGGCTATTGTGTGGATATGTTTTCCTTCATTCTGATTTTTCAGATGATAATAAACTTGACCAAGCTTTATGGATTGTCCTTCCCATGACTCTTGTCTTACCTTCTGGATTCATTTTTCTCGTTCTTTATAATTCCTTCTTCCCAAAGCGCTTTCGACATGGGTATTGTAAAATTTCTAAAGCCTTTCGTGCTCGGGAAACATTTTTCTTATATTCTTATATTTGATTAACAGGTTGCTTGGAAATAATTCTTTAATTCTAGAAAATTTCTTTATTATTTCTTCAAAAAATTTTTGCAATTTATTTTTCTCACTTTCTAGGTCTCTAAGCAGATATAACCATCCCCCCACCTCCAGTTCTCTTAGCATTTAAAAAAAACTACCTATTTCCTTTCTCATCTTACCATTTTCCATTGCATTCTGGTAAAATCCTTCAATCTGATCAGTCAAATCATGAATTGCTCTTTAACCCTATCCATCCTACTAGTTATCTCATCCAGGGTGTTCTTTATTTGATTATCATTTTCTACTTGGTTCTTTTTGTGACTTACCAATCTATTTTCTTGCTTCTTTATCTGTACATAGTTGTGGTGCTCATTTTAAGTTTTGGTCCCTTTGTTGGAACATCTTTGCCAAGATGGCATTTGCTGTCTAGTTTGTTTACTTGTTTGATAGTTGCATTGTCTGTGAGCCTGTTTCTCTCTTCCACTTACTCTCCTTATTAACGTGCAATGGGCATATTCCTATGGTGGTTTGGGCTCCCAGTGGAGAGCCCCAAGGCACAATGGTGTCTCCACTGGTTCGTCTGTTCTCAGACAGTAGCTGTGGTCCAGAATCCATCCTGGAGTCTGGCACAGTAGCCTAGTGGCTAAAGTCCTCCCCTTGCATTGCCCAGGATCCCATATGGGCACTGGTTTATGTCCCAGCTGCTCCACTTCCCACCCAGCTCCCTGCTTGTGGCCTGGGAAAGTAGTCGAGGATGGCCCAAAGCCTTGGGACCCTGCACCCATGTGCGACCCCAGAAAAGACTCCGGGCTCCTGGCTTTAGATCAGCTCAGCTCCAGCCATTGCAGCCACTTGGGATTCAATCAGTGAACAGAAGATCTTTATCTCTGTCTCTTCTTCTCTCTGTATATCTCACTTTCCAATAAAAATAACCAAATCTTTGAAAAAAAATCCATCCTGAAGCATTTAGGATAAGTTAAGATTGCAACAAAGGTCATCACTGTGTTCAGCATTTCTGCCCTCAGCACAATTCTCCTGTGCCTTGAATTTGTTCTGCAGCCACCTGCATATGTTACCATTGAACTTGGAGTGAGGAACAGGCAATAAAAGTCATCGGGCCGCTCCTGGGAATGCAAGGACGAACCTCAAAAGGTTCTGCTCTTGTCAGTCTCCTTCCTGTGCCCATGAGTCCCTCACCCTAGCACACAGCCAACCCGTCCATAGGCAACAATTCAAAACAGTTTTTCCAGGAGTTGTTGGGGAGTTTTGTTTATTTCTCTTACTATTATTTTTTTTTTCAAATGTACTTTTCCCCCTTGCTTCTGTTTCTGCAGTATTGATTAGCAAGTACCCTGATAGGAACCCAACACTAAGTATTTAATCAATGGTTCCAGCTGATTGGCAAATGCTAGCAAGCAAGCACATTCTCTCCAGGTTTGTTTCTGGTTTTCCTGTCTATGGGGAAAAAGATTTTATTGCAAAGTTTAAGTACATCCCTGACAGCAGAGGGTAGGAAAGAGAAAGAAATGGATGTTTGGGGGTATACCTATTAAATGCTAGGCATTTGCCAAAGTGCTAAATACATGAGGTCGGCTTGCAAGTTATTCCAGAAAGCATGTTTCACTTTCTCTAAAAACTAGATTAAACCGGGCACGGCAGCGTGGCCTAGTGGCTAAGGTCCTCACCTTGATCCCATATGGCCGCTGGTTCTAATCCCGGCAGCTCCACTTCCTCTCTGTCTCTCCTCCTCTCAGTATATCTGACTTTGTAATAAAAATAAAATAAATCTTAAAAAAAAAGTAAATCTTAAAAAAAAAAAAAAAAACTAGATTAAACCACCCTGAACCCTCATGACCAGGCTCAGTGATGGAGTCAGTTTTTCCCTCCTGGATGCTACACACAAGTCTCAGGGGAATGAGTTGTTTATAGCCCAGTCCTCGCCAGTCCTTGCTGGGCCCTTGAGGAACCCCAGATGGGGCTCCTCTGCCTCTTCCAGGCACAGCCCAGGGCTTTTGCTCCATGATTCCCAAAACAGCCACGATGCATGTTCTGCCCCCAGATGTTCACAGCACTTTCTAGGGATGACACACTAGTGAGACAGGATCAATGCTCACCAGGTCCAAAGTCCATGTGATCCATCTGATCTTCTCTCACCTGATCGTCTCCTACCCTATGCTTTATAATCAGTGCCATTTCCTCCCCCTGAGCTCCAAACCTTATTGCTTCCTACCCCCTTCTATGCTGGAACTATTCAGCCCCTTCCACTTGCCACATCAGCATCATTAGGAGCACTAGTTCTAGTCCCAGCATCTCCACTTCTGATCCAGCTTCCTGCTAATCGCCTAGGAAAACACTGGAGGATGGCCCAAAGCTTTGGGCCCTGAACCTGCATGGGAGACCCACAGTAAGCTCCTGGCTTTGGACCAACTTGAGCTCTGGCTGTTTTGGCTACTTGGTAAGTGAACCAGCAGATGCAAGATCTCTCTGTCTTTCCTTCTCTCTGTTGTAGCTCTGCTTTTCAAATTAAAATAAACACACCTTTAAAAACATACAGGGAGAACTTGAAAAAGCATATTCTCTCCCTTGCTGGGGAATTAGGAACAGCTCCAAAATAAGAAACCATCATCCCACTTTCTCCATGGATGGGACTGGGCCAGATGAGCGAGTCCTGTTGTTTTAAATCTATCATGTGTATTGTGATGTCTGTGCTGTGTCAGTTCCCTGTGGTTCCTGTAGTAGCCTGTTGCAGCAGTAGCTATGCAGCCTCCTGGGTTGGGGGGAAGGAAAAGAAGTTTAACTGGTTAAGAGCCACATCCCTTCACAGAGCAGCTAGGGCCCAGGGCCTGGTAAGATGTTCAAGCCTTCGCATGAGCACTCCCTGTGCAGATGGCTGAGGCTGTGTGGCTGCTTCCCAGCCCAGTCTGCCACCTTCCCTCCCCTGCAGGTGTTGACCCATTCCCAACTCCACCTCAGAGTCCCTGTTCTCTGGGAACTGGGCCTAAGGCAAGCTCCCAGGGGAGGGAAGTCAATAGTCCCACTTGATGGGTGTGGACACTGTGGCTCCAGCCTTTTAGGTAATAGGATCCAATGGGAAATCTGGCATTTGATGAGAAAAATATGACTCCCAAACTTTTAGATACCTTTTTTTTTTTTTTTTGCAGTCTCTCTACTGGTTATGGAGGTGCTCACTACAGTTGTCCTTGCTTTTGTTTGTTCCGAATGTTTAGTTAAGATACTGGCAGCACAATTGGACCACTCTTGCTTCTTACTTGGGCTGGAAGGTAGATGCTACATCCACTCAACTGCTCACTTTCAGTTCCTCCCAGCAGCTACCTGTCACTCCACATCCTAGCCCTACAATTAGACATACACACACAAACACAAACAACTTGCATGCATCAGAATTATCACTTCTTTTTTTGTGGAAAAGTCCCAAAGTCGAGTGGGAAAGACCAGGCCACTGCTGCATGCCTTTGCAACTTTAGTAACTGAATCCAGGCTCCCTGGGATCTGGGCTCTGGATTTGCGTGCTCCTGGGACTGGGGATGAACACACACACACACACACACACAGACACCCCTGTAACAATCTGGGTAGAAAGGCTTCCCCCAGTGAGCCTCCAGAATTAACAGTTCCCTCCAAGGGCCTCTCATGGCTGTCCCCACCCCCACCAACCTCATCTCCCTGAAAAGATCAGAGCCCAGGAGACTTTTTCAGTATGCCAGGCCAGACTCCTCTGGGGTTGGCACATTGTCTGAAAACAATTGCTGGCTACCTTCAGAGCACAGCTAATACCTCCTCTTGGGGCCTCCACTCTCACTTACC
Organism: Ochotona princeps; assembly: GCF_030435755.1. NCBI lineage: Eukaryota > Metazoa > Chordata > Mammalia > Lagomorpha > Ochotonidae > Ochotona > Ochotona princeps. The sequence continues at coordinate 52,157,038 of NC_080832.1, read as the reverse complement.
TGCCACAGGCTGAATGCTGAGACTTCTCCCAAGCAAAAGGGCATTTGATCTCTGCCCAGCACCTTGTAAAGAGACAGGGTCCTGTTGGTGATGGAGCAGAACCACTCTGAGTTGGCCTGATTTAGAAAGGGGCCTTGCTCTGAGATTAAACCTGAAGGGTACAACAGGATCACTGTTCCTTCCCACACCTCCCCGTCCCCCCAACACACACACACACACACACACTAGCAGAGCCCTGGGGGCTGTGGCTCACAGAGGCACAGAGAAGAAAATGCCAAGAATCCCTACTGGATTTCTAGAAACACTGAGTCCTCAGGTGACCAAATTGCCCTGTGCGCTTCCTGCAGAGATCCCAGGAGAGCATGTGGCTGGTTGAGACTCAGACTGTGAAGTGCCATGGCAGCTAGAGACACTGTGCTGTTGGGCTGTGGAGGAATCTGCAGCCAGCAGTGCTAAGGACTGTCAGGGCCACTGGACAGGCTCAGGGTGCACTCAGGTCATGCAAGCCGGGCCTACCCCCCACGGCCAGCCAAGCACCACAGCTTGGAGTTGCAGCTTCCTCAGTTGGTCACTGAGATGCTAACTTCATTCAGAAGTCTTGGTTTTATGTTTCTTTTCTTTTTATGTTGTTTACATAGTTGAAAGGGATGCATGCCCATGAAGGCCTCTTATTAGGGTTGGGAGGGTCAGGCATGGGGGAAGGTGGGAGGGACATATGCTCTAGTTTTTTTTTTTTCTTTGTCTGCAAGGGAAGAGGGTCCTTTGATGAACATCCTAGAGACCCTGATACAGAGAGGAATGTTCTGAGGGTATTAATTGAGTGGATTTAATAGTTCTAAGAAGTTGTTGGTTTTGTTACTCCAGGGTTGAGAAAACCTAGCCAGTCTATTAATTGACAAATTCCACCTTAGTGCACCCACAGGCCCAGGAACATGCTGTAAAGATTGGCCAGAATTGTCCAACCTGATCTGCTGTCCATCCTCTGATGAGGCAGTTGATGCCCCCTGGGTGGTCTAGATGAGCTGGCTGTCATGTCCCCTGTGTGCATCTAGGCATGCTGTCCGTTGCACAGGCATCAGTAACTAACGAGGCCCAAACCCCATATATGCACTCCAAAGTCAAGCACACATCCTGTGATTTTCCCTGTGGCCAGGGTCTGAGTCCAGTGGTCCAGTCAGAGAGTCCCACAAGAAACCTTGCCTGGGTGACTCCGACTTGATTCTTATGTGCACCAGCCAGTGCAGGGTCAGGTGTGGCTTCTCACCTGCACCAGTTAACACACACACTGGTGAGTATAGCTTGGTTAACACACACACTGCCTCAGCCCATCTTTCACACAAACCGATAGGTGTTGTGGCTGAGCAACCCAGCGCGCCACAGATCCAGTCCTCACACATACCAGCAAGCACCCCAGCCTAGTCAGAGTGACCCCCAATAAACTCCACCAGGCTCGCCCCAGCCCTGGTTTTCTGCATGTGCCAGTCTCTGCTGTGGCCTAGTATGGCCCAGAGCACATCACATCTCTCTCGCGCGCGGATGAGTGCCGCAGCCTGGCCCTGCCCCTGTCCCTGCCCCAGCGTTTGTGAGCACCAGTAGGTAGCAGGTGATGAAATGCTATTTAGCCCAGCCCAGGTATCCCACGTAGGTGGGTGCCTTGGTCAGACCCAGACATCCCCTCTGGTTTCTCCCCTTTAGACCGCTCAGTCTCAGTCCCTTGCCTACTTGTGAGTGCAGTGGCCCAATCCATGGAAGAGCCCAAAAATTATTCCTTCCCTGTCAAACATGCCCTGAGCTGCTCTCACTCCAGTGTGTCCCCAGAGTCCCTTCGCTGGACAATCTGCTGCAGCAGCACCACTACACCTGGGGCCAGGATGGCATGTCCTAGCCTGGAGTTCCCTGCCTTCCTCACTATCTTAAAAAAAAAAAAAAAGTAAAGAAAGAGAGAGAAAGGGGGAAGAAAAAGAGGGAGGGAGGGAGAAAGGAAGGAAGGAAGGAAGGAAGGAAGGAAGGAAGGAAGAAAGGAAAGAAGGAAAGGAGATAGAGAATAATAAGCAACTATGCTGGCATACTGATCTAGTTAACACAAATTTGGCATTAACCAGGCCCAGTATGCCTACTAGATATTGGCTACATTTCTCCCAGCAGTGTAACACTTACTTTGGTACAAGGTAACCTACACAATTACCTAAAGCTGGGGGGTGGGGGGGTGTTTTTCCTGAACATTTTGTGAAAATATTCGCAGAAGGCCCTGGCCTTGTGGCGGGTAGGTAAAGCTATCACCTGTGACAGGGGCCCCAGGGCCATGGACCGCCTGTTTGACAGAGGTGGGCACCAAAACTGGGAGGAGGGAAGATGGTGTGGGGGACTCTCGTGGGGAAGGCTGGCTGGAGAAGAATGAGCCAGCAGGGCCCAAAAGGTACTTTGACAGTGTCAGCGACAGAGTAGACGTGAGCCTGGTCCAGGAGCTCAAGGCAAAAAGAGGGTTTCACGCAGGAGAGGGCTGTGTTTGTAGCCAGCAAGGAGTAGCAGGGACCAGGCTTACCCTCCTGGTCTGAACTGCTCAGGCAGAGAGAAGGCTTGGGAAACCCCTGGAGAACCCGGCCAGAGCTGGCGATTGCCCCTGGGTGGAGCAGACAGAAGCGAGAATTGGATGAGACCAAGTTCTACTTTCCCCCTACTCTTCTTCCATAGAAGTGCCTTGGAATCTATGCAGAGAAGTCTTGGGTGAACATCAGAGCTGACTAAAAAATAGCCTAGTGGACAGCCTAGTGGACAGCCTAGTGGGAAGTGACAGAGGCCCATTCTGCCTAGCGCAGGGAGTGGGAAGCAGTGGTTGAAATTAGCTTCCTACACAGGTGAGGAACTGGGTGCTGAGTGCCATTCATGCTGACCTCAAGGCAGGCGCTTCTTCTCCCTCTGCAGGTGTGGTTGATTTGGGCTGGATTCTGGAAGCACTTAGCTGGAGTTCAACACACACCTGTGTTTGTGGACTTGGCGTAAGGAAGAGCGAGGGAAGCCCACCCCACAGGTGCAGTAGCCTACCACTGTGGAGGATAGAGCCCTGGCTGTCATTCTAGCACGTTTTGGTTTTTGCAGCCCCCCAAGCAGGCCCCATCCTGGCCTGGCTCAGAGGTGGTGATGAGTAGAAAAACCATACAACCTTCATAGAGAGGAAATGAATCACAAGACCACGAGCCTGTGGACAGGAGTGTTGAAAGTTTGGAGTCAGAGTTATCACCAACTTCCCCATCACAGCAGGGTGGGCCTGGATGGGAGCAAGACAGAGGTCCATCCACCGAATCAGCTCACTGGGTGGGCCAGGAGCACATTCTCCTGCCTGCATCACCTGGGGCTGGAGAAGGACACCAGAAGGTGGGGTGGGGAGATCCCGAATCACTCTAGGCTGTCACTTAGCCTGCATCCCAGCGCTGAGGTAACCACAATTCTGATTTGTGATCTGTGTGTATTTCCTTGAGAGGACAAAGGCTACAGAATGTTCATATACCGCTCATTACTCACTTCATTAGTTTTCTAAATTGCTATTTAGAACATTTGTGCCTGTCAGATAACGGAGGGGCTCAATTAGACTCCAAAAGTCACGATTTCTGGTAATTAAAGTCACACCCTAACAATCTAAAGAGCTCAACAATTGTGTTTGATTTGAAACATTAACTTTCTTAAATGCTCATGCATGAATCATTTCATTGACAATCAGCTCCTATTTTATTTTCCACTCTTAGAGAAGTAAAAGGATGCAAAAGACAGGAGAGACTTTTCATGCACATAATTTGGGTCCAGAAAAATAGAAACAAACATTTCTGGACTGGAGCAAAATGAGTCCACACTGCAATCTGCTGTGTCGTGGTAGAAAACCTAAAATGGAGTCAGTGCAAGAAATCCTAGTTGGAAACATCTGTGATTTCAGGCATGTCACACTTGAGCTATGCATGTATGGGTGTGTGGGTGTCTGTGCATGCTCCCCACAATAGAGGCCCTGTGCTCCACACTCTCTGTAACCCATGCAGGAGTGGGCATGAAATGATTAAATAACAACCACACACTGCTGTAGTCAAGGAGAATGTCTGTGGGAGTGACACACAAAAAGTAGCATAGAGTCAGTGGCTGCTGTGCCGTAGGGAAGACTTGGTAACTATAGTAACTTGCCTTAAAAAGTTGTCCTTTTCCTGTCCCCCCCCCAAAAAAAAACAGGTAGGGCTAGGAAGCCCCCTACTGACACATGACAACAGGGGTGGAGGGGGAGCCATTCAGGAGAGGCAGCAGGCCAGCCAGGCAGAGGCCCACAAAGGAACCTAACCTCCTCTACGTTCAGCATGACATTTCTTGGTCTACAAAGGCACAAATTGGGGACAAGAATGCAGGCAGCTGCAACAGCCTGAACAGAGAGAGTACACTTGGAACATTTGCAACCAGGATGAGAAAACGTCTTGTAAAGATTCCATCAGCACAATGATAGCCATTCTAATCATGTACACCTGTGTGAGATTGATTTGTGTCAGCACACCCTCAAGAACCAGGGCTGGGCCTGGTGGCCCAGTGGCCTAACAGCGAAAGTCCTCACCCTGAACGCGCCCAGATCCCATATGGGCACCCGTTCTAATCCCGGCAGTTCTACTTCCCATTCAGCTCCCTGCTTGTGGCCTGGGAAAGCAGTCGAGGACGGCCCAAAGCCTTGGGACCCTGCACCCGCGTGGGAGACCTAGAGGAGGTTTCTGGCTCCTGGCTTCGAATTGCAGCAGCAGTGGCCCGTTGCAGTCACCTGGGGAGTGAATCATCGGATGGAAGATCTTCCTCTCCGTCTCTCCTCCTCTCTGTATATCTGACTTCCAATAAAAATAAGATGAATCTTTAAAAAAAAAAAAAGAACCAGGGCAACTGACCCTTTGGGCTCCTGGATACAGGTTTACTGACTCTCCAGGGAGTAGAGACTGGCATTAACCCATGAACCCCGACTTCTTTGTGACCGTGTTTCATTTTTAGCCTCTGTCTGTGGCTTAACTACCCATAGCAGATTCCATGGGGTGAGCACAGTTCTCCTCAATCTTTGACATTGCTATTGAAAAACCTGGAGCATAAAAAGCTTCTTATATATGGCTAGGCCATGCTTCCTATACCAGGTGAACCCCAGGACCTTTAGCAATCTGGGCTCAGGAGTAGACGGAAGATAAGCATCCCTGCACCAAATGAGGTCTGGCCCACTGCATATTCCAGGGCCTCCAGCTCAGCTCATGGGTCTCACTGCAATGCGTAAGCTCTAAGCACTCTGAACACTCTACCTGCTGAACTTCAGAACCCTCTCTCCTTCCTTGTCTTCTGACCTCATTGCTGCCCCAACTCAATACAAGATGTTTCTTCTCTTTCCCCACCTCTAGATAATCTAAGCCTTGAAAGTCTTCCCTTTGCTTTCTACCCCTATTTCCTATGTGATCCCATTTAATATGATGGGATCTAACTACATCAACATGTTGAGGATGCCCATGGTTATATTTGTAGTTCATGGACTTAAGACTGCTATATCTTTTTTCATATATATTTGAAAGTCAGAGGAGAGAGAGAGAGAGAGAGAGAGAGAGAGAGATCTTACATCTGCTGCTTTTCTCCTCAGATGGCCACAACAGCTAAGGGTAAGCCAGGTAGAAGCCAGAACCAGGAGCTTTCCTTGGGTCTCCTACGTGGATGGCAGTGGCTCACGCATACTTTCTGCTGCTTTTCCCAGGCCATTGAGGAAGCTGGATTGGAACTGGAGCAGCCGGGACACTAACAGGTGCCCTGGTTGGATTCTGTAGTCAAAGGCAGTGACTTTACACACAATACCAGCTCCCTCAAAATGTGGATATCCCACACGCCTCCAAACATAGTGCTCCCCAAACTGTATTCTCTTAGTAGACAGGTAGTCCTACTCTTACGTACATTCCCAATATAAGCCCTCCTGGCCCCTAGTCCCAACCCCTTTCAGCTTGCTTGCGTTGCTTCAGTGGCCTCCTAACTTCCTTTGCCTCTGCTCTTTCCTACAGTCTATTCTCCAGAACTATTCAAAATCCTAACCATTTTATCTTGAACATTTCTGGAGTTGAAGGTTTAAAAAGTACATCATATGTTATATAGTATTGGAATGTTCCAAAGGTGTTTGAGTGATGGTTTAGGAAGAAATAACTCATTCATTATGTGAGGACTTTCAGAATCAGGGAACCCACGGGCTCTAAAGACCTGAGAATAAATTACTTGAAATTGTTTACCTAAGATTCTGGGTGGTGTTTTGACATAGATATAATTCAAGTGAAGATTAACACAGAAATAAGAGTTGATGAGACAGCAAAGGATTAGCCATGGATTAAGCATCAGTTTTGTTCAAAAGGTTGAAGAACTAAGTAGATGAAAAACAATGTACAGTGGAAGGAATTGCAACATGGGGAACTCAAAATCATATTAGCTTTTAAAAAAAGTAAATACCAACTTTCTAATAAGTAAAAGTGACTCATGTTCTAGAGTAAAATTGTATATGAATGTAGGATTAAAGATTGAGAAGGTTTTTTTATTATTTTAATGGAGTTTAAATTTTATGGACTTTTTTTAGACCTGTTTTGGTGGATTGTGGATAACAGATTAATGTCCCTATGTAATACTTATTTGATGATACCATTTTGTGGGAAATTTGCTTTTGTTTACTTACTGTGTGAGTTTTACACCTATGCAAAAAGTCAGTAGAAAAGTGGGTAACATTTTAACCATTTAACTTTGTTACTTCATGTAATTTCTATAACAAAGGAAACTATAATATAAAAAAAAAAAACAAAATCCTAACCAGATCGCATCACTGCCTTGCCCAAACTCTTTTCCTGTCACATTCCAAAGGAAAGCCAGAGTTCTGGCCTCCAAGCCACGCAACATCAGCAGCATCTGCCTCCCCTGCCAACCCTCCTGCTGGCTTGCTCTGCTCCCAGGAGGCTGGTTCTCTCTGCTCCTTCAGGCATGACCTCACGGCTCCCACCGCCTGTTCTCTCTGCTGTGAACACCTGAATAACACATGCCTTCTATCCAACTTCCTGTTCTCTCCAGGAGACAGACCCTGCCTGGTTCTTTCATTTAGCAACTCCGCCTCTGCTTTCCACTCCATTGCTTCATCCTGCTTTCATTTGCCTTGCCGCACGAATCACTGTGTTGTATCATGGGTAATTTGCCTCTGAGGGTAAAATGTGAGGTTCTGAAAAAACAGAGACTTTGTTGTTATTCTTCACTGTTCCTCTCTCCACCAGGATACAGAATGCCACAGTGCCCGGCACTTGGAAAGTGATCAGCAACCAAACGCTCTGTGACCCTCTGACTCTATTTCAGTTCAGCAATTCTTAAACTTCTTTTGATTTTGCTCCAAAATGATCTGGCCTCCTTAATCCAATAAGTGTTCAAATAAGTCACTGTGCCAAGAACATAGAAAATGGAGGTCAAGACATGGCAATGCTTGTGATGTAAGAGATTTCAGGTGATTCTAAATAGATTCAAACTATTCAACAGGATTTCTAAGTAGGATCTCAGAACTAGAACAAATTTCTGCTTATATAAACTGTCCCCACCAACTTTCCTGTGGCCCTACTTGCCCCAGACTCACCTAGCAAGGCATTCCACTAATACAGGTACCTCTGCCAGAGGAATTCTTCTAGGAGGTAAAAACAAACAAATAAATCGCCTGCATATCAGAACAGAACTCTCCACATTCTGAATGTCCTTCATAACCTCTCCATAGTCGGACAAGAGGCCTTAGAAATCATTGGATTCAAATTCCTTTGTTTAGCAATAAGAATGCTAAGACAGTATGAAGATACTATGTAAGATGACGGAGGCCGCATCATGGGCAAAGGATTACTGTTGGACTCTGGGACCACATCCATGTTCCTTCATCTTTCCCAATTACTTAAAAGCTTCCAATGAGACGTCTCTGTCCCTGGTGAGTGGGCAGCAAAGACATGTATGATAGAATCGGTTCTAACTGCTTGAATGTTAAGACCCCTGGAGGAAACTGCCTCAGGCATCCTGTTCAAGGGGTTAGGATGAACGAAGGTAAACATTTACAACTCTATTCCCGTTTAGTCTGAGTGGCATAGTATATGGCTCTTCTATTTGGAATATGTTCTTTTTTAGTTCTTGCATGACAAGCTGTTGTGTGGTGTCCACTCAAAAAGTACATATAATTTTGTTCTGTTGCTCTTGAGCAATTACACTATTTTAAACCTGGTGCACACTTTGCTGCGCACTGCCCAGATGGAGTCTGGGTAGCTAAATTACATTGTCAGGACACACCTAGTGTTCTGATGCTGAATGCACTGTGATGTATGTGATCCTAAGCAAACCATTCTGCCTCTCTGGAAAAGTATTCTTTCTAATTTTTATATCAAGGGGGGGTGCATAGGTGATTGCTAGTACAAGTGGAATGATGACTGTAGTCACAGTAGCATTTATTTAACAATTACCAGGCACCATACTGTGCTTCATGTGCATTTCTTTTATTTATTTTTTTAAAGATTTATTTATTTTTATTGCAAAGTCAGATATAGAGAGAGGAGGAGAGACAGAGAAGTTCTTCTGTGCAATGGTTCACTCCTCCAGTGACCGCAACGGCCAGTGCTGAGCCAATCCGAAGCCAGGATACAGGAACCTCTTCCAGGTCTCCCATGCGGGTGCAGTGTCCCAAGACTTTGGGCCGTCCTCGACTGCCTTCCCAGGCCACAAGCAGGGAGTTGGAACTAGGGCTGCTGGGATTAGAACGGGTGCCCATATGGGATCTGGGTGCGTACAAGGCAAGGACTTTAGCCGCTAGACCACTGGGCCAAGCCCTCAAGTACATTTCTTATTAAATTCTCACTCACAGCATCACTAGGAATACAATGCTATCATGATCCAAATTTTACAAAGAAACTGAAGCTTGGAAAAGTTAAAAAGCTTGTCCAAGGCCACAGACACACCCGCAGCTGGGTTTCGAAAGGTGGCAGTGGCCCTACGTCCTGCCCTGCTGACAACTACGGAGTGGAGTATGTGTGGGTGGGTGAGGGGTGCTCTCTCACAGAATGATGAGAACACAGATCCTGGCGCTGCACCCTTGCTCATAGTGGATATGAAGACATGAAGGCCGAGGGACTACAAGCAACCTGTAGGATCAGGTTGCGCCTGTGGTAGCTGCATCAGGGCTACTCGCAGGAACAGAAAACTTCTCCACTGACAAGCTTTTGATTAGACTCTGGCCTGGTTTACTTAACATTTGGGTCTTTTTTTTGCTCAAGAACATACTAAAAATAGATTTGGGAAACTGCATGCTTCTTCCAGACACACTTCAAGTCTGTTTTCAGAAAAGATAGCATTCATTGGACAGGTTTAAATATAGAGAGAGAGAGAAAAAGAGAGAGATGTGCAGTAGCGTGAGCTCCAGAATGTTGAATCAGTGTTTCCAAGTGCACCTTGTCCCCAGAAACTTTGCTCTTTTCCTGGCAGTTGCCCACAACATTTCCTGACCCCTGCCCTCAGGCTCTCCCCTCACACAGAATCGTTTGTGGAGGAGTATGTGTCTCTGCACTAGTCTCTCCCTGTCTTATTAGTTTTGAAAAGACATTTTATTCATGTCACTATATTCAAAGGGCACACAACAACATAGAGAAAAAATGACTTTCCCTATCCCTTTCTCTGTCAGTTTTCCTCCCTGGTTTCCAATTCTTGAGTGTTCTTGCAGAGCTGATTCATGCAAATACAACCAAATACTATGGATGTGGGTGAGCTCAATATAATTTTTTAAGGTTTATTTATTTGGAAGGACAGTTACAGAGAGATACAGGGAGAGACTGAAAGAGATATTTCGATCTCATGATTTCACTCCCCAGATGGCCACGATTGCTAGGCTGAAGTCGTGAGCTTCATGTATATGAGATGTAGGCGTTAGCTCAATTTGCTATGCCACAATGCCAGCTCCCCAAATGGTGACTGTAACACTCTGCTCAGCAACTGGCTGTCTTCCCTGTTTACTTTGTTGCCCACAACCACACTCAGGCCCTTCTTTTACATCTTTTTGAGGTGATGATGAGGGTCCAGAAGGAGGACTCAGGATCCATTTTGGGGTTGGTAAGACACTGCCTGTATCTTGTATCATGGTGCGTGGGTTTGAGTCCTGGCTCTGCTCCCAGTCCCAGCTTCCTACTAATGAACATGTTGAGAGGAAACAGTGATGGCCCAAGTATCTAGGTCTCTGCCATACATATAGGAAACCCGGATTGAGGTCCTGGCTTCTGGTTTTGGCCTGGCCCAGCCCTGGCTGCTGCAGGTATTTGGGTGTGAGCTAATGGGTAGGAGATCTTTACTTCCCTTTCAAACAAATAAAAATTCAAACTTTTTTTTCGCAGTTCTAGTCCTGAGGCATCTGTGCAGTAGTACCCAGGACTGACTGCTTTCTTCCTTTCTCTTCTATTCCTGAGCATGGAGCCCTTCAAGTTATATCATTCCTCCCTGGTCTCTGGAGTCCCTGACCCCATTTAACATTTCTTTTTTTTTTTTTTTTTTTTTTTCCCTTTATTCCTGAAAGTGTCTATCACTAGGAGATGGCCAAGGCTTAGGAATCCCAGGCTCTTGGGAGACTTCCTCAATCTCACATGGAAATTAAACTTCTTCGAGGAATTTATGCTCCCTGACCACACTGATTGAGCAACCTTTCACACAGTAAATTAGGCAAGTGAAGAGGGCCTGGGCTACGATGTTAAGAGTTGGAATTCAAAGAAAGGGGTTAAGAGAACAATGAAAAGCCAAATGCAATGCAACTTGATAACCCTTTGGGTTCAGGGAGTGCAGACAGAATCAAGATTCTGAGTTTAAGCCACCAGAACAGATAATGAGATCACTGTCAAACAAGGCATTCTTTGTAAAGAGCTTTCAAAGCCTTATTTTTTCTTCTAGGTTGAATACGGTACTCATCAAATTTCCGAGGCTACCAAGCCTGGGAAAGTCCATGCGTTTACAGAGCTGGTCTCCAACTCTTCTCTGCACCTTTTCTATCTCGCCCTTCTGCTGGATTCTGTGAGCCATTCTCCCCCTGGGCTGCTTGTCATCTAACTCCTGCTAACGTGAGGAGCAGTATCAGGTGTGGGCTGATAAAGGAAAAAGCTACACTCTCTCCCAGCCTCATTTGAGGGGACATGAAGGAATAAAGTCGTAGAAGGAGGAAAAAAAAAAAACAATCTACCTAAAGGGTAGAATTCATAGTTCTCATAGTTCGTAGGGTTAAATTTTTGAGACTAGCTGGTAGCCCTTAAATTATCCCATGGTCAATTAATCACCAAGTAATTCTGTTCTCTTGGGAATCACTTAATTTCAAAGCTTTTTTTGTTCAAACAGACTACTGCCTATGAAGGAAGTTTCAGACCTGTGATTATGTCAAATGGAGTCACTATCCAGTCATCCGATTATTTTAAAAGCAAACAACAGATGATGGAGTTATTTTCTTTAATATTTCTCCACAGTCAGTTTTAGTGGGAGTTCTCCTTTGGCCCATAACCAATCTTCCCTTATTGGAACTACATAATGTCATTGTCTTGTTGAGGAAGACAGAAAGCTGTATCAATGCATCTAAAACTTGAAGGTGCAGCTACCTATTAAGAGACAGTCCCCTCAACGACCTCAGTTGGTTGGGTACAATTGAAAGTGCTGATCTGTTATCCTGGTGTGTATATTCAGGCTGGAGCCAAGGACTCTACAATGCACACATACATGACAGTCACCAATTCCAACCCAGCTGTCTGATGCCAGATTGCCAGCAAGAGCACTTACTACTTACCCATCTCCAGGTATCTGACATTAAAAATAGAGCACAAAAGAAGCGGTAAGGTCCCCTGGCAAAAAGCACAGGGCTGGCAAGGCCATCTGGGCACCCATTATTGAACAATTTACTACTAAGGTGGCCTCAAAACATTTATTTAACCTGTCATGTCTTGGATTCTATCAAATGAGGAATTCATTAATATCTTCCCTAGATTGCAGCTGTCAGAATTGCAAAAGTTAATCTATGGAGTGTTAGCTGTTAGTGCAGGCAAAATCTAAAATATTAGATTAATTTTAGTTTGTTAAAATGTAACCCACTTCCCTCCTATGCAGCACCTCACCTAACACCCATCCCCACCCCATAACCATTTCCTCTTCTATTTTAAAGCTTCCTTTGATGTCCTGGGGGTCTAGCAAGGGTACCCACATATGGCGAAGAGTAAGTAAAATGGAAGAGGCAGAGAAGACCAGAGCTCAGGGTTGTCTTGAAATCCCCACTACCCACCAGGAACAACCTGAACCTCTCCTTACATCCCTTCTCCATTACACTTGCTACTGGCAGGCAAACTTCTCCCTTCTGTTTCATGCAAGCACTCTGGACAGTGGAGATAGGCAACCCAAAGATACCAAACAGGAAATATATTCCGCACATGTACCATGACACGTATACTGAAGTAGGTTTGGAAGAGGTGGCATTTTAGCATTAGTACCTTGGGCTGAAGAAGATAAAGTCCTCTGAAATAGCATCTCAAAGAAAGGCAATCTGTGGCATCCCAGGGTTTGAGAAAACCAATAGCACTGAGGACTGAGGACTGAATGGGCACCAAGAAAGGGCTGGTTTTTCTTTGCTTTTTCACTAAGCTGCTTTCCTATATTGTACTAGGGAGCCATACAAGTATCTGTTGAATATTTATGTTACGTGTTTTCTCCTTATAAGAAACGCCTGTCACATAAATGTTAATTAATGTTTGTTGGCTTATTAAGAGTAACTTTGATCTTCATCACTTAAATTGAAGGCTGAAAATATTTTATTTGAAAGTATCACTTAGATGCCTATCTTCTGTGCGTTGGTCTCCAACGACAGTACCTCTTTTTAAGAATATCACAGCAAGGGGCCCGGCGGCGTGGCCTAGCGGCTAAAGTCCTCGCCTTGAAAGCCCCGGGATCCCATATGGGCGTCGGTTCTAATCCCGGCAGCTCCACTTCCCATCCAGCTCCCTTCTTGTGGCCTGGGAAAGCAGTCAAGGACGGCCCAATGCATTGGGACCCTGCACCCGCGTGGGAGACCCAGAGGAGGTTCCTGGTCCCGGCATCAGATTGGCGCGTACCGGCCCGTTGCGGCTCACTTGGGGAGTGAAACATCGGATGGAAGATCTTCCTCTCTGTCTCTCCCCCTCTCTGTATATATCCGGCTTTCCAATAATAATAATAATAATAATAATAATAATAATAATAATAATAAAAAGAAGCTCCTGGCTGGTGGCTTCTGGCTTCAAATCGGTTCAGCTTTGGCCATTGCAGCCACTTGGGGAGTGAGCCGATGGACAGAAGATAAAAAAAAAAAAAAGAATATCACAGCAAGAAAAATTTCTATTCCATCTTTTTTTTTTTTTTTTTTTTTTTTTTTTTTTACCAATTCTATTCTTGAGCAGGTCAGCAGGATTCCAGAAAAAAATACTGAGTTTAATACTTTAAGCTCAGCATCAGCAAACTAAAGTCACATATAACCTTAAGACAGTTGCTCTTCCTTTGAGAAGAAAATCACTTTGATAGCATTATTTTTAGGAATGAAAATAGAGCATTTTTTGAAAGAACTCCAGAGACTGCACTTTTTCTTTGAGAAGACAAATCATTTCCTGCTGGAAATACATAGTTACATCAAGTCCCCTGGCTTGAGGCCTAATAAATCTGCTTGATAAATTGCAGAAGCACAGAAAATATGTCTAAAAGGTAGCTCATGCAAGGAAAACATATGACATAAATTTACATGCTTAATATATGTTTTTTCCAATCAACTTTTCCAACTTTTTCCAAAAAGCTTAATGAAGTATTTTTAAACTTTAAACCAGCCCAAGGACAGTTCTGTTTCATTTCCTATTCTACATTATCTGATATTTCATTCTTTTATTCTATTTCTAGAAGGACTAGATCTCATCTTGGATAATGGACTACCTGGCACAATTCATCCTAAGATCTCAAAGACAGCTAGAACGGCATGTTTCATTGAAGAGAAATGAGGGGTTCTTCAGGATCACACGGGGCTGGAAGAGCCCAGCTGTCCACAGCTGGAGTCAACATGAGGCTCCTCCCTTTGAAGCTGTATTTACCAACATAGCATTTGCAGCCTATTTCTCAATATCAATGTCACAGGATAGATACAACACCTCAAACCATAAATCAATCCATGCATTCAGTTCTAGGGTGTGAGTAAAGAGGCATCCAGGAAACCCTGATCCAAAGCCCTTTGCGAAACACCAAAAAAAAAAAAAAAAAAAAAATCACATCTATCTTAATGATCACTGGGTTTTGGTTTAAGCCTTTCTGGTCTCATTTTCATCTTCAAACCATTTTCAATTTGTTGACCCTCTTCTCTCTGAGAGTGAGTCTGGTTTGTGCTTTAGCAATAAGATGGGCTGAAGTATTTGTCATAATTCAGAGGAGATAGGCATGGGCGAGGGTATAGTGAAGTTAGGGGCTGCAGAATTACCAGTACAGCAGACAGAAGAAGGGTTGAGGCAGTGCAGAAGGGGGTGGATGTAGTGGGAAGAGCTGGAGAAGGATCATGGGAGATGCGAAAATTTATTCTGGAGAGAGAGGATAAAAGGTATCAAAATTACTTTCTTTCTTCAATCACCTACACATGCTCCATGCATATATGTAAGTGTGTGAGACACTTCTTTTCTTCTCTCCTACCCCAGATGACCCTAGCTGGTGATTTTAATCTAACATCAATGTGACCTTTTAAACTCTAAAACATAGCTTTAAAATATATTTTTTGAGATAAATGTTTTTATGTTAAAAAATAAAGTAGATTGTCTTCTTGAAAAAATATGGTAATTCTAAAATCTACAGATGTTTTGCAGTACTGAAGTGTTCTATGTATTTATATTTGCAGAATTATAAGATTGTAAATTAACTAAGTCTATGTTTCCTCAAATCTAACAAAAAATATTGACTGTTCTTCATTGCTAAGGACTGCTTCCCATTTCATATGCCCTTCTCCCCCCAAACTCTGGTTCAGATATAACCAATGCCTTTCCCCTCAGCGGCTACTCTGAAGTTTTTCCTCCCCCAGTAGAGAGGCAGCAAGGTGGGTTTCTTGAACAAACAGCTCCTTTAGGCTCAAGATTTTTTAATCTCTTTCCTCTTCCCTTTACCCTCCTCTGTGACATAGCCCAACTGCTCTGATTGTACTCCTTGCTGTAGAAGAGGTCAATCTCAAATGACTGACTCTTGTTCACAATGTTCTGTGAGCCCTTTTCCTAGTTCTTAGGCCTTTGGGGGTGGGTGTGTGAGAGGGCTATAGAGGCTATTTACCTGCCCTAGAGGGTCTCCAATCCCATGCTAGGTTGAGTTCTCCCTTTCACTTCAGACAGGCTGATGTAGCCTTTGGAAAACAAGGATTTGTTTCTGTTGGGGCCCAAGTCTGTCCCTTTGAGATCAAAGCTGTTTTCTGTCCTAGGCACCTGGATCCTGACCCAAGGTATCAATCAGAGCCTACCATCTTTCATTAGTGGAGGGCAGCCTTTCCATTTCCTGCTCCCTGTCCTAGCTGCCTCACTCTATCAGTAGGCTCTCCCTCTGGTTCTCAGGTGTCCGTTCCAGGTCCATCCCCTCTTTGAAAAGCTCCCTTTGACAGTTCTACGTCCTGTGCCTCTCCTTGAAATATCCAAGTCAGATGGGCAGGAGCATCCCTCATGACAGTCACACTGTTTAGGCACACATAAGAGTGTGCAAAATGAATCTTCTCTTGGGAGAAGAGAAATTTCACAATAGATAAATAAGTTATAGTCTTCTTTTTTTTTTTTTTAAAGATTTATTCATTTTATTACAGCCAGATATACACAGAGGAGGAGAGACAGAGAGGAAGATCTTCCATCCGATGATTCACTCCCCAAGTGAGCCGCAACGGATCCAATGCCGGGAACCTGGAACCTCCTCCAGGTCTCCCACGCGGGTGCAGGGTCCCAATGCATTGGGCCGTCCTCAAGTGCCTTCCCAGGCCACAAGCAGGGAGCTGGATGGGAAGTGGAGCTGCCGGGATTAGAACCGACGCCCATATGGGATCCCGGGGCTTTCAAGGCGAGGACTTTAGCCGCTAGGCCACGCCGCCGGGCCCAAGTTATAGTCTTCTACCATACTGGAAGACTGCTACCTGACACAATTCTAGCTAAGAATTAACTGTGACCATCCATGCCACCATGGATGAAATTCACAAGCATATCATTGAAGAAAGAAGCAAGCTTCAGAAAAACACATATGGCTTAAAATAGCATGAATACAAAATTTAAAAGCTATTTAAGTACAAAACATCTATGTATTTCTTAAGGACATACACATTTGCCTGATTTGTATATAACTGTAATGATGACATTCATTTGGACTCCAGTTTGGGTCTCAGCTACTGTTTCTGATCCAGCTCCCCACTAACATGCTTGGGGAGCAGTTTGGACCCTTGCCCCCAGGGTGGGAGACCTGAATGGAATCCAGGCTCCTAGCTACGGCCTGGCCCAGCCCCAGCTGTTGTAGCCATTTTGGGAGTGAACCAGCAAATGGAATATCGCTGTCTCTCTCTATAACTCTGCCTTTCAAATAAATAAATATTTTAAGAAAAGAACATGAACAAATGAGTGGAAATGATAAACTCACAAAACCAATGGCAACAGTTCACAACTATCAAGAACACAACAATTAGCTTTCTCTGTATTGGTTTGTGTTTACTTCCTAAGATTAGAGAATATCTTGTTATTCTTTATGTAGCCTATACATTTTATGTGTTGTTTAACAAGAAAGAAAATGCTTTCTAGTTCTTAATGTAGCAAATTAGTGTATATATTCTTGGTTAAGTTTTTTCACAGACTCACTTCTTATTTGCTTTCTCACAATGTAAAAACATGGTATGAGGCTGCTGGTTTTATTTTCTTCAGAATAATGTGTCATGTTAAGTTAACTTGACAGTTTCTTTTGCTTGTTTAAGAACAGTCACAGTAGGAAACCTCCATTCTAATTAAAAATAGCTTCTTTCTTCCTAACACTAAATGTGGAGTTAATGTGGCTCTCATGCAAAATTATAAACTGGTATAAATGAACTGCTTATCACATCTGCTTGCCTCTGTTCAGGTTTCAAGTGTTATAAATCACCATTGGTCAATAATAAAATCATATTGGAACAAAGTACAAACTACCACTGATACCATTCCTGAATTCATAATTTTTCCATTAAGATATTCAGATAATATCTTCTGCCTTGTTTGCCTGGCACCATAGTAGTACTAAGACCGTGTGCACAGAACACCAGATAATTGATACCCTTCTGCTGTCAATTGCCTTATTTGTATCTTTATGGTGCTTTTGTTTTTCCACATCTAATACTGGTAGCATGTGCAGTTATAAGCAGAATGCGTAGTATTTGTGAAATGTCAGCACTAGTATTTTATAGATGTATTTATGACAGAGGGAGAGGCAGGGACAGAGACAGAGAATGTTGCACAAGCAGTACCTTCCACCCAGCGGCTCACTCCTCTGAAAAAGGCTGAGGCCAGAAGCTCTGAACTCCATTCGGGACTGCCTGGAAAGTAGGATCCCAAGTACTTGAGCTATCTCCACTGTTTTCCCAGATGTGTCAGCAGGAAGCTGCATCAGAAGCAGAGTAGTAAGACTTTAACTGGCACTCCAGTATGGGATGCTGGCATCCCAAGTAGTGGTTTAACCTGTGGTGTCACAATATTCAACCCAGTTAAGTATTTGTAGTGCAATAAAAATCCTTTGTAGCATCTTTCTAAAACATACCATTTCTCCAACAAATATGAAATCTTGGTAAAAATAACATGTCTTTCAATCATACATCCCAAGTAACACCAGGAACCACTGCATTAAGTTATACCCTACAATAAGGACAGATTACCCAAAAAAACAGCTTTTTAAAAGATTTATTTATTTTATTGGAAAGGCAGATATACAGAGAGGAAGAGAGACAGAGAGGAAGAGCTTCCATCTGGAGCTGCATTGATTGGAGCTGAACTGATCCAAAACCAAGAGCCAGGAGGCTCTTCTGGGTCTCCCACACAGGCACAGGGTCCCAAGGCTTTGGGCCATCCTCGACTGCTTTCCCAGGCCACAAGCAGAGAGCTGGATGGGTAGTGGGGCTGCTGGGATTAGAACTGGTATCTATATGAGATACTGGTGCGTACAAGGCAAGGACTTCAGCCGCTAGGCTATTGTGCCAGGCTCCAAAAAATAATTTTAATGAAACCTCTAAAAACTATATTTTGAAAAGCATGAGACCTATATTCATAGGGAAACATGCTATGAAATATAATATCCCTGTGAGGTGAAAACAGCCATTTTACTGGAGCAATACTAAATGTCCAAACTCTCAACTTTCAAATGCCTTAAGTTTTCAGAGGTATCCCAATATAGAACCTCAGGCTAATATTATCCAAAACAGAATAGAATTTGGGAAAGATTCACCTCAAGCTTATGGACAAATGTGAATTGCGCCTGAATGTATGCAATTTATGTATGTTTTGTTATTTAAATAGAACTGCACAGGCACATACACGCATAAACACGCATGTAAATAATAAAGGAAATTAAGTAAAAAGTTAACATATTTGGCTCATTCAAGGTCTTATCTACACGGATTTGAAAGGGTACACCCCTACCAAGCAAGGAAACTAGACCCTCCCAAGGAATGGGACGTCTCCGGCTTCTCTGGACTGTTTTTCCCCTAGCAGCCACTCTCTCTTCCCTCCAGCCTGTCTTGCATCCTTGGTTCTCTGTAGGTGATACTGTGGTTGCTGGGTGGGATTCGACTGCTTTCTTCTCTGGCTTGCCTATTTTCCTGATCCAGGTATCAACTACAGCTCTTTGCATCTTGCTCCTCCTTTGTATTCTCACGTCAATTTCTCATACACTGGAAAACCGGTTTCCCCCTCCCCCCCCGAGAGCTCAAGACAGCAAAGGTAGATATTATGTTGCTCAATATTTTAAATTGAGAATTTTTACTTATTAGTCACAAATGGCTTATACATTCCCCAAAATATTAACCAACTTCTGTGTCCTGTTACTTTGTTAATGCTACTGATGTTTAATAATACACCATATCTATTCCTAAGTCCTTTACAACCTCTACCTAGAAAATTTTTTAAAAACCAATAAACTATTAGAATTTACTAGGCAAGTTCAACTAAGTTGTCAGAGATTCATCAATATTTTGAAAAAGATTAGATACCAACATTTCATTTTGAAAATGTAATCTAAAGATATGTTCCTAAAGCCTTGGGACTGCTTTCCCAAGTTGTAGGCAGGAAGTTGGATCAGAGTGTAGCAGCCAGGACTAAAACCAGCACCCTTATGGGATGCTGGCACTGAAGGCAGAGGATGAGCTGCTATGCCGCCAAGCTGGCCCCTATCACAGAACCATTAAAGACCAAGAGGAAGTTCAAGGGGCACCAGCAACACCATGTTGCACACAGGTAAGAACCAGCCACATATTCACTGGTACTAAACTCCTCCTTCTAGGAAATGCGGGATTATCCTGATCTACCACACTGTTTCCCAACATATTAAGTAAAACCTTAATAAGCACAAAGAGGGAGCAATCAATAATGGCCTGACAAGTGTGAGAAGCCATGGTTGGCTGGTGAGCGACAAGGAGAGTGGAGGGTTCTAGGGGATCAGAGATGCTGAACAATGGGTTCTCTATGTGATTTCTGGCTGACTTGCAAAAGTTGTAGGTTAAGACTGACATTGTTGGGACCAGCGGCGTGGCCTACGCCCCGGGATCACATTTGGGCGCCGGTTCTAATCCCGGCAGCTCCACTTCCCATCCAGCTCCCTGCTTGTGGCCTGGGAAAGCAGTCGGGGACGGCCCAATGCATTGGGACACTGTACCCACATGGGAGACCCGGAAGAGGGTCCTGGTTCCCGGCTTTGGATTGGCACGCATTGGGCCCATTGCGGCTCACTTGGGGAGTGAATCATCGGATGGAAGATCTTCCTCTCTGTCTCTCCTCCTCTCTGTATATCTGATTTTGTAATAAAATGAATAAATCTAAAAAAAAAAAAAAAGACTGACACTGTCAATTCAACTGTGAAAAAGGGGTTTACATTGTATTCTTCAACCACTGGAACTATGGGAGTGGGAGTTAGGATGCTCCCTAACATTAAACCCCTGCTTGGGACACCCACTTGTCACCCAGCTGTCTGCCAACATGCATCACGGGAGGCAGCAGGATCCCTAGGACCCACGTGAAGAGCTGGACGGAGCTGCTAAGTCTGGCTTCAGCCTGGCCAGCATTGACTGCTGAAGGCATCTGGGGAGTAAGCCAGCAGATGAAGGAGCTCTTTCTGCTGTCATTCTGCATTTTAAATGATCAATCAATCACACAGAAAAAAAAAAAAAAAACTTGAATCACGCTCTAACTGTGCATAGATAAAGTAAAATATCAAAAATAGTATTGATAGTACTTGATAAATTACCCTTAAATTTTGGAAATTTGGCCTAGCAGAAATCAAAACTTAGACATCTATGATAATTAGGAGGTGAAGCGTTATTGTAGAGGTAGATTAATCAACTACCAACTCACATATTCATGGGAATCTGATAATATGAGAAGTGTCATTAACTATTCAGTGGGGCCAGGAAGGACTGCACAACAGTTTGTAATTTGTAAAGAAAAATAATAATAAATTTCCTATCTCATATTCTAAACAAAAGCAAATTACAGATGGTTAAAGATTTAATGTGAAAAGCTTTTCAAGTTTTTAGACGAAATTGCATTAAAATCTTTATGACTTCTGGGTAAAAGATGTTTTTAATCAGATATGAAAAATGCAAACCATAAAAATGGCAGTGATTTTTACTGCATATTAAAATTTATAATCGTGTGCTGAAACTCAGACTCAAAAGAGAAGCTATGAATTGGTTGAAGATATTTATAGTTCATATTGTGAAGTATAAATCAATAAGAAAACTACAGATATTCTCTTAAAAATAGAGACAGACAAGAGTCAGAGAAATAAACGCCCCCAAAAGCATGCGGATAAAATGATAAACAAAAGGATACTGTTTAACACTTATCAGAATTGCAAAGATAATTAGAGTACGACTATTCTTAGAACTATCAGACAGGATATTTTAAGGCAACAATGATCGCTATGTTAAACACTCTATAGAAAAGACACCAAAAGAAGAACTTCAGTAGAGAAATGATTTATTCATATATATATATATATACACATATATATATATGAAATGCATGTATATGTAACAACTATATATAAGAGCCTACATAAGAAACTGTATATTAAACTATAGGAATCATTCTTATAGTTAAGAATGAGTAAAATGGGAATGCTAGAAATAAATTTGGTAGCATAGATGTTGAATGTTCTTGACATTAGTTGACTTGACACAGCCAAAGAAATGATCAGTGAACTTCTAAGACAGCAGTAACTCCAAACTGAATCATCATTGGAAGTGGTATCCAAGAGCTGCGAGACAAGAGTGAGTTGTCTGGTATGCAGGTAAATGGATCCTGGAAGAAGAAATAAAAACCAGGAAAGGAGAAATATGTAATGAGATAATAGCTGACAAGTTTGTAAAACTTCCATGGGTGACTCTAGGATGAGCCAGGTTGGATAACCACTGGGCAAATGGCAGGCTTTTCTTTCTCCCTCCATGACTAATAAAGATAAGTGAACCTACAAGTGGACAGAAGCCAACCAGAGTTACCTGCTACTCTTGTTCTGAACAAGGTGTCAATCATGTTGCCCAGTCAACATAAACAGAACAGTACAGTAGAGAATTGTTTAAAGTCAGATAATTTTCCATAGTAAGTGTCTCAGTCTCAAATTTCTAGCAAATTTCATAAAAAACAAATCTCACCCTTCCTAAAACAGGCACAGCTATACTAGTATCTTTAGGAAAAAGTGGCTGCAAGCTACTTCAGATCTGTGTTCATTTTTGCAGGCAAACATTAAGTTTATGCCCTTCAAGTGAATGAATGAAATGAGCGGAAAAAGCAAAAAACAAATATTAAGATTTTTTTTCAATTAAAGCAATGCTCAAGTATGATAATGAAAACACTACCCTTTTGGCTACATTCACCACATTAATCTATTTTTAGGTAATATGTTTTTAGAATCTCATAGTAACTAATTCTGATAATAATGACACTAATAAATTCAATTCTTCTATTATTTGCAACAGGTAATTATTGAAAGTGTGCTTTAAACTGTGGCTAAAACTGGGGACTGGGGATACAAAAATAGAAAAAAACACAGTTCTCAAAATTCTCAGTCTACTCTAATAAAGGAGAGGAACTAGGAGAGCCTGGTCCTGATGCATGCGCGTCAGGCCGCATGGCAGCAGCAGCTGATTGCCCAGAAGCAGCAGGGGGACACGGAAGGCCTGCCCTCCTAACCTCCGCCCAGGACCCCAACATACAGCCCTTTCCAGGAGTCCCTGCAATAGACTTCTGTTTGTTAATATTAATGATGATAATAATAAAATGCACTCATTGACTTCTAACAGAAAAGACACGTTCCTTGAAAGTACAATTTTAGCTTAGATTTTTGAGCTGTTGCTGTCATTAAGACTTCAGAGACCAAAGCCTTTGGGTGCACCCAAACTAATATCCAGATGACAGCACGCTGCTTACAGACCCACTGGGAAATGCGTAAACCGAGGTAGTGCCAGGACAGAATGGACCTGCCCAAAGGCACCGAGCTCAGGACGAAGCCTGCCACCACATCCTGCTCCTAGCCGAGCCCCTCCCACCATGGACTTGGCTACAGCAGACAGGATGAAGGTTCAAGACTGCGCCTTACTTTTCAAGTCAGACAAATTTCCAAGAAATAAAGCCGTGTCACCAAAAGAAAACATAAATACCAGCTTCTGTGTTCTTTTGCATTGTAACTGCTACTAGACTAGTAAAATTGTTCAAAGTAGAGAACTATTTACATGACATGACTTAAGTTTTTCTATATACTCCCTCAACCCCAAGCAAGGAGAAACAGAATATGGAAACTATGATCACACCCACTTTCCCCTAACCCTATGTTAACATCATCTAAAATTAAAAATAAATTTTAAATTTTAAAAAAAAGAAAGTGATGTCTAGAATATTCTTTTTCGAAAGGCAGAGAAAGTCATGTAGCTTTTGGTAACAACATGGGCTGTGGAATCAGACAGACCTGGGTTCCGTTTAGTTCTTATCCATGTCTTATCCTAGAAAAACTAGGGACCAAGTCACAACTCTGAACCTCCCTCTGGTTTTTCCCCCGCAAAATGCAGATAAAACTACTTCCTCTCTAACCTTACAGCTAAGAGGATTAAAGAAGAAAAAGAATGCAAAGCATTTGAGACAGTGCCTGGCACAAACAACAGGCAGTTGGTGGGGTCTTGGTGGGAATATGTTCTTCACAGTATGTAGAATTTTAGCCCTAAGTTATATGAAAAGCTATTTTTCCCCCTATACTTTTAAAATGTATTTATTTGAAAGGCAGAGTTGCAGAGAGAGATGGAGAGGTATCTTCCATTCATTGGTCCACCTCCAAGAAGAATGTAATAGCCAGGGCTGGGTTAGGCTGAAGTCTTCCACCATCTTCTGCTGCTCTTCCCAGGCCATTAACAGGGAGTTGGGAAGGAAGTGGAGTAGTCAAGACAGGAATCAGTGCCCCTATGGGTTGTCGGTGGTGTTGCAGGCAGTGGTTTTACCTGCTATGGCACAACTCTGGCATTGAAAAGGAGATCCTTCCAGAATGAGTTATTTCTCAGAGATTCTACATAGTTAGTATTTTACTTTGACAGGCATTGTTCCAACAACAAGGAGTAGAAAGATGAGACAAAGTCTCTACGTTCTGGCCTTTATCAGTTTCCTGTTATGATATTTGTAATCAATAAAGATTCTGTCACTAAAAATAAAGCTGATATTTAAATAACCATTTCTAACACACTTGCTCTCCCTTAGGTAAGAATGTTTAAAGTGGAGAATCATTGGGGAATTGTGATTTATGATAAGATTTTACAAGTTGCACAACTTCAAATATCATCTAGTAAGTCCCTGAGCAGTAAATTAGGAGCCATTTGACAAGTCTGTCACTTCTCTCTCTCTTTTTTTTTTTGGTTAATTCCTCAAAACACTCCAGGGATGCACTGTTTCCTCTTACATAAGCCTTTGTTTTCATGCTTTTGAACACTTTTCTTTGTTAGTTAAAAATAACTTGGATTGTTCACAGATTCTTTTTGTTTTGACGCGCCTTTAAATGCAGCTGCATGCAAAAAACAGTTTAACTGTGAGCTTTAGTAATTTAGTGAAAACTTGGAACTTCTGCATTTTATGTAACTCAAGTTCTAGATGGAAAAATGGCTGGCTAATATTTTCTTTTACTGAATACCAAAAATAGGCCTTACATTAATTTTCTTTCTGTTGATAAGCGGGCAAGCTGATTTTTTTTTCCATAGGGTGGAGTAGGTCATTTTTCTCTACCCCCTTGTTGGGGACCTTGGGAGACATGAGACAAAACAGATACAGATATTAAACCCCTTTGGAGATAATAAGACAGTCAAGAACTATCAGGCTAAGCTTTGTGGGTGTTGGATGGCTCCATGTTGAAAGTCACTTTTTTCTGGTGAGAAATGAGGGTAACGACTTGTGAGGGACCTACTGAGAAAACATGCAACACCTCTCTCACACCTCCTGGTGTTAGGGGTGTGGGTACTGGAGCGTAGAACTGGCCGCTACAGAAAGCCAGGTCAACTGCTTCCTTGAGACAGAAATCCTAAGGGGCTGTATCCTGCAAACAAAGGACAGCCTTTGTAAGAGCTGCAATTCATCCTTCCAGAACAGGATCCTAGATATTAGAGTGGTCAGATACAGACTACAAAATAACTATCCATGCTACTCTCAAGGAGATCCAAGACGCTTTTGATGATAAAGAACCACAAACTTTAAAAAAAAATTAGAAGTT
This sequence comes from Ochotona princeps, assembly GCF_030435755.1. Classification (NCBI taxonomy): domain Eukaryota; kingdom Metazoa; phylum Chordata; class Mammalia; order Lagomorpha; family Ochotonidae; genus Ochotona; species Ochotona princeps. The sequence goes on along the minus strand of NC_080832.1, from coordinate 52,132,039 downwards.
CTAGAAATGATAAGCACATAACAGAAAGTAGGAGTTCAATGGCTACAACAGCAGATTTTATGCAGATTAAGTGAATTATAGAAAAAGTGAGAAAAAAATCCAAAGGAAACAGACAAAAAGATGGGAAACAAAGATGAACAGATGGAGACAGTCATCCTAATACATGGGTAACTGAAATTCTAGGAGGAAAAACAAATTAAGTAGGACAGACAATCTTTAAGAGACAATGATGTTTTAAAACTGATGTGAATTACCAAACCGTAGAGAGAAGTCCTTTACATTCCAAGGACAGTAAATAAAAACAAACCTTATAGACAGGCAAAGGACAATGAGGCATGTTATAACCAACTATGATAGTAAGTTTATTAATTTAGAAGCAATGGACAAAACTGAAAATCTCAGGTCCCTAATATATATTAAGGATGTGAAAGCTTTTCTAAAAACAAACAACCAAAAAAACTACCCCAAACTCTATAAGCTCAAATGGTTGAGTTTTATCATAAATTAAAAAAAGAAGCAATGCCAATTTATACCAACTCTCATAAACAGAAGAGGAACACTTTGATGAAGCCAGAATAACACCAATAGAAAAATCTGACAGATAAAAAACCTATTATCTCTCCTGGATAACAATATAAAAACTTTTAACAAATCATTAGCAAATGGTGATTGGCACTGTGATATAGTGAGTTAAGATGTCAGCTGCAGTGCCAGCATCCCTTATGGACACTGGGTCAAGTCCCATCTGCTCCACTTCCAGTCCAGCTCCTTCTAACTGTGTTGGGAAGAAACACAGAGGATGGCTCAAGTGCTTGAATCCCTGGCACTCATGTGGGAGACCTGGACGAAACTCCTGGTTTGGTCCTGGCCCCACCCTGGCTGTTGTGGCATTCTGGGGAATGAACCAGCAGATAGGAGATCTCTGTGTCTTTTCCTCACCCTCTTTCTAACTTTGCCTTTCAAATCAATAAATATGTCTGCAAAACAATTAGCAAATCAAATCTACCAATATGTAAAAGGACCATGACCAAGTAAGGGTTTATTTTGGAAATGCAAAATTAATAAAAATATTGACAATTCCTGTAATCCATCATAATAATAAAGAAGAAAACTCATATCATTAGTTTAGTAGATATAGAAAGAGTATCTGACAAACTAACCCCAAATCAATTAAACATTTTAGCAAATTTGGACTGGAAGAGAACTTGTTCAATCTGCTAATATAATATTTAATAGTGAAATACAAAATACAAAATACTTCCCCACTAAGACAGGATCTTCTTATTCCCATTGAAGATTGTACGGCTAGTCCTATCCAGAGTTATAAAACAAGAAATAAAAGGGATACAGACCGAAAGGAAGTACATTTTAAAATACAGAAACAGCGTGACTATTTACACTAAACTTTCTAAGGAAGCTAGTGAGTTTCAGCAAATTTGAAGGACATCAATATGCAAAAGCCAACTGTGCTTCTGTAAACTAAATGAAAGCAACTACAAAATGAAATTTCAAAAATATAAATACTGGGGCTTGTGTTTTGACGTGATGGGATAAGCTGCCACCACAAGCAATATCAGCATCCCATAGGGGTGGCAGTTTGAGTCCTGGTTGCTCTACTTCCTTCCTATCCAGTTTCCTGCTAATGTGTCTGGGAGAGCAGCAGAAGATGGCTCAGGTCTTTGAGCCCATGAATCCACATGGAAGATCTGGAAGAAGCTCCTGGCTTTGGTCTGGTCTAGTCCTGGCCAGTGAGGCCATTTGGGGAGTAAATTAGCAAATTGAAGACCTCCCCTTCAGCAATTACCCTTCCTCCTATGCAACTTTGCCTTTCAAGTAAATAAATCTTAAAAAAAGAAAATGTAAAAGATAAAAATTCTTTTAAAATAAGCACTGTCAAGAAATAAAATACTTCAGAAAAAAAACTTATAAGACAAGTAATATTTCTACACTGGAAATTACATAACATAGCCGAGAAGAATTCAAGAAGACTTAATCAAAGATAAAACATGTTTGCTGATCATAAGACTCAATACTGTTACGCTCTCAATTCTCTCCCAAGATGAGCTACATTTTCAATGCCATTCCAGTCAAAATCCCAGAGAACATGTTTTTTTTTTCCAGACAAATTGACAAGCTGTTTATTCTAAAATGCAGATGGGAATGCAAAGAACATAGAACATCCAAATATGAATAAGAACACACTGGAGGGTTAACAGTACCTGAGTTCAAAGACTTACAGAATGCACTAGTGATCAAAACGGTGGAATTGCTAGAATGAGAAAGCAATGGCACACTACAATGCCCAGAAATATACTCAAAACTCACAGTCATTTGAATTTTTTGGACAAATGTGCTCAAACTATCTGTAGCGGCCATGAAAACGGAGCTTGCACACCTCCTGCGGAGGGAAACACTGCTGACTGATGGTCCCAGTTGCTAGCTTCTGGGTCTACGTTTCTGTTGAGGTCAAGCTTATGTCATGCTACTCCCAGACAATGATGGAGCACAGCAGGCTCAGTAACGCTGCTCATCCCAAGAAAAATAGCTCTGCTTTGCAGGTTCCCTATAGGTCTCGTCAAAATTTTCTTCAAATATTGAGGCAGTCTATGACACCTTTCCAATCAACCCTCCCTTCCTTCGCCTGTTCCTTTCCACATCTCTGACCTTTCTCGCTTTTCTTAGACATTCCTATCAATAAATCTTGTACACATCTACTGTTGTCTTGGCATACACCTCTCCATGGACCGGAACTAATACAGATGATGGCAGAGTTGGCCTACTCATTACCTGGTGAGCAAAGAGGATGTCACCCAGAGTGGTGTGTGGGGCCTGGATAATTTCTGTGGCAAGCAAGTGACCAAATTGCCAAAGATTTCACCAACTGTGACCTGGAAAAATAACGTGAGAAACAGAATGTTTTTATGTATGAAGTGATTCAGGTTTATTAATGAAATGGGGAGAATAAGGCCTACAAGGACAGTAGTGTTCGCTGCTTAATGCTAAGCTGTCACAATTCTCTACAGAGGGAAAATGAGAAAGTGAAGGCTGTTAGCAGGCAGTTACAGTGTAAAAGCTTAGTTTCATAGCTTACAAGGAGGCCTTTATTTTTTGCTGTATAAAAGTAGATACAGCTGTGCAGCTAACTGAAGTTCTGTTCATCAGAGACACAGAGGCAGTACTGCTATGCTGAAGCTAGAAAAACTTGCATGAGGATACATGAACAGTGGCTAATGTGGCAGAAATGAAGGGTATGAAATAGGCTCCTACTTATCAAAGCCAGTCTAGCTATTGCTGCTTTTCAAAGTCCAATCTCTTAGCAGCCCATGTGATTCTAAAATTTATACAGAGAAGGGGCAAGAATACCAAAAATAATCTTGATGAAAAACAGCACATAAAGGCTTGCTTTCAGCATGTCAACACTTATTATAAAGCTGCAACAATTAAACAACTACGACACTGGTAGAAGAACAATTAACGGAACAGAACAAAGTCTAAGCAGATTCAGGTATTTCTATCTACACCATCATGAAAGTCACAGATTAGCATAAATAACTAATTTTAAAAGTTCATTGAAAACATATTAAAAGATGAGTTTTTATCCTGGAACAAGAACTTTTTATATCCTATATGTGGGGTCTTTGGAAAGTTCATGTAAAATGCATATTAAAAATGATGCATAGATTTAAATTTTTACAGTAAAATAAATGCTGTAATTCCTTCTCACTTTCCCATATGGTTACTGGCTCGTATCACAGCTGCTCCACTCTCCTTACAGCTTCCTGATGGTGGCCTGGGAAAGTAGCTGAAGATGGCTCAAGACCTTGGGAACCTGCATCCGTGTGGGAGAGCCAGAGTAAGCTCATGGCTTCGGATTGGCTCAGTTCTGGCCATTGCGGCCACTTGGAAAGTGAATCAGTACACAGAAGATCTGTCTCCTCTCTCTGTGATTCTTTCCAATAATAATAATAATAATAATAATAATAAATCTTAAAAAAAAGAATTCCTGCTGACAAAGGCAGATTCATTCATGAATGGGACACACAAAAAGTCAAATCTCAAAACAGCCCTTAGTTGCCCTTGCTGTGAATTATACAACTTTCATGGCAGAATTATTACAAGATTTCTAGATGTGAAGGATAATAGAATGGTAACATGTTAAAATAGGAACAAGGAAGAAATTCTGCAGGTGTTTCAGGCAAGAAGCAACTACATAGCAAATTTAAGTAGAAAAAATTTGTAATTGTTGCATGTCTAGGGAGGTGGAATGCAAGATTGGTCTGTAGTTCTGACAGTCCAGGAGAGCCTAGGAATGCACTGAATGAGAAAAGCTCAAACCGGCACTGCAGCACATTGTATGCGAAAAGTCAACACGGGAGTTTAATCAGGGATTTATTGCATCAAAGAGATTGGCCAATTTTCCCCAGAGCCAGTCTTTCTGTCCCACTCAAAACCAAACTCTAGACAAATCTAATTGTTTCTTTCTGGCAATTATTTCGCAGACGACTAAACAATAATCACAACTTGCATAACGGAGTGAGTATAAATTCCCAGATGCCAACTTCAACAACAGCTTTGAAACGTATTTTCTGCATTTCCTATTTTCCTGGAAAGCTCCATCAGTTTTATGATTATTTAAAAACCATCTCTTCTTTTTTTGAAATTACTGTCATCATTTCCCCAATCACCCTGAGCAGTACTGTTACCCACTTCAAAGATGCCGAAACAGAAAGGAGGGCTCCGTATTGTGGCAGAGTGCGTTGAGCTGCCACCTGTGATGCTGGCATTACATATGGGCGCTGGTTGGAGTGCCTGCTGCTCCACTTTTGATCCAGCATCCCTGCTAAGCTGCCCAGATGCCTGGGTCCCTGCTACACACATGGCATGGAGACTGGAGTTACAGGCTCCCACCTTCAGCATGGCTTAGTCCTAGCCACCAGCAGACAGAGGATCTTTCCACTCCTTGTAACTGCCTTTCAAGTAACATAATTTAATAATAAAAACAAGGGAGAAAAATATAAGCTACCACCATCATAACAGTTTTGGCACCAGATCTTTAGGTTTCCTTCTACAGCAACAGCTGAAGTACACCCTCCATCCATGCCAGTGATCCTCTCCTTAGGTACCAAACTGCATCATCCATCCTCCCAAATGCGTCTGTCCTCTCACTCTCTTAGGAAATCCAGGAAATTATCCGTGATGCCTTCCTCTCCAATGCTCTAATCTAGTATATCCTCTTGGATCTACCTTCTTGTTGATCTCTGCTGCCACCACTTTAACTATCACCATTATCTAACACATATTCTGATAGTCTTACGGGTCTCTCGATCTACAAAGGGAGAGTTACAAAGAGGGAGGGAGAAAATCTTTATCTATTGGCTTATTCCTCAAATGCCACAATGGCTAGGGCTAAGGCCACACTGAAGCTAGGAGCCAGGAGTTTTTCATGAGTCTCCCAAGTGGGTGCAGGGTTCCAAGCACTTGGACCACCTTCAGGTGCCTCCGCAGGAACTTCAGCAGGGAGCTGGACAGGAGCTGGAGATGCGGGGACAGAGAACCGACACCGAAACGGGATGCTGGTTTCATGGGTGGCTGCTTAATTTGCTACATTACAACACTGGCTCTGACTTCTGTTATCATTTATCTTTCCACAGGTTCCAAAATGCTGTTGTAAATATCATTTACCCAGTCTTCCAGCCCAGGAAATACAATGCAAACTTCTGAATAGGGTCCACAGCCTTCTTATGATTTGCTCCTGACAATTGGAATTAATTTCTAAACATTGTATTCCATGCAGGCTTTTGTAGTAAGCATTTCAGACATTCACACATGTGTCCCATTACCCAGGAAACTACTTGACTTCAACATATGTCTCTTTGGTTCCACTTTTCCTGACTTCCTAGAATAGGTTTGCTCTCTGTGCTGTAAGCTTTGCTAATAAGAATCTATTGTTCTTCAATTCATCTGTTCATTCACAAAGTAGGGCTGTCTAGTCACTGTTGTGGCCTCAATATCCACAGTCTCAAAACTCCGCAGGCATGAAAAAACTGTTGTTCACCAAATGAAAAGAAATAATACAAACAAACCAGCAATTGTCAATGCTCAACATAAACAGTCACTTACAGATTTTGCATTAAAGTTACAAGTGTAACATCTCATGGCTTTTACAGGTAAGAATGAAACAGACACTTTACATCATACTGGACAGTATTACAAGGGAAGACATACTGTGATTTTATGGTTTTGGTGTTTTTTATAGTTTTCAGGTCAGATGGCAAACAGGGAATCATTACTACTGGAATCCATGCCCTATAACAAAAGAATAGTACTAAAAAAGGTAGCCTAAAGGCAAGGTGGATATGTAAGAAATTTATCAAAAAGCTTGGATGTAACACAAATTTATAGATATAATATTAAAAACCATTAAATATACAGAAAAGACACTACAAATATTCTGCCAAAATGATTTTTAAAACATGCTCTCAGCTTAGGGCAGTTGGCCTTACAATAATGTGAACAAAGTACTCATAACCAGGATTTAGAGTGAAATGTGCCCTCGAGGCTGGTACTCATTCTCTGTTCTAAGCCTGGCTGTTTGGCCTGAAAGGCAACAAACTACTGATGTGTTCTTAAGCCAAGCCATGAAGAACACACAATTTGCTCTTAGAACAGCAATGAATAAAGGGGGGAGGTGTGAACATACTCTTTGTAACACAAGGATCTTTGTAGTCTACTTTTTTGATTCCACTAATGTCAGCAGGATGAATTACAAGTATATGTCTCAACTCAGAAATATCTGCATTTGATATTCTGCTTCATTAATTCAACATGGTGAAGCCATCCTTAAATCCTCATATTAGGTGACTAATGTCTTAGATTAGCTTATCTGCATTTGTCTTCCATTAAGTGGATATTATAGAGATAGTTTCTAAAAGAAATTTTAAAAGGAATTTCTTGAGCTAGTTAGGAACTTGAAATAATTCATTTTACACCTTCTTCAGATCAGGAAGGTAGTTTTACAAAGTCAAGGTCAAGATAAATCTAGTAGAATAAAAATGAAAAATTGAACAGCACTGATGTATTTACTGAGGGCAAAGTTAAACCAGCCTTCTTAAAGCAATTTATAAAAATTCACATGAAATTAAACACTTGAACAATTTTTTTCTATCTGCAATGAAAAATGACTTCAGAAGTATTAATAATGCTTGTCTTTTGGCCAGAACAATTATTCCTACATTCATACTTTTCACTTATTAAAAACTGCACATATGCAGTTTTGACAAAGTAAGAACTAGGTGTACATCAACTGTGTTATTGAGATTAATGAAATCAGATACTTTAAAATGGAGCAGTGCGAAGGAAGAAATAAATTTAAAATCCCTAGTAGAACCTATTTATAAAAAAATGTTGAGTTGTCTGATTAAGACAACCACTTTGCTGTTTTGTGAGTAATCAACCTGGGAAACTCAAACAGATAATAACTGTGATGTAACATTGTACCATCTGAGGCAACCTTATCTTTGAGGAGTTAGGAGAAATTAAAAAGGAATTCAAACATTAGTTGTGCTGACCAGAAACTTCATGAAAATGGCGAGGTGGAATGCTTAATAAAGAAAGGGTAGAAAAAAGCAGAAGCAGAAGGAAACATTGCCTAAGTTATACAAGATAACCCAAATGAATATTCTTATTGCAACATGAAAATGTTTTGGAAGTCATCTCATCTGCCAAACTGATTTCAAGTTACAAGAAGCATTGGTGACAGCTTAAAATCTCTTAACCTTACAAATACCCCTTACTTAAAAAAACAAACTCCTCTTCCCTCTATAATGACTGTTTTTCACCACAAAGATAATGCTGTTGGATATTTCCCTCACATTCTAGTGCCTTACCTTACAGGTAGAAAAACAGGAAAAGTGTCCCACAGGCCAAAGGGATTAAAACCTTCCAGGGGATAACAAATGAAGAGCTAAACAGCATCCACTGTTGTTGGTAAAATGTAGGTAAATGGGTGATCTCAACCAAAATAAGTGAAGCCAATTATTTCCCCATGGTATAGGATTCATTTTTTTTTCCTGATTATATTATTGAATAGTAAAACAGTGAAATAAGACAAAGACATGCATTACCCAGTAAGTTTCATTCTTCCTAGGGTATTAAAATTGACCACTGATTGATTTTAAATCTCTCTCAAACTCAAGCTGAGTACTGAGACTACAGAGATATTTGATTTTAAAATGAACTCCACTTATCTGGCCTCTTTGGGATGTAGGCACTTCCTTCTAGGATTGTTCTAGAAAACGAACATAAAACATCTACTACAGACTATTTAGGACAGACATTCCTGGGTTTGCTGATTAACATATCTGCTTCTAATGCTGACAATTTGTTTTTAACCAATTTCTTCTTGTATCCTGATTAAATACTCCATCTCTGGTACCATTATGTATTAGGCTCTCTGGTTGGGCTCTTAAAATGCCCATTTGCGGCCTTTTCACCATTAACAGCCTCAGGAAAACAGACAAAATCATGCCATATTTTCTTAAGTTAACTACTCGTTTTTGAAGGTTAGAAAGGAATTGTTTTTTAAGATTTATTTTTATTGCAAAGTCAGATGCACACAGAGGAGGAGAGACAAACAGGAAGATCTTCCATCCAATGATTCACTCCCCAAGTGAGCCGCAACGGCCGGTGCTGTGCCGATCCAAAGCCAGGAGCCAGGAACTTCTTCCAGCTCTCCCACATGGGTGCAGGGTCCCAAGGCTTTGGGCTGTCCTCGACTGCTTTCCCAGGCCACAAACAGGGAGCTGGATGGGAAGCGGGGCAGCCAGGTTTAGAACCTGCACTCATATGGGATCTCAGTGCATGCAAGGCGAGGACTTTAACTACTAGGCTACCGCACTGGTCACATGGTCTATAATTTTTAGCAGCTGGGAATAATTAACCAAGTTCAATTGTAGCAATTCACTTTGGACATTAAAAAAATTGCTATTGGCTTTAATTAACAAAAAAAATTAATCTTTTTGGTAGCTTAGCTTCCAACAAAGGATTGTTATTAGATAGCAATTTAAGATTCCTTTCTGGGCCTGGCGCAGTGGCCTAACGGCTAAAGTCCTCGCCTTGAACGCGCCCAGATCCCATATGAGTGCAGGTTCTAATCCTGGTGACTCTACTTCCCATCCAGCTCCTTGCTTGTGGCCTGGGAAAGCAGTCGAGGACGGCCCAAAGCCTTGGGACCCTGCACCCATGTGGGAGACCTGGAAGAGGCTCCAGACTCCTGGCTTTGGATTGGCTCAGCTCCAGCTGCTTGGGGAGTGACTCAATGGATGGAAGATCTTTCTCTTTGTCTCTGCTCCTCTTTGTATAGCTAACTTTGCAATAAAAATAAAAACAAATCTTTAAAAAAAATTACAGACCACTAATTATGTGCCTAATAAGTGGCCCAACTATGAAATAATCATGTGAGCTCATGAATCAACTATGGATTATCATAATAATATGGCCTAAAGTTAATACAGGGTATACATAAAAGTGCAGGGATGAAATGCTCACTCTGAGAATGACAGCTTCATCCAGCCCACGTTTATACTCCAGAGGAAATGCCGTCTTGTGTTCTCCTTACTTGTTGAATGTTACAGTTAGAGGGAAATTAAACTTGAGGATATAGATTAAAATTATGTCTGCAAAAAATGCTGAAGAGTGGGAAGCGGGGCAGCAGAGGTGCAAGGGAAGAGTAGTTGTCTTGGAATTTATTTATGGAATGCATAAAATCTGTTCTCTTCATATGAAAAGTACTGTGAGAAATAACTCACCCTAAAACGGGTGCGAAACAATAAGCACTTATCTTTGCACATGAGTTTACACGTCAGTGGGCTGAGCTATGTTGTTAATCAATGCCAGGTTGTTCATCTGTCTATAATCAGCCACCAAGTAAGAATGGGCTTAACTGGTCTAGGATGGACTCGGCTAGGATAGTCAGCAGGCTAGTCTGTCTGATTTCCATGGCAGAGGCAGGATTCTGATAGAGCAAGAGTTGAAGCTTGAAGGCTTCTCGAGACTTAGCCTAAGAGCTGGCATGATGTCCCTATGGCCACAGGTTACTGGCCAAAGCCGGTTTCAAGGATACTCATATTCAAGCGGCTGAGAAAAAGTCTACCTCTTGATGAGAAGAACTAGAAGCTGCACTACATAAGGGGTAGATATATCAAGGTTGAAGGCTGCAGTCACTGTCAAAGTCAACTTACTTAGCCCTTTAAGCCTCTGATACTACAGTTGACCCCCTCCATCCTTGAATCTGGACAGTGTAAACATGAAGAACAACTTTTACTATTAAAAAACATAACTTCAAGCATGTTGTTAAACTCAAGTCAAGGTGTGCTAAAATTAGATTTGCAAACTGACATCTTAATTTGTAAGATCACAAGGAGTTCGTAAACACAAGATTTTGTGACCTAGAAAAAAAAATTACACAAGAGCTATTTTACATACTGGTCAATATAAGTCAGTGTAAATACAAGAAAATTATCTGACTGAAGATGCTGTATAAACTTTTATTTTCTGGTCGTGTATTTAGAATCTGTTTTTTATGATTGATAAACTACAAGAAAAAAATCTTATTCAAAGAGCAACACCTCTCCCCCAAATAACAACAAAACCCAAAACAAAAATACAAAAAAAGCAACACCCGAGAACCTTTAAAATGAACCATTTATTAAATCAGTCTGTTATTCTTAACAGTTATGTAAGTTACACATGTTTAAGTCATAGTATTTCACATGAAAAAAAAATTTAACTCCTATATGCAAGCAAAATCATACCACAGCATATGTAAGTGGGAAAGGGTACTGCTAAACATTCAAATAAGGCAAGTATTTAAAAACAAAGAAACGATAATTAAAAACAATTCAAGCATTCCTTTAAGAATTCAACACTACAAGCTAAACGTACTTTCTGAGTATATCCCTATAACCAAGGAAGTGTTTCTTCTTCTAAAACATCAGGCAATGGAGTAAGGCTCATTTATAGACACAGCTGCCCTCAAGGTTCCAATCTCAATTGCTTTCTTTAAATTAAAATTCACAAAGTGCACAATTAAGATATATCAAAAAACTGAATCTGCTACTCTAACAACAGCTGTACATGCTTAATACTTAGTGGTTTATTTGACCAAATTATGTTTTCTCAGGAAAACAAAAATAAAATAAGCCACTGTAAAACATTTAGTTAGAAATGTATGCTAATATTTTTCTTAAAAATAAAAAATAACGGGGGAAAAGCATTATTTATTATAAGGAAAAGAAAGCAAAACACTAGAATGACCAAACATTTTCAAAGAACAAGCACCACAAAGGACATCTGCATTCGGTTTTGTATATTTATCAATATATTTTTCTTACTCCAACCAATCTACTTCATCAAATTCTGAGTCATCCTCTGAATCACTGTATTCCACAGCGATACGGCGGGAGAGGATGGTGGCAACGTCATTCTCAATGCGTTCATGCTTAGCTTCCTGCTCACGCTGTTCTTCTACTTTGCGCAGCTGAATACCTGAATACAATAAATGCACATCAGTCACTGTAAGTCACAATACTAAATATTAGATATTACTTATCTTTCCAAAGTGAAATAAACTACACGTAAGAAATACAGGGAAATAAAATGCCCAGATTAATACAGAATCTGAAGGAATTGCATTGAAAGAAACATTAAAGCTTTCACTGAGTTACTTATCTGTGGTTTTGGTTGGTGCAACATAACATATCTACTGTTTGTTTATTTATCATTGTCAACTCTGTATCTCTGCTCTTCATTCCCCAAAATGTTAATCAGGTGATACAGCTCTACTATCACTTCTATTGTAAAATGAACATTATTGAAACTGAGGGTATTTCAATACCTTTGTTGGAGTAAAAACTTTTGGTATCTATGCATAATTTTTTCTTAATGTATATTTCTGTATAAGCTTTCTGAAGACCCCTCCCATTTTATGTCTTTATTATCCCTGGTACTTAAAGAGAAGGCACTGCTATTCATATTGTATGTTATCAGTACCAGGCATATAGTAGTTGCTTAGGCAATGTTGACTGAATGAGTGAACATGAGAAGACTTTCATTTGTAACTCAGGGAAGAATATTACTATTTTAATCCTTTAAAGCTTTCTGGTAGAATAAGTATCATTAATATCCCACGTGAACAGCTATCAGATTGAGGAAATTACTGTTCTAAAGGAGTTAATACACAGATTAAACAACATACAGGGTTTTATATTTTTTGATATTTAAGTTTTGATAGTGTGTTTCTTTCTCACTGAGCAATTGAAAAAAATTCCCAGCAAGTACAAAAATGATTTACTGTGATTTTTCTTTAAAATGGTTTAAAACAAAGCTCAAGTTTTTAAAAAGTTATACGCAGCTCAGGTTTCTAAAAGCACAAAAATGTATCACCTAAAAGTGTCCACAGGAGGCACCCTGACTGCCTTATAGTGCTCCCACAGTGATGCTTTTCGTGGTCCCGAGACAATTACCTTTCCGTATTGCTTCCAGTAGCACACTCCTGGCATCACTGATTACAGGCAGGCTTGATGGATGACGCTTTGGCTCAGAAGCAGGAACAACTTGTGATGGAGGAGATGGAGGCATTAATGGAGCATGGGGACCTGGGGCAGCAGATGGAGTTGGATGTAGCCCAGAGGGAGGATGAGCCAGAGCTGCAACTGTGACAGGTGATGATGGTCGAATGCCAGGTGGAGGCAGAGGAGGTGGGGGTGGGGGTGGAGGCAGCCCCTGGACTTCACCTTGTGGGAGTGGATGAACTGGTACAGTCTCACACACTGGGGCAGCTCTAGCTACTGGAGGAGAGGGCTGTACTAGAGGAGGTGCAATTGGAGGAGGAGCCGGGTGAAGAACTCCAGGGGCAATCTGGAGAGGAGCTGGAGGTGGTGGCACTGCTGGAGCTTGCAAAGCAGTGGTTGGAGGTGGGGGAGGGGGAGGGACTGGAGGGGGAGGAGTCGAAGTCATTGATGCTCTCAATGAAGAAGTTGATAAGGCTGAGGGAAGAGGAGGTGGAGGAGGTGGGGGGGTGGGGCTCACGAACACAGGTGTTCTGCCTGTTGCTGGCGACTGAGGACGATTTTCTATCAAACCTGTAGCAGAACTGAAATGATAATGAGATCTTAGCAAGCTATTCAAACACAAGGGATAAAGAGAAAACCTAATCACACCAAACACATGTACCAAAAGTACGCTGAAATAGATACACTAGCATGTTTCTATAGAAATTTTTCTTCAGCAATATTTTAAAATAAATGCGGTGGGGCCCTGCATGATAGCATAGCGATTAAAGTCCTCGCCTTGATCGTGCTGCGATCCCATTCGGGTGCCAGTTCTAATCCTGGCAGCTCCACTTCCCATCCAGCTCCCTGCCTGTGACCTGGGAAAGCAGTCAAGGATGGCCCAAAGCATTGGGACCCTGCACTCCTGTTGGAGTCCCGAAAGAGGCTCCTGGCTTTGGATTGGCTCAGCTCCAGCCGCTGTGGCTGCTTGGAGAGAGGAAGCATTGGAGGGAGACCTTCTTCTCTGTCTCTCCTTCTCTCAGTATATCAGATTTTCAATAAAAATTTTATTTAAAAAAAAAATAAACAAATAAATGCGGTGCATCAACTGGAAAAGTAATGGGTGGATCTTTGGTTTGTAATACTCTAAATTAGCGCATCCTCTCAGTCAACTTTCACATCCACACAAGAATTTTATGTCTTCTTTGGTAAATAAAGTGCTCAATCTTACATTCTGACATGAGTTTCTGACAAGACTCAACATTTATCATTCTGTAATGTTCACAGCAGCACTTGTGGACAATACATACTTATAATGAAGCTACTAACACCCATTGTATGCCATTACAACTAAATCAATGATAGCTAATGATAGCTCGTTTTCTTCCTGAGCATAAAACATTACAGAAGTCAGCAACACAGTTTGGTTCTGTAACTGCAAATTTTAAAGCTAATCTCTATTCCTCACTTATACTCTTTTTATTTGGGTAACTGATCAGATTAAACCTCAAAACAGCTTTTCTGAAAGATTACTTGGGGGAGCTGCCTATTCTCCCTTAAGTTCTTAAAATCTTTTCCGTAACATTCATAACCACATCTCTGGTTTCCATTTCTTAGACACAATATTCCAAACAATACTGAATTAAAAAATTTTTAAAGGCCTGGCGGTGTGGCCTAGCGACTAAAGTCCTCGCCTTGAATGCACCGGGATCCCATATGGACGCCGGTTCTAATCCCGGCAGCTCCACTTCCCATCCAGCTCCCTGCTTGTGGCCTGGGAAGGCAGTCGAGGACAGCCCAAAGCCTTGGGACCCTGCACCCATGTGGGAGAGCTGGAAGAAGTTCCTGGCTCCTGGCTTTGGATCGGCACAGCACCGGCCGTTGCGGCTCACTTGGGGAGTGAATCATTGGATGGAAGATCTTTCTCACTGTCTCTCCTCCTCTCTATATCTGATTTTCCAATAAAAATAAATAAATCTTTTAAAAAAATTTTTAATATACTACAAATGCTATACTTAATAACAAAAGTACAATAAAAATGAAAGACACTTTAAATGTTTATGAGCTAAATTTTCTAAGATAAATGTCTTGGTTCTAATCACAGGATGGCAAATTATTCCCAATAGTTTAGATTTGACCTGTTCCCTGTTTTTGTAAAGAAACCTTTACCGAAACAGGCACACTGAATTGTTTATATATAAACTATGGCTGCTTGCACTATCAGACTTCAGCATTTGTGATGGAAAATATATGCCAAGAAAGCCTAAAATATTTTTTATCTTGTACTATAAAGGAAAAGGTAAACAAGTCCTGAGATAAATCGTCCTGTACTGGTAGCCACATACCTGATACAGGTGGGTATGGGTTTTGTATCTCCTGCTCCATGCATTGGTGGAGGGGGAGGTGGTTCGTGTGGTCTGACTAAGACCCTTTCTTCAGCTCTAGTCAGAAGCTCACTCATCTGACTAAATGGCAAGGCAGAAAGCGAGTAAGATCCATCCATATGATCCACATATGTTTGAGGTCTAAAAGAAATATACAATAAATTTCAGTGTACACTTCTTGAATCACTGGGCAAAGTTTTTTACATAAGATAATTAAATTTTAAGCTTTGAATACGAGTATTTTAACTATTTTAAAGAAATTTCTTTTTATTACATTAATCCAGCTTTAAAATAAAGACTGTTGCTCATAAAACAGCATAACAGTATCTACCTCCTAACTTAGGTTTATTCTGATGGCTATCAGTTATTTTGTTATTTTATAACAGCACACTAAACGCATAAGGAAGACAAAGCATTAACACACATGATCATAAAGCAGAGAGGCATCCAGGAAATCATGGCCAAGCTGTTTGTCTCTATCTCATTTTTCTCTTAGGAGGATGCCTTACCAAGGTAAATATGAAAACAGTGGCTTCTTTGGACATCTTGTTGTTCTTTTAAACCTAAATGACTTCTATAACTCTTGCACCAGAAAGGCCTCCCCAGAGACGCCCAGCTACATTGGTTTTGTCTTTCTAGTGTTTTCACAGGTGCCAGGTTACTTAGAAAAGAGCCGAATTATAGAAAAAGATTAACAAACCAGATTTAGGGAAACTTCAAATACTTGGAGCATATGAAGGCTAATACATATTCATTCTGGGGATAGTTGATTTAGCAAATGTGCATAGAGCAAGTCAGAAATTGAAGCATTCATACCACTGTGTCAATTAAATATCTTAATTAACTATAGCAGAAATATTTGTCCACAGTCACATTTTTAAAATACAAATTCTTTATTATCTCTCAGATGTATATTTCTCCTAAAATAAACCAAGATATTTTACATGTATTATTCAAAACCAAATCTGAATCCTTTTCCGTTAAAAAATCACTATGATAATACATAAATAAATTTCTTTGCAGCCAGATATCAGTATAATGTATCTGCTTATGGTAATATATTACTGAGATCGGTCCCTGGTCACTGAGCAAGAAAAAGGACCTACTGTACTTTTGCAAAGAATGATGAGTAATCGTGTTTAAAAGCTGATATATCTGAAGTAAAGGATGTGGCACAGAAAGGAAGTTAGGGGACAGAAAAAAGGACAAAATAGAATAACTTCTCAACTAACTCCTATTCCATATAAAAATAAATTTCTATGCCTCATTCCTTTATTATTAAATTTTATGCTACTCTGCCTGAAATATTGAAGAGCTGAGATTTCACATGAAAGCTAAACCTTGAAAATCATCTTCTCCAACCACTTCTTCCTACAACTGAAAAAACTAAGGTCCACAAATAAAAATGACCCGCCCAAAGTCAGATTTAAAAGGGTCACAGTGGTTGGGGTTTTAAAATCATCTCTATAGAGGACCCAACATTTACAAGTACAGATACTACAAACAAAGCCAACGTTTCATCATTGATTGGTAAAAAACAAACAAAAGAAAAGGAACCTTGTTTCAAAATGAGAGGCTGGGCCATTAGCAACTTCAATATGCTTATGTAAGAGATTAGCATCATCTTCAGCCAGCTCTGGACCCTGGGCCAGCTTCTGCCATTCTCTCCGCCTGTCATGAGGTGCTCTTGGCACTTTTTCTGGTTCATGAGGACGATCTAGATTTTTCTGCTATAACAGATGTATTGAAACAAAGCCAAATGCTGAAGTGCTAATTTTTAAAACAGCAGTTACAACAATCAACATATAATTCTAACAGCAATACTGAAAAAGACAATGTTATCACAATAGAGTAATAGTAACAGTTGATTTGTATATTCAAGTAAGTAATAGGTAGTTTGCTGAAATACCAGTTTCTCATAGTTTTTTAGTCCCTAATTCAAACAGATGCAACAGATACAAAATAATATGCCTAAGTAGTGAGATTTGAGGTAAAAAAATGCCTTGAGATGAAAACGAATTTATCAGTCCTTGTTCCCACATCTATTCCTTCGAAATTTTGACCACAAGTGGCACTATTTGTATCAATCCCTGAAGAGCATCAACTTCAACAAACTCTTCCTACAAAACTACGGTCTAGATATGAAAAAGACTGACCCAAGATCATATTTCAGTAGACTCACAACTGATAGGGCTTTGAAACCATCTCCATAGTTACAACAGGATTAGTCAAATCATCTAAGGCTACAATTTTCTTGGAAGTGATCAATTAGGTAGCTAACACATTAGGAAAGAAAAAAAAGTCCAATTATCTAGTAAATCCGTAATAATGGAATCAGTCAGCAGAAAAGAGTCCTTAAACACCAGAACAAAAAATGATTCCAGTTGGAGTAGAAAGCAGAAATATCTAGAGAAGAAATAACAAATTCAAATACCTCTAAGGGCTAAGCAGAGAGCATGTATGAATGAAGCCAGTCAGCTATAAGATGGAGCAGGCAGTGAACTAGACATGTCTATCAAATGCATTCTAGTCGAACAATTCTAAAACCTCTGTGTTTGTCAAACAAAACACTGCCTGGAAGCGCATTTGGCATGTCAGTCACTGGCCTGCAAGTGCTGGCTGCACCTGGGGATACCACCCAGCACAAAAGGTAAAAGCAAGGTATTAAGAAACTAGGGAGAGCAGACAGAATTCTGGGAGAAACAGGACTAAGAGTGACTCCACCTTCTTCATAATTCTGCCTAAATCTGACTATGCTCTCGTCTTCTGTATTTTTAGTTACCTTTAAATTGAAATAAAACAGCTCCAACTTCTACTGCAAAGCAGAAAATGACAACAGAGCAGACCAACAGCAACAATTCAATAAGAATATTAACAATTTCTCCAAAATATCTAGGAAACATTTCCAATAGGCTCTGTGGCAAGAAAATTTCAGCTTAATATGCCCTACCAGTATTTGCACAATATTCCTTCGTTTCTTCTTACCACATACCCTATGGTTCCCTGGTCCTGCTTATTCAAGATTCACTGTAAGTTCTGTTGGAAGTGCTTACCAACACCACCTGCCAGCTGAAGCAGACGCTATTTGGTGCTGTCCACGTTCTCCATGCGTATCTGTGATGATATTTATCCAAAGTGCTCATTTGCTCCCCCATTAGACTACAATCTTACAAAAAATTTTTCATTATGTGGATCCAATAAAACAAAATTGTTAAAAAGTGCATGACTAACAAAGGTCCATACATGTAACAAAACACAAGTATACCAAAATGATTCAATTTTTTTAATCTCTTGTAATACCTTCTGCTTTCTCTTTTCCTTTCGCTTATCCTCTGTATCTTGCAGCATTTTTTCTTTCCATAAATCAAAGAAATATGAAGGATTGGTATAAAACTTCAAGCCTTCTTTACCATCATCTCTGAAACAGAGTGTCAATTAAAATATGCAAGACATACAGAAACAACTGGAATAGAAACAATTTCACTAAAATATTTTTCCTCTCCCATTAATAAAATTTAGAACATACTAAAATACTGTCAAAATAAATTAGACTACTGCATGACTAGAAAACTTCTCAGAAATTGAAAGAAAATGACTGAAAATGGAAAACCAGATACTTTTCAGAGTTAGTACTAATAATTTCAAATACAACTGGGAAAATTTCACCTTTGACTCCTACTGAATATTGAATTTTCTAGAACTCCTTTGGGAAATTTCAATAATTATAAATAGCTTTGCCAAAGATAAGAATCTGAAAAGATGGTAACATCACTTATAAAACTGAAATATTACTATTTTACCAACACTTTCATTAATTTCTTAGTTTTCTAAAGCCAAATAATAGCATTGAATAGTCATTCTTATAGTAACATTTATAGTCAGTGACCTGCATGCTGATCTGCAGTTTAAATAGCTATTTGAAAATCATTTTATCCACAACATGTTATACATCTAAAATGATAGAATTAACAAACCATTTGAAAGGATTCCAAAGAAAGGCTGAATAATTCAATTTTAGTTTATATGGTATTTTAAAACATAAGCTTTGTATTTATTATGTAAAAGATTAATGCAAATAGGGCCTGGCGGCGTGGCCTAGTGGCTAAGGTCCTCGCCTTGAATGTGCCAGGATCCCATATGGTCGCCGGTTCTAATCCCGGCAGCTCCACTTCCTCTCTGTCTCTCCTCCTCTCTGTATATCTGACTTTGCATTAAAAATAAAATAAATCTAAAAAACATAAAAAAAAGAAATAAGTAAATGTTTAAAAAAAAGATTAATGCAAATAAATCAAAGGCAGACAGAGTAAAAAGGTGAGATTTTAAACTCAATTTCCCTTTGATTATAAATTAAAAAAAAAACCCAAATCTTTGTCCCTTTATATTAAGAAGTTTGTTAGTGGCTTTTCCTAACAATAATTGGCAAAAGAAGTCACCTGAATAGGTCTTGATTTAATACACTAGAACCTTAGAGCCTATCTAGTGAGTAAAGAGGTTTTCTAAGTTAGTGGGAGGGAGAACTCTGTGGTGGCCAGAGACTCAGTGAAATAAACAATATTTGGCAGTTTAGCATTTAAATCTGAAGTCTGAGACAAAAAAAAAATGTTGGTATTTATTAAACTACTGACCTATAAGGAGTGAGAATATTGAGAGGTGGAGGCTGTTCACAAACATCATATGTCTCCTGTAATGGAATAGGCAGGGTTTTCCGGTCGAAGAGCTGTTGGTCTTGAATTGTAGAACTTCGGAAAGCTTTTCTCATTGTTATATCTTGTAAAGACACTAAAACAGAAACAGAAAATCCATTTTATTTACTTAATAGAAGGACAAGTTCATTTCCTGTATTTGCTTAGAAGTCAGCACAAAAAGGTTGTGTGTGACCTTAGTAGTTGACAAGTCAGAAGCTGTATTTTCAATGCTCTGTTTTGACATTTACCTTCATTATTCTGAGTCTGATCTTCACGATTACATGGGTTTAAATGCAATCTTTGATTTCTAAGGCTCAGAAGGCCTTACCTGAATCATATCACACTTCCCGAGTGTATCTTTTTTCTCTACCTGCCATCCTCAGCCCCAACTCACCCTCTATTCTTTTCCTTTATAACTTGTTTCCCCATCTTGCCTTGATTCCTTCTTGTGAGCTTGCAGCAATAACTGAAGAAATGGCTGGTTATTAGTGGCATTTTGGGTGAAAACACACTGTTGAATTCTCTGTGCATATATTTGTTTTCTCTCTCTCTCTCTCTCTCTCTCTCTCTCTCTCTATATATATATATATATATATAAAGGTAAAATAAACTCTAAGAACCTTTTGAAGTACTAGCTGATACTTATTTTTGCCTTTCTTTTACCTTATATCCATACTGTAAGAGTTTCTACCTAACTCCAAGCTCATAAAGGCTGACTCGTGCACATTTGCCCCTCCAGTAACTAGCACAGCCCCAGCATGCACATGATGAATTAAAAATAACTTTATTTACTTTTGCAATGTACAGTATGTTAATGCAAGGTATGTATCAAAATGCTGCATTCTTAAATCTTGAAGATGATTTCCTGATATCAAAAAGTACGTTATTTCATGACTATTTAATGTGGCCTGAAATGCTTTACATTGCAGCAAGGTTAGTACTGAACAATTATTAACAACTCTTATTCTTCTGCATAAAACAGCATTCCTATCATGCTCAAAATAAAATTCACTATCCACGAATGGCTGATATCTAACACATGTGGAAAATAAGACATGCTCTGCAGTAGAACCAGCGTATATACATTTCTAGCGATTTCACTGCTGCATTTCAACAGATCAATTCGTAGTCGTGTGCTAGGTGCTCTCATTTTCATTGTATTTAATCTTTGTAATTCAGTGATACAGAATTACTGTTACATTTTTAAAATATAATAAAGCCAAGGTTAAGAAGAGTTATATTCTTACAGAATTAAACCTAAGATTTTTAGATGGTGCTCAAACATATTTGATTTCTGAGACAAAAGCAAGCAAACAAATTATGGGAGAGAAAAGAGACTCTAGAAAAAACCATGATTAAAATGCCTTCTTTATGTCAAAGGTTTAAGAGCTATTTAGCAGATGAAATGGGAGACAAGAGGTAGAAATGAAAGGCCAGCTTATCACGCTGATGGCATTTACAGATAACTGATTTTTTACAACAAAAACGCCTAAAGTAATGAGCAAGAAGATTTGTAACAAATTAATGTGTAATACTGTTCTTAAATTTATTGGAAGAAAATAATGAACTTACATTCTTCTTCTTTAGGATCAAGCTGTGTAACACTAACAGATAAACGGTCCACACGTTCTTGCAATGAGTTAACTCTGAAGGAAAAACTATGTGCTTCATTGAACAGTTCTCCAAATATATCTTCAGCATACTTACCTAAGCAAAAATACAACATACACCATTAAGTTTAATGTGATCACGGTCAGAGACAAATACTGAACAATATTTAAAAGTGCCGTTCTGTTGAATTTGGCATTGTTAGCAACTACTCTAATCTTTAAACCTTAGCTCAAAGTCACCCAGCCATAACAGATGGAGGAAAACACACACAAATCCCATGGACCAGGCTGTAAGTGTTGCTGCCACTTCCTGCTTGATGACTGTGTTTAACATGGAACTACTTTGATTTATCCATATGCATCCTGATCAGTCAGCGAACAGTACAATGTAAAGAAAAGCACATACAAATAATACGTTTTTAAACGTAAAATCGTTTCTATATGGACTTTATACTAGAAGTATACTTTAGAACACAAGGTAAAATCAAGACTGTTCATAGAGCTAGCAAATGACCTGTCCCAGACATGTCCAAGATACACATTCAGAAAATTCATGAGACATTTACATTCCTTTGCTACAATTTCTAAAACATTACAATAAATCTAAAACCACTGTATTTCTCTAGTAATGTTAATTCCTCTTACGGAAAAGAGCATTCAAAGAAACAGCAAGCCTGTTCTTTGTCACTGATAAATTCTGAACAAAAGGAAAAACTGACATTTAAACAAGTATGATAAGCAATTTAATAAATACAAATCTTTGCTCCATTCATGTTGAGGCCTTGTTATCAATTTCCTCATCTCAAAAATTGGAAGAGAACTCTCTCAAAAAGATAAAAGCAAAGGAAATCAAGTGAGCCTAGGCCTGATGGTGTCGGTTGGAGATAAAGTAGCAGATGCTCAACAGGTGGCTGGACCCAGACAGAGAAGGGAGCATGGCTGGAGTCTGAGATGATGCTGAAGACACCAGAGTATTGCTCTGGCAGGAATAGCCAAGTACATTAGTTTTCATTTACTCAGTCTATACTAGGGATACAGGAGTCAGACAATCAGAGAGGGAAGAAACAATTTCACCTCTAAAAGAGCTTAGTTTAATACAGGGAACCTTAACTCAGCCTGTACACCGCTTGACATTACATGTCCATTTACACTATTTCCACATTTGTCCAATATCATGTCCCTTTAATCATCCTTGCATATAAATATTTATTTTTTGCTTCTAGTCATCTACCTAGATTTTTATGCATGTTTAAATGCCTTCCTGGGGATTGCATAAAAAGTTCAGCCACTGCCTGCAACATTATCATAATATATATGTGCCTGCTGGAGTTGCCAGGGAAAGCATTGGAGAAGGGTCCAAGTCCTCGGGCCCCTGCACCTATGTGAGAGACATGAATAAAGCTCCTGGCTTCAACCTGGCTCAGCCCTGGTCCACTGCAGACACTTGGGGAATGAACCAGTGGATGGGAAAATTTTTCTCTCTATTTTCAAATAAGTAAGAAATGCCTTCCTTCTTCTGCATCTTTTCAAATTCTTCTGTTCCTTTAAGGCCTAACTCAACTCACATTTCATTCAGTAGGTCTCCTTTGGTGATTTCACCTTATGATTTATATTTATCTGTTCATGAAATTTAGAACCCATTATCTTATTAATGAATTTGAAAAGCACAGTCTCTTTTGAGACAAAAACCATGTGGCTTTATCACATAACGAAAGTATTCAATGTTATCTATGTATTGTCAAACTTGTATTACTAATCCAGTCTACTCTTCCCTCCCTCCCTCCTATCTGAATACAAGAAGGTGACGTTAGCTCATCTTGGCAGCACAAACTGCCCATATTTAACAATAGAAAAGCCCTGTAAGATGGAACTCCAGGGGCAATCAGAGAACCAATGCTGTTTGGACAATAAAAATCAGAAAGGAGAAATCCGGATAACGTGAATTCTAGATGCACAGTAATTATCTATTATGACAGAATTATGTTCTACTAGTAAACTTTCATAAACTAAAATGCACATTTTTTGTGAGGGAGAGGCGGGGGATGTCCAACCCTAAGCTATATAGGGTTCTGCAGTTTATTTTCACTGCTATGTTCTTGAGCCAGGTCTTCCATGTAGGTGGCAGGAATCTAATCACTTGAGTCATTGCTGCTGCCTCCCAGGATCTGTGTTAGAGAAAGCTGGTGCTGGGAGCTGGAGCAGGGTATGCAACCGGGCACTCTGGTGGAGGATATGGGCATCACTCCACTAGAGGATATGGACATCAGAGCTGGAGAGGAAAAGACACGAGAGAAAGAGAAAGGTATCTTCCATCCACTGGTTCATTTCCCAGATGGCTGCAAGAGGCAAGGCTGGGTCAAGCCAAAGCCAGGAGCTTGATTTACATCTCCATTTGGGTGGCTGCTTTCCCAGGCCATTACCAAGAAGCTGACTGAAAGTGGTACAGCTGCGACTTGAACCAGAGTCCATATGGGATGCTGGCGTGTCAAGCAGTAGTTTTACCTGCTAGACCACAACACTAGGCATCTTAAGCCCTAGACTAAATATACACCCTTTCTCCTCCCATTTTATCTAAAAATGGAATACAAAATTAAACAGTTCAACCTCACAGGAACAGATTAAGATCAATTATTATCCTGGACCAGATAATAGCACTGAACATGTATGATTATTTGCTTTTTACATTAAATGGCTCCTTTCCAGTTTCTTAATTTTTTTTTTTTTAGATGTGAAGATTTATTCATTCGTTTGAAAGACACAGATGCAAAGACAAAGAGAAAGGGGTATCTTTCATGTGCTGGTTCACTGCCCAAATAGCAATAACTTGGCTGGTCCAAAGCCAGGAGTCAGAAGAGCTTCTTCTGGGTTGTCCACAGGCCTAAGCACTTGGGCCATCTTTTGCTGCTCTTCCCAGGCACATTAGCAGGGAGCTGGATCAGAAGTGGAGCAGCCAGACACTCTACCCAGCACCCATCCAGAATGCTGGCATCACAAGGAAGCAGCTTTACCTGCTGGTCCCATCCTTCCAGGTTTTTCTTCTCCTTGACTCTGCTTTAAACTACTCCTTTTAATTGGCTTTAGTGATGCTTCTCTATAGCTCCTCTTCTAATGCTCTCAGGTATGATGTTTGGGAACCTTACCATCAAATCTGTTTGAAATATTATGGTAAAAGTAAACAGGCTCTGAAAAAAGAAACAATTGGATTTTGGGGGGGGGCATACTCTTTAACACATGGCTTTATTTATTCTGTCAACCTACAGATATTCTAAATTTCATTCAAGGTTCTCAGCTGTATCAAGTGCAAAAGCTGCCAAGAGAGAATTTCAGGGGGCCCGGCACAGTAACCTAGTGGCTAAAGTCCTCACCTTGCATGCGCAGCAATCCTACATGGACGTTGGTTCATATTTTGGCTGCTCTACTTCCCATCCAGCTCCCTGCTTGTGGCCTGGGAAAGTAGTTGAAGACGGCCCTTAGGACCCTGCACTCCTGGCTTCTGGTTTTGGATCAGCTCAGCTCCAGCCATTGTGGACACTTGGGAAGTGAATCAGTGAACAGATCTGTTCTCTCTGTCTCTCCTTCTCTCCGTAAATATGGCTTTCCAATTTAAAAAAAAAAAAGGGAAAAAGTAAAAAGAAAATAAAAGAGGCAAGCTTTCCTATCAGGAGAACCCATGTGTGTATGTGTGTGTGTGTGTTGGCGGTATGCTGTACAGATAAAGATCAGGTAGAGAATTATAGCTAGGCCAAGAACACCTTGGTTTATAGTTAAAATGAAACTGAGCTGTCTTATTAGAAAGCTATTCCTTCAATTCAAGAGATATGTCTGAATTTTTTAAAAAATTCCTAGTTAACTGATTTAGAACAATAGTAGGAATCAAAATAGTTTGATTCCTTTACCAAGCAGTTCTGTTCTCTAATTTCATAATGGGAACATGCTACTTGCCCTTTCCATTTGCCTTTATTCTTTGTTTGCATTTTGACAGAGATCAAGTTCAGTTATTTTCCAATCATATTGTCAATCAGATGCCAATTCACACCCTAACATCCCTCAGGCAGCTCATCTCAACAGCCTGATCCTTTAACTATGATGAACCCACACTTTTCACTTTAGATTTTTTGATACTGTAACATTATTTCCCTAAGCTAATAAGCCAATGTCCACAAACACAAGTAGCTGAGGCCTCTAGCAACAGTGAATGGAAATAACAACCAAAAGAATGACTCTCTAACAAAACCTTTCATAAATTTTCAACAAGTCTGGTACAACCTTTCCAAGATTGTCAGAATAATCTCATTAATTCTCATCTATCATATGACTCTGTTTTTTAGAATTCTGTCCTTTTTTCCCCTACCTAGAAGGAATCTGTAGAAATTCTTTTAAAATGCATTAATTTTAATTAAAATGGCTGTAAGTTTAGGAATAATCTTGATTCACCTCACCAAATACCACTCCAAAAGTGCATCTTCTTAAACACATGAAAGCACAGCACTCTGGATTTGCAAAACAAATTTTAATTTTATAAAAATACTTACTTAAACTACTTAGTTGTCTAATTATATTTGCCAAGGAAATATTGGTTACACATTCCAGTTCATTCTTAATGCCTCTAGGCAGTGCTGTGTGGCACAAGTGCCTAGGATCAATGTTTCTTTTCACCAGTGGCATCTTGAGATCAGCCTCTGTATTAGTTTACCTATAGGAAATAAAAGATACATTAATATTGTTCATTTTCAACCAACATGTATACAAACCTACCTTTGAAGTCAGTCGCTATGTGGTGAATTTACAATTACCACCTTTATTATTCCCAAAGCATTGTTTTAGAGTGGGCTGTACTATAGAGGGTTTCAGTGGTCCTATGGAAGCCACTATGGAGCTTACAGAAGCTGTTGGGTGTATATCATATTTGCATTTCCACATAAAATATTCTTAAACGTCTATAGGTCAGAGGTTAAATATTCTACATAGCCCTGAATCTAAAATCTCTCCAAAAACCCAATAAATCTTTAACTGATCAAAATGTTCAACCTTTTATAAATTAGACTGTCCTCATTTGAATGTTCTGATACACACAGATTTTAGCTTTCAGAATTTAATTAAATAACATTAATTCTTCAGTAACATGGCTCAAATTCCACTTAACCACAGTTTATTAATTATAACTGGTATAGGAGTGCTGTCGTCCTGCCTCCTAGTGCCTGACTCATATGAACTTATAAAATGGGTAGTTTAAAGAGGTAATTAACAAAGAAAAAGAAATGTGTAACAAAGAATCAAAAATGCTAACCGGAAATAAAATTAAAACCCAACATTAGGGAGCAAGTAGGTTGCAGTCAGTTCATGTCCCAGCTGCTCCACTTCCCATCTAGCTCCCCGCTAATGTGCCTTGGAAAGCAGCAGAGGATGCTTCGAGTCCTTGGACCCCTGCATCCACATGGGAGAGCTGGAGGAAGTTCCTGGCTCGTGGCTTTGGACCAGCTCAGCTACAGCCATTTGGGAAGTGAACCAGTGGATGGAAGATCTCCCTCTGTCTCTCCTTCTCTCTATGTGATTGTCTTTCAGATAAAAATGAAATAAACATTGAAAAAAAAAAAATCCAGAGGCTAGCGCTGAGTGGCTCAGCAAGCTAATCCTCTATCTCCAAGCATCGACATCCGAAATGGGTGCTGTTTCATGTCCTGGCTGCCAAACTTCCAGTCCAGCTCCTTGTCCGGCCAAGGAAAGCAGCAGAGGGTAGTCTAAATCCTTAGGACCATGCATCCATTTAGGAGACTTAGCAAAGGCTCCTGGCTTTGGATTAGCTCAGCTCTGGCCATCGTAGCCATTTGGGAAGTGAGACAGTGGATTGGAGATCTTTTTTTTTCTATCTTTATAACAATAAGAAATAAATCTTTTAAAAAAAATCAACATTAAGTGGAATAACAGAATTAACAGTGAAAATGAAAATGCTGTCACTGTCACTGTTTGAAAGATCCTAACTATTCTACTAAATAAATGTTTTAGAGTTTATTTTTACAATTTTATTCATTGGCAAGGCAGAGCAACAGAGAGAGAGTGTGAGAGAGAAACAGAGCTTGATCGGTCTTCCATCCACTGCTTTGCTCCTCTAATGCTCACAACAGCCAGGCTGGGCCAGGTCACAGCGGGGAATCAGGACTTGTCTCCAGGTCTCCCACAAGGGTTTCAGGGGCCCAGGTACTGGGAGCCATCATCTGCTGTCTCCCATGCAGTAGTAAACTGGTAAAGTAGTAAACAGTAGCAAGCAGTAGTAAACTGGTAAAGTAGTAAACTTTAGCAGTAAACTGGATCGGAAGCAAAGGCAGGCTTCAATCCCAGGAGCCACGCTCTAAGACGCAGGTAATGTCAGCATACCACAACACCCGCAAAGGCAGGCTTCAATCCCAGGAGCCATGCTCTAAGACGCAGGTAATGTCAGCACACCACAACACCCACCCTTGAGACACCATTTTAAAAATTTCCTCTGTTAATTTTAACCAAAATCAGGAGTTTTAAATGTAATGACAAAAATTTTTAAACATATCCCCATTTTAAAATCATGTATTTATCAATTTGAAAGGCAGGGAGACAGAAAGATATCTCCCATCCATTAGTTCTCTCCCCAAATCCCTGCAGTACAGGTAAAAAAAAGGAGCATTAAGCTCCATCTATGGTCTCTTGTGGGTGAGGGGGACCCAACACCTTGAGCTAGCATTCGCTGCTTCACAAGGTACACATCAGCAGAAAGCTGAGAATGGAAGCATTACTCAAACCTAAGCATTCCTATGGGGCATCCCAAGCAGCGTCTTAACCCTGCTTTGTTTGGAAAACAAAAACAACTTTTCGAAGCATTTGACAACTGTGATTTTCCTATGAAGATTGCTTTGTATTGTTTCAATTTGCTTGACCATTTTTACAAACCTGCAGTACAGTGCAAAGAGAGGGCTAAATGTTCACTTACCTCCTGATAAACAACGGTTACCTGAGGAAATAATTCACAATTTGCTGAGCTTGAGTGACTACCAAATAAGGACTTTGAAGTAAATATAACGAAAGTGTTACTTAACACATTTTTGACAAAAGTGCTATGGAATTTTTCCTCTAACACATTTCCTCAGCATTGTCTACGTTTTTAATCCTTTAAAAGTTGTACAACATGAAACATCCAAAAAGCATACAAAACACTCAGAAAGAAATTAAACACTCTCTGGACTCCCAAACTACATTACTTCAGTCCCTTTCCCAATATCCATGCTTTTTTACTTCTTAAAGGTAATCTTCAGTTTTCTTCTTTTTTTTAATGAAAGAATTTCTTTATTTGAAAATACACACCCATACCCACACACAGATCCCCCATTTGTTGGCTCATTCCCCAAATACCCACAATAGCCAGGACAACAGTAGGCCAAACCAGGAGTTATGAATTTCACTCAGGTCTCCCAGGAGGCGAACAGG
Source organism: Ochotona princeps (assembly GCF_030435755.1). NCBI lineage: Eukaryota > Metazoa > Chordata > Mammalia > Lagomorpha > Ochotonidae > Ochotona > Ochotona princeps. Next base: position 52,103,360 of record NC_080832.1, on the reverse strand, counting down.
ACCTGAGCCCTTGAGCCATCCCCTGCTGCTTCCCTGGATGTGCATTAGCAGAGGCTGGATCAAAGAGGAGCCGCTGAGACTCCAAGCAGGCTCCCTGATACAGAATATGGATGTTCCACGTGACAGCTAACCTACTGTATTACAACAGAGGCCCCAAGGACCTATTGCTGAATACAGATCAAAGGGTCTTCTATATGTAAAAAAATTTAACAATTTAATCCTTTAAATATATTTTTTAAACTTTTCCTTCAACTCCCTCATCAATAGAAAATCCCATTATTTAAAAGGCAAAGCAGGTACTTTGCTGGTAATTCTTTTTAGCTGGCTCTCCCCTACACTCAGCCACCCAAAGGGGAGTTTTCATTGTGTCCCTGACTGCTTGAGGTTTCTCCTTCAGGAGAGGTGGAAATCAAAACAAAAGAAGCCAAATATACACAAACCTTAAGGCACATAAAGTGGAGGATTTAAGATGAGCAAGGGCCAAACTGAAACTTGACACTCAAAACAAGAAACAATACATTTGAAGGAAGAAATATTTTCTAAAAAAAAAAAAAGTTTATTTGGAAAAGTCAGCCTCTTACACAAGGTTCTGTATAGACTTTCATTCCAAATTACAGTGGTATTTTTAATGCACTGAATATAATGTATTGAATATATCTTTCTGTCTCAACTTAAAAGATACTGGCCTACCCTCCCTGCTATCCTCATACTGAACCCAAGTCTGTACTCAGTTTTGTGAAAAGGGTGATTTGAGTGGAGAATACAAATATGTTCAATAATTCTAAGTAACATAATTTTCTATAAGGCCTTCTCAGATAAAAAGAAAAGGAACTGCTGCTCTAAACTAAAGCACTGTCAGCAACTGCCCTCCCGATCTTACTGTTACTAGCTAGCCTGGGGAAGATTTTTCCAGGCCCTCTTCAATTAGGGCAGGGGTGGGGGCCAGGGGGAATCCCAAAACCCACCAGACACACAGCTCTCTATACTAGAAGCAGGCATAAATGAAATATTTCAGGAAAAAGGAAAAATGCTAATAGTCTCACAGATTAACTGAGGGTTTGGAAAAACAAAAAATAAATTCAGCGTATGTTGGAGATACCTGCCTACGTTGAATTAAGTATGTTATATTTACTATGGAGGCACAACTTATAGAGTTTTGTACATTTAACACTTTTACAGGGATTACAAAAATGATATCAAGTGATTTCAGAAGGGGCAAGGATCAAAAACCACTAAAAATGTGTCTCTGAACAGGGAGCAAGAGGCATGGGGATTTAGTGACATCAATGCTCAGTACTGCAGCTTCTAACATGCACCCTGAGAACAGCACCCAGGAGGCCTAGACAAGGATCTACTCAGAGTTTCCTAAAGGCAGCTAGCAGGCACATGTGCCAGGCAGCTACTGATGCTAGAAAAATATTTAAGTCAGCATTTTATATAAAATTTCCGACTCTGAGTTAGTATTTTCCTGTGTTCCCATACCCATGCCATTGTCTGAGGATACGTTACAAACAAGTGTGAAGCAAGATCAATTTCCAATTCTAGATTGGTCTCAGACAAGGCAGTTGCTCTTTTTCCTGTCCATGTGACACATAAAGTAGATGAATTTAGAAAGTTAAAAAATTAGGGCTTTCTAAAGAGTTTTAAAGACTAAAATTTAAGGCACAAATCATAATCTTCATGAGAATGTTGAAAGCAAAGTAAGATTAACACAAAACAAAACCTATTTCCTTCCCTCATCCTTTGTCCACTACTCCCTCCCAAAGTATATGACAATTTTCCACTCGGGCTAGTGGTAAGGAGCGAGAACAAGAATCCCATCAAACACTTGGCATAATTTCCACACCAAAGCCCACCATCTGCTCTGAACACCACTGGAGACTGCCGGCCAATACAGTCTTTCTGCCGGGGACCAGAGAACTGCCGAACAACACGAGTGACTCCATTTTGTTATTTCCTCATTTTGTAATGGCCTTGGAATGCAAGATCCAGTTATCCTTCACCTAGATTCCTGGTAACCTTTCACCTAGAATCTCAGAACAAAGTTGTCAAGATAAGGTTGTCACGGTGATATATCCCCCCTGCCTGGCCCACATCCTGCTGTAGAAACCCCCCACTCTTACCTGCTGCTTAAGTACTGCCTGAGAAAATAAAGTTTTCAGAGATTGATCAGACCTCCTGTCTTGCTCCCATTCTTCGTGTCTCCTGTCCCCTCTCAACTGTCGGTTCTCTCCCCAGGTCTCTGTTGAAGACCCCACAGGCCGGGGAATCTTTCGACTTCACTTTCCCAGGCTTGGTTGGCTTGGGCCTATGGGTCGCATCAGGGATTCAGCTACACAGCAGTTTAGGAAGCAGCCCCCTAGAATGAGCAAGCTTCCTCTCCAGCCAAAGATATCAAAGAAAGCCTGATTGAGGGGGGCCAGGGTAGAGGGAAACACAGGACTGCCTGCCATGGCCAGTCCATTGGCCAACGGTCGCCTTTTGCAGAAATACTTGCAGATCATGGTCAATGCAGGATTCAGGTTGAAGGCAAGCCCTAGTCCTCCAACGACACCAATACAGAAGTAAAGTTGCTGGACCGTGTTGCAAAAGGAGGCTGTGATCAAGCCAGTGCCAAGAGGCAACCACCAAGGATCATGACGGGGAGGCTGCGGTATTTATTCGCTAGGATGTTGCTGATAGGACCACCCCCATACATGACCGCCACCATGATGGAAAATATCCAAGACACTTCACTGGCGCTGGCATAGAATATCCCTTCGATCTCTTTGAAGAAGACAGTAATATATTTGGCAAATGCGTAAGAGAAGCCTATGGAAATGAAAGCTCCAACTACCACGACTCACCCCCAGCCTCCATCTGGCAGTGTAACCAACAGGCCCTCCAACCGCTGATATTTCAAGTGCCGATAGACTTCAATGTACAGTTCAAATCCAAACATCGTTATATACTCGGCTGGCGGCTGCGAAGTCTGTGTGAGGCGGCGCAGTGGCACAGTTCCTGCGAACCCACATTCCAGCACAGGAGCTGGGCGGAGATACCATCTGCTGGCTCACTCAAATGCCGGCAACAGCCTTCAAGGGGCTAGTCTGAAGCCAGGAGCTAGGAACTCAAACAAGGTTTCCATGGGTGGCAGGGACGCAGCTACTTCAAACATGTGCCTCCCAGGGCACATGTAAGCAGGAAACTGGACTCAGAGAGAGGAGCTGGAACTCAGATCCACCAACTCTGATGTGGGATGTTGATGTTTGAATTGGTGTTACTAATCTCTGGGCTAACTGCTTACTTCTCAATTTGATAGTAAGCATTTTTTTCCCTCTAATATGGTCACCATTTGGGCAGGCAACTAAATGCTACAATTTTATTTTGATTGCTTTTTGCAATTTATTTAAGTAGAATAACATAACATGTATTATTTGTGCTTTGCGCTTTTCATTCAATAGTTTCTAGTGTCCCACCATACTGCATTGTGTGTAAGATTCTGGTTATGTGCTGCATAAAAAAATAGTCCACTTACGATTATATTAAAATCCATTTACCCATTCTAATGCTGCTATGTGTTGTTTTCACTGTGAGGCTATCTGAATAACACTATAAGGAACATTCATGCAAATGTGTCTTACTGCACACATTCCGGCTGTGAGTACACTGTACAGCAGTCAGGGTAAGGACACGCACAGCTTGAGGACATGGTGCCAAATCTTCCACACTCATCACAACTGTCAGCTGTTAAATTCTAGCTCTTAAAGATATGTGGTAGAAACTGGCTGTAGTTTTGTGTTTCTTCAATTATTAGTAAGTTAAAGTGTCTTTCTTTATGTTTCTTGATCTCTTATACTTTCCTCTTGAGATGTGCTGCTTCAATGCTCTTGCCTATTTTCCCAAATGCTGCTTGTTGCGGTATGATCAAACTGCAGGAACAGCGCAGTTCAGGCATTTGAAGATTATACACAATGCAAATACCTTCTCCAGTCCATTCTCTTCATGATGTTTTCAAACGAATGGAGTTCCTACACTCAGTATGGTACAATTTATCAGTATTTTCCTTTTAGATTTAACGTAAAAGCAGATTTGACATCCTATACCAAGATGGCAAATACGACCTATCATTTCTTAGCTTTTTATCTGATATTTTATGGCATACTTGATATGGAATTAATGTTTGTGAATGATGTGGCATGGCAGTCAAGTTTCTTTTATACTGACGCATAATTTACTGAGAGGATATTCTATTTGTCATAATTCAAATTTCCATATATATATATGTATATATATATATGAAGTTTACTTATTTGAAAGGCAGAATTTGGGAGAGAAAGAAATCTCCCCAAGGGACTACAAAGACCAGAGCTAAGCCAGACAGAAGTCGGGAGCTAAAGGCTTTACCTGAGTCTCCCACATATGTGCAGGGACCAAGTACTTGGGCCACATTGTATCCTTTTCCCAGGTGCGTTAGTGTGGCACTGGGTCAGAAGTACAACAGCCAGACTCAACCAGTGCCCACATGGGATGCCAGGATCACAGTCAGCTGTGCACCACACGACACCACAATGTAGGACCCTCTCTATATTCTAAAATACAAGTTGGGGCTTTATATTATTTCATTTTTCTAATTCAGAACTAATAATATTCTACCTTAATTAGTGGGGCTTTACAATAAGTAGTTCCAAAACGGCAAACTCTCTTAAGTGTTCTTCAAAGAGGCTTTGTTTATTCTCAACCCCTTATTTTTCCCTATAAATTTATAACCTAATTATCAAGTCAGTCTCTCTTTTTATTTCACACACATATACACACACTATATTGGGAATATGAGTAAGCCATACTGGGATTATACATAATCTTCAAATACTTAATATTTAGATGTTTCTTTATACTCATGAATATAACATCCTTCCAACTATTTCAGGATTTTAAAATGTTTCTGAACAATGTTGCATAATTTTCTGAGTAAGATGTGTTATATGAAGGATCCCCTAGAAACTCATGGAAAAAATGTATTCTGAAAAATGGATTAAAAATTATTTGCACAAAAAAAAATCTGTATGTTAACTGTTTGTGACATTTCTGAAGAGGATCTAGTCTGAGGCACAAAGATGCAGCCTGCAGTGGGAGACCATCGACATCAATCTGCAAGGAAAAAATTAATTTTGATCATGTTGTAATTGAAAAGGACTGCTGATTGATAGTAGAAATAACAGCCAACACCATATGCATCTCAATTTGCTCAGATTACACAATTCTAACTGAAAAATCTTTCCAGTTAGGAAAATTCTAATTGAAGAAAGTAAAAACAAACTTCCTGCTTCCTGGTGCCCAAACTGCCACAGTTACGGACAAGAACAGTGCTTTCAATGCAAATTTCACACAAGTGGGATCAAGATCCTTGAAGCACTTCTCCCAAGAAATACAGCACAGCTTCAACAGTATGATCCTGAAGACAAAGAACAATCAAGGTCAAGGCTACCAGGAGGTGGAAGTGGTCCACTCAAAGCAGAAGCAGACTGCTGATGAGCAAGAGTTCCTTGGGAACTCATGAAGCATGTGCTTTGCAGTTGTGATCAGGCTACCCTGACATTACTGCAGCTCCTATCTTAAAAAATTCTTTAGAGACCCTCGGTTTTCTTCATTTAAAATGTAAAAAGAATGCCTTACTGGCTTCAATTGCCAGGACCCTCAAGCTCTTGAAGGACCATGAGTTGAGAAACAAAAGTTATAATTTTATCTTTAAGTTCCAAGTACCATGTACAGCCTTAAGATTTATATATGTGTGATTTTTGCTAACATGGGAAATAGCATATTTCTATTCTTATTGTTTTATTTTACATGCAGAGAAATTTTCTTTTTAGATATTTGCTCATTTTTATTGGAAAGGCAGATTTACACAGAAGAGAGAAAGATCTTGCATCCATTGGCTCACTCCTCAAATGGCTGCAGGGCTGGAGTTGAGCCAATCTGAAACCAGGAGCCAGGAACTTCCCCTTCCTCTAGTTTTCCCACATGGGTGCAGGGTCCTTAGACTTTGGGCTGTCTTCCACTGCCTTTCTAGGCCACAAGCAGGGAGCTGGATGAAAGCAGAGCAGTCGGGACATGAACTGGTCCCATATGGGATGCTGGTGTTTGCAGGTGGAGAATTAACCTGTTGAGCTACCATCCTGGTCCCCAGAAAATATTTTCTAAAATATTGGTCCTTTATTCACAGACCTTCCTAATCTCTACTAATCTATTCATAATTATCTTAGATTTTTGCAAGTATACATAATCATTTGTGAATAGTCACTGTTTATTCCTATTTTACATTTTTATTTCATTTAATATAATGTGAAATGGAGGTGATGCTAGCGAGCATACTGTCGTTTTTCTGAACTGCAAGAGACAAATTTTAACATTTTACAAACTGGAGGTTTTTATTACTATTGCCGTTTTCTAGACATATATTTAGGATATTAAAGTACCTTTCTAGTTCATGAGTTTTAAAACCCAAGATACTATTTTATCAAATGTTTTTCTAATATATATATTATGACTTATATAACTAATTCTGCCAATCTACAGAACCTTATTGATGACTTCTTTGTTGTTAGTAAATAACTTCGTATCCTTTGAACATACCCAGTTTGCTTTAGAAGTATGTAGTAAGAGTCTGGAGTGGTGGCCTAGTGGCTAAAATCTTCGCCTTGAATACGCCAGGATCCCATATGGGTGCTGGTTCTAATCCCAGCCGCTCCACTTCCCATCCAGCTCCCTGCTTGTAGCCTGGGAAAGCAGTCGAGGACGGCCAAAAGCCTTAGGACTCTGCACGCATGTGGGAGACTCAGAGGAAGCTCCTGGCTTCTGATCAGCTCAGCTCCAGCATTGTGGCCTTTTGGGGAATGAACCAATGGATGGAAGATCTTCCTCTCTGCTATCGCCTTCTCTCTGTATATCTGCCTTTGCAATAAAAATAAATCTTAAAAAATTAAGTATGTAGTGAATAGAATAACCTAGGCCTTGCTCTACTCCATTGCCTCCTCTAAAAGTTACCCATATCCTATAACTTAGAGTTCATATGTTTCATTATATTTACAATGAAAACTTAGGGTAGTTGGTGGAGTTAAAAACTGCTATGCAGTTAAACAGAAAATGGGGGTATCTCTTAAAAGATAATGTTAGGATCTGGCATGATAGTCTAGTGGGTAAAGTCCTGCCTTGCGACTACCGGGATCCCTTATGAGTGCTGGTTCATGTCCTGGCTGCTCTGCTTCCCTTCCAGTTCCCTGCTTGTGGCCTGCGACAGCAGTCGAGGACGGCCCAAAGCTGTGGGGTCCTGTGTCTGCGTGGGGAAACCCAGAGGAAGTTCCTGAATCCTGGCTTTGGATCGGCTTAGCTCTGGCCATTGCGGCCGCTTGGGGAGTGAATCGGTGGACAGAAAATCTTCCTCTCTGTCTTTCCTTCTCTGTATATCTGCCTTTCCAATAAAAACAATTCTTAAAAACAAAACACCTCAAAAAACATATTGTTAGATCAGGTTATGGTTCATAACTATGCTTAGTATTTTTATATTTATATCCATATATAAAATAATGGACATAGTTCTTTACCTGTTTTTTTGTAAAATGTAAAGTTTGTTTTTTAAAGCTGAAGTCATATGGACATTTTAAAGTAACATGAATGGGGTACGCATTCTCTTTTTACTATTTGACAGAATTTGTATGACATGCACTTTCTCCTTTAAATGTTTGGTACAACATACCTATGAAAATTTTCTTTGTGGAGAAGTTTAAAATGATTGATTCTCTTTTTGTAATTGTCATACAATCTTTAAGATTCTCTATATTATCATCTGCCAATCTGGGGAAATTGTATTTCTAGAAACGTATTTACTTCATCTAAATTTTCAAATTTATTGGTATTCAGGTTTTTAGATTTTTCCTGTGACTTCAAGATCATAAGTAATGTTCTTTTTCATTTATTATAGTGGTTAATTAATTCTGCATCCCCTATTTTTCTTTATCACTGAGGAGTTTATTAACTTTACTAGTCGTTTTAAAAATAAGTTTTTGCCATTGATGAATTTCACTATATTTGCCTATTTTTTCATTATTGATGATCTCTCTTCTTTTATTTTGTGTCAGCATATCTTGAATACCTTAAAATTCCTAGACATAGATTGTTTTTAAATATTTATTTTTATTGGAAAGGCAGGTTTGCAGAGGGAAAGATCTTCCATCCGTTGGTTCACTCTCTTGGTGGCCACAATGGCCATAGCTGAGCTTATCCAAAGCCAGGAGCCAGGAGTCTCCTCCGGGTCTATAACACAGGTACAGGGTCCCAAGGCTTTGGGCCATTCTCTATTGCCTTCCAAGGGTACAAACGGGGAACTGGAAGGAAACAGAACAGCTGACACTTGAATTGGCCTCAGCCCCTTGATACAGATACTTAGCTCATGGATATTCAGCTTCATTTCAAAGAAGTGATTTTAAGCCTATAAAAATGTTCCTCTTATCACATATTTTCTCCAAAAAAATCTATTAAAAATTAGTTTAAAAACAGCAAGAGAGACAGAAAAGGGGAAGGAAGCTGGCAGAAGGAAGGGGAGGCGGGAGCGAGAAGAACTCACATTCATTGGTTCATACTGCAAATGGCAAAGGCTAACGCCAGGCCAGGCCAAAGTCAAGAGCAGGAACTCAACAAGAAGTCTACCACATGGGGTGGCAGACCAGGACCCACTGCCTTAAGCCATTATCTGCTGCCTCCCAAAATGCACATTAGTACTTTCCATGGGAAAAGGGAGCAGAGGCAGAACTCGAACCTAGGTTCGCTGATACTGAAAGTGGGCATCCCTAAAGGTATCCTAACCACAACACCAAATGTCTGCTCCTCAAAGTTCTATAGGTAAGAATTTTACTATTGTGCAATGCAAAATATTTTCTATTTTGCATTGTGATTTTGCTTCATGTTATTTAAATTTTTTTTATTTTGATTTACAAATATATGGAGACTTTCTAATTATTTTGTTAATAGCTTCTAATTTAATGACACTGTAGTTAAATAATGTAACTCTTAAAAATAAATTTACATTGGAGTGGAACTTGAGCACCATATGTCTGGGTGAAGATCGCTTTGGGTCATATCTGCTGGGAGTCCTCTGACCATCCTGGATTTGGGCTGGGTTCATGTTCCAAGTGTTTTGGAAGTTTTCCTGTATAATTTCGTCGAGCACCATTTGCATTCCTGACTCTTTTTCCGCTCCTTCAGGAAGGCCAATAATCCTAATATTCGATTTTCTGAGGTTGTCTTTCATTTCTTGTATGGTCTTATTGGCTTTGTTCAGACTTGTCTCCAGCTGTTTAATGAACTGGGTATGTTCGTTTTGTGTGTCTTCCGTTTCAGAGATCCTCTCTTCTGCTGTATTTGTTCTGTTGGTTAGGCTCTCAATTTTGTGCTCTAAGTCAAGGATTTTACTTTTCATTTGTTGTATTTCTGAGGTTATGTGGTTCTTGAATTCCTTGAAGTCCTCCCAGTTCTTCTCATTGTCTCTGACATATTTTAACATTATTTTTTTGAATTCCTTGTCTGGTAGATCTTCTATGTCTTCATCTCACATCTCCGAAATAGACATTGGCTTTTGATTCTTTATTGGTAGGGTGTTGGCACTCTCATCTGGATCATTACCTTTTCTGGTATTTCTTCCCATTGTGTTAGTGTTTCTCTTTTGAGAGACCTAGGCACCAGTGTGCTGAGAGGTCTCCAAGCACTATCCTGTAGAGATCGGAGTCTGCAGGCGTGGAGTAGCAGGGTGTGGGAATTTTCAAGGCACTTTTGGTGCGTCTCCAGAACACTGGACCTCAGGGTGCCACTTCCAGGGCCCAGCGGATTCAAAGCGCACTCTCAGCTCGTCCCCTACAGGTATGCTACCACAGGGCGTGGGGGAGTGAAGGCACTCTCTGTGTGTGCCCCCTGTGCGCAGGATCACAAGGCTCGGAGCACGGGACTATAGGGCTCAAGTTCCACTCCAATGAAGACAAAGAAAGAACCCTGAGACAAGTACGAAGCAGAGAAAAGATCACATACCGGGGAAAACCAATCAGGATCACTGCTGACTTCTCTGAAGAGACTTTACAAGCAAGAAGAGAATGGACAAAGATCTTCCAAATCCTGAACCAGAACAACTGTCAACCAAGAATATTGTACCCAGCAAAGATCTCATTCGTATTTGAGAACGAAATCAAATACTTCCACAGCAAAGAGAAATTAGAAGAATATGCCAGCACAAAACCAGCTCTACAAAATCTCCTTAGAAATGCACTAAATCCAGAAAAAAAGGAGGTGAATCATAAGCAAAGATGGCAAACAGGAAGATCTCCCCACTAAAGTCCACACAAGGAAGGGCAATTACACAGATATCAACACCCACAAAAACAAGTATGGCAGGGCAAAATCACAACCTCTCAATTTTAACTCTTAACACAAATGGCCTGAACTCACCAATCAAAAGACATAGATTAACAGAATGGATTATCAAACAGCACCCAACTATCTGTTGCCTACAAGAGACACATCTAACCAGAAGAGATTCGAAGAAGCTGAAAGTGAAAGGTTGGAAACAGATATTTCATGCCAATGGACGAGAAAAAAAGGCCGGGGTAGCTGTCTTAATTTCAGATGATGTGGACTTCAATCTGACACACATCAAAAAGGACAGGGAAGGACATTATATATTGGTGAAGGGACTGATCCATCAGGAATTACCATTGTGAACATATATGCACCAAATTCAAACGCACCTAGCTACGTAAAGCAATTACTCACGGACTTAAGGGGAGACATAGATATGCACACAATAATAGTGGGTGATCTTAACACCCCACTAACAACTATAGACAGATCAACAAAACAAAAACTCAACAAAGAAACAACAGAGCTCATACAAACAATAGAACAACTGGACTTGGTTAACATTTATAGAATTTTTTACCCTAAGGCCACAGATTATACATTTTTTTCAGCAGTGCATGGCACCTTCTCCAGGATCGACCACATGATAGGACACAAAGCAAACCTAAATAACTTCAAAAAGATAGGAATCATACCATGTACCCTCTCAGACCACCATGGAATGAAGCTGGAAATCAGCAATTCAAAATGCCCCAGGAAATACAGAAACTCTTGGAGGCTGAACAATATGCTATTAAATGAACAATGGATCAGAGAAGAAATTAAAGATGAGATCAAAAAATTTATGGAAACCAATGAAAACTCTGACACAACATTCCAAAATTTGTGGGACACTGCCAAAGCAGTGCTACGGGGTAAACTCATCGCAATTGGAGCTCATGTCAAGGCCCAAGAGAGGCGCCAAATACAAGAACTAAACACACACCTCCAGGAATTGGAAAAACAACAGCAGAAGTGCCCCACACACAATAGGAAACAAGAAATCATCAAAACAAGGGAGGAAATCAACCAGATATAAATAAAAAAAACCATACACAAAATCAATGAATCAAAAAGCTGGTTTTTTGAGAAGATAAGCAAGATAGACACCCCACTGGCCCGACTGACAAAGAAAAAACAAGAGAAGGCAAGAATTAACAGCATCAAAGATGAAAAAGGCAACATAACAACAGACACTGCATCCATTAAGGACATAATTAGAAATTACTACAAAGCACTGTACTCCAACAAATCAGAAGATCACCAAGAAATGGAAAAGTTCTTAGACTTCTACCACCTGCCAAAACTTAGCCCAGAGGCAACAAACGACCTGAACAAACCCATAACTGAAGTAGAGATTGAATCAGTGATTAAAGACCTCCCAACAAAGAAAAGCCCAGGCCCAGACGGCTTCACTACAGAATTCTACAAAACATTTCGAACAGAACTGACCCCAATCCTCTACAAACTCTTCAAAACAATAGAAAAAGAGGCAACCCTTCCAAACTCATTCTATGAAGCCAACATTACCTTAATCCCAAAACCAGACAGAGAACTAACAGAGAAGGAAAACTACAGACCTATCTCTTTGATGAACATTGATGCTAAGATTCTCAACAAAATCCTAGCCAACAGAATTCAAAAACACATCAGACAGATCATTCATCCAGATCAAGTAGGATTCATCCCTGGAATGCAGGGATGGTTCAACATTCGCAAATCCATAAATGTGATACACTACATCCAAAAACTGAAAAACAAGAATCACATGATAGTATCAATAGATGCAGAAAAAGCTTTCGACAAAATCCAACACCACTTCCTACTAAAAACCCTAACCAAGGTAGGCATAGATGGAAAAATCCACAACATAATTAAAGCCATATATGAAAAACCCAACGCCAGCATCATACTGAATGGAGAAAAGCTGGAACCCTTCCCACTGAGATCTGGAACAAAACAGGGATGTCCACTTTCTCCACTACTATTCAACATAGTCCTAGAGGTACTCGCTGAGGCCATAAGACAAGAAAAAGAAATCAGAGGAATCCAAATGGGAAACGAAGAAGTCAAACTCTCACTATATGCAGATGATATGATTCTTTATGTAGAAGAGCCAAGAGACTCAATACAGAGACTGCTAGAACTTGTACGAGAGTTTGGTAGAGTGGCAGGGTACAAAATTAATGAACAAAAAATCAACAGCCATAGTGTATGCGAACAGCCCCAAGATGGAAAAAGACTTAACCAGCAAGATACCATTCAAAATAACAGAGAAAAGTATGAAATATCTGGGAATAAATCTAACCAAAAATGTAGGAGACTTATTTGAAGAAAACTACAAACTACTTAAAAAAGAAATTGAACAAGACCTCAAAAGATGGAGTAACATCCCATGCTCCTGGATAGGTAAAATCAATATCATTAAAATGTCTATACTGCCAAAAGCAATATATACATTCAACGCAATCCCAATCAAATTGCCCAAAACATTCTTCATGGAACTGGAAACAATGATCCAAAGGTTCATCTGGAAGCACAAAAAACCACGGATAGCTAGAACCATCCTGAAGAACAGGAAGTTAGCAGGGGGAATCACAGTTCCGGACCTCTGGACATACTATAGGGCAGTGGTTATCAAAACAGCATGGTACTGGCACAAAGATAGAGAGGAAGATCAATGGAGCAGAATAGAAACACCAGAAGGAAACCCACACAGATACAGCCAAATAATCTTTGACAAAAAGACAAACGACAATCCAGGCAAATGGGAAGGTCTGTTCAATAAATGCTGTTGGGACAACTGGTTAATAGCCTGCAGAAACAAAAAAATAGATCCACATCTCTCACCATACACTAAGATCAGATCTAAATGGATAACAGATCTAAACCTACATTCAGAAACCTTCAAACTTTTGGAAGAAAATGTTGGAAACACACTGGAACACTTAGGGGTAGGCCCTCACTTCCTAAAAAAGACTCTAAATGCAGTAGAAATCGAGACCAAAATAAACAATTGGGACCTCATCAAACTAAGAAGCTTCTGTACAGCTAGAGAAACAATCAACAAAGTAAAAAGGCAACCCACAGAATGGGAGAAGATCTTCGCACACGACATAGGTGATAGAGGGCTGATCTCCAGAATATACAAAGAGCTACAAAACAACCAAAATGTCAAAACAAACAAGGCACTCAAGAAATGGGCACGGGAAATGGGCAAACACTTCACAAAGGAACAAACCCAAATGGCAAATAAAACATATGAAAAAATGCTCAAGTTCCCTGGCAATAAGGGAAATCCAAAGTAAAACATCAATGAGGTACCACCTAACGCCAGTAAGACTGGCCCACATGAATAAAAGCACCAACAACACTTGTTGGCGAGGTTGCGGGGAAAAGGGATCCCTACTCCACTGCTGGTGGGGCTGCAGGCTGGTACAGCCTCTATGGAAATCAGTATGGAGAATATTCAAACAACTCAAATTCAACATACCGTATGATCCAGCAATAGCACTCCTAGGAATATATCCAGAACACTTGTTTTATGAGAAACCAACATGCACTCCTATGCTCATAGCAGCACAATCAGTAATTGCAAAAACATGGAAGCAACCAAAATGCCCATCAACAGAGGATTGGATAAGAAAGCTATGGTTCATCTACTCCATGGAATACTACTCAGCTATTAAAAAAAACAAAATGCAGTTCTTTGTGGCCAAATGGGCCAAACTGGAAACCATAATGCTAAGGGAAATGAGCCAATCCCAAAAGGTTAAATACCACATGTTTGCCTTAATTTAAGATGATATGATGTTATGTATAACATGTTATGTTTTGAATGTTATATGTTGTGTATAAACTAAATTGAAGTATAGGTGAGGTGGTCACAGAAGGTGGCTGGGAACTCGCATTTACTTTTACCATATTGGTCACTCATTACTATGTCAATTAATTCCATAATGATGTAAATTTTTCTGATGGTATGTTGGAGCTTTCAATTGACTGGGATAATACTCTGCTGGCTCTGTCTTCAGACCAGAGAGGGTATACCTAAGAAGCCGTTGAACTTGACTGGACAATAAGATGCTGGACTCTATGTTTGGTATATGCTTGCAATGGGGGAATCTCAACTGAACTTGAGCTGTGGTTATGCAACAAGGTGGAGGAATCCACCATGGTGGGAGGGTTTGGGGAGGGGTGGGAGAACCCAAGTATCTATGTAACTGTGTCACATAATACAATGTAATTAGTGAAGTTAAATAACAAAAAAAATAAAAAATAATAATAATAAAAAAATAAATTTACAGTTTATCACCAACATGGAGTCAAATTCTCCAAGCAACCTAGGTGTTCTGTATATATCCACTAGATTTGCTAATGTGTCTTTAGCCTTACTGATTGCTGGTTCTATCAGAGAGGCGTTAAGTTTCTCACTATGATTGCAGATTTGTTAAATTTTCTACATGATTTGTTATTCTGATTTGTTATCTCTAATAATGCAACTTTTTCTGCTAATTTTGTTTCATGGTAATACAGTTACACCAGCTTTCCTTCGGTTTATACTTGCATTGCAATTTTTTTTCCCCTTTTCTTTCCATCTCTGTATCAGTCTTATAGTTTACAAGTGTCTCCTCTGGGACAGGTGTTTCTTTTTCACTTGTTTTTCCTTATTCCAGTTTAATAACCTTCAAATGCTCTGCTGGCTCAATGCTAATGTTCCTTCTATATAGAACTCCTTTTCCACATTCCCTTAATTCCTGACTCCTATTTGTTCTTCAAAATGAAGCTCAAATGAGAGCATTAAATACTAGGCCCTCACTAAATCTGTTTTTTCTGTAAAAATTCTCTATGGCAATCTTATACTTTTTCCTTATCACACGTGTCTTAGTTTGTATTTTATATATCGATTGACTTCTGTCTCTCTTAGTAGTCATGAAGCACATTTCATCAGATTTTGTTTCTTACACTTCACTGAGCATCTCTGGTACTTCAAACATACTTGACAAATAAGGAATGTGAGTCAAAAATTCTTTACTCCAAAGCTCTCCCCCAAGCTGCAGATGTGCAAATGAAACTGTCTTTTGGACATCCACAGTTGGAAGTTTCATTACCTATCTCAAATCCAATATATCAAAAACTAAATTCACTGTATTTTCTTCAACAAAAGGCATCACTTTCTATTTTTTGCATAGCACCACAGTCCCTATACATATCTGAGAGGAAATCAAGTCTTACTAAGTCCATTTCCTTAACATATCTCACATTCTGATCTCTTGCTATTCTACATATTATTGCTTTAATTCAAACCCATGTCATCTCTCGCCCTGGTTAACCTAGACATTTTGCCGCCCGTCTTAAGAGTTTCTTATTTGTATTCCATCTGTATTACCATTCCTACCAATCTGTCCCTCATCACAGTTTTAGAAATATTGCCAAGTTTTGAAGCTAGTAATGTACCTCTATAAAAATAGATCCCTTTATGGTTTCTTGTTAGGATACACTCAGAAAATGATATATAGGCTCTTGAGGATTTAGCTGCCTCTTTCCTACTTCTCACAGCCTCAATTAACCACTGCATTCCTTACAATCTAAACACTCCAAATACATTTTACTGTTTCATAATTCTGCCGCTTCTCAATCTGCTGTTTACCTCAACTGCTTTTCGTATTCTTTCATAGAAAATGCTGAGTTGGTCAGGACAAGGTATCACCCTTTTTCTGAAGTCCAACAGAATCCCCCAGGTAGACAACCATTTATTCATTTGGTGTTCTCAATTTGAATCACAACCACATTTCCCATACTACCAATCAAATTCTACTGAACAGTACTTAATTTGTCTTCACATCCATGCTTGGATGAGGGCAACTAGAGGTAAAAATCTTGCCTTATCCAGTTCCTATTTCCAAGATTCAGAAAAAAGGAGATGTCTAATGGATAATCAATGCACAAACGTGAAAAAAACAAAACTGAGGCAAAACATTAAAAAAACATACTTTAGGTTACTATGTATGGGGACAGACATAAGACATCCATTTTCATAAGCATCTATTTGTGATTCTAAGAATTGTACCTTTTAAAATGTACATAGAGAAGAGATGTACTTGAGACAACTAGTATCTTATAGACATATGGTAGAATCGCAAATTTGCTTGATTATTCCAAGGAAAAGCATGGCCCATACCGTCTTCATTTTTTTTTTTTTTAAGATTTATTCATTTTATTACAGCCAGATATACAGAGAGGAGGAGAGACAGAGAGGAAGATCTTCCGTCTGATGATTCACTCCCCAAGTGAGCCACAACGGGCCGGTCAGCGCCGATCCGATGCCAGGAACCTGGAACCTCTTCCGGGTCTCCCACGCGGGTGCAGGGTCCCAAGGCTTTGGGCCGTCCTCAACTGCTTTCCCAGGCCACAAGCAGAAAGCTGGATGGGAAGTGGAGCTGCCGGGATTAGAACCGGTGCCCATATGGGATCCCAGGCTTTTAAGGCGAGGACTTTAGCCGCTAGGCCACGCCGCTGGGCCCTACTGTCTTCATTTTTACATGTTTAGGGTTTATCTCAAAACTGAAAGTGTAACAATCACACAGATTCAAACCCCAAATGTGTTATATAGCATACCAACCAGTTTCAAAGCATTAGCTCACTCTTAAAAGAAAAGGGATTCTTCCTCTTCCTCCCTGAATCCTTCTCTTATTTATCCTTAAATTGTTACAAACGCATAATCATTTATTTCACAGTTAGATTTTTTATGACAAGCAATTTTATTGACCATTTATCTCACTCAACTATCAAAATCTTACTGGCAAAAAGAAATACAAAATCTCAACAACTTCTCTCCTCAGTACTGAGATAATTGGTTCCTGTTTTAAACAGATTCCAACACCATCTCCCACCTACTATCCTTTTGCCAGATTAGGAAAGAGAAAAAGTAAATAAATAAATAAAACAAAATAAAATAAAAAGTAAAAGACGTAACTTAATTGCAAATAAGTTTAAAATCAATCTACTCTTCAGTATTTTGAATATTATAAATTACATTTTCTATTTCAGAACAATTAAAAATGGTACAGAATGAACCAAAATCATATAATTAACATCTTGCCATCTGCCACACTTAACATGCTTACAGAGGGCAAATTCTTCTAATAAAACAGCTAAATCATATTGTGCTAAAACAGCTAATTTTTGAAATGCTAATTTGTTCCCTTAGGTCACAATTAAAGATACCACCATTAGCAAGCAAAAATTTCAAATTACTGTATGACCCATGTGGTTCTAAAAGTTAACTGAGTTTGCCAGTGATATAAATAAATAAATATTTTCCTGTGTTCATAGTAAGTAATCTATCAACTATTAAAGATCAAGATTGTTAGAGAATATGTAGAGCATACCACCCCTAAAGATTTAGTTTTAAATAATTTTTAAGGAAAGGTTAACTTAGCTAACATCTCAAAAGTCTTTTTAATTAACATAAAATAAATTCTGATACAGATTTTAAATGCAGAAGCAGGGAAGGCATATGGTGCAGGTCAGGCCTCCATTTGGAAAGCCACATCCCATTTGTGATTGTGAATTGAAGTCCTGGCTGGCTACTCTGTGATCCAGCCTTCTGCTACTGTACCTCAGTTGGCCCAGATCCCTGGATCCCTGTCCCCAATGCAGAAGACTGCTATGAAGTTCTGGGCTTATGCCCTGCAGTCTGGCCCAGTGCCTGCAGCTGTGAGTCTCTGGGGAGTGAACCAGAGAATGCTGTGCTTTATATGAAAATTGTCACTGCATACAGTTATCCATCTATGCATCTTAGCATCCACTGACTGAACACCAGTGCTTACTGTGCTGACAGCTGAAGGAAAAGGGGCGAAAACAAACATTCCAAGTGTGATAGAGTAAAAGCACTGGACATGTTAAGAAACACCCATGTCCTTAAGGAAATAACATGTAAACAGAAGCAAAAGGATCATCAGGAGTTGGCTGGCTAGTTTGGGACAGTTGAAGAGTGGCTAAAAGAGTGTGTTTTTACTTAGAAGGGTTTGAGGGAGTATATGTATTTCTACTTAGAAAAGTTTAAGGTACCAATAGATAGGAAAGCCAGACCAGCATGTGTGCAGTGCAGTAATATTTATAAACAAATAACTGGAGTCATGGAGGTGGTGGTTTAATGATACTCTGGGTGTGGGATAGTGGAAGAATGATAAATTATATAGTCAAAATCAATAAATGTGGTAGCTTTACAGCCTTTATTTTAGATATTATCTTTTTTTAGCCTTTAATTTTTGTTATACATTCACTTTCCTTATCTCAGTTGGGAAGGAGAGTGGGAGACCCAGAAGAAGCTCCTGGCTTCAGATCGGCCAAGCAACAGCCCTTGTGGCCATCTGGGAAGTGAACCAGTGGATGGAAGAGCTCTATCTCCATCTCTCTGTAACTTTCTCTTTCAAGTAAAAATAAAATAAATCTTATATATTAAAAACTTATTTGAGAGCCCAGTGTTGCAGAGTCAGAGTCAGAAACACACACACAGAGAGAGATCTTCCATCTGCTGGTTTACTGCCCAGACAGTCTCAGCCCTAGGGCTCGGCCAGGCTGAGGCCAGCAGCCAGGAGCTTTATGTCATGCTCCCTTGTGAGGGGTAGGGGCCAGACAGTGGACCCTTTTTCACTGCTTTTCAGGTTATTAGCAGGTAGCAGGATTGGAAGTGGAGCAGATGCGACACAAACGTACTCATGTGGGATGCCACTGTTGAAGTTAGCAGCTTTACTTGCCACACCACAACCCGGGCCTGCAAAGGGGAATTCTTAGAGATTCACATATTTGCTTTATCTCTGTACATAATTCCTATTTTCTGTACTTTGTAACCCGAGTCCTTTTGGATTTCTGGCTAGCCAGGGAAGTATTATAATGAACACACTGCCCCCAGCACATCACTTTCCAGGGCCACCTGAACACACAAGTGAACTATCCAATCACTGTCTTTCTGTAGGAGATATTATGGTAGAAAGTGAATATCTATATTACTAACAGTTCAGTAATATCCTCAATGTTTAACTGTAACTTTTCTTCACATGTACAAGGAAACAGAATGGACAATGACTATGACTATGACAAAGGCAGCAGCCATACTGTTGCAAAACAGTAAATGTCCATGGTGAACAAATTTCCTAGCTTTTTCTTTTGTTGAAATTTACTATTCAAGCTAAAGAGTTTAAAGGGCTTCCCTGAATAACACTGAGTGTAGTGACACACACTACAAGGAAAATCTTAATATTTATACTATTTTTAACAGTATTAATGTTTATGCATTTTTAATTGAAGTATTACAAGTACACAAATACAGTTTGACCATGGCGGCTTGGGGGACAGCAGCCCTCCGAGTGGTGGTGACCTGCTTGTGGAGAGTACCCAAGCCAGGTCAGAACCAATGTCCAGGACTTGACCCATAGGCACCTTCACCACATGGTGACCAAGTCCTGGCTGCTGGGAGGCCAGAGAGAGATTTCTACCCCCATGGTGAGTACTCCATGAGGAAATCCTGGGACAGGATTAAGGCCTCTAGCCCCATCCTGCAATCACCACCCTGTGGTATCAGGAAACCAGAGTGTGGGAGTTCAACCTTGGCAGCTCGGGGGACAGCAGCGCTCCACAGCGGGGGCAATCCAATTGCCAAGTACCCAAGCCAATTCGGATCCAATGCTGGGGATTCAACCCATAGGCACCATTGCCACACGGTGACCAAGTCCTAGGCTTTGGGCATCAGGCTCTGCCTGCTGGCCACCTGGAGGCGAGCTCTAGGGTCTTTCGGGTATGTAATTGCTACCTAGGAACATCTAGGGATAAGGCTAGTGTGAGTGTAGGTGAGGGATGAATTCGGTGTGATTCCTAGTGATGGGGTCATGGAACTTGGTTGCAAGCCTGGGGACTGAGATCTGAGGGTTTGGAGGGGAGATTCCATAAGTTCTATTTGGGCCAGATTGATTCACCAACCCACATGGGAATCCTGAGATGGGATGTTGGCGCAGAGCATCACTGACTGCCACACATCAGTCCACATAAAAGTTAGGGTTGGGGGCCTGTCTGGCAGGGCTATGTACCAGTACCTGACCGAGTGGTGGAACAGGGGATGGGTCACACTTGGCAGGGTCAGGACACTAACCAACATGTGAGATCTAGATCCAGGGGTAGATTCTCTGAGAGAAGTATGGGCCCAACCCTGTGAAATACAAGTCCCGCTGGTTAGCTCATGAGTTGGGGTGGTAACGGGTTGAGCTAGGTGTGACCATGGAACCTGCCATCACTTACAGGTAAAGGAACCAACAACAGTCTGGGCAGGTCAAGGCAGCAGCACCCGAATGTGCATCCTAAAACAGGATATGGGGTGGGCCAAGCTGCAACTGGAAGGGGGTGGACCAGGCAGGGGTGAGCAAAACTTAACTCACAAGGAAGAACAGAAATCAGGATGGAGCACAGGTCAGCTGAACTAGGCTCTTACATTGACTGGTCTGCATGAGCCAGGGACGCTAGGCCACAGCAACGAAGGTAAAGGCCAAGACAGGTGAGGGGCTACGCCAAGCTGGGTCAGAGCAACCACTGGCATGTGCATAATCTAAGGCTGGGAATAGGCCCAATGGGAGAGTTAAGACGACACCCTAACTGGGTTGGGGTTCCCACTGGTAAGTGCAGGGGCTGGAGTGGGGACTGCATTCTGGTCTGGACATGGCTGCAGTCTCCATTGGCACAAGTGTGGACTGGGAATGGACACGCCAGGCCAGGCTAGACTCCAGCACCATCTGGTGCTCTGAAGGACCAGGGTAGATGTAGGATGGACTAGGTTAGATCTCTGCCCCTACTGAGCCATGTGTGAGCTGTGTCTGGGTACGGAAAAGCCTTGGCTGGGCTGCAACATCCAACAGTAAGAACTGGAATGGGCGGAAGGTCAGTCAGGAAAGGCCGCTCTTCCTGCCAGGACAGGAGGGAGACCAAGTAGGGCTGGCTCATTGAACCACCAGTATGTGCGAGATCTGGCAATGGGAGAGGTTCTGATGGAGGAGCCTGGGCAACTCCTTTGGCAGGACACAGACCCTGCAGGTGAGTGTAAGAATAGGGAGCAGCCCAGACCAGACCAGGGAAAGGTACTTACTGGCATACATTTGGCACAGATTGGGGGCAGACCAGGCTGAGCCAGTTCAAATCACCTGCTGGCGAATCTGAGCACCAGAACAGTGTGGGTCTGGCTAGGTACGGTTGCAACACATACCAATGCACATTACAGCTGGGATTGGATGCTTGGTGGGCTGGGCCAAACTATAACCCTCACCAGCATCAGCTGGAATTGGGGGTGGGCTGGACCGGGCAACACCCACTGGCAAATGCCAAGGTGACGTGGGCCATGCCAGACTGGGCGGCAACGCTCAACCGGCACGTTAGAACTGTGGAGGGAGGGGGCAAAGCTGGCAGGGGGAACGTGGAGGGATCCCCTGCTGGACAGCCACTTCCATTGGACAGCGTGAGCTGGAATGGTGACAGACCAGACCAGCCAGGGCTACAACACCTGTGGGCCTCATGTGAGATAGATCAGGGAAAAGCCAGGTTGGGCTGATTGTTCCGACTGGTGCAAACATAAAATTAGAGTACGTGAGGGTTGGTTGGGCTTTGACGCAGCATCAGCTAACAGATACTACCATTGGGGGGCAAAATCTGTCAAGTGAAACTGCAGAACCACCTGGAGAGTGCATAATCCGGGAATGGGAGTGGCCTAGGAGGGAAATAGTGGGCACCTCCCTCTTGGGTTACCACTCCCACTGGAGAGCATGAAAACCAGGATTGGGGCAGGGGTGGCTAGACAGAAAGGCACCCGCCAGTATGTGTGAGGGCTGGATAATAGGGCAGGTTGGGTTGCACTAGCCTTCAATGCCCATTACATGTATGAGAGCTAAATGGGATGTGGGACAAACTGAACAAGTCTGCGGTACATAGTGGCAAGCAAGGAAATCACGGCAATGGGCAGGCCTCGTGGGGACATTATGGGGAGTTGCCCCAACTAGGCTGCAGCTCCCACTGGTTTGCGTGAGGGCCGAGTATGAAGTGGGAAGGATTGGGCTGGACTGCAACACCCATTGGTTCGCGTGGAAGACAGGGCTGGAAACAGAACTGATCCAGCAATTGCAACCAGCAGCATACGCATAAGCTGCTTGGGGCAAGAGACTGTGCCGGACCCTGTATTGGCAAGCACACACAAGAATCAGGTCTGGGATCACCTCAAATTTCTCTGGGGATCCCTCCAACTGAATTGCTGATCTCAGAACCCTAATCATGAAGAGACTGTCAACCAGTGGATTCTGAATAGATTTCATTGTTCTTGGACTGGTAAGACTGGCAGCAATTCAGAACTGTTGATCTATCAAAACTGCATGACCAGGACCCTCGGAGCATGCCCCAAGTCGGGGACCTGGGATGGGTGGGAGGCTGGGTGGAGCTTCTCCCTTTATATCTTCCCTTACCCCAGATACAGAAAAAAAAAAATTAATGTGGAAACAATGGTCTTAACCACTTTCCTGTAGTCTTTGACCCTTTATGCCCTAATCAACTATGTAGATTACAAAAATAAAAAAGTACACAAATATAAACTCAGATATAAAAATCTTTTATTCAACCATAAAGCTAAACACATTTAAAATTAAGTACTAAACTACAAAACCAAAAGAATCATTAAAGCAGGGGCCCAGTGTGATAGTGTGATGGTTAAGGTCCTCGCCTTGCATGCACCCAGATCCCATATGGGCACCGGTTCTAATCCTGGCTGCTCCACTTCCCATCCAGCTCCCTGCTTGTGGCCTGGGAAAGCAGTAGAGGATGGCCCAGAGTATTGGGACCTTGCACCCATGTGGGAGACCTAGAAGAAATTCCTGGCTCCTGGCTCTGGATCGGCATAGCACCAGCCATTGCAGCCACTTGGGGAGTGAATCAATTGATGGAAGATCTTCCTCTCTGTCTCTCCTCCTCTCTATACATCTGCCTTTCCGATAAAATAAATAAATATTAAAAAAAAATCATGGGGCTCCAGGATGGGGTGTCCTGCTCGGATCCCAACTCCAGCCACCATGTGCACATGGTGAGCTGTCCCCGGGTCTGCCTGGGTTTGGGGGCTGTTTCTTTCGGCGTGAGTACACCGAGGGGGGATGTCTCCTTGACTGGGTAGGCCTGGGGCCCACCCACAGCCCTCATTGGTGGTGAATGGGATTGGGGAGAGGCACGACCTTGGGCCTGGGGATTTAAACTTCTAGCAGCCAGGAGGCTGCTGGTGGGCTCCTGGATGGGGCATCCTGCTCAGATCCCAACTCCAGCCACCATGTGCACGTGGTGAGCTGTCCCCGGGAGGCCAGTGCGCCATATGGCACCAGGCTCTGCCTGCTGGCCGCCCAGTCAGGAGCTCTGGGGTTTTGGTTGTCGGAATCGCTGCCTAGGTAGTTCCAGGTTGATCCCACTGTGCTTCTGGCATCTGAGTCAATCCTAAGGATTCCCAATGGCAGTAACTCTTCCTTTGAAGAACTTGTAATCACTTAATGCTGAGCAGTGAACACCAGTACATGCAAAAGCTAAGGCTTGGGGCTTGTCCAGCAGAAGATCCTTTTACCTGACATGATGACAGATCAGGAGATTGGGTTACATTAGGCAGGGTCATTACATTAACTAGCACTCGAGAACCATATCTGGGGGTAGGTTCTGTGCGGGATGTATGGGCAACACCCTGTGGAAATTCTAGCTCCACTGGTAAGCCCAAGAGTTTGGGTGGTAATGGACTAAGCTAGGTGTGACCAAACAGCCTGCCATCAATCACAGGTAAAGGAACCCGCAACAATCTGGACTTGTCAAGGCAGCAGCACCCGAATGTGCATCCTGAATAGGGTGTGGGGTGTGGGGTGGGCTGCAACATTCACCAGCTCATACAAAGCCAAATGGAAGGCCAGACTTTGCCAAAATCTGGCCTAAAACCCAATGGCATGTATGAGAACTGGGTCTGGGAGTGGATCAAGTGGAGGAACTTGGGAAACTCCCCTGGTGAGTCATAGCTCCTGCTGGTGAACATGTGGTCCAGACCTGGGGGTCGGACAAGCTGGGCAAAGTAGCTCCAACAGTTGGCTAATGTGTAAATTGGTAATGGAACGGGATGTACTGGGCAGGACTGAGCAAACCTTAGCCTACAAGCAAAAGTAGAAACCAGGATGGAGCACAGGTCATGCGGAACTAGGCTCTTGCACCTACTGGTCTACGTGAGTCAAGGACGCTAAGCCACGGTGTCTAAGGCAGAGGTCGGGACAAGTGAGAGACCGAGCCAAGCTGAATCAGAGCAACCACTGGCATGCTTGTGATCTACGGCCAGCTGGGGAGCTAAGGGGACAACCCTAGCTGGGTGGAGGTTCCCACCAAGGGGCGCGTGGCCTGGAATGGGGTCTGCGTTCTGATCAGGAAACGGTTATAGTCTCCCTTGGTACAAGTGTGGACTGGGATTGGATGTACCAGGCTAGGCCAGACCCCAACACCTTCTGGTGTCCTGGAGAACCAGGGTAGATGTGGGACGGACTAGGCTAGGTCTCAACCCCTTACTGAGCCATGTGTGAACTGTATGTGGGTATGGACGAGCCATGGCCGGGCTGAAACATCCAACAGCAAGAACCAATTTGGGTTGAAGGCCAGCCAAGAAGTCACTATTCCTGCTAGGACAGGAGATGAACTGAGTAGGGCTGGCTCATGGACCCACTGGTATGCATGAAACCTGGCACTGGGAGGGGTTCTGATGGAGGAGCCTGGGCAACTCCTCTGGCAGGACACAGTCCCTGCAGGTAAGCACAAGAAACATGATAGGAAACAGCCCAGAATAGGCCATGGAAAGTTTCCCAGTGGCATACATTTGGCATGGGTCAGGACCAGACCAGGGTGAATCAGTTCTCATCATCCACTAGTAAATCCAAGCACCAGAACAGAGTGTGGGTCGGGCCAGATTGGGTCGCGCCAAAAACCAGGGCACAATATGGAATGCCAAGATGAGGTTGCTTGTGCCACATGTGACCACAGCACCCAACCAGCATGCGTGAGAACCAGGAAGGGAGGGGACAGAGCCGGCAGGGGGATTAAGGGGGTGGTCTCCTCACCGGACAGCTCCTCCCACTGGAGAGCATGGGCTGGGATGGGGACAGACCAGACTAAGCAGGGCAACAACACCTGTGCACCACATGTGGACTAGATCAGGGAAAAGCCAGGCTGGGTGGATTATTCCTACTGGTGCAAGCATAAATTAGAGTGGGTGAGGGTTGTTTGGTCTTAGCCACAGCATCAGCTGGAAGAAGCTGGCACTGGGGGCTAATTCTGTCAAGTCAAATCACAGAACCACCCGAAGAGTGGGATTGAGAGAAACCCAGGAGAGAAATAGTGGGTTCCTCCCTCTTGGGTTACCACTGCCACGGGAGGGCATGAAAACTAGGACAGGGGCTGGGGTGGGTAGACAGAAAGGCACTCAACAACATCCGTGAGGGCTGGATAGTTGAGGTGGTTAGATGGAACTAAGCATTAATACCCATCAACATGTACGAGAGCCAAATGGGATGGGGGATAGACTGGACTAGTCTGCTATACATACTGACAAACCAGGGTAGGGGGCGGGCCTGGTGGGGGTTATTGTGGGTCGCTCCAACTAGGCTGCAGCTCCCACTGGTTGATGTGAGGACCGAGTATGTAATGGGCAGGATTGGGCTGGACTGCAACACCCATTGGTTCCAGTGGAAGTCGGGACTGAAAACAGAAACAACCCAGCAATTGCAACCACCAGCTGATGGGGCAATGGACCGTGGTGGACCCTGTACTTGCTAGAACATACAAGAATCTGGTCTGATCCTCAAAGTTTCTTTGGGGATCTCCCCAATTGAACTGCTGGACTCAGAACCTTAGCCAAAAAAAGACAGAAGTAAGAGCAAATCAGTCAACCACCTCAGCTATATGTTGGCAGCGGAATACTGGCAAATGAAGACTCTATGATGGACTATGTCAATCACTGGTTTCTTCAACGACCTCATGGAGCTGGGAGTGGCAAAACTGGCAGCGATTCATAACTGGTGAACTATAAAAACCACTTGAGCAAGAACTTCGGAGCATGCCCTACATCCGGGACTTGGGGTGGGTGGGAAACTGGGTGGGGCTTTTCCCTCAATATCCCCCTTTACCTCAGATACAAGAAGGAAACAATACGGACATAATAGTCTTACCCAGTCCCCTATAGCCCTTGAACCTTTTTACCATAATTAACTATATAAAGATTGTCAACAATAAAAAAAATTAAAAAATCATTAAAGTAACACATAAATTCTTAGCTTTAACTCAATCATTGCCTGCTGTATGAATTTTCAACTAACTGCTCCAAAACTGTTTTTCATTGTTCATACCTCCCCTGTTATGTGTAATAACAGTCTTTCTATTTGACCTTTGGTGAAATTTTATTCATACATGATCCAGTTAATGCCACTTCGGCTTTACCAACTATAAACCTTATATAGCAAATTTGTGTCTGTACTGCACTGAAACAATCCAAAATGTACTGTTTGGCACTAAACTATACTAAATATAATCATAAAGGTAAATAAACATAAGCATGTCACTAAAATTACATGAAAAACTTCTAAAAGATTCAGAATGTTTTCATTTAAATTCTCTTACAGTGAGCTGGTACTGTGGTACAGCAGGTTAAACCACCAAATGCAACTCTGGTATCCCAAATGAACTGTGGTTTGATTCCTGGCTGCTCCATTCTTGACCTAGATTACTGTCTATGTATCTGGGAAAGAAGCTGACAATGGCCCAAGAACTATCTCCCTAACTCTGCCTTTCAAATATATGTATTCCTTATAAAATAAAAACCAAAAATTAGAATTTAAAAAACCACATTACTCAGCTGAGAAATGCTCCAGGTCAAGGTATAAACATGATTCAAAGAAGTGGGATGAGTTGTTCATGAGGCAGCACTAGCACTAGCAACAACAGAAGGTTTTTTTTTTTCATCACTTTCTTTCATAATAAGCTGAATTTATTCAATATATGAACTTTACAAAAAACTTTTGAATTTTTATTACAAGATTTCATGTATTTCACAGTTAAGTTTCTTTTTTGTGGGGGGTGTGTGGGTATAAGATGTCATGTCACTTTTTGAGTCAGGATTAGAGAGGGGCGGGAGAGGGAGAGATCTTTCATCTGCTGGTTCATTACCCAAATGGCCACAGTGGCCAGGGATACAGACCAAGGTGAGTGCAGGGATCCAAGGACTCTGGCCATCTTCTGATGCTTTCCAAAGTGCATCAACAGAGAGCTGGATCAGAAGAGGAGCAGCTGGGACTTCAACAGGTGCCCACTGGGATACCAGTACTTCAGGAGTGGCTGTATCTGAAGTGTCAAAGTCATTCTTTGGGTAAATTTCCAGGAGTGGGATGTCTGGGTCAAGTGCTAGATCTATTCAGAATTCTGAGGAATAGCCATACTATCAAAATGGTTACACTAGTGTACATTCCCACCAACAGAAGGGTACCTTTTTCCAAATCTGCCCCAGCATTTATTTTTTGATTTTTGAATGATACTCATTATACAAATAAACCTCACTGTGGATTTTGTATTTCCCTGATGATTAGTGATCCTGAGAATTTTTTCGTGTGTATGTTGGCCATTTGTATTTTATCTACTGAAAAAATGCCTATTCACATTCATTGATTTCTTAGCTGATTATTTGTTACTGCTGAATTTTCTAAGTGACTTAAATATTCGGGATACTAACCCTTTATCAGTTGCATGGTTTGCAAATATTTTCTCCCATTCTGTTGGTTGCCTGTTCACTTTGTTGAGTGTGTCCTTTGCTTTGCAGAAGCTTGTTAGCTTGATATAATCCCATCATCCAGTTTTGCCTTTACAGGCTGTGCTTTTAGGCTCTTATCCATAAAATCTTTGCTTATGCTAGTGTTTTGCAGAATTTCCTGAATATTTTCCTCTAATAATTGGATGGTATAAAGTCATAAGATTCAGATCCTTCTTAAGTTGTGAGTTGATTTTTGAATGAGGTGTAAGGTATGGGGTCTTGTTTCATGTTCTCCACGCAGAGATCCAATTTTCCCAACACTATTTTTCCCAACACTATTTTTCAAATAGATAGTCCTTTCTCCAGGGAGTAATTCCAGCTTGTTAAAGATTAGCTCATTGTAGATGCAAGGATTAATTTCCAGGATTTCGATGTTCCACTGGTCTGTATGTCTGTCTGTATGTCACTGCCAGGCTGTTTTGATTACAAGTGTCCTGTTACACCTTGAATTCTGGTATTGTGATGCCTCTTTTTCAATGACTGTTTTATGTATTCATGGTCTCTTGTGTTTTCATATGAGTTTTAGGATTTTTTTTTCTGGATTTGAGAAGAATATCTTTGGCATTTTGATTGTGATTGTATTGGATGTATAAACTGTTTTGGGTAGTATGGACATTTTGATAATATTTCAGAACTCAAACATGGAAGGAAGATTTTTCCATTTTTGGTTGTCTTTTATTCAAAGCTCTCATTTATATGCAAAAACATTTCAGCAACTGGTTATTCAGGGATTAAGCAAGAAATTTATTGTAGAGAAATTCTTTTCATCCACCAAAACAGAGAAACACATATGCTTCAAAGATGAGAACAAGCCTCCCACAGACTCCTGCACATGATGTATGCCAAGATAGGGAAATTTCCATCTTCCCTAGCCTTTTGATTCTCTCTAGGCCAGGCCTCCACTTTATCTTTCTGTGTATAATTCCCAATATTGGCTATTTCTGTTTTAAGTTCTCAATGAATAAACCCCTAATTCATCAACACCAAAAGTCCTATTTTCCCCCAGCAAAAACTTGCCTCTTTATCTCTTATGTTAACAGCTCTATGAAACAGTAGCTATGATAGAAATAATGGGATCCTCTGACTCCATATAGTCTCAGCATAGCAAATCTTTACTTAAACATTCATTAGATCAACTCTAGCAGAAGATCTGGTGATATTTAAGCATCAAGTACTGGCAAATGACCTTCCAGACATTTTCCAAAAGCTTGTTTCCATATCCTGACAAACAAGGAAAACGCCTTTTAAACGCCTTGTTACAGTCTATAAGATACATCACAATTTAACATTTACCTATTGCTAGATACCTTGATAACTTCTAAATTGTTACCATAATAAACAGCAGTGGAATAAAGTCATTACATAAATTTTTATCCAAGTTTCTGGTTATCTTCCAGGACAAGAAGAAAATAAGAATTTTGAAATATTTATTTCTGTAAGGTTTTACATTATATCAGTCCCATCACTCACAGGTTATTCTACTTTTGCAGCTCTATATGTCTATGAGCCCCTAAACAAGTTGACTTCTCTGTGCCTTAATTTCCTCATCTTTCAAATAAGAATAAAATATCGACTTAAGAGCTGGACGTAAAAGGAAAACGGCTAATATAGGTAGAGCTTTCTGAAAAGTCCCTAGCATATTAGTGCACAACAACTAGTACTACTGTCAAAACTTGCCACGAACATTTAGTGTTTTGTGAAAGAACTGGTAATACTCTGATGCATTTTAAAGTGGAAACAATATTTTGAAACAGCATTAGGAAACAAAGACCTTTTCGAACCTTCATAAACATGGGAAGAGATGTACAGATACAGAGAGGACCCACATAAGGAGGCACAGGTGAAACAAATTTTAGGAAAGCTTCTTAGTTAAGACAATAGGAGAGGCTTAAGTTTGGAAAGTGGTTGAAAATAATTTTATGTAGGGAAATTTGCATGACAGAGGCAGCAGCTCACTGGAATGGTGGATTGGAGAGGGTTTGAAAATGGGTCAAACAAGGAGCTGCTTGAAGCAATGTGAATTTGTTTAGGAGATACAAAGCAAAGAGGCCTTGTCCTTTTGTCAGCTGGCCACCTAAACAGTGCTGAGGCATAATGAAATTATTCCAGGTCTCTCGAGTTTATGTTATGCTCTGAAGGTACATGGCATGGCAGGCAGTAACAACTACTCCTTGAAATTTTGCTCTACATGAACCATACAGCTAATTATTGGCATTTTAAGGACAATAACCTCAGTTCTGGCTTTCAGTTCAGTGTTTCTTTCACTGTAACATGTTCACACTTTTTCCTAAATCTTATTCCTGGATTTGCTAAGTGATTACTTCGAATACATAATTATTTTAAAATGGTTTTATTATCCATTTCGTTGTATTCATTGATTGCTACAAAGAAGCTCATTTGCCATTTTCCTGCCTACTCATAGTCTTAAGTGATCTTCACATAATTCGTCATCTTGACATTTCACTACACAGAGGAGTGTTTTGTCATTTCAAATCTGGGCATTTTTAACACGTTCTTTTTCTTCCTGGACATTTAAAAAAATAAAAGCAATGCCAACAATAATTCTGTTAACTCTTTCAACTCAGAAAAACCCAACCTGGAAGGAACACTGAAATCAACTTATTCATTTCTCATTTTTGGTAGATGATGGACTTATCTAAAAACGCTAAAAAAAAAAAAAAAAAAAAGAAAAACCCACAAAATAATCTTTCTGTTCACAAACTTTTTTAGACTTCCAGATTTCATATAGACTGTTGGTTCTTTTGTTTAACTGTTACAGTTTTGAAATCAACATTGTATTCCTGGCAAATCAGACTCCAAATTTTGCAATAACCTAACAGATTATCAATGGTATTTTAAGGCTCCAAATAATGTTCTCCTATTCTGAGATATTTATCTCTTTCAATACATAATTACATTAAAATATGGTGAAGGACTATAATAGAAGTAAAATAGCTTTATCACCCAGCAGCTTAAAAAATGACATGGAAATAGACATATATACCCCAAATTTTAAAAACAATAAATGTTAACATATGGCTAAAGTATTAAGTGGGATAAAATAAATTATAGGTATAATAGCTATATTTAGTGAAATGTTTAATGAAAGCTAAAAAATATACAATATTGACACAGACCCATGTTATCCAATACATTAACTGTCAGCTATATTCAGCTAAAATTAAAAAATTAAAAAATAAATTCCTCAGAAGTACTAGCCACTTTAAAGCTTCAGTAGTTTTAAATGGCTTGTGGATGCCATATTGGACAAGACAGTTACAAACACTACTATCATTGCAAAAAAATTCTATTGGACAGCACTGATGCTCATGATGCTTAAAGGGAAGGAAAATAGCAGCTAAGTCTAAAGTCTAATTCCAGTGGCCCTGCTTCCCATCCAGCTCCCTGCTTGTGGCATGGGAAAGCAGTTGAGGATGGCCCAAGGCCTTGGGACCCTGCAGCCGTTTGGGAGACCCAGAGGAAGAGGCTCCTGGCTCCTGGCTCCTGGCTTCGGACTGGCTCAGCTACAGTTGTTGTGGCTGCTTGGGGAGTGAATCAATGGAAGCAAGATCTCCCTCTCTTTCTCCTCCTCTCTGTATATCTGACTTTGCAATAAAAATAAATAAATCTTTAATATTTATAAAGGTGGGGAGGAAAATTATATATATATTTTTTACAGATTTGGTTTATTTTTATTGAAAAGACAGACATACAGAAAAAAGGAGAGAAAGAGAGGAAGATCTTGTCTGATGGATGATTCACCCTCCAAGTGGCCACGATGGCTGGTGCTACACTGATCCAGAGCCAGGAACCAGGAGTCAGGAACTTCTTTCCAGGTCTCACACACGGATGCAGGGTCCGATTGCTCTCGGCCATGCTCGACTGCTTTCCCAGGCCACAAGCAGGGAGCTGGATGGGAAGTGGAGCAGCTGGGATTAGAACCAGCACCAATATGGGATCTGGGCACGTGCAAGGCGAGGACCTTAACCATCACACTATCGCGCTGGGCCCAAAATAGGATATTTTAAATCAAGGGTAAAAATGGAAAGAAGGGGGCAGCATTGTGACACAGAAGGTTAAGTCCAGGCCTGAAGTGGGTATTCCATTTGGCACTGCTTCATGTCTTAGCTGCCACTTTTCTGATCCCACTCCCTGCTAATGTACCTGGAAAAGCAGTGGAAGATGGCTCAAGCCCTTGGGTCCCAGAACCCATGTGGGACACCCAGATGAAAATCTTTTTTTTTTTTTTTTTAATTTATTATTATTGGAAAGCCGGATATACAGAGTAGAGGAGAGACAGACAGGAAGATCTTCCATCCGATGATTCACTCCCCAAGTGAGCCGCAACGGGCCGGTGCTGTGCCGATCCGAAGCCGGGAACCAGGAACCTCTTCCGGGTCTCCCACATGGGTGCAGGGTCCCAAATCCTTGAGCCATCCTCAACTGCTTTTCCCAGGCCACAGCAGGGAGCTGGATGGGAAGTGGAGCTGCCGGGATTAGAACCGGCGCCCATATGGAATCCTGGTGCGTTCAAGGCGAGGACTTTAGCCGCTAGGCCACGCTGCCGGGCCCCCAGATGAAACTCTTAGCTCCTGGCTTTGGCTTGGCCCAGCCCATGCTACTGTGGCCATTTGAGGAGGGAGCCAGCAGATGGAAGATCTCTCTTTCCCCATCTCTCTAACTTTGCCTTTCAAATGAAATAAATCTTAAGAAAAGAAAAAAGGAAAATTGCTTGAAAGGAGCACAGAAATAGAAATAGATTAACCAAAAATTTTAATAATATAAAATTTAAACATTTGTATTCATTGAAGAACAACTTGGAATTCTTATATAGGAATCGCTCTTAAAGCAATTTTAATGGGCATTACTAAAGCAAATATAGAAAAAATCTGAGTAAGAAATAAAATACAAAACTAAAGGAATTCAAACCGCAAATATAAAAATTTCATCATTGGTAAAAGGCATACACACAACATTCTGTTAAAAATGAAAAAGCTTTTTCTGCATCTATTGATACTATCATGTGATTCTTCTTTTTCAGTTTTTGGATGTGGTGTATCACATTCATAGATTTTCGAATGTTGAACCATCCCTGCATTCCAGGGATGAATCCTACTTGATCTGGATGAATGATCTGTCTGATGTGTTTTTGAATTCTGTTGGCTAGGATTTTGTTGAGAATCTTAGCATCAATGTTCATCAAAGAGATAGGTCTGTAGTTTTCCTTCTCTGTAGGATCTCTGCCCGGTTTTGGGATTAAGGTAATGTTGGCTTCATAGAATGAGTTTGGAAGGGTTGCCTCTTTTTCTATTGTTTTGAAGAGTTTGTAGAGGATTGGGGTCAGCTCTGTTTGGAATGTTTTGTAGAATTCTGGAGTGAAGCCGTCTGGGCCTGGGCTTTTCCTTGTTGGGAGGTCTTTAATCACTGATTCAATCTCTACTTCAGTTATGGGTTTGTTCAGGTCGTTTGTTGCCTCTGGGCTAAGTTTTGGCAAGTGGTAGAAGTCTAAGAACTTTTCCATTTCTTGGTGATCTTCTGATTTGTTGGAGTACAGTGCTTTGTAGTAATTTCTAATTATGGCCTTAATGGATGCGGTGTCTGTTGTTATGTTGCCTTTTTCATCTTTGATGCTGTTAATTCTTGCCTTCTCTTGTTTTTTCTTTGTCAGTCGGGCCAGTGGGGTGTCTATCTTGTTTATCTTCTCAAAAAACCAGCTTTTTGATTCATTGATTTTGTGTATGGTTTTTTTTATTTATATCTGGTTGATTTCCTCCCTTGTTTTGATGATTTCTTGTTTCCTATTGTGTGTGGGGCACTTCTGCTGTTGTTTTTCCAATTCCTGGAGGTGTGTGTTTAGTTCCTGTATTTGGCGCCTCTCTTGGGCCTTGACATGAGCTCCAATTGCGATGAGTTTACCCCGTAGCACTGCTTTGGCAGTGTCCCACAAATTTTGGAATGTTGTGTCAGAGTTTTCATTGGTTTCCATAAATTTTTTGATCTCATCTTTAATTTCTTCTCTGATCCATTGTTCGTTTAGTAGCATATTGTTCAGCCTCCAAGAGTTTCTGTATTTCCTGGGGCATTTTGAATTGCTGATTTCCAGCTTCATTCCATGGTGGTCTGAGAGGGTACATGGTATGATTCCTATCTTTTTGAAGTTATTTAGGCTTGCTTTGTGTCCTATCATGTGGTCGATCCTGGAGAAGGTGCCATGCACTGCTGAAAAAAATGTATAATCTGTGGCCTTAGGGTAAAAAATTCTATAAATGTCAACCAAGTCCAGTTGTTCTATTGTTTGTATGAGCTCTGTTGTTTCTTTGTTGAGTTTTTGTTTTGTTGATCTGTCTATAGTTGTTAGTGGGGTGTTAAGATCACCCACTATTATTGTGTGCATATCTATGTCTCCCCTTAAGTCCGTGAGTAATTGCTTCACGTAGCTAGGTGCGTTTGAATTTGGTGCATATATGTTCACAATGGTAATTACTTCCTGATGGATCAGTCCCTTCACCAATATATAATGTCCTTCCCTGTCCTTTTTGATGTGTGTCAGATTGAAGTCCACATCATCTGAAATTAAGACAGCTACCCCAGCCTTTTTTTCTCGTCCATTGGCATGAAATATCTGTTTCCAACCTTTCACTTTCAGCTTCTTCGAATCTCTTCTGGTTAGATGTGTCTCTTGTAGGCAACAGATAGTTGGGTGCTGTTTGATAATCCATTCTGTTAATCTATGCCTTTTGACTGGTGAGTTCAGGCCATTTGTGTTGAGAGTTAAAATTGAGAGGTTGTGATTTTGCCCTGCCATAGGTGATAGAGGGCTAATATCCAGAATATACAAAGAGCTACAAAACAACCAAAATGTCAAAACAAGCAACCCACTCAAGAAATGGGCACGGGAAATGGGCAAACACTTCACAAAGGAACAAACCCAAATGGCAAATAAACATATGAAAAAATGCTCAAGTTCCCTGGCAATAAGGGAAATCCAAAGTAAAACATCAATGAGGTACCACCTAACGCCAGTAAGACTGGCCCACATGAATAAAAGCACCAACGACACTTGTTGGCGAGGTTGCGGGGAAAAGGGAACCCTACTCCACTGCTGGTGGGGCTGCAGGCTGGTACAGCCTCTATGGAAATCAGTATGGAGAATATTCAAACAACTCAAATTCAACATACCGTATGATCCAGCAATAGCACTCCTAGGAATATATCCAGAACACTTGTTTTATGAGAAACCAACATGCACTCCTATGTTCATAGCAGCACAATCAGTAATTGCAAAAACATGGAAACAACCAAAATGCCCATCAACAGAGGATTGGATAAGAAAGCTATGGTTCATCTACTCCATGGAATACTACTCAGCTATTAAAAAAAACAAAATGCAGTTCTTTGTGGCCAAATGGGCCAAACTGGAAACCATAATGCTAAGGGAAATGAGCCAGTCCCAAAAGGTTAAATACCACATGTTTGCCTTAATTTAAGATGATATGATGTTATGTATAACATGTTATGTTTTGAATGTTATATGTTGTGTATAAACTAAAATTGAAGTATAGGTGAGGTGGTCACAGAAGGTGGCTGGGAACCCGCATTTACTTTTAACATATTGGTTACTCATTACTATGTCAATTAATTCCATAATGATGTAAATTTTTGCTGATGGTATGTTGGAGCTTTCAATTGACTGGGATGATACTCTGCTGGCTCTGTCATCAGTCCAGAGAGGGTATACCTAAGAAGCCGTTGAACTTGACGGGACAATAAGATGCTGGACTCTATGTTTGGTATACGCTTGCAATGGGGAAATCTCAACTGAACTTGAGCTGTGGTTATGCAACAAGGTGGAGGAATCCACCATGGTGGGAGGGTTTGGGGAGGGGTGGGGAGAACCCAAGTATCTATGTAACTGTGTCACATAATACAATGTAATTACTGAAGTTAAATAATAAATAATTAAAAAAATGAAAAAGAAAAGATGAGGTACATAAAATGCTGAAGTTACAAATGAGATAGCTAGTGCTGATGTAATAAACACTTCTAAAAGAAACACCTTCAAAGTGATGACTTTGATACGGCACCCAAAAACTATACGAACCTGGTGTTCTTACAACCTAGTCAATCAGACTGCAGATTTCCCATCTGTGTAATTGCTGATTTTGTCCATATATTGCTTTAACCTTTAGCTTTCCTTTAAGGTTGTTACTGATTAAATCAGTCTAAGTAAGGCATGTCCAATAAGGAAGTTATTGCTACAAGTGACACTTCAACTAAATGAAAAGTCAGACTAAATTTTATCTTTTTAAAAAAGATTTATTTATTATTTATTTGAAACCAGAGTGAACCAAGAGATGGAGTACTTCCACCCACTGATTTACTTTCCCAAATGCCTACAATGGCTGATGGGCCAGTCAGAAGCCAGGAGCTTCTCCTGAGTCTCCCACACAGGTGCAATGGCCTAAGCATTTGGTCCCTCTTCCCAGGCTTTCCCAGGCACGTTAGCAAGGAGCTGGAATGGAATATAATTCATATAATTCATATTGGAGATAATGGCAAAAATCAGATGAATCAGCATTCTGTTTAGAAAGGATGTCTAATTTCCATCCATCTTCATTCTTCAAATGTCCTGAACCATGAAAACCTCTCTAATAAACTCACATCAGAAGTTATTCCTTCCTCTGAATCCATAATTCCACTTTCTAAGCCATTGTTGTTATTGCTAACCAAACAGCTAGTTACTGCCTCGTTATCTATTCTGAACTGACCATGTATTTATTTGTTTGTACTATGGCAAGAAACAGGATTTTGCATTTTGACAATTCAGAACTGGCTGATTTAAGAACAGGAAATTATAAAATACTTCAAAAGTTGGAAAAGGCATAGTTGGAAGTAGAAAGCAATATTAAAGCATGTATATTTATATATTCACAGACAGACACGTACATACATATATATGAAGTAAAAATAATGGACAGGTTAATAAGAAGGGTCAAACAACAAAAACAGGTCTGTTGAGTTGAAGAGAGCTGGGTTGCAGGCCAAGCTACAGGCTAATGATTAAGGACCACCAAGAAACGAGATGACCACTGGATGCTTTCAGATTACAAGAAAATGAATGGTATCACTGAGATAGACACGACATGATTCTCTCCACTTTGGTACCTGTTAGGGGTTAACAACTACAACTGACACTAGATGGTACTTGTTAGTGTCTGATGCTAGGCCATGACCAGCAATCTCAGTAAGTAGTATTACTCATAAGACCATAGTTACCTTGGTAAGATTTCTTTAACCTGGCTCTGAACCTAATTCCTTTTTAGTATTAAAATGGTAACCTTTTTAATTTAACAATGCCATCAGATAGTAAATGTCTAACTTTAAAACAATATGGGCTTGGCGCCGCAGCTTAGTGGCTAAAGGGCTCACCCGATATGTGCCAGTTCTAATCCTGGCTGCCATGCTTTCCATCCAGCTCCCTGCTTGTGGCCTGCGAAAGCAGTCCAAGACAGCCCAAAGCCTTGGGACCCTGCCCCCACGTGGGAGACCTGGAAGATGCTCCTGGCTTCAGATTGGCTCAGCTCCAGATGTTGCGTCTACTTGGGGAGTGACCCAGTGTACGGAAGATCTTCCTTTCTCTCTCTCTTCCTCTTTGTATAACTGACTTTGAAATAAAAATAAATAAATCTTAAAAAAACCCTAATATATGATTTCACCAATACCCAAGAGCATTACATTAAAAATTAAATGTTATATTTGTTACATGACAATATTCATACAACAGCAGTATAACAAGAATAGTTTATTTCAAATGTGTTTAATGAAAAGTATTAATCCAGAAAGAGAAATATGTGAATTTCAAAATAAACTAGTGGAAAAACTGGATACTGAACCCTTTCAAGGACAACTATATTTTACCACCCATGAAATAGCGAGGATATGTATTGGCTTGCTATCAGTTTGAGAGAAGAAAAATCATTACAAATACATTAAAAGATGTTTTGAGCCTAACAGACAAATGCTATCTACAAAGACATCAAAAACTGAGAAGTTGGTTTCAAACCTATTATATTATTGTTATTTTATTTTTGTTTTTTCAAACCTATTATAAAAACAACTAAAACTTTGTAATATTGCTCTCACAAATATAACTCTAAAAATAAGACATTTTTCAAGAGTAATTCCATTTTTATTATTAGTTAACTTCTGAAATAAACTAAAAGTAGTTTTAAATTGCAGTCTGTCAGGAGGTATTACTAAGATAATTATATTTAATTTCATATGAAAGATATATCAGTCATAGCTTTTACTGTAACTTTTCACCAGCTCTCACTGATAGATGTAATGATTTTTCTAGTATTGACTACAAATGAAAACAAAAGCATTAACCAACATTTATTATTCCTCTTTACTCATAACTCAAAGGTACCTTTTTCTCTTTGACTAATTAGAACAAAATAGAAAGCCTCAGGTGTTAAGCTTATTCAACTACTTTTTATAGAGAACTAGTCAATATAGTTAAATCCTTGCAAACCACATCCTATGAATTACAACTTGAAATGGTCCACAGAAAACAAATGAAATTGTTTCTTAACTAAGCATTTGAAGTATTTTTTCTTTGAAAAGAGTTTAGCTGTTATTACTAAGGAATTACTGAAAAACTGTTGCTTTCAAAAACAAGGCTCAAGAAACAAATCTTTCAGTCTTTCCATTTCTATATTGAGAAAAATGACAGTATTCTAAATCCATTCATTCAATAAATACTTAAATTCCTTTTTAAAAAGATTTATCTACAGAGTGACAAAGAATGAGTGAGAGACAGAGAAAAAAAGACCTTCCATTGGCTGGTTTGTTCCCCAAATTTGCTGCAACAGCTCAGCTCACAGACACCATGATGCACCAGAACTCCGTCCAGGTATCCAGGTGGGTGAAGAGCCTACCTTCTGTACTTCCCAGGGACAAAGCAGGAAGCTGGACGAGAATCGCCATCATCCAAGATTCAAATCAGTGCTCCCTTGTGCCACAACGCCAGTCATGAAACATTAGTTAATATAACAACATAAAGAGTTGTATTTTCCACCAACTAGCTTTATTTTATTTATTATAACCATCTCATTAAAAAGAAACAACATTTCGGCGAGGCCGCCAACTGATGGATGAACTAGACTCTCTGCCCTTCCTTGTGTTCGCCCCTGAATATATTCATCATGCTTCCAAGTCCTCTGAGACAAGCAGAGGTGCATTCTTCAGTTAATGGCAGCTCAGCTTAGTAACTCAGGCTTGATTTGTCCAGACATTTAAAATCCTTTCAGTCTCACAGTCATAAATGAAATTTACTGTAAACTCCAATGAATACTTTTAAGAAAACATTTAAAGTGTTTTAAAAAGTATTACAAGCATAACCAGGTGCACATGGAGGATAGGGCAGTACGCTGGAGTCTGCAGAGGACACCTGCTACCAGAACAGAGGACAGAGGACAGAACAAATTGATCAACTGCTCCAGTCAAGTGCTGGCAGAGAATATCTGGGCAAACAGAAACTCTAAGGTGGACTACGTCAACCAGTGGATTCTGGAGTGATTTCATCTTGCTTGGAGTGGTGAAATCAGTAGTAATTAAGAACTGCTGAACTAGCGAAACTTCATGTACAGGACTCCCAGAGTATGCCCCACATCTGTCCCCTGGGGTGGTGTTGGGTGGTTGTCCTCCATTCCAGGGTACAGAGGCATTTGGGAGTTTGGGCGTGTCTTCTCTCCTTGTCTCCCTCCTTCCCCCAGATACAGGAAGGAAAAAAAAACAGAGAATGTGGAAATGGTGATCTCACCCAGCTTCCAATAGCCCTTGACCCTTATCACCCTAATCATCTATGTAAAAATATCAAAACAAAATAATAAAAGTATTTTAAATAATATCTATTATTATTTTTAAAACGTGTTTGTGGAGTAGGTAATAGAATATACAGAGCCAAATTCTGATTTTTCCTCTCCCTCTTGGTAGATTCTTCTGTGGCAGTCCAGTTTGAAATAACCACAATTAATTTCATTGTTCTGTATCCAAAACAGATAAGATACAAACTATCATGTGATGCAGTGTATTTCTTGCTTCAAATGCTCTAAAATGGGGCCTGGGAGGTTGGCTAATCCTCCACCTGCAAGTGTCAGCATCCCACATGGGTACTGGTTTGTGTTCAGCTGCTCTACTTCCCATTCCACTCCCTGCTTGTAGCCTGGGAAAGCAGAGGATACACCCATGAGGGAGACACAGCTCAGCTGCTACGGCCACTTGGGGAGTGAATCATTGGATAGAAGATCTTTCTCTGTCTTTCCTCTCTGCAAATCTGCCTTTCCAATAAAAATAAATAAATCTTTTTAAAAATGTTATAAAACAAAAGACAAATAAAATATATCCTAACTTTTTATAAGGTAACATGACTGTGATATCAAAATCAGATAGAGCCACAATCAGAAAACTAAAGGTCAATTTCTCTCATCCATCATAGATGTAAAAATTCTCCATAAAATATTAGTAATTAATTTTAGCAATTTATAAAAAGACACGAAGACAGTGTGATTCATGAAGCTGATTCTGTTAGAGAAAGAAAAGCTGATCAATGCAACAGAACAGAGCCTAGAAAAAGACTCATGCAAATATAGTGAACTAATCCTTGACAAAGGAGGAAAACAATACATAGAGAAAAGAGATTTTTCAACAAATGGTGCTAGAATAACATCCACATGGAAAAAATCTGCTCTAGACACAGATCTTACAACCTTTACAAAAATTAACTCAAGAGTCCGGCACAATAGCCTAGTGGCTAAATCCTCACCTAGCATCCACTGGAATCCTATATAGGTGCCGGTTCATGTCCTAATTGCTCCACTTCTCATCCAGCTCCCTATTTGTAGCTCGGAAAATCAGCAGAGGATGGCCCAAAGTCTTGGGACCCTGCACCTGCATGGGAGACCTGGAGGAAGCTTGTAGCTCCTGGCTTCGGATCAGCTGAGCTCTGACCTTTGCTGCCACCTGGGAAGTGAACCAGCTGACAGAAGACTTTTCTGTTTTCTCCGTATATCTGCTTTTCCAATAAAAAATAAATGAAATCTTTAAAAAACTGACTCAAAATTTATTAGATACAAATGTAAAACTAAAATTCATACAAAACATATGAAAAGCAAGAAGAACTTGGGATCAGCAATGCCTTTTTTTAAAGATTTATTTATTTTTATTGGAAAGGCAGATATACAGAGAAGAGGAGAGAGAGAGGAAGATCTTCCATCCGATAGTTCTCTCCCCAAGCAGCCGCAATGGCCGGAGCTGAGCCAATCCGAAGCCAGGAGCCAGGAGCTCCTCTGGGTCTCCCATGCGTGGGTGCAGGGTTCTAAACCCCGGGTCGTCCTCGACTGCTTTCCCAGGCCACAGGCAGGGAGCTGGATGGGAAGTGGAGCTGCTGGGATTAGAACCGGTGTCCATATGGGATCCCAGCGCGTGCAAGGCAAGGACTCTGACCACTACACTATCACACCGGGCCCAGCAATTCCTTTTTAGATACAGAACTAACCATATAATTCATGAAAAAAAAAAAAAAAGGTTTGATAGAAGCTCAAAGTTTCCACTAAATACCGTTCAAAGAATGAGAAAACAAGCCACAGAACAGAAAAACTGAATTGTAAAAGACTATCCAATAAAATCTATGCTTTAAAATACACAAAAATATTGAAATTCAATAATTAAGTGGACAACTTGTTTAAAAATTAT
This sequence comes from Ochotona princeps, assembly GCF_030435755.1. Classification (NCBI taxonomy): domain Eukaryota; kingdom Metazoa; phylum Chordata; class Mammalia; order Lagomorpha; family Ochotonidae; genus Ochotona; species Ochotona princeps. The sequence goes on along the minus strand of NC_080832.1, from coordinate 52,061,308 downwards.
GAAAAAGATCTCAATGGGCATCACATCCACAAAAGATACTGAGATGTAAAATAAAACTGTAAAAAGATGCTCAACAAACAGCATATGCCAGTAGGGAAATGTAAATTAAAACAATGAGATACCTGTTAAGCTGGTAAAAATGTAAAACACTAACAATCTCAAACACTGGAAAGAATGTTGAGCAACAGAAGATAGGAATGCGTAACTGTAGGACAGTTTGGCAGTTTTCTTTTTAACAAAACTAAACACAAACTCTTATCATGATCCAGCAGTCTTGTTCTTCTGTGTTTATCAAATGAACTGAAAGCATACGTCCACACAAAAACTTGCACATGTATACATTAGCAGCTTTATTTATTACTGTCAAAACTTGGAAGCATCCAAGATGTTCTTGAATGGATAAGCATCCAGACAAAGGAATAACTGTATTATTCAGTGCTAAAAAGTGAGCTGTCTTGCATAAAAAAAGACACGAGGGAAACTTAACTGCATGTAACTAAGTGAAAGACATCAACTTACAAATACTACATACGCTACATGACATGCTAGAGAAGCAAAACCATGAGACAATGTGAAGATTCGTGCCTTTCCATGGTCAGAGAGAGAGGAACACAGGTGACTTCTACGATAATGAGAATATTCTGTGACAACAACAACAGCATACATCATCATGTATTTTTCAAAACCCATTGAGCATGAGTATTGTGGCTAGTTCAGCTGAAAAATGGAATTGAAAGTTATATTTAGGGGCCAGTGTTGTGGCATAGCAACTCAAAGTGCTGTCTGCAACATCAACATTCCATATGAGTGCCAGTTCAAGGCTGGCTGCTGCATTTCTCAGCCAGCTTCCTGGTGATGTACCTGGGAAGCCAGTGGAAAATGGCTCAAGTGGTTAGGTCCCTGCCACCCACATGGGAGACCTGTTTGAAGCTCCTGGATCCTGGAATGCAGCATGGCCCAGCCTTGGCCACTGTGACCAGCTGGGGGGTGAACAGGAGGATGGAAGACTTTTATATCTCTCTCCCTCTCTCTTTGTAACTCTTCAAATAAATAAACCTTTTAAAGAAAGAAAACCATCACAATTATAAAGTTTATACAAAATTTGTACAAAATCATAAAAGAGTTGTAGCATTAAGAGCTAAGAAGCTTTATATTCAGGCATCTGTCTCCTGTCCTGTCCTGGTACTTCTTTGAATTCAACTCTCTCATATTAACATGATACAGAAGAATGAATCTCCTTTAAAGTAATGTTTCCTACCTACTTCCTTCTGACTGAGATCTGGCAGTGATAATTCAAAATGCATACTTTAAATTAACACCAGCAACAGATCTGTATGAACTACAGAATTTTGGTCTTAGCTCTGAACTTCTGAATCAGAATCTGCCTACAAGATCACCAATGTAATTCAGATGCAGATAGAGCCTGGGATATCTTTTTTTTTTTTTTTAAAGATTTATTCATTTTTATTGGAAAGCCGGATATAGAGAGAGGAGGAGAGACAGAGAGGAAGATCTTCCATCCGATGATTCACTCCCCAAGTGAGCCGCATCGGGCCGATGCGCGCCGATCTGATGCCAGGAACCAGGAACCTCTTCCGGGTCTCCCATGCGGGTGCAGTGTCCCAAAGCTTTGGGCTGTCCTCGACTGCTTTCCCAGGCCACAAGCAGGGAGCTGGATGGGAAGTGGAGCTGCCGGGATTAGAACCGGCGCCCATATGGGATCCCAAGGCGTTCAAGGCGAGGACTTTAGTCGCTAGACCACGCCACCGGGCCCAGGATATCTTTTTATAAAAGGAAAAGGAACACATCTACAATAGTGCACAATTAAAATTAAAAGGCTGTCAAAACAATCACTGGAATCGGTGACATGTTAAGTCTAAGGGAGCACATAATTTAGTCTTTATTAGATAGAAAATCAAGTAAATGAGAAAGCACATCAGTGTTTATGAAAAAGAAAGTTTGATGAATTAGGAGTCTAAGAAGATAAGATTAGCAAAAAGGTTTACAGAAAGGGTTGAAAAATACCTTCTATAAGAATTTCCCAAATCTGAGTCCTCATTTTGACCAAATTGTTTCAGAATTAAAAACAACAATTTGGTCAAGGCTTGCCTTGAACAAATTTTAAGACCAAATAGTTTAAAAGTATCAATGGTATTCCCAAATCACATCTATTCACCAAAGTATAGACATTATCTGGATAATAGTGAGAACAGTTAGCATCCTCATTTGAAGAAAAACAATGCTCAAAAAATGGCAGAGGGGTTAGGTATTTCGTACACTGGGGTATTTGACCCTGCTTGAGATGCCCACACCCCATACCAGAGTAGCTGGGTTCAAGCATGGGCCCTACTTTCGATTTCAGCTTCCTGCTGATGTGTACTCTGAGCGCCAGCAGGTGACGGTTCAAGTAGTTGGGTCCCTGTCACCTACGTAGGGAACCTGAGTAGCTACAGTCTGCCCAGTACTGGCTGCTGCAGGCATTTGCAGAAGGACCTACTAATGGACAAAAGTTCTCTGTCAGCCTCTGTCTCTCAAAACAAGACAAAATAAAACAAATGAATAAAAGACCAGAAATGCTAGAAAGCTGAGAAAAAGAAACCTCCTCAGTTTTACTGTCACATGCAGTATTAAAATAGTAGGTATAAGTGGGGCCAGCACAGCTGATCCTCTGCCTCATGGCATCAGCATCCCATATGGGTGCTGGTCCATGCCCTGAGTGTTCCACGTCCAAGCTGGATCTCTGCTTATACCTTGAGAAGGCAGCAGAGGCTGGCCCAAGTCCTTAGGAACCTGCACCCACATGGAAGCCCTGGGAAAAACAGAGCAGCTCAGCTTTGGCTGCTGCGGCTATTGTGGAGTGAAGCAGATGATAGAAGACTCTCTCACGATGAAATCTGCTTTCAAATAAAAATAAATCTTCAAAAAGATAATACTGGCATTTTGAACTCTAGTAAAGGATGAGGAATTTTTATTTACTTTCTTCTGAAGAAAAAAAAACTAACCACTAGTTGTGCTCAATCTGTATGGAGTACAGGCTCTAACCACAGATGGGATGGGCCTGAATCCTACTCTCACCATTTACAAACTTAGCTAATCCTACCTGCTTCACCTGATCATTTATAAGAATTAAATAAGATTAGTATAAAGCTGACACGACATGTAAGAATTTATGCATTTTTGAGAAAGTATTTCTTTTTTATATATTTTTAAAGATTGTTATTTGCAGTTGAAAGGCAGAGTTATAAAGAAGGGGAATGCGAGATCAAGATCTTGCATCCCCGAATGGCTTCAAAGACCAGAGCTGGGCTGGCTGAAGACAGGAGCTTCTCTGGGTTCTCCTACATGAGTGCCAGGGCCCAAGGACTTGGGCCATCGCCTCCTGTTTTCTCAGCCATAAGCAGAGAGCTAGATCAGAAATGGATAAGCCAGGATTCAAATTTATACCCATATGTGATGTTGGCACCACACTACTGTCATGGCACTGGCCCCAAAAGTATTTCTTAAAGCAGAATCTTCTAAGGATAAATGGTTTTCCTATCACCTTTTACTAGGGATGACTTTTTTTTTTTCCCATTTTAAAGGATAATATCTTAACCGAAGGCTGGGATTTATGCCACCTTTCCTTTTATGAACTATTAGGTAGCATGACCAAAGAATCCATTATGTATCTGCTTGTAGAAAAATGCTTTGCTGAGATATTTAACATAATCAATAGTCAAATTTGAATTTCAGTTTTTAAGACTCAGCAGAATAGAAGCAATTAAAACACAGACGTATCTTGGTCATTTATCCTTCTACCTGTATTCCTAACATTGAAAAGTACATTTAATTAAATTGTCTTAGAGCCTGCAGAGTCAGAACAGTGTTAGTTCTTTTCCCTCTTTTATTATCAAAGAATAGAAAAGAGGGCCCAGTGCAAGGGCTCAATGACTAAATCCTTGCACACACTGTGATCCCATACGGGCACCAACCAGCTCATGTCCCGGCTGCTCCAATTCCCATCCAGCTCCCTAGTTGTGGTCTGAGAAAGCAATCAAGGATAGGCCAAGACCCTGGGACCCTGCACCCAATGTGGAGACCTGGAAGAGGCTCTTGCCTCCTGGCTTTGTGATCAGCTCAGCTCCGGCTGTTGCAGCCACTTAGGGAATAAACCAGTGCATGGAATTCTCTCTCTCTCCTTCTCTCTGTAAACTTACCTTTCCAACAAAAATAAATAAATCTGGGGCCCAGCGGCGTGGCCTAGCGGCTAAAGTCCTCGCCTTGAACGCCCAGGGATCCCATATGGGCGCCGGTTCTAATCCCAGCAGCTCCACTTCCCATCCAGCTCCCTGCTTGTGGCCTGGGAAAGCAGTCGAGGACGGCCCAATGCATTGGGACACTGCACCCACGTGGGAGACCTGGAAGAGGTTCCTGGTTCCTGGCATTTGGATCGGCGCGCACCGGCCCGTTGCGGCTCACTTGGGGAGTGAATCATCGGACAGAAGATCTTCCTCTCTGTCTCTCCTCCCCTCTGTATATCTGACTTTGTAATAAAAAAAATAAAATCTTTAATAAATAAATAAATAAATAGATCTTCCACAACAAACAAACAAACCCCCAAAGTATACAAAGAGATGTAGTTCTCAGAAATCTGAAAGCCCACTTGGATTCAATCTGTCACCAGAAACGATAAAACTGAAGAATCATTCTTATCTGAGAATTCATTCCTTGAAAATAACATTTCTCTGGGTTATTCTTCATCATTTAAGGAAAGTGAATGCTTCAGTGTTAATGCTTTTATCACTGCCCATATTCTCCCATGTCTATCATTTTATTTCTTTTATCAAGTAACCCAAGCAATTTATGTGGTAGTATTAATGTGTGCATGGAAACTGCCCAGTTTCTAAACCCTTAAGTGCTTTAGGACCAATGGTAAATCAACCACAAAGTCTTTGCAATTCATATATTATTTCCCAATCATTTGAACATGGGTTGATCTTGTGGCTTCTTTTTTGCTGTATCATGTGGTGGAAGTAACACTTTAAGCTCCAAAGCTTAGGCCTAAAACAATCTGGAAGTTCCTACAACTGTACTCTTGGAACTCTTCCACAAATACACTCTATTCCTTGGAGATACATGGCCCAGCTAGTAGCCCAAACACAAGAAGTCCTTGTGAATAACCCAGCCTCAAGTAAAACTCCAAACAACTGCAGTCCAGTGAGTCAGCTTGATGAGTTCAGATGAGCTGTGCAGCCCAAACTGCCTACCTACAACAAAATGGATGATTTAACTTGCTGTGGTGGTTTGAGGTGGTTTACAACAGACACAAGTCTGCCTTTTCCCTATTAAGTTTTTTTCCTTAAGATTTTTTTTTATTGGAAAGGCAGATCAAATTTACAAAGAGAAGAGACAAAGATCATCCATCTACTGGCCAAATGGTTGCAATAGCTGGAACTGAGCTGATCCAAAGCTAGGAGACAGGAGCTTCCTCTCTGTCCTCTGGGTATCTGAAGGGTCTTGGACCATCACCCACTGCTTTCCTAGTTGGGTAGGAAGTGGAGCAGCTGGGATACAAACCAGTGCCTACGTGTGATGCTGCTGCCACAGGGCTGAGGATTGGCTTGTACCACAATGCTGTCCCCATAAATACATTAAAAAAAAAAAATCCGACAAACTAAAGCATTCCAAAAAAATCCAATTCTATTATTTAATGACATTAATTAAGGACACTGACTTTACAAATTAGTTTTTGTTATGCAACAAACTCTCCAAAGTTTGTTGATGTAACAACTGATTTTATGGGTCAGCAATGTAGACTGGTTTAGCTGAGCATTCTGTTACTTATGACTGGGCTTATTACATGTCCTTGTGGCCAGCTGGTCAAAGATGGCTTGATTTGGATGCCTCATGTATTCTACATGCTTTCATACCATCTCATTAGCCAGTCATGGCTTAGACATGCATGGAAACATGCTAGGCTTCTGAAGGTTCAGGCTCAGAATGCCAAAACACCATTTCCACTAAGTTTGTTGGCTGGGTCAATAAGGAAAGCCAAGCAATAACAATGGGCTACTTATTGAGGGTTATTTTCATAATATTCCACACACCTATATTCTGGAGAATGAGGTAAAATCTTTTTTTTTTTTTAGTGAGGGAAACCCTCGTACTATATCCTAGGCACACTGTTAAGCATTTTCTTCTTTTTTTTCCCATCTTTTTAAATTATATTTTTGACAATCTTTACATAGTTAATTAGGGTAAAAAGATTCAAGGGCTATAGGAAAGTGGGTAAGATTATTATTTCCATATTGTTTCCTTCATGTATCTGAGGTAAAGGGGGATATTGAGGGAGAAGCCCCTCCCAGTTTCCCACCCACCCCAGGTCCCGGATGTAGGGCATGTTAAGCATTTTCTACATGTAGATATATATGCTTGATGTGTTTAATCATTACATTACATTTAATCATTACAAAAAATCCTCAGGAGATTACATGTTGCAAAACCTAGTAATTAGTCTCCATATACCATCACTTACATATGACTGCATCAAAAGTGGAAATCAGATTTTCTAGGTCTTAACTCAATGTTACTTGTACTACATCAGCATATACTCTAAAAATTTATTTTTTTAGACCCTGGTGGTGATATAACTTTACCAAAAAAGTTTAGTGCCTCCACAAAGTAGGCTCTCAAATAATACCACACTGTAAAGCATTTTATTTATAATTTGGTATGTAAATTTACTTTTTTCAAAGTTTCTTTTTTTTAAAAGATTCATTTATTTGTTTCATTGGAAAGTCAGATATAGAGAGAAGAGGAGAGACAGAGAGGAAGATCTTCCATCTGTTGATTTACTCTCCAAGTAGCCATAACAGCTGGAACTGCGCCAATCCAAAGCCAGGAGCCAGGAGAATCTTCTGGGTCTCCCACGCGGGTGCAGGATTCCAAGACTTTGGGCCATCCTCAATTACTTTCCCATGCCACAAGCAGGGAGCTGGATGAGAAGCAGGGCTGCTGGGATTAGAACTGGTGTCCATATGGAATCCCAGCACGTGCAAGGTGAAGACCCTAGCCGCTAGGCCAGTGCGTAGGGCTCTGGCATGTAAATTTAAATGTGTCTTGGTTACCAGTCTACCAAATCACCTGTCATTAACTTAAAGAATCAGCTGCTTATTGGCATTAGCTGCTTACATGCTTACTTTATTCTAATTTTGAGAATTGTGATTCTTTTTAAAATTTATTTTTATTTTTGATGATGTTTACACAGTCGATCAGGTTGGGAAAGATTGAAGGTAAGTGGCTGAGGCCACTGATTCCAAATTGTCCTTTTCTTTTTCCTGTATCTGGGGGAAAGAGAGCAGACAAGGGGAAAAGCCACACCTAGCTTCCCAACCGCCCCAAGTACCTGGGGATGGAGAACAGCCACACGATACCAATCCAGGATCCTCATGTGGCGTTTGCTCTGAGGGTTCTGCCCAAGTGGTTTCAATAATTTAGGAATGCTGTCAATCTTGCTGATCAAACAACAAGGGAAACCCTTCCAAGCTCCAATGCTACCTTGCTGACTGAACGATGAGGAAACCCTTTCAATGTCCACTGGCTGACATTGTCAATCTTAAAGAGCTGCCATTTGCCCAGACATTTGCTGTCAATGCTTGATTTGGGTAGTTGTACAATTTGCTCTGTTCTCCTTCCTCTGCTATGGTACCAGATGTTCTCTGCAGGCTCCGATAGGCTGCCATATCCTCCGTGTGCCTCAGGGCTTGCCATCTACTGCTCCATCTTTTCCACCGAGGAGGACGAGTTCTTGCAGGTGGGCCCAAGGAGCCAGGCCAGGTGACCTGGGCCCTGCTGGACCCTCCCCACCACCAGGGGAACCCAGCACCCAATGGAACCCTGCGCTTCTTTCAAAGAATAGAATTCATTCAAATCTCTACTGTCTATTATATCAGCAATTGTGCTAAAAGCTGAAGGTATAACAAGAGAGTACGTTCCCACAAAAAAGCTTTTCACACATGAAGATGTTCTCCTTCAGGCTGGTGATAAAGCAGTTAGGACGTCTATGTTGCACCCACACTGGACTGACCTGGATTTGATCCTCAACTTGGACTCCTGATTCTAGCCTTTGGGGGGTAGCAATGATACCTCACTTAGTCGGGTTCCTGAAACCAACATGGGAGACAGAGACTGAGGTTCCAGCTTCTGAGGCTTGGCTGAGCCCAGTCCTGGCCATTGCAGGCATCTGGGCCATTTCCAGGCAAATAAAAACTTTCTATGTTGTGGGTCTAGTTCCCTTTGCTCCTCTAATAAATTAAACAACTTTCTGACAGCTATTATGTAAATGGAAAGGCATTCACAAAATCTGTGAAAGTGAGTAAGAATATACCTATTTCAACCAGCTGAATCGCTACTGTGTATTCATGCACAGGCATTCACAAACCAGCATCCCAGCTGGGCACTGGCTGCTCCACTTCTGATCCAATTCCCAGCAAAAGTGCCCTGGAAAGCAGCTGAGGGTCGCCCAAGTGCTTAGGCCTCTGCACCAACAGGGGAAGTCCAGATGGAGCTCCGGCTTTGGTCTGGACCAGCTCTAGGCTCTGAGTTCATTTGGGCAGCGAAACAGTATATAGAAGACCTCTTTCTGTCTTTTCCTCTCTGTAACTCTGCCTTTCAAACAAACAAACAAATAAACAAATCTATTTTAAAAATAATGGTCAAAAAGAAAAAAATGGTCACTTTTTGAGCGGCATTATTATTGTTATTTTTTTATTCTCTAATAGCGGATAGTGAAAGAACATAAAACTAAGTTCACAACAGGGAATCAGAAGATACCCACAGTCTATACCTAACTATAAAAACCAAATTTATTACTTAAAAATAAGGAGCTGCTACCATGGCTTCAGACAATCAACTGTCCAACAACTAAAACCCAATTTATGTACATCTGGAGTATTTAGGAGCAACAGTTCACTATTTGGCAATGTGGGGATAATCATATTTCTGGTAGGCTGACTTTTCACAATATCTTTTTCTCACCTCTGAGAATTTCGCAGGTTAAGTTTCAGGTTGAAATGCATCAAAATGGAATTCATACATTATTTTCTAAACACAGTACAGTGTAGTTCCAAAACCAGAATTATACTCTATTTTGGCATAAAAGCAGTAACTATGTTGAAACAGGATTCTTAATAATGATTGTTTCCAGGTAATGAAAAGATAATTTCTAAGGTTAATTATTATAGTGAATAATGATACGGCACATTAAAATGAATTTAGGTAGTTTAATAACTAAAAAAAATAAAATAGTAAGTATCCAGTGAGGTGTTTTTCTAACTACACTTAGAAACAATTTTATGCAATAGCATTTATGGCTGCTGTTTATGGAACCAATAGGCTATCTGAAGAAAAGCTGGGAAGCATACATTCACATATTTAAAATTAAATATCATTCCAATTCCCAGCTGTCAGGAGCCGTGCACTATAGCCACACTGAAGCCATTTTGAATATAGACCTATGGGACAGTGGAAACCCCCAGTTGGCTAGATGCTTGGGAAAGAAGTTATGAAACTAATCACACGCTTAGCTTCAATTGTTCCTAGCAACTGTTTCAGAATGTGATTGATGCTGTACTTACCGACATCTTGTTACTGATTACCTACGCTATTGTCGATATGTTGGTTACTATTGTTGATATGGTGGCTGCTCAAGAACAATCGGTCTTGAGACCATGGCTTGCATCCCAGCTTCTCTTTCCCTGAGCCTTAGTTACTGAAGAATATAAAAACCCTCAGTTGAAATCAATAAATGGACAGCTTGATCAGACCTACTGTCTTGCTGTCCATTCTTTGTGTCTCTTGTCCCTTCATTCTCTCCTAGGTGGCTGCGACCCCGTTGACTGTCCTGCTGGACAGGACACCCAGCAACCAGGCTAACAGTTTATCATTATTCAATATATAACTACATTTTAGATCAATTGCATTATACAGATACACTCTTAAAGAATTCAAACTGTCTGGTCATATTCTGTGCCTGCTATTTAAATCCATACTTGTATTGATGAACACAACCTCAAACGATCCACTTTCAGGATGGAGGACAATTTAACAACTCTTGAGTATCTGTTTCACTGTAACAATTCTGCAGGAACTTAGTAAAACACATTAAGAGTTCAGTACATTAAATATTTTACAAATGGTGGTCACTGGTACAGCTAAAATGTGACTTCCATTACAATGCCTCACCAGGAGCCACCAGGAACTGAGATGAGTCAGCAGTTACCAGGTCTCCCACAACTTTATTCTCTACACAGTATACACAGAAACAAAGTCAACTCAATAACATTTTGCACATTTATTACCTGGTGATGATGCTGAAAGATAAACAGTAAGTTTCAACTTAGTGGCTTACAACAATGTAAGTGACATTAGGTCAACAAGTCCCTTTTTTCAAAACTCTTGGGAATGATTGTCTTTCAGAATTCAGAATTTTTCAGGTATAGCAAAACAAATTAGTTTATTAATTGTATATTAAGTAACCACTCAAGTAGGCATAAGGCAGCACCTTGTGTTCAAACAGTATTGTTTTTACAGTGAAATGCAGGAGCACTTATGTAAACCACAAAGTGGCTTCAGGTCAGGTTTTTTTTATTCACTATATTAGTTTCCTATTGGTAGTTACACAACACAAATTTATTACCTTACAGTTTTAGAAGAGAGAAGCCTGACACCTAGGGTGTCCTCCAATCCAGGTCCCCTTTGGCAGCCTAGGCAACAACTTTGCCATCTTCTGATAGCTTGCTGCAGCCTGGCTCGGGACTTTCGTCCTCAGTGCCAGCAACTACAGCACTGTAACCTCTGCTTCTGGACTCACTGCTCCTCCGAGTCTCCTGTCTGTGTCTTCTATATCATTCTGGCAATTACACAGAGCCCACCTGCATAGCAAAGGCTAGCTGCCAAACTCAAAATCTTTAATTTAATCACACACCAAGTCCTTTTTTTTTTTTTTTTTGCCATATAAGCTAACATACTTACAGGAGTCCAAGAATCAGGATAAGGACATCTTTGGAGGATTACTTTTCTGCTCCCAACAGCCTTTTTTTTTTTTTTTTTTTTTAAGATTTTATTATTATTGGAAAGCCGGATATACAGAGAGGAGGAGAGACAGACAGGAAGATCTTCCACCCGATGTTTCACTCCCTAAGTGAGCCGCAACGGGCCGGTAGGCGCCGATCCGATGCCGGGACCAGGAACCTCTTCTGGGTCTCCCACGCAGGTGCAGGGTCCCAACGCGTTGGGCCGTCCTCAACTGCTTTCCCAGGCCACAAGCAGGGAGCTGGCTGGGAAGTGGAGCTGCCGGGATTAGAACCAGCGCCCATATGGGATCCCGGGGCGTTCAAGGTGAGGACTTTAGCCGCTAGGCCACGCCGCCGGGCCCCAGCCTTTCAAATGAGTGTATAAACCAAAGCCTGCTGCCTCTCCAAAAGCCAAAGCCAAATCCAAGCCCTTAGAGGTTAGGGAGGCAGTGCTGAAAGGTCTCCAGTCACAAAAAGAGAAAAAAAAAAACCTGCATGTCATCCATGTTCCAGCAAGACACCTACATCCCCAGGCAGCAGCACAGATACTGTCAGAAGAGTACCCCAGAAGAAACGATCTTGACCACTATGCCTTTATCCAGATCCCTGACCAATAAGCCGAATATGAAGACAATTTGTCCCCATTGTGGGCATCAAGGCCAACAAGCCCCAGATCAAGCAGGCGGTGCTCAAGGTCAATAGCCTGATCAGCCAGGACAGAGAGAAGGTGTCTGCTTCACTGGCATTTATTACGATGCTTTGGATGTCTCCAAAAACAAACCAAAAAACTCCACAACCCGAAGATAATTTAAATTGAATCCAACAGGTCAGTTCTTCTCTTTTTAAAGATTTATTTTATTTTTATTGCAAAGTCAGATATAAAGACAGGAGGAGAGACAGAGAGAAAGATCTTCCATCCTATGCTTCACTCCCCAAGTGATTGCAACAGCCAGAGCTGTGCCGATTTGAAGCCAGGAGCCAGGAACTTTTTCTAGGTCTCCCACATGGGTACAGGGTCCCAAGGCTTTGGGCCATCCTCGACTGCTTTCCCATGCCACAATCCGGGGCTCATATAGCATCCCAGTGTATTCAAGGTGAGGACTTTAGCCACTAGGCCACCATGTCGGGCCCCAACAGCTTATATCTAAAGAAGTCTTTTTTTTTTTTCTTAGATTAAAAAAGAAAAGTAGGGCCCAGCACAATGGCTAAATCCTCCCCTATATGTGCTAGAATCTTGTATAGGTGCCGGCTTGTGTCCTAGCTGCTCCACTTCCCATCCCATTCCCTGCTTGTGGTCTGGGAAAGCAGTGGAGGACAGCCCAAAACCTTGGGACTCCACATCTGCATGGAAAATCCAGAAGAAGCTCCTGGCTCCTGGCTTTGGATCAGCTCAGCTCTGGCCGCTGAGGCCACTTAGGGAGTGAACCAGTGGAAGGAAGATCTTTCTGTGTCTCCTCTCTGTCAATCTGCCTTTCCGAATAAGTAAATCTTAAAAAAGAAAGAAAGAAAGAAAAAAACAAAGAATATCAATGTGACCGGTGAACACTATTAGAACAGGTAATTTCCGGATATACATGCTCTTAAAATTTTTCAGACAAAACAGCAACAACAAAATCAGAAAGCAAAAAATCATGGTACATATTTAGTGAAGAGAAATATAGTACAAATCACACAGAAAAACCAGAAGAGTAATGAAAGAAAAGAATGAGAAGATCAGTTGAGAAGAGATAAAATGAGCAATGCTGCTTTGTCAAGATAATGAACTTACCCCTTCTGCAGAAAGGGAACAGTGAAATGGGAACACTTCTGGATGGACAAAAGACATGATAAATGGGTATTCTACAAGAGAAAAGATCAACCTGGCAAGAGAATGGGGGAAAGGGGAAAGACAGAAGAGAACAGACTAGTAATAACAATGAGAGGAACAACAGAATGCCAAGATAATTAGAATCCACAGAACACTTTCATCATGATTTTAATAAGAGAAGCTACCAGGGCCAGCACTATGCTACAGCATGTAAAGTTGCTGCCTGTGGTGCCAGCATCCCACGTGGGCACTGGTTCAAGCCCTGGCTGTTCCACTTCTGATCCAGCTCCTTGGTAACATGCCTAGGAAAGCAGCAGCAGATGACTCAAGGACTTGGATCTCTGTATCAGTGGTAGATCCAGTAGTCCTGGCTCCTAGCTTTGGACAAATCCAGCTCCAGCCATTGCAGTCATCTAGGGGATGGAAGATTCTGCTCTGTCTCTCTCTCTCTAACTCTGCCTTTCAGATAAATAAACCAATATTAAAAGAATAACAAAAAGTTTTTACGAAATTTAACTTAATTGTTTGAAAAGAACACCTGAAGAAACAGCAGTGGGGGGAGGAGTTTGAGGAGCTGTTAGCAGTGCAGTGTGTATCAGGACCTAGAGATTAACTGTCTTTGAAACATTTATTGATTGATTGATTGTTAGAAAGGCAGGTCAGATTTACAGGGAGAAGGAGAGACAGAGAGGAAGATTTTTCATCCACTGACTCACTCCCCATTGTTCGAGCTGAGCCAATTCAAAGCCAGGAGCCAGGAGTTTCTTCTGGTTTCCCTCGTGGGTGCAGGGTCCCATTGTTCGAGCTGAGCCAAACCAAAGCCAGGAACCAGGAGTTTCTTCTGTTTCCCTCGTGGGTGCAGGGTCCCAAGGTATTGGGTCATCGTCTACTGCCGTCCCAGACCACAAGCAGGGAGCTGGATGGGAAGTGGAGCAGCCGGGACATGAACCAGCACCCATATGAGATCCTGGCACTTGCAAGGTGAGGATTTAGCCATTGAGTCATCACAATGGGCCAAAAACCTCTAATTTTATGGATGAGGAAGTTAGGGCAAACAAAGTTTAAGCATCCGAGGAGTAATGAAACAGATTTGAAGACAAGAGAATTTAACTCCAATGTCTAAATTCGAACCAGAGACCTAAGGATATCCAATATCTCACCACTATAGTCCCCTGCTCTACCAACTCAACGTCTAAATTAATGAGCTCAAAGTGATATAACATTAAGTTCGTAATTTAAAAAACTAAATAATTTGTGAATTCATCATTTTGTTCAAAAGTAAACTTGGTTAAGTTAAACATATATACTGTAAACTCTAAAGCAAACAATAAATTAACAAAGAACTACATCTGTTAAGCCAAGGAACAAATTACGATTATAAAAAAGCCATTTAATTGGAGACAGAAAAAGAGGAAAGAGGCATCCAGAAATAGATAAGCGAAAAAGAAACCAAACAAGGCCTGGCGCGATAGCGTAGAGGTTAAAAATCCCGCCTTAAATGTGCCAGAATCCCATGTGGATGCCAGTTCTAATCCTGACGGCTCCACTTCCCATCCAACTCCCTGCTTGTGGCCTGGGAAAGCAGTTGAGGACGGCCCAAAGCTTTGGGACCCTGCACCTGTGCGGGAGACCCAGAAGAGGTTCCTGGCTTTGGACTGGCTCAGTTCCAGCCGTTGCGGCTGCTTGGAGAGTAAAGCATAGGACGGAAGATCTTCCTTTCTGTCTCTTCTCTGTTTGTCTGCCTTTCCAATAAAAATAAATAAATCTTAAAAAAAAAAAAATGAAACCAAACAGCAAAATAAAACCAGGTCAATATCCACATTAATCATAAGTGGAACCTGGCAATTAAATGGCAGAAATGGTAGGATACAATTTTTTAAAAAGCAGGATCCACCTACATACTGCCTACATGAAATGTTTTAAACATGCAAAGCTATAAAGCTAAAACAAAACAGGACAGAAAAAGGTATATCACACTAATGGTAAGGAAAAATGGCATTTTCACTATATTAATATCAAAGCACATTTTTTAAAAGATTTACTTATTTTATTGGAAAGGCAGAGACGAAGAGGCCAAGGCCACAAGCAGGGAGCTGGCTGGGAAGCGGGGCTGCCAGGATTAGAACCACTCCCCATGTGGGATCCCTGCACATTCAAGGCGAGGACTGTAACTGCTACGCTATTGTGCTAGACCCCCAAAGCACATTTTATAGGAATTACCAGTTATAGAATGCTGCTCATAAAAATAAAGGGGGTTACTTCATTATGGAAACGTAACACTCTAAAGTATTGACACATCTTAAACAGTTTCAAAATAAAGTAAAACTAATAATTGAAATAAAAAAAATCAGAGAAATCTAGTCTGAAATTTGAATAACTCTCTTTTAATGATTATAGAACACACAGAGTAACAAACACACTGTGGTCTTGAGGAACAGATCAATCAACCTATCCTCGAATTTTATGCAACATTCTACCCCCAAACAGGAGGACACAGTTTTTCAAACAAGAGATACCGTATTTTATGCTGTAAGCCAAAATAAGTTTAGGAAGTGATGTCATGGCTCAATAAGCCTCTACCTGTAAGCACCGGTTAGTCCAGCTGCTCCACGTCTCATTCAGCTCCCTGCCTGTGGCCTGGGAAGGCAGTAAGAGGATCACCCAAGTCCCTGACCCTCCACCCACATTGGAAATCCAGAAGAGGCTCCTGGCTCCTGGCTTCCAATCAGCTCAGCTCTGGCCCTTGTGGCCATTTGGGAAAGCAAACCAAAGCATGAAAGATCTTTTCTTTGTCTCTACTTCTCTCTGTAAATCTGCCTTTCTAATACAAATAGATAAATCTTTTTAAAAAAGTGTTTAAAGGCTTCAAAGTGTTTTCTCACCACAAGTAAATCAATTAAAAAACCCAGAGACCTGAAGAATACACAAATATTTAGTATTTTAAAATAACTTTTCAGGTAAAGATGAAAAGGAAAAAAAAGGAAATAACTGCACTGAGTGAGCTTTTAAAAAGAAAATTTGAGAGAAGCAGCTACAGTCATATATACATACTGGAAAATCCAAAGCACTAAAATGTAGTAAGAAAGAAAACCTCAAATAAATAGCTTTATTTTCACATTAAGAAGCCAGAAAAAGTGGAGTTAATTAACAAAGTAAACAAAGGGGAAGAAAGATGAGAGCTTAAGTCTATGAAACAGAAAACTGAAAAATAATGGGGAAAAACAAATTGATCAAATATAGAGGTAGCTCTTTGAGAACATCAATGAAACTGCTAAACCAGTGGTCTTGCTGATCAGGAAAACAAACAACAGCAAAAAAAAAAAAATCTTGCCAATATTCAAAATGAGAAGTGATTTCACTGCTGATCTGCAGATAAAAAAAAAACTTCATTGAAAGAATGATAGGAGCAACTTTTTTGACCATATATTTGACATTTTTAGAGAAATAAATTCCTTTAAAAAGATGAATTACGAGCCTGGCGTGGTAGCCTAGCACTAAAAGTCCTCTCCTTGCATGTGCCAGGATCCCATATGAGCGACAGTTCTGACCCTGGCAGCTCTGCTTCCCATCCAGCTCCCTGCTTGTGGCCTGGGAAAGCAGTTGAGGACGGCCCAAAGCCTTGGGAACCCTGCACCTGCATGGGAGATCCGGAAGAACTCCTGGCTTTGGATTGGTCCAGCTCCTGCTATGTGGACACTTGGGGAGTAAATCATCAGAAGGAAGATATTCCTCTCTGTCTCTCTTCCTCTCTGTATATCCAATAAATAAATAGATAAATAAATAAATAAGATGAATTAACAAAGCACACTTAAGAAATAATCTGTATCACACTTTAAAAAAGTTGAAGAACTTAGACTGTTTGAATAGTTATTATAAAGCTACCTTAATTAAGGCAATGTCCAACAGGAGAAAAACTCCAAAAATCAACATATATACACATACACACAGAGTTGATTTCTGAAATAGGTGCCAAGGAAATTCAGCGGAGAAAGTAAAATCTTTTCAAATGGTGCTATAGTTAGCTAGCTATATATGAAAAACAGGGTGTTGAGCCTTACCTCAGATTATATACAAACATTTAAATAGATTCCAAAACTAAATATAAACTGTAAGAGAATATAACTAAAAGTAAAAAATTAGTGTGACTGAGTCTAGCAAAGATTTCTTAGATACAAGACCAAAACTACAACCAATTTAAGAAAAAATAATATGGGACTTCATTAAAATTAAAGTCTTCTGTCTCCTGAAGTACAAGGTAAAGGGAATGAAAAGCCAGAGGTTGACAGAAAATGCTTGCAAACCACCGTCTGGATAAAGCACATGTAACAAAATAGAAAATCTACAATCTGAAAAGCCAGATAAATGCACAAATGGTTTGAACAAATGTTTCAACAAAGAAAATATTTGGATAACATATGAACAGAAGGTCAAAAATCATCAGCCACTGGGGAAATGTAAATGAAAGGTCATTTTGGGATATCATTCATGAAATGGGTAAAGTTAGAATAGTGAAGTTACAGAGCAAGAGAGCTCATACTTTGCTTTGTAAATGTAAATGGAGAATAATATGACTACTTTGAAAAAACACTGTGGCAGTTTCTGCAGATGTCAAGCACGTATCTCGAGCACGTGACTCATCCCACTTGCAGGTGTCCACTCAGCATTCATGAAAGCACATGCCCCAGAAGTGAGCTGCACATGAACTCAAACAGCAGCTCTATCCAAATATTCATCAGCCAACGAGTAACAAGTTGTTACGCATGGGGATAGTACTGTACAACGCTACAGTGTTCAGCAACAGGATGAACTAATGATAAAGTAACAATATGGCTGAACCATAAAATTATGCTAACAGGAACCAAGTAAGAATAATACATGTTTTATGTTCCACTCATATGAAGTCTTAGGAAATGCAAACTAATTCAGAGACAGAAACCTGATTAGGTGTTGTTTAGGCAAAAAGGCTGGAATTGGTGGAAGCAGTAGGGAGCAAAAAGGCACAGGGCTTACACAGGGAAAGAAGGAAGATTGTGGGGGTCCATTATCTTGATGGTCATAACGGTCCTCGAAGTACATCTATAGACGAAGATTCATTCAGTTGTACAGATTATCGTACGCCAAACACATTTCAATAAAAGTTGTCAAACATTCACTAAAATGGCATTATTTATTCCAATTACAGATAATACTCATGCTATAAAATGCCTATATTCTGCAAACTATTAAAACAAATGCTTTTAACTTAGTAATATTAAGCATAAACTTTAAAATGCCTCAGAGGGTATGGCAACTGCTAAAAAATCTTTCTTGGAAAACAGAAAACATCTTAGACCCTAATGGACTGAGGCAAATACAGAAGTGCAGGTAAAACAAGTTTTGTTACCTAGTTAAAACATCATGATCCGATTACTAATTTAAAAATAAATACACAAGTGAACACCTGGGATGCCTAATCCCATATCAACATGCCTGGGTTCCAGGCCTGGCTCCACTTCCAGCTCCAGCTTTCAGCTTATGCCAAGTCAGCACACATGAGAGCCCTGCATTGAGTTCCTGGCTTCCCGCTTCAGCTTGGCCCCGCCCTGGCCATTGCAGGCACTTGAGAGAATGAAAAAATACTCTATCTGGCTGTCTCTGCCTCACAAATAAAAATAAATAAAAATTAAAAAGCTAAACAAAGCAAACAAAAAACGGGGTGGGGGGAGATACAATCACTGTTAGGAGCCACAGACTTATGGGCCTTAGACTTGGCATACCTGACGACCTGTTGCATTGCACAGCCTGCCTTGGGCAAGCAGGGCCACAGCAAGCAGGATGTAAACATCCTGTGTAAAGCAAGTGGAATAGAACCTCTACCCTTGTTCCTGTTCAGATGATTAGTTCCTCTTCTGTTTCAATACAGATGATTAGTTCCTTCCCTGCTTCAATGAAGATAATTACTTCCAGGAAATCCCTCCTCTTCCCCTCCTCCCCTAGAGAAGGTATATATATGAGGAGTAAAATAAAGAGCATTGGGCACTCTTTTCCACCAAGTACGTGTGTCCGTGTGTTTCTTGGGCCAGCAGCCCGGCATTCCCAGTCCACCCTCAGGGTTTGAGCTTCGTGTCCTGCAGGTCGGGACAAATCACCATAATAGAAAATTGCTAAGGCTGTGCCTTTAACAACCACATCATCAATGAAGACAAGCTACAACTACAAAATAGATGATTTGGGTTATTAGGCATTTGTTTTTTGTGTATGTCAAAGTCAACAATTTCTCCACGGAAACAACTTCAGACAGTGGCAAAGTTCCAGAGCAGCTCCGAAATCCTTTTTAAGCAGTAGACATTAGTTATCATCTTTCTTCTGCATCATCATTTTCCCTTCTATTGGATTGTTGCCGTCAGCAGAGATACACTCTCTTGTCTCACTTTTACCACTCACCTCCTAACCTCCTTTCTGTCTTACCACATGGCTAAATTCACTCAACTGATTCTCTCCCATAATTCTCCTCTAAGTCTGTCCTACTCAGGCTTTTATTCCCAACACTGTACCATCATTATGTCATCATCAGTTGTCTACTAGAGCCAACCGTTAATTCTCAGGCCTCATTCACCCAGCCTGTAACAAGAAGCAATTATTTACTGCTTGAAATACTTTCTGAAATTGGCTTGCAGGAAATTTCATCTTCTGTGCACTCCCCCTGCCTCCTCTCCTTTCTGGTTCCTCTCTTTAGCATCTGTACTTATAAATCTTTTAGTACTCCAGGGCTCAAATGTTGCGCGTTTTCTCTCATTTTTGTCTATACTCACTCCATAAGTTATCCAATATTAAGATTTCTTAAGGTAAGATAATACCCATATTTAACTTAAGGAACTTAAATGCTTCATTGTCAAACTCAGATAGTCAATCACTGACAATTCTATTACCATTTGGCAAAGTGACTGAAAGTGAAAAACAAATCGAAATTCAAAAATTAAAAATAAGGTTTTTTTTTAAAGATTTTATTATTAATTTGGAAGGCAGAGTAGAGAGAGACAGAGAAAGAAGAGAGAAACTTTCCATCTACTGGTTTATTACAAAAATGTCTACAACATCTGGGGATGGGCAAGGCTGCAGTCAGGAATCTGAACTCCTGCAGACAGCAGAGGCCCAAGGACTTGAGCCATTTTCTGCTGCTTTCCAGGCCCATTAGCAGGGCACTAACTGGTTGGGAAGCAGAGTAGCAGGGAATTGGTCACTTGAAGGGTGAACCAGCAGATGGAGGACTCTTCTTTCTGTCTATCCCTCTAACTCTCCTTTTTGAATAAAGAAATCTTTTTTAAAAACCTGTTAATCATAGCCTTGACTATGATCCTCATTCCATGAGCTTAACATAGAACAATGGCACTTTACGTTAATGTAGACCTGGTCAAAGTCCTTAAGAAGGACTATACTATCGTAATAATATGGGAGAAACCAGTTAGGGGGTAAGGGAAATCCCAGAGCCTATGGAATTGAATCATAAAATTAAAAATAAAACAGAAGGAAAATAAAAAAGTCCTTTCATAAGTTTTACCTTTTATGCCAAAGATTTCATAAGGCAACCTATTTTTGTCAACAATTTCTGATGCCAATATCACTTCTCACACAACAGTTAGACATTCAATAAATTTAAAATTATTTGGGAAACTATAAATACATCTGTAATAAAATTAATATACATTAAAATTAATTTTTAACCAACAACAGGTCCTTTAGGTATTTAGTATGCCACTACAAAGATTTATGCTTGCCTTTGATGCTAATGAACGAAACCAAGCTCCTTATGTATAATTCCGTGACAATGAAAATGACCATCTTACGATACTAACACTGATCTACTATATACTAGGCACAAAGTTGTTGACTGTGTCTATCACAATGAAAAACATACTTTTTTCAAGAAAGAATACCTTTTTGACAGAGCAATTTATTTAATAATACATGACCTCTTTCATCCTTCCAAGATGCTCACTCCAAAAGATGCGACTTATACTATATACTGAAACCAGGGCAAAAAAAGTAGAAGAAACTAAAGCAAGACTTGTAAAAGTACATATCCCATCTCCATAAAGGAAGACAGTATTCACTGACAGTATTTCCTCCTAAGGATTAAGGGGGGGGGAAGCACTTCTCTCATCTTTTTTTTTTTTAAGGATGTATTTATTTGAAAATCCAAGTTACAGAGAAAGGAAGCAGAACCAGAGGCAGAGAGAAGCTTCCATCTGCTGATTCATTACCTAAATGGCCAAAATTGCCACTGTTGGGCCAGCCTGAGGACAGGAGCCAGGAGGTTCATTTGGGTCTCCCACATGGGTGCAGGAGCCCAAGTACTTGGGTTATCTTCCACTTCTTTCCCAGGAACATTAGCAGGGAGCTGGACAGGAAATGGAGCAGCCTGGACTTGAACTGGGACCCATATGGGATCTGGTGTCACGGGTGGCATCTTAACCTGCAGTACCAGTGTGGACAGGACACGCTCCCTGCCATGCCCTAAGCCCCTTGGAATGTCTCTGGCAGACTCTTACACTGTTCCACTTCAAGAATGTACAGTATTGCATTGTACTGAATATCTATTATTATATAACTTTCTTAAAAAGCCAAGTTATATACAACTTTTCTTACCAAGTTCCTGCAACACTTTCATTCTGTTTTCAAAACCAACACCATTGCTCTGGCTTTGTTCCCTTTCCTATTCACTGCTATTTCAGATTCCAGATAAAATCTACTCAGAACAAAAGGCCTTTTCACTTGGTTTCTAGAAAACAGTCTTACCAAAATGTAGAAGACTGGGGTGCATGCTTGGCTTAGTGGTACAATGCTGCTTGGGATGTCAATACCCTGTATCAGAGGACCTGGGTTTGAGTCCTAAAGTCACTCTGGATTCCAGCTTCCACTAATGAACATGCTGGGAGGCAAGCTGGTCCTGGCTTTAGTAGCTGAGTCCCTGCCACCTACATGAGGAACTTGCATTGAATTTGAGTCCTGGCTTTGGCCTGGCCCAGCCGCAGCTGTTAGAAGCATTTAGGGAGTGATGGCGAGAGAGAATTAAAACCTTTCTGATGGGTAGGGCTGGGCTGTAACACCCAATAGTTTGCATAGAGGACAGGGTTAGAGACAGACTGACTCAGCAACCACAATTACCAGTGTGCATGTAAGCCAACTGGGGTGACAAACTGTGCCGGTCCCTGTACTGGCAAGCACACAGAAGAATCAAGTCTAGGATTGCCTCAGATGAGGCTTCTTTGGGGATCTCCCAACTGAACCAGTAGACTCAGAACTTCAACCATGGAGAAAATTGCAGGGTCCATGGTCTGACCATCAAATGTTTGTCAGAGCTGGGCCTCCTCATTGACTTAAATGAAACAGTGAACAGCATAACCAGGCTCACATGAGGATATCTTGGTACATTAGAACCTGCAGAGGACATAGGATAGAACATATTGATCAACTACCCCAGCAAGGGTTAGCAGTGAAAATCTGGGCAAATGGAGACTCTAAAGTGGACTATGTCAGCCAGCAGATTCTGCAGAGATTTCATCGTGCCTGGAGTGGTAAGACTGGCAGCAATTCAGAATTGTTAGCTATAAGCCACTTGAGCAGAGTCCTCGGAGCAGGTCCTACATCGGGGACCCTGGGATGGTTGGGTCGCTGAATATGGCCTTTTCCCTTCTGTCTTCTCTTCCCCCAGATACAAGAAGGAAAAAGAAGGAACATGGTAACAATGGTCTCACCCACTTTCCTCTAGCCCTTGACCCTTTGCACCCTACTCAACTATGTAAACATTATCAACAAAAGAAAAAAAAATACAGAAAAAAACCCTTTCTTCTCTCTCTCCTCACCCCTCTCAAATAAAATGAGATTTTTAAAAAAAGAATGAGACAAATTGCATCCTCTGTGATCACACTTTCTATATCCTCTTTTGATTCTACTTTTTCTTCCCACTTTCTAAATAGGTGTAGGGTCCAAAGGATCCTTTCTGAATGCTTGCTTATCCATCAATCTAGTCTCAGATCTCAAACCAGTTACTTAGAGAAATTTATATAAACAACCCAAACTTGGTCAATATTTGGTCCTGTGCTATCACTCTGCCAGATGGCTTCACAAGGATAGCTCATCAACCCAAATTCAACATACTCAATATCAAATGCATCACCCATGACTCCTTTTCGGACTTAGCTATTTCTAGAAACACCGAAAATCACTTAGGATTTGAGATCAACTTCAGTACTGGATTCTCAATCAGTTGTGTTAACTTTTGATCGTGTGTCAGTTGCTCTTTTAAAAGTTGCATTCTGATCAGAAAGATTCAATTTAGTAATTACCATGTAATTCCTCTTAAGGTGCACCAAGTGTAGTATAGTACACTACACATACTTTAAGACCAGTAACATAACCAACATCCACCTTCAATACTGCTATCTAACAAGTAATCAAAATAACAGTATTTATTTTTGCTTTAGGTAGAGAAATATTTTAGTCAGGAGTAAGCAGGAAGCAATTACACTGCATCTACTGTTGTAAAACAGAAGTCTGTGATGGTGATGTGTATCACTTAGATCTCACTTCAGAAAGAATTATACCTACTCAAAGAATTATTATGAAGATTACATCATACATATAACATGCCTAACAGAATATCTAGCACATATAGGTGCTCAAAAAATTTACAGCACGAATAACAGGAACAAAGCTATAAAGCAATCTACAAATTTAATGCAATTGTAATTAAAATACCAATGATACTCTTAACTCTAGAAGAAAAAAATTAAAATTAATATGGAAATATAAAAGACCCTCTCAAAGAGCCAAAGCTATCTTGAATAATAAAAACAAAGCCAAAGGTATCACAGTATCAAATTTCAAAACATACCACAGGCTACTGTAACTGAAACAGTGTGGTGCTGGCAGAAAACCTGGTCACACAGATCAAAGGAGTAGAAAAGAAGCCCCCAAATAAATCCAAGCAACTACAACTAAGTGCAAAAAATTCCCCAGAGAAAAGACAGTTTCATCAATAAGTGGTGTTGGGAATGCAAAACCCCTGCCTCACACCCTATACACAAGTCAACTCAAAATGGATCAAAGATCTAAGACCTAAAACTACCACAGGAAAACAGGTGAAAAACTCCAAGACACAGGCAGCTGGTATAGGCAGAAATATTTTGGATAAGCCTTCCAAAGTATGAATAGAAAAAGCAAAAATAAATGGGATTATATCAAACTAAAAAGTTTTGTAAAGCAAAGGAAACAAAGAGTAAAGAAACAGCCAATATGAAATATTCACCAGCTATGCAGCTGATAAAGGATTAATACCCAGAATATGTAAGAATCTCAGGAAATTCAACAGTTCAATTAAGGCATGGCCAAAGGATACGAATCACAGACTTTTCAAGAGGAGAAAAAGAATTAGCAAACACATTAAAAAATGCTTGGTAACATAAACCATTAAGGAAATACAAACATCACATGAGATATCAGTTAGCTCAGAAAATCAAAAATAAATCTACCATACAACCCAGCCACCCCATTTCTGAAATTATCGCCAATAGAAATGAAGTCAGCATATGAAAATCAAGCCTGTATTCTGTTTTTTTTTTTTTGCAGCCCAATTAACAACAGTGAAAATAAGCAATCAATCTAGCTGTCCACCATTGAATGAGTTAAAAAAAAATTTAAATGATATATTGCTCAATTAAAGACAGGAAGATTTCTTCAAAAGAAAATTACAAGTGCAATAAATAAAGTTATAAATATGATAGGATATACTCTAAATGTATCAGTAAACTCCTTTCATGTGAATTACTCAAATACACCAATTAAAAGTGAAACCTTAGAATGGATAAAAAAATCAAGATCCATCAATGGGGATTCTATAAGAAGTACACTTTACAAAGAGACAGATGAAAGCAAAGGGGCGAAGACAGCTGGACTGTGTGGTGCAGTTGGTGAGGACATCACTGGGGATGCCAACATTCTACAACTGACCTTCTGGAAAAGTCTCCGCCAACACGTCTGGGAAGCAGCAGAGGGTAACGTAGGTACTTCCTGAGTCTCTGCCACCCATGGGGGAGGTCAGGATGAAGTTCTTGGCTTTGGCATGTCCAGACCAGGCTTTTGTTGGCATTTGGGGAGAGAATCAGGAAAGGGAATTTTCTCTCCCCATCCCCTTATCTTTAAAAAATCAAAACAATTAAACATCTTTTAAAAAGATAGCTAAAGTAGCTATATGAGGATACTTAAAAAGGTCATGACAAACATTATGTAAAACTACAGATTTCAATACATTTTAGACTAAAAAACTTCACAAAACGGTGTCTTTCAATTTAAAGCAGTCAGACAAAGCCAACTTGTGAAGAGGGGAAACTATCAGCAAAAAAGGGTATTACATTATGATAAAGGAATAAATTCTCCAAGAAGACATAACAATCCTTAGTGTGTATGCTTTTAAAACTGGAATATCAATATGCAAGGCAAAAACTAATGGAACTACAAGAAGAAATAAATTAATTCACTATCACAGTTGGAGACTTCAATATCCTTCTCCCAATATGAGGCAGAAAACCAGTAGGGAGTTACCTGAACCAACTAACATAACACCATTCATCAATTGGCTGTAACTGTCAATTTTATGTCACCTAACAACAGAAAAATCTTCTCAAGCTCACACAGAACATTCACCGAAATCAATCACATTCTAGGTCATAAAACATACATGAAAATGTTTAACTATAACTCACAGAATGCATAGCCTCAGACAACAAAATAACGAAACTAGAAAATAACAGCAGAAGATAAATGGAAAGCCCCCACAGCTCTGGAGATTTGACATACCACACTTCTAAATAGCACATGGTTCAAAGTCTCGAGAAATTTTTAATTATTATGAACCAAACAGAAAAAAAAATTTATCAAAATTTGAGATGAATCTAAAGCAGTGAGTGTAGGAAAATTTATACCATAGAATGCATATACTAGAAAATAATGATCAGAAATGAGTAAGTTGAACTTCTATCCTTGGAAATCAGAAAAGGAAGACCAATAAGCCTAAAAAACCAGAAGAAAACATATTAAGCTTATGCACAGATTATGAAGCTGAAAATAGAGAATAAACAGAGAAAATCAATGAGACCAAATATCAACATCATTGATAAAATTTCTGCTTGTATCAGATGCTTCTATTTCAGTTTTTCAAAACAAGAGTGCAAGTCTTCACTCATCACTAAAACAGAAAATAATTTTACCTACTCCCCCCCACCTCCACTTGGCTCTCCCTTTCCACAGTCCTTGGGTGTAAGCTCTGGGCACGCACATGAGTTTGCATGTACTACAAAGCAACAGGAATTAAGAAGTAAGTTTGGGACAGACATTTAGGTTAGCAGTTAAGATGCTGGTTAGGATGTCCATTTCCACATTAAAACACTTGCTGCTGTTCCTGCTCTGACTCATGGTTTCAGGTCATGCAGATCCTGGGAAGCAGCACTGATGGCTCAAGGCATGCGGTTCTTGTCACCCAAATGGCAAGAGTTCCAGAGATAAAGGCACACACACACACACACACACCCTACTCGACCCCCACATTTTTCAAACGTAGTATTTATTTTGGTGCCAAAATTTGAAATCTATGCAGATTTTTTTTTCATAACACACTTTTCCATGAACTTTTTCAGGAACTCTCACATGTTGTAGAAATTTACCAGCAAAACACGTAAGACAACAAATATCCTCATTTTTAAAGTGGAAAACAAAAAGCTATCTTTTGTAGCTTATTATAAAAACATAAAAACTTACACATTCTAGTAGAAGAAAATAACTTTTGCTCTTACACAGTTTTTCTTCTTTTCAAATGAGTAGTTACTGTATGTGTAGAAACACTAACTTCCTGAAGTAGATCTGAGTAACCGTTACTTGAGATAAAAGAAAAGCAAGAAGATGGACTACTGCCAAATACACTGGAAAAAGTTCTGCCATCATCATCACGTAATAGCTATCACCACACCCAAAATCAAAATCCTTGGAATTCTTTTAGGGCCGTAACTTTATCTATGGCACCTTTGCAGCATACAGTAGCAGGGGGGAAAAATGGGACTTTGAAATAACAGGTCTATATTCAAATCCTATTATTAGCCATGCATGGGACCTTGTACACATCTGAGAGGATTTAGTTGACACATACTGGGAATACAACTGCAGCTGGCTTATGCAAAAAGCAAGACTTAGTGTAAAACTAATCAGGGTGTCTCCAGGAATGCAATCTCAGGACCATGGACAAAGGCACTAGACTTCAGTCAGGCCTAGGAACTATTTTTCTGTACTCCTTCCAGATGATCTAGTTCACATGGCAAGAAACAAGGCTATATAACAATTCCAGGTTTTGTCACAGAATTCAGCAACTGGAGAGAAAGCAAATTAGGAAGAGTTCTCAGTGGCCAGACTTAGTGGAGGAATCTAGAACTGGGCAACCACAGAAAGTTGTGATTGGTCCCCTGGCCCCCTGGAAGCTAGACTGATCACTGTAAAAGACTGACTTAATCCAGTCATTAACATGATTTAAAACTCTCATAGGCTTCCCCAAGGAACTTAAAATAAAATCCATAACCCGGACCCGGCGGCGTGGCCTAGCGGCTAAAGTCCTCGCCTTGAAAGCACCGGGATCCCATATGGGCGCCGGTTCTAATCCCGGCTGCTCCACTTCCCATCCAGCTCCCTGCTAGTGGCCTGGGAAAGCAGTCTAGGAAGGCCCAATGCTTTGGGACCCTGCACCCGTGTGGAAGACCTGGAGGAAGTTCCTGGCTCCTGGCTCCGGATCGGCACAGCACCGGCTGTTGTGCTCACCTGGGTAGTGTATCATCGAATGGAAGATCTTCCTCTCTATCTCTTCTCCTCTGTATATCTGACTTTGTAATAAAAATAAAATAAATCTTTAAAAAAAAAATAAAAAAAATAAAATCCATAACCCTTGTCAGGCCAAGCCTTCCATGTGTGCCCTGCAACCTCACACACACTAAGACACATTCCCTCCACCCTTGGTTTCTTGGTTTTTTGTTTGTTTGTTTGTTTGTTTTTTAAACCCATGTTTGCTGTACTTTTTTCCAGCTAGGTAACTGCCACTCATTTTGCCTTCAAGAACATCCCTCCGACATCTAGTGTAAGTTAGGTTCCCCCTCCCTCATCACAATTTCTAATTATAAATAAGTGTTTTTGTTCAATATCTTTCCTTTGCTACATCTTTAACTCCAAGATAGAGACCTACCTTTTAGCACTAGTAGGCTCTCAATCATTACATGCTGAAATCAATAGCTGGTTTAGCACAGAACATGTAGTCGTCACTACTATACCAGCTGCAAATGTGGCTAGAGTAGCAAGAAGGCACAATAGCATTATCAAGTTATTAAAATGACTGTCCCAACATTAATTTATTTGGAAAGGGGGAATGAAAGACGTAGGTTTTTGCTAAGCAGAGTAAATAACTCACTCAATTCAGTTAATCTTCTCTTTCCATAAAATCCCAATAGAGCTATGATATATCAGTTAAACAGGATAATAAATGTAACAGTATCTATGCAGAGACTTTTACATAGAGCAAACAAGGAATACTACTTCCTCTCCTCTTAGGAGACCATGGTCAGGCATTATTCTTGCATATGATTAATCTTCAAATAACACCAATTAAAAACCTACAAGACGCCCCAAGGTCTATGACAGACACAGTTGTATATCCTGACCCCTTTTCTCACAGCACCTTGATCTCTGCACTCTAACAGCATGACTTACCTGCTTCCTTGTGGTAATTGCACACCCAAAAATCCAAATAACTAAAAACCAGACACTGGGAACACAAAAACAAAGCCAGGTAAAACAAAATGACAACCAAGCAGCAAAACAACTGTCCTCGTCAACAAATCTATAAGCACTTTCCAATGCTTCCAACCCCGCTCTACAGCCTGAAGCACAGTATTGTTCCTTAAAAACCTTTCTTTAGCAATCCCTTACGTGTAATATTTCTCCAAAGCATGAATAAAATCTACCTTCACTTAACCAAGGGCTGGTTGGTAAGAAAATGCCAAATAAGGAAACAAAGGAAATCATCTTAATTCTGTGTTTTGTAGCTGCTGAGAGTCTATTTGAAAAAAAAAAAGCAAACAAAAAATTTAAAATAAAACCAAAAGGCAGTTCCAACTTTTCTCATGTCCTTTTATAAAAAGATGGTTGTTTTTATTGGAAAGGCAGAGAGGAGAGACAGAGGTAAAGATTTTCCATCTGCTGGTTCACTCCCCAAGTGTCTGCAATGGCCAGAGCTGAGCTGATACGAAGCCAGGAGTTTTCCCTGGGTCTCCCACGCAGGGGCAGGGCCAATGACCTGAGCCATGCACTGCTCTACCAGGCCACAGGCGAAAGCTGGATCAGAAGTGGAGCAGCCCAGACTCAAAAGGACAAAAGGAGGATTCGCCTGTAATGCCACCACTGTGGCCTCTCAGGCTGTAGCTTCTTGGAACTAAGGACCATCCAGCCTTTCATGTCTAGTTGGTGAACGGGAACAATGTTGTCATGCAAGAGCAACACCTCATTTTAAACGGTTCAAAACTGATTCTCATGAAAGACTGTTGTACAGATTGTTACAGAAATCTAAATTGTATTTGTACTAAGTATTCCTGTAATCTGTAATTCCCTAGCATTAATTGTATAATTCAGGCATATTATGGGTTAAACAGGCTTTAGTGGGATGTCTGAATCTAACCACTGGACATAATCAATGTCATTCTAAGTGAGGGCTATCAATTCACAAAGACTCAACACTATAGAGCTGAATATGATAAAATTAAAAAAGAAAACAAAGTTCTTAATTTTATAAAAAGTGTCCCCTTAAGGGTCATTTATTTCTAAAAAATAATTAGGTACTCAGACATTCAGCAAAGAATTTAATAGACATACTTTTTTTTAAAAAGATTTATTTATTTCATTACAAAGTCAGATATACAGTGAGGAGGAGAGACAGAGAGAAAGGTTTTCCGTCCGATGACTCACTACCCAAGCGAGCCGCAACGGCCGGTGCACCGATCCGAAGCCGGGAACCAGGAACCTCTTCCGGGTCTCCCACACGGGTGCAGGGTCCCAATGCTGTGGGCCGTCCTCAACTGCTTTCCCAGGCCACAAGCAGGGAGCTGGATGGGAAGTGGAGCTGCCGGGATTAGAACCAGTGCCCATATGGGATCCTGGGGCGTTCAAGGCGAGGACTTTAGCCGCTAGGCCACGCCGCCAGGCCCAATAGACATACTTTTAAACTACTACTTCCCTGGAAAACTTACGTCAAAAATGATTAAACGTATTTTTCTATGCATCTAGTTTAGGAAAAATAAATTAATGCACATTTTCATGAAATAAGTGACAAGAACATTGTTTTTGAGATGAGAAAATTGTTACTATCATTTCATAACTGAAAGACTGACAAAATACACAGGATTCAGTATACAATGCTACTTCTAAAATGTGGGTAAAAAGAATTATATCCGAACAGCTAAAATGGAGTCTAAAAACCCTCCAAATATGCTTTTCTTATTTCAACTGAGTAGCAGCTTTCTGATTCATCACTTATGAGGTTTGACACACGCACTTTTCCCAAAATGTCCATCTAGCTTAATTCAAAGGAAATTCTTCATTCATTTGATTTAACAAAGGAAGCCAAGCTCCTACTATTGCTGAACAGTGTGCTAAGCAACAGGTCAGTCCCTGTCCTCAGAGCTTCCAAGACTTCTCAGTGACCACATCTGTCCACACGACAGGGACAGCCGAGCTTTATCTATCATGTAAGAAATCAACACAAATGGCATCAAATTCCCCACAAAAATAAACTGTAAAATGGTAACTTTAAAGGCACTTTAGTAGTTCTACCATCCACTTGAAGCTTTCCCACAAAACAACTGTGAAAGTACTGTTTTGGTAAAAAGTACAATAATGCAATCTTTTAAATAGTAGTTTTTGCTGGGAAAAAAAACTGAGTTATTAATGCTACATAAGAAAGAAGATATGATGCAGTATAGCAAAAAGCGAGCACATGGAAAAGATAAATTATTTCTAAATTACAGCAAAATACAAAATTAAACACAGTCTTATGCATTAATAAGTTATCTCTGGATATAGATACCAATGTTTGCAATATCAAAAAATAAACAAAGTAATTCCAGCTCATACTTTACACACAAACACAACTATAGATTTTGGATTGTGTCATCCACACATTTTTTTAAATGAAAAAAGACCTTAATATTTTCTAGACACTTTATTTTTCAAATTAAATTCAATATTCTACTTGTTCATTAACAAGTCATATAATTTCTCCATCAGTATTAATTACATGTAGCTACCATTTGTAATACTATATACTATAATACCTAGTATGTCTGCAATTATTACAAAAAACATTTTGATAAATGAGAAGCATTCAATTCTTCAATTTAGAAGACTCTCTTTAGTTCTCTATGAAACAAAATAAACGTAAATCAGCCATTCTAACATGCCAAGGAAGACCCATAACACATTTTCCACTGCATTTTCTCACTGCAAAAGTTTCATCATTTATCAGCTAATTCACTGAAAAAGTGTCATCATTTATCAGCTACTTAAATTTTCCTTTAAAAGCACTTGTAAAAATCTCTTTGCTGACGCTCTGCATACAGCCTAGTGGAGTCAGTGTGCTCTAGCTGCACGTACATATAGCAAACCAAGACACACAGGTATCCATTTTGTAAAGTGCAAGGTCATTTCTCAAGGAAGCAACTGACTGCACATCACGAACATATGTGTGCCACTTGCAGGTACTTTGCGGGCTGCCCCCGGCAATGCATGCGTCTGTGCAATCAGTTAATAGGAGAAACTTAAACAAGGGGAAACGGGGAGGGAGGGCTATAACCTTTAAAAAAAAAAAAAACACTTCATTGGGGGTAGTGAATTATTTATTTTTAAATGATGAAATGTAAGTGGTTTCTAACAGAAGCATCAAGTAGCCAACATTTGCTTCTTACAATTGGAAAAAAAAAATACTGCATCCCTCGAGCAGATCATGTAAAACCGCAACTTAACTATCCTTGTTGAAAGAAGTTAGAAACCCAAAATTTCTCTAATTAAATATACAATATTATAAAGAAAACAACTGAATAAAAAAATAAAATTCAGTTCAATTAGGGTATGATCGATATAGTAGGTAAAAATCCCACCTTAATTATTAACACTTTTCACTCAACTAAAGCTATGATTAGCAATCATATATTCCACTGCTGAAGACTAAATACGAAACTTTTCTTTTTCAAAACTTGAAATGTCAGGTACATTATTCAAATATCCAAATAAAATATTTTCTCAATAGAAACTTAAGAATAAAAAAAATTGTTCCTCAAGAATTTAAACTGAAGATTGCCTGTGGAGATACAGCACTATTTCAACTAGAGAAATCAAAGTTACCTATGATACACACGCGACAGAACATGAGTTGAATAAGCAATACACCCATTACATCAGTGACAGTACAATTTAGCTGACACCGAAAATAAAACAGAAGAGAAAGCAAGGTACATCCTGCACAGAGAAGCAACCGGACTGAGCCGTGCTGAAGTGGGGACGCTAAGCTGGGGGCTTCATGAATGATTAGAACGGGTGGCCCGTGCTGTCATCCTGATGGCAAGAGAAGGTGGCAGAGTACGGAAGCTAGGGGGCACGCTGTAGCCAGGGGAGAAGAAAAACGCGAAAGGTGCAATGGATGCTGCATAGTTGAATAATTATCTGGGTGGCACAATGGGCGAGTCTGCCGACATCACAGCAGAGTCAGCGACTCCCCAACTCTCGCCCGGGGCACCCCCAGCCCCCCGCCCCATGACAGTAGGCAGCAAGAACCACAGGGCATCGTTTCGCCTGCTCAACCTCCAAGGAAAACCCGGGCACCCGCAGCCGCTTTACCCATCTATCTCCAGACACGGACGTGCGGCGCAAACACGCAAACTCACCAGCCGGCGGCACGCACCGCGGGCCCGGGGCTTCTCGGCCGCCCGAGGCTGCAGCAGGGGCGGGCGGTACGGCTCCGCCCGGCGGGGCCGGGGAGCCCCGAGCGAGGGGCGGCTCGGGGGAGCCCCGCAGCGTCCCCGGCCCCTCCGACCACCCAGACCCCTGGGCACAAGCCCCGGGCCGCAGGCTGGCTCGGGCAGAGCCGCGCGTGGGGGCGGGGGCGGGGGCGGCGCGCCCACCCATCCCCGCCGAGAGCCACACACGACGCCGCCTCTCGGCTCCGGCCGCCGGCCACACACACACACGCGCGCGAGGAAACCATCCTTGAGAAACTCGCGCTCACCGTGAAATCGTGGCGGCTCGTGCCTTTACCCCTTCTTCATGCTTCGGCGGCCGCCGGTCGCACTCAGCTTCCCGGGACTCCACCGGGACCCCCGCCCCACGACCCGCCCCACGAACGGCAGGCAGGTCCCCGAGGTGGAAGCCGCCCGGGAGGGCAGCGGCTGAGGCGGCGGGCCGCTGAGAAACGCCGCCCGGGGCGCCCGCCGCTCGCCGGACCCGCGCTGTGCTCGACGCGCGAGCGAACAACACCGCGCGAGCCGCCGCTGCCTCGGCCGCCCCCTCCCCGCGCGCGACGCTCCACAACCGGGCGCGGGGATCGGCGCCAGGAGCAGGGGGGTGGTGAGCGCGGGACCCTGGGCGCCCGCTGGCCGGTCCTTCCGTCCAGCACCTATCCCTGCTCAGGGACAGGTCCTCAAACTTGAGCGTCTCCCTCTCCTCTGGGGCGCCCAGCGTCCAGGTGTCGCGGCGGTGGGAAACCAAGCCTCCGCCCACACGCCCATCCGTGGGGGTGAAGATCGCGCTTCCCCCCTTTTCCCGAGGCTCTGTGGTATTACCCGATCCTCAGTTTGGGGGAGGGGGACGGAGAGAACCCAGCTTGGCCAGGGAATGAGGGAAGATGATAGCCAATTGAATGAACCATCCATCCAGGGGCGGGGCCCCGGAGAGGCCCGCCGGTCCAGCCCCGCCCCCTAGCCCTAAACTACATTTCCCATAGTGCCTTCTAGCCCTTCCCGCCGCGCTGCTCGCCGGGAGCGTGTGGCCGCAAGGCCTCCAGGTATTTCAGCACTGATAGTTTTTCCATTGAGCTCCAGGCAGGTCCTGGAAGTGAGTAGCGGTTAAAAATTCTTTGTTTCCATAACTAGATGTTTCCAGATTCTCAGTTCGATATACACCATCCTGATAGTCATAATTATATTATTGTTTCAAAATGTGCCGACGGATTACTGTGCTAAGAAGGTAAAGAATGCGTTTTTGTGGCGCTCTGCCAGGACTTGGGCGCCGCTTCCCTTTCCGCCCCGGCCTGGTGTCGGCAGAGGCTGACTTGCCGTCATGTCGGCTGCAATTGCGGCTCTGGCCGCTTCCTACGGTTCGGGTTCGGGGTCCGAATCCGACTCGGACAGTGAAGGCGGTCGATGTCCGCTGCCAGCCGCCGACTCTCTCATGCATTTGACCAAATCGCCGTCGGCCAAGCCGTCTCTGGCCGTGGCGGTGGACTCGGCTCCGGAGGTGGCAGTGAAGGTATGCGCTTTGGCCACTTTACTGATGCGGTGCGGAAATAGTTCGGTCGCGTTTGGGCCTCTTGCTCAGTCCCCAGAGAGAAGGTGCTGACGTTTAGGCCGCTTCTCCGTCCGCGTGCGCCTTTCCTCGGAGGAGCCGAGAGGTGCTGGGGTCCCCCACTCCGCCCCCCACGGTCTCCTGCTCTCCTACCACCAGAAGGGAGGTGGGCAGAGCGGTGGGTCGGGACGAGGCCGGGCTGCAGCAGGTGTATTCTCAGGACAGGAGTAAACTATGGCAGGAGTTGAACAACTTCAGAGTAACGAGTGCGCAGTGACCCGGCTTTGTTCTGATGTAAGAACCAGGTTCTAATCCCTGTGCCTGCACTTGGATGAACCTGGGCAAGTTGGCCAGCCTCCTCTGGGTGCCCCCAGGAGATGGTTTTCAAAGCGCCAGTCTCTTTAAGAGAATTATTGTGAAGCTGGAGTAAAAGTACAGCTTGGTTTATACAGTAGTTAAGTAGTCTATGCTGTAGTTCAGTCAGTGTTAGCTATTGATGATGTGTTAGATGGGAAAACGGCCTTGGATGTCAGGAAGAGCAAGTATGATACCCTGGGAGGAATGTGGGAAAGGCAGTCATGGGGTTTTAGAGTTGCTTGGCCCAGTATGTGTGGAGGAAATGTTATTTTCCAGGAATTGTGCAGAAGAGGGCTGCAGGCACCGCATAGCTTGTCAGTGAAGCATAAGGGATGGAGTGGGCTCAGAGTGGAGTAAGCCCTGCAAAGGAGGAAAATGGAGTTGGGTGACAGAATGAGGAAGGTGTGTGATTCCCGCGGTTGTCAAGGAGAACCCTTGGCAGAGCAGGAGGCCAGGTGCCATGACAGCTGAGCGCTGCTGGCAAAGCCGATGAGGCAGCGTCCAGCAGGTGTGGGCCACTGGAACCTTTGGCTGTAGAGAGGGCAAGGAGGGCAGTGGGTAAAGTTGCCTTTCTAAGATGTCTCAGTCGAGTGTTCAGAGAGTCTTTTGCAGGTTTTTAGGAGCCCATTTCATACATTTTATTTTCTGTTCATTGACGTCTGCCGTGAATGATGGCTTAGAATCCTCCCATCTTTTCTGGCACACTCTTTACACCTCAAGCCTGTTCATGACCTCCCTGATGTTTATTCCTGTCACAGCTCAGCCTTTGGGAGCTGTTCTTCCACCTTTCTGCTCAACCCAGCACAGTCAAACCATCACCCCTACTGAGTGATGCGCCGGGCCTTGGATGCCTCAGATGATACTGAAGTTTCTTTTCCGCTGACCCCCATCCTCAGCCTTCTCAGTATTGGGGTCCCCAGAACTCTGCCCTAAATCCTCTCCTATCTTTGGCCTCTGTCTGTGTTTAAGCTGCACAAGAGGGAAGGCTCCTGGGAGCCCATCCTGCCTCCAGCACATAGGCCCATGGTGGTCGTGGAGAAGTTCCGCAAGTGCTGTGTGCTGCTCCTGTGTTGGTGAAGGACACTAGTACCCATCTCACAGTTCTGAGGCTTATCATAAAGCACATAGAGAGCTTTATGCAGTGTCAGGCACACACCAAACACTAAATGTTAGCTGTCTAAACTCATGGCTAGTTTAAGGGTGTAACCAATTGCTCCCCTTGGGAGTGTGTGTGTGGGGGGCTAGTTACAGCTTTGTGGGTGAAGCCATCGCCTGTAGTTTTGGCAACCCATCAGGGTAAGCAGTTCAGTCCCAGCTGTTCTACTTCCAGTCCAGCTCTCTGCAAATCGCATCTGGGTATGTAGCTGCACTGCCCAAATGCTACACCCACATGGGAGACCCAGAAGAAGCTCCTGGCTCTGTTGTGGCCGCTTGGGTAGTGAAGCAGCAAATGAAAGATCTCCATCCCTCCCACTCTTCTCTGTAACTCTGCCTTTCAAGCAAATAAATCAGTTTTTGAAAGCAAACAAAAAGCCAGCTTTTCCCATTTGCCTCTCAGACACCGATTTTGTTGTGCTGAAAAATTCCGTCTCTCTCTGCAGCCACCCGTTAGTCCCAGTCAGCAGGTCATCCTTTTCTCTCCCCGTCAGCCCCTGCAGCAAGCTAGTCATGCAGCTGCACCTGATGTTGCTTCTGTCTGAGTTTCTCTCAAGTCAGTTCCTTTCTCTGTCTTGCCAGTCTCATTTTCACTCGCTTTATCCTTCATATTTTCCTTATTTCTCCAAGGAATTGTTCTGTTCTTTTCCTGTTTGCCTCTGCTTGAGTTTACTGGGTCCTTGTATTTTGCAACTCCAGCAGCTTTCCCGCTTTGCTACTCTGCAGTTCAGATGCCCATCGTTTCTCAAGGTGGATACAGCCGTCTAGCTGCTGGCTCTCCTCCCTCGGTCCTGTCGCCCTGTTCCATACCCCAATCTTCCCTCCGCAGTGCACCTGTATTCCGGTTTCATCCATGTAAAGTCTGCCATCCTCCCAGGCTGAGCTCTTCACAGAGCACCCTGTCTTGGCCGCACAGTTTTGTCCACTGCAGTCTCTCTACTTGGAAATCCCTTGCCTTCCCTGCCTCCCGTCCCTCCTGGTCTAGGTGCACATGTTTGCTTCCCTGCCTCTCCTAGCCCCCATTTCATGGCTCACCTGCAGTGTGGCCATATTATTGCTGTGACCTGTTAAATTTTTGCTTTCTCCTGGATGGAGAGACCCTGCCACCCAGAGATTTTTATGTCTACTTGTTAATGTCTCCAACGCCTTGGGCACAAACTTGGGGACTACCTGGTAAGAAAATAGAATGCAAGAGTGAGTGAAAAGGAAAGACTTGTGAAAGTACACACGGAGAGTGAGTTTTCGGGGGGAATGGGGACCCCTGTCGCTGTCTCCTTTCAGTGACAGCCAAGTAAGGAAGCCCAGAGGAAGGGTTTGGAGTGCGCGCTGCACTAGCAGCAGAGCTGGGGCTGGCCCTCCCAACATTCTGGGATCTGTGGTAAAATAAAAGCCATTGCTTATTGCTGGTTTGTAAACCAACTTTTGCTTCTAATGAAGAAGAAAAAATGCCTACACATGGTAAGCATAATTGTTGCAATTAACTGGAAAATTGAGAAATGATCAAATGAGGAGATGTGAAGCATGCAAATGAGTTTATGCAAATATTACACGTGTTGACTATTTGTATTATGACTAATAGCAAGTTTTTAAGCCATTTGTCACTAAGCACTGATGTAGATTGAGTATCCTCTTTGTATATATTGTTGGTGATTTTTTCAGGGTGGCTGCTTGCTTGTATTTTTCTTTTTGATTTGTAGGAGATCTTATACATATTCTACATCCTATCCCTTTGTTAATGTGTGTTGTGAAAGTCTTTCAGTTTATAGTCACTTGTCCTCTTTTCAAGACACTTTTATAAGCAGTTGTTGATTTGGGCTAGTTTTTAAAAATTACTCCTTTTTAGATTGTGATTCTTCTTTGAGAAATTCTTAACCCAAAATCATGACAACATTCTCCCTGTATTTTGAAAGCATTATATCTTTCTTTCATACACTGGATCATTAATCCACAAGAAACAAATTTTTGTCATGGAATGATCATTGCTAAGGGTTTGGCTTGATGTTTGGTAGTGCAGTAAATCCTCCCTTCTCTATATTGTTCAAGAATGCAGTAGCTGTGCTTGGCCTTGTATATACAGTTTAGAATTAAGTTGTGATTAACCTCTAATACCCAGGTGGAATGTTGTATTGGGTTAGAGGTTAGTATGGAAACAGGGTAATATCTATTCATCATTTTGTTGTTGTTGTTGTTATTTGAAAGGCAGAGTTACAGAGATGGAGAGGCAGAGAGAGAAATATTCCATCTGCTGGTTCATTCCCCAAAATGTCCTAACAGAGCTGTGCCAGACTGAAGTCAAGCGCTTCCTCCAGATCTTCCACATTGGTGGGGAAGGCCCGTGCATTTGGGCCATCCTGTGTTGCTTTTCTCAGGGTGCTTTAGCAGGGAGCTGGATCTGAAGTGGAGTATCAGGGATGTGAACCCACTCATTGGATACTGGTGCTGCAGGCAGTGGCTCAAGCCACTACGCCTCAAGGCCTGTCACTATTCATTGTTTTAGGTATTGTGTAGTGTTTAGGTTTCTGATTTCTTCAAAAGTTTATTTTGCGGCCTGGTGTGACAGCCTAGTGGCTAAAATCTCTGCCTTGTGTGCACCAGGATCTTATAGGGGCCCCGGTTTGTATCCCAAATGTTCCACTTCCCTTCCAGCTTTCTGCTTGTGGCGTGGGAAAGCAGTAGAGGATGGCTGAATGCCTTGGGACCCTGAACTGGTATGGGAGACCCAGAAGAACCTGGTTGTTGGCTTTGGATAGGCTCAGCTCCAGCCATTGCGGCCATTTAGGGATTGAAAACAGCGGACAGAAAATCTTTCTGTCTCTCCTCTCTGTAAATTTGACTTTCCAATAAAAATAAATAAATCTTTAAAAAAAAACAATGACTGGTTTACGTTTGTGTTTGAATCTTTGTTTCATTTTTTACTTTCTCCAGAAAAATGGGAAAAGGATTTCTTAGGCAAATTTTAACCAAAAGAAAGCTGGTTCTGATTGTAGTAAGATATTAAAATAATCCTAGAGCAGAAAGCATTACTAGAAACAAAAAGGAGCAACTTTACAACTTAATAAATTTCATTATTTGCAGTGGTGTGTGACAGACAGTGTATGTTCAAAATGTCCTAACAAAATTTGTAGGAATTATAGGATACATTGACAAATGTAGCCCTGTTGGGAAGTTAGTGCACTTCTCGGTAACTGATGGAACAAACACAAAGTATCAATGACACAGAAACTTTGAACAACAAAGTTCGGAAACTAAGTCTGCAAGTAATATACAATACAGTGCTTGGCAATATTGAGTTTGCTGACCGCATGCTTTACCAGGGATGGCAAACTGTAATGACACTATGCTAACCTGATCATACTCAAATGATGTTTGTCACTTCTTTCTTTTCTCTTCCTCCCGTCTTTTTCTCTCTTTCTCTGACTCTTGGAACAGCTCTCTTACAGTGTAAATACCATTCTTAGCTTGGTGGTACAAAACACGCACACACCAAAAAGAAAAAAGAGAGAGAGAGAGAAATTGTAGAGACTATAGTTTACCAACCTCTGTACTTGGCCATAAACTAAGGCTCAACAATTTTTAAATTGTATTGTGACTTTTACCAAAACATATCTAAGCTAGAAACCAGCCAGAAGAATTTAACTAAAAAATTCCCCTATTTGAAAATTGTGAAATTGCAGTTTTTTTAAAGGTAGAGCTGGAAAGAGACAGAGAGAGAGAGATCTTCCATCTGTTAGTTCACTCTCCAAATGGTCTCAGTGATCCTGGCTGAACCCATCTGAAGCCAGGAGCTTCTTCCAGGTCTCACGCTGGGTACAGGGGTCCCAGCACTTGAGCCATCTGCCACTGCTTTCTTAGGCACAATAGCAGAGAACTGGGTGGGAAGTGGTGCAGCCAGGACTTGAACCAGAACCCAGGAGGGATGCTAGCACCGCAGCAGCAACCTTACACTTTATGCCAGAGCACTGGCCCCGAAATTGCACTTCTAAGTAACCCATGGCCATAAAATAGAAGTTTAACATAAAATATTTTGAAATGAGCAATAATATACATTAGAATATGTGAGATGCAGCCAGAGCAATAAATCCTTTTACAGTATAGTCTTACATACAATAACAGAAAAGAAGGAGGGCAGTATACATTTATTCCATTCTTTCCCAGCACTCATTTGTAAATTACAGTTTCTGTTCTTCAGACAGTTACCCTTAGAAGTTACAGCCTGCTTGAATTACTGCATTACCTGCTGCTGAACAGTTAAGAATCTTAGTACCTCTAATCTATTCCTGTTTCTCTTACCTGTACTTCAGCTACGGATGTCTGCTGTACATACATATGCACGCAGGGGCTCACCTGCACACACACACACACACACACACCCTCCCTCTGCAAGGTGATGGTCATTGAGATGGTGGTTGTTGCATCTCAGGAGCAAGAGATCACTTTCCACTCATAGGACATCCTGAAGGCTGTCCTGTAGTGATGATTGATGACAAATGATTTTAGTTTTAGTTTGTTTTAAAAAATTTTTTTTCCAGCCTACTTTTTTGAAGGCCGTTTTCACAGGACATAATTTGTTTAGCTAATAATTTTGTCTCAGCATGTTTCAAATATTCTACTATCTTGAAATGTTCAGTGTTACCGATAACAAATCAGCTGTCAGTGTAGCTGTTTTTACTTTGAAAATGACTATTTGGGGCCTGGCACAGTGGTTCAACAGGCTATTTCTCCGCCTAGGGTCATCCCATGTAGATGCCAGTTCATATACCTGCTGCTCCTTCTAGTCCAGCTCCCTGCTTGTGACCTGGGAAAGAAGCAGAGGATGCCCAAACCCTTGGGACCCTGCACCTACATAGGAGACCCTAAGGGAGCTCCTGGCTCCTGGTTTCTCATCAGTTCAGCTCTGGCTGTCTGTTGCCACCATTTGGGGAGTGAACCAGCAGATGGAAGATTCTCTGTGTCGTCATCTCTCTGGAAAACTGCCCTTCCAATAAATAAATAAATAAATCTTTAAAATAGAGAGAGAGAGAGAGCTTTATGCTTTTAACATGTACCTCCTTCCTCTTGTTAGTGGTGTAGTTCCATTCTTTAGTTTTTTTATGGCATGTGCACATGTGAATCTCTGTTTTTTACCTTTTTTCATTTGAAAGGCAGGGAGACAAGAAACCTTCCATTTTCTGGTTCATATCCCAAATGCCCACAACTACCAGGGCTGGACCAAGCTGAAGCCAAGAGCTGGGAACTTAATCTCACACATGAGTGCCAGAGACCCAAGTACTTGAGACATCCTCCTGTACACCCTAGTGGCATGTTGGCAGGAAGCTGGATCAGAAGTGGAGTACCTGGTGCTCTACCCAGGCACTTCAGTGTGAGGTGCAGTTGTCCCAAGCCGTCACTTAACTGCCATGCAAAGCAATAACCCCGGATTTCTTTGTAGTGTTTTCTGCACAGGACCTTCAGGGCTTTATTGTGCATTGATTGGTTTTTGGCATGTATCTCATTATTTTAGGAAAGTTTTTATTATCTCTTCAAATAGCATTTTAATTCCATTTTCTCTTCTCTTGTTCCAGACCTCCAATTAAATATATTTGTATTCTCCAGTGTGTTATATGATTTTTTTTGTTAAAATGTATTTTAATATAACATTTTTGGAGTTTACATTTTACAAATCACTTGATAAACTGTTGGGTTTCAAGAGTTGCTGATTAAGTGACATTAAATTTAAAAGGAAACATGAACTTTCTCATTTAGGCTAATGATTGTTGCACTTTCCACTGCATTCTCTGCTTTAGCATAACCAATTTGATAAAATGAAAATTCTGCTTTAATTTTGGTACATAGTTTTTAGTTTCCTCTATTTGTGAGCTCAGATGGGTTACTTTTCTCTACTATGTCTGAATTAATGTCTACCCTGTCCCACTTGAACCCTGATTTTAGAAATGTTGGTAGTCCGCTCTACTTTCTGGAAATAGAAAAAGAAACAAGGCATAAATTGATTAACATTTCCACATAATAATGATTAATATTTGTAATCTGTGTTACAGTTTTCTAATTTGTACACAGAAAGAAAAGTTAAAGGGACCGGACAAGTAAATAGTATTTGGTTTTGTTCTCAAACTATTTCGAAAATATAAACTATGCACACTTCCTTGACCCCCTAGGATGCCACTTACTGCACTTTAATTTTTGAAAATAATTGTATAAAAATCCTTGTTAAGCCTGACATGCTTGATTGATACTGAACTCCTTTCTATGTCCATGTTAAAGCAAGGTTGTGGATTTGTCCAAGTTTTCCTAATTAGATGTAAAATTAGCAACCCTTCATGTTCTTGAGGGTTATTCAGTTGGTTCTGCAATTTTAGTAAGAACTAGAAACTGGAACTTATTTGTAGTATTTATTAGTCATCATTATTGCTGATATCAGTGGTAATTTTTTAAGTTATACTTTATGTTTACAAGTTGATGAGGCATTATATTTTGTTCAAAATGATTCAAATTTAGAAAATTTTAAATACCCTTAATTTGAAAGACCTGATAACTCATTTTGTAAAATGATTCTGACAACAGTACTGTAGGAAATCCATTGGGAAAGTGTTAATGTGACTAAGTCTGTGGCTGTTTTGAAGCATATTCTGGCATTAGCATTTGAATATTATGTAGTCTTTCAACTTCATGGTCCAGGGTTTGCTTTTGAGTCCTAAGCAAGATGCAACCTCAGTGAAGATTCTTTTGCACCTTTTACAGTGAGGCATATTTATCATCTATTAGGTGGCCCAGAGTTAGAACTGTCTTCTTTGAAGAATCTTTGTAAAGAACATCCCTGCTCTCCACCTACCGTCAGAGGCCTGAACATCAGATTCTCCTCCCAGCTCTTTTAGCAGAGGTTGCAATTATCCTTTGGGGTCACACGCACCCACTGAGCCTTGCTATCTGGAGCTAATCCACAAAGGAGCAAGGAAAGAGGATTTTTCAGCAGCATTGTCAAGTTTGTCAGGCTGCGAGTTTGACCAGTAGTGCCCGTTGGTAGCTGTGGCATTTTAGTGGTGGTGATCAGTAAACGGTTGTCCTCCCTGAACTGCTTCTGGGTTATGATTGATCTTGACAAGGGGATTCATCTGTACACTCACCTTTGTTTCCTGCCTGCTTCTCAAAGCTGATTGACAATCCTAAGACCAACTCTGGAGGATCCAATAGTGTTTGACCAGGCCTTGAGAATTTCTGTTGCTTGCAGTAAAAACTCTGCCTGCTGTTCGTTTTCTTGGCTCAGGGAAAGCCCAGGCAAGATAGGCCAGTTTGAAAATTGTCTTATTTGTAAATGGTTGGATAGACAGCCAGTGATTTTATATGGAGATGAAATTTTTCTGCTGGTCAAACTAGGGAATGAATTGCAGAAGGTTGATAGATAATATAAAACTTCTTATTCGGAAGACTCAGACCCTGCCACTTCTTCCTGTCTCTGCAGTACCCAACTGAAGATCTTCTGTTTACGTATCTAGTAAGATTTGCTGAATAAAAAGGGACACCTCTTCTGAATTTAGAATTGGGGTATCAGGTCTTTTGAGTTAATCAAAAAAAGTTAGAAGGTTTGGTGGCAGACGTTAGGCCAGCAAGGACAACTCCAGGTGTCCCATATCTGAGTACTTGGCTCCCAGTCTGAGCTCCAGCTCCTCATGCCAGCTTGCCACTAACAGATCACAGAGGCACCAGGTGGAAGGAGTCTTGCCACCATGTGGTAGACCCGGAGTGAGTTCTTGACTTTGACATGGTCCAGTCCTGATTTTTAGGGGGTGGGAGGGTGTTTAGGGAATGGATGAGAGCTCTGTCTTTCTCTCTGCCTCTCAAATACATATTTTTCAAAAAAATTTTTTGAGGCGAGAAGAGTTGGAATCTCTGTCTCTTTTTTTTTAGAAGATTTATTAATTTTTATTGGAAAGTCAGATGTACAGAGGAGGAGAGACAAAGAGGATCTTCCCTCTGCTGATTCATTCCCCAACTGACCACAACGGTCGGAACTGAACCGATCCAAAACCAGGAGCCAGGAACCTCCTCTAGGTCTCCCACACAGGTGCAGGGTCTCAAGGATTTCGGCCATCCTCCACTGCTTTCCCAGGTCACAAACAGGAAACTGGATGGGAAGCGGGGCCTGCCAGGACATGAACCAGCACCCATATGGGATACCGGCACGTGCAAGGCAAGGATTTTAGCTGCTATACTACTGCGCCCCAGCCCTCTTTGTCTTTTAATGTTCTATTTTTTCTCATGCTAGGAATCCTCACATTATATATAGTAATTTTTAATTAGTTGAGCCAGTATTATAAAAAAAATTGATAGCATTTTGGAAAGAAAAACAAGGTGTACACTAGATTTATATAGCTTAATCATTGTGGGAATTAGTAATCACATATTAATATAATAATCACAAACAAGGTTAAAATGGCTTGTGATGCTTTACTTTGACATTGTAAATAAAATAATCCACAGCAGATCCTTAATATCATTTGGTTTCCTTTTAGGAAGATTTGGAGACTGGAGTTCACCTTGACCCTGCTGTGAAAGAAGTCCAGTATAACCCCACGTATGAGACCATGTTTGCTCCTGAGGTAAGCAGGTTTAAAAGTTTCCCTGTTGATGATACTCTGCTGGCTCTGCCCTCAGACCAGAGAGGGTCTCCCTAATAAGTAGTTGGACTTGACTGGACTATAAGATGTTGGACTCTATGCTTGGCATATGCTTGCTAAGAGGGAATCTCAACTGAACTTGAACTATGGTTACGCAACAA
This sequence comes from Ochotona princeps, assembly GCF_030435755.1. NCBI lineage: Eukaryota > Metazoa > Chordata > Mammalia > Lagomorpha > Ochotonidae > Ochotona > Ochotona princeps. The sequence goes on along the minus strand of NC_080832.1, from coordinate 52,016,559 downwards.
GGTGGAGGAACCCACCATGGGGGGAGGGTGTGGGGAAGTGTGGGGAGAATCCAAGTTCCTATGAAATTATAACACAATGTAGTTAATGAATAAATTTAATAAAAAAAAAGTTTCCCTGTTGATTCAAATTACATACATTGGTAAGTGAATAGCTGGTGAATGTCTTAAATGTTTTCTCTCAAACAAATTCCTTTTAGACAATATATCCATTTATCCTATAAAAGTTTGAATAATACTTTGTGAGAATAATCTTGATTTTAAAAAAAATACACTAGCTGCCTGTCAACATACAAGTGATCTGTTAACATTTTGGAGAAGGAAAGATGAAGACACCTGGCTGTTGGAGGTGGACTTAGCTGACATCTTCCTCTCAGCATTGACACAATGTTACTGAGTAGCCATAAAGGGAAAAAGTTTGTTTTATTGCCATTAGTGTATTATTGACGTCACTGCTTCTGAAATGGAACAGGAACACTGCTACAAAGTAGGCACTGTGTTTGATGCCCATGTGAAGTAAAACAAAGTGTTGGGTTTTCTCCTGAAGATACATGGTGATGCAGGAGTCTTTAAAAATGAAGATGGAACAGATTATTTAGAAATGGTAGATATTGTCCATTTGGAAAACAGCACATTTCTAGATAGTTTCCTTTGTAGGGTGGAAAAGAATGTTTGATGAAAACAGAAGTGCAGAATGCAATTATTTGTAGAGCACATAATGCTTCTGTAGCAGAATCTTTAAGGAGTGGAGTGGAGTGAAGAGTGTTTTCTTCTGTGTCTTGGTGGAAAATGCTTCTTTTCTGTCATTTGCCAGCAGTCATTGCCCTTTTTGTGCTGCATCCTGGTCCTCGCGCGCTCCCATGTGGCCTGCCTGGGTTCCCATGTCACTCAGAACCTATGACTGCTGAAGTGGGTGCGTGCCCAGGGTGCAGAGCTCACCTTCCCAAACTGCGCCCACTGCTCCGGGTGTGGTGAGCAGAGAGCTCTTGGCTGATGCGCTGAGACTCAGCCCAGTTTGAATTTTATTCTGTTATATCTTAAGTCCTTCCAGCTTGTCCAACTGTGGGCTCTTTCATATCCCTTGGCACTGGGTTAGCCAGCCCATTGAAGACAAGTTATATATTACATATATATATGCCTTATGACTTTTTAAATGAAATGTATTTCAGGAAAATAGAGTCATTGAATTCAGAAAATGAGAAATGTGGAGGTAGTGTGGTCTATGATATTCTGATGCCAGCTTCTTTTCTGCAAAGTCTGCTTTTCTGACATGTTTGAATTCTGCACATAACTCATTCATTGATGTATAATTTCAGTTTTGGAAACTTTCCAGGAACATTTAAAAGATCGGTTTAGTTTTTATTCTGTTAATAAGGCAATGGACCTATCTTTCTCTTTATGAGGTTTTCAGTCTTTCAATGTTCTGTTCTTTTCCTATATTAGAGAGCCTCACTTTGAATACGTAAATTAGTTGATGTTAGGAACCAGACTTCTCATTAACGATTCAAGCAAGAATGACTTACCAGGGAAGCAGAATCTTACTTCCTCCTGATTACCATGTGCCGTGTATGTGGCATTATGGATGATGGGCTTGATGTTTTATGACAAAGAGATCTATCACTTTGCAGAGTGTAAAAGGGTAGCTTAAGGAACTTTGTAAGGTTAGATTCAGGTTCCTACATTTTCCAAATATAGATAGAATTGGTCTACCTCGAGCTGATGTTCACCAAAAAGGATGTGCTGTGTGTTTTGAAAAAACAGATGGCTTTTTTTTTTTTAAGATTTGTTTTATTTTTATTGGAAAGTCAGATATACAGAGAGGAGGAGAGACAGAGAGGAAGATCTTCTGTGTACTAATTCACTCCCCTAGTGGCTGCAGTTGCCAGAGCTGTGCCGATCCACAGCCAGAAGCTTCTTCCAGGTCTCCCTCATGGGTTCAGGGTCCCAAGGCTTTGGGCTGTCCTTTTCTGCTTTCTCAGGCCACAAGCAGGGAATTGGATGGGAAGCAGGGTCCGCTGGGATTAGAACTGGCACCTATATGGTAATCCTGGTGTGTGCAAGGCAAGCAGTTTAGCCATCAGGCTCCTGCTTTGGGCCCTCTGTGTTTGTTAATCATCTCAAAGCTCCTGACTTCAGATCAGCGCAGCTCCAGCCATTGTGATTGCTTTGAGGATGAAGCAACAGATTTAAGATCTTCCTGTTTAAAAAAAAGAAAAAAAGGTGGCCAGCATTTTGGTACACCAGGTTAAACCACACCTTGTGATACCAGCCTATCAGGGTGTAAGCTCTAGTCGTAGCTGTGCTGGTTCCAATCCACCTTTCTGCTAACATGCTGGGCCCAGGCAATGGATGATGATCCAAGTGATCAGGTCCCTGTTGGCCTCAGCCTGGCCCTGCCCCAGCCATTTCAGCCCTTCATGGAATGGACCAGCAGATAGTAGCTTTCTCTCTCACACGCACACTGTGTGTGTGTGTGTGTGTGTGTGTGTGTGTGTGTGTGTGTGTGTGTGTGTATCTGTCTTACAAATAAAGACAGAGACCAGGGATAGGAGTTTGTTAAGTGAAGACAGTGACAAGACTGCTTCCTGAAAAAAATCCCTGAAATATTGGCCAGTTTATGGAGTGGTTACATCTGCTTGTAAAGATCTGAAAAAAAGGAAGAAAGGAAGGGAGGGAGGAGGGAAGTTAGTTCCATGAAAGAAGTGTTCTTTGAAACAGATGATACTGGGCCTGGTGCTGTGGTTCAATTGGCTAATCTTACACCTTCAAGCGCTGGGATCCTGTATAGGCACCTATTCATGTCCCAGCTGCTCTACTTCCCATCCAGCTACCTGCTGTGGCCTTGGAAAGCAGTGGAAGATGGCCCAAGTCCTTGGGACTATGCACCCATGTGGGAGACCAGGAAGAGGCTCCTGGCTTTGAATCAGCTCTTTCAGCCGTTGCAGCCATTTGGGGAATGAACCAGCAGATGGAAAATCTTTCTGTCTCTTTGTTTCCACAAATCTGCCTTTCCAATAAAAATAATTTTTTTTAAGAAAAAGAAGTAGATGCTATAATCAGGTTCCGAATAAGAATTATGGCATTAAATAGACAAACTAGTTAGCACTTGTATGATTTTGGATGGTCTTTGTTTTCTCATAGGTAAGATGAAAGGTAATTTTATTGAGTTACAAGGATAAGTGAGGTGATATATGATTACAGCTGTCACAGAGTTGGCATTTAACATGGCATTTAACAATGGTAGTCCTTATTGCTATTTGCATTAATGTCTTTGGCATTAAAGTGGCTAAGTGGGCTTTTATGAGGAAAGATTTCAAGCAAAAGTGAAGAGTTGGAACCTAATCAGGAAAGAGCTAAAGAAAAGGAGTACCTTGGCCGTCTTCAGTAGAGAACACCGAGGTGAGGCTAGTACCTCTGCTGTATGTGATGTTGTGTGTGACGTTAGAGGTCTTACTTTAATAGATCAGTAGACTTCTAAGGTTCTTTAATGCAAGAACAGCATAACCAAAGCTGAAGTTTTAGGAAGGTTTATTAAGATGGTAAGCATTCATGTAATGGAAATACATAGAGATAGCGACTAAAGAAATAAAGCTAACATTTCCTACTGTGGGTCGGGTACATGCTAAGGCATTTGAATGCCCTCTCTCCTTTAGCTTTCACTACAGCCTGTGAAGTGAGTACTCTAACCCTGTACTTTATAGTGAGGCAGCCTAGTCAGATCATATTCCAAAAGTGATGTAGTTGGAGATAGCAGTCCAAATTCACTTTATTTTTCAGATTTGTGTTTACTGATTATTTCAAAGGCAGAGTGACAGATATCTTAATCTGCTTGTTCACTTGCCAAAAGACCACATCTACCAGGCTGGACCAGGCCCCAGCCATCCCCGTTGCCCATAGGTGGCAGAAGCCGAACCATCATGCTCTACTCTGCCAGGCATATTGGTAGGGAGCTAGGTTGAGGGCACAGCAGATGGCAGCTGGAATTGGCACTCTGATGTGGGCTGCCATCATCTCAAGCATTGACTTTAGAGTCTCTGTACCACCACAGCAGCCCCAGATCAGATCACCCTGGACCAGCTGCCTGTAGCTGGAGGACCAGTCTAAAGGCCATGGTAGAATTTGCAGGATATAGTCTTATGTCTTTGACCTTGCTGGTTCTGAAAATTAAATTTCTTACTTTATTTTATAAAATACCATTTCTATCTCCAACCAGGCTTTTTCTAAGTAATCTATTTAGTTGTTTCTTAAGTTTTCTTACATTGTGGATAGAACTAGAAAACAAAGTTGAAGATACTGTTTTAATCTAATGATCATGATTTCACTCGATTGAATTTGCTAAGAAATACATGTAGTTGTTAGGTTCTTTAGCCTCACCTAAAATCCATAAAAATTTTGGTAAGAATTCCAGAGACCTTGAAGTAATGGCACTTTTAAGTTGAAGAAGAGAGAGAGAGATAGACAGACTCAATCAAGGACTACCGGTTACTAGGAGTCCAAAATGGTGCAGGCCTTTAGGGTCAATGTTCCGGTCACCCCTCATAGTCTCAGCCGCTCCACTTCTAATCCAGCTCCCTGCCAGTGGCCTGGGAAAGCAGCAAAAGATGACTGTCCAAGCGCTTGGGCCTCTGTCACTCATAGGATATCCAGATGGAATTCCAGGCTCCTGGCTTTAGCCTGTGCTGAATCTTGCAGCTGCTTCGAGAGTGAACCAGCAGATGGAAGATCTTTTTTTCTTTGTCTCCCTCTCCCTCTCTCTGTATCACATTTGCTTTTCAAATAAATAAATGCATCTTTTAAAAGAAAAGTTTATGAAAACCAATGGAATGCGATGGAGTTCAGAAAAAGAAGCCTGTGTCCACGGGTGTTTGAATTTATGGTGGTTTTTGGCGGTGCTCGACAAAGGAGGACAGTGTGGCTCACTCAACAAACTGAAGCACGACAAAAGGAGAAAGCTAGAAGACCAGCTGTCCCGTTTTATTCCCAGAATGCCATCAGTCAGGTGTGTAGCCTTCAGAAGGGAGGCTAGAGTATTTCTCTCTGGCAACTCTAAGTCTGAACAGATAATGGGGGAGAAAAATTACATACACACAGTCAAGGTTACTGATAGCCCCACTCGGATCACCCTGCTCTATCCCAGCTGCATGATGCATTTCCCAAGACCTTTCTTTCCAAAGTCTCTACAGCCAGGCTGTTTCCCAGGCCAGGGAACTCTGTGACGTTAGCAGGAGGACCCAGAGGACCCAGGCAACCCAGGCATGTGTCATCTTTCTTTACCGCTCTTTCATAGGAACTACAGTTATTAGCTTCAGAGGTGACTGACACTGAGAGAGACTTTTAGTTCAGGCAAAGGAATTTATTAGGAGAGAGAGTTTGATGGACTGTTTCCTCCTGGAAGACAGCCTGGGACCCACTTCCATGTGGACACCAAATGGCTGCCCGGTGTATGTGATACTGGAGTTACAGACTTTAGATGCAGAGGGATGGAAGAAAGTGGTAGCTCCTCAGTTTGCACATGTATGGGCCCTGGAGCAAGTGATGTGTAGTGCACATTACTCCTCTACTCACCCGTGCTAGGCTGACCTTGTCCAGTTCCTACATGGCATTCCAGACATTCCCAAGATAAAGAGTGGATCTCTCCAGCACTCACTCTCACTCTGCTTCATGCCAGCACCCTGCTCTGCCCACCTAACAGTTATTGTCTTTCTTTATTCCTGATCAATCTTATCAGTGTTTTCGAAGAAACAACTTCTTGGAGTGAGGTAGGCTGCTAGTTCAGGATCAGGAGCTTGGAAGCCACTCCCCACAACCACCTTGGTGTTCCCTCCTGCCCCCCTGTGATTCTCACCTGTCATCACCTGGAACCTGAGAGGGGGTGGTATTGCACTGTTGTTAACCACTCCTATAAAGGCTCTTGATAGGGAGGGGCTCGCTCTCTTGGTCATGTACCTCCTTCACTCTGCAGTCTTGACTCTTGACCTTCCCAGTGCTTGCTTGCTGTCTTAGGCTTCCCAAGGACAGAATGAGGACAGGTATCCCCTGAGCATGGCTCCTGTGTGTCTATTCCTCACTGTCTGTTCAGTGCTTAGGCAGGATAGTGAAGATAACATTGCTAAGATGCTTTGTATTTCTCCTCTCGGGAGTACCAGGAGAGGTGAGGCCTAACAGTAGTGGAATGTGGACAGAAAGGCAGAGAAAGGTGAATATCTGCAACTTTGTAAGTGTGCCCAGGTTATCTGTTGCATGTCTCTTAGGATAACTTACATTGCTGGGGAAGCTGGGACATAGGTCTTCAGCTTAACAGATGAACTTCAGAGTAATGAACATTTGTTATGATTGACTGGATTTCCATATGGACTTGTGATTTGCCATTTTTAGTAGACTCTGTATCACTACGCTTGGTGCATAAAGACTCCTTAATAAATAAAAAGTTTTCAAAAACTACCAGTTAGTGTGAAATCTGGCTATAAAGACTGCTATAAGTATTAATGCTAGAATGAACTTTGGCAATCATATCACTCAAATCCTTTAGTTTATAGATGAGGAAACAAGACCCAAAGTCCAAGGACCACCACCAGCATTTTCTTATAATCATGATGCTTAAATTGTGCTGTCCTTTGAGACTATTCTGTCAAAAAAACCAAATGCTAGTGATCGTTTCCTAATTTGTAGAAAAAAATTAAATAGATTTTTCTTACCTTAAAATAAAATAGCATCAATCTCCAAAGGAAAAACAATCTTTGAATTCTACACTGATGACTGAAATGGTAATCAGCAGTCCAACAGTGTTGTTACTTCAGCATTTGGATTGTTTCTACGTATGTACAATTATGGTTAGCATTTGACATAATGCATTTTTTCTATTATAAATTTTCTTAATTCCTGTGATGTTATAATACATTGTTAAGATATTGACTTTCGGGGCTCGACAGCATGGCCTAGTGGCTAAGGTCCTCGCCTTGATCCCATATGGCTGCTGGTTCTAATCCCGGCAGTTCCACTTCCTCTCTATCTCTCCTCCTCTCAGTATATCTGACTTTGTAATAAAAATAAAAAAAAATAAATCTTTAAAAAAAAAAAAAGATATTGACTTTCACATATTCTATTCTGAATACCCCTGAAAACCACTACCTTAAAATATCAAGTGTGTTTCTCAGCGTTACCAGGCAACATCTTCATAAATAAAAAAAAAATGCTTTTATCGGGGCTGGTGCTGTGGCATTGTAAGCTAAACCTCTGCCTGCACTGCCGGCATCCCATGTGCCCTTGTGGGAGACCAAGAGAGGCTTCTGGCTCTGGATCAGCTCAGCTGTGCTCTGCCCCAGGGCATTGTAGCCATCTGGGGAGTGAGCCAGTGGATGGAGGATCTCTCTCCTGTATCTAAATCTGCCTTTCAAATAAAAATAAAATAAATCTCTTTTTTAAAGATGCTTTTATCCCAGCTCTGTAATTAAATCCCTGCTTCGCTCAGTTGAAAGCCATGAGGATACTTAACCTCCTTCCCTCTGGAACATCATATATTCTTTGAGTTTTGTGATCTGAAATAAAAGTTACATTCTTAAATTGACAAAAATTGTAAATGTTCATCACATACAGCATGTTATTTTGAAGGATGTATACATTTGGAATGGTTGAGCTAATTAACATGTCTTATCATACACTAGTTTTTGAAGAGAATATTTATAATCTTTCAGTGATTTTGAAAAATATAGTACTTGGGAGCAGTCATTTGGCCTAGAGATTAAGATGCCCCTGGCTCCTACCAGAGTACCAGGGTTCAACTCCTGGCTGTGCCCCAATGCCAACTTCCCATCAGTGTAGACCCAGGGAGGCCTCGGTGACAACTCAAGTAATGGGGTTCCTTCTGCGACATGGGAGATCTGGATTGAGTTCCTGACTTCAGTCTAGGCCCAGGGTGGGCCTTTGTGGGTTAGACAGCGCTTATCTTTCTATCTTTGTCTAGCTCTCTGCTCTGCCTTTCAAATTATTTTTCCTATTTTCTTTTTTAAGAATACAGTGCTAGACATTTTGGTTAATTGTAGCCTGTGTTTTGTGCATTATCTGGAATGTGGTTCTCCTTTCCAATTGTAATTTCATTTCCTTTGACCAGCATCACCTCCACTCCCTAGCTGCTGGTAATCACCGTTCTATTCCCTGCTTCAGTTTCATCGTTTTTAGATTGCATATGTCGTGGAAGTCATGCATTATTTATCTTTCTGTACCTGGCTTACTTCACTTATAATATCTTCCAGATGTAGGTTTGCCCTTGTCACAAATGACAAGATTTGCTTTAAAACTGAATGGTACTCACTGTACTTTATGCATATCTATGTATACACACAAACACACACACGTTTTCTTTATCCATTCACCAGTTGAAGACACTTCAGTTTGATTCCATAGCTTGACTCTTGTGAATAATACTACAATGAATATGATAGTACAGTTAGCTGTTTTGCATACTAATTTCATTTCCTATGAATATATACTCAATAGTGGGATTGTGGGATCCTACAGTGGTTCTGTTTTCAATTTACTGGGAACTTCATATCGTTTTCCATAGTAACTGTACTAATTTGCATTCCCATTAACAGTATGCAAGGATTCCCTTCAAAGCCTTGCTGAAACTTAGCTTTCCTCTTTTTGATAATAGCCATTCTAAGAGACATAAAATGATGCCTCACTGTGGTTTTAATTTTAATTTTTTGGATGATTACTGAAGCTTGAACAGTTTTTAAAAAAATATCTATTATCTGTTTGTATGCCTTTTTTGAAGTATCTGTTCAGGTCCTTGGCCCATTTTATGTAGTCTTTTCTCGGAGTTGAGTTGTTTGAGTTCTTTACATACTTCGGATATAAATGTTATAATTATATATAATCAGATATGTGATTTACAAACATTTCCTCTCAAATATGTGTTTTCTATGGGGAGATTATGGTTGTAATTAACTATGGTGTTCTAATATTGTTTTGACTAAAACTGTTAAATATTCATAAGTAATTAACTTGAATATATTATACGTTCACTTATATGTATGTGAATGTTATATATTTATACATTTACTTACATATAATCAAATTTTTAAAATTACTTGCATGCAAATTTACTCTCAGATTTAATTGACTACCAAGATTTCAAAAGTATTGTTTAAAAATCAGTTTTGTATATTGTTATGTTTTGTTTTGCTTTTTGGTATTCCAAAATTGAAAACTGTATTCACAGGGACCAGAAACATCTAAGAAATATATTTTGAATAATTGGGAATATCTGAGTCCTGCTGAATAACATTCTCTGGTTTCCTCTGTTGACATTTAATGTCTTTGATCAGCTCCAGTAGCAGCCAGTAGCCAGGCAGTAAAGACAAGCCTAAAGAAGATGGACCCTCCTCTGTCCAGTCTCTCATGGCACTGAGAGATTTTGCTTCTCAGCTTAAATATTCATAAGACATAGAACATTTCCATTTTAAGATTGTTTTGGGAGTAGCACCATGTATAAAATAGACTTAACTTTAATATAGGATCTGTGTTTGTATAGAAGTTATGATTCTTTAACCCTGAGAGAATTTTTCTTTAAGCAATAGAATTAGTAGGGCAGGTATTTGGTGCAGTGGTTAAGGTGTTGACATCCCACAGCTTGCTGAGTTCTTGAAATCAAGACCATGTAAAGACTTGGGTCGTCTGGGCCCCTCGCCTTCTGTCCCAGAGGCTGATAGACAGTGCCAGTCAGCCATTGACCATCCACACTGGACCCCATACATCAACATGTTTTCACATAGATTGATCAGGTCCTGGTGAGTTTGAGTTGAAACTATATTGGAGCATGATTTCAGTAATTCTGACTTTCACATATTCAAAACTACTTTTTCTTCTTTTCCCTATAACCTTATAGTTTGGACCAGAAAATCCCTTTAGAACACAGCAAATGGCTGCCCCTAGAAACATGCTTTCTGGATATGCTGAACCAGCTCATATCAATGACTTTATGTTTGAACAGCAGAGAAGAACTTTTGCCACATATGGTAAGAGATTTAAACAGTTTCAACTACTTTAGCCTTACTAGAAGAATTGTGTGTGTGTGTGTGTGTGTCTTGTAACTTTTAGAAATTATTAATTTAGATGCCTTCAGGAAGTTTGAATACATGTAGGAATAGTTACACAACTGAGAAGATGAATGAGTATTGTTAGCTGTCATCTTAAATTCACTGATTTCTGAGTATTGAAAAGACTGTAATCTTAAACACAAAATGTCCTTTGTTATTGTGATTCGTAATGATCACTTGCTATCAAGTATCCATTATATACTACTAAAGTTGGTAAAGGAAAGAATAGTGTTAAGAGATTACATTTGTTTTTAAATCTTACTGTATGCTAGTTAATGTTGCTCTGTTTCTCAGATCCAGTCTCTGTTCATCACTAAGTGGTATCGGGAAATAGAATAAGCACAAATTCATTGTGAAAGCCTTATATTCTATGAATGGTGAGATTGTTTAAAGAGTATAGAAACTGGTTGTAAAAATTTTTGCACCAAAGTAAAATTACCTTTAAATTTCTATTTTTATAACCTCTTTAATTAATCTTATATTTTACCATAGCAAGCTTATAGTAGACTTGCAGTGTGCCAAGTCTTAGCTTAGACTCTATACCACTCAAAAGAATTCAATGACCTAGCTGGTTAAGCCACTGAATATAATGCCACCATTTCATATGGGAGCAGGTTAGCATTATGGCTGCTCCACTTCCTATTCAGATGCCTGCTATGCCCCTAGAAAAAAAGTAACAGGAGGTGCCTAAAGTACTTGAGCCTCTTTAACTTAATGGAAGACCTGAATGAAGCTCTTAGCTCCTGGCTTAGGCTTGGACCAGGCCGTTGCTGCCAACTGGGATGTGCACCAGCAGATGGAAGATCTGTCTCTTGTATCTGTCTATCTTTTGTCTTTCTCTCTCCTCTTGACTCCCTCCCTTTCTCCTTCTGTTTCTCCCTCTCTCTAAAACTCTGCCTTTCATTTAAAATAAGTAAATCTTTAAAGAAAGAAGTTCAGGGCCCAGCGTAGTTGCAAAAAAGCCAAAGTCCTCACCTTGCATGCACCAAGATTTAACATGGGCACTGGTTCTCATCCTGGTGACCCTGGTTCCCATGCAGCTCCCTGCTGTGGCCTGGGAAAGCAGTGGAGGATGGCCCAAAGCCTTGAGACTCTGCACCTGTTTGGGAAACCCGGACAAGGATTTGGACTCCTGGCTTAGGATTGGCTCAGCTTCTGACATCGCAGCTACTTGGAGAGTGAATCAGCAGACAGAAGAACTTCTCTGTGTCTCGTCTCAGTATATCTGACTTTTCAATAAAAATAAAATAAAACAAAAAAGAAGAAAGAAGTTAAGTAATAATTCTAGTCAAATAAAATAGTTACAAATGCATTGTACCCATTGCTTATATAAGAGATCCCACAAAAATCTGAACTGTTGAACCCTAGAACATCATGAATTTATTGTATTCTAACCTTTGGTAAAATAGATCTTTAAAGACTTTGCTTGCTTTCTTCAAAGCTTTATAAGGGCCTTAAGCAACAACATGAAGTTTTACATCTTCTTTAAAACAAAGCCCCAACAGTTTTTACTGATAATTACTTTTTTTTGTCTTAGACTACCTTTTAGCAAGGACACGCATCTGAAACTATCCAGTTGTTTCAGGCTTGGTTTAGAGGCTTAGCAGGCTGATCCTCTACTTTCAAGCACTGTATCCCATATGGGTCCCAGCTGCTCCACATCCCATCCAGCTCCTTGCTTGTGGCCTTGGAAAGCAATAGAGGAAAGCCCAAAGCCTTGGGACCCTGCATTGATGTGGGAAACTTGGAAGAACTTCCTGGCTCGGTCACTTGGGGAGTGAATCAGTGGACAGAAGGTCTTCCTGTCTGTCTCTCCTCCTCTCTGTATAGCTGACTTTGCCCAAAAATAAATAAATAAATAAATAAACAAAAAACTGAAAGCAGTTTGTTTAAATAAGTGAATTAACCTCAGCTTTAACATTCCTTTTTCTCAATCACCAAGTGTTTAGCAAGTATAACTTTTTTATTTTATTTTGTTAAATTTATTTATTTTTATCGGAAAGGCAGATCATATTTACTGAGAGAAGGAGAGACAAAGATCTTCCATCTATTTATTCACTCCCCAAATGGATGTAGCAGCTAGAACCAAGCCAATCTGAAGCCAGGAGCTTCTTCTGGGTTATCCATGTGAGTTCAGCAGCCCAAGGACCTGGACTGCTTTTCCCAAGCCACAAACAGGGAGCTGGATCAGAGGTGGAGTGGCCTGGGCACTACTGGTGGCCATATGGGATACTGGTGGTTGACGGTGGAAGATTAGCTAGTTGAGCCGTCACACCGACCCTACCTTCTGTATTTTTGAGTATTATATTTTTCTCATAGAAAGTTCCTACCTCATTTCAGATTGTGATTTCCATGCCAACTTGCTGTCTACTTGTCTCGTTTTTTGTTTCATATAGAAAATGTTTTCTCATTGGCAAAGTACCAGGGAGCAAGCCTTTTGTGCTAGTGTTAGCTGTGAGAAATAAATGACATGGCATATGAAGTCAGTTCATCACTCTGAGATATAACTTTGTGGTTGTGGAACAAACTGATCTTTTTTTCTTCCCATTTTAAAATGTAGTATTGTTATAATCTCAGCAGATTACTTCTGGAAAATTCATATGGTATAAAACCTTTAGCTTATCATAGAGTCTACCTGTAGATAAGAAGTTGAGATAGTCTTACCTACCATGTCATCTCATTCACTTATCCTGCAGTGTTGTGCTTGGCTTTCATTCCTGGTGTGTCTGCGGACCTCTCTGTCATACCTTTCAAAATATCGTAGTAAATATTTTTCTATATAACATTTCAAGGTCTTTAAGATATTTTCTAAAAATTAATCTCCAAAAATAGGTCAAAGAATGTATCCTAAAATTTTTATTATATATTACCAAATTGCTTTCTAAAATTTTTCCCTGGCTTCTTTTGCCACCATCATGTATAAAAGTTCTCTTTATTTTTATTCAAGATGATTATGATTGTTTTTCCTTTTATTGATTCTGAAACAGTGAGCTCTATTTCAATCATGGTTTTTTTGACTACTGGAAAGTTTGAAAGTCCATATAGTTGAGAGCATTACTTTGCAGATCATTTATAGTCTCCTTTCTTTTGCTTCTTGGAATATTAGAATTAGCAATCTTAAGGTTTTAATAATTAAATTGTTATCACAATCATTTCAAGTGAAAGTACCATAAAGGGAAAAAACAGGCATTACACCATCAAAAAGATAAAAATGAAAAAATACGCTTTGGAAATGTAGGTAAAAAATATTTAAGAACTGAAAAGCACATTAATTTACTTGAAATATAGGATAATAAAAAACTAATTAGGCTGAAATTCTCTAGTGCTTGAGTTGGGCCTGGTTTCATCCTTGGCTGATGTGTAGTAAGGTTCATGGCTAAATATTTAACTTCTGTTATTTGTATAAAGAAAATAGTCACTAGGGGTGGAAGGTAGCAGTGGGTTAGTGGCAGCAAGACTTTTCCCTATAAGGAAAGGAGAAACCAGACAGCAGTCAGATGAGTCTGGGCCACATGCTAGCCCAGAGGCAGAAAGGACCAGGGAATATCCCTTCCTCTGCCTCCTTCGCCATCTCTTGTGCGTGTCAAACCTGGTCCTGTGTATACACATCATTTCCCTTCAGGAGGAGCCAGGAGCCTCTTCAGGGTCTCTCACGCAGGTGCAGGATCCCAGGGCTTTGGGCCATCCTCGACTGCTTTTCCCACTCCACAGGCAGGGAGCTTGTTGTGGAGAGGGGCCGCCAGGATACAAACTGGCGCCTGAATGGGATCCTGGCATGTACAAAGCTTTAGCCACTAGGCTACCAGGTCTCCCACGCATGCACAGGGTCCCAAGGCTTTACACCATCCTCGACTGCTTTCCCAGGCCACAAGCAGGGAGCTGGATGGGAAGTGGAGCTGCCAGGACATAAACCAGTGCCCATGTATGATGCCAGCAGTTGCAAATGGAGGGTTAGATAATTGAGCCAACATGCCAGGCCCTGAAGTAGGAATTTTTAATTTAGGGTTTGTTGGTCTGAATTTATAAGAACTTTATTAAAAATCTCAACCAAAAAGTTCATGTGCAGAACACTGTTCTGTAGTCAAAGAAGTGAAAGATAAAAACTCATGAGATTTGTACCTATGATTTCAGATTCTGTCTCAAAACTGCTTTTCTGTCACCAAGCCATCGCCTCTAAGAACAGATTTTAATTATGGGGGAAAAAGATATGCAAATGAGCTAATAGCTCATAGGTGGTTAGTTTAGTACGTCTCAGGGGTGAGTTGAGCACTTATATCTTCAGCTTGTTTGAAAAGTATGTTTCATGACAAATCATTTTTTGATCCACAGGGGAAGAATCTTTAATCTTTGGCTGAAAAATAAAAAGGCCGAATACATCCACTGGGATGTACCCTTTAAAAATATAGGCTGGTACTTTTTATTATTTAGTTAATTGTTCATATGAGCTGTGGGCCACAAACTGATTAGTGTTGGAGCTTTCATGAATATTAAAACTGATTATACCAGACATTTATTATACTAGCATGCTCACTTAAAGAGAAACTGCTTTGAGTTAATTGAGGTTGACTTTAAGTTCCTACAGACCATTTGAGGTAGTCAGCATTTTATCACTGTAATGAGTACCTGAGAAAAGCTATCTATGAAAAGAGGTTTATTTAAGCTAAGCTCATGGTTGTGTAGGTTCACAGCTGGATGTAGGGCAGCTCCCTGTCTGACATCTAAGATGATTGGTGGAGCAAGCAAAAGGTAGGATAGCATTGTGAGACAGAAAGCCAAATGCAGCTGGACCAACCCTGGCTTTACACCAACGCTTGGAACAGTGACCTTCTGGGAACACAGCCCCAATGACCTCCTGCCAAACCCTTCTCCTGAGATCTTTATGTGGCTCCACTCTCACCATGGGGGCCACACCTTGAACCCATCAGTCTTTGGGGGACATCAGAGCAAATAACAAAACTAGCAGCACTAAGGACTTTATTTCTGTGGAGCTACATACTGTGCAGCTGGTTGTAAGATTGAGTTCAGGTGCTGTCAAATAGCCTTACGTACCTCATTTACAAACAAATAGACTTATGAAGTACATTATTTAAGATTGAGAAGGAAAACTCCATGTTGAGAATGGCATTTTCTTTTTTCTTTTTTTTTCTTTTTAATTTATTTTTCTTGGAAAGGCAAACTAACAGAGAGGAGGAGAGATCATTAAAGATCTTCCATTCACTGGTTCATTCCCCAAGTGGCCACAGTGACCAGAGCTGAGCTGATCCGAAGCCAGGAGCTTCTTCTGCGTCTCCCACACGGTTGCAGGGTCCCAAGGCTTTGGGCTATTCTTCACCGCTTTCCCAGACCACAAGCAAGGAGCTGGGAGGGAAATGGAGCACCCAGGACACAAACTGGCCACACATGTGTTATCCCAGTGTGTGTAAGGCAAGGATTTAGCTACCAGGCTATCACGTTGGGCTGAGAATGGCATTTTGTAATTCTTTTAACCTTATTTATTTAGTTTACATACATAATCTGATCAAGTTAACCCTCAAATATCCATTGCCCAAAATAAAAAGGAAATAGTTTCAAAACGTGTAAGGTGTTCTAAGGCTCTCAGATGACTTATTTGTTGTCTTGGTCAGATAGATTCTTGGTAGTGTAATGTCAAAATGGCAGCTTCATCCTATAAGGTAACTTCTTGTTCTGCTGAGTCATTCATAGTCCAGCCTAAGATTTGGATTCTTTGTCTTACATAGAAACAGAGTCCAGAAAAGAAGGATTAGTCCAAGTTAAAAATTCCATCTGGGAAGGAAAATGTGAAATGAGTGTTCTTAAAATGAGTCGTAAATGGCAAAGTGAATTTCATAATTTGCACACTTTTCCTATCAGGTTATGCATTGGACCCTTCATTAGATAACCATCAAGTGTCTGCCAAGTATATCGGTTCTGTAGAAGAAGCTGAAAAAAATCAAGGTAACTCATTTGAAATATTTAATATGAAACACTTACAATCCTGTAAGTAGTATTTCATAGCAATAATAGGAAAACCTAGTTAGCGCTTGAATTATTTGACAGAGGCCGGAGAGAGAGAACATGATCCCCTGCTGAGGTTCACTCCCCAAATGCCCACCATGCAGGACATGGGCAAGCCGTGGTCCGCATGGCTAGCACAGACAGCCGTCAGCATTACCTCCCAGGGCCTGTGTTAAGAGGAGGCTTGAGTCAGGCGCCAGAGCTGAGTGTTGAACCAAGTATTCCAGTGTGGAATGCAGGGATCCTAACCAGCATCTTAACTAGTAGACTAAATGCCCACATCTTGTTATTGTTGTTCTTTTTTAGTTGAGACAATAGAGTTTAGAACAATGTAGTTTGTACATAGTCTAAAGCTTACTTTTGACACTTAATACCTATGCAACCTAATAATGAAAATGTTGGTGTTACCTACAAAAGTGTATCAAGGAAAATAATAATAGCAGTAATGAATTTAAAAAGAAACACGCATAACACACAAAAAAGTAAGAAAATAGTGATATGTATCTTTTTTGACTGTTTTGTGTGCTCACCATTGTGCCAGCCCTTTAGAAGTCATCCAATAATCATAGTTAATGTATGGTAAAATTTCACAGCTGACTTCTCAACACCATTGTCAAGCTACATCTTAACCTAATTGAAAATTGTCATTGTGCTTCTCCTTGAAGATTCTCTTTGAAGAACTGCTTTGAAAACTGCGTTTAAATATGAGATGTAAAAAGAAGCTTATGTTTTTAGTCATTTTGGCCTACTATAACAAGATAAAGCACTATGGTGTAAATGCTAACTTGTCACGTAAAATCCATAAAATGCTATCTTAGAAAAATGCAGCAATATCACAGAACCCTTACAACTTCATGCTAGTAGACCCTGGCATCCTCAACCTACCTTCTGGGTCTGATCTAGATTATTGTTAGAACAGGATTTAAACAAGCTTTTGTTACAACACGTAGCCTAAAGGAGACTGATTTCAATTATATAGTTATACTTTTTTTTAAGCTAAGCCACTGGAAATCATGTTCATATGTAGCTGATTTTTAGTTAATTTTTAACTGTGCCTCTTAGAAACCTTTGTTTTTACCTATTTTAATGACTCACAGCATACCTTCTCCTACTAACCACATCATAATCTCAGCCAGAAACATCCACCTTGCTGGTTTCTATTTAACTATTACAATTGATGATGTTAGAGGTCAAGTTTAAATTAAAATCAGTTGGAACAAATACCAGATTCCTATGAAAGCTTTTTAAATTTATGTTGTTCCTTTCCTAGTGAGGTATAATTTAGTTTTTAAATGATAAATTACAGTTTATTCTTGCTTTCAAAGGTAGCTTTATCACTGCTTAGCAATGTTGAGTTTCTGGATTTCTTTCAAAAAGTGGCAAAAATCCACTGATACAGTTTTTGGATTCATTAAAATGTATGTGTACCATTATAGAATAACATATCTTTTCATTAAGTTTATTAGGACTTGTGCAGTGATGGAAAGCTTGTCTTCTCAGAAGGGGAGTCTCTTTTTTTTTCTTTCTTTTTTTTTTTTCTTTGTAGCCTGAGCTGGACTTTGTGGCCGAATTGGGTAGATTTTGTTTGTTTTTATGTTTTAAGTAAATCTTTGGTCACTTGAAGACCACTTTTATTTTTTAACCATATAAAATATATATGCTGATGTTTTTCTAGAAATATACCCACTTGTGCTGTTTTGTTGTCAATGTAGGTTTAACTGTATTTGAAACTGGTCAGAAGAAAACAGAAAAAAGGAAAAAGTTCAAAGAAAACGATGCATCTAATATTGATGGTTTCCTGGGACCATGGGCGAAATATGTGGATGAAAAAGATGTTGCCAAACCCTCAGAGGTAAGCTTTTATATGTTTCTTTGTCAAATAAGCTCTATGCTGTGTCCCTTTGAAGGGTATCTATCTACATTAATAAACTTGATATTTCTGTGGAGAACCAAATGACTCATCAGAATTTCTACCCTGATATGATAGGCTGAGAAAACACAGCAACATTCTTCATTTTCCTTTGGGATCTTATTTACCTTCTCTGATTTATTTTCTTTGGGACTATAGAACATTAAAATAGAATATAATACCTTGGTAATGCTCTTTAGCTTCCAGACATTCAGGTAGTAACAGAAGAAACAGTCTTTCTCTTAGACTGAAATTGACAGTGAGTTTATTTGCTAATTAAATTTTTGGCAAGTTGTAACTATACATATATATATTTTTAAATTTTTTATTTGAAAGGCAGAGTTACAGAGAAAAAGAGATTTTCCATCCATTGGTTCACTCCCCAAATGGCCACAATGACCAGAATCTGCACCTGTCTGCAGCCAGGAGCCCAAAAGGTTCTTCCAGGTCTCCCATGTGGATGCAGGAGCCCAAGCACTTGAGCCAACCTCTACTGCTTTCCCAGTGCTTGAGCAGGAAGCTGGAGTGGAAGTGAAACATCCGGGACACAATCTAGTAGCCATTTGGAATGCTGGCATTGCAGGGAGAGCCTTATTTACTGCACCACAGCATAGGTCCCTATGTCCCCAGCTCTGCTCTGGCCATTGTGAGCATGTGGAGAATTAACAATGGATGGAAAATCTCTCTCTCTATCTATCTCTTCTGTTTACCAACTCTGCTTTTCAAATAAAAATAGTAAATCTTTACAGAAAAGAAAAATAATACTTCCTAGTTTATAAAATCAAATTACAGAGGTTCCCCCTTCCTTTCCCACCTATGTAATCAACACACTCTGAGCAAGCTGTCCTTCCTTCTGTGTCCCAGGAATGCAGCCTGGACGAGAGGAAGAGAATTCTAGTCTCTTGAGGCTAGCAGTCTAGCTGTGACTTACAGCTGTATGCCTTGATATGCCTGTGCTGCTTTATATGCTTTATATGCTTTATAAGTCATTGTTTGACATATTATATAGATTTAATACATAATACCCATGTTTGCATTTTCTCAAAAAAAAAAAATTAGTTCTGTCACAAACTTTCAGACTGGCTATGGAAAAGCCACTTACTGAAAAGAACAGCACTGAGTGCTAAAATTCAGTTTCCTTTCTGGTACTAGATTTTTTACTTGCCTGGTTCTTCCATTTGGATCATTAGCATAATGTATTGTTTATTTCCAGAAGGTTCTGGTATCCTTTTCTGCATGTTTAACTCCACTTGTAAATGGTAGCAGAGGCCAGCAACATCTGCTTGTAGAACGCTTGAGCTTGTTGCCCCGGGAGATACACTTGCGGTATTACTTCACCCAACTGTGGAACTCATTATTAAGAATTTATAACCAACTTCAGGCATGATAGAGTTCTCAGACAATCATGTTACAGTTCACTCCTTAATTACCTTAGGAAGAGCAGAAGGAGTTGGATGAAATCACAGCAAAGAGGCAGAAGAAAGGCAAGCAGGAAGATGAGAAACCCGGGGAGGAGAAGACAATCTTGCACGGTAATGTGTTTCCCCTTTCTCCGTTTTCATTGAGGTTTTCATGTTTATCCTGTTCTCTGTTCATGTATCAGCTGCCCTTGCTGTCAGCTGCTGTAACATCATTAGACTAACAATAATTGTGTCAGACAGTTTACATCCCATAGATATTAGAGCAGTCTACCGTGTATACAAAAGGAGAGAAAATGTCCTGAGTAGTGATAGCCAAAGATAATTGTGGGAGCTATTAATGTATTCTAAAAAATGGTTGATAAAGAAGAATTTGAATAATATGCAGTCTGCTCCTTCCTAAGATAAAATTGTCTCTTTTTGGTGTATTAACAGTGACCCAATCATAGAAGTTGTTTTTAACACAAGCCAAATATTCAAGTGTCTTCTTAGTTCTTAGCTGTTACTAAAGTATAAGAATAGATTTAGGAGCTGGATTTGGCACAGTGGTTAACAATGCTTGGTAGGCCAGCACTTTGGCATGACAAGTTAAGCTCCCACCTGCAGTGCCAGGATCCCACAGGGGGAGCCAGTTGGAGACGTGACTGCTCTACTTCTGATCCAGCTCCCTGCTAATGTACCTAGGAAAGCAGCGGAAAATGATGAGAGTGCTTGAGTCTTTACACCCATGTAGGACACCCAGAAGAAGCTCCTCCTGGCTTTAGCCTGGCCCAGCTGAAAGTAAAATAAATCTTATTTTTAAAAAAGGTGCTGCTCAGTACAGCCAAAAGCCAGATCAGAATGCCTGGGATTAAATCCTGGCTTTGCGCCTGATTGCAGCTTCTTAGTAACATATACCCTGGAAGGCAGCAGGTGATGGCTCAGTGATTCAGTCCCTGCCACCTGCGTGGGAGACCCAGAAAGAGTTCCGGGCTCCTGGTTTTCACCTAGCCTGTTCCAGCTGTTGTGGCCATTTGGAGAAGTGAAGCAGCAGTTCGGGGGTGGGGAGGGAGTGTATTTTACATCTTCCCAGTATAATAATAATAAAATTAAAAATTTTTAAAGGTGGTTTTTCATGCAAACAGATTAGCAGTTAGTGCATTTATGCTTATTTTGGGTTGTGGAAGGAAATGCATATTAACCAAAATAAGTTCTAAATATTCTAGACTGTTCTTGTTTGTTAATGACTGGTTATGTTTTGGAAATTATGTAGTTATCTGAAACTGTAAAGACTAGTGTAGCACTGATAATGTTGATTATTAAGATATTATACAGTGTCAAATATTTACGATTGATGAGGCTAAATTTGGTTTTGCAAGCTCTAGTTTTATTCTGAGGAATTTCCAGTGCTGTGGTGTTTATAACCACAACAGGAACAGCCAACCTTTATTGAGTATTTACTCTGCCATGCATGCTGCTAAGTGCTTAACTATACTGCCATTGAGTTCCTACAAATGACTATTGTAAACCTTGTGGTGAAAATAGGAAGAGGAATAAAAGGAACCAGAATAAGAAAGAGGGAGAAAGAAGGGAGAACGATTGCTGTTGTTTTTGTTTTAACTCCCTTCTTACCCTGTTTGGCTTCTGATTCTTTATCTTTTCTTCTTATGGTATAATTATACTACAGTGAAGTTTTTGAATTTTTTAATCATTAAAATGTGTAACTGAGTAGAAGTAGTATAGCTCAGATCTAAAGGTCTGATACTTGCTGGGTACTTAGGAATTCAAAAATGCTACCCATCCTTGTAATGGTAGTAGTGGTTTCAGGTCGAAGGATTGGCTATCTCTTGATGTTAACATCACCAGAGTAATATTACCTAAATCCCAATATGCACAGTACCGCTGTGCATTCAATATCTGTTACCATTTTGAGAGTTTCGGTATCAAGGCTCTGGCTTGTCTTTGTTCACACGTTATCCTTTGCCCTCTGGTTTTAGTTAAGGAAATGTACGACTATCAAGGCAGGTCCTATCTTCACATACCTCAGGATGTTGGTGTAAATCTGCGGTCGAGTGTGCCACCTGAGAAGTGTTATCTTCCAAAGAAGCAGATTCATGTATGGTCTGGACACACAAAGGTAGGCGGGTTGGTTACTTGGTTGCTGTCATATCACCAGAGTGACATTTATGTTAAATTTCAGCTATTGGTATGGAAAATTCTGGTGAAAATGCAGGCAAGTTAAGACAGAGTGGAGAAATCAATCTGCATTAAGCTGTGGGAGTACGCACGCATCATAGTCACAAGGAACTAACTGTTCTTCAGGGCCATCTGTCTTGGCCATGATGGAAGCATTCGTGATGTGATTTCCTGCCCAATTTACATTAGCCCAGTCCTTTCTGCACTATTACTTACTCTACTGTCTGTTGGGCAGCAAGTCAGTGGGTAATGCACCGATACTAGCACCAAGTCTGCTACTTAGCTTCATTCAGTTTGCATTAACTCTTGGAGTAGTCACATTCCACAGATGTTCTCCCCAGTGTGTAAACTATGGTGTGTGCAAGAGACAGCATACAGGAAAACTTTGCATGTTGATATTCTGCATCTGCACTATCAAAACTGACCATTTCCAGTTCTTTGCAAAGAACAAAGGGACTAAGCAAACAAAGGCAAAGTAGGGGAGAGGGGATTAACAGTTTGTTTGACTCAGAATTCCATTGGGTAAGGAAGCCAATGTGAAAGGTTGAAAAAAGAAAATCTTGTGAAGCTTAGTGTCAAGAAGGCCTACTGTGGGAATACTAATGAGTGCTATTCTGGGGCGTGCATGGTTTTTGAATAGCAACTTACAGTGTTTCATCTGTACTGTCTTGTTTGTTTCATTTTCGCTGATGTTTAGAATGTTTCTGATAACTGTAACACCTTTTTAATAGGGCGTCAGTGCAGTCAGATTGTTTCCTCTCTCCGGCCATTTGTTGTTGTCTTGCTCCATGGACTGTAAAATTAAGGTGAGCTTTCTGTAGCAATAAGAGTGCCATAAATCTAGCAGATTGGTTAAGATCTGTTTGCTTAATTAGAAATAAATTTGGGTTTGTTAGGCAATTAGAGACTAATTATTTTCTTGTAGGCCTAATGAATATTGCAATTTATGAATGGATTCCAAACACATACATTCAAATATGGCTATGTGGTCCAATTGGCTCTTTCCATTCTAAAGCTAAGACTACTGATTAGGTGGTAACCCAGACCCTTTGGGGTTAGGCATATGAATATTTAATCCCTGATATTGCATTTTTAATAGAGGTTTGGGATTTGTAACAGTTTATTTGTCCCTCAGAACCTTCTGAGGTAGCGAGGCCATGTGATAGAAAGCCCATTTTTAAAGAATATGCAATGTAGTTCATTTTTTTTCTTCTGCTTGCCAATAGACATCGAGTAGCAGAAATGCCCCAGGACCTTCTCCTGTTTTGTTTGGTCCTGGGAAGCCCCTGACTCGGGTCCTGGTCAGCTGCAGAGTGTGTAGTAGGCACAGTCGGTGGCCAGTGGCTGTCAGCTTGGGTATGACAAAAGCTGTGAGGAGCATCTGGAATTGCTAAGACTGATTCTTACCTGTTTTGTGCTATCTAAGTCTAGATCATTATGATAGTTCAGTAAATACCAATACTGTGGTGCTCTTGGGGCTTGAGAAGTTGAATCATTAAAGTTTTATCTTTTATAAATAATTGATATATATTAACAATATATAAAAACAGCTTTTGTTGAACACGACCATTTAGGCAACTGTCTCTAATCCTTTAAATCAGAATTTGAAGTAAAAAGTTATTTCCTTTTACTTTATACTGTTGAAATATGGTCTTCTCTTTGACTAGCTAAAAACACATCAAATTCAAGTTTAGTTCATTTCTGTAAAGATTTATTAAATACACATTATATATGAGCTGAGAATAAAAATATTATTAAGGCACTGCCCCTGCTCTTAGGGTTCATTATGATGTTTATGGTCATTATAAGGGCAGATGGATGTTATTCTGATTTCAAAGAAGGAATATACCTCAGTGGGAGCCTTAATGAAGTAAAAGGGACATAAATGAAGTGTATTTGAAGTAAGGGAATGGAATGAATCAGCACAACGTATGCTGGAAACTAACACTTACGTGGGTGTTGGAGTGTAAAATCAGGCAGAAAATGATTACTACAGTCCCCAGACGGGACCGGATCTCAGAGGTCCTTGCCCAGCTTGTTACTGGAATGGAGATGATCTTGTTGATGCTGAGTGCCCAGGAAATGCTTTCTATTTTTAGAGAGCAAAATTTTTATTGTTATTAAGGACTGGATTGGAGGCTGGCAAGAATTGTGCTGATATCCCACTCCCGACAATTTACCAAAAAAAAAAAAAAAAAAAAAAATTGTGCTAGTTTTGAAGCTATTGTGTTCATTCACTGTAGGTACAATGAGAATTGCAAACCTCTTATTTCCATCTAGATCATTATTTTAATGCAACTTTTATGTGTTCCTTCAGAAAAAGTCAGACTTTCAGTATCAAAATGTAATGTGTTGCAGTAACTTTACATCATGCAAACATATACATAGAAAATAATAAGAGTATGAAAATCACCTGAATTCGCTCCATTCATGGTTAAGTCCTTTTGATACATGGATATGAATATCTTTGCATCATTTGGAAATGAAGCTCTTTTAAATTCTTTCAGTTTAGAGCGAGCTGTGTGTGTGTATGTGTGTTCCAAACAGTACAGTACAAACTGATAGTGCCACGTAGTATTTAATGATTAAATCCCTGTGCTCACACAGACTGATGCACACACATAGCCAGTGTTTGACTGTTGCTACTGACTGAAAAACCTGTACTAAATTTAACATTTCCTTGTGTATGTGTGTGTTTTGTTTCTTTTCTTCCCCAGCTGTGGGAGGTTTATGGAGACCGCCGCTGTCTGCGAACATTTATTGGTAATATTTTTCTCTCTCCACGTATAAATCTTTGGGGGAAAGCTTGTTAGAAGTATAATAACACCATTGTCAGTAATTGGCTACACTCATGTAAAGGAAAGTCCTCACGGATTGTAGTTGAGTCTGAAAGGAGAACTAAGCTTCCCCACATAGACAAAGAGAAGTGGGAAGTAAAAAGCAGAAGCCTGTCGGGTGGCTTTAGGATGGGCAGAGGCAAAAATGGAAAAAGCCGTTGTGGAGACCAGAATATGAAGGGCCTTGCTTGTCTAACAGTAATCAGGAGTTGAGGCTCGATCCTAGAAGCACTGACAAGCCATTCAACATCCCCCCTACAGGAAACTGACTTGACTTGGTGTTTGCAAAGATCACATGGTAGTAGGGAGGCTCTCTGGTAGGGCAAGCCTGTAGGAAGGAAAATGAATTCATTAAGCAGCCCCAATATTCCAGTGGCCATAACAGCAGGGATAGAGAAGAAAGCAACTACTAAGGGTTAAAGTCAATGGGATGAATAAATAGGGACTGTGAGTGAGAGGAGTGTGGTAGAAATCTAGGGTGACACCCAGGTGACTAGCTGTACAATGACACAATCCACCGAAAGGGAACCTGCTCTTTCGTTACAGGAATTGGAATTGCCTTTGGAATACGCAGGTGAGAATGTCCAGTAAGCAGTTAGATAGGCAGATGTTGGTCCTCAAAGAGAGGCTGATTACTGGCAGCGGAAGTCAAGAAGCGTAAGTCTAAGAGAACACCTGGAAGAGAGGTGGTGGCCAAGGGGAGGGCTGCTTTGCCACATGTAGCCTTTGTGAGAAATATGCCGTCTGTCCAATTCCATGTGAAGGCTCCTTACACACTGCAAGCTTCAGCTGTACCACATTCAGATACTGCGTGGGTTTCAGTGTTTTTAGATTAGTGTAGGAGATTTTTCTGAGTGCTGTGTTATGATTACGGGGCTGCAATGCATAAAACAAAACCTGCCCAAGGTGCCACAGCAGCCTAGGGAAGTTTGGCAGAAGCTTCTAGCAGCTGCGGTGGATTTGGTGCTCTTCTGTTGCCATGTAATAGAAATTTTTCAGTAAAACAGGAAAATGAGAAAAGCGCTAATTAGGACTCGTGCAGTAGAAAAGAATGCCTGATTGCCAAAGCACATATCCCTTAACTTGAGTTCATCTGTGGTGGTGGTCATGGCGGCGGTGATGGTCACTCCAGAAGTTATGCAGTACACATTTCACAGAACTGTACATATCGTGAATATCATGGGAATGATTTTAAAAAATGGGAAAATTTCCTCTGTTGTTTAGCCATGTTTTGTTTGTATAAATCTACATGACAGACTTTCAAGTAAAATATAATCACTTCCTTTGAATTAATTTATTATCAAACAAAATAGATGCTGATACACTTTCCAGAAACACTTTGTTTCCAAGATTCTGAATCAGTTTCTAGGGAATGTGGTTTGTGGCCACAGAAGTATATAATTATTGTACATGAGCTACAATTTCCAAAGCCTGAGGTTAAGTCACTTTGTTTTTCACTTCCAACCTGGTGAGTGGTCTCAGAGTGAACCTCTAGAATTCTAGTAGTCATTTCTTTCATTAGTAATTGGTCTGTTATGTTCCCATACATTCCTGGCTGGTTAGTCATCAGTTATGTGCTACATTTTAAGAGTTTGCCATGGCAAACTAAAAAATAATAATAATAATTAGACCTTTTGTCTTGGTTCTTACTAAAGCATTATGCATCCCAATCACCAGAGGAGCTTCCTGAAAGGGGAAAAACACATTCCAAGGCCCACACACACTGAGTTTGAAGTCAGTAGCGCAGGCTCTGGGCCTCCACTGCTCATGATTCACAGTTGATTTAGCAGCCACTCTTGAACGCTGTTGCTCTGTGTGGTGTTTGTGTTCTAAGAAGAGGTGAAAGCCTCACTCACCGCCCTTCCTGTTGGCTCTCCCCGCAGGGCACAGTAAGGCTGTGAGGGACATCTGCTTCAATACTGCAGGGACACAGTTCCTCAGCGCAGCCTATGACAGGTATCTGAAGCTCTGGGACACGGAGACTGGTAAGAGCCCCTCTTACACAGCACTAATGCCTGCTTATCTTAAAGTGGCATCCATACCTGAAGTCATGGGGTGGGCTGCAAGGCGAGATCTCCTACAGTTGCAGATGCTTCCACCGTTGGCTGTCAGTTCCTATCACAAAATGTAGTGGTAGCGGGCTTGGCAACGTGGCCTAGTGGCTAAGGTCCTCGCCTTGATCCCATGTGGCCGCTGGTTCTGATCTTGGCAGCTCCACTTCCTCTCTCTGTCTCTCCTCCTCTCAGTGTATCTGACTTTGTAATAAAAATGGAATAAATCTTAAAAAAAAAAAAATGTAGTGGTAGCAGTAACACTCGGCTATGTTAAGAAACTCAATTATGCTTTGTTTTGGCCACATACCATTCATAATGCAAATTTTTTTTTAAATCTTCTCTAGTCATCTAATTTATCTTTTTTTCCCCTACATTACCTAGCACAGTGTGTTACATTTATAGAAACACAATGAATGTCACAAGAACAAAATTAAATTTAATTGCTCAAATAGATTAAAATGTCAATGTAAATTCCTTTGGGCCCGTTGGTTTATGTATTTGCATCCATATTAATTGCAACCATATGTTGTGGCTTTTAAAATTCTATATAATTATAAAGCTGTCTTTTAAGTGTAGTGATAATAGCTAACATTTATTAATACTTAGTGCTTATGTTGCATGATGCTAAGTGTTAATATGTAATGTTTCATTCAGTTGTGTGTTCAGAGAGAAGATTCACCTGTATTACTTGTTTCCTTCCCAAATGTCCACAACAGCCCCTAGCTGGGGACAAAGCCAGTTGCCTAGATCTCTCACTGAGGCTACCAAAACCGCATCAGTAGGAAGTTGGAGTTAGGAGAAGGAGCTGGATATCGAACCCAGATCTTCCAACAATGCAATGTGAGAGTGTAAGCCACAAGGCCAGGCACGTGCCCTTCAATTCTAATATACTTCACTGAAAGCACTATGAGTAAATAAGTAACTTTTCTAGAGTCACGTAGTAAGTGACAGAATTGGTATCAAACCAAGTTTTCTGTACCACCGAATCGCATGTGCTTCTGCTCTTGCACCGTTGCACTCAGCTCTGGTTGTATACCATCATCATCTCAGGAGCTTTGAACTTTCTACTGCCTGGGTCCCATCTTCAGAGCTCTGGTCCAGGCCCTGCACTCAATAATTATTCTACTGTGCTTCCAATGGGAGGAAAGCACCACTCTGTGGGGTCTTTGAGAAATCATTATCTATATACATTATAGATAATGTATATATGTGTGTATATATATACACATGTGTTTATGTGTGTATGTGTATATATACATATATATATAGTATATGCTTGCATTCACTATTTACTACATTGTTGATGCTAGAAACTGAACCTAAGACCTGGTCTTAGAATTACCCCACGAAATGTAGATATGACTTAAAATTCTGCTTCTTAATACTGAAAGTTGTGCTGTATCTTCACCCTTGCACAGAAATTTCCCTGATAGCATGATTAAATACTTTGGTTCATTTTGCTTATCTTGTAGCCAAACTCAACTATAAAATATATGAAGTTCATAAATACTCAGTCAAAGTTATATATAGTAATCATTTGTATGCAACTGTTTCCCACCAAGGCCAATATATAGAATATTTCCAGTACCTCATAGGAGTTTCTTAGATGCTTTTCCTGTCCGTAACCACTCCTGGTAACCAGAACCACATCTGTCATGATGAAGTCATCATGAATTCATTTTGCCTGTTCCTAAACTTCCTGTAAATGGAATCACCCTTATAATCTCTCCTGTTGGCATTGTCTTTCACTTTCACCCAAGTGACTTAGATCAGTAGTTTGTGTTTTATTGCTTGCAGTATTTCATTATGTAAGTGGAAATGTGACTGATCTATTCCACAGTTGGAATAATTATTTTTAATTATTAAAAATTTGAAAAAAAAAAGCAGTGTAGTTTATAATAATGAAAAGGCAATCATTATTGGAGGAAACTGACCTTCCTCCAAATCAGTTAAGCAAATGACCTCTAGATCTTAATCCCACAGTCTTTGTTAAATGGTCAAGTTTATTTTTATCTATTTAATTTGAACCTTTGGTTTTAGGACAGTGTATATCAAGATTTACAAACCGAAAAGTACCCTATTGTGTCAAATTCAATCCTGATGAGGATAAGCAGAATCTCTTTGTGGCTGGGATGTCTGATAAAAAGATTGTGCAAGTAAGTGTCTTCACTGTGTTTTACTATAATTCCAGGACTTCACTGTGTCAGGGGATGTAATAAAGAACATTAATTCATTAATGATTGAAGCTTCGGGGGACTGCTGGTGCTGTATGTGGTAAAAAGCCTTGGCATCCATAAAAACATGATGATGGGACCTTCTCGCTTTCCTTGTCCCAGAATGTGTGGAACTGCTTAATAGCTGCCTTTACCTTTGTGCTTGTCTGATTTACAGTGGGACATCCGAAGTGGAGAAATTGTGCAGGAGTATGATCGGCATTTGGGAGCTGTCAACACCATTGTTTTCGTTGATGAAAATAGGAGATTTGTTAGTACCTCTGATGATAAGAGCCTCCGAGTTTGGGAATGGTGAGTTTCCATCAGAAGAAAAACTGACTTTTATAAAACAAGTGGTTTAAATGTTTGTAGCTAAGGCAAAACTGGTCATCAGTATTCAAATTAAACTCTTGAATATTTTTGCAACTGTAATCCACTCAGTCAGTTTTAACAATTAAAGTAGGGGCTAGCATTGTGACATAGACTGTAAAAGCCTAATCTTGCAACATAGGCATCCCACATGGGTGCCAGTTTGTTTCCTGGCTTCTCTTCCTCTCTCTCTCTAACTTGGACTCTCAAATAAATGAATCTTTTTTAACAAGCAGTTTAACTACATACAGAAATAAACTCTTAGTATTTCGATAGTCTTCATAGTCTGAATAATCTTCCCAAAGGATATGTGTTTTGACTTGCCTTATGCTTTGTTCCATTCATTGTTTTACCCATCTTTGCAAAGTGAAGATACAAACCATGATGTATAGGTGTTGTTGGTTATGGTAGAGATAAAGCCTAATATTTTGCCTCAGAACCAATACAAAGAAACCACTGAGGTGTCTCTTAAAATGTCTGCTTTGTGATTATTCAGTACTAAAATTTGTTCAATATTATCATCCTTATACAAATGGTTTCCTTGTAAAATAGAATGAGAATAAATTCGTTAATTTTGCTTTTATAGAGGAAAACAAAAAACCTTTTTCAATAGGAAGTATTAGAGCTAGTTTTATTAAATATCATAAATCATGTGCAATTTAGTTACAATGAAATGCATAGTAATGTTTGTTAAACAATGTTTGGGGGAAACCCTGCTTATTTTTATAATCAGTTGTGAAACGCAGCTCAAGCACAGTTATAGCCATTCAAAGGCTGGAGTGTTCATCTTCCCACTCCCAGAAGATGTTCTGTTTTAAGAAGAAAAGGGAAGGGGCTTTAAGTGACTGCCTTCAGCACTGGCTTCCCATATGGACACAGGTTTGAGTCTGGCTGCTCTGGTTCTGATCCAGCTCCTTGCTGATGTGCCTGGGAAAGAACAGAGGATGGCCAAAGCATTTAGGTCCCTGCTGTCCTTGTGGGAGACCCAGATAGAGTTCCAGGCTCCTGAGACTTCAGCCTTGCATAACCCTAGTTATTGCAGTCTTTTGGAGTGAACTAGCAAACTAAAGATCTGTCTCTGTCCCTCTCCTTCCTTGCTTCTATGTAACTCTGCCTTTCAGAAGGCGAAGTAAATATTTTAAAAAGAAAAGAGAAAAAAAGGAAATGTGAAACCTTGAACCAGGACCAGTGGTTTCCTCTAAACTGATTCCCTAGGACAATTTAGGTAATTAAACATTTAATGTAATTTAGATGTAGTTTCTTCCCCACTCACCATCACTGTCAGATAACCTCAATTAATGGAAAGTTAACTATACTTTAAATATTGTCTTAATAATAGAGTATCAACTTGAAGGTCCAAGGCTTGATTTTGCACTATAACAATGATCTCTCATACTTCGGAAATGATGTTTCTTGAAGAGAATCTAATAGTGAACCAAGGTGTTTATGTGCCAAATTAGACCATTTACATAATATTCTGAAAATAAATATACATAGACATGTTTTGTTTATTTTAACAAAATGATGCTTTTTAAGCTTAAATTCTCATTTTATTTATTTATTTTTTTTAAATTTAAAGAGACATGAAGAGAGCACCCATTTCTGATTCACTCTCTAAATGCTTACACAGGCCCAGACTAGGCTACACCAAAACCCAGGAGCTGGGAACACGCATAGGTGTTCTCAGGTCTCTCACATGGGTGTCTAGAAAGTTCTGAACTTGAGCCATAATCGCTGTCTCACAAGGTTTATATTTTTGTTAATATAATGAGAACAGATTCCATGCATTCCATAGGTACTGCTCCAGGAAGACAGCCACACTTCCCTCATGTCCTTGCTTCCCCACCTTGCCGCACACATAGATGTAACTTTGCCAGCAGCATTTGTTGAAGAGATAATTCTCCTGGGATTGTCTTTGGTTTGCTTGGTAGAAATTAGTTGGCTGTATATGTATGGCTTCATTTCTGGGATTTCTATTCTATTCATTTGATCTTCATTACCAGGCTGTTTTGATTACAACTTACCTGTAGCACATCTTGAAATCTGGTATTTGATGCCTCCAGCTTTCTTTTATTGTGTAAGACTGCTTTACCTATTTAGGGGTCTCTTGTGTTCCCATATGAATTTTTAGCTTCATTTTTTTTATTTCTGAAGAGAATCACTTTGAATTTGTAAACTACTTTCAGTAGTGTGGACTTTTTGATAACATTAATTCTACCAATCCACAAGTATGAAAAATTTTTCCAGTTTTTGGTATCTTCTATTTCTTTAATGTTTTGTGATTTTCAGCAGAGATCCCCCACATTCTTGGTTAAATTTAGTCCAAGGTATTTTAAAAAATCTTGCTGCTGTTTTGCCCCTTTCAGACCTTAAATGCTTTCAGAAAGTCACGATCCTGTTTTGATACAAATGCTAATAACTTTTTAAGTTTCATTTTAGCATACACCATCAGAGCCTTTTTGAACAATCCTCACATGAGATTGGGGCCTTCTTGTCTGTCACGTATCACTGTCCTCTGTTTTCCCACAGCTTGTTCCAAATTTGGAGTGCTTGCTTGTTCCTTTCTTTAAGAAGTTCTTAGTCCAGAAGAACATTGTCAGTCAACACCACAGTTTGTGAACGTGGCACATGCATTGCGTATCTAAAGAAGTCATCGTTGTTGCAATGATCAGAATGTCACATTTATGGAATAATTTCAGTATGCCAATCTGTGGCAAGCATTCCGTATCAACTCTTTGATTCACTGTACCAAGCAATATTAAGAGATATTTGCATTTATTTTTTTAAAGATTTATTTATTTTTATTGAAAAGTCAGATATATATGGAGTGGAGGAGACAGAGAGAAATATCTTCCGTCCAATGATTCACTCCCCAAGTGACCACAATGGCCGGCGCTGTGCCAATCCAAAGCCAGGAGTCAGGAGCTGTTCTGGGTCTCCCACACAGGTTCAGGATCCCAAGGCTTTGGGCTGTCCTCGACTACTTTCGCAGGCCAGAAGCAGACAGCTGGATTGAAAGCGGGGCTGCCAGGATTAGAACCAGCACCCATATGGGATCCCGGGGCGTTCAAGGCGAGGACTTTAGCCGCTAGGCCACCACGCCAGGCCCTATTTTCATTTTTTAATGTAGGGAAGCTAAGGTTAAGTAGTTCACCTAAGGTTAAATAAGACCTAAATTAAAAAACCAAATGAGGAATCAAGACTTGATTACAAGACTTCTATTTTTGAGTCAAATGGGTGGGTAGTTAGAGAATGAAGGGACTCGGTGGGGAGAGGAGATGACTTTTGGCTTGATCAGTGAGAAAGCAATAAAAATGAGAATGACTGCTGCTACCAAGACAAGTTAGGAGCCACAGAAATGTGCTTCATTGCATACAGCCATCCCTGCAGGCAAGCATTAGTGGTACTGGAGCTGATGGGGAGAGGACGGCAGAGCGTGACCTCCTCCCTGAGGGCTGACCCCAGCTGGCGCAAGAGCTTCAGCCTGGGTGCTTGTAGGCATAGGGTAGTCACCCTACTAACCATGATAGAAAACAACAACCCATAGGAAACTTGGCTTTATTGAACAATGCTGTACAATCAAAGACTACTGTGGCTTTCTAAAGGAAAATCAAAGAAAGCAAATCAGCCTCTGGGCATTTTCATTGGTTCAATGCATAAGACATTACAAACATTTTTTCCTCAAGGCATTTATTTTGGTGAAATATTTTTAAGAGGCTGTTACAGAGGTTAATACTACTGTTTAGAATTTCTTATTTGGGGTGGCTAACACAAGTCAAAGTGCTACTTGGGACACCTGTATTCTACAACAGAATGCCTGCGTTTGAGTCCCACCTATACTTTGATTTCAGCTCTTAATATACACCTTGTAGGTGATGGTTCAAGCACTTGACTCCTTGCTACCCACATGAAAGACGTAGATTAAGTTTTGGACTCCTGGCCTTTGCTTGGCCTAGCCTGCCTGTCGGGACTGAAGCAGTGAATGCAAAATTAATATCTGTCTCTTTCTCTCTTTTCCTTTCATGTAAAATTAATTAGTTAAAATTTTAGACTTTAGTTATTCAGGATTTTTGATGAAATTACTTGCAAATTGAAACTTGCTTGCCAGATATGAGCTGCTTACACTAAACTGTAGTATCTAATTCAAATACAGTGTTCAATTCATTAACTGTAACTAAGCTAGGCAGACTTTTTTTTACTAGAAATAATGAAGTCAGCAGGTAATTCAGATTCATTTCTTGTACAGCTCCAGGATTGCTTGAAATAAGGGAACCATTTGTATTTTTTTCTTTTATTTTAGAAAAGCCTTAATTAACATGAATTTTGACTATGGTCAATTTGATTTAGAAAATTCTCTTCTATTTTAAAATGTGAGATTATTAGCCACTAAGAGTAAATAGGAGGAGGGAGGAGACATGAATCTCTTTTAGAATGGGATACTTTTTCAATACATTAGGATATTTTTGAACGTCAGTTCTTTGTGGCTTATTTATTTAAGCAGACATCTGACAATTCCTCCTACACAAGAGTCTGAGAAAAGTGCTTTCCAATCATTTGATCCTTCTGATTGGACTGATAAGTGGATAGAGAAAATCTTCACATAAAGGAAAAGTTTTAGTTTAGTTAGGTTTGTTGTTGTTGTTGTTGTTTTAATAAAGACAGATAAGATTTACAGAGAGGAGAGACAGAGAAAGATCTTCCATCTGCTGGTTCATTCCCCAAGTAGCTGCAATGGTCAGAACTGAGCTGATCAAAAGCCAGGAGCCAGGAGCTTCTTCTGGGTCTCCCATGTGGGTGCTGGGACCCACGGCCTTGAGCCATCCTCCATTGCTTTTCCAGCTCATAAGCAGGGAGCTGGATGAGAAGCAGAGCAGTTGGGAAATGAACCAGCACCCATACCGGATCCCAGCACTTAGAAGGTGAGGGCTTAGCCATTGAGTCATCACACCGAGCCTAGAAAGGTATTATTCTTGTGCAGTTAACCAGGATCCTGGATCTTGAACCAGAGTTTGAAATTGGAATTGCTGCTTCATATTCTGATTTACCCATCAAATTGCATTTTCCACACATTACTCTGTAAAAACCTTCCTGGTCTCCTGAGAAGTATGAAGACTAAAAATCCTTTCATAATGACTAAAGAATTTTTGCCACAGAGAATATTGAAAATGAAAAAGTACTTGGAAGTGTTAGTCATTCACTATTTGGGTGACTGATTTTACATTTCTGTTTTTTGTTTTTTGGGTTGGGTGTTTTGAGTACTGTCTGCTGTAACTGAGAATACTTGAAATGCTTTACACGTGTCAACCACAAAATAGTCCAGGTCCCAAGTACTTGATCTCCCTGGCCTGAGTCACTATGTCTGGGTGAGCTAGAACAGCTCCCAGGTCCCTCCAGCCAGGCCTGCCATCCACATGCATTGCCAAAGGCTTGTTCGCTCTGTAACCTGCCTGCGGAGTAGTGAGAAGTGACTTGAGTGACTGACAGGCAAATGACACTTCCCTATGGGCTTGCCTCAGACATCTTGTGTCTGCCTACCGTGGTACATTATTAGATGAGTTCATTATGAAAGAACTTTTAGTATCAGATATATATGTGTATGTATATGTTTTACCATAAAGACCAAAGTTTGAATCGATAGAATTAGAGAGCAAAACTCACTGACACTGCTAAAAGTATGACGGGAATTCGTTTGTGAAATAGGCTTATAATAAGCAATATGCAGTGATTTTGTGATTTTTTTTTACCCTCTCCCAGGAATTTTCTTGAAAGGTTTATGAAATATGTGATTTTAGTCATTTACTCTCATTTGAATATTATCTCTGTTTCAGAGATTGTTCTTCTAATGTTGCTGTTTTAAATGACTTGTTCTGATAGGGCTATTTCAATTTTTTAGGGACATCCCTGTGGATTTCAAGTATATAGCAGAACCCAGTATGCATTCAATGCCTGCAGTGACTTTGTCTCCAAACGGTGAGTTAGTGCATACAAAATGTTCTTAACTGAGCCTCTGAAACACGATGCTTTTCTTTATTCATGAGAAATTTGGCCATTCCCTTGTAGAGAAAGATTTTCACAGTGCCACGCTTGTAACAAGGAAACCTTTTATGTATTAGAAATACTTGCTGGCTTTCATCTGTGAGTCACCTTACCTACTCTGTTTATTTGTTTGAAATAAAAATAAAAGAAACAATGATTTATAGCCAACATTGAATAAGCATCTAAAGATTTCTCTCTGAAAGTCAGGTTTTTCTTTTTATGATTTCCCTTCCAACACAATTAGGTTCAATATATCATTATTTATTATGAGCTCTTCCCTTTCAAAGGGTAGGAAATTTTCATCTGATTCTCCATAATAAGAATACCTTAACAATTTACTATAAAAAAGATTTTGCTATGCAGAAATAAAATGAACAAGATCAATCTCTTTAATACTGTCTCCTGCACAGTAATCATTGCCTTTTAAGTATGAGATAATTTGTGCTACAGAGAAACTGACATTGTACTGACAAGAAATCATAGGTGCTCATGGGAGTGTTAAAGCAGAGGATCTGATATTTAGAAAGCATCACTGAAGCCACAGTTCACTCTGCACACCAGTGTGTTGCAAGGAAAAGGAAACAGGAATTAGCTGGTCCTTCTGGGCCTTTTTCTGCAGGCAGATTGGTGATAGGTGTCAACTGCCCTATGATTTGTATGAGAATAGCAACCTAACTGTATCCTACTTTAGGATCACTTTGTATTATAAACTTTATAACTGTGTGTCTATCTGTTACAAATGCTGTGTCCATGTTCAGCAAGGCCACTGGTGGCCCTCTGGGGCTTTGGAGGGTTGTATCCTTAGGGGATGTGTGCCAGGCTGTAGGATGCAAGTAGATAGGGCATTAGGCTCTGGGCTTCCCTGAGTCCTGGGGAGAGAAAAAGTAGGGTGACCTTGAAAACACAGCTACTGTACCCTTTTTAATCTCATCCCTTTTTATAGTTTTAATAATTTAATAATCCTAGTTTTTCTCACCTGTATTAACCTTCCCTTATTTCATAATTGCCACAGAGAGGTCTCATTCTCCTGATAGTCCTGTTGTTAACACTATTAGAAGTTGGTTTCATTTTGTAAATTTCTGTTTCATTTTTATGAACACCAAGCTTGGAATTGCTGTATTTTCTTATTTCATTAAAAAGCTTTTGTATGGAATGTGTTTGGTGATATAGGTTCATGTGAGTCAATCTGATACTTCAGAGGTTGAATGCCTCTTTAACGGGACAGTATTTCTTAGTATTTTACAGGCAATGTGTTAAGTATACTTTCTAGTTTTATAGAGTAGTTCCAAGCAAACAATGAATTTGTTTCCAATAAAAATTTGTTTTTAAATTTTTCGATCTTTTCTCTAAAATCTCTCTTTTACTGAATTACAGGGAAATGGCTAGCGTGCCAATCAATGGACAACCAAATCTTAATTTTTGGAGCACAGAACAGATTTAGATTAAATAAGAAAAAAATTTTTAAGGGCCACATGGTAGCAGGCTATGCTTGTCAGGTGGACTTTTCTCCAGATATGAGGTAAGTCGGGTTATAAACAATTGTTGTAAAAGTAGTACTTCACAAATCACTTCCACATGTGAGAACTATATAATTTGTCAAAATGTCAGGTGTAAAGGTAAGAACAATTTATAAAATTACATTTTGATTTCAAGTTCTTACTTCAGTATATCTATGGGTTTGTGCCCTTTAACCACTTAATAAATCCTTGTCCCTGTCCCCAGTGCCTTATTTTCTTCTCTGTTTTTCTAAACAAGGTTAGCTGTACTGTAATCACTATGTTGGTGTGATTGAATGCCACAAGCATCAGCTCTACAATGTGAAAGTAAACTTGACTGCAGCCTGTCAGTGCTGAGACCTTAAAACCAGCTTGTGAATAGTTAGTTCCCTGTCACATTGGGCTTGTATAGCTGCAGTCTTTTTTTTTTTTTTTTTTTTTGGAAAGTCATATATACAGAGAGGAAGATCTCCTATCCGTTGATTCACTCCCAAGTGGCTGCAACGGCCGGAACTGAGTGACCTGAAGCCAGGAGCCTCTTCCAGGTCTCCCATGTGGGTACAGGGTCCCAAAGCTTTTGGGCTGTCCTCGACAGCTTTCCCAGGCCACAAGCAGGGAGTTGGATGGGAAGAGGGGCTACCGGGACAGCAACCAGTACCCATGTGAGATCCTGACACATGCCAGGCGAGGACATTAGTCACTAGAGTACTAGGCTGGGACCTGTTTAGCTGCAGTCTTGCCAAGAATAAAACGCTACTTTTACTCTCCCAGGCTTAGTTAAGTTGTAAGCTAAAGTGATGCCATTATCTGTGTATTTTTGTCTGTTTAGGCCAGTAATTGGCCCTTAATTTCCTACCTCTGATTCAGTTCTAGATGTATTCAGAAGATCAGGAAAGCAGAACATTTATGAATATAGTAGACTCTGCAGGGGCAGAGTGGGTCTAACGTATTCACCAGATATATGAAATTGATTCCTCTATTCTATTTCTGACTGTTTGGAGAGTAAATGTGATAACCCATTCCTTGTGGACCCTGAGACTTGCAATCTTCCTAATTGAAAGTTTTCTCTATAGTTAGGTCAGAAGTTCATTGGTGAGATTTGTTGTAATAGGAGTTCAGCTGTCAGGCTCCTTGTTTCATTCTCTACTGTGATCCTCAGAGTATTATGCGTTCATATTGGTAATATTTTATGTTAAGGTGAAAGATAAAATTATTTTGTTCTTCACCCAGTTGGTATGTGAATGATTTGAAATGTGTTTTTCTTTCAATTGCAGCTATGTGATTTCAGGAGATGGAAATGGAAAATTAAACATTTGGGATTGGAAGACCACAAAGCTCTATAGTCGGTTTAAAGCTCATGATAAAGTGTGTATAGGTGCGGTGTGGCATCCTCATGAAACATCTAAGGTCATAACGTGCGGATGGGATGGTTTGATAAAGTTGTGGGATTAAGAAAATCAGCCCTTCAATTATCTAGGATCATTTTTGATCCAATGTCATATTTAAATCTGTTCATATTATTACATATGTTGGATGACAACCTGATTTACAAATAATATTTTACATGCCTTATGGAATTGACCCATTACTTGCAAAAAAAAAAAAAAAAAGGAAAAGAAACTGTAAATTTGCCTCTTAAAATTCATTAACAGCTTTGTTTTGTTTTGCAGGGTTTTTTTTATACAGAAAATGACCATTTGTATTTGACGGATAGTTGTTATTATCGGTCAGTTTAAAGGTTATTCTCATAATATACTAAAGGGATCCCTGTGAGCTCAAGAAAGAATTCCTAGTGGATTTGACAGTATAGAGGAGACAGTATAGTTAATGACTCAGAAAGGTACTGTATACTAAAAGGGCAGTAGCAAACAAGGATAATGGAATTTAATAGAAATGAGGCACAAGAATTGAACCACCTGCCATTGCTCAGTGGGTCAAGTCATTTGGCTTGAGTTCACCTATTTTTGATGACATATGTTATATATTTTTCATTGTAAATCGCTAATATTTCTCTGCAGCATTCTTCCAGTTATTAAACTGTAAAATTAAAAAGTACAAAGTTCTTTCTTGAGTTCCTTCCTGATCAGTGTAGATATAGTTCTATAAATATATAATCAGACACTTATATTATTTCAGAAGATGGAACTGGAGCAAAGGAGCCAAGACTTTGAATTTTATTTATATTCACTAGCAGTAGGAGCTTTCAGAATTGGATCCTGTGTCATTGCTTCCCCGACATTACTACTGAAATCTTCCCCATGGGAGAATAGGGTCTACGGGCAACGTCCAAAACATCAGCTTGTGATTTCTTTGGAGTCATGTTTTATCTTTAAAACCATTCTGACTTTACTTGTTAAGTACATATGGCAGAGTTAGAACTCTAGCAAGATGCTAAGGCTCCAGTTTGAAAAGCAAGTGACCATGGCAAAAAAAAAAAAAAAAAGTTTAAGAATTTGAGATTATGAAGAATCAAAATAGCTTCATGAATAGAATAGCTAATAGCACTTTAGTTTGGACAAGCCCTTTCTCCTGTTTCATTGCAAATTTACGTTGGGTGTTTGAATGTGTTTTGAAATATTTCCGTGCCATGTTACCATGGTAAGATTGTTTGGAAGCTGTTCAGACTGCTGGCTAGGACATCAAAATCATGTTGAGTGTTGTTAAAGAGAGAAATAAGGTCTGTCCTAGCATGCATGTTCCTGTGCTGTCCTAGCATGCATGTTCCTTGCCTTAAAAATACTTCCAATTTTAAAAATCAAAGTTTGAAAAGGCCTGGTGTATGTGAACAGTACCTGTAATTACATATCAATAAGCTGCAAGGGAGGAGAAAGAAGAAATAAATGTGGAGGAGTGCGTTTTTGACACAGAGACACTCAAAGAATCACAAACACATTACCCACCCACTACTAGGAAAGTGACCAGGTTCTCCAGTGGGAAGGAGCCAGACAAGACCTTTCCTTTAGTCCCACAACCACTGGCCTAATAAATGTGAATTATTGAAACACGATGGGACAGAAAAAATTATTTAAACTGTCTTGTTTGCCATCAGTATTGTATGTTACAAACCTTAATTTCTTAATCTGAAGTTATTGTATTTTTGACTTTCTAAACTAAATAACTGTATATAAATATAAAAGCCTGTTTTTTTGAAAAGATCATATTTTTTAAAATAAAGCCATTTTGTAGAAAGTTTTTCCAAATGTTCACCTTGCAGTCTCTTTTAGTCTCGGGTCTGTTGCAATACATTCCAACATTTGCAGATTTAAATGGATCGTGAAGATAAATGATGTCTTAGAAGTGTGTATGGCGTACTGTTGTATACTGTTGGGTTTCTTACAGTTAAATATTACAGACCAGTATCCTGAGAGCATGCAAATTAAATTTCATCTTTTTCATATTTACTCATGATTCTACCCCACTTTAGAGTGCTTAAAGGGAGTATTTTTCTAGAAAGAATACATTTCTAGAGGATATTATTTCTGGACTTGCATCTGGCTCATTGTCCTCACTTTTCTGTTTGCCAAACCCAGGACAGACTTGCTTCCAAGAGTTAGAATAAAAGGTACTGTTTTGGTGAAAGATTGAATCAAGTGGATATTTTGCTCTGAGTGAGGAGCCAATTTTAAAAATGAAAAAAGGAATGGCATTTCTAAATAAAAAGCATAATTGAGTCGTCCTTGAAGATCTTTTGTGGTGCAGGCTGGTACCCTTAACATGTTTACAGATAACCTGGAAGGAAACCCTGACAGTGAAATAGCCTGACAGCCATCCACCTGTCATCCTAAGAGGCAGAACTAGGAGAAGATGGTGGTTAGTTGAGGAGGGCAGTATGAAGTGGCATGCGGGTCACAATAACCATCAGCAGTATTAAATGTGTATCTCAGCGTGAGACCTGAGAATATTGACTCCACGTTTTATCAAAGATGCGTATTTTTCATGACGTTTCTCAGAAGAGCAGTGGATAAAATCAGTGTCTCACAGTTTAATGAGAAGCGTTCATTCATTCTTGATGGGGCATAAAGTAATTGATGAACTGCATTATAGACAATGAGAAAGAACAGCCAGCAGGAGAAATCTGTATCGCAGCAGCTACCTGAGAAGTCGTGTTATGAAGACACTTATTTGGCAAGTGAATAAATAAACTGAATAAACTCAAAGCAACAAATCACAAAAGTTTTAGAGATGCAAAAGTCTTGATCCCAGCTCAGACCTCCCAAATCACCGTCATCACTTTCAGCAAAGTTGCATTATATGAGAACAAGTGAGGTAGGCTTCCAGAGTTAGTGTGGGCATTTGGCAATGCTCTAGACTTGGGAATACATAAGGTCAAAGAAAAATTTAGCTAGTGAAAAGTACATATGTGTGTGCACGGCTTGTTAACTTATGTTGTGGATTCCATATTCGTAGTTACTTATTAGCTTTAGGAAATTTTTCAAACCTAAACATGGCAATTTTACTTACAATTTAATAATGAAGCAGCAAGACATGCAGCCAAGACCCTTAGAGTGGCTTCCTTTGAGTGACAGTAAGTGGAAGAGACACCACCTTTGGTTTCACAGTCTGCTGTAGCTGCAAAGCTGTCTTCAGATGCATGTTTTCGCTCCCTATTCTCTAGCTTCTAGCAAGCCTAGATCTCTGACATCTATGTTCTAAGACATTGCTATCCAATATGTGTCATTTATGTTATTTTAAATTGCAAACACCAAGCACAAAAAGGGAATTGGTTTTAATAATATATTTTTATTGACTATAATATCCAGAATTTATTTCACTGTGCATTCAATTACCTTAAAATCTAATATTTTATGTTTTCATTCTAAATCTTTGAAATCTGGCAGGTAACTTGCAACCTGTCTCAAGTAAGTCACTTAAATTTTCATCAAAATATATGATCTCATGCATGGTAGATTTAGATGCCTAAATCATTCCAAATATT
This sequence comes from Ochotona princeps, assembly GCF_030435755.1. Taxonomy (NCBI): domain Eukaryota; kingdom Metazoa; phylum Chordata; class Mammalia; order Lagomorpha; family Ochotonidae; genus Ochotona; species Ochotona princeps. The sequence continues at coordinate 51,975,007 of NC_080832.1, read as the reverse complement.
CTTAGTTCTCCAACAACTGAATATTCTTTTTTCCTATATTCTATTTTGGGTAATTTTTTCATTCCTGTTTTCCATTTCACTTAAGTATTTTCATTTATGTCTAATTTTAAATCTATTCATTTGTTTAATCCATTAAACTTATTCTGGTTATTACTCTTGCTACAAGATGTATTTATACTTTTTCTATCTCTCTTAGTGTCATTTTCTTATGGTTTTTATTGTAGTATCATACCTTTAATTGTTTTAAGCAATGTGTAGTATACTTTAAGTTTGTTTTTCTGTTAACCTCAAATTCTTGGGGCTGAAAATCTCCATGTATATTAACTTTACCCCCAGAACAGACCATATCCTTCCTCGTAATTTTTATGAGCTTAATTTTTTTTAATCTTAATTTCTCGGTTTGTATTTTTATGAGTAATAAATACTTACTCTTCCTCCCCATTTCCTGGTATGTAACTCCTGAAATCCTTGAGTTTTCTAAAGGATGTATCTTCTATACTAAGGAAATGACTGGTGGCTGCCGTGGCAGGATTAGAGGGCAGAATTAAAGGTTGCAGTTTTCAGTCTCACTCTGCAACTTGCTGAGAGAGGAGAAAGGCTGAGGTTAAGATGGTCACCATTGTCATGCCTGTGTTGCTCTGAAGTCCAAAAGGGACAGGCAAGGTTCAGAGACGTAGGTAGCCTAGGACAGCTGAACAGGTGCAAGTCCAGAGGGTGGTGTATGCAAAATGGCATGAAAGCTTGGCACGCCTGCCTCTGTAGCCCTTCTTTGACATAAATCAATAAACACATTTTTCTGAGTTCAACGTGCTGCTTAAGCAAATGAATCCAATTCAGGGAGAGGGTCATGGAAACCAGTGTATAGCTGGTGGGACAGAGATACACATAAAGACCTGGAGCTTGTAACTTGCACCTGAAGTGGGGTGAGGGAGGGGACTGGAGTGTGGGTTGAACCTGCAAGCCCAAGGCTGTCTCCTTTATGTAATGTCAGAACTGAACTGTGGTAGAGAAAGAGCAACTAGTAAGGGATAGGTGGGCAGCCAACCTAGAGTTGGTGGTCACACTTGCGCTGCCCTGTGGAATCCTATCCACTCACCTGTCAAGTGGATCCTTTTAACTGGGACATGAGGTGGGCTCAGTCCTGTTGCCACTCCTCCTTGGACACCACAGAAGCCCATACTAATGAGGGCTGCTCTCTTTCCAGGGACTTAAGACAAGGCAGGTAGAAAAAAAAACCCTCTGCTATCCCTTCCCCTCCTGGCCCACCATGTTCCTGAACACGACTCGGGTGTATGTGATTTCCTCACCTTCTTAATAAAGTGGATCACTTAGTAAGTTGTAATTGTGCCTATACTTAAAATGCTTCTTAAGAGGCAAGAGCCTAAAAAGGAACGATTAGCCCCAACCTAGCCCACAACACAACCAGCATCAGCTGCAACAAGGCTTGCTGCTGGCAGTGGGAGTCCCTACACCTTTCAAGGTCATGGAGGCCTGCGTTAATTGTGGTACAAGAACAGAATAAATGATTTGTTTCTCTACCATTCAGCGTTGCTCACCATGTGATTGGAATAAATTCAACTCCTTCAACAGGCATAGCGTTTTAATTTCTCGAGAAATGAATTTACAGTCAGCTGTGACAGAGCCATTTCTACGTACTGGTGGTTGGGGAATTGCTAGTCGCACTTTGCTGGAGTTGTTTCGACCTCAGTCCTTCTGCCCCAACACCAGGCCCTATCTGTGGGGCTCTAAGCCTCTAACCATTGTAGATTTTCCTTTCTGTCAAATTCTCAGAAATGCTACAAATTTCTGTGTGCCAGGTTCTTCGTCTTGCATCCACAAGGATTTAGACATATGGAGAAGGAAGTGTGGGAAAAGTTTATTAAGCAAAAGAGCTCTCAGCAGTGCCAGGAGGGGTCCCCAGAAAGGAAGGCCAAAGAAGAGGTGGTGTGTAGGGGTTTTTGTATGTCTTTAAGTAGTGAGCTTTCCCTCTTCCTATATATGTTAATAAGGCATAACCCCATTAGCAACTCGGGGAGCCCTTTTACTGCATAGTATGTTGCCACTCAGGTCAAAGCTGGAGGGATTCATTTTGCATAACGAAGTTGATAGAGTACTCACCAAGGTCCATGGTGGATGGGGCCCATGGCTGGTGTCGCCTCAGCCAGTGATTCCAGTCACTCAGTTATTCCTGGGACCCCTTTTACCCCTCCACCTGCCCATTAAGAACCTATCCTTTCTCCTCTTGTCATCATGACAGGAAATCCTAGTGAACTGGGACAACCAGAAAGAGAACAAGCTAAGAGGTTACCCGCAAAAGTCAGAGGACAACTGGGAAGTTATCCCCGGTTTCTATCTCCAGCCCCCATGCATGCCAGTGAGCACACCCGCTTCCCATGATGCACCTGAGCCACCTCCACAGCGCTGAAGATGATGCAGGGATCAGCATATATATGCAGTAGCGTCATGTAGGACTCCATGAAACTCCCAAAAGATATCACACACACTGAATGTTGCCCAGACTCCACTAGTATATTCAATCAAAGTGTCACCCCCACTCACTAAAGGTGATCACTGACCGGGGGTGCTCCCTGTCATGCTCTGTTTCCCCTAGCAGGCACAATCTCCTCATGGCACACGCCTTGTTCCTGCAGCTGCCTGCATTCGCGTCTGAACATGTAGTTTCTTTAGACAGACCCTTTCTTGCTCTGAGTGTCTATCTCTGCTTTGAATTGGTATCACACAGACTCAAGAACCTGAGATACAGCAAGCAGGGAATGCATGTGTACTACATGTGGGCTATTGCAGTCTGGGTTCTACTCTACCTCTAACTCTAGGCTCCCCCTGGGCTTTCTGAGACTGAAAAAAAATTTTTTGAGCATTTCAGCCACACCTACACACACACACACAAACATGTGGAAGGGTTTCTTTAAAGAGAATTATATCTAGTGCATTGCCATGCTGTTAAGATAGCCTAGAAATGTGAGAGTATAAACTGATACAATCTGTGAAAGCTGCTTTGTGAGATTAGAACCATGTGAGTACGAGGGTGGTCACAAAAGGTACTTAATCCTAAGGTACCTCGCTCATGAGCAGAAGCAGCATAATGGATTCACCTAGTAGGGGGCTTTTTCTTCTGCTTAAGTCTGTCATTTAGCTTGTGAATTTATCCTGAGACCTCTTTTCTGCCCTTTGGTCTACTGAGCAAAACCCCCTAGACTGGGTCATTTATAAACTCTGGAGGCCCGGGAGTCCAAGCTAGCGGCACGGGCAGATGGAGTTTTTGGTGAGAGTCCGCCTTCGGCATCAGAGGTGACACCTTGCTTTGTCCTCACAGGGTTTGAGGACAAGACGCTGGGCCTCACCTCCTTTCATAAGCACTTTCCTACTGTTCCTGAGGGCTTTGCCTTCCTGGCTTTGCATGGGAAACTTCAGACCATGGCAGCACTCAAACCAAGAACTTCTCCTATTACTGCCTTTGCCTAATCACAAAAAGCAAAATGGTGAGATTTTTTCAAGGAAAGAGACATTTTAGGAATTAAATAATCCCTTAACCCAAAACAGGCTGAGAAAGGGGATGCTTGGTGTGTGCAACACAGCTGTTGAGCAGGAGGATGGTGATGTCCTTATTCCTTTTATCCTTTGGTGCTCTCCTCTAATAACGCCATTTCATTGCATATCATGAAATCTGATTTGTGTCATCTCCGTGCCTTTCAGCCTGCTGTCTGACTCAGGCAGACAGTGTGGGTTTCAACCTTTAGTGAAACAACCTGAACCTGAAGACATTCTCAGAAACCTTTTTATTGTAGTCAGGATCCTGTCACTTTTTAAAATTTTTTATTTATTTTTATTGGAAAGGCACGTTAGATTTATAGTAAGGAGGAGAGACAAAACTCTTCCTTTCACTGCTGATTCACTCCCTAAATGGGTGCAATAGCCAGAGTTGAATCTATCTGAAGCCAGGAGCTTCTTCCAGGTCTCCCACACTTGTGCAGGGTCCCAAGGCTTATGGGCCACCCTCTACTGCTTTCCCAGGTTGTAAGCAGGGAGAGGGATTGAAAGTGGAGCAGGCAGGACACAAACCAGTGCTGATACAGATGGAATCCTACTGCTTCCAGCGTGAGGATTTAGCCATTGAGTCATTGCACCAGGCCCCATTACTCTTTTCTGTGCCCACGAAGTACATTGGCTTACATTCCAACATTGATACTGTATCACCTTTTCTTACCTTGTTTTTTGTTTTTTACCCATTATGTTGTATAACAATGTAGCAAATCATTTTTGGAGACATTCCAGCCCTACTTCTTGGTAAGAATAGTCTCATGTCATGATACCTCCCTTTTCTTCTACAAGTCAGTTGGAATTGGAAACTGGTATGAAGAAGGGACAATAAAGAACGAGAAAGGAACGCTGAAGTTTCATATCCCAGGACTTACATATTGTCTGATAATAAATGAGATTTCAATTTGATTGTTGCACAGCTCTCAAGTCCGCAAAGTCAGCAGGATCTCCAGATTAGCATCCTTTATTCAGGACAGGGAATACCGTATACAATGCAAGAAATAGGTTGAAAGACTTCCAAAGGTAAGTAAACAAAATGAAAAACAGTAGTCCTTCTAAATTCCAAAGTGATTTTAATGCCAAAAAAATTTTTGATAACAAATGATGATGATTTTACCAAAAAATTCTACAGGAAATAGCCTCTAACATTTATATTCAACCTTATATTACTGAGCATGTTTTATCTATCAAGTTCCACACTAGGCACTAAGGCTGCAGACCAAATGCTTACACTCAGAGGGCTTCCAGTCTACTGGGAAAGATGCAAGCCATGACCCAAACAGATACATTCATTCAAAGTCAGGGAATGCATAGTCCTTAAACAGGGGATCCCTGAGCAAATGAGGTTTTTGATCTGACATCAATCCTTGAGAAATATTTTCTTGTATGGATCATAACCTGCTTATTTGTATTGATACAAAAATATGGTTTCTCATGAATATCATAGAGCCCATTTGGACTTTTGTTGAATGCACATTTGCACATATTTAAAATTTCTCTTACACCAGAAAAATGTTTCCATTTTGTACAAACTTTCAATAGTTTCCTGTACATGCTCACCTGGGTGATATTAAAAAATTCCAATAACAAGTAAGGCAGAGGACAGATCAGTTAGAATAGAAGCTAAGCACCTGCTGTGCTTTCAGTACCTTTCAGTAACCTTCAGCTCACCACTTAAGGGGAGATTGAGCATTCTGTGATAGGGGCTCAGGTGGAAGGAAGCCCCTAGGTGACTCAAGACCCCCACTACCTACCAACCACTTAGTTTACTAGTACTTTGCTCCAATATAAATTATGCAAAGTTTTATGGGTTTTTTAAAATTGATAAATGAGATTTGTAGATATTTATGATGTATAACATGGCATTTTGATAGATGTACCTGTTAAATAGAATGGCTGTAGCTAATTAGTATATCCATGACCTCACATACTTGTCATCTCTTTTTCTCTTTGGTGAGATCACTTCGTGTCTACTCTCAGCAATTCTCAGGCAAATAATACTTCATTCTTAGCTACCATCCTGACACTTGACTCATCCCCTCAGCCATCTGGCTCAACTAGCACTCCTGTGCAAACCTGGCTTCTCCACCAAAATAGTCGAGATCAGAATTCCAGCTGATTCCCCCAAGTCCTGTGTTATCTCAGACAGTCTCATAAAAACCCATAAGAAAAAGTGAATTCATGTAAGAATATGAAGTTGCTGGTTTTAGAATGCATTTGTTTTAAAGTGTTGAGAATGAGCACTTACCACATAGTTCTAGCCATAAAGTAGGGCAGCACCTGAAGCAGCTTGGTTTACTTTTCTTATGGACAGAAAGATATTCCAAACATTCCTTAATTTAGGCAGCTGTGACGATGTATTGAATCTTTAGGTTATGATTTCATTTAAGTATAAAGTCATCATAAGGAAAAGAAGACATTTCAGTGCAAGATTAAATTTATATTGAATTTACAAAGTACCAACAATTGGCTGGTACAGAAGAAATTATATTATTGCTTGAAAAACAAGCATAAATTTGTCTCCCTCAGGAAAGAATAATTGTGTTCACTGAACTTGGAGGGACTGTTGAATTGTCAGGAAGAACACTCTGTTTAAATATGGCCTTCATTTTTAAACTGGCAAAAAACATACAGAGCCTGGCTTCTATTAATTTAACCTTTGTTAAATGTAAACACGGAATGCTAAGAGATGCAAATCTTATACTGTATTTACTAAACGATTTTACGGTCAAGGCAGAAACGCTTATATGAATAACTGATTTGAACAAAACATTGTAAATTCATGAATTTATTTTTGTTCTACCATGATGTAAATATTATTGGACTTCCAGTCAATTCTAATGGAAACTAGCTCACTTTTCTCTTGCTCTCTTCATTTGAACCTGTCAAATTGAAAGTCTGCACTACGAAAAAAAGAGCATTGTTTTACATTGATTGTGACCTCAGTGTGTACTAAAAAAAAAAGGCAGTTTCTGAATCTCTTTCATATTCGTCTGTATTTCAAATAAAGAGGGCATGTTCAAGAATATTATTAAGTGCATTTTTCCAGAATCATGCATAAGCACTGCTCTGTTCAGAGTTTATTAAGGAGCTTTGCGTCACAAATATTCCCATCTAGACTTACTTATCTACAGGTCAAAGACTGGTTTAAAGCAAAGGAGGATGACACTGCAATTTCAAGTGACTATCCTTTCTCAAAACTGGGAGCAAAGTGCCAAGCACCAGGATGAGCCAGAGTGAGAGTCCTTTCTGGGCCTCGCAAGAACTTTCCTGGCAGCCTCAATGTCCTGCTACGGAAGTCTCTCAGTCCCCAGGTATGTTCAGGAAGGCTCCACTTGGCAGCACACAAGGATTCTTCAAAAAGTACATGGGAAATGTGTACTATACAAACACAAAATTATGCGTGAATTTCAAACATTTTTATAGCAAAATAAACTGATCTCTATTTTTGCGTGAACTTTTTAAAGTACTGTCATGTTTTAATTAGGTTAATGATTCCATTTGAGGCCTATCTGCCTGCTATAAAATTATCCCCATTCTAACAGATATACAGGTCTGGTCTAGGTATATTTGTAGGTTTTTCTTCCTTTAACTAAGCAAGACCAACAAATGAAAGAATTTTATATGTGGTGAAGGCCATGCAGGCAGCATTTGAAAGGGTCTGGAAAATGGAAGTATAAATTCACATTCCACTGTCAGCTAGTTGAATCTGAGTAAGCTAACTGCTCAAGTTTCTCTACTTCCGCCTTGGGTTCTTGTAGAACTAGCAGTAGCCTATGCAAAGTGCTAGCGCATAGGGAACCCTCAGAAAAGGGTAAGTCCTGATTTTGCTGGTCTGTTGCTTTTTGTGTTTATGGCAGTGATGGGTTATGTTTTGCTCACTATTAATAAGCAAACGCCCCAGGCTGTGTAGCCTGGTCCCCTTCCTATGGCCTACACTGGTCCATCTCTGCAGTGGGTGACTCTCCTAGTATGGGAAGGGATAGAGGACATGGTGAGGTTCCTTTGTTATCTTGTTGGGGAGCCCAGGGAATGCTGCTAAACATTCTACAATGCACAGAACAGCCTCCTACTCCCAGCATAGTGTAATACAGCCCCAAAGGCAATTGTGCTGAGGTTAACAGACCTTGACCTACCTGATAGACACACCAAATCTAGAGACAGGGAAACCATAGCAACCATCAGAATATTCACCATAAATTTCAAACAACCCCTGAAGGAAATGAAGGACAGTTTTAGAACAGGCTGCCTGGTAGGTGGGTGTGGGTGGGAATGTTTGTGATTTATTATTTTTTTCTTTTTTACCAGTACATCGACTCTTGCCTCAGATATATTTAGTGTGATAAGGTCGATGTTCTGCACCACTGTCTGAAATAAATGGTTTCCTTGCCTTCTACAAAGGAGACTTTCAGTAATGTCATCCATCTTCAGTTCCCTGAGTTAGAGGTCTTGATACGGTTGTGGGTGCATATCTCAACACGAACCACACTGGACATTGATGATTGGCACATTCCTCACACTTTGATGCATATGTTTCAAGATATGAAATGCTTATGAAAAATTATGTGATATAATCCGAAGTTGGCTTTCCTTAGGACAGCCTGAAAGTACGAGCCTCTTTGAAGTTTGCAGGAATCCTGCTGCTCATTTAAAATAGCTCCATACACTGAAGCGACTGAATCCATTGCCAACCATACTTGTTCGGGCTGGCCCTCTCAGCTCTACAGCTTTCGTCAGTGTATGATGGGTTTCAAAATAAAAACCTCACCTAAATTTCTGAAAGTCATCACAACTAACTCAGAAAGTCTTATGCTCTTGAGTCCAAGCTAGTGAGATCATCCTCTGATAACATCTTTTGGGTTCTCACTAGATATATGATGGTTTCAAATGATTACAAGAAGCAAAAAGCCAACCTGGGGAAGGTCTGAGGGCAGAAAGGGGTTAAAGAAAAATAACGAAAAGAAAAAAGTCTAACACAATCAACATTCTGTTTTCAACACCCTCTCAAGACATAGAGAAAATGCAAAAGTGAAATACTAAATTGATAAAATAATTCGGATATTTTTATACTACTTAGGTAAGTTATTCAAAATGAGATTTTGAAAATCATCCAGAATAAACTTCTCATCTTGTAAAGAAACATGATTTGAAGCAGAGGGCAGAGGGCTTGGGTCTGGACAATGGTGGTGGAGGGAGCAGGGTGCAGATGGGAGGGAGTTGATGGTTCATCCCTTGGTATGTTGAGAGTACCTTTGCCACATGTCAAGTACCAGGATCCTATACCACAAAGACTGTAACATGGTCCTTGCTTGACCAGATAACAGTCTAGTAGATGCATAAATCTATGCTGAGAGTCGTGGGTGTGTTCCATTCTGAGAATATTCCCCAACATTCTCAATGAGGGCCTGCACGCTATCTCCATCTTGTATTCACCCAGCTTAGAGTATAGCAGCTACTTGCATTGAAGATTTCTTTCTTCAGGAATAGCTGAGGTTTAGTTAAGTCTTTGTAACTGTGAAAAAGCTTGAAATCCTTTTGTTCTAATTCTTTGAGGAGGCTGTACCAGAACCGCACGACACTGCTGTCAGTGCCACTAACCTCAAACCCGGGCCAGTGGAGATGGATCTCAAAGATGAGCTGGCCAATCTGTTCAATGACATTTTCCAGAATGAGATTTTCCAGAACCTTCCATTCTGCACTTTCCAGATCTGCCTTGAGCACATCAATCTGTAACAAAACAATGAGATGAGATGAGTGGATTTGACAAACCACTGATAATAATGCCACCTTGAAATTAGGAGCCTCACTTTGTAACTGTCCCCACAAGGAAGCAGAACTTGTAAGATTGTAGAGTTGGAGATAATATTCAGGAAGTTATTTCTGACTTGAATGTCTAACCTCATTCTACTCCGAATGTTACATAGACAAATGGCAGAATGCCAGGCAGAAATCATAATAGATGCTTGCTTTGGGCCCAGTGGGAATGGATTTCCAAGAAATAGAAACTGTGTCATATATGTCACAGAGCCCACAGTCTATCTGCTGCTTCAAGTGAGCCAGCCATGGCAGCATGGTGGCCACAGGGAGGGATTCACAGAGGGCTATTGCCCATAAGGGCCTACTCACAAACCTTATCCCCTTCTCCCCCAAATGCAAGGACTAGAAGCCAATGAAACAGTTCTTAAGCATCTGAATATTGGACTTGTAAAAAAGTTTATTATGCCATGATTTCTTTCAAATGGAGAAAAGCAACACCATCTGCTCATTTAATGAATAAGAGGAGTCTTCAAAAAGTTCATGAAAAATGCATGTGATGAAGAAACCGTGCCTGGATTTTGAAACATTTTTGCACCAAAATAATCTTTCCATTCCACTTTCTATGAACTTTCTGAAGTTCCCTTTGCACGGGTCCTCATCCTAGGTGAGACGGAATACAGGAAAGACAGTAGGAGGGGAGGAAAAATAAGCTGCGATTAAGTTGTGAGAATCAGCTGCTTTGGGCTGGTTTTAAACCCAATGCATTGCAATCGCAGAAGTCTACATTTCCTCAGAGAGCAACAAAATCTAATCCTTTCCAAGCACTTACAGATGCTTGATACTTTGCTAAGTGTTTTCCCTTACAATATCCATCTAATCCTCTCAACAATTCTGCCAGGGTGGTTATGTTAGTGTCCCTTGATTAGCGTTTACAGAAAGCAGACTCAGTTGTAACTGACAGCTTGCCACGCACGTAGCTGTGTGGTGGAACCAGAACACTGTTGACAGTGCCCCATTCCTACCCACGACCTGATGTGGCCTCCCCAGTAAGCCGCAAGAAGGAGAATAGTAATTCAGAGCCCAGAGGAAGTTTCGGCTATGGACAATCAGACGCTATTTGGCCAGTGGACAGAAGTCAGCGAGTAGAGCATCGTGAAACATCACTTTACATTTACAGAGTGCTTTTCAGAAGGCATTATTTTCCCACATGGAAGGAAGCCCACAGCATCACAGAGTGGGAGGACCAGGGTGAAAAGGGTCCTGCATTGCAGCCCAGGTTGTGGTCCGTGGAGGCAACGGCAGGATCTTAAACCGCCGTCGCGGAAGCTGCCTCCTGAAGTCACTAGCACCAAGGCCCACAAAAATGAAAACATCGTTACTTGTTTAGAAGGATCAGGATAAACATGAGGCTGGTCCTGCCCAGCCTGCCCTTCCTCTCAGTGCACGTTAGTTGGAGCAGTTCCCATGCAAGGCTGAAACTTAAGTACAATGACAACAGCCCTTGTGTGATTCCAAAATTGAGAAGAAGAGAGGGTTCATGAGATGAACACATAATTAGTGCAGGAGTATGAGCTTTGCCCAAAGTCGTGAGATTCCATGTCAGCAACGCCCGCATCACCATGTACCCCGAGTCGAGCAGAGGGACTAGGGTTACAAACAAGACAACACGCACTGGGTCATTCGTGCAAAGACAATGCCACTTTATTGAACACTAGCCTGACTTTTACACTCTCTGGTTCCTCCCAGTATTTTTCCAATGCTCAAGCAGCTCCTAAGACCCTCAGGGGCATCTTGATAAACAGAAAGCAGGGAAGCAGGAACTTGCGGTTAAGCCAGGAACTAAATGTAACAGGCCAAGATTGTGCATCCTGTTACCCATTGAAAAACAAGCTAAGGGGCCCGGCAGCGTGGCCTAGCAGCTAAAGTCCTCGCCTTGAACGCCCCGGGATCCCATATGGGCGCCGGTTCTAATCCCGGCAGCTCCACTTCCCATCCAGCTCCCTGCTTGTGGCCTGGGAAAGCAGTCGAGGATGGCCCAATGCATTGGGACCCTGCACCCGTGTGGGAGATCCGGAAGAGGTTCCAGGTTCCAGGTTCCCGGCTTCGGATCGGTGCAGCACCAGCCGTTGCGACTCACTTGGGGAGTGAATCATCGGATGGAAGATCTTCCTTTCTGTCTCTCCTCCTCTCTGTATATCTGACTTTGTAATAAAATAAATAAATCTTAAAGAAAAAGAAAAATAAGCTAAGCTGTGGAGTTAACCCTTGGGAGACCGGGCCCTGCAATCCTGTAGGGGATAGTTACTCTCCTAGATGACCCCTGCAGTCTATCAAAGAAGAGTTATGGTAACAACTCCAAGAATACTCAGACGAGCTATCTGCAGACCAGTCCGTTGGTTCAAGAGTCCCAAAATCAAAGCAAAAAAAAAAAAATCTTTCTTTAAAAATGAACTGAGCCAAGGCAGATTCCAATGTGAACACACACCAGACTAAAACCATTCTTGTGAATTACATACAACATAATTAATTCACTGTTTTTTTTCTATCTCAGTTGCAATGGCACTTCCATGGTTTTATTTAATCTTGGCAGTCTTAAGCAGAATATTCCTGGATGAAGGGTAATTAAGCTGCCAAAGGAAATATTTAACTGAAATCTCACAGAATGTTCTAAATGGTACAAAAAATATCCCAAACTCAAAAATCAGTATTTGCTGTATCAATTCATACAGCCACGTATTTCTGTGGTTTATGGGTATATGTTGAATGTGATGAATGAATCAAAGCATTAATCAGTTTACAACCGACCTAAAAACTACACTGGTTAAATATTGGAGAATCTATGTATTTTTCCAAGCATATTTATAAATAAACAGGAGGTAAGAATAACTGGAAGAGAACTAAATTCTTAGATGCGATCATAGCAAATACATTCTGCATGTAGAAATCCACTGGCTTGTGTCCCAGCTGCTCCATTTCCCATCCAGCTCCCTGCTTTTGCCTGGGAAAGTAGTGGTTAACAGTCAAGTTCTTTGGTGCCTGTACCCACGTGGGAGATCCAGAGAAAACTCCTGGGTCCTGCCTTCACATCAGCTCAGCTCCAGCCTTTGCAGCCATTTAGGTAGTGAACCAGCAGATGGGAGATCTCTCTGTCTTTCCTATCTGTAACTTCCCCACCCTTCCTTCCTTCTGCCTTTCTCTTTCTTTTTTCCTTCCTTCTTTCCTTCCTTCTTTTCTTTTCTTTCCTTTTCTTTTCTTTTCTTTTCTTTTCTTTTCTTTTCTTTTCTTTTCTTTTCTTTCCTTTCCTTTCCTTTCCTTTCCTTTCCTTTCCTTTTCTTTTCTTTTCTTTTCTTTTCTTTTCTTTTCTTTTCTTTTCTTTTCTTTTCTTTTCTTTTCTTTTCTTTTCCTTTCTTTCTTTCTTTCTTTCTTTCTTTCTTTCTTTCTTTCTTTCTTTCTTTCTTTCTTTCTTTCTTTCTTTCTTTCTTTCTTTCTTTCTTTCTTCCTTTCTTTCTTTCTTTCTTTCTTTCTTTCTTTCTTTCTTTCTTTCTACAGTGGCTGAATAGACAACTAAACAAAACTCACTTCACCAGTACAGACGTACAAAGACTGAAAGTGAATGAATGTCAGTCTAGCATAATGGTTCAGTTGGCTAATCCTCTCCCTGCAAGCACTGGGATTCCATATGGACATAGGTTTGTGTCCCAGCTGCTCCACTTCCTATCCAGCTCCCTGCTTGTGGCCTGGGAAAACAGTCGAAGATGATCCAATGCTTTTGGACCCTGCGACCATGTAGGAGACTCATAGGAAACAGCTTGTAGCTTTGGATTAGCTCAGCTCTGGCTGCTGCAGTCGTTTCAGGGAGTGAACAGGTGGATGCAAGATCTTTGTCTCTCCTTTTATATGTAAATCTTCCTTTCCAATAAATGCCTAAGGCAAGGAGAAGTGGTCATAGTAGACAACTTGATTCAAAAGCCATAGAAAACAACAAAGATCACTGTATAATGAACACAGGATCAAGTTAATATGAGACAATGATGATGTAAATATTTATCCATCCAACATTGGAGCACTCGGTTATTTAAAATACAATTATATGTAAAGGAGACAGAGACTCAAATACATTAATTGTTGGTGATGTCAACATTCCATTTACATCAGGGTACATATCATGGAGACAAAAAGAAGAAAAAATAAAGAACAAAGAAGAGCTGGCATTGTGGCACAGTGGGTTAAGCCACCAATTTAATGCTAGCATTCCCTAGTAGAGTGTCGGTTCAATCCCAGGTGTTCCACTTCTGGACCTGCTTCCTGCTAATGTACCTCAGAAGGTAACAGAAAATGGTCCAAGAGCTTGAGGTCAGCCTGAGGTATCCTGTTTACCTGCACCACCAAGCAAAGTCCTTCTTCGTTCAGGGTTGATTTCAAAGGAGAAAACAACAGATACTGTGTGCTCACTTCTTTTCTTTATAAAGTCAGTACGTCTCCATCCTCTGCAAAGTCTCTGCTGCCTTCCACAGTACTCCAGCTCTGTCTCAAGCATGCTTGAGTCACTGTTTCTTCCTTGTTTGGGTCTTCATTGTTCAGGAAGTACACAGACACCCCTAGTCATCTATCTTGGTGATATCACCCTCAAGCCTGATTTTTTTTAATTATTTTTTATTTTTTTAATAATGATCTTTATTTTTTAGGATTTTTACATAGTTGATTAGGATGTTAGGGTCAAGGGCTACTGGAAGGTGGGTGAGACCATTATTTCCACATTCTCTCTTCTTTCCTTCCTGCATCTGGGGAAACGGGAAATAAGGGGAGAAGTCACACCCAGCCTCCCTCTGTACCCTGGGATGGAGGACAGCCAACTGACACCATCCCAAGGTCCCTGAAGTGGGGCATGCTCCGAGGGTCCTGCTCAAGAGGTTTTGATAGTTCAACAGTTCTGGATTACTGCTGATCTTGTGACTCCAAGCATGATGAAATCTCTCCAGAAACCACTGGTTGACACAGTCTACCTTAGAGTCTCTGTTTGCCCAGATATTCACTGCCAACGCTTGGTGGTGTAGTTGATTAATTTGTTCTGTCCTCCAACCTCTGTTATGATACCAGGTGTCCTCTGCAGACTCCAATGTACTGCCATATCCTCCATGTGAGCCTGGATATGCTGTCGACCGAGAAGGCCCAGCTCTGATACATGCACTCCACGGTTAGACCATGGAACCTGTAATTCTTTCTATGGTTGGGGTTCTGAGTCCAGCAATTCAACTTGGGGGATCCCAAAAGAAACTGCATCTGAGGTGATCCCAGACTTGATTCTTGTGTGTGCTTGCCATTACAGCGTCTGGCACAGTCCATCATCACAATCAGCTTATGCACATACTGGTAGTTGCAATTACTGGGTCAGTTCTGTCTCCAGCCCTGTCTTCTACACAAACCAATGGGTATTGCAGCCCATCCCAATCCTGCCCACCACACACCTGGCTCTCACGCTAACCAGTGGGAACTGTAGCCTAGTCAGGGTGATCTGCAATAACCCCCACCAGGCCCGTCCCCTGCCCTGGTTCGCGTGCTTGCCAGTATGTACAGCAGACTTATCCAGTCTGTCCCACATCCGATTCAGTTCTCATACGTGTCAATGGGCATTGAAGCCTAGTTCAACCAAACTAGCCCCACTATCCAGCCCACACTTGTGCTGGTGGGTGCCACTCTGTCTAGCCATGCCTGTTCCAGTCCTGGTTCTCATGCTCACCAGTCAGAGTGGCAACCCAAGAGAGAGGTGCCCACTATTTCCCTAATTGGCCCACTCCTACTCCTGAATCTTACACTCTCCAGGTGGTTCTGCAGTTTCACTTGATGGAATTTGCCCCCATGACAGCATCTACCAGCTGATGCTGCACCAAAGCCTAACCAACCCACTCTGGCTTATGCATGCATCAGCAGGAACAGTCAATCCAGCCTGGTTTTCTCCTGGTCTGGCTCACATGAAGCCAACCAATGTTGTAGCCCTGCCTGGCCTGATCTGCCCCCATCCCAGCTCTCATGCTCACCAGTGGGAATGGTGTCCATCAGGGGACCCCCCTACAGCCTCCTTACTGGGTTCGCCCCCTCCTGTGCCCACTTGGGTGCTGTGGCCCAATCTGCCATGGTCTGCCTCAGTGGGTACTGTAGCCTGGCCAGCCCGGCCCACCCCCAATTCCAGCTAATGCTGGTAGGGGTTACAGCATAGTCCAGCCCAGCCAACCTCAGGTCCTGGCCCTCATGTGAATGGGATTGTGCGGTGGCCCAATCTGGCCTGACCCACACTCCATTCTGGTGTTTAGATTCTCCAGTGGGTGATATGAACTGCTCTGGCCTGGTTCACCCCTGACCTGTGCCAAATGTATGTCGCTGGGTACTATTACCTGGTCTGGTCTGGGCTGCTCCCTATCATGGTTCTTGTGCTTACCTGCAGGGACTGTGTCCCAACAGAGGAGTCTCCCAAGCTCCTCCATCAGAACTTCTCCCAATGCACCCATTGGTAGGTCCTTGGGTCAGTCCTACTTACTCCACCTCCTGTCCTAGCAGGAAGAATGGCCTTTCCTGAACAGTCTTCTCCTATTCTGGTTTTTTTACTGTTGGTGTTACAGCCCAGCCAACCCTGCTCCACACTCAGACACAGCTCACACATGACTCAGTAGAGGCAGAGACCTAGCTTAGCCCATCCTACATCTGTCCTAGTTCTCACAATCACCAGTTGGTGCTGGAGTCTAGCCCAGTCTGGTATGCCCCAGACCCAGTCCACACTTGGGCTGAGGGACACTGCAGCCATGTTCAGACCAGACAGCAGCCTCTACTCTGGGCCTTGCACTCACTAGTGGGAACCACAACCCAGCCAAGGTGTACCCTTAGCTCCCTAGCCATAGATCTTGCACGAGCCAGTGGTGGCTCTCACCCAGCTTGGCGTAGTCCCTCACCAGTCTTGGCCTTTGCCCTTGGATGGTGTAGCCTGGCCTGACATGGCCAGTGCCCAGTCCCAACTCTCACTGTGGTTGCTGGAGCCTGATCTTGCTCAGTCTGTTCCCATCCCTGAATCATGCAAACCAGTAGGTGTGACAGCCTAGCCCCACATGACCTGCACTCCATCCTGGTTTCTGCACTTGTAGGTGACCTAAGGTTTGCTCAGCCCTGCACTGTCTATACCCTCCCAAAATCAACCCACACATTAGCAACAGTTGGAACTACCTTGCCCAGCCTGCCTGACCCCCCAATCCTGGACCACATGCTCACCACCAGGAGCTATGACCCACTAGGGGAAGTTTCCCAAGTGCCCCACTCAGTCCAATCCCACACTCAGATCTCACATATGACAGTGGCTGAGCCTTTGCTCAGCTTAGTCTGCCCCTTAGTCTGGCCTTGTATGTGCTGGTGAATGCTGCAACCCAGCCTGTTCCACACCCTGTATTAGGATGCACATGCAGGTGCTGCATCCTGGACCTGCCCAGAATGTTCTCGGTCCCAGTACCCATGAGTTGGCAGGTTCCATGGTCACTCCTAGCTCAGGCCATTACCTGCCCCCAAACTCTTGAGCTAACCAATGGGACTTCTATTTCCACAGGGCTTAGCCCACATATCCCCCACAGAATCTACCCCAGGACCTGGTTTTCTCACATGCTGGTTGGTGTCCTGACCCTGCCTGATGTGACCTGTCCCTTGTTCCAACATTCAGTCAGGTACTGGGATCTAGCCCTGCTAGACAGGCTCTCAGCCCTAGCTTTCACATGAATTGGCATGTGGTGGTCAATCAGGACTTCCTTGTGGGCTGGTGCATGAGTCTGACCCACACAGATCTTCTGGTCTCCTTCAAACCACTTAATCTTAGTCCCTTATTTACCTGCAAGTACAGTGGCCCTGTCATTGGGTGTTCCTTAGGATTCAATCCCCATCGACATCTGTGGATATCCTTAGGCAGTAATTCCACACCCTCAACTCCCCAGAGCTTGTTGCCAGGCAGCACTGTTGGTACTCTGGCTGCCCACAAGCTCAGGATTTACCCTCCGCATGCCAGTGGTGGACAGGGAGCTAGGATCCCCAGCAGGAAGCCTGGATCGGTGCAGATTTTCCCAGTCACAGCCACATGATGGGGAGATTCAGACACCCATGCCTCTGCCCAGACTAACCTGGACTCTGCCCACCAACATGGCGGTGGTGGGCGGAGTCATGGTCCTTAGCATGCACAGAGCTGTCCGAGCTTGATCGCTGCGGACAGAAGAAATCCTCAGACCTCAGAACTCTCAAGCCCAATTTTTTTAAAAAAATTATTTGTTTTAATTTGATTTGAAAGGCAGAAAGACAAAGACAAGGAGAGAGACATAGAGGTAGATTAACATCTTATCCATTGCTTAACTCCCCAAAATCAATCATAATAGCCAGGGCTGAACCAGACTAAAGCCAAGAACCTAGAATTTAATTTGAATCTCCCACATAAGTGGTAGGAACCCAAGCACTTAAGTTGAAATCTGTTTCTTTCTTGTGGACACCTTAATAAGAAGCTTTGACCAGAGGAACCAGAACTTCAACCAGACATTCCAACATGGGATGCAGCAACGTTACTGCTACACCAAGCATTTGCCCCCAAGTTTGCTGTTTAATGCAAGAGATCATGCACATCTTTACATGGCAAAAAGTTTTTACCTAGCATACTATCCCAAAGAAGGTCCTTCAGGCTGTCACAAGAATTCAACAGAAGTGAGTAAGGGTCCCAGCACAGGCAGGAGGTGGATAAGTTTCCAGATTTTTCACTTCAACAAGAGTTGCTCCCTTTTGATTTCTCCCATATACCCAGAATCCTGTCTAAAGATTCCATTTGAAAAGACAGCTCTCCTACTTTGAAAGCATCTATCTGCAAACTTTTTTAAACAGCTTTTATAATGATTGAACAGAGGTAAGCCCTGCCCACTTCTGATGGACATTTGGGATTCTGGCCAAAGGAAGTTACAAAACTGATGTGATCAACAAACTTGTAGATAAATCTTACAATAAATCCTCAGAAGTAGATCAGCAGAGTCAAAAATGGGCACAGCTGGCAAGTTGAGCTCTTGAGACACAGAACCAACTTTTTTGAACTAAGAAAATACATAAGAAAACAAACTTTTAAAGTCTTCATTAATCAATGAACAGAAAGGCAGAGAGAGGGAGAGAAATTCTCCAACTGCTGATTCACTCCCCATATGGTCTGGGCCAGAAACTCCATCCCAGACTCTCTCATGGCTTGCAGGGGTCCATGTATCAGGGCTGTCACCTTTGTCTTCCCAGGGACATTAACAGGAGACTGGATCAGTCTCAGAGTAATCGGATATGAACATGGGATGCCAGTGTTGCAACTGACAGCTTAACCTACTGTACCACAATTTTTCCCCCTGCACAAAGCTTAAAATAGGTTGATATCATGCATTGTAATGCTAATTAGTCATGATTCTGTTAATCAAAACCTTTAAGAGTTAGAGTTACACAAATAACACCATTACCTGTGAGTAATAATCATCCAGCTTAGCAATCAACTAAGTAAGAATAAGGTATTTTCTGTTCAGATTTTACAACCTGTAAGTACAATTGCTTGTTTTGATATCACTTGACTTGTTTGGGCCAGGATCACACACTGCTGAGCACAGTCAGTCGCCATTACAAGATGGCGACAGGCACAGAGTAAACAACTCTGCCCTGATGTAGCTTCCTGCCCTAGTTTGCCTGGCAACAGCAGCGACCTATCCCAATCTGACAAGTAAGCACTCACTGTCCTATCACGACCGGTCACTGAGCCACAGACACGCCTCTCATAGAGATGTATATAAGCCATCCGCTTTGCTCTCCCTGCGCCCCTCACCGCCATCTTACCCTCACTGAAGCGGCGCTCCAATAAAGTGTGATCAGAGAAGGACTTCGGTGTCTGCGTTTTATTCCCTGCTGGCCAGGGGCGCGCTACAACACACCATAAACCCTTTAATATACGTGCAATTCACATGTTGTAAAAGAGGCCTGAAGAGGAGTATAGAAACTGAGTTTTGTGATTGAGCACATAACTTAAATTAAAGAACAAAAATTCGGTCACATCATCTGGTTACATATTAATTTTTTAAAAGATTTATTTATTTTTATTGGAAAGTTAGTTTTACAGAGAGAAGGAGAGACAGACAAGACAGAAAAAGCTTCACTCCTCAAGTGGACTCCATAGCAGGAACTGAGTTGATGCAAAGCTAGGAGCCTGGAGCTTTTTCCAAGTCTCCAACATGAGTGCAAAATCCCAATGCTTTGGATTGTCCTTTACTGCCTTCCCAGGCCACAAGCAAGGAGTTGGATAGAAAGCAGAGCAGCCAGGAAATGAACCAGCATCCATATAGGATACCAGTGCATGCAAGGCGAGGACTTTAGCTACTAGGCTACCACACTGGCCCTATGTATGAATATTTTTGAGAACCAAATTGTCATTTACTGACCACTCTAACAAATCAAGCTATATTAATTATGGTATGGGTCAATATTCATCATTTTAAAATAACTGCATCAATACAACTTCTTCCTGCTTTTTAGCTTAATTATGAAAAGTTGTTATTTAATGATAAAATAAATTTAGGCTTTTATATATCAAATCTATTTAAGGAAAGATTTATCTGCACCTGTAAAGCTAGAAGTTAAATGCATTATAAACAGTATCTTCTTGTAAAAAAAAAAAAAAAAAAAAAAAACAGAACAAAATAATCTGTTTTAAATGAGCAGGAAGATTTAAAGCCTCTTTGAGAGCTTTAGACTTTAAACATTCTAACTCAGGTTCAATTACCACTGCCAACTGACAGAAATGTAACTAACAATGTAAGATTTTTGCTCCCTCTTGGCAAAGAGAGACAAGGCTTGCCCTGCATGTTGTAAGAAATATGAAGGGTCACTCTAAGCGAATGTAGACCAATTCTGAACTAATAAGAAAAGAAAATATTTTTCTGTATGCTAATCATCTCACAGAATGAACCCTTGCAGGAGGCAACACTTTGCAAATGAATTTTGAAAGGAAATGAGGACAAACATTTACAGACTTTCGTGTGTGCCAGAGAACCCTACCTGAGGCTGCTGGGTTGGGAGAAAGGATGTGTGTAGCAGTCCCTGAAGCTCAAGACAGACACCTATACTGGGGGAGCTGGTGACATGAAGTCAAAAGGCTCTTGGTTACTAGTGGAGCAGCCACTGCGACAGTAGCAAGAAAGCTGCCCAGGGCTGATTCAGCACCAAGGACAGCTCCAGCCATAAGCTCTGATTTCTGGAAGAGGTTGAAAAATAGCTACTGTCTTAAAGTTACATCACACAGATCTTTTACTTTCCTGTGGATTGTATTTCTACAAGCATTCTAAAGTATTTCTAGAAAGACATAGGATGTAAAAGACATATAAATTATTCTTAGGTGTATCAACGAATAACCAACTAAGTGTCCACACAAAATGTTCTTCAGGAAGACATATTCTTGAGGCTCAATGGGTTAATCTATGCCTTTAAATGATGAGATTGAGTCAATACCAAAGGATTGTGGGTACAGCAATGAGAGTCAAGCCCAAACGCAAAACCAGCACTAACCTAGAGGGTCATAAACTCATTTGGTTCTTTGTTTTTTTTTTTTTTTTTCTTTTTCAGGGGGTGGTTATAATATGTCCTGACACCTAAGCAAGAAGAGCTTTTGTTCTGGGAGTGAACATTTATGAAACTCAGCAGTGAGTGAGATAAGGTGGTAGGTAGAAACCAGAAATAAGAGGAGACAGGAAACATTTAGAGGCTTCAGGGGGAATGTGTGCACATGAACAAACTGAAAAAAGTTGTTCAAAAAAAAATATATATATATAAGAATTATCTTCATCACCTAGCCTAGTCTTATGTCAGATCTTAGTATCACCCCGGATAAATCAGTCTTCAAGTCCTAAAGCCATAAAGATGTGAATCTAGCATTGCCAGCAGTTCTTTAGATCTTCCAGGGTTACCCTGAAGTCCTCGATATATAGATCCTATAAGTCATCTAGAGTAGCAGATAGCCACGGTTTTCATTCATTTGTTGATGTGTTAATTCTCTTATCCAGTCTGTAAGCTGCTTCAGGATGGGGACATAACTTCCCCTGGGCTATCAAGTTCTTATCAGAATTCCTCGATCACAGAAGGTGTAAAATCTCATCAGACAGTAAGTGCTGCCCATTTTGCCTCAGGAATATATTGGGCCCGACCTCTTCTTTACTCTTCCACTTTCACCTCTGTGGTCAGTTTGCTACAGACTTCACCCATGAAAACATATAGAAGCCAAGGATGGATATAAGGTGTGAGAACAGCTGTGAAGTTATCCATCCCACTTGGTACAGTTGTGTTGGGGCCTTGATTTGCAACATTCTATAAATGCTAAGCTCTAGTTAATGTAGAGCTTTGCTATTCTTCAAAGTGTCATTAATTTCTCTGCCCATGTTTTTCATTTATTGCATTTCTTTTGGTGGAACACCAAAAATTTCTCCAGCTCATCTTCTCTTGCTACCAACAGGAGAGCCAAATTTCCCTTCAAGTACTGATGGAAGATAATTTTCCTTAATACTATGAGTTTAAAGGTTATTAAAAAGCACTTACCACCAGGATCTAAAGGGGTCCAATGACCTGAGAAGGCACATCTGACCACAAGTACTGGATAGGGCTTGGAAATAAATAAGGATTGGTTTTCTCTTGAGGAATACTTCATTGGCATTAAACTACAAAGTTCCCATTTCAAATATTTTCTGTTAGTTGATAAAAGAAATGAATGATTCAACACATACTAACAATACATAATCATGCAAGTGGCATTCAGTTTTCTGCTGTATTCAGTGTGTCTAAGACAGTGAACTGTGCCAAAGGCAAAAGAACACTTAGGAATGGTATGAAACAGTGATGTCTCATTTGTGTGACCATATAAACTCAAATTACATAAAATTAAAATTATAGAGACTGCCAAAACCATACAAAATGAAAACTAGAGAAACTCTGTTACATTCCGCATGCCCAAAAGTCACACAAGGCAAGTGGCTTGTCACCATTTACAAGAGCACCATTTACAAGTACATCTCTATCATCAAATGCTAGCCTTGTAGACTGAGTTTGGAAGTGTGCCCTGACTTTGAATTTTTTTTTTACTAATTTGCAAAGAATTGCTGTTGGTTTTTCCTTAGAAGCTTAATAATATTTGATCGTGAAGCACATTTGGTCATGGCCCCTTGTTTTCTTGGAGAATTTTGATTACTGAATTAATTTCATGACCTGTTATTGTTCTGCTTAGGTTTTCCTGTGTCTTAGTGGTTCATTTTTGGTAAAGTAAATAAATAAATAAATAATCAATGCATTTTCCCCAAGTTTTTCAATTTGTTGGCGTATACTTGTTTATAATGGCCCCTGATGATTCTGTGTGTTTCCACGGTATCAGTTGCAATATTTTACTTTTTGTCACAGATACTATTTATTTGAGTTTTATTTTTCCCCTGAGTTAGTCTAGTGATAAGTTTATCAATTTGGTTTATCTTTTCAAAGAACCACTAATCTTGATTTCATTTTATTGATCATTTGTATAGCTTATTATTTTCTATTTTATTTGTTTCTGCTCTGGCATTTTTAAAAATCTCTTTTATTCTACTGTTTTTCAATCTGGTTTGTTCTTATTTATATATATATGTATATATCCTTGAAAACTATGGATAGGTTATTTACTTCATTATTCTGTAATTTTTAAAGTAGATACATATTGCTATAAACTTCCCTTTTAGTAGTATTTCTGTATATCTTGTAAGTCTTTGTGTGTTGTATTTCTGTTTACATTAGTACTAAGGAATTTAAAATTTTTCTTTTGATTTCTTCAGTGACCCATTCATGCAGAAGCAGGTTCTTCAGTTTCCCCTATATTTGTGTAATTTTTGGAATTTCTTTTTGTTGTTAATTTCTTATTTTATTCCATCATTATCAAGCAGGGATGAATGATATGACTTCAGTTTTTAAAAAATTGTTGAGGCTTGTATTGTAGCCTAATATATAGCTTATCCCAGAAAATGTTTCATGTGTTGGAATATTCTGTCAATGTTTGTTAGGTCCATTTGGTGTCTCACATAATATGGTCTAACTTAGAGGTTTCTTCATTGATTTCATTCATGCAGATTATACATCATTAGTGAAATTAGGGTGTTGAAGTCCCCCACTATCATTTTATTAGAGCTTATCTCTTCCAAAAGAACTCATAATATTCTAAAGTAAAATTGGGTGCTCTGGCACTAGCTGCAGGTACATTTAACATTATATTTTCATGTTTGATTGACCCTTTGGCCATTATATACTGACCATTTTTTGTCTAAAATCTATTGTGTCTGATAAAAGAATAGCAACTCCTGTTTATTTTTCAGTTGTGCTTACATGACATTTTCCCCCATCCTTCTGCTTTTTGTCTTTATGTGTCTTTTCCTGTGAGATGCATTTCTTTCTCTTTCTTTCAAGATTTATTTATTTATTTGACAGAGTTACATATGCAGCGGTCTGTGTAGTGCCATAGAAAGACAAGCCTCTGCCTTCAGTCCTGGCAGCCCAGATGGACTCTGGCTTGAGCCACAATTGCTCCACTTTCAATCCCTCTCCCTGTTTGTGGCCTGGGAAAGCAGTAGAGGATGGCCCAAAGCCTTGGGACCCTGTACCACGAGGAAGTCCCAGGCTCCAAATCAGCTCAGCTCCAGTCATCATGCCCATTTGGGAGTGTCTCTTCCTCTCTTTTCAATAAAAATAAATAAAATCTTTTATAAACGTATAACTTTAAAAAAAATAAAGAGAGAGAAGGATAAAGATTTTCCATCTGCTGGTTCACTCCTCAGGAGGAAGCCAGGAGCTGGAGCTGCTTGCAGTTCTCCCACATGGTGCAGAGGTTCAAGTAGTTGGGCCATCTTCTGCTTATCCCGGGTGCTTTAGCAGGAAACTGAATGCAAAGTGGAGTAGCCACATCTCCAACCTACATGTATAAGGGAAGCCAACTTTACCTGCTCCACCACAGTGCCAGCCCTGAAGTACTTCTTGTCGACAACATACTGTTGGATGTTCTGTTTTTATCCATTCACTCTGCCTGCATTTCTAAATTAGGGAATTTAGATTGTTTGCATTCAAAGTTATTATTGATTGGTAAGTAATGATATAACTATATTAAGAGATGAAGTAAACCTGTGAAGAGGAACTGACAAAGGGAGTAGCTGTAGTAACGGACTTTCTGGGAAAGGAACAAATAAAACAGCGTGGCTCTATCAACATGCACACATACTGTGGGGCTCAGGGGCAAAGAGGTCACTAGGTCAACAAGGTGGCAACTAGCAGTCAAGGTCCCTGGGTTACCTGTGGCGAGCAAGATGGTGGCCAAGGACAGAGCCCTGGGCGTGAACCAGGGAAAGGGTCAAGTTGTGTCAAACAAAGACTGATTGACGGGGGCCATTTCGCTCACCTACCCCAGGCCTATGGGGGGGTGGCTTCCGCAGTCGTGCTCCTAGTAATTGGCTCCTAGTTTCTCCCTCCTGGTATTCCTGAAACTCCTGGCCTGAGGCTATCCATTACCCTATATAAGAATCTGTACTTCCCAAATAAACCAGAACTGCTGGACAGAACCCCTGCCCGTCTGTTTGTCTCTCATGCACCGGGAGGCTGGGTGGCAGGCAGCAGGTTTACCCCCTCCGGCAACGGGGTACTAGAGGAATCTGTGGGGAAGACCCCACCCCGCACATGCAACCCTGCAAACATTCTGTAAGTCATCCTCTGGCTCTGAAGTATCCAATCAGACCATATGCAACCAAATATGTAGAGGGGAAGTAGATTTGTTTACTAAGAGAAAACAAGACAATTCCCTGCTATGCTGCAGGCTCTTGTGGTCCTGAATCAAAGCTGCTTCCTGCTGAAAGCCTTGGTGTCTTGTCCCTCTCTGTTCTGTATCCTGCTACCATTTTCACTTAATTTTGAAAAGTTTTATTTATTTAATTAGTTTGAGAGGCAGAGAGATGATGGGTCAGGGCACAGAGGCGAAATCTTCCATTTGGCAGTTCACTGCCAGCTGGGGTTGGGACACCAGACTGAAGCCAGGAACTCAATCCAGGTTTCCCGTGTGGGTGGTACAGACCCAGGTGGCTGAGCCATTGTCTGCTGCTTTCAGGATGAAGCTAGAATCAGCAGACGCAGAACCGGAATCAGCAGAGGCGCCACGCGCTGGCATGTGATGCAGGCAACACTAGCCTTTTTCTTAATTACCAGATCAAACTTTTGCCCTTCACTATTTAAAATTTTTTTTCTTTCTACTTTATGTTACACACCTTCTCTTTTTCTAGAGGGTATTGTAATTTTACATGTCTTCACAGAGCTGCTGATTTTTTCTTTGTTTCTATTTTCAAGACTCTCTTAAACATCTTCTGTAAGGTCGGTTTGCTGGTGAACAATTCCTCCAATTTTTGCTCAGCTTGGAAATTATTTCTCCTTCATTTATGAATGACACCATTACTGAATGCAGTATTTTTGGTTAAGAGTTGTATTCTTTAAAAAAACTTGAAGGGCCCAGCGTGGTGACCTAATGGCCTAAAGTCCTTGTCTTGGATGCACCACGACCCCATATGGGCGCCGGTTCTAATCCTGACAGCCCTGCTTCCCATCCAGCTCCCTGCTTGTGGCCTGGGAAAGCAGTCGAGGATGGCCCAAAGTCCTGGGATCCTGCAACTGTGTGGGAGACCTGAAAGAAGTTCCTGTATCCTGACTTCGGATTGGTACAGCACCAGCCGTTGCGGTCACTTGGGGAGTGAATTATTGGATGGAAGATGTTCCTCTGTGTGTCTCCTCCTCTCTGTATATCTGACTTTGTGATAAAAACGAAATAACTTTTTAAAAAACTTGGAAATATTTCCTCCTGGCATATGAGGTTTCTGTCAGAAAAAATATTCTGGGGGATGGCAATGTGGTACAGCATGTTAAGCCACTTTCTGTGAAGCTGGCATCCCATGCGAGGGATGGTGTGTTCTGACTGCATCACTTGCAGTCCAGCTCCAAGCTAAGGTGCCTGGGAAGGCATCGGGAAATGATCAAGTGCTTGAATTCTTGCCACCCATGTTGGAGGTCTAGATGAAGGCCCTGGCTCCTGGTGTCAGCCGGATCCAGCCCCAGCCGTTGCAGCCATTTGGGGAGGGACTAAACAGACAGGTGAGTGATCTCGTGCTCTCTCTCTCTCTCTGTATAATTCCACCTTCCAAATAAATAAATAATCCTTAAAATTATATGGCTGATCTAATGGAGATTTCCTTAAAAGTGGCTTCGTGCTTTCATATTACAGATTGAAAAATTCTCTCTTTGGAGAGCTCAGCTTTAATGTGTCTGGTGAGGATCATTCGTGGCCATGTCTGTTTGTAGTCTCATTGGTCTCTTGTACTGAGATGTCCATATCTTTCTCCAGATTGGAGAATTTTCAACTATTCCTTCACTATACAGGTTGTACAGCCTTTACTCCTTCAGGAATTCCCAGAATAAATGTATTATTTAATTCAGTGGTGTCCAAAATGTCTCAGACAATGTCTTCATTCTCTATGTTCTTTTGTTTCCCGATGGCGTATTTCAAAAGACCGGTCTTCAAGTTTAATTATTCTTTCTTAGGTTTTATCTAGTTGATCATTAAAGCTATTGGGTTTACTAAGTTCTTCAAAGATTGCTATTTGATTCTTTTTTTTTTTTAAGATCTCTGTCTCCTTGCTGAATTTCTCATTTGTATTATGCACTGATTTCCTAATTCATTAAGTCAATGTGTATTCTCTGAGCTGACACTGTGGCATAATGGGTAAAGCTACTGCTTGTAATGCCAGTATCACATAGAGGGGCTGATTCATGGCCCAGCTGCTCTACTTCTGATCCAGTTTCCTACTGATGCTTTGGGAAAAGCAGTGGCATAAGTGCCTGGACTCCTGCAACTCATGTGGGGACCTGGAAAAGCTCCTGGTTCCTGGTTTTAGCCTGACCCAGCCCTGATCATTGTGACCAGTAAATGGAAGATTTCTCTCTCCTTCGCTCTCAAATGATAAAAATAAATTAATAAATTTTTATTCTCTTATACCTTGCTTTTAGCTGCTAGGCTACCAATAGACATTTTGTACACCTGTTTCAACTTCCACATTGTAAAGATAAGGCCAAATGAGGGTTCAGCGCAGTAGCCTAGCACCTACAGTCCTTGCCTGGAAGGCGCCACGATCTCATACAGGCATCATTTGTGTCCTGGCAGCTCCACTTCATATCCAGCTCCCTGCTTGTGCCCTGGGAAAGCAATCGAGGACAGCCCAAAGCCATGGGACCCTGCACCTGTGTAGGAGACCTGGAAGAAGCTCCTGGCTCCTGGCTTCGGATCAACGCAGCTCCAGCTCTTTCAGCTGCTTGGGTAGTGAGTCAATGGACAGAAGATCTTTCTCTCTGTCTTAATTCGTCTCTGTATGTCTGACTTTCCAATAAAAATACAATAAATCTTTAAAAACAATAAGGCCAAATGAGATGCTCAAGATTATAACATAATCAACATAATATGACAAAGGTTCCACCACTCTTCTGTTCAGTCTACACACACACACACACACACACACACACGCAACTGAAGTTCCCCTCCAGTTCTACACTTCATTCTTCTTTGGACTCCATGACAAGCCACATGGTCACCTTCAGGAGATCACTGATATTTTAGAGAGGAGCATAGTTCCTTCCTTCTCCTAATACCTTTGTCTGTCAAGAATCTCTTCACAACAGAAGTACCCAGAAAAGCACAATCTGGCATTTTCTAAATTTACTTCTGATCAATACCAGCTGGTACATTAATAAAGATTCAGATCCCATGAAATGCAATGAGATCCCCGATTTCTAAAATGAGAAAAAGCAGCAACCTGTATCATTGTTTTGATTATGGGCAAATGTAGTGTGGCAGAGCTGTTGCCTGCATTAACACCCTTTCCTCTCCTCAATAACATGACTCTAATTTCCAGCTGACTCTAATGCTTTTACCTAATAGATAAGAGACTATTTTCTAGTCATTCTGGGGCTGTCTTGCCCTGTGACTAAAATCAGAACAGCAAACTAAAAGTCAACTGTCATGTGGGATTTCTAAGAATTTTCCTTCAAAGAAAGGGTTGGATTTTATGCTTTCACCAGCTTTTAGCCTGAGATGAAGATGTCAGAGTTGACATCCCAGCAACAATACTAGAGCATGAGAAGAAGGATTACATCCTAATGGTTGGTACAGGAGGGAAAACCTGGATGGAGCTTGGGTCCCTGTAGCCTAGTCTGGAGTCTCCCTACAAGATGTATACTCCTTTTCTTGAGACTTCTTTCATGGGAGAGGAAGGTAACTCTTCAAGGGTTAAGCCGCTGTTGCTTGCTTTTTTCATGTGCAATTCACCTAATTTCAAATTCATTTAACATAATCTAGTATTCTTAGCTACTTGTTGAGAGGTGTCTCTATTGAAAAAGCTATTCAGAGTTGAAACTCTGTGTGAAGATATAGTGACAGCACAATATGAAACTTTCTATGAAGACATGGCAAGAGTCCTCTGAAAGGTAAAGTTCCCATCCTAACTTTCACAGTTTTAGGGCAGTTTTGAATTGGTACAGTGTTCTCTAATCCCAGGTTTGCTGCTCTTACTCTACATCTTTTGCTTATTTCGTTTCTTCTTCCTCCCCCTTAGCCCCAGGACTGAAGCAATCCTCCTGCCAGGATTCTCTTGACCACCACACAGCTCTCAGCCTGGAAACTCAGAACACGTACTAAAGTCGGGCTATGATATCCCACTGGGTCAGTCCCTTTGGTCTGAAAATACTATGCTCAAGGCCTGTTTAGGAAGTTTGCTCTCATCTTCATCTCTTTTATACATTTGGAATTCCAGAATATACTTTTTTTTTATAATCTATTTTATTGTGTTGTTGTCAATCTTTACATAGTTAATTACAGTTAACAGAATATACTTTTAAAGCCAGGTATCAGTGTTACTTTGGCCAGCCAATGGATTGTGCAGGTGTATATGCTGTAAATGAAAATACGGATGGTTTTTCCTGAGAAAAACAGAGGAAAATGCTGTCAGAACTTCAAGTGGAACAAGAAAACAAACATAGCCTTGGCTTCATAATGTGTCCATGATAATATTCACCTTAGTTAATTTTAAGCTAAACACACTGGGTCTATCAAAAATCAATGTAACTTATAACTGAGGAAGATCCATGGTTTATGGATCCCAGAGTTCATTTAATTTGAGAGCTCATTTTAAAAAATAGGATGCAGAAGTTTAAACACACCTACCACAGAACTAAGTGTAAGTCTCAGAGGGTCTTGTGGCCCATTTAAGTGAGAGACAACAAACCTGAGTTCCACTAACTTTGTGAGTGAGTCAACCCTGGTTCTAATCAAGACATATGTACAAAGCCCTGCTCAAGAGAAAAGAAGGGATTAAGGGGAAACAAACTAGAATCAGATGTAAGGCCCAAAGCCAGAAGACAAAAATATGCAAGAAAAAAATCTAAGCAGTGGGAGTTCTGAGCTTCCTGTTTATGTAGCAATTAGAGTAGGGAAGAAGAGCTTCATAAACCAAAAATATCAGGACCCGGGATGTCATATACACAGATCATCCATGCGATACCCAGAAAATGTGCTAGATACTCACTGTAGATCAATCTAAAACCTCATCTTCAGAAAAAAAAAAACGGTTTGGATAATGTCTTATAGATATAATCATTCATTGACTCTCACTAGATATTTTTTTTAAAGTCCCTAATATTTGCCTTAGATATACAATTCTTTTTTTAAGATTTATTTATTTTTATTGCAAAGTCAGATATACAGAGAGGAGGAGAGACAGAGAGGAAGATCTTCTGTCCAATGACTCACTCCCCAAGTGACCGCAATGGCTGGCGCTGTGCCAATCCGAAGCCAGAGCCAGGAGCCAGGAACCTCCTCCTGGTCTCCCACATGGGTGCCAGGGTCCCAAGGCATTGGGCCGTCCTCAACTGCTTTCCCAGGCCACAAGCATGGAGCCAGATGGGAAGTGGAGCTGCTGGGATTAGAACTGGCGCCCATATGGGATCATGGTGCATCCAAGACGAAGACTTTAGCCGCTAGGCCACTGAGCCAGGCCCAGATATATAATTCTTCAGAAAACAATGTTTTATCTTTTTTTAAATCTTGAATCCAGTGGTAATGACAAACTAATAATTAACTAAGCACTATGTGCCCACTCAGTAGCTTGCTAAACATTGTACAAA
The DNA here is from genome assembly GCF_030435755.1 of Ochotona princeps. NCBI lineage: Eukaryota > Metazoa > Chordata > Mammalia > Lagomorpha > Ochotonidae > Ochotona > Ochotona princeps. The sequence continues at coordinate 51,944,419 of NC_080832.1, read as the reverse complement.
GAATGCCATTATTTATCAGACAGTTAGATGGATTAGGTACTTCTGTTGTCCCCAAGTTACAGGTGGGAAGACTGATGTCCAGAGAGGTTACACAGCTTAAGGGAGATAAAGCCAAGCTGCATTTCTGCAGAAATTTGAGATTTAGAGAATAAGCAACCCATCAGGATCACACAGCTATTTAATGATATCATCAGGATGCTAACTTGGTCAAACTTCAAAACAGGCTTTCTTACTCCATGTCCACATACTCTCATGATGTGTAAGGATTCCCAAACAAAACAGGACATGGTTAAGGGGTTCTGACAATAGCTCTCTTTGCACCAATGCCAGTAGTATATGTCCTAATTTAACAAGTCCTTATTGACTTTTTAGAATATGTGTGGCCTACTTGGTATGACTAGCAGGGCTGAAAATCAGCAGTCAGGCTAGGCAGGAAGCCTGGCAAACAGTTTGGCAGTTGTAGCTTATTTTATCACTAGACCTCCCACCTACTTGATCGATGCCATTTGTTTTTTGTTTAAGATATATTTTTATTGCAAAAGCAGATATACAGAGGGGAGCAGAGACAAAGAGGAAGATCTTCTGTCCGCTGGTTCACTCCCCAAGTGACTGCAACAGCTGGAGCTAAACCGATCTGAAAACAGGATCCAGAAACTTCTTCCAGATCTCCCACATGGGTGCAGGGTCCCAAGGATTTGGGGCATCCCCGACTGCTTTCCCACGCCACAAGCAGGGAACTGGATGGGAAGCTGGGCTACTGGGACACGAACCGGCACCCATATGGGATCTTGGCATACGCAAGGTGAGGACTTCAGCTGCTAGGCTACCATGCTGAGCCCGATCCATACCATTTGGACACAATAGTTGCATTGCCATTCACATCAATTCCACAGCTTCTCTATAACAATATGGCATAATTTAGGGCTGGGACACTTTCTTTGTGACTTCATGGTTAATAAAGTTCCATTTGTGTGAAAACAATCACATTATAGCAGGAAATGATCATTTGCATATGTGGAAGCTGGAGCAACTGCTACAAAGCCTGCGTTGCTGCTACTGAGGGGTTTCCTCCTAATAGTCCATCCCCCTTCTAATCCTAAATTCAGGTTCAGGTCCCATTGGAAATGGCCAGTTCTACAGAAGACATCATAACACAAGTTACATTGCCAAAAAGAAAAAAAATGACTGAAACTTGTTGTACCAAGAAACAAATATATAATGGTCCAATCCCATCCCAAGTCTCTCCATCCCACAGAGAAAGAAAAAAATGTGGGAAGTGTGTGTTTATAAAAATGAGCCATGGTAGTTGTTAACATGAGGACACTAAAAAGCAGGTGGAAAAACAAAGGTTGTTCAATATTCCAGGCCCAAATGGAAATGACCATTAGCATTCTGGTTACATTATTGTAGTACTATATTTATTTTACAAAACAATGGCACTCAAACACTACATATAATTTTGGAATCTTTGTGGTGGAATGTTTGGTTATTTCATTCACTTAAAAAGGTCATTTGGTTAATGCTAACCAGCAATTGCTTATGTTTCAGGCAAAAGTCATTTGCACATCTTGACTTGAGCATTCTAGAGACACATATACCAACAGTTTGAGCTTCTCTTCCTGGGACCTTTTAATTCCACAGTAATAAAGATTCCTACCCCCAAAACACACACACACACACACACACACACACACACACACACAATGTGACCTGCATGGAGCTATGTGACAACATTAGCCAACCTTCTTGCAACACCCAACTATCATTGTGTTTTCATATTGGTAAGAACTTAGAAGTTGTCCTGTTCTTTCACATTTCACAGTATCCACTGGTTCACGTCTGACACTCTTGGGATGTACAAGAAGGAACAATTGCAGACTCAAAAGAAAGGATGGGGTGTGGCATCAAGGTATAGAATACATGGAGCACAAGGAAGTGGAGGGCAAGAGAGTGAAGGTGCAGAGGAGGGAGGAGGCAGTGCAGAGGAGGGAGCAGGCAGTGCAGAGGAGGGAGGAGGCAGTGAGAGAGCTGCTGTTCCAGCCACCATTAAGTTTTCAGAGGCCTCCTGTTGAGATTTATCCTTTCCCATTGTCCCACAACCTTCCTGTGCTCCAGTCCCAGAACAGAGAAACTAGTAGGATGACTGTGTGCTTTGATATGAATAGACATGTGGGGAGCAAATGGTTATCCTTTAGAAAGCGATCCAGAAACTCATGCTTCTAGCTGAATCACAGAGATCAATATGTATAATGGATATGTTTAAAGTGTGTGTGTTGGCGCAGAGCAGAGAGAGAGAGGAGTTGATCATCAAAGTTTTATGGCTTGTCATGCCAGGATTTCATCTTCTTGCTTGATTTCAGTGGCAGTGAATTTACAGCAGCTTAATTGAAGTTCCCAGAATCCTCAATCTTCTTATTTATCTTCCTTCTTTAAAAGAACTGCTGGCTCTGTCTTCAGACCAGAGAGGGTATACCTAAGAAGCCGTTGAACTTGACTGGACAATAAGATGCTGGACTCTATGTTTGGTATATGCTTGCAATGGGGGAATCTCAACTGAACTTGAACTGTGGTTATGCAACAAGGTGGAGGAATCCACCATGGTGGGAGGGTTTGGGGAGGGGTGGGGAGAATCCAAGTACCTATGAAACTGTGTCACATAATACAATGTAATTAATGAATTAAAAATAATAAATAAATTTTAAAAAATAAAAAAACAAAAAAAAAGAACTGCTGATGCCAGGGGGAGCTTCAGCAGTTATCTGAGGAGCTAGAGGAGTTTTCCAAAAGGCACTTTCTCAATAGAAACAAAGGGCACTGTGCAGCTTCCCCAGTGTGCACTTAGGGAGATCAGCAGCCAGTCATTTGTTCGTCTGCAGCCACAAACACGGCCCTGAATGCCATGTTAGCTCTCCACTTCAGGCCCCAAAGCGGCTTCAGCTGATAGTTTTCAGGCGGCAAGGTGCTAAAGAGAAGGGAAATTGTCTCCTCCCAGCTTCTCTGCTGGATGATGTGAGCTTCCTGGAAATCCATGCTTCTTACAAGACTGGACATTAGCAAGTGACTCTCCCAGCTGTGTAAATTTCTTCCTTTTTTAAAAAAAATTTTATTTTTTTCTTTTCTTTTTTTATTATATTTTTGACAATCTTTACATAGTTACTTAGGGTAAAAAGGTTCAAGGGCTATAGGAAAGTGGGTAAGATTATTATTTCCATATTGTTTCCTTCATGTTTAAAGGGGGGTATTAACGGAGAAGGCCCACCCAGTTTCCCACCCACCCAAGGTCCCGGATGTAGGGCATGCTCCGAGTTTCTTGCTCAAGTGATTTTGATGGTTCACCAGCTATGAATCGCTGCCGATCTTGCCACTCCAAGCATGATGAGGTCTTTGAAGAAACCAATGATTGACAGAGTCCATCATAGAGTCTCTGTTTGCCCAGTTTTTCACTGCCAACATACAGCTGAGATGGTTGATTGACCTGTTCTGTCTTCTGTCTTTTCTTGGTTAGGGCTCTGAGTACAGCATTTCGATTGAGGAGATCTTCAAAGAAACTTTGTCTGAGGTGTTCTCAGACCAGATTCTTGTGTGCTCTAGCAAGCACAGGGCCCGGCACAGTCCATCGCCCCGATCAGCTGGTGGTTGCAATTGCTGGGTTGGTTCTGTTTTCAGTCCTGACTTCCACTGGAACCAATGGGTGTTGCAGTCCAGCCTGGTTCTGCCCATCACATACTTGGTCCTCGCATAAACCAGTGGGAGCTGCAGCCTAGTTGGAGCGACCCACAATAACTCCCAACAGGCCCGCCCCCTACCCTGGTTTGCCAGTATGTGTAGCAGTAGTCCAGTCTGTCCCACACCCCACTCGGCTCTCATACATGCCAATGGGTATTAAAGCTTAGTGCCATCTAACCAGCTCCACTATGCAACCCACACAGATGCTGTTGGGTGCCTCTCTGTCTAGCCACTCCAACCCCTGTCCTAGTTTTCGTGGCCTCCCGTGGCAGTGGTAACCCAAGAGGGAGGTACCCACTATTTCCCTCTCAGGCCTCTCCCACTCCCGGATTATGCACTCTCCAGGTGGTTCTGTGGTTAGACTCGACAGAATTAGCCCCCAGTGCCAGCTTCTTCCAGCTGATGCTGTGGCTAAGACCAAACAACCCTCACTCACTCTAATTTTGTTTGCACCAGTAGGAATAATCAGCCCAGCCTGGCTTTTCCCTAATCTAGTCCACATGCAGTGCACAGGTGTTGTAGCCCTGCTTAGTCTGGTCTGTCCCCATCCCAGCTCATGCTCTCCAGTGGGAGTAGCTGTCCAGCAAGGGAATCACCCCTTTTTCCCCTGCCAGCTCCACCCCCTCCATTCCTAGTTCTCATGCGTGCTGGTTGGGCACTGTGGTCAGATCTGGTATTGGCAACCTCATATTGGCATTCCATATTGTGCACTGGTTTTTGTCACGACCAAACCTGGCTCGACCCATACTGTTCTGGTGCTCGGATATGCCAGTGGATGACGTAAACTGATTCAGCCTGGTCTGCTCCCGACCCATGCCAAATGTATGCCAGTGGGTAACTTTCCATGGCCTGTTTTGGGCTGTTTCCTATCATGTTTCTTGCACTTACATGCCGGGTCTGTGTCCTGCCGGAGGAGTTGCCCAGGCTCCTCCATCAGAACCCCTCCCAATGCCAGATTTTGCACATACCAGTGGGTCCATGAACCAGCCCTACTCAGTTCACCTCCTGTCCTAGCAGGAACAGTGGCTTTTCCTGACTGGCCTTCAACCCAAATTGGTCCTTGCTGTTGGATGTTTCAGCCCAGCCATGGCTCGTCCATACCCACATATGACTCAGTAGGGGTTGAGATCTTGCCTAGTCCATCCCCCATCTACCCTGGTCCTCCAGAACACGAACACCAGAAGGTGTTGGAGTCTGACCTGGCTCAGTGCATCCAATCCCAGTCCACACTTGTGTCAAGGGAGACTACAACCGTTTCCTGATCAGAACGCACCCCCCGTTCCAGGCCACGCACCCCTTGGTGGGAACCTCAACTCAGCTAGGGTTGTCCCCTTAGCTCCCCAATTGGGTCTGTTCCCAGCCGTAGATCACGCACCTGCCAGTGGTTGCTCTGACTCAGCTTGGCTCAGCCCCTCACCTGTCCTGACCTCTACCTTAGACACTGTGGCTTAGCGTTCCTGGCTCATGCAGACCAGTAGGTGCAAGAGCCTAGCTCGGCATGACCTATGCTCCATCTTGGTCTCTAGTTTCACTTGTGGGCTAAGGTTTGCTCAGTCCTGTCCAGTACACCCTGTTCCATTACCAATTGACACATTGGCCAGCCATTGGAGCTACTATGCCCAGCTTGTCTGACCCCCAGGTCTGGACCACATGTTCACCAGCAGGAGCTATGACTCGCCAGGGGAGTTTCCCAAGTTCCTCCACTTGATCCCCTCCCAGACCCAGTTCTCATACATGCCATTGGGGTTTAGGCCAGATTTCAGCAAAGTCTGGCCTCCCATTTGGCCTTGTATGAGCTGGTGAACATTGCAGCCCGGCCCACCCTACACCCTATTCAGGATGCACATTTAGGTGCTGCTGCCTTGACCAGTCCAGACTGTTGTTGGTTCCTTTACCTGTGATTGATGGCAGGCTCCTTGGTCACACCTAGCTTAGTCCATTACCACCCAAACTGTTGAGCTAACCAGTGGAGCTAGAATTTCCACAGGGTTTGGCCCACAAATCCTCCACAGAACCTACCCCCAGATATGGTTCTCGAGTGCTAGTTAATGTAATGGCCATGCATAATGTGACCCTTCTCCTGATCCATCATCATGTCAGGTAACAGGATGTGATTCTGCTGGACAAGCCCTGAGCCATAGCATTTGCATGGACTGGTGCTTGGTGATCAGCATTGTTCAGTGATTACAAGTTCTTCAAAGGAAGAGTTACTGTCATTGGGAATCTTTAGGATTGATTGACGTCCTAGAAGCACATCGGTTCAATCTGGAGCTACCTAAGCAGCGATTCAAAGAACCAAAACCCCAGAGCTCCTGACTAGGCGGCCAGCAGGCGGAGCCTGTTGCCAAATGGAGCACTGGCCACCCTGGGATAGCTCACCACGTGCATGTGGTGGCTGGAGTCTGGGATCCAAACAAGACGCCCCATCCTGAGACCCACCAGCAGCCTCCTGGCTGCTAGAAGTTTAAACTCCCAGGCCCAAGGTCGTGCCCCTCCCCAATCCCATTCACCGCCCAATGAGGGTGGTGGGTGGGCCTTGGACCTGCCCAGTTACAGAGACTTCACCCCTCGGTGTACTCACCCCAAAGGGAGCAGCCCCCAGAGCTCAGGCAGGCCCAGGGACAGCTCACCATGTGCACGTGGTGGCTGGCGTCTGGGATTCAGGCATGAGACGCCCCATCCTGAGACCCCTAGCTGTGTAAATTTCTAAAGATCCTTCACTAGTGTGTTCCATCAGAGTCTTCAAAGAGATAAATGTGCTCTGACTGTCCTGACTACACAAAGGGAGGAAGAGCAGCCTACCGTGGCTCTGAGGCGCAGTCACCCAATGTGGTCACGTAACCTTAGTCATTGGATATTGCATTAATGAACTCATGCTGAGGAGTACTCCTGGATGTTATCATTGGAGGGCATTTTAAACTTCTTGTTTCCAAAAAATGGACTGTGATTAACTAGGAGAGATGCATTGTGGATCTACACACAGGAAGTGTTTACCCAGAGAAGCAATTGAACTTGAAAAATAACTCACAGGGAAGGATCAGCAAAACAGAGTCCTGAGTCTATTTTTTTAAAAAACAAAAACTATATACAGCCTACATTAAAAAATAAAATCTCAGTTTTCTAAGGGGTAGTTTCCAAATCTGCTCTCAAAGGCAGATGCAAGTTCACAATCCATAGTAAATATCAAATATTTATCCAGAGTTATCCACACTTGTATTCATAAGATGCCTGAAGGAAAATAATCAACTGTTGATAGCATAGAAACAGCTTCCACTGTTTGTGGAGATTAGGACACAGTCCTGTTTTCTTCATAGAAAGGAAAAAAAATAGTTCACATCCATTGAAAGCAAGCCTCAGAACCTGTGATACTTAGAGGATGAATATTTATTCTTAAATTATTGGAGTTTTAACTGTTTTATGTTGTAGCTTTAGTTCTCTTGCAATGGGATTTGGCCTTTCTCTTTGTTATTATGAAAATTGGCTGTAAAAATATAACAGAGAGAAATCTATAAAAGAATAAGTAGGAGTAGGTGTGTAGCCTAGTAGTTAAGTCTGTAACTTATTGCCAGGTCCATGCTGCTCCTGGTCCCAGCTTCCTGGAAGGCAGTAATGGTGGCTTAACTAGATAGATTCCTACCATCCACATGGGAGACTTGCATTGAGTTCCCAGCTCCCATCTTCGGCCCAGCTCTGGCCTGACCATTGCAGTCACTGTGGGAGTAAACCAGTGAATTGGAGTTCTCTTTTTGTTTCTCGTACAAAATTTTTTTTAAACCAAAAGTAAAATTCTTCATGCCTGCACACATTTTATATTTCAATAATGCTTAGCGGGTGTGCCAGCTATTGCTAAAGTAACAGGGCTGATCAGCCCCTATACTGACAAGGACCAGTTTTTGAATGTTTGTTCACCCAAAGTTTTTAATGAACTACTCTCTTCAGAGATTTTAGCCTTGAGTTGTCCAGTTTCTACAATATTTCCAGAATTATCTATCAAATATTAGCCTAATTATTAAAGTCTCTGGCTTAAAAGCCTCTGCCAGTTCCCTACAGCTACAGATGAGCTGCAAATCCTCCCAACCTAGATCCACTCCTTTCGTCTGGCCTCACATCCTGGCTGCCTGCACAGTTCAGCCTTGTGTCAGCCATGCTGAACTTTTTACCCTTCTTCCTTTGATAAACTCATATGTAATTTCCAAGAGTTATCTGACATGTCAACCACCCGTCTTGGCCTCCCTGGCTGCCCAAGAAAAACAAAATTTTTCCTCCTCTGTTCTCAGGCACTGAGTACGCTATATAATGGCACAAATTTTTGCAAATATTCGGTCCATTGTATAACCCTTGTATAAATGTTTAACTTTTCCTGATGACTTGGAGTGCAGGGACCTTCAGCACTGACTCCTAGTCCCTGGTTCAACTCTTGAGTCATTCACAAGTGGTCTTCTCAATGTATTTACAGAATACCTACATGACACTCAATATTAACAGAAAAAACAAGCTATGGCTAATAAAAAAAAAGCCAGTCTCTCTTCTGCTTTATGGAAGTATTGGACAGCACTGTATGGTCAACTATGTACAGCTGGAGGGCACAGGGAAGTATACAAGATCCTGCGAGGACACATCCATAACCTCTACAGCCATGGCCCAGAAGGCACATGGCACTCAATTGTTCATTTCTGCTCTGCTCTCCCACTCACCACCACAGTCACTGTCAGATGCCCTCCAAATAGCCAAAGTGTCATTTTATAGTATGTAGAACAAACTGCATGCAAAGCGTGTCCTTTCTCCATCTCTGCCAACAATTGTTCCCTTTGCCAAGTGCAATGAAGCAAGTGTATGATGAACCAGTAGAAGCGCAGGGGTTTGCTAGTCATGCACCAACAGGAACAGTTCTGTTTCCCGGAGGAGAATGTTTTTTCAAAGACAAGCTAATTGGGGATTGGGGTAGGGTAGCCTTGTGGTTTAAGCCTCTCCTTGAGATGATGGTGTCTCATATTCCAAATGCCGGTTCAAGACCTATTTGCTCCACTTCTGATCCAGCTCCCTGCCAATGTACCCAGCAGAGAATGGCCCAAGTACTTGGGTCCCTGCCACTCACATGGGAGACCTGGATGGAGCCTGATCCAGCCCCAGATACTTGAGCCATTTGAGAAGTGCACTAGCATATGGAAGATCTCTTTGTTACTCTGTCAGAAATATTTAAATGAGCTAATAATTAACACAAAGGAATATACCAGCAGAACACACAGAAGAGATATCTCCATTGGGGCACTTCCAGAAGGCCACTGGATGTGTGGGATTGCTCTCTATGGTGAGGAGGTGGTGTCAGCTACCAGATTTTATACTTCTGAAAGGTTACAGGCACCTGTTCCATCTGCAGGGATTTCCCAGTGTGTCCTGAGATCCCAGCCCTGAAGGTCACACCCTCTAGTGGTATCTACCATCGGCCTAGGGGCAAAAGTCATTTTAAGACAAACCAAATTAGGGCAGGAAGAACATGGAGGAAGACAAAGCATAACAGAAGAGTGGCAGATGAGATAGGATGGCAATCTTGGAGCTGACACCGTAGAAAGAGATGGCATACAGAGCCTACTGAAAGAATTGCATCAAATCCAGGACGCTTTCTATTTAAAGTGTTTTCTACCAAAAGCTTAATGCATTAGCTTAAAAAGAATCACAAAAAGCTAAGTGGGTCAGAAAACCCCACGCAGTTCGCTTCATGAAACCTAGCAAATGGCTGGAACTGTCTGCTCTCTTTTCCCATCTCTGGATCCCAATTTCTATCCCCCAATTTGATCTTATTTCCAGGGCAGTCATTCCTCCTCCAGCCACACATGCTGAGATCAAAGAACAGAGATCTGTGTTACACAGGAATCACATTCCAGAGAAGGGAGCTGGAAAGGGCCCAGACTTCATTATAGAACAGAATAATTTCAAGAAATAAAAGCCATTTCCATTTTCAGAGGAAGCTGGAACCAAAACTAGTAGAATCTTTAAACTGCATTTCAGGAGCATTGGGGGATATTGTACCTCTCCAAGTGGTTGCTTGGGGGAACAGGATTCATTTATCCTTGGCCGTCCAGTAATTTCTTGGAAATTGCTACCTGATATTATGTCCACGGTTATAAATTCACTCTAAATGGGAAAGCATCTTAGAAAATGCAGTTTGAGTTATAGTAAAGGAATCTCTGTCAGGGAAATGAAATAGGAAGCTAAAGCTCATTTCATATATCTTGCTGTTCCAATAAATTAACATTCTGCTGCTGGGATGGGAGATTTTCCTATCCGTGAAATCTTTTTCTTCGTTTTGATTCCTGACTGTGGAGTCTCTTACAGATAAATGGATTTTCCTTGATTAAAGACGTTTCTCTTAGGAGCAGGTGTTTGGCAGGGGCTGTCTTCCTCTCTCAGCTTAGTCTATTCACTCCAGTTCCCTGCGCATGTGAACCTTGGAAGACAGTGGTGATAGCTTACATCACCAGATTCATGCCCGATCCACATGGGAGACCTAGAGTGAATTCTGGTTCCTGACTTTTGCCTCAGTTACGTCCTGGCTGTTGTAGGCATTTGGAAAGTGAACCAGCAGATGCGAGCTGCTTTATCTCTTTCTCTACCCCTTCAAATAAATGCTTGAAAATGATTTAAAAGACACTTTTTTAACTTGTCAAAAGTATGAATAGGAATATTTTAGACTGAGCCAAGCCATCCAAAATTATTCTGAATTTCCTCTGAACTTTCAAGAAGGAATATCTGTGATAACAGAAAGTGTTAAGAAGCAAAAGAATTATGTTGGGCTTGCTTCACATGCTATATTTCTTTCCCTTTTGCCTGTTATAGATCCAATCAAGAGAAAGAGATGTTTGTTAACTGTTGTGGGGAGGTGAATTGGAAATACCATTGATGGTATAGTGCATATTTGTTTCCTGTTTAACAAATTATTTTGTTGAGAGATTGAAGAACAGAGACAAGGAATGCCCATCTCTGGCTTACTCTCAATGGTTATAACAACCATGGCTGGGCCGAGCTGAAACCAGGAAGTAGGAACTCCACCTGTATTTCCCATGTGGGTGGCAAGGACCCTCTCCTGCTTCCCGGGGTGCACTTTAGCAAGAAGTAAGAATCTGGAGCAGAGCCAGGACTCAAACCCAGGCTCTCGCTCTGGTACAGGAAGTCAAGCATGCATCCCAAGCAGTGTCCTCACCCTGGCATTTAACACCTGTCCCTACAGGTTTGTTTCCTAATGTTTAAATGCAACAGTTCTGGCCCACTTTCTCTCCTTTCTACTTTTGGTTATTTTAAGCTGGGGTAATTGTTTCACAGGCATGCTGAGTCTTGAATTTCTAGCTTGTTAATTGAATGAAGGACATTCTGAAAGCTCCCTGGCCAGCAAGTGAAATATTCCTTCTGTTAATCTCACTGTGAATGCCTTTGATTTCTCTACACAGTCCCTCCTCTTCCGAAGAAGGCAGAAATGGTTGAACTTTATCTTGAGTTTCCCCCTTGAAACAAGTTTGTGTTAAACCTAGAAATGAAGTAAGAAACTGAGATAACAGTTAAAGAGGGGGTAACCAGAGATTTGGCGAGTTTAACTTTCTGTGAAATATAACAATCCGCTTGTACTATGCCTGAGAATAGAAATTTTATATATCTTGCACAGAATCTCTAGTAGCACATCTGAAATGATAATCATTAGCTAAAGAGCAAGTCTCAACTAACTAGAACTAACCACAAGAAAAAATATTCCTACTGGTCATAAAAGCACTTTATTGGACACTTCTGGGCTTAGAAATATACCAAAATAATATTCTCTGCAGATGAGTTAGAAAGAAGTTGAACCATAAGTGGACAGATTCTTATATGAACTTTTGTTTTTTAAAAATGGAAACAAAGAGAGTGGGCATTTGGCCCATGATAAGATGCCCCCACTCGGGACTAATGATGAAAACAAAGTTAACCAACAAAAATCTTAACAATTTTTGTCTCAAAATGACAATGTGCATTTGCTATTTTATTTGAGAACATCTAATTCTCCTATGGATGTTGGAAAAGCAAATGACATGTGTGAAATGTGCAATATATATTCGGTATGGCTACATTAGTAACTTACAAACATATTAGATATAATTAAAATTGTACATATGTATATTAAGCATAGAAATGGATAGAAAACATGAATTATACATGAGATAGGCATTTGTTCTGTTGGTTAAGACACTGGTTCAGATGCCCACGTCCAGTACTGGAGTACTGGGATTTGATTCTGGTTCCTAACTTTAGCAAGGCCAGTTCTTGCTGTTGCAGGCTTTGGAGAGTGAACCGGTGGATGGCAGTGTGCCTGCCTTCTCGTGCTCTCTCTCACCCTCCCCTCTTCTGTGTATTGCACATAAGAATAACTCATTCACCATGTATGAAGTGTATGAGTCACTCGTGAGGTCTTCTATTGGTCTCGCATGGGTGACATCCAGTCTTTTTTTGGATATTCTACCAGGTAAAATCCACAGCTGTTCATAAGCTAACTGGTAAGCTTATGGTAGTGAGCAGAAATTTTTGTCTCTGTGTCTCTCCAATCAAATTTCTTTGCTCTTAGCATCCACTGTAACACTAGCCATCACACCCTCAGCAGGGAAAGCTCATGAGAGAAGGAGAGGTGAGGGAGGAAGGTTGAGAGGCTGATGCAGGTGTGTGTGGGGGGGGATCCTTCTGCCCGCCCTGGAGTACACTAATTTATCCCACCCCCTCCCTTTCCTCCTTCGGTAGGCTTTTAATTGATGCAATAAGCCATGTCACCTGACTCTGTGATCCAGAACCTATGATGGCTGCCTTCCCAGTGAGGGTGGGTGCTATGCCGAATCAAAGTAATTTCCCACATGACAAAACTCATCAGTGTTTCTTAAGCTTACATTCTAACTAATTATCTGGCACCAAGGGCAAATACAAGAAAAAAATAAATGACAAGTGGCAACCTATTAATAATGGGAAGGTGGAAGTACTCAGTGCTGCTTAGCCCTGTAGCTTGGTACACGTGGCCTTTGTTGTGACTTTATGTTGCATGTGTATAGTTGTCCCCTGCTCACATAATTAGGTTACAGATACTGGCTTTTCATGATGTTCCACAAAAGAGTCAGTGATCCATACAAGGGGCTAAGACCCCAGAATTCTCACCCAACATGAACAAATCTTGCTAGCATCATTGAATGTGTGCATATGTGTGTGTTTAAGATTTGTTTTATTTATTTGAAAGGTAGAGTTACAGAGAAAAAGGAGAGGCAGAGAGAGACAAAAGAGAGAGAGAGAGAAATCTTCCATCTGCTGGTTCATTCTGACCAAAACTAGGAACCAGGAGCTTCTTCCAGGTCTCCCATGTGGGTACAGGATCCAAGAACTCTGGGCGTCTTCCACTGCTTTACCAAGTGCATTAACAGGAAGTGGAAAAGCAGGGACTGAAACTGGCTCCATATGGAATACCATTATGGCAGGCTATACAACAACACCATGTCATCATCATTCCCTGTTATCATCATTTCAGAAAGAGACTAATTGACAATGTGAAATAAAGCCATCTCCGGGCTTCCAGTGTATGTTGACCGTACATTTCCTATAGGCCAGATGTTAGGCTGTGCACTGCTCTGGAAACAAAGAGCCCATGACAGTGTGTACAGGACAGACAGATACAATAGTGTATCATACACACACACACACACACACACACACACACACACAGGGCATGTCATAGAGACAACGTGCTGCAAAATGTTCATGGAAAATAAGTTAATTCTGGTGCAAAAGAGTTTGAAATCCATGCAGTTTTTCCTAATATGTACTTGCCACAAACTTTCTGAAGGCCCCAGATACCTTAGTGTGGTGATATTCTTTATTTATTTTTATGTGAAAGACTTATTTATTTGTGTGTGTGTGTGAAAGTAAGAGAGAGAGAAAGAGAGAGAGAGAGAGAGAGAGAGAGAGAGAGAGAGAGAGAGAGAGAGAGAATCTTTCATCTCCTGGTTTACTCCCCAAATGGCCATAATTTCTGCAGCTGGGCCAGTCAAGTTAGAAGCTGGGAGATTTTTCCAGGTATTCTACATAGGTGCAGGGTCCAAAAGACATACCAAAGACATAGGACTATCTTCAGCTGCTTTCTCAGGTACATTAGCAGGGAGTTGGATCGGACATGGGACAATCAAGACTCAAAGTGGTGTCCATATGGGATGCCAGCACTATAGATAATGGCTTAATCCAATGGCCCTGGCTTGAACTTTCATCTTGGGACCAGTATATCAGGTTAAGCTGCCACCTGCAATACTGACATTCACAGGAGTGCTGGTTTGAGTCCCTGCTGCTCCACTTCCACTCTGGCTTCCTGCTGATGTGCTTGGGAAAGCAATGGATGATGCTGTAAGTGCTTGGGGCCACCACTCACATGGGAGCTCTGGATACAGTCACAGGTTCTTGCCATTGACTTAGCCAAATCCTCCATGTTGCATCCATCTGGAGAGTGAACCAGTGGTGTAGAAAGCTGGGACCCAAGGACATTGAAGGGGTGTTAGGACATCAGATTCACAGGGCTGCTATTCTGCAAACTTTCAAAATCCAGTCCAGAATAACATTGTCTTTAACATGTTACAGAGTACATGGTTGACCTCATAGAAGTTCCCCATAAGAAAGAACAATATGGGGCTGGCACCATGACATAGTAGCCTAAGCCTTCATCTGTGGCACCAGCAACCAGCTCCATTTCCAATCAAGCTGTCAGCTTATAGCTTGTCAAAGCAGTGGAGGATGGTTCCAGTCTGTGGGACTCTGCACCTATGTAGGACACCTGGAAGAAGAGACTCCTGGCTTCTGGCTTTAGAGGCCAATATAGCCATTTGGCAAATGAGTCAGCAGGCAAAGATCTCTCTTTCTGCCTGGTGTGATGGTTCAATGGCTAAATCATCATCTTGCAGATGCTGAGATCCCATACGGATGCAGGTTCATAGCCTGGTTACTCCACTTCCCATTTAGCCCCCTGCTTGTGGCCTGGGAGAACAGTGGAGAATAGCCCAAAGCCTTGGGACTCTGCACCCATGTGGGAGACCAGGAAGAGTTTCCGTCTCCTGGTTCCTGGCTCCTGGCCCCTGGCTCCTGGCTTCAGATCAGCTCAGTTCCAGCCATTGCAGACATTTGGGGAATGAGCCAGAGGACAAAAGATCTTTCTCTCTGCCTCTCCTTCTCTCTGTAAATCAGATCTGCCTTTCCAATAAAAGTAAATAAATGTATTTTTTTTTAAAAAAAACACCTCTGTCTCTCCTTGTCTCTGTAAATCTTCCTTTCAAATCCAAATAAATGCTTAAAAAAAGAAAGAGCAATAAAATATGCCAAATCATCCACAACATAATTCCACATCCACAGCAACTGAATGTTTTTCTAAAACAATTCAGTTCAATCCAACATTTAAGTGTTTAATAAAAAGCTCCCATCTGGGAAGCAGCTGACCAAGCACTGTTCTAGATTCTTTACAGTCTTTTTTTGTTTTAATTCCCTTGAGAGTCTTATATAGATGTGTGTTATTATGCTTATTTTATAGAAAAACATGTAATGTGGCTCCCAGAGCTTAATTCATCTGTGCAACTCACACAATTAACAGGAGTGGGTGGAGTTGGTCACATCATTTGTTAAGAGCCAGCAGCTCTCTCACTGGGTTCTATGGCCAATACTTGCTACCTACCCTAAAACCAGCTTTCTGCCAATATCATCCACCTTGTCCTCTCGTGCAAACATCAAGCCTACAGGAACCATATGAAACCCCAGAAAAAAATATATATGGTGCAAATATTTGTATGTCCAGCCTCATCCTTTACCTCAATTCCTAGCAAAATTAAAAATTGGAACAAGCAAAAACTGTTTCATTATTTGGGGGAACCACAGCTTCCTTTTATAAAATCAAGAAAAAGGAAGTTTAAGTCTCCAAATATAATACCTCTATAGTTAAAATACGTAAAATTCTCATGGAAAAACTCCAGAAGGAAATTTCCATTTAGAATAGCTATGAGTAGCACATAACTGAGCAAAATGCTACCGATTGAAGCCAAATGAGAAAATCAGCACAAAGTCTTGTAATTATTTTTATAGAACAACATTTTTTCGACAATGGAGACAATGTTTTAATAGCAAAAAGGTTTTCTTACCGACTATCCCTCCACTTACTGACACCACTATCTGTCGATCTTACCTCTGCACGCAGCACTTTCCCATCCTACCCCACCCTCAACCCAGAGAAAAGGCGGGAACGAATCTGAAGGAAGTGTTGCCATGTCTCTGAACCCTGGGTCAGACACAGAAGGAGACAGAAGAACATTCCTGTGAAAGGGTCTTCCTTAACCTTTCCAGAGATCAGCAAGAGACGATCAAGAGCAAGCTGGTACACCCAATATCATGTTAATTAACTTCACAATGCTGTTAATTTCCATGTTTCTTCATGTTGTTGAAATTGTGTAGTGATATCTCATTGGTGGGGATGATATCCTGCCAGCTCTGCTTTCAAACCAAGGATGGTCTCTCAATGAAACTGTTGAATTTGGACAATAAGATGCTGGACTCTCTGCACGGTCCATGCCCGCAATGAAGGAATCATGACTAGTTATGGTCTGTACTACTGTAACAATACAGAGGAATTCAATATGGGGGGAGGATTTGGGGGAATCCCAGAGTCTATAAAAGTGTCATAAAATGAAATAAAAAGAAGAGAAAGCTGGTAATCCAGGCACATGCTCCATGACACAAATGCAAAGTGGTGGAAAAGACACGAGGATGCTGAGGATGAAGGCTTGGGCATGAGCTCTGATGGCTCATCCACCCACCCAACCACCTACCAAACACTATGGATAAAGCATTGGGAACATTAGAACAAATGACAGGTTAAGTGTGATTTCCCTGATAAACACTCCCTTTGCATGCTCTATTTTTCCTCTTTAAAACAGAGTTCCCAACATTTTTCTTTTTTGTAATGTTCATTTATTTATTTTCATCTATTTGAAAGGCAGAGCAACAAGAAGACATATAAATAGAGTTGTTCTATCTGCTACTTCACTCCCCCGAGTATGCACAACAGCCAAGGCTGAACCAAGCAAGAGCCTAGAATTCTATCCAGGTCTTCCATTCGGGTGTCAAGGGCCCAAGTACTCAGGCCATCCTCTGTTTTCTCCCAGGTTATACATTAGCAAAACTTTGGATCAGAGGTGGACCGGTTGGGACTCAAACCAGTTCTCCAATGTGGGATATGGGTGTTCCAAGCTTAACTCACTGTGCAATAAAGTCCACTGTAAGTGCATTTTCTTTGTCATATTCATTATAAGATCACATTTCTGTCTTTGTAGCTGTCTTTAATCTTAATAGACTTGTTTATGGAAATATGAACTGATGTACCTAAAATGGAAAACTACATGGTGGGTTCTCAAAAAGCTAAAAATGGATTTAACATAAGATCCACAATTCTACTTCTGTATCCAAAAGAATTGAAAGCCATGTCTGAAAGAGATATTTGTTCACAGGACTATTATTCCCCAGTGTAACAGAGCAGAAGCAGTCGCAGTGTCCACTGACAGAGGACTGGATAAATGAAAGGTGGTACATACACACGGATCAGCCATGAAAAGGAAGGAAATTGGGGCTGAGCCACGGCTTAACAGGCTAAGCCTTCACCTTCTAGTACTAGAATCCCATACATGTATCAGTCTGTGTCCTGACTGCTCCACTTCTTTTTCTCAATAAGCTTATTTTAGCTTGAAAATTTAATAATTTTCACACTGTGCTTCATAAACAGACATTACACACACACACACACAGATACTGTTCTTTGAAAGCAGAGATATTCATATCACCAAGTGGGGGACTTACCACAACATGGGGAAAGCAGGATTTTTTCTGAGCATCTGCCAGCACCCTATCCTCAAATACTATAAAGCATGTCATAAGCAGTGTCCTATTAAAACCCCCACTGAGAAATTACATTTTCCCAAAGCAGTGAACTAGATTTAAGATACATTTGCACAAGGCTAATAAAATAAAAATGATATCAATTATTTATCAGTGTCCAAAGTTAGAAATTCTGGATACTGTTATACAAAGTGAAGTCTCATCTGAATCAACAGATGGAAATCTCTCTACTTCTGTCTCTCTTGGTCACTTTGCCTTTCAAAAAAATTAAATATTTGAATAATCTTTAAAAAATGATTAAGTGAGTAAATTCTGGATGCTGTTATACAAAGTGAAGTCTCACTGTTCCACTTCTGATCCAGCTCCCTGCTGATAGCCTGGGAAGGTAGTGGAGGATGGTACAAGTCCTCGGGCCCCTGTACCCACGTGGAAGATCTGGAAGAGGCACCTGGCTCCTACCTTCAGATCTACTCAGCTCTGGCTGTTGTGGTATTTGGGGAATCAACCAGCAGATGGAAGACCTTTCTCTTTGTCTCTCCTTCTCTCTGTAAATGTGCCTTTCCAATAAAAATAAATAAATTTTAGGGGCCCGGCGGCGTGGCCTAGTGGCTAAAGTCCTCACCTTGAAAGCCCTGGGATCCCATATGAGCTCCGGTTCTAATCCCGGCAGCTCCACTTCCCATCCAGCTCCCTGCCTGTGGCCTGGGAAAGCAGTCGAGGACGGCCCAAAACTTTGGGACCCTGCACACACGTGTGGGAGATCCGGAAGAGGTTCCTGGTCCCGGCTTCGGATCGGCGTGTACCGGCCTGTTGCGGCTCACTTGGGGAGTGAAACATCTAATGGAATATCTCCCTCTCTGTCTCTCCTCCTCTGTGTATATCCGGCTTTCCAATAATAATAAAATCTTTAAAAATAAATAATTAATTTTTTTTAAAAGGAAGAAAATTCTTATACCTGCCACAGCATGAATGAACCTTGGAAACATTATGGTAAGCAAAACAAGTCTGACACAAAAGGACAAAACATCTGCAGGATATCTGGAACAGGTAGGACCACAGACAGAACGTAGGTCCAAGGTTCCCAGAGCAGAGGAGCGTGGAGACTTACTACCCAGTGATTACCGGGTTTCAGTTTTCCAAGAGGAATGAATTCCAAAGACAGATGCACAAAAATGTGAATGTACTCTGCATTACTAACCTGAGCACTTAAAAATGGTTAATTCAGAGCCCGGCGTGGTAGCCTAGTGACTGAAGTCCTTGCCTTGCACATACCAGGACCCCATATGGGTGCCAGTTCATGTCCCGGCAGACATGTTTCCCATCCAGCTCCCTGCGGTGGCCTGGGAAAGCAGTAGAAGATGGCCCAAAGCCTTGGGACCCTGCACCCACGAGGGAAACTTGGAAGAAGCTCCTAGCTCCTGGCTTCAGCTCAGCTCAACTTCGGCCATAGCGGTCGCTTGGGCAGTGAATCAGCAGACAAAAGATCTTGCTCGCTCTTTCCTCCTATCTGTATATCTAACTTTCTAAAAGTATATATACATACATATACTAGTATTATATATATTAATATATAATATATAATAGTATATATATATATATATATATATATATATATATATATATATATATATGCTTTTTTAAAAGTTAGACAGCACTGTTTTGGTGCAGTGGGTTCTGCTGCCTTCCTACAATGCTGCATCCTTTCCTGGATTGCTGGTTCAAGTCCCAGCTGTTCTACTACTTCTAGTTCAGCTTCCTGCTGATGCACCTGGAAAGGCAGCCAAAGATGGCCCAGATGCCTGGGCCCCTGCACCCGTGTAGGAGACCCAGATGCTGGCTCCTGGCTTCACCCTGGCCCTGATCTAGCTGCTATGGACATTTCGGGAGAGAATCAACAGATGGAAATCTCTCTACTTCTGTCTCTCTTGGTCACTTTGCCTTTCAAAAAAATTAAATATTTGAATAATCTTGAAAAAATGATTAAGTGAGTAAATCAAAAACTTGAGAAAAATTAACAAAAGCTTATTTATTTCTGTATCTTTGTTACTTAAGCATTGGATCTTGCATACAGAAGATGTTTCACCAATATTTTTTGGATGGCTAGATGGAAGAACAGATAGATGGACAGGTAGAACAGGAAGTGAACAGAAATACATCATTTAAGCTGATAAAGATTATATGAATGTAAGAAAACAGGCCCTCTGAATAATAAAAATTGAAGATTTCTCTCTTTTTCTTTTTAATGGAAAGTCAGATATACAGAGAGGAGGAGAGACAGAAAAGAAGATTTTCTGTCCATGGACTCATTCCCCAAGCAGCCGCAATGGCTGGAGCTGAACTGAGCCAAAGCCAGGAGCCAGGAGCTGCTTCCGAGTGCAGAGTCTCAAGGCTGTGGGCCATCCTTGACTGCTTTCCTAGGCCACAAGCAGGAAGCTGGATGGGAAGTGAGGCTGCGGGGATTAGAACCGGTGCCCATATGGGATCCTGGTGTGTGGAAGGTGAGGATCCTAGCCACTAGACTACCATGCCAGGCCCTATTTTTCTCTCTCTTTCTTTTTTTTTTTTTGGTTGAATTTGACATGATATTTAGCAGACAGAGTTACTCTATGTTAGCCACCAGCACCACAGAACATTTTAAAGAAAGAGGTAATTCTATCTGATGAGATAATTCTCAATTTTGTTTTTATCTCATATATAGCACTCACAACACTGTGTAATGTATCCTTTGGCATAGGGGAAATTACAAGAGATGAACCCATTCTGTGTTGCCTTTGCTCTCGCCAGCACCCCTTTCAATCTGCAAATGTAGTGTGAAATAAGGCTTACACCTGCCACTGCAGAAGATGAGAGCAGAAAAAGCTGCTTGCCCACAGGCTATTCATCAGCCGCCCTCCCGGGTGTAGTGCAGTGAAGCCGCGGCATGTAATAAACAGCAGGCACAAAAAAAATCACCTCTCTTTTTTGACTCTGAAGTGTAGGCTTGTGCTATAAAACTAAATTGACATCTGTTCACAGGCTTGTCACATGGACGATTTTTTCCTGCCGAATCTGGAATAAATTAAATCTGAAAATAAAACTTGGAACAGAGAGACTGCTTTACATAATTCCCTCTAATGGTGTGCTGTGAACCCATCGCACTGATTTGAAAGAGAACTTCTTGTAAGAAATGTTTCATTATCATTTTAATTGCAAAGCCGTTGAATGCCACTCTGTGCTAGGAAAAAATTTTTTGAGGTCTTTATGTTTTTAGCTGGAAAAAAAAAGGCAAATGAAATCTTCCTTTCCTGGCATTTTCCACTGGCTGGAAAACAAATCGGCGTTTATTTTCAGTCTCTACACAAACCTGATCACCTTTTCCCAAGCCATGTGCAGCCTGCGGCAAGGGTGTGTGTGTTGGGGGTGTGTGTGGGTATATGAGACACTTGAGGACCGTGGCAAACCTGGCAGGTCTGAGTTCCTGGCAGAAGTGGCCAACCTGAGTGTAATTTCAGAGGATCCGTTCTTTGGACTCTGTGTTCTCAGGGCTTTTTCTGTGCGAAGGCATTAACCTCTTGACTAAACGTGCTTATAGGACTTGGGGAGCCACAAGACCCCACTAGCCTAGCTGCGTACCAATGAACGTGGCATTCCTCTGGGGACCCACTGAGCGCCCTAGGAAGGAGGAGACACCAAAGGAAATCCAGCACCATCTCCTAGCACCTGGTCCCAACATCCACCTGGCCCCTGAGAACTCACTCAGCTCCCAGCTCCCCAGATTTGCTCAGCATCGCAGGATTGAGGGTCCGGCGGCGTGGAGGCCTAGCAGCTAAAGTCCTCGCCTTGAATGCCCCGGGATCCCATATGGGCGCCGGTTCTAATCCCGGCTGCTCCACTTCCCTGCTTGTGGCCTGGGAAAGCAGTTGAGGACGGCCCAATGCATTGGGACACTGCACCCGCGTGGGAGACCCGGAAGAGGTTCCAGATTCCCGGCTTCGGATTGGTGCGCATCGGCCCGTTGCGGCTCACTTGGGGAGTGGATCATCAGATGGAAGATCTTCCTCTCTGTCTCTCCTCCTCTGTGTATATCTGACTGTAATAAAATGAATAAATCTTTAAAAAAAATGGCAGGATTGAGACCAGTCCATCCAATTCCTGGGACACAGCAACCAAGCAAAACAAAACACCAGCTTCCTGGAGGCTAATCTGCTCCATATGTGGATCTTCCCCTTCTGCATGAAGGCGGGGCCCTTTGGAAATCTCCAGGAAGCGGTGGCCATGGTTCTCCATGAGGAAGGAGCACAAGAATTCCTTGTGGGTACCAGGGGCTAATGTGAGCTTCTTCACCTATGCCAAGGGATTCATATCACACACTTTACACCAGGAGGAAACTGACATGGATGCTCTAGACCACCTGACTCTGCCACAGCACACATAGTGGAGGGTGGGGGTTTGCAGATGGAAGACGGAGTCCTTCCTGCACAGTAAGTTTCCTCACAGGACCACTCTGAGTAGGATGGAATTGGAGAAAGATGTAGGTGTCGGGGCTCCATGCCATACCAGCTCACTTGGAATCTGTGGGGGCACGTTGACATTTCAATCAAGCTGCCCTTGTGGTTGGCGTTCTTTGCTTGTGGCATGTTGTCCCTATTGTTTGGGTGTGTTGTCTGGCATTTCCCCCACCGTGATGCTGGAATCTGAGAATCACTGGGTGGTACAGTTTGTACAGAATATTGTCCATACACAGCTTCTCCAGGAAGGCGAAGGTGGAAAACACAGCCAAGAAATCACCAGCTGCAACTCCATGCAGCGACTCCCTCTCCTCTCTGCAGAAGGACTTTCTTGTCTGTTGTTGCTCCATCTACTAAACATGGAATAGCCTGAAAACACTAAGAAGCACCAAGGAACTGTGCTGCAAGGTAACCCTCACTGTTATTAAGGAACAAAAAACATAGCAAACAAGACACAGTTGCCTACTGCTGAGTTCAGTTCTGGAATCATCTTCCCAAATGGTCTATCTTTGGGGTCCACTGAGCTCCTTGTTTCAGACAAGTCAGTCCTGGGAATGACTCATGATAATGCTATGACCACTAGCTGATTGTGCAAAACCATGGCACCTTCACCATTAAACAGCAGTTCTCAAGGTGAGATTGCCTCCCACAAAAAGACACACACCTTGCTTTCGGAAAGGAACCTAAATGAACTAGTCTCTGTGGGAGATATGCCTCCAAGACCACAGCAGCTGCTTTGAAATGGAAGCCCATTGTCCCACAGGTCCCTAGGTCTATCTTCAGCGTGTACTATCTTCACTGGAATCAGTTACATTATGCCTGAAATCAAGTAGTACAAACCTAACTTTGTTCTTTTTTTTGTCAAAATTGTTTAATAATTGCTTTCCATTGTTAACTTCCCTTTCTTAAAAATATTGCTCAGAAATTTGGCCCATATCAGTATAAAAAGATTTGCATTGTCCTTTTTTTCATAGGATATTATGAATTGTCCATGGAAAAACACATAGTGACTCATTTAATCACTTTTACAATGGTACATATGTAGATTCTTTTTTTACCCTCTGCTACTACAGGGTGAGCATGCCTAAGTGGGACATTCCTAATCCAGAATGCTCCAAAGTCTGAAGCTTTGAGAATTCATACATACCCTAAGTGGAAAAATCCACATCATGAAACTTCTTATTTCACGCACAAAATATTTTTTTAAATGTACAAAGTTAACTTCACATTATGTATACTAAGTATGTGTAAAAAAAATGAATGAATTTCATGTTTAGACTTGGGTCTCATCCCCCAAATATATTTATGTACATGTGTGTGTATACATATTTTCAAGCAAATATTCTCAAATTAAAAAAAAATCCTAAATCTAAAACATTTCTGAAAAATTTTCGGATAAGGACTACTTAAACTGTATACACAATGTTGCAAAAATAAGACATACGGGAACAGGACTGGTGAACTGATAGAAGTATACTCACAGGACATAGCATTGGCAATGTGGTAGATCTTGCCAACAGCCCTGCAGAATTATGCCAGCTTATGTTCCTCTTACTTCTCACTTTTAATAACCCAATGAATGAAAATTTCTAAGTGTAGTTTCATTTTCTATGTGTATTTTCATTTCTCCTAACTAAGCAGTACTTTTAACTGTGAGCCATCCACCTCTCCTTTCTCTCTGCACTGGTTTTTCTACTAATCTGTTTATCCAATTCTCTGTTAAGTTGTGAGTCTTTCCCTTATTCATTTGCTAAATCCCTTTTGTATCAGGGGAATGAATTATTTGCTTATGAAATGAGTCATAATTATTTTCCCAGTTTTTAAATTTCTTTTTATTTTGTTTTTGATAATTTTGTGCCAAAATTTTATGTGTAATCAAATTAATTTTTTTCTTTTATGGCTTCCTAACTCCAGTCTTACTTAAAAAATTTTTTTGCCCTAGCGTTTTTCTGGTTTTGGTTTAAAAAAAAAAGCATTTTTTGATTGATTTTTTGACTAAAGGCACAAATCAGGGAACATTTGTTTCTATAAATACCCGTTTGTCTACATTATTTTGTTGAAATATCTTTTTCCCCTCGTTTAGATGCTAATTTTAGCATACATAAAATGTATATGCATTTGGGTTTATTTCTGGAGAGTCCATTGTGCCCATTTATCTATTCATTCAAACCATAATGCCATTTTGCTGTTGTTACTGTTTTATAAAAGGGTTCATTAACCCCCTTTCTAAACCTTTGCCAGGATTTTTCTATTTCTATTTGTAAATCCAATATGAACTCTAGAAGCAGCTTCTCTTTGTCTATCAGGGAAAAAAATAACTTATTAGCAGTTTTATTGAGATCATGGCACATGGCTAGGTTACCAGGGGACGGGGAGGAAGGTGACGAGAATGTAGGTGACATGTTCCTGACAGTCTTGGAGAGGTTCTTGCATCTGAAACTGCCCCAATGTCAGGATCCTAGGGGTGACAGCTGCTGAAGGTTGTCGCTGGGGAAAACTGGCTACAGGGACAGCTCTGTGCCATTTCTCGCAACCGCATGTAAATCTCTAAGTAACTCAGAATCAAAAGCTTCTCTCTCTCTCTCTCTCTCTCTCTCTCTCTCTCTCTCTCTCTCTCTCTCTCTTCTCTCTTAGAGATCTATTTCATTTTTTTTTCTTGCAAAAGCAGGTATACAGAGAGGAGAGGCAGAGAGGAAAATCTTCCATCCACTGATTCACTCACCAACTGGTTGCAACGGCTGGAGCTGCGCCAATCTGAAGCCACAAGCCAATCTGAAGCTGGGTCTTCCAGGTCTCCCATGCGGGTGCAGGGTCCCAATGCTTTGGGCTGTCCTCGACTGCTTTCCCAGGCCACAGGCAGGGAGCTGCATGGGAAGCGGGGCTACCAGGACACGACCTGGCGCCCATTTGCGATCCCAGTACGAGTGGAGGCAAGGACTTTAGCCACTAGGCTACCATGCTGGGGCCTCTCTTTCTCTTTTGTAAAGCTGTAATGCAATCTTGTAAAATGTTGACACTGGACAACTTTATTTTTCCTTGAATTTCAATAGCAAGATTTCTGTTGCTTCTGCATTAACCATGATGTCTCCTCTTAGGCTGTGATAGCTCAATTTGAGCAACTATTCCAAGCACACTTGCAATAACCACATATAAAATGAGTTAAATTCGTGTGTTTAGATGGATGTATTACATAACAATTTCTCCATTCCTCCCATTTTAGTTATTTTAATTTGTACTATATACACATTGGAAAAAACTATGCATGGATTTCAAAAAATTTTGTACACAAACTTGTTTTACTTCTATTTTTCCCATAAGTTTTCTTTTTTTAAAAAATATTTACTATTTTTTAAGTGGAAAATCAGATATACAGAGAGGAATTAAGACAGAGAGGAAGATCGTCTGTCCATTGACTCACTACCCAAGTGGCTGCAGTAGTTGGAGCTGAGCTGAGCCAAAGCCAGGAGCCCAGAGCCTCCTACGGGTCTCCCACACAGGTGCAGGGTCCCAAGGCTTTGGGCTGTCCTCGACTGCTTTCCCAGTCCACAAGCAGGGAGCTGGATGGAAAGCGGGGCTGCTGGGATTAGAACTGGCACTCATATGGGATCCAGGCATGTGCAAGGCAAGGAATTTAGCCACTAGGCTACCATGCCGGGCCCCCACAAGCTTTCTAAAGTTCCCTTTTGTGTATATGTGTGTAGAGACCAGGAAAGCAAATGTGATGAAATATTAACAATTGGTGAATCTCAGTAAGAAACATATGGGAGCTCTTCATATGATTTCAAAAATGTTCTGTCTGAAAATTTTTCAAACTGAAAGATGAAACTGTAATGGCAGGCAGACATTGTGTTAAAGTGGACTAAGCCTCTCCTGGGACACCCACGTCCCAAATTGGAATGCCTGGTTTGAGTTCCTGGCAACTCCACCAGCTTTCTGCTAATGCACACGCTGGGAGGCAGCGGATGATGGTGTGTAAATGCTTGGGTCCCTACCTGCCCCTGGGAGATGGACGTTCAAGTTCCTGAATTCCCCCTGGCTCAGCCCAACTGTTAGAAGCACTCAGGGAGCAAATAAATCTACAAGAGCCTTCTCTCTCTCTCTTTCTTGAGTAAAAAATTTCTATGGGCTTGGCTCAGTGGCTCAACTGGCTAATCCTCCCCCTTCAAGTGCCAGATCCTGTATGCAGGCTGTTTTGTGTCCTGGCTGCTCCAACTCTCCCCGCTGCTCCCTGCTTGTGCCCTGGAAAGCAGTAGAGAATGGCCCAAAGCCTCGGAGACCTGGAAGGAGCTCCTGGCTCCTGGCTTCAGATCTATTCAGCTCTGGCTGTTGCAGTCACTTGGAGAATGAAGCAGAAGATAGATCATCTTTCTCTCTGTCCATCCTATCCATAAGTCTGCCTTTCCAGTAAAAAAAAAAAGATTTTAAAAGAGAGAGCAGGCGTTGCAAAGTTAATATGAAAAACAGAATTTAAGGCAAAAAAAAAAATACTTCTAGGAACAAAAGACAGCATAATAAAAATCTGTGGTCAAATTTTCTTGAAAGATAGAACATTTCATTTTTATTTCCAAAGCTGAGTTTTATTCCTAACAAACATTGAATAAAGAGCAGTATCTCTTGTTCATGCTTGCCAATTTGATAAGCAAAATGACAAAGAAAGGGGGATCTTTTGCAGTTTAATTTCAAAGTCCATATCCTCTGCAGCCAGCACAGAACACAGCCCCTCAAAATTTCAATTTCGTGATAAGCACCCAGCGCAGGCAGGCAGAAACGTGGTCCTCTTAGGGGACATGGAGTTGCTGTCCCGAACACTCCCTTGCCTCCAATAGGGACAGAGTTCCAACCTAGAACTGACCGGTACACACTGTCTTCCCCACCTGCGGTGAGCTGCTCCCCACCCGCTTGATTCTCAACCATGTTCTTCAATCGTACAGTGCAGAGTTGACTTTCCATGCAGTCCCAAGCAAAGCCACCGTGGTCCCGGGCAGCACTCACTGTCCAGGACAGCCTCTGAAGGACCCACTGCCCCTCACTGTCACTGAAAACTCTGGACTGAATTGGGTGTGGCTAGTAATTTCCAGAGAAAACTCTGTTGGATCTTTCTTGAAAACAGAGAAAGAAAAATGTTCAAACCCCAATATTTTCTAGGACATTTAGATAAAAAGAAAAAAAATGTCCTAAGCTAGAATTTCTGGAAACAATTGAATAACTAATTCATACCAGGCTGGAGACTGGCACCTTTTTCTGAGAACTAATTCTCAAAAAGCAATCTGCGATTCAGGCACCATTCGGCACTCCATTTAGGGACAATTCAACTGAGTGGAATGCCAGAGGGGCTCAATGGTTTCCTTAATGCCCAAAGTTATCAAGGGGATCCTTGCTTCAAATCTACACGGGTGAGTTTACAGAGGCAAAGCTCTGACAACCCTGTGGCTCCTGTTATCCACAGCACGGTGAGGACTGACAACCATCGTCTCTTAGGAGCCAGCCTGTATCATTAAGATGAACCTGACTATGGATGCGGGAGCAGGGGTGGCGGGAAGCATCCATCACTGTGACTAGGAGCACAAACTTCAGACTCAATATTTTCAAAGTCATTCTAGAAAGATACTTAGTAAACAGCCACAACCACTTCAGCAGGAAGTCAACCCCGGATCATTTACAGGATGGCTGGATGCAGGTGATTTCATATCCTGACAGACTGGGCTGTGGTCCACATAGTACTGCTGATGCAGCTGTCCCCCCCCCCCCCCCCCCCGCCTGGGCTTCAGCGAGACTTGGTGATTTATAGTCTCAAGTTAAAATTAGCAAAGAGTTTTAAAGGCAGGGCGAAAGCCACATGCATCTTTCTGTCACTAACTCAGAACAGTGCCTTTCATTTTTGTCCCATTTTGCTTGCGTGGCTGGAATGCAGGTATAGTGAAAAGGAAGAAGAAGAAGAAAAAAATCGTAGTCCAAGATGGAAATTATAAAACTACCTGAGAGCTTTCAAAGTCACACAAAATCACAGCAACAAATGCTTTGACTTTTATTGTCACTTCCAGGAGGAATGAGTGAAGGAGGTCAGACTAAATCACTGACGTTTTTAAATGTGATTGTTTTTTCTCCTTGCTTCCCCGTCACAGTCACATCTTATTTACTGGTGTGCATACACAAGCAGAAGAAATGAAAACAGACCGTGTTTGCTATGGGGCGCCAAGCAAGACTGCCTTTGACTTGGCACCCTGTAGCTCCTAGAAGCAAATTCATAATGGAAGTTATCCAACGAGTGCTATCTGTTCTAAGGCATCCACCCCAACCCCGAAAAAATAAACCCTCTTTGAAACATCAGTGTCCCACGTATTCTTCAAAAATGCCCCCTCCTGCCCCCAACAGCCATGCACTCCTGAGCACTGTGAACCAGAACACTTTCACTGCTAAGGTAGCTAACAAAAACAAGTAGCCAGAGCAATATAAGCAATCCTCCAAAGCACTTCTCCTTGTTTAGGGATCACTGTAAATACTGGAAGGCGAGTTGCAAAAGACTTACTGCTTTATCCTCAGCATCAAAGTTTTTGTCCACTGCACTTCCCAGGGAGCTAAACAAGCACAATGCAGGCTCACAGCTTGCTATCCGAGGACACATCTTCCTTAGCACACGTGATTCAGTAGATGACACCACAGACCACTTTCACAAAATCTTTGTTAATCCTTACCCTCACCACATCTTTTGCTAAAACATTATTGAAAGGAGCAAAACTGGTGTTGCATTTAACTTCTTTTTTCCCCTACTGTCTTTCTTTGAGAGGGCTTAGATGCAAAGAGCACGAAGGAGAAGCCGCAGGAGTCCTCCTACCAGAACACAAAGACTAAGCAAAGCTTTTGAAAATCATCGGGAATGGACAAACTTGGCAAACAGACCTATGAGTTCCAGCCATAAGAACCCCTTCTACAAAGGTGACAGGTGGCAGAGATGGAAAACAAGGTTCTGAAAACACACTGCTGCTTGTCCCCACCTAGGGTTATAAAAATCATTAGCATGTGAAAAAAAAAAAAGTTCTGCTCAGAAATTTTTACCCCCAAATTCCTATGTGTGTTTCATTAAGGCTCCTAACTATTAAATGCTGGCTATTCCCTGCAGCAAAACGAAACACCACTCAATAGTGTATAGCCTGTTAAAAGAACAGTGCATTCTTTGAAGTTGTTCTTGAAGAAACCTCAGCTGACTAATTAGAGGGAGTTCTACCAAAAAAGAAGAGGAGGAGGAGCAGGAGGCAAAAGAACAAGGCCAGGGAAAAGCCCTCTTACTGAAGATCAAGAAACCATCTCAAGTTTAAAATTCAGGGCCATGCATACTACATCTCAGACAGAAACACACATTCTGACCTGCTCTGAATCACGCTGTATCCGTGGCCAGCAGTGGCAGACAGACCATCCCCAAGGGAAATCAGCTATCAAATCATGGCAGACCATCCCCAAGGGAAATCAGCTATAAAACCAACAGCACTGGGAATCTCCCCAGAAACTACAACACTTAACTAACTACGTTTGGCTTGGTTGTACTATCATAAAACTTGTTTTCCGGGGACACAGCTCAAAGGTTGAGCTTTTTGGGGTGGGTGTTTGGCCCAGGGCAGTGAAGAAGCCTGGGCTCAATGTCTTCTTTCTGAGTGCAGCTTCTTGCTGTATGCAGACCCTGGGAAGCAACAGGTGGTGGCTAACATAGTTGGGTCCCTGTCGTCTATCTGAATTGACTTCCAGGCTCCCAGCTTTGGGTCCCTGAATGATGCCATTGGAGAGTGAATTAACATTTGGGAGTGCACTCTTTCTCAAATAATTAAATGACAGTTTTTTTTTAAAGCATGAACTTCTTTTGTTAACTATTCACAGTTTGCAGAGATCTGACATCTATTTGTCCATTTGTCCTTGCTCTCAGGAGCAAGGCTTCTCCCCTCCTCCCTCCTTTTTCACGGGTAGGATTGGGGAGGCACTGTTTACGGGTTCACAGTGCATGCAAGATCAGGTGACCCTGTCGGTTCGGCATCTCACAGCGGCATCACAGCAACAGGAGCGTGAGTGGACAGCACAGACACATTTCAAACCAGAGGGGGACAGTGACTTGGGCATACTCAGGGCCCCACGAGCTGCCTGCATCCCTCCGGAGGGCCTCCCACTAGGAGTCACTGCTTACAGGTTCACACTACCTCTCACATCACTGCATCAAGAACAAAGCTTCTAACACACTTTTTTGAAGCCTAACAGTGTTGAGCCTTCTTAGCCCCCTTCATTCATAAACATAATAGAATCATAGCATTGATAATGCCCATTCAATTTTATGTTTTCATCAGAGCTACCTATGTCTTGTGCATTGTAAACACGTAGAGATTTACTATAGAGAGAAATATGTTACAAGAGAGAAATACCATACACAAGCCATCTCTGATCAGATGTTTTTTGTTTTTATTTTTGCTTTTTGTATTTAAGGCTGACATAATTTTTTACTATTTCTGGACATTTCAAGTCAACTGACAAAAGAAAGTGGTATCCTGCAGTCTATGCCAACAGCGGGTTTCTTAGTCTTCTTAGCCCAATCTGGGCTAAGACCTTAGCATTACTCAACAGCCACTTAGTACTTTAAATCCATTTAAATTTCTGTCTGTACCAAAACTCTACATCTATAAATAATTTTGACTCCATAAATAACATGTAAGTACTAAACCAAAGCTGGACATTCAACTATCCAATATCAGTGTTGCATCTCTTGGCCTGCATTTCAAAAGCCTCCAGTTTGTGAGTCTGTTCACTGTGTTTGGTGATGAAATCACATGAAAAAAAATCTCACCTTGTAATGCCCGAATTCATTCAAAACACTTCCCAGCTTTCTGGCATTGGCATATGACTTCTGAACAGCAACAGCTGGATGGGGGTCCCTCCAGGTGATGGACAAGCGGTGATACCACAGGCGTTGGCTCTCCAGGATGTGAGCTGACTTCACACTAGGGTCAAAACGATGCACTTCACATCCATTCCTGGCCATGCTAACCTCAAAGCCAGTATTATCACTTCCCAGCCTGCAGAAAAGAGGAGGGAAGTCAACCACAAAACCACAGAATGAAGCCAAGTGTTGGGTGGGAGAAACCACAGTTCCAAGGCCATTTTTTTAGTCATAACCAGTCTTCTATTTTTTATGAGAAATTTATTTATTTCACTTGAAAATCAGAGAGGGGGCAGGGAAACAGAGAGATGAAGAAATTTTCCATCCACTGGTTTACTTCCCCAAATGGCTGCAATGGCCGGAGATAGACTGGTCTGAGGCAACGCCAGGAGCTTCTTCTGAGTCTCCCATATGAGTGCAGGAACCCAAGGACTTAGCTATTCTCCACTGCTTTCCCAGGCCACAAGCAGGGAGCTGGATCAGGACTGGAGTAGCCGGGATACGAACCAGCACCTATATGGGATGCTGGCGCTGCAGGTAGAGGATTGGCCATGCCAGCTAATCAACAGGTTCAATAAACTTCCTTCACAAAAAGCATTACAGCTCAAAGTCGCTGGATAGAAGAGAAAATATCTGTCAAACGCAGTTCAGAGAGCATGTGCTCCAACATGTAAAAACACTTAAAAGCATGATTTTTAAAAATGTAAATCAGTATAGTGAAACAAACATGGAAAGCATCCTGTAGTCTTTGGAGATTTTCTCAGAAGTTGCCAAAAAATGTAAGCCCCTATAGTAGTCTCTTGGAGAGAAGTACATTCTACTAATGAGGTAATTTGTCTCCATTGCAAGAGCAACAGAGCTGTGTGCACAATTGGACTTGAAGACAACAGCTATTTTCTAAGCAGCAGAGTGCAGTTTGGAAATTCACAGCCACAGAGAATGGGTAAGTGTCTGTGATGCTACTGGAGCAAGCATGGTTCCTCACCTGGAGTCACACCGACAAGGGGAAAAAGTATGAATCCATCCTAGTTAAGCACCCAGTAGGTGGCACATCTTGTGCAAAATTCATATACTTGCAACTGTTGAAGTACCTCCGAAAAATTTCTTATGTAATGGTGTAAGCAATCATCACTTTGATTAAAGCGCCAATTTGAATGAAAAGCATGAAATTAACTGAAAGACTAGATTTTTTTTAATGATGATTATGGCTTCTCTGCCCAAAATACTGTAATTATGTGTGATTTAGCACACCAAAATCCTACAGAGTATCAACACATCAGCCAAACTAGAACCTGGTGCAGCAACATTTGTTCACTTGGACACGACCAGTTCAAACTGTTGCATCATTTGGAAAGACACATGGTTCGGGTGGAGCCATCACTGACCAGACTGCAGTGAACTGAAACAAGCTCCACCAATGAGACATTCCACTGAAGCATCCTCAGTAGCTGGTTCTGAAGCATCCTCTCCCTTCACCCTGCCTCGCTGTCCTCCTCCCCACAGGATCCCAGGGTGTGCCAGCCCCCTACCTCGCCCAGCACTCAGTCACTCTTGCAATACTTTTGCTTCATAAGGTCCAGTAGCCCTCCCACAAACATTTCCACTTCTCTGCTTGGGAGATTCTGCCCCTATTTCCCATCTCCTGCCGAATGCCTGCAGTTCAGACCATTGTCATGGCTTCCTCCCTTGAGTCTCCCCCAAGACTTTCCAATCCAGATAGTTTCAAAGCAGGTGCTCTCCACACTCAACCTGGGGGTGCATGGGCAGTGGAGACAGCAGCTTGACGGGACTGATTATCTGCCATCCCAGCGGTCCAGGAACTTGTCAATGACACCACAGTGAAGCCAGTGAAGGAGACACATTGCTTGGGTCTTTCCTTTTTCTGAATCCCTGATGCTCAGGAAATTAAAGATACCAGACAGATCTACACTTCCACCCTAAGGGAAAGGGAACTTTTAGGTACCGTCAGGCAAAATATCCACCATCCAGACCCAGTTGTGGTGGGCCACATTTCTCGTACTTACTCATGAATTGAAGCAAATATTTATGGAGAATTTTGCATATAGAAGGTGTTCTAATGGGCAACACAGAGAGAAACCCAGCATAGCCTTGGGATCTGAAGAAGTTTGCTAAATAGTAAAAAAAAAAAATATGTCAAATATTTTTAGAATGTTTAAAAATAAAATGCTTATGTATTTGAAAGGCAGTAAGAGTGAAGAGAAAGACAGATAGGTAGAGATGTTGCTTCTACTGGTTCATCCCCGAAATGTTTATAACAATGGGGCCTGAGCCAGGCCAAAGCTTGGAGCCTACAACTCAGTCTGGGCTTCCCTGACCTGGGGGGCAGGCATCCAAGTCTTTGAGCCATTGGCTGCTGCCTCCAGCAAGCTAGAATCAGAAGCAGAGCCTGAACCCGAACCAGGGCTCTCCAGTGTGTCCTATGGGCCTTCCCTGTAGTGTTTCTTAACCACTTTGCCCCAGTGCTCTATGACAAAATAACTGTTATTTGTAGCAAAACAGACATACTCCATAAAAAAAGCCATGATCTGCATTTTAGTTCACAGAAATATTTTACCTCAGATTCATTCCAAGAAACAAGAAGTACAGATTGCCAGGCCACTGGGCCAAGATGGAAGATGTCAAACTCCTTTTGGCCCATCCTGTTTGCATCCAGTTATCAGAAAAGGCAAAAGGGAAAGTCATCGTCACATCCTTTCCTTTCCCGGGGGGGGCACAGCTTAGCAGTCACACACATCACTTCCACTACTCACATCTCATCGCTCAAAGCCAGTCAAATGGCCACCCAAAGCTGCAAGCAGGTTAGCGAACGTCGCCCTCAGCAAGGCAGCACTGACCTCAGGAGTTCTGTTACCAAGGAAAAAGGGGAGAATGAATCCTGGGAGATAACAAGCAACTCTAGCTACAGCTCATTCATGAGAGAGCTAAGCAGTGTATGCATATTGATACATGGACAAACTTCACTATGCAAAGTCTCTCCACTCCCCCCTCTGCCCAGCCACTAGGAGAGGGCAGGGAGAGAAAATGATGTAATCCTCCCCTAGGGAATTATACAAATACCATTCCAC
The DNA here is from genome assembly GCF_030435755.1 of Ochotona princeps. Taxonomy (NCBI): domain Eukaryota; kingdom Metazoa; phylum Chordata; class Mammalia; order Lagomorpha; family Ochotonidae; genus Ochotona; species Ochotona princeps. Next base: position 51,910,301 of record NC_080832.1, on the reverse strand, counting down.
AGACGTTGATGCAGGGGTGTAAAGTCCCAACAAACTCGTCAGCACAGAAAAAGCAGCAACAATCTGAGAGCTGCTTCTCTCAGAAGGAGAGGTTGGTAACAAAGTGACAGGGTGGCCATGTTGGCCATCCTTTTCTCAAATCTCAGAGAAAACCAACCAGCAACGCTATGTGTTGTGTGGGGTGTGTCCTAAACAACCCCAGAGGTTGTCATTTATACCACCATGACCGTATGATTACGTCCTGGTGGGGGCAGGGACGTTCTCTCAAGAGTAAGGTGCCTTTCCCCAAGGGTACAAAGGCATTCTTTGAATTACCTACAGAACCACTGGCAATGACATGTCCCCTTAGAGATGGGACAGCTTGCTTCAAGTCCATGGTCATTCTTTCAAAAACAGTCCTCTGTGATTAAGATGCATGGCCTTTATGTTCTCCAAGAATCGAAAACTCATAGGATAACCATAAAAAAAATGCTCAAGATCATTGGCTAATAGGGAAACACAAATGAAAGACCACAGGGTAGACCACAGCTACCATCAACAAGACCTGGAATGGGGAGTGTTGGAAAGGATGTGGAGATACTGCAGTTTTTTCAGATTACTGGAACTTAAAATGGTCTTAAGAGCAGCAAACACCTAGTGATGGCATCCATCAGCACTGAAAGCCGGCCACCAAGTAAAAGTCCATCAATTGCTGAGTGGATAAACACTCTGTGGCGTAGCCACACCAGGGACTGCTCCTCAGCACAGTGACACGTGCTACAGGGTGGCTGATATTTGTAAACCCTGGGTGGAGGGAAAGAAGGGAAAGACAAGAGGCACCGAAGGTCACAGGCGGCACACTTCTGTTTAGGTGATCAGGGAACCCCAAAGGGACAGAAAACAGCATGAGGGGGTGCTTCCCTGGGGAGGATGAGGTTGGCGGGCAATGAGAGTGATTGCTATATGCATGGGGCTTTTCATTGGAGGGTGACAGGACGAAATGTTCTAACCTTGCTGGTAGAGATTAAAAGCCTTGAGCTGTGTGTTTTACATCTGTGAATTAAATGTGCAGAAAAGCTATTTTAAGTGCTGCAAAAACAGGAGCCTGCACGGTGGCACCTCAGGCTAATTCTTTGCCCTGTGGCGTCAACATCCCATATAGATGCTGGTTCCCATCCTGGCTGTTCCACTTCTGATCCAGCTCCATGCACATAGACTGGGAAAGCAGCAGAGGGTATCCTAAGCCCTTGGGCCCCTGCACCCACATAGGAGACCTGGAAGAAGCTCCTATTTTCCAGCTTCAGATCGGCTCAGCTCTGGCTGTTGTGGCCACTTGGGGTATGAACCTTAGGATGAAAAATCTTTCTGGCTCTCCTTCTTTCTCTCAAAAAACTGTCTTTAAAATAAATCAATCTTTTTAAACATAAATGCTACAGAAACAATAATAATACATTCAAAGCAGATCTAAGGGACGTTTCATCCTCACTGTTGCAGACAAGGACTGGAAGCAAAGGAGTTTTAAAACTCTTCCCCTTCATCCTGCCAGGAGCCAGAGATGCCAGCCAAGTAATTACCCAGATCTGTAAACTGCCAACCGCGCTGCAGGGGAGGAATCCGTTTTTCAAAATAGAAGTGACACTCAATAATGGGTGGGAAATATCTTATCATCATTCATTTTCGTTAAATAACATTACAAGGAACAGCAAGATTTCATCTAACACCTGTGTTCTCAACAGGGACGGTGGCACTCAGAAGGGGGCAGATGGGTTTGTGAGGGCAGAAAAACTTTCCCTTCTTTGCATGTAAAGCACAGAGAGGCACATATCACGTAATCAGCTCTGCAATTACGACATCAAAATCCCACAGAGGGTGATGGGCAAAAGATATGTCCAAAGGGGGACTCTGGGAGCCACGATTTCCTGATTCTTCAACGCCCTCCTTCAACCACTGCACAATGCTACCCAGAGCTTCTGTGTTCTCCAGATACCTAAGGCCGCTGGATGTCCCAGAGGTTCTGTGTAAAATGCTGGCTCTGGCCATCTAACCATGTGTCACCTTGTGAGCTCTTCTGTTCCCTCATATGGAGAATTTGTATCTTGAAACCAATTGAAACAACCCATCCCAGAGCTGAATGACAGGTGAGAAGCATAAGGGGACTTCAACAAATTCATGGGAAAATAGGTTGGTTAATGGTGATGCAGAAAAGATTAGGAATTCATTCTGAGTTTATGTATGATGTTCATTTTCCCTGCATGTTTTGAGGATCCCTGACATTGGCTGAGTATTTTACTCCTCTTCCTTCCCATGCCTGCTCCTACCCCCAAATACATGAAAAGTAAACTTGGTGATCCTCACCCTCCCCACCACTGCCCTCCACAGCCCTTCAACCAAATACACACAAAGACTCATGTGGAGGTCCTGCCTCAGGTTATGAGATAGACAAGGTTATCACCTGAATCCAGTCTCTCCTTATTTCTTTTCTCTTTCCCTTTCTCTGATCTAGATGCTGCCTACCTTAATTTGTCTGTTCTACCCCTTTCAAAATGAAAAAGGATCTGATAGGAATCTTCAGCTGTATGCCACCTTGGATTACACACTGCCAGAGAGCCATCTCTTCCATTAACTGTGCAATAAAAAGCTCCGAGTCCCAGAAAAGAAATTTATCAGCTTCAGCACTGATGAAGAATAGCAGGTGCACCTAATACCTGCTTCAGGCAGTGGGTGGAAAAAAGGAATCAAGGCCAACCCGAAGGTAGGGCCATGAGCCTTTGTCTTCTAACTCCGGTGTCCTTAAGTCCTCCCCTCTCTCTTTCCAGGAAACAAACCCTGGTTGTAGTTGCAACCTGATTTTGGCTGGGAATCCCTGGGCTCAGCAGTAAAGACCATGCTGTTACTGCCACTGGCCTGGAGCATGCAGCGTACACCATCTGTGGGCAGGGCCACCTGACTTGGCACCTGCCCTCCCTGCCTATGTGCAGCAGCCCCAACACTGCCAGGTGCTGGAACTCTGGGGCCCTCACCCCCCTTGGTCTTGCTCACCATCTCAGGACCAGCCATTCTTGGCTGGATCTTTTTTTCCCTCAGCCTCAGTGGAGATGTTGCCAGCAATCTGCGAGCCCTCTGGGGGTGCTAGTCTGGACTCCAGGCCTAAGGCTCCTAGCACAATCAACATAGTCACCCATGTTTCCAAGTCTCCTTTTGGGAGCCATTGGAAATATTTCCTGTAGTTTCCACTTTCCAAGTAAGCAGATCTTTTTGGCAATAATGAGACTTGTAATCTGTTCATTTATTTTCCCAATGGGATTTGACTGTTCTCATCTATTTCCCCAATGTTGGCTTTGAATGGCAAAATGTAAATGAAAATAACAAACTACTTTTTTATTTGTGATCATCTGAAATCTTATTAGACCACCATCATATTCAGTGTCTCTAAGGTGTAAGGAAAACAAAAAGGAATTTAAAAAATTTCCCCAATGGCAGGCATTCAGTTTAGCATTAAAGATGCCAGTTTGGAAGCTTATGTCCCAAATCACAGGGTCCCAGTTCGATTCTCAGTTCTGGCCCCCGATTCCAGCTTCCTACTAATGCATGTCCTGGGAGGCAGCAGGTGACGGCTCAAGTAACCAGGTCTCTTGCCAGCCACCTGGGAGACATGAAAGTTCCTAGCTGCTGGTTTCAGCCCGGCCCAGCCACAGCCATCACAAAGCACCTGAGTAGTGAACCAGTGGGTGGGAGCTGTCTTCCCCAAACCCCTTCTCTGTCTCTCTGCCTCTTGAAGAAATATTTTAAAGAAACTTTTTAAAGGTATTTCTCCCAAAAAGCATTTCCAGCTTTATTTGTATTCAGTTATATGCTCTAAGTAAAAATGATTGCAGAGCATGAAACAGTAAGTAAACTGCAAAAGCCATAGGAAGCAAGAATAGAGGAGCAAAGTGAGCCCTCCGATCTGCATGTGGTACTAGACCACTATTCTCAGGAGTTACTTGCAGACATTGTGATTATGACATAAAGTAGACCCTGCTGTCAGAGCTCCCAAACCTCCATCAGACTGACCGAGTTCCTAGAGCCAGGTCTCTGTTCCAACTAACTGGCTAAGCCTTCCACCCAACCCTCCGTTTCCACATCAATCAGCAACCTTGCCTCCTGCTACCAGTCCCATAGCAAACATGTGTCAGCTAGGTGCTGAGTCCCACCAGGTCAGTATGAGGGCATGTCAGAAGGTTCATGACATTCAATGAGAAGATACACTAATTCCAGTGCAGGGAAATTTGACAATTCATTCTTAGTGTTAGCATACTATATATCTTCCAGGAACTTTTCCAAGTGTCCCCACATATCTTCACTTAACCCATAGAAGAATATTTCTGCTAGGTTTAAATTCTTACTTGAATCTTTTGTTTTCTTAAAGTCCCCAGTAGCTGGCAATGTTTGTCTGTTGTTCTTTGACAGCAACGGCCCCCCTCCTTGCATTTACACCCTTGGGTTCGGGGTCTCTGCATCACCCAGCTGTCTGCCCTAACCCTGACCACCTGGCATTCTGGTAAATGGTTACCACACCTGGAGCTCCAGGTAGACTACAGAAAGAATAAAATCCACAAGTGAGAGTCTGGCCTATGACAGTTTTTTAGAGTCCTCAGTATTGCACATAAAGGACTTCGGTGGTCTAGCTGGGGAACCCATAAGGCATCTACAAAGAGCCTATGGAACAGTGATTTCTAAAAAACACAAATTCTCGCCTGCCCTTTGTGGAGACAGATGCCATTTGTAAATTCAGGGTTGTTTACAAAGCACTGGAATATTTCATGAAAACGTCTTGGTACTTTATATTCATCCTTTAACAGAAAGCTCTCCAAATCCATTTGCACATGTAGGTCATTTCCAACCTGAATGGCTGAATGCCAATTTTTCCTCAAGTAGTTTTCACAAAGTCACATGGTTTGCATAAGAGTTCCCTCCCATGGGGTTGGCACCATGGCATGGTAGGCTAAGCCTCTGCTTGCAGCAAGTGCTCCAGTTCGTGTCCCAGCTGCTATACTCCTGATCCAGCTCCTTGCTTAGGTCTTGAGAAAACAGCAGAGGGTAGTCCAAGTCCTTGGGACCCTGCACCCATGTGGGAAACTGGAAAGAGGCTCCTAGCTCTTGACTTCAGATCAGCTCAGTTCTGGCTGTTGTAGCTATTTTGGGGAGTGAACCAGCAGATGGAAGATATTTCTCTCTGTAAATCTGCCCTTCAAATAAAAACAAATAAATCTTTAAAAATAAAATAAACTAATATATCTTTAAAAAATGTTCTTTTTCCCTTTTCCTATTCATTCATTTACCATTGACACAAAACATAGAAATGCCAGCAGTGGCCATTACATGTCTTGACTCCCTCATCTTTTGGATCCAATTGCTAACTTGCACTCTCTGTTCCTTTTTCCTCCATTGAATTCATGAATATGCTCCTGTCTCTTGTAAAATGAGGGTACTCTACCTTTAGTGAGAGATCACAGGATTCACCAAGAGGACTGTCTTCATGTTGCCAGCTTACTACCAACAAAACAAAAAGAAAAAGTGGCTGGGGCCACTGTATCAGCCTGTGACTGCAGCTCCCTAACAGACCAGTCTGGGATGATGGCAGAAGGTGGAACACAGCACCTTCTCTGCACTGCAGCCACTCCTCCCTGCGTTACTGGAAAATCCCAAGGCTGCCCGCAAGAGTGTATGTTTTCTTCTGCTGTTAAAACAAAACAAAACATGCAAACAAACAAAAAACTTACCCTAAGGAGTAGAGACGGCACTGCTTGTTATGGATTTGGCGAGCTAAGCCAAACCTATCATCAAGACACACTGACCAGGGCTGCTGGGCAGGGCTGAAGTCAGCCTCCAGGCTGTCGGTACTCATGTGATTGCACGCAATCTGCAAGGATTGGAAATCAATGTGGATAATTTAAAAATGTTGGATGATGAATGGCAGGTAGGGACTTGTAGCTTCCCCAATCTCTGGAAATCATCATGGCAGAGTTATATCCTGCTAACTACTCCCGTTTCCCTAGGGAGCTCCCAGACTGTTGTAAAATGCGTGGAGAAATTTCAACTACATGGAAGATGATTAAGTAACCTTAGAGCAGCCACATGGAGGTTGAAAGGAACGTTAACTGCTGCTAGTGCCAGCAAGGTGGACAGAAGAGGAAAGCCGGGGACAGGGATGGGAGGGAAGAGGGCTCAGCGAGATCTTGCAAGGCTATGTAATGTTCTTGGAGGATGAGACTGTCTGAAAGGCTCTGATCAAGGGCAGTGGCCCTTCTAGAAGACGTGTAGTACAGGGCCCCAGATGACAGAAGGACATTCACAAGGCGATCCCTTATTTCTGGCTGACAAGGTGGAGACACCAAGGTCCGGGCAGGCAGTGTTTGCCGGAAGTCATTGCTCATGGCTAAAGAGAAATGAGCTGTCCCCTGCTGACAGGGCAGTATCCCTGGGCCAGGCGGACTGCTTGGATGAGCTTCTTCCTGGGGCAGGAGCTCCAGGGAGAGAGGCTCTTGCTGAGCAAACCAAAGCCCTTCTCTTGACGAGATGAGAAAACCAAAGGGAATGTGCCTCTAAGTCCAGCAGCAGCAAAGCCCCAATTTCAATTGCACACGAAGCAAATGTGCTTCGTTAAGCGATGCTGACTTGTGCTTGGGACTGGTCCAGTCTGCACGGCTGAATCTGCTGGAACAGAAGAAAACAGCAAGTGCTGTAGCCAAGACGTTATCATCCCAAGCAAAGCAGTATTTCCCCTTATCCTCCAAACTGTGCCAGTCATCGTGTGGCCTCTTGAATGCTGCAGCTATTGCTGTCACATTGTGGACCACTCCAGATGCACGGCGCATACTGAGGTCCCTGGCTTTCATTTCTGGAAACATAAGAGCAGGGAAATTCCTTCCCAAGAAGATATTCTGACTTCACGTAAACCTTTTCTTTAACTGATTTCTCATGTTTTTAAGCTAAGAACAGCACGTCCCACAGCTCCTGCATGACTCTTGCTATAACCTGCTCTTTAGGGACCATGAGAGGGGCTTCTGCTAGGGGCTGGACAGTTCAGGGCAAAGCTCAAGAAGTGGGCCCTGGTCCTCCTTCACCCCAGTCTCATTCTCTCTCTCCAAATGCTGTTTGAAGGGAAAACATCAGAGCATAGGAATCGGGCCTTTGCTGGAGGCATTGCCCCAGAAAACATCCATTTAGCATGGGGCATCCATGCACTCATTTGTTTAATTCATCTCCTCCCATTTTCCTGCAGATACAGGGCAAACAAGTCTTTGCCTGCCCACCTACGCAAGGGAGGCCAAGTTGTGCAATTTACTTAACAGAGTTCAGTATGCTTGTCATCTACCAGTGGACAACCTCAGGCTTTGACTCCTAGGTTAGCCCTGTGTTCCATGCCTTGCTTGCAGCAGGAAGGCAGGCCGTCTGCTCCAGAGCCCGGGATTTTGATGTATACTGATCTTTTGTGTACACTTCTCCCTCCAAACCTGCAGCAGGACAGGTCAGGATGCCATGTCCCCAGGGCCTTGGCAATAATTCCATTCAGACACCATCCACAGCCTGACTCCAGCTTCTCCCACCTGCTTCCAAATCACCTGGGAAAGATTTAAACTGCAGATTCCCAGGCCCCACAGCAGAACTGCAAAATCTGATTCTGTGAGGCTGAGCCCTGGGCATGGGCATGTGCCAAGAGATTGACAAGCAGATGGTCTTGGGAGTTTACTGGAGGTCTTCTGTGAAATATCCCAGCCTGGTCTCATCTGCGCCTTAGCAACCAGGGAAGGCTGTGCTAAGACCAGTTTCCCACCAGAAATGGCTGCTTTGCTGACTCCACCCCCTCAACCAAGGCCAGAGGTTCCGTAATGCCAAATAGTCAGAGGCCCCAAATGTCAGGTGGGTATTAAGGGCCAAGAGTCAAGGCTGTGAGGTCCAGCTACTCCTGCTCTGCCAAGATCAGAGATCCCAGGCTTCATTCTATTAAAGAGGACACTTTGGGGTGGGCATCTGGTGTGGTGGTTAAGATGTCTCTTGGGATGGCTACAAGTGGAGTGCCTGGGTTCCAGTCCCGGCCCCCTTCCTGATGCTAGCTACCTGCTCATGAGCAACCCAAGTGGCAGCATGTGATGGCTCAAGTGCTTGGGTTCCTGCCACCCACATGGGAGACTCAGAATGAGTTCCTGGCTCTTAGCTTTGGCCTGGCTCAGTGTCAGCTGCTGTGAGTATTGAACCAATGAATGATAGATCTAGCTCTCAAAATAAATAAATGTTTAATGATAACACTGGTTCTTTAAACATTTCTTCTTATTCTACAGATTTAATTTTACACAAATACATACCTATTGAGGAGACATTCTTTTTCGTTCAATCTCTCCAATAACATCCCTCCTTCCTCTCTTAGCTCAAAGAAACGCACATACACACACACCAGAATTTTTCCATTTTAACCATTTATTACCCACCACATCAATAGACATAAGCTTTTGAAAACAGCTAGGAGTGGCTCCATAACATTCTGCTGCAAAAAATTAATTAAATATTGATTTTCTAACTTTCTAGTTAAGATTTATTACTAATGCTTCCATAAACTCTCGTGCAAGCAAAATGAAGGAGGACAGTAACTTCTAGCTAAGATCCAACTCAAGTAATTATGCTTCCTGCCTGTATAATTCCTCTCATAATTTTAACCATCTCAAGCAAAGTGGCCTGGAGGAAGGAAAGTAGACTTCAGGGAGGAAAGCATGCTCTGAATTTTTTTTTAGTTGTTTAAAAGGATCCAGTTTATTATCAATGTATTTTGCATCCCATTGCACTTAAATAGCATTTCTGTCATCTCAAATAGAATCTGGCAAAGGGACCCCTTAAAAATTAAAGACTTCAGCAAAGATCCCTACAACCGAAATCAACATAATTGTACGCTTTAGCCAGCAAAGGCAGGATTATATATATGTTGTTTTCTTCCTGAAATGTGTGTGTGTGTGTGCATGTGTGTATGTAAGTTTATGTGTGTAGCAGTAGGTACAATAGAAACTATAACTGTAAAGTTATAATGCAAGTCTCCAGAGCCTAGATTCTTAGGTTATTCTTTTAAATTGATAGATGAGCAGATAATTAGATAGGTAGGTAGATATAGATAGGTGACTGATGGAAAGATAGGGTCGATAGAAAAGCTGGATTTATTTTAATACATATTTTAGGTTTTAAAACAGCCAGTGTTGCTAAGCATTTGTACTGCAAGGCATGCTTCCGGAAGGCATATGGTTTGGGGGTTGCCATAAAAAGCTGAATCTGTAGCCTTTCCTTAGAACAGAGCACTGTGTTTGTGGCTTAACCATTTGGTGTCGGCCACAGAGGAGGCAGCAGCAGCAGCAACTGCACAACACTGCCACCGTGCAATCCTGGTCTTTTGTGTTAGAAAACCAATGGCACTCAGTCCTCCCACCCTGAACGTCATGTGCCACGCACACTCTGCCCTTGTCCTTTGGGGTTTCTGTAAAGGCCCCAACCGCATCCTGTGCGAGTCCAGGGGCACCATGCCCAAGGCTGTTCGATGCCATACCACCCCAGGCTCTGTGCCTCCATATCCAATACCCTCTCAGTGAACAGAGGCCTCTTTACCCACAGGCCCTTCTTCTCTCCTAAAACATGTAACTCTCTGACCCTTGCTGTCTGCTGGGGGAGACAGATGCATCAGTCTGCCTCAGGTCTGATGCCGCAGTGCCAAGCTCAGTGCCAGCCACGAAGCCAGTCCCTAGCGAGTATCTGCAGAATAGAAGCATGAATACATCAACAGTGATCATACCAAATGTGGGGCCTTGTGGAACACAGTGTTAAGGACAATAATATTTTGTTAAAACAGCATAAGAGGCAGGGGTGGAATTTGCTTTTGTACCTTCAGAGGGTTTTTTTTTTTCTTACCCATCATGACTCATTCTTGCTAACTGTGAAAATTTTAGGTAGCAGTGGATCTAAGATTTTTACCAGGTTTTTTTCAGAGTATTATTGCAGGCTTTCCCTGTCAAGATGAGTTCTAAATGAAGTACAAGGCACAAAAGCAGTCCCAAGGCTCTGCATTCCACAGAGCCAGGGAGGAAGTAACGGTTAGGCAAAGATTCTGCTTAAGACCCACTCAGCATCATTATTGACGGCTCCTACCAGCTGGCCTCCTCGTAGCCCAGAAGCAGAACAAAGAACAGTGCTTTCCCTGGTTTAAAAGGCCTCGTGATTAAAAACCCATCATAAGACCCTCTTTGTGGAAGACAAAAATCCCAAGTGGGGACACTGTTCTGGTGTGCTGCATTAAGTCATTATTTGGGACGTCCACATCCCACACCAGAGAGCCCTGCTTCCATTTCCCCTGCAGCTTTCTGCTAATGCACCTTGCAGGAGGCAGCTTTTGGGTTCCTAACTCCCACGTGCGAGTTTCTACCTCCTGATTTCAGCCTGGTCCAGCTCCAGCTATTGCTGGAATTTGGGAGACTGAACCAACGGATGGAATTTTCTCTTCCTCTTCTCTCTCCTCCCCACCCCTCTCTCTGTCACTCCACCTTCCATTAGTCTTTTCAAAAAATCCTTTTAGGGCCTGGCACAATGGATCAATGGCTAGATCCTCACCTTGCAAGCACCAGGATCCCATATGGGTGCCAGTTCGTGTCCTGTCAGCTGCTCTATTTCCCATTCAGCTCCCTGCTTATGGCCTGGGAGAGCAGTTGCAGACCTGGAAGAGGCTCCTGGTTCCTGGATTTGGATCAGCTCAGCTCCAGGACTGCAGCCATTTGGGGAATGAACCAGTGGATTGAGATCTTTCTCTCTTTCTCCTCTCTGTAAATCTGACCTGCCTTTTGAATAAAAATAAATAAATATTTTTTAAAAGTTCTTTCAGTGGCCTTACCAACCAAGCCCTTCATCAAAGTGAACAACGAATAATACTTCCATTGATCTGTCCTCACAACTGGCACGCTAGCTTCCAGGAGGGAGAGCTGGATCCTCACGACCTGGCACAGTTCCTGGCACCTTATGGTTGTCTGTCTGTAGGGTTGTCTGTCCATTCCTCTGTTTCACAAATAGACAAAAAGTTCTTTTTAAAAAATATACGGTTAACGAGGCCCGGTGGCTTGGCCTAGCAGCTAAAGTCCTCTCCTTGAATGCCTCGGGATCCCATATGGGCACCGGTTCTAATCCTGGCGGCTCCACTTCCCATCCAGCTCCCTGCTTGTGGCCTGGGAAAGCAGTCGAGGATGGCCCAATGCCTTGGGATCCTGCACCCATGTGGGATACCCAGAAGAGGTTCCTGGTTCCCAGCACCGGATCGGCACGCACCGGCCCGTTGTGGCTCAGTTGGGGAGTGAAACATCGGATGGAAGATCTTCCTCTCTGTCTCTCCTCCTCTCTGTATACCCAGCTTTCCAATAATAATAAAATCTTTAATATATATATATATGGTTAAAAACAACTATTCTCTGCACAGTACAAGATCACAGAACTAAGAGCGACCTTGGAAACTATCTAATCCAATCACTTCCTTTTCAGGAGAACAGTGAGAGTGGGGGAAGCAGGGTAAATCACCCGGGGTCGTAGTATCTTGTCACGTCACATCACATCAGAGGATGCCGTGTGGTGGCTGAAGAATTCTTTCTCAGTCTGCAGCTCAAGGGGAAAGATCTCAGAGGAATCTGAAACCATCAGTTCATGCCTTAAGAAACTTCTAAGCCAATATACTTTCTATCATGACTAGCACACTGGCCTGAAAAACATATAAAATGGATTCTGAAGGCTTGCATTCAGTACACTGATTTGGGGGTAGGGAGTACAAGTCATAGTCCCCAACTTTAATTCATAAACTTGATGCCACTTGGTTTCCTTGGGGGCCTTTAACGGTCTTTTATTTTTAAATTATTTACTTATTTATTTATTTAAAAGGTAGAGAGACAGAGAGAGAAAGAGAAAGAGACCTCTGTCCCTCTGGTTGATACTCCAAATGCCTGCAATGGCTGGTACTGGGCCAGCCTGAAACAAGGAGCCAGGAATTCCATCTGGATCTCCCATGTGAATGATAGGGACCCAAGCACCTAAGCCATTATCTACTGCTTTCTGGGCATGTTAGCAGGAAGTTGGATTGGTAGCAGAATATCCAGGTCTCAAACCAAGCACTCCAAGATGGGATATGCATACCCTAAATGTCTGCTTCTTAACCCATTGCCCCATAATGCTGCCGACCCCTCTGACACCTTAAAGAGCTTTTTAAAGCCAAAGTCAACAGGTCCAGCTATGTATCCTTCTTGCCAAACCAAACTAAGATGAACATGTCAGCATTTTAATTAAGTCTGCATAAGTCCACCAAATTAATTTGCAGCTGCAAAATAAGATGAAATTATGTAAAGCACAGAGACCGATTCATCACTCCAACCCCATGATTAATAACACCAGCTTTCACTTCCACGTGTGGGTGACAAAAAGGAAAATCCTAGGACTGTCTGATTACATATGAAAAGGAGGACTTCCTTTTACCCTCAAACTAGCCACCTAAAGCTCTAGGAACATTTTCTCTCCCCAGAGGGCAAAGTTGGCTTTGTTGCCAGTGAGATTTGGGAGAAGGAAGGATGCCCAAAGCCAGGGGCCAAAGCAAGATCCAAAGAAGTCAGACTCGTCTCTCCTCTCTCTCTCAGCTCCACCGGGGTTGGAGTGGGGGCAATTTCCCAAATGCGGCTTCTGCTCAGCTCCAAGGCAGGTGTTAATCTACTAGCACTTCGCAGTTCATAGACTAAATGTCCTCGCCTGTCTCTCCTTCCCCCAGGATTAGACAACCTGAGGACGAAATCTTCTGACTTAATGGATGTCTCTGCCTAATACAGCCAGTAGCTGGGCAGGAGCTGCCAGGATGGGTTAAGTCACTCATATTAACTGGCACTCAGGAAGGCTGCAAAGTGCTTGGAGGAGACAATACGCCTTCGGAAGCAGTAACTTCTTCCGCTTGCACATGCTCCTGTGCTCTATCGCCTGACGCATCCCCGAGCTGCCTGGCATCTGCAGCCAAACCATGAAAAGGCAAAAATCCTCCAGGTCCATGTGGGAGCCCAGGCTTCTGTGTGGTGCCTGTGCTTGATAACACCCTCACTTGCCTGCTCAGAGGGAGGGAACTGATGCCTCCCAAAACAGTTTGCTAAAGTGGATCCTCAGAAGGCTTTGAGATGAATCCTTAAAACATCTCCCTCTCCTGCGAGGCAGAACAAAAGGGGAGCATCTTAGTGCCCCTATGTCCCTGCACTGTCTCCCCAGCAGTTGCTGAGAACTGCCCCACGACCCTTTCAATCAACCCTACTTTCACAAGGTCAAGCAGTAGGAGCCAGGAATTCCAACCAGGTCTCACATGACCCCCAGATCCAACCTGTGTTGTGCTGATGTAGCTCAGGAACCTTGCGGCTTCTTCATCTAGGGAGTGGGCAGGGCCTGCCCAAGGCTGCAGCTCAATGTGCCATCGGGGACCCTGTGGGAGATGAGAGAATACAGGCAGTGGTAAGGAAAGGGAGGCTTGGGAGGGTAGGAACTGGGGCTGACAGGGGCAAGGCTACCGTGGCCAGCAGCAGGTCAAGCGGCAACCAACTCAAATGCACCTGCTGGCATCTGGGTCATGTCAATCACAGGGAGATCCAGGAAGCCTGAGAAAGACCAGCTCCCCAGGAAGCAGAGGATGGCCATGGTCCTGGAGCCCTGTCTGACCTCAGGCTTCAAATTAAAGGCAATCTCCAGTTGCCCTCCTGGGCTCTCGTTTCGTAGTGGCTTCAATGTTACATGATGCTAGTCCCCATTCAGAGGTTAAGCCCGCTGGTCTATTATAGACCCCAAAGCTCAGGACTTCAGGCAGATGACTCCCCAAGGCCAGCGGTGTCCTCAGTAGTGCTGTCACGCTGCAGTGGCCTCTTGGTGGGACAGAAGCACTCAGTGGATCCGGAAAGCTTCCTCAGCACAGGGTGATGGTGTCTGATTGGTTTGCAGCTGTGACAGTGCAGCGGGGACAAGGAACTCAGAGCCCTCTCTTCAACAGGGGACACAAAGCACTGCCTTGAAGAGGAATCAGGGATGACCCTCTGAATCCCTTTTCACAGCAGTAGTTGGGCCAGGCTGGAAGGCAGGCAGAAGTTCCAGCAGGCAGCAGGGGAACACCTGGCTATCTGACTTCAGTAAAGACTACAGGTGTCATGGCCAAATGGTTAGACCAGGGCCACAAGCCCCTTGGATGGTAAGAAAGGAAGCAAGGGAGGTAACCAGGAACAAGACAGGGATCACTAATGGGTGTGTGCCTGGCACCATGGCAGCACCTGACTGCCACCCCGTCCATCAAGCAATATTTGTTGAGCATCGATCTTGCTGTACCAAGCTCAGACTCCCCCAAGAGGATCTCCCAGAGTTAGGCAGGTGGAGGTGAGGCGGTTAGATGTGTGCAGGAAGACTAAGACATTCCACAGAGTCATTCATTCCAGAAAACAACTTCCTGCTACAATCCTGAAGCATAAGCGCATTTGAACACATGCACATCCTGGTTTTGTGGGTTACGGCCTCCTGTTTCCTCTCCTCCGCTACGCAGCAGCAGGATAGGCACTTGCCAGTGGGTGGGTGTGTAGGTGCTACAGCAGTTACAGCAACCTAAAGCTCCCCCAGGGTTTCATCTGACCCATAAAACTTCATGAGAACAATGCAGTGCACACGTTCTGGTTTCCTTCTAACTCAAGTGTAAGCCAGGTTATTCTTTTTCTTTTCTTTTTCTTTTTTCCAATCCTGGGTCAAATAGTGAGATGTCACAGGCCACTTGGATTGCAATGCCTCACCTCCTGCTGTGGCTTGAAGCAGCCACAGACAGCGAGAAAACAAACAGACGCGGCTGCGTGCCAATGAAGCTTCATTTACAGAAACAGGCAGCGCCCGGCTGCCCTTGGCCTGCGAGCCGTGCTTTGCTGACCCCTGCTCCAGATGATTCTAATTGCTTGGCCTCAAGGACTGTTTACTTGGAATAAGGCAAGGAGGACAGATTGTGATAACTAGATTATAACCGTCTTTCTAATCTGAGTGACTCAGAAAAAATCAGTCAGATCTCAGCAGGATTCAGTGGGCTCCTTCAAGCCGGCTAAAACCGGAGGGAAGTCTGCAAAGACACTACTACAATTTCAAGAAATCAGTGAGAACCAACACAATACCTGTGGCTGGTGACACCCAAGAGCCCACACAAGCCCTGGGGGAGGGGGCATGGAGAGAAATATAACAGAGCAGCACAAGTGGACTCAAAATCGTGGCACAGCGGCTTAATCCACTGTGTGCTATGATAAAGGAGGCTAGAGTAAGTCTTAGCTGCTCCACTTCCAAACCAGCTGCCTGCTAATGCACATGGGGAAAACAGCAGAAAATCGGCCACTGCCACTCATGTGGGAGACCTGGATGGAGTTCAGGCTTTCCTTCTGGCCAGTTCTGGTCATTGCACCATTCAGAGAGTGAACCAGCAGGTGAAAGATCTTTCTCATTCTTCTCTCTCTCTCTCTCTCTCTCTCTCTCTCTCTCTCTCTCTCTCTCTCTCTGTCTCTCTCTTGGTAACGCTGCCTTTCCAAAATTTAATCTTAAGAAAAAGCAGAGATGAATGCAGCTACCACGTTTCCTAGTGGCCCCACCTAAAGGGAAGCCAGTATGCTGTAGGTGAGGAATGACTTCAGGGGACCTTCCATTAACAAGGTCACTGTATTTGAATTCATGTGTTAGAACTGGGCCTCTTCAGTGGCTCAGATAGAACGGTAGATGGCATACACAGACGCACATGGAGAATGTAACAGTCCATTGGAGCCTACAGAGGACATCTGGTACCATAGCAAAGGATGAAGGACAGAACAAATTGGTCAACTACCCCAGCCAGGCATTGACATCAAGTATCTGTGCGATTGGAGGCTCTAAGGTGGACTGTCAGTCACTGGACCTTGGAAAAACTTGCTCATCCTTGGAGTGGTGAGATTGGCCGCATTTTAGAACTATCAAAACCATTTAAGCAGAACCCTTGGAGCATGCTCCACAAAGGGGACCTTGGGATGACATCGGGTAGCTGTTCCCCATCCCTGGGTACTGAAGTGATTGGGAGGCTGGGTGTGGCTTCTCCCCTTATCTTCCTCCTTCCCCCAGACACAGGAGGAAGAAAAAGAAAATTTGGAAATAATCGTCTCATCTTCTTTCCCCTAACCCTTGATCCTTCCCACCCTAACCAACTATGTAAACACCATCAAAAATAACATTAAATAGTATTTTGAAAAGGGAAAATTGTTTCTCTTTAATAAACTATTATAATATTATATATTATATATATAATATTATAATATTGTAATATTATCCTCAAACAATTCCCTAACTGCTAAAGTACACTGACCAAGCATTTTGAACATCAAGTGCTCCTAACAATTCACCCTTTTAGCTCCCAGCAGGTAGAGATATGGATTTCCAGTCGTATCTGCCATCCATACTTTCTTGCATGTGGGTAGCAGAGGCTGGCTTAAAAGACTGCCGTGTCAGATTGTACTGTCTGAGCTAAAATAGCAGGTGCAACCTTGTAGTGAGTGCTCACGGAGCAGGCCTGCTCATCAGCCCCATCAGGGATGGGCGCCCCTCTCTTTTTTGGAAATCTGGTCCTGCCCCACAAACCATTAAGATATTCACACAAAGGAGGTTTAGCCCCCCCAACACACACACACACACACACACACACACACACACACACACCCCAGACAAGTATTTCTCAATATAGTAGGGGATTGTTCTGTTGTTCAATATTTTTTTAAAGATTTATTTATTTTTATTACAAAGTCAGATATACAGACAGGAGGAAGAGAGGAAGAGAGGAAGATCTTCCATCCGATGATTCACTCTCCAACTGAGCCGCAACGGCTGGTGCTGTGCCGATCCGAAGCCGGGAACCAGGAACCTCTTCTGGGTCTCCCATGTGGATACAGGGTCCCAAGGCTTTGGGCCGTCCTCAACTGCTTTCCCAGGCCACAAGCAGGGAGCTGGATGGGAAGTGGAGCTGCCGGGCTTAGAACCGGTGTCCATATGGGATCCCGGGGCGCATTCAAGGTGAGGACTTTAGCTGCTAGGCCATGCTGCTGGGCCCCTGTTCAATATTTTTTAATGAAATTATTTGAAAGGCTAAGTGACAGAGAGAAGTCAGGCACCTAGAACACCATTAGAGTTTCCTACATGAGTATCAGGGATCCAAGCACTTGGGCCATCCTCTGTTGCTTTCCCAGGCACATTAGCAAGGAGATGGGTCCAAAGGAAGTAGCCAGGACTCAAGACAGGTGCTCTGCTATGGGATGCCATCATTGGGTTAGCTTGCTGTGTCCGCAATGCCTACCTGGGGGCTGAATTTCTAAGGACTGGTTGTTTTGTGA
This sequence comes from Ochotona princeps, assembly GCF_030435755.1. NCBI lineage: Eukaryota > Metazoa > Chordata > Mammalia > Lagomorpha > Ochotonidae > Ochotona > Ochotona princeps. Next base: position 51,892,905 of record NC_080832.1, on the reverse strand, counting down.
AGGCCTGTCCAACACCTTCCCTGGGAAATACACTGACTTCTAATGATAAACGTGTGCCTTCAATACATAGGAAAAAGAATTCAAAAAATTCAGGACTGTATGCACAGCTGACTCCTGTTGTGCGTGTGGGGGGGGGGGTGATTTTGAAGTTGGAGGTCTTCCTTCCCCAGAGGTGAGTTTTTCATTGCCAGGAGCTCAGGTGTCTGACTCCGTAAGATCGCAATGTGCATAACCGCAAGGCCTCCTGGTATTTTTATCCTTTGTGATCTCAGCGTTATAGCTTGTTTCTTGAAAAAAAGGAAAGTGATTTTCCTAAGCCATAAAACAGAATTGCTGGATGTCACCCCTCAAAGATAATACAAAATTAAATCAATCTTTAAAAATATTCCATTTCCTACCAACCTACACTTAGACATAAAATACCGAAAGCCTGAAAAAATTCAGGGAAAACAGAATTAAAGGACAAGTTAATTTTGGTGCAAAAAAATGTTGACATGCATACATAGTTTTGTAGAATGTGCATTTTCCTTGAACTTCTTAAAGCTCCCTTATAGAAAACAAAGACCATAAACCCTAAGCAAAGCTAGTGGCATGAAAAACAAAACAGGACCATCCATGAACTAGAATAGATAGTTACGGATTCTGCCTTGTGTAAAAGCTGGCTTTGTCTTAAATTTTGGGATAACAGCTCGTTTCTTCGCAAACTGTTGTCTTCATATTTATAAATGACCTCATACAGCTCAGGAAAAAATTGTCCAACTAAAAACAATGTGCTGTCATCAGCACTCTTTTTTTCTCTTTTTAGATCTATTTATTTAACAGGCAGAATTGCAAGAGGGAAAAATCTTCAATTCACTTGTTCACTCCTCAGATAACCAGGGCTTGGCTAGGCCAAAGCCAGAGCCTAGAACCCCATCTGAGTCTCCCATGTGGGTGGAGGGAACTCAAATACTCAGGTAATCTTCTACTGCTTTCCCAGGCCACAAGCAGGGAGCTGGATGGGAAGTAGAACAGCAGAGACATGAACTGGCACCCAAATGGGATCCGGTGCATCACGGTGAGCCCCGGCTGGTATTTCTTGATGGATATTTGGTAGAGTGTCTAAAAGAGTCCTAGCATGCCCATAGCTGCTGAGTCCCTGCAAGGTCCGAGTCAGCAACACAGCGCTGGGCGAGTTGGTGACAATGGAATCCTGCATAGGGTGGAGTGTGTGCCTGTGGGAGAGAACAAAGCTCCAAGGCTTTCATTCAGGCAGGCGCCAGGAAATGTGGCTGTGCTGATTCTGTGACAGCCCAAGTTTCCGGAAGAAACAAGCCCCAAACCAGTCCAATATATTTACTGAGCAATTCTGCTGCCATTCTAAGCTAATTCGGAGCATCTGTTCTTGGGCAGGAAGCCATGACTGAAGGAAATTTTTTATTCTTCTTGAGGAGCGGAAGGCAGGCCACAGGAGTTGTGGAGGGTGCTCCTGAATCCAGCCATAGCTAGAATTAGCAGACCTCGGCCATTAGGTGCTGGTGGGTTCTCCCTGAGTGTGGCCAGGGGTCATGAGAGCCGGGGAGGTGGGTGCACTTCACACACCTGCTCCTTTGCAGTCTTGTGTAAACCACCTGGACTCAGCACAGCTACCTAAGTAACCTGAAGAGCACATCATATCAGGCAAGCTGAGAAAGATCAGAATTCAAAGCACTATAGCACCTGTAGCCAGTGCATCCCAGTTTGTCCTGCTGGTGTACCCCAGGTGCCTCTCAGAACTGCAGTGGCCCCCACTGAGAGCTCAGGATCAGGGAGGGAACCCCTGTTTTCATTCTCTCCTCCATCTTTTCCTTTTCTCAATGTTAGCATCCCAGGCATTCCCACTGAGTTCCAAGAGACAACAGCAGGCTCCCAAAGGCTCCTGAAACTGTGAGCAGAAGGAAAGGTCCCCTCCAGTCTGAAACTGTGGCCTCAGGAGGATGAGGCAAACTATATTGCCTGTGTTCTCTCTCCTCCCCACCCCAGCTTGGCCTTGGACTCAAGCAAGCATGGTTACAGGAAGAGCAGGCAGAATGGAGTAATGAAATCCCAGACACCCCCAGGCTTCAGGAACCTCAAGGAACTGGAGAGTAATAGGCAAATGGGGAGAAGCAGCAGCTTAGCAAATCAATCCAAAGTACTGGGCTTGCCTTAGAATTGCACATGGCTCAGACCTGGCCATGGTTAGTCTGCACGGACAGGCAGCTCTCTATCCAGAGTGGTCACAAAGGGCCAGTTTTATAGCACAGAAAACCAAGGCTATGAAAACAGAACTGACATTGAAGTTGCAACTGGGTGGGCATTTGGGTATTTAGAGACCTTGGGTTCAAGTCCTGAATCAGCTCCCTGATACTACTTCCTTCTATTGTGCATGCTAGGAGGCAGTATTGATGGCTCTAATACTTGAGTCTCTGCCAACTATGTGGGGGACCAGGATTGAATTCCCAGTTCCCAGCTTCAGCCTGATCCAGCTCTGGCTATTGTGCACATTTAAAAAAAAATATATTTATTTGAAAGTCAGAGTTAGAGAGAAAAGGAGAGTCATAGAGAGAGAGATATCATCCATCCACCGGTTCACTCCCTAGATGGCTGCAATGCCAGGACTAGGCCAGGCTGAAGCCAGAAGCCAAAGGCATCATTCCAGTCTCCCATGTGGAAGCAGGGGCACAAATATTTGGGTTACGTTTTGCTGCTTTCCCTGGCACATTGGCATAGAGCTGGATCAACAGTAGAGCAGCTAGGACATGAATGGTGTCCACATGGGCTGCCTGCATTGCAAGCAGTGGCTTTACCCACTATGCCAGAACGCTGGCCCTGTTGCATACATTTTTGATAAGGTGAGTGGGAGTAGACTTAAAAACTTGAGAATTAAACAAATAAGAAATAAATAATTATTATTTCAAAGAACAAATCACAACCCATAAAAGGCTGGTTGGAACTTGAGGCCTGAATCCAACCAGTTGGTTGCCTGTCAAAATAAATGCAAAGTAACTTCAAAAAACTAGTGAGGGGAAATAAAATTTTATTTTGGTGCATGTTTTTTAAAATTCCTATCTAATTTTTACGTAATGCACATTTCCATGCATTATTTTGAAGACTTCATTTATTAACATTATCCACAATATTTTTAAAACTCAAAGTCTTAGGCCTGGAACTTCGGCATAGTGGGTAAAACCTCTGCCTTACTGCCAGCATCCCATATGAGCACCAGTTCATGTCCTGGCTGTTCCACTTGTAGTTCAGTTCCCTGCTGATGTGCCTGGGAGAGCAACAAAAACTTGTCCAAGTGCTAGGGCATCTGCATTCCCAGGAGAAGAAGCTCCTGGATTCTGGTTTTTGACCATTATAGCTCTGGCCTCTGTGGCTATTTGGGGAGTGATCAGTGGATGGAAGATCTCTCCCTCTCTCTTTAACTCTGCCTTTCAAATAAACAAACAAGTCTTTAAAAACACCTCAGAGTCTTATAACATTCCAAACATCAAGGAAATAATCCAAAAGCTACCTCTGTAAGAACTGGAAAATTGCAATGGATGTGAGAAAAGCATAACCAAGAATTGCTAATGCAGGCAATGACACAAGTATTGAAATGCTTTGACAAAGACTTCACTATTATAAAAAGACTCCATGAAGTCAAGATACACACTCTTGAAACCCATGAAAAGATAGGAAATCTCAGCAAATGTATGGGAGGTATAGAGAGCCAAATAAGAATTTTAAAACAGAAAGATATAAAACTGATATTAAAAACCCCAGTGGGTGAAGTCAACTGCAGAATGAATATGAAACAAGTCAGTGAAGTTGAAGACAGGCAACTGAAAGAACAGCATTGGAGTATCAAAAAAATAAATTACTTGGAGAAAAAAAAAAAACCATGAATCTCAGATAGGGCACCTGTGCGATAACAAGATGAAGTCTAATATTCATGTCACTGATAGCTTGAAGGAGCAGGAGAAAGAATGCTATACAGGGAAACACATTTAAAGAAATCATGGTTGAAAAAGCCCCACGTTTGATCAAAGACATAAATCCAAACAAATAAGCAGCTCAGGAAACCCCTGAGTGAAAAAAAACAAAGAATCTCACCTTGCAAATACATCATAACACGAAAGCTCAATGTGACAACAACCCCAAACGGCACCTCTATTCAACTGAGGACAGACTCAGTCATGCGCTAGGGTCAAAATGGTGGGTGGGAAAAGGCCCGTCCCACAGGGAACTCTTCTCCCAGCTCCCCTCCCCTGTCAAGGCCCAGCCCCATTTCCCCAAGTGCCTCTGCTAAATGTCTCTGGCAGCAGACAGCTTGCCTGCTGCCATCCAAGTCCGGAACAGCATCTTGAACGCCTTCCCCATCAATCTGCCACCTCTGCAGCATTTCCCAGAGTGTGGGCTGGGAGGCAAGAGAACCAGAAATCAAATCAACTCTGACAAGAAAAAAATGCACTCTAATTCTAGCAGACCCTGATAACTTTCAGGAAGGCAGGAAAAAAAAAGAAAGAAAGAAAAAGCAGCACAAGGAAGACTAAACACTCAGCTCTAGATTTCTTTCCCAAATTATCCTGGTAGGTTGATAGGAAAGGGAGCCTCAAAGTGTTGGAGCTAGGTTTAATTCTGAAGCTGCTATCTTTCAACTCACCACATTTTCTGTGTGTCAAAATGGTTCAAAGGCAGGTGAAATGTAGATGCATCAGGGGATGGTTAAGAGGATAAAATATCATAGATTTTCAGGTTTGATCAGAGGCAAGCAAAAGGAAAGCCCAAAGCAGGAATATTTCCAGTGAGATCCGAGAGGCTTTCATTCATTTCCATGACATAGAAACTAGACAGTGTCTGCATGCATAGCAAGGACTCAAATGTCCAATCAGGCATTGCATGCAGTTCTACACAGACCAACAAAGGCATGGGGAACTTTGCTTGTCCTATGCAAGCTGGCTAGTTCAGGAATGTTCCCCCATGTCAGTAAGCAGGAATGCAGAAAAGCATGCTCCTTATTTCTAATCTCTCTCTCACTCTTCCCCTCTCTCACACACACACATACACACACACTCCTTCATATGTATGCACAGCCTATGCAAAATATGCAAGCTCTCTAGATTTTCTTGAGACTGAATCAATCTGCTATTGAGTTCACGCCTGACTCCCAGCAGTCAAGGCTCTCCCAGCAGTGACCATCTTCCCCACCCCCAGGAATGTCACCAGTTCCTGACACATTCCCTCAGCCCAGAACACCTACAGCACCCGCTCAGAAACCCATTTTGAGGATGCCTCGCATCCTGAGTAGCTGCCAACGCCAATGGATAGGGATAGTGGCAGCAAGCATATGTGCACACGCATGCGCATGCACACACACACACACACACACACACACGGCCTTGGAGAGCATGTGAAACACAGTAGCAGCATCCCACCCCAAAGCCTGACAACAATACTGCAGCCACAGGGGACGGGGTCCCCAAGTGTGAACCAAAGCCAAGTGCTGGAACCACCTCCATGGAGAACAAGTAGAACAAGCAAGATACAAGGAGTTGAACCCTCAGCAGGCCCCAAGGGAAAGAGCACCATGGACACCACGACCCCAGGCATGCTTCACAAGGGTTGCCCCATGGTTAACAGTCTCTAGGTCTTTGTGAGGCTCGTCACCTCCCACTAGCTATGTCATAGCCAGCACATGACTCTGTATGTATGCGTATGTGTCTGTGTGTGTGTGTACCTCTGCTTTATGTGCCTGCTCACTACTCGTGAACTCTCCAGTCAGTTTCATTCTGCCCACATTTCACATCATCCATGCTGCTGCTGCTTGCCTTTAGATAGCAGTGAAGATACGGTGACTGAGAATTAGAGATGGGACTCCAGTTCCAGAACATTCTTTGCATGATTCTGTATTTATAGAAATTTTTTTCTGTGTTGGAATGCACTGTAAGTTATAGTGCCTGGCAAGTCAGAGGCAACCCCAGCAATGTTTCTTTTCATCTGTGGGCCACTGCCAGCAGTGTAAAACCATGCGGATAGGGCCACCTGGGCTCCCGTGGAACAAACAGCACTGAAGCCCTGAGCCTCAACGAAAGATGGCCCATTTTTATGGCCAAGTGGCCCTTTCCGGAAATGTGAAAAAGTGCTGAAGGAGGCAGTCCTGTTTAGAGGTCAGTTAGGGTAGGTTTGCAGCTGCACGGTTCTCTGGACTAAGGGCTATTTGGTAAATGGGACGGACAACTCAAAGGGGGAGAAGAGGCAGCCAAAGTGGCTCTGACCTTGTCCCAGTGCCCCTTGGCCCATTTCAGGAGTGATGGAGCAAACCATGCCAATAAACAGAGTGGATCTGTATGGATAGGGAAAGAACTAAAAGCCCTTGCATGAAAGAAAAACAAACAAGCTTCCTTCCATGGAGAATAAAACAAACACATAAAAACTAAATACAAAAAAAAACCCCTACCAAAGCAAGGTTACAGAATCTAAAAGATGAAAACCTAAGAAAATATCTTGAATTCTGTGTGTGTATGTGGGGGTGGGGAGATGTTTCCAAATGTTCTTTGTGTTTCAGTTAAGAATAGCTTTAAATTTACAAAGCAAAAATTGTGAGGCAGTTACACATCCCTCATCCCATTTCTCCTGTTAACATCTCATATCTGTGGCTTTGTCACAAGGAATGAACCACACCCAGCTTCATATATATATATATATATATATATATATATAGGAGCTCCATTTTATCCCTCCCAGGCCCTAGCAGATCAACACGCTGTGTTCAGATGGAGACTTTGTTATCTCTCTACTTGTGTTTATCCATCCAAGAGAGACTAGGCCAAATGTTTGTCTTTTTGCGTCTGGTTTATTTCACTCAGCATGAAGGCCTCAATTACATCAATTTTGCTGTAAATAACAGGATTTCATTCCTTTTATAGCTGAGTAGTATTTCATTATGTGTATATGTACCGTATTTTTTTCCCATTCATCTGATAATGGACACCTTGGTGGAGTCTACATCTTGATGGTGAAGATGCTGCTGCAAATGTGGTGATGCAGGTATCTTTTTGTTGGAATGAGTTCATGACTTTTGGGTTTGTACCCACTAGTGGGATTGCTAGATCATATGGCAAGTCTATATCTAGGTTGTTGGGTTTTTTTTTTTTTAAAAAAAACCTCCATACTGCTCTAATTTGTATTCCTGCTGCAGTATATAAGAATTCCCCTTCATTCACACCCAGCACTTGTTGCTTTCTGTATTTTAGATAACAGCTATTCTGACAGTGTCATCATGACTTTGATTTGCTTCTCCCTGATGACACGTGATATTTGGCATATTTTCATAGATTTATGGGCCATTTCTATTTCCTTTTCTGAGAACTGTCTGTTAGGGTCCTTTGACCATTTCTTAACTGGATTTTAAAAATTATTGTTGAATTTTCTGAGTTGTTGATACATTCTAGATATTGATCCTCTATTGGATAAATACCATACAAATCTTTCCTATCATTCTGTTAGATGCTTCTTTATTGATGATTTCCTCTGCTATGCAGAAACTTCTGAGTTTGATTCAATCCTATTTGTCTAGTTTTGATTTATGCCCTGTGATTTGGTGGTCTTGTCCAAGACATTATCACCTACACCAACGTCTTGAAGTGTTTCCTCTAGGTTTTCTTCTGACAGTCTCAGTTTCCAACCTTAACATTTGGCTCTTTGATCCATCCTGAGTTGATTCTTGTTATAGAGACAGGTGGGGATCGCATTTCATTCTTTTACATATATGTGGCCAATTTTCTCAATACCATCTATTGAAACTATCCTTTCTCTGATGTATGTTCTTGACATCTTTGTGAAAAATCAATTGATTTATATACATGGACTACTTTCTAGGCTCTACTCTGTTCCATGGATCTGTGTGCCTGTTCTTAAGTCAGTTTTAAATATTATAATTTTGCAGTGTATTTTGAAGTCAGATATGATGTTCTTCCCTCCCCCAGATTCACTTTACATGTCGCTTGTGGGGCCAGTGGGGTGGCATAGTGGCTTTAGCCACCACTTGTAGCACTGACATCCCTTATGGATGCTAATTAGAGTCCTGGTTGCACTATTTCTGATCCAGCTCTCTGCCAGTGTACCTGGAAAAGCAGTGGAGGACTGCCTGCCACCCATATGGGAGACTGGGGGAAGCTTCTGGCATCAGCCTGGCCCAGCTCTGGCCACTGCAACTATTTGATGAGTGAATTGAGGGCTGGAAGCTCTCTTTGCATCTCTTCACAGCTGTGTGTTCATGTGTGTAACTGCCTTTCAAATAAAGACAATAAATCTTTTAAAAAGCTTTTTAAAAAGGTTTGTTTATATTTGTTGGGAAGACAGATCAGATTTGTGGAGAAAAGAGACAAAGATCTTCTGTCTGCTGGTTCACTTTCTAAGTGTCCATAATGGCTAGAGCTGAGCCAAGCTGAAGCCAGAAGCCAGGAGTTTCTTCTGCGTCTCCCATACCGGTGCATGATTCCAAGGCTTTGGGCCATCCTCAACTGCTTTCCTAGGCCATAAACTGGGAGCTAGATGGGAGGTGAGGCAGTCAGGACATGAACCAGTAGCTGTATGGGATTCTGGTGCTTGCAAGGGGTAGGGAGCCAATTTAGCCGGTGAGCCAATACTCCAGGCTGAGAAAATACTTTTTTAAAAAATAATATTTTTAAAAAAAGGAGGCTGTAAGGATAATCCAGACCCACTCTTCACCTTACAGTTGAAGGAAACCTTTGTTCATAGAAATGACATGACTTACAGAAGGTACATGGGTAGGTGGTGGCAGGGATTGGTTGGCACTGCTGATCGGCCCTAGCCTTGCTCAGCTACACTGTGCTGCCTCCCTCTGGATCTCAAGGTCCTGCCTTCTTCACTCCCAAGGTCCCTGATCAACATACCACAGAGTAATTTATAAGGGGTTCCTAGGTAAGACCAATGTGACTTTTTAAAAAATTCTTTTATTTTGGTCAACGTGACTTCTTAAGCTAATAAAATCCATCAAAATGATAGATAACAAATTTATGAAATTCTTTATCTCTCAGAGATGTAACACATTAAAAAAAGTTACTGCAGCACTGAAGATGTCTTGAGTTGAACATGAGGATTTAAGCTGAGAGGTCTTGAAGGTAACAGCAATGGTGCCTGTAACAGCAATGGTGCCTGTGCGAGCCTGAGGCTGTGAATGATGACCAATGCCAAGACTTGGCCCCTCACTCCCAGCCACCCACACTAGACATGTGGCTCAAGAGAAAAAGAGAGCCTATTGTTGTAATCCACTGACATCAGGAATGTGGACACTCAGGTGGATATGAGCTCCTCAGCATCCCTGGCCTGTCCTGACCGATCAAGCAGCTCTGAGGCACCAGGTCGAAGTTCGCTGTCACTATCATGGCTGGTACCCTGCAGAACCTTCTGGTGTTGCACCTCCCGAGACTGAATGTCAGGAAAAAACCCTTGGTCTCTTGGAGATTCCTTGGATAGAGAGAAAAAAAAAGGGTAGCCAAAGACAAATTCAGTGTCAAAATAAAACTCAGAGAAGTTGGTGAAAGCTCAGATAAAGACAATAAGGAAATTCTGGTTACAAAACCAAATCCTGCTCTCCAGCCTGTTTTATCTCCCCCTTCTTCCTTTCCTCTTTTCCCTCCCTCCTTTCTTTCCTTCCTTTTCTCCTTCTACCTTCCTTGTTTCCTTCCACTTGACTTGAGAGGTACAGAAAGAGAGACAAATGCACAGAGACGTGGAAAAGGAAACTCCCATGTGGGAGCTCTTTCCCCTGATGCTCACAACCTAGACTGGGCCGGGTTGATGTCAGAAACCAGGAACTGAACGTATGCTTCCCTTGTGGTGGCAGGGACCCAACCACATTGACGCCACCTGGGTGGACACCTGGGTGTCCAACCTGAGCACTCCAATAAGGGTCCTAACCGGTGTCTTAACCACTAAGCTAAATGTCCGTCCCAGTCTGTTCGCTAAATGCATCCTGCCCCTAGTATGTTGAGCAGGCCTTTTCGTCCTACCCAGAATTGTTGCCCTTATTCACCAGCCAGCTCAAATTCCACATATCTCCAGGGTCCAGTGTGGGTCCCTCTTCCTCCCTTCTAGACTGATCCCTAATGGGTTGCTGGCATCTGCTGCAAGTGTGTCGCTCTCGGTTTCCTAGTCAGACTTCAGGCTGGTGAAGACACTGCACACTTTCTTCTCTTCCATTCCCCACTGATACAGCTCCAAGGGACATTTTCACACTGATGTGAATGCGAAGGAGTCAAAGCCATGATGACATTTTGGGGTTGAGAAGGATTTTTTTTAATTATTACTGTGGAAGAAAGTGGGAACATTTACTAAGCTTTAGAGTAATACCATAATCCAGCTAAACATAAATGCTCTTTCTTTCTTTAGGTGGAAATAAACCATTATAAACCTGTGATTCAGCTTTGTCCAAATTAAACTAAAAACCAGAGATGACATGTAGTATAGCAGGAAACTTGAGAGAAACTGCAAGAAGTCATTTTTGGAAATTTAAGGCATTTCATGAAAAACTAGCAATTGGGCCCGGCAGCGTGGCCTAGCAGCTAAACTCCTCGCCCTGAACGCGCCGGGATCCCATATGGGCGCCGGTTCTAATCCCGGCAGCTCCACTTCCCATCCAGCTCCCTGCTTGTGGCCTGGGAAAGCAGTTGAGCACGGCCCAAAGCCTTGGGTTCCTGCACCCTTGTGGGAGACCTCGAGGAGGTTCCAGGTTCCTGGCTTTGGATTGGCGCAGCACTGGCCATTGCGCTCACTTGGGGAGTGAATCATCGGATGGAAGATCTTTCTCTCTGTCTCTCTTCCTCTATATATATCCGCCTTTCCAATAAAAATAATAAATCTTTTAAAAAGAAAAGAAAAGAAAAACTAGCAATTGTGGGGCCAGCATTGTGGGGGTAGTGCATAGTGCTGCTTGTGATGCTTTCTCGTGTCCCAGTGGCTCCACTTCCAACTCAGCTCATGCTAACGTGCTTGGGAAGAGCAGCAGAAGGATGGCCCAAGTCCTGCCATTGCCACTCGAGCCGTGACAGAGCATCTAGCTCTTGGCCCAGTGCTGCCCTTGCAGCCATCTGGCAGTGAACCAGTAGATAGAAAATCTCGGGCCCAGCGGCGTGGCCTAGCGGCTAAAGTCCTCGCCTTGAAAGCCCCGGGATCCCATATGGACGCCGGTTCTAGTCCCGGCAGCTCCACTTCCCATCCAGCTCCCTGCTTGTGGCCTGGGAAAGCAGTCGAGGATGGCCCAAAACTTTGGGACCCTGCACCCATGTGGGAGACCCGGAAGAGGTTCCTGGTTCCCGGCATCGGATTGGCGCGTACCGGCCCGTTGCGGCTCACTTGGGGAGTGAAACATCGGATGGAAGATCTTCCTCTCTGTCTCTCCTCCTCTCTGTATATCCGGCTTTCCAAAAATAATAAAATCTTAAAAAAAAATCTCTCTCTCTCTTTTAAATAAAGAAGTAAATTTTTTTTAAATAGCATGTTTTCTGACATTGAAAAAAGTTAGGTATTTGCATACTAGCAATCATGAATTTGAACTTTCAATCTACACATATTTGGCACCTTGAAATCACAAAGTAGGTTTTTGTGCCAATCTCTTCAAGAAGAGCAGGTGAAGCTACTGTATGATATTGGAAATCTGTTTTTCCAGTTGCAGAAACTGTTATCATGTAACCTTGAATGTATAAATATTTGTTACCATGAACTCTGCTAAATGCAGAGAAATCAGCTTTGCAGGTAAAGGGGAAGATGTGGAATCCTTGTGATGGCAGAGGGCTGATCTCACCAAGTCGCCCCCGAGGGAACCCTCCAGCTGTCTGCTCCGGTCAAGTGTCCATCACTCCTGTTCGCAGTGCTGTGCAGATTCCCTGGAAGTGAAGCCCTCCATAGAGGAAGTTATTTCCCAGGCATGCCAAAATAACTCCCACAGTTTACAATGTGGCGCATTAATTGTTACTTTTCTTCAATATAGATTACAGTAGATGTACTCTATACTATCAACAAAACTAACTCTGAATAATTGGCACACAGAGTTTTCTCTCCCGGCGCATTCCTGCAACTGATAGGGTCATTTATATTCACCAACATTCACCAACATTTGGAACATTCCCAAACCACTTCGCATCGGGTGTACAGGTACTGAAATAAAATGATTTAAGTGAAACTCAAGTAAGCCCATAAAATGAGTGCACAGACAGAAAACAAGTTCTTTTCTATAAAAACCAAGTCAGTGAAGACTTTGTGCTATTTTTAAAGCAGTATTGCATTAGTTATGGGTGAAGAAACTGTTAAAAAATTTTAACAACAAAATCCCTAACACCTAGAGGTGTTCAGTGCACACAGAGCTTCCTAAGTGTCAAATTCGTGCTCCACTTTGAATAACCCAAAACTAACTCCCCTGTTGGACTGCAGCTTTTGCTGGTCAGCCTGAGAGCCAGGGCTAAGGACAAGCCAGATTGCTCAAGGTGGCAACATCCTTCAACATACATGTGGGGGAAGCAGATCAGGCTGAAATACGCTGCAGCACCCAGTTTAAAAATAGAAGGGAAGAAAAAGAAGCAGATTGGAATCCACAGGAAAACACTGAGGCTGGAGACAGAGGACAACACATGCCCACAACAGCCAGGACAGGGCCAGACAAAGCCAGAGCCAGGGGCCTGAAACTTCATCTGGCTCTCCTGCGTGGGTGGCCAGGGCCCAGGGACTTCATCATCTACTGCTTCTCAGGGTGCACATTAGCAGGAAGCTGGATCTGAAGTGGAGGAGCAAGAAATAGGAACAGTCTGGTCTGAGATCTAGGTCTCCCAAGCAGCGAGTTAACCACTGCCCCAAACTCCCTCCCCAAAGTCCTAACTTCTTAGTGCCACAGCAGGTCAGGACCAGTGCCTGGGGTTTTCAGAATGTGGATTCCTGTGTAGGATCACAGAGCCAGCTCCCTGCTGATGGCTTGGGAAAACAGCAGAGGATGGCCCTAGTTCTAGGGCTGCTGTACTCATGTGAGAAGACCTGGAGGAAACTCCTGGCTCCTGGCTTCAGATTGGCTCATCACTGATCATTGCTTCCATTCAGAGAGTGAAACAATGGATGGAAGCTCTCTCTGTCTCTCTTTCCTTAACTCTTTCAAATCAGATAAATAAATTTAAAAAGAAAAATTGGCTAGGTTTGGTGATGCAATTTTTGGTGGGATTTTGGAAAAACAAAAACAACAACAAAAAAAGGCAAAATTTTAGGGAATTTGCAACAGAATATTAGCCAAAACATGCACCGGCAGACATTTTCAGTTCAAATGGCCATATGTGTGAATGTTTTCATGGTTCATTGCTTCAGTCACCTCTTATATAACTAACCAATTACTGCAAGCTGACACCTGGAAATGAGTCCTCTACTCAGCCTATTAATTAACAGGTAGTGGAGATTACCCAGTGTACAGTTAGAGGCAGTGCAGTCTTATTAATCAGCCTAGCAAGGGCCTGGGTTAATCTTGTGTCATCGGAGGCATCAAAACATAAATCAGAATGTGGACATGCTGGAAGAGAGGACCGGTGACTTCCATTAGATTTATTTTCTCAAAAACTATAATTTTTTCCACCTTTAAATAGCATAGACTGCTTAATTACAAACAGAATAATACACAAATCAACAGCAAGACGGAGCTACTGGCAGCAGTTCTGAAAACAGAATAAGGCTCTTCTCAAGGTGTGGCTTCTGGAATGGACCTGTCCCTTTGCTCGGTCGGACACCTGGGCACTCCGAGGAGGTGGCCCCTGGCTGTACAGGGCTATTGCCTTGGATACCAGGTTGTATCTCCTGAAGGCTTGGTCCAGTCCACCACTTTCAGTTCTTTTTAAGATTTACTCATTTTTATTGGAAATAAAGAGCTGCAGAGAGAGAAGGAGAGACACACAGAGAAGGAATTCTTCCATCAGCTGGTTCATTCCATAAATGGTCACAATGGCAGAGGTGGAGAAGCCAGGACTTGAACCAGAGCCCATATGGGATGCTGGTGCTGCAGGCAGAGGCTCATTCCAAGGCACCACTACACCAACCTACACACATCTCAGTTAAAGATGAATGCTAGCTTAAGTTCAGGAATCAAGCACCAACTGTATCAGCTCCGCCTTCACCAGGCTTTTACACCCCCAAACCCATCCCTTGGCTCTGTGACCCTACACAGGAATCCACATTCTGAAAACCCCAGGCACTGGTCCTGACCTGCTGTGGCATTAAGCAGTTAGGACTTTGGGGAGGGAGTTTGGGGCAGTGGTTAACTCGCTGCTTGGGAGACCTAGATCTCAGACCAGACTGTTCCTATTTCTTGCTCCTCCACTTCAGATCCAGCTTCCTGCTAATGTGCACCCTGAGAAGCAGTAGATGATGAAGTCCCTGGGCCCTGGCCACCCACGCAGGAGAGCCAGATGAAGTTTCAGGCCCCTGGCTCTGGCTTTGTCTGGCCCTGTCCTGGCTGTTGTGGGCATGTGTTGTCCTCTGTCTCCAGCCTCAGTGTTTTCCTGTGGATTCCAATCTGCTTCTTTTTCTTCCCTTCTATTTTTAAACTGAAACATTCTCCTTGCAAAAATAACCATCACCTAAGAATTCCTCTTATAAAAGGCAGAAACTTACATCTGTGACATCCCCTGCCCAGCTTCTCCCATTCCTGTAAAACACTGAAAGAAAAATAATAACCCTTGAGAACACTTCTGCTTTCTGGTTAATGACCTCACCAAATGTACAGCCTTTATTTTCATTACCAACATCATGCCTTATCTGTTTATCCTATAACAAATGATACCTCTGACCATACTCTTGGTCCTGTTAACTTGTTTCAACATCTCACCATAACAAAAGACACAATGTTGCATGTGCTAAACAGGCCCGTTTTACTGCTCCTGGTTGACTTTTATAAATAAGAACATTCCCTGTCCAGGAATAAGACCCAGGCATTCAGATTTTCCAAAACAACTCTCTGTAACCAGGGGACCCAAATACATTCAAGCATTTCCGTTTCGAATCCGAAGGAGCTGCCTCCTCCGCTTGAGGGTCCTCCAAGTACGCATTCGTTAGAGAAGTTGCTTTTTCACTCTTTCTGCGCAATATGAATATTCACTCTGCAAAAGAACATTCCCTCTCATAATTACATAATCAGTTCTAATTTAGTTTAAGCAACAGAGGGCATATTTGAAATTCCAACCACACAAAAATAGCTAAAAGAAGGTTTTAATATGTACTTGTTGATTTGGAAAATATCTAAGCAGCCACACACCAGTCCTCAAAATCTACAGTCATTTACACATTTTTTCTGAAACCCAGATTTTCGCATCAAGGCAGTCATAGCATAGAATAGAAACAATCCTAAAACTGCTGAAGCTGACCTAGGTTATAATCTCAGTGTCACTCAGAACAGTTCATGTACCAAACTCCTTCCCTGTGGAGTGGAAATCATACCCACTCACTCCTAAGGCAATCCCAAGAGCCACATGGATGCAGGATCAGTTAGGCTGCCAGGATGGTTGTCTGTGTTTAACAGCAGAACATGAGCATGCATTGCCCTGCCCTGGCTCCTGACTCCAGCTCCCTGCCAGTACAGACCCCAGGGCACTAGTAATGGCTCAAGTGATTGGGTTCTAGCCACCCTCTTTTGGTCTAACTCAACCCCAGCTGTTGCAGGCATTTGGAGCATGGATCAACAGCTGGAAGTTCATGTGTTCTTGTCTGTGTCACTCTCTCTCCAAAATAATAATAATTTTTGAAAGTCCACTGGGGAGGGGAACACTGGGGTAGTGGGCTAAGTTGCTTCACTTCCCATCCAGCTCCCTGCTTTTGGCCTGGGAAAGCAGTAGAAGATGGCCTAAAGTGGTAGCCATGTGAAATACCCAGAGGAAGCTCCTGGCTCCTGGCTTCAGATCTGCTTGTCTCTGGCCATTGTGGTCAATGGATAGAAGTGAACCAATGGATTAAAGATCTCTCTCTCTCTCTTGCTCTCTCTGTATCTTCTTCTCTCTGTAATTCTGCCTTTCAAATAAGAATAAAATAAATCATTGGGGTCTGGCATTATAGCCTAGTGACTAAATCCCTGTATGCACCGGATCCCATGTGGATGCTGTTTCATGTCCCAGCTGCTCCACTTCCCATCCAGCTCCCTGCTTGTAGCCTAGGAAAGCAGTAGAGGATGGCCCAATGCCTTGGGACCCTGCACCCATGTGGGAGACCCAGAAGAAGCTCTTGGCTCCTGGCTTTGGATCGGCTCAGCTCTGGCCGTTGTAGTCACTTGGGGAGTGAATCAGCGGAGGAATTATCTTTCTGTCTCCTTTTCTC
The DNA here is from genome assembly GCF_030435755.1 of Ochotona princeps. Taxonomy (NCBI): domain Eukaryota; kingdom Metazoa; phylum Chordata; class Mammalia; order Lagomorpha; family Ochotonidae; genus Ochotona; species Ochotona princeps. The sequence continues at coordinate 51,876,570 of NC_080832.1, read as the reverse complement.
TGTAAATCTGCCTTTCCAATTAAAAAATAAGTCTTTTAAACTAATTAACTAAGTAAATCTTTTTTCAAAATTCCACTTGGGATAACAACAGAGCAAACCTTTGTAACCAAGAAAAAGCATTGACAAGTCAGATATTGCTGTAACTGCTATTTCCTTGAACATCAGTGTCCTGAAAACATATGGCATTGTCCCTGCACACACAAGTCACCGTGAGTGAGGTGACAAGGGAAGTCAGCCTAATGTGAAATGGAGGTGACAAAAACCAGCCAAGGTAGCTGAAGTCCAAAGTGGGACGAGAGCTCATCCATGGGAGAGAATCTGTGGGCTGACAGGTGCTCGGCCACCAGTTTAGGCAAGCATCTGGAGTTCCAGGTCAGTGCTCCACGCAACAAGCCAATGTCCTGGGAGGCTGGCGAGCAAGCCTACAGCAGTGACAGCTGAAGGTTCTCATACATCCAGCTGAGAGCTCCTGAATTTCTAATACAAGGCCATGTGTGTCTTCTCCTGCAATGCACCTGCCAGGATCGGGTAGCTTAGAAGAGTCTGTGCCACGAAGTTCGCAAGAAGCTGGGGTGGGTGACTACTTTTTCTTTTAAGATTTATTCTTTTATTGGAAAGGCAGATTTACAGAGAGGAGGAGAAACAGAAAGATCTTCTATCCACTAGTTCACTTCCCAAGTGGCTGCAACAGGCGGAGCTGAGCTGATCCAAAACCATGAGCCAGAAACTTTCTCTGGGTCTCCTATACAAGTGCACGGTCCCAAGGTTTTTGGTCATTCTCGACTGCTTTTCCAAGCCATTAACAAAGAGCTGGATGGGAAGTGGAGCAGCTAGAGCATGAACCATGTGGAATCCTGGCACATGTCAGATGAGGATGTAGCCACTGAGCCATTTTGCCAGGCCCAGGTGACCACTTCTGAGCAGCCAATCCAGCTGTGACCAAAAGAAGTATGCACATAGGCATCTCATTATTGCTGGACCTGCCCAGCAGAGAAGCCCAGGGAGCTTCCCCAGTTCATGTATCATCTTTATCTGGGCAGAACAAAGCATACTATGTTGTGCCTACCATTCATTCCATGGGATTCTGGGTATTTTAAAAATATGTATTTATTTATTTATTTATTTATTTATTTGAGAGGCAGAGAAAGGCAGAGTTTCCATCTGTTGATTCACTCCCCAAATGCCCTTGATGTCCAGGGCTCGACTGAGAGAGATTCAATTCAGGTGCCCCATGTAAGTGACAAGGATCAAATTCTTTGAGTCCTCAGCTTTTGGAATCAGGGGCAGAACCAAAATGTAAACCCACATACTCTGATATGGGTGTAGGTGTCTTAGCTGCTTGGCCAAACACCATCTCCGTGAGTGTTTTTAAAACAGATATAATTCATGTACCGTCAAAGTGACTACTTGGAGTGTACAGTTCAGCAGCTCTTAGTAGATAACCAGTTGTGCAACCATCAGCACTAATTCAAGAAGATTTTCATCACCTTGTCAAGAAACACTGCACAGTGACAGTATAGTCATTCCAATGTCCTCCCTGTGTACCTACTTTATGTCCCTTTAGGCTTGCCCATGCTGGACATTTCATTCAAATGGGGTCAGGCCACATGAGACCTTTTGTGACCGTTTTCATGTACATAGCATAATATTTTTGAGTTCAACTACACTGTAGCAAGCATCAGTTTTCTCCGTGGCTGAATGATATTGCATCCTGTGAACATGCCACATTTTGAGCATCCATTTACCTGCTGACTGATACTTGGGTTATTTCCAACTATGGGTTGTCTGGATAATGCTGCTGTAAAATTCATACCCGAGTTTTATGTAAACACACACTTCCTATTCTCTCTGATATATTCCCAGGAATACAACTGCTGAGTCATTTCTGGGTATTCTTGACCACTAGAGCTCATGTTGGCACCCTCTTTCTGAACTCACTTTCAGGGCACACAGAAGGAAATGCACCATGGTAGTTCAAACAATTCACAGGGTCCGGCATGGTGGCCTAGTGGCTGGAGTTTTCGACTTGGGCCCACCGGGATCCCATGTGGGCCCCGGTTCTGATCCTGGCAGCTCCACTTCCTGTCCAGATACCTGCTTGTGACCTAGAAGGGCAGTCGAGGATGGGCCAAGGCCTTGGGACCCTGCACCCACATGGGAGATCTGGAGGAGTTTCCTGGCTCCTGGGTTCGAATCGGCACAGCACCAGCCGTTGTGGTCATTTGGGGAGTGAATCATTGGACGGAAGATCTTCCTGACTGTCTCTCCTCCTCTCTGTATATCTGACTTTGCAATGGGAATAATAATAATAATAACAAAAAGATTCACAGACAATGGAATTGAAAGAGTTTCCATGGGATTCTCAGTCACAAGGGACCCCAAGAATTAAAGGAGGAAATGAACACACGCATAAAGGAAAAAATAATTCTGCATGAAACAAAAGATTAGGACTCCCAAGATGCTACCAGAAATACCTTCTTCCCACACAGCAACACAACAGTAGCCACAGTTTACACAAGGGGACCAGCACTGCATACAAGTTGACTCCACCCTCTTAAGAACACTCACTATGGGGTAAGGACTTGGTGCAGCAGATTTCCCAGGCACATTAGCAGAGAGATGCTTGGGATTTCTCTGCATATTGTATTACAGTGTCCGGGGTTCAAGTCCCAGCCCTGCTTCCAATTACAGCTTCTATTAATGAGCACCCTGGGAAACTGCAGGTGATGGCTCAAGTTCCTGAGTCACTGCCACCCATGGGGAAAACTTGGATGGAGTTCCAGTCTCGTGGCTTTGGCTTGGCCCAGCCCTGGTTTGTGTGGGTATCTGGGGAGTGAACCCACAAACAGAAGACTGGCTCTATGTCTCTCCTTCAAATGAAAACGAAAAGAAACAATTCTTTTATAAAGAACGATCAACATACAATGAGTGCTTACGGTGTTCAAGGCACTGTACTGGGCCTTACATGAAAAACACACACTGATTGCAGCAAATCCTGCCTTTTACCAGAGTGGCCTAATTCATGTCTACAGTCAGGCCTGGAAGCAGAGAGAAAGACAAGAAGTTCAGTGGCCTGAGCAAGACAATGGCCCATGTTGGGGGTTTGTTAGCTGCAAGTTCAAGAGACTAGGGTGGGGAGTCAAGGTTTGAAGTCTTAAAAATGGTTGAAGAGTTCAAGGTGTAGGCAAGAGAAGACAGGGTCAATGGAGAGGGAGCCTAAGAATAGAGACAGTCCATCAGAAATCTCAATGGCCTGCAGCCCAGCACTGTGGCATAGAGGATATCACTGCCTGCAATGCCGGCAACCCTGTGCACACTGCTCCCTTCTGATCCAGCTCTGTGCTAATGTTCCTGGGAAAGCAACAAATGATGGCTCAAGTGCTTGAGCTCTGCACCCACATGAGAGACCCAAAAGAAGCTCCTGACTCCTAGCTTTGGACCAGTCTAGCTCCAGCCATTGCTGCCAGTTGGAGAGTGAACCAGCAGATGGAGGATCCTCTCTCTCCATGTGTATGTGTGTGTGTTCCCTGCTGCCTCTGTAGCTCTTGTTTTCAAATGAATAAATACGTTTTTTTAAAAGAAAGAAGAGCCAGCACTGTGGCATCTCACGGTAACCCTTTACCTTTTATGACCAGCATCCCATATGGGCACCAGTTCATGCCCCGGGTACTCTATTTCCAACCCAGCTCCCTGCTTGTGGCCTGGGAAAGCAGTTGAAGATGTCTCAAATCCTTGGACTCCTGCATCCACATGAGAGACCTGGAAGAAGCTCCTGGGCCCCAGCTTTGGATCAACTCCGCTCTGGCTGTTAGAGCTGTTTGAGGGAGTGAAGCAGTGGGTGGAAGATGCCTCTGTGTATCTCCTTCTCTGTAAAATCTGCCTTCAAATACAAATAAACAAGTAGATCTTTTTTTTTAAAAAGAAGAAAGAATTCTTAATGGCCAAGCAAGCATTAAGGCCTCCATCCTAAGCTGACTTCTATCTTAAATGGTACAGATCTCTCCCTCCATTTCCCAGGGCCCCTCAGTAAGGTTTGTGTTGGTGTCACTGCAGGAGTGTAATGTGGGCTGTGCAGACATCAGCAGCCAGAGCTGCCTGCAGGACTTCAGAGGCACAGAGGGGGTGGGGATGGGGGAGGAGGATGCCAGAAAAAGCAAGCCCAGGCATTAGCAAACTAGCAGAGGTAGGAAAGGTTCTGAGCTTCTCAGAGAATGTGGCTCAATCCAGCTTAGGTTTTAAAGGGAACTGTGAACTGATACACATGGAGTCAGTCATTTGACTTCCACTATATAATCTGCCCAATGACCTATGGTAGTGCTAGATAGGTGGGTAACAGGTCATCGTGGGCAAAATCAAAGTTAAACCATTTTGATATTTAATTTTAGACTAATTCATTTATTTTGAAAGGCAAAGTGACAGAATTATGAGACCGACGTGCTACCTACTGTGCTAACCAGGCACCTGAAGTTACAGAATTAAAGGGAAGGACACAGAAAGAGAAAGAGATCTTTCATCTGTGGGCTCACCTTTCAATAGCTGCAATATCCGCGGCTGATCCGCAATGAAGCCAGGAACCTAAAACTTCATTCTAGTCTTCTACATAGAAAGCAGAGGCCCAGGCACTCAGACTACCATCCATGCCTTCCTTGGAGCATTGGTAGGGAGCTGAGTCAGGAGCAGAACAAGGAGTCTAGGAGGGAGGGCCTAGGGTCTAGGAGGGAGGCTGGCATTCCAGGCAATGGCTTAGTGTGCTACACCACAATGCTGCCCTCCAAGGTTAAGCCAATTTTAATGTTCACCAACTAGTAATGGCCTCATTCAAACACCCTCAAGACTCCCATAAATGATCGGGGAATGTGAAAAGCAGTTTTTATTGCCTTGTTGCAAGTCCAAAACTTTTCCCTGCTGCAGGTGGAAAGCCTACCCTGAGACTTGATTGGTCCACTGGAGTTTGTTTTCACCCCATCAGAAATAGTCACATCTGGGTGACCCTGAGATCACATCCTCAGCAGGCATTAACAAATATTTTCTGTAATGATCCTGTATAAATAACTTAGATTTTGTGAGCCAAGAGGCAAATTCAAGGTTATTTAGGGGCTGGCATTGTGGCATAGCAGTTTGGACTTTTTATGCATTCCATATGTACCAGTTCTTGTTCCAGTTGTACCACTTTCCATCCAACTTCCTGCTAATGTGCCTAGAAAGTGGTGGAGCATGACCCAAATGGTTGGGGCCCTGCACCCATGTGGGAGATCTGGAGGAAGCATCTGGATCCTGGCTCCTGGCTTTGGTCTAGCCCAGCCCTGGCCATTGCTGCCATTTGGGGAGCGATCTTGTGGAAGGAAGATCTTTCTGCCCTCACCCCCCCTCTGTAACTCTGCCTTTCAACTGAATAAATACATCTTTAAAGGAAAAACATCCAGAATATTTAGCAAATCTTTGCTTAACAAGAAAGAAGATAAACTTCCACAATCTTTTCTATGGAGGAAATCCAAGATGTCATAAAATTGCATGTAATTGTTCATCATGCAGATCTACTAATGAGCAAAATGGAGTTTATTTATTTCATAGCATTTTGCCTCAGAGGGGCTAAAAGCTGGTGTGTCCCAGTGTTGTCATACTGATTGAAAAATGCTACCTGTCAAAGCCATTCTTAGCTCTCTACCTCTTCCTGAAGAATAGCTAACCAATGTGCCAAGGGTCTACAGTGTTAATTTCTTTTCTGTCTTTTCTTTTTACATTGTAATTTCTTGATTCAGAAACTGGTGACATCTCTGAAAGGTTCAGATGTTGCCCCCACCTCTCACGTCTCACATTGCCTTGAAGGAAAGAGACCACACCTTCCCCCTTGGTTTACCCAGCACCTGCCTCAGTGATAAGCTTAACACGGGCCCTCAGAGTCGCTGGGGATACAGTGGTGAAGAACACACGTGCACTCCCTTCCTTCATGGGGATGAAACTACAAACAAACAAACAAAAAATGCCAGAAAGTGGCAGTGTTGGGGACGAAGTAACTAATCAGGAGCCACTTTGAATACAGCTGTATAGTAAGGTATTCCTTGTTACTCCCATCAATCTTTTGGCAATTGTTTTAGAATGTGTTTTTTGAGAGGCAGAGACACACAGAAGGAGAGAGCTACAGACTTTCAGAGAGCACCCACCTGCTGAATCACTCCCTAGACGCCCAAGACGGCTGAGGCTGAGACTGGGCCAATGCCAACACCACGAGCCAAGAACTCAATCCAGGTCTCACCCGTGGGTAGCAGAAATCCAACCCAACAGCTTGAACCACCATCTGCTGCTGCCTCCTAGGGGCTGCACTAGCAGGCAGCTGCAGCCAGGCCCTGAGGGAGGGCATGGAACTCAGGTCCTCTAACACAGGGTGTGAGCATCTTAACCACCAGCCCAGAATGCCTGCCACCTTCAAACTTTCTTATCAGAGGTATTTATTCCATTTTGGTAGGAACAAAACAGAATGCCACCATGTTTTGATTTGCTTCCCTTGTTTACTTATTCATTTTTTAGAAGGCTTATTTATCTAAAAGGCAGAGTTATAGAGAGAAAGAGAGAGAGTTACTCTGTCTGTAGGTTCTCCCTACATGGCCACAGCCACAGGGATAAGGCCGGGCCAAAGTCAGGAGCCAGGAGCTACTTCAGGTTCTGCCCAAGGGCCCCTAGCCCTTGGGCCATTTCTACTGCTTTCCCAGGGTTTCAGCAACTTGCTTCCCTTGTTTACAAGTAGACCTTATCATCTTCATATACGATGAATAATTTATTTTCAGTCCTTCAGATTGCCTCCTCTGCTGGACCCTGGTGGATTCCCTGCTGGTTCTTCTGTTCAGCTGTTTATCTTTTCCATATTTTGACATTCCTCAAACTTGAGGGTATTAATCTTTCATCGACAGTATGCAGGATGGGCATCCCACTGTAGATTATGATTTTGTTTACAAGCAGGCTAATTTTTTTCTGGATAATAACCGACTTCATGTGAGAATTGGTTGCCAGCTTCCTGTCTCCCTGGGCAAACTGGAAAAGGCTGAGTTGAATTCTTTATTTCATCCTTTAGAGCTAGGTCTTGTTCAAATGTGTGAACATCTCCGAGCCTCAGCTTCCTTGTCTGCTAAGTGAGGACAACTCCTACCTCACGGGTTTGTTATGAGAATTAAATAGAAGCATTTAAGCAATTCCCCCAGTACAACGCTCCCCGCCACTACTCGTCAATTGTGAGCTTTTTGGAGGAATGTATTCCCTAGAGGCCATAGTTAGTGTTATTACTCAGACTTGATGTTTTCTGTTGATTTGGCATAAAGTATAATAATATGCACTTAATTGACTTAAATGTGGAAGACAGGACCAGAAAAACAAAATTAGCAGTGAGCTCTTTAACCCACAACTTATTCAACTGGCCTCCTTGGGACTTAAGGAATAACAGCAAGATAGCAGTTGACGCAGTTAATAAGGACAATCTTCAGAAAAATATTAGCCTTAAAAAGCTTTGGAATCACCTCTCTACAGTTAATGTTAATGCAAGTCAAAATAATTTAACAGCATGTTGCAAAATGTATCTGTAATTAGTTTTGAGGGGGGAATAAGTCCCTAACTGACATAAACAGATCAGCTTCAAGATTTCTCAAGAAATTGGCCCCAACGGGATGTTTCCAGTGTAAATACTAACAAAGAATTACTGCCACCTTGTATTTCAGATTAAAAAACAAACAAACCAAAAAACCCCAAAATTCAGCTGTCACCATGGCTCAACAAGCTAATCCTCCATGTCTAAGTGCCAGCATCCCATATGGGTGCTAGTTCGTGTCCCAGCTACTCCACTTCCCATCCATCTCCATGTTAGTGGCTTGGAGAAGTTATGGAGCATGGTTCAAGTTCCTAGCTCCTCGCTTTAGATTTGTTCAGCTCTGGCTATTGCAGTTATTTGGGGAGTGAGTCAGCAGATGGAAAACCTTTCTCTCTGCTTTTCCTTCTCTCCATAAATCTGCTTTTCCAATAAAAATATAAGCAAAACTTTAAAAAATAAGCTGTTTTGATCCCTGAGCGTGTTATATGTGCTTTAAGCTTTAGGATTACTCAAAGAAACACTAAATACTGCATGAATGTTGGGCTTTATACACCACAGACACACATGCTGAGTCCTTTTTGATACTGAAGGCTGGTGCCTTAACTGGCAACACAAGGTTAAACAGAGACAATGTTCATTTCCTGGCCTGTTGTTGTGTGCTAGGACTCTTGCTATATGCTTATAGCCCCAACACTTACACAAGCCTGGGAAATGAGCACCATTAATTTTTCCCAGAGGGAGAAAACAAAGTTCGAAGAACTTGTTGACATCCTAAGCAGGAGAGTAAAGTTTAAACTCCTTTTTTTTTTTTTAAGGTTTATTTCTTATTTGGAGCTAGCATGGCGACATAACATGCTAATCCTCTGCCTGCAGCACTGGCATCCCACATGGCCACTGGTTCTAGTCCTAGCTGCTCCATTTCTGATCCAGCTCCCTGCTAATGGCTTGGAAAAGTAACAGAGAGTGGCTCAAGGCCTTGGACCCAGGAGGGAGACCTGAAGAAGGTCCTGGCTTCTCCTGCAAGCAATTTGCAAAAAATAAGAGCATGACTTGATAAAGAAGAACAGGGCAGATTGTACCTAGAATCTTGAGTTCACAGACTACTGGTGCTGGAGACCAAGGTCAAAGTCTGTGGACAATGGTCTTTGAGTGGGCAAAAGTCTGAGGCCACAGTCAAGGCCTGCGGACAAGGGTCTGCAGTTAGGCAACGGTCCAAGGCCACAGGATATCCTTGAGACAATCACATGCTGACTTCTCTACATGGATCACACTATTGCTTCCTGATCACTAAACACTGGCTGACTAACATCACTATGAGATGTGGCTATCAATGTTTGTGCCACATCAATTCTTGTCAGTTTGACTCCCCAAGCGTTTCAATAAAAGACTGAGGTAGCCAGCCTTCTGGGTCAACCTCACTCCTCAGAGAAGGAGGGCTTCCCTCTGGCAGTCCACTTCTGTACTCCTTATCTTGTGTCTGTCTCTTATTTTCTCAATTGCATGTCGCCCCCTCTGCAACCCTGCTCATGTCATGCTGGTTGTGATAGCTTCCATGTCTGAACCAGTCAATCCCTGGCTACTGTGCTCATTTGGAGAGTAAACCAGCAGATAGTAGATTTCTCGCTTTCTCCCTCTCTGTCTCCTTCTATAACTCAGATTTTCAAACAAAATTTAAAAAGATTTTAAAAAGATTTATTTTTTTACTTTTTAAAAGGCAGAATTACAGAGAATATGATATCTTCTATCACCTGATTCATTCCCTAAATGACCACAATAGCCAAGGACTGACTTGACAGAAACCAACAGCCTTGGAATTTCATCCTAGTCTCCCACATCAATGGCAATGTCCCAAGTACTTGGGCCACCTTCCACTACTTTCCCAGGCACATTAGTAGAGTCGATCAGACATGGAGCAGCCAGAACTTAAACTGTCTCCCACATGGGATGCTGGCATCACAGGCAGTGGCTTAACCTCCTGTGTCACAGCGTTGGCCCCTAAACTTTTCATCTTAGGTGTAAAACTAGGACGCTGTTGTATAAAAGAGGTGTTTCCCTGACACCTGGAAGATCTTGTGAACAGATCTCCTAGGAGGCTGTATGTGAATTCCTCCACCAACTTCTTCCATACTCCACTCCCCAAACAGCAGCAGGAAAGGGCCTCCTTCTATAGCCCAGCCACGCAAGGCTCAAGAGACTCTGCATTTGGCTCATTTGGACATGTAGGTGTTCCACTTGAAGCAGATAAAGCACAGCCTATGATGGCTTGCTGTCATTTTATGCACAACGGCAAATGCCAGGCAGTGTGCACGTCACCTCTGATTTGCGACTGGAATCTGGGGGCACACATGCAAGTGTTTGAACTAGCTCCAACTCAGATGAATAAAAGACCGTTTGACGTGGAGTCAGACTCCTCTCTCAGAGGCCTTGGATTCATCTGCACTCAAGGTTTTCATCTAGCTTGCTCTCTCCCCTCTCCCATCCTCCCATCATTGCCTGGTGCAAAGAATCCAACATAAACAATGTCAACAAGAATCTTGTACTTAACAGACTCCAGGACTCCACAAAGCCCCATTCATGAGCTATAAATCAGGTCTGGTTTTATTTCCCTGTCCTGCTAAATTCACGTGTCTGCTTCGTTTTGGGTCCCAATTGCACGGAAAGTGCTTCCCATGCTTTGTTCAGTACTGCCCGAGGTGCGGATTCAGCGGGGCATTAAAACCAGAAATGTGAAACATGAACTAGACCGTGTCTGTTTAGCAACAGATGATTGAAAGGTTGCGGGACTGCAGCGGTCATAAATGCTGCTTGCCACAGGTGCCCAGCTTTCTAGCCTCTGGCACACACCTCTGGCCCTGGCAGGTAACAATTAACAAGCACTGGCCTTGGATTTTGAAGACAACGGAGGGACAGATGTAACTTCAGGGCTAGACTTTTGCATCATGCTATGCAGAGCTCTCCAGGGTTCTCCCACCTCTGCCAAGGTTACCATCAAGGTTCCAGAGGTTGGCTGTGTGGTGAGGATGATGGCAGCCAAAAGCTGTGCCCCATCACCTGCTACCCCCAGCAGATGCCCAGCAGCAGCAAAACATAAACCATTTTCAGCTGAGCTTTGAGACTACGGCATAAACCAGCCCCTGCTGCCTGATACCACCGGCCAGTGGTGCCTTGAAAAGGGGCTCAGAGTCTCTGTGATAAGTGAACAGATTTCTGTAATTTAGTATCTGAAAGTCGCATGTCATTATCTTGTCCCAGCAAGGTCCTTCAGCCCATAGTTTGCACAGCCCCCAGCCATCCTGCTCCAAAATCAGCATTTGATAGACCAGAGGCAAAACTGAAAAGAGAAAAAGTTACAGTTGTAACCTTCTGGACTGCCAGCTCTAATTTATTGCTCTGTCAAGGATCTTAGTTGTAAACAATAGAAGCCACGCCGGCTAGTTAAGCAGAGTAGGAATTGTTCAAAGACTGATTAGTTTACAGCATATCATTGTCAGGAGCACCACTACCAGCCCAGCCAACATAGACCGCTCTGCTCGCCCCCATGATGGGCACAGGTACCACTGCTCCCTTCGCCACTCTTGGACCCCAACTACCATGTCACACTGTGGTCCTTGTGCCACTTACTTCTTTGTATCCTGTCTAAACTATGAATGATGAAGCTTTAGGTCACCCAGATGCACATTAAGTACAAGGAAAAGAGGAATTTTTTTTTTCTTGGCAAGACAGAGAATATTTAAAAGCACCTCCTTGCATGACGAATAGCCATTGCCTTTGTGGGCATGGGTAACAGAGAGGCCTAGCTCTCCAAGGCTTGTTTTTGCTCATAATCAAGTTCCCAGAGCCCTGCTGGTTTGGACAGTCCTTCCCCCACCCCACCCCCCTTGGTTCTGTCACACTCAATCCCTGGATTTATTTGTTCCACATTGGTCTTCATGAGCAACCCAGAGTCCTAACAGATATGGAAGTGTTCTATGTCAAAATAAGGCCAAAGCAGCCCATTGCAAAGATGGCTATAAATAGTAGGTGCCCTGGGGATGGTTTATCTTGCAAACTGTTGACAGGAAAAAGAGAATCAAAAAAAGGTAAGATTCTAACTTTGGTTTGAGAACCCTAATTGGGATCACAGGTTAAATTTTTATATTTACTTTCTCTACTTCAAGTCCTCATAAATAATTTTATGCATAAGATATTACATACACATAAGTCTTGTGTGCATATAATCACTGAAGAGCAAAACCAGAAATATACACATCTGACAACTTATTGCTAAAAGCTACATAGAAATAAGGTTATCTATGAGACTGCATCTAGATACAGAGAGTGAACCAAAAAGGAAAAACAAAGATAGATATAGACATGGACATATAGATACCTGAGGGGTCTTCAAAAAGTTCATGGAACTTCTCATGCACAAATTTCAGAAATATTTTTGCACTAAATAAATTCATACAAAGTCACTCTAACAGTTCTGAACAGGATCTAGCCTCAGGCACCAAGAAAGGCAAGACAGCGATCTGAAAAGGTCAATGTGAATTTTGCTAAACCTGAAACAAGAACAAACATCCACTTGATGGTGAATCACCGATGCTGTATGCAGAGTTTCTCCGGGTCAGAACTGTGGTGCCACTCATGAAGCCGCCACCTTGTGATACCTGCACCCCACGTGAAGGCTGACTCAAGTCCTGCTTGCTGCACGTCTGATCCAGCTTCCTGCTAATAGACCTGGGAAAGCAGCAGAAGATGGACCAAGTGCTTTGACCCATGATACCCAGCTGGGAGATCGGAATGGAGTTCTGAGCTCTTGACCCAGCCCTAGCCACTGTGGACATTTGTGGAATGAGCCAATGCATGAAAAATTTCTCTGTCTCTCCCTCACTCTAGGCAGTTCATTTCAAATACATAAATGAATCTTTAAAAATTCTAAAAATTTTATGGAGACAATGATCCCAAGAGATTTATAGTTTACCAATGGCTATCACCTAACAAGGGTTGAGATGATGTTGAAGATGAAACCCATGATGGCAGACCATCCACATCAGGTTGAAAGGAATAAATTAACCTCGCCCCTGGCCTGATGGAAAGGACCCACAAAACAGTTAGAAATAATAGCCAACAGATGTCTTAGCTGGGCAACTCACACAAACTTTCTGCTCAATGACTGCCAAAACGTGCCCAGATCATCTGAAAGCAAGACAGAGCATTCAATGGAAATTTTATACATTGGCATTGATTCTGGTATGATCACTCAGTAGCTAAATTCTCACCTTGCAAGCACCAGGATCCCTTATGGGTGTTGGTTCTTGTCCCGGATGGTCCATTTTCCATCCAGCTCCCTGTTTGTGACCTGAGAAAGCAGTGGAGGATGGCTCAAAACCTTGGGACCCTGTACCCATGTTGGAGACCCAGAAGAGGCTCATGGCTTCAGATTGGCTCAGTTCCAGTCATTGTGGCTACTTGGGGAGTGAACCAGCAGATGGAAAATCTTTTTCCCTGTCTCTCCTTCTCTCTGGAAATCTGATCTAGCTTTCCAGTAAAAATAAGTGAATTTTTAAACACACACACACACACACACAAGTGGGATAAAGATCCTAAAACATCTCTTCAAGGATTTGGAGCAGGAGTCTGACACAGCTGTCCTAGTAGGATCCTGAAGACAAGGCAGAGAGTGTTACCCAGAGGTGGGAGTGATCCTGCTGAAGCAAAAGTGGGCTGGTCATTACATTTCTTGGAGGAGGCGGAGGGCAGTTTGACAGCTTTCAGGCGGGCCATGGAATGAGAACATCTGCCGAGGGTGAGCGCGTCTTGAGAAAGTCAGCAGAACTTCGGCAGCAAAACACCCAGGCAAGATGCCGTGTAAGTCCTTCACCGTACCCAAGCTCCTGCTCATGCCTCCTGACACAAGCACGTGTGCAAGTTAGGCATCCACCATATGGCCTCCACTGAGTGCCTTCTGATGAAAAATCCTTGAAAGGGTGCCTGTTTTTCTTCAGTTAATTATGTGAGAAACACTGCATTGGTTAGATCACCAGTACCTCCCGTTCCTCGGGGATTCACTAAATGGCGGTACCACTGCTTCTTAAAGTGTCTGAAGCTTGACGGAGCTTATGCTGAGGAATAAAGTTCACCTCCTTTGTTTTATCTTTTAATCCTATTTCTTGTGGACTTCTTAAAGTTCACACAGAGAAGAGGATTTCATAAAAAAAAAAACAGGAACTGTGAAAATTATGGATGCATTTCAATTTTTTGCACAAAAATGAACAATTTTTTGTTCCCTTTTTTCTACAGATCTTCTGAAGTGCATGGACAAAATCTGCTGTCCGGGATTATTTAAAAAGCATTTCAGGGACTGGCATTGGGGCAAAGCAAGTTAACCTACTGCCTATACCAATGACATTTCATATAACAGTGCCAATTGGGGTACCAGATTCTGTGCTTTCATTCCATCCATTAGGTATTACAATTCCTGCTAATGTCCCCTGGGAAGGCAGTAGAAGATGATGGCCCCAGTGCTTCAGCTCCTGCCACCCACTGGGGAGACCAAGATAGAGTTCCAAGCTCCTGGCTTCAGGGTAGCCTAATCATAGCCAAATACGTATTTGTTGAGTGAGCCAGCTAATGGTAGATCTCTCTCTTTCTCTCTCTGCACTCTCATCGTCTTCTGGTTGTTCTATCTTTCAAATAATTAGAAATAAGTAAATTTTTAAAAAATCTTATAATCTACTGCTATATTGCTCAGGTGCAAGGTCTCTAAAATAGGGTAGTTAAAGGAATAGAACACAATACAAAAGAAGCAAAAACCGAAGAGCAAAATTGAGCCAAGCTGACATCGAATAGTTAAGGAAGGCCAAAGACTTGATTTCTTGTTGGGGGGTAACTTAGAGCAAGATTTCCTTTCTGTAAGATTGGCTTAAGGAACGGGCAGGAAACACTTGGGATTTGTGTAGGGCAAATGACCAGGGCTGGCTGATCCAAGGGTGAGCACTGAAAAAGGAGCAAGTCAGCTTTTAGCAATGGGTTTGCTGCCAGAACACAAGTCTAAAAACCACCACTGAATCAAAGCCAAAATGAGAAAGGAAAAGACACATCAACATTGTGGTCACTGAACACACAGATTTGGGCAAGCCCACCACCTTTGGGTATCTGATGGCAAATGTAGTGGGAGCAACAAAAGGACTATAGAAATTTTTGAGAAAGAGGCTATTGAGATGGGAAAAGGTTTCTTCTTCTTCAAGGATACCTAGACAAACTAAACGTTGAGCTTGAGTGCTGTAGAGATCTCACCATCGGATATGGAGACCAGTACCACATGACAACCAGCAAGTCTCAGGTGACAACCACGTAAGTCCAGAACACAGAGACTTTATCAAAAACACGACTGCAGGCACACCTCAGGCACATCCTGAGTGTAGCTGTGGGGTGAGTGTGGTTGAAGTTGATCTCTCCAAGAATGAGCAGAATCAGGCGCAGTCCTTCTGGTTCACACCCTGGGTGCAGACCAAGTCACTGTTAGCATTAACACAATGAATTCCACCAAGCCACCTCACAACCAGAAGAAACAGGAAATCACTAAATAAGTCAGCATCTATGTTAAGAAAATTGGCTACAGCCCTGACATGGTAGCACATGAGTCAGTTTCTAGCTGGAGCAGTGACAATGTGCTGCAGCCAGGTGCTAATGTATCTCAGTTCAAGCAATGGAAGGTCACCCACAAATATGACAAATTTGCTGAAGTCCTGGATTACATCCTCCCTCCAACTCATCCAAGTCATCCAAGGCTTCATGTCTCTGTCCCTCCAGGATATATACAAAATGGATGAGATTGGTATTGTCCCTGGTGGCCAAGCAGAGACAGATGTGCTCAAAATCAGCATGATGGTAACCTTTGCTCCAGTCAATGCCTGTTGAATACTATGAAGCCATGAGTTAAACTCTCTCTGGGGACAATGTGGTCATCAAACTCAAGATCATGTCTGTCAAAGATGTTCACCATGGCAATGCTGCTGATGACAGAAAAAAAAATGACCCACCAGTGGAAACAGCTGGCTTCACTGCTCAGGTGATTACCTTGAACCATTCAGATCTCATAAGGGCTAACCCATCTTGGCAGTCACACAGCTTTCAGTGCTGGCAAGGTCCATTGTCATTCTGGTACAAGGTGTAATACAGCCTTGAAATCTTGAATTCAATGATCATTCAAGTTCCTGGCACATGCCAGGGTGTTAAGAGTCTCTCAAAGCTTGGCATGATGGCTCAACAGCTAAATCCTCACATGTCAGGCACTGAGATCCCATAGGGCATGTCTTGGCTGCTCTACTTCCTATATAGCTTCCTGCTTATGACCTGGGAAAGCAGTAGAGGATGATCCAAAGCCTTGTGACCCTGCCTCTATGTGGGAGACCTGGAAGAAGCTCCTGGCTTCAGATGGGCTCAGCTCTGGCCGTTGCAGCCACTTGGAAAGTGAACTAGCAGATGGAAGATTTGTATCTCTGTTTCTCTTTCTCTCCATAAATCTGACTTTCCAATATAATCTTTTTTAAAGAGAAAGAGAGTTGCTCTGGCAATCCTCCACTGGTGGTTTTGCTGTCTGGGATATGAAACACTCCATTGCTCTGAATGTCATCCAAGCAGAGGATGAGAAAGTCGCTGGAGTTGGCAAGGTCACCATGTCTGCCCAAAAAGCTCTGAAGGCTAAGTGGGTCCTCTCCCTAATAGTAGCAACCCTAACCATAATCATGGCTGGAAGATCAGTCTTGGAATTGTTAGTCTCCATCGGCCATCGAAGCATAACAGGTAAAGACTGGCTAATGATCACAATACATCAAAAACTTTCAGAAGAGGATAATCAAGATGACAGAATAGGGTAAGGACACATTTAAACAGATGGAGAATCATTAGCTAGGGTGAAACAGAGAGGGCATATTCTAGGAAATAGTCAAGGACAGGCAAAAGGCAGGGGCCACCTGGAGATTCATGGACATCTGAACGCAGCGGAGATAACAGTGTGGTGTCTCAGTGATCAGATACCTTAGTGGCAGTCAACAAGTGGCGATCTGAGCTCCACTAGTGGCCAGAATTCTACCAGCAGTCAGGTGGGAAGGAGAGTTCACTGGGAGCTCAGGAGGTGAACCCAGGCAAAGAGCTGCCCATCCTGCTGATTTGTTTGATTCAGCCAGGAACAGAGAGAGAGCAGCAGATCCCAAACAGAATGTGCAGTAACAGGGTGGATTTTACAGCCCAGATCTCCACCAGAGCTGCATCTGGCACCATTTTGTGTAGGAAGGAAAAGTTTTTTTAAAAAACATATATTTTTATTGCATTTCCTTTTTTAAAAAACTAATTACATTGCATTATGTGATACATTTTTTTATGCACTGGGATTCCCCCCACCCCTCCCCAAACCCTCCCCCCACGGTGGATTGCTCCACCTTGTTGCATTTCCATAGTTCAAATTCAGTTGACATTCTTTCATTGGAGGTATTTACCAAGCATAAAGTCCAGCATCTTATTGTCCTGGGAAGTTCAATGGTTTCTTGGTGAGACCATCTCTGGTCTGAAGGCAGAGCCAGCAGAGTATCATCCCAATCAATTAAGAGCCCCAACATAATATTTCCAACCATTTACAACATTATGGCATTAATCGACATGGTATTGATTAACCAATATGTTAATAGGAAAATGCAGGTTTTCTACCACAACCTGTGACTTCTTCATAGACATTTCAATTTTGGTTTACATTCAACCATGATCTATACACCTTAAAATGACTTAGATTGCTATTCAGCTGTCTCATGCCTATTTTAATTTTAGTCTTCAGCAGTTTATAGCATTGAAGCATGATTTCGCTGAACCTGGCTGTTTTTCAGGTGGTCTAACTCTATAATTCTAACAGGATATATGTCAACAGTTTAGGTGAGCATGTTTAGGAGGGGTGTGCAGAGAAATCTTCCATACCCCAGAGAGGAGTAACTAATCTTTGTGTCCCACCCAGTGAGTTATAAGTGCATCCACGCTGACCGTTTCCTGTCTGTTTCTAAGCTTTCCTTGTTGTTCTCTGTCTGTCTATTCTAGTTTGGTTTGTTTGTTTGTTTGTTTGTTTGTTTGTTTTGAGGGGTTTCTGGAGCGCTCCTGATGGTTATTACGAGAGGGGGGAGGGGACCCAAAGTTGGAAGCAGGCAAGGACCAGAGAAAGCTCCTCTCCCTAGTCCCGAAGGAAGTTTACTGTTCTTCTGTTTCTGCAGACCACTCAGGGTTCCTGGTTGTTGTTCCGATGACCTTGGATCCTGCAAGGCAGGACTTGAGCTTCTTCCATCCCATGTGGTGGATCCAAATGGAGGTGGGTGACCTCAGAGTTCTTGGTCTCCGAAGGCACTCCATTTCCTCGTGGTCTCCTTGGCAGTAGGGATGTAGTCCTCAGTGCTCCTTGGTACTGATAGTCCTTGGTGAGTATTTGGGAGTCTTCAGGGTTGGGATAAAAGCCTCCTCCTGTCTGCCTGCTCCATTCTGGGGTCCCCCCCCTGCTCTTTGCATATGACCTCCTGTTAAGAGGTTGTTAGGATTACTCCTGATTCCCCCATATGCCTTTGTAGTTTTACTATTGTCTAATGCTAATTCGAATCTGTTGTCTATGAGTTACCAGTTATGATCCTGATAGGTTATATTTCCTGTCTGCCTCACACCTTCTAGGGTGATGTAAGATTTCTCTGCTCTCCCTCCCCTTGCAAGGAAAAGGTTTTGAGACAGGACTGTGTATGCACTAAGCTGGAAGCTAACTCATTTCTGAATCAGAGCATTACAATAACATGGCATCCTACAAGCTCCACCAAAATGGTCTGGGAAGACCCCAGACCTAACACATAATGCCACGAGTGCCACATCAGGTGCCATTTTGTACAAAGGCTGAGCTTGAAGGGACAACAGTGAGCTGTGCATGAGCTGGGAGCAAACTCACTGACCTCAGTCCATTGCACTGATCGCACATCGAAAATAATACTGACTTTGGCATCCTACTGGCCAAAATAGGTTCGGGTGCCCTCAGACCTAACAGCCAGCAGTTCTAGCAAGATCAGCACCACCAACAACCTAGTAATTTAGGATACTTGGTGTCTCCCTAATCCTGGGAACCACTCAAATTAGAGGTGAGAAAAAGGTTGTACAGACAATGGTGCAGCCACAGAACAGCATCACAGGAGGTGGAGAGTGGTGAGCCACGAGCTGGAGCTTTGGAAACCATGGTGGAAGTTTAAGAACCCAGATCTGAGACTCGCTGGAGGGAGTGGCACAAGTGACTGCAAACAAAGAACCATGTACCAGCCACAATAAGTAAAATTACATTGTAGACCTTTGGGTGACACAGCTTAGAAACCTGCCACAAGGGGAAGAATCTACTAACCAGAAGTACAATGACCAAGAGCAAAAGAACAGACAGAGGCACAATGAATATTACTGAAGTTTCCCCTGGAAAAGAACAAAACCCTTTGCTAACCTCGGAGTTAAATGAGGAATACAACAAGGAAATGGGGGATACAGAATTCAGAAAACACATTATAAAGCTTCTTATCTACAACAAGAAGCACAAGCAGGAGTTCAAGGAATTTAAGGAGTATGTCACACAGGAAAGAGCTACACTGAAACAAAATCAAGCAGAACTATTGGAAATGAAGGACACAATAGAGCAAATTAAAAATTCCATGGAAAGTCTCAATAATAAAATGAAAGAGGCAGAAGAATCTCAGAATTGGAAGACATTTCCTGTCACAATGGGGAAACAAACAAAAAGTTGGAAGCAGAGCTGGGTCAAGCTGAAAAAAGAGTATTCAAAAATTAAGAGACACTATTAAAAGGCCAAATACAAGAGTTATGGGACTTCCAGAAGGTACAGAAAGAAAAGTTGGGTTTACAAATGCATTCAATAAAATAATAAAGAAAAACTTCCCAAATCTGGAGAAAGAATTGCAAAACAGATTATAGGAGAGGCACAGAACTTCTAAAAGGGTTGATCAAAAACTATCTTCATAACGACACATGATAATCAAGTTTTCTTCAATTAAACATAAAGAAAAGATCCTCAAATGTGCATGCGAAAAAAAATTCAATTGACATACAGAGGCATGTCGATTAAATTCATACCTGACCTCTCACAGGAAATCCACGGGCCAGAAGAGAGTGGAGCAACATATTCCAGATTCTAAAAGCAAAAAATAACATACCCAGCAAAGCTTTCCCTTGTCTTTCAAAATGAAATAAAATTCTTCCACAGCAAAGAAAAGCTCAAAGAATATACTTCTTCCAGATAGGCCCTACAAATGATACTTAAAGATGTTCTGCTCACAGAGAAGAGGAATAGCATCCACCAAAACCAAAGGCAAATGTGAAAAACAAACCCAGTAAAATAACAACAGAAGACTAAATCAATGAACAACCCATTGCTATAGTGACAGAATCGTCTATTCATATTAACTCTAAATGTAAATGGCTTAAACCCATCAATCAAACATCCTAGATTAGTAGACTGGTTTTAAAAAAAACAAAACCCATCTATTTGTTGCCTAAAGGATATACATCTCACCAACAAAGATCAGCGGAAACTATATCTTATGGATTTTGATATTTTTATTTTTATTTTCATTTCCTCAAAACAGTTTTTTTCTCATATTAAATTCTTCACTGATTCATAGGTCATACAGTAGCATCATTTTCTTCAAAAAGGTTCTCGATTTTCATTTCTTCAGTGACAGGTTAGTCATTCAGTAGCATGTTATTTAACTTCAATGGCATTATAAATTTCTATTTTTCTTCCTGCTGTTGATTTTCTTTTGTGGCTTTTCATTTAAAGGGATGTATAGTAACTGTGTAATGGAGACTGTCACATCCAGATGTGAGGATACAATGCGGTATGCATCTCTACTTCCATATCAAAGTTGGTCTCCCAATGGAACTGCTAACTGTCTTGATAATGGGATGCTAGACTCTCTGCCACTGTCCATGCCCACAATGATGGACTTATGACTGCTTATGAAGAAATATACTATTGTAATAAAAAAAAGAAGAAATCAGTGGGGGGTGGCTTTTGGGAGGGGGTAAGAGAAATACCAGAGCACACGGAGCTGTATCATAAAAAAATAAAAAATGAAAAAAAAACCTTCAGAAGGAAAGCAGAGTATTTTTTGGACCATTTGCTTTTCTGTCTCTTTTGTGTGTGAGTCTTAAGTTATTAGCTCTTAAAATCAGCACTTTTTAATAAAAACAACAGTACCAGAAGTATGTTACACAATTTTGAGACCACTGAAACAAAGTTTAATAGGAGAAAGAGAATGAGACAGAATTCTTCAGTGAGGTGAGCCCTTAAGGGAGAAAGTCAGGCATTTAGAAATCTGGGGTTTCCAAAACACCCCTGTCTCTTCTCTTGTCCAAACAGCAGTCACTTAACTCCTCCAGCATCATGAGAATACTCAAGGCTTCCTAATAAATTCAACTAAATGGGTTTTTTTTTCCTTGCTTTTCTTTTATTTTTCCTCTCTTTCTTTCTCTCTTCCTCTTCTCCTGTCGTTGAAGTTAGAACACACTATCAAAGCAAAGTCATATTAGCCAAGTAGATTGCCCTGTAGTCTCACTCTGTGGGGTGGCTAGCCCTAGCCTTATCGAACTCAGTTTTTTATAGAAGTGATTGAAGAAGGCCCTGGGCTTCTCTACCTGGTAATTACGTGCCATGCTGCCATTGTGCTTAGCAACAGCAACTGCTCTTGTCACTTTTGTGGAAGAACAACTGCTAATTTTGGCAACACCTGGTTCCTGGTTATCCTTGGCGATCACACAGGTTATATAAACAAAGGGTGGGCTGCAACTGACCAGACACTATGCACCTTCAGTAAGCATACTCAGGTTCAGTTGCTTAAAATATTGTGTGGTTCAAACAAAATTTACCTCCTGAGCCATCAACTAGCAAGTCAGCTTGCCACTCATTTCAATTGCATCAGGCTCCTAACACTCAGCTTTCTGTGAATTACATAGGCAGGGAAAAACGCTTTTTGGGCAGCAAATTTTCCTACCCTCTCTTAGCAGAAAATTCCTCAGGACATACAGGGGACAAGGTGAGATGTATGGACAAGCCAAAGTGCCACTTTATAAAGAGGCTCATCATGCTGATGGATTCCAGCATTGCTGCGTGTCTCAGGGCAAACGAGCAGCTTCTGTTACTGCCTGTGAATCACAGAACAAAGAGCCAGACTCCTTGGAAACACAAGGACTCCGGGGGTATCATAGTTGATGGAAACACTCAAAAGCCTTCCACTTGGGACAGTCCCAAGCGTCCCTATACAGATTGAAAAGGAAATCCAATTCTACTCAAAAACACTGACAAGACATTGTGTCCCTTGGAGAAAATGGGCTGGACACGTGACAGAAAACTCTAAACTCCCTCCAACCAGTTGTTGAAAAATGAATCGGGCTTCCATTAGCAGTTCCTTTGCTCACAGCTGGCTTTCTCAGGAAATGCGGGGTTTAGAAGGAGTGCAGACACTTATTCCCCATCTCAGGTGCATCAGTGTTGTAATAAAAACCTGCTTTTCTTTGTGAAGCAGCAACTACTATTTTAGCGCCCACGTATCACGGGAGCTCATTCAATTACCCTCAATGACTTTGTTCAAAATGAAGTACTTTGCTTCCTAAGGACACTGTGGGAAAACTGATTAATGTGACTCCCTGAAGCACAGGAGTGCAGCTACACATGTGAAAACCTAGCAAGCCTGGAACTACTGCAGGACCATATTTCACAAACAAGTCAAACCCACTTCAAGTACTTTGTTAAGAATAAGGACTTTTAAGGCAAATGGATATAGCAGGACCACCCCCCTCCCCTGCCCATCCCGCCTTAATTCTTGATGGCAATCACAGAATTAGAAAACGAGGAGGAGGAAGATAAGAAGTAAGAAAGACCAAATTTTGCCATATGGTTTTTCAGGGGACAAGGAAAATAGCACTCTTTTTTTTTCCCGCCTGACACAGTGTTCCAAAGGATCTGTAACCAGCAAGCAAAGCCAGCGCATTGCTGGGTTCTGCCGCTTTGTGACTCAGAAGTCCCTTTCCCATCCAACATACTAAATGTCAAGTCAAATTGCTCCGATAAGAGAACACATTTCTTCAGGAAGCCTGGCCCAGAGTAAGTGTCTCTCCTGTGCACATGAGCTCCTGTTTTGGCTGCCAACCTGTATGAGCTGTGACATTCACCCAAGAGCTGCACAACAAGCATAAGTCACAGAGCCCAGGGCTAGTCCGCTATAAATCTTTCCCCAGACAGTCCTACCCAGGATAATCGTGGCTAAATATCCATTTAATCTAAGAAAGGAAAGCTAAAACAAAATGAAAAGAAACACAGATTTTAAAAAGAAAGGAGGAAAAGTAAAAGGATTGCAGGGATGTTCTATGCATGCATAGTACGCAAAAGCTGGAGATTGAGAGTTCTGACCAAATGCTTACACCCTGTGTAATATACAAGAACGCATCCATTCCAGGGAGGCCACTGAGCAAAGGGTAGTGTTTATCCGTCATCTATCATTGGCTTGCCTCTAACAGTGCTAAGACTCGACTCCCTGATGTGGCAGTGGAACTCAGAAAAAGGAACTTTAAAAAGCTTAAGAAAAAAAATGGAGCTGAAGGAAGTTAATTTGGCTGCAAACAAAAATAAAATCCATGCATACAAGGGATCTTCCAAAAACTCATGAAAATGCATGTTAATGAAAAAGCTATTTGTGGATTTTTACATTTTTTTGCACCAAAATAAATGTCTGCTAATTCCATTTTGCTATGGGAACTTTTTAAATGCCCCCATACTTAAAGCTAGTTCTGGCACAGTTTGGTGGGGGAAAAAAGGGATAAAGGACGAGCAAGAGAATTTTTGGAAGACTGTAAGACACTACTCTTTTATATGTGTGTGTGTGTGTGTGTGTGTGTGTGTGTGTGTGTATAAGATTGATTTCTGTAAGATCTATGGTTAAAGTAGCAATATGATTGCTGAATTTTTTTTATCTCTAGCACCCGTGACAAGAAACACTCAGCAACCCAATTATTTCCAGCAGGTTTTCTTCCACCCAGCAGGCTGTGCTCAAAATAGAATGGAACTTTCTCTCCCTTACCAATCTGGCAGGTGCCTAGGGCAAGGTAACCAAGAACTGAAAAGCTAGTAATTGTTGATCAGGCATCTCAACAAACAAACTTTAACAAAATAAGATCCAAGGACTTGAACAAATAACTTTCATATTTTACTTGAGTTACTTGTGAGGCTCCAATGTGAAAAGGCACCAGATTGCCCTGAGAGACATACGGGATATTGGGCTCCCTGCTAAAGAAGGGAAGAGACAGATTGGATAACTAGTTTTTTCAGTTTAGAGGAATATTTTAATTCAACTGTGAAATAACGGGGGAAATGCCACAAATCCAAGACCCTCACTACAAGTCCTTTGGAGAGATTAGCTGTCTAGCCTGAAAGTAAGCAAATAACCAGGCAGAATAAATTCCTGGGGAAGTAATTCTTTATGAGGCTAAGTATCTCCAAAACAGCAATACATCCAACCACCCTTTTCTTATGTTTTTTAAATGAAAGACATGGAGAGGGACTCACAATACGCTGAAATAGTGAGATTATATTTTTGACATATTGGAGCCTGGGGACTGAGCATTTATCAGAAGAAATGCTCATCAAGAGAGCAGGTCTCTTGTCTTTGTTGGCCAAATGCTATCCTTAAGGTCACCAGGCATGGTTTAGTACCACCTGGGCATGCAAGAATTCACTCCCCACAGCCACTTCAGCCTGGACATTTCCTTCCAGCACCAGACTCTTCTATCCCACTGCCCAATTTCCCCACGCTGTCTAAAGAACACACCAAACTACACATGTCTAAAACCCAATTTCTTCCCATCTGTCCTCCAAAACAGACAGAAATTGGCACCTTCCAACTCCATGACCTTTCAAACACACTGGAACCCAACCGTGTCTCACCACCTGCCTGTCTCGACATGTCGGAGGGAGCTGATCTCAAGAATCAATGGATCCGTGTCCGGCGGCGTGGCCTAGCAGCTAAAGTCCTCGCCTTGAAAGCCCCGGGATCCCATATGGACGCCGGTTCTAAGCCCGGCAGCTCCACTTCCCATCCAGCTCCCTGCTTGTGGCCTGGGAAAGCAGTCGAGGATGGCCCAAAACTTTGGGACCCTGCACCTGCGTGGGGGACCCTGCACCCGCGTTTTGGGACCCTGCACCCGCGTGGGAGACCTGGAAGAGGTTCCTGGTTCCAGGCATCCGATAGGCGCGCACCGGCCTGTTGCGGCTCAGTTGGGGAGTGAGACATCGGATGGAAGATCTTCCTCTCTGTCTCTCCTCCTCTCTGTATATCCAGCTTTCCAATAATAATAAATCTTTAAAAAAAAAATCAATAGATCCAACGTCAAATAGCCCATCCTCGGTCAGCTTTTCTGGACCCTCCGAGAGAGTTGAAGACTTCCACCACAGGAAGCCTGCACTGAATGTCTGGGAACTCACCTGGCCCAGCGTTACACACCTGGTAAGTCCTTGGCCACCAAGCACGTGTTAGGGTCTCAGAGACCAAAGCAGTACTTGATTCTGAGAGAGCTAGAACTTTACATAGGAGATGAGGTTTAGAGATAGAAGAAAGGCAGGATGAACCTTCCCTGGAAAGGAACCGCAGTGATGTGGTAAGCCAGAAGAAGGCGGTGAAGCAGGTGGTAGGCAGTTAGCTTGGGTAGGAGGAGAGCAAGGGTCAGAGAAAAGACAGTCTCCCCTCGCCCTCAATCCCAACCCCAAGAACCTGGGAGAGGGGCGTCTGAGAAGTTTGTTCCAGGGGATGGACTGCAGCCCAAAGCAAGCACTGTGGGGGTTCTTAAGGACTTAGCCAGGCGCCATCTGCATCTTATCTCCCACTCCCAAGCGCCCTGTAAATGAAGGCCAGAGATCAAACACTCAGAGGTTATCGTTGGACCACTCCAGGAGGCAAACGCCCAAGCAGTTCCGAGGGTGGGAAGCAAAACCTAGTTCAGTGTGTAAGCAGCACCAGGTTTTCCCTTGGGGCTTCCGGCATACATTTAAGTTCTCACGAAGGGGCTCGGCTCGGCACCCTTCGCCAGTGCCCCGCAATAGGCTTCGAGGGGACGTGAACTGGAGAGTGAATCCTTGTGGCCGCCACAAAGGCAATGGACTAACTTCAACACTACATACCCAGCCAGGCCTGTCTCTCCCTACAACCGCGGTTCTCTCTTGAGCCCTGGGCTCCGCCTTCCTTGGCTGCTAGGTGGGGCATTCCCGGGGTCCAGACACACAGCAGGTGCTCAATAGCCGTGGTTGCACGCAGACCCCCACTTGGCTCAGACCTTCCTTTTTCCCGAGCATGAAAGGATATGACTGGTGAGCTCGCGTTAAGAGAGCACGCGGTGGGGAGAAAGAAGCCAACTGGGCCTGCAGCCCCTGGGCGAGGTAGTGAACAGAGCTCCAGACGGCGCCGGAGGCGACTGACCTTCGGGTTGGGGCGTCCGCGCGGGGCGCAGCAGCTCGGCTCCGGCGTCCCGCGCCCGCCACCAGTCGGCGACGCTCTGCGCCCGCTGCGCACGTAAGTCACCTGCCTCCTGCTGGCGCCACGCGGCAGCCCGGGCGCGGGCAGCAGGTGAGGCACGGGTGGCCGAGGCACCGAGACAGAGGCGGCGCTGCGGCGAGGGGCTCCGGGCCCGGGGCTGCGCAGCTTGGCGCAGAGGCGCAGGCCGAGCACAAGCGCGGCGCCGAGCAGGCACCGGCGCAGGGCGCCACAGCCCCTGCCCGGCGGCCTCTCCCGGGCCATGGCGGAGCCCCCGATTCCTCCGGGCTGCGCTCAGGATCTCGCGCGCGGCACCAGGGCCTGAGTTGCCCAACTGCTGGAACCCACCCCCACCCTTGCAGGCCGGCGCGCCGCGGACCCGCCTCTCTTCCTCCCTCTGGGGCGAGGAAGGCCGGCGTAACCTAATCCTGCCCTGCCCGGCACGGCCGGCCACTGGAAGGCGCAAGGGGCGGCGGGCAAGATAGTGGGGTCTCCCTGGGGCGCGGCAGGGCAGGCAGGAGGCAAGGGCCTTGTCCTGCAGTGTCGTCCCTCACCCGGGCCTCCAGAGCCTTCACGCTACCGGACCTGGCGATACGCATTCCTAAGGGATCCCGCGGGACCATAGCCTGGGTCTCTGGCATTACAGTAACCCAAGCACAGTTAGGGTGGAAGAGGTGAAATGGCAGATCTGGCTGCAAGAAACAAGTTGTGATCATTAATGCGCTGGTGCCATTAAACACAGTATAAAAATAAATGACACTTATGCTCAGCTCACAATTCCTCTTCTTCCAGAAAGAAGGGCGGGGTGAAGCTGGGGAGGGTTGGTGAAGGGCGAGAAGAAAGCTCCACGCAGAAGCAGCCAATTTCTAAATTGCGCCTGGAGCCGAGCCTGAATCTCCCCACGTTATGAAACTGCGGAGGTGGAGGAGGGGAGGAAAAGAGCCAGGAAGACATCTGACGTTGGGGAGTGGGGGACGCAAGTTGCCATGGAGCACTGGAGAGCTAATGACTTTAGCTCCCAGCACGCACCGCCCTGCCACCTTGCAGGCAGCACGGGACAAGTTTATCTCTGGGCAGAGATGCTGCCCCAGACTGCCCGCTCCATCACACTTGACCTTCAGGAATAGGACCTGATGCTCGCTGCGTAGGTCTGGCTCTGGATGAAATGTCTTTATCAGCTATTTGCCCTTACCCACCTTGGGGGTGGCTTTGGGTTGTTCTTTTTAGCACCTCCTCCTCCTCCCCCCTTACAGCTCGTGGAGGCCCACCTCCACTCTCCAGTAGAATTTCAGAAATTTTCCAGATGGAACCCTTCTCTCTCTTTACACATCCTCTTCACTCTGGACCTTAAGACAGATGCCATTTGTTTCATCACTGAACAAAGCAGTCTCCATTCAATCTGGGCCACCCCCAGTGCTCCTGATTCCCTCAAGGGGCTTTGTGATTGACTTTTGTTTTTGTCTCACATGCAAACTCCAAATGCAAAAGGTGAGAGAGGGCCTCACTTCCCGTGACCCTTGACCAGCACTGTATCTGACTTTATCCATTGTGGGGCAAGCGCTGAGAGACTCAGGAGGAAGTACTAAGCCCACCCTGGGTTCCTGCCTTCCTGCTTGTAAATAAAACTCCCTATTGCTAAGACTAGATACAAAAGGCACCTCCATATCGTTTGGCCTGCAGAAGAAACTCATCGTCACTGTTCTGGGGACACGCATTGCTGCAAGTTGGGCACCTCACATCAGGTTCCCAGATTCCTGCCAGTGTGCACCCTGGGAGGAAGCGGTCAATGCCTCAAGTACTCGGGTCCATGCCTCCTATGGCAGAGAACCATAGCAGTTCTTAGCGCCTGGCTTTGCTCTGGCCCAGCCCTGGCTGTTGCAGATGATTGGGCAAGAAGTCAGCAGGTGGAAGATCTTCCCCCTCTTACATCCTTCCTTTCAAATAAAGAAATCTCCTTGTAAAATAGTCATTTTATATTATTTACCAATAGAGAAAATGCTTGATGTTTTCACGAAAAACCAAGAGCAAACATTGAATCCAAGGCAGGTAAGTGTAAAAAAGCATAAGACTAAACAGAATCTTACCCAGTATGCTCTGGAATCTGAAGGGCCCACAACTTCAAGAAAGCACCATCTGGGTTCAAGAGCCCACAAAGGCACTGACCTCAGTTGTATATCTGTGTGGTGTGTTTAAGACACCATTTGTACAGCATTTGATAAGCCTGAATCTGTGCCGTCAGATGTCAACTTCGTCAGAACTTTGACTTTCTAGGCAATGAACATAGTGTTACTGTACCAGTCATCTGAAGATCTGGAGGGCTCTGACACACGCCTCTGTTGAGTGTCTGTCCCCAGGGTGAGGATGCAGGGTTGTGGAGGATCCTACTGAACTCAGATGGGGATAGTTAATAAGCTTCTGGTCCCAGGGTGGAGGACAGTGAGAGAGGTTGGGGGGAGGTGCTTTCGGAACAGAGCAGCTTTTGAAGAGCATGAGCAAGATGACTTCATATTTTCCCTTTCCTCATTTCTATGGTTCTCTAATAAAATGTTTCCATTATGGGGGAGAAAATCCAACTAGAATGTAATATTTAAATGCCCTTTTTCCTTATCTTTGATCACTGTGTCTGTGCGTTCATTACTAACAAAAGGGGCTGTTTATAGGTAGGTAGTATCACAAATTTTTCTAGAAAGAGATTTATTTTTAGCTTCCACCAAGTATTTTCCTGTGTCGTGGATGATAACAAATTGTGAAACATGTTGGCTGCTGCAGCTGACAAGCAAGCTTTTCACTCATGACCTTCACCTTGCATCCAGCTGAACTCATCTCAGTCACTTCTGGATACGTTTCCAAAAATGCATATAATCATTAACTGCTGTGTCATAGGGTGGCTAATTAAATGTGCAGGTCAGTTAACCACAATAACAGCTTGATAAAAGCTCTCTAATTACACACTCTTTCAGATTTCAGCCAGCAAGAAGAGTGAAATAGAACATTTTTGCTGCTGGTCTCCTAGACACCATGCATTCCAACTTGGACACATGCTGTATAGCAAAGTTTCTCCACTGGGGTTGAATTTCCCTCCCAGGGGATGGTGAGCAATGACTGAAGATATTTCCCATTGTTGTAACTATGGGAGGTGGAGTAAGGAGGTACTAGTCTCCAATGGATTGAGGGCAAGAATGCTACTAAATATTTCCCAAAGCAAGGCTAGCTTTCTGTGATAAGGACGTATCCAGTCCAAAGTGGCAATAGAGGAGAAACTGGGGTCACAGGTGCTAATGTGATGACAGAATTATAGATTGGCCAAAGAGAAAAAGAGTCTGGTAGAAGAGAAACTTGCCTCCACCACTTGGTCCTCCCTGCTTCACCATGCAAAAGACCCAGCTCAAATCAAAGTAATCACATTGACAAGGGGGACAAGCTAGAACAGTTGGCATCAGCCAACCCATAATCATTTAATCTCCATGTAACACATGCTCACTGTGAAGAAGACTGTCCATCAGACATTTTTCTATCGACTGTGTGGCTTACAGAAATGAAAAGCAGAGTAGGCATTTGGCATAGCATGAGATGCCACTTGGGACACCTGCCTGCATTCTAGTCTCATTCGGCTCCAGATTCTGGCATCTTGCCAAGGCACACCCTGGAAAGCAGCAATGATGGTTGGGGTGGTTGGGTCCCTGCCACTCCTGTGGGAGACCTCAGTTGAGTTTCAGGGTCCTGTGTCAGGTGTTGCAGACATCTGAGGAGACATCTCTCAGTCTCTGTCTCTGTACCTCTCAAATAACATATTTTTTAAAGTGCAATTGTAACATACATATTTCTTTATAGTCTTTATTTAGAATGCAATACATTATATAGCTCAAAAATTACATAATACAATATCTAGCAGGTACTCAAAAATGAGTCACTGGGGAGGTGGGAGACACGGAGGGGTGAAAATGAAGCAAGAGTGACTAAGTTCATTATTGTGGTAGCTACATGATAGGTTCACTGCTGCCTTAGTAAGTCTATTCAAAATTTTCCATAATAAAAAGTCCATAAACAGTAATCTATAAACTATAACATTTTTATTTTTAAAGTTTTATTTTTAATATTTATTTGAAAGGCAGATTTATAGAGAGAAGGAGAGACAGATATTTTATCTGCTGGTTCACTCCCCACAAGATCTCAATGGCTGGAGCTGAGTTGATCCGAAGCCAGGAGCCAAAGAGCTTCTTCTGAATCTCCCACATGGGTAAGGGGTCCAAGGACTTGAGCCATCTTCTGCTGCTCTTCCAGGCCATAAGCAGAGAACTGAATTGGCAGTGGAGCAGCCAGGAGATGAATCCGTGCCTATATGGAATGCTGGGTCACAGGGCAGAGGCTTAGCCTACTATATCATGCCACCAACCCCTAAACATCATTAAATAATAATACTAATAATAAAATATATTGTGTGTATTAAGGGTTTGCAACACAATATTATAGAATGCAAATGATGAAATAGTCATCCTAGATAGGTAGCTTAACATATCCCTCTTGCCACGTAGTTCATCTAACGGGAGGGAAGGTAAGAGCAACCAAAATCTATAGTAATCCCCCTACCTCTTATGCATATGGGAGATGTCCCCAGACTCCCAGTGGAGATCTGAAGAGACAGACATTACAAGAGCTATTACATAAGCACTGCAAAACCAAGACCAGCCCATTTGGTAACTGAGGCAGCTACTGAATGACTAGTGAGCTAGGTACAGAATAAAACTGAACTGGGCAAAGGGATGATTCGCCACCAGAGTGGAACAGAATGGGACAGTGCAGGATGTCATCTCCCAACCACAATGGTGTCCCATCTAAAGCTTATGAATTGTTTATTTCTGGAATTTTGTATTACACTCTTGGAACACAGTGGACTGAAGCTGACATTGCAGAAAGTGAAATGCAGGTAAGAGGGGGACTACTGCATTCACTTAACAAAAATCTCTAGTGCAGTATGACACTTGATCTTAGGCAAAAGGCCGAGAATTGATGCAGTGTAAGTCTATTACCGTTCAGTTCCATGGCTGCTCTCTAACCCTCTTGGGCCCACATGCCTATGTTTGGTGTCTTTCAGTCTCTCCATTTTCTTTCCCTCCCTTCCTCTATCTGTGGTAATTGCCCTTTCATTGTCCGTGGATTTAAGCTCTTTGTAGAATATGATTCTCTCAGGGATGGGTGTTTAGCACAGCAATTTAGATTCCTGCATCCCATTTACAGAGTATCTGGATTTGAGCCCCACCCTACTTCCAGCTAATACATATCCAAAGAGTAGGGATGATGGCCCAAGTCCTTGACTCCCTGCCAGCCATGTGGGAGAACTTGATTGAATTCCTGGTTCCTGCTTCTGGCCTGACCTAGCCCCATCTACTGCAGACATTTGGAGAGTGAACCTAAGGGTAAAGACATCCTTTTCTCTGTCTCTCTCCCATGTCTCTCTAGTCTTCCAGACTATTTTGATACAAAAACCTTTGAAATCCATGCATATCAGGAGTCTTCAAAATACTCATGAAAAATACTAAGGAATCATTCTTAAAAATTTCATTTTCTATGAACCTTTTGAAGTACTTTCTTAAAAGTGAAATTATACTGTAATTTCTTTCTCTGCTTGACTTATTTCCCTCCGTGTAATGCCTCCCAAATCCATCCATGTTGTGGTAAAATGGCAGGATCGCCTTTCTTAACACTGAATATTAGTCAACTCTATAAATGTGGTATCACAATGCATTAATCACCTCATCTGTCGGTTTATCAACAGACATCTAAACTGTTTCCACATATTGATTATGTGAACAGTGCTGCAGGAAACACAAGAGTGCAGGTATCTTTGAGACATGGTGACCTTCTCTCCTTTGGATACATACCCAGAAGCACGATGGCTGGTGGTGTGGTAGCTCTGTTTTTAAATTTTTTTTTTTTTTTTAAGCACAAAGGCTATAACGAGCTGAATTCCCCCAAGCAGTGTGCTAGGATTCTCACATTTCTCAAAGCCCTTGCCAACTGTTGTTATCTCCTTGGATTTTGGTTTGTTGGTTGTTTTTTCTTTAGTTTTGAAAGGCAGACAAAAATCCCCATCCATTAATTTACTGTCCAACTGTCAGCAATAGCCAGAGTAAGCCAGGCTGACACTGAGAGCTGGGAACTCAATCAGGTATCACACATGTGTAACAGGGACTGAAATACTTGAGTCATCACCTACTCTCTCCTAAGGTGTGCATTAGCAGGAAAATGGAACTGCGAGCAGAGCCCGGTCTTAAACCACCGCACTCTGATACGAGATGTGGAAGTTTCAAACAGCATCTTAACTGCTACAACTGTCTTCCATAGTGGTCTCAGTTTTCATTAATCTGATAATTAATATTTGCACCAGTATTTTCATTGGCTATATGTGCCACACATACTTCAGCTGTTCTTCTATTATGGAACAAGTAAGTTATTTCCGTATTTTTTCAAATATTTACTTATTATTATTTGAGAGGCAGGTTTTTTGTTTTGTTTTGTTTTACAGAGAGAGAAGGAGAAATAAAGAAACTCCATTTGCTGATTCACTCCCCAGTAGCTTTAATGGCTAGAGCTGAGCTGATCTGAAGCCAGGAGTTTCTTTTAGGTACAGGGTCCCAAGAGAGTGAACCATCCTCTGCTTTCCCAGACCACAGGCAAAGAGCTGGACTAGAAGTGAAGCAGCCAGGACATGAACCAGTATCCATATGGGGTGCTGGTGCCACAGGGCAGATGATTAGCTTGCTGTGTCACTGTGCTGGCCCTGCTACATTTTCATTTTTAAACAATGCTGTGATGGACATCTTTGTAGTTAAATCTTATGGATACTATGTGAAATGGGAGCAAAAGAAAGAAGTAAAAAAATCACTCCCAAACGTTTCCCTGGTAACTGGAAGAATGACTCTACAGTCAACTGAGAAGGAAAAGACTCAAGTAAAAATAGTTTGGGGCAGAAAATCAAGACTGATTTTGGTGATCATGGTAGACTTGGGAAGCCTATTAGACATCCAAATGGCAATGTGGAATAGATAGCAGGAATCAAAATACTGGCATCCATGGACATGGTGAGGACTGAAAGTATAAATTTAGATCATCAGCATATGGATATGAGGGAGGTAAGAAATACTTGGAGGCTTGATTCTGAGGTCCACCAAGCTAAACCAGGAAGATGAAGAGGGTTCAATAAAAGGTATAAAGATAAATAGACACTAAGGTAAGAGAATGTATATCCCGGAAACAAAGCGAAAATGATATTTCTGATGGAAACAGACTAGGGAATTCAGTAATATGTAAATGAAAAACTCATTGAATTGCATGATGACTTGTTTGTTTATTATCTTTCTTTCTCCAACCAGAATTTAAGAGGCCAGGGATTCTGTCCACTCCCATTGCTGCTATAATCCTCGGGCCTACAAGAGTCCCTGGCATGTAGAATGTGTTCAACAGTTAATTACTGAATCCAAGATTAAAGAATGAATCAAGGCTGTGTACATTCAAAATTACTTTGTTATATGACATTCCTAATAGAATATTAGGGCATAGTTATAGGACTTTCAGTGTGATGTGTTATTATCAATTTTAATTTCACCCCCTATTCACCAAACGAAACCCCCAACCAGTGTCCATTATCTTTAGGGAATCTTAGTGAATAGCCTAGCCTGCCCCTAACAGAACACACACACACACAAAAAAAAAATACTACTAACTCCTCTATCCCTACATTGGAAGCCATTCTTGAACTCTCAAGCCAAGCCACCGCCCAGATGGGGCTTGTATTTACTGGATTGTCAATTCATTTTCTCCTGCTCACCATAAAAGACATTGCTAAATAGGAAGTCATTAGCTCTGTATGACTTGTGATCCCATCAGAAGCACCATGTGAAAGAAAGATCTCACCATGATTTAAAAAAAAAAAATCAAGACCTGGAAGAGCAGAATTAAAAGAGAATGGCAGACCGGTACCTGCTACTTCGGCCTGGGAGCTCTGCCTAGAATCACACCACTGCCTGTTCCGCCACCCGATAAAGCCAGCTCTGGGCTGTGTCTATGGAAAATGCCTGCCCTGCCTTGTCTGAAGGACCAAGCCAGCAGGCAGGAAAAGGCAAGAGACTTTCCTGGCTCCTTTGAGTCCTGACTCACTGTGTTGGCCTGCCTTGGTCTTTACCTTACTCCACTACCCATGACCTTGGCTTTAGTCTTTCTCTACCTAGGTTGTTTCTCTAGCATAAGGATGGGTACTCTGACTCACCTCTGTGTGCTTCCCGTGCCCCCAAAATGCCTACTATGAGAGGGGCCTCAATCATCTGATCCTTTTAATCTTGGATCCCAGAAAATAATCCCCTCAAAGATGGCCCTCGGACATGCTGAGGGCTTTGAACCCAGAAAGCAGTCTCTGGACCAAGACCTCTGTAGCCTTTTCTTGCCTCCTGCCTCATACCCTCTCCTCCACCCCCAGGATAAGCAGGGGCTGTCCTGAAGTTTCCTTGTCCAGGGTCATTTTCTCACAGAAGGAATGCTTTTGTCTGGATCCCCTTCCCTCTCATCTCATGGCAAAGGGTGATGAGCTTGCAGGAAAACAGAACTTCGTTCCTAGTTAATGTCTGCTCCCAGGGCCCAGTTTACTCTTCCACTAACAGGGCCTAGAATCCCCTGTTCCAGCTCCCCCAGGCTAATGGATGCTCCCTTCCCCGGGATCCTCCACCCCGTGCACCACATGAGAAATTCCTCTGCCGCCTGTCCTGTTTACTGCCAGTTTATTCCTCAGACAGCAAATCCCCAGAGGGGGAAAAGAAGATTCTTTGGGCCCCACATTGACAGACAACAGACTTCATGCACGCCCCAATCCAGCAGAGTGAGGTCAGCACCCAGATACCACATTCCTTTCAGCAGAGCATATGGCTCTCCCATTGTAACCGAACAACAAGCAGAGTAGAGCCTGCATTGCTGGCTTGCTGGCAGGGTCTCCACCCAGCTACCTGTTTTTGTTGTTGTTGTTGTTGGTGGTGGTGGTGGTGGTTTTCTTAAGGGAACTTGTGCAGAATAAGAGAATGTATTGCATGAGCCTTCACAGGTTTGGAGAGAACAATGCTGGGACTAGGTGAAGAGTATGGTGGCTGATGGCTCTCAGCTAGAACTAGTCCCTGAAACCCCTGGCTAGGCTGTTCTCCCTGATGATGTATCTGACACATGACTGGAGAGATTTATTTGCAGACCTTGGCTCCCACCACAAGACACTTCTGGATTTGCAGACATTTTGGGGGGCTTAGATGAAGAGCTATCCATTTCGTAAGCCCACCCACAGAGCATCTCCCCTCTCCCACCCCCACCACTCACCTTATCATGATGACACATACCAGAAATAATCTCCCAGCTACAAATCACTTTGAAGTAAAAAAACATTCCTGGGTGAAACTTTCCCAAAGTCAAGAGCTTAAAAAAAAAAAAAAAGAAAAAGAAAAAAAACCTTTTAAGGTCAGAAAAGATCACCGGGGAGCTGACAGGATAAAGCAAGACACAGCATGCCCCTGGCAAAAATCTCAGGGCGCTGTCATTTTAGCTCAGCCTGTGAATATATTAACAAGCCTGAGGTCACACTACTGCTGTTGTATGAGTGAGAGCCTACAAACTTTATTTTTCCAGATCCTCACACAAATGCTCCCAAGCTCTTGTTCCAATAAGACTCCAAGGTCCCTGAGTCCCAGCATCCAATCCAAGGCAAGTCTCCAAAAGTCTACAATGAAACTTCCAGAAAGCCTGGCATTGTGGGCTCCCCAGGGTGGCAACAATTGGAAGGCTGCAGACAAAATAATGTAGTCAGCAGTTCCTACGAGGGACTGTCCTATCTATAGGCACAAATGGGCTCCCTCGATCATCTAAGCAAGAGGGTGTACTAGAAGTTCATGGGAAAGCACAATTAGAAGTCTTGTTGCTAGGGAAGCCATGTGGCCCAACGGTTGAGACAATGGTCTTGTTTCACGTTGAAGAGCCTTCGTCTGAGACTCACTTCTGGGTCCAGCTTCCTGCTGACATGGACTCCAAGTAGCTTGTGGTGATTGCACAAGTAACTGGGCTCCTGCCACCTTATGGGAAGTCACCTTGAGGTGCCAGCTTCAGGTTTCAGCTCTGCTTCAGCGCTGGCTGAAGCCCCAGACATCGTGGGTATTTGGGGAGTGAACCAGCAGGTAGGAGTGTTCTCCTGTCTTGCAAATTAAAATTAAAATTTTGAGAGGAAAAAATGGAATGAAGACTTTTTTCAAGGTACATTTAGGTTGTTAGGAAAACATTTTTGAAATCCATGTACAACTTTTTCATAATATTAGGCTTTCCATGAACAGCTTGAAGATTACATCTAGCATCTATGGATGTTAGTTCATTCACCTTCAAGCACATGAAGAGACCACAAGATCACGCCTTTTGGTGCTTATACTTTATTCATACTCAAGTCCTGAGTCTCTTACTTCTCTACCCAAACGCCTGGGGAGCCTCTTCGTCTGTGGAGGGACAGGTCCCCAGGGCCTCGTGCTCACTGACTCCATGTTCCCTGGAGGTAGCACAGAGGAGAGAGGCTGAGGCCATGGGCTCTGCATCGTGGGTGATGTTAGAATGGTGCCAGGATCTCTCATGGGCCCCAGCTTGGAGCAATTGAGATAGTCTCATCGCTAGTTGAGAGCGATTGTCTGTCTGATAGGGTCAGTTTTTTTATATACATTTTATTATTATTACTATCATTTTATGATACAGTTCCATATTCCCTTATCCCCTCCCCAAATCCCTCCCCCCATCTAGTTCCTCTATATCATTACTAATATATAGTTCTTCATACTCAGTCATATGTCCATCATTGCGGGCATGGACAATGGCAGAGAGTCCAGAATCCTATTGTCAAGATATAGTAAACAGTTTCATTGTAAGTCCAGCCTTGTCTGGAAGCAGAAATGCATACCACACTGCATCCTCACATCTGGATGTTAGTCTGCCTTTCACAGCTACTGGACATCCCCTTAAATGAAAAGTCATGATACAAAATCAACAATAGAAAGAAAAATAGAAATTTACAATGCCATGAAGTTAAATGGCATGTTACTAGATACGGCAGTCTGCATTACACAGCTACTATACATCCCCTTAAATGAAGAGCCACAAAACAAAATCAACATCCGGGGAAAAAAAAAAGAAATTAACAACACCAAGAAGTTAAATAACATGCTATTAAATGACTAATGTGTAGCTGAAGAAATGAAAATCAAGAACCTTCTTGAAGAAAATGATGCTGCCGTATGATCTACGAGTCATTGAATGATTTAATCAGAAGAAAGTGTTTTGAAGAGATGAAACCAACAGAAAACAACAAAACCCATGGGATATAGTTTCCGCTGATCTTTGTTGGTGAAGTGTGTCTCCTCCAGACAATAAACAGATGGGTTTTGTTTTTTAATCCAGTCTACTAATCTATGATGTTTGATTGAGCTTAAGCCCTTTACATTCAGAGTTTAATATACATGGGTGGTATTTGGTCCTGTCATTTTAGGAATGGGTTGTTCATTGGTTTAGTCTTCTGTTGTCATTTTACTGGGATGTTCTTCCTGTTTGCCTTTGGTTTTGGTGGGTGCTATTCCTCTTCTCTGTCAAGAGAACATCTTGAAGTATCATTTGTAGGGCAGGTTTGAAAGAGGCAAATTCTTTTAGCTTTTCTTTACTGTGGAAGAATTTTATTTCATTTTCAAAGACAAAAGAAAGCTTTGCTGGATATGTTATCCTGGGCTGACAATTTTTTCTTTTAGAATCTGGAATATGTCACTCCATTCTCTTCTTGCCTGTACAGTTTCCTGTGAGAGATCTCCTGTGAGCTTAATTGACATTCCTTTATATGTCAATTGATTTTTTTCACGTGCACACTTAAGGATCTTTCCCTTATGTTCACTTGAAGAGAGCTTGATGATCATGTGTCTTGGTGAAGATCTCTTTTGATCAAGCCTGTTGGGAGTTCTGTGCCCCTCCTGGATCTTGTTTCCCAATTCTTTCTCCAGATTAGGGAAATTTTCCTTTATTATTTTATTAAATACATTTGCAAACTCAGCTTCTCTTTCTGCACCTTCTGGGACTCCCATAACTCTTATATTTGGCCTCTTAATCGTGTCTTTCAATTCTTGAATACTTTTTTTGGCCTGATCCAGCTCTGCTTCCAGCTTTTTGTTTGCTTCCCCCGATGACAGGAAATACCTTCCAATTCTGAGATTCTTTCTTCTGCTTGCTTCATTCTATTTTGGAGACTCTCCACTGTACTCTTAATTTGCTCTACTGTGGTCTTAATTTCTGATATACCAACCTTGATTTGCTTTATTGCTTCCTTAAATTCTTTGAACTCTTGCATGAGCTTCTCATTTTTTATCAGAATCTTTAAAATGAGTCTTATGGATTCTGTGTGCCCCATTTTCTCGATGTCTTCCTCAGTTAACTCTGAGATTGGCATAGGGTTTTGCTCCTTTGCAGGGGAGTTTTCAGTAATATTCATTGTGGGTTTGTCTCTTCTTTTGCTCTTGATCATTGTACTTCTGGTTAGCAGAGTCTTCTCCTTGGGGCAGGTTTCTAACCTGTGTCACCCCCAGGTCTGCAATGCGATTTTACTTATTGTGGTTGGTACACAACTTTTTCCTTGCAGCCACTAGTGCCACAACCTCCAGCGAGTTCCAGGTCTGGGTTCTTATGTCAGATTTTCACCATGGTCTCCACAGCCCCAGCTCTTGGCTCACCACTCTCCACCTCCTGTGATACTGTGCCTAGGCTGCACTGTTGTCTCTGCAACCTTTCTCCTACTTTCGGTTAGAGCAGGTCCCAGGATTAGAGTGTCCTATATAATTAGGTTGTGGGTGGCGTTGATCTTGTCGGAACCTGTTGGACATTAGGTCTGGGTGCCACACAGACCTATTTTGATCCGTATGATGCCACAATTGGTATTATTTTCTTGTGGGACCAGTGCAATCCACGGACCTCAGTGAGTTCTCGCGAGATCAGCACATGCACAGTTCACTGTTGTCCCCTGCAGTCCCAAAACTATTGCCACAGTGCGCAAAATGGCACCTCATGTACCACCACTACAGTTCTTGATTTGCTGGCCATCAGATCCGAGGGCTATCCAGACCTGCCCCGAGTGGAACCTATAGAATGCCACGTTGTTGCAGTTCACCGAGTCAGAAATGAGCTCACTCCCAGCTCAGCGCATGCTCAGTCCTTTCCCCTGCCCTTTCCTCCTTATGCAAAATGGCACCCAATTCAGCTCTAGGGGGCTGACTGGGCTATGAAATCCACTCTGTTCTCGCACTACCCGTCTGAGATCTGCTGCTCTGTCTCTGCTCCTGGTCAAATCAAACGGACCAGCAGAACGGACAGTTCTTTGTCTGGGCTCACCTCCCAAGCTCCCAGTGAAAGTCCCTTCCCACCTGGTTGCTGGTGGAGCTCTGGTTGCTGGTGGAGTTTAGATCACCGTGCTGGAGTATCAGTCTGCAACACCACACCATTGTCTGCTGCTTTCCTGTGTCTGTCAGTCTTCAGGTACCCCTCTGCTGTTGTTCTGTCCTCTCCTATTTCCTGGAATGTGTCGCCTCTGCTTCATTCTGATTAAATATTTTTCCATCCATTTAAACATGTCCTTACCCTATTCCGCCATCTTGATTCTCAGGGTCGCTTCTTAGACCTATTTTCTTGGATCAGTGCTTGTGGCTAATTGATTGGCCTTTGTCCTCCTCCTGTCTCCTCCTTGCAGACTATTGGGGGCGGGGGGCAGGAGGATGGTAAAAACTATCTAAACAATGCATACTCCTAGCCTAGTCCTAACATGTTGCTTAATAATGCTTATTGTAAGAGGCGAGCCGAGGGCTGCGGGAGAGGACGTCTAGCTCGGATCCCGAACCCAGTCCGCCATGTGCCCATGGCTCATGGCGGGCTGGGCCCGGACATGCCTGGGTGCGGCCTGCTTCCTTCTGGGGTGAGTACGCCGAGGGGGGAGGCCTCCGTGACTGGGCATGTCCGGGACCCACCCAACACCCTCATTGGGTGGTGGGTGAACGGGATTGGGGAGGGGCGCAACCTCGGGCCTGCAGGATTTAACCTCCGGCTGCCAGAGGCGAGCCGAGGGCTGCGGGAGAGGACGTCTAGCTCGGATCCCGAACCCAGTCCGCCATGTGCCCATGGCTCATGGCGGGCTGGGCCCGGACATGCCTGGGTGCGGCCTGCTTCCTTCTGGGGTGAGTACGCCGAGGGGGGAGGCCTCCGTGACTGGGCATGTCCGGGACCCACCCAACACCCTCATTGGGTGGTGGGTGAACGGGATTGGGGAGGGGCGCAACCTCGGGCCTGCAGGATTCAACCTCCGGCTGCCAGAGGCGAGCCGAGGGCTGCGGGAGAGGACGTCTAGCTTGGATCCCGAACCCAGTCCGCCATGTGCCCATGGCTCATGGCGGGCTGGGCCAGGGCGGCCAGTGCGCCATTTGGCGCCAGGCTGGGCCTGCTGGCCGCCCGGCCGGGGAGCTCTGGGATATTGGACATCTGAATCGTTGCTGAGATAGCTCAAGAGTGACCCCACTGTTTCTGGGATCTGAGTCAATCCTAAAGATTCCCA
This sequence comes from Ochotona princeps, assembly GCF_030435755.1. NCBI lineage: Eukaryota > Metazoa > Chordata > Mammalia > Lagomorpha > Ochotonidae > Ochotona > Ochotona princeps. The sequence goes on along the minus strand of NC_080832.1, from coordinate 51,835,802 downwards.
ATGCCAGTAACTCTTCCTTTGAAGAACTTCCAATCCCTTAATAATGCTGAGCTTTGAACACCTATCAAGTAAAAGATAAGCTCCGGCTTGTGTAGCAGGCTGGCACCTAATGGTCCTCGGAGCAACCACGTGCAGGTGCGTGATTTACAGCTAGGAACGGTCCCAATCTGGGATGCCACAGCTGGGATGAGGTTCCCACCAAGGGGTGTATGTGCTGGAATGGGGGCTGCATTCTATCTAGGAAACAGTTGCAGTCACCCAAGGCACTAGTGTGGGCTGGGATTGGATGCACCAGGCCGGTTCAGATCCCAGCACCATCTGGTGTTATGGAGAAACAGGGTAGATGTGGGACTGACTAGGCTGGGTCTCAATCCCCTTCTGAGCCATGTGTGAGCTGTATGTGGGTATGGACGAGCCATGGCTGGGCTGAAACATCCAACAACAAGAGTCAGAATGGGGTGAAAGCCAGCCAGGAAAAGCCACTGTTCCTGCTAGGACAGGAGGTGAACTGAGTAGGGTTGGCTCAAGAACCCCCTGGCAAGCGCAAAATCTGGCATTGGGAGGGGTTCTGATGGAGGAGCCTGGGCAACTCCTCTGGCAGGACACAGTCCCTGCAGGTAAGCGCGAGAAGCATGATTGGAAACAGCCCAGAATAGGCCATGGAAAGTTTCCCACTGGCATGCATTCGGCATGGGTCAGGAGCAGGCCAGGCTGAATCAGTTCATGTCATCCTCTGGCAAATCCGATCACCAGAACAGAGTGTGGAATGGGCCGGGTTTGGTTGCGATAAAACCAGTACACATTCTGGAACGCCAGGGCGTGGTTGCCTGTACTGGATATGAATGCAGCACCCATCCAGCACACGTGAGATCCAGGAAGGGAGGGGCAGAGCTGGCGGGGGGGTTAAGGGGCTGGTCCCCTCGCTGGACAACCACTCCCACTGGAGAGTGTTGGCTGGGATAGAGACAGACACGACTAAGCAAGGCTACAACACCTGTGCGCTGCATGTGGACTAGATCAGGGCCACAGCATCAGCTGGCAGAAGCTGGCACTGGGGACTAATTCTGTCGAGTCAAATCACAGGACCACCTAAAGAGTGCATAAACCGGGACAGAGAGACCTGGGAGGGAAAAAGTGGGTTCCCCCTTCTTGGGTCACTATTCCCGTGGGAGGGCATGAAAACTAGGACGGGGGCTGGGATGGCTAGATAGAGGCACTCAACAACATCTGTGAGGGCTGGATGGTTGAGTCGATTAGATAGAACTAAGCTTTAATACCCATTGACAAGTACCAGAGCCAAATGGGATGGGGGACAGACTGGTCTTCTGCTACACAAATTGGCAAACCAGGGTAGGGGGCAGGCTTGGTGGGGGTTATTGTGGGTCGCCCTGACTAGGCTGCAGCTCCCACTGGTTGATGTAAGGACCGAACCAGACTGGACTGCAACACCCATTGGTTCCAGTGCAACTCGGGACTGAAAACAGAACCAACACAGCAATTGCAACCACCAGCTGATCAGGGTGATGGACTGTGCCGGGCCCTGTGCTTGCTAGAACATACAAGAATCTGGTCTGGGAATACCTCAAAGTATCTTTGGAGATCTCCCCACTTGAACTGCTGGACTCAGAATTCTAACCAAGAAAAGACAGAAGACAGAATAGGACAATCATTCATCTCAGCTACATGTTGGCAGCGAAATATGGGACAAATGGAGACTTCATGATGGACCATATCAATCAGTGGACCACCTCATCGAGCGAAACTGGCAGTGACTCATAACTGGAGAACTATTAACTCCACTTGAGCACATATCTCAGAGCATGCCCCACATCCGGGACTTGGGGTGGGCGGGAAACCGGGTGGGGCTTCTCCCTCATTATCCCCTTTTACCTCAGATACATGATGGAAACAATAATGGACATAATAGCATTGCCCACCTCCCTATCCCCCTGAACCTTTTTTTTTTTTTCTTTTTTTCTTCTCTTTCTTGATTTTCCTTCAACTATAGTTAACTATGTAAAGATTGTCAACAACAATACAATAAAATGGATAAAAAAAAAAATAATAATGCTTATTGTAAGGGGGAAAGTTACACACCATATTGCATTATATTGACTAATACATCATACATTTCACACCTTAAGAGAAGTTATACACAATTATACATTTTTTAAAAGACTTATTCATTTTATTACAGCCAGATATACACAGAGAGGAGGAGAGACAGAGAGAAAGATCTTCTGTCCGATGATTCACTCCCCAAGTGAGCCGCAATGAGCCGGTGCGCGCCGATCCGAAGCCAGGACCTGGAACCTCTTCCGGGTCTCTCATGCGGGTGCAGTGTCCCAAAGCTTTGGGCCGTCCTCAACTGCTTTCCCAGGCCACAAGCAGGGAGCTGGATGGGAAGTGGAGCTGCTGGGATTAGAACCGGCGCCCATATGGGATCCCGGGGCTTTCAAGGTGAGGACTTTAGCCGCTAGGCCATGCCGCCGGGCCCCAATTATACATTTTTTTTAAAGATTTATTCATTTTATTACAGCCAGATATACACAGAGGAGGAGAGACAGATAGGAAGATCTTCCGTCCGATGATTCACTCCCCAAGTGAGCCGCAACGGGCCGATGCGCGCCGATCCGATGCCGGGAACCTGGAACCTCTTCCGGGTCTCCCACGCGGGTGCAGTGTCCCAAGGCTTTGGGCCGTCCTCAACTGCTTTCCCAGGCCACAAGCAGGGAGCTGGATGGGAAGTGGAGCTGCCGGGATTAGAATCGGCGCCCATATGGGATCCCGGGGCTTTCAAGGCGAGGACTTTAGCCGCTAGACCACGCCGCCGGGCCCCAATTATACATTTTTAAAAAGATTTACTTATTTTTTATTAGAAAGGCAGAATTACAGAGAGAAGGAGAGGAGACTTTTCCATCCACTGGCTCACTCTCCAAATGACTGCTACAGCCAGAGCTGAGCTGATTTGAAGCCAGAAGTCAGGAGCCTCTTCCCAGCCTCCCAAGTGGGTACAGGGTCCCAAGGTTTTGGGCCAACCACCACTGTTTTCCCAGGCTACCAAAAAAGAGCTGAATGGGAAGTGTTGCCGCCAGTATATACACCAGTACCCATATAGGATGCTGGCACTTGAAGGTGGAGGATTAATTCACTGAGCCACAACACTGACCCCATCCAATCATATTTTTAGCAAGTACATTATTATGCACATCACAATGGATTTCAAAAAAATTATGCCTAAATAATCTTACACTTACAAAATAAAAAAAATTCTTACAGTTCATTAGTTTAGGGGATTTAGGAAGTAGAGAGACAGACACCGCTCATCTGTTAGTTCAGTCTCCAAGAAGTTAACCCGGATCTCCTATAGGTGGCAGGGACCCAACTCCTTTCCCCGTTTCCTTCCATTTCCCAGGGCTTGCATTAGCAAGAAACCAGAATGAGAGTGAAGGCTAGACTAGAACTCAGGTTTTCTAACATTGGATGGAAACCCCAGGACGAAATGCTCTCCCCTAAACTTATCTTTTAATTCTAATTCCCAGGAACGTTTTGGAGTATTGTCATACAGCTGCTTACAAAGTCTCAGTTATTAATGAGGGTTCTTCATGGGCAAAACTTCAGACCAGCTGTGTTTGTGGCCCATCATCACTCACGAGAAGGTAAAAGGCATGCAAGAGGACATCCTGCTTCCTGACTTCCCTCTTCCTGCCTCCCCCTCTTCCTTTCTACATTCACTCTGGGCATTTCTCAGGGCTTCAAAATGGAAGGACAGAGAGCTGGTCACCATGAGCATCTTGCACAGGGAGGGCCTGCCTAGGTTCCTCTGGATAAAGCAGCAGCAGCAGCATGAAACAGCCCACGGGTCCCAGGTCCCTGCATTCTCCATGCCTTGGTGTCCTCTCTTGTCAAAATGACCATAATTACAGTGATTTCTTGCTGGTGATTGTCATCATGGACAAGTGAGCTGATGTACTGAAGAAACGAGAGTAGTATGCCTGGCCAAGAGTGTGATTATGTGTAATCTGTTGTTCAGGATAAATCAGATGATGGCACATTTGTTTTTGTTTTATGTTTGTTTGTTTTTTTAATTTGGAAGATGGAGAAACTCCAACTGGGTCTTCCCCATGGATAAGGACTTAAACCATCACCAGTACAACCCAGGGTGGGCATTAACAGAAGCTAGCACCGAGCAGAGCTAGGACCCAGACCTGGGCACACTAATGTGGGACACGAGCATCACAGGTGGTTTTTCAGCTGCCCTGCCAAACACTCGCTTGTTTTCATTTTGCTCCACCTTGTGTCCTACTTTCTCTTGCCTTAGGGTTGGGTTGTTTGGGGTTTGGGCTTGCTAAAATACGGGATGTGAAAGGCAGCTGGTGCTGCAGGTTTCACTGTCTTTGGTCTTCAGGGTCACTGCCATCACCTGCCAGACATATTCCCACTGAGGTTTCTGTTTACTCCAGGAGGGCACATCGAATCACTTTAACTAGCACATTCCTTCTTTCTCCTTCTTTTATTGGTCCGGAGACGGTCAGGGATAAGGGAAAGAGCCCGAGGAAACATGTCACCATACCCGCTCACAGGGTTGTCACTTACACTCCTCCCATGACCACTATCCTAGCAAAACTGCTACTCAGAACCCTGCTGGTGAAGAGAACCAACAGAGTCTATTAGAAATCATTGCAGGGTCAGGCCTTATAACCCATCTAGTTAAGCACAGCCTGCAATGCCAGTTTTCCATATCATGTTACCAGTTCAACTCCTGGCTGTCCCTCCCTTGATTTGGCTGCTTACTAATGCTCCTGAAAAGGCAGAGCATGGCTCATGTGCTTGGGTCCCTGCATTCATGTGTGGGAGACCTGGATGGAGTTCCTGGTGCCTGGACTTTGACCTGGCCCACATCTGGTTGTTGTGGCTATTTGAGGAATGTACCAGTGCATATAGATTCTCTCTCTGCCTTGCAAATAAATAAAGAAATCTGCTTTTAAAATGATTATAGTAAATTACCATGGCTGGCACCCCTCCTTCCATCATGTACTCAGCATTCTGATGCTTCCAAGACTTTCCTAAAAGGGCCAACAAATGGGCAGTCACCAAATTTCAGTTCTCCACCCTTTCCGGGAAAATCAGTCAAAGCACCAGCCCCTAGGCCTCCAGCTTCCATACAGGGGTGACCCTGAGCCTCATGGGGTGCAGCTCATTTTAGAGCAGGCTCTCTATAAAGCATTCATTTGCTTAGCTCATAACTCTTTCTCATCAGATGACGTCCATCTGCATCTTGTCCTCTAGTTCTCTGGTTCTTCTCAGGCTTTCTGCGGGTACCTGTCACCTCACTGTTCTGTAGCCCTGTGCCTTCACCGCCCTGTTTCCTGTCCACACTTCTCACCTTGTCTCTCTTCCCACTCTACTCTCCCAGCTGTGCCTGTGCCTCACCTCCAATTCCTTTGCACTTGCCCATGAGAATAGTCTTAGCTGCGATCATTTGACTGTGAGCTTGCACCCCAAGGATCAGGTGCAATCCCTGAGCACAGCCCCCAGTCCTCCCTTGGGAATTTTTCTGGCAACTGCCTCCCAGAGCAAGCAGGTCTGATCCACCCTCCTCCCTCACTCTCTATCCTCCTCCACCCTCCCCACTGATATCCACCATTGCTTAGAGAAGCAGGGACAGGCTGGCTGAAAGAACAAAGCTGTTGCTAGGAGCAAAGGCAGAAGAAGCATCCCAGCTGTCACAAAGGGTGGCCCAGAGATAAGCCACTCTAGGCTGGACAACAAAGCAGGGGCCATTTCCATGACTTGGAAAGACAGTGGTATATGTACGTCCGTTGCCTTAACCACCAGTATGAAATCACAGGCTGGGTTTTGAACAGCAGCTGCTCTATTTTAATGTCTTTGTGGGTTTTTCATCCGGCTGTAATGGGGCTGGGAGGTGGGGAGAAGGCAGAAATGTATGTAAAAATCAGAAAACGAGTTACCATTAGTGCCGTAACTCTGGCCTGAATAGGTATCAAAGTAGTTAACTGCCTTTGTGGCTCCCCAGCCTAAATGCCACAGCAGAGGCAGGGCTGGGGACGTGGCTGGTGAATTATTCATTTCTCCTGCCTCTGGCAACCATTCTGTGGCTCAGAGCAGTGCTAAAGATGATGCATGCAATGTGTGCACAAAGGGGATGGATTTGGGGAAACCTGCCTCACTGGTCTTGGTGGCTGAGCAGAGGACCCCATGCCTGAGGGTCCTTCCAAACTGTAACGAGCACCAGATGGTGCTGCCCTACAACTGTCTCCTGGCACCTGCCAGTGCCCCTTACTGAGAAGAACACTCCAAGCCCCTCCATGCGGATGGAGCAGTGCTGTGCAGGTTCAGAGAATAGCACGCTGAGGGGTCTGGGTTTCATTAAGTGGAGGATGGTTTTATGCCAAAGAATGCAGCATGAGTTAAGGTAGGACCTGACCAAGCCCTTGTTAGCCATAAATACATGGGCCAGGATATTCTTCAACCACCCCTAGGTACAGGCTACTTTCAAAAGTTCATGGGGATAGAATTGGAAGGCATTAATTTTGGCACAAGAAACCAAAAAAGTGAAATATCTGCATATAGATACTTCAAAATAAAAATGGCAAAATCACAGAGACACTGGAAAGGTTGGAATCCAGGTCTTCAAAATGCAAAATTCTGATTTTAAAAAAGGGGACTCTTTTCCAGGATCTGTCTGCTTTTTCTTGTTACGAAAACTATGATAGCTCTCTTTCTTTACTGTAGAACATCTCCCCAGGAAATTTTGGAATTTTAAATTTAATTTGGAAATTTAAACAACAGCCAGGGGTCATGGCCCAACTGTTCATTTTCTCTATGCAAAATCAAACAATGATGCAGCATGATTATCTTGGAATAAATCCTCTCACTTTGGATACAACTAAAACCCAGTCTTTCAGCAATGTTCCTATACATTTAAGTGCCTTTTCTGGGGCAGGTACATAATGTTTGGGATGCTGTTTGGAACACCTAAGCTTCATATCACACACCCAAGTATCTGGGTTCATGTCCTGACTCTTCCTCACTTCCCAAATTTCTGCCAATATATCTCTTGAAGCAGCAAGTGAATGGCTCAACTAGCTGGAGCCCTGCCATTCGTTTGGGAGACCCAGATTGACTTTCTGGCTGCTGCCTTCATTTTATGGGAATTTCGGTTTTGCCTATCAACTACATCAGATTAGAATTTCCTAGTTCTGGGGAACAAGAGTGAAAATAATTTGTGAGAACTATCACATGTTACAGCATCCCACCTCAGTGTAAGGGACAAACCGTCTGATCTTGAACTCTGTGTATAATCAATGAAATCCATCACTTTGTCCAATTCTATTTTTCTTTTCTTGTTTTTTTTTTTGTTTTTGCTTGTTTATTTGTTTTTGTTCCCAATCCATTTTAAAAGCAAAAAGGATCTTGACTTCACAAGGGGCTTCCAGCCCAAAGCTTTTCAAGCAATTAAGTTAAATATGAAAAGGAAATCTCCTATGCTTTCATTGACAAGAAATTTGGATCAAAACTAAGCTAATAACCTATCATAACCAAATTTCTTTAAAACAGAGATATCATCTTTATTTATTTTTACTTGAAAGCTGATTTTTATGGAGAGAGGAGAGACAGATATTCCATCCACTCCCCAAGTGACCATAGCAGCCAGAGCTGAACTGATCCAAAGTTAGGAGCCAGTAGCTTCTCCTCTGCTGCTTTCCCAAGCCATAAACAAGGAGCTGGATGGGAAGTGGAGCACCTGGGACACAAACCAGTGTCTGTAAGGGATGTTGGTACTGTAAGAGGAGGCGGATTAGCCAGGTCTGTATCTTATTATCATCATGCCTTGATAGAATACAATTCTTCATATGTAGTGTGTTTCAAATCCCATGTTAAACAAAAGCAGGGAGATTCCATTGTCTTTTGGGCCTCCACAACCCAAGATGAATAGGCTGTATTCATCTGTTATTCCTCAAGGCTGTGAGAAATGAAGTCTTTGTTGCTGACTGGAATAAACCTTCGCTGGACAGATCCACAGGAGTTCTGTTCTCAGGCAACAGGCGGCATGAGGATAATGACTAACAAGATTCATGTGAGGAGTTCTGCTTGCAGACAACAGGCGGCTCGGGGATCATGACTAGCAAGGTCTTTTTAAAACATTCTGCCTTTCATGTGCAGCTCCTGTTCCAGGAGAGGCTTTCAGCGCTGCTAAACAAAAGACAGTGCCTAAGGTTCAACAGCTTCATGCATCAGAGAAATTTTTGAAACTCCAAAGCCTCTCTAAAACGCTTAGGGGGAAAAAGAGAGAGAGCCAGTGAGTATTGCTGCGCACAATCCACTCTCCAAGTTGCAGCACAGCCTCCATCATTTACATTCTTAGCATCCATTCGAGGTCAGTGCTAAACCCGTCATCCCTGTACAAGAAGACCCTCGACAGCTGTCAGACTAGATGGGCAAGAAGAAAATCCGGACCAGACAAAATGCTTTTGCAACCAGCTCTAGTTTCAGAAAGCCAGCTTCCCAGGATGAATTCACACTTGAGCCCCTTGCGGTTTTCTGGAAAATACTTGCCAGGAAACTTTATGATCTGTGAAAAAAAAAAAAAGTGCCAAAATCTTCCTCCTTCCCTACCTCACAAGGATGCTGCAAAAATTAAAATTAGATAACTTGTGAAAATTGTTTCTGATTCTCCCAAGCGAGACAAGAGAGGGGTTCTCGGGATACACTCGTTTATTGCAACCTTAAAATGATTCCAGTAATGCTCTCATCTCAGCCTTCTCCCAGTAAAAACCCAGGATTCTGTGGGTCTCTAAATAGCTTCTTAAAACCATCCACTGAAAGTATTTAGCATATGATTGATTAAAAAAATCATGCCGTCCTTCCAGACCCTCCCTGGATGACTCAGAAGAGAAATCCCAGCATCTCTGCCTTGTCTAGAGGTGGACTTACTCCTCTCTACCTATGTGCCCTGTCTGCATTTTCCTTTGTCCCCCTCCCAATGCAAGAGCTCTTCAACTAACTTATGGGAAATCTGTATCATGAAAAAACTGCATGAATTTCAAATGTTTCTGCAGTTAAAAAAAGAAGATCCTAATTCCATTTTCCCAAAAATTTCTTGCAGAAAGAAAGAACTAGATGAGGGGCAGGCCTTTGGCCTAATGGTCAAAGCACCCACATCCCTGGGGTGGCTTTGATGCTAGTTTCTGGTTTCTGACTGTATCTCTCTGCTAATGCTGATTCTGGGAGACACAGATTCTGGGAGACGCTGTGATGACGCAGGTGACTGGGTTGCTGCCATCCACGTGGGAGAACCTGGATTGAGTTCCCGGCTCCCGACTTCAGGCTCAGCCCAGACCTAGCTGTTACGGGCAACTGGGGAATGAACCACAGGTGGAAACAACTTCTTCCTTTTCCTCTCCTTTTCCTTCTCCCTCTGCAAGTAAGAAAAAAGATTTCCCATGTGACTTACCTGCTATTCATACACCCTCTTCCCCTATGCACAAGTCAGCATTCTCTGTTCTATCACTGACGCCCACCCTCAGCAGGACGAATGTTCAAATAGTCCCATGCTCTGAGCATCACCACACTTGGTAACACACTCTTCCCATTCCAACAGACACACTGCATGTAGATTACTCAAATATTTGCCTCTTTGACTCCATTACTGTCCCCACCCCTAATTCTTCTTTTTAAAAAATATTGATTTTTATTGGAAAGGCAAATTTATACAGAGAAGGAAAGTCAGAAAGAAAGATTTTCCATTCGCTGATTTACTGCCCAAATGGCTGCAATAGTTAGAGCTAAGCTAATCCAAAGCCAGGAGCCATGATCTTCTTCTAGGTCTCCCACCTGCAGGCAGGGCCCCGAGGCTTTGAGCCATTCTCCACGGTTTTCCCAGGCCATAAGCAGGGTACTTGGTGGAAAGAGTAGCTGACACGTGAACCAGTGCCATATGAGATCCTGGCACTTGCAGGGGGAGGATTGGCCAATTGGACCATTTTACCAGCATCCCCCTGCCCAGTTCCACTAGAGCAAAATCAGCTCTCAATTCAGACCTGCAACACATCCGTATTAAGTAATAAATCATCCGTGTCTGCTTTAAGAGCTGTGCCTTTCTAAATGTGCTAACGTGAGGGGCATGGCCTTCAGATCTGATTCCCTCCCGCTCTCTCAGGTATTCTCACCCATAATCTGTCTTCATGGCATAAAACAGAAAGGATGTTCTCTTCCTGTAAAAGTCACAACCTACAGAAGACAGTCTAAGAGGGGCCACCAAGGGGCACTGTTTAATGAAGGAGAAAATAAAGATCTTAAATAAAGTCCCATGAGTAATATTTCAGGAGAGGTTTGAGGGCAGTAAAATAAAGGAGCAGAAGATGTTGCAAGCACCCCTGGAGTCACTAACTGGGGTACTGTGTGATCTATCCCTGGTGACAGGCTGCACAGTCTCCTGGCATGGAGAACCGAGTGCTGTAGATGGTAAAAATGATGTCTTCCCAGGCACCTGCCACAGTTGGCACATGGCATTCAGCTCCAGAGAGTAGAAGCTAAAACTCGAGGGAATGTGACCACAGAGATCTATTGCCAAGTAGTACATGACTTAGAGGAGGGTGGAGGGACAGGTGTTGATTGAGCTACTGGGAACAGCTCCTAGCTGCTTCAGCTGTTGTGGAGGAATCACCTTCCCTGGCTGTTGGCTGGAGCGGGCTCAGGAGTGGCTGAGGTTGGAGGATGACGCCTCTGCAGCCATCTGCATCAGCAGATGTGGACGTTTCTAGCTCTGCCTCTTTCCACACACATTACACAGTTCCAAATCCAAATCCAGTTCCAAATCCTGCTGATGCATCAGTCCAAAGGATCCTGAATGCTGGATGGGGGCTTGGCTGTGAGAGAGCGAAGGAGACACAGCTTTAGCTTCTAAGATTGTAGTAGGGAAGGACACGTGATGAGCGGTTTGGAGTGAGCGTGGAGCGATTCCCAGAATGAACCACATCATGCTTCTTGTGAGTGAAGTTTCAGGAGAACTGAAGATCAATCAATGTATTTAAAATGCTCTGTTTAAATGATTTTTTAGCACTTTTATTGATTTTAGAGGCAGAGAGAGCAAGCGAGCGTGTACACCCTTAGCCTCTGATTTATTCCAAACAGCTCTCGGACTGAAGCTGAAGCAGGGAGCCAGGACTACAAGCAGGTCATGATGCTTGAGCCATCACCATCACTCTGCATTAGCAAGAAGCTGGAGTTAGCAGTGGGGCTGGTGTCAATCCAAACGTTCCAGAATCGGGTGCAGCTATCTTCGCGACCAGATCCAACTCCCAGCCTTAACTCTTTTCTGTGAAATATTTTCTCAAGTGTTTTGCACTTTTCCCAGACTCCGTTAAGCAAAGACAAAATGTAATAGTGTTTTCCTCAATGACCCCAAGTCATAACCATCGTCATCAGTTACTTTGCAATACAACGAAACAGCAACATCACAAGGAGAGTTTTCTCTAAGCCGAATACCCGCCCCGTGTTTTACTGCCTCCCTCTCTTCTTTCTGCACAGTTTTCTTGCTTCTCCAGTATCTCTCTCATGGTTGCATATTGACTCTGCATCAAACTTTCCTCATTAAAAATTGAGAGGAAAACAAACCCTTCTAAAATTAAGGAATAGGTACTGCTGAAAGTGGGAACAGAGCTATGTAGGTGCACGCCCAGCTCTTCCATAATCTACTTCTTTTTTTGACACCTGTCACCCTGGTTTCACTGTGTCCGCTGTTCCCACTGGCTCAACAGAGAGAGCTCGAGTTTCTTTTTTTGAATTTTCTCAGTGCAATCTTAATAACGTGTTGCTTCAAGTAAAGCGAATTATAAAGTTGCAAATACCACAGAAGTAGCCTCACTTCCAGACGACACAAGTCTTGCCCTAAACTATCCTACAGGCAAGAAAAATGCTTTCTGAACTTCAAACTTTCATTCAAGAAAACCACACCATGGCCTTAATTGGCCACTGTACATCTCCGCTTTCCTCCTTTCCCAGCTTAATTTCTTCTCAGTTAAGAAGCTGACAGATGCAAGTATATCTTCTTGATTTCCGGAAACTGGTATCTGCTCCGTGAGAAAACACAGGAATTTTTTTTTACCAGTTATGTAATAACTTTCCCATCCAAATTCCCTAAACATAGCCCGTCATGTGTTGCTATTTCCATAGGAAGTTAGTGGGGACAGCTTTTGTGAATGAGCCCAACTTCCTGGCTCAGGCAAGCAGTTCTACTCGTGTCAAGGTGTCTCATGGGACTGTATCGCAGATGTGTTCTGCCTTTCATGCAATGAGAAATGGGATTGCAAATGCATACTCTGCGAGCTCTACTGTGAAGCAGTGTCTGAACCGTAGAACGTAACAGTGATTCTTAAAGGCCTTTTCTTCAGAAGCTCCTTCCTCTTCATTCATGCCCTGGGTATGGACCATTAACAGATGGTGGTGCTCAAGAACGTCTCCTTGAATAGCTAGGAAAATAAGTCCAAACAAGCGGCAAATGTCATAATTATTTTAAAAATTTTATTTGAGAGAGAGAGACAGAGAGACACAGAGAACAAACAGCCAGTTCCCATATGCTGATTAACTGCCCCAAATGACAATGGTTGGATTGCACTGGGTGGGCCAAAGCAGGGGGCTGAACATGCAATCCACATCTGAGGTAGGTAGAAGGAATCCAACTACTTGAGTTATCGCTGCTGCCTCCCAAGACCTGTGTTAGGAGGAAGCTGGAGTCAGGGGCTAGACAGAGGAGTTGAGCCTAGGTGCTCTGTTGTGGGATGGGGAAGTCTTTACCAGGGCCCTACATGCTGGCCTAAAAGCCCGCCGTATTTGTGAAGCTGTCACATGAGATCTATTGGGAGCTCTGAACACAGGATGAACTGAACTCCTGAGAAAACAGATTTTGCCTCCCTGAAGGCATTTGCTAATTTAGGGCAGGGGTTAACTAGATGCATTTAACAGAGGCAAGATAAGTAAGTGAGGCTTGGGGCAGTTCTATAGGGCTTATATCAGTAATAGATGCCTGGCTCAAAGGCAACCGAGCTTCCCCACATGGTATTTGCTGGTTACTACAGCTGTGCACGGGAGCTGCAGAGGCAAGCAGTGTGAAATCTCATGTCATCGGTGGTGTCAAGCAGTTGAAGCCCTACTGGAGAAAGGGTGTTGACTAACTGGAAGTTCTCTTCTCCACAGCACGCCAGATTTTCAACTTCCAGGGAAATGAGGAAGACTAGGAGGGCACTTGAAAATGTTCATGGAAAAATGGGAAAAAAGGCTTTTTGATGCGAGCAGTTAAAATGCATGTGTGGTTTTTCGCATAATTCACATTTTTTCATGGATTTTTTTTAGATCCCTCTATGCATGTATTGACTCTGTTGGATGAAAACACTGAGCAGGTGCAATGTCATGATGGAGAAGGACTCTGGTGAGACTTCCCTGGGCATTTTCTTGGTAAGGTGTCAGTGAACCATGGAGGGAGGGAGATAGAGAGCAGAAGGTGGAAGAAGGATGAAATAGATGGACCAGAACCTCTTTCAATTCTGACCATTTGGGCCCGGCGGCGTGGCCTAGCGGCTAAAGTCCTCGCCTTGAAAGCCCCGGGATCCCATATGGGCGCCAGTTCTAATCCCGGCAGCTCCACTTCCCATCCAGCTCCCTGCTTGTGGCCTGGGAAAGCAGTTGAGGACGGCCCGAGGCTTTGGGACTCTGCACCCACGTGGGAGACCCGGAAGAGGTTCCTGGTTCCCGGCTTTGGATCGGTTGCAGCACCGGCCGTTGTGGTCACTTGGGGAGTGAATCATTGGATGGAAGATCTTCCTCTCTGTCTCTCCTCTCTGTATATCTGACTTTGTAATAAAAATAAATACAACTCTTTAAAAAAAAGAATACTGGTTTATTTTATTTGAAAGTCAGACTTAGAGAGAGAGAGAACTACACACAGAGAGAGAACAAAGCTATTTTTAAAATAACACATATCCCTCCTTGTATTGAATAGATACTCAGTTGATACTGAGCCAACTTTTTTCAATCAATTCTGAGCTTTTAGAGAGCAGGTAGAAAAGGATAGTGGACCTGTTTGCTGGGAGTTGTAGTTCTTAGAAACCATTTCCTAACTTGTCAAATGTTTGAAATGAATGTGGCACTTGCAGTATTTTCTTCTTGATTCTTCCCATCCTTCTTCTTGAGGGCGTGAATGATGGAAACACATTAGGAATCTGCTTCCTCAGGATATTGCTCCCTCAAGGAAAGTCGGGATGGTTAAGTGGTCCCTTTCTCCTTGGATAAGCTTAGCACTTGCCACCAGGCCTGGGGCTTTATTATCTTAAGTGACTTTGCCACCCATAAATCATAGCTCAGAGAAGCCAAAGGGAGTGAATTACCCAGATTTCTTAAGAATAGCCAATGTTTCCCAATTATTAGTAGAACAATAGACTTCCACCTGCTTAGGGCACCTGCCCACTGCTTGGCTACTGTATCATCTGTGACTTCACCGCCCAGAGCCTGTTCCGCTGGAGGTATAATTGCTACTCTGGTACCTGTTCTAGGCATTGGCTCACCCTCAGATTGTGTCCTGCTGTTTCTTTTATGTACAGACCCAAGCCACCTGGCAGGGGACCTGAGCCGCTGCGGCTGATCCTCCCAACACTCTGCCCGCTTTGCCTCAGGCCACCTTACCTGGGGAACCTGCTCCAACCTGGGGGGCTCACCACGTGGGGAACAGCAGCCTTTCTGCCTGCCCCTTGGCTTACAGCCTACTGGACTTGAGGGCACAATAATTCAGGTGTAAGTTCAGTTGTAAGTAATAGGAGTCCTTCATATATTTACTTACAACAAAATGGGCCTGTATCTCCTTCTGACATAAAAGAAGCCTGAATCGGGCAGTGTTGTGGGGACTTCACAGTCACCAGTGCCCCAGACTTCTTCCTGCTCTCTCTGCTGTCTTAAGAGCGTTGCCCTTTCACTCATGGTCCAAGATGGCAGTAGGAGCTCCAGACATCACATCATCACACCCATCCCCTTCTCCCACAAAAGGAAACTTCCCAGAAAAGCCCACTTGGATGTCTGCTTATGTCTCATGCATAGGACTTAGCCTCAAGATGACACTTAGATTCATGGGAAGCTGTTAATCTAATATTTTTGGTTAAGTGATAATCTAGGTATCTTTGCTGAAAGAAGCCAACTACAGGGGAGGGGCATTTGGCTCGCCGTGGTTAGGACACCTTCATCTCCTGTTAGAGTGCCTGTGTTCGAGTCCTGGCTCACTTTCTAGCTCCAGCTTCCTGCTTAAGTGCACCCTGGGAGGCAACAGGTGATGGCTCAGGTAGTTGGGTCCCTGTCACCCAGGTGGGAGACCTGGATTGAGTTCCTGAGTTCCTGAGTTCCTGCCCGGCTAGCCCTGGCTGTTATGGTAATTTGGGGGAGTGAACCAGTAAAGCGAATGGATGATCTCCACCCACTATGTTGGTGCAGGGTCCAAGGACTAGGGCTATCCTCTACTGTTTTCCCAGGCCACAGGTAGGGAGCTGGATGGGAAGTGAAGTAGTCAGAACTGGAACTGGCGCCCATATGGGATTCCGGTGCTACAAGGTGAAGGATTAGGCTGTTGAGCCACCATATTGATCCATGGCTTCTTCCGGAGACATTTAGACTGGTGTGGACAGTCCAGGTTGCTCAGACTGTGTATGGAGGAAGCCAGGAACAAGAAAAGCAGAGCTGGAAGCTTGTAGACCATTGCCTTCCTAGGAAGTGTGGAGAACAACCCCAGGCTCTGGCCCAGCCCCACTTCTCCTGAGTTCTCATTGGACATTCTGAGAACCTCAGCATCTTTAAAAATGGCTTTGAAAGGATGGTTGTTTTATGGAAGGGAGAGAATGGCAGCTGGAGATCTTGTTGGAAGGTTTCAGGTTCCTTCAACAAAGAAGCTGTTTTTTGTAGGCCCCGGTCTCCCAAGGGTTAACTACACAGCTTAGCTGGTTTCTAAGGAGTAACAGGATGGGCAATCTTGGCCTGATACATTTAGCCCCTGGCTTGACAGCAAGTTCCCTCGCCCCTGCTTCCCCTTTTTTAAGATGCCCTCAGGGGAGCTTAGGAGTTGCTTAAGCATTGGGAAAATATTGAGAGGAACTAGGAAGACTATAAAAGAGGCAGGTTAACCTCGAATAAATGGCATTCTCTTTACAAGAATGACCCAGTGTGTTGTCTTTTTTGTAACCCTAGTCCCTCCTCTTGGCTCGGGGTATGCGGTGACTCGGGTGTTGCCAGTTTTTCCTGCATACATTTCAATAACACGGATGCTGTCATAGCTAAAGGATAGAAGCAGAACATCACAGGGCAAATTCAACACGGCTCCCTCTGGCTCTCGCTTAAAAAACTGGGTTCCTTTTCTTTCCTATTGCTAAAGGGGGCTGCTCTACATGTCCTAATGTTTTGATCTCTTTTTGTCATTGCTCTTACTGATGTTAGAGATAAGAAAGTCACAGACACCCAGACAGAACCTCTAGGCTGCTCAGGCCATGGTGTTTTGTTTTGTTTTATTTTTCTTGTATCAGTGCTTGTTTCTGGACATATTGTCAGTTTCTAGTCAAGATCTCTTCAAAACCAATGAAGGCCTCAGTAGTGTGGATTGTTCTTTAATTTAACAGAACAGGTCTATGGCCAATTTTTATGGCAAAAAAAGAACTTGGATTTTAGGAACATTTCTCCATAGAATCCTGTCACCATGTGACATCCTTAGAGACATACTGGACCACTGAGTCCATGTAAATGGATTTTCTCCTTGTCTCTGTGTATCACACAGGAAGAATTGTTGAGCAGATGAACAACAAGGTAGGTCCCTGTGATGGGAGGCAAGTCCTAGTGCAACAAAACACTTGAATAGTGGGTCCAGCTGTCTGGTCCAAGAGCCCAGTAGTCGAGACTGAAGGCTTTGTGCTCCTTGTAGTCTCTGTCACAACTACTCAACTCCGCTGTGGTAGCCTGACAGCACTCTTCAGGGCAAACACAGTTGGTCACAGCTGTGGGCAAGCAAAACTTCATTTATTAAAGCGGGGAATCACCTTTGACCTTAGGACTGTAGTTTCCCCCATATTAAGCCATCAGCTCCATATGGGTTAGGACACTGGGGACTTGGCCAGGAGCACTTTCAGTGGGGGACAGGACCAGTGTGCAAAGGACCAAGGACCGGGCACTTTGCGGGGACTCAGAGGCAGCAAGTGTAGACAGCTCCTCAGGATGCTGTTGGTTGGTTCCTGAAGGCAGGAGCCACATTACCCTGTTGCTGTGTGCAGCATAACAGAGAGAAGCAAGCAACAGAGAGAGCCAGCAGCAATGGGGCTGCTGCAGCGAGCCAGCGATGAGGGCAGAGTGGGCTGGGGGAGGGTGGATCAGATG
This sequence comes from Ochotona princeps, assembly GCF_030435755.1. Taxonomy (NCBI): domain Eukaryota; kingdom Metazoa; phylum Chordata; class Mammalia; order Lagomorpha; family Ochotonidae; genus Ochotona; species Ochotona princeps. The sequence continues at coordinate 51,818,387 of NC_080832.1, read as the reverse complement.
CGGGGAGGTGGCTACATTCTATGGATCATGAAAGTCAAGCCATAAGGTTTGCTAATGGGCTCATGTGGCACTGAAATCGAAAGAGCCAGTTTTCAAAGCCAACTCCAAGTCTGTTGCTCTGAACGTACAGATGACTGAAGGTGCAGTATCCTGGGATGGAGAGCACTGAGCGAGAAGTCTTGCTGCGGGCTTCGCAGGCACCTGACTGGAGATGTGGGTGTGCAGCTGCAGAGCTGGGACTGGCATGGTAAAGATAGGATCAGGCTAAAGGTGCAAATACGGGAGTGAACTGCATGTTTATTATTATCTTTAAAGGTTTATTTATTCACTTGAAAGGCAAAATTAAAGAGAGACAGAGAGAGGAAGAGAAAGAAAAAGATCTTCAGTCCACTGACTCACTCTCCAAATGGCCACAATAGTTGTAGCTGGGCTGGTAGGAAGCCGGGAGCCAGGAGTTTCCTCTGGGTCTTCCATGAAGGCACAAGGATCCAAGCACCTGGGCTGTCCTTTGCTGCTTTCCCAGGCACATTAACAGGAAGCTGGATTGCAAATGGGGCAGCCAGATGTGAACTTGTGCCCATATGGGATGCTGACAATGCAATTGTCAGCTTTCCCTACTAGGTCACAGCATTGGCCCCAACTTGGCATTGAAAGTGATGGAACTGGTGGAGTCACTTGGGAAGAGAAAAAAAAAAGATATCCAAGGCCTGAGCTGTGAGTGTCACCATTTAGAGGGTGAGGAGAGGAGCAGGAAACAGCCAGGGAGACAGAAAGGGACCTTCCAGTGTAGTGGGCAGAAAACCTGGAAAAGGCACCTGGAAGGGCAAGAAGGAGGCGTGTCATGTCACCTGTGTTAAGGGAGGCCTGTGAACTGGGTTTGGCAAAGTGGACATTGCTGGGGGCATCTCTGAAGAGGGCAGAGGAGGAGGAGAAAAGGGTCTGATTAGAGTAGGTTTAAGAGCAAAAAAACAGGGGATGGCAGAGTAGAATGATAGGCTAAGCTTTTGCCTGTGATGCCAGCATCCCAAATGGACAGTAGTTTGAATTCTGGCTGCTCCACTTCTGATCCAACTCCCTGCTTAAGGCGTGGGAAAGCAGTGGAGTGTGGTTCAAGTCCTTGGGCCCCTGCACCCGTATGGGAGACCTGGAAGAAGCTACTGGCTCCTGGTTTCCGACAGGCCCAATCCCTGCTGTTGCAACCATCTGGGGAGCTAAACAGTGGATTGAAGAGCTCTCTCTGTCCTTCCTCTATTCTCTGTCTTTCCAATAAAAATAAATAAAACTTTGAGAAAGAGAACGTCAAAGAAAGAGAGAGAGAAAAAGAAAGAAAAGAAAGAGAGAGAGAGAGAGAGAGAAAGCTTGTGGAAATGTTGAGGTGAGGAGTGTTGCAGGAGATGGGAACCAAGAGAAAGGAAGAGGGAGTTTCCTGAGGTTTGACCCGCTTCTGTAGCCTCAGCAGGCCTGGACTAGAGGGTGGGACCCAGGAGCTGCAGGCTTGGGGCAGGAGGAGGCTGGAGGCTGAACTCTCCAGGGCCGGCTCCCAGGAGCCAGCTGGAGGCACTAGGACTGGGTTGGATGGCACTGGGTCCAATAAACCAGTATTCTTAAAAAAAAAAAAAAATAACTGGCGAGAGGGACAGCCATAATGTGCCATAATGGGTAAAGCTACCACCTGTCTTGCTGGCATCCCATTAGAGTGCCAGTCTGTGTCCCGGCTGCTCCACTTCCATTCCAGCTCCCTAATGATGCCCTGGGGAAAGCAGCGCAGGGTGTCTCCAAGCACTCGAGCTCCTGCACCCACAGAGGAGTCCTGGAGAAGCTCCTGGCTCCTGGCTTCAGCCACTGGACATCATGGGCATCCGGAGCATGAACCAGCAGCTGGGGGCACTCTCTCTTTCTTTCACCCCACTTCCCTCACCCTCTGTAACTCTTGGACATAAAATAAATACATCTTTTAAAAAACAGCTTTGTTTTCATACGACCATGCAGAACTGGGCTATTTCTTCCTAAGCAAACAGAATGCCAATGCATTGTGCTTCACTTTTATTTGCTGAAGAAAGCACTGGGCTGGCAACGAGAGAACCTAGGAGCACCCTGGTTCCCTTGAATGTTTAGAAGCAGCAGCAAATTTAGCCACAGAGGCCTGGGGCAGAACTCCCGCCTTCTGGCCTTCCCATCCAGGCCGGGTCTATAGGCCTGGTTTTCCCAGGTTTCCTCCACCCTTGTGTGGCTGAATCTCTGCTAACAAATCTCTTACTGCATATTCACACACACTATCAGTCTGTTTCTCGGAGAGCCCTAATATATCAGCCAAATGAGAAAAGCCAAGCATAATTCTTGAGAAGTCTTTTACAGTGCAGGACTCAGAGAGCAGCACTGGTGTGTGACAGGGACTCAAAGGCAGCCAAAGAGAAAGCCTCCTTGTAGGAAGAAAGGGATGGGGTAGGCGTTAGGTGTACCAGTTAGCCTACTGTGGAGGTTGCTCCTGTTCCATAGCAGAACGCCTTTGAGTCCCAGCTCTGCTTCAGATTCCAGCTGCCTACCGATGCACACCAGGAGGCACAAGAGATGGCTCGAGTGCATGGGCGCCTGCCACCACACAGCGTATTCAGACAGTGCCCTGGGCTTAGCTTTGACCTGGCCCAGCCTGCCTGTTGAAGGCATGTGAGGAGTGAACCAGCAGATGGAAGATTTCTCATGCGCACCTTCTCTCTGCCTTTCAAAGTAAATGAATATAAATTATATAATATGTATATGCATGTATATGTATGTATATATATGTATATGTATGTATATATATATATTTAAGTGAAATATATATATATAGATTTAAGTGAAATATATATATAGATTTAAGTGAAAAGAGAAAATTTCAACTGCACTCTGATTGGAGCCTATTGACCAGAAAAGATGTGGGCAGGTGAACTACAAGCAGGTCATCCTATGCTTCCATGTATCTGGTTAGCATGCAAATGTTGCTTTCTCTGGTTGGTCCTCAGGTAGAAGGAGGACACAAAAGGAAAGAAAGCTATTGGCTATTCCTCCAGGCCTGGCCACTCTGCACCAACTGTTAGCAGAGTTACTCTTGGGCAGTCTGAGTTGTTGCATTAGTATGACTTCAGGTGTGACTTAGGAGCGGGCTCGCCTTGTTTCTGGACAGGCTGTGGATCAGCGCTCTGTAAGACATAGTCAATGCCCCTTTGGATACCCAGTCTCTTTCAGACACAGACAGCTGCTGTGGGGCAGCCGGCCCATCCCTCAGCATCTGCAGAAAGTATGTTGGGAGACACATGATTCCTACAGACCGTGTGGCCAGGGGTGCCTGAGGGTGCGCCTGCCTCCCCCTCCCCATGCCTCCGCCACCCCTAAACATCCTGGAAGGTGGGGAGGGAGTGTAGTGACGGCAGCAGAAGGAACAGTGTCCTCAGTGGTCCTGGGCCCTGGCTGCTGTCAGCCAGAGCCATATGAGCAGCTGGAAACACATACTGATGTGTCTCCCCAGCCTCCACTTCCACCACCTACCACCACCACCACCACAAGGAGTGTCATTTCATAAGGCCTGGGCATAAGCACCTTTCAGAAGATCCCTGGTGATTCTGAGTTACACCCTGATTGGCGACTGGCAGCTACGCAGCAAGACAGGTAACCTTAGAGAGAGGGTGGAATGAAAACGTAGTGATCCGTGAGCACGAAATCAGAGCGTGCTGCCACGCCGCCTCCAATCTTTCAGGCTGATGATGATGGGCTTCAGGCACGCAAAACGCGGAGTGGAGCCAAGCCGGAGGTTGGTAAAGGGAAGGTCGCTGAGTGAGAGACTGTGCAAAATGAAAAGTGGCAGGAGGCAAGCTGTGGGCGGAGGGGAGCAGGTGAGCACGCTTTGGGCCGTCATGGAACAGCTGAAATTCTACCTCTGCAGAGCAGCATCCTTCCTCCTTCTAACTGACACCATACATTTCCCCCTCGGAAAATGCCATTTTACTATAACACGTTGCTTCCTGAGCAGTGTATGAGGTGCATGTGTGTTTTGGGTCAATCTGAACTCAAACATGTTAAACAGCACTTAAGACGAATGTATTGAGGTTATATAAACTCCCAAATCTCAAAAGATTCTCACACACATTTCACGTGCTAAGCATCCTGTTTATTTCAAGTCATTTCCATTTTCAGTTACCAACGCATTTGAATCTGGGACAACACCACCCCCTGGTGGAAATCTGCAGGAACTATCCCACCCTATTTAAGTGGAGAATTTTAGTACTGCGAAAAATGATTATCTCGTACAGGCACCTCCCCACTACCCTTAGCAAAATGTTCTATTCAAACAAAATCATTTGTAAAATTTCAGTGAACTGAGTTGCAAACATGGGGTTATGCTGGGAGCTTTTTCTTTTTAAAACATCTTCAAAACCCCCACTCCCACCCCAATATGTGCAAAATACAACATATGAGGTGGGCATTTGCCGTGTGGATAAGACGCACTTGGGACACCTATGTCACACATCTGAGTGCTCTGTGTTCAAGCCTCGACTTCCTCCCAGTTCCACCTCTCTGTTAATGCACAGCCTGGAAGACGGCATTGATGGCTGAGTCCCTGCCCCCAATGGGAGACGCAGCCGGCATTCGTGGCTCCCAGCTTCGGAGAGTGACCTGGCAGACAGGACTGCTCTCTCTCCTCTCCTCTCTACCCTACAAATGAGTAAAATACAAACTTCAATGGAACTGACTGTTAAACTTAAGTCATCTCCTTCCCAAACTTTACTTCATTGAGTAGCACCCTTTTTTCTTTGTCCCCAAGCCAAAAACCTTCTGGAACATTCGTGATGCTCTGAGTTGGCCCAAGGCGAGAAGCCAGGCTAAACTTAACGGACTCAGCAGTTCCTGAGCTCCTTTTATTATGAGTTGCATTTCTCTCCTCCTCCTGACTATTATTATTATTATTTTAGCAGCCTGCAGAACACCCTTTGGTTATATTTCATTTAGAATGATTATGTCATCTCAATTAGCAAAATAGCTCAGGGACGGCACACAGAATTCAGTCTTCAAAAACTGCTTAGGTAAGTCAGCTATGCCAGCCAGCTCTGCATCATTTATGGTAATGGAATACACAGCCCTTGGGTGAGGAAGCCCAGGAAGTTGATGAATGGATGCCACACTCACAGACAACTTTGCTTCTGTCTCCTGCCATCACTAGCAGCTGAGGGGAGCAGGAGTTGGCCACTCGTCCTGCGGTAATCATGCTTTGTCTTCAATCAAGTGTTAAATGAGTCCACACGTGTGGTTGCCGCGCAGCTTTAAGCCGAAGGGTTATACAGCTCAGTCAGCTGTCACCTGAGATAGCCAGCGTGTTCTCCCTGCATGATCTCCTCTGCATATGTGTGAGCCCATGCGTCACAATCCCTCCAGCTTCCAGTAGTCCGGTAAATCAGCACGATCCTTGGACATGCCCTATATGAAAAACATCCTTCAACAATAGCAACAACAAAAATCGAGCTTTTTGCTTTGTGTCATTAGTGGTAGACCTGCTAAATCCACCGGGATCTGTTGGCGTCATTTCTCATTCTGAAAATCAACAAGTGTCTGATGAAGCTTTCATGCGTTAGGAGTGTCACTGCAGCCAGTGTTGCGCTTGTGTTGGGCACTGCATGTCTCATCTACAGTTTTGAGCTGCGGGCAGGAGAGGGGAGGGCTTGAACACACTCGCTCACCAGCCTGACAGCCTCTAGAGCAGTGCCCCAGTGCACCGAGAAACCGCCTGCACCGTGGCCATAATGGTGGACCACCGGCAGCCTCCTGCCATCCCGCGATAAGAGCTCTGTCTGCAGTCGCAGGCCTGGCCTGTAGGGCCTCAGGCCCACCTTCACCTTTAGGTTGTAGGCTCTGCGGAGTGAGGGCTCCAGAGCGCAACAGCGGGACAGAATGTCTTGGCTGATGTCGGCATCCGGGGCCAGACTCCAGTCTCCCTCTTGCCTGGTCCCACCCAGGGTGACGTGGAAGGCCCCAGGGTAAATATAAGTCAGTCCACTCCCGTCTCGGATAAAATGCTTCACCCAGGGAGCCTGCACCTGCAGCACCTGCCCCCTCACGGGGAGAACCGTGGAGTCCCCCGCAAGTTCTCTGCTTCCAAGCCCCGAGCAGTTGACCACGATGTCGAAGTTCTGGTGGAGTTCCCACAGGTCTTCTACCCGGCGAGTGAGGATCACACCCCCGCCATCTTTCAGCCTGGGGAGGAGAGACACGGGGTGGGGTAAGCCTTCACGGCTTCCTGCTTACCCACTTCCAGGAGTGAAGGACAGGGACATCGGACCAGAAGGGGGACAGCAACAAATCGTAGCCATCACCTGCCTCTTCTTTTTCAAAAACAAGGAGTTCCTAAACTTGACCATAAAGGAACATGTCCTTTGAAAAACCTCAAGACTAATTATATACCTCATCTTTCATTGTAGAATCCGTCTGTCATTCTAGCTGTGAAATGAATACCAACTTGATCTGCTTGAGTATTTCTTGTTTCTGCCACCCGTGTACCATCTACAACCTGCCAGGGGTGTTCTGCCATATCGCGAGCTCATGCCTCCTCCTCTATAGGAATGTAAACAGCATGTGCCTCCAAACCTGATGTCTATAGCAATGTGAGTGTGAGAGGGACCCAAAATACTTGCATCTGATAGACAACACTATAGTTTTGGTTGATAATTATTTTCTGGATCTAGTGTATCAATAAGAAAAAGAAATAGCTTATCTAGGTCTTAGAACCTTTTTTAGAGGTTATAATAATATATACATAACATAAAATTTACCGTTTTGACATTAAATTTTTTGAAGATTTATGTACCAGGTAAAGTCATGCTCATGACCCTGGCCCACCACTCCATATGGGTGCTGATTTGAGACCTAGCTGCTTCACTTGCAATCCAACTTCCTGCTAATGTGCCTGGGAAAGCAATGGGAGATATCCCAGGTGCTTGGGACCTTACAACCATGTGGGAGACCTATACAAAGCTCCTGGCTTCTAATTCTGCCTTTCAAATAAATAAATAAAAATTGGGGGTCAGCATTGTGACACAGTAGATAAAAACATGAGATGCAGGGAGTGGGAGATAAAAATAGAAAGATCTTCCATCCACTGGTTCATTCCCCAAATGGCCATAATTGCCAAGGCTGGGTCCAGCTGAATCCAAGCCCCAGGATCTTCATCTGGGTCTCCCACATGGGTGTAGGAATACAAGGAGTTGGGGTATCTTCTACTGTTTTCCCAGGCACATTAGCAGGGAGCTGGATTAGAAATGGAGCAACCAGAAATTGAAGCAGTACTCAAATGGGATGCTGACACTGCATGCAGTGGCCCAACCCATTATCCAATAGTATCAGCCCCATTTTGATCACTTTTTAGTGGTGTTAAGCACACTTAATCATTATGCAATAGTCACCATCATTCATCTCCAGAACTTTTTCTATTTTACAAATGAGAATTCTGTGGTCATTAAACAATAGTGCTTAGGAGTATTATCATCTTAACTGTTTTCTTTTGTAACTCTTGTTTATAAATCACTTTTCTTAAAAAGATGTAATTATTTATTTAAAAGATAAAGTTACTGAGAAGAGGAAGGAGTGAGGTAGAGAAAAAGAAAGAGTTATCTTCCATCTGTTGGTTCACTTCCCAGATGGCCACAATGGCCAGGACTGGGCCAGGCAGATGCCAGGAGCTTCCTCCAGGTCTCCTACATGGCGGGTAGGGGTGCAAGGACTGGGCCAATCTTCTGCTGCTTTCCCTGTTGCATTAACAGGGAGCTGGATTGGAAGTGGAGAATCTAGGACTTGAACTGACGCCCATATGAATGCTGGCACTGCAGACAGTGGCTTAACTCACAAGGCTAGGCCCTGATATCACTTTTTTTTTTTTAAGATTTGCTTATTTTTATTTGAAGATAGATTTACAGAGAGATGGAGAGAAAGATCTTTCATCTGCTGGTTCACCCCCTAAGTGTGCAATGGTCAAGCTGAGCCGATCCAAAGCCAGGAGCCAAGAGCTTCTTCCAAATCTCCCACACGGGTGCAGGGCCCCAAGGCATTGAGCCATTCTCTACTGCTTTCCCCGGGCACAAGCAGGGAGCTGGATAGGAAGTGGAACAGCTAGGACATGAACTGGCATTGATATGAAATCCTGGCGTATGCAAGGCAAGGATTTAGCCACTGGGCCATCGCACTGGGCACCTGAGATATCATTTTTAAAGTGTAGATGTAATCTGAGAAGTGGACTATAAGCATTTCTGCTCAATAGATGCAGGTCAAGTGCCTTGGATGTGAGGCCCTGCTCAGAGGAACAAAAAGGCATTGGTCGAGCTCACAAAGCAACTGCAAAATGGAAGTGTTAGTACTTGGCAAAATGAGGCAATTTAAATAAATAAATAAATAAATAAATAAATAAATAAATAAATAAATAAATTGATGCATACAAAGTGTCTTTAAAATGTGTAGGCAAAACACATATTATTACTTTTTTCAAACTATGCATGGATCTCAAAGTGTTCCGCACTGAAATAAGCTCATCTTGTCATTCCATTTCGGTGAACTCTGAATCATGTCCCACCGATGCCGCTGTTCCTGTGAGAACAGAGAGCTGGAAGGTCCCTACATTGCACCCCCTCTCCACAGCTGCTGCGGTTCAAGCGGGTCTTAGGGAGAATCTGGGATGAGCCTCACACCAAAAATGGACATGCTGGTTCCCCACTGGCCCTGACACAGCAGGTCACAACAGCACAGGCCCAGAGCGACACATGAGAAAGGGGAGATGCTCAGGGAGTAGGTGGGTATGAAGAGACTAGCACTACTCCCCACGGCAGCAGGTGCCTCGCCCCCCGCGACTACTCCCCAGTCTGGGATACAGCAGCCTTGGGTCCTGCTGTAGAGGCTCCCACATGGGTGCCTCTCACTAAAGGCCTTCTCCCTTCCCAGTATCTCCATGCTGCCACCCTCTACAGAGACCTCTGCATTCTCTGCTCACACAGCAGGCTGGAGAAGAATCTGGATCAGACCCACATAGGACCCAACAGATCCCTGTGCAAGCACATTGCTGGGCCACGAGAGCTGAAAGGCACCTGTTGTTCCATGACTTCACAAACCCATCATGCTCCTATTATTCAACACAAGCAGTCATGTCAAGCATCAGCACTCCCAAGGAACACAGCTAACATTGGATGCTAGCATTTTTACTCTTACTTGCTTGTGGTGCTGAAAATACATACAAGACACAGAAACCAAAGAGAAACATCTGGCAAACACCCACAGAGAACCCGTGAAGCCAGTCAGTGCCTTATTTTGTGTCATAACTCAAAGTAGCTAAAAGACAGCAAATAAAGCTGAAGCTACTGTTTTCTGTTCTCTTTGGTTTTTGTTTTTTGGTTTTTTTTTCCTAAGTGAAAACAGCTTGTGGTTAAAAATACTTCATGTAGTGAATCTTATGGTCAGAGTTTTCAGATCTCTGTTAGAAGAAGCCATTTGAGAGCTTAAATTATGTTTTTAAACATATGAGAATATTTCAAAAAGGTTATGTCAGAGTGAAAACAAAAAGCAATTTAGGGTTCAGCATTGAGGTGCATGGGATTAAATCCTGCCTTTAATGCCACCACCTAACACAAACATCAATTTGTGTCCTGGATGCTCCACTTCTGATCCAGCTCCCTGCAGATGGCCTGGGAAAATATAAAAGATGACCAAAAGGCATAGAGGCCCAGAAAAACACCTGGCTACTCTTTGATGTAGGAGGACTTGTTTAGTCATATGAAAGGCAGACAGAGAGGGAGCAAGGAAAGAGAGAGATTGTATGTGCTTTCATCCATGAGTTCATTCCCAAAACGCTCATGTCAGTCTGTGACAGGCCTGGCACATCCTTCCAGATCTCCCACTTGGGTGGCAGGGACCCACGCCCTTGAGCCACCCTCTGTTGCATCCCAGGTGCGTTAGCAGAAGCTGGATCAGAAGTGCGGCACAGCTGGGACTCAAACCAGCCACTCAGATACGGAATGCAAGCATTCCAAGCAGCAACTCAACCCACCCATCGTGCTCTCCTGGGCTCTTGCTGGCATTCTCATCTCAGGCAGGACCCATGGGGGCGATGGGTCTGTTCCTGGCCGTGGCCTCAGCTACATGCAGGCTCTGCCTTCAAACCACAGGTGTGGGCAGCTGCCAGTACCAGAGGGAAGGGAAGTGAGAAAGATCAGCGGTAACTTAGATCTGCAAACCTGGATCGTGATGCTGCCTCGGGTCTGGATTAAGGAACATCGACACAGAAAGAAAGGTTGGGAGGAAGGAGCTAGAATCTTCCACAAGTGTCCAAAGGTTAAGAAACTGCTTTTAAGAAGGAAATGACAGAGACATGGCAAAAACAAATAAACCAAAAATGTATAAGCGGTGCAAATGGGCTTGTGATGACCTAATCTTGGGTGATTATACCATCAAAATACATAAGAGCAGATTCTAATTTGTTGCACAAATGAAAGTTCTAACATCTGCATGCTTGTGCATACACTTTATGCTGGTTTTCTACTTACTGTTACAAATAAACTTAGAGAGAGAAAGCCCTTCCTCACAGCAGAGAGCAAGCTAAAGGAGGTAGGAGATGACCACGGGGCAAACATCACCATGGTGGTGGCTTCAGGCAGGAACTCCCAGTGGACGTGGACACGTGTAGGTGACACTGCTGATGGCCCAGAAACCAGGGCTGAGTACAGAGGTAAACACATGAAGTAGGCAATGTATCCCATAGTCTACATCCGGGACCAGACCTTTGTTGCCACTCTTCCTTCAGGTTCTATCTCCCACATTCACACAGTAACCCTCGTGTGTTCCTCAGAATCCATCAGTGTCTACCGAGTTGGAGGGTGGGTGAGAACTCTGATGTTTCATGGCCTTCATTGCTTCCTAACTAGCTGGCAACAGTTTGACCATTGTGGCCATTTGGGGGAGTGAACCAGTGGAGGGAATCTCTCTCTCTCTCTCTCTCTCTCTCTCTCTCTCTCTCTCTCTCTCTCTCTCTCTCTCTCTCGTTTCTGCAACTGTAGCAACAAGCCACATTGCAAGTTCAAAGTCTGATGTTTGAACTTAGTAATATCAGAGTCGCATAATCAGAGAATTACAACAAACTCAAATAGCAAAGTTATTTTTTACACCATATATGAAAAAGTCATGAGAATAATTTATAACAAACACAAGACTCCCTGACACAAAGGACTGAAGTAAGTCCTATCATTCTCTGGCTGGGAGCATATTCTCCACATGTCTCCATTTTAGAAACGAGTAAGCGGAGAGGCTGTCTCAGCAAATGAGTGATTCCTTGGGAGGAGGTGATAACTGGTGCACACTAAAATGAGAAGTAGACGGTGTCCCAGTGCGTGGGAGAACTGAGTCCTGGAGGCACCAACACTGTCTTCACATGGTTTTCCAAAACCCTGGCCACCTGTGAGCCACAACATACAATGCCAAAGAACTCTGGGGCCTCTGGACTCTGCGATCTTTCTGAATGAACAGTTGTGGGGTTGTTTATGGCCATGACAGAGGGAGGCGGCAGCAGAAGCCTGGTGCACTGACCTTGTCTCCAGCCACGGGAGGTAGGCAGAGCCTTCGCACTTCAGGGTGGTGAACGCCTGGCCAAACACATGCTGGGGGAATTTCTTCAGCTCAGCCACAGTCATCCTTCGAAATCCCAGGACCACATCGGCCCAGAAGGGCACTTCCTCCACGGGGATGCTCCGAAATATCTGCCAACTTAAACACATATGGAAAACCTTCCTGAAATGCTAGGACATGTCATACTTCTGGTCAACTCCAGGTGGCACTGTTGAAAGCATTTAGAACATTCATTTCTATGGACACAAGGAGGTAAGAGTCACCCGTGTTTGCCTCGGTACCAGCCACACCATTCCCAGGCGACCCAAGCCTAACATTTATCTGTATAAGCTTGGTTGTTATTTTTGCTCTTTTGGGCATTTGGGGACTCCCCCCGGGGAAGCCCAGATGAGTCCAGGCAGTGAGAAGCTGCAGTGGCTGTGGCTTGTTATGTCTCATTGTTCTGTAGCTTGTTTCCCAAGTTCTCCAGGGCAAGCCTGAGCGCCCCTTCAAAACCCCCAACTGCTGATTGAGCTCTGCTCCCAGCACCCACTCAACAGTTGTGCGACGCCGACTTCTCACGTCTGATCAGGTCATCCCAAACATGGAATCGGGACAGATTTCCCCTCTTACCCAGATACCAGGTGGACGCCAGCGTCTGCCGCTTCTGCAGAGCTAGCGACGGCTGACAGGTGCTCGAAGGTCTCCCGGAACCACTGCTTTTGCTTGTGGATGGGAGTTTCTGTAATCAGGGAGAAAAGCACTGTGGGCAGACATGGAGAGCACGCATGCTCCTAGCCCCTGGGCCGACCAAGGAGGCTGGGAGCACCCTTGAGGGGAAGAGCCATGTCGCAGTGGGGGATCGGCAGTGACCAGGTCTGGGGCGCTGGCATGGCTGCGCCCGAGTGCTCACTGACAAAATGAAAGAGTCGGTAACACAGTAAAGCTGTCTAAGTCTCTTGTAAGCAAAATAGAGCGAGAAGAATAGAAGTTGCGGAGAGGAGAGAGGACAAAAGGTAGAGAAGGTGAGAGGAAGAGAAGGGAAGAAGGAGTAAAGGGAAGAGAGTGAAAGAGGAGAGTGAGAGGAAGAGAGGGAAAGACAAGGCTAAAGCAACTGAAATTCCATTCTGATAGGCTGCAGAAAGAGAAACATGAGAAGGAAGTTAACCAAGGAGAAACTCAAAATCTACCTCTAGCAATGGAAAACAGGTGTTTCCAGATTGAAAAAGGATGGGTAGTTGCTATATTCTAAACTGCTGCTTTTTGTAATCAGCCTTATAAACTATTTGTGGGTTTCAATTGCATACATCCACAACTCCGATGAACACACCACACACACACACGTGCATGCGCGCGCGCGCACACACACACACACACACACGAGTGGAAATGAGGAAGCCGAAGTTGCCAGCTGAGCCCTGTGGACCTCAAAGTGACCTCGGCGCCTGCGCAGCGCTGGTTTCTCTTGCTCCTTTCCCACGCAGCAGGTGACAGAAGCAACACTGAACATGCTCGCAGGTAATATCTTCACGGGCTTGCTACAAGTCGCTTCTGCCCTGTGTCCCCCAGCAGAGTGGGTCTCTGTGCTGTCCACCAGCGGGAGGGACGCTCTCACAGCCCTACTTCTGGGAGCCTCGGAGACCCCTCGGGGCCAGGGACCACCAGGAATCCGCGCTGACCCTCAGCCTTTGGGGAAGGCGCTGAGGGCATACCCCAGAGGGGATCCAGGCAGGATGAGGCCTTGCTGTAGCGGCCCCAAGGGGTGCCCCCCGCATGCCCCGCGCCCCTCTCACCTGGAAAGACATGGGGGATGAGCACACCAGCAGCCACGTCGCTGGTGGTGTCGGGGCTGCGCTTGTCGGAGAGGACAGTGACGGAGCAGCGGGGCCGCAACGCCAGAAGGCACACGGCCGTGGAGAGCCCTGCCAGGCCAGCGCCGACCACCGCCACCCGGATCGTGTCCATGTTCCGGGCGGATGAGGGCAGCAGGTCCCCTCTGTGCTCCTGCAGCATGGGCAGGGAGGTATGTGCGCCTCACTGGGGTCAGCAGCTTCCAGAATCCTTCCAGGAAGGTGAGGAAATGGTCATCCGGTGAAGCATGAAGCGCTGTCTTGCTACAGACGACTGGACCCTGGGCCAATGGGAGCATAAGTTTGCCTTGGGTCCAGAGGCAGGTGAGTAGGTGTGTGCCAGGGGAAGAGATTTCTGCTGGCTCCGAGCCTTTGTATAAGCCACGGTCCTTGTGGGTACAGCTCTGGGAAAGGCCGGTGACAAAGGCCAGGTGTGACAAAGCAGTAGGGCTGTGGGCCTGGCTCCTGCAGGCAGCCAAGCAGCAGGTGCCCAGTGATGTAGATACAGGCCGAGCTCCGTTTGCACGTAGCCCCGTTGGCAGCAGAATGACCCACAGTGTCATCAGCTGTCTCCTCTCCTACCACCTGTGCCCTCCCACTTTCTCCACCTCCTGCGCCTGGTGGATTCCCCCTGTCCCCCGCGGGGTGCATGCTGCAGAAAGAAGGCAGCCTGGGCCCCCTCTGCACCCACTCCTGTGCTAAGACGGATCAGAGGGATTCTGCCTTAGACACTTCCTGTGGGAAATGAGAGAACACCAAGGCTGTTTAGGAAGCAAGCATCCCAGAACCTGAGCTGAGCTGGGCATCCTGAAATTGCCACCCCATGTGGGAGTCAGCTTGTTGAGGATCCAGCAGCCTCCTGCCCCCTTGCCCACTGAGCCCTGATCCACTGCCAGCTTCCTTGTTGGTCTTTCCAAGTCTGCATGGCTCATGGGGGAAAGTACAGTTGTTGTCGTTGGCCATTGCCATATCTGTTGAACTTCAGTCCGGCACCTGGCTGGTTTATTTATAGACTAAGCCAGACTTCAGTTCTGGCTGTGGCACAGGAGGCCTTCTCTGTCCAGAGAGCAGTGGCCCCAGGCCCCAGGTCATGAGGTACAAAGTGTGGTTGTTCACACACAGCTCCACCTGCCCTCCTTGGACCCTGAAACAGCAAAGGCGGGGCTTGGCTGTCAGTGGCCACTGCGTGCTCCCCCAGGTCAGCCCCAAAGTTCTCCTTTCTGCATTGCAAACTTTAAAAGCCACCCATGAAGTTTGATGGGAGTTATTTCCATTCTTACATGGTCTGTGCACTTTCTCGGCTGTTTGCTAATGAGATTTGCATCGGCCAGGCTTGGCTGTCAGAGACAGGCAGCGGTGCCAGGGCAGAGTGAAGGGCAAGGAGGGTCCCAGGCACAGAGCGGGACAGCGTAGGGGTGGGGGAGTCCTTTCCCCTGGGTCCCAGAGGAAGAAGGCAACCTGCTGTGTCCTTACAGATGTTACTGGTTCAGATCAGCCTCCCCTAACCAGCGACTTTTTCAGAGTAGCCGAAAATAAATTAGTTTGGAAAACAAAGTAATCTGTGTCTAAACTAACCAGCCAGGAGGGAGGAAAGAGCTGAGGCAGCAAAAGGGAGAATGCCTGTGGAGCTGTGTGTGCTCTGTCGATCCCTGTTGCCAATTCCACTAACTCAGCCCCCTAGAGTCCCAGCGGTCCAACAGAGCGACCCCTGGAGCCAAACCCCAAGAGGATCCAAGTACCTGTCTCTGCAATGGCGGCCTTGGAACCCACAGTCGGCTCTGGCACCAAAGCTTGTTTTCCTTGGACTGCTTGGTCTGCTGCCTCCAGAGACAGAGGGAGAGCAAAACAGCTTCCCATTGGGGAAGCACAAAGGGCATGGCCTCCCATCTGCCTCACCATTGGCCCACATGCCTGTACCTCTGTGGCTCCTTCCCCTGGAGAAGCCAGCAAGTGACCTCATCCGCTCAGCTCCAGGGAGCTGTGTCCCTGCCAAGCCCTCAGGAGCGTGTCCATCCACCCAGGGCCCGCCCTTCTCTAGTGTACAAGCCCTAGGCCTCACTGCCAGCCTGGGGTTTCATTTTGCCAGCTGATTTGTAAGTATGGCCAGTTGTTATATCCCAACTTCCAGTAAATCCCAGTCAGAAACAAATATTGATTATGTTATTTGTCTGCCCATGGGGTGCCTGGCTCTGCCAGTCAGCTCGGCAAACTGGGTCAAGGAGGGGGAATTACAGCTATGTGATGTTGTTGATCACAAAGATGGTAAGTCGGAAAATTTTTTCTAGAGAAAATGGAGGCTAGATACTGAGTGATCCTTCAACCCACATATTCACTAGGTGCTTTGTGGTCTTCATGATTGTTTGCATGGAAGCATTTTTTAAATTTAATGTTTAGTGCTCACTATAAAGATGAGGAATTGTAGACCCATGTGAGCCACTGGCTGGGATGGGGTTGGCCAAAAGAGGAGGAGGGGAAAAAATGCTTCTGCCTTCCCTCCTGTGTCCCAGGCAGGAGGCAGGGAGGGGGAAGGGGGTGTGTTGCTCCTTGTTGTCAGACTACATTAGTGCCAGCAGACAGAAGTAGTCTCATGACGCACCTGCAGGGACCTTCATTGGTGGCCGAGGAGCAAGCAGAATGTTCTGAGGCTGGGTAAGATTGATATAGAATGGGAGAAGATGTGACTTCCCACTTGTGGCCCTAAGTGTAGCTGTCCCGGTTGTGACTAGTGACTGCATCCTTGTCACTGGCCAGGGCCTTTCCCTTAAGTGGCTATGTTTCCTGTATCATCCTGATGCTCTAGGATATTGTTGGCTTCATTGTTTAAGAGGCGACATACTCCATCTGCCCTCACCAGGACTCTTCCTTGTTTCCTGTGTGTAACTTCTAAGGCCTGTTGGTTGGCCGTGTCTACCTCATGGTGTCCACAAGCTTAGTGCTCTCCATTGAACTTGGCCTGAAGTGTTGTGCCACTTTATATATATATATTGTTTCAATTTTTATTTTTAATATTATTTACATAGTCGAGAGAGAGGCACACCTATGTGGACCTCCAATTAGGGTGGGGAAGGTCTAGGTATGGAGGAAGGTAGGTGGGACAAATGTTTCAGTTTTTTTCCCCCTGTGTTCCCAGTGGGATAGGGAGAAGGGACTTCTCCTTGCTGTCAAACAACATCAGCACCTGGGGATGGAGGACAGACCCCGATGTGGAGAAGTGTTCTGAGGGTATTGCTTGAGTTATTTTGATAGTTCTGAGATGTTGTCAGTTTCATTGCACCAGGGTGAAAAAATCTTTTTAAGGTCTCCTGGCTGACCTAGTCCACCTTAGTGCATCTTCAGGCCCAGGAACATGTTGCAAAGCTTGACCAGGAGAGTGGTCCAACCTGTTCTGCTTTCTCACCTCTGACAAGGCACTTGACATCCTCTGTGATTATGTCCCCCGTGTACATCTGGGCATGCTGTCCACTGCACAAGCATCAGCAACTGAGGAGGCCCAATCCCAATATATGCAGACCACATACATTGTGATTTTTCCTATGGCCAAGGTTTGAGTCTAGCAATCTCAGACTTGACTCATGTGTGCAACCAGTGCAGGGTCAGGTTAGGTCCAACAGCAGCCAACAAGCAGCCTGTGGATGCAGCCTCCTAAACAGTTCTGCCTTCAGCCCCACCTCTCACACTAGCTGACAGGTGCTACAGCCTAACACAGCCCAGCCTGCCACAGGCCTGGTCTTCATGCACACCAATGGTGCTTTCATGCTCCCCAGTGGAAGCAGGAGCTCCCCAAATTTTCCCTACCAGATCCGCTTCAAACCCCTGACCTTGGACATGCTGGTGGATGTTATAGTCTTATCTAAAATGGCTTACTTCCAATCTTGGAATTTACCAGCAGGTGCAGCCGCCTGGCTCAGCCTGGCCTGCTCCCGGTCCCAGCTCTTGCTGGTGGGTACAGCGGTCTAGCCCAGCTTGGTCTACCCCTAATCCCAGCCCATACATATGCCAACAGGTGCTACAGCCTGGCATGGCCTGACCTGCCTCCAGCCTTGGCTACATTCCCAGCAGTAGGAACTGTGGTCTAGCAAGGAAGTTCCCCAAGTTCTCTTACCAGGCCTACTCCTAGTCCCGGATCTTGTGTGTGCAGTGGCTCTGTGGTCCAGCCTGACATGGCCTTCCCCAAGTACTGGCACTCACCAATGGGCACTGCAGCCTAGCCTGACTGGCCCACACACATTCCAGCTGTCATTGGTGGGTGTTGCAGCCTTAAAACATGGGTCAGTTCCAGACCTGGCTCTCATGTGATCCAGCAGGTGCCACAGTCTAACCTGGCCTGTCCCACACCCATTTTGGCTATCACAAGTGCCAGAAAGAGCTGGAGCCTAGCCTAGCTTGGTCTGCTCCCAGACCCAGCCCACATGCATACCAGTGGGTGCTGCAGCTTTGCCCAGCCTGTCCAGCTCCCAACCCCAGTCCTTGTACTCACAATGAAAGCTGCATCTTAGCAGGGGAGTCCCCAAAGTTCTCCTACAAGGCCTGATGCCAGCCTGGATCTTGTGCATGCAGACAGGTGTTTCAATACAACTTGGCATGGTTTACCTGCAGTCTCAACTCCTGCTGATAGGTGTGGCAGCCTAGCCCAGCTGGCAATGATCCACACCCTGTCCTGGCTCTCATGCATGCCAGCAGGCATTTCAGCATGTCCCAGCCTGACCTCCTCCCAGCCCCAGCTCCTGCAAGTCTCAGGTGAGTTCTGCAGTCCAGCCTGCCTGGACCCATAAACAGCCCTAGCTCTTACACAAACTGACAAGTGCTGTGGTCCCACAGAAGTAAGCCCATGAATGCCCTATGGAATCTGTCCCCAGATCCAGTTCTTTTGCTTTCTGGTGCGTGCTGCGACCTAATCTGACATGGCCCACCCCCTGTTCTGACACTAGCAGGTAGGCTACATGGTGCATCCCAGCCAGGTATGTGACTACCATCAGGTGGCAGGTGGTGCTACTTAGCCCAACCCAGGTCCCCCATATGGGCAAGTGCCTCGACCTGACCCAGACATGTCCTCTAGTCTCCCTCCTCTAAATCACTCTGTCTCTGTTCCCTCACCTACTTGTGTGTACAGGGGCCCAGTCTGCGGAAGCCCCTAGCAGTCATTCCTTCCTTGTCAAACATGCCCTCAGCCACTCCCACTCTAACACATCTCTAGACCTCCTTCCCTGGGCAATCTACAGCCCCCTACTTGGGGGTCAGAGAGTGATGTGCCCCTGCCTGCATTACCCACCCTTACCACATACCTTTTTTTTTTTAAGATTTAATGTTTTTTATCAGAAAGTCAGATATACAGAGAGAAGGAGAGGCAGAAAGGAAGATCTTCCATCCAATGATTCATTCCCCAAGTGACCAAGCAACAGCTGGAGCTGAGCCAATCCAAAGCCAGGAGCCAGGAGCCTCGAGCCTCCTTCAGGTCTCCCACGTGGGTGCAGGATCCCAAGGCTTCCTCTCTTTCCTCTCTTTCCTCTCCTGTTTTCCCAAGCCACAAGCAGGGAGCTGGATGGAAAACAGTACTGCTGGGATTAGAACCAGAGCCCATATGGGATCCCAGTGCATACAAGGCGAGGACTTTAGCTGCTAGGCTACCACACCAGGCCCTCCCACATACCTTTTAAAAACGATTTGATTAAAATAAGCAACTATGCTGACATTCTGATATAGTCAGCACAGAGTTGGCATTAACCAGGCCCAGAATGACTGCCAACTGTTAGCTGTTTTTCTCCCAGCAATATAACACTTGACAATGTAAAGGCAACCTAGGCAGATTATTTGCTTTTCTTTCTACCCTTTGAAGAGGTAACCTAAGTCTTATTTTGGATAAGAAGAGCCGATTGTCTTGTCTTTCATGAGCATCTGGTATGTTCTTCATCCTGTACAGGAGTCAGCAAAGGGTGGCCCAGTTTTAAAACATGTGCTTTTCATAGGATGGAAAGAAAAGCAAGGACTAGTTCAACATACATCAGTGCAATGCATCCTCTGACGAGGGAACAAAACTTCATAATCATTTCAATCTTTGCAGAAAAGGAATTTGTAAAGTCCAATATCCATTCATGACAGAAACACCTAATAAACACCTAAGGGAAACTTTTCAATGTGATAAGGGCTATTTCTAGGATAAAGTCTTGGCCTTACATCCCCACCAATGATGAAAGATTCAACAGTTAACCTCTCGGAACAGGCAAAGGGCAAGAATGGCTGCTGTCACCTCTGCTAGTTCATGTTGTACTAGAGGTAAGAGATAAAAGCCTGTGGCAGCGGTCAGCATGCTGCGTGGGGCACCCCACTGGAGTGTGTAGGTTTCCGGTCCCAGCTTCCCACTGGTGCCTGTCCTGGAAAGTAGCTATGATGTCTGCTGTAGTTAAGGCTCTGGATCCCACATGGGAGGCTTAGATTAAGCACTAAACCCTGGGGAATCCACCAGCCAAAGGAGGATCCGTATCTGACAACACTGCCCCCCCCCAAAAAAAATGCATTGGAAAGGACTACATAAAACGATTTCAATTTTCAGTTGACATGATCCTATATACCAAAAATCCTAGATAACACACACACACACACATATTATTAGAGCTAATAAGCGATTTCAGCAACAATGTGGAGTACACACTTAGCACCCACGAGTCACTTCTCTCCTCACACACTAGCAGTGGCAAGAGGGAAGAGTTGGATGAGGGGCTGAGGCTCCAAAAGTGACATGGACAGCCCTGGGACCAAAATGGACACCACCTTCTCACACATAGTGCGGGACTGGTGCTTCTGCTCCGGCTCAGTGGGCCAGCCTTGGGACCTTATTTCCGCCCAGTTGCTGTCCGGGGCTGCCACTAAGAAGGTAGCACCTGCCGGGTAGGTAATGTGCAGTGTGCGAGGCTCTGCCCAGTTCAACGGACAGCTAGGACGCCCTGACTCCTAACCCCACTCTGCCGCCGGATGGTTGGTGGCGAGGCACAGATCCAATTGTCAGTTTATCTCTAAGGGTCGAGGAGAATTCTGACGCCCGTTACCAGCCCCAGTGGCAGGGGCGCATCCTCTAGTGTTCTGGGCCGGGGCTTGAATATTTGCACCAGGGAGTGTTGAGCGCTTCAAGCAGGCCAAGGTCAAGGGTCTGAGCGAATAGCAGCGGGTCTGAAGTGCGGTTATGCATGTCGTGCGGACTCTGCTGATCACATCCGCAGAGAAGGCACCTAGGCGGCTACAGAAGGCGGAGGTTCAGGTGCCCCTGAAGGAACCGAGCCCCGCCACTTACGCTGCTAACACGGAACCGCAGGAGGCTGGGTCCCTGGACACAGTGGTCACGGAGTAAGGCTGGTGGGCAGTTTGTGGAGTCTGCAACCCCGGGTCCTTGCCGAGATTGGCGCTTCGGTGTGACTGCACCATGAAGTACCCAGGCGTGGAGCTGATTTTTGACCATGTTGGACACTTTGGCAGGTAGGGACCTTCCCAGAGTTGGAGGAGGAGGTTAGCCGTAGGCTTCTGAGCCAGGCAGGGCCCATGGGGAGAGCAGCCCCACCTTTCTGGCTTGCTCAACAGCTCCCCTGCCTAACCGCTGCCTGTAGGGTTCCCCTGTGCCTGTCAGGGACTTTTGGGAGCAACTGTTGGTCCCAGTGATTGCTGTTTATGGGAGGAGGGTGCTGGGTGCTTTATTGTTCTTTATCTGCTGCTCTCAGGGGTTGAACAAGGCACAAGGTCAGATCCTTATTTGGAAGATTGAGAAACTGAGGCTGGCTAGTTGGTTAAGGACCCAAGGGGGAGAGGTGTTAGGTGATCTTGGAGGCGGCTCCAGAGTAGGTGATGTTTCCCCAAAATGAAGCCTTGAGCAGGAGGGATGTGAGGCAGGTGGCTCGAGATCCAAGAGCTTCCTCCTCATGCCCATGTTAAGATGGTTGTCTTTGTGCAGGGCTCTGAAGAAACTCCGTATGTTGCCACCCCTCCTGGTTGCTCTCACCCTGTGAGATCTTTCACAGATGAGAAATCAGGATTTTTCTACTTAAGACACAGGCATAGAGACAGCAGAGTAGAAATGGATGCTGCTTAGCGTCCACTGGCCCTCACAGCTTGTGTTTTCTCCCATCCATCTGCTGAGCCCAGATGACAAGCCAAGACTCTGTCAGGCCCGGACTGTGTTGTCTCATTCTGTCCTTGTGGAGGCAGAAGAGCTCGGGGGTTCCAACACTGGCTGTGAAGCTGGATGTCTGAGATCAGACCTAGCTTGGTCACGACTGAGGGCAGTATCACACCTGTTTATAAGTACCAGTAGTAGAAATGTTTGCTTTGTGAATTCCACACACAATCCCTGATCCTCACAGTAGTTTACATAATTATAGTGGTTGAGCTTAGATATTGAATCAGAGAGATTCCTTAGCAATGTGTCCCTGTCCAGTAACTGTACAGGGCAAGATCTGCTCCTCAGGGTCCTCCGAGGTGAGACAGAAAGGCTATCCAGCACTCCCGTTGTCTCCACCATGGTGGAAAAAGGGGTGGGTGGCATTTGGGAGACAACACTTAGCCGGCCACTATAATGCATCTCAAAGAGTTGCCATGTGGAAAGCTCTTGGTAAGTCTGGCCGTTTCTGCTCCCAGAGTCTCCTCACTGAAGGGCAAGGTTGGCTTACAGGGGGAAAAAGGACAGGAAGTTAATACCTTGTGTAGAAGGTGAGAATGTTGTGGCTTTCACCTGGAACCCCCTTTTATTCTCCAGTTTTTGCTTTGATTTGGCCTCTTAATTGATGAAAAACAGAAAGGGAGACTTTAATGTGGATTATCTTATGTTCTCTTAAGGAAAGGAAGGCAGAATACCTGGGAGATGAATCAAATCTCTGGTTTGTGTGGGTGACAGATCTGGGACAAACCTGGGGCTTAGATATTGAGTTCAGCTTAAGGGACTCATGTAACATGAGTTCCATGCAGGAATTCAAGTAAAAACATCCTGTAGACAGTTGGGCAAGCAATCTGTTGCTCAGGGAATACACTGACTTGAAAATATGGGTCAGGTGGCCATCCAGGGCTGAAATCCAGCTGGAAGGTATCTCCTGGGCAGAGTTGGTGTTCCTTGGCACCCACTCTGACCAAGCCTGAGCAGAGGGTGTTGATGAACAAGTTTCCATCTCCTTAGACCAACTTTTTTCTTTAAATGTATTTATTTATTTATTTATTTAAAAGGCAGAGTTATAGAGCATGAGGGAGAAACAGAGTGGTATCTTCTATCTGCTAGTTCACACACAGGTGACTGCAACAGGCAGCTCTGGGCCAGTCCAGTCCAAGTGATTGCAATAACCAGAGCTGCACCAAATCAAAACCAGGAGCCCATAACCTCTTCCAGGTCTCCTACCCGGGTGCAGGGTCCCAAGGCTTTGGGCCGTCTTCTCCTGCTTTCCCAGGCCACAAGCAGGGAGCTGGATGGGAAGTGGAGCTGCCAGGATTAGAACTGGTGCCCATATGGGATCCTAGTGTGTGCAAAGCGAGGACTTTAGCCACTAGGATAACACACCAGGCCCCATTTATCTTTTTAAATGGGAAGTAAATTTTCATTTTTTAATTTTTTTGAATTTTCATTTTTGAATAATTTTAAACGTTCTGAAAAGTTGCCAAGATGGATGATAGAGTTCCCATGAGCGTCCCTCGTGTTTCCTTCTTTGTTGGGACTTTATATTATCACAGTGTGTTTGTGCAAAGCTGGAAACTGGTGTTAGTACATTGGAGTTAACCATGCTGCACACCTCATCAGGATTTCACCTATTTCCCCATGGCAGTATCCAATCCAGAGCATCACCATGGTTTAGCTGTCACAGTCACACAGGTCCCTCTGATCCTTGGCAATTTCTCAGTCTCTCCCAGAGAATGGATTGGCAGAGACCTTGTATGTAGAATGAATCCTTAATTGGAGTTAGTTTCTCATGATTAAGCTAGGATCATGGCTTTGGGAAAGAAAAACCACAGAGGTGATGTGCCCTTCTTGTCCTGTGTCCTGGAAGAAAGGAACCGGTACCTAGCTAACATCATGGAAATATCAGCCATTGTCACTGGGTCAGACAACGATGGGTGTTGGTGGGGCTTCCCCACTCCAAGTTACTGTCCCTCCCCAACCATTGCTTCTGTTACTCTTGCTCTTTAGAAATGGGTCACTGAGATAGGCACACACTCAAGGAGGAAAGTATGGGACCTAAACTCCGCATCCTAAGGAGACATAGCCAGTCAGTGATGGGAGTTTTACTGTCCAAAGATTGGTTTCTTTCTATTTGTACTTGTTCGATCATTTGTATCAGTCCCATGTGTTTGGGTCCTCCAGAGAAATCGACAGGATCCATACAGACACACATGCACATACAAGACACACACAATGCAAAGCACATACATGTACATATGTGGTCTTCCCTCCATATCTGTGAAGAAATTGGTTTCAGGACCTACACAGGAAATGAAAGACTGCAAATACTCAAGTCTAATATAAAATGGTGTATTTCCCTATAAGCACATCTTCCCATGTATTTAACTCCAGATTTATTACACCTAATACAATGTAAATACTATGTAGCTGGGCATTTTGCTGTGTTGCTTAGTGAATCATGATATGAAAAAGTCTATACATATTTGGTATAGACACAATTACTTGGCAGGGAGGGAAGGATATTTTCAACCTGTGGTTGGTTGAGCCCACAGATGCACATCTCGTGATGTACATGGAAAGCTGCCTCTGTGTGTGTGTGTGTGTGTGTGTGTGTGTGTGTGTGTGTTAGAGAGAGAGCGAGACAGAGAGACAGAGATTTATTGTAAGATTGGCTCACATTGCTGTGGAGGCCAAGTATTCCATAATGAAATGCTTGTAAGGAAGAGAGCAAGGAATTCCAGGCAGGTGGTTCAGTCCCCAGAACAGGGACTGAGAACTGATGGATTGATGGTGGATGTTGGATCTCAGAGTGCCAGTGTTTGACTTATGGATGGGTTAGTTTAAACAGAGAGAACAGGTTTGTCCTTTCCAAGTCTCTTTGCTCAACTCAGGCTTCTCCAGTGACGATGTCCACTTCCATGGGTGAGGCTGATCTCCACTAGCTAGTCTGCTGATTGAAGCCTGGTCTCCTCAGATGATAGACACCCAGGAAGGATGTGTCACAGTTTCTGGCCTCCCTGAAAGCAGATACACTGATGTATCAAATGGACCATCACTGCAGTTTCTTGTATTTATTTTATACTTTTTTGGGGGGGCAAGTGAGTAATATTATACTAATAGGTCTATTGCTCAAATAATTTTAGCTTTGGCCACTGGGAGCTCTTTGAGGTTGGCTTCTTATGTTCTTTTGCTACATCCTCATCCTCTTGTTTTTGGGGGCACAGTCTTACTTTCTGACACTTTTAAATTTTCTATGTCTTCATGTATTCTTCCTGTACTGGTCTTAAAATGAGTCATTTTGGGCTAACAGGCATATAAAAACATACTCAGGCTCCCTAGCTGTCAAAGAGATACAAATGAAAACCACGTTAAGGTACCACCTAACTCCAGTGAGACTGGTCTACATTCAGAACTCAACTAACAACACCTGCTGGCATGGATTTGGGGAGAAAGTTACCCTCCTGCACTGCTAGTTGGAGTGTAGGCTAGTATAACCACTGTGGAAATAAGTATGGAGAGTATTTGGAAAATTGCAAATAAATCTGCCAGCTATCCCTCTCCTAGGAATATACCCAATAGAAGTGAAGCCTGCATATGAGGAGAGGATCTGTAGTCTTATATTTGCAGCAACACAATCTACAATAGCAAAGCCATGGAAACAAGCTAGATGTGCATCCAAAGAAGAGTGGCTAAAGAAACTGTGGTACATCTACTCCATGGAATATTACTCAATTATTAAGAAGAATGAAATTATAACATTTGCAACTAAATGGTCCCAACTAGATACCATTATGCTCAGTAAAATGAGTCAACCACCAAAGAACAAATACCATGTGTTCTTTCTTATAGAAGGAAATCAGCAAGGAAAGTGTATCTTCAATAACCCGTTCCATACTGGTTTTTTGTCTTGTTTTGTTTTGCTGCATCCCATGCATTTTGATGTTTTTCATCTTCCAAATGCTCTCTTTTCTCTTGTTAAATTCATTGCTGGTTCATGGATTACATGGCATGGTGGCATCATTTTACCCAAGAGACTTTTGTGTTTTCTTTTTTATTATTATTTTATTATTATTGAAAAGTCAGATATACAGAGAGGAGGAGAGACAGACAGGAAGATCTTCCATCCGATGTTTCACTCCCCAACTGAGCCGCAATGGGTCGGTGTGCACCGATCCGATGCCGAGAACCAGGAACCTCTTCCGGGTCTCCCACGCGGGTGCAGGGTCCCAAAGCCCTGGACCGTCCTCGATTGCTTTCCCAGGCCACAAGCAGGGAGCTGGATGAGAAGTGGAGCTGCCGGGATTAGAACCGGCGCCCATATGGGATCCCGGGGCGTTCAAGGAGAGGACTTTTAGCCACTAGGCCACGCCGCCGGGCCCGATTTTTGTGTTTTCTTTTTGTCACCCATGCATTGGTTACTCAGTGGTGCATTTTTTTCTTGGTGCTGTTTTTTTGTAGTTGCTACTGTTGCTGTTGTTCTAATTCATACCGCCTGTTGATCTTCATGGCTTCTCATTTGTGGGAATGTGTGGTGATGGAGTAATAGAGACTACCATATCCAGATGTGGGGAAACAATGCAATATGCATCTCTGCTTCCAAATCAAAGATGGATTCCCAGTGAAACTGTTGGACATGTGTAGACAATAGGATGCTAGACTGTCTGACATTGTCTATACCAGTAAAGTCGAGGCACACTTAAATAACAGACTGATGGAATTGTGACTCCTTATGAAGGACTATACTGTTGTAGCAACATGGGGAAAATCTGTCGGGGGTGGGAGTTTGAGGGGGAAACCTTAATCCATATGAAATTGTACCATGAAATTAAAAAACTCAAAATAAAAATTTAACATTAAAAAACGAGCCTTTTTTTTTCCTTTTTAGTGGGTAGTGCTGTTTAAAAACAAAGCTTTGGATAATGGTCATGGCAGTTACTATCAGGCTGTCATTGCTTCTAGGTGTCTTAATAGATGAAACTACATAATTTTTGCATACGTGCTAGCCCAAAGTTGTAAACCTATTTATAGTTATTTCTGTATTTCCCCTTCTGTGTATGAAGTTAAGCTCAACATAATAGAGAACCTTCATATCTGCTTAGGTTCTTTTCTTCTTTTTTTAAGCCTCTAGATAGAATAACCAGCTTTTTTTCTCTTTGCAGATTCCAGAGGTTCATCTATTTTGTATGTGCATTCCAGAGCATGTCATGTGGTATCCATTACGTGGCCTCCATGTTACTGGTAATCTCCCATGAGGAGACCTGCAAGCCTCCAAGCAACGTAACTAAATTTGCCAACCTCAACAATTCTGCTGCAAAGCTGGAGGATCTCTGGGCCTTCATGTCCCCAGGCCATAAGGAGCCCATCACAGTGGAACTGCAGAATGGTGAGGCATGGGACCTCTCAAGGTGCAATCAAGTCCACAGGGACAACAAGTCACAGCATTCAGAGAACAGCAGCAGCCATGACTTTTCTTGCCCAGAAAGCTACATGTCTGACCAAAGGCAATTTAACGGCACCATGAATCTGATCTGTGACCAGCAGATATTCACACGTATGCTCCAGCCATTTTTTATGTTTGGAGTCCTACTGGGGGCAATCATCTTTGGATACTTTTCTGACAAGTAAGATGAGATATTAAGGATTATTTTGGCAATGGGTATAGGTCATTTTCCTACCTGGTTTTCTTAGCCCACAGAGAGTTAAATCCACAACTCAGTCATTTTCATGCTGCCCATCTTAATCCCACCAATCTATTGATCCATTGCTTAGAAATGTGAAACAGCATAGAAGTAAGAGCACAGGTCCTGGAAATAGTCTGCCTGTGTTCAAATTCTGGTTCTGCCACTTATTGTGGAAATGTCCTTGTCTATGTTTCAGGCTCCTTATTTACAAGCTGGTGATGAAAATGGTATCACTTACCTTATATGTCACGTAAGAGACGCCCTGTGTCTATAACCACTCGGCAGATACTGATAATGACTCTGAATTTTTTTCCCCCTTAAAATAGACTGTTCTAGAGGGTTAACCTGATTCTAAATAGTCATTCATGTTATCGTGGTTTTAATCTGTCACCTGTCCTGGTGCTTCCAAAATAAAACACCCCAGACTAGGTGATTTACAAACACTAGAACTTTCTTTCTCACACATTAGGAGGCTGATGTTGTGGTTTAACAGCTTAAACTGCCACCTGCAACACACACACACACACACACACACACACACACACGCACACACACATCAATACCCTTGCTATACTCTACAGAGTGCTCTTGTCAGGTTGGGAAGAGCAGAAGTCATTCCGCCACCCTGCCCCATGTCAAGCAGATGCTCCCATGTTTGGAACCCACAAACAAAGGAGCTGCTGCGTTCTCCCATCCCCTGTCCCCCGCACCTAAGATGTATAAAACCCCAGTGCCTTATACCCCAGGCAGCTGTTTTCCTCACAGTCACGCGGCCATGTGGAAGTGGTCCCAGCCTGTTATCTGCCAGGGAACGATCTGTCAGACTTTCCCCTCTGACTAATAAAATCCTTTGCCTCGACTAAAAGCCTTTCTCTCTCTCTCTCAAGCTAATCTGAGCGTCTCCAAAACCAAATTGTTCTTTTTGTCTGAAAACTGCTGCTTACCAGCCAACCAGCATGGAGAACATATTTGTAAATCAGACATGTCGTGGAAGATTATGATCCAGAATATGTAAGGAACTCTTACAGCGTAACATTGAGAGAGAGAGAGAGAGATTGACCAATTAAAGGTGGACAGAGGACTGGGACAGATATTTCTCCAAAGAATAAACACTTGAAATAATACCCATATCCTTAATTAACAGAGAAATGGAAATCTGATCCACAGTAGAGATGACTTCCCACCCCACTAGCATAGTCATAATCAAAAAAGACAATGAGGCAGGTGTTGCACAATAGGTTAAGCAGCCACTTGAGACACCCACATCGCATATCAGAGGGCCTAAGATTGAGTCCTGCGTCTGCTTCCAATCCAGCTTCCTGCTAAGGTGCCTGGGAAGCAACAGAAAATGGCTCAAGTTACTTCAGTTCTTGCTACCCACGTGAGAAACCTGGATAGAGCTCCTGTTTCCCAATTGTTGCAAGTGGATAGAAGAATGTGCCTCTCCCCTACCCCTGTCTCTATCACCTGCCCTTGTAGATGATAGATAGATAGATAGATAGATAGATAGATAGATAGATAGATAGATATTCAAGAAGTCAGACACAAAAGACTACATATCACTTGACTGCATTTGTATGCACAGTTCAGCACAGGAAAATCTGTAGAGACAAGCTAGCTTAGTGGTTGTCAGGAACTGGAGGGAGCTGGAAACAGGGAGTGACAACTCCCGGGTACAGAATCTCTGTTCCAGGTGACGAGTGGGTCCTTGAATTATAGGCTGATGACAGTTGCCAAATTTTGTAAATACATGAAAAGCCACCAAATTCTATAGGCTCAAAGTGGAATTTTATGGCACTTGAATTTGTATCATAGTTTTCTCAATTTATCAAGATAGTACTTGTTTTTTGGTTTTGTTTTTTTGTTTGTTTGTTTGCTTGTTTCAAAGAAACACAAAAGTTTAAAAGGCCCTGACAAGAGCTGTCAGAACCTCCAGGGGATGGTGGCGGGGGGAGGGAGGATCCAGCTAGTCCCAGAGCCCAAACCCCAAGGGGAAAAAGGTACCTTCTCCCTCCTCTTATCCATGGTCCCAGGCCATGCCTCATGCTCATGCTCGTCTCTGTGTACCCAGCAGCTTGGTTCCAGATCTCTGAAAGAAAGCTTAAATCAACTCATGATTTCCCCAAATAATTGAATAAATGACAGTCAAGTGCACAGGCTGTTAAAAAAAAATCAGGAGTATTCCCCTCTATGGAACACAGGTGCCCACATCCATTGTTTGAGCCAAACCTCCTCTCTGAGCTCCGTGGTTCTTGTTTTTCAGAAAGGGAAGGCAAGCAGCCATATGGTTTACAAACACAGGCATCTTTCTGTTTGGGATCCTGGCCACATTCACCTTTAATTACTACATCTTCATAATTTCGCGCTTCATTTTGGCCATGGTGAGTTCCCTCGCTGCTTTTTCATTCCACTGCAGTATTTCCAAAGTGAATCCTAACTGTTTTGTTCATTTAGAGTATAGTCATGCGTTCACTGCAACGTGAGAGTCTTTCTGTGGAATGTGAATGCCTCACTTTCAGAGTAAAAGTCATTAAATTAAAACACATTGCTGATGAGGCAGAAGCTCTGTGTTGGACTGTGCCTGGCACACAGCACATACATCAATTGCATTGATCTAGTTGGGGGCTGTGTACCTGGGGCAAGCAGACAGATAAGGTGTGTTATTAAAATCATTTGTGTAATGTGCTTTAGACCCATGTCGAGAGCAGCAAGGAGTGTAGCAGCAAGGGCATGGAATTGGAATGCCAGCTTTGTCAGCTGTTGGCTTGTTAGCTGATGGTCTTGAGCAAACACGTTATTCTCTGGGAGCTGTCTCTGTAAACTGTTGAAAATTGTGTCTGTCTCACTGGGTTGTCGTCAGGATTCAGCAAGATGAAGCTTCAACTCCTGCAGGATCGCACCTGGCATGGGACAGGCATGCATCACTGTGGCAGCTACAACAGGCAGTGGCCCGGCAAGCACAGAATATATGTGAGGTTACCAGACAGGTCTCCCATCTCTTATGCAACAGCAGCAGTGAAGTTTGATGGAATTCATTGTGCAAGCATGGCATAGCATGGTTTTTGTCCGGTGTAGAGCAGGGCAGGCATAGAACACCTGCAGCAAGACAGGCCTGAGAGCCCCCAGGAAAGCCAAGGATGCTCGTCTCAGTGGAAATCACTGCATCCCCACCCCCAGGGAATAACATGAAGGTTCCACTGTGGAGGCTTCACTAATGGCCAGAAAGGGCTCCTAGAAACCCACCCAGACAGCCAAGGCTTGGGAGGGTCCCTAACAAGCTTTAGAATGGAAGAGACTGCACTATTAAAAGCAGACTAGTGCACACTTCTAGGAATATAAAGTGTTTCTAAGATAGAAGGTGGCAGCCAGAAGTTCTGCTTGCCCTGAGACATGGCTTTGTTACCCAAGTGAGCACAGACAGATCTTCCTGTGGGACTGGTGGCTCCTCAGGGACACAGGTGCTGAAGGAATTTGACAGTCCTCTTGGAACCTTTGAGAGGATAATTCTTAAAAATACCTGTTTCAAACTTGTGAAATACCATGTATTGATTCATGTGATCAAGAAAATGAAGTCACACCCACATAGACACCTTGTGAGTGTAACCATCATTTTGGGGGTCTCTGCTTTTGTCTTCCTGGGCAGTGTATATGTCCTGCAAATCTTGAGTACCCAAAGGTCAGGAAGATTTTTTTATTTGACACCTCTGTGAGCTGCCAACAGAGGGGAGTGCTAAATAAACCGGACTCAGCAGCTTCCCTCACTCTGTCTTGCAATGGTAAAACAAGGTATTGATCAGCCATCTTCCAAACTAAATACAGTTGCTGATCATGACAAGGGTCCCACCACAGTCTGGAAGGTCATGAACTTCTGTGTTCTGAAGGGTAAATGAAAGAAAATTCCTTTAAGGTAACATCACATATGACTATCCTGAGATGAAAAAGAACCCAAGGTTGTCTCTCTTGAGAAATGAGAAGTAGTGAAATGGATGGAGACTGATAGGGATAGTGGGCAGGGCGGTCATTAGGCAAATCCTACAGGATGATGAAGATATAATCCTGTCTCTTAAAGACCATGTGAACCCTCAAAATGTGCAGGAAGGATGCTGTGCTATTCTGGCCACTCTGTGGTGGTGGAGTCAGACACAGATATGAGGAATGGAGAGTTATCCATGGAGGTGATGGCTGTGAATGGATTGTGGGCACCTCTTACAATTGTTTAGGCAATCTGAACACACCATGTGAATCCAGTTGAGGAACCGACTAGAAGGAAGCAGTATGCACTTAGGAGATATACTGATCATTGAAAGGCCTGACAGGCACTGATGTTACAGCTTCATTTCTCCAGGCAATTCACAGGAGCAGACGGTGTTCACATGCTTGGGTTGTTTGCCGTAATAGCCACTTGTGTTTGCCAAGTGACTTCTAGGATCTTGAGTGGAGGAGCCCTGAAGAATGGGATTCAATATTATTCCTAGGCTGCAGTGTTTTCTTTTAAGCCATGTTTATAGCGTACGGGCCCTAAAAATAATGTTAGAGACAGGTGGCAGAAGTCACTGAGAAAGCAGACAAAAAGGGCTGTTCTCTCCTGAGAAAGAAAGATTAGTCTTGTGGGTGTGTCATGTATGATTGCCTCACTGTGTCATGATTCCTTTGGAAAGGCAAGATAGAACTGTGATTAAGGGGTTGGCTCTTGGTATGGTCATGATGAAGTTGGATCATGAGAATAATGATACGATCATGACTCATCAATTCATTCTCCAATTAAGTTCTGGTTGTTGGGAACTAATCTTAACTAAACTAGTTAAGGTTAGCAGTTACTCATGCTTCTATTATGGATAAAACTATTTGTGGGTTCTAGGCTAGTAATATAATTTGGTTGGGAACAGGCTTGTTGGCTTGAATTTGGGAGATAGAATAAATTTTATAAGCCCATTATTAGAGTCATAGAACCTCTAGATTACCACAGTGTTTGAAGAATAGCTACCATTACCAGTTACCAATGGCTTTTGTCACAGGAATGTTAAACCAACCACCAATAGAGTAGCCTGCATCCCCCACCTCCCCACTTGCTCCTGGAGTCAGATTGTGGAAATGTCCCCCTGACCAGCCTCACTCTGATTCTCTCATGCAAGGTGGAACTGAAAAGCTTACACATGAAGGGAGAATTACAAATACTCTTCAAAAAAATGGACCCAGCTATCCCACTGCTAGGAATATACCCAAAAGAACTTAAACTACATGAGAAGAGGATCTGTAATCCTATATTTACAACAGCACAATCTACAATAGCAATAACATGGAAGCAACCCAGATGCCCATCCAAAGAGGAATGGCTAAAGAAACTGTGGTACATCTACTCCATGGGTTATTATTCATCATCAAAAAAATGAAATTATACAATTTGCAACCAGATGGTCCCAACTAGAGACCTTTATGCTCTGTGAACTAAGTAATTGCAAAAAGAGAAATGCCATATGTTCTCTCTGATGTAAGGAATCCATCATGAAAATTAGAATGTATAGTGGTAGAGTAATGGAGACTATCATATCCAGAAGTGAAGACACAATGCAACATGCATTTCAAACAAAAGATGTACTCCCAATGAAAATGTTGGATATATCTAGACAATGGGATGATGGACTATCTGACATTGTCTGCATCAGCAATATTGGGACACACTTATATAGCAGACTGATAGAATTGTAGCTTCTAATGAAGAGGTGTGACATGATGGGAAAAATCAATCAGGATGGTGGGAATTGGGGGGAGGGGAATCCCGGCCTATACAGAATTATACGATAAATTTCAAAAATTAAAATTTAAAAAAAAGATCTATTTTATTGGAAACGCAGATCAGATTTACAGAGAGGAAAAACAAAGAAAAAGATCTTCCATCCACTGATTCACTACACATATGGCTATAATGGCCACAGATGAACAAATCCGAAGCCAGAAGCCAGGAGCTTTCTCTGGGTCTCCCACATGGGTGCAGAGTCCTAAGGCTTTGGACCATCCTCTACTGTTTTCCCAGGCCATAAATAAGGAGCTGGATGGGAAGTAGAGCAGCCAGGACACAAACCAGTGCCCATTCCAAATCCTGATACTTAAAAAGCAAGGATTTAGCCATTGAGCCATCATGCTGGACCCACACATACTCCTTAAAAGCAAAGAATCCTACTAGCCTAATTCCTGCCAGCTCCACTTCCTATTTAGCTCCCTGCTGGTGACCTAGGAAAAGCAGCAGAGGGTGAACCAAGTACTTGGGACCATACCACCGAAGTGGGACACCTAGATGCATCTGCTTGCTCCTGGCTTCATCCTGGTCACTGCAGCTATGTAAGGAACGAACCAATGGATGGAAGATTTCTCTCTTTCTCTCTCTCTCTCTCTCTCTCTGTCACACACACCTACATACATGTTTGTGTATGCACACAAATATACACACACTGTCTCACTCTTTGTAATTTTGCCTTTCAAATAAATGAATCTGTAAGGAAATTGATATTCACAAGGATAATGACATTATGAACCTTCAAGATAGTACAATGAGTTTTTTTTTAATGTAGTATTTCTTTTTTTTTTTAAAGATTTATTTTTTAATTTTTATTACAAAGTCAGATATACTGAGAGAAGAGATATAGAGGAAGTGGAGCTGCCGGGATTAGAACCAGCAGCCATATGGGATCAAGGCGAGGACCTTAGCCACTAGGCCACGTTGCCGAGCCCACAATGAGTTTTAAATGATGAAGAAAGAAAGGCTTTTAGATAGATGAGTGAAGCTCCAGAATAATTTTACAAAGACAAATGATTTACCTCATAAAAGTCAAATATGAAATAATTTTGTAGGAAGCATTCCAATTTGTTTAAATCCTCCCCGCCCTCCACCAAAATTCATCATCTGATTCATTCTTTGTTCCAAGAGTCACATACTGTTATAATATCAAGTTTATGAGATAGGCAAGTGTTCAAAATGAAATTCATTCCCAGCTTCTTTTTACTGTGGTAAAACACATGCGACATAAAACGTCCATCAGAACCTTTAATAGCAGACAGGGATAGCCAGTGTTTTTATGTGTAGAATTCAGTAATTTCGGTAATCAAAGGATATACAGTGGGTTTGTGTGTGTAACCCTATGTGTGCATACATTGCCAGAGCCCCTGTCACCCTGCAAAGGGGAAACCATGTCCATTAAGAGTAAATAAGGTCACATGTATGCAGTTAACCACATTTTCCTTACCGGTTCATTTGCCAGCAGACACTGGGTCCATGATGTATTTAGGTGTTGTGAATAATAACACAAATGTGTAAATATCTCTTGGAATCCTTGCTTTCAGTTCCTTGGAGCATACCCAAAGTTAGAATTGCTAAGTTATGTGGTAATCCTACTTGTAAATTGTTCACCCGGCATGATAACCTAGTGGCTAAATCCTTGCTTCGTATGTGCCAGGATCCCATGTGGGCACCAGTTCGTGTCCCAGCTGCTCCACTTCTCTTCCAGCTCCCTGCCTGTAGTCTGGGAAAGCAGTAAAGGGTGGCCCAAAGCCTTGGGACCCTGCACCCACATGGGAGACCTGGAGGAAGCTCCTGGCCCCTGGCTTTGCTTCTGCTCAGCTCTGGCTGTTCTGGCCATCTGTATAGTGAATCAGCAAATGGAATATTTTTCTGTCTCTTCTTCTTTCTTTTTTTTTTTAAGATTTATTTATTTTATTACAAAGTCAGATATACAGAGAGGAGGAGAGACAGAGAGGAAGATCCTCCGTCCGATGTTTCACTCCCCAACTGAGCCGCAACGGGCCGGTGCACACCGATCCGAAGCTGGGAACCAGGAACCTCCTCCGGGTCTCCCACGCGGGTGCAGGGTCCCAATGCTTTGGGCCGTCCTCGACTGCTTTCCCAGGCCACAAGCAGGGAGCTGGATGGGAAGTGGAGCTGCTGGGATTAGAACCGGCGCCCACATGGGATCCCGGGGCGTTCAAGGAGAGGACCTTAGCCGCTAGGCCACGCCGCCGGGCCCTCTCCTTCTTTCTATAAATCTGATCTGCCTTTCCAATAAAAATAAGTAAATCTTTTAAAAGAAGAAGAAGAATTTATAGAAACTATACCAACACACTGAGATCGAACAGCATCCTCTTGAATAAACAATGGGTCATAGAAGAAATCAAAAGGGAAATAAAGACAATGAACAAATGAACAAAGACAGCATAACATACCAGAACTTATGGGATATAGAAAAAGCAATGTTAAAAGTAAGATTTTTAACAATTGGTGCCTACAATAAAAAATTGGAATGACATCAAATAAATAATCTAAGAATGCATCTCAAGAATTCTAAAAAATAACAATCCAAATCCAAAATTAGTAGGAAGAAAAAAATAACGAAAAGTAGAAATGAAATAAGCAAAATTGAGACCCCCAAAAATGATACAAAAGATTATTGAAATGAAGAGCTGGTTTTCTGAAGAAAAAAAACACACAATATAAATACACGATTAGCCCAATTAACCAAAAAAAGTGGGAGTGAAGGCCAAAATTAATAAAGTCAGAGATGAAAAATGAGATGTTATAGCTGTTATTTCTGATACCACAGAAATAAAAAAAATCATCGGGAATTACTACAGACAACTGTATGCTAACAAATTGGAAAATTCAGAAAAAATGATACATTTCTGGACACATACAATCTACCAAAATTGAGTCACAAAGAGTTGGAAAATCTAAATAGACCAATCACCAACATGCAGATTCAATCAGTAATAAAGATTCTCCCAACAAAAAAAGCCTTGAACCAGATGGTTTCCCCACTTTCTTCTACCAAACTTTTTTTTTTTAAGATTTATTTATTTTTATTTCAAAGTCAGATATACAGAGAGGAGGAGAGAAAGAGAGGAAGATCTTCCATCCGATGATTCACTCCCCAAGTGAGCGCAACAGCCGATGCTGCGCCGATCCGAAGCCAGGACCTCTTCAGGGTCTCCCATGCGAGTGCAGGGTCCCAAGGCCTTGGGCTGTCCTGGACTGCCTTCCCAGGCCACAAGCAAGGAGGCGCCCATATGGGATCCCGGGACGTTCAAGGCGAGGTCTTTAGCTGCTAGGCCACGCCACCGGGCCCTTCTACCAAACTTTTAAAGAACAGTGAATTCTAATTCTTCTCAAACTATTCAAAACAGTTGAAAGAGGAGTATCTCAAACTCCTTCTATGAGGCCAGAATCACCTTAATTCCAAAACCAGAAAAATATGCAACCAAGAGAACTACAACCCAGTGTCCTTGATGAACTAGCTAATTGAATTCAATAACACATCAGAAAGCTCATTCACCCAGCTGAGTGGGACTTACCTCTTGCTTTGCAAGGATGGTTCAACACATGCAAATCAATAAATGTAATACATCATATTAACAAAGTGAATAATAAAAATCACAGGATTATCTCAATAGAAAGAGTGGAAACATTTGACCAAACAGAACAAGTTTTAGTGATACATAAAAAAAAAACCTTAAGCAAATTGTATATCGAAGGAACATTTCTTAACTCAGTGAAAGCAAATATCATATTGGATGGGGAAAAGTTAGAATACTAAGATCTGAAACCTAACAAGGATGTCCAATTTCACCATTGATATTCAAAATAGTTATGAAAGTTTTAGCCAGAGCAACCAGACAAGAAAAAGAAATCAAAGCGATACAAATTGAAAAAGAAGTCAAATATCCCTATTTACTGATGTCATGATCCTATAAATAAGGAAATCAAAAGATTCACTCCACTGAGAGACTACTGAAACTCAGAAGAAAATTTAGTAAAGTTACAGGATACAAAATCAACACAAAAATCAATAGTGTTTGAATAAACAGACAATGCTATGACTGAGAAACAACTTAGCTATAAAAAATTTAAATACCTTGAAATAAATTTAATCAAGGATGTGAAAAATCACTAGAGTAAAAAAGAGAAGTAGGCATGCCAAAAAATGGAAAAATCTACCTGTTTGTGAATTGGAAGGATTATTATCAAAATGCCCATACCACTCAAAGCAGTTTACAAATCCAGTGCGATCCCAATCAAAATATCAAAAATACTCTTCTCGGATCTAGAAAAAAAAAAGATACTAAAATTCTTTCGGAAATGCCAAATTTTTTGAATTGTGAAAGCAATATTAAGCAACAAAAACAAAGCCTGAGGCTGGACAGTACCAAATCTCAGGACATACTACAATATATTAATCAAAACATCTTGGTACTGTCACAAAAATAGACAATGTAGATCATTGGAACAGAATAGAAACCCCAAAAATCAACCCATACACTAATCTTTGACAAACAAGCTAAAATTAGTTCCAAGAAAATGGACAGTCTCTTCAACAAATGGTGCTGGGAAAAGCGAATCTACACATGCAGGAATATAAACCAAGACCCCGTTATACCTTATACAAAACCAGCTCAAAGTGGATCACAGGTCTAAATCTATGACCTGATATCATCAAATTGCTGTAAGAAACATCAGGGAAACTTGGATGTGAAACACTGGCATTGGCAGAGACTTCACAGAAAGTACTTTAGAAGAATAGGCCGTAAGAGCAGACATATTGGGATTGCTTCATGCTGAGAACCTTCCCTGCTGCAAAGGAAAAGCTCTACAAAGCCAAGAGAGAACCAACAGAATGGAAGAAACTCTTTGCAAACCATGCAACTGATAAAGAATCAATATCCAGGGCCCGGTGGTGTGGCCTAACGGCTAAAGTCCTCACCTTGAACGCCTGGGATCCCACATGGGCGCCGGTTCTGATCCCAGCAGCTCCACTTCCCATCCAGCTCCCTGCTTGTGGCCTGGGAAGGCAGTCGGGGACGGCCCAATGCATTGGGACCCTGCACCCGTGTGGGAGACCAGGAGGAGGTTCCTGGTTCCCAGCTTCGGATCGGCATAGCACCGGCCCTTTGCGGCTCACTTGGGGAGTGAATCATCAGACGGAGGATCTTTCTCTCTGTCTCTCCTCCTCTCTGTATATCTTACTTTGTAATAAAAATAAATCTTTAAAAAAAAAAAAAAAGAATCAATATCCAGAAGTGATAAAGAGCTTGAGGAAATCAACCACAACAAAACCAACAAACCAATTAATAAATGGAAAAGGATAAAAAGAGGCATTTTTCACAAGATGAAATTCAAAAAGCCAAAGACACATGAGAAGGAAATGTGTTCAGGATCCTAGCTAGCTATCAGGAAAATGCAAATGAAATCTACAATGAGTTTCTGTCTCACTCCAGCTAGAAAGACCACCATACAGAAATCAGAAAATATTAAATGCTGTCAAGAATGTGGGGGAAAGGTGCTTACCCTAATTCTCTGTTGGTGGGAATACAGATGAACACAGCAAGAGGATTCCTCAGACATCTGAAAAATAGACCTACAACATGACCCAGCCATCCTACTCCTAGAATTTTCCCAAATGACATGAAATAAGCATAAGAGTTATCTGTACTTCCATGTTTACAGAAACTCGGTCTGCAGAAGTTAAGACATGGAGTCAACCCACATGTCCAACATTTGATCCCTGGTGAAGAGAATGCAACAGAATACCACTGAGCCATAAGAATAAACTCCTGAATGGTTGGTTGGTGTGTTTGGCAATGAAATGGGTGCAAAGGGAAAACACTGTGCTTAATTATATAAGTCAAACCCAAAAAGGCAAGCACCATGGTTTCCCTTATCTGTTGCAGCCACTATACACAGTACAAAAAAAAAAAAAGGTCTATGAGAGAAACTGACATTGATTATTTCATTGCCTTTATCTATACCCTTGAGGAACAGCGGAGCTTTTTCCCTATATTTTTTTGTTGCTGCTGTAAATCCCGTACCTAACGGAGGGTTAAGCCTGTGGGTATCTACGAAGTGAACCAAAAGTGTGTCATCGTAAAGAGGGAGGCTGGAAACTATCACTGTAATCCTTAATCTGCATTATAAAATATTTATGTATCTCACATAAATATAAAGTAACAAAAAGGATAAAAGAGATCAGGTGTATGGCGCTGCACAGCCCTTGGAGACGTTTGCTTTTAGGGTTTGGGCAAGGAGAGGGAAGACAATGTAGCTTCCCTTTCTAGAGCAAAGTGGTTGCTGAGCTCAATTCACTAGGAGACTGCAGATGCGTTCCTCCGTTATAGCTGCCCACAGCATGGCAGCTAGCACCTTCTCCCTGCAGTGACTTGACAAGATGGCAGCTCCCTGCTGGCAGCCAGCTGCGTAGATGCAGGCTGTGGCTTGGCTAGGGCGGAGTGTCCTGGCCGGTGTCTCCTCCTTACTTGCCGTCCTGCTGAATCTCCATTCAGTCACTTCACTGAAAGCTCCTGTCCCTCAGTCACCTGAGCACGTGAGCTTTCCTTGCTCTTGCTGATGTCTTTATGTGTTTGGAGTCACCCATTTAGTAATCGGGATTTCATGATTAGACCTCTTTCATACAGAAAAATTGATATGTGCATTCACAGGGACCTGAGAAATAAGTCCACTCTATGATGGAACATTTAAATGTCACACAAATCAGTGTATAGTGTGTGTGTGTGTGTGTGTGTGTGTGTGTGTGTGTGCGTGTTACCATTTGGGATGGGAAGGGAGCAGAGAGATAAAAGGACCCATTGAGGAAGGATGGCTGCGTGGGCTTTAGAGCCGTCTGGTGAATACGATGTGCACTTCAGAAACCAGTCCTGGCCCTGCTGGTTTTTGCTGCATGTGATTTTTTTCAGGCGCTTCAGCAGTAGTCCATGTGCCTTTAACAACAGACACTCCGCACTTTGTGTTTCAGCTTACCAGTGGCTATTTTGTGGTGGGATTTGTCTATGTGACTGAATTCGTTGGCAGGAAGTCTCGGACGTGGGCATCCATGAATTTACATAGCTTTTTTGCGTTTGGAGGGATAATAGTAGCTTTGATGGGCTTCTACGTCAAGACCTGGTGGATTTATCAAGTTATCCTCTGCTTGGCGACTTTCCCCTGTATCCTGTGCTGTTGGATGTTGCCCGAGTCCCCCTTCTGGCTCATCTCAGAGAGAAAATACGAAGAAGCGCAAGAGCTGGTGGACATGATGGCCGCGCGGAACAGCACGGGTACCTGCGACCTGTGTGAAGTTCTGGCACTGGATGGGACTGTTGATAGCAAATCGCCTCCAGCTAAGAAGCCCGACATCTTAGATCTGTTTTACAGCTGGAATGTCACATCAGGAACGCTGAGTATTTGGCTGGTTTGGTTCACGGCAAGTTTTGGATTCTACTCGTTATCTCTGAAGCCTGCTCGTTTGGACGACCGTCTGTACTACTTCAACGTCTTACTCCTGGGTAAGTAGTTAGAACATCGTTAAATGTGACTATGAGATGAAACTTCTATGTTCTTAGTCTGTCTTCATTGTCTGTCTAAAGGGAATAGTGTTACTAACTGTACTACCATATCTTTCAGTGGTATTATTTCTACTTTAATTCATGTATATATCTTCTTTCTGGAGGAAAAATGCAACCAAAAGAATCTAGTCTCCCCTCCTCTCTCCTGTGTCTTCTCATTGCTATC
Source organism: Ochotona princeps (assembly GCF_030435755.1). NCBI lineage: Eukaryota > Metazoa > Chordata > Mammalia > Lagomorpha > Ochotonidae > Ochotona > Ochotona princeps. The sequence continues at coordinate 51,777,575 of NC_080832.1, read as the reverse complement.
TTGCTTCACACTATCCTCAGCGAATTTTGCCCAAACGTAACTTGTGTGTTCTTTGGCTTGAACCCTTTCATCTCTTCTTCTATGCATTTCCATATACTTGTGCCTATAAATATTTCATGCTTTAACACAAATGAAATCATGTACTACATATGCTATCTTTTTTTTTAAAGATTTATTTATTGTATTACAAAGTCAGATATACAGAGAGGAGGAGAGACAGAGAGAAAGATCTTCCATCCGATGATTCACTCCCCAGGTGAGCCGCAATGGGCCGGTGCTATGCCGATCCGAAGCTGGGAACCAGGAACCTCCTCCGGGTCTCCCACGCGGGTGCAGGGTCCCAATGCTTTGGGCCGTCCTCGACTGCTTTCCCAGGCCACAAGCAGGGAGCTGGATGGGAAGTGGAGCTGCTGGGATTAGAACCGGCGCCCATGTGGGATCCCAGGCGTTCAAGGCGAGGACTTTAGCCGCTAGGCCACACTGCCGGGCCCACATATGCTATCTTTTTAAAATGTGATATGTCCTGGGAATCTGGTAACTTCCCATCTTCAAATGTGTTTAATTTAGAAATGTGATTAGTAAACTGAAATGTGGATTTTCATGCTTCCTGCAATTTAATAGCAGGTTAAAATGGCTTTGGATATATTGAAATGTGACCCTTGACATAAGCCAAGTTTGAATTAAACTCTAGAGAAATACCAAAAATACACATTTCTCCATCAAGCATTAACTCCTGGTCATTTCCGTGTAGGCTGCCTGTATTAAGTAAAAAATCTCTCTTAAAAATATTTGCCCTGATGACCCATGCAGATTTGTTCATTAGACCACAGCAGAAATTGGAAATCATTTTAAAAATATATATGTACTAAAGATTGTCAACAACAATACAATAAAATAGATTTAAAATATATATATATATATATGTACTCCTCTTGGGGGACAAGTTACTAGATACAGTTGTAACAAGAGCTTTTTTTAAAAATTGCTTTATTTTGACTATCTTTACATAGTTGATTAGGGCACAAAGGGTCAAGGGCTACAGGAAAGTGGGTAAGACTATTGTTTCCACATTATTATATATATTATTATTATCTGGAGTAAAGAAGGAGATAAAGGGAGAAGCCCCACCCAACCTCCCAACCATCCCAGGCCCCCAACGTGCGGCATGCTCCGAGGGTCCAGCTTGAGTGGTTTTGATAATTCAACAGTTCTGAATTGCTGCCAGTCTTGCCATTCCAAGCCCGATGAAATCACTACAGAATCCACTGGCTGACATTACCCAGATTTCCACTGCCAACACATGGCTGGGGAAGTTGATTGATTTGTTCTGTCCTCCATCCTCTGTTGTGGTACTCAGTGTCCTCTGTAGGTTCTGATGGACTGCCATATCCTCCATGTGCACCTGAATATGCTGTCCAATGCTCCGTCTGAGCCTCTGAGGAGGCTCCGCTTTGACACTTACACTCCACAGTCAGACCATGGAACTGCAATTCTCTTCATGATTGGGGTTCTCAGTCCAGCAGTTTGAATGGGGAGATGCCCAAAGAAATTTCATCTGAGGTGATCCCAGATCTGATTCTTGTGTGTGCTTGCCAGTGCAGGGCCCAGCACAGTCCATCGCCCCAACCAGCTTATGCATATCCTGGTCGTTGCAATTGCTGGGTCAGCTCTGTTTCCAATCCAGTCCTCCACCCAAAACAATGGGTGTTGCAGGCCAGCCTGATTCTGTCCACTTCATACTCAGCCCTCACGCAAGCCAGTAGGAGCTGCAGCCCAGTTGGGGCGACTCCCAATAACCCCCACCAGGCCTGCCCCCTGCCCTGGTTCCCATGCTTGCCACTATGTACCACAGACTTCTTTAGTCTGTCCCACATCCCATTCAGCTAGCCTACATATCAATGGGCATTGAAGCCTAGTTCACCCAGCCAGGCCCACCATCCAGCCCATGCACATACTGGTGGGTACCGTTCTGTCCAGCCAGGTCTGCCCCAATCCTGTTTTTCATGCTCTCTGGTGGGAGTAGTAACCCAAGAGGGAAGTGCCCACTATTTCCCTACTGGGCTACTCCTGGATCATGTACTTTCCAAGTGGCTCTGCAGTTTAACTTGACAGAATTAGCCCCCAATGCCAGCATCTGCCAGCTGATGCTGCAGCAAAGTCCAACCAACCCTCATCCATTCTGATTTATGCTTGCACCAGTAGGGACAGTCAACCAAGCCTAGCTCTTCCCTGATCTGGCTCACATGAGACCCACAGGTGTTGTAACTCTGCCCGATCTGGTTTGTCTCCATCCCAACTCACGCTCTCCAGTGGGAGTGGTGTTCCAGCAGGAGGGCCCTCCACATTACTGCTACCAGTTTTACCCCCTCCCTCCCTGGTTCCTACATGTCCTGGTTGGGTGCTGTGACACAGTCTGGCATGGCCTGCCTCGCCTCAGCATTTGCCAGTGGGTGCTGTAGCCTGACCCGGACTGGTCCACCCCCAATTCCAGCTGGTGAGGGTTACAGTCTAGCTCAGCCCAGCAGGCACCCAATCCCAGCTATAGTGTGTACTGGTATGTGTTGTGACCAAACCTGGACCAACCCACACTGTGCTCAGATTCGCCAGCAGGTGATGCAAGCTGGTTCAGCCTGGTCTGCCCCCGACCTGTGCCAAATGTATGCCAGTGGGTACCTTTCCCTGGCCTGGCCCTATCGTGGTTCTTGAACTCAACCTGCAGGGACTGTGTCTGCCAGAGGAGTTGCCCAGACTCCTCCATCAGCACCTCTCCCAATGCCAGATTTTGTGCATACTGGTGGGTATACACAGCCCTACTTAGTCCACCTCCTGTCCTGGCAGGAACAGTGGTCTTTCCTGACTGGCCTTCAACCCATTCTGGTTCTTACTGTTGGATGTTTCAGCCCAGCCAAGGTTTGTCCATATCCAGACACTGCTCACATATGGCTCAGTAGGGACAGACACCTAGTCCATCCTACATCTAACCTGGTCCTCCAGAGCACTAGATGGTACTGGAGTCTAGGCCGGCCTGGTGTTTCCAGTCCCAGTCCACACTTGTGCCAAGGGAGATTGCGGCCATATCCAGACCAGAACGCAGCCCCCACTCCGGCCCCTGCACTCACCAGTGTGAACCCCAAATCAGCTAGGGTGTCCTCTTAGCTCCCCAACTGGACCTATTCCCAGTCATAGATCACATGCATGCCAGTGGCTGCTCTGACTCAGCTTGGCATAGCCCCTCACCTGTCTTGGCCCCTGCCTTAGATGCTGTGGCTTGGCATCCCTGGCTCATGCAGACCAGTCAGTGTAAGAGCCTAGCTCAGCATGACCTGTGCTCCATCCTGATTTCTATTCTTACTTGTGAGCTAAGGTTTGCTCCACCCTGCCTGGTCCACCCCCTTCCATAACCAACCCACATATTAGGCAATCATTGGAGCTACTTTGCCCAGCTTGTCCAACCCCCAGACCCGAAGCATGTGATCATCAGTGAGGGTTATAACCCACTAGGGGAGTTTCCCAATTTCCCCCAGTTGACCCACTCCCAGACCCAGGTCTCATACATGCCAGTGAGTGTTAGGCAAGTTTTGCCCAACATAGTCTGGCCTTCCACTGTGGCCTTGTATGAGCTGGTGAACGTTGCAGTCCAGCCCACACCCTCCCCACCCTGTTTTAGGATGCACATTTGGTGACCAGCTCAGACTGTTGTTGATTCCTTTACCTGTGAGTGATGGAAGGCTTCATGGCCACACCTAGCTCAGCCCATCACCACCCTAACTCTTTTTTTTTTTTAAATTTATTTTATTGTATTATTGTTGACAATCTTTACGTAGTTAATTACAGTTAAAAAAAAAAGGTTCAGGGGGTATAGGGAAGTGGGTAATACTATTATGTCCATATTGTTTCCATCATGTATCTGAGGTAAAGGGGGATATTGAGGGAGAAGCCCCACCCGGTTTCCCACCCACCCCAAGTCCCGGATGTGGGGCATGCTCTGAGATCCTTGCTCAAGTGGTTTTAATAGTTCTCCAGTTACGAATCGCTGCCAGTTTCGCTCAGTGAGGTCATCCGCTGATTGCTATGGTCCATCATAAAGTCTCCATATTTCGCTGCCAACATATAGCTGAGATGAATGATTGCCCTGTTCTGTCTTCTGTCTTTTCTTGGTTAGAGTTCTGAGTCCAGCAGTTCGACTGGGGAGATCTCCAAAGAAACTATGAGGTATTCCCAGACCAGATTCTTGTATGTTCTAGCAAGCACAGGGCCCGACACAGTCCATCACCCTGATCAGCTGGTGGTTTCAATTGCTGGGTTGGTTCTGTTTTCGGTCCCGAGTTGCACTGGAACCAATGGGTGTTGCAGTCCAGTCTGGTTCGGCCCTTACATCAACCAGTGGGAGCTGCAGCCTAGTCAGGGCGACCCACAATAACCCCCACCAGGCCCACCCCCTACCCTGGTTTGCCAGTATGTGTAGCAGAGGACCAGTCTGTCCCCCATCCCATTTGGCTCTTGTACTTGTCACTGGGTATTAAAGCTTAGTTCCATCTAACCAACTCAACCATCCAGCCCTCACGGATGTTGTTGAGTGCCTCTCTGTCTAGCCACCCCCGCCCCCGTCCTAGTTTTCATGCCCTCCCGCAGGACTAGTGGCCCAAGAAGGGGGAACCCACTTTTTCCCTCCCAGGTCTCTCTGTCCCGGTTTATGCACTCTTTAGGTGGTTCTGTGATTTGACTCGACAGAATTAGTCCCCAGTGCCAGCTTCTGCCAGCTGATGCTGTGGCTAAGCCCAAACATCCCTCACCCACTCTAATTTATGCTTGCACCCGCAGGAATAATCCGCCCAGCCTGGCTTTTCCCTGATCTAGTCCATATGCAGCACACAGGTGTTGCAGCCTTGCTTAGTCTGGTCTGTCCCCATCCCAGCCCACGCTCTCCAGTGGGAGTAGCTGTCCGGCGAGGGGGCCAGCCCCTTAATCCCCCTGCCAGCTCTGTCCCTTTCTTCCTGGATCTCACGTGTGCTGGTTGGGTGCTGCAGTCAAATCCAGTACAGGCAACTATGCCCTGGCATTTCATAATGTGTACTGGTTTTGTCGCGACCAAACCTGGCTCAACCCACACTCTGTTCTGGTGTTCAGATTTGCCAGTGGATGACATGAACTGATTCAGCCTGGTCTGCCCCTGACCCATGCCGAATGTGTGCCAGTGGGAAACTTTCCATGGCACCACCCTAACTCTTGAGCTAACCAGTGGGACTTGTATTTCCACAGTGTTTGGCCCACACACCCCACACAGAATCTACCCCCCGGAAATGGTTCTCTCGTGTGCTGGATAGTGTCATGGTCCTGCCTAATGTGACCCGTACCCTGATTTAACATTCTGTCAGGTACTAGGATCTGACCCTGCTAGACAACCCCCAGCCTTAGCTTTTGCATGGACTGGCGTGTGGTGGTCAGCATTGTTCAATGATTACAAGTTCTACACAGGACTCATAAGTAGGCTCGTATATCGGTCCCATCCATAAAGATCATCTGGTCTCTCTCCTCCAAACCACTAGGTCTCAGTACCCTTGCTTACATTCAAGGAAAAGTTACTCTGTCATTGGGATTCCTTCAGGATTGATTCGCATCCCACAAGCACAGTGGTCTCAACATGGACATACCTAGGCAGAAGTTCCATACCCCCAAGACCCCAGAGCTTTGCGCCGGGTGGCCAGCAGGCAGAACCTGGCACCAAATGGTGCACTGGCCACCCAGGCTCAGCTCACCACGTGGCCACAACGGCTGGACTCAGGATCCCATGCATGAAGTTGGACCTGGCCTGGGACCTCCCAGCAGCTGATAGGCTGCTGGAAGTTGTCCCATCCAGACCACAAGGCCGCACACTCCTGGTCCCACCCACTGCACAATGCTGGCAGCAGGTGAAGCCACCCTCCCCCCCCCCCCCCCAGTGTGTAACAAGTTGAGAAACAATGAAGTGTTTTTTTTTTTTCTTTTTCTTTTTTTCTTTTTTTTTTTTTTTTAAAGATTTGTTATTGGAAAGCTGGATATACAGAGAGGAGGAGAGACAAAGAGGAAAATCTTCTATCTGATGTTTCACTCCCCAAGTGAGCCACAATGGGCCGGTGCGCGCCGATCCGATGCCGGGAACCTCTTCCGGGTCTCCCACGCGGGTGCAGGGGCCCAAGGCTTTGGGCCGTCCTCCACTGCTTTCCCAGGCCACAAGCAGGGAGCTGGATGGGAAGTGGAGCTGCTGGGATTAGAACCGGTGCCCATATGGGATCCTGGCACGTTTAAGGCGAGGACTTTAGCCACTAGGCCACACTGCCGGGCCCAATGAAGTGTTTCCAAAACAGAGCTAAGGAGGAAAGCACTTGATGGAGGAGAGAAAGCCCCAGGGGTGTAGTGGGCAGAGCAAAGGAAAGCCTGAGCTTCTGATCTCCGTGACACAATTTCTTAACTGGTGTAGAGATGCACCAAAGGAGCTGGGCCATCCCGTGAACATGAAAATATTTCCAGAGACAAATACGTGTGGCTTGATGGGACCTGCACCTGCCATGCTGGCCATTTCATGTCCTTTCCTCCTGACCAGCACCCTTGTTGAGAGCTGCTTTCTTGTCAGCATGCCTCTAACAGGAACTTCTGGACAAGCTTTCATCTCTTGGGGTGGTCGGGACTGGTGGCAATTTCAGGCCAGTTTTGTGATGAGCTTGAAGTTGCTGCGAGCTGCACGTTGGGGTTATATGGTAAGAAGGGCAGGTTGTGCTCGCTTCGGCAGCACATATACTAAAAAAGAGGGGCGGGGTGGGCTCCAGTGACTGGAGGGCATGGCATGTAATTAAATGAGGACAGACGTGGTGCCAAGAAAGCCAAGCCCGCTCACTTACAGCATGGAAATCCCAGCACTGGTCAAGCTGAGAAGGTGGGTGCTGTTTCCATGCCCCTGGAGTAGCCAATGCAAGAAACACACAGAGCCCTTGATTCATTTTTTAAAGTTTCATTTCTTTACTTGTAAGGCAGAATGACAGAGAGAAATCTTGTATCCAGCATTCCACTCTAGCAAAGTCCTGTAACAGTGAGGGCTGGGTCAGGCAAGAGCCAGGAGCGAGGAAACTCCATGTGGATCTTCCATGGGGGTGACAGGAACCCAGACACTTTGGCTGTCATGCACTGCCTCTTGGGTACATGGCACAGAGTGGGGGTGACATCAGGAGTGGAGGTGGAAGTGGATTCAGGGCTCTGTCCTATGGGACGTGGGTACCCGGGTGGCACACTTGACACTTCTCTTTGGCTGTGTCCAGTTGCCACCAAGGCTCCTCCCCACAAGAACGGTGGTTGTGGCTCAGCACCCAGTCCCCTGAGCCAGACCTGAGAGAAGAGACGGCTGCTGGAAGAGCTGTGACTTGGAAGCACCGGGCCGGCAGTGTAAAGGGGTCCTTAGCAATCTTGGTTGTGAAGGTGGAGCTTGACCCAGGCCTACCGTCAGGCGGCACTCTCACAATCATTGCCTCGTTTGGTAGAGGAAAGCGCAGTCTGGGACAGGTTGCTGTTCACCTTCACTCAGTAAAGGGGAGGGACCTTGTTTGCCTGGAGGCTGCCAGGGTCCGGGTTCACCCCACCCCAAGCCAGTGCTTTCATCCAACACCCGCAACAGAGCCATTTCTGAGGTCAGAGTCTTGTGCCCTTGGAAAGATGCACAGCTTACGCGGTACGAGACCCTGAGACCCCCACCTTGCCTCCCTGGGGGCTGCCCCAAGCCGTGGCTGACCAGGACTGTCGTGGCCATGACCTGGGGCTGTGCCAAAGCTAGAGGACAGAGAGCTACCAGAAGGGAAGTGAGGGAGGCGCCGACCGAGGGACAGCGTGTGCCCCTTAGAAGGCCTTGCCGGCTCTGCAGTTTTGCCTGCGCCCTGTATGCCTGCGGCTGACAGCGCCCAGCGAGGCTGGTTGAGCTTGGTTCTGGATCCCAGAGACCCGGTTCCTCAACAGAAGGACTCTCAAGTCAACAGATCCCTACCTAGATTTATGGGCTCATCTCGCTGTGGTGGGAGTAAAAAGAGCAGAAACAAAGGCCCAGTTCTGAAGGGGCGGGGGGAGGGGAAGTTTTGTATTTTTGAAACATTATACTTTCAGGTTTTGAATCTATTAAGTGATTGTGACTGGTTTCTGAACTTAGCCAACACCAAATTTGCTACTTCGCGGTTTTGTCAGTAAAGTGAGGAGGCAGCTGCCACCTGCAGCGCTGGAATCTTGGCTGCTCCACCTCCTTGGGATCCCCCTGCTCCTGCTCTGAGGAGGCAGTGGTAGCCAGCCTCAGGGGTCCAGGCTCCTGTCACCCACGTGGGAGGCCCACGTGGAGTATTTATCTCAATTGCTGCCTCTATAACTCTGCCTCACAAATAACTAAGCAAATCTCAAAAAAAAAAAAAAAAGTGCAAAATCAGGGCCGAAGTTTGCTATGTATCCGTACATAACATGATGTGTGCGAGACCTCCAGCTAGGGGAGCCTAAGCTTGCCCGAGAGCATCAAGACACTGTCTGTGATAGAGGAAGTATGGTGCTCTGTTTTGATTGCCTGCCATGCACTCACATTCCTTCCAGGACACATGGAACTGTCTGTCGCAGTTAGTCTACAGCCCCTTGGCTCAGTTGCACAGAAGTGTGCTAAAAAGAACACAGAGCCTGTGTTTTGTGTTCCATGTTGAGGTTTAGAGACTCACGAGGGACTTAAACGTTGCCTACATGGTTGTGGACTATTGGCCTTTGGATCTTTCTGCATTACGACCTCCATGTTTAATTGTCTCGAACCATTATTGAGTTTGAAGCTATTGATTAAAAAAAAAAAAAAAAAACAAAGAAACAAAAAAAACCTTCCCCTGAGCTCGGGGAGAAACTGAAGATCAGAAATAATCACTGTTGTCTATTAATTTGTTCATTTATTCACTCAACAGGTGCGTCCTCTGGGCACCACACTGTGCCCTGGGGCAGCAGCCAGCCTAGTGAGATAAGATCTCTGGCAGGCAGCAACAGCTAGGTGGACAACAGAAGCATTGTCCTCCCAGTGGGGGGTGAAAGTGGTGGGCCTGCAGCCTGAAGGGCAGCCCCTGGCTCACTCTCAGGTAGACAGAGGCCCCTAAGGCCCCCTGAGGCACAGGTGGGTGTCATGGGCAGGCAGCTGCCCAGCCTAATGGATGGCCCCTGGACTCTCAATGACAGCCATGTTGGAAATTCCTGCCTACAACTTCACGTGTGTCCTGGTCAACAAGATGGGAAGAAGAAATGGCCAGGCCGTCTTCCTCTTCTGCATTGCTATCTTCTGCACCATAATCATCGTGCTCCCCTGGGTGAGCTGTTGTTTATTTCATGTTGGGAACAGTTAGCCATACTCTGACAGGTTTATTTTTAGAAGGATTGTTAGCACATTAAAATTAATCTGAAGCCCAGTTCAGGCCATGGACAATGAATACAGTTCAAGCCCATGAATAGTGTATACATATTTAAAGTCATGTTTTCTTTAAAACTGTTATTTCTCTGTTATGTATGTAATATATGCTCATTGTGTAAAAATGAAATATATATATGCGTATATACATATATGTATATATACACTCTCTTCATTATATATAAATATGTATGAATATATAAATATATAAATATATAGATGTATAAATGTAAATATATACATATATAAAATATAAATTTATATATTTATATACAAATATATAAATATAAATATTATATATATTCTCTTCATTTTGTATATATATACATAGATAGATAGATAGATAGATATTCCATAATACCACTGTCCAGAAATGGCCAGTGTTGCAGTTTATAAACATAATTGTATTTTGAAGGGAAAAAATTAAATCTCTCTCTTTGGGGCAGGCATTGAGGTACAATGGGTTAAGCCTCCACTTGAAACACCTGCACTCCATATCAAACTGGTGGAATCCTGCCTAATGCATGCTTCTGATCCAGCTTTCTCTTATTGCATGCAGGAGGCAGAAAATAATGCTTGGATGGAGTTCCTGGCTCCTGGCCTCTGGGTGGAGAGCCCTGACTGTTGCTGCCATTTGGGGAGTGACTCAGTGGACAGAAAATCTCTGCTTTTCTTTCTGCTCTCTCTCACTTTGACTTTCAAATGAATAGATAAATCTTTTTAAAGCACTCCTTTTTTTTTTTAATAAAGCAAACATTTATTAAACTAGGATAAAAACATTCCATCAAATTACAAAACCTGAGCAAGAAAAACAAACGGCACATGCTTAACTGTAGTTGACATTCAAATAAAATTTGCATTCCCAAAATATTATACAGTAATTAGAAAATACCAGCCAAAGTAATATTAGGATACTTTTACGTGCGATCTCAACAAATTTGAACAGAAGCAAATTTTAACAAAGGTAAATTTTACAGTGAAACATAGCAGTAGATTAAGGATCTTAACATGTTTATTTTACTGCTATTTGATACTATAATACAAAAATAAGAGGATTTACTTGACATTTTTAATAAATATCTCATGGGCTGTTGAGTGCCTTACTGGTAAAAAGATTTAACTGGCTAATCTCATCAATCCATTTTGTACATTTAGTAAGCATCATCTCTGCCCTACATAACTCTTAATGCAATTCACAGCACACAAATGGTTATCATATTAAATACATAATCAACTCGGACTTCTCAACAACAAGGAAATTAGTAAACCATCAAATGGACTGCTTACCATACACTTTCCTCATAACTAAATAACACACAAAAAAATTTCCTTACAGGAAAAGAAACATTATTTAGAAATCCAAAAGACAAAGCATCCCTCACTGGCTCATTTCCCAAATGCCTGCCATAACCAAGCCTCAGCCAGGTCGAAGTCAAGCACTCAGAACTCAGTTTGGGTCTCCCACATATGACAGAGATGGAAAGTTATGGCAACACCTGATGGGAGTTCATTGAAAAAGTTCAAACAGAAAAAAAAAAAAGAAAAACCTCTTCATTCTGAAAAATACTGAAGGAAGAAGAATATTTTTTAAAAATATTTTTATATTGCCCTTTAAATAATGCTAATGATTAATCTTCTACTCTGCTCCTATTTTTTCAGAAATATTTTAAGACCATATATGCGGCAATTATTTGTGTGAAGTTCTTCGTAGGATCGACATTTGGTCTTGTTTTTCTGTACACGGCAGAGCTGTATCCGACTGTGGTAAGGTGAGGGTGTTTCTCTGCTACCTTCACAGGTGTGGCATCTCGTTATTCCCTCCTGGCTCCACCATGCAAGATCAGTGAGTCCCAGGCTCCGTCCGCACCCCAGCAGCAAGGATCCTGGTGAAATCACTTGAAAATCCATTCTTTACCACTGCTTCCTTTGCAAATCTGCTGCTGACTGGGCCCACACCTTTGGCACGGTACATTTCCTGATGCTGATGTTGTTTGTACACATTGCCTCAGGTGGCCTCGAGGAGCCACACCCGCTGACCGCATGGCTTCATGGTAGAGATGTGTTTCTTCTCACAATGCTGGAGGCTGCAAGTCCCAGCTGGGAGTGTCCACAGGAGCAGTCCTCCCGACGCCTCTCCGCTTGGGGTGTAGACAGTATCTCACCCTGTGTCCTCCCACAGTCTTATCCTGTGGGGATGCCCCTAATGTCTGTCCCTCTTCCCACCAGGCCTGATGGATCAGGGTTCCAGCAAGATGACTTCATGTTAACTTAGAAACTTCATTAGAGGTCTTGTCTCCAAATGCTGTTACCTTCTAAGATGCTAGGGGTAGGGGGACAGTAGCACCTGACTTTGGGGGAGGACAAGATTAAATTCAACAATGACCATAGTGTCATGGTCATTGGTGGCCTTATCTGAAGGTTCTTAAGGCTGACAGTAGATCAGAACCCCAAACATTTGATTTAAAAAAAAAAAAAAAAAAACAATCTCCAAGCTTGGGTTCTGTCAGTGTACCTCTGGGTTACTCTACCAGTGAGACTCAGGTCTTCGTGGAATCTGCAGGTGACACGGCACCATCCACTGGCACATTGCAATGCATGATGCAAGTTGCCCTGACCTGGGACTGCAGAGCCCTGTGGCAGGCTTCTCAAAGAAAGTTTACGTGGAAGCCCTAGGTTTGTCAAGGAGAGAGCAGAAGGGTTTAGAGACTCCACTGGGAGATAGGGGATCCGCCTCCTGCTCCAGGGATGACCACTGAACCCCCAGCTTCAGAAAGCACATCCTCTGAAAACCCTGGTTCCCTGGTGCAGCCGCTAATGGCAGGGAGATGGGCACCTGCTGCTTTTCCAGACTGATCTAGAAGAAAACATCACCTCCCAGGGCCTACATTGTGGCACAACACGTCAAGCCTCCACCTGAGACACACCTGAGACACCCGGGTCTCATGTTGAAGTATTGGTTTGAGTGCTGGCTGCTGTGCTTCCAATCCAGCTTCCTGCCAATATGCATGGGGAGACAGCAGAGGATGTCCCACGTGCTTTGGTTCCTGCCACCCACATGGGATACCAGGATGGAGTTCCTGCCGCTTGGCTTTGGCCTAACACAGCCCCAGCTATGTAGCCATTTGGGAGAGTGAACCAGCTACTGAAAGTTCATTCTCTTTTCAATGTCTCTCCACTCTCTCTGTTGCTCTGCTTTTCAAATAAGAGAGTACATAAACAGAACTTAAAACAATCTTAACTGCTTACCTAGTGCATTCGCCTCTTTGAGGAATATATTATTTGCTCTGTGTTTTAAGAGTGAAAGGCAACTGATTTTCTTCAGCGATAAGTCACTGGCACATTCGTGTTTGCTCCTTGTGTGCATAAGCAAAAGGGAGGGAGAACCTGGGAAACCTGACATTTCTAGCTTTACCATGGCTGCACACCTGCATGCTGACATGGCAGGGCAACCCTGTGCCCAGCAGGAGGGTTAATACACTTGTGCTGGCAGTGGATGGTTGGATGGATGCTTGGATGGATGAGGACATAAACAGACATAAATCCCAGAAAACGATGAACAGATTAATGTGTGACCAGGGATGCAGAGTGGCAGATTAATAGCTTTCAATGCAGCAGTCACCCAGCCCAGTTGCCTGTGGGGGGTGGTCTACTTCCCTCCAGGTTAACCCAGGACTTGTGGGAAGAGCAGTCTGGTCCTAACAGCTTTCTTTTGTTGCCACCACCTTCCTTAACCCTCAAAGCACCTCTGTCAAGGTCCACATGACCTTCTTTTTATACATTAGGGAGCCAACACTCAGACTGGATAAAGAGCTTGGCCAAAGGCACATGGCTTTTGTCTGTTACGAACGTTTATAAAGTGAATCAGGAGATGGAAGAGTTTTTCTCCTTCTCTGTATCTCTCTCTGTGTCACTCTGATTCGCAAATCATTTTTTTTTAAATGAAAACCTTCTACAACATCAATGTGCATTATCACTGTATTATAAATAGGTTTTATTGCATATTTAATGTTTGTTCATTTTTACTTAGTTGCAAAAGCAGTGAAGGTGTGGTGGGAGAGAGAAAGAAAGAAAACGAGAGGTTTTCTAATTGCTTGTTTACTTCTGAAAGACCCACAGCAGCTGGGGCTGGTCTAGGCCAAAGCCAGGAGCCAGCCCCTCCATCTGGGCCTTCCTATCCCCAACTCCCCTATGGGTGGTAGCAGCTTCATGCTTTCATATGTTGCCTCACAGACACATTAGCAGGAAGGTGGACTGGAAGCAGAGGCATTCAGCTGGTGGATCTGAGGTTGCCAAGCCATGGCTTGCCCTGCTGCATCCCACAACACCCACCCCATCAGCACTCACATTTAGACCTTTTAGTTGGATTGTTTAGTTGGTGAGTTGTTGGTCTATAACTGCAGATACACACCCTCAAGAAAAAATCCAACCTATGAGTACTTCTTACAGGGTGTCTTTAACAAGCTCAGTGGCTCCCTGAATCGCAAACATCATGGCTAAAATTTTGCTTCTGTGTGATTTCTCCCTCAAGAAGACTATTGTGCTTTAAGGATAGATAGATAGATAGATAGACAGACAGACAGACAGATAGATGATAGATAGATAGATAGATAGATAGATAGATAGATAGATAGATGATAGATAGATAGATAGATAGATAGATAGATAGATAGATAGATAGATAGATGATAGATATAAGAGCTCGGCCAAAGCTCTTATAGTGGGAAGGCAAAGAGAGAGAGAAATCTGCCACCTGCTGGTTCAGTCTCCAAATGCCCACAGGAACAGGCTCAAGCCAAACCCTAGAGCTGGGGTCCAATGGGGTTCAAGGCAGGTCTCCCACCCATGTGAGCAGCAGGGAACCAGTTACCTATACCATTCCCAGGATGAGCATTAGCAGGATGCTGGAATGGGGAACAAACCTGGGACTCAAACGTGGGTGCTACAACAATGTGGGATGTGGGCGTTCCCAAGCAGCATCTTAACCTCACCTAACAACTGTCTCAGAATGCCACCCTTTTATCCTGACCTTTCAGGAGGTGTGTCCAAGGGAAGAGGGAGCTTCACTGGCCCACAGAGATCCTTGAAGACAGTAGGCAGTCTTGGCTTCTTAGCAGACACATCCGTTTTCCTTCAGTGTCCTTTAAAGACAGGCATGCTCACTATTTGCACTAGGCTCTCCTCCACTGGAACGGCATCATCCTCAAGTACGCACGTCTTGGGTGATCTGGAACGCCCTCTCCCTCCCCTACATAAATGCCTGCTGTACATGACCCATGCCCTCCTTAGCCTCGGGTGGCAACAGCACCTGCAGGGCTCCAGTCTGCACACCTGCTGAAGGATGCTGTGGGCCTGGGATAACCGTAACTTCTGTGCATGCTCACTCAGACCTTGAACCACAGAATTCAGGGAAACATACCAAGGATTCTGGAACATTACAAGCCAAGTGATTTCTGGGCTTAAGCTTGGTAATCTCCCCCTCAAGCCAGGAGGGTGAAAAGGGGCCTGCTCACTGAGTCCCACTTGCTCTGTGCCTGTATCTCATTCTTGCTGATGTGCTAACCTCCTCTTGTTTGCAGGTCGCTGGCCATGGGCACCAGCAGCATGGTGTGCCGCTTGGGGAGCATCTTCGCCCCAGTTGCCCTGCACCTGAGCAACACTTGGATCTACACACCACAGGTGTCAACGGGCAGGCGGTGGTCCCTGGTGCTGCCTTTCCTCTCAGTCCTGGGGGAGCCCTCCCACTTGCTAGATTTCCCCTCCTCCTACAGGCTCCTCCCCTCCAGATCCTTCTGTGATGGCTTCCTCAGTAAACCCCTTCTCCTGACCAG
Source organism: Ochotona princeps (assembly GCF_030435755.1). Taxonomy (NCBI): domain Eukaryota; kingdom Metazoa; phylum Chordata; class Mammalia; order Lagomorpha; family Ochotonidae; genus Ochotona; species Ochotona princeps. The sequence goes on along the minus strand of NC_080832.1, from coordinate 51,762,317 downwards.
TCCCAGGGCCTCTCCCAGCTCTCGTGTAACCTCACAGATGCTCTGTCTGGGTGCCGGGCACCACATGCTGCCTTTCCCAAGCAGAACTAGACCATCTGTCAGTGCCTTAAGCCCTCTCCCTAACCCCATCCCTGCATCCTCCCAGTCATTGATCCTTACGGGCTCTAAAACTCCCTCTAGGCTGCCCTGGCTTGCCAGTTTCCACGGCTCCCAGCAGAACTGCATGCTGGGCACCCTGGCTGTGACCGGGACTCATGCACCTCTGTCATTTCCACAGAGAAATCCAGTCTCAGCCAATATTTGGATCTTTCCAGATGGACCCTTTGCCCAGCCTCCCTGTGGTCCTGTTTCCTCACACAGCTTCCTCCTTCTCGCACTCGGATTTCCAGTCCCGCTTCCCCCATCGTGTTGTCACACTCTCCCACCCCGCCAATGCAGTTCTTTAATCAGTCCCTCCCTCTCTCTCTTTCTCTCTAAGTAGCCCTCAAACATCCTCTGCTTGTCAGATAACTGAAGAATCGATCATTCAAAAAAGAAGTCTGTTTGGGTTAAAAGTGTTTGCAATGCAAGCATAGCTTTCCATCCCCCATGGCTCCTCCCCACATCAGTTTCAGACTCCACCCTCGAGGCAGAGCTCCCCGAGTGTCCCAGTCTTACCTCCAGTTTGGCTGAGGAGGCCCAGGAGTCCAATAGCCACTTGCCCAAGCTCACAGGCAGCAGATGGCCAGGCCCCAGCAGAGTGGGAATAGCAAGGGGCTCAGGAGGGCATCTGGGCAGCAGAGAGAGAAGGTTCAAAAGGAGGGAGACTTCGTGATGGGGTAGGGCAAAGGCAGCCTCAGAGAGGGAGTGGAAGAGGGACTGGCCAGCAGGGCTGTTGGATAGGGGGTTGGGTGATGTGGCAGCGGCTGGCCAGGGCCACAAAGCAGGGGGTGTGGGCACTGCCCAAGTCAGGCACGCATCTGTCACATATGCCACTTCATTCAGTTTGCTTTCAGAGTCACTCATTGACTTTAGACCCTGACATGGCCCTCAGAGTTCTAAATTAGTGAGCAGCCCTTTGGAATCACTGTGACTGCTGACAGGGGGTTTCTAAGGGGCTGGGAGAAAGGGCTTCCCACCCACCCCTGCCCCTTGCTGGCAGTGGGGAGGCCTCCCTGCCTCCCAGGCACCCCATGACACGAGCCTCTGCGTCTCAGAGGCTCCCAAAGCACCTGTCAGTCAGAGATCCCTTTGCTCCTGGGATCTTCCCCTCAGCTTTAGGAGTCCAAAGGAGTCAGGGACAGGTCACATTCTCAGAATTTTCCTCCCCAAAATCACCCTGAATCTTCATCATGAGGCACAGAAGATCTGCAGACTTGACTATCCAATGTGGCCTGCACACACATCAGGGCTCCTCTACAGAGTAGCCTGGTGGGTACCACATCTGGAAAACACAGAAACTGCACTGAGCCTTTCTTTGTTTTCTTAAAGATTTATTTATTTTTATTGAAAAGGCACATTGACGGAGAGGAGGAGAGACAGAGAGAAACATTGTCCATCTGCCAGTTCACTCCCCAAACGGTCACAATGGACAGAGCTGAGCCAATCTGAAATCAGGAGCCAGAAGCTTCTTCCAGGTCTTCCATGCAGGTGCAGGATCCCAAGGCTTTAGGCCATCTCCCACTGCCTTCCCATGCCACACCAGGGAGCTAGATGGGAAGTAGAACAGCTAGGACAGGAACCCACATCCCTATGGGATGCTGGCACTTGCGGGATGAGGATTAGCCTGTAGAGCCACAGCACAGCTGCAGTAGGAGCTCACCCAGGCCCCGCCCCGTCACAGAGAACAGTCAGTTCCCATTGGCGCTGTTTCCAGCTGCGTCCGCAGGCTCTGATTCATGAGAATACACACACATTTTCTCACCGCCCCTTCGCTCACTCACTCCTCACTCACTCACTCTCTCTCTCTTCTCGTCCATTACCCCTCCGGCACTTACTGCACGCTGGCCATGCACCAAAAACAAGGGCAGGAACAAAGTTTCCACATTGCCAAGTCCCAGCCCAGGGATGTTGCATGGATCTGCCAGGAGACTCAGGCCGGGGAAGACGGGCCCCAGCTCCTCAGACAACCTTCCCAGGTAGTTAGGGCAGCTGCAGCTGGTGCCAACAGAACTCCCCCACACACCTTCCCCACCCCAGGGAAGCAAATGTCAATTAAGGTAACTTCCTCACCAGGAAGCAAACATAACTGTTTTGTCAAGTTCAATTCTGGTGAAAGAACTGAAACAGACTACTTAGGAGTGATTCCCAGAGGTATGGCCACCATGAGGCTGACTGACTATTTTCCAATCCTTCCAGCTGAGCATGGGGGTTCTCGCCTTTCTGAGTGGAGTGGCCTCGATGACCCTGCGGGAAACTGTGGGGAAGCCGCTGGCCACCACCTGGGAGGAGATGGAGTTTCTGGAGAGAGAGGGGAAAAGCAACTCCAGCAAAGGCCTTCCTACTGCTCACCCACCGGGGCTGGAAGACACAGAAGCAGTCAGGCCCGAGAACCCCGGCCTTGGCACATGAGTGTGCCCGGGCTGGCATCCCGCACCTCAGTTCCAGCAAAGGCCTGTCCACACTGCTCATCCCCTGGGGCTGAGAGACACGGAAGCAGTCAGGCCCAAGGACTCTGGCCAACACCCCACTCCTGCACTGGTGTGCTCCCACGGGAGAATGTTAGTCTCACCTTCTCTCTCCCACACACCTGTTGTTGGGGTGTATTTTTAACATGTTTTTGTAAAAGAGTTTTTATGAATTGTTTTGTAAAAGTAAAAAGATAAAAATAAAATGTAAGACTTCATAGTTTCAAACTGCTTTTTCTTTTTTAAAAATGAATTTGAAAGACAGGGAAACAAAAGGAGAAACAGATGGAGAAGAGAACTTCCCTCTGTTAGCTCGCTCCCCAAATGTGCAGGAGTGGACCAGGCTGAAGCCAGGACCCCAGAACTCAATGTGGGTCTCCGAGGTGGGGCTGCAGGGGCCCAGAGCATGGGTTCCTAGGGTTCTGCCAACAGCCAAGGAGCCAGGAGCAGAACCTAGACTCTCTCAAAGGGGCAGGGGCACCCCAAGTCCAGTCTCAGCCACCACACAGACGCCTGCCTCTGAGCAGCTCTCTTAGCTGCTGCCACACCCCAGGCCACGTTCGCCTGTGTCATGGATTTGCGCGGACACTGCCATGCGGGCTTGAATGATGCCACATGCTCCCGTGGGTACCAGTGCTTCCGCCCAGCCCTACCTGCTCACAGATGCTGTCAGCTGGGAAGGGGCCTGTGGCAGGATTCTGGTGAAAGAGCCCTGTGAATATTCTGCTTCTGTTCTTCCCCACACACAGGAAGACCAGAGTATCCAGGCCAAGTGTGTTGCAGAAAAAAAAAAAAAATCTCAAGAATCATGAGCCTTCTGGTTCATCCCTAAAACCCTTGGGCTACAAAACCATGTCTTGTTTTCTAGCACCCTGAGCCAAGACGGAGACATGATGTGGGCCCATGCACTTGTGTTGGGCTCTGTTAAGGGACATACCTCTGCCAGGTGGCGGGTGCTGTTCTAGTCCAATCCTATTTTCAAAAATCCTCACCAGATTCTCTCCATGAGGCGCCTTCACAGCAGAGAGAAGTTGTGGCGTTCTTGAGCCACAACTGTAGATTATCTAAAAGTTGCAAATCGTCTGGGACACCTGCTTCAAACTCCCCCTGAATCCAACACCAACGTCTGAAATTCTGCCAGGATGTTCACCTTTACAAGAAATAAGTTACGGGAGAGCTCATTCTCCTTGACTAAGTTTTATTTGCCGCACTTTAGGCCAACATCTTGAAAGGTAGTTTCACATCCTGGACATTTCACATGCAAATCAGGTCATCCTGGATCCTGCCAGAGTGGACTTCAGATTAGTGCGGCCAGGAGCTTTCCCACAGGCACAGGGGACTGGCCCACTGCGGCCTCCTCCAACCACCTAGAGCGTCTTCCTTCACTCTGCGAGCTCTGCTGCTGAACCCATCTCTGTCCAGTGCACAGCAGTGGATGAAGCATTGGCCATACTTGCAGTGGCAAAGAAAAGAAGGCATCCAACACTTGAGTTTTGTTTTATAAAACAAACAAACCAAAAAAAGCATTCCTAAGGAGGAAAGGGGGGCATTTGGCCTGAAATATTTAGGCTTTTTATATTAACTCAATCCCCGTGGGCCCTTTCAGTTCTTCACTCAGCTTTTCCCACTCCTCAAAGAAAATCAAACCCCTTCCTCCTTTTGGAATAGGAGGGACGCAGGAGAAAGACCCTTCTTCAGCCTTCCTCTCAACCGGTTCTGGCTGAGCTTTCTTCCTCAGCCTGTTTCTCTACAGCTACGGAGAAGTTTCCTTAATAATTAATTGCTTATTTTCTCAATAATTAATTCCTTGATAATTAATAATTGATCCTTTCCGACTTTTCCTATTCTCTGATCAGTTGCTAGAACCAGCATACAAAAAACTGCAGCCCAAGTGGCTTGAGCCACCAGACACTTATTTTCTGCAGGTTGCCAAGGTCAGGTTAAATCCTGGAAGGCTAAGTTTCACCGTGGGACCTCTTGTCCGGGGTCGTAGGAGGCCACTGCCACATCGCCAGCCCTCATGACCCGTTCCCAGTGCACCACTGGGCAGCGGCAAGCTCTCCCGGGTCTTCCACTGGAAAAGGAATCCATCCTCAGAGCTGCATTCGACTCCCATGGCCTCACTGAGGCGCCCACCACAGACCCCATCGCACTGCGGGCCAGGGCCTGCTCACATGCTGCTGGGGGCACACTCCAGAGGTAGCACCCACACACGTGAGTCCGTGGTGACCAGTCTGCAGAACACACCCTCTTATTTAGCTCCTACAGAGAGGCGCTCTTGCAGAAATGAGTGCCCTAGGCGTAGGCGGGGCTGGTGGAAATGTGGAAGGAGACCTTACTTGGCCTGCAGGATGCTGTTGCAATGGCCGCTGGGACAAGGGAGGGGATTGCTGGGACAAGGCTCCGGCTACCCCTCCTGCCTACACTAAACTGCCGTTGCCCACCGCAAGCTGGGAGCCCATACTGTGGTGACAGTCCTGCCCTGGGCTGCAGCAGAGTTTTCAGAATTTACGGCAAATTTTTGCCCTTGTTCTGTGGGTCCCTTGATTTTTTGAACCAGCGTTCCTTGCTAGCCAGATGCCTGACATTCTGCAAACCTTTCCCCAAGCCAGCCTCTCTCTCCCCAGCTCCCTGTCCCTGTGGCTTTGTTCACACCAGCCACCCTCCTGAGAGTTCTATCCTTCCTCTACTCCATCCAAGTCCCACTCACATTCTGGAGTCTTCCTCACTTTCTTTCTGTGGACTGTCCATCATATTCTAACCCAGATTGTGCTAATTATTTTTTTAAGATTTATTTTTTTTAAGATTTATCTCATTTTCATTGGAAAGTCAGATTTACAGAGAAGAGAGACAGAGAAATATTTTTACCTGCTAGTTCATTCCAAGTGGCCACAATGACCGGAGCTGAAACCATCTGAAGCCAGGAGCCAGGAGCCTCATCCGGGTCTCCTGCGCTGGTACAGGGTCCCAAGGCTTTATGTTATCCTCAACTGCTTTCCCAGGCCACAGGAAGGGAGCTGGAAGGGGAGGAGAGCATCTGGGATACAAACCAGCACCCATATGGAATGCTGGCACATGCACAGCAAGGAATTCAGCCACCAGGTTACCTCACTGGAGCCCTGGGCTGCAGGTAGTGGCCTAACCTGCTGGCCCCAAGGACTCTTACTTACTGTGTGTCCTTTCTCCAGGGCAGTGGAGCAGGAAGGGACATCGTATGAGAATTCTTTAAGTCTCTTGTAGCCTGAGCAGTATGTCTTGGTCAGAGAGACTGCTTTGTAGATGTTTTTGATTGATTTTTTAATAGTAGATGTTCAATAAAAACTGCATTTCATCTGAGATGTTGTGAAACTTGTATGTGGTCTTCCTATTTCCTGACAGACAGTTCTAGAAACTCATAGAATCTCTAGAACAAAGCAGCCTGTCCCTGAGCTAATGAGTTGTTTGGTGGCTGGGCGTCACCCAGATAGCTTCAGAATGGGCATGGTCCCAGCAAAGACCAAGGTAGGATGCTAGGTTCCAGAGAGGGGAGAGGGGCTGGAGGACTGGCAGGCGATTTCTCCTCCCATGTCTGTGGACTAAAGCTTCCATGACAGACTACAAAGACAGGGCTAGCAGAGTTTCCAGAGAGCCAAACACGTGGCAGTCCCTGGACGGTGGTACCCTTGGGATGCATGGACAGTGCATGCCCCTCCCCACTTGCCCCAGGCATCTCGTCCATTAGGCCACTTGTAGGTAAACTCTAAAACCTCCTTCCTGACAATCTGGTGAACAGAAGTCAAATGGTGTCAAGAGCTCTGTGAGCTGCTCTAGGTGAGGGGTTGAATGAACAGGGCACATGGTGGGAACCTTAAGCCATAACCAGTCAGCCCAAAGCACAGGGTGCAACCTGAGCCTTGCAACCAGCATCCAAAGTAGGGAACAGTTCTGAGGGATGAGGCCCTCCCCCCTGGGCTGTGACACTGTGTCCTGGCAAATATGGCTATAGAACAGAATCTGACTGAGTTCGTGTCTGCTGCAGAATTCACACAATAATTGTTCAGTATGTGGGAAACACTCCCTGCCTGCCTGGTCAGCTCACAGGCAGGTTTTTAAATTTGCAGTGCAGAAAGGAGACCTTTGGTGCTGACCTGGGGGAGCACGCAGTGGCCACTGACAGTCAAGCCCCACCTTTGCTGCGTCCAGGGTCCACGGAGGGCAAATAAGCCATGTATGAGGAACCACACTTTGTATCCCATGACCCAGTGCCCAGGACCACTGCTCTCTAGACAGAGAAGGGATCCTGTGCTCTGGCCAGATCTCAGTGTTGGCTTAATCTGTAAATAAGCCAGCCAGGTGCTGAACCTTGGTTCATCAAATGTGGCAATGACCAGCTGGAACAATTGTACTTTCTTCTCTGGAGTTTGAACCTGAGCCATGCACAGAGCCAGAGCTGAAGTGGAAAGACCAACAGGGAAGCTGGCAATGGATCAGGGCTCAGTGGCCGAGGGGGCAGGAGACTGCTGGACCCTCAAGCAGTGCAGAATATGCTTCCAGCCAGAAAACGTTAGGACATATGTCTGTCCTTTACATAAAGCAGTTCTTTGCTTATTATAAATTATTCTCATGACTTTTTCATCTATAATGAAGAAAATAGTTTGATTATTTGAGTTCATCATAAGCAGGAACTGTTTATCCAAATTCTATGATGGTTTCACTGAGTTTAGCCCATTAGATCATGAACTTACTTGTAGCTTGGTATTGCAGTTACAGAGGGAAGGAGGGACAGAGAGAGAGGTCGCCCATGTCTGGCTCGCTCCCTATATGGCTGCAACAGCCAAGCTGTTTGCAGCAAGTTAGGGATCACAACATGAGTATCTTTGCGACACATCCATGAAGCATTATCCAGCATAGCCTGGAGACACAGGCATGTTGAGCTGTGAAACATCCCGACTCGGTAGACACTGATGGATTCTGAGGAACACACGAGGGTTACTGTGTAAATGTGGGACAAAGAGCCTGAAGGAAGAGTGGCAGCAACGGTCTGGTCCCGGATGTAGACTATGGGATACATTGCCTACTTCACGTGTTCACCTCTGTACTCAGCCCTGGTTTCTGGGCCATCAGCAGTGTCACCTACACGTGTCCGCGTCCACTGGGAGTTCCTGCCTGAAGCCACCACCATGGTGATGTTTGCCACGTGGTCATCTCCTACCTCCTTTAGCTTGCTCTCTGCTGTGAGGAAGGGCTTTCCCTCTCTAAGTTTATTTGTAACAGTAAGTAGAAAACCAGCATAAAGTGTATGCACAAACATGCGAATGTTAGAACTTCTATTTGTGCAACAAATTAGAATCTGCTCTTATTATGTATTTTGATGGTATAATCACCCAAGATTAGGTTATCATAAGCCCCTTTGCACTGCTCATACATTTTTGGTTTATTTGTTTTTGCCACATCTCTGTCATTTCCTTCTTAAAAGTAGTTTCTTAACTTTTGGACACTTGTGGAGGATTCTACACTTTTGGATGAAGTACACTTACACCCAGCTACTAGCAGAAAATGCTGTCTGTCCATAGCGATGGGTAGAATTCCAGGCTTTTGGCTTCAATTGCTAGTTCACTCCCCAAAGGTCTGCAATTGAAGGCAGGGGCCTGGAACTCAATCCTAATCTCCCACATAGGTGGCAGGGGCCTGTCCATGCACTGGGACCATTTTCTGCTGCTTTCCCAGGTGCGTGAGCAGGGAGCTAGATTGGAAACAGAGCAGCCAGGCCTCGAACCAGCACTCCGATATGCAATGCCAATATCACAGGCAACAGCTTAACGTGCTGTGCCATAATCCTGGCTCCTTTATACGTTTTGATGTCCCCTCATTCATGTATGGCATCTTATAACACTGCTTCACCTGCCTGTGCCTGCTGTGTGTGGCCGGGACAGAGGCTGGGTGACAGAAAAGAGAGAGAGAGAGAGTGTGTCTCAGCATTCTTGAGTCTGCAAAGTCCAAACAGTGCACTGTGCCATCCAGCAAGGGCCCCTTCGGTGTGTCACAACACAAGAGACAGCCATGTGTTGTGGGGCCCAAGCTCATGCACAGCTTCTTGTAACAACCTGTCCTGCCCCATCCTCTAAGAACATCACGATTGACATGCTGTCCACTAGCCCCACTCCTCCAGGTCTGCTGCCACTGGAAGCTGTTACGGCCTGGACCATGCAGGCAGCACACAAGCCTTCCAGAGCAAAACCATGTCCAGGCCACAGCAGCATCCACTACATTATTTGCACAGTGTCTCCCAGAGTCAACCATGGCCGTCCAGTCCTGGACCCCTCCCCACTACCTTTCCCTGCTCCTGGCCTTCCTCACAGCTGCTAAGCTCCTCTGGCCTTCTCACCTCTGCCCTCCATGTTGAGTGACTTGGGCATTGGCCACCATTTTCTTCCTTCCAGTTGCCTTGAGATGCAGCCCCGTCCCCTCTGTGTCCCCTACTCTTGAGCTGGGCCACACATGGGCGTGGCTTGCTCGCTCTCACCAATCCCCTCAGAATTAGGGCTTAGGGCTCAGCATCCCATCCTTTGTGGGTGGAGCTGCCCCAGCCCAGTGAGAACTGCCTGTACCTGCATTGCCAAACTCATCATCTTCACTGCAACATCTCAGCCTTACAGGTCACCAGCTGCCCATCCAGCATCACCTCCCATCCCTGCACGAGAGTCTTTCTTTTCCTCCTTCCTCCTCTTTTCTTTCTTTCTTTCTTTCTTTCTTTCTTTCTTTCTTTCTTTCTTTCTTTCTCTCTCTCTCTTACTCTCTCTTTCTCTCTCTCTCTCTTTCTCTCTCTCCCTTCCTTCCTTTCTTTTCTTTTTTTAAGATTTTATTATTATTGGAAAGCCAGATATACAGAGAGGAGGATAGACAGAGAGGAAGATCTTCCATCCGATGTTTCACTCCCCAAGTGAACCGCAATGGGCCGGTGCGCGCCGATCCGAAGCCGGGAACCTGGAACCTCTTCCAGGTCTCCCACGCGGGTGCAGGGTCCCAAAGCCTTGGGCCATCCTTGACTGCTTTCCCAGGCCACAAGCAGGGAGCCAGATGGTAAACGGAGCCGCCGGGATTAGAACCGGCACCCATATGGGATCCTGGCGGGTTCAAGGCGAGGACTCTAGGCACTAGGCCACGCCACAGGGCCCTCCTTTCTTTTTTTTTTTAAGACTTATCTATTTTTATTGGAAAGGCAGATTTGCAGAGAGGAGAGACAGATCCATCCACTTGTTCACTCCTCAAGTAGCCATAACAGCCAGAGCTGAGCCAATCCGAAGCCAGGAGCTTTCCCCAGGTCTCCCATGTGGGTCCAGAGTTCCAAGATTCTGGGCCATCCTCCACTGCTTTCCAAAGCCACAAGCAGGGAGCTGGATGGGAAGTGGAGCAGCCATGATTCCATATGGGCACACGAACCAATACCCATATGGGATCACGGCATGTGCAAGGCGAGGATCTAGCCACTGAACCATAGCACCAGGCCTGGGAGTCTGCTTTCTTTCTTTTTTTTCTTTTGCATTTTTTTATTATATTTTTGACAATCTTTACATAGTTAATTAGGGTAAAAATGTTCAAGGGCTACAGGAAAATAGGTAAGACTATTATTTCCATATTGTTTGCTTCATATATCTGAGGTAAAGGGGGATTTTAAGGGAGAAGCCCCACCCAGTCTCCCAACCACCCCAGGTCCCTGATGTGGGTCTTGCTCAGGTGGTTTTGATAGTTCAACAGTTATAAATTGCTGCCAATCTCGCTACTCCAAGCACGATGAGGTCGTTGAAGAATCCACTGATTGACATAGTCCATCACAGAGTCTCCGTTTGCCCAGTATTTTCATTGCGAACATATAGCTGAGGTGGTTGATTGACTTGTTCTGTCTTCTGTCCTTTCATGGTCAGGGTTCTGAGTCCAGCAGTTCGATTGGGAGGATCCCCAAAGAAACTTTGTCTGAGGTGTTCCCAGACCAGATTCTTGTATGTACTAGCAAGTACAGGGCCTGGCACAGTCCCTCGCCCCGATCAGCTGATGGTCGCATGCTGGGGTCCGTGTGATGGTTGTGGAAGACAGGAAGGTGTGAAGAGTATTGTTCCATTGCAGGCAGGGCTGCAGGGAACTTCCTGCTGTGTATCAGGGCTCCGGCGGGATATCTCTACTACCATCTGAATGCAGCTCTGCCTCCCTTTGCATGGACACCAGACAACCTCACTAAGATCTCTGTAATTTAGTTAGGCATTGTCTGACTCTGTGGAGTTAATGTTTACTACCATTGTGAGCTTGGAAGTTGATGTTGCTGATACCGTTTTAGCAAAAGGGCCTTTTATTGCTGCCCCCATTGACCATATGCCAATCAAGAGTGTTCTGTCCCCAGGTGTAGAGGGCACCTACCCTCTCCCTCCTTCTTTGATCTTTAGGTCCTTCCTTCTGTGATGTTTTTCCTCCCTTAACTGATTCAAGACTAAGTTGTAGAATGAGGATTGTAGTAAGAATCTGTTACTGATTAATAGGCGCCATCCATTGGGAACTTCCTAACCATGGTGCCAGGATGGATAACGTCCTGCTTTAGGTAAAACAAACTGCAGAATTATCCTTAGAAACACCCATTTGACCATGATGTAAAAATCTGAGCCAGAGTTTGACTGGTTCTGTATAAATAAAGCGGACAGCTTTCTTGCATTGTCCACAATGATCAAGGAATCCTAGTGGTCCGTCTCTTTCTCTCTTTGCACCTCATCCATGCACCCTTCGCGAGTTCCGAACTCAGCTGGAGCTGGACTCCGGCAGTCGCAATCGCTGGGTTGATTCTGCTTCCAGCTCCGAGGAACCAATGGGTGCTGCAGTCCAGCCTGGTTCTGCCTAGCACATACTCGGCCCTCACATAAACCAGTGGGAGCTGCAGCCTAGTCAGAGGAACCCCCAATAACCCCCATCAGGCCTGCCCCCTACCCTGGTTTGCCAGTATGTGTAGCAGACTAGTCCAGTCTGTTCCACATACCATTCAGCTCTCATACATGTCAATGGGTATTAAAACCTTGTTCCATCTAACCAGCTCAACTGTCCAGCCTTCACAGATGTAGTTGGGTGTCTCTCAACCTACCCCAGGCCCTGTCCTTGTTTTTGTGCCCTTCCGTGGGGGGTAGTAACCCAAGAGGGAGGAGCGCACTATTTCCCTCCCAGACCACTCCCACTCCCAGATTATGCACTCTGCAGGTGGTTCTGTGGTTTGAGTCCTGCTTTCTTAATGACAGAACCTGTTTGGGTAACAGGCTCTGAAAAACAGGCATCTTCAATCTTGAATGTCTGCAAGTGTCCACCTTGGACAAGACAGAAGCTGCTCAGGAACTGTGACAACATCAGGCTACCAGCTTCTACCTGCTGGGTTCCAGCAGCCATTAGCATCTGTGTCAGTCTGGGACTCCACAGGTCCACTGGGTTCCCAAGCAGCACGGGGCTGGGCTGGTCTAGTCATGCTTGTTGCACCTCAAGTGCTATCCGGCTGTGCACCAACCCCACCCTGCCCTCCTTCCTGCAGCCCCCAGGGCCACTGTCAATTGTAGCCAGCCACTGTCCCAGCCCCCTGCACTGCAAGTCTCAAGGGGCCTGCTGCTCCCTGGCCTCCCCTGCTCCCACAAGGTCTCCAGGCCAGAGCCTCCCAACTTCCTGGTCAGTGCTCCCAGCATTCCTCTCTCCGGATATGGCTTCAGCTGGAGCATGGATGGAAGCGGGAAGGGAAGAAAACTGCAGGTATCCCAGGAGCACAGAGGAGACTGGAGGGAGCAGGGCAAGAGTGTGAGCATGCGACGTGGTTATGGAAAGAAGTGCCTGCAGGGGCCGCTGCTTCCCAGGGCTGTGGGGGTGAGGGGTGGGCAGAAGGCTGCTGTCCCCACTGGGCTGCACCACGCAGCTCGACCTGACCTATAGGCTTGGAGAGGGCGGGCTCTCAGAGGTCTTGTTAAGTGCAGCTCCTTGAGGGTCCCAGGTCTCCATTTCCTCTTAGGAGCAGAGTGGTGTGTCCCTCTTGTCCTGGGTGAGGACTTGTTCAGTTGTGGGAAACTCCCAAAGGGAAATCACCAAACTTCTCCTATACCAGCCATGCCAGCACAAGTCCACATACAGCATGAAGCAGAACTGTCTGGAGTGAAAACTGGTGCTGTTGTGGAACCACACCTCAAACTGGTTGGAGGCATTGTTGTAGAATCCCCAAACTGGGTCCACTTGCGCATTGTGCAGAAAGCCAATCACTGATGTCAGGGTGGTGGAAGAAAGTTGGCAGGGCTTATTGCAAAGTGCAAAGCAGGGAGGCAGGCAGTTATTGCTCAATTCCCAGGCTCCCCAAGGAGTCAGGAGACAGAGGCCAGAGTGAAGGGAAGGTTCTTATAGACAGACAATTGGGGCTGAGAGGTGTGTTCTATAAGGCACCTGATTGGTCAGGGATGCGGTGATATTTAGGAATTTATGATGGTAAGGTGGACTCCAGTCCATCTGGGAGTTAGATGAATCTAGCTACATTTTCTGCAGGACTTCTCCCAGATGAAGCCTTGCAGATAATACTGGCCATTAAAGTTCTTATCTACAAAGGAGCAAATGACTCCTTGAGTCCAGGGACCAGTAACCTGTAAGGCCAGTTGGACCCCTCCCTGAAGTCAATGAATTCCTTTTGATAAAAAGCAGACATCTTGCGCTGAGGGAAGCACGCAGGAGGCTGGGCTCTGCTTCTGCATCATGGGAGTTCAGTTTCAGCACAATGACCACAAAGGATGATTTGCAATATTTATGAAGATTCTTGGTAACAATTTGCAACAAAATAGTCCCAATTAGAGACCTTCATGTTCATTGAAATAAATCAATCCCAAATGTACAAATACCATATGTTTTCTCTGAAATAAGGCAACCTTAATGCAAAATACAAGATCAATAGATATAGAGAGGAGAATGTGCATTCATATATTCATCTAGAGGAACTATGTAATAGAGACTAGCATACCGAGAAGTAAAGACACAGTGTGCTATGCATCTCTACTGCCGAGTAAAAGATGGATTTCCAATGAAGCTGTTAAATATATCTTAACAACAGGTTGCTGGACGTTCTACCATTGTCTATACCTACAATATCATGATACACTTAAACAGAAGAATGGTGAATTTGTACTGTTATTGAAGGACTATACTATTCTAATAATACAGGGAAAACAATGAGGGAGCGTGAGAGGGGGAATCCCTGAGCCTATGGAACCATGGAAAATAGAAGTTAAAAAAAGAAAAAGAAAAAAGATTATAGGTAACAATATAGTTTTACCCATACTTCACTTTTAGGAAATAAACTAACAAATAGCTCTCATATGTGCAAAAAGGCTGTAGTGTTATGGCAAAAGAGCATTGTGGTCTTATTTATAAACATGAAAAGGCTGGAAATTATACAAATACTCAATAGAAGCTCACATAGAAATGAATGATAGTACATCCATATCATGAAAAAATGCATTAAAAAAAAGAACTATAGTACCTTGGGCTACTCTCTAAAACAGAGTAAAAGAGGTTGCTGAATCAATTATGTGGAAAAAAGAGAAAAACACCTGTTTGTTTTTGCTTTTAAGGTGTAAAATTTTTTTTTAAAGATTTATTTATTTTTATTGAAAGGTGGATATACAGAGAGGAGGAGAGACAGAGAGGAAGATCTTCTGTCCAATGGTTCACTCCCCAAGTGAGCGCAATGGCTGGAGTTGAGCCAATCCAAAGCCAGGAGCCAGGAGCTCTTGCGGGTTTCCCACGCAGGTGCAGGGTCCCAAGGCTTTGGGCTGTCCTCCACTGCTTTCCCAGGGCACAAGCAGGGAGCTGGATGGGAAACAGAGCCGCCGGGATTAGAACTGGCAACCATATGGGATCCCGGGCGTGCAAGGCGAGGACTTTAACCACTATGCTATCACGCCGGGCCCAAAATGTTTCTCTTTTAAAGGCAGATTTTTACAGAGAGAGAAGGAAAGACAGAGAGGTCTTTTGCCTGCTGGTATACTCCCCAAGTGGCAGCAACATCCAGAGCTGAGCTAATCCAAAGCTGGGAGCCAGAAGTTCTTCGTGTCGCCAATGTGGGTACAGGGACCCAAGGACTTGGCCCATCCTCTGCTGCCTTCCCAAGCCGTACTCAGGGAGCTGAATGGAAAGTAGAACAGTTGGTACATGAACTGGCACCCATATGGGCACCACTGGCAGAGGATTAGCCTGATGTGCCACACGCCGGTCCCATAAAATGTTCCTGGAAAGAGTACCTGGGCAGCTTAGCTCAGGCTACCCTTACAAAGTGCCATCGATTTAGTGGCTTACATGACAGAAATGCGTTTTCTCACAGCTCAGCAGGCTGGACTCATCCCATCATGAGCAACCAGCCCCATGGGCTCTTCTAAATGCAATTGCCACCCAAAAACTGCACCTCCAAGTGCCATCCCCTTGCGGGCTAGGGCTTCAACATCTGAACCGCAGTGGGGCACAAGGGGAGGGCGCAATTTAGTCTGCAGCACCAAGGAATTGATGGCAGCGCTTGGTGGGTCTGGGAAGAGAACTGGGGTGTTGGAGAAATGGGTCTGGGACGAGAACTGGGGTGTTGGAGAAAGGACTGGAAGATATTTATTCCTCTGCTCACCGATTGTGCCTCTTGCCTGTGGTTCTCCAATTTTCTGGCCCCAACTGGATTTCCTGTGCTGAAATGGTGACACTCCCTGTCTGGAGGGAGCATGGGTTCCCAGAGCTTAGAGAGGGAGCATGAGTTCCCAGAGCTTAGAGAGCTCAGTCTACAACAATGTCCTATCCAGACGTCTGAGTCTTGGGCTGTCCACACCTCTGATTTAATGATATATTCACTGGTTTACGTATTTATCTGAACGGCAGAGAAATTTCCATCTACCATTCTCACAGCCAGGTCTGGGCCAGGCTGAAGCCAGAAGCCAGGAACTCTATCCAGGTGTCCCTAGCACGAGGCCCATCCTCTGCTACTTCCCCAGGCACATGAGCAAGAAGTTGGATCAGAAGCGGAACAGCCAAGATTTGTGATGCATCAGGTTAAACCACCACCAGAAAGAAATGTTTGTGCATCTGTATGCTTTTCTGTACCAGTTACGTGGTGTACCTCTGAGGATCACAGCCAGAGAACTCACCCACCGTCCTGCCTTTAAAAGTTTCCGTTTGAGGTACCACCTAATGCCAGTAAGACTGGCCCACATGAATAAAAGCACCAACAACACTTGCTGGCGAGGTTGTGGGGAAAAGGGAACCCTACTCCACTGCTGGTGGGGCTGCAAGTTGGTACAGCCTCTATGGCAATCAGTATGGAGAACATTCAAACAACTCAAAATCAACATACCGTATGATCCAGCAATAGCACTCCTAGGAATATATCCAGAACACTTGTTTTATGAGAAACCAACATACACTCCTATGTTCATAGCAGCACAATCAGTAATTGCAAAAACATGGAAGCAGCCAAAATGTCCATCAGCAGAGGATTGGATAAGAAAGCTATGGTTCATCTACTCCATGGAATACTACTCAGCTATTAAAAAAAACAAAATGCAGTTCTTTGTGGCCAAATGGGCCAAACTGGAAACCATAATGCTAAGGGAAGTGAGCCAATCCCAAAAGGTTAAATACCACATGTTTGCCTTAATTTAAGATGATATGATGTTATGTATAACATGTTATGTTATGTATGTTATATGTTGTGTATAAACTAAAATTGAAATGTCAATAAGGTGGTCACAGAATGTGGTTAAGAACTCGCATTTATTTTTAACATATTGGTTACTCATTACTATGTCAATTAATTCCATAATGATGTAAATTTTTGCTGATGGTATGTTGGAGCTTTTAATTGGTTGAGATGATACTCTGCTGGCTCTGTCTTCAAACCAGAGAGGGTCTGCCTAAGAAGCCATTGAACTTGACTGGACAATAAGATGCTGGACTCTATGTTTGGTATATGCTTGCAATGAGGGAATCTCAACTGAACTTGAACTGTGGTTATGCAACAAGGTGGAGGAATCCACCATGGTGGGAGGGTTTGGGGAGAGGGGAGAATCCCAGTACCTATAAAACTATGTCACATAATACAATGTAATTAATAAAAAAGAAAAGTCTCCGTTGCCAACATCTATCAAGCCCAGAAAGCTCCAAGTTGGTTTAAAACGCCACTGGTCATGCCTGCTTCTGCCACTAGAGGGCCTTCCACCCTCATTTTCACAATTATTTTCCTCTGGAAGCCACTGTCTTGAAGTTTTTACTGTTGGAGAAAACCACAAGATGCAAAATTAAATGTAAAGCTCTCTAGAATAAGAAATGACAATAAATTACAATCTTCTTTTAGTATCTAGTTATCTATTTTTAGAGTCAGAGTTACAGAGCAAGAGAGCACTTCCGTCTGTTGCTTCACTCCCCAGATGGCCACAATAGCCAGTACTGAGCCAGTTCAAACCAGGAGCCAGGAGCTTCTTCTGAATCTCCCAGTGGGGTGCAGGGACTCAAGCACTTGGGTAATCATCTGTTGCTTTCCCAGGTACGTTAGCAGGGAGCTGAACTGGAAATAGAATATCCAGGACTTGAACTGGCACCCATATGGGATGCTGGACTGGCAGGCAGTGATTTAATCTGATACAGCACAATACCAATCCCAATAAATTTTTTTAAAGAGTTACTTATTTTTGTTTGAAAGGCATATTTTACAGAGAGAGAGAAGATGAGAAAGAAAGAGAAGGTCTTCCATCTGCTGGTTTGCTCCCCAAATAGTCACAACAATCAGAGCTGAGCTGATCCAAAGCTGGGAGCCAGCAGCTTCTTCCATGTAGGAGTACACGCTACAGGGTCCCCAGGCTCTGGGTCGTCCTCGACTGTTCTCCCAGGCCACAAGCAGGGAGCTGGATGGGAAGTGGGGCTGCCAGGACATAAACTGGCCCCTACATGGGATGCCAGCCCACAGGGTGGAAGATTAGCCTGATGTGCCACTGTGCTGGGCCACACCAATAACTTTTTTTAAAGATTTATTTACTTTTTATTATAAAATCAGATATACAGAGAGGAGGAGAGACAGAGAGGAAGATCTTCATTTGCTGATTCACTCTCCAAGTGGCTGCAACGGCTGATTCAAAGCTAGGAGCCCAAAGCTTCTTCCGGGTTTCCCACATGGGTTGCAGAGTCCCAAGGCTTTGGGCCATCCTCAACTGCTTTCCCAGGCCACAAGCAGGGAGGTGGATGGGAAGTGGGGCTGCCAGGATTAAAACCAGAGCCCATACGGGATTCTAGCATGTGCAAGGCGAGGACTCTAACCACTAGGCTACTGCACTAGGCCCATGCCACTAATAACTCTTTAAAAAGAAAAGTAGAGGCACACACAGAATCCATAAGCGATGAAGTTGCACAAATGTGGCCACTCTAGCAAAGAGAAAGAAAAAAAAAGGTTGATGCATACAACAAAGCACCACCAAATCTCAAATCTTCACCAACTGTTTTTTATTAATGAATGTTCTGATATCTTTATAATATTCTCCCATGTGGATCAACCCTTACCAAAGGCTGACTACTTCTGGATTTTTCTGTCAGATCTGCCAACATTTTCTTTATTCCTTATTTTTTTCTTTTTTTAATTATATTTTGACAATCTTTACATTGTTGATTAGGACAAAAAGTTACAAGGGCTAAAGGGAATATTGAGGAAAAACTCCACCCAGTCTCCCACCCACCCCAGGTCCCAGATGTAGGGCATGCTCTGAGATCCTTGCTCAGGTGGTCCCGGTAGTTCAACAGTTATGCATTGCTGCCAGTCTCACCACTCCAGACACGATGAGGCTGTTGAATAATCTACTGATTGACATAGTCCATCATAGAGTCTCCCTTTGTCCAGTGTTTCGCTGCCAACATACAGCTGTGGTGGTTGACTGACCTGTTCTATCTTCCGTCTTTTCTTGGTTAAGGTTCTAAGTCCGCCATTTCAGTTGAGGGGCTCCCTAAAGAAACTCTGTTGCCAGACCAGAATCCTATATGTACTAGCAAGTACAGGACCTGGCACAGTCCATCCCCCGATCAGCTGGTGGTTGCAATTGCTGGGTTGGTTCCATCTTCAGCCCCGACTTCCACTGGAACCAATGGGTGTTGCAGTCCGTCCTGGTTCTGCTCATCACATACTCAGTCATCACACCAACCAGTGGGAGCTGCAGCCTAGTCAGAGGAACCCCCAATAACCTCCACCAGGCCCATCCCTGCCCTAATTTGCCAGCATGTGTAGCATACTAGTTCAGTCTGCCCCATATCCCATTGGGCTCTCGTAAATGTCAAAGGGTATTGTAGCTTAGTTCCGTCCAACGAGCTCAGCTGTCCAGCCCTCACGGATGTTGTTGAGTTCCTCTCTGTCTAGCCACCCCAGCCCCTGTGCTAGTTATTATTATGCCCTCCCATGGGAGTGTTAACCCAAGAGGGGGGAGCCCATTATTTCCCTCCCAGGTCACTCTCACTCCTGGATTATGCTCTCTCCAGGTAGCCCTGTGGTTGGATTTGACTGTATTAGCCCCTAGTGCCAGCTTCTGCTACAGTTAAGCCCCAACAGCTCTCATCCCCTCTAGTTTTGTTAGCACTAGTAGGAATAGTCCACCCATCCTGGCTTTTCCCTGATCTGGTCCACATGAGACGCACAGGTGCTGCAGCCCTGCCTAGTCTGGTCCATCCCCCTCTCAGCTCATGCTCTCCAGTGGGAGTAGTTATCCAGCAAGGGAACCACCCCTTATTCCCCTGTCAGTTCTGCCCCTCCCTTCCAGATTCTCACGTGTGCTGGTTGGATGCTGCGGTCTCATGTGGCACAGGCAGCCTCAGCTCGGCATTCTGTGTTGTGTACTGCTTTTGTTGCAACCGAACCTGGCCCGACCCACACTCTGCTCCGGCGTTCGGATTTGCCAGTGGACAAAGCGAACCGATTCAGCCAGGTCAGCCCCCAACCCATGCCAAATGTATGCCATTGGGACAATTTCCAAAACCTCTTCTGGGCTGTTTCCTTCCATGCTTCTTGTGCTTTTTTGTAGGATCCATGTCCTGTCAGAGGAGTTGCTCAGGCTCCTCCATCAGAACCCCTCCTGATGCCAGGTTTCGCACTTACCAGTGGGTCCATGAGCCAGCACTACTCAGTTCACCTCCTGTCCTAGCAGGAACAGTGGCTTTTCTTAACTGGCCTTCAACCCATTCTGGTTCTTGCTGTTGGATGTTTCAGCCCAGCGATGGCTCGTCCATACCCACATATAACACATACATGGCTCAGTTGGGGTTGAAACCCAGCCTAGTCCGTCCTGCATCTACCCTGGTCCTCCAGAACACCAGATGGTGTTGCAGTCTGACCTGGCCCAGTGCGTCAAGTCCCAGTCCACACTTGTGCCAAGGGAGGCTACAACTGTATCCTGACCAGAACGCTGCCCCATTCCAGCCCGTGCGCCCCTTAGTGGGAACCTCCACCCAGCCAGGGTCTCCCCCCAGCTCCCGAACCGGGTCTGTTCCCAGCCAGCGTTAAGCGTGCCAGTGGTTGCTCTGGCTCAGCTAGGCATAGCCCGTTGCCTGTCGCGACCCCTGCCTTAGACACTGTGGCTCATCGTCCTTGGCTCACACAGACCAATTGGTGCAAGAACCTAGCTGGGCATGTCTTGTGGTCCATCCTGGTTTCCAATTTAACTGTGGGCTAAGGTTTGCTCAGTACTGCCCGGGGCGCCCAATCCATCCCCTTTCCATACATTGATGAGCAATCAGAGCTACTTTGCCCAGCCTGCCCAACCCCCAAGTCTGGACCTCCTGTTCACCAGTAGGAGCTATGGATCACCAGGAGAATTCCCAAGTTTCTCCCCTCTGTCCCCTCCCAGACCGAATTCTCACACCTGCCGTTGGGTTTTGGGCCAGTGCCTGGCGCAGACTGGCCTTCCTTTTGGCCTTGCATGGATTGGCGTACACAGCAGCCCGGCACACCCCGCACCCCATTCAGGATGGACATTCGGGTGCCGCTGCCCTGACCTGTCCAGACTGTTGCGGGTTCTTTCATCTGTGGTTGTTGTTAAGCTCCTTGGTCTCACCCAGCTTAGACCGACACCATCCCCACTCCTAAGCCATCCAGTGAGGTTGGAATTTCCACAGGGTGTGGCCCACACACCCTCCACACAATCTACTCCCAAATGTGGTTCTCGAGTCCTAATTAATGTCTTGGCCCTGCCTACTATGACCCCTCTGCTGCTCCATCATCATGGCAGGTAATGGGGACATCCTGCTGGGCATGTCCGGAGTCTTAGCTTTTGAATGAATTGGTGTTCGGTATTCAGCATTATTAAGTAACTACAAGTTCTTCGGAGGAAGATTTACTGTCATTGGGAATCTTTAAGATTGATTCACAGCCCCAAATCAATGTGGGTTCAGCATGGAGCTACCTAAGCAGCAAATCAATCAACCAATATCCCAGAGCTCCCCTGCCAGAGCAGCTCACCTCATGCACGTGGTGGCTGGCTGTATGAAGTAGGCATGAGGCCACTGTCTTGCCCAGAGGCCTCCTTCTTTATTCCTTAAGCCACTAAGAGCTGTTTGCAACATATGAGCCTAATTCCTACAAAGTAAAGATGCATAATAACCTTGTAACAAGTCCAGGGAACAATGGACGGGTTACAAAGGAGAGCACTTCAGGGTTGATGGCAGCTCAGTAATAACACTCCATGGTCCATGCAGCCACATGGCCGCTAACTTCACCAGCCGAAGGGACTTACAGTGGTTCTGTTTCTAGTCCTGGTGTGGGATCGAACCACCTAAGGGTACCTGGGAACACTTGAAAAGCCAGGAGAATTCAGCAGAAGCCTTAGTATTGTCTCCACCCGCTGCTTTAAGTTCGCCTTCAGTGGAGAATGGTTTCGAGGTGCCTTTGATGTGGCTGCCAGGAATTAATTATTGTCAAGGGCTGCTTAGTTCCAGCGGATTAAAAATAATCATAATAATAATTGTGTAAAGATTTTTTTTTAAAGAAAGCGGGTGAAAGAAAATGTAATTGACTTTTAAAAAAAAAAAAAGTCTTTTCTAAACTCCCGTGACGGACGGGCCCCGGAAGGAAGCCGGGGGATGTCAAGGCCGGGACAGAGCGTTAGGGAGTGCAGGTTTGAGACACCCCCGTGCCGTGAGAAAACAGCACTAAGCCAACCCCTCCGCCCGCTGCTCCTGACGGGGAGCCAGCTCGCTGGAGGTCTCCAGGCCGGCTAGAAGGAAAGGAGCCCGAAGAACAAAGGCCGAAACTGCTTTGGAATGCATCCCTGCTGGGACTCGTTGTTTGGGGTTGCTAACAAGCACCCTGGCTCTCACCACGGGGGTTGCTCCGGTGATGACCTTGTGGGCCTCCCTCCGAATCACTACAGAGAACCGGGGAAGGCAGGCTGGTGGGAGAGGTTTTACACGAATTCCAGAGACTTTTCTTCCCCCTAGTTCTGCTCGTACTTAACCTGGTCTCGCCCACAAGGCAGGCTGCGCACTAAGAGACTTGTCATATCCCCGGTGGCCTCTAGGTGGCAGCGTGTAGTAGCAGCTGACTGCCTCACGAAAGAGGAACTCTGAGATGAAGGAGCAATATTCGTTCTAAATTGTTAACATTATGCCTTCATCTCTATGCAGATCCATTCTTCCCTTCTCCCAGCCTTCCTTCCCTCCACCTGCTCGCACCAGATACTGAGAATATCTCAAATTTAGAAATGTATTTGAAAAGCAAAGCAATAGAGAGAGACAGAGAGAAATCTGCTAGTCCACTCCCCAGACGACCACAACTGTCAGTGCTGGGTCAGTCCAGAGCCAGCAGCTGGGAGCTTCATCCATATGGGTGGCAGGAATTCAAACATTTGGGCCATTTTCTACTGCTTTTCCTAGGCCACTAACCAGGAGCTGGACCAGAAGTGGAACAGCTGAGACTTGAACTGGTGCCCATTTGGCTGATATGAAGCTGGGTGCCGGGAACTCCTTCTGGGTCTCCCACAGAGGCCCAAAGCCTGAGGTTACTTTCCACTACTTTCCCAGGCAATGAACAGGGAGCTGGATCAGAACTGCAGCAGCCAGGACTCGAACCAGTGGGCATATGGGATGCCATTGTCACAGGTGGCGAGTTTATCCATGGAGCCATAGTGCCAGCCTCACCAGTTCAGTTATGTTTGCTGGCAGAACTTTTCCCATCTGTTCCTGACATGAGCCATCACCTTCTTCAGACCTTGCTTGGTTTCCTGGAACCCAGCAGCCACTAAGTCTCGCTGACCCTTCTCCCTGTGTGTAGAACATGATTGGTAGAGAGTGACCCAGGATCCCCGCTCCACCTGGCTCTATTGCAGGTCTGTTCATGCACTGCACTGCTGTGAGGAACAGGCTCCCTATGGAAGGTCAGCCCTTCAACCGGGTCATAGGGTCCGCCCCCAAATCCCCCGCCACACACTTGCCCTGGGGACACCAGCCATTTAGTCAACCAGTCTGCTCCTGCCTTCTGCGTCTCCCCCATCTCTGTTTGGGCTCCCTGGTGGCGGGCAAGAACATGGCACCCTCGCTTCATTCCACTTCAAGCTCCCTCTGAAAGCAAAAACAAAGAGTTGTCATGGCTCTCACCTGCTCCGCTACCTCTCTTCCGATTCTCCCAGGCCTGCAGCTTTCTGCCCAGGGTGCGCACCACATCAGTGAGCTCCGCTTGGCCACCTCCCAGGGTTGGTTCTAAGTATTTGACCCATCATCAGCAGCAGCAGTCAGCTGACCGGCTGGCTTCCTTTCCCTGGTTTCCTCCTGGCTCTCTGGCCGCTGCTTCCCGGGGGCTTCTCAGGCTGGGTCTGATCTGCAGTGCTGCATGGACCACTCCTCTCCCTTCATTTTCTCAAGAGCTTTAAGCGGTCTCAGGCTCTGAGCTTTGCCGTGGACTCCTAACTTCTTGGTGTCTCCCCAGGAAGTCTGGTGGACACCAATCATGGTATATCCCCAACAGCTGCCCCCCAAAGGACCTGCTCCCTGGCACGGCTCACCACCAAGCGTCTGCCATCTTGGCCCTTGTTTTCTTTCATTCTCTTGGTTTTTGGGGCCCTGATCATGGGAATCTGATGTGACACCTTCTCCTCACTCACCTTCTAAGGCCAACATCTGCCACGCATGTGACCCTACCTCCCAAAGACAGTCCTATCCTGCCACGTGCTCCACCCCACACCTTGCCACTGCTCTTGAGTGCAAACCACCCCATCGCTCATCTGGACCATGGCAGTGGCCTCCCAGCAAGTGGCCCCCTTTTTGTACTTATGCCTGCACTCATGTCTGTGCCAGACCCAACAAGGACCCAGGAAGTACAGGATGCCTTGGCCAGCAAGCAATGTGCTCACAGTTTTCTTGCTTGCTACAGAGAAACATTGGAAAGAGCTGAAAACATTGCCATATGAGAAAGGCAACTGAGGGAAGTGAAATAATGGAGCAACAAACTATTGTTAATAATGAATAGGTAGAAAATACCACATTGAAAAAGCGTTCAGGGTGAGCATGTGAAGGAGTGAGTAGATCCTTTGTGCCTCATAGAGATGTCTTTCAGGGCTGGCACAGCAGCGTAGCAAGCTAATCTTCCAAGCACTTGGGTCATCTGCTCGCATCAACAGGAAGCTGTTTCTGAAGTAAAGTAACTGGGACTCAACCAGTGCCCTGGTATAGGATGCTGGCGCTATAAGTGGAAGATTAACCCACTGTACCACAATGCTGGCCCCAATGACCGTTTTAATGATTACGCTTAGGAGCAGGTTTAAGTGAATTATCAACTCGAAAAATCACCCTTGGATATATGCTACAAGACTATAAAGTATGTTGAACAAAACCAAAATACATGGGGCCCGTCAAAGGGAGTAGCAGGCTAGATCCTCGCCTTGCATGTGTTGGGATCCCATAAGGGCACCGGTTCACGTCCTGGCTGCTCCGCTTTTCATCCAACTCTGCCTGTGACCTGGAAAAGTAGTACAGATTGGACTAAGATCTCGGGCCCTTGTCCAACTGGGAGGCCAACAAGAGGCTCCTAGCTCCTGGCTTCGGATCAGCTCAACCAATCTTTGCAGCCATTTGGAAAGTGAACCAGTAGATGGAATATCTCTCCTCTCTGTAAAATCTGCCTTTCAAATGAAGATAAATAAATCTTTTGTAAAAAGTAGAAGCTAGTGTACATCTATACATGGATATGTGTGTGTGTGTGTGTATATATATATATATATATACATATATGCTGCATCAACTATGATTACACAATTTTGATTAAAAAAATCCCAATCTGTAAAGACATTTGGGCATAAATATTCCTTAACAAAGCAGGAAACAAGAGGGGAGTCCCAGCCTTCTTTACAGCCGTGGTGGTTAACCCTGGTCAGTGATGCGTGCACTGCCTGCCGGTGTGCTTACAGGCCAGTCTGTGGGCGTGACTGTTTTACAAGCTGCCATCTGGACGTCTACGGCCACTCCCCAGGAAAGCACCTGGAAGCAGCAAATGGCTAGGACCACGTGACTCCCCCAGAGTGCAGCTGCCCTGCTCCCCAGCCGCGAGGCTGGCCGAGTGCTCACAAAAACTGCTCTGCAGCGTGCAAGAGGCCTGAGGAAGTTTCAGAGCTTACCGGGCTCCGAGCCTTCTGCTGCCCAGCATGGCTCAATTTCTTTTCTGCCTTACTGTGTAGGGCATTTCTCTTTGTGTTCCATGATGAGATTATACCTCCAAGAAACCATCCATACATGCTATGCAAGGAATCTCTATGAGGATAACAGGATAAAAACAGCAACAAACACGAGTCGGAAGAGAATTGCAGGGGCCAGCACTGTGGCTTGGGCCCCTGCACCCACGTGGGAGACCTGGAAGACTCTCCTGACTGCAGCCTGACCCAGCCCTGGCCATTGTGACCTGTGGTGAACCAGCCAGTGACGGATATCTCTCCCTATCTTCCTCTCTCTGTAACTCTGCCTTTCATATTGATAAATCATTTTAACAAAAAATTACAGGCACGCTCAATCCCCCAGACGTTACTCCCTGTACAAAGATTAGCATTCTAGAAGAAAGTGCTGAAGTGTGTAACGGAACATCAGATTGGGAATTCGGGAATTCGAGCGAGACACCAAGATAGAATAATGATCATCACACCCTGCCTAATTTTGAGTCAGGCCTAGATGAAACTGTGCAGGGCAGGCGGTCACCAACACGCCCTCCCAGTGGAGACACAGGGTGAGGTGGCGCCTCCCCGACAAGGCACCACTCAACCTGGGAGTGAACCTGGGGAAATTTCTGGGTGAGAGGAATCCCGAGGAAACTGCCCAGAGAGCTTGCTCTGTGTCCCCGGAGGCTGTGAGATGCAGGGAGCAGCCCCAAAGCTCTCAGACACCTGGGGTAAGGGAGCTGGGATGACAAAAGCAGGGCTGGAAAGGACTTATATTCCAGCAAGTCCAGGGAAATACTAAGCACATAGTAGGAGCAGGTATCTTTGGGCAAAGAGACAAAGTAAGGCTATCTGGTTTTGAGAACTATAATGGTGGCTTTATTTATTTATTTCAAAGGCAGTGTTAGAGAGAGTCCACCTGTTGATTCATTCCCCCAGTGGGCAGCATGACCAAGGAGTGGGCCAGGCTGAAGCCAGACTCTGTTAGGAAACAGACACAGAATAGAGAGTGAGATGGGGCAGGAATTTACAGCCAAATCAAATTTGTTATCAAAGAAAAAAATAAATCTGCGGTGGCTGGAGTGAAAGTGGGGCAAGTGCCCAGTGCTTCAGCAGGCTGAACTTTCATCTGGGGTCCCGGTGCTGGTCCCGAAGGTGGGGAAATTCCAAGAACGTGGAGGAGCAGGTGGAGACGGGCCCAGCTTTTCCAGAAGGAACGGGAGAAGACGGGCCCAGCTTTTCCAGGAGGAGCTGGTGGAGATGGGCCCAGCTTTTCCAGAAGGAACGGGCGAAGATGGGCCCAGCTTTTCCAGGAGGAACAGGCGAAGACGGGCCCAGCTTTTCCAGGAGGAGCGGGAGAAGACGGGTCCAGCTTTTCCAGGAGGAGCTGGTGGAGATGGGCCCAGCTTTTCCAGGAGGAGCTGGTGGAGATGAGCCCAGCTTTTCCAGGAGGAACGGGTGAAGACGGGCCCAGCTTTTCCAGGAGGAACGGGTGGAGACGGGTCTGGCTTTTCCCATTTCACCCTGTATAGTCTTACTCCCTGGAGGGAAGGTACCACAGAGTGAGGTGGGGGGCAGGTTAGACTGATATTTGCGATGCAGTGGAGAAGTTCCTGGTGGGAGAGTCCCTGTTTACTAAGCAGAGGGCATAAGGCACAAACCCGTGTCCTCGTTCCCATCAAGATCTACCATGTGAGAGCAGGGACCCATGCACGTGGGCCGTCTGCCACTGGTTCTCTTTGCATGTTTTAAAACATCAGGATTCCCCAACTGTGGTGATCATTTGGGGAAATAAACCAGCAGATGGAAGATCTTCCTGTCTCTCGTCTTCTCTGTAAATATGCCTTTCCAATTAAGAAAATAAAAACTTCTTT
Organism: Ochotona princeps; assembly: GCF_030435755.1. Taxonomy (NCBI): domain Eukaryota; kingdom Metazoa; phylum Chordata; class Mammalia; order Lagomorpha; family Ochotonidae; genus Ochotona; species Ochotona princeps. The sequence continues at coordinate 51,735,182 of NC_080832.1, read as the reverse complement.
TTTTTTTTTTAATGATAGAAACATTAGTATCCTTTGGATATTTGTTCACCTGGCTCAGGAACAGCCATCCATCCCTCAAAGATTTGCATCCCCTGAGGTCCATCCTTTAAGTTGTCCTGGTAATAACTCTTTTTACCATCTTTCCTCTGCAAACAATATTTTCGCTCGAATGAACTCTCCCCAAACTAAATCTGATTCATTTCTAAATACAATGCACCAGGGTGTGTCTTCTAAGTGCAATTAACACCTAGGCCACAAGAGGGCAACATGCAACTGTGTGCACACCTTGTATAACTAGATTGCACTACAGAATTACACTTTCAGTGGCTGTTTAATCGTATGTTTACATACTTGAATTAATTTTATTCCATAAATCCAGAATAATTGAGAGCAGGAGAGTTTCATTCTTTTTTTTTTAAAGATTTATTCATTTTATTACAGCCGGATATACATAGAGGAGGAGAGACAGAGAGGAAGATCTTCCATCCGATGATTCACTCCCCAAGTGAGCCGCAACGGGCTGGTGCTATGCCGATCCGAAGCCGGGAACCTGGAACCTCTTCCGGGTCTCCCACATGGGTGCAGGGTTCCAAAGCCTTGGGCCATCCTCGACTGCTTTCCCAGGCCACAAGCAGGGAGCTGGATGGGAAGTGGAGCTGCCGGGATTAGAACTGGCGCCCATATGGGATCCCGGTGCCTTCAAGGTGAGGACTTCAGCCGCTAGGCCACGCCGCTGGGCCCCAGAGTTTCATTCTTAAACGTGTCCTCTCAGACTCTAAGTAGTTAAGTTCAAACTAAGCATCATTATTTTGCTGCCTAACGTCTTTGCGTGACTCATTGGGTTGCAGGCAGTCATTTCCTGCACAGCCTGAAGATGCCTTCAAGCTCCAAATTACACTGCATTCCTAGTTCTCGTTGTGTCTCCTGCAGGCCATCAAGTTCATGGGTTTTATTATAGCCTTGCAAATTAGCAGAAAAAAATTTACTAGTCCATAAACCTGTTATCAGCTCCATCTTGCTACTGGGGGCAGGTCAGTAATGAAATAGCTGAAAGCACTATTATTCATAACTTACTCAGCTATAAAGCTAGTGATTGTTGTGCAAGTAATTTCTAGCTTGTGTCTGTCTCCTTGCAAAATGTGTACATGGCTAGCATATGGGATGGTGCATCCGGCCAGATAAACCCGGCGCCAGGTGCCAGGGTAATCTGTGCTGTGTGTGCCAACGGTGAGCCATCAGTCTGATTTCACTGATTTAACGAGTCACCCTGTCTGAGTGTTTGTGCTCCTCCAACCCCCAAGTTCACGTATTAAGATCCAAACCCGCCGGGGTGACGGCATTCGCAGGTGAGGACATTGGGTAGTGATCGGATCTTGGGGGCCATTTACCTCACGAGCAGGGTTTGTGCTCTCAGCAAAGAGGACATTCCCGTGGCTTCTGTCCCTCCATGTCTGTGTCGTTCTGTGCCAGCCATAGTAACATTGCTTTTGCACCTCAGGACCTATGCCATTCTGTGCCAGCCACAGGAATGTTGCTCTGTCCCTCTGGGTCTATGCTGCTCTTGCCAGCCGCAGGAACAAAAACCCCGGCCCTTGAGAATGCCTGCTGGCAAGAACAGCACTGGCCCGAACAGGCCCACTGCCTCCACTCCAGGTGCCCAGTGGGGAAGAGGGGTGGGAAACCAGGCTCCCCACCCCTGGCCTGAGACGGTCGTGGCCTGTCCAGGTGGCCATCGCCAAGGCTCCTTTAGCTTTGATTGGCGTTCTGAGTCAGCCCCCGCGTGGCTTAGGGCTCAGGTCCTTCCCCTGGTGTCTGAGGAACACTTGCACCCCCAGAAGCGAAACTCGACATCCACAAAGTTCCCTCGCAGCAGGACTCCTCAGAATCTTCAATGGGCCAACACGTACCTCCCAAGGGAAGATATTCTTTACCACAAAAAATCTATTTTTTGGAATACTGTCATATAGACTCTCTGTCTTGAGTTGCACACATGGGCGTGAACTGTATCTAATCATCTAATACGGATCAGTTATTTAGAACAACAAATCACCCTCCCTCCTTAACCACAGTTGTATTTAATCACACAGGACAACAGCTGAGGAGCGTCTCTGGGGTTCTTGGAGGGAGCCAGAGGTGACACTAGTCCTGTGACACAAGGCGACTTATGTATACCACTTGCCAGCAAAGACCACAAGGGACATCCTTCATCCAGAGTGGCCTTGATTTTAACAAGCTCTGGGTGCGCTCTAGGTGGTCCCCTGGCAGGAACCCCAACTTCTCAGAGACCTGTTTAGAGGTGGCTGGGCCTGGGAGTTGTGACGAATGAACAAGCCAAGGGACCCTTTGTTCCTTAGGCAGGATTTGCCTTTCTAAAGTCTTAGGAAGACAGACTGGAGACACAGCAAGGGTCTTGTTACTGACCTACATGACACTGTCCTTCCCCAAATCAAAGGCTAGACCATTTCCCCCACACAGAAATCAAGACAAGCCAACGACCTTAAAAAGGATAAATTGATTAAAACAGAAGGGGAGCATTTTGTAGGCAAATACATTCCCAGGACAACCTGAAATAGCAGGTGTCACCGGCACCCCACGGGGTAGAAGTTGCTATGGCAACGCATGGGCGGGGGGGGGAGGGGGGCAGGAAGCATTTTGGCTGCTTTCTCTGTGCAGGCTGGGCACTGCCTCTACTCATCTACAGACTTGCCTGAACCCTCCTGGTCCTGTGGCCGACACCAGTGTTATTCTAACACATCCTGTGTAGCCTCCCTGTGCTGAGCTGATGAGCATGTTAGTCACAGGTTGAACTTGACCTTGAGGGTGGAGATGAGTGAATGACAAGAGTCCTTGGGGGCATATCCAGGGAGGGGATGGGGGCAGGAAAGATATTCCCAGTTCCAGATTGCCCTTCAGGGCTCAAACACAGAGAGCAGGTGACAATCTACAGTCACTTTCTCTCACAGGATCTAGGCAAACTGCCAACATCTGGCACCTACAGAAGTTTCCTCTAGCATGTCTGGTGTGAGCACCTATGGGTCCCAGAGGTGATGTGCAGGGCTCTCACCTGGACCCATCTCAGCTACCTATCTCAAGAGACCCAAGTCTGACTTCAAGACTGGAAGTCAGAAGCTGTGAGGGGTGGGCATTCAGCAGAGCAGTGAACCCGTTCCTTGGAACACCTGCAGCCCATAGCAGAATGCCTTGGGTCCAAGCTCCGGATTCCAGCTCGCTGCCGGTGTGCACCCTGGGCACCCTGGGGCCCAACCACACCCATGTGGGTGACCTGGATGAAGCCCTGGACAACTGGCTGTGGCCTGGCCCAGCCCTGGTTGCTGTGGGTATTTAGGGAATGGACCAGCGGATGGGAGCCCTATGTCCATCTGCCAGATTAAAAATATAAATAAGTAAATAAATAAAAATCAGACACCGAAGCAAGAAAGAACAGAAAAACAAGCAGCCCTGTCTCCGCAGAGACCTCCAGAGGCGCACACCAAGTGCTTGAGATCACACGCTCAGGATACTTCTACGGCCGGGGTGGAACTCTGTACTCTTCCAAGTGCAGAAGAAAACAGCGATTGTCTACAACCTCGGTGAAAAAAAAAAAAAAAAACAAAAAACCCTGTATAAATAGCCACCAGCTGTTGGTCAGCCTTTGCTTTTCAGAGCAAAAGCCAATCACAGAGAAGACACACTCTGTGACTACAGAGCTGGACTTTGCTGCGACTGATTTCCACCCAACCCACCCCCAGGCTGTGGCCTTGTTTGGGGCTGGTCTTCTCCCAGAGGAACAGAGCAAACTACACAGTTCCACATGAGGCTGGCTGCAGATCCAGGGGAGGGGGCTGGGCCCAACAGGCTGCCCGAGGCGCTGGACAGATACTTGCATCTCAATATTAAAAGCAGAAGCTGTACCACCCCCTCCTTGCTCACCCTGAAAGGCCAACACAGGGCCGTCAACTGGCTGGCTGGGGGCGTCTCTCTGGGGGACGGCTGTGCGATTCAGCCCCTTGGCTGCAGTGATCTGCAAAAGGAGCAGGTAGCACAGCCTGTTCGTTGTCCCTTTGCAAACGGCACCAGACGATAAGACTCGGAGGACTCTAATGAGTACCCATCTTGTAAACACGGAGATTACAGGGTCTTTCGACATGGATATGTGGATGAAAAATGACTGAGTCCTATCATTACAGGAAGCCAGAGGGGAAAACGCACGGTGAGGTGGGGCCCCTTCTGTAAACACACTCGGGGCTGAGCCTCACAGAGCCTCCCCCAACGTGCTGCTGCCACTGCCTTTTCCCCCTCCGAGTACCAGCTCCTGTCCCTTAAAGGAAGTCTTACACTCATTTAGCTCTGTACCTAGCCCTACCCTTTTAACTATATACGAATACCAAGACACATAGACACAGTTAGGGGAGACAGCTTTGAAATGCTCTCTTGTTTCCTGTATCTTTTTAAAAATTTTTATTTATGGGGCCCTGCGTGGTAGTCTAGCATCTAAAGTCCTCACCTTGCACACACACTGGGATCCCTTATGGGTGCCAGCTGTAATCCTGGCAGCCCTGCCTCCCATCCAGCTCCCTGCTTGTGGCCTGGGAAGGCAGTCGAGGACGGCACAAAGCCTTGGGACCCTGCACCCATGTAGGAGACCTAGAAGAGGCCCTGGGCTCCTGGCTTTAGATCGGCACAGCTCTGGCCATTGCAGCTGCATGGGGAGTAAATCTACAGATGGAAGATCTTCCTCTCTGTCTCTCCTCCTCTGTATATCTGACTTTCCAATAAAAAAATTTTTAAAGAAATCTTTAAAATTTTTATTTATTTATTTTTTTATCTGCAAGGTAGATTTACAGAGAGAGGAGGAGAGAAAAGAGCAGAGGTCTTCCATCTGTTGGTTCACTCCCCCAAACGACTGCAATGGTCAGAGTTGGGCTGGTCCTAAGCCAGGAGCCTGGAGCCTCTTACGGGGCTCCCATATGGGCGCAGGGTCCCAGGACTTAGGCCATCTTCCCAGGAACATTTAGCAGGAAGCTGGAGTGGAGCAGTTGGGATTTGAACTGGCGCCCAGGTGAAATGCCTGCACTGCAGGTGGAGGCTAAACTTATTGCTCCGTGGCGTTGAGTACTAGCATAGCACCTGGGTTCCAGCTATGGCTCTGCTGGCAGTTCCAGCTTCCTGCTAATGTGTACCCAGGAGGCAACAGGTGATGTCTCAAGTGCCTGACATGCCAGTGGGAGACTCAGATGAAGTTCCTGGCTCCTGACTTCATTCTGGTCCAGCCCAGGTGGGAAGGATCGAGGATTAGGGGAAAGTGGGTGAGAGCATCGTTTCCAAATTTCCTTTTTCTTCCTGCTGTATCTGGGGAAGGGAAGAGAAGCCGCACCCAGCCTCCTAATCACCTCAGTACCCGGAGATGGGGAATGACCACCTGATATCATGCCAGGGTCCCCTTTGTGAAGCATGCTCTGAGGGTATGCTCAAGTGGTTTTGATAGTTTGATGGTTCTGAAATGCTGTCAATTTCCCCTTTCCAAGGATAAAGAAATCTCTGGCTGACATAGTCCATCTTAGCATCTCTATTCACCCAGATACTCACTGTCATCTCTGAGTTGGGGAAATAGTCCAATTTTTCTCTGCCTTCCTCCCTCTGCTGTATAGACATCATCAAAACTTTAAAAACCCAAAGTTAGAAAAGAAAACCAGAACCATATATTGAAACCCACGTAGGAGGTGGTAAGTACAGGACAACATCAAACGCCAAGCCCTAGACCCAAAGTCAAGTCTCTCACTTTCAGCCCGGACCCTTGGAAAGGACTACATCAACTCTCTGGTCCCTGGAAGAAGTGAGAAACTTCTGGAGTAAACACCTTTAGGTCAGGCCCTCAGGACTTCCACAGCTCAAGCAAAATGATTCAGAAAACAAAGACCACCAAGCAGCCAGGGAATAGGCCGTCACAGAGAGCAGGAAGCAGACAAGCCATGGCTGGTCCTCCCAGGATTTGTTGCTGGAATTGTCAGATGTATACCAAAAAGTATTGTAAGTAAAATATTTAAAGAAACCCAAGATGAAGGTTAAAGCTTTAAAAAAAACAAAACAAAAAAAAAAAACTATGCCATCCGTATTGTATTAGACTGCAGAATACTAAACAACAAAACCATCTCAAAGACAGGAAGCAGGAAAAATCACCTTCAATGCCACAACAGCTACCTTTGCATAACGTAACCCAGGCTGCTGCGGGTTGTATCCTCAGCGTGATGTGGGAATGTGACAGGACTGCATGTAGTGCAAGTTTATTTTTTTGTGTGTAGAGATTTCTTTTTATTCATTTGAAAGGCAAAGTTACACAGAGAGGAGGAGCGATAGAGATCTTCCATTCACTGATTCCCTCCGCAAATGGCTACAGTGCCCAGTGCTGGACCAGGTCAAAGCCAGGAGCCTCTTCCAGGTCTCCCATGTGGACACAGGGTCCTAATGACTTGGTCCATCCTCCGCTGTTCTCCCAGGCACATTAGCAGGCAGCTGAAAGGGAAGTAGAGCAGCTAGGACTTGAACCAGTGTTCATATGGGATGCTAGTACTGCAGGCAACAACTTTCCCTGTTATGCCATAGCACTAGTTTATCCCTCTAGTTTACCTCACACAAAAAGGAGAAAACAGAAGATTCTCAATGAGCAACATAAAGGCTGTTATGCCTGCGCTGCTTTCTGGGTATCTCATCAGGAGCGTTTGTGTGTGAAAAGTCAACTTAAGTCCGAGGTTAACCTTTACAGAGTGGAGCAAAGAGCACCTTTGGTGTGCCCCGATTCTAGGAATTCAGCAAACAATTGAGTTATTGCTGGTTTCAGATGCCAGCGATCAGTAATCACACTGAGCTGCCCACTCTCAATTACTCTGAGCATTGTCTGCTTTTGTGGCTGGTCATGAGAACTGAAATGTTTTCCTAGTATATACTGTGTCGTTTCCACGTGCTCAGGATGACTAACGCATTAGTCAGAGGTTACAACACGAGAGACCTGATGTCCGGGCAGAACCTGCCTCCCCAGCCCTGCCTTGCTCACTCCAGCCAATTCTTCCCCCAGCCTTCAACCTCTGAGACTGCTTCTGCTCCTGGCATGTGATCCCGGGCCTCGTTGCTCAGACTTGCGGCTCTGGAAGTCCTTCACTTAGTAAAAATCTTCATAGACTGTCCTCTGTGGATTGCCTGGGATGTCTTATCCCTTTTTGTATCATTTTTTGTCCATCAATAGGAAAGTGTGTGAGCCCCGCTGGTAGAGAAGTGAGAAAGAGGAGCCAGGAGGCAATTGAAACAGCTGTGCTTGGAGTACTGGGGAAATATATGAACCAAGCCTAGCCCAGCACGTTTTAACATATGAAGAAAATTGGATATCATCTTTTCATGCCTGATGTTACATCCAAGGTGCCCCCACCCACCATGATAGAGCAAAAAAAGAAGGATGAATTTGGGGTTGAGAGGGCACCAGGTCATGGCTGCTGGTCATGCATTCTAGGTCAAGAGTCCTGGATTTTCCCACCAGAGATCCAAGCTCACATAGGGAGCCTAAACTGCTGATTGACAGGCCTGGGGGCAGGTCCTCTCCCATCTCAGGGACGGTATGTTTTCTGTTGGTCCTTGCTAGCATGCACAGCATCTCAGAGGATACATGTCTCTGTCGGCTCCACAACAGGCTGGACCAGGAACGTGTGGGAGATCGCCCCTGAATCTCCGCCTGCTGCCTGGTGGGCGTGGCCCACATCTTACCTGCCAGCTGTGTTTTGGAGGGTCTGAAGGGATAAATGTGCTTTCTAGTCAATTACAGGGCAGTTGTTGGGTGGGAGGACTGATGAGAGATGCCCCCCCCCCCCCACCTACCCTTCTTAATCTATATAAGCTTGTGCTTGCATTACAATAAATGAACTTGCTCAACCAGACTGTCTCTGGTGGTTCTTGCAGCCACAGAACACCATTGCCTCACACCCTCAGTGATTTCAGGGGCCTGCCGGCAGGAAAACCCCCACAGAGAGAGATAAACAACTGGTTCAGATAAAAGAGATTGCAGAAACCTTGAGTAGTACATTGCCAATATTAGGATTTTAAGTTCCTGTAACATACTAGTAGGTAACAATGTAGGGCTCAGTCAAAAAGCACGGGCTCCAAGCTACTTACTAAGTATGTAACCTTGGATGACTGACCTCCCCTCTCTGTGCCTTAAATCCCCCATCTGTGAAGCATGGGGAAACACTCATAGGTAACTGGGAGGATTGCTGAGTGGATGAGAAGCAGATGCAAGACTGCGGCTAGCACATGCTCGGCACTCTGTATGCTAAGTACTGTTCTGATGTCAAATTGGCAATGCCCCAAGTGCACCCAGGCCCCTCCCAGGTCTCCTTCCCCTCTCCTTCCTCACACTGTTCCCCTGGGTCCCACACGCCCATAGTTTTGTGCTGTGTACCCCACTGGCACCACTGCCCAGGCTGGACCAAATGAGCCCTGTCCACCCCACATCCCTGTTCCTCCCACTCTCTTGCCCCATCATTGATCCCAGCAGCTTGGGGCCTGGTAGTGCCAGTGGAGGCCTTGGAAAGCAAACAACCCAAACACACAGGCTCGTCTCTGTTGCGGCCGAGCCAGGCATGGAGATGACACAGCCTGGTGAGAGTAGGCCTTTCTCTCCACGTGCTGACAGAATCCAGCTGTGGGGAACGGGCTCTGAGCAAGGTCTGCGTTTCAGACATGCCCCTACTAAACAGGGATGCTGGAGTTCCCACAGAGCATCTTACCCTGTGCCACCTGAGTCACAAGCTCTCCTCTGCCAAACACCCCCTGAGGGTTGGGGGGCTTGGCTATGGCTGGGACAGGGTGTTGCAGAGGGTTTGATGGCATCGTGTCCCATGACAATGGCTGCCCGCTGACAGCAGGCTTCACGCAGCTCAGGACACAAGCCAGCCCCCTCTGGCATGTGCTGGAGGCCTGCCCTGGAGCCCTTGGGAGTGCAGGGGCACAGATCGTCGTCAGAGGTTTTTTTGTACAACAGGTTCTCAACAACTTTTTAATTGCTTGGGCAATCTTGCAATATGTTTTTAAAAAAAAGAGGGGGAAAAAGATTCTTGTATGGAAATAAAAGCAGGATCAGTTCCCTGGTAGGGGCAGCTGTGTGCACATGACTGGCCATGTGTGTGGAAGCTACCAAGGGTGTGTACCATCTCTCCTGCTCTCCTGCCCCAAGCACTGCATCACTCTCCTCCATGAATCTGTCCCATTAACAGCACGGGGCAGGGAGCAGAGGGCGCGTGTTAGCTTGTGGAGTTCAGCACACGCTTGTGTGCACAGGTGTGGGCAGGCAGTGGAAAAGGCAAGCCCAGATCAGTCAGTGTGTGGGGATGTAGCCCTGGGCACGGCTAGCTCCCTAGCCGGAAGAGCCAAGGGGATGAATGGTTTCTAGATACAGGGAGAAAGGTCTGGGATACAGCTGGCCAGCACACGAGAACGCATGCCCCTGCAGCTCCTGGCCTCAGTTCTCCCACCTGGTGCACTGCTCCCTGCTACTGTTCCAACTGGAGCCACAGGGCAAGGGGCCTGCGGGAGGCACTGAGCAGGTCAGCGCCCAGGCTCCAGCAGGGCTGAGATGGATCTGGAAGAGCCGTAGGTGGCACCCAGTGTACACACACACTAACCCTGGAAGTAACCCACACAGTGCAGGTACATGGTTCCCAAGGATTTGAGCCATCCTCCGCTGTTGTTCGAAGTCATAAGCAGAGAGCTGGACAGGAAGCATATGGAGTATTTTAAAAAGTTTGTGGGAAAATGCAACTAAAAGACAAACTTGTTTTGATACAAAATAAAACAAACAAACAAAAAAAAAAACCCTTGAATCTATCCATCGATTTTTTTCCCCTGATGCTTATTTCCCTCAACAGCTTGAAGGTCCCTGACCCATCCGCTCATACACATGGCACTGTATTGGAAACAGGTGAAAGATGCGTGGACACCAGGGACAGTGCTGTGACCCAGAAAACTCTCATAGGGAGGGTTCCGCAGTCTTAAACAGGTAGATGGGGCTTCCCGGAGGAGTTAGCAGAGCTGGGTCTCCACGGGGTGCACACCCAGTGAGTAGCAAAGGAGCAGCCTGACCAAGAGCCTGCAGACAGAGCTGCACCAGCTCCATGTGGCCACAAGTCGGAGGGCTCAGGGAACCAGGCTCCCAGGCTCATGGGCATGGCCCAGGCCTGTGGGATGTACTCTGTGCATGATGAACAGACACCAGGATCCAGAGGAGTGAACAGCTGTGGTCAGAGGGACGAAGGAGCAGCCCCAGCAAGAAGGATGGAGGGACAGGAATTGTGGAAGAAGCAGGCACATGATGTCTTGAGGATAGGGGCCAGCAGGGGGCCAGGGGAAAGTTGGGGTCTCCACCTCTGGTTTCCACAGACACAATAGCTATGAGGGGAGCCACTTCCTCCGAGACTCCAGAAGTCTTCTCCCCTGCCTCTTGAGGTCCAGCTCCATCACAGGTGCCCTTGTCACCAGGCACAGGTGCCAGAGCAGGAGATGTGGCCTCCAGGGAAGGGGACCCTGAGAAGTCCCTGAAGACCACACTGGCTCCCAGGCCATAGCCTCCAAAGTGGAGGAAGGATAGAGGAGGAGGACTGAGGGCTGAAATTTATGGGTTTTTCAGGCAGGAAAGAGAAAAGAAAAGCAAGACTCTTACCTATATTCTGGCCCATCTTGCTTTTTTGAACCTAAAGTTTCTCTCTTTTTATAAGATTTATTTATTTTTATTACAAAGTCAGATATACAGAGAGGAGGAGAGACAGAGAGGAAGATCTTCCGTCCGATGATTCACTCCCCAAGTGAGCCGCAACGGCCGGCACCAAAGCCAGGAACCTGGAACCTCTTCCGGGTCTCCCACATGGGTGCAGGGTCCCAAAGTCTTGGGCCATCCTCAACTGCTTTCCCAGGCCACAAGCAGGGAGCTGGATGGGAAGTGGAGCTGCCGGGATTAGAACTGGCTCCCATATGGGATCCCGGCACGTTCAAGGAAAGAACTTTAGCTGCTAGGCCACGTCGCTGGGCCCAAGTTTCTCTTTTTTAAAAAAGAAAAAAAACCCAGCTGTGGGCAACGGCCTAGGTTGCATTATACCTAGCAAAGTGTTACACTGCTGGGAGAAAAGCAGCTAATAGCTGGTGGGCACCCTGGGCCTGGTTACTGACAAATCTGTGTCATCCATACCAGCATGGTCATCTAGCCTAGCCTATTCCATTTTGTCCACCAAAAGATACGTGGGGGATGCCAGGTCTGTGAACACTGGGGCAGGGGGTCCAACGGGGTCCAGGTCACCTAACCTGGGTCCTTTAGCCCACCTGTGCAGTGGGTGCAGGTTCTGTGAGCCCCAGAGGTGGGGGAGTCTAATGGGACCCAGGTCACCTGGCCTGGGTCCTTAGGCCCATCTGCGTGGTGCATGCCGGGTCATGAACCCCAGGGCTTGGGGCTCTGGTGGAACTGGTTTTGCCTAGCCTGGATCTTTTGGCCCACCTGCATGGTGGGTGCAAGCCACATGAGCCACAGGGGCAGGGCATCCTGTGGGACTGGATTCGCCTGGCCTGGATCCTTAGGCTCGCCTACATGGTAGGTGCCAAGTCCGTGAGTCCCATGGGTTTAAGGGTCCAGAGAGGCCCAGGTCATGCTGCCCAGGATACCAATGGTGCCAGGTGAAACCCACTAGCCTCCCAGGAGTGCTCTGATAGGGGTCTGGAGGATGGTACAGGTGGGATTGTGCGGGACATGAGGGTCTATATAATCTAGGACTGGTAGTCTGATTATACGGTGCATGTCTCATAACTGGGTCTCCTCGGTGGAAAAGACGCAGAAATGGATGGAAGGCATGCACAGTGCACATGGAGGCTGTGGCAGCCTATTGGCGCCTACAGAAGACATCTCATACCTTTACAGAGGAAGGAGAGCAAAACAAATTGAACAACTACCCAAGCTAAATGATGACAGCAAAAATCTGGGCAAATGGACACTCTAAGGTCGACTAAGTTAGCCAATGGACATTGAAAGGGTTTCCTTATTCTTGCATTGGTGAGATTGGTGGCATTTCAGAGCTATCAAAACTGCTTAGGCAGAACACTCGGAACATGCTCCACATTGGGGACCCTTGGTTGATATCAGGTAGTCGTTCCCCATCCCTGGGTACTGGGGCAATTGGGAGGCTGGGTATGGCTTCTCCCCTCATCTCCCTCCTTCCCCCAGATACAGGAACAAGAAAATGGAAGTTTGGGAACCACCCACTTTCTCCTAATTCTCAATCCTTCCCACCCAGATCAACTATATAAACATCATCAAAAATAATAAAATTTTTAAAAATCATTTATTTATTTGACAGGCAGTTATAAAGAAAGAAAATACAAAGAGAGAGAAATAAATAGCACGAGAAGAGAGAGAGAAGATGAGAGATCTTTCACCTGCTGGTTCACTCCCCAGATGGCAACAAAAGCTGGGACTGCACCATATGGAAGCCCGGAGCCCAGAGCTCCATTTGGGTCTTCCACATGGATACAGGGGCCCAAACACTTGGACCATCTTCCACTGCTTTCCCAGGCACTTCATCAGGGAGCTGAATCAGAAGTGGAGTAGCTAGAGTTCTAACTGGCACCCATAGGGGATGCTAGTACAATAGGTGGTGGCTTTATCCACTATGCGCCACACGCCAACCCTGAATTTCAAAGGACACTGTAAGAGATAACTACAACAAACATGGAGGCTGAGGAGAAGCATATCGTCTCACAGTTTGGAGGGCCTAAGTTCAAAATCCAGGTTGTGGGGCCCGCGTGTTTGGCTCAACTGGTTAATCCTCCACCTCCAGCAGCCGGCATCCCATATAGGCACCAATTCATGTCCCAGCTGCCCTATTCCCTTCCAGCTCCCTGCTTGTGGCCTAAGAAAGCAGTCCAGGATGACCCAAAACCTTGGGATCCTGCACCCATGTGGGAGACTTGGAAGAAGCTGCTGGTCTTGGCTTCGGATCAGCTCATCTCCAGCCATTGTGGCCATTTGGGGAGTGAGTCAGTGGATAAAAGATCTCTCTGTGTGTGTCTCTCTCTCTGTAAATCTGCCTTTCTAATAAAAATAAAATCTTTTTTAAAATCCAGGTACTGCTGGACAGGTTTTCTCTAGAGTATATGGGCAGGTTCTTCCTGGGCCTTGTCCACCTGCAAGGACACCTGCCATGCCTCGGCCTGGGGCAGCAACACCGCCTTCTCCATCTTTGTGTGCAAATGGCCTCTTCCTTTCCCTCTACCTTCTGTCTCTTGTAAGGGTAAGGACACTTGTCCTTGAATCTGGGACACACATGAACAATCTTACCTCAGAAACCCTCTTGCCAGAAAAGGACCTGTTCACAGTCTCAGGGACTAAGATGTGGACAAGCGCTTCTGGGCTCATCATTTTATCCCCTTCCTGACCCCAGCAACTCTCCATTCCTGCCTTCCCCGTGGATCCTCACACCCAACCTAGAAACTTCCACCAGTTGCCTCATCTCAGACACACACATACACACACACACAGAGTACATAATGAGTTACTGCACCCTGTTACTCTTCCAAGCCAGACCACTCACCCTTCACATAGCCTTGACTTAGCCATCAATTGTCTCTGAAGATCATCTGTGTAGTTGTTCCATTTCTGGCTCATCATTTTCTTTCTGCCCCTACTTAATTATGAAGTAACTTATTGGATGGTTTCAAGCACAGAGACAGATGTGGAAAACCTCACAGTTTGAAGCCAGCGCTGTGGTATAACAGGTTAAGCTACCCCCTGAAGTGCTGATATCCCACATGGGCGCAGGCTCAAATCCCAGCTACTTCGCTTCCATTCCAGCTCCCTGCTAATATGTCTGGGAAAGCAGCAGAAAATGGTCCACATGCTTGGAGCTCTGTACCCACGTGGGAGACCTGGAAGGAGTTCCAGGCTCCTGGTTTTGGCTTGGTCCAGCCCTGGCTATTGTGGCCATTTGGGGAATGAACCAGTGGGTATCTCTCTGTGACTCCACCTTTCAGATAAATGAGATCAATCTGTTTTGTTGTTGTAGTTGTTGTTTTTTTTTTTAAAGAAAGCTTTGTGATTTTTAAGTTTTTTTCTCTCATTTACTTTGGGGGGGAGACACATGCAATACAAAATTTACTCAAAAAAAGATCAATTTGTTTTTGTTTGAGAAGCAGATTTACAGAGAGAAGGAGAGACAGAAAAGAGATTTCTATCTGTTGGTTCACACCCCAAAGGGTGGCAATGGCTGGAGCTGAGGTGATTCAGAGCCAGGAGCCTCCTCTGTGTCTCCCGTGGATACAGCAGCCCAAGGATCTGGGTTGTCCTCCACTGCTTTCCTAACCAATAAGCACAGATTGATCAGAAGCGGAGCAATCAACATCATCCAAAATTCAAAAATAAATAAATAAAGAGAGAAGTGGAGCAAACAGGACCAGAGCCAGTGCCCATGTGGGATACCAGCACTTCCAGGCAGAGGATTAGCCTATTGAGCCACAGCAGCAGCAGCTCCAAAACGGGCTTTTTTGCCTTTTAAAATGCACAATTCATTAGCATCACTTTTAATGATATGAAATTCGGGCTGACCCTCACTGCTGTTGCTTTTTCTCCAAGATCGCTGTCTTCCGTCTTCTCGGCCACCCCCTTCTCAAGTCTTCTCTTTCCAGACCCCAGTTCCCTTCTTGTTTTCTGCTCTTCCTCTGACCTCCTTCCCCGCTATCTCCTAAGTCAGGAATTTTCCCGGGTCCCTGCCTGGTTTGTGTCAGGCCCTTCAGCACCTCCCTGCTATAGACCAGAAGTGCTTTGTCCCACAAGGGGTCCAGTGTGCTGGTGTTGGGGCCAGGAGGGTGGGCCTTGGGTTTCCAGACAGGTTGCCCTCCAACAGGTTACAAGAATTCTGGGGGGGGGGAAGACCCTTGGTCATCTTGGGGGTCTTTTGTCCAGCAGGCCCCGAGACACTGAAGAGTGAGGCGACAGTGCTCTTCTGCAGCAGTTATGCTGAAGACAAACCGGTGGTGAAGAATGTGCATTCATTTGAGAGAAGTCACAAGCTTATATAGGAGAAGTGGACAGGCACAAGGGCAGCCCCAACGGTGCTTCCAGCCAACGACGACATTGGGACTGGCTAACAACGTCTGTCTCTCTGGACCCTCCAATGAAGCTAAAGGTCAGGAAGCACAGGGCAGACTCCTTACCTGCTGAAAAGCAAGGATGAATTTAACATTTGACTTCCTAGAGTTTTTTGCAAATGAAGTCCTCGCATAGTTTGTTAAAGGGGCAGAGAAGTGATACAGGGGTGCAGCCCATTGCTCTTGCTGCATGCCCAGTAAACAGGCCATGTTGGGTTCTCCGTTATCCAAGGGCACAGTGTGCCATGTGCCTATGGCTTCTCATATGGGCTAGGCAGAGATCCAGGGGCCATCTCCCACATGATCAGCCCCACCCCCTGACTCCGGCTGTCTCCAGACGTGACCCCCTCCTGTACTCCCACCAAGATGCCAGAGGCCAGAGGCCAAATCAGCACGACCACCCGGCCTTGCACTTGGAAACATAAACCGCCTCTCTTTGCAAAGTGTTCTTCCTGCAGGGTTTGGTTAGAGCCACAAATCACAGCCCAATACACACTTCCCCCTGTCTGTGGGGAGCCATGCAGTTGGGTCAGATGGCATGGGTGTGTGATGAGCACCGCTCCTTGGTTAGCAAGGCTACGAGGAGTTTCTAGCAGCGAGGCAAGGCCCGGAGGGATGTCTCTGGTCACCTCATTGCTGCCTCACCCCATTGTATGGACACTCAATTACCTCTCTGATGTTTCATAGAATTCTCCTGAGGGTGTTGTTGTTGTTTTTCTGCTAATGTGAAGTAATTCCTGTAACTGGTATGACACCTCAAATTGATCAATCATGTTATGATAAAAACATCTTTAGCGACGTAAGGCTATTACACACTGCTAAAAGTATACAATAGTACAATTGAGCCCACAGTGTCTCCAAACATCCTGTTATGTGCCCACTTTTGCCCTGGAATTTGCCCTAGTATAAGTAATGTTTTCCTTAAGAAATAGCTTGATAATATCTTGCAACTGATGGCAATAATGGAGGTACAAAGAGTTTGTTTACCATGCGCCTCGAACTGTTACAGCACATGATATGACGTATTCTAGTTTCTCACCACAGAAAGCAAAAGTATATGCGGCATCTTCTAAAGGGAAACAAATGTGAACCCCCTCAAAATGGCTTAAAATCTCTATCTTATATTGGCACTTATGTTTAGAGAAAGAAAACAGTTTATAAAAACTTTTGTCTTATATTGGCACTTATATTTAGGAAAAGAAAACAGTTTATATAGATAAAAGGAAGTTTTTTGTAAAGGGCCTCTGTAGATTGGCTGAGCTGCCTTGATGCCTTTCACTGCCCTTTAACAAAAGAACAAAAAACAATTGAATCAGTACTAGGTGAAGGTGATGGTAATTAATGCATGACTTGATTATAAAATTTAGCAAAGAATCTATGTTATATGCTTTTATAAGATCCTTTCATGATCTTTTATTTCTGTACTCTTAATATTCTAAGCAATATTTGTTTGTGTTTAGTAAAAATTGATTTTAAGTATAAGTAAATCATTTGTCACTATGTAACCACATGCACTGCCATCTGTGGAGTTCCTGGCTTTAGCCAGGTGACTGAAGGTTTCAGTGAGTAATGATTGTTGAAAATGTTTTCCTTAGGATTGTTTTTTGTATTCTCTTAATCATGATGTAAAAATGAAACAAGTGGATATTGTGCAAAAGCTTGTGATGATTTGTGTATAAATAAAGAAGGCAACTTTTCTGAGTTGTCCATTATGAGCATCAAGCCATAGTGGTCCGTGTCTTATCTTTTCCTCTTACAGTCTCGCCGATCCACGCATCCTTTGCAAGCTCTCGGTCAGCTGGAGCTGGTCTCCGGCACCTGTCTCTGCAGGTGTTGCAGCTTCCGACAGCTCCTCCTCATTGCAGATTGCAGTGTGTCTGCTGCTGAAGGCTGAACCTACCTCAGTCCTGGACTCCCTGTCCCTCCGTCACCACCAGGATGCCCCGTGGATACCTCCAAATCAGGAGCTCTAAAAGGATGCTCTCCGGCCTCTCAACTGGAAACCTGGCCTTCCTCCACTTTCCGCCTAGTCTGTACATCACCCCATTCGGGCTGGGCAGAAAGCACATGAACTCTGCCTCTGGAACTTCTTCTGTCTGTCCAGCTGCTTCTCCCTTCCATGTGCTTTCCATTCTGACACTAACACCACCCTCGGGGATGGCAAAGGCTTCCTACAGGTTCGCCTGTCTCCACCCTCTATTTCTGTCCTAGTTCACACACGTCTAATAAGTTGTTGCCCCTAAAACATGGTTTAGTTGCAGCTGGCCAGTATGAGAAGAGAGGTGAACTCCTTAGTTAAGCGTGAAGCCTTCGGGGCTCTTCCTGGGCTCGTGGTGATGTCCTGGTCCCAGAGTGCCACGAGCCCTTTGCTGCCGACAGAGGGATGTCTACTGATGTGCACCTGGCTTAGCCCTGTTGGGAGAACAGGCTTCATGGTCTTCTCAAAGGGCTTCTTGTCTTTCCATCACAGCAAGCTAAGAGTCGCCAGCCAAAAACACAAGGAGGCCGCATTCCATTAACAAGAGTCACCACCCATCTCTGCTTTCCTGTCCCACACCCCAAGTTATGCTTATCTGACAGGGCTACAAACCCAGCATTATGTGCTCAGAGACTTGGCCTGCCTGCAGTGGGATCCCATCCCCTTGGACAACTCGAGCCCTCTTCAAGGTGACTCACCTTGCCCGGAAGAAGCATCGACTTACTGGTTGCTCACTTCTGTTGCAGAAAAAGGGCTCTACTCACATGACATGATCCCTCCGCACTAGAGATCTCAGGCAAGAGATTTCCAGGGCATCCCACAGCCCCGAAGGAGAGACAGACATTGGCTGATAACTCCCGCCACAGAGGTCAGGAGAGGCACAGACAGGACACACTGGCCCGGGCATTATCCGGAGTTTGTCTCCTTCTCAGGCAGGTTGGTGCCCAGTGCCATGACCTTACCAGGAGGTGCCATCAGAACTGGCTTTGGAGAAGCCCCAGCCCATGCCAGCCCAGCCACAGTGCAAGGAAGAAAGTCTGTTGAGAAGTGCCCCTTTAACGAACTGTGCAAGGACTTCATTTGTAAACAATTCTAGGAAGTCAAATGTTAAATTCATCTTTGCTTTTCAGCAGGTAAGGAGTCTGCCCTGTGTTTCCTGACCTTTAACTTCATTGGAGGGTCCAGAGAGACAGACATATCTGTTAGCCAGTCACTTTTACCCAGCTGCCTATACCCAAGCACCAGGCTCACTTGGGCAGGAGCACGTCTTTTGGGTTCTTACTCCTTGACCTGGGAGCCAGCGTTGTTCCATAGCAGTGGAGGCCCCTACAGCAGCCAGGGGCCACTGGAAACACTACACACCCCTGGAAATTGGACTACATGCAAACCAAGGGAACTTCAGGTTTCCATAGCAGGGAAAGGTGTGCAGTCTGGGCAGTCCAGCCTTGACCTCTTGGTGGAGTTACCTTGGAGGAACTTCAGGGACCCATCCCAGCCTTTGATGCTTCAGCTGTAAAATCAGAGAACTTGTGATGTGCAGACTGGCTGTGAGGATGACAAGGAAGAAGACACAAAGAGCTCAGCATACACCGTGGCATTGCCAAGATGCTCAGGCCACAGCAAAACTCTGTTTTTAAAGACTGACTTGACTTATTTGAAAGAGTGAAGCGACAGATGGGGTGGGATTGGGAGGAGGCCGAGATTTTCCATCTGCTCGTTCATACCCCAAAAGGCAACAAGGGCCCAGTCTGAGCCAGGCCAAAGCCACGAGCCAGGGACTGCATTTGGGTCTCCCAAACAGAGAGCAGAGCCCCAGGTACTTGAGCCTTCTTTCACTGCTTTCCCTGATGTGGAGTGTGAGCAAAGAGATGGATTGGAGGTAGAGCAGCTGGGATGTGAACTAAACTTCCGATGTTGGATGCTGGCATCGCAGATGGTTGCTTCCCTTGCTGCACCACAACACTGTCTCCCTTAAAATTATTTTCTGCGTGAAAAGGAAGAGTAGATTATTCTTCATTAAGAATGTTTCTTGGGCCCGGCACAGCAGCCTAGTGGCTAAAGTCCTCACTTTGGACACACCGGGATCCCATTTGGACACTGGTTCATATCCCAGCTGCTCTGCTTCCCATCCAGCTCCCTACCTGTGGCCTGGGAAAGCAGTAGAGGATGATCCAAAGCCTTGGACACTTGCACCTGCGTGGGAGACCTGGAAGAGGCTCCTGGCTTCGGATCGGCTCAGCTCCAGCCATTGTAGCCACTTGGGGACTGAATGAGTGGACGGAAGATTTTCCTCTCTGTCTCTCCTTCTCTCTCTAAATCTGACTTGCCAATAAAAATGAAATAAATCTTTAAAAATAAAAAAGGAATCTGGTAGGAAATGAAAACAACATTTAAAAAGAGTGGTTCTTGTGTTTACAAAATACATGGGGGATCTTTCTCTAAAGGAAAAAAGTCAATCCCTCGACTATTACATCAGTTGACATGTATCCTCAGACTCGTGTCCTGGGAACACACATTGGAATTGACTTATTTTAATACTATTAATTTAATATTCTTTTTAGCCTCTCACTTTAGCTCCTTTTTCCTTCTATAATGCTTGCTGTTTATAAAATAAACCAGAACCTACAGATGAACACTTACACGCTTCCCGTGGTCTCACCACCTGTCATGGTTGGTGTCTATGTTTGTATTTTAGACTGAATGAGGGTACGGACCAAAATGTGTCAAAGTCTCAGCTGGGCAGAGCTCGGTGACTGCTTACCTCTTGCTAGGGACCCTCTCCAGGAAGCACAGGCTCAGCTGTGAAGCACCAGGGGGAAGCCAGTGCCTCAGGCTGGCCCTTGACCTGAGCGTGGGCCCACAAGCACCCTCTCCTGGATAGCACCCTTGCTCACCAGAGCGAGCCACCCTCTCCAAATTTTCCTTCCAGGCAGAAGGCCTCACAGTAAGTGGCCCCAGGGAAAAGGCACGTGGGGAACATAGCAGGGGAAGGCAGGGTAAGTATAGCCCTTCCCATGATTCTGAATGGGCCAGGACCCCCAGGCCCTGATTGATTGGCCTATGGTTTTGGAGCCTACCCTGCCCCGCACTTGGCCCGTTGTAGCATATTGTGAGGTCACTCCCTGGCCACTGCTGTCCATCTTATCTCTAGCAGTGGCCCACTTGGCCTGGCTACCGATGCTGTCTGGGAGGCAGGTACCCAGATGCTGGCTTGCTCTAGGCTGGGTACACGGAAGTGCTGTGGAGTCCCCTGGAAGCAGGGTTGGTGCTTGATGGCAGCCTGTGGCTAGAATGTGACCATGGCCAGAATGCAGCCATAGCCATCTGCAACCTCCAACCAGGATGTCTGGAACAACTGGCTGTCCCATAGTGCCCAAGGGACTCAGGACACCTGCAGAGGGATTCTGGGATTTTTGTTCTAGGGCTATTTCCATTCCAGTTGCACATTCCTCCTTGTGATCCTGGGGTGCCTGGAAGTCCCATTCCTATGCAACCAGAAGTCCTTGCTTCCCCACGGTTCACAGCACTCAGAAGCTGCGGCTGGTGGCTTGCCGTTCTTCGGGGCTCACATCAAGTCTTGTTTTACCCTCAGAGTTTCTAAGTTTAGGGCTATCAATGGCACTTTAGGGGCACTCACAGGACAAGGATACAGACAAGGCAGCATCAACCAAGTCCAAGTCCCACCAGCTATCATCACAGCATGTATCTTTCAGACCCTTCAAGTTCAAAATCCTCAAGAAACAGGGGATAGGACCAACGAGGGATGGGGATGCAGCAAACACAGCGACGTGACCTGACCCAGAATGTGGCAGTGCGCCTGCTCCCCACCTTTCTCCAACTCCTTTCTCTGGTTGAAACAACGTGCTAGCAAATCAGCTGATCCTTTTCCTAATGGAATATCCAACTGAGGAACTGACTGGTACCCTGATACGCAGAAGGAAACCCAGACGCCCCTCCTTGCCATCCCCTCATCCCAGGGCCTCTCAGGGACTGCTCAGTTTGGCTTTCTTGCTCCTTCAAGCGCTGACTGGGGTGGGTCAAGGTCACTGACTTAATAGAAATGAGCCTTTCCCCAGCTCCTGCAGCTGCTGCCTCAAGCTGGGATGGGAAATCTCCTTTGTCCCTCCTCACTCATGGGACCTATAAGCCAAGTCTAGCACAACAGAAAGCCATCCACGGCTGAGATGGTGCATGGCTAAAGCAGTCCCAGGAGTTCTCATTTCTTTTCGTAGAGCCACACTTGTATTCAGCATCATTTTCCTCTGCCTGAAGGATTTCCCTTACCATTTCTCACAGTGTGGGTCTGCTGGGGACTAAGATTCCCAGCTTTCAGACACCTTTTCTCATTATTTTGCATGCACATTTGGCATAATCCTTTCCCAGTTACAGTCATAGATATGGGGGCAGCGCAATGGCTCAACTAGCTAATTCTCTATCTGCAAGTGCTGGGATCCCTTATGGGCGGGCACCAGTTCACATCCCACGTGCCCCACTTCCCATCCAGCTCCCTGCTTGTGGCCTATGAAAGCAGCAGAGGATGCCCCAAAGCCTTGGGACCCTGCACCTGTGTGGAAGAAGCTCCTGGCTCCTGGCTTCAGTTAGGCTCAGCTCCAGGCATTGTAGCCACGTAAGGAGTGAACCAGCAGGTAAAAGATCTTGCTCTCTCTCTACCCCTGTGTCTGTAGATCTGCCTTTCTGACAGAAAAGTGAATTTTTTCTTTTTGAGTCATAGATTGACAACCGAGGTTGAGCAGCCTGATCTGGACATCTGACCTTTGCACTGACATGATACTCCTAGTGGAAAATTCCACATCTGACCTTAGGTGACTGGTCACTATCAAAACAAAGTTGCACCACACAGGTAGCACTAAAATTACCTTCAGGCTATGTGCACAGGGTGTAGAGGAAATAGAAACAGGGTGTGTGTTTCGACTTGGGTCTTCTCCTCAAGCTGTCTTTTTGCATGGTGCAAGAGAAATCCTGCCAGGTGGTCTAGGATTATTCAGGATTCTATTAACCAAGCTTGTGATGGCAGTGCCCACTGGAAATTAGCAAATGACAAGTCCACATAGCAATACAGTCTGAATCAAAACCCTGAGAGGAACAAGTGGTCATTACCATAAAATCTGTCTAGTAACCTGAAGACCTACGACCCAGCTTCCCCAACAATAGAAACTATCCTAAAAGACATGCAGTGAACAACCTGGACAAACAAAGCTGCAAACATCTTACCTTTTCCAGGCTTTTCTCTCCTTATTCCATTACTGCTAGGCCTCACCTCTCCTGGAACTCTGGAAAGTATACAAATCAGAAATACAAAGCACCTTAGCATTAATATCTTCACTGACTTGCCCAAGCAGTGAACAGAAGGTGAGGAATATACAGGGGCCATGCCCAAGGGCTTCCTGTCCTGAGAGTCTGTCTGTTCATGGGAAGCCAGAGAGTAAGCAGATACTGGGGAGGCCAAGAAATGGAGTGCAAGAGCGACAGAAGCAGGCAGCCAAGAACGCAAGCCTCTTCCTATCATGGGCCTTTATGGGGGCTTGCAAGGGGTGTGGTTACACAACAGTGCAATATCACCCCCTCTCAGGTTCCAGGTGATGATAGGTGAGCATCCCAGGAGGGCAGAAAGGACTACATTGATGGGGGAGGTGTGACTTTCAAGTTCGTGACCCTGAACTAGATGGCTAGGACCACAACAATCTTAGTGTGCATATGCCACAATCCAGATAAGAGACACTTCCCCCAGCCTGGTATCCCTCTGGCTGTGTGCCTTCTAAGACCCCTCAGCTGCTCCTCCACTCATGACGTAAGCTGCTTTCCTCCAACCAATTGAAGATCCTCTTTTTATCACTGATTTCCAACAGTTTGATTATAGTGGGCCTTGCCATAATTTCCATCATGTTTTGTTGGATTTTAAAATCAATGGATTTTAACTCATATTGTAAAAGTATTCTCAAGCATTGTTCTGGAACACAGGCAAATGACTTGAAATTATTTGATCCTTTCAAGGCCTTCTTTAGAGGTGAGGACGGGGGTGGCTCAAACTTGTCATCAGAGCCCAATCAGGCTCCACCACAGCTCCCCACTCAGTGCCCTGTGGATTCCATGGCTTTCCACTCTGGCTGGTGGGAACAGGCGCTGTTCCCTGCCCTGCATGAGTTCGGGTTGCCTGTCATCCCTCAGAGGGGCTCTTGGTCAAACCTCAACCCATGTCCTCACATGGGTCGTGCTGGTCAGTACCCGGCTGAGCACTCAATGAGCAGCACTCCCATCGCAGGACCCTGTCCTGTTAGTGCCAGGTGCCTTGGTATCGTTGGCATCCCATCCTCTGCTCACACCCAGTACTGTGCCCTACCTCAACCTTCATCCCCGTGCCCATGACCTGGCAACTCTGCAGGTGTTAAGCTGGGGGCCATCCTGGGACTCACCCCACCTGACTCCATGCTCTTGGGGGATGGGATGGGATGATTTAACTCCTGACTTCAGAGTCCTGATGGTTGCACACATCTTTCAGACTTGTTGGAATCTCCTAGCTCTTGGAAGCCTGTGGAAATGATCTCAGTGGATCTGTCCTGTCCACCAAGGAAGCTGGGGGGACTTGGCCTGGGCTTGTGGTATACCCTGAATGGGGCCAGGCCCTCCTGCCTCCAAACAGAAACTGCTCTGTGAGAGACTAGAAGGATGGCGTCGAGTTAGCAGGGTCAGCTGTTCCCTGCTTCTGACATTGGGCATGTCTCGAGTCTTCTTCCAGGATTGAAGCCAGGAGCCTAGAATTTCAGCCAGTTGCAGGAGCCCAACCATTTGCCCATCTTCTGCTGCTCTCCCAGGTGCACTAGCAGGGAACTGGAGAAGAAATGGAGCAGCCAGGACGTGAACCTTACTTTCCGCACTGGCAGCTCCGTAGAGACTCTCCTGACTTCTCTCTGGTCTTCAACGCAGCCAGTCACAGAACAATAGAAGGGGGTCATGGCATGACAGCACTGACGCGGAGGCCATGGCAGAGCTGAGATTTCAGCTCTTAGTGGACCAGAGAGCATGCAGTCCACACACAAGTTCAACCTACAGACCAGGACTCTGCTACCCAGGAAAGTTCACTGGCAGCCGCCATGGCTGGGCTGAGGTCTTGGTTGGGCATGCAGTAGCCTTAAACCTTAAGCATCCTGCTCTTAGCCGTTTGCATTTAAAAATATATTACTTTTATTGAATGGCAGATTTCCAGAGAGAAGGAGACACACAGAAAGATCTTCCATCCACTGGTTCACTCCCCAAGTGACTACAACACCCGGAGCTGAGCCGAGCTGATCCAAAGCCAGGAACCAGGAGCTTCTTCTGGGTCTCCTATGAGGGTTCAGCAGTCCAAGGCTTTGGTCCATCCTCAACTGCTTTCTCAGGCCACAAGCAGGGAGCTGGATGGGAAGTGGGGCTGCCAGGACACAAACAGGCACCCATATGGGATGCCACTTGCATAGGATTCTGCTTACTCTTTCATTAACTCGCAAAAGCCAAGCCAGCAAGTACAGCGCTGGTTTTGCTCATGTGATCTGAATACTTTCCATCAGTCTGTCTTGTTTATCCACCCAAGGAGTGAGAATTCCCAAGAGGAGGAGCCCGGGTCACTGGGAAAGGAAGTTTTTCTGGGAGAAGAGGACAAATGTCAGAAATAAGGAAGAGGGGGAGGGGACAGAAGGAAACAATGCAAGCACATTTCTGGAGTCGTTGTAAAAGCCCCCAGCTGGGGGCTCACACAGCAGATGAGTGTCCAGGTCTCTTTGTTTGGACCACTTTTGCAGGGACTCCGCCTCCCTGGGACACAGAGCTGAGCACGTAAGGAGGCAGGAGGCTCTCTGCTTGGTCCATGCTTTCAGGCCAGCGCAGCTCACTTTGTTGACCACTCATCACAATAGGGCCTTTCACTGTAGGACCTCCGGGCTCCCTGCAACGTGACCTGAGGGCTGGCAGCCACTCCAGGGCAGCACAAAGGACCGGAACTTGGCTTTGTGCTGAGTGCACAAACCAGTGGACAGTGCTTGGGGTTACTCACGAACACGCTTAGATTCAGCCCTTGCTGGCTCAGCCGTCTGCTGCAGCTGGTGAGTAGCTGCTGGCTGAGTCAGCCTCCCCCTAGGGGCAGAAGAAACAGGCAGGAACCCTGGGCAACGTCCACATGGGGCACCATGCAGTCTGGACATGAGAAACAGTTATTTTAACCTCTCTTGGGTCCTTGTGCACATTCAGAGACAGTGGATTAAGTAGAGTCTGAAAGGGAAGAGTTTTCACCAAGATAAAGAGTAGAAAGGCAGGACACATTGTCCTTCCAGGTGCTTGGAGCCAGAGGAGCTGGCTAGCCCCTGGGCAGGGTCTCAGGGGATGGGGCTCAGGTGGTGGAGGGAGGCCAGGCGTCGGTGGTGCCAGGAGAATCCCTCCGGCCATCTGGTGGTGTGATCTTGAAAGGGGGAACACGATGACCTTTAAGGGTCATACTGAAGCACCAGCTCATGTGGGTGACCAAAGCCGGAATAGTTAGAATCAACCAATGTCAAATACTGCTCACTGGTACATAGTAAAGCTAGGGTTAGGGGCCTACCTGGCAGGGCTATATCATATTACCCATCAGTGAAAGTCGGAACAGGTAATGAGAGATGTTAGGCTGGGCCATGGCACTAACCAGCATGCAAGAGAACTAGGTCTGGGAGCAGATTCTGAGAGGAATGTGTGGACCCAACTCTGTGGATGTGCAATTTCCACCAGTTTGCTTGGGAGGTGGAAGTGGTGACAGGCTGAGCTAGGCATGCCCATGGAACCTTCTGTCAGTCATGGGTACTGGGGTTGAGTCATGGCTGGTCTGGTCTAGGCTTTAACACTTGCAGGTACACCCAAGAGTATGATGTGGGGCAGGCCAGGCCACAACATCCACCACTCATACATAGGCTAGAATGTAGCAGGTTGTCTGTGACTGGTAATGGCCTAGCACCCAATGGCATATGTGAGATCTGGATCTGGGACTGGTAGGGGAACTTGGGAAACTTTCCATCTGGGCCATAGCTCCCACTGGTGAGCATGTGATTCAGGCCTGGGTATCGGTCAGAGCAGTCAGGGTAGCTCCACCTGTTGGCAAATATGTGGGTTAGTTCTGGAAGGGGGTGAACCAGGCAAAGCCAGGCCAACATTAGCCCACTAGCAAGTGCAGGAGCCAGGCTGGAATGTGAGGCATGCCGGGCTGAGCTACCACACCTACTGGTTTACATGAGTCAGGGATAGGAGCAGACTGGGCAGGGCCAGGTTGTAACACAAGAATTGGGACTGAGGGCGGAGTGGCGAGGCTGCAGCATCCGATGGCAAAGGTCAAGATGAAGGATTGGTCATGCAGACCTGGGTCAGAGCAACCACAGACATATGCAAGATCTGCTGCTGGGAAGAAGCCTGGTTGGGGACCTAAGGGGATGCCCCAATAGGTTGTGGTTCCCACTGGTGAGTGCAAGAACCAGAATGAGAGCAGAAATCTGGGCTGGGCATGGCTGCAATGTCCCTCAGCATGGGTGTGGATTGGGTCTGGGGTGGACCGGACTGGACTAGACTCCATCACTCACTGGTGCTTGTGAGAGCCAGAGTGGGTATAGAACAGACTGGACTAGGTCTCAGCTCCAACTGGGCCACTCGAGAGCTGTGCCTTGGCATGGACCAGCTGTGGTTGGGCTCTAACACACAATAAGAACCGGGTTAAATGTGCACCAGTTGGGCAAGGCTACTGTTCCTGCTAGAACAGGAGGTGGATTAAATCAGTCCAGGCCAAGGACCTACCAGTGTGCGTGAGATCTACCACTGGGAGGAGATACGAAGAGGAGCCTGGGGAACTCCTTTGTCAGGGCACAGTCCCTGCAGGTGAGCACAAGAACCAAGGCAATGAGCAGCCCAGACCAGGCCAGGTTGCTTTACCCACTGGCATACATGTGGGTCAGATCTGGGGGCAGTCCAGACTGAGCCAACTCATAACATTCACTGGCAGATCTGAGACCCAGGATGGGGTGTAGGATGGGACAGGTAGGGTCGCAGCACCAGCCAGTTCACATTTGGACTGGGACTGGGGGCTGATTGCACTAGGTTGGGTGGCAGTACCGGCCAGCATGAGCTGGAACGGGGCAGACCTGGATGGGCCAGACTACAGTACCTGCCTACTAATGCCAAGGTGAGGTAGGTCATGCCAGACTGGGCCGCAGCACCCACCAGCACATGAGTCAGAGGGTAGGGCCAAGAAGAAGAGGGTGGTGTGTGAACCCAGTAGGGGAGGAGTGGGGACTCCTCCGCTGGGCCACTGCTCCTGCTGGTGAACATGAGAGCTGGCACTGGGGGCAGACCAGGCTGGGCAGGGCTACAACACCTGTTGGCCTACATGTCAACAGGGTTAGGGGGAGAGCCAGGCTGGGTTAACCAATTGTATCCACTGGTGCAGGCATGAGTCAATGTAAGGGCAGGCGGGTTGGGCTTTGCCGCAGCATCAACTGGCAAACACTGACTTACTGGGGGCAAGTCCTGTCAAGCTACACTGCAGAACTACCTGGAGAGTGCAAGATCCAGGGCAGGAAGTGAGTCCACTGGGGAGGCTGTGGGCACCTCTCCGATGGGCTGCAGCTCCCATTGGTGAGCATAAGAACCAGGGCTGGAGGCAGGCCTGGCTCGACAGGCAGTGGCACCCGAAGGTATGAGTGTGGCCTGGAGGCTGGAGTCAGTTGTGTTGAGTTAGGCTTCAATGCCCAATGATGTATATAAGATCTGAATGGGATATGGGACAGACCAGACCAGTCTATGCATGTGCTGGCAGGCACAGGAACCAGAGCTGGGGGCTGTTCCCGTTGGGTTATCGGGGGTCACTCTGACTGAGCTCCAGCTCCCCCCGATGTAAGTAGGGCTGAGTGTGGTGGGCAGAGTTGGTCTGAACTGCAGCACCCATTGGGTTGCAGATGAAGGAGGGCAGAACAAATTGATCAGTTACCCCAGCGAAGCTTGATAGCAAATTTCTGAGTGAATGGAGACTTTGAGATGGACTATGTGAGTCAATCGACTTTGGAAGGCTTTTCTCATCCTCGGAGCAATGACATCAACAGCATCTCAGAATTATCGAAGCCACATGAGCAGAACCCTCAGAAAATGCTCCACAAGGTCCCTGGGATGATACCAAGTGGCTATTCCCCATTCCCCGGTAATGTGGTGGTTGGGAAGCTGGGTTTGGTATCTGCTTTTGTATTTCAGCCCCACCCCCAGATACAGAAAGAAAAAAAAAATGTGTAAACAATGGTCTTTCCCACTTCCCCCTGAACCTCAACCCTTCCCACCCTGATCAACTGCATAAACATCATCAAAAAGAAAAGAAAAGAAAAAGAGTAGGGATACAAAATCAGGATCACCGGGGAGTGTTTCATGGTAAAATGCATTTGCATGGAGCTGGAAATTCAACCTTATTTTGTGTAGTGTTTTTAAGATGTACTTTCTTTATTTATTTAAAGATTCATTTTTAATTGGAAATTCAGATTTCCAGAGAGAAGGAGAGGCAGAGAGAAAGATTTCCCATCTGCTGATTCACTCCCCAAGTGGCCACAACTGTCAGAGCTGAGCCAATCCAAAGCCAGGGGCCAGGAGCTTCTTCCAGATCTCCACGGGGATGCAGGGTCCCAAGGCTTTGGGCCGTCCTCGACTGCCTTCCTAGGCCACAGGCAGGGAGCTGGATGGGAAGTGGAGCAGTCAGGATATGAACCGGTGCTAATATGGGATGCTGGCACTTATAAGGCCAGGATTTAGCCACTGAGCCATAGTGCTGGGTCCAAGGTGTGCTTATTTTAAAAGTCAGGATTAGAGAGAGGAAGATAGAGACCTCCCAACTGCTAGTTCACTCAGGTATCCACAATGGCCAGAGTGTTCCAGGCTGAAGCCAGAGACCAAGAGTTTTACCCAGAACTGTCATGTAGGTGGCAGGGGCCCAAGCCTTTGGGCCGTCTTCTGCTGCTTTCCCAGGTGCATTAGCAGGGCACTGGATGG